>NC_045779.1:55943300-60943300 GCF_008692025.1 Phocoena sinus | reverse complement strand
CATAACAAAACTGTCTGGCCCAAAGGGTGACAAAGCTGTAATGTGAGTATGCCAGATCAGGGCCCAATTATAGCTTAACAATTATAAAACTGTTACAATTATAGTTACAGCTTAACAATGTAAAGATACTAAATGCAGTTCATTGCATAATTTATAGCCTGACATAAATGTGTCCTGACCCATCAGCAAAGGAAGTGACCACATTTCTGAGACAGCCTATTTTTGATTAAACATTTGCTACAAATATGAAAATAAACTTTTCTAAATCCCATAAGCTATAATTCCCTACAAAATAAATTTATGTCAATAGTTTACACTACATTCACAACAAACTTGGATTCTGATAACTTGTTCTCACTCATACACTAATCATTAGATATACTTTGAGAGACTTAAGGATGATCCTTTTATGTTAACATTCTATTCCAAAATTTAACAGCCAAATAACATTTCAAACCCAAGTTTCAAAACTTTGATTCAATCTTTTCAGTAGGCAAACCCCCAAACAAGCAGGCACTATGGCAATCATGTTTTTAGCCTTATAAATTCTCCTCTTTAATAAAAATATTCCCTGTCCATGTGATTAATAGACATCATGATTCCCTAACAACCCTATCTTGCCTTTTCTAATCTAATAAAATAAGTTTTCCTCTAAAAGCCTTTTATTTTTATTCTGAGGCTAATCAAACATCTTTTTTAAGCTCAAAAGTTGACTTAGGATCACATAAAGCACTAGAATTTAAGCACTTTGATAGCTTCCCAAGGAGGGAACTTGTCCACTTTATTCTCTCCAGTATTCTCTCCAGTTGCAACAAGCAACTGGCAGGCAGTCCAAAAAGAAAAAAGAAAAGTTGAATAAATAAATGAAAACCAATGTTATAAAGCACTGGGATTATTTCAAGGAATGACCGTGGAATTCAATTTTTTTTTTCAAAAATGTAAAAGACTAACTATGACACAGTGTAAAAGGACAGTGAACTGCTTCACATTTAGAGATTTAGCCAAATTACATAATGTATGTTTCTAAAAGTTATCCCTTTGCTGAATTAAAGTTGGAACATATATTTAAAGTTCTATTTATTTGTCCCCAACTGATAAAGTGTAGTCCAATATTTCAGTCATTGTCCGAGAAGCAATAAAAATGACAATCTAATACAACAAATTTAAAATAAAACAATTGAAAATACTATATTAATAGATATCAATAGTTTAGCTTTCTTCTAGGATTAGAGTTGCCTATCTTCAATATCTAGATGGGTTAAGAATTATTTTATACCCAAGTTAAATTATAGGTATATGTCTGAATTTGACTTGAAACATTACCTATAAAACTAATTCCTAAAAATTTCATCATAACTTCAAAATATCTAGAGGATATCTAGTGCTTTATAAATTTCAGGAAAATGTTTCACTTAAGTGTGTCTATCATTTGGGCCACATAAACTTCAAAGAGAAGAATTAGATAGCAACCATCATTTGTACCATACTGTACAGTTTATAAAATATATTCCAATTTGGTTTTCATTACAACTTTTTGAAATAGGCAAAACAGGAATTATTATTTCCAGTTCACAATTTAAAAAGCTATAAACCAGTGAGTGGCAGAGCTAGGACTTAAATCAAAGTTTTCTAAAGTACATGTTCTTTTACTTGAGACTTTCTACTATATCATATTCCCTCCCTCCCTTATTTGATAATATAGGTGAGATGATTAATGATACATGACATTCTCATTTCCTGGATAGGGTTACATAGTGAACTATTTAGCTACTTGGGTTAAAATATGAACAGAGTTGTTTGTTTGTTTTTATTCTTAGTGCTTTTTCTTTTTCTGTTTTTTTTTTTTAACTATACCACTTCACAAGACTTCTGTGTGCAAATTTCTGTAGAGATGTATGATCTTATTAGCCTGTTTAAAGTACACCCTCCACCCTACTACCCTATCTCAGCCTGCTTATTTTCTTCATAGCTCTTATTTTCTATTTTTCCTACCAAAATGTAAGTTCCATGAGGGCAGAGTCTTCATCTGTACAATCCATCATTGGAGCCCTAATATCTAATACAATGCATAAAGTAGAACTAATGTTGAATAAACAAAAAAAGAAATTTTAAATTTCAAAATGTAGCACATTGGGTACTTCAGAGGTGAAAAAACAGGCTAACATTATCTTCAGACTGTTCCTTTAAAGGCCATTTCATCAAATAAATACTCTGATACACTGCTGCAAGTCAAAATTTTGAGGCTGCAAGTCAAAATTTTAAGTTATTATATAGCCAAGCATCTTAAGGCCAAAATCATATTTCCTTTACTACATCAATTTTCTAAGGGAAATATAACCCAGATTTGATTAATAGTGCCATGGGGAAACCATAATTATAACAATCATTTTTCTCCCTGCAGAACTATTTGATAATAGAGTACTTGTTAAAATAATAAGAAAATGTTATGTAAATATTGCCAATGAACATTTTGTGCATTAAAAATTGTTTTCATAGAAACAAGGTAGTTGAGCAAATAACCAGAAAGAAAATTTTAGTTTTTCCTATTGAAAACTGTACTTGACTTTATATGAGTCCACTTAAAATTCTTTATGTTGTAGTTAAAACAATTTTTAAATATACCAATTCTACCATATCATTATATATGTTTTATATATATATATATATAAACTAATGAAATAGCTGAAAATCTTCTAAACATCACCAAAATTAAAAAAGAACTGAAAACTTACAAATGATAATTTAGTGAGGTTTTAGACATTTTTCTCACCTCCACCTACCCATCCTACCATGAAAAAGATAATGCAAGCATATACATATCTTGCCACAGAACTGAAATCAGATGTGAAAGGGGTAGGTTAACAATAATCTAATGTGTTCTAAAAGAATTATCAGTCATGAAGCTTATTTTTGAAAAGCTCTTGTAAAAAAAAAAAAAATCACTTCATGTCTGCAGAAGACTTTGGGGTTATTATGAAAAGTCCAAAGTATCTTAACATGAATTAGGACCAAAACCTTATGTTAAGTTAAAGAAACTAAATCATCACACAGAAACAGATTTTAAAAAATACATTCCCTTTTCTCACACATCTGTAAATGTTAAGTTAAAAACACAACAAAAACAAAAAAACATCCTCTATACCTTGCCACACAGGGAAGAAATCTGCTCCAACAGCAACTTGGAATTCTGTTTGGTATTGTTTTTTGTCAGTCCTCTGCACTAAGGAGTTAAAGAAATGATGAAATGGTAATTGTCAAATAATTCAACTCCCTAAAATAAGTTTGATTCTCCAATTCACAAGGTGCTTAAAGTCACTGATCAAAATTTTTATCTGTGGGAACTCACAATTACTCCTTTCCAAGGACAATAATTTTCCTGATTCTGAAGATACATCAAGAAATAGTGATACTATAAATAGCATTACTCTAAACTATTAGAACCAGAGATTTGTACAAACTGGAGCTTCTGAATAAAAATTCAAGAACACTGTACTAGGGTTTCATTTCTGGCCAACAACAAATTCTTTTTATATAAAATATTGTTCTTAGATCTGTTCCTAAAACTTCTTAGATATATTTTCTTAAAAAAGAGTTTAAAATATGTTGGATATTTACAGACATATGTGATAGCATTCTTATTTACTTAAGTATTTAAAAAGATACAGTGGACTGGCACTTGTATCTATCCTGCCAATGGCAAGAGAAACATCTGAACATTCCAATAGTACATACATTATTTTGTTTTTTTTCACAGATCCCTAACATTTCTCCCTCTTACCTACCCCATAAGCAATGAGTAATAATTTCAGGAAGTCTTCTGCCTATTCTAGAGGCATAAATATCGTGCCTGAAGCGGTATTCTTTTTTTGCAAGTTGTAGAATTTCTCTTAAAGCAACAGCAATGAAAAGTATACTGATATTATAAAAAAGAAAAACAACAACAAAAGTATGGGCAAATATTTAAATGTGGTGGTACCAGGAAACAGTCTTACTTGACACAGAAAAATTGTGATCTATAATGAACATGTAAATGAAAAGGATACAACTCAAATTCAATGTCTGACATATAGCAGGAAGGTAGGTCTGATAATTTTATCATCTGCACAAATTCTAAAGCAGGGCCATAATAATGAAAAACCTAAAAAAGAAATTAAAATTATATAAGACTTTAAATACTATAAGCAAAATGAAAGTGAACAAATTAGTGTTCAGGGTTTAAATCTTTAAAATGGGTCTTAAAAAGCACGTATTTACATATTATGCAAGGCAAACACTTAATTCTCTATCAAAGATAAGAATTTCTTCCATATCAATTCTACCTTTCCGAGTGGAGAGATACGGAGATTTCTTACTAACTGGAAAGAGTTTTAACAGGAGGAAAATGAGTATAGAAAGAGGCAAGCAACAAAGGACAAGAGTTCTCAACTTTTCCTGTTTATCTCTAAGAAGACAGACAGATAAGCCAGGAGGCTAGGATGTTGAAGAGGGTCTGCGAAACTGAGAAAGAGAAAGAAAAGACACTCCAGGATGAACTTTGGTATGCTGAGATAAAAAAAAAAAAAAAAAAAAAAAAACAAAGTCCTTGGAGGAAATACTAAAGTAATTAAAGAGAGAACTAGTAAAACAAGAATACAAATTAACAAAGAAAGCTCCACTCAGAGAAATAAAATTCAGTATTTCTTTGGATAGAGTCTAAAACTAAACTAAGAGTGAGCTAGTGAAGAAGGTAATTCAAGAGTTGGGGCTAGAGTGCTTCACAAGAAGGGCAAAGAAAAGCAAACACATCTTCAAACACACAAAGTTTTAAACTTGCAGAAAGCTGAGTAATTTCATCATATATGATTATGTGTATGTATGTGTATGTACACATAAATACACAACACACCTAGTGTGTATTTATATATATGTATGCATGTATTTGTTTATGCATAGAGAGAGAGGCTTACATTTATTTAAGACATTGAACCCTAAATTTCTCTCAATAGCAGCAAAAATCAGACACATTATTCATACTTGAATGGTGTACTACCAAAGAAGAAAAGTTGAGGTCATCAATCTTATGATTATAATCTTTAGAAAAGAATTTAATATTCCTGTGAAAGATGGTCATGGTAAGTTACTTAAAGTAAGTAACTCTGAACTATTGGGAAATGTGTCAACATCAGAAATATGTCTTTGTACCACCCTTTGATCAGAAAATATTACCCATCAATCTGACATCCTTGCAACTTCATGACCACTATGTTTTGCGCATTCTTGAAATGCATCCTTCAAAGTGAATTTCTAAAGTGCTTCTATATAAATACTTCTTCTTATATTATTTGTCCAATGTGAAAAAAAAAAAGCGAACCAAACCCCTTTTAATTATTATACTTTATAATTACTTGCATTTTAAGAATAAATCTATGGAGACATGGGACAAGAATCAATACCTCTTAAACTGTAAATGAAGCAAATGTCAGGTACTATACCAGATGCTAATCTCTTACTTCATTTAACCCTCATAACTTTGTAAGATAAGTGTTTATTACTATCTCCATTTCATAAATGAATTAATCAATCTACCCAAGGTGACAATACCTCATAGGTGACAAAGTCAGGTTTCAAACCCAGGTCTACCTAACATCAAAGCCTGTTCTCTTTCCACTGTATCATACTCCCTTCAAACTGAGTCTTAGAAAGGTCACATGGTAAAGTTCAAATCAAAAGTGGTTTCAGGTCCTTCCCTGGTGGCGCAGTGGTTGAGAGTCCGCCTGCCGATGCAGGGGACACGGGTTCGTGACCCAGTCCGGGAAGATCCCACATGCCGCGGAGCGGCTGGGCCCGTGAGCCATGGCCGCTGAGCCTGCGCGTCCGGAGCCTGTGCTCCGCAACGGGAGAGGCCACGACAGTGAGAGGCCCGCGTACCGCAAAAAAAAAAAAAGTGGTTTCAGGCCTATACTGATCTAAAGTTAGGATCGTTCCATTTTGAAAACAATTTAAAACAATGATAGTTTTGCCAACATTCAACACTGATAATACAGTATAATCTAAGCGCTTAATTATAATTATAGTAAAAGTTATGCAAGTGAGCACACTTAAGCACGTATATTAGTAATGTTAATTGAAGATTCAAACATATCAAATATTCATGAATAGATGATGGCAAAAACAATTAAACATAGATTACCTTTGGCAAAATACTCTTATCTTTTGATGGTATTATCTTTTTGTCAAGAAAGCAAGTTTTTAAATTAGACGTACTAAAATTCTTAGGTGTGACTCCCTTTAAACAAAATTCAGGAAAACTAATTTCGCATCCAAACTGAAAAGAAACGAAGAGAACACAGTTACAGGCGTCATGAATTAAGTTACAAAGATTAATACATCTTATCGCAATATAAAAGTTGAGAGGAAAACCATATGTAAATTTATTTTTGATCCTCAGTTCAAAATGCAGTTCTTCCATTTATGTACATATCATTCGTATTTCAACTTTCACATAAAATTTTCATGAAAAGCTCTCCTTGGCCTTTCACTAGCCCACAAGAGGATACTAAGCACATTCTCCGCAACCAGAGAACAAAGCAAACCCCTTTCCATATAGTTGTTCAGTACCTGCTTCCTACTGTCTTAAGTTCTGCAAAAATAGAACTTGCTTGTCTCATTCACCACTAGATCCTTAGTGCCTCACACATAGTTTGCTTTCAATATAAGTTGTTGATAAAAAGATCAATTCCTGCAGAAGTAGTAATAATAGGGGTACTAACAGTAACGGTAATGACAATGATAGGTAACACTTACTGAATGGTTACTTTGTGCTTTAAATAATTTAAACCTCATAAAAATCTGAGTTAGGAACTACTATTACACCTATCTTACAGATAAAGATAACTGTGGCACCAAGAGCCTAAATATTATCTAACATTTCACACAAAACTAGCAAGAAACAGAATTAGGATTTGAAAGCAGGCAATCTAACTCTAGAATCTATGTCCTTAATCACTATAATGCCCCTAGGCTAAAAGCTATTCTCCACCAAAAAAAGTGATTTCAAGTTTTAAATGCAGCCTGGGGAGATACAGACACTTAATTTCTTATCCATAAAAGAATAAAAGAATCACAGAACCCTGCCATTATCTGTCTGTATGTAAACATGCAATTTCAAAAAATGTATACAAAAGTAATTCTCCTAGCTAATTGTATCCTGCATTCTTCTTGTAGGCTATATGACTTGTTTACACTAAAACCACTTCCAAAGAAGATTTATCTGCAGATTTAACCTCCCCGAGATAAAGAAGAGCTGGCGTGCAAATCAACAAGAAGGGCCCAGCCACGTTAATTCCTGTTGTCTTATTAGAAGTTTTATTCAACTATAATTAAGAGTGAATTGAAAAGGAAAAAAAAGTCTAGTAATTAGTACAATAAATCTTTATAGGAACACAACGATCTACTCGTGCTCCCATACTAAACAAACATTAAGAAATTTTCTTTTAGTTTTGCCTATAGACAGAAACACATAAAATACCAGGAACACTGATTTCAACATGGACACAGCTTATAAAAACCACCAAACATATTCATTCACAGTAAGGGATCGCAAAATAGAATTGGAGCCTCATAGAAATTTAACATTAGCGGGGTTCCACTAATCTAATATTCTCATCTTATAGTTGAGAAATCTGGGGTCTAGTAAGGTTAAAAAAAAAATTGTTCAAAATCAGCTGGTTAGCAGAAAGCACTGATCACTTAAGGTGGTATTATAGGTAAGAAAACATGTTCTAAGCAGTTTTCCAGTTTACATATGCAATGAACTAAAGCAGCTTGGATAAACATGAACTCAACTAATGTTAAATTCTGCTTTAAAAGAATGTTACATTCTAGAACTGCAGTGCCCAAAACAATCACAGTCACTATTTAAATTTAAATTAATTAAAGTAAAATATAGTAAAAGATTCAGTTCTGTGTTTGAAGTAGTCAAGTATAAAGTGCTAGTAGCAACATGAAGTCAGTGGACTACTGTATAAGGATAAATTTGGAACATTTCCATTAATGAAGAAAGTTCTATTTAGATAGTGCTTTTCTAGAACATCTTCATATGGTACCTTTTCATTAGGATTCATTTAAACTATCTGTGTTGTAAATAAGGTCGAAAGGCCTGCTTTGCAAACTGTGATAACAGAAATCCACTTACCTTCCTTTCCCATATCTGAATCTTTCCCCTCCATAACTCTTTTGAATCAATAGCATTTATGAGATCTTGTAAAGATACAATATTAGCAGAAAGGTATTCGGCAATTTTCTGACAACTTCTATAAATAAAAGTTTATGATAATTAAATATAGGGTTTTAAATTTGACTTAGATTTAATGGTTGTAGTTAGCTACAAGCCAAACAGGCAAAAATGCAAAGTTTATATTGCTGCTTTTATCTACTAATATTATAGAACATTCATTAAGTCAGTCTCTGAAGAAGTTGCTATCATGTGTTCATTTACTCTCAACATCCCCTTGAATTATGAGTAATTACCCTTAATACTACAGATGAACAGATTTTCCTATTATTATTTATTAGTTTTAACGTCAAATATACACATATGTACACACATATACACAGATTGAATGAATTCTTATCTTCAAAAGGAGAACTGCTCTCCTCAATTGTTCCCACACAGTTCTGTATGGAATTTCATAACAGCACTTATCACAGACTATCATGACTATTTGCATTCCTGTTCCTCCCTGTATTTCAATGAAAAAGATCAAATCTCACTTTCTTATTATCAGTAAATATTGCCGTGCTTGGCATAAAGATAGTGCTCAATAAACAACTGCTGAGTGAAGAAAATCATGAAGTTAACAAATCCAACACTCATTTAAGGATCAAAACTGTAATACACAGTTGATCCTTACTAAAATGTCATAAAACACAACAGTATATATTTATTTCTACATTGCACATAAAACAAAAAACAAATGACATTATAAATCTGGTGTATCCATGTATCCGTGGTATTTATCACGGTGTTCACTGGACAAGACAAACCTATTTAAAAACACACAATGTGTTTAGAGAACTAATGCTCAATAATAGCTGTAAGAAAGCATCAATAACAGTTACTAAAAACTTAAAACTTCTCAGAAATATAAAGTATGAAATAAGAAAAATGTAGGTTCGTCTCAACAGATAAATCTCTAATCACAGTATGACATAAAACTATCTTGTCACATTTTAAAAAATCTTCAAAGGCTGGGTCTATTAAAAACAGGGTAGCAAGTTAATTGTAAAAGCGGACAACACAGATAGTAGTCAAATGTGAACAAAGAAGCTTACGTTTCACAATGATTTCCTGCTATGGTAATTTTTGCTGAATACCATTCCTTCAAATGTTTTAATGCTCCTACAGTAGGCAAACAGTCTCTCAATTTAGGCGGATCTTTGTCAGAAGGCAACAGTATTATATCTATCATTGCTCTACCTAGAAAGAGATAAAGGCATTTTTGTAATTTTTTAAGAACATTTTTATTTTATATAGGAGCATAGTTGATTAACTATAATTTTTTAAAGATGTTAGATCTGAAATGTCTCAAAACAGTACCTTGAACAACTAACTGAATTTTATGTTTATTTAGAAGATGAAGAAGGATTTTAACTTTAATTTCTGAAATTCTTCAAAACAATATACATCTTCAGGAGTTCAAAATTTTTAAATGTTCACATTTGATTTAAAGCCATGTTACCTTGAAATAGCTAGCATATGCCAGAAAAACAATGAACTATATCATAATTACTTGCCAATTATGTGCCAGTGGTTAATTATACATTGCTCTTGAGATCATCAATGCTATTGTTGTACTGAACAGAGGGAAAAAAACCTGTGCAATTCATTATGTTCTTCTATACTTTTGTTATACAAAAGGGAATGAATTAGTATAAAACTGTAATGTTCAAATAAATTATTTCTCTTTTTATAGAACAATAAAGCACTCAGAAAACTCAATTATACTGACAACATCACTGGTTCCTGAGAAAGAAGGTTAACTTCATGAAACTTTAAATTTTATAAAATGATAAATTTTACTGAAGGACCAGAAAAATCAAAATGAAACAGAAAGCAAATAAAAGTTTGATAATGAAAGTATTCCAATTTGCCAAAATAGCAACTGTACATTCCATATTTTGAACTTCATATAAAAATCTGACATGTTTGTTTATCAATGTATTCAGTTATCTTCCACATAGGATCTTTTATACGAAAATATAATCTTGAATATAAGGATTAGACTGTGAGCTATAAAGTCCTTTATGATAATCACATATGCTTTACTCATCATTGTATACTCAGCTCCTAGTACAACGCCTGACATATAACAGACACAACAACTATCTGCCTAATAAATGACCTCCAATAATGAAAATATTCAGAAAAGTATTCAAAAGTATTTGTGGATGCCAAAGCGTACCAAGCTTTAGATGAATCAGCTACTTGATTCACACAAAGGAAGATTAATTTAAGACAAAATACAGTTTTAAGAATAGTATGATGCAGTATTTCATAAAATATGCTTTCTATTATAGGAAAAAAATGGATTGTGTAAAAAAATGCTGAGTCAAGGGCTTCTTTTACTGCATGACTTTCTATTTGATAATATGTATAGTGACTTCACACCATAAAAGTATGTTATCCAAATGATCTAGGTTAAAGAACTTCTTTTTCCAGGATTTGCTCATGGGAGTAGAGTTCTACAGAACATTGTGGAAAACAATGGTATATACAGTGCAAAGCTGCTTCTTCAGTAATAACTGAAGAAGGAAACAGATGAGTAATTTCTTAAGTTCTAATTTTTGTCTAAGTAAATGAAAACAATTAAGAAAATTGTGATGTCTCAACAAGGTACTTTATTAAAGTAGTAGAGTATGTTTTTTAACAACTTCATATAGAAAATTATTTTTCATTTTTCATTTCAAAGTTAGAAGTGAGAACACGAGCATAAAGAATGAAGTTATCACTCATTCACAGAAAGTGTAAGATAAGGTACAAATTATTGAAAGTAGTCATAAAATATTACCAGGAGCAGGAAGTTTGTCTGATAACTGATGCAAATTTTCTGCAGATTCTTCATATAGGCTAAAATAAAACAGTAGGTTAGGAAAAAATATATATACACACATTACATATAATCATAATAGGTAATATTAATTAAATGGATCTATGTGCCATACACTATTAAATACTTAGCATTCAGCATTATCTCATTTGATCCTCATGACAATCCCATGAGGCACTACTATAATACTATTTTTATCCTCACTTTAAATAATTCACCTAAAGTCCACATAAGCTGTAGCTGTGGAAGCTAGGATTACCCTGAGTCCAAGTTCTTAGCCACACCCCCAAAACAAACAAACAGCATTAACAAAAAAGGGGGGAAAAGCCCTCCCTAAATTATATCTAGTATATTAAATATAAATCATAACTAATAGACCATTTTTCTGAACCTTAAAAGTAAGGTATTACTAAGTATTTAATAAAGAAGGCTACTGCTTTTCTCTAAATGGCACATAACAGCCCTGACAGGAAAATACGATACTCTCCTCCAATTCTTTAAAATCTATTCATTTTACCAATATGATGAATTTTTTTTCTCAAGATGGTTTATTATATAACATAAAGGTATTTAAATCCTTTATTACAAACTCACCATTGTCTAAAAAACTTAAGGCGTCTTACGGTAAAGTATAGTTTTCAAGCTCCCTCTTGTGGAAATAATTATTAGGTCACTTACTAGAAATAATCACTTTTATACTTGTCATCTTCTAATAGTGGTGAGAAAACATATGGAATGGTAAGAGCCCTAAGGCTGGAAGGCATCTTAGAAATCATCTAAAAGGATCTCAACACTTTACAGATGAGAAAATAAAGCATCAGAGAAGTTAAGTGACTGGCCCAAGATTATATAATTAGAGACCACTTCTATTAGCCTCTGTTACAATGCCCTTTCTATGGTTCTACAATGTCTCCCTTCATTAATCAGTATAAACAAATATGATTTGAAAACAGGAAAACACAATTTGAAAATCTGCAGCAATTTATAGAAGTATAATATTTGAATATTAAAATAAACAAAGGAGTTTTTTGTAATGAAGTATTACAGAAGACTGAAATGACAAGAATGAATTATGGTTCAGAGATGGTATATTTCATGAAGAAACAAAATTATCAAAACTCACATCACCTGGATCATCTTATATACTGTACCACAATTCAAAAAACCTAAAAGTGAATTCAATCATCTACATACACCTCAGAAACTATGGATTTTAAAGGTGCCTGAAATGCTGAAGATACATATAAATTGAAGAAATCATATATTTCAGTCTCAAACAGCAAAATGAAAATGATACTGTGGTTTGAATGCCAGTTATTAACCTTAAATAAAGTTTCTATTCAAGCTCTTGAAATATAACATCAGGCAGAAGTTTGCTTCAAGAAAGTGACATATTAATAAAAATATCAATTTTTATGATTCCTGCAATTATGCAAGCTTAAGAAGCTAAACATATTCAGATACCAGCTTGTGCATTTTAAAGAATTTTATTCAAATAAAAGGCCCAAATTGCCTATCTTCCAAAACAAAGAGTTAAAAATTTGAATTATGTAAAATTCCCTCACTATAGCTGCTAACATATCAAATCTTCACTCTCACGGCTAAAATACTATCTAATGTCAAATATTTTAAAGACACGATAGAAAGTACATAAGCATACTCAGCCAAGGATAATGATTCCCTGCTATTACTATCTTCTTCCTCAAAACACTCAACAGCACTCAAACATTCTTCGATATTTCTTTGAAGAACATCTTCAATTTCATCTTTTTCCACACCAAAATGTATCTCTTCCCAGTCAGAACTACAAAACTAATATAGCAAAAGATTGCATTAAATAATGGGTTCATGGAATTATTTATATTAACAAAGACATTCACTAGTGACTATTTTCTTATTTATATTACCTGATAAAATCCACATATTGCCTGCACTGCAAAGAACCACTTCCTGGAACCTGGTATACCGCCTACCAAACAGCCTTGAAAACAAAATCATACTTATTAGAAGAAAGGCATACCACAAATAAGCAGATGTTATAGCATATATACTTAGAGAGTTATGTAATTTTAATATATATATATATATATAAAAAATATGGATCTTTAAAAATCTCTGCTAAAAATTCAAACAGGAGAAGCTACCTAAAGAGCAAAATGATTCACTCGCTATGGATACTCTGCTTTAGTTCATCACAATTCAAAATCGACATCATTATATTAATCATCATGTCAAACACTAAAATCTACTCTAAAGATGTTGAAAACTACACCCACTCGATTACTCTTGAGTAATACAAAACCGTGCAAGTCATTTTAAGGAAATGGTTCCCTCCTCAAAGACCATGAAGGTTTGGTTCAGCCTTGCCAAAGAGAGAGGAGTTAAAGAGTAACTTCAGCCTAGAGATAAAGAAGATGCTCTTCTTGGAGGCTGGAATATTACATGAAGATACAAAATTCAGGGTCACCCCAGGGTGTGAATCAAAAGAGCAATGAAGAATTTAGAGCTACAGAAATTGTATTCAAAGGAGGGACCAGGAGAAATGTGATAACTGAGCCGAACTCATGGAAGCTAAGAATGATGCTAAGTGCCTACTACCAGTTACTCCCAAAATCTCAGAAGACTTTACCTCCTACTTCCTTAAGAAAATAGAAGCTGGGCTTTCCTGCTGGTGCAGTGGTTAAGAATACGCCTGTCAATGCAGGGAACACGGGTTCGAGCCCTGGTCTGGGAAGTTCCCACATGCCGCAGAGCAACTAAGTCCATGCACCACAACTACTGAGCCGGCACTCTAGAGCCCACGAGCCACAGCTACTGAGCCCACGTGCCATAACCACTGAAGCCCGCGAACTCTAGGGCCCCTGTGCTGCAACCACTGAGCCCACGTGCTGCAACTACTGAAGCCTACGGGCCTAGAGCCCGCGCTCTGCAACAAGAGAAGCCACTGCAATGAGAAGCCCGCGCACGACAACAAAGAGTAGCCCCTGCTCACCGCAACTAGAGAAAGCGCATGCACAGCAACGAAGACCCAACATAGCCAAAAATAAATAAATTTATTTAAAAAATTAAAAATAAAAAAATAAAGAAAACAGAAGCCATTATAACTCCCATAACATCCTGTCAGCAAACATATTGCCCTTCCTGCATTCCCATTAGGTCTTTCCTCATTCTTCCCTGTTACATGTAAGAGGCACTACCCTTCTGATCAAGGTTATCCCTCAGACTTCTGCTGGGACCCCAGGCCACTGACTTCCCTGCATCTTCAATCTTTCCTTCTCTGTCATTTCCTTCCCATTAGCATTTAAATATGCACAAGTATTTTTCAAATTATTTTTTTTAATCACTTTTAAATTCACCACCCTTTTCCAGTTACTACTATATCTCTTTCTTTACTCTTCAGGAAGATAAACTTTCTAAAAGCACTATCTACACTTGACTGTCTCTATTTCCTGTTTACCTTTTCTATTCCCCTTCTAATCCAATTTAATCTGTTCTTCTGTCTCCAACATGCCACTGAAACTACACTTACCAAAGTCACCAATGACTAATGTGTTTCTGAATTTAACAGTTTTTAGTCCTGTTGTTACTTGACCTCTCAACGTAAGACTAAGAAAGGAATCGAAAATGACACATTTGACTACTTTCTCCTGAAAACACTTGCTTTCTGTGGAACCTATCTTTCTCACTGCTCCTTCTCATTCCTTTAAAAACTGGTGTTCAGCTCCTTTAAATACTGGGATTCATTTCAAGATTTTCTGCTATTCTCACTATCCAAAACAATCCCATCCTTTCTCATGGCTTGAACTGACATCTATATGTTGATGATTCTATAATCTGTTTCTCCAGCTTCACTCTCCTTTGGAGTTCCAGACACATGTATCCAACTTTTACAGAATATTTTCACTTTGCAGTCTTACAGGCAACTAATCACATGTTGTTAATTGAACATGTCATAGTCCATCAAAATCTTTCTTGCAATACTAGTACTGACTTAAATTATACCAACTTGAAAAATTAATGAGTATTACCAGCACTTGGCAAACTGGCTAAGGTAGCATATAGATATTAGAAATAATTCCCCAAAGGTGACAGTTGAAACCCAAGAGACAGGTTCTCTGATGAAAGAGAAAGGAACAGATTGTACAGTCATGAGAACTATAAAGGTATCAAAACAAGCACACTCTCCCTGACAACTCCAGAAACTTCCTTCAGCTTTCAGACCTGTTTTGATATCTCCTTTTTTCTGAGCCTCTGAAAGACACTCTCAGATAGAGGCCAAGAAAACGAAGAAAAAAAGAGGATAACTAACAAAGATGTAAATACATGGATCTGTATAATGCCAATAGAAACCAAAGGAGAAAAGATTTTTACAAAGTAAAGAGTATTTTATTTTCAAAAAAGTCAAATACTTTGAAAAAGTTAAAGTAGATAAGAATGGAGAAAAGATTACTGAGTTTAACAATTATGAAGTGCTTTTAAAAGAATCAGTAAGAGGTAAGGATGGAAAAATAAAAGGTAAGGAAATGGGTATAAGATTAATGATGTATTTGTACTCACGACAAAATCACAAATCCTCCTTATAATGCCACATTACTCTATCTTATATGGAGCTGAAGATGGGCAAGAAAATCTCATAAAGGGAACAAAACTCAAACTGAGACCCTAAAGTAATTTTCATAACAACTTTATGACATCCAAGCATCAGGAAGAGAGGGATAGCGTCTTTTCCATTTTGTATTTCTTTCATTGCTTCCCTATCCCAGTGACTTGTACACAGTCAACAAGTGTTTCTTGGACTCCCATGTGACGAGATTAATTAAATTTATTTCCAATGTAAATGCTGTGCCAGTGAAAAGAGGGGTTTATGTTTTACTTACCAGGGAAGGTACTATCTTCTGGATTAATTGAAGCATTAATGCTTCTTTTCAGGAGGTGATAAACATTTGCTGCTCTTAAGTCTGAAAAAGAAAAAAACAAACTAAGTCAACTGGGTTCAAGAGTTACACAATGTAGACCTATTCCAGTTTCACCATCAGACATTCTCAAATACACTATATTGTACATAAAAAGAACTACACTCTGTTCAAGTTTTGATATAATAAATCTAAAGCAAGCAGAGAAAATAGGTAAAGCTCCCGGTTTGCACATGCCTGCCAGTTAACACAAATCCAAAATTCCCCCAAAAGAATAATTTTAAACGGAGAAGGAAAATCCTGTTACAATACTCTGTACACAACCCCATACACTTCCTCCTCAAAGCGCCGCTTTATCAAAACAAGCTAAATAAAATACAATACAGATTCTAGACAGGAGCACCAAAAAGCTGTGAATTCTCAAACGGTCGTAATTGTCTTAAATTTATAATTTGTTTTGTTTGCTTTTTTGCGGTACGCGGGCCTCTTACCGCTGCGGCCTACTCCCGCCGCGGAGCACAGGCTCCGGACGCGCAGGCCCAGCGGCCATGGCCTACGGGCCCAGCCGCTCCGCGGCATGCGGGACCCTCCTGCACCGGGGCACGATCCCGCGTCCCCTGCATCGGCAGGCGGACCCCCAACCACTGCGCCACCAGGGAAGCCCTACAATTTGTTTTTTAACTTAGTTTATGTGTGGAACGTCTCCTCCCGTTAGGATGTAAACTCTAGGAGAGTAAGATCCTTTTCCATCTTGTTCCTTTCTGTATTACCTGCATTTGGAACACAGGAGGCAGAACTACCTATTGAATGCATATATGTCCAAAGAACAGAAATTCCATTTCCAAGGCGTAGGGAATTTATACAGTTAAATATTTACTGTGTCGAAAACTTATGAGCGCTGGAATCTTACATCCACAATTTTGTCCCTATTTTTTCTACGGAGAAAATATTTTTATCAGCCCTTACCAGGTCGACTCCAGATAAATTCACAGCTTCCTGGGACAACTCCACACAGGTCACTCCAGCAGAACTTGATCACAATTTTTTTCTCCTCCCTGCAAGCCGTTCCCGCTCTTTCTCAGCCCAGCGCTTACCTGGCTGTTTCTCGGTACCCTCAGAGGACGAAGCCCCTGGCCCATGCTCCGCCACCGCACCCGCCGCCGACGGGACTTTTTCTTCCTCCCAGATCACTAGGAGTAGGTATCGATCCATCTCTCAGGGCTGAGGCCCCGTTTCAGGTCTCTGCTTCCACATCCAAACAAGCCCGCGCTACTGACGCACTTCCGGTTCCTTCTACTTAGGTCGGCTGGAAACTGTGCGCCCTCCATTGGTTTTCCGCAGCTTTTCCAGCAAGCGAGTTACTTTCGGGGGTTATTTTCTCAATAACTAGATCATTTCCTCGCTTCATGACGAAACTGCTACGGTGGCAAGATTGGAGGAGATGCAGGAAAAGCAGAGAAGCAGACGAGTGCTGGCTTGTCTAGGATCTGACATGTTCGGCTGCATGCGTTTCCCGCCGGGCCCTTGATGCTGCGGGACAGGTCTTGGATCCTGGAAAAAGGACTGTCCTGCTACTGGGGAAACATGTCGAGTTTTTCTAGGGCGCCCCAGGTGAGATCGGACTCTTGTAGCTCGATGGCATTCATTACGCTGACAGAAGGAGGTCGGATTTAGTGAAGCTGAGTAGGATGGGAAGCCGGGTCCTTGGGCCAGGAGATGCTTCGGTGAAGCACAAAGGGTGGTGATTCTGACCACCACTTGCTGTCGTTTTCTTGGTACTCCTACCCTCCCCTTTTCAGTCAACCCCTGTCGTGTTTCTTTTCCCCACCCCCTTCGGGAAGAAGGAGGGAAGGTCAGAGAGGTAATAAGCTGGATCATATAGGGCATTGTAGACTATTGTAAGAGTTTGATTTACTGAGCAAAATAAGGGGAGTAACATGATCTCGCTTAAGTGTTAAAAGGAGCATTCCGGGCTTCCCTGGTGGCGCAGTGGTTGAGAGTCCGCCTGCCGATGCAGGGGACACGGGTTCGTGCCCCGGTCCGGGAAGATCCCACATGCCGCGGAGCGGCTGGGCCCGTGAGCCATGGCCGCTGAGCCTGCGCGTCTGGAGCCAGTGCTCCGCAACAAAACTGTAGCAATTTGACATTGTGGCAGTATTTTAATTGTTTTATCAAAGGTTTTGTTTTTTGTTTTGTTTTTTTATCAGGTATTGGTCTGCAGTGGATTGGGGAAAAACTAGTCTTCTGCTGCATATGGTTTAAGAAGCACTGTAGTGTATATGCCAGGTGGGCAATTGAATGCAAGTGTAGAGTTCAGGAAAGAGGTCCAGGCTGGAGATGTAAATTAGGGAATCATAAACATACAAATGGCATTTAAAGTTATGGGTCTGGATGAAGCCTGTGTGGAAATGTGTAAAGAAAAGAGAGGAGGGCCAAGAACAGTTCTGGAACATTTCAACATTTCAGAGGCAAGAGAAAGAGAGAACTCGCATGATAGGAAAACAAAACAAAACAAAGCAATAGAGGGTGGTGTCCTGGAAATCAAGTGAAGAAAGAATACCCGGGAGAGGGGAATGATCAACTGTGTCAAAGACTTAGAATTGACCAGTGGATTTAGTAATGTGAAGGTCATGGTAAACTTGGCAGGCAGTAGTGTGCTGGTGATGGTGTGGGAAGATAAAAGCCAGGGTGGAGTAGGTTGAAGAGAGAATGAGGAGAGACAAATTAAAGTAAAGACAACTCTTTGCAAGAGTTTGCTACAAAGAAGAGGAAAGAAATGAGGCAGTCGCTGGTAGGGAAGGGAGGTCAGGAGTTTGTTTTTTTTTATGGATAATTTTAATCATACATAAAAGTAGATATCACCCAATTTCAAAAATCTCACAGCCAGTATCATTTAATCTGTACCCCCATTCATTTATTTCTCTTACTTATGAATTTGAGGTAAATCTCAGACTCATATTATTTCATCAGTAAATATTTCAATATGTTCTTTACAAGATAAGGATTTTTAAAAAAATCCCATTACCATTTATCAAAGCTAAATGGAAATTTAACAGCAATTCCTTAGTATCATCAAATATCCAGTATGTGTTCAAGTTTCCAATTTTCTCACACATATCATGTATATTATATAAATATGTAATATTTTTACGGTTTCTTCCTTTGGATTAGGATCCAAAGTAGCAATAAGTTGCTATTTTTTTATGTCTCTCTTAATAATAGGTTCCTTTTCCTGTCTTTTTTTCTTACAGTTTATTGAAGAAACAAGATATGTCCTGTAGACAATTGAATTGAATTTTTTTTTTTTAGTTCATAAGCTGAGAGAGGTATGGAAAGTATATGGGCTAGAAGCTCATTATTTGCAAAGGACATGATCATCTATGTAAAAACTGGAATTTACAAAAAGTTACTAGAACTGATAAATGAGTTTAGCAAGGTTGCAGGATACAAGACCAAAATACAAAAATGTAGTGCATTTCTATATACTAGCAACAATCAGAAATTTAAATTAAAAATACAATACCATTTACAATGGCATCAAAATATATGAAATAAACTTGACAAAAGATGTGAAAGGGGAATGGGGTAGAGACTAGAAAAATGAGAACAGGAAAACAGCAGATTGGTAAGCAGTTTTATAAGCTGATTTGAGATTTGTGATAATTAAATTTAAGATAAAACCAGAGAGCCTAGTTGTACTTTTTCCAGCACTGTTTGGCTGCTTGTGTATATCCATAGAGAAAGCATATGATCAAGATCTTTCTGGCCTGTGCTTTTCTTAGAGTTTGAAGGCAGTGATGGACACTGCAAAGACAGCGGTTTAGTCCTGAGCCAGCCTAAGATGTCTATCTAAGGCAGTGTTTTAAAATTTAAGTTTATTCAACATCATCCATCAATGCTTTTCCAGCTACATTCTGCTATTAAACTCTCCCTTGGAATTAAACTCCTGAATAGTCTTAGTTCATAATTGGCCACTCATCTTTCAATGTTAATGTACCTTCCCATCTCAAAATATTTTTGAAGACCTTCATAAACAACTTCTACTTTCTTATGAAAGCTCTTATAGCTTTCTTACGAAAGCTCTTATAGCTTTTCGTCACCCCTCCAGATTCTATTCTATGCGGTACAAAAAATATAAGTTATAATGTAAAGGGAAATAATATCTTTGGAATGTTTTTAAAAGAGCATAATCCATATTGCTAATAGAAAAGCAAGCAGGAAAGATTACTGTGTTAATCTTTGCAGAATAATGAGAACAGATCCCCCTTTTCCAGAAATAGAAATGAGAACAAAACAAAAAAATTATTTAGTGATAGGATCTTTTTTCATAATAATTATTGATGTTAACTGTAGATTACGTGTGATGGTATATAATAGCAAACTCAGCTGTTTCCATTTAATTAGAATTTTCTTTGTTTCCTCTTCTGTCTTTTCAAGCAATGGGCCACTTTTGCTCGAGTTTGGTATCTCTTGGATGGGAAAATGCAGCCCCCTGGCAAACTTGCTGCCCTGGCATCAGTTAAACTTCAAGGATTGCATAAACCTGTGTACCATCAACTGAGTGAGTATCATTTTAGACCTGTTATTGGTAATCACAGTTTTCATGTCAGGATAGAATTTTGAAGATGTTTGACTGGGCTGCTTTTTAATTTTTTATTTATTTTTGGTTGTGTTGGGGGTCTTTGTTGCTGCACGCAGGCGTTCTCTAGCTGTGGTGAACGGGGGCTACTCTTCCTTGCGGTGCATGAGCTTCTCATTGCGGTGGCTTCTGTTGCTGCGGAGCACAGGCCCTAGGCACGTGGGCTTCCGTAGTTGTGGCACGTGGGCTCAGTAGTTGTGGCTCACGGGCTCTAGAGCACAGGCTCAATAGTTGTGGCGCACGGGCTTAGTTGCTCCACGGCATGTGGGATCTTCCGGGACCAGGGCTCGAACCCGTGTCCCCTGCATTGGCAGGCAGATTCTAAACCACTGCGCCACCAGGGAAGCCCTGGGCTGTTTTAAGGATCTCTTTTTTACTGAGAATCCCTTATCCCGTTCTTGCTAAAAACCTGTTGGGGGCAGGACTTCCCTGTAAGATCCAAGTATCAGTTCTTACTCTTCATCTTGCCTGACCTGTCAACAGCATTTTTTGTAGTTGATCATAGTTTAAACTTTATTTTGAAACTTGAAATATACAAAGATATATTTAGATAGATAGAGATGTATTCCTCTGCCTGTATATAAATATAGATAATATTTTAAAGAAAATTAATAATAATGGTGGTGAAATGAATACCCATACACTCAGCATTTGGGTTGTTTTCCTCTTTTTTGCTGTTACAAACAACATTGCTATCAGTATTCTTGTACCTTTTTCCCAGGGCACATGTGGAAGAGTTTCTCTGAGGTCTGTCTGTAGGACAGGAATTACTGGGTTGAAAATGGGAACCTAATTAGTCTTTATATGCAGGTGTTTTCATTATTCCTCATCTCAGTAACATTGATATTGTCGTTCTTTTTAGTACTGACTACTCTGGTAAATGGGAGATGCTCTTTCTTTGTCATTTTAATTTGCATTTTCCTGACTGCACATGGAGCTGAGAATCTTTTCATTTGTTTATTGGCCTTTTGTCATTTCCCATTTTGTAAAAGGTCTATGCATTTCTTTTTCCCATTTTTCCACTGAGTTGTTTGTCCTTTACTGCTTTCTAACTTTTATTATAAAATTTTTCACATTTTCAGAAAAGTTCAAACAGTAGTACAGTGAATTTCTCTATACCAGGCACCTAGATTACACAATTATTAATATTTTATCATATTTTTTACTCAATGATTTGAAAATAAATTACAGATATCATTATACCTCTCCCTAAATATTTCAGCATATGTCGCCCAAGAACAAAGATATTCTCCTATGTAACCCAAATGCCATTATCACACCTAAATATTAACTTCTATAGCCCTTCCTGTATATATGGCCATCGTTTGTCATATTGTTTTTCTGGGAAATTGTATGTCAGTTTTCAAATAAACATGTTTACAGTGATTATGAACACATGAAACATACCCAGTATATGTTAGAAAAAACTTAAAACAACATATTTGTAAATTGAAAATTGCGTGCAGTTTGTTTTGATTTTAGTGACATCTTATGGACATGAAAAGTCCAAAGTTTTGCTGATAAAAGCCAAATATTAAATATAGTGAAACAAAAATGCAATTCATTCTTTAAGAAGTAAATTTCTAATTTCATAGAAAAGCTATTCTCCATTACCAGGGAAGGATGGCCCGACAGGCAGCCCCAAAAGCTCCTCTGGTGTTCTAGCAGCACGCTTATTCATCAGTACTTAAGGAATACTTTTGCAGTAATGACGTGCTTGTAAGGAAGCAGAACTTTAATTCAGTGGACAGATAAGTGCTACACTTTAAGAAGAATTAGGTGGCTACTACTGATTCCACCTTCTCCCAAATTTTGTGAAAGGAGGGCATTCTTCTCCTAACTCCAGATCATCTCGATCTTGACCCAGACCACAGTTTCCATAAAAAAATAACCTTATAAGTGGAACGTTGGTTTGCCACAGCATCTCACAAAGTCCATGGACCTGTATGTATGTTCAGATACATAATGTATACAATATTTGAACCATTTTATAGGCACTCCCTTCTCCTTCTGATTAGAGCTGCCCTCCTGAATGGGAGACTTGGGAGCTCTTTGAACATGTTTGCTTTTCACTGATACAGGAAAAGGAAGGCCACTTGGTGATTTTTGGATTGTGCCTTATTCTTCTTGAGGACTCCATTCTTTTTACTGCCTACAAATTAACCAGTTGAGGAGAACCATATGAGCATTTAAAAGAAGCAAAGGGAAACCTTTCTTAAGCATTATCTAAAGTTATTAGATCATCTTAAAATACTTCTGGTGCACATGGAATGAAATCAAACGAAAGTTTCGCACAGTTCTTAAAGGTTAATGTTATGAATGTTAGCACACCAAACAATTCTAACGATTCACTGGTCTAATCTCTAGTATTCTGCCTTGCATTATTTATTTAAATCTTTTAAGGATTTGTTAGAAAAAAAAGTTTAGAATGCTCTTCTTAAAGTTACGCAGCTAATGTATTTTTCTCTCTTACTATTCAGTTGTGTCAGTCTATTTCAAATGTTAACGCTGTGTCATTTAAATTTTACAGTCTTAATCGCACATTTATTCTTCATCTAGCTCCTAGAATATCATTGTACAAAGCACTGAAGCTTTTTGCTCCAGGTTATATCTAGAATGCATGCCTCTTTTAGAAGGAATATTTACATATTATCATAAATTTGAACAACACACCTTGTTCCTCTCACAATGTCTTTACACTCGGTAGATTTTGTGGTAACTTACATGATCACCTGTCACATTAGCCCTGCAGAATTTCAGGGATGCTAAAAACAACTGTTGAAGTAGGCATTTGGACATTTGTCCTTCAAGGCTGGAAACAAACATAAAGGCCAAAGCCAACCTTTGTTGCTTATCACTAAATTGGAACAGCTATTTTTCAAACGTTTCTCAAACCAAATCTTGTAAGGAGATCCAATATGTAAAAGCAGTGTTGCACTGGATGAAGGAGACCTTAGATTCCCTGACATAAACCTTTGAGTTTTCCCTTTGATTAAAGTAGTTGGAGTTTTATTTGGCCATTTAATATAGCACCTAATATTACAAAAAGAAATCAAATAAGGTCAGAAATCTAAGTTGATAAATTTTTGTAAATAAACTCAATTCCTTTTTCTAAAAATTGCTTATTACTAAACTTTAACTTTAAAAAAAAGTTTTTAAGTTTGAAAGATATTAATTAACTTCCACCATCTCTTGATCAGGCAGTAGAGTTCCAATTTATATGTATTTGGTGCATATTGTAAAATGTAAAATGTTTCAATTAAAAATTTTAAATGACATATATCTATTTATTTGGATTAACAGAAATTTAGATAGAAATGATTGCACTGTATCCAGGATTTTAGGCTTTAATCATAATATTAGCTTTTGTTTTAATACGTAGTGCAGTTAAAAAAGATTTAATTGCTGGTTGGTTTTAATTAGAGACAGTGAAGAAGTGCTTCTAAGAATTATTAAATACAGTAGAGATTTGGCATAAGTTATTAAGGGAGAATAATTTTTCCCAGATTAGATGTTCATACCTTAGAGCTGAAAGAACACGATTTTCACCTGATGTGTGGTAGTCTTTCTAATGTCCCTTGAAAGATCCTTTTTGAAGTAAAAATATGTTTTGAATGGCGCAAAATGCTTTTTGCATATTTAAAGCTTAAACAACATTTAAAAAATAAATTCAGGTTTATTAGAAAGTTAAAGATTCCATTTTTCCTGCAAATAGGTGTCACAGAAAGAGCCTGAACAGGGAGTTAAATACCTTGGTGTGAGCTTTGACAAATCACTTAATCTTAACAAGCCTTAGCTTCTTCAACTGTAAGTGTCCGCTTGAAAGCTAACGTAATTTCGGCATTATTTGGGACTGTGTAGGTATCTTCTTACCCTCTTCATTTGTTCTTCAGGTTCATTTGCCCAACTGCCTTAGTAGCCCACCATGGGTCACTTTTGGGAACTTTAGTCACTTAATCTGCCAAATAGTCAAACTTTCCTTTTCAACCAGCTAACAGCAAGCTTCCCGTTCCCAGATCTTTCCTTCCCACCACTGGATTCCCTTACACGTTAATGAAGAAAACTCACCTGCTTTATCCTCTTTCCTTTACCCTTGCCTTATATAAACTATGAACTTCTCACTGAAAATTCTGTCACTCAAATTCAAGCTCTGCATAGACTCTTATAATGTAATCTTCAGTTTTGAGATACTGTACTTATTTATACTTATTTTTTCAGTGGTGATTTTGTTTTTTTTTTTTTTTTTTTTTTTTTTTTTGCGCTACGCGGGCCTCTCACTGTTGTGGCCTCTCCTGTTGCAGAGCACAGGCTCCAGAGGCGCAGGCTCAGTGGCCATGACTCACGGGCCCAGCCACTCCGCAGCATGTGGGATCTTCCCAGACCGGGGCACGAACCCGCGTACCCTGCATTCTCAACCACTGTGCCACCAGGGAAGCCCTCAGTGGTGATTTTTTTCAAATAAATAACCTTTAAGAATCTTTTGAAGTTTGTTTTTCTATTAGTAGAATAGGCACTTAATAAATATTTCTGACTACTTGATTTTGTCGTGTACAGTGACTTGTGAAAACTTACGTGTTGACTTTTTAGGTTTTTTTTTTTTAGATGAACAGACAGTCCTAGGGGTACTTTTCACTGGAAAATTAATCCAAAACATATATTTTGATTTTCAGATCATCTGTTGCATCAAGTATATGTGTACTCATAGTTGCTAGTGGCGGTTTAAATTTAACTAGTTAAATGTGTTTGGAAAAAAACCTTGGGTTAGTAGTTAAGCATAAGATCCTAGTATTCTTTCTCTGAATTTGAAAAGAATAATCAATTGTGATGTTTTACATTTGTTTCCAATTTACCTATTGGTAAAACAAACCATTTTTCATCTATATGCATATTGTTTTCATTTTCTCTTTTATTTTTAAGGGAAAATTTGTATGAGATATTTAAAAGTGGTGAAGTGTAATTATTAATAGTACATTTTAATGAAGTGTAGTTATTAATCAGCAGAGAAAATAGGAGTAACAGTAGTTTGCCTTTAAAAGATGTCATTGTTATTGGGATCTTTATTGAATTCTCTTTTACCTTCCAGTGTTGATTTTCCAACTGTCTAGCCAACTCTTTCGATGCTTAGATGTTATGTGAAAGAGAAACATAAATCTATTCAATGATCTTGATGTTGCACTGACTTGCTTTATATTTTTTGATGTGTTTTTTTGACTTTGATAAACTTTATAAAAAACCAAGCTCACTTTTTCTTAAAGTCAAGAATTTTCATATAAAATCTTTCTTTTTCTTTGTTCTTTTTAAATCTAGGTGACTGTGGAGATCATGTTGTCATAATGAACACAAGGCACATTGCATTTTCTGGAAACAAATGGGAACAAAAAGTATACTCCTCACATACTGGGTAAGATAATGCTTTTGTTAGGGAAGATAGGCAGTTGAATATATTACTTTAAGAATATTATTGGTCTTATTTAAAAGAAAAAGGTTTTTTCGAAATTTAAGAAAATACCAATTTGTTCATGCCACATGTATGATTTACTCAATCAAAAACACCACAATACTGTACCAAATACTCATGATTACCTGAGATTATTTGTTTTTCCTGGAAGCTTTTCATATAACCTCTCTGATCTAGATTCTTCTCATTTTTTAGTTAGTCTTCTCACTTCTTTCTGTTTCCTATAATTCATCTTACTGCTGTTTCCAGAACCATCTTGAACTTCTAAAAGCACATGAGATGTTGAAAGAATGGTGAGTGAAATCCCAAGTTTGGAAGATGCCTAAAATCTCCACAACATGCCTTTCAAGTTATAGGTCTGCCTGTCTGGATAGTAGCTATCTCCTAGCTCATGAGGCAGCCCATTCATTCTGCCTTTGATGTGGTCTAAATTTTAGAAAGATCTCAATGCTCTTGAGTCATCATCTGTTTTCCTCTAGCTTTCAGAATGGTCTTTGTCCTTTTTTGGACAGTGTAAAATTATATCTTCCACATGACATCCTTCAGATAGTTTTGAGACAATGATCAGCAAGTACCCACTGATCTGTCTTTTCTCTAGACTAAACACCTGTAGTTCCTTCGAAGTTCTTTTTATGGCTTCCATTCAGATGTCTTATCTCCATTACACCTTGGTCACTGTTCTCTGGGTGCAGTCACTGCTTACCAGTATCTTTCTTAACTAAATACACTCACCTGGCTGTGTTTTAGTGGTTTTCTGGTATAATGTGACTCCACCATCTTTCAGTTATGCAATCTTCTATTGTAGTAGAACTTTTCTTCAAGGCCATATCACTATGTGCTACATTGAGTTCACCATCAGCTAAAACTTATAGGTCTTTTTCAAACATGCTGCTGTTCAACCATGTATCCTCCTTCCTGTGTATTTTAGTTGCATTCTAATCAACTGTAGTACCTTAAGTTTACTCCATGTAAATTGTATCTCTGGCCTTCTAAGATCTTTTGAGATGTTGATTATGTCATGTAATGTGTCAGTTAACCCCTCAGTTTCAGGTCATGTACAAATTTAATTAAGCATACCTTCTTCAGTATCATGCAAGATATGATTAAAAATGTTGGCTTTTCATTCTTGATCAAAATTATTATTTTTTTTTATTTCCGAGTGCACCTTCATCTTAGACAGGCAGACTTTGATATTCCCATCTGTTTCTTTTCCTCTCTTGCCCAAGTAGGTCTTAAATGCTTGGAATAACTTTTTTGCTTCCATTAGCCAGCCTTTGCCCATTCCTACACTTAAACACTTTCGTGAACTCTTTATTTAATGTAACAAAAATGAATTCACATCCATCTTTAGTAATTTTTACTGTTGGTAAATCTCTATATACAAGCCAAGTTTTATAAAATTTACAGGTAATTGGGAAAGAAATATGAAAATACAAGATAACAATGTGATGAAACATAAAGTATTTTTTTCCTGGAGAGAAAGAATACAGGAATAGAAGTCTAGACAGGTATTTCTTTTTCTGAGGCTGAAATTCCATGAAGCAAATGAAAGAGCATCAGTTTCAAAATTATCCATCTTTCTCAGCAAATTTCTAAATTTGCTTTCTTAAATTTTATTCCTAAAACGTGGTTCTCTAAATCATCTTTAAAATGTTTTCAAGTCTTGTTGAAAGAAACTTATAAAAGGAATCATATTTAGGTAACCTTACATTTTTCTTTCAGAGTCTATTGCCTTTACATTTTAGTTTTCCCTTCCTCAAAACTCATTACCATTCAGTGTAATAAAACCTTGCATCTGTATGTTGTTTTTGTTTTAAATTTCTTAAGCACTGTCACTTGACTCTGATAAAAATCTTGAGAGGTAGATGGGGCAGATATTATCATTTTTCTTATATGAGCAAAGTCATATATAAAGAGATGAAATGAGTTGCCTAATATTATACTGGTAGCCACTGGCAAAACCTAGATTCCAGACCTGGATCTGGGGTATTCAAGTTACCAAGATGCCTCCAGTACTATCCCAAATATTTTTTTTAATCTACATTTTATATATAATTTTGATCTGAACACAATGAAATATTTTATTACTTAGAACCAACATATGACTTCCTGTTAATAGGAAACAGGAGCACGACTTGTTTAGAGTATTAACTTGCCTTCAGAACCAAGTAGTCTACCACTATTTTCTCCAAACCTGACCCCTAGCTTATTCACTTTGTCTGATTTGTCAGGGAATGTGAAACATTCTGGCACTTTGCTTTTTTTTTTTTTTTTAATTCAAGCAGTGATAAAAATGTTTGACTGAATGAGTGAATGAATGAATGATGGATAACTTTAACTTCCAGTAGAAATATAAATAGTTAGCCAAGAAATTTTCTAAGATGTGGAACTTTTTATGAAATAATGATTGCTAATTTGACCACTTAAGAGAATAGCATTTCAAATAGCATAGGTTACTGCTTAATTTTTAAGACATTGATGAACAGCATAGTTTCGAGAAACAAGTATAATTTCATAATAAAAATAGTTTTCATATTATAAAAGAATGTTCATTTCAAGAATACTGTACCATAGCCTACTCCCAATTTTAATGACTTTGTTTCTTTTAATAGCTACCCAGGTGGATTTAGACAAGTAACAGCCGCTCAGCTTCACCAGAAGGATCCAGTGGCAGTAAGTTTATAGTATTTTTTATTATATCACACAAGTTTTGATAGGTATTATTTCGTTATCATTCAATTCTATATGTTTTCTAATTAGTATGTTTTGCATTTAGTCAAAGAATTTTGATGCTTTTCTTTTTAATTTCTTAACATCTACCTGATCACCTAGAATATGATATGATTGCTGAAAATGTTTGGGGGAGACAGATGTATGTTTGTATGTGTGTATATATGTTTATATTTCCATTATATCAAATATGCTAAGTATGTTGTTCCAATCTTATATTCTCACTGACTTTTTCGTTGTTGTTGTTCATTTGATTTACTGATTACCTGAGTTATGTTAAAATCTCACTTGTGGATTTATTAATTTTTCCTTGTAGTTCTGTCAGTTTTTTGTTCTGTATGTTTTGAAGATTTAGTGCTAGATGAATTAACTTAAGTTTGGGATTATAATCTTCTTAAGGAATTGATCAAGGCATATACTGACTCTCTTTATCTCCAGTAATGCTTTTCAACTTGAGGTCTGTTCTTTTTATATATTAATATAGCTATATCAACCAGTTTTTTAATTTTGTTTGCCTCATATATCATTTTACAGTTTAATTTTAAACTTTACTGAGCTAGATTTTATTTTCTTTTTTTATCCCCTTCTTTCTTGCCTTCTTTTGGTTTGACTGAGTTTGCTTATTAGAAGTCTAGGATTAATCAATATCTTTACTTTCCTCAAAATCAAATCAAGGCCCCTAGAAGATTATTAATACTTATTAATACCTTTCAACCTGTATGTTTTCTCTGTTCAAGATTTTTAAAAACTCTTAAAATTCAGCATTCTTGTTATTGTCTTATACTGTTACTGATTCTTTATGGTCTTCTTTACTTACGATCGCTTCTTGTAACTGGGATCAATGTCCTTCTCCTCGAAGTACTTCTTGTTGACATTCCTATCATAACATTCTGAATAGTGAACTCTCCTTTTCTGTCTGAAGCTATATTTTTGCCTTCATTCTTGAAAGATAGTTTTGCTTTTATATGCAATTCTAGGATAACCGATTTTTTTCTCTCAGCCTTTTGAAACTATGATTCACATAGATTTTAGTGTCCATTATTACTGTTGATATCAGATGTCACTTTAATTGTTTCTTTGTGTGTATCCTGTCTTTTCTTTCTGAATACTTTTAAGATCTTTTCGTCGGCTTTGGTTTTCATATGTTTCTTTTTGAGCTTTGTCATTTGTTTTGCTTGCGGATTGGTGTCTTCCGAAAATTCGTCAGCTCTTCTATGTATCTTCTAATATCGGCTCCCTTTATTCTCTGTCCTTTCCCTTTGGAAATCAGATTATACATACATACACAAATAACTTCAATTATTGTATTTTTTTCCTTTTCTTGAAGCTTTTACTGTTTGTTTCTTTTTCAAATTTGCTGGTCGGTTTTGACAGTCGTCTGTTCCCTTTGTCATACTTTGGTTCCCTCTTATATTTCTTTAAAGATATTAAACGTAATTCTTAGCATTTATGTCTGATTCTGATATTTGTGGTCTTTGTGGGTTTGCAATTTATTGTTTCTGTTCAGGATACTTGGAAAGTATATGTACCTTGGAACTTTGTCTCTGGGAATTTTTGAGACCTACGTTAAAAATGAATTTCTTCAAAAAAGATTTACTTAGCTTCTGGCAGGTACATGGGGCCATATATATGTATATACCTATATATATACATATATATATGTATATATATGGCATCCTAAGACCTCTTTAAGCTATACTTTCGACCCCTGGATTTTGGTCCACATAAAAAGGGTGAATTTGGGGCCTTGTAAGGTCAGGTTCATAGTTCAGCAGTTATCTCTCAGGAAAGACTTTTGTTTTTTCATTTCCTCACTCAGCACCCTGAGTATTGCCTTTCTGTTGAGAAGCTGGGTTTATGAGATCATCTTGATCCTACCTCCTAACCCCGAAGTCATAGTCCTGTAAAACCCAAGCCCTGCACTAAACTGATGCCCTCAAGGCCAATGCCAGCCCTAGGACTCTTTTGTCCTTTCTTTTACTTTTGGCCTCTAGTCAGTTCCACGCTTTTAAAAAGATTTAAAAAGCAATCCTGTTAACTTCACTAATGTTTATTATTGTTATCATTAGAGTTATATACTGGGAGAAATTTCTAATCCAAATGCTTGTCCTCAGTATTGCTAAAAGCAGATCCTCCTTTTGCCATTTCACAGTTTTATTTTTTCTTCCTTAACTCTTGATAAGCTAGTCTTTAAACTGTACTCCTAGATTTGGTAGCATTTTCCCCATTGGGACCTTTTTTAGCTTATTACTTAAATGAGCAAAGTGTTAGACTGTGAAGACACTCCTTTTTACTTTCCTAAAATGGTGAATAAAAATAAATGTCTATTGTCAGGATGCAACCATTTGTTTGGTGTTGTACTGCCTATAATTTTCTTGGCAAAAGGTGGTGGTGGGGAAGGGCATGTTTATTATTATAAGGTCTGACATGACATTTAGACGTTCCATGCTTTACTGTTTATTTTTACTTTTCATAATTATAAAAATATGCTCAGAAATTGCCTCCTAAGAAATATTTAATGTTCTGCTTTATAATTCATGTGTCTTTAGATTATCACGGGTCAAAATAAAATATCCTATTTTGACTATTAATAGTAGTAAAAAGTTGTTAGGGCTACTGGTAATATATACCGCAACTTTTACAACAAATTATAGTTTTAATACTTATAAATATGTTTCAATGTTTTTAAAATTAGTTTCTAGTTTATTCAGGTATGCTAACTATACACTAGGCGGCAGTATAGTCCAACTTTTGATGTTAAGAATTTGTTTCAAATTATTTTTTATGAACAAAGATTGAAATGCATTGTAAAATGTTTGTTGACGGCTTGGGAAATATTTAGAGTTAAATCCATTTGAATTTTTACCTCATTAAAAGATCTTTTTTTTTAAGTCTTAATTTTGATTGTGTTTCTAAAGAGAATGACGTTAAGAAGAGGTCAGTTATTTTACTTCCAATTGAAACACTCAGTGTTTTTCTGGAACAGTAGGTCTTCTTCCAGCAGACATAATTTGCTTATCAGTACTTGGTATATGTGGCTTTTAGGAGAATTTGTTTCATGAAGCATCCTTCTGATTATTAGTACGATCTTGGAATATTACTTGTAAAGTACATTGATTAACATATTTAAATAGTAGGCTTTTAAATATTTCAATATATTTTTATAATTACATAGATCACTAATTCTAAACTCAAATAAATATATTGATTCAGCCCTTTCCTTATATCCTTTCTCCCTCTCTCATACATTTTAGTTTCCTTAAGAGTCTCTGTGTTCTTGTATTTTTCTTCTAATATGGTTCCTTTCTTATGTTTATTCCCTCTCCTATAGTTTATAAAGACACTTTATGTGAAACAAATGTCACGTGCCTGGGTTACAGATTAGATGCGGAAAGTATTTAATACCTATTAACCTTACCTTGTTCTATCTTTCTCACTTTCTGAATTCCTTAGAGTTTATGCTTAAGTCTGTACAGCTAGAATTACTTCATTGCATATGCAAGTTGTGTCACATTTATTTTTGGGGTATGTATATTTGTATGTCTATCATCCCCTTTATCTCTCACCTGGCAGCTTGTAACCCTTTCATACTTTCCAGCTTTCTCTAATTTGAGTGTTACGTTTGCATTTTTTAATAGGGCATATTTTTAAAATACCAACTTGTTAATTCAAGTAAACACAACTAAATGTTTTTAAGAACATGAAAACCAAATGCCAGGTAACCCTACTAATGCAACAAAATTGCTGTTAGGATGATATAATGACAGAAGATATGACTTGCTTATCTAGACAAGATGCTGAGTAGTCTTAACATTGTCACTTTCTACTAAAGACTTTTAAAACATTAAAAATTTTAAAGACTAATATCAGTGCTGCCCAAGAGAAATCTCTGCTATGATGGAAATGTTCTTTGTCTGACCACTTGAAGTGTGGCTTATGTGATTCAGGAACTGAATTTCTAATTGCTTTTAATTTTAACAATGTAAGTCTGTATTTAAATAGTCTCCAGAACATAAAGTCTCAACAGCACTAACACAGAAAATAGATGGAAAATATATATGGGATGCCATTAGCTTTAGTACATAGTGAGGTAGTCTGATGTGATGAGAAAATAAAAGGATCAGGAAATCCTCTTGTAGTGCAATCCTATTCCAATGTGTATTGTTTTAATGGGTTTAGTTTCATACATGCCAAATGATAGCCTTGAAATATGAGTACAGATGGAAAAAATCAGTTTGACTCTCCAAATGTCTTAGTTTTATGAAGCTTTTGCAGTATATTTGTATACACTGTATACCAGGAGGCCCCCAGGAAATTATGGAGCACAAGGTGACACTGAGTGCCTTTCTCTTGACAAAACATACATAAAATCACATTCAGACCAACAGTGAGGATAACCTTAACAAGGGGAAAAGTAAATCATGAAAAGGTTAGTTTGCCATCTTGCGAGTGGGTATGACAGGGAGAAGGGACTTTGTCTTCTTGAAAAGTTACAGAGAGAAACACATTATAGGTGTGTTTGCATGTCCTGTATGTCTGTTCTGGGAGTAAACCTACCTGGATTGAATCCAGCACCACCGCTTAATAGATACATGAAATAGGCGGGGGGGCGGGGGGCGGTTCTGTAACCTCACTAAATTTGTTTCCTCGTCTGTGAAGTGGGACTTAGTATCGTAAGCAAGATAACAAATGTAATGCAGCGACTGCTGTACACACAGTAAGTTTTCAGTGAGTGCTAGCCATTACCATTGTTACAGATTGGTGACTTACAGAGTCAGTCACATGACTGTATGGTCAGGCACAGTTTATGAATTGGAAACCTGATCTCCCACCTGGAGGAAACGAGATTAAGCCTCCCTAGGATCTGCTGTAACCTGTATGTAATAGGTTATTATTTTTTAAATAAAATTTTTAAAATTATTTATTTTTGGCTGCATTGGGGCTTCGTTGCGGTACGCAGGCTTCTCACTGTGGTGGCTTCTCTTGTTGCGGAGCACGGGCTCTAGGCACGCAGGCTTCAGTAGTTGCAGCACGTGGGCTTCAATAGTTGTGGCTCGCAGGTTCTAGAGAGCAGGCTCGGTAGTTGTGGCACATGAGCTTAGTTGCTGCACAACATGTGGGACCTTCCTGGACCACGGATGGAACCGGTGTCCCCTGCACTGGCAGGCAGATTCTTAACCACTGCACCACCAGGGAAGCCCTGTAATAGATTATTTGAGCCACAGGTTCTTGTATAAGCTTAAATAATTTTTTCTAATTCTATCTAAAATTGACACACAAGTTATCTGTTATCTCTTCCTTTTGTCCCTTTTCTAAATAAAAATAGATTCGAAAGAAAATAGTAATGTACAAAATAATAAAAGTTACTTTTCTGTTACTGCCACGTATCTGCTTAGGTCTCAGTTTCATTTCTTTCATATTCATATTGAATTGTAGCCCACTCGTTTTCATCACTATCTCTTATTGTGTTTATATCTCCAGCACATTTTTCTTATTGAGTCCCCCGTGTATCTGTTTTTCAGATTGTTAAACTAGCTATTTATGGCATGCTGCCAAAAAACCTTCACCGAAGAACTCTGATGCAGAGGTTGCATCTTTTCCCAGATGAAGTAAGTCACTGATGATACTTTCTTAAATTTTTTTTAACATCTTTATTGGAGTATAATTGCTTTACAATAGTGTGTTAGTTTCTGCTTTATAAAAAAGTGAATCCGTTATACATATACATATATCCCATATCTCTTCCCTCTTGCGTCTCCCTCCCTCCCACCCTCCCTATCCCACCCCTCTAGGTGGTCACAAATCACCGAGCTGATCTCCCTGTGCTATGCGGCTGCTTCCCACTAGCTATCTGTTTTACATTTGGTACTGTATATATGTCCATGCCACTCTCTCACTTCGTCCCAGCTTACCCTTCCCCCTCCCTCTGTCCTCAAGTCCATTCTCTAGTAGGTCTGCGTCCTTATTCCCGTCTTGCCCCTAGGTTCTTCATGACCATTTTTTTTTTTTTAGATTCTGTATATATGTGTTAGCATGTGGTATTTGTTTTTCTCTTTGACTTACTTCACTCTGTATGACAGACTCTAGTTCCATCTACCTCACTACAAATAACTCAATTTCATTTCTCTTTATGGCTGAGTAATATTCCATTGTATATATGTGCCACATCTTCTTTATCCATTCATCTGTCGACGGACACTTAGGTTGCTTCCATGTCCTGGCTATTGTAAATAGAGCTGCAATGAACATTGTGGTACATGACTCATTTTGAATTATGGTTTTCTCAGGGTATATGCCCAGTAGTGGGATTGCTGCATCGTATGGTAGTTCTATTTTTAGTTTTCTAAGGAACCTGCATACTGTTCTCCATAGTGGCTGTATCAATTTACATTCCCACCAACAGTGCAAGAGGGTTCCCTTTTCTCCACACCCTTTCCAGCATTTATTGTCTGTAGATTCTTTGATGATGGCCATTCTGACCGGTGTGAGATGATATCTCATTGCAGTTTTGATTTGCATTTCTCTAATGATTAACGATGTTGAGCATTCTTTCATGTGTTTGTTGGCAGTCTGTATGTCGTCTTTGGAGAAATGTCTGTTTCGATCTTCTGCCCATTTTTGGATTGGGTTGTTTGTTTTTTTGATACTGAGCTGCTTTCTTAAATTTTTAATTAAATGTTTTCTCATTTTAAAAATTGTTGTATTTTCAGTAATTTTATGTCAGCTTCTGAAATATTTTTTGCATTTTATAGTGAATGCACGATGATAACAATTGCTTCTATCTTAAATCATAAAGTGAGCCATCATTGGACTAAAAACCAAAAGTCTGTAAGTTCTATATTTTCATTTTAATAACTGCTTTCTTTGGAAAAAGGAACTATAGTCTACTTTGTTTGGAATAAGAAACTATAATTAGAGCCCCTGTTAAATTGAGGGTACTCATAGATAATTTCATGAACTACAAAAAAGTATGAATTTAGTTTACTTTTTTTGTGACCTGTAGCTTCTATGAATCATAGATTAATAGCTCGGCTTTGGTTGCTAATTATTTCCCATGATTTAACCTGAGAATACTTATTCCTACTCAGAATTTGTTCAACTAAAAAGTACTTGAAAATAAAAATAGACATTTTTATCCATAACTATTGTACTGGTATAAGTACTTGGTTTTTCTCTCTGGTATAATATAATGAAACACTAGAGGTTCTATAATAAAATAGTTGAGTCCAGGCCATGGAATCAGACTGCCTGAGTTTGAATACATGCCCCCACCATCTACTGACTTCATGGCCATTATTATCTCTGTTTTCTCATCTGTGAAATGGGCATAATAATAGTACCTACTTCATAAGATTGCTGTAAGGGTTAGATGAGATAACATTTGTAGAGTACTTAGACCAGGCCCTGGAACAGTAAGTTCTAGTTGCTCTCAATATTATGGGTTATAATTGTTGTTTTTCTAGTTCCTACTAGAGGAATAAGGTAGAATTCATTCCAGACTATAAAGTTATACAACTGTTCAAGACACTTGTATGTTCTGTTGTTAGTTTAAACAATGCATGAGTAAATTATTCAGGCTTTTATCAAAGTGGCTAATTTATTACCTTTACTTTGCATGAATGAGTAGAACAATTTCCCACTATTCACTTTACCTCCGAGGTAACAAGTATGGGAGCAGTATCATTATATAAGGATAAATGACCTTGGGCATGAAATCACAAGAATTTTAAAACTCCTGTTTCTGATTATACTTTCATATGCTTTTAGGAACCATAATTTCTACAAGGAACAAAAAAATAGTCATGTTATTTTTACCAGTTATAAGGTAGATACATTTCAGCATAAATTACTTAAATAATTTCAGGCTATTAAATAAATGAGCCCATTTCTCCAAAAATGGATTGCTAGATTTTTTACTGTCATGACCATGGGGAAACAGGCACTCAGACATTGCTGGTAGCAGTACAAAATGGTGCAACCCACAAGGAATCGGGGAATTAGGTAACATTTAACAAAAATACATACATAAGGAGATTCATGCTTGATCCGGCTATCTTATTTATAGCAATTTACCCTGAAGATACACATATACAAGATTATTGTTTCCACATTATCTACAATAGTAAAGTAATAGAAATAAATAAATGCTTATTCATAGGAAATTGGCTAAATTATGCTATATCTATTCAATTGAGTACTATGCAATTATAAAAAAGGAATGACAGATATCATTGTGATGATAAGTAATCCTTTCCAGGATGTATTGCTAAGTTTAAAAAAGCAAAGTGGAAAAGAATATAGATAGCATACTACCTTTTATATGCATTTATACATATGTATGTTTACATACACACATATATATTTATCTCTCTTCTTTTTGCGTAAAGAAACACAGAAGAATAAATGAGAAAATGAAGTTGGTTACTTACTAGATGATGGGCACAAAAAGATGAAAGGAGTAGGGAAGAGAACGAGATTTTTGGAGAATACCTTTTAGATTTTTTTTTTTTACTTTAACTTTTTTATCATGTTGAGGTTTTATATATTCAAAAAATAAAAGGACAATACCAATAGAAGTAAGCAGAACTAGTGCACAGATTGTGTTTTCTAAGTGCTATTCCCTATTAAAAGGAATGTGGTTCTTCTTAGAAATGTTGTTTCTAGGTCTGGAACAAAGAAGAAGGTTATTTTGGAGTGCACACATGCACAAGATTATTATTTCTGCATTGTTTATAATAGTAAAATAATAAGTAACAGAAAGTAAGACAGTGATCAAAACCCGATGGAGAAATATCAAGAGAACACAGGAGGCAGCTTGAAGTGGTGCCCACTGACCAAATATGGACTGTGTGAGCCTTGAATGATCATAATGGTGGATTACCTTGAATAGAAAACAAAAATCTATGAGCCCACAATGACAGTCCCAAAATTATTTTTAACTGATTATAATTTCCCTTCTTTCTGGAGAAGGAAAAGCTCTTCTTTAGAGAAGAATGTCATCTAAAAAATGTAGAAATAATACTGAATTAGAAAAGCCACCATTATCAGCATATTCTGGATCTATTGAGTAAAGCATTAGAGAACAGGATATTCACACAGTTTCAAAACATCATGTCACCGAGTACTTACTATTTAAAAAGAGAAAAGATACTTTTACGCTAAAGCCATCCGGTGAACCACCACTCATAACCAAGATATTAAATATATCATCAATATGGGACAAACTGACATCACGTGCCTCCTGCTATGAATGAAGCACTGAAGACCCGGCATAAACTACATAGTGTCCTGTCAGACATGTTTAACCTAAATCTAACGATGAGGAGAGAGTCCTACAAATCCCAAAAAAGGACATTCTGCAACATAATCAGCCTGGCCTCTTCAAAAATGTTAATTTCATAAAAGAGATAAAACAAGGAAACTCTTCAGATTAAAGGAAACTAGACCAAATATATTATGTATGTTAACCAACATAATAACATAATAGCTGTAGCATGTGATCCTTGACCTTGGATTGGAAAAATTCAATTTGGGAAATTTGAATATACACTGTATATTAGAGTAAAAGGTGTTTCATCAATGTTAGTTTTCCTGAACATGAATTTGTAATGTGGTTACGTCGGAGACAATTCTTATATTTAGGAAATATATATGCTGAAATATTTAGGGATGAAATATTTGCAGACTACTCTCAAATGGTGCAGTCAAAAAGAATGTTTTTGGTGTATGTGTTTATGAATAGATAAAAAGAGAGAGAGCAATCATGTCCTATTTGAACAGTCAGTGAATTTAGGTGAAGGTTAGATGAGTGTTCACTCATTTTGGCAACTTTTCGGTAGATTTGAAATTCCTTTAAAACTTGCAAAAAAGTGGGAGTTCCCTGGTGGTCCAGTGGTTAGGCCTCCACGCTTCCACTGCCTAGGGCCCGGGTTTGATCCCTGGTCAGGCCTCCACGCTTCCACTGCCTAGGGCCCGGGTTTGATCCCTGGTCAGGGAACTAAGATCCTGCAAGCTGCGTGGCACGGTCAAAAAAAAAAAAAGTATAAAGAGGAAAAATTTCAAAAAAGTAAATGATCACCTCGCCCCTGTGCTTCTTTTTTCTACTTTTATTCTTTTCCTTATTTCCCTCAGGTTCACCGCCTGCTCTGTGCAGAGGACATACACGCATAAAAAGAAAGTTTTTCCGGTTTCATGTGTAATGCCTAGTCAGCATCTTTAATTCCTAACTTTGCATTGATTTTGTCCATTCTTTCAGGGGATTCCTTTAATAGTGGTGAAATTTGGTAAGCTCATTTCAGTCAAAATTCTATTCAATTCAGCAAACATTTACCAGGAACCCACTATGTCCCAAACTCTCTATGCTGAGTGAGCAGTTGGCAACTTTTAAAATTGTCTTTGCAAATACAAGCTAAGGATTTTTTTTAATGGCTTCCCAAAGAAGTGTGAAATAGTCATAAATTTTCGTGAATACCAAACTGGCAGATAGACTTCTTTAGTAAGAAAAAATAAGGACCCCTTAACGGTATTTCATGTGTCCAGACTTTCTCTGCTTGTTCTGATTCTGTGTGCTTACACTTGCATATTTGAATATGCTGGGGAAGGGAATTTAAATATTTTTCAAATACTTTTCAGTGAAGAAACACTTCTCAATAGTATTTATTGTGTTTTGTATATGTTGACAGTGACCCAGCCTATCCAAACCATAATTTTAAAGTCATTTTAAATTTTAAAAAATATTTTTTAGTTTTTGCCATATTAGGTTTTAGAATGAGTTTATAGTGCAGTAGAGCTCTGTGATTCTCTAAAATTATTTTTAAATTGTATTTTGATTCTTGACATCTTGAATAGCTTATTTGATGCCATGACCCTGCCCAGATATTTGATTCCCAATTATACTATTACTCTCTGCAGACAACTGTAATTTACTGTATAATCATCCTTCTTTTCTGAAAATGTTTAGGAACACACTAAAATGAAAAGAGGGAATTCTATCTACGATCCCTGGGGAAATGCCCGTAGGACACTTCCATATTGATATCTTACTATTTTTTTTGATAGACTCTCCAAAATTAACTGATCATTCAGATCCACAATATAATTCTCTTTCCCTTATTTTTGTTCCATGAGCACAGTATAAATGTTAATTCTTTTGGTTATTCATGCTCTTCATCTTATCATTCCCTTTATTTAGTCCACTTCCTGTTCTTCTAAGATACCTCTCAAATGTATGCTTTACTCCTCAGCTTTTCGTTACCCAAGTTCAGGCTTTCTCATATTTTACCTTTCCTTTTATTTTTCTGAACATTTGGATATATTTCCAGGGGAAGGTAGTTCTGGGCAAGTGCCATTAATAAAGGCACCAGGATTTGAGTGTAGGCCAACGCCTGAAAGGTGAGGAGGTTGTTTACTCAGAAGCCATGGGCATTTGCGGAGGGGTGAAGTTGGAGAGGTGTGCTTCCTGGTTTAGCTAAGGAGTTAGAACTTCATCCTGAGAGATTTTTAGCTAAGGGGTGACTTCTTTAAAACTGCAAGCCTTTAGAAGCCATGATCTTTTTATTTTCCTTTATATACTCAGCACCCAGCACAATTTCTAGTTCATAGAAGGAGTTCAGTAAATGCTTGTTGGCTAAATGACTCAAAGATCCAGCAGATTTTCATTTTTGAAAGTTTTTTTTGGCAACAACATGGAGCATTAATTGAAAAAGGTTGTGGCACTGGAAGCAACAGACCTTGTGCATACACTCATCAGATGAAACATTGTGAAAATGAGCCAAAGCAGTGCCTTTTGCAGTTGAAAGGAGGGGAAAAATGTAACAATATTCAGAAAAAGTAGAATTTATTGACCAGATACTTGTCAAAATTGAAGACATCTAATGTATCATTAGGAATAGGTTTGTCAAGATTAAAATATAGAATGTATTACTGTAATGAGATTACTTATGTCACTGATTTAATGTATTTTTCAGGGATTTTTACAAAGTTTTAATTTGAAGATTGTGTTGTTCTCATCTTATAAACATTCTTTTATTATTTTTTAATACTAAGAATTACTAATTTATTACTAGGGAATATATTCTAAGAAAATTAAGCCTAAATTTTTATTTACTCTAGGATATACCAGAAGATATTCTTAAGAATTTAGTGGAAGAGCTTCCTCAACCACGAAAAGTGCCCAGACGTCTAGATGAGTACACACAAGAAGAAATAGAGGCTTTCCCAAGAGTTTGGTCTCCGTAAGTCTTTCTTTTCCTTCCTATTTTTGTTTTTTAACCTGAGTTTAGTATCTCCTGTTTTCATATCCAAATGATAAGATCCTTGAGGGTAGGAAGAATGAACTTCTTTTCACTCTCTCGGATACTCTTTGCAGCTTCTACCTACAAATAAACTCTAGACGTAGATGGTAGAACCAAAAGTCTCGGGGTCTTAAGACCTTGCTAGGTAAGTGCAAGGATGTTCATAGATGCCTATAAATTATCAGATATTTTGTTTGGGATGACACAACTTGGATTGATTGTAGTCTCTTGGGATAATAAATGAATTGTTCTTACCTAAAACAAAGTGATTCTCTGTTTTTTCAGATTGCTTCACTAAGCCAAGAATATGATCTAATGAAAGTCATTAGTTCTGGATACTTATAGTCAATCCAAATAGAAAAACAAAATAAAAAAACACTTTTGCTCTCCTCTATTACAATTTCCTCTACCTATGAGCCAGCAAGCTGCTTAGCTTTGACATACTGTCCTATCTAATTGTTTCCAGGCTGTTTTGCCTGGCCTACCAGGCTCTTTGTAACCTCATCAGCTTAAATTCTCACTCCACTGTGCTGGTCTAGCATAGCAGACTGTGTAAGCTTGGCACCCTTTTTATGCAATTTAACTTTTCCATGACTTTGTTCTGCTGTTACCTCTGCCTAAAACAACACGTCCCTCACCTCCTCCTCCTCCTCCTCTGGAATAACTCTTACTCATTCTTTAGGCCTTAGTTCAGATGTCAGTCTCCTTTAAGAAGCCTCACCTAAACATCAAGAGCAGACTAAGTGCTCAACCATCTTCTGCTGTAGCACCTGCCATGTAGCTCTGTCTTTACCACATTTACCTCCTCAAAAGCAAGGGCTGCATTTTGTTCATTGTTACATCACCAGTGCGTAGAACCGTACCTCACCTGATAGGGCCTCAGAAATGTTTACAGAATTTACACAGTAGGTTTAGAGAGGGCCACACATCCTCGTTACTTGATCTACAAAAGACAGCTAATCTTCCCACAGGATACTTAACCATTGTACTCTGAAAATCCATATCTCTTGATGGGCTGTTTGGCCAGATAGGTTTGTGAAAACCTAAGTCTTCCCAGGATTACCAGTATGTCCAGGAATCTAATCCTTGACTCTCATTGTATGTGTATATAACTTCACTCTTTGCACACAGAGGTCTTTAGGGTATTCTGTTTAAATCTTTTTGACTTTGCTGACTTGTGTAAGGTTCACCTTTAATTAAATCTGCATATAATGAGCAAAATAATATTATTAGTGATCATTTACACTTTCCAGTTGGCCCGCACTGTGCTAGGTGGTTTGCATACATTGTACCTAATTCTCTTACCAATAAGATAAAATACATTATTCCTGTTTTTAAGACTAAGCCAAAGGTTGGCTGGTCTGTAGTACAGCCTGAATTTGAAACTAATTGTAGCTGATTCCAAAACCTGTGTTCTTTCCACAAAAGTAAACTGCTTCATTAATTTATTTATTTATTCAACAAATATGTATTATGTGTAAGACACTCTTATGTGCAAGACACTATAATAAGCACTAGGACACACATTTGAAAAATTACCATTAAAGCAATTATTCAATTCCATTTTACAAACTTATTGAGTTTATACTACGTGCTATAGCTTTTGACAGATGCCAAGGAAATGCAGATGATGAAGCATTTAAATGAAACTTCCTCCAAAAGTCCTTCCTATAATCCTTGAGCTGGGTTAGGCCCCCTTTATAGGGTCTCATTGTACATGTTCCTTTTCTTTTACTGTATTTATTCTAACGTAATTAAATATATGCATGATTACCCGTTTAACGTCATTCCCTTAAGAGACTCCACGAGGGACGTGTATGTTGTCTTGCTTAGCACTGAGCACAGTGACTGGCTCATTAAGTGGGCACTCAGCAAATATTTATTGAGTGAATAAATGAAGAAATAGAGTATCCTTTTATCAGCTTTTATAAATGAGGTTAGAAATAATTTTTAGAACATATGAAGGTAGTAAAATGCTCCAATTTAATACTAATTCTTCATGTCAGAATCAGTGAAATTGACCAACTTAAAAAACCCTTTGTTTTATTGTTTTTGTTCCTGTTCACTGTATCATCTGAATTACCCGGCTGCTTTTCAGTTGATATCAAACAAGTGATTAACAAACTCTATGTGAAAAATTGAAAAAATTGGCTTTATGATGTCTGATATTTTTATCAGCTATTTATTAGGATACATTCTCATGTTAAGTATTTCTCTCTAAAATAAGGAAGTGCGTTTTCTATTATTCCCTTATGTTCTGGTTTTGATTGCTTGACATTGACATACTTGTGGACGAGAAACTATACATCATGTGACCTGATTTGATTCTAACGACTGAATTAAGTGTGGAGTGCTTTTCTCTTTTCCTTGGCTACTTTTTAGATACCTGTTTAATAGTTTGCCTTCTTGTCAAAACCTAAGATTCTGTTTTTAATTCTTTTTATTTAAATTCATTTTTTTCCTCCAGATCATATAGTGGTTTATTTAGATAAATCAGTAAATAAAAGGTTTTAAAGTTTGTTCCACATGCTATGATAGTTACAATTATTCCCTCCTTTGGCATCTGAGAAATGAAGCTTCTGAACTACTTTGATGATGTTTAAACTTTAGGAAAAATAATTTTAATTTAACTTGTTCTTAGAGATTTACATGGTCATTTAGTCAAGACATATCCAATGTACCTTTTCCTACTTAAACTACATAGAACTTACATTTATCCTTAAAACTCAGTCCATATAAACATACAACATTTTTCTAGGAAGATGTTAACATTTTTACAAGTTCCTTAAAAGAGATGTGGAATTTGCCACAAATTGAAATTAATCCCTAACTTATAAAAATCATTTATTAGCTTAAATTTACCACCCTGGAACCTTTTCTTTACTAAAAATTCACAATAATATAGACTGCACATAAAATAGATAACATTTACTTGAAACATAATACTCTTTGGAAAGTAAACTCAGGCATTCAGTTGAAAAATATTTTAATTTGGTGGTTTTTTAAAACTACTAAATGTTTGGGCTTCCCTGGTGGCGCAGTGGTTGAGAGTCCGCCTGCCGATGCAGCGGACACGGGTTCGTGCCCCGGTCGGGGAAGATCCCACGTGCCGCGGAGCGGCTAGGCCCGTGAGCCATGGCCACTGAGCCTGCGCATCCAGGGCCTGTGCTCCGAAACAGGAGAGGCCACAACAGTGAGAGGCCCACGTACCGCAAAAAACAACAACAACAAAAACTACCAAATGTTCATTGTAGAAAATAAGAATAAGATATATACATAAGTAAATAATTTCACCATACTTAACATTTTGGTGTGCTAACTTCCTGTTTCTTTGTGTTAGTTTTTTTTTGTTTCTTTGTGTTAGTTTTTATGTTGTGTGTATGTTTGTGTTTTACAAATTTGGGAAATTAGGATTTTTCTTTAAATATGGTCTCAACTGCACATTTTCCCAATTTACAAGATTTTTTTCCCCACAAGCATGATCTTCAATGGCTGCAGGATATGACATCAGTTTTATTCTGTAAATCCAAGTATGTCATATCTGATTTTCTTATAGAAACTCTGGCATAATTGAACTTATATTCGTAACCAAGATGGATATGGTACTTTTTTTTTTTAAACTGGAAATACCAAAGGTGCTATTTAGTTAGTTATGTGACCAAACACATATTATTCATGTAGAGTTATATATCATGAATATTCTAAAGTGTAGTCTAAATCAGTTAATCCAGGCAGTATAATAATGAAATAACCATTCACAACAAATTATATTTAATGTTATTATAGTCAAAGAGTACTGATCAAACTGTTCATTTTACTAAGGTATTACTGGTTCGTTTAAAACAAATTAGAAGGTGACTGAATGCCTTCATTATATTAATGGAATTAGAAAGGGCTTTTCTATAATTATTTTTAAGGAGACTTTTAGTGAAATTTAGAGCCACTTGATGCATTATTGAGTTACTGTTTTGAAATGGATTTTCCTGCCCCTTCTTTTCATTCCAAATTTCCCTCTGGCAGGAATATACATTAGACACAGGCTTTCCTTTATGCTTTATTAAAGTTGTGATCCTTCCTCACTAGTGGCCACACAATATCTGTTAACTTATGTTAACTTATATCTGTTAATATTATGTGTTAATAAAGTTCAAGTGTAAAATAGTATATACATTAGAACTACAATTAAAATATTTGATACACCATGCAGTGCAATCCCTTGAAAGTGAGATTCCTCATTACTGATAGATTTGCTTTTATGAGAAAAAAATTTTTTTCTCCTTTTGGAGAAGGAACCTACTTAAAATATACTTTTTGTTCCACTCAAAATAGCTAAGCCAAGAATATAACCTTCCTTTGGAATGTAGTAATTGGAAATTATTCAAGATAGATCTGATGGTGAACCTGCAGAGACTTGACTGAAACACATGTACCTGGATTGCACCATAAATAAATACAAACAAAAATAACTTGCTTTGGTTTTTGTTTCCCTAGCAATAAAACCTAACACATGTTTATAGTATAAAAATGTACATTTTTAAATTGCAACTGTTACTAGCTTTTGGTTCAGTGTAAGTTCTTTACCATTTCTGTTAGAGACAAAAAGCTTCTGAGCAACAGTAACAATTGACAAACTAAGCTTTGAACCCAGTAGCTGATTAACAAAATTATTTTAATCTCAGTTAACAGCTACCGTTGTTGGGATTTCATTTAAGTTATTTTCAATCACTTAAAAAGTTGTATTCCCTCAGGGCTAACTTCAGCATACTCTAGATTTTGTTAGGCTAGTTGTTTATTTATTTTTAAAACAAAGGTAGACCAGAAGAAACTAATACTTATGAGGAAACTATAAATATTGTTTTATAACTAAAAGCCACTTTCTCATATGAGAAGTATTGCCTATATACCTCACTTCTTAAACTAGTGTGTATACTTGGTGTATTAGTAGTTTTTACATCTCATGGATATGTAAATTGTGTCAGAATATGTTATAAGGTTTTATCTTGTGTTTCTTGATGGTACAGAGTAAATGTGCATTTGCCATGGGCAAGTGGTGACTGTAGGGTACACACTTAGAATTTGTTTCTCAAAGATAAAACAATAGCACTTATCTCTTTTTCACAGTTCAGTTGCCTGAGATTGTAGCTTTCAAATGGTCAACTTATTTTAATTCTGTCAATAATTATTTCCATGGTCATTGCAGTTTTGCCAACACATTACAAAACCGCAATAATCATGGAAATTATAATGCTGTCACTGTAATGGAAATTTTTCATTATGTAGGGTAAAAATAAAACAGTTCATTTGAAACTTTTAATTTTCATTTATACAAAACTCTGTAGGAGAGCTCTTCTTAGGAAAAACTAGGTATGTAGAAAATTCCAACTTAGAATTGCTTCACATTATCCACAGATTGATGAAACAAAATCAAAAAAGAAATGTTTTTTACTCCTCACTCGTTAAATCAGTAATGCTTTATTTTAAGCATAACCCTCACCTTTGTAGAGAAACTAAGTGTGGAAAGTTTCAGCATCAGTAAACGCTTGAAAACAGACGTTTATGATGAAAACCTATGTTCCTGGTCTAACTCTCTTTACAGAGTGTGCTGTTAGAAGTGTGCCTGCAAAAGAGAGAGAATATGAGGATGAAAGTGAGAAGGCTTGAGGACAACCGTGATTGGCCTTGGAATTGTCTTTGCTGAAAGTAGAATTAGATTTAGGGAGTTTAATAGGTAATCCATGCAGCTCTGTAAAAGAAAACGGGTGCCAGGAACGATAGCACTGCAGAAGGGACTCGGTGAGCATCCTGTTCAGTCTATAGCTCTGGAAGTCAGCAAGGATTTCAGCTTTCGGCTTGCCCTTCGATATAAAAGCTACTCATCCCCAAAATGTACAGATTTTCGGTTTTAGTTAAATGAACACCCAGAGAAAAATAATTTTACCTATGGCTTTATAAAATGTGCTTCAGATCAGAGACTTAGTTAAAGACGGTGGAGAAGGATTTTTACCTTTTCAAAACCCATAAAGATCTGGGACCTGGACATCTTCAAGATTTTCCATAATTGTGTGCTAGTCTAGTCATGTGGCATTTTCGTAGAAGATTTAACTTAATTTGCTACTCTTCACAGTCAGAAGTTATTAGCTGGACTTGGGGAGAAAGCTTACGTTCCAGCTTTTCCATCATTTCAACCAGCACAGTGTTGGCTTAAACCATAGACCTCAGTATTTCCAGTCCTGAATTTTGCTCATATTAAGCCTTCTAAACTATACTGTTCTTTTGGATATTTAACACATTGTTAAAATAAAAAGCAATCTTTATATATACAACCAAAATAAAATCATTTACATCTCCTAGCCAATAGAGCTTATGACTTAAAAGTGGTAATTGAATGTAACAATAATTCCTATTAATTTTAATTGGAAAAATTTTTTGACTTTTAAAAAATTTTAACAATCTTATGAGTTTATTTTTTAATTTTTATTTTATATTGGAGTATAGTTGATTTACAATGTTGTGTTAGTTTCAGGTGTACAGCAAAGTGATTCAGTTATACATGTATCTATTCTTTTTCAGATTCTTTTCCCATATTGGTTATTACAGAGTACGAATAGAGTTCCCTATGCTATATACAGTAGGTCCTTGTTGATTATCTATTTTATATATAGTAATGTGTATATGTTAATCCTGACCTCCTCATTTATCCCTCCCCCCCCCGCCACCTTTACCCTTGGTAACCATTAGTTTGTTTTCTATGTCTGTGAGTCTATTTCTGTTTTGTAAATAAGTTCATTTGTATCATTTTTTTAGATTCCACATATAAGTGATATCATATGGTATTTGTCTTTCTCTGTCTGCTTTACTTCACTTAGTATGATAATCTCCAGATCCATCCATGTTGCTGCAAATGGCATTATTTCATTCTTTTTTATGGCTGAGTAATATTCCATTGTACCTAGAAGTGAGTTTAGTTTTTAAAAAATCACTGTTGAACTTTTTCTGATCAGGCTAGTGGTACAGTGTCTGGGGAAATGAGTGTAGCAGCACCATTGCTCTATTACCTGTACAGCTAACATCTTTAGTTCAAGGAGTATGTGATGTGACCAGATTTCCTGGAATGGTTTATTCTAAATAGTTCCATTCTTACCGTGGAAGTGACTTAAAACTCAATCAGACTGACCTTTTGTATTTCTTTCTTTTTTTTTTTGATATACAATATAGTGTTGTTAACTATAGTCGTCATGCTGTACATTACATCCCCAGGACTTTTTATTTCTATTTTTTAATTTTTAAAAATTTTTTGGCTACGCCACGTGTGGGATCTTAGTTCCCCAACCAGGGACTGAACCCGTGCCCCCTGCCTTGGAAGCGCGGAGTCTTAACCACTGGACCTCCAGGGAAGTCCCTGAGAATTCAATTCTGATTAATGTAATGTTGCTGTACATAGACTGGGAACTTTTTAAGAACCTAAATACAATGACATTTGCTCAGTTACTAAAGATACAGTTAATCTTTTTTTTTTTTTTTAATATTTATTTATTTATTTGGTTGCTCCGGGTCTTAGTTGCAGCAGGCAGGCTCCTTAGTTGTGGCATGCAAACTCTTAGTTGAGGTACGCATGTGGGATCTAGTTCTCTGACCAGGGATCGAAGCTGGGCCTCCTGCATTAGGAGCGCGGAGTCTTATCCACTGCACCACCAGGGAAGTCCAAGTTAATCCTTCTTTCATGATAGATGCTAAAGGAATTTTAGTACCCAGCCTCTGCTGATGTTATCATAATTTACAATTAGTTATTGTTGTATCAGAAAAGCATAAAACTGCCTGTTAATAAAGTCCTCCGGTGAGTCAAGAGCCAGAAGGGTACTATATATCTATCGGAATCATGTCTAGCTAATGAGGAAGTGTGTCACCTTCTGTTAGGCACAGCACAGCTTTAGAAACTTCCTACTGAAAGCGTTTCTTTTGCTTCTTCAGCATCTTCAAATAGTCGCCCCCCCCCCGTCTTATGATCAGCTCTGTCGGAGGTCTGAGGTGAACCCTTGCTTGTCAGTGTGCGGTCTACGGACCAGCATTGCATCGCATGGGAGTTTGTTAGAAATGCAGAATCATGAGACCGTCTACAGACTAACTGAATCAAAATCTGCATTTTTACAAGAGCCCAAGCAATTTGTATGCCCACTGAAGTTTGAGACCCACTCAGCTAAATAGCCCTCCCCTCCCCTCCCCTTTCTTATATTATCTTGGATTGCCTTCTTTTAGTGGGAGTAAGCAATACAAATGTGTTGTATGTGTACCTGCTTTCATTTGTGTAGGTGGAGAGAGAAATATAACCGTATTTAGTGTAAAAACCTCACTTTTCCCCACAGGGGTACCTCCTGTAGCCATGTAATATGTTTGATTGTCTCGCACATGAGTTGATATTTCTAGCTCTGCGAACATCCAGTGTACCTAGTCTCTTGGCTATGATACTGTTCCCCCTCCGCCCGTTAGAAGCAAATTAACCATCTGCAAAAGATTCCAAAAGCGGAAAGGATGAGTCTGCAAACAAAGTGGCATTTTCAAGGCGGTCACTATAATTACAAGTATCTTACAAGCCTCCACTACGTGCAAGATACTGTGCTAATTGCTGGTAGTATAAGATCAATTATATTGGGACTGTGCCTCCAAAGGATAGGAGTTGTGTAGAATAAAATGGTGTTTGCAAACACTGGAGTCAGAAGGTCTGCACTAGATCACTACCATCCACTTCCTAGCTGTGTATCCTTAGACAAGTTACTCAGCCCCTCTGAGCATCAGTTTTGTCAACTGTAAAATGGGGTTGATAACAGTGTCTTTCTCACTATATAGTTAGGAGGGTAAAATGATTGTGCATGTGAGGTAGTTAGTATATTCATGGCATCTAATAAGCACACAGCACTGTTATTTACATACATAACCACACTTATTCACTTACTTAGGGCAAGTGTAATTTGAGAAACACCGTAATAGAAGTATGCATGAAGTTCTCTGGCAATCTCAGGGAAAAGAGCCGTGCCTAAGTTAGGAAAGGAAGAGTTGTGTAGGGTTTCCCAGAACATGTGATTTGGGGGGTGGATTTTGAAGGATTAGTCAAGTCCACCAGGCAGAGAAGAGATAGGAGATACTCCAAGTGCAGAAAATCTCAAGTACCCAAGTCCAGAGGTCTGAAAGTTTCTATCTGGGCAATAGCAAGTAGTATAATGGGACCAGAACGGACAGGTTGTGGAAAGAATGACTCAGAAAGGTTAACTGGGACCGTGTTCCTGGAGGGCTATGTGTTGAATTCTGTGTTTGAATTTGACAAAGCAGTGGAGAGCTAGTGAAAGTTCTTCCACTATATGGAAGTGGGATAAGAAAGAATCTATGTTAGAGACTCTCAGATGTCTTTCCCTTTGCCCCATTTCTCCTAAACCCCAAATCCTACTTACTAGCTGCCTGCCATGGCCAGATTTCATCATATTCAAAACAAAATCCTTCCCTTCAGAATCTGTTCTCCTGCCTGTATACCCTCTCCTGAACAAATAGATAGCATTGCCATTTCCTGAGTTCTTCAAGCTGAAAATTAACAGTCATCCTTGAATTGTCATTTTCCAGTAGCTCCTTCCTCCGTCATGCGCCTGGTCTCTTCCCTCTTCCCCTCCCTGCCCTGGACAAGTTAATTTTCTGCTTCTTGAATCCTGAACCCATCCTTTCTTCTTACTCATCACTGCCCCAGCCCTAATAGAGCCATCATCTTAACCCTCCTCACTTCCTCCAAAATGTCCTGAAACAAAATTGGGCTTCATTAGCCCCCGATCGCCTTCAGGTCACTGTCAACATTTTTTATGTGACAGATTACACCCTTCATACATGTTTCCTATTTTACTTGTAAATTCCACTAAAGGGTACTTTCGTCATCTCATTGTTAATAAATTAACTTTTGGTGTGGAAACAACCAGACTGTGACTAAGCACATTTAATTTCATTGAGTGGAATTGCAGAGACTTCTTGTTAGGGCTACTTGTTAGAAATCTTAGACGATTTCTTTCCAGTGGCATCACCGCCACCCTTTTGTAATTATATGAACCAGCTGGAAGAATAAATTGTTTCTTAAAATGCACTGGTGTCTCTTGACTAGGAATTTTGATTGTATTGAGTCACATACCCAAGATTCAAAGGGTGCACTTTGGAGCCCCTTCCAGCTATTGTATCAAACTGTCATTTCCCAGACTTTGGATTCAGTTTTTACATTTGAAAAGAGATTTCAGAAACAGTGACAAAATGCTGCAGTTTCTCTTCTTGTTGTTACAGAGTGACGATATGGTGAAGCATATTTGGTTAGTTTCCCAGATCAGTGCCTGTGTTCCTCATAGTTAAATAATAATTTTAAATTGTAATATAGTTCATTTACTTAGTTACCAGACTGTTGGTCTTCCTATCTGGGCTATCTGGTCTCTTTGTCTTCTTTTTTCTTTCTTTTTTTTTTTTTTTAGAAAAACATGATTTAAATGTAGAAAGGGATGAGATAAGTTGTTTCAGGGCAAACAGAGTTCACCTGTTTCCTTTTTTAAAGGAATTCAAACTGTTGAATATTTTTACAGCTGTTTCAAAAATATCTATTTAGTTTACTAATCACTAAATTCCTTCTGAAAATTCTGTAGGAGCTCAATACCTACAATTACACTACTCTGTAAAAGATAACAGGACACTAACAGTTTTCGCATTTCATAATTTCCTATTCCTCATTTTCTCCGTTGTTAAAATTTAACATTTCTCTGAAAATGTTCTTTGTTTTAATTTACTACTGGAAGGAACTTTCAGGTGTGATTAATCCTATAAATATATAAACAAAGAAAAGACTATATATGTATATAGTAAATTAAAAGACCATATATGTATATAATAAATGTGTGTGTAATTAAAATATCAAAGGGCTGGTGTTTATACATGTATTTTGTATGCTACTGTAATGAAAATTAAATTTAGCATATGATAAAATAATACAAATAGGGAAACTGCTCATTCAGAATTTGCCATTATTAGGCAAATCCATATCTTTATATATAATCCTTTCTATTAAAAGGGCTTTTGGGAAATTGAATTCAAGCTTTTAAGTCACTACATACTTTCATGCATAGGCACACGGGGGCCTATATTTATACTCTGCAAAGAACTTGGGAATTGTCACTTAACTGTTATACTTTGCGATAATTTGGCCTTAATGATTTTCACCAAAAATTTAGATATAATATTTGTAGATATTTCTTGATGAACAGTTACTTTCATTTTAAATTGGGAAATAATCTTCTTTCATCATGCGGGAGAAAATGAAATTGATTTGTGAAAGAATAAATGTTGATTTTTGTCTTTCAGACCTGAAGATTATCGGCTGTAAGAGACGGAAAATTTCAGAAAATAACAGTGCAGTGATTGAAACTTCTTCCTGATGAGTTTCTCCTTCCTACAGGGCAGGGTGAAACAGTTGCTGCCTTTTGACAAGAAACCTGTTTTGGGCGCTGAACGTTTGTGGGGAAAGGTCAGGAAGGGATATTCCTTCAATAGGAAGTTGCAATAAAATACATTATTTTATAGAATTGTTTTATTATGTAATCTGATTTGAATGTTATAATGATGATAAGAATAAAACTGCTTACTTGGTTAACTATTCAATTTCTCACTTAATTAAAAAAACCAAACCCTAGGTAGCACTGCAGTTAAAATTGCCAAGTGCCCATTCATGCAGATTTCCTCACGTTCCAGCTCCCTGTTTTTGACACCCGGGAAAACAAGGCCCACCTTCACTTTTCTTTTCAGTGACTATTTTATCTAACCTCGCATCATCTGAGTTCATCCCTCCAGCTCAGTAGGGTAAGGTTTGTCCTGAGGTATTTTCAAACTGCTTCACTCTTTTCTGTGTCCCATAGAGCCTCTTGGTTTCCATGACACCAAAATAACAAAGTAATGCCTATCTGCTCCCTAGAAATCTCACTGCCCCACCTGTGATGCTGTTTGCAGACCCCTGCACTGTGTGTCCATATCTCTCCTGTTGGCTCCTATTCACCTCTGTGCTGGGCACTGAGGTTGGACCGCCGGGATCAATGTGTCCAGCAAAATCTCCTCCCTGGGAATTAAAGTGCTGAGACACTGCGTTTGGGCATTTTTACGGTAGTTTTCTTCTCTTGCCCTAGCCAATCAAGGAGTGTCTCTGACCCCTTCTCCCGTTCATGCAGCAAACATGTACTAAGTGCCTGCTATATGCCAGGTGTTGGGGAAACAGAAATCACACGTCTTCCCCCAACACCTCCATGCCCCACCAAAGAGCAGAGTGTCTATTGCAAGGCGGAAAGGAGCTGTAGATAGATTTGTAAATAAGTGCACCTGGGTGTCAGAGGTGCTGCTAAAACTATGTATGAGCTGTGATATAAGTACATTTAGGGGAAAACAGTATAAACATTAAATATGAAGTACTGATAGTAAGCACCTGCTAATATGCCAAACACAACTGCTTTATATAAATTAAAATTCATTTAATCCCTATATCACCCTATAATGTACATAATGTTACCTCCCCATTTAAAACTGGGCACGCTGAGGCAGCAATAAGTAACTTGGCCAAGGTCACAGAACTGCTCAGGGGCAAAATCAGGTTTGGATCCAGGCAGTCTGCCTCAGAAATCCATGGACTTAGTCGCCACTAGGCGAGAAAAAGTATTTATGTATCACAAATTCTGTAATAAAGCAAGCATGACCCGGTACAGGTCAACAGCTACCATTCAAGGAAGTGGCAGTTACAGTTTAAACTATTGGACCAAAAAGAAGCTCCATCCCTTTTGATGTGGTGACCTTGGGGGTGAGCCAGTGTGAACTAAGCCCCCAGCTCCCGGTGCAGCAGCTTTAGTAGGGAGGAATTCTTGTCTGGTGTATCCCAAGCACCTAGAACAATGCCTGGCACATATTTCCTGATTGAGAAGGGCTCACCGAAGGAAGCCCTTGTTTCTAACACAGCTGCAGGATTTGAAAAGGTGAGATCATAGCAACAGGCTTTATAATAATGAGCCCAGTCATCATACCGTCAGCCCTCCACATGCATGGATGCAGAACCCACAGATTCAGGGGGCCTGTTGTATCACACCATTGTATGGATGGGACTTGAGCATCCTTGGATTTTGGTATCTGCAGGGAGTCCTGGGAACCATTTCCCCGTACATACTGAGGGACGACTGTATTGAATATTCAGTAAGAATATTGAGACTGATCACCATAACCCTTATTCTCACTTGCTGTGCGAGAGTCCTTTTGTAGGGGGAGGGGTTGCCTGAGCTATAGACCCAAGTAGACCTAAACGGGCTATACTGTTGGACTGAACTGCCCCTCCTGCTGTTGGGAGTTAGCTCCATTTTGCATTCGGAGAGAACCAGAGCAAAGAGGCTTTTGCACCAAGTGGCCTTGAGAAGCAGAAGCTATCAGACTTCCCAATCCTGCCCATTTGCCATTGCTTGAGAGTTTAACAGCCAGATCTGTGCGTTTCCTAGGAGAACACAAACACAGTAGCCAAATAAAAATCAAAACTTGCGGGCTTCCCTGGTGGCGCAGTGGTTGAGAGTCCGCCTGCCGATGCAGGGGGCACGGGTTCGTGCCCCGGTCCGGGAAGATCCCGTGAGCCATGACCGCTGAGCCTGCACGTCCGGAGCCTGTGCTCCACAACGGGAGGGGCCACAACAGTGAGAGGCCCGCGTACCGCAAAAAACAAACAAACAAAAAACTCACTGTATAGGACCCAGGAACTTGAGGCGGGGAAGACAAGCTGAACCGCTAGAATTGTAGCTCCAATTAAAGTAGAATGAACAGAAGAAACAGAAGAGAACTTTAAAAAATACGAATATACGAATACTTACAGAAAAAGAAGGAAACCCTAGTTATTCCAACATCACATGGGAAGGAAAAGAAAGCTGATATATATATATTCTGTTGCGATGTGTGCCTGTAACGTGCAAATTAGCGCCGATAAGGAATCAAGTCACTAAAACCAAAATTATATTTGTCCATATGCAGTTTTTCACCAGGTGCTATGTGTTATGCTATTAACACCAGGTAAATGAGAAAAACACCATCCAGTTGAGCATAATGACCTGTGAAAGAATAATACACAACACCTTGTCTCTCCATTTTACCTACATGCATTGCCTGCTGTGTCTCCTCAGTAAAACATAAGTGTCCTGATTTTAATAGCAAAGGAAAAGCCTTAAATATTGCGGAGTTTTGAAACATAGAAAATGTAATTTTGCAGTACCCGGGGGTGGGAGTGGGGGGCGGCGGCGCATAAAGTAATCACATTAATGACTACAGAAACAACACTAAAAAAAAAAAAAAGAAAAGAGCTTAATCTTAACCTCCCAATAATCACCTGCTTTCTGGGGCACTGAAAACTGAAAAGCACTCATTTGCAGTCGGTAAGGATAACTGCAAACCTCCTGCAGCAGGAGAGCACTTTGTGTCATCTGATCTCATTTGGGTTCCCACAAATAGCTTCCTTTTGAGAGGGGTCAATTAACAAAACAATAAAAGAACTGTTGTTTCTTTAAAACAGCAACCCAATATTTTCTCTCCTGAAGGAGAGATAAAAAACATATTCAGGCCAATGAGGAATAGGAGGAACCAAACAGGCTCAGTTGGGGAGGGTCCACCTGGGGCTTCCTGGATCCAACTCACCATACCCAGAGTTTGGGGTAGAGGAGGGTGGGCCCTTCTATGACGCTTTAGTCCCCTCTCAAGTTTCTGAATTGCCATTTTCCAGGTCCCCTTTCTGTCTTAAGCCCATTCAGCTGAACAAAAAGCAACAATAAGCCACAGCCATCTACCTCTGGTTTCCTGTTTCATTTAAAAAAATATAATCTTCCTCCCAGCTATTCTCCATGGTTCAAAAACCACAACTCTTCACCATCAACACCTCTGCCGAGCAAACTTCATGTCTTATCAAAATAGCATACTATATTTAATATAATGTTTCCTTATTAGGAACTTGTGATATTTAAAACTGTGATAGTTTTCTTGTATCACTTACAAGACGGTATAAGGTTTGAGCTTTTCTGCCTCAACTCCATTTTTCCCATAAACCCATAATCCATCACGCAGGGATTATTTTTTAAGAATGCATATGCCGCATTATAGGACAGACAGGTGTACTCACTGTAAATCCTGGTTTAGCTCATTCTTCCATCAGGCGGACTCTTCATCCAGGGTCCTACGAGGTCACACTGGGTCAACCCCAGCAGAAGTCACCACCTAGGATATACTGTACAAAAGTCTGGTGCCATCCCTTTATCATGTCTGGGTTGGAGTAGGACCCACCTACTAGTGACGTCATTGCCACGGCCTGCCCTCATCTCCAGGCCTGGGGTATCCCCAGGGTTCCATTAGGACCTAGCAGGTGGGCCAAGTTAGAGCTAACTTCTAAAGCAGGTCTTTAAAGCCATCCTTTACCCAGAATGCAATCCTTTCTTTTCTCATCCTACTTCCTACTCTAAATTTACAAAGCGAATACTAAGAACTATGGGCACTGAGGTTGATAAATAATGTCTCTTTGTTTAGATAAACTGGGCCACAAGCTGGCCCAGAGGCTAGGGCCGTAGTGATGAAGTAATGCTGCCATCTTTAAAAGTGGCTGAAGAGCAGAATTTTGTTTTACTTGTCAGGTTTAACCCAAACGAAGGAAGTTTTTTTTAAAAAATGCATGTAAATTGCAGTTATCAGATTCTTACTAGAGGCCCTTCCTCTCCTTTCTTGCTAATTCCCTCCTTGCTAGATCCAGGCACCGTCACTATGCCTGTGCTCCATCTTTTTTCTATGCTGCATGATTTGTTTTCCTACCTTCTCCTGGAAAAGGGGTTTAGTACCACAGTCGGCCAAGAACAACATTAAATGTCCAGGTGTCTCCTGGCTGAAAATTCTCCCATAGACCGGTAGCAAGTTCTGAGTCTGCAAAGCCTAAATTAAGCCCCAGGAGGGATTTTGCTGCCTATCTCTACAATGCTAAGTTCGAATCAGATAGAAGCCTATTTAAGAAGGTATAATCTTTCCAAGACAGACATTAAGACTCCGTATCAACTTAAATATAGGTTCTTGCAGAGAAATAGCCTCTCTCCCTCCGCCCCCCTTCTCTGTCTCTCCCCAAAAACTTAAAATAAGAGAGTTGGGTAGTTTTGCAGCATCACTACTGCTCAGGGCTTCACCTTAGATGAATGTTAACCTGAGATCAGCTACCAGTAAAACAGCCAGTCACTCCACCTGAGGCCAACTTTTATTAGGCTGTGGCTGCCAGGAAGGTTTAGGATACATTTTCCACATGAAGATGGCATAAACAGGACCACTGAAGGAGACACACATTTTTGCCAGTGCCATTTGGTCCATGAGAAGCTCTTCGAGTTTCAACAAAGTCTTTATTTCAAGTCTTGACTTTGCTTTCACTGCCTTCACTTTTCAATTCCAAAGTTAATACCTATTAAAGTCTTGCAAACAGTGGCTCCCAGAAGAGCATCTGTTGCTCGTGGCGCACCTGTGCTTTATCTGTGGGGGTTATGGAGCTCCAACTTGTCAACCTGTATTAAACCATTGAGAATCAACACTTTAAAATGATGACGCCGTCTGGCATCTTCTTTACCAATCGTGAAACTAAAAAGCGTTTTTATTTTTTGAATTTTATTTATTTTTTATACAACAGGTTCTTATTAGTTATCTATTTTATCCATGTTAGGGTTTTTAATATTTAGAGGAAATTCTGAGCATAAAGCCTATCCTTCTTTGACTTTTTGGCAAATTCACAAAGTCCAAATAAAATATTTTTATAAGTTGTTAGAAAAATATTATCAGTTACTTTCTTATTATGTACTGTTACCGGCACTGTGGATATGCAGAGCCAATAAATCATGGAGAAATATGCATATGTGTGTCCTTCAGAAAATCTAATCTGGAAGTCTAAACCGTGGAAGCAGTGATTAATTAGCCAGCTCTCTAGTCTATGTTAACAAGGAATCTGTTGCACACTCACTCAACCAATATTTATGCTCCTGAAACTGTTCTAGGTGTTTGAGATGCATACGTGAATGAAAGTTTCCTGCTATCATGGTGTCCCATTGTGATTTATAATAAAAAATATATATATGATATATATATACTTTCTATATATTTGATATATACATATACTTAATATATATACTTGATATGTATATTTGATATATATACATATCTTGATGTATATATACATATACTTGATATATATACATATATTTGATATATATACTTGATATATATATACTTGATGTATATATATACTTGATGTGTATATATATATATATATATCTATATCTATATATAGATAGATAGATATTTGGTCTTCGTCCCTGTTTCTGGCACAGAGCTCTTAAAAACCTCGGCATTTCCTAAGTGATGAGAGCCATAAAGGTGTCGTTTGTTATGTTAAAGAGGTGCTTTTGGACCACATCTAAGGATGACAGGGAGGGGAGAGGAGATGGAGTTTGAAATAATCAACGACAGCCAATGATTTAGTCAGTCATGCCTATGTAATGAAGCCTCCATAAAAACCCAAAGGTCAGGTTTCTGAGAGCTTCCAGGCTGGGGAAACAAAACACATCCACATGTCAACGTGCTGAGCCCCAAACTCCATGGGGACAGAGGCTCCTTTGCTCAGGCCTCGCCCTCTGTATCTCTTCATCTGGCTGTTGATTTGTATCCTTTCATATTCTTTGTAATAAACCAATAATCAAGTAAGTAAACTGAAGTTTACTGAGTTCTGTGAGCCGCTCTTGCAAAGTAATCGAACTCCAGGAGGGGATCGTGAAAACCTCTGATTTATAGCAGTCAGTCAGAAGCACAGGTGATAACTTGGCCCTGTGACTGTCATCTGAAATGAGGGCCTTCTTGTGGGACTGAGCCCTTAACCTGTGGCATCTGACGCTAGTCCAATTCTGATGCTAGTATCAGAATTGAGTTAAACCTGTGGGACACCTGGACAGCTTCCATGGAGAGTGAGTGATCCATGAGGTTACATCTGGAGGAAGAGCATTCCAGGCAGTGGGAATGGCAAGATGTGATAGGACATTACCTGGCATATTCCAGGAACAGCAAGGAGTCAGCATGGCCTCCCACAAAATCAGTTCTGGAACCCAAACACCCTCCGTCTTATAACTCCAGCCTCCTAGAAGACCTTGGAGTCCCCTGCATTCAGGTGGCAAATGGGAAAGAAACAGACAACACACACATACTTCTTAACTCCCTTGACTCGGAAGCCACAAACATATTTCATAGGTTGAGAACATGTCACGTGGCCATACTGAGGGAGTCTGGAAATGAGAAAATAATTTGTGCTCAAGAAGAAGAGAATATAATTTTAGCTGAAGCTAGCCTGTCTCTAACACAGCAGCCAATATGAATTATCTGGCACTGGTGTTGGGCTGCACCCTGCAGGCCTGCAAGGCCTCTACTCACCCAGCTTCAAGACAGAAGAGCCCAGAGTCAGCGACAGAGACATCAGTGGTTTAATGGATGGGGGAGCCTACCTCTCTGAAGCAAGGTCCTGGAGCAACACCCCACCACGTGCAGCAGACCACGGGCAGGACAGGGCGCAGTCTTCACTCCCAGGGGGAACGCGGAGATTGCCAGTTACAGGGGGAATTGACCTCAGGTTGGCTCATCGGTTACCAGGGAAATTTGCAGAGGGGCACGCCCCTCACCACCCCTTGGATAAGAACAATCACTAGCTGGGGCCTGGTGCAAGCATATAGGAAGGTCAGTCATGTGAGTGGGGTGTGGGTGAAGCAGGCACCGGTCGATCAGGGGACGTACAGAGAGCAAGAGAACAGTCGCCTTGAGTCGCCTGACCGTACAGAGTGTCTCTTTAGTGATACCAGATTTAGGGAGATGAGAAGGCCAGTCTTTAATCAGTTAAGGGAAGAATGTATGGTCAACAACTCCAAGCTAACATAGGTCCCTAATGAGAGACAAAGCAAGTGATTGATTCCAAACACACCTGATATTGCTGCAGTCAGTGCCTGCTTTGATAGGCACAAAAATTCAAAAAAAAACCAAAAAAACAAGTAAATGTTAGGGTTCAGAAATGGTGTCCAAGCCATAATCTTTCTGGTGACCACCAATGTCATTGTTCAGCTGTCTAGAAATGTGACAGCAGAAACCATCAGGCCATTCGCACACTGCCAAGCTGCTGGGTAGATGCGTGACCGGGTTTGTGGTCTTTTTAATTACTCTCCATTCTTCAAAGCTATCTTTAGCCATGCAGGTATAGACCCAGTTCCTTCAGAAAGCACTCCACATGTGGATGTAGATATTTCAGGAGAAGAAAAGTAAACTTTCCCAATGCTCTAGACAGACTGTTATTGCTCCCTGTACAATCAGCTTTTGAATTGTATCCATTTTTCTAGCTTTTCTGTGGCCTGTGGTCCTTCAAGTTGTGGCTCGCTCCCGATTTGATAAAACATGCTCACACTTGAGTGGAATCAGAGATAGAACTTGTTGGCAACACTCCAAGAACAAGAGCAGGTGGCCAGTGACAGTGGAGATTTAGTTAGCAAGGCTTCTACTTGTGGTGTCCAAATCTGATAACTGCAATGTCTGTAAAAAGAACTCTATTTGTGAAGGTCGATCCTTTCAGCCTGCAAACTTGTCAGCTCAGAAGCATAATATAACCATATACATGAGAAAGGACAGGTAAAGTGCAAGCACATGAATTTTCTAATAACCAAATCCTCTTCAATACATCTATTCAATAACTGAGCACATTCAAATAACAGTGATTTCTCAGAGGGAAAGCCCAGCGGGTTAACGATTTTGTGACCTGAGTTTTAGGGCATAACCGGGATACGGTTTTATCAGGAGTCACTGAATGTGGGCCAGACAACAGGACAGGGAAAAATGGAGATGAATGTCTTCGGTAATTATACGTATCTTTTCTACCTGACTCAGTTTTGTTTTGTTACCATACAAAATTCATTTTAGACCTGAAGAAAAGATATTTTTACTTCTTTGGATTCCATTATAAAACTTCTTTTAAGTTAGGTTAGAAAAGTTGATTTTCACTACGTTGGTCATGGTAATGTTTTTAATCAATGAGATAAAATGCAATTAAACATTCTAGAAACAAACAATGAAATATGGTTATTTATGCCAGTGTATGTTTTTTATTACTTAGCAAGATACAGAGAAAAAAGTAAATCATTACTAACATTTGTGCATTTAGATATGCTACCAAAACAAGCACATTATCCCAGCCCTCCTACTGCCTCTTTTATTCTGCTTTTAAAAGTAGCCCTGCCTCCACTTTCCTAAACATCAGTGACTCATATTTCTTCATGCATTCACCTCATTCATTAGGATGAGACTATTAAAAAGGTAATAGATTATTTTTGTAAAGTAGAATTTTGCTCTGAAATCTCCTGTGATTTTCCTGTAAAATTTCTGAGAGCACACGCTTGTTGCAAACTATTTTTCAAACAATACAGAAATGTTAAACATGAACAGTTAAGTGAAATGAACACTTTGCACAATCCCATAACCAGGAAAGTAAGCCTGGTTAAATGTCTGGAGTTTATTCATCCCAATTTTTCAATACAGATAGATGAACGGAATAATAGATAAATATTGTACCTATTGTTCTGCAGCTTGCTTTTTTCATTTATCAATAGATTTAAGCATCTCGTGTCAGCCAAATTTCTAATCAAATTATTCAGTCTGATAAATAACGTAAAACTGTTGCAAGTATATTCGCGTAGTTAATTTTTGTTAAGGATAGAGTTATTCTAGAGAGTATAGAATAACCAGGACTTCGTGGCAAAGGAATTCTCTGAACTCTGAGCTTGTCTAGCACAAATGGACCATTCACATCAGTGTTTGCAATGCCGCAGCAAACCAGAACCAAAAGTTATGATTTTTTTAAACCAAATATTTTGGTTCATACCTTGGAAACTTCCATTCTGCATTTGAACAGCCCTTCTTTGGGGGGACAGGCCCAAAGGGATTAAGTTCTGGTGGTTGTCATAGACTAAATTAGTCACCCAAAATCATTCTTCACTGTCTCAACCTTCTTGAGTTGTTATCTGCCGTTAATATTGTACTTACTCTGAAAAAAGCAGAAAAGCCTCAAAACCAGCATGCCATTCTAAAATCATTCTCTCTTCCTCCTCAAGTTTCTAACTCAGTGAAATTCCCACTCACTCAACCTCCCAAACTTGCAATCTTGAAGTCATTCTTACCTTCTGCCTGTCATTTCCCAACCTTATCCCATCAGTCAAGTTCTGCCCATAGTACATACTTCTTCATCAGCTCTCAAATCTCTCTCCTCTTCTTATTCCTCACTGCACCACTGTGGTCCAGGCCCTCGTCATCTGAACTACTGCACCAGGCAGCGTGGTACATACAGGGAAGGGGTCATGAGCTACGAGAGCAAACCAACTAGAGTTAGAATCCCTTCTTTTCCTCTTCTCTGGATGTGTGTCTTGTTACTTACCTTACATGTTTGATCATTTGTAAAAAGGGAATACTTACCTAACTTGCGGAAATCAACTTAATATAAGGAACCCAGAATAGAGGCTAATACGTGGGGGGTCTTCACTAAATGTCTTTTTCTTTTCTTGATCTTTCCCCACAACAGTCAATCTTAAATTTACACTATATATAAATTGTGTCTGCAAATAATACGCCCAATCAGGTCACTTACCTACTTAAAGACCCCTACTGACTTCCTATTGCTTTCAGGCAGAAATCTGAACATTTTATCGTGGGATAGATCTTCCACAATCTTGTCCAAATTACCTTCCCTGCTTCAACTTAGAGCAAGAAGTAAGGAAGCTCCTACACCATCATATCCACCTTTTCTTTCCCTACACCCTAATACGTGGCTGAACCCGTGGCAGATACTAATTAAAAGTTTGATAGATGGATGGATGCAGGCACAAAGAGATGGATGAATACATGAACACATGAATGAATAATGTATAGGAAGACAAGATTTAAATACCTCTTCCTCACATTCTGAAATACTTAATAGCTCTTTCTAAGAAGCTGATCATTCATTCCTAGGCATTACTGCTGTCTCCCAAATGTTCTGGCTTATAGCTAGAGGAAACTCTTCCCTCTGTTGACTGAGTATATGATTTGACTCGGATTATAAATCGAACTGTGCTACGGTGAGATGATTCTACAAACATTTACTGAGCAGCTGGTAAGTGCTAAGCACACTGTGGACAGTCTGAGACCGCTTAAAGTATGCACACGAGTAAAATGGGAGCTCAGAGGTTAAAGAACTCACTAGAAAAGGGGACTATGGTGTCATGGTTATGGAGGTTGTCCAGGTGGTGATGGTGGGGTTCAGAGAAGGCTTCACACAGGAGGAGGAGCCTGGCTTAGTTTCAAATGGTGAATATGAATAAAAGTAGGTCCTTTACTTCTTTGGGACAACTGAGGGAAGTTGGAAATGAAATGTTATTATGGAATAACTGTTACTTTCATAAGGTGTGATAATGAAATTGTGGATTTGAGGAAAATATCCTAGATGCATGTTGAAGCGTTTAAGGGTGACGTGTCGTGATGTCCATAACTTGTATCAAAATACTTTAAATTTATGAAACAAATATGCCCAAATGGTAAAAATTATTTTTTAAAGGAGATGGTATATGTTTATTTGCTAGTCTCTCTACTTTTCAATATGTTTAACATTTTTCATAATAAAAGTGAAAACAAACAAACAAAAATAAATAGGTCCTTTAAACTGGGGTGGGACAAAGATGAAGGTTTCCCAAGTGGAAGAAAAAGCATGCCAAAGATAAATAAGAGAGAGCACGCAACAAGGGTTTTTGCAACTAGTTCACTGCGGCTGTAGTCTGGAGAATATTTAGCTGAGAGATACATTTCAAAATAAAATAAGAAAAACCAGGTTGGAGAGCTTGTGGAAACAAAAATGAAAAAGGGATAGTAGAAGGTAGGGAAATGTTCCAGGTGATCTCATCCATTTCCATAGCCTTTAAATAGTACCTACATGCACCTGACTCCTAAATTCATATCTCTAGCCCTGGTTACTCTCCCAAACTCCGACTTATGCTCAGTTTTCTCCTCAACTAAACTTTTCAACCACTCTGTCCCGAGTCTGTAATTCTAGAAATCAAGAGTTTCTAACCAAAGTGATGAAAATTCTGAGGAGCAATGTCCTTTTATGAAATTACACTTTATTACTTTCAGAAATGATATAAAGTATAAATTAAAATGTAAGTCTATTCCTGCCAAAATAGGTGAGTCAATAAAAATGTACTTCAAAATAAGCTTTTATTCCAGGCAATGTACTGTAAACATAAAAATCTTGAATTTGAATTACACCTTTTATTATGAACATTTCACTCAATAAAAATCTCATGAACTGGGTCCAAGTGATGACAAATTCCAAACTAATGAAGTGTTCCCATAGCTTAAATAAACAAATTTAGATCACCAAGTAAAATCAAAGCCAAGTGTATTTGCACAACTCAAGAATGATATGGGGACTTCACTGGTGTTGCACTGGTTAAGAATCTGCCTGCCAATGCAGGGGACACGGGTTCCATCCCTGGTCCGGGAAGATCCCACATGCCACAGAGCAATTAAGCCCATGAGCCACAACTACTGAGCCTGCACTCTAGAGCCCGTGAGCCACAACTACTGAGCCCGTGTGCCACAGCAACTGAATCCCATGCCCGTAGAGCCCGTGCTCCACAACAAGAGAAGCCACCACAATGAGAAGCCCGCGCAACGCAACAAAGATAGCTCCCCGCTCGCCGCAACTAAAGAAAGTCAGTGCGCAGCAATGAAGACCCAACGCAGCCAAAAATAAATAAATAAATTTATTTTAAAAAAAGAATGATATGAATGGACTAGAACCTCTAGTGTTTATACTTCGCCATTTATATCAAACTTTGAAGGTCTTCTGAGTGACATAAGTAGTCTTTGCATTTCCAAGGGCCAAACAGTAACGTATACAGGATATCCTCTCTACTCACTTGTTGAAGACCAAGAAATCTGAGATACAAGGGAATGCTATGACTAGTGACACACCCCAGTCATTTAAAGAGTTGTCTCAGGTGATTCTGGGCCACGTCATTCAATCTTGTGCAAGCTTCCCTCCTCATTAGTCCTGCTTTCTACATGTGGAAGCATGTGCTATAACTACAAGGGAACCACTGTTGGTTATCTGCTCACTGTCTTCTTTCATTTCTTGCAAAGGCAGCAAAAAATATATTTATGTTTACCTGGATCCCCAAAGGCACACATAGATCCTTTTGTTTGAATACTTTGGATGGGAAGGTCTTAAACCAATCTGTGTGGTGAGGGGACCCAAAGAATCTCAAGAGACCTTCCTGATCCAGGAAGACTCCAGCTTCTGGTGATAAATGACCCCATCCCTACTTCTGACAATTACCTGTTATTAGGGAGATGCTACAGAGGAAAAGGAATATACGTTCAGTTAATGGTTCTCTTTCATTTCTATTTTCAACAAACAATTAACAGAACCCAAATCTTTTTCAAACACCTAGTGTTTTCCTTTATGAGCAAAAGACAAATTATAGTTTAGAAATTAGAATCTATTAGATTCAACCTCATTTCTTCTTTGTCTTCTAGAGTTTTTCTTAAAACCAAAAGATAAGTTCTTTAGGCAAATGTTTACTTAGCATCAGTCTTACATTTTCACAGTCAAGTCTGTCTGGTAGGTTACATATGAATAATAGAATTCTGTCAGTCTGTTAGGCTCCAGTCAGCTGCCTTCTTCTGTTAAGTATCCTACCACACTCAGAATGAATGAATGAATGAATGTTTGAATGAGTGTCTAAAGGTAGGCAGCTGTCATTTTTCTGGTTAAACCTAAGCCAAGACTACAAAAGTTTAAGGTGACATATAGAAACGGAATAAAATAAAAACAATCCACATACATTGTTTAAAATTTTTATTTGCTTAAAAAAAAGAATGGAAATAGGTTTGCAAAAATACATCTGCATGTACGAAGTAATCCATGTGGTTAAGGAGCGCAAGCTCTGGAACAGACTGCTGGATAAATTATTCATCAAAATTGGATCTTTTTCCATCAGAATCAGCGGGAAGTCATTATTTTACATGTCAAAAGCCACTGAGAAAACTAAATCTATTTTTACAATCACCAAATTCGGAAAGGTTATATTCTAACACATATTCTTGGATACCAGTGGAGCTAGTTCCCAAGTGATCTCAGAGTTGGACAGAGCAATTTAGCAAGAGGTAGTTTCTCCAATCATGTCCCTCCTTTCTTTTCAGCAAGGTCATTCCTAGAGGGGATAAGGATAAACAGCATAATCTTCGAGTCCCTTTGAATTCCTGTTCTGCTGGGACCCCATTTTCCTCAAAGACAGTCATATCTGTCTTGTTGCATTTTAGGACTTGAGATCATCTACCACAGAAAAGATTCCAGAGTTCAAACTTCTTGGCCAATTTTTCTTTGAGCATGCCATTAAAACAACAAAGAGAAATCAATCCTATGGTGTCATGGATTAAGGGGAATTGTTTTAAACATACTTTTTGTTAATATAACAATATCATTAACAATATCCAAGGAGGAGATGTAGGCTGCTGAAATGAGCCCCCTCCCAAAGGTAGCATACAAACCACATAATGACATTCTTCTTGAATAAGTTGCCTTAGGAGCTTTTGCGGTTGGTCCTCCAAGTTCTCCGGAGACTATCAGATCCCAGAGCCCCACAGCTCCATGGCTTCCAGCTCATCTTGGACAGGGGTGAATTCTGGCTCATCAGGATGGGGAACTAGAGAGGAAGAGTGGGGGTGGGGACGTGATAGAACCCAGGAACCATAAATTGAGATCCTCCCCTTATATGGGTCCATAGAGACATAGTCTCTAAAGTACAGAGATATCCTGCTTGGGTAGAAAGTAGTAGCTACCTTTACCCACCACAGTGCTTGCACCTTTGCCAGGAGGATTCAGATGGTTAGCGAAAGAAGGAAGGTACAGGTATACTGCAGAAATTGTTAGGAAACTAGAATCACAGCCAACTGCTTAAATATTACATGTTTTATTTACAAAAGAAACCCTGAAATATCAGCAGAATGATGAAAGAAAAATAAATTTTAAAAACCCATCTCATGTTAGAAGTCCAACACCAGGGGGCAGTAGGGAGGGGAGGTGATCAGAGGAAGAATGGATAGTAGGGTGGTCAGGGAGAAAGGTGCCCAGCAATTTGTGTGGCTACAGGAAAGAGGAGAAGACACATTTAAGTAACTATTCCTGGGCCTTCACCTAGGGAAGCTTGGGATAATTCTTGGTAGACAGTCTTATACCTACGCTCAGGCTGATATGGAGCAGTCAGTTTCTATAACAACTGACACGTGTGATTTGGTTAAGTTCCAGTCTTATCATTGTATGTGCTTGGAGCAGGGAGGGCAAGAAATGTGACAGTGGGCAGGTAGGGAAGCAGGTGAGGCAGGGAAACAGAGTGCCCATTGTTAGGGGCAGGGGATGGGTGGTGGTGGTCAACAGGACAGTTCTGTATCTGTAGCCAATTGCCCAGGCCAATGTAATCAGTGGAGGAGTTCCACATCAGTGCTGGTAATCATTGTAAGGGATCAGATCTTAATAAGGGACAGGGATATTTGAGAGAACGGGGAGGGAAGAGATGAACAGAGAAAAACACATCAGCAAAACTTTGACCAGTCCCTCTGGCAAATAAGGTTAAATTTCTTCTAAAGCAGAAAATTTAAATTCATTGGCTAATAAGCTCATTGCCCCAAAGCAGTCTTTGAACCTCTCTCTTGATGCTTCCAAGTGTGACCATGTTAGAAAATGTCCCATTAGACAACCCTCCAGCATGCAGACCACAGATGTTTTCAGGAAGCATAATCTTTTCAGAATCTCAGTCTAGTAGTTAGTAAGAGGCAAGGACAGCATGGCCACTTTTGTTTCTTAAAATAATCCTTGGTGACCTAAAATGCATGCGGTCGGCAGGATGTCACCCAACAGTATCTCCAGGGCCCTCCTAATTACGGGGAAAGTTCTAAGTTTGAGATTTCCCCAAAACAAGAGTAAAACTTTAGAGGACTTCATGGCCACACTACAGAAATAACACAGAATGAGAGGCCCCAAAGAATGTTCAAACATGTCCCTCAATGATCAGATATGAGGTCAGAGGCCAAATCTGTGTGGATCGCCATTTGGAAGCAAGGAAGACTTAGATGTGGTATTATTTTAAATTTCCTCTTCAGGGGTAACCTCTGTATTAATTTGCACTTTACAGAAGATGCCTCTGGATAATTTAAAAGGTTGTGAGCAATTCAAGCTCTGCTTCCTGTGCATAATAGGTCTGCTTTTATAGCACCTTCACCATTATGATACTAAGCATAGCAAGGCATTGCTCAAAGCCCACAAGGGCTGACACTTACCTCCTACGCTGTAGGCAGAACATGAAGAGGGGTCGCAGTATCCAGGCTGGCCAGAAGGACCTTGTGGTCCAGGCACCCCCAAGTGACCTGGTGGACCCCTTGGTCCAGGAGAGCCAGGGGGTCCAGGGCTTCCTGGCCGACTTTCCCCGGAAGGTCCTACAAAGTACCCACCAATGAAAACAGTTGGTCTTTTATCATCACAGGGTGAGTTTTCAGACTACCAAGAAGTAAACTAACTCTTACAAGAAGTTAAGATATTACACATCTTAACAACTAGGGTGATCTGCCTCTCTCTACTCATTGAGTTCTATTCCTGAACTGGATTTCCTGGACAGAGGATCATACTGCAATCACATGTTCTCCTGGAGGTCAATGCTTTCAATCAGCTCAGGAAACCAGAAAGCAAAATGTAGTCTTTTTTTTTTATCACCTCCTGGATATGAAAGGGAAAGGAGCATACCACTGTCAGCCTTGTTTTCTTTATGGAGCTTCTGTTTCCCAATGCAGGTTCCTTATGAATTCAATGTATGGCCATGCACACACACACACACACATGTACACACTTGATCTCAACCTTATAACTTATCCTGGTTTTTGGCCCCAGATAATTGGAATAAATTAGTCTAAATTTGAAAGAAATTATACTGGAGGAGAAAAATGAGAATTCTGAAATTGGACCCAGTATACGAATCCAAAATTTCTTTAGGCTAGCTTGAATCAATTGAGAACTTACATTGAGTGAAAGTGAGAGGGGGATTAAAATTTTTGTGAATTTAAGAAGTATGTCAGTCTGGAATTTTTCTGGTTTATGCGTTTGCTTTGTTTTGCTTTAGGCCTGGATTCCAACAGTGCTTACAAGGCCTTTTTCAACTAGAAATGAAACTCTTCAACTAGAACCACAATGAAAATTAGGAACACGTATCACCTTCTATTTGAAAAGCGTTGTGACTCTCAGATGCATTCCGTTTCATTCAGTTAACATTCACCAACCACTCACTCTGTGTAAGGCACGAGCTAGATCAGTTCCTCATACAATCTCTAATAACAGGAGTATTTATACTCAAAGTGAATCCATTGCATTAGGAATCTCTCCTACAAAAGGTATTTTCCAAAATCATCATTAGGTTGGAAAGAAAAATCGGTAAGTCATTTGATTCAACATGGCTAAGACGGGGATTGTAAATATACAGTTGGATTGTAAATTTATAACTTTAATAACAGAGTATGATCATCTGGAAGCCATTCTAAAAGCACATAGTAAAATACACAAAACTCATTCAGTAAGGTGACCATGGTGGCAGAAACTACGAGTGTTCATCAAATACGCATGCGTTCCCCTAGATTTTGAGACTCCCTTACAGGTCGGCTGGGGCCATATGGTTAGTTTCAGCCAGTGAAATATGACTGGAAATGACATCTTTCATCCTGCATTCAGGAAGTTGATGTGCCTCCTTTATCTTTCTCCTCAAGGCCTTTTGTTCCAAAATGGGGGGAAAGTTACCCTACCCACATCAAACTTTGGGTAAGTATCAATCCACTGAGCACTGGGGATTGATTTGTTACTACAGCATAGCCTAGCCCAGCCTAACTCACGCAACCAGTAAGATCCCAGAATATGCTGTATCTTTGGGGGCTTGTGTATTGGGAGGTTCGTTACTAACAAACTGGCCTTCCAATGAAAGGAACGAGAAATATAGCCATTCCAGTTGGACACAAGGATGTAATACGGCCATTTGCCTCACCTGCAATGTCAAGTGGATATAGAGATTTAGGATTTCCACCTTACAGTTTCCTGTTAGGTAGGAAGAGTTACCTGCTGGCCCAGGGGGGCCTCTTGGACCTTGAGTTCCAATGCCTGGATTTCCTTTATCTCCCTTCACACCAGTTAAACCTATTCAAAAAAAGAAGAGAAAAGAAAGAAAGAAAGAAAAGAAAGTTCTCCTTAAAATGAAATCTGGGTGGTTCTGTTTTTCTGGGTTTCGAAAGGACATCGCTGATGAAGGCAATGATGAGGGTTGATTTAGGGTTACGGTTGTCATGGGACTTTTAAATTGAATCCTGACACTGGTGACTTCTGCACAACCACATACAGAAGGCTGGCTCTGTATCTGAGTTGTCTTCTGTATTTGTAATACTGCAAGTTTATCGTCCTCCCTCCCACTGAAGTGGCTCAGCCTGCAGGGATCTGGCCTGTGTCTTTGCACGCACCAGGCCATTGGACGTATGCAGTTGGCACTCCACGAGTAACACAATAGAAATCACAAGTGGACATATCTAACATTTTCCTTTTGGTCCACCCTGTAATGTATCTGCAAAAGGCATGAATTATAATTAGGCAGCAAAGTTCTAAAGAGCGTGAGTTTCCATTAAAAACTTGGAAGATTCAGGACGGCCTGTGTTTGATTTGGCTGATTCAGCCCCATAAAAATCTAAACCTATTCATGTTTCTTTTCCACTGGACAAACTTCTTATTCCAAATAATTTACGCTGTTGTTAACAAACTATAGATTTTTACGGGCAGAAAAACAGAGAAATACAGGCTCTGACACCTCATCGTCCAAATGGGGCCTATCCCAAGACTGCTGAACAGGTGACAGCATGCTATATTGAGGCCCGATTCGGCAGACAGAGAGAAGAATCAGACTGGGGTCTGGGTTACCCTGGCTCGCATCACAGAAAGTCTCTAGTATCTGTTTTTCATGTACAATAATACTTCGAAATAATAGAATGCAGAAATACATCTCTTCATAATTACAAAGAAATTATGTGTGAACTGGCAAAGCCTAGGAGGGAACATAAATAAAGGAAAATAATTTGATATGCAGCAGGCATGCAAGTGATCTAAAGTGTTTATAGTTACAAATAACTTTTTTTTTCCCTTCTAAGTGCAAGGCATGTTCACTGTAGGCAAATTAGAAGATACAAAAAGCAAGGACTCCAGTCCTAGAAAAGAATCACTTTTAACATCTTGGTTTGTAACTTCCAGAAAGAAAGATATTGACGTAGTATTTGCTCTAGGAATAGCAGTTTTTTTCTACACTGCACATATATTGATAGTCCTTTCGTTTGATGTTTTGATGTCTGTTGTGTTCCTTGTTGACCACCTCTTGGGGTCAAGGTGGTATACCTGTCACCTTTAAAAAAGCCCTTCTTCCTTGTTAGCGGTCCTCAGGGCTGCTCGATCCCCCTCAATGCTTCCCTAACATCCATGCCTATTGCATGTGGCCTTGGTGGTGTTTTCTGAGCTCACGAAAGACCAGTACTGCAGGAAGAGGGCAGGGCACTGACCACCAAGCCTCTGACCTCCTGTTCTGAGACTCACTCTTCTCCTAGGAACTGACAGGAAGAGAGTTATTTCTCAAAAGTAAAACTACAATCATATCTGAGTTTAAAAATCACATAGACAAGCCAACATCTAATGCTCAATTGCTAAATCAAGTTGTTCAGACAGAAAATCACCATGAGTACGTCTACTGGGCGTTACCCAAATAGCTACTAGTTTAGCTAACTGGGTAATAACTGGAGTACTTTTGTTTTTTTGCTTTTTATTTTTTTGTTTTATTTTTGGCTGTGTTGGGTCTTCGTTGCTGCGTGTGGGCTTTCTCTAGTTGCGGCGAGTGGAGGCTACGCTTCGTTGGGGTGCATGGGATTCTCATTGCAGTGGCTTCTCTTGTTGCGGAGCACAGGCTCTAGGCGTGCGGGCTTCAGTAGTTGTGGCGCACGGGCTTAGTTGCTCCGCAGCATGTGGGATCTTCCCGAACCAGGGCTCAAACCTGTGTCCCCTGCATTGGCAGGCAGATTCTTAACCACTGTGCCACCAGGGAAGTCCTGTGAGTACTATTTTTAATAGGAGGTAGATGCTCCCTCACTTGCGAACAACTGTGCCCTAACGTGCATCTGGAAATTTAGCAGAAATAGCCTCTTCTTCTGTGAGAGTTGGAGTTGCTTTCCCCACAGGGAACCACTGATTTTTAAAGAATTAGAACACAAGAAAATACACCGATGACTAACAGCAGGCTGCATGATTAAATGCACAGTGACTCAGAGGCCTCCCGTGACCTTACAGTACCTAAGGATCAATGGTAAGGACATGGTTTCTCAGGGATTCCCCACAAGTGGAAGACGTAGGCTGAAGACGACATCCAGGACAGTATCATTGGGAATAAGCCCCGGATAAGAGTTTCCTGACCTATCCTTTGCTTATTCACAAAGAATGCAAAAGGTGGGGAAGACTGGGGAGTAGAACGTCTGGTTGTTTTAATTTTCTAATTATGTAGAGAAAAGCAAGTGGCATTTGTTATTATCTGCAATACAAGTCAAAGTAAGAGAGGAATGTCCTCAAAAGAATATTCCAGCCCCTCAAGATGCCTTAAAAGAAAAAAAGAAAAAAAAGAAAGCTTTTAAGGATATAGTTATATATTAACAGAGAATTTTAGATTTCCTTATCCTTGAAGTGATGAAATGTTCCAACTACATGTAGGCTAATATATCAATATTTGTCTGTGTCTTCACTTGTGTTTCTCAGACTGAAGGAATACTCAGGTCCATGACAACCGATAAATCTTTCTTTTGGAATGAAAAAAACATGTTAAAAAACACCATTTAAGGGACTTCCCTGGTGGCCCAGTTGTTGAGAATCCGCCTGCCAATGCAGGGGACATGGGTTCGAGCCCTGGTCTGGGAAGATCCCACATGCCCCAGAGCAACTAAGCCCGTGCGCCAGAACCTGTGAGCCACAACTACTGAGCCTGTGTGCCACAACTACTGAAGCCTGTGAGCCTAGAGCCCGTGCTCTACAACAAGAGCAGCCACCACAATGAGAAGCCTATGCACCACAACAAGGAGTAACCCCCGCTTGCCCCAACTAGAGAAAGCCCGCACAGCAACGAAGACCCAACGCAGCCAACAATAAATACATATATACATACATACATACAGAGTTAAAAAAAAAACCAAACAACCACTATTTAAGTACCTAAGATGAGGACTGAAATTAAAAGCTAAGCTTAGAGGCCTCAGATCTCTAAGAATAGAACTGGATATACTTTTGATAAGCCTTGTAGGCTGTAATTAAGAGGAAGGAAATCAAATGTTCTAAAATGTCAGCCTGTGACTGTCCGTGAAATGACAATAAAGTCTGGGCATAGTCATTCTTTACAGACAAAATGCAGTCATCGCCCATAATAAGGGCTCCCTCATACATCTCTTTTGTGAGGGTCCAAGGTGGGGCCATTTGGTGCTGAGATGGGGTCACCAGAGCAAAGACATGGGAACTCCTGAGTTCACAGGATATTCCCTCCTGAAATACCCTTTCCACCTTGGGTGTCTCCATAAATACTCCTCATTCTTAAAGACTCAACTCAAAGCTTCTTTACAACCACAACAGGCAGAAGTACAACAAATTCAAGGATTATCTATCTCAGTCATGGCTATATCCCCTACATTTCTATGGTGCCTTCCACATAGTACCTAACCCACAAATATTTACTGAATGAACAAATGAATGAATGAATGAATAATTTGCTTCCGTATTACCTGTGCCTCCTTTGGCACTTATCCCATTGCCCTGCTTGTTCTCATGTTCACCTCGCCCGGCACCATGAGCCTGATGACTGCAAGGACCATGCCTTATTTATTGCTCTAGTGTCAGATCCAAGCACAATCTCACACACAGTAGGTGTCCAGTAAATACTGGAAGGCTAACTGAATGACTGAATGTCTACACCAAAATGCAGCTGACTGTTAAAAAGCAAGGATCAAAAAAAAATTCCTTAGGCTGGAACTCTGCTTTTACTTTCACATGTCTGGCTTTTGTGAAAACTGTTTTTTTCTGACAAGCTCCTTATGTGGCAATGTTAACTACTAGCGTTATTTGGAGATGAGCATCATGGACTCCAATTAAATTTAAGTTTCTGTCATTTTTAAAAAAATGAGCATAGGGACTTCCCAGGCGGCGCAGTGGTTGAGAGTACACCTGCCAATGCAGGGGACACAGGTTTGAGCCCTGGTCCGGGAAGAACCCACATGCTGTGGAGCAACTAAGCCCGTGCTCCACAACTACTGAGCCTGCGCTCTAGAGCCTGCGAGCCACAACTACTGAGCCCACGCACTACAATTACCAAAGCCCGTGTGCCCAGAACCCGTGTTCACAACAAGAGAAGCCACTGCAACGAGAAGCCCACGCACCACAACGAAGAGTAGCCCCTGCTCGCTGCAACTAGAGAAAGCCCGCGTGCAGCAACGAAGACCCAACGCAGCCAAAAATGAATAAATAAAATTTTTGAAAAAATTGAGCATAGCTGATATAAATGAAGATCTAACTTACTAAAAATATGATTTAGCTAAGATTAAAATATCCTTAGTTTTCTGTGGAGTTACCAAAAATATTTAGAATAGAATAAAATCTTTTCTATTATTTATTCGTTCATTCTTTTTCTCTTTTTTTTTTTTTTTTTTTTTTGCGGTACGCGGGCCTCTCACTGTTGTGGCCTCTCCCGTCGCGGAGCACAGGCTCCGGACGCGCAGGCTCAGCGGCCATGGCTCACGGGCCCAGCCGCTCCGCGGCATGCGGGATCCTCCCACACCGGGGCACGAACCCGTGTCCCCTGCATCGGCAGGCGGACTCTCAACCACTGCGCCACCAGGGAAGCCCTTTCTTTTTTTAATGAGAATTTTTATGATCTACTCTCTTAGATCTTACTCTCATTAAAATTTTAAGATCTTACTCTCTTCTTTCTTCCTTTTTTGAAACTTTTAAAATAGACTTTACTTTTTTAGGTTCACAGCAATACTGAATAGAAAGTAGAGAGTTCCCGAATATCCCCACCCCCTACACTTGCATGGCCTCCGCCATTATCAACATCCCTCAGTAGGGTGGTATATTTGTCATATCCTTTCTTTTTTAAAAGTCTCATGAGAAACCACATCAGGGCTACCTGATTCCCCCTTACTACTAATCTAACACTGACCCTCCACTATTTTCTTTTACAGATCTACTAAGGCAGAGGCATGTTTGTTCTAGTTCATCGTTATATTCCTAGTACCTGCCACATATTAGTCACTCAAGAAATACGATGAATCAATGAAATACAAGGTCTGATTACAGATTTTGACAAACCAAGGGTGTGACCTGTTGGTGTGTCAGCTATTCCTATAAATGGCCTCACCAGGTTTTGAATGCTAGATGCTTTACATGTACAAACTCACTTAGTCTTCACAAGAAGCAGGATGGCAGGCACTACTGTTAACCCTAAGAGAGGCCTGTGATTCAGAGAGGTTAAGTCATTTGTCCTTAGCTAGTAAGTAACAGAGCCAAGATTTCAACATAGGCAGGTTGATTCTGAGGCCGGTACACTTAACCACAACACTCCCGGCCTCTCCATCCCAAGCTGGACCTAGAGGCTGAGTTTGTCTTGTTTGCTCTAGTCATGGCTTCCTTTACTGCCTGTCCAATCAATCTGCACATTTTCTCTGGTCCCACACTCAGAAATCAGCCCTGTGGTTATCATATTTCTTCAACTTACTTCCCGTGGTTTACACACTTGCCCTCTGCTCGGAGCAATACTTGGGGTTGATTTTAATAGGATTTATCCTGCTCACACTGATGACTTGCCCAGGATCTGGCCTTTGGTTATCAGTTCCCTATTTTCCTTGGCCTGTTGGCCTCTGAGTGGGAAGATTTTACCCATTCCTACGGTCCCATGACCACACCAAGCACTCAGGCTGGAGTCTCATGCTACTCCAAGGAGCAGAGACATTCCCTCTTTATTCCAGACATTCTGAGCAACTCTCAGAATTTATGCCCCGGCAGATATGCAAGGCCTGGGTAATGTTTTCATTGTAATTCTACCAAGAAGCCACAGAAAATGTGAGACAAGGTTTCAGCTATGTTATTATATTGTCTGTTGCCTGGGAAATGGCTGGTGATAAATTCCAAGTATAGTCTGTTTTTCATTCAATGTATGCTTGAATGCCTGCTAGGTACAAGGTACTGGATCAAGTACCTAGCTACAAGGTGGCAGATTAATTGGACTCAATCCAACAAGTATTTTATGTCCTTTTCCAGGCTCTGCTATTTTTACATGCTTGGCCCATAGGATTAGTACCAGCATGTGGAGCTCCACATTTTGTGCTATGGTGGCCAAGACTGGAAAATACATATTGGTTTTTTTTTTTGCGGTACACGGGCCTCTCACTGTTGTGGCCTCTTCCGTCGCAGTGCCTCCTATTGGCTGAACCTGCTCAGGAGCAGAGGGCAAAGAAGCCTGGAAACACAGTGATGCACAGCTAAAGGAGGGAGAGGAGCAAACCGAAAGCAAATTCCCAGTCCAGTCCTAATATCAGGTACTGAGAATTCAGAGTCAAAAGCATCCTTCCTGCCTGTCACAGGTCACCATGCAGTAGAGAAAACAGACAAACGAGTAGCTATAATGCGGTATGAGAATTGCAACAACAAAATATGAGGGCGTCAAACTGAGGCATCTGTGGGGGATCTCAGAACGCTTTCCAATAGAGCTGACCGTCGGAGTTAAGTCTTGAACAGCAGGCATTAGGCAAGGAAAGAAGGGATGGATGGAAATGCACATGCAAAGGCTTGCTGATGAGAGAGAACAGGGAGCTAGAAATGGTTTGGAAGAGCTTTGGCGGCTGCTGGCTGGGGAGTGGTCTAGGTCACGTCAGGACAAATTTTGTGTATCAGACTGAATTTGAATGTGGGCCCTTATGTGCATAGAACTCCTTCAATATTTTCTACCTACCCCTTTTACCCCCCTTTTTTTTTTGTTTGTAGTAAGTCATACTATTTTTCTTAAAGAGGAACTCAAACTGTTTAAGCTTCGGGACCCACAAAAACTGGGTCTGCCTCTGCTGGATGCTACAAAGCAATACAACTAGCTGAGGTGGACCAGAATCCCAGAGCTCAACCCCACCAACAAACACTGTGCGGGCTTCCCTGGTGGCGCAGTGGTTGAGAGTCCTCCTGCCGATGCAGGGGACACTGGTTCGTGCCCCGGTCCGGGAAGATCCCACATGCCGCGGAGCGGCTGGGCCCGTGAGCCATGGCCGCTGAGCCTGCGCGTCCGGAGCCTGTGCTCCGCAACGGGAGAGGCCACAACAGTGAGAGGCCCGCGTACCGCACACACACAAAAAACAAAACAAACAAACAAAAAAACCCACTGTGGTAGTCCCACTGAAAAGCTGAGGAAAACGCACTGAATCATTAAGTAGTGCTACCCAGTAGCCAAAGGGACCCACTCACCAGATCAAGAGTAAGACAACAGGATAGTTTGCACTTCAATGTTTTCTATCGCTCAGAGACATGATAATATAGGCAGGAGGTCCTCAGGTCTTTTGACCACAGACATCTAAATTAGACACACTTACATTTGGGCAGTGGAGGGCAGGGGGAAGCACAGAGGGAGGAGGCAGTGAAGGAGGGAGAAGGGAGGACAGAGGAGAGAAGATGATGAGGTACCCAGCTCATCATCACACACTAACCCTATCTCCTTGTTTGCAGGTTGACAGTTCACAGCTGCAGGGGTGGAGCAAAAGAGAACAGGGATTAAACAGGGCACCAGGAATCCTGGTGTTTTGTCCATCTAGTTTTGCCACTGATATCATGACCTCATAGGTACATAATAAGAATGTCAGACCAAACGCCAGTCTATCACTTTCAGCTCCAAAGTTTTGATTGCTCTTCCTCAAATGCCATATCATTTCCAGCGTTGACTGCTGGGAAAGTTATAAATGATACAAAGTTAGCAGGAAAATGAGCCAATTGCTATAGCTTAAAAAATGAGTATTGTAGGTTCAGTATGAATTCAGCCATTTGATGGTATTTAAATAGATATTTAAATTAGAGCTTGGTCTGGTCTTTATTCTTTACAGAACTGAAAAGTGATGTGATGCTCTCGGAAAAGTGATGATGTGATACTCTCGGAAAAGAAGGGAGTTTTGTCAGGGCATTGGGACAAGGCCAGGGTCTATGGAGTTTAAAACAAAACAGCCAACAGCCCTTCATAATAAGCATGAAGAATCACTATTAAGGTAAATACATCCTATATCTTGGATCCTCATCATGTTTTTCTGAACTAGTAAAAAGTCCAGAAAAGTCAAATTACTTTGCTATATTCATATAATAATTTAATGTCAGAGTTAAATCTAGAACCAATGAAAATGGAAAGGGTTAATGAATATATCTTCTCTATGTATGTTTTCACCCATCTACACAAATGCATTTGGTATACTTATTTACTATAATGTATTTATTGCTTTAAAAGCCATGTCAAAAAATTCACTGAAAATGGTTTTTCATAGCTAATACAAACAGCTTTAGTTTTATCCTATAAACTAGTACATGGTATACTTCCATTTCACTTGTTTATGCTCAAGGCCAGAAATTTAGAAAATGACAAAATGCATTTCTACATTTAAAAGATAGAGTGGGGGGAAGACTGCTACACTGGGGGACCTTGAAGATGGCGGAAGAGTAAGACGCGGAGATCGCCTTCCTCCCCACGGATACACCAGAAATACATCCACACGTGGAACAACTCCTACAGAACTCCTACTGAAGGCTGGCAGAAGACCTCAGACCTCCCAAAAGGCAAGAAACTCCCCACGTAACTGGGTAGGGCAAAAGAAAAAACAGAGACAAAAGAATAAGGACGGCACCTGCACCAGTGGGAGGGAGCTGTGAAGGAGGAAAAGTTTCCACACACTAGGAAGCCCCTCCGCGGGAGGAGACTGCGGGAGGCAGAGGGGGGAGCTTCGGGACCGCGGAGGAGTGCACAGCGACGGGTGTGGAGGGCAAAGCGGGGAGATTCCTGCACAGACGATCGGTGCCGACCGGCACTCACCAACCCGAGAGGCTTGTCTGCTCACCCGCCGGGGCGGGCGGGGCTGCGAGCTGAGGCTCGGGTTTCGGTTTTGGACGGAGCGCAGGGAGAGGACTGGGGTTGGCGGCTTGAGCATAGCCTGAAGGGGTTGGTGCGCCACGACTAGCCGGGAGGGAGTTCGGGGAAAAGCCTGCACCGGCCGAAGAGGCAAGAGACTTTTTCTTCCCTCTTTGTCTCCTGGTGCGCGAGGAGAGGGGTCTAAGAGCGCTGCTTAAAGGAACTCCAGAGACGGGCGCGAGCCGCGGCTAAAAGCGCGAACCCCAGAGACGGGCGCGAGCCGCGGCTGAGGGCGCGAGCCCCCGAGACGGGCGCGAGCCGCGGCTACAACCGCGGACCCCAGAGACGGGCGGGAGACGCTAAGGCTGCTGCTGCCACCACCAAGGGGCCTGTGTGCGAGCACAGGTCACTCTCCACACCCCTCTTCCGCGGAGCCTGTGCAGCCCGCCACTGCCAGGTTCCCGGGATCCAGGGACAACTTCCCCGGGACAGCGCACGGCGGGCCTCAGGCTGGTGCAACGTCACGCCGGCCTCTGCCGCAACGTCACGCTGCCTCTGCCGCCGCAGGCCGGCCCCGCACGCAGTGCCCCTCCTTCCCCCATCCCCCAACCCCCGGCCTGAGTGAGCCGGAGGCCCCGAATCAGCGGCTCCTTTAACCCCGTCCTGTCTGAGCGAAAAAACAGACGCCCTCCAGCGACCTACACGCAAGAGGCAGGGCCAAATCCAAAGCTGAGCTCCTGTGAGCTGTGAGAACAAAGAAGAGAAAGGGAAATCTCTCCCAGCAGCCACAGAAGCAGCGGATTAAAGCTCCACAATCAACTTGATATACCCTGCATCTGTGGAATACCTGAATAGACAAGGAATGATCCCAAATTGAAGAGGTGGAATTTAGGAGCGAGATCTATGATTTTTTTCCCTTTTCCTCTTTTTGTGAATGTGTACGTGTATGCTTCTGTGTGACATCTAGTCTGTATACTCTAGCTTCCACCATTTGTCCTAGGGCTATATCCGTCCATGACTTTTTTTTAAAAATTCTTTTTCTTAATAATTAAGTTTAATTGTAATAACTTTATTATACTTTACCTTCGTTCTTTCTTTCTTTCCTTCCTTCCCTCCCTCCTTTAGACAACGAATCACCCCAAATTGAGGAGGTGGTCTCAGGGAGCAGGATTTATGATTTTTCCCCCTTTACCTCTTTTTGTGAAGGTGTATGTGTATGCTTCTGTGTAAGATTTTCTCTGTATAGCTTTGCTTCCAACATTTGTCCTAAGGTTCTATCCGTCCCTTTTTTTTTTTTCTAAATATTTTTTAATTCAATAACTATATTATACTTTATTTTATTTTTACTGTATCATCTTTCTTTCTGTCTTTTTTTCCTTCTTTCCCTCCTTCCTTCCTTCCTCCCTCCCTCCCTCCCTCCTTTCTTTCCTTCTTTGCTTCTTTCTTCCTTCCTTCCTTTCCTCCTTTCCCTCTTTCTTTACTCATACTTCTACTAATTCTCCCTACTTTTTCTCCCTTTTATTCTGAGCTGTGTGGATGAAAGGCTCTTGGTGCTCCAGCCAGGAGTCAGGGCTCTGCCTCTGAGGTAGGAGAGCCAACTTCAGGACACTGGTCAACAAGAGACCTCCCAGCTCCACATAATATTAAACGGTGGAAATATCCCAGAGACCTCCATCTTAACACCAGCACCCAGCTTCACTCAACGACCAGCAAGCCATAGTGCTGGACAACCTATGCCAAACAACTAGCAAAACAGGAACACAACCCCACCCATTAGCAGAGAGGCTGCCTAAAATCATAATAAGGACACAGACACCCCAAAACACACCACCAGACGTGAACCTGCCCACTAGAGAGACAAGATCCAGCCTCATCCAGCACAACACAGGCACTAGTCCCCTCCACCAGGAAGCCTACACAACCCACTGAAACAACCTTAGCCACTGGAGACAGACATCAAAAACAACGGGAACTACGAACCTGCAGCCTGCAAAAAGGAGACCCCAAACACAGTAAGATAAGCAAAATGAGAAGACAGAAAAACACACAGCAGATGAAGGAGCAAGATAAAAACCCACCAGACCTAACAAATGAAGAGGAAATAGGCAATCTACCTGAAAAAGAATTCAGAATAATGATAGTAAGGATGATCCGAAATCTTGGAAGTAGAATGGACAAAATGCAAGAAACAGTTAACAAGGACCTACAAGAACTAAAGATGAAACAAGCAACGATGAACAATGCAATAAATGAAATTAAAATCACTCTAGATAGGATCAATAGCAGAATAACTGAGGCAGAAGAACGGATAAGTGACCTGGAAGATAAAGTAGTGGAAATAACTACTGCAGAGCAGAATAAAGAAAAAAGAATGAAAAGAACTGAGGACAGTCTCAGAGACCTCTGGGACAACATGAAACGCACCAACATTCGAATTATAGGGGTTCCAGAAGAAGAAGAAAGAAAGAAAGGGACTGAGAAAATATTTGAAGAGATTATAGTTGAAAACTTCCCTAATATGGGAAAGGAAATAGTTAATCAAGTCCAGGAAGCACAGAGGGTCCCATACAGGATAAATACAAGGAGAAACACGCCAAGACACATATTACTCAAACTGTCAAAAATTAAATACAAAGAAAGCATATTAAAAGCAGCAAGGGAAAAACAACAAATAACACACAAGGGAATCCCCATAAGGTTAACAGCGGATCTCTCAGCAGAAACCCTACAAGCCAGAAGGGAGTGGCAGGACATACTGAAAGTGATGAAGGAGAATAGCCTGAAACCAAGACTACTCTACCCAGCAAGGATCTCATTCACATTTGATGGAGAAATTAAAACCTTTACAGACAAGCAAAAGCTGAGAGAGTTCAGCACCACCAAACCAGCTTTACAACAAATGCTAAAGGAACTTCTCTAGACACGAAACACAAGAGTAGGAAATGACCTATAGTAGCGAACCCAAAACAATATATAAAATGGAAATAGGAACATACATATCAATAATTACCTTAAATGTAAATGGACTAAATGCTCCCACCAAAAGACACAGATTGGCTGAATGGATACAAAAACAAGACCCTTATATATGCTGTCTACAAGAGACCCACTTCAGACCTAGAGACACATACAGACTGAAAGTAAGGGGATGGAAAAAGATATTCCATGCAAATGGAAACCAAAAGAAAGCTGGAGTAGCAATTCTCATATCAGACAAAATAGACTTTAAAATAAGGACTATTAACAGGGACAAAGAAGGACACTACATAATGATCAAGGGATCGATCCAAGAAGAAGATATAACAATTGTAAATATTTATGCACCCAACATAGGAGCACCTCAATACATAAGGCAAATACTAACAACCATAAAAGGGGAGATCAACAGTAACACATTCATAGTAGGGGACTTTAACACCCCACTTTCACCCGTGGACAGATCATCCAAAATGAAAATAAATAAGGAAACACAAGCTTTAAATGATACATTAAACAAGATGGACTTAATTGATATTTATAGGACACTCCATCCAAAAACAACAGAATACACATTTTTCTCAAGTGCTCATGGAACATTCTCCAGGATAGATCATATCTTGGGTCACAAATCAAGCCTTGGTAAATTTAAGAAAACTGAAATTGTATCAAGTATCTTTTCCGACCACAACGCCATGAGACTAGATATCAATTACAGGAAAAGATCTGTAAAAAATACAAACACATGGAGGCTAAACAATACACTACTTAATAATGAAGTGATCACTGAAGAAATCAAAGAGGAAATAAAAAAATACCTAGAAACAAATGACAATGGAGACACAACGACCCAAAACCTATGGGATGCAGCAAAAGCAGTTCTAAGGGGGAAGTTTATAGCAATACAAGCCCACCTTAAGAAGCAGGAAACATCTCGAATAAACAACCTAACCTTGCACCTCAAGCAATTAGAGAAAGAAGAAGAAAAAAACCCCAAAGCTAGCAGAAGGAAAGAAATCATAAAAATCAGATCAGAAATAAATGAAAAAGAAATGAAGGAAACAATAGCAAAGATCAATAAAACTAAGAGCTGGTTCTTTGAGAAGATAAACAAAATAGATAAACCACTAGCCAGACTCATCAAGAAAAAAAGGGAGAAGACTCAAATCAATAGAATTAGAAATGAAAAAGGAGAAGTAACAACTGACACTGCAGAAATAAAAAAAATCATGAGAGATTACTACAAGCAACTCTATGCCAATAAAATGGACAATCTGGAAGAAATGGACAAATTCTTAGAAATGCACAACCTGCCAAGACTGAATCAGGAAGAAATAGAAAATATGAACAGACCAATCACAAGCACTGAAATTGAAACTGTGATTAAAAACCTTCCAACAAACAAAAGCCCAGGACCAGATGGCTTCACAGGTGAATTCTATCAAACGTTTAGAGAAGAGCTAACACCTATCCTTCTCAAACTCTTCCAAAATATAGCAGAGGGAGGAACACTCCCAAATTCCTTCTACGAAGCCACCATCACCTTGATACCAAAACCAGACAAGGATGTCACAAAGAAAGAAAACTACAGGCCAATATCACTGATGAACATAGATGCAAAAATCCTCAACAAAATACTAGCAAACAGAATCCAACAGCACATTAAAAGGATCATACACCATGATCAAGTGGGGTTTATTCCAGGAATGCAAGGATTCTTCAATATACGCAAATCTATCAATGTGATAAACCATATTAACAAATTGAAGGAGAAAAACCATATGATCATCTCAATAGATGCAGAGAAAGCTTTCGACAAAATTCAACACCCATTTATGATAAAAACCCTCCAGAAAGTAGGTATAGAGGGAACTTTCCTAAACATAATAAAAGCCACATATGACAAGCCCACAGCAAACATCATCCTCAATGGTGAAAAACTGAAAGCATTTCCACTAAGATCAGGAACAAGACAAGGTTGCCCACTCTCACCACTCTTATTCAACATAGTTTTGGAAGTTTTAGCCACAGCAATCAGAGAAGAAAAGGAAATAAAAGGAATCCAAATCGGAAAAGAAGAAGTAAAGCTGTCACTGTTTGCAGATGACATGATACTATACATAGAGAATCCTAAAGATGCTACCAGAAAACTACTAGAGCTAATCAATGAATTTGGTAAAGTAGCAGGATACAAAATTAATGCACAGAAATCTCTGGCATTCCTATATACTAATGATGAAAAATCTGAAAGTGAAATCAAGAAAACACTCCCATTTACCATTGCAACAAAAAGAATAAAATATCTAGGAATAAACCTACCTAAGGATACGAAAGACCTGTATGCAGAAAATTATAAGACACTGATGAAAGAAATTAAAGATGATACAAATAGATGGAGAGATATACCATGTTCTTGGATGGGAAGAATCAACATTGTGAAAATGACTCTACTACCCAAAGCAATCTACAGATTCAATGCAATCCCTATCAAACTACCACTGGCATTTTTCACAGAACTAGAACAAAAAATTTCGCAATTTGTATGGAAACACAAAAGACCCCGAATAGCCAAAGCAATCTTTAGAACGAAAAAAGGAGCTGGAGGAATCAGGCTCCCTGACTTCAGACTATATTACAAAGCAACAGTAATCAAGACAGTATGGTACTGGCACAAAAACAGAAAGATAGATCAGTGGAACAGGATAGAAAGCCCAGAGATAAACCCACGCACATATGGACACCTTATCTTTGATAAAGGAGGCAGGAATGTACAGTGGAGAAAGGACAGCCTCTTCAATAAATGGTGCTGGGAAAACTGGACAGGTACATGTAAAAGTATGAGATTAGATCACTCCCTAACACCATACACAAAAATAAGCTCAAAATGGATTAAAGACCTAAATGTAAGGCCAGAAACTATCAAACTCTTAGAAGAAAACATAGGAAGAACACTCTATGACATAAATCACAGCAAGATCCTTTCTGACCCACCTCCTAGAGTAATGGAAATAAAAACAAAAATAAACAAATGGGACCTAATGAAACTTCAAAGCTTTTGCACAGCAAAGGAAACCATAACCAAGACCAAAAGACAACCCTCAGAATGGGAGAAAACATTTGCAAATGAAGCAACTGACAAAGGATTAATCTCCAAAATTTACAAGCAGCTCATGCAGCTCAATAACAAAAAAACAAACAACCCCATCCAAAAATGGGCAGAAGACCTAAATAGACATTTCTCCAAAGAAGATATACAGACTGCCAACAAACACATGAAAGAATGCTCAACATCATTAATCATTAGAGAAATGCAAATCAAAACTACAATGAGATATCATCTCACACCAGTCAGAATGGCCATCATCAAAAAATCTAGAAACAATAAATGCTGGAGAGGGTGTGGAGAAAAGGGGACACTCTTGCACTGCTGGTGGGAATGTGAATTGGTTCAGCCACTGTGGAGAACAGTATGGAGGTTCCTTAAAAAACTACAAATAGAATTACCATATGACCCAGCAATCCCACTACTTGGAATATACCCTGAGAAAACCAAAATTCAAAGAGAGTCATGTACCAAAATGTTCATTGCAGCTCTATTTACAATAGCCAGGACATGGAAACAACCTAAGCGCCCATCATCGGATGAATGGATAAAGAAGATGTGGCACATATACACAATGGAATATTACTCAGCCTTAAAAAGAAATGAAATTGAGCTATTTGTAATGAGATGGATAGACCTAGAATCTGTCATACAGAGTGAAGTAAGTCAGAAAGAAAAAGACAAATACCGTATGCTAACACATATATATGGAATTTAAGGGAAAAAAATGTCATGAAGAACCTAGGGGTAAGATAGGAATAAAGACGCAGACCTACTGGAGAACGGACTTAAGGATATGGGGAGGGGGAAGGGTGAGTTTTGACAGGGCGAGAGAGAGTCATGGACATATACACACTAACAAACGTAGTAAGGTAGATAGCTGGGGGGAAGCAGCCGCAAGGCACAGGGATATTAGCTCGGTGCTTTGTGACAGCCTGGAAGGGTGGGATGGGGAGAGTGGGAGGGAGGGAGACGCAAGAGTGAAGACATATGGGAACATATGTATATGTATAGCTGATTCACTTTGTTGTAAAGCAGAAACTAACACACCATTGTAAAGCAATTATACCCCAATAAAGATGTTTTTAAAAAAAAAAAAAAAAAAAAAAAAAAAGATAGAGTGGGGAAAAGAGAATTGGATGAAGGACGTCAAAATGTACAAACTTCCACTCATAAGATAAATAAGTACTAGGGATGGAAAGTATGACGTGATAAAAAGAATTAATACTGCTTGCTTATATATGTAAATTGTCAAGAGAGTAAATCCTAAGAGAAAAATATTTTCACAAGAAAAAAATCATTTTTTCCAATTTCTTTAATTTTGTACATATATGAGATAATGGATATTCACTAAACTTACTGTGGTAACCATTTCATGGCGTACGTAAGCCAAATCATTATGCTATATGCCTTAAGCTTATACAGAGTATGTTAATTATATCTCAATAAAACTGGAAGAAAAAATGATAAAAAATAAAGTAAAGGGAGTCTCTCTCTTTCTCTATTTCCAGATTGCACACACACACACACACACACAGAGGCAATATAGGCAGAAGATCCTTTGACCTTTTTACCACAGACATCTAAGTTAGACACACTTAAATTTGGGCACTGAAAAATCCAATGCTTTTTCTATGCATTTAGGAAATGCATATAAAATATATCCAGTATAACCAAAACTTCTATTTAAACATTTCACCCTGCTCTCCCGGCTAAAATTATATGATGATGATTTGAAGAAAATGCTGACGTTGTCAACTTGGCAGTCATTGGCTATTAACAGGATGTCTTTAGATTGATGAACTAAACCACATGGGCTTCTGCTTTTATCATGGCTCTAGGGTTGAATGAGAAATGGCAGCCAAAAAGCTAGCCAAGTGGTAGTTAACACCATAAATCACTTATGAGTCATGAAATAGCTATCAGATAACAGGTATTATGAGGAATAAAAGGAAAACAGACATTAAATTTGGTTTGTGGGGAGCATGTAGTCTCATTGGTGAAACAGGATTAACAGAGGTGAAACCAATAAAGGACAATTCAAGAAAGTATATTCCACCTTGGCGCTAAACAACATGTTTTGCACAGTAATGAGGTAGGGATCGGTCATCCATTCATTTGTCCAATATGTGTTCAGGCTCCTTTGTGGAGGATGCAGAGATGAAAGGCACAGTCCCATTCAAGGAACTCACAGTCCAGTGGGAAGACAGACAAGTACACCAACAATTACAATATAATGGGAAACTGCTATGATGGAGGCGTGTGTTTGGGGACCAGGGAGTACAAATGAGAGAGATGTTACTCAGATCTTCCACCTGTTCATCCAGTTGGAATAATGTAGTGTAGCAACAACAAACACACTGGCCAAACAAATAAACCACAGTGAGGGATGAGTGGTCTGGCAGAGCTGACTCGTGAGATGAGTTTCAAAATTTGAGTCTGATTGAGCCAGAGGAAGAAAGAGAGCTCTGGGGAGTCAGAATAACATGTGAAAATCCATGAAAGGCTATAAGAACAGGGCACAACAGGAATCAGCCCTGAGCATGGAAAGGAAAAGGCATGTATGAAGATGTGGTAAACCGAAATAGTGGTCTGAATTCTTCACTATTCTGCGATAGAATTATGCATCTGTTCCCTTGCAACAGGCGCATGCATCTCCCTATCCCTTGGATTTTGACTTGGCCGTGTGACTTGCTTCAACCAATGGGATATCAGTGGGCAATGATGTGAACAGAGGTTTGAAATATGACTGGTGGGTGGGTTGCCCTGTTTATTTCTGCCAATGCCATAAGGAGAACATAGTCTAGGGAGCTACTGCCCACCCCCCCAGCCAGGACCCCAGCAGAGCAGAGCTGCCCTTGCCTCCCACAGACATGTGGTGAGAAATAATATCTATTGCTGTATGTTACTGAGATTTTTGTGGTTTGTTATGCAGCAAAAGCTGACTCATACTGAGAGCCCTGAGTAATTCAGTTTGGCTAGAGCGAAGGGTACAGACTTGAAGTGAAGCTGACTGGGAAACATAACCTGGGACTACACAAAGATATCTTCCTGAGATGGCATTAACATTGGGCAGTATTTCCAGCATATTACCCGCTACCTAAGACAAGGACTGAAATCCAATGCAAAGAATCTGCTACAACCTACTACACAGACATTCCAATTAAGGATTTCCGAAAAAATTTAAGCTACAGAAACAACTATATCAGTTTTCATGGCAAAAAGAAAACAAAACAACAGTTACAGTTTTTTGTTATTGTAATAGTCATATTACAGTAGTACGAAGAGTGGGGACACAATTTAATGATAATTTTAATTTGTCAATGACTTTTTAAAATAATTCTTTGTGTTTGACTGGCAAATGATTTTATTCTGATTACAATGAATTCCAGAAAGAGGGACATAAAAAGTGTTAGTCTAAAAAAAGCCTTTTCCAATAGGTGCCACTCTTTCAAGGTGCTTAAATCTACATCTTATATTTCCCTCTAAAAAGCTACATCTGGCATTTGAATACTTTAAAGGAGGTGGGGGAGAAAGACACCCATTTAAATGGCAAAAACAGGCAGACACAGCACGAGCCAACCCTTCACAAGCGTGCTAGACACCAGACTGCGTGGAAATCATTCTTACAGATGAAAGCATCACCGTGGTTACATGGCAAGGGCAGAAAACCTTGGTTGAATTTAGAACAATGTGGTTAAATACATATTCACAAATTCTATGCTCCTCCCTTCAAATGTACAGCTTAGCCCCCCTCTACTTGAGCATGGGCAGGGCTTAGTGACTCCCTCCTAATAAAGAGAATATGATGAAAGCAAAGCTGTGACTTCTAGGACTAGTTACAAAAGGTACTGTGGACTCATCCCTGCTCTCTTGCAGGGATTACGGGCTCTGAGGAAAGCAGCCGCCGTGCTGTGAGAACATCCAAGCATCCCTATGGAGAGACTTATCCTTCCCATGCAAATATAAGCAGAGTAGTCAGGGAGGGCCTGAGACCCTGCTAATCATTCCTGATAGTGAGTGAGCCAGCCATCCTGGAAGTAGATCTGCCAGCCCCATTTGAGCCTCCAGCTAACTGTAGCCCTGACTGACATCTTAACTGCAACCTCATGAGAGACCCTGCGCCAGAAGCACCCAGCTAAACTATTCCTGAATCCCAGACCCATAAAATCCATGATTATATACGTTTTGTTGTTTTAAGCTTCTAAGTTTTAGAGTAATTTGTTCGTAGTAATAGATCAATACATAGGGCTTCTTTCTGCAGCCATGGTAAATGCAAAGGGTCACTCTGTAACAGGAAAAAAAAAACAACCTACAAAATAAAAGATGGTACAAAGAGATAAAGAGAAAGAACATTCACTGTCAATGCCTTAAGGTCACTATACATTAGGAAAACACAATCCGTCAAAGCTTCAGAGAAAGGTCTTGTTCCAAAGGACATTCAAATTGGACTTTACCGGATAATTAATGGGTGTGAAAAGAGAAAACTATTTCTCTGGAATTCATCTCTCAGGATATGAGAGGGAGGGGATAGGAAAGCAAGAGAGGAAGAAGACGAACATGTATTTCAGCAGATTTTTATCAGCAATGGAAAGACGATGTCTCATGCAGCTGACTATCAACCATAATACAACATCACAGGGAAGACTTGTAAATATTTAAGCATCAACCAGCAACTTATTATGAGAGCTCTACTGGCCCTCTATCTTTCATCAAGTTGATCTGCCCCATAAAGAGAATTTTTCCAGGAATAAACCAGGATACGAGGGACATTAAGAAGTTTCACAGATGCTTACCATTGAGGCATTCCTGGCTCACAACTACTATGCTTCACTTCTGAATTTGTGACCAAAGTTTTCTGCCAAATGTATCATCTATGCCAACAGCTCTTTTCAGCCACAGGAATTGAACATAAGAACCCTACTTCTCTCACCCAGCTTTGAATCCACTGGGGACCTAGCTTTTTCTCAGCCCTGTGGATTCACAGTAAACTGTGGCACGAGCATAAGGGACTCAGTGTTAGCTTTAGTGTGTCATCTGCTTCCCTGACAGCCACTTCTCTGTCTCTGAAAGGTGGTGTCACTGACTTTAACGGCAACCAGAAGATGGCCGATTCCTTTTGTATCTGTGTTTGCTTAGGGGAGTTCAGTTGTGTTTCATCTTATCCTTCTCCCATCCCCCTTTTCTCATTTTCTGAAACAAAGACAATCTTTTTCAAGTTAACCACAGAACCTGACTGATAAAAATTGACCTTTAAAGATTGTCTTTCTTTACATCCAGTCATTAGAAATTTGGTCTTTTCCCTTGGCAGGGAAAGCTCAAGGAGAGACATTTTCCAACTTCAAGAGTCACTCAGGGATTTTATCCTCAAAGAACAATAACAAATTAATCCTGAGAGCCAACAGAGGTTAGAAACTGCCCTTAGCATCAAGCTTTTAGACAAACGTGATATTTTCTGTTGATTAAAATGACATTCCAATATTAATATTTTTTAATCCTCAATAATAATATTGGAGTGACTAGAGCTCTTACATCCGAAAGATTTGATCCCACAGAGTAGACGTAAAGTGCTCATGAAATTTATAGAAACCAATGAAGTCCAGCAAAGGGAAAGTCTTTGCAATGATAACTTCCAGTCATTTCCAGTAAACTTTTTTTCAGGTGCTGGCATAGGGAAAGACATGACCCCGTCTAGTAGGAAAAAAGACATAATGAAAAATCAAGAGATGTGTTAACCAAAACACACGCGCCTGAAAAAGTAGGAGAAGGTAATTTACATTTATTTGCATGATGCCAATGATGTACTTGCTATCTTAATAGATCTTCACTGTGAACACAATAGAGACAAATGCAGAGACATAAGTAATTGATAAAGCTCAACTATATCATCTTGAATTTGGAACTGTTGCATTTTAATAATTCTTAAATACAAGTACATTTTGATTTATTCTTTATGTTTCCATTGTAGTTATGCTGGAAATCTGTATATTGGAATAAAGTATTTGACCATAAATTACTCTCCTTTTACTTCTTTATATTACATAGTACGACACTCTATTTTTTTAAAATTATGTGTGAAGGCAGGTAATGTTTATTATAAGTTTCAGTTTAGAACAGTAACAGAAATGCTGCAAATTATTTGTTATAAATAGGAGACAATATGTTTGCTAGGGCTGAGAATCATGGCTTTATAGGTTTCAAGTTCCTTCCCACCTCAGGACCTTTGTACATGCTATTGCTGTCTTTGCCTAGAATGTCCTCTTCTGACTTTCTTTCTTACTGATATGGCAAACTCCTAAACTTTCAGGTCGCGGTTAAAACAGCACTGACTCAACAGAGTAAGTCAGAGTCCCCTCTTCCATGTTCATAGAGCAACCTACATTTTTTCATAACACATAAAAACTGAAATTAAGCTATTCATGTATTTTTTTGTTTAATATCTGTCTCTATGCTGAGTACATAAAAGGCAAGAGCTGTATCCCCTCTTTACCACTATGCTGTTAACACCCAGCACCAGGCCTGACATGTAGTAGATGCTCAGTAAGTGCTGGTTAAATGAATGAATGAAGGTTCAGAAAGATTAAGCAGCCAAGATTACACAGCTAGTATGTGGCAAAGTTAGGATCCTAACCCATATGTGATTGATGCCCCAAACTGCATTCTTTCCCTCCCATCATGCTGTTTCCAGCTAAAGCAGCATCACACATAGTAAGGTGAAAACAGTTTCTCTTCTAAAATATCAGAAGTGAAACAAGATTAAATTACTTTGTTCCAGGTTTCTCCCTGTTTGCCCCCAGGCTGAGATACTATAATGGAAGTATAACTTCTATTGCCAGATCCATGACCAATTTCCCTATAGGTTACTGCCCTACTGGGCCTATGCTAAAATCTAGAAGAATTGTCAAGTGCCAAAATATATAACCGTAAAAAATGCTTTTATCAGGGACTTCCCTCATGTCCCAGTGGTTAAGAATCCACCTGCCAATGCAGGGGACACAGGTTTGAGCTCTGGTCCGGGAAGATCCCACATGCCGTGGAGCAACTAAGCCCATGAGCCACAACTACTGAGCCCACGTGCCACAACTACTGAAGTCTGCGCGCCTAGAGCCCGTGCTCCGCAACAAGAGAAGCCACTGCAATGAGAAGCCTGCGCACTGCAACGAAGAGTAGCCCCTACTCGCCGCAACTAGAGAAAGCCCACGTGCAGCAACGAAGACCCAACGCAGCCAAAAATAATAAATTTTTTAAAAAGTGTCTTTATCATGTTCATAGGTACCCAAAACAGGTCACCTGACTTCTCAAAGCTGGTCATCTGCCGGGTCACGGATGCCCCAAGGCTATCCAAACACAGCAGAACAGAGTGCATTAAGAAGCTTGCAAATAGTACAACTACAACCCACTAAGACACTGGTTAGTCTAGCAGTTCACATGCTATGAACTGTGGATAGTAGGAGCCATAATGAAACAGGGTTCACCAAACCCTGCACAGTGCTGGCCTCCTCTGTGAAACCCCTGCCAAGCAATGAATTTAAAGGTGACAACGGGGCAGAGGTGAGCAGGCACAGATATTCTGGAATCATACACATCTGGGTTTGCATTCTGGTCCCCTGCTGTTCAGCTGTGTGGCCTTTGTGACAATTGACCATCCGGCTGAGCCTCAGTTTCCTCACCTAAAAATGGGGCTAATACGGATCTCATAAAAGTTTTATGAACATTAATAATGTACTAAGCAACTGCTGATTTATTAAGTAATTGCTTAATAAATGATAGCACCATTTCTTATCAAAGGCCACAGTGCGGTCTTCCTCTAACTTCTGACAGCATGTACTTTCCATATAACTTGCTTAGCAGTTGCCATCTCCCTACTTGTACATTTAGGAATATATCATATTCTTTCCTCATCCAAACCGTGTCTTCTATTTTATCCAAATGAGATTGTATATACGGGACCCAGCACAATATTGCCAGATGCATCTGGCGCCTAACATAACAAGCAAAAGCCATAAATCATAGTATTATCTCACGCACTGCCCAGCCAAGAGCTTTACATAAACCTTGAATTTCATAAATATTTGTTGATTTATTATAGAAAATAAACCAGCTATGAATTCCAGCTGTTATGGATATACAATCTAAACATGAAAATCTTTAGTTGGATGGTTCCTCTGATCCAGTATATTTTGGAGAATCGTGGAAACTGAAGGAGTTGCATGAAGACTGAAATCAGGGAAATTTCCCAGTTCTTTTCAGATAAATAAGTAAACTGAATTTTGTGGACTCTAGACCAACTAAGCTACTGTTGTCTGGGTTCACAGATGGTTCAAGATATCGGTGTGGATAATGAACATTTAAATAAATGGAAAAAGGAAATAAACAGATTGGTCATCTGGGAATGACATGCAGAGATCACAATTAGAAATTGATTTGTCAAGAGGATCTCGTCAGAATCACACAAGGCTAATTGGAGAGCGAGTTACGGTCAGAATAGTTAGGACTCAATTGTCACAGTTCAGGGAACAACAGAGGAACCTCAGAGCTGATCCCACCCATTTTTCTAAATTTTGGAAGCCAGGCTACAAGGCCATTTACCTGAAGATGGTGCAGAGTTTAATGGGGAAAGGCAGCAAAAACGTAGCCTAGTCCATGGAGGAATCGCTTTTCTTTGACATAAGTTAACAGTGAGGAGAGAAAGCAGGCGCGTCACATTTTGCTTCTGTGATGCAAGTGGAACCCCTTCAATTCTGGGTGCCAATAATCAGCCAAGTCTCAGCTGGAGTTTAAGCTTTGGAGGAACAACGTGAGCTGCAGGATCTCTTTGAATCATTAAAGTCTGAGGACTCTCTTTCTATTACAACCTATGGGAGAAGACAGCTAAGAGACTGTTCCACACAATCTTATGAAAAATACTTTAAGTTAAAGGAGACAAAGGGTTAATGAGAGCGAGAAAGACAATCAGATGGAGTGAAAATACAGTCTTCTGTTAGGAAATAAGGAAAGTCGTGAATGGTCGTCTACTTCACCGAGCTGATGTGGAAGGAATGTTTGCAATTTCTATTCTCTAAAAATGCATATTCTTTGGATATTTCAATGATAAGAATGGCGTTTATCAGGGGCTTCCCTGGTGGCGCAGTGGTTGAGAGTCCGCCTGCCGATGCAAGGGACACGGGTTCGTGCCCCGGTCCGGGAGGATCCCACATGCCGCGGAGCGGCTGGGCCCGTGAGCCATGGCCGCTGAGCCTGCGCGTCCGGAGACTGTGCTCCGCAACGGGAGAGGCCACAACAGTGAGAGGCCCGCGTACCGCAAAAAAAAAAAACAAAAAAACCCCAGAATGGCGTTAATCAAAGATCTTGAACTAGAACAGTGTATTTCAAACTGAGGTCATAAAATCCAAAGGTGCCCCTTAGCCATTTTTTTTTAATGTTTATATTGGAATATAGTTGATATACAATGTTGTATTCGTTTCAGGTGCAAAGCAAAGTGACTTAGTTATACATATATCTCTTCTTTTTCAGATTCTTTTCCCATATAGGTTATTACAGAGTATTGAACAGAATTCCCCATGCTGCCCCTCAGCCTTTTAACAAAAGAAAACAGGAAACAATAGTAAGGAAAGTATTATTTCTATTTGCCTCAGTTATGTAAGTTTGAATGCACACACATGCACCTGCATACAGCATCACGATGTAAAGTGTATTTCTTCTTGTTCATTATGTTTTAAGAAGTTTGAAAAACTAGAATAGAGAAATCAGATGGAGTACTTCTGGTGAAAAATTAGCCATATCAATAGAGTCATGAATTTTTTTTTATGAAACTCAGCAGAAAGTGGGGTTCCCCTCAATGCTATGCCAGAATCTTAACATCCATACTTCTTTCAGTCTTTCTTTGGTAGCTTATTATTTGTGTAAGTACACCGCCTAGTAATAGTACTTATTTTTACTCATTATAATAAAGTGTCCTTTTAAAATTGTATTCTACAGTATAGTGATAATCATATTTTATACAGAAAAAAAAATCAAACTGAGCTCTGGTTTTTATTTCCAGTCCTGACACTGGCTGACTTCTAGCCTCTTTGGGCCTCGATATCTTTATAAGCTTCTTTTTTATATAAAATGAGAGGGTCAGGAGAAAAGATGGCTGAAGTTTCTTCAGTTTTAAAATTCTATTGTTTTGGTTTCGTGGAAAGGCAGACATTTTTCTGTATCAATCTTTTCTGGGTTTTTGGACCACAAGGCTAATATCAAAGCATGAATCACTTTGCTGTATACCTGAAACTAACACAGCATGGTAAATCAACTATACTTCAATAAATATTTTTTTTAAAAAAATTATTGTTTTCCTTGCAACCATGAATCCCAATTGCAACAGGATTGGAATACTTTGCTGGCCTATAAACCCCTACCTTAAACCCCAAAGCACACCCTCCCAGTTGGTGATCAACCAAAATCACCCTCCCTCATGCTCAGAGGGCATTTCTCACTTTCTCTTACTGTCATCCTGTGTTTGTGAAATACAGGATTTTGCTTATCTACTATACTCTTTCGGAATATATACATACATGTATGTCAGAAAATTATATCATGGAAAATCGTATTTCGAGGGCTGTCTGGACCACTGTTTGAGGATCCTTGGCTGACTTTTCTCTGATCTAAGCATTCAAGTGTTCTTGCAGAGCAGGAAAGACTCAGTCTGGCAGGAACGAGGACAGGACTTCCAAAAAGAACAAAGACAACTTGTGACTTGCCGAGAGTGACTCAGGCACTGGCTCTGTGCTCCCTGAGTCACAGCTGACCCATCACCAACCCCATTAGAGGGTGTCCTGTTGACAGAGGTGGCCACCTTCCTGGCTGCCAGATCGTTGGTACACTGCGGGGAAATTATGTCCTTCTCTACATCTGCTGATTTAGTACCCTGGCACAGGAAAACCCTTTAGAAAGGAAAATCAGAACTGGGTTGCAATCAAAGCAACAATTATCTGATGAGGACCTATTATTGCAAAGCAATTCAGACCTGAGCCCTGCTTTCTGCCATCATGCTGTTCATTAACATGTGATGACTGCTAAAATGGGTGGGAGAGATGGTCACAGCATCAGGTATTCAGGAGGTGGAGACATCTGTTGGTCCAGAACAATCAACAAAAACTTCACGCATGAGACAGGGGTTAAGCTGAGACTTGAACTAAGAGTGAGATTCACATAAGGCAGGGAAAGGAAAGGACATTTCCAAAGGGGGAAGAACAAAGTGTCCAAAAGTGCAAAGGCAGAAATGCACATGGCCTGTTGGCATGGATCAAGAATAAACATGAGATATTATCTTGGTAATCTGCATTTTACATCTCAAATTTGATCAAAGAAGTATATCCTACCCATCTCATTACAGCAATATGACTCACAAGAGCAGATAGGTACTAGTTAGCTTTTCTCCCAGTCTACATTCCATAAAATTGTGTCCTAGAAAATACTTTTATTGGTTATCTCCTTTCCTATCACTTTCTTTGTGGCTGATATGTAACCTCTTTTCCCACCTCTCTTTGATCTGATCTGCTTCTGGAGTGGGAGATCTTGGCCAATTACAGAATAGGGTGAAATTCAATCGAAAGAGTCCATTATTGTATTACACAACACTGCTAAGACCTGTAAAGGGTAGAAGAAAAGGCTAAGTAGGATCTCTATTTGAAAGAAACTTTAGTAGGAAAGATTAAACATTGGCCCATGGAACTGTTAAATAAAATACTGCCTCATGTTATAGGAAGATGAGTCACAAACAGTATTTAATTTGAAGTTTAGAACTGGCATGGTCTACATAAGCACATGTAAATCATATGTTGATATGACTCATGCCTTACCTCAAGGCTGACCGTTGCCTGGTATGGGCACTGCACAAAAAAATATACCAGACCTAGGAAGTGAGCTCTCTACTTGCCATGACACATGTGGACAAAGAATGCTGCTTGCCATATGAGCAAACAAAAGATGTTGTGTCCATCAAGCCAGCAGCCACTACGGCTGCCCCCAACAGTGCACCCTGAGGAGATCCAGGATGGAAAAGAACAGAATACTGGCTCTAGGTAGTTAAGGTTCGTATCAAAGCAATGATTTCAATGAGCCCAGACTCTTGCATCTTCCCATTCATAGGAAAGTGCTAAATTCATTAATTTGAGATGCCTGTTTTTCCTTAATTAACAGTTCTCTTTTGATGTTCCCACTACCTGGTTTTTGTTGCAAAACTCCTACAAATCCAGGTCCTCCTTCATCTCTTTGGAGCAGCTCCTCAGACCCATCTGAGAGGCTGCATCCTAGGCTTAAGTCCTCAGTGAGTCCGCCAAATAAAACATAATTCTCAACTTTTAGGTTGTGTGTGTGTGTTTTTTTTTCAGTTGACACATATGTTTGATGCTACATCTGTCCAGAGTGGGGTATCATTTTGTAATTCTACCTGGATGGGCATATTTTTTTCAATTCATCCATCTAGTGGGGACCTCTTTCTCTCATGAGCTCAAAAGCCTTTAGAGGGTGAACTGGGGTTTCTGATCCTCCCTTTGCATACAAGCAGACGTGGCTCTTAATAAATGTTTTGCAGATCACTCAATTTTCTCAATATTGGGAATTAATAAACAAGAAGCTGAAGAATAGATGGAATAGAATTAATTTAGGTCCATTATTTGGAACTCTATCATTGCATAAGCACCACCGTTACACTCTTGTTTCGGCGCACTCAGTGACAGGAGTGGTCCAGCTTACCTCGTTCTCCTGGGGTCCCTGGCACACCCGCGTTTCCTGGGAAGCCTGGGGCACCTGGGGGTCCTTGTTCACCAGGGGTTCCAGGTGAGCCTGGTCTCCCAGGCTCTCCAGGAGGCCCTTGGATGGTCCGAATTGATGTTGACTGGCTGGGGATCTGGTTGAGGATGGCTGTGTACCTGGCCATATGACCTGAGACACGAAGGACAAAGAAGCATTCGATGAACTGTCACACTTAGAAAGGGAGAACTGAAGGCATCATCTGTCAAGGTTCCAAACAATTCTCTTAGACACCCACCAACAGGAAGAAGCAAATCCCTCTGAAATAAGTTGATTTCCAACTGAAAACTTTTTGCATCTTACTTTGGATGATATTAACAGCTGGACTGTATTCAAGTCGCATCTCATGTGTTTGGAATTAAACAGCTCACGTCAGCATCTCAGTAAACATCAGTGACCAGAAATCATAAATTTTATCTTCACCCCCAATATTTATCTGACCCCTAAATCCTCACCCAGCTGCCCCTTTTCCCCAGCAATTTCCACCCAAGTAATATGTCTTTTTTCCAACCCACAAAGCCTGTCCCACCCTCTTGCTCAGTAATCCCCAGACAAGTGCTCTGTTTCAACTCATTTCTTCATTGCCAAGGCTTTTTGCAGAAACCTTTACTTGGGTCCCAGCTGCAGAAACTCTGAATAGCTTTATTTTTTAAAAAAATCTGGCGCTCTCTCCCAGAATCCCTTAACTCAGCTGTGCCTGGAAGAATGTATTTTAATAATTAGAAGTATAGATTGAGAAAGTATTTGATACCATAATGCCCCATTTTTCAGCATCATCAGGAGATAACATTTTCCCAAAGAAGTGAACTTTCCAGATGACTGTCATTTATTCCTTTGTAAACATTCAACCCTAAATAAAGAATAGTAACCATTTTTAGAGGGATGATTTCTAAGATATAGTCAATGCGTTCTTAAGCATAGGACCATGACTGTAAGTAGGATTGGCCTCCTGATGACCCAGGAGCCATTAGTAGGCATGTTCATGAATGTCTGGGTGGGGTCAGACATTTCCACATCTGCTTTTTCAGCTTCCTCCTTTGATAAAAGGGCCATCCTTTATTATTGATACTTCCCTAGCTGTCATCACCTCAGTCTCACACAGCTTCCCACATAAACTTTCCTAGCATAATTCAGATCTGGACTGAAAACCAGGTAACTGAGCATGTGAGGAATTATATGCTAAATGATAATCAAGTTCTGAGGTAAAGCCTAAGGAAGGAAATAAAAAGCCCAGAGAAACGTGAAGTGGTGTGTGGGCAGATGACTGAGGTACCAGAAATAAAGCTTCTGGGTGGGTTGGGTTTTGCTCATAGACTGGCATAAAATCTCTTCTATTTTTTTCCTCTGACAATGACATTGACAGGCAGGGCCTCCCTATTTTACTGACATGTTTCAGCTCTTGTTGGTTTCTATTTCCTAGAAGTTATTCACAAGAATCTGAGAATTGCTAATGGGAAAAACTGGATTTTGGACTCTCAATTTTTAGGGCATGTTTCAAATAATCACATATTTATATAAGATTTTTATTCTACAGTGGAATAAGATAGCAACTATTGCGAAATCTTCCTTATGTTATAGTCAGTGCGTCATATTAGAATTTAACCCTTAGGTTTCCTTAAAATCATTACCCACCCATTTACAGTGTATACTTGAAATGAGAAACTTACAAAATAATCCAAGGTACAGGTTAGCTTTGGACATATTCCACTTAATGTCGTTTCCCTTTTACAATTAATTGTATTTTCAGAGATCCTATTTTGGCAATAAACTTAAGTAGTTTCATTTAACTGATAAATTCTTTCATCAACCACTAGTTTGGGCAATATAATACAAAATGAAATAAAGTTAAAATATAGGGAGCATTACTACTACACCTGAAGATAGTAGCTTTGTATTCAGTTTGCCCTAAGATTACGTCTTAATGAAAACTCTTCCAAGCCCCTGTAGACCTTCACTCCATGCTTTCTGCAGGATGAGATCTGGGTTTATCTACTGCAGATGGAATTTTGGACCCAGCCAATAGCACCTTCTTGGACACTTACAGGATTCCCAAACTTCCCAGGTTAAAAAAATATAACCTCAAAGCTGTTAAGGCAGCCGCTTAGGTAATGTTGGCCTTGGAGATGGTGGATGCTACAGAACCAGGGGGCTTGGCAGCAGAGTTAGGCCAGAGCTGTCTGGGTTTGAGAGGAATATTTCATCTCCATGTGGCCTCAGATCTTTGTGGAACTAAACAAATGACTGGCAGAGAGAAGGGCCCACTCTAGTAACCCTCTGGTTAGATTACGGAGACAAAATATAAAGTCAGTGGGCAGGGGAGAAATGCACAGATGCGTGGGTATGTAAGTGAATGAGCATGAATCAGCAACTGAAATACCAGCCTGTGGGAAAGTTCAAGTTTAAAATGAAGAAATGGGACAGGTGTGATATAAAGTGTGTTCCAGTGTAATTTTTGGCACGGAGCCCAAGTATCATGTCAAATGTTCACATGAAGCCTGTCCCCATGTGTGCATGTATGTTTGTGTGTCTGCATTTTTTCTGGTATGAATCTTAAAAAATAAAGGGAAGGGCCTTGGGCTAACCAAAAGAAATGGGTAAGAAAGAGATATGGATTTAAATCTAGGGGTTTGAATGTAGCTTCTGATGCCTTAGTTTGGCAGCTTTCAAGTGCTGAGGACTTGAGAAAAAAAATCTATCTATTTGGAGAGATGAAGAAGAAATAAAAGATTTGATATGGACAGTCAAGTTAAACCTATATATATGGGCAAACAGAGAGTTTTTGGACAAACAACAGAGAGGAATCTGGTCTCTGCACCATCGATGCAGAACTCTAGGGTAATATGTAATGATCACTTAGATGGGTTAGTGATGGCCATCTGTAAAGCTTATGTTTCTGCAACAAGACAAAGCTTAGTCTTTATGCTTGTGTGAAAGGCAAATTCCCATTTGGACGTGTAATCAAAAAACATCTGTAACTATAATGCACTTACTTTGGATGAGCTGTTCGCACACCTGATGTGCCACTGCTCTCACCATGGCTTGAGACTGTAGGTCACCCTGGATGAGAAAAAAGCAGACTGCTGACTCTCAGCCACAAGCCCAGCCAATGGCAGGACTTCCAGGATGGAAATGGGACTCGACCCATTGTTCCCAACCTAGGCTCTCTGTCTCCTAGCAACAGGTAGGATTGACCACCATGGTGCACACGGAGAAGGTGCAAGCGATCTGGCACTCATGGTACAAGGTTCCTGAGAGCCTTTATGAAATTAAAAAGTTCAAGTGTTTCTGGCCACAGATTCTAAAAAATTTACTAGTTTTGTAATAAACCCATACATATTTAATGCCTTATTTCTCGCTCTTTAGAGCTTGTAAAATACAGCAATTTCTCAACCAGTGGCTTACTTAATACTAATAGCAACTCGGAGGAAAGATGTTAACTCCATCTTACAGATGAACAGAGCTAAACATACTGCCCAAGTTTTCACAGAGGTAACTGGATGAGCCCAAGGTCACTGCTGTTTCTACTAGAGCCGACAGCACAATTATATGAGCAGTGGCACAATTTCTCAAAGGATATAGAAGGCCCCTAAAATAAACTGATCTAAGTTTCACAGCCAGTTCTTTGATTCCATGCTGCCTTTGTCTTCCTTGGTTCCCATATTGGAAATACACAAGCCTCAATCTACCGCTTGGCATTTTGAATAGAGCTTTTACTTTTCTGAAGCCTTTTCACATCCATTATATTATGTCTTCATTAAATCCACTTTGTGAGTTAGATGAGTTTGATTCTCTCCATTTTAGCCTGAAAGAAATGGCCTAAGGTCATCTAGCTGGATAGCAGCAGATCTGCAACTAGAAGCCAGCACTCCTGACTTTTAGCCCACAGCGTGGTTTTCCCTTGAAAATGTGCTCACAGCCAAGCGAGTTGAGGAGAGGGGGAAGCAATGAGTAGTCATGAGAGTAAATGGTTATCCTTTATCGGGCTTATGCAACAAAAGATGTGCAGTCAGCTGCGGCTGGTCAACACTCCAGAGGATACTTACTCTTTCTCCTCTTTCTCCCTTTGCTCCAGGGACACCCTGTAAAATTTTAAATTGTCAAGTTACTTGTGACACTACACTCAGCCAAGCATGACAGCGTATCTTATCTTATTGTATCAACATTTTTTATTAGCTCTCATAATTCTACAGCAAAAATAGATACACAGCAACAGGGTTAAACAAACAGCAACCCGTAAACTCATCAAGCAGAGAGAGCTGTTTTAAACATTTTACTCCTCCAGCCTTTGAATGCACAGACACAATAGGTTTTAATACAAAATTGGGATCATGTAGCAATACTGCTTTGCAACATAGTGTCACTGAATAAGTCATTCACATCTTTGCACACAAAACACCACCCTCTGAATTGTACTTTACTGATGCTGCATAATTGATTTCACAAATCTCTGCTGAAAAGATAAACTGTTTTAATTTTTGAAAGAATATCTCTCACAGAAAGGAAAAGATCTTCCAACTTAAGAGTTCAAGTAAAAGATGAAATCTGTGAAATCCCACATCCTCACTCTGCTTTCCATCCAGAATAACAGCAAACAATTCTTTCTCCCTGAGTCTCCCTGATGATACGAGCTTGTATTAACACGAATTGTCAGCTGAATCATTATTTTGTTTTGTGGCTTAGCTACTCTTTGATCCACAGGAAACTTTACCATATCTGTAAAACCTTTTACTGATAAAACAATGGCGTTTTTAGTGTTTCTGCAATGAAATTACATGTATAATGCAAAACCTGTGTCTTCAGAAGAATTTCATCTTTTTGTTTCAACTCCAAGGCAGCGTAATAGATTTACTGAACAACATTTTATCCTCTCTATCAAAAGGATAGTGAGTGCCATTTAGAGATGGAATTTGCCACATTGTCAGACTGTTCCCAGTTGTTACTATAATCTCAACAGGTCCCAAATCAAACTTATATCATCTCCAAAATCTCTATTCAGTTAGTCATCCAAATTCAAAATTCTGGGTTCACCCCACAGTGTGCAGGTAAACTGGCTTTCTGGAAAAATGAAAAGCCCTCACTTGTACTGTTTGCTGTTTTCAGAGGTGTAAATGCTTGTACTATGGCTGATTTCAAGTGACAAATGTGCTGTCACTGAAGATGGAGTTTCAAAGAGAAGAGAAGCACAAAATCTACTCTCCCAAGCAGGTACAAGCCAGTCCAAGCCCACCACTAGTTATATCTTATACCCTTCCTTCCCTTGCCTCCTTTTTTTCTTTTCTTTTATTTAATTTTTTATGCAGCAGGTTCTTATTAGTTATCCATTTTATACATATTAGTGTATATAGGTCAATCCCAGTCTCCCAATTCATCACACCACCACCGCCCCTGCCACTTTCGCCCCTTGGTGCCCATACGTTTGTTCTGTACATCTGTGTCTCAATTTCTGCCCTGCAAACTGGTTCATCTGTACCATTTTTCTAGGTTTCACATATATGTGTTAATATACGATACTTGTTTTTATCTTTCTGACTTACTTCACTCTGTATGACAGTATGCAGATCCATCCACATCTCTACAAATGACCCAATTTTGTTCCTTTTCATAGCTGAGTAATATTCCATTCTATATATGTACCACACCTTCTCTATCCATTCGTCTCTCAATGGGCATTTAGGTTGCTTCCATGACCTGGCTATTGTAAATAGTGCTGCAATGAACATTGGGGTGTGTGTGTCTTTTTGAATTATGGTTTTCTCTGGGTATATGCCCAGTAGTGGGATTCCTGGATTGTATGGTAGTTCTATTTTTAGTTTTTTAAGGAACCTCCATGCTCTTCTCCATAGTGGCTGTATCAATTTTCATTCCCACCAAGAGTGCAAGAGGGTTCCCTTTTCTCCACACCCTCTCCAGCATTTGTTGTTTGTAGATTTTCTGATGATGCCCATTCTAACTGGTGTGAGGCGATACCTCATTGTAGTTTTGATTTGCATTTCTCTAATGATTAGTGATGTTGAGCAGCTTTTCATGTGCTTCTTGGCCACCTGTATGTCCTCTTTGGAGAAATGTCTGTTTAGGTCTTCTGCCCATTTTTGGATTGGTTTGTTTGGTTTTTTAATATTGAGCTGCATGAGCTGTATATATATTTTGGAGATTAATCCTTTGTCCATTGATTCGTTTGCAAGTATTTTCTCCCATTTTGAGGGTTGTCTTTTCGTCTTGTTTGTAGTTTCCTTTGCTTTGCAAAAGCTTTTAAGTTTCCTTAGGCCCCATTTGTTTATTTTTGCTTTTATTTCCATTACTCTGGGAGGTGGATGAAAAAGATCTTGCTGTGATTTATGTCAAAGAGTGATCTTCCTATGTTTTCCTCTAAGAGTTTTATAGTGTCAGGTCTTACATTTAGGTCTCTAATCCATTTTGAGTTTATTTTTGTGTTAAGGAGTGTTCTAATTTCATTCTTTTCCAGGTAGCTGTCCAGTTTTCCCAGCACAACTTATTGAAGAGACTGTCTTTTTCCCATTGTATATCCTTGCCTCCTTTGTCATAGATTAGTTGACCATAGGTGCGTGGATTCATCTCTGGGCTTTCTATCCTGTGCCATTGATCTATGTTTCTGTTTTTGTACCAGTACCATATTGTCTTGATTACTGTAGCTTAATAGTATAGTCTGAAGTCAGGGAGTCTGATTCCTCCAGCTCCGTTTTTCTTCCCCCAAGACTGTTGTGGCTACTTGGGGTTTTTTGTGTCTCCCCACAAATTTTAAGGTTTTTTTGTTCTAGTTCTATAAAAAAAAATGCCATTGGTAATTTGATAGGGATTGCATTGAATCTATAGATTGTTTTGGGTAGTATAGTCATTTTCACAATATTGATTCTTCCAATCCAAGAACCTGGTATATCTCTCCATCTGTTTGTGTCATCTTTGATTTCTTTCATCAGTGTCTTATAGTTTTCTGCATACAGGTCTTTTGTCTCACTAGGTAGGTTTATTCCTAGGTATTTTATTCTTTTTGTTGCAGTGGTAAATTGGAGTGTTTCCTTAATTTCTCATTCAGATTTTTTATCATTAGTGTATAGGAATGCAAGAGATTTTTGTGCATTAATTTTGTAGCAGGCAACTTTACCAAATATATGGATTAGCTCTAGTAGTTTTCTGGTGGCATCTTTAGGATTCTCTATGTATAGTATCATGTAATCTGCAAACAGTGACAGTTTTACTTTTCTTTTCCAATTCGGATTTATTCTATTTCTTTTTCTTCTCTAATTGCCATGGGTAGGACTTCCAAAATTATGTTGAATAATGGTGGTGATAGTGGACATCCTAGGCTTGTTCCTGATCTTAGAGGAAATGCTTTCAGTTTTTCACCATTGAGAATGATGTTTGCTGTGGGTTTGTCATATATGGCCTTTATTATGTTGAGGTAGGTTCCCTCTATGCCCATTTTCTGGAGAGTTTTTATCATACATAGGTGTTGAATTTTGTCAAAAGCTTTTTCTGCATGTATTGAGATGATTTTTTCTTCTTCAATTTGTAATATGGTGTATCACATTGATCGATTTGCGTATTACTGAGAATCCTTGCATCGCTGGGATAAATCCCACTTGATCATGGTGTATGATCCTTTTAAGGTGTTCTTGGATTGTTTGCTAGTATTTTGTTGAGGATTTTTGCATCTATTCATCAGTGATATTGGTCTGTAATATTCTTTTATTGTAGTATCTTTGTCTGGCTTTGGACTCAGGGTGATGGTGGCCTCAGAATGAGTTTGGGAGTGTTCCTTCCTCCGTAATTTTTTGGAAGCGTTTGAGAAGGATGGGTGTTAGCTCTTCTCTAAATGTTTGATATAATTCACCTGTGAAGCCATCTGGTCCTGGACTTTTGTTTGTGGAACATTTTTAATCACACTTTCAATTTCATTACTTGTGATTAATCTGCTCATATTTTCTATTTCTTCCTGTTTCAGTCTTGGAAGGTTATACCTTTCTAAGAGTTTTGTCCATTTCTTACAGGTTGTCCATTTTATTGGCATTAGACTTGCTTGTAGTAGTCTCTTAGGATGCTTTGTATTTCCTGCGGTGTCTGTTGTAACTTCTCCTTTTTCATTTCTAATTTTATTGATTTGAGTCCTCTCCCTCTTTTTCTTGATGAGTCTGGCTAATAGTGTATGAATTTTGTTTATTATCTCAAAGAAACAGCTTTTGGTTTTATTGATCTTTGCTATTGTCTTCTTTGTTTCTATTTCATTTATTTCTGTTCTGATCTTTATGATTTCTTTCCTTCTGCTAATTTTGGTTTTGTTTCTTCTTTCTCTAGTTCCTTTAGGTGTTAGGTTAGGTTGTTTATTTGAGATGTTTGTGGTTTCTTGAGGTAGTATTGTATTGCTATAAACTTCCTTCTTAGAACTGCTTTTGCTGCATCCCATAGGATACTTTTTATCATCTTTATTAGAGTATAATTGCTTTACAATGGTGTGTCAGTTTCTGCTTTAAAACAAATTTAATCAGTTATACGTATACATATGTCCACATATCTATTCCCTCTTGCATCTCCCTCCCTCCCACCCTCCCTATCCCACCCCTCTAGGTGGTCACAAAGCACTGAGCTGATCACCCTGTGCTACGTGCCTGCTCCCCACTAGCTATCTATGTTACGTTTGGTAGTGTGTATATGTCCATGCCACTCTCTCTCTTTGTCCCAGCTTACCCTTCCCCCTCCTCATATCAAGTCCATTCTCTAGTAGGTCTGCATCTTTACTCCTGTCTTGCCCCTAGGTTCTTCTGACCATTTTCTTTTTTTTTTTTACATTCCATATATATGTGTTAACATACGGTATTTGTTTTTCTCTTTTGACTTACTTCACTCTGTATGACAGTCTCTAGGTCCATCGACCTCACTACAAATAACTCAGTTTCATTCCTTTTTCTGGCTGAGTAATATTCAATTGTATATATGTGCCACATTTTTTTATCCATTCATCTGTGGATGGACACATGGGTTGCTTCCATGTCCTGGCTATTGTAAACAGAGGTGCAATGAACCATTTGGTACATGACTCTTTATGAATTATGGTTTTCTCAGGGTATATGCCCAGTACTGGGATTGCTGGGTCATGTGCTAGTTCTATTTTTAGTTTTTTAAGGAACCTCCATACTGTTCTCCATAGTGGCTGTATCAACTTACATTCCCACCAACAGTGCAACAGGGTTCCCTTTTCACTTTAACCTCTGCAGCATTTATTGTTTGTAGATTTTTTGATGATGGCCATTCTGACCAGTGTAAGATGATATCTCATTTTTTTGATTTGCATTTCTCTAGTGATTAATGATGTTGAACATTCTTTCATGTGTCTGTTGGCAGTCTGTATATCTTATTTGGAGAAATGTCTGTTTAGTCTTCTGCCCATTTTTGGATTGGGTTATTTGTTTATTTGATATTGAGCTGCATGAGTTGCTTGTATGTTTTGGAGATTAATCCTTTGTCAGTTGCTTCATTTGCAAATATTTTCTCCCATTCTGAGGGTTGTCTGTTCGTCTTATTTATTGTTTCCTTTGCTGTGCAAAAGCCTTTAAGTTTCATTAGGTCCCATTTTTTATTTTTGTTTTTATTTCCATTTCTCTAGGAGTGGATCAATAGGATCTTGCTGTGATTTATGTCATAGAGTGTTCTGCCTATGTTTTCCTCTAAGAGTTTGATGGTGTCTGGCCTTACATTTAGGTCTTTAATCCGTTTTGAGGTTATTTTTGTGTATGGTGTTTTTGTGTATTGAGTTTTCTAATTTCATTTTTTACATGTAGCTGTCCAGTTTTCCCAGCACCACTTATTGAAGAGGCTGTGTTTTCTCCACTGTATATTCTTTCCTCCTTTATCAAAAATAAGGTGACCATATGTGCGTGGGTTTATTTCTGGGCTTTCTCTCCTGTTCCATTGATCTATATTTATGTTTTTTTCCAGTACCATACTGTCTTGATTACTGTAGCTTTGTAGCAGAGTCTGGAGTCAGGGAGCCTGATTCTTCCAGCTCTGTTTTTCTTTCTCAAGCTTGTTATGGCTATTCGGAGTCTTTTGTATTTCCATACAAATTGAGAAATTTTTTGTTCTAGTTTTGAGAAAAATGCCATTGGTGGTTTGATAGGGATTACATGGAATCTGTAGAATGCTCTGGGTAGTAGAGTCATTTTCACAATGTTAATTCTTCCAATCCAAGAACATGGTATATCTCTCCATCTGTTTGTATCATCTTTAATTTCTTTCATCAGTGTCTTATAATTTTCTGCATACAGCTCTTTTGTTTCCTCAGGTAGGTTTATTCCTAGATATTTTATTCTTTTGTTGCAATGGTAAATGGGAGGATTTTCTTAATTTCACTTTCAGATTTTTCACCATTAGTGTACAGGGATGCAAGAGATTTCTGTGTATTAATTTTGTATCCTGCTACTTTACCAGATTCATTGATTAGCTCTAGTAGTTTTCTGGTAGCATCTTTAGGATTCTCTGTGTATATTATCATGTCATCTGCAAACAGTGACAGCTTTACTTCTTCTTTTCCAATTTGGATTCCTTTTATTTCTTTTTCTTCTCTGATTGCTGTGTTTAAAACTTCCAAAACTATGTTGAATAATAGTGGTGAGAGTGGACAACCTTGTCTTGTTCCTGATCTTATTGGAAATGGTTTATCACCATTGAGGACGATGTTGCCTGAGGGTTTGTCATATATGGCCTTTATTATGTTGAGGAATGTTCCCTCTATGCCTACTTTCTGGAGGGTTTTTATCAAAAATGGGTGTTGAATTTTGTCAAAAGCTTTCTCTGCATCTACTGAGATGATCATATGGCTTTTCTCCTTCAATTTGTTAATATGGTGTATCACGTTGATTGATTTGCATATATTGAAGAATTCTTGCATTCCTGGGATAAACCCCACTTGATCATAATGTATGATCCTTTTAATGTGCTGTTGAATTCTGTTTGCTAGTATTTTGTTGAGGATTTTTGCAGCTATGTTCATCAGTGATATTGGCCTGTAGTTTTCTTTCTTTGTGACATCTTTGTCTGGTTTTGGTATCAGAGTGATGGTGACCTCATAGAATGAGTTTGGGAGTATTCCTCCCTCTGCCATATTTTGGAAGAGTTTGAGAAGGATAGGTGTTACCCCTTCTCTAAATGTTTGATAGATTTCATCTGTGAAGCCATCAGGTCCTGGGCTTTTGTTTGTTGGAAGACTTTTAATCACAATTTCAATTTCGGTGCTTGTGATTGGTCTGTTCATATTTTCTATTTCTTCCTGGTTCAGTCTCAGAAGGTTGTGCTTTTCTAAGAATTTGTACATTTCTTTCAGGTTGTTAATTTTACTGGCATATAGTTGCTTGTAGTAATCTCTCATGATCCTTTGTATTTCTGCAGTGTCAGTTGTTACTTCTCCTTTTTCATTTCTAATTCTATTGATGTGAGTCTTCTCCCTTTTTTTCTTGATAAGTCTGGCTAATGGTTTATCACTTTTGTTTATCTTCTCAAAGAACCAGCTTTTAGTTTTATTGATCTTTGCTATCATTTCCTTCATTTTTTAAATTTATTTCTGACGTGATCTTTATGATTTCTTTCCGTCTCCTAACGCTGAGGTTTTTTTGTTCTTCTTTCTCTAATTGCTTTAGGTGTAAGGTTAGGTTATTTATTTGAGACATTTCTTGTTTCTTAAGGTAGGCTTGTATAGCTATAAACTTCCCTCTTAGAACTGCTTTTGCTGCAACCCATAGGTTTTGGGTCGTTGTGTTTTCATTGTGATTTGTTTCTAGGTATTTTTTGATTTCCTCTTTGATTTCTTCAGTGATCTCTTGGTTATTAGGTAGTGTGTTGTTTAGCTTCCATATGTTTGTATCTCTTACAGATACAAACACATTTTCCTGTAATTGATATCTAGTCTCATAGCGTTGTGGTTGGAAAAGATACTTGATATGATTTCAATTTTCTTAAATTTACCACGGCTTGATTTGCGACTCAAGATATGATCTATCCTGGAGAATGTTCCATGAGCCCTTGAGAAAAAAGTACATTCTGCTGTTTTTGGATGGAATGTCCTATAAATATCAGCTAAGTCTATCTTGTTTTATGTATCATTTAACACTTCTGTTTCCTTATTTATTTTCTTTTTGGATGATCTGTCCATTGGTGAAAGTGAGGTGTTTAAGTCCCCTACTATTATTGTGTTACTGTCAATTTACCCTTTTATGGCTGTTAGCATTTGCTGTATGCATTGAGGGGTTCCTGGGTTGGGTGCATGAATATTTACAATTGTTGTATCTTCTTCTTGGATCGATCCCTTGATCATTATGTAGTGTTCTTCTTTGTCTCTTGTAATAGTCTTTATTTTAGAGTCTATTTTGTCTGATATAAGAATTGCTACTGCAGCTTTCTTTTGATTTCCGTTTGCATGGAATATCTGTTTCCCTCCTTTCACTTTCAGTCTGTATGTGTCCCTAGGTCAGAAGTGGGTCTCTTGTAGACTGCATATATATGGGTCTTGTTTTTGTATCCATTCAGTGAGCCTGTGTCTTTTGGTTGGAGCATTTAATCCATTCACGTTTAAGGTAATTATTGATATGTATGTTCCTATTACCATTTTCTGAATTGTTTTGGGTTTGTCTTTGTAGGTCCTTTTCTTCTCTTGTGTTTCCCACTTAGAGAAGTTCCTTTAGCATTTGTTGTAGAGCTGGTTTGGTGGTGCTGAATTCCCTTAGCTTTTATTTGTCTGTAAAGCTTTTGATTTCTGCATCGAATCTGAATGAGATCCTTGCCGGGTACAGTAATCTTGGTTGTAGGTTCTTCCCTTTCATCACTTTAAATATGTCATGCCACTCCCTTCTGGCTTGTAGAGTTTCTGCTGAGAAATCAGCTGTTAACCTTATGGGAGTTCCCTTGTATGTTATTTGTCGTTTTCCCCTTTCTGCTTTCAATAATTTTTGTCTTTAATTTTTTTTTTCTGTGTCTTATTTTTTGCGTATTTGATTACTATGTGTCTTGGCATGTTTCTCCTTGGGTTTATCCTGCCTAGGACTCTCTGCACTTCCTGGACTTGGGTGGCTATTTCCTTTCCCACGTTAGGGAAGTTTTCGTCTATAATCTCTTCAAATATTTTTTTGGGTCCTTTCTCTCTCTCTCTTCTCCTCTGGGACCCCTATAATACAAATGTTGGTGCATTTAATGTTGTCCCAGAGGTCTCTTAGGCTGTCTTCATTTCTTTTCATTCTTTTTTTTTATTCTGTTCTGCAGCAATGAATTCCACCATTCTGTCTTCCAGGTCACTTATCCGTTCTTCCGCCTCAGTTATTCTGGTATAGATTTCTTCTAATGTATTTTTCATTTCAATTACTGTATTGTTCGTCTCTGTTTGTTCTTTAATTCTTCTAGGTGTTTGTTAAACATTTCTTGCATCTTCTCTGTCTTTGCCTCCATTCTTTTTCCAAAGTCCTGGATCATCTTCACTATCATTATTCTGAATTCTTTTTCTGGAAGGTTGCCTATCTCCACTTCATTTAGTTGTTTTTCTGGGGTTTTATCTTGTTCCTTCATCTGGTACAAAGCCCTCTGCCTTTTCATCTTGTCTATCTTTCTGTGAATGTCCCTTCCCTTGCCTCTTGCATGTCTATCACACACACGTACATGCACACTTTTTGCATTGCAATTCCTCTTTTATCTATCTCTTCCACTCCACCACCAAGGTGCTACCCTAACCATCTCACACCAGTGCATTTGCAACTTCCTTCTAGCTGGCTTCTCTAACTAAAAACCCTCCCTTCCAGTTCATCTTCTACGCAACCACTAGTCTCATCCTCCTCAGATACTACCAGCATACGACTTAGAAAGCTCAGTGACTGTTGATTGATGGCAGCTGTTCCTCTATTCAAAAATCACTCAGTGATTCTTAGACATCCATGTGACAAAGTCAAAGTCCTCAAATTCAATGTCTCATTATTTAGCCCCATCTTCCCCACCTCCTGCTCATCAAAAGTACAACTTCTCATTCTCACAGACCTGGTCTAGTCAGTGTATAAAAACATTTGAAATGTGAGAAAGGTATTAAGCATATAGCTTATAAATTAGGTATCAACAATAGGAATATTCTAATGCAATACTTAGTTCAAGTATCACCTATCTGACACTAAATTTTTATTGTAGTATAGCTACAAGTCATTGCATGGATTTCTCTTCTCTCTGTGTAGATGGTAAGACCTCTAATACTGGGGACCATAACTTATATTACTTTATGTTTCCAAAACCACCTAGCCCATTTTTTGCATAAAAGAGTCACTCGAACATTCAACTAAGTCCAATATTAAATTTAAATATTTATTATAAATCTAGGACTGCTGCCTACTTCCTTTGCAAGCATTTGACACAAAGCAAAAACAAAAATCAGCAAACAAAAATAAGTAACTCTTTCACATTTTTTTTGTGTGTGTGTGGTATGTGGCCCTCTCACTGCTGTGGCCTCTCCCGTTGCGGAGCACAGGCTCCGGACGTGCAGGCCCATCGGCCATGGCTCACGGGCCCAGCCACTCCGCGGCACGTGGGATCCTCCTGGACTGGGGCACGAACCCGCATCCCCTGCATCAGCAGGCGGACTCCCAACCACTGTGCCACCAGGGAAGCCCCACATTTTTAATATATTAAGAAACTGTTTGTAAGTACTAGTAGTTTAATACTCAAGATTTTACCATGTTCCAAGCACTGTCCTCGGTGTATTAACTCATTTAACTCTTATAACAGCCCTATAAAATGAACTCATTTAATCCTTGTAAGATTCCTATGAGATAAATATATTTATTCTTTATAAGAACCCTATGAGATATTACTTCCATTTTACATATAAGGGAAGTGATGTACTGAGAAGACAAATAACTTGCCCAAGGTCACACAATAAGAAAATGGAAAAGCTGGGACCTGAACCCAATCAGCTAAGCTCCAGAATCTGCACTCTCCCGAGTACACACTACTGCTGCCATGAAAGAGAACACTGCTCAACAAATTTGCTAGCCAGCATCATTTTTGTCAGTGAAGATAGTATTTTTCCTAATTAAATAATAATTTAAAAAGCAAACATATATCTCCCAAACCTCACAGCAGTCATGCAGAATTAGATTTTTGTTTTGTTTCGTTTTGTTTGTCTTTTTCGAGTGACTTATCATTTTGTTTGAGTCGCTTCTTATAATCTATTTTATCTTGAATATTTTTGTTTCTGAACCAATGTATTCTTTGATATTTCCATTGCTAGCTATCATTTATTAAGTTATCTTGTCTGAAATGCTTGAAACTTAGAAAAAGAAACTACAGGGACTTCCCTGGTGGTCCAGTGGTTAAGACTCCACGCTTCTACAGCAGGGGATGCAGGTTCGATCCCCTGGTTGGGGAACTACGATCCTGCATGCCACGCTGCGCAGCCAAGAAAACAAAAGAAGAAGAAGAAAAAAGAAAAAGAAACTACCATGCAAACCTGAGTGATAAGGTAAATGGACAGCATCAGCTGTGGGCACCTTCCGGTATATAGGGATGGATGTATTTAACTGGGCATGAAATTCCTCAAACTCAGTCTCACAATGCTTGTTACTAAGTAGCTGCAGGACATAGCTAGGCAGTCTCCAAGAAAGATCCATTTAGTGAATATATCTGAATGGCAAGAAATTATTTTTTATTCCAACTTCTCTGACATTTTTTCTTTGATTTTTGCAAAGTAAAACAAAAACAAACTAAAAACTCCTGAGTGAGTTAAGGTTCATAACTCCACCAAAGTATGCTTTGAGGGAAAACACACATTCCCTGTACATGTAGGCGGGAAAAAGTGGCACATTTCCCTTTAATTTCAGGAACCCTTGAAATGTAAAGAAAAGAAAATACAGTAGCTACATTCATAGATTCACAGAATTTTAGTCCTGAAGGCAAGAAGAATGATCTTACGGTCCAAGCTCCAAATATTAGATGTCTGCTAACCAAAATCAAAACATCCCTCATTCGGCTCTAAATGTCTCCCACATCTGACCCCCAATCTGTAAGAATAACCTTCTCATACTCACCTGAACATCAGCCTAACTGGAAGGCAATCATACCTTCATTCTTTCTTTTAACAAACACTTATTAAGTACCCTCTATGATACTGAGCTGGGGTCTAGGAATCAGAACATGAGTATGATAAAATTTCTGCCCTCAAGGAACTCTCCTTTCGCGGAGAGATGGACATCAATAGTTGAAATGAAGTCTCTCAGCCTGAGGACCTGAGGGTGGCCTCACACAGGAAGTGCACAGTTTAAGAGAGATAATAGCCAGAAGCTCACCAGGTAGAGAAAGGAGGAGAAAGCAACCCAGACACATGGAAGAGCATCCCCAAAAGGCAAAAAAAAAAAAAAGTGTGAAACAGGATGGCATATATTGGGGGAGCTTTAAATAATTTGGGGTGACAACTCCAAGGGATGTTGCCATACCTCCAAGAAAAAGGATGATGCCAGATCAAGTCGGAGGGTAAAGAAAGGGCCCATCGTCAAGGGCTACGTATATGTGGCTGAATATTTGGGCCCTATCCCCTGGTGACAGGGATCCACTGAGGAGATTCAAGCCAGGAAATGACACAACATTTTTCCTGCAGTTCTCCTGCAAGGGGAGATACCATATTTTAGCTTATGCTTAAGCCTCAGGTAGGAATTATGACCACAACAGCATTAATGCCCATTCTGTCCTGGGAAGTCAGCAGCTAAAAGCAGGGTTCATGAAAGTAAACATTTTCCTGGCACCGACTATAGGAAACACACTGCTCTTTTCAGTGGGGTGGTGTGTCTTTCTTGGTCTCTTTCCCTCCCGCCTTCCCAGACAGACATCCATGGGAAATCAATCAAGGCCTTTACACCGTGACACTGAGCCTACTTTACTAAACACGCCAGTCTGGCAGCCAGTAGGCATATGGCTCCTCCCAGCCCAAAGCACAGGGAAAAGTCTGGGCTGGATGGTTCAGAGAACAACTGGCTTTTGAGAGAATACGCAGTGCTGTCTCTGATATAAATGCCACCATCACTGGCCCTTTTCTGTTGATTTATAACAATAGAAGATAATATTATTAACGAGTGTTTTATTTCCAGGAAAAAATGTATTGCTATTTTTCTATGCCCCATATTTAAAGTCTATTCTAGAGCTACAAAAGGCCAGATGGATAAGCAGGGTGGGGTCCTACTTACCTAATGTATTTCATATCTCACTCTACTCCTCCCTCACCCCACTGTTCTCTCCCAAGTACTCCTAGAGCCTGTTCTTTCCTATCGCATTCCATCCCTCTGCGGTTAGGGTCAACCCAGCTTGGGTTAAGGGAAACTGCACAAATACATTTGTTTATTGTCTAACCAAGTTAAACCAGTGTTTCGGTTTTTTGTTTCACCTTAAGGTGCCTCAAAGTCTTTGCTATCCTAAAACTTGTCATGACTTTCTGAGAAAAAGATTTAGTATACACTGTCTCTGAGACTTCTTTCCCAGAACCCCTTGCTCTCTGAGCCCTGCTGACATATTCTGGAACTCTTGTTTCCTGGAGCACATTTTGGGAAGTGGACTGAAGCCTGGTAGCAGAGATAACAGAAAAAGATGTGTGAGGATAAAGCAATCAAATTTTCTTCTGTGACCCATTAGCAACTTGATATGAAAAGAGGAGATCTAAAAGGGTTTTGCACCATGACAGTGTATTTATCTTCCATAAGTATATGGCTTTGTAAAATGACAACTAAGGAGAGCTTTATTTGAGTGTGCAAATTAGGATGTGTTTGCTAAAATCTGGAGGCATTTTTTTATGTTCATGACTTATGTGTGTTTGTGTACCTGCATATGTGTCATGTGAATCACAGCCTAGAATAGGACCCTGAGGGCAAAATCAGTTTATTGAAATGGGTTTCAAGAATAAAGAGTGACTATCTGAGTAGCTAGAGGGAGAGAGTTTCTTTCTGAATGAGAACCAGTGTTTCTGTTATGCCTTCTTCAGTGTGGTAGGCAGAAAAAGGCCCCTGAAGTGTTCATGCCGTAATCCCCAGAACTTGTGAATATATTACTTTATGTGGCAAAAGGACTTTGAAGTGTGATTTAGTTAGGATCTTGAAGTAATGTAGGGAGATTATCTAGGATTATCAGGGTGGCCCAAATGTAATCACATACATCATTCAAAGCAAAGAAACTTTCTGGGCTATGTTTGGGGGAGATATGATTATGGAAAAATGTTCAGAGAGATGCAACACTGCTGACTTCAAAGTGGGCCACAAACCAAGGACGGTGGGAAGTCTTTAGAAGCTAGAGAAGGCAAGGTAATAGATTCTCCCCTAGAACTTCCAGAAAGGAAAAGCTGACACCTTGATTTTAAAACCCAGTGAGACTATATCAGACTTCTGACCTACAGAACTGTAAGATAATAAATTTTTGTTGTTTTAAGCCCCTAAGATTGTGTTAATTGTTATAGCAGGGAGTAGAAACCGACTTCATTAACCTCTTCTACCCTCACCCTTCAGATTCCACTGTTCCATGAATCCTTAGCACATCTGCAATGTGTATACATTGACACTTCTCAATTGCTTTAGTTTATGGATACAGATTTGGTACCTCGCAGATAATATCAGAAGGCTGACTAATAATTACACCCAGAAGGAACAATTTGCAAGTCGCAGAAGATGCCAAGTGTGCCTTTGGAGGCTGTACTTCAACAACCTTATTTTACAGATGAGGAAACAGGCCCAGATAAGCTCATCTGTTTCTCCCCCATCCTACCCCTACCCCCTCCACTGATCACATTTAAGCACCAACCTAAGAGATTAGAAGCACAAAAATGGGAGGTAATTAGTTCCATTCACTGGACCTTCATTTACACCACTATTCGCGAATGTGTGAGTGTGTGTTTTAATGGCAAAGTCTGTCTTTCTTTGCAGAGTTTAGGAAAGAAAAATCTCTTCCCATTTTCACTAATCCTGGACTTTCTCCGGCCTTGTATTTCTCACCCAGGACACAGGCCTAGTTAACAGATAGTATTGTACCCAGTCCCTGTAAAGATGGCATTGAGTTGACTTAGCCAAATACAGAATAACAAACAATGGAAATATATATAAGCAGAAGCTTAGCTGCAGATGATCCCCTGTTGGGACCATTTGTCTTTAGCCATGATATATGCACAGTCTGATCTTAATCTTTATCCTAGGAGATTCTCTGTTTTCCTCATGGATTCCCACAGAATCCAGTCCTGAAAAATACATCTTGACCTAAGAAGATGCTGTAAATTTAAACAGATAAATAAACCAGAGGGATAACTGGGCAACCATCCTGACTGGCTACAGTCACATACTCACAGGTGGTCCGAGGGCGCCTTGGGGTCCCATGCTTCCTGTGATTCCTGGGACTCCAGGGGCTCCGGGAATGCCCTAATAGAAAGGAATACGGAGCAAAGGTGAGGACTCACTCATTCTCATCGAAAACAGCTAGCTCTCAAGAAAGAGCAGCAAGCATGCACAGTTAACCTCACCTCCCCGCCCAACACCAAGTCTTCAGGATTCACTGCTCATTCCTGTTTCCAACTAACGTACCACAAAAGTAAGGAAGACAGTTTTGGAAAAGTCTCCACTCTGTCGGTTAGATGTAGTTCTTTCAAATTCAAGCCTTTTTTATATATAGTAGTGACATTTACACACCACTATATAGAAAATAGATAATCAACAAGGACCTACTGTAGAGCACAGGGAATGCTACTCAATACTCTGTAATGGCCTATATGGGAAAATAATCTAAAGAAGAGGGGATATATGTATACGTATAACTGATTCACTTTGCTGTACACCCGAAACTAACACAACATTGTAAATCAACTATACTCCAATAAAAATTTAAAAAGAAAAAATAATTCAAGGCTTATCTGTGTCTAATAAAAGTAAATCAATGCAGGTGATCTTATGGCAAAGTGGCTCAGAGGTAGAATAATCAAGCCACATGGATACATGATTTTTTAAGGATGTTTTAGGAAGAGCTCTGTACCAAGGGATGAGTTGTTACATATAGCAAAGATGGCCGCCAAGGTGAAAGGTTTGGCAGAAGAAAATCTCACAAAAGAGATGAATTGCTTTAAAGCAGTACTACATCCCAGTAGTTCCTGGAAATACTTACAATTGGCCCTGGTGGTCCCGGAGGGCCAGAGGATCCATCCTTTCCAGGAAAGCCCTGGGGGAAGAAAAACATGGTGTGTCAACTATGCAGTTGCTTTACATGGCTTTCAGAAAAGGTGCACTTAATCCCATTCAATATCTGGGGGCAAGTCCTGTCATTTACTCTGGACTTCCAAGGATTCACTGCTTTTATACCCTTCACGGGAATTGTTCTTGGCAAAGACTTTTGTGTCTCTTGGCTCTATGAAATTGTCCGATGTAAGAATTTTAGGTGTAAGAGATACCACTTACAAACATAAACAGGAACTTGTTTCCAGAAAGTGTTTTTTTATTAAACTAAGCATAACAAGTGAGAAGAGAGATCAATTCTGGTCATTAATGACCAGCCAAAAAGACGAATTAGTGTCTTTCTGGACCTAAGGGAGTTTGGGGCAGGGAATCCCTATCACAGGAATCTATATTACAAATTAGGAGTATTACAATATCTGCAACTCTACAGCTCTTCAGGAGCTGCCTGGGGGAAATTGGGGGGATTACCTGCTGTAATGATACAGTTTCGACTGCTGAGCAGGTTTACTGAATGTGTGTACATGTTTGCTTCCCATTCCATGATGGAAGAGTTTAAGGCAGAAAGAAAACAATGTTCTTTATAAAAGTATCTTCCTCAATTATTGAATGTGTATGTGCATGTCATTTTTATGTGAATGTTAAAAAAACAGAACAGCTGGAGTGACTTACTCTCAAAAGGTTGTAGTTCTTAACTGTGGGTGCTGGTCCTTCCCATGCAGTTAAAAACATGAGAAAGGATCTTCAATCTGAATTTTATAATAAGTTTATAAAATTTTGTTCAAGACATTACTTTCTACTACATGGAGAAATGGACTTTTCATCTTGGGATTTGTCCCCTACTAGAATAACCCATTCTCATCTCAAGTCAACTCAAACCAACATCTCCTGGCTTCCTTGCTGCCTCTCCCAATTCCCTTTCTGAAATGTGTGCCACTTTTCCAGTGAGCTGTCTTTTCCATTTATCTGGCTCATGAAAATCCTTCTCCTTAGGGGCCCCCATCCACATTCACATTATGTCTCCTTATGTCAAGGTATCAAATAAAAGAGAGTCAAGATGAGGCTGGATGAAAGGAAATGGTGTGAGTTGGGAGAAAAGGTACGAAATGAAAGATGGCATGAAGAGGGGGTAGGATAGTAAAAGCAATGGTCAGCAAGGCCCTTTCATCATGCTCTCAAGCTCGAATACCAGCAAGTCTTAAAACCAGCTAAGGCAGAGGATTCTAGAACCCAACAATCTTGATGGTTTTCCTTTTCTGCCTGGGCACATTATGAGGTAACATCTCCCAGCCTCCTGTTCCAGCAATTCTGTTAGAGCCATGGGGCTGAGTTCTGGCCTGTGGAAAGGGGCCAATTCCACTTCTGGTTCATAAAAATTTCCTATGGGTAATCCTCCACTTTCTTTTCCCCTTCTCTAACAACTTCAGGGCCCACATGTTGAAGATCAAAGTGTCCCAAGACGGAAAGACCTTGAGTCCCTAAGTGACTGTATGGATTAGAGACTAGCTCCACCCCACAGCCCCACTCCTCTACCTGTTCTGTCGACAGCACTGGCTGTGACCAAACAATAGACTTTATTTCATTTCATTTCATTTATTTTTTTTAATTGCTTGAAACCACTGAGATTTTAGGGTCTTTGTTATAACAGTTATCCTATACTAATATAAAGGCTAGTGGTTTTTTTCTCTACTACTCCTATTCATTCACTTTAGTTATTCATTCAAAAATATTACTAAGTCAGAAAGCTTCAGTGATAGGCCCTGATACAGATTAAATTACACACACACATACATACATCCTTCTTTGGATCTGCTAGCTAAACAACAAAAATTAATACTGACATAGGTTGAAAGAAATTATTTTACATGGAGTTTAAATACACCATATCCAGGAAGAGGGTGTAAAAAAATCAGAATATGTAAAAGAAAAACAGAACCTTAGAACTCCTCCAGCCCAACTCCCTCATCTGGTCAGTGAGAAAATTTAGGAGGCCTTACCATTAAAAAAATTTTTTTTTAATCTACTATTATTTTCTAGATGAAGTTCACATACCAAAAAAAGGGACTCTGAGCACACAGTCAATAATTTAAGAAGACATTTTTCAAAGGACATCATTTGCTTCCTGCCTTAAAACTCTTCCAGCACTGGAGGGGAAGCAAACACACACTCATGTGTAAGGCCACATATGACACATAGCCAACACCATGGCCCAGCAGTCAAAAGTATAGCATTGCTGCAGGAAGCCCTCCCTGACTCTTTTCCAGGCTGTGTCCAGAGAGAAAAAAAAATCTCAAAAACAAGCAAGGGCAATTTTATTCAGAGTGAGGCAAGCCATGTCATACTCTGAAAAGAAAACTGTATTATTCCAAGGAAGACCTGCAGGAAATAATACATTGACTCCTCTCTCCCAATCATGTTTACAAAGCAATGATCTGAAGGAGTTTACAAAGCAATGATCTGTCAGCGCTCTCCTTCATCGTGGCTCTGGAAGGATGCTCTAGAGAACAGTTTTGAATTCACTTGATTTACAGACACCATGCGTGTATCACCTGGAAGCGAAGAGGATGAAATGTCGTTCTTATATAGGAGCTAAATTTGGCCGAGAGGCTATTGCTTCTGTGTGATCAGATCAAAAGAAGAGACTACATGTTTTATCACTCTGTGTTCTTCCACCGAAAGCACATCCTCAGAAGCTGCGATTTCTCTTTTTCTTTTTTTTTTTTGAGGGCAGAAATCATGTCTTATTCACCGTTCCTTTGCTAATTCCTCCCTAGCACATGGTTGGCACAAAATAGGTACTAATAAAAAGTTAAATTTGAATAAAATTGAGGCACCTGGAAGAAGTGCTCTGGTTATCATGTATAAAATACATTTATCATTTATAAAATAAATAAATATGATTCGCAGGTATAATTAGTCCGGAAAAGCATAGGGTGGGCTGAGGGGGTGGGGGATGCCAATCTTATCCGTCTTTGCTCTTGAACCCTCCACAAGCCTGGAGGAAAGGGATCGGGAGTTATCTAGCTCAGAAGTTGAAATTTCATTTCAGTGACTATCTGAGAGGTGTTTTCCTAGAAGCAGACTGGGTTGTTGTTCCTTTGATTTATAGCGGGAGTGTTCTTGGGAGAAAGCTTTTAGGTATGAAGGAGGCAGGAGAGTGCAGACAGAGAGGTTAGGTTAGAATTGGATTTAGCTAAGACTGGCTTCAGTCTGACCCCATGGGGAGCTCTGGAGTGTGAGTTACACCTCAGAGTTGACCTACCACAAGGTTTTATATACCCACATCAGTTAGTCATTGACTGGGGCCAAGGTGGCAGTTCCATGGGTAGCTCTCTGTAGAAGAGGTAACTGAGTTGTTAGCAGTCAAACCCACAGCAGCTGGGGGATGGAGTACACCTGCCAGGTAAAGGGGCTCTGACCGGGGCACCAGTAGCATCCATTCCAGTGCATTTTACTCTAGCTCTTTCGTTCATGGAATGTCATGAACGACTGCACATTTTTACATATAACAGTTGAAGAATAAAGGCGTTCTTAAGGGTACTGTGAGTTTCCTGTTTCTCTCATTCCAAATTAAAATTTACTTGCTATACCTGGTTATAATTAAAAGGATGTTAGGCTCAATATTATTTTAGAAACATTATCAAAGCCCTTTTTCCCCCAAATCTCTTCCTAACCCTAAAAAAGTTCACAGTTTCATCACATAGTTTTATTTTATAACTTTTGAATCACGCTTTAAATTTATCTTTGAAAGATTTGTTTTACTTGTAAGCCTCACATCTGTCACATTACTGAAACATATTTGCAGAACTACTATGTGCTGGGCATTTTGCTAGGTTTGGGGTAGACAATGATGAACAAGACAGTTTCTTTTCAAGGAGGTGACGGTTTTGAGAAAAGTCAACAATTGAAAGTAAATGACAATGAGCTATGATGATGGACTAGAAGATTCCATGGGAACATGCAGGAAGGGCACCTAATCCAGGTGTGGGGTTTCACAGGAGAGGTGGATTTTAAGTCAAGGGATCCAGGATGGTTGGGACACTGTATCACTCTCCCTGCTCAGGTACCACTGCAGCATCCACATTACAGCCCATCCTCACATGCCAGTCAGCTCTTTATATCAAAGCAATAAACTTGATGAAAAGAAAAACCACGTAAAATGTGTGCATTTTACGTGGCAAAATAATCGGCAAATTCTAGCTTTGTGATTCAGCTTCACTTTAATCAAAGCCAGCTGAATGGTTTTCAGCCCTAAACAGCTAGAAATGGGTTTGCACTTCCCCAAACATTTCTAGATCTATAAATTATCCATTTCATATCAGGAAGCCAATCTCAGTACATGTGTGTTTGAGGATTAAGCACCCTCATAAAAAACAGAAAACTTTAATTAGGCAATGAAGAATGTATATTAGGGGATAGAAGATTAAACAATAAGCATAATGTGGGAATTCACTTAAACCGATACGTTTATTTTTTAAAGCGCATAAAATCAGCCACTTACAAACAGGGGTGTTTTATAACGTGAGTAGCTCCAATCATTTTTCCTTCTTGAGATTCCCACCTCAAAATATTAATATGCACCAACAACCCACATTAAAAATAATTTTTGCTATAAAAACTTGAAAGGCTTTTTATAATTTTTTTTGAAAACATGTGGCTCTGAGCAACTTATTAAGTTATGGTGGGCTATGATTTATCAGCAAAAGGAAATCTATCCAAAATGTGTCTTCAAAAATCACTGATGTTTGAATAAATACTAAATTTAACCATGGTTGAAGTTAGCAAAGTGTAATGTTTTACAGACATTTAACTAATTTATTAATTTTCCTTTTTTTGGTTTTCTTTTCCATACACTAGAGCAAACACATATGCTTTTTTTCAGGTGGCAAGCACTTTTTGTAGGCTCTTAAAAAGTTTGTAGTTTCAAGGTACTGTGTCTATGGCATCTAAAGGATGAAACAGATGTGCCCACAAAGTGTGTTGTAACTAAAGTTAGAAGCTAGAATATTTATGTTTATGTAGATAACAGAAATAGCACTCAGAGCTAGTGACTCAGTTATGATATTCACCATCCATGCCTTCTTTGAAGCCTGCAAGGGTGGACCACGGACACGAACCGTAATTAGCAGTAAGACAGCCAATTGTTAAGGTCCTTTGACGGACACCACACTCTCAGGTAGAGTGGGATCTGTAAGCAGCTGGCATCTGATGAGTTTGTTGAAACGGAACAAACTCAAGCAATGAAGACTAAAGACACACTTGAAGAAACCCCATCTGCACAATTTCAACCCTGAGAGCAACGGCAAGAGACCAGCGTGGCAGTCAGCCATGGGAGATAAGGCTTTACTTGCAACTAAGGATTAAAACCAACCACCAGATTAAGAGGCCAAGGGGTAAAAAGCCACAGACTCTGTAAACACTGGCCCAGGTTAGAGATCCAAGATCAGTCCTGAGTGTGCTACTACGTTGAGTCACACTGGGGAATTTTCAGTTTCACACACACACACACACACACACACACACACACACACACCACGTATGTGTGTATATATATGTTTATATATACATATATTTTATATATGTACACAATACACTACTTTTTTAATGTACAAATATATATATATTACATATATAAGTTAAATGTATATATAGAAATATAAACGTGTATAGTTTTAGTAACCTGCAATGGTGACTTCAGTGAATTACAACCACAGCAATATTCTACCCAAGAAACTACTTTGATACACAAAGGGCTTAACATAATATACTATCCAGTGATTCTAAAACCTAGCTGATTATTAGAATCATTAAGCTTTTTTTTTTTTTTTTTTTTTTTTTTTTTGCGGTATGCGGGCCTATCACTGCTGTGGCCTCTCCCGTTGCGGAGTACAGGCTCCGGACGCGCAGGCTCAGCGGCCATGGCTCACAAGCCTAGCTGCTCCGCGGCATGTGGGACCTTTCTGGACCGGGGCATGAACCCGTGTCCCCTGCATCGGCAGGCGGACTCTCAACCACTGCGCCACCAGGGAAGCCCTCATTAAGCAGGGAAGCCCCCATTAAGCTTTTTTAAAACTATACATGCCTAAGTCATACCCAAGACCTTTTGTATCTGAATCTCTGAGGCAGAAGCTCAGGAATCTGCATATTTAAAAAAACAAAACAAAACACAAAACAACAATTTGGTCATTTAAGTTGTGGAACTGCTGGTTTACAAATATAAAAATGTCTCGCCTAACCCCAAGGGACAGCGTTAGAACCAGAGTGCAAGACAGATAGCATTTGTACCCTATGCCCCAAGAGAAGCATCTTTAAAGCCAGTAATAACATGACACTAATTTCCTAAGTAACAGTTCTCTCCTCGGATGGGCCACTATCCAAGTAAAAGTGAAAAGTAATCACAGAAACATATTCTTATGTGTGAACAATCAATTTCTACTTCCTCAAGAAAGTAACCCAAACTGGGTTCCTTCTCCACAAAAAAATGCTGGGTGAGATATCTTCAGTGACGGAGTCCTTCTTATTCATATTTTTACTGGAAGAGTTGCCCATATGAACAAAATCCCACTTTACCCTTTAACATAATTTTGTGGAAGGAAAGAGTGCAGTGTTGGGGCCTGGGAGTGGATTATAATCCTGGCTGCAATGCGTGCTTGCTGTGTGGCATTGTTTGAGTTACTTCAACTTTCTGAGCTTCAGATTCTTTGTCTATATAATGCGGTAACAGTGCCTAGCATTCGTGATTATTCTGAGGATTGGAGAACATAACATTTGTAAAGCACTGCACTTAGTCAAGAATCAATGACAGTGGCCGCTGCCTTTTTTATTAAAATAATCTGCCAAATCCCAATTGCATATACTGTCATCACTGTGGTTGACTGGGAGAATGTTTTCCTGGGATTTTATAAAAACCCATTTAGATCCATGAAAAGGAAAATCGTATCGTTCTCTCCACTAGCTTTGTGATGAGTTTTACATTTCCTCTTCTGGAGGAAGGAAGATACTCAAGGGGATAATTATCATGAATCTTAGTATTTAATAAAACAGTCCTTAGATGAATCTCTCATCATAGCTTGACATTTATGATAGGAATTAAATCCAGATCGTTGACTCAAGTTCAATTTTTCAAGTATATTTTAAGTCCAACTTGCTTTGATGAAGTGGGACATTCATCACAAGTATGGCCTTTGTTTACATCAAACCCACATAAAACGGAAGCATGTTCCAAACGTCCTTTCAATGTGGACTCCAAGAAAATTAAACAACAAGCCACTTGCTTTTTCTTTAGACTTTTTTCACAGTTCATTAAAATCTTCTAAGGTGCCTTAATAATGTTAAGGACAGGTATTATAAAATATTGCACTGTCCTGACTCATTAGGTCTACACTGAAAATAGTGAATACCTGTATCAGCTAAAGTTGAAATTTTATATAGAAATTCTTTATATGAATTAATTCCCACAATAGCTCTATGGAGTCGAATATTATTTTTTCCACTTCACAGATGAGGAAAGTGAGGCTTGGGCTTTTTAAGTAACTGGTTCAGTGTCATATGGCTAGGGTTCAAACTGAGGTCTGGCTAACTATCTAAGTCTCTGATATTTACCACTGGACCATCCTGCTTCTCGTAACCACACAAGTTCAGCAGAATTCATATGTAGAACTTTTTAAACAGTATTTCACCTTTTATAGATGAAAAAGGAAGGCTGTGGTTATGGCATGAAGACAGGAGAGGCAGGGAGCAGTAACTTGGGGGGAAGGAAGCATTCCAATTTCAGTTTACTTGGAATTTTAAAACTAACACCCTTGGTACAAAGGAGGAATTACTACCTTCCAGATGCCATACCATATATATCTCCTGGTCATTTTTATTTCTTGTCTCTCTGACTTTTTATAAAACCATAGTAAGAATTGGAAAATAAAAATAATTTTAAAAGTTTCTATTTGCAATGCTTGACAGAAAGCTGGTGGTCTTGGATATGAGTGAGCCTCAGAACTAGAAAAGAGGTGGTTTTTCCCTTCCTTTTCAGTTCTTTCTTTCACTGCTTATACTTATCATCCATGTCTTGCCCGTTTTTCCTGGTTTCTCTAAGGACCACCTGGGTGTCTAGGGTGGGGGATGAGAGATCCACCCTACATCAGAGGAACCCAAAGATCACAGGGTGGACCCTGGGGTCAGAGACACCAAGAAAAGAAGAGGAAGGAGGCAAAAAGGGAGATGGCAAGATTGACAGTGGAAAAGAAAGATGAGACAAGGATGCTGTTGGCTGCAATGACTCAGAATGAAAACTGATGCCTGAATACATCTGGCTGTTAACTCTGCACTTGCACTGTTGCTTTATATGGTGTGGTGCTGCATTGTGCTCCACTGGCTTCCCAGCAAGAGGCTGAGACTGGTTCAGTGAAGAAGTCCAACTTTTGCTGGACTTGCTTATAGCCTGAGGCCCAGGATTGCCTCTACAAGTCAAAGATTCCCCTTGGGAAAAGCCAGAATAAGCTAGAAACATTAGAAAACATGTTTCCTGTTTAAAGAGGAGATGCTTAATCTTTTTTTTAGTCTCTGCTAAACTCTCCTTCCTTGTAGACTAAATGAATAAGTGACATTGGCACTGGCTCTGGGTAAGGGATGCTAACCTTTCCCTAAGCTAATAGTCAAGGTGATGGTTCTAGCTTTGGGCTATGAATTCTCAACAGTCTATAAGAAAAGACAATGATTAAAAAGAAAGAATGACCAGTAAGGAATAGCCCCTCACTCCTACAGCACACCTCACTCACCTACTCTCTGCAACTCTCCAAGGAGCTAGAAGCACTGATTGGACAACACCATGCATATTTATCCCAGCTTCCTCCTTCTTTGCCTTGAGTGGTCTTTACTCACTCAAGATCAGAGGAAATGAGGCACAGTAATGGGAAGTAATTTCAGGGCTTCGAGTAAAGAAAAGACAAAATAACCTTGTCTTCCTGATTCCCCAGTTTTCTGGAATTAGTTTCTCAGGCATTTCAGCAGTAAGTTTCATCATCCAGTGTGTTTGCTCTCAGTCTGTTCTATGCCATGGTTGTTACTGTCATTATTATTACTTATAATTTATTATGATTATTACTACTACTATTATTATTTCCTTTCTGAATGCAACTTTGCCTTTTAGGATAGCCTAAGGCAGAGCAGGAATAATCTTAAGTGTCTGTCCTTAGCTCTCTTTCAGCAACACCCTCTCCCACAGCCTAACCAGAAAGAAGGAGCTCCATGTCTGAGATCTGTTCCTACCACTATGAAAGTTGGTCCTGGACCTCCAACTGTACAATCCTGCTAAATAACTATCTAATTGTTTTAGACCCTTTACTTTCATTAAGACCCCAGATACTTGACTAAACAGATCAGAGCCTCCTAAATAACTCTGTTTTCACCCATCTTTCCTCCCAGCTTGACTGTTGCCGATGAAGACCCATTGGTTTTCCTGGCCCCAGGGAAGAGTCATGGTCTTGATTCCACTTCCTCCTTCTATTTCTTCCTGGTAGATGATGTACAAATTGCCTCCTTTAGTTATTGAAAGTCTCTCCTGTTCTGGATATTTTCCTTCTGGAGGTAGTAATGAACAACTCTCTCTAGGCTGAGCATAGAACATGGCACATAGTACGTACTCAATTAAGATATGTGCTCAACTAATATCTTATTAAATAAGATGTTAAGATATTGAAAAAATATTGGGTTGGCCAAAAAGTTCATTCCCGAGCAAAATTTTGGCCAACCCAATATATAAGTGGTCCCTTCCTCAAGCAGGGCAGTCCCTTCCTCATGCTACACAATTCTAGGAGGCACCACTATATTTTATTCTGTGTTTTTGGCACCCCCTCAAATTGTACTCTGGAATAGTATTGCCCTCAATATCTTTTCTAAAGCAATTGTCACAGGATTTGCACAATCTTTTTTTTAACATGGCCCTATAAAGAAAGAGTATCCTCTGGAAACCAGTTTTAAAAAGCAATTCCATTCCCATCCAAGAATTTTTCAAAATAGGAATTAGAGACACTTGAAAGTTTTACCTCCAGATTGAGCGAGAGAGGGAAATAAAATCCATGTACATATATATTAACGCTTTATTATACTCTAAGACTTTTTATCCTATAGAATAAAACATGTTTGGAAGAATGGCAAAATATTTATAAAAAGTCTGCATTGGTGTATTGGTTTTAAGAAAATTCCAAACCCAAACGATCTAGACACTAATCCAATATGCTTGATTTGGGAGTTCCTTGCCAAGACTAGCCTCTACGCATGGATAAATCAAGTAAATTCACTGAACCAAATCTTTAGAATTGCTGTTTTCAGAGCTTCAGGAATCATGAAGGAATCTAGGTGTGTAACCACACAGGATTTTAGCCTAAGCCCTTTGCCAAAACATATAAATACTTTTAGACACTCCTTCCACATGTACAAGAGACCTACATAAATCTAACTTTTAGAGAATGCCTCTTTTAGATACCTTCACCTGGACATGCTTTACAAACTAATTCCATTTGACAGATAGAGACTAAACTGAGATTTTAAGCAAATGAAAGTTGGATGTGAAACCAAAAAAAAAAAAAACAACCCAACATGGAAGGAATTTAAATTCACACACCTACACTCCTATAGAAAAAATGATTTCCTTATTCTTGAGCAGTATAGCTAAAGGCAGCCTTGTTTGAGTAGAGAAGTGTGTCTTCCAGCCAATCGTTTGCTAACCTAGTGGGTTAGCTGTCCCCAGAAATACCAGGGAATGTCACCAAATGTGTTGTCCTTTACTGGGTTGGATCTAAGTGGTGGACACTATATATAATTCAGTCTTGAGAGAAACTGTGCAGCTGCCCACATGTCTACATCAGTGTCCTTTTAAGGAAGACCAGCCTCTCTCCCTTGCTGAACATGTAATGACTTCCTATGGCCTTCCTGTTAAAGCTCAAAATCCTTGGTCTGAAAAAAAGATAGCTGTTGTGAGTTTGTTTTTACCACTTCAGTTTCATCTCTTGACAATCTCTCCACACCTGTGTGCACACACGTGTACACTCGTGCACGTATACACACACACACACACACACACACACACACACACACACTGCAGTCTAATCTCCAGCCATACGGAACTAGGTTCAGAAATGGAAATGCCCCACCTACTCTTCAACTCCACTCCTTTATATGCCATATATGCTGTCCTCTCTACTTGCAATAGCTTTCCTTTCCTCATGTATCTGGCTAATTTCTGTCTCTCAGTTGAAATCCAGTCTGTATGGTGCCCCCTCTGGGAAGCTTTCCCTCACCCTCCAAGTCTGGCTTAGTTATCTATTCTTTGTGCTCCCACAGGGCTCTGTCAATACTCCCATTATAGCATATGTTTCTTATTTGGTTCTATTTCCCCCCAAAAGCTATAAACTCTTTGAGGACAAGAACCTCAACCCTGGCTCAGTGAAGACATGTTGACTAAACAAACTCTAGTTGTTAACTCGTCCCTCAGCCATCCTTATACTTTCTTTTATTGCTGTCCACTTGAACAGGAATTGATAATGGATGCATATTAAATAAATGGAGAATATTACAGAGAGTCATAATTACTAAATTCCAATTCATATGATTCTTGATTTCCTTTCGGTTTGCTCCTTGAGAATTTGAAACAACTGGAAAATCTGTTAGACCAACGCACGCTATTCAGGGTAAACTATATTCAGGTTACGGGAACATTCAGAAAGAGGTGTGGTTAATTTGGGAAGGTTTGATGAAAGTTTCTAGATTTTGAGGAAAGTTATAGACATGGAAGAATACCAGTTAAGGGAAACAGATGCAGGATTGGTAGAATGCAGATAGATGGGAGGAAAAAAAAAAAAAAAAAAAAAAAAAACACCTGGTGTGCCTTCCTTGCACAGAACTTGCCAACAGCAAGAGTGACTTGGTGAGAAATCTACTGTGCTAACGAGCAACCTTGGGCAAGTCCTTACCCTTTGGCCTGGTGAGCCATCACGTCCTGGTGAACCAACACCTCCTGGGATGCCCTAGATACAGCAAGGACAGGAAAATGGCAGAGTTATCAAGTTATCGAAACCAACTACCCTCTCACCCGGCTTCCCTGAAATAAATCAAGGCCTCCAAACAAACCTGATAGCATAAAGGTGAGGCCTTCCTGACTGAGCATTCAGAACCCAGAAGTTATTCACAAGAAGGAAAAGAAGTGTCCCCCACCAGGGCTCACCCAGGAGAGCATCAGTAGGACCTAAGAGGGGGCTGAAGTAAACGAATACACGCTAATGGTCCTTAGTGTAGAAACCACTCATTGCCAAGATCACAACTGACTTCAGAAGCTACAGTCTTCTTTCTTCTTGGCAAAGCTCTAGAGCTGAGAGCAACGGAATAAAAAAATAAAAGTAATACCTGTGGGCCAGGAAGTCCAGTCGCTCCTTTCTCTCCTTTTTCGCCTGGCATTCCCTGAACAACCAAAAGGACATGGGGTTAAGTTCACATAGGTAAATACGTAAACTCTCAGTCTTTTCTTTTTCTCCACTGACTCTTTTAACATTTCCAACATTAAATTGCTTTCATACTAACATCCAAATACAGCGTATTTCACTTTTCACATAAGCTACACCACCTAGGTAAGCATGCCTACAGACCAGAACGTTTATATAGCAGAATAGTTTAAACACAGTGTATACAGTCTGATATGGCTAAGCTCATACTGTAAATATGTGAGGGGAGTTGAATATTTCAGTATTATTTATAGTTTAGATTTTACAGCTTGTATCTCTATATATTTTTGTTTTGTTTTGGCTAGAAATTTATAAGAATGGAAAAGCAAACACAGTACCTGACAAGTAGCAGGACCTCAACAAATAGTTAGTAGTAGTGATAGTGGTAGTAATTATACAAACTGGCATGTTAATGCTTTCTAAGATGTGAAAATAACTCTGGAAAAGACTTCTTAGCTAGGGAGACACAATCACATGCACAGAAAGATTGCTAAACATGTGCTTAATGGCATCATGCTTCAAATACTAATGACAGAGGTTGGTTTTTATTCCTTAAATCTAGATCCGTCTAGTGAGATCACTGAAAATCAGTGAGTGGGATTGAATTTGTTTTCATTGGTACAAACAACTTATACAAAGAAATGTGGCTGTAGAGAGTATACTGTCTATAATCTGAAACTCAGAGCGCCACACTTTGAGGCCTGTTGAGATAAAGATCATAATTAAATGGCTTTCATGGAGCTATTTCCACAAGTACTACAAATGCAAAATGAATAACTTAAATTTGTATAACATTTGTCACTTTCTAGATTTTATCATACCCCCTAAGGACTTAGTCAAACAAGAAAAAGGGCCATACATGTCAAGCCCTGCTTTCTTTTCTATAGACAAATTATCTGTGGATATACCTACTCCCTAGGCACATATCTGTTTGTAAAAGACCCCCTTCATTGAACAAAAAATTGGCTAATGAATGAAGTCTCAATTATTACTTTCATTTCTCCGTTCTTACTTTTAGGGGTTGGAAGAGGCTGAGGATCATTATCAAGGCACAGAAGACAAAAGTTCATTCTATATAACTCATGGAGAAGTAATAACAATAAAACCCATCTGAATGTTTACACACAACTCACAGGCATTCCTTGAATGGACAGACCACTTGGTCCTTGGGGTCCAGGAGGACCCTGAGGTCCCGGAGGGCCTGTTTCACCCCGAGGGCCATCTGGTCCCTGGAAGGCAAGAAGTCATCCCAAAGGTAAGTTAAACCCTCTGGTACCCAGAAATATCTGCTACCCAGATATTTCTACTTACGGCATTTATAATTTATTTCATTAACTGATTTTTCCTAAGACATAAAACACTCATAGGATAACAAGACACCAAGCCTCAGATGATCCACCTCCCAGGCAAAGTGTCATCAGTAAACCAAAAGAGTAAACACACAGTAGTTGCTGCAACTTCATTTATTTATTTTTGCTTACATAAATAGGAACATTGTGCCAATTATGTGAGTAACTAGACGCCCACACTCCACAACAAACCCAAAAGATATAAGTGATACAAGACTACCCTCTTGGTTTGTGAAGGTTCACACCATCCAGCCGAACTATAGTCTCTCCCCCTTCACTACTGTGAACTATCTATCTCTGGGGCACTCGTCTGCATTTACTGAAGACATTGCCTCCCTTGTAGTGTATGAGATGGAGCCAAGACATCAAGTATCCGCCTGAGAAAATGTGTCACAATCTCAAAAAATAAAACAAAACAAAAAAAGAAGATATCTTATGGTCTGAGTTTTGAGCTGCATAGTACCTGATTAATTATCTTCAGCCTTCTTTCACTGACTTCTCCCCTGTACGCCTGCCCCCACCCTCCGCATTCGCTCTTACCTTGCTCTACTTGTTTCCAATTTTCTAGTAAAACAACATTGCCATGTTCTCTTCTCCGTGAATAAATACTATGCAATCACACATGACTGCAGGTTTTAAGAGTATGATGTGATCCAGTATAACTTTAAAGAAATGAATCTGGGGGCAGATGTGAAGAACCAATCAAAAAATCAAGCCACTGGAGCCAGAAGAACAATTAGAAGATTTGCCAAAAGCCAGGTACAGGATGATGGGGCCTGAACTCAATTAGTGGCTGGGCTTCTGCCATCCCTTAGGGCATCTTCGTGCAAAGTAGAGAAATGTGTGCCTTGACATGGATTGGCACCAACTTGGTCCTCTTAGTTGGTGCCTTTGTACAGTGTACAACCTGAACCACCACATTTGGTGGCCTTGGGCAGTGAGAATGGAAAATAGAGCTGTGTGTTTGATTATACAGTACATGGTGGGAGGGGAGAAGGAGGAGGCTAAAACCTAAGAAATTACCTGGAGGACTGCTGCCTAGTTGTGATTCAGTGCTCCCTCGATACATCTTTTTTGCAGATAGAGGAAAAGAAGACTATATATGAGCAAGAACTGCCTAAGCAACTAAACCACTTGGAACACTGACACTCTATTTCTGACCCAGAAACCTTTCTTTTCACTTAAGTTACTAAATTTTTTTTTGAGGAGAAAACACAAGCTTCTAAGAATAAGGGAAAAGGCTTCAACACAACTTTCATAAAAACATAAGGAGCTTTAAACTGTGAAGGGTGAATATTACTTAACTCCAAAATTATATTATGGCTAGCGATGTGAAGAGGGAGAAAGAACGTTACCTTTGGGCCCAGGTCACCTTGTTGGCCCTTTGGTCCTCGGAGTCCTGGACCACCCTGGCAAACAGATGTTAAGTATTAGCACAAAGACAAATCTGAAAGCAATATATTTCATTCATTTTACTTAATAACATGGATTATGTAATTCTCATTTTGTATAAAAATGGTGTGTGTGCATCACGATCCTGAACGGGAAATCTATCCCCCGGATTCACCTTTTCCTGCTGATGATCGCACAATCTGAGCAAACGTTCTATGCAAAATCCCTTTAAATTAAAAAAACAAAAAGCTACAGGATCTTTTAATTGAGTGTGTAAGAGTACAGCTATTGATGACGCAAATAATAAAAATATACTGTTAATCTAAAATTAGGCGTGTCCTATACCAAGACTTTGAGATTAAATTATTTAATTAAATTGTAAAAAGCATATAAAACAGTAACAATTTAATTTTCTTTATTTATACCGTAAAAAGCTAATTACATTAGTGTTTCTGAAACTTCAGGTATTTGCATTTTCCCCTCAAAATTTTTGTCATATTAATGCACTGCCTGTACTGTTATTTAATAGCATTTTCTTTATATACATACATACATATGTACACACATAATAAATATGTATATATGTGTATATGCATTCTTTGTAAACACATGCTTTGTATATGTGTACATACATGTATGCAAATATACTCTGAATATTTTTTAATTGACTCGTATTTCACTTAAATCTATTTTGAAAGCAAATATTATATACTATAGTAGATGGAAAAACATATATATACTTAAGCATATGTCTTAGTAAGTATATAAGTATTCTTATATACTTACTAAGAATATAAGATAAACCTAAAAATATGCTATAAATAATGTTGGTAAATTTAGCTAGATTTTGTTCCTAGTGAAGTCTGTGAGCAATTGGTTTGCTCTTTGCTAAAAAGGGGCATGGGTAAGTATTAGAAGGGTCATATGGGCACCAGTCTGAGAATATTGCTTTCACTTGAGCAGAAGGATGAAAAGATCATTGAAAATGGAATAGCTTTCTCACTATGTGAGTCCAGTTGATTTCCTGCTATGTCCATGACTACTGAAAATCATTTTGTGTACCATCAGGAAAACACTTGCATCACTTGGGAAAAGACTGGATCAGGTGATAGTTAAGGCTTCTTCCAGTTTAGCAATTACATTCACTCCCCTGCCCCCATCAATATTAGTTGGTTGCTTACCTTCCAGGCTTTTAAAAAACAATTAAAAAATTGTGTTTTATGTATGTGTATCTATAGAAAATATTACCTATTATTAGTGTTTTTGTGGTATTCTTTGATATATATAGATTGCATATGTGACATAACACTTTACATATATATTTTTTTTTTTTTTTTTTTTTTTTTTTTTTGCGGTACGAGGGCCTCTCACTGTTGTGGCCTCTCCCGTTGCGGAGCACAGGCTCCGGACGCGCAGCCCCAGCGGCCATGGCTCACGGGCCCAGCCGCTCCGCGGCATGTGAGATCTTCCCGGACTGGGGCACGAACCTGTGTCCCCTGCATCGGCAGGCGGACTCTCAACCACTGCGCCACCAGGGAAGCTCTACATATATTTTTGAGTTAATATGTTTTTCCATAACATGACCAACTTATTCTAAATGAGTTGCATAGTTATCTGTACAATGGATAGTTTGTTTAACCATTCTTTCGTTATTGGAAATGGAGGAGTTTTGCCCACAATTTGTTGCTGTCTAAACGATACTACAATTAACATCCTTATACATGCCCGGAGTACAAACTTTAAGATTTAAGTACAAATGTTAATATTTAACATATCACCAAGTAGAATTTTCAATGAAATTTAATGGATAGGCAGATATATTGCCAAATTGTGCTCCAAAAAAACTGTGCCAATTTATTCACCTGCTAAGAGTCTGAGGGTCTCTGCTTCTCTAAACCTTATTAGCACTTGATATTGTTAAACTTTGCATTTTTATGAACCTGACTCGTAAAAACAATACCTTACTCCTATTTTAATTTTTATTTCCCTTAAAACTACTGTGATTGAGCATCTTTTCATAACATTTGTCCATTTACATTTTATTTCAATACAACTAACAATTTATATACTTCACCCAGTTTTCTATTGGGTTACAAGTCTTCTTCTCTTTAACGTACAGAATTCTTCATATATTTGGATGCTACATCTTTAACTGTTATAGGTGATGCAAACGTTTTTCCCAACTGTGGCAGACACGGTTGGTTGACTATCAAAGAGTCTTTTCTGACTCCTTTCATTTTTCCAGCTATAAAGACAGATTTGCTTGCTCAGCCTCCTTTGAAACCAGGAATGGTCATGTTAACTGGTTTGCGCCAATTTGATCAAGAAGCCACAAGCCTAAGGAAAGCATATTTGGAAACTGGAACAAGCTTGGGTCTTGATAAAGTTGCTGAGCAGCCATATTTGCTTAGGATCATCTACCTTTAGGTCTTTTGTTGAGCAAACGATAAATGTCCAAATGCCCCAATGATTTACACCACTGTGTTAGTCAAATTTTCTGTTTCTTGCAACAAGCCCAATGCATCCCAATTAACATACCCATTCTGGCACACCTCTTTAATTTTGTTTGCTCATCTTAAATGATTGTTTTTTTTGGTTTGTTTGTTTGTTTGTTTGTTTTGCGGTATGCGGGCCTCTCCCTGTTGTGTGGCCATGGCTCATGGGCCCAGCCGCTCTGCGTGCATGTGGGATCCTCCTGGACCGGGGCACGAACCCACGTGCCCTGCATCGGCAGGCAGACTCTCAACCACTGCGCCACCAGGGAAGCCCCAAATGATTGGTTTTTAACTGAAGGTTTTGTCCAAATGTGGCAATTTGGCTCACAGATATCCATACACGATGTACCATGTCTATAAATCCAGGAACCTTTTTATACTTCTTATTTTCCACCTTACCCCTAAACCTTATCATGGAGTAGATGACAAGAATTCAACAAATGTTTGTGGATATAAACTTCTATCCTTTTAATAAGAAAGGGTTAGTCTAGGCAAAAGAAATATGGTTCTTTCACCCATGGCTTCCTATTCTAGAGTTTTATTGGCACGTAATAGCACTGTGTAAATTCTTGAGTGAGAAAATAATCACGACTATGTTAAATCATCAGATGGGGTTTATTGCATATTGTTTAGGATACTATTTCTTCAATGGTTTATTATACTTTAAATATTTGAAAATGTCAGTAGCTTTTCTGTTTCACCTCTCTTTCTCTCCAAGTCAGAACTCAACCCTTCTCTTTTACTTCTCTGCTGCTTTTTTTCTCATTATGAAGTTTGACTCTTAGGTCATATGTAAATATTTTGTAACTTGTTCCAGCAGCACTGCAGATGAAAAAACTTGATAACCCTCCAGCTAAAAAAGCTTATTAATGCTACTTAAAATAAAATAAACATTATTCTAATTAAGAGAACTGAAACCTTAAATACTAGGAATGAAGAAGAAACAAAACACCAGAGCAGCAGGCACGTACACTGAGGCTGCCTTGGGGGAGGAAGGGGAAGATGCTTGTGGGTTTGCTGGAAAATGTGTATTTTATAGCCCACACAAGGCAATGAAATGTGAACTGGGACCTATGAGAAGTGGAGGAAGCATAGAATATGAAACATCCTTTAAAGCTGAGGAACTTGAAAGGCTGCCCTCTGAATGAGCTAGAACAACAACAAAAAGTCTCAGTAGCAGGTGGAGGATCAAGATGTTTTTTCCACTTTAGCTATGGGAGGGGTAGTAAATGTCTCCACTAAGAAATATTACCCAGGGGCTTCCCTGGTGGCGTAGTGGTTGAGAGTCCCCCCGCCGATGCAGAGGACGCGGGTTCGTGCCCTAGTCCGGGAAGATCCCACATGCCACGGAGCGGCTGGGCCCGTGAGCCATGGCTGCTGAGCCTGCGCTCCGCAACGGGAGAGGTCACAACAGTGAGAGGCCCGCGCACCGCAAAAAAAAAAAAAAAAATATTACCCAGAAACTGATGCTCATACAATCGAGGGACGAGAATTTACACTGCCTTTGAGAGTCAAATAAAACCCCAAAGTCAAACTTTTAAGGTGGTTTTCAGCTGGTCGTACACCTAGGAGCTCACCAGAAGCAGACACATATATTCTTTCGAAAAATACAGATCAATCTCGGGCTCAAAAGATTCCCAGAGATAAAATTTCGAGTAATGCAAACACAAATATACACCCCCCAAAAAATCACAAGGTACATGTGGAAACAAGATAGCACAAGTAAAATCAGCAACAAAACAAATGCAGCATCAGAGCCACATACATTACAGGTATTGAAATTATCAGATAAATAATGTAAACCATATTGAATATATTTAAAGAAAAAATTGTTTTGGAAGTGTTACAAAAATAGAAGAGACTATACAAATGACCAAAAGGTTTGAAAAGGGTTATATACATATTGTTTGTAAGAGTTATACACACACACACACACACACACACACACACATATATGCACACAATTAGAAAGCAAAAATTGAGATGACAGATATAGGAATATAAACCTAAATAGGTTAATTATTACAAACAATAGAATGGACTAAACTCTAAAAATGCTGTAAAACCAGATTAAAAACAAAATCCTGGCATATGCTATTTAAAGGGACGCATCTTAAATATAAAGACATAGAAAGCTTGAAATTAAAAGGATGAAGCAAACATATACCAGGAAAATAATCCAAAAGAGAAATGTTGACACAGCAAATCACTAGAAAGATAATTGTTGTAAATTTTTTTGTACCTTATAACACAATATCAGGATATAATACAGGTTTACAAACAACTTGACAAAGGTGGGGAAGATTTTAAACAACTCCCTTAGTAATTGAAAGATAAAGAATTAAGGCAGGTAAAGAAGATTCTAAGAATACAATTTGATTCGCCGAATAGTTATATTTAGAATCCTGAACTCCATAATTAGAGAACAAACATTCTGCTAAAGCATACGTGCAACATCTGTAAAACCTGACAAAAGGACACAGAGCGAATGTTATAGAATCAACAAATGTCAAAGAACGGGTCTACAGACTCTCTTCCATGAAAAAGTACAATAAATGAATACATCAATAATAAAAGGTAAAAATTGCACACATGATTGGAAATTTTAAAAGACGCTTCTAAGAAATCATGGCTGAAAGAAGGGATAAAGAAAAATATAAAAGACAATAGCTCACGGAAATATTAAATTTGACTACATTAGAATAAAAATTTCTAGACAATATACCTTGCCACAAACAACAAGCAAGTCACAGACCAGGAAAAGATATTTGCAAACCATATCATTAATAAAGGATTAGTGTCCAAAATACATAAAACCACTGACAAATCAATGAGAAAAAACTGCACAACAAAAACCCAGCAAACTGTATAAATGGGTATTTACACAGGAAGAAATCCAAATGGTTCAGAGACAAATGAAAAACTGCCCCATCTCACTAGCAGGGAGAGAAAGTCCTATTTTAAAGAACAAGGACAGAGTTTTATAGTCATTGTAAGTGAAAGCTCTCACATCTGGCAACATCAGACAGTGCTGGTGAGGGGTAGGGCAACTAGACCTCTCATACAGAGTGTGTGGGAGAGGATATTGGGACCACTACCTTGAAGAGCAATTTGGGGTTTTTTCATGAAGTTGAACATGCACCTTCTTTTTTCTCCAACAAACCTAATTCTAAGTGTTATTGCAAGAGCACTTACTCAAGCCTGCAAAGAGACATACAAAGGACATTCACTGTAATGATACTGTAGTAGGAAAATACTCCACAGTAATGGGTCAATAAACTCTTGTTTATATAGTGGAATTCCTTACAGAAGGTACAACGAATGAACTAAACAATGTGATTAACCTTGATAACGTTCAAAGACATACTTTGGGATGAAAAAAAGCAAGCCACACACAGTCGAAAATAAATCTTTGTTTTCAATTCCCAGATTAAACTAAAGACAACTCCTTACGTCTGATCAATGAGTTATAATGCACAAAATATGTTTATACATATTAGTCTGTGTATTCCTCACAATACCAGTTCAAGAGGTGGGTGCTGTTTATACATGAGGAAATGGAGGTTCACAGTGGCTCCATGACTTACCTAGTCTTATTTAAATTTAATGCTTTTACCATTAACTCCACATTTGCTTCTTTGGGATAAAGAGTCTTTTGTTAAAAAAAAAAGTATCAATATTCGGGTCTACATCCGGAGCTTGAAAGAGTGTTCTATGTGCCAAAGATAAAGGAGAGACTGATGGGATATATTCCAGGTACATTCAGCAGGTTCTCTTTCTTTTTGTTCAGTTCGGTAAGTGTGCTACACAAATGAAGACAAACTATGCTGGTGGGGCCGACCTGGAGCAAATGTCCATGCTGCACGCCAGCTGTCAGCGAGGGGTATCTACACATGCGTGCTGACTGCACCGGTTGCCAACAGCAAGCCACGTGTAAGCACAGGTCCGCCTCAGAACATTCCTCCTGCAAGGTCTGGATTTCATGTGCTCCTGCATCTTCTCCCTGTTTTCTTTGTCCTTCTGCCTTGATATATTTGCCACTTCCTAACCAAAGACCAGCTATATCATACTTATCTTAAAGAAACGCTGATAACCCCAGGTTAGCAGGTTAGACATAAGTATTTAGACTTATTACGAAAGATCTATCACGGTCAATTCAAAGACGCAGAGAGTGCAATTATATACATTTTATATTTTTAAAAAATATTTTCTTGCCTATTGGGTGTAAGATAGACTCAAGGATATATTGTACAACGCAGGGAATATAGTCAGTATTTTATAATAACTGTAAATGGAAAGTAACCTTTAAAATTGTATAAAAAATTTTTTAAAGACCTATTTGTAGAGATATATAGACAGTTAACCAACCTAGGCTAAGAATTTTTAAATGTCTTCTTTGAGTGAAATATGATATAAATTAGCATGATTTTGCAAATTAACATCAACACCAACAATAAAAACCCTTCATTTTGTAGTATTTGACCAAACGAGAAAAGGTTATGTTTACTTTTTACATGTACGTTTACATGTATGAATCTATATATATATATATGTTTATAAGAAAAAAATGTGTTCTTTCTCCCTCTCTTTCCCTCTCTCGCTCCTTTCCTCTCTTCCTCTCCCCTTTCCTTCCTTTTTCCTTCCTCTCCCCTTTCCCCGCCCCCTTCTTTTCTGTATGAAGTTCCAGTCAGTAATGGAGAACTTCATGCTCACATAGGATACTTTTCCTAGTGATTTTGAAAAACCTCCCTTCACTATCAATGTTGATATAGAATGGGCAGAGGGGATGTATGCAAATCTTACAGCAACAAGCAGGGGGCCAATGTTGGCAACATTCACACTGAAAATAAGCCACAGGACTTCAAAGGGAAGATTCTGAATAGATAGCACTGTGAGACATAGTGTGGCGCAGCAGTTAAGAGCATCATCTATAGGAGTCACGGAGACCTGGATTTGAAGAGCAGCTCCTCCAAGCTGTGTTCTTTAGGCAAGTTACTTGACCTCTCTGTGCTTCAGTTTGCTTGTAGGATTAAGTGAGTATTTAGCACAGTGATGGGCACAGACATGCAACAAGTGATAGTTATAAATATTAAAGAACAATTTAAGTTCAAACTAGGCAATACTTACCGGTGGGCCTGCTGGTCCCAGAGCCCCTTTATTGATTTCAGAACAGGAGCAGGAATGTGGAAGCTCTGGGCAGGTCTCTTCATCCCTCTGAGGAGAAAAAGAAATAGCGTAACTATTAACAAGATGGTCTATACAAATGGCTTTATGGACTCAAAGAAAACACTTTAAGACACTTCAAAAAAATTAGTAAGTGAGCATTAGTCTAGAAAGGCAGAGAATATTCTCTTCTGACCACAAAATCTTTTCTTGAAAGAAACAATGAATGGCTCTCTGGATCATCACTATTATCAAAGGATGTTGATAAAACGAGCTTGGGAATCCAGGTGAAGAAAGAAAGGCAGAAGCGGGTGCAAAAAAAAAAATTCTGGTTACTATTTAATTCAGTTGGAGGAGTAGTACTCTATGCACTAAAGGTCCTGAACACTTCCTTTGTGTTACAACATTTTTTTCCATTTCAAAGGATAAAAGAAAACTTGTTGGAATGGTCCATCAAAACAACTGCATCTACACTAAAACAAAGACACAAAAGAAAACAAAAACAGTGCTTAAACACATCATCCCTGTAACAATTTTAACTACTGCTCACCTTCTGTAACTGAAAGTAAGAAAACATCACAGCATCAATCTAAAGCTTTGGGATAGGAGGTCATTTCCTCTTGGAGAATTTTGCTGCCAGGTAACACTACAAGATAGATGATGAATACCAGGCTGAATGTATCTGAATGAGTTACTGGAGTGTAAACCAAGACAGAGCACTTGCTAAGGGCTATTGAATGATTTGTGAATGTCACATTTGGAGTAGCAGCTAAAAAGAAGTCTTCCCTGGGATAAGAAACTACAGAACTTTGAAGGGTTCATCTGTCCCTTTGGATAGAGAGAAAGTGAGCTTCATTTTCTAAGACCTTGGGGAAATGTAACGTTAGAGCTGAATAGAGCACAGATGATAATTAAATTATCAAGATGAAAATAATCTCAGTCTCTGAAATACTCACAACAGAAACCCAAAAATTTTGAGCAAAGAGCCTTTATATGCTTCTCGCTAAATGTTGGACGATAGTTAAAAGTTTCAGCTCATTACAGGACAAAAACCCTGCTAACATATCTGGCCTGATATCTTGGGCAGCTTGAGTGAAATACAAACTTAAGTATCCTGAAAGATCCCCCCACATTAGGCTGACAGCAGACCTCCTATGACCACAGACTCGGGAATGGTTTCGCCATGGTTGTTGACTGTGTCTCCATCCATGTATTTCTACCACGGGATTTACACATCTTCAGTGATAGAAATTCAAAGGAAAGTTTTGAGAAGGGCTGGGCCCTTCCTAGGAGATGTGGTGATCACATCTTCCATAAGATTCTGAGTGTTTCCCTTCACAGTTTCCAATCCACCTGCCCGTAAGCATAACATCACAGTGTCTCTGATGTAATTCCTCACCACAGTTTAATGGAAACTTATTTTGATGAAAAAAAAAGTTATTTCCTTCTTAAACATAGTCACCATGAATTTACTGCCTGCAACAGATGATGTGATCTGGTGTAAGGTCTTAAAAAAAGCAAATCTTTTAGACTTGATAAAGTCTTCCCCATGCCCATTCTCCCAGTTGAATTCTTAAAGATATGATGCCTGTCCAACCATAACGGGGTCAACATTTCAGCTCACTGGTCCTAAAGATCCTTAGCTATGAACAATCTGTCTTTATATATACAGGTACCCCCTCCCTGTGAATTACACTTGGTATTAATAATGAGGAAAAGTTTATTTTTCTAGCAGCCTTGCATAGGTTCTATAGATCATGACTATGATTCCCAAACTGTGTGGAAAGATGGCCTGGGGCAGTACAGCAAACTCACAGGGGCACTCTGAGTGTTTAAAAGAATTAAGAGAAACAGCAATATTTGGCACCCATTGGACTTCATATGAATGACTAGCTCAAGGGAGTTCACAGTTTCAACACTAGATTTTTGATGTCATATATTTGCAAATCTGGTTTTTCAGCAGTAGCTATGAAGGAAAGCAAGTACCATGGGGGAAAATCAATGTGGAAAAAGAAGTGAGAATGGTGATGTCTGATCAGATTCCAAGACATGAGAAATAGTGCATTCTCCACAGGCACACACATCCCATTAGTAAGTAGTTGTGGTTATTTAAAACTAAGTTTGGGCTTCCCTGGTGGCGCAGTGGTTGAGAGTCCGCCTGCCGATGCAGGGGACACGGGTTTGTGCCCCGGTCCGGGAAGATCCCACATGCCGCAGAGCGGCTGGGCTCGTGAGCCATGGCCGCTGAGCCTGCGCGTCCGGAGCCTGTGCCCCGCAACGGGAGAGGCCACAGCAGTGAGAGGCCCGTGTTCCGCAAAAAAAAGTTCATCATTTAAAATTTTCGATTTATGTTTATCATTTTTTCATACAGCTACTGAGTTGTTAGGATGTAAAGACTTATGAAGATGTTTGGACCTAAATGACCTTATGTATGGAATTGTTAGGTATTTCTTTGGGCTCAGGGGTGCCATGAAAAACATTATTGTGACACCAAAGGCTTCAGTGAACCTGAAATTTGGGAACATCCGGACTCTGTAGAAGGCACTCTGTGGAGCTGTGTCGCTCCCCCCCGCGTATGTCAGCGTGTCCTGCTGATTTCAGACACACCTCCTTCTTAATCTCTTTCTAATTTTCATCATCATCATCACAATGAATTATCTGTGACATGAGTTTTGTGAAACAGCATTTCATTTTCAGGGAAAATTAAATATAACTTTAGAAAACTTCGGTAAAGAACAGACCAAATAACGAAAGAAGAATTCTTACCAGGCCAGGAAGTTCACAGCATTTGTCTTTACTGGCCCATGATGTGGAACAAATAATATCAAACATCTGTAACTGGAACTTCAATTTAAAAAGAAAATTGTCATTCAACAAAAGATATATAGATACATTGTGTTTATAATTGTAATGATTTCATAGTATGTATTACATAATAGAACACCAATACATTTATAACATAATATTACAGTGAATAAATTAAAAAGTCATTCTAACAATATCAATCTTTGTTCCTCAAACATACAGTGATTTAAGATTTTTGTCAGTAGTTACTCCATCCACCATCCAAACCCCCTTATTTAGCACAATTCCTCCTTCCGTCTCTACCTAAAAAAGCTTAGTGCCTCTGTTGAAATCCTCCCTGTCCTGTCCATCACAGTTACTCCAAGTGCCTCTGTAATCCCACAATGCTCCATACATCTTTTATAGCATATGTCCCACCATACAGTACAATTATTTATATTTTCTTCTCCTCAGACTGGGAGGTCATCAAAGAACACAGAACCACTTATTCATCTTTGCGCCCCCTATCATAACATGTGGCATGTAGAGAATTCCCTGGTGGTCCAGTGGTTAGGACTCCATGCTTCCACTGCAGGGGGCATGGGTTCTATCCCTGGTCGGGGAACTAAGTTTCCACATGTCATGCCGTGCGGCCAAAAAAAACAAAAACAAAAACTTGTGAAAACATGTGGCATGTAGTAGGTATTCATGATGAAGACTTGTTGAATTAATTCTGACTTTCATCATTCATGCATATATTTGGCTACTTTTTTTTAGTGCATAATGCAAGACAGATACCATGTAGACCTCCTTTAGGATATGAAAATGAACAAAACCAGAGTTCTGCTCTCAAAGAATTTATAGGGAGTAAGAGACAGACACATAAATACTGTTTACAATGTGGTGTCATGACAGGCTCTCATACGGTATTGTGAGAATCTGTGCTAAGTGTATTTTTATTGAAGGCATCGATCACACCATAAATATTTAGACAGTCTTGTTCTACTCATTTATGTTGACAAGTTAATGTATATTTTGAAGTATTTAGAAACATCATTATAATATCATTAGGGACTCACACTAGCTTCATGATGCAACCATTTCTAATACTATATTTCTTCCTATATTATTTTCAAATATCGAATGTCATCATGAGTTTGGTATTAATAGATACACACTACTATATATAAAATGAACAACAAGGATCTACTGTATAGCACAGGGAACTGTATTCAGTATCTTATAATAACCTATAATGGAAAAGAATATGAAAAAGAATAGACATTAGCTATCTAGCTATCTATAACTGAATCACTTTGCTGTACACCTAAAACACAACATTGTAAATCAACCATACTTCCATTTAAAAAAACAAAAAAGAAAAATGTGTCATCAATTACAGAGCTAGGAGAAGGATGAAATTCTTTGCATTTTAAATCTGTAACTTTCCTTCAGCAAGTGGTGTTTTCAGCAAAAGCTGGAAACTCTTGGTGCCTTATTTTCTCTCATCCCTGTCAAGGGTCCCCTGGATGAAGATGAGAATACTCAAATAGTTGGTATGACTGAAACAGGTTACTAACAATGCTTCCAGCATCACAAAAGAGCCTGCCCTATCTGACAGTAAAGAAAATGAAGTCAGGTTTTCTCTTGTTATACCCAGGAAGAATTGTGCCTTGCTGCAAACATCCTTCCCTAAGTGAGTTTTGCAAGATTCATAAAATGACACAAATTTTGAAAGCAGATCCATAAATCAAGACATCCTGCTTTCTTTTTTCAATATAAAACCATTGTGTTATTTGAAGAAATATTGCATGATTCACTATTCTTTTTTTTTCTGTGTTAAAAAAAATTTTTCCCCAAAGGGTATGATATTTAAGTCTGCTCAGGGAAACCATACAACAAAATTATGACCATTAAAAAATTAGGTTTTTAAAATTAAAGCATTTTTAAAGAAGACGGCTGCTGATTTTCATAAACAACAATGGCAACAAAGATATTTCAAGGAGCATAGAGATTAGGAGGCTATGGAGCTAGGCTGCCTGGGTGTAATCCACTCACAAGCTAAGTCACTTGAAACAAATTATTTAATGTGTTGGAGTCTCAATTTTCCTTACCTATAAAATTAGGATAATAATAGTAGCTATTCATTAGAGTAACAATAGTAGCCATAACAATACAATGAACTCATAAAGGGAAATATTTAGAACAGTTCCCAGAATACAGTTATAAATAATAAATATTATTTCTTTTTTAAATTATTTTTTAATAAATATTATTTTAATATAATATGTACAAAAGCCCTTTTATAATTGATCTTTAAGCTGTAGGAGTATATAATACAGAGGCCAAAATAGTAGAATGAAAATGAAAGTGATGCAATATTGAGAGCAGAAATATAACAGTAGTTTGTGTCCCCAATAGTCAATATTTTGGTTTAGAGAAATCTCAGCAAATAACAAGAGCAGCAAACACTTGTTGAAAAACTTACTATGTGCCAGGCATTATCCTAAGGACTTTGCCTATATCATTTAATCTTTCAGTCACCACTATGAGGTATGATAATAGTAATGTCAACCCCATTCTGTAAATTAGGACTTGGGACGAAAAAGTCGAAGTAATTTAAGCACATGTTGAAAGCTGAATTCTGGCTGGGATTTGAACAGCACACCTCATTTTCTTGTGGTTTATTCTGCAGTAAACAGATCATTAGTCTAATGTTTAAAATGTAGATACCCCAGCCTAACTTGACAATGCCATTTGTCTGGGGACATTTATTAAATGGGTCCCATTATGACAGCATTAGATAGATTCAGTTAATTCTGTAAGTCATTCATCCATTAAGAAATTTTCCATTTCTGAATAGAGCCCTCAGTGTCAACACATTTTAGTGAATGGAAAGATTTATTTAAAGCAAAGTCTTTTTATTAGTCCCAGGATATACCAGGCTTTCTTGAAGTTTTTCGAATTCACTGCCCAATCACCTATAACAGTATAATGTCTCCATACAAACCTTTGGCTAAAATTCCCCTACCCTATTGAGTCACTGAGATTCTTATGAGTTCATTTTATTTATTCAAGAGGTCAAATACCTACTAAATGCTGAATGAGGCTGATACTATCATTTGAAGAATGCTTGTGGGCTGTCTTTTCTTTTTCAAGTTAGATGAAGTCAGCAGCCTTTTTTGTGTGAGTACAACAAATTTATTCATAATTGTTTTGCATTCGTAATAGTTTAGATTCCTCAGCCTTTATTTAGAGACTTCATTTCCAAGGCACATTTCTGGGGATTGTTCTTTAAAAATCTGGCTTTTATTCCAGAAGCAATTACACACACATTTATACAAATTATGGAGGAAACATTACAGAGATGACATGTCCAAAGATCTTATATTTGAGTGCCTAAAAGTGCAAGACAATATGGTTCAAAATAAATCATACTTCAAGTGACTAAGAGGCAGCCCCTTTTCACTTCTGCAACTTTTTTCCTTTGTAACTGACTGAACATTATGAAAAATAAATCTGGCCAAATAAAAAAAAAGTACCCTCCCACTTTCACTTTTTATAATCTCTTTCAAGGGAATACTTAGACAATTACAAACACTTTTTCATTACTGGACATTTTTGTTTGGGTGTAGCACAAAAGGCAAGTCATTTGGGGTCAGATGTCGGCACGAAAATAAGATTAAAATATTTCTTGGCAGTTGAGTCACTGTGATCTGTGAATGGAAATTAAAATGTACCCCTGGCTCAACTTTCCACTCAGTACCAGTTTTCATCTGTTGATTTTTTTCCTAGTATAACATTTTTAAGCTTATAATTTGAAGTCAAGCTGTACCTGAACTTATACAAATATTTAGAGAGCTTTACACTGCCCGAGAACATAGAAGAAAGAGTCCTGAGGACCTAGGCCATGTCCTGCTTTTAAATTGGTGTGTAACTTTGATTGATTCCACCTCCAAACTAAGATTTATTAAGCCTTTATCACTTGTCACCTATTGAACAGGGTGTTTTTACTTGCTCGCCATCAGCTTACTGAATTTAAGGGAAACCATGATGGCACTATTCTAATAGGAGATGAAAAGGGACAGCTGTTGTGGTTGTTGGTAGTAATTAGAATGTTTAGGTGTAGACATGCTTGGGGGGAACATTTTGATCACGTTTATTTCAAGGGTGTAATTCAAATAATGGTGAGTTTTTGAACCTGCCAGTGAATAGACAGGGCGTATGGTCACTGTTACAGACCAGACTCCCTCCTCTGCCTTAAGTTCCATCAGAATCAGTCTGAACCAAGGGAAAAGAGCTCAGAATGGAAATTGGGTAACCACATGCAACTCAGATACAAGCTCATATCTCACTTTCCTCACTTTTGAAAGGGGATTCCTCCCTAACTTATTCAAGTCTCAGTTTCTGCATCTATAAAATGGGGATAATAATAAGTATCTCTTCCTAGGGTTATTGGAGGATTAAACGAGATAATATCAGAAATGTTCAAACTGCCTAGTCCATAGCAGGCAATAAATGTTAGCCACTATCATCGTTTTAAGGAGTGAAAGATACAATCCAGTGAAAACACAACCATGTCCTTGCAATTTAAAAACACTTGTTTCTAGAGGATCATTGACTAGTCTACTATTGATTCCTACATAAAAGCTTTAACTCTAAATAAAATTACTAAAAACTCCATAACATTACTTGTATTTGACTTTATTTACCACATCAGAGGGCTAAATAAATGTCAGTTGTATAATTATATAAGTGTTAGATTTGAAAAGGTGGAAAAAAGACACTAACAGACATAATCAATGCCAGAAGCTCAAATTTTTTCTTGAATCATCTCTGATTGGCAGCATGATAATTTCATTAGGTATCAGAAAAGGGAGAAGAAACTTCTCAGGAGAAGGAAGATTGGAAACGAGACGCACAGTTGTTAAATTTCTTCCCATGTGCGTTTTGACGGCTAAATTAAGCCTGCCTATTAGTTTAGTCCCACTAGGGACATTTGCTGCATGTAAAATCTTGCATTGCTGAATGCAAGTTGTTTTTATTATGAATATGAGTAATTTCAATACAGTAGTTACTATATCCCTAAATCCATTAATCTCTCCTCCACTCAACTTTGGTTTAAAAAATCTGTGGTCTTTAAAGACTGATAATTTAGAGTTCTTCCATCACTTGACAGTTTTTGAATCATTGCTGAATTTGCCAGGGAATGCTTACCTATAAACTACTCATCCCTCTTAGATGATAATTACCCCTCCTGGAATGACCCAAAACTTGTTCATTACACATTCCCTTTTGCATATGTACATCAAGATTATATTAGCAATGTATGATTTCTAAATTGAGAACTGAAGACTGAAGCTTCTCTCTTGCCTTGCCCTCAAACAGTTAAGTAATAAACCAAACAAGCGAGTTTTCAATCACATTCCTGAGATCTACTCTAATATCATCCATTTCAACATAATCAAATTCCTCAATAAGTGGGTAGACTAAAAATCTATTTAGTAATCCTTTGTAGACTTCTAGATTCTAGCAAAAGTTACAACTTTTTTCCTACTAGGCTTACAAAGAACTCTTTAATGATTGACCTCTATAAATTCCCCTTTGTCTCCTACTGGGTGGAAGTTACCACAGAGGGTGCTCTGTTTAATTGATTTTCTGTCATGGTCAAAAGTAAAGATTTATCGCCAGTAGGCCTGACACCTACAGTCATTTTTGCTTTCAGAAATAAATTCTTTAATATTTAATCGGTCACACAATTGGAGTAAAATTACTACGTAGCGTGTAATTTGAAATACAATTAATTTGTAACTGTAATTATAAAACTGTAGTTGCAAAGTATGAATTATAATTAGGAGATGGTATGATATATATTAGCGGACTGTTGTCAATACCACACACGGAATACTATATATGCAAAACATTTTAAGAAAAGACATGATACAATTCAAATAGATGACTTCCTATTTAATTCCTATCAAGTGTTTCTTGAGAAAGTACTCTGTTCATACGAATTTATTAGATACTGTGAGGTAGGGTAGACGTGGGTCATTGCAAATGAAGACCAAGACATGGTTTCTGTTTTGAGGGGTTTATACTCTGGCTAGAGAAGTGAAATACATTTATATGAAAGAGCAAGAAAATAATATATGACTACAAATAATCAAGGGTTAAGCAAGTACTAGAGGTTTAGAAAAGCTGAGATGGAAAAGGTATGGTTGACATTCTTCAATAAAAATAGCTGTTCTTCATTGAATGGCTACTAAGTGTCAGGGATTTTATATTCATTATGTCTACAATAAAAAAAATAATGATAGTACTAAGTGATATGGGCCATAATCTCATCCACCTGGAATTGTTTCTCTTTCTTAAATTAGAGTCTATTCATTCATCCTTCTAAGCATCCATCTATATACATCCATTTATCCATACAAGGTATCCGTAGTTTGCCAATTCTGGAACCTTGTAAATTCTGAAATGTGCTATCATAAAAGTATCTTCCATGAAGCAGAAGGTGAAATGTTTCCTAATCCACATGGAATACCACAAATTAAGAGGAGATAACTCCTCAATATCATGTAAACGTTCTTAAAAGTCTCTTACCACAACTGAAAACAAAAGAGCCTTCCATAGCTGTTATATTCCCTCTTTTCAAACATCTAATCCATAGTTCTCCAAAGCAAAGTAGAAACAAAAGTACTTTTAAAGATACTTCAAAGCTAAATGTTAAACTAATTAGCACACATCTATGAAGATCTGAAAGCGTCAATATACCCTGATTGTATACAAGGATTTCATTTCTATTGTTACCACAAAGAGAAATGCCATGAAACAGCGAACTGTCCCAAAGTAAATTCCCTCACCACTCTGGGACTGTTTCCTGGTATATAAAGTGAAGGGGTTATACCAGAGCAGAGGAATTAGAACTGTGTTCCTCAAAGCGCCCTTAGGGAACATTGGAGGATGGAAGCACCTGCTACCCCATGCCCCCTCTCCCATTCAATCAACATGGGTGTGTTTTAATCATACACATTTATTTGATATACTAGAAGATTTCATTTGTACTAAGTGATTTCAGCTTAAAAACACTTTGAGAACCACCAGGTCTTTCTAAAATTCCATATAGCTGGCTAGTTCTACAGATCTCTGAAAGCATAAGACAGTAAGAGTGAATCATAATTAACCTGATTATTCTGCTACACGGAAGAGAAGTATACATTTGAATATTTGGAATTGCTTACAAGAATAAAATTCCCTCCAGGCTAACTGGTTCTAATTATAGAATGACTCAAATTAGAGAACATTGCTAATTAGCTGTGAATGTGTGGTGTTAAAACAAAAGCTTGTGTACACTGCTCTTTTTTGCGGGTAGTGACTGAAGGGAATGTGATTTCTTTGTCAATTCGAAGTCTCCTCGTCTGAAACTCCATGTTGTATGATGAAAAATATATCTTAGAATGATCTGTTATTTAAATAACTATTAACAATTAAAGGGTTAATTTTACTTTAGCAATAGGAAGAATCTAGTTTTAAAATGCCCAAATCTAACTCAAATGAGAGACTTATGTCAATTTACTGTGTATAATAATAACATTTTATTCGGATTTGTACCTGCTTATATAAATGAGGTTCATTTACAGTTTTGATTCTCATTAACAAACCATTTATGCCACACTATTTTATTTGAATTTTAAAATACGAATATTTTACTATTTGAATTTTAAAATCCATTTAGAAAACAAACTAGTCTAATTCTTGGAGCATTCTCCTTATAATATAGCAGAAGCATATTGCAAGAGCTTTGAACGTTCATGTTTTAATTCATCTGAAGGGGCCATTATCTACTTGTTTATCCATTCATCAATCTATCATTCATCCAGCCCTCCCTCCATCCATCCCTTTACCAAATTTTTCCCCTGGAAGATAGATAATTATATTTCAAGAGGATTTTTTTCTTTAACAATAACACAGATTCACTTATTTATCCACTTACTGGTGCAGAGTTTCCATTTGGTCCTCTTGATCTAACCGTTCTCCCTAGGACTTCGACGCCATCTAATGTGATATTAGACGATGCATTTACTGCCTTCTCACCCACTTGCTTGCAGTCAATAACCACTTTGGCCAAAGTCTTGCTGATAACAACATGTAGCTGATAAAAGTAAAGATGTTTTAGAAGGTAAGAAGCAGGAGAAAATATCAACCACATTTACATAATTGCATGAACCCTCACCAAAAAGTATGGAAGAGAAAAGAAGGAATTCTGTCACTATGTGTTTTGCTTAAGGAAAAAGGTTCTACTTTTACCATTTCCATGCTTGTCCCACATTCAGGTACCATCTCTATGTTGTTGTGCTTTTTTAAACACTAAGGAAATCTCACATGCTTTTCATTTCCCCTGTAATATTTCTTGGCTACTTTGTGACTGACTCTGCCTAACCAAGAAAAGAATCATGTCTAGAGGAAGTTGGTAAATAAATGACAGTAACTCCAAAGAAATGCTAATGGGACTATTCTGAACCATGAAGTAATAAATCATCTGCATCTCACGTGTTTTTAAGATACCTGTACTTCTGGCTGCACAGTCCGATTAAACCAGAAAAAAAAACAAACCATTTTTATGCAACTTTTCTTATGCAAAAAAGAGTCAGATTTTTGTTATACAATTGTTCTTATACAGTTATGGTATTCAAAACCCCAGAAAGTAGCAAAGTTGTGTAGATTAGATAGACCTGACGACATTCTACATCAGGAGACAGAGGCAAGATGAAGACTGTTTTGCAACACCCCTTCCCTCCCTCTGACAGTACAAGAAGGGCACGGTTAAGAGGTAAAGCTTTTTGCAGTACCACTTAGTAAACTCTCTGCTCTCCGGCACTCTTGGTGTTGCATTCCTTAACAGCCCAGAGATCAGCGGGCTTATTCACTAAACACAAAGGAAACAGTAAAGTTTGGAAGGAAGCATGTCTTCTCCAGTGATCACCAAAGCAAAGTGCTTCAGAGATGTGAAATGTGAATGAACAGTTCTATCACAAGTGCCAGGTTAAAATAAGAACAACTAAAGTCAGGTTTTACCAGCTTCCTCCGGGTAACTTATATAATGGCAGTGATGGGTTGTCTGTACGTGTGTGTGTATATATATATGTCTCAGTGCAATCGGTCTACATATTTCAACATGATTTGGCTGCTGGTATTTATCTATATTGGTGGCCAGGTAGACCAGCAATCCTTCCTACATCATACATAATGTAGTGAACTAACAACCATCTGCTAAATAATACAGTACCTTCTACTACATGGTTCCTCAAAGTAAGAACCTGGACTACTTCTGTGGTAAGGCACCAAAATTTGCCATCTCAAAATGTCTCTTTGGTATGTGGATTGTTTCAAGCTGAAAACAATCAAGGCCCAAAAGACTCAGGAAGAAACTTTGACCTTCCTTCTAACTGCCTAAAAGGATTTAGACAGAAGTCCTGTTCCCAGAACAGAGCTATCACCAGAGATATCTGCAAAGAATATAGGCTAGGTATGGTGGGGGAAAATCTGTGTCGCATTGTCTCTGCAGGCCCAGCAAATATTTATTTACCAAACATTTGCTTTTCCATCTCCATGTGAATTACCTTCCTTCCCTTTGAAGTCCCAAACTACCACCCCCAAAATTCTCTTTTGTCTTTAGCTGAAGATGGTACTTAAGGTGAAGCTTTCGGCTATTTTGGTGAGATACTCAGTTTTTCCTGGGTCTCTCCCGTGTATACATGTTATTAAACTTTTGTTTGAGTTTTTCCCGTTAATCTGTCTCATGTCAGTTTAATTCTTAGGCCAGCTAGAGGAACCTAGAAGGATAGAGGAAAATATCTTCCTTCTGACACTATCAATATCCCCTGCAGTACTGGATAAAAATGTACATTTTAGGGCTTCCCTGGTGGCGCAGTGGTTGACAGTCTGCCTGCCGATGCAGGGGACACGGGTTTGTGCCCCGGTCCGGGAAGATCCCACATGCCACGGAGCAGCTGGGCCCGTGAGCCATGGCCGCTGAGCCTGCGCGTCCGGAGCCTGTGCTCCGCAACGGGAGAGGCCACAACAGTGAGAGGCCCACGTACCGCAAAAAAAAAAGAGAGTATATTTTAGAGTCCCATCCCAGAACTACCAAATCAGAATGTCAGGGCATTGTTTACAAGCCCCACAGGTAATTCTTACTTCAGGTGAAGTATGAGATCCAAAGCTCTACGGATTTTTTGTTTTACTATCTTCTGTTGCTTTGCCCACAGCAAATAGAATAAAGAATATATGTATACAAGGCATTACTCACCTTGTGAAAGCTTCCATAGAAAATTTTCCTAATTTCAGGTCCTTCAAAAGTAACAGTTTGAAAATCCCCACTGTAGTCATGGTTGAAATATGTTAGGGTTTTCCCACCATCTAATCAAAGAAAGGAAAAGAAAAACATTTGAGAAAGTATTAAAAGGAGTAATTTTTTAAAAAGTCAACTCAAAATCATGTAACCTTTGTTTTCAGGCTGTGTTTAGGACAAAATGATGAGTAGGTAAGGAAATGACCTATAGTCCTTGGGTTGTCCCAGACTTTCAATTGGCCAGATTAACTAACTTAACCATGTAGTGATGATGAGGCAAGGACCCTGACATATATTGTTCCTCTGTAGTTCCTTGCCTATACTCCCATTCCCAATACCCTTTTGGGAGATGGTTGTCTGAAGCTGGAAGTAGAGGCAGACAAAAAGGAAAAAAGAAGTCAGTCAAATTGTTGCCAGAGCTGCTCCAGATCTTTGCTCAAAACCCATCAACCGTCTAACCCGCAACCTTGGCAGGAATGCCCGTGCTCAAAAGCTGCCAAACCCCCATCTTTAGCAGGAGTGAACATAAATTTTTAAGTTAAAAGGTCCAGAGGTGGGCTTCCCTGGTGGCGCAGTGGTTGAGAGTCCGCCTGCCGATGCAGGGGACACGGGTTTGTGCCCCGCTCCGGGAAGATCCCACATGCTGCGGAGCAGCTGGGCCCGTGATCCATGGCCGCTGAGCCTGCACGTCCGGAGCCTGTGCTCCGCAATGGGAGAGGCCACAACAGTGAGAGGCCCGTGTACCGCAAAACAAAACAAAACAAAAAGGTCCAGAGGTAAGAAAGGAAGGTACAAAAAACAAAAAACACAAAAAAACAGATGGAACCAGCTGGGACCAAGATGACATGACGATGAATCTGACCTCCAACAGACCTTGAGTCCCGTTATACGGTGATTTACTACTTTAGCATGTTACCTACACCTACTTACTGGCAGCCATTAAGGACTAAAAAAGGATAAAAAGGAGGTAGCACCCAGCCACTTGGAAAAAGCCCTGTCCCTTCCCTGGTAGACTAATGCATATGCTTCCCCAGCATCAGCCTCACTCCTCCTCCTCTCTTTGTCTTTACTCTTTAAAATTAAATCACCTCACATCAATCAGAATGGCTATCATCAAAAAATCTACAAACAATAAGTGCTAGAGAGGGTGTGGAGAAAAGGGAACCCTCCTGCACTGTTGGTGGGAATGTAAATTGATACAGCCACTATGGAGAACAGTATGGAGTTTCCTTAAAAAACTAAAAATAGAACTACCATATGACCCAGCAATCCCACTACTGGGCACATACCCTAAGAAAACCATAATTCAAAAAGAGCCGTGTACCACAATGTTCATTGCAGCACTGTTTACAATAGCCAGGACACGGAAGCAACCTAAGTGGCCGTTGACAGACAAATGGATAAAGAAGATGTGGCACATATATACAATGGAATATTACTCAGCCATAAAAAGAAACGAAATTGAGTTATTTGTAGTGAGGTGGATGGACCTAGAGTCTGTCATACAGAATGAAGTAAGTCAGAAAGAGAAAAACAAATACCGTATGCTAACGCATATATATGGAATCTAAAAAAAAAAGTGGTTCTGAAGAACCTAAGGGCAGGACAGGAATAAAGACGCAGACATAGAGAATGGACTTGAGGACACGGGGAGGGGGAAGGGTAAGCTGAGACGAAGTGAGAGAGTGACATGGACATATATACACTACCAAATGTAAAACAGATAGCTAGTGGGAAGCAGCCGCATAGCACAGGGAGATCAGCTCAGTGCTTTGTGACCACCTAGAGGGGTGGGATAGGGTGGGAGGGAGGGAGACGCAAGAGGGAGGAGATATGGGGATATACGTATATGTATAACGGATTCACTTTGTTATAAAGCAAAAACTAACACAACATTGTAAAGCAATTATACTCCAATAAAGATGTTTAAAAAAAATTTAAATCTCTCTCTTCAGGTGGGTGAGAAGTTGATCTGTGAACTTAGTTTCCACTTCTCCTTTCTTTAGCCACTGAATAAAGCTTGTGCTGTGTCAATCTCCGCTTCGGTTTTGCTATTCACCTACTTAAACCGGAAAGGAAAAAGAACCCTCCCCCTCCAAGGCAGAGAGCATGGTCCAGGCTAGGCCCTGAGCAGGGTTCATACAACTTAATTCGGTAACAAAATCTTAAGAAATAAAAACCAGATTCTTTGCCTTATTTAACCACTGAAGCAACCAGTTTTCCCAGGACATGTAACTTACACTGCCCCAAAATAGTGATATTTTAGCGTGTCTATTATTATGAACAAACAAACAAGTAAAAAAAAAACCTTCCTATTCTTGAGTACTTCATGTTACAAGGAATATTTTATTACAAAAAGAGAGGAACATTTTTCTCACTAATTCATTCCCCGGTTACAATTAAATTTTTCATTCTGCTTTCTATAGAAGCAAGTAAGTATTAATCATTTCAAGAGACTTCTTTGTTTTCGAGTCCTGGTTGGATATAGAGTTAGCAATTTACACCTTTTTAATCTACAGCTTTCCCTTAGTTTCAAAATCAATACAAAATGCTTTCACAATGTTTAGTTGTTGATTTATTTCCATGTACTGAAATGTCCATTAACAAATATTAGTTGGAAATAGCTTAAAATACTTTTCTTATACAAATGTTCGAGTTAATACCAAACAATAACCACCAAATTTTCATTCCCAGATTGACTGCGATCCTAAACTAAAAATATATTTAGAAAACTCAGGGACATAAACCAAAAACTTGAAAATTCTCTTAAGTGATAATCATTTGTGACATCCAAGAGTAAAGGTTAAGAACTTTCCTTTATTGTTTCCTCCTCAACTTTCCAATCTCCAAACAATGGAATTTCTCATTCACAACTATTCTCTTTTCTTTCTGGACTAACTCTCTAGATGATCTCACATATGCAACTTTCAATTTTATATCTCCACCCCAGAATTCTTCCCAGAATATGCCGCTGCCAATCTGACATTCTTTTCTGGGATATGAAAGAGGCATTGCAACATTGTGACTTAAAAGAAATATATATTTGTTATTCAGATGACCAAAATATATTTCTCGTATATACTTGGTCTTTGTCTAGGGTTCCTGCCTCACAGCTCCTAAAACCTTTGGAATTTCCTGTGGTCAGAACAAAAAAAAAAAAAATGTGCCTTTTGTTATGTTAATACAGTGGCTTTTGGAAAGCCCTTAGGTAACCTAAGGATAAGGGCTGGTTGCCTGGAGAGCCAGTCATGTGACCAGAGGGTTAGAACTTTCAGTCCCCCTACCCCCTCCAACTTCTAGGGAGGGGAGAGGGGGTGGAGACTGAGTTCAATTGCCAATGGCCAGGGAGTTAATCAATCATTCCTATGTAATGAAGCATCCATAAAAACCCAAAAGGATGGGGTTCAGAGAATTTCCAGGTTGGTAAACGTATGGAGGTGCCGGGACAGTGGTGCAGGTGGAGAGGGCATGGAAGCTCCCACCCTCCTTCCCCATGCCTTTCTCCTGAGTTATATCCTTTCATAATAGACTGGTAATCTAGTATGTAAAATGCTTCTCTGAGTTCCCTGAGCCACTCTAGCAAATTAATTGAACCCGAGGAGGAAGTTGTGGGAACCTCTGATTTATAGACTGTGGGTCAGAAGTACAGGTAAAAATCTGGACTTTCAGTTGACATCCTGAGCTGCAGCGGGTTATTGGAACCTCCAATGCGTAGCTGGTAGCAGCCTGAGCTTGCCACTGGTGGCTGAAATGGAGGGGGAGGAGGGCAGTCTTATAGGAACAAGCCCTCAACCTGTGGAATCTGATGCTACCTCTGGTACATAGTGCCAGATTGGAGTTGAATTCTCAGATACTCTGCTGGTGTCCAAGAATCGCTTGGTGTTGTGTGGGAGCCTCTCCTCCACCCGCCAGGCCCAACACACATGTTGGAATTGGGCCCAGGAACCCAAAAGAGGCATCTTACACTTATCCTATCCATATAGGAAAAATGACTTCTGATCCCGCCCCTCGCACTGATCCTCTTCTGCATCAAGTTGCATGCTCTTCCAGCAGTCGGCATGTCTCACCTTGCTCACTACTGAATCCCAGAGCCTGGTGTTGGCAAACAGTAGGAACTCGATGAATATTTGTTGAAAGAATGAGTAGATAAATGAATGAATCAACTATCACATAGTTCATCATTAGTATTTACAAATAGCTTAAAATAAGTGAGTTACTCTACAATACACACAAACCAGGCAAGATGACAGGCCACATACATTACTCATACATGTGTGTGCAAATGTTTTATAAATAAATATACTTACTATCTAAAATGACTCCAACCAATGGGTCAGAATTTTTATTTAAAATCTCCCAAAGAGCAAATGGCTCCTCTGGAGTATCAGGAAGAATCCGGAATAGAAAACTGATTGTATAGTCAGAGGGCAATCCTTCTGGATGTAAATATCTGAAAATAGAAAGAAAATAGTATATTTTATTGTATCCCTCTTTAAGAAGTTATCTATATGATTATAAAAGCAAATACACTTTCATTATACAAGATGTGAAAAAACAGAAAAGAAGAAAATAACAGATCCCCATTACCCCATTCAGAAGTGATCACTCTTGGTGCTGTGCATTTCCCTCCAGCCTTTAAAGAACGTCTGTAAGTATTTGTCCAATTTACATAATTTTGCCCCTTTCTTTTCTTAGCACCATTTACTACATATTGCACATTCCTTAAATATTTTTAAGGGCATGATATTTAATATCTGCACAACCTTCTCTTGTTTGGCTATTCCATAATTTATCTTATTAAACATTTAAGTAGTTTCAAGTTTTAGTATTATAAATAATGTTTATCTACAGTCTTTTTATAAAACTTAAGACATTGTCACTTTCTACCACATGTTGTAGTTAGTTGCATTCCTGTCTGTGCTCTGTTGTACCATCTAAATCCACCTTTAAGAACTGAGAATCGACTAATCCTGCTTCTGGGAGTGATGTCTGCAGACAGCTCTCAGATACCAGTTCCCTCAGGAATGGCCTCAGCAGATGAGGGGTGCCTTTCCCAAGGTCATGCCAACTTTATTATGGTGCCTCTTTTTAATGACTAGTCTTTGAGGGAACATAAGAACCAGAGCCTCTCATTCCAAAGGAGATAACTCCATTCTAAGAACTGCTGTGTGTGGGTCAACTGAGGCTTTTACTGAAACTGCTTCATAGCTTGACTTCTCTCCTTTGCCCTCTACCCTACTTCCCTCTGTTCCCTTCCAGAAGAGCACAGCCTCATCGACTCGCCACACACTAATCTCCACCTTTGGATCTGCTTCCTGGGGAACCCAACCTGCTACACCATCTTACCTCTCCAACAGTTAAGTGGATCACTTACATACTTTAAAATTTTTCCCTCAAGCAACAGATACAGGCTTTTAGATATATATATATAGGAGACCCATAATATTTATTAATCAAATTGACAGATTGGTGAATAGGCTGGAATTTTGCATAAATTTAAAAGTGAATGTTTGATTTGCATACATTAAATATGTATGTATTCATTCATTCAATAGTTGTTGAGTGCCTACGATGTACCAGACATGGTAATACGCATTAAGATACATCGGTGAATCAAACTGGCAAGGAACCTTTGTATGAGCACTTGAATTTGAGCAGGGTGAATTATACAGTTTATTAGAAGGTAATAAGTGCTATCAAAAACAACAACAAAAAGCAGCATAATGGGGACTGGGAATGCTAGAATGCATTATTTTGCCATTTTAGTTAAAGTCATCAGCATTGGCTTCACTTAGAAGGTTCATTGAGATGACTGCATTTGAGCAAAGGTTCATTGAGAAGGTCACACTTGAAGAAAAACTCATAGGAGATGAAGACATCCAGCCAGTGCAAGGATACTAAAGTGGGGTGTGCCTCGTATATTTTGAGAACAGACTAAAAGAAACAAGAGGTAAAGTCAAAGAGGTTAATAGCTACCCAGATAACGTAGGGCTCTTTGGCCAATCAAGAGCTTTGACTTTTATGCCAAGGGGAATGAGGAATCACTGGCAGATTTTGGAGTGACATGATCTGATTTACACATAAAAAAAAAAAAATCATTCTGACAGCTACTTGGAGAACAGACTCCAAGAAGGCAAGGGTAGCAGCAGGAAGACCAGTTAGGAGGCTGCTGTAATGATGTAGGGAATAGATGATGGTACCTCATATCAGGGTGATGACAATAGAGGTAGTGAGAAGGAACAGACAATTAGGATTCCTTGGTGGATTGATGTGGGGCATAAGACAAACAGAGGAGTTCAGCTTCTTTGCCTAAGAAACTTGTTAAGTGTAGTTAACATTAAGATGAAAAAGGTCATAGGGGAAGCTGGTTCTGGAGGTAAGATCAGGGATGTGGTATTGAACCTATAAAGTATGAAATGCCTATGAGACATCCAAGTAGAGATATCTAGTAAGCAATTAAATATGTAGGTCTAAATTTGGGGAAGTAGATCTGGACTGGAAGTATAAAATTTAGGCGTCCTTGGCATATAGATGGGGTTCAACACTACGATACTGAAAAGATCACTGGGAAGAAGGGACAGACAGAGAAAACAAGGAGGTTCTGAGCAAGTCCCGGTCCCTCCAACATGAAGAGGTGGAGGAGAAAAGAAGAGCCAGCACTGAAAAGGAACAGCCTGCAATGCAGACAGAAACTAGAAGCAGTGTGTATCCCAGAGGCCCAAGGAGGAGAGTGAATCCAGGAGGAAGATATGATCAACTGTATAAAATGCTGGTGACAGGTCGAGTGAGATAAAGGCTGGGAACAACAAATGAATGGATTTAGCAAGGTGGGGGGTGAGGGCATTGCTGGCTGGATGAACAATTTCAGTGGAGTGGTAGAAGATTTTCCTTCGGCAATTCTCATTTTTGTCTAGGCCTCCAGGAATGATTTTCAAATATCCATTTTAATATTCGTGACGAGACAGTGTAAAAAAACCTGTCGAAAGGTAACGTCAGATGTTGGATTTATCTAAAACTACAGATAGTACTGTAATTAGCTTGAATTCAATAAACAGTATTTTGGAAGAAGTTAGAAATGCAACTTGTTTACAAATTGAACAGACTAATTTAAGGCTCGAAAATGATCTCCTCCACCTTTTCATGCATATGTGCACACTATATCAAAACGTGGACACAGAAAAAGTTTCACATTAAAATACTGAAGGCATTTTGAGACAAAAAAATGAATATTTGGAATGTAAAGTTGCAGGTGACATCTTGAGAGATAACCCCTTAAACCAGGAACTCCTAATTTGTAATTTCAAGTACCTCTGGAGTTTTCAGAACTGCTGAAATAGCACCAGGAACCCCTAGGTGCATCATAGACTGTAGAATAACTAGATAATTAATTTTTAACACCTTAATTGGAATAGAATTGCTTTACAATGTTGCATTAATTTCTTCTGTATAACAAAGCAAGTCAGCCATATGTATACATATATCACCATAGCCCCTCTCTCTCGCGTCTCCGTCCCACCCTCCCTATCCCACCTCTCTAGGTGGTCACAAAGCACCCAGCTGATCCCCCTGTGCTATGGAGCTGCTTCCCACTAGCTATCTATTTAACATTTGGTAGTGTATATATGTCAATGCTACTCTCTCACTTCGTCCAAGCTTACCCTTCCCCCTCCCCGTGTCCACAAGCCCATTCTCTACATCTGCGTCTTTATTCTTGTCCTGTGTTAGGTTCATCAGAACTTCTTTTTTTTCCTTTAGATTCCATATATATGTGTTAGCATACGGTATTTGTTTTTCTCTTTCTAACTTCACTCTGTACGACAGATTCTAGGTCCATCCACCTCATTACAAATAACTCAATTTCGTTTCTTTTTATGGCTGAGTAATATTCCATTGTACATATGCGCCACATCTTCTTTATCCATTCATCTGTTGACAAACAAATTGGTTGCTTCCACTTCCTGGCTATTGTAAATAGTGCCGCAGTGAATATTGTGGTACATGACTCTTTTTGAATTATGATTTCTCAGGGTATATGCCCAGTAGTGGGATTGCTGGGTCATACAGTACTTCTATTTTTAGTTTTAAAGGAACATCCATACTGTTCTCCATAGCGGCTGTATCAATTTACATTCCCACGAACAGTGCAAGAAGGTTCCCTTTTCTCCACACCCTCTCCAACATTTATTGCTTGTAGATTTTTTGATGATGGCCATTCTGACTGGTGTCAGGTGATACCACATTGTAGTTTTGATTTGCATTTCTCTAATGATTATTGATGTTGAGGATCCTTTCATGTGTTTGTTGGCAACCTGTATATCTTCTTTGAGAAATGTCTATTTAGGTCTTCTGCCCATTTTTCGATTGGGTTGTTTGTTTTTTTGATATTGAGCTGCATGAGCTGCTTGTAAATTTTGGAGATTAATCCTTTGTCTGATGATTCATTTGCAAATATTTTCTCCCATTCTGAGGGTTGTCTTTTTGTCTTGTTTATGGTTTCCTTTGCTGTGCAAAAGCTCTTAAGTTTCATTAGGTCCCATTTGTTTATTTTTGTTTTTATTTCCATTTCTCTAGGAGGTGGGTCAAAAAGGATCTTGCTGTGATTTACATCATAGAGTGTTCTGCCTATGTTTTCCTCTAAGAGTTTTATAGTGTTTGGTCTTATATTTAGGTCTTTAATCCACTGTAAGTTTATTTTTGTGTATGGTGTTAGGGAGTCTTCTAACTTCATTGTTTTACATGTAGCTGTCCAGTTTTCTGAGTACCACTTACTGAAGAGGCTGTCTTTTCTCCATTGTATATTCTTGCCTCCTTTATCAAAAATAAGGTAACCATATGTGTGTGGGTTTATCTCTGGGCTTTCTATAACATTCCATTGATCTGTATTTCTGTTTTTACCCAGTACCATACTGCCTTGATTACTGTAGTTTTGTAGCATACTCTGAAGTCAGGTCACCTGATTCCTCCAGCTCTGTTTTTCTTCCTCAAGATTGCTTTGGCTATTCGGGGTCTTCTGTGTTTCCATACAAACTGTGAAATTTTTTGTTCTAGTTCTGTGAATAATGCCATTGGTAGTTTGATAGGGATTGCATTGAATCTGTAGATAGCTGTGGGTAGTATAGTTATTTTCAAAATATTGATTCTTCCAATCCAAGAACATGGTATATCTCTCCATCTGTTTGTATCATCTTTAATTTCTTTAATCACTGTCTTTTAGTTTTCTGCACACAAGTTTTTGTCTCCTTAGATAGGTTTACTCCTAAGTATTTTATTCTTTTTGCTGCAGTGGTAAATGGGAGTGTTTCCTTAATTTCTCTTTCAGATTTTTCATCATTACTGTATAGGAATGCAAGAGATTTCTGTGCATTAATTTTGTATTCTGCTACTCTACCAAATTCATTTATTAGCTCTAGTAGTTTTCTGGTGGCATCTTTAGGATACTCTGTAGTATCATGTTATCTGTGCACAGTGACACTTTTACTTCTTCTTTTCCGCTCTGGATTCCTTATTTCTTTTTCTTCTCTGATTGCTTTGGTTAAAACTTCCAAAACTATGCTGAATAATAGCGGTGAGAGTAGGCAACCTTGTCTTGTTCCTAATCTTACAGGAAATGTTTCAGTTTTTCACCATTGAGAATGATGTTGGCTGTAGGTTTGTCATATATGGCCTTTATTATATTGAGGTAGGTTCTCTCTATGCCTACTTTCTGGGGAGTTTTTATCCTAAATGGGTGTTGAATTTGGTCAAAAGCTTTTTCTGCATCCATTGAGATTATCTTATGGGTTTTATTCTTCAATTTGTTAATATGGTGTATCACATTGTTTGATTTGCATATACTGAAGAACCCTTGCATTCCTGGGATAAACCCCACATGATCACGGTGTATGATCCTTTTAATGTGCTGTTGGATTCTGTTTGCTAATATTTTGTTGAGGATTTTTGCATCTGTGTTCATCAGTGATATTGGCCTGTAGTTTTTTTTTATGAAATCTTTGTCTGGTTTTGGTACTAGGGTGATGGTGGCCTTGTAGAATGAGTTTGGGAGTGTTCCTCCCTCTGCTATATATTTGGAAGAATTTGAGAAGGATAAGTGTTAGGTCTTCTGTAAATGTTTGAAAGAATTCGCCTGTGAAGCTATCTGGTCCTGGGCTTTTGTTTGTTGGAAGACTTTTAATTACAGTTTCAATTTCAGTGCTTGTGATTGGTCTGTTCATATTTTCTATTTCTTCCTAGTTCAGTCTCGGAAGGTTGTGCTTTTCTTAGAATTTGTCCATTTCTTCCAGGTTGTCCAGTTTATTGGCATATAGTTGCTTGTAGTAATCTCTCATGATCCTTTGTATTTCTGCAATGTCAGTTGTTTCTTCTCCTTTTCCATTTCTAATTCTGTTGATTTGAGTCTTCTGCTTCTTTTTCTTGATGAGTCTGGCTAATGGTTTATCAATTTTGTTTATCTTCTCAAAGAACCAGCTTTTAGTTTTATTGATCTTTGCTATCGTTTCCTTCATTTATTTTTCATTTATTTCTAATCTGATCTTTATGATTTCTTCTGCTAACTTTGGGGTTTTTCTGTTCTCCTTTCTCTAATTGCTTTACATGTAAGGTTAGGTTGTTTATTTGAGATGTTTCATGTTTCTTGTTTCTTGAGGTAGGATTGTATTGCTATAAACTTCCCTCTTAGAACTGTTTTTGCTGCATCCCATAGGTTTTGGTTCATCGTGTTTTCATTGTCCTTTGTCTAGGTATTTTTTGATTTCCTCTTTGATTTCTTCATCAATCTCTTGGTTATTTAGTAGCCTATTGATTAGCCTCCATGTGTTTGTATTTTTTACAGTTTTTTTTTTCCTGTTATTGATATCTAGTCTTATAGCGTTGTTGTTGGAAAAGATACTTGATACTATTTCAATTTTCTTAAAGTTACCAAGGCTTCATTTGTGAGCCAAGATATGATGTATCATGGAGAATGTTCCACGGCACTTGAGAAGAAAGCGTATTCTGTTGTTTTGGGATGGAATGTCCTATCAATATCAGTTAAGTCCATCTTGTTTTATATATCATTTAATGCTTCTGTTTCCTTATTTATTTTCATTTTGGATGATCTGTCCATTGGTGAAAGTGAGGTGTTTAAGTCCCCTACTATTATTGCATTACTGTCAATTTCCCCTTTTATGGCTGTTAGCCTTTGCCTTAGGTACTGAGGGGTTCCTAGGTTGGGTGCATAAATATTTACAATTGTTTTATCTTCGTCTTGGATTGATACCTTGATTATTATGTATTGTCCTTCTTTGTCTCTTGTAATAGTCTTTATTTTAAAGTCTATTTTGTCTGATATAAGAATTGCTACTCCAGCTTTCTTTTGATTTCCATGTGCATGAAATATCTTTTTCTGTCCCTTCACTTTCAGTCTGTATGTGTCCCTAGGTCGTAAGTGGGTCTCTTGTAGGCAGCATATATATAGGTATTGTTTTTGTATCCATTCAGCCAGTCTATGTCCTTTGGTTGGAGCATTTAATCCATTTACGTTTAGGATAATTATCAGTATGTACGTTCCTATTACCATTTTCTTAACTGTTTTGGATTTGTTATTGTAGGTCTTTTCCTTCTCTTGTGTTTCTTTCCTAGAGAAGTTCCTTTAGCATTTGTTGTAAAGCTGTTTTGGTGGTGCTGAATTCTCTTAGCTTTTGCTTGTCTGTAAAGGTTTTAATTTCTCCGTCAAATCTGAATGAGATCCTTGCTCGGTAGAGTAATCTTGGTTGTAGGTTTTTCCCTTTCATCACTTTAAACATATCCTGCCACTCCCTTCTGGCTTGCAGAGTTTCTGCCGAAAGGTCAGCTGTTAACCTCATGGGGATTCCCTTGTGTGTTACTTATTGTTTTTCCCTTGCTGCTTTTAATATTTTTTCTTTGTATTTAATTTTTGATAGTTTGATTAATATGTGTCTTGGCATATTTCTCCTTGGCTTTATCCTGTATGGGACTCTCTGTGCTTCCTGGAGTTGATTGACTATTTCCTTTCCCATATTAGGGAAGTTTTCAACTATAATCTCTTCAAATATATTCTCAACCCCTTTCTTTTTCTCTTCTTCTTCTGGGGCTCGTATAATTCGAATGTTGGTGCTTTAATGTTGTCCCAGAGGTCTCAGAGACTGTCCTCAATTCTTTTCATTTTTTTTTCTTTATTCTCCTCTGCGGTAGTTACTTCCACTATTTTACCTTCCAGGTCACATATCTGTTTTTTTGCTTCAGTTATTCTGCTATAGATTCCTTCTAGAGAATTTTTAATTTCATTTTTTGTATTGTTCATCACTGTTTGTTTTCTCTTTTAGTTCTTCTAGGTCCTTGTTAAATGTTCATCTATTTTCTCCCTTCTATTTCCAGGATTTTGGATCATCTTTACTATTATTATTCTGAATTCTTTTTCAGGTAGACTGTCTGTTTCCTCTTCAGTTGTTTCATCTGGTGGGTTTTTACTTTGCTTTTTCATCTGTTGAATATTTCTTTGCCTTCTCATTATGTTTAACTTACTGTGTTTGGGATCCTTTTCGCAGGCTGCAGGTTCATAGTTCCCATTTTTTTGATGTCTGCCCCAGTGGGTGAGGTTTGTTCAGTGGCTAGTGTAGGCTTCCTGATGGAGGGGACTGGTGCCTGTGTCCTGGTGGGTGGGGCTGGATCTTGTCTTTCTGGGAGGCAGGACCTCGTCTGGTGGTGTGTTTTGGGGTAAACAAAACTCACATAGTAAAACCTTACAATGATTTTAGGCAGCCTCTCTGCTAATGTGTGGGGTTGTGTTCCTGTCTTGCTTGTTGATTGGCATGGGGCATCCAGCACTGAAGCTTGCTGGTCGTTGAGTGGAGCTGGGTCTTAGCGTTAAGACAGAGATCTCTGGGAGAGCTCTCGCCAATTGATATTACATGGGGCCAGGGGCTCTCTGGTGGTCTAATGTCCTGAACTCGGCTCTCCCACCTCATAGGCTCAGGCCTGACACCAGGCCAGAGCACCAAGACCCTGTCAGCCACAAAGCTCAGAAGAAAAGGGAGAAAAAGAGAAAGAAAAAATAATAATAAATTAAATATAATAATAATAATTAAAAAAGAAGAGGGCAACCAAACCAATAAACAAATCCACCAATGATAACAAGCGCTAAAAACTATACTAAGATAAACATAGAAATCAGAAACAAATCAACTGCAGACAGCAAACCCCAAGTCTACAGTTGCTCCCAATGTCTATTGCCTCAATTTTGGGATGATTTGTTGTCTATTCAGGTGTTCCAGAGATGCAGGGTACATTAAGTTGACTGTGGGGATTTAACCCACTGCTCCTGAGGCTGCTGGGAGAGATTTCCCTTTCTTTTCTTTGTTTGCACAGCTCCTGGGGTTCAGCTTTGGGTTTGGACCTGCCTCTGCATGTAGGTCACCTGAGGGCGTCTGTTCCCACACAGACAGGAGGGGGTAAAACAGCGGCTGATTAGGGGGCTCTGGCTCACTCAGGCCAGGGTCGGGAGGGGTACGGACTGTGGGGCGAGCCTGGGGCGGCACAGGCCAGTATAACGTTGCAAAAGCCTGAGGCGGGCTGTGTGTTCTCCCGGGGAAGTTGTCTCTGGATCACAGGACCAGCAGTGGCGGGCTGCACAGGCTCCCAGGAGGGGAGGTGTGGATAGTGTCCTGTGCTTGCACACAGGATTCTTGGTGGCTGCGGCAGCAGCCTTAGCATTTCATGCCCATCTCTGGTGTCCACGCTGATAGCCACAGCTCGTGCCCATCTCTGGAGCTCGTTTAGGCGGTGCTCTGAATCCCCTCCCCTCGCACACCCTGAAACAATGGTCTCTTGCCTCTTTGGCAGGTCCAGACTTTTTCCCAGATGCCCTCCCGGCTAGCTGTGGCGCACTAGCCCCCTTCAGGCTGTGTTCACGCAGCCAACCCCAGTCCTCTCCCTGGGATCCGACTGAAGCCCAAGTCTGCTCCCAGCCCCCGCCCGCCCCGGCGGGTGCGCAGACAAGCCTCTCAGGCTGGTAAGTGCTGGTCGGCACAGATCCTCTGTGCGGGAATCTCTCCGCTTCGCCCCCTGCACCCCTGTTGCTGTGCTCTCCTCCGTGGCTCCGAAGCTTCCCCGCCACCCACCTCCCGTCTCCACCAGTGAAGGGTCTTCCTAGTGTGTGGAAATTTTTCCTCCTTCACAGCTGCCTCCCAGAGGGGCAGGTCCCATCCCTATTCTTTTGTGTCTGTTTTTTCTTTTTTCTTTTGCCCTTCCCAGGTACATGGGGATTTTCTTGCTTTTTGGGAAGTCTGAGGTCTTCTGCAGCATTCAGTAGGTGTTCTGCAGGAGTTGTTCCACAGGTAAATGTATTTCTGATGTATTTGTGGGGAGGAAGGTGATCTCCTTGTCTTACTCCTCCACCATCTTGAAGGTCCCCCCAATAATGTGATTTTTACATCAACTATATGGAGTTGCTGCTGTGACTTCTCCAGGATAAAAACCATCTGAATTCATGGCACTATCTTAAAATGGTTCAGGGTGTGGATTCTGGGATCTGCAGGTGCAAATCCCAGCATGGTCTTCAACAAAATATGTGATCTCACTCAAGTCATTTAGCTTCTTTATGCTTTAGTTTTGTTATTTATAAAACCAAGATAATAAATGACTCTACTTCATAGAGTTATTGGGAGGTTTGAGTGAGTTACTAGCATTTAGAAAAATGCCTGGTCTGTGGTAGTGCTGTGTAAGTACTAACTATCTTTATATTTTTCTGAGATGAACAAATATGAAAGTTCAAACAGCATTATGTGTAGGTCTAACATTTTTAAAGAAATCTAAACATCATCTGCTCTATCCATCATGGAAAATCCTGCTGGGAATTATTACAGCATATTTCTAGCTGATATCATTTCCACAGTGCAATATAATAAACAATAATTGACTTTAGTATCTTGCAATGGAAACATACTTGGTTGGCTGGGAAACCAGGGCATCTTTATGAAGTTGATAACAAGGATACACATTGAAGGTACCAGGCTCCATAGAAACCCGTTCCACCGATGAAAATTCCTTTTCAACCAAACCAAACATTTCCATCATCTTAAATCCTTTAAAAAAAAAAAAAGAAAGAAAGAAAAAGAAAAAAACAGGGATAGAGAAAAAGAATAAACAGGCACTTTAGGATTTTAAATTTCAAAATTAGTCTATTAAGGATGAAAAAATCTGGACCCAAAATGGGAGTTATTTAATATATTTGTATTTGTGAAATGGCATACCTGCAAGATCAATGTCATCCTTATGCACCAGTGGGCAGGCTGGAAGACAAAACAAACAAGATAAAACCCTAATTCAGATATTTTCCAAACATATTCTTTCCTTGTCCTGAGAACAGGAAGCTAACAATCTTGACGGAAGTCAGTTGTGGAGGAAATCCACACCACATGTGGCTACAGCTTTCTGTGGATTCATAAAGACTGAAACACTCTCACTTCTTCTTTTAAAACCAAAGGGTCCCAACTTCCTTCTCCTCTCCTGGGTCCATTAAAATCGATGGTGGTCACTTGATAGCATGTCTTGGGAGAAGTCCCACTTCTAATGTGTTACCCTGATAAGCAGACTTAACACATTTTTGAAAACTATCTGCTATAGCTGTTTAAGAGAGTTGCTTTTAAATACAGACCCTCGTCTCTTTAGGGAAAGTCTTTATCAACCTAAAACCCTGAACCAAGGAGAGGTAAGGTTTACTTCCCATATGCTTGAAACCACAAAACTTAATGTCTGCAGAACAAATAGCTTCTCCAAGTCAATTTCCTCTCTTCGGATCAGGATGGCACTCACTATTTAACTGGTATAAATATCTCAGCATTTAAGCAATGTAAGTGCAAATTCCAAAGAACTAACTTGCTGACGCAGTTTCACAGACAAAAGTAATCAACTCATCTTCAATTTTCTTAAAGGCGTCAAAGTCATCCACAAAGAAGACATGCCGGGCGCTGGGCTTACTGCCAATGCTAACCAACTCTGAGTAATCTGCATCAGCCACGCCGACTGCAAAAATGCTGTAGCCTGTGGTAAAAGGGGAACAGATTTCTGATGACTTTAAATCGCAGCAAAAACAAATAATGCAATATAAGACACGTCCAAATATTTAAAACATGTTTATTTAGGAGGGCCAGTGGGGATGGATAATTCACTCTTTACAGGTCTTCAGAATTCTGCATGCACATAATTTATGACAATTAACCCATCATCCCCTAAAGAAAGTTTCCACTTTATTTTTATTTATTTATTTATTTTCACAGTATGCAGGCCTCTCACTGTTGTGGCCTCTCCCGTTGCGGAGCACAGGCTCCGGACGCGCAGGCTCAGTGGCCATGGCTCACGGGCCCAGCCGCTCTGTGGCATGTGGGATCCCCTGCATTGGCAGGCAGACTCTCAACCACTGCGCCACCAGGGAAGCCCTGAAAGTTTCTACTTTAAAGAAGCTTAAGAGAGTCAGTGTTTGAGACAAAATAGTTACCATTTGAGTAACATCTTTATTTTTGCATATTTTTAATAATGATTTTAGTATTTATGGGAAAAAGTGCAATTGAAACAAAAAAAGTTTCTTTTTTTCTTTTGTTTTGTTTTGTTTCATTTTCAGAAGTAGAAACGGAGATATTACAGGCTTAAAAGCCTGAGGTGGGTCATAGTTCAATGCTTGGCAAATACATATTAAGCTAGTCTTTGCTCATACAGATCTTATAGAATGCAATCTTCACATTTTGTGTTCTCCATTTTACAAATGAGGAGGCTGAGGCTGAGGAGTTTCTGTGATCAGTTTCCCTTCCCTGGTCCTTTTCACAGTATTGCACTTAATTTTCTTTTTGACCACACAGCATGACAGGGATCGAACCCATGCCCCCTGCAGGGGAAGCATGGAATCTTAAACAAATGGATCACCAGGGAAGTCCTATAGTGCACTTAATTGATGGAGTTGCTTATATAGGGCATCCTGTATGTAACAAAAGTACTGGAGAAAATACAGCAAAATCATAGATTTGTAACCTGGAAATTTTTAAAAATCATATTGTCCAGTTAATATTAAGAAACATTTAGAAACATTTTAGTCATGCTGATGTAGTCTATAAATGTGTATTCAGAAAACAAGGCTAACGGTATCATTGGTAGCCACTGTTGCTTAGCTGTGTAAAACTTACCATCTGATTGCATCTCCCTGGAGATTTTGCTCACATCATCTTGTGATCTTCCATCAGTTATAACCACGATGACCTTCGGGATGCCTCTTCTGGTTCCTGACTCTGCAGTAAACAAGGTATCTCGGACATGCTTAATTGCTTTTCCTGAAACAAAGGAAGGCAACAATTCAATTTCATTTCCTCCCTTACTAGAGATGGAAGAGTGGGAACGAAGTTCTTAAGTCAATGAAAAACCTTTTTTTAAAAAAATCTATATTACTATGCTTCAAAAAGAAGTCATTTCAGTAATTAGTAATAATTATTTCGGGTCTTACCTGGGCTTCTTGTGGTCTTACCTGTTTTTGTATTTCCTCCTTTGTACGAGATATGTTTAATTGCATCAAGAACAGTCTCTTTGGTTTTGTAAGAGTTAAGTTTAAATTCTGTCCTGGGGTCATCAGTGAACTGGACCATTGCAACCTAGAGAGAGAAGGTGTGTTCATTTTTATGTATATTGTAAACTTCCTCTCTGCCAGAGAGCACACACTATAGCATGATTACAACTACAGTTTTTTTAAAATTAATTAATTAATTTATATTTTTAATTTTTGGCTGTGTTGGGTCTTTGTTGCTGCATGCAGGCTTTCTCTAGTTGTGGTGAGCAAGGGCTTCTCTTTTTTATGGTGTGTGGGCTTCTCACTGTAGTGGCTTCTCTTGTTGCGGAGCATGAGCTCTAGGCATGCGGGCTTCAGCTGTTGTGGCTCAAGGGCTCTAGAGCGCAGGCTCAGTAGTTATGGCACACAGGCTTAGTTGCTCTGTGATACGTGGGATCTTCCCAGACCAGGGCTCAAACCCGTGTCCCCTGCATTGGCAGGCGGATTCTTAACCACTGCACCACCAGGAAGTCCTACAACTACAGTTTTCATTTCTTTTTTAACCCAGTCCACAATTTCCTTGGTTTAAACCATACAAGTTACATACCAAATCTGACGACGTCTTAACAAAGTACTTTTCAGGAAGTACTTTATTTTAAAAATCTCTCCCTAAAGCATGAAGACCTTTTGCCATCTCAATTGACAGATGGGAAAATGGCAGCCTAGATCTTCTAACTTGACAAAGTTCAGAGAAAGAATTGAAGTTGCACTATTTACAAGGATTTCTTTATGAAACAAACCTATGAAATAATTACTACTATTCTACCATTTTACAGATCGGAAACTGAGGGATAGAAAGCCAAGTAAAGTACCCAAGATTACTAGAGTAGCCACTGGCAGAACCAACAGCTGAAGCCAGGTAATTCTACTTTAAAATCTGTGTTCTGAATCACTGCAGTATAAACCATCCTGGCTTCATTTCCTACAATTTGCTTCTATTCCTGTGCAACTTTGGGGACATTTAAAATTTATTATATTTTTTGTTTGTTTTTCAGAATTATGAAAGGGCTTCTTTTTGGCTTTGTGAGCCTTCAATTTCTACCAGCCTATCAAGGTCTATTGCAAATGTCATCATCTTTAGGAAACCTCTATTCAAAACAAATTTCTCCCTCCCTGAAATGCCTGAGCATTTTATCTATTCTTCTCTTCTGGTTCCCCTTACATCCAAGTTTTCTCGGCCATTCTTCCAAGACATATTTTCAATCTGTTCACTTTAGTGCATCTCACTGCTACCATCCTAACCCAGGCCTCCATCATCTCTGTGTTGGACCATGAGAGCAGCATCCCAGGTGGTCTCTCCACTTCCACTCTCACCTTTATTAGTACTCACACTCCACGAAGCAGTCAGAATGATCTTTTTTAAAAAGCATATCAGATCTTCTCTCCTTAAAACTTCCCAGTGGCTTCCCATTGTATTTAGGATGATACCCAACTTCTTCAGTGGGTCATAAGACTCAAGGTGATCTAGCTCTGTCTACTTCTTCCATCTCTTCTTCTCCCCCCAGCCCCCCCACAGGATCATCCATTATATTCCAGCCCCAAGTTTTAGCACCTGAAGCCTCAAAACTCATTCTCAACTTAGGCCCTCTGCACTTACTACTTTCCCTGTCTAGAAATTCTACTTTCAAATCTTCTCAGCATCATTCACATCTCAGTTCAGAAGCCACCTCCTCAAAAGACTTTGTGGATCACTCAGTTTAAAATAAACTTTGGTAAATTTAAATCTCAGGTGGAAAGCTCGCATCCCTACCTTGTGAATTTATTTGTTGGCCAATTTGTATCTGTCTCTCATCCTCCTCCTCTCCCTACCTTTAAGAATATAAGCGGGCTTCCCTGGTGGTGCAGTGGTTAAGAATCCGCCTGCCAATGCAGGGGACACAGGTTCGAGCCCTGGTCCGGGAAGATCCCACATGACACGGAGCCCGTGCGCCACAACTACTGAGCCTGTGCTCTAGAGCCTGTGAGCCACAACTACTGAGCCCCCGTGCCTCAACTACTGAAGCCCGCATGCCTAGAGCCGGTACTCCACAACAAGAGAAGCCACTGCAATGAGAAGCCCGCGCACCACAACAAAGAGTAGCCCCCGCTCGACGCAACTAGAGAAAGCCCGCGCACAGCAACAAAGACCCAACTCAGCCAAAAATAAATAAATAAATAAATAAATAAATAAAATATACTACCGTCTTGAGATTAAAAAAAAAAAAAGAATATGAGCAACATGAAATTAGGGACATGTCTGTCACACCCATTATGACAGTACTGTACCTAACCAAAATAAGTTCTCAATAAATATTTGTTGAATGAATAAATTAGTTTTCTATGTTCTACTTGTTCTGTAGTAATTTGTGACGATGACCTTTCTCTTTCAAGATTTTAACATCCTCGAGGGCAAAGAAAATATTGGATGTTCCTTTAGAGAGATACTCTATCCTAGTATATAGAAGACACATCTGCTGACATGGTCATTCTAACCTGTCTTAGTTTGCTGAACTCAAGCGCTTTCAAGGATTAGCATCTTCTCAAGCTCTGTCACACACCAGTAAGCTGCTTCTAAACTCAGACTTGTCTATACTCTCATTTAGGGTTGGATCCAATCAGGATAGTTCTTTACCCATATTCCCTGACAAGCAGCCATAATAAGAGCTTGGAATAATTTTTTCATGCATAGAATGAATTAATGATTGATCTATCAGCCTTACTTGAGTTCCATCTGCACCTATCTTGTCCAGAGCTCCAACAGTGCTATACAGGAAGTTAATGATCTTATTGAAATTTTCATCACCAATACTCCAGGATCCATCCACCATAAACACCAGGTCGGCTTTGGCAGCTTTACATACTGGAGACCAAGAATTAATTTTGAATCAGGGAAAAGGGGAAAACACAGTAGTTATGACACCAACAAAGCAGATAATGGTTTCCCTCTGGTAGCTACAGCCCAAAGGAAAGATATACATCTTACTCCAACCTCTTGCTCATGACCATCATGGCTCTCCTACACCCAAGTTTCCTAGTCATGACAAAGAAACTTCAATCAAATGTGTGGAATTAAAGAGAAAAAAATCTACCGATCTCAGCCCCAAAGAACAGAAATGGGAAGACTGAAAAGTGTAGAACTAAAGTGATTTAGAGACAGAAGCATCAGCAAACACTCTAGTGCCTACTGATTAGAAGGAAATCCAAGCTACCACTCTGTGCACCCTGCCCTCTGCTGATTGAATTAACAATGTGAGAGAGATTCAGCTTCCAGGAGGAAGGCATACCACACAATGGAAGCAGATTAATCTAAAACTTGATATGCATTTGGACGGAGGCCATAAGCAAACTTTAATTCCAGCCTTGCTCAGAAATCCTGTCTATGCCCTTCTGACACCCAGTGATGCATATCAAGAAATGCACATTATCCCAGCTCAGGGAAACTTTTATCAGCAGGTAATACTGATATCAATGTTGAAAAACAGGCAAAAATCACATTAACAAAAACCTATTCCACTGAAAGCATTTTTTAATAGTCTTGTATCACGTGCTGTTTCAGATTATCTATGCCTCTCTTCCCCTTCATTACTGTAGACCACGGTGGTTAACTCTGTTTTATGATGAAACAATTTAGTCTTTAATAATCTGAATCTTTTTATCGTAGGCCATTTGCACACAAATATTCTGTGACCTAATGTACCTTTCACCTTTCTTTAGAAAAAAAATTTACTTGACTTTTATTAAGTGGAACTTTATTCCCTTAAAGCTATTTACGATGTAAAATAAATCATCTCTGAGTTAGTACTCGAGGGACAATAAGGATTTGGTGAGGTTGTTCTCATGAGTTCCACAATGTATAACATTTTACATATTTATGGTTTGAATTTGAAGCTGAAGGGGACCACATGATCTATAATTATAGCTTACAAAAGAAAACCTGGTGGTCTGTTTTCAAGGAAAGACAAAATCTAGATTAGGTTTTACCTTCGAAATGAGAGCAAAATCTATTTGAAAACATGCTAAAATTGAAAAACTTAATACAAGAAAGAAAAAAAAAAGAAAATACATTAAAATACAGGAAGGAATTACCCCTGGAATATGAAATTGTATTTTTAATTTTCTTCTTTGTACTCTTTTCTGTTTCTTTTTTTTTAAAACATCTTTACTGAAGTATAATTGCTTTACAATGGTGTGTTAGCTTCTGCTTTATAACAAAGTGAATCAGCTATACATATGAAAATATCCCCATATCTCCTCCCCCTTGCATCTGCTTCCCACCCTCCCTAGCCCACGCCTCTAGGTGGTCACAAAGCACCGAGCTGATCTCCCTGTGCTATGCAGCTGCTTCCCACTAACTATCCATTTTACACTTGGTAGTATATATAAGTCCGTGCCACTCTCTCACTTCATACCAGCTTATTCTTCCCCCTCCCCGTGTCCTGAAGTCCATCCTCTAAGTCTGCGTCTTTGTTGCTATCTTGGGCCTAGGTTCTTCAGAACCATTTTTCTTTTTTTAGATTCCATATATATGTGTTAGCATATGATATTTATTTTTCTCTTTCTGAATTACTTCACTCTGTTATGACAGGCTCTATCTAGGTCCATCCACCTCACTAAAAATAACTCAATTTCGTTTCTTCTTAAGGCAGAAATATTCTACTGTATATATGTGCCACATCTTCTTTATCTATTCATCTGTTGATGGACACTTAGGGTGCTTCCATATCCTGGCTATTGTAAATAGAGCTGCAAAGAACATTGTGGTACATGACTCATTTTGAATTATGGTTTTCTCAGGATATATGCCCAGTAGTGGGATTCCTGGGTTGTATGGTAGTTCTATTTTTAGTTTTTTAAGGAACCTCCATACTGTTCTCCATAGTGGCTGTATCAATTTATATTCCCACCAACAGTGCAAGAGGGTTCCCTTTTCTCCGCCCCCTCTCCAGCATTTATTGTTTCTAGATTTTTTGATGATGGCCATTCTGACTGGTGTCAGGTGATACCACATTGTAGTTTTGATTTGCATTTCTCTAATGATTAGTGATGTTGAGCATCCTGTCATATGTTTGTTGACAATCTGTATATCTTCTTTGAGAAATGTCTATTTAGGCCTTCTGCCGATTTTTCGATTGGGTTGTTTGTTTTTTTGATATTGAGCTGCATGAGCTGCTTGTAAATTTTGGAGATTAATCCTTTGTCTGATGATTCATTTGCAAATATTTTCTCCCATTCTGAGGGTTGTCTTTTCGTGTTGTTTATGGTTTCCTTTGCTGTGCAAAAGCTTTTAAGTTTCATTCGTTCCCATTTGTTTATTTTTGTTTTTATTTCCATTTCTCTAGGAGGTGGGTCAAAAAGGATCTTGCTGTGATTTACATCATAGAGTGTTCTGCCTATGTTTTCCTCTAAGAGTTTTATAGTGTTTGGCCTTATATTTAGGTCTTTAATCCACTGTGAGTTTATTTTTGTGTATGGTGTTAGGGAGTCTTCTAACTTCATTGTTTTACATGTAGCTGTCCAGTTTTCTGAGCACCACTTACTGAAGAGGCTGACTTTTCTCCATTGTATATTCTTGCCTGCTTTATCAAAGGAAAGGTGACCATATGCATGTGGGTTTATCTCTGGGCTTTCTATCCTGTTCCATTGATCTATATTTCTGTTTTTGGCCAGTACCATACTGTCTTGATTACTGTAGCTTTGTAGTAGAGTCTGAAGTCTGGGAGCCTGATTCCTCCAGCTCTGTTTTTCTTTCTCAAGATTGCTTTGGCTATTCGGGGTCTTTTGTGCTTCCAAACAAATTGTGAAAGTTTTTGTTCTAGTTCTGTGAAAAATGCCACTGGTAGTGTGATAGGTATTGCATGCAATCTGTAGATTGCTTTGGGTAGTAGAGTCATTTTTACAATGTTGAATCTTCTCGTCCAAAAACATGGTATATCTCTCTATCCGTTTGTACCATCTTTAATTTCTTTCATCAGTGTCTTACAGTTTTCTGCATACAGGTCTTTTGTCTCCCTAGGTAGGTTTATTCCTAGGTATTTTATTCCTTTTGTTGCAAGGGTAAATAGGAGTGTTTCCTTAATTTCTCGTTCAGATTTTTCATCATTAGTGTATAGGAATGCAAGAGATTTATGTGCATTAATTTTGTATCCTCCTACTTTACCATATTCATTGATTAGCTCTGGTAATTTTCTGGTAGCATCTGTAGGATTCTCTATGTATAGCATCATGTCATCTGCAAATAGTGACAGCTTTACTTCTTCTTTTCCAATTTGGATTCCTTTTATTTCTTTTTCTTCTCTGATTGCTGTGACTAAAACTTCCAAAAATATGTTGAATAATAGTGGTGAGAGTGGACAACCTTGTCTTGTTCCTGATCTTAGAGGAAATGGTTTCAGTTTTTCACCACTGAGGATGATGTTGGCTGTGGGTTTGTCATATATGGCCTTTATTATGTCGAGGTAAGTTCCCTCTATGTCTACTTTCTGGAGGGTTTTTATCATAAATGGGAGTTGAATTTTGATGAAAGCTTTTTCTGCATCTACTGAGATGATCATATGGTTTCTCTCCTTTAATTTGTTAATATGGTTTATCACATTGATTGATTTCCTTATATTGAAGAATTCCTGCATTCCTGGGTTAAATCCCACTTGATCATGGTGTATGTGCTGTTGGATTCTGTTTGCTAGTATTTTGCTGAGGATTTTTGCAGCTATGTTAATCAGTGATATTGGCCTGTAGTTTTCTTTCTTTGTGACATCTTTGTCTGGTTTTGCCATCAGGGTGATGGTGGCCTCGCAGAATGAGTTTGGGAGTGTTCCTCCCTCTGCCATATTTTGGAAGAGTTTTGGAAGGATAGGTGTTAGCTCTTCTCTAAATGTTTGATAGCATTCACCTATGAAGCCATCTCTCCTGGGCTTTTGTTTGTTGGAAGATTCTTAATCACAGATTTAATTTCACTGCTTGTGATTGGTCTGTTTATATTTTCTATTTCTTCCTGGTTCAGTCTCAGAAGGTTGTGCTTTTCTGAGAATTTTCCATTTCTTCCAGGTTGTCCATTTTATTGGCATAGAGTTGCTTGTAGTGATCTCTCATGATCCTTTGTACTTCTGCAGTGTCAGTTGTTACTTCTCCTTTTTCATTTTTAATTCTGTTGATTTGAGTCTTCTCCCTTTTTTTCTTGAGGAGTCTGGCTAGTGGTTTATCAATTTTATCTTCTCAAAGAACCAGCTTTTAGTTTTATTGATCTTTGCTTTTTCATTTATTTCTGATCTGATATTTATGATTTCTTTCCTTCTGCTAACTTTGGGGTTTTTTTGTTCTTTCTCTAATTGCTTTAGGTGTAAGGTTAGGTTGTTTATTTGAGATGTTTCTTGTTTCTTGAGGTAGGATTGTATTGCTGTAAACTTACCTCAGAACTATTTTGCTGCATCCCATAGGTTTTGGGGTGTCATGATTTCATTGTCCTTTGTTTCTAGGTGTTTTTTTTTATTTCCTGTTTGAGTTCTTCAGTGATCTCTTGCTTATTCAGTAGTGTATTGTTTAGCCTCCATGTGTTTGTATTTTTAACAGATTATTTTCCTGTAATTGATATCTAGTCTCACAGCATTGTGGTCGGAAAAGATACTTGATATGATTTCAATTTTCTTAAACTTACCAAGGCTTGATTTATGACCCAAGATATGATCTATCATGGAGAATGTTCCATGAGCAGTTGAGAAGAAAGTGTATTCTGTTGTTTTGTGATGGAATGTGAGAATGGAATATCCTATAAATATCAGTTAAGTCCATCTTGCATCTTGTTTTACGTATTATTTAATGCTTCTGTTTCCTTATTTATTTTCATTTTGGATGATCTGTCCATTGGTGAAAGTAGGGTGTTTAAGTCCCCTACTATTATTGTGTTACTGTCAATTTCCCCTTTTACGGTGGTTAGCATTTGCCGTATGTATTGAGGTGATCCTGTGTTGGGTGCATAAATACTTACAATTGTTTTATCTTCTTCTTGGATTGATCCCTTGATCATTATGTATTGTCCTTCTTTTTCTCTTGTAATAGTTTTTTTTTTAAAGTCTATTTTGTCTGATATGAGACTTGCCACTCCAGCTTTCTTTTGATTCCCATTTGCATGGAATATCTTTATCCATCCCCTCACTTTCAGTCTGTATGTGTCCCTAGGTCTGAAGTGGGTCTCTTGTAGACAGATATACAGGTCTTGTTTTTGTTTCCATTCAGCCAGTCTACGTCTTTTGGTTGGAGCATTTAATCCATTTATGTTTAAGGTAATTATTGATATGTATGTTCCTATTACGATTTTCTTAATTGTTTTGGGTTTGTTTTTGTAGGTCTTTTCCTTCTCTTGTGTTTCCTGCCTAGAGAAGTTCCTTTAGCATTTGTAGTATAGCTGGTTTGGTGGTGCTGAATTCTCTTAGCTTTTGCTTGTCTGTAAAGGTTTTAACTTCTCCATCAAATCTGAATGAGATCCTTGCTGGGTAGAATAATCTTGGCTGTAGGTTTTTCCCTTTCATCACTTTAAACATGTCTTGCCACTCCCTCTGGCTTGCAGAGTTTCTGCTGAAATATTAGCCGTTAACCTTATGGGGATTTCCTTGTATGTTACTTGCTATTTTTCCCTTGCTGCTTTTAATATTTTTTCTTTGTATTTAATTTTTGATAGATAGTTTGATTAATATGTGTCTTGGCATGTTTCTTCTTGGATTTATCCTGTATGGGACTCTCTGTGCTTCCTGGACTTGATTAACTATTTCCTTTCCCATATTAGGGAAGTTTTCAACTATAATCTCTTCAAATATTTTCTCAGTCCCTTTCTGTTCTCTTCTTCTTCTGGGACCCCTATAATTCGAGTGTTGGTGTGTTTAATTTTGTCCCAGAGGTCTCTGAGATTGTCCTCAGTTCTTTTCATTCTTTTTTCTTTATTCTGCTCTGCAGTAGTTATTTCCACTATTTTATTTTTCAGGTCACTTATCCGTTCTTCTGCCTCAGTTATTCTGTTATTTACCCCTTCTAGAGAATTTTTAATTTCATTTATTGTGTTGTTCATCATTGTTTGTTTTCTCTTTAGTTCTTGTAGGTCCTTGTTAAACGTTTCATGTATTTTCTCTATTCTATTTCCAAGATTTTGGATCATCTTCACTATCATTGTTCTGAATTCTTTTTCAGGTAGACTGCCTATTTCCTCTTCATTTATTAGGCCTGGTGGGTTTTTACCTTGCTCCTTCATCTGCTGTTAGTTTTTCTGTCTTCTCATTTTGCTTATCTTACTGTGTTTGGGGTTTCCTTTTCTCAGGCTGTAGGTTCGTAGTTCCCGTTGTTTTTGGTGTCTGTCCCCAGTGGCTAAGGTTGGTTCAGTGGGTTTTGTAGGCTTCCTGGTGGAGGCGACTAGTGCCTGTGTTCTGGTGGATGAGGCTGGATCTTGTCTTTCTGTTGGGCAAGTCCACATCTGGTGGTGTGTTTTGGCATGTTTGTGGCCTTATTATGATTTTAGGCAGCCTCTCTGCTAATGGGTGGGGTTGTGTTCCTGTTTTGCTAGTTGTTTGCATAGGGTGTCCAGAATTGTAGCTTGCTGTCCGTTGAGGGGAGCTGGGTCTTAGTGTTGAGATGGAGATCTCTGGGAGAGCTTTCTCCATTTGATATTATGTGGAGTTGGGAGGTCTCTGGTGGACCAATGTCATCCACTCAGGTCTCCCACCTCAGAGGCACAGGCTTGACACCTGGCCAGAGCACCAAGATCCTGTCAGCCACACGGCTGAGAAGAAAAGGGAGAAAAAAGCAATAAAATAAAATAAAGTTATTTAAATAAAAATCAAAAAGTAATAAAGAAAGAAAGAAGTGAGCAACCAAACCAAAAAACAAATCCACCAATGATAACAAGGGCTAAAAAGTATACTAAAAAAACAAAACAAAAAAACCAGACAGACAGAACCCTAGGACAAATGGTAAAAGCAATGCTATACAGACAAAATCACAGAAAGAAGTATACACATACACACTCACAAAAAGGGAAAAAGGAAAAATATATATATATATTATATTGAAAAAAAAAGGAAGACAGCTACCAAATTGATAAAAAAATCTACCAGTGATAATAAACTCTAAATACTAAACTAAGTTAAACATAAAACCAGAAACAAATTAGATGAAGAAAGCAAACCCCAAGTCTACAGTTGCTCCCATAGTTCACCTCCTCAATTTTGGGATGATTCACTGTCTATTCAGGTATTCCAGAGACGCAGGGTACATCAAGTTCATCGTGGAGATTTAATCCATTGCTCCTGAGGCTGCTGAGAGAGATTTCCCTTTCTCTTCTTTGTTTGCGCAGCTCCCGGGGTTCAGCTTTGGATTTGGCCCCACCTCTGCGTGTAGGTCTCCTGAGGGCGTCTGTTCCCTTTTGGGAAATCTAAGACCTTCTGCTAGCATTCAGTAGGTGTTCTGTAGGAGCTGTTCCACATGTAGATGTATTTCTGATGTATTTGTGGGGAGGAAGTTGATCTCCACATCGTATTCCTCCGACATCTTGAAGGTCTGTCTTCATAAGTCCCACTTTGTAGGAGAGCACCACTTTTCTCCAATTCCATAAAATCTTCAACAGTGATGAAAATATAGTCCACTCCAGGAACCTCACCCTCCTTATGTGGCCCTGTGGTGCCTAGAGCTCTGTTCAAAGGAAGCAGAGAAGCCACACGTCTTCTCCCATTTTCCACGGTCCTCATCAGTGTCTTCTCAAACCACCTGTACTGATCCAAACCATTCTCAGATCATAGAATTCTCTTGATAGAAGTAGTCCCCACTGAGCTTTGATTTTTTTCAGCCTGGATGTCCAGAATTTTCTTCTTTAAGCCAGACACAGTAACATAAAACTGCCACTGAGGTGGTTTTTTTTTCCCCCTCTTCTCAAATATGAAGCCTGCAGCAGTTCTCTCTCTCTCTCCCTTTCTCTCTCTTTCTCTCTCCTGCTCTCTCCCTCTCTCCTCTCTGGCTTACCCTCTCTCCCTCGGTTTCTCTTTCCTCAACCCCCACCAGCAACCTCATTGTCTTTTCTGTTTCTTAATGTTTGTTTAATAAATACTCAATATCACTTGAATAATAAAAATTTACAAGCTTTTAAATTAAATACAGCCAGGACAAATAGAAACTAAGATGAATAAGGCATTAATGTTGCAGAAGCCCCACTCTCTAAAACCATCATGATGAAAACTACAGGAAAAATGTTCCTACATTGTCAATCCTCACCGTCATAGACCCTTCCAAATCACATGTCTCCCATGAGCACTCAGGAATGTTGACTGCACGATACTCATGTTCTGCTATAAATAAAAATATTCTGACTTCAGAGAGTCCTGTAATATCTGTATCAGAAATGTCTGATAAATTCATCAATTAGGATTCTGTTTCCAGTTCCAATAGTGAAAATCATCATAAATAGTTAGACTAGAAAAAGCTAGATATGAAGATGGAAGAAGAAAGAGTCTGGCATTCCAGGTAGAACCGATAGCATTAAAAGATGCAGGATAGCATAAGGCATGTATGCAGAACCCAGAGTTATACAATTGTGCTGGTAACTAATATAGTCTGGGACATGATACCACAACATAGGTTGATCATTGAAGACTTTGCCTGGTATGCTAGGAAGGATGTTGAGCTTTATTTTTGTACAGTTCCTTATTACCGCTTTGTTTCCTTGATCTTTACACTCTCCAGCATCAGACCCCTCTGACTATGTTCCTGTCCCTTGCCGGACATTTGGTCCTGTCTAAAACGTTGATAAGACATTTGGTCTATACCAACAGGTTCTTGAAATTTGATCCCATCCAAAATGTTACAAGCATATTTGGCCCATGCCAAATTGTTCTGGACAGGACCAAATATTAAGGAACTTTTGGCATGGACCATATGTCTGCTAACACTCTGAAAGGTGGGAACAACTTATTTTTCATTGTATCTCTGGTACGTAATAGGTACTTAAAAATGCATGGTAAATGGAAGAAGTCTTCCAAAACAACCTTCCAACTATGTGTTCTAGCTTTATCTTCTCCTGCCCTAATCCCTCCTCCCCATTTCACCAAGGTTATCTTTCTTAAACATAGATTTCTGCAGGTCACCCTCTCTTCATAAAACTCCTCATGGCATACCATGTCCTATAGGATAAAGCCCAGCCTCCTTATTCAGGCACACAAACCACGTCATAACTCTATCTTCACTTTTCTCTATGGGTCACACTAAAGTGCTTATGGTTCCCCAAACACATTACGTGCTTAGATCACTCCATGACTTCGAGTGCTTGTCTCTCCATTATTTACTTGTAAAACTTATTCTTCAAAATGTAAATCAAATTCCTCCTCCTCCTTTACAGGTAATTAACCTGCAGCAGCATTAACTGTTCTCATTTCTGGGCTACCATAGTATAATCTCCACTTTTTAACTCATTTCCTTGGCTGGTAATTACCTAGGCAAACACCTATCTCTCTTGCAATACTGAAAATAAGCAGAGAGCAGTAATCATAGATTGTTATTGCATTCCAAGTACCTGGCATAAGAGCTTTGAGAATGAATAGTAGGGTTAATAAATGTTCATTAATGGAATAAAAAAATTAATGATCACTACTGTGTTTGAAAGGTTTTTAGAAAGTTACCTTAATGGCTCAAGTAAGAGGTGATGAGAAACTCTTGTGATGAAGATAGAAAGAAACAACTGGGAGAGACATTCGGAGGTAAGCTGGAACACTGTTACCCTTGTCTACAGAATTATAAACTACACTCTCACTCATAAATTATGTAACTACTCTTCCTTGGTAAACATGTACTACTCTATTTTTGATGAAATAAATATGAAGAAATTCTGTTAGAAAATTTATTCTGTGTGTACAGAGTCTATATTAGATGATTTTTTGTCGAATATATTTGACATATACACTGCATAAAGTTAAAGTGTACAACATACTAATTTGATACATTTATATATTGTAATATTGTTGATATAGTGACATTTAGCATCTCTATCGCATCACATAATTATAGTAAAATATTGCTGCCTCTATTCATTACACTGCATATTAGATCTCTATGTCTTATTTACTACTCATTGCCAAGTTGAACACCATAAGGGTTTGATAAGCATTTGTATTAAGGAGAAAATATCTTCCATTAATACCTTGGGTTTTAAATGAACAAGCAAACAATACCAACAGAAATCCAAAACCTAAAATCACATCATGATTGTATAATTCTTTTACCTTCTTTTGCTGGTGGAATGGTTGGAGGAAAAGTAGGTGGCTGAGTAGGAAGTGATTCTGTAAAGGAGAGGGAGAAACAACATCAATTAAGCATCTCATCTGTGGCGAAGAGAGGGAGGCCATGGAGTCATAATTCTTCAGGGGAGTCAGTGATTTTGACAACTGTCTTCTTTGAGAATTTAGTACCCACTATAAATCAGCCAAAGCCTGTGAAAACTGGTTCCAACCATCCCCTCAACATCAGACTGAAGGCTTGAAATGTCATTTTGCCACAATTCAGTTTACCCAGTGGGAGTCAATGCAATCAAACTGTCAACTACAAAGTGGTTTTAATACTGATTTAAGGCTGGAACCCTGCCAACCTATTTCAGATTAGTCTCTGGTTGCTTTCACACATATAATAAACTTTATTTCCATTCTGCCTAAGGATTGACCATCAATCCATGTTCAATAGCACTTTCTCCCTTTTGACCCTGCATCCCCAGGATGTGGTCGCCAAGGGAATCTGATTTACTCCCTACTACATTCAGGCTGTGTCTGGGAAACTTTCAGTTTTGAGAACAAAATGGCAGGACCTTGGGAGGCTATGGTGTGTCCTGATCAGTTTAACCTGGATGATGAGGGATGAGAAAACTGTGTAATACATGGAGGTGTGGTTTGGTTAAAGGTCACAGGTATAGTCACATCAGAGCAGTGACTTTCTTACCAATTCACATGGTAAAGCATCAGGAAGCTATGACATCATTAGGTAAACATCCTAATATTATTTTTTTTATATATTCTTTTTTTAAATTCTTATTTGACACTAAAGACTTAAGAAAAATTGAGAAAATTATTTTTATTATTCCAGTTTAATATGAGGGAAAACCCTCAACGAATCATAACCATTCACACAGAGGAATGTCTAGCCTCTGCAGACAGTAAGCGCCAACTAGCTGGAAGGATTTGAGCTCAAGCAGACTGTTTGCTGGGAATGTTGTAAAAGGAATTCCTTCACTGCCAGGAAGGTTGGAAGAGACAAATTTTAAGGTCTCTTCCAATTCTAGGAGCCAATAAAATAATATTATTTGAGTAAAGTGATTCAACATTTAAAGGAATGAGGTATATTACTGATATGGAAAAATGGAAAAGTGTTTGAGATTAATCCTTATGTGAAATGAAGCAGAAAACCATGGTATGATCCCATCTGTGAAAATTGAAAAAATCCTATTTAACTGATAAATACTGATTTATCTATACACTTCTATATGGTTACACACACACACACACACACACACACACACACACACACACACACACACAACAAGTAACAGGTAGAATTTCTTGAAGGAGACCAAGCTGGTACAAATGGGTATTTCTGGGAAGAAAGAATGAGGAAAGAGGGAAGGAGACAACACAATATATACCTTCTGTTGCATTATTACAGATACAGAATATCACTTTTTTCTTTTAAAGGCAATTTTTTGGAAACTAAAAAGTTTCAAAAGTAAAAACACTTGAGACATTTTAATATTAAAACTAGGACTGCAAAACTTTTTTGAAAGCACCATAAAATCCTTCTAGAGCCAGATGTATTTATCTTAAAATTTGTGGAAGCAGTGGGTCATCTTTACAATGGTGCATTTTCTTTAATGTGAAAACCTGAGGCATATCCTAACTTTAGTCAATAAATCAAGAACAAAATCAGTGAGTGGCTCTGGAAGCCAGATCAATATGTTTGGTTAGAACATCTGGCCTAAGAGTCTCTTGGGTAAGAAGAACCACAGTGAACTGGGAACATGTGTTTATATTCTCTGTGTGGCACACAGATGGTCCCTGTGTTCAAGTCTGTGAGAAGCTGTCACATTGAAGGGGGAACAGTCTCAATCTGCATTTGCTTCAGAAGGTTGAACTAGAGCCAGTGGGTAGAAGCTATAAGATGACACATGTCCCCAACAGAAGGAAAACATTTACACCAAACAGAGCTTTCCAAAATAACCCTGGACTGGTAGTTAACAGTTGTGAGGTTAAGGTTAGGGGAATTTGAAGGAGACCAGAGTCCCCAAACTCAAATAGTTTTAGAGGTCAGGCAAGTAATGAATGGGAGCAAAGAATATAGCCTAAACATTAAGGAATAACAAACTTAAGAGCACATAACACTGTCTAAAAGAGACAGCAGTTACTGAGTTTCTGTAGATTTAGCACCATGAGGATTTGTGTGCCCTGTGTTGTCAGATCTTTTGAATTTTTCAAGAATACTTTAAAACTTAAAAAAAAAAAAAAATAGCCCAGAGAAAAACATAGCTGACAGTGAGATCTAACCCCATGGCCATCAGTTTGTGACTTCCAGGAAGACAGCAACGGTGATAACAAAAGTACTTGTTCAATAAGATACAGGTTGAGAAGTTCCTCAGCAGGCTCTTTTCATTGGATCTTTACCACCACCAAAGGAGGTAAGAGAGTAGGTATTTAATTTTATAGGTAAGCAAAAAGCAGCTCAGAGATGTTAAACTGCCCAAGGCCACAAAGCTAAAAAGGACCCCAACCAAGCCTATTTGACTCTAAATCTCATGCACTACCAGGCCTCTAATAATTTTGAAATTATATAATCCTCTAACCATAAAACAAATTCTAATGAGCAATCAAAAGCAACAAATAACTGATCTATTCTTCAGTGTGGATAAACCTCAAAAACATATGCTAAGTGAAAGACGTCAGATGCAAAAGACTACATATTACATATTTCCATTTATACGAAATGTCTAGAAATGTACAAGAAAACAAAGTAGACTGCCTGAGGCAGACAGTAGGAAAGAAGACTCACTGGGGATGAGCTTGAAAGCTCTCTGGATTGATGGGAATGTCCTAACATTGGATTGTAGTGATGGCTGCACAACCTTTTACATTTACCAAAGATCATTGAATTGTATGCTTAAAATGGGTAAATTTTATGGAATGTAAATTATACCTCAAAAATACATGTGTCCTGTAAACTGTTGAATATTTCAGTGTTATGAAATAAAGTCTCTGTGTTGGAAAGGAGATGATTCCATTAACTATACTTTCACCTTATCTGTTGGAAGATTATATATTGATGATGATTTCTTTCTGCATGTTCAGGGCAACTGAAAGGCCTATATACACGGGTAGTAGAACTTCCTAAACATCAAATGCATGATAGAGGGGCTACCAAGAAAGCCCATCGCCCACCACCGATTCTGATACCAATCTTTGGGGATTTCAAGTTTAAGTTCAAGATACTGAGTTGGGGACACACATATGTCCCCTGGAATTCACTACCATTCAAACCATTTTAATGTTTGTGGCCTCTAGGTCCGGAATCCTTGATTAAAAGGATATCAAGAAGTTGACATACGAAGAAGTTGATACCCTCCTTGCTGTTTAGAACATGTAAAAAGTGCCTTGTTTTCATTTTATAGTTTGCCTTTCCCTTCAGTGCATCAGATTTCCAGCCAGCTTGGAAAAAGAGCAAGAGCCTCTTAAGTAGGCAAGTCTAGGGTCAGCCAGTTGGAACGTCTTGGCTCCATTCCCACCCTCATGGCTGTAGTAATGTGCCATTGTTTTAATGTCAGGACCCAGTCCTTACACTTCATTTCACACTCCACATTCCACAGATGTTCCTAATGGAAATAGATCACAATATAGGTCATTGTTTCAAGCACTTTGCCATCCTATGGCCTTATAGTCCCTGTGACAACATATGGAGGATGGAAAAAAACCATACAGATGACATTAGTGGGCCACAAGCAGGGAATTCTGGGACTGAATAAGACACACAAAATTGTATTATAGATATTCCCACACAGCAATAGCTAATATTTTTCTAAACGGAATAAGATTTTTGAACCAAAACAGGACGCCTAAAATACCATTTGTTCATGAAGACAGGGATCAGGAGAGAACACACTTGACTTACGTGGTTTGTTTTTGTTTTTGTTTTTGTTTTTGTTTTTCCCGGTACGCGGGCTACTGCTGTGGCCTCTCCCGTTGCGGAGCACAGGCTCCGGATGCGCAGGTTCAGCTGCCATGGCTCACGGGCCCAGCCGCTCCGCGGCATGTGGGATCCTCCCGGACTGGGGCACGAACCCGTGTCCCCTGCATCTGCAGGCGGACTCTCAACCACTGTGCCACCAGGGAAGCCCTGACTTACGTGTTTTTTCCGTTATGCTCACACTGGGTCCCTCAATCTCGTGGAGCTTTGTGTAAACACTGATTTTATATTCTGAATCTGGCTGAAGTCCATAGAAGCAATGTCTGTTTGTCCCTCCACCCAGAGTGGATTCTTGCTTTTGTGTATCTATAATAAAAACAAAACAAAACATACATGAACAATACATGAACTTTTAAAAACAGCCATCAGTGGATGATTTGCTTCTAAAATGCTTAATATGCATGGCCTATTCAGATAACTCCAGAATGAATTAAACTTGTTTGAGGGGGTGTATCTTTTTTTTAAAGAGTTAACATTTCCACTGTTTTTTTTTTACATAATTGAAAATCACATTTTATATGTTTAGAGATGAGACTGACTAGTAAAAGGCTGCTGAGGTCAATCCTTTAACAAATGGAGAACTGTTCATGTTTATAATTATATGTACACAACTTAATTGACCTTTTGGACAGGTGTCAAGGTGAGTATATTTTTATATATATATATATTTACTTATTTATATAATTCTAAAAATTAGAATTCCCTTTTATTCAATATGATTCTTCAGAACACAGTCGAACAATTAAAACTTGACATAAAAAGATACATCCTTTTGGCCCCATACAACTTATTACCATACAATAGGATGCCCTTCTTGCCAATGGCCTAAAGATATAAGTATGGAGTTAGAAATTGTAGGGTGCTAAGCAGGTCTCATGCCTGTGGGCTAAGAAGTGGGCTTCCAGGGTCTCAGAAGGTTCATCTACGGGTCCAGGCGGTTTGCACAGTTGCCACAAATGCAGGCAAGAGCTTGGAACAGCACTGGGACAGCCAGGGTGTCCCCGGACTGTCCAATTCATACTTCTCAGTCTTGATTTTTCACTGACACTCAGGATTTCTTTCGATAGCAAAGGAGACTGCTAGGAAGCTAGGAGGAGGCTCTCCAAATTCCTTGGATTCACTTTAAAGGTCCTTTTTTATTCTTTTAAAATCATAATTGAGGAAATAGGACATGGTGCTTAAGTGGCTTACGACCATAAATCATCCCATACATCTTGGTCTCCCAACTCCTGGTTCCGATATTCTTTTTGTTCTACCAAGGAGACATGCCACACACAGCCATTTCCACTGCCACCTTCTCTGTCCTGGCTCTACCATGGCAGAGGCATGACAAAGAATTTAGGAGGCCTGATTAACTGTTGGCTAATTTCTTCATTCCCATATCCACAGCAAAATTTCTTTGCCTTCTTAGAAGAATTAGTGCTTGCCCTCAGGTTTGGAGACTGGGAGAAGTTGGATTAATTATATTAGTCACTTCCTGAGAGCTTACTATGGTACCTGGTTCAGTGCTTGGTATTTAATGATAAAAATAAGAGCAAAGGTAGTAATGGCCAACATTTAGTGAGTACGTACCACGTACCAGGCACTATTCTTAGGATTTTATGTGTATTAATTCATTGGATCCTTATAATATTTATAATTATCCCCAATTTAAAGACAAGAAACTGAAGGCTAGGAAAGTTAGTAGCTTACCCAAGTCCATACACTAAGTAGCAGAAGTGAAATGCAAATTCAGACCTTGAAGCCCAGTCTCAGAGGATGTTGCTTTAATTTCCATTAATATATCATAAAATAATATAAGTTAAATATACAATTTTTTTTCAAAATGAAAGAGTTGGAGAGCTGCTGAGTGCATATGAAATTAGTAAGCATGATAGTAGGGAGATCACATGAGTCCTCGTGGCTCAGAGCTTTATAGCTCCATTGGCACAGCTGCCTACCTTGGTGGCTTCCATTACTGAAGAATTTAAAATGGTTTTTTTCACAGGCATAGAGTGTTGATTTATTTATTTTTTAACCATTATTTATTTTTTAACCATGGATAATTGGTTAAGAAGAAGAATCCCTGCTACCATGAAAAAAACTACCATGCAAATTTCCCTCTAGATTGATTTTCATCTGATCCACAAATTGCATCCTAGTCAAAGCCTTATATAGTTTTATTTCTAGGAATTTAAAAACCAGTGTTTAAAAACTACATTGATTAAATATTACACATATTTCTGAGAACTCCTGCAAAATGTTATAGTTTATTAAATACGAACAAAATATAGAAAATATTAAAAAATACCAGTTGCAGGGAACTATATTCAATATTTTATAATAACCTGTATGGGAAAAGAATCTGAAAAAGAACATATAAACATATGTATATATGTGTGTATACATATGTATATATGTATACACACATATATATAAATGAATCACTTTGCTGTACACCTCCTGAAACTAACACAAGTGTAAATCAATTATACTTCAATAAAAAATAAATAAATTAAAAAAAAGATAGAGCAAAAAAAAATTGCTTTTTTAAGCATAAAACGTGAAAATGTTAAAAAGTGATTTTGGTCTATTTTGAAAGTATAATACCTAGTAAATTTCAATCCATATCTTAAATACATATCTGAACAAAAATATATTATAACATACATGTCAGAACAAACATGATATATGTCATTTAAAATTTTGTCTATGGACAAATCCTGATTGTTTTTAATATAATTAAATTAAGGCCATTTGTCGAAAGCAATTTGAAATTTATTTTTATAATTGTGAATATTAAAGAGTTTCAAAAGTGAACATAATATAATCTCTAGAATATATTTGCGTGGAATGGCTTAAGGTCTACCTCAATATTTTCTGTGTCATATATTATTCAAAATAATGAAATAAAAAAATTGTTGAGGTGTTTGTGAGATTATGTATTGCTGTGAAAGGAATTTAATAGTAAGAAAATATTAGTAAACCCTGCCCTCTGCTTTGCTGATGTCCAAGTTCAGTCTGGGGTTCCCAGGCTCAGAACCCCATAATAGCTGCTTCTTTCTGACCATTAACCACTCTTTGGAGCCACCTGTAATACAAACATTTCCCAAATCCATGCATGGATCATCTTTATCTATCTCCACAAAAGCTTCCAGGACTCTCCAGGAATCAATCCTAGAAATGCACTTTTCTGTCATTTCCTCTATTTCTCATGAATCCCCATGTCACAGACGCTTGACAATAGAATATAAATGGGCTTCACTCCTACTACAAAACCAAAACCAAAAAATCTACAAATCATTGGAAAACTGGAACAGATACAGGAAAATTAATGGGAAACAGTATCAGTTTGATCCCAGTGCTAACGAAGAAGGGTTACATGAATGGGGATGTATCCGTGTTGCTTTTGGCACGTGTGATTCAGGTCTAATGGCTTTGCCTTAAAGAAAAACATTTAACGTGATCAAATGATGATTAATTTCCTCAACACCTTGTGCCAAAAGCCAGGAGTCAAATTTATTTTTTTGGAAGGGGGGGAACAATCTGTCATTGTGCATTCATTCTTATGAAGCAAGGCTAAATACATTCTCTGAGTTACTGTCATCGTGATTATCATGATACCAACTTGACTCCCCAAAATGTCCTGAGTGGTTACTGAGATCCACAAGCAAGTAATACCCAGGATCCAGGAGAGTCAGCTGGAATTTGATGATGTATGCTTCCACTCTCCAGGTCTTTCAAATACTCTGACCCCCAAGCATAATATCACTGCTTCAAAAAAAGTTTAATCTTGAGAATAGATTTTTGTTTCATATGATCATTTTGAGGGGGATCTGGTCCCTGATAAGGTAGGCTTCTCCACTATGCTGCAATTCTCTATTCTTGTTAATAGATGACACAGCAAAATTGACATTTTGGTACCTAAAGATAGAAGAGAAGTTGAGCATTCTTTGAAACTTTAAAAACTCAGGCTAAAAAGAAAGTCACCAAGTTAATGCGATTAGGGAGGGAATACAGTATCGTGGTCCATGTGGTGTATAAATACATGAACTTGAAGGGAAACGCTACATCCAACCTCGGGTGTCACGTCAACTCAGAAACAGCTGGACAGAGAGACAGAACTCTTGAGCATCTGCAGAACTAACGGAGGTTCTCATGGGGTTCTGAGTTATTCAAAACCACCCCAAAGTCTCTGACTTTGGTGTGTCCTACGATTAACCAAAAGCCTACAATTTAATTTGGAAAGTGGATGACTGACTCAAAAGCAGATCTGAATTCAGTCTCTCTTGAGAGGACTTGATTCTTCTGGTAATCTTTCTTTTTCTCCTTATTGGCAATTAAAAAATGTCAAGGGCTTCCCTGGTGGCGCAGTGGTTGAGAGTCCGCCTGCCGATGGAGGGGACACGGGTTCGTGCCCCGGTGCGGGAAGATCCCACATGCCGCGGAGCGGCTGGGCCGGTGAGCCATGGCCGCTGGGCCTGCGCGTCTGGAGCCTGTGCTCCGCAACGGGAGAGACCATAGCAATGAGGCCCGCGTACCGCAGGAAAAAAAAAAAAAAAAAAAGTCAAAATATTTACATGGGTAGAGGACAGCTGTTGTTTCTGCCTGTCTTGGATCTAATCTTTCTTTCTTTGAATCTATTCTTCCCCGCTCTGAGTCTTTTTGATTTGGAAAGGACTGAATAAGAACGCCCACCGCCCCCCGCCTCCAGACACAGGGCTGGGAAGTAACCAGGTTTCACCCATAATTTTATTTCATGCCCTTGAACTCAATGACAGATTTAGGAGCATGTGACCCCAAACCTGGCCAATACAACTCAGTTCCTGGACTTTTGTAGGAATAATTGAGAAAGAGGAGTTCTCTTTTCAGTAAAACTATTAAGCTGGAAGCTAGGAGGATGTAATTTGGATTAGACCGGGGCCAACTCACAATCTGGCTGAGAACGAAGGCAGAGGAGAGCAGAGCAGAAGCATGGAGCAAGGCTTCATCTCGATGAAATTGTTTGAACACCTAGATTTAGACATGCCTAAAGCCAGATACTGTTGAACTTCTCAGTATGTTAGCCAAGAAATTGACCCTTTCGCTTAAGTCCCTTTTATTCGTGTTTCTACCATTCCCAAACAAAACAAGCAAACCTGAATGATACAGCCTTGCTGCTTTATTCACAAAACCTTGGAAATTTATAGGTATTACCTCAGGTGAAAGCCTCAAAAGAAGTCATTTAGGAGAAACTGAAGCCCAGAGAAGAAAGTTGACCAGCAGCTGTGGTCAGAGCAGACGCAAACCCACCGACTTCATCTCGGGATAAAAGTGCACTGACCAGACCATGGGAAATACACACACACACACACACACACACACACACACACACACACACACACACTGAGAAAACTACCTGTCAAACAGTAGCAGTTTGGCAGAGACATTCATAAATAAGCCAGCCTGGGATGAGGCTTTACTCCATCGCATGGAGGAATTGGGTCCCATTTCTCTCTAGTTTCTCCTCTGATTGAGGCGGAAGGGCTAAAATTTCTGCAGAGGTAGCATATGTAGCCAGTGGGAGATATTACATTTTTAAAACAGCGGGAGCCCTGGGACTCATGTGCCCATGGAAGAAGGGGCATCTGATCACAAGTCCTTCGAAGGCAGTGATCAGGATAATGATCACATTTCTCTGTGAGATAAAGAAACTCAACCTAATTCTTCCCCACTCCAACGTGGAAAGACTATTCCCTGACCTAAACTGTGTAAGTTAAAATATCTAAACATCTTCCCTACTGCTCTCCCCACATTAACTCCCCACCCCAAACATCAATTAGAATCTGTTGCTGTCTAGTTGGTTAATAGTATTCAGTTGGACACCTGAGTGAATAAGATGTAGGCTAACTGGGCTTATAAATCTCTCAGCTATAAGTGCTGATGAAAAATAAATTGAGCAACACTTTTGTTCATTCCTATTGAATTGAGACTGTTGAGGCTCAGTCAAAGAGGTTTTTGGCAGCCTGAAGACAATCCTGGGAGAGTACAAATTAACTTAACTGGAAGAAGGAAATAGGGACTTGCATTTTTTGCTAGTAAACATCTTGGCATCAGAAAGAGCATACTGAGGTTTTAAATTACCAGATCAGTGTTACCAGACCCGTCAATCACATCCTCTGATAAGAATCCCAGTGCCATTTTTCAAATATGCTAAAGTAAAACCATTAAAAAAAATAAATAAACTGATGGATTTCACTAATCCCATGATAGACAGTTTTGATATCTTTATGTCAATCTATATAATTATAATTTTTAACGAAAGCCAGTGAATATCTACAGGAACCTATGTCTCAATGCCAACTTCTTAAATGATATAAAAGATAAAAATATTCTGGAGTAGTTTGGAAGTGTGATTTTTATAGCTACTATTTTGTTAAAGCTTAACAAATACCACCGAAATGTGATAAATGTCAACCGTTCTATATTAAAGTGCGACTTAGCTAGTCTTAAAAAGATAAATGAAACATAACTCCTCAAGATTTATAGTTGTTTCTCAAACACTTGCATATCTTTCATCTAATTCTGCTTAAGCATCCCATAAATCACATAAAACCACCATAAAACCCATATGATTTGTCCTGACTTTCCCTTATTCAATGTTTATTCCAGATTAAAGCCACTCCCATAAGCTCAGCCAGTGTCTGGCTAAAGAGACCCTTACGGGATCACATGCAGGGAATCAAGGAATTAATAGCTTAAGCACGCCTGTGGAGACAATGCCTTGGTTGGTGTTGGCAGGAATCTCTTCTCGTGTTCTCATCTCCTATTCTCGTATTTTCAGCATATTTCCAAACACTCTCAGCCCTCTACTAAACTGTGCTTTCCACTTTCTGGATTGGATCAAAAGTGGGATTTCTGCATGTTGAATGTAGTTATAGCCAGGGATGTGGGCTACGAACTAAACTCAGTCCTATCCAGACCCGAAAAATTAGCTCCTTCTGCTTTTTCAAATGGGAAAACCATGATCATTTACTCAGAAAGAAAGAAAATTTAACGATCTTATTAGCAAATTTGAAAGATTAAAAAAAATCAACTGGGATTCTCTAGTGTCTATGTCCTCCCCCAAAATAACAAGACGCATCTCTTCTACTGATAATACAAATCTGATTAAAGTAATTTTCATTATTGGATCTCATCTTCTGAATATTACTCATGCTGTTAATGTGAAAAGAGGATTAATGGTCCCTGGAAACTCATTTTTGGGGAATCAGTCTTTTGTCATTCTTCTTGATACTTTTAGTGAAAATAAGCAGACATTTTCCGTGTTTCAACTTTGAAGCCAAGTCCCAAATTGTAGATGTACTTGAGAGCTGTGATGCTGAAGAACCTGTCCATGATAGCATAGATACCTCATATCATCTCCTGAATGAGGGTTTGCTGCTCATCAATTATCCCCAAAAGCAAAAAAAAAAAAAAAAATCACTGAGAAAAACATTAGAGTCAAACCTAGATCCCCATGGAGTAAAGACCAACATAATAGCGCCATATAATTTTAACATATGTTACCAGTCCTGCCTATTCAGCTCCTATCACCAATAGCAGCTTACATTTCCTGGGTGCTTAATATGTGCAAAGCACTGTTGCAAATGTTTTACACGGATTCTCTCAGCTTAATCCTAGCAGAATGCCACAAGATCAGCACTACGGTTCTACCCATTAACTACAGATGGGAAAATGGAGGTTTGGAGAGGTTAAAAAATTGGCTTAACCAGCCGTCCTGATTCCAAATCCTGCACGATCCATAACATAATATTGCCTCCTCAAGAAGAATGCTTTTGTCTAATGTTCCTTGTGTGTTGTCCACAGTGATTGGCACAGAGTACATGAGTATTGACAAAAACATATGTGATGGATTGCACTTACCCTGGCGGGATTCGATAACTACCCTGTAGGCAGTGGCATGACGCTGCACCTGCCAGCGAGCACACAAGCTGGTTGTTTGGATCTGGTCTGCCTGAAGATTGGTCACACCCAAAAACACTGTAGTGAAACAGAAACATAACTATGTCATATTGCAGACAATGCCACAAATGTCCCCAAGTCTGAATTAACATGGTAAAATTCGAATTCAAATTTCCATAGCCAGTGGTGGGAAATTCGTAAAGTCACAATAAATTAGTGCACAAAAGGTTAACTATTTTATAACTTAAAAAAGCAGTTGCGGGCTTCCCTGGTGGTGCGGTGGTTGAGAGTCCGCCTGCCGATACAGGGGACGTGGGTTCGTGCCCCGGTCCAGGAAGATCCCACATGCCGCGCAGCGGCTGGGCCCGTGAGCCATGGCCGCTGAGTCTGCGCGTCCGGAGCCTGTGCTCCGCAACGGGAGAGGCCACAACAGTGAGAGGCCCGCGTACCGCAAAAAAAAAAAAAAAAAAAAAAAAAAGCAGTTGCAAAACATGATGTATGATAGGGTCTGTCTGCTATTTGCAAACACAAAAGAAAATATATATTCTGGAAAGACCAGAAGCAAGGGTAGTAAACTTATGGGTGATTTTAAATCTTTCCTCTTTGTGTGTGCTTTTAAAATATTCCACAATTAATATATAATACTTTTATAATAAAAACGTTTAATACGATATGCACTCATCAACCACTGAAAGATAGTCATGGTTTAAATGAAAGGGAAGAGCAAAGCAGACAAAGGGGAAGTCTTATTCAGACAGAAGCAGTTCACACCGACTGGTCTTCAAAACATGATTGAATGAGAATGGATACGTATTTGAAAATTTAAAAAGGAAAGATTTTACACAGATAAAAAATAATCAAAAGAAATACACAGATTCTTATACTCTTAGAAATGTTTCACAGGGAGTTTATTTGGGGAAGCAGTAAAAATATTGTTTCTCCAATACAATAGAGGACTAAATATCCAGTGTTTATCACTTAGATCCAAGCAGAAAGAGCAGAAAATTAAGAATGTTTACTTTCTCTAATGACCTCGGACTTCATCCACATCATTTCCTCATACTTCCCCTCTCTTTTAGCTACTTCATAAAGTTTAAAAATAGCTTATAATTACTTTTCAAGACAGTAGAGATAACCTAGACTAATCACAGTTTGCATCTTGACATTATTCCTTTCTGTTAGGTCAGCAAGGGAAAACCTTCTTCCCTAAGGCCAATTAAACAACCCTCTCCCCCCAACAAAAAAGGAAATCAGTAACGATTTATATAACCACACTAAATTTTAAAAACACCTTGAATTAATTTATTTGCCATTGTATGGGGTTTTATCTTGCTTGGGAGAAAGAGAGAAAACAAATAATAAGCCAATCTAATTTTTACTTTAAGGGTAGACTATAAAACAGTTCAATACCCTCAGTCTTTTAAAATATATTTGGAATAATCACCACATTTATTAAAGGGGAGAAGAGGGATGAAACAGAAGAAAGAGGGGAGCAGAGAAAGGAGGATAAAAAGAGACAAGAAAGAGTAAGGAGAAGAAAGACCAATAGAAAATCATGGACATAAAACATGGCACAAACAGAAAGGGTAATCTGGAGAGGAAAATGAAGATAAACTAGAGGAGAGAGGTAAGAAAGGGTAGGGAAATACACAGGGGACTCCAAGCTATTCCTAAGGAGGGACTGAGGGGTTACTATAATGGCACAACACAGGGAAATTACTTGCAGTTTACAGTAGTACCTAAAACAGTATCATTTCAACAGCCAAGTACGAGATCAGAACCACAGGCCAAAGCCTTCCTAGGTCTGTTGAAGACAGAGACTATTTCTTCTGAGATTAAATTGATTCCATATCTAGCCTTTAAAATCTAAAGATATTCCATAAAAGAGAATTCAGGAAGCTTTCTCTAATGAAAGGATAGGCCCTATATAAAACACAGTTGCCAGATATAGGTGGCTTGGGGTTTGGTCTAATATATGCCTCATCCTTACAAATTCCTTTTATCGGATTAATTTTTTGATTAGCAGTCAGAGTGAGATATGGCCCAAATGCATAAAGGACAATTATTACAATAATAATAGTGGCTATTCATTGAGTGCTTGCCATATGGTAGACACTTTTTATACATTATCTCTTTAATCCTGCCAAGCAGCCTGTAAACAGTTATGATTATCTTCATCTCGGAGTTGAGAAAATTTAGGCTCAGAGAAGTTAAGTAATTTGCTCAAGGCCTTAGCTAATAAGTAGAAGATTTAAGGTTTATACTTCTGATTATACCATGATGATCATTCTCGAGTATGGGGCATGTACTGTTGATAGCACTCAGGATAATTTCAGTGATCACACAGCCAAACCATTTTTATTTTGGTCATTTATGTATTAACCTTTAACGTGTATTGAAAATACTGGTTTTCTGTTTAGAGTAATTTGTGGGTTTTAAAAGCATTTAAGTAAAAAAAAAAAAAAAAACAGAAACTGTAAGTCCATTTAAAGAAATATATTAAACAGATGGTGTGGAAGCATAACAAACGTCAGGAATATGGAACATATGTGCTGGAGTTGGAAAACACTGTATTATACCATGGGTGTCTGCGAGCGGTGCATGCCAAGGAGAAGTCCCAGATGGTGAGCAGACAGCATGTAAACCCTTAAAAGATAGAGAAGGAAGTCTTTTGAGTGGTGCAAGTATCTTTTATGGATGGGGTGTGTGTGTGTGTGTGTGTGTGTGTGTGTGTGTGTGTGTGTGTGCACGAGATAGTGAGAGAGAGAGAGAGAGAGAGAGAGAGAGAGAGAGAGAGAGAGAGAGAGAGAGAGAGAGAGAGAGAGAGAGAGGAGGGGCAAAGGCTTTGAGAAAAGGCAAATTTCCCCCTGGCTCAACTTTGATAGGTTTTGGCCGCATCAGGCTATACAGGTTGGTTGGAAAATTTCACCTAATTTGAAAAATACCAGCAAAGACTTCCCAGAAGGAAATCCCATCCACCACCATCAAACATATTGGCATGCCAGGTTCTGACATTCCGTCTGCCAACTAGGACTCTGAACTATAGCCCTGAGTAAGGAGCACACCTTTCTTTCCACGAAACACCATCCAGAAAGGGCAAGGCTGAGGAAAAGAAAAACCAACCGCCAAGTTGAAGCAGGGGTTGAGTTATAGGAAAAACAAAGCAGCAAAACCACATGCAGGGGCTGAAGTGACAGGACATCAGTCTTACGTGTTTTCACCACGCCTGTTAGAGCGTCGCTGAAACCTGAGGCCTGGGAAGCAAATATTTTCACGTTGTAGTCCATTCCACTGAGGAGGTTTGTAATAAGGATGGTGTTAATGTTAGCCCCTACGAATGTTTCCAGCGTTGGGCCAGCAACTAAGAAGAAAGAGTGTATTTCAGTTATAACAGAATGTGGAAAAATGGAAACACTCCTGAAGTAACAGTACTTACTCCACTGTGTTTCAGATTGTCCCAAAGGCAAACAGCAGAGCTGGGGTTTGAATCTAGCCCCATTTAGCTCCAAGACTTACATACCTGACTCCCAGCCTAAGGCTCTTTTTAGGCAACTAGTTCTTCCCCTAGGACTTGAAGAAGCTGGCCCACCCCACAATCCACCACCCACCATAGTGCGAGGCCTTCACAGTGGAGCTCCTATGTTGTCATAGGCTTTGGGGCATGTGCTAAACAGAAGTCATTTTCAGTTACCCCACCTCAGGCACCTAGCTTTGTCCCCGGACAGCATGCAAGTGGCCTTAGCAGCAAATTTTATCATGGACACTATGCCATACCTTGCCACATGGGGGACCAGCATATATGTTACCATTATGGGCTTTACCCACTCCTCTTATGCTTTTTAAGACCAGACAGATGACACTTGTACTCCAAGGCCCTTGACTATCTGGCTTCTTTGGGCTTCTACATTTTCATCTCTGTTTCAACCCAGCGGAATCTCTGATCATTAAAAACACTCCATGCTATGTCCTATACAAGTGTATTTACCTCCTGCCTCTTCCCCTATGTGCTCATTCTTTGAGCGCTTTGACTTAATAAGGTCCTAAAATACTTATCACTTTACTCCAGAACCCCCTCCTTCCAACAATATATTTATATTTTTCTGTATGTATGTGTTATCTCAGTAGAGATTTTCCCACACCCCCAACTCCCAATGCAAATGACATCATACCGTTCTTCCACTTGACCTAGAACCGGATTTTTCAACCTCAGCACTGTTGACGTTTTGGGCTAGATAATTTTTTATTCTGGAGCTATGGGGGAGCAAGTTGCCTACAGTGACTTGTAAGATGCTTAACTGTACCTGCTAGAGGCCAATAGCAACTCCCTACACCCCAAGTTGGGACAGAACGTAGACAACCAAAATCTCTCTGTTGGGCAGCAAAACTGTACCAGTTAAGAACCACTGGCCTAAAACAAAGCTATTTTCCCTCAGAAAATCTGGTAAGTATTTATAGAATGGTCCAAAGAATAAATTCAGCAGGGCTGTTTTGCAAATGAACACGTGCCTCAGGCCTAAAGAAAAGAAACAAAAAAGCTGGTGTTGGATCCCAAGGCATCAGTCTTGAGCAAGCTAGTGCATTCACGGTATATTCTTGCTCTTTCATTTTTATGGTTCATAGATATGTTTGTCTGGAGAAATTGGAGGTGGAGTATTTTAACTGTATGGACCTAGATAATGGGACACAATAGAAAAGTCTGGAAGGTGTTTTAGAGGCAAGAGCTACATCTCAGATGACAGATTGAGACTCACAGAGTTTTTGAGGGCAGAAAGAGCTTTTTAATGACCCAGAGGATGATTTTTAAATTTTCCTGCCAAATCAAGAGAAATAATAGGAGAACCCTTTCCTGCTGAACAATTGGAGTACTGAAGGCCCAGGTCCAGAAAACTGAGAAGACTCTTATAATATCTATTTTTAGCCTCCTGTTTAAACTTCATGAAAATACTCAGTGTCAGGAGATGATACTGTAACAGGTGAAGTTGCACATGGTCTCCACGGGCAGATGGACCAAGGGTACAATCTCCCCCATCTGGGTCATTCTCCTGCCTTCAGGAAATAATGATGTGGGAAGTAAGGACAGAGGTGATCAAGGTGGCTGAGAGGTTTATGAGAAAGCCTTTTACTACCACAATCTTAGGGCTCTGATGAATTTTATACCTTAACGTAGTTTCCAAAATAAGGAGACTGAGAAGTTGGTAAATGGAGTTTTTCCAACTAATTCAAGAAGAGGTAGAAGAGGAATTAGAGATTACAGATTCCAAATACTCATCGAGCCCTAGAAGCTTCCTACTGCTATGGAGTCAAGGTCTGCTTAGGCAGCTCCTTGTCTGGGGTGTGTCTAGGTCAGGTGTAAACTAAGTATATATTCTGCTCCTTAGCGTATCAGTTATTTTTACCTAAGGTCATAAGTTCAAAGCCTTTTTTTTTTTTTTCCAAAATGGTAAGAGACTCTTCCCATTTCTTAAAGCCAAAGATGAAACCAAACATAGAAAGTAAAAACAAAAATAACCTATCTTGAAAAACAATATTTTTTTTCAAAAGCATGACTTACCACTGACAGGTTTATAGACAATCCTATAGCCCTTTACAGGGGAAGATGGGGGATCCCATGTAATGCGCAATCTGTTATACCATTCTTCGGAAACCTGTAGGTTTTGGGGACCAGAAGGTGGCACTGGGCAAGAAGGAAAATGAAAAAAGGGGGTTTAGTGTGGTTTCCATCTTTACAACCTACCCTGTGGTTAACAAAATCTAAGATGTCTTCCCACAATGTTAAAAATACTTACAAGGGAAATGTACTAAAACACAGGGTAAGAAGCCTTTGAGAATCCATGGTTGTGTTAAATATTAAATAATAGAAAATAATTGTTCTTGTGGTAAAACAATTTTTTCTGAAGATCAGCGGTTCATTCAATGAAATTTGCGTTCCTTCTTCAGTTACTTTTAAGTAAAACTGAATTGTGTTTATTAAAAAATTTCTGTTGACACACCACTCTGTTTCACTGTCAAAGGATGTTTGTACAGCCGTATCAAGGATGATTAGATAATAGTGATGACGGTAATTCTCAGAGGTAAGATGCTGATGATTGTTTTTGCTTTCATCTTCACATTACCTATATTTTTTGAAACTTTATATCATCATCCATCAATTTTTAATCAAAACATTAAAGCCATTTATATGAAGGAGCTTTGTAAAATATTGTGAGTATTGATGGATATTATCATTATCACTTTGTTGTTGAGAATTTAGTTGTGTTGACCACTGCTTAAAAAAAGTGGACCATCCAAACTTATTTCAAAGAACACACTTTGAAATAATCTTACTGTAAAGATACCGTTAAATGTGACAGTATTTCCGTAATGAAGTTTAAGTCATATTTCTATAGTAATAGTCGTTAAATAGTTTTTTTTTTTTTTTTTTTTAAACATCTTTATTGGGGTATAATTGCTTTACAATGGTGTGTTAGTTTCTGATTTACAACAAAGTGAATCAGCTATACATATACATATGTTCCCATATGTCTTCCCTCTTGCGTCTCCCTCCCTCCCACTCTCCCCATCCCACCCTTCCAGGCTGTCACAAAGCACCGAGCTAATATCCCTGTGCCTTGCGGCTGCTTCCCCCCAGCTATCTACCTTACTACGTTTGTTAGTGTGTATATGTCCATGACTCTCTCTCGCCCTGTCAAAACTCACCCTTCCCCCTCCCCATATCCTTAAGTCCGTTCTCCAGTAGGTCTGCGTCTTTATTCCTATCTTACCCCTAGGTTTTTCATGACATTTTTTTCCCTTAAATTCCATATATATGTGTTAGCATACGGTATTTGTCTTTTTCTTTCTGACTTACTTCACTCTGTATGACAGATTCTAGGTCTATCCATCTCATTACAAATAGCTCAATTTCATTTCTTTTTAAGGCTGAGTAATATTCCATTGTGTATATGTGCCACATCTTCTTTATCCATTCATCCGATGATGGGCGCTTAGGTTGTTTCCATGTCCTGGCTATTGTAAATAGAGCTGCAATGAACATTTTGGTACATGACTCTCTTTGAATTTTGGTTTTCTCAGGGTATATGCCAAGTAGTGGGATTGCTGGGTCATATGGTAATTCTATTTGTAGTTTTTTAAGGAACCTCCATACTGTTCTCCACAGTGGCTGAACCAATTCACATTCCCACCAGCAGTGCAAGAGTGTCCCCTTTTCTCCACACCCTCTCCAGCATTTATTGTTTCTTGATTTTTTGATGATGGCCATTCTGACTGGTGTGAGATGATATCTCATTGTAGTTTTGATTTGCATTTCTCTAATGATTAATGATGTTGAGCATTCTTTCATGTGTTTGTTGGCATTCTGTATATCTTCTTTGGAGAAATGTCTATTTAGGTCTTCTGCCCATTTTTGGATGGGGTTGTTTGTTTTTTTGTTATTGAGCTGCATGAGCTGCTTGTAAATTTTGGAGATTAATCCTTTGTCAGTTGCTTCATTTGCAAATGTTTTCTCCCATTCTGAGGGTTGTCTTTTGGTCTTGGTTATGGTTTCCTTTGCTGTGCAAAAGCTTTGAAGTTTCATTAGGTCCCATTTGTTTATTTTTGTTTTTATTTCCATTACTCTAGGAGGTGGGTCAGAAAGGATCTTGCTGTGATTTATGTCATAGAGTGTTCTTCCTATGTTTTCTTCTAAGAGTTTGATAGTTTCTGGCCTTACATTTAGGTCTTTAATCCATTTTGAGCTTATTTTTGTGTATGGTGTTAGGGAGTGATCTAATCTCATACTTTTACATGTACCTGTCCAGTTTTCCCAGCACCATTTATTGAAGAGGCTGTCCTTTCTCCACTGTACATTCCTGCCTCCTTTATCAAAGATAAGGTGTCCATATGTGCGTGGGTTTATCTCTGGGCTTTCTATCCTGTTCCACTGATCTATCTTTCTGTTTTTGTGCCAGTACCATACTGTCTTGATTACTGTTGCTTTGTAATATAGTCTGAAGTCAGGGAGCCTTATTCCTCCAGCTCCTTTTTTCGTTCTAAAGATTGCTTTGGCTATTCGGGGTCTTTTGTGTTTCCATACAAATTGCGAAATTTTTTGTTCTAGTTCTGTGAAAAATGCCAGTGGTAGTTTGATAGGGATTGCATTGAATCTGTAGATTGCTTTGGGTAGTAGAGTCATTTTCACAATGTTGATTCTTCCCATCCAAGAACATGGTATATCTCTCCATCTATTTGTATCATCTTTAATTTCTTTCATCAGTGTCTTATAATTTTCTGCATACAGGTCTTTCGTATCCTTAGGTAGGTTTATTCCTAGATATTTTATTCTTTTTGTTGCAATGGTAAATGGGAGTGTTTTCTTGATTTCACTTTCAGATTTTTCATCATTAGTATATAGGAATGCCAGAGATTTCTGTGCATTAATTTTGTATCCTGCTACTTTACCAAATTCATTGATTAGCTCTAGTAGTTTTCTGGTAGCATCTTTAGGATTCTCTATGTATAGTATCATGTCATCTGCAAACAGTGACAGCTTTACTTCTTCTTTTCCAACTTGGATTCCTTTTATTTCCTTTTCTTCTCTGATTGCTGTGGCTAAAACTTCCAAAACTATGTTGAATAAGAGTGGTGAGAGTGGGCAACCTTGTCTTGTTCCTGATTTTAGTGGAAATGCTTTCAGTTTTTCACCATTGAGGATGATGTTTGCTGTGGGCTTGTCATATATGGCTTTTATTATGTTTAGGAAAGTTCCCTCTATGCCTACTTTCTGGAGGGTTTTTATCATAAATGGGTGTTGAATTTTGTCGAAAGCTTTCTCTGCATCTATTGAGATGATCATATGGTTTTTCTCCTTCAATTTGTTAATATAGTTTATCACATTGATAGATTTGCGTATATTGAAGAATCCTTGCATTCCTGGAATAAACCCCACTTGATCATGGTGTATGATCCTTTTAATGTGCTGTTGGATTCTGTTTGCTAGTATTTTGTTGAGGATTTTTGCATCTATGTTCATCAGTGATATTGGCCTGTAGTTTTCTTTCTTTGTGACATCCTTGTCTGGTTTTGGTATCAAGGTGATGGTGGCTTCGTAGAAGGAATTTGGGAGTGTTCCTCCCTCTGCTATATTTTGGAAGAGTTTGAGAAGGATAGGTGTTAGCTCTTCTCTAAACGTTTGATAGAATTCACCTGTGAAGCCATCTGGTCCTGGGCTTTTGTTTGTTGGAAGGTTTTTAATCACAGTTTCAATTTCAGTGCTTGTGATTGGTCTGTTCATATTTTCTATTTCTTCCTGATTCAGTCTTGGCAGGTTGTGCATTTCTAAGAATTTGTCCATTTCTTCCAGATTGTCCATTTTATTGGCATAGAGTTGCTTGTAGTAATCTCTCATGATTTTTTTTATTTCTGCAGTGTCAGTTGTTACTTCTCCTTTTTCATTTCTAATTCTATTGATTTGAGTCTTCTCCCTTTTTTTCTTGATGAGTCTGGCTAGTGGTTTATCTATTTTGTTTATCTTCTCAAAGAACCAGCTTTTAGTTTTATTGATCTTTGCTATTGTTTCCTTCATTTCTTTTTCATTTATTTCTGATCTGATTTTTATGATTTCTTTCCTTCTGCTAGCTTTGGGGTTTTTTTGTTCTTCTTTCTCTAATTGCTTGAGGTGCAAGGTTAGGTTGTTTATTCGAGATGTTTCCTGCTTCTTAAGGTGGGCTTGTATTGCTATAAACTTCCCCCTTAGAACTGCTTTTGCTGCATCCCATAGGTTTTGGGTCGTTGTGTCTCCATTGTCATTTGTTTCTAGGTATTTTTTTATTTCCTCTTTGATTTCTTCAGTGATCACTTCATTATTAAGTAGTGTATTGTTTAGCCTCCATGTGTTTGTATTTTTTACAGATCTTTTCCTGTAATTGATATCTAGTCTCATGGCGTTGTGGTCGGAAAAGATACTTGATACAATTTCAGTTTTCTTAAATTTACCAAGGCTTGATTTGTGACCCAAGATATGATCTATCCTGGAGAATGTTCCATGAGCACTTGAGAAAAATGTGTATTCTGTTGTTTTTGGATGGAGTGTCCTATAAATATCAATTAAGTCCATCTTGTTTAATGTATCATTTAAAGCTTGTGTTTCCTTATTTATTTTCATTTCGGATGATCTGTCCATGGGTGAAAGTGGGGTGTTAAAGTCCCCTACTATGAATGTGTTACTGTTGATCTCCCCTTTTATGGTTGTTAGTATTTGCCTTATGTATTGAGGTGCTCCTATGTTGGGTGCATAAATATTTACAATTGTTATATCTTCTTCTTGGATCGATCCCTTGATCATTATGTAGTGTCCTTCTTTGTCCCTTTTAATAGTCCTTATTTTAAAGTCTATTTTGTCTGATATGAGAATTGCTACTCCAGCTTTCTTTTGGTTTCCATTTGCATGGAATATCTTTTTCCATCCCCTTACTTTCAGTCTGTATGTGTCTCTAGTTCTGAAGTGGGTCTCTTGTAGACAGCATATATAAGGGTCTTGTTTTTGTATCCATTCAGCCAATCTGTGTCTTTTGGTGGGAGCATTTAGTCCATTTACATTTAAGGTAATTATTGATATGTATGTTCCTATTTCCATTTTATATATTGTTTTGGGTTCGCTACTATAGGTCATTTCCTTCTCTTGTGTTTCGTGTCTAGAGAAGTTCCTTTAGCATTTGTTGTAAAGCTGGTTTGGTGGTGCTGAACTCTCTCAGCTTTTGCTTGTCTGTAAAGGTTTTAATTTCTCCATCAAATGTGAATGAGATCCTTGCTGGGTAGAGTAGTCTTGGTTTCAGGCTATTCTCCTTCATCACTTTCAGTATATCCTGCCACTCCCTTCTGGCTTGTAGGGTTTCTGCTGAGAGGTCCGCTGTTAACCTTATGGGGATTCCCTTGTGTGTTATTTGTTGTTTTTCCCTTGCTGCTTTTAATATGCTTTCTTTGTATTTAATTTTTGACAGTTTGATTAATATGTGTCTTGGCGTGTTTCTCCTTGTATTTATCCTGTATGGGACCCTCTGTGCTTCCTGGACTTGATTAACTATTTCCTTTCCCATATTAGGGAAGTTTTCAACTATAATCTCTTCAAATATTTTCTCAGTCCCTTTCTTTCTTTCATCTTCTTCTGGAACCCCTATAATTCGAATGTTGGTGCGTTTCATGTTGTCCCAGAGGTCTCTGAGACTGTCCTCAGTTCTTTTCATTCTTTTTTCTTTATTCTGCTCTGCAGTAGTTATTTCCACTACTTTATCTTCCAGGTCACTTATCCGTTCTTCTGCCTCAGTTATTCTGCTATTGATCCTATCTAGAGTGATTTTAATTTCATTTATTGCATTGTTCATCGTTGCTTGTTTCATCTTTAGTTCTTGTAGGTCCTTGTTAACTGTTTCTTGCATTTTGTCCATTCTACTTCCAAGATTTCGGATCATCCTTACTATCATTATTCTGAATTCTTTTTCAGGTAGATTGCCTATTTCCTCTTCATTTGTTAGGTCTGGTGGGTTTTTATCTTGCTCCTTCATCTGCTGTGTGTTTTTCTGTCTTCTCATTTTGCTTATCTTACTGTGTTTGGGGTCTCCTTTGTGCAGGCTGCAGGTTCGTAGTTCCCGTTGTTTTTGATGTCTGTCTCCAGTGGCTAAGGTTGTTTCAGTGGGTTGTGTAGGCTTCCTGGTGGAGGGGACTAGTGCCTGTGTTGTGCTGGATGAGGCTGGATCTTGTCTCTCTAGTGGGCAGGTTCACGTCTGGTGGTGTGTTTTGGGGTGTCTGTGGCCTTATTATGATTTTAGGCAGCCTCTCTGCTAATGGGTGGGGTTGTGTTCCTGTTTTGCTAGTTGTTTGGCATAGGTTGTCCAGCACTGTGGCTTGCTGGTCGTTGAGTGAAGCTGGGTGCTGGTGTTAAGATGGAGGTCTCTGGGAGATTTCCGCTGTTTAATATTATGTGGAGCTGGGAGGTCTCTTGTTGACCAGTGACCTGAAGTTGGCTCTCCTACCTCAGAGGCAGAGCCCTGACTCCTGGCTGGAGCACCAAGAGCCTTTCATCCACACGGCTCAGAATAAAAGGGAGAAAAAGTAGAGAGAATTAGTAGAAGTATGAGGAAAGAAAGAAGGAAAGGAGGAAAGGAAGGAAGGAAGAAAGAAGCAAAGAAGGAAAGAAAGGAGGGAGGGAGGGAGGGAGGGAGGAAGGAAGGAAGGAGGGAAAGAAGGAAAAAAAGACAGAAAGAAAGATGATACAGTAAAAATAAAATAAAGTATAATATAGTTATTGAATTAAAAAATATTTAGAAAAAAAAAAAGGGACGGATAGAACCTTAGGACAAATGTTGGAAGCAAAGCTATACAGAGAAAATCTTACACAGAAGCATACACATACACCTTCACAAAAAGAGGTAAAGGGGGAAAAATCATAAATCCTGCTCCCTGAGACCACCTCCTCAATTTGGGGTGATTCGTTGTCTAAAGGAGGGAGGGAAGGAAGGAAAGAAAGAAAGAACGAAGGTAAAGTATAATAAAGTTATTACAATTAAACTTAATTATTAAGAAAAAGAATTTTTAAAAAAAAGTCATGGACGGATAGAGCCCTAGGACAAATGGTGGAAGCTAGAGTATACAGACTAGATGTCACACAGGAGCATACACGTACACCTTCACAAAAAGAGGAAAAGGGAAAAAAATCATAGATTTCGCTCCTAAATTCCACCTCTTCAATTTGGGATCATTCCTTGTCTATTCAGGTATTCCACAGATGCAGGGTATATCAAGTTGATTGTGGAGCTTTAATCCGCTGCTTCTGTGGCTGCTGGGAGAGATTTCCCTTTCTCTTCTTTGTTTTCACAGCTCACAGGAGCTCAGCTTTGGATTTGGCCCTGCCTCTGCGTGTAGGTCGCTGGAGGGCGTCTGTTTTTTCGCTCAGCCAGGACGGGGTTAAAGGAGCCGCTGATTCGGGGCCTCCGGCTCACTCAGGCCGGGGGTTGGGGGATGGGGGTAGGAGGGGCACTACGTGCGGGGCGGGCCTGCAGCTGCAGAGGCAGCGTGACGTTGCGGCAGAGGCCGGCGTGACGTTGCACCAGCCTGAGACCCGCCGTGCGTACTCCCGGGGAAGTTGTCCCTGGATCCCGGGAACCTGGCAGTGGCGGACTGCACAGGCTCCGCGGAAGAGGGGTGTGGAGAGTGACCTGTGCTCGCACACAGGCCCCTTGGTGGCGGCGGCAGCAGCAGCCTTAGCGTCTCCCACCCGTCTCTGGGGTCCGCGGTTTTAGCCGCGGCTCGCGCCCGTCTCTGGGGTTTGCGCTTTCAGCCGCGGCTCGCGCCCGTCTCGGGGGCTCGCGCCCTCAGCCGCGGCTCGCGCCCGTCTCTGGAGTTCCTTTAAGCAGAGCTCTTAAACCCCTCTCCTCGCGCACCAGGAGACAAAGAGGGAAGAAAAAGTCTCTTGCCTCTTCGGCCGGTGCAGGCTTTTCCCCGAACTCCCTCCCGGCTAGTCGTGGTGCACTAACCCCTTCAGGCTATGTTCAAGCCGCCAACCCCAGTCCTCTCCCTGAGCTCCGTCCAAAACCAAAACCCGAGCCTCAGCTCGCAGCCCCGCCCGCCCCGGTGGGTGAGCAGCAAGCCTCTCGGGTTGGTGAGTGCTGGTCGGCACCGATCGTCTGTGCAGGAATCTCCCCGCTTTGCCCTCCGCACCCGTCGCTGTGCACTACTCCGCGGTCTCGAAACAACCCCCTCTGCCTCCCGCAGTCTCCGCCCGCGGAGGGGCTTCCTAGTGTGTGGAAACTTTTCCTCCTTCACAGCTCCCTCCCACTGGTGCAGGTGCCGTCCTTATTCTTTTGTCTCTGTTTTTTCTTTTGCCCTACCCAGTTACGTGGGGAGTTTCTTGCCTTTTGGGAGGTCTGAGGTCTTCTGCCAGCCTTCAGTAGGAGTTCTGTAGGAGTTGTTCCACGTGTGGATGTATTTCTGGTGTATCCGTGGGGAGGAAGGCGATCTCCGCGTCTTACTCTTCCGCCATCTTCAAGGTCCCCCCCCGTTAAATAGTTTTTATTTGTGTGAGTATATCATGGAACTCTCTTACAAATTATGTTATTTTAAATTTTTTAAATTTTTATACAATTTTTAAAGGTTACTTTTCATTTACAGTTTTTACAAAATAGTGGCTGTATTCCCCGTGTTCTACAAGACATCCTTACACCCAACAGTTTGTACCTCCCACCCCCTCACCCCTACATTTCTCCCGCTGCACCACTGGTAACCACTAGTTTGTTCTCTATACCCATGAGACTGCTTCTTTTATGTTATATTCATTACTTTGTTGTATTTTTTAGAACCCACATATACAAATTATGCTAATTTTTAACATGTGAAAGTTAAAAGTATATCTTCGAGTCCAGGTCATCAGCCATGATGGAGCCCCTTTGCCTGCCCACTGCCTTCCTCCCCTCCCCCCAGCAGTGCTGGATTTAAGGTAATTTTATGGAACTTTAGAGTGTTAAATAACACAATCCAAAACCAACTCCAAAGAGCAAAATTTACTATGCTACTTTTAAACCACTCTTGCCTGCTTTTTTTTTTTTTTTAATTTAGATTTAAAAGCACATGGTAGACTGCTTTGGGTAGTATAGCCATTTTCACAATGTTGATTCTTCCAATCCAAGAACATGGTATATCTCTCCATCTGTTTGTATCACCTTTAATTTCTTTCATCAGTGTCTTATACTTTTCTGTATACAGATCTTTTGTCTCCTTGGGTAGGTTTATTCCTAGGTATTTTATTCTTTTTGTTGCAGTGGTAAATGGGAGTGTTTCCTTAATTTCTCTTTCGGATTCTTCATCATTAGTGTATAGGAATGCAAGAGATTTCTGGGCATGACTTTTGTATCCTGCTACTTTACCAAATTCACTGATTAGCTCTAGTAGTTTTCTGGTAGCATTTGTACGGAAACACAAAAGACCCTGAATAGCCAAAGCAATCTTGAGAAAGACAAACGGAGTTGGAGGAATCAGGCTCCTGGACTTCAGACTATACTACAAAGCTACAGTAATCAAGACAATATGGTACTGGCACAAAACATAAATATAGATCAATGGAACAGGAGAGAAAGCCGAGAGATAAACCCACGAACACATGGTCACTTTATCTTTGATAGAGGAGGCAAGAATACACAATGGAGAAAAGACAGCCTCTTCAATAAGTGGTGCTGGGAAAACTGGACAGCTAAATTAATTTCTAAACAGTGAAATCAGAACACTCCCTAACACCATACACAAAAATAAACTCAAAATGGATTAAAGATCTAAATGTAAGGCCAGACACTATAAACCTCTTAGAGGAAAACATAGGCAGAACACTCTATGACATAAATCACAGCAAGATCCTTTTTGACCCACCTTCTAGAGTAATGGAAATAAAAACAAAAACAAACAAATGGGATCTAATGAAACTTAAAACCCTTTGCATAGCAAAGGAAAACATAAACAAGACAAAAAGACAACCTTCAAAATGGGAGAAAATATTTGCAAATGAAGCAACTGATAAAGGATTAATCTCCAAAATTTACAAGCAGCTCATGCAGCTCAAAATCAAAAAAAAAAAACAAACAACCCAATCTAAAACTGGGCAGAAGACCTAAATAGACATTTCTCAAAGAAGATATACAGATTGCCAACAAACACATGACAGGATGCTCAACATCACTAATCATTAGAGAAATGCAAACCAAAACTACAATGAGGTATCACCTCACACCATTAGGAATGGCCCTCATCAAAAAATCTACAAACAATAAATGCTGGAGAGGGGGTGGAGAAAAGGGAACCCTCCTGCACTGTTGGTGGGAATGTAAATTGATACAGCCACTATGGAGAACAGTATGGAGGTTCCTTGAAAAACTAAAAATAGAACTACCATACAACCCAGCAATCCCACTAGTGGGCATATACCCTGAGAAAACCATAATTCAAGAGGAGTCACGTACCACAATTTTCATTGCAGCTCTATTTACAATAGCCAGGACATGGAAGCAACCTAAGTGTCCATCAGCAGGTGAATGGATAAAGAAGATGTGGCACATATATACAGTGGAATATTTCTCAGCCATAAAAAGAAACGAAATTGAGTTATTTTTAGTGAGGTGGATGGACCTAGAGTCTGTCATACAGAGTGAAGTAAGTCAGAAAGAGAAAAATAAATACCGTATACTAACCCATATATATGGAATCTAAAAAAAGAAAAATGGTTCTGAAGAACCTAGGCGCAGGACAGGAATAAAGACACAGACGTAGAGAATGGACTTGAGGACATGGGGAGGGGGAAGGGGAAGCTGGGACGAAGTGAGAGAGTAGCAGGGGCATATATACTCTACCAAATGTAAAATAGATAGCTAGTGGGAAGCAGCCACATAGCACAAGGAGATCAGCTCAGTGCTTTGTGACCACCTAGAGGGGTGGGATAGGGAGGGTGGGAGGGAGGGAGTTGCAAGAGGGAAGACATATGGGGACATATGTATGTGTATAGCTGATTCACTTTGTTATAAAGCAGAAACTAACACACCATTGTAAAGCAATTACACTCCAATAAAGATGTTAAAAAAAAAAAAAGCACATGGTAGATGCTTCATAAATGTTAGGTGAATGCCTACTTTTTTTCTTAAATTGCTGTTTAAGTCTGTGGTTCTCAACCATTTATTTAGCAGCAAAATACCAAAAGATGCTAGAAATGCCAATATGCTGATCAAATCAATATGCCAACATATGGGAAAAGTGCAATGAAGAGCTTGGTGCTGTCCCACTGCTCTGCTCTGCCCTTTCCTTCTCTCCTTCTACATGACCCCTAAGGAAATAACCGTAGCAGCTCATGTGACTCCTAATACTCTGATCTGGACGATATTCAGCAGACTGTGCAAGCTTGGTGTGAGTGTGGGCGGAGGCCCTCATAGCATGGGCTCGGGGAGGAGGGGGAGATGCCAAATACTGTCGAAGGAGGAGCTAATACCCATTTGCTCAGCTGAGCAGAGTCAGGACTTTGGGTTTTGCAGCTACAGAATTTTAATAACTTTTATACTTAATTTAAAAATCCATACTTAGGTGCCCAGGTAGAGAATTCAGCCCTTGCTACCATTCTGCACCTAATCACACATAACGGCTTAGTAACTGTGGTAGATTGAAGATCAGCACAGGTTTTTTGACCTTCCTCCCATTGAGAGGTAGAAGGTATGATGCTCTCTTTGAATTGGGTTCTATGACCACCTTGACCAACAGACGACAGCAGAAACGACATTGTACTAGTTCCAAGCATAGTCCTTAACTGTCCTGACAGTTTCCACTTTCCACCTCTTGGAACTCTTGCTCTTATAGTCCTGAGTCATCATGTAAAAACCATGGCTGTCTTGCTGGAAAGACCACATGGAAACATGCTAAAATGACACGAAGGGGCCCAGCCTCTGGGCATCTCCACCAAGAGGCCGGGCATGTGGGTAAAGTTGTTTTGGGCCCTCCAGACCAACCCAGCCACCAGGTAACTGTGGTCAATACTACGTGAAATGGAAGGATTTTCCAGCAAGGCTTGCCTAATATCCTGACCCACAAAATCAAGCAATACAATAAAATGGTTGCTGTTTTAAGCCACCAGGTTCTGGGGTCATCTTCATGCAAGTACCATCACAACAGTAATGAAGACAACTTAGACTCTGTGGTGCTTTGACCATGTGTTTTCATGCATGCTTCTCACTTGATCATCATGACCAAGACATCTACAATACACATGCTGTGCTGCTTCTCTGTGCCACACAGCACTGTAGGAGCTTGGTATCTGCAGAGATGACAGTACAGGTGAGGTCCTGGGCACTTATGATGCTGCTCTCCAGGAATGGGAGACAGACAGTGAACAAATACATGAGTAAGCAAGGAAGTATCAGATAGCAAATAGGGCTATGACATGACCAAAAACAAAAAACAAGACGATAACAAAAACAACCCAGGATGATATCAGAAAGGGTGGGAGCTACTTTGCATGGGTGGTCAGAAAAGCCTGAGCAGGTGACATTGAGCTGAGACCAAAATGACAAGAAAAAGCCAGAAAGGCAAACATCTGGGAAGGGATATTTCCTACGGAAGGAATGGCTAGTGCATAGGTTCTAAGGCAGAAACAAGCTTAAAAAGTCCAGTGAAGAGCAGGAAAGGAGGTATGGCTGAGGGAATTGTCAGGAGAGGAGATCAAAGAGTAGGGTCCAGGTCACCTAGGGCCTTGGAGGGCCTGGGAAGGAGGTTAGATTTTATCCCGAGTACAATGGGAAGCTGTTGGGGGGCTTGAAATGAAGGTGTGACATGAGATCATTCATGTTTTAAAAAGCTTCTCAGGCTGCTGTGAGGAGAATAAAGGATCCAAGAATGGAAGCAGGAAGACTCATTCGAGAGGGATAGTGTGGCTTGGATTGGGGATGGAGCAGTTAGATGAAGAGAAAGTGGATAGGCACGTAGAATGTATTTTAGAGACTCAGCAGGACTTGGGATGAATTAGACGCTGGAGGAGCAAGATGTAGTTGTATTTTAAGTCTTAGGTTTTAGAGACAAGAAAACGGAAGCCCAGATCAGTGAAACAACTTGCTCAAAGTCACGTAGCTTGAATGTGTGAAGACAGAATTCAAACGGATTTTCTCTCTCCAAATCATTTTTGCTCTTCTCACCGTGCTGCACTGCAGCTACCCGGGCGGGTTGCATTACACAGGACAAGCATTTTCACCTAATTAGTCAGCTAGTGACCACAGGGGGAAAGCTTCACTCACAGGTTTTTCCAGGGGCAGAGACACTGACCCCTTCTCCATCATCGTAAATGGGAGTCACTGTGACTTTGTATTCAGTACTGGAAAGCAGATTCTTCAGAAGGAGATTATTCTGGCTTCCAGGCACCATAACCTGAAGAGAAAAGCAAAGGACCGTGGTCTTAGTTAAGACTTTCATCCCTGCTGCTCTACTAACGCGGTGGGACTGTAGGCACGCTGAAATAATTAGAAGCAAGGAGATGTGCTTGGGGGGTGATGATAAGAAAGAAGGGCATTCATGCAAAAGCATTTCTCTCTGAAATTCCCCTCAGAACACCCCTTAGTTTCTAATCACTAATACGGAAGGCTTAAATTTGAAGCTCTTAAGCCCTAAGGGGTAGTCTTCTCTCAACATCTGTTCAGTATTTGTAAAGCAGCCAGAAGAGAGAATAATCTTCCTTTTGGAAAGCAGGTGTTTACGGCTTAGGAGTGTTCATTCTATAATCTAGCCCGCATATCACATTGGATTCTACTTGAAATCCTCTTGAAAATTCAGCCTTCCATTCTTTCCCTTTCAGAGATCATCTAATCCCAGCATTTTAGAAAAGGGTGGATGCTAGCCAAGAACAACATTACCACACATTAAATCCAAGATTTCCGAGTTGAAAGATATTTACCAATGACACTAAATGTCGCAGCTTTTTTATTTCTGAAAGGAGACGTCTTCCTCAATCTGAAATCACCATTCCTCTGACTCTAAAGGCTGCATAAAATAAAATGCAGCGATGGGGTGGACACCGCTCGAGCATCAGTGCAACGTTCCATGTGGCTCAGCAGTGTGAATCCTGGCATCTCTAAAAGAATATGTGGACCAGAAAAGCCACATGTTCTCAATACTAAAACCACAAAACTTTCTGCCTAGGCTTCAGCAGTTAGATGCTGGCACATCTCTGGGCCATTTAAAAGACTTAATCATGGTTGGAAAAAATGCTAGGTTGTAAGAACTGACCCAAATGCATTTAAGGGAGTCACAAGACTGGGACAGCTGGAGATGCTTTTGGATTCAAGAGCTGGGTAAAATGCCAGCAGGCAAAGGGCATGCTGTCTACTTCTGGATGAGGGAAGGAACCTATAAATCATGGAAAAAGCCCTCGAAAGCCTCGAGTTGAACCCAGAAGCAGCTGTTGCTAAGATATTGCTAAGCTCTAAAAGCAGGTTGTTTTTTTTTTTTTTTTTTTAATATGAAAAAGGAAGTCTGAATTAAGTGATTTATATTAGAGTAATATGATTTTCTCCTCATGTGAAACGACATTGAAATACACCGGATGGTACTGATGTGGTCCTGGGAGGGAGATTTTATAAAAGGAGCTCTGTTTTATTCTAAAATGAGTTAGATAACCCTAGCATTAAGAACTTGTAAAGAAAGAACTGTGGTTGCCCTGTCTTGTCTTAGCCTATCCATGCAGCTTCCTTTAGGGCATTTCTTCTCAATATAACCCTCTGGAGCCCAGAGCCTAGGCATTTGTTCCGAGCTGTCTGCCTAGCAAACCACCCATGGTGATGTTCCTTATATAAGGTCATCCCTCAAACTGAGAAGCACACGGCCTTGGAACCAATCAAGTTTAGCCTGTAGGGTACTGAAAAGCAATGGGACCATTCCGGAGGGCTCATTTTTGCTTGCCAGGTAGTAGTTGCTGTGGTTTATAATAACAGCCCTCATTTAGCTAGCTGCTATTATCTGCCAAGTACTACTCTAGGTATTCTAATGTAGTAATTCAGTTACTCTTCACCACAACCTTTTGAGGTAAGAAGTATGATTACTCTCATTTTACAGATGGGGAAACTGAGACCCACATAGCTATTGGGTGAAAAAAAAAAAAAAAAGCCATATTGAAATCCTGAATATCTGGCCTGAGCCTTTTTTTTTTTTTTTTTTTTTGCGGTACGCGGGCCTCTCATTGCTGTGGCGTCTCCCGTTGTGGAGCACAGGCTCCGGACGCGCAGGATCAGTGGCCATAGCTCACGGGCCCAGCCGCTCCGCGGCATGTGGGATCTTCCCGGACTGGGGCACGAACCCGTGTCCCCTGCATCGGCAGGCAGACTCTCAACCACTGCGCCACCACGGAAGCCTTCCCGAGCCTTTTTTAAATCACTGCCCTCTACTCCACTTGACTGCTCTAGCAAACCTCTTTATCCTAATGATACTCATTCCCAAGAATAAAATGTAAACCTCCTCTTGGGCATTCAAAGTTCCTTCCACTTGACCTCTGCTTGTTTGCACAAAGCAAGGTAAAGATAGGTGCCTACTTAGAAGATCTAAACATACACTTCTCCAAAAAAAGACATACAGATGGCTGAATAGCACATAAAAAGAGGCTCAACATCACTGATTATTAGAGAAATGCAAATCAAAACTACAATAAGGTATCACCTCACACCTGTCAGAATGGCCATCATCAAGAAGTCTACTAATAATAAGTGCTGGAGAGGGTGCGGAGAAAAGGGAACCCTCCCAAAGTGTTATTGGGAATGTAAATTGGTTCAACCACTATGGAGAACAGTATGGAGGTTTCTTCAAAAACTAAAAATAGAGCTACCATATGATCCAGCAATCCCACTGCTTGGCATATATCCAGATAAAACCATAATTCAAAAAGATACATGCACTCCAATGTTGACTGCAGCACTATTTACCATAGCAAGGACATGGAAGCAACCTAAATGTCCACCGACAGAAGAATGGATAAAGAGGATGCGGTACATATATATATAATGGAATATTACTCAGCCATAAAAAAGGAGGAAATAATGCCATTTGCAGCAACATAGATGGACCTAGAGATTATCATACTAAGTGAAGTCAGACAGAAAAAGACAAATATTATATGATATAACTCATATGTGGAATCTAATTTTTTAAAATGATATAAATGAACCTATTTACAAAATAGAAAGACTCACAGATTGCGAAAACAAACTTATGGTTACCAAAGGGGAAACATGCAGGGGGGAAGGGATAAATTAGGAGCTTGAGATTAACATACACACACTACTATATATAAAATAGATAACCAACAAGGACTTACTGTATAGCACAGGGAACTCTACTTAACATTCTGTAATAACCTATATGGGAAAGGAATCTAAAAAAGAATGAATATATGTATATGTATAATTGAATCACTTTGCTGTACACCTGAAACTAACACAACAGTGTAAATCAACTATACTCGAATAAAATTAAAAAAAGATAGGTGTCCACTAAAGACAGATGGTACAGGTCATAGCAGATGATGGTTTTGTTGAGAAAACAATTCTATAAAAGATGCTCATGGGTAAATGAGGTGCAAATCTAACCAGTGAACTTCATGTTTTTAATTTTTTCAGAAATGCAACTTCATGTCTGCTCCATTATTGTCCAGAGCTCTTCAGAGCAGCCCGGATCCCATCCAGCAAGCTGTTTCCACAGTAGAAAGAGGATTCCCCACATCTCAGTTTGTTCCTGTCTTAGAAAGTTCTGTTTCTATACAGTGATTTTCATGCCTTCTATGGTGAAAGACTAGGTAGGGCTAGTGCCGTTATGTTTTAATCTCAGTCCCTGACGACCAATATTTTTATAAAATACAGTAAAACAAAATCGCCAGAAAACACGGTCATATTCTTGGATGGTCCAGCAATGTCAGATTGCTGTAAACGTTTCTAAGCTTAATCTTAATACCTGAACTTATCTTGTAAGAGACTGAGCCACATTCTGAGTTTCCCTACTCTAGAACATTTCTTGCAACTCAGAATTCAGGACATGGTTTTAGATTTTTACATGTAGGTTCTAGAAAAGCCTGGAATCCTGATTGGCCTTTCACAAATTAAGACATGTGAGACCTCCCTCCCCTGACAACAAAATTCAGGGCAATGTCATTGCTATGTCTCCATATTTCTGAGCAGAGTTGAAAGTCAATCCTTATGAAATATTTGACAGGGGGTTTTACTTCCTAAGAGTTCAAAAGCTTTTTATTGGGAATATTTGGTAGATTTGATTATACTTAGAAAATAAAGAAATACTTCACTTAACCTCAATTGTAAAAGTAAATTTAATTCCCCTTGCTTTATATATATTAAAGCCTGACTTTGGTTTACAATATACCTATACTATTCTCTAACTTCAGTACTTTAGTTTATCATTTCCTCAGGTAAATTTAATCAGCTTTTATAGTTAAGGAAAATTTGGAAAGATGGTAAGAGGCATTTCTCTTATCCAGACATTTCTTTTCTCAATTTTGTAATATGGTTTAGCCATCTGTCTTTCCCTGCCTGCATCATTATTTTAAGATAGTCATTTGGTTGAACCTGTCTACAAAACAGAAACAGAGTCACAGACATTGAGAACAGACTAGTGGTTGCCAAGGGGAAGGGGCTGGGGGAGGGGTTGAGTGGGGGATTGGGGTTAGCAGGTGAAGCTATTATATACATAATGGATAAACAACAAGGTCCTACTGTATAGCACTGGGATGATAAACCACAATGGATAAGAATATTTAAAAAAGGAATGTATATATAATATATATATGTATAACTGAATCACTTTGTTGTACAGCAGAAATTAACAAATTGTAAATCAATTATACTTCAATAAAAAAACAAAAGAAAAGAAAGTATTTAAGATATGCATTTGCTGTGTGGGAGTGAATATAGATCTTCAAGTTCCTGACCTACGTTGGTTCTATAATCTAAAACTAGATGCATGCACTTTCTGTCTTCAGTAATAATAATACGTTGCATTTACATAGTAGTAACATTTCATAAGACACTGAGATATAAATTCTCAATTACTCCTCAGGTGAGTCCCTGAAAATATGCCTGTAAATTAAGAGTGAACAAATCCAATTTCATTGGAATTCACTATAGGGGCTTGAGAGTTAAAGAATTCTAAAGTACTTTCTTCTGTGTAGCAAAAATATTTCTGCACAGTAAATAATCACCATCAAAGTTATCAATATTTTTCATTTTTATTAAGGGTTTGTTTAACTGGGGCACATGTGTGTTGAAGACTTTTGATCTTTTCTTCTTCATCTAGGTGTCCAAGTTTGTTTCAAAATAAACAGTGTGAAATGAAAGAAACTGGCAAAGGGAAAATTATCTAGAGATAATCCAAAGTACATATTATTATTATTTTACCTTGCATAGCTTGTAAGTGCGCGCACAAGATTAAACTGTAACTCATTCCAAATTAGCGGGAATAATTTAGCAAGAAGCTTAATGTGTTTCTTGGTAAGAGCAGAAACAAAAACCAAAACAAAACTCTCACTCTGCGAAGTTTTTATGGGTTTCATTTTAGGGACTAAGTTGAAATATGAGGGCAATAACAGGGAAAGTAAAACATCCAAATTAGGTCTTTAGTTACCACAGCTAAGCACAATTTTTTTGAATTTTCCAATCATGGATTATTTGAAATCTATGATCTGTGTGAATTTATAATTCAACCTATTTTGTTCCAGTGTCCATTAATTTTCCAAAAGTACTCCCAGACCGATTTCATGGACCTTCTGCTTATTCACAGTGGACATGGCTACTGTCCATTGTGTTATCGTCGTGTTCTACAACGATTCATCCATCAGCTTGAAATTAAGTACTTTCCTGAGAGACTCTGGAGCTCAAACCATTGTTTATGTATTGATATCATACAGATACAAATAATTTGCCACCAAAGGCTTTATAAGTAAGGAAAAGGAAGAAAGGATAATAATGCTATTCTTTTTTTCTTTTTTAAATATGGAACGCTTCACGAATTTGTGTGTCATCCTTGCGCAGGGGCCATGCTGATCTCTGTATCGTTTCAATTTTAGTATATGTGCTGCTGAAGCGAGCACAATAATGCCATTCTTGAACACTGATGTATGTGGAGATTTCTTTCCTAGAGTGTCACAAATATAATGCAGCAGAGGGAAAGAAATGCAACTAATGAAGCTAAATAAAGCATATTTCATAACTAAAAGGAAAAATTTCTCTTGGATACAAACCAGAGTTATTGGGTCTGATGGGAAGTGTGCCTAGGAAACAATTTTCAGGTTCTAGAGTAAAAGGAATGGTATGGTGTAAATAAAGAAAACATGGGAAGGCCACGATTAAGACTGTACCCAAGTTTTCCAAAAACACTAATTCAAAAAGATACATGCACCGCAATGTTGACAGCAGCACTACCTACAATTGCCAAGATATGGAAACAACCTAAGCATCCATCAACAAATGAATGGATAAATAAAATGTGGTACATATACAGAATGGAATATTACTCAGCCATAAAAAAGAATGAAATCTTGCCATTTGTGACAGCTTGGATGGACTTGGAGGGCATTATGCTAAGCGAAATAAGTCAGGCAAAGAAAGACAAATACTGTATGATATCACTTATATGTAGAATCTAAAAATTACAACAAACTAGTGAATAAAACAAAAAAGAAGCAGACTCACAGATATAGAGAACAAACTGGTAGTTACCAGTGGGGAGAGGTGGGGAGGTGGGGAGATAGAGGCACAAGCTATTGGGTGTAAGATAGGCTCAAGGATATATTATACAAAATGGGGAATATAGCCAATATTTTGTAATAGCTGTAAATGGAAACTAACCTTTAAAAACTGTATAAATTTTTTTAATTTAAAAAAATAAAAACACTTTATTTCTTAATAACAAAGAGTCTACCCAGGTTTTCAATAGAGAAAAACAAATACAGATGAAACAACTTAAAGAAAACGCAACACATAAAAATCTAAATCCCACAGGGAGACACTCATGATTAAGAATACGTTAGAAATGACTATAAATCTGCTCAAAGAGAGTCAATGTCAGTGAAAAATACAACTATTTGTTAATGGATGGCATTTCATTAGGAACACTTCAACTGCATAAAGAAGACCTTTGAGTTATGCTTCATTTAAAAACTTTTAATCAGATTCCCAAGGGCAAAAAAGTTATATATGTGTATATATATATATATATATATATATATATATATATATATATATATATAATTTTATATATTGGACTTCCCTGGTGCTGCAGTGGTGAAGAATCCACCTGCCAATGCAGGGGAAACGGGTGCAATCCCTGGTCCGGGGAGACCCCACATGCCACAGAAAAACTAAGCCCAAGTGCCACAACTACTGAGCCTGCGCTCTAGAGCCCATGAGCCACAACTACTGAGCCCATATGCCTAGAGCCCGTGCTCCACAACAAGAGAAGTCACCGCAATGAGAAGCCCTGTGCACTGCAACAAAGAGTAGCCCCTGCTCACCGCAACTAGAGAAAGCCCGCTTGCAGCAACGAAGATGCAACACAACCAAAATAAATAAATAAATAAAAGAAGTTTATATATTAAAAATTTACATATCAAAAGTATACACACTCACACACACACACACGTATACCCACACACACAGACAAGTGTATAATGGACTACTTATGACCCAATTTTTGTGCTCTAACAAGTCGTCAAGGCAACAGAAGCAAAGCGGTAATGAAGGTTCAGCTGCTTTATCAATTTAAAGCAGGTTGTATGCGGAGCACGTTTCGGAGACAGAAAGTCATCAGGAGATCAGTTGTTAAGTTTGGATCAAGCAAAAACATTAGTTTCTAGAGAAATGAAGAAATGGACAGTAAAGCTTGCGTTAATCTCAGGAAATAGTCTCGTTAGCCTGGTTAGTCAGGAAACTTGTGGAGTTGCTAGTCAGCTGTATTTATACAGACCGTTCCTACCACTTCTTCGGCAGGGTCCCCTTGAGCAGTCAGGTAGGTCACCCTGAACTGCTGCACACTGCTGTCTGAAATGTCCCATTTCACCCGCAGGCTAGAAGTGGTTTCATCATCTACAACCAGGTTTCTGACTCCTGTGCGGAAAACTGGAATAAACACAACCAAGTATTTAAGGAACTTTTCATCCGTCATATTTCAAAATGAGCTACAGAGATGATTTGTGGACGTGACAACAAGTATCATTTAATGTATCTCTACCATGTAGACCCAGGTGAAGCGAGAACAACTCAGCTTTAGTTAATAGAGAGCCATGATACCTACTGGTAGCAAACAAAAATGGGCTTAAGAGATCTCAAGGTGAGATCATGGATCCCTCAAACCACCAGCTCTGTATATACACTAGGAAGGGGAACTGGGGAGCAGCCCTTAGACTAGGAAACCAGAAAGGGAGCCCAAAGAGGAGCACGACTGTGAGAACTTCACATTAGGGCTGAGCTGGAGAAGTGGGCGTGAGGGACCAAATGTGGTCAACCTCGGCGTGCAATCTAGCATCCAACACACATCCCATCACCTGCTCCCCCGTTTCTGTTTTAACACTTGTCACTCAAAGCACAAATCTCCCACCAGGGCTGCCTCTATCCACTCAGGCCACACGGATTTCATCCTTTCTCTGAGATCTGTCCACACTCCTTCACTCGTTTTCTCTGACACGTTCCTTTTCATCTCCCAAAGTGACTGCTCTCTCATTTGTCCCATTGTTTCTTCTCCCTCTTGCGCCAACTTCCTTTCATTCTGTCCATCTCCATGGACTCTTTCTTCTCTTCATTCATTTATTCATTCATTCAGCATTCATTGAGCTTTTCCTGTATGTCAGACTGGTTAGGCCTTTAAGACATACAATGATCTACAGTCGACAAAAATAGTCAAAGTGTCACAGAGGAGACAGGAGAGTGACATTTATCAGGCAAAACTTTACCTACTAGGCTGTAGGTACAGAACGCAACATCTCACCTTCAGGGTTAGGAGTTCTAGACGGCAGGAGGATATGGGAAAAGCATGAAACATATGGTTGAGGCCAGGAAGGGAAGCAGAACCCAGTCACGAAGCATCTTGTATGTTATGATTAAGAGATGTGGGGTCATAAAGAAGGGCTCAGTAAAGGTTAACTGAAGAATGAATGAATCAGTGAACGAATGAATAAATGAATGGTATTGGAGATTCACTGAAAGGTTTTAGGTCAAGAAATAAATATCAACAAACTTGCTTAATCTAGTTGACTGTGACAACTAGTTGGGAGGTATATTATAATGGAGGGGAGAGTTAAGCTGAGAGAGAAAATAGCTGATGTAGGAACACCAATACACCAGCCACGGCTCAGTTACCCACAGAAATGCATGGAAACTATGATATGAATAATTCTCAACAGAAAGCAATAGGAGAAGGCACTGAGACCAAGAGTAGGGCAGAGACTCCTGGGGCTGGATACTAACGTCCTCTAAAAGATTAGATGGGAATTCAAAACAAAGATGGGAAAAATAGAGAGTACCACAGTGATATTGATTAGTAGACGAGAAGACCAATTAGCATTTAGGGATAAGAAGAGGTTGAGAGCTCTGAAGGGAGTGAAATTTGAACTGGTATGCCCTGTTCCTAATCAATCATATAAATCAAATAAAACTGGGATAATATAAGTTCAGTTTAAATCAAACTTTTCTTATGGGTAAACAGGCTTCTATTTGTCCTTACCTGATGTCACAGGCCTGGTAGGTGCTTCGGTCGTAGGTGGTTCTGTCCAAACACTGTCAACTACAAAAATATTCCTCACTTTAAAATTCTGTAATGATGATAACTCTATACATTTGTGTATATCACTTTATAGTTTTCAAAGAAAAGTTCACCTATGTCACTTGTTTCTCACAACAACCTTGACCACGGTTACAAGAGAGAAGTGAGTTGTAAGGCAGACATTGTATCTATTCCACAGATAAGGAAACAAACCCAAAGAAGTTAGTTTCTAATCACAGATACCAGCCTTCATAAAAACACTTGAATTACATCTATAAAATTGTGAAACCTCCCAGTTACTTTGAAATGGGGCATAACCATGGAGAGGAAAGGAAATTAAACAGTGCTATAGATCAAGTTGTAAAGGGGCTGCCAAATAGGACCAGCAAGGAAGACAATAAGGAGTGCATCTGCTATTTCTTGTATCCACCCTGGGCAACCAGTGGATGGAGCTACTGTGTGGTGATCCGCCTAGATGCCCTCTTCATCAACATACTCATCCAGCAGCTTCTGGAGTACAGCTGCCAATGGCTCAGAGCTCTGGTAACTGCCTTGCCTGGGGTTGCAGACTGTCAGCAGATGGCCTGCCTCCAATCACTGGGGATGCAGGGATAGAAAGGCCCAGCCCCTTTGACTCAAGTTGGGACCACTCAGAAGGGTCATACCAGGTCCAGAATTTCTAATAGAATTAGCTGAGGGCTCTGTTTTAGCTTCTCCCTAAGTCCTATTTCCTTACAGATGTATCTCCCAACTACACTCTTCAATAAACCTTCTGGATGCAATTTTCTACTTCAGAATCTGGCTCCAGGGAACCCAATCAAAGACAATTTAATATGTGGTTAATACCTCATACTTAAAAAATGAAGGGACAAATGAATCAGCAAGTGAATTTTGTGGATTCTTGGAACCAAGATCAACTTGGGAAATTCCAGAAACTCTTGGACATTTTTGCCCTACATTTATTTGTTTGCTCATTTATAACTTATTTCATCTATCCATCCATCCACCCATTTATCCATCCATTTATCCATCCATTTATCCACCCATCCATCCATCCATCCATTCCTCCATTCAACAAATATTCATTGCACAGTTAAAATATGCCAAGAACTGTGCTAAGTGTTGGGGACATAATGGTGAACAAGACAGATATGGTCCCTGCCTTTAGGTGATGATAGACTAGGAGTCTGATAAGATGCTCCACATGTTGCTTTCATTAAAGGTAAAGATGTATGAAGAGTTCTAGGGACAAAGCCTCTGTAGCCAGGAATGAGGCTGATGGGCAGGGAACCTGGTGGCGTGAAGAGTGTGTCAGAATAAATGGTCAGAGCTTGTGAAGTCCATCTTGGCCTGACCAAGACTTACGTGTGGTCCCAACGGCAGTCACCACCTCAGTCTCGCTTCCACCATCCAGTACAGCCAACAGGGAAACTTCATATTCAGTGCCAGGTTCCAGGCCTTCAATAACATATGAGTCTTGGTCTTCTTTTAGGACAACCTGAAAAGTATTTGGTGCTTAGTAACTGGGTTTACTTGAATAACATAGGAAAAAGTTAAGAAAAAATAATAAAATGGAAAGATGTTATCCCGAGCGTAAGCAGTAAGTGACTTAAGCATAAACAACTTCAGGGCCATTGAATTCAATTTTAAAGTCAAACCAGAGACTTTTTTCTTTTCAAATCTCTCAGCAAATAAACGATTAATGTTGCAAAAGGGGCCTTTTCTGAAGTTTTTAAAAATTTCATTTATGACTATCAAAGAATCTGGAAATCCATAACATATATAACTAAAGCCCTAGCAAAAATGCATTTTAGTTTTACAAAAGTCATATGATTTGACATTTGTAAAACTCCAGGTCATGGAAAATATTAATTACTTTTGGGATTCTCAACCTGTCTTAAAATAGAGACCAACTCAAATGCAGCAGTGGGCATTCACTTCTAGATAAAACGCCCTGGATTAATTTTCAGCCTCAGACAACTCACTTCTTCAGTCTTCCCACCGTAGACTGGAATCCACATCAACTTGTGTTGCCCTTCATCAACTGAGAGGGGATGCCAGGTCACTCTAAAACTCTCTGTTGTCACCTCATCAATTTCCAAGTATTGCTGGGCGGGAACTTCCTCTGTAAGCCAAGGAGGGAGATTTTGTTAGGGAACTGAGAAGGGAAGAAAACCATAACTCAAGCAGCTCCCCAGGGCCACAGGTAGAGAAGACTCTCTGGTGAATCTCTTGTTTTAGGAAAGCACATGGAAGCAGGGAAAGCAGCGCCAATTAGTCCAGTGTGGGCTTATGTTTCTGTTTCCAGCATTTACCCACAGAATAAGTTAGGAAGACCAGGGACACAGCAAATTTTTACAGTTTTCCTGGAATTTCCAGAACTCTTAGATTCTCTATTTGGCCCTTTTCATTAACTATAAAAAAATAAGACTGCCATATTCATTACTTTACAAAGATACTATTTTCCAAGTATTTTGAAGAAATTAACAAAATGATGCCCTAGAGGCCTGAGTAATGTCACTTTTAGCTTTATTCACGTTGGTGCCTAAATCACTCTCTAGTAATAAGTTAAATCCTAGAGAAGAACGTTCATCCTTTTAATCTCGTACATGTGGCTGCCATCAGAAGTGAAGTATAATTTATCAGACATCCATTATTTCACTGCTTAAACACTTCTGGGATGTACAACAGAGACCATAACATCTAATTACACCAAAAATGAATTGTCAGTCATTGATTTTTATTATATGAAATCAGAGATTTTAAAACTCTTTGACAGGATACCATGAGAATTCCAACTACAGTTAGCCCTTGCGAGATTTTGCAAAATTACTGAACTTTTTTTCTGTGAAGATTATTTCTCAGTCCAGCTTATTTCTCAACTCTCTCCAAATTACCTTCTCATCTCAATACAGCACTAAATTTGTTTCCAAGTGCAATTCATGATAGGTCCAGAAAGCAAACAATAGAATTTTTCCACCAGGAGGCAAAAAGAAGTTATATTTATTGACTACAAGGTATATATAGAAAAGAAAAATAATGCATTCATGCTTTATTTTTTATTTTAGTATTTAAAATATCCCATATTGTTGTATTAATATTGCAAGCTTCATGAAAATAATTATTGGCTATAGATTGATGTATTAGGTTAAATGGTATGAAACCATCATTTTTTTGTAGGTCAAAAACTGTTGGAGAGCTCTAATTTTGGAAGTTCAACTTAATATACACATATATCAATGGAAGAAATGTGAAAAATTTATGTCGATAGAACAAAAGAAACAGTGTGAGATCAGGAAGACACAAGGCACACTTTTATTTAACTGAGACCTTTGAACTTAGATGGTCCTGTCCCTCTTTCCCTTGCTTTGAAAGAACATAATTAGCCAGTAGGCATTCTACTCACCTAATTGTTCATTGGGTAATAATACTATAAACTAAACAAATATTAAAATGCAATCTCTTCAAAATCACAATTAAAGAAGCTGCTCCAGCTTCTGGTTTCCATACAGTTACTCTTGGAAACTTTTCAAACCATAATAAGGCTTACCTGTGGTAAAAATTCCAGTCAGAGGCTCCGACTGTCCTTCATCATAGATGGAGAAAATGGCAACAGTATACTCGGTGACGGGTGTCAAGCCCTTCAGAGGGAACGTAGTAACAGGATCAACTTCAACCTGCAAAAGAAAGAAGTCATAATAGCTATATCATAGGCACAACATTCTATGACATAAATCACAGCAAGATCCTTTTTGACCCACCTCCTAGAGAAATGGAAATAAAAACATAAATAAACAAATGGGACCTAATGAAACTTAAAAGCTTTTGCACAGCAAAGGAAACCATAAATAAGACCAAAAGACAACCCTCAGAATGGGAGAAAATATTTGCAGATGAAGCAACTGACAAAGGATTAACCTCCAAAATTTATAAGCAGCTCATGCAGCTCAATAACAAGATAACAAAAAACCCAATCCAAAAATGGGCAGAAGACCTAAATAGACATTTCTACAAAGAAGATATACAGATTGCCAACAAACACATGAAAGAATGCTCAACATCATTAATCATTAGAGAAAGGCAAATCAAAACTACAATGAGATATCATCTCACACCAGTCAGAATGGCCATCATCAAAAAATCTAGAAACAATAAATACTGGAGAGGGTGCGGAGAAAAGGGAACACTCTTGCACTGTTGGTGGGAATGTAAATTCATACAGCCACTATGGAGAACAGCATGGAGGTTCCTTAAAAAACTACAAATAGAACTCCCATATGACCCAGCAATCCCACTACTGGGCATATACCCTGAGAAAACCATAATTCAAAGAGAGTCATGTACCAAAATGTTCATTGCAGCTCTATTTACAATAGCCAGGACATGGAAACAACCTAAGTGTCCATCATCGGATGAATGGATAAAGAAGATGTGGCACATATATACAATGGAATATTACTCAGCCATAAAAAGAAACGAAATTGAGCTATTTGTAATGAGGTGGATAGACCTAGAGTCTGTCATACAGAGTGAAGTAAGTCAGAAAGAGAAAGACAAATACCGTATGCTAACACACATATATGGAATTTAAGAAAAAAAAATGTCATGAAGAACCTAGGGGTAAGACAGGAATAAAGACACAGACCTACTAGGGAATGGACTTGAGGATATGGGGAGCGGGAAGGGTAAGCTGTGACAAAGCACGAGAGAGGCATGGACATATATACACTACCAAACGTAAGGTAGACAGCTAGTGGGAAGCAGCCCCATAGCACAGGGAGATCAGCTCAGTGCTTTGTGGTGACCGCCTGGAGGGGTGGGATAGGGAGGGTGGGAGGGAGGGAGACGCAAGAGGGAAGAGATATAGGAACATATGTATATGTATAGCTGATTCACTTTGTTATAAAGCAGAAACTAACACACCATTGTAAAGCAATTATACTCCAATAAAGATGTTAAAAAATAAATAAATAAATATAGGAAACAGAAGCCATTTTATTGTCTGCAGTTCACTTGGCTGGCAGCAGAGCTATAAGTACTGCAAAAGAGATACTAAATTATAAAACCATTTAGATACTCACATTTCTCATCTTTCAACCTTAAGTTGTAAGAATACCTGCCTTACAATAGGTAAATAGAATACCTGTCAGTTAATTCTCATGACATACTTGCAACCAATATTATTTCCATTCATTAAAGATATAGAAAGTGAAGTACACAAAATTTGCAACGCTAATACAAATAAATGTAATGTTTATAGCCGGATTTGCTAGGAGTAGCCAGACATGCACAATAACCTCTGTAGGAGTTAAATAGATGAGCAACCATGCAGGAGAAGGTGAGCACAGTTGCTGTTTGTTTGGTTCTTCAATGAGTCAACATTTTTTTTTTTAACATCTTTATTGGAGTATAATTGCTTTACAATGGTGTGTTAGTTTCTGCTTTATAACAAAGTGAATCAGCTATACATATACATATATTCCCATATCTCCTCCCTCTTGCATCTCCCTCCCAGAGTCAATATTTTTTAATTGGTAAGTTTCACATAAAAAGAGAAATCCCTGGTCAGACACACCAACTTTCTTTCCATGTCTTTCCCACCTCAGGGACTTTGCACATGCAATTCATTCTGTCTGAGACCCTATTTCCTTGGCTCTTTTCAAAATTAGGGCTTCACCGTCTGTCAGGACTGTATTTATATTTCATCTCCTCATGGGGGTGTTCATTTTTCTACGTATCTCAGTAGGGTGATTCTCTAACATTGCCTTTGTTTGTTTTCCCCCTAGCACCCAACCCAGCCTGAAATTATTTTATTTCCTAGTAGAAGATGTTTATTACTTCCTGCATAGAGTGTAAGCCCCTTGAGGTCAGGACCTTGTTTAGCTTCTTTGCTACTGTATGTTGAATTATATATATATTTTTGAGTGAATAGAATACATAAATGAAAACTGAGATGGAAGCACCAAAGATCCATTTTACAAGAGATTTAAAAAAAAAGGGAGGGGGCTCATCTGAGCAAAGCGTTAATCCAGAAACCATAGACATCTTGAAGGAATTGACCTCAGGTCAAAAAAAAAGATTGCCAGCCCTGGGGGAAGGAGTTTCCCTTTTCGTGTTTCTGGAACTCTTCAGCCACTCTGCTAGAGAGGATCAGCCAACCCCAGCCTTTTCAGCCACCCAGACATGGATTGAAGTCATCTTGGAAGTTCCAGCCCAGTCAAGTTCCCAGATGAATGTAAGAGTCACCTTAGCTGAAACCACATAGAGCAGAGACAAGCTGACTCTGCTGAGCCTGCCCAAGTTACATAATCATGGGTTGTTGTTTTAAGCCAGGGTGTTGGTTACATAGCAATAGTTAATTGAAAATATGTATTATCTTCTTCTGAATCTAGGCCTGATAATATTATGGGTAATTCTTAGCATTTAATGTTTACTCTGGTCTGGGTATTATCTCATGCTTTACATGCATTAGTTGTACTTACATCCTTACCACAACATTGTAAGGTAGCTCGTTATTACCCCTAAGTGGACGATGGGAAAAATGAGACTCCGAAAAGTTAAGGAACTTGCCCAAGAGAAAGCTAGCTAGTTCCTAAAACTTAAACACAAGTGTTTCACGCTCTAAATTCTCTGTTTGTAAATACTACTGACAGTATGGCTCCATTATTTAAACTCACAGAGAAGACAAATACTTTAAATATGAGTTCAAGATGTTCTTCTAAACTATATTTCCTGTTGCTTTCTGTTGTTTTGAATCGTAATGGCTAAGATTTACTGAGCACTTATAATGTGCCAAGGACCTTACATTCATTGTTTTATTTAGCCTCCTTATCCCCCGTCAAACACTAGGTATTTATAATGACTGTTTTACAAATGAGGAACCTGAGGCTCAAAGACCTTAACCAACTTTCCTGGAGACATAAAACTATTAACTGGAATGAACAGTTAGGCCTTGGTATACTTATATATATACAAGTGTATATATATATACATACATATATATATACACACACACATATAAATATGTGAAAGCATATGCATTTTGAACATTATATATTGAATATATATATTTATATACATTTTTTCAACAGATATATATATCTCTCTTGAAAAGATCTAGTTTATTAAAAACATTTTATTTGATGCTGAACAGACCATATTTTATGCATTAATTATTGATCATTTTATTTCATCAAATGAAAACTTCTAGGTATCATTTATTTTTACTTGTTATCATATTATGTTTTAGATTAAGTTCTGGAACTCATTTTATTGGTAGTACTTTTAAGATGTAAGAGAAGAATTTGGGAAAATGGTAACAAATGACTATGATTCATTGTTATGCAACGATTTTTGAGAAAAATTTTTCGGACTATCTAGCAAAAACTTCACTTCAGCCTATTCTAGGATGGATGAAGAGAATCCTTGATGAGGAATGAGGGACTCGGGCTCTGCTCTGGGCTCTGTTGTTGAGTCACTGCTGTAGGGGACTGGACTTGTCTCTCAGAGTCTAGAAACTGTGGCCTTTCATTTCTAAAGCTCAAATGGCAGCACTTTAGTTCTCCATCATGTTTGCACATTTCCCCAAATCTTTTCACAGTACATGCTATCTGAGATGACTTCTTTCTGCAGTTTGACAGGTCAGGCTTTGGCAACATTTTTTTCTATAAAATTTGCACAAGGTGCTCTCTGTAAAAACTTCAGAGGCTGTCTCAGGATTAGCACTCAATGTGTGTTAGCTGCCATCATCATCATCATCACCATCATCATCATCACCATCATCATTACCTCCATCATCATCATCATTACCTCCATCATCATGATCACCACCATCATTATCACCATCACCACCATCACCATCATTCTCATCACCATCACCATCATCACCATAATCATCATCATCACCATCACCATCATCACCACCACCATCATCACCAACATCATTATCACCACCACCATCACCATCATCACCGTCATCATCATCACCACCACCATCATCATCACCATCACCATCGTCATCATCCTCGTCACCATCACCACCATCAGTAGCAGCAGCATTTGTTTAAGTGCTCTGTTTTATTTTTTTTTTTTTTGGTCTCCAAAAGTTAGGGACAGGGGTCATGCAGAAAAGACACAGAGGAGGAAGAGGAAGTGAAGGAGGGAAGATGGGAGGAAGTGAAGCAGAGAAATAGGAATTGAGTTGAAAACAAGCTTTTACAATCAATTACATGTTATGTAGTAAGTAGATTTTAGTTGGGATATTTTGAAATTCATTCCAGAATATTTTGGGAATTTCCTAAAAATCCAATTGTAGCATTATCTTTAAATAAAAGCTTAAATTAATAGAAGTAAAGCAAAATACGGTAGGAATATTCAACCTTAAAATCATATATTCCAAAACTAGGTAAAGTAATATTTGACATATATAAGACACTTATCCAGCAACCTTTAGTCTCAATTGCATGGTTAAAAATTAAGAATTAAAAACACACACACCAGTCAAAATGGAAATGTTACAAAATCTACACATTGTTTATGCATTTTACTCAAATAAAATGTTCTCAGATTTTTATTCGTGGTCTATTTACTCATATTTTAAATTCAGTTTTATCAAACATAGCTTTCTAATTTCCCAGCACAATACAAATTAGAAATAGCAAGTGCCAAAGGCACTCCCAAGATTGAAAAACACTGCAAAAAAGCACATGTATTTCTTAACAAACATATTATTAGTCTGGGGTCATTATTTATAAAGGCAAATAACATAAAATGCCATGAGAGGCCAGAAAAGCTATATATTTTTTTAACTGGATGTTAACTAGACCTATTATGATCATTTCACAATGAATACAAATATTAAATCATCATGTTGTATACCTGAAACTAATATGATGTTATATGTCAATTACACCTCAATAAAAATATATAAATATATTTATATAACTCATATTTACATATATATGACAATTTATTTTTGTTTCATGAAAAATTATCACCAAATAAGAATATTTTGCAGTGAAAAAATATGCTAGTGAATACGGTTGTTATTTTTTTTTGTTTTTGTTTTTGTTTTTTGCAGTACGCAGGCCTCTCACTGCTATGGCCTCTCCCATTGCGGAGCACAGACTCCGGACGCGCAGGCTCAGCGACCATGGCTCATGGGCCCAGCCGCTCTGCTACATGTGGGATCTTCCAGGACCGGGGCACAAACCCGCGTCCCCTGCATCGGCAGGCGGACTCTCAACCACTGCGCCACCAGGGAAGCCCTGTTATTTTAATTGTTCAATGAGTCAACATTTAAAAATTGGCAAGTTTCACATAGAAATAAAAATCCTTGGTCACATAGTCAAGGGGAACAAGACCCGGCAGCTCCCGGCTAGATCACTATGCAGCAACCGTCTTCAGGAGCTGACAACGGCTGCTTCTTGGATGAACATGTACAAACTCCCCGGCAGGGTAGTCCCCACCACACCCAGCATCCGTGTCACTGTAACCCATTGTTCGTTGTCATTTACTGTTGTCTTTCAGTAGAGAATTTCTTCTACATGCATGTCCCCAAAATGGAAATATGAAATATAACCTAAGGTAGCTTCATATTTCAAGAAAAACAGGTGAGACTGTATTTCTTTGCAGGTGTGACAATTTCTGCACTCATTTACATTATCTGCATAACCTTCCTACACGGCTGAATTTACAACCCTTGGGAAAGTAGTTTATTTCTCGGTGATAACAAAGAGACACCGATAGCTCGGTGCTTTAGACTTCCTTCTTTTTCTACTCCAGGATCTCATCTTCAAAAGCAAAGCAGCTAGTCTAAAGATTCCAGCTTTGTCAGAATTATTTGCCCTCAGGATTTTTGAAGATTTAATGAAAGATGTTGAACAGTATTTCTGTGCTGTTAGCAAATGTGCAGTTATGGTCCATTCATTGCCTAGTGTCCCGTCTGATGGCACATTCCGCAAAATATTGCTTGGATTTACTTGTAGGAAAAAGTTTCTCTCTGCATATGAAAATATTTGCTTTATTTGGTCAGAAAATAGAAATCATGTAATCCAACCTATTTCCCTTGCTGTCTTAGCTTCTTGGACCAAGATAAGGAAAAAAAAATAAAAATAACTTTGCTATCTAGCCTGTGAAAATATATTTCCAAGGAGAGAAGTTCCGAAGAGTACTCGTCACTGAGTGCAAAATACTGTATCTTCATGGGTTTCAATAAGTTCTTATTTGAAAGTATCTTCCTACACAAAACCTGAATGATTCAGTTTTCAATGTAAGCTCATTGAACTAGGGTCTTTCAAATGCCGGTTTACTAAAAAGCAGAGGGATAACCTGAAAAACACTGATATTTCTAGTTTACTACTCGCGTGAAGATACATACTTCCTTATCCCTATTCGCTGGGGCAGACTGTATTTTCCAAAGATGGCTGTGTCAATATCTATCTCCCATCCCACTTGCCTCCCACCATAGGTTGGCACTGTTCTCCTCCCCATCTTGAATCCATGCAGGGATTTGTGGCATCTCCTACCTACGGAGTGTGGTGGAGGTGATATTTCTGACTTTTGATGCTAGGTAACAAAAGGTGATACAGCTTTCACCCAGCACTCTCTCTGTCTCGCTGGATACATGTCTGGGGACTCCTGAGCCAGCAGGTAAAAAGTCCAGCTCCCCTAAAGCTGTCATGCTGAAGGGATCACGTGAAGAATCTACTTAGAGATATAGAGAGCCGCTCCAACTCCCAGCTGGTCCAGTCTTTCCAGATCAGGTACCAGACATGAACATGGAAGTTGCTGTGATGACATCAGCTCCAGTCACTACCTGGCTACAGTCTCAAGAGTGATCCCAAGCCAGAACTACACACCCAACTCCAATTCCTGACCCACAGAAACAGCAAGAGAAAATAAATAATTAGTATTGCTTTGAGCCACTGTGTTTTGGGATGATCGGTTACATAGCCATAAAAAACTAAGACCCAACCACCGGAAAAACGCACATCCTGTTCCACAGCTTACCTCATTGATTTCAGTCCCATCGGCGTTGTTATATACAATCCGATAACCACTGATCTTTCTTGAAGTTGGGTCCCAGGCTAACCGAGCACTGTTAGAGCCCACACTGGAGATTCTCAGGTTTCTGGGTGGACTTAAGGGCACTTTGCAGTAAACGAAAAATAAAATTTTTCTGGAGTTCAGTGCAGTAAAGGGCACTTTGAGGTAAACGCAATTTTAAATAACATACATGTTAAAAAGACTCCCAAAACACAGCACCTCTGACTTCTGAACTACTTACATGTGAAAAATTTCACCCAGATAATAACTGATAACAAAGAACATTAACACATCAACAAAGAAAAAAAGTTTTACTTGTAGAGAATGAATAGCAGCAAACAATTACACATTCTTAGAAATAAATGAGGTTTAGGTAAATCTTCTGTGCCTTTCTTTTCTAGTCAAAGCTATTATTATAGGCTGATACAAATTAAAAAAACTAATGGATCAAAAACCAGGACACCTGAAATTAGATCTTAGCTATTGCATTCAACTATCATCGGATCCTGGCAAAGTCACTCTACTCCTCCGATCCACAGTTTCCCATACGTGAAATGGTTTCCCATCTGCCATCTCCACATGAGTATCTATTAGGCATTTCCACCTTAACATGTCCAAACCCGAACCACTGACTCCTGCCACCTCTCCCAGTCTTCTCTCTCAGTCTCTTTCTCTGAACAAATGAAAACTCCATGCCTCCCGTTGCTCAGGCCAAAAACCTTGGAGTCATCCAAGATTCAGGTTTCTGAACATGTGTCCCCTTCTCAGTGAAGCTTTCCATGATCACCTTATGTAAAATAATCCTTCCACCTCAATACTACCTAACTCCCTTCCCGGATTCTTTTTTTTTTTTTAATTGCGCATTTATGGGTCTCTTGTCTTTCTCTTCGAATATACTATAATCTCAGGGGACTGCAGAATTTGGTTTAATTTTGTTCCCCTCTTTATCCCCAGTATCGCAAGTTCTCAATAAATATTTCTTGAATCAACGAGTAGGAGTCTTGCCCTGGATACATCCCGCTGGCTTTGGGAGACTAGATAAAAATAAACACTTTGCTGTGGCTTTAAAAGTATTTAAAGAGGTGTTAATATTTCTGCAGATTCCTGACTACCAGTTCCAAAGCTTTTTGCACTTCTTGAAGGACCCCTTTCTGAGTCAACAGATAAAATTTGTCAATAATCTTTGAGGGCTTCGTGAGCTTTTACAGGTTTACAGTAAAAAACAATTGTTAAGATTGACTGGGCTTCCCTGGTGGCGCAGTGGTTGAGACTCCGCCTGCCAATGCAGGGGACGTGGGTTCGTGCCCCGGTCCGGGAAGATCCCACATGCCACGGAGCGGCTGGGACCGTGAGCCATGGCCACTGAGCCTGCGCGTCCGGAGCCTGTGCTCCGCAACGGGAGAGGCCACAACAATGAGAGGCCCGTGTACCGCAAAAAAAAAAAAAAAAAAGATTGACTGCAGGCTTTCCATGAGCCTGAGATGTAACACGTTATCTCATTAAATCCTTACTTTAGACAGCAAGGATAGAGTTACAATTAGCCCCATTATACAGATCATGAAACTGAGGTAACTTGGCCAAGGTCACAGTTAGTAGAAGCAGAAGAGCAGTTTGAATTTAACCCAGGCAATCGATCAATTGATTTGAGAGCCTGTGCTGATAGAACCAGCAGAATAACAAACTAGGAGATAAATCATGACAATTGTCAGCTGTAGCCATAAGCATGACGTTTCCTCACCCCAAAAGCTAACCCTTTCATTAATTCAATATGTACAGTTTATATGGTAATAAAGAACCTATAGGACTTGGTGACTCTCTACACTTAAAGGGCTAGAAAGTATAGGAGAGAGAAAAGCAATGTAATTACTTTAAGTGCTGTGCACACTTAGCTCTAAACCTTTCTGGAGTTCAGTTACTCTTGGCAGTATAGTGGAACAATGTCTAGTTTCCTCAGTGCATAAAAGTGTCAGTCTCAGGAACAGGTAGCCAGGATATCATTTTTAGGACTTTTTAAAAAATCAACTACTAATGGGAAAGAGTCACGGACACTTTTTAAAACTACAAGTATCTGCTTTTTGAAAGTTCAATTTAGGCCACTTTGCTCTTGCAAAGGACCAACATTAGTACCTAACTCAAGGTTTCACTGACTGAAAGAAATCTAAAGAGGATTTTTGCTTTTATAAAAAAGGCAAAAGCAAAAATAGCATTCAGGCTTTGCTTTGCAGCAAACCATTATGGAGATAGCGTGCACCCCAGGCAGCAAGAGTGGCCCCGCCAAGCTCCTTCCCCTGGAAACTACACTCAGCATCTCAGCATCAAGCCGCCACAGCTTTGAACTCTGTCTGTGAGCATCTGTGCTTTATCTTGATTTATTTTGTGCATCCGTTAGCAAGATGTGTCCTAAAATTAATTGCTTCTTTGCTTTATGTCATTTGGCTTGCGAAAGGTTTCATGGGAACACTACTTTTAAAGGGTGGGGGAAACCTGAATAAACAAATGAGTATTCTGAGTGAAATAGAGAGATGGGTGGTTGGGAAAAGTTTTCCTTCCAAATCTACAGAGTCCCAAAATTGACTTAAGTGATATATTAGATGCTTCCTGACTTATTTCTTTTCTCCTTCTTTCTTGGGCTCTCCCACTTTTGTGGTTTGTTGTTTTAAATACACCGGTCTTCCTCTGAAGAGCAAGACAACATAGCCTCGACTAACAGAGAATGGATGTGGGAGAAAATTTCCTTATCATTAAATTTCTTTGTATGTTTCTCAAGTAGAATCTTCAAGACAAAAGTACAGTAGAAATCGTGCTATTCACCTCCTTCCAGGCTCAGAGTGATGTGAGAGACCCCATCTCCTTGCCCTTTCTTATTCAAAACACAATGAATAGACCCCTATTTTTAATCGTAGGTGACAAAACATTGTTAGTTTGGCGGGGTAGCATTTTCTCTATATCACATTTTCAAATAGATAACTACAACTCTTAAAAATATTATGAACTCCCTACATTTACCCAAATTAGACTTGCCAATACAATTTTTACTCAATTAAAAAAAACTAATTATAATAATAATAGTCTGAGATGAGGAGGACATCAAAGATTTTCAGAAAAAGTGTGAATTTTGGTATGCGTGGGAGTAAAAAATATATTGGGTAACTGTGTGTTAATAACTTTCATTTGTATTACTGTATTTAATCTCTATCAACCACACGCTATAAGGTTATTGTTCCTCCTTTCACAGGCTCAATAATGCTTCATCACTTGCCCATTTTCACCCACCCAAAATATGACTTTAGCTGGGATTCACATCTTGGCTGCTCTGATTCCAAAGCCCACATTTTCCCCCCATATTCTGCTCTAGCATTTGGATTTAGACAAGGACACTGGTGGCATCATCTAGAGGATGCCACAGTTCAGTTCTAGAATCCATGTGACTCAATAACAACAAGACGAGAAGAAATACACTTCCTTCCCCTAAATAAATTAGACATTTTCTTACGTTACAATTAGCTCTTACGAGGTTTCAACCTAAACCAGTATTTCTAATTCAGAATCCCCATATTTGTTTGGGCTTTTATTACAGCATTTCATCTGTGTGACTGAACCACTCACATGTTGTTTCTTGTCCTGTAACAGGGTCGCTGGCCTCTTCTCCAAACATAGCGTAAACTGTGACTGTGTATTCCGTATTGGGCAACAACGCACTCAGCTCAATATCCGTGTGGGTCTCTCCAATTTTCATCTGAAAAGAACACACATTATCAGATCGTTTGCCAATGTGTATTATTCATGCTGATCAGAGCGCAGCTGAATACAGGTGAGACTTTATGTAATAAGACTCTGCCTCCTCACAAACCCTTCATCAAACAGGTTTCAAGCCATAATTTTTTTCATTGTCTCATGTTATTTTATATTAGAACCAGGAGCTATGAAACCATATAAAACTGAGTGTACCATGAGTGCTCTTTTAGGATAACTCTTTACATCTGGACCAGTGGCAGCTGCAGCCAGAGTAACAGTGTCAAATATTTGGTCCCCAGAAGAGCATGGGTGGAGATGAATCAGAAATGTTCTCTACAAAGAGAGTAAGTTCCAGGCAGCATGCTGAGAGTGGGATGCCAAGTGGGCATCTTTCACCCCTTAGCTAATTCTCACCAGTCCTCTGACTGGATGCCCAGTTTTTGCTGCAAAGCCTATGGAGCCAGACCAGTGTGGCCCCATTCAACAGAGGGGCTTGTCCACTTGGATTGCAAGTCCCCTCCAGGAGTCCAAAGAGATCAACCCACCTTGATGCTCAAATTGGCAATTTGCTTCTTGATTTGGGGATGACTTTTCTGACCCTGGGGGTCACTCAAACTAGCCAACATTATCAGTGTGTGACAACTGTGTGACACCTGTGTGACAGGAATGGTTTTATTTTTGTTTTGGAAAGAGGAAAAATATCTTCATAGACCGTGCCCTGTCATACAGCTGTCAGTGGTATGGTCAAATTAAAATGTTTAATTTTGAAATATCTCAGTGTATATAATATAAAGGTAGAGAAAACAACGTAATATTCCCTGATGCACCCACTGCCCAAATTTAATAAATATCAACATTTTGTTATATACACATCAGATCTTATTTTAAAAAGCACTATACAGTCAAATAAAACAAACTCTTTCTCACCACCTCTACCCTAATGTTGAAGTGTGTCTCACTGATACATTTTTTTTACTTCTGCATACATACAAATATATCTATAAGCAATATATGGTTCAGTATGTTTAACAATGTGCATAAATGGACCATTCAGTGTAATATTTTTACAGTTTTTTCCCTGGCAATATTAGGTTTCAAGATTTAGCCATGTTGAAACACAGGGACAGAGCTCATGTTATTTAATTCCCTTATGAGATTCTTTTGTATAAATATGCCATTATTTTCCATTCTCTTGATGAACATGGCAGTTGTTTGCAATATTTTGTTCTGACCAAGTGCCTGCATTGAAAAGTCCTTGAAGGATGTTTCTCAACGATATATACCTAAAAATTTGTATATATCTTTAACTTGATGAAATGTTTCCAATTATTCTCCAAGGCAGCTGTACCAACTGACACACCAGTTTACACGGATGTTTCTGTCTCCCCACATGCTCACTAATATGTAGTATTATCAGACTTTAAAAACTTTGCTAATCTATTGGGTGTGAGCTGGTATTCCTGTCTTTTTTATTTTTCTCTTTCCTGGTGAAGCTTAGTGTCTTTTTAGCATCATTTTAAAGTTTCCCTTCCACCAAAATAATTCAGATCGACATTAAATCCAAGTGGGCAAAAACTGTCTAAGCCTTGGTAATAAAAGAACACATGTCACCAATATTCTGTTCTTGACACTAGAATCACCATATTATTGGCCCTAAAGATTCTTGTCAAAAGAGGCAGGTTTTAGATAATGTTAAAGGGTCGAGCGCTATACTCCCTCTCATAACCCCTCCGCCTGCCTGGTCAACACTCCCAACGGTCATAGACCTCTCTGCTTTATTCCTTGAATATCCATATTGTAATAATTGTTAACTATAAATTAAAAAGAAGGACTAAAATAAATGATTCGAAAGTCAAAGATTCGTCATTTAAAATGGAAAAAAATGCAAAAAAGTCCACATCCATGAGATACACTTATCTACCTCTCAACTTGGTAAAACAAATTTTTCAAAGTCAGTGTACATAGGGTCATCACAGTCATTTGTGATCTGCATAGAGCAATATAAATTATATAAAATTTCTCTAGAGTAAGGTGGTAATACCTAGTATAAGCCTTAATAATTTGCATACTCTTTGAAAAAGAAACTTCACTTCTAGGAATTTATCCTAAGGAAATAATCAGATAACATGCAAAGTTATATGTTAAGGATGGTCCCAAAAGTATATTTATATAGCAAATTATCTCTTTTTTTTGGCCGAGCCCCTGTGCGGCTTGCAGGATCTTAGTTCCCCGACCGGGCCCTGGCAGTGAAAGTGTGAGTCCTAACCACTGGACTGCCAGGGAACTCCCCTATATAGCAAATTATCCAAATGTCCAATAGCATGAGATTAATTAAACATGACCTGGTACAAACCAACAATGGAATATTATAAAGTTGTTTAAATGACTATATAAAATATTATTTAATGGTATGGAAAGATATTCACAGTAAGCAAAAGGAAAACTACAAGGAAAACTACAAAACCATTCCCATTGGTTGTGTTTAAAATGCACTGGAAAAGACTCTTAACTAAATGATAACAATGGCTACCTCTAGGTGGTGGGATTACAAGTGATTTTTTTCTTTTGCTAATGTGACTTTTATAAATTTTATACATTTTTGTAGTAGAAACAAACCAAACTATGTTAAGGAAGTCAAAAATTCTAGGACTTTGGTAGACAGCATGCATTACCTCTTTTTCATCCCCAGCCAGGCCTTCCGTGAGAGGAGCGTAAAGGATCAGGTACCCTGACGCTCCAGCCACTGGGTTCCATCTCGCCCTCAGACTGTTCTCAGTCACATCGTACAGTTCAAGGTCAGAAACTATAGGTAAAGAAACTGCAAGAGGAGTATTTTTTTTAATGGTCAGCCATTTATCAGTGTGCTTGCTTATTTCAAGGTATCTATCTATATGTTAGGGTCTAAAACTAAACATATTTTTCAGGTAATTTTTGTCCTTGAATCTGTTCACATGGCCATATAAGCCCCTTTGGGGAAGGTAAACATAATGAATGTTTAAGAGCAGGAATGACACCTTTTAGCTTCTTATATCTCATTACAGTGATGGGCACAGCTGTCTGGGAGCCAGTCAAGAGTAGGAGACTCTTCTGACCACTGTTTTATACCCATTACCAAGCATAGTGTCTGACCTGCAGCAGCCATTAAAAATAGTTGTTGGGTCACTTAATAGATGACAGAATGGGGGGCTGGATGAACAAATACATGAATAACTAGATACTCATCAACACATTCAATCAGAGACAGTGAGGAGACATGACTGTCGGTAACAATAGGGTTTGAGAACAATAAAATAATCAAGAAATAGGATTTGCCATACTGGAGAGGTAGGGAAAAAGGGATTAAGAGTAAATTGCAAGTTCCTGGCTTAAACAATGTCAATAAAAACTATGAAATGTTGTTTTCAAATATAATTCCAGGTCCTGCTTGCACTCCCAACCACAATGCCAAGTTCAGGACTTTGCTTACAGGTGCAGTTCCCTATCATACTTCTATTGGCGTGCCCGTAGTACTTCACTGCACTAATTTGTTTGTATATCCTTGGGTTGCATTTTCTCCTTTGCTAGTCTAAAACTTCCTTAAGGGCAGGGGTTGTTGCTAAAAATATTTCTGCAAAGCAGGAGTATTAACAGCTGCCTTACAAATTGCTTTCAGGGATAAATCCAATAACGTGTTGGACGGGGAGTGTAATTATCATAAAGCCTGGCACCTTGTTATTGGTCTATCAGAGGCAGAGTTTTTAGATCAACTTTATATACTATCTGGCATGTAATAGGAACTCAATTAATGTTTGAAATAACTAAATGAGGGGGTGATCAAGTTTCTTAAGATTATCTCTTCCCAGGATTCTCTGAACATGTGTGCATGTATATATGTGTGTGATCAGGATCTTGCTGAGTTAAGGAATGACTGACTAGTATTCATAAGTTTTAATTACAGTGATACTCATAAAGAAAACAGATGTAATGCACTTTCCCTAATATTCTACTAGGCAGGACAGCTACAGCGCTCCTTCTCTACTTCTAATGACAAATTCAAGCCCACTGCTTAGTTTATAATAAGAATTCACTAAATATTTGTTTATTAAATGAATAACTGTATTTTGCACCCTTCATCGCTTAGAGAGATTTCTCTCTCCTAAACATACCAGAATTTTATAATATCCCTCCCAATAGATGGCACCTGCAAACTGCAAATATAGCATGGACCAGTACTACGTACAGCACAACTAAGCCACCTGAGCAATGGCATACAGAATCAGAAGTGGGTACAATTCAATACACACGTGTGGTTTCAGTTCCCCGAAGGCCTTCGCTAGCAGTGTGAGCGTATATTGCAAAGACTGCTATCTGATATTCAGTTAAAGACATCAAGTTTTTCAATACTGTGGAAGATAGGCTTCCATCCACCACCACCTGTTGAAAGAACAGTTTGAGGAATGAGAAAATGGAATATCTCACATGCAGACTGGAAATCCAAAAGCAAAAATATTTTCATTAAATATTTTCTTATTTGCACCACATCCTCTTTCCCACTGTGGCAGTCAATTCCCCTTGAATTCTCACATGAAGTGACCCACCTTTTAGGAATATGTCCAAAAGTCCCTTACTAATTCACATCTAATGGAAACTGTGTCATTCCCAAGCTAATGGTTATCCTAATCACATCCACTTAGTAACAGTTGACATGTGATATTTTTCCATGGAGCCTTAGGAAGCATTTAAAAGGTTTATTAGTAATGAAAAAGATAGAGCAATTGGAAGCACTCTGATTTTTTTTTTAAGTCCAGATGACTTAAACCTCTAGAATCTACTCAAACACTGAAAAAAAAACAAAAACAAAAAAACATAAATCCTGCCATAATGCAGAAGAAAACTGTGAAACATGCTGAGGTCAGTCAGAGGTTAGAACAACATAAGGTGTTAGCACTTCAAAAGAAGAGAGGGAGGGACTTCCCTGGTGGCAGCGGTGAGTTAAGAATCCACCTGCCAATGCAAGGGTCACAGGTTTTATCCCTGGTCCAGGAAGATCCCACATGCCGCAGAGCGACTAAGCCTGTGTGCCACAACTACTGAGCCTACGCTCTAGAGCCCGCAAGCCACAGCTATCAAGCCCACGCACCACAACTACTGAAGCCCGCGCACCTAGAGCCCGTGCTCCGCAACAAGTGAAGCCACCGCAATGAGAAGCCCGCACACCGCAACGAAGAGTAGCCCCAACTCAATGCAGCTAGAGAAAGCCCGTGCGCAGCAACGAAGACCCAGCGCAGCCTTAATTAATTAATAATTAAAAACAAAAAAAGGGAGATTTCATCACATTTTAACATAGTCCCTGTATCAGACATGAAATGGGAACCATCCAATCATCTGGCAATAGATGTTCTTTCCTGTGATGGCCAACCCATGAGAAAGGCCAGCCACAGGTGTTTTATTACGGCTTCTCTTTTGCACGAATCTCCGCAAACATCCAGGAAATCCCAAACCCTGGAGGACTATATGCCCACATTATTTGGAACACACAGACTTCTTTAAGGCAGAAAGTTCAGACCACTCACAAAGTAGAAAGAAAATATCGGTAGCAAAAGGGGATTCTGGCCAGATAATTAACGACTGATTCCTTTTGCCTTAGAACTCATTAATTTTTAAAATCACAAAAAAGTAAAGTCAAAATAAGTTGTGTTAGAAATGGACACATGACCAGTTCTGAAGGTTCCTTGATGGAGGTAAGAGGAGAGGATGTAAATACCATAACCTAGAGAGATAGAAGAACAACATAGACACATGGAAACGTATTTCAGTCAAATAATTTTAAATGCTTGTGACAAAATAATCTCCTTATATACACATTTCTTTCTTGTCTTCACTACCGTACAAGAATTGAGAGAATGAAAATAATGGTTAGAAAATACTGTCTCCTTATTACCTCTTCTGGTTTTCCACCCCTGGCAGGATAATACACGACTCTGTATTTTTCCACTTTTCCTGGGGCATGAGTCCAGTTTACCATAAAGCTCCTGGCAGTGACTTCAGAAGTAATCAGTTCTGTAGGTGGCCCAGTGGTGGCAAGGGCTGAGGCTAAATTTTAAAGAAACACATAAAATGAGCCTCTTTCCCATAGTTATTTCCTATGAACCTAGGAAACTCCACTAGTCAGAAATGATTGTTGATTTTATGCTGCCTCTAAGATTTTCATCTCTAGATAAATTAATTCAGTAATTCATTACAGGCATACCTCAGAGATATTGTGGGTTCAGTTCCAGACCTCTGCAATAAAGCAAGTCACACAATTTTTTTGGTTTCCCAATACATATAAAAGTTATGTTTACCTTATACTGTAGTCTATTAAGTGTGCAATTGCATTATGTCTAAAAAAACCCAATATACATACCTTAATTTAAAAATAATGCTTTTGAAAAAAATGGCACCAATAGACTTGCTCGACACAGGGTTGTCACAAACTTTCAGGCTGTAAAAAACACAATATCTGCAAAGCGCAATAAAGCGAAGCACAACAAAACGAGGTATGCCTGTACAACATTTGTTTATTGAAACATTTGTCTATGAGGTACCAATCACTATGCTAGGTTCTGAGGATACAACCTTAAATAAGACATAGCCCTTGACTCTAAGGAACTTTCTTGCTGTAGAATATTAAAAAAACAAAAACAAAAACACAACATTGAGTTTGTATCTAAAGGTACTCTTCTGAACTCTTTAGAAGTATTACCTCATTTAATTCTCAATAGTTGCTATTATTGTTCCCATGTTGTAGGTGAGAAAACCAAGTCAGAATGATGTGAAATAACTTGCCCAAGTCACACTATTAGTGAGTATGAGAGATGAGATTGATTCCCAAGCTTCTTGACACAAGAGCCTGTGTTTTTATGCAACAGAGGGTACCGCCTCTATACTGAAGACTTCAACAAATGACCAATATTTAAAAGTAAAAAGAGAAGAAAAAGCAACTAATATATACTGAATGTCCACTATAAGCTAAACATCACGTAAGCACTTTGTGTGTGTTATATACATGTTAAAACAATGAGTCTGTAAAAGATTTGGGACATGTAAAGTTTAAAGTCCTTGGACTTTAGGATTTATTATCTGCTAGGGGCATTTACTTAAAGGGACTTTAGTAGCCATAACAATGGGGAAAAAAAACATAGTTATGGAACGATAACTATGACCAGGTACTTTATTACATGTTTTATCAGCAATCACATGTAGAAATTTTTGTGGGTAAAAATGGGCTCTAAAGTCATCTCATCAAGCACCTCAGAGAAATTTATTCAGGAAGCTACTACTTGGCTGCCCAACCTAGTCCCAAGAGTTCTAGTCCAGGGAAAGAGGAATGATGGAAGAGAGAGGGACAAGTAGCCAAACAGAATCATTCCACACCCTGGGTACAGTAAAGGCAGGAAATAAAACAAAACTCTTAAAGCAAGATCTGGATATTACCTTCTGCTCAGATCACATCCCTATTAACCAGGTGTAACCCGTAGACCAATGATATCATGAGGAACAAGGGTTAAAAATTCCATGATGGCTGAGCATCCAGGAAGATAGAGCAGATGTGCTTTTTCCTACTCTTCCCCTCAAGTACAACCAAAATTTCTGGAAATTATGTATAAGACAAGCATAAGACCCTGAAAAGTAAAGGGAAGAAGGTAGATGGGCAAGGGACTGTTGGACCCAGGGAACGGTACAGTGGTGAGTTCCCTGAGTTTCCTTTTGTCTCATGTATCCTAGACATAGAGCTAAAGAATCCAGCCACCTAGAAACACAAACAAATACAGACAAAAACAATCCAATGAAGCCTGCTCTCTCTAGCCAAAGGGCCAGGAAAGGAGCAGCCTGCCAAGACAGAAAACTTTTAGGCAATAACTGCTCTAGTCTAAACAAAAGCCACAGGAAAAAAAACCCCAACTGTGGCCCCATCCCCACTCATACCAGCAAAGGTCAAGTGAGGAGCCAAGACATCTACCTTTCCTGACTGTAACAGCGTGCCCCAACATTTACCCTCATCCTATCTGCAACCAGGGTGGTAGGAGAGAATGCCAAATAGGGAAGAGAGACAATCATCCCTGACAAATAGTAACAAATCCTTCCACCTCATTTCCATCTGTGATATATGGGGAAACCACATGAAGAGCTGGGACTTCCATCCCCACCTGGTAGCACTGAGGCACCACTCCCCTTTCCCTCTGGGATGGTATCACAGTAGATCTGGTGGTAAGTCAGTACTTGAAGAAATAAGGCCTGAAAAATTCTCAAATTTGACAAAAGGTGCAAACTATAGATTCAAGAAAATGAGTGTAACCCAAACAGATAGGCCAACAGAAACTCACCCCAAAATATACTGTAGTCAGACTTCCTAAAACTAAACTCAAAGAAAAAGATGTAAAAGGAATGGGAAAGAAATGACACCTTATTTTTAGGGGGAACTTTTTGAATGACAGCAGATTTCTCATCAGAAACCATGGAGCCCAGAAGAAAGTGGCATAACATTTTCCAAATATTCAAGGAAAAAAGCTGTCAATGAAAACTCTATCTAGCAAAAAATATCTTTTAGAAATGAAGGGAAAATCAAATCAGTCTCAGATAAAGTAAAATTAAATAAGAATTTTTCACCAATGGACCTATCCCAAAAGAAGGACTAAAGGAGGTTCTTTAAACAGAATAACAAAAAGAAGGACTTCTGGGACTGCAGAAGGGAAGAAAGAATGACAGAAGCATAAAAGTATGGGTAAATATAATACAGTTTACTTCTCCTCTCAAGTTTCCTAAACTATGTTTTGTGGTTGAAGAATTATAACAGTTTCTGATGTGGTTCAACATTTTTGGAGAGGAAATATTTAAGACAATTGTATTACACACAGATATGGTAAAGGGACTTGAGGGAAGCAAGGTTTCATCATTTCACTCAACCTGGTATAATATCAACATCAGCAGACTGGGATAAGTCATGTTTATATAATATAATAACTAGAGCAACCGCTAAAAGAGATAAACAAAGAGATTCCATCAAAAACATTATAAATGAATCAAAATGTAGTTCTAAAAATGTTCAAGTAACCCACGGGAAAAAAAGATAAAGAAAACAGAGATGTGAAAACCAGAGAGAACAAACTGAAAAAAATAAATAAATAAAAATTAAAAAGCAGGTTTAACCTCAAACATATCAATAATTACATTAAATAAAAATGGCCTAAGCATACCAGTTAAAAGGAAGAAATTATCAGAGTGGATTTAAAAACGTGATCAACTATATGCTATCTACATGAAATCCACTTCAAATATGATATAGGAAGGTTGAAAGTAAATAGATTTTAAAAATTATATTATGTAAACATTAATCAAAAGGGAGTAGAAATGGCTGTATTAATGTAAGATAAAGTAGACTTCAGAACAAAGAAAATTACCTGAGACAGAGAAAGACATTACATAATGATAAATCGTTAATCAACCCAGAAATCCTAGCATTCTAAATGTATATGCACCAAAAAAAGAGCTGCAAAACATATAAAGTAAAAACTGATAGAACTGAAAGAAAAAACAGACAAATCCACAATTTTAGATGGATATTTAACATCTCTCTCTCTCAACTATTGATAAGACAATGAAACAAAACAATCAGCAAGGATATAAAACTCAACAAGACCATCAACCAACAGGATCTAGTCAAAACTTATAGAACATTGCATGTGACAACAGCAGAATACACATCCATTTCAAGCACCTACAGAGCATATACCAAGATAAACCATATCCTGGGCCAAAAAACAAACCTCAGAAAATTTAAAACAATTGAAATCATACAGAGTGTGTTCTCTGATGACAATGAAATAAAATTAGAAACCAATAACAGAAAGATAACATAAAAAAGCCCAAGCACTTGGAAACTATGAATAACACACTTCTAAATAATCAATGAGTCAGAGAGGACATGTCAAGACCAAAAAATATTTTAAATTGAATTAAATGAAAATACAACATATCAAAATTTAGGGACATTGCTAAAGCAGTGCTGAGAAGGAAATTTAAAGCATTTAAGTAATTACACTATAAAAGAGAAAGCATCTCAAATCAATAATCTAAGAGTCCATCTAAAGAATCTAGAAAAGTGAAAGCAAAATAAACCCAAAATAAGCAAAGTGAAGAAAATGAAAGAGCAGAAATCAATGAAATAAAAACCAGAAGAAAAATAAAGAAGTTATATGAAACCAAGAGCCAGTTCTTTGAAAAAAATGCAAACATCTAGCAAGCCTGAAAGAAAAATTTAAAAAGAGAAGACAAAAATTACCAATACGTTGGAGGAAACAGGAGCTATCACTATAGACCCTGCAGACATCAAAAGAATAAGGGAATACTATAAACCACTCTACACACATGAATTCTACAAGTTCTAGGAAATGGATCAATCACTTGAAAAGCAGAAGCTTTCCCTCTAAGATGGCGAATAAGACAATATTCATTCTCATCACAGTTAACACAATACTAGAAGTTTTAGCCAGTGAAATAAGGCAACAAAAGGAAATAAAAACCACAGAAATCAAAAGGAAAGCAATAAAACTATCACTATTTGCAAATAACATGACTTTCTACATAGAAAATCTCCAAAAATCTAGAGAAAAACTCCTATAAATAATTAATAATTTCAAATAATAGGGTCAGCAGATACAAGGTAAACATACAAAAATATAATTATATCTGTATATACTAGCAATGAAAATGTGAACACCAAAATTAAAAATACAACTAAAATTTCCCCAAATAAAATTAAATACTAAATGTAAGTAGAACAAAATGTATATAGAACTTGCATCCTAAAAAGTACAAAATGCTGATGGAGAACTTAAAGAATATCTAAACAAATGGAGGGATTTGCCATGTTCATGGATTAGAAGAATCAACAGATTAAAGATGTCAATTATTCCTAAGTTGATATTTGATAATTGAAAATTGATTTAATGCAATTCCTATCAAAATTCCAATAAGACTTGTAGTAGAATAAAAATTATTCTAATATTTATATTAGATTAGTATATAAATTAAATATAGAATATTATATAAGTATTATATAAATATATAAATATTATTCTAACACTTACATGGACGATAAGGAAGTATAATAGCAAAACAATTTTGAAAAAGAATAATCAAACAGGAGAACTCAGTCTATCCAATCTTAAGACTTACTATATAGCTACAGTAAATCAAGATGGTATGACATTGGAAGGGGGTTAGACACATAGACCAAATGGAACAGAAAAGAGAACCAAGATATAAACACACACAAATGTCTCCAACTGATATTCAACAAAGTTGCAAGGTAATTTCAATGGCAGAAATACAGCCTTTAAGCAAGTAGTGCTGGAACCGTAAACTAAACTTCAAATCCTTTATAAAAAATTAACTCACATCATAGATTTAAATGTAAAATATAAAACTTTTGGGAAAAAAATAAAAAGGAAAATCTTTGGGAATCTAAAACCAGGCAAAGAGTTCTTAGACTTGACATGAAAAGCACTAATCATAAAATGGAAAACAGATAAACTGGACTTCATCAAAACTTAAAACTTTTGTTCTGCAAAAGACCTTGTTAAACAGATAAAAAGAAAAGCAATAGATTGAGAGAAAATATTTACAAATCACATATCCAACAAAGGATTATTACCTAAAATATAAAGAATTCTCAAAGCTCAACAGTTAAAAACTAACACAAAAAACAACCCCCAAAAAAGTCCAGTTAGAAAATGGGCGGGGGGGGGGGGGGCACCTTCAAGATGGTGGAGGGGTAAGACGTGGAGATCATCTTCCTCCCCACAAATACATCAAAACTACATCTATGCATGGAACAACTCCTACAGAACACCTACTGAATGCTGGCAGAAGACCTCAGATTTCCCAAAAGGTATAAGACGCTCTCAGGCAACCTACACACAGAGGCGGGCAAATCCAAAGCTCAACCCCAGGAGCTGCGCGAACAAAGAAGAGAAAGGGAAATTTCCCCCAGCAGCCTCAGGAGCAGTGGATAAAATCTCCACAGTCAACTTGATGTACCATGTATCTGTGGAATACCTGAATAGACAATGATTCATCCGAAAATTGAGGTGGTGGACTTTGGGAGCAACTGTAGACTTGGGGTTTGCTTTCTGCATCTAATTTGTTTCTGGTTTTATGTTTATCTTAGTTTAGTATTTACAGCTTATTATCAATGGTAAATTTGTTTAATGATTTGGTTGCTCTCTTCCTTTTTAATTTTGTTTTATATATATATATATATATATATATATATATATATATATATTTCATTTTCCTTTTTCTCCTTTTCTGAGTGTGTATGTGTATGCTTCTTTCTGTGATTTTCTTTGTATAGCTCTGCTTTTGCCATTTGTCCCAGGGTTCTGACTGTCCTTTTTTCTTTTTTTTTTTCAGTATACTCTTTAGCACGTGTTATCATTGGTGGATTTGTTTTTTGGTTTGGTTGCTCTCTTCATTCTTTCTCTCTTTTTTTAAATTATTTTCTATTTTTTTATTTTTAATAAAGTTTTTCTATTTTAATAACTTTATTTTATTTTTTTATTTTTTTCTATCTTTCTTTTTCTCCCTTTTCCTCTGAGCTGTGTGGCTGACAGGGTCTTGGTGCTCTGGCCAGGTGTCAGACCTGAGCCTTTGAGGTGGGAGGGCTGAGTTCAGGACACTGGTCCAGCAGAGACCTCCCAGCCCCTCATAATATTAAATGGTGAAAGCTCTCCCAGAGATCTCCATATCAACACTAACACCTAGCTCCATTCAATGACCAGCAAGCAACAGTCCTGGACACCCTATACCAAACAACTAGCAATACAGGAACACAACACAGCCCATTAGCAGAGAGGCTGCTTAAAATAATAATAAATTCACAGACACCCTAAAACACACAACCAGAAGAGGTCCTGCCCATCAGAAAGACAAGATCCAGCCTCATCCACCAGAACACAAGAACCAGTCCCCTCCACCAGGAAGTCTACACAACCCACTGAAACAACCTTACCACTGGGAGCAGACACCAAAAACAACAGGAAATACGAACGTGCCACTTGCAAAACAGAGACCCCCAAAATAGTAAGTTAAGCAAAATGAGAAGACAGACAAATACACAGCAGATGAAGGAGCAAGGCAAAAACCCACCAGACCAAACAAATGAAGACGTAATAGGCAGTCTACCTGAAAAAGAATTCTGAGTAATGATAGTAAAGATGATCCAAATTCTTGAATATAGAATGGAGAAAATACAAGTAACATATAGCAAGGACTAGAAGAACTAAAGAGCAAACAGACAGGGATGAACAACACAATAAATGAAACTAAAAATTTTCTAGAGGAACCAATAACAATAACTGAGGCAGAAGAAGGGATAAGTGATCTGGAAGGAAAAAAAGTGGAAATAACTACTGCAGAGAAGAATTAAGAAAAAAGAATGAAAAGAATTGAGAACAATCTCAGAGATCTGGGAAAACATTAAATGCACCAACATATGAGTTACAGGGATCCCAGAAGAAGAGAAAAAAAAGGGACTGAGAAAATATTTGAAGAGATTATAGTTGAAAACTTCCCTAACATGGGAAACAGTCAATAAATCCAAGGAGAAACACGACAAGACACATATTAATCAAACTATCAAAATTTAAATACAAAGAATAAATCTTAAAAGCAGCAATTAACATACAAGGGAATCCCCATAAGGTTAACAGCTGATCGTTCATCAGAAACTCTGCAAGCCAGAAGGGAGTGGCAGGAAATATTTAAAGTGATGAAAGGGAAAATACTACAACCAAGATTACACTACCCAGCAAGGATTTCTTTCAGATTACACGGAGAAATTAAAACCTTTACACATAAGCAAAAGCTAAGAGAATTCAGAACCACCAAACCAGCTTTAAAACAAATGCTAAAGAAACTTCTCTAGGCAGGAAACAAAAGAGAAGGAAAAGACCTACAATAACAAACTCAAAACAACTAAGAAAATGTTATTAGGGACATACATATCAATAACTACCTTAAATGTAAATGGATTAAATGCTCCAACCAAAAGACATAGACTGGCTGAATGGATACAAAAACAAGACCTATATATATGCTATCTACAAGAGACCTACTTCAGACCTAGGGACACATACAGACTGAAAGTGAGGGGATGGAAAAAGATAATCCATGCAAATGGCAATCAAAAGAAAGCTGGAGTAGCAATTCTTATATCAGACAAAATAGACTTAAAAAAAAGACTATTACAAGACACAAAGAAGGACACTAAATAATGATCAACGGATCAATCCAAGAAGAAGATATAACAATTGTAAATATTTACGCACCCAACACAGGAGCAACTCAATACATAAGGCAAATGCTAACAGCCATAAAAGGGGAGACTAACAGAACACAATCAGAGTAGGGGACATTAACACCCCACTTTCACCAATGGACTGATTATCCAAATTGAAAATAAATAAGAAAACACAAGCTTTAAATGGTACATTAAACAAGATGGACTTAATTGATATTTATAGGTCATTCTACTCAAAAACAACAGAATACAATTTCTTCCCAAGTGTGCATGGAACATTCTCCAGGATAGATCATATCTTGGGCCACAAATCAAGCCTTGGTAAATTTAAGAAAATTGAAATTATATCAAGTACCTTTTCTGACCACAGCGCTATGAGATTAGATATCAATTACATGGAAAAAAATCTGTAAAAAATAAAAACACATGGAGACTAAACAATACACTACTGAATAACCAAGAGACCACTGAAGAAATCAAAGAATAAATCAAAAAATACCTAGAGACAAATGATAATGAAAACATGACTACCCAAAACCTATGGCATGCAGCAAAAGCAGTTCTAAGAGGGAAGTTTATAGCAATACAATCCTACCTCAAGTAACAAGAAACATCTCAAATAAACAACCTAACCTTATACCTAAAGGAATTATAGAAAGAAGGACAAAAACCCTCAAAGTGAGAAGAAGGAAAGAAATCATAAAGATCAGATCAGAAGTAAATGAAAAAGAAATGAAGGAAATGAGAGCAAAGATCAATAAAACTAAAAGCTGGCTCTTTGAGAAGATAAACAAAATTGATAAACCATAGCCAGATTCATCAAGAAAAAAGGGAGAAGACTCAAACCAATAGAATTAGAAATGAAAAAGGAGAAGTAACAAGTAACACTGCAGAAATACAAAGGACCATGAGAGATTACTACAAGCAACTATATGTCAATAATATGGACAACCTGGAAGAAACGGACAAATTCTTAGAAAAGCACAACTTTCCGAGACTGAAAAAGGAAGAAATAGCAAATGTAAACAGACCAATCACAAGCACTGTAATTGAGACTGTGATTAAAAATCTTCCAACAAACAAAAGCCCAGGACCAGATTGCCTCACAGGCAAATTCTATCAAACATTTAGAGAAGAGCTAACACCTATCCTTCTCAAACTCTTCCAAAATATAGCAGAGGGAGGAACACTCCCAAACTCATTCTACAAGGCCACCATCACCCTGATACCAAAAGCAGACAAAGATGCAACAAAAAAATAGAAAACTACAGGCCAATATCACTGATGAACATGGATGCAAATATCCTCAACTAGCAAACAGAACCCAACAGCACATTAAAAGCACATTTAAGAAAATTGAAATTATATCAAGTACCTTTTCTGACCACAGCGCTATGAGATTAGAGATTAGCGCTATGAGATTAGATATCAATTACAGGGAAAAAATCATGATTAAGTGGGGTGTACCCCAGGAAGGGGCAAGGATTCTTCAAAATAAGCAAATCAATCAATGTGATACACCATATTAACAAATTGAAAGATAAAAACCATATGATCATATCACTAGATGCAGAAAAAGCTTTAGACAAAATTCAACACCCATTTATGATAAAAACCCTCTAGAAAGTAGGCAGAGAGGGAACTTACCTCAACATAATAAAGGCCATATATGACAAACCCACAGCCAACATCGTTCTCAGTGGTGAAAAACTGAAACCATTTACACTAAGATCAGAAGCAAGACCAGGTTGCCCACTCTCACTACTATTATTCAACATAGCTTTGGAAGTTTTAACCAAAGCAATCAGAGAAGAAAAAGAAATAAAAGGAATCCAAATTGAAAATGAAGAAGTAAAACTGTCACTGTTTGCAGATGACATGATACTATACATAGAGAATCCTAAAGATGCGCCAGAAAACTACTAGAGCTAATCAATGAAATTGGTAAAGTAGCAGGATACAAAAGTAATGCACAGAAATCTCTTGCATTCCTGTACACTAATGATGAAAAATCTGAAAGAGAAATTAAGGAAACACTCCCATTTACCACTGCAACAAAAAGAATAAAATACCGAGGAATAAACCTACCTAAGGAGACAAAAGACCTGTATGCATAAAACTATAAGACACTGATGAAACAAATTAAAGACAATACAAACACATGGAGAGATATATCATGTTCTTGGATTGGAAGAATCAACATTGTGAAAATGACTATACTACCCAAAGCAATCTACAGATTCCATGCAATCCCTACCAAACCACCAATGGCATTTTTCACAGTACTAGAACAATAAATTTCACCATTTGTATGGAAACACAAAAGACCCCGAATATCCAAAGCAATCTTGAGAAAGAAAAACACAGCTGAGGGAATCAGGCTCCCTGACTTCAGACTATACTACAAAGCTACAGTAATCAAGACAGCATGGTACTGGGTACAAACAGAAATATAGATCTATGGAACAGGATAGAAAGCCCAGAGATAAACAGATGTGCATGTGGTCACCTTATCTTTGATAAAGGAGGCTAGAATATACAATGGAGAAAAGACAGCCTCTTCAATAAGTGATGCTGGGAAAACTGGACAGCTAAATTAATTTCTAAACAGTGAAATTAGAACACTCCCTAACACCATACACAGAAATAAACTCAAAATGGATTAAAGACCTAAATGTAAGCCCAGACACTATAAACCTCTTAGAGGAAAACATAGGCAGAACACTCTATGACATAAATCACAGCAAGATCCTTTTTGACCCACCTCCTAGAGTAAGGAAAATAAAAACAAAAATATACAAATGGGACCTGATGAAACTTGAAAGCTTTTGCACAGCAAAGGAAACCATAAACAGGAAGAAAAGACAACCTTCAGAATGGGAGAAAATATTTGCAAACGAAGCAAGTGACAAAGGATTAATCTCCAAAATATACAAGCAGCTCATGCAGCTCAATATTAAAAAAACAAACAACCCAATCCAAAAATGGGCAGAAGACCTAAATAGACATTTCTCCAAAGAAGATATACAGACTGCCAAGAAACACATTAAAGGATGCTCAACATCACTAATCATTAGAGAAATGCAAATCAAAACCAAAAGTGGTATCACCTCACACTGGTCAGAATGGCCATTTTTTAAAAATCTACCAACAAAAATGCAGAAGAGGGTGTGGAGAAAAGGGAACCCTCTTGCACTGTTGGTGGGAATGTGAATTGATACAGTCACTATGAAGAACAGTATGGAGGTTCCTTAAAAATCTAAAAACAGAACTACCATATGACCCAGTAATCCCAGTACTGGGCATATACCTTGAGAAAACCATAATTCAAAAAGAGTCATGTACCACCTTGCTCATTGAAGCACTATTTACAACAGCCAGGACATGGAAGCAACCTAAGTGTCCATCCAGAGATGAATGGATAAAGAAGATGTGGCACATATAGACAATGGAGTATTATTACTCAGCGTTAAAAAGAAGTGAAATTGAGTTATTTGTAGTGAGGTGGTTGGACCTAGAGTCTGTCATACAGAGTGAAGTAATTCAGAAAGAGAAAAACAAATACCGTATGCTAACACATATATATGGAATCTAAAAAAAAACCAAAAAGGTTCTGAAGAAACTAGGGGTAGGACAGGAATAAAGATGCTGAAGTAGAGAATGGACTTGAGGACATGGGGAGGTGGAGAGGTAAGCTGGAACGAAGTGAGAGAGTGACATGGACATATATACACTACCAAATGTAAAATAGATAGCTAGTGGGAAGCAGCCACATAGCACAGGGAGATCAGCTCAGTGCTTTGTGACCACCTAGAGGGGTGGGATAGGGTGGGAGGGAGGGAGACGCAAGAGGGAGGAGATATGGGGATATATGTATATGTATAGCTGATTCACTTTGTTATAAAGCAGAAACTAACACACCATGGTAAAGCAATTATACTCCAATAAAGATGTTAAAATAAATAAATGAATAAAATAAAAATTAAAAAAAAAAGAAAACAGGCAAAAGATATGAACAGATGTTTCATCAAAGAGGATATACAAATGCAAATAAGCATGTGAAAAGGTGTTCAACTTCATTAGCTATCAGGAAAATGAAAATTAATACCACAATGAGATAGCCCTCCACACCTATCAGAATGACCGAAATAAAATATAGTAACAACAAATGTTAGTGACAATGCATAGAAACTGGATCACTTATACATTGCTGGTGGGAATGTAGAATGCAACAGCCACCCTGGAAAATTGTTTGGCAGCCTCTTAATTAAAACTAAGCTACTTATGCAATTACAATATGATGAAGCAGTTGCACTCCTGGGCATTATTCCAGAGAAATGAAAACTTATGTTCACAGAAGAACCTATACATGAAAGTTCACAGCAGCCTTTTTGGTAACAGCCAAAAAGTGGAAAGAACGCAGATGTTTATCAATGTGTGAATTGTTAAACAAAGTGTGGTACATCCATACCGTGGAATACAACGCAGCAATAAAAAGGAAAGAGTTACTGATACATGCAACTACTTTGATGAATCTCCAGGGAATAACCCTGAGTGAAAAAAGCCAGTCCTCATATACGTACTTTATAATTCCATTTATATAACATTTCCAAAATGAAAAGTATTTTGAGATGGAGAACAGATTAGTGGTTGCCAGGGGTTAGGAAGACGTTGGAGGAGGGAAGGAATGTGGCTATAGAAGGATAACAGAAGTGGTCCTCGTGGTGACGTGAATGTTCTGTATCTTGTCTGTATGAACGTCACTTTCCTGACTCTGATATCATACTGTAGTTTTGTAATACGTTACCATTGAGGGAAACAGGTAAAATATACATGATCTCTTTCTACATTATTTCTTACAAATTCATGTGAATGCTCAATGATCTCAAAATCCAACATTTAATTAAAAAACAAACATGATGGTCTAAATGCAACACCACGGAGATATTATCTAGTAATTTAAAGTATCCCTCCCACAAGCCCATGGAACCTACCAATATACTCCCTTTTCTACTCTGATGATCCCTGTCTTGAGAGCACAAAGGACTGTTTAGTAAGTCGATGTGAAAAATCGTAAGAATTTTCATAATCCATGATAGATTTTTGCCCAGAGTAATATCCGTATGAGCAGAGTAACCATGCTCTGTCATTCATTGTACCTTTGATCTCCCTGTCCTGTTCTTCCACCCTGGAGCAGACAGTCCTCGTCAGACTCTCCACAACTGTATGCATCAGGTCAAATTCGGCGACATTGTACACATGAGTGTTGTCTGGTTCAGAGGCGATCTCCTGCAATTCATTCTCATCTGCGTTTTTCACCCCTGGCATTGAGGACAACAGGGAGGGTCATGACGGTCATGCCCCATTTGAAAAAGCAACTGCAGTGACCCCGACCTGCACCCATCAGTCTCCACCGCAACCAAAGCACCTGTACTTTAAAGAGGCGCATCTCATGTCAGATTGTTTTTTAAATTCACTTTCAAAGTCATTTTTATTTTATTTTTGAATTTTTATGATTTTTTGGCCTCACCGCTCGGCATGTGGGATCTTAGTTCCCCAACCAAGGATTGAACCTGTACTCCCTGCAGTGGAAGGGCTTGTCCTAACCACTGGACCACCGGGGAATTCCCTCAAAATCATTTTTAAATGATTAAGTCTTAACTTTGTTCAGTACATCTTAAAGGAAGATGTATTGATGAAACTAACTTCTGTCTTTCATAAATATTGCAGAAGCAATAGCAATTAAACCAGTACTCTACACTATCCGAACTTCAGGTTTAAATTTTTATAAAATTAGTTTACTTAAATTGAGACAGAAAATCCTTGGCCCTCTTGGAATTTTCTAGTCTATCTTAGCCATGGATACTAACAATTAGAGTATGCTTACTATGCCCCAAGCACTTCAATGTTTTCTATATATTAACACATTTAATCTTCACAACCAATCCTATGAGTTTGGCATTACTGTTTCTCCCATTTTACAGATGACTAAGCTGAGGCACAGAGAGGTTGATTCATTTGCTCAAGGAAGCACAACCAGTAAGTATACAGCTGGGGTTTCATCCAGGCAGTCTAGATCCAAAGTCATATGCTCTTAACTACTATCTCAAGCTGCCTCTCAGAAGATTACACATTAAAATGAGTAAATATTTACCAGTGAAATTAGAAATAGAAAAAGGGAGGCACAGGATTCGGTTTCATGGGTGTAAAGGTAGATTTCTCTTCCCCAGGCTTCAGTAAACAAGGAGCATTTCTTTAAAAATCCCAGTCATTGCAATTATCTAAGGATGTTAAAAAGGGGTACTATGGAAGCAAGGAAGAGAGATTACCTGGGGCAACATTAATTACTTCTTAGGTGCCCAGCTGTGCCATTTAATTTATCTGCCAACCTCAACAGATTGAGTAACAAAGCATCGGTTATTTCTGAACTATTTGCTTTAGGGGGTTATAAGATGATAAATACTACTGATTTTCAGGTAATTCCCAGAGAAAAAGTCCAAATCACATCTGAATGAGTTCACTTAAACTCATCCATTCATCGTTAATGAGACCACAGAACGGAGAGTAAACACATAAATTAATCCCTTATTAGCGTAAGTCTTCTGCAGGGATTTTCTTTGTTGAACAAAAGGATAGCAAAATAAGAAATAAAAATTAAATCAATCTCTCTAATGTTCCTTGTCTGACGGACCTCTACAATAACTTTTAAAATGCATAGCTGGATCTGTGTCCACAATAGCAAAATAACAGTGCATGCTGAAGCAATGAGCTTAATGTCAATAATACTTTTCATGGCATTTAGTTAAAACCAACAAGTTTGGATCAGTTAAGCATATTCTAGAGAAGATAAACCCCAAATCTCTCTCACCTTTCCAAACAAAACAGTCTGTTGTAAAGAGCACGGAAAAGTGAGGAAATGGTAATCATGACTTGGATGGAATTTGTTTTGTAAGGATTTTGCCTTGTTCATATTTATGCTCCAGCACCCACCAAAATGTCTGCCACCCAGCAAAGAAGCAAATACTTCTCGAATGAAACATTCTATAAACCACATTTTGAGTAACAAATCTAGCAATCAGTCAGAGGAATTGTCTCTATTTTTTTTTTTTTTTTTTTTTGGTCAGTCTCTACTAAATAGAAGGCCTTCCTATCGCCAAAGAAAATGTAAATAATTTAATCAAGAGCAAAACTGCATCAACTAAATATTTTGCAGTTATTCTGAGTGTGTGTCATACATATTCTTCCCACAAACCGATACCTTATAAAGGGTTATTTTCAAATAAATAATACTGCATATCTATAATTCTTTGCTTTCTTAACTACAAGACCTTAATTTCTTGAAAATGATAAATTGGTTTCTCTCTACACTATCAGAGAAGAGATAGCTATAAAGTGATAGTAAAGAGTAAAGTCTTGACTAATTAAATGGTAACAAATATGTACCTAACCTTTGCACTTTATGGTTTTCACAACATTTTGTGTGTGGTGTCTCACCTAGAGATCCTCACACCATAAGATCCATCAGTTCCATCACTTCCATTTTTAATGTAAGGAAGTTGGGCTCAGATCAAATGACTGGCTATGACTAGAGCTAAGGGGGAAAAAGGCCAGGGGGAGGAGGAGGGATAAATTGGGAGATTGGGATTGACATATACACACTACTATCTATAATATAGGTAATTAATAAGGACCTACTGTGTAGCACAGGGAACTCTACTCAATACTCTGTAATGACCTATATGGGAAAAGAATCTAAAAAAGAGTGGATATATGTACATGTATAACTGATTCACTTTGCTGTACAGCAGGAACTAACACAACATTGTAAATCAACTATACTTCAATAAAAAAAAAAAAAAGATTTGGAAGTGTTCAGGTCTCCTGGCTTTCAGTGGAGCGTATTTTGCATCATATATAGTTTTAAGTGGTTGTGTGTGTGTGCCCATTGTTGAAACAGGACCATAATTAACAAATACCTATGGCAAACAGTTCTACACCAGATTCACGAAGGTTTCTGGATGGTGGAATGATATCATCTTGGGATTTTCCATCTGTGATTAAAATGCCAATTTTGGACACTCCAGTCCTCGCTCCCGCTTCTGGTTTAAAGCTGTTTTCAAAGACGTAGTTCAAAGCAAGACCTAGGAGAAAACAAGAAAAAACAAATACAAACCAACCATCTCTAATAAAAAGCCTTCCAATTCTGCAAAATGTAACCACAAGATGAGTAACTTAGAACGTTAAAAGAGTTTTTATTAGATGTGCACTTTCGTCTTCATTTTTACAATAAACTATTCTTTGACAGATCCGATGAAAAACTAAAATCCACCAAAACAGAGGTAATAAAAAATAGCTGAATAGTGCATCATTTCAGAAACTAACATTCATAAAGAACACTGAATTCATATCAAATGTATATTGACAGATCTGTGTACAAGAAAATCTAAACCTTTATAATTAAGGATGAAGCAAGAATACCCATACAGAAGCAAATGTCCCAAATGTCATCACTACATTTTCAATTTTGTTCATGATGATCTAAAAATACCCACAAATTCTCTTTCTCTGTTTTATAGAGGTAGAAGGGGCAGATCTAAAACGATAGTTGAACTCCTGCATTTTGAGTGTGACACTTTTCACCCAGAAAAAATAAATACCAAATATTGTTACAGGATTTGTGCTTAATAAAGTTTTGTTGTATTAACAAAAAACTTGTTAGATGAAACCTTCAATTGGCAAAGCAATTATCAGGATTTCAGTGGTTTACTTAAAATTCAATGACAGCATCTCTATTATGTAAACTGAGCATCCACATTGTGGGCCCACAGAGGGAAATAGCATGTATTAGGGTTGAAACCTGTGATAACTCTTTGTGGTGGGGTCGTGAATAATTGTAATCTAAATATTTTTACATTACAGTCGTTCCTTGGTATCCACAGGGCGATTGGTTCTAGGACGCCCTGTGATACTCAAATCCATGGATACTCATGTCCCTCATATAAAATGGAGTAGTATTTGCAATACAACCAACGTGCATCCTCCCAGATACTTTAAGTCATCCCTAGATTACTTACAATACCTAATACAATGTAAATTGCCTGTAAATAGTTACCAGCATGTGACAAATTTAAGTTTTGCTTTTGGGAAATTTCTGGAATTTTTTTCCAAATATTTCTGATCCCTGGTTGGTCGAATCTGCAGGTGCTAAGGGCCGATTGTACTAATTTATCAAAAATACTGGTGAGCCAAAGCTCCATAAATATTTCCATGATAACTACTGATTGCAGAATAAGGGTAAAGAAAATATCTTCCTTGAAAATTGGTAGAAATTTGTTTTTATTTAATTGACAGCATGACTGGAGGAAGAACAGGTGAAGAGGAAGAAAAATGAACTGACAAAGGTTAAGACAGCTACTAAAGCCTGTCAGTGTCAGGGACTGCTCGGTTCTCTTCTAGTTCAACCAAGCCCTTCCTGGGACATTATATTCATATAGCAAAAGGGATGAGATGTCTAGGTTTTAACTCTTAATGCTAGGTTGGAGAAAAGAGCCATCTGAGAACTTTATATGCTAGTTTGGTTTAAAAATACTATGCTAAGACATGCAAAGTGGCAAAACGAAGTAATAAAACTATTCTTCAGCAAGATATGTTGCTAAAAATGTGGACTAGACAAAAACATACCTGTTAGTGTATTTCCTCCCTTGTATGGTAGATTTCGGACAGCTTCGATCACCTCATCTTTTGTGTTAAAAGCATTCAAGTGCCATTCTATTCTGGGGTCGCCGCTATACTGTGCAAGACCTGGAAAAGAAAGATGAGAAAGCCCACCCAGAAATGATGGGTTACTCAAAGATCTAGTGGACCATTCAAGAAACTGGAATGACGAAGGGCCTAATCTTTGCAACATTTTTTTCTCTGCCTCACTATGTACTTTCAAAATGAGTTCTTGACGTCAATTTAAGGAATTTTCAACATAGCTGGGAGCTGAAGGAATGTATATATTTTCTAGCCATCTAGAAGTGAGCACCCAATCAGGTACTTAGCGTTTTTTTTTAAAGTCTGATCATGTTTGTAGATAAAAGGTCTAGATTTATTTAATTTTTTTTATTGAGGTAACATTGGTATATAACATTATACCAGCTTCATGTGGACAACATTATATTTTGACTTCTGTATACATTATAGTGTTTGTTTTTGGTTTTTTCCCCAAAGGAATGAGTTTTCTTTATGGCTATTTAGAAGGGAAACTAGGAGACTTTATATAATAAAACGGATAGGTTGCTCAATGATTTACACCTTTTATTTTGCTTTTTATCTCAGCTAGAATTAACTTGGCAAAGAGTATCTTGTACTATAAAACATTTCCCAATTGTTAAACATTTCACTGGATTCAGCTGTGTTTTTTTAAATAAAAAGAAAACTTTTACCTGATAAATGCTTAAACAAATGACAACTTTAAAATTATTATTATTATTAGGCAGAGAAGATTTTGGCTTTCCAGAAAATTGAAATGTGCTCAATAATTAATTGAGTGACACTGTCATTAGCAAAAATTAGTAGAAATAAATATTTATTGATGCAAACTTGCCCTTTTGGGAATATCACTATTGTTAAACCTGTAATTCTGAAAATCATTTGGTAAAGAATCTTTGAAATTTCTTAAGAAGCTTCCTGGTGGTTTTACACTGGCATCAGACTGCTGTTAATGGTAGAAGATGTACCAATTCGTGTCTTCTCGGAGCCCACGTCGAATGCTGTAACCAGGTTTTCCAAAAAAGACCGAACCAGTCTGAAGTTGAATCTTCCAATACTCCATGAGCCATCAACCAGAATTATAATATCAGCAACAGCTGGAGTTTGACAGAAAAATTTCACTTCTGCAAAGTACAGACCAAAAAATTATCTGTGTTACTGTTGGAACTTTTCAAAGAGTGAGTTTATTTTAAGTCTTTCAGATAATTTGGTGCTAAGAATACAATAAAGTTTCCATTAAAGCAACCATATTTTTTTTTTTTTTTTAACATCTTTATTGGGGTATAATTGCTTTACAATAGTGTGTTAGTTTCTGCTTTATAACAAAGTGACTCAGCTATACATATACATATGTTCCCATATGTCTTCCCTCTTGCGTCTCCCTCCCTCCCACTCTCCCCATCCCACCCTTCCAGGCTGTCACAAAGCACCGAGCTAATATCCCTGTGCCTTGCGGCTGCTTCCCCCCAGCTATCTACCTTACTACGTTTGTTAGTGTGTATATGTCCATGACTCTCTCTCGCCCTGTCAAAACTCACCCCTCCCCCTCCCCATACCCTCAAGTCCGTTCTCCAGTAGGTCTGCGTCTTTATTCCTATCTTACCCCTAGGTTCTTCATGACATTTTTTTTCCCTTAAATTCCATATATATGTGTTAGCATACGGTATTTGTCTTTTTCTTTCTGACTTACTTCACTCTGTATGACAGACTCTAGGTCTATCCATCTCATTACAAATAGCTCAATTTCATTTCTTTTTAAGGCTGAGTAATATTCCATTGTGTATATGTGCCACATCTTCTTTATCCATTCATCCGATGATGGGCGCTTAGGTTGTTTCCATGTCCTGGCTATTGTAAATAGAGCTGCAATGAACATTTTGGTACATGACTCTTTTTGAATTTTGGTTTTCTCAGGGTATATGCCAAGTAGTGGGATTGCTGGGTCATATGGTAATTCTATTTGTAGTTTTTTAAGGAACCTCCATACTGTTCTCCACAGTGGCTGAACCAATTCACATTCCCACCAGCAGTGCAAGAGTCCCCTTTTCTCCACACCCTCTCCAGCATTTATTGTTTCTAGATTTTTTGATGATGGCCATTCTGACTGGTGTGAGATGATATCTCATTGTAGTTTTGATTTGCATTTCTCTAATGATTAATGATGTTGAGCATTCTTTCATGTGTTTGTTGGCATTCTGTATATCTTCTTTGGAGAAATGTCTATTTAGGTCTTCTGCCCATTTTTGGATGGGAAAGCAACCATATTTTTATAACCATTCTTTTAAATGCATTTTTACCAGGAAAAAAAATGTGGTAACAGCTGGCAGCGGAGTCAATGTTCTGGAAATAGCGAAACACTGGCAGGTTCACACCATCTTGGCAACTCAAGTCTTCTGCATAGTTTAAAAAGTAGTGCCTGTGCAAAAGCATCCAGTTTTGGGTTTTAGTCTGTAGCTTCTTTCCAGGAAAGGTCTTAGCAACACCCGTGTAGGAGAGTCAACAGGGATGGGAAGATAGCCAGGAAGCAGAGAGGCGACTCTCCCATTCTGGTAAGTCTATGCTAGAGGAAGTCAGTCATAAGAGAAGAAAACATGGGCTTCCTGAATTCAGGGAAAAGGCAGGGCCATGCATTTAATCTAAGAAAGAAAGGTACACAGACCTTTGCTAAAATAGGAAGGGTTTGTGGAAGAAGAAAATTGGAAAAGAGCCCAAGAATTTCCCCCAATTCAAATCTTTTTACATATCGTGTCTATGTGACAGTAAGATTTTGTCCCTAAAAGTCATTTAAGTAATTGATTTTTTAAATTAAGTTTCAGAATAAGGATCTAGAAAAGGACACCTGGTGACTGGAGTGGCTCTACCTTAAGCTTTGCCCTCAGGGAAAGTCCTAGCCCACAGTGATTGCGGGCAAGATGTGAAGGGCAAACAGCTGTCTTTGCAATAAAGGGGGCAGGTCTGTACTGGATGAGGTGAAAACCACCACTTACATTCACACAGAGCCAGAATACTAGAATATTCTTAACGGGTTTAAGAATCCTTAAAAATGTCACAGTATTGTCAGCATCTTTACCAGCAGTGCTTTTTGCTGCAGTTTGTGCTTCCCAAAGGATGGCTTAACTTTGCTGAATTTTCATATTAGGACTGGAGATCAGGAATATTGTGTGTGTATATGTGTCCATGTCAACTTCTTGAAATGCCCAGCAAATCCCTACTTTGCTTTCTAACATTAAAATGACAATAAAACAGAATTTAAAATATAATTTATGTAGTGAAAAGCAAAATAAAGAAGTGTTCATAAATAAATTGAATATATTTTTTCCTGGGGGGGAAATAGTTGAACTACTATGTTTTTTTTTTTTTTTTTTTTTTTTTTTGTGTTTTTATTTATTTATTTATTTATTTTTCGGTATGCGGGCCTTTCACTGCTGTGGCCTCTCCCGTTGCGGAGCACAGGCTCCGGACGCGCAGGCCCAGCAGCCACGGCTCACGGGCCCAGCCGCTCCGCAGCACGTGGGATCCTCCCGGACCGGGGCACGAACCCGCGTCCCGTGCATTGGCAAGCGGACTCTCAACCACTGCGCCACCAGGGAAGCCCTGAACTACTATGTTTAATATATATCTCAGTTTAATATATATCTCTGTACCTACTGGCCACATTTAGTTAAAACCATCATGGATCTTGGTTTTTTTCACATTCATGGAATACCTAGATCCTTTTACCAGATGAGGAAAAAGTGTATTTGCCAAGGAAATACTCAGATACTCATTATGTAAGCTAAACAATACAGCTCAATCCAAAGTTTATATATTACATTTTGGGGCACCAAATCTCCCTTCTTTAATGACCAAATACAAAGCCACCACTAACTTAGGAGTCAGCCCTCTGTACCACACTAAAAAGTTCTAAAACAGAACAATGCAAGAAGTCATGGGGTAGAAATTAGTTTGTGCTTTGGAAATAATCAGGGAAAATTAAAGTCTTAAGAAGCTTTAAGAATCTATTTCTCTCAATTTTTATGGGGAAATTTACCTGAAATGAAAAGTAGTTTTCTTTTTCCTCCAAAACTATTGGGGATATTATTTCACTTTTTAATTTAAAATTTTTTAATTGTTTGGATACACTGCAGACAGGGTCTTAGAAAGGGAGCAGTTTCTCTTTGCTTACTTAGAAGAGGGCTATGAAAACTGGTATTTTCCATTATAAATTGTTTACAATAAAAATATTCTGTTAACTTAGCTCATTCAAGTCATTTTGACTTGGAGATAAAAATTCTAGATCTCTCCAAAGTAAGATAGAAAATTAATTGAATAGAAATTAGAATACTGATAAATTTAGTGATATTAAATTTTTTAAAGTTGTTCATCAAAAGACACCTTAAATAAAATAAAAAGATAAGTTATGATTGGAAGAAGACATGTACAATATAAAAAACTGAAAGAGGATCAGCATCAAGAATATATAAATACATAAAAAACCATGAATAGATACTTCAGAGAATAGGAAATATATAATATGGTTAATAAATGAATGAAGAGAATGTTTAACTACATTGGTGATCACAATAATAAAAAAATCAAGACCATGATGAGGTACAATTGTACTCATTCAACTGGAAAAAAATAAATTTAATAGCATTTATGATTACTCTAAAGATAATGAAATATTTAGGTATATACTTAAAACATGTGCAAGATCTGTGTGCTGCAAATTACATTACTGATAGAAGTCAAAGAAGACATAAATCAATGCAGAAGGCTACCATATTCATGGACAGGAGGACTAAACATAGTAGAAATGTCAATTATCCCCTAATTGATCTATAGGTTTAATGCAATTCCTATCAAAATCCCAGAAAGTTTTTCTTAAGACATAGACAAGCTTATTCTAAAATTTATATGGGAAGGCATAGACCCCAGAATAGTTTTTTAAAAAGTCATGACAAAGAAGAATAACATGGAAGGAATCATTTTACGGGGTATTCACCCTACTTACTGTACATAAGTAATGGGTATTTCAGAGGGTTAGATACACCCATCAATGAAAAAGGATAGAAAAGCCAAAATAGACCCATACAAATATGTTCAGCTATATGATTTTATATCTAAATATGATTTTAGACAAATGTTCAAAAGTACTTCAACAGATGGTGCGAGAGCAACTGGATATCCATGAAAGAAAGACGAAAGGAAGGAAGGAAGGAAGGAAAGAAGGAAAGAAGGAAAGAAAGAACCTAAACCCTACACTTTATACCAAAATTAATTCAAAGTGGATCATCAACTTAAATGTAAAAAGTAAAATTATAAAACTTTTAGGAAAAAAGTAGAAGAAAATCTTTGGAGTGTAGGTCTAGAAGAAGAGTTCTTGGAGTCGACACCAAAAGTACAAACACATAAAAAGAAAGTTTGATAAACTGTACTTCATCAAAATAAAATACTTTTGCTATGTAAAAGCTCATATGAAGAAGATGAAAAAGACAAGCTATGGACTGGGAGAAAGTATTTGCAAACCACACACTCAGCAAAGGATTAGTATCTAGGTTACATAAAGAACTCTCAAAACTCACAAGTAAATAAAACCAAACAATCCAATTAGAAAATGGGTAAAACCTGAACAAATATTTCATCATAGAAGGTATACAGATGGCAAATAAGCACATGAAAAGATATTCAACATCATTAACCCTCAGGAAAATGCAAATTAAAAGCATAATGAGATTTCACTGTACACACCTATCAAAATGGCTAAAATAGAACACAGTGATAACAAATGCTGGCATGTAGGTATAGAAATGGTATCACTCACACTTTGCTCATGGGAATATAAAATGGTGCAACCACTCTGAAAACAGTCTGGCAGTTTCCTTAAAAAGTATACAAAAAATTACCATACAATCCAGCTATTACACTCTTGGACACTTATTCCAGAGAAGTGAAAACTTACATTCAGACAAAAAACTGTACACAAATGTTCCTAACAATTTGATTCCTAATAGCCAAAAACTGAAATTAGTCCAATTAATTATTTTAAATGAAATAAATTCTTTTTGCCGTCAATATCGTATTTAAAGTTAAACCAAAGGAGCAGAGGAAATGAATTCTTGAACTGTATTTTAATTCAGCTCTTGGCTTAACATGAACTTTATGTAAAATGCAATTCTGAAAATACAGGTAGTACTAAAAAAAAGAAAAAAAAACAAGCTAGGCAGCTGACCACAATTGAAGGAAAGCACCCAATACATGGGCTACATCACAAATAAAAACAACACTCTGAATGTCACAGATTGAATCAGAAGGAACAATTCCCATTATGTAGTACACCAACTGTAGGTACAAGATAAGGAGGTCCAAAGAAACTAACCATTTCATATCTGAAAGTTATGTACATCGTTAGATTAAACATTGTGCCCTCTACACTTACCTACTGACTTAGTCCTCATAACAGCTCTATAAAACAGGTATCATAATCAGTCCCATTTGCAGCCAAAAAATAGGATACACATGGGCTGTGTGATTTGCCCAGAGTGCCACCCAGTGAAGAGGCAAAGCTTTGATTTGAACGCAGGTAATACATCTCCAAAATCTATGCTCTTAACCACAGGATATACTGACTTCAATAAGGTCCCTACATTACATCAATTTAGAAAGCAGGGGGAAAAGTCTCTAATATGAGGCGGTGTCCCCCCAGCACTTGCCCCTGTTGTGTCCACAGGTAGTGTGTGCCATTTGCAAGCATCACTGTCTAGATAACTTTTTTCCCTCCCAAATGTATGCACTTAGCACTTAAGTAGCCCACATGACAAGTGTCCCTTTTACTATAGTTTTACACCAATTTTAATGTGTTACTGACATCATGAGAAAATTTTATGTTGAAAATACAAGTTAATTCAAGGAATCTGAATCAGGATAAATCAGTCTACACTAAACCTATGTATATTAATTTCATATTAACTAATTTCCTGTATGAAATTTACTTATTAAAAATGTGTTTATTTAATATTTACTATATCCCAAGCACTCTTCTGGGCAACCAAGAATACAACTAAGTTCCTACCTTCCAGAAGCTTAAATTCTTAGTGAGAGGAAACAGACTAACAAAACATAATTTCAGATTTTTAAAAGAGCTTTATAGAAATAAACACAGTGATATAAAGAGTAGTGGTGTGGGGGGCCTTTGGAGGTGCTACTTTAGTTTGAATGGTATGAAATTACCATTTAAAGTCTTCTTTTTATATCACAGTATTCCTTTTGTTCTAATGGCATTCAAATTAAAGATGTAATTATAAATATAGAAATATTTACAAAGTATTTATGGAGAAGGGTATTCACCAACTTAGTTAATTAAAATAGAAAAGGGAAAATTGACAGAAGTAGCCTTTTTCTGCCAGGTAAACTCCTATTCATCCTTCAAAGCCCAGGTTACACTCCACCAACTCCAAGAAGCTCTTCCAACAGTCCTCAGATGGGACTCATTACCTGTTCCTCTTTACTGTCTCTGCATTTGTACATGGTTTATTGTACTCAGAACACTGGGCTATTATAATTTGTTTCCATTTCCATCTCCCTGACTAGACAGAACTCTTTGAGAAGTGAGGGATATGTGTCTTATGTTTTTGTTTTGTTTTGTTTTGTTTTGTTTTTTGCGGTACGCGGGCCTCTCCCGTTGCGGAGCACAGGCTCCGGACGCGCAGGCTCAGCGGCCATGGCTCACGGGCCCAGCCACTCCGCGCCATGTGGGATTCTCCCGGACCGGGGCACGAACCCGTGTCCCCTGCATTAGCAGGCGGACTCTCAACCACTGAGCCACCAGGGGAGCCCTGTGTCTTATGTTTTTATCCCCTTTGGCTGAGATCTCGGCACGTAGCACATCAATAAATATAAAGTACATTGACTTGTTAAAAAAGAATTCCTCTTTTCACATAATTCATACCTACAGCAGGGCACTAGAAAAATGAACCACGCTGGCTCAATTAAATGTGGTCTCTCCTCTTGCCCTGCCACCCTACCACACTGGAAAAGTGGATTCCGGTTATTTAGGGATCAGGGAGATTGTATCAGGTTTGCCTGTCTTCCTTGATATTTTCCCAATGCCAGAGGCAAAGCTAAATGAAAGGGGAGCGCATAATATTTTTACTCACATTATCTTAATATGCACTCAGAAAATCTCGTGATCATTTTCACCACAACTGGTCTGATACATTTAGTGGTTCTGAATTATTTTTCTCAGTGCCACTAGCAAAACATCCAGTTAGGCCACTCATTAACCACGACATTTGAAGGAAAACTGTGGTCACAGAACAATTTCTCACTTAAGTCTCTGGTAAGGTTGAGTTCAAGTTTCCAAACTAAGAGCTTGCTTCCAAGATTGGCTTCAGCCACATCCCTGAAGATTTTTTGTTTTTTAAGAGTTAACATCATTTTACATTTGCAAAGAGCTCAGTGGTTCTAAAAGGATTTTTCAATACATTGGCATATTCTGATTCTTACAACATTCTTGTGGGGAGCCACGACTGTCCTCAATTTTCAGAAAATGAAATCGAGGTTCAGAGAGACAAGTGAACAGTTCAGGCAGAGCCAGGACTGGGCACCAGGTCTTGTAAAGGTTTGGTTGCCTCTTCCATCATACCATGCTACTAGCACCATAGAAGGCATCCTCACCCATAATGCAACATGGGTGGCCACTAGATATCTGTCATATTAATGTTACAAGCTGTCCATCTATCAGAAGGGGAGGGCATCCCTGGTGGCACAGTGGTTAAGAATCCGCCTGCCAATGTAGGGGACATGGGTTTGAGCCCCAGTCTGGGAAGATCCCACATGCTGTGGAGCAACTAAGCCCGTGAGCCACAACTACTGAGCCTGCACTCTAGAGCCTGCGAGCCACAACTACTGAGCCCGTGTGCCACAACTACTCAAGCCCACATGCCTAGAGCCCGTGCTCCACGACATGGAGCCACCACACCGCAAACGAAGAGTAGCCCCCACTCGTTGAAACTAGAGAAAGCCTGCGCGCAGCAACAAAGACCCAACTCAGCCAAAAATAAATCAATTATTTATTTTTTAAAAAGGAAGGGGAGCAGGGGGGTCATTTCAGTCATGTTCAGAGTCGACATTAATCAGAGGGCACTTAGTGCTCATTTAGCCCAGTCTTGCTGGAGACGTACATTTTAAAGCATCCCTGACAGACAACTATCCTACCTAAAACAGCACTCCCCATCACCCTCTTCCCTTATTCTGTTTTATTTTTCTTTGTAGAGCTTCTTACTTCCTAGAAATATACTATATAGTGTGATGCTTAATTTTATATGTCAACTTGATTGGTCCATGGGGTTCATGGACATTTGATCAAATATTATTCTTTGTTTGGGAGGGTGTTTCTGGATGAGATGAACATATGAATCCACAGACTGAGTAAAGCAGATTGCCTTCTCTAATGTAGTTAGTCCTCGTTCAACTGATTGAAGACCTGAATAGAACAAAAAGGGAACTGCTCCTGCCCGACTGCCTTGATTGGAACATCGGACTCAAAGCTGACACACTGGCTCTTCTTGTGTCTCGAGCCGGCCAGTTCTCAGATGGGAACTTACCCCATCGGCTCTCCTGGGTCTCCAGCTTGCTGACTGCAGGTCTTGGGACTTCTTAGCCCCCATAATCATGTGAGCCAATTCCTTATAATAAATCTTTTTCTATATTTATATATATCCTATTGGTTCTGCTTCTCTGGAGAACCCTAACACATATAGTTATTTATTTATTGACTGCAGCAGATACTTTTCATTGCTTCCTTTTTTTTAATAATAAAAAGATCTCCCATCAGATGCTTTGTATATGTCTTTTCCATTTAAGCCTGATATTAATCCTATAAGACAGGTGTCCTTTTCACTCCATTGAAAAAGAAAGGTTAAGTAACTAGAACCTTTCTTTTTCAATGGAGTGAAAAAGACACCTACCTTATAGGATTAATAACTTGCCCATCATGACACACTAAGCAGGTAGAAAAGCTGGAATTCAAATCCAGGACTGACTCCAAAGCCTGAACCATTTAGCTATTGTGCTATTCAACTCCTATGACAGTAGAGAAGAAAAGTATTTGAAAGGAAGGAAGCGAGAAAGGAAGGGAAGAAAGGATGGGGAAAGAAGGAGAGGGAGGGAGGGAGAGAAAGAAAGAAGGGAAGGAAGGAAGAAGGAGGGAAGGAGGGAGGGAATGAAGAAAGGAAGGAAGGGAGGGAGGGAGGGAGGAAGAAAGGAAAGATTGCTAAGCCTTGTCATTAAAGAAAGCATGAAATCAAAGACATACTTGTCTTATATCTTGGGGTGAATAACACCATGACAACTTGGAGGCACATGAAGCCCAATCCCTGAACCATAGTCAAAGGAACATTTCTTCTGTCACTCAGAGCTCTGCATCTTAAAAGTAACTGACAATCCTGTAAACATGACATTCATTACATTTCTCCTCTGCTCATAAACTGTAAGAGACTGGGAGAAGACATGACAGCTGTCTTCAAATATTTAAAGGGCTGTCATACAGAAGGGGGATTAGGAGTGCTCTGTATGCCCACAAGGAGACAGATTTCAACTCAACCCAAGAAAGAACTTTCGAACAGTCAAGATTTCCAGAGACCGCTGCCTTGAGAAATAGTGAGAGCTCTGTCGATGAAAGCAGATGCTCGTCAACATTTGAGGATGCGGATGAAGAGCCTCAACCTCTCAACTGGTCGAACTACATGGATCTCAAAGTTACCTTCCGACTCCAAATTTTAAGATTATTTCTTCCCTCCCCCACCTACCAAGTTGAGCCTGAACTATTCATTGGGTTCTTCAAAGCTCTCCATAATTCAACTCCACTTCACCTGTCCATATTGATTTCTCACTTCATTCCAGTACAATTACTTTTCTTTCCCCCAACAACATTCTCAACTCTGAGACTTTTGACTCAATTTTTATCCTCTCTGCCCCCCACCATTTCTTCCTATCTAGCCTCTCCATACTCTACCTACCACAACGCCAGATACCGAAAACAGGTTTTATTTCCTTTGAAAATATACAGTCCTTTTAAAATACTTGTAGAGAAAGTCTGTCCTAAAATTTGATTTGTTCAATGACCTGGTTATTATTTCCTGACTTTCATAAGTTCATGCTGACCCAAGAGAGGCTATTTTGCCTGACCACCTCTATTTAGACACAAAGCTTATTCAGGAGCTGGTATATTACATTCACATGTATTCTCAGCTCTGTATATAATATTATGTGATTTGGCTTTATGTTTACTTTAGTTGTTCATGGTGATTTTCTGAAAACATGCAAAAACTCAATCATCCCTGTTACTCCAATTCATCAATAACAAATGGAACCTGACATTTTGAAGTTTCTCAGGCTGAAACACCTGCTTTATTTGATACCGTCAGCCCTGCAGGTATAGAAACAAGATGTTTAATAAAAAATTCTTAGACAAGAAGGAAGGTATCAATCAGATGAGCCCAAGCATTGCTACTGGAAACAGCCTCTGCCAAACTCTATAAACAGTGCTCATAGCTGTAAAATATCTGACTTAACAGAAAGATATATTACAAGCTCTTTTTAAAATGAGGACATGTGCCACAGCCTGAGTGAGCCAGAGCACCCTAATCAGCCTCTCCTTTAACCCCGTCCTGTCTGAGCGGGGAACAGACGCTCTCAGGCAACCTACACACAGAGGCGGGGCCAAATCCAAAGCTGAACCCCAGGAGCTGTGCGAACAAAGAAGAGAAAGGGAAATTTCTCCCAGCAGCCTCAGGAGCAGCAGATTAAATCTCCACAATCAACTTGATGTCCCCTGCATCCGTGGAATACCTGAATAGACAATGGATCATCCCAAATTGAGGCGGTGGACTTTGGGAGCAACTGGAGACTTGGGGTTTGATTTCTGCATCTAATTTGCTCCTGGTTTTATGTTGGTCTTAGTTTAGTATTTAGAGTTCACTATCATCGGTAGATTTGTTTACTGATTTGGTTGCTCTCTTGCTCTTTTTTTTTATATATATACATATATTTTCCTTTTTCACTTTTGTGAGTGTGTACGCTTCTTTGTGTGATTTGGTCTGTACACCTTTGCTTTTACCATGTGACCTAGGATTCTGTCTGTCCGTTTGTTATTTTTCTTTTTGTTGTTTTTTGTAGTACAGTTTTTAGCATTTATCATTGGTGGATTTGTTTATTGCTTTGGTTGCTCTCTTCTTTCTTTCTTTCTTTCTTTCATTCTTTTATTTAAATTAATTTTTAATTATTTTATTTTTAATAACATTTTATTTTAATAACTTTATTTTACTTAACTTTATTTTATTTTAATAACTTCAGTTATTTTTCTTTCTTTTCTTTTTTTTCCTCCTGTTTATTCTGAGCTGTGTGGATGACAGGGTCTTGATGCTCTGCCAGGGGTCAGGCCTGAGGCTCGAAGGTGGGAGAGCTGAGTTCAGGACATTGGACCACCGGAGACTTCTCGGCCCATTGTAATATCAAATGGCGAAAACTCTCCCACAGATCTCAACCTCAATGCTAAGACCCAGCTCCACTCAATGACCAGCAAGCTACAGTGCTGGACAACCCATGCCAAACAACTAACAAGACAGGATACAACAACACCCATTGGCAGAGAGGCTGCCTAAAATCTTAATAAGTTCACAGACACCCCAAAACACACCACTGAACACAGTCCTGCCCACCAGAAACACAAGATTCAGCCTCATCCACCAGAACACAGGCACCAGTCCCCTCCACCAGGAAGCCTACACAACCCACTGAACCAACCATAGCCACTGGGGGCAGACACCAAAAACAACGGGAACTATGACCCTACAGCCTGTGAAAAAGAGACCCCAAACACAGAAAGTTAAGCAAAATGAGAACACAGAGAAAAACAAAGCAGATTAAGCAGCAAGGTGAAAACCCATCAGACCAAACAAATGAAGGGGAAATACGGAGTCTACCTGAAAAAGAATTCTGAGTAATGATGGTAAAGATGAGCCAAAAATCTTGGAAATAGAATGGAGAACATACAAGAAACACTTAACAAGGTCCTAGAAGAACTAAAGAGCAAATAAATAATGATGAATGACATAATAAATGCAATTAGAAATTCTCTAGAAAGAATCAATAGCAGAATAACTGAAGCAGAAGAATGGATAAGTGACCTTGAAGATAAAATAGTGGAAATAACTACCACAGAGCAAAGAAAAATGAATGAAAACCTCTGGGACGACATTAAATGCCACAACATTCGAATTATAGGGGACACAGAAGAAGAAGAGAAAAAAAAGGGACTGAGAAAATAAATATTTGAAGACTTCTCTAATATGAGTAAGGAAAGAGTCAGTCAAGTTCAGGAAGCTCAGAGATTTCCATACAGGATAAATCCAAGGAGAAACACACCAAGACACATATTAACCAAACTATGAAAAATTAAATACAAAGAAAGAATATTAAAAGCAGCAAGGGAAAAGCAACAAATAACATAAAAGGGAATCCCCATAAGGTTAACAGCTGATTTCTCAGCAGAAACTCTGCAAGCCAGAAGGGAGTGGCAGGAGATATTTAAAGTGATGAAAGGGAAAAACCTACAACTACTATGACTCTACCCAGCAAGGATCTCATTCAGATTCAACGGAGAAATTAAAACCTCTACAGACAAGGAAAAGCTAAGAAAATTCAGCACCACCAAACCAGCTATACAACAAATGCTAAAGGAACTTCTCTAGGCAGGAAACACAAGAGAAGGAAAACACCTATAATAGCAAACACAAAACAATTAAGAAAATGGTAATAGGAACATACATATCAATAACTACCTTAAATATAAATGGATTAAATGTTCCAAACAAAAGACACAGACTGGCTGAATGGTTACAAAAACAAGACATATATGTATGCTGTCTACAAGAGACCCACTTCCGACCTAGGGACACATACAGACTGAAAGTGAAGGGATGGAAAAAGATATTCCATGCAAATGGCAATCAGAAGAATGCTGGAGTAGCAATTCTCATATCAGACAAAATAGAGTTTAAAATAAGACTATTACAAGAGACAAAGAAGGACACTACATAATGACCAAGGGATCAATCGAAGAAGATATAACAATTGTAAATATTTATGCACCCAACATAGGAGCACCTCAATACATAAGGCAAATGCTAACAGCCATAAAAGGGGAAACTGACAGCAACACAATAATACTAGGGGACTTTAACACCCCACTTTCACCAATGGACCGATCATCCAAAATGAATATAAATAAGGAAACATAAGCTTTAAATGACATGTTAAACAAGATGGACTTAACTGATATTTATAGGACATTCCATCCAAAAACAACAGAATACACTTTCTTCTCAAGTGCTCATGGAACATTCTCCAGGATAGATCATATCTTGAGTTGCAAATCAAGCCGTGGTAAATTTAAGAAAATTGAAATCATATCAAGTATCTTTTCCAAGCACAATGCTATGAGACTAGATATTAATTACAGGAAAAAATCTGTACAAAATACAAACACATGAAGGCTAAACAATACACTACTAAATAACCAAGAGATCACTGAAGAAATCAAAGAAGAAATCAAAAAATACGTAGAAACAAATGACAGTGGAAACACAATTACCAAAAACCTATGGTATGCAGCAAAAGCAGTTATAAGAGGGAAGTTTATAGCAATACAATCCTACCTCAAGTAACAAGAAACATCTCAAATAAACAACCTAACTGTACACCTAAAGCAATTAGAGAAAGAAGAACAAAAAAACCCCAAAGTTAGCAGAAGGAAAGAAATCATAAAGATCAGATCAGAAATAAATGAAAAAGAAATGAAGGAAATGAGAACAAAGATCAATAAAGCTAAAATCAGGTTTTTTGAGAAGATAAACAAAACTGCTAAACCATTAGCCAGATTCATCAAGAAAAAAAAGGAAAAGACTCAAATCAACAGAATTACAAATGAAAAAGGAGAAGTAACAACTGACACTACAGAAATACAAAGGATCATGAGAGATTTCTACAAGCAAATCTATGCCAATAAAATGGACAACCTGGAAGAAATGGACAAATTCTTAGAAAAGCACAACCTTCTGAGACTGAACCAGGAAGAAATAGCAAATATAAACAGACTAATCACAAGCACTGAAATTGAAACTGTGATTAAAAAACTTCCAACAAACAAAAGCCCAGGACCTGATGGCTTCACAGGCGAATTCTATCAAACATTTAGAGAAGACCTAAAACCTATCCTTCCCAATCTCTTCCAAAATATAGCAGAGGGAGGAACACTCCTTAACTCATTCTATGAGGCCACCATCACCTCGATACCAAAACCAGACAAAGTTGTCACAAAAAAAGAAAACTACAGGCCAATATCACTGATGAACATAGCTGCAAAAATCCTCAACAAAATACTAGCAAACAGAATCCAACAGCACATTAAAAGGACCATACACCATGATCAAGTGGGGTTTACCCCAGGAATGAAAGGTTTCTTCAATATACACAAATCAATCAATGTGATAAACTATATTAACAAATTGAAGGAGACAAACAATATGATCATCTCAATAGACGCAGTAAAAGCTTTCAACAAAATTCAACACCCATTTATGATAAAAACCCTCCAGAAAGTGGGCATAGAGGGAAGTTACATCAACATAATAAAGGCCATATATGACAAACAACGTTGTTCTCAATGGTGAAAAACTGAAACCATTTCCACTAAGATCAGGAACAAGAAAAGGTTGCCCACTCTCACCACTCTTATTCAACATAGTTTTGGAAGTTTTAGCCACAGCAATCAGAGAAGAAAAAGAAATAAAAGGAATCCAAATTGGAAAAGAAGAAGTAAAGCTGTCACTGTTTGCAGATGACATGATACTCTACATAAAGAATCCTAATAATGCTACCAGAAAACTACTAGAGCTAATCAATGAATTTGGTAGAGTAGCAGGATACAAAAGTAATGCACAGAAATCTCTTGCATTCCTATACACTAATGATGAAAAATCTGAAAGAGAAATTAAGGAAACACTCCCATTTACCACTGTAACAAAAAAAAACTATACCTAGGGATAAACCTACCTAAGGAGACAAAAGACCTGTATGCAGAAAACTATAAGACACTGATGAAAGAAATTAAAGACAATACAAACACATTGAGAGATATACCATGTTCTTGGATTCGAAAAATCAACATTGTGAAAATGAGTATACTACCCAAAGCAACCTACAGATTCCATGCAATCCCTACCAAATTACCAATGGCATTTTTCACAGAACTATAAAAAAATTTTCACAATTTGTATGGAAACACAAAAGACCCCAAATATTCAAAGCAATCTTGAGGAAGAAAAACAGAGCTGGAGGAATCAGGCTCCCTTGCTTCAGACTATACTACAAAGCTACAGTAATCAAGACTGTATGGTTCTGCCACAAAAACAGAAATATAGATCAATGGAACAGGATAGAAAGCCCAGAGATAAACCCAGGTGCATATGGTCACCTTATCTTTTATAAAGGAGGCAAGAATATACAATGGAGAAAAGACAGCCTCTTCAATAAGTGGTACTGGGAAAACTGGACAGCTACATGTAAAAGAATGAAATTAGAACACTCCCTAACATCATAAACAAAAATAAACTCAAAATGGATTAAAGTCCTAAATATAAGGCCAGAAACTATAAAACTCTTAGAGGAAAACATAGGCAGGACACTCTATGACATAAATCACAGCAATATCCTTTTTGACCCACCTCCTACAGAAATGGAAATAAGAATAAAAATAAACAAATGGGACCTAATGAAACTTAAAAGCTTTTGCATAGCAAAGGAAAACATAAACAAGCCGAAAAGACAACCTCAGAATGGGAGAAAATTTTTGCAGGTGAAGCAAGCGACAAAGGATTAATCTCCAAAATATACAAGCAGTTCATGCAGCTCAATAGCAAAAAAGCAAACAACCCAATCCAAAAATGGGCAGAAGACCTAAATAGACATTTCTCCAAAGAAGACATACAGATGGCCAACAAACACATGAAAAGCTGCTCAACATCCCTAATCATTAGAGAAATGCAAATCAAAACTACAGTGAGGTATCACCTCATACCAGTTAGAATAGCCATCATCAAAAAATCTACAAACAATAAATGCTGGAGAGGGTAGTGGAGAAAAGGGAACCCTCTTGCACTGTTGATGGGAATGTAAATTGATAGAGCTACTATGGAGAACAGTATGGAGGTTCCTCAAAAAACTAAAAATAGAACTACCATACGACCCAGGAATCCCACTACTGGGCATATACCCTGAGAAAACTATAATTCAAAAAGAGTCATGTACCACCTTGTTCACTGAAGCACTATTTACAATAGCCAGGACATGGAAGCAATCTAAGTGTCCATCCACAGATGAATGGATAAAGAAGATGTGGCACATATATACAATGGAATATTACTCAGCCATAAAAAGAAATGAAATTGAGTTATTTGTAGTGAGGTGGATGGTGTAGAGCCTGTCATACAGAGTGAAGTAAGTCAGAAAGAGAAAAACAAATACCGTACGCTTAAACATATATATGGAATCAAAAAATAAATGTTTCTGAAGAACCTAGGGGCAGGACAGGAATGAAGACACAGACGTAGAGAATGGACTGGGGACACGTGAGGACACGGGGAGGGGGAAGGGTAAGCTGGGACGAAGTGAGAGAGTGGCATGGACATAGATACACTATCAAATGTAAAATAGATAGCTATTGGGAAGCAGCTGCATAGCACAGGGAGATCAGCTCGGTGCTTTGTGTGAACTAGAGGGGTGGGATAGGGAGCGTGGGAGGGAGATGCAAGAGGGAGGAAATACGGGGATATGTGTATACGTATAGCTGATTCACTTTGTTATACAGCAGAAACTAACACACCATCGTAAAGCAATTATACTCCAATAAAGTTGTTAAAAAAAACCATATAGGCTTATAAAACTTAAAATATATAAAATAAAATAACTTCAGATGTCTCTGAAAAAAATAAAAAAACTAAAATGAGGACATTTGAAAACTTACTTAAGGAAGAGCTATCTTTTTTTATACCACTGGAAAATTCATGGGTTAAGAATGATAAAATTTGTTGGAGGCCAACAGAAGAGGTGTCAAAAATCCTTTAAAAATGTCTTATCAAGAGTGGTCAGGGGTAGCGGAAAGTCGGAGTAAACAGGCGGTCTCTTTCTAGGAGAATCTCAGCCCCTTGCCCTCAGGGAAACCTTAAAATTTTATGCACAGGTATCATGTACTTTGCAGGTGTTCAGTGATTATTTTCTGAATGACTGATTCTGTTTCATGTTTTTCTGAGTTCCTGAAAACATGAATTTTAATGCTTTACATCACAGCAAAAACAGAAATCTGCTTTCTGCTTTTTTCTAATAAAAATATTCTTTTCATGAAAGCAGTCTTTCTTAATCTTCTCTAAGGGAATGTGAACCTCTCTCCTTGAGTCTAAAACAAGCCAAATCCAAATATTCAACAAATAGTTATTGACAATGTAAGACACTGCTGCATTCGGTAGGCTAATATTTTCTCTTTGAAAAGAAGACACTAGCAAAAAGGAAATAGAAAAGGGGGTGCCAACTGACATTCATCCCGTACCTGCTATGTTCCAGGTATGTCACAAACCTGATAGCATTTAATCTTCCCAAACCTGCATACTCGTTACGGCTATTATGCTCATTTTGCCAACGAAGAAACTGGAGCTTAGAGAGGTTTCTATGCCTTAGGTTGCCTAGGTAGGTAGGAAGCAAGGGAAGATTTCATTCCAAGGGATGTATGACCACAAAACCTGTGTGCTATATACTGAGCCACACTGACCTCAAGAAGTAACAAGGATATTAAGGGAGAAAAAGGGAAGTTCAATAGGGGAAGAAAAAAGAATATTCTAACGAAAATGTTACTGTTTATCCTCTTAAACCTTGGACTGAAAAGCCACTCATATGATCTGATTTCTCCTCTGAGCATGGCTACTCAGACTCAGACCTACCATATGGCTAATGCCATGGAAGAGCTATCTCTTATAACCACCTGTGCAGTTGCTCTGTGCTTCTAAGAAATGTTATGGAATGATTGGAGAACAGAAGTGAGGAGAAACAGGGCCAAAATTACATCACCACTTCTGTTGGATCAGGGTTTCTCAATCTTTTTTAATAAATTAATAACTTGAATTAACATTACTTAGTTAAAACAGTGGTTTCACTTAATATGCCAAAGAATTGAAGAACAGACAACTACCCATAGCTAGATCTCCATCACTTAGAAATGGCTTCTACAAGTCTTTTTATTCCTCCTTCATCCTGTTTTGTCTGTTAAATCTTATCTTTTACTTTGGTGTTTTACAGTTTCACCAACACGATTCTGGGTGCGGCTAATTTTTCATTTGCACTCTTCAGAACACTTTATGTTCTATTCAGTCCCTTTTCAAATCTTACCTACTCTTGTTTTCATGGTCTCTCATCCTTCTCTTGTTTTGACTATTTCTATGACTTCAATAATATTGTTGTTTATTTTATAGTATTTATGTAATCATTTCATAATTGGAAATCATGGGATTCTGAGACCACTATATTTGTGTCTCATGACTTATACTCATGGTTTTACTTTTGTGTTTCAAAATTTTGGATTATAAACTCTTTCTGGCATTGCTTTATCTGTGGTAATCTTTAGAATTAGGGCTCAGCATGTGTGCCTCAAAGGTGATTTTGTGTTTTCTTCTGCCAGGGACCCTACTTATACCAGCTTTGAGCAAGTTTAAAATTAATTTCTTGAATATTAGGACCCCAGAACATGTAAAGAGTATAAATATGAATGCCTAATCTGTATGTGGTACAGGCCCATGGTTATAAATTCTCAAGGAGACATTTTTCCACTCAAGACACAGGCACAGACAGAGGGGCTTCCAAAAATTCTCCTTATGCTTATGAGCAGAGATTTTCTAGTTCACCCTAGTGTTGCTGGTACACTATGTCAACTGTCTAGGTAATGATAATAATTATTATTATGAGAATAATGAGGAAGAGAAGAGGAGAACGAAATAGAGAAGATGATGAAGAAAAAAAAAAGAGGAGGGAGAGGACCACTTAACAGAGCATACTCCATGAGCCAGGCATCCTTCTAGATCCTTTAATGCATGAATTCCACCCACAACCTAACCCCAAAGTCCAGTTTATGACCGGACTCAGTCCCTTCCCCCTTGTGTCCAAAAGTCAAGATCTAGCCAGAATTAACCTACAAAACCCACCCACTCACCTGTGCTTTAGCCAATATTCTGACTCCTGCATCACCAGAATTAAAATTTTCTCCAGTCCCACCTGGTCAAACTAAGCTCACAGTGGTGGGTTCAGCAAATTTAAGGTCCAGAATAACTAGTGGAAAAAGCAGTAAACTTTCAAACTGATCTCTTAACTGCAAGCCAAGAACTACAAATATTATAGGAAGTAAGCAATCCCAGTAAGTGAAAGTACACCTGGAGAATAATCGTGTGCCCTGGCTATGCTCAACCATAACTACGTATAATTCAAACCTGACTCTTCCTCAAGAGAAGGCAGTGGGTAAACACGTTGAGTCCCTGCTAGACTATGTAAGTTTCATGAGGGTAGAATCCTGCCTACCATGATCACCAATTAATTCTCAGTGCCTAACTCAGTGTTCAGCACTGGAGGGTCATCACCAAATCTCTTCTATGCATTTATTGTTAAATCACTAACACAAAAGTTTGGTCTTTGATGATAGTAATTCATGCAAACTATACATTCTAATATTAATATAAAATAACTATGTAGTACTGACTGTGTTCTAGACACTATATGTATTAACTCATGTAATGTTAATTGGGAGAATTCGTGTTTCAGGTAGGGAAAAAAAAACAAATGTGAGAGTATGAGAAGTAGGATCCTTTGAAGGCATATATATGCGAGTACATCCTATTGGAAATACCAAAATGGACAGCTGGCCTTAGAAAAGCAGTGAATTACTCAATTCAGTGAGTAATTCTGTTCCAACATATTCAAAAGTTTTAAACACTATAAAGCAAGGATTGGCAAACTTCTTCTGAAAAGGGCAAAACAGAAAATATTTCAGTCTTTGTAGGCCATCTGATCTCTGTTGTATCTGCTCAACTCTGATATTGTGGGAAAGCAGCTATAAATGGTATATAAAGGAATAAGCATAGCTGTGTTCCAATAAAACCCATTTACTCACTTAAGAAAACAGAGGACTGGATTGGCCCATGGGCCATAGTTTGCCAACCCTTGGAAAGAATAACTTAAGCTCATCTTATTTTTTCCTCCTAAAAATCAGAGCATTGGGACCCTCCCCTTACCTTCTCCCTGCAGAGAAAAATAATTCATTTAAAACAACGCAAAGAGGGTCAGAGATCTTAATTTAAAAATCATGAAGAGGAAAAAACAAGGAAACCCTATGCTACTTTTTCTTTCTATCTCATTATCTTTTTCAATCAAGTCCTGTATTCTTGTGCAAAACACCAAAAATGACTGGAGAAAGCTGTTTGGACAACACGGAAGAAATAGCATTTTGCTGCAGATGTGCCAGTATTACGCTCCAAGGCCAATACCACTTTTGTTTGGGAGTTGGATTTGGATTATTGAAGAAATACGTACAGTAGATGGCAAACAAGGAACTAACTGCACAGCAACTTCTGTTAACGCTCTTAGCTCTTTACATCTAAACTAAAATTCTAAAATATTTGAACTATGTCCAACTGTATCTGAGCCACTATCAATGTAGACTCTTATACCAAAAGACTGTAGATTGCAGGGAAAACAAAGATCAGAGTGCAGCGTGAATCATGGAAGTATCACATCTTGAAAGAAGGGCTATGGAAAGAAGTACATCAAGTGAATCGGTTTGCAGGGCAGAAATAGAGACACAGATGTAGAGAACAAACGTATGGACACCAAGGGGGGAAAGTAGCGGGGTGGTGGTGGTGGTGGTGGGATGAACTGGGAGATTGGGATTGACATATATACACCAATATGTATAAAATGGATAACTAATAAGAACCTGCTGTATAAAAAATAAATAAAATAAAATTTTAAAATTCAAAAAAAAAAAGGAGTACATCAAGGCTTGGGTGGGGAAGACCTTTTTAAAATCTCCAGTGGGCCCCATTAACCCTCCCCTTCACTCTCCTGGAGCCCTAATTCTGGCCTGAATTCTCACCATTGTTTACAACATACTTCTTAAGACTATTCGCTCGTATCACCAGTGCCCTCAGAATCCTCTCTGACCCTTCATATACCTCATGGGAACCCTCACCTAAAAGAGGAAGCCACCTTTTATCTACAAAATTCCTGAAAGTTTTTGCCCTAACCCAGGTCTTCATTACTGCAATAAATATGCTGAAACAGCCCTTAGTGAAAGCGGCTCAGGAAAGGCCTCTCCATAAACATGTGTTTAGTGTGTAAAGCAAATGAACTGCTGAATGAAAGGTCCTTCTGCAGATGTCTGTGAGGATTTATCAGAACATATATTAACGTTAGTCTCACGTTTCACTGTTCTTTTCCCTGTGTTCAATTCACTTCACTCAAACCTATGTTTTAGAAGAGCAAGAGGAAGGTGCATCAGGGAAAAGGAGAACTGAGCACATTTTAGGAATATCTAGTTATAGCTAAATTCTGGGATCAAACTCTAATCCGTGGATGGAAGATAGGTTTCACCTTGAGTGCCATTCTTTAAGCACTGCCTGGAAGAATGCTAAGCCAAAACTCAGCCGAGAACTTGCACATAAAATCCTCCAGAAAAGTATTTAGAAATTAAAAAAAAAACACACAGGGAAAGTAAATCAGAAATTAATGAGTTTGGTTATTTAAAGGTGGTGAGTAAAGCTGGGTGGAAGAAATAGGGGAAGTCACACTTCTTTTGAGTATTACCCTTTTGTATACTTTTTTACTTTTGGAACCACATTAATGTTTTATGTACTCACAAATTAACCTGACTGTATTAAATATGAATAATAAAACCACAGTGAACAGGGAAGAAAAGAACTAACCCAAGATCCTTTTGAACACAGACATTTTAATATATACCCCATGCTAAAGGCAAATACCGAACTCTAATCAACAGACTTTTTGCTAAGTGTTTAATTAGCAAGTTTGAAACTATTTCTATGATTGAGCATATAAGCAGGTGCATTTAAGATATCGGGAGCTATGTTACCCAACTCTTTTGAATAGAGAGTTGTAAATATGGAAAAAGAAATGCTAGAATAAACCCTGTGGTATGGATAGATGATAGATACAAGGTACAATAAGATAGAGGATAGAAAGACAGATAGATAAATAGATAATGGACTCGTGTGTGTGTGTGTGTGTGTGTGTGTATTCTCAGATAAATGGGCCTAGAAACAATGACAACCCAGAAGCATAAACACATCTAGTAACCACATTTTGGTATCTAGATACCATTCTCCATGAAAAAACCCCAACTCCTTGAAGAAGTGGTTGATTTCAGGACAGGGCACAAAAACTACAAGAGGAGCCTGGAATGCAAGGTTTGTGCCAGAAAGTAAGGAAGAGCTTCAAGAATGATGGGGATATATTAAAAGGGCATAGGAGACACCTTGAAATAGCTCCCACTGAGCAGTTCTGGAAGAATTTGAGCATCAAAATACATGATAGTAACAGATTATAATCCATCACATGAAATAAAAATTCATAATAAATAAATAAATATGGGAGAAGGGAAAGATCTCCCTTACAGTAGAATGCCACCTAATAAATGTAGAATGAACAATGACGTTAGGAAAATTATCATTTCAGAAACATTATAGTAGTAGCTGGCTCAGGCAAGAATCATCAATGGATGTTAAAATAAGTGGGTAAAATGAAACAATATTTACATAGTGTCATATGAATTTGTAACATTGACAAGCTTGAGCATCCCCAAACAAGAAATTAACATAAAATGGTTCCAATTTGGTAGCAACCAAGGGGCACCTCTCTGGAGGTGCTCACTCCTAAACTATGCTGTGAAGAATTCCCACAAAAGAGCTCACAAATCAAAGTGACATGTCAAACAAGAAAACAAGCACCATGAATGAAAACCAGTAAAGAAAAGAAAAGAAAAATTTACCCCTAAAATACTTTAGATAATATAATTATTGGGTTCAGGATATAAAATAAACATGATTAAGACAGCAGAATAATTTTTTAAAAAACACTAAAATGGAACAATGTACCAGATAAATTTCTAGCAAAATTTTCAAAAAATCAAATATAATTTCTAGAAAGAAAAGATTTACTTATTAAAAAGGACAGGCTAAAAAGCAGATTAGAAAGAGATAAAAAGGTAATTAGTATACTAATAGAAAAATAAAGGAAATTACCCAAAATGTCATTGATAATATCAAAGAGGTAGAAAATGTGAAAGTTAAGAGACATAGATCATCAAAAAAGACTATCTATGATAAATATAATTTGAATACAGAGAGAGAAAGAAATAGGTAACTGAGAAAAGGAATATTTGAAGAGCTAAAGGTTGAGAATCAGTGAAAGTTATAAATCCTGATTCTGGGAGCACGAAGAGATCTATAACAAGACTTATTGTAGTGAAACAACAGAACACCAAAGAAGAAGAACAGAAAGCCTGAAAAACATCTGGAGAGAAAAGAGAGACTGCCTGAAAAGGAATAACATTTAGACTGTCAACAGACTTGTCTTAAACAAGAGCCAAAAGAGAGTGAAATATCTTCTAAATGATTAGAGACAACTTTCAACCTGGTACCCAGCTAGTCTTTCAAAACTGAGGGTGGGCTGCAGATATTTTTGTGTGAATAAAGTTAAGTTTACCACCACAGATCTTCTCTAAAGGAAACAACACATGCAGAAAATCTGAGATGCAAGATGGAATAATGAGCAAAGAAATTTATAAACATGGGAAGTTCTGGACAAACAATGACTGTTAAAATTATAATTATTATAAATATTACAGCTTCATGAGGCAAAAACGTTAAAATTAATGTATTTGTTATGAACTAAGTAAAATATAGAGGATAGATAATTGAAGTTAAAGTACTATAAAATTTTGTATTGGTTGGGAAATGGTAAATATACTGATTAGTTTTAGAGTTTGGTTTTGTAAGCACACTAAAAATTTAATTATAATCATACACAAAAGAATTAAATACCTACTAGTTCAGTAGAGGGGAAAATGTATTTAAAAAAAAGAAAAGTGATCAATTTTAAGTCAATAAGGCATACAAGGGGAAAATGTAGCATAATAGGAAGCATAAAATTAATGGCAAATCCAAAATGTAAGTGGACTACAGACACCAATTAAAATACAGAGATTGTAAGAGATGATTTTTTAAAATCCAACTAAATGCTCTTTAAAGATTTAGTCACCTTGAACCTGAGAACACAAATAGGGTGAAACTTAAAGGGCAGAGAATCAATATGTTATGTGACTATTAAACAAAACAGTGTCTAAGTCAAATATTGAATTACTAAGAATAAAGAAAATTTTTACAAAATAAAAAGAATTATTCACTAGGACAATATAACAACTCTTATTTTACATGAACTTAGCCTCTAATTAAAGCAAAACTACCAGAGTTACAAAGAGAAATGGACAAATCTCCCAGACACAGAGATTAAAATTTTTCTCAAGAACACATGCGATCGTTAAAAACAAACTGACCACATTTAAACAATAAGTCTGAACAAATTTTTAAAAAAATTGGTACCACAATGCAATTGTTAGACACCAACAACAAATACATATCTTTTTAAAAATCTCTGTATGTTTAGAAATTAAATAATATATTTCTAAATAACTTGTGGATCAAAATAGAAAGCCTAGTAGAAATTAGAAATTATATAGTATGAACTACATAAAAATAAAACTACATATCAAAATCTATGTGATACAGCTAAAGCAGTACTTGGATATTTGTAGCCTTAAAAAATGCATATAATAGAAAAGGAGAAATACTGAAAATTAATGAGATAAACATTCAATTCAGGAAGTTAGAAAAAGAAAAACATAATAAGGAAAGAAAATTATATATAAAAACATATAATAAGATACCATAGACAAGATGAACAAGGTTGAAGATATGCACACATTATAATTGAATAATTCAATATCTAGGTGTATATGCTACAGAAATTCTACCACATGTACAGAAGGCAACATAAATAAGAATACTTATAGCAATTTATTTTTATAGCAATTTTGTAATAGCAAAATACTGGGAACATCAGAGTAGAAGAGTCAAATATATTGGGTTATAGTTATCCAATGGAATTCTACACAACAAAGATGAATAAATTGCCTCACATAAGTCAACAGGGATAATTCAAAAATCTAATATTTGGGGGAAAAAAAGCAAGTTGCAAAGTATACATAGATTTTTATTAAATGTATACAAAATTTAAGATATGAATTCATAATTAAAATATGGTTTCAGGATTCATATATTTATGTAGTAAAATGATAAAGACACATATTGGAATGATAAACACTGAATTCAAATACTGGCAGCCTCTTAGAAGGGGAGGAAAAGGAATATTCAAGGATATTTAGGGAGCTCCAACTGTGCTGTTTATATTTATCTTCTTAACTAGATAAAGTTGTTTATTACTTATTTTTAGACTTTTTATATACCTAATATATTTAACAATAAATCATAATAATATAGTTAATATAAATATAAAATTATAAATTATTAGAAGAAATAGGAAAACTTTGAAACTGAGAATTTCAAATATTGGAAAGAGTGTACGTTTTAAGAAGAAATTATTGAAAAAATTGTGTCAGTTTGGTAGACTATCAAAATTGTAAAATTTGCATATCCTTTAACCCTGCAATTTCATTTTTAGAAGTATACAGTTTTTGCAATGTGTTCATAAAGTTTTAAAATTAAACCGAGATGAAGAAGGAAGGAGATGAAGAAGGAAGAAAGGTTGGTAGGTCACAAGACTATGGGGGCCTTGAAAGTCTTGATAAGGATCTGGCCTCCATCCTAAGAGCAGTGGAAAGCCATTAAAGGGGTTTTAAGATGTGCGGGGGTCGGAGGGGTGGTACGTGGAGCGTAGAGTCAGATTTGTTTTGCAAAGATCACTCTAACTTCTGGACAGAGAACAAATTGAGATCTTGCTAAATAATACTGCACACCAGGAAAGAAAGGGGAGCTTAGCAGAGTATTGGCAATAGACATGGAAAGAAATGAACAGATTCCGTCATTATTTCAATAGAAAATAAACCCACTAGAACTTAGTGATGTATTAAATATGGAAAAGTAAGGGAGAGAGAAGTGTTGACAGTTACTGTGTGTGAGGATGGAAGGAGGGAATGAGGTGGGGCTGAGGGAGATTTTCATATTAGATCTGTACTCCTCTGATGGGACCAAAGGCCAAGGATGTATGTATTGCCTGTGTTCTTAAGACAACTCAATCCCCCAAATAAGCAAATAATAAAAAAAAAAAATCTGACCTTCTCCTGGTACAGATGGTTTATTCTCATTTCCTTTGTCCAAAACCTTGACTCTGGGTTTTGGTTCCTTTCTTTTTTCTAAATCTTTAACTGGAAAAAAAGTAAAAATACAGCAACATGTTAGGTTAAAGTCTAAAAGAAAATATTCAATCAATTTTTACTAAAACCCTTGCAAGTATTGAAAGTTTTAAGTAGAAATTAGCTCCATGGTAGAATCTCATTTCAGAAGATTGGAACTGCTATTTTTTTCAATTTTGTCATGGGAATGTGTGGAAATCACAGAATTACTTTGGTAGAGTATTCACTATGGGCAGATGTATCAAATAAATTTAACCCTTCGTAATTGTTATAAAATCAAAAGATTAGCCCCATTTCAGACATGAGGGAATGAAGGCCCAACAGGCTAAGGAGCTAAGACTTATCTCATAAAACCAGAAAGTGTTGGCACAGGATTCAAGCCACGTCTTCAGATTTCTGGAAGGCCTGTGAGCTGGCCCCTGTTCTAGAAAGATCTTAGCCATGAATATACTCATTTGGAGTTGGTCTATCTGCAATAGAAGATAGGGAACTCCATAATAATTTCCTTTCAAACTTAAAAAAAATGTTTCCCTACTAATAAATAGTAGTATTTCTTCGTTACTTTCCTTATGAAATATTCAGGGACCCACAATGACCCTCGGTCCTTTAATACATTCATTCCTATGTACTCCAGTAGCTTTACTTTTCACTCCACAGCAGCTTCCCTGCTATTGCTTGGCACCTGAAGTTGTCCTGAGTCATTGCTAAATGGCAGTGTTATCTGCACAAATAAAATACCCTGTGAAAAGGAGGAAGTGATCCCATGGCAGAATATTTCATTTAATTATTGCATTCACTTCATGGAAATCTGCAAACTTATTGGAGGGTTGGCTCTGTAGGGTAAGCAATGATTTCCTTTGAACCATCCTTCTTGCCTTCTTAGGGTATTATTCCATGAATCCTGTCTTTATCATCTCTTCCTCCTCTTCCTCTTCTTTTTACTGGCTTCCACCCCTTTGCTAAAAGGGTTTCAGACTTGCCATCTGCCAAGGCCGGGTTGCTCTAGTTCTATGATTCCTTTATAGAAACCTTCCTTGGCTTTCTGGTACTTAGAGATTAAATACCATGATTAAAAATAATAATAAATACAAGATGCCTTAATCCTGCTATTTCCACTGATCTTCTCATTTTCTAAATCCATTTTTTAGACGACATCTTCTGACTTCTTTATAAGGCACGGACACTTTGGAACACCTCTTCCTTTAAATTCTTTTCTTTCTCAGTTTTTAAAAAAGCATTATCCTGGGTGTTCTCATATTCCTCTGACCCCTCCTTTACATTCTCATCCTTTGGATCATTTTTCTGCTTCCATTCCTGAAACACAGTCATAAACTACATTTCCCTTGCATCCCTGTCACCACGCCTACAATTTTATCATCCCACAGTTTTAATTCTCACCCTTCCGTGGATAATTTCCAAATCTATATGTTCAACCCCACCCACACATAGACCATGGCCTCAAATTGCTTTCATTCTGTAAAAGAAAATAAGTCTGCAACTTTAGTGTGAGGAAAGTTGTGCTAAAAGTAGAAATAGATCTGGGAAAGAATAATTGCAGAGGTGGAGACTCTGAGAAACTTCACCAGGAAGGTGCCATTTGGGCCAAACTTTAAAAAATGAGCAAGATTTTGCAGGCAGAGATTAGCAAAATATATTTCCAAAGGGAAAAATAGTGGCCAAAAGTAAAGTTTGCCAAAATACGGCCAAAATCCATTCTACAGATAAACAAGAAAAAAAAAAAATAGTCACTTTGAATTGGGCCACTAGGTCACATACAAGATGTAACACGTGTCACTCCAAGCTTCTGTCCTCCTCACGCAGGAGGCAAAATCAACTAGAAAACAGACTGTCAAGAGTAAAGTGGTATTAATCATAACAACAAAAGCAACCATGCCCCTACTGTGTGCTGACGTGAGTTAATCCACACAATAATAGGCACAAACCATCACCCCATTTGCCCATGAGGAAACTGAGGCTAAGAAGTTAAGTTGCTTGGCCAAATACACACACCAGATTTGGAATCATAACAGTTCAGACATGCCTTTCTGTCTTCAAAATCCAAAGATTGTTCCTTATGTTTCCCTGTGTAGAAGACGGACTTATGAAAAATTCAAATCCCTACACGAACTGCAAACCTATATCCACAGGATTTGTCTAGATCATTATTTTCCTGGATCCAAGAATGAAAGGTTTCCAGGGAGGGGAGAACAGGCTTTAGTTCCATCTCACAGGGAGCAAAAACATAACTGAAATGCAAAATGGAAAAGGAAACCATCCAAACAATTTTAATTTCATTCTTATAAATTGTTATTTGGGAAGAACTAAGACCTCTAACCTGCCAATAAAAATAACATAGCTAAAAAATATATATGCGTCCATATAATTTATCTAACAAGTTGGACTGTTTCACTAAGATTATGTCAGCAGAGCTAAGTAAACTGAAAACAAATGCATTTCCTTTTAAATGTTTTGAGTAAATATCTGTTGGCAAAGTTTTAAGGCTACCTGTGATTCTTATGCTGCTAGTCAGTGGAATATTTGCAATAATCAATCGCACAAAAGCTTAAGACTAAAGTGAAATGAATTGTTTCTCCTTGTCCTTTTTACTGCTTCTCACAAACTTTAAGGAAAGTTATTTCCCTTACTCATGTAGGAATGTCAGAGGCCAGAAACTGAAGCACAGTGCCAATAAAATGAGACAGAAGGCTGATTTATATTGAAAATAACATAAAACCCTTTCCCAGAGCTTCCAGACACTGTGAATCTCAAAAGAATGTAACATTTAAAACATCTGTATGTCCTGCTGACAGGTGGATTCACCAAATGTTTTTTTGTTGAGAAGTTTCAAGAGGTAGCGGGTTAACAAAGTTTTTCTTTTTAATTTAAGAAAAATCACAAAATGTGTCTCGTAAAACATAACCTAGAAGAGAAAGATAAAAAGGAAGGGAGCGGACACGGGTTCGTGCCCTGGTCCGGGAAGATCCCACATGCCGCAGAGCGGCTGGGCCCGTGAGCTGTGGCCGCTGAGCCTGCGCTCGTCAATGGGAGAGGCCACAACAGTGAGAGGCCCGCGTACCGCAAAAAAAAAAAGGAAGGGAGGGATAGAAAAATCCAGATAGAACATTGCTGTATATAGAGTTCTAGAACCCACAGCCTCCCCGATTTGTGGATTAACCCTTTAAAAAGCTATTGTTGTTTGAAATGATGTGTAGGATTTACTTAAAAATAATATGAGAGAGGGGAGTATGGGGGTATAAATGAAACAAGAGTGACCATGAATGGTTAATTGTTGAAGCAACTGACGAATATTTAGGGGTTTATTTTATGAATCTGCTGATTTTTTAAGTTATGTTTAAAATTGTCCTTAATAATGAGTTGGGTTTTTTAAAGAGTCTACCTTAACAATGAAGTAACACAGAAAGTTAACCAGGACAGACCTCTTCTGTTTGTATTCCTGATACACAAAACTCTGCCCTCCAATTAGATAAGTCATCTCCAGGAAGAGGGAGTTGCTGTAGTCTCTGGTCACTAGAATATAAGGTCCATGGGGACAGGGATTTGTCATGTTCCCAGGGCTTAGAACAGGGCCTTACACTTAGTAGCCATGCAATATACACTTGTTAAGTGGGAAGGAAAAAAAAAAGAATGAGTGAATGAATGAATATTTCCTGAAAGGCAAAAGAATCAGGGTCTTTGTGGACAACTTTTAAATTCAACATAAGGAAAAGCTTTCTAATGGAACAGCACAGACCTGGATAGGGCTGCCTCAGAGCTTTCTCTCCTGCTTAGAATGTCTCTGTATGTCAAGTATTATCCCAACTTACTATTTGAGAACTGGCTCAAATATGAAGACACTCCCATCCATTCCCTTGCTAGACCATTATGGGGGCAGAGAGAGTACCTCCCTTCACAGAATCCTGAAAGTATTTATTGAGCAGCTATTATGTGCTGGGTAGATGAGATGTCTGCATAAGGCTCAGTGGACAGTGTCAGGGAGAGCATTTAAGAACTAAAACCTTTTTAAAGGATAAGTAGGAACACCATGAAATGGGTAAAGGAAGGGACAGAGAATATTAGAGATAAAAGGAACTCACAGAAGATTATACTAAATGTCTTTTAAGATCTTTCCAAATCTAAACAATCTAGGATTTTAACCTGTTATCGATACAATATTTACCACAGACTCAAACTCAGAGCTGAGACAGAGTCCCATGGCAGCACTCTATGATCTGTAAATACATACTTCTGAATTGACCTTGGGCTGGCTTGCTTTCTTTGTCTTTATTGTATGCAATAATTTGAACTGTGTAATTCTGGTCTGGCATAAGACCTTGAATAATCGCTTTAGTTGCAGTGTTCTGGAGATTCAATTGATTGGTTTTTCCACCTATAATAAAACAGAAAGATAAATCAGTTCTAAGAAGTGGGTTAACTGTGCACATTAAGAAATTTTAGAAATCAAGATTTTAAAGGAGAAGACATTCAAAAATATGTATAATGCTATTACATAATACTAATTTTAGTACACTTTTCATTCTCACTTTCAGTTACACTCTTTGCATTAGACAAACAGTCGTCTAAACTAGATAAAAACACATTTGCAAATATCTTTCATCATAACACTGTTGCTTTTTTTTTTAACATCTTTATTGGAGTATAATTGCTTTACAATGGTGTGTCAGTTTCTGCTTTATAATGAAGGGAAACAGCTATACATATACATATATCCCCATACCCCTTCCCTCTTGTGTCTCCCTCCCTTCCACCCCCCCATCCCACCCCTCTAGGTGGTCACAAAGCACCAAGCTGATCTCCCTGTGATATGCAACTGCTTCCCACTATCTATCGGTTTTACATTTGGTAGTGTATATATGTCCATGCCACTCTCTCACTTTGTCCCAGCTTACCATTCCCCCTCCCTGTGTCCTCAAGTCCATTCTCTAGTAGGTCTGCGTCTTTATTCCCATCCTGCCCCTAGGTTCTTCAAAAATGGCCATTTTTTTTTTTTTAGATTCCATATATATGTGTTAGCATATGGTATTTGTTTTTCTCTTTCTGACTTACTTCACTGTGTATGACAGAGTCTAGGTCCACCACCTCACTAAAAATAACTCAATTTCGTTTCTTTTTATGGCTGAGTAATATTCCATTGTATATATGTGCCACATCTTCTTTATCCATTCATCTGTGGATGGACACGTAGGTTGCTTCCATGCCCTAGCTATTGTAAACAGAGCTGCAAAGAACATTGTGGTACATGACTCATTTTGAATTATGGTTTTCTCACGGTATATGCCCAGTAGTGGGATTGCTGGGTCATATGGTAACTCTATTTTTAGTTTTTTAAAGAACCTCCACACTGTTCTCCATAGTGGCTGTATCAATTTACATTCCCACCAACAGTGCAAGAGGGTTCCCTTTTCTCCACACCCTCTCCAGCATTTATTGTTTGTAGATTTTTTTGATGATGGCCATTCTGACTGGTGTGAGGGCTTCCCTGGTGGCACAGTGTTTGAGAGTCTGCCTGCCGATGCAGGGGACACGAGTTCATGCCTTGGTCCGGGAAGATTCCACATGCCATGGAGCGGCTGGGCCCGTGAGCCATGGCCGCTGAGCCTGCGCATCTGGAGCCTGTGCTCCGCAACGGGAGAGGCCACAACAGTGAGAGGCCCGCGTACCGCAAAAAGAAAAGAAAAGAAATATTTAAAGTGATGAAGGAGAAAATCCTACACCCAAGATTACTCTACCCAGCAAGCATCTCATTCAGATTCGATGGAAAAATTAAAACCTTTACACACAAGCAAAAGCTAAGAGAATTCAGCACCACCAAACCAGCTTTACAACAAATACTAAAGGAACTTCTCTAGGCAGGAAACACAAGAGAAGGAAAAGACTTACAATAAAAAACCCAAAACAATTAAAAAAATGGGAATAGGAACATGCATATCGATAATTACCTTAAATGTAAATGGATTAAATGTTCCAACCAAAAGACACAGACTGGCTGAATGGATACAAAAACAAGACCCATATAGATATGGGTCTACAAGAGACCCACTTCAGACCTAGGGACACATACAGACTGAAAGTGAGGGGATGGAAAAAGATATTCCATGCAAAAGGAAACCAAAAGATACCTGGAGTAGCAATTCTCATATCAGACAAAACAGAGTTTAAAATAAAGACTATTACAAGAGACAAAGAAGGACACTACATAGTGATCAAGGGATCAATCCAAGAAGATATAACAATTGTAAATATTTATGCACCCAACATAGGAGCACCTCAATACATAAGGCAAATGCTAACAGCCATAAAAGGGGAAACTGACAGCAACACAATCATAGTAGGGGACTTTAACACCCCACTTTCACCAATGGACAGCTCACCCAAAATGAAAATAAATAAGGAAACACAAGCTTTAAATGATACATTAAATAAGATGGACTTGATTGATATTTATAGGACATTCCATCCAAAAACAACATAATACACATTCTTCTCAAGTGCTCATGGATCATTCTCCATGATAGATCATATATTGGGTCATAAATCAAGTCTTGGTATATTTAAGAAAATTGAAATCGTATCAAGTATCTTTTCCGACCACACTGCTATGAGACTAGATATCAGTTACAGGTAAAAATCGGTAAAAAATTAAAAGCACGTGGAGGCTAAACAATACACTACTTAATAACCAAGAGATCACTGAAGTAATCAAAGAGGAAATCAAAAAATACCTGGAAACAAATGACAATGAAAACACGATGACCCAAAACCTATGGGATGCAGCAAAAGCAGTCCTAAGAGGGAAGTTTGCAGCAATACAATCCTACCTCAAGAAACAAGAAACATCTCAAATAAACAACCTAACCTTACACCTAGAGCAGTCGGAGAAAGAAGAACAAAAAAAACCCAAAGTTAGCCAAAGCAAAGAAATCATAAAGATCAGATAAGAAATAAATGAAAAAGAAATGAAGGAAATGATAGTAAAGATCAATAAAACTAAAAGCTGGTTCTTTGAGAAGATAAACAAAACTGATAAACTATTAGCCAAAATCATCAAGAAAAAAAGGGAGAAGACTCAAATCAATAGAATTAGAAATGAAAAAGGAGAAGTAACAACTGACACTGCTGAAATACAAAAGATCATGAGAGATTACTACAAGCAACTATATGCCAATAAACTGGACAACCTGGAAGAAATGGACAAATTCTTAGAAATGCACAACCTTCTGAGACTGAACCAGGAAGAAACAGAAAATACGAACAGACCAATCACAAGCACTGTAATTGAAACTGTGATTAAAAATAGCACAGGGAGATCAGCTCAGGGCTTAGTGACCACCTAGAGGGGTGGATAGGGAGGGTGGGAGGGAGACGTAAGAGGGAGGGGATATGGGGATATATATATATACATATAGCTGATGCACTGTTATACAGCAGAAACTAACACAACACTGTAAAGCAATTATATTCCAATAAAGATGCTAACAACAACAAAAAAATCATCCAACAAACAAAAGCCCAGGACCAGATGACTTCACAGGCGAATTCTATCAAACATTTAGAGAAGAGCTAACATGCTTACTTCTCAAACTCTTCCAAAATATAGCAGAGGGAGGAACACTCCCTAAATCAATCTACGAGGCCACCCACCATCACCCTGATAAAAAAACCAGACAAAGATGTCACAAAGAAAGAAAACTACAGGCCAATATCACTGATGAACGTAGATGCAAAAATCCTCAACAAAATACTAGCGAACAGAATCCAACAGCACATACACCATGATCAAGTGGGGTTTGACCCAGGAATGCAGGAATTCTTCAATATAAGGAAAGCAATCAATGTGATAAACCATATTAACAAATTAAAGGAGAGAAACCATATGATCATCTCAGCAGATGCAGAAAAAGCTTTCGACAAAATTCAACACCCATTTATAATAAAAACCCCCCAGAAAGTAGGCATAGAGGGAACTTTCCTTCACATAATAAAGGCCATGTATGACAAACCCACAGCAAACATCGTCCTCAATGGTGAAAACCTGAAACCATTTCCACAGATGAATGGATAAAGAAGATGTGGCACATATATACAATGGAATGTTACTCAGCCATAAAAAGAAACGAAATTGAGTTATTCGTAGTGAGGTGGATGGATCTAGAGACTGTCATACAGAGTGAAGTACGTCAGAAAGAGAAAAACAAATACCGTATGCTAAAACATATATATGGAATCTAAGAAAAAATAAAAAAGGTCATGAAGAACCTAGGGGCAAGACGGGAATAAAGCACAGACCTACTGGAGAAGGGACTTGAGTATATGAGGAGGGTGACGGGTAAGCTGTGACAAAGTGAGAGAGTGGCATGGACATATATACACTACCAAATATAAAATAGCTAGCTTGTGGGAAGCAGCCGCATAGCACAGGGAGATCAGCTAGGTGCTTTGTGACCACCTAGAGGGATGAGACAGGGAGAGTGGAAGGGGGCAGACACAGAGGGAAGAGATATAGGAACATATGTATATGTATAACTGATTCACTTTTTTATAAAGCAGAAAGTAACACACCATTGTAAAGCAATGATATTCCAATAAAGATGTTAAAAAAAAAAAAAGACTGCTTTGGCTATTCAGGGTCTTTTGTATCTCCATACAAACTTTAAGATTTTTTGTTCTAGTTCTGTAAAACATGCCATTGGTAATTTGATAGCAATTGAATTGAATCTGTAGATTGCTTTGGGTAGTATAGTCATTTTCACAATGTTGATTCTTCCAATTCAGAAACATGGTATATCTGTCCATCTGTTTGTATCACATTTAGTTTCTTTCATCAGTGTCTTATAATTTTTGCATACAGGTCTTTTGTCTCCTTAGGTAGGTTTATTCCTAGGTATTTTATTCTTTTTGTTGCAGTGGTAAATGGGAGTGTTTCCTTAATTTCTCTTTCAGATATTTCATCATTAGTGAGCGTACAGGAATGCAAGAGATTTCTGTGCATTACTTTTGTATGCTGCTACTTCACCAAATTCATTGATTAGCTATAGTAGTTTTCTGGTAGTATCTTTACGATTCTCTATGTATAGTATCATGTCATCTGCAAACAGTGACAGCTTTACTTCTTGTTTCCCAATTTGGATTACTTTTATTTCTTTTTCTTCTCTGATTGCTGTGGCTAGGCTAAAACTTTGGAGGTAATTTTTAATTGTCAATAGACCAAAAGAACTGATACATGTTGAAACAGAGGTAGTGAGGATTCTTGATAGTCTGAAAATTTTGCCTGAGGAAAATTATGGGGAGTCCAATAGTTATTCTTTAAATTTGGGGAACATTATTTTCTTGAGTAGAGGGTAAGATTTCAAGCTCCAAAGCTTAAATAAAACCAAAATCTTTCAAATGAGCTTAAAGCAGCACCTAGCACAATACATTTTTAGGTCCCTGTGTGCAAAAAATTCCTAATACTCTAAAAAATACAGTTGAGTGTTTTTACCTGCAGCTGGAGTCACAAGAAGTTTGTATCCACCAAATTTCCCTCTTGGAGCCTTCCATGAAATCTGGATACTATCATGAGATAATACATTATATCTTAACCTTGTGGGTGGAGCCACTGAAAAGGAAAAACAAAACTTTTTTTAATTTTGAAACTTTTAAACTTCCACTGTTAAGTTGAAAAGACAAAGTAATGTAATCAGAATATGCAAGACTTCATGTTCTTTCTACAACTGTGTTAGTGAGTTGATCAGTTTGCAAAATAACACAAACTCAAAGGCATTTGTTTCTTACTCAGGAGATAAGCATTGGCCAAGTAGTACTGATCTTGTGACAAAGAACTATGACTTAGGGTTAGAATTTAATACCTTAGTCCAGCTTAATAATTGAAGCCAACCTTGTAAAATGTTTTTATCATGTTATAAGGATGAATTTTTGTACTTGGAATACGAAAGCTTTTGTAATCTACTCTAGTGGGATCTGTTTTATGCCTTTAGGTTTTTCACTATATTAACTACTTTTTATGATATGATAATTTAAGGTCATTACAGACATATTATAGTAATAAGATCTTCATTTAAAAACATTTTGAGAAAGAGATTGTAAAGGACCAAAATAAAAAATAATAATAAAAGATAATTGCTTTATAAACTTGAATTCATTCTTCACGTGTAGCTGATTTATATCTTTCAGAAAGACACACAGCACATGGTCATGAATCATCCCAGCATATTTAATCTTTCCCGATAGTTCACAAAATAGGTCGGTCTATATTACTTTTTGTGTAAGTCATTCAAACTTCAAAACATATTTTTGGAGCTCTACAGCAGTGCTCCAGAATTTCTAAAGAAATATTTTCGTAAGAAGATTTTTACTATATAATATATAAATTAGTTTGTCACAAAAGAAAATTTAATGCTTAACAGAAAAGTTAGCACTTATTACCCACTTTTATGCCTGGCCTTTCTTTCCCACTTTAGGACACAGAGTCTGGGGAAGGAAACAAACATTCTTTTTAGTAGGTATATAGCATAATAAGGGGTTTGGACATTAGTTTGATTCCCAGTTCTGTCACTTATTAGATGAATAAGCTTGAGCAAGTGATTGTTTCTTCCAACGACTTATCTTTAGAAAAGGTGACAGCAATACCTTCTGCACAGGATAAGTGAAAATGTTAAAGAAGATAACGGATATAACGCATTATGATAGGTGGCCAATAAATGTTTGTTCCCCTCCTCCTTTACTTCATCTAATGGATGATCTCAAAAGCTTATTTAATATTCACAAAAATACATTGCTATCCCAATTTTATATATAAGGGATACAAGGAGAAGCTAAGAGATTCATCCAAGTTCACATACTGGTGCACGACACTCTCTGACCTCAAACAAAATGCTCTGTTTCTTCGGGAGAAGATTTATATTAAGAAGTCACCCTTCACTTAGCTAGAAGAATGAGTAATTTAACACTACAAACTCTCCACTCATCTGAAATCAGCAAGAACTGAAGAACACAATCTTAAGAGTATTCTCTCTCTACTTGCCATTTACTACCTCTTAGCAGAGGATGCTAGTCACACAAAACAAAAACACAAGCTTCCCATTCTCAATATGACATGAATGAAAAAGTCTACATTTCTCTGGCTTATGGGAAAATATGGATTTATCATAAGAACTGCTATGTTGAACTAGAAAAGGAAGTTGGCTAAACCTAACATTTGGATGAACAGAGACTATTACTGTTTGGCTTCGACTGGAACCTGGGGAGAAAAATGTATTTATAGATAGGTTCTTATTACTTATGGCAGAAAATTAAAAATAAACGTTTTTAAATGTTAAACAACACATCCAGTTTCTGAGCCAAATCTTGCCAGTGGGCTGGTAGACATCCTTGGCCAAGCTTATCGCAAGGTCCTAATTTTTGCTCCTTTTTAAAAAAACTGAGTACACAGTATAAAGGTTACTAAAGGCCTGACAGAGGCTTCTGGTGTGTGTTTTTTTTTTGTTTTTTTTTTTTCGGTACTAGGTCCTCTCACTGTTGTGGCCTCTCCCGTCGCGGAGCACAGGCTCCGGACACGCAGGCTCAGCAGCCATGGCTCACGGGCCCAGCCGCTCTGCGGCATGTGGGATCTTCCTGGACCGGGTCACGAACCTGTGTCACCTGCATCGGCAGGCGTACTCTCAAGCACTGCGCCACCAGGGAAGCCCCTCTGGTGTGTATTTTTAAGCATTTCTAATGATTTCTAGCTTTGTTTTAATTGAACTTAGTTTTTGAAATCTACTATTTGTATTACTGGGATCTGCATTTTTGTTTTTTTCTTTTTTTTGGCCACACTTCACAGCTTGTGGGATCTTCCCAGGCCAGGGATTAAACCCAGGCCACTGCAGTGAAAGCCCAGAATCCTAACCAGTAGGTCACCAGGGAAGTCTCGGATCTGCACTTTTATTTTTGATTTCTGCTAATTCTTATAAAGTATATCAGGGGTTGGCAAACTACCACTCATGGGCCAAATCTGGCCCATTGCCTGCTTTTATAAATAAAGTTTTATTGGAACACAGCCATGCTGATTTGTTTACATATTGTCTGTGGCTTATTTCAAACTGCAATGGCAAAGTTGAGTAGTTGTGATAGATACCATATAGCCCACAATGCCTGGAATATTTACTATCTGGCCTTTTGCAGAAACAGTATGCTAACCTCTGAAATAAGTGCACAATATATATAAAGTGTGCAAAGTGACATTACTAGATAAACATGGTAATCCTGAAAAAATGGCAGTGTTGGTGCTGAAAGAGTCATTCATCAGTAGAGCAAGGAAGTCTAAATGTGATAAAGTGTTTAAGGAGTGCTAATGTCTAATGCTTGGAATTTAAGGCTGTAGAAAAGTCAGATGCAAGAAACAGCACGCCCTTCAAAGTGAGGCTCACTTGTTTGGAAAGGAATGGAACTTGACTCTTTGCATGGTCAAATAGTTTTAAAACACTTGGAGTTAATGACCATACTTCCAACTACTTCCTGCAACACATAGGGATCAGTTGGGAAGAAAAATTCTGTCTTGTTTTAAGCACTGGTTTTGTTATAATTTGTTACAGCAGCAATAGAGAACTAATACAGTCAGTATTAAAAGGTATACAGGAAACTAACTCTCTCCTCCTAATAACCTAATGCACTTTACCTCTTAGTCTCTCCATGTAATTCTTAACTTTCCCTCTACAGAGAATGTGAACCTCCATTGACCCAAATAACTGTTTATATCTGGATTATTCCAGTATTTTCTTTTCAAGACAAGTTATTAAATGAATTGGAACACAGAGAATATAATGGTGTGTTGGTTGTAGGGAAAAAATATGTATAGCATGACAGAATGGTGGCACCAATACTGTCTCAGAACTTCACAGTAAATCTATACTTGGTTCTAGCAGTGTTTGTTTTGGATGGTTACAAAAAGAAACACTAAAGATAAAGTAGCTGTCACTTAAAAACTTCAAAGCATATACATTTGAGACTTTGCATAGGGGCTAGATTTCATTTTATAGAGACCTCTGTGTTAACACATTTACCCATACTTTTTGCTGTTATTAGTAGTCAAATATATTTGGAAGTTTGAGAATATTTTCTTTACTAGTTTTCACCATCTTTGTAATAGATCATGAGATTATAACATTTTAGATTCTAAGCAAGATAAAAAGAACTCTCTAGCATATCCCAGAGTAAATTTCCCTCAAATTTTAATTTCTCCTATTTCTAAAACAATACTTTTAATACATTTACCAATACATTTAATTAAAAAATGACTGAGATAAAAAGTTAAGGTCTTCTGTTATTTGTTTGTGGTTTTTAAGACCACTTGGAAATATAATACAAATACTTCTTTGCTGTTTAAAAGTTTTTTGCTTAATAAATATAATAGTTTATTCCACCAGTATAGCACCCTAAACTATGTTTTGAAGGGGAAAACACTCTCAGTGCCCATACTGCTTCATTTCTATCAGTCAGGGATTTTTGGTTGCAAATAAAAGAAACTTTCTCTGGCCAATTTAAGCAAAAAATGTATTTGCTGGTAGATAATGAAGTAGGTCATATAATTATAGTAAAAGTTAAACAGGCTTTGAAAGTATAGGAATCTGGGAACACTCTGGATACAGTTTCTAGGAACTAGTGACCATATTTTCTTAGGGCATGTCTTTGGAATGAAATGACTGGAGCTATTTTCCATCCTTCCATCACTGGACACAAGTTTCAGATTCTTGGGAGAGTTGGCCTGACGGGTTTGAGTCATTTTCTCACCCCTTAGCCCAGAGAGGAAGTCTGGTGGATACAGCAGCCAAGGCTCTGTGTGGTGGCAGAGGGAGTGTTGTTCCTTGGACGAAAACCAAGAGACTGTTAGAGAAGCAAGAGGCAGACTTCCCTGGTGGCGCAGTGGTTAAGAATCTGCCTGCCAATGCAGGGGACAGGGGTTCGAGCTCTGGTCCAGGAGATCCCACATGCCACAGAGCAACTAAGACCATGCGCCACAACTACGGAGCCGGCACTCTACAGCCCATGAGCCACAACTACCGAAGCCCGTGTGCCTAGAGCCCGTGCTCTGCAACAAGAGAAGCCACCACAATGAGAAGCCCACGCACTGCAACGAAGAGTAGCCCTTGCTCACTGCAATTACAGAAAGCCCGTGCACAGCAACAAAGACACAACTCAGCCAATAAATCAATAAATTTATATAAAAAAAAAGAAAAGTGAGAAGGGAGGTGATCATGAGTACGGAAGAACAGAAGATCTTCATTTCAGTGTTCCTTTGAAAAAGTAGTGTTTCAAAAATTAACGAGAGTATTCCTTTAGAAAGATTTCAGATGAGGTGAGTTGAACTGAAGTGAAAGAAAGGAAGGAAGGAAGGGAGGGCAGAAAATTAGTCCTTTAATACATATTCGTATTAATAAAATTTCTTAAGTACCTGATAACAATGAGTCTTTGACAGAAGACATAAACATTCCTTTTCTGCCTACGAGATTTGATTTTGATGAGAATGATTGCAGTGAAACTCTGAGTTTTTTTAATTTAATTTTATTTTTTTAACATCTTTATTGGAGTATAATTGCTTTACAATGGTGTGTTAGTTTCTGCTGTATAACAAAGTGAATCAGCTATACCTATACATACATCCCCATATCTCTTCCCTCTTGCATCTCTCTCCCACCCTGCCTAGACCATCCCTCTAGGTGGACACAAAGCACCAAGCTGATCTCCCTGTGCTATGCGGCAGCTTCCCACTAGTGATCTATTTTACATTTGGTAGTGTATATATATATGTCCATGCCACTCTCTCACTTCGTCCCAGCTTACCCTTCCCCCTCCCTGTGTCCTCAAGTCCATTCTCTATGTCTGAATCTTTATTCCTGTCCTGCCCCTAGGTTCCTCAGAACCACTTTTTTTTTTTTTTAGATTCCATATATATGTGTTAGCACATGGTATTTGTTTTTCTCTTTCTGACTTACTTCACTCTGTATGACAGTCTCTAGGTCCATCCACCTCACTACAAATAACTCAATTTCATTTCTTTTTATGGCTGAGTAATATTCCATTGTATATATGTGCCACATCTTCCTTATCCATTCATCTGTCAGTAGACACTTAGATTGCTTCCATGTCCTGGCTACTGTAAATAGAGCTGCAGTGAACATTGTGGTATGTGACTCTTTTTGAATTATGGTCTTCTCAAGATATATGTCCACTAGTGGGATTGCTGGGTCGTATGGTAGTTCTATTTTTAGTTTTTTGAGGAACCTCCACACTGTTCTCCATAGTGGCTGTATCAATTTCCATTCCCCACAATAGGGCAAGAGGGTTCCCCTTTCTCCACACCCTCTCCAGCATTTATTGTTTGTAGATTTTTTGATGATGGCCATTCTGACTAGTGTGAGGTGATACCTCATTGTAGTTTTGATTTGCATTTCTCTAATGATTATTGATGTGAATGATTATTCATGTGTTTGTTGGCAATCTGTATATCTTCTTTGGAGAAATGTCTATTTAGGTCTTCTGCCCATTTTTAGACTGGGTTGTTTGTTTTTCTGATATTGAGCTGCATGAGCTGCTTGTAAATTTTGGAGATTAATCCTTTGCCAGTTGCATCATTTGCAAATATTTTCTCCCATTCTGAGGGCTGTCTATTTGTCTTGTTTATAGTTTCCTTTGTTGTGCAAAAGCTTTTAAGTTTCATTAGGTCCCATTTGTTTATTTTTGTTTTTATTTCCATTTCTCTAAGAGGTGGGTTAAAAAGGATCTTGCTGTGATTTATGTCATAGAGTGTTCTGCCTATGTTTTCTTCTAACAGCTTTATAGTGTCTGGCCTTATATTTAGGTCTTTAATCCATTTTGAGTTTATTTTTGTGTATGGTTTTAGTGAGTGTTCTAATTTCATTCTTTTACATGTAGCTGTCCAGTTTTCCCAGTACCACTTATTGAAGAGGCTGTCTTTTCTCCATTGTATATTCTTGCCTCCTTTATTAAAGATAAGGTGACCATATGTGTGTGGGTTTATCTCTGGGCTTTCTATCCTGTTCCACTGATTTATATTTCTGTTTTTGTGCCAGTACCATACTGTCTTGATTAATGTAGCTTTGTAGTATAGTCTGAAGTTAGGGAACCTGATTCCTACAGCTCCGTTTCTATTTCTCAAGATTGCTTTGGCTATTTGGGGTCTTTTGTGCTTCCATAGAAATTGTGAAATTTTTTGTTCTAGTTCTGTGAAATATGCCATTGGTAGTTTGATAGGGATTGCGTGGAATCTGTAGATTGCTTTGGGTAGTATAGTCATTTTCACAATGTTGACTCTTCCAATCCAAGAACATGGTATATCTGTCCATCTGTTTGTATCATCTTTAATTTCTTTAATCAGTGTGTTATAGTTTTCTGCATACAGGTCTTTGTCTCCTTAGGTTGGTTTATTCCTAGGTACTTTATTCTTTTTGTTGCAGTGGTAAATGGGAGTGTTTCCTTAATTTCTCTTTCAGATTTTTCATCATTAGTGTACAGGAATGCAAGAGATTCCTGTGCATTACTTTTGTATCCTGCTACTTTACCATATTCATTGATTAGCTCTAGTAGTTTTCTGATGCATCTTTAGGATTCTCTATATATAGTATCATGTCATCTGCAAACAGTGACAGTTTTACTTCTTCTTTTCCAATTTGGATTCCTTTTATTTCTTTTTCTTCTCTGAGTGCTGTGGCTAAAACTTCCAAAACTATGTTGAATAATATTGGTGAGAGTGGGCAACCTTGTCTTCTTCCTGATCTTAGTGGAAATGGTTTCAGTTTTTCACCACTGAGAACGATGTTGGCTGTGGGTTTGTCATATATGGCCTTTATTATGTTGAGGTAAGTTCCCTCTATGTCCACTTTCTAGAGGGTTTTTATCATAAATGGGTGTTGAATTTTGTCGAAAACTTTTTCTGCATCTATTGAAATGATCTTATGGTTTTTATCCTTCAGTTTGTTAGTATGGTGTATCACATTGATTGATTTGCGTATATTGAAGAATCCTTGCATTCCTGGGATAGACCCCACTTGATCATGGTGTATGATCCTTTTCATGTGCTGTTGGATTCTGTTTGCTAGTATTTTGTTGAGTATTTTTACATCTATGCTCATCAGTGATATTGGCCTGTAGTTTTCTTTTTTTGTGGCATCTTTGTCTGGTTTTGGTATCAACACAATGATGGCCTCATAGAATGAGTTTGGGAGTGAGAGAAGGAGAGAAGGATAGGTGTTTGAGAAGGATAGGTGTTAGCTCTTCTCTAAATGTTTGATAGAATTCGCCTGTGAAGCCATCTGGTCCTGGGATTTTGTTTGTTGGAGATTTTTAATCACAGTCTCAATTTTAGTGCTTGTGATTGGTCTGTTTATATTTTCTATTTCTTCCTGGTTCAGTCTCGGAAGGTTGTGCTCTTTAAGAATTTGTCCATTTCTTCCAGGTTGTCCATTTTATTGGCATATAGTTGCTTGTAGTAATCTCTCATGATCCTTTAAATTCTTTGAGTTTAAAGAGAATCTTCCCTCTCAAAAAATACAGCACAACAAAATAAAAATACCCCTGTACTTTCAGTAACAAGGCTAACCCTGCAGTCGAAGAAGATAACAACTGGACCCTCATTGGTCTTCTTGCGAAATCCCCATTTGGGATGTTTATATATTCACAAATGTTGTAATCGGCCATAACCCACATAGGAAGCCTGACTTCACTACACAAAAGATGAGTTTGTTGGCTCGCTCTGGGTTCTTGATGTGTGCCAGAAATCAAGCTTTACACTTAATTTTTGTCTTTAAAGATTTTAACTGACACAATTAACTTTTGAGTCAAGTTCATGCAAGCATTTATATTTATTACAGAGTTAAGTATATGTATTGAAGCACCTCCTTTGTGCTTGCAAAAAGAAAAATCATGGTTCTGGTATTAAATATACAGACACTTTTGTTCCATGAGATAAGAACAATTACTTCTCCACTGCACTTACAGTGTTTCTGTCAATCTTGCTGCCTTTGCTTTGGCACAAGTCCCAGTGCCTTCCATACAGGGAAAAAGGAGCTAACTTTGAAGTTCAAACTTGTGACCTCAGGCCTGTTTCTTTCTTAAGTAACATATCTTCTTTTCAGTGTTTTTCCCCTAAAGGCAAAACCCTAAAGGAAATATAAACTTTGTGTCTAACCAAGATTTTCTTTTAATGATTACAGAATATTTATGCATCTAGGCAACAGATGGGGTCCACTGATAAAAGAAAATGGTGGCATTGTTTTTTGCTAGTGGTTGTAATGGGACTGTAGTCATATAAACCATTTGTAAATTGTTTTTAAAAAAAAGTTTAATATTGATGGATTTCGTTGTTGCCTTTGCTACACACTTTATTTCCTCGAGTAGTTCAGTTGAAGCCAATGCCACTATGGGTTCTAAAGCACCGTCCGTGTTTGGTATCTGGGCATGGTCAATATTATCTTCATTACTTCTCCTGGAGGTTCAGAAGGTTGGCCTATTGACTGAAAAGATGTTGTGGGCTATAAACTCAGACCACATTTAAAGAAAAAAGCCTGGGTAGAAGATGCTACAAAGATTTCTAATCTTTAACCTAGGAATCCTGAATGTTGTTAACTTCTTTGCCCTCCTTGCGATGTCAAGACACCTGGGGTGCAGACAGAATCAGTTGGCCCTTAGAACTGACCAGACTGGAGCCTCCATTCTGCTTCTTATACTTTTCCACTCGATGCTTCCCAGGATGCCCACTTCCTGTCACCCAGGTATGAAGTGGCAGAAATATTTTGTTGACAGTCTTTTAAAGAGACAAGGCATGATCGAGATACATATATACACACCTTATAGCCCCTTATTAACAGAATTGATTTTGCAAATTTGACTTTGCTGATTAAATTTGTATGACATATTCAGAAGCACATTAAAAATGAGCTGTTTGGGCTTCACTGGTGGCGCAGTGGTTGAGAGTCCACCTGCCGATGCAGGGGATACGGGTTTGTGCCCCGGTCCGGGAAGATCCCACATGCCGCGGAGCGGCTGGGCCCATGAGCCATGGCCGCTGAGCCTGCGCGTCTGGAGCCTGTGCTCCGCGACGGGAGAGGCCACAGCAGTGAGAGGCCCGCGTACCACCAAAAAAAAAAAAAATTAGCTGTTTAACCAGCTGCCACAAAATTAATATGCTCAGTCACTGGTGAGGTCGTAACCTTCATCAAAGTTGTGGCACATTTCTACAATGTAAACAGTTAGTGAAACTGAGTAAAAGCCAACATATGACCCTGCCTAAAATCACAGCTGAACCAGTGAAGCACTCTTAAGGTAAATAAAATAAAAAATGATAATCAGAACCAAAATGGCCAGACTCCCAGACCCTAATGATTATATTCAACTTTTCCATTACCTTGACCCTGGACATTGGTGCAAAAATAAGTAATTGCCAAAAAAGCTGGAAACAGCCAATGATGCATCTTGCACTGAAAAATCTTCATTTTATTTCCTGCTTTTCACATGGGATGTAACAGCAGTCCTAGAAACAGAGAACACAGAGGTATTTTGAGAAGACTTAAAATAAATTATATGCAGTCGTCTAAGACAAAGAAGCCAACATGTATTAGTATTGTCAGGAAGTAACTCATTCCTTAGGGCATTGTATATTTCACTCTAAAATGTACACTGATAAAAGAAAGATTTTTGAGAAGATGCTGTAAATGAAGAGAATTATTAGAAATATTTGGGCGAGAAGTTCAGAAGGTACTCTGTGACTCTTTTGAAAGGCAAAAATAGCACAATGAATTTCCCAGATGGATAAATTCCAAAAGTTGGCCTGAAATGAGCATTATAATCAGACAGTTACAACTCCCTTGCCAGTCATAAATATAGATATACAGGACGATTCTTCTAGTGATCAAGGAGCATTTGAAAAACCACTTTGTGCGATTATTAAATCATCACTGAGCTTTCACTTCATTGGGCTGAATAACCCTTAATCTTTTCATCTTTGCTTATAATTTTTTTCTCCATATGTGTGAATCTAAAACTCTTCTAAGTTCATCCTTTTCACTAGAATATCAATAAAAGAAAAGCTCCAAGAAAAGGTGAAAGAAATGAAAAAGGGGGAAATTAAGGAAGGAAAAGAAGGAAGGAGGGAGGGAAAGAAGGAGGGGGGGGAAAGTGTGAATGTTTGGGGTTAATTTAAAAGGCCAGTCTACAAGTGCTTGACTACAATTCTATTGCAAGCCATTACAGAGGAGAAATTCTGAGTCCTTACCTCAGAAATTAAGACATCTCAAAAGTTTTCTTCTATCCAGGGCATTTTTTGAAGTAGGTATGATTATAATATTGATTTACAGATAAAGAAAATAAGGCAGAGAGAGTTTTCCCAAGTCACATAGATAGTGAGTTCAGGATCCAGGATTTCAGCCCACACAGACAATCAAACATGGTAGAAGCATCTTAGGAAAATGCTTCTAAAGTATCATACTTCATATCACTTTCTTTTCACTTTAAAATATCTTTTCTCATTTTGATTACAGAAATTTATTATCTAGCTTTATTTGGAAATGTAGATTGTTTCTAAATTTCCCTAATACATGTAACACTGGAATGACTATCCTTATTCACATCTCTTTGAATACATGACTATTGATTTCTTTGGCTAAATTCCCAATTGTAAAACTGTTGGGTAAAACAAGATGTGTTTTTTAAAGGTTTTTAAAACATAGGTACATAATGCCTTATACTGATTTCCACTTCTATCAGCATCTTATATGAGTACCAAATCACATCACTTCCATCATCACAGGGGTTCATTGCTTTCAACATATCCTGATTTGATAGGTAAAATGTGATTATCACAATATCATCTTAATTTTTTTTTATAATCAGTAAAATGTAACATTTTGTGTTTGTTAGCTACTTATACTTTTTATAAAATACCTGTTCATATATTTCACCCATTTTCTCATTGATTTGTAAGAACTCTTTATATATTATTAATTTTAACATATATACTGCAGTATTTTTCAAGTTTGTTTTTGACCTTTCAATTTTGTTTTATTGGGTCAAGATTTTTTTTTTTAATCAAGGCATCTGATTTGATCTTTTTCTTTATGGTTTCTGATTCAGTGTCATGGGTAAAATCATTTTTTCCATCTCAAGGTATATTTCTAGTTATCTTAATTTTTTAATTCCAGTTGTGAATGGAAACCTGGATTATTTTTTAATATAGAAAAGATAGTGATTTTTATCTATTTATTTTATAGTAGGCCACCATTCTGAACTCTTACTCTATATTTTTTCAATTTAATCTCTTGCATTTTCCAGGTTGACAATTGCAACCACCGTGTGTGTGTGTGTGTGTGTGTGTGTGTGTGTGTGTTTGTGTGTTTAATTATATAGGCCAGGAGTTTTAAAACCATTATTTTACAAGGAATGCCTCAAATATTTCATCATTAAGTATATTGCTAGTAGTTAGATTGAGATATATTGTCTCTTTCTGTTAAAAAATAAATTCTTGACTTTTTACTGGGCATTTTTTTTCAACCAGGAATGAATGCTGAATCTTGCCTTTTTGCTGTTTCATCTATGGAGATGTTCACGTTTTTCATCTATACCTCTTAGTGTAATTCATTACTTTGGTAGTGTCTAGTATTAATGTATCCTTGAAACACAGAAATAAATCCTGCCTGTTCATGGAAATTACTGTGGGTTTTTCTTAACTTTAATGTAATTATAATGGTTTTGGTTTTCAGCCAAGCCATTTTCAAATAGATGACAGAGTCATATTATTTCTTTCAAGAAGATTCTGTAACATTTGAGCTACTGGTTGCTTATGGTCTAATTAAACTCTTCAAACTGAAAGGATGGAAGCAGAATTGTTTGAAATAACAAAGACAGTAACAGAGCAAAAGAGTCCTTCTCTCTAACTCCTAAGGAACTACCCAAACGCAAGCACTCTTTGTTAAATGCTAATGATTTTTCAAATGTTTTAAACTTTAAAATACCTATGATTTTCTCTGTTATAGATATATGTCTGTGGTGGCAGAAAATAAAAGTAAATGAATTCAAGTTACCTATTTGCAAATTAAAAATGAATATAATTGATTGCAGGACTCAAAAATTGGATATTAATTCTTCTCGAGAAACAAGAGTAAGTACTATTCTAGGTGACATTTATCCCCAAATGGAAGAGTATGGGTTTTAAACAATTATTATTACAGTGATATTGTATGCCACATTAAGTTTATCTAGTATTTTCATACTATTACCTCTTCAAGAACTTTGATAGACCCAGATAAAACCCCTTCTGTGGCTTTGGATTATATCTAGTGGAGCTATCTTTTAGTTTCCAAAGCTTGGGAGGAGACTCTGACCCTTGTATGTTTTTTAAAGCAATCAATATTGCTTACTTAATCCAAGTATTTTTAAAATTGCCATCATGTCACTTCTTCCCAATCCTGGCTGCTGTTCTTTTGAGAGATGCTACACTGGCACATTCTTTGAAACAACATATGTAATCTAGTGAAGCACATGTCAGCCAGACTTTAGGCTGGAGCCAGTCTTAGGAAATATTTTTCAAACAATCCTGCTTCCATCCTTTCACTTTGAAGAGTTTAGTTAGAAAACTGAACTGAGTGAGTACTGGGTCCTATAAGAGTGAGTCCTACTATTCTCAGATTCTGTGAATAAAATAGGAGGATTTTAGCAGCAGTAGGAGGATTCGTGCAGCCTTCAGGTAGCAGCTATAGATGCTAAAACATCTGATGACCTACTTCATGAGCTTCCACATGTTAGGATCTGGTCTCTGCCATCCTTGGGGGCACCTGGGGCCTGGCCTTGCTAGCGATACCACACAGGGCTCTGAGGCTCAGCCTGATCATCTCTGGGTGAGGAAGTGTGAAGGCCACTGTCGATCTCAGTCAAGGCTAAGACAGCGATTTCTTTCTTTTCTACGTAAAATCATAGTTATCCTGCTTTCTTGGCTTCCTCTAACTCCCCCAAAGACATTCATTGCTCTTGAGAGAGGATTCCTTTTTCAAGGACCCTTGCTCCTTCATGATCCAGTCCAGACCATGTGGCTGTTCATCTTTCGTCCAGGGAATACTGGAAATAGAAGATGACTTCCTGTCAGGAATGCTTTGTTTCACAAAGGGCTTTTCGGCTTCCTTTCCAGTGCAATAGTTGGAAAATGGTCATCAGCTCTTGAAATAAACATGGTCGTCCCAGTGTTTAACTAACATGGTGTCATAGGCTTTGATGCAGATGCTGGAGTCATCGGCGCATCTAGTGTGCCTCTGAGGCCGCAACTGTTTCCTGAATACTTTCCATAAAGAATTCTTTGGTGTGATCCTTCTAAAGGGCAGCTCACTGAAGAAGGAGTTGACTGGGACAACTTCAGCAGCATCCCATCAGGCCTCAGTTCTACCTAAGCAGCACTGAAAATTGCCAAAACAGTGTCCCCCTGGGAGGGTCACATTACTCACAAAGGAAGGTCTAAGGGATGACATGGACCTGTAGACCACTGCAGCTTCACTTGGGAGTGCCACCCTGTGCTGCTGCTTGCTTTTCCAAAGTTCCTGTAACACTGAGACAATACTGAAGTCTTCAGAGATGAGAGCCAGATCTCTCTGAGGCAAGAGCTGAGCACTGTAGTGTCTGAGGGATTCCAAGGTTACGTCCACCTTCCGTCTGCAATGTAAGCCTTCTGCAGAGCGCTCCCAGGCTTGAATTCTTGCAGTCCTGGACTGAGTCTGTGCAGCTCATGGACGCATTGGATTACCAAAGAATCCCTTTAACATCTGCCAATCAGACATTTTCCAGAGTCTAAAGACTCCTCAGGGCACCCTCCTCCCAGGCTAACTGATCTTTGTTGTTTCTGCATATTATTGTTTTTATATCATGTCGACTTTGTATAGCTGCTTTTTTGGATCTATGTTAATAACCAAAATCGACTAAGAGTTTTCTTTTCTTAAAAGGTTTGGTGTCAAGATTATTCTAGCTTCATAAAAAAAAGTTAGAAAGGTTTCCATTTTTTCATTGTGCCGTAATAGTTTTGTTTTGTTTTGTTTTGGGTTTTTTTGTGTTTTTGTGTGGTACGCGGGCCTCTCACTGCTGTGGCCTCTCCCGTTGTGGAGCACAGGCTCCGGACGCGCAGGCTCAGCGGCCATGGCTCACGGGCCCAGCCGCTCCGCGGCATGTGGGATCTTCCTGGACCGGGGCACGAACCCGTGTCCCCTGCATCGGCAGGCAGACTCTCAACCACTGCGCCACCAGGGAAGCCCCGTAATAGTTTAAGTAGCATGAGAATGATCTACTCTATGAAAGCCTATGAATAATTTGAGTGAGAAAATCATATGGGCCTATTCCCTTTCTGAAGCTAATTCCTACACAGCTTTAAAAATATATTTTGTCTTATTCATAAACCTACTTAGCTTTTTTACTTCTTGGTTCTAGTTTGGATATTTTCCCTTAAAGTTATTCTTTTAATTTTGATTTTCAGATTGATTAGCACAGAGTTGTGTGATCTCTCAAATTACAACCTATCTTTTCTTGTTATAGCTCCATTATCAGTATTAAAGTGATGTGTTTCTGACTTTCTCTTTTCTCTCCAAAATAGATAAGCTATATATATATTTGTCCAGATTGTAATTTTTTTGAGAATAGGTTTTTTTATTTGCCAATATTATTTTTTGATTTCTAATTTATTTAGTTCTGTATTTATCTTTGCTTTTCTGCTTTTTAAAAAATATTTGTTTTATTTATTTATTTATTTTGGCTGCGCCGGGTCTTTGTTGTGGCACGCGGGATCCTTTAGTTGTGACACGCAGGCTCACAGTTGCAGCATGTGGACTCTTAGTTGCATCATGCATGTGGAATCTAGTTCCCTAACGAGGGATGGAACTCGGGTCCCCTGCATTGGGAGTGTAGTCTTACCCACTGGACTACCAGGGGAGTCCTGCTCTTATGTTTTTAATTTTTGTTGTTTTTTTTGTTTATTTAATCCTTAATTAATGTAATATTCTTTATTTGAGGCCATAATTTTTCTCTGAATATGCTTTGGCAGCAACATACAAACTTTAATTTCCTTTTTAACCCAAGAGTTATTTCAGTGAATGTAGCAAAGCATAATTCTATGAATCTTCAAAACAATATGGTTCAATATGATTCATGCACTTAAACTTATTCTGGTTTTATTCCAGAGTGATACAGTATATCCGGAGGAATAAATTAATTATATTCCTTCAAGCAATCATTCATAAAAAAATTTTTTTGGCAACCACTTTTTATAATATCCAGTGACAGTCTAGTGTACAATTCTTTTGTATTGCCAATTAAAGGAAGATCCACATGCTTTGATAATCATAATCAAGTTAAGATCCTATAAAAAAATTAAAGAATGTATTCATTTGTATTTAGGGATCCAAAAAACATCTCCCCCAACCAGCCTACCATACTTCCAAAATGCTAATTACTAAAGAATATTTTCTTAAATTAAGACTTTCACATACTAGAAGCCCCTTAAAATTCAATGGAATAGGTAACACATTGAGTGACTGTTTTATATGTAATATACATGGCATTTTAGTCTGGATGAATTTATTATTAATTTATTACAGATTAATAAACCAACTATTTGTCAGAGCACAGAAGAAATGGGACAAATGGAGAGTGAATTTAGATAAAATACAGGGGGAAAGGCCCTGAGGCATCTAGAGAACCCTAACCCCACCTAGCCAAGTAGAACAAGATCAGGTGGGTTATCCAAAGGAATGTGAAATCACTCTTTTGCTCTTTCGTATACAGAGGCTTGAATACAAGGGATTTGAAAAGATAGGGGAGTAGGCGTCAGCCCTATCATGATCAAGACCGTGATACCCAAAGAAAACCACAGAAGTAGAATCAACTCAAACGAAATATTCTTTCTAAGATTTTGTTCCCCAAACATAACCACAGGTTTCATCCAGAACAGGGCAAAGGGAGGGAGAGGTAAGGAAACAATTTGTCTTTTTGGCATGCCCTTTAAGATCAGGGACTTTCATCAGATATCACACGATACTATGTTAACATAGTAGAGCAAGTCCTTTTACAAGCCACAGTCCAATAGTCTTTCTCTTTCTCATCAAAACACTGCAGTTCCTGTGTCCAGGTGTTTTGAAGCAATACTTAACACACCACATTAGAAGTTAATCTGCATTTCACACAATTTAAATAAATAAATAAACCGATGAATTAGTGCTACCCTAATCTTGGCAACTTTTTTTGAAAACTGTGTATTATTTATATGGAAAAAAAACTGTAGCCCTAGCTTATCTTTAAATTCTTCCTTTTTTGTTGTGTTTATTTTAAATTAGGATGAGTAATACCATATTGGGAGAAGTGGAGTTTTCATTTTCCCAAGGTTTTCTGCCAAGTCTCTTTTTTGGACAGTAAAATAGAGGCTAGAAAAAATCCCAGTTCCTATTAAAGTGCCATAAGGTATTTTAACACTTACCAAAATATCAAAGCCTAATTTGTTGAAACTTTGCCTAAAACCTTGCACAAAACAAATAACTCTGCCTTAATTTTTTTTTTTTTTTTTTTGGTTTAAAAACATCATGTTAGAAGTGGCTATCTAGCTCTAAGTTCAGAAGGTATAAACCCAATTTGAGGAAAGTTGATAATCTTTAGTACAAGTTTTCTCAGAACACTGTCATGAGATTATGTAATCAGTAACTTAAAACTATCCCCATTAAGACTAATTGACCCTTCCTCTACTTCATATGTTTGTTTTATTTAATTGCATTTATACAACTAAATTTAACAAGGAGCAAAGCCCCTTGTACAAGCCAGTTTTATCAAAATCCCTTAAAATATTTATCCTAAAGTTTTTGTAAACTACTCATATAAACACACACACATACACACACAGACTTACACACATATATACCCAAACCTTGGATAATGTTCTACTCAGTCAGTGCTGACATACAAAAAACCATAAACTTAAACAAAATTGTTGCCAGCCAACTGGCACACCAGGCCCTGAGAGAGACTGTTATTTGTAATATCAGAATCTTCATTCCAACAATCTTCATTCCAGCAATCACTAATGAGAGCCCTACTATGTAACCAAAGCTCTCTACTCTAAGGGAGATACAAAATTTCATACTATATGATCCCTGCCTTCAGTCAACTCACTTACAGTTGACTGCAAGCAAATATATTGCCAAGCTAAATGCAATAAGTATGAAATAGAACAAAGAGTTAGCACGAACTGGAGGTATGAATAGAAAACTGGGAGCTAGGAAGACAGATCTGCCAATAATTTGCTAGGGGTCCTTGACTAACTAGTTTAACCACTCCATGACTTGATTTCTTTATCAGTAAAATGTGCGAGTGAACATCTGCCTTATAGGATGATTGTGATAATGTAAATAATGTACTTAGAAACTCAGGAAGCTCTCAAAAAGTTCTAACTAGTAACATGTTAGGAACAGGTTGAAAGGACACAAAGGAAAAGGGAATGATAATCATCAATGAATTTACTACTTGGGTAGATACTAAAGGAGGAAAAGACTCAAGAAGTCTTTATCAGGACTTCTCTGGTGGTCCAGTGGGTAAGATTCCGCGCTCGCAATGCAGGGGGCCCAGGTTCGATCCCTGGTTGGGGAACTAGATCCCACGTGCATGCTGCAACTAAGAAGTCCACATGCCACAGCTAAGAAGTCCGCATGCCACAACTAAGAGTCCACATGCTGCAACTAAGTCCACATGCCACAATTGAGTCTGCATGCTACAACCAAGAGTCCGCATGCCACAACGAAGAGTCCACAGGTCACAAGTAAGAGTCCGCATGCTACAACTAAAAGATCCTGCATGCCGCAACTAAACATGCCGCGACAAAGATCCCACGTGCCATAACTAAGACCCAGTGCAACCAAAATAAATATTAAAAAAAAAAAAGAACTCTTTATCTCCTCCATCTAATGAAGGTTGTGGGACTAACTTGGCATAAAGGTTTAGGCAAAAACAGAAGATCCAAATAATGACAGAGGCACAATTATTTGCACGGGTGAACTACTTTAAACTTTTCTAATTACATTCCTATCCATTTTTTATCATTTTCCAGATGACAGCTCTATACAGGTTCAAAATAATCAACCATCTGAAGATCTGGAAGATTTGACTTAAGAGCAATTCATTGACTAAAAAGAAGACTTAGCAGTTTTAATTGACAAGCCCATGTAAAGAAGATTTGAAAGAAATGGGAATGATTAAGCATGATTTAAGCCTAGGAAAAATAAGAATCGGAGGCACATAATGGATGTCTCCAAATATCTGAAGGGCTTTAACATAGAAGATAAAACAAGATTATTCTGTGCAGTTTCTGCAAATAGTACTCGAATCAATGGACCGAGCCACAGAGATGCAGATTTGGATATAAAAATTCTCTAACGACTAGAATGCCTTCTTCACTTTTATTAGAAGTTCTGAGGCAGAAGCTGGCTAAGTTTTACCCATGAGAGGTGTTATAGAAGAGATTCCTGGGTTTGTGGGCACGGGAACTGGACAAAATGACCTTTAAATCTGAACTCTTTCTGGACTCTACATTATTAATATTTTTTTTCTTTTTTTTTTTTTTTGTGGTACGTGAGCCTCTCACTGACGTGGCCTCTCCCGTTGTGGAGCACAGGCTCTGGATGCGCAGGCTCAGCAGCCATGGCTCACAGGCCCAGCCGCTCCGCGGCGTGTGGGATCTTCCCGGACCAGGGCACGAACCCGTGTCCCCTGCATCGGCAGGCGGACTCTCAAACACTGCGCCACCAGGGAAGCCCAACATTATTAATATTTTGATATCACTTTTATAGGAGAATTTTACAGTGAATTGATGATCTAGGTCATACGTATTTACAGATAAGAAAGCAAAGACTAAAAACAGGGCTAACATCTTAGCCCAGTGTGTTGACATGTTTAGTATTCCTTATTTCATCTCTGTAGTGAAAATACCACCCTCCTTACACCCAGAATAACCAAAAGGGTTTTCAGGATTAGTTAATGAGGTCTATTTAAAAACAAGCCCTAGAGGAAGTCAGTGGTTATCACTCTTCTCTGTTAGCATCAGGACACAGGAGAAAACAACTCTAATTTAGAAATAAAGACCTAGTTGTGTTACTATTAGCTTGGTGACTAGCCTTTTCTTTCCTCCTGCACGAACTCCCCACTGTGCATGGCATTGTGATTAGAAATCAAGTGGAAAGCCACAATTTTATTAGCATAAAGTGTCAAAGGGTAGAAGAGTTCAGGAATGCCAGAGACTGGAAATTGAGAAGGAGTGCGTCAGAAAAGAGTGAGCCGCAAGTAGGGGGAATCAACTCTGCATAAAAACGCCCCTCGGGACTTCCCTGGTGGTCCAGTGCCTAAGACTCCGTGTTCCCAATGCAGAGAGCCCGGGGTTCAATCCCTGGTTGGGAAACTAGATCCCACATGCATACCGCAACTAAGAGACCACATGCTGCAACTAAGAAGCCTGCAAAGAAGCCCACATGCCGCAACTAGGAAGCCTGCAGGCCACAACTAAAAGATCCCGCATGCCGCAACTAAAAGATCCCACACCTGGCAATGAAAATCCCATGTGCTGCAACTAAGACCTGGTGCAGCCTAAATAAATAAGTAAATAAATAAATATTTAAAAAAAGAAAAAAAATATCCCTCAAGTCCTGGACAATTCAGAATAAAGGGTCAATTAATCAAGAAAAGTTAACAATCATAAACGAATACGTGCTTAATAATAGAGTTTCAAAATACACAAAGCAAAAAGTGATAGAACCAAAGAAAGAAATAATAAGCAAAGTTAGAGATGTTAACAATCCCCTCAGGAACTGATTGAACAACTAGACAAAATAACAGTAAGGATATAGAAGATGTGAACCACTCTATCAACTAGTAATTGTTATTTATTGAACACTACATCCAAAAACTGCAGAATATTCTTTTTTTAAAAAATTTCTTAGGAAATCGGCCATATTCTGCATCCTAAAATGAGACAATAAATTCCAAAAGACTCAAAGTTTGCAGAGTATGTTTTCTGACAACAACAGAATTAAATTAGATATCAATCATAATAAAACATCTTTACAAATTAAAAATATTTGGAAATTAAACAGGATGCTTCTATTTAATCCATGAGTAAAAGGAGAAATCACAAAGCAAATGTTTAAAATAGTTGGAAGGGAAAAAATATAAAAAGATAACACATGAAAATTTGTGGGATGCAGCTAAAGGATTAGAGAGAAATATTTACATAAAAAAGAAGGAATTTAAAAATCAATGATCTAATTTTCCACTTAAAGAAGCCAAAAAAAAGAAGAACAAATTAACATCCTAATTAAGTTGGAAAAGGGATTAATAAAGATAAGCATAGAACCCAAAAATACATAAAATAAATATTAGTAAAAATTAACAAGGCCAAAATTTGCTTCTTTAAAATACTAATAAAATTGAAAAATCTTTAGAAAGAGTGATCAATCTCCAACAGACTGCATTGGCCTCTTATCGCATCGTAACTCTCCAGCTAACTTCATGGCCCCAGTAACTTTACTTTCTGAGTCTTGGGTAACATAATACATCTAGATGGGCAGTTTAACCCATAATCAAAAAAGTTCAAAGTGCATGATAGTCAATCAATAAATACTGATCGATTTAATGATCAGTGATTGAATGACCAGGGCTGACATGTACAGTTCACAGTTGACGCGCTGTACCATTTGCAGTTGGCCTAGGGCAAGTGATGCTTGAAATTAGCAGACACTCTCTCCAACTTGTATGCAAAACTGTTTTCCAGAGGAAAGGATACTGTTTTCTTCTCCCAGTAGCATGGGTCTGCCCAGAGGTACCTTTTTCTAGTTCACAGAAAGACCCCATGTAGGATCATAGCAGCCCAGTGAATGGCTCAAATGCAAGGGATATGTCTGCAGATCACCCTCAGAAATGTAGCTGTTCAGTCTTAAACTAGGTTGCTGTAAGTCCTACATGACAGAAGGCAGAGCCACTCCAAAAGTATGGCAAACTGGAGACTCTCCTTGACTCAGGAATGTTCCATTACCCGGCATTTTTTTTTTTAAGGACTGACATAGCTTCTTGGTCAAAGAAATGAGAGTTGCTTTTAACTAAACTCTATCTACAAGCAGCATAAAGGGCAGCTGCACATCTCAGCATAGACATCTCATCCTTTAGGAAGGCTTCCCTGATCTTCCAAGTATGGGCCAGATGCTCCTTCTGTGCTTCCTCCAGTAGTAATCTTTATTTTCCATTCTAAACCTACAGTAGAACATCATTTTTTGATATCGATTCAGTGTGCTCCCCTTTTCAAAAGCAGACAGAAAGCCATTGAGGAGGAAATCTTTATCCAGTAAAAGATCCCCTGAGTACCTCTAGTTATAGACACCACCTATGAAACTCAGAAGAACTCAGCCAAGCCTGGCCTCCCTCTGGATCAATTTTCATAAACAACCCAGGTTATCTCTGGTAGGAAAAAGACTAAACACTGTTCCCTAAAATTAAAAGTTAGGGACCCTTGCCGGTGAGCTCCAACAAAGGCCCACTGGCAGAAAAGTTCTTTGAGAGCATTGATTTAAAAAAATTACCCTGAAGTATAAATTAAAAATTAAATTAAATTTTAAAAAATTACCTTGAAGAAATGTGGAGTCTAGACTCTAAGCCCCAACTTAAACAGACAATCAGTTCTCAGAATTTCCTGAGAATTTCCTGTGCCTTTCTAGTCACAATCCCCTCAAAAAGTGGAGCCAGAGAAAGAGAGAAGAGGAAACGTGGGAAGAAGAGAAAAAAAAGGTAGAAAGAAGGAAAAAGAAGCAGGAGACAAGAGAAACCAGTTTTGTCTTCCCGACTCTGTACTAAATCATTTTAGGCCTTAAAACATAGGGTGGCTATGTTATCTCTGTTTTCTAGAAGAGAAAACTGAAGCCCAGAGAGGTTAAGGAACTTGGGCAGGGGCACAGAACAAGCAAGTGTAGATTTCACCCACACCTCCCTGCCTTCCAGCCTCTGTTTCAGCTCCCAGACTTGTATGGCCTCAGTTGATGTCATCCATTTACAGTCACACACCCTTGAAGTGAAGGGTCACTTCACCCTTCCCCACCAAAGAAGCTGATGGAGCAATGGGGTCTGGGTTCAAATCTCATACAGACTTTTCTTAATCATGTATCTGGCACTTGCTGGCTTTGCAACCCCAGGCGAGGTAGTTTATATCCCCGAAGCTCAGTGATCTTACGTCTAAAAGAAGGAGAATATTTACTTCCACAAGTAACTGGGGGGCTTAAACGTGTTTCTGAAAAAGAAAAGGGCAGGTACCCAACAGGGACTCGAAACACATGCCAGCACTTCCTCGACTACACACACCCATCTCCCCACTAGAACAGGATAAGGCTTGGTCTTCACAAGGCTTGTTCTATATAGAAGAGTAACTGGGGCCCTGCCGCTTTTTATTTAGTTAGTTACCAAAGAGGAGGAGAAACAAGAGGAGACTGTTTTCTTGCCATCCAGCACTATCAGGGGGCAAATCTGTCAAAGAGGAAGTTTGTTTTTGTCCCTTTCCCTTAAACGTTCCTCTTCTCCCCTCCCCCATCCCATCCGTCCTGCTGTTCCCCTTGGTCATTTATCATCTGTTCTCTACAAATTGTCATAATCCCAGGTAATTTGTTAGCTCAGTGGTGCTCAAACACCACCACCTCAGCCTGCAGCAATTCAGGAAGGCCCTTATCCTTTAAAGGAACCTTGGGTTATACTCGACTGGCCTGGAAAACAGCAGTCGTTTGGCTGAGTTTGGATTAAAACGACAGCAAATGTGGCTCTAGAGTCACATAATTGCAAAGACTCTCAGCTTAAGACAGGCAAAAGATCTTTGTGTTTTACTAGCTGACACTAGGAAGTATTTAAGAGTCAAAGGGAGTGTACCCCAATGAGCCCTTTTTTGCTGGGCTGGGGCTTGTTCCAGTGCCCCTCAAATCATACGAATTTGCTCAGCCCTTTCTTTAAGGCCAGCCCTGGCTGATTCCAAAAGCCAAGACTTTCACGGAAGGCCCAGAGTTCTCTGAAATCCACAGCTGGACCATTAGCAGCAGGAAAAATGCCAAAGGACTCCTCCCATCAATCCCAAAGCCTGGGACCTGCCCAAAACTGCTCCAGGAATCCTGATGGGTTCCAAGGAATCCTTCCCAGGGAATTACTGAGAGCCCTCACCAGTGTGGTTCTTGTCCTTTCAAAGGGACCCCCAGGAGGTCAGGGATGTAGTGGAGGTTCAGGTCTGTCCTGGCTCAGGGCTCCCCAGGCAGAAGGAGGCGAGGCCCAATGCTTAGTGAGAGTATCCTGCGCATAATGGATAAACCTTGAAAACATTTTACTGGGTGAAAGAAGCCAGTCACAAAGGACCACACATATATTGTATGCTTCCATTTACATGAAATGTCAGCAGAAAGTAGATGAGTGGTTGCCAAGGGTGTTGGGGGGGCGAGGTTGGGAAGAAATGGGGAGTTTCCGCTAATAGGTACAGAATATTTTTTTTTTGGAGTGATAAAAATCATCTAAAATTGATTGTGGTGATGATTGCACAACTCCGTGAATATACTAAAAAACCACCGAATTGCAGACGTGTGCGATTATATCTCAATAAAGCTGTTTCTTCAAAAAAATCCTATCCTGAAGTCTATCTCACAGTAACCACACCCTTGGGACCAGGTTCAAAGGAAATCCATCCAAGTTGCTCTTTTGAAACAACTCAAAATCCAAATGCTATCCATGCATTAATTCATTCACTCATTTTACATTTACCAGTGAGTTCTCTGTGGGCAGAACTGGACCACCTTGTCAGAAATACACCACCAGGTCTCCCCACTGCATCCAGCTTAAGCCGGTTTGCTGGATGCGAGCAGGGCCTCTTTATCACATGCTGCAACCAGGAAGGGCCCCCCTTGACTCTCTGTAGCTGAGGAGCCCCAGAGCCTTTAAGAGGGGAGTTTCAAGAAAACTCTTTCTCATTTCTGCTCCCCACAGAGTCACCAACGTCTTATCCGCATATTTCTTTGTTTCTGCTCCCTTCCACCCCCTTCTACTGCTGCAGGCAGCTGACTCTCCAAAACGTCCAGAGGGAATGAGGCTCTCAGCTGTAGCTCCAGAAGTAGTTTTCAGGGGGCGGAGGGGGGAGGGGCAGATATAGGCCGCTGCGAGAGCTGCACGCAAGCTCCATTTGCACAGTTGCCCTAAGGACATGCCGAAAGCCTAAGCACAATGCGCGACCCCGGGTCAATCCTGAGCTTCGCGTGCCACAGGGCGGAGCCTCCCACAGAGGACTCAAGAACCCAGCTCCTGAATCAGAGTGCCCGTGTCCTGGACCTGCAGGCAGCGTTCAGACCCTTGCTTAGGACTAAGGCCACTCCAGTGGCACAACGCCGGCTCCTCTTGGCCGGGCCCTAACCCTGTCTTGACTGTGCGCGGTGCACGCTGAAGTCAAGCTCGGCCAGATGCACCTCCGCCTCGGCGCTGCGTACTAGAGCGCTTGAAGCCGCCAGCAGTTCCGAGGGATAAAAGCGGCGGGTGGGAAAAGCCAGGGCAGAGAAGACCCTCCAGCACCACAGCGTGGTGGTGCATCTGAAAGCTGCAACTTCCTGGGTCCAGACACCAAAGTAAAACGCGCGAAGCATCCGGGTTTCCTGGCGTGGACGAGCTATCACTACGTGGAAGAGCTATCACTACTGCTAACATCCTGCATCGAGGCACTCCGTTTGCTTGCTCCTCTTTTCGCGAGCACCTGGTCCCCAGCGCGGGTCACCCACGGGGATCTAGGTGAGTTGCGTACCCCATGATCTCCATCGGCTGTTTTTCCAAGCGACCCTTAATACAATCTAAATAAAAACAGCGTGCTTTCTGTTTATATACAGCTCTCCAAAACAATCCCTAAGCCCCTTTCTCAACGGAATGGTCGCCTTTACGAAGCCCCTTCTACTTGGAAATTCTGGAGTCTCCACTGTCTCGAAGTGGAGACACCCGCTCTTTCCCGCCGAGCACTCACAGGGCCCAAGTACAAGGGGGAAAGCTCCTGAGAGCAACCCAGGGCATCTTTATTGTCTGCATTTGCATCACGCAGTGCCACCAATCTCCCTGCCCAGTGACCCCCTGCGAAGAGGCACCCGGTGCACCTTCCCATCGCACCTCAAACGTCCCCGGGCCATCCGAGGCGCCCGTGAAGAGAAGGTCCATGGAATTGCACGGCGTCTGCAGGTGGCTCGCCCTTCCCACTTTCCCTTCCTCAAGAATAGACTTTGCAAAGCCGACCCGAAAGAAGAGCAGAGAAAGATTGGAACTGACCTGTTCAGGAGAAGATTCCAGCCCAGGTAGGGGGCCTCTCCGTGCCTAGGGAAGATCCAAGTTCCGCCGCGAATTGGTTCTTGGCGGCGCACGGGTCTCGCGCGCTTCCCGCCGCGTGCCCCTTCCAATTAGCCTCTCTCCCTCTCCTCTACCCGCTTCTGCCCCCACTCCCGGCCGCTCAGAGCTGCCTCCTCCTCTCCAGGGCTTCCCTCCTGCTAGGCGCCCGGGATCAGATAAGAGGAAAGGAAGGCCCGCTGGCAGCCAATTATAGAGCGGAAGGTGGCTGCGGGGGGGAGGTGGGAGGCAGGCCTAAGCCCCTAACGCACCCCCGCTTCCCTCCTCCTCTTCTCCTCCAACCCGGCCCCACAAGAGATGCTCTGACGAGCCCGCCCAGCGCCGCAGCCACGCCAGCCCAGACCTGGCGGCCGCCCCAGGTGCGGGCCGCAGCCGGGTGAACGGGAAAGAGCGGCTTTTGCCCCTCCACTCGCACCGAGGCTAGCGTGCGGCTGGCTGCTTTGCGAGGTCTGGAGCCCTCGAGGACGCAGGTGCTGTGTGCCCGCTTCCCCATTCCCAAAGACCAGCCTCGTCAGGGACCCCGCGCTCGGGCGGCTGGTACCCGCTATAAAGGGGTAGCCTGTCTTGGGACTTCCCTGGCGGGCCAGTGGTTAAGACTCCGCGCTCCCACTGCAGGGGGCGCGGGTTCGAGCCCTGTTCGGGGAACTAAGATACCACCAAAAAAAGACAAAAAAACACGGGGTACCCTTCCTCCCTTCCTTCTTCTGAACGAGGGCTATAAAATGCCAAGGCAGATATGCTCAAACTTTAATGTGCAGGAGAATCACCTGCGAATGCTGAAATAGACATTTTTGGTGTTTAAAAGGACGAATGTCGGCTGTGGCCGGTGGTAGGACTTCTTAAACTGCATATGCTCCCTCGCAGAGATCCTGTTTCAACAGGTCTGGGCTGAGGCCAGGGACTCTGCATTTATCAAACACCCTGGTGGTTCTGATACATGCAGGTCACCCTCCGAGAGGCTCTGCTTGAGCTGTGAAGCCCACGAGGCGCGCCAGAGCCCCGCGCCAGGTCTCCAGGGACTCGGCCCTGCGCGGTCATCCCCTGGGCCCCCTTGGAAAGTCATCATCGTTACTCATATTTTAACCTCACGAACAGCCTCCCACCCCCTCCCGCGGCGTCTTTACAATCCAGCTTGTTGTGTGCGCACAAATGTTGGGAGCTGGGAGGTATAAAAACGAAGTGTTTAGCAGGAAGCCACTTTTGGGCTTCCCTGGTGGCGCAGTGGTTGAGAGTCCGCCTGCCGATGCAGGGGACACGGGTTCGTGCCCCGGTCCGGGAAGATCCCACATGCCGCGTAGTGGCTGGGCCCGTGAGCCATGGCCGCTGGGCCTGCGCGTCCGGACCCTGTGCTCCGCAACGGGAGAGGCCACAACAGTGAGAGGCCCGCGTACCGCAAAAAGAAAAAAAAAAAGAAGAAGCCACTTTTGTGAGAAAATACCCTCTCGCCTTGGAAAACCGCAGAGGGTATTTCACCACCGTTAAAGGCTGGTGATGGCGAAGAGAGAAAGGGCAGGCGGTGCTCTTAAAAGGTCCCCCCGAACCTGCTACCACCCTGCTCAGCCCAGAATACAGAAAGAGGGGCTGTGACCCATCCACCCCCTTTCAAGGGGGTCCTTCGGATATTCTAACCTTCCCAAGCCACGTCCTATGCTTTCCCCGAATTTGCTGGTATTCGCATCCCCTTGTCTACGCTCTGAACTTCCCCGCTTGTCCTGCATTTGGAGTGCAAAAGGCCCTCTGCAGCTCCCACCGCCGCCCTGCGTCTGTCGGTCGCTTTCCGAACGCGCCTCAGGTCTGCCACGGGACAGGGCCCGAGCTAGGCGCCGTTCTGCTTCTGCGCTTCACTGAACGTGATTCTCCCGGGTCGGGCAGCCAGCGCGACTTTTTAGCAGACAGGGTCTAAATCCGAGGGTTCCATTCGCTGAGCTGCGAGCATGCGAGCGCCACCTGGTGTCTGCGACTGGGAGTTTGCGATAGGGCGGGAACTGGAAAGCTATCCATCCATCCTAGATTGATACGGAGGGACCAGAATTCCTGAAATTCAGTACTTATAGCTGGAGAAAACTACCACTTTAGTTAGATCTCCTTTCCTCTGCCCACCCCCAAACGAGTGCCTACTACCTTCATACTCTGTCCCCCCTTTTTCACTAATAAAATCTACTCTTGTGTTCTTCATTTTTAACAAGATATAGATGGCTAGTGTAAGCTTAGCTTTACGTGTAATTCCCTTGGGGGAGGTAGTGGCGTGTTAGCATAAAGTTTGAGGCAAAGGGTGAGAAAAAGTGCTTGTGATGGAATTATAGATAATTGGAAATGAGGAATTCCCTGATGATTTTAAAATGTGAGATATACGTGCAAAAATCCATACACAGCAAATAGCAGAATATTTATTCCATAGAAATCTTATACGATAAGGTATATTGATTTTGTTATGATATAAAATGTCATTTTAAAAAGTTCTAAGTCATCCTTCTTTCATCTTTTAAACTTTTGACTTCTTGCATTTATTTCACTTTCAACATAGGTAGATAAATTTCAGTTAATGTTGAATCAGAATGGCTGGTTTTAATTAGTTTTTCACTTAGTTGCAGTTGTGTGTGAATTTCCAGGCCTTTCAAGGGAGTGTCTATTCAACATTTATCTTAAGGTCAGCCCTCGGAGTTTAGAAGAATACTGAGAACTGAATCATAGAAACAAGCCCAGAAGACCCCTCTAATGGTCTCCTCTCTCAATCAAAAAAATTAAAAAAAACAAAAAACTCCGAAAGGATTTTTAAATAGAGGGAGTCTTTTCAAAGATATCCAAAAATTCCAGCTTCCCACAGTAATTTATTCCAGGACTCAACAACTCCTCCTAGGATTTCATCCTGAGTTTGTGTCATGAATGTGATTTTCTTTCTCTCGAAGGACTCCATACACACCCTGTTGCCACTCTCCTCCTTGTCCCCTAAAACCCTGCAGGAAGGTTTTGAACTCAAACTTGAATTGAAGGGACTCTGCCCCTTGCTTGTCTCACTCTGGTGAAGTTATTTTGCCTCTCCGAGCCTAACTCCTTGTGTATAAGAAGGGAGTAATTAATTATATCTCAGGGGATAGTCATGCAGATTAAATGACAAATGTGTTTACGGACCTAATCCATACTAAATAATAAATGGCAACTATATCACCCAAATTAGGACTTTATCTCCCTTCTGCCCAAGGCATACAGCTCTCCTCTCTTCAGTAGCCCCTTACGGATAACTCTTGCAATCTGTCTCAACAGAGCTGCTTTGACATTTTGGATAGGTCGGCATGACTGTCCCAGACATTGTAGAACATTTATTATTCCTGATTCCAACACCAAATTCCAGTAGCACCCTCCCCATCTCCTAGCCATTGTGAAAACCAAAAATACCACCACACATTTCCTTATACACTCAGCAGCAAACCATTAACTCTTTGCAGTTCTACTCCAACCCCTCTGTAATAGACAGCTATGATTTTTCCTCAGCCTATCCATTCCCCCTTCTTTTGGTTACAGAAGGTTCATACTGATAATATGAGCAATAACCTATAAGCAATAACCACGGCCCAGGCTCCTGGCTCCACGTGCCCACCCCCCTTCCATGCTGACCCCCGGGACTCCTAGTATTTGCCCTCATCTTGCCACAGCACAGCTGGTAACGAAAGGTTAACTCCCAACAAATCAGAGAAACTTCAGGATCCTGCCCCCTAGTCAAGGGCTGATGTACCTTCTCACTGATTGATGTCCCTGCCATACCAGCTGTCAAATACTTTATTCTCCAATAGGTTATTCTCGCCTTCCAGTAACAAAGACCTGACTTATTTTAGGAAAGTGCCTCCACTCCATTGGATGCAGCTGTGGCTGGGCTGTCAGTTCCGAGTGCTCTGTTCTCCTCTAGCCGAGTGTGGGCAGGAGCTCGCAACTAGGCCAACCACACACTCTCTCCCTCAAATGTGAGTATAACGCAGTGGGACACAAGAGGAGGAACAAAGTGCTAAATTTTTATCTCGATTCATCCTAGCAGTGAGGCCTGCAGTAACAATAAATCTAGACATCCTGCAGAAACACACCAATACAGCTGTACCGGCTGTTAAAATATTGAAATACCTCCCTGCCACTTGGTAAACAGCTGCCTCTCCACCACCCTGTATGTCCTCCCCAGCATCCCCTTCCTGGGATCACTACGCCAGCTTTCCCTCTGATACAGCAGCTCAAGAGGTAACCCCTGTGCTATGGTCTGAATGTTTGTGTCTCCCTAAAAGTCACATGTTGAAATCCTGACTCTCAAAGGTGATAGTTTTAGGAGGCGGGGCCTTGGGAGTTGCTTGCAACTCTTGAGGGTGGAACGCTTATCATGAATGGGATTAGCATTCTTGCCTAGAGAGATGCCTCGCCCTTTCTCACTACAATGGCAAGTCCGGGACCTGGAAGCGAGCCTGCCCTCCGCCATGCTGGCAACCTGAGCTTGGACTTGCAGCCTCCAGAACTGTGAGAAATATATTTCTGTCCTTTATAAGCTACCCAGACTGTGGAATTTTGTCACAGCATGGATTGAGACACTGTGTATCAGCTGAGTGCCACTAGGTCTCTGTGTGGCTACTAGTATCCATTCCGATTTGCCTGCGCCATCTTGTTTTATCGTTTGAATATCAGCCCTGCCCAGAGCTCCACAGTATCTGGCTCCTGGCCTTCCTGAAGCTTTTGTCTCAGTTCTATGAGCTACCCTATTTTTGCCAAATCTGATTTCTTTCTCTGCTAACTGAAGAACTCCAAGTCTATCTTCATTTTACCAAACCTGAAGCTGCGATAAAAGACGTGAGAGAGTTTGTCAAACTTACCTGGGGGATTAATGGCAAAGTCAACACTAGAATTCAAATGTTTTAATGCCCAGTCCAGAGCTTTCCCCACTAGAGTGCACTGACCCCTTTCCAAACAATACTAGAGATACAGCTTATGCTTGTATAGGATTTTCACTTTACAAAGAGCTTTCAAGTACATCATCCCATTTTAAATAATATCAGCTCTGCAAGGTAAGACTCATTCCAGAGGTTGAAATCATATTGTCTTAAAATGTCCTTCCTGGTGCTGGAATCCCCTCTTTGTCTCACAATCACCTTTCATATTCTTGAACCAGTGATTAAGACATTCATCATCTTCTCGGCTCCACGGCGTAGATCAAAGTCAGGACTTTAAAAGCAGTCAAGGGCTTCCCTGGTGGCGCAGTGGTTGAGAGTCCACCTGCCGATGCAGGGGACATGGGTTCGTGCCCCGGTCTGGGAGGATCCCGCATGCCGCGGAGCGGCTGGGCCCGTGAGCCATGGCCGCTGAGCCTGCGCGTCCGGAGCGTGTGCTCCACAACGGGAGAGGCCACAGCAGTGAGAGGCCCACGTACCAAAAAAAAAAAAAAAAACAACAGCCAAGTTTCGCATGTGTGACGGCAACCTGTCAGTGTATGCATGTTGCATAGTAGGTCCTGTTCATAACATAATAAGGCTGGAGCAGGCCTAAGAGATTTTATACATACATACATATATATATTAAGCCCTTCACTTTACAAATGAAGAAACTGAGATCCCATGCATTAAATCCCCAGAAAGAATCAGTGGCAGATATTACGAGATTCAATAGCATCTGACAATAAGCCAAGACTCTTTCCAATAATAATAATAATAATAATAATAATAATACCATAGAAGAAGAAGAATCTTTACTGAGAATCGTTTGGATACCAAACTTTTGTGAAAGCCCACATGGACACTTAATTTTTTTTATACCATTTTACTAAAATAATTTATATATGTAATTTTAAAATTTAAATAATACTAAAAACTTGTTAAAAAATATTACTTCCGCTCACCAGAAGTAATCACCTTTGACTCTTTTAGCAGTTTTTCTTTGACATTTTCAAATCTCCAGATTTCTCAATATAATGTATGTACTGCTATGTGTTTAATAATCAATTTTAAACATCATTTCTATATTTCCTGTTACGGTAGAAGAGGATGTAGCTCTTTCAGGCTGCCATCCCTTTTCTCCTCTTTTATCTTCCCCATATGATGTTTACCTCCATATTCAGTGTTTCCATTCCTATGCTTTGCAAATATTCACATAAAAGCATCATAATGTATTATGATCATTTTTCCTTCTACTTTTAAGTTTTCTCTGAAGTTAATAATTGTCTTGCTTTTCCCTTTGCTTTATTTGATTTTTGCTTATTGCTAATCTTTCCAACTACTTCCAATAATGTCTCAGTGCAATGTCCAAAAGTCACTGATATCAGGTAAAAGTATTTTTAAACATCCCTCTTCTCCAGGCAGGTTTTCCTTTAGACCTGCTGCTCAGTTGTCATCCTGGCCTTTGTTTTCTACCAAACTTGGAATTCCTTCTGTCTTTCTCCAAGATTGGCTTCCCTATTTCCTGGATATCATACCTTCCTCTTTCTTACTATATTCCCTTGTTTGGGTTGATACTTTCTCCAGGAGTTTTCTCTGGTTAAAAGATGGTTCCACAGCAGCAGGCATGGTGCTGACAGCTCCAAACAGCTTGTCTCCTGAGTCTTGCTGCTTCCACCTGGATGGCTGCCCTTTACAGCTGAATTATGAATTATCTACACCACAGTCATTATTCTCGGGGTTCTCTCCTCTGCTGGATACCTTGTTCTCAATTTTGCACATCTTCCTAATTGAATTTTACTCCCTCTTTTTTGTTGTTTTAATTTTTTTCTTTCAGTTTTGTTGAGATATAATTGACATACAGCACTGTATAAGTTTAAGGCATACAGCATAATGATTTGACTTACATATGTCATGAAGTGATTACCACAATAAGTTTAGTGAACATCCATCATCTCATATAGATAATGAGATGATGATAAATATTCCCTCCTTCTGAGGAAGGACATCCTCTAGTGGTATCCTAAGACAAGGGCATGGGGGGCGGGAAATCGATACATTTTTGAGACCTTGTATGTCTTTATGCTCAAATTTCATTACTAGTTTGGCTGTGCATAGAATTCTAGCTTAGAAATTATTTTTCTTCAAAAATTTAAAGGTATTGCTCCCTAATTTCTTACCTCTAGTATTGTTTTTGTGATGAAGAAGCCATTCTTGATTTTTGGTGAAGTCCATCGCAGGCAGAATTGCCTTTCCCTCCTTTGAGCTCTTACAGTAATTATTGTCTATTTTTGCAAAAAAAAAAAAAAAAAAAGCATAGGTTACTTTGAGAAGGCTCTTTTATTGCTCTCAACTCTGGTTAATATTTTTTATTTTTTAAAAAATTTTTTTTGCGGTACGCGGGCCTCTCACTGTTGTGGTCTCTCCCGTTGCAGAGCACAGGCTCCGGATGCACAGGCTCAGCGGCCATGGTTCACGGGCCCAGCCGCTCCGCGGCATGTGGGATCTTCCCAGACCAGGGCATGAACCCGCGTCTCCTGCATCGGCAGGTGGACTCTCAACCACTGCGCCACCAGGGAAGCCGCTGGTTAATATTTGATACATTTCTTTCCTACCTGCCCAGGGTAGAATGCAAGCTTCCTGGGAGGCAATATAATAGTGGTTAAGAGCATGGATTCTGGCACGATTACTAACCTTGGACAAGTTAATGAACCTCTTTTTTCCTGTTTCCTAATTTGTAAAATGGGAATGGTAAGGGTACCTACCTCATGGGCATGTTGTGACTATTAAATGAATTAATTCATCCAATCTAATTAGCCCATTAAGCCCTTAGAAATCAGGCACCAAGTAGGTTCTCACTGTTAGCTGATGTTAACTGTGCCAGATACTACTTTGTACCCTCCACTCTTTTTATTCCATCCTTTGTATAACAAAGTCCTAATATATATGTGTGCATTTAAAATTTACTCATATAAAATGATATAGATAAAATATACCAGAAATTAACTATATAAGTATTTGCACAAAAGTGAGTCCTAAATGTTCAGAAAATAATGAGGAAAAGATATGATTTTTTGGCTAATTTGTAATATATATATTTCTTTCTTGTCTCAATCAAAAGTGCACGTCAATGAGCAGTGTTGGTGCACGATTCTGGTAGAACTTTAATAGCTTTAACATTTGCACTTCTAGAAGTACTCGGGTTAATACAGCTCTCCAAAGTCTATAATCTTATGCTGTATTGCTATCCTGAATTATTTTTTCTGAGTATCAGATTTGCCATTATTTGAAGGTGAAGGATCAACACCCTTATGAAGCCCAACAATGGCATTAATCAGCAGCCTAGTGCCTTGATTGCAGTAGGGATTTGACAAAGGCTTGTCAATTTAAATTTATTTCAACAAGAATCAGAAGGGGGTGGGACTTCCCTTAACAGTGGTTAAGACTCCATGCTCCCAATGCAGGGGGTCTGAGTTCGATCCCTGGTCAGGGAACTAGATCCCACATGCATGCCGCAACTAAGGAGCCTACCTGCCGCAACTAAGACCCCAGGCAACCAAATTAAAAAAAAAAAAAAAAAAGAATCAGAAGCAGGGGGGGGGTTCCAACTGTCTGAGGAAGCCTTTCTGCTTTGGCTCTTCTTTGTAAAAATCAATTATAAGGCTTCTTCAGAGAAGCAGATGTGCCAATATCAACCCCCCGCATATGGCCTTACTCATAATAGGGGCTGGATAAATGTTTGCTACATTGAATTGAATACAATTCATCAGTTATGCCTCCTCAATTCTTCCCATGTGGCTATCATCAGTTTTAAGTCATCCACCTAAATCCATATGTGTAGCACATGCTGGCTATGTGATTACGGTGACAGAATCCCCGGAGCCATCCATTTAGTCAGCAGTCCATATTCATTCAGTCAGCAAATACTTACTCAAGCAGGAACTTCTTGGAACTTACTCATGGAGAGAGAGAGACAGAAAACATCATTGGCAAGTGATAGGAAGAAGAATAAGACGAGGAGGTGGAAGAGGACGAACTGCTGATTTAGGTGGGGAGGTCAGGGATGAGTCCCCAGAGACGACATTTGAGCAGAGACTGAATGAGGGCAGAGAGCCAGTGGTGGAACTCACTGGAGGAAGGGCAGGGAGAACCACAAATGCAAAGTCTCTGGGGATGGAGGAACTGTAAGGAGGCCTGTGAGGCATAAGAGAAATGAGCAAGACGGGCACAGTGAGGGATGAGGTCAGAGAGGTCTCTGGGTCCAGATATGGTGAAGCCTTCAGGCAAAGAGTCTGGATTTTACTCTGCTTGAGAAGGGGAGTTCGAAACACAAGAGGGATCTGGTCAGATTTCACTTCCAGAAGAATCGTTCAAACATCCAGTTCTGTCTTTCTCATTTGCTTCCCTCATCCGAAAATCTTGTTGTTGTTGTTGTTTTAATAGACCTTTACTGGAGTATAATTGCTTCACAATACTGTGTGAAAATCTTGTTTTTGAGGGGGAGAAGAAGAAGAATTTTTATGGAATAGCCACTTTGCTTTCAAAGCTTCCTAAAATAAACTATCATGCATGATCTTCACCACACAACTCTGGTTATAGAAAGAACACACAGTATCATCCGTTTAGAGAAACAAATGGAAGCATGAAGAAATCAAATAAGAAAAAGGTTTCTTGTAGTTCATGGCAGATTCCCAGGAAGCATTACCTCTTCAGGATGGGGTTTGACTTGCTGCATATTTAATTCACTTGATCTCCTCAAACACCATGAAACACTTCCATTTAGAAACCCAGAGGAGGGTCCAGGAACATAAAGGTTAGATATATTCCTTGCTTCAAGGAGGTATCTGCACAGGGACCCTGTCTTAAACTGGGGGAGACATCCTGACAAACCTTCAGCTTATTCCAAACCTCCTGTGCAGTGAACTTGCCAAGTCTGATCTATCAGCACTTGTGATAATGATGTAATTTATGACAACCTGTGATGATAGAATTGAACACGATTTCAAAACCTTTTCTTACAACACAGGACAAAAATGCATTTTCATCGAAGAGGTTTCAAATCAATGATCAAAATAAACTATCCATCTGATCTTTGAAAGAAGTAGATTTACTCCTGGTATACAATGTATATTCATTTGTAACACTGTAAGAGCTTTCGGTAATTTTATTTAGTACTTAAACTCAACCACATAGAGAGGAAGTAAAAATTCTGTTGGTGAGGCTCTGAAATTCTGTTAACTTGAAATATTTTTCAGAAAGGAGTTCCTTTAAAATTTTTTTTAATATAAATTTATTTATTTACTTTTGGCTGCGTTGGGTCTTTGTGGCTGGGCGCGCGGGCTTTCTCTAGTTGTGGTGAGCGGGGGCTACTCTTTGTTGCTGTGTGTGGGCTTCTCATTGCGTTGGCTTCTCTTGTTGCGGAGCATGGGCTCTAGGCGCACGGGCTTCAGTAGTTGTAGCACGCAGGCTCAGTCGTTGTGGCTCGCGGGCTCTAGAGCGCAGGCTCAGTACTTGTGGCGCACGGGCTTAGTTGCTCCGCGGCACGTGGGATCTTCCCGGACCATGGCTTGAACCTGCGTCCCCTGCATTGGCAGGCGGATTCTTAACCACTGCGCCACCAGGGAAGCCCCCCTTTAAATTTTATGAATATATTTTATACATTTGAACTTCACAATTAAAATGACTGTTGGTCATCCCCAGGTCTGCGGGGCTATCTGAAAGAAAACAGTTGACTTGGCTGACCTTCCGCAGTTTTCCCTTTTTTCCTAATTTTATGATGCATGCAAGTGGAATTTTCCTGGAGTTTCAAGTGTATTGTTTTTGTTTTCCCAAACTTCGTCATTGTATGACAGCCGCTGCTTTTATGTACAGTTGGTCTTGTTGGAATGGCACTTTCTTGCACGCTTACCCAGAAAAGGGTCTGTTACAGTGTCCCTGGAGCTCATGGTCTACTGATTTCCATACTAAATTTCTCTATATACACTTTTCTAGTCAATTCTAGAAAGACCCATTAACAAGGTAGATTCTAAAAGAGTTGAAAGCTGTAAGATTCTTCATCTGCAGTTAGTTAAATGAGGTAGTAGAGGAAAAAGATGGTAAATCATTCCAGCCAGGAAACATTCATACAAAATGATAGACTCATCCGCTGGAAAGCGTTTGGGGAATTAGCTCCTCTATTTTATGCTTCCAGGGAAGACATTATCTAAGTCATTTCACCTCCTCAATCTCTATCAAAGTTTTGGAAGATTCCACTGAAGAAGAACTACCCTTGTCTGCTCCCTTTCTACCAACAGCCTCATTTGGGGGAAAGTCTTTCATTCCTAGAGACCAAATAGCTCTACAGAAGATAGAAGCCTATACCCCACTGATTTTGCCCATAGGACAAAAAAAAAATGTGTGTATATGTGCGTGTGTGTGTGTGTGTGTGTGTAGAGAAAGAAAGAGGGAGAGAGAAAGAGAGGGGCTCTAAATCAAAGCTGATAAATTATTAAAGATATTCAAAGGGCTTTGAAAAACACCACCATTCCTACTTAGTTTTGAAATATTTCCATTCAGATTTATATAACTTAAAAAATAGTTTTAAAAACTACTTTTACCTAAATAATTCATGTTCATTATGAAAAATTACAAAAGGAAAAATAAAAGAAAAAAGAATCACCCAATATTCAACCTCCTAGAAACAGCCACTAGGTTTAAAACTATTTCCTCTATATATAGGGATCTCTGTGAATATTTTATGACGAGCTCATACCTTTTACAATTTGTAACTTTTTCTTCTTACTGACCATCACATCACCATCTTTCCATGTGTATAAATAGTTATCTATATCATAAGTTTAGTTAATTTTAAATGTATTGAATGTTTTAAAAATCACCTTAAACCTCCAAGGCTGATAGAGGTGAGACAGCCTACATATTCTTAACAAATTTCCATTAAAAAAACCCCACAAAACTATACAACATATTTATATAAAAGCTCTTAAAATACATTGTTAAACCAGTAAGAAATTTTGTTTAATCCTTAGAAAGCAAAAATTAATAAAAGGCAGGAACCCAGAGGTGAGTAAGCACACAAGCATGCTTTGTCCTCGAGCATCTGCCAACCCCTGGAGTCTGGTCTATTCTGGCAGCCTTTCAAGCTCAAGGGTAGAGCCCCCAAAGAGAGAACTCCTCTAGGAGACCCTCACATAAAGCTGGGAACCTAAATGGCTATATCATCAATGAAAAGGAGATCCAGAAATAAACCCACTCTCAGAAGCCGACAGTAAAGAGTTGCTTGGCTTTTTTTTTTTTTTTTTAATCTTGGAACTGGGTGAATGAGTGGGGAGAGATATTGCCTGAGAAACTGTAGCTCTAAGACAGCCCTCATCCAGGTTTATGGCCTGAATTCACACCATCCGTGTGAATTAAAAAGCCCCAAGGTTAACTGTGGAAAACAGTATGGAAGTTCCTCAGAAAACTAAAAATAGACTTACCATATGACCCAGCAATCCCACTCCTGGGCATATATCCAGACAAAACTATAATTCAAAAAGACACATGCACCCCTATGTTCATAGCAGCACTATTCACAATAGCCAAGACATGGAAACGACCTAAAGGTCCACTGACAGATGAATAGATAAAGAAGATGTGGTACATATATACAATGGAATACTACTCAGCCATAAAACAGAATGAAATAATGCCATTTGCAGCAACATGGATGCAACTAGAGATTATCATACTAAGTGAAGTAAATCAGAAAGACAAATGCCATATGATATCACTTATATGTGGAATCTAAAATATGACACAAATGAACCTGTCTGTGAAACAGAAACAGAATCATGAACATAGAGAACAGACTGGTAGTTGTCAAGGGGAAGGAGGTTGGGGGAGGGATGGAGTGGGAGGTTGGGATTAGCAGATGTAAGCTTTTAGATATAGAATGGATAAACAACAGGATCCTACTGTATAGCACAGAGAACTATATCCAATATCCTATGATAAAACATAATGGAAAAGAATATTAAAAAAATGTATATATTCAGTCATATATATTGTTATATATAACTGAATCACTTGGCTGTACAGCAGAGATTAACACAACATTGTAAATCAGCCACACTTCAATAAAAAAATATTAAAACTGAAAAAAAAGCCTCAAGGCTAAGAATTGTTTTGAACTCGTCATATGTTGATATTGTCCTTAAACATCTAGCAGAAGCAAATGGGGTCCTTTCTGGAGGAACTCACTCTAAATGGAGGCCTCAAATAATTTCACTGATAGAGTTCCAAGAAGTATGAATACATGGTCGAAAAAAATCGCAAAACACATAGCGAATAATAGACCATGAGCAACAGCCAGCAGAAATAAAACGAAGATGATAGAACTAGATCTGCAAAGACTTGAGATAGTGAAACTAATAAGCTATTTTTAAATGCTTAAAAAGCAAAAGATGTAATTAAGAATAAGTACTAAAACACATACAATTTTAAAGATAGCAAGGTATAAAATTAACATACAAAATTAATATCCTTCATATACACAAAATAATGGAAGAGTGAATCCCATTTACAATAGCAAAAAAAAAAACAAGATAAAATACTTAGAAATAAACTTAACATGAAATTTGGAAAATCTACATGAGGAAGTGCTAAAACACTCCTGGAAGACGTATGAGCTTAAATGGACAGGCATCCCTTGTTCTTGAATAAAATGACTCAACATTATAAAGCTGTCAGTTTTTCATAAGTTAATTTAATAAATGTTTCACAAAGCCTCTGTAAAAATACCAAAAAGCTTTTATCTTAAAATGAGATAAGTTAATATTAAAAATCACATGAAAAATAAACATGCAAGAATACCCAGGGAAACACCAAAAAAGAAGCACCATTGAGGGACAGGGAGAGGCAGAAATCTCTGTCAGACCATCAAATATATCAGAAAGCCATTTTAAGTGCAAGGATGTGGGAATAATTCATGAATAGACACATGAATCAGAGAAAGAGACTAGAAAGTACAAACATATATGGAAATGTAATGAGTGATAAAGTTGACATCTCCGATCACTGGACCAAAATTGGACCAAAATAACTGGAAAACCATTTAGAAAGAGATAAAATTGTATCCCCAACTCACACTGTACAAAAGGAAAAAACAACAATAACAACAAATAGATAAGAACTCTAACTATAAAAATGAAGCCATGAAAATACTAGAAGAAAACAGGTGGGTTCCTTTGAAACCTGTAAAGAAAGACTTTCTAAATACATCTAAAAATTCACAACAAAAGAAAAGATTCATGAATTCACCTAGATAAAAATAAAAATATTTTTAAAGAAGCTTTGCATGGCACAAAACTCTATAAGAAAAGTCAAAAGGCAAATTACACAGTGGAAGAAAATACTTAACGGCATATATTGCCGAAAAGAACTAATATCACTAACGTGTAAAGCACTCTTAACACCAAGGTGAAATTGATCAAACCCCATTAGCTAAATGGGCAAAAAACATGAAGCAGAAAGTAGCCCCCTAAAAAGATATAAATGTTCCTTATACTTATGAAAAGCTCTTCAGCATCACTCATAATTAAATTCAAATTAAAAGGAGAAATACCATTTCTTATCTGAGCGGCGAAAATTAATAATTATGATATATTCTGTTGGCAAAGCTATAGGGTAACTAGTATTCTTATACATTGCTGACCAATGTATAAGAATACTAGTGTGTGCAAAATGGTACCCTCTCTATCCAGACATCGTGTAACAAAGACTGTTTCGTTCTTACAACTATGTTTATCTCCTAATGGTTCTGCTTCTCTGCACCCTGACTAATACAGAAGGCTCCACTGAGGAAGTAACATTTGAACTAAACCTTAAAGTCTAATGAGTTGGATTTCTCATGTGAAATTTGATAAGTTTGAAAATGTAAACCAATTGCCTCTCCTATCTTGTAACTTTTTTTTTTCCCTGCAATGTTGCCTTACAGAGATACCTCTAAGAAGATAAGCTCCCCTGTAACCCTACTGCCATTGGTCATGTTTTATCCATAAAAAGCTAACTGCCCTGTGCTTTCTGGTTATACTTGTACGTCTCAACAGTTGTACCAATTAATCTCAGTTCACAATATTTATATCTAAGATGTATCAAAATTGTTTCCTGAGCTCATTTTAATTGTATAACATACAGATTAAAAATTTTGCATTTTGGGGGATGAGAAGAGGACTCTAGACCAGCTATCTATCTTAGGTTCTCCAGTTGAGGCTCTAACAAAAACCAGATTAACAAGAAAAAAACAAACAGAAGTTTACTAACATGTGCATTGTGCATACACACGGGAATACCCAGTGATGAGTAACTCAAAGGGATGGTTAGAACTTGGTCTTATAGAGCATCTTACCAAAAGAACAATACATTTTTAGAGAAGTGATAAAACAAAGAAAAAAGACTTTGAGCTTCTAGGGGTGGCAAACTGTGGGAAGAGAAATATATGAGGCCACTAACTTACGGTAGGTAAATGGTAAGTTTAGCAAGGCTTGTTAGGCAGATTCCTATGGTGCCACCTCGTAAGCTCACGAGGGACTAGAGTTGTCTCTGGTGATTAACTTCTGCCCTTTATGGAAAAGAGGAGCGGGGAGGGACACCTTTATAAATTTATATTCTGCTCTTAAGCAAATAAGGGAAAGGCAGAGAGTTTTTCTTGTACCTGCTTCTTCTCATTTGCCTTCAGTTCAAAAGAATCTTTTATACTAAAGTGGCATATTTGGGAAGGCGTATTTTGCTACCCTTCAGGGAAATGACCAGACATTGTCTTTCACCAAATAATTCCTCAGCAAAAGGGGATATTATAGACTATAACAGAACAACAACAGCAGTGCTGTGAATCTCAACAGGTTGCATATAAAGGTTAGAGGGGAGAGGACGGCTAGGAACGTATATGAAAACTAGTTCTGAGACAGAGGACCTTTAAAATGTGTGTACTCTTTGACTCAGGAAATACAGTAATTACACTTGTAGAAATTATCCTAAGGAATTATCATGGCTGTATGTGATGTTTAAATGACAATCATAACAGCAAAACAAACGACTTGTATTTTATATGCATGAAAAAAAAAGTCTGGAAGAATATATACCAAGGTGTAAACCACAGCTTTCCATGAGTGGTGAGATAATGTAAATTTTCTTCTTTTGCTTCTCTCTGTTGTTAATGTTCTCTATAATTATTATGCCTTTCTTTTATAATTTTTACAGAGGTTATTTTTATTTTTCTTAATTTGTCGGTGGGTCTTTTCTAGTGTGAAAGCATTTAAAAATGTTCTCTGCTCCAAGAGTAGAAGTTAAAATTCCAGGGAAGAGGAATCTAGTTGTAAACACAAGGGTTGTGGAAACCTTAAGAAGTTGAGTCTCCTTCCCATCCTCAGACTATCTGGTTTGATGTTAAGCTAGGTCTTTTCCAGCCCCCACTTCTGTCATGAAATGATTCCTACTGTGTCCTGTAGATGGCTGTTAAAGGCCGAGTGAATCTATGCTTGGGCAGTGAGCCTGGAAAAATAGAGGGTACTGCCAAAAGGGAGTTCAGATTCCTCCCCAGTTTAATTGTTTTCCATTTCACCATGACTAGATGATCTCCTGGTCTTCTCCTGCCCAAGAATGTCCCTAAAAACTTGGATGCTTTGTCTGGTCTCAGGAATGAATCATCTGGGAAGAAATGATTCTGAGAATAAACATTTTCTGTACCAAAGATATGTCAGAATCTGAGTCAAGTACTAGCCCAAGTCCCTCAACAACCTTAAGATTCTCCCAGGTGTGGAGAGAGTGAGAAAGATGCCATGATGGATGATATGTAAGAACCAGGTGCAAAGGTCTGTGGGGTCCAGCCCATCATGGGTAGAAGTAAGTTTGGAACACAGCCTCTAAGAAGTGCATTTCAGTGATGTTTTGTAAGCATTAAGAGACATGGTCTTACTCATGAAAAGAAAATTCGGGAGACTCTCTAAATGTTTTCTACAATACTCTCCATTGAAGAGCAGCAGGAAAGCAAGCAGATTGGACTTAAATTCTTACTAAAATTATAGTTGGGTAAATAATTTGAACCTACATGTCTTTGACTCCAGAAACATTTTGTTCTGTTTTTTAAACCATGTGATACTGTCACCAAATATATCAGTGTTTTAAAAACCTTTTTCACCGCAATGAAAAAAAATTACATCACACACACATACACTCTAACACACATTTACAAAGAAAAGTTTCACAAAACAATACACACTTTTACTATGTGTAAATAGATCATTTCTATTCTATCCTATTCTTTTTTATAAGATTTTTCTTTTCTTTTCTTTTGGCACTGGTTTCAACCCACTCAATATATTTCACAACCCAATGATGGATCAAAACCTACCTACATCACTTACACAAGCTGCTTCAAGCATTTTTTTCCCCAAAATCAGCTCTTAAATTTTCATGGGTTTACTTTCTACACCATTACCACAAAAAGAGAGTTTGTTTTATGTTTAAACACATTTTTAACAAGCTCCTCATTCAGACAAAACCTTCTCAACCTTTTCAATTAAGTATTCTGTCTTTAATTGCTTGGGTAGAATCCTTTTTGCATGAATAATACAGGCATTGCATGTCCAAGTCATTAATATTGTGGTGCTATGGGAAGCAAGTTCTCCAGGTAATTCTATATAAAGTTGGTTAGAATAACAGCATGCTCCTAAAATAAAGCATCCTACTTACTGTGTGATCTTTAAAGAAGTTACCTAACTTCTCTGGGTGATGGTTACCTCATCTGCAAGATAATGCCATTTTATTGGACTATTGGGAGGTTTGTATTCAATAATCCAGTGAAAGGGCTTGACTCAGGGCCAGACACAACATAGGTTCATTTTGAGACATGAGCTAGTATTATTTTAAATAAATCCCTTGTGTTAGACAAGGTTCTCTAGGGAATAGAGCCTGAAGCAAGCATTAAGATCCTAATACTGTTGTGGAGTGAAAACCCTCCTTCCTGCTCTACATTTGCCATTCTCTCTCACACACACCTGTATGTTCTTCCCACTATCCTATTTAACCTGCCATACACAACTGGACAATTTCTGGCTACAATAATGATGTCTAAGCCATCCCAAGCTCATCACATCCTGGCACACATCAAAGAAATTGATAAAGGTAAGTGGTGGTGTAGCTAGCTGCACCATTAATCCAGCCTTGAAGTGACAGTAAAGATGTCTCTTGAATTTCTAAGCTCATGAGAGAGACAAGTTTTACAAAAATTCCAGGAGGTGAGTGGAGTCAGCCTGACCTGGCACAGCTACTCCTTGAGCGAAGCAATTAGACCTGGGGACAAGGCCACATGTCCTTGGTGACAGTGCATTACTATATTGGAACAAAGTAGATCTTGAAGAGAAGACCTAGTGAAATGGTGGAAATCTAGGGTCCAATCTATAAGAAGCTGTTAAACATGAAACTTCAGGTGTGATTGTATTTGTGTGTCTGAAAGAGAAGCTTCCAGTCAGAACTGTCACAGATTGGAGTGGATGAAGGAGAAATAACTGCTAAATATAATTCGGGATCCTGGATAGGATCCTGGAACACAAAAAGGACAACAGTTGAAAAACTGATGATATGGGAATAAGGTCTACATTTTAGTTAATAGCATAGTAACGATTTTAATTTCCTGGTTTTGATAATCATACTACGGTTAGGTAAGGTGTTAACATAAAAGTAAGGTTATTTTGAGTCAGCTCTACCATTGAGAACCAACTAGAAAAGCTGGAATTAATTACTGAGGTGTAATTTGTATGCAGCGAAATGCACAAACTTAAGTATAGAGCTCAATGTATTTTTTTCTTTGATTTAAAAAAAATAAAAGTATAGTTGATTTACAATGTGGTGTTAGTTTCAGGTATACAGCAAAATGATTCAGTTATATATATTCTTTTTCAGATTCTTTTCCATTATAGGTTATTATAAGATACTGAATATAGTTCCCTGTGGTATATAGTAGGTCCTTGTTGTTTATCTTTTTATATATAGTAGTGTGTATCTGTTAATCCCAAACTCCTAATTTATCCCTCCCCTCTCCTTTCCCCTTTGGTAACCATAGATTTGTTTTCTATGTTTGTGAGCCTTTTTCTGTTTTGTAAATACATTCATTTTTACCATTTTTTTTAGATTCCACATATAAGTTGTATCATATGGTATTTGTCTTTCTCTGACTTACTTCACTTAGCATGAAAATCTCTAGGTCCATCCATGTTGCTGCAAATGGCAATATTTCATTCTTTTTTACGGCTGAGTAATATTCCTTCGTGTGTGGTGTGTGTGTGTCTGTGTGTGTGTGTGTGTGTATCTCACATCTTCTTTATCCATTCATCTGTTGACGGACATTTAGGTTGCTTCCAAGTCTTGGCAATTGTAAATAATGCTGCTATGTACATTGGTGTTCATGTATCTTTTTGAATTAGAGTTTTCATTTTTTCTGGATATATGCCCAAGAGTGGGATTGCTGGATCATAATGGTAACTCTATTTTTAGTTTTTTAAGGAACCTCCATACTATTCTCCATAGTGGCTGCACCAGTTTATATTCCCACCAACAGAGTAGAAGTTTTTCCTTTTCACCACAACCTCTCCAGGATTTGTTATTTGTAGACTTTTTGATGTTGGCCATTCTGACCGGTGTGAGATGATACCTCATTGTAGTTTTGATTTCCATTTCTCTAATAATTAGCAATGCTGAGCATTTTTTCACATGCCTGTTGGCTACATGTATGCCTTCTTTGGAGAAATGTCTATTTAGGTCTTCTGCCCATTTTTTGATTAGGTTGCTTTTTTTTTTGATATTGAGCTGCATGAGCTGTTTGTATATTTTGGAAATTAAGCCCTTGTTTGTCACATCATTTGCAAATATTTTCTCCTAGTCCATAGGTTGTCTTTTCATTTTGTTTATGGTTTCCTTTGCTGTGCAAAAACTTCTAAGTTTGATTAGGTCCCATTTGTTTATTTTTGCTTTTATTTCTTTTGCCTTGAGAGACTGATCTAAGAAAGAATTACTTCGATTTATGTCAGCAAATGTTTTGCCTATGTTCTCTTCTAGGAGTTTTATGGTGTCATGTCTTATACATAAGTCTTTAAGCCGTTTTGAGTTTATTTTTGTGTATGATGTCTCAATGTATTCTTACATATGTAATATATAAAATGTGACATCACCCTACACATCTAACCCAGATCAAGATATAGGCTGCTTCCCTCACCCTCACCTCATGAACCTATGGTATTAGAAGTCAAGACAGTGGTTACCTTTGGAAAGAAAGGACAGAGTAGTGATCAGGAGGGGCACCTAGGGAGGCTTCTGGGGCTCTGGTAATGTTCCATTTCCTGACTCTGGTTTTGGTTATAGGTGTTGGGTTCATTTTTTGATAATTTACTGAGCTGTACACTTATGGTTTGTGCACTTTGTGTACGTATATTCTAATTCTGTTAGAACATTTATTTTAAAAATATAATTTGTACTGAATCTGACTGAGGGAACTGCACAGTGGAAGTCATTTTAAAGTCCTTAAGTGATCCTAGGCACTGGAATTTGTTTGGACAATGTTTTCCACAATTTCCCAAAAACAAAGACAATGTGTCCCCAAGTGACAGATGAGTTATAACATGATTCTTCATCTGAGTGTCTTCAGCATCCCAAATAAGAAAGGATGACCGATTTAATGGAATGAGATTGGCATTTACAAGGGAACTTCTTTTTTTTTTTAACTTTAGAATTCTTTTTAAATTTATTTTTATTCATTTATCTTTGGCTACGTCGGGTCCTCGCGGCTGCCTGCGGGCTTTCTCTAGTTGGGGTGAGCGGGCTCTACTCTTCATTGCGGTGCGCGGGCTTCTCATTGCGGTGGCTTCTCTTTTTGCAGAGCACGGGCTGTAAGTGCACTGGCTTCAGTAGTTGTGGCACGCAGGCTCAGTAGTCGTGGCTCACGGTCTCTAGAGTACAGGCTCAGTAGTTGTGGTGCACAGGCTTAGTTGCTCCACAGCATGTGGGATCTTCCCGGACCAGGGCTCGAACCCGTGTTCCCTGCATTGGCAGGCAGATTCTTAATCACTGAGCCACCAGAGAAGTCCCAAGGGAACTTCTTTTAATTTATTTTTTAAACCAAGTACCAGGAATATTTGATTCAGTGGGAGTTGAGCATAACAGATCAATTTTTTAAATGAAGAATTTTAATCAATTAAAAATGAAGAATGTATTTAAATTTTGTAAAACTAGATGAACCCCGAGAAAACACAAGGGGGCAGCATTCCATAACATTATAAATGAAGAATGCTGAAGGTTTTTTTTTTTTTTTTTTTTTTTTTTTTTAGTAACAATATAAATATTGAGAATGGTCCTTAAAGAGAGCGTCTTATCAAAGGAGAAAACGAAAGGTCAAAGAGATTATTACGGGAGTCGCTTTAAATTCCCTTAAATCAGAGGTCAAGAGTGGCAAAACAAGGACCACAGCTTATGTTTCCCAACTGCAGATTGAGTGGTTTTTCCACTCTGTATCGTCTCAAATGGTCTCCTGGATGAAAGAGCACTTGCTGTGTGCTGGAAATGGTTAACTTCTCACCACAAGACCCTCGGATGAGATCTCCATTTACTGTGGACATGGATTAGGGTGTAGGTGCCTGACACCTGTTACTGAAGATGAGTAGTTTAATCTGAGTGAAACATGAATCAATTTGCAGAGCAGAAATATGCTTCCAATTTAATATGTGCTGATCTTCAATATAAAGGAGGCCTTGAGGGACTGGTTAGATGGTGATAGTTTTAAAAATGTGGTTTGGAAATGTTAGCGCAGTGCATTGTAATTTCGCCCTTGAATTATGTTTTATTGTACTCTCTCACCTCTGAGAAGGAGTCATTATTAAGCCTCAGGGTGATAGAGTGTATTTGCCCTCTTTAGAAAGACAATAAAATCAGGCTTTATGGGCAGAGATAATGAGGGTTTGCAGTAGCTTTTAGCTGTGGAGTCTTTTTACTACATCAAGGTTAAGCCTAGTGGACTAATTCAAAGGGTTCTTCCTAGTATAGAAAAGCCACCCTTTCTGCCCCTGACAGCTGGGACACAAGACTTCCTGCTCCTTGGGAATTCCCTGGTTGTCCTGTGGTTAGGACTCTGCGCTTTCACTGCCAAGGGCCCCGGGCTCTCGGGAAACTAAGATCCCAAAAGCCACATGGGTGTGGGAGGGCCAGAAAAAAAAAAAAAAAGACTTCTTGCTCCATGTTTCAAGGTGGCTGCAATGTCAGGGAAATAAGAAAAGCTCACCTCTTGTAACTGATGGGATTATGGGAAGAAGAAAGTGAGAATGGACCAAATGAGGAAAGTAAAGTCCAAAGAGGTTATTCAGTGAGTCACTTTAAGTTCCCTTAAATCACAGAGGTCAGGGAAGAAGGATGGAGAATGCAGTGCTCAGAGTGTGTCCTGACTTCCCCTCTCCAGGAGAAAGCCTAAAACCGGGAGAAGAAAGCCAACAGGAAGAGAGATTTCTACCTTCCTTCTCAGTTAAGACTCTGAAAAGTGACAGCCACTTCTGGCAACCTGGTGGTCGGTGCAGTTAGTAGAGGGAGGCCTTGACTTTGAGGTTCTCCAGGCAGCTCTCAGTCCAAGGGCCCAGGAGTCCCTGAAGCTCCAAGAGACCTTGGAAGGCAGCAGAACCTGCAATCCTACCCAACGCCCTGTGGCAGAGGACGAGGCTGCCACGGGGCAGAGCCTGACGGTGGATGGGCAATGGATAGGCAGGCCCAGAGGGCTTAGGTGGGAGATGTGGCAGAAACTCAGGTGATCTGTTGGGCCAGACAGAGCCAAAGTGAGACTAAGACAGCCAAGGAGGAACCCAGACCCTAGCCAGGACGAGAAAGCAGTTTACAAACAGCAACAGCTACAGCCTGTTAAAGGCTGAAGATATTGAAATGTTATCCCACCTGGGTCAAACTCTTTTATCCCATCACAAGCAAGACAGCTTCGCTCCCTCCCTTTCCTAAGGCTGCATATCAGCCTAGCTCTCCTTTGCTATTTGATTCATTAACAATCCCTTTATGTCCTTATTTCTCTAGGGACCTGATACCAAGTCCCCACGGTTGAACTAAAAAAAAAACTCTCTTTGTTAACTCCCAGCAGGTGCACCCCGAACACTTTCGCAAGCATTCCCAAGCTTCTGCACCCCAAAACATTTTCACTCCTCAAGGGGGCATGCCTTCCGTATCTGGCATGCTACCTGGGAAGTCAAAAGGAAGCCATTGGTCTCCCCAGTTTTGGAAGTCTTAGCCCTGGGGAACAGCCATCCAGTCCTAGCTCACTCACCTGGGATGCATCAGGCTTTCATGCTAATAGGATTTTCATCTACCTGTCCACGCACAACCTGGACATTCTCTCACACGCTCCAACTGGCAGTAAGTATGCAGTTAGGCCCTTACTCCGAGCCCCTTGCCATTGCTCTGAGGAACTTCAACAGAGATAATGATGCCCCAAGAAGAAATAGGGGTCAAGGGGTTGCAAGGAACACCCCTCATGAAACTCTTTCTGCCAGGCAGTGGCAGTAAAGATGGCTGCAGGTCTAAGGCTCTGCAGTATCTCCCTCCACTGGCCTGTGCAAGAATTCAAGAGAATTCGAGTCCGTGGAAGGACAAAAGGTTTACTGTTAATTAGTTAGATTTATGGATGGTAACTTGGCCACACCCCCAGGTCCAAATTCCATCTCTGCCACTTACTGTGTGACTTTGGAAAAGTTGCAAAACCTCTCTGTCCTCGGCGGCATTCTTATTTGTAAAATGAAGTTAATAACAATACCTACGTTGGAGGGTTGTTGCAAGCATTAAATGAGACAATGAGGTATTCCACGCAAAGTATATAGTGTCTGACTCATAGAAGGATGATAAATGTTACTTATTATTATTGGCTTAATGGCTTTAGTTTGCTTAAAGAGATAAAGTTTAAATAACTCTGGAAATCAACACATTTCCATAACCAGATAGTACTGATCAATGCAAAATCATCTTTATGTTTACTGGTATAGATTCTAAACTCTAACCTAGTAAATAACCACACCTGGATGTAATTAATATGCTCCATTCTACCCTTGTCTCCAGGAAGAATTATCACCATGTTCTTGGGTAAATCATCTGAGTAAGGCTGTCCTTATGAGCAAGGCTGAAGTGGCAAAGTGAAAAGAACATTGAATGGCAAATGTGCAACCTTTAGAATGGGCAGAGGCGCCGCTGCACCAGCTTCTGACCCTTTCAATCAGGATTTATTAACGTGTGGGTCGAGGGGAGCATGGGGCCTGCAGAGGTGTTTCGTTGGGGCAGCGCTTTTGTTCTATGTTGTTTTTAAACAACTAACGATGTGAGCTGAATGCTTTAGGGGGAGCATGCCTTCTACACTAGTGGTAGCCTCACCGTTCACTCGTCTTAGGCTGTGCCTCTCCACACGTGTCCATCACCCACCTGTCAGTCGGGCATTTGAGGTGTCTCTTGAACTTAAAAAAGTCTATGGATTTCCCTGGTGGCGCAGTGGTTGAGAGTCCGCCTGCCGATGCAGGGTACACGGGTTCGTGCCCCGGTCCGGGAGGATCCCACGTGCCGCGGAGCGGCTGGGTCCGTGGGCCATGGCCGCTGAGCCTGCGCGTCCAGAGCCTGTGCTCCGCAACGGGAGAGGCCACAGCGGCGAGAGGCCCGCGTACCGCAAAAAAAAAAAAAAAAAAAGTCTATGGACCAGGACTTACCTGAATTTCTGTTATGGGGCTTCTCATTGCAGAAAGACCCTGCTGCATCTTCTCTCGCAAACACAGAATCCACACCCAACCGAAATCCGCCAAGTCCGAGACCCGCCCTTTCCTCTCGCTCTCTTCACAGTTCACGTCCAACTCTCCACCCAGTTTGTGGGCTGGATTCTGCAGAAGGGAGGGGCCTCTGTTAATCTTGTCAATGCGTCTCACCTTTTTAATAGGAGACTAATTACTTACCTCTTTTCACATGTTTTAAGTGATGTGACTCTTGGCTTGGTCTTGTCCTAAATAAACAGCAAAACGTCAGGCAGATCCAAGCATTCAGATATCTTCTGACTCACTGGGAAGCTGTGAGCACAAAGACAACCCCAGGTTATAGGCTGGGTGGGAGAAGCTTCCAGATTTGAGGACTCCTTTTCTTTTTTTGTGTGTGTGTTACGCAGGCCTCTCGCTGTTGTGAGAGCCATATATGGAGTTTGAGCCATATAATTATAGAATGTTAATTGTAGAATGTAAATAATTCTCATTCTAGGGTGTGGGTTCAGTCTGTTCCCTACAAACTCAGTTGTTGTTTCATAATGTCCGAGGTCCTGGGGGTTTCCTAACCATAACATCCATTATCCAAGGGGTGGCTTTTCTTTGTTTGCTAAATACTGCAGCACTCTGGATACCTGCTCAGTTCAGTCACTGGGGGTCTGCACCTCTTCAGCCAGATCAATAATCTGCTCCTGCTTTATCAGTGGATGTGACTAGAGTTTGCTTCCTGTGATGAGGAGAGAGCCTGACTAATTGTGTTAAAATAAAGCAACGTTCTGATTGGTTTTGTTTTCTCTTTAAGCAGAAACATGGACACTATGACATTTCCTGTGTAAAACCAGTAAAATAACCTCTGATTGGCTAAAATTAGGATTTACTCTTAACTGTTTCACTTCCAACTGGATATAAGCCAGTCTTTTTTTTTTCTTTTTTTTGGCTGCATCGGGTGTGAGTTGCAGCACGTGGGTTCTTCTTTGAGGCATGTGGGATCTTTCGTTGCAGCACGGGCTCTTCGTTGTGGTGCGCAGGCTTCTCTCTAGTTGTGGCGCGCGGGCTCCAGGGCGTGTGGGCTCTGTAGTTTGTGGCACGCAGGCTCTCAAGGACCTACTGTATAGCACAGGGAACTCTGCTCAATATTCTGTAATAACCTAAATGGGAAAAGAATTTGAAAAAGAATAGAAAAAAGAAAAAGAATAGATATATGTGTATGTATAACTGAATCACTTTGCTGTACATCTGAAACTAATACAACATTGTTAATCAACTATAGTCCAATATAAAATAAAAATTAAAAAATAAAATAAAAGGAAAAAAAAAATTAAAAACTGGTGACCTTTGAGATGGAGGCTGCTCCATCAGCCTGAGTCCTGGAAGGACAAGGTGGAGCTGTGTCCCCAACCACCTTGTGAGCCAGAACAAAACGCTGGCTGCTTTGAGATTTGGAGATTGTGTGTTACTGCAGCTTCCGTGTGCTCTGTAAAACTTATATTTCAGTTGTGTGTGTGTGTGTGTGTGTGTATGCTGAGTCATGATGCAAAATGAATCTCTTACCGTACATTATAATCAAGAAGTTTGCTAGCCAATGATACAGATTGCAGTTTTACCTTATATCATCTCTCGGTAAAAAGATTAGCACTGGGGCTTCCCTGGTGGCGGAGTGGTTGAGAGTCCGCCTGCCGATGCGGGGAACACGGGTTCGTGCCCCATTCCGGGAAGATCCCACATGCCGCGGAGTGGCTGGGCCCGTGAGCCATGGCCGCTAAGCCTGCGCGTCCGGAGCCTGCGCTCCGCAACGGAAGAGGCCCGCGAACCGCAAAAAAAAAAAAAAGAGTAGCAGTGGAAGGACCCTGAAAAATCATCTAGTTCCATGCTCTCATTTTAGAGATGAGAATTCAGAGGCCGAAAGAAGTCAAGTCATTTCTCTGAGGTCACAAGGTGAGCAAAGGACTAGGACTCAAGCACATGTTAGACTTCAAGGTGGTGCTTTACCACGAAACCCTGCTTTGGGGCTGATCTTGCGAAAGTGCTTTAAAACTACAAAACCTCATAAAAATGTCAAGTATTGAAATTATTACAAGAACTAGTCAAGTAAGTTGGTAAAAGGCCTAGGCTTTGTCAAACCTGGTTTCAAATGCCGGCTCTGCCACTTATGAGCTATATAACCTTGGGGACATTATTTAATCTCTTTGAACTTCTGTTTCCTTATGTGTAAAATGACAATAATATTATGTATGTCCTATTTTCCTGATGAGTAAATGAGATAATAAATGCAAAGGTCCTAGCACAATGCACATCTCATAGTAAGTGCTAATAAGTTATTGATATTTGTAGTAAATATAATGCCAAAGAATTTGGTTTGGAATAACCACAACAAAAAAAGCGATTCCTGGCCTTGGAAAGAGCCAGGGTTTAGTGCAGAACAGGGTTTCTCAACTGTAGCACTATTAAAATTTGGAGTCAGATGATTCTTTGTTGTGCGGGCTGTCCTGTGCACTGTGGGATGTGTAGCAGCATCCACGGATGCTACCCACTAGACGCTCCAAGTATGTTTTCAGACATTGATGAATGTCCCCTGGGGGCAAAATCAATCCCAGTTGAGAACCACTGTTGTAGAAACTGTGCTTAGAGTTTTTCAATGAATTCTTCCTATTAAACAACAAAAACATAAAAGAAGGTTAAACACTTTGAGAGAAAGGAGTCTGAGCTTCCCTATTCTTATATTTTATTGATGTTACCTACTTAATGTCTATGTGACCTATTGGAATAAATGCTCCATGAAGATGCTGTGTCTGTCTTGTGTCCCGCTGTGTCTCTAGGGTGCACGTCACCCAGCACATAGCAGATGCACAAAAAAGGATATATGTATAGTTGATTCACTCTGCTATAAAGCAGAAACTAACACACCATTGTAAAGCAATTATACTCCAATAGAGATGTTAAGAAAAAAAAGTATCACTGAATCAATGAATGAAAGTAATTTTTTTCTGCAGTCCTTATCTAGTAACTAACAGGCACAAGGTTCCTGCAGGATCAATAGGGTGGACTAGGTTTGTGGAAAGTATCCATTTTCTTCACCCCAACTCGAAAATAAAAAGGTTCCTGAGGAGAACCTATTCTTAACAAAACAGTTAAGGTCTTCACCAGAGCACAGGTCCTCAGATAGCGGTATGAAACGGGCAAAACAGGGTCCCAGTTTTCAGGGTGAGCCACCGGGACCCAAGAGTCAGCATGAGAAACCCCTTCAGGTCAAACTGATAGAAAAACAAGATCGTGTAGCTTCAAAAGTCCCCGGGGCAGGGAAGGACTGGTCTGACGCCAGAGCTGGGGCGTGGAGAGGGCTGATTTAGACAGGTAGAAAGAGGATGCAAAGTCACAGTAGATCTGACTCTGGCCCCCTCCTACTGTTTGAGGTTGTGGACTGCGCCCCAGGAACACAGCTGCCTAGAAAATGATGTTTTCGTGTTCTCGGTCACCCTGCCCTTGTTATTTCTCACATGTGGTGGTTGAGTGAACCTGAAACAAAGCGTGCACCCACTCTTCTGCTCTAAAACCGTGCTACCCACTTAATGATCTCGTGACTCTGCCTGGATATACAAATCTAACAATAACCATTCTGTTTCATTCTAACCTCTGTTTGGATGCCACCTGGGAACCACAGCCTTTTCTAACTATTCTGGCAATCGTGAATAACATTTCTTATGTATTCAGAGTCTTCTCAGTTGAGTGGACTCCTGTGATTCTTGCTGGCACCCACCCAAAGCCACTACTTTGGCTTCCCTGCATCCCACAGCTGGACCCCATCTGTGTCCATGGCTTCCTGGACGCCATCTCAATTTACGTTTCTCCACATGAGTCTATGGCTTTGCTGCTGTGGATGAATCTCATTTCTACTTCCCTTTTCCAGCAACTTTGAAGCCCGTGTTTATCATCTCCTGCATATTTTCCTGCATGCTTTGTCCTTGGACAAAATACCATTCCTCTTTCCCTCTATACCAAAGATGATCTCTGTAGGGTTTCCCAGCAGCCAACAGTAAAGAAAGAATTGTCTTGATAACCCAACAGAAAATGGGCAAAGACTTGAACGTTCTCAAAGGAGAATATCCAAATGGCCAAAAACATATGAAAACGTGCTCAGCTTCATTGGCCTCCAGAGAAATGCAAATTAAAACCACAATATACTCACCACCCCAATGGCTCAGGATGGAAAACACCAAGTATTGGTTTTAATGTTCATGGTCTGCAAGTGGCAGTATAACTTGGTACAGCCACTTTGGAAAGTGGTAATGTGTTTGGTAATATCTACTGAAACTAAGTATTTTAAATTCCCTACAGCAATCAGCATTCATGCCCTGCCAAAAACCTATTCTAGAATGTTCTTCGCAGTGCTGTTCATAACTGCCTCAAACTGGCACTACCCAAATGCCCATCAACCACAGAGTAGATAAATCAATGGCATTATCTTGTCACAGTGGGAGACTATATAGCAACAGGAATGAATTATGTACAACCTCATGCAACACCATGAGTGAATCTCACAAAATGTTGAGCAATAGAAACTTGACACAAAAAGAGTATACACTGTATGACACCATTTCAATAGAGCCCTAAAAGAGACAAATCTATGCCATTGGAAGTGATAATAATGGTGACCCTTAGTGATGGGAAGAGAGCATGTGGGATGTCTCTCTCTCTTTTTTTTTTTTTTACTTTTTTTAATTGAAGTATAGTTGATTTACAATGTTGTGTTAATTTCTGCTGTACAGCAAAGAGACTCAGTTATACATATATACATTCTTTTTTAAATACTTTTCCATTATGGTTTATCCCAGGACATTGAATATAGTTCCCTGTGCTATATAGTAGGACCTGTTTGTCCACCCTGGATGTTTCTTGATTTGGGTGCCGGTTATACAGGTGTGCTCATTTTGTAAAAATTCGTCAAGTTGTACAGTTATGGTCAATGCACTTGTCTGTATCTGTGTTTTACGTTATCAGGGGTCAGGTTATCTGGAAACAAACTCCAAGATGGAGATTTATATGCAAAAAGTTTATTGGGTGGGAGCTCTCAGGAACAATACCTGTGAGAGTCAAGACTTCACTGAACAAGGAGAGCAGGTGACTGGGAAAGCCGTCCTTGGCCAGTCCCACAGGGAGTTCTGGAATTAAGGTCGTCCTTCAGAGACATCAAATTGGGAGTGCGAAAGTCAGGCCTTTATACACTCAAACTAACCACATATTGTCTTTTGAGCAGTGTCCCTTCAAGTCTCTGTGAATTTTCTGTTCAGTATGTCAGTCCTTTCTTTTTTTGTTTTTCTTTTGCCGCACCCTGTGGCATGTGGGATCTTAGTTCCCCGACCAAGGATCGAACCCGTGGCCCCTGCAGTGGAAGCACAGAGTCTTAATCACTGGACCACCAGGGAAGTCCCATCAGTCCTTTCTTTAAAGATATGGACTGTCTCCAAGGAAAGGGCCATGACCTTGGATGAGGCAGCTCTCTCTTTTTTTTTTTTTGCCCTTTAAAATTTTTGTCTTTGGTGAGAACATTTAAGTTCTGCTCTCTTAGCAAATTTCAATTATACAATACAGTGTTATCAATTATAGTCACCACGTTATACATTAGATCCTCAGACCACAGGCCTCGCCTCGGCACGTGGGCTCTCAGTTCCCTAACCAGGGATCGAATCCCCACCCACTGCAGTGGAAGAACAGAGTCTTAACCACTGGACCGCCAGGGTAGTCCCAGACCTTATTCATTTTATAACTGAAAGCTTGTACTATTGTACCAACCTCTTAATATTTCCCCATCCGCAACCCCTGGTAACCACTTTTCTACTCATACTCTCTAGCTGGACCAGCTGAGGGTTACTGGCCACCTGCGCTCCCAGCAGCTGGGCGATTGAGTGCTTCAGTCTGGAAGGGGTCGGCAGCAACCACTCCATATTTGAATTAAAAATTCAAAAAGAAATAGTCTGTCTTGAACAGTGAATAAAGAGAGACGAAACATTTGAAAGAAACAAATGAACAAAATGGGACCACCAATAGGTACACTGACCATAGACCAGCACTGAAATGATTATATCAACTATCAATTTGTTTCATTACCCTGAACTCTAGAACAAGCTGAGCTATGACATATTTCATTAGCTACTTCTCCTGAACCAGATGTCCATGCTTGTTTGTTTATTCACATACTGTTTAGTTCCAAGAATTTCCTGTGACTGACCCAGATACTTTAAGCTCAGCAGGAGAGAATTCACCTATTAATAGCCCGTGTGGAATCTCCTATTTAGAATGTGGAGTCCCAACAAGTGTGTCCAGCTTCCAGCGTTTTCAGCCTTACTGACTGGTTCCAAAGGGCAGGGCTTACTGGCAACATTCCTGTTGTTCAGCACTGTGGCAAGGGTAGCCCCATCCGCTCCAACAGGGCTTGGGCTGAGCCCTTGGTTATTTATTAGAGCTCAGGCTGCAGTTTTCTGGAAGGCACAGAGGGACCTTGGGGTGAAGAGCTCTCTCCAGTAAACACTGTGTTCCTCACTGTGGTGAGGGATCCATTGCGAAATAGTATCCCATTGGGCCTCGCTCTCCACCCAGCCGCTGTGCCGAGTGGCTTCTTTGGGTGGGAGCCCACAGTCACCCAGGCAGCCTTTCACACACTTATCCACTCCTTTTTTTTCCCAGGGAAGGGCTGGGCAGGGAGAAAGCAGACTGCGGCTGAGTTTTAGCCACCATGCGATCCTCTGCAAAGTGGAGAGGGCCATCTCGGGGTGGCAGAAGGTAGCGTCTCTGTTCCAAGTTTTATCATAAACGGTGGTGCTTTCCAACAACAAGCTGAAACAGGAGCCAGTGGCGGTAGACTTGGGAGCTTAGCCAAGCTGTGATGGAAGGGAAGTCTGCCTCTAGCGTCCTCTTTCTGAACCCTTTTCTAGGGAGTCCTCACTTGTCTTTCTGTTCCCAACTCCCCCTCTAAACTCATGGTGCCCACTGCCCTTATGGTTCTGCCAATGCCTTTTGGGGGTAAGTTCACTTCATTTGAGAGGTTCTAGAGGCTCATAGGAACACCAAGCCCTGGGGCCTTCCATATCTCTAATGGACTGTTAGTTATATACTAGACTCCAAAGGGATAGAGCAATCCACTTTGTGAAAGTGGATTGTAAAGAGTTTCCTGGATAAATGGGTTAATGGTAGCTCCAGCATTCGGACAGCTGTATTTCGTATAATGTGTATTTTATCCAATAGCTGCGTTTTAGGTTCCCATACTGCCAGTGGATTTGACAGCAGGCACTCTGTAAGAGGCTGTCATAGTGGATATATATGGTTTTGTCTCTCAGAATAACTCTTCTCGTTGGGGAAATGCTGCTTTAAACTACTGGGCCTATTGATTAATGGTACTCCTATGTCATCGACACAAGAAGGGCATATGGCCCAAGGTGAACCAATGGTAGGAATGTATCCTTTTGTTCACAAAGATTGGTTCAGGGGTTATCAGGTGACACAGGGCAGGCTGCTTGAAATTCTGGGGCAGGATATTTTACACTGAAGCAGATGGAAAAGCATCTTTTCTTCTCTGACTGGTAATCTGTAAGAATTTGAGCCTGGACCTTCTGTCAGTGTGCCCACTGCTACAAACGCTTATGCAAATAGAGCCCACACAAAAGAAGTAGAAAGTAGAGAAAAATAACTGTTACACAAAGAGAGAGATGCCTGGCAGCCTTTTAGGTTTCTTTCATTCTGATTTCCTTACATGAAGATTCATTCCAGTTTGCCTAAGGCAGGCCCAGTTTACATCTGTTATCCCAGCTTAATCATTAACATCTCCCTCTTTCATTCTCAGAAGTGTTCCAGGTGGGTGATAAATTATATAATCACTGCTCCTATCACAATGGGGTTAATAAAGCAATAAAGTCCTTTTTCCCCTTAAGCTAGCTCAAGCTGGTTTTCTGTCATTTGCAAACAAAAAACATCCTAACTGACCTACCATTCATTTCTAAATTAATCAGGAAATCTGATTTCCTAGACTCCTAAACTTGACTGTTTCTACTTGCTTGAACTCTTCGGCAGATATCTGGTTCTTGGTCTCCACCTGTTCTGTGGAACTGACACCCTGTGCTCTTCCAAGCTTACCCAGCCACCTTGTCCTGATTCTGAGTGCCTTTACTCCACACTTCACCAAAGGTCAGCATAGCCCACCGATTTCATCCGAAGGCTCTGGGACCAGGCTTAGAGAAGAAAAGAACCAGGGTAGGTTTGAGGGACCACCTGGGTTCATGAAATTCAACTGTGTTTCCCCTTCATGTGTTATTCTGCTCAAAGTTCAAAGTCCTGGAAGAGAGTGTTGATTTAATTTGGATTTGGGGCCCATTCTTTCACTAGGAGAAACTAGGGCACCATGATAGACATCTTATCATAACTATACAAAATGAGGGAGAGGCAATTCACCTTCAGGATATAGGTGTTGTTAGCAAAAAAAAAAAAAAAGGGAATGAGTGCCAGGAGACCAAAAGCATATTCAACAATGTGTATTTAATAATGCTATTGGGTAGCTTTGCCAGCTATTAATATGTCTATACCAATGAGAGCTAAGTGAGCTCTTAAAATACAGGTGCCTGGTGCTCAGAAAAATTGGAGGTGAGGTGGTTAATCTTTCTGGAAAAACCATGAACCCCAAATCTGACTACCCTAAGTGATAATGGAGCTAGTCTTCATATCCTGTGCATTTCTGTAATCCATGATCATGACACAGAAATGCTAGCTGGCATTTGTAGGGATTTTTGGAGGGTTCCTGCTGTTCTCATTCACTTGCCTCAAATCCTGTCCATCAGGGCTGTCCCCTTGGCCAGCATTACATGAAATTCAGTCTCCAGGTTGAGCCCCTCTTCCTGATTCTCTCCCTCTACACTCAGTCCTGTTACCCTCTTTTGTCTTCTGGCCTTGTAGTACATTTCCCTTCTTATGGCACATCTCACCATTCTGAACTTTCAGCACTGCCTCTTTAGCTTTGCGTTTTGGTTCTCTCTTTCCCCACTGTTCTTGACCTATTAAAGCCCTGGGCTAACACATCATTTGATCTAGTGTGGCCTCTGAGACCTTGTACTTTATCACTGACTCTTGCAGGAGGCACCTTGACTGGTTCATCCCAAAGTGATGTAGGATGGAGTAAGGAAAAATACTGGTCCTAGAGTCAGACACACCTGATTCAAGTCTCAGTTCTGCCATTACTGTCATTATGCAAACCTGGAATCTAACCTCCCAGCAGAATGATGCTCTATAGCTTTCCTAAAACTCCACACACAATTTTGCGGATTTGTTCATGTGTGAATATTTACTTCTCCCTTACTTGGTAATGAACTGTTTTCAAATAACTAATTTAGAGAAAATTTGTTTCCCTTCTCTTCAACATCATTGTATTGGTCAGAGTAAGATGACCTATGCTACAGTAATGAAGAAGCCCTCGAATCTCAGTGGCTTAAACAAAGTTTGTTTTCTCTCACATCATAGCCTGATGTGAATCAGGATGCTGTTCTCTGTAGATGACTCAGGGATCCAGGCTCTTTCCATCGTGCGGCTCCGGTACTGCAGAATCCTTCTCTTCTAGCTCCATATAAGGAGCAGAGAAGACACATAAGATTTCACAGGATATTCTATAGCCAGCCTTGGAAGTGGCATCCATAACTTCTACCCACATCCCATAGGCCAGAACTGAGTTACACTGTCCCTCCCAGATGCAAGGCAGGCTGGATAATAATACAGACTTTCTATGTGCCCAGGAAGAGGAAGCAGTGTTGGTGTCAAGCATCTAGTCTACCACAATCACATTTCCCAGCTGGTATGTGTTGAAAATAAAACCACATGACGTTATCATATAATTATTATAGTAAGTATAATGATATTAAGCCTAACATATGCCAAGCATATAATAAGCTCTTTATATGAATTTTTTTAATTAATTAATTAATATATATATATTATTTTTGGCTGCATTGGGTCTTCATTGCTGTGTGCACGCTATCTCTTGTGGCGAGCGGGAGCTACTCTTCATTGCAGTGTGTGGGCTTCTCATTGCGGTGGCTTCTCTTGTTGCAGAGCACGGGCTGTAGGCACATAGGCTTCATTAGTTGTGGCATGCAGGCCCAGTAGTTGTGGCTCACGGCCTCTAGAGTGCAGGCTCAGTAGTTGTGGTGCACGGGCTTAGTTGCTCCACGGCATGTGGGATCTTCCCGGACCAGGGCTGGAACCCGTGTCCCCTGCATGGGCAGGTGGATTCTTAACCACTGCGCCACCAGGGAAGTCCCTACATGAATTATTTAATTCTCACAACAACCTCATGAGTGTTACAAGGATTAAACAAGATAAATGTTGTGGAAATGCCTGGTGCCAGTAATTATTCATCTCATTTGTTGGTGCATTTCACATTCCACAGGGCAACTGCCCAAGTTAGGATATTAAAATAGACCCTAGTACTGTCTTTAATGTCTATGTCTGGAAATGAATCATTTTGTTATGGAGTTATATGAGAGGGATGTGAGGTATACCAAAAGGAGTCTGCTCAGGTCTTTAGTGATAAGACATAACAACCGTATAAATAGAGTTAATATGAAGCAGACAGTTACAGGGCATAAGGATGAGTCTGCTGGAATTCTGTGATTTAATTTAACTGGGGTTGATTTGCAAAGACATGACCTTGGTTCTATTTCTTGTTTGTCATCCAGCATGGACCCACCAATAGATATAGCCTCTCCACATAGATTCTCCAGGGCTTCTACCATCATGTAGTTTTGCACCCACACTCATGTTTATGCTTGCCCCATCCCAGCCACGCTCCCAGAGATAGACTTCAGCATTCAGTAACTGCTGGAAGAGGCTGCTAGAGGCTGATAAGGAGAAATAACAGATTTTATGTCAAAATGGGGAAGGAAAGAGTAAGAGAGAGAGAAAGTCAGTTGGTGGTCAAGGAAACAAAAGGCAAGGAGGATCAAAAGGAAATAGCCTTGCACTCCAACTCAACGGTCAGCATAAATTTTTTAAAAAGGAAGCTTTCCTTGAAATTAGTCTAGAGTCTGGACATTAACCGTAAAGAAACTTTTCACCAAGAAAGACGAGTACTGAATGAGAAGCTGTGCACGCACTATTTTTTTTTTTTTTTGCGGTACGCGGGCCTCTCACTGTCGTGGCCTCTCCCGTTGCGGAGCACAGGCTCCGGATGCGCAGGCCCAGCGGCCATGGCTCACGGGCCCAGCCGCTCCGCGGCATGTGGGTTCCTCCCGGACCGGGGCACGAACCCGTGTCCCCTGCATCGGCAGGCGGACTCTCAACCACTGCACCACCAGGGAAGCCCGCACGCGCTATTTTTAGTTTTTGCAGTAGGATTCCCTTTGGGGTAGCAGGGGTTAGACTCCAGCAGGCAAATGAGAGGCAGTCTCTCTTCCTACAAGGGGAGGTCTCGGCCCTTACAGAACCCTACGATTGTCTGGCCCCGCCAGACTCGCCTGACACAGCAATGCATGCTTTGTTTCTGGACTTGCTCTTTTTCATATGAAGAGGTTGACATCATCCAAAGGCATCTGCCATATAGTTGATGCAAACAGAAGCCATTTCCAAGGAGTAAGAAGCGGGTACTTCAGCCCTTGGCTGGGTGGGTGGGTGTGCATTCCGCTCTTGTTTCACAGGGCTGGGAGCTGAATTCAGGAAGCCCCCTAACAATTACGTGCGTTGTGTTAAAAAACCATAAATACACATCACCATTGAGTTTTTCTCATTCTAGGCACTAATGATCTTGGATTATGAACAGTCCCTTTCTCTCCTGAGAAAATGTCACAGTCAGTAACTTAGCTAGGATGTTGAGGTAGTCTTCCAGAATCAGACGACATGTTCCTATTTCTAAGTGAAAACTTCAACACACTCTTCCTGACTTCTAATTCATGTAAGAAAAGCACAACAGATCCAAGAATGAAGAATTTGTCAGAAATGAAAAGACAGCACAACTCTCACCTGCATTAACCTGCATTAAGATGAAAGTTTCACTTCCTTCACATCTGTGTGTGTGTGTGTGTGTGTGTGTGTGTGTGTGTGCGCACATTCGTGCGTGAGTGATAAGTCTAGCTGTATCACAAAGCCCTGGCCTTATAACCTAGTTGTTCTCATGATGGAGGTTGTAGGGGAGGGAGAAGATCAAAAGCAAAGGTGGAGTTGATAAAAACATCGTGACATGCAGTAGAAAATGGTTACACGGGACAATGTGCAGAAAGTAAACAAAACACTTAGTAATGCGCATAAAATACTTAACATGGGAATGGCACAGAATGGACATCAATAACTATCACTATTATCATTTTTTAATTAATTAATTATTTATTTTTGGCTGCGTTGGGTCTTCGTTGCTGTGCGCGGGCTTTCTCTAGTTGTGGCAAGAGGGGGCTACTCTTTGTTGCAGTGTGCAGGCTTCTCATTGCAGTGGCTTCTCTTGTTGCACAGCACAGGGTGTAGGTGCGCGGGCTTCAGCAGTTGTGGAACGCGGGCTCAGTAGTTGTATCACTACTACCACTGAGAAACTCTTTCTAGAAGCCTGGAGTCCTGGGGATTTGCCTTCATTCCTTTTAAGGTGGGTCTGTGACCTAAACGTCTGTCCTTGTAAAGAAGTAATTCTGGAGATACACAGACACACACACACACACACACACACACACACACACACACACACACACACACTGGAATCCTACTCAGCCATAAAAAGAATAAAATTTTGGGCTTCCCTGCTGGCGCAGTGGTTGAGAGTCCGCCTGCCGATGCAGGGGACACAGGTTCCTGCCCTGGTCCGGGAGGATCCCACATGCCGCGGAGTGGCTGGACCTGTGAGCCATGGCCGCTGAGCCTGCACGTCCGGAGCCTGTGCTCCGCAACGGGAGAGGCCACAACAGTGAGAGGCCCGCATACCGCAAAAACAAAAAACAAACGAATAAAATTTTGCCATTTGCAACAACATGGATGGACTCAGAGAGCATTATGCTAAGTGAAATAAGTCAGAAAAAGACAAACACTATATAACATCACTTACATGTGGAATCTAAAAAATACAGCAAACCAGTAAATATAACAAAACAGAAGCAGACTCATAGAGAACAAACTAGTGGTTATCAGTGGGGAGAGGGAAGCAGCGGGGGACAAGATAGGGGTAGGGGATTACAAAAAAAAAGAAGTTCCCTTTGTCTGTCCTCTGTCCTTGCTGTAAGTTCACTTTCTTTTCTCTAAGCTTCAAGAAAGATGCCAGACTGAAGGTCTCCTGTGCTCCAGTAGATGTCAGTCTGGCCTTATGGGAGGACCTAGGGAAAACTAAGATACACACAAGGCTGCTTCCAGGAATGAATGAAAAGGGGGGTGGAGTGCCTTTCACAGGCCATCTAAGAAATAAGGCAGGAAAGAGGAGGCAGCATCAAGACTTCGAAGCCCACTTCCATCTCAGGAAAGTATATTGTAAATTTGAGAATTTTACAAACACAAACTTTTAGTTAACAAACATTAATTGAGAGGTTACTGTGTGCTGGGGACCTTCTTAGGTCCTAGAGATATAGGATTTGTTGATGTAGTTCCTATCCTCTAGGCCTCCCAAGTTACTTTTTTTTTTAATTTATTATTATTATGTGTTGAAAGAATGAAATGAAATGCATGCATGAGAACAAAAGTGTCTGAGTGTTTGCTTGCAGAAGAGCATCTTGGAAAAATAGCCACACACACACCCCCCCCAGTTTTGTAACAAAGGAAACCCTAAGGATGAACCAAATGATACGTAGTGACGTTGAGAAGAAAGAGGAAAACAGGCATAACCCCTGATGTCTGCAGGAGGAAAGTCAGCGTGAAACAGCAGCCGCCAGGGAAGGGGAATGAGCCCTGGATCGTCACAGCCGAGGACTGCGATGATGTGTGTGGACCCCACAGCAACATCAAGGAAGTGGAGTCCTTGCAAGGAGCTAGTTCTGGCTCTCAGTGGTTCTCTGCTACTACGAGCATGTGTGCTCTTGGATCCTTGGGCCACCCGGGCGGCCACAGGAGCCAGATACCATCAGTAGTCAGTGACTGGTTCCAATTCTGACCCACCACTTGGCTGGTGTGTGGCCTTGTGCCACCAACTCCACCTCCCTAGAGAGCTCCTTGCCTATAAAATGAGGATTTTTACTAGAACCTACCTTATGGAGTTGCGTGAGGATTAAGTGAGATCATCCCTAGAAAACAACAGACTAGCTGGTATATATTGAGAGTGCAATAAACATTAGCTATTATTGTTTATTGTTATTCTTACTAATTTTTCTAGGACTGTTTCTCCATTCATTGCATGACAGAATAAACCAGCCAGCAAATTTACAAAGTCTCTTACCAATGTAAAAAGAGATGATTGTGATTTCATACTTTTGTTTCCATTTATACAGTAATGTGGAAGTGTGGGGTACGGGACAAGCTAATTCTCGTCAGCAAGAAGGAAAACAAAGACCATGGACTGGTAAGGAGAGAAGTAAGTGAGTGCATTACCGGCTGGTGATAACAAACAAAAAGATGGTATAGTACCTCCTCCTCGTTCCCCTTCTTCTTTTTTTTTTCCTTTCTTTGGCTGCGCCACGTGGCTTGTGGGGTCAACCAGGGATCAAACCCGTGTCCCTGGAAATGCAGAGTCCTAACCACTGGGCCACCGGGGAACTCCCCTCATTCTGTTTCAAGCAAGGAAAGCACTAGAAACAGTTTTTTATATCCAATGTAGCTCAGATTGACTGAAAGAAAATCTGAAAAAAACAGGGGTTCTTCGTCTCACACAGACTGGCTGGTCTGACATGTGCAGACTCGTCTTCCTTAGAGCTCACAGCATTTGTTTCCTTCCCTTTCCTGCTATGAAACACCAGTCCTGGGAGTCTCTCTGCTTAATCATGAATGCACCTTCATGTTCCCGAGTCACATGGTCCATGGGTTTCCCAGGCTCAAGAATAAGGGCAAGTATTCTACTTCTTCACATTTCACGGTGGCAGAAACATCCAGAACTTGTAAAATCTGGGCTCCTCTCAGAGTTTTGGTTACATTCACATACACATTTTCAAAGTTAGGGTAACAGGACAAATGCCCTTCTTCTCTCTTCCTTTCATCTCCTCACTGGCCTATCCACCCAAGACCCATCCACTCAGGTTGGATCTCAAGACGTGTCACTAGCCACCTTCATAAAGTTTATATTATGAATTGGCCTCTGTGGACCCAGACATTTCAGACTTCAGGAAGAAATGAGTTTAATGTTTAACCCCAAGGGAACAAAGGGTATTTAGAAGATGCTATGGGGTCCCAGGAGGCAAAGAAAGAAAGTCAGAATGACAGGCAAAGGAAAAGAGTTGTCAAATCCCAGATGTAAGGACAGGAGACACTTCACCAACTTCCTCACAGAGCACTCCATTATTTTGCTCACTACCTTCATCAGATGTACAAAGCAAGCAGCAACCCGTGTCTCCACTCCCTGCCTGCAGAAAGCTTGTGCCAACAGAAGCACAAGGTGGTGATCTTTGCTTACATAATTCTGGCATGAGTTCTAAATCTCTAGACTTGGGAAGCTGCCCACTAAAGACAGATGGACAAATGGAATGATGTCTCAGTTAAGGTGTGCTCAGGAAAAGAACTTCCTTTATAATCAAAACTAAGTCTCCAATATACCCTGAGAGATAGTGTTTGCCAAGGAATGTGGGGCACAACAATTGATGACTATTGCTTCCTTAACAGGATCTTAAAGTGCCAGAAGGGAATTCTCTGGCAGACCAGTGGTTAGGACTCCAGTGCTTTCACTGCCAGGCCCAGGCGTAATCCCTAGTCAGGGAACTAAGATCCCCGAAAGCCACCAATATACAAACAAACAAACAACAACAACAACAAAAAAACCAGGAAGGGAGCAAATGCAGAAACAAGGGAGGAGCAGTCAAGCAACAACAGTGCAGCCTTGAGGCAGGGTCCTGGTTCTTCCTCAAGGAATATACATCACAATATCATTGAGTTCTGCAGGAACTAAGGCCCCCACCCAGGTGGTAACTTCAGGCTGAGCCCAAGATTCCTGGAGTACCACCCAGTTATCTCACCACCAACCAATTGGAAGAAAGCCACACACCCTGCAGCCCTCACCCAAATTATGCCTATAAAAACTTTTAGCTGAAAACCATTGGGGAGTTCAGGGTTTTAGAGCAGGAGCCACCCATCCTCCTTGTATTGGCACTGTTAAAATAAATGCTGCCCTTTCCTTCACCATAACCTGGTGTCAGTAGATTGGCTTCACTGTGCACAGGAAAGCAAACCTGAGTTTGGTTCAGTAACATATTGTCGGTGATGAAAACATATATGTACACACAATATATAAAGGCGATCTTATGGATTCGTGTGGGTCTTTCAAGGTATCAGATAATCAGCATGGTATAGTACTAAAAATGGTAACAATAGCTATCATTAGTTGTTTCTGGAGTACTTAACTACTTGCCAGGCACTATACCAAGACCTTTAAATGTATTAACTCATTAATCTCCATAAGAGTCTTATGAGATTGTTATTTCTCAAAAATGAGAAACCCAAGGCACAGAGAGATGTACTGAAAAGAGCACTGACCGATCATTTGGGGGGCCTGAAGTCCAGTCCCAGGTACAAGTAAGTTGACATGAGTTTAGGGAAAAGTCTAGCTTCTCCAGAGAGCAATTTTTTTTTTTTTTTTTTTTTTTTTTTTTGGCGGTACACGGGCCTCTCACTGCTGTGGCCTCTCCCGTTGCAGAGCACAGGCTCCGGACGCACAGGCTCAGCGGCCACAGCTCACGGGCCCAGCCGCTCCACGGCACGTGGGATCTTCCCGGACCGGGGCACGAACCCGGGGCATCAGCAGGCTGACTCGCAATGACCGCACCACCAGGGAAGCCCAGAGAGCATTTTCTTTTCCATTTAGTACACAAACAAAACAAGAGAAACATCCAATTATTGGTTATTTAGTATGGATCAGGCACAAGAGTGAGCATTTTACATGCACTATCTCATTTAATTTTCATAGTCAGATGGGGTGGGTACTGGTATCCTCATTTTACAGACAAGGAAATTGATGCCTCAGAGGTGAGTAACTGGATGTGCTCATAAGTGCTACAGCTAGAATCTGAATCCAGGCCTGTATGTATCCAGAGCCCTTAACCCTCACAACCTTTCCAGCTTCAGTTCCTTTAGACTTGCTTCCTTTACCTGCAGTCCTTCTTTAAGGCTTGTTCAAGGCCATCCTTTAGGCATTAACTCAAAACATTAAGTTTGTAGAAGCTTTTCCTCAAGGCTGTTGCACTGCATAACTCCAGGGGGCGCTGTCCACATGGACCGTCACGTGAGAGGTGCCCCACTGAAAATGAGTAATGTGGCAGCTGTTTTCACTAACCACTGCATGAAATCCTGGTCATTCTCTATCACCCCATCTGGTTTCATTTACGTCTTACGACTTACTCCCATCTAAAATGAATTATTCTATTTATATAATTATTTTCTATGTCTCTGTGATGTTGTGATTCATAATAAGACATATTTGGTCTTCGTTCCATTTCTGGCACAGAACTCCTAAAACCTTTGGAATTTCCGAAGTGATGAGAGCAATAAAGGTGTCTTGTGTTATGTTAATGAGGTGACTTTCCACACACACCTAAAGGTGGTTGCCAGAAGAACCAACCATGTGATTACAGGGTTGGAACTTTGAATCCCACCTCCCTGACCTCTGGGGAGGGGAAAGGGACTGGAGGTTGAATTGACTGCCAACAGCCAAAGATTTAATTAATCATGCCAGTGTAATGAAACCTCCATTTAAAAAATCAAAAGGTTGGCTCTTGAAGATGGCGGAGTAGAAGGACAAGCGCTCACTCCTTCTTGCGAGAGCACCAGAATCACAACTAACTGCTGAACAATCATCAACAGGAAGACACTGAAACTCACCAGAAAAGATACCCCACCTCCAAAGACAAAGGAGAAGCCCCAGTGAGATGGTAGGAGGGGAGCAATCACAATAAAACCAAATCCCATGACTGCAGGGTGGGTGACTCACAAACTGGAGAACACGTATACCACAGAAGTCCACCCACTGGATTGAAGGTTCTGAGCCCCACGTCAGGCTTCCCAACCTGGGGGTCCGGCAATGGGAGGAGGAATTCCCAGCAAATCAGACTTTGAAGCCTAGCAGGATTTGATTGCAGGACTTTGACAGGACTGGGGGAAACAGAGACTCCACCTTGCAGGGCACACACAAAGTAGTGTGTGCATCGGGACCCAGGGAAATGAGCAGTGACCCCATAGGAGACTGAACCAGACCTAACTGTTAGTGTTGGAGGCTCTCCTGCAGAGGCAGGGTGTGGCTGTGGCTCACCGTGGGGACAAGGACACTAGCAGCAGATGTTCTGGGAAGTACTCCTTGGCGTGAGCCCTCCCAGAGTCCACCATTAGTCCCACCAAAGAGCCAGGTAGGCTCCAGTGCTGGGTTGCCTCAAGCCAAACAACTACCAGGGAGGGAACCCAACCCCACCCATCAGCAGACAAGTGGATAAAAGTTTTACTGGGCTCTGCCCACCAGAACAACACTGAGCTCTACCCACCACCAGTCCCTCTCATCAGAAAGCTTGAACATGCCTCTTAGATAGCCTCATCCACCAGAGGGCAGACAGCAGAAGTAAGAACTACAACACTGGAACATGTGGGAGGAAAACCACATTCACAGAAAGATAGACAAAATGAAAAGGCAGAGGACTTTGTACCAGATGAAGGAACAAGATAAAACCCAGAAAACAACTAAATGAAGTGGAGACAGGCAACATTCCAAAAAAAGAATTCAGAATAATGATAGTGAAGATGATCCAGGACTTCGGAAAAAGAATGGAGGCAAAGAACGAGAACGTGCAAGAAATGTTTAACAAAGACCTAGAAGAATTAAAGAACAAACAAACAGAGATGAACAATACAATAACTGAAATGAAAAATACACTAGAAGGAATCAATAGCAGAATAACTGAGGCAGAAGAACGGATAAGTGACCAGGGAGACAGAATGGTGGAATTCACTGCCGTGGAACAGAATAAAGAAAAAAGAATGAAAAGAAATGAAGACAGCCCAAGAGACCTCTGGGACAACATTAAACGCACCAACATTCACATTATAGGGGTCCCAGAAAGAGAAGAGAGAGAGAGAAAGGACCCGAGAAAATATTTGAAGAGATTGGAGTCGAAAACTTCCCTAACATGGGAAAGGAAATAGCCACCCAAGTCCAGGAAGTGCAGAGAGTCCCAGGCAGGATAAACCCAAGGAAAAACACTCTGAGACACATAGTAATCAAATTAACAAAAATTAAAGACAAAGAAAATTTATTGAAAGCAACAAGGGAAAAATGACAAATACAAGGGAACTCCCAGAAGGTTAACAGCTGATTTCTCAGCAGAAACTCTACAAGCCTGAAGGGAGTGGCATGATATATTTAAAGTGATGAAAGGGAAGAACCTACAACCAAGATTACTCTACCCGGCAAGTATCTCATTCAGATTCGACAGAAAAATCAAAAGCTTTACAGACTGGCAAAAGCTAAGAGAATTCAGCACCACCAAACCAGCTCTACAACAAACACTAAAGCAACTTCTTTAAGTGGGAAACACAAGAGAGGAAAAGGAACTACAAAAACAAACCCAAAACCATTAAGAAAATGGTCACAGGAACATACATATCGATAATTACCTTAAACGTGAATGGATTAAATGCTCCAACCAAAAGACACAGGCTCGCTGAATGGATACAAAAACAAGACCCATATATATGCTGCCTACAAGAGACCCACTTCAGACCTAGGGACACATACAGACTGAAAGTGAGGGGATGGAAAAAGATATTCCATGCAAATGGAAATCAAAAGAAAGCTGGAGTAGCAATACTTATATCAGACAAAATAGACTTTAAAATAAAGAATGTTGCAAGAGACAAGGAAGGACAGTACATAATGATCAAGGGATCAATCCAAGAAGAAGGTATAATAACTATAAACATATATGTACCCAACATACGAGCACCTCAATACATAAGGCAACTGCTAACAGCTATAAAAGAGGAAACTGACAGTAGCACAGTAATAGTGGGGGACTTTAACACCTCACTTACACCAATGGACAGATCATCCAGACGGAAAATTACTAAGGAAACACAAGCTTTAAATGACAAAATAGACCAGATAAATTTAATTGATATTTATAGGACATTCCATCCAAAAACAGCAGATTACACTTCTTCTCAAGTGCACACAGAACATTCTCCAGGATAGATCACATCTTGGGTCACAAATCAAGCCTCGGTAAATTTAAGCAAATTGAAATCATATCAAGTATCTTTTCTCACCACAGTGCTATGAGATTACAAATCAATTACAGGGAAAAAAACGTAAAAAACACAAACACATGGAGGCTAAACAATAGGTTACTATATAACCAAGAGATCGGTGAAGAAACCAAAGAGAAAATCAAAAAATACCTAGAGACAAATGCCAAGGAAAGCACGACGATCCAATACCTATGGGATGCAGTAAAAGCAGTTCCAAGAGGGAAGTTTATAGCAATACAAGCCTACCTTAAGAAACAAGAAAATTCTCAAATAAACAATCTAACCTTACACCTAAAGGAACTAGAGAAAGAAGAACAAACAAAACCCAACGTTAGTAGAAGGAAAGAAATCATAAAAAGCAGAGCAGAAATAAATGAGATAAAAACAATAGCAAACATTAATAAAACTAAAAGCTGGTTTTTTGAGAAGATAAACAAAATTGATAAACCTTTAGCCAGACTCATCAAAAAAAGGGGGAGGACTCAAATCAATAAAATTAGAAATGAAAAAGAAGTTACAACGGACACTGCAGAAATACAAAGCATCATAAGAGGCTACTACAAGCAACTCTATGCCAATAAAGTGGACAACCTGGAAGAAATGGACAAATTCTTAGAAAGGTATAACCTTCCAAGACTGAACAAGGAAGAAACAGAAAATATGAACAGACCAATCACAAGTAATGAAATTGAAACTGTGATTAAAAATCTTCCAACAAACAGAAGTCCAGGACCAGATGGCTTCACAGGTGAATTCTACCAAACATTCAGAGAAGAGCTAGCACCCATCCTTCTCAAACTCTTCCAAAAAATTGCAGAGGAATGAACACTCCCAAACTCATTCTATGAGGCCACCATCACCCTGATACCAAAACCAGACAAAGATACTACAAAAAAAGAAAATTACAGACCAGTATCAGTGATGAATACAGATGCAAAAATCCTCAACAAAATACTAGCAAACAGAATCCAGCAACACATTAAAAGGATCATACACCATGATCAAGTGGGATTTATCCCAGGGATGCAAGGATTCTTCAATGTATGCAAATCAATCAATGTGATACACCATATTAACAAGTTGAAGGAGAAAAACCACATGATCATCTCAATAGATGCCGGAAAAGCTTTTGACAAAATTCAACACCCATTTATGATAAAAACTCTTCAGAACGTGGGCATAGAGGGAACCTACCTCAACATAATAAAGGCCATATACAACAAACCCACAGCAAACGTCATTCTCAAAGGTGAAAAACTGAAAGTATTTCCTCTAAGATCAGGAACAAGACAAGGATGTCCACTCACACCAGTATTATTCAACATAGTTTTGCAAGTCCTAGCCATGGCAATCAGAGAAGAAAAAGAAATAAAAGGAATACAAATTGGAAAAGAAGAAGTAAAACTGTCACTGTTTGCAGATGATATTATACTATACATAGAGAATGCTAAAGATGCACCAGGAAACTACTAGAGCTAATCAATGAATTTGGTAAAGTTGCAGGATACAAAATTAATGCACAGAGATCTCTTGTATTCCTATACAATAATGATGAAAAATCTGAAAGAGAAATTAAGGAAACACTCCCATTTACCATTGCAACAAAAAGAATTAAATACCTAGGAATAAACCTACCTAAGGAAACAAAAGACCTGTATGCAGAAAACTAGAAGACACTGATGAAAGTAATTAAAGATGATACAAACAGAGGGAGAGATATACCATGTTCTTGGATTGGAGGAATCAACATTGTAAAAATGACTATACTACCCAAAGCAATCTACAGATTCAATGCAATCGCTATCAAACTACCAATGGCATATTTCACAGAACTAGAACAAAAAATTTCACAATTTGTATGGAAACACAAAAGACCCCGAATAGCCAAAGCAATTTTGAGAAAGAAAAATGGAGCTGGAGGAATCAGGCTCCCTGACTTCAGACTATACCACAAAGCTACAGTAATCAAGACAATATGGTACTGCCACAAAAAACAGAAATATAGATCAATGGAACAGGATAGAAAGCCCAGAGATAAACCCACGCACTTACGGTCAACTAATCTATGACAAAGGAGGCAAGAATACACAATGGAGAAAAGATAGTCTCTTCAATAAGTGGTGCTGGGAAAACTGGACAGCTACATGTAAAAGAATGAAATTAGAACACTCCCTAACACCATACACAAAAATAAACTCAAAATGGATTAGATTCCTAAATGTAAGACCGGACACTATAAAACTCTTAGAGGAAAACACAGGAAGAACACTCTTTGACATAAATCACAGCAAGATGTTTTTTGATCCACCTCCTAGAGTAATGGAAATAAAAACGAAAATAAACAAATGGGACCTAATGAAACTTAAAAGCTTTTGCACAGCAAAGGAAACTACAAACAAGACGAAAAGACAACCCTCAGAATGGGAGAAAATATTTGCAAACGAATCTACCGACAAAGGATTAATCTCCAAAATATATAAAGAGCTCATGCCACTCAATATTAAAAAAACAAACAACCCTATCCAAAAATGGGCAGAAGACCTAAGTAGACATTTCTCCAAAGAAGATATACAGATGGCCAAGAAGCACAAGAACAGCTGCTCAACATCACTAATTATTAGAGAAATGCAAATCAAAACTACAATGAGGTATCACCTCACACCAGTTAGAATGGGCATCATCAGAAAATGTACAAACAACAAATGTTGGAGAGGGTGTGGAGAAAAGGGAACCCTCTTGCACTGTTGGTGGAAATGTAAACTGATACAGCCACTATGGAGAACAGTATGGAGGTTCCTTAAAAAACTAAAAAGAGAATTACCATATAACCCAGCAATCCCACTACTGGGCATATACCCAGAGAAAACCATAATTCAAAAAGACACATGCACCCCAGTGTTCATTGCAGCAGTATTTACAATAGCCAGGTCATGGAAACAACCTAAATACCCACTGACAGACAAATGGATAAAGATGATGTGGAACATATATACAATGGAATATTACTCAGTCATAAAAAGGAAAGAAATTGGGCCGTTTGTAGAGATGTGGATGGATGTAGAGATTGTCATACAGAGTGACGTAAGTCAGAAAGAGAAAAACAAGTATCATATATTAACACATATATGTGGAACCTAGAAAAATGGTACAGATGAACCTGTTTGCAGGACAGATATAGAGACACAGATGTAGAGAACAAATGTATGGACACCAAGGGGGGAAAGCGGCGGGGTTGGTGGTGGTGGTAGAATGAATTGGGAGATTGGGATTGACACATATATACTAATATGTATAAAACAGATAACTAATAAGAACCTGTTGTGTAAAAAAATAAAATTCAAAAATTAAAATAATAAATGAAATAAATAAAAAGTGAAAAGATTGGGATTGTGAAAGCTTTGGGGTTGTAGAACACATAGAGATTTAGGGAGAGTGGCATGTTCTGAGGAGACATGGAAGCTTCATGCCCTTTCCCCATACCATTCCCCGTGCATCTCTTCCATCTGTCCATTCCTGAGTTATATCCTTTTATAATAAAGCAGTAATCTAATAAGTAAAACATTTCTCTGCTTTCTGTGAGCTGCTCTAGCAAATTAGTCAAACACAAGGAAAGGGTCATGAGAACCTCTGATCCATTCAATCAGAAGCACAGGTGATAACCTGGGCTTGCAATTGGCAGCTGAAGTGAAGGGGAGTGGCAGTCTTGTAGGTGTGAACCCTTAAACTGTGGAATCTAATGCTGTATCCGGGTAGTGTCAGAATTAGGTTGAATTATAGGACACCTCGTTGGTGTTGGAGCATCGCTTGGTAGTGCTGGAGGAACCCCCCACAATGGAACTGGGTGCAGAACTTCTTTTAGTCCCCCAAGAATATATAAACTTCATAAGGACTGGAACCTTTCTTATTTACCGCTGTTTGGGAAAGATTTAGTGACAGGCCCATAGTAGGTGCTTAATAAATTCTTTGTTGGGTGTTTTTGAAGATGTTACATGGCTTCCAGTAATCCTTGTCTCATCAAAATCACAGAGTTGTTGTAGGGTAAAAAGTTTCAAAGACAGCCTGTGCGTAAAGAAGACACTGATATACTAAGTTAGGATCACAAATGACTTCTTACATTTTTTGTGCTTTAAACTTTATGAACTTTGCAGCAAATTAGAATTCTCAATATCATTGACCAAATAAACATTTGACAAAAATTAAGAAGTTTCAGAATATAGGTGTTGGATAAGATACTGATTAACATATATCACTTTTATATTTCAGATGGGCAACTACATTGGTTAAACCACTTTGCAAACTAGTTACATGTGATCTTGTAGACTTAGTATTCACATTTCCTATGACTCAGATTCTTGTGGATACCGAAGAGAAACTCCTACACTTGAACCCAGGAGATGATATCAGAATGTTCATAGTAATCCTACTTATGACAACAACAACAATGGAAACAACCCAAATGCCCATTGTCAAGAAAACAGACAAATAATTTGTGCTCTGGAAATTTATGAAGCTGTAAAAAATGAATTAATTACAACTACATATAAAAATCTAGAAGAATCTTAGTAATATAATCTTGAATGAAAACAAGCGAGTCCCAGAAGTTTATATAAAACTTGATGTTCTTCTAATTAAGTTCATTTTTTAAAAAACCTAAACAATGATTAAGAACAAAAAGAACAGTGGGGAACTCCCTGGCAGTCCAGTGGTTAAGACTCAGCGCTTTCACCACTGCACAGCCAAAAAAAAGAACAAGAGAATGAATGGTAAACTCAACATTTGCCATTGTGCTTTCCCTGGGTAAGGGAAAGTGCGGGACAGGATTGGGAAGGAGACAACGGTTTAAATATAAGTTGTCAGTGTTCTGGTTCTGGGGTTGGATGGTGGTTTGTGATATTAAAACACCCGTGTCAACCCAGGATTTCATATTCCCACCTCTCCATGGAGAGAAGTCTTCTAGGAGACAGGCCTAGAGGTGACTCTTGAAGGATGAGCTGAATCCAGGGTCCGGTCTACTCAGTTTTATACATCCAGGGCCTATATATACTGTCCAGCAAAACACGGGTCCTCAGTGAGGTTTCTTGAATGAATGAAAGAGCAAGTGAATAAATGAGAGAAAAATGTAAAGTCCTTTTGGTTAATACTGCGTGTAGTCTGAATAACCACTCATCTCCATACTTCTACCCTACACATACTGAATTGTGTAACTGATTTCCTAATTAGTTGAAAAAAAACAAAAAGCAAAAAAATAGCATTCTCTCAAAATAGTAAACAACGACATAGCATATTTCCACATAGACTATTCCATAACACGCATCAGTAACTGTGTAGTGAGGAAATGATTCCAAATCAAATACACTACAGAAAAAGCTTTTTAATGCACTTTTTTTTTTCCCCCAGGCAAAAGAGCTTCAGAAAACATCCATCATTAAGTAGTTTTACAAATGGCACTTTTGGCTACACTAGAGAATTAGATATGAGTCCCATGTGTTTTCTCTGATACGTTAGTAGTAGATCAGCTTTATAGTGCAACCCTTTCTTAGGGTAAAAAAAATGGCTAATTTGTTCTAAAAGACAGAAAAGGCTGGAACCCTAAAGTCATTGTTTTAAAAATTGAACATTTATTTCATGCTATACTGTATTTTCATATTATAATTTTAAGTATTTTGCTATAATGTTTAAGAAATGGAGAAAATAAATTTTAACCTAATTTAAAAATAAACATATATATTAGGTACATATATTAATGCATTTGACAATACCATATGCTAACTTTGATGATGAACTTCCTTTCGGTACACTGCAGATTTGTCCTTTTGGTATTGAACTGAGGACAAACATTACACCTGAAATTCTGCCTTAAATGAGTAAAGCCATGGTCAATGACACCAATAGACTCCAACCAATTTGCAAAACTGAAATGTTCTAGAGTTATTCTGATCATGTATAACCAAAATGAAACAGGATTCATATTCAATGGGAGAGAATAGTCAACATCATTCAAGTAGATCTTAAAAGCAGATTATTTTCACAACATATTTGAAAGTAACGAGTATTTGGAAACGTGAGACTCAATTCTGGCCCGAAAGCAATGATTTTTAAATTATTAATTGCTACCACTCCAATGCATTCACCTTTTATAAGGTAGTGTGAAGCTGACAGTATCTAATCTACTCAAACATGGATATCTTCTTCATGTTACCCACCATTTCTCAACTAGAAATGTATCAATTTATACAATTATTTATCAGATATTAGTAAGAAAACATCAGATAACAGAACCAACCCAAAAGGCAGCTGCATTTTTCTCTCTACAGCAGAATTAACCAACATGGCTTTCAAATCCTATGCTAAAGAATTAACGAAAAATGATTTCTGTCTCTATCACAAAAACACAGACACATTACACAAACACCTGAAAAACCAAAAGTGTTTTCTCTAGGAACAAAGTAAGCCATTTCAGGGATTCTCCATGAGTGAACTCTCACACACAATACACACAGACACACACATACATAGGAAATAAAAGCTCTTAGAAATACTGCTTACTGTTAATTTAGAATCATTCTTGGTGTTACATTTAGGAATGGAGCTTCTAAATTTTAAAGCCGTTCAACTGTCAAAATATCACATAAAATATTTATTTTTTAATGATATGATTTAACAACTCAAGGCCTGAGTTAATTAAAGTATGTATCCTTCACCTGCACAGGTACACGGCACAACTGCATTTTATGAATAATCCAAAGCCAAAGGCCTGTTTTCACGCCACTACCCTCCACTGCAGGAGGCTATATAAGGACATAGGATTGGAGGGCGGGAGGCTGGTGTTTGGCCCAGGCTCTGGCCCCAACAAGCCTCATGAGTATGGGCGCGCCACCTGACCACTCCACACCTCAGCAAAATGCAAAGAATAGAAACCGTGCTCTCCGTGGCTCCATGCAGCGCTATTATTTCAGGATTTTTCTGACTCTAGTTTTCATTAGGCGTGGGGCTTTATTCACAACTGTTGTACTTCTACCCAGTGGTTGGTCGGTAATTTACATCTGGATAGCTGGAGCCTTTCAGTAACTAGGTTAAGTTTTTGGTCCTTTATTCAAAAAAAGTGAGTACCTAGTCTTAGTGGGTTAAAAATGGCCAGATTCTTTGCAGCTCCTCCCATCAAAAGGAAGTCTGTTTCCCAGCCTCTTGATTCTGGGCTAGCTTTGTGACTTGCTTTGGCCAACAAAATGCTGTGGAGGTGACACTGTGACTTCCAAGCAAGTCCACAAAAGGTCTTGCAGTTTCCATGCTCCCCCTCTTTGATCTCATGAGGCCTAACGAGAAAGCCTGGGCTAGCTATGGGGAAAGGCCACATGAAGTGAACTGAGGCACCCCAGCCAACAGCCCCAGCCAACAGCGAGATACATGCACAAAGCCATCCACAATCAGCCAGCCCCGCAATCGACACGCTCCCTGACCACAGATGTTTGTTTGAACCCAACCCGTACCACATCAAGCTGTGGCCGGTCATCCTAGCAGAGCTTTGCCCAAAAGGCCAACCCACAGGATCAGGAGCAAATAAGTAGTGTTATAAGGTATGCTTTGGGTTGATTTGCTAGACAGCAATGGATAGCTGACATGCTGCTCTGTGTTAGGAACTGTGCTAGGTGAAGGGACCACCTGGGCAGCAAGACATAGTTCCTGCTCCGCAGTTGCTTAGAGTGTAGTCAGCGAGACAGACGTGTAATGGGACAATTTCAAAGGAAATGTCATCAGTGCTCTCGTCACAAGAGGGTGGTGTATAGGGGTCCATGGGAATTTAGAGAAGGGCATCAATCCCAGAACTAGATTGCTGGCAAAGATTTCTCAGAGGTAATATCTAAGAATACCTAAGGGGAATTAATAAGACAGATTTTTCCAGGCAAAGAAGGAGAGAGAATAATATTCTAGGGAGGAGAAACTGCACGGGCAAAGGCTGCAGGGAGCTAGACCGGGGCCCTTTTGGGACTGGAGCTTTCACTTTAACTACAGGGTGAGGATGCCAGGGGTGGGCTGGGACTATAGCTAAGGTGAAGCTCTCTTGGCCTTAAATAGAATTCTCTGGCATTTGCACTTTAAGGGTGATGGGAGTCAAAGGAGGAATCAGTTCCACCCTCCCTTCCTGCTTTTATTCCCTTCCTCCCTCCCTCCCTCCCTCCTTCCCTCCCTCCCTTCCTTCCATCCTCCCTTCCTTCTTCCACCCTCCCTCCTTCCCTCCCTCCCTCTTTCCCTCCCTCCCTTCCTTCCATCCTCCCTTCCTTCTTCCACCCTCCCTCCTTCCCTCCCTCCCTCCCTCCTTCGCTCCCTCCCTTCCTTCCTTCCTTCTTCCTTCCCTCCCTCCCTCCTTCCCTCCCTCCCTCCCTTCATCCATCCTTCCTTCTTCCTTCTTCCTTCCTTCCCTCCCTCCCTCCTTCCCTCCTTCCTTCACCTTAGTGTTCATTTGAGCAAAGATATCAATGCCACTCTCTGAATCAAAGAAATTTCACAGGCAGGGGCTGTGTGAAGTCAATAAAGGCAGATGCCTCTCTGGTGCTTAGACTGGCTGAAGGGAAGTAGTATTATGCCAAGGTCCAAGACAATGGGCATTGGGACATGCATAAAAAGGACAGGTAGCAGCAAGAAGACGCCACGCCCAAAAGGCATTCCTCTTTCTTTTATCTGTTAATGAATACATGCAGACAGGAGGCATTTAGGACTTATCTTTTTTTTTTTTTTTTTTTTTGCGGTACGCGGGCCTCTCACTGTTGTGGCCTCTCCCGCTGCGGAGCACAGGCTCCAGAGCAACCATGGCTCATGGGCCCAGCCGCTGCACGGCATGTGGGACCTTCCCGGACCAGGGCACGAACCTGTGTCCCCTGCATCGGCAGGCGGACTCTCAACCACTGTGCCACCAGGGAAGCCCTAGGACTTATCTTTTAAAGATGTTATACATTTTTTTAAAGCCTAATGGTAAGGCTTCCCACTTACTAGCTGTGTGGCCTTGGGTATATGACTAACCTTTTTATGAGTCCATTTCCTAAGTTGTAAAATGGAGATGATGACAACACTGACCTCACAGGTCAGTAAGGATAGGCAATGTATAGTTTTAGCACAGCACTGGGTACAAGATAAGCCCTCAACGGAAGGTCCCTAAATGCGGAAAGGCTGGGGAATGTAGGAGAGGGAGTAACATGGGCTTTAGCATTAGATAAACTTGTGTTTGAATCCAGGCTCTATCACTTAGTAGTTCTTGCAACTGTGTGAACTTGAGACCATTTTAAAACTTGCTCAGGCTTAGTTCTCAAGTCTGAAAAATGGGGGGCATAATACCAACCTTGCTGGGTTGTGATGAGTATTAAAAGAGAGCACGTATGTAAAGTGCCATAGCACACAGCCTGGCACATAGTTTAAACGCACATACACACGGAGATGATAATATTTCTCAAATGTAGATCGACAGTATTAATGTTAGCCATCTTATATTACTTCAAAGCCCTATTCTCTGACTAAAGCTACAGATCAGAAAAGTTGGACTGCCAGAAACATATATATGTGGTATCTTTAACACGGTATGTCCACTCCACCAGTACCATTACATTATGATAACCTATCACCCAAAAATGGCCAAGGTACAACATTCATATTTTGTTACTACATGGTAAGAAAGTAACCTTGTCGTTCAGAATGTATTATATGAAAATAAGAAGAATTGAGCATTCCCTGATTCCCTAATTTGGCACGTTGAGGAGCTTCCTCTATACACCAAGCCCCAAAATGCATTCTCTTTGAGACCAAAAAAAGAAACACGCATATATACAAGTGAGCTGAAGAGTTACAACACAAGAAGTTGCTTTTGGTGAAAAATAATCCTGCCAAATAAGCAACATGTCATGTCCTTAGAATATGTCACACTAGAAAGCTAGTGAAAATTCAGGCCAATAAGGCAATTTAGTTTCAAGTTTTATCATATATGGGCCAAGTTCTAGAATATTTCACTTAAAAAGGGAGAACTTCAAAGTGAAATCTTGCCAGAGGCGTGATTTTGAATCACATGTGTATATACAAACTTGTCTGTTTCGACATTCAACATATTCAGGATTATTTCTAGAAAGCTGCTGTTGCTGCCTGATAGAACAAAATGATGTAGGCTCAGAAAGAGAAAACAGAGCACATAGTTTTAAGTAGTTATCTCCCTATCTACCCCACCCATACCATCATAAAGTTTTTGGTTTTTTACCAACGCCATAACTGAAAACACATGTTAAGTGAAAAGTTGATACTAAAGGCAGGAATTAAGAAAAAGTCCAAAATTTGATGGCTTTTAAGCACTGAATGATTTAGAACCTTCAAAATGCTAATTAACAAGTACTATTCTTTTGGATGTTGTTTTAATTTGAAATTTGGTGAAATCTAGATCCTCTAATAAACAGTTCCGTGCTCATTTGGTGACAGTACAACTTAAAGTCTGTAAAAACTACTTTATTGACTCCTGTGAAAGGGGTTTTAGCACATCGCTCTTTTGGCAAGAGAAGGATTTCAACAACTTTCTGCAAACTAAGATATAAAACAATGGATGAGAACTGCAAACGGAAATTGTGTAAGGCAATGCTACTATATAAAAAAAAATTCTGTTTCTCAAACTTTTTCTACACTGACGTAAGTCGTTTTTTTTTGTTGTTTTTTTTTAAAAAGGTGTATTACCCGGTTCTTCCACATTCAACAGGGAAACAGTGTGTGAAACTCAAATTAAGATGTGTATGTACGGAGAAAAGATCTGTATGTCCAAAACCATCCAGGTATACAGAAGTCTTGTCATTGCAGAGCTTTGTGTTGTTCTGCCTTTGATCCTCCGCAGGCCACGGGATGGGCTGGGAGGGCTGCCCTCTCAGCACTCTAACTCCTCCATGACCTCCATCACAATCGTCCGTGGGCCCGTCAGAATCAGGTTGCTCACCGTCCGGTAGTCAACGTGCAGTACGTTAAGCCCATTTACAGAGACGACGAACTGACAGACCTAAAGGAAGGACAAAGAAAAAGCATCTCTTGAATTCCCTAGCGGTCCAGTGGTTAGGACTCCCCGCTTCCATCTGCAGCAACATGGAAGGACCTAGAGATTCTCCTACTGAGTGACGTCAGTCAGAGGAAGACAAGTATCATGAGATATCGCTTACATGTGGAATCTAAGGAAAAGGGCCTACTATGTGGCACAGAGAACTCTACTCAGTACTCTGTAATGACCTATACGGGGGAAGAATCTAAAGAAAGAGTTGATATATGTATATGTATAACTGATTCACTTTGCTGTACAGCAGAAACTAACACAACATTGTAAATCAACTAGACTCCAAAAAAATAAAAAAAATAAACTATGCATGTTAAAAGAAAAAAAAAGCATCTCTTAGAGCTCCTGGTTTTTCATAGACCTAGAATAAAGACATTGTGTATCTTTAACAGGTAACTTCCTACGTTGGTACCCAACTGTACCCGGCCAGCAACTGCAATTTAAGAAGTTCCAAGAAACTATACTTTTCCTGGAAGGCGGTATAATAGAAAAAGCATTTGGTTTAGCGTTTTACCAACATGGGTTTAAACCCTAACTCAGCAACTTACTAGCTTAAGCTAGGTATTTAAATTCCTGAGCTTCAGTTCCCTCGGCTCTAAAATAGGGGTGATTAATAATCATACTATCTACCTTATAAGATTGTTGTAAGAATTAAATGAGGTCAAGGACGTAAAGCTTCTACTCCAGTGCTCTGAACCTATGGGGTACTCGATACTTATTCATAATCACAGTGTTTGTGGCTGTTACTATTCATTTGGACTCAGTTTATAGCGAGATTCTATGTCCTCGTGTTCCCCAAACAGTCTTCTTTTATACCTATTATTCCTGCATGATTATTAATAGTTTCTCCTTTCACCTGCCATGGTGTCCCAGTTGAGATGACAAATTTCACCCATTTCCCTATTTCCCATCCTTACGAAAATGGATGAGGCCAACAAAGGTCAGCTTTCAAACTAAGTGAGTATTAGTCTACCTAGGATAGGACAGATAATTACAATAAAAAAATTTAAAAAGCATTATTGAGCAATGAGCGGCCACTTTGGATGTGTCATACTGAATATAATACTGATCACAGCTACTGCCTCAAACGGAGGGGCTTCTCTTGAGGTTGGTGGTGGCATCAGATGCTGGGTACTTTCCATTTAGCTGACACAGATTAACAGATGGTATATCTGTTGTGTGTCTGAACAGTGCACACTGGACAGGAATGATTTGTTTATATCTCTCAAATAGAAAAATGGACAGATCTCCAGCTGTCGGTGATAAGTACTTCTACTCAGCAAAACAGAATCAAACAGAATATAAATCTATAAGGTGCTTGGCATATAGTAGGCACTGGTGGTGAGCTGAATGATACCCCTAACCCCCAAAGAGTTCCATGTCCTAATCCCCAGAACCTGTGAATATATTAGTTGACATGGGGACAAGGAATTAAGGTTGCAGATGGAACTGGACTGCTAATCAGCTGATCTTAACATGGGGATTATCCAGGTGGGCCCAATGTAATCACAAGGGTACTTATAAGAAGGAGACAAATAGTCAAAGGCAGAGGGACTTCCCAGGTGGAGCAGTGGTTGAGAGTCTGCCTGCCCACGCAGGGGACACAGGTTCGTGCCCCAGTCTGGGAGGATCCCACATGCCGCGGAGCGGCTGGGCCCGTGAGCCATGGCCGCTGAGCCTGCGCGTCCGGAGCCTGTGCTCTGCAACAGGAGAGGCCAAACAGTGAGAGGCCAGCGTACTGAAAAAAAAAAAAAAGTCAAAGGCAGAATTAGGAGATGTGACCACAGAAGCAAGACTGATATGAGGAAGGGGCTAGGAGCTGAGGGATGCAGGTGGCCTCTAAGAAGTTGAAAAAGGTAAGGAAATGGATGCTCCCCTCAGAACCTACAGAAGGAATGCAGACCTACTGATACCTTTATTTTAGACCTTTTACTCCAGAACTATAAGATAATAAATTTGCGTTGTTTAAGTTACCAAGTTTGTTAATTTGTTACAGCAGCAATAGGAGATGAATAATCAATACATATTCATTGTTGAATGAACTGAATGAATAATGTATTAAGCAGAAAAAGCACAATTAGGATTGAGCCTGAAGGATTTCTGGCTTCTTATAAATTATTTCTTCATTGATTGGGAAAATAAGAAAATAAAAAGAGGGACTTCTCTGATGGCACAGTGGTTAAGAATCCACCTGCCAATGCAGGAGACATGATCCCTGGCCTGGGAAGATCCCACATGCTGCAGAGCAACTGAGCCCATGTGCCACAACTACTGAGCCTGCGCTCGAGAGCCTGCGAGCCACAACTACTGAGCCTGTGTGCTGCAACTACTGAAGCCCATGCACCTAGAGCCCATGCCCCACAACAAGAGAAGCCACCGCAATGAGAAGCCTGCGCACCGCAACGAAGAGTAGCCCCCACTCGCCGCAGCTAGAGAAAGCCCGTGGGCAGCAAGGAAGACCCAACACAGCCAAAAATTTAATTAATTAATTAATTAAAGAAGAAAAAGAAGACAAAAGGGAAGGGACGGAAGCTGGAGAGAGGGGGAGGAAAGGAGATGGCTGAGGTTGATTAAGTTAATGAAGTTGTTTTCATGGCTGTTAGCTTCCAGCTCTAACCCGCCCCCTTCCTTGAGGGAACATAAGCTGCAGCTGTGGAGAAGTGTTATCGTTATCTTATAGGAAAGCACCAGAAAAGAAAAACAAGAACCCACCAGAACTGGTTAGAACCAGCCAAATCCAAGATGGCAGAAGACCTGAACTTCAGGAGACCCTGAACCTCATTATACGCTCATTGTAATATATTAGCATGCTAAATGACGCACCCACCAATACCATGACAGTTGACAATTGCCATGACAACAACCAGAGGAATCCATATTAGGACTGAAAAGGGATGTTGCCCCAGTTCTGAGCAAACTACACGCCTGTTCTCAGAGAAGTAATGAATTCCCTCCCCCAACCCCTCCCCTCTATATCAGAGGTATCCCAGCCCAAGTCTGGTGAGAAGGTGATTTGCAAACTAAGTTCCCGATTCTCCATTCTCTGGCCTCCGAATAAAGCTTGTGCTGTTTCTGTCTCAGCGTCGGCTTTGTTATTGGCTGTGGAATCCAAACGGACAAAGAACCTTCCCCACAGAGACAGGGGGTTCTGGCCAGGGCCAGGGCCCAAGTCGGGGTCCGTCCAACCAATTCGGTAACAATGTGTCCCATATCTGTTGTTCTCATTATCGTACTTCTTTAAGTGTAATGTCTTAAGAATTAAGGTGCACACCTGCTCCCAATTATTTATTAATAAATTAATTTAGTGTTGACAACACAAAGAATGTGAAAATACTAAAACACTTGAAAGTCACTGTTTCCTTTTATTGTTTTCTGAGTGGGTAATATCCATAGAAACTCAGACACCATATTAAGAAATATAACAAATATGAAACAGAAATTACATGTTATATTTTAAATGTAAGTATGAAATAAAATACATAAAATACTGTATTAAGTCTAAAGACATCTATACTTATTACTTAGATAAACCAAAAGTGGAACGTATTAAAAGGGCAGCTGTGTATCTGTGGAAAAGATGAAGGATTTGGAATCAAATGATATGTATTTAAGTCCTAGGCTCCTTAGCTGGATGATCTTTTTTTTTGTTTTTTTTTGGCCGCATAGCTTGTGGGCATCTTAGTTCCCCGACTAGGAATGGAACCCAGGCCCTCCGCAGTGACAGCGAGGAGTCCTAATCACTGGACTGCCAGGGAATTCCCTGAATGATCTTAATAAAGTCATTTGCCTCTATGCCTCAATGACATCATCTACAAAAGAGAGTTAGGTAAAAATGCTTATCCTCACAGGTTCAAATTAATGAATTGAAAACCTTTGTGCAAATACAAAGCCCTACACCAACACTAGCTTCAATGAACTTCTTTCCCTTTAAAAATACCCACTTTTTTCAAGGTCACACGCAAAACAAAATGGAAAGTGCACAGTGGTTATTTACTCAATAAACACTCGCTGTTGCCGTAAGCCTCAGTATTTTCCACTCCCCAACTTATAAAATACTATGGTGTCATTCTACATAAGGAGACCGACCTCTGTTTTTCTTTTCGTTTCCACAAATCTGTCACCATGAATTGAGGGCACTTTTTTTTTTTTTCGTCAGAGCACATCTTGTACAGAATCAGCAGTTCACAACCATGGTTGAAGTCGTAGTAAGAATCAAGGTCACGCATCCTGAAACAGGCTACAAGTATAATTTGCAGGACAATTCAGCACGAATTCAATGTAGACATTTGCTGGAGTTTTGTGTTTTCTACTCCAGCATGCTTTTGAGCCAAAGAATGAGAGGAATTCCACCCCCACCCAACCCAGCGTGTTGACTTTAGACCCGGGTCCTTCTTTTCTCCAAAGTGATGAACAGCCTTTTTGTGTTGCCCAAGGAGAGTGCAGGAGTTGCCTGGCAAGCTCACACTCTAGCTAACCCTTCATAGGCTCCCAAAGATGAGACATGTCTCTGCATCACTCAGGGATCACCTGCAGCATTTAGTCTCGACCAGAATTGTATTCTCTCTCTCCCACATAGTGTTGGTTTCAATTGACCAACATTTAAAAATTAGACAATTTTCACATAAAAATCTAGATTCTGGCTTCTCTGGAACAATCTGAAGAGCTGACAATACCAGGCCTGGATGGCCACTTGGCAATGGCTCCATAGGGGCTGCCCCTTCTAGATGGGCACACATTCTCTCATTTGCTGTGGTCCTCACCACTTCCTATTTTTCTTACACCTAGCTGAGAGACATTTGAGTCTGTGATCCCTGATCTGGGGCCACCAGAGAGAGAGCTTAAGAGAGGAAGGCTTGGTGCTTCAAAACTGATGGGCCCCAAATGTTTAACAGCTGATGAAAGGGGAAATAAAATGTGGTATATCCATACAATGGAATATTATTCAGCAATAAAATGGAACCAATTACATGTTACAACATGGCTGAACCTGGAAAACATTCTGCTAAGTGAAAGAAGCCAGTCCCAGCTCTGACTCAGCCAGGCGATCACAAGGTAAACAACAGATACACCTACAACCGTTCTGTTTTTTACTTTCAATACAGTATTCCATAAATTATAAGAGATAGTCAACACTCTATTACAAAACAGGATTTGTGTTAGATGATTTTGCCCAGCTGTAGGCTAATATAAGTGTTCTGAGCATGTTTAAAATAAGATAGACTAAGCTATGATGTTCCCTAGGTTAAGTGTATTAAATGCATTTTTGACTTACAGATATTTTCAATTTACGATGGGTTTATCAGGATGGAACCCCATCATAGGTCATCTAGTTCTCTAGACCTGCCTTTGAGTCTCTTACATTCTTGATATCCTTCTAATCAATTTCTTTTTCTTACTTTCTTTTTTTTTTTAATGATAGCTGGTTTCTGTCATTGGCAACCCATGCTCATCAATAAAATCCTTAAGAACAAACTGAATATCAGAGAGGTTAAGTTATTTGCTCAAGGGTACACAACTAAGTGCCTCATCTGGAATTTGAACTCCATGACTCTACAGCCTGACATAAATACAAATTTATAAAGTACAACATGCAAGTTCTGAGGAATGCAGAGAATAGTGGAAAACAAGTGCTTTCTCTCTTGGCTTTAACTGTTAATTAAACAGACTGGGTTCGCTCAAATACCTTGTGATGTTGACGTTTAGGCTCTTCCAACTTCATTAAGAAGGTTTTTACTCATTTAAGGTTGGGCTGCTTTTTGTGTCACTTAAAATCCTCAACAATATGTAAATTTGGACATTTATTTCAAATTTTTTTCCTTAAATGAGGCAAGAAAAAAAAAAAGGTCTTTCAAACACTTATCATGCTTATATTCAAGGTAGTAATTTTAGAGTCAGGCTGTTGGAAAGACGTCATCTCTCCCTAAGTGGTCCCAACAACTGCTGTGGTTCCAGCAGTTCCAATGTCCTGTTACTAAAAATGTGCAAAATGATCTAGAAATGCAGGTATTACTATGTAACGTATTCAGTTTTAATGGACTTTGAATTCGCATCTATGGTACACTATGTTCTGAAAATCAACACACAAGCAACAACAGGAAGCACACGGCCTGGGGGAAAATTATTTCTCTACTATATTAAAAAGCACAAACACACAGAACACGTGATGACCTCTGAATAGACCTACCTTAGATACCTATTACCTCCTATCTGGGGTGGGGGACTTAGATGAGAATTCGAGCGAGGCTGTGATGCTTTTCTTCTGCTTATAATTATCTTTCTCAGATTTGTTTCCAAAGATTTGAATGCAATTCCCCCATGTCCCCAGTTCACTGAAAAGAGCTGTCATGAGCTCCTATAGCTGCTCTGAACTCGTCTCCTACAAAAACGAGGGTACCTTCACTTTAGAAAGAAGAGATGTAGAGGACATTATCCTTAATGAAAGGGAAGAACCAAGCCTTCATAAGTCATGGGTAAGTGATGTCTCTGAGCATCCGGGCAGTGAAGAAAAGGCCTAAAAGTAGGTCCAATAAGAGTTAACAAGAAGAGGGAGTCAGGACTCATACGTTTCAGGGTGTGATCACGTTGGGATAAACACCTAGGCTGAACTCCAGGCTTCTTCCTGATAAGGAGCCAGAGCGACTAAATAATCTTGCCTCTAATTCCTCTCCCTGAGCCAGTGCTGGCAGACGTACACCAACCCTCTGAACAGATTGAGCGCCTGTGGGATGACGCAATTGCACGTGAGTTCTTGTGTGGCCGGAGTTCCATCACAACCATCTGATTGTTTCAACCAAAGTGGGAGTGAGATTGAGGAGAAACACTACACCTATGATTACCTAAGTGTCTTCTCACTGCCATGGAGATCTGTATTCACTAAGTCACTTGCATCCCTGAAATGGCTGCATTCATGTGAAAGCTACTCTAGCTTTTCTCTATTTTTTTTTTTTTTTCTTTCTGATCTTGAAGGAGAAAGAAGGATTGGAAGGTAAGGCTGCTTCAGGCTTTCCCTGAAAATAATAAAACATTTAGCAAGACAGAGACCGAGGCAGATAAAATTTCGGAGACAGAAAGAGTCATAAGGAGAAAAAAGATAGACCCAGACAGATACAGAAAATAATCAGGAAGGGCTGAGTCCTGGTGAGTAGGGGACAGAAGCTTGTCCGATCAAATGATACAGAAAGCAGAACCAAGATATTAAGGGCAAGTTAATACTTACATTCTTAATCAAGTAGAACCCTCAGATGTATTCTAGAGATCACCCTAATCGAGCTCCCACTAAAAGTAGAACTCTCCTCTACAAATCCCTGCTGGGCAACCAACCTATCTTACCTGAATGCTACGTATGACAGGAAATGCACTAATAAATGAGGAAGCTTATTTTGAGCCAGTTACATGTTCGAAGTTTCAGCTACACATTCAGTCAACATTATTGAAACCATTTGTCACTGTTCAGTGCCTAAGTGAAAAGCATATCCAAATATAAAACAGTGGCTCTCAAACTGTAGTGCAAATATAAGTCACCTTTGAGGGCTTGTTGAAAATGTGAATTCTCAGATCTTACCCAACACCTACCAAATATGACTTTTCAGGGGGTGGGGCCCAAGAATCTGCACTTTCATTAAGCATATCAGGCGATTCTGCTACAGCACAATGTTGAAAAACCAATGCTATAAAGTATCCACCAGAATTTTTTGTACCAAAAGTTAGTTTATGTGCTCATCCCATTCCTGTTAGTATTGTGATAATACATTCTATGGTTTGAGACTTAACCACCTCAAATACAAGAAGGGGGCTGACATTTCAGATTTTATTATAATTATTACTTGCCTGAAGTCTATTTCATTTTTACAGCCAACTTTTGCTATCTTCTATACTTTAAAATTAATAATAACAATGTATAAAATGCTTACGTTTAGAACTATTATCAGAGATAATATCCAAATTGCTCAAAATGCAAAACCCCAAATAACCAAACCTGCTGCCATGTTACCACACATGTTTTTAAAGCCATGTGTGAGCCACCAATGTCAACTGTTAATGTGGCAAACACAGCCCACAACCAGACCTGGTGAGAATGAAGCTTGAGGCTTTTTGACAGCCAAAGTATCCAAAGTAAAGGTGGGTGAACCAGATTAACAAAAGTCGTGAGTAGATTAAGAAACATCTGAAAGCTGCTGAAGTTTAGAAAGAAAAAAGGTATATTTTGATTGTTCCTATTTCTTTAAACCTTGCTCCAAATCATACACCATGGCTTTCATAATCTGACATAAGAGGCTGTGAAAGCAACAGCATAAATATTTAAATAGAGAACTATCTTTTTATGGATGATTTTTAATTTCTTTTCTTTGTTATCCACCCTGGGAAATCCTAGCCATTTGATCCATATACCTGGACCACTTCTCAGGTTACAACTTGCCAGTCAGCATGGGCAGTGCTCTAATTGCTAATGGGACCACCTAATATTTTTCCAAAGTTCTTTACATGTGTAATCTCATTTAAAATTCCCAGCATACCCTATGAGGGAGGTATGATGATTATTGTTATTATTATTTACATCTCACAATCGAGGGTACAGAGAAATAAAGTAACTGGCTCAAGTTCACAAAGCTAGTAAGCGGTGGAGCCCAGATTTTGACTCCAAACTTGTATACTTAAGCCCTAGGCTACCTTGCCTCCTAAGTGATAATCAGCTCCCCTAAAATTGGCACTGACACCACATGGATAAACACCTCAGTATGGTATCTAAGCACCTCTCACACACAATGAAGTTTCTTAAGAACACTGCATTTGATTTTTCCTTCTATGATGCTTGAAAAATGGAATAATGCTCACTTCATCATAATCATTATCAGGGAAGAAAACGATGGAGAATAGTAAGGGGGCATTTTTTACTTTTAAGAATAACTCAGGCTCCGGGCTTCCCTGGTGGCGCAGTGGTTGAGAGTCCGCCTGCCAGCGCAGGGTACACGGGTTTGATCCCTGGTCCAGGAGGATCCCACGTGCCACGGAGCAACTGAGCCCATACACCACAGCTGCTGAGTTTGCGCTCTGGAGCCCGCGAGCCATGGCTGCTGAGACCGCGTGTCACAACTACTGAAGCCCAAGCGCCTAGAGCCGGTGCTCTGCAACAAGAGAGGCCGCTGTGATGAGAAGCCCGTGCACTGCAACGAAGAGTAGTCCCTGCTTGTTGTAACTGGAGAAAGCCCGCGCACAGCAACGAGGACCCAATGCAGCCAAAAATTAAATAAATAAATAAATAAATAAATAAATTTTTAAAAAAGAATAACTCAAGCTAATCTTTACATCTCAGGCTAGACCTGGCAGGTCTTATTATCCTCAACCAAAGTTTAAAAACCATGTTTATTTATAACTCTTCTGCTAGAGTGAGGTGAATGTTAATGATTCCTGAATGAAGATTTTAAAGGTTCCAGGAGGAAGGACATAACACAAATAGAGGATTGTATAATTACCCTTGGTAACAATGCTGCGTATAATTCAGCCAGCAAACTCCCCCAAGGCACACCATTTGTCATGGTGATTACATCACCTAATCTGTGCCTTTAACTGGCCTTACCGATTCCACTCACATTCCCTTTTTGTTGTTGCAATCTTTGCTTCACAATAGAAACAGGACAGCAGAAGATTCAATATACCATCTGTCTTCTGTTGGTGGGTGAGAAAGCTGGTATCAGGTGATCAACACAGCATGGGTGTTGCCAAGTTCAATGTGAGGCACCCTACACTTGTCTATAAAGCTTGGCTTATTCACAGCAAAAACAGACTTCCTAAAAAGTGTATCTCCAGGGATACACTCATTCTCTCCTTCCTTCCTGCCTCCCCAGTGAGGATCTCCCCAAGGGTAAATTAAGCACAGAGCAATGGAGAAAGCACTGGATTAGGAGTCAGGAGAGAAATTCTACTCTCAGCTCTGCACCCAAACAGCTGAATCATTTTGAACATGCTGTTTCATTTCTCCAAGCATTAGTTCGTCATCTGATCAACTGGGCTGCAAAAAAATGTATATTTATTAGAGACTTTAAAGCACCTTTCAGCTCTAAAATTCAATGAGAAAAAAATAACTTCTATTAATTAGTGATTGAACGACATTTACTATTAATAACTGGTTATTTAGGTGCCAAGAACTAGGTCAGGAGTTTGCTTACATTACATTTGCAAAGGAGACATTATTTTTAGATATGTAAACTGAAGTTCAGAAGAGTACAAATGAAGAAGTGTAAGATGAATCTCTCACAGGCACTTAAGTGTTTTAGATATGTAAATAACAACAAAGGTCTAAAAGACATATTATAAAGCTACGGCCTATTATTATAGTCTATAAGATGGTGGTAGTAGTATTAGTATAGGTATATAGACCAACGCAACAGAATCAAAAGTCCAGAAACTGGACCCCTACACGTGGGCTTACGACAAAGTCAGCATTGAAGAAAAGGATATTTTATAATGTACAAGGTTCAATCCACCAGGAAGATACACAAATTATAAACATATATTCCTAACAAGTATATATATCAAGCACAAACACGAAATGTATATGCCGAACAAAAAAAGCCCCCAAATACATGAAGCCAAATGCACAGAATTCAAAGGACAGACAATTCAATAACAGTTGGAGACTATTCTGCTCCACTTTCAATAGAGGATAGAACAATCACTCTAGTTACATGTAACATATACGCATAACTTATGACCTAGCAATTCCACTCCTAGATGTGTACCCAATATGATGACTGCAATATGATAAATTTATATAAATTTCAGAAGTAGACAACTAATCCATGGTCTTAGAATTCCTAGGAAGTAGTTGCACTAGTAATTTACTTTGTAATATAGTTTGAGATGTGCATGAATGATTTGTACATTTTTTATATAGTGCAAGAAAAACTTGTTAACTCTCATTTTTATAATTTACTAGTTATGTGACTTTAGCCAAGTTCCAAATTCTCTGAGTTATACTTTACTCATCTGTAAAATGGGGATCGTGTTTATTATGAGGATCAAATCTGATTAAGTACTAAGCCCAGTGTTTAATACCAGTGAATGTTAAATAAGTATTTGTTTTTCTCTTCTGTCCCTCTTCCTGCGCAATCTCTCCCTCCAAAAGAGCCCAATGGATGCAGATTGTTGAAAGGGAGACAAACCATTGCATGGGTCCACACCCAGGAAGCCAGTTTGGGTTCTGGTTTGGGAAATGGAAATAGATGTCAAGTTGCAGTTATTCATTCAGATAAGTGATTTTAAATAAACATACTTATTTTAAATGGATAAATTTAAATGGAGGATAAATTAGGAGGTTGGGATTAACATATACACACTACCATATATAAAATAGATACCAAAACAGACCTACTGTATAGCACAAGGAACTCTACTCAATATTTTGTAATGACCTATAAGGGAAGAGAACTGCTGCGCTGTATTCCTGAAACTAACATGCTATTGTGAATCAACTATACTTCAATAAAAAAATTTTTAAACTTTTTTTTGTTTTTTTGGCTATGTGGCATGCGGGATGAGGGATCTTAGTTCCCTAACCAGGGACTGAACCCATGCCCCCTGCAGTGGAAGCACAGTCTTAACCACTGGACCGCCACAGAAATCCCAAAAGAAAATTTTTTAAAAATTAAAAAAAACCCCATAAAAATAGAAAAACAATACAGGGTGATAAGAGAGAATTTTTCCCAATCCAAGAGAACCCCATAAGGATAGAGCATCCAGGAGCCACAGTAAATAATCAGCATAATCTTAAAGTAAACAGAACAGTGGAATTCAGTTAAAGAATCTCTGCTCCTGTCCCTAAGATACTCACTTTAACGAAGTTGCTTCAGAACTGAAGTAGTTGTAGAGTGTAGCTAGACTCATGGATGGTCCTTGAACAAAATATTAGACAGAGACATAAGCTGAGTCAAGATTTGTTAGTTACATCTATGGAATCAGTTTCTTTCCTCCATAGAAGGCTTTATGTTTACCCACACAGTCAGATTCAGCAAGGGATACCACTTAGGAGTTTTGGACATTCCTGGAGTAAACAAGTTGTGTGTGTGTGCTTATTGCATAACAGCCCTGACAGCAGAACACTGTTCTTGGGGAAAAAAAGAAAAAAGAAAGAAAATTTGCAGCTGTATGTTCAGTTCCATAAATCTCTCCACCAAATATGCAACTGGCTAGAGAGTGACTGGTGTGGGAGGAGGCAGAGATGCAGTTCTTGGATAAACACAGGATTTGCTCTCCAGAGAATTACCGTCTTCCTCTAAACTTTATGCATTTTAAGCGTGCTATGTGGTGTCCCCAAAGAACAGACTGCACAATTAGCCTTGAAGGAAAGCCAACTGTGTGTAAGAATGACTTTCTTTCACAACAAAACAGCGGCAACAACAAAAAGCAACTCTAAAGAATTTTTGTTGCAAATTGAGAAATCAAAGTGCCTGCTGGTTTCAAACAGAATCTGCTCGCTCCCAGCCCAAGTCGACCAAAGGTCTGTTTCAGATCCAGGCTCATCCTTGGTCCACTTTGCTCAGTCGCGGGTGGTGGTGGTGTCAGGTCAGTCACGGGGAGGGGGGATTGTGGTGCACTTAAAGGAGGCGGGCGATAGGAGGGACTCAGGTTCAGTCCAGAGAACTTGGATTCCCAAAGTTAGGATGAACGTTTGCCTTCCTGGCGATTCTCTCTAGGGACGTGTGTTAGACTGAATAGAGGATTTGTAGCCTACCCTGGTGGTTCTGTCACCTTCCTACAAGCAGTTCATGATTGCACTGGGACTGCGTCCGAGGTCTGCTTGTGCTAAGGACAGACAGCATGCCCTTGATCTGGTGCTTTCCCGAGGTTCTAAGAAGTGGTCAGGCACCGAAGAGAAGCAGCACAGACACATTATAACCACAGATTCCTTGGACTTCCTTTACTACTGAAGGAATCTGTTACCTGGGAGCCTTTATACCACAGGGGATATGCAAAAGATCACTCCTACCCATTCCCCCACACAGACTTGGCTGCCCCTTGTGGATACAGAAAGTTCCTTAGAATTGCCCGTATTTGCAGACTGGGGCTTCCAACAGCAGGAGACATGCTCTGACCACATGTATTAAACTCCCACAGGAGTGACGGCCAAAAGGAAAAAGGCTCCAGAAGGTCAGACTTCCTCCCTGACCCCAAATTCTTTCCTCCACAAGAAACTTTCACTCAATTTGTAGTTTGCCCTTAGAATGTTTATTACTAGCCATTTGACACCCAGAAATCATTATGCTTTCTTTTCTGGATTATACTAAAATGTAATATTAATATACCCAAGATTTTCTCTCTTTTTTTAAAATTAATTAATTTATTTTTGGCTTATTCAGGTCTTAGTTGCGGCACGTGGGATCTTCATTATGGCATGCGGATTCTTAGTTGCGGCATGCATGTGGGATCTAATTCCCTGACCAGGGATCAAACCCGGGCCCCTTGCATTGGGAGCGTGGAGTCTTACCCACTGGACCACCAGGGAAGCCCGTGGAGGAGTAAAGCCTGCTATCTCTCAACTCCCACAGTCTACAAATAAACGGAGGGCATGGCCCAGTGTGTCATATTCTGGATCATGTCAACTTTAGAAGCCTCTCACACCAGTCCCAGAGAATGTGTGGAGTTGAAGACCGGGGTTCCCTCCAGTAACTCCATTCCTAGAGAAACACCTAACCCCTGGCAGAGTTGATTACGTATCTCGCCAAGATTAGCCAGATGGAGAAACTCAGGACCAGAAAAGTAAAATAATATGAACAGATTTGAAGAGCACCACGATATAATGGAAAGATCAAGGACCCTGGAGCTAGACAGACCTGGGCTAATCTGGCTTTTGGTTCTGTCATTTAGTTGTAAAACCAGAGGCTCTGATTCAAACTCTGTCAGCCTCAACTGTAAAATACAGCTACTCACTAGCTCATAGGGTTGTGACAAAGACGAGAGGAGATGATACATATTAAACGACTAGTATAGCACCCAGCCTGGTGCCCAAACAAAAACTGGCTCCTTCTTTCCGCCATCCCTATAGAACATACCAGACATTGCTACATTAAGCAGTCTACCCTCCAGGTCAGCTCTCATGCCTGTGAATGTTTACTTCTAATGCTAATCCACTGCATTCTTAGCCAGGACCAAACTCTTTTTGCTAAGCCTGTATGCAAGAAAGTGATTATAGGCTAACCCTGAAAAGCTGACTTCCAATCTGGGCATTCAAAAATGCTTCCAGGAACACTTTCCAGATGGCCGTATTCAGCCTGGTCATATTTCTTCTGTCTTTTACAAAGCAGCGAAAATAAGCCAGGTTGTGTATACAACTCTAGTTTGCCAGAACCAGTTCTTTTTAGAAGTTTGGAGAGAAAAGACCAAACTGAAGACTTCTATCTTAAACATTTCATCCTTTTTGGGTCCCCTCAAGGAACCAGAGGGAACAAGACAGAGGTAGTTTCTGCTTACAGAGACAACAGTGAAAGCAATCTCATCCTAGACGAATGTAACACAATTCCATATGCAGTAGCGTGTACAAGGTACCGTACCCAAGGGAAGATCTACCCCTTTTTCAGGGCATCCTCACTCTCCTTTACTGGCTGGATCTCATATTCATTCTCCCCACCCCTTCCTCATACTTGTACCGAGGACATTTTGTGGGTCAGTTAGTAGGAAGGACATGAATATAAATAAGAGGGTAGAGCTCTGTGGTGTCAACTTGGCCAAACGAGAACTACATTTCCCAGATTCCCTTCCCAGGGCAGTTTCAGAGTGGAGTTGGCCACAGAAGAAATTAGCATAATATCTGGAAGGTGGAAGTGAGAGCAAACATTCCTCAAGGCTGCCATGGTTATATGCAGTGAGAGGCCAACATGGAGGTGACATAGAGTTCCAGCCTGTCCTTGTTCTGTGCTGCCCCAGACCCAGTTTTTCTCCCCACTGACAGCCCTGCCAAACAAGCGTGGTTTCCAGCTCCCCACCAGCCAATGAGCTCATAGCTTTCCAGAGATTTCTTCACCAGCTTCCCTGATAATCCCATTCCAGAACCTTCAGGAAAGAAAGTAGAAGTCACCCAACCAGGAATAAAGATTTGGAAACCATAAACAACTGAGGGGTTTGCTGAGTGTCCAGGGAATATGAAATGAGTAGTAGAAAAAAGAAGTTATTAATACACATGCAGAGATGTTAAGGGATTACAACTTGTTCTCAGTTGCCCTTGAGGTGAGAGGTAAATGCAGAAGGGCTGGTAGTTTCCAGCTTGTCCTGGCTCCCCCCAACTCTGTTATCTATCTCTTTCTCCCAACTGCCAACAAGAAGGACTCTCACACCCACCACCAGACCCTCTAAAAGAATTGTAAAAAAGGAACTAGTCACCCAGGCTTGAGACAGAGGAGGGAAGAGCCAGAACTCGAGGGAAAAGCAAGTTTAAGGCAAAGATGAGCAGGGACTTGGGACACATGCCGTGCTGATGAGACACGCTGGCACTGGTGTCCTGGGTGACATGGAATGTGGCCTGGAGCTCTGAGATAGTTTGGGGCGAAAAGTCCACGTTGGGAGTCTATGACATTGAGGTGATGGGGGAAGCAGTCGGGGATGGACATGGAATCCTTACTGCAAAATGGAACACCTAATTATAGACAAACATGTAATTATTTTTCCAGCTATTTCCCTCTGTACATATCCTATTTCCACAAGATCAGAAGCTCTTAGAGAGGATAACTTTGGACTTTCCACAGCATCTGAGATGCATAAGTCGTGCCCCACACGTGGACCCACAGCACTGGATTCCAGCTTACACAGACATGAGTACCCTGCGGTCCTCCGCCTCCGCTGACCTAGCCAAGGCGGGAGACAGTCATGCCACCTCTGGGCCTACAAAGAAATGCTCTGTGCCTTTTCCTGATTATTCTGGCTCTGGGGAGTAGAACCTGATCTCATCAACCCCAGCTGTGGGTACATGCAGGCGGCTGCCCCGCGCAGAACACAGTGTAGTTAGGGCACTGTGGTCCTACTGTGGTAAAAGAGCTGGTCACGCGTGGCCCCAGACAGAGGGTGCTTTCTCCTCCAAGACGCAGAGGGACTCTGGGGGCCCTCCTTAAGCAGAGAGCTGCCTTTCCCCGCCTCCGGCAAGAGAGTCCCATTTAAAAGCCTGCTCCGGGAACTTTTCATACTCAGCGCAAACGGTAGCCAGATCTGGGTGGCTACAGGTCTAGTATGAAGCAAAGGGGCGGGGGAAGTAAACATTTTCTCTTCAGCGGAGAAACATCCATGTTTTAAACTGAAATACCCAAAGCACATTTGAATTAATAAGAAATTAACCTCCTTAAACCAGCCTTAAACTTGCCTTGGGACAGTATGCAGTGTATTTTCCTTCTCTTTTAAAAAGCTTCTGTTGTTCAAAGAGAACAGGACACAGTGGAACCTTCCCAGACTACAAGACCACAGCTGTTCACTGGCAGCCTCATCATCCAATGTGGCTGAAAATCCATCCCAAAACCCCATCCCTCTGACGGGACACGCGACAAGAGCTATGTCTTATGCTGGCCGTTTGGGGAAGCCAGGTTTCTTGAATGCCACGTGGCACGGCTGCAGTGATTCAAAGCAGCTGAGATGAGCTCAGGAGCAAGATGGGCTCGAGCACTGTGTTGCTGGGCTTTGGGGGCTGCTGCATTGCATGTTTTGCTCCATGAGAATACTGACATCAACTGGAGCTCAGCTATTTCTAAACGTGCTTGTAACTGATACACTGCAAGGAAACACCTCAATGCCCAAAGCACACCATGCAAATGCCTTTGCAATATCTTTCAAAGACAAGCCATGGAACACCACCTTCTGTTTGGATCAGAGGCATGAAAACCAGCACAGCCTCTCATCCAACAACCAGAAGGGATGATGCAGCACTGAACCCATCTTTTTAAGAGGTCGGGGGGGCTTCCCTGGCGGTCCAGTGGTTACGAATCTGCACTTCCACAGGTTCAATCCATGGTCGGGGAACTAGGATCCCGCAAGCCTCGTGGTGTGGCCAAAAAAAAAATAATAATCACTTTGGACTTCCCTGGTGGCGCAGTGGTTAAGAATCTGCCTGCCAATGCAGGGGACACGGGTTCGAGCCCCGGTCCGGGAAGATCCCACATGGTGTGGAGCAACTAAGCCCTTGTGCCACAACTACTGAGCCGGAACCCTAGAGCCTGCCAGCCACAACTACTGAACCCATGTGCCACAACTGCTGAAGCCCGCATGCTCTAGAGCCCACGTGCCGCAACTACTGAAGCCCATGCGCCCTAGGGCCCGCATGCTGCAACTACTGAGCTGCGTGCTGCAACTACTGAAGCCCATGCGCCTAGAGCCCGTGCTCCACAACAAAAGAAGCCACCGCAATGAGAAGCCCACGCACCGCAACAAAGAGTAGCCCCTGCTCGCTGCAACTAGAGAAAGGCTGTGCGCAGCAACGAAGACCCAGGGCAGCCAAAAATAAATTTAAAAAATTTTTTAAATGTTCAAAAAAATAAAAATAAAAAAATAAGAGGTCTGGGATGGTATTCCTTACTCTTGGCTGCTGCACATTTAAATCACCTGGGAGTTTCTGAAAAGTACTGATGTCTGAGCCTCACCCCAGACCAACTGAGTCCCTACCTCTGGGTATTTTGTAGGAGATTCCCAGGTGATTCTGAGGGATAGTGAAGGTTGAGAAACACTGGTCTGGGCATTCGTTCAAGGACCTTCATGTTCTTGCTTATGCTTATTTTAAACAAGAGGATTAGACGACAGCCCAGTACCCCCAAAATGTAATTCACGGCATGAGAAGAGCTGGAACTCACTCTTCACTTGGCCCTGAACAACTTACTTGGGTCTTTGATTTTCTTACATGTAAAATGGAGTTAACAGTACTTATTCAGCTCTGTATCAGGAAGTTGTGAGAAATGTAATATTCTCTGACACATGTTTTACCAAAGCAAGGCATCTTCATTATTACTATTAAAAACCGTTGAACATAATATAAACTCAAACCAGCCCATATCATATTAATCACTGAAATGAATATGATGGTAGGAGTGGGGTAGAGAAGGGATGGAAATAATATAAACTGGGTGTCCCCTGGGCCAGACATTAAAGCTGATATATTACGCACATACAATTTCACAGCACGATCAGGAGTGCTCAGACCCCAGTTCTGCTTATCTGCCTTAACCCTGAATAAGTCATTTCACTTCTGTGGGCTTTACCTTTTTTACCTGTAAAATGAGATTAGACTGGGAGATTTTTATCCTGGGGTCCAAAGATAAGTTTTAGATGATCCACAAACAGCATTAAACTGTGTGCAAATGTGGTTCTCTCTCTCTCTCTCTCTCTCTCTCTCTCTCTCTCTCTCTCTCACACACACACACACACACACACACACACACTTTTTTCCTAGGAAGAGTGCCCATAGCTGTCCCTGGATTCTCAAAGAGGCACATGACCCCTAAATAATGGGGTCATAATTATGACCTAAATAATGTTAAGAACCAGCGGAATCTTTTTAACTCTAAGTTTCTGATTACTGGTAGTGGAAATAACACTACTATTGGTGTTGGAAATTCGACAGATATTTTTATATGGGTGAATTTCAAACACATTTATAAATCTACCCAATGAAAAATCCTGGATAACAGCCAAGAATAAAATCTAGCCAAGAACCATTAAACATTGTCAATGGCTTCTTTCACCTCCCAGAAGTCAAACTAGTTTGAAAGTGATATCAAAAGACGGGCAAAATCTATATTGGCCTAGAGAGGCCCTGTGGGGATCAGAGCATCCTAGGTCCCTGGCAATCTGGAGGTCTTCTATAGATGCTGCACTCTGGGTGCACAGTAGGACTGGTGGAAAGAGTATGTATGTGCATGGGGGCTGAAGGATAAATGAAGCAGAAAATGAAGTCTTAGGGCAAAGGGGGACAAGTCTAAAGATAGGACTAAGCCAGAATGAGAACTTGAACCAGTGTCAGACAAAACACAGAATGAAGAAAAACCCTGAGTGCAACTAAAGCCCTGAGCGGAACAAAGTGTCTGACAATGCTTAGTACGGATGTTGCTTGAGGCTCTCTATGATCACATCGTCAGGATCTACGCTTGGTATCCCGAGACACTAAGATTCATGCTTTCAGGCTTCCGACCAACAGAAAATATTCATTCAGGAGCCCAGCTTAAATGCTAAGTATCATATTACAGCTAATGATACACAGATTCGGGCTGCTCAAATCCTGGGATACAGAAAGCTCAGAGATAACGACATACTCTTTCTAGTTTTCAAAGCTCAATCCTTTACTTTTAAACATTTTATTGATTTGAATTTCTTAACTCACAAGAATGCCACCTATCAGTGTCATGTTCTTGGAGGACATAGCTATACAAGGGCCAATACAGAGCAGACCCAAATGCAATATTATCCTTCTGTCCACAGGATCATCTAAATCCCTATGATATATTAAGGGCATTTTTGGCTTATATCTTCTCTTGATATAATCAGTTCCACACATTTACAATAATGGTTCCAAAGCACAGAATCTAGAGCCAGGCATATCTGAATTCATATACGTCTTAACCTTAGGCAAAGTTCTTAACACTTCTGCACCTCATTTTTTTCCATCTGTAAAATGGAGACAACACCTATGTCCAGAATTGTTATTATCAATGATCAGAGATAATGTACCTAGCACAGTGCCCAGCATGTAATATCGCTCAACAAATGTTGCTTTAATTGGTCTTAGAACTGTTTTCACTAGTTCTCCATTAAATCTACTGAAAGGATCGGACATGTGCCCCAAAATGTTACATGGAAAAACCACCTTTTTATACAACTATATTCAATGCCATCTGCCTCCTTATCTTAAATAATATATTGTCTGGACGTCCATGGACATGCTCAAATTCTTTTAAAAAACAAAAATGGGTACCAACTTTGTACAAGGCAAGATGCTAGCGATTTTCACATGAACTATATGCTTGCTGTTGGTCTGCAGTATATTTTATATTTGTCTGTCTCTCTTAGAATATGATGATAGAGCTTTGGGGATCGACTTCCAATTATCTAAGACGAATAAATGGAATCAATTAATTGAGAGTTTTACAAATAGTGAGAACCTATTGTCATGTGGTGTGGTAGGTGCTAGAATGAAGTTCCACTGGCTATCTGCTACTCTAACAAGCCATTTTACTCTAGTAAAGCAGAGATAGTGCCTAGACTTGAGTCTCCACTGTCTCTACTCACCAAAGTCCATTTATTGACTCAACAAACATTCACTGAGCACGTAGTTAAAAAAGAAAAAGATTTAGAGGGACTTCCCTGGTGGTGCAGTGGTTAAGACTCTGGGCTCCCAATGCAGGGGGCCTGGTCAGGGAACTAGATCCCATATGCAGGCCACAACTAAGAGTTCACATGCCACAACTAAGGAGCCAGCAAGCCGCAACTAAGGAGCACATGTGCCGTAACTAAAGAGCAGGCAAGCTGCAACTAAGGAGCCCGCCTACCACAACTAAGACCTGGCACAACCAAATAAATAAATAAAATATTTTTTTAAAAAAGGAAAAAGGATTAGATACTATCCCTGCCCTCACAGAGCCTACGTCTTAGAGAGGTTCAAAGAAAATAAATACATATCTATGAAGAAAATAGACATGAAGGTATAAAGGAGAGAAGTGAGTGGCTCTGGTAGATACTGTTAGTTTGATTCGACTCACCTCATCCCATCCACTCTTTCTCTCGCCCTATGAAAGTTGGAAAATAAAATATTCAAATTCCCAGCCCCTTTGAAGTGACCGCACAACACAATTCCAGCCAATGAAATGTGGTCAGAAATGCTATGAAGGCTTCCCATCCTAGCTAAAAAGGAGATGTGTAAGGTGCAAATGCCTCCTGGAGAGAAAGCAATCACTGGTTTGAGGAACTAAAAGGTGGTAACGGAGGCGAGCAAAGAGGAAGGAGGCAAGGAGAGAAGATTTGAAAGACAGGTAGAGGTCAGATCACGTGGGGCTGTGAGTCCAAGGTAACACTTTTAGATTTTACCCTATTTGCAACGTGAAACCGACTAAGGCTCTCAAGCAGGGGAATGGCAGACCTGATTGTTTTCAGTTGCTATAGGTGGGGAATGGATTATAAAGCTATGAGAGAAGGGATATGGGAACATATGTATAACTGATTCACTTTGTTATAAAGCAGAAAGTAACACACCACTGTAAACCAATTATACTCCAATAAAGATGTAATAAAGAAAAAAGAGTAGATGTAAGGAGCCCAGTTAGAGCCACAGTAGTCCTGGTGAGAGAGGACAGTGGTTTGGATTTGGGAAAATAAAGAAAAACAGGTGCATTTGGGATACATTTTGGAAGCATCTTGAATTGGAGGGAAAAGAAAAAAGCAAGCAGGACTTCTAGGTCTCTGGCCCCAGCAACTGGGTGGATGGTAATGATATTTACTGAGACAGAAGAGACTGGAGGAGCAACAGGAATGTGCAAAACAAAGCATTCAATCAACTCAACATCCATAATTCCCGCTCCAGTGACCTGACCTCTGCCAAACTAATGTTTTCTCATCTCGCTCTCCATCATTTCACTTTCTCTCATAGGCTCTCCTCTGAGAATTGTAAGTGGTAACTGTAATACCAACAATATTTGACTTTATCTGGCAGAAAAAGAAATGATGGGTGAAATAAAGAGGCTCTGAAGCTAAAGGCAAAATGGCAGACTCAGCATATGACTCTGTAGTCTTCAGCGTGGAATTCTCAAAATGAATGAAATATGCAAACTTACAAAAATGTGTATCTAAGACCCCAAGTCTTGCACCCAGTAATGTTCCTGTCAAACACACATATTACTGTTTATAATTAACTACTTGAGTGAATAATTAATATCTGCTTCATCACTCGGCCTGAAGCTCCACAAGGGCAGGAGCCTCACTTGCTTTGCCCACCAGCAGACCCCACAGGGCACCATATGCAGTAGGCACTCAATAAGTATTAGTTGAAGGATGTTGGTACAGCTCTTTCTGGTCAATGACAGAAACTCTTAGTTGTCTTCCAATATCCATTGTCCCCACTCTCTTTACTAATAGAACCTCCTTTTTTTTCCTGGACACAGTCGCTATATTAGTTTCCTAGGGCTACCATGACAAATACCAAAAACAGGGTGGATTAAAACAACAGAAATCCATTGTCTCATAGTTCTGGAGGCTGGGAGTATGAAATTAAGGTATCAGCGGGCCATGCTCTTTCTGATGGCTCTAGAGGAGAATCCTTCCCTGTACCTTCCAGCGTCTGATGTTGGCTGGCAATCCTCGGCATTCCTTGGCTTGTAGATGCATCTCTCCAGTCACATGGCCATCTTCTCCATGTATGCCTTCACATTATCTTTATTCTGTGTGGATCTGTCTCTATGTCCAAATATACCCTCTTTATAAGTGCACCAGTCATATTGGATTAAGTCCTAATGACCCCATCTTAACTTGATTACCCCTGTTAAGACCCTATTTCCAAATAAGGTCACATTCTCAGGTACTGGGGGTTAGGACTTCAATATATCTTTTTGGGACCAGTATACAACTGAACCCATAATAGTCACCCAGAATAAACTCAACGTTTCCAAGATTCCCTTGCAGCTAAGTGTGGCCATGTGTGGTTACGTTCTAGTCAATGGAATATAAACAGAAGTAGTGTGTGCAACTTTCAGGAAGTAAACCTAATGGCTAGAGTTACAGCAGCCATCCTAGACCATGAAGTGGCCTTGTGAATGGAAGCTGAGCAAAGTGAAAACACATAAAGTGGGAAATCAGAGACCTCAGAGACATATCTCAGCCTTGAACTGAATTTTTTCCAGCTTTTACATGGCAAAGAAATACTAGTCTAGGGACTTCCCTGGTGGCACAGTGGTTAAGAATCTGCCTGCCAATGCAGGAGACATGGGTTCAAGCCCTGGTCCGGGAAGATCCCACATGCCACGGAGCAACTAAGCCCATGTGCCACAACTACTGAGCCCGTGCCCCTAGAGCCCATGCTCTGCAACAAGAGAAGCCACCACAATAAGTCCGTGCACTGCATGGAAGAGTAGCCACCACTTGCTGCAACTGGAGAAAGCCCATGCACAGCAACAAAGACCCAATGCAGCCAAAAATAAAGAAATAAATAAATTAAAAAAAAAAAGAAATACTAGTCTTAACCACTGTTCATGAAGATTTCACTTCGTTCATAAAGGAAGCTAATTGTAACTGATATATAGCCTTAAACTGTGGAATCTTCTGTAAGTCACATACAAGTGGAGACAATAAAGACATTACTATACTTATCTTTACTTCCCATGATACTTGGATTGTTTATGGATAAATCCAGGAGTACAGCTTTGGAAAGAGATGTCCTGCCTGGGTTGGGACAGTTTTGAATTTCTTCCAGATACAGTCAGTCTTGGGGAGGTCCCTGACTTTACACCTGGAGACAGTCTGGGGGTAACTGGTTTTGTAGAGTCCTTCAGAGGGTTGACAGGATTTGGCCTCTCACTAATTATTTAGTTGTGACCCAGAAAAATAAAGTTACCACCTAATCTATTAAGACCCGAGGGGTCCCAGGGCTGTCCATTTCTCAGTACTTGCCCTTCTTCCTGTCTCCAGGGATCCAGCACAAAGAAAGCCAGTATTAGATCCCACAGCAGATCTACTTAGGAACAGCTCAGGATTATATCAAGATATTTCTAACACTTCCCGTGTCTTTGCTTTGTAAAAGGTTCCTTTTTCTACAGTTCTGATTAAAAGTGTTTAGTTTCACCTCAGTGTTAAAAAGCTTAGCAAGACATGAAAACAAACCCACTGATATGTGTATAGCAGTCAGTAGGGCTGAAATTTGATGTAATGCCAATAATCACTTATTTTCAGATGCACCCTTTAACAACTCTGAAATCGGGTCACATCTTATGATCAATGCACCTTATATTTGATGAAATACGTTAGCTGATGCTCACTAAATGGTACTATGTGACAGGCCAGGGGCTTGATACTTCATACACATTTCCTTATCTATTCTCACAGTCATGCCATGAAGCAATTAACACTGCCATTTTAAGATGAGAAACAGAGATTTAGCATTTCTAAGAAAGTGATAGAATTGTAATGGCGTGCTGCAATATGGCAGAAACATATGATTACATAGATTCGGCTTCCCATGATATCCCATTTTGGCTACTGTTTTGTTACTCTGCGTTATGTGTTTGTAAACATAAATTTATTTAAGCGAGAGTCAGCCAGAAGACCAACACAAAGATTCTAACAAGCAATATAATACATGACACCTACAAATGCTTACTGCTTATTATGAGCCAGATACTGTGCTAGGACACATTTCATTTAATTGTAACTATTATAAGTGTCATTGTAAAGGTGAAGAATTTAAGGGGGGAGGGCAAATGGGGTAGGGGATTAAGAGGTACAAACTAGGGCTCCCCTGGTGGCGCAGTGGTTGAGAGTCCACCTGCCGATGCAGGGGACACGGGTTCGTGCCCCGGTCCGGGAAGATCCCACATGCCGCGGAGCGGCTGGGCCCATGAGCCATGGCCACTGAGCCTGCGCGTCCGGAGCCTGTGCTCCGCAACGGGAGAGGCCACAGCAGGGAGAGGCCCGTGTATCGCAAAAAAAAAAAAAAAAAAACAAAACAAGGAACCTGGAAGAGGTACAAACTATTATGTATAAAATACATAAGCTACAAGAATCTATTGTATAACACAGGGAATATAGCCAATTTTATAATAACTATAAATGGAGAATAACCTTTAAAAATTGTTAATCACTATGTTGTACACCTGAAACTTAAATAATATTGTCCATCAACGATACATCAATTTAGAAAAAGAAGGTGAAGCATTTGAGGCCTAGAGTTTAAGTAGTTATCCTGGGTCCTATGGAAGTGGTGAACTTGGGCCTCAAACATCTGGTATCTGACACCCAAGCCTGGGCTCTTTATGACATGACCTGGTGCCAAACACAAATGAGAAACTTAAGCCCTCAGTGAATGTGGGATGGGCCACAAGTAAAGGGAATGTGATGGGTCAGATGAAAGGAAGAAGAATGGCCAGGAGAAGTCAGACATGACTTCTGGGAATTTTCTGGGAGATTTTATTAAAATTAATTTTTATTGGAGTACGGTTGCTTTACAATGTTGCGTTAGTTTGTTGCTGCACAGGAAGGTGAATCAGTCATACGTATACATACATCCCCTCTTTCTTTGATTTCCTTTCCATTTAGGTCACCACAGAGCATTGAGTAGAGTTCCTTGTGCTATACAGTAGGTTCTCATTAGTTATCTATTTTATACATAGTGGTGTATATATGTCAGTTTCTGGGAGGTTTCTGAAAGTGCTAGTGGATGAAATCCGTCAGAAAGGACCGTGCAGCCTCAGTAAGCAGCAGAGTGTGGCTTTCTAGATGAGCTTAGGAGCAGAAACATGGGGGAGGTGCGAGGACTGGGCAGAATTCTCAGGTCACGAGGCAAATGGCAACTTAAAGTGGAAAGGCTGGCTCAGGGAATTTGAGAAGGATTTCCAGGATTGAAGAAATACTCAGACTTATTCCACAAGCTAGGAACACCTCTTCGAGATGTATTCCTTGCAGTCACGCTGCGGGGAATGAAGGGCAACCCGCCTCCCTCACCAGCCCTGTAAGGAGGACTCCACATATGTCCTCATTTACCAGATGAGAAAAAAGCCCAGAGAAAAGAAATACTGTGCCAAACATCACAGAGCCATGAGGAGGGGAGCCAGGATTCTGTCTGACTCTAAGTCTAAACTAATTTCTGGTGACAGAACTCATAACAGTGGTTGCCTCTGGTGGGAGGGGACTGACTGGAAAGAGGCAGGAGGGAACTTTCTGGAATACGGGAAATGTTCTATGTGCTGATTGGCAGTTGCACAGGTGCATACATTTGACAAAACCTATCAAACTATATACTTAAAAGCTGTGTTGGGAATTCCCTGGTGGTCCAGGGGTGAGGGCGCAGGTTTGATCCCTGGTCAGGGAAATAGGATCCCGCAAGCTGTGCGGTGCAGCCAAAATAAATAAATGAACGAATAAATAAATTTTAAAAAGCTGTGTATTCTGTCATACGAAAATTATGATTCAATTCAAAACACAATTTTATAAATCTCTTAAGCTTTCCTCCCCTAACTTGTGCATTTTCATTGGGGGTGACCTAGGTAGTTTTTTTCCTACCTCTTAGCAGATGAAAAAACAATCTTCCTCTTTTTATGTATAAAACATATACATACATATACGCACATACATATAGTCCATAAACAGGTATATAGTTATCTGTGGTATCCACATTTCATGGGGGAGAGATGAGTAAGGAAAAAAAAAATGTCTTGAAAAGGCTCCTTAAGGGAAAGATAATAAAAAATAGGTTGAGAAACACTGCTCAAACTCACTGCTACCTCTCCTTCCAAAATCTTCTTTACACTGCAGTCAAGTCTTAGCTGTTATTCTTTTCTTCCAAGGAACTATGTTCCATTCTGGGTTTCTTCTATATGGAATAAACCCTGTGTGTGTGTGTGTGTGTGTGTGTGTGTGTGTGTGAATTATGTGATGAATGTCTCTCTCCCTCTTTAGACCTTAAATCCCAGGAAGGCCTAACATGATGTCTGGCTCATGGTAGGTGGTCAAGAAATACTAAGTGAACAAAGAACTGTGCAGAGTTGCCCTGTCTTCTCCAGGGCTGCCAGCGCTTGACATGAGGGATGGTTCTCCGCCAAGGAAGGGCATGGAGCAGAAAAGAGGTCTGAGCTAAGGCCCTGAGAAGTGGCCTCTGGTGCTGGCAGGGCCCCCCACAGAGAGACTGCTCATCTCTCTCCGCCCACCATGCCCAATGATGAGCAAAGGAACACTGACGCTTCCACTTCCTGTTGACTGAGAAACTGACAACTCCGCTAGAATAAGATGTAGCACAGTGCATCAGACAACGCTTTTTTTTTTTTTTTTGCGGTACGCGGGCCTCTCACTGTTGTGGCCTCTCCCCTTGCGGAGCACAGGCTCTGGACGCGCGGACTCAGCGGCCATGGCTCACGGGCCTAGCCACTCTGCGGCATGTGGGATGTTCCCGGACCGGGGCACGAACCCGTGTCCGCTGCATCGGCAGGCGGACTCTCAACCACCGCGCCACCAGGGAAGCCCCCCAGACAACCCTTTTTATCCGCACATATGACTTTTCTGAACTCAACTGGAAAGGAACTACTTTTAAAATATCACAGTATGCAATATTTTTCATACGTGTTGATTATCATCCCACCATTTGCTACTTCAGTGCCCAAACTGTCCTGGCTAAATTAATTAGGGACGTGGGATGGTTTGCCCAACTGGCCTCTTTTGGTTCAGGAGGAAAATTCCATGGAATATACAGGTTTGTGGGCATGGGGAGGAAAGATCAAAAAGAAGGATTTTGACATTTTTCTTCTAAAAGAGAAATAGGGATTTTTGAAAGGAGAAAAAAAGAACACAATGGCCACTAATTCCTTACTCTGACTCAGATGGTTTTGTCTCCATATAAACATACAAAGAAACAAACAAACAGGGCAAAAAGGCCTCATACGTCCACATCCATCAATTCATCACAGCAGGAAACAAGAAAAGAAGCCAGGAGTCTTGAAATCCCTCTGAGAGTTGGCATAGGGTTGCGTGAACTTGAATACCGTTTCTCACAGGATTTAATTATTCCCACCAGAAAAAAAATAAACTTTCCAGAAAAGAGCAAGGATATCTTTTGTTTCTTATTTGTAAATATGGCTCAAATTCCTTCACAGTCTGAAGGCTGAATGGTTTGCCCTGGTAAGTGTTTGATTAAACTAACAGAAGTGGATTTTTTGTTATATCTTTCACTTGGATGACCCTGCAAGATCTAGCCCTGACCTAGGTGAGGGGCTGGTGCTAAGAATAAACATCATTTATTTGATCTTCTTCAAGCCAAGGCAGGTGAACGTGTGACCACCGCAACAATTCGTCTTGAATTGAATACAAATTCTCCACTCAAGAGACATGAAAAGTCATGCATCCATGAGCAGTTCACAAAGGGTTTAAGGTTTTATTGGACTATATCATCTACTGGGCTCTGCCTCACGGGTTTGTATTTTTTGAAGTAATGCAACAGGAAGCATTATGAGGACTTTGGGGTGGAGAGACCAGGTTCTAACCAAGCTCTAACATTTACAAGCTGGGTGACCTTGGGAAAAGGATTAACTGGGTCTCAGTTTCCTCATTTGCAAGGTAGGGAGAACATGACCCACCCCCACTTCAAAAGGTATAAGAACAATAAAAGAGATAATGTGTGTGAAATGCATGGGAACACAATGCAGGTGTTCAATGAGTGAACTCCTTAGCCTTTCTATAGAAGCACCGATTCACTGGATCATTCAACAAATTTGCTTCCAGTGCTTACTAAATGCCGGGAATTGTGCTGAGTACTGGGAATATAGTAGTTAAGACAGACAAGGTCCGTACATTTATGGAGCTACTGGAGACAGATAAATAATAAATGTTAGGTACTATTATCTGATTCTGATAAATGTTATGTCTTGAAAAAATAAGACAGGGTAATATGATAAAGAGTAACTGGAGGAAGACAGGGTATTTAAGAAAGTCTTCCCTGAAAAATTGACATTGAATCTGAGACTTGAATGACAACAACGGAACCAGTCATTCAGCCTGAGGCCAATGGGGTTGCAAGAAAAACAGGGTTAAAGATAATATTCTAATCAAAAGGGCCCAGATCATGTACTTTGAGGGCCATAGAAGGCATCTGGAATTTATTTTCATTGTCATGGGAAGCCAATAAGGTTTTAACAATCAGAGTCAAGTAATTAGATTTACTTGAGGGGCAGACCTAGGCACACTCATGATGTATCTGTGAAATGTAAAAATTCTGCCCTGACTAGAGTGAAAGATAGCTACTAGAGGATCAGGGAAAACGAAGTTATGATAGAGAATGTGACCCAGAAATGGGTTTAGACTTGATGTGATAAAATCAGAAAAGAGGATGTCATTAAAGTTTGCGACACGAAGCCAAGTTTAAGTGATATTCACTAGACTGTAGCCAGTAGACTATTCTGGGGAAGGAACTTTATTCCTTTTCAAAGTAGACAAAAAGAGGTAAGAAATAGAAGTATTCCTCCTGGAAATACTTCTTCCTTCAGGATTTTAGTATTTAGCTGCTGATATGAAGTGGACTCATGTACAGAAAGGGGCTAGCATGGTGCAAGGTCAGGCATACAGAAGACACTCAATAAATTATTGGTTTTTTCTCTTCTTTCCTCCTTTCCCCATTGTGTTGAAATGAACCAGAAGTTACTGGTATGGAATTGCTAAAGGATAAGTGAAGGGTGGCCAAAGGGAAAATGTACAGAACAACCTCTTTCAGATGAAAATGCATTGCATGGGTTGACTCAACTTTGATGGGTCCTGTATTTCATGTTCCATTCTAGAGTTGCAATGCCAAGGAAAGGTCTTCTAAGCCAGAGGTTTACAGATTTCATTTTTTAGGTAAAAGAACCTTCAAAATAAAAATAACTCCAAATTAAGAAATGGTGGATCAAGTGAGAATTCTAATGATACTACTGCTGTTGTTCTCTAGGCCGTAAGGGGTGGAGAGGAATATGAAAGAATATAGAAACTTACCAGCAAAGGTGTAATTAATTGTTCTCTTTTTTATGTTCATCTCGATTGAGACAAAACTGAAAACTAAGATTATAGTTTGGGGCCTCTGGTAACATCTGTTCCCTTTTTGGTCTCTGGGGACAAATACGCTATTACTGCATGAGGAGGAGAAGGTAATTGGAAGGGAAGAAGGGAAATGGACTAGAGTAAAAATAAAATTTTCAAACCAGCTGGAGATGATGCAAAAGTCTTTTGACCAGAACACTTAAAACTCAATTCCGTTTACAACTGAAGTCAAGGTGGAACCTTCCCTGGCCTACATCTCAGCAATCCTCTCCTGCAACTTAGCTGCCTGACCCACCCCCAGCAGCCTGGGTCAGCTACGAGGAGGCTGTGAGTACGAAGAGTTCTGGGAATCGGGGCTAGATCACAGACTTCTCCATCCCATCCAGAAAAGGAGTTAGGTGGATCTTATCACTCTCCCTAAGGACACATTTTCTCTGGAGTTCTTCCAGAACTTCTAGAGAAGGAAATTTTAATACAGGTGTGACAGTCTCCCCTCATCATGGGGGAAGGGTTCCCTTTAAACCAGGCAAAGAGCTCTCCTCTGGGTCTGGAAAGGTCAAGAAGTGTTAGGAGGGGAATATGAAACTCAGTCTCTTCACTCTGGGGCCTGACCTGTCCACACACTGGTGGCCCACTTCTTAAAATTTTCCAAACCTCATTAAATGGTAAAATAAAAGCGAGAAATGGGACAAGCCTACTTAGATAGCCTCATCCACCAGAGGCAGAGAGCAGAAGCAGAAGAACTACAATTCTGCAGCCTGTGGAAGGAAAACCACATTCACAGAAAGATAGACAAGATGAAAAGGCAGAGGACTATGTACCAGATGAAGGAACAAGATAAACCCCCAGAAAAACAACTTAAAGAAGTGGAGATAGACAACCTTCCAGAAAAAGAATTCAGAATAATGATAGTGAAGATGATTGAGGACCTTGTTAAAAGAATGGAGGCAAAGATCAAGAAGATGCAAGAAATGCTTAACAAAGACCTAGAAGAATTAAAGGATAAACAAACAGAGATGAACAATATAATAACTGAAATGAAAAATACACTAGAAGGAATCAATAGCAGAATAACTGAGGCAGAAGAACGGATAAGTGACCAGGGAGACAGAATGGTGGAATTCACTGCCGTGGAACAGAATAAAGAAAACAGAATGAAAAGAAATGAAGACAGCCCAAGAGACCTCTGGGACAACATTAAAGGCACCAACATTCACATTATAGGGGTCCCAGAAGGAGAAGAGAGAGAGAAAGGACCCGAGAAAATATTTGAAGAGATTAGAGTCGAAAACTTCCCTAACGTGGGAAAAGAAATAGCCACCCAAGTCCAGGAAGCACAGAGAATCCCAGGCAGGATAAACCCAAGGAAAACATGCCAAGACACACAGCAATCAATTTGACAAAAATTAAAGACAAAGAAAAATTATTGAAAGCAACAAGGGAAAAATGACAAATAACATACAAGGGAACTCCCAGAAGGTTAACAGCTGATTTCTCAGCAGAAACTCTACAAGCCAGAAGGGAGTGGCACGATATATTTAAAGGGATGAAAGGGAAAAGCCTACAACCAAGATTACTCTACCCAGCAAAGATCTCTCAATCAGATGCGATGGAAAAATCAAAAGCTTTACAGACAAGCAAAAGCTAAGAGAATTCAGCACCACCAAACCAGCTCTACAACAAATGCTAAAGGAACTTCTCTAAGTGGGAAACACAAGAGAAGAAAAGGACCTAAAAATACAAACACATTAACAATTAAGAAAATGGTAATAGGAACATACATATCAATAATTACCCTAAACGTGAATGTATTAGATGCCCCAAGCAAAAGACACAGGTTAGCTGAATGGATACAAAAAGAAGACCAAATATATGCTGTCTACAAGAGACCCACTTCAGACCTAGGGACACATACAGACTGAAAGTGAGGGGATGGAAAAAGATATTCCATGCAAATGGAAGTCAAAAGAAAGCTGCAGTAACAATACGCATATCAGATAAACTAGACTTTAAAATAAAGAATGTTACAAGAGACAAGGAAGGACACTACATAATGATCAAGGGATCAATCCAAGAAGAAGATATAAGAATTATAAATATATATGCACCCAACATAGGAGCACCTCAATACATAAGGCAACTGCTAACAGCTATAAAAGAGGAAATTGACAGTAACACAGTAAGACTGGGGGACTTTAACACCTCACTCACACCAATGGACAGATCATCCAGACAGAAAATTGATAAGGAAACACAAGCCTTAAATGACACAATAGACCAGATAGATTAAATTGACATTTATAGGACATTCCATCCAAAAACAGCAGATTAAACTTCCTTCTCAAGTGCACATGGGACATTCTCCAGGATAGATCACATCTTGGGTCACAAATCAAGCCTCGGTAAATTTAAGAAAATTGAAATCATATCAAGCATCTTTTCTGACCACCACACTATGAGATTAGAAATCAATTACAGGGAAAGAAATGTAAAAAACACAAACACATGGAGGCTAAAGAATACGTTACTAAATAACCAAGAGATCGCTGAAGAAATCAAAAAATACCTAGAGACAAATGGCAGCGAAAACACAATGATCCGAAACCTAAGGGATGCAGCAAAAGCAGTTCTAAGAGGGAAGTTTATAGCTATACAAGCCTACCTCAAGAAACAAGAAAAATCTCAAATAAACAATCTAACCTTACACCTAAAGGAACTAGAAAAAGAAGAACAAAGAAAACCCAAAGTTAGTAGAAGGAAAGAAATCATAAAGATCAGAGCAGAAATAAATGAGATAGCAACAAAGAAAACAATAGCAAAGATCAATAAAACTAAAAGCTGGTTCTTTGAGACAAAAAATAAAATTGATAAACCTTTAGCCAGACTCATCAAGAAAAAGAGGGAGAGGACTCAAATCAATAAAGTCAGAAATGAAAAAGGAGAAGTTACAATGGACCACAGAAATACAAAGCATCATAAGGGACTACTACAAGCAACCCTAAGCCAATAAAATGGACAACCTAGGAGAAATGGACAAATTCTTAGAAAGGTATAAACTTCCAAGGCTGAACCAGGAAGAAATAGAAAATATGAACAGACCAATCACAAGTAATGAAATTGAAACTGTGATTAAAAATCTTCCAACAAACAAAAGTCTGGACTTTTGTTTAAATGCTGAATAAATGCTGAAGAGAGTGTGGAGAAAAGGGAACCCTCTTGCACTGTTGGTGGGAATGTAAATTGATACAGCCACTATGGAGAACAGCATGGAGGTTCCTTAAAAAACTAAAAATAGAATTACCATATGACCCAGTAATCCCACTACTGGGCATATACCCAGAGAAAACCATAATTCAAAAAGACACATGCACCCCAATGTTCATTACAGCACTATTTACAATAGCCAGGTCGTGGAAGCAACCTAAATGCCCATTGACAGATGAATGGATAAAGAAGGTGTGGTACATATATACAATGGAATATTACTCAGCCACAAAAAGGAATGAAACTGGGTCATTTGTAGAGATGTGGATGGATCTAGAGACTGTCATACAGAGTGAAGTAAGTCAGAAAGAGAAAAACAAATATAGTATATTAACACATATATGTGGAACCTAGAAAAATGGTCAGATGAAACACTTTGCAGGGCAGAAACAGAGACACAGATGTAGAGAACAAACATATGGACACCAAGGGGGGAAAGCGGCGGGGGGGCGGGGGGGGGCTGTTGGTGGTGGAATGAATTGGGAGACTGGGATTGACATATATACACTAATATGTATAAAATGGATAACTAATAAGAACCTGCTATATAAAAAAGTAAATAAAATAGGGGCTTCCCTGGTGGCGCAGTGGTTGAAAGTCCGCCTGCCAATGCAGGGGACGCAGGTTCATGCCCCGGTCTGGGAAGATCCCACATGCCGCGGAGCGTGAGCCATGGCTGCTGAGCTTGTGCGTCCAGAGCCTGTGCTCTGCAGCGGGAGAGGCCACGGCAGTGAGGGGCCCGCGTACTGGAGAAAGAAAAATATATATATAAATAAATAAATTAAAAATTAGAATTCAAAAAATTTTTTAAAAAGCGAGAAATGGTAAACATACAGAAACTAGTTACAAAACGATTTCTGTTTTGGCAAGGAAAGCAGTGAAATTAAGCAGCCACAGTAAAAGTAGAAAAATTCCGCTGGATGGAAAGGTCACAAAGGCCCAGATGTAAAGTTTTGTCTACATTGGAAAGTAGGAGAAAACGAGGGATGAGACCTGAGACGTGAGCCTGGTCTTCTGTGTAGACACTGCCATGGAAGGCAAAGTGGGACACTTTTCACTGTCCTGGATCAGCTCTTGCCAGTCAGAGGTGCTGAAAGGAGGCTTCTGACCAGATGGGCAATTTCTACCACCCAGACCAAGCAGGTTGGTCACTGCCCAGGTCACCAGATCCTTCCCCAGGACAGGCTCTTGTACGGTCACCCTTGCTGCGCACCCCCTTCCCCCCAGCCGAGCTCCACACAACCAGACACGCTGCCCTGAAGTTCAAGAGCAGCAGCGATGTGACAGGTTGGTGTTAACAATCCTCCAGGACTGGGTTATACCAGCGGTCCCTGACTTTCTTGGTGCCAGGGACTGGTTTCGTGGAAGACAATTTTTCCCTGGACCGGGGCAGGGGTGTTAACACTAGCGATGGGGAGCGGCGGGGAGCGGCAGATGAAGCTTCGCGTACTCACCCGCCGCTCACCTCCTGCCGTGTGGCTCGGTTCCTAAGGGGCCACGGACCAGTACCGGTCTGCGGCCCGGGGGTTGGGGACCCCTGGGTTATACAAAGGGCTTTTTATATAAGTTATTCTATAACAAATACATATGGTAAATATACGAAATAATTCATTCAGTGTTTTCTATAACAAAGTAATGGATTTAAATGAACATACACAAGTAGATTACGTGGAAGAGCATGTTATTCCCTGTCATTTTCATTTAACCAATAGCACAATTCAAAAATATCTCAATACAGTCATTCTAATACTGAATTTCATCAAAAGCAGGTTTTTAGAACAGGGCTATATTTTAAGATTTCATTTCAGTGATAAATGTTGTGTTAGATAATTTAAACAGATTTTTTTCCCCCAGATGGATTTCCCAGCATTTTTAGTATGCTAATGTGCTTTTTGTAGATTTCCAAGAGGGGAATAAACTGTGCAGCAGTTGAAAACTGTTTTGATCACAGAACCTCAGGACAGGATGTTTTGCTGGACCAGAGAGCTGTATAATACAATTTTGGAAACGCTGTTCTACTGAATGCTGTACTGCCCTATAACATATGAAAACCATTGTACAACCCCCTGAGAAACTAAGAATATAAACCGTATGAAGTGTTAGCTTCTGAAATTGACAAAAGTGTATCAGGTTACCCATCTATCAGGGTATGTACATTCAGAAGTTAATTAACAAATCAACTGACAATGTCTAGAACAGTTATGCATGTTAATCAATAAAGATGGACTAGAATCAATGAAAGACACCTGGCTAAGCAAAACAACGTCTTTAGCTGCAATGTAAACCCATTGTTTTCCCCAAAGGAAGTATGCTTCAAGCCCCAAGCGAGTGAGTGCACGCTCAGAACCAAAGCACGCTGCCAGAAATAATTTATACTGAGGTACTTTACTGTGGGAATAAAATATAAAACTCTTCCCACAGCCAAGAGTTCCATTAGAAAATGAAAAATTCAGCCTCAGCGCAGATACAAATGCTCCTGGCCAACTTTCCTGCTCTGGGTTTCTTTGGGGCTGTGCCCACTGCAATACTGAGGATGTAGGAAGGGCCTCTAATACAGATGGACTTAGCCAACGAGGCTTCTGTAACCTACCCAGAGCACAAGACACAGGAAGCCTGTGCCTCCCTGCGTGAAGGAGGTGTTCAAATCAGGGGGCAGAGTCAATCCTGAATCCTACCAGCATCGGTTACCTGGACTGGCCATAATCTCTGCTCTGTGCTCCCTTGAGCTGGTCTCGGCTGCCCACCTCTCTTTTCTAGTAGGTAAACCATTGCCAGAAGGTAAGTGCTGGAAACCAGAGCTGTGGAGATCCAAACCATGCTATTGCTTCACTGGTTTACTGCTCTAGGAAAAGGACTGAGGGGATAGGGTGAAAGTATTGAAGAAATAAAGGGGGGAATAATCTGTGGCTTTCAAGTCTCCTGCATCCTCCCATGGTCCAAGATAATCAAGAGATAAATACCCTCTGTGAAATATTTTACAGATGACAGAACAAAACTGTGCTAGATAAAGGTGTTTTGAAGCAGAAAACCAGTGCTCTCAATATCCTCTTATACCATATTTCTTTACAAATAAAAACAATGTGTATATATATACTTATATATGTATGTGTATATATATATATATATATATATATATATACACACATACATAGAAGTCTGGAAGAATATAAATCAAAATGTTAACAGTGATACACTTCAATGTATGTCAATTATACTTCAAAAGAGCTGCTTAAAAATGTAAAGAGTGGTTATCTCTAAGCTAGGAAAGATTATAGGCAGTTATGATTTTTTTCTCCCTGTGTGTGTTTTCCAAATTTTCTTGACTCTATATTCATTACTTTAATACTAAAAATGTGTAAAAATTATTTTCAAAAATCTTACACAATTCACTCAGTTTCTTGATGTTTGTGTAGTTCTTTGTACTTTATCAAGTGTTTCGACATATTTAATCCATAAAACAGCAGAAAGAAATATGATTATCATTTCAGAGAGGAGGAAACAGGCTCTGAGATGTTACAGAACTTGTTCAAAGAGCTAGTAAGTAGTAAAAACCAATAAAAGAATCCAGATCTCCTCTTCCAAACTCCACAACTTTTGTTCTCTTTTTCTCACTATTTACTGTTTCTTGTGTCTTGGCTGCCTTAACGCCACAAGTATATACTTTGAACAAAAGCAGTAGAATTACTGTATAAGATTTAAGCAAAAAGAAACTTTTTTTCAAATTCAGTATTGGTTCAGGAGAGAAATGTAAAATACCGAGGGAAGTTTGGAAACCAAGAAGGCAATAGTCCAAGCGATAGAAAAACTTATCCTTTTAGTTGCTACCTCATACGCTCTTGGCTTCATTTCACCCCCATTCAGAAAGCGAAAAGGAAATAACAAAGATGGGACCAAAACACGCAGGGAGAGAAAGTACAGATGGCACCAAACAATGAAATAAAGCGTGAAGTATTTAGACACTGCTGTACTGCAGGTACCTTCATTCCTGCAGCGGCTGCTGGGCCACTGGGATCCACGGCCTGGATGTGGCATGGCTTACTGCCTCGCACCACAAAGCCCCAGCCTACCGCGTCACCAACAATCTAGAGAGGAAAACCACAATTAGCCATCAGCAGATGGTCCCTGGCAGTGTGCCCGCCCTTCCAAGACAGAGAAAAGCCAAGACGAAAGGCATGCCATGAGATATACCTCTTCTCCACTTCATCTCTACCCTGTCAGGGGAACGGGACTCTTCTATCACAAACACAGGCTTATATCTCTGTGCGGAAAACATGGTCAAGAAACACCTGTTTGGCAGAAAGAAGCTTCTTCTGTGAGGTCACTACTCAGTCAATAACTGGCAGATGGCCTCTTTCTTAGGCTGCCGCAGCTGAACATCAGACTCAAATGGGAAGTCTGAAGATCTTAAAAATATGGTTGAAATTTCCCTCCAGATCCAATTTCTCTTCCCCTGCATCCAAAGGATTCTTTCCTGATGATCTTGATACGTCACTGAACTTTTTTTTTTTATTGGAGTATATTTGCTTTACAATCATTGAAGTTTAAAGTAACCATTTAAATTACTAATGGGGGAAACCATGAAGAGTCTTGGCTCTCTTGAAACCCGATTTTCTGTACCAAGAAAAGACAGTGAAAAAGTACATAAAGTTCACTTTGGTCCAGTTCACTTCCAGTTGACCAGTTCACTCTGGTCCATAAGTTGTTTGAAACTGGAGGGTGACTTTCCTTATAGAATCATAATTAGAATTGCCAGTTACATTCTCTGGGCAGCTCCCAGACATGTCTCTAATACATACCCCAACTGAAATAGAGACGACAGCCATTCACAGTCAATTACTAGCAATGCTGGCATTGATATTTAAAACCAAAAAGAAATACAGCTAAAAAATACAATCCAATGTCTCTTGAATGCTGGAGACTGAGGAAAAGTAGGGAAGCAACTGAAATTTTTGTGACCATTCTGAAAAAGACTTTTAGGGCAGGTTTTAGTGTCGATGAACTCTTATTAGTTTTTGCTTGTCTGAGAAGTTCTTTATTAGGTACTTCATTGGCTTTAGGGTTTGCTGCTCTTAGTTCATTATACCTAATTGCACTTTCAAATGTCCAGTTTACCTTTTCCCTGATACAGACATATTAACAGTGCTTTTTTCATATTGACTGGCTAGGACTGGACCCATCCTGTTTTAATTCCTTAATGCTCAGAACGTGAAGTTGTCCTCGACAAATGTTCCTAGCACAAATGAGCGTGGAAAGCTTTTTCCCCACCCTGGGGTATTAAAACAAAAATTATAAGACTACAGGAAAGATGACAAGTATTTTAAAGAAGACGTCAATGTAGATGTGAGGAGACAAAGAGACAGAGTCAAGTCGACAGGAAGTGGGTGAGGTGATGTCAAGCAGAGAACGTGGATTCTGTTTGAAGAAGACCAGTGGGGGACTTCCCTAGTGGTCCAGCAGTTTAGACGCCGTACTTCCACTGCAGGAGGCATGGGTCCGATCCCCGGTCAGGGAAGTTCCATATGCCTCAGGGTGCGGCCAAAAAAAAAGAAAAGAAAAGAATACCAGTGGGACCGTAGGAGTAGAAGGAAGGCTGAAGGACCTCCAAGAAAGAGCAGGTGGTCAGGAGGTGCTCACAGTTATGCAGTGCGCCCAAATCAGGTGCTTGTATAACTCAAGGCACGATAACATTGTCAAAAACGTCATTCCTTATGGTAGAACAATCTATGCCATAGTTTTCTCTCTCTATCTTAAGACTTCCCTCATGTCTTAAATAATTTTTAGAATTAACTATAATGCAGAAGGGATCATTAGCATTATTTGTTCTACCATCTGCCTTTGAATCTGTCATTATATTAGAATAAGTACATAATGGAAATCTTTTTTTTAAGGACACATCAAAAGGAATTTTAAATGCTGTATTAATAATGAATTATATCAAGTCCTAATGCATTTTAGTGCCTAAAGGTCAAGAAAGTCTACTATTATAATCATGCTCAAAACAAAAGGGAAATTGGGAGAAGCTTTTCAGTTCCGTCCCTAAGCTACATATGGACACACTGCCATGTTGACACGGCCCAGACAAACGAGCAGCATGGGAGAAAAACCAAATGATGAGCCTACCGTGAATGTCTTCCTCGCATACGGAGCCCCGGGAGTCAGGAGTTCCTCAGAAGTGACGGGTCTTTTTAACACTGTAAGACAGACACAGTGTCAAGGTACAGACCCTTCTGAGCCCTCTGTTCTTTCATTCAGCAGATGTTTACTGAATGCCTCATGTGTGACATCGGTGACCAAAAGTGGCAAAGATCCCTGCCTCCCAGTTTATATTCTAGCTGCACAGCGGCAGAAAATATTAGCAAACATAAATAACCCTAAACCTAACTTACAGAGCTACAGAAAGCACAGACGGGAGCAGGGGGAGGGGAAGCAAGAGTGCCAGGGGTGGGGTAAGGAGTGGCTTGACATTTTTCTATAAAGGAAAAGACCACATTTTCTAGTTCCTGAATTTCTTTCTCTTAGACCTTGATGTGCATTCAACATGTCAAAATTACGAGAAATCCTTAAAGATGTTAAAAAAAAAAGAGAGAGAGAGAAATCCTGACTCTGGCCATCTGATAACCGTTTCCACCCCATACAAACCCCTCCCCCATCATACCATACACACCCCATTCACCAAAGCCTCACGGATTTCCTTATTAATACCCCAGATTGCGGGTATGCACTGCCTTTTGCCTTGAATCGTAACACTGGGGAACTCTTCTGCATAATTAACATGTGCTAGGTACTATGTTAGGCGCTTTAAAGATATTCTATTATTTAATCATCACAAGAACTAATGGGTTCATTTCATCCTTATCCCTATTCTATTTGGGAGGAAACAGAAGCTGAGAAAAGTTAAATAGCTTGCGTCCAAGGCCTCAGAGTCAACGGGAAGCAGAATTAAGATTTAAACTCGGGCTGCCCTGGTGGCGCAGTGGTTGAGAGTCCGCCTGCCAAGGCAAAGAGAAGGTGTCCATGGTTGAGGATTCTGACCTTTTTATTCCCTGTCACTCAACTGCCTCCAGGCCCCTACCCACACAATCCCCTCTGGGGTTTATGAACGTGGATGTAGGAATCACACTGTACTTGTGGTATTTGACAGTATCGACCATTTATTTTTATTACACTTTTTCCCTATTTTTATTGAGATATAATTGACATATAACATTATATAAGTTTCAGGTTACAATATAATGGTGCATATATTATGAAATGATCAACTACTCCAGTTGACATCATCACCTCACATGGCTACAAACTTTTCTTTTTCTTGAAATGAGAGCTTTTAAGATCTACTCTCTTAGCAACTTTCAAATATACAACCCAGTATCATTAACCATAGTCACCTTGCTGTACATTACATTCCCCAGGACTTACCTATAAACTGAAAATTTGTACCTTTTGACCCCTTTCACCCATCTGGTCCACCCAACCACCAATCCCCGCCCACCGACCAACCCCCCTCTGCCAATCACCAATTTGTTCTCTGTATATATGAGTTTTTTGTTAGATTCCACATACAAGTGAGATCATATAACATTTGTCGTTCTTTGCCTGACGTACTTCACTTAGCACAATGCCCTCAAGGTTCATTCATTTTGTTGCAAATGGCAGGATTTCCTTCATTTTTATGGCTGAATAATACTCCGTTGTGTACGTGTGTATATGTATGTGTGTGTGTGTGTGTGTGTGTGTGATATTTCCTTTATCCATTCATCCATTGATGGGCACTTAGGTTGTTTCCATGTCTTGGCTATTATAAATAATGCTGCAATAAACATGGGGGTACAGAGAGCTTTTCAAATTAGTGTTTTCATTTCCTTTCGATAAATACTCAGAAGTGAAATTGCTGGATCACATGGTAGTTCTACTTTTAATTCTTTTTTAAGGAACCTCCATACTGTTTCCCATAGTGGCTACACCAATTTACATTCCCGTCAACGGTGCAAGAGGGTTCCCTTTTCTCCACACCCTCTCCAGCATTTGTTATATGTGTTCTTTTTGATGACAGCCATTCTGACAGGGATGAGGTAATATCTCATTGTGGTTTTGAATCACACTATATTGTAATATTTGGCAACAATACTGATCACTTAATACACTTTCTCTCATGTTAAAAAATGTAGAAACTTTGAAACCTAGGGAATTATTTCTAGCTTACTCTTTTCATATCCTTGGCAACTTATTTACTCATCACAATGATACTGATTATGTTACTTTCTGTAGCACTTTCTTTATCTGAATTAGGGCATTTATATACAGTGTTAAAAAATATATCCTGATGGATATCTAATGATTAATTTTTTTTTTTTTTTTTTTTTTTTTTTCGGTGCGCAGGCCTCTCACCGTCGTGGCCGCTCCCGCTGCGGAGCACAGGCTCCAGACGCGCAGGCTCAGCAGCCATGGTTCACGGGCCCAGCCGCTCAGCGGCATGTGGGATCCTCCCGGACCGGGGCACGAACCCATGTCCCCTACATCGGCAGGCGGACTCCCAACCACTGCGCCACCAGGGAAGCCCTCTAATGATTAATTTTAAATGCCTTACTGTGAAGCCTGCTTACCTGCTTGAGAAAAAAAAAAATCACAGATGAGCTCCCTGCATCTTGGGAACACTCTTAGAGTAAAAGAGAAGCTTGTCAGAATACAGGTAAGACGTAGGACTTATGAACCACAATGAAGACCTGACAGCTTTGGTCCTTTGAGACCCAAAAAAAGGCAACCTGACCTTTCTTTAATGCCTGCATATCAGTAATATTTTCCCTTTGAGTCAAGGGCATAAGGAGAAAGAGGAAACAATGCAAACCTACCTCAGGGAAGATGAATGTGTAATTTAAGCAACTAACACTTTGTTCCTTCTTCTACTCTGGTAAGCATCAAAAACATGTAAAATGGCTTGAGCACAATTAACCCTTTCCTGAAATTGAACGCTTCTGATTCTCACTTGGAGGTATCAGATTTCTACCAGGGCTGCAAACATGCTACTTCAAACAAAATAGTTCTTCTCATTCTACCTTATCAGCAGTGCTCTATTAATTGAAAAACCTGGTAATATATGGGTGCTGGAAGATTTTCCAGCCAGAGACAGTGTGGAAGCAAGTTTCTTCATTCACTTGCAAGTTACAACTTTATTCTTAGAGCTAACCCTCCAAAAGACAGCAAAAGAAGAAGAAAAAAAGAAAAAAAAAGTTAGATGAAGAAAAATACCTAGACAACAGCATTAGATGACTGTTTTCTCTTAAAGCCCTTTAACAACATCTATTTGTCCTTATTCTCATGAGTGCATTTTTTTTTTCCTCAAAGAGATGATGTGCTCACTGAGGGATGGGGTCATGACCTCTCATCTTTGTATCCCCAACATCTGGTAATAAGGAAACGGCATGAACAAAGGAACAAAGTGCCTTTCCTGAAGGTGATACAGGGAACTGAGGGTGGACAGGGCACTAAACAAATGGAGTGGAAGGTGTTTTCAAGGCCATGGTTATCACGATGGACCAGGCAAGCTAATCCTGGAAAGGAGGTGGGTGAGCACAGTGAGAAGGTGGTGGTATCGATGGGTTACAGGTTCCTGTGGGGCTTGAAGAACAGATTAGATCTAAGTACAAGTTCATTAACAATCTTTGTGCCTAGGTTTTTTTTCTGGAATGTAAAAGCCATGGAGGTTGATGAGTAGAGTTTGAAACCCCAAGGCACCAAGAGTCCACTGCAGGGGTGGCTAGGTTTGCAGAGATCCAAGCTTCTTCCTTAGGGGTGCGGAGACCCAACAGATCTTTGCATCAGTTGCAGTCTGGGGCAGCGCTATCTCCCCTGCTGTTTGCTGCTCAAACCTTCCTTCAGGACTGAGTGTTTCCTCCCAGGGCTGGGACTGCTAACAGCAGACAGCCGTCAGACAGCCAGTGTTCTCAACTGTCCTTGGAACTCTCTCTCCAAAGACAGCCGCTTTGCCCAGGTCACGCCTTCCTCCCAGGGGCAGCCAACATCCAATGACTGATCAAGGTGAGGGTATAAAAGCCTGGCCCCCTCACCCCGAATCGGGACAACTCTCAAAGACCATCCCAACTCCAGAGCTCCACCTGGGGCGAGCCGCAGCCTTCACGGGGACTGTACTGCAGCCCAGTTCTCCCTCGGCCCAAACCCACGTCCTTCCCTTGCATCCAAGGGGTGCTGTCCCCCAAGAGCACAATGTAACAAGATACTCCCACGCTAGTCTCCCTCTGCCTGAGAATCCGCTTCCCGGGGAGCCCCGCCTGCACGCAGGCCCAGGTCCCCCACAGTCACGGTCAGAGACGGGGCCGCTTGTCAGCCACTCACCAGACTTGGGGTTGCAGAGCACGGGGGGGCTGCCGCTGGCGGGGGGGCTGCCGCTGAAGTAGCCGCTGCCGCCGCAGCTGCTCATGCTGCTCCTCCGCATGGCAGACACGATCTTGACCTCCTTGCTGGGGCTGACTGTGGGCCGGGAACACACAGAGTCACCGACGGTGATGGTCTCGGCTCCCCAGAGCACGCACGCCGGCTTTCAGCTGCCAGGTACAGTGAGGCAGGTCACGTGTGCCGGAATAAAGCACTCTGGCCTTGGCGTCGGAAAAGCAAGGGTTTGAGTGGCAGCTCTGCCCCTGACGAAGAGCACAGCCTGGGGCCATTCCCTCCGGTTTTCTAAACGTACAGTTTCCCCAACTGTAAAGTGGGCAGAATGCCATCTCATGGGACTGGTGCAAGGAGTGGATTATGTATTTAGAAGTACTCAGTTACGTAAAATATTATTTTAAGAACTACCAAGTCCACGCTAAGCATCCCTGAGAGGATGTAAATTAAGTGCTGGCGAGACGCTTAATGAGTTAACAGTGATGATAAGTGCCTCCCGGTTGAAGATTAAATCTTTAATCACCCAGAGCCACAGAAGGAGATTAAAACACAGAGCACAACTTCAGGCTTTGAAGGTGTATGTGAGGCAGCAGCTTCAGTGATATGATCTCGTTTTCTCCACTATGGAGTTGGCTGGCTCTCAACGAGGGAAAGACAGCAAGGCATATGATCCAATGAAAGAAACCATGGAGATTGCTCTGCTCAGTGCCCGGCACATGGGAAGCACAAAATCAAGGCTGGCTTTTATGGTGACCACGGTTACTGTATCCTTATCATCATCATCACTTGTTCACGTCTACGGGGCCCACTGAAAAACAGGCAAACCTCAGTACCAGCGAAGACGTGAACGGTTCCTCTGCAACTGCAGGAGACGGCAGCCTTAGGGACACACGGCTGGTGCGCATCTAAGCACAGGCCTAGGCTCCTGACCGTTGGCTAGTGTTTACTTTCCTGGAGTGGCTATTGGCTCCTTCTCTGCTCCATCCCAGCTGTGTCTGAGGAACCTGGGATGTAGAAGGTTGGGTAGGAGCCAGTATAATATAAGCACTGGGATAAGACAGAACTGGTGCAAGACCCAGCCCTGTCCATCACTTTCTAGCTGTGTGACCTTGGGTAAGCCACTCAACTTCTCTATGCCTCAGTTTCTTCACCTGTAAAATGGAGACAAGAAAAGTCTTTCCTCGAAGAGTAATAGTGAGAATTAAGTGAGAAAATGTATGCAACTAAGCTTGGATCTGTGCCAAGGGCACAGAAAGTTCTCAATACATCTAGTTGTAAGTGTTCTCACGGTCCGCTCCTATTCATAACCAAGACACATTTTCATTTTGCTCTGGGTTTTGGGTGAAGCCCATAACTTCCAAACCTTATGCCAATCCATTTCTCAAGTCAATGTCAAATTTTCAGAGGAGTTGAAGATATCCTGTTAAGCACCTCACACACTTACACAGAATGACACATCAAGTTAACCTTTTCTGGGTGAATGGGTATTTTTATATTTTGTTTAAATGGGGTTATCTTTGCGAACATAAGTCATCATTTCTGTCCAGGTTAATTGTCAACATGGGACAGTCTGACCTAACATATAATGTCCCAGGCTGTGCTTTCTGAGCACCCGTGTCTACCTTTCACAGTTTTAACTTGTTCTGTGTGATGGATTGATAATCAGTTGCCTGTTAGTTGTATATGCCCTAAGAAGACTTTATTCATCCTTAAAATATATAGCTTCTCAATGCTGTGACTTAGAAAACTGGATAACTAACGATATGCAAGGATTGTTTGTAAATGAAAGTAAATAAGATAGGAGTGAGAGCTTGAGTGGCCTTCTATAATTCAAATACATAGTGTTATAAAAACAGACTTCTTAGCATGTATGTTGGCTGCACAGAACGATCTGGTTGTATGTGTGTATGGTTTCTTTTGGGGGGAGTAATAAATAACTAAATAAAATTTTGGTTATAAATAAATACAAATTTGCTGGAGAACAGAATTTCACAAAGGTGAGTTACAACTATGCTATTTCTCAAAAGACAGGTATATATGATCAAACAAACAAGGGAACTGACATACCTGACATAAAACTGGTAGATTTCCGATTGTCATGGCTCTGCTTCCTCAGGCAGAAGGGGCTGTCATGAGTTTCCTGGGAGGAGGGGGATTTTTCATTGAGCAGCTCCATCAGTCTTCGCCTCCGCCGGAAGTTCATTCTGAACTGGTAGAGAAGATTGCTGTCCACAAACGGGTGCTTGTTGGACACTGGGGAGAAGAAACAGTAGATGAGGGCTGCCTGGCCACTAAGCACTGTAGCCAGGAGACTCCAGCCAACAGGAGGAAAAGTCTTGAGAAAGGGTTTAGTTCTACAGATGTCCCAGGAGCTTGTAGTCCACACATGCTCCCAGATTCTTTCCACATGTCATGCATTTAAAAAATCTGCTAACCAATTCCTCTGGGGGAACTCTGCCTGATCTCACCCCAATCTAAGCTATACTCCTCCTGGTATTGTGCAGGCTCCTACTTTACCTCCATCTGAGCACTTGTCTCAATGAGCACACGCTCTCATTGTCCCTCAACTTCTCTGTCTTTCCCACTAACCTCTAGGCTCTTTGGGGCAGTGATCATGGCTTCACTTAGTCATGTGTCCACTGGGCCCAGCACACTGCTTGTCCCAGAGCAGCACGGCCATTCATTTTTAAACTTTTTATCTTGTGATAATTATAGACTCATGGAGAGTTGCAAAATAATATAGAGACCACATAGTATATGATTCCATTCATATGAAATATCCAGAACAAGGAAATGTACAGACACAGAGTAGACTGGGTGGTTGCCAGGGGATGGAGGGGATCTAGGGGGTTGGGGATGTTAACTAAAGTGTGAGATTCCTTTTTGAGGTGATAAAAATGGTCTAAAATTGACTGTGGTGATGCTTGCATATATCTGTGAATATACTAAAAACCAATGAATGGTATGCTTTAATATGAGTGAACGGTATAGTACGTGAACTATATCTCACCAAAGCTGCTGAAAAAATCAGCAGCAACAAGAAATAGTAGAGTCCCCATGTACTCTTCACCCAGATTCCCCCAATGGTTTCATCTTACAGAAATAACTAAAGTACAATATCAGACAAAGACATTGACATTAGTGCAATCTATAGACTTTATTCAGATTTCACCAGTTTTTACATGCACTCATTTGTGTGTGTGTGTGTGTGTGTGTGTGTATTTTTAGGCAATTTTATCACATGTACTGATCTCTGTAACCACCATACTCAAAGCACAGGACTGTTCCATCATGACAAAGGGACTCCCTCATGCTAACCCCTGATAGCCTCCCACCCCAAATCCTTAATGTCTGGCAACCATTAGTATGTTCTCCACCTCTGCAATGTCACCATTTAGAGAATTTTATAGAAATGGAATTAAACATTATGTAGCTGTTTAAGATTGATGCTAAATGAATGAATGGCTATCCAGATAAAGGCTGGTTACTTCCCAAGGAAAATCTACACTTTTGAGCACCTAATCGCTCCAGGCCATCAACTCAAAATCAATAATAACACTAGCTAACCTTCATACAGCATTTTCTATGAATTCAGCATTATTTTAAATGCTTTATTTGTATTAATTCCTTTAATTTTAACAACAGCCTGGGGTATAGTTACTGTTACTTTCTTCCTTATTTTTTGATGAAGAAACTGAAGCCCAGAGATAGGAGTAAGACCCAAAGAAGACACAGTAAATGGCAGAGGTAGAAATATAACTACAGTATCTGACTCCAGAGTTCAAGTTCCAAATTATTACTCTCAACCGCCTCTCTGAAAAACAATTCCTGCGCTTCTTTAGGTTCTCATAAAGAACTGAAGTAATGTTACATAAAACTGCTAATGTATGGCTACCAGGCTAAATTTACATCCAATTCTACATTACCATTTATATCTCGGGGATCTATTGTGATCTATTCGCAAGTTTATATTTTGAGTTCTAATCGTGGAGTTGTGAAACAAGCAAGACATCAAGCTCCAAAAGCCATGTTCCTAGGTCATTTTGTCTCTGGGAAGTAACCAGGAACCCTGCAAACTGGCCAGCGTCATGCTGAAGTCCCAACCCCCCAAAACTGAAAACAATTGAATAGATTTTACAAAAATATATATATAATAAGCACGTGAGAAGCTCAACCTCATTAGTTAATATGGAAATGCAAATTGAAATCACAATGAGATGCCACTTCACACCCACTAGAATCACTAAAATAAAAAGAATGACAGCATCAAATGTCGGTGAGGATATGGAGCAACCAGAACTCTCATTTTGCAGGCAGGAATATAAATGGTAAAACCAGGTTGGAGAATAGTCTGACAGATCTTATAAAGTTATACACATATCTACCCTATGTCCCCACAATTCTTAGGGATCCACCCAAAACAAATGAAAACATATATCGCCCAAAATGTTCATTGCAGCCTTATTCATAATAGCCAAAAACTGGGGACAACCTGTCCATCAACAGGAGAATGGATAAGTAAATTGTAGATACAATGAAACACTACTTGACAATAAAAAGGAATGAGCTGCTGACACATAAAACAACGTGGATTAATATCAAAAGCATTAAGTTGAGTGAGGAAAGTCAGACACAAAAAACATACACTGAGTGACTTAATTTACATGAGGTTCAAGAATAGAGGAAATTCACATATAATGATAGAAATCAGAAAGGGGAAGGGGAGAGGATTGACTGGAAAGGAGTAGGAGGAAACTTTCTGGGGTGATGAAAATGTTCTATATCTTGTTTTTACATGAATATATACATTGTTAAAATGCACCAGACTAAACATTTAAGATATGTATATTTCATTGTAGGTTAAGTATATGTATGTTAATAAAAAGGAAACAAACAACAACAACAACAAATCTTATAAATGGACTGGGAGACTAGGAACAACAGAGTCTTCACAGGGACTTCTCTGGTGGTCCAGTGGTAAAGAATCCGCCTTCCAATGCAGGGGGCACGGGTTCGATCCCTGGCCAGGGAACTAAGATCCCACATACCGCAGGCAACTAAGTCCGTGCGCCACAGATACAGAGCCCACGTGCCCTGGAGCCCGCGGGCCACAACTAGAAAGAAGGCCATGCACCTCAACGAAGACCCCGCATGCCGCAACTAAGACCCGACATAGACAAAAATAATAAATTAATTAAAAACAAAAACAAAAACAAAAAATAGAGCTTAACACTGTAAACCCACATTGCCAATATAAGATGGTACATAATGTTAATGCCCAAATAATCATTTGGCTATTAACCACTGGGCATACGGTCAGTTTCAGAAAGGAGTGGTCCTATTATAGTATAATTCACCCACTTAATGTGCATAGTTCTATATATATTCTAGTCTATAATATATTCCCAGAGTTGTGCATCCCATCCTCACAATCAATTTTAAAACATGTCCATCACCCCCAAAAGAAACCCAACACTCCTTAGCTATCACTTCCGATCTGCCCATAACCCCTAGGCAACCCCTAGGCAAGCACTAATCAACTTTCTGTCTCTGTAGATTTGTCTATGTTGGGCATTTCATATAAATAGAGTCATATAAGATATGGTCCATTGTGACTTGCTTCTTTCGTTTGGCATAATGTTTACAAGGTTTATCCATGTAATGCCACGTATCGGTACTTCACTACTTTTTACTGCCAAATAATATTCCATTGTATGGACATACTATATTTTGTTTATCCATGCATCAGTTGATGGACACTTGAGTTGTTTTCACTTCCTGGTTATAATGAATAATGTTATTAACATTCATATACAAATTTTTGTGTGGACGTATGTATTCATTTCTCTTAGGTTTACAACTAGGAGTAGAATGGCAGGATCACATGGTAACCCTATATTGTATGCCAGATTCTTCTCCAGAGAAGGTTGCCCCATTTTACATTCCCACCAACAGAGTAGGGGGTCCTAATTGTTCCACACCCTTAGCAACCCTTGTTATTCTCTATCTTTTTTGTTACGCTTGTCCTACTGGCTGTGTAGTGGTATCTTACTGTGATTTTGACTTACACTTCCATGATGGCTTATAATGTTGAACATATTTTTATGCGCTTATCGTCTATGTGCCTATCTTCTTTGGAGAACTGTCTATCCAAATCCTTTGTCTATTTTTTAATTGGATTGTCTTTAAAAAAAAGAGATTTATTTTTTAAAGCAGTTTTAGGTTCACAGCAAAACAGCAGAAAGTGCAGAGTTCTCATATACTCTCTGCCCCCCAACACACAACTTTGCTCTACCATCAATTATCGAGAAAGGAACAGATGTTACAATTGATGAATGTACACTAATACATCATTGTTATCCAGAGTCCATAGTTTACATTAGGGTTCACCTTGATGTTGAGCATTCCACAGATTTTGTCAGATGTATCTACCATTATATTGGGTTGGCCACAAAAGTTCATTCAGGTTTTTTCTGTAAGATGTTCCGGTATATAGTATCATGCAGACTATTTTTTGCTGTTCAAACAGGCTCTACTAGCTATGCTAGTAGCTTACCTGCTATATGTCACCGTACTAACTTTACAAATATCATACAATACCGTCCTCACAATCACTCTGTACGTGATTCACAGTGCAAGAATTGAGACTGAAGTTACTTCAGTAACTTCCCCAAGGCCACACAACTTTGGCTTCTGATCCAAAAGCAACGTGGTTACTTAGAAACACAGGCCACAAGAGATTGGAAAAGACTCTAACGTTATAGTAAAATGCCGCCTTATCCAACACTCAACTTCCATGTTCATCACAGAGTACATTTTAATTTTCTTTCTGTCGCCCATACACCTAGCGATCGGCAGTCTTTTCATGACACCACACTGTAGTGTAATATGGGTTTATTTGCTTGGGGGAGCACATCTCTTTCCCCAACTAAGTCACTCTGCTTGAGAGCCTGGGCTGTGTCTTAATCATTGTGGCAACCTCAAACCCTAGACTACTACACGTTTGGGTCAGAGTAGGTGCTCTGTAAATGGCTAGAAGTGAATTGTCCATGGTGGGTAGACAAAGGGATACGAAGCACACCCAGAATACAGCTAACCCTGAACTACCTAGTGGCTAGTTATGTAGTAACCAGTCAACCTGTGGGCTCATGGTATGTCATGAAGAGTGTGTTGGGCCATGGGGAAATTGCAACATTAAGGACAATGGATTTAGTTTTTCCTAAAAATAAGTATATTCCATTTAAAGGCTTTCATTTATTCTAAAATTATATCATCACAACTTTTTTGTTGTTCATTCACCCGCCCATTTATTCAACTAACATTTATTGAGTCAGGATGACTATATGCCAGGTATTTTTCTTGCCCAGTGTTTTATGAAATTATGGTAAAAACAGAAGTTCTCTTTTTTAAGTATTCATTCTTGGCAAAAAAATTTTTTTGGACTGTGAAATTCAAAAATTCTATAAACCACTGGGAAAATAATCTAATACAATGTATTAAGAATCACGTTAACCCTCTTATCAATAATGTTTACTGGTTCAACAGCCTCCTTGGGTATTTCACAAACAGAATCACATCGCTTCTAGGTCAACACCAGCAAATGCAATCTAGGGTTGCGACTGTATTTATCATCCACATTTGCTAATCAATAACTCTTCTGGTTACACGAATATCAGAGTCTCAGAAATGTGGGTCCCTATCAAGAGAGTACACCCTGCTAAAATTTAACTTAATGATTCATATAGGTGTTTCACAATCTTTAAATGGTGATAAACTATTCACTTCAGCTAAATGAATGATGTCGGCCACAAAGACAAACACATCTAATTCAGTGATAATTCTGCATGTTCTCAGTAAACAATACATTCTTGCATTCAGGAGATACTAAATGCATCTTGAACCAAAAGATAAGCCAATTACACTTTGATATGATATCTACAAATAGTAGCTCTTTCAATAGTCAAGTTTTTACATAAATTTAGCACATTACTACATTCAATAATACTATAATACGGGACTTCCCTGGTGGTGCGGTGGTTAAGAATCCACCTGCCAATGGAGGGGACATGGGTTCGATCCCTGGTCCAGGAAGATCCCACATGCCACAGAGGAACTAAGCCCGTGCACCACAACTACTGAGCCTGAGCTCTAGAGCCTGTGAGTCACAACTACTGAAGGCGGTGCCCCCTAGAGCCCATGCTCTGCAGCAAGAGAAGCCACTGCAATGAGAAGCCCGTGCAGCAACGAAGACCCAATGCAGCCAAAATAAATAAATAAATGAAATATAAATAAAATTTTTAAAATGCTATAATATAATTTTATAGATAAGTTATTTATTTCTGGCAACCTGTTCTGAGTTTAGGATGATTTTTTAAATCCTCAAGGTGACTTTGGCAACAGTATCTTAAATTATAACCTGAAAATACATGGTACTGTATATAGCCTTATTAACACCTATTGTTTTGTCTTTGTACAGTGAATTACACAAAACATTGGCTTTGGTATAAATAAATCCAGAAAAGCATTTGACTCTAAACGAATTCCATAACAGATAAAAGTACCTTAAAAATATTTTTAATTGAAGTGGAAATTTGACTACCAAGTTAACCTCCTCAGGCTTTGACTACTGAGTCAGAGATTAATTCACCCCCATTCCCCACCTCCCCAGTATGGTACCACCTCTATCTTAAAGGGTAAACATACTATCTAAGATAAGATACAAGGACTAAGTTTAAATAGGCTTTACTCATCACATTCTCTTTGCAGTAGTGTACATGACCTTAAACATGACCAAATCAGGGAAAACCAGGACTGGATGAGATAGTAGACTATCCATGTAAAGCATAATGTCAAGCAGATTGTAAGAAAGGCAATAAATTGCACTTTTGGGGCTTCCCTGGTGGCGCAGTGGTTAAGAATCCACCTGCCAGTGCAGGGGACACAGGTTCGAGCCCTGGCCCGGGAAGATCCCACATGCTGCGGAGCAACTAAGCCCCTGCACCACAACTACTGAGCCTGCGCTCTAGAGCTCACAAGCCACAACTACTGAGCCCGCGTGCCACAACTACTGAAGCCTGCGCTCTGGAGCCCGTGAGCCACAACTACTGATCCCGTGTGCCACGACTACTGAAGTCCGCAGGCCTAGAGCCCGTGCTCTGCAACAAGAGAAGCCACGACAATGAGAAGCCCGTGCACCGCGACGAAGGGTAGCCCCTGCTCAGCGCAGCTAGAGAAAGCCTGCACGCAGCAATGAAGACCCAACGCAGCCAAAAATAAATAAATAAATAAATAAATAAATAAATATACATGAAAAATAAATAAATAAGAACATTCAATTAAAAAATTGCACTTTTGTTATTTTACAACGACTACTGTTGTCTTTACTGTGATCATCATTTGCTGGTGATATACTGCCATGTGACTTATGGGAATTCAATTCTGTGAGACACTACATTTAACGCCCCACTTCAATTTTCAAGGACTTATTTGGGTGTTAGGGCCTCGGGAGCAGCCACATGAAGGTCTCCATGTGTTCATCCTCCAGCTGTGTGTCTGGCACAGATGGAGTCAAATTCTTCTCTCAGAAGAGAGAAGTGACAATTGCATGTGTTACTTGCATTGTTTTCAATGAATTACTTGACTTTTAAAAGGATTCTTTATTTTTTACCCTCTCATTAAAAGTTTAATAACATGAACAGAGTTTCATACATTTGCTTCGTTTGTGAGTGTAGCCCTAGGTATAACAAAGATAATCGTAGCTACAAAAGCTAAGAGTGCAGGTAGACAGCTATATTACAGCATCAATCAATCACACGTGACATCATTCATTTATTCAACCGAGTACCTAGTAAGTGACACGCAGGACCCCAGCCATCTATCCTAACATGCTGATTGGAATGACACCTTCGTCTGCTCATCCTTTCAAGCTCATCAATACCAAAGTCTTCTAAAAGAGACATTGTTTCACATAAGAAGAAAGCAGTTAAGTTGGGATTTTTCTGAAAACTCTCTTAATGCTAAATAACTTTTAGAAAACAGTATCATGCAATGAAAAGCAAAGGTTCTAGAGTCAGAAAAGCTCGGTTTTGCTCCCAGTTCTGCCACCTTTACGAACTGAGTGATTAGGGCAACTTACTAAATTTAAGCCTCAAATTTTTTGCATAGTTTTGCTGTGAAGAAGAAATGGGATAATTTACATAAGAGATTTGAAATGGTATCTGACATATAGTGTTTTAAGTGTTCTTCTCAGATTCCTAAAGATTGACTTTAGCTTTTGGTCACTTAAGTTCTTGCACAGAACCCATTTCTTCTGTCTTTTCTGCCCTTCTTTTAAGAACACTTTGCCCAGCTCCCACGAGCAGTTCTGTCATCTCTCACTTGAGAAAAATATGAAATCTTAACCAGATGTCCAGTTCAAGCTTGGCAAGTATCCCACTGGAAAATAATTAAATCTCAGAAGTCAAAGAAAAGCGAGAAATAAAGGAGTGAGTTAAGACACAGGAAGTTTTAAGAATTAGTTTAAGGAAGCCAAAGATTTCTTTTGTTTTGCCATAAATTACATATGTAGAGTCTCAAGAAATAAAAATGGCTAAAGGGCATATAGTTTATATTCCAGAGAGAGATGCAGTGATTCTTTCTACACTTTAACATGACACTCTCCAAATGAAATGCAAAAATCATTTGCTACATAAGCAAGTTGCTCTTTGTTAAACACAGAAGAAATACCCTAAGAGCTAAGGGGGAAAAAATTAAACAGAAGGAAAGAAAAATCAAGGAGGAGAACAGTGACTGGTGCCTCTAAATCTTGAGGTCATTCCAATTCTTCATTTCTTAGATCCCAATGCTATACAGGACCTATATATTAGAGTAAATGTTGTGACATATATAATTTAACAAATTTCATTCTTTGCTCCTTGAGAATATATATATATATTTTTTTAAATGGGCACATCACCACTGTTTGCAGCTATACAAATTTGGAACCAAAATTGATGTCTAGCAATAGAGGAATAGTTGACTGAATTGCTCCTGGAGAAGATTAATCTCTAAGCAGGAGGAAGTAAGGAGAGACAATGTTCAGCTCAGTATCTACTGTTCTAGTTGTGCTTTTATCACAGCTGTAATTGAAAACTGACAACTTCTTACTCATCCAATTTATAATTTCTGGGACTTTCCAAGCATTCTCTTTTTATTGGTGGAATTCTCTAGGGGCTTGGCTTGGCTTAGTATTAAGTGAGACATAAAACAAGAGGAAAAGCAGAAACAGCCAGAAAGCTGAAGCAATGTAAATACAAGACAATCTTATTGCTTAGGGAAATGGGGGCTTTAGAAGCACTAAACTCCCAATGTTCATATTTGGTAAAAGAAAACAGATCCCTATTCACTGTATGCCTTCACTTTTTCAAAAAAATTAATTTATGTATTTAGTTTTGGCTGCATTGGGTCTTCGTTGCTGCACACGGGCTTTCTCTAGTTGTGGCGAGCGGGGGCTACTCTTCGTTGCGGTGCGCGGGCTTCTCATTGCGGTGGCTTCTCTTGTTGCGGAGCACGGGCTCTAGGCGCTTCAGTAGTTGAGACACGCGGGCTCAGTAGTTGTGGCTCACGGGCTCTAGAGTGCAGGCTCAGTAGTTGTGGCGCACGGGCTTAGTTGCTCCACGGCATGTGGGATCTTCCCGGACCAGGGCTCAAACCCGTGTCCCCTGCATTGGCGGGCAGATTCCTAACTACTGCGCCACCAGGGAAGTCTGCCTTCACTTTTCAGAAAGCATGAGGGGAACGTCATGGAGTCTACCAAAATCATAAAGTGACACAGTTCAGATATATTCTTTTGGTGGATAATGTGGCTACATTTTTTCTCTTATAAATTATTAGGATGAGTTAGCAAAGAAAGGAATTTTTAAAAGCTGATTATCTGAAAGAAGGAGAATTGGCTTCTATTCCATTCACACATATGTTCTAAGGATGAATATAAAAACTCATCATCTTAAGCCCTGTAAGTTCCGCTGAATATAAGACATTTTAGGCTACTTATCTAGCTGGAGAGAGGAAGATCACATACCTTCATCCATCCTTGAAATGTTTGCTGGCAGATAACATAACACAACAGACATCATGAAATAAGTAACTGAATCCAGCAGTGTGATAAGAAAGTAAGAAGGTGGTGGTGAGGAAGGGGGAGGGGGAAAGAATGTGTGTACATCAACTGTCCCCTGAATAGCACTTCATCAGAACTTTTAAAAAGTTTTAGAATTTAGAACAGTCAAAAGAGGGCTTAGACAGGGGAATAAGGATAATGACTATTATAATGGGGAAGAAAAAAGACCAGCAAAGGATGAGGCTGGGGGGGCTGTGACTAGTCCTGCAAGCTGGTGTCAACGCTAAAACGTCTTCAAGGTCATCACCTTCCAGGCAGAAGGCCCTCCCTGGCTGTGATTAACATCGTTATCATCAGAACATCGCACAGCAGCAAAGGTGGGCATGGCTCACCACTTCACCCAGTGTGCAACGGTGGGTGAAGGATCTTTCTGGGCCATCAAGGATGTCACTCTATCCTACCACTGGCTCCATTTCCTCTCGCTTTCTTTTTTATATCCCACTGATCCTTATAGCTCCTCCTGAAAGGACATTAGCACCTACAGACATTGCTTAAGAGGACTGACAAACTTTAAGGATTAAGAGGTGGCAGATCTAGTCCTCAGACATTTGCGTTAATAAAAGGCAAATAAATTCTGCCTATGAAACTGCTGCACCTTCCCTGCCAGCAAAAGCTTTCAGTTGTTTCACATGTCCAGGTATGGATTTGCACTCTTTTGCCTCCCTGCTCCTGCTAGATCACAGTCCTACAGAGTCCAAGCATTTTATGTCACTTAGTACGCTGCACATTTAAAAAATTGTCAGAACTAAAATACATAAATATTATGCTTTTTAAATCATGTGTCTGTTGGAAAATATGAATTGAGCATTAATTACAACAGAAGATGAAAGCTATTCTTTCAAGAAAATCTAAACTGTACTTAAAGCCATAACTACCCATCTCAAACCATCCTAAAGGGATGCAGGAGTTGAAAGAGCTCTGTTTTCCAAAGCAGCGCAAGTCCTTGATTCGAGGTTAGGCAATTATGCCACACAAGGACAGTTAGGTGCCTGGGATACAAAACTCTTCAAAAGGCGATACCAACAGTCAGTCAGAGAACTAAAATAATTACTTCCTGAGTACTGACAATATTAAGAAGAGGATATGAAAGCAGAAAATTGATTTTAGGGCATAAAGTTCTATGAATTGATATTACTGAAACAAAACACTTCATAGACACAAAGTTAGAACCCAATTACACTTATTTAATTGGCTGAAGGGAGGAAAGGAGATGGAAAAGAGGAAAAAGGATCCAAGTAACTTCAGTAAGATTGCAGAAAAGATGAAAATCAAAACATGACATTGTAATTGTACGGGTTTCTGCTGCTTCTGTGTCTTACTGCGAGAAAAGTAAAGGTAATAAACAGATGCAAGGTCAAATTATATTTTATTCTTCTCTATGCATCTTTAAATAACAGCTGGGTGCATTCCAAAGCCTAGAACCTCATGTTGTTAGTGATAAAATTCAGAACAAAGAGCATGATTTTCAAAAATGAGGTTGTTTTTCAGAGACTAATTCATATTGTAAGTGCAGAGAGGTCTGAAAACAAATTTACTTTGTCTGGCAAATGAAATCCTTCATATGCGTAATTCAATGAAAGAAATCTGTAACTCTGTTCTAGAGCCTTTGGAATTGTTGGCATAAATCCAAGGGCCTTCAGTGTTGATTTATTTTTAAAAGTATATATTCAGCATAGAGTATGTATAAGATATTAAGACCAGCAATGGATGAGGCCATTAAACGTATATTAATCTCTACCCACCAAGGCATCTGATGATGAGGATATATTGATGATAACAATAATAAGAGTAGCAATCAGCTAACATTTACTAAGTGGTACACATGGCATGATTATATCATTCAGTTCTCAAAGCAGCAGAGAGAGCTATTATAATTATTTGTATTTTACAGATGAGATTACACAAGGTCAACTTGCCCAAGGTCCCATAGTCATTAACTGGAAGATCCAAGACAGAAGCATTGACAGATTAACTCTGAAACCCCATCCCTTAATCTCCTCCCTAGACTGTCTCCCATCCCATAATAATGCCAAATGAGGAGGCAATGAGCTTACAAACACCAGAAAGCAGTCTGCTTTTTCCTCATTTATTCCTGTCGCCAGGTAACAGAAGACAACTTGGCTGGGCATGTTTTCTACAGAATTCTTCACCAGGGTAAAATGTTGATTACCTTGGAATTGCTTATTAAAAGGACAAAGAGACAGCATGGTAAACACCCCTCTGCCTACAGATGGTCTTGGGTTGAACACTGGCTTCACTCTTTACTAAGTTACTTAACGCCCCTGAACTTCAATTTTATTCATCTGTAAAATGAGTTGAAGAGGTAATGAAACAACATAGGTAAAAGGCTTATTAGAGTTTCTGGTACATAGAAGCATTCAATTAATGTTAGCCATGTGTGGGCTTCCAATTGAGGGCCCACCCAGGTGTCAGTGCCCAAAGGATACCTTTCTAATCCTTTTCAGACTTCACCTACGTAAGCAAACCTTCTGGCAGCAACTCTAGGTGGTCTGTGGGAAAAGAAGGCATCCTACCTAAACCAGATAAATTCAGCACGGCCAGCAACGTAGAGAAGGACATCCAATGTGATGCTGGAGGTATTAGAATAAATCCTACTCAAAACCACTAGCTGTGAAAGCCCACCAAAGCCTTATTCCCAGATGATATCTGCTTACCATTCCCAGAAAGGTTACCGTATAACCTGTGCGTGCTTTAGCGTAATTTATCAGGTATTCCATATGAAACTGGAGAGACTAGGACCCTTGCAGGAGGAAGATGCAGACGTTCAGAAAAGGAGGATGACAGTGGTGAGATTTAGTAGCTTTTAAAAAAATAAGTCTCCATATATTTCTATATTATTTATACTTGTACTCATCTTAAACAAAAAAGGAAAATAGGAAACACCTCACCTACTTTTTTTCCCAGTAAACTTTATGTTTTAAAATAATTTTAGATTTATAAAAAAAGCTGTAAAGACCGTACAGACAGTTCCCATATATCCTTCACCCAGCACCCCCTGACGTTAATATAACCATGATATAAACTAAGACAAAACTAGGTCAAAACTAAGACATTAACACTTGTACATCCACCTGCTTTAAATCTAGCTTAGAGCTACCAGGAGCTCAGAGTGAGGACAGAAGAAACAAACTGTTCCTTGGAAGCCCATGTTTCAGAGGGAAGGTCACTTAGTTACTTAATGAAAAAGACACTTGTCCTTGTGGCTGACAATGCTAGCTGCTTGTCCAAAACCCATTTTCCCTTTCTTCCTCCTTTATTATTTGTACAGGGCAGCAGTGTGCCCAGCTAACAGCATTAGATTCACTGATTGCCATCCGGCGAACGAGTCCATGTTGACACAGATCTGGCCCATGTAATGTCAGTAGAAATCTCTGGGAAAGGTGACTCTTCCTAAATAAAGAGGAACCTTTCTGTTCAAGCAGGCATTACTACATTTTCTCTTATTTGTAGCAAAACACAATTCTGTTATTGTTCCAAACTCAGGTCCGGACACAGAAATCAAAGGCTTAGAAAACAAACACTTTCTGTTTATCTGCAGCCCACACCTTGTAACAAGCTATGCTTTACTCGGAAGCCAAGAGCAATTAGACAGAAAGTCTTACAGGCATAAGATATGCCTTCCAGCAACTCGGCTCTGATTCCCTGGTGACAGAAGTGGTTATGGACAGCCCCTGGGTCTCAGTGTTTCCATCTGCGGAAAATAAATTACAGTAACTTCTTTTAACCAAAGCAAGTGAAATTAATAAATATATGGGAAGCCACAGCTCTCTGGAAGACAGGGCTGCAGTGATGCCCGTGCACCGTGAATAAATAATATTGTTCTGCTGTCAGCAAAAATCCAAAGGATCCCATGACAAAGACTAGGAATTTAAGAAAGTGCTCCTGAATTTGGGTTCATATACTGGATAAGCCCATTCTGAGCAAAAAGAGAACTGCTGGGGCTCCCCTGGTGGCTCAGTGGTTGAGAGTCCACCTGCCGATGCAGGGGACTCGGGTTCGTGCCCCGGTCCAGGAAGATCCCACATGCCGCAGAGCGGCTGGGCCCGTGAGCCATGGCCACTGAGCCTGCGCGTCCAGAGCCTGTGCTCCGCAACGGGAGAGGCCACAACAGTGAGAGGCCCGTGTACCGCAAAATAAAAAAAAAGAGAGAACTGCTGAGTTCAGATCCAGTCCAGATGATCTCAGTCAACAATTTCTGATTTGTGGAAATATTAAAAATATTTAATCAAAGGAAATATTTAAAAAATCAGAGAAAAAAGAAAACATGACTGTGAAATCACTGAGCTAAAGAAGAGAGAAGAGGGACTTCCCTGGCAGTCCAGTGGTTAAGACACCTCACTTCCACTGCAGGAGGCACAGGTTCAATCCCTGGTCGGGGAACTAAGATCCCACATGCCTCACGGCAAAAAATAGGAAAAAAAGTAAAAAAGAGAGAGAGAAGAATTGTTGCCATTCCAGAAACTTGTGTGGCTGGCCCCCAGGTTTACTTGGGTGTCCAAACTGGTACAGCAAAATAGAGATACCAAGGTGCTTCCTCAACACAAACTTATAGGCATTTCAGCTGTCGGGGAACAAAGATCTCAACAAAGATCTCTGAGCTAAGGGGCTGAAAAGTGGAATACACACTCACTGGGATACCACCATACTCTGTGCTTTGCTCAAAGGTCTAGAGCTTTGCTCTCCAGAATGGCTGACAAGCACCAGAAATGTGGCAAGGAGCTATAAGTGTAAAATACACACTGGATTTGGAAAATTGAATATGAAAAAAAAGAACATAAAAGAGCTGATCGCTATTTTCCATATCGATTATATTTTGAAATAACATTTTGGAGATGATGAGTTAAATATGTATTATTAAGGTTAATTTCATCTGTTCCATTTTACTTTCACCTGCGGCTACTAGAAAATTTAAAATTACATATATGGATTGCATTTGTGGCTTTCATCCTATTTCCATGGAAAATAGGATCAGTCTAGGGGCTGGTACCTCATAGGAACAGATCAGCTAACAAACAAGTTCATCCCTTTAAGTGTAGCACTTTGAGAGCCATTTGTCCTAGAAGATAATTCTTATCCTGAGCTCTTGACAGCCAAGTGGTCAAAAGTTGTTGGTATTGCTGTCTGCTTCCCCCCCACACACACTATCTCCCTGCCCTATTTCCTTCATTTTGATGAGGAAGTACATTATGTTCCCACTTGACAGGAATCCTTGCTTGAGGTTAAGTTCCCAGCAACTGTGGAAGAGGACTTCAGAGAGACAGGAGTGGTTTTGCCAGTGGCCAAAACCAATACCCAGACCCCCTTCTTTGGCCTGGTGGCTTTGGTCATTTCCAATCAGACTGAAACCTAGGCCACAGCTAAGGGAGTGGCTAAAATAAAATGGAAGGAATATAGATTCTGATATGCAGGCTTTCCTCGGGTGGAAAGGAGAAAGGAGAGGGGCTGGGCTCCTTGTTGGGTCAAATGTCATTACTGGGACAGAGAGAAAGAAAGTGAAGGGGACCTTTTCAGAATAAAGCTAGATAAAATGTTAGAGTCTTTAAAATGTTATGTCAGGTTAAAAATAATATATATAAGCAATTTTACAAAAAGATTACTCTCCATTTTAGATTAAAATTGCTTATGATATTAATAAAAGTATTTTTCCAACTGTAATAAGGATGTGTGTGTGTGTAATCCCTTCTTAAATTTTAACTTAATACTGTTCTATAGTCACATTGATCAGAGTTTACATATGGTCAGGTTTTTTTTTTTTTTACAATTTTTAAATTCATTTAAAAATTTTTTAAATTAATTTACTTATATTTTTGGCTGCATTGGGTCTTCGTTGCTGCACGCAGGCTTCCTCTAGTTGCGGTGAGCGGGGGCTACTCTTCGTTGAGGTGCGAGTGTTTCTCATTGCTGTGGCTTCTCTTGCTGCGGAGCACAGGCTCTAGGCGCGCGGGCTTCAGTAGTTGTGGCTCACGGGCTTAGCTGCTCCGTGGCAAGTGCGATCTTCCAGGACCAGGGACCGAACCTGCGTCCCCAGCATTGGCAGGCAAATTCTTAACCACTGTGCCACCAGGGAAGTCCTGTTTTGCTTTTTACTTGAAGTACAGTTGATTTACAATATTGTGTTAGTTTCAGGTGTACAGCAAAGTGATTCAGTTACACATTTTTTTTCAGATTCTTTTCCATTATAGGTTATTACAAGATATAGTTTTCTGTGCTATACAGAAAATCTTTATTGCTTATCTATTTTATATATTTATATTGGTGTGTCTGTTAATCCCACACTCCTAATTTATCCTTTACCCTCCCTACCTCTTTCCTCTTTGGTAACCACAAGTCTGTTCTCTATATTTGTGAGTCTGTTTCTTTTCTGTAAAGAATTTAATTTGTATTGTTTTTTAGATTCCACATATAAGTGATATCACATAATTTTTGTTTTTCTCTGACTTCCTTCGCTTAGTATGATAATCTCTGGGTCCAACTATGTTGCTGTAAATGGCAATATTCCATCCTTTTTTATGACTGAGTAATATTCCTGTGTGTGTGTGTGTGTGTGTGTGTGTGTGTGTGTATGTGTGTGTGTACCACATCTTCTTTATCCATTCATCTGTCAGTGGACACTTAGGTTGCTTCCATGTCCTGGCTATTGTAAATAGTGCTGCTATGAACATCAGTGTGCATGTATCTTTTCAAATTACAGTTTTCCTCTTTTCTGGGTATATGCTCAGGAGTGGGATTGCTGGATCATATGGTAACTCTATTTTTAGTTTTTTAAGGAACCTCCATACTGTTCTCCATAGTGGCTGCACCAATTTATTCCCACCAACAGTGTAGGAGGGTTCCCTTTTCTCCACACCCTCTCCAGCACTTATTTGTAGACTCTTTGGTGATGGACATTCTGACCAGTGTGAGGTGATACCTCACTGTAGTTTTACATATGGTCAGTTTTATACCGGATAATCACTCCATGGTATCAACAGACTTCAGCTTGTTGATCCATTTCTGGCAGAAGAGGGGAGGAGGGAGCAGGGCGGAGGCAGCTAGAAAGAAGGAGCGTCTCCAAAGGACTATAGGTCAGAACACAAAAGACAACCCAGGCACACTGCCTGAGACAAACGTATCAGCTAAGAAAAACTGAGTTAAAGTGAGTGGCTAAGAATTGAGAGCCCTAAGTGGCAGGTGGGAGATTTTCTAGAGGAAGAACTAAGAGAGACCTCAGTGTGGCGAAGATGAAACGGCCGTGAGAATAATCGTCATAACTGCTCAAGGAGAGCCTGGGTCCCACACAGGAATCCCTGCCCAAACTCCCAGCCTCCCAGCTGAGAGAGGAGCTCCCTCAAGATTGACACAGGGTCAGAGCTAGAAAAAAGAGAATGGAGGCAGTTTGTCCTTAAAGGAGAACCTCTTAACTTTTTGCTCCCCCCCCCACCCCCAATCTCCCCTTGAGGGCTGTGGTCAAGCTCATGTCCATCAGTAACCAGGAGTGAACACCACTGTGCTTCTTGACCAGGAGGAGAGGGAAGGGGCACATTAGAATCAGCAGTCTGAACTGTCCATTCCACCCAGGAGATCCTGACATATTGTTCTTTTAATAAACTTGAGACCCCAGCCTCCAGGTCCCTCCAAAAATGACCACCGAAACCCAGCTGAGTCCTTAAATTACCATGTAAGGCCAGGAGACTGCATACTTTCATAAGCTTCAACTGCACAGAGATTGTGTGCATGTGTTTTTAAGGTTTCCTTGTGCCTCTTTAACAAGGTCACGTTTGGGCAAACTGAAGACCATGTACTGCAGCGGCCACCGGCCCACAAGCTGTCAGAAGCAAGGCAGGAGTCGGTAGGGGCCCAGGCTACAGAGCCACAGTCTGTATCTAGAGGATCAGTTTCTGGACACCTGACAAAAGCTATACTGATGTCAACTAAGGAAAGAAATATTTACAGGTATGACACTGTTCACAAAAGACCTCTATTCTTTGCACATAACACCCTTCTTTTGGAAGATTACATAAGATGAGGCATCTCTCACTCCTTTCATACCTTCTAAAAGTCATGCCTTTGTGTAGCTACAGACCTGCTGTCCTTCAACAAAACCAATACTATACTGTGTGCCAAAGTATTAGCCTGTGACTTTACCAAGGAAACCTGTTTCCTTCTGTTTGCATTGTGACAGCAGGCTGGCTGTGTCCGTTTTTCTTCCTGCTTTGGATTCAGCTATAATAAAAAGTAAAACAGAGCCAAAGCCTATCAGAGGGCACAGTAGGAAAATTCCAAGAAATTTTAAATCGAGAAAGGAAAAAGTTACAGTAGATAACAGCTGCTGATAAAGATGACACTTGAAATATTAATTATTGAAAGCAGATTATGGAAATATCCTACCCAATCTTTATTTTCTTCTATTCAGAGTATAAAATTTAGGAGCTGAGAATGATTAGGCTCATGGCAAATGCTTAAATATTGTCATCTAAAGCAACAGGGAAAATAATATCAAGTGAATTGATTTGGGGGGAGGATTAAATGAACTGATAGCAGTAAAGGACAGCCTGTCTGTTGCTTTCGCCTGCCCAGCCTGCCTTGTGGTAACAGAACTTGCAAGAAAAAAATTTTTTTTTCTTTGGGTGGAACAACGACCCACCACCACTTGGTTAGTCTGTCAGTCAAAGGGCCCTGCCTATCCAGGGGGCAAGAGGTGGGCATGTGACCCAGACTCAGCCAATCAGAGTTGTTCTCTAGAGTTTAGTCTCCAGAGAGAGGGCCAGCATAGGCAGAAAATAGCTAGCACTGGTTTCTTAGCTGTAGGTGTCTGAGAGGGATTGCCCTTCATCACTAGTTCCTCACAACTGGATCCCCAAGAGCTGCTCCAGTTCTTCTCCAGGCAGCTTGGCTTTCCAGTGCTTTAACTATTAGTTCGCTCTGCCATATATTTGAAGCAAATGATGATTGAGGCTGCTTATATTCAAAGAACTCTAGCTGGTGTAAACACCCAACGGTGTGCCTGGCAAATGGCAAATCCTCAAAAAGTGGTCACTACTGTCGTTCATTTGTTCTACACATTTTTTACTGAATAGCTAATATATAAGTGCCAAGCCATGGGGGATACAGAGACAAGAAAACAAATCCTTTTTTTTTTTTTTTTTTTGGCTGCATGGAGCAGCATGCAGGATCTAGATCCCAAACCAGGGATGGTACCAGTGCCCCTGCCATTGAAGCATGGAGTCCTCACCAATGGACCACCAGGAAGTTCCCAGAAAACAAATTATCTGTCTTCAAAGCACTTATATTCCAGTTAAGGGTAAAGAAACACTAAGATACTGGGTACCACCTGTAATGGAAAAATCTTCATTTTGTTGGTGACGAGGAGTTACCAAAAGCAAAAGCAGGAGAGGATAGTCTTGATAGGGAAGAAGAAAGGGCAGGTAAGCAAGGGTACGGTACCATTGACAAAGACTCTCTCCTTTCCAGACTTTAGTCAGGTTTCTCTGAGCCCTCATTTCCATTTCTTTTTAAAAATACTTTTATTGGGGCTTCCCTGGTGGCGCAGTGGTTGAGAGTCCGCCTGCCGATGCAGGGGACACGGGTTCGTGCCCCGGTCTGGGAGGATCCCACATGCCGCGGAGCGGCTGGGCCCGTGAGCCATGGCCGCTGAGCCTGCGCGTCCGGAGCCTGTCCTCCGCAACGGGAGAGGCCACAACAGTGAGAGGCCCGCGTAACGCATTAAAAAAAAAAAAAAAAAAAAAAAAAAAAAAAAAAAATACTTTTATTTATTTATTTGGCTGCTTAGGTCTTAGTTACGGCACGTGGGATCTTTCGTTGCAGCGCGCTGGGCTCTTCCTTGAGGTGTGTAGGCTTCTCTCCAGTTGTGGCGCTGGGGCTCTAGAGTGCGCGGGCTCAGTAGTTGCAGAGCACGGGCTAGTTGCCCCTCGGCATGTGGGATCTTAGTTCCCCGACCAGGGTGGAACCCAAGTTCCCTGCACTGGAAGGCAGATTCTTAACCCCTGGACCACCAGGGAAGTCCCTGAGCCCTCATTTCTACAAAGCCTTGACATTGGCCCCTATCCTGTGGTAACAGAACTTTCAAAAAAAATTTTTTTTTGGTGGAAGAATGCCCCTCCCTGACTTGGCGAGTCTGTCAGTCAAAGGGCCCTGCTCATCCAGGGTCAGGAGGTAGGCATGTGACTCAGCCAGATTTGACCTACCCAGGCCCAGCCTTAGCAAAGAATCCTGCTAAGTCAGGATTCCCCCAAATCGTGATATCTGATCACCCTTATTATTTTATCAAGCTCCTCATCCGTCATCTTTGACGTCTAAGTCCCTGGCCTCAAAATCCCCCTGCTCTTGGTGTCTCCCATTAATAAATTTCCATCCACTGACCCCCTCACCCTGTTCCATGGCTATAAATCCCCACTTGTCCTTGCTGTTCTTGGAGTTGAGCCCCATCTCCCTCCCTTGCTACAATACTCCTATTGCACTAGTCTTAAAGTCTTCCTTACCATTTTAACAAGTGTCAGAATAACTTTTTTCTGTAATATCATATGGTCTTGGGCAAGTTGCAAACTCCTCAATCATCAGTGCCTTTGTTCTTCCTTCCTCCCATCCTTCCTTCCCTCCCTCTCTTCTTCTTTGACTACGCTATTCCAGGCTGGGCCGAACTCTGTCAAGTGCTCTTAATTACTGAGAAGATGGGGTTAATTCCTGTCTGGATCTGGCATCTAACTTCCTTTGCAGAAGATCCCAAATTCTCTCTTCATGGCTACCAGGGAAAATGTCTCAGCTACTGTCTTCCACTGGAGAATGGGATCACCAAAACTACCCTCGAGCAGCTGGAGGATTAAAAAATATAATACATGGAAAACTGCTTTGTGTGTTGCAAAATTTATATAATTATATTTTTCAAAAACAAAAGAAAAGAGAGGGCTTGATGAAGTGTTGAAATTGTTAAAGTGCTCTGACTAAATCTTTAAAAGAGGAAATTATACGCCTGGATATAGCAGCAGTAGCCTGATTATCCAGGGTCAGCTGCTGCAGCTGTGAGCGACTTACCCACGTGACTCTGCTGTCTGTTACCCTCCATTTAAGGAAAAGATAGCTGGAGAGCAGCTCAGCAGTTGAGGGAGATATTTACGTGAGTAAAGAAATGCGTTCATCGCGTTGGCAAAGGTCACACAAAAATCTCAAGGTACTCGGTCACTGTTTGCGAAAAGGGAATCTTGTAATATTTTATGAGCTAACAATGATTATAGTTGCAATATCTGACAGGCTGTGTGAGCTGATGCAATAAAAGTTGAGAATTTTTTTCCTAGTCTAGGGAAGCTTATAATTAGCACCCAACCTTCTTTACCGATTAAGAGCCAGATTACCTTGATGTGAATCTTGAATCTTACTAGCTCTTGTCTTCAGCAAGTTACTTAACCTCATTTTAAGAATGAGAATTATTACGATACCTAACTCATAGAGTTATTTAAAGGAGTAAACGAGGATTAGAACAGTGTCTGGCATATAGCAGGGACTCTGTACATTTTAACTGTTATTTAGAATTGATCAGATCAAGTACAATAGCTGGCATTTGAGGGCCGTAAGAGGTAGACTCTGCTAACAGCTTTCGCCCACCTTTATCGTTTAATTCTCACAGCAGCTCTGGGCAGGAAAGAGTTACCATAGCAGCCTTGAAACAGAAAAGCCTGCTTGTGGGGCTGGCCCGTGGCTAGCTTCTGGGAACTTGGCTTTTGAAAGGTTCTCTGAGTTACCGTCTGATAAGGCAACTTTGCTTTACCTGGGACACTGAATTCTGCTGTACCAGCCTGCCCAGATGGTTTGCACAAACACTGCAATTAATGGAGAATACGTGCTTTCCTTCTGAGAGTCTGGAAGGCAGGGAGTGTGGCTGTCTGGGCAGGCAGAGTATGCCTCTATGAGCAGCCCCCAATAAAAATCTTGCCCTCTGAGTTTCAAGTGGGTTTCCCTGGGCAGAGATATTGTACACGTGTTACTGCATGTCCCTGCTGGAAGAAGGAACCAGTTTCTGCTCGGCCCTGGAAGGAAGAACAGAGAAATCTCGCACCTGGATTTCTCCAGACAACACCCAATGTGTCTTTTCCCTTGCTGATCCTTCTCTCTGTCTTTTTAAGATTAAAAAACCTTAGCCACGAGTCCAATCATATGTTGAGTTTTTCTAGTACATGTGGGTAGTCCTAGGATTTCAAAAAGCAAAACCAAAAACCCAACGAACCAACCAAACATAACAACTCTCAAAGGTATATAATATGACTTTAATTTAATAAATTTTAAAACCTGAGGAATGGAAGAGTTGAGATGTCGACAAGGTCCCACAGTAGGTGAAGGAGATGGGATGTAAATCCTGCCTGTTTCCCTCCAAAGACCATGTTCATTCCACAGTGCCCGGCAAGCCACACCCGATTACATACATCCTGGACCAACGGAAACTCCTTTCTAAGGCACAATGCCTAGTAGCTACCGGTTAGCTATGCAACCTTGGAAAAATATCTTAAAGGCTTTGAATTCAAGAATTCTTCACTGTAAAACTGTAATAATGATAATAATATCATTATATATATATATATATATACACACACACACATATACATTTGCATGCAAGTTAATTACTCAGCTAACAAGTTCTGTCCTGATTACAGAGCACCATTAACCATTCATAAATAAAGCTGGTTAGGATTTCATAAGTGGGCTTGATTTTTATGCCTACTGGTTTCAAGCTAGGGAACCACTTTTATCCAGCAACCTTTTGCTCAAAGCCTAGAGGCTGACTTTCTTTAATGTTTAACTTATGAAATTAATTATTAGCTGGACAATTCAGAGCTCTGCTTAAGATACTAGCTGGTATTTATCATTAACTCTAACGTACACATATGTGGTAGCCATGTTTTCATAACTCAAAGTTAGAATCTGTGATCTAGCAATGAGTTGCTGGGAAACTGGAACTCCCTTGGAAACTCTGACTCCGTATATAGAGAATATTCAATCCTCCTAAAACCATGGAAAACAAATTTCCGTGGATAAGATTTGCTAACAATAATTCCTTATTTTATCCTTTACATCACAACGTTATGGCATTTATGTTTATAGCATTATAAAATTACACTGTAGGGGCTTCCCTGGTGGCACAGTGGTTAAGAACCCGCCTGTCAATGCAGGGGACACGGGTTCAAGCCCTGGTCCGGGAAGATCCCACATGTCGCGGAGCAACTACGCCTGTGCGTCACAGCTACTGAGCCTGCGCTCTAAAGCCCATGTGCCACAACCACTGAAGCCCGTGTGCCTAGAGCCTGTACTCCGCAACAAGAGAAGCCACCGCAATGAGAAGCCCACACAGCGCAACGAAGAGTAGCCCCCGCTCGTCGCAACTAGAGAAAGCCTGCACAGCAACGAAGACCCAACGCAGCCAAAAAAATAATAATAATTACACTGTAATTGAGGTATAATTACTCACTCTTCGGAAATCATTTGGAAACACTTTGTAGCATCCTCTATCTTCTCTCTGAAGTCGAGATGTACATTACCAGTCAGTAAACGGTAGTATAAAGTTCTGGTTTTCTCTAGAGTTTGGTATCACCAAGTTTTCTGTCTGGAGCAAAGATGACAGCATTAACTCTAACCCAAACACACCATTTTTCATGGTGGAAAGCTCCAGTCACTCCAACCAATTCTGAGTTCACACTTATTAGAGATAATACCCATTTGGACATTACCACCTGAGTGGCCTCATACAAATTACTTAACCTATTGGTGCCTTGGTTTCCTTATCTGTAAAATGGAGATAATAAAAATACCTGCCCTGTAATTAACGGTTACTATTTTGTACACTTAAAAAAATTTTATTAAGAGAGTTGATCTCATGTTAGGTGTTCTTACCACAATAAGATAAATTTAACAACAACAAAAATTAGAATATCTGACTCAAAGAGTTTAGAGGTTTCAGTAAGTTAATGTGTAAAATCTCTAGGACAGTGCCTGGCACATGGTATAAAATAAATAACCAATAAATAAACTATAATCCTACAACTTCAATTGCTCTCTAATTGCTTCTATATCCGTTTTATAATCCCTACAAGACTATAAGCTGTTTAAGGCCAGGAACCATACTGGCATTTTACAATTCTATCCACCTTCCAAACCTCAATCAATAGCCCAGCAGGAAACATATCAGACCGTCAATAAACAGCTGTGAGTGCCATTGTGGCAACATCAGTTAGGAGAAAACACCCCAAAATATACTGAGTGGCTTGAGTGCCTTGCAAACCAATGCTTCTAGATCAGGGGCTCTTCAAAATATTTGACCACAATGCAGAGTACTAATTTTTATGTTACAAATCAGTGCACACATGACTATGGTCATATGTTTATACAGTGTATAGCTAACTGAAATAAACGTTTTGCAAAACAATCCTTGACCTTATTACGTAAACTATGCTCTGAAATTTTCTATTCTAGTTAAATCCAATTCACTGCATCTCAAACTTTTAAAGTGCATTCGAATCACTCGGGTTAGGCAAAAATGTAGATCAGATTCAGTGGGATCAGAGATTCTGCATTTCTATCATGTTCCCAGGTGACACTGTGGGTCCATGGACCACACTTTGAGTACTAAGAGTCTAGTCTAGTCTATGAAAAAAAAATGTTTTTCTTAGTTTTTTAAAAAAAATTTTATTGAAGTATGGTTGATTTACAATGTTGTATTACTTTCTGCTGTACAGCAAAGTGACAGTTATTTATACATTCTTTTTCATATTCTTTTCCATTATGGTTTATCACAGGATACTGAATATAGTTCCCTGTGCTAAAAAAAATGTTTTTAATGCTGGGGGAATGACTCCCTAAACTTATTTCACTAAACCCACTAAAGGGTTGCAATCAGCAGTTTGTAAAACACTGCTCCCAATAATTTCAAAAGTTTCTTCAAATAATTCCATTATTACTCCCTAACACTGGGATAGAAATTCTAGGCCTGTGTAGAAGTGGAGGTAGGAGAGTTTACAGTAAGAATGATTCAAGTTATTACCTTTCATATTGACTCCTAGGCTGAAATGCTTATCTGGTTCCCAGCCCTTTCCTCACTGTTCTAAGCCTACACCTTGCAGCTATATTAGTAAATTGATTGAGCACTTATTAAGAGCAAGGCACTGAGCCAAGTGCTTTATATCTACCTCCTGTACTCCTACAACCAACCTATGCAGGTATGCCCATTTTACAGATGAGAGAAGGTAAGTAGCTAATCACTGGTGGAGTTGGGATTCCAGAGCCTATGTTCTTGCAATAGCCAGCCTCATAAGAACTGAGATGGCTCCAGTGATCCTTGCCTCCTGGTGAGCACACGCATAGTCCTCTCTCATACTCAACAGGACTGACCTGGTAACCAATAGCGTATTGAAGACACAACAGTGTGTGACTCCCAAGGCTCAGTTAAAAGACACTGTAGCTTCTGTCTTGCATTCTCTTGGATCACTCCCTCTGCAAGAAGCCAGGTTGCCATGTCATGAGAATTCTCAGGCAGCCTTATGAAGAAGTCCACAGAGCAACGGACAGAAGCTTCCTGCCAACAGCCCGCACCAGCACTTCTATGGTAGGCACAGAAGTGAGCCACTGTGGAAGCAAATCCTCCAGGCTATCAAACCGTCAGATGACTGTAACCCCAGCCAATGTCTTGACTGCAACCTCATAAGAGACCTCCAAGCCAAACCACCCACTAAGCTCCTCCCAAATTCCTGAGCCACAAAAACTATGTGAGATCATAAACATTTATTATTATTTTATACCATTAAGTTTTAGAGTAATTTCTTATGTAGCAATAGATAACGAATAGAGTTCCTGAACAGTACACTATATTGCATTATGATTCAGCTCTAAAAAGAAAAGTGAAAATCTGAAGGCCTTTGGATACTTCTTCAGTGTGGCAGCTTGAACCATGGTTCAGCGAATTTTCATTCTCCCAATGCGACCAACCTTGCGAGAGCCATCTACTTTCCATCCAGACTTGACCAGATGACCTGCTATAGACAGCTGGACATGAAGCTGTAATGTTAAATCACACCCAAGCAGAAGTGTTTGGAGACACTGCAAGAATCTGCCTGCCTTCTCTAGCTTCTGCCCTCATCTGTCAAAACAATATAGTCCAGAGAGTGGATGCTCCTTTACTCTGAGTCCCAGAATGAGAAGGCATGAAACACATAGCTGAATGTGACCCCCAGTTTGGAGACAAGCCAAGCTGCGCCCAAGCAGAGGCACAGTTGACTTACAGAGCCATGACTGAGAAATAAAAGCCTGTAGTTGTAGCACAAGATTTTAGGGTTTAGCAAAAGCTGACCCATACACTCACCGTGCTGTATGATGCTGTGCTCCATAAGCCGGTGGCAGAGCTGTTCCGCCTCTTTCCTTGTGGTGGCCTCACCCTCCTGAACCAGCCAATCCAGGAATTCAGACGCCATGAAGGTGCGCTCGTACTTGACCCCTTCCTCTTCCCTGGGCTGCAGGAGTGTGTTTTCAGGGCTCATCAGCCTGGAGGAAGAAAGTGAAAAAATAAATAAACCTACACTTACCAGTGGGGAGAGGGAAGAGAGGAGGGGAAAGATAGGGTTGGGGGTTAAGAGGTACAAATCACCACGTACAAAATAAACAAGCTACAAGGATATATTGTCCAGCACAGGGAATATAGACAATATTTTATAATAACTTTAAATAGAGTATAATCTATAAAAATTTGGAATCACTATGGTGTATACTTTAATATTGTAAGTCAACTATACTTCAACTTTAAAAAAAAGAAAGAAAGGAAAAGAAACCTACACAAAGGGAAAATTACTCATTTGAAATCCCACATCCTAGGCTTCTGTGAAGTATCACCGCAAGGTTGTCAGACAGACAGATGTGGCTGTCATGTGTTGCCCCAAACGCAACTGTCAAGAGAAGGATCTGCTTCAGAAGTGAATAAGATGCATTTTTTCCTGGTGATTAGAAAAAAACTGGAAAAGCAATCCAAAACTCTAGCTTTAGCAAACTGTATTCAGTTTAGCCATCTTGAAAGGGAGCTCCTGACCAAACCCCACCCTACTTTCCTAAAAAACTCTTGTATTTCTTTCCTAAAGGCATTTTTCCTTTTCCCAAGTCATTGGGCTACTAAGAAGACGACTTGCTATGGACCGAATGTTTGTGTCTTCCCAAAATTCACAAAGTTGTTAGGGGAACCACTGATTGAAACCACCCACCCTAGCCAGGCTGGACAGTAGCCACTTGCATGAGTCATCTTACAACAGGAGGTCCTGGTAAGGAACGCGGAACTAACAAGCTACCACCAACTGGAAGAATTCAGGAAAGGTCTGAAGGAGAGAGGAGACGCCAGTCCATATGTCCTCCCAACCTCCCAGAATCCTCCTTGCTGGAATCCATCTTGGCTGAGTGATGCAAGCACTACCAGGAAGGACCCTGAGTCAGAATGATTGGCCAGAGATAACCCAGAAACTAACCCCATTCCCATAAAACCCGAGACTGCGAGCCACATGGCAGAGCAGTTCTCCTGGGTTCCCTTACCCTCCTGCTCTCCGCCCGGGCGCCCCTTCCCAATACAGTCTCTTGCATTGTCAGCACGTGTGTCTCCTCGGACAATTCATTTCCGGGTGTTAGACAAGAGCCCACTCTCGGGCCCTGGAAGGGGTCCCTTCCTGCAACACAAGGACTAGGGGTGGGAAAGATCTTGGGATATGTGAGGGTGTGAAAGGAAATAGGTGTGCCCTGACATAATGGGGGGGTTGGTAGGGAACAGGTCAACAGATCCCATGGGCCCCACTGAGGATTCTATTCTAAGTGCAATGGAAAATAATTGAGAAGTCTCAAGCAGAAGTATGACAGGATCTGATTTAAGAGTTCAGTATATTGGCAACAACTACATAGTATGCTCTAAATGTATTTCCACGTAAAATACATCTGATATGAGAGGGTCCACCTATTAGGCTCTCTAGGGCCCTAGAAGGGGCCCCCCTTTCTGCAACATATTGAAACACTAAAGACCAACGTGATAGAATTTGGAGATGGGGCTTTTGAGAGGTGATTATTTCATGCGGGTGGAGCCCTACTGGGGAGGAAGAAGTTTTCCTCTACCCTTTTAGTTTCTTCTGGCTGGTCTAAGAAGTAGATTGACATAAGACTGATTAACAGGAGAAAATCATACAAAAGTTTAATAAAATGTACAGGGGAGAGACCCAGGAAAACTGAGTAACTCACCAAAATGGCCAAAACCCTCACTTTATTTATTTTTTTAACATCTTTATTGGAGTATAATTGCTTTACAATGGTGTGCTACTTTCTGCTGTATAACAAAGTGAATCAGCTATATGCATACATATATCCCCATATCTCCTCCTTCTTGCGTCTCCCTCCCACTCTCGCTATCCCACCCCTCTAGGCGGTCACAAAGCATAGAGCTGATGTCCCTGTGTTATGCAGCTTCTTCCCACTAGCTATCTCACATTTGGTAGTGTATATATGTCCATGACACTCTCTCACTTCCTCCCAGCTTACCCTTCCCTCTCGCCATGTCCTCAAGTCCATTCCCAACGTCTGCATCTTTATTCCTGTCCTGCCCCTAGGTTCTTCAGAACGATTTCTTTTTTTAAATTTTAGATTCCATATATATGTTAGCATATGGTATTTGTTTTTGTCTTTCTGACTTACTTCACTCTGTATGACAGACTCTAAGTCCATCCACCTCACTACAAATAACTCAATTTCATTTCTTTTTACAGCTGAGTAATATTCCATTGTATATATGTGCCACATCTTCTTTATCCATTCGTCTGTTGATGGACACTTAGGTTGCTTCCATGTCCTGGCTATTGTAAGTAGAGCTGCAATGAACATTGTGGTACATGACTCTTTTTGAATTATGGTTTTCTCCAGGTATATGCCCAGTAGTGGGATTGCTGGGTCATATGGTAGTTCTATTTGTAGTTTTTTAAGGAACCTCCATACTGTTCTCCATAGTGGCTGTATCAATTTACATTCCCACCAACAGTGCAAGAGAGTTCCCTTTTCTCCACACCCTCTCCAGTATTTACTGTTTGTAGATTTTTTGATGATGGCCATTCTGACCAGTGTGAGATGATACCTCATTGTAGTTATGACTTGCATTTCTCTAATGATTAGCGATGAGCATCCTTTCATGTGTTTGATGGCCGTCTGTATATCTTCTTTGGAGCAATGTCTACTTAGATCTTCTGCCCATTTTTGGTTAGGGTTGTTTGTTTTTTTGATATTGAGCTGCATGGGCTGCTTGTAAATTTCGGAGATTAATCCTTTGTCCGTTGCTTCTTCCCGTTGCTTCTTCGTCTGCAAATATTTTCTCCCAGATTTGTCTTGTTTAAGGTTTCCTTTGCTGTGCAAAAGCTTTGAAGTTTCATTAGGTCCCATTTGTTTATTTTTGTTTTTATTTCCCTTTCTCCAGGAGGTGGGTCAAAAAGGATCTTGCTGTGATGTATGTCAGAGAGTCAAAACCCTCACTTTAAATACTACCTTCAGGTAAAGACAAAAGAGGATGTTGGGGTAGTGGTTCAGGACTTCAAAGGGGAGGAAGGCAATTCACATGGAGATGTAAAGGCAACTGTTTGGTAAATAAATGTTTGTTGTGTCATGCAGAGACAATGGGACACAGAGGGGAATTTTAACAGACTTCCCAGGTTTCTCCTTGCCTACACACCTAGCTCATACTATAGTTATCTAAGTTGATAGCTCCCTTCCTGGAACAGGTCCTCTATCTAAAATTTTTTAGGCAGTTAAGTCACAGGTCAAAGGTTCTTCCAGAGTCTTTCGGGCCTTGATTATTTTCAGCTCGAAGTAATCCACACACCAAAGAGACATTTTGGGGTGGCAAACTTTGTTCCCCTACAGACCCACGATGAGATTACTGTCCTTATAAGAAGGGACAGAAGAGAACTTGCTTCCTGTTTCTCTCTTGTGATGATAATACAATGAGCAGACCTCTGCAAACTAAGGTGCCTTACCATACACCAGGTCTGCTGGCGCCTTGATCTTGGACTCCCCAGCCTCCAGACTGTGAGAAATGAGGGTCTATTGTATAAGCCATCCAGTCTACAGTATTTTTGTTAAAGCAGCCTGAACTAAGACAACTACATAAGTCATTCCTTTACAACCCCCCTAGCCCCACGTATCCTGTCTCACACCTACCTTCCCATGCACTCTTCACTCCTCTAGCTTCTGCCTTTACTACTAGGGGCACACGCATTCTCCCTTGTGTCCATATACGATGGACATCTTGTAGGTCCCCCATGTGGTTGACATTAATAGCATCAGATGCTACTGAGCACTCCCCTCAGTTAGAAGGACGTCACACACTGTACTGCTTTCCCTCTGTCCCTACCTTTTCTCAGTGACCATTGTGGGTTACCGCCACTTCATCTCCATGGACTTTGAAGGCTGGAATCCCTTGAGATTCAGTTCCCCAAATATCTCTCTTCTCTCGTCTCTCAGGCAAGTTCTTATATCCCCATGGCTTCAACTACCATCCATGCCCCAAGGATTCTCAGATTTATATCCTTAGACCAGGGCTCTATTCCCAACCCCAGACCTTTGTATCCACATGGACATCCCAAAGACACCTCAAAATCAACAAGCCCAAAACTGAATTCAGGTTCTTCCCTCCAAACCTGAGGTCCTGTGCCTGTGAGAGCTTCCACCATGCAGCCTGAAAACAAGGCTTCATCCATGATGCCTTCATCTTCCTCAACCCAGTCTATCAGTCTGAACTGTGGTTTTTACCTCCCAGATAGCTCTCATATATGTCTAAGTCTTCCCATCTTTGGCACTGCCACTGCCTTGGCCCAAAATACCAACACCTTTAACCTAGACAATTACATTGGTTTCTTAATTGGACTATACTATGCACCCACTCTTGTTCTCAACCCAACCTCAAGCACCCAGGACCAGACACAGCAATTAAAATGATCTTTTAAAAATTTGAACCTGAAAATGTCCTGCCCCTGTTGAAGATACACTTTAATGGCTTCTCGTTGCTTTTAGGCTAAAGACCAAAACCCTTTATATGGCCTATAATGCATGCATGGCCCTGACCCCATCCCCTTTGGAACATTCTCACCTCTGGCCCCTGTGTGCTCCAGAGATGCTGGGCTTCTTTCAGTTCAAACATATCATGCCCATCTACCACAGGGCCTTTGAATATGTCATTCCCAAACCTGGAACATTCCTCCTCACGTCTCTGGACTATTCCTCTACTCCTCAAGCCTACTTAACTCCTTATCCTTTGCATTTCAAACATTATCAGATCTCCACTGCTCCCTATACAGTCTACGTAATTATCAGATTAAAGACTACCTTCCCTACTCAACTATAAGCTCCAACAGGATAGATAGAGTCCATGTTTGTCCACAAAACCTTGTACAATGAAAACAGAACCTCATAAAATGTCACAATCATTGTATCATCTTCCTTTAGAACTGTTCCTGATGAGTTCTTGTCTTCTATACGAAAGTTCATTTCTCTCTTTTGAAAACCTTCAGGTCTTCTCAAACTAACAACTGTATGCAACACAAATTGTACCATTTCATTCTAGAGCAGGAAGAATCCTTAGAGATTATTATGATACAACCCCCTCTTCATCCATATGTAATTACATTACAGAAAAATGTAATTCTCATCCAAAGGAGAAAAAGTGAATGACAGCATTCAGTGTTGCGGGGAGGAAACTTGCTCAGGGTCATACAAATGAGAGCACTTTACACGTTTATAAATCATATCATTTGTGGGTAACTGAACCTGCGTACCTCAATGTCCACTCATATGATGTTCATTTTCAGTGCTTTCAGACTTAGAGTCCAATCCTGCTGTGGAAAGAATATTCAAGTAGGAATTTGAAGATTTAAGTTTTATTCAGAATGGGTCACTTGGTAGCTGTGAGATGAAAAGCAAGCCACTTTTCTTTTTATAACCTTCCTTTTTCTCAAGAGTATAATGATAGCTTCACCCATCTGTTGTGAGAATGATAGGGTGAGTGTGAATGAAACAACTTAACAATACAAAAGACAATGTATATACAAAGCCTTAAACTTAACTAATCATGGTGCGTTCCTCAGGGCGTGATGAATTTGTGCCAGTAGCTACACAGGGACTCCTCTGGAGTGGGACACCTCCACTCTTCCCAGAATCTTCAGAGTTCTACTAGTTGGAAGCCATGGAAGGAGCACAGCCTTGGGAAGTAGGACACCTGGGACTCAAATACAACTCTGCCACAAACTAATGACATGATTTTTCACTACTCCAAGTGTCCCCAAACTCATATTAAATGAGGAAGATAATACATGTTCTACTGCCTTCGCTGGATTGCTATCATTAAAAACTTTTGTTAGAAAGTTCTAAGAACGTAAGTGTATGCTTTTATATTTAAGAGTATTTACACTAAACTGATAAGAACAGATACCATACTTGATCTTAGTCAAAAGTCCAAGAAGTAATTAAGAGTATTTATAAAAGCTTTTAGCATGTAACTGAACTTATTAAAAAACCTTATTCAGCTTGTAACAGAACTCACTTTAAAATCTTATTGGCAGGGGAGTGATAAATTAGAATTTGGGATTAACATATACACTCTATTATATATAAAATAGGTAAACAACAAGGACCTATTGTATAGCACAGGGAACTCTACTCAATATCTTGTAATAACCTATAATGGAAAAGAATCTGAAAAAGAACATGTGTATATATATATATATATATACATATATGTATATATATATGTATATATATACACACACATATACATACATGTATGACTGAATCACTTTGCTGTACACTTGAAACCAACATAGCACTGTAAATTAACTATACTTCAATTAAACAAATTAAATCTGCAAAAAAAATATTATTTAGACCTCTTCCTAAGTAAACCCTCTTCTGTACTTTAATCCATCCTTAGAAATAGCTACTAGGCTGCTTTCAGAGGCTTAGTAGCAGCTGAGTTGGTATGAGCCATAAGAATTAGACTTAATATAATAATGACCAGGCCTTTCTTAGAAGATGGAAGGGACAACTGCCACATATACCTCAACACAAGGGGCAGAACCCTGACGTTCCATAGGAGACTATGCGCCATGATGGCCGCAACAGCTCCCGAGGCTTCTTTCCAACTGACTTCACTGCTTCTCCCATCAAGAGGTTGAGTCTATTTCCCCTTCCCTTGAACCTGGGCTGCCTTTGTGAATTCCACTACCCAACCAAATGCAACAGAAGCAACATTATTTGACTCCCAAAGCAAGGCTTTAGGAGGCCTTGCAACTTCCACCGTTGCCCCCTTGGAATGCCATACTGAGACCGCGGTGTAAGGAAGCAAGTGTAGCCTGTTGGAGGTGAAGAGGCCACAGGCCCAGGCGATAGCTAGCACCAACTCTCAGACATGAGAATGAGGCCATCTTGGATGTTCCAGCTCAGCTGACCCTCCGGCAACCGTATGAATGAGCCCAGGTGAAACCAGTACAGGAATCGCCTTGCAAGCCACAGAATCAGGAGAAATAATATATCACTGTTGTTTTAAACTAGTCAGTTTTAAGGCGATTTGTTTTGTAGGAATAGATAACTAGAATATATTCATACCAATGAGAAATGGCAAAAAGATGTGAAACCCACAAAGAAGAACATGTCACATCAGTTGGAAAGTACTGAAAGAACAGTGAATAAATACTGGAAGGTCCTGGAAATAAACTGTATAAAATAAAGCCACATGGAGTTAGACCTGGGAGCCTGCATCAGTGATAGGAATCTAGAAAACAAAGTGCCTAAATAAGGAATACTACCATTTCCTCATTTCTTTTCACCCTCAAATAAGGTATTTTACCTTATTTATTTATTATTATTATTTTTTTGGGTCGCTCCGAGCAGCATGTGAGATCTTAGTTCCCCGACCAAGGATGGAACCCATGCCCCCTGCATTGGAAGCACAGAGTCTTAACCACTGGACGGCCAGGGAAGCCCCCAAATAAGGTATTTTAGAGTGAAGACGAGCTTCCTCAGTTTTCCAGTTTTAGTTGTTATTTCTCTAAGAAATCTCCCATCCCACAAATCTAGACCACGTGCCACTTCTAAGAGCTCCCAGAGTCCCTGAAAGGCCTTCTCAGAGCCCTGGGGAAATGGCCTGCTCACTTAACTATAAGCTTTTTGAGACCAGGATCCCTGTCTATGTGGTTGACAGCTGCTTCCTAGTACAGTAGGTCCGAGAAAAGTATTTTCTGAATGATAAATGAAGCTCATTTCTCTGATTCCCCTGCTACACATCATTATCCAAGAGTATATAAAAAATGACCCCCTTAGAATTCCCTGGTGGTCCAGTGATTAGGACTCCATGTTTCCACTGCAGGAGGCATGAGTTCGATCCCTGGTCAGGGAACTAAGATCCTACATGCTGCAAAGTGGCCAAAAAAAAAAAGGCCCCCTTAGAATGACCCTGTGTGGAGACGAGATGAATCAAGAGTTTCTGCCCTGGGGCTTCCCTGGTGGCGCAGTGGTTGAGAGTCCGCCTGCCGATGGAGGGGACGCGGGTTCGTGTCCCGGTCCGGGAGGATCACATGCCGCAGAGCGGCTGGGCCCGTGAGCCATGGCCGCTGAGCCTGCGTGTCCGGAGCCTGTGCTCAGCAACGGGAGAGGCCACAACAGTGAGAGGCCCGCGAACCGCAAAAAAAAAAAAAAAAACGCCTGGCCTTCACTTCTGTTGTCAAACCACTCTGTCCCTTTCAGCTTAGCAATTTTCCTTTCAGGGTGTGGGGAGGACAAGTGGATAGCGGTTTATTTGTGTCACTTCTTGAAACCAGAAAAATGACCTGCCAGCCCTCTAGAGCTCCTGCTAAGTAACTCCTGGCCTCTGGACAAATGGCTGGTTAGCTGCTGCTGCCAATGTGAGCTTTAGACAAGAGACCAGTTGGCAGGCCTGCCTGGATCGGCCCAGCTAGTTATTTAAAACATGCTCCACAACCCTTAGCTCTTCCTTATTTCACTTTCCCTTAAAATCAAGCATAATACTACTCCTATCCAGATTCTTCTCCTTAGGACAAAGGCTTGCCTGGGATTGATTTTAGTATCAATATGTAGTCACAGTGTTAAAACAATAATTTGACTCACTACTCGGTCCAATGATCTCTTGCTATGTAACAAGTTGCCCCAAAACTTGGTGGCTTAAAACAACCAACATTTATGGGAATGTATTTAAATTGGTGCAGCCAGTATGGAAAACAGTACGGACATCCCTCAAAAGACTAAAAAGAGAGTTGCCATAAGATCCAGAAATCCAACTCCTGGGCATATATTCAGACAAAAGTATAATTGAAAAAGATACATGCACCCTTATGTTCTTTTTTTTTTTCTTTTTGGCCACACTGCGCAGCATGTGGGATCCTAGTTCCCCAACCACAGATCGAACCTGGTGCCCTGCAGTGGAAGCACAGAGTCCTAACCACTAAACCACCAGGGAAGTCCCACCCCTATGTTCTTAGCAGCACTAATTACAGTAGCCAAGACAAGGAAACAATCTAAATGTCCAGTGACAGATGAATGGATAAAGAAGATGTGGTACATATATATGCAATGGAATACTACTCAGCCATAAAAAAGAATGAAATAGGGGCTTCCCTGGTGGTGCAGTGGTTGAGAGTCCGCCTGCTGATGCAGGGGACATGGGTTCATGCCCCGGTCCAGGAAGATCCCACATGCCACGGAGCGGCTGGGCCTGTGAGCCATGGTGCTGAGCCTGCGCGTCCGGAGCCTGTGCTCTGCAACGGGAAAGGCCACAGCAGTGAAAGCCCCGCGTACCGCAAAAAAAAAAAAAAAAAAGAATGAAATAACATTTGCAGCAACATGGATGGACCTAGAGATCATTATACTAAGTGAAGTAAGTCAGAAAGAGAAAGACAAACACCTTATGATATCACTTATATGTGGAATCTAAAATATGATACAAATGAACTTATTTACAAAACAGAAACAGACTTCACAAACATAGAGAACAGACTTGTGGTTGCCAAGGGTAGGGGAGGCAGTGTGGAAGGGATGGATTGGGAGTTTGGGATGAGCAGATGCAAACTATTATATGTTTGTATAACTGAATCACTTTGCTTTACATCAGAAACTAATACAACACTGTAAATCAACTATACTTTAATAAAAATTTTTTTTTTTAAAAAGCCCAACCACCATTTAATCATATCTTAGTATTCTGTGGGTTGCCTGGGGCTCAACTGGGCAGTTCCCCCATCACCTTTGCTTGGGATCACTCATGCAATTGCAGGCAGACAGTGGGCCAGGGCTGGATGTCTGGCCCTGCGGTGCTCCTAAGTCAGTACAGCCTTTCCTTCCCATGAGACAGCCTGGACACTGAGATACAGAGCTCAAGAAGAATGAAGCAGATGCTGCCAGAATTTTTTTTTTACACTTTTATTAGCATATATTAAGATATTAATAATAATACAATATTATTAATATATATCCACTTACCAGACAACTAACCCATTTAACATGTAAAATGCAATCGTTTTTGGTATATACATCAAGTTGTACAACCATCACTACCATCCATGTTAAAATACTTTATCAGGGCTTCCCTGGTGGCGCAGTGGTTGGGAGTCCGCCTGCCGATGCAGAGGACGTGGGTTCGTGCCCCGGTCTGGGAAGATCCCACATGCCACGGAGCGGCTGGGCCCGTGAGCCATGGCCGCTGGGCCTGCGCGTCGGGAGCCTGTGCTCCGCAACGGGAGGGGCCACGGCAGTGAGAGGCCCGCGTAACACAAAAAAAGAAAAAAAAAAAAAAATACTTTATCACCCCAAAGGAAATGCTGTACCATTAATAATCTTCCCCCACTTCCCCATTCCCCCTGCCCTAGGCAAACACTAATCTACCTCCTACATCTATGAATCTGCCTCTTATAGACAGTTCATATAAATAGAGTCATACAATATGTGGTCCTGTGTGACTGGTTTCTTTCATTTAGTATAATGCTTTCAACATTCATCATGTTGCAGCATGTATTGGTACTTCATTCCTTTTCATTGTCAAATAATATTCCACTGTATGAATATTCCACATTGGGTTTATCCATTCATCAGCTGATGGGCATTTGCGTTGTTTCCTTTAGGTTATTATGAGTAATGTTACTTTGAAAATTTATATACAAATTTTTTATGTGGACATATGTTTTTTTACTCTTGGATATACACCAAGAAGTAGAATTGTTGGGTCACATGGTAACCTTTTGCGAAAATGCCAGACTGTTTTCTAAAGTGGCTGTGCCACTTTACATTCCTACCAGTACAGTATGAGAGTTCTAATTTCCCCACATCCTTGCCAGCATTTGTCATCTGTTCTTTGTTATTAGGATCCTCCTGGTGGGTGTGAAGAGGTATGTGAGTGTGTTTTTGATTTGCATTTCCCTGATGATTAATGATACTGAGCATGTTTTTATGTGCTTATTGTCCATTTATATATCTTCTTTGGAGAAGTGTCTATTCTGATCTTTTGCGCATTGTAAAACTAGATCACTTGTCTTTTTACTATTGAACTTTTAAGTGTTCTGGATATATTCTTTGATGCAAGTCCTTAATCAGACATATGATTTGCAGATACTTTTTCCCATTCTATGGGCTGTTTTCTCACTTTCTTGACGGTACTGTTGCTAGCCCCAAACTTTTTAATTTTTATGTAACTCAATTTATCCATTTTTCTCTTTTGCTGCTTGTGGTTTCGGTGTCACATGTCAGAAACACTGCCTGACACAAGCCCATGAAAATTCACTTTAATGTTGTCTTCTAAGAGTTTCAAAGTTTTAGTTCTCACATTTAGCTCTGTAATCCACTTTGAGTTAAATTTTCTAGAAGGCACGAGGCAAGGGTCAAACTCTGTTTGCTTGTATGCGGCTATCCAGTTATCCCAGCATCATTTGTTGAAAAGACTATTCATCCTCCATTGAATTACCTTTTTGACTCTTATCAAAACCGATCAACCATGCCAGGCCTTCTTAAACTGCTTAGGCTCAGAAGTCACAGCATGTCAATTGCCCTGAATTATACTTGTTTAAAAGCATGAAATTAAAGACGAATGTAGCTTCAATTCCTAACTCTGCATACCTGTTAGCTACATGACGCTCCTTCCCCAAGTGTAAACTGCAGATAACGACAGTGCCTACTTGGGGAGCTGCTATGCAGTTTAAGTGTGATAAGGCACGAAACGCTTCAATCGTGGTGTTGAACACACCTTAAACACTGAATACATTTTAGCCATAATGATGATGATAACGATTATGATGATAAAAATTTTCTAGATGGAGCCATAAGATCAAACCCCTTTCTTTATGGCAAAATGAACTAAGATTCTGTGCATATTTCTATAGACAAGAATAACAATTCCATTTTAATTAGTAATGAGAAATGGGGATGATGCTCTGAAAGTCTTATTTTTATAGAACAAATTCATCTTCAGTCAAAATGGTCCTGTGTGGGCCTATAACCATGATATAAAGCCACACACCTTATAAGGTGTTAGGCATTAACAATATTCGTCTCCTGGAAGTACTCACCAGATTTTGATTGTACATGTGACTGAGTTCAACCTTTCCTGGATATATATCTGAGTCATATTTCCCAGACTCACTCTAACCCAGGGGAAAGGCAGCATCACAATAGAAGGAACTGCTACATTTAGGAGCCAGTACAGGAATAGAAATAAGCTGATAGCAATCTCCTTGTGCATTGAAAAAAACATTCAAAGGAACTGAGAAGGCCCTATATAACGTGGGAACATATGTGAATGGTATACAAGGGCACAAGCTAGGGAGGAAGCCAAAATGACCCATGGGCTATTAGGCCGGAAAGATGCTTTAGAAATTAAAGAGCTTTAAAAAAATAAAAAGCGTTAGTGTAATGATAAATTATTTTGAAAAGCAAAACATAAAATTATATACATGATAACCATTAAAAATTAAAAAGTCATTCATCCAAATATTAAAAGAGTTACTTACCCCTGGGGGCAGTTTCTGAATGATTTTTCTTTTCACCTTAATAGAATTCTCTATTACTCAAATTATTCCCCAGAGAGAGTATACTATGTTTATAACTGGGAAAAACGTTCTCAATAAAGAAGTTATATTAAGGTTAAGTTTATATTTCACCAGATGACTTGTCCCTGACAAAATGCTTATATTAATGCCCAATATAATGAAGTTGCTCCCAATGTATAAATTATACATATAGATGTATGCTTCCAAAATACAGTTCGAATGTGTAACACTGACTTGTGTGATTAGGAAGAAAGTATGAATTATGGCGAAATGCTTATATGAGCATTGATATTTTTGAATACTATGCTATTATCTATAGAATAGATGTGACAGGCATAAATTGATACAATTTTCATAATAATTTGGTTAGGAACTAGTAAACAGAGAGCTGTTTGGTTAGTATTTGTCAGTAAAACTATTATATATTTAAAAAGGTGAGGGAAAGGGAAGAAAAACAGCATTTTACACCCTTTGCCAACAAATACCTTTCACCTGCCTTCAGTTGTCTTCATATCATACACTGAACAGAACATACTCTTTCTCATCTTTTTTCCTTACTGGTTTTCTTCCCTTACATCCTCCCTCCTCCCCTTCCCTGGAGAAATCCAAACTATTCTTCAAAAAAAAAAAAAAGGCGCTCCTTGTACACTGGTGCAGGTTGTTCACTGCACAAGGGAACCTCGCTTCAGCGACAAATGAAGTCTAAAATCCAGTGCCCACTCCTCAAGAGCAGTCCCTGTGGAGGAGAGGTACTGTAGGAGCTTGAAGGGAAGGGCAAAAGGGCGTCTGTTTCTCATTCGCACAAAGGTGCTAAGTGAGATAGTGGGGTTCTGCTTTGAAGGGCTAAAGTACTAACGTCTCTTTGAAAATATCCCAACTAAAAAGCAATTCATACAGATCTCTCCTTTTTTTTTGAACTCTGAGCCAGTACCATAGTTTTGTATATATTCTCTCAATTTTTAACATACTATCTTTACCCCTTCAGCTAAACTAGAAGCTTCTGAAGGATAGACACCATGCCTTCAATGCTGGTGAAAACACAGCCCCGGGAGGCAGTATAAATTAGGTGCTTAACAAATATTTGTTAATCAACTGACTGGAAACTAAGAACACCAAACAACAGTAATGGAGAGTGTTATTTGTCTTTGAAGTTAAAATCCCTTCCTCTTTGCTTGCTATTTTAGATTTGCTGGAAAAAAAGCAAGAACTTTTTTAGTGCTGGTTTTATGCTCTGAAGAGACGGATATGCTGGAACCTAAGTTGTAATTTTCACATTGCCCACAGTTTTTAGTGTTGTGCTAAACATTTTCAGCTTTTTAGTGTGGTTGTATTAAACATTTCAGCTGTTGTTACTGAACTTGAATCAGCTTTAGATAGAAGCTGAGTGTGGATTCCAAGGCCATGGTTGTCCTAAAAGGCTACATTCAGCTACGGTTTCATAACCATAAAATTACACAAGAAGGAGAGAAACCAAGCACTTCTGCACTGAATTCAAAACAATTCAAACCTCTGTGAACCCTTTCAAACAACTGTCAAGGGAAGCTGGGTTCTCAAACATTATAAAGGCTCCTTTTAAGGGAATGGTTATTATTTATTTTGGATGCTTCCATAATTATTAGAAAATATAAGGATTTGCTGCCAAAAACAAAGGGAAAAAAAAAAGGAGGTAAAGAAAGAAGGTTAGGAGGGGTAAGATGAAGTAATTAAGAAAAATTAAAGATGATACCAACAAGGGAAAATAAAATGAACATACTTTAAAGAGGTAAGAAAAAATGATAAAAAACTGAACACAGTGACAAGTAGGGACTACTTTTCTGCAGGTTAACAGGCTAGGTGACAGAAGGACCACTTTATCCTGCGTATTTGTGGAAGTTACATGAAAAAGAATGGGAAACAGTCTTTCCTCTTTTTTTTCAACCAAGGTCTTACATTGTACAATCCTAAGACTCCCTCTCTTAAAACAGATTTAAAAACCACTGCTTTGATACATCTATGACCAACTGATTTTAACAAGGGTGCCAAGGCCATCTAATGGGGGAGATAATAGTCTTTTCAACAAATGGTTCTGGGATAATTAGAGAACCACATGTAAAAGAATGAAGTTGGACCCTTACCTCAAACCCTATACAAAAAAATAACTCATAATATATTAAAGACCTAAATGTAAGAGCTAAAGCCATAAAACTTTGACAAGAAAACATAAGGATAAATCTTCGTGACCTTGAATTTGGCAAAGGATTCCTAGATATGACACCAAAAGCACAAGAAAAAAAAGGAAAAATAGATAAATTAAACTACATTAAAATGTAAAACTTTTATGCTTCAAAGACACCAGCAAGAAAGTGAAAAGACAACTCAATGAATGGGAGAAAAGGCAAATCATATGTCTGATAATGGATTTGCATCTGGAATATATAAAGAACACTTAAATAAGAAGACAACCCAGTTTAGAAGTGGACAAATGATCTCAACAGATCAAAGAAGATATACAAACGGCCAATAAGCACATGGAAAGATGCTAAGCATCATCAGTCATCAAGCAACTGCAAATCAAAACCACACCGAGGGGCTTCCCTGGTGGCGCAGTGGTTGAGAGTCCGCCTGCCGATGCAGGGGACACGGGTTCGTGCCCCGGTCTGGGAAGATCCCACATGCCGCAGAGCGGCCGGGCCAGTGAGCCATGGCCGCTGAGCCTGCGCGTCCGGAGCCTGTGCTCCGCAACGGGAGAGGCCACAACGGTGAGAGGCCCACGTACCGCAAAAAAAAAAAAAAAAAAAAGAAAGTTTCCAGCAAAAAGAAATAGTTCACACATAAAAGAAAGCGAACGAGAATGGCCTAAGACTTCTCACTAGCAACCCTGAAAACTGCTGAGGGAAAATGACTGCTACCTCAGACCACCACAATCAAAGGACCAACCCAGTGAGAAAACAAATTAAAGATATTATCACATATTTACCTCCCAAACATTCTTTCTCAGAAAGCCACTGAAGAATGTGCTCCGGGGCTTCCCTGGTGGCGCAGTGGTTGAGAGTCCACCTGCCGATGCAGGGGACACGGGTTCATGCCCCGGTCTGCGAGGATCCCACATGCCATGGAGCGGCTGGGCCCGTGAGCCATGGCCACTGAGCCTGCGTGTCCCGAGCCTGTGCTCCGCAACGGGAGAGGCCACAACAGTGAGAGGCCCGCATACCGCAAAAAAAACAAAAAAAAACAAAAAACATACTGAGATACCACTTCACACCTACTAGTTGGCTAAAATCAAAGAGTCAGATAATAGCAACTGTAGGTAAGGATGTGGAGAAACTGGAAGCTTGTTGGTGGGAATGTAACATGGTACAGTCGATTCAGAAAATACTCTCTCAGTTCCTCAAACCATTAAACACAAACTTACAATGTGATCCAGCCATTCTAATCCTAGGTATATGGCCAGGAGAAATGACAGCCTATGTCCACAGAAAAACTTGTACACAAATGTCCTGGCAGCATTATACATTATTGTCAAAAAGTATAAATAACCCAAATATCTATCAACTGATGGAGTTGAAAATGTCATATATCCATACAATGGAGCAATATTGGGCTATAAAAAGGAATGAAGTACTGAAACACACTACAACCTGGACAACCCTTGGAAACATTATACTAAACGAAAGAGGCCAATCACACAAGACCATAAATTATATCATTCCATTCACGTGAAATGTTCAAAACAGGGAAATCTATGGAGACAGAAAGTAAATCAGTGATTGCTTAGGGATGAATGGCAAAATAGAGAGTGATAGCTAAGAGGTACAGGGTTTCTTTTGAAGGTGACAAAAATTTTCTAAAATTCTGGTGATGGTTGCAAATGTCTGTGAATATACTAAAAAGAATTAAATTGTACACTTTAAATGGGTCAATTGTATGGTATTGACCCAATTCTATCTCAATAAAGCTATTAAAAAATCACTACTTTGGACATTTCATTTATTCATTCATTAATTCAATAAATATTTACTGAGCATCTTCTCTATCCTAGGAGATGCAGAAATGAAAAGACATGGACTTTGTCCTTAACTTGCTTACCATCCAGTGGGAAGCAAACATTAAAAACCTATGGGTGAGGGCTTCCCTGGTGGCGCAGTGGTTGAGAGTCCACCTGCCGATGCAGGCAACGCGGGTTCGTGCCCCGGTCCGGGAAGATCCCACATACCGCGGAGCGGCTGGCCCCGTGAGCCATGGCCACTGAGCCCGCGTGTCCAGAGACTGTGCTCCGTAACGGGAGAGGCCCCAACAGTGAGAGGCCCGCATACCGCCAAAAAAACCCCAAAAACCAAAAAACAAAAACCTATGGGTGGGACTTCCCTGGTGGTCCAGTGGTTAAGACTCCGTGCTACCAATGCAGGGGGCCCGGGTTAGATCCCTGGTCAGGGAACTAGAGCCCGCATGCATGCTGCAACTAAGAGCCCGCATGCTGCAATGAAGATCCCACATGCCACAACCAAGACCTGGCGCAGCCAAATAAATAAGTAAATAAAATATTAAAAAAAAAAACCTATGGGCAAGGTAGATAAATGCTACGATACTTATAACTCTAAGTATATATAGAATGAAAGGAAAGTAAGGAAGAAAATATACAAGTCTACCATAGAATGAAAGGAAAGTAAGGAAGAAAATACCCAAGTCTACCTGAGTCTCTTAAGGTCAACTCCTGTTTGACGAAACAGGAGTTGACCTTAACAGACAGTAAGAGGGGGACTTCCCTGGTCGCGAAGTGGTTAAGAATCTGCCTGCCAATGCAGGGGACACTGGTTTAAGCCCTGGTCTGGGAAGATCTCACATGCCGTGGAGCAAATAAGCCCGTGTGCCACAACTACTGAGCCTGCAAGCCACAACTACTGAATCCCGTGCGCCTAGAGCCTGTGCTCCACAACAAGAGAAGCCACCACAATGAGAAGCCCGGGCACTACAACAAAGAGACGCCCCTGCTCGATGCTAATAGAGAAAGCCCCTGTGCAGCAACGAAGACCCAACGCAGCCAAAAACAAATAAATAAAAATAAATTTTTAAAAAATTAAAAAAAAAAGAGACAGTGAGAGGATACAGGATCAAGGAGAAGCAAGTACAGATGCACAGTATGAAGAGAGATCAGGACAAGCAGTTCAATGTTAAGTAGCAGCACGATGCGGGTGGTGGTGGGAGTAGGTGGCAAAGCAGAAGGAGATAAGCAGGGGCAATGGGACGCCATTAGGCCAGAAAGGTTCTGATCCTATAGGTGATAGAGTGGATGAATTCTGAGCTCTGGATTGCCAATGGAGGTAACAAAGATGACAGCACAGTGATCCTTTCGTGTGATGGTCACCTTTTCACTTTCCATTATGACAATCGTGCTTTCAGCTCAACAAATGTATCAGCACTTACTGGATACCCCACCCTGCACTGGTCACTAGAATACAAAGAATAAGTCAAAGTTCCTACTCTCTGGAAGCCCAGGAGGAAGCAAAGTTACCAAACTTCTTGAAAGCTTGAAACTGCTCTCGTACACTCTGATTTCACCCATCTGCTAGAAACCGGCAGGGAGTCATCGGTGGCAAAGGACCAATCACTAACCTCAGTCTAGGAGTAATGGGATAAAGAAACACTCAGCAAGCTGGAGCCACTGGTGCTCACGGAGATGCTAACAGCCTCTCAGCCATCTCTTAGCATGCACTAGAGGGAAGGGCATGGTCTGAAGAGTGAAATGTGATGGCAAGGAGAGACTTCACAGTCTTTCTGAATCTATCTGTCCTAGCGCAGGTAGGAAATATTGATATAATGAATACAAAACAATATCCCCGTGCCACGCAAAAGCAATCTGGGACTGATCTGGATGATTTTCTTCTCCTCTGCTCTTTCCCATCAGTACAAACAGTTCCAGGGTGACAGTGGCAAGGGGAGGGAGTCCTAGCTTTCAATCTCTGAACTGTGACTTCCAAGCTGGGGTTGGGCTCTATGATCCTCTGAGTTTCTTCTCTTATGTAATGAAGGTAATAATGCTTACCTCAGTGGGGTTGTGAAAATTAGGGGCAATCTGTGTAAAGCATCTACCGTACTGTCTGGCACAAAGCAGCAGTGAACAAATGATATACACACACACACACACACACACACACCCCTGAGAATTGACCCTTATCAACTCTTATCAATCCTTGTCAGGTTGGACGATAGTCCCAACCAGCCAGAAGAACCAATTCCAAGCACCTGGGGAGAGGAGGTGACAGGTGAAACATAGAAAAACCAAAGTTTAATCACTTAAAAGGAAATTTTATACTCTAGAGAATGCTAACACGGAGGCAAAAGTTACTTTTATTTAGGAGATTGAATCATGGTAGAACACAGAGGACAATTTTATAAAAAATATCATTTGGGTGGTTGTTCCATAAGTGTGTTCAGTTTGTGAACACTGAGAGAGCTGCACACTTATGATATGTGTGCTGTATATAATGATATACTATATACTTCAGTACATTTAACTTTATAGTTAAAGTTTGACTACATATTTAACTTCAATAAAGTTTAAAATGTTATCTGATTTTCTTTCCTTCTGGTCTGAAAGACTCTTTTGTTAGGGGCTCTAAAATTAATAAATGCTTTCTGTAGATTTGGTAGAACAAGGCCATTGTTTACACTTCCCAGCTCTGTGTGAAGAGACTGTGGTTCAGCAAGGACGTTTTCATTTAGCAAACAAAGAAAGAAAAACAACATAGCAACTACAGCAAGTCCCCTGCATACGAACCTTCAAGCTGCGAACTTTCAAAGACCTGAACGTGTGTTCCATCAACATCAGGCGTGAGTGACGTTGCAGCTTGCCCTCTGTCTCCTATTGCTGAGGATCCTTCAGCTCTACCATCTCCCACCTCCTCTCCCTCCTCCAGTCAGTAACTCTTCCTGCCTGTTCACTCGATGCCAGCCCCTGTATGCCAGCTGTTCTACCGTACTGCAGTACTTTTCAAGGTACTGTACTATAAGATTAAAAATGTTTTCTTTATTTTGTGTGTGTGTTTGTTTTTTAAGTATTACTAGTGTGAAAAGTATTATAAACCTATTACAGTACAGTACTATAGAGCCGATTGTGTTAGTTGGGTACCTAGGCTAACTTTGTTGGACTTACGAACGTGCTCTTGGGACAGAACTCGTTTGTATATGTGGGGGACTAATTGTATACCTCTTGGAATCATCTCTGCATTAAAAGACAAAGCCACCTACCCAAGGAGCCTCCACACAAAGCTTCTAATAATGGAGGAATAACCTCCAACTTTACAAACCCCAACGAGTCAAGCCTTCCCCTGGTATCGCTCCTAGAAGGTCTACTTTTATTTTGCTCCGATAAGTGTCTCTCCTCCCAGGAGGTCCTTCCTTCTCTCCTACTCCCCGTGTGTTCTTCTTCCCCTTTGTTGCAGAATGTTTGGCATCGCCTCACCCTGCCCCACCCACCTTAGATCCATTCACTCTAGAATCTCAACACTTAAAAACACACAAGAGCCATTTCCTCTAGGAAAGACTCTGAGTTCTTCATCTCTTCCAGATGGAATAAACTGACACTTGATGTGAACTAGAGTTGTTGGATTCAAAGCATACGGGAGAGAGACATTATGCCATTTCTACAGGTTCACTCAACTGGAGGCTTAAAGCATGTTACTTAGCCCACCTCAAATTTGCTTTCCTTCCCTATAAATTGATGGGGGAAATCTCTCCCTCTTAGAAGTACAGGAAGAATTAAATAAAATAATATGTGGAAAATATTTAGAATGATGCCTAATGCATAGAAGTCCTCAGGAAATGATGGCTATGATTATTATTCTTACTCTTTGAATGTCTGTGATCAGAACCTACAATGAATAAATACAAATAGAGTGATCTTAGAATAGCAAATATCTACTCCTGGTTTTAGTCCAATTTGAACATGCCAAGGTTAGGAAAGAAAGAGGCTGTCCACTGACTTCTTTCCTAAGTAAGGATGACCATGCGTTCATTTATCTATTCATCTCTTCAACAAACATTTATTCAGTATATGCTATGTACTGGACATCGAGGCTCTAAAGTTGTGTGCGACCCCAAGGTCCATAACCTCAAAGAGCTTCTAGTCAAGCTAGAGAGACTGAAACATCAAGTACAATCACCTTGGAGAAATGTGGTTGCCGGGCTAGAACTCAGGTTGATGAGGGTCAGAAAGGGAGCCAAAGAAATTCATTATAATCCAACCATACTCCATACTCATAAACAGTGAGAGTACCCTGTGCTAATTCCAACCATCACATCATGCATGGTACAGACTCAGAAAAAAACAGAAAGAGCAAGTGACTTTTCCATTGATAGAATGTGGGCAATTCCTCATGCCTGTCCATTCACGGAGATAGGAGACAACTCATTTCAGATCCCAGGTGGGTCTCACAGGCTATGTCAATCAGGGTCCCCTAGCAGGAAACTACAAAAATGTACAAATGGGCTAATAAGAGGTAGTCTAGCATAAAAGAACTACTAGAGCTATGGGCAGGGTTAAGGGAAACTAAAAGAGATGGCAAAGGTCCAGACTAGCAGTCTGTGATCATTAACAACTCCAGGCCTCAGGATTATGGAGAGAGGGCAGTTTCCAGAGCCTAAAGAGGATAGATGTTAAGAAGAGGGCTGCCTGATGGGACCTGTGGCCTTCAAGAGCAGGGAGCAAGCAGAGAAATAAGTACTCTGACCTTACTCTCCTCCCTTCTACCTACTTCCTGCTAGTGCCTCCCCCTGACCCAGCCAATGGCAATGGAGCCTGTTGACTCAGGCCATGTAAGTCAGCCTCCTGGGGCACACGAAAGGTGGGAAAAGGGTAGAGAATGATCTGGAGGACAAACAGAAATGTCCTGCATACAGGCTGGGCATCTGACCATGCAGAATCTAATTCTTGCATATAAAGGCACGTGTTTTTTTTTTTTTTAATGCAACCTGGGTCACACAAGGATACTTGGACGATGTGCATTTTTCCTCACGTATTGGAAACACAACACATCCTGTATGAGGTGAGACTCCACTGAACTTTATCTCATTTAGTCTTCATGACAAGTTTGTGAGCTATGTCTGTTCTTCCAATTTCAATTTTACGGATGAAAACAAGACTCGGACAGGTTGAATGTCTCGATAAGTGGCAGGAGAAGAACTCTGACACACGCTTCTCCACCCGCAGAAATCTTAAATGGTTTTTCCATTCTACCAAGTTGAAAAGTAACTACAGAGATTGATCGGCAAAATCGATGTTACAGAGACTTGGTTCGTCGCCCTGCAATTACACAAGATCAGGAGAACTTGGCAGAAATGACCGGCAACCAATCCCTGTCGAGGAATCACGTCTACTGCTGAAGCAACAACAGGTGTCTACCTCTAAATCAAGTCATTTCTGAAAAATCAACCAGAGCTAGAAATCTGTACATGACAATCTAGGGCTGAGGACTTCTGACAAGCACAGCTGGCCTGCTGCCTGTGCTGTATGTTAACAAAGCTCTAATATTATCACCATATATTTATTATACGGAGGGAAAGCGTGGCATTGCCAAGAAGCAGTAAAGAATGATGTGATTTCCAAAACCAGACTCAAGGACTTAGTAGAAACCAGGAGATGAACACTTTTTTCAGGTCCATTTATTTATTTGTTCATTTATTTATTTTTTGGCCACACCATGCGGCATGCGGGATCTTGGTTCCCTGACCAGGGATCGAACCCGTGCCCCCTGCACTGGGAGCACAAAGTCCCTTTCAGGCCCATTTAAAAATCTACAAGCTGCATATTGTTTAATATTGTTTAGTGGTATTCATTCCTGCTACAGCCTCCTTGGATAGAAGCTGTAGAAACTTTGTGAATTAGAAGCTGCAGACTGAAAAGGAGTTACACGTGGGCTCACGTGCTCTGGAGCTGGAGACCACGGTTTGAAATGCTCCCCCAACACCCCACCGCTGATTTCTGGCTATGTGAAGGTAGGCAAGTTCATTTACCACTCTAGCCTCGATTTCCTTATTTGCCAAAGGGAGAATCACATTTTTTATCTCATTGGCGTAGAATGAGGCTTGAATAAGAAAACACATGTAAAGGGCATGGTATCTAATAAGCATCAATAATGTCCTGTGGTTGCTCCTTTCACCAATATCATCGGCATCTTCAGGCCTCCTCCACTGTCAACTTCAGCTCCTCTCACCATCTTTTCAAGAATGTCTGCGTAATGAACAGACCGGGAAGATAAAGATAATTTCTCCTTCTGGGTCAGAAAGCAGGTTTGCTTGAAGACCGTTTCAAAAGGTTCCTCGAGCCTGGGGTTCCTCTTCCGTAACCCAACCCTGGCAGGTGTCATCTGCACCTCATTGTGCTGTTCTTTGGGAGCTAAGCCTTGGAGGACCTGTCAAGAAAATGGTGATGCTCTGCCTACGGCTACTGCCGAGAGCAACAAATTGTTCTTTGTCTCCCAACCCAGGGGTCTCCTACCTGCGTCCATGAAATGGTGGCAGGCAAACCCGTTAGCTTGCAAGTAAGATAAAAATCTCAAGACTCTTGACAGTTCTCAACGTGAGTTAACACAGTATCAAAACTCATGCCTTGTCACCCAGACTACATAGCTGCAAAAGGTAACAACTTTTATTCTACTTACACTGCAATTTTAGCACGCCCTTCAAATCATCCAAGAAGGAAATATTTACTCCAAGATTCCTGTAAAACCACTAATTAACTGGGAAGCACAAGCAAACTGTGCAAAGCTGTATATAACATATTAGAAAGTATTTTTATTACAGTTTGCAAAATAATTAAGATATAGTTTGAACATAAAACTTGAATCAATTTGCAGAACTCAGGATCCCGGTTTGGAAAGCACTTCTATACTGCAAATGCAATAAGACAGAGACAAAAACTTGAAGGCTTTTTTTTTTTTTTTAAACTCCAGCTCCATGTTCTCAGGTTACACCAGCCATTAAGCCTCTTTCTAGCTCAGGTGCCCCATCTCTGCAATGGGATTAATTGTGCCTACTGAGTGTAACTCAGAGCTGTACAGAGCATCAAGCAGGTTAAAGGACAAGATGCTTTGTAAACTCTAAAAAGGCAAGACAAGGTACACCTCTGACTCCTGTCGCTTACCATGAAAAGCAAGCTCTCTTTAGCTTTTTCATGGTACCAGCTCAGCAGCTTGTAGCAATCACAGCATGTAGAATCCTTTGTTTATTCAACAAATATTTATTGTGCCAGCCTCCCCGAGGGAACAGGAAAAAGCTCCCAGGGGTATATGGTAGAGAAACCTCTGATAAGATAAAACACACAAAAGGGCTTTTCCCCTTTGTATATAGTTCTCCCCTAATATTTCTCTTCAGTTCTATGAAATACAGAATATAAAGGAAGCAGTGGGAACTCAAAGAGATCTAATGGCATACAGGCACTTTAATTCCTCAACCAGGTATACACTCCAGAAACAGAAACAGACTGCTGGTGGCTGGAGAGAGAAACTCCTGATAAAGGCTGTATCTTAAAATACTATCATAAAACAAGAAAAACAAATGTCATTTATTTATATTATGATTTACTAGTCTAATAGCAGCTCAGATTTCGTGGGCTCTCAACTCTATGCCAAGCACTGTACAGACTGGATTTCATTTAATCCTTCCAACAGCCTTTCCAAGTGGGTCCCCCACTTATCTCCATTTAAGACTACAGGTCAGAGAGGTTCAAAGCCTACTCAAGGTCACGGAGTGAGCAAGTTGTGAGGCTGGGATTGACGACCAGGACCATGCAAGTCCAAAACCCACACCCTCTGCCACTTACTGTGAGAGAGAGGCCTCATGTCACCAGCTCCCCTATAATGTTCCTCGCATTGGGACAACTTGAAAAAGTCAGCTTCTGCTCCTTAACTAGCATTCGCTGGAGTACCTCTGAGTTAAGGTAACGGAAGTGACGTAGACACTAAAAGGCAACACACAGAGTCACTGACTTTTAGTCCTGAGACGCAGATTTGTCCTACAAAATAGCCGACTGAGAAACACCACCAGCGGTTAGAAAGCCAAGGTGCCCCCAAATTAGTACGTCTCAGCAAAACCCCAGCCAGAAACCACCAAGTTTCACAAAGGCCTATAAATAACACAGAACAAACAAGCCAGAGGAGAGCAAAAAGGAAATACTGACAACAGAACCAGGCCCTTAGGGCTGGATGGGAGGCTGGGGAAAGCACGGCCTGCACACCTGTCACCCTGGGTTCAGGCATCTCCTGTCCGCCTCAAGCTGTAGCACCAGGACGCAGAAGTGACTTAACTGTTCTGGATCCCAGATTCCCCTCCTTCTGGGACAATAACGTAATGCCCCATCTATATTACATAATTATTTACTACGTTATCACTATTATCATTACTGTTATTATTTACTACTCTATTATTACTCTGTTCAGGAGGTTCAGATAAAATAATCTAATGGCAGTGCTTTGAGAAGCTTAATGTACAAATAAAAGTCCCTGTTGTTTTTTTATCATATTTACAGAACACCACATAGATTTACTGTGAAGGAGAATCATTTTACCCCCTTTTTCCAAAGTCTACTTTATAATCCTGGAATATTTTCAGTAAATTTTTATAGCAAATCTCATACCCAGATATTCACAAACTCCATGTTACATTTTTGAAGTAAACACTGGTTTCATTCATTTAATCTCCATTGAAGGCAACAGAAGAGATGTATTCATAGCCTAGTAACAGTAAGTTTGGGCTCTAGGTTCAAGTCCCAGCTGGTTTTTTTTTTTAAACGAATGAGGTGACCTTGGGTAAGACATTGAACCTCTCCTTGCAACTTTTTTCTCATCCATAAAATGGGAACAATGAAAGCATCTATCTAGGGGCTGATATGATGATTAAATAAAATAGATTAGTCAGGATGTCTGATATATAGCTAGCAATCGACAAATATTATCTATTGTTATTATCTTAAAAGGAAAACAACTAAAGGAATAATATATCTTTTGTAAGACCTTCTTTCACTAATATTAGAGCTGTCCTAAACAAGGGTTCCAGCTAAAATAATAGAGGGGAAGAAAGTCAGTTCTAAAATAAAGTCCTTGAAAAGATGAGCTATGAAAAAAATCAGCTATTCATTTCTTAATGTTATTTTTTTTAAGTATCCAAGACTTACGAAATAATAGTACATGCTGAGATTCATGGGAAAAATGGCCAGAGAAACAAGGAAAATGCATTAAAAATATAGATAAGTGTATATACCAAACAAAATTGATCAAACAGGTAAACTGAACTATCAATTCCAAAGGCCCTGAAGTTTGTTCCACGCATGTTCTAGCAACCAAAGGTAGGGGCCAAGATTTGTGAGGTGGCAGTTAGGTCACGCAAGTTCAGTACTTACGAAATTACTTCTCCTAGTGTTAATTTTACAAGCAGTTTGAAGAAATAAATTTACTTGGAATTGAGACACTGAACGTTAATGACTAGAAAGCCAACTGCACACAGAAAAAGTACAGCAATATTGATCAACTCGTCCAGGGATCAGAAAGTTTCGTCATCCTTTTCAGCAAATATTCACCATCTACGATTGGCCGGGAACATGTGAAACCATAAGAAATACAAAGGAGGATAAAGCAGGCCCTCCCCTTAAGTTTCTTAGTCTAATGCCGTAAACAAAACGAGATGAAAGTTTAACACAGTTCTTTCATGGGGTAAACACACAGTAGCAGCACCTAACTCAGTCTTAAGGGGACGCTGAAGGATTCTCAGAAAAGGTGAGATTGAACACGAAGCCAGGAAGAGTCAGAGCGAGCTAGAGAAAGGGCTGAGTGTGGCAGGAAGAGTCTTCTAGACAGAGGGAACAGCATATGCAAAATGTACATCAGATCACCACTTTACCACTCCTTACTGTCTGATGGCCTCCCATCACACTTAAAATAACATTTTCGATATCATGGGGGTAAGGGCCCTTCACGATTTGGTCCCAGCTCATCTCCTGCTCTCCCCCTTACTTCCGGCCCTCTGGACACACTGGCCTCCTTGCTGTCCTAAACTACGTAGAGCATGTTCCCACCCGAAGCTTTTACCCTTGCTGTGTCCTCTGCCTTGGACGCTGTTCCACCAGATACATACAAGGCTCACTTTATTCAAATGCCACCTCTTCAGGGACGTCTTCCCTGTCTCCCCGTCTAAAACACCTCGTCACCCTCAGTGAGTGTATTTCTCCTTCTATACTGAAAATCACCCATACTAAACTACATTCCTCTTAATGTCTGCCTCTTCAACTAGAATGCAAGGACTTCCCTGGTGGCACAGTGGTTAAGAATCCGCCTGCCGGGCTTCCCTGGTGGCGCAGTGGTTGAGAGTCCGCCTGCCGATGCAGGGGACATGGGTTCGTGCCCTGGTCTGGGAAGATCCCACATGCCGCGGAGCGGCTGGGCCCGTGAGCCATGGCTGCTAAGCCTGCGCGTCTGGAGCCTGTGCTCCGCAGCGGGAGAGGCCACAGCAGTGAGAGGCCCGCGTACCGCAAAAAAAAAAAAAAAAAAGAATCCGCCTGCCAATGCAGGGGACATGGGTTCGATCCCTGGTCTGGGAAGATCCCACATGCCGCAGAGCAACTAAGCCCGTGTGCCACAACTACGGAGGCCACATGCTGCAACTACTGAAGGCTGTGTGCCTAGAGCCCATGCTCAGCAACAAGAGAAGCCACTGCAATGAAGAGAAGCCCGCATGCCACAGTGAAAAGAAGCCCATGTGCCACAACAAAGAGTAGCCCCTGCTCGTGGCAACTAGAGAAAGCCCGCGCACAGCAACGAAGACCCAGCACAGCAAACAACAACAACATACTAGAATGCAAGGTCCATGAGGGTAGAGGCTTTGTCTATCTTTGGTCCAGGGCACAGTTCCAGTATATAACTATAACTGTGTCTGGCAGGTGGTGAGGGCTCAATAAATATTTGTTGAATAATTAATGAATTAATAAATGCCCTGAAGGCAGAAAGGAGACTTGGATGGTCTAGAGACACAGTTTAGTGTGAATGGCACATAGGATGTAAGGGGAGAAGAAACAGAAGGTAGGGCTGGAGTAAGTATTTTCTAGAGGGTATGAACAACTTTTTTTCAACTTTTCTTATCATATCCATCCCATTAGTAAGAACAGTTCTCTAGGGACTTCCCTGGCGGTCTAGTGGTTAAGACTTCGCCTTGCAATGCAAGGGGGTGTGGGTTCGATCCCTGGTCGGGGAGCTAAGATCCCACCTGCCCCGGGGCCCAAAAACCAAAACAGAAGCAATATTGTAACAAATTCAATAAAGACTTTAAAAATGGTCCACATCAAAAAATCTTTAAAAAAAAAAAAAAAGAATAGTTCTCTATCAGACGTTTCAATTATTGCTAATCCCTGCTCCCATAAAGTGGTTACCCAGATCCCAAGAGATAATCTGTAGCTAGGGAAGAGTATTACAGAATCCCCCGGCTTCCTTCCATGGAAATGACATGTATGTTTTTGACAACATAAATTCTTATAGTTTGAAGAGACCATCAGGGAAATCTAAATACTTAACATCTGCTAGAATTTTCCAAAAGGAACTAAGAAAGTAAATGAAAGCAGCAACAAAACATATATACACGCTCAAGCAAACAAATGGAGGTGTTGATGGACCCCTTCTATTCAAATTCATGTGAGTCAGGGAGATGAGGGATTTTCTGTACTTTGATATAGAAAGCAAGGAATAAGAGAACTGGGAGAACTGGTACATGTTGGGCATTAATTGGTTGGCTAATGCCAGCTCCAGAAACCGAAGTGAACAGAACTGGGACAGAGGTAGAACACAGGACAGACAGAATCAAGGATCATCAACAGTGTCATGTTAATATCTGAAATGACTATCCTCCATGCGGTCTGACAACATAGCAGAGTTACTGAACCAACTATTTAAGTACTCGACACAATGTATTCTTTTAATTCCCAGGACAGCACTCAACACCTAGGAGGGAGGTGCTATCACCCACTCCCATGTCATAAAAGAGGACACTGAGGTTTACAAAGGTAAGGTAATGGGGCTAGAACTCAAACCCTGTCTGGCTCTTAACCATCCGCTACTTAATCTGACCACCCAGGTGCAGCTCCCTCACGCACCATCCCACTTATAGAGTAGGCTCTTTTATGTTATAAATACATGTTTTGAAAGGCAGTCAGAGTTAAGGAAAGGGTGCCACTGCCCCTGCACTCCTTTCTCGAATGGTTGCCCTGAAAAAAGGAAGGTAGGGTGAGAAAGGGACCACGGAAACAGCAGACCAGCTCAGAGACAAACCAACTGGGAGATTCCATGTCCACCAACCAAATACTCCTGGGCCACAGTATATTCATCTGTTACAAAGAGCTGAGAGATTATTCCTCTTCGACCACCCTGCTATCTGAAGTTCTCTCACTATTCGTCTCTTGACCTGAACTTGAACTTCCCCTGTACTTGACACTGCTTCTCTAGCCATTTAAAAGACTAAACTTCTAAGTTTATATACTAGAAGATACTTAAAATACTTAAGAGAACTGGCAACTGCATCACTTGATGGCAAACATTAAGTGCTGACCTTCTGTTTTCACTTCTGGAGTTTTGTTAAATCGACTTAAATGTAGAAAATACTATTTAAATAAATTCTTTATTAAGAATCTTATGAACTCAACTTAATTTCTGGTAAAGAGAAAAGCAAGTGAGTGATAGAGTTTTATCATATTAAAAGGAACAGCTATGGGCTTCCCTGGTGGCGCAGTGGTTGAGAGTCCGCCTGCCGATGCAGGGGACGCGGGTTCGTGCCCCAGTCCGGGAAGATCTCACATGCCGCAGAGCGGCTGGGCCTGTGAGCCTGCGCATCCAGAGCCTGTGCTCCGCAACGGGAGAGGCCACAGCAGTGAGAGGCCCGCGTAACGCAAAAAAAAAAAAAAAAAAAAAGGAACAGTTATGTAATCATTCCACATGGAAGAGCCAGGCTGAAGTCAAAATGATAAAAGACTGAAATAGCCCTGCTTCTCACTACAAGATTACAGAACATACTTCTCATACAGCCTCTGTCCTCTCACGAAGGCCTTCACTTCGTTGTCCAATGGGAAGGTGCCGTCATCCTTTCTAAAGCGATAGAAGAGTTTGACGTCCTTGAATTCCTTATGCTCATCACACACTGAAAGGCAATATACACAGAGAGGCAAATAAGAAAAAAAAAAACACCTCTTATTTAATTACTCAAACGAAGGAGGATGCTAATTAAGATTTGTTTTATTACCTACTTTCTCAAGCACACTACTCTATGATTTAATACACAGTAAACTGTTTAGCACAGCACCTGGCACAGAAAAGTGCTCAGTTTTATTAGCTATCATCATCATCGTCTGTTAAAAGAGTCACGAAATTCAATTCATCATTCTTTCTACAAACTCTTCTTGAGCATGATATTGGGGTAGGCATCAGCCTCAAAGAATATGAAATCTAGCGAGATTAAAAGAAATGTCGACATGTCATTAAAATATGGCGTGATCAGGCTACGAAAGAGCTGAGGAGATATTCAGTGGGAGCCCAAAGGAGCACCCAGTACCCCAGCTTTGGGGAATGTACGCGTCTCTGAAGAGTCTGAATGTAAGTGGAGACCTGAAGAATGAGTAGAAAACAAGCAGAAACGCAGACGGAGGGCATTCCAGCCCAAGAGAATAACAGCATGCGAAGGTCTTGGCCAGGATCAGAGATTTCAAGGAGACACGTTCATGAATGTTCACTGAACCACTGAGAGTAACAGCAAGAACTTGGAAACAACTTAAATGTCTGTGAGTAGAATGCATAAAGGTGTGATGGCATACACTGCAGCGAAAATGAGCAAGCAAGATACACTATCAACATGAGTGAATCCCACAAACAGCGAACTGATCAAGTTGCAAAAGAATAAACATGCCTCTCTACGATGACTTAAAACATTTAAAACGATATGTTACGTTGCTAAGAGACGTATCTACAGAAAGGAAAAAATATAAAGAAGTCCAAGGAAATAAAGCCAAATGCGTCTTGGAAGAAGGAAGGGAATGTAATTGGGGAGAGGTATACAAGAGACAAAGTAAAATGTCTATTTCTTAAATGGGTGGGTTCATATCTGAAACAGAAGATATAGTCCTTCGTTTCGTCTCGAGTTACCTTGACTGTCGCCACCTCACTCACCGTGATGAATAATGCCCCGGTCTGCTAATTTCTGCATGAGTTTAATTGCCGTCTCTCTGTCAGAAGCCTCTTTGTGTTCAATCAACCAGTCAATCAGTTCTTTCGCAACAAAACAGTTTGGGTAGGTTTTGAGATGATGTCGCCTATCTTTAATAACCTTTTCTTCATGCAGCCTGAGCCTGGAAAGAAAATTTGGCAATCAGTTGAGGAATTCTGATAACACATGATCATTAAGCCAATCCCAGAGAACAGTACAAAATGGAAGCCTGAGATGCATCAGAGTGCCATCCAAACACCTTTATGTCAGTGGGTGATTTCCATACTGTCAGAGCCCAGAGGCCCCAGGAAGTGATTCCACCCACAGACCTAGAGATGATACAGGTAAAGGGGAGGGAAACCCAACCACGGACAACCTAGACCTCTCCTGTCACTCAGGAGACTGAGAAAAGCTTTCTCACCCCTACTCTGGCTCACTCCCTTCTCTCTCTCTCTCCACCAGTGGGCTTATGGTTTCAACCAACTAACAAACAAGACTCTGGAAACTTGCTGAAACGAGGTACTTCCTCTTCATCACAGATTGCTCAGGATCCACCATATTTGAATTCATTCAGTCACATAACAAATATGAATGAGTGTCTACCATCTGCCCATCAGGCACTTGCAAGCACTAGAGACATACATCGGAAAATGGGCAAGATCCTTGCCCTTGCTGGCCTTGTTTTCCTAGGGGCAACAGCTAATCCTTTTGTGGGGCTCTTTACATAGATTAAATCACCTAATGCTCAAAACAACCTCACCAGAAGTCATTATTACTATCTCCTTTTTTTTTTTTTTTTTTTAAACAGCAAAGAGAACTGAGGCCTCAGAGAGATTAGGTGACTTGTCCCACAGCTAACAAATAGTGAAAGTGAGATTTGAACCCTGATGGTCTCACTTTAGAGCCTGGCTTTCCAACTGCCACATCATGTTGCCTCTCGCTAAGTAGGGATAACTGAAGAATCCAGGAGAGATTGATAAAAGCTGTTGGACAAATACAACTTTTTTACAGGCTGCCGGATTATCCTGGAGAAAAGTAAGTGACACAGAGTCTTCCCTGGCTCTCTTCAGAGCCCAGTGACTTTTTCCCAAAAGAGTCTTAAACCTGCCTTAAAAAAAAAAAGTTTCTTCCATTTGTCTTCCTTTCTTTTATCAGCCCTATGTTTACTTTTTAATTCTCAAGGGAAGGATTGAGTTGGGTGAAACAGGAGGTAAGTTTTCTTCCTATTCAACCCACGTGACTCCTATGCCTCTTACCTCGTCATCTCAATGTTGTTGAGAAATGGGATTGACTGAGTAAAACACACAGTAACCATGCGACCTGGGCAAGTGACTTAATGCCTCTTTTTTCCTCTGTAAAATGGAGGCAACTATGCCTACCCTGTCCTTGGCGATGTTGAGATTTGGGGCATAATGTCTGTTAAGTACCAGCAACACAGTACAGTACCTGACACATAACAGGTCCCATCCACCTTTCTTCCATTTCCTAAGGAAGGAACTAGGTCCTATCCCTGCCTGTTTGTTTTGTTTTGTTTTGTTTTGTTTGTAGTACACAGGCCTCTCACTGTTGTGGCCTCTCCCGTTGCGGAGCACAGGCTCCGGACACGCAGGCTCAGCGGCCATGGCTCACGGGCCCAGCCGCTCCGCGGCATATGGGATCTTCCCGGATCGGGGCACGAACCCGCATCCCCTGCATAGGGAGGCGGACTCTCAACCACTGTGCCACCAGGGAAGCCCCCTGCCCATTTTTTGAAGAGAGTGCACTGAATGGAATTTAATGGGTTTTGATAGCCCAAGGGTTGTGATTATGAGTTGGGAGCATACTGGGCTGGAACTCTGAGGCCTAGATGCTCTTCATTTCTAGACCACTGTTATAGGCTGAAGTGGGTTCCTCTGAAATTCATATGTTGAGGCCCTACTCCCTGGTACTTCAGAATGTGACTGTATTGGAGATAGGGTCTTTTAAAAGGTAATTACTTTAAAATGAGGTCATTAGGGTAGGCCCTCATCCAATAGGAGTAGTGTCCTTATAAGAAGCGGAGATTGGGCTTCCCTGGTGGCGCAGTGGTTGAGAATCCGCCTGTCAATACAGGGGACACGGGTTCGAGCCCTGGTCCGGGAAGATCCCACATGCCGCGGAGCAACTAAGCCCATGCACCACAGCTACTGAGCCCGCACACCACAACTACTGAAGCCTGTGCACCTAGAGCCCGTGCTCCGCAACAAGAGAAGCCACCACAATGAGAAGCCCGCACACCGCAGCGAAGGGTAGACCCCGCTCGCCACAACTAGAGAAAGCCTGTGTGCAGCAATGAAGACCCAACGCAGCCAAAAATAAAATAAAATAAATAAATTCTTTTAAAAAAGATAAAAGCAATGAACATCTTAAAAAAAAAGAACTGGAGATTAGGACACAGACATGCAGAGGGAAGCTCATGTGAAGACAGGAGGAAAGCGCCGTCTACAAAGCAAGGAGAGAGGCCTCAGAAAAACCAATCCTGCCAACACCTTGATCTCAGATTTGTAGCCTCCAGAACTGTGACAAAGTAAATTTCTGTTGTTTAAGCCACTCAGTCAGTGATACTTGGTTATGGGAGCCTGAGCTAAGACAACCACCAATTGCCAAAGAGGCTCCTGAGTGGTCTGGGGATGAAGGGCCCAGCTGGGGGAAGGGAGAGGAGAAGAGAGATGAGAGTCCTTACAGGTATAAACTGCATAGGAAGAAAAGAACCATTTTAATGGAGTTGTTGCTGTATGCTCAGTATTGTACTAAGCATTTTCACATGAGCTGACTTAACTGCTATAGCCTGAATGTTTGCACAAATTCACACGTTGAAATACTAAACCCTAAAAGGTCACTTATGAGAACAGTCAGGAACACAGGGCTTGGCTCTCATCTTGACACTGCCAGTAATTCCAGATGACCAAACTTCTGAGCATCAGCATCTCCATCGGTAAAATGAGGATAACGGCAGCTCCCCTGCTTACCTCGTCACACTGTCACAAAGGTCATTAACAAGAATAAAGATAGCATTTGAGCCCTTGCTATGTGCCAGCAACAGTTTTGACTGCTTTATTTATTTATTTATTTATTGGTGGTACGCGGGCCTCTCACTGCTGTGGCCTCTCCCGCCGCGGAGCACAGGCTCCAGACGTGCAGGCTCAGCGGCCATGGCTCACGGGCCCAGCCGCTCCGCACAATGTGGGATCTTCCCAGACCAGGGCACGAACCCATGTCCCCTGCATCGGCAGGCGGACTCTCAACCACTGCGCCACCAGGGAAGCCCTTGACTGCTTTATTGGCATTAACCCCCATGAAAATTCCCCGAGGATGGTAATATTACAGCCACAGATGATACCAAAGTAGAGTTGTAATTATTAATAAAAAATAAATGAGCCCTAATAAAAAAAAAAAACACATTCACATCGGTGTGCTAAAGTCATCACATGAATCCCTCTAATTAATTCAGTGACAAAGACACTGAGTAATTTGTTTAACATGCTCAAAGTGGCAGAATGCAAAACATTTTTAGACGAGATGTCTGTCAGGAATCTAAGAATAATGAAGACCAATTTATTTAGAAATTGAAATGTGGAATAAGCTACCATATAATTTGGTGGAGGAGGAATATGTTATGAGCCGAGAGACAAGTTTCAGCTCCTGTAAATTTTCCAACTTAAAAAAAAATGTATTAGGTAATGTTTAACTTTAATTACTACAGAATAGAACCTTTCAGTTACTATCCTGTCAACCTTGAGCTTGGTGCTAATTCTTAAGCATACTTGATTCCCTCTGATTCCCACCCTGCACGGTAAGGAGCAGCACCGGTCACTACCCCTGCAGCCCCACAAGGACCTGGTATATTTCCATGTTTAGAAAACTGAGCAGAAATATGATGGAGGGGAAAGAACTTTGAATCTGGGAGATAGCATAGAACTTGATCTTTTTAGACATGTTACCAGGGGTTAAAAATGTTCAATAACTGTGCTACCATCTGTTTTTCTTTGATAGAGACACAGAATTCTAAAAATGAGCATTAAAAATTATATATTCCAGAAAAGCTATCCCCATAAAGAGGTAAGAATTTTCATACTCTAAATAACCAAGTGTTTTGCCTAGCACTGTGGGTACTTAATAAATATTTGTTGAACAAATAAATATACAGGGGCACTAAGAGAAATGACACCCCTTTCTAAAAGGTAGGGAGGCTTCTCACTAAAAAAGTGGGAGTTCCCACCCCACAACTTAGTAAACATCTAATATCATGGAATTCATCTTTTGTAAAATAACTAGTTATATGCTTTCACTTCTAGGGCAATCAATTTCCAAAGTTTTAATCCCTGTTGTGTGGATGTAAATGTGGTCTGTTGGTCTGTTTTGGCTGCGCTGTGTGGCTTGTGGGGTCTTAGTTTCCCGACCAGGGACTCAGCAGTGGAAGCGTGGAGTCCTAACCACTGGATCACCAGGGAATTCCTACGTATATGTGTTTTTTTTTAAAAAAAGCATTTCTGTTTATTTGAACTCAAGTTACTGCTTACAAACTTCCACAACACTTAATACACTAATATGCATGGAGATCACCAAGAAGGATAGGCAATATTTATAAGTCTTGTGGAAAAACAGAAATTTTGCGTAGCTGAGCCTCTCATGGAATAGCATTCTCTAGAAAGACTCTGAAAGATACTGAACTGGGGCTGAAAGCCATACTTTTAAACATGGTGTGCTGCCTGGACACGTCAGTCAGTCACCTTGTCTGCCATGCTCAACAAGCCCCTTCGATTCAAAACAGCCTTCCCCACACCAGGCAGGGTTCAAACACCCCATGCCTGTTTTCTTTGCACAGGGCGGCGCTTGCCTGGAAGAGCCCTTGACTTACAGAGGCCCCTGCACACGCTCACCAGCAGTTCAATGAGGGCACCAAGGCCACAAGATTCTACCCAATTCAAGTGACAGTAATTAGCTAAGCCAAGCAGAATGGCTCCATCCAAGATTTAAACTAGAGCTGAAGTTTTCAAACCCTATTTGTGCTGGGACACTTTCTTCAAGTGGAACTTACCTAGGAGTCAATGTACAAAACAGAGCAATGTGGAGTGCCCTGGCTAAAAATGGGTAGGGCTCCCAGGTCCAGGATGTTTCCTGGTTTTCCCATTTGGTTCTCCCATGTATACCCTCCACATCCCCCAGACCATCCACATGGAGTTTTTAGAACACAGGTTAAAAAACCTCAGTATTACAAGACACTGAGGAAACTGGGCAACCAGGAAGGAGCGGGGGTGAGGCAGGCCAGCTCCAGGAAGCCAGAGGGCAGGAGAAAGAGCCCTGAAGCCACAAATGAGAGACAGCAAGAGACACCTGACCCTGGAGCGCCTTGGTTCATTAGACTTTTCCAGTTCTTCTTCCAAGCTACATACACTCTAATAATAATCAGAACAGGACCAATCCTTTCATGTGGCTGTAAAAGCCTTGACTACCTGGATCCAAAATAACTTCACCTACCCAGGGTCTAGGGAGGCCTTCACCTTGACCCCCGGCCGCCTCCCAAGCTTCCTCGCCCTCTCTCACCTCCAATCACAAGCGTGCCTGTCTTATAGTCTGGATGTCCTGGATTCTTCTCCATCACCCTCCATGCCCCTGCTCAAGACAGAGACCCCTCTGCTTAGAATGCTCCCTCCTCCTGCCTGCAATAATTAAAAACAAATTCTACTTGCTCTTCAGCTTAAAAGGTACCTGCTCGTGAACATTTTCTCAGCCTTCCAAAGGCAGAAAACAACCTTCACTCCTCTGCTCTCTAAAATACTAGTGGCTATTTTACAGACACTAGTAAAGAATTCATCCCACTGTATTACAACTAGACGACGCGAAGGATGCTAAGGGAGAGGTGCTTATCTGATTTTGCAATTCTAGTGCCTAGCACATAGTAGGGGATAGATCCTCACTGGTGTGAAAAATCAGTTAGTGCATATACCACGTCCTCAGCCTTGAGGTGCATACGGCAGAAGACTCTTCTGAATAACATAGTGCAAATCGATCCACATTGAACCCCTGGGAAAAATAATCATCTCTGTTTTAGCTACATTTTTGACACCACTGGCTAAGGAATTTAAGTACAAAAACCACCTTCCCATCATTCATTTCAGACAGCTGGTTCACAGGCTTTAGAGTCAAGGTGATTCTGTAATATTCTATTCGTGGCCAGCGAACCAGCTGCTGAAATTGCATCCGACAATTTCCTCTTCCAGCCCTAGGAGAACAAACACTACTGAGTGCAGGGTGTTGATAATCCTTAAGAAATTACTGTCCATAGGAAAAGAAACTCAGAAATTGCTTTTCGAAAACAGAGCTGGTAGAAAACTGCAGCAGGTTGCAGGACTCAGGGAACAAAAGGGGGACAGAAACCACACATTCTCATTTAAAAACAGCGTCATAAATCTCAGCTGAAGTAAACAGTTTAATTACAAAACACAGCATGCTGAACAGTGGGGCTGACAGTGTGAGCCTTGTGATTTGGGCAACAGCACTGACATAGATGTGCTTTAAACCAAAGCTATTGTCCCTTCCAGATGTTCTGCAACAGCCAATATCTGTCCCTGGGGATCGGAGAACTTAACAGAAAAATCACTCTAAATCACCTACCCTTGAAAGGCCCCGAATCTAAAAGGATGAGAAAAAAGACAGGAACAAATGACACCTAACACACTGAATTTCCTTTTCATGTTTGGATTTTATAATTAAAATTTCAAATTATTGAACTAATGCATGCTCCTGGTAGATTAAAAAACTTCAAATAAGTATAATCGAAAGCTGGGTAACTGGTGATGAACTGATACTTGCTGAAGCTAGGAGATGGGTGCATGGGAGTTTGCTGCACTATTGTGTTTATTACTTTGGGATAGGTTTGAAATTTTCCTTGACCCCCACTTTTCAAAGGAACCCAGTACGAATAGCTGATTACGTATTCTTGCAAAAATCTATTATGTCCATATGTATGGTTATATATGTATACTTTTATGTGAAAGGATCGTAATAGACATTTCAAGTAGTAGTTTTTTTTTTTTTTTTTTTTGCGGTACACGGGCCTCTCACTGCTGTGGCCTCTCCCGTTGCAGAGCACAGGCTCCGGACGCGCAGGCCCAGCGGCCATGTGGGAATCTTCCCGGACCGGGGCATGAACCCGTGTTCCCTGCATCAGCAGGCGGACTCTCAACCACGGCGCCACCAGGGAAGCCCAAAAGTCTTTTTTTTTTTCTTCAAGACAGGTCTTTGGCCGAGGAACAAGTGAACAAGCTCACTCACATGAAATGTAATCAGCTAAGCAGCAAGTATAAATGACAGTATTGACTCTGTTCCCATTTTGATTGGAAGGGAGCTTTAAAACAGGAAGATGCACGATTTCGAGGGAAGAAGAGGAAACAGCTGGTCCCGCTGGTGGGGAAGGATGCCCAACGCAGAAGCTGGGCTCAGAAAGCGGACTTCAGCCTCGTCCCAGCGCAGGTGGACCCACAGAAGCCAGGTGCTGTGCTGTCTCTGGGAGAAGTCAGGCCACCTGAACCGTAGCGCACAGTCTCTGTCTAGGAAACGTGACCTGGAGGAGGGCCCTTACGACTTAGGACCTCAATTTCCTAATCCGGAATATGAGGAAGCCAACCACATTTATCTAAACTCTCTTTCAGCTCTAACTTCTCTGTTTTTTATGGACATTCTGAAGAGCCTCCAGGGTAAATCCTCACTTACGAGATCAAAATAGAACAGGCCATTTGGGGCACATTTTGTACTGAAAAGATCAGCCACAAACCACAGGCCAGGGAGCACGAAACAGCAAATTTCATTTCCTTCGGGCTTCCAAGCAAGGATGAACATATCAGAGCAAATCCTGTGCTAAGCATGCTGTCCAAACACCGTCTAGGGTTACCATCATCTATTTTCAGCTCACAGGACAGAAGCTGAAGCTGCCCAAGTGCTACAGGCTTTGGGTGTGCGGGTCTATCACAGGGAATAGAAAAGGTTTCTTCGGGGTTAAAAATATTCCGAGTCCTCAAAAGTGTTATCGGGGACATCCGTGGCTATAGTGGAGGCTGCTTTCAGCTAAGGGGCTTGTGAAAGATTTCTCAACCAATATGCATTTATTGAGCTCCAACTGCATACCAGGCATAGCTTAAACAACTGCTCAGAGTGGACTAGTTTCTATAACTGAAACAGGTTTTGTTTCTTCAAAATGAAAATGCTGTGTCCTCTGTGTATAGGACACACACACACACACACACACACACACACACACACACACACACACACCAAAGTCTCCATAATACTCCAAATTCAGTTAAAACTGACTCTATCCAACATTGTTTTCCTTTTCCTCTATTTCCTCTGCTTTAGCAAATGCATCACCTTCTTTTCTGCCTCTGTCCCTAGACTTACGCTCTTCCCTTTTCAGTATATGCTCCCCCTCTTTTCCTATCCATCTGTTAAAGTCTAGCTTAACTCAACCTTCTTCCATAATGTCTTCTCACAACCAACCAGATATGATGTGGTTTCCTGACCCCCTATGATATATTTTCTATAAATGCCTATGTTTACCCATATATTATTTTGTATTACTTTACTCTTATTTGCATTAATTCTCTCCAACTATAGTACAAATTGTATGAGGAAAGAACTATCTCCTTCTTTTGTATTTCCCTAAGCGTCTAGGACAAGGCTAATGGTAAATGATACTCAGTATAAGAGTCTGGGCTTTCATCTTTGTTTTCAGCTGGACAGAGAGAAATCTGACCACAGAACAGAATATAAAACTGAGTCTCTAGTCTTGGGCCCTTTGGTGGCTGTAGACCTACTCTGGTTGCTCTTACTGGGCAGTACTTCAAAGTGTTTCTCCATTGCCTTTACATTAATATGAAGGAGTACTTGGACCATCTGTGGGTGTTTGGTTCCCCCGGGAAAAGAAATGTTAAGTAATTCTTCCTTCAGGAAGAGCCCACGCCATTCTCCACAGAATGAGTATACAGCAGGGGTCTGGCTTTAGCTCAGGGTCTGTCTACTGTCAGGATCCAGGTGGTTCTGGGCAGGTACAGCTCAGGCCAGTGGCTGGGGCCCTCCAGGAGTCCACAGGCAGCCCGGCAGAGGAGCTAGACCTCCAGAGAGGAGGAAAGTGGGGAGACGGCCACAGTGCCTGGCAGCCCCAAGGACAAGGAGGCAAATCTGAAGGTCCTGCGTTCACTCAAGTTCTGTGACGCCAAGGGCCAGAGGCAGCTCTGCTGTGGGGAAAAGGTGACAAAGCACAGACATAAAAAAAGGGAATACTGAGAGTCACAGGTGCTGTGATGCAAACACACACACACAAATATTAGGGGACAAAAAAAGGTCACGGACTTTCATGACAAAAAAAAGGTCATGCAGGGCTGTTGAGAAACATCCAACCACTCAAAAATAAGCATCTTGGGAGGTTAACTGTCCCTTATAAATACTCAATACACTTCCATCCAAACCTTTAGGTCACCTTTTGCACTCCGTGGGGACCCCTAATACACTTGTTATTATGATTTTTTTTTTCATGACTAACAGAATGCAAGTAAAAAGAAACCCTGGGAGAAACTCAAAAAGCCTGAAAATCTGTATTTCACTTATGACTATGAAGAAAGCAAAAGAGGTTTATCAGGGCTACATAACAAAATGCTATTCCTGATATCACCTTCAGGAAAATCTTCACAGACTCAACAGTCAGACACAGCTAGTGAGAAAAGTTCCTGGATATCTAGGTATTGGCTTATTCAATAGGTTTACATTTTCCCTTTCTTAACATAGTGACCCTTGCAGGTACTCGATACACTTACAGTTAAATTTTCAGGCTACTTGTGTACCGCTGTGGTCGCTGAATACACCTGGTGTCTGTTTCTTTGTATTTAATGAGGCTTTAGTACATATAACCTTTATGTACCTAGACCCACACTTATCTGGATTCCAGGTTACTCAAACTGTTTGAGGATCAGAGAGAAGAGCGGCCAAAGCAGAAGCAAAAACCATCAACAACAGCCAAGAAGGAACTACGCTGCCTGTGAGAGAAAAGCTCTGGGTGGTAATTCTAGCATATGCAGTTTTCTCTGAGTCTGAGTCGCCATGGGGTTCTACATACTAATAAAGCCATGTGCTTATGAGCACATTATGGCTTATAAATGACTTCCATACTCTTCACCTCATTTGACTTTGCAAACAGCCATGTGAGGTAGTTAGGGGAGAGGTGATTAACCCCTATCTACAGATGAGCAGAAGGTCTACTCTGGAGGTCGGAATTGGCCACTAATAGTTTACAAGTGGAGAAGCCACATATTGAACTTAAGATATCTCATCTACCAAGACTCCACACTTGTAAGGACATATCCAATCTCATTCATTAATAAGAATATTTCTGCATGGCTGCAGCTAGCTACGTTAGTGGATGTATCTGCAGTGTTAATTGCGTATTTATGCTTTTCAAGGGTCCTCCATTACTTTATAAGCACCCCAAAGACTCCATCTTCTCTACAACTCTCTAGTTTGCTATGGTGGATAGGCAGCTATTTAAACCCCACTGATGATTATATAAGGAATCTAAAAACTTACCAAACCCTAGGGTAAGCTCAAATATGAACACGGTTCCAAACACCTGTGGCTACTTATGAACTACAGCACTCATTAAACCAAAGACAGTACCTTCTAAAGATAGCTAGATACCTAAAGCTCTAGTCGGCTCTCAGCCACGTTCTCCTGACAGCTGTCATTTGACCTGCAGTGGCATTTCCACAACTAAAAAGTCACACTATTAATTAGACTACCCGAGGCATGGTAGCAAAGCTACCAAAAGTGGACTGTTCGGAAATCACTAAGATTCTAGAGGGGCTTGGAAAGGCCTTTCCTAATTTAAAGTCACCATGCTACTGCATTTGTTTCCAATATCTTTCCATCCCAGTACTTGTCTTATTGTGTGCTAGGAAGCAAAGCCAACATAAACTCTCACTCTAGGTACCGAGAAGCAAATGATACTCATGTTCTGTGAATTGGTGGTTTTTAAAGGAGGCCCTGACATCTGTTTAAGTGTAGGGTCTGTTCCGCAGGGACTCTGATTTACATCATAGTTACATCTGTCCTGTGAGTGTCTGATAAGTTAAACTATCTGGTTTTTTCCTTGAGAAACCTTACAATGTCCTGCAACTCAGTCTCCATTTATCAGACTTGTAACTTTCCCACTGAATACATAATGAAGGGACAAATATGCGATTTGATTGGATTGCTATTTGATTCAATAAACTCTTTTCCACAAAAATGAATCTTTCTTCCTCTAGTCTTTCTCCTGTTTTTCTTTATTTTTTTATTTGCTGCAATGACCACAAATATCTAGTTCTCTAAATCTCTGAACATTTAACACAGAGAAAGGAGAAGCTCCTACCCAAACCAAACTCAACCAGTGAAACTTCCCACAATGAATCTGCACTAATGACTAAAGTCCAGGCATCACATTGGATGCACAATTACTTCTTTACATGTGCTTGCAGTGTGGCTATCAGAGCTGAGAATAAATTCTGCTTGTTTTTGTAATATATCACTACGTTTGAGTCCTATCTTGTAGTAGATCCGCTGAACTTTTACTTAATATTATGTTTATTCTGCATTTCTTGAATACATGAGCTGAAGGTCAGGAGGTGACCATTAGAATGAAAAGAAAGGTGAACATCCTGGGTTAAAAACATGTAGTGAAAAATATCAAATCCAGACCCCCGCCAAACTCAACATACACAAAACATGGTGGACACAAATCTGCAATCATTTCAATGCTCCCACTTTTCTTTCCTCCCTCCCTCCACACCTCTACCCATAAACACACACATTCTCTCTCATCATCATTCCCTGCCAAACTAGTTCCTCTTCCCCAACATCTGATTGCTAGGAATGATTCCCCACATATTCCAGCCACCCAGGCAATATTCTTAGGCACCTTGGATGAAGAGCTCCCATTTCTGTGTCTTTGCCATGGCATTTCCAGTGCCAGGAATTCCGTCTTCTTCCCTTCCACTTCTATGAAACCTACTCATCTTTCCTCAAGTCCCATGAAGCCATCTCCTGCTTTTCTAGGTCACAGGGAGTTCTCCTTTTTAAAACTGTGTTGCTTTAATTCTCCAGGGTTCTTCACAATATTTTGTTCAATTACCCTCCATTTATTCATGGATTCCTATTCTATTTCTCTACCTAAAAAGTCATCTTCTTGGGGGCAGGAACCATGCTGTTTATTTCTGGATATCTTTTCCAGTACAAACAAAAGCTGCCCCACAGGCTCTTGATAAATATTTGTAGGCTGATTAACTAAAGATAAAACATTATCAGCAGGCATGTGTATAAGAAATTTCTCTGGGAGGAAAAGATAAGAAAGGGTATATCTAGGTTTCTCTGAAACATGCAGATGAAATCTATATTCTATATATACCTACAAGTATATAATCTTTTTTCTTTTAATTGAAGTATAGTTGATTTACAATGTTGTGTTAGTTTCTGGTGTACAATGAAGTGATTCAGTTATACATATATATACCTATTCTTTTTCATATTCTTTTCCATTATGGTTCATTACAGATATTAAATATAGTTGCCTGTGCTATACAGCAGGACCTTGTTGTTCATCTATTTTATATACAGTAGTTTGTATCTGCTAATCCCAAACTCCTAATTTATCCCTCCCCCACCCTGTAATCTTAACTAATCTATAATAAAATGTTAATTGCGCTTTCTAAAAGGTTCACATACACTGCCTTAAGTCTTGTTTATATTCATCTAACAATTGCAAGGCCTGTGATAGACCTTCTGTTTTGTTTGTTGCCATGTGAAAAAGACAGTTCTGTGGCTAGAACATCATAGACCCTTATTCTCACAAGTCAAACAGAAAAGTATGCTTTTGATGTTGCTATCATTATCCATAAGAGCCATGGTGGGAGGAAGAATGGCCCTCATTTTCTCTGCCTGCTTATACAAGGGCTATTTACCATTTTGATAGGTCTTTCATCAGTGCCAAGTGCTTCACAATATCACTTTTATTAGTCACTCACCACAAGCGCCACGTGATATGCGGGAACATTATTGCCCCCTGCTGAACAGCGCAAATGCCCTCAGGAGACACAGAGAAATTCTGTGAGGGTCTTGCCCTCCCTAAGATAAACAGTGGGAGTCAGAGCTTGAACTCAAAGCTCTGGTGTTCTGCTTCGGGTCTTGGGAAAATCCACAAAGGTCTTCCTTCAGTAAAGCTGGGGAGCATTTGTCCTATCAGCTCATCACTTTAGGCTTACCCTCCAGCAATACTGAAAAATCAACTCAATCCAACAAATACTTGCTGGATGCCTAGTAATGCAAGAAACAGTGCTAGACATGGGAGAAACTGCAGTGAATCTGACAGACCTGGCCTCCCTCATGGGGCTGAGGGTCTAGACAGTGGCTTACAAAGGAGGAACCTAAGACCATTCTTTGGGGTGTGGCTAGAAAATATCAGAATGTCTGTATTTCTTTTATCTCACCTTTCAAGGGATTTTTTGTTTGTTTTGGCCGCACCAGGTGGCATGCTGGATCTTAATTCACACCCTTGGCAGTGGAAGCATGGAGTCCTAACCACTGGACCTCCAGGGAAGTCCCTAAAGGGATCTTTTAACTTTCTATTTTGTGGGTGTGTTTATGATATACATAATTCGTCAGTACAGTAGTACCTGTGTATAACAGGTAATATGCTTATACTGGGGGAATCTATGCTCAAAATGTTTGCACAGACATGGATGCGCAAGCAAGACATTTGAAAACCAATGGACTGCAGGACTATGTGGACTTTCCTGAACATGCTATGACATTTCACATATTCAAGTCTTTCTTCTTGCTATTTTCACTGTCTAAAAAGCACCTCCTCCTCTTACTGTTCTCCTTCCTGAGTAAACTTCTGCAAAACCCAGCTCAGCTGTCACCTGCTCGGGAAGGCCTTCAGAGGCCGAGCCATTCTATCCGCGGCTCCCGTTGTACCTTGGACATCCCTCTACCACAGAAATTATCATGCTGCATTGTAATTGTCCACATTTCTCTCTGGCATTAACTGGCTGGAATCTCTGGTCTGTGAGCTCCTTGAGGACAGGGGTCCTGTGGTTTACCTTTTGTTCTCAAAGGCTAGCCCCGGTGCTTGTCACGTAAGGGACTCTCACAATGCATACGAGAAGTTTATTCTTTTTTTTTTTCTTTTTTGGGACTTCCCCAGCGGTCTGGTGGTTAGGGCTCTGTGCTTCCACTGCAGGGGGCGTGGGTTCGATTCCAGATTGGGGAACTGAGATCTCGCATGCTGCACAGCCCAAAAAAAAAAAAAAAAAAACACGAACAACAAACACAAGAAAACTTTTTTTTTTCCTTTTAATTGTGTGGAGGTGAGGAAGTGTGTTCATACTCACGGTATTAGACTACAACCCCTGACTCCCCAGTGAAGTAGAAAATTTAGAGATGGGCTATGAGAAAGTGATGCATTTAAAATTTACCAGTGAGGGCTGGCCAGTTTCAATGCTGAATTAAAGGCAGAGACTAAGTACTGCTAAAGCTGGGAAGAACAAATCAGAAACGCAGAGAGATGCTGAGTTCAGACGCAACAGTCTGGCGGAGATGCCTGTGCGACTGAGAGGAAAGGAACTCAGGACTGTGTCACAAGGTTCATGTTCTGCCTCAGCTCTACATACGCTAACCACCTAACTGCCTTGGGCCACTTGGTCTCCACAGAAGGAGATCATCCTGATTCCTCATAAATACTTCAGAGCTGACATGATGAAAGTAGGGGTAGAGAGGAACCAAGATGGTCAGTTCCATCCTTACTCTGGTACCAAGTCAGATGGCCAAGCAAGAGTCATTTAAAAGGCTGGATTCGATAGATCATCACTAAGGTCCCAACAGCCTAAAGTTCAACCACTTGATTATGCTGATGACATGGAGATGGTATGTCAATCAACCATGTTACGATCGATCCTTTGGGAAGACCTTCACTAAGGTGTGACTTAGAGCAGCTACGTTAGTTTTCTGGACCTTGCCCAGTCAACAAACATTAATTGAACATCTAGTATCCATCGGGAACTGTAAGTAACAAGTAAACAAGATATATATTGACTCTACCTTCACGGAGCATGCATTTTTGTAAACTTCACTTTCCTTGTCTCCAATACGTAAAGCTTCTTTCATGTCTAAAAACCCTGAAATGTGATGATTCAGTGTGAACTCCAAAGCAGCATGGCCCTCAAGACTCCCTCTCCAATTGATTTTTTTTAATTCCATTCACATGCATCAGAACCACAGAACTTACTATTAGCTGTAAAATAATCCCTGTTCAATTTAAGAGATATGCATTCTAAGATTTCAAACATATTTCTTTATCTTACCTCTTACCACGAAACACAACTTCAGTGGCCCTTGCTGGGGCATCAGCACTACAAAGCTAAATGTGGGATTTGGAATCAAAAATCTTAAATCTGAGTTCTGCCCCCATCACTTAGTAACTGTGTGTCCTTGGCCAAGTCACTTAATCTCTCTGAGCTGCATTTATTTTTGTCACTTAGCAAATTTTTATTCCATGTACCCAAGTATGACAGAACTTCAGGAAAGCACTTCCCCTCTAAGTTTGGAATCAGAATAATCACTCAGGAGAACCAACAAGGGCCTGCTGTATAGCACAGGGAACTATACTCAATAGTTTATAACAAGCTGTAAGGGAAACGAATCTGAAAAGGAATATAGATATGCATATGTGTGTGTCTGTGTCTGTGTCTGTGTGTGTGTGTGTGTATCTGAATCACTGTTCCTACACACCTGAAACTAACACAACATTGTAAATCAACTACACTTCAATTAAATAAAAAAAAGAATCACTGATTCCTCTTAGCTCACAGGCTAAGGATCAACAGAATGATACATATAAAATCTCTTTCGAAAATAAAAGATGCTGTTTAAACGTTAGTTGGTGTTTGTAACTGGTATCACAAATACTCATCACAAAACAAAGATAAAGAAAAACTGTTATAGAATTGTTATAATGGAATTTTTGAATATATTCATCTCACCCAGCAAGTGTTCTGTGATTTTTACAGACCAAAGGCTCACAGTATGGCCTCCACCCATTTTTTCTGAAGGTATCCGAGCCATCAACTAATAGGTTCTGTGGATCTACAAGGCTGTAATTATCGTATCTTTCTAATAGTATCTGTGAAAGCTAAAAATATTAATGTGTTTGTGTGTCACCTTACCTGCAATTGCATAACCAGCTGACTCTAAAGTGGGATTTTATGTTTGTACCTAAATATTTAGCAATTTTAACAGCACAATGAAGTGACAGACTAAAAATATAAAAAGACCAAAAAATGTTAACTGGCTCACGATAGAACTGCCTAAGTGTCCTTGGCCATGGACACTCTGCTTCTTAGGCCCAACGTCAACTCTAAAGCATAGATAAGTTCAATTCCTAAAACCTCAGTGTCCCTATTTGTTAAGGAGGAAAAAGAAGAATGAAATTTCATGACTTGAAAACCAAAAGCAATTTCACTTTCCATAAAGGATCAATCAACAAGCATTTATTTATATTCTACCCTATTCCTAGAACAGTGGAAATGCCACGAGTTACAAAACTAGAACAACATTCAGCCCTCTATATAACAAATGTGGTTACAAGTCAAACACTTTTATGTAAGTAAAGCTCATACAAATGTGAGGGATCGTAAGATGATTATTCTATCCCAAGCAGAATTAGTCTTTGTTTACACTTTGTAACAGACAATATTTTATATAAATATCCCTGACTCTTTGCTTTCAGCACACACACACACAAAAAGAAAGAAAATAGAAAAGGTTAAAAAAAATATGAGTGTAATAAGTATCTGTGATTTTTGTCACGTAGTAGTCATATGTCTCATTCCTGGTACTAATTTCTGTGTCAGTGATGGTTATGAGAAACCGAAACTAATTCTGGCTAGTTTAAGCAAAAAGGAATTTTACTGAAAGCATATAGAGGCTCTTACAAATTTGAGAGAAGGCTGAAGAAGCAAGCTTAGAAACCGCAGGAACTGTGTTCCTCTGAGAATATGCTTAAGACTCTCACTAAGGAAGCACGGGGGGCTGCTAGAAGGATTTCTAATTAGATAGGCAAGAAATTTCCTGGTGACTTTTTTTTTGGCCGTGTCGCCCAGCATGCCGGATCTCCGTTCCCTGACCAGGGATCGAACTCACACCCCCTGCAGTGGAAGCACGGAGTCTTAACCACTGGACCTCCAGGGAAGGTCTTAAGACCTTCTAGAAGATGGAGACTGCAAGATCTTGAAATAGGATAGCAAATTTCTCTGAGCTATATAGTGATTCAGGGAGTACAAACTGCTGTTGTTTCATAACAGAGTTGCGATTTTTTTTTAAAGGTTTTACAAAGCAAAAGCCATTCCAATTGCTGACGACAAAAGACTTGTCTCTGAAAGAAGATACTTTGTTGAACTGAGATTCTTGACTAACAATTTAAATATATACAGATTTCTGCATAGATTTAAAGCATTAACTTCTACAAGCTTATGTTGAGTGTCTAAATGAATGTGTGCATGCCTTCTTACCCATCTGATAGACAACTATTCCCACTAACAGGAGATATGGAAATGAATGAAAAGAGCAGATAATTCCTTCTTTATTCAGTTCCTAGATTAGGTCCTGAGACCAAGAGTAAGAATTAACAGGGGTGAGAGGAGTTGTAAGTGGTTAAAGTGCAAACCAGCTAAGTAATAACTATAATTTCTAGTGTAATTTCTTGTCTAGTGATGTGAAGAAGCCTGGAAACATACAAACGCACAAGCAGCTACTCAACGTGGGACAAAATGAAGAAAGCATTATATCACAGGAAAAGGAAAAATTAAAGAATAAATGTGGCCTTATACCTACAACACTATTTTGATATCTACAGTGGCTGACAGAGGGTTTGGGGTGAAGGAAAAACAAAGATGGGAGAAAATAAAGTCAGCATTTCACATCTGGTTAAAACAGCAACGTGTAGTCTTGACATGGTTCTCACCAAAAGGAATATGGGCTTTTGGCAACACCGCACAGAGAACATTAGTCTATAGTTAAGTATACATTATTAATGTCACCTTCTGTATCAGTGCAACAGGTATCAGGCATGCATGCTGGGGAAAAAATAATTAGAAAACAAACGGTTTAAAATTCTATATGGCTAAATAAGTAAAGTCTTTACTTTTTTCTCTCAGGATACTTGAAAATTCTAGCATTATGCCCAAATATCCTGATATCTTAGAAAATTTTTATACTTATTCTGTTTTGAATCCAAAATTCCCCAACCCTGAGACCCTGCATTCTTCTAATCCTAAAATCAGCACCTAGACTACAGGACCTATTTTCCTGCAAATCTAAAGGCTTGGTGTGAAAAATTCAATTATAATCATAAAATGATTGCCTTACGCATTCTTACAAAGGAAACAAGAGGATCTTGAACTAAACGCCCAGTGTTTATTTGGCTATATTTCAATGTACACTCTTTGAGAACAATGAGTCAGAAGCTCTATATTAGAGTCTATTGTACGGATCTACAGTTAACTAAGTTAAAAATTTATTCTAGCTCTAAACAGAAGCTGAGCAATACCTTGAAAAGCTCCAAAATAATATTTGGAACATTTTTTAATGTTTCTTGCATGAGATTCTACTGACTAATCTATTCCTCACATGCAAAACGTAAGTCTGAGGATATGCACCTTTCATGTTGCTGAGAAGCGGCAATAAATAAGTTTCCTTCTAGAACCTAAAATATGACCCACTGGACTCACATTCCAGAACTTCTAATTTAGTTAATCCGTAGGTGAAGAGTATTTACTATTATCTTCAAGTGAAACACACAAGTTAATCTGACACACGGCATGTATACACGCGCATCAGTATGCTTCCTGGTAATCAGCCATACATAGCAGTGTAAATAGCCAATTAGTCACACAACTAACCCAAGTTTTTGTAGCTTTTAAATAACTCTTAATAAGTTTTAAAATATATTAGTGGTGCTATTCATCTTTTTCATGTATGTAGACACAAGTACTATTATATATGTAAGTTTAATTTTTGCCCAACACAGAATAAATATTCAGAGACAAGACAAATTTTAAAAGTCCAGGCTCCATGTCCATAGTAGCTGGGGAGTTCTTTGCTTCTGACCTCCAGGCTCCAATGGCTTAGAGCTGAGCGCAGCTGTATCCTCAACGTGTACACGCTAAGAGCATGACTTGTGCAGGACACTGTGAAGCTGCAAAGCCCAGCTCTTCTATTTGCTGGCCTTGTGACCCTGGACAAGTTTCTTAATTTCTCTAAGACTTTGTGTGCCCATCTCTAAAATGGGACTAATGATACCCACTCAAGGATTAAATGGTATAATTCACATAAAGTACTTATCACGCTACTTGGCATACAGTAAGTGTGCCAAGCTTAGTATAAATAAATACTGTTTATTATAATTATTATTTACTGAGAAGGCTAAAAGAAAATCAGAATAACACCAATCCAGTGAATATCGCAACAAATTACATAGCTATAAAACTTAGAACCTACAGCCAAGGGATGATTTATCCATCTATCTTGGCAGAAGGAAGCCTGGTGTTAAGGTATTAAAAACAAGGCCAGAGGTTAAAAGACATAACCTAGTTTGACCTTTGAAGTAAATACCCTCATTTATAAAATAAGGTAAAGTTTAAAGTCCTCGTTTCAAAACTTCAGAGTAAGTCAAAATGCACTTGTAGCGTTGAAACACGGTATGCCTCTTCCTGGATTTTAGACACAGAAGTTCTGGACCTAAGAATCAGTAAGGTGCCGTACCTTGCCTCGGAGAGTGCACAGACCCGCCAGCTGCTGGGGGGGGGGACACAGCAAGATTTGTGACCTTAGAGGCCCAGCTTGACTTCACAGGCAGCGCGCTGGCTGGGACTGGGAGCCTGGTCTTTCCGCAGCAGGAGGGGCTGCACCCGAACCCAGCTTCCCCTAGGACTGGTGGCCGCCTTTCCCCAGCAGGAGGGGCTGTGACTTCGAACAAGCCCCGGAGGTCTCCAGGTGCTGATGCATCTGGCATTTCCCAGCTCGGACACTTGGGCGCCTGAGTTCACATTATTTGGTAACCCAGAGATAAGGCCATGCTCATGCTTGCATTATAGGAAGGTTGTGTAGCCGGGGGTCAACACAAACACACTGTATGTCAGGCAGCTTCATGCTTATGCCCAACTCTGTGGAATAATGAGAGAATGGAGGACCACATATCCCCTCTTGCTGACCCTTTGTGTTGATGGGCCCCCAGTAAATATGTTCTTTAATCCATACCATAAACCATGGTATTCACCTTCACCCTCCCTCGCTACACAAGAAGGACAAAAATGGAAAGGGTTGTAGATGCCCTGATGTACGTCTGTACAAGGTACTGGAAGGCTCAAAACCAGAGAAGCACCCATTCTTTTAAGTCACTAGAATAAGTTCAGCAATGAGAGCTGGACTTCCCTTTTAGAAGGTGCTACCTTTCGCTGACACCCCCCATTCCTAAGTCTAAAGGGCAAAAGGGGTCCGGCCTGCAATCACCTTGACCCTCTTCCAGGAGAATCATCAAGCTGGATGCAGGGGCTCTTAGAGAAGAAAACATCTGCCCTGTGAAAACACATACTTCGCTTGAATAATCCTTCTCCTATGGGAGGCGGAGCAGGTCACACAGATAAGATACGATTCTCAAGGCCTTATGGTGAAATACTGAAATATCCACATTCCAGTAAACGCAGTTTTAAGTGACACACTGAGTATCTCAAATTTAACCTCTGAACACGTCTCTGAATAGACTACCAAATAGTTTTAAATAAGTGTTTTTTCTTTGTTACTTATTGTACTATAATCTCCATGAAGGCCTATCTCCCAGAATTCCCCAAGCAATATAATTTAGTATCTACTGCTATGCTTTATCAAGAAGAACATTTCTGACTACAAAGTAAAACAAACTGTCATATTTTATTATAGATGGGTGTTCTTTTAAGGAATGCCAGGCTACATTTCAGTAAAATTTTTTTCTTCACATAAGCCACCAATAAGGACTACAACGATTTCCCCAAATGTATATTAGATTCCATAATTATGATTGCAGTGCTAAGGGTGGCCTATGCCCTCACCACCCATACATGTAGACACTCATAAAGAAGTGACTGAGTCCTGGCCACTAGAAGTTTTCTCTGGCAGAGGCTAGAAGGTCAGCTGAGGAGCGTTAGTTGGGTAGGCACAACATCAAAGAACTGAAAATGTCCAGATAATCCCCCAATTCTCACAGGGTTCAAACTCCTCCCTGAATAAACATTCTTTCAGAATGGCTGACAAATAGCCAAACCAACTTCCTCTCCTCCTCCGTGTTCCCCTTTCAGAAATAAAATTATCTAGCAGCAAAATAACCACCCGAAGTGGAGCTACAGGAAGACAACTGAAGAGATGCCCTCTGGTTCATTAAGCTTTTAAACAATCAAATGGTTTTGTCCCTTGTTAAACAAAATGGCCTGACAAACCCTGATGCATTGGAATTGTGGTTTCTAAGGAATTCCTGGCCCTAACCACTACACCTCCACTTGAGGTATCATAATTGCAAATTATGATAAAGTCCTGAATAATCAGACTCTGCTCTTCTTGGCTTAAAGCCCCGATTACTGTCAAGTCAGCAAATGTTGAACGTGTAGACAAATGCGTTGGCTCCAAGCCCAGCTTCTTAGCTTTCATGGATGCTTCTCAATGGGTTTAACTGGAGCTTCTCTCTTTTGTAGCCAACACAGGCATAAGAAAAAAATCACGATTTTAAATCACAGTTTCTTGTCAGTACTTGAGGACAAAAGGTTTATTGCATTTGTACACACACCACCCATTCTGAAGAATAAAAGGCTAAACTCATGCAGTGTTCTCCAAGAATAAAACCATAAGAATAAATTGGGATTTATTCCTATTAGTTATCCTTATGGTAAGATGCGGTACAAAATCAATGCCAAAGTTGCTATTGTAAAGTCAATGCAATGGTGCAATGAGATATCAGCTTAAATCTTACTAACAGTGGTGAAAAATCTGCCTACTTGATAATCGAAGGTAGCTCCTATTTCCAATTTCTGGAGAGGGGAGGGAAAACATTGACAAAATATATTAAAACACATGACCTGAAAGACCTTTCTTAGTTATGTAAGTAAGGAACATTTTGCGACTTCCTCAGAAAGTCTGCATCTTAATGATTCCTAAAGCAGCCTGCTTAAACAAAGAGATAACGTTTATACAGCTTTGGCTGGGAGTCTTTCTGGGTGGAGGTGTTACTTGGAAAGACATCAAAACCCAAGTGATGCAAAAATCATTCTTTGCAATTTGAACCTGAGCCACCTGCCATTTTAGTCATCTGTTGAGAGTTCTATTTTACTTCTATTACTGAGCAAACCCTGAACACCAGAGGCATCTCTTCCATTTCAGAGGGCAGTGAGGGGTGAAAGGTGAGGGAGGGAGCATATGGATGGTGAACAGGTGATCGTCATGATGGGGAAGTTTACAGGGAAAATTACTTCGAAAGCACTAGGGTCCAGGATGTATACCAATGTTTCCTAACCGCTCCCAAATTGTATCTTCTTTGTGGCTTTTCTGTGAGCACTTTCTTCTTCTCTGTATAAGCTCCCCACCCCTGCAACTTTATTTCTCCTAAAATTTGGCCTTAACTACACCATACCCTGTACAATTTTTTTTCCACTCGTTTCTTATCACTGAGCCCAAATTATCATTTGTGGAGGACACTGGGCTTATCTCTGCAACACCCAATGAACCCTTCACCAGAGTATAGCAGCTACGATCCTACCTGTGCCCTTAAGGAGGAGGCAGGGGGCTCCTGCTTGACTTAAGGCAGTCAGGGTAATACCATTCTTCTTGCCTCAATATTGCAGATGGGTAAGCCTAGGACAACCAGCGAAGGACTTTGTTCTGCTTTAATATCTTGTGAGTCTGTAAGTCAAGATGTTCCAAAAACATGAAAGCTCAAGACTGCTGTAGATGGTTGATGGCAGCCAGTCCTCTCTTTTCAGTCTGACTGGTGCTAGTGGCTGTCATATGACTGCAAAAGAAGCCTTCATGAAGGCAAAGTTAATGCCCAGAGAAAAGTAGAATCAAGAGAACTTAAGAGAAATAGACCTGGAATCCTGATCAAACCTCATGTGAAGTCTACATATCTCTGAAATTTAACATTACATAAGCCATAAGCCAAGAAATCCCCTTTATTGTTTAAACCACTCTACATGTTGCCCTTTATATACTGCCCCCATATATTATTTAAATGCATATGTATTTTTCCCCTCTCTACCTGGCTTAGGCTGTGACCTGAAGGCAAGGATGGGCCTTACTGCTTGCTAGTTTGCAGAGTTATTTCCATAGTTGTCTGCACCTAGTAGGAAGTCTGAGAGGCCTGGCTTCAAAATCAAGCTCCCATACTTACTACTTATGTGACTTTGGTCAAACTGCTCATGCCTTAGTTTCTTCCAGTTAAAAATTGGGATGACAGAATTATTATCAGAATTCAATAAAACAATATACATGCAAGCTCACAGAACAGAACCTGACATTTTGCTATTATTATTGTTTAGTAAATGCCTGAACTGTCCAACTGTCCCTCACTTTACAATCCACATATAAAAACACAAACCTTGATCACCCTCCTCTACAATGATTATCATCATCTCTAACTCTTTTGTAGCAAATTTCCCTACAAGTAAGGAGAAGATCTTTGTACTGTACCAAACTACTGCCCCATGCTTGTTAGGGAAGAGTAGGATATTCAGGGCAACCCAGAACCTGAAGACCCGCTTCTGGCCAGGTTTCCCATGATATAAGCTGTTTATCACCTCTCAGACTCATGTCCTAGGTCTCTGGCCTACGTCTTTCTTTTGTCATTGATCCCTCTTGCCCTGCAGGAATTTCTGAGTCAGTGATCTCCCCTGTACTAGAAGCATGGCTTCCGTTTCTAAGTGTCCTTCTCTGCCATAAATGCATCTTCGACACTCCCCTGTCCTTAGATTTGCAATAATTTCTTTTCTATTTCTCTCCATTTTTATACTTACTGAATTATACTGCATCATTAACATATGAATTTATTAAATTATATTTATTATGTATCCATATTTTAAAACAAATTTATTATACAAAGATATACGAGACAGGAAATTCATGTAATATACGTTACTTGCCCTTTCCCACCCTGTCATCCTTGTAGATTTCACTCCCCTCAGGTATCCACCCCTTCATGAAATTAATTTTGCTTCAGGACAAATACAAATGGAACAAAGGACTCTTGCCTTAAGCAAGTCCAGAAATGTTACCTTAAGATTAATATTCTTTTTATTATTTTGCACTTGGTTTATTTCACGATTTGGAAATCTTAAATCATAAAAGTGAAAATAAAGTTTCTGATCCACAAAAGGCCAAAAGCAGGCTTGAAACTCTGAGAGATACAAGTGATGATGACAGAGGGAAGTCTGGAAAATGAAGGTCCTCCTCTTGTCCCCAGCACCTAACCCAGTGTCTGGCATCTAGATGGACTTTGGAAATTATTCATAGAACTAGTGATGAGACACTGAGAGGACCCCTGCCTGGACATGGCAGGACAGCAGAGCCCTTCATTCTGCTGTTGAAACAGGTGTCGGCTTCAAAAAGTAAAATCCAACCTTTCCTTCAGCTTTGTAACACTTCTGCTGAGTCCTGGAAAGGAAAGGGAGGTAAGGACTCCATAGATGACAATTCTATAGTAGAGTATCATAATTCTAAGGATACAGTATTATTTCAGAAGAAATATAATTACGTATGCACATGGTATCAGTTGGTTATTCACATCTCCTGGATTTCCAGTTACGGGGGTGAATACATTGTTTGAGTCGATTTTCTGTTTCTTGCAGCCAAAAGCATTCAAAGATATCCAGATAGGGGTTTGGGTTTCACAGATGTATGTCTTAGTCAGTACTCATCAAATGGTGCATTTCATTACACATAAGTTTTATCTCTTAAAAAAAAAAAAGAAACTTGTAGCAACATGAATGGTCCTAGAGAATATCATAGTAAGTGAAGTCAGTCAGACAGAGAAAGACAAATAACATATGATCTCACTTAGACATAGAATCTAAAAACATGATACAAACAAACGTATTTACAAAACAGAAATAGACTCAGACATAGAAAAAAACATGGTTACCAAAGGGGAAGGTGGGGAAGAGCGATAAATTAGGAATTTGGGATTAACAGATACACACTACTATATATAAAATAGATAATTAAGGACCTACTGTATAGCACAGGGAACTATAATCAGTATCTTGTATCACATGCTAAAGCAAGCACGGTGGAATGTTAATTGTGGAATCCAAGCGGTGGAGTAAAGGACGTTCACTGTAGAATGCTTTACACTTTTCTGTATGTTTGAAATTTTTTGTAATAAAATGTTGGAGGAAAAAGCTCTAGTTCACTCTTGTTCCTTATATTTGAATGTCCTTAAATACTCTGTGATAACTTTTGGCTCTTGTAAGTATGGTAGCAGGATAAGTGTACTTTATCATGGCAACTAAGGTCTATTCATCCTCTCTCATGAAGACAGGTTATATCAGAGTCTACAAAACAGTCATTAATAAAGTAAATTCTTTTTTCCCCAATATTTATTTATTAATAAACATAACACTAATTGCCTGGCATAGTTATAAGTGCTATACAAATATCAACATATCATTCTAAGACCAATTTACTGAAGTGTATTTTCATCACCAGTTTACAGACTAAGAAACTAAGACACAGATTCATGAAATAAGTAAGCCAAGGTCATCCAGCTGGTAAATAACAGAATCGGGGTTTAAGCCGAGGCATTCTGATTCCAGTCTATACACTCTTCAGCCCTGTACTTTCAATCCAATATAATCAACATGTGATCCTTTTCAGCAACTTCATCTGTGATCTCTGGTTATTTCAAGAAAACCTTAGAAACCACAAATAAGTCATGCTATTTGGTACAGACCAGTAATGAGCAAATTTTTTTAAATGTATTAATAGTTACCTTTTTAGCACTTCATTTGTTGTATCTGTGTTGTGTATGTGTGTGCTTCATTTATTGTTTTACTCCTTAATAAACTTATTTTAGAACAGCGTCGGATTTAGAGAAAAATCGTAAAGATATACCACACACCACTAATATGGCAAATTTGATACAGCTGGTTAATACTGATACAATATTATTTACTAAAGTTCATACTGTAGTCACTTTTCCTTAGTTTTCTTTTTTTTTCTTTTTAAAATGTCATTTTATTTTTTTTATTGGAGGATAATTGCTTTACAATGTTGTGTTAGTTTCTGCTGTACAACCAAGTGAATCAGCTCTATGTATACCTATATCCCCTCCCTCTTGGACCTCCCTCTCACCCCACTGCCATCCCAACCATCTAGCTGGTCACAGAGCACCGAGCTGAGCTTCCTGTGCGTTATAGCATGTTCCCACGAGCTATCTGTCTTACGCATGGTAGTGTATATATGTCAGTCCTAATCTCCCAATTTGTCCCACCCTCCCCTTCCCCTCTCTGTGTCCACATGTCCATTCTCTACGTCTACGTCTCTATTCCTGCCCTGCTAATAGGTTCATCTGTACCATTTTTCTAGATTCCACATATATGCGTTAATATACGATATCTGTTTTTCTCTTTCTGGCCTACTTCACTCTGTATGATAGACTGCAGGTCCATCCACATCTCTACAAATGACCCAGTTTCATTCTTTTTTATGGCTGAGTAATATTCCACTGTATATATGTACCACACCTTCTTTATCCATTCATCTGTCCTTGGACATTTAGGTTGTTTCCATGTCCTGGCTATTGTAAATAGTGCTGCAATGAACATTGGGGTACACGTGTCCTTCTGAATTATGGTTTCCTTAGAAAGTAAATTTTAACAAATGTGAAGGAAAATGAATCATGGTTATGCATCAGATAACTGCCTTAAAACCTCACCTCTAAACTGATTTTTGTTGTCTGTTTTTAAGAAGAAAGTAGTACAAGTAGGAGCTTTGGTAAAGTCTTATTTTATCAACCTTCCTATAGCTTAACTAAAGATGATATGAGGCACTTGGCACCTAGATGTAAAATACAGTCATATAGCACCACTGCTTTTTGCAGTGAATACATTCTGTGAAAGTCACTATCATTTATGGAAATGTTAATGACCAAAGGTAAGTAGAACTTTTATAAAAATATTCAATGAAAACAGGGTGCAAGTTTACCCCATTCTCCTTTCCTCCTGGGGAAGAGGAAAGGAATCGGGAAGCAAAACAGTACTTCTACAATCCAAAAGTTCACGCTTTACTGGACTCAGTATATGTGCCTGAAAATAGTGTGCAAACCGTATAAAAAGAATTGCCTTTTTTTTTTTTGTGGTAAGCGGGCCTCTCACTGTTGTGGCCTCTCCCGTTGCGGAGCACAGGCTCCGGACGCGCAGGCCCAGTGGCCATGGCTCACAGGCCCAGCCACTCCACGGCATGTGGGATCTTCCCGGACCAGGGCACGAACCCGTGTCCCCAACATCGGCAGGCGGACTCTCAGCCACTGCGCCACCAGGGAAGCCCAAGAATTGCATTTTAAATAGAAAACTAACCCAGGATCCTCAACAGAAAATGTGCTAAATCCTTTTCTAAGATGGAAAAAAACAATCCTTTCTTAACATATCCTTTTTGTAAATTTGCACATTTATATACTGGTTGTTCTTAAACCAGTACCTCGTTATATATCTCTACACTAACCCCCTCCCAATCCCCCTTGTTTTTCGTTTGTTTTGTGGACACACCACTCATAGTGTATTCCTCCAGAATTTTACAACTTGTTAGAAAATGGCCAACTTCACACATAATAAAAGCACAGGGACTAACCTAACTGTAATGAAAATAGGATAGCATGAAACGAGCCTTTCTCTCTTAACGAGAGAATGTTCATTCTGATCTTCTTTTGTTTCTCACACTTTAAGTCATGATCAGAGACGCTACTGAGCACTCTGTACTAGGACTGGTCCTTCTGAAGCCTACCTGATCTGCCACAAAGCACAAGGTTCAGTTCTCTGGGGCTGTAACAGTTTCACCACCCAAAGGAGAGCCTCACAGAGCTGGATGATCAAAATAAGGCCAAGACCTAAGTGGGTGCTGAGCCACAGTTTACTTCAATGAAAGGAACCTCTGGGTAAATATCAGAATCAGAAATCTGTAGGTACAAGTGTTGCAGGGAGACAGTGTCATCAGGATTCAAACAAATAACAAACACATACCACCAACAATAACAAAATCACCAGAAGCAGCTAAAGGTTCCAAGAGGAAAGATTTGAGCCTTTCTCTGATGACACTAGCTGCTATCTACCTCCTCTGCAGCTGCCATGGGCTTCCCCCAGCTGGAGGCCCTGGCATTTGTCCCCTCTTGCCACACCCTAGCAACAGCTGTTATCAGAAAACTGCACAGACGAAAGGATATCTTGTCCCCCACTCCCAGGTGTGTTTTCTTTCTCCATCTCGCCTCTCCTACTCAACCTTAAAAATATTTGGAAAGCTACAGAAAAGTGACTCTTTGTGCAGACGAGAGTAAATTCCTGCTGTCTCTGAACTCTTCCAGTTTGGGGCCATCCCAGCCCTGATGAAAATAGCTCCTGTTGCCCCTGCTGGCACTGCCACGGGAACAGCTGTTTACAAGCAGGCTGTCTGATCCGCTAAGCTCTCTCCCCGCACTCCGTCTCCACTGGTGTTCCCCCAGCATCTAATAATCCATAAAAACGGTCACTGACATAAGCTTCCAAGTTTGGTTAAAGCTGATAATACGGGGACAAGGATCCCAGATCTGGGACCCATCTCTGCTTGGTAGATAATGAGGAAGAGAGAAAAGTGGGATGACTTACTAGGTAGAAAGAGGGTTGATCATTGTTTCCTTTGTCTTTTCCTAATCACTAAACTCATAGACCCCAACCATTTAAGAGCCGCCACCTAATAAAGGGACGTGAGTTCCTGATCCAAATAAATACTAGAAATTCTAGGAGAGGAGAACAATCATCCACCACCTCTCATTCTCTTCTTTTGAGGTGTGTTTATTTAATAACTTACTTTCAGGTTTATTGATTCCAAAGTCGACAGAAGCCAAAACCTAAATATCAGGATTGGCCTTTTAGAAAAGTAACCGCAAACATATTACTCAGAAACAACTAACACTGCACTCATTTCAAAAACAGGTTTACGTCAGGATAAGTGCATGAAGGTGTACAATAATTCCACAATCGTGTACTGAGCACTTACTCAGTGTCTTCCAATTGCATGAGGGTTTTGGCAAGTGACAAAGTACTTTCCCAGGCTCTCTCTCCAGGGGAGAAAGGAGTCTTTACTGAGCTTGCTATGTGCCAGGACTGTGCCTGCTGTCCCCACATCCAGTGTGTGAAGCAGAAAAGATGTTCGTAGGAACAGGGTCTGTATATGAGAAAAGCCTCTGGGGTAAAGACAGCTCATCACTCTACGTGAGGCTTGTCTGCACTGACTCCAAATACAGCCATTTGCCATTTCCTAAAGTTCTCCCTTTTTCATCTGAACAGGTGGTAATTTCCCAAGGCCAGGATATCCTCTCTGCTTATTAGAAGAATAAAAGCATATTCCTCCTGCCTGGATCCCTACATTTCAGTAGTAGCATCTGGGCAGTAGCTTTCCCTCTATTCCCTTTGGTTACAATGGTTACTTCCATATTAACGGACACCAGTAGGGGCTACCCCCTAAGGCATTCTCTAAGCCAATTTTGAAGTTCCTTAAGTTCAAAGTGCAATAAAACAAACTACAGTTGACCCTTGAACAACTGGGATTTGAACTGCTCAGGTCCACTTATACTTGGATTTTTTCAATATAAATACTACAGTACTACATATTTCATGATTGGTTGGATCTGTGGATGGGGAACCAGGGATACAGAGAACGTCTGACTATAAAGTCATACTCGGATCTTCAACTGTGCAGAGGGCGGGTGCTGTAACCCGCGCATTGTTCAGGGGTCAGTTGTATTTCTCCTTGTTCTTTTCTGTATCTCTAAATTCCATATCTCATATTTACTTTATTGTAGATTGGCCTTTGGTTCCAGAAGCTGACTTTTACCTTCTATCTGCATACTGCATTAATATTGGCAAAGCAAATTCAGAAAAGCAACTCAATATTGATTTAACATGTTTTTATGAAAAAGGCAATAGCAAGGCTGTAAGAGTCTGGAAAGGCAGTCTGGTGTAGCAAAAAGGCAATACATCAAACAATTTGAAAGAACTGCAATTTCCTACAACTTAGCTAAAACTCATTGCCTCGTAAATTGCTTTTAGGGACCCAGCTTTAATGACTGGATAAGACTGTTGTAATTAGCATATTTAGTCTAGGTAGATGAGCATAACTGAAAAGCTTGAGGTGTTTTCTCTCTTAATTAAGCATTCCTCATTACATTCTTAATTCTCCCCCTACCCCACTCCCATCCTCACAGCTGGCAAAATAGTGAACTGTAATTTATCTTCCCATTAAAATGATTACAAATTCAGAATGCGTGGAGTTCAAATTAAGTTTTCAAAACCATATGGCAAGGGAGACCCACTTTAAAAGTTAACGGAGAAACTGACCATTCTATCTTGCAAAAACATAAACACCTCTAGAAATTAATTAGCTTTTTCCGACAGAAGGGAAAAATCATTTGTCTACTTGCTTGTTTGCAAAAGTTCTCATACCAGAATATCACAGTCTTATATATATGATCCTGTTTTACATTGGTCTTACCCTGACACTTCTTAACCCTCTAAATTGTAATCTAGCATTTTGCTTAAGAGCAAGAACTCTCAGCCCTAGCACTTTCTGGCTGAAAAATCTATGGCCAGTTAGCTTACATACTTCGTTCCTCAGTTTTCCCATCTGTAAAATGAGGATAACAAGTATATCTTCTACACAGAGTAGCTTACAAAGCTTAAAGGCATATATATGCTTTTGATAATATATATTAATATATATATTTCTAATAATATATATAAGCACTTGGAAGTGTCTCTGGCAGGTAATATATGCCATATAGGTATTATTGTTATTATTATCATGCCTACCATTACCACAGAGAGAACAGTGATATTCATTGGCCTTCTTTATTTAAATGCTCTATTATAAACCACTTTCTTGCTAAGTATCTCTGGGATTAATCTATAGAAGAAACAGAAGGTGGATTTTGGATGCTGTAATTAGAATGTCAGTTATGATTGCATGACAAATCTCAAGATAAAAGATTTATATATAAAACATAAAAATAAATAATGATTTAAAAAGTCATCGTATGAAACCTCACTAATACGAAGGATTATTATATGGTTAATTATCTTCAAATCAGGAATGTTCTGAGACAATTTTCTGGACTATTTATGGTATATTTTCTCTGTGCTGTATCAAGAATGATACTATAAAAAGATATACATAAAATATCAGTCCCATCTGGCGTGGTAGTCATGTGTTATCAAGTTAATGATAAAATTCATCACATTCTTTGGCCAATCCAAAAAGAAAGCATAAAGTTTATTTTAAAAGTTTTACTATTTTGTCTTTCATCACTCTAATGTGTCATCCAAATGCATTTTTGTAGTAGTTTTACTGAGATATAATTCACACACCACATAATTCACCCATTTGCTGTATATAATTCAATGGTTTTTAAGCATATCCACAGAATTATGATATCATCACCACAATCAAGTTTAGAACATTTTCATCATCCCCAAAAGAAACTCTACACCCATCAGCAATCACCCTCCATTCCCCTCCCCACTGCCACTGGCAACCACTTTCTGTCTCCACAGATTTGCCTATTCTGGACGTTTCATATAAATGGAGTCATATTGGGTTGGCCAAAAAGTTGTTCGGGTTTTTCCATAACATGGAAAACCTGAACGAACTTTTTGGCCAACCTCCTAATATATGTCTTTTTGTGTCTGCCTTCTTTCACTCAGTATCATGTTTTCAAGGTGCATCCATGTTGTAGTATATATCAGTACTTTATTCCTTTTTATTGCTGAATAATACTCCCTTGTATGAATAGACCACACATTATTTACCCATTCATCAGCTGGTGGGCATTTGAGTTGGTTCTGGTTTTGGCTATTATATAAAATGCTGCTGTGAAAATTTGTGTACGAATTTTTATGTAGACATATGTTTTTGTTTCTCTTGAATACATACCTAGGAGTAAAACTGCTGGGTCGCATGGTAATTCTATGTTTAGTCTTTGAGGAAATACCAGAATGATTTCCAAAGTGGCTGCATCATTTTACCTTTCCACCAGCAGTGTATAAGCGTTCCAGTTTCCCTGCATCCTTGCCAACAGTTCTCATTATCTGTCTTTTTGATTATAGCCATCCTGGGGATGTGAAGTGGTATCCAAATGCAGTTTTAAGATAGAAAGACACTCAGATACATTGAGCAAGGAAGTAAAATCTTTTACGACAAGGGAAAGCACAAAGAGATTAGGAAAAGGATCCTGCAGTCAGGCTGGAGAAGAAAGCAAGAGATGTTTTTAAATGTTACTCAATTTCATATCCTTATGCAACCAGCTGCCCTTACCAAAGTGTCAGGATTACAGAGCCAACCCCCAATTTCACATCTGGAGTTTATAATAATCATAGCAACAACTACTCTTGATTTATTGATTTATGTTACAAAGTTCCTTCCCATGTTATACCCCACTTGCTCCAACACCACAGATCCTACATGGGAGGATATTATTATTCCCATTCTGCAGGCACAGTCGCTGAGGCCCAGAGTGGCTAACTGACTTGCCCAAGCAAAAGTAGTTCAAAACAAATACATCCATCCATATATACATCCATAAATAAATATTAAATTAATAAAACTCACAGAGCTGGACCTGGAAGCCAAATTTTGTATTTCAAATCCCAATCCTGGCATCTCCTTTCCTTACCACCTTCATTCACCTCATCTTTGATGACCCAGAAAGCAATGCAAAGGAAAGAGAAGGCAGAGAGGAGGAATTGTCTGTGTGTCTGTGAGTGTCTGAGTGAGTGTGTGTGTGTGTATAGCAATTAGAGGCAGGAGGCCTGCACATCACAAAGTCCCCACAATCCACCTGTGAGAAAGCAGTTAGGGATGTGAAATCATGTTGTGACAGTGACAGCCAGGAGGGCTGCATCCCTACTCCTTTATGAGAGGTTCTTCCAGTAACCAAGAAGCTAGTGGCATACATGGCCACTTAAATCCCTAAATTCTGAATATTACATCATCTGTATTTACAACAGTATATTTAATTACATACACTAGTTATTCAAATATTCGAGTAATCACTATGTACTCTGTAGTCAGCACAGTGCAAAGATGGTAGAGATTTTTAAAAAGCAATGATGAAAAAAAAAAAAAGCAATGATGACAGTTCCCCAAAGTAAAATTAACTAACATTTACTAAGCCTTTTACATGTAGCACCTCCTCATTTAATCCTCACAAAATTCCTGCAAGAGAAGTAAAACGGAGGCACAGAGAAGTTAAGTAAATTGTCCGCAAGTCACAGGACTAATAAATGGTGGAGACAGACTAAGAACCCAGGCAGCCCGTGTTCTTAACCACCAACCAATCCTTTCTGCTAGATCTTGCTCAGCTGGAAGTCACCTGTGGTGACACACAGAGACCAATAACACTCGTTAATTCCAACAACCATTTGTTGAATGCTCTTCAATACATGAAGCCCAGGGGAAAACTCTCACAACAACCATATGAAGTGCTATCTTCATTGCCTTTCTACAGATGAGGAAACAGGCTCAGAGAAGTGAATTAACTTGTCCAAAGTCACAGAACTATAATAACTAAGGCTGGCATGGTGCATATTATATCCCAGGCACTGATCTAAGCACTAACTCATCTAATTAATCCTCATACAATACAGAGGTAGGCTCCATTATTACCCATCGTTCTTAAGTAACTTGCCCAAGGTCCCACACTAGTAAGTAGCAAACCCAGATTCACTCTGGTTTTAAAGTCCTCCTCAAAACAACTTAATGTTAACTCTTGGCAACAAAGTGGCTGAGCAGAAATTCAAACCCAGGTCTATATAACCCGAGTGCGAGACAGCCCACTATCTTCTCACCGACACACTAAGCCTAGTCCTCAAACTTGCTGCCGTGCAGAGGGGTGCCTGGGAAGAGGAGAAGTGCTCTGGGGACTTCCCCAACCAAGGAAGGGGTATTTAAGCATCTCGAAGGAGAAAGTGCTTTCTGGACAAACAGAGGCACCCTGCAGTTTATCATTTTAAAGGAAGTGAAACGTACCCAATTGAAGAGCAGATAAATTATTAAAGTGTTTCAAGGTGAATCAGAAAAGCTTTATTTTGATTTTTTTCAGTTAGAAAATCTCTTGATGGAAAATCTTTTATTCCCTTTAATTCTGACTATACATTAAAAAAATCACCAAGGGATAGAAATGCGCAATTTGCCTCTTGTAACTTTAAACTCAATTAATTCTGACCTCCAATATTTACTTTCTCAATCTAAGGGCAGCAAGCAGGGTGGTTACCAAACCTTTAGGGATCGTTGCAAGAGTCTCTCTCCTTCGGGTCCTGAAACACAGCATTTTAGAAACCAAAACAAGCCTGGAGATTCAGGCCAAGAACTAGAAGTAAGAGACAAGCGCACCGTTCCAATGGGACAGGGGCCGGCATGCAAGTTTTGGCTCAACCACTGTAAAGCCAAGGGGTTTTTCCCCCTGGCAAACTGATTAATGACCACAAGACGGGCAGCTGCGGAACCGGTCATACCATAAGGAGAATTCTCAAACATGAATCCAAGAAGGACCAGAATGGGATGGAAATGATAAAGTGGGCGGGAGGGGGTCCTGAATCTGGGGGTAACTGCCTGTCCTGGACGCAGTGACACACATCAAGTCCCAATTCTTGCAGCAGCCGGGGGCCAATGGACCCTGCTGCCTAAAATGTGCGCGCTGGGGGAGCTGGCAGCAGGGCAGCGGGACAAGGTGCCTCCACGCCCCCTTGCGGACCCAAATAATGACGGGTGAGTATGTGCCAATTAAGTGATAGGTACAGTGTTTCAGAAAAGTTCTCAGTTTAGCCCCCACCACAACCATTCAAGGAAGTTGCCGTGATCAGCCCCATTTTACAGATGAAAATACTGAGGCTCAGGGGAGTGAAGCCAGATTTGCAAGCCAAAAGTAAAACCTTAAGTGAAAGGGATTTGGTCTGGCTGGGGTTGGGGCCGGCGGGGGGCCCTTCACCTGCTCTCGCTCTCTGAGCGGAGGAGGAGCTAGCTGTCAGCCAGGAGGCCTGGCAGCTCCCGGGTGCCCGGGCAAAGAGGGCGCGCGCGGTCGGCAGCAACGCGTCTACGGGGCGCAGGGCTGCAGCTGCTGGGCGAGGGCGCAGCAAGCACCGCGCGCCCGCCCGCGTCCGCCTCGGGAGCCCGGCGCCAGTCCGGAGTCCTCAGGGCGCCGGGCTGCAGCAGCTAAACGGCGGCGCGGCGCGGACGGTCGACGCGTCCGCAGGCGTCCCGGAGCGCCGCGCTAGTCGCTAGCCACGAGCCACGGCGCGCACGCGCGCGCGCGCGACTGCCACGGACACTGGCTGGCAGTGCCACCGCTAGCCTCCCCCGGCACTGCCCCTCATCTTACCGTAGCTGCTCTCCGGTGACCAGGACCTCAGCCATGCGCTCCAGCTCCCTTTGCTGCGCCCCGCCACTCCCGCTGGTGCTGCTGCCGCTGCCACCGCTGCCAGCGCTGTTGCCCTCCTCCATGGTCGGGGCTGCGCCTCTACCTCTGTCTTCGCGGTCCGCCGCGGGTTCGGGTATTAAATCAGCCTGCCCTCACTGAGGCCTCCCCCGCCATCTTTGTTAGGGGCCGTCCCGTAGTTCAGACGCGATTGGCTGGAGAGGGAATCCCTTGTGGGTAGGCTGAGGCGCTCGGCGAGTCCGCCCCAGTAACTCCAGCTTGGGGGCGTGGCTGGAGCCCCGCGTGGTCGGGGGCGGGGCCGAGAGAGAAAAATATCAACATCTGGGCTGGGGGCGGTTCTGCGCTAATTGTGCTGTTTGAGGTCGAGTTCGTTGTGGACCTCTTCCATTACCCACAAAGCTCATGCTGTGGGATCCTGGGGACGGGCGGGGAGGTTACTAGACACGTGTGGAGGCGTTTTTATGATACTGTCCATGTCCCAAATTACCAGAGAGTGAAAATAATAATTTAGCTAAATAGTGAACAATGAAGGCTGTACATGTCATCGCAGGGCTTAAAAAAATTAAAGCAACCTCCTCACCAAAGACAGCTTACTTACCTTACGGTGTAGTCAATAAAGAACGCTGGCCTGGGAATCAGACAGACCTGGGATCCAGCTCCACACCTATAATTTTGTAACTAAATGTGCTTAATCCCCAGTTTCTTCCTTTACAAAAAAAAAATAATTGTGGCTATCATCTGTTGACATTCTGCTGCATTAAAGACGCTTCAGGTAGCTGTTACCGTCTTTAACTGCAACAAATTATAAAATGAGTATTGTCCTCGTTTTACTCAGGAAGCAGGCCCGGAGAGATGGGGTAACTTGATCCAAATTCTGCATAAAGTAGGAAAATCGTTTAACAGAAGTAGAGGTCCCGGAGATAACAAGATTAACTGGCTGTTGCTCATGTTTTAATTCTGTAATCATTACATAGACTATCAAAAGTTTGCATGGGGGGGCTTCCCTGGTGGCGCAGTGGTTGAGGGTCCGCCTGCCGATGCAGGGGACGTAAGTTCGTGCCCCGGTCCGGGAGGATCCCGCGTGCCGCGGGGCGGCTGGGCCCGTGAGCCATGGCCGCTGGGCCTGCGCATCCGGAGCCTGTGCTCTGCAACGGGAGAGGCCACAGCAGTGAGAGGCCCGCGTACCGCAAAAAAAAAAAAGTTTGCATGGGCTTCAAGCTCAAAAATGAAGTTTCTATCATGATTCTGTCCTTTACCAACTTTGCAAACTTATGCTAGTTACTTTTCTGGGCCTCAATTTCCTATCGATAAAACAGGAATAATTCCTACTTTATAGGGATGTTGTGTGGCTTAAATGAAATAACATTACGTAAAATTTCCAAGTACATGCTATGTATTCAATAGATGTTCTCTTTAATATCATTACTGCTTTTAATACGAAGAAGAAGAGAAAGAAGGAAAAAAAGAAATTCTTGCCAGATACTTTGCATTATGAGTTTTTGATGCTAGACAAAACACTTTTCCTCGAGTTATCTCTAATGAATTTTTTATTATTAATAGGCCTTCAGAATGAAGAAAAGAGAAGTGCAGACCTAGCCCCACTAAATCTCTTTGATTTAATGGTTTTAAGCTTTTTGAAAGTGCAAAATGAAAAAAATTTTACCTATTCCTAATTATCCATTGTTCAAGCAACATTTAGTTTTATCCAAAAGCTCTATCTACATATTGTAAATCGTATCACTATTATGATTGTGTTCTGGTTTTTCTCCCTTTAAATCTAGTCATGTGTGGTTTGAATTCAGACAGATTCCTTTACCTGAAAAATAAAAATGAAAAAAATTTTTTTTGTAAAATACTTTCTTGTTTAATAGTTTCTGATAAAAAGTTCAAGATCAAAAACTTTTATCATACAAGTTTATGATAAAAAAAAAGCCTATTAAAAAAAGCACCTTAACATAAGGGGAAAAAAATCAAGTCAGTAACATACCTGATACAACTACTCCAGTGAGAGATAGTGCAGAATTTATTTTTCATGCTTGATGAGAAGGTTGTGTGTGTGTGTGTGTGTGTGTGTGTGTGTATAGATGTGAACAGGAAATGGGGAATTGGCATGCTATTATTGTTTTAACCTTTCTTTTGACATATGAGACACACCATGTTCCACTGGGTTAGAAGACAGCCCCTTTTTCCTAACTTAGGGAAACGTTAGTGAACTGACTCTTGAGGACATGTGAGCATAAATACCAGGACTCTGAGCTCTGGAGCAACTGGTCCCAGAATAAAGTGGGATCTATAGGTATTGCTAGATGAGAGAAGGCTGCTGAAATGGCAATTAATACAAGATCTTCAAAGGGCTAAAAATTCTAGCAGATTTTGGTTTGACTCCTGGCTCCATTAGAGAAAGTTCATTATCTTTTCTATGATTTTTCCCTTCTTTGTAAAATCAGGATCATACCACCAATCCCATTGGGTTGTTGCGAGGATTAAATAAAATTGAATAAGCCCACTTATCATAGGTAGAAACTATTAAATGTGAGGCTTCTCCTCCAGCGCACCCTACTCACCTGCTTCACGCCTTCTGGCCATTTTGTTGTTCTGGAGCCAGTGCTTCTCAAACTCTTGGTAGATAAGGATCAAATGTGTGTGCTTGCACAGGTGTGTGCCTATGTGTGTTTTCAATCCACTGAAGACTGACACTTTGGTAAAATACAGTAAAAAAGAAATTTAAAAAAAATACAAAGAACAAGCCCCAATTTTTTATTGTTGTGGTCAACAGACAGAAAATTGTCAAATTTCTATAAACCTTTATAAATGATTTCTCTCAATATCTGTATGTCTCAGTGTCTCTCAATACAGGTAATGGTTACCAGCTGGCCGACCACGCTTTGAATAGTTCTGGAAAAGGGTGAGCAGCAATGTGAGAAGATGAACTTGATTAAAACCTGTGAAAGAATACTGTCAACTATGAAGCTTAATAGCATGTTAGCTATCATCACTGTTATTGCCTCTTCGTACATACCTGTATTATTCCCACCTGATCTTAAAGACAACTCAAACCCCACCTTCTCTGTGCTATCTCCTTGCACTCCCCAAAGTGGCGTGTTGCTCTTGTCTACACATTCTCATAGTATTTGAAGACGTACGTTATTCTTAACCATTAATGGAAGTCTGGAATCTCCAGCTGCCATAATTTTTATTCTCCTTTTGTGAATGGAAGCAGATTGATGGTTTAGCAACATCCTGTCCAGATATTTCTGTTGATCATTTAAGAAGGGAACTTGTCTTTAAAAATTAAATGTAAAGATAGAGAAAAATTAAGTATTCACGTGTTCATTACTTGCACCCATTTTCAACATTTTTGTCACCTTTTTGTAGCGATAGAAATAAAACATTACAAATAAATTTGAGGTCCTCCAGTCCCAGCCCTGCTCACTCCCAAGTTCTTAATACTGTAGTGTCAAAAATACTTAATCTTTGGTATATGCTACCACCTAGTGGTCCATTTTGCAATGACACTAAATGATACTGGGTCTCCTGCAGGAAAAGGGCCACGCTCAGGAAGGCTTCGGGGAAATTTGGATGGGGTTGGGGAGGAGAGTGTAGTTTGTCTCCTTATTGGGCGTGTTCCTGGCTTTTAGTGAGCATGGACTAGGGATACTAGGTATTCTCATTTTCTTGAGACAACACCTCACAAAGAAGAAATGAATTGTCCTAAACCCTGAATGTTTTTCCTATGTCCTGTGGGATCTTCAAGTGTAAGAAAAACCTGTTTGCAGTTAACTGAGCTTTAACCTAATTTGGTTTTACATAGAAACACAAGATATTTAAAAATTTTTTAAATGTAATCTTGAATTGTCCATGGATGCAATTATTGTGTACATCAAGAAAAATTTGTATTTTGTTCTGTTCAGAACTTTACCAAAAAAGGTTCATCATTGTATAACATTGCTTCACCCACCATTTGTGTGGTACCGTGAGAACAACACACCTTTTTCAGTGCATTTGTTAGATATTGCATGCCTGTGTGTGTATTTGCATAGGAATATATTAAGCCAAATTGTAAAATACCAAATATAAAAAAGAAGTGATGGCAATATTCAGTTAAATATTGTCTTAATTCTGTTATTCTAAAATTATTCATTAGTTATAAATATCTGATGACCACTCTAGGCCTTCTACTAGACTCATTTGAATATTAAAATCCACATTATTTTGTTATATGTGATTTTCCTTTTCTATTTTTTCCCTATATTTCAGCATAAGGGCATCATATTGATTTTCTTTTAAATAATGCACCTAGAAAGCTTATGTTCTCTATGAATTTAATGACAAGAAAATAAAGTGAGCATCACATACTATCTATTATTTTTAAAGGGGACATTGAGTTAGATGGGATTGAGAATTTTTTAATGGAATAACAATGTTATATTTATTGAGCTCTTTCTCTGTGACTGGCCATGCCCAAAGGGTTATACATGTGTTAAACAATTATTCCTCAAAATAACCTTGTGAGTTGGCCACTTTTTCTTTCTTTCTTTTTTGTTGTTGTTGTTGAAGTATTGTTAATTTACAATATTGTGTTAGTTTCTGGTGTACAGCAAAGTGATTCAGTTATACATGTGTATATTCTTTTTCCTATTCTTTTCCATTATAGTTTGTTACAAGATATTGAATATAGCTCCCTGTGCTATACAGTAGGACCTTGTTGTTTATCTATTTTGTGTATAGTATCAATAGTTTGTGTCTGCTAATCACAAACTCCTAATTTATCCCTCCCCCAATTCCCCTTTCGTAACCATAAATTCTTATTCTCTGTCTGTGATCTGTTTCTGTTTTGTAAACATATTCATTTGTATCACTTCTGTTTTTTCGGCTGTGCCGTGCAGCTTGTGGGATCTCAGTTCCCCAACCAGGGATCTAACCCGGGCCGTCAGCAGTGAGAGCACAGAGTCCTAACCGCTGGACCACCAGGGAATTCCCTGTAACACCTTTTAGATTCCACATATAAGTGATATCATATGATATTTGTCTTTCTCTCTCTGACTTACTTCATTCAGTATGATAATCTCTAGATCCATCCACATTGCTGCAAATGACATTATTTCATTCTTTCTTATGGCTGAGTAGTATTCCATTGTGTATATATATATATATATATATATATATATATATATATATATACACCATGTCTTCTTTATCCATGGTTGCTTCCATGTCTTGGCTATTGTAAACAGTGCTGCTATGAACATTTGGGTGCATGTATCTTTTCAAATTAGAGTTTTCTCTGGATATATATTGTAGTTTGTATCTGCTAATCCCAAACTCCTAATTTATCCCTCCCCCCCGCTTCCCTTTTGGTAATAATAGGTTTGTTTTCTATGTCTATGAGTCTGTTTCTATTTTGTAAATAAGCTCATTTGTAAACTTTTTAAATTGTGGAGTAATATTTCATTGTATATATACACCACATCTTCTTTTGTTGATGGACACTTAGGTTGCTTCCAAGTCTTGGCAATTATAAATAATGCTGCTATGAACATTGGGGTGCATTTATCTTATTGAATTATGTTTTTCTCCAGATATATGCCTAAGAGTGGGATTGCTGGATCATATGGTAAGTCTATTTTTAGTTTTTTGAGGAACCTCCATATTGATTTCCACAGTGGCTGCACCAACTTACATTCCCACCAACAGTGTAGGAGGGTTCCGTTTTCAAGGATGTATATTTTAATCCCTATGATAATTACTTAAAAATTGCAAAGAGAAAGGACTAAAAGATCAATTGATAAATTATAATGACATTCTTTTTTAAAAATTCAAGTAATACACAGGAGGGCAGAAAAGGAAGGAAAGAATTTTAAAAAGGTGGGGAAAAACCCCAAATAAAAAAGTAGCAATTTCACTAGGAAAGACCAGGTGCTAGGCCACAAAACAAGTCTCAATAAAATTAAAATAAATGAAATCATATAGAGTATGTTCTCCATGTATAAGCCATACCCTAATGAATGACATTAAGTTAAAAATTAATAAATATCTAGGAAATCACAAATATCTGGAAGTACAGTCTACTCCTAAACAATTCATGGGTCAAAGAAGTAATCACAAAGAAAATTAGAAAATATTTCAAGCTGTGTGATAATGAAAGATAACTTTTCAAAATTTGTGTGATACAGCTAAAGCAGAGCTTTGAGAAAAATTTATAAACACATTTTTAACTGTTTATATTAGAAAAAAGAAAGGTCTAAAATCAATGATAAGAACCTAGAAAAAGAAGAGTAAAGCAAACCCCAAGTAAATAGAAGTTAATATTTCATAAATATTCCTTCTCCTTTTTCCAGTGGGCATAAGGAAACTTTTGGGGGTACAGAGAATGTTCTGCATTTTGATTGTGGTGGTGGTGTCACCAGTGTATAAATTTGTTAAATCCTTAAATTGTACGATTTAAATGCATGCAATTTATTTTACTTAAATCGTATCTCAATAAAGTTGATTTAAAAACAAAGGAGTCCTGAGGCAGCAGTGCCTCCTGTAAATTAAGGGAATAGCAGGGGCACCTGGGTGAGGGGGTGGGGAGGGGATGAAGATTGTATAAGGTCTTATGGGCCTTGATAAGGACTTTGAGGCTGTGGACACAGAAAAATTAAGATCAATAAGACAAAGTGCATTGCTCACCACCCAGCTCTATAAGGGTAAAGTCATAACCCACTGCCATTGACCACCGCCAGTGCACCCTGAAAGGAATTCAGGATGAAAAACAAGATGAGGCATTCTATGCTTTGGATGAGCAGGCCCTTAGATAGATGCATATCTCAGTAAGAATTTCAATGATGCTAGATTATTGCATCTTCCCATACACAGAAAAGCAGTAAAATCATTAACTAGAGATATCAGCAGTCATCTTTTACCAAGATGTATAATTGACTGCACATATTTCCTAGCCAAAAATCGTGTATAAACTGGTTTTTCCCCTACCTCTTCAGAGTTGTGTGGTTGTCTCCAGGCTCTAGTTCTCATTAAGATCCTGAATAAAACTGAAATTCACAACTCTTTCATTGTGTATTTTTCTTTAAGTTGTCAGAATTTATTCTGAAAGTGATCAGAATCCTTTGGTGGATTTTGAACAGAGGAACGCTGTGACCTGACTTACGTTATTGCAAGGACTGCAGAGATAATGTATACAGGATACACACCTGAGTGCTTGACTCAGTAAATATTTAATAGATATGTCTTCTCTTTTCTAAGGCAATGGAGAACAAAACGGCAAAGCGGGCTACTCTGTGAAACGTGAAACACTACCACCATCTAGTGGGGAAAATCCTGTTCTACAAGCAAAGCCTAAAAAGTTTAATTAATAAAGGATATGAAGTTAAAATCTAAACTACTGTATTTCCCACAGAATGAAATAAATCTTGCTGTGAATCAGCACTTCCTTACCTGAAGTGATTTTAAGTAAATACAAGGTAATGTGGTTTCCAAGACACTATTCTGTTTTTCCTACCATGTGCAATTCTTTCCTCCAGGGAGGTATTTCTTTCAAGGCTTCCACCTCCACTGTTTGGTGAGATTTCATCTTTAGTCCAGTTTTTAGTTGTACATAACACTCTTGCTGGGTGATCTTGTTACCACACCAGACTTGGGTCTGCTTGCCTGATGTGCAGCAAAGCCAATCTACTGACACCAGGTTGTGGTGAAGAAAAGTGAAACCAAGCAGGACCCTGTGGGACTCCTGGGCACAGAAGCCTTTCAAACAGTTGCTAATCAGGGAAGGGAAGGGATGCAGAGACAAGGGAGGAGAGCCAAGAAACAATAGTGCAGCTTTGGGGCAGGGTCCTGGCTCCCCTTCAAGGGAATACACACAATATCTTTGAGCTCTTTTACAGAACTAAAATCCCCAACAAATGGAAGATGTTAGCATTCTTCATTCCAGAGAAGGTCACAGTTTGATATCCTCGAGAAGCTCATCAGGAGAACAACTGAGGCCAGATTAAAGGAGTGCAGGCCCTGTACACACCCTGATCCTTATCAGCAACTCCACCCTCGAGCCACTGCTATAAAACTCCTCGCCAAATCCTCCCAGGTTGGGGCATACAGTTTTTCAGGGCACAAGCCCACTGTGTCCCCCTTTGCCTGGCAAAGCAATAATGCTATTCTTTTCTACCTCACCCAAAACTCTGTCTCTGAGATTCTATTTGGCACCAGTGCACAGAGGCCGAGTTTTCATCAAAAGTACAGCTTTATTGCAAGGTGCTCAACATGGGGCTAAACAAGAACCGGCAGCTCATGCTCAAATGACCAAACTCCCTGACGGCTTTTCAGGAAATGGTTTTTAAAGACAATGTGAGGAAGAGAGTCATAGGATGTGTAATCAGCTCACATACAACTCTTCTGATTGGGTGGTGGCGGGGTAACTGGGTGGTATTTCAGGAGTCAACATCATCAACCTTGTTCCGACTGGTCTGGGGTCTATGTGCTGGTGGTCAGCAGTTAACTCCTTCCACCTGATGGGGGTTTTAGTATCGGCAAAACAACTCAAGGATATGGTTCAGGATATTATCTGTAGCCCTTGAGGAGGAACTAAAGGTCCTTGATTTTGTTTTATGGCTAAACCATTGTTATTTTGTCTTGCTTGACTGTTTTCCTTTGTTTCTGTATTATCTCACTTCTCTGATTAACTTTGCTCTTTGGAACTAGGTAAAGGCCTAGGAGGCTAAAGTTCATCTATAAATGAGAAGAGGGGATGGGGGGGGTGTCTGTCCTTGGAAAGGTCCCACAGGGTCCTGCTCAGCTCCCATCTCATTCACAGGCACCCTTGTAATTACCATATATGTGCATTTAAAAGCTTTATCTTTTAGCTCCTGGCCAAACCTTTTTTCAAACTCCAAGTTCTACATCCTCACATGTATATTCTCATAGCAACTCAATCTCCAAGTATCAAATCCAGAATTCATCTGACTCCAAACCTATTCCTACCCTTCCTACAATATGTTGTAAATGAGGGGATGCAGTTGCTCATGCAGGAATCTAGAATTCATCCTTCATTCTTTTCCCTCTCTTACTACTCTCCATGTCTAATCAAGTAGCCACTGTTGTCCTTTCAATCTCAAAAATTATTTCTCAAGCCCAGCCACCCTCATCAACCATTTAAGATCTTACTAGTCTCCTTCTACACTTGTCTCCCTTCAATCTGTGCCAGGAACTCTTTTTCTCTCTTTTCCCACCCTTCCTCACTCATGTATGATTTATTACCTGTCCGTTGAAGTTATTTGTCTGTATGTCAGGTTTTTTTTTTGTTTGCCACACCATGAGGCATGCAGTATCTCAGTTCCCTGACCAGGGATTGAACCCGTGCCCCCTGCAGTGGAAGTGCAGAGTCTTAACCACTGGACTGCCAAGAAAGTCTCCATATGTCAGGTTTTGTAATACTGAGGGAAAATATTTTAAATATATTTTATCACACATGTTTAATGCACGTATATGCTCTCAGTGTTAAAATTTATACAGTAAAGAAAAACCAGAAATCCTTTTTGATGTCCCCCTGCACTCCCCTCCTTAGAGGTAAACATTATCACAACTCATTCATTTATTCACTCATTCAACTGTTCAGCAAATATATATGAAGATCCATTTATGTGCTGGGCACTCTGCTTAATGATGACTGAAAACATATCCTAGTGAAGTTTATAGCTTACAGTCTTAGAGAAAAAAAAACCAACCAAACAAACAAAAAAAACCCCACATTAAGTAATTACACAAATGTAAAATTACAACTTACTTAAAATCTAGGCATGAGAGGTACCTTTGGCATGAGATATATATTTGACAGGCTCTACCTGATCAGGGAGGTCAGAGAAAGATTTCTGAGAAGTGACTATTGACCCAGAGTTGAATGATCCAGTGTAGTAGCCACTAGCCACCTGTGATTATTTAAATTTAAATTAACTAAAGTAGAATTTAAAATTCAGGGACTTCCCTGGTGGTCCAGTGGGTAACACTCTGAGCTCCCAATGCAGGGGGCCTGGGTTCGATCCCTGGTCGGGGAACTAGATCCCACATGCATGCTGCAACTAAGGGCCTGCATGCCGCAACTAAAGATCCTGCATGCCGCAACGAAGATCCTGCATGTCACAACTAAGACCCAGGGCAGCCAAATAAATACATAAATACGTATTAAAAATAAAATAAAATGCAGTTCCTCATTCATATTATCCACATTCCAAGCAGTCAAAAGCCACCTGTGGTTAGTAGCTACCAAATTGTACTGTGCAGATATAGAATATTTCCAACATCTCAGGAAGTTCTGTCAGACAGTGCTCAGCAAGGACTCTGTGCTTTCACTGTGAGGGCCCGGGTTCAGTCCTTGGTCAGGGAACTAACATCCCACAAGCCACATGGCAAAAAAGTAAAATAAATAAAAGACACGTGCTCAGCAAGCGAAGAACATGCCAGACATACAGAGGCCCAAATGGTGGGAGGCACCGAAAGATCTTATTGTAAGTCTGTGTGCCTGATGTTAGGAGGAAGCCTTGAAGAGGAAGAGGGAAGCAGTAGTAGATGAGGCGGGATATAGACCTTCCAAATCGCCAGAGGGAAAAAAAAACAAACAAAATCAGTTTAATGAGGGACAGTGAAAAAATAAGAAGCAACAAAACCAAAAATGTTCAATAAATAGAGAAAAAAAAAGAGAAGCAGTCAAATATTTATATTACATCTAAACTTGCATACCGTGTATGTGAGCCTGTGTAGATCTGCTCAGGGAAAAATGCTACATTCGGCACAGCCTAAGATCTAGGTTTGGTAGAAGATCTTATCTTGATGTATTAGAAGACACCTTAGAGAAAGCCGAGGGAGCACTTTACACATCCTGTAGTGGTGAGTTTGTCTCCCCAGGACACTGCAGGGCCTTGCCTACCTCAGGAAGGTGATTTCCTCTTGACACGGGGTCTCAGCCCCTCACCTGCCACCAAGCCCAGACTAGGTACTCAACGAATGGATGGATCTAGTCCGAGCCATAGATTCCCAGATATAATGAGTGGTCCCCAGACCCAAAGAAGTGTCATGTCCTGCGCAATTCTACCAGGACCTCACTCCCGGTCCAAGGTATTTGCACAAACTCGGTGCGGTATTTTTCGAGCCGTAATAGACGAGACTGGAATCAGACTTTACTACCTCCTGGCTGTGCCACCTGGGGTAAGGAGTTTGCTTCCTCATTTGCAGAACGGTATTTAAAAGGGTCCACTTCACAGGGCTGTGGTGAAGGATTCATGAAATTATGCATGCAAACTGCTTATTGCAAGATCCGCCACTGGCGGAAAACGCGACTATTTTGATGGCGAGGAAATGGGGGTATTGGCAGGAAACAGGGCGGGGAGGATGGCAGCGGAAGCGGTGGAGGAAGGTTCCACGTGGCGCCCCGCGGGGTCGCAGCTCATCTCCCGCCAGCTTCCGCCGAGAGCTCCCCGAGGAGGCCGGGTTTTCTTCCAGCAGCCGCTGCTCGGCCTGGGATGACCCGGCAGTCCTCGGCGGGGCACGAGTCCGGGAAGATTTCGGACTCTCTCGGGGACGCCCCCGCGGCACGCTCCGCCCCGGAAACACGCCCCCAGCCGCCTAGGCGCGCTTTTAAAACAGGCGCAGTTCTATTTCTTGTTTCGCCGGGTCGCTTCCTCTCGGGGAGCTTCATTCTCGTGTCTTAAACCTGCGGCCCCTCGCGCACCGCGGGACCCCCCCCCGACCCCGCGCAGCGATGAGGAGGACCCGCGACGAGGTGGACGCGACCCTGCAGATCGCCAAGCTGAACGCGGCCGAGCTGCTGCCCACCGTGCACTGCCTGGGCTTCGGCCCCGGGGCCAGCGCAGCCGCCGGCGACTTCTGCCTGCTCGAGTTGGAGCCCTCGCTGTGCCAGCAGCTTGAGGCAGGACACAGGTGAGCCGGGGCCGGGACCTGCCGCCTCCAGCCTCGTGCCATCCACCTTCTGATTTTCCTGCGGGGAAACACAGGATGGGGAAACTGGGCCAGAGAGGTGCATTGATTTGACCACGTCCCTCGCAGCAGGTCGGTGACCTGATCCCCAGCTGGCTGCCTTTTCCCGAGGAGTCCGCGCCACTTTTAATCCGTCCAGTTAGCTGGACTAGTCCGGCTGGTCTTGGAGGCCTCTGTCAGCGGAAACAAGTCCGGAAATAGAACCTCGGGGAAGTTTTGGAGATGTTAACAGTGAGACCAGGCACTGCACAGAACGCTTTGCCATTCTGAAAGTCCAATGGTAATAACCAGTATTTAGGGAGTCCCTCTTGCCTGCTACTTATATGTATTTTACTCAGTAGATAGGACTTGGGGGGAATGAGTGTAAAGCTGTTTTTACAGACTTGGTAATTGTGGAAGGCCCTCAAAAAACAGACTTGCTTGGGGTCGCTCAGTGGGGATCGGAAGCTGTTTTCTAATTCTAGGTCAGCTACACATTTGCTGCAAGACCATGGGCTGAAAAACAGAGGAGGGCTTCCCTGGTGGCGCAGTGGTTGAGAGTCCGCCTGCCGATGCAGGGGACGCGGGTTCGTTCCCCGTCCGGGAGGATCCCACATGCCGCGGAGCGGTTGGGCCCGTGAGCCATGGCCGCTGGGCCTGCGCGTCCGGAGCTTGTGCTCTGCAACGGGGGAGGCCACGGCAGTGAGAGACCCGCGTACCGCAAAAACAAAACAAAACAAAGCAAAACCAGGAGAAGTCCGTTCTCTCAACTTTGTGCAGTCCCTGGAAATGAGGGAAGTGAGGAGTTAGGGACTCTGGTTTAATTCTGTTCTGCTCTGTTGTTCCTCCCACACCTGTATTTTATTAGGTATCGTTTGTTCTCTTTTATGCTTTTTTAATTGAATCCTTCAGGCTTTCACTTTGCCTACTTTACTCATCTAGCCGTGTTATAGTTAACTGGCCAGTCTTCAGATGCTAGCAATAATGTATCTTTAAGGGAACTGAAGGAGAACGTCACTCATGGGTTTTCATCCCAGCTGAGTTGGCAGGAATTTGAGAAAAGACTTCAGGTGCGAGGACCTTCTTTGTCCAGCTATAGTTAATTAGCTGACAAACCAGAATGAAAATGTGTGTTTTAATTTTTTTTTTTTTTTTTTTGTAGAAGGAAGGGGTAGTTGTTTTAAACGAAATATTTGAAAGCAGGGATAGTGCCACGTGGAAATAAATGTTAAAGAGTAGGTACTTGGGACTATTAAATGTTAGCACCAAGAAGCTTTAAAAAACCTTTTATTTTCACTTAAGGATTAGTGTTTTTTTTTTTTTTTTTTTTTTTGCGGTACGCGGGCCTCTCACTGTTGCGGCCTCTCCCGTTGCAGAGCACAGGGTCCGGACGCGCAGGCCCAGCGGCCATGGCTCACAGGCCCAGCCGCTCCGCGGCATGTGGGATCCTCCCGGACGGGGAACGAACCCGCGTCCCCTGCATTGGCAGGCGGACTCTCAACCGTTGCGCCACCAGGGAAGCCCCAAAGGATTGGTTTTAAAAAAATATTTTCAGTCTTCTATTTCAGGGTTTTTATTATTTATTTAAAAGAAATGAATTGTGTACAGAAGGTTTAAATACTTTATAGACAAGGAAAACTACTAGAATCAGCTCCTTTTTTGTCATCTCCATTATCTTTATCATTTTCTTCTTCCACCTCCTCACTTTTGTCCTTCCCCTCTTCCTTCTTCTTGCTTTTTTCCACCTGTGACCCTTTGTCAGAGACATCATTTAGTTTAGTTTGTAAACATACCATTTTCATATTTTTCATTCAACATTGCAGCTTTCTTTTCTCAGGGTCCCGATTTCTTTGCAGCATAGGTGACGATTAGGCCAGGTTGTGCTCCTTTGATTGTTAGGGGATACTCAGGCCAAAACAAGGACAACTCTTGGGTGGGTACCAGGACCAGCAGCATGGTCATCATCTGGGAGCTTATTAGTATTGCAGAGTCCTAGGTCCCATCCCAGGCATACTGCATCCTGATCTGCTTTTTAACAGGGGTCCCTAACGTGCCTACACATAAGTTTGAGAAGTATTGCTTCAGTAATTTTAGAAAGTTGTGAAATCTTGACTGAAGCTTTTGGAAGCTTTTCCCAGCAGTTTGCACAAAGATGCCACGTGGAAACATTTGGCCTCTTGGCCTCCTTGGATCTTTTTTGCCCATGTGGAATTATTTTTCCTTAGTGAGGCCACCGGCTGCCCCTCTGGGTCTCAATTGGCCCAGGCCTTGCTCTGTGGAGCTCATGGGAGGGCTGTGAGAGCAGGGGCCAGACACAGCCTTAAGACTTAGCTTTAAATTCTAGAAGCCTAGGGGATTTTGGAACTGTTTATAATGAAGATGTCCATTGGTGTCTCAGTAAACCAAGTATTTTCTTTTCCCACTTTCCTGCAGTCTTGTGATTCGTGGTGATAAGGATGAGAAGGCCGTTCTGTGCAGTAAAGACAAAACATATGACTTGAAAATAGCAGACACTTCCAATATGTTGCTTTTTATTCCTGGTTGTAAAACTCCAGACCAGATGAAGATGGAAGAGACACAGTGTAACATTATTCACACTGAGGTACTGTCTTCTGTCTCCTGATTTATGTGAGAATGACAACACATGTGCCAATCTTGCGTTTAATTAAAAACCCGAGGTGTGGGACTTCCCTGGTGGACCAGTGGTTAAAATTCCGTGCTCCCAATACAGGGGGCAAGGGTTGGATCCCTGGTCGGGGGAGCTAAGATCCTGCATGCCGCACAGCATGGCCAAAACAAACAAACTTGAGGTGTGGAATGTACAATCATAGAGAATCTGAAAAGTTCCCTAATGAAATTTGAAATTTCTCAGCATTATTTTTGTTTGTTCAGAGTCGCGTAAAGTTGTCTTTCTTATCCCAATCTGATTTTTAAGTCCCAGATAAGCTGACCATTTTCTGTAATATAGAAAATCTGCTATTAGGTGACTCATTTTAAAAGTTTTACCATGGGGCTTCCCTGGTGACGCAGTGGTTGAGAGTCCGCCTGCTGATGCAGGGGACACGGGTTCGTGCCCCGGTCTGGGAGGATCCCACGTGCCGCGGAGCGGCTGGGCCCGTGAGCCATGGCCACTGAGCCTGCGCGTCCAGAGCCTGTGCTCCGCAACGGGAGACGCCACAACAGTGAGAGGCCCGGTTACCGAAAAAAAAAAAAAAAAAAAAAAAAAAAGTTTTACCATGGATAGGTTTTGAAAGAACTCCCTCAAACCATAACTAGTGCATTAGATGAGGTAGAGAAATGAAGAAATTTGTTTCTGAGGGAAGTGTGTTTTTCACCTTTGAAATTAGTTTAGTTCATTACTATTCATAGCCATGTATAACAAATTTTTAATTATTTTGGAGACTGCTGTTGGCAGTTGGCAACAGTTTGGTATCTGTTGGCAGATACCAAACCAAAGTTTCCATCCTGGCTAAATTGTTACATATATACAATCAAAGCACAGCCCTTAAACCTATTAAACTTTAGGCCAGCTACTTCCTAAAAACAGAATTGGAATAGAAATAAGGGAAAATACTGGGACATTTCAGTGATTCATATATGTTGCTAGAACAGAAGAGCTGCCAGTAAATATTGTATTTTGTTTTTTTGTAGGGTTTTGGGAGGGTATAACAACACCTGTGAGTATCTTTGAGCTCTTATGGGAATTCTGTGTTCTGAGACTGAGTAAAACTTAACAAAGCTCTACTAACTAGAGTTTTTAAATGGGTGGTTGCATTTTAGATGCCTAAAAAGCCTGGGTAAGGAATGCACGTGAGCAAAGCAGACTGGTGTTGGTAAATGGTAGTGGATACCCAGTCTCAGGAGTAATAGGGAGTGGGGGATCTATGGTAGATTGGCGCACACAAGCCCCAAGTAAGTGCATGGGCACTTCTTGGCCTTGTGGGAAAGCAGGCCCAGCATTGCCAGATCTTCTGATTTCCTTTGTCCAAGTGAAGCTTAAAATTTAGATTTTGGGGGGCAACATCTTATTTTTCGATGTTGGCAACTAATGAAAACTCTATACTAAACCTCCCTTTTTCCCCAACACAAAAGTACACACCATTTGTGCATTGGATACAGCCAGCAGGCTGCCAATTTGTGAACTGTGGATGAAATCAATCTTTGTGTTTTGGTCCTTAAACTTTTCTCAGATTCAGCAGCATCTGCATTAGGCTCTGGGCCTTGTGTTGTCAATCAAGGCTTCTACTAGTTTTAGAGTAGATGCATTCCCTGACCTTGCATGTTAGAGCTGGAAGGAGACAATCCATTTCTGCCTTTTTCCCTTCTTTCATGTGAAACAGTTATTGGGCACCTACTAAGTGCTAGACATTGGGCAAATCCTGGAGATACAGAGAGAGATAAGAAATATTCATCCATCATTTAGCCACTGTCACCTGGATTTCTTTAAGTGATAAGCCTCTCACTGTTTCACAAGTCCATAAGGAATTAGTTGCAATTCTAACTAGTGGGAAGTTCTTGTATTGAATAGGAGTCTTTCTTCCTTAACATAATGAGCAACACAGAACAAGGGTTCCCTCCCTTCCCTTTATCATATATTAATTGTTTGAAGAGAGTGATAATGCTTTTTCTTTGTTTTCTGTTTGTCAGCCTAAAGATATTCTTCTGTGTTTCTACCTGGTTTGCAGAATTCTCACCATCCTGGTCATTCTTTTCTGGGCATACTCTAGTTTCCAGCGTATACTTGAGATATGGAGCTTAATTATCCATTCTCACTATGTTGGCAGTCTCCTTAACTGGGGATTGAAAAGATGTTACCTGAAGATACCCATCCATCTGCTTGAGATGGCTGGACGGGGGCCTTCTCAACAGAAGGAATACTTTGGCTCCCTTTTCTTGCTTCTTGTGGAGGGCAGATGGGTTGGTTGAAATTTTATATGAAGATTTCTTTTAGAATGGCCCCTAAATGATTATGATGTATTTGTAATTTCTAGATCTTTGGTTTTTCTAATAATTACTGGGAATTAAGAAGATGTAGACCTAAATTAAAGAAGCTAAAGAAACTTTTGATGGAAAATACCTATGAAGGACCTGACAGTCAAAAAGAAAAGGATTCAAATCACTCAAAAGTAAGACTAGTATTTTCATTTTTTAATTTGGAATTTAAAAAATAGAGCTATAGAGACACTTAATGCTGACTTCTTTTTAAAGTTCATATTATGTAAATTTCAAACATACCCCAAAACAGAAAGATCTCCATATATTCATCACTCTCGAACATCTGTCAATATTTTGTCAATCTTATTTATTCTGTCCACCTGCTGCCTTCCACCTTTTTTGTTTTTTGTCTTTTTCTGGAGTATTTTAAAGCAAGTCCTAGATATCACGGTGACATTTATGTAGCTGAAAGCTTCTCATGTCCCTAACTAAGAAATAATAGTTTTTTAGAGGTTAAGATAATTTATTTAATTAAAAGTTATAATTAGGGGCTCTTGAGAAAAGACATTATGAAAATGGAAAGTCAGAATGGACTAATTCCTGGAAGTATGGAAAAATATTTATAAACCAGGTAAAAAAAAATTTAAGTTTTAAATGTAATTCAAAGTTATAGAACTCTCCTGGTATTCTGAAGACCATATTTGTATTAGAAGTTTGACTGATTGAATTTTTTTCTTTGTAACAGCTTTATTGAGATATAATTCATATACCAAGCAATTTACTCATTTTAAAGTATATAATCCACCGGTTTTTAGTACATTAACAGAGTTGTGCAGTCATCACAATGAAGTTTAGAATATTTTCACCACCCCCAAAAGAAACCCTGTACCCCTTAGCTGTTAATTTCTAATCCTACCTTTCCCTCCTTCTCTCTCCCACCTCCACCCTAGGCAGCCACTAATCTACTTTCTGTCTCTATTGATTTGCCTCTTCTGGACCTTTCACATGAATAGAATCAGTAAGTGGCCTTTTCCGACAGGCTTCTTTGACTTAGCATGCTGTTTTCAAGGTTCGTTCATGTTGTAGCATGCATCAGTAGTTCCTTTTTACTGCTGAATAGTACCCCATCTTATGGATATACCATAGTTTATTCATCCATTCATCAGTTGATGGACATTTAGGTAGTTTCTACTTTTTGAATATTATTGATTATTTAATAATTATGGATAACACTGTTGTGAACGTTCATGTACAAGTTTCTAGGGAACCTATGTTTTCATTATTCTTGGATATATATATATATATATATATACACACACACACACACACACACATACATACATACATACATACCTAAGGGTGAAATTGATGGGCCCTGTGCTTACTCTGTATAACCTTTTGGGGAACTCCCGGACTGTTTTCCAAAGTGGCTGCACTATTTGACATTTCCATTGTATGAGGGTTCCAGTTTCTCCACATCCTAGATAGCAATTGTTTCTATCTGTCTTTTCTGTATCCATCCTAATGGGTTTGAAGTGGTATCACTGTGGTTTTGATGTGCACTTCCCTGATGACTAATGATGTTGAGCATCTTTTCATGTGCTTGTTGACTATTTCTATATCTTTGGAGAATGCCTATACAGAAACCCCTTTGCCCAATTTTTAATTGGGTTATTTATCTATTTATTACTAAATTATAGGAGAGTTCTTTATATAATCTAAATATAAGCTCCTTGACAGATAGATGATATGCAAATATTTTCTCCTATTTTATGAGTCGCCTTTTCTTGATTTTTTAAAATTGAGGTAAATAAACAGAACATAAAATTTACCACTTTAACCATTTTGACCTGTACAGCTCTGTGGCATTACATACACTCACATTGCTCTGCAACCATCACCAGTATCCATCTACAGAAAATTTTCATCTTCCCAACCTGAAACTCTGTACCTATTAAACACTAACTCCCCAGTTTCCCCTGCCTCTCAACCTCCAGCAACCACTATTCCACTTCATGTCTCTGTGAATTTGTCTATGCCAAATCTCCCATGTAAGTGGAATCATACAGTATTTGTCCTTTTGTGTTGATGATGTTTTGAAATACACAAGTTTTCATTTTGATGAAGTCCACATTATCTGTCTTTTGTTGCTTGTGTTTTTGGCATCATATCTAAAACCATTGCCACATCCAACATCACAGTTATCCTGTTTTCTTCTAAGAATCCACTGATTTTATGTAGTAATCATTACAGATTAATAAAAGAAATTAAACTAGGGTACCTTGCCTTAATCTCTTCTATTCATTTATTCAATAAGTCTAAAAAAATTCTTTGGCCTTAAAATGTGCTTGCTTTTTTTTTTTTTTTCCTGTTTTCTTGTTTCAGTATACAACTGAAGATTTGCTTGATCAAATTCAGGCAAGTGAGGAAGAAATAATGGCCCAGTTACAAGTTCTAAATGCCTGTGAGATTGGAGGTAGCATAACTTACTATTATTAATAATGATGGAATTGGGCATCATATGAGAGACATTTTTGGACATCTTCACCTGTTTGTTGCTGTTCCATGCTATTTATTTAACCTTCTTTTGGGCTCAGAGATGATATTTGTATTTTGGGGTGTGGGGTAGAGACTACGTGTGATCACCTTTACAGTCTCTGACCAGTGACTTTTTCTACTCCTTACAGGCCTTTTTCTTTGGACTGAGTGGTAATAGAAGAACCATATTAGATCAGGAAAGGTCTTAGATATCAGGTAGTCTAATCCCTTCATTGTTTTCAATAGGTGAGGAAACTAAGGCCTAGGAAGGGAAACGGACCTGTCCAGGGTTCCATGTTGAGTTAGTGACAGGATAAGGCATAAAACCCAGGTACTTGAACTCCTGGTTCAGAATTAACTCACTGTATTTCCAAATTGCTTGGAAGATGTGTTTCTTCTTGTGATAACTCAACATACTTTTAAATGTGTTAAGTAGTTTATGTAAGAAACCTGTATAAAAGTTGTAGTGGTATGTGTTGGTCTCAGGGGTTAATGGAGAAGCCCAGTACTATCTTGTATTTTGATTATCTCCTGGTCTGGAGTGGTAGAGTAGGAGCTATTTTTTTTTTCCGGCATCTGGGCCTGCAGTAATACTTGAGTAGATGTTTGTGTGCATTTATCAGCCCTCTTTTTTTTTTTTTTTTTTTGGTGGTACGCGGGCCTCTCACTGTTGTGGCCTCTCCAGTTGCGGAGCACAGGCTCCGGATGCACAGGCCCAGCGGCCATGGCTCACGGGCCCAGCCGCTCCGCGGCATGTGGGATCTTCCCGGACCAGGGCAAGAACCTGTGTCCCCTGCATTGGCAGGTGGACTCTCAACCACTGCGCCACCAGGGAAGCCCTTTTTCAGCCCTCTTAAGCTTGCCCAGAGAAGCAGCTTAATTCTGCACCCATGTGTTAGAAAGGAGGAAATTGGCATGGTTTGGTGGATGCACTCCTAAATCTTTTAAGCAAGATAAGCTTTTGTGAGACTGTAACTCTCAAATGTGGTGAATTCTGCTGAGTGAAGCAGCTGCAGATGACTTTATAACTAACTGGAAACACTTAGCTCTTTGTTGTGGTTCCTTGAGACACATTTGGTCCTAATCATCGGGCATAAAGTTTCTAATTGTAGATGCCTGCTGCTAATTACTATGGTATAGGGGGTACCATGAATGTTAAGGTTAAAAAAAAAAAACCAATGGGCTTAATGCAGCCCTCTGTATTATTCACTTATTGCATGGGAATGGATAACATTTTGGGGGGTATGTGTGTGTGGGGATGCAAAGATTATTTTTTCCTAGTTTTCTTTTTCAGTTTTACATCACGCGTTCCATTTTTTAACATTGCCTTTATTTTTTCAGAGTAAGAATAGGAACATTCTCCCTTGGTGTGAGTGTACTTGAATTGGTGGGTGTGTATGTGATTTGTTTCTCCAGGGGTGGTGGTAGTGCCTTTGGTTATAAGATGGCATTTCATAGTCTTTCACAGGAATAGGGAAATGTGTCTTGAGGCTCAGCTTTTATTTTGCCGCTGGTCCACATTGTACTTCTGAGTCTGTTATCTCTTAAATGATCTAGACTTCGTTATGAGCATCCAAGATCGCTGAGATGAGGGTTGTAACCATGGCAGTGCCCCATAGCAGAGATCACTGTGTGGGATATCCAACTTATGACCTTCACCTCATTTGTATGACGTTCTAATGAAATGACTGTACCAGCTACAGGTTTCCACATTTCCATTTAGAACGACAAGATTATTGTGAGATAATTGAGTATTAAAGCACTTGAAAAAACATCAAAATGTTAGTCATATGAAAAGTACTCTTTAAAAACCATCTGATCTCCCATAAGACACAATTTGTAATGATCAGGAGACAAGCATAAACAGAAGCATTGTTTATAAAGAAAGCTAAGGCTTTTCATGTCTCTTTTTTGCAGTGGGCAAGAGTTTACTGCTGCTTTATCGGTCTATCAGCCAATTCATTTGTTTAAAATGTCCTTTGGTAAATATAACTTTTGGAATTTGTAGGTTATTGGAGGATTCTTGAATTTGATTATGAGATGAAACTTCTGAATCACATAACTCAGCTTGTGGATTCTGAATCTTGGTCTTTTAGTAAAGTTCCCTTGAATACATGCCTTCAGGAACTTGGACCATTAGAGACAGAGTAAGTATGTTATTCATTGTCCTTCCAGATTTCCTTAAGGGGAAGAAAATTATTTTCAGGGTAGGACTAAACCCAGGGCATAGACTATTTATATTTTGATATCTTATAGAAATCTAAAGAATATACAACCAAGAAGGACTTGGGAATTTTGGTCATTGGGGTGAATAAATGTGTATCTTTTTTTTCTCTGCCATAAAAAATATAAAGGAATAATTTAAGCTATTTTATAATAAAGGTATGCTCATATAATTTGTGTAAAAATATTTAGCATGGGACCTGGTATATAGTAACTGTCCAGTGTATTTTAGTTAGTTTCTAATGTAAAGTTTTATACTTGGCAACCAAAATCCTTTAGTTATTTCAAATTTATATCTTAGTTTCTAGTTAGCAATGGTGTTTAAAGGATAATGTATAAATATGTGAAAAACTTTTCAAAAAAGTGTTTAAAATTTTTCAGGGAAATGATCGGACACTGTCTTAAATGTTATGGAAAGAGATATACGGAGGAAGGTAAGATTGGGAAAGTATTTTAATGGGTATTTTAACTCTTATGTGTTAAAATTGGTATGCCTTTTTCAAGTGTCTTCCTGTTAAAAATAAGAACTCCATAGGGTGATGGGAGATGAGTTGTGTATAAAAATGAGTAGTATAATTAATTGTCAGAGGACCATATGAAACTCTCTTTGATACGTTTTCCTTAGGTGAAGTTTATTTTGAATTGAGTGCAGATAAAATCTGCAGAGCTACAGCAGAAATGCTACTTCAGAATGCAGTGAAATTCAATCTCGCTGAGTTTCAAGAAGTGTGGCAACAGAGTGTTCCTGAAGGAGTGATAACTAGGCTCGATCAGCTTAAGGTAAGGCAGCGATGGTGATTACCTCCATAACTCAGCAGGTTGCTAGGTGAAATGAAGCCTGTATTGGAACTGAATTTGGAGCCTGTTTATTTTCCTAGCCCCGCATTAGGAGTGCATTCTACATCACAAAAATCCTTAAAAAACCCCCCAAAATCCCACTTTATTGAAGTGTAATTTACATATCACAGTTCACCCTTTTGAAAAGGGTGATTTGTAGTAAATTTAATGAGTTACCAGCCACCACAGTCTAGTTTTAGAACATTTGTTCAACTCAGTGAGATCACTCAGGGCCCATTTACAGTTTATCCTGGTTCCCACCTGGTGTATCTCATTTTGTTCCTTTTCTCTCCATTTCCATCAGCATTGTCTTAGCTGAAACTATCAAGTTTGGCTCACAATAGCATCCCGAAGCGGGCCTTCTGTACTTTTAACTGCCCACCTCCAATCCATTCTCTGCGGTGCTACTAAAATGATCTTTCAAAAATGTCCATCAGATTAGATGAACTTCGCTTAAATCACTTTAATGATTTCCCATTGCATTTAAGATATAAAATCCAGAGTATTTTAATATAAAATAATATTTTACAATAAAATATGTAAAATCTTGGTCTACAAGGCTCTTCATACCATCCCCTGTAAGCTTCATCTCTTGATACTTTCTCTCCTGTCTACTGCATACCAGCCTTCTTTCGGATTTAAGATCATCAAGCTCTTTCCTACCTTAGGACTTTTACACAAAGCTTTTTGTTGTAGAATAAACTTCTCCCCAGTTTCACCTGGCCACCTCCTACACATCTTTGAGTCACTTCATCAAGGAGGCCTTCCTTTACTCTAAAAAAAAATACTTCCTGTTTTACTCTCCATGGCACCCTGGATTTCTCCTTCATGGTACTCTCACTTAGCTTCAGAAAAATGTTTCATTATGTGGTTCCCTGCTCTCCACTTTAATAGAATTTTTTTCACTGTTGCTTGCCAATATATAGCATACTGCCTGGCATGTAGTATATGCTCAAAGAGAATTTATTAAATAAGTGAAAGTATTTGCTCAATATTTACAGAGTTCCTTTTATGTCTAAACACCTTGCTAGATGCTGAGCAGAAAACGTCACACAAGGTGCCGTCTAGGTCCTCAGCCTGGGGTCCGGCAGTGGGGGTGCACATTACATGTATATATCTCTTCTGACAATGTAGAGTGATCTGTGCCATGGGAAAAGCATGCACAAGGTATTATGGGAGCAAATGAAGGGGCTTATCCATCTGACTGGTCAATCAGGGATGATTTTCTGAAGGAATGAATGTTTTAGCTGCCGAGTATGAAAGGATCATGTGTTACTCTAGACGGAAGGGCAGAGACAAGGTTCCAGGAGAGCATGGAGAGATAAAAATTGGGACACACAGTAGGGATGCATGACTGGAGAGAAGGGTGCTGGTGAGTTGGTGAAGGACACTATGGACTGTGCTAAGGAATTTCAACTCTATCTAGAAAGCTCTTTGGGGCCATTGAGTGGCATCAGTTAGAAATGCTACCTGATGAGTTTTGCCTTTTGGAAAGAACACTATGACAGTAATGAGGATGGATTGATGGAAGGTTAGCTAGATTATGAAAAATTTAGGTTTCCAACACTTTACTCCTAACTAAGAGAGTATTGGCCAAAGAAATAGGTGATGGGGAAAGGATAGAGAAATGTTAAGGCCTTAAAATCTATATGATTTAGTGACCACTTACATGTGGGGTTTGAATAATGGAATCTAGGATGATGCCTTGGTTTCCTAGGATGAGCAGGATGAGAACAGGTTTGGATGACAAACACAATGAGTGCATATATAGGTTTGGATATAGAGGTCTGGTGCTTGGAAGAGGGATTTGAGTTGAAGATACTTGCTGATGACTGTAATATTTGTAAGTAAGTGGTGGTTGAAGTTACGGGTTTAGAGAGGTTACCTAGGACAGTGACGGTGAAACAAGTAGCGGGATGGGGTAGGGGGCCAGGGAACTACAACATCAAGTTAGGAGAAAAACAATGAGATCGTGATGCAGGCTTAAAGGCTTAGAGGAAGGAGTGACCAACACTAACAAAATAAACGGGTCTAGCGAGATGAATCCAAGAAAAGGGCCCACTGGATTTGGCAACGACAGGTCATCAGTGACCTTTAGAACTAGAGCCATCTCAAGAAATTGGTGGTAGTAAAAGCCAGGTTACAAGTAAGTCACTGCTTAGAGGAGCTCTTTTATGAAAAAGGCTATTGTAAGTTTCTGGGTAGTTTGTGTAAGTTTCATGTGGATGATGTTTTAATAAAATACCTTGGGCTAAGCTAAACGTAAGGTAAATGAGTCATTTTTAAACGTCAGACCATTACTTGAACTGTCCTTTTTCTCATTTCTTACAGGGTTTAGCCTTGGTGGATAGACACTCAAGACCAGAAATCATATTTTTGCTGAAAGTAGATGATTTGCCTGAGGATAATCAGGAACGGTTTAACAGTCTCTTCTCTCTGAGGGAGAAGTGGACAGAAGAAGATATTGCTCCATATATTGAGTAAGTAATTTCTTACAAATTGATTTTTTTTTTTTTTTTTTTTTTTTTAACGGTACGCGGGCCTCTCACCGCTGTGGCCCCTCCCGCTGCAGAGCACAGACTCCGGACACGCAGGCTCAGCGGCCATGGCTCACGGGCTCAGCCGCTCCGCAGCATGTGGGATCTTCCTGGACCGGGGCACGAACCTTGTGTCCCCTGCATCGGCAGGCGGACTGTCAACCACTGCGCCACCAGGGAAACCCACAAATGGATTTTGACTGTTCTTATGATGAGTGGCATAGGGTTTTAGATTATCAGAATTTTTTTTTTTGAGTATTCCTGGAAGACACTGCTTCCTTCCAAACTTTCTCCAGTGGTGGCTGTCTTCTCTATCATTCTTCACAACTGCTGATCTGGGAGGGTGGGGTATGTGTCATCTCTCTTCCTTACTACTGCTTCTAGAATCACTTCGTTGCTCTTCTCCTTTCAAACTGCAACTCATAGAGGGACAGTCAACTATATACCCTCCTATGACTCTAAGGCAAGCACCCCTCTCTGATGGCCACCTTCTTTCTTTCCCACGCCCTTACTTTAACATTCTGGTAGAAGCCAGCCTGTGGAAGAACAAGTTAGCCCTGAAGCCACTGCTTGTAGAACCAATCTCAAAGCCACTAATAAACACTACCACTTCCTCACTGCATCTCCCGCCTTTCAGGGCCTCTCTCTTCTCTTTCCCCGGCTTGCTTTCCAGGGTCAGTCTTTCTCTTACTGTACCCGCTCTACTCTTTGCACCCTATCTCTGTGTCTTGTCATACCTCATTGGCAAAAATCTGCAAAGATTAAACCCAACTTTCTGTTTACTCTGTACCTGCACCAGGGCAGCTGAAATTTCCTGGAGAGAAATGACACAGTGTGACTTGCTAGTCTCACTTAAAAACTTAAGTGGTAATTAGCAGGGCCCCTGACAAGGCACCATTTCCTCATGAAACTTTTCAACCATTGGAACTTACTTTACATCTTTTTTTCTCTTTTCATAGCAGCAATACCCCGTTTCCTCTTCATCCTCAGCTTATGACCGTATTTTCTTTTTTGGCTGCATTGGGTCTTCATTGCCGTGCATGGGCTTTCTCTAGTTGAGGCGATCAGGGTCTCCTCTTCATTGCAGTGCGCGGGCTTCTCATTGCGGTGTCTTCCCTTGTTGCAGTTGCAGAGCACGGGCTATAGGCGCGTGGGCTTTAGTAGTTGTGGCGCATGGTCTCAGTAGTTGTGGCTCGCGCTCTAGAACGCAGGCTCGGTAGTTGTGGCACACGGCTTAGTTGCTCCGCGGCATGTGGGATCTTCTTAGACCAGAGCTCGAACCTGTGTCCCCTGCATTGGCAAGCAGATTCTTAACCACTCTACCACCAGGGAAGCCCACGACCGTATTTCTTGAGAAAACAGAAGCAGACAAGTCAAGACAACTACCTCCTTTCCCATGGCCTAGTCTGCCAGCCTCCTGTGTGGGCACACACTTGCTCTGCCGTCCATCCTGTGTGATGCATGAACTGTCCTTGCTCCTAAGGCCAACCCTCCTTCTGCGCTAGATCCATCCCCTCTGGCCTTGTTAAAAGGATCCTCTAGTTGTCCCTTCCCGTGTTGTGTTATCAACGTCTCCCACCAACTGGATTATGGCCAGCAACACATGTATCACTATGAACAGTATTCTGCAGTACTGTTCATCTTAAAAAAAAAAAATAACAGTCTACGGTACCCCACGTCCTCTGCTCTCCTTCACAAGAAAGCTCCCTTTAAAAGTTTGTGTACTCACTCTCTGCTTCTTTGTCTCCCATTCTTTCCTTAACCCAATGACAGATCCTTAGCCCAATGGCATCTATCTTTTTTACATTCAGTGGTCAATTGTCTGTCCTTGTTTACTTGGCCTCTTAACACTATTTGATGCAGTGGACCACTTCCTACTTGAAACACACCAGCCTTCTCCCTTCTCCCCCAAGGCAGCTCCTTTTCCATCTCTTGCTGATGTCTCCTTGTTTTCCCAATCTTTAAATGTCGGAGTGCTCTAGCATTCTATTATTGGCTATCTTCTTTTCATTTTGTGTTTTTTCTTTTGGTGCCCTCATGTAAGCCCAGTGACTTCCTAATTTTATCTTCGTACTTGACCTTTTTCCTGAGCTCCAGATTCTTACATCTAGTTACCTAATCTAAATTTCTGCTTGGATATCTAATAGGAATTTCAAACATGCTCATAATGGAACTGTTGATTCCCCTTGTCCTAACCCCATCACCCTCATCTCAGCTATCAGCACTACCATTAATCCAGTTACCCAAGCAAAATGTCTAGAAATCTTCCTTTTTTTCTCTTGCCCCCTGTTTCAAACTTTGAGCAAATCCTGATGGATCATCTCATACCTGCCTCTGATTGGTCTCCCTATTTTAGTTTTTGCTCCCTTCTCCTCTCCCCCCTTTTAAACTTCTGGAAAATTTTAAACATTCAAAAGTAGCAGTAAAATATAAGGAACCCTCCATGTACTTACTACCTAGCTTCCATAATCATCAACTCATTGCCTCCATTATGTAAAACTTAGATCACATTATGCTTTTCTACGAAATAAAACCCTCCACTGGCTTCCCATTATATGTACAATTAAATTACAACTCCCTCTCATGTTCTTCAAGGTCCTGTGTGATCTTTCCTTGATCCCTTCTCCAGCTCAGGTCCTCCCATATCTTCCCTTCCCTCATGATGTTCCAGTAAAAGTCTTCTCTCCTTTGAGGTACAGAAGAGGAAGCTAAAATTCAGGTAGGGTAGGTAACCTAGATAAGCTCACACAGGTAACCGGGTATCCAGGTTCTCTGAGTCTAGACCCCACTGTATCACATTGCTTTTATGTCTGATTTGGAAGCCTGTGTGATACAATGGAAAAAACCCAGACTTTGGAGACCTACAGAGCCGGCTGCAAAACTTGGCTCCATCCTTTACCACCTGAACCTCAGTTTCCTTATATCTAACGTGGGGTTAAATAATACATTACTCTTACCGTGCAGGTTGGAGATCATACATGCATGTGATGTACCTCGTTCACTTATGGCTTAGTAATCTCTCCCTACTCTATCTCTCCCACAAATACACACCCTTATGTTTGTTGGAAAGATGGATTTGGGGGAGAGAGATATAAATAGCTAGTGCTGTGAAAATTGTGTTATGTTCCCTAGAATATTTATGATGTTGATTAATTTTTTTTTACTGTTCCCACAGAGACTTGTGTGGAGAGAAGCAAACCATTGGTGCATTACTCACTAAATATTCTCGATCTTCGATTCAAAACGGTGTTAAAGTTTATAACTCAAGAAGACCCATTTCTTAAAAAGAACAACAGTCTTGTCTTTGCGACTAAAGTTGCATTGTAAAGTTGCTGGTTATAAGAAGACTTTTTATGTATTTGTATTCCAGACTTTTAAAAACCTAATTCTTTGAGGCATTTTTTTTTTTGGCAGTACGCGGGCCTCTCACTGTGGCCTCTCCCATTGCGGAGCACAGGCTCTGGACGCGCAGGCTCAGCGGCCATGGCTCACGGGCCCAGCCGCTCCGCGGCATGTGTGATCTTCCCGGACCAGGGCACGAACCCGTGTTCCCTGCATCGGCAGGCGGACTCTCAACCACTGCGCCACCAGGGAAGCCCTTTTGAGGCATTTTTCTCCTCATCTTAAGCATTTTAAAACTACTGCTCTTTTTTTCCTTAAACGTAATAGGGTATATCTTTCAGGTTATATTTGTATTATGTACACAGTGAAAACAACGACAAAAGAAAGTGTTATTTCCTATATTTAGTGTCTCTTAGTAGTCTTTGTGGGTTTATTTATAGAATAACAGTTTTGCTTTTTTTATAGTTAAAATTGCATTTCTTTAATTAGGATTTGACATTCTAATTATTAATACATTTAAAAGTTTTCAGAGAGCTAAATAGCTTCCTAGAAGAGAATTATTTATTCACTTAAATGTCATTTCTCAAGTCAGTTCCCCTCTACTTTTGACTTTGTACCCAAACAGGAGGTCACATGATGCTATATCATTTATCTAAATTAGTTATTTATATTGATGAAATTGGCTTGACAGCTGCTCCTGTTCACCTGGCTGATGTAGATATGATTTCAGAGAGACAGCAGTGAGCGGTTCTAAAGAGAGATCTTAGTTCCCTGCCCAGGAATTGAACCTGGGTACCTGGATGAAAACCAGGGATCCTAGCCACTAGTCCACCAGGGGCTAGAGGCGAGAAGCAAAGTTCCCCTGGCTCTTGCCCGGTTTGAAAGCAAGAATGTTTCTAGAAGGCAAAAACTGTAAAAACAGGTACAAAGTTTATTATTAGAGACATGGCACAAGTGGGAGAGCACACAGAGAAACAGATTGTTTAAGACAGAAGGCAGAAATACACACTCAGAGAGATGGGGTGTGGGTGTCCTCCCTACTGAGGAGCGCAGGAAAGAGGTGATTTAAATCACTTACATAAGACAGTTTTTCTGGGTCTTTGTTTATCTTTGGCCAATTATCTTGTTTCTTTTCCCACATCTATCCTGTTCTAGGACACTCCCTAACACGCGTGCCCAACTTTTTGCTAAGGTGGATTCCACCGCAGAGGCTTGTGGGGATGTGTCCACACATATCATGGGTGCACCCCTCTCTTTTTTGACCTCCAAGGAGCCTTCCTGTGCCTGTGCAGTCAGGGGAATTTTCTTGACCTCAGGAGTGGTCACCTCATCTCTTTACATCAGCAGAGGTCAGCTTCTGCCACTAGCTTTATGCTTGGCCTATAGGGGGGAAAACAAAGCTTCAATTTTACTTCACTTGACAGACACCAGGAGTCCAGCCCAGGGGCCCATCTACTTCCCACCTCAGATATGCACTCTGGGATGAAAGTTTGCGTACTCCCTGTCTGCTTCTTTGTCTCCCATTCTTTCCTTAATCCAGTGACCTCTCTTTAAACCAATTGCATCTATCTCCCTAAATATCCCCCCCATCTTCCATGCCAAATGGTGTTAAAGTTTATAATTCAAGAAGACCCATTTCAATACTAATCCTAAATGAAGAATGCTAACAGTAGTTTATAATCCTATAATAAAGGACACTGACACAGGTAATTCTTGAAAACTACAAGTAATCTCTGGCTGGTTTTGGAATGCTTGATAAAGTTCCTTTACATCTTTACTTTCCTAGTGTGTTTTCGTTTAGACCAAAGTTCAAATTTTAACTTAGCTAATGAACTTGTCACCAAGACAGTTGGAAGGGGTAGGCCAAGGTTAAATCTGGTCCGAAGTTAATTTTTTTTTTAACTGCATAATCCACAATTAACCAAGATTTAACTTAGTGGAATTTACAACTTATTCTCATGCATAAAATGCAAATACGATGGCTTTAAAATATTTGTCCGGTTTTTCAATAAATTCTGCATCTATATAATCCACTAATTTTAGGTTTTTCTCAATAAACACTGAGGCAGCAGTGCCTAGGGAGGACTCCGGAATTCGATTTAGACTCCTTGAGGTCTAATCACGTATTTTACAGCCTAAATCACTGAGCTCCAGTGAATTTATGGTGTCTTTTCACACAGCGGACCAGAGGCACACCTCTCCTAGTTTCCTATTTCCCGGGTTCCTAGTCGCCAGCCCCTGGCTCTTCGAAAACCTTTTCCCCATACTGTTCAATATGTTTGCGCTAAATCTTTAGTCCTCTAAAATTTAGTGTTTCCTTCTTTCCTTCTCGCTGTGTTCGCCTCACCCACAAAATATCTCTGGCCGCTTTCCGAAATTTTAACAGGTCTCACCCACCGTCCGTATACGAAGACACGAAAACAAAAACTCCGGCACTCGGGCAAGCCCCGCCCACTGACACGGAACTTCCGACTCCTGCCCTCACGGCTGTCCCACTTCCGCTGACGTCGCAGGTCAGAGGTGAGCGGCAAGATGTCGGCTGCCTGGCGCAGTCGGTGCTTGATGTGAGGAGCATCTCCGTGACAGAAGCTCGGCGGAGACAGCTGACGGAGCCGAATCGCGGGAGCGAGTTGGAGGCGTTGGCGGCGGCAGATCGGGCAGGGCCGGGAGTGGGTGCCGAGGGAGCCCCGGCCGCGGGGTGTGACTGTTGGGTGCGCGGGGGAGCGGGGAGTGTCAGGTGCCGGAGACCGGTAATGCCCCGCCGCCCTCCGGGAAGCCGGGAAGCCGAGCTCCGCGGGGTCTCTTCATGCCGCCGACTGGTTTAGAGCCCGCCAGAATGAACAGGAAGAAAGGAGACAAGGGCTTTGAAAGCCCAAGGCCCTATAAATTATAAGTATTTTTTCATCTCCCTTTCTTCTACGTTTGGTTTTCATTAATTATATTTTGTGATTGCTTGAAACTGATTTCGTGGGCCTGGGAGGCCTAGTGGGAAACTGGGAGCCACTCACGGTGATGGGAATGGTGTTTGTAGGGCGAAAATGGTTTGAATGACAGTGTAATTCAGCAGATCTACTGCTTCTTGCAGGTTAATAAACCTTTTTCTTAAAGTACTAAGTTGCATTTTTGCCCAAAGAAATTTATTTTCGTGGCTGTTGCTAAATTTAAAATGAGCAAGTTACCCTAATTTGTAGGGTTTTAGCATGAAAGATAAGTGTGATTCTGAGCTGCCTAGAACACAGTTCTTGTTTGTACTTGGATAGAGTTATGCATTATTTAATAACTGAAATATTTTCTTTATTCTTTAATGTACAACTCATCAGGTCGTCTGCATCAACAACATAAACTTCCAGAGAAAATCTGTTGTGGTAAGTATATCCTCAGCGGTTATAAGCAATAACAGTCCATCCTTTACAGTACTTAGAAACTTTTCTGTCCAGGTAACTGTGTTTCGAGAATAGGTAATAATTAGAACTGAAAAGCCTATATGACTCTAAGGGCCATGGCTGTGCTGTATTGGCTGCCACCTCAATTCTCTCTTTTCTTTTTTTTCCTGTTTCCTGATTAAAGTTTTATTTCTTTTAATCTGTTGCGGAGTATGAAAGTCCGTATTACCAAACATTTTAGAATCGTGTATGAAAGAAGAATAAGTCCACAGCGAGATTTTTTTTCTATGAAAAAAGTTAAGGTTGGTACGTGCACTGACTTTTTAACTTGGCTGTTAAGAGGCTACTTGTGTTTTCTGATTCTCGGCTGACCTTGTTGAGGTGGCAGTGCTTTACACTGAAGCTCTAGATAAGGTGTTTAAAACCTAGCAAACTGCCCGCCCGCCCCAGTTTAGATGTATGGATTGTTGATATATCTGTTCTAGGAAAAGTTCTTGATAACCCAAATAATTTATTCTTTCAGGGAGATCTGTATTAACTAGATCAAAATCTCAGTGAGAGCCGGTTTTCTTTGAGTGAGGACATCAACTTCCCTCTCAAACTTGTTTACTTAAGATGAGCTGTTTAAAAATGTAACCTTTTCATTAGAATCACAGAATCTTAGATTTATAATGATTCTTAAAGGTTTATTAAGTCCCGTATCCTCATTTAAGGAACTTCTCTTTCAAAATACCTTACATATGATTATTTACCTTATACTTCATGGAAGGATACTTTAGGTGTGTTGGGTTGTGTGAATTGGGTATGGAAGTTATGAGGATTAAAGAGCCTCGTTAAAAGGTTACTATAATAATCTAGGGTAGAAATGATTTAGCCCTGAATGGAGGTATCATTAGTAAAATGGCATAGAAATAGAGTTGACATGATTGACTGATAGTGAACATTTATTATATACATACTACATGTAAGACCATCTTCTAAGGTTTTGTGTGTATGACCTCAGTTAATCTTCACAGTAACCCCATGAGGTAGATGCTATTTTTTTTTAAATGGATACTATTTTCATCCTTATTTTTATAAGTAAAGCAGCTGAAAGAATGGAGGATAAGTAAATTTCTTAAGGGCATGAAGATAGCAAGTGATTGAGCCATTTTTAATCAGACGTTCCCCTTTCCACATCCTCTACCCCTGGCACAATGATAGGCAGAAAGGAATTGCAGATGACTCTTAACTAGGAATGCTAGAAAGGAGTTGTAGATGATTTTTACGTCCCCCGTTGGAAAGATTGGTTAGATGGCCTATGGGCTAGGGTCCCAGAAGGCACATTCTACAGATTAATTGAGGGAAGTAATGAAGGGACTACTTACGGTTAAGAGAAACCAACAAAAGTTGGAGGAGCACCCTAGGTTAGCAACGACAAACAGTTATCACTTCTAAACCTGAAAGAACAAAGGAAGGGAGAGGTTACAAGAACCTACTGTACCGTAGGAAAGACTTAGCTTACAGGAGCTATGGTCTTTGATAGAAGAGTGGGGCTACTGCCTCCTTCAGCCTGGCAGGGAGGATTCTGGGGGAATAAATATACGGAGCTCGATTTTCAGCTTTCAGTTTTCTCTTTGTGCCTCCCAGTTGATCACCCCAACAGGCAGCCAGAGGGCTAGTGCCTAGTTAATGCTACTCCTGGGGTGCAGAGTAAAGCAGAGAGGGCAGATTAGGAGGGGCAAAAGGAGAATATCTAGAACAGTCTACCCCTTTTGCCCCAGATCATCCTCTCTTGTCTTTTGTTATGACGAAAGTGTTCCCAACTTAACGAAGCCCTATCAGCTATTGTAGGCGTTGGCATTAGCTAACTTCCCGTTTTTGTGAGTCAAGTTTTATTTGATCACAGCCACAGCCACTTATTTATACACTGTCTATGGTTGCTTTGGAGCTACAATGGCAAAGTGGAATAGCTGCGACAGAAACTGTGTGGCCCGTTATGTCTGTTTACTATCTGGCCCTTTAAGAAAAAGTTTGCTGATCCCTGGACTAATCTGTTGGTGTGAAGAAATGGCAGTTCAGCATTATTCCCATCTAAGATATTAGCTATCACCAATATCTTTCATATAAGACAGCAGAAGAAAAGTGGTTGAAAGGATGTGAAAATTAATTGCTACAGCCTCTGCTTTCTTTAGCTGGTGTCAAGGTCAGGGTTGATATACACAGCTTCCTTATTCCTCCACCCATTCATTTTTCTCTTTCCTTTTGACAGCATTTCTTTTGGTCTGCCCTAGACGTTCATTCCTGTAGGATCTACATCCTTGCTTGTTTTGACTTCATTGAGTTGTTGCGGTTTTCCATTGATTAGGACTGTTGGTCAAGTGGACCTAAGAGGCATTCCAGTGAATCCCCTGGATTGCAGATGGAATTCTTGCTTTTACTGTGTAGTAGAATCTCAGCTGCTGCTAGTCATTCCAGCCAGTACAGTGACCGCTTTCTCTGCCTGTTAGTTCAGTGGCATGAGGAGCCCAAAGTGGTCAAGTCTCAGCTTCCAGTTTAATAGAACCATGACTCTGTGCCCAGGTGGATGCATTCCTCCCTTAGCTACTAAGACCTCCAAACACACTGACCCTGAGGTCATGAAGACAAGAAGCAAAAATTGTTCAGTGGCTTTTTGAAGGAATGGTGAACATAGTCACTCCAACTTTTGTCCCTTGGTTCCCAGATCTATTTTGGCTATGAAGAGATGACCTGATATATTGTCCACTAGTTTAAGATGGCATCCTGTTGGAGGTCTCAATTGGTGCTGTAACTGAGCCTTCAGTAGTTGATCGTGTCAGCTGCTCTGGATGATAGGACAAAAGGTAAAACGAGTAAATTTTGTGTGTACGAGCCCACTGCCACACTTTTCTATACAGATGGAGGCATGTATGGGATAGCATGTCGACATGTATGGCTTTTTGCACGTATATTATAGTTAGGGAAGGAAAATCTAGAATATGTGTCTATTTTTATATAAGGACAAATTACTGTCTCCCTCCATGATACCAGCTGTCTAATGTAGTCATTTTACTACTGAGTGACTAACTGATCCTTCCTGGGAAGGTCCCATATTAGAAGCTCATTTTGATCCTCTGCTGTTGGGAGGTGAGCACTCAGCACTGGTGGTAGCCAGATCAAGCTTCGTTGGGGGAAGACCTTGTTGCTGGGTTCATGCATAGCCTTGGAGTCTTGCCCCAATGACTACTTTGTATATTGAGCAGGGTGGCTAGGGAAAGAGTCTGGACATCTACTGGATAGATAATCTTGCCAGTTGATTTTTGAGGGCTCCCTCTGCAGTCTCTGAGGATGCCTCTGTTGGTCATTTATGTGATGACATAAATATTTTCATATTATAGCTACTCTGAGAAATTCATTTTTACATTTACTTCTCCCACCGTCCTCTTATTTTCAGTTTTCTTGTCTTGTTCTTTCCATATTCCTAACCAGCTGGCCAACCCAGCAGTTGCCATGCATCAGTGTAGATGTATACTTCAGGTCATCTCTACTTCTATAAACAGTGTACAGTCAGTTGTATTCAACGTTCTGCCCACAGTAGGCTTTTCTTCCGTTGTCTTTCAGGACCACACTTCAGTGGGTTCTGATGGCAGCTACCATCCACTTTCAACTGTGCTGGCATGCTGTGCAGACTTATTCATAATTCAGGCTTGTGCTTTGTCCTATTCTTTTAAGTGAGCATGGGGACCTCTCCATGAGGCCATGGGTGTGGATTGAGGGAGCGGTGGAGATGCAATGGGAACAAGTCCCGTTGGATTCTCAGTCACCTGCTCATGCTGTCTGCTCTTTGTGCCTGTGAACTTGCTTGGGCCTGGTCCAGAGGTGTTGTTTCCATTTAAAAATGGAAAGCTACTGCACATACTGAGTTCGTAATGGCCATTTTAGGTAACAAAAACTACATGAAATTTTGGGGGGTCCCGTGATCATGTGTGCAGTCTCTACCGCAGGGTCTTGTAGCAAACCAGTAGTTGCTTTGCAAATGGAAAACAGTTGTTGGCAGAAGAAGTCTTGGGTTTCCTCTGAAACCCCAGGAATGTTGGTGTACTGTCATTCTGCTGAAGAAAGCCAGAGCCAGTAAAGTATCTTTGTCTGCTGTGGACGTTCCCAATACAGTTGGATATGCTGAGTCATAATGCCCAAGTGGCAGGGCAGCTTGAACCACAGCCTGGACCTACTGCAGAACCCTTCCTTGCTCTGGACCCCTCTCAAAGCTGATAGCCTTATAGGTTGCTTAGTAAGTAGTATGCCTAAATGTGTATATTGCTTTCAGAATCCAAAGAAGCCTACCAATTTTTGTACCTCCTTTTTTCCCCCCTCGTGGTGGGCAGTGCAAAGTGAAGCAACTTGTCTTTCACTTTAGAAGGTTTATTTTTATGTGCCTCAGACCACTGGAACCTTAGAAGCTTTATTGATGTGACAGGCCCCTGAACTTTCATGGGATTTAACTCGCAGCCTCTGCTATCCACGTGTTTTCTATTAAGGCATTTGGAGAACTTACTCTTCCTTTCTTACCAGGTCCAGATAGCATAATGTTGTCAATATAACATACCAGTGTGATTCTCTGGGCTATCCTGTCCTCTGGGCTATCAGGGGACTTTTGGACTATATTTTGACTGAGGAGGAGAGTTGATATAGTTATTAGTTACTAGATGACAGTGAGGGGTTTCTGACGTCTGGAAGACAACCTGCTTCTGATTGATTGTTTTTTTTTTTTCTGATAGGAATTGGGGGAAAAAAATTTGCCTGATAATTAGTCGCAATATTAGCTACCAAGAACTGTGCTGATTTGCTGCGGTCAAAGTACTGCATCTGCAAACATGGTTGTGATTGACAAGTTTGCGATAAATCACTATCATTCTCGAAAACCTACTTGACTTTTACACTCGCCAAATAATTGAGTTAAATGAAGACGTAGTAGGCATCATTCAAGTCTCTGTGGTGGCACTAATCTCTGCAATTCCCCAAAGATGTCTAGTTGCATTGATTTACTACCCTGGAGAAGGGGGATGGGTGTTCCAGTGGGGTCCACTTAGTCCTTCCACTGTAGTCCTCACTCAGAGAGTGAGGTCAGAGAATGAATATGGGGATTTGCCAATTACTAAAATGTATACTGTATGTTCTGGACTGGGGAGATAATCTCCAGCCCTACTCTGCGTTAGACGTGGGAACCCCTTTATTACTTGACCTCCAAAGGCCGCCAGTCTGGGGAATACCCTGGCAGTCCAGTGGTTAGGACTTCACTCTTTCACTGCCAGGGGCCCGGGTTCAGTACCTGGTCGGGGAACTAAGATCCCACAAGCCGCACTGCACAGCCAAAAGCAAACAAACAAACAAAAAAGACCCCAAAGACTTCCAGTCTGACTAGTGGACTACTGTAATGTTTTGGGACTCCAGGGATTAGTGTCAGTTCAGAACCAAGATATAGTAACCCCAGGAAAAGGGCAAAAATTAATTTATTTGAGGTGACATAAATGTCAAGATTTTAAAAGAAAGATAAGTGAGAGTCGAACATGTTTGTAGGCATAGAAAAAAGTCTTAGAAAGAGGAGAGATTGTAATTATAGGAGAGAGTAATTAATAGAGCAGGATTTCTGAGAATACTACAGAGGATGGCCTCTAGTGCAGTAGTGGAAGGATCATTCCTAAACAGGAGGGAAAGATAGGTATGTGCAGCAGAAGGGCAAGAGAATTGATAGTTGGCAGTTGAGTGGTTCAAGTTAAGGATCTTGGGTGGATGAGGAAGAATGTAGCGCTAAAAATACCAGGGAGGATTGTAGTGAGAAACTGGAGGAGGCCAAGGGACAGGAGAATTTCATGTGGTTGAACAGGAGGACTGGCAGAGAAGTACAGGCATTGTGGACGTTCCAGTTTAAAATGTCAACGTCAGAGCAGTCCTGAGCAGTGATGAGGTGTCTTTCAGAGTGTGGTCTTGATTGCTATCCTGGAATGGCAGTGAAGATTGTAGGAATTGAAATCAAGGAACTTTGAAGCAGTGATACTGCATGGATCAGCTATATCTGCATTCATGTCATGTAGAGTGATGGCTGAGATGGGTTAGAAAGGTAAAGAATGAACCTTCAATGAGTATTGGGGAATTTGGGCAACATTAATGAAAGGAACAGAGGATGGTGTACCTGTATGGCTTGAACACATAGGAAAAGAAGTAGAAAAGGACAATAATAAAAACATTTACTGATGCCAGGTATGATTTTAAGTGCATTCCTTGTATTAAATTGCTCAATTATAATAACACCAATAGGTAGGTAGTGTCAATATTCTTGTTTTACAGATGAGGAAACTGAGGTACAGAGAGCTAGAGTAACTTAGCTCAAGATCATATACTTACTGAGTAGTGGAGCTGGACTTGAATGCGGGCAGTCTACCTCAAGAAGACAGTGGCACTATTCTGCCCTTGCTCTTATAGCATATGCTGTATAAAAGCCTATAAATGATCTAGAAATAGTGGAAAGTAGGAGGTTTCCTGTTTTTCCTTCTTCTAATTTATAGTGAGTGAAAGAATAAGTAGTGTCTTTTCAAAGGGGATTCAAGAGATGTTTCATCTAAGGCTGACAGGTAGAGGAGTTTTTGAAAGGGCTGAATAGCACAGGGGAGTTACTTCAAATGGGGTAGGGACTCTAGGAGGATGGTCCGCTGTCAGGTGGTGGGGAAAGAGCAGGAGCAAGAAGAGAGAGTAAGTGAGAGGTTAGGTGACCTGGTGGCTTGCAGTTATGCTAGTAGCCAAGGTTGACAGGAATTGGAGGCCAGTCAGTGGGTCTGTATGTTGCAGGCAGGTGTAGGTTAGGGCTGTAGGTGATGTCAGAGACCTGATGATTCAAGGAGACTGGGCTTTCCCTATCTTCATGAAGTATACTCCGTTCACTGTTTTATTATTGTTAAACTTAGTTTAGAAAGCAAAAGCCTATTCTTATGTCTCACTCCTGTAACCACTTCATGACAGCACTTTACATAATCTTTTCTAGTTCACTTTTGACATTATCTTGGTTCTCCTTGCTGTCTTTCAGCTGATCCTAGCTCATTTATGTAGATTGGTCATTGGATTGCTGGTATGCTAATTAAGGGAATTTGGATCTTCATACAATTGCTCACAGTTTAACACCTTTCAACTCAGAGACTTCATCAGCAGTATTTTTGCTTCTGCTTTTTTCTGTTCTTATTTGCTTCCGCATAAATCTGTCCGGATGGTCTTAATTTAAGGATGTATGACTCTCTTATTTGGGAATTGGGGGAAAAAGGGCTGTAGAATCAATAGGCTTTTGAGCAGTTGGGCTGAATGTTCTCTAAAAAATATTCTTACGTTCTTGCATGTTATTTAAAAGCATTGTACTGAGAGACATTATGGCATAATGGGAATCAGTTGGGATCATTTAGATGTGGGTTTGAATCTCAATTCTCCACTTATTAATAGTATGATTTTCTTTTTTTTTTGGTATGATTTTCTTAACTCTTAATCTGTAAAAAGTATAAAGTAGTACTTGTCTCTTAAAGTTGTTAATGGGATTAGAACATACGAAAGTAGTGTAATGTCTGGCATATAGTAGGGCTCATTAAATAGTAGCCATTGCAGTTGTTATAATCTACTTCTGTATGGTTATTCCCTGAATTTCATCTTAGGTATTCCTGTTGCAGCCCCTGAAATGTTACTATTTCATGTCCTCCATATTTTATGTTTCCAACCCAGAATATTAAACTCACTGGACATACATTCATTGTTTCAATGGTCCATCTTTCCCATTTGATTCAATGCAAGAGGGTGGTGGACAGTCGGTATGTATAGCTGTCTCTCATGTCTTATGTACCTGCTTCAGATAGATGGCTCGCCACACAGCTAAGCTGGTAGAACTGTATATGGCCTTGGGACTGCTTGGTAGGAAATCATGCAGCGCTTTGAAGTGTCCGCTGCTCTTGGAGGTGGCAGTAGATTTTTCCCTACTTGCCTAAATGTTTCTTGTAACTCTTGCCACCTCACATCCTGATTTACCTCCCATGAGCAGAGACTCATACTTGTTAGCTTTGGTGGTATGGTTTTTTACCCTATTTTGAGGGGCCTTGTTCTTTTACTCACTGAAGTGGTTTTGATTCTCTTTTTGCTCTGTTGTTTTTTTTTTTCCCCCTTCCTCTCTGTTTGGATTCCAGTCTGTCTATAAATTCTTAAATTTGTGAGTAGTCCTTTTATTTTCTTTTCTAGCAGATGGTCTACTTTTCACTGATAGTGAATGTGAACCACCAGGATGATAAAGTAACATAATTCAGACCCATTCAGTCACTAGGACAGCCATACTTGAAGTGAGGATCCTTGGAGAGATTGTATGTGTGTAGCTATTTGGGATTCTGTCTCTGGATTGTAGTATGTGTATAAGTAGTAGAAATCAAAGAAATATGTTCTAAAACATACCTGTGTTCATTTTAATGAAATTATTATTATCTTTACAGGGATTTGTGGAACTGACTATATTTCCCACAGTTGCCAACTTAAATAGAATCAAGTTGAACAGCAAACAGTGCAGAATATACCGAGTAAGGATCAATGATTTGGAAGCAGCTTTTATTTATAATGATCCAACCTTGGAAGTTTGTCACAATGAATCAAAACAGTAAGTTACATACTTTAAAAGTCGATATTTCTAACAGGTTTTTTTTTTCATTGATTGGATTAATTTTTTTCAACAGATTTTTCTTAGATTATTATTAGATTTTGGTTCCCAATTTATTTTTTCTAATTATAATTTCTGTTGCTTCTACCACTACACACATTTGGTTCAAAAAATTTTACTATCTCTGGCCAACACAGTAAGTTATTAAGTTTCCTTTCTTCAGACTGCAGTTTTAAAGAAGTACTATCAGAGAACTTTAAATACATTTTCTTAGCCATTTTTCTACTTTTAAAGTTTTAAAAAAATATTAGTTTCATAGATATTAATGTAATCTTCAGTGAATTAGATGATACTGTAATCTGTACATCAGAAACTACTTTAAAATATTCTATAAAATATTTGACAGCTTTCGAATATCATATAAAAATAGTCTGAAATATCTCATTCCTTCACCTTAAATATTGCATCTGTTAAGGCTACTTCTGATTTTTATCAGTAAACTTATATCTTTGTGATCAGCTTTATGTTCTGCATTTTTCATTTAAATACTTTGTTTTCACCTTTCCACGTATAATATGATAGGCTTCGTTTTTTTATTGTTTTTATGGTCAGGTAATATTCCATTTATTCGGTATACTGTGGATTACATGATTATTTTCTAGATCTTTTTTTTTTTCTTTTACTTGGAATTATTTCCTTAGGAAAGTAGGATTACTTATTATTCTTTTATGGCTCTTTTTAGCATTTCACTTGATTGTGCCCTGGGAAGATTTGTACTGATTTAAATACTGTCAACTACATTTGGAGGCACTTGTTTTTTCCGTTTTGATAGCATTGCATTATATCATTTCTGTGATTCTTAGTATTTTGGGTTAGAATGCCCCAAACTGTAAACTCTGTTTAGTCAAGGTGATATTTTAACTAGTCTGTATGTATAATATTTGACTATGGCAGCAGTTCTCAAAGTGTAACACCTAGACAAGCAGCATCAACATCACCTGGGAACTTGTTAGAAATGCAGATTTCCAAGCAGTACCCCACACCTACTGGTTCAGAAACTTGGGATAGGGTCTTGCAATTTGTGTTTCAACTAGCCTGCCAGGTGATTCTGATAAAAGGTAAAGCTTGAGCAGGAACCACTGCTTTAAGGGATTGGGAGGGTTGAGAAAGGACACTTATCAATAGACATACTTATCATCCCAATAATCATTGGTTTAAAATCTTTGAAACTCAGAAGAGAAAACGGTGTTGGGAAAATTCAGGGAGTCTCTGAATTGCTCATGTGACTTCCCATTCTATAAAGGTGAGTGGTTGAAATTACATGCTTTTACAGCCACACTTGTGGAACTGACATGAAAAGATTTATTACAAAATCATCTGCATCCTCTTTCCCCCAGAAAAAAGCAATCATTTGCCTTTGGAGCAGTAAGTATGTGCCACTAATGGATGGAAAAGTCATGTGTAAAAGAGCAGGTAGGGGAGCCATTACCTTGCCGGAGGCCAAAATAGCCACCCTGTCGAGCCTAGAACTCTGCACTGATGACAGGGTAAGAAGCTTCTCCATCTGCCAGTCACAAAACAATGTTTGCACAGCTGCTTTACCAGTTGTTGCCGCTCAGGTGTCCAAGAAGATGATCTGTGACAGTGCAATGACAGCAACAGTGGACTTCAAATCTGTTGAGAAAGCAAGCTTTGCTATGTTAATTTTGAGGTGATGATATCCCCTAAAACTTTTCTCTAGTGATAGGGAAGATACCTCATCACTTTTAGTATTATAAAGAAAGAAAAGGAAGTCATAAAGGAGAATAGTGTCGAAGGTTAGGTTAGGAAATTGGGAACAATAGAATATATTTAAACTTTTCAGGTAGCACCAGAGCTCTCTTAGCCATGGTCACTTAGTATTTTCTGCCTGGCTCTAGAATCCCGATTACTTTTTAAGAGAGATGACAGTTATTTTTGCCAGTGTTTGTTTATTCTCTGACTTGTTCAAAAGAGGATTTGAGAGTGGTTTTAGAATTTTATTAGACAACAGTTTTTTAAAGTAGCTAATGAAATTAGCACAAAGGGTAAAAAAGTATAGGATGGTGGGTACCACACTGTTAAGTTACTAGAGGAAAACTGTAGATTTGGTTTTGATATTTCTGGTTGCCATACGAAAGAGGGAAACACTATTGTTTATAAGATTTGTAAGGCAAAAGACAGAAACCTACCAGTTATTCAGAAGAAATGCTGCTTAGCAGTTAGATATGAAAGGTATCTCGTGTGAATGATGTTATTTATTTTTAAAGAGAACTTTGGCAAAGGCAGATAGTTAAGGTCTTTAGCATGTCCCTAGATACTTCTGTTACTTTTCTTGTTTCTAAAGTAACTTTCTTTCTCTAATGAAGCAGTAAAATTTCTGCTAAAGCTGAAACAAATTAAATGTAGCAGATTTGATTTGAAAGTTAAACTTAAAACTCAGTGGTTAAATTTGGTCTTGAATATGTACAAGAATGTCCTAACATTCAAAGAAGTAATATGCTACTTCATCACATTTTCTCCTTATTTGTTTTAAAGTTAAGGTGCCAGGCCCTCCTATTTTTAATGGCAAGAGTGTGCTTACCTTGGTTGAGATTCAGCACCTTTAAACTGCAGGGGGAATGTAAGGAAGGGAAACATTTAGATAAGAGACTAAGAGGCATTTCTACCTATTTGATCCAACTAAAGGTTAGCTGAGTTGTTAAATTACCTGTACTAGCAAATAAAATACCTGTTGGTTATGTAACATCTAAAAGGCTTCTCTTTCTCTCCGTGTCTCTGTTTCTGTCTCTCTGTCTCCCTCTCTAGCTTATTGTCTGCCAGGAAAATAATTTAAACACTTGAAGTTTCTCTAAATATATTTTCTGTTTGAATCTTACATATTGTAGGTATAGTTTGCCTCCATAGAAGCTATGTCTCTTTGGTGGTTTTTCTGTTTTTCTTTTTTTTTTTTTTGCTACATTTCTCTCTTCTTAGAATAAAGTAAATGTAGATTTTACCAGAGAGACTGTTTCTGTGCATGAGTAGCCTACAGCCTAAAGTGACATCTCTTTCCTCCTTGTTTCTTTTCCTTCCCTGGATAGGCTTTGCTGCTTTGAGAAGACCTTTTTTATTTTACTTGAAAAGTCTCCACTTTCCTGAGTTTCAAGAATCAGTTTAATTCCTGTCTCCTGTCTTCATTTCCATTAAGGAGTGGCAGTAGAAATGAAGCTAACTTAAGATATAAATGAAGTAACTTTGAGTGATTGGAGCAATTTTTAGAGTGATTAGAATTGATTTTTTAAATTGCTTTTTTTAGAAAAAGATTTTCTAGGTCCTTTATTTTAATACAGACGTCTACAAAGGGATTTTAAATGTTATTTTACTGATATCATATGGTAGAAGTGGTTGATTCCTTTTTTGATTTTGGTTAAGTAATATGGATACTAGTTTTATATTTTAACTCAGCCCACAGTGCCTCACTGGCAGTTGTTTTAGTAGTATTGCTTGGAATTGAGTTGTCATAATTGGAAGAACTTTGGGGTTTGTTTAGTCAAAACTTCAGCAGGAATTTTTCCTATATTATTCTACCTTCTGCTTGAATATGTCCAGCTCAGGAGAGTTTATTATATTTTAAAGCACCCCTTTCATTTCTGAATGCTAGGAAGTTCTTTATTACATCGAGCCACAGTCTGTTTTACTATAATGTTCACAAACTTATGCTAGTTAAAAATTGTTTTCCTGTAAGTTTTCTCTTTTCCAGTCTGTAGTATCTCAATACTTTCAACCATTCCTCATTTAAAACTCTTTCCAAATTTGTTAACCATTCTCTTTGCCCTGCTCTGAATACTCTCTGGTTTGGCATTGTGTTTTCTTAAATGTGGTAACCCTAGAACTAGATAGGGTTCTTCTTATTTGGACTTGTAATCACACATGCATAGCAGTAAAGCCATTTTGTTCTTGTCTATACTCATTGTTTCTAGTGGCTTGAAATTCATTAGCTTTTCACAAATAGCTACTTTAAAGTAATTGATTCAAGTTTGAGCTTGTTATCAGTGAAATACCATAGGCTTTTTCATAGAAAAACTTGTTAAGGTAGAGTTTTCTCTAAGCAACCTTATTTCATGGCATCATTATCAAATGTTGTTTCAATTATTTTTGAAAAGTCATTTTTATTAATTTTGATATTGGTTCCATTTCTGGAAAATGGATTTTTCTGTTGGTTTTTACTTATTTATTTATTTATTTTATTCTGTATGTGAATTATAAGACAGAAGAAAAAACTGAGTGTGACAAGGATATAGAGCAGAACTCTCAAACACAGCTAATAGAAATGTAAATTGAGATCGAATGTATACATAGTCTATGATTGGTGGTCTCACTCCTACGTGTATATCCAATATGTTCACCAAGAAAAAAGTGCAGAACTGTTCACAGCAGCATTTGTAATAGTCAAAACTGTAAATTACCTGAAAACCCATCAATGGTAGAATGGTAGATTGTGGTATATTCTTACACTGTTGGAATTCTAAAAGTAATGAGACTGAATGACCAACAGCTAGATGCAATGATATGGATGGATTTCACAAACTTAATGTTGAATAAAACAAGTCAGACACAAAAGGATGTGTATTAAGTTGTTAATCTATCTCATTAGATGTCACAATAATAGGTTACCCTTGGTGGTAGGAAGCAGGCCTAGGTTAGTGATTACAAGAGGGCTTCTGGGAGGCTGGTAAAGTTCTGTTCTTGCTCTGCATGCTGGTTACTTTGGTTTTGTGAAAATTCATCGAACTGTATACTTGGAGTGTATATATATATTTCTGACGTATATTGTGCTTCCATGAAATGTTTTTAAACGGAGAAAAAGTTTACAAATAATTAAATCTTAAGTTTTGCAAAATCTGCACACACAGTTTTAAGAAGCACACGTTCTTTATCTGACAAAGAATTAAGAGATTCTTTTAATTTAATATAGATGTTTATAATAGGTTCTTGGAGAAAATTCTTTTGATTACCTTAATTTACTAGTTTTTAAGTATCCCCTACAACATTACTCATCTTTAAACTTTGTTTCCTTAAGGAAGAATGGGTGGTGGTTATAGGGCAGGGGCATATTAATATTTTGCAATCATTATTATTCTGAAAATTGAAAACACTTACAATCTTGTCTTGTAATTTTTGGCTTTTATTAGGTTATTATGAAAGGAAACATTTTTGATTCATATTATGAAAGGAAACACTGAAATCCAAGCCATGAGAAGATTGTTCCTCATAACTGACTTTCCAATAGATTCCATTTATAATGACTCACCATTTTATTTGGACCACTTTACCTTTTCTCAGGAAATAAGGAGACTGAGAATAATTTTCCATTAAAAAAAATGAGTGGTTTAATATGTAATGTTTAAATTTGGCCTTTTGTGTAACGAAGATTTTTTTATTTTTGAATTTCACAGATAACTGGGGGATATTACAAGTTCTTCAGCTACCTTTCAGATTTCATGTTTTTGAAATCTTACTGAAAAGAACTTGCAACCTATAAATGTACAAAGTAGTTTTTTAAATTAGATAGTATGTTAACTAAGTACTGGTAAGGATGCAGAGCAACTGGTATGTTCATATATTGCTGATGAGAATGCAGAATGGTATAGCTATTCTGGAAAACAGTTTAGCAGATTCTTATAAAGCTAAACTTATGTTTACCATATGACTCAGCAGTCCCACTCTTGGGTGTTTGTACTACAGAAATGAACATTAAATTCACATAAAAACTGTTACACAGTTATTTATAGCAGCTTTATTCCTGATAGCCAAAAGCTGGAAGCAACCCAGATGTCTTTCAGTGGACGAATGAATAAACAATCTGTGGTACAGTCTATTCAATGTAATACTATTCATTATAAAAAGGGACAAACAGTAGATACATGTAACACCTTAGATGAATTTCAAAGACATACTGAGTGAGATAAGCCAGCCTCAAAAGGTTGCATTCTGTATGATTCCATTTATTTGACACAGGGCATTGCACAAGGGGCTTTTGTGGATGGCAGAACTGTTCTATATCCTGATTGTGGTGATGGTTGCACATGTTAAAATTTATAGAATTATATACCAAAGGAAAAAAGTTACTTTTACTGTATGATAATTAAAAAAAAAAAAGATGGTATGTGAAAAAACAGTCATTTGTTTTTTAATTGTGGTCCTGGAGTTTTTAATACCTTTATTTTACATATTTAAGAGAAAGAAAGTGTTAAAATTATTGAGAAGTCTGCTTTACTTTTAGAACCTTGTGTTTTGTAGTTGTTAAAAGTCATAGTTAATATTACATCCTTACTAGTTAGGAGAGAGTTGGAGATGGGGGGGGAATGGCCTCCATCATATTGAGAGTGTGTAAGTTTAATGTTTTCTTTCATGGCTTTTCCTCTTTTATTTTCCCTATAATTACTCTGTAGAGTATATGAAACTTGTCTTTTAACTAGGTTAAAAATTTATTAAGCTAGTGAAATATCACTGACTTGACTTTATGGAGTTATCTAATGGCAAGATGATAGACATAAAGGTGCACAACAAGAATATGGCTCACAGTATTGTGTCTAATCTTGTTTTCTCGCTCTTGCCATTCCTTGTCTTTTTTCTTTCTTCCACTTCTTCCGTATTACTTTAACTGATTTCAGTGAGGAAATGCGATATGTGTGTGTATGTATATACATACATATATATATATATATATATATATGAGTTATTTTTATGGAATAAAATTAGAAAATCAGATGAGAACAGTATTTTCATATTTTCATAAGGCTTCTGTGTATTGTTTTCATTCAATAGGAAATAAGGCCAGGTACCTGTTGAACAAATATTTTTTGAGTGTCCCGTGGCATTTAGGGGATATAACAGTGAACCATCCGAAAGTTCCTCTCCTTCATTAAGGTTACATTGTCATATACTGGGGAGTGGAGGGGAGCAGTATTAAATTTTGAGGAATTAATTCCCATTCTGATTTGTTTTAAACACCTTAATTTCTATCAGATTATAAAGCTTGTTGAATCCATTCAAATTTTTGCCAGATTGATAAAGAATAATTATTTTTTCAATTCTATGTATATTCTTTACATTTGTATTAGGAAAGTGTAGTGGCTTTGGCATTCTAAAATTAATGAAGGATGTGATAGTCATAATAATCACATAGCATTGGAGAGTAGACTATATATGCCATTGCATTTATAGGTTTTTTTTGGGTTTTTTTTTTGTTTTTCTTTTCTTTTTTTGCAGTATGCGGGCATCTCACTGTTGTGGCCTCTCCTGTTGCAGAGCACAGGCTCTGGGCGCGCAGGCTCAGCGGCCATGGCTCATGGGCCCAGCCGCTCTGCGGCATGTGGGATCTTCCCGGACCGGGGCACGAACCTGTGTCCCCTGCATTGGCAGGCGGACTCTCAACCACTGCGCCACCAGGGAAGCCCGCATTTATAGTTTAATAGTTTTAGTCTTGGGAAATAGAGCAACAGTTACTTGGCTAAAGAGCATTCCTATGAGTTATGTAAGATGATATAATGGTTACAAACAAATGGTGCCAAGCATTTAAGAAAATGCTTGGTGAAATATATGGCTTATTGTTAAAGCTGGCTTTCTCTTTTTTTTTTTCCCCAGGAGAAATCTCAATTATTTTTCCAATGCTTACGCAGCTGCGGTTAGTGCTGTGGATCCTGATGCAGGAAATGGAGAACTTTGCATTAAGGTTCCATCAGAGTTATGGAAACACGTTGATGGTAAAATACCAGGAACATGTTGAGTATACAGTAAAATCATGTTGGATTCAGTGACTAGAAACTTTTCATGAAAATTAATGGTACCTAAATTATAAATTAATCAGTTGAAATATACAGGAGTTGGAAGCTCTTTTTTTTCTTAAAGATAATTGGCTAACAGGAAAATAGCAATCAAGGGCTATGACAAAAAGCAACTCATTTCACTGTTGCTTTTAAAGCGAAAGTTATAAAACAAAAATTAGATGGTTGGAACAATTTGTCAAGATTTGAGAACCCACACAGTATTAACTCAGTTTAGAATTATAGCATTTTATAAAAGGAAGGATCCTAAAAAGTCATCTGATTCAATTCTTTCCTTTTACGGAAGATTAATCTGAGGTTTAAAGAGAGTAAGTGACCTGCTGGATGTCACTAATTAGTAGTAGAGCCAAGGCTAGAATGTAGGGCTGCTAACACCCACTCTGCATACTTTTACTTTGTCTTATTATTTCTGAATCTTCTTTATTTCCTTGTATAAAGTTATAGCCATTATAATTATCATACATAACCTTCTGCCTACCTTTATTTTGCTTTATAAAATTAATCAAGATAAGGAAGTAAAAGACTTTGTTTTGTTTTTGCTCTTTTTGGATAGTTTGTATGTGTATATGGTGGGGGGAGGGGTTTACCTTGCAGGGGGGTTACCTAGTTTAGGGTGCAGGTGTGGAAGGTCATCACTACATGTTCACGGGTTGGAGAAAGTCCATATGGTTGTAATGTTTTGAGGGAAATTAAAAGGAACATCTTTCTTTAATCTTACGGAAGCAACACGTATTTATTACTTAGAAATCAAACACAGTAAATAATGCTGCATAATGTAAATTTTTGGGTAGTCCTTCCCTCCTACCCCACTCCCTACTCCTTAAAGTGACAAGTAGGGTTAACAATCTGTGTGAGAATGTACTAAGAGAACAAACTTGAAAAGTAAGTTTTGAATTGGATCTGGAAGCCCTTAGCTATGTGGTAGTTTTAAACTATTTTCTTTAGGCAGTATAGCATTGTCAGAAATGTTGAGAGGGGGATATGGTCTGACCAGTATTTTGGGAGAACACAAGTAGCAGTGACTAGAATTGAGTGGAGGTAAGAACACCAGTGGAAGCAGACTGTTGAGTTCCTTATAGGCAAAGAGATGGTAAAAGCCTAAACTAGGTTAAGTAGTGTGATCTTTTATGTAAAGCTCAGCCTTTGATTCCCACTTTATGTTCAGTGCAAGTCTTTGCCCTTATTATATCGACCACTGTTACCTAATTATATTTTTATATATCAATGTATGTATGTATTTATTTGTTGCAGAATTAAAGGTGCTAAAGATACACATCAATTTTTCTTTGGATCAGCCAAAAGGAGGTCTTCATTTTGTGGTACCCAGTGTAGAGGGAAGTATGGCAGAGAGAGGTGCTCATGTTTTCTCTTGTGGGTATCAAAATTCCACAAGGTAGATTACTAATTCTTATGTATTTCAGTTGATTTCATTTTTTCAATTGCATTTTTTTCTATGAATATGCAATACATGTATTTAGTGTAAAATGAGAAGTATGAGCTTGATCCCCAACTACTTGAACCTCTTCTGAATCGTGTTCCTCTTCAATCCTGTCTTCCCTCCTTTCCTTTTCAAGTCTACTGTTCTAAAGTTGTCTCAATTCTTTCATTTTTTAAACTTTTGTATTGAAGTAAAACATACAGAAAATTACACAAATTGTAAATAGAAAGCTCAATACACTTTCACAAGTGAACAAACTCGTGTAATTCACACTCACATCAAGAAAGAGAACATTAACATTACCAGCATCGCAGAGTACCCCTTCTACCCACTTCCGTTCACTCTTGCCCACCTGATAGCCTCCTGCCATAGGGCAACCACCATCCTGATATCTAAAATACTGTAGATTGATTACACCTATCTTTGAACTTCAGTAAATGGAAGCATATGCCTTATGCTCTTTATATCTGCTTTTCTTGTGTAACATTGTGGTAGTGAGATGTACCTTTATTGTTGCATGTAATTGTAGTTCATTCTCATAGCTCTGCAGTTAACCATGTTATTGAAATATTATGTTATGTGTAGTCTCCTCAGATTATTAACTCCTCCAAGCCAGGGATGATGTCTTATGTTTCTCTGTGTTTCAGTAGCAAGTACAGACCCTGGCACATAGTAAAACCTGATCTGAATAGAACATTGAATAGAAATTTTATGTCTGGCTTTACCAGCACTGTTTGAATTTATGCAATGCATCACATACTCCAGAAAAGCAGTTTCCTGACGTTATGGAATAGATTCTGAATATTGTACTTTTAAAAACTTTCTTGTAAGCATTTTTAGTTTCCAAAAATGAATGCTACATAAAAACTGACTATGAATATACAAGTAAAAATTATTTTTAATTAAAAAATTGGAAACTAAGAATTGCTTACCTCTTTTCAGGGTTTAAACTGGAGGTACTACATGATATATTTTATCAATATTGCCAATAATATTTGGAGACAGAACTTTATCTTTAATCACATTCTTTCAGGTTGCTCAGTAAAAAACATCAGTGGGCAAATAGCTAAAATTTCTTCTTGTGCATATTCTGTAAATGTTAAAATAACTTATATGTGGCAGAAACAATGTAGGTTATACTTTCAACATGTTTTCTGCACTGTTGATCTTTTTTCTAGATTTTGGTTCCCATGTGTTGATTCATACTCTGAATTATGTACATGGAAATTAGAATTTACAGTGGATGCTGCAATGGTGGCTGTTTCCAATGGAGATTTGGTGGAGACAGTGTATACCCATGATATGAGGAAGAAAACCTTCCATTACATGCTTACCATTCCGACAGCTGCGTCGAATATCTCCTTGGCCATTGGACCTTTTGAAATACTTGTAGATCCATATATGCATGAGGTAAATCATAGCTTCTTGCTTCTTTCCCTCCCACTCTTTCATGCCTAATCAGAAGAATATTAATTAAATACTAAGTTTTTCTTAATTCTTCTTTCAACTGTTAGAACTATCACTAGAGAGAAAAGGTTTCTTTATCTGAAATATATAATGACATGCAGTTTGGGCCCTGACCACTAATGTTAAATAAATGCTCACCGTTCACTTATGGTAGTCTCTAATCTGTTCTTTTATAGTGTTGTCAGAAGAATAGTTTTTTATTGTATATTAAAAACTTTCCTTGCCTCCATATCCTGCAGTAATCAAATTTCTTTAGCATGGCTTTCAAGAGCTTCTAGAATTTGACCCTAATATTCCTTTCTAGCTTTTTCCTCATTACTTTTCTATTTATGGTGGTTATATTCAATATAGTTTACTTAGATTTTTTTCTGACCAAACCATATTTTTTCCCGTCTTTGACTGTTTAGGATGTCCTCTTTTCCCCCTCTCCTTACCTGTGAAACTTTTGTTCAATTCATAAAGTTTAGCATAAATGTAGTCTTCATGAAACTTTGCTGAGTCATTCTAGTCAGACTGATACGTCGTTATTGATGTTGTTCATTTGGCACAGAATCATAATAAGAGACAGTGAGACAGTATGTGATATTTGAGTGTCTGTGTCCAAAGTGGGATTAATGTAAGATGTAATTATTTCTGTTGCTGATATTTCTTATCTCCTCACTACCAGTAAGCTTCCCTGCAGTTTTCATATTGTTTTTTATATGTACTGAAGATAGTATAATGACTGTTAATTATTTAAGATAGTACTATGATGTGCAGTATTCACTAGGTTAGATATTTATGAATCAAAGGCAGGTTTACAATAAGCCTTGGAAATTTAGATTGTTTTGTATGCATATGCAAAAGAAACTTTAATTTGGAACCAAAGTTATCATTTTCATTGGATCTAAGCATTTCAGACTTATAATCCATCATGAATTTAAGTCTTAAGTGTAATGAATATTTTGTAAACATAGTAAATAGTCACTAATTTCATACCAGTATTTTCTCTCAGTGCCACGGATTTGTTAAAAAAAAAAAAAAGGTGGGGGGCAGGGATTTATATGCAACTTCATTTATAACTGAGATATTTAGGAAATTTAAGATTTCAGTTAACTCTTTTATTTAATGATCTTCCCTGCTTTTTATTTTTAGGTTACTCATTTTTGTTTACCTCAGCTTCTTCCATTGCTTAAACATACCACGTCGTATCTTCATGAAGTTTTTGAGTTTTATGAAGAAATTCTTACATGTCGATACCCATATTCTTGTTTTAAGACTGTATTCATCGATGAGGCTTATGTTGAAGTGGCTGCTTATGCTTCCATGAGCATTTTTAGGTTTGTATCCAAATTCAAAAGGCCTAAATTAGGTTAATGATGTGAAGATAGGTTATTTATTTTGTGATCAATTTTTAAATTTATTTATTTATTTATTTTTGGTTGCATTGGGTCTTTGTTGCTGTGTGCGGGCTTTCTCTAGTTGTGGTGAGCGGAGGCTACTCTTCGTTGTGGTGTGCAGGCTTCTCATTGCGGTGGCTTCTCTTGTTGCAGAGCACGGGCTCTAGGTGCACGGGCTTCAGTAGTTGTGGCTCGCGGGCTCTAGAGCGTAGGCTCAGTAGTTGTGGCACACGGGCTTAGTTGCTCCGTGACATGTAGGATCTTCCCAGACCAGGGCTTGAACCCGGGTCCCCTGCATTGGCAGGCAGATCCTTAACCACTGCATCACCAGGGAAGCCCCTGTGATCAATTTTAAGATGCAGTTTGAACCTTTTCCCTTCAATTTAGTTATGGTTGGCTTTGTAGAAAATCCAGTTTTCAAAATTGAAAAATGTAGAAAAGCATAAAGAAGAACATTTCAAAATAACCCCAAAGATTCATAGTATCTTTATCCAGAATTAACTGATACTAATTTTTTACATATGTGTTTTAGTCTCTTTTTGGCTTATGCATTAAAAACAAAAATGATACAAGTTACTATATGGGTATCTAGTGAGGTTTTTGTCCTAGCACTATTTAAAAATTTACTGATATCATCAGAAATTTGTATGCAAAAAAAAAAAAAAAAAGAAAGTTTTATTTCTTTTTTCTTTTACCCTCTTTACCTCCCTCCCTTCTTTCATTCCTTGAAAAGTGCCAAATTTAGAAGTTATATGTCTCAGGGTCAGTCATCTTTTTGGGGGGGTCTATTTTCTCTTCTGTAAAATGGATATAATAATAGTGTTCTTGCATTCTTCCGAGTTGTTTAGACAATCTGATGGGTCAGTGCATTTGAAAGTAAATAATATAGCACAAAACATTAAAGTATTATTAGGAAAAGATTTTTGAAATTAGAAGAGCCCTTCATAAAAAGATCAGTCTCTGCTTAACATACCAGTTTCTGATTGATGCTGCAACCCCCTACCCTCCTAAAAGGGTATTTATATTTTTCATGGAAATCAGTGGGAAACATTACAGTCCTTGCTTTAAACAAAAGTTATTAAGATTATGAATTTCAACTAAAATTGTAAAAGCTGTTGGGGACAGTATTCTGGTTTTTCTCTTTTATGTATTAATTAAATTCTGTTATTTTAAAAGTGTGATTATTTTATTTTGATTGAATAATTATTTATTTCTTGGTTATAATGAGCTATCTCTTCTTTTAAATTCCAGCACAAATCTGTTACACAGTGCCATGATTATAGATGAGACACCTTTGACTAGAAGGTGTTTAGCCCAGTCCTTAGCCCAGCAGTTTTTTGGATGTTTCATATCCAGAATGTCTTGGTGAGTAATTTCAAAGTTTACAACTACTGAGAAGAATCAGGAAAGTTTATTTTTATTTTCTTTTCCTGCAGTGTAAGTTGAACTTTGTCCTAACTGCAGATAATTAACAGACACTATTACATATATTTAAAGAAAAGTAATCAGTGTAAATTTCATCCTAAATTTTTGGCCATGTCCTCAGTATATCAATAGAGTTAATTTTGTAATATGCAATAAGAATAAGGTAAGAATTTTGATAACATCAGTTCTTAAAGAACTAAATAAATACTGTAGATACAAGGACTTCAGTGTACAGAGAACTATAGTTAGAATTCTGATGTCAGTATTCAGTGCAATTGGTAATACTTAAGGTAAAATAATGGTCCTCTACAATAGTGATGTTGCTATAGGGATTTTCCTGTTAGTTCCTAGATTTGTGCTAATTTGCTTGAAAGATGTGAGAAATACAACACTTTTTATTTTCTTTTTTAAACTTGAGATGCATTTGAAGAAATAGACAAAATTCCCTTAAGATTATAACTTATGATTATAATTTATAGTATGTAAGTCTTGGTGTCTTTTTCTTTCTTTCTGGAGGGGAAAGGGTGGAGGGTAAGACTTCTTGATTTGTAATTTTCCTAAGACATAGTTTCATTAAAGGATAGTATCTGGAACATGATAGACAAAATGTTTTAATGAACGAATGAATGAATGGATAAACATACGAATAAATAAATGAATGAAAGGTGTCATTGCCTTTCCACTTAAGAAACTAAAAAATAAGTAATTAAACTTGAGGTCTTAGAATCTCACTGATAATTATGCATGGGATTGGTAATAAAAGAATGTGGACTTTTAAGAATTGAGCAGTATTGGGGCTTCCCTGGTGGCACAGTGGTTAAGGATCCGCCTGCCAATGCAGGGGACCCGGGTTTGAGCCCTGGTCTGGGAAGATCCCACATGCCGCGGAGAAGCTGAGCCCGTGCGCAACAACTTCTGAGCCTGCGCTCTAGAGCCCGCAAGCCACAACTGCTGAAGCCTGCGTGCCTAGAGCCCGTGCTCTGCAGCAAGAGAAGCCACCACAGTGAGTAGCCCGGGCACCACGATGAAGAGTAGCCCTCGGTCACTGCAACTAGAGAAAGCCCATGCACAGCAATGAAGACCCAACGCAGCCATCAATCAATCAATCAATCAAAAAAAAAAAAGAAAGAATTGAGCAGTATGGTCCTGGCTATGTGCACCTCTTTCCTTAGAGGCAGACAGTATGGGCAGACTTGGGTATAAGGGAAGCAGTACTGCCAGAGCAAAGCACAAACATAGGTACCTTGAACCAAGAGTATAAAGTGGTCTTATAATTAAGTTGATGCCAGATGTGAAGAAGGTACAATGAATGGATAGGCAGAATTCAGTCAGAGGAAGTGGGAAAACCAAATGGTTTGATAACTTTCATTTTCTTTAAGAAGGCAGAGAAGTACATGCTAATGCTTGTTCTGTTACCCTCTTTGGCCTTTGGCCAAAAATATCTGAAGAATTTTTATTATTAAAATAATAAAATTTATTATATTTTATTTATATTAAAATATATAAAATGATATATTATTATTTGACTTTTTGCTTAGGTCTGATGAATGGGTATTGAAGGGAATTTCAGGCTATATTTATGGTCTCTGGATGAAAAAAACTTTTGGTGTTAATGAATATCGCCATTGGATTAAAGAGGTAAAAGCAACTAGATCCATTTTCCACTTAGAAGTCAATAAGACATGTTAGTGTTCTCCAGATTTTCAAGTCATGTGTCCTTTATTTTTTAGTAACTATAAAATACTTATTGTCATTTGAAAGTCCTTGAGTTTTTCCAGCAAAATGAGAATCATTTTACAGAGAAAGACTAATGGTCTATTTTATCTGCTTTCCATTGTCAGTGTTGGCCTCCAAAGACTTTTTTGCTAAGAACGAGAATATTTAGGCTCCTTAAACATCAAGTTAGTTGTTAGATATATTCCAGCTCCTCATAGTAGTCATTTTTAATGTAATTTTGTGCTTTCTAAATTTGTTTAGGCTTAGAACCTAGATTCTGGAGTCAGTTTGCTTTTCGTTTTGCTTCATACATTCACAAGCTTTATTTATGATTTTGCTTAATCTTTCCAAGTGTCTTTTGTATAAGGAGAGTAAGTAGTAGTAGTATCTGCTACTACTAGTAGTATCTACTGCTACTACTAGTATGGACAGGGATTGTGAGACGTTATACGTGTGATGTGCATAATGCCTAGGTCATAATAAGTACTTATTGTATGTTGGCTAGTCCTTCAGTGTATTTATGTTCTCTGTCATTTTCACATCTTTTCCCATTATTTAAAGATTTGGCCAAAAAGAGAAAGTCAGTTGTATTTTACCTAGCCCATTCTGTTCATATACATTTTAATCATACCATGTTTATCTTCTCACCTCTCAGGGGGAAAAATTTCAGCCTTTAATAGCCTCATTAAATAGACCCCCTCTATCCTCCTTCTTTTCTCATTTTATATACTTTTACCATCTAAACCTAAACTTAAGTAAGCCAAAAAGTAATTGCAAAAGATTTCAAATATCGAGAACTATAAAAGATTCATACATCTAGAACTGAAGAGTCCATTTTTAATTTCAAAAACTTAAAGTGTTTCAGGCACTGTTACAAACATTTTATAAATAGTAGCTATCTTAATCCTCCTAGCTACTCTTATTATTTGCATTTTACAGATAAGGAAACTGAGGCACAGAGAGGTTAAGTTATTTGGCTAAAGTTACACAGCTAGTAAGTAGTAGAGCCAGGATTCAAACCTGACTTTTAACCACTTCATTATGATTTTTCCCACTTCTCTGTACTGCTTGTATGTTACCTACACTAGTCATGAATTTCCAGCACAGTTGTGTTGTCTTTTTCCACTTAAACTTTTATTTTTTCATTTTGATCTGTCATATTAAAGAAAACTAGAGAAGTTTTAAAATTATAGATCCTGTCATAATTTTATCCCTATTTGTTTTTACTTGCTTAAATCCTCCACCAGAAGCAAAATACAGAGAAGGAAGAAATAAACTTGGAGAACAGGTCAGAGAGGTTGGGCAGAGCCATTAGGAAAACTTGCCAGGCTACTGGCCAGCCCTAAAGTCATAAAGTAGAGAAGGCTTTTTGGCTCTATCATTCGGCCAGTTGTGTAGTCTGCTTTGTTTATAACATAAACTACCCTTCAAATGCATTTCATTTATTTTCAGAAATTTCCATTCTGATTCCGGGAAATTGGAAACCACAGTTGAATTCTAAAATTTGATATGTAAAATAATTTTCACTGACCCCTATTTTTATGTCTTTTTAAGGAGCTGGACAAAATAGTGGCGTATGAACTAAAAACTGGTGGCGTTTTATTACATCCCATATTTGGTGGAGGAAAAGAGAAGGATAAGTATGTTTATTGTTCAGAGATACTACAAACCTTGTTTTATGGGATTAGTCTTTTAGGATCACTTGTATGTGTATCGAGGCCCACACAGGCCAAAGAAGTGTTAATAATGGTCTGTAATAATACTGAGCCCATAGATATTGGTAGTATTCTAATTACTCCTTTCATTACTTTTGCATGTGATGACTGTAAATGGATTTAAACATTAAAAAAAGACTAAAAATAATAAAGCTTTTTTCTTTTTCATGTTAATTTCCTAATGCTAATATATTGTACTATTCTCATAAATGTTTAAAAATAATAGAAAAGGCTAAGTAGATGATTTCAGCATCAACACATCCTACCTATACCTGTTTATCTGAATGGTCAGCTACCTAGACACTTATTTACTCTTTCCTTTTTTTTTTTTTTTTTTTTTTTTGGCGGTACACGGGCCTCTCACTGCTGTGGCCTCTCCCGTTGCGGAGCACACGCTCCGGACGCGCAGGCTCAGCGGCCATGGCTCACGGGCCCAGCCGCTCCGTGGCATGTGGGATCTTCCCGGACCAGGGCACGAACCCGTGTCCCCTGCATCGGCAGGCGGACTCTCAACCACTGCGCCACCAGGGAAGCCCCCCCCTCTTTTCTTTTATTTCCCTTTTTCTCACTTTCCTTCTTTTCTTTCCCTTTCTATTTTTTAGCAAGTCACTGAGACAACCACTTATAACAACATAATGGTACTAGCAGGGATTCTTATTTGTTCTAGGGTCCATGAATTCTCTAAGGGAATATGGATTGAATTGGGTGGGAAAGTTTTTCTGTATTTTTTACTCACCATTAACTGAAATTTTATATTTCTTTTAATTATGACTGTAGGTAACAGACAGTGCTGTGACTTTGTCAACAGTAGAAATGGATGTTTTCTTGTCACATTTTAATTGTTAGCAAGTATCTTGAAATATTCTTTGCACTCATTACCTTAAAATTAGTACAGTAGACCACTGCTAGGTCTTGTTATTTAATGCATTAATAAACTAGCACATATGTTGGTAATGTCATAGTTATAAAAAATATTTTGATAACTGTATTTCATTATAATTGGTTTCCTTTGTAAACCTGTGTATTTTATTGTGCACATTTAAAAGCAGTTTTTTCTGTGGTCCATAGGATTAACCAGACTACCCAAGTGTCTAAAGTACAACAAAGGTTAAGAAACTGCAAGTTGTATAATCAGTAGTCTTTTCTTTGGTGGAAGTATGGTCACTGAGACAAGATTAGGTCAGTGGCAAGGCATAGGAATTTGGAGTTAGACAGACTTGGATTTTTGTAGTTACTGATTTTTGTGAGCCTAGAAAATTGTATAACCTTTGTGAGTGTGTGTTTTAATGTGTAAAACAACAATGATTATCCATCTTAACCATGTTTGTTGCCAGGATTACTTGAGGTAAAGCTTTTACATAGTATGCACTCATTAAAATGTTAGTTCCTTTCCCTTTCTTCTCTTGACTGCCTGCTATATGGCAGTTTCCCAGCATATAATTAGAGCATTCCCATTGTGTGTAAATAATTGTTTACACTAAATGCTTTTACCTTTGTTCTGTCCATTTATTTAGTTCCTTTTGTATGCTTGATTTTCAAAATTTATGTATAAAAGCAACACATGAATGCATGCTCTTTGAAGAGATTCAAAACAAGACAGTTCAGAAGTATGTGGAGTAAAAAGTAAAAGATCTTTTTTAGCCTTCTTTCCACTTCTCACTCCCATTACTTCCTCTCTTGGAGATAACCTGATTATAAATTTGGTATATTGTCTTCCAGACCTCTTTTTTTTCTGGTCTTTATTTATGTGTATATGACAGTTACAAAATACAATTTAGTCATGCGTGTTACTGTGTACTTCTCTTTTTTTAAAAAATTAACCGTATCGGTATTTTGGCAAGCATTCCATGTGACTGTACGTGAATTTACTTTGTTCTATTTATATGCTATATAGTATTCCGTTATACCTTGGAATTTATTTAACCTTTTTCATATTGCTGTCCATAAGCCCAGAAGTAATAGTGGAGTATAAAAGTAATTTTTCAAATATCAAATTACAAAATTTTATATTTCAGTATGCCATGCTTTTTTAAGGAAGTGTAATGACTATTCTTACACATTGATTGTGAGAGTGTAATTTGGTACACTGATTTTGAAGGGTAATTTGTTAGTACCAATCAGAATTTTAAAATGGGTAATTTTTAGATTGAGCAATTCAACTTCTGAGTATGTTATCATATAGAAATTATTCTTCTAGATATTTGCCATACAGAAATACTGCACATGTATGAAAAGATAATCACTGTAGCATTATTTGAAATAATAAAAAAGTATAAACACCTTAAATGTTCATGTATGTTGTAAATATTTTCTACAGACTGTACCTATCTTTTAATTTACTGATGATCTCATGTCAGAATTTTTAATTTTTACATAGTCTGGTCTTTATGTCCTCTGGATTTTATATTTTTCCTTGTGAAGATTTTTCCCACCCCAAAATTATGAAAAGATATTTTTTTCCTTTATTTTCTTCTAGTACTTTTATAATTGTTTTTGTTTAAGATATGTAATCCATCTTGAATGTTTTTTGTATATGCTTTAACCTGGGGATATTGATTGGAATTGCATTGATTGTATGGATGAATTTGGAAAGCATTGAAATAGTACACTATTGTGTCTTCCTACCAGGAGGTTGGCATGTGTTTCTGTTCATTCAAATTTTCCTTTATGTCTAGTTAAGTTATTTTTAGATGTTTCCTAGTCTTCGTTGCTCTCATACTAAGGAAATTGCTAAGGTATTCCCATGAGGTTTTTGATTTATTGTCTTGATGTAGCTATGAAATTTATTGTTTATTTAATTCAAATTTGTTATATTAAACAAATCTGTTTATTTTTTTAGTCCAGCATCCCATCTACACTTTTCCATAAAGCATCCACATACGCTCTCCTGGGAATACTACACTATGTTTCAGTGTAAAGCTCACCTTGTGATGAGATTGATTGAAAACAGGATCAGTATGGAATTTATGTTACAAGTAAGTATTAAAGAACTTAACAATTGTAAAGAAAGATCTGTTCTATATGTATATAATCTGAATACTATTCTGTAGAATAGGAGTCAGGACATCCAATTAGCTGTTTGCCCAGTAAGTAACCTGTTCTTTTTGTTTGTGTTTCCTCAGATGTAGAGTGGGTATGAATACTTGACCCACTTAATGCAGGATTTTTATGAAGATAAAACTAAAATGTGAGGTTAAAAGTAAAACCTGTTTATGCTATGATTTTGTGTCTGGCGTTATTTAGAATATTGAGGATGAAGTGCCATTTACAAATATTTTCAATAGAAAAAAGCACATTTATCTAAAAGAGGGTTATTTTTGCTATCGCTAAATTCTGCCATATGTTTTAAGCAAGTTTTGGCGGAAATAGTTGATATGTACTAGTTGAGGTAATAGAAAGCCAGTTGTATTATAAATGCTCAGCTATTCTTTTTCCATTGATAATATTCTTAGAGGTAAGTGGAAAATAACTTTTTAGTAATCTTTTTTTAAAAAGCATTTTAAATTTGCCTTAAAGTTAAGTTTCTTGAATCCTTCTGTCCTTTATCTTGCCTTTAAAGAGCAGAAATATTAAATGAGATGTGGTCTGTAAAGAGCCGGTTCACTTCTTAGAGTGGTATAAATGCAAATGAGTGTTCTCAACTTCTTAAAGAACGTGTAGTTCCTATGTAAAGCTCGTAGCACAATATGTTATAGGTGTTGTATAGTATTATAGCTCTTAAAAACACAGTATTCATTGTCTGGCCAGGATGTCATTAAAATTCAATTATATTTAGAGGAAGAATGATTTTATAGTCTGGCTGTTTAAATCTTTTCATGCTTTCACTGCTAATAGTCTTTAACTAAAACAATCAATGAAGTAAGATGTGAAATTGTCTTCTGTAATTGTCTATAATAAAGTTATAATGCAAAGTGGGAATAGTACAGAATTGCAAGCAATGTATATTATCTTATACAAACTAAATGATACTTTGATTCTTGCAGGTTTTCAATAAACTGCTAAGTTTGGCTAGTACTGCTTCATCTCAGAAGTTCCAGTCACATATGTGGAGTCAGATGTTGGTTTCCACATCTGGATTTTTGAAATCCATCTCGAATGTCTCTGGCAAAGACATCCAGCCTTTAATAAAGCAGTGGGTGTATCCTTTTCAATAGCAGTTCAGCAAAGGAGGGAAGGTTATGTGTATAAGGGGAAGGAGGAAGAAAAGGGCTTTGCGGGATGAAAGGAGGTAAGTAATAGTAGAAATAACCAGGAACTGTAAATCATTTCCTCTAAGGTGCCTACTAAGTATTGAGACACACATACATACACATCTGTATTTGTAAAATTTGGCATAAAGTACCTTTTAGTGTGTGAGTATAGCAATAGGTTTGATGGTGAGGGAGGTAAATAATCCACCAGACAGGCCTGTAGGATTACTTGTAAGATGCAGTGGTCTGGTGACTTCTAGATGTGGTTAGAGGTTGGCACAATTTGAGTGGTATCTTGGAACTTTTCAATTGTTACATTTTTTTCATTTCAAGGCAGTATATTAATAACCCAGTAGAGTGGTTTTGCTTCTTTCAAAAAAACTAATTTCTTAATGTTTCAGAATTTCTTTTTAAATCTGGGGAAACATTTTTCACAAGAATTTTGAATACTTTGCCACCTGGTTTAGAGTGGGGTACGCTCTTAAGCTTTGAACCAGGGGGAATGCATTTGAAAATTATTACTACCCTAATGAATAATTTATTTTGTTTAGTACGTATTTATTTTAGTATGCAAAAATTCCTTTACAATTCTTCAGAGACCAGAGCGGAGTGGTAAAATTTTATGGAAGTTTTGCCTTTAATAGAAAACGAAATGTCTTGGAATTGGAAATAAAACAAGATTATACATCTCCTGGAACTCAGAAATATGTGGTAAGTTTTTTTTCCAAAATGGCCTCCTGCACTGCTTTCTCGCCAGTTTAAATAAAGGAAGGGTTTATGGTTGGGGAGCTGGTTGGAAGTTTCATAGTGAGATTTTTTTTGCAAAGAATGAAATTGAGAAAGCACCAAGTGTCAGGGAAGGGAGAAGAGGGTTGCTGATACAGATCTTGGAGGAAACAAATTCTCCCAATTATCCCCACCTCTGGTACCAGCCGCCTTTCTGTGTCTCCACATGGAGGTCTTGTATAGTGTTATATCTTGATATATATACCTGTACACATAAGAACACACATTGGTTTTTTTTCTAGTACTATCTTTGAACAGTATGTTTCTTTTTAAAGGGACCACTTAAAGTGACAGTACAGGAGTTAGATGGATCCTTCAATCATACATTGCAAATTGAAGAAAACAGTCTTAAACATGATATACCCTGCCATTCCAAAAGCAGAAGGTAGGCATTGGATCTTAACTATAAACTTCAGTCTCACAGATTAAAATGCCAAAATAAAAACCCTAATGTATACCTAATTTTTAAGTAGAGAACATGTTATCTAATATTTTCCCCCCCTTTTACTTCAAGTTAGTATTACCGAACGTTCTTTTTTTTTTTTTTTTTTTTAATTTATTTATTTTTGGCTGCGTTGGGTCTTTGTTGCTGTGCGGTGGCTTCTCTTGTTGCGGAGCATGGACTCTAGGTGTGCAGGCTTCATTAGTTGTAGCACACGGGCTCAGTAGTTGTGGCTTGTGGGCTCTAGAGCACAGGCTCAATAGTTGTGGCGCACGGGCTTAGTTGCTCTGTGGCACGTGGGATCTTCGCGGACCAGGGCTTAAACCTGTGTCCCCTGCATTGGCAGGCAGATTCTTAACCGCTGTGCCACCAGGGAGGTCCCCAAACATTCTTTATTTGCTTTCTGTTCTTGACAACATTCGTATCCTTAGAATTAAATAATTAATTTTAAAATTTAGGTTTGAGAATCCTTATTTTGTAGGGACGGGGGAAGTGGAATGGAAGTTTGAGTTTTTGGAGCCAGGAAAACTTCAAGACAAATCGCTTAGGTTCATTCTTATTAGTCTCATTTGATTAATATCTATAGAAAATATTGGGGAAATGGTCATTGACTATAAGGAGAGTAGCTGAATACATATGTCACGAAAAGCCCCTGCATCTTCTTTACTACGTCTCCTTTACTCTCCCTTTTCTCTGTATCACCATGCCCTGAAAGAACATTCTTGATGTCTTTCAAAGGCACGTTACCAGTTTACTTAAAAAATGTCCAATGGTTCATCTTTTGTTTAATATATTTTTTCTTTACCACTTTTTTTGTTTCTTAATTCAGCTATTAGCATATGCTCTGAATAGTGAAAGGAATGTGTAGAAATATCAAAATTTCAGAGACAGAAGTCTTATACTTATGACTACACTTAGGTTATCTCACACAGACAAGAATGTCAGTTGATTTGAAGGCGTTTAGAGAACTTGATTCTGAAATCTCTGTAATCATTCTCTGTGAAAATTCTTTCTTAGTTCAGAGTGAAATTCTTCTTCTTTTTGTCCTGTGCACCTTTGAAATCGAGAACATCTGATTGCTACCCTTTTCATAATATTTCCTTTGTTTTGTTTTCTCTGTAGTAATAGCATGTCATTTATGTATCCTTTGGTGTGAGGAACATAAAAAGACTGTGCTCTCTTTTCCTATTTTGTCCTCATGTGACCATGCATTTAGTGTAGTGTCCGGTAGATTTTATGATTCAGGAGTAATTTGCATGGAAGCAGTTGCTTTTGTTTTGGCTTATCTTAAATCTTGTGCATATTATTTATACATATTAATCAGTACTGTTAAGATGTTTTGTAGTTTACCACTTGCTTTATTTCATATAGGACAGCACCTTGCATGTACATAACATGTTCAGAATTATTCATGTCTCATTTCAGGCCTGGTTATTTTTTTGTTTTTTTATAAAGGATTTCCTTATTTGGTAGATCTCTTATCTTTCTGTGTAAGACTTCCAGGTACCAGTTTTTGGGAATATATATATGTTTTAAGTTAACATTTAGTTGTATATTTCTGATTTTTGTTAAACTTTGATCAGGAAGACATTTTAATATCATTTACTTCATTCCCTTCAGTTTCAAAATAGACAGGTTTTGTGGTGTTTAAATTCCATTACATTTTCTATCTCTTCCTCCTTAGGATATCTTTCAACACTATGTGAAATTCTTAATTTGAACTTCAGCTGCTCTTTATCTGTTTTCAGAATTGGAAATGTCACAATTTTCAGACTTACTTTTCCTTAAATGTAGGAATAAGAAGAAAAAAATTCCACTGATGAATGGAGAAGAAGTTGACATGGATCTTTCTGCAATGGAGTAAGTTAGTTACTTAAGTTTAAGGATATAACATTTTCTGCATTCTCATTTGTCTTGTAATATATTTACATCTAAAAGTATGTAAATGTCCTGAAATTAGTGCATTTAATACTTTCAGAAGGCAATAAAAACCTTATGTTGAAAACAAATTTTAACATAAAATTATAATTAATCAAAGAGAGAAAAGTAAATCTAGCCTGGCCCAGGTGAAATTCAGAGGAAGTAGCCTTGAATTAGTTTTCTTGCTTCCCTCGTGGCCTCTAGAGCATTGCTTCTCAAACTGAAGTGCGTGTAAGTCACTTGGGGAATCTTCTTAAAATTCAGTTTCTGACCCAGCTCTTCACTAGTGGGTCGTGATAGTTTGCATTTCCAGTGAGTTCTCAGATGTTATTGGTTTTCTTTGTCTTTGGACAAAGCCCCAGGGCACTTTAAGACTTGCTGTGTTTGCAAAAAACAATTTAAATATCATTGTAAAAATTTTGTGGTAATATTTATTGATTGACAGGCATTTTATTTTTAAATATAATGTAGCTCAGAGTTTATTTCGCCCATCCATATTGTGCCTGTGTAGTTTTTATAAAACATCTGTAATTATTTACTAACTTGGTTACCAAATATCACTTCTATTTATTACACAGTTTATATAATCTTTCCATATTAAGTCCTTGCCTGTAGTAAGTACCCAGTAGTATTTGTTGAATTGAGTTTATATTTCAGGTGGTGTTCTTTGATAAGAGTGTTAGACTAGATTTTTAGGCGGGTTGCTTTTCTCTTTTTTTGGCCATGCCCCAGGCGACATGAGAAATCTTAGTTCCCCAACCAGGGATCAAACCCGAGCCCTGTGCAGTGGAAGTGTGGAGTCTTAACCACTGGACCACCAGGGAAGTCTCTAGACTAGATTTTTAAAACTGTTCTTGTTACTTTGAGAGGTACATGAGGATAAATTTATGCTATACCTCTGAACTATGATTTCAGAACTTTCTGTTTGATAAAAATGATCATGAGTCTAGCATATTTTTAATAATAAGTCAGCTAAGCAAATTAATTTAATAAATTAATAAGAAATAAGTTTATCTGGGACTTCCCTGGTGGTCCAGTGGCTAAGACTCTGCACTTCCAATGCTGGAGGCCTGGATTCGATCCCTGGTCAGAGAACTAGATCCCACATGCCACAACTAAGAGTTCGCATGCTGCAACTAAGAGTTTGCATGCCGCAAGTAAAGATCCCACATGCCGCAATGAAGATCCCGTGTGCCACAACTAAGACTGGATGCAGCCAAATAAATAAATTAGTTAATTAAGAGAAAAAAGAAATGTTTATTTTAGTTACAGATTGATGTCTCATAAAGAGTGGCATTTATAGCCATTGGCAAGTATTAGACTTTAGGAAATAAAATGAAGAAATTTGGTCCAATTTCCCCTTTTCACATCATACAATCCCTAATCAAAATCCCCAAATTAATATTTTCAGATGGATTTTTTTGTTTCAACAAGATCAATATAGGGCTACCCTGGTAGCGCAGTGGTTAAGAATCCGCCTGCCAATGCAGGGACACGGGTTCGAGCCCTGGTCTAGGAAGATCCCACATGCCGCGGAGCAACTAAGCCTGTGCGCCACAACTACTGAGCCTGAGCTCTAGAGCCCGCGAGCCACAACTACTTAAGCCCGCGCCTAGAGCCCGCGAGCCACAACTACTGAAGCCCGCGCCTAGAGCCCGCGCTCTGCAACAAGAGAAGCCACCGTGATAAGAGAAGCCTGCACACCGTAACGAAGGGTAGCCCCCGCTTGCTGCAACTAGAGAAAGCCCGCGTGCAGCACCGAAGACCCAACACAGCCAAAAATAAATAAACAAATATATAAATAAATTTATAAAAAAAAGGATCCATATAGATAGATTAGACATTGTGAGAAACTTGAAATTCATATTAAACATAATGAGAAAATTGTCAAAATGATCTTTAAAAACATGAACGCAGTAAAACTGCATGGAGAAGGGAATCTGGTTAATAAATGCTGTGTTTTTATAAATATATGAAATTGAAAAAATAAATTAAAAAAATTATATTTTCTTTCAGTGCTGATTCTCCTTTGCTGTGGATAAGGATAGACCCAGACATGTCGGTATTGAGGAAAGTAGAATTTGAGCAAGCGGATTTTATGTGGCAGTATCAGCTCCGCTATGAGAGGGATGTTGTGGCACAGCAAGAGTCCATTTTGGCCTTGGAAAAGTTCCCCACTCCAGCATCTCGGCTTGCCCTTACTGACATATTAGAACAGGAGCAGTGTTTCTACCGCGTGAGAATGTCAGCTTGCTTCTGCCTTGCAAAGGTGAGATTATGTACAGTAGAAAGAAAACAAGATGGCTGATGTGTATTTTAAGAAAACAAAATTATCTCTGAAGGTGAATTAAAATTCACCGTAGTCTTTAATTTTACTTGGTGGTTGGTCTCTTGAAAGCTTTTGCCACATGCTTTTAACAAGGCTGATTTGAAGAAACACGTTTTGACCTGAAAATAAGTAATGCACTAAAATTTTATCATTGTCAAACTGAAACTGAGAGTTTAAAACCAAAGAGAATTTTCCCATTTTACTGAATTGCCAACCAAAGAATTGTTAATGCAAAGAATGTAAGAAATTCCTTGGTTTGAGTGATATTTTATATTGTAGTACATGAAATCAGTTCATCTTAATTATCCCACTGTGGTGGTGATTTCTTGTTGGTTTGAGCTTAGTAATCAATATTAGGGATATGGAATTTAAAATGATAGGTTCTATTATTTAATGTAATAGAAAAGTTAATTTATTAAGAAAACTACATATTTTTCTTTAGATACAAAAAAAAAAACCTGAAGGTAGAACAAATGCAAGCCAGAAAATGCAGACAAATATTTGGCCAGAAATACTGGGTTCCAGGTATTTAAAAAGCATATTGGTACTAGGTTCATTCCCATATAGTAACTCTCTTGCCTTCCTCCCTGCTAAATCCACTTGTCCAGCATTTCAACAGATTATAATGGTTTAGATTTGTTTTATCTCTAATGGTAACTAGTGAGCAGTTTGATTCCTACATCTACTCAGATATATGAGGGAAAATGTGATTTTCTTTGATAATCATCTGCTAAGGATGTAATTTCATTGCTCCTATAAAGTTCTTCGTGATTCTCACATGCAAAATTCTTAGCAGATCTGTAAAATTATAGACTTATTTAAAGTTAATTATAATTTCATTCTTTTCAGATGTGATTTTTATATACACTAAGGTATCAATAGCAAGATGTGCATTTTTTGGTAAAGTGTTCTTACAGACTTAGGTGGTAGCACTGTACTTGCTTAGTTTTAAATTAGGGTAGATTTAAAAGCCTTATTTAAAATCCATGGTGGTGTTTCTATCTGATAAATTTAAAACATTAGAACTGCATCTGCCTAAATGGACAAAACTTACTCAGAATAAAGTCTTTGCAAACAAGTTTTCTTAAAACATAAGAAGAGTGCTCCAGTTTAGAAACTAACTTGTTGAAAACAGTTACAAGTGTACATAAGAATTTTAGGGGGGGTAGAGTTTATATATATTTATAAATATATAAATATATTTATGTACATTTTCTTGGAAATGATCATGAGAAGCTAAAATGTATTAAATTTCTAAGAACTGAAATTGTTATAAATGAATCCGATTGTATCGATAACTTTTAGAAAGCTATTTTATTTATTTAAAAATATGTTTTCCATGGTGGTCAAATTACTTCATTTTCTAATTACTTGCAGATTGCAAATTCAATGGTGAGCACATGGACAGGACCACCAGCCATGAAGTCACTCTTTACTAGGATGTTTTGTTGTAAAACTTGTCCAAACATTGTGAAAACAAACAACTTTATGAGCTTTCAAAGTTACTTTCTACAGAAGGTACAGTCTCCCTTCTAGTTTTCTTATGATTGTTTTTTGCCAATATCTGTATATCTCATTTTAACCTGGGGACTCTTCAAATATTATTTACTTTCTTATAAATGATTTTTTTTGTGTTACATGTGTATACATGTGTTACATGTGAACACATGATAATGTGTTCTCTTTTTGCTCCTAAAATGTTTTCCAAAGTTCCAGTTGTTCATTGATTTATGAACTGTGTGCGAGTAAGTCACTGTCCATATTAATACTAAAGTAAGTAGAAATGGATAATTTGACTTTTTGGTTGGTTACATGGGGGATGGAGGTATGGGTGAGTCCTTCTGATGGCCATCCTTGTAGGATGTGGACAGCATTTCTGAGTCAGAGACAATACAGCACACAGCTCTAGTTTCAGTCCCAGCTCTGCTGCTCACTAGCAGTTTGCAAGAGGACAAGTTTCTTAACTCTCTAAACCTCAGTTTACTCAATTGTAAATTTAGCTTTTTTAAAAATTAAATAATATCAAGCATGTGAAGTGTTTCGCACTATATTCTTATCAAATAGCAAGTTTTTTACAAATGGTAATTTAGAAAGTGGTGGTGTGATAGAGCCACTGTTATAGGAAGTGATGTGGGAATGGCAGGGTGGTCAGCATTTGGGCAATTTGGAAATCATTTGTAAAATATTTTGAGTAAGTTAGTAATGAAGGCCCAGATTAGATTAACTAGATTAACTAGAAGGAGGAGTAAAGTTGAAGTAGAGAAAAACCAATGAAGCCTATTCTTTCATGATTTGGTGTTGAAGAGTGTGAGAAAGGTGACATGTTGAGGATAAAGCAAGGCTGAGAAAGGACATTTCAGGTTTTGTTTTGTATAGAGGGAGAAAAAGCTTGAGGCGTGTTTGGCACAGAGAAAGGAACCAGTGGAGAAGCAGAGATGAAATATTCATCTCTTGGGAGCAAGTAAATATAAAAAACATTAGAGCAAATTCTGAAGTTATTAGTAGTGGGTGGGGACATAGTTGTGAGGTTAATTTTAGAAAAGATAAGAACATTCCTTTTTCTGAGGCAGGTAGAAAGCAGATTAAAAGTAAATGAAATGATAGATGTTGAGGGGAATGTTAAGCAAGGTGAGATTTGTATGTGATGGAGAGAAATGTGAAAAGAATTACCCAGCCACACTGAGACACATGCTGAGAGTGGAAGTCATGACATATTGATAGTGAATTTCATCAGCAGAACAGATTCAGGAGATCGGGTTTGGGAAAAGCCAGTATTGGTGTGATCAAAGAAGTCTGAGGCATCCTGTTATTTTAAAGAACCGAGCATTTCATAGTACTTGAACATGGTTGCTCAGCTCTCTATTGCCATTTCACTAATGTATGGTCTGAAAGCAAGTTAATTTCTGTGACTACCGAATGTGTCCCCTTCATTATGCCATTGTACTTCCATATACCTGAGATCAATATTCAGATTGGGAGTTGTGATCCATTAATGAGGGGGGTCATGAAATCAATTTGGAAGTTTTTTTTTTAAAATAAAAGAAAACAATAGGCAGTATCAGAATGCGACACATGAAATAAGGGTAGGTGTAAGGTTTTTTTTTGTTTTATTTGTTACTTTGTATACATGACGTGTGTGTGTGTTTGGGATGTAAATGTATTTCTTACTGTGGGTTACAGTCAAAAAAATTGGAAAAGCAGTGCTTTTAGACTAGTTCACCTTTCACATAATACTTCTAGTGGCAGAAAAGAGAGAGAGAGGATTAGTGCTTAAATCAAATTTAAGTCCTATTTCTATGGAAAAAAAACTTTCCCTCAGTTCTTACAGCATTAATAATAACTATTATAGCACTGACCGTCCCCTTGCTTCTGGTCCTTCCAGCAAGCAAAGGAGTCCTGCTACTTTCTGTCCCCCAGCTTAGAGAGAATAGTTATTTTGAATCAGAAGACGGGGTAGTCCAAATCTCTCTGTGTACTGGGGACTGTGATGTTTATTTGTCTGTAGTTCTGCCTCGAGTTTGAATAGCTTGGTTTTACTGGTAGAGGTTACCACTGTGAGTCAGGCTTCTACTTCCTTAGAAAAGTTGCCTATGAAAATTTGGAAAGGAGAAAGTTAAGCTGGATTTTAGATAATTTACCATTTTTCCTTAGGCTGAGAATGGGGCAGTGGTACTGGAGAATCAGTATCTTCTCAGACTGGTGATTGAACTCTACTGTCTGCCTGCCACATGCCTCCAGCCACTGTATCCATTAATCCTGAAAATGGTTGTGAGGAAACTAGACTCCTGCTCAGTAAGCAACTAGCTATAATAATCCATCTTAATAGATAGTGGTGTAAAAGTTGAACAATGGTCTTATCTAATGTTAAAGCCCATACCTTGTCCCTTGTAAAACACAGAACTGAATTTACATTACACATACCTCTTCTGACAAATGGGCTACAGAGTGTATCCAGTTATGCAGCTTTCCCCTTGGTTTCCTACTCAGCTCCTTTGTTAGCATGTTTGAGACATGTTCCCAGTGTGAGGGGGTAGGAATCAGTGGGGGTTGGAGTCCATCCAGATATCTGTGTCAGCCCCAGAGTAACCCTGTTTCAGCATATACTTCATTGAATTGTAGTAATGAAAATTAAACAAAAATTTTTTTTGTAGACTATGCCAGTTGCGATGGCTTTATTGAGAGATGTTCATAACCTTTGTCCCAAAGAAGTCTTAACATTTATTTTAGACTTAATCAAGTACAATGACAACAGAAAAAATAAGGTAAGATACCTTAGTATTATAAAAGTAGCCAGTGATATTTTGTTTTTAAAGAAATATTTAGACTGTGAAATCATTGTTGTGTCCATTATACTTGAAATTTATAGAGAAAGAAATATACAAACATGATTTATTATAATCAGTAGATGAAAACCAAGATTACTTGGTTTTTAAATGTTCCGTATACTGTTATAACGTGGAGATAGAAGTACATCAAATTTTGGGAACTCAGCTAACTTTTGTTTTGGTGAAGTCTGACAGCCCAGTTTAATTTTTATTCCTTTTTTCTTTTATCAAGTGATACCCAGAAAACAGTTCCTCTTGGGATAACTTGTTCATTGATGAATTTGATTTTTTCTTTTTTACCATTATGTGTGTTTTATTCATTTATTTAGTAAATTACTATTGAATGCCATGCTTCAAAAGTTACTTCACCTTACTTGTTATCATTCTAACCATCAGCAAGTGTTTTTGAGAATATATGCTATGCTAGGCGGTATAACACGTTACATAGAAAGAATGCATGGTAGTTGCCGTCTGGAATTTCATTTAAATTAAACGTCTATTGAAGAACTGCTGCATATCACAGTCTGATTCTGGGGCCTCAAGGATTCAGCCTAATGGGGAAATCAGACAAGTAAACAGGTTATTCATAACTGCTAAAGTGGAGGTATGTATACACAAATTTCTAGGGAGATTCGGAGGAAGTAGTGCCTTCTTCCAAGGGTATAGAGAGACACTCAGGGAAGTTTTGTACATAAGATGTGACCCTCGAACTGAGTCATAAACAATAGGATTTTCCCAGTCTGAGTAGGGCCAGTCTAGGAAGGTTACTCCGAGCAGAAGGAACAGCACATATAATGACACATGTAACTTGTAGGATAAGTTGAATTCATGAGAAGTTCAATAAAACATTACAACAGTAAAAAAAAAAAGTCACAAGTGGACCTCCCTGGGGGCGCAGTGGTTAAGAATCTCCCTGCCAGTGCAGGGGACATGGGTTCAAGCCCTGGTCCAGGAAGATCCCACATGCCGCGCAGCAACTAAACCTGTGCACCACAACTACTGAGCCTGCGCTCTAGAGCCCGCGAGCTACAACTACTGAGCCTGCGTGCCTAGAGCCCGTGCTCCATGACAAGAGAAGCCACTGCAGTGAGAAGCCCACTCACCATGACGAAGAGTAGCCCCCACTCGCTGCAACTAGAGAAAGCCCATGCGCAGCAACGAAGAACCAACGCAGCCATAAATAAATAAATAAATAAATTTTAAAAAAGTCACAAGTGTTTTATTTACAAATGGTGATTTATAGTGAAAAATCAAGAAGGCAAAATTTTCCTCTTTAAGTCAGTAGAGTAACATTCAAATGATTTAAGAGTCCTTAAAAAAATTAGTTCTTTAAAGAATACATTATAGCTGATACACTTTCTTTCCATTTTTGAATATTGTTAAAAAAGGTTTTGTAAGATTCTTTCCTTCCTAATCTGCTGGTTTGTCTTGACTTTCACTTATAGTATTGCCTTCTTCACCTACACGTGAATTTCTTTTTTTGAAGATATAATTGTCTTCAATTAAGACTAGCATACATCTTAATCCCTGAAGATATTAAGGACAGAATAAATGCAAATAATAACAACACGTAATACTAGCTAGTTTTTTGTATGTTCCATGGCCTGTACCAAAACTTGATTAATATGATCTTCATCAGACCTCTGAGATAGATACTATAATTATCTCAGTTTCCATTTGAGGAGATAGAAGCTAGTAAAAGCTAACAGATTTACTCAAGGTCATATATGCGGTAGGGCCAGGGGCAAAACCCAGATTTGTCTGATGTCAAAACTTAAAAATTATTGTTGAGAGAAAAAGATTTTGTTGTTATTTAAAGATTTGCAGATTAATGGATTAAAACTGGAAGAAAAGATGTGATTGGATGGTGCCTAAGAATACTTCATTGATTTTCTTATGTTTGCTTTTAAAGTACTTCACTTCCAACCACTAATGATTTGTCTCTGAGGGCTTTGGTTAAGCATGTTTTTTAAAAAAGGTTCACTATATAAAGTGCATGAGAAGAAATGAAAGATTTTTCTGGGATTAAGATTAAATTAGAGGGGCTTCCCTGGCGGTCCAGTGGTTAAGATTCCGCGCTCCCAATGCAGGGGGCACGGGTTTGATCCCTGGTCGGGGAACTAAGATCCCACATGCCACACAATGCGGCCAAAAAAAAAAGATTAAATTAGAAATACAGAACACTAAATGCCAAAAAGAAGTTGGGATTTGGGGGTGGCGAGATATTTTTTTAAATTTTAACATCTCATGAATTGGGCAGGAGCGTTAAATTCAGTATTCTAGATAACTTAGTTTTCAAGAAGACTAAAATTAAATCCCTTTCAAGCCTGGTTATTAGTCATTTTATATGAAAATCTTTTATATATACACATGAATTTCTAACATATATTTCTCATAAATCATATATACACTTATGAAATTTGTCTTCTTAAATAAGTATGCAGAACATGGGTTGAACTATTCCTGATACCAAACGATCATTGTTAAAAACTTCAGTCAGCCTTTGCTGCAGTATGTTGACGTTGATGCCTTCAGTTGGTTTTTTTTGTGGGAAGTTTTGCTGTATGTACTAAATGCCCCCACACCCCCCAGTTGTGTTTCACAAATTATTTATTCTTCACTTGACTTTGGGGTGATCAGATAATCTAGCCTGTTTGATTAGGAGTATAGTGTCTGTGAGAATTGGATATGGTCTGAGGGGTAAATGTTAAATATTTTGGTTTTTGTACTTCATCCACATCCCTGTCTCATTTTTGATTTCTGAGTTTATTCTGTGCTCTGAATACTTAGTTCAGAAATGGTTAAGTAAATGGTCTTTTGCTTTGTTAGCAAAGTAGTTATCAGAGGTAACAATGAAACTATAAAAATACTTGGAGAAAACCTATGAACATTATTTAAATGATCTCTGAATGCAAATGGCCTTTCTGAGTGTGAAATAAAACTTAGAAACCGTAGAGAAAAGGTTGACTGAAGTTATAGAGATTAATTTTTTTAATCATTAGAACAGTTTGAAAACAAAACTCATCCATGGTGAATACTTGTGGAGTATTTTGTTTTTGTTTGTTTTTATGTGCCTTGTTTTTTTTCCTACCTGGTATTCGAACATAGGAATGTTTAGGGACTGTGCCATTATGTGTGTCAGTTGGAGGTTCTGGCTCCATGGTGGAAGTCAGAAGGGTCTCCTAGCAGTTTGTTTTGCCACAGCATAATCCCAACACTGCTGATAGAAGTAATTAATTTGCTTGCTCCATGTTCAGATTTCTAGGCTAGAGCATCTGAGTTGCTGAGTTTAAATCAAACCACACTCAGATTGCTTTCAATAAATTGCTTCTCTGGGAATTGACTGGGATATGGATTTAGGAATTTTTATTTGTTTTTTTGGATGGTTTCCTCCCTTTTCTCTGCTTCTTTTGCTAGAACTCCTGTTATTTGTATGTCATGTGTTCTACACCAGCCTTCCAACTTCCTTGTGCTTTCTTTCCTATTTTTTATCTTTTTTTTTTTTTGCTCAAAATTTTTGGAGTTTTTTTCAATTTTATATTCCAATTTAATTTTTATTCTGATTCTCTGCATATTTCTTTTTTTAAAAAATGTATTATCCTGTTGGAAGGGATATCATTGGTTACTTCTCAGACAATATTAATGGTCACTTTTGAATTTTTTTCCCTCTACTGGTTTTCTTTTCCTTGTATACTCTTATTTCCTCCAAGTCGCTTTTCCCACTTTGTTCTGGTCTCTCTTTATGTTAATGCTTTCTTCAACTATCTGGTGACCCTTGGTTGGATGTTTTAGATGAGAATAGAGCACTGAAATAGCTGATTTGAAGCTCTGTATTACCAGCAGGATTTGTGGACTGTGGTCTTCCTTTTAGAGGAATCTGGCTAGATTACTATGAGAGTGTCTTACATGTAGTAAACACTTGTCAAGTAAAGTAATGTATTTCTAATTAGTAGACCTCTTTCACTCTTTTTTCCACTGTGTGACTCTATACAAAGGACGGAATTGAATACTAACCTGAAAACTTGCTTATGTTTTCAGATGAATTATGTTTTTAAGTTATCATATTCTATTTTATTAACTTTTGAATAGAAATGTAAATTCTGTTGTCTTCTCGTAATTATTTTTTGGCTCAGTTTTCAGATAACTATTATCGTGCAGAAATGATTGATGCCCTTGCCAACTCTGTTACGCCTGCAGTCAGTGTGAATAATGAAGTTCGAACTTTGGATAATTTAAATCCAGATGTGCGACTCATTCTTGAAGAAATCACTAGGTTTTTGAATATGGAAAAACTTCTTCCGAGTTATAGACACACCATCACTGTCAGGTATGATGATTCTTCATATTTGTTTCTTAAAGTTATTTGCTTTCATAATTATAAGAGAAATTTATTTGCATAGAGAATTGGGAAATATAGTAAAGTAAAAGAAAATAAAATTCTGTATGATTCTACCACCCATGGATAAATTATTGCTATTTTGGAGAATGGCCTTCTAAAATTTTCCTCTGGTAACATATAAATTTTAAATTATTTGCCATATTGTATATATAGTTTTTATATTCTGCTTCTATTATAAACACTTTCTCATGTCATCAGAAATTCTTCATAAGCATTGTATTTGATGTCTGCATAATCTTTTATCCCATTGGATATAATTTAAACTCTATCATAGTTTATTGTTTATTATTATGTAATTATAATACTTATATAATACTTATATAATATTATTATATTATTAGTTTATTGTTAGGCTTCTTTTAAGGCTTCTGTCAACTTTGTATGTATGACTGTCGACAATTTCTGTCTATTTCATTAGGAGTTCGCTAAAAAAAAGTTGATTTACCCATTCAACATTATGAACAGTTTCAACTTTCCATATATACTAGTGAATAAACTATATATGTATTACTAAAACTTTTGGAGAGAATACTTTATTTAAGTTATGTTTTATGCTAAATACATTTTTCTGAAGTGTGTTCCAGTTAAAATACCTGAAACTGAATTTCCAAAGTTTTGAAATTAGTTTTCTTTTAATAGGGTTTTTTATTGTCATTGCAAAAATTGAATGTTAAAAAATTAAAAAGTGGATTCAAATTACATTCATTTTTCAGCTTACTGTTATGGATTAATTTCTAATGCCTTGGAAACAAGTTTAAAAGAGTATTTAACTATAAATACATTTTCCTAGTTGTTTGAGAGCCATACGAGTGCTTCAGAAGAATGGCCATGTGCCAAGTGATCCAGCTCTTTTTAAATCTTACGCAGAATATGGCCACTTTGTGGACATCAGGATAGCAGCTTTGGAAGCAGTTGTTGACTATACTAAAGGTAATGCTTTAGAAATATATGCCCATAGTCATTTTATCAATAGAAAGAATTGTTTACCATTTACTATTTAGTTATTAGGGTTTTCATATTATGTACAATACAGATATTTTGATTTTAAATTCTTGACTCACTGATTGAGAGTTTTTGGTAAATGTAGAATTCATATAAAAATTAGTAAATGAGGGAAAATAAAAGAGTTATAGATAGATATCTTTGGTCTTTCTGAAAAGTTAGTGTATCATTTTATAGCTTTAATTACATGTTATTTTAAGAAATAGAAGGTTTGGGAGAAATTTCTAATTACATAAGGTTTCAAGAAAACATTTTGGGGCTTCCCTGGTGGCGCAGTGGTTGGGAGTCCGCCTGCCAATGCAGGGGACGCAGGTTCGTGCCCCGGTCCGGGAGGATCCCACATGCTGTGGAGCGGCTGGGCCCGTGAGCCATGGCCGCTGGCCCTGTGCGTCCGGAGCCTGTGCTCTGCAGTGAGGGAGGCCACGGCAGTGAGAGGCCCTCGTACCGCAAAAAAAAAAAGAAAAGAAAAGAAAAGAAAACATTTTGTACCTGTCAAAACTGTTGTCTGTGAAAGTAGAGCAAGAGATACAAGTAGGAACTTCAGGAGGGGGATTAGGCAAGGCTTTGTGAAGTTGAAAAAAAACAAGGAAAAAGATGAATAAGAGAACACTACATATTCAAAACATTTTCAGAAATACAGAGAAGAAAGTTAAGGTGATGAAAATATTTTCAAAAATTGTCATAAAAGGCTTCCCTGGTGGCACAGTGGTTGAGAGTCCGCCTGCCGATGCAGGGGACACGGGTTCGTGCCCCGGTCCAGGAAGATCCCACATGCCGCGGGGCGGCTGGGCCCGTGAGCCATGGCCACTGAGCCTGCGCGTCCGGAGCCTGTGCTCTGCAGTGAGGGAGGCCACGGCAGTGAGAGGCCCTCGTACCGCAAAAAAAAAAAGAAAAGAAAAGAAAAGAAAACATTTTGTACCTGTCAAAACTGTTGTCTGTGAAAGTAGAGCAAGAGATACAAGTAGGAACTTCAGGAGGGGGATTAGGCAAGGCTTTGTGAAGTTGAAAAAAAACAAGGAAAAAGATGAATAAGAGAACACTACATATTCAAAACATTTTCAGAAATACAGAGAAGAAAGTTAAGGTGATGAAAATATTTTCAAAAATTGTCATAAAAGGCTTCCCTGGTGGCACAGTGGTTGAGAGTCCGCCTGCCGATGCAGGGGACACGGGTTCGTGCCCCGGTCCAGGAAGATCCCACATGCCGCGGGGCGGCTGGGCCCGTGAGCCATGGCCACTGAGCCTGCGCGTCCGGAGCCTGTGCTCCGCAACGGGAGAGGCCACAACAGTGAGAGGCCCTCGTACTGCAAAAAAAAAAAAAAAAAAAAAATTCTCATAAAGAATAGAGCAGGTGGAAGAAAAGCAATAATCCCAGAAATAATAGAATACTTTGAAAGAGTGTAAATGAGACTGACCTAAGCTAGAGTCTGATGAAATTTAAAATTTTAAGGTTAAGGAAAAAATGTATAAGTTCCTGGGAATATCAGAACCCAGTTATTGTACAAGGTGAAAGAATACTGTGGCTGTAACTTCTTCAGAATAAGAAGAGTTCAAAAGACAGTGAACACAGGCTAACATAATGCTTAGGAAAAATTATGACCTAAGATTTTCTACTTTGCCAAGTTGTTCCTATAGCCTTGAAGACTTAGAAGTACATTTCCTATGTAACATTTTAAAAAACAAAATTCTGAAGGATAATTTTCAGCTGACCTGTAAAGGAATCAAAATAATAACTCAAGATTGATGAAAGTGTGATAAGAAAGGCCCAGTGACAAGCAACTATGCCTATAAAATAAAGAGCTAAGCTTAAGTATTTGTTAACATGGTTGTAAAATGTAATGCAAATTTCAAAGAAATTCTTAAAAAATAACATGTCAGTATAAGAACTATGTAAATCTAAAATTCCAGATTATACTAAAATATGGGAAGAATAAAGAAGTTATGATAACATTCTCATCTGAATGTAGAAAGAGAGGAATGGGTGAGGGAAATTCTTCAGGAGATATCGGTTAAGTTTCTCATGTTAAGTAGAGGAAAATATACTCAAGTCCTTATAATTTTTTGTAAATTTCAATAGAAATACTGCTTCTAGAAAGACATTATAAAAGAGTAAGAACAATATAGTGTGTGTGTTATATGTGTTGGCCCAAGTTCAGAAAGGACTGTCATTTGTTCTTCCTTTTTGTTGAGGGTTAAAGTAGTCTTTCTTTTAAAAAATGCGGGTTAAAATAAGAAAGTTTTTTCACGTATTTCTTGGCAAGAAAAAAAATGTAATCCTATGTCAGTTTTATTTTGCCTTTTACCAATTTGTGAAATATGGAAATCTTGAGGTCTACCAAATATGCCATTATTCCCAGCCAAGGTATATGAATGATGTTCACTCACATAAATCATATAATACGAAGAATTCATGAATTAGTACTACCTGAAATCAAATAGAATGCTAATATTATGATTTCCAAAAAGAATACTAAATTAATAAGTGTAATTTAATTGAGAGATGTTTAAGTGTGAACCATAAATCCTGTTCATTAGAAAATGAAAAAGTGGAAAATATTAGAAATAAAATTCTAAAAATAAAGCTTTTCAATCATAAAAGTAATACTTTTTGAAAAGGTAAATGGAAATAGCTAATAAGTTATTTTGTTAAAGTTAATTATATTTATAGTACTAGTTTTGCAGTTGTTTCTTATGTTATAGTGAAAAGTTAAGGCTACTCTTTTGTCTTAAATGAAAGAAACCACTTGGGCAGAAACAGTTTACCATACTGTATGATATAGTTGAGATACCATTGAGTATCGAACCTCTCTATAATTTGACTTAAGCATCTAGAAAAACAATTTAAACACATTTCCATTTAGAGTTAATCATCTCTAATTTAGAGCTCTTAATAAATTACAATTTGTTTTATGTTGTATTTACTGTTGATTTGCGCCTTAGTGGAAAATACATTCTTGGTCCTGTTTTATGTTTTGGCTACATATATAGCACAGTACTTGTAAAATTTGCCAAGTGGCCTGTTGCATTAAAACATGTAAGGAATCGCCTGCATCCTTGAACTCTGATTGGAAATACGGCTAAGGCAGAATCCTAAATATTAAAGGCAGAATCCTAAATATTAAGTGTAAATTCCCTATTTGTCACTTGTTTAAATTTGTTATAATTAACAACAAAAGTATTTCTTTATTTTTATTTTCAGTGGACAGGAGTTATGAAGAATTGCAATGGCTACTTAATATGATTCAGAATGACCCTGTACCCTATGTAAGGTTAGTTTTTTTATGCTGTAATATTTTGGTTTTGTAAGTCCTAAAGTAAATAATTTCAGAGCATTATACTTGTTCCATGTATATGGAACATGTATATAATTTTTGAAAATACAGGAATGTGTTATCCATTTACTCATGTCCTTTTTTATTTTATTTGCCTTTGGAAAGACATTTTTAAAAATACATCGTTACTAAGGGTAATTCCCTGAATTTTACATGTGATTTCTATTGTAACTTAAAGAAAAGCTTGTGTATCCGTTTTTAGTGCACACGGAGGAACAAAGCCCTTATCCTAAAACCTCTGTATCGATTGATTTAATCTATTTTAAAAGTAAACAAGAGCAGTGTTTTGATGTATCCCATTTGTTCCTTTCTATCTTATATAGAATCTTAATTTTTAATAAATGGACTTAGGATTTAAAAATGTAATATGACATTGTTAAAAATTTAGAAAATAAGGGATAATAAAAGAAAATCCTGGTCCTGACATGTTAACTATTTTCATTTTTGTATTTTCTTCTTCATTTCTGCTGCTTTCTTTTGCAAAGTAGGATATTTATAGTGTATTCGAGCAGGATTAAAATTTTTACCATTTCTGCCGTCCTTTCTTTACATCTAGTAGACTCAAATTTGTGTTCATATGTTGTAATAATTCAGTCTCATAAAATGAAATTTGAAAGCTGGAAGATAATTTAGATTTTAGCTTTTCCAACTAGAAATAAGAACACAGATCTAGAGACATTGTCTTCTTCAACTTTACACATCAGTTGGCAGATATTTTTCATCTAAAAAAGCATACAAATAAACTCTGCCTTTTAACTTCACTGAAATGCATCTGAGCATGAAGAATCCATGTAAGGGATTTCAGCTAACTGAAATCTATATTTCAAGTGTTTTAAATGATGCTTATTAAATAAATATTCTTTGTACAAAGTTCTTCTCTTTGTATTTCATAGTTCTTGATTTGTGATCTGAATTGTATTTTAGATAATTTGTCCTTGTATTGATGTGTACCAGGGGTAAGGTTGACATGGACAAAAATCTCATAATCACCCATTCTGAAGTAAATATTCATATAAAAGAGAATAGGCAGGAAACCAGCCTCATCTCTTTATCTGACAGAGCTCATGCATTTGAAAGTTTATAATAAGATGCTGCTGATGACAAGTAGGGACAGAAAGTATAAATACAGTATAAATAAAGCTTATCATGTATTCATTTATGTTTTCAATTCACATCAAGAACTAACATCAAGGCACATATTTCTCTTTTTTTTAAATTAATTTACTTTTATTTTTATTTTTGGTTGCATTGGGTCTTTGTTGCTATGCATGGGCTTTCTGTAGTTGAGGCGAGCAAGGGCTACTCTTCCTTGTGGTGCACAGGCTTCTTGCTGTGGAACACAGGCTCTAGGCACGCGGGCTTCTGTAGTTGTGGTGCGTGGGCTCAGTAGTTGTGACTCACGGGCTCTAGAGCGCAGGCTCAATAGTTGTGGCACACAGGGTTAGTTGCTCCGTGGCATGTGGGATCTTTCCGGACCAGGGCTCAAACCCGCGTCCCCTGCATTGGCAGACAGATTCTTAACTACTGCGCCACCAGGGAAGCCCCAAGGCATATATTTCTGAGATCTTAAAATTGTGATTTGAGGATCATTTTCAGCAGATTATAATATTATATAGTACTTGTAGTTATGTTTCTAAATTATATACTGTACAGTCTAAATGATTGCTTTTGAAATGTGGAGCTGTTAATGTCATTCAAATTTTAAGAGCACTGTTATTTACATTCTAAACTGAAAATCTGTATAAAGATATATTTCATGATTATATTTGATGTGTTTACTTCATAAGTGATGTGATTCATTTATATCACGAATAGGGAACCTCTTAGGCTTTACTTAATATCATCTAGCCCATAGTTATAGTTAAAAAAAGTTCAACACGTCTTAAAAAAAGTCTTTAATGGCAGTGAATGATCACAGGATAGGAGTGTTACCACATCAACAGTTATTGTATGTGTGTATTATTTAGTGTCTTGGGATATCTGTCTCTATTTTTGTGGGGGTTTTTTTTTTTCTCTATTTTTTATGCTTTGAATAGGAGCTCTGTCCTTTTCTCTTTGTCCCCATCATTACCTTTTCTTTTCCTTCCTCCCTTCCTATCTATTTATATTGAGGTGTAATTGACATATTAGTTTCAGGTGTGTAGCATATTGATTCCATATTTCTATGTTTTAGAAAATGATCACCACTATAAGTTTGGTTAACATCCATTACCATACATAGTTACAGATTATTTTCTTTTGATAAGAACTTCTAAGATCTGTTCTCTTAGCAACTTTCAAATATGCAACACAGTATTACTAACCATAGTCACCATGCTATATATTACCTCCCCATGACTTATTTATCTTATAACTTGGAAGTTTGTACCCTTTGACCCCATTCACCCATTTCACCACCCCCCAGCTCCTGCTTCTGGCAACCACCAGTCTGTTCTGTTACTTTTTCTTAAACTCGTTGAGTAGCCATCATATAGAACTGCTATATTCTGCTGTGTTAATTGGATAGAATTCTTAATCTTAAATGTAGGTAAACGTTTCTGTTTCTGTCTGTCTTAAAATCAGTGACATTCGTCTTTCCTGCCCCCAAAAAAGCGTTTTATTTTTATGGCTTTTGGTTGATTTTTAAACTCCTAATAGTTAGATGGCCATTAATAAGAATTAAAATTTTTTTAGATGTTGATTTTAAAAATTTCTGTATTATTATGTATATCACAATTGCTGATTTTTTTAGAGTTAGATAAAGCTCTGAAGAATTTGGGGGCTGAAACCTTAAAATTTAGAGGAAAGAAATTAGTTACTTGTAATTACTCCTTTATGCTTTAAAGCTAAATTTGAACACCATTTCTACAAGGATACTTTCTTGACTACCTGCACTAGGTCAGGTCCCTCAAGTCATAATTGCCCATAAAATCCTACAGTTGTTCCTTTACTCAAGTACATACATACTTCCTATGTATGTGTATTATGATAGTTTGATTTTTTTTGTTACTGCTGTCTCCCCCATGAGAGTATAGTTTTAAAAAGACAGGGACCTTGTCTCCTTTTGCCACTGTATGTCTGGTACATAGCATGATGCTTTGCATATAGGTAATTAAATACATGTTAAACAAGTGGTTGGATATAATTTTTTCCCCTCTAATCATATATATGTTTAACTTAATTCATATGTTAAAAAAAAGTGGTTTTTATCTCTGTAGTGACAACTGTATGTAGAAAAAAACCTTAAGCTGTTTAATTATTTTTAAATGTTTGGGAAAGTTCTTGGTCTTTTATTTGGGTTTGATGTTTTAAATGTAATAATAGGGTTGTTGGCTTTCCTTGTATAGTCTTCTCTCAATAGAAGATTTTCAGGGCTTCCCTGGTAGCCAGTGGTTAAGAATCCGCCTGCCAATGCGGGAGACACGGGTTCGAGCCCTCCTCCGGGAAGATCCCACATGCCGCGGAGCAACTAAGCCCGTGCGCCACAACTACTGACCCTGAGCTCTAGAGCCCGTGCTCCACAACAAGAGGAGCCACCGCAATGAGAATCCCTTGCACTGCAATGAAGAGTAGACCCTGCTCACCACAAATAGAGAAAGCCTGAGCGCAGCAACAAAGACCCAATGCAGCCAAAAATAAATAAATAAATGAAAGATTTTCAGATTGTAAATCAGTTCTTTATTAGGATATCTTAAGAATTTAAGTAAGTGTGCTTTCGTTGGTGCATTGTTTTTAAAACAAATGAAATTTACATTTTTGAAAATTACAGTTTCCTTTCAATGGGAATAACTTAAAATGCTCATTCAGATTTGGAAAAATATAAACTCACATTAAGAAGACAACTTAAAAATAGCGTATAATTATTTCAACCAGAGCAATAATTCTTAACATTTTGGATTATTCCTTTCTGGTCATTTCTAGGCATGTATATTACTTTTTACATTAATAAGAAGAACTTATTAAATATACTTTAGATTTGGGTAGGATTATTTTAAAGATGACATGGAATTATCTTCTCATGTTGGAATCAAGCATGCATATATGATCACAATATATCATTTCCTCAAGGGACACACTTACACTCAATGCCTTTTCTCCAGAGAGATTTTGAACATTTTTCTGGTTTTGATTTGACTGCATTTCTTATAGATAATGATTGGCAATGGGATTGGACTAGTCCACCAAGAAATTTGTCAGTTGTTTAGGGAAATAATGTGATGTTTTTGCTACCATGAACGTGGCATAAACCCATGATTTTCTCAGGATTTGCTTCAGGTCTGTTTCGTATATCTGAAGTGTATGCTTATTGTGAATTTTGTTTAATCTCTAAAAAATTAAGCATAAGATTCTCATTTTCTGCCCTTAAACTTTATCTCCTCTGAGTATTGCATTGAGTGTATAGTCAGTTATAAATACTTCCTTGTGAAAGCCTTTCTTCTATCATCTAAACTTTAAAGAAAAATAACTTGAAAAAATGCTTAATTTACTAAAAGTAGTACACATAATAATCATTATTGCTCTTTTAATTATAATTTCAGAGCTATCCCCAGAGTACCATTTACAATTCATTGGCATGGCTGTAAAGAGTTTGTAATGATCTGAGTAAATATCATAAAGTTTTATTTGTTGGGCCCTACCACTTTGGTGTTTGGGGTAGTTGGGGAAGCAGCCGGATAGAAACTTAACTTTTCTTCTTCATGCAAATTAAAAATATTAACATCTTCTAAAGAAAAATCCATCCACGTTTCAAACGGTGTTATTTACCTGTAATACCGATCTATTCTTACAAACAGAAATTGCTCATAAAGATATGAAAATACCTTTACTCATAAAGATATGAAAATATGGATATGAAATATCCATAAGGTATGTATCCCCTTTCGTATTACCTATGTATCAATTGCATCTATAACCACATTTCACGTTTGGTTCTCGTAGCCTTTCAATAGTCTTCAGTCTTAAAATTTCAAATCACAGAAGTATGTTAACAGTGAAAGTCACATCTTTCAGTTTTACAGACAAGATATTGAAGCCAAAAAGGGTTAAGTGACTTAAACTACAGCCTTGCAGTTCTACTTTCCTCCCATCTTTTTTTCAAGTACAATTCCAATTTGATCTCTTGCCACTAAACGTAAAAATTTCCCAGGTTCACCTTCTTTAAGGTCTTGCTAACCTCAACAAATATAGTGACCTAAGTTTCTTTCTTCCTTAGTTATACCCAAGCCTTCCATTATTCTGAGATCTTGAATTTCTCAGACCTAGTCCTAGACCTGGCTTTTATCCTGAATGCTAGACTACTGCTGTGGCTTCTTTGCTTCTCCTTTTCTTTCTCTATTCTTTTTTTATGGTGTCTCCTGCTCGTAGCCTTGGGCATTTGTTTTTCAAATTTTGTATTGGTCACATGTCCTATTTTTCAGAAGACTCTATAATGTGTTTGGGTAGCCTTTCATGTAAGATAAAAACTTCCAATAGTGGAGTTTAACTCCTACCCTCTGTGAGGATACTTTTCTTAATTGACTCTCTTAAGCTTCAGCTTATTTTGAGGAAACCTTTTTGCAATCTCCATATTTAAAATAGTGCTGCACATTTTTATGCTTTGCAAAGTTACTATAATAATAAAGTTTATATTTATTGTCTCAAATGTAGACTTTTTGGCCTACATGTGATTTTTTTTTTGCCTCATTTTAAGATTTTTATATTTACTAACCAGTCCTTTTTGTAAACTTTTCTAAGAAGAGTAAAATGTTCATTTTAGAAGTGGGATAGGAAATGTTGGTTAGGAATATATAGAGTCAGGTTTTAGAAGACCTCATTGTACCCTAAGGCACTTTTAGAGAGAACAAATCCACCAGAATTTTTTAGTAAAAAAACAATAGTAAATGTTTAGAATGCAACATAATGTCTTTTGAAATGGAACTAAAACACAAAGCTAGATCTCAGAAGAGAGAGGATAAAATAGGAAGGAGGAACTGCAGATAATTTTCAAAAGTTTTTATTTAATGGTTAGCAAAAATTTAATTTTTCTTTATCTTTCAGACATAAGATTCTAAACATGTTAACTAAGAACCCACCATTTACCAAGAACATGGAGTCTCCCTTATGCAATGAAGCTTTGGTAGATCAACTTTGGAAACTTATGAATTCTGGTAAGACAGCAATGGCTTAAAAAATTTTTTTTATTATTGGGGTATTTTCATTTTATAACAGGTTATCCATACTAAAGAACTGTGGTTAATTTTTGTCCTTTTTTTTTTTTTTAAGGAGAATACTTACCTTCACAGTAGTGGCTGTGATTATATTTGCTAAGGACATAGATACTCACTTTGCCCCACAGGGTGGTTGAGGAAACAAAAATATTAATTTATGGGAAAGTGTCCCAAATGTTTAAAGAGCTGTAGACATGAATTTGCAAATATTATTGTTATTTCAGAAGGTTACAGAGGGTTGAAAAAATGGCTTCTCACCTCTTTTCCCTAGCCTCCTAGAGGCCTTTCCCAGAGGTAACTCATTTCTTGTGTATCCTTTTCAGAGCAGTGCATACTGTTACTGTTCTGTACCTTGGAGATCATGGTATCTCATCACAGTTTTAATTTCCATTATTTAAGTGAAGTCAAGAGGCGGTTAGTGCTCCCAAGCATGAGCTCTGGAACTAGTTTGCTGAGGGTTAAGTCTCAGCTGGATGACTTACTCTCAATGTGACTTGTCTAAGCCTATCGTTTTTCATTTTTAAAATGCAGGTGATGATGGTACCTACTTCTGCAAACTGAAAATTAAATGAGTTCATATTTGTAAAACACAGTAACTACTTCATATTATGTGCTCAAAAATGTTGTTATACTAACATAGTAATGATATCATTATACTTCTCATATATGTCAGCTATTTATAGTTCCTTTCATGTAAGTCATTCATATTCTTTGCCATTTTTATTTAATTGAATTATTGGTCTTTTCCTATTGACTTCTAACTGTAGTATATATGTAAAGAAAATTTGCCTTATGTCTCTGATATGTTGGAATTGTAATACTGGTTTTGATTTAAAATTCAATCAAAAGCTAGGCTGAAAAGTGTTTTGCTTAAAGACAAGTTGTTACAGATAGATGGTGAGGGAGCAGTGGGTACTCGTTCTAATAAATATGTCACTTTACCTTCTTTCTAGAATATTGGAAAATAACTTGCCCTGCCTATCTTATTAGTGACTGCTTCACTGAATCACAACTAAATACCAAGTTCTGATTCTTTTTCAAAAATTATTTAATTTACTATCACTGAGATGTTGTGGTTGTATAACTTCTGTCCCTCAGTTTCATAATCATAGTCCAATAACCCCAAGGAAAGGCACCATAGTAGATATTTCATTGAAATTTAATAAAATTGAAAATAGAATGGCCCTTGTCCTCAAAATATTCAGAAAACAACACATAATCCAGTTTATGTCGATTTTGCCAAATTATTATTCTCATATTTTCCCTAATACCTAGAAGAATAAGTGCTACTGTTTACATAATGTTTTATATTTTGCTACTTGTGGTTACCTTAAAGAATGTTGTGATTACTGTCATTTAGATCCAGGGGATGAGCACACAAGTTCACAAACTTGTAAAGGATCATTCAGCAGTTAATATGTGGCACAAACTCTGTACTGTGTTGAATATATTCTTAATAAGAATGCATGATTCCATGGTTGTGATGGATTACAACTTTGAGGAAGGCATAATGAAGTACAAAGAATTCTCATATCGCCTTCTAGGGAAGATTTCATGGACAAAATAAATGTGTGTTTAAGATTAATGAGACAATCTCTGTAAAACATTTGAAGCCCATTGGAAGATTGTGGTTATACAAACTCAAGGTCTGATTGATGTTTACTATTTATTTTTGATAGTGTTCAGTATAAAGTACAGTTACTGCTTCAGTTTGGAATTCTCTGTGCCAATAATCTAAACAGAACAGATCAGTGAGGCCATGGTCATAAACAGTTTTTTGCTTGGTTCCTCAGATAAATAACTGGGAGCAATATGAATAGTGGGAGTGGCACAAATAATTGGGAGGGTTTTTTGGTTTTGTTTTTCTTTTTAATGTTTTTGGAGAACATTGGGCATTAGGGAAGATTGTTTAGAAGGTTGCCCATTTCCCTTCCAAGCCTGGGCCTCTGGGATACATAAATGAATCTGATCTAAGAAATTCCTTTAAAGTTTTTTTTTCCAATAATAAGTAGTATCATGTTGCAGAGTTTGTCTGCACAAAATAACAAAAAAGGAAAATACTATATAATTTCATTATATCTCCACTGTTCAGATTTGAGTGTATTTGGTCTTTGGGGAAAAAAATTGCTTTTTGTGTATATGTGTATGGACATAGTTGTAGTGAAGTTTTTAAATTGCATTTTATCATGAGAATTTTTCACATTGCTATATTATCTTCTTAACAGTTACTGTTTTAAGAAATGTTAATGAGAACTCACTTGTAACAAAAGGAGCTAGAGCATCATCTAAGTCCCTAAATCCTTTGGAACTCTACCTGCCCCTTACTCTTTATTGGGGTTCCTGGGTTATCACATCACTTGAGATAAGCATTATCTTGATTTACATAGAGAACAAATAAATTGTGGGTGATAAGGATTTAATTATATTCATTCATTTATTTTTGTCCTGTTCCAAGGTGGATTTGAGAGGTGTTGACTTTACTTAGTTATAAAATTTTTGAACTCATTTAAAATATATGGAGACGTATCATGGCAGTTAAGGAAGGATCATCTTATGAGATGGTCATCAGGTACTCTTGAGGAATCAAAGTTTCTTTGCTTAGCTGGTTTCAGAAACTTTTCAATAAGAGATTAATTGCGGTAGGATACATAGAAACAGGATTTAGAAAATTGAAATTAGTTTGAAAGTAAGATGAACTAAGAAATCACATTTGTGCTTTTTAAAAAATTGATATATCATTCAATGACTATTAGTAATACTCTTTTTAGAAATGTACCAGGGGGATTTTAATGGCTCTGTGCCAGAAGGAGGGTTCTCATACTTCTACTCTCAAGAAGCCAGGACTGCCTGGTATCTGCACTCTGCCTGCTGTGTGGTAGCTCCACTTATCCTTGAGTTTTGGGCGCTACTCAGGTATCTTCCTAACAGTTTTTGCTGTGAAAATACACACACACACACACACACACACACACAACTATAGATGTATGTACACATGCATACTCATATTAGATATCTTAACTCATTCACTGGTTTAATTTTCCCATATAACATTTTCTCCCCACCATTTTGTTTCTAAAATTTTCAAAGCTTAGAAAAAATTTTAAAATGGTATAAAGAATAACCATATATTGAATATTTTCAGCTGTTAACTAGCTGTTAACATTTTACCATATTTACTTTCTCTCTTTTCACTCTCTGTGTATATGTTACAAACCCTCTTTTTCTGAATCATTTGAAAATAAGTTGCCTCATGATACTTTCCCCAAAATACTAAGTATATATTCCTAAGAATAAGGACATTCTCCTGCATATACACAATACCATTATCATATATATCCCATATTCAGGTTTCCTCAGTTGTCCCCAAAAATGTCCTTATAGTTCCCATACAGCTTTTAAAGTAATAATCCTCCACAGAAAGTAACACATTTTTAAAGAGAAACATCTTTCACATTATATAGTCTTCATCCCTCATTGCTTAAAAATCTTAAATAGTTTTATTTTTAGTTAAAAATATTACATTGTCCAGGGGCAATTCTTTTTAAGGGTTTCATGGATTAATTTATTCATCAGTTATTTCTTGAGTACCTCCTGTTTGCCATTGTGCTATGTTTTTTGTTTTTTGTTTTTTTTGTGCGGTACGCGGGCCTCTCACTGCTGTGGCCTCTCCCGTTGCGGAGCACAGGTTCTGGACGCGCAGGCTCAGCGGCCATGGCTCATGGGCCCAGCCGCTCCACGGCATGTGGGATCTTCCCGGACTGGGGCACGAACCCGCATCCCCCGCATCGGCAGGCGGACTCCCAACCACTGCGCCACCAGGGAAGCCCCTGTGCTATGTTTTTGCATACAAAGATGCCTTTTCCATTAACTTAGTATAATGGAAAGAGAGACATAGGAACAGATAGACCATAATACAAACAGGTAGTTGCTAAAATAAAGAGAAGAGCAAAATACCCTGGTAACCTGAAGAACAGAACCGTGAGCCCTGCCTGGAATGCTGGACTATTCATGGAGTGGTGATATTTGAGCCAGCTCTTGAGGAATGGAAAAGAGTTTATCAGGAGAAAGACATTTTAGGTAAGAGAATTAAGTATATGTAAAACCTTTGAGTTCCGAAAGGGTATTTGGAAAATAGTGAGTGTTATCTGGAAAGATAGATTAGGATCCAAAAGCAAAGGGCCTCAGGAATTTGTGTTTTATCCTTTAGGCAGCGAGGAGCAGGTGGAATTATGACCTGTCTGACTTCTGTTAGCCGTATGTATTTTTTTGCACACTGAAAGAAATCGTTTTCCTTTCCCAAAGAAAAATGTTTCAAAATTCAAAATATATGAGATACTACTTTTTGTAGCTTTTAGGTAAAGTACTGGATTATAGCTCAACATGACAGTAATTTTAAAAATTCATTTAAAAAATAAAAACCTAAGAATCAGAAATTTTTATTGGTGCTTTTTTTTAAGTCAGTATAGTGTTTATTTCCCAGTTATAACAACTGCAACAGGTGTAAAGTCATTCTTTATAAAATTCACAAATCAAATTACTGAACATAAAATACAAAATTCAAAATTTTAATCACAGTAATAAAAAATGTTAACTAATTATAATATAGTAATTTGTTTAAAATAATTACACATCATTTTTCCATGGCAAATAAATTTATTACAGCAATTCCAGTATTTATTTGTAACTGTGTCTCATTCTATAGAAATGGCCGCCGGACTAGACTAAATTTTTTGTAATACTGTAGACCTTAAATCATGTTTAATAAATTTTCAGTTTGAGAATAAATTCTCCACTGGCGCTGATATTGACAGAGTTACATATAAACTGACAACCAGATAAGTGTTTGGAACTGTGTGCAGTAAATTAATGCTGCATGATGATGTCCCATCAATATGTTATTCATTAGCATGGTCATCAGTAAATTTCAGTTGTAAATTTTTATGTACTTGTACTAATTCATTTCTACAGATTTCAAAGTATATATGTCATCTAGAGTAGAGGTCAGCTAACAGTGGCTCTAGGGCCAGATCTGACCCACCGTCTGTTTTTGTACAGCCCATAAGTTAAGAATGGCTTTTGCATTTTTAAATGATTGGAAAAAATGTTAATAGTATCTCATGACACCTGAAAGTTTTATGAAATTAAAATGTCAGCATCCACCAATAAAATTTTATTGGAACACAGTCCTGCTCATTTGCTTACGTATTGTCTATGGCAACTTTTACACTACAGCATCAGAGCTGAGTAATTGAACAGAGACCAAAAGGCCCACAATGTCTAAAATACTATATTTTAAAATGTAACTACTTTCTCTGGTCTTGCCTGCTTAACAGTGCTTTTTTTCCCCCTTAAGATAATAAGCATTCATTGAAGAGATACTATATCATCATGAAGGAAATTTTAGCCCTTACTCACAAGCTGCTCTTCATTGTTCGGCACTTCACTGTAAGAATGACATAAAAACATTTATGTAATTATTCAGAACATTGAAGGCTGTTTATTTACATCATAACTTTTAATGTTTGAAAGTTTAGGCTGCGCTCTAGAGGGTAGAATGAAGGACTACTTAAAATTCAGTTCGGTAGGATTTGCCAGGTTTCGGAATAAGAAAATAAACAATTTTGATATTAACATCAGATTTCAAAGTTCCGCCCCTCTGTTTCTCTCTCCCCAAAACCCTTCCTCTTAGAAATAGGAATGGTGGAAGAAAATTAAAACATTTTTATTAGACATAATTCATTTTTTTGTCAGAAATTATATATGTAAATGTACACATGAATATATATGAAATTTGCTGTGTTTTTTTACTTTAGTGTAAGATAGACAGAAAGATCAGGACAGAACTACCATATGGCAGTCATACTTGTGTGGCCTAGCTGTACAAATTTTTAAGCTTCTGTCATCAGTAAGGAGTGCTGGGTTTATTGAAAAATGTCCTGGGGAATTCCCTGGCAGTCCAATGCTTAGGACTCTGCACTTCCACTGCAGGGGGCACAGGTTTGATCCCTGGTTGGGGAACTAGGATCCCACAAGCCACAGGGTGCAGCCAAAAAAAGAAAAATGTCCTGAAGATGGTGGCTTTTAAAGTGAGCTTTCTTCTTAGCAGCTTTTTGGCTTGATCAGCTTTAACATCAATTACTTCAGAAAATGAAGTGATGATCTTTTTTAAGATCAGATTTGTTATTTGGAGGATTTGTCTTTAGATACTTTCTGATTTGAATAGAGAACATCAACACTGAGCATTGTTCTTCTGATTCAGGTAAGCAGGGCTTGTCCCAAAGTATAACTGCTAATGAGACCAGAATGGACAACATTTTTACCTGAGAGGAAAAAATAATGACTTGTTTTTCCATATATATGGGCATTCCTTGCCATATAAGTGATTGTGTTGGGAGGGGTAGCTAGAAGATTAAAGAAGGGTCTTCAGAATGCTATCACTGAGGGTAGAAATCAGGAGCTCTTTCAGGGCTTATTTCCCATAGAATTGGTTGATTTGAAATGATGGAGTTTTAGACCTGAGAGGACTTTAAAGATTAAGTTAATTGTTCTCATTTTATGGCCTGGGCAGCTGAATTGCCCAAAATCACAGAGCTGACTAGTAAGTAAGCAGAAGTGTTTTTTCTGACTATATTCCACTATAAAGTGACAACCATTTTAAGATTTTATGCCATGATTTTGAAGCATGATGTTCTCATTTTTCTTCTGTCTTATAATTTTAACAGAAGCGCTGCTTATTTTTTTAGCTCCCTCTTATCAGCCTTAAATTGTAATATTTATAAGTCAGTTTTTTGCGGGAAAAAAAACATTTAATAAAGGACTTCCCCCAGGAACAGAAGAATAATCCTCATTCCTCCCTACAAATTGAAGGTCTACCAAAACCTTTACAAATCCAAAACCAAAAAGCCCACATAGAAATAAAAAGTAACAAAAACCATATCCTAGAGGTTCAGTGCTTTTAGCAGCTTTCATTCACTGTGCTGCGTAACCATCCTTAGCTGACTTTCAAAAAACAAAACAACACCCTAGCTCATCAAAATATACATTATCTACTTGCTTTTTAAAATTAATTTTTAAAGAAACTTTTAGTAATTCATACTCAGTTGCCTGACTTGTTTCAATGTCATCTACATTATATAAAGATTCCAGGATCATTATTTGCAGTGGACATAATTGGACAATACTGCTCTTCAAGGTTAAGTTTTATTCCAGTGTAAATGCACCCTAAGCCATTCTAGCTTCTTTACTGATAAAGTGCCTGAGATTCACCACTTTTCTTGCTATACCCATGAATAAATAGATAGATACAGGGCTAGCTGCTCTGGCCGGATTCCCTCCCTTTCCTGAGAGGGTTGAGCCCCTCCAGCCTTTGTAATAAAAGGCCCAGGAATCTGATACCTATCCTTTGTGGAACATTTACATATGTAAAATTCTTTGAGAAGAATAATGAGTGCCTACAAAAAACTAGGCAATGTCAGTCCATTAAAGTGTCCAAATATGGATATTCCAGAGAAGGAAATGGATTTCCAGTATAAAATCCTTACCTTCACTCTGTACTGTTCTTCCGATTTCTGGTTTCTCTGTAGTTTTTATGATATAAAAACTCATACTTCTCGAGCTCCTGCCTCTTTCTCTTGCTTCCAGCAGTGTTATGTATCTGTTACCTTATCACACAGTAGCAAAACTGAAGATGTCTCAAATGGGATTGATAGCTGTTTAATGGCATGCATATTGCCAAGCAAGTGTGTAGTATATAGTAAGAACTCTGTAAATTAAAATTATAAATCCATGTGGATGTTCTTTGCACATAGTTAATATAATAGTTACCTATCTGTCAGAGTAAATCTTATCAAAATCGTACTTGCTTACAATGTATTTACTTATTCTCATATTTGTTGTTGAAAACCACAAAGCTTAATATTTATGCTGTCTAAAGTTTGCTGTAGCAACTTCTTTCCTTTTTGTTTCTCCTTTTTAAAACATTATGGTACCCGTTTGAAACCACATTTCTTGGCCAAAATTAAGTATTTATATGGTTTATTTTTCTCATCCAGAAGAATATTTCTTATTCTCACATGTTTTAAATTCTCTAAGTCATTTTAGATTCTGCCTAGAAACCATAGAAATTATCTAAACCTAGATGATAATTTCACCTTGACAGTTCTGTTTGGTGGCAGTATCTACCTGGAGTGTTCCACTGGGGAAAAGAAGGCAAGTGAGGAAGAGTTCTGAGGTCACTGTGCTCTGGTCTTTTGTTGCTATAGGGTAAGGTATAATCTGAGACCAAAACCCTTATTTTGGAGATGAAGACACTGAGACTCATCAGAGAACTTGGAAAGTGTCTCTACTTTAAACTGAATTTCTGCAGATGCAGTTTTCTTCTGGTTAATACATGTTTTATGACCTGTTGCCATCTCCGGTGTTTGCTTATTTTTGTTTTTTTGGTTTTTTAAAATAAATACCTACTAGAACAACACAAATATGAAGGTGTTTAGCAAAATAGTTTCCTTCTCTAAAATAAGTCAAAGTTTAGAATTGTGTTATTTCAAATAGTTGTAGGGTTTCTTACTGTATTTAAAACCTGAAAGTAATAAATTTGAGGGTTAGGAGAATTTGTTTCCAGTGGTAGGGTTCATGAAGGCTTTTGGTGTGCCGTCTTCCTAACAAGCTATTCAAGAAGAAAATCAGACAAGATAAACAGAGAATGAATGAATGTGGAGCAGTTACCAACGAGGAGGAACTAAAAGGAGGATTTAGGGCTTCCCTGGCGGCCCTAAATGGTTGAGAGTCTGCCTGCCGATGCAGGGGACTCGGGTTCGTGCCCCGGTCCTGGAAGATCCCACATGCCGTGGAGCGGTTGGGCCCGTGAGCCATGGCTGCTGAGCCTGCGCGTCCGGAGCCTGTGCTCCGCAACGGGAGAGGCCACAGCAGTGAGAGGCCCGCATATAGCAAAAAATAAATAAATAAATAAAAGGAGGATTTAGAGCCAGAAAAAACACTGTTTTGGGAACATTAGATTTATGCTAGGTGTCTAATTTTTATTTTGTAGGAAGAATGAAAGAATAAAATATTTCCAGTTGTAAGATTCATGATTGCATTTGAACATTTATTGTTTCTGTAGCAGTTGTAGGTTCCCATGTTATAAGAAGCGTCTTTAGAGTGGAGGGTTTGCCATCGGGGCCTAGGTCAATAGGTGGCTCCTTTAGGTATCATAACCCTCTCATCCCTTCCCTCTGTACAGGTTCTGGAGCATTTGAAAAATGTATGGATAAACATGTATGTTGACTTTTTATTATTACTGTTATTTACTTCCTAGGTACTTCACATGACTGGCGGTTACGGTGTGGTGCTGTGGACTTGTACTTCACACTGTTTGGCCTCAGTAGACCTTCCTGCTTACCCTTGCCAGAACTTGGCTTGGTCCTTAATCTGAAAGAGAAAAAAGCTGTCTTGAATCCAACCATAATTCCAGAGGCCATAGCAGGCAACCAAGAAGCTGCGATTAATCCAAATAGTCACACACAGCTAGTTGGATTTCAGAACCCTGTAAGAATCACATGTGTTATAGAAGGTGTAGTTTTATTATGTAGAGCTCTGAAGAAGAGAATTGTTTCTTTTGAACTGGTGAATTTTAAAGCCACTAACAGCTTCTTGTGCCATTTAGAAAACTGCTAGCTGGCATTAGTTTAGCACTCACAATTTGTAAAGTGCTACTGACAGCTATTGATACAGAGCTGCACATAACAAATGATGTGCTGCTAGTCCATTTACTTCTTTTTTTGTGATGACAATGATTTTTTTGTACTTGAGCATAGAATTTCTACTTTGAGTAGTAGAATACTGAAATGAATATTTAACCTATTACATATTAACCTATCTTGTCCATATATTGTAATGGCAAGCTGTTTGAACACAGGGCCTTGACTTTTTTTTTTGCTACTTTGCATAATAGCACAATTCTAAACATATGAAGGGTGCCTGGAAAATGCTTATTGAATCAAATAAATAACAATGAATGGTCAGGTAAAAGCGTAATCTGCTGATTTTGGGAGGAGAGTATGCATTATATTTTTAAATTTACATATATGTGTATGTGTGCTTTTAGAAAAGCTTTTATTTCCAACTATGCATTATGAAATTACCAGACTTTTTGTAGAAAGACCTTTAGGGTCATATCAATTATTTTACTGTAATTTAAAGAAAGTTTTCCAGAAATGATTTTCTTACTGATGACAAAATGTCCCCAGTACTTGAAGCTTCATTTTTCACCAATATTTAGACCAGATTACTTGCCTGGCAATTCCCTACTGGTGTTTTGACACTTTAAAACTCAAATTTCTCTTTATGCTAGTTAGTAATAGTCATTTAAAAGTACTTATCCACCTAGATTTTCTGAAATATAACCATACTTAGTTGTTATAAATTTAAAATGTATCCTAGAGTTTGGGTTATGAAGAAGTAAGACACATCTTTTAATAGAAAAAAAAAGAGTCTCATTAAAGAGCTCTTTTATATCTGAATATTTAGAAACCAGTGGAAATGAAGATGTTTATAATTCTTGCCCATGTATATTAAGTTATCCACTTTCATACTTGGAGTCTTTAGGATAAAAGAAGAAAATGACACCAAAAGATATATGCTTTGGGGAAAGCTTTAAAAGTTCACTTTACTGTCTCCCTTCTCCCCCCCAAAAAGACCAGCAGATAGGAAAAGGTGAGATTTATTTTAAGCCCATTGCTGATTACTTTTAGGCACTGGGCATGCTCTAATCTGCATGGTTGCTATAGGTATTAGTTTTCAGCTATAACATGAGCTACTTGTCTTCAGAAATCTAATTTTGATCTTGAATATTGCCACAGGAAGATGATCACCTTGCCAAGGAAGCATCATGTAATATATCAGCTCATCAGCAGGGAGTGAAGAGGAAGGCTGATACACCACTGGGGTCCCCACTAGAACCTGGTCAAATACTGGAGAAGAATGAGGATAGCAGTAAAGTCAAACTCAAAATCAGAGTAAGAAATACAGGTTAAACCTGTATTAACAGTGTAGGATATTCACCTTCTTGTAAATCTTTTTGAATTCTTGCAATGGTTTTTCCTTAGCAGGAACAGTTGGGACAGACTGAACCATAAAAGAACTCAAATGTCCATCTAAGACATTCCAGCCGATTGTTAAACTTCTATTGTCACATACTTCTTCTCTGTTTGGAGGAGGAACTGTGTGTGCACAATCTACCACAGCTCACTATTTCTTCCCACAACATAGGAACAGATTTTAGTTGCTATTATATTTCCTGTAATTTCCAATCAGCTTCTTTTGGAGGCTGAACCAAATAATCTTTTCTTTCTCTTAATACTTTTTGAGAAAAAGACTACTTTTCCTTTTAAGATTTTTTGGGGGTATATCCTGTGGCCTTTCTGCTACCTTTCTTAAGAGCAAAAATCCAAACATAAAGTGATATAATGGCTCTTTTGCTCCTTTGTTTTATATGTGTGTGTTTTAGTTTTCAAGCTCTCAAGATGAGGAGGAGATTGATATGGATACTGTTCATGATAGCCAGGCGTTCATTTCCCATCATTTAAACATGCTTGAAAGGCCGTCAACTCCAGGTAAGATATATTGCATTCACTTGGGTTGATGGAGAAAGTTCATGCGATATCACTATTTTAAGGTGTGTTGCTTTATTTTGAAGAGAACAACTATAAAGTTTAGAAGTAGCCAGTATAAAATACTAGATTGTATCAGATTATAACACATGTCAGCAAAGGAATAGAGTTTTTCAAAGTATTTCATTTGATTTTTACTTTATTATGGTCCTTTTAAAATATTAGGCTTACTTCTAGATTTGTTTTTTCAAAAATCCATTCATCAGATTCCTTCCAATAGCTTTCATTTCTTTTTTTTGTTTTGTTTTTTGTAGTAGGCTTAACCTCAAAATAAAAGACTAAATTTGTTTTTTTATAAATAATGTAACCATAATTTTATACAAAACTTCTTGACTACAGTAAATGCAGCCTGTAACACAACTACTTTCTCTTCTTGACTGCCTGCTCCACATAATATTATATCATATCATAGATTTTTGCATGCATCTCTCAAACATCATAATCATTTCTTTTGAAAATGTTACCTGAGGCAGTATTGAATTTACCTTATTATTTCCCTGTGGGCAGGCATTTGTTTCCAATTTTAATTTCTTGCAAATAATTCTCTCTGAATATCTTCATACAAAAGCTTTTGTTTTTGTCAAATTATGCTCTTAGGATAAATTCCCCAAAATATATTTTTGGTGATTTTTTAGCTTTATTGTAAGATACTTATCTTTAGAATATTTTCATAGCTCTTGATATTATTGCCATAATGCCCTTTGAAGAGATTATACCTAGTTCATGTCATCAGCATTTTAAAATTTTCAGGAATAAAGCTTTGATGTAACTTGCATGTAAGTTGTGAAATACAGTAATAAAACAAATATCGGTGAACCTGCCACCCACCCTAACATGTATATTATACTCCATGCCGTGGCCATTCCCTTTATGCTTCTTCCCTGATTCTGTTCACCTGTGTTTGCATTACAAGTAAATACTGTCTTGAATTTTTTTTTCTTTTTCTTAATCATTCTGTTGCTTTTCTTTACAATATACCACATATATATATTATGATCTATATGTTTACTTGCCCTTAGTTTTTGAATTATATGAAAATGGTATGATGCTCAGTATGACTTGGTCTTCTTCACTCAACCTTTTGCTGCCAAAATTCATCCATCTTGATCCATAGGTGTAATTCATTAATATTTATCATTTTTGTATCTCATGGTACTATTTTATTGTCAATGTAATAACTTAAAAGATATTTATTAACTATAAAATGATCATTAAATTTATAATGCATTTCTTTTATTATGAATATGACTATTTTTCTTTTTTGTGCGGGAGGTCCTGTTCCTGTTTCTTTTTACTGGAAAATCCTATTTATACTTCATGCTGCTTGTGGTTATATTATATGATCTTTACATTTGAATGAGGTGTTTTTCTTTTTTTTTTTTTTTAACATGCTGTATTTGTGCAAGTCTCCCTTACCTACCTTGGTCTGCTTTTTGTTTGTTTGGCTTTTTGTTTAATTTTATTTGTGAGACCTAAGGTACTTTTTACTATCTAGTAATCTAGGATGAGCTAGTAGAAAACTGGCATCAGGTAGAATGTGAACCTAATTATCTTTGAAAACTGACAGGTCGTGAATTCTTTGGCTTTTATAATTGTAAGAGGTCTTAACAGTTATTTATCTATTCTGTGAATTTTACAGACAAGGAAATTTAAGCAGAGAGATATTAAATGATTTACCCTAAATGACACACCCAAGTAATAGCCAACTCAGTGCTAGACCCAAATCCTTGAACTTTTCCATGTGACAAATGAAATTGAGGCACAAAAAAATAAATGTCTTACCTGGACTGTATATCTAATTTGTGGATAATTTGGAATTAGAACCTGGGTCTCCTGATAACTACAGTGCTGTTCACATTATACCATTAAAACGTCCCTGTTTTAAATATCTTCTGTAATCCGTAAATTATTTTGATCTATTTGTTGAGTAAATATTATAATAGAATTTATTAATAAGTTTTGGGGGGAGCAGGCATGCTTTACTATATGCAAAGTTCCACATAAATAATAAAAAACATGACATGGTTCTGCCCCAGAATGTAGACTCCAATTTATATGTTCAGCAGTCTAGTCAGGTATACTGTCTTTCTTGAATGTGTATTTTTCTCAGACTTAAGTATATTGGAACCATGACAAAGAAGTAAATCAAATGGGGGATCTTCAGTACTTTAAAAAAGTAGTATTCTTTTTATTATTGGAATTTTACTGTTGAACTGATTCTGGCTTTAAGGTTAACTTATAAAAACCTTCAGACTGTTTTCTTCTTTGGGGAAACAAAGAAATAAATCTCTGTTTTCGCTCTTCTTTGGCATTTTAGGGCTCTCCAAATATCGGCCAGCCAGCTCCCGATCTGCGTTAATCCCCCAGCACTCATCAGGTTCTGATGGCACACCCACCACAAAACCCCAATGGAATATGGAACTTGCACGAAAGGGAACAGGTGAAATTATTATTATCATTGCTGTTGTTATTTTGCTCAAGAACGAATCTATTAACTTCATAAAGTTTCTTTATCAACTTAAAGAATACATTAAAAACGACAGATCTCAGGACTTGCTTTTCTTGTAACACATTGACTCTATATTATCTGACATAAAGACTTTTTTTTCAAATGTAAGCTACATATATTATTATTTTTTATTGAAGTGTAGTTGATTTACAGTGTGTTAGTTTCTGATATACAACACAGTGATTCAGTTATACATATGTATATATATATTCTTTTTCAGATTCTTTTCCCTTATAGGTTATTACAAAATATTGAGTATAGTTCCCTGTGCTATACAGTAGGTCCTTGCCGGTTATTTACTTTATGTATAATAGTGTGTATATGTTAATCCCAAACTCCTAATTTATGCCTTCCCCCCTTTTCCCCTTTGGTAACTATAAGTTTGTTTTCTTTGTGGGTCTATTTCTGTTTTGTAAGTAAGTTAATTTGTTGTTTTTTTTAGATTCCACATATAAACAAATATCATATGATATTTGTCTTTCTCTGTCTGGCCTCCTTCACTTAGTATGATAATCTCTAGGTCCATCCATGTTGCTGCAAATGGCATCATTTCATTCTTTTTTATGGCTGAATATATACAGTATTCCATTGTATATATACACCACACCTTCTTTATCCATTCATCTGTCACTGGTCATTTAGGTTGCTTCCATGTCTTGGCTATTGTATTTAAATAGTGCCACTATGAATATTGGAGTGCATGTATCTTTTCGAATTATGTTTTTCTCCGGATAAATGCCCAGGAGTGGGATGGCTGGATCATATGGTAACTTGATATTTTTAGTTTTCTAAGGAATGTTCATAGTATATTCCTTAGTGGCTGCACCAATTTACATTCTTATCAGCAGTGTAGGAGGGTTCCTTTTTCTCCACACCCTCCAGCATTTATTATTTGTAGACTTTTTGATGATGGCCATTCTGACTGGAGTGAAGTGATACCTCATTGTAGTTTTGATTTACATTTCTCTAATAATTAGTGATGTTGAGCATCTTTTCATGTGCCTGTTGGCCATCTGTATGTTTCTTGGGGGAAGTGCCTATTTAGATCTTCTGCCCATTTTTTGATTGGGTTGTTTACTTTTTTGATATTGAGCTGTATGAGCTGTTTGTGTATTTTGGAACTTAATCCCTTGTCAGTCTCATAGTTTGCAAATATTTTCTCCCAATCTGTAGGTTGTCTTTTCATTTTGTTTATGGTTTCCTTTGCTGTGCAAAAGCTTTTAAGTTTCATTAGGTCCCATTTGTTTGTTTTTGTTTTTATTTCCATTACTCTAGGAGACAGATCCAAAAAGATATTGCTACGATTTATGTCAAAGAGTGTTCTGCCTATGCTTTCTTCTAGGAGTTTTATAGTATCCAGTCTTACATTTAGGTCTTTAATCCATTTTGAGTTTATTTTTGTATATGGTGTTAGAGAATGTTCTGATTTCATTCTTTTACATGTAGCTGTCCAGTTTTTCTAGCACCACTTATTGAAGAGACTGTCTTTTCTCCATTGTGTATTCTTTCCTCATTTGTCATAGATTAATTGACCATAGGTGCACGGGTTTGTTTCTGGGCTTTCTATCCTGTTCCACTGGTCTATGTTTCTGTTTTTGTGTCAGTACCATACTGTTTTGATGACTATAGCTTTGAAGTGTGGCCTGAAGTCACAGAGCCTGATTCCTCCAGCTTCGTTTTTCTTTCTTAATATTGCTTTGGCTTAAAGACTTTTAAATTAGGCGTTTTGCTATTTCAAAAGTAATATACTCCTATTGTATAAAACTTTGAAATAACAGAAAAGTAGAAAGGAGAGAAAAAAAGCATCCCCTATTTAATGCCATTTAAAGATACTCATTATATTAACATTTTGATCTTTCCTTGCAGTGCATTTTCTAAGAATACTGTAATATGAAAAATGTCAGCCTCAGTAGCAAGTGTGAAATCTATACCTTCATACTTTTATAAAATATAAAAATCAACTACTTACTTCCCTCTCAGCCTCCCCCTGACAGGTTTACAATTGGTCATTCATGGTCAATCATGAAAACTTGATGCTATATATACCTAGAAAACTAACATATTTTGTCTTTTAAATTTATTTCATACTAATTGGACTTAAGTTTATGAAAGATAATTCAGTTCAGATGTGGCTATTACCTGTTTTACTATTGTACATTGTCTTCTACTTACCCTGTTCTTCTTTTGCTTAGAAGACTATAATCCAAATAAAGAGTAAACTTGTGATGCTGGTGAACAAAGATTCAGTCTTCAAGTTTTGGAGGGACAGGGAGTGAAAAACAAGATACATAAGCAAAATCATTTTTAAAGAATACTTCTTCCAGAAGTCATTAGTCAGGCTTTAAAATTCCAGCTGATGGATTTTGTTTATATAAACCATGTTTTTATCATATAAACAAAAGAGTAACTGTTTAATGATTTGAGGAGCTTAGGGATCAGCTGTGGTTAGTAGGAGACTGAACAAAAGCAACACCTCAAAATATTTTGGTATTGAGACCCCAGACTGTTGGTTGCTTGTATCTCTTTGTGTGCTTTATGCATTTATTGTAACAGATTCTCACGAAATATATTTCAGAAAGAAGTCAGCTGGAGACTTTAGCACTTAACTTTAATAAGTGAATTTTGACATTTCTCGGCCCTTCCCGATTTTGTATTCTCTGTTTTTGTTTTGGGATTTGGTGTAAATTTGCTTTATTATCATTATACTTATTAAAACTTTTTCAGACATGGAAGTTTTCTACATCTTTTAAAATTATGAAGTGTAGGGCATTTCAAACCTCTTGATATAGTTTGAGAGTGATGCTTCTGCCTATCTTCCATGCCTTTAAAAAAAAGTAAATTCTGTCTAAATTCCAGCAGTCAGATAAATTCTTGTTCCAGTAAAAATTCTGAGTATGTTTGTTTGGTTTATCCTAGTGATGTGGCACGCTAACATATGAATAGAAACAAATCTTAACACCTTTTTGTGCCCACCAGTGTGCCTTTGTTTCATATTGCTTTAAAAATTACATTTTTACTTTTTTTGGAATCTCTTTACAGTCTTACAGTTCTCATGGCATCTTATGGGAAGACTGGAGAGGAGATAAAGGGGTAGTGGTAGGGAATAGGAAAACATTAACATTTTAGCTTTGGTTGCTTCAGTGTAGGGCCCTTTTATGTCACGAAGTAAATTGTATACCAGTATATTATATAGACTGATCTATAAAACTTAATTTTGAATATATTCTTTAATGTGCCTTTGTAATTTCCCTTAAATGTAATTATGCTGTCCAGTACCCTGTGACCACTGAGCAAGTCTTAAAATTCAACAGTGTCATTATTAGAATTTAGAAAACATTCGTTTTACCAATAGTGTTCCAAAAGTTTATTTATACATGTATTTATTTTGGAATTCTAAAAACAGTTTTCCCATAGACATATTGTTATATTTGATAAGTAGCTTTCCCGAACTAGCCAACAAAAACCCTTTTTAACTTATACTATACTGAAGAATAGAAGTATCAAACCTAACCACTGTGTGTCACAGTATTTCTAAGAGAAAGGGTACTAAGAGCTCTATATTTTGGGCTGTTGGAAGCACAACTTTAACCTAACCCAGGTAAAGTTGGCAGTAAAACAGGAACAGAAGCTGGGATCTCCTACTGTGGTAGCTACCTTGGCCTGGGGTTGAGAGTTGGGGGTTCTGGAGAAGAGGCATAGAATAGTGGTAAGGGAAGCTGTGATCTCTCTTAATCTCTAGGGATTCTAGATTAAAGTTAACAGGTGGGTTTGAGGGGCCTTATTGAAGCTTATCCAACTGAGGCATCTTTTATTTGGCTATAGAATTCTTACAAAAATTTTTGAAGTAGTTGACTAAAAATGAAGAGACTGCAAATAAAGATTTGGATTAACAGCTTCTCTTGAAAAAGAGTTAACTGAGAGGCCCTCTTAGGCAGGGATGTGCTTTCCATTCCATTGATTCCTTCTGTTTTTGCACCCGGTAGTCTGCTTACTCATTTATGCTGTCTCCTTAGGTTGAAGACTTTTGAGTTTGAGACCCCTGGTGTTTTTTTCATGTGCTGAGATGAAGTCTGAGATGGCTGCCTGAGAGCCAGCGTGCCAGATGGCAGTTGAGAACTGGAATGTGTTGCAGATGTCATCTGGAAGGGGTGGACACTGTTAAGTAGAGGATAGGTCGTGGTTTACTTTCTAGCACCCCACCAGTTTTCTCTTTCCTTGCATATGATAGTGAGGGGCATATTTTAGGGTAGGGATGATATGTGTTTGGTAGGTTAAGCCATTTGGGGTAAGAAAGGAGAAGCGGCAGGGATGTTTTCCTTCATTGCTTAACTTTCTCCTTCTCCTGAGTTAAGGAAGGGAATCCGGAGAAAGGGCTGCGTGGGTCGCATGGTGTGATGGGTTGAGCATACCACGTCCTCTCCTCTCCCACCGCTGCAGCGCCTGAGGCCGCTGGTCTGTCTCCCAGGTTGCTGCGGGGATTGCAGTGATGAGGAGCGGAGGGAAGTCCCTGGTGGTTTCTGTAGGGAAGAAAAGAAGAGTTGCTGCAGTTGCCTAGCCAGGGCTGCTGTACTATGTGACAAATTCTTGCCTAAGTCAGAAAAGCACTATTCTGGTATAGAAATCTGTTTAAAAAAAAAAAAAAAAGCTAGAGTTCTTTCTTTTGAAAGTCTAACATGAAAAAGACTTTGATTTTTTTCTTTAAATTATAATGATATAATTCTACACTTTACTTTTTTTGATCTAAAGAAACTGAAGAACAGACTTCACACATTTCCTAATAGAAACTGCAGGTTTTGTGTTAAATTTAAATGTATACCTAGTGCGATAAATTTAATAGAATTAGCAGGTTACTCACTGTTACCAGCACTTTTATCAGATGGGCCCGAAAGCTTCCACCTTAGGTGTGTATTAAGTACCCCTTTCTGTTTGTTTTGCATTTGTTAAATTGACTGCAGCTAACCCTTATCCATAGTGAATTCAGTAGGTCTCTAGGAAAGATTTTATGTTAGATAGAACAACAAAACTGAACATGTTTTGTTCTTTCCCTATAACATGAAATAGGCAAATCATAATATTGTGAATTATTTTTATCTCCTTTTCTTGGTATATCTTCTATCTGCAATAGAGACATATATTTTGTGTCACTAAAAGTTCTTTCATTAGTTTTATTTTTAGTTTTTTTAAAATTTTGTTTTATATTGGAGTTTAGTTGATTTACGGTGTTAGTTTCAGGTGTACAGCAAAGCGATTTAATTATAAAAGGGCTTTCATTAGCCTTAAAATGAGTGGCACCTAACCTTGGGTGGGCCTCAAGTTCCCAGGCATCTTGTAAACCCCTAAAATGATATGTGGGATTATGCATTGTGTCACAGGGATGGTAATGTACGCATTTTTCTCAATAGAGATTCTATAGTTGACCTCATTATGCTAGTGTGAAAGTAAGCTTGTATGTGTCCCAAATCTTACTGTTATACAGGTCCACATGGGTAGGAAATTGTACTTTCTTATCACCTTGAATTAGACCTGGTAAAAATTGTTCAGGAAAGAAATTAAACAAATAAAAAATATATATTGTCTATAATAAATGAAAACTTACGAGCTAAAGGTTAGTGGTGATGCTAGTGGTGGACCATGGCCGCTGAGCCTGCGCGTCCGGAGCCTGTGCTCCGCAACGGGAGAGGCCACAACAGTGAGAGGCCCGCGTACCGCAAAAAAAAAAAAAAAAAAAAGTAATTTTGCGGTAGTAAAATGTGAATAATTCTTGCGAACAGGAACTGTAACACATTAGCTTGTTCTAAAATATTGGAACAGTGCCCGACACAAAGAAGGTACAGTAGTCCATACCAGTTTAACGAATGGTCTGTAATAGTTTCTGTACTTTATTCCTCTCTCTTCAAAATCAGTGACCTTCAGAATGCATTTAGTTTGACTAAGTTCACCTGACATCCTATTTAAAAAGTAACACAACATTGCATAATTCTGTTATATTCATTCATTCATTTAGCAAGTTTTGGTGAGGTGGAGGTATGAGGATGCTAGATGCTGTGCAATACACTGGCATACAAAGATGATGCCCTGTCCTCAAGGAGCTGTGAGTCTAATGAAAGAGACCCCAAGATAAAAAGATGTGCGACAGTGTGCACCACGCCGTGTGCAGATGAGCAGAGTGGCTGCGGCCACAGACTCTGGAGTCCAGGCTCTTTGGTTTCGTAGCTCAGATTTGCCAGTACCACCTTGGGCAAGTCACTTAATTTCTGTGTGTCTTAATTTCCTCATCTGTATTATGTTGTGGGAACTAAGTTTTTGGACAGTTTGGGGAAAACTTCCCTCAAAAATGACATTTAAGCTGTTTTAAATTAATAAGAACCTAAAATGTTTTTTTCTTTTCCTTTCTCCTCCTTTAGGTTACAGTTTAAACATAACTTCCTTGGAGAAGTTTGTTTTTGATTCCCATTGCCCCCCTAATTTAAGTCTCCTGTTGTGCTCCAGTTTCACTCCGTGTTTTGTCTTTTTATTAATCGGGAGTACTTATTCAATTTCGTTCTTCTTTGCTACTTTGTAAGCTCCAGGAGAACTGAGATCTGTCCAGTTTATCCCTGTTTTTCCAGTTCCCATGTAGTTCCTGATATTTGTAAATGAATGTGCAAGTCAGAAAAGAAATAAGGGAAGGGCGTTCCAAGCGTAGGAATAGCATTTACAAATACACAGAGTTACGAAAGGGCTAGTCTGGAATATATAGAAAGGAATAGTGGAAGATAAGATAAATTCAAGACAGATTGTAAACTGTCCTTAAAATTAGTGGTGAAAGTGATTTTTAGAAAACTTCTATGGTGATGCTTGTTTTGGTAAAAACATGGCTTGGAGCCGGATTGGATCAAAATCAGCACTGAGAATTTACATTTTAAAAAGGAAAAGAAACTACTACATTAAAGTCCATTTTAGTGAAAAGCTTGGTTTTTTGACTACTCTGAATAAAAAATATATTTTTTTTCAGAAATTGCTGCACTGAAGTCTAAGGATTTTGTTCTGCCAGTAGAACTACCTGAGTTTTTAAACAAGTAATCATGATAGCTTTGTTTTTAGGAAGATAACTATGCAGCAGGGCCTCTGAACTTCAACACTGTTGACATTTTTGGCCATGAGAATTCTTTGCTCTAGGAGGCTGTCCTGTGTTTTGAATGTTTGGCAGCATCCCTAGCCTCTATGCACGGTCAGGCTAACACTTCCTCCCCCCATCCCACCCTAATCGTGACAACAAAAACGTCTCCAGACATTGTCAAACAACCCCTGGGGAGAAAAATTGCCCCTGTTTGAGAACCGCTGCTGTGAAGCTATGTAAAGTGTGGATTCAAGTGTAAGACACTTCAGGCAAAGAAACCAGTTCATAGGAGACTAGTACTGTGATCCAAATGAGATGAGGTGGTCTGAATTAGTACAGTTGCAGGGGGGATAGAGAGGCAGATTAAAGAGATTCTTGTAAGTAAGAATAAACAAGATTTGGTAAGCAGCTAGATCTGGAAGGAAGGGCACCTGAGATGATTCTTAAGTTTTTTTCTTACTTGGCTGCATGTAAAGCAGTGCCATTAACCTAGAGTAATACAGAGAGAGAATTCTCTGGGTATGGCCCAAGAATTGTAGGGTATGGAGGAAGCAAGAAATTCCCGTACACTAGAGTCTGAGAACTACTCACTATTATAGATTCCTAGGCTGATAGAACATTGGAAATGGAAAGAACCTTCAAAGACATTTGATCCATTTCTAGGTGAGATAAAATACATGCTGAAGTTTTTGGTTTGACATTGCATCTAAGTTATATTTATACTATACTGTAGTCTACTAAGTGTGCAATAGTGTTGTGTCTAAAAGAATGTACATACCTCAGTTAAACAATGCTAACCATCATCTGAACCTTCAGCAAGTCATAATCTTTTTGCTGGTGGAAGTATTTTGAAATATTGCAAAAATTACCAAAATGTGACAGAGTGACTAGAGGTGAGCAAATGCTGGTGGAAAAATGGTTCCAATAGATTTGCTCGAGGCAGGGTTGCCACAAACCTTCATTTGTAAATAACGCAGTATCTGCAAAGTGCAATGAAACGAACTATGCCTGTAGTGCTAATCTCCCCCCCCCACCCGAATACCATAGAGCAGAACTGTGGTTAAGGAGCTATGTTTTCATTGACCAATGTCAGTCTTAATCTGTAACACACACATCTAGTCATTGTCACTTCATAGTACTTTAAAATATTGAATATTAATTTTTAGAAGATGGTTGGATAACACACTGGTATGTATCATAATCTGTACAGACTACAAGGAATTGAAATACTCACTTCCTGGTCACAATGCTGAAAACTTACCTTTGTGTAACTCATTGGATGTCTTACTTGGATACTTCTCCCATTCCTGATTTTTTTCATGGAAGTGATATAAACACTTGGGAATCCATTGTCTTTTCTGTACTGTCACCAACTCCCTCTTACTTTCATTTCACTTTCCTTGTTATTAACAGGAATTCATTTGGGTGTTTTTAATCTTGAAGGTAAAGAACAATCACCTTTGGAGATGAGTATGCATCCAGTTGCAGCAGCTCCACTCTCAGTATTTACTAAAGAATCTACGTCCTCCAAACACAGCGACCACCATCACCACCATCACCATGAGCACAAGAAAAAGAAGAAGAAGCACAAACATAAGCATAAGCACAAGCATAAGCATGATAGCAAAGAAAAGGACAAGGAGCCTTTCACTTTCTCCAGCCCCGCCAGTGGCAGGTCTGTTCGTTCTCCTTCTCTTTCAGACTGAGAAGGGGCAAAGGAGACCTTTTCCTCAGTGTTCAGAAGAATATATGTAACTAAAGCTTTGTCAGCTATAAAGAATGATAAAAGGAAAAAAAGATAGTTGCCTCCCATAGAGATTCAAGTTCTAAACATTTGATTTACATTATTTATACAATTGAAATCTAATTAGGAAAATGTGTTTTATAGTTCTGAATAAACCATTTCATCCTGTTTCCTCCTTAAAATACACACACACACACACACACACGCACACACACAGCAAACCCTTTCATAAGGCCCTCATATCCACTGGCAGTCCCCATTCACATCATGATCTCCATGTGTACTGCCAAAGTCAATTATGTTTTAAAGCCTTTGATGGATGTTATGGGGCAAAGTTATGTTTTAAACAGAAGCTACAGCCAAATCTGTGGTAAAACCACTATTTCCAGTGAAATATTGTATAACACCATTTGGAACTACTGAAAGACAGAGGCTTTTCTATAGGAATCTTCTCTATTACATATTTTTTTGCGTGTTAGCCATAGAAACTAAGCATCAGAATTCATAAGCAAGAATACATGATGTTTTCTTTTGCTCTAAAATACTGAAATTTTCAGAAGCAGCTTTAAAAAGAAATTTGAATAACTTTTTTGATAGCACATTTGGTGATTATGATGTTGGAATTTAACAGAACTATCAAATCCACAGTTCTCAAGATGGTTAAATTTTAAGTTCCTTTTTTCACTAAGTATGAGTGAATACATTCATATGTAGAATATGTTTGCCAAATGTGGACAATTTATATGCCCAATACATATTCTAAAATTATTTCTCTAAGTATGGTACCTTAAAAAGGTGTTTATGTACTGTTTATTAACTTGGACATAGACAGTTTGGCTCTCATGTGAGTATACCAGAAGCATTTAAAAACATACGAAATGTTTTGCTTTCATACTTCAATAGTTTGTATGTTTGTGTGTTTTTATTTTTATTTCTAAATTTACCATGTGCTTTATTGTTTGTTTGTTTTAAAATGTTATTCATACCTGTTCTATTTTTATCATTTCTCTTATCATTAGAAAGTTGGACAAAATACTTCTTCCCAGAATAGATGTTTCAAAGGGATCCAGTAAAGTTGGACTTTTGAATATACTTGTTTAATAAATAACTTTTTAAATTGATCATTCTGCCTTTGTATTTTCTTATATCTTTTGTTGCCTTTCTCTTTGTGTGTGTATGTAATACACCTGTTCACAAAGTTTGAGGAGAGCTTTGTGGATAAGCAGGATTTGAGCTGGCCCTGTTAGGAAGAGTGATTTCAGTAGGCAGATGGGGTAAAGTTCTCTCAGCAGAAGAAACAGTATTTTCAAAAGTATGGAGGAAAGCAAGGACATAGTCAGGAATTGTAAAGCAGTGCAGTTGGCCGAGAGTGTAAGTGCAAAGGGTGTGTGATCAGACGTTGAAGAGCCTAAATGGCAGTTATTTAAATATTCCCATTAACTGAGTGTTGGCCAACTGAAATTATTTCTGGAAAAAGGAATTTTTTTTATTACAGTGTTTAGTGATACCATCTATAGAATTCTCAACTTTGAAAATAGTAAGGATGAATTTCAAAATAATTATGTATTGTCTGAAGACAATGGTGAATAATAGCTACCTACATAATTTAAGCACCTCTTGTATATCAAGCATTGTACTAGGAAATGTATGTTATGCATGGTATTTCTAAATTGGATATTTATATTGGATGTTTCTTATGAGGAACATTTTTTATGGGGAGCTTTCGGTTATTTAAGTTGATGCATAGAAGTAAACAATGAAAAATATTCATATTTTTGTAGATAACTACACATAAGTAATACAAGCTCTAGTGTTAGTTTTCTCAGTCTCCTCCCCCAGAGGTAGTCACTGTTGCCAGTATTACATGTTTAGATCTAGTCTATACATATATCTATACAGTGTATGCATTTTTTTAACAAATGATACTTGCAGAAATTTTTTATTTTTGTATAGTTTTATGTCATTTTTTAATACTCATTTCTGACTACCACATTTTGTGTCATACCAACAAAGGTTTTTCTTATTCCATGATTGTAAAATAATTCTGCCATTTTTTTTCTATTGGTTTTAAAGTTTTATGTTTCAGATTTATATCCTTTATCTAACTAGAATCCATCTGGAACGTATTTTGATAGAAGGTAGGAGGTAAGGATCCAACGTTTTTTTTTCCTTCCAAGATGCTACCTAATGTGTTTAAAACTCCATCTTTTCTCTCTTGACTGCAAGTGTTCTGTACTAAATTCCCTTATATATTTGGGTTCATTTCTGGACTTTGTCATCGGTTTCATGGATCTGCCTACTCATCTGCCAGTACCACACTGTTTAGATTATTTTAGCACTATGGTATGTTTTGATATGGTAGAGCTAGTTTCTCCTCGTTACTTTTCTCTTACAGAACTTTTTGACTATTCTTGTGGGTTATATTCTTTTTCTGGCACACTTATTTATATACAGTAGAACTTATTCCTTGTGAGGTACATTTCTCTGGATTTTGGCAAATTCTTGAACTTGTGTATCCAACCAGCACAGTCCATCACTCCAAAACTCCCTCATGTTGCTCTTTTGTAGTCAACTCCCCCAACACCCAACCCCTGACTTCCACTAATTGATTTTCCACTCCTGTTATTTTGCCATTTTTTATGGATTTATCTTTCTATATTAATATTAGAATCAATCTTTCTAGCCTTTCCCTGAAATTGTATCTGTAGGTTGATATTGGCTGTGTGTTAAGTCAGGAGTTAACTTAGAATTGATATCTTGGTGTTGATTATTCTTATTAGGGATGTCAGTATAACTATTAATATAATATTTCTTTTTAGTTTTATAAAGTAGCTTATTTTTATTTAGTATTCTATAAATGATGTCTTTTCATTATAAGGTTATCTAGTCCTTTATGCTAATTTTGTGCTTTTGTTACTGTATTCATTAATTCCAGAGAAACGTAATATATATTTGTTAAAAAGTATTGACTCAGATGATTATGGAAGCTGAGAAGTTCTACAATCTGTTACCTGCAAGCTAGAGACCCAGGAAAGCTAGTGGTGTAGTCCAAAGGCCTGAGAGCAACAGAGTCCGCAGTGTAGAGTCCAGTCCAGTCTGAAGGCCTAAGAACCAAGACTGCGAGGGCAGAGGAAGATCAGTGTCCCAGCCTTCATACAGTCAGGCAGAGAGGGGATTTAACCTTCCTCCACCTTTTTGTTCTGTTCAGGCCCTCAGCGATTGGGCGATTGCCCACCCACGTCGGGAAGGGCCTTCTGCTTTACTTAGTCCAGCAATTCAAATGCTAATCTCTTCCTGAAACACCCTCCAGACACAACCAGAAATGATGTTTAACCAGCTATTCCCACATCTCTTGACCTAGTCAAGTTGACATGTAAAATTAACCATCACAGCCACGTTACTAAATTCTCAGTATTTTAAATGCGTTTCTTGGGTTTTACTTGAAAATAATCACATCTATAAATGATGGGTAATTTTTTTTTTTTTTTTTACGGTACACGGGCCTCTCACTGTTGTGGCCTCTCCCGTTGCAGAGCACAGGCTCCAGATGCACAGGCTCAGCGGCCATGACTCACGGGCCCAGCCGCTCCGCGGCATGTGGGATCTTCCCGGACCGGGGCACGAACCCGTGTCCCCTGCATCGGCAGGCGGACTCTCAACCACTGCACCACCAGGGAAGCCCAAATGATGGGTAATTTTATTACCTCTTTTCTAATGTTTGTGCATTTAATTTTCCGATTTCTTCTTTTGTCTGACTTCTTTTTCTTGCTAAGTTTGCCTGAGAGCTGCAGGGATGGGCATCTTTCCTCAACATCTTCACTCTGCATTTGATAGCCCTTCCTCATGTGTTGTGGGTTTGCGTTTCTAATTTCTTAGAAGTCGAAGTTTACAATTTTTGTTTCATGTTCTTATTTCTTTTGGATGATTCTTAAGGAGAAAATGGAAAAGCTACTTTATTACACAAGCCTTGTAAACTCCTTAAAAAGACATTTTGATCAAAATTATTGAAATCCTTGTCTGGTAAATAGCTGGAAACTTCTTAGTTTTCCCATCCTCTTCTCCTGACTCATTTCTTCTGTTTCCAACTTACTGTAAATAAATGCAACTCTTCATGTCAAATGTGCTCCAGCCCAAGCCCCAAGCGCTTGAGGACTGGACCGGACTTACTGACTCACTTCTAAAGAATAGAGTATGGAAAGGGGACAATAGTAGCTTTACAGCAAAGAAAGGTGGTAGGACACTGCCTTAACCAAGTGATCATGGTAAACATCACCAGTGATAAGTCATGTCCACATCATGTTCTGATGTGATGAGAAGGGTACCTCTATAGATATACTTCTCTGTGGGTATAAAAACCCACAATCCTAGTCTACCCAGTCTAATCATGAGGGGAAAAAATCAGACAAACCCAAACTGAGGAACACATAACAAAATACCTGATTATTATTCCTCAAAACGATTGGAGTGCTGAAAAACAATTATGTGAGAGACTGTCACAGATCAGAGAAGACTAAGGAGGTATGACAAGAGTATAATGGGTTTTCCTGGATTGGATCCTGCAACAGAAAAAGGACATTAGTGAAAAAGCTAGTGAAATCTAAATACATTCTGGAGTTTTGTTAAAGTACCAATGATGATTTCTTAGCTTTGACCAATGTTTGGTGGTAACGTAGGATGCTAACAATAGGGGTAACCGGGTGAAGGATAGATAGGAATACTTGCTAAGAGGGAAAATTTACTAATGCAGTTGTAATTCTTCTAAGCTATGAGTGTATTTTGATCATTTCTGTAACCTTAATTATTTACTTCATGAAGAGATATAAAAATTCATTTTCCTCACCTCATGATTTTAGAAGAAAATGTATGTACTTAATGGAGGAATATTTGAAGAGAGGTCAAAGGATAAAGACCCGAAGGTTGAAAATTGTGAAAGTTATGAGGAGAAATATTAAAAAAATAATTTCTTCTAAAGAAGAGAAGAAAAGGCTGAGGAGCTTTAAAAAAAAAAAGAATTTTAAAGTTTCCAATTAAGATGCTGTAAGAAAATGAGGACTTTCTGATTCTGAGTCTCAGTTCCAAGAATTCTTGTAGTAAAGAAACTTGTTTAACACAACATTTTCCCAAACTTACTGGACTGTGGACCTTTTTCCTGTTAGAATTTTGGAAAATTCTATTCCATAGGTATGATTTTCAGTGTTACCCTGATATTTATACTGTGTTGACTATTTTATCACCAAAATAGGGATTTCTCAACCAACTATTCTAGAAAATTTATTGTCATTGAATAATCAGGTTTTACTTAAAAATATCCTTACTGTTTAATAAAACAAAACCTAATTATTGAGATCCTTCTTTGTTTATCACACTGGTGGAGTATTGTGACTTTTAAAGTTTCTTGGCAAACAGTGGTCTATATTTTTCTTTTTTTTTTTTTTTTTTTTTTTTTTTTGTTGTACGCGGGCCTCTCACTGCTGTGGCCTCTCCCGCTGCAGAGCACAGGCTCCGGACACACAGGCCCAGCGGACATGGCTCACGGGCCCAGCCGCTCCGCGGCACGCGGGACCCTCCCGGACCAGGGCACGAACCCGTGTCCCCTGCATCGGCAGGTGGACTCCCAACCACTGCGCCACCAGGGAAGCCCTGGTCTATATTTTTTATTTTATTTTTTATTAAAAAAAAATTTTTATTGAAGTATAGTTGATTTACAATATTGTATAAATTTCAGGTGTACACAGCACAGCAATTCAGTTATACATATATATAAGTATATATTTTTTCAGATTCTTTTCCCTTACAGGTTGTTACAAAATATTGAGTATAGGTCCCTGTGCTCTATAGTAGGTCCTTGTTGGTTACCTATTTTATACATAGTAGTGTGTATATGTTAAGCCCAGCCTTCTAATTTATTTCCCACCCCCCTTTCCTCTTTGGTAACCATAAGTTTGTTTTCTGTGTCTGTGAGTCTCTTTCTGGAAATAAGTTCATTTGTGTCTTTTTTTTTTACATTCCACATAACGATATGATATCTGTCTTTGTCTGGCTCACTTCACTTAGTATGATAATCTCTAGGTCCATCCATGTTGCTGCAAATGGCATTATTTCATTCTTATTTTTTTAATTTTTTAACTTAATAATTATCTATGTCACTTAAGCACAATAATTGAATGACTATACACACCACATTTATTTATTTTTTTGCTAAAATAAATGTATTTCCTCTGGTTTAGCCCAGTGATCTCCAAATATTTTTGTTATTCACTCCATTAGTTTAAAAAGAAATTAAGTGCATATAATCAGATGTACGTACATTTGTTTATAAGTATGTAGTAATACATAACAGTTCAGTCTGGGTGGTGGTTTTCTTTTTTAATCCATGCTGACAAGCTTCGTCTTTTCAATAGTGTATTCATATCATTCACATTTAAAGTAATTATATAGTTTATATAGCTGTATTAATATCTACCATATTCATTATAAAAAGTATACAAGAAAGCATCAGATAAAGATGAAATAAATTTTTTGTATATGTCCTGCAATTTGTGATAGCCTTGTACTAACTACTTAATATCTCAAAGCCCAGTATAAACTTTGTTCAAGTTTCATTAGTAACAAGTATTTGTCCCTCCATCTTTCAAACTAATAATTTATTTTTTTCTTCTCTGATTTGATTAGGAGATAATAAAAAATTTTCTGTGTACTATGCACTAGTCTAAGTACTTTTTATGCATTAACTAATTTAATCTTAACAACAACCATATGAGATAGGCGTTGTGATTATGATAAAGAAATTGAGGCGTAGAAACGTTATCAAGCCAAAGGTCACACCTTGTAAGGGAAAGCATTTGGACTCAAACCTAAGAGTTGTTATCTCTTACACTAGCACTGTCCATGTAGTAGCCACTAGCCACATGTGGCTATTTAAATTTAAATTATATTTGAAAAATAAAAATGTAGTTCCTCAGTTGCACTAGCTGCATTTCAACTGTTCAATAACCATATGTTAGTGACTACCATGTTGGACAGCGCCCATCGAGAGCATTTCCATCATCGCAGTAAGTTGTATTGGACAGCACTGACTTACACGATCGGTCACCATGTTTTTATCTTGCAGTGTGGCTTTGGAAGAGCTCATGCTATGAAACAAGCATGGGCGTAGCTCTTCTTCAGTTGTTTGTCTGTGCTTATATGATTGGTATTGTCTTCAATCCAGTGTGTTGTGTTTTTTTTTTGGTAGGAATCTTTGCAAGACAGTTGTCTACTTTGTTGTGTTTGGTTTAGTTAAACCTAGAGGATATAACCCATAAGTCCATTTAACTGGGCACATATAAACTGCAATATGTCAAAATACAGGAACGAGTGAGGATACCACTGTCCCCAACCCCTTGCTGTTGTGAAATACCTCACATATTGTCTGACATAGGATTCAAGTGAGAATCTCAATGTCATTTGTATGTAGATAGATCCATATAAGCAGATGTTCTAAACAGTCTTCTTAGATCTCTTGTATGCTCCTTGTAGTACATAGGCACCCTACTTGTAAGGTCCCTACTGTAGATCTTTGACCTTACAGTTTTGACCTGTTTATCCTTCTTCTTCAGTGCCTCGCTTTCAAAATCATTGTTCCTCTGGCCTGTGCTTTGCAAAAGAATAAGCAAACCTTAGGGCTTGAGACCAGCAGGATTTGCTCAGCAGGGGAACTGAAATCTTAACAGGACACAGATGTTTACTATGTGGGATACAGGGCCAGAAGGAGACAATAAATAAAAGGATAAAAATAAGAGTTCTTCAAAGTTGCTTTCTTTGATTCTTTTAAGAAAAATTGTGGTTGCTTCTTTGGCAAGATAAAAATCCTTTCTTCTTTACATTTCTTGCAAACACATTTTCTTCTTTTAGCACCACTTCTTTTTTTTTGGTGGATAATTTTTTTTGAACTTCTTTTTAATTGAAGTATAGTTAATGTACAATATTTTATGTTACAGGTGTACAATATAGTGATTCACAGTTTTTAAAGGTTATACTCCATTTATAGTTATTATAGAATATTGGCTATTTTCCCTGTGTTGTACAATATATCCTTGTAACTTTTATACATAATAGCTTGTACCTCTTAATCCCCTACCTCTATGTTGCCTCTCCCCTCTTCCCTCTATCTGCTGATAATGACTAATTTGTTCTCTATGTCTGAGTCTTGTTTCTTTCTTTGTATTAAACTTAGTGTCACATTTTCTGTTTATTTACCATTTCACTAGAAATTCCTCCATGCAATCATAAAAAAATATGACATTTTAATTGAATTTATTTCACAATTGATTGGGCCTGATACTTGTTTTTTTAATGTGTATGAGACAATAGAATTGGGATTAATGTAATTCCTTTGCCAATACTTTTTTTTTTTGGTCTGTGTTGGGTCTTCGTTGCTGCCCGCAGGCTTCCTCTAGTTGCGACGAGCAGGGGCTACTCTTCGTTGCAGTGCGCGGGCTTCTCATTGCAGTGGCTTCTCTTGTTGCGGCACACGGGCTCTAGGTGTGCGGCTTCAGTAGTTGCAGTATGCGGGCTCAGTAGTTGAGCTTTGCCAATACTTGTCAAACAGTTGTCTGTGTGGTATTTTAAAGTGAAAGGTGCCATGAAACTAGTAGACTTCATTATCTCTTGAGAATACACTGTGCTTCTCAATGGGAGCACGATTAGGCAGCTGGGGTATTTTGTGAAGGACTGTCCCACGTGTTACTAGACATTTAACACTCTGGTCCCAGCCCGATAACAGGCCCAGTCATTGCAACAGTCAGAACTTTCTTACCTATCTTCAAATGCCTCCCCTGGAGTGGGTACTGCTCGGGTTGTGGACTGTCTGGCTATCAGTATCTTCTCCAGACTCTCATTACTGTCTCTCAGCTTAAGGGAGAGAATATTATGAAAAATCTCTAGTTAAAATTGAATAAAAATTTCCATTCATAAAAAACAAAACAAAACAAAGCCTTATAATTTCTAACAATAGCTCTTACTCATTAAGCATCTGCCATGAGCCTGGCGCTGTGCTACATACCTTATGTGCGTCTTCTTGTTTCATACTCATTGTAACATGAGACATGAGTGGCAGTATTCTCATTTTACAGATGGATGAGGAAACCATTATTAAATGCATAATATGTGATTAAAATTTATCATCCAATATTTGTTAAGTACATTCTACGTACTAAGCACTGAGATAAATTCATGAACAAGGTAGACACATTTTGCCCTCAGTGAACTTGCCCTGAGTTTACACAGCTCAATAAGAAGCATGAAGATTTTAACCCAGATCTGTCATTTCTAAAACTGTCTCCTATTTCTACCACTACCTCTACCCCAATTGTCTTCCTGAAGAAGAATTTAGTCAGCCAGAGTCATTGTAACTGATGAATTGTAAATCTATGTAGGTGACAAACAGCACTTGGCAGTAAGCTTTCCGTTCTTTCTCCTCCTTAGGGTTGCTGGGGTCCATGTGAACAGCCCTCTTGAGGGTAGTGCAGTGTACAGCCTGCATGGCTGTAAATGAGCAAGAGACATCTCTGCCTGGGATACTTTCCCCTTTCCTATACAATGCTTTCCTGACTAAGGAAGTTGTACCTGGTATTGAGACTCCACTAAAATACCTCCTCTGACCCATAGGTTTTTCATGTTCTAATCAACCAACCTGCCTCTCTCCCTCCCTTCCATCCATCCTTCCTTCCTTCCTTTCACTCATGCATATGAGTATTTTTGAATGCCCACTACACTGTGATCATAGTGTCAATAAGACAGACAGTCCTATCCTCAAAGATCACACCTCTCAGAACTAGTCTTTCCACTCCCACCTTTCTCATCGTGTGTATAACTCACAGTGCTTGCATAGTTTATTAGGTACTAGTGTGTCCTTCAGTACTTTACTATGATGGCATTTGTTTGGAACATTGATTAGAGTAACACTGATGGGCGTTCACTTAAGTGACTTTCTTATTTTGATTGGCATGATAGCTGCAAGTTTGTATGCCAGTGTATAGGCTGATGTGCAGGGTTTGGTACAAAGGAGAATTGCATAAAATATATTATTTCATTTTCTTACTTTCAAACATTGAGGAGTAGGCTCTAGCGGGCTTTGTTTTTTCAGCTAGTTGCCTATATCAGATGTTCTATGTAACATGCACATATTAGTTATTATGCATATAGTAGAGAGAGAGGAAAGGACTCGGCAAACGGGATGGGTCAGAAAGGTTGAAAAAATTTTTTAATTTCTCAAGATAAATTTTTACCCCTAAAACATGTTCCTTGGCTATGTGAAGTCCTTCCCATTTGATTATGAGTCACTGAGGGTAGAGGTCATGTCACTATCCTGTTTATGATGCTTATTCTCCCTTAACCATCTAGTATCACTGCAAGTCACTGTTGGAACTTCACATGGGCTCAGATCGTATTGAATTGACTATGAGAGCAGAAGGTGATTTCATCACCTTCTGAATAATATTGTGGAGAGATCACGGTTCTGGAAAACAGGAAACCTGGATTCTATGTCCCAACTGGAATATCTAGTGTTGTGCCCTCAAATATATCACCCAACCTCACTGGGGCCAGTTTTCTTGAAAAATGAGAAGACTGGATAAGATTGGCTCAAAGTTTCCAAAATCCTGTGATTATTCTGTTACCACTCTACAGTAAATGCGTAGGGACATTTACACATTGGGTAAGAAATCTAGGTTGTAGAGTCCTTATTTCCATTTTTAAATATAGGTAGCCTTGATGGGTTTTATTTGAACTTTCTAAAAAGGACTTATATTTCCACTTCAGACTGTCTGCAAATGCTAGGAGCATATGCCTAAGACATTTTGTAGTTAGATATGTGAACATGAAAGTTTTCAAATGACTGTAAACTACTTTTTCTTGTCTTTTTGGGGAGACTCATCTTTTTCCGAAGACCAGCTCGCAATGATGCTCATCAGCTGCTATGATTCGTTTTTAGAACTTTTACAGACTCCACAGTCATCAAACCCACACCAAGTCAGTAGGTATCATTGAATGCCTGCTGAGTGAGAGATTCCATGGAGAATATAAAGCCCCTGCCTTCAAGGTGGCTAGGTTCTAGTAGTAGACTTAAAATCAATACATAAGTAGCAGTAATAGGAACTTGAACCTGGAGTCTAAGCTTCAACTATTGAGACATAGATAGACCTTCCTCGATTTGTTATGGGCTATGTCCCAATAAACCCATCATTAAGTTGAAAATATTGTAGATAGAAAATGAATTTAACCTACTAAACATCATAGCCCAGCCTACCTTAAACATGCTCAGAACACTTACATTAGCCTACCGTTGGGCAAAATCATCTTAACACAACCCTATTTTATAATAAAGTATTGAATAGCTCATATAATTTATTAAATACTGAACTGAAAGTGAAAAACAGAATGTTTGGGTCCAGAATGGTTGTAAATGTATGGGTTCTTTACCCTTGTGGTCACATGGCTGAGCTGGGGCTCCCTACTGCTGCCCAGTATCACAAGAGTATCATACTGCATATCACTAGCCCGAGAAAAGGTCAAAATTCAAAAATCAAAGTACGATTTCTACTGACCACATATGACTTGTGCACCATAATAAAGTCAAAAAATCATAGAGTGAACCATTGAAAGTTGGGGACCTTCAGTACTTCAAGGCAGGCCATGAAGGGAGTAGGGGAAGCCTTGCCAAGTTCTCTTCTCCAATTACAGATATGCTCTAAAAATTCCTGGTGAAGATTTTTAATTGCATACTTTCTAAAATTCTTGGGCCCTGCCTGTAATTCTATACCAGAGAGCCCTCTTACCCTTGAAATCCAGTGTCCAGGAAGTCTATCCAGGACTGAGAGAACAATGCCAGGATAGATCCTATGACTCTTAACTGTTAATCTGTGCATATCAAGTAAAAAAAATAGGATGAGGGAGTTAAATTTTAATAAAACTCATTGCTTTTACTTGGAGGATAAGTATGTCCATCCTAGTTGTTTGTGTTAAAAAGTCCTTTTCTGAAATGATGACAGTGGTAGGTGGTTTGTTTGGTTGGCTGGTAGATTGTTATGATTGTCGTTTTAATGTTCCTACTTGGCAAGGTCAAAGTTGATAATCCTTGAATTCCCCAAGTGTAGTAACCACTGCTGTCAGTGCTATGCAGACTTAGCTTATGTCTCCATGGAACTTATCTTCTGCTCTTTCACCCTATCTGAGGAAGTAAAGCCAGTAATACTCTGCTCATTTTATGGTTGAACAAACAGAGTTGGAACCATGTGTTCTACATTTTCTATTAATGTAATACAGGCTTGTCCTGGCATTGATTAAAAATCTGCTCTCCAGACACCTCTGTACATAGTCATTATATGCATAGAGTTATATATGAGGTCACCAGACCTCACATGTCCCTTACACCTTGCAAATATGGGACCAAGTCCTTTCATGCGGTAGGGAGGCATCATTCTCTAAATATTGTGGTTTTAATTAGTAATGGTAAGGGGGTTTTTTAACTGAAAAATGGAGATGTCTATTTTCCTGGCGAAAACTTCTAACATCTTTTGAATATCTTGCTTTGAGGGGACACTTCACACATCAGGTTTTCATTTCCATGCAGTTGTTTTCCATTCCAGGAGGAGCCAACTATTATCCTAAAAGGTCAGTATTTGGTTTCCATGCTTAATCAAGCAATCGAGCTTCATGACAGTTTTTCTATTAAATACAGAGGGGTTTTTTTTTGTTGTTGTTAAAACAGATGTCCTTCTGTTGCATCTTAGGTGATTGCCTGGTGTTTCAGAAGACTTAACGCAAGAGCTGGCTACTTCTTCACTTCTTTTTCCAATTATTCCTGCAGGGGCTCCAGCTGAGGCGTGCCTTAGCATGTCTATAAGGGGGGAAAAATGTGAATCTTAAGTAGAGTACAAAAAGTAATTCAGGAGCAATGGAACCGGTTAAAGACCTCTACCCAGTTGTCCTAATGACTCTTTACATTGTTACTGCTTAGGCTTTGGAGTCCACAAGGCTGCCTTTGAATCTTGCCTCTGTGATGTAAAACACTGGTTAGGTGCTCACCCAGTCGTATTCGTTCTGTCCTCTTGCTTACAGAACCTTAATTTTGTGTGCGTGAGAATGTGTCTCCTACTTATTTTCCTTTCAAGCTTCACTTCAGCTCGAGGGGCCGTATATGACAGAACCCCCTGGCCATCTGCTGGGGTTATGTCACAGCTTTCCTGATAAAGAGAGGACCCTTATGGCTCATACCCTCTTCTGCTCTCTTTCTGCCTTAAACATTGACATGATGTCTGGAACTGCAGCAGCTATCATGTGCTCCTGCAGAAAAGGCTGAAAGAGTCACAGATACCAGCCCCCTGACATTGTTGAAAAGCTAATCCAACATCTGCATTCACCATATTCCAGATTGTCAATTATGTAGAAGAATAAACCGATATTTGTTTAAGCCATGATGTTCATATAGTCCTTTGCTTGAAGTTGAATACATTCCTAACTGCTACAGGAAGTTTCATTCTTATCTCAGAGGAAACTGAGGCCCAGATATGTTGAATAATTTGTCTGCTTTACATAGCTAGTCATTGATGGAACTGGAATTCAGACCCCACAAGGCTGAATTTAGAGCTTGAGCTCTTAACCACTTACCTTATGGTTTGCAGAGGAATGAAATGACATTACTTATATAAAGCATTTTAGCTTAGCGTGGTGCCCAGCTTGTAGTACATGCTCATTAAAGTGTTGTGCCCAGCTTGTAGTACATGCTCATTAAAGTGTTAAGACCTTTCCCCAAACCACAGCTCCTTGTTAACACTTAACAACATAATCCTCAGGTTTAGATTTTGATGAAGTTATTTTCCATTCAGAGAGGAGTCAGCTTTTATCCTGAAAGGTCAGTATTTTGTTTCCATGCTTAACTGAACAATCTAGTTTCATGACTATAGTAGATGCTCAGTAAGTTTGTTGAATGAGTGAATGAATAATTCTCTTTAAGAAAATTCTCAAGTACCATGCTTAGGAGGTTACTGTATGCATTTTTGGTATCAGTATAGTACAAAAGTTCAGTGAAAGTTTTAAGTCTGCCTGGGTTCAAATCCAGCCTCCACTACTACTGATGAGCTGTGTGACCTTAGGTAAATCACTTAATCTGTCTGTGCCTTAGTTGCTTTATCTATAAGAAAGGGATAATAATAATCCAAATTGCCTCATAGTAATGTTGTTAGAATTAATTGAAATAATACAATTAAAACAATTTTTGTAAAGCCCTGGTATATGCACTCAACAGATGTTAGCTTTTACAACTATTAATTATTTTTATTAATCTATATGTGCCCTGCCAAAAGTGGCTCCAATTAATTAAGCCATGTTGAAAACAAGATTCTCCTGTAGTAGATGCAGAAATTTAAGTGTGGATTCATGGTGACGTACCCACATTCAAATATAATAGGATCAGAATAAAAACTTGGGAGTCTTAGCTTGGTAGCCAGTTCCTACATGCTTGCTTTCTTTTGTAAAATATAAATTGACTTTAAGTCTTGGTATTTGCCTTTTAACACTACAAAGAAAAAAAAAGTGTACTCTTAACTTGACAAATTATAAAATGTCATTCCCACTTGGTTCCTCTCCCCCATTTCTGTTTTCAAATTTGCATATGTTTATTTGAGAGGAGTCAAGTCAACTTGATCAGGAAAAAATAGCATCTACCTTACTAGCAATTATCATTACAACTTAAAAATGAAACAGTCAATGACAACAAAAACTGGCAATTATAGTGTTAGCTTACAGAATTCTATTTTTAAAAAAGGGCTAAACTTCTGGAAAGATATGAAGAGATCTACAGACCCATTCTTTATTGAAACAACCATAGCTGGTGAAAATGATAAAAAACCACAACCATTTAAAGTCTCTGGAGGGACTTCCCTGGTGGCACAGTGGTTAAGAATCCGCCTGCCAATGCAGGGGACACGGGTTCGAGCCCTGGTCTGGGAAGATCCCACGTGCCGCGGAGCAACTAAGCCCGTGAGCCACAACTACTGAGCCTGCGCTCTAGACCCCGTGAGCCACAACTACTGAAGCCCCTATGCCTAGAGCCCATGCTCCGCAACAAGAGAAGCCACCGCAACGAGAAGCCTGCGCACCGCAACGAAGAGTAGCCCCAGCTCGCCACAACTAAAGAAAGCTCGTGCACAGCAATGAAGATCCAATGAAGCCAAAAATAGATAAATAAATTTATTTTTTTTAAGTCTCTGGAAATTGTCCTAGGAGCATATAGCAAATGGAGGAATATTTGTTTGGCAAAATCTATCAAATATGTAAGACTAGTGAGCATCAGTGGCACTTGAATCATAACCCTCTCCCTCACTCTCTCTCCCCATTAGCTGAGCTTGAAGAAAACTCTAGTCTAGGCAGGTGTGGCCAAAAAGACAGAATTCCCATTCCCTTAGTTCCCATTCAAGGGATGCAGTATTTTACCAGGAGGAACAGGCCAACAACATTTCTAATCCCATCCAACTTCACGCCACAGAGGCTAAGATCCTGGTGAGTGCCTCCACAAATTTGGCTACCTCTGTCCGCCAGCCTTTCCTCCCCACTCCCTCCCCCACAGAGTAAAGGGTGGAAGCTTACCCTAAGCATGGCAGTAGGAGAATAATGCAGCACCAATTATTGCCACCCCAGCTAACTCATAGGATGAAGATTCCATGCCAGAAGAGGCAAGCTGAGAAGGCCAGTGGCTACTACCCCTCCCCAGATCTCTGCTCATAAAGCAGAGGTGTCACTCCAAGAGAAGCAGGCCAGTCACTGTCCAGCACCTGGAACAGTGGTTCAGAGATTTTGCCCAGGGGGGAAGATGCAGCCAATAAGAACAAAGAGCTCTGAGCCTGTCCCTGAAAAGAGTTGACTTTATTTGAAACAGAGTGAGGGGAAGTTCAAGCCTAAAGGCATTCTCTGAAACAATGGAGGCTTGGTGGTAAGAAATTAAGAGAGGCTGGTAGCTCTGAGAGCATCAAGTTAAACCATAGGCCAGCTAGTTTGTTAGAATCAGGAAAAGAGACAGCTTCTAAGAGCCTTCCTGATCTGAGAAAAACAGCCTCAAAGACTCGCCTCAAACTACCCATGGCTGAATTTAATTAGATAAAAGTGAGGAGCAGTTTATGTCCCAGGGCATTGTCAGAAAGAATAGGACAATCTCATGTAATTAGTGGAGCCTAACAGCCAAGTGTGGTACAAAAGAGACAGACAACTAAACAGAGATCAGAGGAAAAGAAGGTCAAAGAGAGCCCTGCTAAATTGTCATCCCAGGATGACTGTGTTCATGCCAAGGCTTCACATTATGGGGGGGGGGGGGGGTGGGAAAGGAGAATTAGATTTCATTAAAGCAGTATAGCCAAGCCACTAAACAAATAAACAAGTGCACGCACATGCACACACAAGAAGCCCCAGAAGGAGAGGAGAAAAATCAGTATCCAGAATTGTTGCTATATGTTACCTAAAATGTCCCATTAAAAAAAAAAAAAAAGACAAGACATGGAAAGAAACAGGAAAGTATGACCCATACATAGAAGAAAAGCAGTCAATATAAACTGTGAGGGACTAGATCTCAAATGTAAAAGACAAAGCCTTCTAAGCAGCCATTATAAATATATTCAAAGAACTAAAGAAACTATACTTAAGGAATAACTGAAGGTATGATGACAATATCTCATCAAACAAAGAATATCAATAAAGAGAAAGAAATTATAAAAAAGAAGCAAATGGAAACTCTAGAGTTGAAAGTATAACTGAAATGAAAAATTCACTAGAGGGACCAACAAATTTGAAAGAATCAGTGAAGTGGAAGTTAGATTGATAGAGATTTTGTAATCCAAAGGACAGAAAACAAAAAGGATGAAGAAAAATGAACAGAGCCTCAGAGAAATGTGCAACACCTTTATGCATAAACATGCACATAATGGGAGTACCAGAAGAAGAGGAGAGAAGGGAACAGAAAATAACATCACAAGAAATAATGGCTAGAAACAACACCCCAAATTTGATGAAAGTCAATCTGCATATCTCAGAAATTCAATAAATTGTAAGCAGGCAAAACACAAAGAGATCCACAAAGAGACACATCACAGTAAAAATGTTGAAATACAAAGGCAAAGAGAAAATTCTGAAAGCAGCAGGAGAAAAAGGACTCATCACATATAAAGGAATCCCTCTAAGACTAATATCTGACTTCTCAGAAACAATGGAGGCAAGAAGGCAGTGGAATGACATATTTGGAGTGTTGAAGAGAAAAACTATCAGCCAGTAATCTTACATTCACCAAAGCTATATTTCACAGATGAAGGCAAATAAAGACAGTTCTCGATAAAAGCTGAGAGATTTTGTTGCTAGCAGACCCACCTTACTAGAAATAATAAAGGGAGTTCTTAAGGCTGAAAGCAAGTGACTGCAGATGGTAATATAAACCCTCATGAAAAAACAACACTGGTAAAAGTAATTGTGTAATTATAAAAGACAATATAAATGCATAGTTCCCCTCCTTCTACTCTTAACTGATTTAAAAAGCAATTGTTGGACCTAAAACATGTAGAAATGTAATACATCTAACATAACAGCACAATGAAAATAGGTGAAAATAAAGCTGTATTGAAGTAAGGAAATGACACCAGATCATAATTTGAATCCACAGGAGAAAAATGAAGAGAACCAGAAGTGGTATATAAAAATGTTACTATATCAAACTCTATAAATAATATTTTCCTTCATTGCTCAATTTCTTTAATAGACATAAGATTATATTATGCCACATTTTTAACAATATATTGTTGGTTTTGTAATATATAGAGATGTAATATGTATAACAACAATAGCACAAAAAAGGGGAATAGGAAATAGATATGTGTAAGAGTAATGTTTCTATATCTCATTGAAATTAAGTTAATATAAATCTAACCTAGGTTTTGATAAGGTGTATATGGTAAACCCTAGAGCAACCACTAAGAAAATAACTCATAAAAATATAGAGAAAACAATTAAAGAAAATAAAATGTTACACTTAATGCAAAAGAAAGCCATAAAGGAGGAATAAAGAAGGAAAAAAAAGACATGAGACATATAAAAAACACAAGGTAAAATGGCAGATGTACATCCAACTATATCAATAACAAAACTAAATGTGAATGCATTAAACAATCCAATCAAAAGGCAGAGATGTCAAACTGGATGGATAAAAATATATCCTGCAAAGGATGAAAAAGCTGTAGTCAATTTAAAAAGCTGAGTGGCTATACAAATATTAGGTAAAAAAGATTTTAAAACAAAAGTCTGTTATTAGAGATAGAGAGGGACATTTTATAACGATAAAGGGCTCAATCCATCAGGAAGATATAACAGTTATAACTATATATGTACCTAACAACAGAGCTCCAAGATACATGAAGCAAAGATGGAGAACTGAAAGGAGAAACAGACAATTCAATGGTAATAGCTGGAGATGTAAATATCCACTCTCAATAATGCATGGAGCCACTAGGCAAAAGATCAGGAAGTAAATAAAAGACTTGAACAGGGGCTTCCCAGAAGGCGCAGTGGTTGAGAGTCCGCCTGCCAATGCAGGGGACACGGGTTCGTGCCCCGGTCCGGGAAGATACCACATGCCGTGGAGTGGCTGGGCCCGTGAGCCGTGGTCACTGAGCCTGCACGTCAGGAGCCTGTGCTCCACAACGGGAGATGCCACAGCAGTGAGAGGCCCGCGTACTGCAAAATAAAATTAAAAAAAAAAAAAAGACTTGAACAATGCTATAAACCATCTAGATCTAATGGCCATCCTTGGAATACTCCACTCAACAAAAGCAGAATACATATTCTTCTCAAGTGCACATGGAACATTTTCCAGGATAGACCATAGGTTCAACCATGAAACAGTCACTGTAAATTTGTAGGGATGGAATTCATACACTGTTTTCTGAACACAGTGAAGTAAAATTAGAAATCAATAAACACAAAGAAATTTGGAAAAATCACAAATAGGTGGAAATTAACAAACTCCTAAATAACCAAAATTCAGAAAATACTGTGAGATGAATGAAAATGGAGACTCATATACCAAAACTTATGAGATACAGCTAGACATTGCTTCGGGGAAAATTTATATCTGTAAATGTCTACATAAAAAAGAAGAAAGATCTCATATCAATAATCTCACCTTCTAAACCCAAATCAAGCATAAAGAAGGAAATAGTAAAGACTGGAGCATCAATAAATGAAGTGGAAAATAGAAAAACAATAGAGAAAATCAACAAAATTAAAAGTTGGTTCTTTGAAAACATCAACAAATTTAACAAGTCTTTAGCTAGACTGACCAAGGGGGAAAAAACTCAGATTACTAAAATAAGATATAAAGAGGAGATATTACTACCAAGATTCCAGAAATGAAAAGGATTGTGAACATTGAAAACATCATGCAAAATGAAAGAGGCCATTTAAATTAAATGTCCAGAATAGGCAAATCTATATATATAAAGAAAGTTGATTAGTGGTTGCCTAGGGCTGGGTTGGGAAGTGAGGGAGATGAGTCACTGTTAATGGGTGCAGGGTTTCCTTTGTAGTGATGAAAATATTCAGAACTGATGGTGATGATGGTTGCACAATTCTGAATATACTAAAAACTATTGAATCTTACTCTTTAAATGGGTGAAGTATATGAATATATTTCAATAAAGCCATTATTAAAAGGGGAGGGGTGATAAGAGAAACATGCCTGTCAGATGGCAAAGATAATTATAAGGAAGAGCTAGAGAAGGCTTTGTCAATAGGTGGGATCATAAAGTAGGAGAGGAAGAAGGTTAGTAGTATGCAGGGTGGGAGGCTTTTGTTAGAGAAGACTTGGAATTGGAAATTTCACAAGTATGCATGCAAAGAGAGTTGAGGAGTGGGAGGGAGAATCATGGATGTTAGGGATTTGAGGAAATGAAAATATTCTCCTGCAGTACTTGCAAATGGCACCTGCTTGCAATGCTTTAAGTTGCATGTTTTTCTCTTTTCAAACTGGAAAAATTTATATTTGATTTAATACCTACTTACGTCCCAGAAGGCAAACTTATTTTTTGATGCTGAAACACAGCCAGTTGGAATAACTGGTTGTTTAGGCTCTGTGTTTGCACCAGACCTTGCTTTTCATCTCAAGGAGAGAAACTTCTGGAAATTACTGACCTCAAACCATTTTCAGCAAAAATGAACCAAATTAAAAAAAAAATCCTTTGATGCAATATGAATTTTACAATGATAAATTAAGCCTTGTCTGTCAAAGTATATTCCTATGATTTGATCTTTGTTAAGGTGTATTTAAAAGTAAAGGCATTGGCCTGCTATTTGGGGATGATTTTGCTTTAAAAACCTTTCAGCAATTCCATTTTTGAGAATTTTATTCTAATTGAGTCAGCTAAACAGTGATTGTGCTATAATTAATTACTTTAGTATTGTAGTTTCCACTTCCATATTTGACTGATATGTTCCAAAGGAAATGCAAGAGTAAGTTAAACCCTTCATCATGACGTGGTGATAAAAAAAAATGGTGGGTATGTATTTACAACACCAGGTTTAATATAATCATTATTATATGCTAAGTAGTGAGGTTAAGTGCTGGAGGTATGAAGATATGAAGGTTAATGAGATAGAATAGTCCCTTCTCTGCAAGGAAATTTTCATCTCAAGGGACAGGTTGTCCTAGAAACAAGTAATTTCAATACAATGTGGGAAATATTATGTTGGATGGCAGCCAGGGTGCCCTGTGACAAAGATGAGGGCACTAGACAGGCAGAGGTGGGCAGGGATAGTGGAAAAGACAGCTTGGTCAGGTGGAGATTTTCAAAGGAGGCGAAATTTCAAAAATATGTGTTTGAGGCAGAAACATACACTCCTTTTCACGTCAGAAATTAATCTTTATTAAATAGCAAGTAACATATTAAAACAATTTTTAAAGAAATCATGCAAGTGATGCACAGTTCCGTCAGGAATTTCTTTTTTTTTTCTTTACTGTAAATCTTATTTTTATTTTTTAAATTAATTTTTATTGGAGTATAGTTGATTTACAATGTTTTGTTAGTCTCTGCTGTACATCAAAGTGAATCAGTTATACATATACATATATCCACTCTTTTTTAGATTCCATTCCCATATAGGTTATTACAGAGTATTAAATAGAATTCCCTGTGCTATATACAGTACGTTCTTATTAGTTATCTATTTTACATACAGTAGTGTGTATATGGAAGGTACACCATCAGCTTTCCTGGGTCTCCAGATCTTGGACTTCTCAGCCTCCATAACCACATGTGCCAGTTCCTTAGAATAGATCTCTTTTTGGCATGGGAAGGAACAGTAAGAAGGCCAAGAGGTTTAGAGCAGTGGTTCTCAAACATTTTGGTCCAGGACACTGTTGTGCTCCTAAAAATTACTGAGGATCCCAAAGAACTTTGCTTATATGGATTCTAGCTATATTTGTCATATTAGAAGTTAAAATTGAGGAAATTTAAAAATACTTACTGATTCATTTAAAATTATAATAATAAACATAACACATGTTAATATAAGTAATATTTTTATAAAAAATAACTATATTTTCCAAAACAAAAAATTTTAATGAGAACGGTAGCATTGTTCTGCATTTTTTGCAAATCTCTTCAGTGTCTGGCTTGCTAGAGGACAGCTGAATTCTCATAGCTGCTTCTGCATCCAATAAGTTGTAGTGTGTTGTTTTGGTTTTAGTATATGAAAATAATCTGGCCTCACACAGATACGTGGTTGGAAAATGGAAGGTATTATAATAGCCTTTTCAGATATTTGTGGTTATTCTCCTTTGATGCTGCATCAAAACTCAACAAGTGGGCTTCCCTGGTGGTGCAGTGGTTGAGAGTCTGCCTGCCGATGCAGGGGACATGGGTTCGTGTCCCGGTCCAGGAAGATCCCACATGCCGCGAAGCGGCTAGGCCGGTGAGCCATGGCCGCTGAGCCTGTGCGTCCGGAGCCTGTGCTCTGCAACGGGAGAGGCCACAACAGTGAGAGGCCCGCGTACCACCAAAAAAAAAAAAAAAAACTCAACAAGTGATAGTCTTTCACAGGGTAGTTGCAAAGTGGGATCTGAAACCGTATCAACAAAATATTTGTTCTCTGGGGACATAGACATGAGAAAATAGACATGAAAACAACATCTTAGTATTAGGATAAAAGAAATCTTGATCTCCAGACCCAAAAAGGGTGTCAGGATGTATGTTTTGAGAACCATTGCTTTAGAGCATAGTAATTGAGGAAATAGTGGGTGAAGGTGTCCTCAGAGAGTCCATGTAGGAACTTGCAGGTTGTGAGGAGGACTTGGAAATTTATTCTGAGTAAAATTTGAAGTCATCGTAAGGTCTTGAGCAGAGAAATAAGTTGGTCTAACATCTCAGAAGTTCACTCTCTGTGTTTGTGGAGAACAGACTACAGAGGACGAGGGTGAAGCAGAGAGGTCAGCTAGGAGGCAGTTGCAATCATCCAGGTGAGAGATGACGGTGGCTTGGACACAGAGGACATCTTGGAATATCTCTGGAACAACAGAAATGGAAGCCTATCTTTACCTAATGTCATTTTGCCACTGTGTGAAAGTTGATTAAATGAATTTAAGCAGAAGCCTCTATTTTCCTTTGTGATGCTTCTGATCATCTACAAAGGCTCTTGATGCCTCAAGGAATCAAAGTGTGTCAGAGCATAAAAGAACCTTGAGGAGCGTCTTTGTCAGTGATTTCTAAATTATTCTCTAAGGAGTCACAGGATCTCTTTGAAGATTCCATGTCAGTAATTATAGAAATTAAAGGAAACCAGTAGGGTAGCACTAGGCTCCCCCATCTCTGTTTCAGCCTGAGCAACTTCACTTTTATCTGTTTTATTAATAGAGTCTTTAAAAGTCATTTGTCCAGGGAAAGCATTCTGTGGCTAACAAGCGTCTGTGAATCCGTTGGGCCCTCTGCTCAGTCAGGGTGCAGCCTCAGAGTTCTTCTCAACGAAGTATCCCACTTATCTGTGAATAACAGGTCAGAATTGGCACTTTAGATGGATGATGTTTGCCATTCCTCATGTAAGTCCAAACTTGGTGTCTTATCACACAGCCATCAGTAAATTTCAATGCCTCTCACTGACTTTACTAGTTTCTACTTTACACCCACCCTACGCTCATGGCTGTGTAACTGTCATCCACATAGAGATCACAGAATGGTCAAGCTAAAAGAATATTTATAGAGTGTTTAGGGGTTGAAAACTCAAATGCCTTCAGAGGACAAGTGGACAGCAGGCAAAGAGTAGAGACCAAGTGGGAAGATGGGCCCAGAAGTGTGGATGTCTTGACTAAAAGGCAGTCAAATTCAGAATTTTTAAAAATTCCGGCAAACAATGACAATTAGTCAACAAAACAAATAAAAACATTCCACAATGCCTTATGGGCTTTTTTCCCCCTCTGGAATTCTGGAATCTCAAATTGGTTCAACTTGCTCATTGTTCGGAGGAGTCTTTTTTTTATATATAAATTTATTTTATTTTATTTATTTATTTTTGGCTGCGTTGGGTCTTCATTGCTGCATGCGTGCTTTCTCTAGTTGTGGCGAGCAGGGGCTACTCTTCGTTGCAGTGCGCGGGCTTCTCATTGCGGTGGCTTCTCTTGTTGCGGAGCACAGGTTCTAGGCGCGTGGGCTTCAGTAGTTGTGGCACGTGGGCTCAGTAGTTGTGGCTCGTGGGCTCCAGAGCACAGGCTCAGTAGTTGTGGCACACGGGCTTAGTTGCTCCGCGGCATGTGGGATCTTCCTGGATGAGGGCTCGAACCCGCGTCCCCTGCATTGGCAGGTGGATTCTTAACCCCTGCACCAGCAGGGAAGTCCCTCGGAGGAGTCTTATAAAGGTGCCATGACATGAGCGATTGTGTAGTTTGGGGACTTACAGCTTGGATTTTAGAGTCAGACTGACCTGGTTTGTATCCTAGGACCACTGTTTGCTAGATGTGTTATCCTGGAAATAATGACTTCCACAAGCCTTCATTTCCTCATCCTCACATCCACAGAAAGCACATGGTCCAGGGCCAGGCACATTAAGTGCTCACACAACTAGTCTCGTGCAAAGCTGGAAGATTCCCCATCATCCTGCGATTTTACTTTGAGGAAGTCTATGATTGACTTCTGGTCTCTGAGTGCGCATATGCACATGCGTGCGTGGACATGGCTGCTAAGACATAGCAAAGAAGAGGATTGGAGAAAGAGGAGACCTGGGCAAGGGGACGAATTAAGGGATAGTTTGTGGCACGACACAAGCTTCTCTCAGCCTGATGTTGTTTCTCGGGAGCATCTGTTTTGCCTTAAGTATGGGGTCCCTTTAGGGGATGTTTTTAAAGGAAGTTGATCTTTTCCTCAGGTTTTTCCCAGCTCTGCCATGTGGTTCCACAGAGGCCAGTGGCATCCAGAGTTTCTGCACAGGCAACACTGCCTCCTGGGAGCACCAATTTACTGAGAATGAATATGGACTGCTGAATGGCTGTCAGGAGGGAACAATTTTCCGTCAGTTCAAATCTAGAACAGATGCCCTGGAATTAAAAAGTCATCCTGTCTCTGGTTGAATAGAGAATGAAGTTTGCAAATGTGGTTTTAAGCATGTTGCTTGGATGGGCTTTATGTTGCAGTATACCCTTCTCTAGAGTGTTAAACACTTTATGAATATCTGTTGGCTCTTTGGGTACAGTATGGTTTTTATTAAATTAGATTCACATTTCTGGAGAAATGTCCCTGACATATCCATGTAGTGTAGGTTTTCGGTACTGAAAAAGAAATGCTATTATAGAGGGTCCACTCCATCAATTCAGGACCTTGAGACTTGCAAGTTAACTTCTTATAATTAAATAATTTATAATGTGCTTAAAGGGGAGAGGCAGCATGGTATAACAGTAAGAGTATGGGCATCAAAGTCAGGAGGACAAATCCCAGCTCTCTGCTTTCTTTCTAGGTGTCTGACTTCACCAAGTCACTTACATCTCTCTGAACTTCTCTTTCTTCATCCCTTAAATGGGCATAATAACATCTCCTACTCAGGACAGGGCTGTTAGGAGATTCAAACTGCATAATGGGTGTTGAGTACTCAGCTCAGTGTCTGGGAATTAGTGGGTGCTTCTGAACACCAGATCAACACCCTCTACTATCTTAACAGCCTTAATGAGCAAAAATAATGAATCACATCTGTACAGTCTGAATTAGCACATCATGCATTTAGGTGTCTTTAGTTCAGGGGGAGCAATCTTCAGTAGTTTTCTTATCATACGGCAAGTTCTGGGAGGCAAGTCCAGCAGAGGATGCCATCTTTTTCCCTTTCCTGGGCTTTCCAATGATCACTGATGTTCTGCATTGGAAAAGTGTAAAATAAAAAAGCAACCACAAAGGAAAGCAATAGCTGATGATGCCAAACAAATCAGGCTTGATTCACAGTTCTAGTAGGTAGATCATGAGATGGGAGGCAACTACAGTGTGGGCTTAAGTCTCCTGAGAAAATTTGAGAGTTAGGAAAGGGAAGTTTGAGAGTCCCAGAGAGATAGGTAGAAAGGCCAAAGGACCAGGCATAGTGGCTTCCTCAGGGTTCCCGGAACCCAGACTGCCCTGGAGAAGCACCATCCCCGGGCTCTGCCGAGAGGTGTGAGCATGGGTGTTCTGTGTTCATCCGTTCTGCTTGATGGAGCTGCACCTGCAGTGATTTCTGAGCGGTACCTCCATAACTCCTGAGCTCAGTCCCCAATTTTATCCCTCCCTCACCTGCTGAAATGCTCGTAATTGCCTTTCATGTGAAGGTGTTTTTCTAAACCAACCACCCTTTTGTCTCTCATTAAAATAAAAAAAAAATCTTTTCAGGAGAGTTTTCCAGTTATTACCTACTTTGCTGTGTGTCAGATGGCTGTTTTCCAGTGAGACAGCTTGCCAAGGGTGGGGCTGAGAACACAGGGCTTGTGATTTTGAAAGAGGAGGATGTGGTGCCTATGCACTATTCTGGGAAGTATTTTAATAAGTGTGGTCTGAGCACCTATATCACAAATCCTACCTAGACTGCTTATTAAAAATTCAGATTTCTGTGCCCTACCAAATCAATCTTTCAGGGGCAAGACCTGGGAATCTGCGTATTTAATGAACGCTTGAGTGATTTGATCACAGCTTCGAGAGTCCCTGCCCTGATGGAGAATCCCCAGGGGTGAACTATATTAAGGTTCAATCAGTCAAATGTATGACAGATTTACTTACATAATTGCTCCTAAGACAAAATCCATCTACTGTACCTCAGCATCTTTGTAGAGCACATCCTGGTACTATTTCTCTGCCATGCAAGGGATGCCTGTACCAACGGGCTTGAGATGGAGAGGACCAGGGGGGGCGAATAATCTTCCTTATCCCCTCTACACTCACTCCTTATTCTACACTAACAAAATCACTCCCAGGTAGAAATACACAGGTCCTTTGATCCCAGTTGTATTCAGTGGAGTACCACTGTGAGCATATCTGAATTGTTTTGTTTGGAGCTTCAAGGAGGAGAGAAAAAGCGTTTAGCAGCTCCCCACAAGATCAGCAGTCCATGACAAAAAATCTCCAGGGAGCAAGTGTTGCCACAATCTGTTGTACAGAAACACGCTAAACCCCATTCCAATTTTGTAAGACTGGTTTGCATGTTCCGTAAGTTCTGTGGTGATCTTTTGCATTTTGTTTTGTTTTGGCAGAGCTGAAGGAAAACTATCATGGGGGTTATTTTCCGTACTTTTACCATAAATTTTTATTTATCCAGCAGGAAAGAAAAGAAGCAGTAGATTGAATATTCTGCTCTTAAGAAAGACACAAGCAGGAGGAAGGAAACTCACAAGGCTTTTAATGACATTATTTACAAAGGAAAGTCCTTAGAACCCTTCAGTGCTGCCAGTAGGACTTGACTGGTTGGTGTCTGAAGGAAATGAATTGATTCCTGTTTTTGTACGCAGGTGGAGAGAGCATTAGAAGTTATGAATAGTGCTTTTACCTTGATGCCTGTCCTCCAAACTTGCAAACAGAAATAAATGCTCTCTCTCAGAAGTATTTTCTGAGAGAACCAGTTTAACCGAGTGAAGGGGCATCTCTGGTGGTCTTCATTTCTGGTTGGAAAGGAAGGATTTTTGTAGCTTAAAACTTTTTTTATAGAAGAGTATGCAAGGAACGATTTTTGTGTCTTAAATTTTTTTTAAAGAAAAGTAGTAATAAAGGAATGCTGAGGTTTGAATTGTGTAACTGCTTACAAATAGTTTACATGACTCTATACATCATAAATTTTCTTGCAGTTTTTACCTCTACTTTTTTTTTTTTTTTTTTTTTTTTTTTCGGCACGTGGGCCTCTCACTGTTGTGGCTTCTCCCGTTGCAGAGCACAGGCTCCGGACGCGCAGGCTCAGCGGCCATGGCTCATGGGCCCAGCCACTCCGCGGCATGTGGGATCTTCCTGGACTGGGGCACAAACCCGTGTCCCCTGCATCGGCAGGCGGATTCTCAACCACTGCGCCACCAGGGAAGCTCTACCTCTCCTTTTCATATTAGTCAGACCAAGGTCATAGCAAAGGCTGTGCCATTTAATTTCATAATAGTTGTAAATGTATTGAGCATTTACTTTATGCCAAGCATTATAATATTGCTTTAGAAGTCTGATATTGTAAGAAATCAAAAGAGTTAAGTATTCTAATTTTTATGTTTCAGATAAGCAAACTGAGACTTGGAGATGACCAAAGTTAATCCCTTCCCAGCAAAAAGTAGTGGAAGATCTGTAACTTGAAACTAGACCATCTGGTTCCAAAGTGTGTGGAGTAAGTACAACCATAAGCTTGTAGTTTTCTATAGTACTTTGCTATGGGCATGCACACTCGTGCACACACACACACACACACACACACACACACACAGATGGATGATTATTCCTTAGGGACAAGTTATTCCTTTACTTCATTTTTTATACTGGCATTGGTGGTATAGTGGTGAGCATAACTGCCTTCCATTTTAAAGGGACCAGGTTCAAGAGAGAGAGGAGGGACTTCCTTGGTGGTGCAGTGGTTAAGAATCTGCCTGCCATTGCAGGGGACATGGGTTTGATCCCTGGTCAAGGAAGATCCCACATGCCACAGGGCAACTAAGTCCATGAACCACAATTCCTGAGCCTGTGCTCTAGAGCCCGCGAGCCACAACTACTGAGCCCGTGAGTCACAACTACTGAAGTCCGCGTGCCTAGAGCCTGTGCTCCGCAACAAGAGAAACCACCACAATGAGAAGCCCATGCACTGCAAGGAAGAGTAGCCCCCAGTCTCCGCAACTAGAGAAAGCCCGCCTGCAGCAATGAAGACCCAAGATAACCAAAAATAGAATAAAATAAAGAGAGAGAGGATATTAGAAGCTGAAACAAAGAACCCAGACACTTGGGAAAATAGGTCAGGGCTGTCAGCCTTCTGATACTCTTTCAAATCATTTTGGTATTTTAGTTTTATTCTTTCACTAACTCTTTATGTTCTTATTAGCAAGTGCTAATGTCCTTGACTCTGGGTTTTCTCATCTGTAAAAGATGGAGCTGGATCAAATAACCATTAAATTCCTTCAGTTTCTAACATTCTGTATGTATGGTTCCTGCCTTGAAGAAGCTTGCAGCCTCTAGGGCAGGTGTAAAAATACAAGCAATGCATGATGTAAACAGAAGTTCAAGTGAGTGATTGAAGTCTCTTTCAGGTGGTCTTGGAGTCGTTGCTAAATGAGTGGTGAAGATTGTAAGGAAGGTGTAGAAATGACTCCACCCTGGTGCCATCTGAAAAGATTTACCCAAGAGGATAAAGCGTAAGCTGGGTTTATAAAAAGTTCAGACAATCGGACTTGCAAAAACTGACAAATTGACTATATGCTCTTTGTAATGAGTCAAATACTACAGGAGTACAGAAGTTGAAAGGTAGCCAGGATGGGTAGGGAAAAAGATGGGAGTCCTTGCTCTAGTATAGTTTGGTTTTTCATTGTGCTGTGTTCCCCTTAACACTTCACACACATTGTGACTGACTTCACATCACATCGTTGTCATTCACTCTTGGCACTTTCAGTTGGTCTGGAATTCCTAGATGACACTTCTAGATCATCATATCTGGTACAGTGCGTGCAGCAACGACGCACTTAGCAAATAATTGGTTGAATGAATGTTGTTATATTTTGGAGATGTTTGTTCACCCATTTAAACAACAACGGTACCTCAGTTGAACACGTTGTGGGCCTGGCACCACGTGCAAAGATTAAAGTGAGATTGATCTTGCTCTCACATATCTCCATAGTCCCATGGAGACGTGTTCATAAATGCAAAGTAGGAAGGGAAGAATTCCTCAAGAGAAATTTTGTAATCGAGACCCTTCCAATTTGGATGGACTAGAAGGAAGGGTGCAAGTAAGTTTTCAACTCAATAAGGCCTAAAGAGAAGACATAGAATGGGAAAATATAGCCCCAAATAACTAGGTGATTTTCTTTGTCCTATCAGTTCCCCAACTCTCAAATGGATTAGTACCCTTAGACCTTGGATATTGACTCAAGTTTTCTCCACTATTCCAGCATCTTGTAAGGCTGTATCCAAGAGACTCAGATCACTTCCTGACTTGTGGGCAGAAGTGTATCTAATTCTAGAAGAATCCAGAACATGTATGAAAACAATATAACAAAAGTGTTGATTCTTATCACAGACTGAATAAGAACTCAGATGGAAATGCTGGCCTGAGACTGAGGGGGAAAGGAGAGGAGAATAAAAAGAATAGGCTAGTCTTTTAATTTCCATATATCACCTCACAGAGAATTAAGCATGGCAAGTCTAGGTGAGTGGTGGTTCTGTTTTTAAATTAATTCATTCATTTGACAACCACAAATGGAGTGTTGATAATGTCCAAGGCAATGTGCTAAGCTCTGAGAGACCCCAGAAACTCACCATTTCTGTAAATCTGTGACAGAATATTCAAAGTGTATTAGTTTACTAGCGCTGCCATAACAAAGCACCACAGACTGGGGTGGCTTAAACAAGAGACTTTTATTTTTTCACCATTCTATAGGTTAGAAGTTCAAGATCAAGGGGTCAGCAGGGTTGTTTCATAGACCTTTCTCCTTGGCTTGCAGATGGCCATCTTCTCTTTCTGTCTTCTCACAGTCTTTCCTCTGTGTGTTGCCTGCGTCCTAACCTCCAGTTCTTATAATGACACCAATCATATTGGATTAGGGCTCAACCAGATGTCCTCATTTGACCTTCGTTACTTCTTTAAAGTCCCTGTATCTCCAAATATAGTCACATTCCAAGGTACTAGGGGTTAAGACTTCAACATATGAATTTTGAGGGGACAAACTGTAGTCCATAACATGAAGCTTCAAACACTCTGCCTCAATTCGGGAAGGGGAAAAGCTTGGGGGTGTTTATTTTATTAAAATTTACCTTTAATAGGTAAATAAATATAGGTTCTTTTAACAAAATGAAAACCAGCTTGAAGAATCCAAAGCATTAAAATTTTCCATTCACTCAGGGTTTCTTTGTTTGATAAAGATAGTGATTTAAAAAATTTTTTTTGGCACTAAACTCCATTAACCAGCCCTGACTGTTTTGTTTACTAAGTCCTTAGTTACAGCCTAGAGTTGATGTAGAATATCTTACTCTGGAAATGTGTACACATTGTACAAGCTCTAAAAGAAGAAAAAACATGATGCTTTGCTGGCTTTAGGCTATTTGCTATAAAAAGGATTTCAAGGGTGTTAAAATATGGGATGGATGGTGCTAAATCATTTTCTTCCAATGGACATAGGCAAATTGTTTGGACTTGGATAAAAGGAAACATTTTGACTTGGGATCAACGCGACATTAAGATTGTTGGTTATGCTTATCAACAGGAACTGCTATGCTTATTAAAGGCACTTCTGTTCCCATAGAGGTCATTTTCATTTATGACCTTAGTCATGACATAAGAGCCTGTGCAAAAAGATGAAAGATAATGCAAAATTCCATCTCTGAGTCGATTTTGTTATTATCACAGGGTGGTAACTTAAAAAAAAATCCTAATTTTGTGCATGGAATATTAGATTGGGGTTATTTAGATAGTATAATTTATATGGATTTTAAATCTAGTAATGTTATTAACTTGATTTTTTCCATCGAGAAAGAATAATTTTCATAATGCTTTTATAGAATAGTTGAACTCTATGACGTATTGTAAGGCATTTTGTTCAGCTCCCTTATCTTACAGGTGAAGAACCTGAGGTTAGCAGATGTGGCATATTTCTCTTAAGATTATCCTGTGAATTAGTGAAAGAATCAGGATTGAATTCAAGGTTCCTCAACTCCCTATTTAGGGCTTGTTCCAACTAGAGAGTCACAGAGCATTTGTGCTAAATGACCTCGGAGGCCATTGAGTCAAATCCTCTTGTTATAATTGATTAATTCATTGTTGTTAATTAAGGGACTTGCAGCCCACAAAGGTGAGACAGTCTGCTGAGGGCACAGGGAATTGATGGCAGAGCCAGGATCTAGAACCTACATCTTTATTCTCCAAGTCCCTGAGAGCCTTCCTCCAGGATTTCTCTCGGGATGTTCTGAGTGTATGCTGTGCACAGAGCTAGTTAACGGGGCCCTGGCCCTTTATCTCACAGGGGAAGGAAGCGTGGGGTTTGGGGCTACTCTTCTTGGAATCTTTATCTTCCTTTTGTACAGAAGGATGATGAGACAGGGCTCAGAGATTCCAACAAGAAACTAGCCAAAGTTCCAGTTTTACTTACGTGCAGTGGATCAACTGAAGAATATTTTTATCAATTGGTCAAACTACTGAGTACCTGCTGGTATGCAAAGATAAAAAACAAAAAAGCCCCAGAAAAATGCACTCTTTCTATGCTTTCTCCATCATCCATGTAGGGAAACTAGATATAAACACTCCAAAATATACCTAAAAATACACTAAGCATAAAACTTTTCTACTCGCATACCAGGTATTCCCTTTCTTTTAGTCTCAAGGGCACGTCTCCTCTCCCCTTCTAAATGGAAAGTTCCTTGAAGTAAAACTGTATCTTAGTCATTTCTATCTACAATATTTATCATGTCCAATACCAGTTTAACTCAATGAACTTGCATTTAACAACAATACAAGAAAGATTTCATAATACACAAGATGTCATAAGGCATCTAGACTCAACTGTGGGAAAAAGGAAAGAAAAGCAGTAGCTTAAACAAAAAGAGACATGTTTCCACCCCACATTCAAGATGTCTGTAGGCAGTAGCCAGCGCTTCACAGTGCAACTGGTCTAGACACCTTCTTTCTTATTGCACTGCTGGGTATGACTTCCATTCCAAAATGGCTGCTAGAACTATAGCGATGACATGTAAATCCTATCCAGCAGAAGGGAGGGAAGTGAGGAAGAATGATATGCCCCCTTTTTTTAAGAATACTTCCAAGAAATTGCATACCCCACTTCTGCTTATGTCACATTAACCAAAATTTAGTCATGGACATAGCTAGCTGCAAAGGAAGCTGGGAAATGTAGTCTCCCCACCCCCCCCCAGGACCATAAGAATTCAGTTAAATATTAGGGATTTGGGTTTCTCTGGTGGCGCAGTGGTTGAGAGTCCGTCTGCCGATGCAGGGCACACGGGTTCGTTCCCTGGTCCGGGAAGATCCCACATGCCGCGGAGCAGCTAGGCCCGTGGGCCATGGCCGCTGAGCCTGCGCGTCCGGAGCCTGTGCTGCGCAACAGGAGAGGCCACAGCAGTGAGAGGCCCGCGTACCGCAAAAAAAAAAATCAGGGATTCAATTACTGGAGGAGAAGGAAGATCAGGGAGAAAACTGGCAGGATCTGACACAACTTCAAGCTCCTGAAAAAAGTATTTCACCGCAGTATTTCAGTATTTTTTTCTTTTTTAATCAGGGGAAGGTCAGCCATCTCTAGTCTTATGACTAAGATTGTAGATTTAATAATAAACATCTGATTGTACTCTGGCTCTGCTGATTACTGCATGTGTGTGACTTTGGTTAAGGAACTTAACTCATAAGATTGTTGGAAGAACTAAGCCACAGTCTTGGCACAGATGCAATGTGCAATAAATGATGGTGTTTATTGTCATTTTTTTCTTACTAATTTCCCTGTTGAGAAAATATATACCTCAAAACACGTCTAGTAAAAGATATACCATCCATCAGCTGGAGGATGCATACCTTATAAGCTGCAGTCATCAGAGTGCCAAAATAAGGAGTTGTATTTTTCCTTCTGATTGAGTTGGTCTGGGGAATCATTGCTGTGAATATTCTGTATATATGGGTCTTGGTCGTGTAGCCCCATGGGAAATGCCATTACTTGTAGGATCCTCTGTGTTTGCAGGGCAGGTGTCCTGGATGGAAATGGCATACAGGAATTCCAGAATCTTTAAATATGTTCCCATTATAAATATGGCCATAAAACATATCTTTTTCCCATTTTGAGGAAAGCTGCAAAGTTGCTGGTACCCCTTTCAGCTAATTTCATTGGTTGGTTGGTTTTGAATTAATTGAGCGATGAGGTTGAGCACCAGTTATTTACCCCAACCTTGGTGTTTTCAGGCTCTTTTTAACAGAGGCAAATAGGTTATAGAACCACCTGCAGTGACCTCGGCCTAGAAAAAACAACTCAGTAGAACAAATATTCATTGAATATGGTGGCAGGCACCGTATTGAGCAATGAACAGCATTGATATCTTGTGGCAGAGACAGAATCCAAGGGAAGAGATGATACCCAGATAAAGCATAATGATAACAGAAGCTCTCAGGTCAAGAAAGTTTGCATATTCATCTCTGTACAACATAGCTGGAAATGAATATGTGTACAGAACTTTCTATGAAAGAATGAGCAGGAAAAATATAAAGCTATTTGCATCGTGGCCTTTCTTTTGTCACTAATTTTGTGACCTCTGTTGGTTTAGTTACCATTTCCTGGGCACTTAACTATTGACAGGGATGAAGCCAATGCAGTCTGGCGGGTTTACAGGAGGGAGGCTGATAGGCTAACATTGTACCAACACAGCCCTGGGTACAGTGATTATGTTTTGCATGACAATCACTAGGAAACTATGATCTGAAGTATGTTACATTTTTTAGTTTACAGGCATTTTTTAAGTTATTGTAATCTGACTTGGAAATTAGCATAGTGGAAACAGGATGGTGCTTTGAATGCGGGACAAGCTTGTGTGTAAATCTAGCTGCCTCCTTAGCTTCTGTGTGATGGCACAAGGGTTACCTAACGTCTGTTAGCCTCTGTTTCCTCTTCTGGGGGATTTTTGTGGAGATTAACTGTAATGATATATGCAAAACACTAGTGTATTGCCTGGTAGGTATTAGATACTTATTATTAGTTTGTCATTTTCCCCTTCACTCTCCTTCCTTCCTGCCCAAATTGCTCTCACCAATTGCCAAATTCTGTGGACAATTTCAGGGCTTGCTTTATAACCCTTGTCAGCACTGGACACTGCTGACTATACACCCTTTCTTGCTTCTCTCTCTGTTGTTTTTCATAATGCCGCTGTTTCTTGTTTTCTTCCGGCCTTTACAATTCTACCCTTCATGGGCTCAGCTCTCCCCACCAACCCCTTAAATACTGGTGTTCTCCTGCTTCCATCTTCATCCTCCTCTTACTTTATACTCTTTTTCTTGGCAAATTAATCTATTTCATGGCTCTAGCCACTACAGCTTTCAATGTGCTGGAGACTTCTAAATCCACACCTTTTGCCCTGACTCTTTCCTGAATCTCAGTTCTGTGTTTCCAACTGCTTGCTTTCTATCTTCCTCTGAATGTCCCAGGAACTTCAACAGATTAAAAAATAAACTTTTCCCTCTGCTATATTTCCTCTCTCAGCTAATACATGGCCATCCACCAAGTTATGTTTTTCTTTTCCACTTGGCCTAATCTTCCCTTTTAATCGGTTACAAAGTCCTGTCAGTTTGGCCTGCAGAATTTCTCGCAGACTTTTCTCTTCCCCATCACTGCCACCACCACCCTAGTTCGGGTTTGCTTCACCTCTCTTCTATTTTGAATGAGCACACTAGCCTCCTAATTGGTTTCCCGGCCTCCATTATCTTTCCCCTCCAGTCCATCTGTCAAAACCATAATTAGCCTTATATCAACATATTCTCTTCTACTTAACTATTTTCAAAGGAGAAATTTTGGCTAAGACAGGGGTGGATAGCTGTTTCTACTCCAATTCTATTGATATCTTCTAAAACCAACTGAAAAAAAAAGAAAAGAGAATTTTTATTTTCAAAGAACTTAGGAAATACCTATAACCTCAAATTGTGAAGAATAATTGCTAAGCATAGTAAAATTTGGATCTAATTGAGGAAGGACGGTAATAGTAAATCTGTATTTCCACAGTCGTCTTTAAAAAGAGGCAACACGTCATTAATGAGCCAACTGTGCCTGAAACAGCAATGTGTGGGGTTGTGGATGGACTAAGAATGTATCCAAGTTCCAGTTCCCCACTGTGGAGTGTCATGGGAAGTGGAATCAAAAGAGAATCCTGCAGACATGCCATCTCTACAAGAGTTCTCAGAGTGAGAGTGTACAGTAGAGAGGTGAAAATCATATCAGGGCCAACTGACATATACAGGTAGACGTGTACACACCAAACAGTGCTGACATAAGAGCCTTCGCTGTATGCCCGGCAGACTCCTTGTTCTTCCAGCAGGTAGTTCTCTCTAAAGAAATGAAAGGAAATTCCCTGGCAGTCCAGTGGTTAGGGATCCAGGCTTCCATTGCAGGTTCAATCCCTGGTCAGGGAACTAAGATCCCACAGGCTGTGCAGTGCAGCCAAAAAAAAGTGAAAAAAAGAAAAGCAGACATATCGAAGAAGATAAAAACAGACCACGGACCAAAAGTTAGAAAACAGAGGAAGCATTAAGAATAGAAAACATAGCAAAGAGAATGTAACTAAGGACAAACACCTCTATCCTGTCAATAAATTGAAATGAGGGTGACATCATCTTTTAAAAGAAAGACACAAAGAATGAAAAACTAAAATCAAATCTATATATGACACCTTATAGCAAAACAAACTCTTGATTGATTAAAACTGTAAACATAAAATAGGAAGTCATAAAAGTATGAAAGAAAAAATGGGTGGATTTTAAAATAATATTGGAAAGGAAGAGACATTTCTAAGAACTGGACAGAGCCCAGACTGAGAAGCAGGAATAAGCCCCATACTCTGGGATGAAGACAGGGACTCATTGTTTATGGCCTTCATTTGTACTGCTTGAATAATGTTTCAAATATGTGTATGGTTTTCATAATGAGAATAAAAAGGCTAAATACAATCAAATTCAAAAGAGAACATTTCAAATCTCTTTAATGATCCTGCATTACTTGTAGGATAAATCCAGAAGCTCTGCCTCTCATGGTTAGCTAACCCATCTGACCTTGCGAACACCAGCTCCCAGCATTTGTCTCTCTCTCTCTCTTTTTTCTTTTTTGGCTATTATGCATAAAGTTATTCAATGTTCTTGTACTTGTATTTTTGTGGCTCTATGTATTCATTTCTGTAGACATATTCCTAGGAGTGGGGTTTCTGGGCCATAGGATGGGTATATGTTTAACTTTATAAAAAACTATCAAATAGTTTCCCAAAGTGTTTGGATCACTGGTGCCCCACCAGCAACATATGAGAGGGTCAGTTGCTTCATTGCCTTGCCAGCGCTTGAGATGGTCGGTCATTCTTTTTTTTTAATTAATTAATTATTGATTTAAAGATCTTTGTCGGAGTATAATTGCTTTACAATGTTGTATTAGTTTCTGCTGTACAGCAAAGTGAATCAGCTCTATGTATACATATATCTCCATACCCCCTCCCTCTTGCATCTCTGTCGCACCCTCCCTATCCCACCCCTCTAGGTGGTCACAAAGCACCAAGTACTATGCAGCTGCTTCCCACTAGCTATCTATTTTACGTTTGGTAGTGTATATATGTCCATGCCACTCTCTCACTTCGTCCCATCTTCCCTTTCCCCCTGCTCGTGTCCTCAGGTCCATTCTCTACATCTGCGTCTTTATTCCTGCCCTGCCACTAGGTTCATCCATACTGTTTTTTTAGATTCCATGTATGTGTGTTAGCAGACGGTATTTGTTTTTCTCTTTCTGACTTACTTCACTCTGTATGACAGACTCTAGGTCCATCCACCTCATTACAAATGACTCAATTTTTGTTCCTTTTTATGGCTGAGTAATATTCCATTGTATATATGTGCCACATCTTTATCCATTCATCTGTCGATGGACACTTAGGTTGCTTCCATGTCCTGGCTGTTGTAAATAGTACTGCAAAGAACATCGTGGTACATGACTCTTTTTGAATTATGGTTTTCTCAGGGTATACACCCAGTAGTGGGATTGCTGGGTCATATGGTGGTTCTATTTTTAGTTTTTTAAGGAACCTCCATACTGTTCTTCCCCAGCATTTCTCTTGATCAAAGAAATGAATGAATGAATGGATGGATGCATAAACTTTTTTTAAAAAAAATCTTGCACTCATGTTTCCAATGAACATCACATTTTGACTGAAACAGCTCTGAAATCTTACTGTGTACTGTCTTGTATTTGTCTTAAGTATTTTTTTTTCTGCCTTCACAGAATGCATTTGAAAGGGTGAAGCTCTAGGAGCTGGGAACTCAGCTCATCCATAACCACGTCTTTCCCATTTTACAGACTAAAAGTGTCAGAGTTCTTTCCTTGTAGTATTGATGGATATTTCCAAATGCAAAGATGCTGGTTTCTCTAAGATGTCTTCACTCATGGGTCTGCCCACCCTCCCCTGACATTGCCTCTCCTCTAACCATACCTATCTTGTTATAGTTTCTTGAGCACGTCATGACTTCATTGTCTTTATTTATTTCCCCCTTTTGCATGAATGTCTCTGATTCCTTCCCAGAAAATTGTTAGTCATCCATTAAGGCCCAGTTCAAACGATGCCTCATTTATGAGCTCTGACCCTACTGTTCCAGGCAAAACTAGCTTTTTCATCATCCTTGCTCTGGTAGCACTTTAATCTGAGAGAGGCTAGGTTTGTTGTCTTCTCAGCTGCTCTGTGAGTCCCAGGAAGAGCAGGTGAATCTGAGCCCCCTTCAGAGCACCTGATCAGGGCTCCAGTTGCTGGGAAAATTGACTCGTTCCCGTGGGACTTCCGCGATTAGGGATTGTGTTGAATGCCAGTTTGGGCACCATGCTTGCTTGGGCAGGTCACCATACAGGAGGAAGGGGACAGGAAGGGTCCGGACACAGTTGCTAATATCACACACGTATGTGTTTTACATAAATTACCTCATTCATTCTTCACCTTTCAAAGTAGGTCTTATTATCCTCGTTTTGAAAATGAAGAAATCTGAGGCTCAAAGAGGTTAAATAATTTACCCAGAGTAGATGGTGGAGTTTGGTTTCAAATTTGGGACTTTCTGGCTCCAAAGCCTGTCCCTGTTCAATTCTGGAATCTGTGTTCTGGGGAGGGAGATGTTCGGCTGAAGCAACAGTATTCTCACTTGAGAGGCTACATCTCCAAACTCTCTTTTCTCTTCTGCTGTGGAGGTGACCAAGGGCGGGGCTGAGGGCAGGGATATGGAGGGCCACGTTGGGGAAACAGGGTCTGGGAAGATGGGGAAAGTCACGTGTGGCCGCTTTCCCTCTGCGTGGCGTTTACTCTCTAATCCTCTGTGGAAGTTCTGGATTTGTGGATACTCTCCTGACCCCAGTCCTGTCCTTCCAAAAGACCAGCTGGAGTGATTATGTTTTCTGGAATAACACAGAGAAGATGATGATTAATACTTGGCAAACTTTGGAGGAGGAAATGTGAAACACGTGCCTGTTTGGGGTTCCTTCGCATGTTTCTAATCAACCAACCAGATTTCACTAGAATCTTTTATGGCTTCTCTGAAATTTGTAGTGAAATTGAAAGCCAAGTGTAGCCCTTGGACCAATTTGTGGTTGCTATTATAACTATCCCTTTCCCTGACTCCTTCCACCACTTAGTGAAAATTATTATTGCAGTAAAATTTCTTAGTCATACTTTCCAGGGGGTTGAAATTTCTTAGCTTGTCATATGGATAAATCTTACATTTATGTTAATATTAGAGCAGCCTGGTTGGATGAGTCTTTGCATGGAATTTGACAAAAGACACAGTTGAAATTAGTTATTGAAAATTCTATATGTAGGATGTACTCCACCTTCAATTCAGGTTAAGAAGCATTTTGAGCACCTATTATGTATGAGGTATGTCTGAAACTGTGTGTGCAGAGATAATTCCTACCTTTACTTCTTAGGAAAGTCCATAACTTAAACTGAATGCATCTTAGTGAGCTCTCTATCTTCATAGACCTGAGCTCAGGTGATGATACCACCAGTGACCCAGTTGCTGAAGCTAGAAATCCTAGGATCTTTCCTGATTCTTCTCCCTCTCTTATTACCATATTTAATCAAGTCCAAGTGATTTTCTCCTCCTCAATTTCTAAAAAAAAATTTGCATCCTTATCTCCATTGCCATGATCAAGGTCCAGGCTTTCATCATCTCTTGCCAGAATATTCCAGTGGCTTTCATTCTCACTTCCCTGCCCACAGGCTCTCATCTTCCTTACCCCTTCTAGAGCAATTGCTCAAGACGCAAAAATGAATATGACACCCCCTTGTTTAAAACTCTTCATGAACTCCCTCTTACCCGCAGGATGAATGCAAAACTCCTCATGAAAATATTCAAGGCCTTCCACTGTGTTGCCCTGGGTGCCATGTTGGGGGAAGGTGGACAGGCCCATGAGTTGAAGACACCTTGGAAAGACCAGCATCTTTTCATTTGGAAACATCCATCAAGGCTACAAAGAAAGAAGTCTGGCATTTTTAGTCTGTAAAATGGGAAAGCTGTGATTTTGGATGAGCTAAGATGAGTTCCCAATTCCTAGAGTTCCACCCTTTCAAATGCATTCTGTGAAGGCAGAAAAAAATACATTTAAGACCATTATAGGACAGTAGGTAATAAGATTTTGGAGCACTTTTAGTCAAAGTGTGATGTTGATTGGAAACATGAGTTCAAGGTTCTTTAAAAATATGTTTATGCTTCCATCCATTTATTCATTCATTTCTTTAATCAACAGATATCCATTGAATACCTAGACAAGAAAGTTACAAAGAACCGTGGTACAGTCCCTGTGCTCAAGTAAAGAGATAAATAGGCAATTATAAAACCATAGAATGAGCACACTGTAATGAAAAACACATGGTGCTTTGAGAACACATACTGGGGGCTCCTAATCTAATCCAAGAGGGTCAGGGAAGGCGATATGTAAGTGGAGAGAAGAAAGAAGAATGTGACTTACCCACGTGAAGAGAAGGCTGAAGAAAAGTTCAAGTGGAGGAGAACATGGGCAAAGAGACAGAAGCAAGACAGAGGGGAATTTTGAGATGCTAATATGGCGGGATTATAACGCTGAGGTTAGGATGGAAGCAGGTATAGGGGCTATTAGACGTGCACCTACAGCAAGAAGTGATAGGTCATCCAGGGGGAATCTCCAGCCCTTCCTGTGCCTTAGGCAGAATGGGCCAGTGCTAGGGCTCATGGCTTGGCATGTGGAACACGGACCAGGTTCTAGCTCACTTGACTCCTTAGCTAGAAACTTTTGTCTATAGGCAGCAACCTTGACCAGATTATCGCTAAACTAGATTATGGAATTAACACTTTATCTTTGGGACAATGGGAAACCCTGCAGTGTATTAAGCAGAGGAATTAGGTCAGGTTGGAATTTTAGGACGATCTATCCGGCTGCAGCATGGAGGTAGGTTAAAAGACTTCAAATTGGAGTCAAGGAGAGTGGTTAGGTGACTTTCTCAGTGGTCCCTGTGAGAGGTTATGGTGGCCTGGCCTCAAGGAGTGGCATTCACTGGAGTTAGTGCCAACATGAGGAGTTAAGAGAAACTCAGCAGCAGCCTTCAAGGAGCCAGGCAGGAATTCTAGTCTTGCTCTTTCTTACAAAAAGCCCACCTTGGTGAGAGACACAGAATAGTGGATTTGCTGCACCATGGTTTTGACTCAGTGAGGAAATAGCTTCTTTTTCTTTCTTTTTAAACACATTTACTGAGGTGTAATTGATATAAAAAAACCTGCACATATCTAATGGATATAATTTGATGGCCATATGCATACACCAAATCAAAGTTAACAAACATAACCATAACCTCCAAAAGGGCTCTTAACAATAGACATTCAACAAAGGAGCAGGTAGAGAAACAGCAGGAGATTCTGTTTGCCCTCCAAGCTGGCCCAAATGAGTATCGCCTATGACCTTTTGTTGTATAATCACCTCACCTGAGCCTGAGGGGCACATTGATGTTTGTGATAACTTGTTCTGTTTTTCCTCCCATTGGAAACATTTTCACGAGGCAATTGAAGAATCTCATTCATTACCCCGAAAAGCAATTTTCGCTTTCGTGGTTGTGCAATCTCACGAAGTTAAATTTTTACAGGCCCTTGGTTGGCCTGGGGTGGGTGAGATGTGAGCCAGCAGGGGTGGGTGGGAGAAGGACAGGGAGTCAGACGGTAAGGGAATTAGCCACACTGCAGATCTGCACTGGTCTGTGTTAATATCCTCCCTCACCAACTCAGGGGTGCTTTGAGCGCTAGTGTTTGATCTGGAAAAACCATTAATGAACAAAAGAATCATTCATATTTTCTCCAGTTTTCTAACCATGTTCAAAAATCTGTTATTTTTATTTTATTTATTTAGTTTTTGGCCTCACCACGTGGTGTGTGGGATCTTAGTTCCCTGACCAGGAATCGACCTGTGACCCCTGCAGTGGAAACATGGAGTCATAACCACTGGGTCACCAGGGAAGTCCCCCAAAATCTGTTATTTTAACCAAAGGAGAAAAAAAAAATCCCTGCCTTAAAAGAACAAGGTGTCAGGAGAGTCGAATTCTATCCCCAATATTTTCCTTTCTCAGGCATTGTAGAAACGATAAGACACAACCTTTTCTGGGCTTCATTTGCTTGTCTCAAAACTCCTTTCAAAGTGAAACTCCTGTGCTTCTCTGAAATATTTGCATTTTGAAGTGTCAGCCCATAGTAGGCTCTCAATATATATCTGTAAAATTGGAGGAACGAGCCTCGTGTGCTAGGCCCAGGGCTATTAATAGGAGACACAGAAATAAATGAAAAAGGTCCTTGTGTTTTAGTTGTTCACAGTCATACACACAGGTGATGACTGGACACTGTCTAGGCTCTGCCCCACAGGCATGTACAGGGGCTGTGAGATCACAGAGGGGAGGAAGTCAAGAAAGAGAGACAGTTGAACTGAATCTGTACTGAGGTTTGCCAGAGGTGCAGGAAAGGCCATTCAAAGCAGCAGAAGTCAGATGAAGGTCCGCGAATTACCCTCTGTAACTCGAAATAGACACTGGATGCTTATAGGCAAGAACAGCACCCCTGGAGCTGGCAGGATAATTGACCACTTGATAGCAAAATGGGTAGATCCTGTGCCCACTTGCTACAGATGGATGTGTCTGACCATTGGATTGCCTACCAAGGCTCAGCCACCTACGTGGTTTTTTTTAAATTTATTTTTTATACAGCAGGTTCTGATTAGTTATCTATTTTATACATATTAGTGTATATATGTCAATCCCAGTCTCCCAATTCATCCCACCACCACCACCCCACTTTCCCCCCTTGGTGTCCATACGTTTGTTCTCTACATCTGTGTCTATTTCTGCCTTGCAAACTGGTTCATTTGTACCATTTTTCTAGATTCCACATATATGCGTTAATGTACAATATTTGTTTTTCTCTTTCTGACTTACTTCACTCTGTATGACAGTCTCTAGGTCCATTGACGTCTCTACAAATGGCCCGATTTCGTTCCTTTTTATGGCTGAGTAATATTCCATTGTATATATGTACCACATCTTCTTTATCCATTCGTCTCTCGGTGGGCATTTAGGTTGCTTCCATGACCTGGCTATTGTAAATAGTGCTGCAGTGAACATTGGGGTGCATGTGTCTTTTTGAATTACGGTTTTCTCAGGGTATATGCCCAGTAGTGGGATTGCTGGGTCCTATGGTAGTTCTATTTTTAGTTTTTTAAGGAACCTACTTAAAAAACCTATGGAGAACCATACTGTTCTCCATAGTGGCTGTATCAATTTACATTCCCACCAACAGTGCAAGCGGGTTCTTTTCTCCACACCCTCTCCAGCATTTGTTGTTTGTAGCTACCTACATGTTGAATTAAGATGTACCTAAGAGACACCGTAGGAGGGCTTAGCAGAGGATGCCAGAGGCAGGGCTGACACATAATAGTACAAGGAAAGTAAAGAAATTGCTGGAGAGGAGTGCAGATAAACAAGACAAGACACAGGGTCCATTTAGCCTACATCCTCTGCCTGCTAATGGCACTGATGAGCATTTGGTGGGAAGAAGTAGGTTCTCTCCATCGGCTTTTTATGCCAGGAATGGACCTAATCCGTCTCCTCCCTCCAACTTTCCATTGACAAGTACTCTTTGGCTTCAGCTACATCTTGCCACTGTCCCTACTGTCATCAAGCAAAACACAGACGACCATCTGGCAGTGGGTATCTGCATGGTGTGTGAAATTTCCCCAGAATAACGGTTTGAATTATTTTGTAAAGCAGCAGAACCCTCTTCCCATATTAAATTTTACTTAGGAGAACAATATGAAAACAGCTGTAGTCAAACATCGACAAGTACCACACCATAAATATTTCTCAGGCACCTAAAATGGCCCAAGTGCTGTGCTATGCATCCCCTCATTTAATCTTTATCACGGTCCTATGATGGGTGCTTATAAGGTAGGGTTGTTTTTATCCTCTTTTTAGAAATGAGGTAGCTGGGAATGAAGAGTAACAGCTAACATGTGGCAAAGCTAGAGTCTGATCCAGGCAGTTTGTCCTCGATGTGGCGTCCTTCTGGTGCAGGAGGTCCTGTCCCAGTGGCCTGGCTGTGACAGGACTGGTGTGGCAGAGCTGAGCCATCCGGGAATCCATCCGCTCTCCCTTTCTTCTGCGGTAGCAGGTGTAGCTAATCCCTGTATCCTCCTTCCCCCAGCTCAGGAATTTGGTAATTTACCAGGTTGCTGTGTAATGTGGTTTAAGAAATACTGCTTTGGTTTGTCCTCCAAGATCTCTCTACAGAGTCCATAATCTGCCACATCGACTCAAAATGAGAGGGATCCTGCGGCCAAATAAGTCTTCAAATGTGGAAGTAAATGCCTATCACACACACACAGAAAACAAGTAGTGTATGACTCCATTTATATGAAATGTCCAGAAGAGGCAAATCTATAGAGACAGAAAGTAGATTAGTGGTTATCTAGGGCTGGGGGGCTGAGGAGTCATGGGGAGTGATAATTAAGGGGTACAATGTTTCTTCCTGGAGTGATGAAAACGTTCTAGAATTGATTGTGGTGATAGTTAACCCTGTGAAAATCCTAAAAACCATGACTTGTACCATTTAAATTGAGGAATTTTATGTTACGTGATTTACAGCTCAATTAGGCTGTTAAAAATCCCCAAACAAACAAACAAAAAAAACATAGAGCATCTCTTTAAAAACTTGTTTAATGTGGTAATCCATTAATTTATCTCTGGTTGGGCGGTCTGCAAGACATGGGGGTACAAGGAGAAAGGATCACCGGGTCAAAACCAATCATAACACAGCTGCTGGCGGCAGCACAACGGCTCTAACGGGGACACGTGCAAGAGAAAGGTGAGCCCTTTGGGGACACTGGGAAAGATCTGGCAGAGGAGATGGTATGGAGCCCCAATCCAGATTTTACCAGCAAGTCCAGAGGCAAGGAAACTCCTTAGACAGCTGAGATGCTCTATGGGTGCTCTTGGTAGAGCTGATATTACATGAAAGCTTGGAGCAAGGACAGTGCAGGGCTTGTTTTGTGGTTTGCATGCCTGGATAACATGATGAATGGGAGGACTCAGGGGAAGAGGATTAAGGGATAAGCTGGAGTGAAATGGCCCCATCCCTTGAATCATTCATTCATCCCTTCATTTCCTTCTCAAGCATCACCCATGTGTCAGGCAGAGGTTAGGTCAGTGGTCTCAAGCTTGGCTTTACAATTGCCTGGAAAGCTTACCAAAACTGGTACCAAGGTCTTACCCCAGCGGGTGCTCTGGGCATCAGGATTTTTCAAAACTCCTCAGGGAATTCTAATTGTAGTCAATGTTGAAAACCAGTAGGATGTCTGATGGAGATAAAAAATTAAAAAAAGATTAAGGCGAAGATGGTTGTGGCACTTGGGGGTTTAACAATCAACAAATGTTTTCTGAGAGCCTATTAAGTACACCCTGGGCACTGGGGATACAGCAGTGACTAAAAGATGGGTCCAAGCCCTCATGAAGGTTCAGACTAGTGGAAGCAGCAGGAAATAGGCAAGTAAGGGAACAAGGGAATCTCTCATTACAACATGGGGTAAATGATGTGATGGAAATAAAGAAGGCTAACAGGTAGCTGATGATGAGGGAGAGGATGGTTCCCTAGATTGGCTGTCAGGGAAGGTCTCTTTGAGGAGGTGACTTTAAGCCTGGTTCTAAAGGAAGGAACTGACCTTGGAAGATCCACAGAAGTATGTTCTAGACAGTGGATACATGTGGTGTGTGTGTGTTGTTATTGTTGTTAAAACGAACAGGCATGTATTCAGACCATATTAGGAAAAACGGAGTACATTGTATGAGAGACAGTTGAATATGTTTAGCGACTGTGATTTTTTTTTTTTTTTTTTTTGCGGTATGCGGGCCTCTCACTGTTGTGGTCTCTCCTGTTGCAGAGCACAGGCTCCGGACGCGCAGGCTCAGCGGCCATGGCTCATGGGCCCAGCTGCTCCGCGGCATGTGGGACCCTCCCAGACCGGGACACGAACCCGTGTCCCCTGCATTGGCAGGCGGACTCTCAACCACTGCGCCACCAGGGAAGCCCCTGTGATATTTTATTTATTCTTGTATTCCCAGAATCAAAGATGCTGACTGTCATGTGATTTATACATGTAATGTATAAATGTCTGATGAATAAATGAACTAGTGAAATCAGTAAAGAAGAAACTGAAAGATAGAGGGATGGCTGATGAAAGAATGTTCCAGAAGACATGGGAAAAGAGGGATTCCATAGCACACAGAAGGAGGGCCACTTCGAAAGTGGGAGGCAAGGTGTGGAGACTGGAAATAAGTTTTCTGGTGCAAGGACAGGAAGCAGAGTTCCCTCCTGATAGCCCTTGTGCCCTTTGCTGGGGGAGTGGAGGTCGTTTGCTGAAAGTCAGCTGGGAGTGGGGTCCGGGTTCTCCAGGGGTGGGAAGAGTGACTTTGTGGAAGTGAAGAGGTGGGCTGACCAGGGACACTCATAAGGAATACAGTGGTGCTGGACCCGGCACCTAGGCTGCAGAGCACACATAGGTGGTGGTGCCAGTGGACACGGTGTGTGATGCTGTGTAGCTCTAGCAGACCGTTACATCGCGGCTGAGGGTTTTGCAGATGGTATATGGCAGCGGTTGGACCAGGAAATGAACAAACTGAGGTGGAAGGAGAGTAAGATCGAAACCGACATTAAAGTCTAGACTGGGACATAAAGGAAGGAAGTAATGTCGAGAAGGGGGAACAAAGTGGAAAGAATAAAGGACAAGCTCTAATGAGTCAAAAGCCAAAAATGTATAATGGGAGAAGGGAATGAGCTGGAAGGAAGGGAGTTCCTATTCCATGGTAGCTGCTGTACACATTAAAGCATCAATACTTTAAAAGACAACAGTAGCTACCTGTTGCTGAGCACGACTGTATGTCAGAAGAAAGGCAAGGGGTTTTACCTACATAATTTCATTTAATTCTCATAGCATGTACCATAATCCCCATTTCAGTGTTGAGAAAACTGAGGCTTACTGAGGTTAAATATATTGCTCGCTTTTTTTTTTTTTTCGGCCATAGCTCACGGGCCCAGCTGCTCCGCGGCATGTGGGATCTTCCCGGATCGGGGCACGAACCCGTGTCCCCTACATCGGCAGGCGGACTCTCAACCACTGCGCCACCAGGGAAGCCCGGTCACATTTTTGTAGCTAGGAAGAAGAAACTGCATCTGTCTGATGAAGCCGATTCCCATAACCACCAAGCCAGGTTGATAGATATATTTTTCTTGCTGTAGAACAGCATAGGACTCCTGCATCCTTTTCTTATGAGCTGGTAACCCGGAGCCAGTTATATTAACCCATTGGGCTCCGCAGGATGAAGTCCAAATTCCCTCAGGTGACACAGGAGGCTGGTCAGAGTCCAAACCCACACCCTCCTCTCTAGACACAGCCTCCCACACCCTCTGCTCTTGTCTGCAGGAACTATTTTCAGTTTGCCAAAGGCATCAGGACAGCTTTTGGACATGATGTTGTATGAGTCAGTGATGTGCTTCTTCCTCTTCTCCTCCTGGCTGACTCCTTCCAGTCCTGCCAGGCTGAGTGTGAGTATCATGAAAAAATGTGGGTGATGCCATTTGCCAGACCAGACATCTCTAGAGCATCTCCGCAGACCCCCATCACAGCTCTCCTCTTCACACTAAAATTCTGGGACGCTGACTCCTTGTTCATGGGGGCTTTCTTTACAATCCCACAGCCTCTTCCCCTTCTATTTAGCATTTTGCCATCTGGAAGGACCCAGAAAAAGGAGGGAAAAAGGCTCTGGTCATGACTAGTGACAGACTCTCGTAGCAGCTTCAGGAATCCCTAGGCTTGTACCAGCCCCTCAGAGTTGCCAGTCTGGTTCCTATAGCATTCTTTTAGCAGCTGGTAAAGAGAAAAAATTAGACCGTAAAGAAACATGCTCAATGAACTCAAGATATCTGTGGATATCCTTAACCAAAACAGCTATTATTTTAAAACACTTTCATAATCCAAACATTAAAATGTTCTATAGTTACTCTTGCTGTATATTATGCATTATGACATGGGCTTACGTGTTATAATTAAGTTACTGGGGTGGGTCACCCAGCAGGGAGGTGGGTGGTTTGTGGGTGCGGACAGCATGTGATTGAGAAGACTCAGATTTCACTTTCTGGTTGGGTGATTGGGCAAAGATCTTATTTTTCTGGAGCTTTTTTTCTTTATGTGTAAAATGGTAGTAATAGGAGAGTCTTCCTGGCATTGTTTGGGAGGCCAAGTGACAGCATGAGATCACAAGCCCTTTGTCAATTGTAGCATGCTTTAGGGGGAAAAATGGGGGTATTATTTTCCAGAGTGTTAGAGGAATTTATACAATATACTGCTCGCGTTTAACCTGGGAATGCTAATTCAGGGAACTCATCAACAACACGGCAGGAAACTTCGGCAGCAAAATCCTTTCGGAAACCCCGGATAAAGAATCCGGCAGAATGAGGGAGAAATGGCAAATCAAACCTCACAGAGACTCTCCTTGAAAGATTACGGGATGAAAAATTAACTTGGCACTGTTGGGGGTGGGAATGCGGACGGCTGCCCTGGATGCCCGGTCTTCAGCCTCCGGTCACTTTCCTTCCCCAAAGCCATTTTAGTCAAAGGTCATGTGTGAGTCTTGTCAAAGGCCAGCTTCCAATGGAATCATTGTCCCCCGGGACAGCGGCCCCCTGACTACATCTGCATTGGAGAAATCCCAAAAGCAAACGGCCCAGTGCAAACAAGAGCAGCCCGAGGCAGCCGTCCCGGGGCAGAGCTCACAGCAGAGGCCGCGTCCGCAGCGCCCGGGCCGGAGCAGGCGCCCAGACGGCCGCAGCAATGAGCCGCCGCGCCGAGCGGGTACGGTAGGCGCCTCCCTCTCCCCGTCCTCCATTGCTTGGGCTCCCGGGTCCCAGCTGCTGTTCTGTCAGCCGAGAAACCTTGCAAAGGGCCTCCGGATGTGCCGGAAAGCGGTCCCCGTTGGGCTGCGTTCCCGTGCACTCAGCTGCAGCGATTTCCAGGCGCGCGAGACGCAGAGCGGAACTCATTTCGAGCTTTGGTTGCCAGGGAATGTTTGGGTTTGTAAATATGTGTCTCGTTTCTGGAAACCCAGCCGGTAGTCCCTGCAGAGAGGGGCCGTGGACGAGTCTCCAGTCACCGCGGCTGGAACCTGTGCCAGTGGGAGCTCCCCTGGGCGCAGCGGGTCTCGGGGTTCGGGGAGCTCTGTCCTCCGGGGCCGCGAGAGGGCTCGGCGTTTGGTGGATTACCTGTTGGACCAGGGCTTTGCGGGGAGGATAGGGATTTTTAAAGTCATCTGCTTCTGTATTGTGCTGTGGGATCCTACACTTGACTCCAAAGGCAACAGACATATCGCAGATGGAGGGAGCCCGTTCCACATGGCCGGGTCCCCTCGGGGGCTCCACAAAGGGAAGGTGTTGCCCGGCGTGCACGCAGCCGGCGGCGGCACAGCCAGCCCCCTCGGCCCTTTGTACTTCACTATTTGAACAAGCTGACTTTCAGATGAATCTGGCTCGGTTTTGGAGAAGAGTTGAGGGAACCCGGAGTCTCAGCCGAGCAGGGGTGCTTCTGATCCGGACTCGGAAATCTCGCAGGGCAAATACGGCAGGTGGGGAGGGTCGGAAGGGGCAGCGTGTACAGCCGGCGTTCAGGTGCGAGCGGTGGGTCCAAGGCTTTCGATGGCTGTCCTGCTACACACTCTGGTTTCATTTTAACAGGTTCAGCCCCGAACCGAGCCGCTTCTCACTGATAAAGACAATGAAAACAAAAGCCTTTCTAGCGCTCAGCAGGACGCAGAGAGGGAAGCCGGTTCTGTCGTTTGTTTATGAATTTTTCACCCAGCCGGGTCTGCCGGGAATAGGACGTCTTCCTCACTTCAGTCAATCGATGTTTGTTGAGTTTCTGCACTTCCTCTCTAGCTGAAATTTTTTTTCCTCCTTTACCTTCCCACCAAACGTTTTTTATTTAAATAAATAAATTTATTTAATTTTTGGCTGCGTTGGGTCTTGGTTGCTGCACTCAGGATTTCTCTAGTTGCAGCGAGCCGGGGCTACTCTTTGTCGCGGTGCCCGCGATGCGGGCTTCAGTAGCTGTGGTTCGCAGGCTCTAGACCACAGGCTCAATAGTTGCTCTGCGGCATGTGGGATCTTCGCGGACCCGGGCTTGAACCGGTGTCCCCTGCTTTGGCAGGCGGATTCTTAACCACTGAGCCACCAGGGAAGTCTGCCCCACCAAACTTCTTGAACGAGTGGGTGACATTCACCATCTCAATGCCCCCACTACCCAGTAACTTGCTCATCCACAGTCAATGGCTTCTGCCCTCCCTTCTGAAGACAAACCTTGGCCAGGGCCACCAGAGACCTCTTGGGAGCTAAACCAGAGAGTGTGTTGTGTTCAACCTCCCCCAAGTCTTCTCTGTGTCATTTTGAACTGTTGGCCATCCCCCCGCCCCCATCCCTCTCTTTCTTTCTTTTTTTTAAACTCTGTCCTGGATTCTTTGATACCACACTTCCCTGGTTTCCCTCTGACCTTCTGAGTTTCATTTAATGCCTCTAAAGGTCTTCCCTTCATCGGCATTGGTGTGCCCCTGTGTTCCTTGACTCTCTTCCCTTTCCATCCAGTAGTCTCCCTAGGAAACCTCTTCCACCCCCATGGGTTCACCCACTACATACAAATCTATAGCCTATCCAGATATTTCTCCTAAATACCAACCTTTTCTATAGAGGATCTCCACTTTAAGGAGCATCTCCACTTTAAGGTGCATCTCCATGGAGCACCTTAAAATCAACATGTTGGAATTGAATTTGTCTTCTGTCATTCTCTCCCAGGCCTGCTCCTCCTTTTCTGTTCTCCAGTGCTCAAATGGCATCCCTAGTTGTCCAAGCCAGACATGACAGAATCATCCTAGACAGAATCATCATTCCTCTCTTTCATTCATGACACCTAGTCCTATCTGCTCTCCCTGCTTAATGCATTTCATACACATACCTTCCACTGTTTTAGTGTAAGTCAGTACCACCCCAAATTTGATTCTGGTCACAACTTTCTGCTAGTCTCATTTGAGGCCACTACTACCCATCCCCATGCCCCCTGTCTTGTCACCATACTGTATCAAATGGTCTTCCTAAAATGCAATATGATGATGCCGATCTTTTTTGAAAAGTCTGCCGTGGATTTCTATTTTTTTCCTTTTGAGAATAATGTTGATGTACACAGGTTCTCTGGGACTTGCCTTTCTCTTCCCTTTTATCTCTCATCAGTCACTCCCTCTACACATATTATGCACATTTTAATACACACTTTATGCATGTTGTATGCAAATTTATGCATATCAAACTATTTGCTAACCATGACTTTCCTCTTTGTCCTTCCCTTAGATCTAACTTCTCTTTTTCCCTAAGGACTCAGCTGAGAGCCACTTTCTCTTGGAGACCGCCCCTCATCCTCCAGAATGGGTGGGTGGCTCTCCCCTTTTTTCCCAGAGCTTCCTCTGTTCCTTCTATCAGAGCATTTACCATTCTTTATTGCAAGTATCTATTTACTTGTCTGTCCTCCACTGGTCTGTAGACTCCTTGAGGGCTGGCGTCAGCTCTATTTGTCTGAGCATACTTCGAGCCTATAGCCTGGACCCAATGAGGAAGCTCAGTAAATTTGTGGGAATTCTTGTACAATTCTTGTCAATGACTATGATCTCCAGGCATTGAATAAGATGAAAGAGATACAATGTATAGTACAACATGGTAAAGAATGAAAGTCAACCCTGATTATCAGGAAAAGGTGTAGTCTTCCAATTATTTAACAGAAGAAGGGTGTAGACTTTCTGGGTACTTAAGATAATCCCCCAACTCTCCAGATCTACCAGCTCCCTCTCCCATCCACATCTCAGTGGCTTTCTCCTACTGCTGTCCACATCTATCCCAACCTTGCCCAAGGCTGGGAAAAGCTGCACAAAAAGCTGTTTTCAATTCTGCTTTGGCTTTGTGAAAGCGAAGGAACCGTTTTCAGTATAGTACCTGGCCCAGGAAGAGGTTGAAGACCAAGCTAGGTGGACTTGTAAGAGAGCCTTTTGACAAGCTGATATCAAAGATACAAGCTGGCATCTTCTGATACCAGAAGGAAGGCTCAGAAGGGACCAACACGTGAGATCTCTAAGAGCTGCTAGAGAGTGATGGAGATGAAAACATTCAGTTTGATTTTCTAAAGAAATTTGTGCACTTGAAACTCTAGACAGAGGTGAATGATGATGAAGAGAGTTATTTAAACTTCAGATTATTCTTGTTTGGAGCCACAGTCCTTGTGATACTCAAATGTACGTTACTCTTCTCAGAAAAAATGCACAATATACAAACATGGCACTTTCCATAAGCTTTCAGGAGGTTCGTACAAGCCTACTCTTGGAACCCCTTGTGTTGTCATGAACCTCGGGTTAAGAACCTTGAATCAAAGAATTCATTCAGGGCTTCCCTGGTGGCCTAGTGGTTGAGAATCTGCCTGCTAATGCAGGGGACATGGGTTCGAGCCCTGGTCTGGGAAGATCCCACATGCCACGGAGCAACTAAGCCCATGCGCCACAACTACTGAGCCTGCGCGTCTGGAGCCTGTGCTCCGCGACAGGAGAGGCCGTGACAGTGAGAGGCCTCCGCACCGCGATGAAGAGTGGCCCCCGCTCGCCACAACAAGAGAAAGCCCTCGTACAGAAACGAAGACCCAACACAGCAAAAATAAATAAATTAATAAACTCCTACCCCCAACATCTTAAAAAAAAAAAGAATTCATTCATTCAACAGATATTTGGGAGAGTAGGTGGTGATTAATAGGAGCCCACATAAGTCCAATAATGCATATTTTCTCTTTTAGAGGATCTCAGTGTAATGTGTGGTATTGAGTTTGGAGTCACAGGACTTGGGCTCATGTCCCTGTTTTGGCACTTGCTAGTTGTGTGACTTTCTCTCTGAATGATAGTTTTATCATCTATTAAAAAGGATAATAAGTGTTGGAAGTGGTGACTAAAATAAAGTTTGTGAAAATACCTGGAACATGGTTATACTCACTTAACATTAATCAATTCAAAAACCTTGGTTTTAGGAAGGGCCCAGATCCTGTGATATTCTTCTGGATTAGAAGCATGCACGTGGGCCGGATTAATGACTGGATGCGTTTACTAAAGAATAGCTGATTGACAGATGGACGTCTTTAGGATGGTATGCTACTGGGGTCCATCTTCATTACTGTTTTATTCAATATTCTTAACATCCATGAAGGCATAGCACACTGATCACATTTGCTCAGAGAAAAGGCATAAGGATTAGGAGTCCAGAAGTTATCAATTAGTTGTAGCATACTTTGACTTTTTATTTTTAGAAGCAGTGTGCAAAAATAGATATAAAATATATCATGTATGGCAGCCAAAAATCAATTGCAAATTATTGGGTGTGTGTGACAGAGAGAGAGAGAGAGAGAGAGAGAGAGAGAGAGAGAGAGAAAAGACAGAGAGGGAAAGTTAAAGACAGAAGTGGTGGCTTCATATAGTTAAGGTTTAGGGATTTAAACTGACAATAAATCAACCATGAGATATTTCTTCTAAAATAATGTTAGGTTTTATTAAAAGGTGTATAGCACATGGAAAACAATAGACCTTCTAATCTGTATTATGCAGACCACATTTAGAACAATTGTACCTGGTTCTGGGTGCTACACATTAACACATTTTTTGAGCACATACATATATCTTATATATATATATATATATATATATATACACACACACACGTGCGCACACACACGTGCGCACACACACATGCATACTATTTGCCAATCACTGTGCTAGACACATGACAACAGTGCTGAAAAGAGCAGACCTGCTCTCAGAGTTCACAATATAGCAAAGGTGTTAGATGAATTAGCAGGTGATTTTAATTAAATGTTTTACTTGTATAATAGCGGAAGCTTAGGTCCCTGAGGAACCCCTTAAGAAGGGGTTTTTAATCCAGACTTAATGGAATTGGGGTAGACTTTCCGGAGGCAGTGATGTTTAAATTGAAACCCAAAAGCTGAGTAGGGCTTATCAAGGCGCAGGTGGTATAGGGAAGAGGGTTCCAAGTGCAGGTGACAGTAACTTCCATAGGGCAGAAGTCCTGTGCAAGGAACTGAGAGAAGGGATACACACACAGAGGAGAGGGGATGAGGGAGATGAGACTTGAGTGGTGGTCGGGGATAGAACTTCATGCTCTGAAGCCGTAATTGATCCTGAGAAGAACAGGGAGCCATTGAAGGTCGTAAGCAAAGCAGTGTCACAATCAGTTTTGTGTTTTGGAAAGGTCAATATGGACAGAGCATTGGAGGGATGGTCAATGAGGGAGAGAGAAAGAGAGAGAGAGAGAGGGAGAGAAACGACATAGGAGGAGTTATTATAGTAGAAACAAGAAGGGATGGTGGCTCCAACAAAGATGGTAGCAGGGAGATGACAAGAGAGGAACATTTTAAAAGCTAATTAGGAGATACAAAGCAAATAGTGACAGGGCTTCCCTGGTGGCGCAGTGGTTGCGGGTCTGCCTGCCGATGCAGGAGACACGGGTTTGTGCCCCGGTCCGGGAGGATCCCACATGCCGCGGAGCGGCTGGGCCCGTGAGCCATGGCCGCTGGGCCTGCGCGTCAGGAGCCTGTGCTCCGCAACGGAAGAGACCACAGCAGTGAGAGGCCCGCGTACTGCACCAAAAAAAAAAAAAAAAAAAAAAAAAAGCAAATAGTGACAAACCTCAGGGATGCTGTAGGAAGGATGTCTGTAGGACATTTAACCTGCAAAGGAGAAGGTCTAGAGAGCTATAGTATCTGTCTTTACATCCTTCAATCTCCATGGGAAGAGAGATTAGTATCGTGCTTTTCTCTCTGAGATGGCAGTGCTGGGCCAAATGGGTGGGAGATACAGGGAGATAAATTTCAGCTCAATACAATGAAGAATTTTCTAACAGAGCTGTTCCAAGGCAATGCATTCTTTGTCACAGAGATATTTAAACAAAGGCTTGATAAATATGCTTGGAAAATTTGGACAGGCAGGGATGGGGTGGCCAAGCTGGAGGGCATTGACATTTCCTTTCAACCCCAGGATTCCAAGACTGTGTATGAAGTTCAAATATCTTACTTAAGCTGGCATTTAAGGCTCACTGTGACCCAGCCCTTTGTAGGGAAGTCTTAGGTCCTGGTTTCCCTGTATAATCCTAGTGCATGCCTGGTGTCTCCTAGTAGCTATTATGAGCACTCAATGTTCACTCTCAAAAGGTCCTAGTTTGAACAATAAATTTTATGATCATCCATCCCTTGACTTAATGTTCCTGCCTCATGCCCTGGCATTCTGTTAGAAACCTTACAAACAACTCATACTGAAGTTTTTGTTACTCGCAGAGGAAACCTGGCATTTTGCTGCATGTTTGTTTACTTAGGCCGTTTCCTATGTCAGGAATACTCCTCCTCTGTGCATTCCGCATACTTCATTGAGAATATACTTTTTCATCAAGGCCTTTTTATAACACCGTGGGTCGCATTAAAGTGCTAAGTACATAATTATTTTTATAAATATTTGATCTCCCTCTATTATCCCCTAGAAGCCCAGTACTAAGATCTGTGAAAAATAGTCAGCCAGTGATATGAATGGTACAATGTGTAAGGCAGTAACGTTTCAGAAGGAAATTCCCATTTATTAGAAAAAGTCACATTTTCATTTTTAAAGTGATTCATGCATTTTGTAGAAAAAGTTTAAATTAAGGAAAGCACCAGGAAGAAACAAAGAATTGTCTACAATCGTAGCACCTATAGATAAGCATGTGAATATCCCTTCTATATTCTTTTATGCACATGTAGTCTTAAAATTGGAACCATGCATATCCTTCTGTAACCTGCTTTTCACTAAAACATACCAAGTGTGTTACCCCATGTCATTATATATTTTTCAAAAACGTGGTCTTTGGGGGGTGGTGAATTGTGTTCCATTCTGTAGCTGTCTCATGCTTTGTTTAACTAACTTCTGGTGGACATCAGGTTGTTTCTATCTTTTGATGTTACAAATAATGCTTTGATGACCCTCTGAGACATACATCCATGTACCCATATATCCATCTGTATGGGACATTTACATTTTCTAAAATTGCAAGATAGTTGACCAAAATCTGATATTGAGTTGCTAAGAAAGCATGAGTTTAAAAAAGGTCTAATTTTACTTTAAAAACTTCACTATTATTCTGTTATATAAATCTATTATATATGAATATTATGTGCATGCGTATGTGTGTGTCTCCACTTATTAATTCTCTAATTTCATGAAGGTATCTGATTTGAAAAGGTATCAACAATCTGTGGGCTTGATGCAGAAGTGAGAGATAACAAGTGAATACATTTCTTTTTTTTTAACATCTTTATTGGAGTATAATTGCTTTACAATGCTGTATTCGTTTCTGCTTTATAACAAAGTGAATCAGTTATATATATACATATGTCCCCATATCTCTTCCCTCTTGCGTCTCCCTCCCTCCCACCCTCCTCATCGCACCCCTCCAGGCATGAATTGAGTTTGAAATCTAAAAACTTCAGTGACTGTATCAGGGTGAAAAATTTTTGTTTCCAAGCTAAATATAAGGAAAAGTGATGACATGTATGTTGCAGGATAAAGAGAATTCTCTGAAAAGAGAGACACTGCCTAATGTTCTGGTGTCTGGAGGAGATATGTGGCCATGGCCTTAGATCTTTATTCTAAAGTAAATAATTCATCTTCTTAGACACTCAAGGAGCAGGTAGGTCTCCACTGTAGAGTGAAATGTTTCATCTGAGAAGCAGGCCTTGGTTGGGAAACACTGTGAATCAGTTTGGTGACTTTTTAACAAAATAAATGAAAGATCTTGTCATGGGTTGATTTGTATCTATCTGCCACTCCTTGAAGTCCTAACCCCCAATACCTTTAAATGCGATCTTATTTGGAGATAAGTTCCATATTAGTCAGAGTTCTCCAGAGAAACAGGATCAATAGGATATACACTTGACCCTTGAACAGCACAGGTTTGAACTGTGTGGGTCCACTTATACGTAGATTTTTCAATAAATATGTACTACATTTCTACTCAGTCTGAGGTTGGTTGAATCCATAGGTGCGGAACTGTGGGTACAGAAGGCCGACTATCAAGTTATACACGGGTTTTCGACTGCTCTGAGGGTCAGCACCCAACCTTGAGTTGTCCAAGGGTCAACTATGTACATATATCTATATATAGATATATGTATATATATATATATATATATATAGAGAGAGAGAGAGAGAGAGAGAGAGAGATAGAGAGAGAGAGATTTATAATAGGAATTGGCTCACACGAGTATGGAGGCTGAGAAGACCATTGCTGTGTTGTCTGTAAGCTGGAGAACCAGGAAAACTGGTGGTGTAATTCACTTTGAGTCCAAAGAATTGTGGGTTAGTGGTGTAAGTCCCAGTCTGAGTCCAAAGGTTTAAGAATCAGGAGCACTGATACTGAGGGCAGAAGGAGATGGATGTCCCAACTCAAGCAAAGAGAGAAAATTCACTCTTCCTCCATCTTTTTGTTCGATTCAAGCCCTCAGTGGGATGGATGATGCTCACCAGCCTCGTTGAGGGTGATTTTTAAAAAAAATTTATTTATTTTGTTTACTTTCCTTATTTTTTTGGATGCGTCGGGACTTAGTTGCGGCACATGGGATCTTTGTTGAGGCATATGGGATCTTTCGTTATGGCGCACAGTCTCTTCATTGTGGTGCACAGGCTTCTCTCTAGTGGTGTGCGGGTTTTCTCTCTCTAGTTGTGGCGGCTTGTAGTTTGCGGCACATGGGCTGTCTCATTGAGGTGTGTGAGCTCAATAGTTGTGGCGGGCAGGCTTAGTTGCCCCGCGGCATGTGGGATCTCAGTTCCCCGACCAGGGATGGAACACATATCCTCTGCATTGGAAGGTGGATTGTTTACCACTGGACCACCAGGGAAGTCCCGAGGGTGATCTTCTTTACTCAATCAATTCAAATGCTAGTCGCTTCCAGAAACACCCCACAGACACCCCCAGAAATGTTTTGGCAGCTATAGGGGCATCCCTTAGCCCAAACACATCGACACATAACAATTAACCATCATAGGGTCTTTACAGAGGTAATCAAAGTAGAGTGAGGTCATCAGGGTGGGCCCTAATCCAATAGGACTGGTGTCCTTATAAAAAGGGGAAATTCAACACAGAGACATGGAGGAAGATGATGGGAAGAGACACAGAGAGAAGATGGCCATCTACAAAGCCAAAGAAAAGGGGCCTGGAACAGATCCCTCCCTCACAGCCCTCAGAAGGAACCAACCCTTCTGACACCTTGATTTTGGACATCTAAGCCTCCAGCACTGAGAGACAGTACATTTCTGTTATTTAAGCCATCCAGTTTGTGATACTTTCTTATGGCTTAATACAGATTTGAATTAATACAGATTTCATGAGAGCATAATTCCCTTAGCGTGGCTTCAGCTGGTAACAATACAACATTATTTTGCTCTTTGGTCACCAGAGATTATGGTGTTGTCCCTAGGAATGACAGCTGACGATATATTGCTGTTTCAGTTAGCAAATATTTTCATTACCGTGATCTCCTTTGACCCTGATCAAAGCCTAAGAGATGGGCATTCTTACATCTCTGTAAGAATGCCCATTAGGGATAGGAAACAGGCTCAGAGAGACTAAGTGAATTATTCAAAGTTGCAAAGCTTGGAAGAGGTAGACCTGAAACTCAAGTATTGGCTTTTGGATACTAAATACCACACTAGTTTAACGAAAACACAATGCTTTTCACCTTCATGGACATGTCAAATGTCATCTTCCTTCTTTAAAATTTGAAAGACACGTTTGTGGCATGCTGAGCCAGATTTTCGTGTGTTTTTTTTCCCCCTAAATCCCCTGAGAATGATTTTATAATCCTACTTGTTGGAAGATCTCTGATTGGCTGAAGGCACCTACTCCATCCACGTCCTCGTTATCAAATATTTATCAGGAATTTAGGCACCGTGTTTATGGGCACAGACTATTTCTTCTCCACACAGACGCTTTGTTTACTGACAAAATGGGCTTTCTCAGGACACAGTTTGATTACTGACAAATCCAACTGCGAAACTTTGGATGTGTTGGATATAATTGAGTTTTTCCATCATTAATTCTGCTCAGATATTAATTCAACATAGTGACATGAGGGGCGCCAAGCAATTTCCAGGAAGCTGCTTGACTTTAATCAGCAGGAACAAATGCAAGATTATTGCACTTTTTCCTTGGGTGACCTAAGCTTGTTCTTGGCACCCGTGAACACAGAGCACTGGTTGTCTCATAGCGTTTCAGTGGCTTCTACCCAGGGGACTTATTAGTTTTGAACCTTAGGGATAATTCCATAAGAATGTAATTCTTTCCCTCCCTGAAAGAACAAAATGTTGCTTGTGTTGGGCTATTCTTGTTATGTGATAAAACCAGTGGTTCCCAAATTGTGGAATCACAGAGATCTGTAGGTAGGGTCGTCAGATTTAGGAAAAAACAGGCAAGGGAACCAAAATACACAACAACAGTAAAACCTCCAGGATGCCCCAGTTTAACTTCAATGGCAAATAAACAAGAAATACTTTTTTAGTATAATTATGTCCCCAATATTGAAAATACTAAAAAAGTATTGTCTCTGGCAACCCTACCTATAAGGTTATATTGGGGGTAGAGTGTTGATAATTTGTCAATATTTCAAAAGTTATGAAAATTATACATTTACACAAGTAAGACTTCAGAGGTTCCTGAAAATGTTAAATTTCCTTGATTTTGGTTGGGATTTTTTTGACCCAACTTGAAAGCACTGTCATCTCATGCTGAAACCATAACTTTATTACCGTTTTTGATGACTTGTGTTCCAGGGATCATGCAAAGCACATGCATTATCTCATGTAATCCTCAAAATCAGAGGTTGGAGGACTATAGCCTGCAGGCCAGATCCGGTCACTGCCTATCTTGTAAATAAAATTTTGTTGAAACACAGCCACCTCGTTTGTTTCTGTATAGTTTGTGGCTGCTTTCATGCTCCAACAGCAAGTGTGTAGCTGTGATAGGAGATTGTTGTATGGCTCACAAGACCTGAAATACTTATTATTTGGCCCCTTGCAAGCAAAGTTTGCCTACACTTGCTCAAACCCACTCTTTGAAGGAGTTACCTATATTCCCATTTTTAGAATGAAAACATGAAGGCCCACAGTTTAAAAAACTGGGTAAGTTCTCGCAGCTCTTAGAGTTCAAACTAAGGTCTGTTGAATTCCAAAACTTCTGACTACAGCTGACCCTAAGGCTGATGGTCAATTACATTTATCCTAAATGGGTTTAATAATGGAGAAACTGATTTCTGATTTCTGATTAAATACTGTCCATCCAAAAGATGAGGCAGAAGGAATGGGGTCGTGGTTAGGCACCCAGGCTCTGGAGCCACAATGCTTAAGCCCCAGCTCTACTGCTTAATTTCTCTATATCTCAGTTTCCACCCTTGTGAATGGCAGATGATAATAATTCCTATATGTGTGATTGTTACTGGGGTTAAGTGAGACAATGTCTGAAAACACGGGAAGAGCAAAAAAAAAAAAAAAAAGGAAGAGCATTTGCCTAGTGGTCCACTAGGCATTTGTTATTTTTATTTCAAATGACTATTTCAAAGCAAGGGTAAAATAAAGAGTTTGGAAAAGTTGGGAACGTCTGCCGTGGTTGATTGACAGAACAGTTCAGGCAGGAAAAGCTCAGAGAGCACAGTGGCCCCTACTTGTCAGATCACAGCACGGAAAGATGCTTGTCTGGCTTCTTTATACAGGCATATCTCATTTTATTTGCTTCACTGTGCTTCGCAGATACTGTCTTCCGTTTTTCTTTACAGACTAAATGTTTGTAGCAACCCTGCATGGAACAAGTGAACGGGCACCACTTCTCCAGCAGCAATGGCTCACTTTGTGTCTCTGTCACATTTTGGTGATTCTTGCAATAGTCCAGACTTTTTAATTACTATTATATTTGTTATGTGATCTGTGATCAGTGATCTTTGATGTGACTATTGCAAAAAGATTGCGACTTGCTGATGGCTCAGACAACAGTTAGCATTTTTTAGCAATAATGTATTTTTAAATTAAGTTATGTGCACTGATTTTTAGACACAATGCTATTGCCTACTTAACAGACTACAGGATAGTGTAAACATCATTTTTATACGCACTGGGAAACTAAAACATTTGCGAGACTTGCTTTATTGTGGTATTTGATTTATTGCAGTGGTCTGGGACCAAACCCGTAATATCTCTGAGGTGAGCTTGTAAGAGATGTCTTTGTTCTGAGAGTGTCTTTTAGTCCTTGGTTGGCCGTGTTTGCCTTGGGAAGCCGTGCTGTGAGATGTTACAGGATGTTCATCCAGTGCTCACTGGACCTTAAACCCCTTATTACTATTACCTCTGATATTTATAGCCCTAATATCCACCCCCAGTGGCTCCAAATTGACTAAAAATATAGCCAGGCTGCTGGAGAATAACCTTCTTAAATAGCACAAGACAGGCAATTGTCCTCAGAAACACCTCAATCTATAATTTAATCCTTAGGCAAAAACTAGAAAAAAAAATCAGTTTTTACCAGTATTCCTCACCCTCCAAAGCATATTTTGTGTATGGAGTCACTGTGAATAAAATCTGTATGTAGACCCTGTTAAATATATTAGAATAGCCTTGATCTTTTGAGGAGATTAGGAGATAAACGTTGCTCCCTGAGAGTGACGGAATTGGAAGACTTGAAAAGACTGGAAAAATCTGCGATATTGTGTATAAACCATTCAAGAGCTAAGTCAATATGTAGAAATTAAAAACATGGCCAAGACTCCTGGAGACTTTGCTTTGCAAAAGTGAAGCGGCGTGAGCATATGCATGGCCATTATCAGCAGGGTTTTGCAATTTCCTAGCGTGCCTGGGGTGCGCGGAAACAGGAGCAAAGTAAGTAGCATTATTTTTCTAGGGTTGGCTTAGCCATCCTCTAGGACCTAGAAAATCCTTGAGAACTCTAGCCTTGGAGGTGGAGGGAGAAGCCTCCAGCAACCCTGCCGCCATTTTACAGAGAATAAAGCTGCAGGGCAGTTGCCTCATCCCTTTTCTCCTCTGTCTCGATCCTCCACACTCTGGTTACATTTCCCTTCCTCTCTCTTCACAATCTTCTTCCTTTGTTAATTCATTGAACCAACATTAATTGAATGTCTCTGTGTGCCAGGCACTTTGCCAGACTCTGGGGATAAGTGAGAAGAGGCGTAGACTGGGTTTCTAATCTCATGGAGTTTACAGTCTAGTGGGAGAGGCACACGTGCCAGAAGCTGTTACCGAGTCTAAGCTCATACCGCTCGCCACACAACAGGCCGATAATTGAGAGACGAGTTGCTGGGGCAAGGAAGAATGACTTTATTCAGAAAGCCAGCCAACCAGGAAGATGGTGAGCTCGTGCCCCAAAGAACCGACTTGCCCGAATTAGAGTCCAGGCTCCTTTTATACTAAAAGGGGAGGGAGTAAAGTCAAACACTTCCTGGTTCCCATCAGCCTCCGGAGGGGATGTGTTCATTTCTTCCTCCTTGTAGTCACTCACAGGTGGACCTGGTCAGGATGTTTCCTGTGAGCTAAACAAAGGTATTTTAGCTTAATGCTCATTACCTGGGAAGCGGGGTTCCCAGAGATGGGCCATTATCTATAATTTAAGCTTATAGGCAACATCCCTTTAGTGATTAACTTGTAATAGAATACGAAGGCTCTTCCCTATTACAGTTAGAGTAAGTATTGCAAGGCGTAAAGATTGGGGAGAAAGAGAATGATGACGTGTGTGTGTGTGTGTGTGTGTGTGAGGGGTGTGGATGGGGTCAGGAAGGCCTCTCTCTGAGCTGAGAACTGAAGGCTCAGTCAGAGCAGGAAAGTCTGATGAGTTGTTTCCAGACACAGCCAGCTAGTGAGCAGTAGCCCTGAAGTTTGAACCTAGGTTTGCCTGACTTTGAGAATTCTCCACTCTTCACTAAATCTTAACCCAGAAAGAATTATACTTGCTCCCAAAACGTTTACATTTAGCTGTGTTGTCCTCCCATGAAGCAACTTGAACAACAGTAAGGAGAGAAATCATTCATCCTTCACCCAATCTGATCATTCCCATGGGTTAGCCACGATGTGTATGCAAGTGCAAAGCACAGCTGTGACCAACACCAAGGGATGTTGAGGAAAGCATTGTTAGCCGGACTTGGGGTGATGCGGCCAGAGTCCGCATGCTCTTTGAATGCATCACAATGCCCTCTTTGCTCCAAAGGATCCTGGCCCTCATTAAAATTCAAGGCATGTGCATCCCACTTGCTTATTCCTTTCATTCCTAGACAAACACAAGTCTAATAAAGAGGCAAACAAGTGTGTCCAGGTCATAAGTCCACTTGGGAAGATGGGTATTTTGGGGAGGTTAGACTAATGCTAGCAGGTTGCCATTGCATTGTGAACTCTGAATGTCATTTGGCACTCTGGGGTTCAAGGGTGATATTGCCTGCAGTGCTAATTACACACTGCAACTCACTGCCAAGGGAGGTTGAGGAGGTCTGAATGTTAGAATTGGCAGCCATATTTCTTGGGTATTTAGAGTTCTGTTTGGGGAATGTGGCTGGCCCAGATGGAGGAAGTTCAACACTTTCTATGCCAGATGTTGTGGAACTTTCAGGAGATGATGGAGAGGCAATCCCTGTCCTCAAGGAACTTTCAGTTTAGTAGGAAGAATTTCTGACAAAACAAACTCAACCCAGGAGGCAAGGTGTGGTGAAAAAAATCAGGAATTTGAACCATTCAGTCTGGGTTTTCTCCACCATTACCATGTAGTCTTGAGGAAATTATTTAACCTTTCTGAGTCTTGGTTTCTTCATTCATAAAATGGGGTTTTATAACTACTTCATGCCATTGTGTAACTACCTTAATAGATGGTGACTATTAATCACTGTTGCTGTATTTGTTACTGTTAGTATCAGAATATGGCAAATTCTGCTCTAACACTGAGTGACTTTGGGCAAACTATTCAAATCTTCGTCTGTAAAATAGGATAATTCTAATGGCCTTATGTGTGTAGTTCAAGAGCTAACTGCATTCTCTCATCACTCTTACCATCCTTTTTTATTCTTTATTCGTAGCTCTTATCACTCGTTGACATATTTATATATTTTATGTCTTTTTCCATCCAAAACAATGTAAGCTCCAGCAAGGATCTGGCTTCTTCTGTTAATTGCCGGTGTCGTTTGTGCCTAAATACAATGCCTGGAACATAATATGCTCTCAATAAAATATTTACTGTGTAAATGGATGAGCAAGTGAATGAATGCTAACTTCTAGGTTAAATATTTAGCCAGTTGTCGGCTCCCAGCACACGGGACCTGTCCTTGTGCTTAGTGTCATTACTAGGGGTGGAATATGGTGCGTGCCAGGCCAGGACCCAATACAGAAAGATTGCTCCCGGCCCTGTCAGGTGGTGATCTTTGCTCTTAGCACTGGCATCTTATCAACTGTGTTGTAGCTGGGAGAAGCAACCGGGCCATTGTCAATAGTAAGGTCACATGAGACTAATTGTAAAAATAAGAGTTTCAGAATTTTTATCAGTTCTCAAGAAGAAGGGGAAACAGCTGCAGCAAGGGAGGCAAGTCTGGGAAAAGGAGAAAATAGCATCTTTAGCAAAATGTTTTGTCACATGGGACCATAGGCTATAAGTCTCTGACTGAGACTTACCCAGCTCCAAACCTAGAAGGCATGCAAAGCAGCTGCTTCGGTCAGATGACACGAAGATAGTACACTGGTAAATGGCCCCAGCCTGGAGTTGGTGCCAAAGTGAGAAACTGTCCTTGACAAATTCTGTTCTGTTTCTGAATTGTTAAAGGTGCTAGGAAAAGAAACTCTCAACTGCCCTTCAAGTGTGAGATCAGAGGAATTTCTTTTAAAAATAATAAAACAAAATATAGCATAGTGGACTATAGCAAGAAATACTTAGAAGCTGGACTCTGGTTAGGCAGACCCGAGTTTGAATGAACTTGTGTGAACTTGAGCAAATTACTCAAACTTCTGTGAGCCTCTGTCAAAAAGAGAAACCAATATGTACTTTGCAAGATTGAGAGAATCCAGTGAGTTCATTCCTGTACAATGTCCGGCAATTCTAGGGGCTCAATAGATGGTAGCTGTTATTATTAACAATGAACACTACGTGGATTATTTTGCTTAATTCTGCAGTAACCCTATGAGAAGGTAAGGGGATCTTCCCATTTTACATATGAGGAGATGGAGGTCTAGGGAGGTTTTCTAACTTAGTCAAAGCTACACAGCTAGTGAGCATCTGAGTCAGGACTCTAACGAAGCCCGAGAGCCCAGGATTTTCGTAATTAGCAAGTTGTATAACATCTCTCATAAGAGCAGCAGAAGCTTAGCGGGACGACAGAAGGTCCAGGACTTCTGCATTCTCTTGCATAATACTCTAGTGGCAAGCTGGGGTTATCGGATTTCAACTTTTCAGTGGCTCTCTGTTTACAAAGGATTGTAAGAGACCTATAAGGCTGCTAGAGGCGATATAAGGTCAGCTTGTCTTATGCCTGTCTTCTAGATCCATCCAGAAGTAGATTGCTTCATATCTTAAGTCCATCAAATGATTTTGTGAAAGGTGTTCCTCCTTTTCTTAGCCCACTCCTGACAGTGTTCCCTTTAATTAACATAAATTACATTGTGCATGCCATAGGTATTATATATCTATCTATACCTATCTATATCTATATGTATATTTCCTTCAGGAAATGAAATAGTAAGAACAAGGTGTGTATAGGATCCTTAGCTTTCCTTTGGATTTACTCAGGAAAAATAAAACCAAGTTCTGTTTATTTAGTTTAATTGAGTAGCTCTTTGCTGGTCATTATATATAGAGAGAGAACTCAGCTCCCTAAGAGAGTTGTAAGAAGAGAGAAAAATAATAGATGCCTAGAGTTGGAAAGGACCATAAATGTTGTATAGCCAATCTTCCTTTGAATTTAGATACTTTATAAGACCAACCTTTTCTTGAATCGTAACCATGAGTTCATTTTTTATAAGAGAACTCTGGCAGCACGGCTGGCTAGAAAGTTCATTTTATTATGAGACGAAACATGCTTCTCTGTACCTTCTAGTTTTGCTCAAGGAAGTGCAGTGCCCTTCAAATATCTGAGAAAGACAACCACACCCACCTTCTCCCATCATCCATGCAAGGCACCCGGGAGGCATGGTCACAGGTTCCTCAGCCATGGGCCATGAGGGGAGCCCATTAGATATCCATTCTCTAAATATTAGTCAGAGTGAGCCTTTTGAAACAGAAATCAGATCATGTCACTGCCTGACTCAGATCTCTCCAGTAGCTTCTCAGCACACCCAAAATGAAACATAGAGGCTCACTGTGACCTGGGTGGTCCTACATAAACCAGCACCTGATCCAGTCTTTGATGTCCTCTGAAATTGCTCCCCAATCTTGCGCTCCACTTCAGCCACACGGGCCTTCCTGAACACACTGAGCTGTCCCTACCTCAGAGCCTTCCCACCTGCTATTTCTCCCAAGAGACACCTGGTTCTTCCCTCACTCCATCCAGATTTTTGTTCAGAGGTCATCTCTCCAGAGAGATCTTTGTTGCCACCCAATTGAAAATAACTCCTCCCATTACTCTCTGTTCTCTGCTCTGCTCTGTTTTCCTTATCATTTATTAATTACCTGACATTATTATATTTCTTGCCCACTAGAATGTGAGATCCATGAGGCAGAAGTTTCGTTTTGTTCGCTTTGCATTTCCAGTGCTAGATACATACAAAGTGCTCAATAAAAGTTTGTTGAATAAATGAACAAATAGATGAATGAATTAATAAATGGATTGGGTAATAGGGACTGCTCATCATCTTGGTCCTGCCTCTCTCAGTGCTGTCTGGTTCTGTAGTGACCTAAAACAAGTGGTCACTTAAATGAGATATCCAGAAGTGAAAACAGTCCAGACGGAGTCCATGCAGTGCCAGGCTCAGCTGAACTTTTCTCTCCTGGATCTGAGCGGTAATTGTCTATTAGAGGAGCCTAAGGTACAATGAGGTCATTTAGAGTTGTGGTCAAGCATAGGCTCCTATAGAACTTGCAGGTAACAAAAATTCCCAGCTTTCTTTTATAAGGATTGTTTTCAGTTCTGGTCTCTCCTAGTGTGAAGTTTTATAGCTGAATTTTGTATTCTAGTTCAAGAATCTTACCCCAGACAGATTGATCTGGCTCTCTCTCTATTTCTTCTAAAATCTTTTGACTTCAACCTGTCAAGATATTTTTGAATTTCGATTCAGTCCATGGTACGTAGTACGTGGCAGCTAGCTGTTGCTGGAATACTGTGTTCAAGAACATACCCTGTATCCATGATTCAGGAATCAAGAAGTTACCATCTCTGTCACCCCCGCAGATGTCTCCTAGGGCATAGGAAGCTGGAGAATGGACACTGAAATAATGTTTCAGAAAACCTTCCACTTCCACAGTCTTATTTGCACAGAGAAGCAGCTGAAAGGGGCTGGAAGAGAGATCCTGTCTTCATTCTGCTATCCAAATCTCATGTACATAAAGACAATCTCAGCAGCATAACTGGCAGAGTCTATAAACTGTATCTATAACTCATCCTACAAAAAGCCTGCAAGACAGGAGGGCTCCCTGGAAGTGGGGTGGAGTAGAGATTGAAGGAGCCAGTTCTCAGTCTCTTCCACACATAACCCTTGCATACCTCTACGATGGAACTCACCAGAGTGTGTTTAACAAAGAGTTGACTTCCATTTCTTCTGATGAAAACGTGCTTTTTACGTCAGTATCCCTGATACTACATGGTACTTGGCACAGAGTAAGCTTTCACTAAGCATTAGCTTCTATTATAGGGAATGCTTACTAAATCTGTGTTGAATCAACACTATATGAATTTGTAAAACTCTCACACTCCAAAATTTAGAGCCATTGTCTGACAATGACCTGCATTCTCTCTGATCCCTTAGAAATGACACGGTTATGATGCCCATGGCTCTGATCACTTCCTCATTACCAACTGATTCTTTTTTGGGGGTCAGTCTAGAATAGAAGTTAATCTGTGGCTTCTGATATGTTCTGAAATAGGAAACATTATCAAGTATCAAGACTTATCAGACATTTATCAGATTCTCTGCTTTTAATAGAATCATGTTTCTTCTAGAAAATAGTTGAAATTCCCATTCCTTTTAGATCTTGCTAGTTTTGTAATTTTCATTGGGAAATCATGGAGAAAAGAGGACTCCCCCACTTAATATGTACTTGAACTTGGGCAAGTTGCCCAATTTGAGCTTGTTGACAGTGATAATAATCTGAAGGGCTTTATGAGGTTAAATAAGGCAATATATAAAAATATCTCTAGTTATGTTGCTGGGCAAAAGGCAGGCACTTACTAAATACTAGCACTTAGGGGGTGTCTGATCCATGCCAGGTATGGTACTGCTCATGCATACTTGCTTTTCCCTTTTCCTTCACCCAGTCCTGAGCTGTCCTGATATCCCAACCAGAGCTACTTTAGCTCTGTGACCTTGCCTACGAGCAGCATTTCAATTTTATTGATTGCAAAGTGGGAAGACTGAGTAAGCCTTAATTCTTCTAACTCATAGCCCTCTTTTTTTTTTTTAAAGAAATGTTCTTTAAATGTTAAGACAAATTTTTTTAAATGAGATATAATCAACATATCACATTATAGTCATTTCAGGCGTATAACAACGATTCGATATTTGTATATATTGAGAAATCACCATAGTAACTCTAGTTAAGATCCATCACCACACATAGTCACAAAAATTTTTTTTTCATAATGAAAACTTTTAAGATCTACTCTCTTAGCAACTTTCAAATCTGCGATGCAATATTATTAACTATGGTCACCATGCTGTACATTACATCCCCATGACTTATTTATTTTATAACAGGAAGCTTGTACCTTTTAACCCCCCTTCATCCATTTTGCCCTCCCCAACCCCCTGCCTCTGGAAACCATCAGTCTTTCTCTGTATCTTTGAGCTCTTTTTTTTTTTTTTTTTAGGCTCCTCCTATAAGTAAGAACATACAGTATATGTCTTTCTTTGTCCGACTTTATTTCACTTAGCGTAATGCCCTCAAGGACCATCCATGTTGTTCAAAGTCATTGTTCTTAAATCCCCACAACTGTCCCACAGACTCTGGTTACTGTTTGTTGCCATTAAATTCAAGCCCCTTGAGATCTGTAGGTGAAATGACTGGGCTACAATGCCCTAGGTTTTCTTCTTAGGCTACTTTATTTGAAAGTAAAATGAAGCAGGAAACTGATGAAGCAGAATGGCAGAGACCCTGAAGTGCTCTAAAGGAGTCCCAGGAAATCCTCCTATTTTTAGGGAAGTAGAGGGTTTCATCACACATCGGGGCTAGTTAAAATAGGTCCACACCACAACTCAAAATGCTTCAGTTTTCCTGTTAATTATCAGGTTTGGAGGGTAACTGAGGTGACTCTGGAGACAGCTTTGAAGGCACTGACCCAAGCTGCAGATCAGAATTAATATTCCTTTTCTGTGGGTCCAGATGCTTTGGAATTTGCTTCACTGTGAGAATAATCTCACTAGCTCTCTTTTATTTTAGCAGCAATTTTTGAGATATAATTTATAAACCATAAAATCCATCCTTTTAAACTGAACATTTCGGTGGTTTTTAATACACTCACAGAGATGTGCAAACACCACCATAATGTAATTTTAGAACATTTTCAACACTCCAAAACAAAACTTCATATCCAAAAGCAGTCACTTCCACATTGCCTGACAACCACTAATCTACTTTCTTTCTCTATGGATTTGCCTATTCTAGGTAGTTCATATAAATGGAATCATACAGTATGTGGCCTCTGTGTCTGGCTTTTTTCACTTAGCATGATGTTTCCAAGGTTCATCCATGTTTTAGCATGTATCAGGACTTGATTCTTTTTCATAGCTGAATAACATTTAATTGTATAGATATACCAGATTTTGTTTTTCCACTCATCAGCTGAGAATTCTGCTATGGACATTTGTGTACAAGGTTATGTGTGGACTATGTTTTCAATTCTCCTGGGTATATACCTAGGAGTGGAATTACTGGGTCATATGGTAACACTATGTTTAACACTTTGAGGACCTGCCAAATTGTTTTCCAAAGCTGCTGCACCACCTTATAATCCTATCAATAATATATGAGGGTTCCAATTTTTCCACATCCTTCCTAACAATTATTCTTTTCTGTCTTTTTAATTTTAGCCATCCTGGTGGGTGTGAAGTAGTATATATTTCATTGTAGTTTTGATTTGCATTTCCCAAATGACTAATGATATTGAGCATCTTTTCATGTCCTTATATATCTTCTTTCTAGAAATGTCTATTCTAATCCTCTGAACATTTAAAAAATTGGGCTATGTGTCTTTTTATTGCTGAGTTGTAAGAATTTTTTACATATTCTGGATACTAGACTGCTGTCGGATATATAATTTGCATTTTTTCCCCCATTCTGTGGACCACCTTTTCACTTTCTTGCCATCTTGACAATAATGTTTTTCAATCCACGAACATGATTGTCTTCCCATTTGTTTAGGTCTTCTATAATATATTTCAATTATGCTGTCTGGTTTTCAGAATACAAGTCTCACACTTGCTTTGTTAAATTGATGACTAAGTATTTTAGACTTCTTGATACTATTATAAATGCAACTGCTTTCTCAATTTCATTTTAGATTGCCCATTGCTAGTGTACAAAAATACAACTGATTTTTAACATTTAGCTTGTATCATGCCATCTTCCTGAATTCATTTATTAGTTCTATTTTTTTTTTTTTTTCGGTATGCGGGCCTCTCACTGCTGCGGCCTCTCCTGTTGTGGAGCACAGGCTCCGGACGTGCAGGCCCACCGGCCATGGCTCACGGGCCCAGCTGCTCCACGGCATGTGGGAACCTCCTGTACCGGGGCACGAACCTGCGTCCCCTGCATCGGCAGGTGGACTCCCAAGTGTTCCCTGGTGGCACACTTCCACTGTGCCACCAGGGAAGCCCAGTTCTAATATTTTTTAAACAGATTCATTAGGATTTTCTATGTACAAGTTTATGTCATTTGTGAATAGAAATAGTTTTATTTGTTCCTTTCCAAGTTAAATGCCTTTTGTTTGTTTTTCTTGCCTAATTGCTTTGGCTAGAAGTTCAGTGTTGAATAGAACTAGTGAGAGAAGACATCCTTGTCTTGCTCCTGATCTTAGGGGGAAAGAATCCAGTCTTTCACTGTTAAGTATGATGTTAGCTGTGAGTTTTTCGAAGAAATCTTTTATCAGGCAGAAGAAGTTTGTTTCTATTCCTACTTTGCTGAATGTCACTAATTGTTGTTTGATTTCAAGGGGAATCACAGAAATGGCAGTTTTGCTTCCTCCCTGAGAGGGTACCATTGTACTCTAAGCATGTGATGATGCCATTCCATTAGCAAGTATAAACTTCCTTTTAGGTTTGAGTTCAACAACTTTCTTGAGTTGAAGCTCAAATTCTCGGGACTTTCCAATTCAAATAGAAGGTCTTTATTATTGTAGTTAAAACGTGCACCTTCAAAGCTGTCTCCAGAGTCACTGCACCCTTTTCCAAATAAGTGCTGCCCATTTTCTCTTGAGGTTAGAGAGAATGTGAAAAAAAAGTTGTTTATAACATGTCTCACTTAAACCTACATGTAATCCCTCCATAAGTAAAGGGAATTCTCCTAGAACTTTTGTCACTACTAAGCACCTATCATGTGCCCAGCCTTTTGCTACCTACTGAGAATGAAATGGAGCAGGGCCCTATGGTCTGTTCCCCCCATATCCTCAGCCTGCCTTTTGTCTGTGGAAAGATTTTAGCCAAAGAATAAGTTTAATCAGAGAGGTGAGAAAATGCAGAAACAAAGGAAAACAGTCAAAGGAGACCAAATAATAATAGTTTAGTCATTAAGCATAGTCAAGGACCTTTAGTTCCTTCTCAAGGGCTATAGATAATATTCTGAGCCATATCCTGTGAGCTGTCTTATAGATACTGAAACCCCCGCCAGGTGGAAGAAGTTAACTCCAGGATGACCATTATGCCATGACTATAACAATGACATGAGCTGCCACCATTCTGAGGATTGGCCTCAAAGAAATGGAAACAAACTGACCCTGGAACTGAAGATTAACTATGCCTAAAACCATCAAGATGAGGCTGGTCAGACCACTAGTGACCAATTTCAAGATGACTGTCAGAGCTGACTGTGCTGTTTCTGCATGTAGCCCCTTCCCTCTGTCTATAAAAGCTCTTGCCCCCTGATGGTCGGGGAGTAGGGAGGAGTCAGCCTTTGGACCGGCATCTGCCCTCCCCCCACCTCCCGGGTGCCGGCATCCAAAATAAAGCAAACTTTCCTTTCCACCAGCCTTGCCTCTTTATTGGCTTTTGAGCAGAGAGCAGCCAGACCCCACTTTTGGTTACATGAACATGATAGTAGATGATGTAGTCTTTATCCTCCTGTATTTAATAATGGCTAATATTTGTATGTTTCCTAAGTTAAGTACTGACCTACCTGCTTAACATGCATTATATCATTTGGTCTTCATATCAACCCTGTGTGATGAGAACTATTATTTTTTTTATTAAAAGAAATCTGAGTTTTAGAGAAGTTAAGCAAGGTCTCACGCTTAAAAGTGGCAGACCTAGGTTGGATGGACTCCAGAATCCAGACTCTTGTTTCTTTCCCCTACTCTCTGGGGATTTATATTCTTATTGCTGAGACAGGAAATACTTAAATAAGGCAGGCAATACTAAAGAACAAGAGATAAATGTTTTGGGTAGAATCTATAGGTTCTTGAGGATAGCACAGTGGGTATTGCAGTTGTGAGGAGGGCTCTTGTAAAGATGCTGAGCCTCAGGGAAAGGAATGGATTGACTAAGATTTGTATGAGCACAATGGAAAGAGGAGCAGGGCTGAGAAGTAGCATAAGGAGAAGTGTGGAAATTAGCTTGGACTTCTGGGGAGAAGAGTCTGACTAGAGTGAAGTTTCTGTCATTTATCAATGAAAGATCTGGTTTGGGGGTAATTTGGGTCATATTTTGGTGTGTGTGTAGGTATGTGAATACTACAACAAAGGATAGGGTTTAGAAAAGTATTTAAGTAGTGGAATTAACTTACTTATTGATTGTTTTTGTTTGTTTTTACAAACTGTACTCCTTGAATTTCCACATTTCTGAGAAAGTGCCAGAGAGAGAAGGGAGGTGGCTGCTTAGATGGGATCCTGGCTTCCCACTCGCACTAGAGCAGCTCCAAATTTAGATGTTGGTATTCATTTTGAGATTTTATTTGAAAATAAGGTTTTAATGCTTAAAAAAGTGTTTCAAACCACTGAGTTAGCCCAATAATCCTGCTTTACAGATGAATAAATATGGGCTTAAAGGGACACAGCTAGTTAGTAAGAGAGCAAGAATTCAAGTTCAATTCAAGTTCCAATTTAAACTTCATGATGCCAAGTGCTTCATTAGACAAACATTTATTGTCTGTTTGTTATATCCCAGGAAAGATTCAAAGCTCTGTGGAGTGCAAGGATGACTGGTCCCTGCATTTGAAGGACCACAAGGGATAGAGATGCCTAAAAAGAGATTATAGACAGTATGGGAGGCCCATTGCTCCGCACGGGAAGGGAAAAATCAGGGGGTGCTCCACAGAGGAGTGACACCTGACCTGAATCTTCACGAATATGTTGGAGTTTGCCAGGGAGAGTAGGTGGAGAAGAGCATTCTAGGCTAAAACAACAAGGTATATTAAAGAACGAAGATGTAGGAAAGCACCGCTTAATCAGGGAATAGCAAATAGCTCTCAAATTAAGAAAACTTACCCTTTATTTAGCATTCTCCTGTGTCAGGCATTGTGCTAGGCAATTTACATGGATTATTTCATGTAATGTTCTTAAGAATCCTATGAGCTGGATACAGATGAGAAAACTGAGTCTTAAGGTGGGGAAGTAATTCACCTAAGGGTCATGTAAGGTCTCACAGTTAAACAGTGGTAGAGCTGGGATATGAGTCCGGGGAGCTTAATTTTGGATTTAGGGTCCTGTGCACCTTGCTAAGCAGTTTGGATTTGATCCTCTAGGTCAGTGGTTCTCAAATTTGCGGCAGAATCACCAGATGGGCTTGTTAAAACATAGATTCTGGGCTCTACCCCTGAGTTTCTTAGGTAAGACCCAAGGATTTGCATTTCTAACAAGTTTCCAGGTGATTCTGACCCTCCTGGGGATCACACTTTGAGAACTGCTGTGATAGGAAGCTACTGGAAGGTTTTCAGCTTGGGGGGAAAATCATCAGATTTGCCTGTATTTTATGCAGGGCTCTCTGGGTAAGGAATGGAAGTGAATTACAAGTTGGATAAGAGAGACCTCAGTGAAATGGTGTTTGGAGGGGGAAGAGAAGGCACACAGGAAGAATAGTTATGAGATGAACTTCTAATGTGTGTCCAGAAGAATGAAGATGAAGAGATAAATCTAAAAGTAATCACACAGAAAGATAATTTAGGTATTAATGGCACTCAGCAGGCTCTGATAAAGGATAGTAATAATTGTAATTAATAATGAGACTCTGCAGACATGGTTTCTGATTAGAAACAAGAGATGAAAGGATTGTAGAACAAAAAGTGGTTTTAAGGTTTCCATGAAAAGAAGTTGGACAGCAGGGTGGCTGTTAAGGTAACTGTGTTTTGAACGTGTCGAGTTGAGGCCCTCGTGTGGTCTCATAGAGAGACATCACGCTATAGGGGGAAGAGGACCAAACTGGCTTAGGAGGCGTGGTTTCTAGAAACTCAGTCACTCATTCTACCATTTTGAGATGTCACCTACCTCCATCTCTTTATCTACAAGTGGAGTTGGCAACAGCTTCTCAGCCTGCTTGTGTGAGACTGGAGGGTAAAAGCTGAACGTTTTCAACCTTGTGTTGATACTTTTAGCAAAACAATTTTCTCTAGTCACATACCCACCGATTCGTGCTCAGATGTTACACAGTCCACATGGCAAAGTAGACTCAAACGTCTTTCATTCACCTGGACTTTTACACGCACGTTTCAGAGTAGCCAAAAAAAATAAAAAAGCCTTAAATTGAGTTTGAGATTTAAAATGTTTTATTATAAGCTAGGGTTAGGAACAAAGCTGAGTTATTTCCTGGGGGGTAATTCTTCTTAACCTCAATTATGAATAAATGTATTTTCAAGTTTTCAAGTCTACTATAACTTTACTTTAAATCCACTGCCTTAGAAGATTTTTAAGACTACTGACACGTTTTAAAGCTATTAGCGAGATCCCTTATGTTAACTATTTAATTCTAGAGTGTTAGCAAGTGGATACATGTCTCTAAGTCTTTCTTATAATCCCATTAAAATTTAAGAAGTGACTTTACTGGTCATCACGATCATTGCATATTCATTCACTCAGGAGTCATCACATTTAACGCCTGCCTGCCCCTCAACCTCCATACCCAATGCACTAACAAGTCCTTTTCCTATAACTCTCCCAGTTTTCTGCCTCTCCACCACCATAATTTTCTTGGTGCAAAATATCACTCAGTGTCTTTTGTCTGGATTACTGCTGTCGTTTCCAAACTAATCTACTGTATCCATTTGACTCCCTCCAATTCATAACCACACTGTACAGAGATTAATGCTTCATATCTAATTAAGCTTCCACCGACTTAAGCCCTTTAAAGGCTTTCCAAAGCTTTTAGGATAAAGACTATACCACCCTACAAGACTGATGAGGCCCCACAGGGACTGACCTCTACTAACCTCTCCAGTCTTATTTCACTGCAGGCTCCCTTTTATCTCCCTGAACTAGTCAAACGGGCTGTCTTCTCTTCTAGTGGATGCCTGGTGTCTCCAGGCTACAACCTTTGCGGCTCCTGTTCGCTCCACCTAGAATCCTTTTCTCCTCTCTTATCTAGTTACTGCCCTCTATCCCTCAAATCACGGCTCATCTGACACTTTTCAGAGTCTTCCGTGACCATCAAACCTGAATTACACGTTCTCATAGCATCATAGACTTCTTTACGTCTATGCTTGCCCCAGCTGCAGTTTTACATTTATTTCTGTGTCTATTTGATTGATATGCAGCCAGGGGACTATGTTTGGTTTGGCTCCTCGTGTAGAACTAGTGCCCAGAAGAGTGCTTGGTACACAGTAGGAGCTAATGAACATTTGTGCAATGAATGCATATTCTTAGAGTGTGTTCCAGTTGCAGGGGCTCATGCTTAGATACCATTGGGAGTAAATGTAATGCATAGAAGTGTATGATATAAGTTGATGTCATTGAAAGAGGTGACAGTGTTGATTTCAGCTTTCAATTGTGTAATAAGTAATAACACAAGTACTGTTTTCATTTGAATCGGCGTATGCTATTTCTCCACTGGAGAAACCCCTGGGACCATAGATTACCCATAAAACTTTGCCTCTGTGGTTTAAACTCTTAAGTGGTGTCTACTTTATACATACAGGCAGTCCTGGGTTGTGGGAGCGATTGAGCCTGCTTGTTTTTCTATTAGCTGTCATGAGTTTTTGCTCCATTTAGATTGGCAAGTCCCTTTTGCAGAGACTGTTGTCCGGTTTTTACTCTGAATTTTCTAATAGTCCTCAACCACAGCAGAATTGAAAAACAAGACTTAAAGAGTTTTAAAATAGGATAGGAAGAATACACACGGGTGCGGTTTTCTTACTTTCCTGGTGTGTGTGCTGTAGTGACTGCTAAGTGGTACCCCTGAAAATCAAGGTGGTCAGTGACCGTCTAACACCATAGTCTTAGAAGTATCCTGGGACTAGAATTAAGTCGTCAAGGCACCATGATTGCAGTTAATTTTGCACAATGAGAAGCTGGACATTGATAAAGTTTGAATCCGTTCATGAATGCTTCATAATTACTGCAGGAGGCAAGAATGACATCCCTCAATTACAGATCTTTCAAATCTCACTGTTAACCTCAAGCCCTCTTACCGTAATCAGGGCTTGGGAACAAGGATTCACAGAAGCGTTTCATGAAAAGATGGCCTGTGCATTTGTATAAATGCAACTACTGTATTGCAGTTAAGCAATACACACACGGCTGCTTCGTACCACCAGCAAAGTAAATAAAATACTATTCCGCTGCTTACCGTTTGGAGGTGATCCCCATGGAGGAATAGCCACGGTTTGTCATTGAGATTGACACTTTAATGTCCAATTAGTAGTGAATGCTATATGAAAATTACATTATGAATTAGATCAAGCAAGTCAACATTCAGGGCAGATATTAACTGATTCAGAGTAATTTATTCTAATGCTCTGCTGTTCTTACATGATTTGTATCAGAACGTGGTCCTTACATTGCTTGCATCAGAATAGCCTATTGCGTCAGTTCTTGTCTGGCTCCTAAACCCCCTTTCTTCTCCCCACCTCCTGGAACTAATGAATCAGAATCTTGGGGTTTAGACCATAAGCATCAACATTTTAAACAAGTCCCCAGCGTCATTCTTATGCCCAATAAAACTTGAGAACCACAGAATGATTTTTAGGGCCTGAGACTTGTCAGATTTGTTTGGGTTCTCTTCTGCCAGGGGGCAGTGTTCTCTGAGATATTGCTGGATTAATAAACCAAGCTGAAAGTTAATTTTAGTCTTTCTCATACACTTTCTTGTTTACTGACCCCAACCATGGTTGACCTTATACCAAAAATCTTAAATACCAGAGCAGGTGAACTTTCTTGATTCGGTTTTGTTATAGAAGGCTTTAGACTATATTTCAGTCATTTTAGTTGAGTTTCTGGACGTGCAGTATGCGTTATCAGTCTTTCGGGGTTTCTCAATTTTAGATAATGAGGGGTAATTTTATTTTGTGTTTGATTTGTTGCCCAAGATGGGGACTTTAGTCATGCTACTGACAGTTAATTTATAATGATGTCTTTTAGGAAACTCCTGTGTAACTGTGTTAGATGGGGTGTGTGTGTGCGTGTTTGTGTGAATGTGTTCCATGCACACAATGACCTGGTAGAAGATAAAGTTCTTTGGCAGATGGTTAACAGAAATAATGGCTGAGTTCAATCCTCTTAGATAATTGGTAACAAGTGCTGTACAGAAGCCAATTCTGGATCACCCTGGCTATTACACTTCAGACTTTTCCCCCCCTGCACAGCTACTCTGCATGTCAAAAAAAATTAATGGATAATGTTCAGCTTCTGAGTCTAATTTTTTTTTTCAAGGGGAGCCTTCACTGTCCTCATGCTGGATTTCTACCCTCAAATGTCAGACAGATTCTAAATCTGCTGGACTCCGGTGAGGGCTGGGGAAATTGGCGAGGGCAGGGGAGCGCCTTTGGAACGCTGTGCCATACAGCGCAGTCACAGGGCTGCCTTGAAATCTTCCTTTTAGCTTTAGAGTTGTCCTCTGTAAAAGCAAGCCTGCATCTTGAAATTGAACATAAGGAGTAAAAAACATCTTACGTGGGGTTAACATCTTTCATAAGCCTTGCTAAATGCAGGACCCCAAATCATTTCAGTATGGCACACAGACCAAAGCAAGAGACTTCTATAGAAAAATTCATAAGCCTGCCATCTCTGCAAGACTGCGAAATGAAAAGGACGTTAGAAAGGCAGCTGAAAGTTTGGCACTGTGTTTTTTTTCTTTTGCTCAATTAGCTGTTACTAAATTCTAGAATATCTAATGAAACCCAGGACCAGTGTGCAATCCACCATAAACAAGTTCTGGCTTTTGTGCTATCAGGTTTTATTTGAGCTGAGCCACTGCTTCCTCAGTAATTTGTTGCATGGTAAGCGCCGTATTTGTTTACATACGCACATATGCTGTGTGTAAGAACCATGGTCACCGGGTCCGGCCAGAGAAAATCCAAAGATAAGCTTTCCTCCCTCATTTGAATCCTAAAAGTGTACAGTATTTAAAGAGCTCTCAGCTTTTGAGGCCTTGATTTCTTTTAGGAGTCTCCTGATTGCCAACTAGGTTAGTAAAGAGACTTTAATGCTCACGATAGCATCAAAGGGCACAGTGTTTGGTGGCTAGATGATAATTTATCTGGGAAAAGCCTAGGGAAGCAATTCTTTAAAGCTAAATTCTTGTTGCCATTGAGATTTCCTTCCTCAATTCAATCATTAATAAAGCTTTCCCATCCCACCCCTGCTGCTCCCACACCCCTCCAAACACACAAAAACAAAAGCAGAAAAACCAAAAAAAAAAACCCCAAACCCAAGCTGACAGTTTTTTCGGGAGGAAGAGGCAGAGAGACGTGAAGTTATATTGTCCCTCCTCACCGGGCAGAAGAACTGTGTTGCTTAGTTTGACACTCCCAGTATTTTGATAAAAGTGACTTCTCTAAACTCTAACAACGGCATGGGGAAACAGTGCTATCTCTTGTGTTTAGTTACAATCGTGGGAGATGTCATCGTGGGAAATATTTGAGGAGTCGGGAGGAGCTGAGAATGTGGCAAAAGGGACAGGGTCGTTTAAACGGCCAGAAAAATAAATAAATAGGCAAGACAGAGGAAGTTAGGTTTATAAATTATAAAACGTTCCTTAAAAAAATGAAGTCGTGGGGTTGACTACATTGTAAACCTTAAAAGCTTACGGCGTGTAGAAACCCTTTTATGGCTCTGTTTCATTTTTATCGGATAAAATGCATTTGGTTTCTTTTTTTAAAACCATGCTTTTAGGAGGGAAGAAAAATGAACATGCAGTGTTATTGGCTACAGCGACATAAGAAACCCTTATGTTACCGGAGGAAACCACATGAAAGTATCTGTGTGTCAGGGGAGGGACAGATAGGGGGTGGAGAGAAGGAGAGGGATATTTCAAGCTTCTTATGCTCAGAGCTGCGATTTGTGAACAAACTGTGATGAAATCAAGCTGTGGACAAATCAGAGGAGCCTGTCAACCTCCCAGGTGGGATTACTTGTAGTTAATAGACTGGACTCAGAGCCCCAAAAAGCAGTGCATTCAGTGTAGGCAAACAGAACACACTGCAAAAGGCTTTCCAAGAACCCTCTGCCATGGCCAGGAGAAACTCCTGCAAGCTGTATCAGGTAGGAGAATGACAGAATGCCACGGGCAAGCCTTGGTTTTCAGAGCTGCTTCCTGATTTTGAATTTTCTTTTTGTTTCTAAAATGAAGACAGCGCTGTATGGTGCCTTTGGGAAGTTGTGAGATTGGGTGGTGATGTTGAAGGCATTTGCATTTTGCCTTCCTGGAATCTGATTTAGGCTTCTCTGGCTGCATTGACAATTTGAGCTCTTTATTCCCTTAGGCAATATCCCTGTTCACTTTTGCTGTTGGGGTCAATCTCTGCTTAGGATTCACAGCAAATCGAATTAAGAGGGCAGAAGGATGGGATGAAGGCCCTCCTACAGGTAAGTGTAGCAACTATTCCCATTTTCAGTCTTTAAAAAATTTTATACATTGGGTCATCGATGTCAGCTCATTAAGAAATTCATCTTTAAACTGATCTTGAAGTGTAACTACTTTAGTCCTAGATGTCTCTGGAATAAAAGCAGCTCTGTGTGTAATTCAGATAGGATAATGTGGTTCAATGAGAGAACACTTATGATCTCTTCATGCTAGATCACTGGCTGTTTAAATCTCTGTCCTCTGAAATTTCTAAATGTTGAGATAATATTAAAGCTCTTGTGAATTGACAAGGCTGAAACAGAAGTGGTGAGAACAGGTGCTGGCTTAATATTAAAGATACAGGAATTTGATTGATCGTCATGTGGTATGAGATGTAGTATTTGCTTCCAGAAAGTTCTAACCTAGAGAAAAATAGGAATGGAAGTAAAAAAGGCAGGGAACTCTCTTTGTGAAACTTCAGGGCTATGAGATTAAGATTTACCTAGAACAGGAAAAATATAAAAGAGAGGAGGTGCCTAGAAGAGCTTACAAGATTGAGTTGCACTCACTGATTTTTCTTTTGGACTGAGGAGGGGTAAGTTTTAATAGTGTGCCTTGACTTAAGTAATAGAGCTGAAGTGAGAGAGTTCTCTTTCACAATACACTGTGCCATAAGCAGTGTGGGAATTCTTATGACGGAGCTCCTTGTGCAGATGGAGGGGCTCAACTGACCAGGTCTTAAGTAATGAGTTGGTTAATTTCCTGGAAGTTGGAGCTGCCGATGGTTTTATGAATAAAAATCACATATGAAGTCATGGGTACTCTATGGGGCAATCTTTTCTTGACTCTTCCTGACATCTCAGCAGGTTCGTCGGCCCTCCTGTGCATTTTGTGTTTCTCTGCACTGTATTTCTTGACCTGACTCATAAGAGACTCTCACCTGTCTCTGTTTAGCCAGCATGAGCACTTATTAGCCAAGTCGTGATCCATACATTGATGGAATACTGAGTCTTCCTTACATCAAGCAAGTAACTTTTGAGTAAGGGTGAAAAAATTATATTAGAAGTAGTTTAGTGAGTCCAAGTGGGGTGTGCTTGGGGTGAAAAGTGAGAAAATAGATCATAAAAAATTGCACCCCTGGGCTTCCCTGGTGGCGCAGTGGTTGAGAGTCCGCCTGCCGATGCAGGGGACACGGGTTCGTGCCCCGGTCCGGGAAGATCCCACATGCCGCGGAGCGGCTGGGCCCGTGAGCCATGGCCGCTGAGCCTGCGCGTCCGGAGCCTGTGCTCCGCAACGGGAGAGGCCACAACAGTGAGAGGCCCACGTACCGGAAAAAAAAACTTGCACCCCCAGGGAGCCAAATGGACAGAATGAGTTGTCTTCTGTTGGGGAAGGGGAGGAAAGTAGATCACTAGGCTGGAGAATTCTGTTTTGATTGATAGCAAATGCTCTCTTCAAAGACTTCTTTTCCAGACAAGTATAACTCCCATTCACACTGACTGTAACTGTTCAGACTGGAAGGGGGGAACTGGATCCTTAGTTTGGTCACGTGGGCAAGCTAACATCTTGAGAGCCCACTGCTGGTTCTTTCCAATGGACCCTAAAGGAACTTTTTTCCTGTATTGCATTAATATATTACTTTGGCTAAAACTGATATTAAAAGTGATTTCCCTGATGAACGTTGTAAAATCAAGTCACCCATTATTTTCAAAGTTGACTTCTTTGGAAAATGGTCATGAAAGTCCTGGACTGGCACCCCGGATCTGTATCACTTGCTGGGCCGTCTTGGGGAAGTCACTTATGAATTCTGCTTCCTTAGTTGTACGACAAGGCACAGGCCTAGATGATTTTTAATTTTCATTCTGGATTTGAAAAAAAAAAAGCCCATGATTCTGTCCACTCTGTTTCATTGCCTTTTGAATGTGTGTGCTCTCTTCAGGAGAACTTGAAAAATATAGACCAGATTTACTAATCCTTGAATATATTTTGTGTATAATAAATTATCTCCATATAGTATTAAGAACAACTATAAGAACTAATGAGTCAATGCTACTTCTGGAAAAATAATATAATCTAAATTATCATCTATAAATCGAAGTGATCTTAAACATACTACAAAATATTTGCTTCTTGAATTATTTAATTAAATCATTGATTATTTTCAGCCTTTATGGTATCTTCTAAAAAAATTTATTAGTGAAAATTCTACGGCTAAGAAGTATTAGTCTTGGGACACAATGCCATTTAAGTCTGAGTTTTGGGATTTTGGTGTACCTGACACTTTTTATTTTAAATTTTCTGTTGATATAGCTTACCGGCTGTCTAGGCACTGTGGATGATTTCTCCTGAATAAAGACCAAGATGTACTTTGGAAACTGAGTGAGAGCATAGTGCAGAGAATTTAAGCATTTTCATCTTTTTAAATGTTATATGTGCCTGAAATGACACATATAGTTGGTTATTCTGTCAGCAAAGCCTACACATCGGAAAACACTGGGTGAACGATTACTTATGTATTAGAACAAGGTACTAGGAGGAAAGGCTGCTACGCTTATCTTCAACAATGCTTTCATGTTCCAGAGAAATCCTGGGAAGCTAGATGCTTCGAGATCTTTCCACCAAAAAGAAGGAACATAAAGGGTATTGACATACGGCCAGCTTCAGACTGACCGGAGCAAGACCTCTCATTCACAAGCGTTCAGTTTTTTGTTGAGCAAATGTAGGTCCTCAGAATCCTCAGCCGTAACTGAGAATATTTTACATTCACACACACCCTCGCTGCCGTACTACAGACTGAGGTGTTAAGTTTCAAGGCTGTGGCAGTGCCAACTGTTATAATTAATTAACTAGCACACTTGTTAGCTGGATTTTTTGTTAGGATGTTGGGATCTACTGGAAATCATGGTAGAATAGGATTTCTTCTACCAGATCATAGAAGATCTATAGATTTATTAGAAGATATGAAATGAGCAGAGGTAATTATAATTCTGTTGGGTAAATGTAATGGGCCATCAGGTAAATGAGATGGCTGGAATAACTTTTCAAAGAGAATGTAAAGAATATGCACAATTCAGTTTGACATCCTTGTCACATACATCTGATGTAGCCGGCTTGATTTACCTTTAAAATTGCAAGCGAATTTATGTGTATACAAGTGTGTGCGCACTCATGTAATGTGCATATGTGTATGTTTGTGGTGTGGTGGTAGAGTCTATTTCACTGAAGTTGGTGATACGTACTCTTCCAGTCTCCAGGTGGAAATGGGATATCCTCTGAGAGAAGCAAGTTAATACTTGAAAGACAAAGGGAAGTTTATAAGCTTGTGAATAACTGGCTAATACGGACTGGGAAGCTCAGTCCTCATTCTACAATGAAAAGTCACTTAAATGATAGGGTGGCAGCATGTAGGAACTGCAAAGCTGACAGATATATCAGTCATTACTCTGCAAGGAAAATTAAGGGGACTATCACGTCATGGGATTTTATGTTAAATCTAGTGTAGAAATCAGAGGGAGTTTAAGTCAATGGAATGAAATAATTTGAATTAGAATTTAAGGAGGGCATGGATTTTTCAGTTCATTGTTAATTGGTGCTTTGGTGCAGTGGTTTTTCATTTATCTTAAAAACGATACGGAATCTTCTATCTTGTTGCATTAACCTGAAATCTCCATCTTCAATAGAATTCAAATAGAATATATCTTCCAAGATCATGTCTTAAAAAGAACATCTACAATTCAGAACTTATGTACATAATTTGAAAAATCCTTTGTTAATGAAAATGGCATTGTAGTTATAGTCAGATGATCTGAAATTGCAGCTAGGCCTTTGCTAACTCAAGTTAGGCCTAGAGCTCTTCTCTTCCAACCAGGAAAATGGGGGTAATGTTGCCTCTTTATCCGAAAAGATTTTTTAGAACAAAATGCCATGCTAAGACTGATGAGAATATAAAGTGTTAAGTATATGATGATACACTTAATTTACCTCCACTTTTGTTTGAAGGTCAGTGTCTAAATTTTTACCCTATCAAGTTGACAATACCTGCTATATAAAATGATGTTTCATTGTTTGGTAGCAGATTTGTAAATCATTCAGACTTACACTACTGACTACTCTCATAAATGCTATTTGAGTGGTTTATAAGTGAAATTAAAGTCTTAAATTTCATTCAAGTCATCTAGAAATCTGTCTTCTTGTAGTTTATGAGGTCTTTCTACATGAGGATGTTGTATTTAAAAACACATTGAAAGTACGGGTGTTTGAAAACTTCCCAGGTGGACCTATTTATTTAAAAACTTGTCTATGAAATCTGGTTCGGAAGCTGTGAAGAGGAGAGAATAGTGATGCCTAAGTAATAGGTATTTATAGAAAGTGATGTATTTAGGAAGAAGAGATGCAGACATGTAGGCCTGTTTGTAAGTGCTGCTTTCTAAGGGATAAGGTCAAAATGTATGGACACCAAGGGGGGAAGGGGTGGGTGGGATGAACTGGGAAGATTGGGATTGACCTATATACACTACTACATAGAAAATAGATAACTAATGAGAACCTACTGTATAGCACAGGGAACTCTACTCGCTGCTCTGTGGTGACTTAAATGGGAAGGAAATACAAAAAGGAGGGGATATATGTATAACATAGCTGGTTCACTTTGCTGTACGGCAGAAACTAACACAACATTGTAAAGCAACTATACTCCAATAAAAATTAAAAAAAAAGAGAAACAAACAAACAACAAAAAGAAAAAATGACTTCAGTACAGGAAGGTATGACCAGAAAGAACGAATCATATACTCCAGAAGAGGCATCAGACAGTATTAAATCCTGGAGTTGGGTGGTATCTTGAGTGTCATTCACGTTGTCTGCCTCCTTTCCTTGCATTTTATATTTCAGACAGGGCAGGAAGACACAGGAGAACCAGATCTGTTTCAATGCCCTTGAAAAGGAGGCGACATAACCAGTCTGTTTCATTTCAAGCTTTTATTCTCACTGTCAGGAAATACTAGGGCTGGGAACCATGGAGGATGGGAGGAACAGAGAGGGTGTCATATCACAAACTCTGAATGCAGGAGCAGACAAAACTTAGAAGAATCATCCAGCTTTATGCTGAGCTAAATGTTTTCAAACTTAAATACAGCCTCCTTCACTGGCCATCATCCAAATCTGAAAATTTCCATTTTGCAGAGAGAGTAGAAGGGAAATATGATTGGGACTCCAGGATGAAGTAATGTTTAGGTCACAACTCTTGTCATGAATTAGGTTCTTTCCAATAGTCTAATCAAATTATCAATAGTATTTCTTCTGTATATAAATGACACCAGAATTCCACAATGCTACCTCTGTGTTGATACGGTAAGATGGAATGGTTTAGAAATAAGGTTTTACTTAAAGAAATAAAAATAATTTCACTTGTTTCTCTCAGAATTATGAATTTGAATGAAATAAATCAGGTTTTATATTGGTGTTTTTTTCCTAAATCATGAAATTATGCTTCTGTGAAAAAAAGAAATGTATAACATTGTTTTATGCGTATCATACATGTACATTACACACATATTTTAAAATTTAAAGTCCCTATTTTTTAAAAAACTTCCATCTGTGTAGATCTGTAACATTTATTTTTTAAATTCTGGAACAGACTAGTTTCTTTGAAGTAAAATAACACCATTTAAGTATGTTATTAAATTGGCAAATGCCTCATACAAAATTTCAAACCCCCATTGCACCTAGCACAGATTTCTGACTTGATCGTTTTCAAGTTTTTTGTTTGTTTGTTTGTTTCATGTTGTCATTATCTTTCTTGTTAGTTTTGAGCTTATTAGGTCTGGAAAAGGAAGGCTTTACAGATTTTAGAATTCAGGCAAAGTAAGTCAGAGAATCTTTCCATATTTGATCATTCAATCAGGTATAATAAAAAGAGAAGTCCTAAAATCTGTGCTTAGCCTGGTGTGGGAGAAGGACATGGGACCTCGGCATGAAATGAAAAAGCCAGCACATGGGGAAGAATTACAGAACTACAGAAAGAAGCAGCGCTAGAACTTGTTATGATAGAAGATGGCAGGGACGGAATAGACCCTGGAAAGGCAAAGCGAACTTTGTTCTACTCTATCCCTTTATTTTCTTAGAAAAGTTGCGGCAGTTCAGTTCTTGGGCTCATCGGACTTGAAGAAGTATACGGCTCAATTGTTTATCTTCCTATTTCTCTTCCTGCCATTGTCAGCTGAATCCAAGTCAGCCAAGAATGAATTTTGTCATATGTATCCCTAATCCACATAGGCCCAGGAATTCACTCTCATCTGAAAGCTGTTGGTAACCCAATCTTGAGTACTTTTATGAGATGTATCTTTGCATTATGAGTGTAAGGGCAAATCTTTCTTAACAAAGCTGTCTTCAGTTTAAGGGTTGGCAAGGAAGATTATAATTGACAGGGGCAAGCTATTGAGGGAAATTCAATTATTTTCAAAGACAAAGTAAGGGATAAACTTAGAGAATAACCAACTTTGTAAGAAAAGAGTAAAAATCACGTTGATAGAATGGATGAAGAAAGGTTTAAAATGGCTAAAATTTTGTACAGATATTTTGAAAGGAAAGAAAGAAAGAAGAAAGAGATTACGATGAGGGGAAAGCAAAGGGCATGAATGGAGGAAAATTTCACATGCAGGCTGGGATGCTATGAAGAAGAGGAGCCAGGACAAGTAAACAACTACAAACAATGTGCCTTTGGATCTCTTCTGATTATCTCAGCTATAAGTGTAGCCAAGCATATTTATGTATGCAGCTCATAGGCATGAATACTACTCAGAATTTATTAGATGGCTGTTGGAATGATTCTGTCTAAGCAGTACCCTTAAAAAAGGAATAATTCAATTATAAGCATTTTTCTTATCTTTATCTTTTTTCTTATCTCTACTATAGGATTTCTCTATTTTTCCTTTTTCCACTTCTCAACCCTCCTCCCCTCATAGTTTCTTAGGGTCCAGCATGCACTGTTGATTCGTTGGCCAAAGTCAATAGAAAAATGTGGTTTAGGAACCAGAGGTAAGGCATTGCATTGGAAACCTGACGTTATTTCTTAAACCGAACTGGTGTGCTTTGTATGTATTTCAAGATCCCAGAATGAACCATGCAAAAGCGTTTCACATCTCATGGTCTAGTGAATCTGTTTGCTTTAGTTGAACTGATCTAATGCCATACGGGTGAGGATTGGGTGACTCTGTCTTTAAAGAGGACAAAGAACTAAGGGATGAACAGGATGTTCAGATAAATGGCTTCGGTGAACCTAGAAATGTCATTTAACATCTGTTCTCTCCCTGCCTCTGGTGTTTTGATTTTATAAGTAATGAATACTAATCATAAAAAAATGAAAAATTTGTAAATGTAAATAAGGAAATAAAATTACAAATATCATGTTTTAAATAACATTTGTTAGGATATTTATATATCAATATTATATAACATATACTTTATACACATATGTTCACATGCATGTATACATATCTACATGAGAGAGAGAAGTAAGCAAGCAAAAACCCGAAAGGACATTTGTAAAATGTTAGACGTTTCAAACTGCAGAAAAGTAAGAAGTCTCCTTCTTCTCTCTTTCTCATTTTCCCCAAAGGTAATTCCTGTAGGAGTTTCTTACAGTGAAGATAACATGGTTATTCATACTGGCACCGTGTCTCAATGCCTCTGTTCTCACCCTCTGTCTCATCTCGAGCTCTGGCCTCTGTTTTTATTTTATATTTATCTTTATCCTTATTGGCTCTATTTTTAACACAAAATATATCAATTATATGTACTATTTACTACTATAACAGTTTTCTGTACTTTGCTGGTTAAAAAAATGTGTTTATCAGTTTTGTAGATCTTTCCATATTAGCCTATGCAGATCTGACTCGTTCTTTATAAGGGCTGGGCAATATTCCATTTATGGAGATAGTGATTCTTTCTTGTACGTGTATCTTGGCAAACTTTTGCAAATATATGTGAGAGATAAATTCCTAGTAGTGGAATTTCTGGGTGAAAGATTCATATGCATTTAATAGTGTTGATAGATACTTCCAAATTGTATAAAATTTTTAATAAAAATTTTCATTCCTAGCAACAGGTATGACACTGCTTATACTTTCCATTCGTCAGAAATTAATTATTTTGTAAGCTAGGATGAGGATCCAGATTAATTTTTCCAGTCAGCCCAGCACTACTTACTGATAAATCTTTTTTTCACTTCTTGATTAATCCTTCTTTCTTTCTCTGATTTAAAATGTTATTTTCATTATAAAATCACTTCTCTTATATTTGGTCCTATTTCTCATCCTCGTGCCCAGCACTGATCTACTTATTTTCTGTAACCAATCTGTTTTAATTATTTAACTTCAGAATATATTTTACTTTCTTTTCAGTGTTTTTTGTTTTCATAGATTTATTTTTGATAAGCATTTAATATCCTCTCAAGTTTCAAGAATTCCTTTCTGTATTTTTATTGTGATTGCATTGAATCTTTAAGTTTATTTAGGAAGAACTGACATTTTGTTGTTGTTGTTGTTTTGTTTTTGTTTTTTTCGGCTGTGCCATGGCTTCTGGGATCTTAGTTCCCTGAGCAGGAATTGAACCTGGGTCCTCAGCAGTGAAAGCACAGAGTCCTAACCACTGGACCACCAGGGAATTCCCGACATTTTTGTAATATTGATATTTTTACCTCCAAGATGGTATGTTTTACCATTTAATTAAATCTTTTAAAATATCTTTTTTTGTAGAGTTTTACTGTGTTCTTCATGTAGGTTCTAAACATCCTATTAAATTTATACCTAGATATTTTACCTTTTAGGTACTATGATGAATGGAACTTCCATTTAATTTTTGAACTTATATTGCCTGTATTTTACAAATTTGTGGAATTTTTATCTCATTGAATTATTTTTTCCTAAAATTTTTAGTCGGTTCTTGAGATTTCTAGATATACAATCATATCATATGAAGATAATGTAGGAGGATTTATGTTTGAAAAGCCGAGACTGTAGAGTTTGTGTTTGTGTAACCCTAGTAATAGGTGTAGATTTTATGGCTGGAAGAGATCTTAAGAGTCTTCTATTCCAATCCCATCTGTTCAGACTGTTCTCAGAACATTTAGGCTCAATTTTCCTTACAAAAGCTATGGATATTTGAATAGGGGAACGAACTCTTCTTTCTAAGTATATACTTCAAAGTTCTGTTCTCTGTTGGCATCACAGCATCCACAGAGAAACTAACCCTCATGTTTGTGGTAATAATCATTGTAAACAGTAGTAAAACCAATAGCCAACATTTGTTACTTTCTACATGGCTGACACCCTGCTCAGTGTTTTGCATGGTTTGTTTCATTTAATTCTCATTGTAACCTCGAGTTGCTTCTATTAATCCTCCACTCTACAGATGAAGAAACTGGAACAAGGAACCTGCTGAAGGTACATAGACGGCAGGTGATGGATCCGGCTGCTCAGTCAGAGCCTGACTGCATCACCGCATTGTATTGCTACACAGGGTCACCCCTCCATAGCAACATAACCCATTCCCTAATCCCATTGCCTTTGTCTCTTGTATCTTGTAGTGTTATCAGACTCCCCCTGGACCAACACCTCTGGATCTTGCAAGGGCAGATGCTTTGAACTTCAAGAGGTTGGACCCCCTGATTGTCGGTGTGACAACCTGTGTAAGAGCTACAGCAGTTGCTGCCATGACTTTGATGAGCTTTGTCTGAAGACAGGTGTGTAACTTTTGAGTCTTCTCTAGCCTTGATTAGATGGCTTAAGACCCCCTGCTGTTGTACACCCTGCCATTGCCATTCTGCTTTGGCCAAACCAAACCGTGAGTTTTAGTTTTGTTTCTTGAATGATTATCAGTTTTATTATGAGCACACCCTATGTGACTGTTGTGTCCACATAACGCCCACCCAATGATGGTTCTTTGCAGCTGCAGTCATTATTTGCTAGTTTTGGAAGTATTTGTGGCCGGCTTTTTTTTTTTTTCATCTTTATCATTTCTGTCTCTTGCTGTCAATTCCCTCATTCACTGCGAGGATACCTGGGCTGAAACTGTGCACATTCTTAAAGTGTTGGGGTTTTTTTGTTGTTGTTGTTTCAACTTTAATTTTTTCGTTTGCCTGCCCAGTTTCTAACGTTTGTTTTATTTCATCTTATAGTCTACTACTATACTACTTTGATGTCATTCCCTGTTCTCAGTGCAAGTAGAAAATTGTTATGGAATTCTACTCAGGGTCGCGTGCTCAAGGCAGCTCTCAGATCTTCCTCTACAGGTTCCTGACCTTTCTTTACATTTCTTCCCTATTGGAAGAGTCAGTAGAATATACAGGCCTCTGAGTGAATGTACATGAGTTGAGAAGAAGCACTTTGGAGACTCCTGCCATTCTACCTGCTCTGTTTCCGAAGCCTAACACTTTAGAGGGGACTTTTGAGATACCTTATAGGCTATCCATCATGCCTCTGGGCAACATCACGTTCAAACTTTCTGGGAAAGGTGATGAGCAACCCTGCTCTTAACACCATTAGATACAATGATTCTACAGCTCTCTTGATAAATTATTACCTGTTTGCAGACATTTATGGTTAGATGATTCTTTCAAAAATCTGACTTATATTATCATTAACATTAGTCTGAGTTTTCTAATGACATCATGAGAAACAGAGACATTACTCTCCTTTACTAAAGAAATAGCCGCTGATTTACATGAAAACCTACGTCAACCCCCTTACTAGTTCTGATTTGTTTGTTTTCCGCCCCAGATAATAAGAATTTTATTAGGCTGTTTTTTTGCATAATACATTTTCCAAACATTTGGCCATTTTTTGGGTTACTTTCCTTTGGAACTTCTCCCAGCTTCCTTAGTTGTGGGTTTGTAAACTTAAATGCTGAGAAGCTTGTAACCTGAATATATGGATGGAACAGATGTTCCAGGAGAGTTTTTGGCTCTAAAGTGTTATTTCAAACAAGCGGTCTGTATTTGCTTGGCACTGAGGAACTAACTAATGTTGTGTGTTTCCTCTCTACCTTGAGTATCTTGTCCCCGACACGTCATCTCAGCCCTCCAGATTCCTGATCTTGGAGCTCCTTGCAAAGTTTAATGGATCTCCTGCCTTTAGGTTAGCTCTCTCTGAATGTAGCTCATGCCTTTCTTCCCAAGTTTAATAAATATGGGTTATAATAACACTTTAAAGTAGTTCGTTTCCCTGTGGAAATGAACAAGGCCAAATGTGGAAGAATAAAATATAAAATAATAACAAAAGGTTGAAGGAGCAAACAGAAATCTCTGAGATTCTACTATGCTGACACAGCACTCTCTAGAGATAAGCACAATCAATGTTTCAATGTAAACTCTGAGACTGGGTGTGTGTTTAGAATGTGTGTACACATTTATACATGTGTGTATTTATGCCTGTGTGAGGTGTATCTGTATTTGTGTACCTTTGTACACATCCCCCTTTTGAATGCCTACATTGTATTCTATTGGACAGATGCAGCCTACTTCATTGAGTAACTGATCAGCATTTATGGTCTGGTAATTTTTGCTATTATGAACAATGTATCAATGAATATTTTTCATACATATTCGTATTTTTGCCTATTTTCCTTGAGATAAATTCTGAGGAATGGGATTTGGGGATCAAAGCATATATGCATTTTTAAAATTTAAATATATATTACAGAATTACACTTCTCAAAGTTGATATTTCTCTCAAAGGGCACAAGAGCTTTTCAGCACTCCCTTTTCAGCATGTTCTCATTTTAAATAATATTTTTCTGATAGGTAGCTTTCTTGTTATCCAATAAAGTTCAGTGTTTTTTGTGTTTATTCCCATATTTGCTTTGAAAATTATACAGCTGACTGAATCATACCTTACTTGTAGTTCACTGAATTTTTAAAAATTTCATTCTTATCCAAAGTTAGTAATTTCTCAATAAACCTAGCTTGTTAATAGTGATGCTGTTTTGTGAGCAAAGGGATTTTCTTATGGAACTAGGGAGGAATAAGCTAGGAGAGGAATACTGTTTGATAGAGTTATCTCTGAATTGAGGAAAAGGACTCGCATGACCTCTATCAGTCAAAGTAACCTTGGAAAATTGCTAACCATTGGGAATAGCATACCCTGGGCGAGAGAATTCCAAGCATTTATTCTGGTTGGGAAGAGAAGGCAGTGGAAATAGGGGATATTAAAAAAAGATCAGAGAATGGAATCAGGATGCAAAGGTAATTCTAAAAGAATGGAAACTAGACAGTAGTTGTGTTGTTTTCTAGTATGGCAGCTATTATCCCCTTATCCATTTATTCACATAGCTGTAGTATCTCTAGGTAGAATATTATTAAGGAGCAGCACTGCTTTCTTTTCTTTTTTTAAATTAAATTTAATTTACTTTGTATACAGCAGGTTCTTTTTTTTTTTTTTTTTTTTTGCGGTACACGGGCCTCTCACTGCTGTGGCCTCTCCCGTTGCGGAGCACAGGCTCTGGACACGCAGGCTCAGCGGCCATGGCTCACAGGCCCAGCCGCTCTGCGGCATGTGGGATCTTCCCGGACCGGGGCACGAACCCGTGTCCCCTGCATCGGCAGGCGGACTCTCAACCACTGCAGCACCAGGGAAGCCCCAGCAGGTTCTTATTAGTTATCTATTTTATACATATTAGTGTATAGATGTCAGTCAGCACTGCTTTCTAAAATCATTGCTTTCCACTTATGACATGTTTTAAGAGGTGAAGACCTGAAGTGTCCTTTAGCTCAGAGAAGCATTTCTTGACCATTCTATGTCAAGTAGACCGGGCCCACCCCTGTCACTCACTATCCACGCCATCCTGTTATTTCCTTCACAGCACTTAGCACACGCTGAAATCATCTCATCGACTAGTTTACTTGCTTATGGTCTGTCTTTCCCAATTGGAATGGAAGCTCCATGAAGACAAGACCTTGTTCTTCACTACCTCCCCAGCACCTAGAACACGGAAAATATAGTAGATGTATTTATTGAATAAATGAATTAACTCTGAATTTTCTCAATACAGCAACCCCAAATTTAAAGAGTCATATTTTATTTTCATGGTAATTCTCAATTAGATTGAATAAATGTTCATGGACTACCTGGCGTGTGCCAGGTAGATAGACTCAGGTACTGGGGATATAGCGGTGAAAGGAGAGATGTGATTTTTCCTTCCATGGGGCTTACAGTCTAGCAGGTGAAAAGTCACACAAAAAGTACAGCACACTCTTTAAAATAAAAATATTACTTTTCCGAAGATATTTTCTTGGTAGAGTTGAGTGTGAGCTCCCAATCAAGTATGCTCAGATAGAAATCTGTAACCTAGCGATTGACCTCCTTGAAAAAAGGGCTCTGACCTCTGATTGTGGGTAGGGCCACAGTTTGGTCAATGCTTAGAGCTGTGAACGTTTTTAGTATACCTTTATACTCGTCATATCTGTTTAGGACTTTAACCCCCAAGTGCATCTTATAGCAGGTAGAGGCCATTTAGTTGCACTATTATTTTTTTTTAACCTTTTAATTTTGTATTAGAGTGTAGTTGATTTACAATGTTGTGTTAGTTTCAGGTGTACAGCAAAGTGATTCAACTATACATATGCATGTATCTATTCTTTTTCAAATTCTTTTCCCATTTAGGTTGTCACATAATTTGAGCAGAGTTCCCTGTGCTTTACAGTAGGTCCTTGTTGCACTATCATTTGTATTTAAATCAAGCTGATTAAAGTTTAAATAAAGCTACTTGGGAAAATAAGAGTCCAGCTATAGCAACTATGCCTACAATGGTAGGTATCTCTATCACATACCTTACGCACTATACATTGTACTGGGTTATTTAGGACAGTTGGCAAATGGTTAAGGGTTTCATTTTTCCAAAGGAGCCCAGTGGCATTTGGCTTTGTACTCTGATTTGAAAAATTAAAACTCCATCCTATCTGTAAGTCCTCCAAATATCATCTAGGCCTCAGGCCAACTCTAATTTCACAAGCAGATTAAATGATGTGGGATTTTAGCTCTTTTTCTTGGCAAATGTTGTAAGCAATTGTGGCCTCTTTTATCTGGTTTGTGTGAAGCAGTGAGTGTTCTGTTGTGCCGATTTCAGCTGGCGGCTGGGAGTGTACTAAGGACAGATGCGGAGAAGTAAGAAATGAAGACAATGCTTGTCACTGCTCAGAGGACTGCTTGGCCAGGGGAGACTGCTGTACTAATTACCAAGTGGTTTGCAAAGGTACATGTTTCCTTGGGTTGGCTTGATCTTTAAAAGAATAAAAACTGGAGATGTTTGAAGAGACCTTGGATATTGCGGATATATCACCTTGGATATGGGCTTGGGAGGCAGGAATGAGTTGTCCTTCCTAATTTCTCATGCTTCTTTCTTAGTTTTGCTTCTCTGCATTTCACTGATCTGAAATAACAAGGAAATAACCCCAAGTTCCATAATTAGATACAGCCGGAATAATGAGGAGATTTCTAAAAGAGTTCCTGCCTTGGTCCTAGGTCAGGTTTCCTAGAAGCAGAGCCTGAGACAGGAATTCTGTGTACGGAATTTATTGGAAGAGTGCCCTGCAAGAAAACCATATAAGGGAGCAGGGGATGTGGGAGAGGGGAAAGCAAGCAAGGATGTGGCCTCAGGGGAGGTCTCACCTTGGTCTGCTCTACTGCAGGCTCTGGAAAGTAAATCCCAGAGTCCTTACCTTTGAGGCAAGGGGCATGGCTTTTGTACTCACTGGCTGTAAGCTGTAAGGCAGAGCACCAGCAGCAGCATGGGGATGGGGGTACTAGCTGCTAAAGGGGATGGGACACCAATGGCTCCTGCTATACCCCAAAGCCATACATGCATATGTGCTGACTTTGTGTGGCTGAGTGTCAAATATGATGGTTTTATTCCAATAATAAATACTACTCAATGGACTGCCAAACATATAAAAATATGCAGTTTCTGTCTTTAAGGATTTTTAAGTCACCATGGCACCCACTTCTAAAGTTAATGGAAGGATCCAAGGATCTTTGTGTAAAGTTTGCAAGTCATTTTTTAGTGTCTAAATTAAGTCCTCTTCCTAGCTGTGACATGGAACATTTAAATAGAGTTTCTGTTCAAATATTTTGAGGGAAAAGCAAATCAGTTCTGAAATATGCATAGTGTTTATTTATGGCAAGACATACTGCTTGAATGCTGAGTTTGAAAATTTTTCCTGCCCCAGATGATTATTCGAACTGTTGATAAAGCATAAAACTCGTTGAGAATTTATTTCCTTTTCCCTTTTATTTCCCTAGTAAATGTACCAATAAGCCACAAAGGCTATTAGAAGAGAAAATAAAGTCCTAAGTATCACTGGTCGTTGAATCATGAAATGCTGGCTTTTGCTGGTTTAAAATTCTAGTTGCAGTACTTTTGTAGGGCCCATGTGTACGCCTGGGTTATTACACGTGTGGTAAAGCTTCCCTATTTTAAGGAGCATGGTACTTAAACAATTGTCAATAGTTAGATTCTTATTGACCAGGGAGATCTCCAGTGCTCTTTACATGGGAGCAATTTCTCCAAAGTCTTGGTCACAAATGTTACTTATGTCCAAGACATATGCTTTTTTTTGTTTTAGGAGAACTTAAAGCAAATGCTTTTTGATAATTTTCATTTTCTGCAAAGTAAGCTTCATTTTGTATCTAAGCTCTTTTCTGTTCTCTGTTCTTGGTGGGAGTAACTCAAGAAAGACATAGCTTTATGCTTCCAGATCTTAGTGGAAGATAAAAGTGAAAGATAGCATTGGTTTTTATTCCTAAGTGCAAGGGCTGTACACGGATCCATTGGCAAATAACCTCTCTATTGCAATATTCCATCTATCATCTCTGAGTAGCCTAAATCTTTTTCCCCAACTAAAGGGAAGTTGGGCCATGTTTTCTACGGCTATGAGATGTTTGGTGGCCTAGGAAAAAATGTTCTGTCTAATGACCAAACAGTTTATTTCTGGAGGGAAACAAACATGGAATTTTGTTCACTGACGCCACTGGTGTTTTTATCTACAAACCATTTAGACTCGGAAGGCTCAAATAAACACCACTTGGGGTTATTAAATCTAGACTTTCCCATCATGTATGGGTGTAGTTTAGTAAGCCAAAACAGACACTAGGCTTTATTTCAGAAGTTCTTTTTAGATGGCGTCCCATAAACAGTGAGTATCAAACGGGACACAGGTCCTGCAATTAGACACTTCAAGGCTCTGGATGATATTTATAATTAGATTCATCAAAAAGTCTACCCATTTTTCCTTACAGGAGAGTCACATTGGGTAGATGATGACTGTGAGGAAATAAAGGCCCCAGAATGTCCTGCAGGGTGAGTGCATTTTATGAATATTATACAGTTTTAAATATTTATTGATAAAATATCACAGGCTATGGATGGGTAAATGGTTAAAAACAATGTAAAACTGAAATCCTCTTATATAGGCAAACTTATGAGTACTTCTGAGTAATTTACCAGTCGAATGCTGGAATGTACATCTTGAAGTAGGGAATTAAAAAAATTTTTTTTCTCCTATCACCTGCACATATCAGAGACTGAATATCCTCTGTATCTCACCTTAGCTGAAGATTTTACGAAGTATATATAAATAATGCTGAAGAAGAAAAGAAACATTTCTGGCAGTGATTTGGTTTGTTTTCCTGTGCTTTTTCCTGAAGTGCTGCTTTTGCTTTTTGTTTTTTTTGGTGACGGTAGTGGTGGTGGGGTGGCTGAGGGGAGGACTACAGAATGTCTCGAAAATATTATCCACGATGGTAACTCCTACCAGATGCTACAGAAACTTGACAAACCACTACAGCCCTGCTTTGCTGGGCTACAGCCAAACTTGAGTGACACCCCACAGCTCAAGTGGGACCAGCATAAGACACTTATTACGCCTTCCAGGAAACTGTTGCAAATTCATGGACCCTTAAAATGCCTGGCAGAAAATAAAATGTTCTACAAATGTGTTTTCATGAATGTATTTGATCGAGTGTCTTTTTGTTTTAGGCAGCACAGCCTGGGACACAAAATCTAAGAATTTAAATATTTTTATTTTTGTCTCCTTTTTAACTTTCATGAGCTACTTGAACTTCTTTGGACTTTTAGAATGGGATGGCAATAGTTTCTGAATGTTTAAAATGTGTTCAGTTATTTTGGAGGTGAAAGCAGTCTATGTGGTAGAAGCGTTAAATTATAATAGTTATGATAATAATGAACTCATATAGTATTGTTCTAAGTTCTTTATATGTGACTCTATTTTAAATGAGTTGTTTAAAATATGCCTCATTTGGGACTTCCCTGGTGGTCCAGTGGTTAAGATTCTATGCTCCCAATGCAGGGGGCCTGGGTTCGATCCCTGGTCAGGGAACTAGATCCCGCATGCTGCAACTAAAGATTCTGCATGCCGCAACTAAAAAGATCCCGCATGCCGCAATGAAGATCCTGCGTGCCGCAGCTAGGACCCAGCGCAGCCAAATAAATAAATAAATAGTTTTTAAAATGCCTCATAAGAAATGTAGCTTCAAGTAAATTCAAGCCCGTGCTTGCTGAATTATCTTCCAACTATTAGAAACAGTTTTGCACATAGTTTAGCGTTCTCAAGTCTGATCAAACAACTGTATCTTTAGAATATAACAAAAGGCCTATTTCATCAGTCCTGCCCTAGTTAGGTGGATAGTCTAATCCTTTATTGATTGATTTTTAGATCTTCAACAGTTTTAATTATTTTTGAAATTATTTTGTAATTAAACTTAAAATAATTTTTGTATAAGTATTTAGTTCTAGTGACAGGAGTACTACTGCTATTAATTTCATCTCCCTCCCTTCCTCCCTCCCTCCCTCCCTCCCTCCCTTCCTTCCTTCCTTTTTTCTTGTATGTGATAAATATTTGTTGAAGCCCTACTATGGGTCCACAAAATAAAAAGATGAATAAGACACAAACTGTGCTTTGAAACGAGTGAGGAAGGTAAACATGTTAATATAGCAATATAATATAGTATAATGTATATACGAATGATAAAAGAGGTATTAATTAATATCTTAAAAGGATTTAGAAGCATGACACCTAATACTATGAAAGAGGAAATCTTAAGCTGAATTTTAAAGAATGAATAGGAGTTTTTCAGGTAGCAAACGGGAGAATCAATATTCCAGGCAAATACAGCAGCTTTTTACATTGTGAAAAACCTTGTTTGCAGTGCAAGAGGCAGCAGTGGAGAAAGTACATTAGGGGAAATCTGGAGTCCAGTCCGTTCCCTGGTCATTTAACTCTGCACTTAAGTTGCCACAAATGTTATGTGGCTAGAAGCCCAGGCTTGTACAGATATCCTCACTTGAAGTTTCATCTTGGAAACCCTTGGTTCCAATTATTGAGAATGACTAGGCATGAAGCAAAGCTGTGACAATAATTTTTCTAAAGCTTAATGTGTTACTGTTTAAGGTTTGTTCGCCCTCCATTAATCATCTTCTCTGTGGATGGTTTCCGTGCATCGTACATGAAGAAAGGCAGCAAGGTCATGCCTAACATTGAAAAACTAAGTAAGTCATTTTCATACTGTGTTCTTATCTGTAATCCATGATCGGCCCAGTAGCCACTTAGCTGTCGCTTTTGAGATGTATGGACACATGACTTTACCATTTGAAGTTCAAAAGTGAAGGTAGCACATGTCTTTGCTCATTTATAGAATGGATTTGCGTACATGAGGTGATTCCTGGTTGTTCTCTTGCTCTAATACCTGAATTCTGTTTCTAGGGTCTTGTGGCACTCACTCTCCCTACATGAGGCCCGTGTACCCAACAAAAACTTTCCCTAACTTATACACTTTGGCCACTGTAAGTATTTTTTCAAGTGGTGTAGATTCAAAGCGCTGATTTCATCCTGAAATGACTTAGAGAGATTTAAAAAACATGTTCCTTAGTGTTCAAAGAAAATCTTTCTCTTTTTCATCTTACCTGTATCAGTTGTTTATAGTAAATGCCTTTTACAACTTTGTGGATGACTGAACTTCTTTGCAATTTTAAAACCTTTTTTTTTTTTCAGCTGCAGTTCTGTCTGCATATATACATTCAACCTCTCAAATACCACAGGAGCTATTCTTTATTTTCTGAATTTTCAAATAAAAAATGTTGACTTCAGAGCTGCTGTGTTTAAATTTTCAGATACTCCCAATTCTACCTTGCTTTCTTCTTTAAAAAATATAATTTATTTATTTATTTTTGGTTTGGAGTAGAAATAGAACCTAGGAAAAAGGAATAGTGTATTTAGAAACTTTGGAGGCACATAAGTAAATTTCATTCTAAGGGGTAATTTATTGTAATAAAAATTATTGTCATCTTATTAAATGCAACAGTTAAAAAACATCCCAATATTAAATTTCTTATAATCATGTCAAGTTTCACAGATGGCTTATAATTAGTCCATAGATAATATTCCTGTTTGCTAAGACAGACACGTATAGAGGTTATATATGTCTTATATAAAATTGGAAATTAAATATTGTTATAAAACCTTCTATGATAAGAAAATTTATGATAGAACTATTATGTGTGGATTATTTTGACAATAAATTTGCTTTTCCACAAAGGGGCTATATCCAGAATCACATGGAATTGTTGGCAATTCAATGTATGATCCTGTATTTGATGCCACTTTCCATCTTCGAGGGCGAGAGAAATTTAATCATAGGTGGTGGGGAGGTCAACCGGTGAGTTTTGCATTTTTTTGTGTGTCTGTGCCTTGAAACATTTCACCCACCCCCAAATTTGTTACCTGTTGAAAAGATGCATTTAATTTCCTCATACTTGGCAATGTTTCTGTCTTTTGATATTGTATATATATATGTGTGTATGTGTGTACATAATGTATGTGTATCTATATGTGCATATAATATGTATGTGCATGTGTATTATGTATATATATACGTATGTGTTAACATATGTGTGTATGCAATGTATATATACTGTATATACATATGTTTATGTGTCTATGTTTATACATGTGTGTATGTGTATGTGAGGTTATTATTATAAAAGTGTGCGATGATAAGGATCTCCATTAGGGTGACAGTGGTAGAAATGGTGACATAGGGGTAACTTTCAGAAATATTTTGAAGAAGGAATACTCAGATCTTATTGATTTACTAGATTTGTGGACACAATGAAAAAGAAGTGAATGACATGACTGCCACAAAAATTTAGCCCAAGCGCCATATGATCAGGAACAGGGAAACTTGCTGGGAAAAAAAAAATCTCAATGAAACCCACAGTAAATTTATGAATTCTTCTGTTTAATCCATTTTTAAAAAAATCTTGGAAGTTACGTATAAGTGGAATCTACCTTGGTTCTGGACCAGCAGATTGATACTTTGAAAGAAATCATCCTATTTACTTCAGATCAAATGGCTGGGCAGAAAGTAAAAAGGGATATAGGTGGCTTTCTGCACAATATTTTTCCTGTGACTGTGTGTATGTGTACGGTCAGAGGTGAGCAAAGCAGCAACATAAATCCACAGCTGTTTAATGTGCAGAACTGAACTAAGTGCACGTGACCCTGGGTAGAAGGATCCGAATCCCCGTAGGAACACATCCCAGTACACACAGTCAATCAGAAACACGTAGAAGAAGGATGGCCAATGGTTCCATCTCATGTCTACTCTGACTGGGGGCCACGGCTCCCTGGAACACCAGTGGGAAGAGGGGCTGGGAGGCTTTTGTGCAATCTGCCATGGCATGAAGAGTGGGCAGTCTGCACATATCCATGTACCTACCATCTCCAAATGATCTCCTACCTGGAAATGTTTGCTTCAGTCTATGAGCTAAATAGAGAATATAAAGTATGAAAAAAATGGTATTGCTCTTTGAGAAAAGGTCATCTATGACAAAAAAATTCATACTGCATAATCAGTATGCATGGTTAAATATGGGCTTTTCATTTAAAAAAAAGTTGGAAGACTTGTATATCTGTCGAAGTGTTTCTTTCTGTCAGAGGTTCTGATTCTGCCGTCTTTATTCAGGCTAGACTCCCAGAAGTCTGTGATGTCTTACATTGTAAGCAAAGTGAAATTTGTTTACAATGTGGATTTCCCAAACAAAGTTTATGATAGAGGAAGATTTTAGGTATAAATAAAATAATTGAAATTTGAGTTCTGTCAAGAGCTGTTGCTAGTTGGTGTTTTATATTAATTTTGTCATGGAAGCAAACTTGCTTGAAGAACCACAAAGGATATAAATAGTAATTTTATCAAATTGGATCAACTTCCAATGGGTGTGGTTATTAGGCTTCCTCTGGGTTGGCATGACTCAGAAGATGAGTCCACATATTCATTAACTCCTGCAGAAACAGAGCAGACGGAAAGCTGTGAACCTGCTCGATGAAGTGAAGTCTGTTTTAACCCTGTTTGCCTGTTTCCTCACTAACTCTCTAAGTCGACACATTTCACTAAGTTTAGTAATTCCCTAGTGCTGACGGAGATTTGCACTGAAACTGATTTGTGTTTCTGTCTATCTTCTTGAACGAGATGCCACCATAAGAAATCCAAGGAGCACAGTAGATATCATTTAAAAACATGTTTTATAGAAACTTGGCACATAGGAATAATATATGGACAGGAACTATAAGAAACTACAGTATGAGTATAAGAAATTATAAAAGTGCTATAAGAAAAGATGAGCCTTAATAAATACTCCTTAAGCATAAGAGGCTTGTATAATTCACAGTGAAAAAATAATTGGAGTAGAGAAAATATTTATAAAAGTCTTAAACAGGTAATTAAGTCAAACAACTTATTTTTTACTGAGTGATTAAACCATGAAAGACATTTGGCTAAATAATATATGAGTCCTATTAAGTGGTGAAAAAGAACCATTCTTATTCTAGTTTGAAATCTTATATATGACATGAGGCATTTGTAGTGTCCATTCAATTTGAATTGCACCATTCAACTTCCAAAAATAATTTCTATAATTTAATTTTATTTTTTAAAATCCTGATATAGCCACTTTAGCAAAGTTGAGTCTGCTTTTAATTTGTTAATCTTCAGAATTCACTGTGCGACCCTACATTTCTCCTACATATTATAATGGGATTCCTTTTCATGTTGTTGTTTTGAAGCTATTTACTTTTTTCTCATTACAAAAGTATGTTCCATACTCTTAACAGAGTGCCATAAGTGTGTTTGTTTCTTTGAAAAATCTCTCCATTCTAATCCTGCAATTTCTAATACTAAGATAACTCAGTGAGGAAATTACCTGTTCCGTTCAAAGCTGGACTCAGAGAGGTGGAGAGCGAATGAGACTCCACAGGGCCCACTACGTGTGGCGATTTGAGAGATGAGTCCAGCACCCTACCATGGTGCAAGTCCTCTGGAGCCATAGTTTCTGGAGGAAGGAGGATTCTTTTTAAAAATTAAAAAAAAATTTTAATTGAATGAAAGATTCTTTAAACTCTATAGTGCTTTACAATTTTCAAAAGTTTCACACACATGATATCAGATAATCCCATAATAACCCCCCTTCTTTCCCGTACCTTTATATTGCCCCCTTCCCCTTCCCTCTCCTCACTGGTAACCACTAGTTTGTTCTTTATATCTGTGAGTCTGCTTCTTTTTTGTTTTATTTACTAGTTTGTTGCATTCCTATTACTTCTCAAGTTGCTGGGCCTATGGTGGTTTTCGGCCAGCATTGGTGATGCAGTGAGTTGGTCCTGAGACCATCCCTGTGAATTACTGTAGTGTAAGAACACAAGAAAGATGGCAGGTTCAAGAAAGAGATAGCAAAGAGAAGAAGAATGACATTAGAGTAGGAGTGAACTTCCAGGCCAAAGGGATTGGCCTGATGGAAAATGTTAGTCTTTGCTTACCACTTTGTCTAACAGGTGACTTTCTTTTTTTTTTTCCCAGGAAAATTTTACCTTTTCTTTATTGTGTTTCTTTTCCATATACTGCGATAAATCTATATTTCTTTCTCATTTTACTGTATCATAGTGTACTTAGGATAGACTCTACTCTCCTGGTCCCTTTGCTGCCAGGCTCACTTCTCTTTCAAATTTCACTGTAAGCAACCTTTTCTAAGTAGATTTCACTAAGCTCCCTCAGCCCTCGCTAAGCTCAGGGACCCACTTTTGGGTTTTCTTGTTATTTCTATCATAATTGTGACCATGTCATTTGAAATTATTCACATAATCTGCTTTCGTCTATGGGCCCCATGAGGGTAGAGACTTGATTTATTTATCTCTTTATTCTCAGGACCTAACCCACAGCCTAACACATTTAGGTGTCCATTTATTATGTTTTGGATTGAACTGTTCTACAGCTCCATCTGAGGCGTGTTTGCCTGGACTTCCTCCTGGATTTCATCACTCACTTTCTTCTGGCCCTAATCACCTGGAAAGAGCCACACTGGTTCACGATCTATTCTGCTGCATCCCCGAACCCTCACATCTTTAGTGTGTTCCTACTCTTGAATCTCAGTGATTGATTTACTCCTGCTGATACTAGGGCCCCGCGCATTCCTCTGGTGTCCCAGAATTCTATTTCTTCTACCTCTGTGCTTTACAATGCAAAGGAATAATTTCCCTGCAGAGAACTGCTAGGAAGACTACAATAGTAGTTCATGGTTTTCAAAAATGTTCTTTTGCATGTTTTCCTTTTTAAAACATCTCCCCTTCTCCCACAGCTGCACATTCTCCTGAATTTGAGAAAGTGTTGGATTTCGCATTTAAATGTTCCTGGTCCCAGTGGGAGTTTTCTTTTCTTTTTTTTTTATTCCTGATAACATATCAAGAAGGTACAATATTATTTCCATTTGTCCCCTTTTCAAAATGTAGCATCTAGGACACAAATGTTGAAAACTCTGCCTCTAGATAAAGGAAAGCAATGGACGAAATACTGGGATTAAAGGTGGGAAGGCCAGACTCAGTGTCTTCTTAGCTAATTATTTTTTAGCTGTGTTGTTTGGCCCATCGCTGAGGAAATACAGATTACATTCAAATTCAGAATGGGAAATGGGAAATTATAATTCCTATTTCTCTGAATTAACAAGAAACTAGTTTTATGATTTCTGTTTTATGATTCTCCCTCCCCTGCGCCTCCTCCACTTTATAGACCAAGATGCTCCTTTTCATTTATCTTCCTTTGGACCAATATTTTACTGCATTTTTTTTCTCTGTAATTACTAGATTTAACTTTAGAGTTCTGAAATATAATATATAACTTGCAAAGGAACTTTTATAACTGCTCATGATCTGATTTAACTTAAGAATCTTTCTTCATGCTTCAGTTTCATACCATTTGCCAAACCTTTGACTGACCAGTTTCATTACTGCTAGGGTCCTTTCCTTTGAGATTTTAAAATGTTTTTTCTAATTCCAAGTATTCTCTCTTATTTGTTCATTCTTTGCACTTTTCTGACCATGCTCCCAATTTTCTTTTAGAAAATGCGGCCAACACGACTTGTACCAAGAAGCAGGGAGAAATTTTTTGCATCTTTTTTGGAAGAAATAAATAAAAAAATTTTACCTTTAGTTTGTCTTCATAGTTCACATTGCTTTTTACAACTGGTTAATTTTTCTTTTTTTCTGATTACCAAGATGTTAATTGTCACTACAAAATTTTGGGGAAGTACAGACAAGTACAAAAAAACAATGATTCTGATTTTGCCACTGGGATAATTTTAGCACCCTCACATCTGTCGTATCCCCTAGTGCTCTTTCCTTATACCATTGCAAAGACTCCTTTGGTGATCATTCCCCCTGAGGGTTAGTAAGCTAAAAGTTACTTATAGGGCTTCCTGTTGCTCTGATAATGCCAACATCAGCATGTATTCCACAATATAACTTTTGAAAATGTAGGGTCATCATTTGACAAAATTGTATTAAAAATTTTTCCATTAGAAAACCCCAGATTGATTTTACATTTCATATCTGCCAAATATTGCCTAATACAACTTGCTTGGAAATGTCAAGGCACCACAGTTTCTAGGAAGTTGTTTGGCTATGCATGCACCAAGGTTGTGTCTCTGAAACTAAAATAAGTATGCAAATAGATCACTTAATATAAGAAACTGATCTCTCTGAGATCTGAGGTGGCTTTGAGGCACCTGCAGGGTATCCAGGGCTCGGTTTGAGTTCACCTTCTTGCTAAAGGAGGTGCTGACACAAGACTGTATGAAACTCCAGGACCCATTTGAGTCCTCCTTGGCTTGAGGATACCCAGAAATGCCAGAGTTTATCTGTAAAGCAGAAGGATACTTTGGACCAAACCCTGGTAGGATGCTTAGAGCAATCTGAGGTCCTGATCTCTCTGGTCCATCCTAATGGGACAAGGACTCCACCTTTCCCATGCTAATGACATCCGCTGGCAGCTCAGACCTCCAGGAATCTGGGAAGGTGCTGTATGCTCTCCTGCCCCATCCCTCACTTGCCAGCTGCAGCAGCTGTGATTTTGGAGCTGGGGGTTTCCAGTCCTCCCCAGGGGCCTGGGAATCCTTGCAGAATTCTCCCAGGCCAGGCGTTCCAGACCTTTCTGAGGCCATGGCCAAGCTCCTGAATGCCCCACACCTCCAAATTGCCCCTTTCCTCAAAAAACAAAGATTTTAACTGGAGTAAGTAAAGCACTATCAAATTCTGGAGACAAAGAAACCAGAAAGGAGGTTGGTTGCAACTCGTAGACCATTTTTGTTTTGTAAAAAACCAAGCTACACTTCTTTTTCCTGTTTGCCTCCTAAAGCTAAGGGGTTTCTTCTCACGGACTTCTATTCAATGGGACACTGGCCATTCTAAGTTGTTTTTAGTGTCCTGAAAATAACTGGATGATATTTATTTCCATTAATGCATAATAATTAAGATGAAAATTGATCTAGTGTTTACCAAATGCTAAAACACTGTTTTTAAGGACTTTACATGTATTAACTCATTAAAGCTCAGAATAATCCTATGCGCTAGGTAATATTATCTATATTTTAAAGGAATGTAGAGACCTTAAATAACTAGCTGAAGGATCACATGGCTTGGTAAGTGACAGAGGCAAGGCTGAAAATGCAGCTAGCTGGTCGCTGGGCTCAGGTTCTTAACTGCCGTATCTTCTACCTCCCAACAGCATGAGCTGGAAAGAATATACATATATTGGCCACGGGGCATGGGGGATCTTAGTTCCCCAACCAGGGATCGAGCCCATGCCCCTTGCAGTGGAAACGCAGAGTCTTAACCACTGGACAGCCAGGGAAGTCCCTGGAAAGAATATTTTAAAAGCCTTAATGACATGCTTGGTTCACCTAACTTATCCCAGGAATTTATTCCTAAAATTCCACTTACAAAAAAGCTAAGTAAAAGGTATAAGGGGAAAACCAGAATAAAAAATAGCCCCTTTTCCCCATTTCATTCACCTCATTTAAAACAAAACAAGACAAAGCTAGGTTCCGAGATCCTGGCATCTGTGTGCCAAATTGGGGTTTTCCTCTGTAGGCTTTCAACAGTCAAGGAAACATATGGTCACTCGGGGTCCTTTGATGAGCAGAATTCTGCCATGTAAGTGAAATGTTCAAAACAATGATCAGAAAAGACAGGTACAGAAGAGACTCTTGAGATGAAATAAAAGTTTTTTTAAAAAGAGCCACTATAATCATAGCAGAGCTTGAAAGCTTTTGCAGAGAATGTATTGAATAACATTTATGGAAAGAATAATTCTGACTTCCAGATGTGAAAAAAAAAAGGTTGCAAATATTGGGAAATTTATGGTGGGGTATGGTAAAGTATAACATATCTGAGCTAATATATTTTAAAACCTTTTTCTTCTTTGACCCAAACCCAGAATATGTTCTAAGCCTCTTATATTTTCCTCATTAGCTATGGATTACAGCCACCAAGCAAGGGGTGAAAGCTGGGACATTCTTCTGGTCTGTGTAAGTTACCTCTATTTTGTCAATGTAAAATTACAATTATGATTCCATTTAAGAAACATTCATTCAATTTGATTTCACTTCAGTTAAATGTTAACATACTCCAACGTATGAATATTTTCTGATTCAAAATAACCCTCCATTTTTTTTTAAGAGATCCTCTCTGTCTTTTTCCATCTCCATTGTCTTTTCCTCTTCTCTCTCTCTTTTCCCCCATCTTTTCTTAATAGAATGTAAGGAAGATTTTCTCTCCTACATCTAGTCACCCTTTAGAATTTTCTGTCCCTGTTTATAGGTTTTTGGTAACTTGGCACCTAGGGAATGTATATTTCTCAGGCTATTTATTGCTGTGATTTGAATTATCATTTTCTATAAATATATTACAATATTCTATATTTATTTTGGTTTACAACTTTAAAAATCGAATATGGTCTCAGACAGCTGATGTAGTGGGCTAGAGACTGGAAACTCCAGACAGGAGACAAGAGGAAGTCTCTGTTTCCACCCCATTTTCCCACTGAGCTCCAGGATTTCCCTAATAAGAAAAAAGGAACTACTTCTCTTCCCCGCAGAGGTGATGGGGGGATTAGTAGTTAATGTTCATAAAATAGCCTTAAGATGAAACTTACCTAATAAAAGTGTCAACATGCTGATTATTTTTGAGGCTCCTTAGTAAGAAAAGGAATCTGTTTCAACTTTCATGGGGATTTTGTTCCCACTGAGATGTTCTTTCCATCTTTATTTTTTTTAACCACCCAAAGCTGTTTCCATATTTGCCTCTTATGCCGTAACAAAAATATGACTATTCTGTAATAGTAGTGTGCTGAGAGCAATCACAGGTTCAGATTAACACAGAATGGTACCATGTATATTCTCCAAATTCAGGAATAAAGGTAGCTTCTTCAGATTTGAAGGGCTAAATTGAAATTGGGTTTGGTGATTTGAAGCTAACACAGAGTGTCCCTTAAAAGTCTCCCCCCCCTTTTTAAAAAGAGATTTTTCTCTGTTGAGAAATAAGTATATGTTAGAAATGCCATGTAGATTTACCAATTTAATCTTATGCATTACATTTTTTAGCCTTTGATTGTCATTGATGCTTATAGAAGTGATTTCTTCTGCTCCACAACATATTTGGCTGGTAGAATGGAGAGGTGCCAAAAGCATAATTAATACCTAGTCCCCACCCTTACCCCCCGAAACTGCCGCAGAGCTTCATTGAAAAGGCTTAGTGTTCCGGTTTTGAATGGCAATTTTTTCCACCCATTTCAAACCTTATAAGAAGGTAGCTTTTTTGCTCCAAAGATGTCTATAGTTTGCTTTGCTTCTCAGACTATTCTTTTATTTCTATATCCCGGAAGTGACTTGGATTCATTTTCTTTCTTTCTTTTTTAAAAATCTCTTTAGAACTTAAAAAAACTTGTCATACTTCCAGGTATTTAATGGAATATATGTCAAGGAAATCTACACGTCATAGATTGTGAAAATTTTAAAATTTAAAACCAGATTCAGCCATAGACTTAGACTTTAAAGGTCATCTTTTTAACCTGGTTCCATATTGCAACCTAGAATTAGTCTAGCTTTTCAAAGGATAGCATTTCATTTCAAAATCATCCTCAGCTGAGTCTCCATTACATTCTTTTACGTCAATTCATGTTCAAAGGCAGTAACTCCCTTTATATATGGGTGTCTAGATTGAGTCCAATCCCAGCTCTGTCACGTAGTAGAGTGCTGACCTTGGACAGGTGATTTAATCTCTCGATAAATGAATGTCCTTATCTTCAAATAGGAATGATAGTGTCTTCATCATAGGGTATCGTGAAGGTAGAATGAGTTAACTTCTTTAAAGTACTTCGTAGGGTACTTAGTACATAGAGAACAGCCAATAAATGGTACCTGTTTTCTTATTCACATCACCTCTTTCAACAATGACCAGACAATGGCTATATATGACCTAAGGTAATTTGTTCCCCTTTAGCACTAAATCACTCATCTGGTTTATTGAAACTCATCGAGTTTATTTTCCATTTTTCCTACTTCCTTTTCTTTTTCTAAAACATGTCTAATGTACTTGGTGTCATGAGAAATTCTATATCAATCAATAATGGTAAAGGCAACAGCATGAATCCCGTTTCCCTTTCTGTTTGGAATACATTCTTCCTTTGTCAGATCTGTTTGTGCCATGTCTGCTTCAAATTTTAAACATTAATGGCTAAGGGCCATGTCTTTTTTGGTCTCTGAGGTTATTTCATAAAGATAATCTAAAATGAGTAGGAAACTTAGAGACCACTGTGTCTGACTCCTCACGTTTGAGATCAGAGTGCCAAGGCTTAGAGAGGTAAAATGTACCCAAGGCCACAGTTACAGTGGATACTCAGGCCTCCAAAGTACTCATGCTCTTACCACACACACGTATTCATCCCCTGCCCAGAAAATGGCAATTACCTGCTTCTCGTTCCAAGCAGAGAATGGTGACTTCCCCGTAATAGCTTTTTTTTTTCTTTTGGTAGGAGTATCTTGTACCTTTTTTTGTATTCACAGAAATGCCTTGAGCGTAATACGCTTTTAACAAATATTTCGTGAATGAGTGTACTATATCTGTGGGCCTGTGAATCCAGTACATAATGATAAAAGCTAACTTTTTTGGGGGGTGGGGATGCCACGTGGCTTGTGGAATCTCAGTTCCCTTACCAGGGTTGGAACCCTGGCCACAGCAGTGAAAGTCCGGAATCCTAACCACTAGGCCACCAGGGAACTCCCATAAAGCTAACATTTTTCAATGTTGTCAGGCACTATTCTAAGTATTGTCTCTTTTAATCCATACAACAACCTTATGAGATAGGGACGATTATTCTCCTCATTTTATAGAGGCACTAAAAGGTTAAGTCACTTGTCAAAGTCTCATCCAACACAAACCCAGGCATCTGGCCTCAGAGCTGATGCTTTTTTTCCCTGCTCCCTACTTGTCAAGTACCCCATCCAAAGAAGGCATTAAAGGGTGAACATTTTGAGCTTGAAACAAATTCTATTAATTTGTATTTTTCCATTAGCGTCAAGTGAGTCCATCAGAATCCATTCTTGTGACTTAACACCAATTACATAAAATAAAGCAGCTTGTAGGTAGGTAGTGAAGTAAGGTAAAATGAAAAGGCTACAACATTCACTTTTTTTTAAGTTAGGAAAGAATTCAAAATATGTAATTATTTTGTTCAGATACAGGGGATTTCTAAGGCTGAAGAATTAAATACCTTCAGCGATTAACCTGGCTTTGCTATGCCTACTTCAAATTCAATTATAGGTTATAATAGACAGGATCGCATTTATTCAATAGCATTGGAATTTGTTTAAATGAGAACTTGTTTTATGGTAAACATGACTTTTTTGGGGCTGGTAGGATAGTTCTAGACAGAGAAGGCCCCAGAGAGAAAAATGACAAATCCCTTACCTATTGGAAATAGGGGGAGGCTGCCTGATTAGAGTCCCTGCCAAATCTAGCCATCTACCATGGCTCTGAAGGTTTGTCTTTCCTCCTACCTCTCTCATGCTCATGTCTACCAAAAGTAAAAGCTGAAATGGCTCACCCAACATCCCACAATAAATTTTTAGTAGTTGATTTTTTAGAGCAGTTTTAGGTTCACAGCAAAACTGAGCAGTGGGTACAGAGAGTTCCCGTCTACCTCCTGCCCCCAAACACGCACAGCCTCTCCCAGTATCAACATCCCCACCAGAGTGGTACCTTTGTTACAAATGATGACCCTCCATTGACACATCATTATCACCCAGAGACCATAGTTTATATTAGGGTTCACTCTTGGCCACAGTAATTTTTATAGTTTATATTAGGGTTCACTCTTGGCCACAGTAATTTTTACTATCTACAAATAAACTTAGGCTTGCTTCAGTTTAAGTTCATCATAAACATGCTCTAATACTTGGTCTTGGATGGGGAAGCAGAAAAGTATGTTGTGTTCCTTGTTAGGAAAAAATAAGCAAATTTCCCCACAAATAAAGACATCACTCAGCTTGTGAGCATCTTAATGTAACTCAGCCCATGATACAAGGCTATCATGTTAGCCGAGAGCTCTTGAAATGAGTGCCAGATTGAGGGTAATTATATTTCAACAGAGGAATGAGACTTAAACACAAGAGTCATTGTGGATGAAGATTATACCCTTTTTGTCAGTCTCATAATTATATGTGCCTATTCTTGATAGATTTTTATAGAGCTAGAAGAGAATTTCAAGAATACCTTTCCTAAACCCTGATTTTATACACGAGGAACTTAAAGTTTCAGATTAAATAATGTTTCTTAAGTCATATAGCTACTTAGAGATCGAATGATAACTAATCATGATCGTTAATGAAAATAGGGATTATTTTTAGCACTCACTATGTGCTAGGCACTGTACGTGCCTTTTGCCTTTCTTGTCTCATTTCCTCCTTACAAGCAAGCTGTTCAGTGTGCTTTGCTATCATCTTTATTTTACTGATGAGCAAACTGAAGCTGAGAGAGGTCAAGAGGCATAGAGGTCAAGAGAGGTCACACCAGCAAGAGGCAGATTGGGGATATAAGTCCTGGCCCCTCGGTGGCTACAACGAATGGCTTTACCCACTAAATAGCAATGATTCTGAGTGTGGGGTCCTTTCCGCCTGTAGCTGAGCCTCTGATACGCATGGCAGATTCTTCATTTGACTGTGAATCAGCGTTTCCAGTGTTGTCTTCTGTAGCAGAGGCCGAGCAGCATGACATGTGGCAAATAGAAATGGACGTTTAAACACTAATTGGAAAAGGGATCTTTTACTACGACAAAGTGAAAACACATGGTGGTAAATAGAGAGCCCTTGGCCTGGGTGCAGGAGTAAGAGCTCATCAGGCTGGAGATGGTAGAAATGCAACCTAACCTCACGCTTTGCCGGTTGCTACCCTACAGGATGATCCCTCATGAGCGGAGGATATTAACCATCCTGCAGTGGCTCACTCTGCCAGACAACGAAAGGTATTTGCTTCCCCCCATCCCACCTGGCTCTCCCTCTTCTTTCTTTAGTACATTTCCACTTTAGGTCGGAATTGGGTGAATAACCAGACGGACTATGCAATAGAAGCACAGCCACTGTTTGTATTATTACAAGTTTTGTGGTTCTGAGCCTTAAACGTGGCTTCCCTAAGAAGGACTTAGGTTACAATGGACGTAGGTTATTGAGGACCATTTAATTACATGAATTACTCCAGCTATCAATCCTGGTCACCGCAGCAGAGCTGGAGGGAGTTCCCGGCTTTGATAAATAAACCAGCAGCATCCCAAGGATTGGGGAAGCATGAAGACTGACTTTTAAAAAAGATTTTATTCTATTGAAGTACAGTTGATTTACAATGTTGTGTTAGTTTCTACTGTACAGCAAAGTGATTCAGTTATGCGTATATATACATTCTTTTTCGTATTCTTTTCCATTATGGTGTATCACAGGGTGTGGAATATAGTTCCCTGTGCTATACAGTAGGACCTTATTGTTTATAAACCCAATATATAATAGTTTGCATCTGCTAATCCCAAGCTCCCAGTCCAGAAGATTGACTTTTCACTTGAATGGAGTTGTTCTTTCAGGCTGCAGATTGCATGGCCCCTGTGAATTATCACTGGGCTCTATTATTTTGGGGATCCAAGACCAGAGTTTGCGTTCAGATTTTCCTCATGACTTTTTATTCCTGAAGGTAGTAACCAGGCAGTTACCCCAGCGGGGATGGTGTAGGGGGTGGTGGGTGGTTTTATTTCTTGTAGAAAAAAACAAGAAAGAGACTTTTTTTCATGCTAAGACTAACAGTGGTTGGGCGATGAATTAACTTGATTTGAGAGGATTTTTTGGTAATGTGTAGGGATATTTGATGTTCTTTGTCATGTGTGGTTTGGGGGAGATTCTGAACCTTCCAATTTTCCCGTAGGCCTTCAGTCTATGCCTTCTATTCCGAACAACCTGATTTCTCTGGACACAAATATGGCCCTTTTGGCCCTGAGGTTAGTAGCTTATCTTCTGCCTGAGAAGAACCTGTGTCCCTGGGCCGCCTAATCTACTGACCTTATTTCAGGATTTGTACAAAGTCTCTTAGGGTGTTTGTATGTGCCAAGTGGATACAGAGTCAAAGAACTACAAGAGTAAAAACATTTAAAAGAATCTTAAACATGCCTGGTTTTCTTACAGGAACTTCATTTCAGATTGATTTGCCATTCAAACATATCCTAAACTTGGTGTTCATAGGAAGGAATGTATTCCAGCCCTGCAGGCATCAGTCAAAAGATGAAGGATCGGGAATGGTTGGCATTTGCCACCACTGGGATAGGAGTAGAAAAGAATCTGGAGATGAAACCTGCAATATAAAACATTGCAACTGAATTTCAGCTCCCTTAAAATGGTTATGCTGTTCAGAGAGGGTAGGTCAGCTCACTAACCTTAGCAGGTACAAGCAACCTGGAATATTTGATGGCATTGGACATTTTTTATTTGATAAATCTTGACATAGGTATATACCTGTGAGACCATCACCACGATCAAGAGTATGAACATATCCATCACGCCCCGAAGTGAAACAAATTCTTAATTGGGAGAAATACACTGTTGAATGAATCTGTTTAGCAGAGCAATGTGACAGCCTTGTATCACTCGGGGATCTTAGTAGAAAACAATCTGTCTATAAGGTAGCATCCAGTATAACTTCAAATTCAGGAGGTGGGAAAGGGAAGGAGATATTTTATTATGTTCCTCTTTTATCGAGAGATGGAAATTTTCCCAGTGCTTCAGCATAGATCATTTTAAAATATGCTGGGATTTGCAAATCTAAATCTTTTAACCTGTGAAACGTTTTCCACCTCTCTTTCTTACTAGGGTGGTGAGGTCTACATCAACATAATAAAACTTGATTTTGGATGAGAAATTGTTTCATAAACTCTTTGATGATGGGAACTACCTCTTATTCTCTGATAGCCGATGGCAACACTGTTGGCTATAATTCAGTTTGTTATGTTCAGCATAAGGATGGCTAAGGAAATCCAGATAAGTGTGTCTTGGTTTAAGTATTTCTGACCAAAATGCAGCATGTTTAAACAAAGACAGTAAATACTAAGGAGACATAAATACTTCTGAATGCTTTAACATCAATTCAGCGGTGATTTCCTTAAGCACTGGAAACTAGAGGCTGTGTGAACCCATTCCTAGTTTACCTTAAATCATTGAAGTCATATAAGTCTCATGCTCTTTTTCCTATTCCTTTGATGTTTAACCACTGGTGCATGATTATGAAACACAAATGATAAAATGAGATAGACATCTGCATACATGAAACACAAATCTTATTCTTGCCAGAGCAAGCGTGGCTGTTTTATCTTTAGGATGTTTTTATTTGAGATTAATCTAAAGCGAACAGTAGGAACCTCATTTTATTAAGGTGTTAAAAAAAAAAAACCCAAACCCTAAGCAGTTCCATGTACCCTATTTAAAGGTTCAATTTTGCTTGGATAATAGTATCCCCTAAAAGACCCTGTGGCATAGGCCAACAGCGCTTGTTATAGCCGCTCTTTTAAAAGCCAGAGGCTGGTACTTTAAGAGGTTAGGAGGTACTCCAGTTGCTCAGCTGGTAAGCGACCTTGGAGACAGAACTTCTGACTCCCAGACTAGGAAATAATTTAACTCTCCTTTAGTCCAGGAGTTAAGCAAAGCGGTCCATTAATAACTATGTTCAAACCACACAGAACGTTTTCTTTATGTCAAAAGTTGGCTTTTTACAACACAGAGGAGGTATAATTCTTATAATTTTCATTTCCTTAAAAGTTATATGGCTTAGCAATGAATCTTCTTTACTCATTAACATCTCTGGATTTCTAATATGTGTAGGTCAGTTATAATTACTTACTTGAAAGTGTGTTTTTGATCGAGAAATAAACTAAAAGGTTCTTTTAAAGTCCTGAGCAGTGATAAAGGAAGCATAACATAGGACACTTTAATTTGCTGTAATGATGGTTCTACGTTCAGGACTCTCATAAATATACAAACATTTTTTCCTGAGTATTTTTGAATTAAGAGTTGGAAGTATTCGTGCTATGTTCTTTTTAGTGTTAATGCTTCTTATAACTGGGATATTCTCATATATCTACGGGGTAAAACACTTACGATGTATCTTCAGTTATGATAACCTGAGAACTTGGTCACTTTCTCCCGCAAAAGCAAGGGATGTTTTCAGATTTCAACGATTTCTCATTTGGTTCTAGGAATCTTATTTTTTACTGAAAGAAAAACAAAACAGTTTAAAACATGAATCCAAAGCCAGCAAAACCTATTTTTTGTGGTAGACAAATTGGTTTATCTACCTATATATCCCTCATCTACACTTACTGTGCATGTAGCTGAAATAGTATTTTTAAAATCGGTAACATGTTATCTTTTACACCTTGCATTTGAAATTTAATCGAAATGATTCAATCTGGCAAAATGTTGTGTGCTCCAACACACTCGAAGTCTGTGCTGTATCCGCTTGATACCTGAGTATACTTTTTTCAGGACGATTCGCAAACATTGGGCTAATAGCTTCAAGAAATGGCGTATTGCTCCTGGTTTCACAGTGTAATGGTGAATGTTCAGAAAATATGCTTGCTTTTGGTTACTGGCGCAACCTTTTTCTCTCTGAGCTTCTATGCTTTCCCTGTGACTCTCCGTTCAGCTGCTCTTCAGGCCTAGAGGCAGAGCTTTGGCTGGCTAGTTACTACCTCCAGATGGCAAAGTATCCTGAAAAGCAGGGAAAGTTGCCCCTCTCCTTCCCATCCTTTTAATAACCTCAGGCTAAATCTTCTAAAGTCAGACTAAAGTATGGCTGGTCAGTGAAAACTTAGCTATTGTCAACCTCTAACATTCAAAGAAGGAAATCCATGCAATATAATCCCTGGATGAAAACTCATTTTGACTAAAATCCTGTTTCTCCTGCCGCCCCTCTAACCTGCTGCAATCAGAAGGGCTACCTTTGGAGCCTTCGGAATGTTGAGGTCTCTTGCAAATGGCCGAGTGTCTGATGGGCAGACTCGAGCACTAGCTGAATGAATTTGGTGACCATGAAATGGTAAACCCTCCTTTTTCCTTTTGCTTCTCATCTCATGGGGAATTGGCTAAAACTAGAGGCATTAAAAAAAAACCAAACCAAACCAGAGTCCGTGGGGCTGTCTTTCCATCGCTCTGCCGGAGAGAGAGGATGAGACAGCTGTGGCGATGCCTTTGCAGTGGCTTGCTCTGGAAACAGTGAAATCGCATGGCAGATGGCCTCCTTTTTGGATACACTAACATCGCTCCTCCTCCTGGCCCTTCTTGCGTTTGAATGAGTCTCGGAACAGTCCCACCGAGAGAAATCAGCTAGGTAGACAGCAGGGCTTGCTGCTTTAATTCACCTTTGCACCATCAGCAAATCAGGGGCCTGTTTTTCTCCAGCATTTGGAAGTCCCAAAAGGTTACCTTCCTCATCTACAGTTTACGTGTCAGCCTTTACTGCTCGTTAGATTTTCAAAACAAATGCATAGTACAGCCACTACCCCCCAACCACCGCTAAAAGGGGAATGTCTAACAGAAAGAGTATAAGTAGAATCTTTCTTGATATATATATGTATACCAAGATGAAGAGGTCTCGATGACTTTTTACATTTGACCTAATTTTACAAGAGGATTTTTAAAAAGACAGTTCTATTTATGGTTACCTCTTAGCTCCGAGTTCTTCTCTACCAGAAACCTAAATTATCAGTGGGAAGTTCTCTCTGCTGATTTGTGGAAGTACATTCATGACCAAGGAGGACTGCTTAGTATTTATGTTTCATTCCATCCCTGGTTTAAAATTTCTTTTCCTGATCCTTTCCGATGAAGGTGACAGTTGCTTGGATATAGTTGGTGTTCTGAACACATACCTGTTAGAATCTGAATTGGAGCCACCTCCGTGAATCCTTTAGCACCTTGAAACGACCAAGTGACTAGCATTCCATTTAGTTTTCAGCTAGTACTTTATACATGGAGAGCTTTTCATAGCCAAGGACCAGTCTCTCTGTAAGGCAGGAGTTATGGAATGCAGAATTCTGTGTCACCTTCAGGTCTATCCACAGTAGGCCCCTCAGCCAAAAGAGACCCACACGACCAGATTCTCTTAAATTATATTCTTGTTCTCAGTGAAGAAGCTGTAACAGCAACATCAAGATCAATCTAGGAGGCTTCTCTCTGTAGAGTTCCCCAAATCATCCCTCATACCAACTTTTTCTCACTTAAGGAGTCAGTTTTTTTTTTTTAACTAAGACTCTGCTGACCCCAGATGGCAAAGTGTGAGCTTTATGATCTGACCCAGAGGGACAGACGACTTCTGAGTCCAGACATCTCTATCCGCCAGTACAGGACAGTAGTTATGGTTCACCTTTTACTCCGGCTAAGAGACCTAAGAGGAAGGTTACCCCTAAGAGGAGACAGGAAAGACCAGTTACTCCTCCAAAGAAAAGAAGAAGAAAATTACATAGGATGGAGCATTATGCTGCGGAGACTCGTCAGGACAAAGTAAGTTTATCTGTTGTTCCAAAGCTTTGTGGCGGGCAGGTCTGAGTTGAAGGTTTCCTTCAGTGCCTTGGTTTGAAAATCAGCTGAATATGTTAAAGAAAAAGTCTGGTGTGTCATCCTTGGCTTTGAGTCCAGAAGAATCTGCTCCTTCAGAGGTTAACACTGATGTGAAGACTTCTTGATCTTTCAGCCAGAAAAAAAAAAACAAAAAACAACTTCTACTTTCTTTAAAGTTAGTTGCCCCAGACTAGTATGAATATTTAGGCTTGAATGAGTGTTAAGAAAGCTATTGGTTTTGCTTGCACTTTTTCACAGAATTTGTCACAGTTTCTTGTAGCCTTGGTTCTTGAGAACAACCCAGCAAGGTAGTCGGGGAAATCCTGAGAGACGGTATAGATTAGAACTCAATAGTATTTTGGACTAGATTAGTGGTCTGTACCTTCCAAGTTCAGAAGAGGTCTTAGATGATAGGCAAGGGAAGAGCCGAGACAGAAGGAGAGAGAAAACAAGGGGTAGATAGAGTTGGGTGTGTTTTCTTATAGAGATACGAGCAATGTGTACTCTTTTCATTACATTCAGAATAGCCTATAGGTTGTTACTTTTCTTGAAACCTCCGGAGACCTCCGAGGGACTATCTTATTTATGATTGTTTGAACTAATCACTAAGAAATAGGTTCTGGATTTTAACCTGAGTCATCTTTCTGACTGAAGAGAATGAATTTGTTGCCAAGGGTTGACATAGGTTGTGCATTTGGTATTTCTTTGTCCAGGTGAAGGTCTTAGAGGAGAGCACAGTTTACTCAGAAGCAAATACCGCTAAGTCTGCCCTCTGTTAGTCTCTTCAGATTATGCCGCACACATCATTATGAAACTTTCACTTGTGACTTACTCCTTGGGACAGAATTTGAAATATTGACTCCTGTCATGAAGAAAAACAAATTTACACCTGATTTTACTGATGACATGATATGAGGAAAGGTCAAGAGTCATCTGAGAAGATGCTAATGGAAGATAAGATTATGTGTCTGAGGGAAAAAGATATGCCGATCCCTTCCGTTCTTATCTCTGTCATTTTGAGTGGATATGTGTGATTGTAGCTAAGCTGTCAAATTCAGCTAAAGTTCTGTCAAGTGTTTGTCTGATGGGATGTTTCTTGAAAATCTTTCCGTTGCACAGAGATGAGAGGGAGAAGGAAATCTCTAGTAGGTGGTGGCATTCCTGCTATCAGAAACTTCCATTTGAAACAAGAACATGAGAGATGGATTATGATTCTTATGCTTTGGAAATGTTCTTCAGAGAACTGAGTTTTCAGTTTTCGTTAGGCTAAATAAGAAACGTTCTAGAACAAGCTCAATGATTCACTTCTATTGAAGTTTGATCTCTTGTAGATTTTTATTTTACTCAAAATCAGCTTGAAAGGGACTAAACTGAGAAGTAGTAGCTTGCTTCTTAGCAGTGGTCCTTCTATTAAGAATCTATTGTTGTCAGAAATTGACAGTAAGTTTTTTGGAACACTAGATGGATCTCTTTGTATTAATGATGCTCTAATTTGGCATCCAGTGGAAGGTTAGCGTTTAACCTCAGAACTGCTTTTGATTCACTTAGCCTCCATCTTCTTGCCATGGTTCAAAGCCTAGGTGATTTCACGTAGGGAACAAGAGGCTTAAACTGTCCATCTGACTCACTGTCAAAATTCTTGGACTTAAAGAACATGGTTACATTTTAGAAAGGCCATTTTATCTCTAAAAAAAGAAGTGCCCTTAATTTTTCTATTTTTATATCAAAGAATCTTGAAAGGGATTGAATGAGGAGAGGTTTTACATTCCTAAAAGAATATAAATAAAAATGCTTAGACCATGTTTCCATTTAGAAAGGCAGGAAAATCTCCCTAGACAAAGCTCTGCCTCTGGGCCTGAAGTTTTCTTTCCAGAATGTTTTAGGGGTAGAAGATCTATGAGATACTGAAAGGAAGAAAAAAAAAAAAAAGAAACCTTCAGGGACTAATTTGCTCCTTTTTCCAGATGACAAATCCTCTGAGGGATATTGACAAAACAGTGGGGCAATTAATGGATGGACTGAAACAACTAAAGCTGCATCGCTGTGTAAATGTCATCTTTGTTGGAGACCATGGTAAAGCTTTGTTTCTTTATCCAGATAGATAACGTTTCTGATGTGCTGGGGAAACCCTTGCTCTCAGAATCCCAGGTTGTATTCTTCTTCCTCCTTCCGCCTTTCTTCAGGATGGAGAAAGAAATCGAGCCGTGACTCAAAATTATGAGACGACCTGAGATGACCCTGCATACATTTTGATCAAAACCAGGGAATTCCTGTATCTTCCTATTCTTCGCAGGAAAAGCCTTCCTACAAAAATCTGTCCCATATTAAAAAGTTGCAGGGAATTCCCTGGCGGTCCAGTGGTTAGGATTCGGCGCTTTCACTGCTGGGGCCTGAGCTCAGTCCCTGGCGGGGGAACTGATATCCCTCATGCTGTACAGCATGACAAAAAAAAAAAAAAGATTGCAGACAATTCCCTTGTGATATTAAGAGCTTCCTCTGTGAATGTGACATATCCCTCCTAGCCACATCCCCAAAAGGAGCCCACAGAGTTCATGTGGCTAAAAAATAAATCTAAATATGATTTTAAAAAAGGTGGAGACACGGGCTTCTTGTCAAAGAAGTGGCATATGAGAAAAGTGATTTCCATGCGTTCATTGAGCGAATTCAAGACCCAAATCAGAGGACCCTGGTTCAGTAGAGAAGACTGTTAAGAGAGGAAGAAGCAGTTTAGGAAGCTGTTTTCTAAATCACTGTATAAAGTAGAAAAATGTATGGATTAAGAGCATTATAAACATATATGTCTGTAGAGCTGGGGTGGGAGGGTGCAGCAGAGAGCATTCTTATTTCACAGGTGTGCAGACTGAGAGTGCCTTCTGCCTTCCAGAACCAGCAAATTGAAATCATGGCTCTGGAATATGGGGCTGCTCCCTTCTAGGAGAGGGTTTGGAAGAAGAAAATTAGTTGACTTGGTAGTTCTGTTAAGAAGGGCAGATAACTCTCCCTAATCAAAACTCTGCTCTGGGCCTGAAGTTTTCTTTATAGAATTTTCTAGAAGATCTATAAGAAATTAAAACAAGAACAAAACAAAGAAAACCCTAGAACTAATATGCTCTTTTGCAGGGACTAAATGTAACCATCTGCAAAATCACGTTCCATGAGTTTGACTTGGTGGAGAGCTGCAGATAAGACAGAGAATGGGGGGCCTGTGACACAGCTGATTTGATTTAAGTTGCCCAGAGGTGTCAAGAACACTTGCTTACATGGTGGAGCCATATGTCTAAGAAGTAGATGGGCTCCAGTGACTCACATGCTGGAGCACTGTAAAAGTCTTGGCTGGATTCCAGTCTGGTCTTGCCAGTGTACAGGCTTCTGAGATGAATAGATGGCACAGCATCTCTTTCTTAAAAGGTAGCATTGTCTAGTGTTCCAGAGCCTGGGTTTGGGAGAAAGAATGAGTTGCAATGGAGTTCAAATTGCACTGTGCCACTTAAAAGCCTCTCCAAGTCTCAGCCTCCTGGTCTGTAGAATGAGAACACTAATACCACCAACACAGAGTTGGTCTGGAGGGTGAAGGGTGATGATGCTTGAGAAGCACTTTGAAAGCAAAAGAGATGGTTCACCACTGGGGTGGCTTAAGTGACTTAGGAAGGCAGCAAATGGAAGAGTCTTCTAGTCTTCCATTAACATGTATTTAGAGACTTCCCCTTCCTGGATTCACACTGTACTCGAACGTAACAGCTGTTTATTGCTTCAGTTACTCCTCCTGAGATTTTAAATGTTAAAAGGCAAGATCTATAACCCTTGTGCTATGTTGGGATATGTTTTTCTCTCTCTTCCTTCCAATTTATATTTTAAAAAGAGGGGTCTGAATCTGGGATCCCAGAAGGTGATAATTTGAATTTCACCATATCTGGGCCACTCTGAGTTATATTTCTTTGTTCCAAAACCTTAGGGAATCCTTTACAGAATCATTTAAGTTTCCCCACTTAAAAAATATTTGGATACTGGATTATACAAAGCAATATATTAAACCTTTATAGCTTCATCTCATCTCATAAATTCTGAAATGACAATAAAGTTCTCTTCCAGCCTCCATAACTTGTGATTCTAAGATTTGAGTTTGTTTTTATTTATTTTTTTAATATTGATCAAGAAATTCTCCTTGATGGGAGGCAGGAAACAAATCATGGGTGGGAGGGGGCAATATTTGTTGGTGAAAAAATTCCCTACCAAGACCCTTTTTATATTCTAGTTGCTAGCTTTCAGTTTTAACTGATTATATTGTTTACAGCTTGTTTTCAGCGTTATTTTGTTTTTCAGTTTGGGTGGTCACTGGGGCTGACATTTTTCTTTCTCTCTCTTGTTGCCAGTATTGTTTTGTCAGTAACATCCAAGGCCACCAGTGAAGGCAGGGTGAGGACTGGTGATTATGTACTCAAGTCGCTAGATACATTAGAGAGTTGGAAAATGACATTTTGTAAAAGGGACACAGCTATTTACACCACCCCTAGCTGGGAAGGGTTTAAAGCAATCTGGGATTTTTTTTTTTTTTTTAAAGAATAGCTCTTTTACATAATGACAGTGTAAATAGATTTTTTTTTTAAGATCACAGTTACTTCCTTTATCTTGTTGGTCTTGCTGAATGACTTAAAGTATAATTGAGATGATGCATTTTCAGCCTTCTAGTGCTGCAAGATGATATGACTAAAGCAATGTCTGATGAAAAGATTATATAATGAAACATTCAACAATTCAAAGTCAAGTTAAGAAACCTCAAAAGAGAGGGATCCTCATGTTAAGTTGTGAAAAACGAATTAAGGAGAGGCCTGAATGTTACCTTTAGTGTCTGTGTGGAGATTTTAATTTTACAGTTGCCTGAAAATACTTTCTTTTCCCTCCCCATAGGAATGGAAGATGTCACATGTGATAGAACCGAATTCTTGAGCAATTACCTAACTAATGTGGATGACATTACTTTAGTGCCAGGAACTCTAGGAAGAATTCGACCCAAATTTAGCAATAATGCTAAATGTAAGTTGACTCTTAAAATACTAAATTGTTAGAAGGGTAACTTAGTGGAGTGAGAAAGGGCTTATTTTCTGAAGCTAGACTACTTGGGTGGAAATCCTAGCTCTGCTGCTCAGCTGAGTGAACTTGAATGAGTCACTGAAATTCTAAACCTCAGTTTTTTTCATCTGAAAAAAGGGATGATAAATAACAACGAGCTCATAGGGTTGTTGTGAAAATGAATCTATGTATATCACTTAGAATAGTTCCTGGCCCCTGGTAGCATCATGTAAATATTTGCTCTTGTTTTTATCATGTGAAAAATACACTTAATTTGAGTCACGTGTATAACCATAAACTTCTGCTTACAAGAGACAAACTTTCCAACAAGAGGTTCAGGTTTACTCTTTAGCTCAAGTGAGGGAGTCCATGACAGGGTTGGCAAAAGTGCCCTCAGACCCTAAACCTTCCTAGGAGCCTGGTTGAAGGGAACTCTTTACCTTTAGAAAGGTGATTGACAGAAAGCAGCAGGAGAAACTCTTAAGTCCTTGGAAAGTGGCAGCTGTTTTGAAAGATTAGAAATGAAATAAACAGGAATAATCTTATCACTTCTGTTTTACACATTTGGGTTATGATATGCCACTGACGAGAACTTTGATTTATGGGCTAAGATGTTTTACATGCTGCCCAACCACCTAGCTTTGGAGAAGTGTATAGTTTTATCGGAGGCATGCTGCATTTTGGGGAAGAAAAAAATCCTTTCGCATTTTTAGCCTTGGGAATAAGAAACCATTGGCACCAAGCATAAAGCTTTGGAAAATTAAGTTTTCCCCAAACGATGTTACTGAGTCAACAGAAATGGGAACTGTTCCAAGGTCAGCTCCAGGCAACGCTGTGAAATAAACAAAACGTTGGTGTCTCTGCCTTCTCTTTTCCATGCCTTTTCTATCTTCCGTGTCCTGTCTTCTCTGTTCCCTTGAGCGAGGCAGGCCCTTGCCAGAGTGGCCTGCAGAGTCACTACGGTACCTCTTGATTTAGTATTTGCATTCTAGGGCTTATGCAAGAAAGTTTTTGTCTATTTTGAAAAGTATTTCAAAACATCAGTAAAAGTAATGGGGAGGTTGCTTTAGGGGTGGAAAGAAAACTTTCCTAAGGCTAATGAAATGATAACTACCAATAATTAAATGTCTTGTATTTTAAAAAACACGTTCATACATTTTATGAGAGATGGGAGAGCGAGGTGTTTAAGAGCAAAAACAACGGTGGCAGGATGTGTGGGTTCAAATATTTGCCATCTGTAACGTAAGGATTTGGGGGAAGATTAAATGAGAGATTCTCTACATCTCACTTAGATGAGTGTTTAGCACGTAGTCAAAGCTATATAAATGGTAGTTATGACGATGATGTTTTCGTCACATCACTCTTTCAGCCAGATGTATACACATTTTATTGAATCCTTCCAATGGCCTGTGTGTTAGGTATTATCCTCTCCTCTTATAAACAGTGGCAATCAAGGCTCAGAGAGAGGTGAAGTAACCGGCTAAGAGGACGACAGTCAGTGAGCGGCAGAGCGGGGATTTAAACCCAGATGCCTAACTGACTCTTAACCACTACCCTGTCCTGGGGGCCTCCCCTGCTCTCTGGGAGCTGTTAGCATGAGAGGGCTGAGTATTTCAGAATTGAAGGATTGGTGTCCCACACGTGGACTCAGGCATTTGTTATTTCCTAGAAGTTCTCCGGGATTTATCTGAGCACAAGACTGCCCTGTCCTATTTATTTTTCTTCATTATCAAAGAACATGAACTCATTCTGTTTGGTCCCTTTGAGGACTGTGGTTGATGAGGTCACTGAATGTAGAGGTTCACAGCATGGCTTTGCTCAGTCAGATTGCCAGCAGGGCCCCAGTGTGCACGTTCCCCTCGTCCCCCGCCTCCACCTTCTAAATGCCAATTGGCTCAGTGAGGTTTCTGATCGCACCTACATTCCAGCAGACTAGTTGTGAATGACCAGGGAGACAGTGCCTGCAAAGCCCTTACAGAGACCGAACGTGGTATGGACACAATTTGGGTTAATTATTACCGCTACCATTATTACTTATTTTCTTGTCATTGAAAGATGCAACTCAGTTTTAACCCCAATTTAAGGAGAAGGGAATCCACATTTTTTTATCTTCGAATTTCATAGCTTTAGAACTAAGATGCTGAACATTGTCTTTGAAGAGTGTATATTTATGCTGCAAGGAAAGCTTATTCATGCATTTGCACCAAACATGAACAAATATTTATTTATATTTATTAACAAATGTTTATTGAGTGCTTACCAGGCCCTGGGGACGCAGCAGGAAATGACAGAGACATGACCTGCTCCACTGATGTTTATAGTCCAGGGACGGTTGCCTCATGGCTGTCGGTATCTCTTCTGAACGCTGCTTTCCTTTTCTGCTGATTCTATAATGACATGCTGAAGCAAATTTTTGGAAAACAAAACAAAATGCAACCAACCTACAATCTCCTCTTTCTCCCCCCACCCCCGCCAAAAAGGGACCTTCAGATAATATAATCCTGTCCACAGTTTATACACAGCCATCATTTACATAGTTTTGCTTTTAGCTAGTTCAGGGTATTGACTAAAATATCCTTTGTTTGCTGGTAGTGAAAGTAAAGAAGGTACATACATGTGTGTGTCTGTAACTGGAAAGGGGCAGCCACCTATGTAATTAGACCTGTGATATTACTGAGGAAAAAATAATGGATTAGAAGATTCATCTTAAAAGTGGTTGATCGCTTGTTTGAAAGATCTGCAGATACATAGGAAGTTACATTAAAAGCCCCAAATGCCCAGTGTAGTTCCTGATGTTAAATTTCAAATAAACTCAATCCAGGTTCCAGAGGGACCATTTGGGAGAATTTTAAAAAAGCAATTTACCCAGCAATACCCCGGTGCTCTGGAAGGAGGAATTCCCTTCCGGAAAGGTTGACTTGGACCTAGCAGGGACATTTACCATAGGAATTGTTCCTCTCATTTAGATACATTTCACTTACTGAAATTTTAAATACCCACACACAGTTTTACATATATTTTACACAAAATCTAAAGTGATAGGTCTTCTAGGAGAAAAAAAAAAGAATCGAGTCTCTCGCTGCAAAAATGATTTCTCTCAGTGATTACTGTCAACTCTTTTGAAATCTTTCTCCTTCTCTCTTTGAACAGATGACCCTAAAGTCATTATTGCTAATCTCACGGTAAGTATTGCATGTCACCAGGCCTCTGCCCTTGGAGTAGCTTCCACACACTCATCTCCTGTATTCAACTCCCCCGTAGGCTGAGAGGAACATTTTCCTCACTGCCCTGCCATCCTGTATATTTGTTTCCCTAAGAGCTTTCTGGCCCGTGGACAGCTGCAGGCTCCCTAATGGTCTTGGTAACAAAACAAAATGAGAGTATTTGACCTTTGCCATTAGGGCTGAAAAGTATTCATTCATGATTAAACAGATCCTTACTCTTTCTGAACCAGATCTGCCCACCACCCTGTTCCATAGTTTTCCCATCCGGGATAGAGACCTTAAAGGCACATGAGACTGTAATCACATGGTCCTGAACATGCCTTCTCCTCCCTTCCCACCCCACCTCCCCATCCCTTGATTTGAAGCATTTGGGAAAAGCCTTGGAGTTTGAGTTGCTCTTCATGATGGTCTCGCGAGTCAGGAATGTATCTTAACAATTACTAACTCCCCTCTGACAACCTTCTATGTCTTCTTCAACATTATCTAATCCCCTTTGAATCTATTTGTTTTCAGCTTTTGTCATTTGATAGGGGTGACCGATGCCATTTATTCAGTAATTAGCCTTTCGTTTGACTTAAAACCTCCTTCCTCTTTCTAGAGAGAGTGTCTTGGACTCTTCTAGAAGACACTCCATCTGAAGTTCAATATCCATTTCTATTTCAGTGTAAAAAACCAGATCAGCACTTTAAGCCTTACATGAAACAGCACCTTCCCAAACGTTTGCACTATGCCAACAACAGAAGAATTGAGGAGATCCATTTACTGGTGGACCGAAGATGGCACGTCGCAAGGTAACTTGGGGATAGGCTGTCCCTGATTCTCATCTTCATAACCACCCCTCTGGCAGCTGGAGTGCTTTAAGGTCCTTAGCCATTATAAAAAGAAATCTCAGTTGGAAATCTCATCGTTTGCAAAGAGTTTGTGTGCTGGATAAACAATTAGCCCCGAGACAATACATCTCTGTGTTCCTGGTCTCAGCATCTTGGTGGCTCTTTGTAGCCTCTCAGTGCATCTTTGTCTCTCTGTTTTGTTTTTCAAATTTACATTCTATTCTTATTACTTGAGTAAATCAAACATACGCCTGGGACATCGCCTTACCACACTGGACAGGTTTGGCCTCCGTTGATGAAACTCAGCTTGTAGTGACATTTATAGAAGAGTTCAGAAAATGTTGTTAATCTTAAAACCTCTGTTACTCTGTTACTGAACAGAGGCGTGTTTTACATTGCCTTAAATATTTCAGATGTTTGCCTTGTTTTGAACTACAAAAGACTCTCCAATATGGAAGAGACTATTCCTTGCTCTTGAATCTGATGTAGGATGTGTCTGGAAGCTCTGACCAGTTCCAAAGAGTTAATTATCCAAAGCTTAATCACTTTCACACAGACCTGGGGGTAGCCCTTTCCTACTCACTCTTTTTTTTTTCTTCTTTCTTTTGGCTGTGCTGGGTCTTCGTTGCTGCGCCTGCGCTTTCTCTAGTTGAGGTGAGCGGGGGCTACTCTTTGTTGCGGTGCGCGGGCTTCTCATTGCGGTGGCTTCTCTTGTTGCGGAGCACGGGCTCTAGGCGGGGTCTTCAGTGGTTGCAGCACACGGGCTCAGTATTTGTGGCACGGGCTCTAGGGCATGTGGGCTTCAGTAGTTGTGGCTCACGGGCTCTAGAGCGCAGGCTCAGTAGTTGTGGCGCACGGGCTTAGTTGCTCTGCGGCATGTGGGATCTTCCCGGACCAGGGATCGAACCCGTGTCCCCTGAACTGGCAGGCGGATTCTTAACCATTGTGCCACCAGGGAAGTCCCCCACTCACTCTTGCTCTGACTTTCTCCTTTAAAAAAGTGCTGAGGGCTTCCCTGGTGGCACAGTGGTTGAGAGTCCGCCTGCTGATGCAGGAGACATGGGTTCGTGCCCCGGTCTGGGAGGATCCCACATGCCGCAGAGCGGCTGGCCCCGTGAGCCAAGGCCGCTGATCCTGTGTGTCCGGAGGCTTGCTCCGCAACAGGAGAGGCCACAACAGTGAGGGGCCCACGTACCGCAAAAAAAAAAAAAGTGCTGAGACTCAGTCTTAATTAACTTAGTAATAATTGAACAACTACTAGATGTACTCTGGCTTGGAACTTGAATGAATTTACAAGGGAGAGAAGATAACAAGAAAACGTGTGTCCTCTAAGAGATTGCATCAGTATGGAACATCTAGAGAGACACATGTGACAAATACACGAATATCCTACTGTAATTGTCAGGGGGTGCATAAAGTGAAATATGTAGGATTGTGAAGAGATATGTATGTAAACTAGAAATTATTGAGATCATTTAGAACAGACATGGGGAGTCTTCAAGGAAAAGTTACAAAACTGTGACCAAAATGGCTTGGCTGAGTATGGGATGGCTTGGAAGAATGAGCAAATTTGTACCGTTTGTAGGTTTCAATGAAGAAAACTTGGGAGTTGAGTAGGAGTTAAGTAAAAGATGAAGATAGTTGAGCAAATTAGTGTAGACCAAAGCCAGCCATTTTAATCAGCAGTAATTTTTTTCAACTTATGTCTTGCACCGTTGAGTTATTATATGCACATATCTTATTATCCCAAGCGGAAAGTACTTTTCCTAAGAGCAAAGACCCCAAAGTTTAATTTCTTTGTTTTCCCCCAAGCACTTTACTTCAGTGCAATGTACCTATAGGTACTTAGGAAATATTTGTCTTAATACACATGAAAGTGTTTTGGAAAAGTGCAGCACGACTCTAGGCAAAAGGCATCTTCCTGTCTCAACAAGGAAGCTCAGATGCTTTTGATGTCTAGAGAGCAGGGTTTCCGTTTTCTGTTTCTAAATAGAGGTACTGTCTAGGTGAGGCTTGGCTCTTCTTAGCTATGCCACTATTACATATGTTAAGCTTATGACTCAGTTATGTTCTCTAGTGGTATTACTAGGTAAATCTGTTGACAGGTAAATTTGTATGCAAACATTTTTATAGAATACAGATCTCCATTCATTGATTAAAATCACATATTTTTAAAGTGCCAACTGTGTGCTTAGCATGGAGCATAGTGATGGGTATGTAGAAATGAACCAGACAAACACGGCCCCAGAGTGGAGAGTCTTACAGTCCTGGAGCTAGTGAAGCACATAGGCAGACAGTTGAAGCTTTGTGGCAACCCTGCATCGAGAGTCTATAGGTAACATTTTTCTGACAGCACTATTTTTAAATTAAGGTATGCGCGTTGTTGTTTTAGACATAATGCTATTGCATACTTAATATAGTAGAGTGTAAACATACATTTTCTATGCACTGGGAAACCAAAGACTTCATGTGACTCAGTTTACTGTGATGTTCTCTTTATTGTGGTGGTCTGGAATCGAACGTGCAGTATCTACAAGGTGTGTCTATACCTGTGACCAGGGCTTTGCTCAGTGCAAGCACGAGGCATGAGGAGGGGACCAGGACTTCAGGTCCCAATTTGTCCTGGGCTGATTGTCAAAGCAAAAGCACTTGGGGCAAAAGAACAGCATCATGTTTTCGTCACCACAGGAGTGATGCAATTACAATGAGAAGAAGATACTTGTAAGATCCACTCCTTAGAGATATTTTTTGTGCATTGTTTTTCTGGTTTTTCTTTGTTTAATCAGAATGATTTCATGAGAAATCCTGACTGATTGTACAATTGTTTCACTCTAGGAAACCTTTGGATGTTTATAAGAAACCATCGGGAAAATGTTTTTTCCAGGGAGACCATGGATTTGATAACAAGGTCAACAGTATGCAGGTATGCTCCTGGAAGTGTGTTTTAGTGACTCCAGGAAGGGATGGGAATGGTGGTGTGAGTGAAGCTTGCAAAGCATTTATAAATCAAGGAAGGGTTGCTACTGGATATTAGCAATGCCTAATTGTTTTGTTTGTTTTCTTTTCTTTTCGAAGACTGTTTTCGTAGGTTATGGCCCAACATTTAAGTACAAGACTAAAGTGCCTCCATTTGAAAACATTGAACTTTACAATGTTATGTGTGGTAAGTCATTTATTTCATCAAAACCAAGAAAACAATCTTGAGTTAACGTATGAACTTCTTTCAATGTCGGAGAAAGAAATGAGGTGTCTGTTTTCTGGGATCACCTCATCTTTTCACACACAAAAAATGTTGTAATTTGCCCAGTGGTTCAAGAGACAGAATATCATCCCCTTCTAAGGCTTCTTTGTCTTCCTTCAACAGTTGACTAACGGGGAGTTTTCATAGTGTTGCTGTTGGCAGTCTCTGGCTGATCTAACATAGCATTACAGTTTGACACCAATGGTCAGAGGCTGGGTAAAGCAAGAGTTCGACACAGAGCTTTCTCCCACCTCCATCTCTCCCATTGCCGCCCAGTTAAAATTTCGCCAGCTTGTATCCTGGCCAGCTATTTATGTACGCCTAATTATTTTTCTTCCTTGAGTTTCTAGTTGCTGAATGAGGACAACTTTTCCTATTTAGTAAGGGAGTGCCAGTCTGGTGGTTAGAGGGGGAGTCTGAAAGTCGGGTCTCCTGGGTTCTTTTCCCATCTTGGCTGCTGGCTCTCCCCTGCCCCACCTCCCAGCTTAGGCAAGTCACTGTATGCTCGCTTGGCAACCATTTCACTTGCTGTGAAATCAGCCTGTTCATTTCACAGCGGCACTTTAGGGCACAAGGCCAAAACCTCCTCTTGTCCCCGTACTTCTGTGGAGTGCATGAGAGGGCAGACTAGAGGTTATTTATTGATTATAAGTCCCACTTCAAAATTCGGGATGAAAAGTCTCCTTAGACTTCTAGAGAAGCAGAAAGGCAATGGTACTGAGGCTGATGGTCCTGGGGTTGTAACTATCACAGACATACGCAGTAGCTAAGTAAGGCCCTATCTCTTCACTCTGTCTTTTTGGAAATGTCTCTCTTTATAATCAAGCAATGAACATACTATTTCAGAAAGCTGTTGCCAAGACATGATCAGGCAAGAATGATTTTGGAAGTAAGAAGTGAGCCTACAGTCTAAATTTGGTTTTATGCTATTCTAATTTGTGTTCCAAGTTTTCAGGCCCTTGGAAGGTGAATGGCTTTGACTCTCCCTATACCTCATCAAAAATATTTACAAAGTACCTGGCTCCTTTCTTTCTTCTCGTCAGATCTCCTGGGATTGAAACCAGCTCCTAATAATGGGACTCATGGAAGTTTGAACCATCTCCTGCGTACTAACACTTTCAGACCAACCATGCCAGAGGAAGTTACCAGACCCAATTACCCAGGGATTATGTACCTTCAGTCTGATTTTGACCTGGGCTGTACCTGTGATGATAAGGTAGAGCCAAAGGTAGAAATAATTTTTAGTGTTTATCATGGAGGAGCCTATTGGGTGTAGGGCAGTGCTGTCCAATAGAACTTTCTGTGATGATATGAATGGTATATCTGTACTGTCCAGAATGGTAGTCACTGGTCAGATGGAGCTTTTGAACACTGGAACTAAGTTTTTAATTTCGTTTAGTGACTTTAAATTTAAAGAGCCATATGTGGCTCATGGCTACCATGTTGGACAGCCCAGGGATAGATAATGAAGAACAAAAAGTAAAATGCAGGGCTTCCCTGGTGGCGCAGTGGTTGAGAGTCCGCCTGCCGAGGCAGGGGACATGGGTTCGTGCCCCGGTCCGCGAAGATCCCACATGCTGCGGAGCGGCTGGGCCCGTGAGCCATGGCCGCTGAGCCTGCGCGTCCAGAGCCTGTGCTCCGCAACGGGAGAGGCCACAACAGTGAGAGGCCCGCGTACCGCAAAAAGAAAAAAAAAAAAATAATACAATTCATAATGCTATTCTGTGGAATCACAATTCCCAACCAAAATGTTTTTTTCTTTTTTTTTCAACCTGGATCACATGTGTATCAGTCATGGTCCCAATAAGAAACAGATGGCCCATGCAGAAGAGGTTTTTAAAGAAGGCTTAAAGAGATTGTTTCAATCACATTTAATGAGAAGACTGTTTCAAAGGCTGGCAGGGTAGAGGGAAATCAGTGAGGGATGCTGAAGTACCCTGGGGCTAATAGGGTGCCAATTCTAGGTCTCAGCAATAAAGGGAGGGAGCAGTTACTGGCACATGGAGAAAGAGCTATATAGGAAGGAACAACGGAATTTGGTAGATGGGTGCAGCTAACGCAACCTGGTAGAGGGGAAGCTGGGGGAGTAAATCCACCCCTCCCAATCCCCCGCTGGTACCTCTCATTGTTGGAGCCCGGCTAGAGGGCAAGCTTGCTCTCTGATGAGTCCCTAGAGATCAGTCTCCCAGGGCACAGAGCAGGGTAAGGAAGGGTGTGGCAGGGCAGGCGTTGGGGGTGCAGATAGGGACCACCCAGCACCTCGTGTTTGGACAGTTATTGAAACAAGCAAACTACACATGTTCAGTAATGGTTTGCTTACTGAATTTTATATTGATCAAAGACCTTTTAGAGTTGCCCATCAGTGCTTCTGACAGCAAGATACAACCAGTGTTACCACTAACACTGGTTAGTGGTTGAGAGGGTTCCAACACAAAGCAAGGCAATTTTATTTTTGCGTGTGTGGTTTTCTCTCACTGCTGTGGCCTCTCCCGTTGCGGAGCACAGGCTCCGGATGCACAGGCTCAGTGGCCATGGCTCACGGGCCCAGCCGCTCTGCAGCATGTGGGATCTTCCCAGACTGGGGCACGAACCCGTGTCCCCTGCATCGGCAGGCGGACTCTCAACCACTGCGCCACCAGGGGAGCCCTGCCTGTGTGGTTTTATTACAGGCAAATGTGTGATCTTTCTATTAGACCTCATAAAAATGGAAAATAATTTTCCCACTGGTCTATCCCCCTCCCCTACCATTTGCTACCTTCTAGGATTCCTTGGGGCCTCAGAGCCACAGTGTGGGAGGCCCACCATGGGAGGAAGTTTGCTCTTCTTCCCTACCTCCTTCCCTTTATTAATCCTTCCTACTTTAGCTCCTGATAAGAACTAACAGGGCTTATTAGTATAAAGTAGGTAATTCTAAGACCTCAGCTGGAGGAGTTGAGTTGCCAAAGTCAACAGGAAGTGGTCTTTGAAGTGAATTCTAGTTATATTTTTAGAGGCATCTATTAGCTGTATCTTGTTTTCTGAATTACGTTTCTTCTGGGAAGCAAGAAGTATTTTGGTTATTTCATCTTAAACCGTTTTAGAGGGGTTCTAGATCATCTTTACTTTCTCAATGGGTTTCTCCAAAAGACTATTTTCCTTTTCTTAAAAAATAAATACAGACATACTGAAAAGGTATAGAGATTAAAAAAATGAATACTTCAATACACACATTGTGAGAAAGAAAACAGTACAGATTGAATGGAAGCTCCATGTGACATCCCACACCCCAATCCCACTTCCTTTCTACCCCAAAGGTAACTAATATCCTGAGTATAGTGTATATAATTGTCGTGTAGGCCTCTATACTTTCACTCCATACATATGTATCTCTTAAATAATGTATTAACTAATTTTTAGTATATAGTTCCCTAAAATAACCTATGGGATAGCTTTGGATATCTTATATTTTTATGTAAATGCTGTTATACTATATGTATCCTGCATTTAGTTGTTCATTCTTGTATTTTTGAGATTTATGCATATTAATATGTGAAGTTTTAGCTCATTCATTTTTACCACTAATAATTAATATTTAATTATATAATTATACCATCACGATTCTATTCATTTTCCTATTTGAGAACATTTGGTAATTTCCAATTGTTAGTTCTTCCAAACAATGCTGCAGTAGACATTACCGCAAATGTCTTTTTGTACACGTATGCTAGAGTGTCTCTAGAATATATAGTGGAAGATGGAGTTGCTGAGCCGTGACTTTTCAGAACTGCTGAGTCATTATGTTTTAACTTTAGGAAAAGCAATTTCATAACTTGGTTTGGGAATCACTTTAGTGTACCTAGAGATTAATCTGAAATATTGAGGCAATATTCGAATTAATTTACATATATACGCCCTAATCATCGTTGCCGACATGGGAGGTTGGTACCGTGATTATCCACACTTTTAAGGAAAGGAAACAAAATCATGGAGAAATTAAATAACATATTCGTGACCATAAATCACTAGGAAATGGAGCCCAAAATTTCATTTTGAGATAAAGTAGTAAATACTCTGCAGAGTTTATGGTATTGATGAAGTTTAGGATCCTGTTTTGAATTTAGCTGGGTACTAAATAGAGAGAAGGGTTCTGGAAAGAAAAAACGTTTCTGATTTGCTTTCTCTTCTCTTTTCTTTTTCTTTTTTTTTTTTTTTTTTTGGTTTTCACACATGAAGAACAAATTGGATGAACTCAACAAACGCCTTCATATAAAAGGGTCTACAGAAGGTAAGGAGTTGATGGAAAAAACAACCAGATAAGTTTTGTTTTCTAGCTTCCAAAAATTGGAGAGACTTCTTATTTACTTCATAGTGTAAGCACAATATTTTTTAAAATTCGAATTTGGATTGCAAAGTGATTTTTATACCATCTGGCAAAAGGTATTAGTTTATTCTATGTACACAGGATGCCAGCTGTGTAATAAGTCAGAAAATTTCCATTACCTTTTTTTTTCCCTCAATAGCTTTTAAGCCCTCTGAAAAGCAGAGGGATTAAATATACCATTGTGCATCTGATGGGTCATAAGTTAAGGTGCTTATGGGGACTTCAATGAAGGGAATGGAAGTCACAATTATAAATGGTAACAGCTGGCTCCTCTACTGAAGCTTACCTGCAGAGTCAGTGTGTATTTTACGGGAAGGGATGCACAGAAGGAACCAAATCAGATATCTCTCTTCAAAGAAGGATTATCTTGAGCCCTAACTCATTCTCCTCTTATTTTATGTACAATAATAACCCTCCTGTATTAGTCAACTTTTGCAAGCTTGTGATGAAAAAAGAGAATCTCAGTGGGCTGTGCATTTCTTGTTCATGTTTCAGGATGCTGACTATAGGCCAAGTGTGGCTCTGCCCCATGTGTACTTTTTATTCTGGAATCTAGGCTGAAGGAGCAGCCCCTAGCTGGGACATGCCCTTCTCGTGGCAGAGGGAAAAGAGGAATGGCAGAACCAGGCAATGGGTCTCAACACTTCTGCTTTGATGAGGCATCTGTCACTTCCATTCCCAGTTCATTGGTGAAAGTAGGGCACATGAAACCAGTGGAGTAGGGAAGTATATTCTTTCCACAAGGACACTGTCCTACAAGTCACTGGGCAATGGGTAGAAGTATATAATCCTTTACAAAAGAGCAGTAAATAATTAGGAACAATAATGCAATCTACCACATAAGCTCTTCCTTCTGGTTTTGAAATCCCAGGAAAATTAGAAGAGATTAGAAGAAGACGGAAAGGCTCCTACACAGGTTACTACAGCAGGTGGGATAGCACCTTGTAACAGCAAGGGAATGACCAAAAGTGTATTAAAAAGAAGACAGAAATCAAGCACAGCAGCCCAAGTCATGCAGTAAAGATGCACGTAGTCAAATTCTCTGGAGAGCATTACATGAGTTATTAGCTTACATATGGTTCTATTTATCGTACGTGCGATTTCCAATCTGATTAAGTAAAGGTTGAGGAAACCAGTGGAATATTTTATTTACTTGACTTATTTCCCCTCTTTATAAAGATCTTCATGTTTTTTCTTCTTCTCTTCCTACATCACCACCCTCCCGCTTCTCTCTTTGATGATAGAACACACAGACTCTTTGGCATGTAATTGGATGAACACGGCTTTTGAGATAGGACTTAGTTGATGGAAGGTACACAAATCCTTCACAAATCTAGAAGTGATTTGAAGTGTTTGACATCAAACCTCTAGTGGACTGCGGTGTCATTAGAATTGGAAAAATTACAATGCCACCAGGATCGAGGAGGATGGAGTCTCATGACTTGAGTTTTTTAAATATTCACTCACCAAGGCAGAGAAATATTACTGAGATGTTTCTCTTCTAAAAGTCACTAATGAAATAGTTAATTATGATAACTTTGAATGGACTCTAATGTTTTTGCTGATTCAAGCTCTGACTATTCGTGGTCCTAAAACATTTCCATCTGGGAAAAAAATCTTTCATTTAGTTTTTTCGTGGCAGTGTGCTCATAGGACAAAACCAGTCCCACAAGTCAGCGTAGACAGTGGCCTCAAACTTCTGAGCTTGAAAATAAGAGGCATCTTCTAGGTGAATCACTGACTCTCAGGGCTGGAAAGAGCCATAGTTATTGACCTCACCGCACCATTGCTCTGCTCAGAGTTGAATATGTGTCTTATCTCTAGATGATTTTATGTCACTGAGGCTTAAAGTTTATATACTTTCATGGAAATGGACCCTCACGTGTTTTTGTTGAGCGCCTACCCTGGGCTGGGAGCTGATTTCTCTGAGACGTCTGGTTCTGTCAGCTGTGTCACCAATAGTTTCCAGCATGTAACTTCACAATGGTAACATAAAATGTTAGGGGAGGATCATGGTAGCACACCTTCTTGGTCTGCTTATGGCCTGATGGGATAGTCTCTAATGATACAAGAGAGACTTTATTTATTTTTATTATAATTAACAGTTTAATATTCAATAGGCTTTTGGTAAGGTTGTTTAAGTTTATACAGTATTGTTTTGTATGTATGCATAATAATGGCTATTTGCAATTGCCAATAGCTGGAGTGATACAAGATAGACTTTAAAACTATTACATGAAGTTCAAATAATTATATATCATTGCCTTATTATGTGCAAAGCATTTGCTCATTTAGATTCTAGGATACGTGTAAGCCTCGGTGTTCTCTCTCCTGTCTCTTTCTCTCTCTGTCTCTTGGTGTCTGTCTCCTTAAGCGTCTTGTCTCAGTCATTTCTTCAGCTGCAAAGTGACATTTTCTTGGTCTGAGTTCTTTCAGGCCTTTATGGTGAGTCCTGGGTCATAAGTCTAGTCCCCCACTGGAAATAGTCAACGTCTGCTCTGCTGGAGTAGAACCTCGTGAATTCGAGGCGCTGTATGTGTTATGCTCAGAGCAATCACTTCCCCTTTCTGGCTATCTTTAATATATATTGAGGCTTTTAAACCATTTTGTAGACCTAAAGTTCTATACAAATGTAAAGTTGTATTATTTTCCTGCCTAGTTTTTTAAAAAAATACACCTATAGGTAGCTGATTTTTTCAGAATAAACCACAGGCCCTGCCCATTCCATTTGTAACATTCATATGTAACTGTTTTAATGTCATATGACATAAAACCACTCATACATCTGTACCAAACACACATGTAAAAGCTATGCATTCCAACAGTGAAACAACCCAGGGTAAATTTGAGGTAACAAAACAGTGGTATATTAAATTAATCTTAGGCTTTATTTTATTATGAATACTAAACTTACAGAATCAAGTCCTGTACTAAAATGAAGGGAAGAACAGATATGAGCTTCAAAAACTGGGATCTAAACTGCTTGCTAAAGCTTTACTATTTCTACATTTGTAGTGAATTCCGGATCTTAATTGCATGGCTGCTTTTCTGGATCACATGTATGTAATGTCTTGGCAAACTTACTGAATTTTTATTTTGTAATCCATGAATCAATGGATAAATGAATGAATGAAATGGAAATATTTAAATTTCTCACAGCAAGCAATTCTGGCACTTGAGCCAGGTATAATTTTTACTGTGAGAATAATTGCACTATTATTTTCACTTTAGTCTTTTCTCTACTAGCATTGCTAAACCATGTTTTGTATTTTCTTAGTCAGGTTGGCATTCACTATCATCTTTGTGAGACAGGGAATTAAACATCATCTTAACACCTATGTGTTTGGCTCCTTATCACACGCCATGAGAAATTAGTTTGGTTAGAAAAATGACTTCAACACTAGTAATTCTTGTTAACTTTAAAGCAGTCCTGAATAGCTAGAGGGGGAATATTAGGCAGGTTATACATAGAAAGCCAGTTCTTGAAAGTCATAAAGAACAGTATTTTTTAAAAAATAAAACAATCAGGGCTTCCCTGGTGGTGCAGTGGTTGAGAGTCTGCCTGCCGGTGCAGGGGAGACGAGTTCGTGCCCCGGTCCGGGAAGATCTCACATGCGCGGAGCGGCTGGGCCCGTGAGCCATGGCCGCTGGGCCTGCGCGTCCGGAGCCTGTGCTCCGCAATGGGAGAGGCCACAACAGTGAGAGGCCCGCGTACCGCAAAATAAAATAAAATAAAATAAAATAAAACAATCATTTATTTATCCACATAGATATTTGGCATTGTTGGAGGTAGAGTTACAATGGTAAACAAAATAGATAAAATCCGTGTCCTCATTAAGTTATTATTTTATTGTGAGATTTAGCCAGTTGATGAATTACAGCGTAGTGTTTTTTTTTTTTTTTTTCCAGTACGCAGGCCTCTCACTGTTGTGGTCTCTCCCGTTGCGGAGCACAGGCTCCGGACATGCAGGCTCAGCGGCCATGGCTCACGGGCCCAGCCGCTCCGCGGCATGTGGGATCTTCCCGGGCCGGAGCACGAACCCGCGTCCCCTGCATCGGCAGGCGGACTCTCAACCACTGCGCCACAAGGAAAGCCCCGAGAGTGCTGTTTCTTGACACCATTGCCACCTGAAAGTTATGGTTTCTAAAAATCTTAGTCTATTTTAAAAATTAAGTATGCATGTTAGTATGCTTGTTGCAGTGATTCATCAATTTGGTAAATATTTCTTGTCTGTTAGTGATAACACTCACAGATCTGCCCAAGTCACCCAATCTTCGGGTATTATCTTTGATTGTTCCTTAGGGTTTCCCTTGGATTCTCTTAAAGTCACTTACTTAGTAGCTGTGGTCCTAGAATGCAGAAACTCCTTGGAAAAAATCCTCACTACACAAAATAACATCAAACTTTACAGCCTGACTTTTAAGATCCTCTTTACCTTTTGTTTATAGCCTCCAAATGAGAGATTGTAGATATACTGTTTTCAAGTTTGGTTTAAGGGTAACCTTTAAAACAAAACCAACATCTTTTTCTTTTGGGCAGAAGAAAACCCATTTTAGATTTTGTACAGAAATGCATAACCTTCAGTTTTGTTCTGAAGGACCTCTTGAGGATAAAGAAGGTGAATAATCACCTCCCCCTGGGATTATTGTGGTATACTTTTTTTTTTTTTTTGCGGTACTCGGGCCTCTCACTGTTGTGGCCTCTCCCATTGTGGAGCACAGGATCCGGACGTGCAGGCTCAGTGGCCATGGCTCACGGGCCCAGACGCTCCGCGGCATGTGGGATCTTCCCAGACCGGGGCATGAACCCGCGTCCCCTGCATCGGCAGGCGGACTCTCAACCACTGTGCCACCAGGGAAGCCCCAGCGTAGTGTTTTAAGGGTTGAGGTAAGAAAGAACAGGACCCTACCAGAGGCATCAAATCTAATCCCAGAGGAGGTTGACATGGCAGTAAATGCTAGTAGACACTTCTAAGGCAAAGGAGGAGAAAGGATGTAGGAAAAGGGAAGAACTTGGGTAGAGACTTTGTGGTAAAATGTAAGAGCATATTATTCTGGGAGTAGATGTTTAAAACAAAAACAAAAAAGAGGAGAGATTTCATGTGGCTCTCAAGTCAGCCAGCTAATCTGTGGGAATATGAATCAGGAAGCTGAAGAGGGAAAAGAAACACACACTCAAGTCTGGATGACCAAGTTTTGGAAGACAAAAAGAATGAGCGCTGGGGAAGTCCACACCACTTAAAAAGATTTGCCTCACAGTATTTTGCCGACGTGGTATCTGGAGGAGAACCGTGGCATGTACCAAAAATGCCAGCCACTATTGTAAACAAGGAGCTAGGGTGTGGAATGGAGGCTCTGTCTGGAATTTCACGGAGTAGGAACCCAGCCTGGGAAGACACAAGCTATACTAGATCCGTATCAAGAAATCACGAGGAACATATTTCAAAAGCAGAAGCTTGCAGGCTCATCTCCAGGGTGGCTGGTCTCTAGATGAAGCACTTATGTGTCCAAAGAGTGAGCTTCAAGTACACTCTTGTGGCTCAACAAGGGACTTTTTGCTAAACAGAAATGCAATGGGTGACTTGTCTAAGATGTCATAGGGGATAGCAGGCTGTGACCAAGAACCTGTGATTGTTTGATACCCTGATAAACTGAAAAAGGGAAATCTAAATTTTGCTTCTGGACCTTAAGATGTTTCTTACTGCAAAGATGATTTCACCTCTTTCTTAGATGAAGCTATTATGCAACAGGAAGACCCAAGTAGATTCTTTGGGTCAGTTGGGGGACTTGGTTGGATATTAGGAGACTGCCAAAGCCACTACATTATTTTTCTTCATGTCATACATGCTCAGTTAACAATTGAGAAAAAGTCAGTCAGATAATGATATATTTGGGGTCCAACTGTGTGCCAAAAACTGCAGTTGTGCATATCTTGGGAGCTATGACACCTACATTTCAAAAGAAAATTGAGTTTCTACAGAAACTCAGAGCAGAAGTATGAGTAGAGATGGAGAAGCTTAACTGGAGAAATCTTTCAGGAGAAAGTGACTCTTAAGATGTCTCTTCCCCTCTTGTCCTTTCCTCCCTCTCCCCCCATGTCTCTTTCATGGGTGCTGAGCTATGTGACCATATTATTTGTCATCCCCTTTTGAAGGTGAGAAGGACAATTATGCCAGGGCAACAGGCATAAATGGGATGTGGGGTCACTCTGGCTTAGCTTCATAAGTTCTGTAAGGTCCATACTGATGCCACCTCATCCCCATCTGTGGCATGCCTCATGCTCTGTTTTCCTGTTCCACTATGTAGATATCTCTGATATAGTGAGCAGCATATTGCATTTTAGTTATTTATGCCATGTTTGTCTCTCTCATTGAACTGTGAGCTTCTTGAGGGTAAAAGCTCTCTCTTTTTTTTTTTGCGGTATGCGGGCCTCTCACTGTCGTGGCCTCTCCCATTGTGGAGCACAGGCTCCGGACGCGCAGGCTCAGTGGCCATGCCTCATGGTCCCAGCCGCTCTGCGGCATGTGGGATCTTCCCAGACCGGGGCATGGACCCGTGTCCCCTGCATCAGCAGACGGTCTCTCAACCAATGCGCCACCTGGGAAGCCCAAAAGCTCTATCTTAATTGTCTTTACCAAGTATCTCTATTCCATAGCCCAAGGCCTGACACAAAGAAGGTACTCAGTATATGTTTGATGAGGGGGGAATACATTAATGAAAAATTTGGAGGGAGATAAGTGACAGGACTGGTGGAGAAGTCATTCCCAGTAGAGAGAAAAGGAGTCATATATATAATAGCATAGAGTTGTTGACAATGATTATGAGCAGTATTACAAATCAATCAGCCTTCATGGAATGGAGTGCTATGTTGAGGAATGGTGAGAAATAAGGAGGAACCAGAGTTGGTGGAGTCTATAAATTGTCTAAGAGTGTTGATTGATGGCTGCTCTAAAGAGGGGTGTTGCATAGAGGAATATGGCTGCTGTTTTGTTGTCCTCTTAATGGGATAGATTGGATAATATGCCAGGTTTGCATCTGAGCTTGGAGGAATGTGTTGGGTAAGCATTAAAACTTGAATGATAAAAAGAGAATAGCTTCTCAAAGAATCTTGATACTTCTGCTTCCAGCTGAAACCAGGAAATTCAGAGGCAGCAAAAATGAAATCAAGGAAAACGTTAATGGAAATTTTGAACCTAGAAAAGGTTTGGTTTGAGTTTTGAAGGAAAGTCTGACCTGGTAAACTGCCCCCAAGTACTACTGTTATGATTTGCTGGCTTTTCATTATATTTCATTTATACGATATTAGCATATTATGTTCTAATTCTTAGGGGTGGGTCCCCAAATTTGGTAGCTTTATCAAGACTTCTACATTTACTGCAATGCTGACAAAGCCCAGCTACCCAGAACAGGCTTGTGCTGTGAACTGTGGGCTGTTTTGCCTCAAATCAGCAGTTCTACTTGGGAGGGTCTTGCAAAGTAATCTACAAAGGGTTTTCTCTGTTACTTGTGTAGAATGGTAATACTTTAATTAAAGCAACATGTATACATAATTTAGTAAGTGCCAGAACTGACTTTTTTCTAATAGAAATCATAGTAAAACAATTTTTTTGGATCATCACTTAGGGGATCGTGAATTGCCAAAGCCTCAGTCTCTCAATATTTTGGTCTGCAGGACCCCAATTTCTATGAATCTATGGCAGTTCTGACTTTAGCCTGTCTAAAATGGGCAGATCAAGCTTGAGGCATTTATTGTGGGCGTAGAATGAAGGTTTGCACATTAATCTCCCATGTCTTCTTCTTAGAAGAATAAAGTTTCAAACCTTTATTTTTTCCTAAGAGGAGAGCTTCCTCTTAGGGGTCTGAATCTACATTCTGGGGTTTTAACTGAGTTCTTTGGTAACCGATGACCTCCCTTTTGTATTTAAAGGACCCCCTTGAATGCCACTTATTTTATCTATACATGTTCCTTTAAGTTCTTACCTAAAGAGTTTTCCTCCATGTCACAAAGCTACTTACTTTAAATGCTCATTAGTACTCACTTTTTATGCTGAAATAATGCATATTTGAGTTGCAGTTTACAAATAATGATCAAAGAGTACCTTCCCCTTAATTAAATCTTTGGTTAATTTGATGAGCCTTTCCAGGGTCAAATGAATTAATTCTATAAAAATCTAATTGTCTTGACTTCCCAGTCAGCTGAATCATTTCGAAATTTAATAAATAATTGTCTTACCCATAGAGATTAAAATTCTTTATAACTGAAAAAAACCATTAAAATAAATATGGTATTTACTTTACAGTTTTGATAACTGTAAGCCTTGACCCACGCTTAGGTGATCAAATAAACCACAGAAGTGTTAGGAAAACTAACCTGATTAAATTAAGAAGAAGGAGCTACATTATTAATAAGTAAGCAAGCAAATTGTGGACAATTTGACTCTCTTCCAATATTTCTTTAACATTTGATGTACAGTTTAATATGTGTTTAAGACAGTTTATTTTTTTCTTTCCTAGAGAGACACCTCCTCTATGGACGGCCTGCGGTGCTTTATCGGACTAGATATGATATCTTGTACCACACTGACTTTGAAAGCAGTTATAGTGAAATATTCCTAATGCCACTCTGGACATCGTACACTGTTTCCAAACAGGTCATTGAGAAAACTGGGTTTCATGTTCTTCATGTCATTACGCTCCTTGCCTTAATATAATGATTGTTTGCTGAACAGAATTGTCTTAGACAAGATTTTAAGTTTTCCTGATGAAAGAAATCCTATATTGGATCTGTTGTAAAATATTTTGAATTAGACTTTCTGCAGTGTTCTAAAAACTTCATGGTAATAGGTGGAAGAGCATAGCATACTAATTCTTTTAGTTTTTCTTACTCTGCTCGACATGGTCCACTAGTTACAGAAGCCACCAGTATCTGGCCATTTGTTTTAATAGACTTTATTTTTTAGAGCAGTTTTAGGTTCAGAGCAAAACTGAATGGGAGAGACAGAAATTTCCCATATACCCACGGCTCCACACATGTATAGCCTGCCCCACATATCAACATCCTGTTCTTTTTTTTTTTTTTTTTTTTATCCTGTTCTTTTTTAATGAAGGTTTTATGTTGGGGTTTCAGTTTTGGTAAAGATGAGGTAAGAAAGTTTATTTCAGGAATTAGAAAAATTCATTGGGCAGTTGAACTATGTTTTTAAACTCTGAATACAAATGACTACTTCTACTGCCCCAAACACAGCTTCTTATTAATTTGTTCTCAGGCACATACAATACATATATAGTCTTTTTTTTAAAAATAGGAGATATGTCTATATTATTTCTCAGAATTTTATTTTTTAAGCTGTCTTATGTGGAATCTCATTCGTTATATCAACAGTGAGATTTCTGCCTTGCGTATTATTGTTTCACCTAGGACTGATAAGAGAGTCCTGCTACTAAAAACATAAGAGTTAAAAAGTTACTAGCTTACTACATTTAAAACTGAGGTCCTTAAAAAAAAAAAAAAGAGTCAATATCAGAATATGAGCTATAGTAAAAGCTAATGGGGCTTTGATTCTGGCTGTCTGGAACCAAACAATCTGGCTTCAGCATTTCCCTGTTGGTTTGGTGTTGTCTCTGCCATGGCATTGCTGACTACCTGTGACTACCATACAGGCTGAGGTCTCTGGCATCCCTGAACACCTGACCAATTGCGTCCGGCCTGATGTCCGTGTTTCTCCGAGTTTCAGTCAGAGCTGTTTGGCCTACAAAAATGATAAACAGATGTCCTATGGATTCCTCTTTCCTCCTTGTAAGTTACAGATAGCAGGATCTGACCATTCTAGAGGGATGTTATTTTGTGGAGTCTGGCGTGTGCAACTTGGTATTTAGGATTTCAGTGGTTTTTAGGTTTTCTAAAAAACCTAAAAGCCAGAGGGGCGCTCAAGAGATTGAGGAGATGAACTTCTCTGGGAGCCTTCCAAAAGCAGCCAGAAAAGAGACCAGCTTTCACAAATCCTATTCTCGGGGAATTCTAAAATGCAAGGGAATATTCTGTGTGTCACCTGACATCACTAAATGAGCATCTGAAAGTGAAATAGGAAATTATTGACATAAATCTTTTACATAATACTATAGAGGTGATCTCTTAAGAATACATGAAGCCCTTTAATTCTCTCTCATTACCTTGATGACATTTTTTTAAAAGTCCAAATTATGCCAGTAAAATCAAAGAATTCTTTTATAAAATACTTAGTAGACGCAAGACTAAGTAGGAAGAAAAAGAATCATAAAAATGTTTTTAAGGAGAACTATTGAGTGAAGAAAAGAGATTGAGTGGGAAGGGAAGTAGGAAATGGTATATAAAGAATGGGATAAGTAGGAATAAAAGGGTAGATCCACGCATTTCATGCTGTTTGGACCATTTTAGAAGATTCCTTTTTTTAATTGATGTCGATTTTATTATGTAATGGGCACTATTTGTTTTCCCAATGTTTAGATCTGAGCTCTCTGCCAGAAACTAAATATGATGCATTCCTCGTAACCAATATGGTTCCAATGTATCCTGCTTTCAAACGTAAGTCTAATATTTACCTAGTAGACTATTATTTGTGGAAAGAAATGTTTCTAAATTTACCACTTACCTTTCCTACCTCTCTATTCATTTTAATAATAATAATACCTTTCATGTGTTTAGCCTTTATAATTTTTGAAGAACTTTAATGTAAATTCTCTACTGCTAAGCCAAAATATGAATCTGTGAGTGAGGGAGCTTGGCAGGGTTTTTTTATCCCTTGTTTATAATTAAGAAATTGAAGTCACAAGAAGTGACCCATGAATGGCAGAAGCTGAGCTAAACCAAGTTTGTGCTTTCCTTCTAATCCGGTGTTCTCTCTATTTCAATGCTCAGTGGTTTAAAAGAGTCTTCTCTGTATTTTGGAGGCTACCTGACATTTAACAGCATCTGTATTTATTTATAGAATGTTACAGTAAAAGCCACTAACACCTTTTTCCTTTAGTGGGATGGTGATGTATTCTGAATGTTGACCCCGAAACCCAGCAAGAGCTTAAAGGGTCTCCTGAATCATCAGAGAATTAAGTTCAGTAGGTTTTAGGGCTGTGCAAATTATATACACTCATAATTTCTTTGTATATGACATAAATATTTGTGGATGATAGTGATGAAATGAATGGTATAGGCACAGTGAGCCCCAGCCCCAAAACTGAGTTCTGATCTCTGGAGTGTGAACACTGGCTATGTGATCATAGAAATGCCATTTAGCTTGTCATTTATAAAATTATGAGATTTGATTGCATGACTTCTATGGCTTATATGGATTTGTAACTTAACTGTCCAATGACAAAAACAATCCATTTTCTATTTCTGCTAACAAAGAGTTCATTCATTTGCCTATCCATCCATATTCCATCCATCCATGCATCCCTCCATCCATCCAACCATCCATGTATTCAAAGACAGAGAAAGCATTATAGAGTAGCTTTGACCTCCCTTTAGTTTATTTACAGTGAGCAGACATATATGCTTATAGGAAAGGTAGGAAAAGGAAACACTTCTACATAACTCCACTTTCTAAAGGAGTATTGGGCTGTGTTACATGACTCTCAGGGCTGAAATAAAGTCTCAAAATAGGACACGAGATGGTGGAATGTCATCTACAGAGCCGAGCCTCCTCAACTTGACATTGGTGAAATGGCCAACACGGTTTAGAGAAAAAAAAAATGTTTATTTGATGTCCTAATTTAGTAAATAAAGGCTTATTCAAAGGTAGAATCTCTTGCCTATGAGTGAAAAATTAAAGTATGCTTTTAAAAGGAGGTTTCCTCGTTTGTTCTCAGCCCCAGCTGAGAAAGGTTTCACAAACCCCCGTAGATCCATTTGTCCTAATATTACATGGAATGCAGCTTCATTGAATTTCCACAAATCAGGGTTTCCTGGATTTCTTTATCCTTTACTGATGCCTTTTTGACCAAGCAGCAATGAAGGAAGCACACGGTACCACCCTGAGGCTGGTGTGGCCAAAGGCCTTTCACAGAGGGCCCACTGTCCTTCTTCACTAGGGGAATGGTTTTCTTGCATGCCACATTTCTGCGGGTTTGGCCTTTTGACTGTTCTCATTGTTATTTCTTTCCCTCTATGGCTCTCCAATTTTTACGCTTAAGTTAACATTTGAACTTCTTCCCCACTGTCCTCATTTCTTTATTGCAAATAATTATCCATGGTATTTTGGCTCTGGTGGGCTGCTCTGTCTTTCTCATTTAGAATAGAGGATCAGCAGTTGAAGCACTATGGGAAAAATGCCCAAGCATTTTCTAATAAGGGGAGGTAAAAAATGATAACAGCCTGAACCTCAAAACCCCGATGTAGAATAGAGCATGGTAAGTTAAATCTAACATGTTAGAGCCAACTTCTTTGGTTTGCCTTTCCTGTCCTCTTCTGTTATTCCCTTCTTTTGCCTTTTCCCTTTTCCATTCTGCCCCTCTCCTTCCCCTGTGATTGACTATCGTGTAAATTGGAGCTAGCGAGGCCAAGGAAATCCTCTCTAGAGGATGACCATGAAAGTGAGAAATGAATAGCGGAGGAGAAACTAGGCATGCCTAGTCAGGGGACGTGTTTTCCAGATGAAGGGAAAAGCATATGCAAAATCTTACTCTGAAACAAGTTTAGTGAGTTGGGGGACAGGAAGAAAGGCATGTACCTGAGGGGGAAAGGAATAGGAGGAAAAGTCATGGAGGGAGGCAAGGGCCATGGTGGAAAGTTGGGATTTTATTTTAATTACAGTGAGAAATCATCTGGAGTGTTAGAGGTGGGTGTTGTGGAAATGTGATACAATCACATTTATAGTGTAAAAGGATCCATTTGGCTACTCCAAAGAGAATGGGCTACGGGGAAGGAAGAGTTTCTCCCAAGGTGCCAAGTAGTCTTTTGTGGTAGTTCATTGCAAAGAGGATAGTGACTTGGACCAGGGTGGATGCAGTGAAAATTGTGAGGAGTGGTCAGATTTGGAAGACTGGGATGTATTTTAGAGGTAGCACTAACAGGACTTGTTCACATGCATATGAAGTAAGGAGAGAAGTCAGGGATGAATCCTAAGATTTTGACCTGAACATCGGGGTGAATGCGAGTGCCACTGGCTATGATGGAGAAGCCAAGAGTTGGATCAGGAGTGGAAGAAAAGTCAAGAATTCTGTTTGGATAATTTTTTGTTAGATATGATTATTAGGTTTTCAAATGTACCATGAGAGGGCTGGTTGGGTAGCATGTCTGGAGTTGCCTGGAAAGGTTAGGGCTAGAGACATAAACTTGAGAATTAGCGCATCTATGACATGTGAAAGAAGAGAAAGTAGATTAAAGCCTTTTTTCAATTTCCCACAAACACCATACTTCCCCTGTTGCACATACTATTCTCTGCCTGGAATGTTGTCTCCACCTCTTTGCCTCAGAAACACCCACTTGTCCTTCAGATCTCAGCCTAGTAACCATTTCACCTGTAAATCCTTCCCTGACTGGTTGGGCTACGTTAAACTCCTCTACCATTGTCTCCGTATCTTTCTCTTGGCCGGTTCATAAATGACACACCCACAGCTAATGCTTTAGGATGGATTGCTCTTAAGAATCACAACAGATCTACTGTTTCTTGGCTTGTGACATTTGGCTTGTTTAATGCATCCAAGAGAGAATTTGGCCAAAGCAAGGAGTTTTGTTTACGGAGAACTGATTTTGTTTTTGTACAGGAGTCTGGAATTATTTCCAAAGGGTTCTGGTGAAGAAATATGCTTCAGAAAGAAATGGAGTTAATGTGATAAGTGGACCAATTTTTGACTATGACTACGATGGCTTACATGACACACAAGACAAAATCAAACAGTAAGCTTTTCATTCCCACGCAACGTGTGCTTTTAAATTCCAAGATCTCACTCAAGAATATTTTTCAAATATTCACGTACTAGAGAAGAGCTGATACCTCTTAAACCTGTTGCTCTTCGAATCTCCTTGTGATTTCTTCAGTTCTTTTGGACCTGTGATTAAACGAGGCATTGGTGGTTGGAAAGGAATTAGGATTTGTGATAAATAAATGCACTTTTCATTTTCATGAAAGAAAATGTATCAAAAGATTAGAAATTTTTTAACTTTATTCTTCAACAACTCTTTAGTGGGAAGATGATAATTTTCACTTGTGTTCACTATTTGGGGGGGACTTTTAGCATTCCTTAGGTTTTCTGAGTCAGTACATTTCAATAGGAAATTACATATAAACTTTGGTCAAATCTCATTTCTATCCCTCTCTGTGGTGCTATTAGGGATATAAAAGGATGAGGCATACTCTGTTTATAAGGAACTTACAGTCTGGTGGAGAAAGTAAGAAGATATAAATACAACAAATTCATAATAGGTCATCATTTAATTTTTTTAAAGGAGCTGATATACCTAATATTTGAAGAACTCTTTTAAAATTTTTAAAAAATTTTATTTTTGGCTGCGTTGGATCTTCGTTGCTGCATGCAGGCTTTCTCTAGTTGTGGCAAGCGGGAGCTACTCTTCGTTTCGGTGTGAGAGCTTCTCATTGTGGTGCCTTCTCTTGTGGCGGAGCACGGGCTCTAGGCACGCGGGCTTCAGTAGTTGTGGCACACGGGCTCAGTAGTTGTGGCTTGCGGGCTCTAGAGCGCAGGCTCAGTAGTTGTGGCACATGGGCTTAGTTGCTCTGCGGCACGTGGGACCTTCCCGGACCAGGACTCCAACCCGTGTCCCCTGCATTGGCAGGCAGATTCTTAACCACGGCACCACCAGGGAAGCCCTCTTCATTTAATTTTATACATGCATGAAACAATTAGAGAGCAACACAAAATATGAGAGGGTTTCATTGTGATCGACAGACATAAAATGCTAATTTTTTCCATATATATAACTAATAAAATAGGTGTTATCCTACCCCCTTTCCAGTCATCCATAAGAGAAATTTTATCCTACTTGTACATTTATTTTATTGCTGACTATTGTCATAGTTTTTAGCCCAAGTTATACTGTTAGTTCAATTATAATTTCAATCTTTTGAAATGATTAAAATTAAGGTAATAGAAAACCAGGTAAGGAATTATGAATTTCTATACTATGCTCTACTCAAAATAACTTTTTCTACTTTTGTAACTCATCAGTAGCACTCAGTTCTTAGAATTTTCTTTAGTAAATGAATTCTCTGTACCAACCGTACCAAGTTCAGGATCTCACTGTGGCTGGAAGGGCTATCACTCTCCTAGCTCCTGTGTTTTCTGCCTCTGGTCCATTTTATACAAGTCTATGAAAGTTATTTTCCTGAAACATGGATCTCATAATGGCACTTCCTAGCACAGAAACCTTCAGTGGAGCATTACTGCCTGAAAAATAATGCCCAAACTCTACAACTTTGGCACTCAGAGCCCCCCTTACTTTGGCTTTTATCGACTCTTCCAGACTTACATTTCTACTCCACTGACCTATGCATTATGTCCCACCTCTGAGAATTGGTTCAAGCTGTTTTCTTTGTCTGGAGTATCTTTTTCAGTCTACCAGGTTGAGAGAAAGAGGAGATTCCAGGCATTGAAAACATGGTATTCAAAGATACAGAAGTGGGTTAACACCTGTAAGTGAAAAATGACTCCATTGAGTGAAATTTAATTTTAGTGACTTGGGCAATATTCTCTGGCCACCATTCAAAAAAGAAAGCTACTACCTCGGCTATAGTTTGATTTTGCCTTCCTGTTTCAGGTATGTGGAAGGCAGTTCTATTCCTGTTCCAACTCACTACTACAGCATCATCACCAGCTGCCTGGATTTCACCCAGCCCGCCGACAAGTGTGACGGCCCCCTCTCTGTCTCCTCATTCATCCTTCCTCACAGACCAGACAATGATGAAAGCTGCAATGTGAGTTCAAGAACAGTGTCCTTTAGGATTTGCTGACAGAATTCATCTTGGTGTCTTAATTTATATTCCCAGCCTTGAACTAGGACATACTTATCATAAAACATTTGCACTACACAAATGGGTATACAAATTGGATCTTTAGAAAGGACCCAAAGGAAACTTTGCATAACACTTGGGAACTTTGTGCTCTAATGGCTTTTTATTTTTCAGCATAGGGGTGTGTGGGATGTGTGTGCATTTAATGTTGTTCTATTTCTGTGTTTGATTTTGGCAAATGATAGAAGTGCCCACATGTTTTCCAATTTGCAAAAGACATAGATATTTTGTAAAAAGTGAAAAGTAACACAATTTTGGTAATTACTGAAATGAGGGAAGAGTTCTCAGGAGCTCATTGTATCATTCGCTCCACTTTTGTGGATGTTTGAAAATTTCATTCATAAAAACTTTTTAAAAAAGACATACACACAGGAATATATACTTTACAAATCAGAGTTTCATTTGCTACTAGTTATGAGGGCAGATGTAACAGGTCACCCCATTCTTAAATAGCACAGATGACTCTTGATTCACTTATTCCAACGTGAAAGGAGGATGGCGCGGCAAAAAAGCCTCAGGAAGGCAGACAGGATCCGTGCTCTGTGCTCCTGGCTCTGTAGTAATGCTGCACTCAGGGACAAATCACATGATTACTCCAGGTTTCTTTAATGTGATGGAAATCCTGTGCTCCAAGGTTGATTTTAGAAGTAATAGTGTCTATGCTTTTGTTTATGTAATAGAATAGGAGATAAAATCTACAGAGGAAGATTTTTAGTCAAGAAGCAGTACTCAAATTCCTTAATTATGTAAGGTACCCTGGGAAGAATGATGGCGTGTTTAACATAGTCACACTCCAGGCAGCCTTCAAGGGGGAAAGTAAATGAAACAAGCACAGAAATTGCTTCACTAAAAGGCAAAGACCCTTAAGAATAGCTTCAACAGAGATTTTCAGCTTCGCGGACAAGGCAGCTTTGGGGCTATGGCTTCAATTACAGGTGAAGATTGAAGCTATGACCATCCAAAACAAAATAACAGGTGCAGACAAAAAATTGAAATATGGCTGAAAAAGCTAATTAAGTTGGCTAGAATATTGGAAATGAGGATCATAGTGGGAGGTAAGGTTTTCAAGTTTGCACGGAATCAGATTTAAAGTAAAAGTAGTCGTGGTAGTAGTCATGGTGGCCATAGTAGTAGTAGTTATCATTGATTGAGTCCATGTTACTATCCAAGTACTGTGCAGGTCCTCTCATTCATTACTTCTGAACATCTCATTACCCTATTAGGCAGATATATATGAGTTCCTCCCCCTCCCCTTTTATTAACTCTTGAGAAACCTGTAGCTCATAAAGAAAAAGTATGTAACACGGTTACTGGTTCGTCAGTAGAAAAGTAGAACTTTAGATTCAAGGCCTCTGATTCCAAAAGCCCATCCTTTTTCAAATTTATCAGATTTCTATAGTGGAAGCTTGGGGCCTTAAGACTTTTTTCTCATTGCACAGACATTAGATAACCACGGAAAATGTTTACGCATAAGAACAACATTGTAGACTCTGTTTTGGGGACATAAATTTGAATTGGAGGGGATCAAGCATGGTCCTCAAAGGTCTTTGGCAAGATTCCCAGGATTGAGGGAACAGAATTTGAACTGGGTGTGGTCTTGGAAATTTCTAAAGGAAGGTGGAAGGCAGCAGTACTGTACTGGAAGGATAAATAAGATCTTAGAAATAATTGGATGGGAGGTGGAGAAGCAAGGGAACTTCAAGTGAGAGAGGAGCTGTCCTCAATTAATTGGCTCGACTCTCTCAATTTTGATTGTTCGCAGCCCACGAGACTAGGTAATGGCATACCCGAGAGGGATGTAATGCCTCTGGATAGCATGATGTACTTTTTTGAACTTCAGTTTTACTAAAATCTTGTTGTGGGGAGGTAAAATTTTTGTAAAAAAGGAAACACATATTTTATGGAGTTAAATTCAAAATTGCCATACATGTTTAAGATAAGGCAGAGACTACAAAGACATTTCAGACTTAAAGTAGGCCATTTAAGAGACACCTCAGTTCCTGGGGGATGTATGGTCACGTTTCCCTGTCATTAGGGGAATTTGGTGATGCAGGAGTTTGAAAAACGTTGTTCTGAACTCAGCTCAGAGGCAGTTCTTTATTCACCCCGATGTTACAGCTGACGAAATCCACTGATGTCCTCATACATCTTCCTCTTTGCACAGAGCTTAGGGGTATTTCTTATAGAGTTCAAGGCCAGCATGCCTCTTATTGAAGAACCCCCTGCCTACGCAGACACCTGTCCTTGCCTTAAAGTCCACCTTAAGACTTCTGGGACTTGAATTCACAAATTCACTTGGGAGGAAGTTAGGGAGAAAAGGCAGGTGAAGGATAAATGTCCATAGCAAGAAAAACACTAAGCAAGTTCCTGGACTGTGCTTTCGTTTGCATTAATGTGTAAAGTTATTTATTTTTTAAATTTATTTTTAAAGTTTTTCTTTTCCTCTCTTGGAGCACATGAACTTTTATTCGACTTTTATTAGTTTTGCATTTTGTACTAGAGTCTCCTGCCGCAAATACTTCTGTGGATTGCTAGCAAGAGGCAGAAGGCATTTTCTTCATGTGTAACATAGCCCAGTATTTTGACTAACTGGAGGCTGGATTTTAGCCTGTGAGAACCAGAAGAGAATGCCCCTCAAATGAAATTGGCAAATCACTTCCCAAGGAAAGAAATAGCCAAAGACAGATTTTCCCCCAAATTCGTATAATCCCGGCTAGCCATTATTTAAATTAGGAAAAATCTTTTCATCTCTTGTTCACACATTCAAATGACTTACATTTACAAAGGAAACATTAGATTTACTGACCATTGAAAAATCAAATAAATGAGTCGAATATGAAAATTCTCCCGAAAATATCACTTCATGCTTACTCTGCTTACTCTGAGGGGGTCCCGACCCATTTGGAGACCTCCTACTTCGTTAATTATATGGTCACACTGAGGAGTGGTCAGTACCGTTGTGGGTAGAGTTATATTTAGGCCTGTTCTTTCCTATGACTCGCAGAGATCTTGGTTAGCTTGGGTTAGGAGGGTGGGGCGTGGAGGGTTAAAATCCTTATTTCCCCCAGCCTGCAAAGCAATTTCTTCCTGTTTCTTCATTTTGCCTGGGATGGCCAGGCATCAGTTTTCTGAACCAACACCCTCCTGTACATATTTAGCACTGGCACAAGCTGCTGGAGCGCCCTGTCCAGGTCCGTGTGGGTTGGAGCTTTCTGAGAAAACCCAGTGCAGGTTCTTGGGCTTTGATGGGTCGTTCATTGAGACCACTTGCAGTCAAAGACTTGGGCAAGGGCATGCCTGAACATTCTCAGCCCTGGGACTCACAGCTACCCTTCGACTTGTAGAAAGACTTTTGGAAGCCATTGCAATTCCGGAGGCATTTGGGAATAAAATTATTGGCCAAGACCCTCCTGCCCCATGTCTACTGACGAAGGTAGACGTTTCTCCATATTCTCAAGGTTCTCGGATCTCGTTCCTTCTCTCAAGTTCCCTCAAAAGTGAAAGAAGGTATTTTTTAAATGTAAAGGACTGCTTTATCTGCACTGCCTTTTTGTTTCTACTTAGATGTGAAATAAATTGCTTAGTGTGGGACATTTAAATGTCTTTCATCTCGAATTTGTGCCAGTGAGGCAATTTTTGGCAAGTAGTTAAGACAGAAAGTGATTTCCTTCCTTCCCATCATGGGAAAACCCATGATGTTGTTTCCTTACTTTACTCATTTTTCTCCCCTTCTTCCTTCCTCTCCTTCCTCCTTCCCAGGGAGCTGAAGTAAGCATTATTATTCTTATGAACGAATGAAGAAACTGAGGCCTAGAGAGGTCAAGCAGCTTCAGCAAGGTCTCACAGCCAGGCAGTGGAAGAGTTGTGATTCCAACTCAGGCCTCTTGGGCCCCAAAGTGCAGGTGTATCAGCTGAGCTGCGCAGAGTCGAACTCATTCAAATATCGATTCACTGCCGTCCAACAGATGATGTCCTTGATCTAGCACATTCTTCTGAAGGACTAGAAATTCACACACATCATTTTGTGCATTGGGCACAAGCTCTTTCCTTTCCTTGGGAGGCAGAGGAGCATTCCTAATTCCTCATGCTCTGTACTTCTCATTGCAATTTGACAGCAGGGGAAAGAAACACATCACTGAATTCTCCGGGGCCTTTGGTTTTCCCAATTTTGATTTATGTTAGGAGAACATATTGCATCAAATGCCGTTTCGTACCACACATCTGGTTTATTTGGTACAGCTAATTGCTGTTGAAAATGTTCACAGCCAAGGGCCAGTATTTGTGGCCCATTGCCAGCAGCACTGAGGGAGAGAGGCGGGGAGGCCAGGAAGGAATAACACGCCTTGGCTTTGGGTGCAGGAGTATGTAGAGGTCATTTGTGGACGTGGAGCAAACGGACCGTGTAGAGAAACTCCTTTGGAAAATTCTGACTCTGTACTCCCTTTCCGTTGCAGAGCTCAGAGGATGAGTCAAAATGGGTAGAAGAGCTTATAAAGATGCACACGGCTCGGGTGCGGGACATTGAACATCTTACCAGTCTGGATTTCTTCCGCAAGACCAGCCGCAGCTATCCAGAAATTCTGACACTAAAGACATACCTGCACACATATGAGAGCGAGATTTAACCTTCTGATCCTCTGAGGTGCAGGCTTATCAACTGGTGTATATTTTTATATTATTTTTGTATTTATTAATTTGAAACCAGGACATTAAAAAAAGTTAGTATTTTAATCCTGTACCAAATCCGACATATTACGCCTGAATGACTCCACTGTTTTCCCCTAACGCTTGATATAGGTAGTCTTGTGTTCTGAGTAGAGCTTGTAATAATTACTGCGGCTTTTGCATTTTTAGTGGAAGCTTCTAAATGGTGCTGCACATTTGATATTTGCATTGAGGAAATATCAAGTTTTCAATGCACAGTTGCTACATTTAGTCCTGTACTGTATTGAAATACTGATTTTGTAAAGTTGCATTCACTTACTGTTAATTATGACAGACATATTTAAGCCTTATAGACCAATCTTAAATATAATAAATCACACATTCAGTTTTCTTCTGGTTTTATTTGGTCTTTATTTCACATAAATTAGAGTGTTTGCTTCTGGTATAGTTCATGCATAAAATGTACACATTTCTTGTATTGGGCCCTCTTCTTAGTTGGATGTAGTTCACATAGAAAAAAGGACATCCTTAATATTCAGCTGTGGTGGCCTGGATGAGATAGATGAGGTACATATCTATGGGAAATCAGAAGGGCTGAGGAAAAGAGGAACCAGAAGAACTCCTGAATATCCTCTCTCACCTATCTATTTTAAAAATATCTTGAAGTCTGGAGGAACAGGTTCTTCTGATCAAGTTGTTTCAAAGCTTTTATTAGGGCTTCCCTGGTGGCGCAGTGGTTGAGAGTCTGCCTGCCGATGCAGGGGACGCGGGTTCGTGCCCCGGTCCGGGAAGATCTCACATGCCGCAGAGCGGCTGGGCCCGTGAGCCATGGCCGCTGAGCCTGCGCGTCCAGAGTCTGTGCTCTGCAAGGGGAGAGGCCACAATAGTGAGAGGCCCCCGTACCGCAAAAAAAAAAAAAAAAAAAAAAAAAGCTTTTATTAGACTCAACAAGAGACTATATTAAGGCTATATTCTGTATAAGTATCAATGTAAAAACCAGGGAGGATATAAAGAGAAATAAGACACTGGGATGAAATATAGACATAAATGTGTAATTAACCAATCAAAGTTGAGCATAATAAATGCCAAGTGAAAAGTGTTAGTAATCATGCAATATGACAGAAGGGTCTGAATGATAGGTGGGGTGATTTTTGATTGACCCAGTTGTGGCTTTAAGTAATAATGAAGCACAAAGTGAGGAATCATTCAGAGATTTTCAGTCCTTCTGATTGTGTCAGGGAGAAAGCTGCATCTTAGTATTGCCATGTCTTTAACAGTTAGTAATCTCCCATAAGAAAAAAAAAGAACAGCACTTTTTTTTCATCATGTTAATTTTTACAGTAGCCACGTTTTATGGTCAGTGAAATGGGTTTTTAATTTCTATAAATTCTCCTTTAAAAGTAAATCTGCGTAAGAAGGAAGACATTGTGGGGACTTCCTGGTGGCACAGCGGTTGAGAATCTGCCTGCCAATGCAGGGGACACGGGTTTGAGCCCTGGTCCGGGAAGATCCCACATGCCGTGGAGCAACTAAGCCCGTTTGTCATAACTACTGAACCTGCGCTCTAGAGCCCACGAGGCACAACTACTGAGCCCGCAAGCCACAACTACTGAGTCCGTGAACCACAACTACTGAAGCCCATGTGCCTAGAGCCCATGCTCCTCGACAAGAGAAGCCACCACAATGAGAAGCCTGCACACGGCAACGAAGAGTAGCCCCTGCTCACCGCAACTAGAGAAAAGTCTGTGCGCAGCAATGAAGACCCAACACAGCCAAAAATAAATAAATAAACAATTTTATTTTAAAACAAGAGGGAAAACATTGTGTTAAATAAAAAATACATAATAACAAAAGTAGGACAGATGGTATTGGGGATATGCGAAAAATCATGAAGGTGGTATGAGAAAAACCGATGTTTGGGAAACACAGATACGGGAATACGCTGGAAGAAATGAACATGGTAATACTGTTGACATCTGTATTTATCCAGCAGCTGCTATAGTCCAGGCATGTCTCTGGCACTTCATATGCTTTGTCTGTAAATATTGAAAAGTGAGGAGCTCAGAGAAGATTTTATGGAAAGGGGAAGCATGAAGCTGGGAATGGAGAAGGCTTGAACTGGGCTTTGTAGTTTGGGGTAGGTAGTGTGGAAGTGAAAGCGTGGGCGATCGTTAGTCAAATTCATTTCACCTGCCTTCATGAATCAAAAATACTTGCGTGTCCTCCAAGTGGCATGTAGCCTAAACAATAGGATGCTTGCCCAAGTTGTTTTCCAGGAACCTGGAGTCAGCTTTGTCTAGTTTGAGCTGAGCTGGTTAAGACTGGATAGGACCACCAAGCCTCCAACTGGGCACGCGCGAGTGTCCACTCTCGGCGACCTTCTGACATCACAGGGCCAAAAACTCCGCCTTCAGATCGTGCTAAGTGCCTCCACTTTTTAATGTGCAGAGGCCTGTGGCTTAGTTACCCCTGCACAGAATGATGACTGACTACTGCACCTTTTTCCAGTCACCTTTCCCTACAATCCTTGTGCTCCCCAAGCCTCAGACCGCCCTGCTTCTTTATTTTTTAATCCCATAAATACCCCGAGCTCCTTGCCATCTGGGAGGCGGCTCTGAGATGCCTCCTCACTTGGCTGCCTTTCAAATAAATCCTCTCTCTGCTGCAAAACTCAGCGTCTCAGTGTTTTGGTCTGCTGCAAGTCAGGCAAAACAAACCTGGTTTGGTAACAAAAGTATGGTAGAAATGAATTGGGATATCACTCGTCATTGATTTAATATTCAGTAATGATTGATTGAGCATCTACTGCATGCCAGTACCTATACTTGCTGTTGAGGTTAAAACTAAATAAGATAAACATGGTTCCTGCTGTCGCAGAACTTACACTTTAGCGGGAGAACGAGACCACTTAAAAAACCCCAGGGTTTAGTTGTGATGTGTACTGTGAGAGGATAATAGGTGCTGAGGGACAAGGGGGTGGAAAGAGAAGAGCCTTCGACGACGTTACAGCCAACACTTGAGGGATGAGAAGAAATGGCCTCAAGAACAAGGATGAGAAGGTAGAGCAGGGCCAAGGATTAGGGGTGGGGAAAAATCTTGGGATGCGCGAGGGTCTGAAAGAAAATAGGTGTGGCCAAACACAAAGGTGGGGTTGGTTGGGAATAGGTCAGCAGATACTAATGGGCCCTGCTGAGGATCCTATTCTAACTGCAGCGGAAAATAATTGAGAAGTTTCAAGCCAAGGTATGACAACATTCAGTTTAAGATTTCAGTGTATTGGCATGGATATGCAATAATTACATAGTATGCTCTAAATGTAATTCCACATAAAATATGTCTGATATGAGAGGGTACACCTATTAGGTGCAGTAATTCTGCACTAATACTCCCAAAAGTAGCATTACAAGAGAGAAGTGTTAATTCTACTTTTTAAAAATATTTGCAAGCTCCTTGCTTAGCTAGATTTGCACATCACCTCAGATTGAACTCTTCTAAAAATAGGCTATACCTGAGGCTTTTGGGGAAAGCAGCTGCAATTTTAGTTGAGTACCGTTACTCTATTTTTAATCCTTAGGTCAAGTCTTTCTTTCTCATAAATAAACTCCATACCGACCACCGTATATTTCAAGTGAGTGGTTTTGCCGATAAACACATGTCATTAATTGTGGGGTTATTCGTGAAAGTCTCTGAATGGACAGGAACTCTATTAAAATGAGGTCTGGAAGACTATTTTAAGTTGGGGTTGTTTTTTTGTTTTTTTAATTGAGACCTTGGTCCATTCATGCTTTCATTGAGCACATTGCCAACTGCTTGCTAGCACGGTGGTCCTGTTCTAGTGGATGGATTCAGAAGGTGACTCTCTAACACGAGCTCATTGTAAATAAATCAGGAAAGCAGCCACATAGTTTCTCAAGGGTAAAAACATTCTGAATTGTTTTTAGGAGTGTTGACTTAAAAAAAAAAAAATCTAAGCAAAAGCAGTGTTTGGTGTCAATCGGGTTTGCCCCAGATTCCAGTGCCCATTACTCCTTGCGGTGGCTGGGGAGAGGGGGGCTGTGGATGAGGTCTTCATCCCTCCTGTTTGTGTTCCTCTGACTTCAGCTGTCTCTCCCTATCTCTTTGCCGAGTCAGGCTGGGGCTGCCCTGCGGGTGGGAAGTGGTAAAGGCAACGGGAATTCTCCCAGGAGGAGAGGGATTGTATGGGATGGTGAGGAACAAGATTTAGCTGTTTGAGTTTGTAGGCTGGGGTAAACAGAGCGCCGCTAGAGGCTCAGCCAAGAGCGGCAGTGGTTCCTGTTTGGGCTGCACTTCTAGGAAGCGCATGTCCTTGATCCCTCTTGTCCCCACTCCTGGCAGGGATGTCCAGTTTGGGCTGGAATATGAAAGTGGAAATTGTGTCCCTGTCCTATGAAAGTTTGCACTCTGGTTCCTGGGAACAGGCAAAACTCCAATCCCTGTTGCCTCTAATTCCGCCTGGACTCTGTTGCCTCTAACTCCCCCTGGACTCTGTTCCCTCTAATTCCTCCAGGTGGTTCTTTTCCTGCCTTTCAGTGGAAACTCAGGTGCTGATTAATGTTCAGCCGAACATTTGAGACCCTTGGCAGTGTTCTTTATACAAAAATGCATGAGAAATAGTTTTAACTTTAAAAGTCTTACAGTACAGTGGATCATATATATGTTAAAATATAGTTACAATGCAACATACATTTAGTGAGAACAGAAAGGAAGAATCACTCTACCTTGATGTGGAAATTAGCATTTATTAAGCACCTACGATATGCCAGACTCTGAGCTGGTTATCTTACCTATGTTATGTTTTTCACTGCTATTAACAGCCCTGAGGTACGTACAAAGCCCCACATTTCATAGCTGAGAAAAATTAGGCTAACTGCTGAAAAACGAGTTGTCCATGGCCACATAGGTGAAGAGGAGAAAGGCAGTGTTTGAATCCCTCTCTCACTCCAAGAGCCATGCTATTCCTGCATGCCAAAATGCCTTTCAGGTAGGAAGAGGGGAAGAGCAGATCAGGAAAGACATTGAGAAGTGATGACATTCAAGCAGTAAGACACCTGAAGAATTAGTAAATGTCTTTCAGGGAGAAAACGGAAGAAGGCAGTTCTAGCAAACATTTGCGAAAGTAGGAATTCTGAAAGATCGATTGTGACCCTGTCAGGGAGTGGAAATTAGTTTCATGGAGCATACGCTTGTGCTGGCTTTGGAACTGGGGTGTGGAGACTAAAAGTTAGACTGGTAAGGCTGAGTTCAAGTAATAAAGGAGCTTGCTGAAAGGATTTAGGCTTCATCCTGATGGAACCTGTTTACTGTGAAGACCAATCCACTCAAGATTGTGACTTAGGAAGCTCCATCTTCCTTCAACGCATAGCATAATTTGGGTAGGCATCTAGTAAAGAGTCTTATTGTTACTGTATACGGGTGAAGGCCCAGACAGTTTCAGTAGTTTGGGGGATGGGAAGCAGGGAAAAATCTGACAGATAAATAGGAGGTTCAATAGACAGAAAGAGGGAGGATAAGCATAATTCAGAGGCTTTTAATTTGGGCAGTTGGGGAAATGATGGGGCCATTACCCAAAAATTCTAGGAAAAGGAACAGGTGGAAAGATGCTAGAGTAACAAGGAGACAATAAATTAAGTCATTCATTTATTAGGGCTGAAATGGAGGTGTGAACAAGTCATCTTGGCGAAAGTGACCAGGAAGCAAGCAAAGTAGGAGACTCAGTATAAGGAAAAATCTGCACACCTGGTATGTAGGTGTCAGTTAATACAATACATGTGGGCCCCACTATCCTTGTAAGGTATGCAGAGTGAGAAAAACCAAGATAGAGGAAGGATGCCAGCATTTCAGGGCAGAGGAGAGAAGACAAGACCATATTAGGCAGTGGGATAAATGCTGGAGATTTGCAGGTATACTCTTTTGTGAAAACCTAAACCCACTGAAGATGTGGAAAGAAATAGTCTTTAGAGTTCCAAGAGAGAAAGGGAACTTTCCTGGGATTCAGGACAGAGAGAAGTCTGTGGATCTGAGCGGTGGTTACACTCTAGGATGTGCTGTATGATCCTTTTAGGGCGGTGGAGCCCTTGGTCCTGGAGGTCCTGGCTGTGGCTTGGAAACAGAAGATGGGCAAACCTCAAGGGACCTGGGGATATACACAGTGAAGATATCCATGCCTGTTGTATTGGTTTGGCCAAACAATTTGTTTGTTTTTTTCCATAACATCCTACGGAAAAACCTGAACCAACAATTTGGCCAACCCAATATTTCTCCTGTTGTTCTCCATTTACTAGATTCTGGTGTAACCTGGAGGGGAAGATGGATCTCTCCGTAAAGACTGAATTAAAACATCATGTAGGACTTCCCTGGTGGCACAATGGTTGAGAGTCTGCCTGCCGATGCAGGGGACACGGGTTCGTGCCCTGGTCCAGGAAGATCCCACATGCCGCGGAGTGGCTGGGCCCGTGAGCCATGGCCGCTGAGCCTGCGCGTCCGGAGCCTGTGCTCCGCAACGGGAGAGGTCACGACAGTGAGAGACCCGCATACCACAAACAAAACAAAAACAAAAAACATCATGTAAGCCATGTTAGCTGGGATCTTAGATTAGAAATGAAATTTATTTTAGGGAAATAAAGTTAGGGAGTGAGATACATACCAGCTACATTTGGAAAATGCTTAGCACCATGCCTGGTACATGTCAGGTGTTTAAGAATATTGTCTAAATAAAAATGAGCCAGGAAAAAAGTTTTTCCTTTTAATAGAAGGAGCAGCTTGAGAGGTAGGGAGAGAACGGGGAAAGAGTGAGTATCGTGAAGCGCAAGGATAGAGACACTTTCAAGATGGAGGAAGTGGTCAGTGATGTCAGCTGCCAGAAAGAAGTTAAATTAGACAGGAATTTGAAGGAATCCATTGAATTTTGCAATAAGGTGGTCATCCATGACCTTCCTGGAAGCACCTTCCATGAATGTACTGAGAAAGAGCCAAACTGTACTGGGACGAGGAGAGAATGGGAAACCACACGAGAGGCAGTGAGTGGAGACTGCCCTTTGAAGATAGGAAGTAGGAGAAATAGACAATAATTGCAAGAGGTGGGTAGAGTTGAGGGAGGACTTCATGCTATTTAGGGTGGAAGAAAGCTTTTATAGGCTGTTGAGAAGATTTGATAACCCTAGAAAGGCCCTCATGGGTAAAGCAACTGAATTATAAACAAATTTGAAATTGAAAGCAATGAATGAATAGAGTCCTCTGTCATAGATTTGCCTTCGAATTAAGGAACTAATATAATTTCCTCTTGGGATAAGTGTTAGCTTAAAACATATGGTGTACATTGTACTTTGCAAAATGGTGGCCTACAGGCTGGATACAGATCACAGATTGCTTTGTTGTGCCCACGTGATATTTAAAAAATACATTAGGGGCTTCCCTGGTGGTGCAGTGGTTGAGAATCTGCCTGCTAATGCAGGGGACACGGGTTCGAACCCTGGTCTGGGAGGATCCCACGTGCCACGGAGCAACTAGGCCCGTGAGCCACAACTACTGAGCCTGCGCGTCTGAAGCCTGTGCTCCGCAACGAGAGGCCGCGATAGTGAGAGGCCCGCGCACCGCGATGAAGAGGGGCCCCCGCTTGTCACAACTAGAGAAAGCCCTCGCACAGAAATGAAGACCCAACACAGCAAAAATAAATAAATAAATTAATTAATAAACTCCTTCCCCCAACATCTTCTTAAAAAAAAAAACAAACATTAGATGCCAAAATTTAGAATCAACGGATTGCAGATTTTTGACCTCTCTTAAAACATTAAGCGTTTTTTACTGAGTCATTGTTTATAGGCTATAGTTCCTGTCAACCATCAGCGGAAGCCTATTTGGTTGCCTTTAGACAGGGCAAGCATTCTCTAGAACAGGGTTGGCAAAGGTTCTCTGTAAAAGGCTTTGCCATACAGCCTCTAATTACTCAATTCTGCCATTGTAGAGTGAAAGCAACCATAGGCACTACATAAATGAATGGGCTCTACTTTCTTTAATACCTCTCTTACTGTCCTTCTTTCCACCCCAGGTGTAGTACAAGTTGCCATTTTGTTTTATTGCGCTGGTACTTGTCCTACTGCATTGATTTACTTTGCTTGTCCTTAGGCATTTGATTTTGACCCCCATGTAGGGTGACCAGATGCCTTGGACTGACAGACTTAGTGCTAAAACCTGAAAGCCTTGGGCAAACCATGATGAGCTGGTCAGATATCCCTATGTTTACATTACTTTACATTTCTATTACCTACTTTGTCACAGAAAATGCATTGTCAGTTTCCTTAACTGATCTAAAAATCTTAATAATCTTTTATCTCTTTCTCCTCTAGGGCTTTGTTTGCCATTTCAGTAGTAACTCCAACCAGTGTTGTACTTTAATATATTTATCTCCTCTACCTCAAAAGTAGGGGATCTTGTCTTGTTCATCATTATATTCAGAGACATTTGCCTAGTGCCTCATATAGATTTGATTATCATTAAGCGATAGTTGAGTGACTGATGGGGCTTCCTCTCTCTTCAGCCCTCTGAGATAATGTCACTGTGGCTGAGAAACCCTAGGACGAGATGAAGATAAAATGGTAATCCGGAGGCCCACATCTCCTGAGATGAAAACTGTGTTTCTTCTCTGTGTTGATAGCATTCACCCTGGGCTATGATAACACCCCAGCCAGAGACTTACAGTTTTTGTCCTGTTTTTCCACTTTGGTAAAACTCAGTTGCCCACCTGGTCAAATGACGCCCATCCCTCTGCTGTGCCCTTTCACATAAAGAGCTTGAATCTGCAACATGAAGGAAAAACCTTGGGGCATTGAAATCAGATGTAGGTTCAAGCATGGACTCTGTCATGTACTAGTTCTTGGTCATGTTTCTCACCTGTGGCCAGCTCACGTGTAAAATAAGAATGCTTATATGTACCTCTTTGGATATTTAAGAAAATCAGAGATAATTGTGGACTGAAAAAAAATGCACAACCTCAACGTTGAGAATTATGTGTTATTCGGTGGATTTTCTGAGGACTTAAGACAAGAGGCCAGCCTCTCAGATCCCTCTGGGGGACTGCTCTGAAGAGGCAGGAGGAGCCAGGATGTAGAGGAGATTTTGCAACAAAAACCAGGTAGTGGGAACATCAAAGATCACTGTTCATTAAAGAAAACCAGGCATCTCAAGTTAAGGAATTCAGTGCTTTTCTATGTATGGGAAGATTCAAGAGTCTGGCTCATTGAAATCATTCCTTTGATATGCACCTTAACTATCTAAGTCTAAGACTGGTATCCTGTTTTGTTTTGGTTTTTTTTCATCCCAGATTTCCTGAGTGCACAGCTGGGGGCCGCCACAGCGACTGCTGGCTTGATGGATCTATCAGTAGATCCTTTTTCTACTGATATGGCAGGTGATATTCTTCATCCACATAATGAATGTGCAACCCCTAGCGTTATGTCTAGTTCAATGAATATTTAGTATCTCCATGGGAAAAAAAAGAAGAACCCAGAGATGTGACAATGGGGATCTATACTAATCATATTAATATATTGAAAACGTACCGTGTTTCAGACACCGCGTGCAGCATTTCACAGGATTTATTGTATTTAATCCTTACAAAAATAACATGATCTACCGTCCTGGGAATGATGGTGTTCCTGGGACACAGGACTTTTAGCTCTAACATTTGGAACAGCCGCAGGCACGCTGGGACAAATCGGTCACCCAAAAGCCCATCAGTTAAGTGTATTAGTGGGCCCATTTTATAGATGTAGAAGCTGAAGCTTAAGGAACTTGCTGAAGATGGTACATCTGTGGCAGAGCTGGGATCCTGAGCCACAGCTGTACAAGGTCCAGTCCAGAGTTCTCCATCGTGACCCAAGGCTCTTTCTCCTTTCCTCCAGTTCTACTGGATGTAAGAGAGTTAAGCTGTCAGTTCTCAGTAGGAATTTGGCTGAGCACTCGGTTTCATAGAAGCCTGGGATTTTTTTTGGGGGGGTGGGGTGGGGGATGGTTGAAGGAAGGCTGGTTTGAGTTCTATTCCTTATTTAACACCAAAAGGAAAACATTTGTTTTCCTGGTGGGAAATCATTTTGAACTGGGGGTGGGGCGTGAGAGCAGAGGTGGAGTCTGATCTCTTTTCTTTTTTACACTTTTAGTAAAAGCGCAAAATAAGCTCCGTTCTGTCAAGGTCACAGTAAACAGCTCTCTGCGGCTTGTACAAATCCACATCACATACATCTGCTGACATAATAAGGAGTTCTGTTGCTCTAAATGTGGGGAAAGAATACTTTCCTCTTCATTTACAAGTCAGAAGTCTTATCCAGAGAGATGTAAATAGTTTTACAGGATCTGAATATAAAAATGTCAGTTCGTCTCTGACAACACGTATACGTGGCATCCACACTCATCATGACAAAAGTCCAAGTATTTGAGGGTAAAATGAACCTTCCTGAATTCAACAGTATTTTGTTCCTGAGCAATATTTATTAACAATAATACTAATGAAAAGGCAGCTGTCATAGGCCCGTGAATGGAGATGCTCCATGGGTGGGTAATACTTGGGATTCCCTAATATAAGATGTGCCTTTCATTCATGTGTTGGACCTGAGACAGGCCAAACAAGAGTGACTTTGGGGAGAGCTCCAAAGAGTTGCAGCATCTGGAGAAGCAGGAAGCAGATCGAATCTTCATGGCGTTTTCTCCAGAGTACCAAAAAGCAAAGCCACCTGGGGACCGGAGCCTGGAGTGTGGCTGGGTGGGGGACAGTGGCCTATACTTTGGTATCAAGTAAAATCTCTCATGAAAAAGCTGCTCTCTTCCATTACATTTTCTATGTCTCCACGTCTTGCTTTTACACTGCTTCTTCTGTTGTCTTTACCAATAATTACATCAATACATTACCTTAATTTATTAATTTTTTAATTGAAGTATAGTTGGTTTACAATGTTGTGTTAATTTCAGGTGTACAGCAAAGTGATTCATATATATATATATATATATATATATATATATATATATATATATTCTTTTTCTGGATCTTTTCCTTATAGATTATCATAGGATATTGAGTACAGTTCCCTGTGCTATACAGTAGATCCTTGTTGGTTATAATACATTACCTTTAAAATATTATTAAAAACTATGTTTGAGAATGTGTTGACAGGAAAATCCTTGCTTCTGTTCCAATTAACCCATCCTTCCACAAGCTGAGCTGGACTTGGGTTAGTTTAGGTTAGGCCTTGGTTTCCATAAGTGATGGGGCAATAACACTCCTTCCTGTCTCACCCAAGGTGGATTTCTACTTGGGGTGACCAGTAAGATCTTTGTAGTCAAGAATGTATGAGGAAGATTCAGGACTGCTTTTATTTTATGATACCTGAGCTGTCATACTACGTTCCACATGTCAAAATAAACCATTGCTGACTTCTAAATGGAAAGCCAGCATTTTGTTTAACTGAAGAAAGTCACCTCCAGGTTTGCATTCTTTTCTTTCTCTTCTTGTCTTCTTGAGGTCTTCCTTTGCGATTTCTCCCTGGGGAGGAGGAGGGGATTACTCGTTTCTGTTATTCGTCTGGTAGGAAACAGAAGGCACGTTCAAAGAGGGTGATGGAAGAGAGTTAAATGAAGGCACAGTTTGCAAGGGTTGAGGCAAACCAGCTAGAGGTAGTGAAGCTCTCTTGTGGTAGCAAAGGGGAATTACTGCCTTTTGGTCTGACAAGCCAAGGAAAGAAGAGGTTATTGGAACCTGGAGAAAGAGCTGTGGTTGTAGAGATGGTCCTCGAGTGGTAGCTGTGACCTTTAGAAGAGGGATGCAGCCATGTCAAACCATTGCCTGGAAGGGAGAGACCAAAGAGATAAACGCAGTGAATCTGTATCTCTCCTGCTGTCTCCCATTGGTCAGACCCTACTGAACACTGGAGGACGAGGGAGCCGGTTGATAAGTCCACAGCTCCTGTTGAACCAAACAGGAAGAATAGTGGAGAGTGGAGACACAGGGGCAAACAGAGGACGTAGAGCAGAATTTCCAGCGATGAAGGTGTGTCTTTGATCTCTCCATGGAGTATCCTTATGTCTCTTCTTTCCCAGGCTAATTTTCAATGGAGCACCTCCTCTAGAGGTAGCTGGCTGCTACTCCCTTCTCAGGTTCTCTTCACCCCCTGGTAGCTATATTTACTGATCTTTTTCTGGGGTAGCCTCTACTCTAAAGCTCCTCAGGAACATGGACTGTGCTTTAGTCAACACTTTTAAGTTCTTTTTTTAAAAAATTGAAGTATAGTTGGTTTACAATGTCTTGTTAGTTTCGGGTATACAGCACAGTGATTCAGTTATACATATATATATATATATATATATATATATATTCTTTTTCACATTCTTTTCCCTTATAGGTTATTATAAAATAGTGAGTATAATTCCCTGTGCTATATGGTAGGTCCTTGTTGGTTATTTATTTTATATATAGTAGTGTGTCTATTTTAATCCCATCCTCCTAATTTATCCCTCCCCCCTGCACCTTCCCCTTTGGTAACCATAAGTTTGTTTTCTATGTCTGTGGGTCTATTTCTGTTTTGTAAACAAGTTCATTTTTTGGTGTGTGGTATATATACAATAGACTATTACTCAGCCATAAAAAAGAATGAAATAATGCCATTTGCAGCAACATGGATGGACCTAGAGATTATCATACAAAATGAAGTAAGCCAGACAGAGAAAGACAAATAGCATATGATACCGCTTCTAAGTTGACACTTCCACCGTCAGGTCTCAACACCATGTTTGAACCTCAGTAGATACGCAGAGCATACTAACTGAGTAGTATTGGACTAAGCGGCAAGACGAGCTCCAGGTAAAATCAGGAATTTGAAAATCAGGGTTCTGGTCTCGCACTGTCAATAATTTTTGGAGGGACCTTGCTCAGTTTGTTCCTCAATTTTCTCACATGCAAAATGAGAGTGAGTTGGATGATCTCTGGATTAATGCAATCATTAGAATCTTGTAATTTTGAATTTCTAAACTTTCCCTCCCACTCTGCTCCTAATTTCTAAATCTGTCTACTCAGTTCAAACGCAGAATTCTTCTTGTGCCCTTCACCAATAGTTTGTTCCAAAGTCAAGATTATTTACTCCCATCTTTGTACTCCCATTGCTGTCTAACCAAGGAAGAGATAACATTTATCTCTATATTCTTTAGTTAGTTGATTGCCACTGGTTCCTCTCTGGCTGGGTTATAAAATATTTGGCCCATAATCTCTGTTATGCATTGGTGTATTCCTAATGTCTACCAAGAATTTGATAATGTCAGAAGACTAGATGAATATAAGAACACGGAGTTTTAAATGATTCTCGGAGGGAGGGAAGGAACATCAAATTACCTTACTTAACCAAAAATAACATAAGCGGCTTTTGGGTTTTATGCTGCCCAGGGCCATTGCCAATGGCTGGGCATTTCTAAACCCATCTCTCTTCACACTTCCCCTTGATCTCTACTCTTCTGGCCTTTCTCCTTCCCTGGTTGGCTGTTTGAAGAGACTTGAATAACCCAGCAAGATGGGCTGAATTCTAGACCTCAGTGACATTTTCCTTTGAACTTTGCTTTCATTTAACTTCAAAAGAAAATAAATTTAAGGCCTTCTTAGAAGTGAGCTGGGCACCACAGCTCCTGTATGTGATTTTAGTTTATATAAATTCTTATAAGCATCTTCCCTAGCTGACGATGGGCAAGATATTTTGTTCATCAGGGATTTTTTTTTTTTTCTTAATCATCTCTAAAGTGAAAACTCTCTGCCAGTTTTTATAATACTTTAAAACTTTCAAGCAGCCTCTCTGGCCTAAGTCTGCCTGGCTGTGACTATTGACTCATGTGCTGATTAGAAAGGACACCTTGCAAAAGTCACATAACTTCACTGAGTCTCACTTTCCTGTCTGTAAAATATGGTAATAAAGCACGGACTTCATAGAATCATTGTGAGAATAATATAAGATAATTCAGATAAACCTGGCATGAAGGTTAGCAATGTTTATTGCAGAAAAATTCACACTGTTTCATAAATCAGATTTAATTTAATTTTGTTGATCTTCTTTGAAGCCATCAGAATATAGAGATTATCACAAAGTCTCAGTAAACTGTGAAGGACATTTGCAGTGTGTTTGGCCACTGGGGTTCACTGCACCCCTCTTTTGGTAGCAGCACTCCAATTTCCTTCTAAGAAATCACCTTTCAGGACTTCCTTGGTGGTCCAGTGGTTAAGACTCAGAGCTTCCACTGCAGGGGGCAACGGTTTGATCCCTGGTTGGGGAACTAAGGTCCCTCATGCCGCACGGCTCAGCCAAAAAAAAAAAAAGTCACCTTTCTTTACCCTTCTCTGAGTTCATGCAATCTGAGTGATATAGATCCACCCCAGTTTTACAGGAGGGCTACTCAGATCTGACCAATTATAGACTTGCTTTTCCCTGGGTGTAGTGAGTGACTCTGAATGGCATGTGACCTCATCAGGACCAACCAGACACAGTGGGACTTTGGCTGGAATGTCCTGAAAGGAGATGTTTCTTCCCACTAGACTGGACCCCAGGAGGATGTAAAGCTGGACCATGATATTCTTCTTTCTTCCAGGAGGGAAAATTACTCCACGTCTAGGGTATTACAGTGGACTCAGAACAAGGTAAAGAGAGATTGGGTCCCCTGCCTCAGCCAAGCATGTAGGTAGACACTTCAACCAAGCTTTTCGGTAACATGGGCCAGCAAATGTCTTTTGTGCTTCAGTTAGTTTGGGCTTGAATTTGGCACATAATTGACAGAATGCTGACTTGCACAAGAGCTGGTCATTTCTTCCTTCTGCAGATTAAGGGCTATGAACCCATTCACAACCTAGAAAACAATCTTAGCCACACATACCCCTCCCACCCCTCCCATCATCAGCCTTATTGTTTCAAAGGTCTTGCTTCAACTTCTTTTTGCCACACAAGCACCTCCATTAATTCATCTCCTTTATGTCCCACCTGGTCGCAAACCTACCTGCCCACCTGGTCCCCACACTCTCCTCACTAGCTCCCTCCCAGTGCCTGGCTCCCTTGTTAACGTCTGCTGGTCTTTGACAGACTCTAAGCTGGCTACCAGCACCTCTTAAGTGCTGCAAAGAACAAATACATAACCGATATTCACCTCACAGCTGTTCCTGTCTTATCCCTTCCGAGCTTTCTCAGTTACAAGGATAAATTCAAGTGTCCTGATCCTGTGTGAGGCTGGGGAGACCTAGTTTATTTCTTTTTTTGAAAACCCACAAACCAGCTCATTCAGCTGAACTAGATGAGAAAGGGACATAATTCCAGAGGCCTCCACTGTTAAGCTTGTGGGTTCCTCACTTGTAGAGGCTGGAGAGGGCAAAGGAGAGAAAGCGTGTGGTTTGATTACAGTATAATTTTCCTCCCTCTGGGAGCATTTCAAGCGTATTCTACAAATGTCAGGGAACCAATGACTCATCAAACAGTCAAGTGTTGGTTTTGGAAAAGGGAGAGGAAGTCACTGCTTTGGAGCTCAGGAATGGATTTGCACCAAGGTAAGATCTCATTGCACCAGTGGGACTGAAACGTTGGCAGGAATCCCTTGCTCTTTTCTGAGCCTGGGAGAGGTGCCATGTCTCCCAGATTTCAGGGGCAGGGTGACGCACTTGCAGTCAGAAAATATTTAGCCTGAGCCTCCCCATGGTAACACTTTCTGTGTCTCCAAGGACCAGGGTGCTGTGCCCTTGAAGTGAAGTCTTGATTCCCTGAGGACAGAGAGGAGACAAGCCTGGCCTTCTGTCCCAGGACGTTGGCAAGAGTGAGGTGGGAGTAGTGTCTGTCTCCTGATTAGTCTGGGCAAATGTGAGCTGGAGCAGAAAAGCAGCTGTCAGAGGGAATCTGGCCAGACTTTCCCACCCTAGGCCCTTATCTCTCCTCCACTTGCTGAGTTTGGGAAGTGAGAAAGCCCAATTATTGATTGAGAAGCATGAGAGAGGGGTGCCAGCACAGAGATGGAAAAAAAACAACGGACGGAGCTGTTCAGCGAACGCCGCAGGTCCTTAGACAACACTTTCTCCATGTGAACTCATGGTAACTGCATGTCACAGGTCACCTGTGAGGTGAAAGTAACTGATGTGTAAGGCGGAGATAACACGCAGGGCAAGAAACACATAGTGACTCTTTCCCTTCTTCCTTCCCTTTCGGGTCTTGAGCAAAGACTATATCTCTGACCACTTCTGCATCCTCCAGATGCCCCTGCTGTTCAGTCTTTTCTTTTTTAAAATGATGATGAGGTGTTTGTAGATGCTTGTGTACAATTGATGGTAGTGATGGGGGTTTTGGAGTGAAGTTCTGTGGTCAGAAGGCCTGTTCTACATCTTAGTAAATCCTGGTGGTAGAAGTAAGGGAAAGGGAGTGAGCACAGGCTTTAATTGTAGGCAGCCAGCATTGGAGGCTCCCTTTAGAATGTGGCTTGTACGTGGCAACTTGGCCGTCAGCTTTTGGCCTCAGCTGCAACTCCGGGATGCCAGGGAAAGGGTCATTCCATAGCCTGTAACACCTACTTGTGAAGAGAGAGCTTCGGTGTCAGTCCTCAGACCTGCTCATCTCTACTTACCACTTGCTTCTCTGTCTATCTCGTTCTTACATTCATATGGCAAAACCCTAACCTTATTTTCTGCTTTTCTAGATTTTTATCTGAATAGCGTGGTGATACTGGAGAAAGCCACACAGTAGGACACAGTGGTATCACAATAAGTTCATGGTCACACCCATATGGCCCATCAGCTGTCTCACCACCCTCCACAGTAACAACCATCACTCTGTCCCGACATCTGATCATGGTACATGTCCCCTTGCTGTGAGCAGCTGACTTCTCCTCTTTCTTGCTGAGGGAAATGAAGCCATCAGACCAGAAGTTCTTCAAACGCAGACTAGCAAGTGTATACCTGTCCCTATAGCAAAACCCATCTTTACCTCCTATTACATTATTGGGGGGCTGGCAGGTCTCTCCTCCTAAGATCAACCTCTCCTTCCTTGTGCTCTAGTTTCTACATTTTTCTGTCTTCACAGGGACCTTCCATTATCAATGACTCCCCTCAACTGGATCTTTCCATAAATATTTAATCTCTCTTCAGTCTGTGAAAAAAATTCCCCTACATTATACCTGTGTCCTCTTATAGCTGCTTCTAACTATTTTTCTTCCAAACAGTCTTCTCATCCTTTCCAATTTTCAGAGCCAATTCTCAAAAGACCTGTCTACACGTGGGGCCTCTATTTCCTCTCCACCCCTAACTGGCTTCTGCCTTCTCACTCCTCCAAAATCGCTCACTAAGATCACGCATGACCTTCATGCCACTTAATCTAAAGGCCACTTTTTAGTTCTCGACCTCTCAGCAGTATTTTATACCACCGATACCTGCCTCCTTCATGATCACTCCAAAATGCCACACCTTCTTGGATTTCTTCCTCCATCTTTGGCTAAGTCTTCTTTCTCTTTGCAATGTTATTTCCCCCCTAACCTGCCATTAAATAGTAACGCTTCTCAAGGCTTGGTGTTAGACCCCCTTCTCTTCCATTTTCTTCCTTTCTGTATTTTATCTCAGGAATCCCTTTGATGTACATGGCTGTCATTACCACCAAGTCAAAGATGACTTTAAACTCAGTCTCTAGTCCAGATCTCCCCTGAGAGCCTCACACTTGTGTATCCAAATTTCTATTCAGTGTCACCACTTGCATGTTGCAAGGCCACCTCAGACTCGTCATACCCAGGATAATGTATAAACTTGCCCTAAACCCACTTTTCTTCTAGTGTTCTCTGTTTCAGTGAATGGCATCACCATCCAGCCAGAAATTTAACACTTTTGGCCGTTATCTTCAATTTGCTTTACCATCACTAAATCTTTCAATTTCAACTCTTTATTTTTTTCTTCTCACACCTTGTCTGTCTTCATCCTGGTCTAAACCACTCTTGCTTCTCACTAAGGTAAGAGCTTCCTGTTTGTTCTCCCTGCATGAGTTCGGACCCTCTTTTTAATCCACTCTTTATTCTATAAGAGTGGCTTTTCCAAATGCAAATTTAATTGTGGGTACCAATCTTTTCCACCAGTCACCTACCTACTTAAGATTTTTAACGCTCCATTGCTCTTTGCAAAGAAACAGAGACCCTTACTTAACACAGCCGATGGAGTCATTTCTTGTCCTGGTCCCTGCTTCCCTCTCCAGCTCATCTGCCACCATTTTCTCCCTCACTGTGTCTGCTCCTGTCACCCAGGCGCTTCTTGGGATCCTTGATTAGGCCGGGTTCCACATGGACACAAGGCTTTTTCACATGCTATTCCCTATTCCTGGAATAAACTTCCTTTCTTCTTCTGCCTAGTTACCTTGCACATACTCTTAAGGTATCAAGATAAACATCACGTCCTCAAGCATCTCATGGCTTCATAATGCAGTTCGGGTTGTCTTGTGGTAGGGTAGTTTCACAGCACTCGTCTTTGCTTGGGATAGTATGTTCATTTGGGCTTAATATCTTCCTAGCTGACTAGACTGTAATGGAGATTAGTGATCTGCTCATGGTATCCCCAGTATCCAGCACGATATCTCATGCTTGGGAAGCACTCAGCAAATATTTGTTGAATGAATGAATCAAAAATCCCATTAGAGGGCTTCCCTGGTGGCGCAGTGGTTGAGAGTCCGCCTGCCGATGCAGGGGACATGGGTTCGTGCCCCGGTCCGGGAGGATCCCACATGCCGCGGAGCGGCTGGGCCCGTGAGCCATGGCCGCTGAGCCTGCGCGTCCGGAGCCTGTGCTCTGCAACGGGAGAGGCCACGACGGTGAGAGGCCCGCGTACAGCAAAAAAAAAAAAAAAAAAAAAAAAAAAAAAAATCCCATTAGAAAGGCCCCATTATCTTCATTTTGTCTTCACTATGAGGCCTATACAATAAAGGATGGAGCTGTGTGGCTCTCACAGGTATGTCTGACTCTAGAATCCAAGAAATACCTGGTATAGAACAGCTGTGCAATTACTAAGGAAAGAACACAAGTCACACTGCGTGTGTGTGTGTTTATTGTTGCTATTGTTTTAAAATAGGGAACCAGAGTGCAAAATCACTTGTTAAAGGCTCAAATCGTCTTAATTATCGATGAGCTGTCACTAGGAGAAAGATCTAGCTGAGCACTTTGTTGAACAGGGTCCATGTAATTTGACCATAGTTTAAGGGGGATTCGATTTACGCAGGTTGACCATATGTCCTCATTCACGCTTTTTGTCAAGGTGTAATTATGAATGGTGCAATTATTACTAGTACCCTCTTTAACTCTCAGAGGTGTTCCACATTGATCCATACATGATCTGAGCATCCTGTTTACAGGTGAGGCAGCAGGGCCAGTGTAAAGAGGTCTGGAATTAGGAGTTTAGGTTTTTGCTTTAGTTCTGCCTTTAGATGTGATTGTTGCAAGTTACTTGAGTAGGTTTGAAGGGCTAGATTCTTATTAGCCTGTGATTTTGTGATTTTTTGTGTGTGATCTTTAAGCTAAAACATTAAAGATAGGTTAAATTTTCAATGGGAAGACATGAGTAGCAGGGCCCTCTTAGCTTAAGGGATACATGAGCAATGTCACAGAGATATCAAAAGTACATAAATTATTTAGGAGCAAAAGGAACTTGGTGGGACAGGGCAGAATTAGAACAGTACATTTTTACTGTATATCTAGGAAAGAATTGGCCTCTCCCGTTGCAGAGCACAGGTTCTGGACACGCAGGCTCAGCGACCATGGCTCACAGGCCCAGCCGCTCCGCAGCATGTGGGATCTTCCCGGACCAGGGCACGAACCCGTGTCCCCTGCATTGGCAGGCGGACTCTCAACCACTGCACCACCAGGGAAGCCCAGGAGAGAATATTTGATGAATGGAGTAAGATGGTAGGACACAGACTTTAGATAACTTTCGTAGGAACTTAAAATGCATCTGAGATGTGTAAGAATAGTATATGAAAAACTTATTTGAAACAGATATAGTAAAAGGTGATGAACGGCCAAAGTTGGGCAATAAAAGTAGTGAAGAAAAGGGACTTGGAGAGAAGAACCACTAAGAGGGTAGAAATGAAAGTGTTTGGTGTCTGGGGAATGATTGGATTGGGGAATCACTTATTCAATAAATATTTTCACACTTATTTTGTGCCAGATACAATGTGGGGTATTGGGGTACAAAGATGAAAAGACTTGATCATTGATTTCAAGGAAATATATAAATTAATAATTATAAAGGATACCATATAAATTAGAATGGACATATGTTCAAAGAGCAGTGAAATCATAAAGAAGGAATTTTTAAGTCTTCCTGGATGAATAAGTAAACATCATAAAGGAGGTCTTTGATCTGAGAGTGAAAGAATGAACTAAGAAAGTGATTGGGGTGAAAACAGAGTATTCAACGTCAAGGCTCATGTCTTACTCATCTCTATATTCCTAGAGCCCATTATGGTGTCCAGAAAATAGAACGACCACAGAATTCTGGGGTGTAGCAGGAGATGGCTACAAAGGGAGGTAGACGATGATGAAGCCATGAAAGAGAAGAAGGAAATGATGACCATGCAGAGGTTGAACTTAAAGACTGTTTTGGTACCTTCTGCATCCTGGATGGTGCCATGTCAGCTTGAAAGAGTTGATTCTGCCTTTGACGTTTGCTAAGCTACAATTAAGAGAGTTTAGCCATCAGGAGAATCTGACTCAATAAACAGAATTACAAATTTCTATTCTAATTCCATTCAGAAACTTTAAAAGATTTGATTATATTTTGGTCTAAGGGACAGGCCACAGATTTAAAGGGGTCAGAAATCTTGATATTTTCTGGAATCTGTTTGCTCATCTTTAATTGAAAGGAGATTTACTTTTCAAGCCAGTCTTCAGGTCAATCCAATTATGCTTCTCTGTGACACATACTCTCATTTCACCTTGGCAGATTGGTTTCATTAGAAATAATCCACAGTGGGGGTAATGTTAATATAATATTGCTTCTAAACTAGGCACAGTTTGATGAAAGATTTGGATGTACTTGGTGGGTTGCCATTCCAATTTCAGACGTTTTGCTGGCATTCCCTGAGAGTTTGCCAAGAGCAGGGGATGACAGCTAAATGGGCTTTTCATACTCTGAATGTGGCAGTGGAGATTCAGCCTCTCTTTAAAAGCCTTGGGGAGTTGATGATGGAGAGGCCCTGAACTCCTCTGAGAAATGTTGTTTCAGAAGAGTACTTGCCAATTCCAAATGTACCAGTTAAAACTGGAAGATGAATTAAGTCATCTCTCACATTTCGGCATTGTTTAATCCAATTTGCAATACAGTGTCACTACTTTATCTCACTGGATCTTCATTTTAACTCTGGGTTGTAGTCAAGAGCAGTCTTACTTTTTTCCGTTTTATGGATTTTACAGATGAGGACTGGGTTTAAAGAGAGTAGCTTGGGCTTCTCTGGTGGCGCTTCCCTGGTGACTCAGTGGTTGAGAGTCCGCCTGCCGATGCAGGGGACGCGGGTTCGTGCCCCGGTCCGGGAAGATCCCACGTGCCGTGGAACGGCTGGGCCCGTGGACCATGGCCGCTGAGCCTGCGCGTCCGGAGCCTGTGCTCCGCAACGGGAGAGGCCACAGCAGTGAAAGGCCTGCGTACCGCAAAAAAAAAAAAAAAAAAAAAAAGAGAGTAACTCGTTTGTTCACATTTGCACAGATAATTAAATGTTTGTGAGGTCTTGGAATCAGCTTGTCTGCTCATTCCCAGTCTAGTGCTTAATATACTTAACAACGTGGTTTTACTTGGTAAGATTGTTAAACACGCTCAATGAATGAGTGATAATTCAGTCTTTGCATCAGATAATGTCCATACCATAGGTTTAGGTAGGCAGGCATAATGAAGATAGAAAAGGTACTAAAGACCATAGCTTTGCTCTTCAAGGCTTGGACTTTGGTGCATCTTTGTGTCAGCACAATGGTGGTCTTGCTGATTCACTAGTCCAAATCATCATACATATACCAGGTGCCTCCTCCTGAGACATACAAAGAAGGCTCTACAAAGAATAGGGAGAGATTATAACAGGAATCTTTTGTGGGTAGAAATTCCATTTAGCTATGACGATCTGCATCACCAGCTTAGTGGTACTTTAACTTTTTTGATATTCAAATTAATTGCATCTGAAGTTGCTTTGGTAGAAGACACTGCTGGTCCAGATTTCTGCACCTGCCACAGTGATTCTTCAAGGGACAGTAATCTGACTTCCCCATTGTGATCTGCTGCCAGAGAACTTACCACTGTTATAGTTTTTTGGTTTCTTCCCATGTAAAGGTATTATTCTCAAAGTGCTCACAATGGCTGTTGGATCAGGAAGAACTTCAACATCAGTGGCCAGCTCAGCTAGAATCCATTCTCTTCCTGTAAACAGTAGACCTTGGCCTTGAAACTAGATATTCTGTCTATGCTCCAACTTTGTGAGCCCCCTTTCGAAGGCCTTTGGTGGACTTATGTTGACATCATCCCAATCTATCAGAGAGGGTTTAATGTTGAATATCAGAATGGAAGTTGTTGAAGCCTCTACCACCTAGGTATCCAAAAGTTCCTTAACCTCTATGCAAACTTTGCCGTCTAATCACAGGAATGTCTTTGCCACAACGAAGAGTTTCAGGAGGGGGTTTCAGTAAATACCCCAAAATGATTCCAATTAACTCTTGCCTTACCTTTACATATTTAAGAGAGGCATTTTGAATGATTCTTTGTGGAAACGAGAAGTCAAAAGGATATATCCTCAACATATTTTCACAGCGAAACCAAGAACTTATTCATGTTTTCCTATCAAGGCAACTTGATATAAGTGTCCCAGACTACTGAAAAAGTTGAAAGCCTTGTGTGATACAAATATTTAGATAAGCCTTCTGTACGGAAACAGGACTTTGCCCTGACATTTGAATACTGAATGGATCTAAGAAAGAAGTCTAAGAAATTATATAGGAATAATAAATTTATGAACATCTGACTTGTGAATCTCTACTCAAGCTACATTTCAGTTTATTTTCAGAGAAAGGGAGGAAAATGTCTTATATTAGAATGCATAATAGGAGGAGAAACAGACAAAGCCGAGGTGGCAGAGCTCTGAGTCCAAGAAGGATAAAAAAGCCAAACTACACGCTGACACTAATTTCAGGGTTGGACTGTGGCTGATGTGAAAATGTTGAAGCCAATGGACTAAAGAAAGAACTGCCATGAAGTTAGAGTTTATCGGGACAGCTGCAGTAGAGTTGAGTAGCCAAAGGCAGAGGGGTTCAAGTCCAGTGGCTTTGGTGTCATCAAGGATGGCAGTGAGAATTCTATGGCTTTGACCTCAGTGGTAGCTGTGGTGGTGTTCTGATTACATTTTATCTTCTTTTATTCCACGTGGAACATCATTTTCCAGCTCTCCTGTTAATTCTGTGAGCTGCTAATTTTCTTCCAAGAAATCACTGTTTTTGCTTAATGTATTCAGTGTTACTTTCTGTCATTTGTAAACAAGAACTTGACTAGTGCAGATACTGGGAGCTGTAGTATATGCAGGTGTATCTCAGGAAAATGTGAGAAATGTGAGGCTTCTTGAATCAATTAGAATGAAAAGCAATGGAAGTGCAGCTCAACTTCAGGCTTGACAATCCAGAAGCTCATGGCACACGGTTGAGAGTCTGCTAATGAAGCTATCACCCCTGTCAGTCTGGAATAAAATGCATATATAAGGCAAGGATTTGGTGGACTGAGTCATTTAATGCCCTAGAATGGAATAAAGACCCCTAGGATCTGAGAGCTATTGGTTGGGGTGTGTATTACTTGGGGTGTCAGCAGGAAAGTGATGGTACAATCGAATGGGGTGTTTGAGGAAAGTTTAACAAAGGGTTTATTTACAATACTGTGAGCAGGGCTAAGGGAAATCAACAAAAGATGGTGAAGCAGCTTAGGGACTTGAACTGCAAGATCCCTTACTGCTCCCTATGCCTGAAAGAGCGAGGGGAAGGAGTAGTTAGCAGAACCTAGAGACAGCTGTAGTTGCAGCTGTAGCTGTATAATGAGGCTTTCCGACAGGAACTATGGACTTTGGTAAAAGAATCCAGCCACTGCTATCTCATGGCCTGGCAGTCTGGGGACCAGGAAATAAATTTCCCCTTATCTTTTTCAATCTGATTCTCCCCCTCACACATCCCATTGGCTGGACTCAACCTGAAGCTGGAAGGTTAATTTCACCTTGTTGATGCAGTACATGGAGATCACTCTTTTGGGGCAAAAAGCAAGGAAAAAAATAATGGAGTGTAGGTCAGGGTGGGAAAATGGAGACTATTTTTCACAGGGCAGCTACTTCTAATGACACTAGATAGCTTTCAAGAGATTGACCAACTCAAATTCCTACAACATTCTTGGCTCAAGGAATGGCCTGAAAGAGAGGTATTTTCTATGACTATGGAAAAAGAGTATCTTATCTCTTGGAGGCTTAGGACAGAGATGGCTCAAGACCAAACAAATAGTTTGGTTCTGGGCTTTGCCATATTACAAAATCAGTTCAATTCAAAGTTTTATTAGACTTTTTCTAAAGTTAAGACATGAAATAAGCAGTGCTGGGAAAACTGGACAGCTACATGTAAAAGAATGAAATTAGAACACTTCCTAACACCATACACAAAAATAAACTCGAAATGGATTAAAGACCTAAATGTAACATCAGACACTATAAAACTCTTGGAGGAAAACATAGATAGCACACTCTATGACATAAATCACAGCAAGATCCTTTCTGACCCACCTCCTAGAGAAAGGGAAATAAAAACAAATATAAACAAATGGGACCTAATGAAACTTAAAAGCTTTTGCACAGCAAAGGAAACCATAAACAAAATGAAAAGGCATGTCTCAGAATGGGAGAAAATATTTTCAAATGAATCAACTGATAAAGGATTAATCTCCAAAATATACAAGCAGCCCATGCAGCTCAATATCAAAATAACAAACAACCCAATCCAAAAATGGGCAGAAGACCTAAATAGACATTTCTCCAAAGAAGATATACAGATTGCCAACAAACACGTGAAAGGATGCTCAGCATCACTAATCATTAGAGAAATGCAAATCAAAACTACAATGAGGATACCCTGAGAAAACCATAATTCATAAAGAGACATGTACCATAATGTTCATTGCAGCACTATTTACAATAGCCAGGACTTGGAAGCAATCTTAATGTCCATCAATAGATGAATAGATACAGAAGATGTGGTGCATATGTATGATTGAATATTACTCAGCTATAAAAAGGAACGAAACTGAGTTATTTGTAGTGAGGGGGATGGACCTAGAGTCTGTCCAACAGAGTGAAGTAAGTCAGAAAGAGAAAAACAAATACCGTATGCTAACATGTATATATGGAATATATATTTTTTAAAAAATGGTTATGAAGAACCTATGAAGGGGCAGAGCAGGAATAAAGATGCAGACATAGAGAATGGACTTGAGGACACAGGGAGAGGGAAGGGTAAGCTGGGACGAAGTGAGAGAGTGGCATGGACATATATACACTACCAAATGTAAAATAGATAGCTAGTGGGAAGCAGCTACATAGCACAGGGAGATCAGCTAGCTGCTTTGTGACCACCTAGACGGTTGGGATAAGGAGGGTGGGAGGGAGACACAAGAGAGAGGGGTTACGGGGATATGTGTATATGTATGGCAGATTCACTTTGTTATATAGCAGAAGCTAACACACCATTGTAGAGCAATTATAATCCAATAAAGATGTTTAAAAAAAAAAAGACAATGAAATAGGATGAGACCCCATAAATTAGAATGGGACCATGTGAGAGAATTTAATGTCTACACTTGCAACTGCAGTGAGCCTCCATGGCCAGTTGAAATAGCTCACCCCTTTCCAAGATTACTGGAAGTCTTTGTAACCAACTCCCTAAGTCTTGCAGGCGAAAGGCAGTTCTCCTGTTGTCCTCTCTCCACCAACCTCACTGACTCTCTGTCCATAAAAAAAAGTTTGCTCCTAGAAAATGTGGGTTGGGGACATTTAAAAAATTAAATCTGAGAAGAGAAATTTTGTACTCTAGAAATATTTCAAGAATTTACTAATTTATGGGAACAAAAATCTGAGCTATGTGTTCAGGAATGGATTCTGAGGGTGTTGGATTAAGGATGGAAGAAGATCATTTTATTTCAGGCCCAATTTATTGATATTGGTATATTTTCAGGTTATTTTGGATTCATTGTACACATTTGAACATCTGGGAGTGGTTCTAATTGTTTTTTCACTTGGCTGACTGAAATCTGGACCTACATGAAAAAGATGCCAATTTCATTGTAGAGACAGAAACCAAAGACTTTTGAGATAGGAGGGTTGAAATGGATTAATTATGACTCACCCACTCATTGCTTAACCATGGTCTTCCAAATGGCCCACTTTGCAGCTTAACTCTGCCCTTTGTCTACGCGGCTTCCTTCCCCACCTTTCCAGAGGCGTTGATCCCAAGGGCTCTCCTAAATAAATATCCTGAAATTTAAATGCCACCTCAGAGTCTTCTTCCCAAAGAACCCAATCTGAAACATCAGCTATAGCCTCACCTCAATTACAAAAATGAGGAATATAGCCTCAACCCATATTTCGTTCCTTGGTGTGTGTGTATGTGCATATACTTTCCTTCCTTTCTGCTTTTTCTATCCCATTTTATATGGACATACATATCATGTATTATTGGGGAATGACTTTTAGTTTAGTCAAAGTGGAAGAATATCAGGAAGGAGCAAGGTCCTGAAACTGGGGCTTGCTACAGTACCAAATGAGACATTGTTTTGCTCCCATCAGAAGACTGAGAGTTTGGTTGTCCTGGGGGGCATTTCATTGTGTTTAGACAGGAGCACTGCTTTTGAAAATATTACGAAGCAAAAAAGGATCTAGGGAGATGTTAGCCAGAGTGGAGGACTGTGATGGATGTTAGTCATTTTGGCTCCCCAGAACTTAAAATGTCCTTTGTATTTTGGGGAAAGTCCTAAGAGAGGTGGGAGGTTATTCTCCCACAGAACTGAAAGGGAAGGGCTATTCTCTCCTTAGCTTTGCTCTAGTCGCTGGGCATTTTTATGTGACCCACGTGTAGCCAATCAGATTCTCCAGCATCCAACTTTGAATGCCGAGGAAACTATGCAAGCAAGTAACATGGTCAGTTCACAATTATTCCTGCAGGCTGTGGCAGATTCATGAGTCCAGTGTCACTACAGCAAGAATTTGGTGGCTGAGGGATATTCTATGTAGAACAGTGGCAATATAGGCAGACTATCTCTAGGCCGTTTCCCTTGGTTCTTGCCATACCTGGTTCTCTCATCTTCTTGCCATTTCTGTAAGGTGTCCAACACCTGTACAGTCAATTCCTTTTCTGTGTCACTTAGCCAGAATCTGTCTCTGTAATTTACATCCCAAACTCTAACTAGTATCTGAATATCCCAGGGCACTCATAAGTCCTAGGAGCACAGATACCTAATGGAGTTGAGGAGTTCAGGCACTTGACCTGCACTGCAAATCAGTGCAAAGTAGATGGGAATAGGGGAAAACAAGCACGTCTCCACTACTGACATCCTTGGATGAAACAACTTTCCTGTTCTTTGCCCTAAGCAGCCTGGGTCTGTACAGTGAAGGAAATGACTCTGCGATAACCCAGAAAATAAAAGCAAGAGGGACCTACTGGCCTTGACTCTGTTCCTTGTACTCTTTGCTCTCTGTTTTCCATGATTATCTATGACACTAGGGCATTTTGCATTGGCAAGGATACATCTCAGATACCCCCACTGCCTAAAAATGAACAAAACGCTGAGTTTATTTATAAGTGATTACCAGCAAATTGAAGAATAGCTGTTTCATGGACTTGGGCTGATCTCTGAGCAAGTGGCCCGGGGCCAGCTTAAAGGTCCCCTTTCTAGTTCTGTAGCAGCTAAAAAACTGGCAGGAACAAAGAAATGTGTTGGATCCTGCAGTCAGAAACTTTAGAACGTAGACCTTCTCCCATCAGAGCGGTCCCCTAATTCATTCATTCAGATGCTTTCTCAAAGCTCTATGCCTGACCTGTGGCTACCATAACAATGGCAAGAAAAGAGGTTGCTTGGTAAACCCGGTCAAGCTGCAAGGCAACCACAAGCTGTTACAGATTTCTTCTTGACTCTTATGACATTCTCATTGCAACAAGTAAGTAATAAATCTCCTCTTATTTAAATGGCACATGTTAGAGAGCGTTATATTCGTTTAGGTAAACCTATAAAGGGGGAAGTTAACTCACAGCATCTGGAAAGTAAGGCAGAGGTTAATCCCTTAGGATTCAGGAAGGGACTGAGAAAGGAAGTCTGAGCAGTAAAGACCACCCTAGCGACCAAGGATTAACAGAGCAGAGCTCTCCCTGTAGTCTGAATTTGGGGCACTGTTAGCAAAATACCAACATTCCCTTCTGCGATGGACTGAAGATTTGTGTCCCCTTCACCGCCCTTTCCAGATTCACATGTTGATATCCTCATCCCCAATGTGATGGTAGGTGGAGGTGGGAAACTTGTAAGGTAATCAGATCATGATGGTGGAGTCCTCACAAATGAGATTAGTGCCCTAGGCTTGAGAGACCTTGCTCTCTCTTTGCCATGTAAGGAGACAGCCAGAAGATGGTCACCTGCAAACCAGGAAAAGGGCTTTTACCAAGAATCAAATTAGCCAGCACCTCACTCTTGGATTTTCTAGCCTCTAGAACTGTAAGAAATAAATGTTTGTTAATTACATCGTCCAGTCTGTGTTATTCTGTTACAGCAGCCTGAGCAGACAAAGAGTAAGACAATTTCCAGCTAGGAAGGCAGCTGGTATCTCTCGGTGAGGTAGGAAATCATTCATTAGAGGAATGTAATTATAATAATGGCTTGGGCCTCATATGCACCAGAAATTGAGAAAACATATAGTCTTTTTTTTTTCTTAACATCTTTATTGGAGTATAATTGCTTTACAATGGTGTGTTAGTTTCTGCTTTATAACAAAGTGAATTAGTTATACATATACATATATCCCCATATCTCCTCCCTCTTGCGTCTCCCTCCCTCCCACCCTCCCTATCCCACCCCTCTAGGTGGTCACAAAACACTGAGCTGATCTCCCTGTGCTATGCAGCTGCTTCCCACTAGCTATCGGTTTTACATTTCGTAGTGTATATATGTCCATGCCACTCTCTCACTTCGTCCCAGCTTACCCTTCCCCCTCCCTGTGTCCTCAAGTCCATTCTCTAGTAGGTCTGTGTCTTTATTCCCATCCTGCCCCTAGGTTCTTCATGACCAATTTTTTTTTTTTTTTAGATTCTATATATATGTGTTAGCATATGGTATTTGTTTTTCTTTCTGACTTGCTTCACTCTGTATGACAGACTCTAGGTCCATCCACCTCACTACAAATAACTCAATTTCAGAAAACATATAGTCTTAAGAGAGTTTTAGACAGAACCTCCGTCATATGACTTGTTAAAATTTATTGAGCACCTGCTATATGCCAGCCACGGCACATACATTTTCTCATTTTATTCTCTCAGCAGCTCTGTGGTAGTTTTTATTGTGTCCATTTTACAGATGAGGCTCAGAGAAGATAAAGTCACCCTTCAAAGTCTCTTTCTCTGTGTGCCAGGATGTCAGAATCCAGTTTTATCTGATTCTGAAGGCCAGGCTGTTTTTACTGTTTTGACTAGAGTTAGAACAAGACAGTCATAAAACATCTGCCCACAAGATAGGCATGTTTGTCTGCTTAGGGCTCATCCCTGTCTTTCTGAGGTTAACAACAACCAGCGTGTTTTTTTTTGTTGTTGTTTTTTTTTTAAACCACATGTCCCTGGGTACCACTGACAGATTCAGAACCCCAGGCTGCCCTGAAATTTGATCCTAGCCAGTGTGGGATCTTTCATATTCTTCTGTTCTTTGGCCTCACGGTTTACATAAAGCACAACATCAATCCAGTTTAGCCTGGAACAAGTTCTAAAAGAAAGCACATTACTTTACATGCACAGGGAAGAGAAGATAAGTGAGTTAGGTTTGAAACAAACTTTGTTTGTGAAAGTGCTTTGTTTTGTCACAAGGGCCTTGGTCACGTGGTACTTTAAAAGAACCCAAACAACCAAACCACCAAAATGAAGAGTGGTTTAAAAGACATACGGTTTGAATCACCCCCGTTCCATAGAGTAACAGAAATAGGAGCTGAAAATGACCTGCTTGGCCATCCTGCCCTTCCGGAGTCAGTACAGATGGTTCCCTGTAGACAAGGCAGCCTGAGTTAGTCCTGTTGGGTTTGATGAGTTAAGTGTTGGGGGAATCTCATTTTCTTCCTCTATGAGTTGGCCACCTAACTGTTCTTACTGCTTGGAAATTGTCCTGACCCCAAGCCAAAGCTTGCCTTTGTTTCATTTCATCTCATTGTTCCTCCATTATACTCATGGGCCTCTGACTCATTCTTTTGTTTCTAGAAGTTTCCATGCTTTCCAGAGGCTGACATGGCACTCTCAGGGAGTTTCCTCAGGGCCTTGGCTTCTCCAGATGGACATCAGCTCTTTACCTTCTCCCAATATAGGGAAACTCCAGCATGAAACCTGGAGATTGTTTGCACACAGGTGGGCTTGGGAGGTGGTGGTGAGCTTAACCGAGTGTCCCCCAGGTCTTCTCCTCATAACCAGTGTTTCTTTTTAATTTTAAAAAAAATTTATTTATTTAAAAAAATTTGTTTTGTTTTGGCTGCCTTGGGTCTTCATTTCTGCGTGCGAGCTTTCTCGGGTTGTGGCGAGCGGGGGCTGCTCTTCATCGCAGTGCGCGGGCTTCTCACCACGGTGGCTTCTCTTGTCGTGGCGCATGGGCTCTAGGTACGTGGGCTTCAGTAGTTGTGGTGCATGGGCTCAGTAATTGTGGCTCACGGGCTCTAGAGCGCAGGCTCAGTAGTTGTGATGCACGGGCTTAGTTGCTCCATCGCATGTGGGATCTTCCCGGACGAGGGCTTGAACCCGTGTCCCCTTCATTGGCAGGCGGATTCTTAACCTCATAACTAGTGTTTCTTAAAAGTTGCTATTAATATATCTTTAATGACAGAGTAATGTGAATGCATATCTCAGAGGGATCTACCCGAAGTGGCTTGTGATTTCTTCAACATGGCTTATTTTGTCTTAAATATTCATATCTTACCTGCATCTGTGCTTGCTTTCATAAAAAATATTTTAAACACTAACCAATTAAAATATTCCACTTTGAAAAAAAAAAAATTCCACTTTGCACACTCCCCCAACCTGTAATCCCAGCCCTGCAAAATCCTCAAGTAAAATTGTCATTGTAGGAATGTGCTCATTCTAAGTCTGTGACCTCAGATACCCTCAGACGTGTTATATTAATGAGAATATAAATGCCCGTTTGAAGCATGACTCTAAGAAGTACAAAGTGCCTATCAGGGTCAGGTGAGGAATGAAGGATCTAAAATAAAGTAGGGGTCAGAGAGCGTGTAGCTCATAGAAAATGGGTGTGTTCTGTTTTGGGGTAGACTACAGTATGAATCCTGATCTCTGAGAGTTGGTTCATGTTATTTAACATCTATAATATTCAGCTTCTGCATTGGTAAAAATGAGGATAACAGCCTTTGTGAGGTTTTCAAGAGAGAATGTTTATGAAAACCCTTAGCACGGGCTTAGTATAGTTGGCAATAAATAAGTTTACTTGCCTTTCCTTTGTTTGGGGGAGGGCTCTGGAGGAGTAGATAAAGAGACGAAAGCTATTCAAGTCTCTTTCTGGGTCATTTCTCTTCTTAGCATCGCCCTCTCCGGCCCCACTCATTTTCTGCAACAGAAAACTTTCAACTCAAAGACTCTCAGCCTTGCCTTGGGGCCTGAGCCAGTTCTGGCCAAATGTGACCATATTTTAAGGGTCCTCCTCTTACCACTGGAAAGAACCTGGAATGAGTCTTGTTGCCAGTATTGTGCTGGGGATGGGCCATGGGTGTCTGCCCATTCTCTGAGCTTCAGTTCTCTCTAATCTCTGTTTTCTGACCGTGACTCGGCCTTGGTTTCCTGAGTGCATTTCCATTATGCTGAGACTGAGGCCTTCTGTCAACACTACATCTATCCAGCTGGACCCAACATCTGCATCACTCTAACTCCTTCTCACGAATACTGAGCCCAAGTGATGGAATAGTCTTTAGTGTTTTTCTGTTTTGTTTCATCAGTCCATTGTCTGCCCCCATCATATGTTTCGGGGGGCCTAACATCTGCATAACCCTTATTTACCCCTTCTCATGAGTGCAGAGTTAAATTGATGGGTCAGTGCTTTGCATGGCTTATCTATCTATCTCTCTATCGATCGATCTATCATCTATCACTATCTATAATTTTTTAAAAAATCAGTCCAGTGTCTGAAGCCCCTCTGAGGTTCTGATGTCTGAGGATAGTTTTGTTCACAAGTTGAGGTGGGAGACGGGTCCTTACCTCTGGCTAAGGATGCCTGCAAAGCCAGACGCTTCCTCACCTTCAGCCCCTGCAGCTAGAATGTGAGCACCTGTCTAGACTTGGCCAAACTGATGCTTCTGCTGAGTCTCTGAACTTGCAGCCAGTGATGGAGAGTAGCAGAGAACACTCAGAATTCATTCCAGAGGCAGAGGTAGTGGCACCCATGCGCACTGGCAACAGAAGAGGCACCCAATTCACACTGCTCCTATGAGAGGACCTCGGTTGAGATTCTAGACTCCCACCTTCTCTTTGCTATTCCTTTCCATTTTGGAGCTTGTTTCTTGGTACTTCCCATCAATTCCCTGAGCTAATCCATGCCCTTCCATAAATCCTTTTGTGCTTTAGTTAACCGCAGTTTTGGTTATTTGCATCCAAGAACCTTGACTCAACAAACCCTTTGATCTAGCCCCATCAACCTGAATCATACTGCTGCCACCTGCTGGATAGTTGTTTCATTTTTGTAAGCTTGAGTGACGCCATGACTTCCAGGAAGCAGAAACTGTACTATTCTTTGCAGTGAGCACTCTGTGTGCTCCCCAAACCTCTCACCCACGAAGGACTTGTTTCCCCAGATGCTGGGAGTAACCTTTAGCTGTCAGTTCCCTCAGTGGCTGCCCATCAGTAGAGAGATGCCTTGCCCAAGGCCACAACCCAGTATGGTTCCCATCCACTGACGGTGGATGTGGCCGTCTCAGCCCAACTGGGGACAACTCTGAAGAGCCCATCTAGCTCCAGAGCCCCCATGTCGTTTGCTGAGGCCAACACTGAACATGAATTGGAGCTTGACTCCCCCCTCTGCCCAATCCTGCATCCATCCTCTCCCTTTATCAGGTGTTGATCTTGATAAATTCCTCATAAAACCTCCTACATGTTGATCTCCACCTCAGAGTCTGCTTGCTGGGAAACACGATCTGTAATAACCTTTAGGTAACTGAATTGTCGGGACCTAGCCCAGTTGCTAAGAAATAGTAAGTGCCAATATATATCTATACATATTTTATAGATGGAAAGGCTACCTTTCTTTTGCCTAAAATTGATCTCCACTTCTGCTCTGGGTCTCATCTCTTTTCACCTCCTCTTGCTTCTCTAAAGACCTTTCTTCTCCTTCTTTCCCAAGTTTCTTACGTAACCCCAATTCTTAGACATGGGAGTATCTCAAGGCTTTGTCTTGGGCTTTCTTCTCTAGGTGATGTCAACCACCAACATGGATTGGAGGCTCCGAAGGGTGGTTGACAAGTCTGTTTGTCTGTTACATTCCCAACACCTGTCACCGTGCTTGGCACTTAGCAGGCATTCAATACATCCTAGTTTACTGACTGAAAATCCATGTCTTCTACATTTTTCTGTTGGGGAAAAGAGTTAAACCAGGAGCAACGTGGAAGAAGTTTTGAAGAGAAGGTTTATGCTAAGGCTCCTAGATGACCCTTGTTTTATTTTTGTGGTATATTCTAGCATTGTTGTTTCTTAGAGCCTTTCCTCAGTCATCTCTTGCCTCCTGACTTTTATTTTCACTCACATTTAAGTGTAAATAATCAGTGTGGCTGAAGTGTTATTCTCAAAGGGAAAAGCTGTTTTAACAGATACCAGTAATACAAAGTAGAGGTGTAGTGAATACTAATTATAACCATTTTAATGTTAACTGTGCTTATTTTGTTTGGCTTTGCAAAGGAGAACCACCTACATGATCTCGTTTGATATATACAGTCCTATTATTTCCAATTTATAATCGATGGAACTGAAACTCAGGGAATGTAACCTTCCCACCCAAAAATACGCAGCTAGTAAATGAAGAACCAGGAGTTGAATTCTTGTTTGTTTAGTTGTAAATGGCACGCTCTATTTTTTATTTGATGTTGTTGAAGTTAAAACCTAGAATTTCAGGCTCCTTTGGTTTGCCAGGTAGCGGGGAGGATTGGTCCAGTTCTAGCTGATGCCTCTTGTTGGTAAGACCTGACCTGTTTACTGAATCTGAACCCTCGTTCCTTTCTGGGATGGAAGAGAAAAGGTCCTCTCTTCTCGGAAGATAAAAGGTCCTCAGTCCCTCTGTCTAGCTGTCTAACCTTTTCTGAAAGAACTCCTGGATGAAATAGAAGCCTATATTCGTTTGGAGGGTACATCCAATTCATAGGCTTTAGGGACAACATCTGTCATGTGAATCCAACAGTCAACTAAGGGAGAAATAGCAAAACCGAATAACACAAAGCTTTTAGGCTTTTATGTGCTACCTCTACAGATTCAAATTTGAAAAATTTAACAAACTTCTGTGATTGCAAAAGTCCCATAATGAAGCTATTTCTTTAAAATGGAGGAAGGCGAGAGGAGTGAGTCCTTCTTAAGAGAAGAAGCAAGCTGCACCCTGATAGTGATCTGACCCCAGGCTCAAAACTCCTTTATTTCTCTCCAGAGCATGGTCTTACCCAAAGAGCCCTTCATGCCGGAATGCCAGCTGTGACTATGCTACACTTTTCTTTTGGAAACAAATCTTCCTTTCCAGTTTTCCAAGCCTCTCTGTCTTTCCAAGCCTCATGTGCCAACCATGTTCTTGGCAAACCGTGTGATCACAGCTCAGACATTTTAACCTGCCTGAAAACTACTGTGGATGGATTTTCCAGGAAGGCTAACCTAGACTTGAAAACAATGTTTGATCTTAAGGAATACTTTCTTTTTTCTTTTTGCCCACTGTCATACACAAAATATACCTCAATACGCTGCTAAGCTGTGTGTGTGTTGTGTGTGTGTGTGGTGTTTGGGGACTGGAAAAGCAATTTCAACTTATTGATGGGGAAGCAAAGCGCCTGAAAGGTTTTGCCCTGGTCTGATTATTCACAGATGTGATAGGCAAACTCATTATTGATAATGTGGAAGAATTGGCAAAGCATTAGGCAAGAAAATGCAATAGTCAGTATAGACGCCTGAGGAGGTCCCGATAATACTTCCTGGACATCTGTGCTCCCCGCTCCCTCATTCATCATCTGAAAATCACCCTTACCCAGATTTTTAACCATTTCAGTGGAGCTGCTTGAGTTGTTCCTGTTGCTTGCCTTACCTCTTTGTAGCTAATATCTCTTTAGTGCTCACTGCCTGCTGGGCACCGTGTTAAGTGATTTATGGGGATAGCTCTGCCAAGCCTTACAACCCTGAGAGGTGGGTATTAGTTATCATCTCCATTTTACACAGGAGGATGTAGAAGTATGTCTGGGTTAAGAAATGTGTCCAATGTCCCAGAACTCGTAAGACTCAAAGGCTGTATTCAAACCCAGGAGTGTCTGGCTCCAGAGACCACGCTTCTAACCATTAAACCAAACTGTCTTTACCAAGAAGCTGCTGAAGGTACTTGCTTGCTGAGGAGAACTTTCCAAATGATCTCCAAGTTCCAGCTGTGCAGCAGTGACCTCCATGTCTCTCAGGAGAGCTGGGTAGGTCTCTCTCTTCTTTTGAGACTAAACATAGGGTGAAGCTTAGTGAACTGGGAAGCCAAAAGGAAGATGACTTTAACCAACACAGACTTTCCCTCCCTCTGAGTGGTGTGGCTGGCTAAAGGCTATCATGTTTATTAGCAGTGGAGACAAGGGTCTGCTTTGCTGAAGAGTTTTACAACATACAAAGAACTGTGTCTGTGGTCAACTTCTGAGAAAAGCAAACGCCAGGCAACAGGATATGAGTGAATAAAATAAAAAATCGGGTGTAGAGCACGTCCCGGCTCTTCTGATGCCCTCTGTGGGGGTCATCACCAAGAAAAACCATCATGGTCTTTTGATGGTCTGGGTTTCTTTGCTTTCCTGTAGTGGAGTGCTTTCATTAAGGTGCTTTAGAAAATGCCAGTTTTCTCAGTAACAAAACATAGGGAGGGAAATACAACTTGGACATTTTTTACAGATCTGACCTATGCAGATGGTGTGTGTGGGGGGATACTTTTTAGGGTGTTTTGGTTGCACGAAGCAGAAAAATAAACTCAAACAGATGTACTCAACAAAGAAAATGTATTGATTTACATAACTATAAATCCAGTGTTACTGTGTACTTCAGGCTAGGTTTGATCCAGTGGCTCAACGATGGAACCAAGGCGTCAGTTTCTTTCTGTTGCTCTGCTTTGCCTTCCAAGGGCTTAACGTCATTATAAAGTCCCCTCATGGTTTAAGATGCCTGCTGGCAGCAACTCAAGCTAATGTCTTCTTGTTTACATCCCAGAGAGAGAGAGGAAATCTCTTCACCATCACACTGAAGTCCTTTGCCTGACTATGACCAACTTAGGCATGAATACATCCATGAATCACTGTTGTTGCCACGTGAATCAGAAGAGATTGACTCCAGCAGCTCCAGGAGTGGCTCCAGATTGGCTTCATCAATCAGCATAATTCCATCTCCCTTCCCATAGTGACTGGTTCAGGATTGGACATGCAGCTGGTACATAAGCCAAGCTGGAGATGGGTATCTTTGGCAACAGTGGTTGTTTTGTGATGGATGAGGACAGGGACATGCAGCTACACCTTCCTCTTCAGGAGGCAAGATCAAAATACGGTCATCCAGTCAGTGCTATTAATTTTTCGCTCATCAAGAGAAATGTTTATATGTGAGAAAGTTGGTTACGTTCTTTTAAACCAATTGAACCCTATTTGCATGCTGACTTCCCCTACTTACGAAAATAGATTCGAGTTTCTTCCCTCATGTTCCGTATAACATCAAAGCAGGTAATGTAAGCTGGTAGAGTCACTGTTACTGATCAAAACATTTCAGGAGGAGCTCTAGATTTGGGGATGTGTCTTGTTTTTCCTCTAAATTTTTCTTGCTAAATTTCTCTTTCTCTTGTTAAAAAAAGAACACCCTACAGAAAATGCTCCTACCACATTCAATGCATCAATCCAAAGTTATGTAAATATTAATACATCTCTTCTCCATCCCAATTACTCCAGAGATAATGTTAACACTTCAACGTTTTCTACACTTTTTTTCTTGTTTATAGACAAAGAGTACAAACACATGTCTAGAGTTGTCCTGGCTGTGTGTCTTTTTATAAAAAGTGAGAATATATCATGCACATTACTCTACAAATGTCCTTTCTCGCTTAACAATACATCACTGATATATTTCCATATTAAGAGCTGTAGATATAACTTATTTTTCAGTAGACCCTAAATATGAATGCACTTCAAAATTTTCCAACTATTGTATTACTCTATTCTGTTATTGATGGACATTCAAATTATTCTCTTTTCTTTGCTGTGGAAGGCAATGCTATTTCACATTATTTAACTCAGCAAAATAGGCTTTTTTTCACTAGACTAAACTATGGTGTATTTTACACTTAAAATGGGTGAATTGTATGGTCTGTGAATTATACTTCAATAACGCTGTTATAACGTGTGTGTGTGTGTGTGTGTGTGTGTGTGTGTGTGTGTGTGTGTTTAATCAATAAATCCATCCTCAGAGCCTGATCCTATGCTTGGCACATAGTATCAACTAAGAAAATATTTGTTCAATTAATTTCTCTTTGTAACACAGATTTAGAACATTAACCAAAGTAATGAGCGATTCATGAGAGGGTTTATTCCAAGGCATTTACAAATCTTCAAGTTCTTAATACCATTTTTATCAGTCAGGTTCTGACAGAAAATCCACTCAAACAAGGTCATTGAGGTGAGTTTAATGAATGGACTAATTATGAGGGTAAGAGCTGATTACTGGAAACCATCCTGTAGAAGAGTGCAGTAGGCTAGCAGGAGCCCTCATCTTACCCCTAAGCCTGAAGGCACAGGACTGGGTCACACTGGAATCTAGAAAGGGAGGTCCAGCTGGGTGAGAGGGCTGCCTGCCCCAAAAACTGAAGTGACTTCACTAGAGGAACCTAGCCCCTACCCACGCATGATCTGTGAGGAGTAATTCTGGGAGGATAAATGCCCCACCTCATTCTTCTCCTGTTTTTGCATCTCCCGTTGTTACTCCCATTGGCCAAAACTAACTGGAGAGAAAGAAGACTCAGTGATTCTGCTGATGAAGGTCAATGTTTTTGGCCCCCGGGGCAGGATGGAAAAAGAGAGTGGAGAGTAGGCAGCACGGTCCTCTAGCATATAATTCACCTCTTAAGAGATCAGGACTTGTGAATAAAAAATGGAAATAGTAATTTCAGGTATAAATTTAATACACACGGACTAGAGTAGTTTGCAAGGCTGTTCTCCAGCACAGACACCCCTTTCTTAACTCTTCAATTTTACCATCAACACTTGCAATGAGAAACAATAAAACGATGATAACTCTTCAGTATAGGGTCATGTCTGCACTCTGCAGTGATTAGTTCAGAGCTGATCTGTTTCAGGAATTTCCTTGGCATCAGCATCATTTATGTCCAGAGGGGCTAGAAAACAAGTCATTCCAGAAAATGACTCCATCCGAGCTTGGTGGAACTAGTGATGAGTGACGTATGATTCACTTATTTTGTCAGCAAAGCATGTATTAAGTAACCGCTCTGTGACAGGACTTGTACCAGACACTGGGGAAAACACAAAGAGGAATTAGACAGAGGTCTCAAGGAAGAGCCATCTCCTGGAAGAGACAGGTAAGCAGGTGACTGCGGTTGTGTGAATTGAGTGTTGGAGCCATAAATGGGCATTTGAGTGTAGGGCTTGTGTTTCCGGACTGGTTCCACCACCTACTACCTCTGTGGCCTTAAGCAAGTTACTTAACTTTACATGTATAATAATAACCATGGTGGATTACACCTTCCAAAAACGGCCACAGCCATAATGCCCATCCCACATGCAATGTGACCTTGTCTCCCCTTCCTCCCATCAAAGGTGGAATTAAGTTTACTACCCCCTTGAATTTGAGGACATCCTGGGATTGCTTTAAGCAACAGAATATGGTGAGAGTAACACTCTCAACTAGCTAGCTTTAGATATAGCCCAGTTTCATCTGGTCTGGCAGATTCCCCATCTTGCTTTCTGCAACTCTTGGGACACTTCTTTTGGAAACCCAGGCACCATACTGTGAGAAACCCAAGTCGCTGGGAGAGGCCATGCATAGGTATTTTGTATGTTACACACACACCCCCCCAAAAATGTTCCTAACATTTTTCTTCTCCCACTTTAGCAGAGTTTCAAGAGCCATGCTCCTAAAAGCAATGGGATCCCCTTACCCAGATATGCTTCAACCACTATAATTAAAAATGATAGTTGTTTCCTAAATCCCAGAAAAGGTAAAATTAATGGATAGAATTTTCTATGTTTTAGTTTTTTCTCTCATAAAATTTTCCTAGATGATGACTTCACTTATCTATACTGAAATCTAAAAGTCAGATTCAGACTTTGCCCAAAAGGATACAGTACCTTATTTTAATTGTGATATATGAATACTTCTTGAGGTTCTAAAAAGATCAACATGACTTTGGAATAAGCTACAACCTGCCGTGAGAGACCGAGTGCCACTAGTGTGGGGAATCATTTGCTTTTCTTTTTGTAAACTCTGGGCTCTTTTGCAGGACAAGACATAGAAGACAGTTTCAATATGCTGGCAGGTTAATTTGTTTGAAGAAAGACTCCTGTGGAGGAACTTGGGAAAGAATCATTTGAAAACTGAAGAAGCAGACATACTATCTACAGATTTTAGATTTTTGATTACCGATGCATCTTTAATGATATGTTGGGAACATATTCTCAATATATTGACTATATTTTTGACACAAATGGCTTTGCACTCAGTAAAAGATAACAAAACATAAATTTGGGTTGTGGTCATCAACTACAGAACATAGAAGAAATGTGAGCCTCATTTAACTTATTTATAGAATAGGGATATAATAGGTTTAGAAAGATTCCACAAGACCACATATGCAAAGTACCTAGGGGAGTGCCTGGCAGAAGGTTGTCGGAACACATTAGCTTCTGTTCTCCTGTGTACCTGTCCCCAGCTGCTGTGAGCATTCACTGTTAGCAGCTCACAGCTGCCTGTCCCCGTCTCAGGCAAGGAAAGACACCTAGCCCAGGAAGGTACACACCATGGAGCCAATGACTAATTGACACAGGAGGACAAAAGACTGACTTTGGCTTTAATGTGGGATCTCTCTGATGTTCCAGAGGGACCCTGTGGGTAAAGCCAAGACTAGACTTTACCTTAATATTCTTTCTTGGTGCCTTCCTTCTTCCTTTGTTTCCTTATAGGTTCTTCCTGAAAAGCATTCCTTCAATAAGTCACCTTTGGGCTCCCCTGGTGGCGCAGTGGTTGAGAGTCCGCCTGCCGATGCAGGGGACACGGGTTCGTGCCCCGGTCCGGGAAGATCCCACATGCCGCGGAGCGGCTGGGCCCGTGAGCCATGGCCGCTGGGCCTGCGCGTCCGGAGCCTGTGCTCCACAACGGGAGAGACCACAACAGTGAGAGGCCCGCGTACCGCAAAATAAATAAATAAATCACCTTTACTGACCACACCAATTCCTGTTTCTAGAGAACCAGACATGAGATACTTAACAAAGGGCCCAAGCTCAAATAATACTCCTCAAAATCTTTCAACAATAATTCCTACAGAAACTGACAAAATGCCTTTTTCTATCTCAAGTCAGTTCAGAATGCCTCCATTCTGACACGGCCCCAGGGAACTTGCTTGATTACCAGAGATCCTTCACCCAGAGAAAGCCAGTCTTATACTTGACCTGAGCTCAGCAGGGTTGATACCCCTGTGTCTCTCTGTGGACGCCATCTTACCTCTGTCCTTCTACAGTTTGTTAGGAAAGTGGAGGTTATCTAGAGTCCGGAAAGAATGTGTGAGATTTCTTGATGTGGGATAGCCTGGTTTTGAAATTGATAGGCTTCTAGAAGCAAATCTTTTCAGACTAAAACTGGTTGATATATCTACATAGATTTTTCTTTTTTCTTTGGCTTTTCATAAAGCAAGTTCTAGAGGCTGGTACAATGAAGGGGAATAAAGACCTCTGTGAAAAAACATTGGGTTTAAAAATGGCTCCATGTGGTTCAAAATATGTTTTAGACATTCGGTAGAAAAAGTGTGGACTTAATCATAATAGTGTGATTTGGAAAAGGTTTCTGTCAGCAGAAAACTCCAGGGAGGAGCTGGAGGTTGTGAGGAATAACCTTAAATGGTTACATGCAAGGATTGTTCTCTCTGGGGAGCCTCAGAGGAGAGAACAGGTTGACTAAAAGCGGACTTAAATGGCACAGGGTGTGAGGAATGTGTAAAAGATTTGGAGCAGTTGCTGTGGACATTTCATAAGGAACTGTTTACTGATAGATACAGGGATTATCAGCAAGCAGGTAGCATCTAGTAGAAATCTGGTGGTAAGAATTTTAGTAAAGCCAAATTCATTCATTCCGTCATGTATGCATTCAACGATATTAAGTGTGTTCTATGTACTGGGTACACAAAGATGAGTAATAACCCTTAGGGAGGTTTCCACACTCAAAGGCCAGCTATAAGAATGGATCCAGGCTTATTTCACTTAGCATAACGTTCTCAGACTTCATGCATGTTGTTACATATGGCAGGACTTCCCTCCTTTTTTATGGCTGATTAATATCCCATTTATGCATACACACATTTTGTTACCCATTCATCCATCAGTGGACATTTAGGTTGTTTCCACTTATGTGAGGTGTCTAAAATAGTCAGACTCATAGAAGCAGAAAGCAGAATGATGGTTGCCAGGGGCTGGGGTTGGGAAAAATGGAGAGATGTGGTTTAATGGGTGTGAAGTTTTAGTTATGCAAGAAAAATAAATTCTAGGGATCTGCATACAACATTGTGCTCGTAGATAACGATACTGTGCTTACACTTAAAAATTCGTTAAGAGGTTTGATCTCATGTTATGTATTCTTACCACAATTGAAAAGAAAAATGGAACCCAGGAGCATCTTGATCTTGGATTTAACAAGAAAGCTAAATGAAAACTTGAGGGAAGAAGGATTCTAAGGTTCTCGGAAGAGCTTGGGTTAGAAAACTTGTGAAGCTAGGAGAAAGTTAAAATATGGAGAAAATGAAAAGAAGCTGAGGGTTGTAAGTCGCACTGAGCACAGAGCAGGGAGAGGTGCCAATAGAGGGAGTTAGGGACAGAGGATGATTTCACAGTTTGCTGCCCTGAACATGGATGATTAAAGTTTAGGAAGCTCTCGTTTGGGGAATACGTATTTTCTTAAACTTTTTCTTCCTCTACCCCATACATACAGAATTTTGTATGCGCTGATCAACTTCACCCTCCCCTGCTCAGTAGGCATTACACTCTATCCTGGTCAATCTAATTTTTTTTTTTTTCTAAAAGCATAATTGGGAAAATAAAAAAGGGAGAGAGGACTTGAGGCATGGGAGGAAATGGGAAAGAGTCGTTCTTCACGCTCTCTACTGTTATCAAGAATCTGAGGACTAGATAAGGCAGAGAGCGAAACTCAAAAGAAAAGATCATTTCTCTAATGATTAGTGATGTTGAGCATCCTTTCATGTGTTTGTTGGCAGTCTGTATATCTTCTTTAGAGAAATGGCTATGTAAGTCTTCTGCCCATTTTTGGATTGGGTTGTTTGTTTTTTTTGATATTGAGCAGATGAGCTGCTTGTATATTTTAGAGATTAATCCTTTGTCAGTTGCTTCATTTGCAAATATTTTCTCCCATTCTGAAGGTTGTCTTTTCGTCTTGTTTGTGGTTTCCTTTGCTGTGCAGAAGCTTTTAAGTTTCATTAGGTCCCATTTGTTTATTTTTGTTTTTATTTCCATTTCTCTAGGAGGTGGGTCAAAAAGGATCTTGCTGTGATTTATGTTGTAGAGTTTCCTTAAAAAACTAAAAATAGAACTACCATACAACCCAGCAATCCCACTACTGGGCATATACCCTGAGAAAACCATAATTCAAAAAGAGTCATGTACCACAATGTTCATTGCAGCTCTATTTACAATAGCCAGGACATGGAAGCAACCTAAGTGTCCATCGACATATGAATGGATAAAGAAGATGTGGCACATATGTACAATTGAATATTACTCAGCCATAAAAAGAAACGAAATTGAGTTATTTGTAGTGAGGTGGATGGACTTAGAGTCTGTCATACAGAGTGAAGTAAGTCAGAAAGAGGAAAACAAATACTGTATACTAACACATATATATGGAATCTAAAAAAAAAAAAAAGGTTCTGAAGAGCCTAGGGGCAGGACAGGAATAAAGACGCAGACGTAGAGAATGGACTTGAGGACATGGGGAGTGAGAAGGGTAAGCTGGGATGAAGTGAGAGTGGCATGGCCATATATACACTACCAAATGTAAAATAGATAGCTAGTGGGAAGCAGCCGCATAGCACAGGGAGATCAGCTCCAGCTGTGCTTTGTGTCCACCTAGAGGGGTGAGATAGGGAGGGTGGGAGGGAGATGCAAGAGGGAGGAAATATGGGGATATACATATATGCATGGCTGATTCACTTTGTTATACAGCAGAAACTAACACACCATTGTAAAGCAATTATACTCCAATAAAGATGTTTTTAAAAAAAAGGAAAATATCAGTGAAGCTAGGACAATCTACATATTAAAGAGCTGAGAGAGACACACATGAAAGAAAAAAAATCTGGCAAAATGACAGAAAGAGAGAGAGAGAGAGAAGGAAGGGGACATCTCTTTTGGAACAACTATAAGGTGGGAGAATGGAAAAGAAGAAAAAGGGGATTTAAAAAAGTTTTGCCCTGCATTATTGACTACATTTTTCCTAGGGGATAAAAGTAATACACTGAATTATTTTAGTAATGATTGTTATAACTGAATTCTTTCTTTGATTGCCACATTTAGTTGAGACTGGGTCACATTAATCTTGAGATTTATTCAGGATACAGAAGATCTATCATTGAATATAACTTTAAATTGGCCCATGAGGATCAAATATTACCTATAATCACCTCCCAATTTGCATATGCAAACTGAAGATCACAGCTATTAGCTGACTTGCCCCTGTCACAATATTAGCAAGTGATAATACTCAAATTTGCCAGACTCTGTGGCTCCGAGTTTTCTGCTGCTCCACAATGGAACAGCTCCAAATGAGAACTTATTTTAAGGAGTAACAGTCTTGTATGTGCGTAACTACAATGGAATGGCACATAGCTCACTAAAATTAGAAAAAAAGGACAAATGTAAAACCTGTTGATCTGTAGATGGTGATATCTGGGCAAATAATGAGGTAATGAAAAAATCAGGAGCCAGAATTACACAGCATTTATTCATCTCTCATCACATTATCATCACTTGCTCCAATAAAGATTTATTCCCTAATGAAAATGAGATAAAATCCTGGGGTTGATGCCCAGAAGAAAGAGAACGGTTCAGAAAGGTGGTATAAATTTACCAATAGTGGGGTTGTTAGGCAATGGTGGGAGAATAGCAGAATTGCTTTCTACTCCGTGAAATAAGATGGGTGGGGGGGAGGTAAGTGGGAGAAACTACCATTTATTGTTTCTAAGAGTGCAGAACTTGAGATAATTTCTCTGAAACTTCTAAACTTTCTGTAATGATGCTATATTATTTTCTGACTTTTAGAACTATCTTAAAATGAAAGCTATCATATGGGTTCTAGAAAGTAAGTTTTAATTCTGTTATTTACTAAGTGTATGACCCTTGGCAAGTTACCTAACTGTTGGCAGTCTGGGTTTCTTGATCTGTAAAATAAGACTTATGATAATATCATTCTATTAAGGTCATTATGAGGTATTATTTTTTTAATCTTATTTAGATAATATATGTGTAAAGAATTTTGTAAACTAAAAATCATACCACGAATGCTAGTTTTACTAATAATGGAAGAAATTCCGTGTTCATATAGACTGTAATTCTTTTTTTATTTCATAATTCTCATAGCTATTCTGTCTAATGCCCAATATTCTACCAAACTGATGTATTGTAAGTCATTCAGGATGTGGATTTAAGTGATTTGACTTAGATCACCCAGGAAGTGTTGGCACCACGATATGAACACAGTTCTCTTTGACCTCAAAGTTTATGTGATTAATACAATATTCCCTAGAAATGGAAATAACTGCTGTATTTATTCAAAACCTCATAAGGAAAATAAGGAATGAAAGATAACTCTGCAAGGATAGGGCATAAATCTGAAACTCTCAACGTTCTCAGCTAGGGAAAGAAGGAGGATTGTGTAAGTGTGTGTATGTGTGTGTGTGTGCATTGTGTATGGGAAAAAATTAAAAGTATAAACATAAGTTCTTCCTTGGACCAGATGCCCAAGGGAAAAGGGACAAGGTGCAGCTGCATTTTATTTATTTTTTTTTTTTAAACATCTTTATTGGGGTATAATTGCTTTACAATGGTGTGTTAGTTTCTGCTTTACAACAAAGTGAATCAGCTATACATATACATATGTTCCCATATGTCTTCCCTCTTGCGTCTCCCTCCCTCCCACTCTCCCCATCCCACCCTTCCAGGCTGTCACAAAGCACCGAGCTAATATCCCTGTGCCTTGCGGCTGCTTCCCCCCAGCTATCTACCTTACTACGTTTGTTAGTGTGTATATGTCCATGACTCTCTCTCGCCCTGTCAAAACTCACCCTTCCCCCTCCCCATATCCTTAAGTCCGTTCTCCAGTAGGTCTGCGTCTTTATTCCTATCTTACCCCTAGGTTCTTCATGACATTTTTTTCCCTTAAATTCCATATATATGTGTTAGCATACGGTATTTGTCTTTTTCTTTCTGACTTACTTCACTCTGTATGACAGATTCTAGGTCTATCCATCTCATTACAAATAGCTCAATTTCATTTCTTTTTAAGGCTGAGTAATATTCCATTGTGTATATGTGCCACATCTTCTTTATCCATTCATCCGATGATGGGCGCTTAGGTTGTTTCCATGTCCTGGCTATTGTAAATAGAGCTGCAATGAACATTTTGGTACATGACTCTCTTTGAATTTTAGTTTTCTCAGGGTATATGCCAAGTAGTGGGATTGCTGGGTCATATGGTAATTCTATTTGTAGTTTTTTAAGGAACCTCCATACTGTTCTCCACAGTGGCTGAACCAATTCACATTCCCACCAGCAGTGCAAGAGTGTCCCCTTTTCTCCACACCCTCTCCAGCATTTATTGTTTCTAGATTTTTTGATGATGGCCATTCTGACTGGTGTGAGATGATATCTCATTGTAGTTTTGATTTGCATTTCTCTAATGATTAATGATGTTGAGCATTCTTTCATGTGTTTGTTGGCATTCTGTATATCTTCTTTGGAGAAATGTCTATTTAGGTCTTCTGCCCATTTTTGGATGGGGTTGTTTGTTTTTTTGTTATTGAGCTGCATGAGCTGCTTGTAAATTTTGGAGATTAATCCTTTGTCAGTTGCTTCATTTGCAAATGTTTTCTCCCATTCTGAGGGTTGTCTTTTGGTCTTGGTTATGGTTTCCTTTGCTGTGCAAAAGCTTTGAAGTTTCATTAGGTCCCATTTGTTTATTTTTGTTTTTATTTCCATTACTCTAGGAGGTGGGTCAGAAAGGATCTTGCTGTGATTTATGTCATAGAGTGTTCTTCCTATGTTTTCTTCTAAGAGTTTGATAGTTTCTGGCCTTACATTTAGGTCTTTAATCCATTTTGAGCTTATTTTTGTGTATGGTGTTAGGGAGTGATCTAATCTCATACTTTTACATGTACCTGTCCAGTTTACCCAGCACCATTTATTGAAGAGGCTGTCCTTTCTCCACTGTACATTCCTGCCTCCTTTATCAAAGATAAGGTGTCCATATGTGCGTGGGTTTATCTCTGGGCTTTCTATCCTGTTCCACTGATCTATCTTTCGGTTTTTGTGCCAGTACCATACTGTCTTGATTACTGTTGCTTTGTAATATAGTCTAAAGTCAGGGAGCCTTATTCCTCCAGCTCCTTTTTTCGTTCTAAAGATTGCTTTGGCTATTCGGGGTCTTTTGTGTTTCCATACAAATTGCGAAATTTTTTGTTCTAGTTCTGTGAAAAATGCCAGTGGTAGTTTGATAGGGATTGCATTGAATCTGTAGATTGCTTTGGGTAGTAGAGTCATTTTCACAATGTTGATTCTTCCCATCCAAGAACATGGTATATCTCTCCATCTATTTGTATCATCTTTAATTTCTTTCATCAGTGTCTTATAATTTTCTGCATACAGGTCTTTCGTATCCTTAGGTAGGTTTATTCCTAGATATTTTATTCTTTTTGTTGCAATGGTAAATGGGAGTGTTTTCTTGATTTCACTTTCAGATTTTTCATCATTAGTATATAGGAATGCCAGAGATTTCTGTGCATTAATTTTGTATCCTGCTACTTTACCAAATTCATTGATTAGCTCTAGTAGTTTTCTGGTAGCATCTTTAGGATTCTCTATGTATAGTATCATGTCATCTGCAAACAGTGACAGCTTTACTTCTTCTTTTCCAATTTGGATTCCTTTTATTTCCTTTTCTTCTCTGATTGCTGTGGCTAAAACTTCCAAAACTATGTTGAATAAGAGTGGTGAGAGTGGGCAACCTTGTCTTGTTCCTGATCTTAGTGGAAATGCTTTCAGTTTTTCACCATTGAGGATGATGTTTGCTGTGGGCTTGTCATATATGGCTTTTATTATGTTTAGGAAAGTTCCCTCTATACCTACTTTCTGGAGGGTTTTTATCATAAATGGGTGTTGAATTTTGTCGAAAGCTTTCTCTGCATCTATTGAGATGATCATATGGTTTTTCTCCTTCAATTTGTTAATATGGTTTATCACATTGATAGATTTGCGTATATTGAAGAATCCTTGCATTCCTGGAATAAACCCCACTTGATCATGGTGTATGATCCTTTTAATGTGCTGTTGGATTCTGTTTGCTAGTATTTTGTTGAGGATTTTTGCATCTATGTTCATCAGTGATATTGGCCTGTAGTTTTCTTTCTTTGTGACATCCTTGTCTGGTTTTGGTATCAAGGTGATGGTGGCTTCGTAGAAGGAATTTGGGAGTGTTCCTCCCTCTGCTATATTTTGGAAGAGTTTGAGAAGGATAGGTGTTAGCTCTTCTCTAAACGTTTGATAGAATTCACCTGTGAAGCCATCTGGTCCTGGGCTTTTGTTTGTTGGAAGGTTTTTAATCACAGTTTCAATTTCAGTGCTTGTGATTGGTCTGTTCATATTTTCTATTTCTTCCTGATTCAGTCTTGGCAGGTTGTGCATTTCTAAGAATTTGTCCATTTCTTCCAGATTGTCCATTTTATTGGCATAGAGTTGCTTGTAGTAATCTCTCATGATTTTTTTTATTTCTGCAGTGTCAGTTGTTACTTCTCCTTTTTCATTTCTAATTCTATTGATTTGAGTCTTCTCCCTTTTTTTCTTGATGAGTCTGGCTAGTGGTTTATCTATTTTGTTTATCTTCTCAAAGAACCAGCTTTTAGTTTTATTGATCTTTGCTATTGTTTCCTTCATTTCTTTTTCATTTATTTCTGATCTGATTTTTATGATTTCTTTCCTTCTGCTAGCTTTGGGGTTTTTTTGTTCTTCTTTCTCTAATTGCTTGAGGTGCAAGGTTAGGTTGTTTATTCGAGATGTTTCCTGCTTCTTAAGGTGGGCTTGTATTGCTATAAACTTCCCCCTTAGAACTGCTTTTGCTGCATCCCATAGGTTTTGGGTCGTTGTGTCTCCATTGTCATTTGTTTCTAGGTATTTTTTTATTTCCTCTTTGATTTCTTCAGTGATCACTTCATTATTAAGTAGTGTATTGTTTAGCCTCCATGTGTTTGTATTTTTTACAGATCTTTTCCTGTAATTGATATCTAGTCTCATGGCGTTGTGGTCGGAAAAGATACTTGATACAATTTCAGTTTTCTTAAATTTACCAAGGCTTGATTTGTGACCCAAGATATGATCTATCCTGGAGAATGTTCCATGAGCACTTGAGAAAAATGTGTATTCTGTTGTTTTTGGATGGAGTGTCCTATAAATATCAATTAAGTCCATCTTGTTTAATGTATCATTTAAAGCTTGTGTTTCCTTATTTATTTTCATTTTGGATGATCTGTCCATGGGTGAAAGTGGGGTGTTAAAGTTCCCTACTATGAATGTGTTACTGTTGATCTCCCCTTTTATGGTTGTTAGTATTTGCCTTATGTATTGAGGTGCTCCTATGTTGGGTGCATAAATATTTACAATTGTTATATCTTCTTCTTGGATCGATCCCTTGATCATTATGTAGTGTCCTTCTTTGTCCCTTTTAATAGTCCTTATTTTAAAGTCTATTTTGTCTGATATGAGAATTGCTACTCCAGCTTTCTTTTGGTTTCCATTTGCATGGAATATCTTTTTCCATCCCCTTACTTTCAGTCTGTATGTGTCTCTAGTTCTGAAGTGGGTCTCTTGTAGACAGCATATATAAGGGTCTTGTTTTTGTATCCATTCAGCCAATCTGTGTCTTTTGGTGGGAGCATTTAGTCCATTTACATTTAAGGTAATTATTGATATGTATGTTCCTATTTCCATTTTATATATTGTTTTGGGTTCGCTACTATAGGTCATTTCCTTCTCTTGTGTTTCGTGTCTAGAGAAGTTCCTTTAGCATTTGTTGTAAAGCTGGTTTGGTGGTGCTGAACTCTCTCAGCTTTTGCTTGTCTGTAAAGGTTTTAATTTCTCCATCAAATGTGAATGAGATCCTTGCTGGGTAGAGTAGTCTTGGTTTCAGGCTATTCTCCTTCATCACTTTCAGTATGTCCTGCCACTCCCTTCTGGCTTGTAGGGTTTCTGCTGAGAGATCAGCTGTTAACCTTATGGGGATTCCCTTGTGTGTTATTTGTTGTTTTTCCCTTGCTGCTTTTAATATGCTTTCTTTGTATTTAATTTTTGACAGTTTGATTAATATGTGTCTTGGCGTGTTTCTCCTTGTATTTATCCTGTATGGGACCCTCTGTGCTTCCTGGACTTGATTAACTATTTCCTTTCCCATATTAGGGACGTTTTCAACTATAATCTCTTCAAATATTTTCTCAGTCCCTTTCTTTCTTTCTTCTTCTTCTGGAACCCCTATAATTCGAATGTTGGTGCGTTTCATGTTGTCCCAGAGGTCTCTGAGACTGTCCTCAGTTCTTTTCATTCTTTTTTCTTTATTCTGCTCTGCAGTAGTTATTTCCACTACTTTATCTTCCAGGTCACTTATCCGTTCTTCTGCCTCAGTTATTCTGCTATTGATCCTATCTAGAGTGATTTTAATTTCATTTATTGCATTGTTCATCGTTGCTTGTTTCATCTTTAGTTCTTGTAGGTCCTTGTTAACTGTTTCTTGCATTTTGTCCATTCTACTTCCAAGATTTCGGATCATCCTTACTATCATTATTCTGAATTCTTTTTCAGGTAGATTGCCTATTTCCTCTTCATTTGTTAGGTCTGGTGGGTTTTTATCTTGCTCCTTCATCTGCTGTGTGTTTTTCTGTCTTCTCATTTTGCTTATCTTACTGTGTTTGGGGTCTCCTTTTTGCAGGCTGCACTTTCGTAGTTCCCGTTGTTTTTGATGTCTGTCTCCAGTGGCTAAGGTTGTTTCAGTGGGTTGTGTAGGCTTCCTGGTGGAGGGGACTAGTGCCTGTGTTGTGCTGGATGAGGCTGGATCTTGTCTCTCTAGTGGGCAGGTTCACGTCTGGTGATGTGTTTTGGGGTGTCTGTGGCCTTATTATGATTTTAGGCAGCCTCTCTGCTAATGGGTGGGGTTGTGTTCCTGTTTTGCTAGTTGTTTGGCATAGGTTGTCCAGCACTGTGGCTTGCTGGTCGTTGAGTGAAGCTGGGTGCTGGTGTTAAGATGGAGGTCTCTGGGATATTTCCACCGTTTAATATTATGTGGAGCTGGGAGGTCTCTTGTTGACCAGTGTCCTGAAGTTGGCTCTCCTACCTCAGAGGCAGAGCCCTGACTCCTGGCTGGAGCACCAAGAGCCTTTCATCCACACAGCTCAGAATAAAAGGGAGAAAAAGTAGGGAGAATTAGTAGAAGTATGAGTAAAGAAAGAGGGAAAGGAGGAAAGGAAGGAAGGAAGAAAGAAGCAAAGAAGGAAAGAAAGGAGGGAGGGAGGGAGGAAGGAAGGAAGGAGGGAAAGAAGGAAAAAAAGACAGAAAGAAAGATGATACAGTAAAAATAAAATAAAGTATAATATAGTTATTGAATTAAAAAATATTTAGAAAAAAAAAAGGGACGGATAGAACCTTAGGACAAATGTTGGAAGCAAAGCTATACAGAGAAAATCTTACACAGAAGCATACACATACACCTTCACAAAAAGAGGTAAAGGGGGAAAAATCATAAATCCTGCTCCCTGAGACCACCTCCTCAATTTGGGGTGATTCGTTGTCTAAAGGAGGGAGGGAAGGAAGGAAAGAAAGAAAGAACGAAGGTAAAGTATAATAAAGTTATTACAATTAAACTTAATTATTAAGAAAAAGAATTTTTTAAAAAAAAGTCATGGACGGATAGAGCCCTAGGACAAATGGTGGAAGCTAGAGTATACAGACTAGATGTCACACAGAAGCATACACGTACACCTTCACAAAAAGAGGAAAAGGGAAAAAAATCATAGATCTCGCTCCTAAATTCCACCTCTTCAATTTGGGATCATTCCTTGTCTATTCAGGTATTCCACAGATGCAGGGTATATCAAGTTGATTGTGGAGCTTTAATCCGCTGCTTCTGTGGCTGCTGGTAGAGATTTCCCTTTCTCTTCTTTGTTCTCACAGCTCACAGGAGCTCAGCTTTGGATTTGGCCCTGCCTCTGCGTGTAGGTCGCTGGAGGGCGTCTGTTTTTTCGCTCAGACAGGACGGGGTTAAAGGAGCCGCTGATTCGGGGCCTCCGGCTCACTCAGGCCGGGGGTTGGGGGATGGGGGAAGGAGGGGCACTGCGTGCGGGGCCGGCCTGCGGCGGCAGAGGCAGCGTGACGTTGCGGCAGAGGCCGGCGTGACGTTGCACCAGCCTGAGGCCCGCCGTGCGCTGTCCCGGGGAAGTTGTCCCTGGATTCCGGGAACCTGGCAGTGGCGGGCTGCACAGGCTCCGCGGAAGAGGGGTGTGGAGAGTGACCTGTGCTCGCACACAGGCCCCTTGGTGGCGGCAGCAGCAGCCTTAGCGTCTCCCGCCCGTCTCTGGGGTCCGCGGTTTTAGCCGCGGCTCGCGCCCGTCTCTGGAGATCCTTTAAGCAGCGCTCTTAAACCCCTCTCCTCGCGCACCAGGAAACAAAGAGGGAAGAAAAAGTCTCTTGCCTCTTCGGCCGGTGCAGGCTTTTCCCCGAACTCCCTCCCGGCTAGTCGTGGTGCACTAACCCCTTCAGGCTATGTTCAAGCCGCCAACCCCAGTCCTCTCCCTGAGCTCCGTCCAAAACCAAAACCCGAGCCTCAGCTCGCAGCCCCGCCCGCCCCGGCGGGTGAGCAGACAAGCCTCTCGGGTTGGTGAGTGCTGGTCGGCACCGATCGTCTGTGCAGGAATCTCCCCGCTTTGCCCTCCGCACCCGTCGCTGTGCACTACTCCGCGGTCCCGAAACTCCCCCCTCTGCCTCCCGCAGTCTCCGCCCGCGGAGGGGCTTCCTCGTGTGTGGAAACTTTTCCTCCTTCACAGCTCCCTCCCACTGGTGCAGGTGCCGTCCTTATTCTTTTGTCTCTGTTTTTTCTTTTTTCTTTTGCCCTACCCAGTTACGTGGGGAGTTTCTTGCCTTTTGGGAGGTCTGAGGTCTTCTGCCAGCCTTCAGTAGGAGTTCTGTAGGAGTTGTTCCACGTGTGGATGTATTTCTGGTGTATCCGTGGGGAGGAAGGCGATCTCCGCGTCTTACTCTTCCGCCATCTTCAAGGTCCTCCGCAGCTGCATTTTAGAATCAAGTCTTCAGGCATCTTTAGCTCAAGATCTAGGGAGCATCCCCTTTGACAAATAAGAAGGGATGCTGGCTTGTTCATGCCAGGGCTGGTCCAGAGAGCCACACGCTCACCGGGGCTGTGCGGTTGGTGATGCGGTACGCGGGCCTCTCACTACTGTGGCCCCTCCCGTTGCAGAGCACAGGCTCCGGACGCGCAGACTCAGCCGCCATGGCTCACGGGCCCAGCCGCTCCGCAGCATGTGGGATCTTCCCGCACCGGGGCACGAACCCGTTGTCCCCTGCATCGGCAGGCGGACTCTCAACCACTGAGCCACCAGGGAAGCCCTGTGGAACCCTTTTGAAATAACATTTGTTCCCCTTCAACTGCTGTTCTATTATTCTTCGGAGTTCTTTTCTCTCCCAGAAAGCCACAGCCTTGAGTATTGCTTCAATAATACAGACCAACTTGGCAATGGAAAAAGACAGACAGCTGTTACAGATTCAGTATGAAACAGTTACAAAAAAGACTTCAGATCTTGGAGGAAACTGATCTTGCATTTTGGTCCGTTCTCCAAAGAGAAAGAAAAATGTCATCTCCTTGGAATGGGGGACGTGAGATGTATTGTCCTCCAGATTGTGTTTAGAAAGTGTGGGCCAACCTTTCATTCACCAAATACCCAATGTTACCAGAGCAGGATGCCAGAGCCACAGTGGCAGGCATGCGTTAGCTTACCAACTTTCTACTTTACGGTCCTCCAAAACGTCCCAGCTCCACCCTCTTTCCCACTTGGCCGGTCTGTACAGAGGCCCAGGCCCCGCCATCTTGGTCACCTCACGGAGTTGTGGTTGAAGGGATCAACAACGTCTGTTAGTACCCACTGAATGCAGAGTGCTCTGTTGGGCCTACCAAGTGGGAGCAAACGAAGTGAAATTATGAAGGTGCGCTAAGGATAGAAAACTAGACAAAATACCGTCCTTCTTCTTAGGGAGCACGCAGTCTGGGAGGGAAGCTACAAAGTCAAATGCCCACACGGGGACCAGGCGGGTGAGGTCAGTGAGGGAAGAAGTCCACATGGGAACTGTGGTATATTTTGGAGAGCAATTCCTCTTTGTAAAGGGGCATCCACAAGTCAATTCCGGAAAGTTCTTGCTCTGCAGGAGGATGAAACAGTATGGCCTGATGTTTCAAGAGATACCAGAAATCCAGGATTACTATTTTTTATTATGGAAAAATCTCCAGTTGTTTTTTTTTTTTTTTTTTTTTTGTCAACTAAAGTGTTATTTTAAAGCATTGTTTGGGTAAAAATAAAAGACACATAGGGGGTGGATACAGCCTGTGGGAAATTACTGTGTGACTTCCAAGGGGAGACAGATAAGAGAAAGAGTGACCGTAAAGCAATTTGGTGGGTTGTTAAGACAGGGGAGGAGACAGATAAGAGAAAGAGTGGCCGTAAAGCAATTTGGTGGGTGTTCAGACAGGGGAGGTCTGGAGGCTTTGCAAGCAAAGGCAAGGCACTAGTCTAGATAAGGGAAGTCACAATAGGCTTTCTGGAGGAGGTGACGTGTGTGAATTGTGTCTGCTCCGTACTGGCTGTTAGAGGGATGTGTAGGAGAGGGTGAGTTCTTGGCTAAGGAGCCTACATGTCCAGAGGCAGGGATGTGCATGAAGCAGGAGTTGCTGGGGTAACTGGAAGTTATTGAGAGGGACTGAAGCACCGCACACATCTAGGAAGTGCTGAGGAAAGAAGCTTGAGAATTAAGTTGGTGCCAGATCACAAAGAGCCTTGAACGTCCTGCTAAGGGTTTTGCCTTGCGTTCTGTAGCATTAGGTTGCTTTTGAGTAAATTTAAGCAAAGGATTAACATCATCAGACTTGAGATGTAGAAAGACTCTGCTGATGGAAAAAGGACAAAAGCACGGTAAGTCTGGTGTTTCTTTAGAGGCTCTTTCAGTGTTTGAGTGAGAAGTAATGAGTGTTTGAATCATAACAGTGGCAACAGAAATATACAAGAGAGATTCGAGCAATATTTAGGAGGTATAGGAGTTAGTTTCAATGGGACTCGATGAGGAAAGTGAGAGAGAGTAATGAGTCCAGAAAGTCTCCCAACCTTCTGGCTTGGGGGACTGAGTTGATGGTGCCCAAAAGAAGGGGAGGGGTGCAGGAGGAGTAGTACGTTTTGACTTTGAAGCTAAGCAGTTTCGTTTTGGACCGGAGCTCCTGGCAGGTGATGTAGGTTTGGGTTTCTCGGCTCCGTTTATTAATAAAGGCAGGGGAGTGAGTGCGTGTGATCACCCCGAAGATGGAGGGTTGGACCCTAGTGAACACCTCAGCTGGGGATGGTGGGTCAAAGTGGAGACATCTAAAAGAAGCAGCCATAGAGGTAGTAGGAAAACCGGGGGAGTGATACTCTGCTAATGGACTACAGAGACTCAGGGAGGAAGTGGTGTACACAGCCAAATGCTGTTGAAAAGGCTGATACACAGAGGTTGATAAATATTTGTCTATTGAATTTAGCATTAGGACGGTCATAGTTGATCTTGGCAATGGCAGTGTTAGGGGTGGTGGGGGAAGAACCTGGCTGTAAACTGAAGAAGGCGATGGAGGTGAAACAGTGGAAACAGTGAGTATTGAATACCCTTTGTAAACTAGTTTGGTTATAAAGGGGATGAGAAGTAAAGGGTGATAGTGAAAGGACTGTATATGGTAAAGGGAGTAGTAATTTTTAAACATGAAAAAGGCTTAGAAATACTTGTGTGTCGACACAAAAGAGCTGATACAAATGGGGAGCGCAGCTGCTGAAGAGAGATGGATGATTGGTACAGAGAGCAGTGCAAGATGGGTGACCAGGTTGTCGTGTGCCACGTTTCACCCTCAGTCTATTGTCCCTCTTGTGTTTTGGTCACCTTGCTTTGTGCTTTTCTCTCAGCCTCTGGTTCTTGTCCTCTTTGGTTCTCATGACATGTTTACTGGTATCTTCAGGCAATTTCTCTGGTTGTGGTGGTGTCTGGGAGTGGCTTACAAGGACCAGGAAGGCAGACACCACTCTTACATTTCTGTACACGGGACTGTGACTTATAAACCAAGAACAAACAGGATCTACAGAAAGTTAATTTTTATACCTTTTAATAAAAGAATACTAAGAACGTTCTAATTTTTGCAGAGACAAAGTCAATAAAAGCAGTTAGAGATGTGGTCCTTGGCTCCTGATAACCTGGCAAGTGTAGCAGTACATGTGCCCCTTGGCTGCCATTATTACTTTAATTAACTTGCAAATTGAACTGTAAATTTTGTGCCCCATTTTTCTAAGTGGCCAGGATTCTCTAAAGGAAGAAAGCAGAGAAGCTCATGATCTGGTGAAGGATTGAGAGCTGATTCACCAACCTCCATCTTGATTTTTTATAGCTGGCATTCACATAGCTCAGGAGCTCTGTTTTGGTTGATTTTATGCTAAAAAGTTTCAACTGCTACAAGTGCCAAAACTCTCAGGGCTTCTCAGAAAAAATGGCTGATTCCAAGTCTGGGGCAGGGAAAATGCAACAGGAGCCCAGAACATCTTCTCCAGGAAACAAGGGAATGCTCAAAGAAGGATGGAGACTTGTCAAAGGGACTGAGCAGCCAGTTTGAATTGCCTCTTGCTGGGAAAATGGGAATGATAGTAATAGGTGGAAATGTATACATTTGTATAAATAAGTGGTAATGTATACATTTGTGTAAAATAAAAAACTAGATTTCATATAGACATAAATTAATATATGAATAGATTGAAAGTTTGGTGAGGAATGGGATTATTTACATAGTTTCAAACCACCTTGCCCTCAAATATTTATTGATTTCAATGGGAAAAGAGTTACTTAGCAGTAGAGAAAACTAGAAGACACCATCTAAAATAAGTGACAAAGTGACTATGATCAGCAATGATATTACTGGGACAGTCGATGAAAGTTAAATGAAGCCTGAAGATTGATGGAAGGTATGGATCGGTGCTAACTTCCAGATTTTGATGGTTGCTTTGTGGCTTTGCAGGAGATGTCCTTGTTTGTAGGACATGACACTTGGGAGGTTGGAGAATCATGCTTCTAACTGAATCTTAGATGGTTCATCGAAGAGTTCTTTGCACTGTATTTTTCTGTAAATTTGTGATTATTCCAAAATAAAGACTATATATATATATATATATATATAATTTTTTAGGGCAGTTTACAGTTCACAGAAAGATTGAGGAGATGGTACAGAGATTTCCCACTTACCTCCTGCGCCCACATATGCACGGTTTTCCCCGTTATCAATATCCCCCACCGTAGTGGTACATTTGTTATAATAGATGAACCTACGTTGACAGACACATCATTATCACCCGAGGTTCACGGTTTACATTATGGTTCACTCTTGGTGTTGTACATTCTATGGGTTTGGACAAATGTATAATGACGTGTATTCATCATTATGATATCATATAGAGTATTTTCACTACCTTAAAATTTCTCTGTCCTCTGCCTATTCATCCCTTTCCGCATTCCAACCCTTGACAACTACTAATCTTTTTACTGCCTCCGTAGTTTTGCCTTTTCCAGAATGTCATGTAGTTATAATCATATAGTATGTACCCTTTTCAGATTGCCTTCTTTCACTCAGTAATATATATTTAAGTTACCCCTATGTCTTTTTATGGCTTGATAGCCCATTTCTTTTTAGCGGCATAATATTTCATCATCTGGATGTACCACACTTTATCCATTCACCTACAGAAGGACATCTTGGTTGCTTCCAGGTCTTGGCAATTATAAATAAAACTGCTATAAACATCCATGTGCAGGTTTTTGCGTGGACATACGTTTTCGACTTCTTTGGGTAAATACCAAGGAGCACGATTGCTGGATTGTATGACAAGAGTATGTTTACTTTTGTAAGAAATCACCAAACTGTCTTCCAAAGTGATTGTACCATTTTGCATTCCTACCAACAATGAATGGGAATTCCTGTTGCTCCATGTGCTTGTCAGCATTTGGCGCTGTCTGTGTTCTGGATTTTGGCCACTCAAATGGCTGTGTAGTGATATCTCATTGTTGCTAAAATAATAGATTTTTAAAAAGAACATTCCTCTCTGTCACCAACAGAGATTCTTCAGGAAGTCTACAAGAGCTTCTAAGAACTGTCTACTTTAATAAGTTCCTGGAAAAGTTTAATGCAAACAAGAGTGCAGTACTTTGAAAAATGGTGGAATAAATAATGCAAACAAAAAGGAAGCCATCAGTCAGAGATAGATGTGCAGATCAAACCCATTTACACACAGAATGAATTAGGAGGCATGAAAATCCTAGCCTTTTCTTAGATTCGTCATATGAATTAAGAGGTGAAAATCCTAGCCTTTTGCTTAGATTCGTCATATTCAACGGACCTCCAGGCAAGGCTACTAACATAATGTGGGTTCACCTTATGACATGAATATGCTCATTTTTTTCTAGATGAGGAAACTTAACCCCAGATGGCTTAAATAAGCTTCCCAAGAATGCATTTTCCAGATTTCTGGCCCCTCTGACACCTAAACCCAGGCTCCTTTCTCCATGTCAGATTCATCTCTTCCCCATACCCCTACTCCTATAATGACCCGAGAAAAAGGTCTCAAAGTCAGTTTTTTTCATGTCTTTTTTCCATTTTTTTCCCCTGTCAGTGGCTCACTGGACTCAGCAGCTCCCTAGGGCACACTTGTTTGGAGCTAGAGGTGTGGGTGATGGCAACACCAGGGTGTGCTTGGATTAACTCTTTGGATGTACTGCCCAGGTCAGTTTAACAGGCTCTTTGGATAACACAGCGGTATTTGGCCTCAGGTGCTTCCAAGCAAAGGGAGGAAATGGCATGAACTTCAAAGTGAGCTCTTGCATAGTGCGTGTGCCACGTGTACTGATCGTTTATTAGTACTTTAATAGTTGTCAATTAATCTCAGACATACATGGAGGCCAAGACTAGTTGGAGATGCGGGGACAGCCTGCTTTCACCCTTGTTTCCTGGAAAGTTAGAACATTTCCCAGTCTTAGTGCTCAGAAGTTTAGGGTCAACCTGGAGTATATGCTTATTTTCAAAGCTTTAAACAGACCTGAGCTTGTTCTTGGGTCTTTTCCTTGATCAAATTAGTGTTATTTTATTTATGTCTCGTATATTTTATAAATGTTTATAAAACATTTGTGTATTTTATAAATGTTTATAAAACATTTATATATTTTATAAATGTTTTCAATTCATTTTTCTACTCTATAATCTTTTTTAAAAAGCAACTTAACTGGGGTATAATTTACATACAATAAATGCACCTTTAAAATGCAGTTTGATGAGATTTTAGAAATGTAAACATCCATGTAGCCATAACGTCAGTTAAGATACGGGATATTTCTACTAGCCCAGAAAGTTCTCTTATATTCTTTTGCAGTCATTTCCTCCCTATCCAGGGGCACTCAATGATAAAATTTCTATTACCATTACTTTTGCCTGTTTTCAAGAGTTGATGTAAATAGAATCATACGTTATATACTCTTAGGTCTAGTTTCTTTTGCTTAGCATAATTTTACTGAGATCCATCCATAGTTTTGCATCTGTCAGTAGTTCATTATTATTCTTTTCCTGTCTTTAATATAACAATTTTAAAAATTGAAGTATAGTTGATTTACAATGTTGTGTTAGCTTCTGCTCTATAGCAAAGTGTTTCAGTTAACATATATATACATTCTTTTTTAATATTCTTTTCCATTATGGTTTATCACAGGATATTGAATATAGTTCCTTGTGCTATACAGTAGGACCTTGTTGTATATCCATTCTATATATGAGTTTGCATCTGTTAACCCCAAACTCCCACTCGATCCCTCCCCTATCTCTCCTCCTCCTTAGCAACCACAAGTTTATTCTCTATGTCTGTGAGTCTAATATAACTTAAAGTTTACATAATTTATTAAAATTTTTTAAATTTTGAAATAATTCAGACTTACTGAAAATTGGCCAAAACATTACATCCAGCTTCTCCTTATGTTAACATCTAGGAAATATATGTATTTCTACTAATCCATGTATACACATATCTCTATATTTATTACTGTATCTATCAATCTGTATTTACATAAATATAGGTAGAAATACAGAGTCTAATATACACACAGATTAGAAGAAGCATGAGGTCATATTGGTGTCTCTGACTGCAATCCAGCAGTCTCACAGGGTTCATTCTAACATCTCCCCTTTGTTAATTTGCAACTTCTTTCTCTGACAGTGAGAAACCTGGTTCTCATAATCTACAGTTTATTTACTAAATTGTTCAATCCTAGTCTATGTGTAAAGTCACTTCAGAATAGTTATCCATACCCCTGTAAGAAACAACATTTCCAACTAGAGTACAGAGTTTGCATACAGTTTTTATCTTTAACCGTACTGTATATAGTCAAAACATTTTCTTTTTCTACAGGTGTGTCAAGAAGTGATTCCTCCCAGCCCCAAACACTTTTTTACAAAGATATTTAGGCCAGCTTATTTCTTCCCCATCCCCTCCAGTTGGGTTGTGTCATTAATTTGTAATAAATTTAGATTCATTCGTTATAGTCTACATTTAATCTTTCTCCCTGCTGTCCTGGTTGAGTGTTTACATTTTGCGAATGGTAAAATTCACCCTTTGTTGGTCGAGTCCTATGAGTTTTAAAAAGTGCAGAGTTGTGTGTCCACCACCACAGTAACCTCATCCTAGCAGTTACATCATCCTAGTAATTCATTATTTTTTAGCAGTATTCCATTGAAAAAATAAACCATAATTTATTTATTCATTTACTTGTTGCTAGATATTAGGATTCTTTCCAGGCTTGGCTCTTATAGATATGGCTGCAGTGGAATTCTTATGCAAGCCTTTTTGTGGACACAGGTTTTTATTAATCTTGGTTAGATACCTAGAAGTGGAGTTGCCAGATCATAAGGAAAGAGAATGTTTATTTTTTTAAAAGACCTACTAAAATCTTTTCCAATGTGGTTGTACAATTTTATGCTAACTAGGGACGATGAATGGGCATTCCAGTTCCTCCACATTATCATCATTTTGTGCTATACGTTTTTAATTTTAGCCATTCTAAAATTAAAGGACTATCTCATGTGGTTTTAAGTTGCATTTCCTGCTGGCTAGTGATGTTGAACATGCTTTCATGGCTATTAGCCCATACCCTTAACCACACCTGCAAAGTCACTTGTCATATTCATATATTGTTGTGGAGTTAGGGCATGGATGTGTTTGAGAGCCCATTATCATATATGGTATGGATGTACCAGAGTGTGTTAACCATGCACTTGTTGAAGGACATCTTGGTTGTTTCCAGTTTCCATTATGTATAAAGCATCTGTAAACATTTGTGTGCAGGTTTCTATACGAGCATGTTTTCATTACTCTGGGATAAATGAATAGGAGTGCAATTACTGGGTTGTATGGTTGTTACCTATTTAATTGTTAAGAAAAATTTCCACCTTATTTTACAGAGTTACCGTACCATATCACATTTCTACCAGCAACGTACAAGTGATCATTTCTCCACATCTTTTCAGCATTTGGTGTTGTCACTACTTTTTATGAGTGATTCTGATAGGTGTGTAGCAATATCCCATTATGGTTTTAATTTAAATTTCCCTTATGGTTAATGTTGTTGAGCATCTTTTCATGTGCTTAATTTTCCAACTGTATGCTCTCTTTAGTGAAAAGTCTTTTCATATCTTTTGCCTAATTTCTAATTGAATTGTTGGCTTTTTAATGTTGAGTTTTTAGAATTCTTTATATATTCCAGATAATAGTTCTTTGTCAGATTTGTGGTTTGTTAAAATTTTACTCACTCTATAGCTTGTCTTTTTATCCTCTTGTCAGGATCTTTTGTTTTTTGTTTTTTGCGATACGCAGGCCTCTCACTGTTGTGGCCTCTCCCGTTGCGGAGCACAGGCTCCGGACGCGCAGGCTCAGCGGCCATGGCTCACAGGCCCAGCCGCTCTGGGGCATGTGGGATCTTCCTGGACCAGGGCATGAACCCGTGTCCCCTGCACCGGCAGGCGGACTCTCAACCACTGCACCACCAGGGAAGCCCTTGTCAGGATCTTTTGCAGAGCAAACTGTAATTTTGAAAAGGTCCAATTTATTGGTTTTTCCTTTTGTGGGTCATGCTTTTACTGTCACGTTTAAGAACTCTGTCTAGCCTTAGATCTTGAAGATGTTCTCCTATAGTTTTCTAAAAATTTTATAGTTTTATATTTACATCTTAGTTTGTGGTCTAATTTTTTTGTAAGGTGTGAAATTTGGGTTGGGGTTTATTTTTTGTCCACTGATGTCCACTTGGTTCAGTGCCATTGTTAAAAAGGCTATCTTTCCCCCATTAAATTGCTTTTGTACCTTTGTGAAAAATCACTTTTATATGTCTGTTCCTCTGCCAGTACTACACAGTCTAGATAATGTTCTGGTTTTTCAAAAACTGTTCTAGCTACTCTATTTCCTTTGCCTCCCTATATAACTTTTAGAGTACTGTTGACTATATCTACAAAAAAATCTTGCTAGGATTTTGATAGCAAATACATTAAGCCTTTGTATCAGTTTGGGGAGAACTGACACCTTCACTATGCCGAGTCTTTCAATCCATGAACATGATATGTCTCTTCATTTATTTTATAACATAGATTCTATACATGTTTTGTTAGATTCACACCTTAGTATTTATTTTTTTCTCCTAGAGATTGTAAATAGCATTGCATTTTTAGTTTTGGTTTCCATGTATTCATTGCTAGCACATAGAAATGAAATTGATTTTTGTATGTTTGTGTTATATCCTAGAACTTTACTGAACTCATTAATTCTAGGAGATTTTTGGAGATTCCTTGAAATTGGTGTTAATTTTTCTTTGAATGTTTTATAGAATTTCCCAGTGAGGTCATCTGGGCCTGAGCTTTTCTTTGAATGTAGATTTTTTTTCTTTAATTAATAATTTAATGTCTTTATTTGTTGTAAGTCTGTTAATGGTTTCTATTTATTCTTGAGTCAGTTGTTTGTATTCCCTTATATCTATTCTGTATTTCATTATTTATACTCTACTCTTCATTGGTTTTTTTTCTGCTCGATTTGAATTTTGTTTGCAGTTCTTTCTCCGGTGTCTTAAGGTAAAATTTAGGGTTTTGATATGAGTTGTTGTTGTTTTCTTTTAAGGTAGGCATTTACAGCAGGACATTTTCCTCTAGGCATTGTTTTAGTGCATCCCACAATTTTTGCTATGTTGTGTCTTCATTTTCGTTCATCTTGAAGTATTTTTCTGATTTCCCTTGTGGTTTCTTTTTTGACCCACTGGATATTTAAAAATGTGTTGTTTAGGGCTTGCCTGGTGGCGCAGTGGTTAAGAATCTGCCTGCCAATGCAGGGGACACGGGTTTGAGCCCTGGTCCGGGAAGATCCCACATGTTGCAGACTAACTAAGCCTGTGAGCCACAATTACTGAAGACCACACGCCTACAGCCTGTGCTCCGCAACAAGAGAAGCCACCAAAATGAGAAGCCTGCACGTTGCAACGAAGACCCAACACAGCCAAAAATAAATAAAATAAAATATTTTAAAAAGCATGTGTTATTTAATTTTCATCTATTTGTTAATATCCAAAAATTTCTGTTATTGATCTCTCATTTTCTCTCTGCTGTAGTCTGAGAATTAAAAAAAATTTCTTTATATAAGCTCTTCCTAAATTGGCTTTCTTCTCTCTTAAGCCTAGCTAACTCTAGGGACTCAAACCAGTTTCCAAGTTCCTTCTTTGCTGCTTTATTTTCATATTTATTCTTCTGTTATGTTGCCTCTTTAAAATGTAAGAAGTTAGTTATCAAAAACATAGGTTATAAAATACTAACAGTAAGTAGTATATACCACCTCCTACTTTCCCGTGCCTGTGTACACTCCAGTACAATGCCTGACTCCTAGTAACTGTTGGTTGAAGATTTTCTATCTTCTATATTTTCTGTCAAAGTGGTTTACGCATAGTTGGAGATTTGGAAATAGTGTTTGTTTAATGAAGAATTTGCTGGAGGTAGAGAGAAAGTGGGGAGTTGAGTTTTCTTAGCAAATATTCCAAATATGACCATTTGTGGAAGGATTTCTGAGTGGTATGAAGAATAGAAATAAGGAGTAGGAAGTTTACATGTTAATTTTCTTTGAAAAATCATGCAGAGCTAAACAAATGTGAGGCATAAAGAGCTTTTTGTTTTCAAAACTAGCTTTGCCCTGAAGTTAATCACTTCAAATTGTATAAAGTATACGTAACTGTGATGCCCCCTAGTGGCCATTTTCTGCCAGCTCAAAGAACAGAATGGAGGTGGTATTCAACCAATAGGCTGGATATTCTAAGATGCAGATACTACAGTATTTTTTAAGTCAAAGTTATCCACTCAGAAATCCAAAAAGGTTTCCCTTTCTCCAGAAAACATTCTAATCACTCATAAAAGAACATAACATTGGCTGAAGAAATAAAAGCAATTCCCTTTAAAAAAAAATTTATACATACTAAAACGTGTCTTTTTCCCCTCCAAAATATTGATATTTGCTGCTTGACAGTCAGAAAGTTGACTTACTCATGATCCTTGGCCCCAAAGAGCTCAGAATATTATGAGGATACAGACATACAGACAAAAACTATTCCTCACTGAGATAAATTCAATAATATGGGTTTACACAAAATCCAAAAGGAGAAGAGAAGGTAAGTCAAAGATAGTATAGAGATGAAGTGACCTTTGATTTATGCTTTGGAGGGTGGATACACATATTTTGGGTGGGTAGGAGGAGAAGGACATTCCAGGCAGATGAAGAATAGGGTACAAAATCTTAGAGGGGGAAGGACATGGCCTAATTAGGTACTTTCTGATAGTGGCTTGGTCATAGGCTACATGTGGGGCTTGGCATAAAAAAATTGAAAGGAGACGAGTACAGGAGTCAAACAGTGTGAAGACATGGGCATCATATAAGGAATTTGGGCTTGTGTGTTGGAAAGGAGGGATCACAGGTAGACTTTAATCTGGAGAGTGATTAGATTTTAAGTGAGAGATCTCTGGTAATAGTGTGGAGGAGAGACTGGAGGGGGCATTCACGGTTCAAGTCTATTGTAAGAATTCAGGAGGTGCCTATCCAGGTACCAGTGGAGACGGAGATTGGGAGAAAAATTCCAGAGAGACTTTCTGATACACTTGAACACAATTGGTGACCAAGTGAATGTAGCAAGTGGGGAGAATAGGAGGGTAAAAAATATTACTTGTCTGCCTGGATAGAATACTATTAACCAAGAGAAAAAAATATAAGAGGAGGAGCAGACTGGGGCAGGGGTTGAGTTTATTTGGGGGTACGTTCAGCATGAGATATATACAACACATTGAGAGAGATTTTACTAGGCATTTGGAAGTATGAGTCTGGAGCTCAAGAGAGAGAATTCTAGAATAATGCTACATATTCAGGGAATTCCCCACCCTTTGAGTGTGGTTGATTTAGAGATTCACATCTAATGAATAGAAAAGAATGGAAGTGATAGAGATGACTTGAGGACTAGGTTATAAAAGGCACTGTGGAGACTTCCCTGGCAGTCCAGTGGTTAAGACTCAGTGCTTCCACTGCAGGGGGTGCAGGTTTGATCCCTGGTTGGGGAACTAAGATCCTGTATCCCCGTGGGGTGGCCAAAAATAAATAAATATATAATAAATGTAAATCTTAAAAAAAATAAAGAAATAAAAGGCGCTGTGGATTCCTGCTTGCTTTCTCTTCTGGTTCACTTGTTCTCGGGGGAAGCCAGTTGCCATATGACGAGGACATTCACCTAGAAAGAGATCCACATGGGAAAGAAGTAAATCCTCTGCCATCAGACAGCAAGGAACTGAAGCCTTCTGCCAACAGCCCACTAGTGAGACTGAAGAGGATCTTTCAGCCCCAATCAAACTTTGACATGATTGCAGCCCTGTTCAACATCTTGACTGCAAGCTCATGAAAGACCCTGAGACAGAACCCCCAGCTAAGCTGCCCCTGGATTCCTGATCCACAGAAACTGTGCAGTAATAAATATGTATTGTTTTAAGCTACGAGGTTTGGGGATAATGTGTTATGCGCAATAGATAACCAACACAAAAGGCCACACACAGGTACTGATCTCGGGTGGCCTCAGCCTTGCAGTGGCTTAAAACAGGCTTTCAGTTCCTGGCCAGTGACTGAGGTCAGGTCGTGGCAGTGAGAGCACCAAATCCTAGCCACTAGACCACTGGTCAGTGACAAGGCCCTGGCTCTTCGGCTTTGCAGAAAAAGAATTCCCACAAAGATGGAAAGTAGTGAAGCAAGTAAAGGGTTTATTAGGAGGAAAGCAAATACAGTACATTTGGATAGACCCATGGGAGGCTCAGAGTGAGTGAGTCGTGCCCTCGTGGAAGTTTGCATCACTTTTATGGGGCATTTCTTCTGGGTTTCCTTTGGCCAATCATTTTGACTTGCCTGGTTCAGAGTCCATATTTGGTATATCTCAGGATCCTCCCATGTGTGCGTGTGCATCTCTTAGCCAAGATGGATTGTACCAAAGAGGCCTATGGGTAGCTATGGGATGGTACCTCCTCCTTTTTTGATCTCCAAAGAGCTTTTCTGTGCATGTGTAGTCGGGGAGGTCTCCTGACTTCGAGAATGAAAAATACGTGCTCTCTTATCTTCTATTTGAGCAGGGCCCAGCCTCCTCTCTCGATTTTCCTGCTATTTTCATCTTGGAATGTCGGTCCGCAGAGAACAAATTCCAACTGTTTGCCTCGGGGGGCCCACCTATCTCCTGCCTCAGTACAAGGAGGATGGCTTCCCTGGCTCGGCAGCTGCTTCTCTGCTATAACTCGGCTGCTATGGAGGAGAGAATGGATTTCAGTAGAAAGCAAGTTATCTTCTCCACCCTATGGTAATTAGTTTGGATTTTGTTAAAAATACCATGGGAAGCTGATGCGTGGACAGAGGAATGGATTATTCAATTGCTTTGTTACAAAAACAGAGAGAAAAGTTAGAGAGGAAATGGGAAGATCATTAGAAAGCTTTTGAAGTAGTTCAGGCAGGAGCTGTTTTTGTTGGGAACCAGGGTGAAGGCAATGGGGAGACAGATTTGGGAACACTCAAACTGGATTTTGGAAATAGTAACAATAAGAGAACAAAAGAGAGGATTAAAACTTTTCACCATTCTCAGAAAGTGTCCTAGGCAAAGAGAAGAGGCCAAAGGATGAAGACAAAGACTTTTGGAAGACAGTGTGTGAAATGGTTTAAGGCAAACGGGAAAGACCTTGGCCCAGAGTGATTCTCAAATCTCCCCACAGACCTCCGTGGTTGTTTTGATCTGAGTGGTCTGCTGGGTGTGCTTAAAGCAATCAGTTGCAGCGGATGTAATGCAAATTTGTGTCCCCAGAGCCAAACCAAAGGCTGGAACCTAAGTGAGGATGAAAGCTGCTATGTTTGATCCAGGTTTCAACATGACACGTATTGTCTCATTTAATTCTCACTGCAACCCATGAGAGAGGTCCATCATGAGTCTTCTTTCAGAGAAGTAAACTGAGGCTCAGAGGGAACAAGGAACTTGACGAAGACACAAAGCTTGTAAGTGTCAGAGTAGGATTTGAACCCATGTGTGTCTAACACCAAAGTTCTCCCTCTTAACCCCTAAGCTCTGTTACCGTATACAGCCGGTGCTCAATTAATGTTGAACAAATGAATGAATGAGTCAAGGGATTACAATTTTGGCCCCTCTCTCTCTGCCTCTGCTTAGAACTCAGCACCTCTGACACTTCCCAGCTGGCCAGCTTTGGGAACTTCCGAAGACAGCTCCCTTGGATGTTATGTTGGCCTTCTTAGGAGGGAGGTTGACAATGACAATGGAAAACCTACCCCAAGCAATTTTATGGACAAGTATAGACTTAGGAAAATGAAACAGACACAAAGAATATAGAGGATTTGTACATGGTGTCAGTAGCTAACGGCCTGGATGTGAGGATATATGAACCTCTACTTCATAGGATTCTCAAAATCCTTAAGGGGGGGATTTGGGGAGACAGTGAGGGATTCAGCAGATGTAGAGGTCACTTAATTTTGACTTATAGATGTAAAAGTCACTTAATTTGTATTTGCAGACAAGAAGGATCTGGTGACTTTGAGTTCCAGCAGTGCTGGATCCAGGGAGTAATTTGTGCAGAACTGACAAGCCATTGATCTGAAGAAATCTGAGTAGATGTCAATACAGAAGCTTAGAGCTGGAAGGACTCTTAGAGGTCATATACTTTAGCCCTCGGCCGTAAATGTGAACACATCTTGGTAGAAATGTCAGTCATTTTCCTCACACTGGCCTCAGAATAATGAAAACTTATATTCTATGTTTACTTAAAAATTCAGCTTTCCTACAGAATGGAAACGTTCTATGAACACTTCTCACACATTTATCTGATACTAACTGGAGTTCGAGGTCAAAGACTCAGTCTATAGATAGTGGCCTAATATTTCGGAAGCATAACAATAATATAATAATAATAGTTATGATAACAATTTCATAATTTGATTATGAAATAATCACATGTTGATGTTATTATCATAACATCAAATACTGCTTTCAGTAAGGTCTTTCGAATCTAAAAGATCACCTACTGGGAACCTAATGAAGTAACGTATGTGTAACTACATTATAAATCATGGTGGACTTCACAAGTTAATGATATTTTTCAGTGATTCTTAGATATATTGTTGGTGATTTCTTTATTAATAGCAGAATACTTTATTGCCCCCCAAAAAGATCGCCTAATTTATTATTATCATTATGAAGCAACAGAATTAGGTGATCTTTCAAATTCAAAAGACCTTACTGAAAACAGTATTTCTTGTGTTTCCACACACTGTCTCATTCAGTCCTCATGGACAGATGGTGAGGTAGGTATTATGATCTGCATTTTGTGTGTGAAGGTACAGAGACCCAAAGACATTAAGGAACTTGTTCAAAGTAGCACAGACGATAAATGGAAGAGCTGGAACCAGAACCTATGGTCTACTGAGCTTGTGCCAACATTCATTCCACGTTCACTTAATATTACTTCGATTTCAGATTTTCCTCAGGGAATCAGCGCTTTCCCACACGTCATTCATGGAGTCCACCACAGCCTCAATGCCCTCTCTAATCCAGCCAGTGTTGGTGCTGTCCACAGGTCCTGTTGTATTATCCAACTCCATCGACTATATGTCCATCTCCTCCTCTTCCTTCTTCCCCCCTCCTCACACTCATTAGGATAAGAAAGTTTAAGTAATGAGAGAAGTTCTACAAGATGCCATCATACCATCTATCCATCTACCTGAATCTGTGCTTATTTTCTCTGCCTTGCCTCCTGTTATTATGGAAAAAATACCTATATGCATATCTAAAACCAATTTTTCTGTTTGTGCCTTAGAACCCATGGCTCCAGCAATTCTCTTCTCTCCACCCCTTGACTAAGAAAATTTTTTTTTCCCTTTTTGCCTAGATCATTTCCATCACTACACAAAAATTCTATAACACCCACCATATTAAAAACTAAAGAAAAAGCCTCTTTACCCTATATCATTCTCTTTATTTCCTTTTATTGCAAATGCCTTGAAATGTTCTCTGGAGTCACTCTCACTAATTCATATCCACCCCACTCTCTGTTGAACCCAAGCCATTCAGGCAATCACCCATCACACCCATGAAACTGCTCTTGTCAATATTTCCGTGACTAGGATGATAGCACATCTCTGTTTGTACAGATAGTCCAGGCCTCTGCCTGTTCTCCAGGAGTGCTTTTTCGCTTTCAAAGTGTCTTGGTTTGGATGATAAATTATATGTTCACATTGGTTATGATCTCCACATTGATAAATCCAACGAAATCCAGCTAGATGAGCTCTCAGTGCTCATCGTACTGGAGCTACTAGTATTTAACACATCTTATCACATCTTTCTTTCTTCACTTGTCTTCTGGGATCTCACATTCTGGTTCTCCTATCATCTTTCTAGCAGCTTGTCAGTTTTTTCACCTTGTTCCTCCTCATGTCCCCAAGTAGTGAGGGTTGCAGTGCCCGAGGGCTTAATCAACTGAATTCTCTTCTTCTCTACCCCAGCTGTATTCATTCCTTTGTTAATCTCTGGTCTCATGACTTTAAATACCATTCATTTACTAATTATACCTACATTTAAAGCTTTATCCTAAAATTTTCCCTTGAAGTACAGACTCATATATCCAAACTATCTGTCTAATAGCATCCCAATCATAACATATTCAAAAGTGAACACTTGACATCTCCCACATCAAAATTTTTCTCTTATTCCAGTCCTCTCCATCATAAGTACCAACTACAGTTTGTAGGAAGCAAACACCTTGATGTTATCTTTGACCTTCAGTTGCTCTTACCTCCAGCATGTCATCAGATCCTGTTTGTTCTAACAACAAGTTTTATACTTCTCACCATCCCCACCCTTTCCACAGGTATCTCTCACCTGGATGATTGCAGTAGCCTCATCATAGACCTTCCTACTTCCATCTTTGCTTCCATAGGCTATATTCTCAATAGAGTAGTCAAAGCAATCCTTTTCACAAATAAGTCACATTATATGTCACTCTTCTGTTCAAAGTCCTTTAATATCATATCCCACTCAATATAAAATCCACATTCCATGCAGTGACCACAGGCCTGCCAGTCAACCTGCTCCATTTACCTTTCTGATGTTCTCACCTCCTTTTCTTCCCATTGTTCGCTGTGCCCCAGGTGCACGGGCACCCTTGTGATCTCTCCTGCCCCAGGGTCTTTCTTTTTTTTTTTTTAATCAATTTTTACTGGAGTGTAGTTGCTTTATGTGCCCCAGGGTTTTAACACTTGCTGTTTCCACTACTTGGATTACTTTCACTGTCCCCCCCTCCTTCACCCTCTCTTTGAAGTTTTCCTTACCATCCTTTCTCCAAAGGCAATTCCCTTCCTTCTTGTATTGGTTTCTTAGGGCTGCTGGAACAAAGGACTACAAGCTGTGTGGCTGAAAACAATAGAAGTTTACTCTATCACAGTTCTGGAGCCTAGATGTCTGACATCAAGTTGTCTTCAGGGTCATGCTCCCTCTGAAAGTCTGGGTAGAATCCTTTCTTGCTTCTTCTTAGCTCTGGTTGTGGCCAGCAATCCTTAGCATTCTTTAGTTTGCAGCTGCCTCATTCCAACCTCTTCCTCTGTTGCATTTGGGGGCCTCCCGGTGTGTCTCTGCCTTCACGTGGCATTTCCCCTTCTTACAAGGACATCAGTCATGTTGGATTAGGACTCACCCTAATGACTTCACCTTAACTTGGTTATATCTACAAAGATCCTATTTCCAAATAAGATCACATTCACAAGGACCAGGTTAGGACTTCAACATATCTTTCTGGGGAACACAGTTCAACCTGTAACATTTCCTTGACTCAATATTTCCTGTCCTGTTCCCACTTTGAAATTTTCACATAGCGCTTATTATTGTTTGGCTCATAGGACACTTGATTTATATGCTATATTACTGACTGTAAATATAAGCTCTATATGGCAGGGAGTTTTAACTGTCTTGTACCTTGTTGTTACGCTGGTATTTAGAAGAGCGCCTGGAACATAGTACACACACAATACATAGTTGTTATATAAATTTTATTGACTGAATGTCGATTCTTCCAGGTCTCTGGAAATTCGGGAGAATGAAGGGGCATTTGCCTGTGTAGCTTGAAAGAGCGTACAGATTCTATTTTCTTTTGCAGAGGTTGGCAAGCTATTGCCTGTGGGACACATCTGGTCTGCTGCTTCCTTTTGTAAATAAAATTTTATTGCAATACAGATATGCTCATTTGTTTATCTATTGTCTAATGCTGCTTTTGTGCTATAATGGCAGAGTTGAGAAGTTGCAACAGAGACCATATGGCTCACAAATCTTAAAATGTTTGCTGTTTGCTCCTTTACAGAAAAAGTAGGCGTTCCAACCCTTGTTCTTCTCTTTTTTCATAATTTTAACTGTGGGTATTGCTGATCTTTAACAGAGGATCAGATTGAAAGGTTGATAAACATTCTCAAGTGAAAGTAAAATGAAGCAGGAGGTGGTTTTCTGCAGCTCAGTTCATTTAGACCACTGGGTGTCGCTCTTCCCTAAACTGTAAAAGTAAATGTTGACTCAGACATCGGCCAACTTGGGGCTGTGACATACCAGACAAATATTGACAGTTGCTAAGGCAACTGGGATAAAGTATTGGTCAAAGGATAATATAGGCGCCAATTGTGCCTGCCATGTTTCTCACATAGGGGAGAGACAGAACATGAATGAAAAATATTTTTCACGAACTCTCTTCAACCCTGGCTTAAGAACAACTCACAGATGATGTTTATCTTAATTCCTCTTTCAGTTTCTCTGGAAATTAACACTTTGAGGGTCCTTAAGTCAGCTAAAATATGTCACAAGAGGGAAATCTCTTTGGTTATCAATTCTTTTTTCCAGTTATCCCTGGAGTTTACTGTTCCAAATTGTGTTCTAATGGCCAGCCATAAGGCCACACGTATTTTTGCTGGCTTGCCTATCTTGTCACCGAAGTGGTTTGTGCAACATCTCTTCTCAGAGATTTCTTATTAATCAACGTTGGAATCATTGCCCTGCCATTTTCTTTGCCTCCTGAAACATGGTAAGAGAGAGTATTTAATCTGTGGTTAACCTTGAGCTGTTTCCACCGATTAAACTTAAGCTTTTGCCATTATGCTAGTACAAGGCTTCTTCACAGTGGTGTCATTGGCAACTTGGGCTGGATAATTCCTTGTTGCGAGGGCTGTGTTGCACATTGTAGGATGTTTAGAAGTAACCCTGGTCTCTATCCATTAGATGCCAGTAGCGGCTCCCCAGCTGTCAGGATCAAAAATGTCCTCAGATATTACCAGTTGGGGAGCAAAATCATCCCAGCTAAAAACATTGTGCTGGTAACTCCAACCACATCTTCCTTAGATTATCCTTAAAGCATCCTCAAGGAGAGCTGAAGTTTCAAAACGCAGTGCAAAAAATGGTAGAAATCTTAGATCATCCAAACTGCAAAGGAGAACCTCAGTTTTTCACAAAGTTAAAAAATATAGAAATTAAAACATTGATGATAAGCCCAGAGAGATCAATCAACAAGAAAAGAACTTCTTTCATTCAGTGAGATACAAGATAAGGTCTCAAAAAACAAAGCTCTCCCAGAAGAAATTTTGAGGTCCCTTTCTTTCTGGAATATATAGAAGTCCTGCTATTGTGAACTCTTGGACAGTGAGAAGTCATTCGGGATGGGCTTTGATTATACCCCTGCTCTGCTGTCCTCAAAGCCTTTCCAGTGACTGAGTTTGGCTCTCTGAGTTTGGAGCAGCTGGGACTGATTATGGCATGGCATCTAGGAAACTTGTACATCTGACATTTGTCTTCTAGAAAACCATCAGCCTATCCACAACTCCTAGGAGCTGCCTGGTCTTTCAGTCACTCCTTGAATGCTGGGTAATCCCATTTCCCACTGGACAGGAGGGGCTGGGTGAGGTCATTATGACGATTCATAAGGAACATGTTGGGCTGTAACTCCCCAAAGAGCTTAAATATTGATTTTATGCATGTCATGCTAAAGATTGAACAGTTGTAATCCTGCTTTGTATATTACTTCTTGAAGATTTTAAACAAGATGGCTTTGCCACCAACATAGCTGACATATTTTAATTAATCTTTGTGAAAAGAGTTTGACATGTTTAGATGAGCTCATCCAAATAGAATGCTATCCTTCTCTGATATAGGATACATTGGAATGAAGCATGATTTATGAAGAATAGAAATCTCGCTCACATTTTTCTTCAGTTTTTCTTGGGTAGGTCTGTCATCTGCATAATGAGTTATGATTTATAAAGTCTATAAAAGTGTGTCTTATAGCATATTTTGCTATGCCTTGCAATACGGAGAAATAGGAAACTCCCGGTCTATGATGATGGGGTGATGTACACTTAGTGAAGATTGTCTTCTCCAAGTTCCCTAATGGATACTGCTTAAGAACTATCTAGAGAAGACTGAAAGCCACAAAACCTGTGGGATGCTTTACTATTCCCTTGGAAAAGTTAGGCAATTAAAGGCTTACATCATTTGTGGGAAACATGACTGATGGTTCAAATGAACTTATTACACGTTATTTCATTTGAATTTATAGACTGCATATTTTTCTCCCAAATGCCAGACTCATTAATGCAAATGTGAGAGTGCTAGCACTCTAAGGGAACTTCACAAGTAAAATGGGCAACAACCCAGTACCTCAGTGGGTAGTTACGAGTATTGAACGAGATAATGCGTGTAAGGTTATTTGGAAAGGAAATCAATCTAATTAGACCTGGAGCTACTCCATTAAGATGCTGGAGTATAAATTGGATCTAAGAAAGAGTCAAAGTCTCCTCCCTTCACAATTCTAGGGTCATTGTTCCCACAAAGGGTGAGGTTAAAGCCATGCTGAAAGGAGACATACCAATTTTCATGATATCACAATACACTTGCTTTTTTTTTTTTTGGTTTTGATTTGTTTTGTTTTTGAGGCAAAATCAGTCCTTGCCCGCAAGGTACTCTCCTTTTTCAGGTAAATTCATGAGGACATCAGTGGAACCCCTTGATGACGGAAAATGAAACTCAGAACATTCGTTTTTTGCCTCATTCACAGGACTCTGATCCCGCCCTGTCATCATAAGTCAAAAAGGAAAAAGTAGAGAAGAGCCTTCGTTAGCCTCAGGCTAATACCTCAGGCACTTGAGTTTGTCAAAGTTAAATAGAGATGGAGGAACTTTACTTGGAAGGGGTAGAATTAGCTGAGAGATCAGATTGGACGTTGGAGTAGAGGATTTGAGAGAGAGCTGTGAAAAAATAAAAAAGAGAATGCTAAGGAAATATAGAGAATTCATCTGGAGCACACTTCTTTCAGGAATATCCTTTGCTACTGAGGCACAAAGGAATGCATAAGTTGGACAAAGTTCATCTTTCCTCCTATTACCCTGTACTGTTGTTTTGAGATCTACCCTACTTATCCCTTTATATGCTCCCATAATAGTCCAGTAGATATTTGGCATGAGGAAGAGAGGTAAGGTGGCTCTCAGGAAAGAGAAGGTATTAGTCTCCCACTCACCTTGTGGACTCTTGTGGTGATATAATTGGGAGAACAGATTTCTCCTGTCTTATCCCTTACCCCACTGTAGATGATCAAATAAAGCTATTACAATTATTGGGATGATGGCAGCAGGTCAGAGACCCAGAGTCTGGAAATAGCAGCAGAACTGTTCCTACCAGGCTGGAGAGAAAATAAAATTGGATTATGTACCCTTCATAAGCTAGCAATAAATATCTCCTGTGGTCGAAAAGAAGGATCTTGCAGTGTGAGTTTCATAAGTGCTCAGAAAATGTTAGATGAATTATTTCTCACATAATGATGTACCATGTCTTCGTGGAACTAAATTTGGAGATTCCAGACATCAAAATTGTGGGGTGTTTTGCATATCATCTTCATGAGAATGCCCTTATGTACTCCACTTACTTAGTAAATATTGTCTTGTTAAGTTGAATCAGGATTGAGAGAGGCATTGATCATGGAACGCTTCACCTTCTTATCACCACAAAGAATACATACAACAGGGGTTACATTCAAAAGCTTTTGAAAGACGAAAAGACAACCTACGGAATAGGAGAAAATAATTGCAAATGATGTGACTGACAAGAGCTTAATTTCCAAAATGTACAAACAGCTCTTACAGCTCAATATGAAGAAAAACAAACAATCCAAACAAAGAATGGGCAGAAGACCTAAATAGACATTTCTTCAAAGAAGACATACAGATAGCCAATAGGCACATGAAAAGATGCTCAATATCACTAATTATTAGAGAAATGCAAAGCAAAACTACATTGAGGTATCACCTCACACCAGTCAGAATGGCCATCATCAAGAAGTCTACAAACAATAAATGCTGGAGAGGGTGTGGAGCAAAGGGAACACTCCTACACTGTTGGTGGGGATATACATGGATTCAGCCACTATGGAGAGTGGTAAGAAGGTTCCTTAAAAAACTAAAAATAGAGTTACCATGTGATCCAGCAATCCTGCTCTTGGGCATATATCCAAAAAGGATGAAAACTCTAATTTGAAAAGATACATGCACCCCAATGTTCATAGCAGCGCAATTTACAATAGCCAAGACACGGAAGCAAGCTAAGTGTCCATAGACAGATGAATGGATAAAGAAGCTGTGGTGTATATCTATAATGGAATTAGCCATAAAAAAGAATGAAGTAATGCCATTTGCAACAACATGGATGGACTTAGAGATTATCATACTAAGTGAAGTAATTCAAACAAAGACAAATATCACGTATCACTTATATGTGGAATCTTAAAAAATGATAAAAATGAACTTATTAACAAAACAGACTCACAGACATAGAAAATAAACTTATGGTTACCAAAGGGGAAGGTGTGGGGGAAGGATAAATTAGGAGTTGGGGTTAACAGATACACACTACTATATATAAAATAGAAAAACAACAACGTCCTACTGTGTAGCACAGAGAACTGTATTCAATATCTTGTAATAACCTATAATGAAAAAGAATCTATATCTGTGTCTATATGTCTGACTCACTCTGCTGTACACCAGAAACTAACATAACAGTGTAAATCAACTATACTTCAATGAAAAATATCCGACATCGTCTTCTGCAAAACACAGAAACGTATCCAAATCCAAGATAACAGTCTTATCTGCCAGTGGTCATTTATTCTTTTAGCTAAATGACTCATATTGCTTCATCATTTTTGCATATGGTCAAAGTTTTAAAAACTTAGCTATAATATGTCCTCCTCAGTTTGCAGCACACTGAAGCTTTATAGGAAAGTGTCTACACGGTGACATACACTGGCTTTTCCTGCTCGTTGCTCCGTCAGTCATCCAGAGGGTTGGAACTAGAATGCCCAATGGGCTTTGTCAAATGTCAAGCATCTGGATGAGGAAAAACTTGAATTTATGTTCAAATGTCTTAAAGTGTAGACAGCTAATGACCCCTATTAGTAATTTATTTCAAATGGGGATTTGGAATTTACCTACTACTTTTACACACATTTTCCCCCCTAGAGTTGAAGAGAGTACTCCACTCCTTAAGCCATTGTGGGCTTAATCCTGCACGAAACTGGGGGTCTGGTGACAAAGAAATACCTATAATGTACAATGGTATTAGAGTGATTTGTTATTCAGGCAAGGACAAAGAAAATAAACAACGTCAATTAAAATTGGGCTGGTTTTAAGTCTAACAGTTGAATTTTAAGTCTAACTATACAATTCCTATAATTTTGATGGACAGCTTGGGAGATAGAGAGCCCATCTAGCTGGCCAGGCTCACAAAGGTGAAAGGGGAAAGTTTAGAGAGAGTATGGCTGGAGAACGTACATCATAAATTGGGCCAGGTTAAGGCTAGGAACAAGAATCAATAGAAACAATGCAGACTGAGGCAGAGAATTAATAGGAGGGTTGCTGAGAACCAGGGAAGGGAGCGTGGAGCAATTGCTGTGGACAGGGGTGAACTCTGGACAAATTCCTGAGATGATAATTAATGGACCTTTCCAGACTTTTAGCATAAATTTTGCAAAGGTAAAACTTTTACTGAAAGGGTCAGGGAATGACAGTCATAAAGTGCAAGTTCTCATTTGTTTGTTTATCTGCTCATCAATTAATACCTTTATCTAACCATCTAATATCCCTCCATCTAATGATCCTTCCATTCTTTCATCATTTTATCCTTTTATTTTTATATGGCATTTACTGAGTACCCATTTTGTGAGAAATTGTTGTTTAACACTTTGTAAAGGAGTGAAGAGAGTCGAACACAGCCCATAAGGTATTATCTATGACCTGTAATAATGGATGTGATAATTTCAGGTTGATGGATAAAGGATCTTTCTTAGTTGTGCTCATATAGAGATTTCTCCTATGTTTCCTTTCCACCTACTAAACTTGATAAGGGCAGTTCAACTGTTTAACATAGAAAAGAGGGCATCAGTGGGCACACAGAGCAAATGTTACAACTCAGTGTTATCCTTGTGGACCAATGGATTGGGGAGTGCTTGCACTTTCCAAAAATCTTTGAAGAAAAGAAAGCAAGAAATTGACAAGTTGGAGAGAGAGAGTCAAGAAGAAGGCAAACTGAAATCTTGGAAACAAAGTAACACCTTTAATACTACTTCAGGTGGTTCCTCCTGAGCTGTGATGTATCAACTACCTTTTAAAACTGAATCACGTAACTAGACGGTTAATCTGAATTAGCCAAGAACATGTAAACAGGGTTTTATTATGTAGAAGTCACAAATCCTGAATAATTTAAAATTTGACCAAATGCCTATGAAAGGTCTAGATAACCAATAAAAGGACATTTGCTCTGGGCTTAATGGCCATATAAAAAATGTTACATATACCTAGCTAACCAGGGCGGGGATGAGGGGTCTTGACTGTTACTGTTTTTCCAGAGACTGTAGAGTTCAGGGAACACCGGAGTCAAACAATGCCATTTCTCCCCTCAGAAAACAACAAGGTACCTTCTCTGGACATTTTCAAAGCTATTCATCAAAGACGAGAAAGACACAGAACTAAAAGAGTAGTAGAAAAATCAGTGGCAGAAAAAAATTTGGGGCAATTTACAAGATTTGAGGGTCTTGTAAATCCACATTTAAGTTATATAGGATTGAAGGGATGTGTACATCAATACAAAGTGTTGGGAGAAAAGTATGCCCACTAAAAGGCAGGGCTTTGTGTTTTTAAGGAAGGTCATAGAAAATAATACTTGAACTTTACTTTTGTTCCAAGGTTGAACAATCTATACTGCATTAACCATTCCACTGTGGTATGAAGTTCAACACTTTTGTTTAAGAATCTGTGTTCAACATTATAAGAATTTATCTGTATGACCAACCTAATAAGACAAAAGGTGTGTGGTCAGGCCTTAGACAGTCTCAAGCTTTGATCAAATAAAAGTATTAATTAATTAATACATTTTTCTTGGATAAATAATATAGGTTAATTTTTTTTAATGTTAGTAGGCTCTATACATTGAATGGTCATTAACTAGTTAGTAACTTGGGTCATAAACAAATTGTTTAAACGAAACGACCCATTTCAAAAAATGTTCTGACCAGTTCAATGAATCTGTCTACAAAGCTTTGCATTTATAGATACACCTTGGTATCTTATTCCGACCCGACAAATCAAGTGGTCCCATAAAAAAGTCAAATTCTTTGATTGGTAGGATATAGTTTTAATAGCTGGTTTCCTGTTTGATTGTTTTTTAATCTCTCTACCACGTTGAGGGATGTATAGATACAGTTTTAATTAATATCTTCATTGCTTATTTCATCACCACAGTGCCTAGAGAGACCAGAATAAATCTAAAGGCTATGATGGTTATTTTCCAATCCAGAAAAACATAATTGCTTCTATTGCAATGAGTTCAACCTTTAGAATGCTCATTATAATAAAAGAGAAAAGGAGGAGGAAGGGCACTGAAGCTCTTGGGAAATGATGGTAAGTGATGCTACAAGGCATCTTGTCTCTACAGCCAGGTGCCCCTGAGTTTGAATCTTTACCAGTCTCATCTGTAAAATAGGGTAACATTGCTCATCTTTTAGGGTTGTTGTGAGGAAAAATAAGGTTATAAAGATGAAATTTATGAGTGCATGGCACATAGTACGTACTCCATAATTATCAAGATGGATGGGACCACAGGAGCTGCTGAATTCAACATCCTCATTTTGTGGGCATAGAAGTCCAGAAGCCAAGCAATCAGCACATGCTTGGTTTTCTGACTCCAAGTTCAGTGTTTTCCAATATGTTCTGCTACTATATTTTTGTCTTGGTTGAAGAGGCATGGTGGGGACTGGATAAATCTTAGTAGATAGCATCTTGTAGTGGTATCTTGAATGATAGACAAGATTTCAAAAGGTGAAGCTAATGGGAGGAGGACATTCCAGGTACATAATATAGCAACAAGAAGGGTATGGACACAATAGAACTTGAGCCATTCTGCCCAAGAGAAAAAGAGCACGCCATGATCCCTCTGAATAAACCAATGAACATAGGCTTGGGGGCTAAATCATTCTCTTAGTGAATGAGGACTCACAGGGAGACCTCTGAAACACCTACCTCTCTATGTACTTCTGAAATCTTCCAGGTATTTGTTTAGTAGGCACAAAAGACTCCTCTTTTTCGTGGTCACTGCAAAGGGACCTCTGTAAGTAGCTAATCTTCAGATGAGCTATTGACATCTAAGGTGGTTTCAGATGAGGAACTGGCTTACATAAGAACAGAGGTCTGAACTCTTTCTGACTCAGGTATAGGGAGTTTATTTTCTCTGGACCTTCTTTGGGATGTAGGGGGTCCCCAAAAGTGGGGCTGAGCTAGGGAGCCCTGTCGCATGAGAATAGTTAAAATAGTGAGCAGAAGAGGAAAGGCTAAAAAGGGTAAATAGTTTAGTCTGAGGAATCGAGGTCTAAGGAAAAACTCGAACAACCCACCAGACTATAAGCTTCATGAGGGTAAGGACTATACTTGTCTTGTTCATTGTTTTGTTCCCAGTGACTGCACATGACTTGGAATATGGTAGGTGATCAGTACATACTTGTTGAATTCCTTAATTAATGAATGCACAAAAGAAGCAACACTTGCCTTAATCTCAGTGACTGGTGAGAACCTCAAGACCATGTTCCTAACAGCTCTTGGTCTCAGAGTTGTTACCCAAAGCCAACGATTTTGCTTGGCAAAGAACTGCATGTACTCGCAACGCCTCCTGTTAGGGACATTCCTTAGGTGATCACCAGTGTCCGGAGCACAAATCCTTCAGGGTTGAGTAGCAGCTTATTCAACCATTTGACTTTCTTGAGGATCAACTACTTGCTTCTCCAACATAAGTACTCATAACCCAGGATACAGACACTAAGGCAGAGGGATTAAATGCACAAATTCTAGATGCAGAATGTGAGGATTTGGATCCAGGCTTTACTACATAATAGATTTATGATCCTGTGCAAGCTGTTTGTCTTCCTACAGCTTTGTTTTCCTCATCTGTAATTTTGAGATATAATAGTACCAACCACACAGGTTTTTTTATATGGACTGAAGTGAATGGGGCAAACTCTGTAAAACACTTTGCAGGTTGCCTGGTACCTAATAAGCTTGATAAATGTTAGTTCTTTCTCTTCTCCACCATCTTCTCCTTCTTTGTCTTCTTCCTAAATGTTAAATATTCTAAAAGAAACATTTAATAACATTTTTGTATTTCTGAAAGTTAGACTTTTGTACTTATAATTGATGGTGTGTCCAGGTCAACTGGAAGAATTTTTTATTTCTTTTTGATATATAAATTAATAGTACCTCTTATGATTGATGGCTCCTAAAATGAGATAGAATTTGGAATGGTACTTATTACTGCTAATCTGACTATGTGAAGTATGCAAGGAAATATGAGAGGCTTCAGTGTAAACACCATTCTGGAGCATCAATTTTGCTTGAAGATTTAGGTGGGAAAAGTTGAATAAGCTAGCCAATTAGAAATTTTAAATGTTATTTTTGTATTTAAACAAACATGGATGGATTAAAAAGAAGTCAAGGTTTACCTGAATTTTTAAGAGAAAAATGTGGCATGCCATAGAAACTTTGGCTTGGAACATTAGATTTCTGTTGTAGTTGTTTATTATGCTTTGCTGTTTAGAGTAAGGTGATGGAAAAGTTGAGAAGCACGGTGTGAAGCAGTGGCAAGAAAACCAAACAATGTCCCTGCCCTCATGGAGCTTAGAGTCTAATGGGAGAAAAACATGAAAACAAATAACAGATGTAGGGTATTTTAGCATTTATGATAGAATTGCTACAAGGAACATTTAGGCACAAAGGAGGGAGTGGCCAGTTCTGTTAGGGGCTTAAGGGTGCAATTGACAAGACTTCTTAAAGAAAGTGACCTTGAAGTATATTTTTTGCGGTACACGGGCCTCTCACTGTTGTGGCCTCTCCCGTTGCGGAGCACAGGCTCCAGACGCGCAGGTTCAGCGGTCACGGCTCACGGGCCCAGCCGCTCCGCTGCATGTGGGATCTTCCTGGACCAGGGCGCGAACCCGTGTCCCCTGCATCGGCAGGCGGACTCTCAACCACTGCGCCACCAGGGAAGCCTTGAAGTATATTTCTGAATGAGGATATGGAGTTTGGAGAGAAGACAGGGCACACTCAACAGGACCCTTGTCATTTTTATCCTTTTCCCTGGGCACTGAGATGCTCTGTAGTATTGGGGAAGAGTCTCACTGCTGAACTTGCAGAGGAACTAGAATTTGCATGTACTGGGATCTTCTCTGGCAAGGTCTTCCAAGGATCTTGTGGGTGGCCTTGTTTTAGCAGGACAAATTTGGGTCAGTGTGGAGCATTTTGATCTTTATTTAACCCAAGCGAAGAACATTATAACCTCTTCCAGACTTCTGAATCTATGCTACAAACAGATCTTGCTTCTCTTATTTTGCTAATAAAATATAAGTCCAAGCAACCTCCTCTTCTTGGATTATAAAACATTTATTTCCAAGCACCTTCCAGCCCAACAGTACTGGTGGGCTGTTCATTCTGTGAAACTCTGCCATTTGCGTGGAACTGCATATTCTTTTTTTTTTTTTTTTTTTTTTTTTTTTTTCGGTACGCGGGCCTCTCACTGTTGTGGCCACTCCCGTTGAGGAGCACAGGCTCCGGACACGCAGGCTCAGCAGCCATGGCTCACAGGCCCAGCCGCTCCGCGGCATGTGGGATCTTCCCGGACCGGGGCACGAACCCATGTCGCCTGCATTGGCAGGCGGACTCTCAACCACTGCGCCACCAGGGAAGCCCTGCATATTCTTTTGTAGAGCTTCCTGGGTTGAAATTCAGACCTTCATTTTCTTGTCCTAAAGAGAAAGACACATATCCTTTACTAAGAATTGTACAGCATTGCCATCCTTACCCTTTGAAACTTCTGATTATCCCTGGAACAGCTGGCTCAATGTAGCAGTAATTCACGGTCCTCAGCAGGTTGGCTGCAGAGAATTCTTCATTATTCAGAGTTCAGCAAGTACCAGCAGTGTTACTGAAGTGGTAATTGAATTTGGTGAACCCTCTGTAGTCAAGACAGCATAGCACCGCCTGCAAGAACCATGCGGTGTGGTTAAGATGAATATGCTTCCAACAAAAATGAATCTTCAAACTAAGCTCGATAGCACAGGGCCAAAAGGACATACTGTTTTGGTGATTTGACTTGTGATGTTGAGCATTTTGGAGTGAAACCCATTCAGAAGCATGACAACGTGTACTTACAAGGAAGACCCTGGGAGAGAAGTCTAATACTGCCCAGAAATCTCCAGCAAAAGCTTTACTGATAATCTCATCAAGCACAGATAGCCATGTGACAAATTTATTTCCTTGCTTAAAGATGTCCTTTCTGCAATGTTGAATTGAATCCTTGTGTGGTAAAAGAAAAGAAAAATCCTCCAATAATTTTCAGTGAAGCGTGCCTTATCACTAAACAGCAATTAAGTGCTTTCAGAATTTCACATTCACAGAATGATCTCAACAATCTCACTACTTTGCAATGCAGTTTCTAAAAGAGAACATTTATAGTTTGGGAAAACAGCACAAAAATGAAAACTGTTGGAATTGTTTTGGTTGCTGAAAATATACTTGGCCTCGGTGGCTGCGGCGCCGTAGAAAAGAAAGAACTTTGGCTCTGAGCTCAGGCAGACTCTGAGTTTGAATCCCAGCTCCTTCATTTACTGTGTCCTTAATAGGTCATTAACTTCTTTTAGTCACTATGTCTTTTCCTGTAAAAATGAGGTCAGTAATGTCTGCCTCTGAACATGACATGCAAAGACTAAGGGGCAGTGCTTGTCTTTACTGGATACTTATCATATTAACAGCTGCCATTTGCTGGCCTACTCGGTGCCTGGCATGGTCAAGTGCTTATGAACGTGTATAATGTTACAACAATATGTAGTTGATACTTAGGGTGACCAGCTCATCCCAGTTTGCCTGGGACTGTCCTGATTTTATGACTGAAAGTCCTGAGTCTCAGGGACCATCTCAGTCCAGGACAAACTAGGGTGATTGACTACTCTCTCAATATTATGGTTTCACCTTACAGGTGTGGAAACTGAGGCTCAGAGGGTGTATCCAAATTTTTCAATATCCCACAGCTGGGAAAGAATAGGTCCCATATGCAACCCAGGTTTGGATAACTGCCGACCCTGTGCTGTCTGCAGCCCTAAACTCTGCTCGGTAAGTATAACTTTCCTTGCTGTATTACTAGAACGTTCTGGATTTAACAAATATTTGTAGATCAGATCACATTTTTTCAACTGTCTGAAATTATAATTTCAGGAATGCATGTGTGTGTTTTTGCGGATGTTACAGAGTGGGGAGATCTCTAAGTGAGAGGTAAAGAAAATCATAGTGATAGTGATACTGAAAAAGATAGTTTAAAAGCCTAACATCTATTTTGAAGAACATTTTATCTTTTGTCAATGCATAACTCATTGATTCATTCACTTATCCATCTGTCCATCCATTCATTCAGTAGATTTAGAGTGAGGTCCTATTGTGTTCCAGGTACTGGGGCAGATACAAAGAAGACTAAGGTACTGGCCTCAAGATGCTCAGAGTAATGGGATTTTTAAAGAATAATTGTAAAATAACTAATGATGAAAAATCTGAAAGAGAAATTAAGGAAACACTCCCATTTACCATTGCAACAAAAAGAATAAAATACCTAGGAATAAACCTACCTAAAGAGACAAAAGACCTGTATGCAGAACACTATAAGACACTGATAATAGAAATTAAATATGATACAAACAGATGGAGAGATATACCATGCTCTTGGATTGGAAGAATCAACATTGTGAAAATGACTATACTACCCAAAGCAATCTACAGGTTCAATGCACTCCCTATCAAACTTCAGACTATACTACAAAGCTAGAGTAATCAAGACAGTATGGTACTGGCACAAAAACAGAAATATAGATCAATGGAACAGGATAGAAAGCCCAGAGATAAACCCACGCACATATGGTCACCTTATCTTTGATAAAGGAGGCAAGAATATACAATGCAGAAAAGACAGCCTCTTCAATAAGTGGTGCTGGGAAAACTGGACAGCTACATGTAAAAGAATGAAATTAGAACACTCCCTAACACCATACACAAAAATAAACTCAAAATGGATTAAAGACTTAAATGAAGGCCGGACACTATAAAACTCTTAGAGGAAAACATAGGTAGAACACTCTATGACATAAATCACAGCAAGACCCTGTTTGACCCACCTCCTAGAGAAATGGAAATAAAAACAAAAATAAACAAATGGGACCTAATGAAACTTCAAAGCTTTTGCACAGCAAAGGAAACCATAAACAATATGAAAAGGCAACCCTCAGAATGGGAGAAAATATTTGCAAACAAAGTAACTGACAAAGGATTAATCTCCAAAATTTACAGGCAGCTCACGAAGCTCAATATCAGAAAAACAAACAACCCAATCCAAAAATGGGCAGAAGACCTAAATAGACATTTCTCCAAAGAAGATATACAGATTGCCAACAGACACATGAAAGGATACTCAGCATCACTAATCATTAGAGAAATGCAAATCAAAACTACAATGAGGTATCACCTCACACCAGTCAGAATGGCCATCATCAAAAAATCTACAAACAATAAATGCTGGAGAGGGTGTGGAGAAAAGGGAACCCTCTTGGCACTGTTGGTGGGAATGTAAATTGATACAGCCACTATGGAGAACAGTATGGAGGTTCCTTAAAAAACTAAAAATAGAACTACCATAGGACCCAGCAATCCCACTACTGGGCATATACCCTGAGAAATCCATAATTCAAAAAGAGTCATGTACCACAATGTTCATTGCAGCTCTGTTTACAATAGCCCAGAGTTGGAAACAACCTAAATGTCCATCGGATGAATGGATAAAGAAGACGTGGCACATATATACAATGGAATATTACTCAGCCATAAAAAGAAACGAAATTGACTTATTTGTAGTGAGGTGGATGGACTTAGAGTCTGCCATACAGTGTGAAATAAGTCAGAAAGAGTAAAACAAATACCATATGCTAACACATATATATAGAATCTAAAAAAAAAATGGTTCTGAAGAACCTAGGGGCAGGACAGGAATAAAGACGAAATTTTTAACGTGTGGAGGTGTCTTGCAGGTTGTCCAGAAAAAAAATCAGGGATCCAGATATTGGATTGAGTAGAAAGTGTGGAGAATATCTGAGGCCTTGGCAATAGAGATCACCAAATTAAGAGCTGTCTTTTGTTTTCCTTCTGATAAGAAGTTGTAAGCTCAACTAAAGATGACCACTTTGCTTTCAATATTTAATTTGTAAATTTTAATTTATATTTTCAATAAACAACTCAGAAGCACAAAAATAACAGCAGAGTCACACACTGATAAGATCATGTTTATTTAGTAATGTCTGACAAACAGAGAAAGTAAAAGGAATATTTTAAAAATGTATAATTTATATTTATATAAATACTTCAAAGGAGAAAAGCTGAACACATAAGGTGACATTAGAAGAATGTATACATTTTAAGTTTGCAACCTATCTTATAGCCTGACAAGTTAGATACATGTATGTAGACACATATATCTTGTTCATGAGTTTGCATAACTAAGGCCCAAGGATAAGTTTGGGGATCTGTACAATAATTCTAAGCTCCCATAGAGTTTGTGGTATCTTGTCACTGCAGTCTTGTCGATTTTGTTCTTCTTTTTCAAAATTCCACTACCAGCACACTTGAAAGTCATCGAAGGTTGTAATCAGGTGCTTTGGGCCTCAGTTTATCTGTCAGTAAGGTGAGAGGAGCCCTGCTGATATGTTCTGCTTCTTCTGAATTAAAAAACTAGTGATCCCCAGCAGTCTCCAGACACATACAAATGTCTGAGGGCTGGTAGAGGCTGGTCATCTATGTATAGGGGAGAGTTTTCTGTTTAGCTTCTTTCTTTTGGAAAGGAGTCAACTTGTCTGAAATGGAGCCAATTTATGACACCAGTGCACTTAATTAATAAGCATTCCATTACTGTAGATACAGCTTGTTTTCTATGTACACAAAAAACTAATAATCTCTAGATTTTGAGTTGAAGAGCTTTATGTTTCCTCGGATCTTGGAATTTGAAGTTCAGAGTTGAGCTACTCGAAATGAACGCTCCACAGAGAACCCTTAGGTCAAATCTCAATCTGTGGTGAAAAATTTGTATGATGACACCCTCAGTATGACCTTAGATTTCACCGTGTCATTCATTACTGTGACCTTTTCTTGAAATTTCACTAGCGTATAACAAAATGAGTGTAATGTGATACAGTCTACACAGTAAGACATATATCTGATTTCTGAAGTTTACAGAAATTTCCATGTGTAGTAAACAGCACAAAAGAATGTCATCCCTAAGCATTATCCTGAGCTTACCTTGATTCCAAGTTTACAGTTAATCATATCTTTCATGAAAAAAAAACAGACATAACTGACCTCATATGACCACAGAAAATACATGGGACGCAGATGTGGATAATAATTCTTTGTAATTTTTCTTATAGTCATTTGATAGTGGGTGGCTACAGGTTGCCTCTGTAGGTGGGCTTCTTAGGGGACACATTACATTTCTCCTCTGCTGGTGTTTGGCTTTAAGTCTTGGAGGAAAGACGCATTGTTATGAGGACAGTTGTTGTGACAGGTGCAGGTCCCGATGACCATCACTGGTTTCTTGAGGGTCTGGTCTGGGGAGCACTGGAACTCCACCTGGATGGTTTTGGTATTGTGTGGGGTACAGCATCGGCCATCGCTGCAGACACCGCAGAACCTGGGCTTGTAGGTGTATAGGCTCGTGCAGTTCTCAAACTGCAGGTGGATGGCTTTGAGTGACTTGGTGGTGCGGAGACACTTTTTCCCTTTCTAAGAAAGAAGAAAAGGAGTGATGCATGAAATGGCCATCATTCCTCCAAGGGATCAGTCTAGGCATATGGAATAACTTGCTAGTTGCCTACCCAAAATCTGTTGCTCTTTCTTCTTTGCTAACAGAATGTTAATTTTGTTTGAGTAATGTGGTCCACTACAAGTATATCCTTCCCCAGAATACCTGGGAACTTGCAATGGCCTTGTGGCCAAGTTCTGGCCAGTGATACATAAACCAAGGGATCCTGGGAAATCCTTTGTCCTTCAGATGGGTACAGTTCTTAATCACTTCCTGCGTTCATTTGCCTTCCTATCTAGACTGTGGAAATCATGCCTAATTGTATATAACCATCTTTTGACCATGTGGCATAAGCATGAAGATGAAAGCATATGTATGATAAAGAAACCTATTTTTTCAAACCACCGTAAATAGGCTTTGGCGTTGTTATTAGCCCAATACATTCTTAGGTGTTACAAAGAGAAATGGAATAAATATGGCATCACTGCAGGCCTACTAATGTTTCAAGTATTTTTCAGACATTAACTTACTTAACCTTATTAGGAACATTCACTCATACAAGGAGCAGTTATTCACATAAAGAGCGACTGTCCAAGTTTTATAGATGAGTAAATGTAGTCTCAGAGGCCAAAGTGATCAGAAAACATCTAGAACCTGAATTTGTCTGACACAAAGCCCGTTCCTTCTATTACACTGTGACCTCAGGAAAGTCTAAGACAGTGGGATTTAAGGTTAGTTTCCATGAAGGCATGGTAAATGGAGAATTTATTCAACATTCCATTGGTAAGAGTTGAAGAGGAACCCCAATATTGATAATTCAGTAAGACATTGATGATATGTTAATTTCCCACCTAGATTTCTTCACCTAATTTGTCACAATTTTCCACTGCTTTTCACCTTCCTAGTTGTCATCCACAGCTTGTGGAGTGATGAGACTTGGAATTCTCTAAAATTGGTAGCTCTCAAACTTTAATAAGAGTACATCAGAATCATCTAGAGGGTGTGTTAAAACACACATTGTTGGGCCTTACACCCAGAGTTTCTGATTCAGTAGGTTTGATGTGCACCCCCATAATTTCCACTTCTAACAAGTTCTTAGATGATGCTGCTGGTCTGGGGATCATGCTTTAAGAAGCACCATCTCACATTTAAGAACCTTTTGGTGATAAGGAAGTAATGATTATTTGGCTGGCATTTCCCTAGATTCCAAACAAATTTCTGGCCCCTTAATGAAATACACACACACACACACACACACACACATATATATATACACTATAAATAAATGTCTTAAATATAATATCTCCCAATATCAAACTTGGTGCAAGGTACAAGAAAAATATGAATTTTGGAAAAAGAAACAATAGAAAAAGCAAAATTTTAAAGTCATGACATGGAAATGGCTTATTTAATAAGCAAGTTACTGTGTACTTGACAATATTTAAAGGCTTCTTGTTTTTTCCTTTTTAATATTTAGTGTATATTTTTGCCAGTATCCACAAAAAGGTACAAGGTCTGCAATATCTGTGTGTGTGTGTGAAAAAGAGAGAGAGAGAGAGGGAAGGACAGAAACAGAGAAGAAGGTGTTTCTAGGTGCTCTTTCTAAATTGGTGGAAGAAGCATAAAGTTAGAATGGACCTCAAAAAGTCATACAGCTAAGTAGCCATATAACAATGCAACCACTAGAGACTCTTATTTTATCAATAAATAGAAATGATGCTTAATATTAGGTAATGATGTTTATGTTAACAGAGTAAACTATGCCCAGCACTTAACAAATTTATTCTATTTATCCTCATGACAACTCTGAGGCAGGTACTCTTAATGTCTCTGTTATATGGGGGAAAGAACTGAGGCTTAAAGGTTAAGAAAATCACCCAAGATCCCATAGCTAGTTCACGTGGGAAGCCAAGATTTAAAGCCAGGCTGTCTGGCTCCAGAGTTGCACCCTTAAGCATGAGATGATATTGCCTCAGTGGAGAGATATGTAAATCTTTCATTGTTAGGAACTGTTTTATTTTGGCCTTAGGTTTGTACAAGGGTCCATATACTAGTTCGATTTGGGTACTGCATTTATCTGACCTAGGGCTCTGCTAACAAGGCTTGTGATGTCATCAGGAACCAATCAGAGCTTCTGATCTGCATGCCTTGTACTCAGCATTAACACACTGAGTTGATATCATTCCAGCAAAAAAGGAAAGAAATGTGCTATTTTATTTGGCACAGATAGCCTTATGCTGGCAAATGTACTAGTCACACTAGGCTTTTTGAAATACAGAAAATAATTCCCAGACATCCATTCATTTATTCATCAACAGTTGTTTATCAAGCACACAGTACATCCCAGGTAGGATGTGGGGGACTGAGGGATGAGGAAGGCAGATGTGGTCCCTACTCTGTTGCTTCCTTCAGACTGAACCTAAAGGGTGAAGAAAGCTGAGCTCAGAAATGACCTCTCTAAAATAAATCATGTTTGACCACTGAGTAGCCAGTTTTTTCCAGGATGAAATGAGATTTGCCAGACTTTTCTCAACCGGGGACATTACTGTAGAGGTCTGGCCCCTCCCTCTTCATCTGCTGTGAGTTGCTGGGGATATTTCAATACATTAAAGAGAAAACAAAAGAAGGTAAACTCCTTCATTAGAGCTGACCTTGAAGTCAGCTTCACAGTGACTTTCTAAAGCCCAGGCCCCCCTCCCGAATAAAACATAACTCTCAACTTTTAGGTTGTGAATATTTTTTAAGTCTACAGGTGTAAAGTAAACACTCTCCAAAGAGGAACAAAAGAAGACAAATCTCAACATTTGGAACAACTGGCACCAATGGTGGACATTCTCAGAAAGATCCATCTGAGAAGACACAGCAAGAAGCAGTTAGAATGGTCATTGCCCCCTTTTCCACAGGAGTGTGGAATGGACGAGACAGCGGGGAATTGTTACAGGGAAGAGCAAAATCTGACTCCATGTTGGATCTGTTTCTTTTACTTTAAGCTTTGCTTTCTGTTGCTTTTGTATTTATAATCATACATAAAGGCCTGCCTCAGGGAACCCTGCCCTGCTGCTGCCTGAATGTTAAACTAAAGTGCCTTTGTTCAGCTCACAGGGCGACAATCTGACCCTGCCCACCTGTGAATGCCTGCAGGAAAGAAGAAATTAACACATCCCCTCCCTGATGCTGGCCAAGCCAGGAGATATTTTGCAAAATCAATGGTCTTTTTACTTTATTTCCTCACCTCCTCCCCGTCTCTGTTCTATAAAATAAACTGGCATCCAGACCCCATTAAGATGGTTTTTGGGGACACTAGTCCGCCATCTTCTCCGTCTGCTGCCTTTCTGAATAAAGTCACTATTCCTTGCCTTATAAGAAAAACAAAAACAACAACAAAAAAATAAAACACAGGCCCCATCGAGGCAAGGCCCCCTCCTCTGTGGTGGGGGCTCCTCCCAGGCTCATACCTTATCTGCCGGCTGCTTGTGCTCTTGGTCACAGGGTCGCACCACGCAGAGCCGGGTCTGCTTCACCATCTCGCAATGTGGATTCCTGTTGGTGACCCGGGTGGAAAAACCCATGCCACAACTCTTGGAACACGCACTCCACTCTGTGGTCTGCTCAATGCAGTTGATACCCGAGTCGGAGACTGCAACTCCTAGAGTGGCTTCGGTCCTGTAGGCTACAGGATGTTGAAATAAGGACAGTGTTATTGCGTAAAATGTGGGGATGGCAAAGTGGTCCTTTCAACCATCGTTAGGAAGAGTGTCTCATCCAGTTCGGTACCTGTGCAACTCAGGTGTTCTCAGGGGGCAGACCTGGATCTCTGTATTTATAAACCCCTAACAGGTAGCACAATGCCTGGCACATGGTTGGCATCTGGATCTCTGTATTTATAAACCCCTAACAGGTAGCACAATGCCTGGCACATGGTCGGCCTTCAAGAAATCTTTGTGGAATGACTGTCCGAGTTGTTCATAAGAAGTTTAGGAGGACCTGTCTTTGAGAAGCTTAGTAGTTTTAAGAATATAGCACAGTACAGCATCGAAAACCATTCCATAAACCGTAATGTTTTCAATGTGTGATTTTGTCCAGAGAAAGGATAATGAAAAAATTGTAATTGGATGAGTAAGTAGAACCAACCAACTCAGAATAGTGATGGAGGTAATGCTCTGCCTTAGGGAGGTAGAATTGGTTATTTGGGTTGTAGGATATAGTCACTGGGACTTGGATGACAGACAGTTCTGTCTCAACATTTAATACGCATGCCCTAGGGCACATCTCCTCTCTTACATGGCAGTTTTCCTATCTGTAAGCACGGCTGAGAATTTCTGACTTCAGAAAAACTGTAAAGCTCTGTGTACTGCCAGTATAAATAATCTGGCTGATTAATGGCTTCTAAAATATTCTCTACTGGATCTTGAATGTTTGCTTTTCAAAAAAAAATCATTTCCTTTATAAGCCAAAACAAAAGGAAAAGCAAAACAAAGATCCTGAAGTATCACTTGATCCTTCCTGCAGCACCCGGAAAGGTGGCATTTCTCTGTGACACCTGTCCAGGGATGGCATTCTTTAGGGAAGCTGGTCTTAAGAGTGCATAGGTAGTTGACAGAGTCCAGAAAAGAAAGAGCCATCACCAGGCCCTTTGCAAATGGCTTAAATGGTGTTCCCATGGAGTTGACACTTGCCGCAAGTACAGAAGCTCTATCGATTACGTGTTTTGCATAAAGTTGCCAAAGCACATCTTTGCAATGTTAACAAGGGTCAAGTGGGACAGACTAAAATATAAATGGCAGTCGTGTAATAAGAAAAATCATTCCTATGGCTCAACAGAACCACTGGATGTGATTCTTCTTCAGAAGAGACTGTGTGTACTTCAATAACTTGTCTGGGATTCCAACACGTGAAGTGCCTGCCCTCAGTGGGCAAGCTGGACTCCACAACTGAATGACCAGAAGCTGAAGCCAGTTTCTCACTGCAGATCCCAAAGAGCATACATGCTTCCTGCCTGCACTTAGTCCTGTGCTGTGATCATTTTCAGGTATGTTGAATTTCTCACCTGGAAGGGTTTGGAGGTCCCCTAATGTCCCCGTCTCATTGGAGTCACAGATCCACTTTTCACAGCACTCCCCAGGCATTTTAACTTTTCTCGGAGCTGGGCAGTCAGGCTGGGGCAGTAGCAGGTCCTCTTCACAGCGGGGCACACAACCAACCTGCCCATCTTGGCAGGCGCACTGGTATTTGCAACTAGGCTGGAAGGTCTCTCCACTTTGGTAGATGACTCCATCGAACACACAATTGTCTCCTTCTATCGCTAGAATGTTGGGGAAGCAGAGCAGAGAGGGAAGGGGAGAGAAAATCAAGAACACGATGCATCGAAGAGGCTATATAAGAGCCACAGCACATATTCCAAGCCCCAAATCATTCTTTTTCTAGTTGAGGCCATCTGGTTGCTGATCTACCACCAGCAGAGAGATGTCCTCGTGGAGGCCTCCCAGTGCAAGAAGAAACACACAAGACCACCCAGTCCCGCCACTCATTTTACTCATGAGGAAAGATGGGCAGAGCCGTGAAGTGACATTCCCCAGGGCCCTCAGCTGTTGTTCCCAATGATAGTGTCGTTTCGCAAGAACCTCCTTAGATTCTCCTACTCCAGAAGCTCAGAATTAAAAAGAAAAAAGTGCTCTTCATAAACAGGTTAACTGGTCAAATTGGGAAGGGCATTAGGATTCCTTGGCATTCCAGCACAATAAATCATTACTCGTTTAGAGAAGAAACTAAAAGCCTATTCCAAGCCCTCTTATCCAGGGAGGAAGGGACAGGTCTCCAACTAAATGGTGCACCGTGTGGGAAATTGATCCCCAGTTGATTAAGTTTCACCATCCTGGATTGGCTGGTTGCCTGCATTTTTATTTTACTCACGGCCCAGACAGGGGTTGCATAGTCGTCCCAGGAGAGTAGTGGCTGCTTTGGCTCAAATAGGACAATTACAGGTGTGAAAACAAACCAGCCTGGCTACAGTTGGGGGAACTGTGAGCCTGTAAGTAAGCCCAAGATTCCATCACCCCCCAAGCGTACCCTGGAAACTTCCAAAGGAAATGACTTCACTGGCCCTTAAGTCTGCTCTGCTCCCTGTCTATCTAGATTCTTCTCTAGGGAGGCAAATGCTTCTCACCTCCGCGGGCAGGTTTCCCTTCTGGCTTCTGGCGCTCCGCAAAGCCCCACGCGCCCCCAGACCATCCCCGGCACACAGCGCTCCATAAACATCACCCACGGCATCACTGTTAGTATTTGCTCATCACCCTCTCGGGAGTGGGGGGAAGGGGAGAGGAAAGAGCGGGCAGCTCCGCTTGCTGAGGGGCAGGAGGTCAAGCGGAGGAGGGGGCAGGGTTACCCATGCAGATGCCAGTCTGGGCGCTGGGGTCCGCTCTGCGGTCGCAGAAGAGACCGCGGCTCTCCTCGCAGGGCAGCATCACGGAGCAGCTCTCGCCGCGCTGGCGGGCGCACACCAGGCAGCAGGAGCAGTCGTCCAGCACGGCTCTCACCCCGGGGGCGCAGGTCGGCGGCTTCTTGGGGCACGGAGCCGGGCACGAGGAGGGGCAGCGCGGAGTCGCAAGGACCTGGGGGCGGGCGAGATCAGGAGAAACTTCTTAGCAGGGACCCTGGAAGGCAGAGCAACCCCGGGACCGAGCAGGGGCCGCCCAAGAAAGGCAAAGTAACCAGAGGCACCTGATGAGTGCGCCACTCACCTGTCCCAGGAGATGGAGGAGCAGGAGGAAAGCCAGGCAGCGGCACTGATTGGGTGGACCGAGACGCAGGCTCTGCGCACTCTGCATGTTCAGGCTTTTTCCTGCCGCTTTCACAGGGCTTTCCAGGTCGGAGGTTGGCTCTGCGCGCGCTGCTCCTGGTCGGGCTCGCCCCTGCCCGGCGCCACCGCGCAGGTTTTATAGCGCGCTCCTGGGACGCGCACAAGCCTGTTGGCTGCAGCTCAGGCAGGAGGCGGGGGGATCGGCGGGGTGGGGAATGGAACGAGCCCCGGAGTTGCCATAGCAATTGGCCGTGGGTGCTGCTCTCCTTAGGGCGCGGCCCCGGGGCCTGCATGTGCCTGTGTGTAGCGACTGGCTTTTCCCAGGGCGCCGGGAGGGGCTGGGTGGAGGCCCAGGGCCAGGACCCAGGGTTTCGCCGAGCGCGTGGGAAGGAAACGCCCGTTTCCTCCTGGAAGCTGCTTCGCTTTCCCCCAGGACTAAGACACCGCCACTCCCCGTCACGCTTCTTCTCCACCCTGGCCGTTCCCAGCTGGGTTGCAAACGTGGGGTGCCCCTAAAGGGGTGTCCGATGTTTGGGACCATCTGTGAGGGGTTGGCTAGAGGCCCAGGGGTTTAGTCATAAAGGAAGCACATGCAAGTTTGTCACCGTTTAGGGCACGCTTTGAGAGTGTTGAGAGAGGGGGAGGGGAGAGAGGGAGGAAAGGAGAAAGAGAAGGGAGAAAGTAGTGGCTGGGGACGGGGCGGGGGGAGCAGAAAGTAGAAGAAATCTTAAAGTGAGGATGGGGGACGATGCTGTTTACCGAAAGGCAAAAAGTCCTTTTGACTTTAACCATTCCAAGCCCCGCCGATTCTGCAGGTTTGGTAGAAATACAAGTAAAACATAATGAAATAAAAATACAAGAGCCCGAGGTACATAAAAACTTTCTTCCTGGTAGAGAAAAACCTTGAAAAAACACCAGTGGTGTCACGCCTGCTGTGAAACAGCGCATGTCAGAATACAAGAGCCTGTGAGAATGTATAAGACCCCTGCAGCTCAGCCCCTGTCAAAACCTCAGCGAATTAAGGAAGGACTGGGGGAGGTACTTGCTTTACTGAGCTGACGCTCCAGCAAATCAAATCCCTCTCCCACCTGGCACCTACTTTCAAAAATGACTGCCGTGAAACACATGTCCTCCTCTCATGAGGAGGAGAGCAGTTTGACTGCTCCAGAGTTGACACTGCTTGATGGTTTAAAACAAAACGTCTCCCCTGTACTTCAACTTCGCTTCTGCCTCAGGGATAACTATGTCCAGCTCCTTTGGGGGTAGTCGTGTTGGAAAGACACTTTTCAGAAAAATTATACAGGCTTGGGATGGAACTCTAGGCTTTAAAAGGAAACAAATTTCCTCTTGGTCATCCAGCTCCAGTGTGAAGAAATCAAAGGCAGCTTATGTAAGGGCCCAGGTCTGCCCCTGCCACACCTGCTTCCCCGCATGCAGTCATCCAAAGCCCTTCAGTATAGTTCTCTGAGCAGCTGAAAACTGCTGTTACATAATTCCGAGCCTACATGAATTCTGCTTTCTTTGAGGAAAAGCAGACGGAGCAGTAAATCTTGGTGAGAGATTGAACGTTAATTTGTGCCATGTCGAGGACACTCAATACACTCTTCAAATTGATGGGCTCCATGGGTCATCTGGTCTAGTGATGCTTCCACCTGGCTGCATGTCAGAATCAACCAGGGTGTATTTTTGAAAAATATAGATTCTTTTTTTAATGAGTTAAAGAAAATTGAAGTATAGTTAATTTACAATGTTGTGTTAGTTTCAAGCGTACAGCAAAGTGATTCAGTTATATATATGGGTTATTATTTTCCATTATAGGTTATGGCAAGATACTGAGTATAGTTCCCTGTGCTACACAGTAGGTCCCTATCATTTACCTATTATATATATATTAGTGTGTATATGCTCATCCCAAACTCCTAATTTATCTCCATCTCCCCACCCCCTGCTATCCTCTTTGGTAACCATAAGTTTGTTTTCTATGTCTGTGAATCTATTTCTGTTTTGTAAATAAGTTCATTTATATCATTTTTTAAGTTCCATATGTAAGTGATATCATATGACATTTGTCATTCTCTGACTTACTTAATATGATAATCTCTAGGTCCATCCATGTTGCTGCAAATGGCAGTATTTCATTCTTTTTTAAGGTTGAGTAATATTCCATTGTATATGAAAAATATAGATTCTTGGACCCAACCCTCAATCCACTCAGCTGGATTTTCTGGTGAAAGCTCTTGGTAGACAGCACTTCATTGTACTTGGAAATGGGAGCTGGCCTTTGGAAACCTCGATATGGAACAGCTAGGAGCACAGCTGTTGGAGAGGCAAGACTATGGGCCAAGTTTTCAATGTATGAATTGACAGAACAAGGAGAAATTGCAGCATGGAGGCTGGGCTGACTCTTGTTGGAGAAGGGGAGGATGAGAGGAGAAACGTAACCTTAGGACAAGGAAGATGTCAGGTCACTGCTAACGTGTCCTGCCGTTCAGGTCTCTTGATTGCTGAAAGTGATAAAAACCAAACTGGAGCTAGTTCCAGAAAGACGACTTTATTGGACAGAGGCTGTGGTATTTCACATGATAATGGTGTGGGAATGGTGCCACTAGGACTCAGAGGCAACTGAGATCAGGGCCTCGGAGCCATGAAGACTCCATCCCTCTATCTATCTTTATTGCTTCTCTGTGTGTCAGCTTCTCAGTCTGTCCCACCACGGACCAGCTTCTAATGTTTAAGGGAAGTGTCATCCTTAAGTTCTCCAAACCTCTTACATTATGACCTTGTCACCCCAGAAGTAATGTCCACTCTGTCATCTGCTATAAAGGATAAGGACCTCCACATTAAAACAATTGGAAATTGAAAATGAAGACATCTGATGACAATCATGTCAGGTCCTGCTTTGCCACCTCCAGGACACGGTCTCTTGAATCCTCTCTGCTGGGATAGATTTCACTCTCTCTGAAGGCCCAGCGTTCCTTGCTTTTCTCTTTTATCTCTTAACTCACTGACGAGTAATGATGAGCTTATTTCTGTGTCTGCCTCCCTCTCCTGCCTGGGAGCCCTTGAGGGCAGGAAGCAGGTCATATTCTCCATAATACCCCCAACACCTATTTCAAGGATGGATCAGTTGTTTTTAGACCTTTTGAGATACTGCCAACCTCACTTGAAGTTTTGTCATTTGTCACCGCTTTGCATACAATGAGGTAAGAAAGAACTGGAGGCTGTTTGTTCCTCTGCGGCAGTAGAGGCTAGGTTGGTCCTATCAGCCATCACCCATCTGCCCCTGACATGCACCTTCTCTTAGTCTTTCCGCACACTCAGAGTCTAAAGGATAGCACACAGGCTGGTGATCTCCTGTGTGAAATAAACCATGTGTCAGTTGAGGTCTCTGGGGAAGTTAGGGGCCCCCATAATAGAGACTTTTCATGAGTTACGGGTCTTGGCGACCAACGAAGATGGTGACTCCACTGGGTTAGAAGGTGCAAGTACTGTGGTGGATTCACTTTCCCCCCCTTTCCCTTCTTTCTCTCTACCCTTTCCTTTACCCTAGATGTGGTACCAGAGACTCATTTCTCCCTCTCTATCTCAGATGGACTGTTAATGGATTTATGTTCTTATGACTTATCAGTCAATGCTCCTACCTTTAGAGAATACATTTAGAGAACTTCCTACATTTTATAAAGGTAAACTTTTACAAGGGTTTCCATTGTTGTTGTTTTATCTTTTTCATTATTATAAAAGATTTAAAATATATCGGCAGTGGCTTCTGTAGCAGGAAAGAGAAATAGAAAGCACAGAATCCCATATTAAAAATGAAACCAATAGAAAGCAGTGACTATGGTGTTATCAACCCCAGGACAACTACATCTCTCTCCTTTCCTCGGTGATCACATTCTCTGTAAGCTCACGGACATTCACCGTGTCCCCTTTCAGTCATTGTTCAGCCAAGCCACATGACACTTAGGTCTCATAATGTGCCTCATAAATCAGCCTCTCAACTCCTTAATTTTGTTGCTCTTTTCTGAATTTCCTTCATAGGTCCCTTTTCTGGGACCCCAGAGAGTTGGTAGAACACAAGGTAATTCCGATTATACGTTAGGCAGGTCAGCCCTACGTGGTGTCCAGTTATATGGCTAATTTCAACCAAACCCTCTTGCTTTTCTGACAAAGCTCTTGACTTCTTGCTTTTCTAGAAACAATGAGGGGCAGAGAAGGAACACTGATGGGAACATTATATACTTAGTATTTAATGTTATCCTCTTTGGAAACATCTTCCTATTGCCCACATTTTTAAATTTTATTTTTTAGTGCATTTCTTATTTTAAAAAGTCCCAAAATGTAGGAGCTTAAGTAATAAATTCAAACTACAACTTACCTAGAAATTTGAGAAATAAGTTAATTTCTCCCACTGCTAAATGAACTCCTTCTAGGGAAGTGAGCTTCTTGGAGAATTAAATAATTATTTTAAAAGTTTTTTGAACTGGAATGGAGTCTATCAAGTCTACCAATTTACATACCACCTTCTCAACTCCCTGGCACTAGCCCTGTCCTTCCCTGTGCCCAGCTGAATAAAGTGGCCACCAGGCGTTCTCTCTGTGTGACTTCTCTATGGCTTGTAATAGTTGGGTAGAATGAAACAAGTTCTGCTTCATGGACTAGAATCCTTTAGACCAGGAATTGGTGTCAGAAACAAAGGCACATACATATGGGCAGGACATCGTGTTAGCTAAGCCTCAGGAGTGCTGTATATTGGGTGATGGTGGACCCAACTCATAAAACCTGGTGTCCAAGTGAAGAAGGAGAAGGGAAGTAGTATCTCTTGAATACAGGCAAAGCTCTGAATAACTTCAAATGATTGCTCCTGGAGAAAGGAAAAAAATTTAGATTCTTTTTTGGGTGAGTCCCTATTCCCAAATGCTATCTCAGAGTATTAAAAAACTTAGGCAGACTCCTACCGAATCTCTGAAATCTAAGCAAGAAAACATAGACTTTTAGGAGAGGCAGGACCACAGAACAGTGTTGCATTTGACAATGTTAATATTCATAATATCCAATTCATGAATTGATAATTTATTTTATACTTCACGGCATGAATCAAAGATGAATGTTTTGCCTTTTCAAGAACTTTATAATCTAGTAGAAAAATGAAGTAGAAAAAAATAGCTAAGGCATAAGGCAGAATGTGGTAATTCCTGTAAATAAACATAGGCAAAGTAACATAGAAGCATAAAGGATGATGAAATTCATTTCTTTGCTGTGAGAACATGGGTGTAATGGAGGCCAAAGAAAAAGTGTTTGGAAAACCTATAATTCCATGTTCATTGTTTGTCTTTTTACTAAACTATGTTGCCTTGAAGACTGTATGACATTAAGTTGGATAAAGCATGGATAAGATTTTGAAACCTGGATATGTAGGCTGAACAGAAACAGTGGAGCAAAGGCATAAGGATGGGAAAATTCAGGACTTGTTCAGGAAATGAAGAGTGGTTTAATTTATCTGAAACAGAGGGAGGTCATGGAAAATAAGTTTGGAAAAGTGGACCACAGTTGCCAACTCTTAGAAGAATATAAATGACAAATTCTAGAGTTTAGTTTCTTAAAATATCTATCCATCTATCTATCGATCATTTCTCTACTTATCAGCAGGAAATTGTATGAACAGGGATATATGGGTTGGCCAAAAATTTTGTTTGGTTTTTTTTGTAAGATGTTATGGAGAAACCCGAATGAACTTTTTGCCAGCCCAATATTTAGGAACATTGTTCTTTGAGAGTTTATGTTTGATTATAGGAGGAGGTGACCAGAGGTAAGTACTGCAGTTAAGACATTTTTGCAGTAGTTCAAGGATGATATTGAGGACTTGAACTAGTGGAGTGGCAATGGGAAGGGAAAGAGGAGTTTGGAGGTAAGAGATGATTGGCCTTCGGTGGAGCTCTGGCTGGCTGTGGAAGGTCAGGCTAGTGACCATATAAGTATGATACCAGGTTTTGACCCTAGATAACTAAGTAACTTGTAATAGCATTTTGGTGGAAGCCAGATAACTTCTGTGATGAAACATCTCTACCTGGGTTCAGATCCTTAGATCTTAGTCTACCTGGCCAGTCTGTGCCTCAGTTTCTTTCTCTGTCTGTAAGACAGGAATGATAATAATTGTTCTTCTTTTCTAGGATTGTTGTTAGGCTAAATAAGATGATACATGGAAAGCCCTGCAGCCCTTTTCAACAAGGTTCTGTGAGAGAATTAAGCCTTAACACCCCAAGGCATCCATTTCAATGAATTAACTTCTCTTTTCTGCATCTTGAATGGTACTAGCATGTAACACACTGTATAGGGAACCATGGGGCATCTCAGAAAGAAATTAGGGGAGGCTTATTATAAGAATTGGGCTTGCATTAGATGATTTTGAGGACAATTCAAAGAAATTAGGTTCTTAAAACATTGGGTTTTTAAAAAATCTATCTATGTATCTATGTATGTACCTATCTGTCACCTATCTATCTATCATCATTTCTCTAGCTATCAGCAAGAAATTGCATGAACAGGGATATATTTGGATTGGGTGCCAAAAGGAAGAGAAGGTAATTCCATCATTGGTATCTTAATAACCTTTATGGCAGAGGAGGGATGAACAAGGCACAAATAGAATTGTTTTTGAGGAATAAATGATGGCCACTCATGTTACCTGCGTCAGGGGGAAGCTCGGTTATTTTGGGGGTTGCACAGTGTCTTTATTTTTATTTCCATCACATGATTATAAAGTGGTCTTGTCATGGAGAGTCCTCATCAGATGCTGATCTTCTGTGAAATTCACAGCAGAGGAAACTCACAACCTAGTTGGTATCAACAGTTTTCTGTAATCAGGGCTGGTTTTCTTTTTTTCTTATTGTATCCTGTGAATAGCTTTGATTGTTTTTCTTTGAGGTTGGTAGAAGTAGAATTATCAAAGCAATGGTTTGCATAATTTATGATTTTGCATACAAGTTTCCAATTTTCTTTCCGGGAGTGTATCCATTTGCTTTTCTGCTAGCAGTGTATGATAGTGAGATAAATGTTGGGCAATTTCCAGAAAGCCAGTACCTTGAGTGGTTGGGGTGATTTGTTAGAGAGTGACCCAAACCTTCAGTGCTTTTAGTGGTTCTACCTGCCTGGTTCTCTCACTAGCTTTTACTGCTGAATTTGCTGGTCACGTGCGGAAGGGTCATTCATATTCTTCCCTTCCCATGTACTCTGCCTTTCTTCCCTCGCTAGCAGACCTCTTTCCTTTTTGTTGATTGGGATCACTCATTCCAGCCAACACTGGGACTCACTTTTTTTGTTGTTACCCAGTCCTGGCCACTTTGTCCTCCTCATGTCACTAATTATGAATTGCTAAAGTTCCTTCCTTCAAGTAATCTTTCCCCCAGGCTAAAGGGACAGCAATATGTCTCTACTGAAACTTCTTTCCTTCTCCATTGTCTTTTAGGACTCTCCAGTGTGAAGCTGAGCTTTCAGAAGAATCCCTTATTGCTGCTGCTAGCCTGTGTGTACCAGGTCATCTCTAACCAGCTAGAACATTGGTCTCGAATATTTTTGACCATGACACTCAGTAAGAAATATTGAAATTTTAAACATAAACAAATCATAACAAATATGCATAAATGCATGTTCATATATATACACATATACATATAAATGCATGTATATATACATATGTATATAAATATACACATATTTGCATGTTCATATAATAAATGCACGTGTATATAAATATATATACACACTGTATAGTTGGAATGAAATTTCATAAAATAAGTGTCTTTACTACATGCCTTATGTTCAGATATTTGCTATTTAGTCTCTTTCATTAAAAAAAAAAAAAGCCCGGGCTTCCCTGGTGGCACAGTGTTTGAGAGTCCACCTGCCGATGCAGGGGACACGGGTTTGTGCCCCAGTCCGGGAAGATCCCACATGCCGCGGAGCGGCTGGGCCCGTGAGCCATGGCCGCTGAGCCTGCGCGTCCAGAGCCTGTGCTCCCCAACGGGAGAGGCCACAACAGTGAGAGGCCCACGTACCGCAAAAAAAAAAAAAAAAGCCCATCATGACTCCCTGAATTAATGATTTAGCTTCTTAGTGACAGAGGTGTGACTCCTTGGTTAGAGGTTGGTGAGTGGTAACATATAATAAGTGCACTCCTGCGTTCCTGTTTTCTCTGTCTTAGAATTCCTTCCTTTTCCTCGTACCAAGAAATTTCACCTTGTCTAGTACAGCCCAGCCTTGAGTCTAGGTGTTCATTACTTACCCCCAGATACCTAAGTGAGAGCATTAAATTCAGAATCTCTGATAAGTTCAACCATAACCATAAATTCAGCCTGATCTAAAATGATATTTTCTTCCTCCTTAATTGAATACCATCAATATTTATTCTCATAAATATGGTCCCATATTTTTCCCAAAGCTTGGCAATTATTTTACTAATTGTAAATCTATAACTCCTTCTTCTGCATTTGACTTCTTCTGAGGAATGGAGGGTTAGGGCAGGAGGAGAACTGGACACCCTGGGCAAGGTCAGAATCTCAGGTAAAAGATGAGGCCTGCCTTTAAGTAAAAGAGAAAGCATCTTTATTAGAAAAGGAAGGAGGATTTCCTTCAGTTGCTAAGGTGTTTTGAGAGGGTCTGTAGCTCCTAAGCTTCTGGGTCTTCCCATTTCCGATCCTACTTATCAGCATCCAGCACTTTCCTTATCTCCTGGATACTGCTAAGGCTCTGATGGAAAAATTGGACTTTGTTTTGATTATCTCAGTTTTGCCGCTAGAAAAGGTGGGATTCTTTTAGTTCTGTTAAGAAATTGCCCCCTTTATCCCCTGTTATCCCTTCAATACTACACAGATCAAGAACTTTGCCCAAAATGCACAGGAAATTTCAATATTGAAGTTGACAAATACCTATTGTCTATCTACTATGAAAAATGTTCTAGTTTGCCATTTACCTTTAAATTTAATTTTGGTAATTTTTGATATACAGAATTTTAAAAACTTATATCAATGCATGCATAGGTATTCCCTTTGTGGTTTTTCACTCAGGTAGTTATTGTAATTATTTTTTAAAAATTCAAATCTTTCAACTGAAAATCTTATGGCTTTTTAAAGTTAATTTTTATGAAGTAAAATTGCACTTAGTCTGAAAACGTCAACAAGTGCTTTCAATACTATACCCCAATATGCGGCTTATACTGCTGTTTGTTCAAATTTTCATATTATCCACTGACTTTCTTCTCTGGAAGATGAGAGTTTAACTTTCTTACATCACAACCACACAGATTCCTATGCTTCACGTTTATTCTTGGTAATTAAACTGGGCATATGATGCTATATCTGCACTTTGAAGCCATTTCTCTATTGTCATCCATCTTTTAGTGTTGCTCTTAAGAAATTCAGTGACATTTTGATTCCCAGCCTTTTGTATGTGGTATGTTATCTTTACCCTCTGAAAGTTTTTAGAAACTTGTTTTTAACCTCAAGTTGCTAAAATTTCACCATGGTGTGCTTGCTTGCTCTATCTATCTATCTATCTATCATCTAATTTCTCTATCACTCTAACTACCTTGTTCCTTTTGGTGTCATTTTGGCATTTTGTATACATTCAATTTAGGGATTTGGGGTGGGTATTATCTGATAATTTCATTTCCTTCATCTTCTCTGTTTTCTTTGGAAACTTTTAAGCTGAACATAAAATCTCCTAGACCAGTGATCCAATTTTAAAAATACTTTACAGCCTATTTTTCATCTTAGTATTTTTGTTCTACTTTCCAGAAAGTCTATACCTTGATTTCATATACTAAATCTTTTATTAAATTTTTAAAAAGTCAGGTTTATTGGGGTGTCGTTGATACAAAGTAAAAGTTACCCTTTTTAGTGAATAATTTCACACGCTTTGACCAAAGTTACATAATCATTGCTGCAATCAAGATGTAGAATGGTTCTTTCACACTCAAAAATTCTTTCGTGCTCCCTTATAGTCAGCCCCTTCTTCCACTTCCAGCCTCTGAAAACCAAACTCCGATCTCTCAAACTCTCATATTTTTGTGTCCCTATAGCTTTGATTTATCCAAAATATCATGTAAATGGTTTACTTTTCAGAATCTTCAGGTAGCTCCTTTTTGTATTCTGTGTAAAACTTTTAGTTGCAGTCAGTGGGAGAGATAGGTTGATGGGCTTTCTCTATGTTGGCTGTTTTGTTTTTTTTTTCTTTCGGTATTTATTGAGATGATAATAAATTTTTCTTCTTTAATCTATTGATATGGTGAGTTATACTGATTGATTTTCAAATGTTGAATCAGCCTTGCATTTGGAGATAAGCCTTGTCTGGTCATGAAGTGTTCTACTTTTCTGGATTCAATTTGCCAGTTTTTGTTGAGGATTTTCACAATTATATTCACGAGAAATATTGATATGTATTTTTCTTATTTCTAGTTTAAGTATTTTTATGGTTTTTGTATCAGGATAATCTGACCTCAGAAAATGAGTTGGGAAGTATTTCCTGCTCCTCTATTTTCTGGAAGAATTTGTGTAAAATTATTATTATTTCTTCCATAAGTGTTCAGTAAGAACTCAGCAGTGAAGCCATCTGGGTTTGGAGTTTTCTTTTGGGAAGATTTTAAACTACAAATTCAATTTTTAAAGTTAGAGATAGGAATATTTAGCTTATTTATTTCTTCTTCAAAAACTTTTGGTAGTTTGTTTCTTTCAAGAAACTGACCCATTTCATCTAAATTGTTGAATTTGTGGGAACAAAGTTGCTCATAATATTCCCTTACTGTCTTTTTAACTTCTCTAGGATCTGTAGTAATGTCTCCTCTTTCATTTCTGTTGTAGGTAGTTTGTTTCTTCCCTCTTTATTTATTGATCATTCTGGCTTGAAGTGTATCAATTTTATTGGTGCTTTCGTAAAACTACCTTTTGGATTTACTGATTTTCTCTTTTCTTTTTTCTGTTTTCAATTTTACTGATTTCTGTTCTTTATTATTCTTTCTGTCTGCTTGCTTTGGGTTTAACTTGCTCTACAATTTCTAGTTTCTTAAGGTGGAAACTTAAATTTTTTATTTGAGAACTTTCTTATTTTTTAACATAAGCATGCTATGTTTAATGCTATGTACTTTCCTCTAAGCACTGGTTTAGCACATTTTGATAGTGTTTTCATTTTCATTCAATTCAAAATATCTTCTAATTTATTTTCTTAGGTTTGTTTTTGATGTGGATCATTTTTAAAGTCTTTATTGAATTTGTTACAATATCACTTCTGTTTTATGTTTTGGTTTTTTGCCCCAACGCATGTGGGATCTTAGCTGCCTGGCCAGGTATTGAACCCACACCCACTGCATTGGAAGGAAAAGTCTTAACCACTGGACCACCAGGGAAGTCCCAAAATATCTTCTAATGTTTTCTTGTGACTCCTGCTTTGAGCTATGAGTTATTTAGAAGTATGCTGTTTCATTTTGAAATGTCTGGGGATCTTCCAGATAGTTTTCTGTTATTTATTTGTAGTTCAATTCTGTTTTGGTCTCAGAATATACTTGGTTTTATAATTTGAATTCTTTCAAAGTTAGTAAGTTTTGAGTTTTATGCTTCAAAATATCTATTCTGGTGAATGTTTTCTTTTTTGCACTTGAAAAAAAGTGTTTACTCATTTTTAAAATGGAAATAATTATTGAACTGCCTCAAGGGATTTTTATGAGGATTAAATGAGGTAATACTTATAAGTGTTTAGGAGCGTCTGGCTTGTAGGAAGTACTCAAAAAAAAAAAGTTAATTACTTTTATTGTTGTTGTAGTTGTTTTCTTCACCCAAGAACACAATATTTTTTTAAAGTCCCTTTTGTAAGGTTAACATTTTCTTCATATAAATACTGCTTTGGGCTTGTTAAATTTGTTCAAAATATTTTGTTGTGGCCATTGTTTTGACAATATTGTCTAAAACATTATTTGTTATATATTTAACATATGATTATTTTACTGAAATTTATCGTTAGTTCTAATTGCTTTCATACATTTAATTATCTTGCAGTTTTAGACAATTATACTAGTTACAAATATTAATAATTTGTATCTGATTTTTTTGGACATTTTATTTCTCATTTCTCTTTATTTATTTATTTATTTTTCTGCATTGCCCCAAACTTCCAAAATAATGTTAATTGTTGGGATAGTAGCAGATGTCCTTGTTTCCTTCCTGACTTTCATGGCAATTCCTCTAGCATTTTACCTTAAGGGTCCTGTTAACTATTGTTTTGAAGAAAACGTTTAAAGCCAATAATGTTTATTGAGTTTTACTGAATAAATTGTTGACATTTTATTGTGTAGGGTTTTTACTGAATTATTTATATTATATATTATATGAATTGATTTTTTTAATATGAAATCGTCCTTGTGTTTTCAGAAAAGGCTGAGTTGGTTGTTATGGTGTAAACTGCTAAGTTGACTTGTTAGTTTTTTTTATGATTTGTGTGTTCATATTCATAAGTAAAATGAATTTATAGTTTTTTCTTTTTAATCTTTGTTAGGATTTGATGTTAGTTTATAATAATGAATTAGAAAGCTCTCCTGTTTTCACTTGTATTGGAAGAGTTTATTTTGCTTGTGGATCATTTATTTCTCCAAAGTTTAAAAGAAGTCACTGTAATTTTTGTAAATGTTTCATAGAATTTGAGAAAGCTCATTTTCCATGGTTATAATGTTGTACATATGTACATGTATTTAATTAACATTATTAACATGATAATTAATTTTATACTGATATTATTAAACTCAGATCAATAATTTTTCACATACTTTATGACAAAGAATTATGTTGATATTTTTTATGAAATTCATTTATTTGTATTCTTTGTGTATTTATGACATTTTCAGCATATTAAAAGTGTAGAGTACATGACATTTTTCACAATAAATTATACATTTTTATATATTCTATATAAAATATTTCCTACTGTACCCTTAAATAATATTCTCTTGGATTCTGCTTTGTCTAATCCAAATATTTCAACTCCCACTTTATTTTTCTTCTTGTTTTTCTGATGTATCCGTGATAATTCATTGATTTTTAAACTTCCTGTGTTGTTTTTCTTCAGGTGTGTATACTTCTGTATTTCAAACAGCACACCATAGTGGTATTATTGTTAATTATTCTCATTGACACATACATAGACTCTGTATTTTAATAGGTGAGACTCATGCATTTATGTTTATTATCATAACTGACAAGATTTTTCCTATCTCGCTTATCTTGTTTTATGTTTTATAATATTTGTGATATCTTGCTTTATTCTTCTCTTTCTTGTTTTTCTTTTTTCTGTTTGTTTTTAACCTCAGCTTTTTCCTCAAGTGACTTAGAGGGTAAATAACTCATTTTTATTATCTTTAAATGAAAATTTCATTATCTTTAAATGAAAATGCCTATTTTATATTAATTATTTAGCTGAAGAGTGAATATTATTTATTTTTATTATTTTATTCTCATTTTATCCTAATAAGATTGGAAATATACTTTTTTCTCATCCTAAGTTTTGTTTATTGAAATTTTTATATTATATTTTTTTATTATAAGAGTAAATTATAACATTTTCATTAAGCTATAATCATAAAATAACTACTTACACATTGTCTTTGATGATAGTTTCAATGATGACTTACTTTTTTTTAAGCCTTGACTTCCCTTTTTTTGCATTCTTCACTTTGATTAATGTTTTAGTTTTCCAGGAGGGATAAGTAAGTTGTATACTTGCTGAGGAGCTTTGCACATGAAGATGTCCTTTACAGCTGAAGAGCAACTTGGCTGGACCCAGAATTCTTGGGTGACAAAATTTTCAGTTTAGATAATATCTATATCTAGGTAGAGCTGTTGCAAGCACTAGCCATATAATGACTCATTTAATTCCTCTGTGAGAAAGCTCTTATCATTATCTCCATTCTGAAGATGGTATAACTGAAGGACAGAAAGCTTAAATAACTTGCTGAAGGAGTCAAAATTTGAACCTGGGCAAGTTTGTTTCATAGCCTACAATCATAACCACTACAGCACATTGTTCATTAGATAGTCATTTGGAGATTATTGTATCTTAGGTATTTAGAGGTGTTAATTCATTGTCTCTTGGCTTTTAGAGACAATACTACTGAGACAAGTCATATTTTTCTTCACTGGAAGGTAAGTTGTATTTTTCTTCTCTCTGCCTGGATGAAATATCAAACTATTAGTCTCTATGTTTTATATTTTTAGGCAACTTTTCTGTCTGTTAAGTTACTTCGTCTCTGTAAAGTTTTCTTCTAGTTTTTCATTCATTTTATTGTTTCTTCAGTATTGCCTCCTTTTGGGATTCCTAGATATGTAGGTAGTATATCCACCTATACTTGACTCACACCTTCACTTAACAAACATTTATTGATTATTTACCATGTGCCAGATACCGTGAATACAATGATGATGAAAACATGGCCAGTAGCCTATTAGTCTTGCAGTCTAATTAGAGGGAGGCAGCTCTTAAAAAAATAAACACTTAATTTTAAACGTCATTTAATGCAAAATCTGAAGGATGAGTAGACCTAACCAGTTGAAAGAGTGAAAAGATATGTCAGGAAGAGGGAGAAGAATGATAAAGTCTTCAAGCAGAGTGCACTTGGTGAGTTCTAGGGTCTGCTGAAGGGCAATGAACAATGGGAAGACTATTACAGCATGAGGCTGTCCATACAGTTAGGAACTAAGTAATGTGGGTCTCTGCAGTCTATGTTAAGCTTCGGCTTTTTTAACAAAGGGAAGCCATTAAAAGATTTAAAGTAGTAGAGTCAAATGATCTAATCCAACTAGAGGATTGTTTGGATGGAGCAAGAGGGCATGTAGGGAGACCAGTTAGAAGGCCTTTGCTATTGTCCAGTTGAAAGATGATGATGGCTTGGACCAGAATCTGGCAGTGGAGATGGGGAGGAAAAACAAAGTTTCAGAAACAATTGCAAAGTAAATGCTTTATATTTATGATTTTTAGTAGAAGTGACAGAAACCATCCAAAACTAGCATAACTAACCTAGTTATACGATTACAGGGATGTCTCCAAGGAAATGAAGGCATATAGCTGAAACTTAGAAAGGGCCTGAAACCAAGAAGGGACTTATTTTTACTTATTTTTATTTCTCATCTCTGTTTCTAAATTTTCTCTGCCTTCCTCTCTATCTTGCATACTGGCTTCTATACTTAGGGTGGAAGATGGTCACAGCACATTACTCACATTTCTACATCTCCTCCATTCAAAAGGAAGCATGTAACTGAATTTTTAATTCTTTAGTTTCAATTCTAATTTCTCAGGAGCATGATCCAGTTGTCCAATTTGAGTTTTTTCAATTGGATTCAGGGGGAAGTTTTATGAGAAAAACAAGATTCTGAGAACCCACCACATCAGATGGGGCTAGGGTTAGGGTTAGGAATATACATGAGGAAGTTCCTGTCTAATAGTTTTATTTTTTCATGAAGAAAGAGATGAGGTAGGTTGCTGAGAGACGGTAAGAGAAGGTGGTAGTGTCAAAGACTTGAGGAGACTGCTAAGGTTTGAAATTACAATTGAAGAAAGCAAGAAACTGAGTACTAGAGAGATTTAGTACAACCCTAGGTAGCATTGAGAGCCCATCTGAGATTATCAACCTTCCATTTATGGGGGAACTAATCTACAAATTGACAGAGGCACAATGAGTTTAGGTATTAGATGATACAGTGATGGACCATGCATGTTAAGGATGAGGAGATACGTGAAGAGAGGACACTTATGGATGGAGAGAAAGTAGAAAGAACAGCATGTACAAAGGCCCTGAGGCAAGGGAAGTTTGGTGGGTTTGAGGCACTAAGAGAAGTCTAGATTGGGCACACTGATTGCAGCTGGAGTCACAAGTTGGGTTTTCTTCCATTCATCACTCACCTCAGTGCCTCTAGTGCTCAACCCAGTATCTACTTGTAGCAAACGCTCAATGAATACTTCTTGAATGAATCTAGCCTTATCAGTGTTATATCTAACAATATTCCTTCAAATTTTCTGTCCTCTAGTTGGCTCCCTCCCATAGTTGACAGAGATGATGGAGGCTTTCAACCTTTTATTATTATTTTTTATTTTTAAAAAATAAATTTATTTATGTATGTATGTATGTATTTATTTATTTTTGGCTGTGTTGGGTCTTTGTTGCTGCACATGGGCTTTTTCTAGTTGGGATGAGCGGGGGCCACTCCTCCTTGTGGTACATGGGCTTCTCATTGCAGTGGCTTCTCTTGTTGCCGACCATGGGCCCTAGGTGTGTGGGTTTCAGTACTTGTGGCACTTGGGCTCAGTAGTTGTGGCACATGGGCTCCAGAGTGCAGGCTCAGTAGTTGTGGTTCATGGGCTTAGCTGCTCCGCAGCATGTGAGATCTTCCCGGACCAGGGCTCTAACCCGTGTCCCCTGCATTGACAGGCAGATTCTTAACAACTGCGCCACCAGGGAAGTCCCTATCTTTTTTTTTACATTGGAAAAATTACTTAAATATCTGGACCTCAATGTCCTCATCTGTAAAATATAGGTATACTAATAACACCTACCTCGTAGGTAGTTGTGAGGTTTCAATCAAGCAAATATGTAAAGCACTCAGCTTTTGACTTAGTAGTCAATCAATACCTATTACCCAGTATAATTATTAATTTTATTGTTGTTATTGGGTATTATTTCAGTCTATGAGATTACCTGTGTTCTGTGTTCATGTTATTGTCTTGCCCAGAAATCTTTCAGTTTGCACTGGACATTTGTAATTTGGAGGACACCAAACACCGTTTTCCCATTTTAATTGTATCCTGAGCTCTCATTTGAGATATTAGCCCTCCCGCATTCTGAGTCCAAGTGTTCTGAGTGGGATGTCTACTCCCAGTTATAGAGTAGCAACCCTGGAGGCTTATGTCAATACTTATATTTCATTCCCCTGCTCATAGGGAGTGAGGAAGTCCAACCAGAGCTAATGAAATGTACAACAATTTGGGGCTTTTGTCTTTTCTCTGTGGAAACTACTAGAGACCATCACTTTTCACCATAATAATATGAGATGAGGTCGTGAAGTCTGTATCTGTGGGAACCATTGTTTCTATAAGGAGAGCTGAGAGAGCCTTCAAGGGGAGTCTGAAGATCAAGAAGAGCAGAACAGAACAGAGAGAGGCTTAAAAATGAAGTTCTGCGTGATATTTTTTGAGCCCCTGGATCCATTCTGCCTGAAACTGTTTCTGATCTTTTGCATTATGTGAGCTGACACGTTTCATTTTTAGTCTAAACTAGCTTAAGTTGGGATTTTGCCGCTTGATTTATACAATCTTAATTTATACACAATTTTCACTGAGCATGTAATTTTGTCCACCTTACATTAAATATATATTGACAGAAATAGAATTATTCTTTCAATAATTTTACCCAGAAATTCCACTAGCGTAATAATCAATGGAATCTGTGCCATTAGGTATGGCATATATTTCATTTTTTTTCTAGTATAAATCAAACTCTGAAGTTAATATGGTCTTGGAATCACTAATAAGGAAATTAGTAGCTCTTAATAATTATGCTGTGGTTCTCATGGGCTATCATTGGGTAAATGATATTTCTGCATACAAATTAGTTTTTATTCTGTGGCTTGTTTCACTTTTTAATGTAAAATAAGAACATTACGGGCTTCCCTGGTGGCGCAGTGGTTGAGAGTCCGCCTGCCGATGCAGGGGACACTGGTTCGTGTCCCGTTCTGGGAAGATCCCACATGCCGCGGAGCGGCTGGGTCTGTGAGCCATGGCCGCTGAGCCTGCGCGTCCAAAGCCTGTGCTCCGCAACGGGAGAGGCCACAACAGTGAGAGGCCCGCGTACCACCAAAAAAAAGAACATTACTGAAATCTATTACTATCCACTTATTTTAAATCCGAGTTCAACTTTTTGCTATTTAATATCTATTATTTAATTTCTACCTTTCCATTTTATCCAGATTTTGAGAGACCATGGTTCTTATTATTCACAGAGGGAGTATTTGAAGTGGAAGAAATTTTGGAATCAGACAGAAGTGGGTTCCAGTCTCAGCTCTGCTACTTGATAACTCAGTGAACTTGGACTAGTTATTTAACTCTTTTCAAATTGGGAGCAATTAGAAACTTCCAGAGAGAGAGATGTAGTGAGGAATACTGAGGCAGAGTATGTAAAACTTACAGTGCACATTAAGGTACCTAAAGGCTTATAACAAGTGTTATTTTCCTTTTCCCAATTAGTAAATTTAGCTTTGTCTCCAAAGGTTTTAGTGAAAAGGCATGCCTAGCAGATATATTGTTCTTTGAATTAAAATATTAAATGTTTTTCTTCATTTACTAATTTCTACGTGCTCAGTATGAAAGAGCTAATGTGTTTTTAGATGAGATCGGGCGCCTTCAGGGTGGTATGGCCGTAGACTAATTGTATTTAGATTAGAACTTGTTCAAGGCTAATTTGATGTCATGTTTATGAATTACTTGAAGTAGCATATATGTGGATGATGATAGGAATACCTGTATTTCTTACATGTTATACATTTAGAATTATGAAGAGCTTAGAAAATCATTGAACCCCTCTCCTATCATGATGTCCATACATCAGTTTTTCTATATATTCTTTCAGTTCCATTGGAGAATTTTGGCTTCATATTTTTTCACTTATTTTTAAAAGTTATATTATTTTGTGTTGCTAACTGTGTAGCTCATAATAAGGAAATTTAAAAAAATATGTGTGCAATCATGCTGCAAACTGTGACCCATCCATTTAATATGAGCTGAGAGAGAAGTCGCTTCCCCTGTGTTTTATTCTTATTATTGAAACATTCTTAACATTTGGATCCCAAGTGTGAATAGTTTTTTTCTTTACAGTATTTTTTGTATTTTGTATAAATGTCTTGAATGGTTTTCATGGGAAATAAATTTTGCTTTTCCCCTGGACCTCAGTTCTAATTTTGACAATCAGAACCCATTTTAAAATCTCCCAGTTACATACCCTACCCAAAGGTCTGATGGCCATGACCTCTTCATGCCAGGATCCCTCTTCAGTTCCCAGCTGGAGAGTGAGCTGGAGTAGCTAAGGAAACTTCTTAAACAGAGGGATAAACATATCCAAGTTTGAATTTGTCTGAATTTTGGTATAGTTACACAAATGACTTAGCTACCCTTTCTTTATTGTTCAGGCTGAATTCAAGAGGGAGAAATAAGCTCCTGAAAGTTGATGAAGACAGAAGTCTCTAGAGAACAAAACTCTATCACCTGACATGTCTCTTTAGGTGTAATGATAGTACAATTTATGATCAAGAGGCAAGATGGTGTGATGGTTAGAAGCATGGGCACAGAGCTGGAACCCAGAACTGCTACTTCCTAAGTTGGGAAGGGAGCCTCCCTGTGTACTTCTGTGAAATGGAGACAAAAAACAAGCCCTACCTCGCGGATTCTTGGGAGGAGAGGTAAAGATAAATAAAATACATGCACTTAGAAAAGTGCCTGACATATTGTAAATGCTCAGAAAATTATAGTTGTGTTTATTGTTATTGTTTCTTGATATTTAATTAAACAATACTCTGAAAAGAAACTTCATATTAATAAATAAATTCAAAATATGCTAACTACAGGTAAATGTAATTTTAGGATTCCAGTAAATTTAGTTATATGGAAATCAGTGAGAAGATATTTTATATTAATTCACATTCACTGAAATGATGATTGTTGAGTCTCACGTAAATTTTTACAGAAATCTTTACTTCAGAAATTTCTTCATAAGCACAGAAAAAAGCACTTTACAAACAAGAGACTAAAGGAAAAAAAGAGACAAAGGCATTTTTACTTCCAATTTATTCTCCTGTAAACTGAATCCTATGCCCGGCTAGAACTATTCCTGTTCTCTTCTTAACTCCTCTCCTAACTAAAATTCTTGAAAGAATCGTGTCTACTTGAAGTTACAATTTATTACCTGCACCTTTCTTCTGGATCTAAGGTAACATCATTTCACTGCTCCTCTGCAGCTTCTCTTGCAGAAGCCACTGACAAACCTGGAACTACTAAAACCCAACAAATCGTTTTTATTCGTTACTGATGGAGGCTTCAAAGCATCCAGCAGTGTTTGCTTTTCCTTCTTTCTTGAAACTCCTCTCCTCCCCTGGCTTTCTCTTTTCTATTTTTTCCCTACATCTTTATGCACTTCTTAATCTTCTCAGACACCTCTTTTTGTAGCAATGCTGTCAATTTTTCATATTCCTCAGGATTTGTATCTCGACCGTCTCATTGTTAGACTCTCCTTGGTTGATTGGATCCAAGCCAATAATTTCAGGTTTCACCTAAAGCGTCCCAATTTATATGTCTCAATTTATGTCTTTATATTTCTGTCTCTTAGATACCACGGTGCTCCATAAATATCTCAAGGTCACTGTGACCTCAACTAAAACTCAGTATTTTTCTTCCCACTCCAAAGTTGCTTCCACATTAAATCCGTGGACCTCTCACTGTTGTGGCCTCTCCCGTTGTGGAGCACAGGCTTCGGACGCGCAGGCTCAGCGGCCATGGCTCACGGGCCCAGCTGCTCCGCGGCATGTGGGATCTTCCCGGACCGGGGCACGAACCCGTGTCCCCTGCATCGGCAGGCGGACTCAACCACTGCGCCACCAGGGAAGCCCACACATTAACTCTTATTTAGAATGGATGATTCTACCATGCTCATCTAAGTTAGAAACCTTGAAAGAACACTGGATTGTTTCCTGCCCACTTTCCAATATTTCCCATTGGTGTCCAAGACCAGTTGAATCTGCCTTTTAAATTATTTAACACCATCCTTTCCTTTACATCTACAGCCTACTTTTGCTTTGTTTGGGTTTGTTTTTTCATCTTTTACTTACACCATTACAGCAACCACTACACTGTAGGGCAAGAGAAGGCCATAAAGGTAACTGAAGAACATTGGATTCTCAGAGAAAAAGAAACTTAGATAGGTAGAACCTTTAATGTAAAGTGGGAATAGGTTGTTAAGTTGGCATTTGACTGAGAAATTTTACAATAAGATGAAACCTAGAGCTTCCCAGGTTCATCCTCGGCCCCTGTAGCTGTACCTTTTGGTCTTTCTGGCATGGGGCCGTTTCTTCCTGCAGTGCCTGAAGCCACAATACAGTGTAGATGGTGAATGCTTAATAAATACGAGTTAGGCTGAAGGAAAATAAAAGATGAAATCTTGAGCTGCTGTCACTGAAATGTGTTATCCCAAAGGTCAGGTAATAATTTAGAGGTGATAGTCGTGTTTGAATACTACTGAGGGGTTGTCTGCTCTAACGAACAGTCATGCCACTCAATTAAATTAATTTCAAAGGTATCTGTCAATTGTGTACTAAAAATTCCACAGTGGTCCAACCCACATTTTCATCCATATCTTCAACTTTTTACAACCAATCAGCATGATTACTTCATTACTAAGAATACATCTTGGGTTTCTACTCTATTTTTTACTCAACTGTTTGCTTTATCAGAAGGCCTTTAACCCTCTATTCATTCTCACCTACCAAGATCCTACCTGGCACACAAGAGACTTTAAGATGTCACCTCCTCCAGGAAGACTTTCCTGATCCTTCTGCTGAATGAAAATTTCTTTCCTCTTAGCTTCTCTGACACTCTGTACCGCTTTCATGGCACTTATCACAACCTGCTCCGTACTATAATTATTTGTGTACTGGCTCATCTTACCTATCAGAGTTTAAGCTTCCTAAAGTCAAGAAATTTCTCTTATTTTTATCCTTCCACCCTTCCCCAAGCAATGCTTGGTATAGTGTTGCTATTCAATAGGTATAAAATTGAAATGAGCTATGAATTTTGCCATTAATAAGTTTCTTGAGACCTGAACTATCAGATACACACACGTCTATGCCTTAATCTGTGCTAAATTGTATGGAACGTCCCTATCTCCTTTCAGCTATGTACTGAAAATCTCTATTTTCAAAGCTACTAAACAACAGCTTATTAAAACAACAACAAGAATAACCATAAAGATTTTTAAAGTAGCAATCTCTAGACTCCTTAGCCCTGAAATATCACCATGTTGAAAGAGGCAATAAGGTGTATTGTCAGTAGCACAGACTCTGATCTAGAACTGCCTGGATCTGAATCTTGGCTCTGCCACTAAGAAGCTATGTGACCTGAGTAAGCTGCTAAACCTGTCTGTGCCTCGCTTTCAGCATGTGTAACACAGGTATTATAACAGTATCTACCCCATAGGGTTGGTGTGAGAATGAAATGAGTTAATCTAAGTAAAGTGCTTAGAAAAGTATCTGGCACATGGTTAATGCTCAAGTGGCTTTAGCTATTACAGTATTATTATTATTATGAATGCTCAGTTGTATACGTCTGCCCCTGCTTTGAAAGCACGAACTTCTAAATGATTGATTCTGTGTTTTCTTGGTCTTTGTATTTCAAGTGACCAGCACAGTGCCTGGTGACTAGTAAACACTGAAAGGGAAGAGACTGAAAGAAAATTTCTCCTTGTCCTGGAGGTGAACATGAACTTGTTCGCTGTCATGGGTATCCAAAGAACTTTCTTTTCCTGCTCTCATCAACCTCATATTTAACCCTGCTGGTTTTCATTTATTTTATAATTCAATCATAATGAATTTTAAAATCCATTCGAACTTCCAAGGATCTCTGGAGACTTGCCTCACAGTCTGACATCACATTCATTTACATTTCTTGTTTTTTCATTTTCTTGTATGAGGTCTAAGAATTGTTCCAATAAAACACTTTTAAGATTGCATTACACATACTGTGTGCTATTTATTCCTGGCTACACGTTCAAATTCACAAGCAAGGAATTGTGTATGCCCTGATCAACTATCACAAACTGTAATGCTATATCCATTATAATTGAAAAAAAATTGGACCGGGGTTATTCTTTGGTAACCATCTAAGCTAATCGTTTAAATGGAAAATATTTATGCAAAAAACTTAGCCAGTTCAAGTTCAGGGAGATATTAGAGGCCATCCAGCTTGATCATTCTCCCATGATGGTGAGTTCTTCCGTAGCTTCCGTGATAAATAATGATCTGTCTTTTGCCTGGATTTTTCCAGGAAGAGAGAACACATTACCCCAAAGTCATCTTCTTCTTTTGGTGGGCAATTTTAATTGGTGGCAAATTATTTCTCATATTGAATATAGCCCATTGCTCTCAAAAATAACATAGTTTAAAGCAGATCCCCATCTTCCATGATGGTCTTCAAATATTTGAGAACAGGTATTTTATTTCCTGACATATTATAAATCAACAGGTTGTACTGATGGAGCTCAAGAATTTTTAGACCTAGAAGACACACAAATATAATTTAATCCTATTATTTTACAGATGAAGAAATTGAAAAGAAGAAAGGTTGTATACTCAGCAACCAGCCTAATTTATAATTTATTATAACATACAATTTTATAACTGAGTATAATATACACAATTTTATAATATATAATATAATTTGCTGTAACAAATACATTGTGCACACATTTTAATTTTATTCCATAAATAACAGCGAAGACCTTGTTCAACTATAGCCAATTCATTCTCCCCCCTCCCTCCTCAGAGGCTACCACTAACCCATATTTGTTATGTAACATTCAAATATATTGTATCAGTTAGTGTTCCAGCAGAGAAACAGAAGCACTTTGGGTGACATGGCATAAAGGATTTATGATGGGGATTTGATTTTACACGGTTGTAGGCGCTGTCGAAGAAGTGAAAGCCTATTGCCTCTGCATCTGGGCCCAAGTCATTGTAGGTGAGTAAGACTGGCAGTCAGGAACATGAGCTAGACATGAAGTGGAGCAGAATGACAAATCAGAATATAAATCAGTCCCTCACTCCCTCCAACCTTGGCAGTGCTGGTGAAATAGAAGGAGCTGGTGCCCTTTGCCGTGAAGCTGCACACATACCTGGCACTGGCCTCGGAGTAGCTGGAAAAGAAGCTGCTGGCCTGGAGGAGCTGCAAGCCCGGTTGAGCAACAGTAAGACACAACTTGTGGGATCTGTAGTGGCTCCTGGTCACTACAGAATCCACAATGCTGTGTAGTTGTCTAGGGGATACAGTTAACTTCTGCGGGTCATCGAAAGCCAGGGCTCAACTGTAGAGACGACCTACAGATTTCTTCCCTCGCCTTGTTTTTGTCAACAAATTTCTCTGTTTTATATTTTCTCAGGACTGACTACTGGCTTGGACTAAAAATGGCATCATGTCCGTCAATCTCAACATCTGAAGCATTTGCTCCTTTAATCACATGTAAAGGGAGAGTGGGTGGTGAAAATGAGAATCAATGTAGTCCCTACATTGTCCTGAGGGTGAAATGAGATGATTGTGAAGTACTTAGCTTAGAGAGAGGCATACAGTAAGCGTTCAATAAATAGCTGTAAATTTTAATATTACTGTTGTACCTTAAAACTCTTGCTGCTTCTATTTGTGTGTCTCACCATTAAACTATAGACTTCTTGAAGATAAGGTCTGTGGCTGTTAAGTCCTGTATCCTCAGAAGCCTAGCTCAGAGCCTGACCTATCAGAGGGTGTTCAATACTTCGAGATGGTATTGAAAATGAGTTTATGAGACTCTTTCCTGAGAGCAATTTCTAGTAGGAGAAGAGAGAAGTTACAAGGATACTGAGCACATGAGAATGAAGGGGGCACCACCACTGGGGGAAATACTCAAATATTAACTGCGTGAATTCTATGATGTTATATCACAAGAAGTTTTTGATTTATTCTGTAAATGGTGTTGGTACAACTGGCTAACAATTTAGAAAAAATTGAGTTATATCTCTAGCTGACATCATCATATGGTAAAATGAATTCCAGGTGGATAAGACATTTAAATGAAAAAGTAAAGCCAATAAATTTTGGAGGAAAATAGGTAGGGATGTATACATGACCTTGGAACAACATTTTCTAAATACATCACCAAAGAAAGACTTAACAAAATTTTAATCTTACACAAATAAGAAAAAAAAATTTCCAATTAAAAATCTTAATGAACTAAGGAGGGAAAGAACAAATTGTACTGATATTTGCAAGATATATGACTAAGTGTTAATATTGTTAACCTGTGAGAGATTCCAATAAACTAGTATAAAAAATGTAAATAAATCAATAGAAAAATGTACACAGATCATGAACAGCCATTTCAAAAAAGAAGAAAGGGAAATGGTTAATAAGAATATGAAAAAAATACTCCCTCTTAATAGTTTAAAAATTGTCAGTTGGGCTTCCCTGGTGGCGCAGTGGTTGAGAGTCCGCCTGCCGATGCAGGGGATACGGGTTCGCGCCCCGGTCCGGGAAGATCCCACATGCCACGGAGCGGCTGGGCCCGTGAGCCATGGTCGCTGAGCCTGCGCGTCTGGAGCCTGTGCTCCGCAGCGGGAGAGGCCACAACAGTGAGAGGCCCGTGTACCGCAAAAAAAAAAAAAAAAAAAAAAAAAAAAAAAATTGTCAGTTAAAACAAAGAAATATAAACAACAAGGACCTACTGTATAGCACAGGGAACTATATACAATATTTTGTAATAATCTATAATGGAAAAGAATATGGAAAGAATATATATATATATTCATATATATATGAATCACTTTGTTATACATCTGAAAGGAACACAACATTGTAAATCAACTATATTTCAATTAAAAAGAAAACTTGCAAAGTCCCTTTTGTTATACAAAGTAACATGTTCTCAGGTTCTAGGGATTGTGACATAGACACATTTGGGGGTCATTATTGTGTCTACAACAGTAGGTTAAAAATTACTGACTTTTATATAGATTTCTCATACCCCTGTGCTCTGGGTGAGAACACGAATACCCATAGCAGTCAAAAACCATACTAGTCAGCAACTTGCAGTGTCAGTTTGCCTAGCATTTGAGTAGCTTGGGCCTGGCAACAGCACCCCAGCCTTTTCCATTTATTTTCTGTAACTTAGAAGTCAGTCTTTCAAAATGTTGATTCTGAACTTTTAAAAACCTCTATTAAGTAACAATAAATATTAATTTTTTGTCTCCTTTCTCATCTCTCAACTTTAATACTGTGTGGAATATTATTTTATACCCCAAACCGTTTTCTTTCTTTTTTTTTTTTTTGTAAGTGTTAAATTTGAAGCTTGAAACAAAGGAAAGCACCTCATCAAGGAATAATGAGTTTCCCTTGCAAGTCAGGGTGAAAAAATTCTCTCTGATCCAGACTTGCAGTAGTCTCCATCCTTCTTAATTGATTTTACACTTCTGCTTCACTTGCAGACACAAAAATACTTGATCCAAAAGAGAAATGAGAAATCACAATGACTTGAGGACGAGTTTTTGAGTGAATCAGCACAAAGTTGTTCCACTAATGTTTCCGTCATTTTTTTTTTTTCCGTCATTTTTAACAGGCAATGAAATTAAGTGGAAAAAAGCTCAGTCAAATCATTGCATTCTGCTTCGTGTTTCTCATCTACAAGTTGGGAAGAGCCCAATCTCCTCTTATCTTACTATGTAATTTTAAAATTTGAAATGTACAAGCTAATGGGCCTTTATAGCATTAGGTTACATTCATGTATTTGCTTTGCATGTGCTGAATTTTATCAACACACGTCAAAATTTTGTAGTTGTGTTCTCTTCATTCTAAGCATTCGGTCAATCTCTCACTCAACTCACTGAACATTTGGCCAGTATCTATTCCTTCAGTAAATATTCAATAAAATGTCTGCCTTGTGCTCTGAAAGGGCAAGTTAGAAATTCCCATGCAACATAATTACAAAATTTAAACAAGTGCAGGAAACCTTGAATGTGGAATAAACTGTAAGTGTAAATGCTGAAGAATGGGCTTGGAAAAAGTAGCATAAATGTACAGGCAGAAAGGAGATGGGTGAATGGAAAAGCTACAGGCAGTCTAAGCCCTTCAGTGAACCATTTTGTATTGACTCTGCTGTCTTTGATACAATAAGCAAAAACCAAACACAGGTAGCCATTTCAAATCATTTACATTATATTTATATTCAAGTGGATAACCATATTCAATATAAAATTAATTCAGTTTAATTAAGCCAAAATTTTCTAACAATACACATATCACACACACACACGCACAAATACACACACACACATCCTTCTGTAGGAGTAAAATGTCTCAGTGCCTAAAGCTCTAGATGGATGGCTGTGATGATTCTTTAATAGTCTTGTAGATGTAAACGTACTCTGTTTCTCTCTCCAGTGGCTGGATAGATTGATAGTCTGGATAGAGCCAAGAACAAGATATATAGTTGCTTTGAGGTCCAGAGTTTCCATCCAGAGGTTAAACCTTCAAATGTTAGGAGGGTGTGAAGAGACCATGGACCACTACAGCGGGAGCGAGTGCCATAGATCATGAGAGCTTAAGGTTCTTATCTTTTATCGTGGGGAACTCAGTTTCTGTGATTGGTTGCCCTAAGGTTATCATTATTCATTCCCTTCCTAAAAGATGTTGCATGCAAGCTAGTTAAACTCTTGTGTCAATCTAGACAGGATTAGTGTACATGTTGACTCTGATACCGCCACCCATCTAACTGCCCAATTCTATTAATCTTCAAATTAAGTAACCCTCACGTGTTGGTTCAGAGGTGTTGCTGCCAGAAATGGAACTTACTAGTCATGATTCACATAGCCGCGGAGGGCATTCTAAGCAGTTGGAAAAGTGGGATGGAAGTCCTGGAACTAACTTCAGTAGACCTGCCTCCCCAAATAACCAGTTCATTGGAACAGAGCAAGAAATGATGTCTGAGATGGAAAAACTGGATGAGGCACTTAGATTTGATTCATTTACTCTGTCTCATCGAAAGTTTTTTTTTTTTTCTAAGAGCAAGGAAAAGTGTATTCATACCCATAGGAGTGGGCTGCAGAGGGCTGGGATAGGAAAAACTCAGTAGCTAAAACTAAAATACAGCATATTTGAGATCTATTTCATCATTAGATTTCATCTGAAATTTCTGTTTTGTTCATTTTTTTAAATTCCATTTTTTAACATAACCATTATGTATCAAATTTGTTAGCATCTACAGTAATTGATATCTCAGGAATATACATTTAAAAAAATTTGATGCAATTTAGCTTAGTAGGCAAACATGCAAGCTATGACTAGATGGACTTTCAGTTAAAATCTCAGCATTACCACTTTATAGCTGTGCACATAAAGCAAATTATTTAACTTCTTTTTATGCCTCAGTTTTTTTATCTGAAAAGTGAGGATGATTATGTTAGTACCTACCTCATAGGGGTGTTGGGAGGGTTAAAGGAGAAGAGGCACTTGAAGAACTAAAAACCATGTTTTGCACATAGTAAATGCTCAACAAATGTTAATTTTGTTACTATTATTGTTATCCCAAAGTTTAGCATACCTTTTGGCTCTGTACTATAGTGAAAGAATGAGAGACTTCCCTGGTGGCACAATTGTGAAGAATCTGCCTGCCAATGTAGGGGACACGGTCCGATACCTGGTCTGGGAAGATCCCACATGCTGCAGAGTAACTAAGCCCGTGCGCCACAACTACTGACCCTGTGCTCTAGAGCCCACATGTCACAACTACTGAAGCTGGTGCGCCTAGAGCCCATGCTCCGCAACAAGAGAAGCCACCGCAATGAGAAGCCCGCGCACCGCAATGAAGAGCAGCCCCCACTCGCCGCAACTAGAGAAAGCCGCACGCAGCATCGAAGACCCAACACAGCCAAAAATAAATAAATAAAATAAATAAATTTATTAAAAAAAAAAAAAGAACGAAGGCAACTGGAAAGCATTGTAGACTGAAATATAAACTCTACCCTAACAGGGCAAAAACAGCCTCCTTTCCCAAATTACCTACGGAGATGATAATTTCACACAAACTCTCAGTGGTGCCATGCAACATTGTGTCAGTTGGTGGGGAGACCTGGTGTGGTACCCCATCTCCCTGGCTCCTTTTGGGATCTGGACTAACAAGTAGTGGAACTCCTCTGGATTTGTTGAGAATCTCCACTATGGTAAAGCATGAATCTACTCCAGCAGGACTTCAAGAGTTAAGATGAGAAGAGCAGGCAGTAGCTTTTCAGTAAAGCTCTGCTGGATAGAATTTGTGCCATTGGTCTGACACTTTAAAATAAGACTGTGGGGTCTTGGACTCTGTCCAAATATGGTTAGCATCTTCAAAGACTCCCCAGTACCATAAGGAAGAAATCACCACTCCCTCACCTTCCTATCTTACACCCTTCTTGTATTGATAATTTGCACAAAACACACAGCTGGATTAAGTCTTTTATAGCTTTTGGGTACTGAAAATACCATGATGCCATCCAGACCCACTGACCCCCCAGTACATCATTCAAAATAGCCATGGAGTCTGTAAAAGGACATTGTAGTAGTTATTACCTTGAACTTGCATATTTACCTATCCAGCATTGCCAGGAGACCAAGTTTTCTGAGGGCATTGATTAGTGTTTTATCCATGTCTATGTCCCCAGTACTTAACACAATGCTTGGCACATAGTAATTACGGAAAAAAATTGTTAAATATGTAAATGACTGAGAGAACGAACGGCAGCCTGTCTATAGAGTGGTCCTGGCCTAGATAAGGAGGATGATTATGTAATTTTAGTATCAATTTAAGCAGGGAGTGGAATAGTTTAGAGAAAAGTGTTCATCCTTCTTGGACGTTTGAGTATATGTCTGCCCTCGGCAGTGGAAGAATAGATTACAGGGGTTTGGAAATTTTCTCAGGCATTTTCCAGAAATATGCAGAAATTGCAATTCCTGAGGAGAAAGTCTGACCTCAGTGGTGCCAGGAGCATGTTCCGAGGCTGCCTATTGGGTGATGAATTCCCATGATGCATCAAGCATTTTCTTGCTCAGGGCATCAACTTAAGGAAGCTGAAGCAAACTGTGAAAAGCAATTGAACATTCTTAGGAGTGATCTGGAGTTTGAGAAGATTCCTTAAGATTAGAATCTTAGAACCCTGAGGTTCTAAGGATTCCTGAGATTTTTAGGAATCCTAAGATTCCTTAAGAAGGTCACATTATAAAGGAAGAAAGTAAATGAGATATAAATAGGAGAGAGGGAAGCAGATGAGATGAATTAATCGTATGGTGCAAAGTTTTATTTTATGTGTGGAAATACAGATAGAAAATTACACATAGGTTAGAGCTGGCTGGAAACTTAGGGAAGATTTGATTCTGAATCCTCCATTCTACAAATCAGGGGGCCTTGGCCAGGCTGTTTAAGCAAATTGTCCAGAGTGACACAGGGGAATTAGTGGCAGAGCCAGGATTGTAAAGTGGGGCGCCCGGTTTCTAAGCCCTGCTCTTTCCACTCCCCGAGCTGGCTGCCTGACCCTGGTGCAGAAGGAGAAAGCGCTCCTGAGGTTATTTGGAAGAGCACTTGTCATCTGGCTGCCACACTCATGGGAGAGCCAGACCACTTGACGGTGGAAAAAGACGATGGAAATGCAGAATGCGAAGACAGAACTGCAGATTTTATATGGAAAACATGAACCAACTATGGTTTGAAATATTAAAAATAGGTTAAATTCAATTTAAATTCTATTGGATACCAACTTAAGGGCTATAAACAAAATGTCTGGAAAAGTTTATGCAGCTATCTCCCTTTTTGCTGCGTCAGGCAAATTAAAAGGACTGTCCCCATCCTCTGGGAACTTATTGAAAGGTTAAAAACATTAACTTTAATAAAGAAAAAGGAATAAAATATAGAACAAGGATTACTCCCATGATCTTGGCCTTGCCCTCTGTGACGTAGAAACAACAGCCCTGGGCTGGAAATGAAAGAACTGGATTCTAGTCCTGTGTAGTCCTATTTAAGTAATGACTTTATTCACTTCATTAACAACACTCTGGGGTTCAGTTTATTTATCTGCAAAATGAAGGAATTGGATGATATGTAGTATCTCTAATAGTCTTTGTCAAATTTAACATTCTAAGACTTACCTTTTTTAAAAAAAGAAATGAGCAGACATTCATTTATTAACCATCCACTGTGCATCAGGTATTGTACAAGACGTTGTGCATACAATGCTGAACAAGACAGGTATGATCCTGACCTCATGGAATGTAGAGAGACAAGAAATAAACAGTAAGTAGATAACTTATGAAGCTTTATCTATAATAGGTAGATAATATGACTAGTAATAGGAGCTAAGCTGGGTTAGAAAGTAAATGTCATGGGTAGAAGGCTCTTTTGGGTCTGGTCCATGGAAGGCCTCAAGTTCAAGGCAAACACTGAATTGCCATAGAAAGAATGTTCCTAGTAGAGAAGACTGCATATGTAAGGGCCTTGATGTCAGAAAGAGCTTGCTATAATTGAGGACCTGAAAGAAAGTGGCTGTGGCTGGGAGACGGTGATCAAGGGGAAAAGAACGCATGAAATGAGAACAGAGCAGGTCTTGCAAGATGTTGCAGACTGTGGGAGGCCGTTTGCATTTTAACCCAAGGGCAATGGGATGCCATAGGAGGCTTTAAAGTGGATGAGCAACGTGATGTAATTCACATATCAGAAAGATGACTTTCAAGTCTGTGTAGAGAGAAGGTAGAGGGGCAGGGGTGCAGAAGGGAGGTGCGGAGAGGTAATTGCAATAATTTAGTTAAGTGAGGTGGTGACTTGGATGAGAGCTACACAGTGGAAATGAAAAGGAGGGGGTAGATGCAAGATATAATTTAGAGGTTGTGTTGACAGGATTTATTGATTATTAGCATGTGTCTGGTAGGTGACAGGAAAAGAGAAATCAAGGTCAAAGATGATCTGAGTATCTAAGCAGACGGTAGAGCCATTTACCTGGGAAGGCTGGAGAAAAAAGAGGATTTGGGTAGGGACAAAAATCAATAGTTCTGTTTGGCCTTGTCAACTTTGAGTTGCCTCTTAGACATCTACAGGGACATACCAAGCCGATAGCTGGTTACATGAGTCTGGATATGAGAGGAATGGTCTGGGCAGAAGACGTACACATTTTCGGAATGTTAAAATATAGCTTATAGCCAAGGTTATGAGGATACCTAGAGAGTGAATGAAAATTGGAAAGAATGCCTGGGATTGTGACATTAGTGGAGGAGTCTGCTGCAGAGGCTGGGAAGGAATGACCAGTGAGGTAGATGGACTAAAAGTCTCATAAGCAAGAAGACAATGTTTCAAGGAGGGAAGAGTCAGCTGTGTTGAAAACTACTGAGAAGTTGAATAAACTGTAGATTGAAAAGTGTCATTAGGTTTGGAAACAGAGATAGTTGATGACTTTTACAAGAGAAGAGTTTTTAAATAGTGGTGAAATGAAAACTACATTAGAATGATATGAAAAATAATTGAGAGATGAATATGTGGGATAAACGCATAGAAATTTCTAAAGAAGTTTTGCTGTGAAGATCAACAGAGCATTAATATAGTAGTTAGAAAGATTTGGAGAATCAAGAGAAGAAAATTCTTTTTGTTGTTTTCGCTATCACTTTTTAAATATTTTATTGAAGTATAGTAGATTTACAACATGGTGTTAATTTCTGCTATACAGACAAGTGACTCAGTTATACATATATATTCTTTTTCATATTCTTTTCCATCATGGTTTATCACAGGATATTAAATATAGTTAGTTTCCTGTGCTCTACAGTAGGACCTTGTTGTTTATCCATCCTATATATAATAGTTTGCATCTGCTAATCCCAAACTCCCAATCCATCCCTCCTCCACCCTCCTCCCCTTTGGCAACCACAGATCTGTTCTCTATGTCTGTGAGTCTGTTTCTCTCTCATAGACAGGTTCATTTGTGTCATATTTTAGCTTCCACATATAAGTGATATCATATGGCATTTGTCTTTCTCTTTCTGACTTACTTAGCTTAGTATGAGAATCTCTAGTTGCATCCATGTTGTTGTAAATGGCATTATTTCATGCTTTTTTATGGTTGAGTAGTATTCCATTGTATATATGTACCACATCTTTTTATCCATTTATCTGTTGATGGACGTTTAGGTTGTTTCCATGTCTTGGCTATTGTAAATAGTGCTGCTGTGAACATAGGGGTACATGTATCTTTTCAAATTATAGTTTTGTCTGGGTATATGCCCAGGAGTGGGATTGCTGGATCATATGCCAACTCTATTTTTAGTTTTTTGAGGAAATTCCATGCTGTTCTCCATAGTGGCTGCACCAATTTACATTCCCACCAACAGTGTAAGAGGGTTCCCTTTAAGAGAAGATAATTTTTTTTTAAAAAGATATAAGACAGGGGCTTCTCTGGTGGCGCAGTGGTTGAGAGTCCGCCTGCCGATGCAGTGGACACAGGTTCATGCCCCGGTCCGGGAAGATCCCACATGCCGCGGAACGGCTGGGCCCGTGAGCCATGGCCGCTGGGCCTGCGCGTCCGGAGCCTGTGCTCTGCGACAGGAGAGGCCACAACAGTGAGAGGCCCGCGTACGGCAAAAAAAAAAAAAAAAAAAAAAAGTAAAAAAAAAAAAGATATAAGACAGTAGAGTGTATAAAATAACCACTTGTCAATAGCCTGTTAAGTAATGAGAGATAAATAATGTAGAGCAGTGAATGGCAAACTATGGCCCATGGGCCAAATCTGGCCAGTTGCCTATTTTGGTAGACACCTTGATGACCCATGAGCTAAAAATAGTTTTTACATTTCTAAATAGTTTAAAAAATTAGAAAAAAAATGTAGTGATGTGGAAATTATACAAATTCAAATTTTAGTGTCCATGAATAAAGTTTTATTGGAACACAGCTACACCTACTATTTTATGTATTGTCTGTAGCTGCTTTTGTGATGGGAAGGAAGAGTTTGAGGTCACAACTGAGAATGTATGGTCCAAAAAGTCTAAAGTATTTACTATCTGGGCCTTTAGAAAAAAGTTTGTTGATCCCTGATGTAGAAGAAAAATGAATTTACTTGGCGAGAAGACCTTGCAAAGGGACTGTGAATGAGTCCCAGAGCATGAGGGGCTGATCTCTCCTAGGGTCAGGGCACTTAATCAGTAGAGCTGGAAGTTAAACATGAGTGTGGATGCACCAAGTGTCCTGAGCTTGGTGACCATGGGACAATATCATTCTTTGATGCCCCTGTTTTCTCAATGACAAGGAGGTGATCTCATATAGGCATGGAGTTACCCTGGAAGTTTGAGGAAAGCCTTCTTTTCCTCAAGAAGAAAATGTCACAGTGGAACAAAACTCCAGGTATAAAATTCATGACTTGCAAGTTTCAAAAGTGAAGTACAATGGAATATCCTTAAACTTGGAACAATTCTCTGAGCTGGAGAAGGAAAGAGAGACTTTGAGAGGAAGCACATTAGTTTGATGCCAATGCTTATCAGAGGGGCTCTACTCCTTCCCTTCTCTTGGGATTAGTCATAAGCCCCCAAGAGGGAGGAGATTTATCTCCACCCTCCATGTAATATGGGGGCATCTTCAAATAAAGGGGACAATGCCTGGATTTCGCCCTTTGAACCCTGGGAACCAGCAGCCTTGCAGATATTTTTCCAAGTGATTATGACACAGAAACAGTTGAGGACAAGTGCCTTCATGGGGAGTGGGGCAGAGAGAGATGAGATAGTCTTACTCAATTGTCTGTAGTTACAAAATATTGTGGTAGAAAACCCAGCTGTGGCATGTGGTCATGCAGCCATAGCAGCGGTGGATGGAAGCGTGGGAGTGCATGCAAGAAGTGGCTGGAAGACAGGGATGAGACATAAGTGACAGCAAAGGGGACCACAGACATCCAAGGAAGTCTAAGGGAAACCCTGGCTCAAACAGGGCTTTGTAAACCTCAGTGAAAGTCAGCAGGGGCAGCTAGTGACCAAGAACCAGTTGTCTTACTCTGGATACTAAATCACCTTTGATTCTTGGAGGTCACCGTAATGTGGGGCAGGTGTGGAACCATACACTGAGTTTACTTAGAATTGACTGAGAAAACCCTTAAGTGACTGAATTTCCCTAGAAATTGCAAAATCCAATCTGCTCTAGGTGCCGTAAGAGTTTTGAACAGAAGCTAGGAAAAATACTTACATTTTTTGCATACTTGAGTTTTGTGGTTTGAAAATTTTAACAATATTAACAGGAGTTGAAAGAGGGAGGGAAGAGTTTTAAATTCAGTTATTCTCTCTAGAAAGGGAAAAATATTTTTCCCATGTAAATGATTTCTTCTTCTGGACACTGTTTCCTTCTTTAATCATAGCTGTCATCATAATTATTGTGTACAGGGCTTATTATGTGTGGAACATAATATAAAAGACTTTATGTTCATATTTCATTCAATTCCCACATTATTCTATGAGCTATAAGGAATTATGATCATTTTATAGATGAAAAAATAAAGGTCTAGATAATAATTTAAGTAATGTTAAATAATTTGCCAAATGTCACAAAGCAGAATCCACTTGATTCTAAAGTCTTTCTTTCTAATCTCTCTTTCTAGTTTCCATTTCACTCAGTCAGTAACTCTAATGGTAATAACTTTCATTTAGTGAGACTGCTTTTGACAGGTACTGAGCTAGTTGATTTAAATATTTCCTTTACCCCTTACAAAAAGTTCATACCTTATTATAATTTCCATTTTATAGATGAACAAACTGAAGCTCATGGATGTTAAGTAGTTTATTCTAAATCACCCAAGACAGTAAGCACCAGAGCCAGGATTTAAACTTAAGTCTGACTCCAAAGTCCATGTTCTTAATTACACTATCACCCTTTGCCACTCAGACACCTGAGAAGCTATTGCTCTTAGGTAAACTTTTTTAAAAAAATTGCAAGAGTGGTAAAGAATCCTTTTCTTTGTCTGTTAACTTAAAGGTACTGGCCATCCGCAAAATCCATGCACCCTTCTTGGACACTTAGCCTCCTTTGCAGTTGGGTGTGGCTAAGTATAATGTGAGTGGAAATGTTAGCTTCCATTTCCAGGCTTGGTCCATTAATCCTTCTATACTGCCCACCATGCCCTTTCACCTTGATCTGTCTGGCTTCAGATATGGAGTGGACCCTAGGCGATAGCAGAGCCACAGATGGAAGCAACCGGGGTCCCTGAATAACAGCTTGGAGCAGAATCATCTTCAGAGAACTGATACCTACTCAGGACTGTTTGGGGATGGTGGAGGAAGAGCTTTTATTGTATTGAACTATTATTTTTTTATTAAAAAAATTTTTTGCCTTACGCAGGCCTCTCACTGTTGTGGCCTCTCCCGTTGCAGAACACAGGCTCCGGACTCGCAGGCTCAGCGGCCATGGCTCACAGGCCCAGCCGCTCCGCGGCATGTGGGATCTTCCCGGACTGGGGCACGAACCCATGTCCCTTGCCTCGGCAGGCGGACTCTCAACCACTGCGCCACCAGGGAAGCCCTGAACTATTATATTTTGGTCTACTTAATATTTGCTACAGTATCTTAGCTTGTTCTATAAAGTTCAAATGGAAAAGGATATAGTGGGAGAAAAGGTAACCAAAAGCAAGTAGAGGAGCTATTTTAAAATCAGACTAAAAGCATTACAGAGAGATTACAATGGGCACCCTGCAACTATTTACAGTTTAGAGAGACCATTTTGGCTATAATGTGGTCTGGATGGGAACAAGCCCAGAACAACATTGGGAATAGGAAGACCAGTTCAGATGCTATAGTAGCAGCCCAGGAAATAAATGATGGTGGGCTGACCTGGAGTGGTAGAAGAGGGGTGAACAGATTTAAGCTAATTTAAGCTTGTAAAGTGAGCAGGTCTTGTGGTTGATTGTACACGGACTGAGAAAAGGGGAGGACTCAAGGATGCTACCTATGTTTCTGGCTGGATGATGGTGGTGCCATTCACAGATGTATGTGACACGGGAGAAAGGGCAGGTTGGTGGAGTGGAGTAGAGATGATGAGTTTGGCTTTTGATGTGTTGCCAAGAGGAGCTTGGGTTGAACACACAGAGATGGAGCTCGGGAGAGAGAAACAGATGGCAGGTCTCGCTACGGAACGTGTTTAACTGGTGATTGATACCAAGGGAGTAGCTGAGATTTCCCCATATTTTGTATAATGAATAAAATGTAATTGCCCCCTCCCCTCCCCCCCACTCTCCCCCACCCTACAAAAGCACACACTCTTGCTATGGATTCACCAAAAAATAAAATGAAATCCTCTTCCTCTCTATCATTTCTTCCAGGAAAATTCAGCTGGTCTGAATGCTCCTATTCTCAAGGGCCATTGAATTCTGTGTATGTGTGTGTGTGTGTGTGTGTGTGTGTGTGCTTGTGCACGCGCACTCACCCAGGCATGCGTGCAAACCTGGGTTTGTGCATGCCCAGAGTTTTCAATACGATGTGGCTGCGTTGTCTGAGACGAAATGGGGATGCCGGCTGTGGTTTTCCTGGGTTGAAATAGAGTCTGGTAGAAGCCAGGTCAGTAGTTTCATCAGATGGCAAAGGTGGACAAAGGGTAAAGGATTTGGAGTATTCCTGCCCATAATAATGCAATGAAGGTAGGAAGATCTTTGATGGGGGGAGGGGATTCTGCTGGTGCCAGGAGAGACTAGGCACCAAGCTGCAGGCCCTTGGGAACCTAGGTGAAGATCTCTGTATCTGAAGGCGCCCTGAAGCACATGGCACTGCCCACAAAGCTATGTATGTTTGAATGGATGACAGTCTTGGGAAAGAAGCAGTTACGGGGGTTACCACTTTGGGCTGAAGACCAAAGGCTTCTGTTACATTCATCTTGTACTTCATAAGTCTGGGTTCTACTGCTGACAAAGAGCGAGGTAGAGAAATTCCAAAAGTGATACTGAAGTTTTGCTAATCTTAGTTAAGTGGCTACTCAAATTGGATTTAATTTGACTTAGGGGGGGAAAACACAGCGACATTTCTTCCATCTATATTTTTAATAGAACAAACGTTTTATATAGATAAGGAATCTAGGCACCGAGAGATTTCATATATTTTCCAATATCATACAAGCCATGCTTCTCTTTTCTAAACCCAAGTTCTTTTCACAAAGACAGGTTGAAAGAAAATTCAGAGGTTCTAATCCCTGGTACCCTTCTCCCTCACCTGCTCTGCACATCTTTCTCACAAAAGTGAGTTACCTTTGACTTGAACAGGTGTGATCACTGGAGGGTTTAGAAGAATTGTGCACAAAGATGACATTTCCATGGCCAGAAGAAGTTCTCATGAGGATTCATATTGAATGAAATGTGATTCCTTTCTCTAGGGTTGTATTTCTGATCCACAATACTGATGTTTGCCAAAATTGGCTTCCTCTCCCTCTTGTTACGTTTAATGCCTCATGTATTTCAGCTTAACACCCAGTCTCTGTACCAATCTGAGTGATTCACGAAGCTGAAAGCGTAGCTGTATCCGGAGGTGGCCTGGGTGACCTGCATTTCATGGGCTGCTACATCAGAGCCAAGCACGGTTCCCTGGGTTTCTGTGATGCTCTCAAAATCTGCCAGAGATGGATCGGAATGTGCAGTCACTCACGGTGGAAGGGGAAACGTGTTTCTCATTCAGCAAGAATGCGGTTCCATCCACAGAGTTTACAGTCAGGTTATATTTGAAGTTCAACCCTAGAACTTTGTGGCAGTAAAAATGGTCGTGATTTATAGGAAAATGTCATTCAGCTGTCTCCTCTATAAAAGCCTTTTACAACTCTCATTGAATATAAATCAAATGTATGCAGCCAACAAAATGATGGTTTTGGCATAACGTTTCCAAGACGAAAAGAAATGGACTAGAATTGTCTTGGCTTTCTACTAAGGACAGATATTACAGGAATTTATTGCTGATCCAAAATCAATATTCTTGTCTTTAAAAATAGGTAGGAGGAAATTTACGTCTTGGTGAAATTCCAAGTTAATTAAAGCTGTCATTCTAGAGTTTACCCACAGATACTGAGGGTGCCATGCTTTTGTAGTTTAAAATTAAGATTAGAGTGTTTCTCTTTTCATTTTTGTCTTGCTAAACCACATTCTTAGATACATAACTCAAGCGTTAAGCTGTCTTTCATTCTAAAGGGGAGAAAAATGGTAGGTCTCCCAAGGATTAATTTGCTAAATTCATTTTGGAGATACATAAGAGGTCGTGCATTATACTCTTCTCCAAGGGTCAAAAAAGATGTTAAACATGAAAGAGCAAACAGTTAAAATCTGTGCTTGAATGGCAGTTCCCATTTTCTCATGTGCTTTTGCATCATAGAACATTTGAAGTGGAGATCAGAGGAAAGAATTGAGGGAGTGAGGGAGCCTGTGACCCTGTAAGAATCTGGAAAGAACATCCAACTCCATGACAGAGGAGAGGGAGGGGGTAAAATGTCTTCATGTGACTGTTTTGGGGGTGGAAAAAGAATGTGGAGAATTCATCTGGAGGGATGATACTATGAAATGCCATCAGAAGTTTCTGAGAAAGCAAGTCAGGCAAAGGGTGGAAAAAATTTGGTTTCTCTTTATGGCAATTACCCTTACCCTCCCCTTCCCAACACCTACCTTGGCTAGACCCCACCTGAGATATTGCCTTCTGATTGACACATACTATTGGAGAGGGCAATCAATAAAAGGGGTTAATAATATATATTATTTTAGCACCTTTTGAAGGAATAAGAAAAGCTCATCCTGGGCAAAGGAAGTCCTCAGAGAACATGCTACCTGTTTTGTGGAAGAGGAAATATACCTGTTGTGTAAAGTCTCAGTGGTTTGACGTAATATTAACGGGAAGAGCTTACATTCATTCACTCTGCAAAATGTTTATTACATGTTATGTGGTAGGTAGAGTTTTAGGCACTGGAAATGCAGTGAGATAGAGTTTTGCTTTAATAAAAAGAATACCATTCTTCCTCTTCCATAATCAACATTATTGATTCTAAATAGAACTCTTAAAATCATTTCATATATGGCTCCACTGCTCCTGTCGTTGGTCCCCGTTCTCTCTTAGTCTTCGTTCATATGGACATGTAATCTCTGTGGTGGTTGTGAGGACGAGACCCAGTTCTATATTTTACTTTCTGAGTTTAACAATAAACCAATAGCTTTCTAAGAGTATGAGGTTTGAGCTTTTCAGTGATGGGCTGGGCCGACTTAACATCTGTGAGTTTCCTACCGTGAGATCTTTTAAGCAGAATCTAGATGATTACTTGGAAGCGTTACAGTGGAAGTTATTCTAACATTTATGACAGAGGTGGGGCTTATTTTGAGATGATATAAAAAGAAGCATAGTGTTGTGAAAAGAGGCCCAGTGACTCAGAGGTCTGGTATTCATGTTTATACAGAGGTTGAATATTAAAGCAGTTTAGAAGCAAACTCACAGAAGCTCATCTTTCTCTCTTCTCTCACTACCTAATACTGTTTTCTAGTCCGTGTGTTATAATGTATTTGAATAATAGTCTTTTCTATTTTTCCCAGTTATTTTCTTAACAATACTATGGCCTTTTCTCTAATATCCTTCTGATATAAGGAACAACTTCTTAGAGTACAGAATACAGAAAAGTCAGTTAACTTGGGATCTTCCAAACTTACTACCAGACTCATGGTATTCAACAAGAGTCTCTAAGGAAGAGATAAAATTCCTGGATAAGATAGTGCTTTTGTTAAGGGAATAATCATGGTAGACAAGAAGGAAAAGTTGAGCATAGAATCAGCGATATATGATACTAACAAGACATATAAAATCTTTGTAAAAATTTTTCTCTCTGAGTTGTGCTTGAGCCCTGTGACCTTTATGACATGGTTGAAGCCATGAGTCTAAAAATACTATTGCACATGACTTGAAAAATTCTACTAGTTATATAATCTTTGACCCTTTTACATTACCCCAGGATTACAAATGTTATGACATAGGTCCCGGTACCACAATATTATCAAATGGGACATATTATTGTACAAGTTATGTTAAACTTTTCAAACGGGTGAAAAATGTAGGTAAGGCAACATAGGGTTAAATACATCAGAAAAAATCAGTTTGAATAACAAGGCAATGGCAACCTCTGTATGATTTGAGTTTGATATAATGCCATGAAAGGCTAAAGTCATCTTAGTTTGCTTTATTAAAGGACCAATTTTCAGAAAAGTACCAATGAATATTGCCCAGTTAAGAACACATCTGGAGCATAGGTTTCCCTTCTGCACACCACACATTTACGAGGAACATTGGCCCATGGAATGGACCCAGAAGTGGTTCCCTGTATGACACACCATCTGGAAATGATTGAAAGAACTGAGTACATTTAGTATGACTTAGGGAGTGACATGAGAGCTGTCATCAAATCATTGAAGAACAGACAGATGGAAGAATACCACCTATGCTGTTCCAGATGCTGGAGCCAATCTAGGACCAGAAGTATAATTTAGTCTCAGTATAAGGAGATATTTTCTAATGGTTCATATTATTCAAAGATAGAATTTCCTTCTGTAATGTTCTTGTCACTGGATATGTTCAAGAGGATGAGTAACAATTTCATTAGGACTACTGGAGAAAGTATTCTTGGCATTGTTAGAAGAGCAACCTAGATATTTCTTTTTTCTTCCAATCTATTATTATTGTTATATCAGGTGTTCTATAAGTAAGCTTGGTGGCCAGAAATCCTTATGTGTTCAGAGGTTTATAGGGAGGAGAATATGATGCTCTAAGGCAATCTGGCAGAAAGAGTGATTTGGGTGACCCTTTGCAAAGGGGCTGTAACTTATGCGATAGAAGTACCGTTGATGGTAGGTAGCACAACACTTGACGAAACTCCAGATTTCCTAGACCATGGATCCCCAACTTCTTATCTCAAAAGTTTCTTTTAATTTCTTTATGGTTCTCTGGGAGTAAAAGGACATAGGAGAGCAGAAGGTTACATCAACAGGAATACTGGGTGTGTGGGAGAGGAATTTGCTACCATTTGCCAATCACAACCATGTGTCAGAAGCTATTGAAAGGGTATTGAAAGCTATGATGTCACTAACTTTCTAGGCATTTCCTTTACTAACACACCGCTGATAGGCTGAGAAAACTGACGTCAGGACAAATAGAATTTAGCTGATTGAATATAATTCAGGTGTGTAATGTCCTTGACTTTTATATAAACTAACTCATTCCCTCTTCCATATCCTTGGAATGTACAGTGACCTCCTCACAATCACATGGACATCTCTGCTTCTAATTTCCAGTGCTTTCTGAACCCTATGTCTTACTCATCTCTCACCAGCCTTTTCTCATACAGATGTGGAATAGCCTCTCGTTTTCTTTTCAGATACCCCTCATACAAGTGTTGTGAGTAGAGTGTGGAGTAGATAATTACCGGAAGATAAAGGATGCTTTCGTAGAGTTACACAGTGAATCACTTGAACACTGAACTTAGGCAGATCCCTGTTACGAAAAATCTTCTGGACAATTTGCCACTGGCGATTTCTCACGGACAGCATTTCTTGATAGGCTGTGGACACTGCGGAGTGGTCTAGCTCCCTCTCTCTTCTGTGTTCCTCTCCTTCCATTGCCATTATCTATTCCAGATCCAAGTGACTGTGTCCTTCTTAACAGCTGTTAAGCTTCTCTTCTTTTACTCAAATCATCACATTCTCACTTTGCCTAGTTGAAGTCACCAGTTGTAGTAACTTTCTAACAAAGAAAATTCTTTCCCCAAGTATTCAAAGTGCCAATTTACAGGATTTTTTTTCCTACCTATTTCTCTTTTTGGTTATCTGATGGGACCTCTGACTGCTATATCATTGAACCTGGACTGCTGATCATTGAGGGTAGAGAGTTCAATGGAAGGAAAGTGAGATTTGAAGGGAAAAAGAAACCGCATTTTAGATACCAGTTTTCCCATTTAATGGCTGTGTGACCTTGGACAGTAGACACAGCCTCTCTGAGCCTCTTTTGTCCTAACAAAATGGGGATGACTTCCACCTTAGAGCATAATTATGAGGATTGTCTGGGCAGATGCAGACAAATCATCCGATTAAGTACTTGCATGTGCTCATCTCTCAATAAATGTTTATTTCTATTATCTGGGACTCCATTTCTGTTCTTTCTGGCTTTTTCTCAATATCGTATAGCCATGGTCTGATCTATAGCTTGGAATCTTGAGGAATATTTGTGCTATTGAACAAGCATAGTTTATAATGCAAGTATAAATATATACTTATAGTTTATAAACAAATCCTAGCCTTTTCTTTATACATTGTAAAACCAAACTCTCACATTATTATATACCCAAACAATGGAATTGAGGAACTAGATTCCAACAAAGCAGAAAGCAGGATAACCATTGACAGAGAATTTACTTGGGAGGACCCCAAATCTTTTAAATGATGTGATTGTGTGGAACACTCCATACACTGTTATTAATATGTTTCCTTCATTGGTGGCAGCTGATGACATTTTTTTCTTTTTGGGGAGGGGTGGGGTGGGCAGAGCATATACTCCGAGAATGATGTCAAGCAGGGTGAAAGTTTGGAATCTAAACTGGATACAGGCTGGTCCTTCAGCAGCTCTTTGGAAATTCTAATGACAATCTGATAATGGAAAAAGAGTGCTGTTTACAGCTAAATCTCAAAAATTATGTCTGTTTCCCCTTTGGCAATTTTTACACATAACAGATCTTTTCTGTCTCCTACTCATGGAGTGGCTGGATATCAACATCAAGTCAGTTTGGATTTTCATGCAAATAAAATACACTAACTTAAGGGGATGTGAAAGAGCTGGCTTCAAAATAAATCTTTGTTGAAAGGCACTTGAATTACACTTGAAATGGGAGTGAAACAAAGTTGAATCTTATGGCATTGGTTTACAGGCACTGTCTTACACTGTTTACGGATTGACCCACATAAGGTGGAGATCAGAGACAACCAATCCCACCAAGTACATTTCAACTATTTGATAGCATAGGTTGATTCCTCTTTTTAATATATGTGTTTTCATTTTTATTTGTTTATTTTTATTTATTTTTCCAATAAGATTTTTTTTTCCCTCAAAATACTAAGTTAGCATTTAAATACAGAACTATGAGTTTCAGTATAGAACTGTGTTGGAATAGATACGATATAAAATGTCCTAATCATTACTATCCTGTTTCATTTAATTTGTAGAGTTCCTTTCAGTTTTCAAATCTGTCTTCTAAAATCTCATTTGCTTCAATTGTCGGTCTGATATTGATAAGGTTATTATCCCTAAACTACAGTTGAAGATACTGTAGCTCAAGGAGGTGAAGAGATTCACCTAATCTATCTGTTTGAAAGCAACATCACTGCTTTCTTCTAGATCTAATTTACTGGTCAACCAAGTTTTGGTGGTAGTAGGTAAACACATGTAGTTTTGATATTGAGCATAAATTTTAATCTACAGTGAGCTATTTTCTCTCCCCAAGACTCCAACCTCGCTATAATTTCCATGCTGTCCTCAGAGGTCACCCTAATGAGTGACATTTCCACTTGCTTCTTACAATAGCCCCCCAGCCTTCATATTTTTATGTTGACTATTGGTGATGAAGTTATGAAGACTTTTATCTCATTTTGTTTAGACTAGATTTGCAAGAGGTCTCATTTATGAAGGGGAGATTGTGCTTTCTCTCCACTAACAGACACATGCAGAAAATTAATGCCTATAGGGTTCCAATTCTTATGACTATACAAAACTGTCAAGACATAAGTATCATAGAATAGGACACAGTCCCAGGGACTACCATGCTCTTTTAACTTTTAACAAAGCAGTTGCATTCTCCTTTCTTCTTTCTTTCATCCTCATGGGAATATGGGCTGGAGGGACCTCGTTTAACTTTTTTTTTTTTTTTTTGCAGTTCGCGGGTCTCTCACTGTTGTGGCCTCTCCCGTTGTGGAGCACAGGCTCTGGACGCGCAGGCTCAGCGGTCATGGCTCACGGGCCTAACCGCTCCGCGGGATCTTCCCGGACCGGGGCACAAACCCGTGTCCCCTGCATCGGCAGGCAGACTCTCAACCACCGTGCCTCCAGGGGAACCCTCGTTTAACTTTTGAAGGAGTTTTTGGAGGGTAGGAGAAGGATTTCTCTGTCACCAAAGATAGCTACTCTGGTATAGTATGTAGCTGCAACAATTATACAGAACTCTCAGCAACCATCTTTCAAAGAGATGTTGTGTTTGGGGAAGTTTTGAATATGTAGAAAGTACAAAGTATCTAAGGTATGAATTGTCTGACTGTGTAACAAACAATTTTAAAATTAGTAATTTTCATATTCATGAGTCTGCAGATTGACTAAGCTTTGCTGATTCAGAGAAGTGCTAAGGAAACTCAGAAAAGAAAGGCAAGAATCTAAGTGCAGAATGCTACCTGGTATCTGCCCGCTGGACTCAAGGACTATGGAGTTACTAATAGAGGGCATAGCACCTCCTGAGATAGATGTAAGTCTTTTCCAAACAGAATCTTGGACCTAATGGGTGTTGCTTGTCTCTCTTTGCGCACCACAGTACTGATTCTAAATATCAGGGAAGTTTCGGATTGTATCCATAGCAATACCCCAAATTGTTTCTAGCTAAGGATTTTATAAAGATGACATACATATTTGTTGACATGCTTAACCCAACACTCAATTAAGAGAGCAGTATGCTGTTTACACACATATACATAAACTATAAAGGACATATAATAAGTAACACATTCAGTCTCACATTCCTCTTCATTTAGAAGCTAAGGCACACAGGGACCAGTATGCGATCACCTCCAGAAATAACCAATAACCTTGGAGTCAATTTGTTAGGTTTATTAATCTACCAAGGGAATGTTTCCTGTTCTGGTCTGCACTCTTTAACATTCATATCCTGAGGTTTCTCTGGTGGATCCCACACCACTGGGAGGAAGTGATTTTTTGTTGGGTGAACATACAAGTGAATTTCGCCGATGTTAATATTCATCGCATGTAGTTTTATTTCAGTCCCAGTCTCATTTCCTTTTATTCTGGAGCTAATGGAAACTGCATGCCTGGTTTTGAGCGCAGTGAAATAGGGTCGGCAAATCACACTTACTTTTCATCCTTTTCCAGTATTTTTCTGTTTGTTTTTGTAGCAGCAGTGTACACTCTGAATATAGCTTTTTTGCTGAAAAGTGTTGGACGGTGAATACATTTTTCTATACGGATTATAAAAACAAACAAACCAAAAAAATCCTCCAGAGCTTTATAGAGCTACAAAGAGCTCTATAAAGGTGAGCTCTGTTTGTAGTTTTATTCGACATCCTTGCAAGAGTCTATGGTCTCTGAGTGTGAATGCACACACACAAACACAGAAAACACACAGCAGGGAATCATGGAACCTCCATGTTAGAAAGGGCTCTTAAAGAGACTTGTCGTCCAGAAAGCCTCCCCGTGATAGATTCCCTTCGTACCATTTCTAAGCCTATTTGATTCTACCGGAAAGGTGCACAAGAATAGGACCCTAACTAAATCCTGTGGTTGCCAATTTCACTGTTGTCCCTTCCAGTTGTTAAGGATACTTTGTTTTTATCATACTGAGTAGAATTCCATCTTCCCATGAGCACCTTTCTGGGGTCCTAATTAAACCCTATTGGATTAAAATCATCTATAAAAACTCAGTTTTTGCACACCACACTGTGGATTCTTGAGACGGAATATTTGCTCAGGGACTCCATAATTTTTCTTACTGGTCTATCGTTTTAGTTCTCTCCTTAACTCAACTGGAAACACCAATAGGCCTCCAGGGTAGAATATGGAGTCCCAAACAATTAACAGATGCTGAGGGTTATAGGAACACTGAGAATTGCTGTGATTGGTGTCTGGGGAGTCATAGCCAGGGCTTGCAGCCCGGAGACAGATGATTTTGATTTTCCACCTTCTCTTTGATGTCCTTGTTGACAGATGATGGGAAACTAGCTCCCTTGAGCCTACTTTGTCTGAATTTACTGGATTTGCAGGTGTTTGGCTTCATCCCATTAATGGAAAATGATACAAATGGTCTCTCAAGGCTTACACAGTGCAGAAGGATCTCATTTATCATAGAAAACCAGAATATTAGAGAACTGACTTTATAGATGATCTAGTCTCCCCCCGATTTTATCTACATTTTTATTTAAATTATTTTCTTCCCTCTAGACCTCATGGATAAAGCACTGAGTTAATCGTATTTCCCAAATAGTTCAATGTTGTCATTAGTTGCAATGCTTTGCTCTTATTTTATTTCTTTTTAGTCTTTTCTGCTTTATCACCCTTCTTTCCATTCTCATCTTCCCAGTATGGGCATTCACTCTAATGCCCCTAAAGATGTATGGTTCTTTGAAAAATGAATGTTGTTTTATGTTTATATGTGTTTCAAGTTTGCATAAATACAAGGTACATCATATTGGGTGGGCCAAAACGTTGGTTCATTTTTTTCCATAAGCTGGTTCTAGTAGCACATAGTTGTCTTTAACTTCATTTGAAACAATTTTGTTAGATTGTATGTGACAGCTGTCATATCAGTGTGCATTTAAAAAAAGGCTTATCAAAATTGGTGAATTTTTGTGTAGCCATTTTAATATTGAAGATGGAAGAAACAAAGCAATATTTTCAGCATATTATGCTTTATTATTTCAAGAAAGGTAAAAGCACAACTGAAACGCACAAGAAGATTTGTGCGGTGTATGGAGAAGGTGCTGTGACTGATTGAATGTGTCAAAAGTGGTTTGCGAAGTTTCGTGCTGGAGATTTCTCACTGGACGATGCTCCTCGGTTGGGCAGACCAGTTGAAGTTGATAGCGATCAAATTAAAACAATAACTGAGAACAATCAATGTCATACCATGCGGGAGATAGCCAACATACTCAAGATATCCAAGTCAAGTGTTGAAAATCATTTGCACCATCTTGGTTATGTTCATTGCTTTGATGTTTGGGTTCCACATAAGTTAAGCGAGAAAAACCTTCTTGACCATATTTCCATATGTGATTCCCTACTGAAACATAATGAAAACTTTCTGTTTTTAAAACAAATTGTGACGGATGATGAAAAGTGGATACTGTACAATAATGTGGAATGGAAGAGATCATGGGGCAAGCGAAATGAACCATCACCAACCACGCCAAAGTCCGGTCTTCATCCAAAGAAGGTGATGTTGTATAAATGGTGGGATTGAAAGGGAGTCCTCTGTTATGAGCTCCTTCCAGAAAACCAAATGATTAATTCCAACAAGTACTGCTCCCAGTCAGACCAACTGAAAGCAGCACTCGATGAAAAGCGTCCAGAATTAGTCAACAGAAAACACATAATCTTGCATCAAGATAACGCAAAACTGCATGTTCCTTTGATGACAAGGCAAAAACTGTTAACTGCGTGGCTGGGAAGTTCTGATTCATCCACCATATTTACCAGACATTGCACCTTTGGATTTCCATTGATTTTGGTCTTTACAAAATTCTCTTAATGGAAAAAATTTCAATTCCCTGGAAGACTGTAAAAGGCACCTGGAACAGTTCTTTGATCAAAAAGATAAAAAGTTTTGGGAAGATGGAATTATGAAGTTGCCTGAAAAATGGCAGAAGGCAGTGGAACAAAAGGGTGAATACGGTGTTCAATAAAGTTCTTGGTGAAAATGAAAAATGTGTCTTTTCTTTTTACTTAAAAAGCTGAAGGCACTTTTTGGCCTACCCAATATCTCACGGTTCTTTTTATTGTACGTTTATAGGAATTCTTTGAATATTCTAGATATTAACCTTATGTTACTTGTTCACATTGTAGGTATCTATTCCAATAAGGCTGCATGGGGTAATTTTGTCAATGATGTCTTTTATTTAATAGACATTCTTAATTCCTGTATAATTTTTTCACCTTATGGTTTGTGTTTTTGGGACTTAAGAAGTTCTTCTCATTTCAAAATCATAAAAATGTTCCCATACATTTTCTTCTGTTAGCTTTATAGTTTTCCCTTTCAGGATTGGGCTAAATCCCTATGTGCTTTTATATATGGTGTGAGGTAGAAATCCAGTCCAACTGTTTTCAAATAATGAGCCATTTTATCCAATCCTATATATTCAACAATTCAACTTTTCCCATCAGCTAGTGAGCACCACCTCAATGATAAATCAGTTTCCCATATTTACATAGATCTGTTTTGGACTCTCTATTATGTTTTATTGGTTTATTTATTTGTTCTTATGTACTACACCCTAACCATTTCTATGGGTTTATTATAAGTCTTCATGTCTGGCCAAATAAGCTTCTCTCTTTCCTGTTCATTTTAAAAACAAAGAACTATTCATGTATCTTTATATTTTCATCCAAGTTTTGGAATAAGTTTGTTTGGAATTTTGGTTGGAATAGCATTAGATTTATAAATTAATTTGGGGGAAAAGTAACATGTTGGTTATGCTAACTAGTCACACTCATTACTGTGGTATATTGCTACACTTTGTAAATTTTCTTTTACATATTTTAATAGAGTTTAAAATATTTCTTGAAGTCTTTATCAATTTTTATAAAGTTGTTGATAAGATTTGTTGCTATTTATGGAGTATTTTAATTTCTATTATATTTTCAAATTGGTTATTACTGATAGAGGAAACACTACTGAATTTTTGGTATTAAATTTGTTGATTTCTTTGGATATAGTTGATATCTCTAAATACTAATTCTGAGCCTAAGACACATCTCGATTTATTCCAATCTTTATGACTTTAATAAAGTTTAAAATTTTTTTCCATATAAACCATGCATAGTTTTGCTCAATTAGTGCCTAGATATTGTACAGGTTTTAAAAAAATATGCTCTTATAAATCATTTCATCATAGAGGAATACAACTGGTTTCATAAGTTGGTCTCAAATGTAGCAACCATGCTTATCTCTGATTTTTCTAACATTTTTTTCTGTTGATTTTTTTTGGTTTTCTAAGTTAATTATATTATCTGCCAATAATGGCAGTTTCATCTCATTCTCTTATATGTTTATTCCTCTTTTTTCTTTTTAAAATTATATTAAAACACTTCTCATCTCAAAACCCTACAATGGCTGCCCATCTTACTCAGACCAAAGTCAACATCCTGCCAATGCTTAGGAGGTTTTACGGTGGCATCCTTACACCTCCTACCTCAGTGAGCTGCTCTCCACGTTGGTCTCCTCTCACCGGGCGCACTGAGCACCTTTCTATTCCTGAAACTTGCCAGATACAGTTTGCCTGAGGGCCTTTCCAGGATCAACTGTATTTGCTTGAGCTGAGAACGGGTGCTTCCTTAAATTTTGCAAACTAGGCGCCTCACTTGCCTCACTCTAGTCCAAGTTCTGCTTTACATTTAATTTTATATCTGCCTGGAAAAGTCTTATCTCAGTATCTGCATTACTCCTTCACTTCTTTCAAGTCTTTGCTTAGATATTCTCTCCTCAGGATATTTAAAATGGACAGGACATAGCTAGGCAAGCACTTCTTATACAACTTTCTTGCTTTATTTTTTTCTACGTTTAAAACGTTTATAACTACTTGTTAATTGACTATAACGCTAGTTATAGCGGTTATAACTGCTTAACACTGTCTGTGACATATATCTTTTTTTTTTTTTACTTCTGTCTCTCCCCAATGTGATGGCTATAAGGGCAGACATTTTTTGTCTGTTTTGCTTACTGTTATATCCTCAATGCACATAACTGTGTCTGGCATAAGGAAGAGGCCCTGTAACTATTTGTTGAAAGTAAACAAATAAATGAGTAAGTGAATGAATACTATTTATGTTCTTGTCTGTTTCTAAATAAAAAATAGAATTCATCTGACATTTGTCCAATTGTAGAAGGTTCACAGTAGGTTTTGATGATTAACCTTTACCAAATTAAAGTTCGATCTGATGTATCCAGTATTATTTCTTAAGGTAAATAATAGAGAATAAATTCAGTTAAAAAAAGCCTCTACAGCATACAAAAAAAATTAATATCTAAGTAAAAAATGTATCAAGAATATTAGAATGAAGTGAAAAGTAACAACAGTGACTATCTCTGGATTGTGGTATTATAATTTTATTATATTTACAATTTTTCTATATTAATAAATGTTATTCAAATAAAAAGAAAATAACCTTTAATTGCTAGGCAATTAAACTGCTCATGAGTTTCCAAGAATGTTAAGTTCCATTTTATTCTATTTATTTTCATTTACCAATCCTTTATTGAGCAAAACATTGTGCCAGATACTAGGAAAGTTACAAAGATGAATAAAACACAAGTTGTGTCCTTAAAAGAGTTTATGATCTGATGTGCACCAGTAATGCAAGGGAGCAAAGTGCTGAGTGTACACTAACTATGGAACTCCTGACCTCTGGGTTCCAAATTAGAATGCTGGCATTACATTTGAGCCTTTGAAATTTCCATCCCACGAGTATGCTTGACGTTATTCTTCCCTGGACAAAACCAGGGGTACTGTCTTGGAAGAAGACTTAAGAAGGAACCTCAAAAACCAGAAGAAGCATGGAAATTGTTTTTTTGAAATGGGAGAAAAAAAAGAGACTATGGTAGGTTAATTAGAAGGTGACTTGACCAGATGGACTGATTGATGGCAGTGGATGTTACAGTGATGACGGCAGAGGACAGCATGAACCAGTGATGCTGCCCATACACTTCTACGAGCATGCTGTCCATGCAGAGGATCGTGAAGGTGAGGATGAGGTGGGAGAGGTGGGGAAACTATTAGGGCTGGGCTAGTTCAGCAATAGAACAGAACAGAAACTCTGCATTAAGAGATTATGAGAGGTCATTTGGTCATTCTTTTGCCTGCAAGCACAGCCACAAACTTTCTTAAAGATGGGAATAATCACAACCAAACTTAGAGTATTCACTGTATGATAGGCACTGATCTAGGTGTTTTAACATTTTATAGAGAAGGAGAGTTAGGTATCAAGAGACTAAGTAACTTGCCCAATGTCACAAACTAGAAAGGATGAGAGATAAGATTAAGCTCAAACAATATGGCTTCTGAGTCCATGCTTTTCACTATGCTCTCCTAACTCTCCTAAAGATGTCCGACTTATTTAAACATGACAAAAAGAGAATGTCTACAACTCTCTCAACAATAGGTAAATCGTTTATTTTCCCTTGGTCAAATTCTTCTTTTTTTTCTTCATTGATACTCATACCATACTTAAAATTGTTAGAAAGACAGCCATGAGCATTCTCATCTGTACATATTGTTATTATCTCAACTCAGAAGTTTAATTATGAGCAGCAGGGGTATGTATAAATGCCAGGTTGACAAGGGATGGACCACGCTCCAAGGGTCTGGTGTTAGCTTGGCCTCATGGCCACCTCCCTGTAAGGTGCCCTTTACATTATAGAAGAGAAGGTAGGAACTACAGTTCCCACTTTCCCTTCCTGAACTGATTCCCGGTTAGACTCTTTCAATGAAAGGCATTCATAGGAGATTTGGAAACAGAAAGAGAAATAGAGTCTATTATTCTCATGAGGCAGATGCAGAACAAACATGTGATCACAGTGGTCCAGTAGGAGTCATCTTGCCACCAAGTGGTAAGCTGGTCTCCTCAAGGAATAGTGCCACACTGGGGATGCATTTTCAGGCTTTATTTCTAAAGGTCAGAAATACAGAGGCACTGGGAAAGGGGAGTCCATGTATTCGTCTTCATCTCTGCTTCTGTAGCCACTTGATTCATGGACTCAGCATGCCAGTGCAAGGGTGGCTGATGAAAAATACTGACCGAGGTGAACTGGCTGGGCCAATATTTCTGCTTGGTGATTCAGTGTCTTTTCAATGGTGAATACTTTCTGGAAGAGGTTAACACATGATACAAATATCCTTAGACATGACACTCACGCTTGTCTATACATTCTTACGCTTCTACACCAAAATTTTTGACTCCAGTCTTCTAGTCTCTTTCTTCAGGCTCCTGATTAGCTTGCCAGGTCATATGCCACTGCCGTCGATTCCATATACATTCTCACCTTAAGCCACTTATCTTTCTGTTAAAAGTAGGCAAGCACGGGCTTCCCTGGTGGCGCAGTGGTTGAGAGTCCGCCTGCCGATGCAGGAGACATGGGTTCGTGCCCCGGTCCGGGAGGATCCCACATGCCGCGGAGCTGCTGGCCCCGAGAGCCATGACCGCTGAGCCTGCGCATCCGGAGCCTGTGCTCCGCAGTGGGAGAGGCCACAACAGTGAGAGGCCCGCCTACCGCAAAAAAAAAAAAAAAAAAAAAAAAGTGGATAAGCCAATTATATTATTAAAGATTCTGCCCATTAGGAAGATTTTTCTTCTCCACTGTCTTTCAAGGTCATTTCTGAGTGTGGCTATAATGCAGCCATCATTTAATTTGGCTTACACTTAAATACTGAATGAACTTAATAAACTAAGTTTATAATGTTTTTTCCTTATTCTGGTGGTCTTGTAGACACCACCTTCCCATAGGTCCATTAATAGGAGCTGATAGAGGGCACGCAACCATGGGGGTCTGGGATGCTTGGTCCTGCAGTTTACTTATGCCCCCTGGTTTTGCTAGTGCTTAATCCTTGATGTATCTACTATTTTTATCTTAGCATGGATTGCTGCTGGGCCTGTGGGATTTTATGACTTGCTGGTTCCAATATAACTCAGCTCTTGATCAGAAGTTCTGGAATGTTTACTTAGTGTCTCATGGTCAAGTATTCCATCTCTGTCAGGGCCCAGGAATTCCCTAGGAGCTGTCCTTAAAAGGCAAATAACTCCTGCCTGCATAGGACATGGTCTTGCTGTTAAACTTTAGGAGCCTGCCTTGGAGTACTCCCAGTTGTCCTTGCCATCAACTCCACACTGCATCTTTTCCTGCTACAGACACTTGCAATAACATGGGCTCTGCTAGAATGAACAGTCCAAGTGATAAGGCTGCTTGTCCCACAGCCTGGACTTGCGTCAGAGCTCTTTCATGTTCTAGGTCCCACTAAAAGCTGGCTCCTTTTCACGTCAACCAGTATGTAGGTGAGAGAATTATTCCTAGGTATAGAATGGGCTTTTTCCTAGAACCCAAAGAGGTTCCTTTGTTGTAGGAGAAGCATATTGCAACGATTTTTTAAGATAGATCTTTATTGGAGTAAAATTGCTTCACAGTACTGTGTTAGTTTCTGCTGTACAACAAAGTGAATCAGCCTTATGCACACATATATCCCCATATCCCCTCCCTCTTGAGCCTCCCTCCCACCCTCCCTATCCCACCTCTCTAGGTGGTCACAAAGCACTGAGCTGATCTCCCTGTGCTATGCAGCTGCTTCCCACTAGCTATCTATTTTACATTTGGTCGTGTATATATGTCGATGCTACTCTCACTTCCCCCCAGCTTCCCCCTCCACAACCAGTCTCCTCAAGTCCATTCTCATGTCTACGTCTTTTTTCCTGCCTTGTCACTAGGTTCAACACTACCATTTTTTTTTTTTTTTTAGATTCCATACATATGCGTTAGCATACGGTATTTGTTTTTCTCTTTCTGACTTACTTCACTCTGTATGACAGTCTCTAGGTCCATCCACCTCACTACAAATAACTCAGTTTCGTTTCTTTTTATGTCTGAGTAATATTCCATTGTATATATGTGCCACATCTTCTTTAGCCATTCATCTGTTGATGGACAATTAGGTTGCTTCCATGACCTGGCTATTGTAAATAGAGCTGCAATGAACATTGTGGTACGTGACTCTTTTTGAATTATGATTTTCTCGGGGTATATGCCCAGTAGTGGGATTGCTGGTTTATATGGTAGTTCTAGTTGTAGTTTTTTAAGCAACCTCCATACTGTTCTCCATACTGGTTGTAACAATTTACATTCCCACCAACACTGCACGAGGGTTTGCTTTTCACCACACCCTTTCTAGCATTTATTGTTTCTAGATTTTTGATGATGGCCATTCTGACTGGTGTGAGGTGATACCTCATTGTAGTTTTGATTTGCATTTCTCTAATGATTCATGATGCTGAGCACCTTTTTTTTTTTTTTTTGCGGTATGCGGGGCTCTCACCGTTGTGGCCTCTCCCGTTGCGGAGCACAGGCTCCGGACGCGCAGGCTCAGCGGCCATGGCTCACGGGCCCAGCCACTCCACGGCATGTGGAATCTTCCCGGACCGGGGCACGAACCCGTGCCCCCTGCATCGGCAGGCAGACTCTCAACCACCGGGCCACCAGGGAAGCCCTATATGTGTGTTTGAACAAGTAGCTTTGTGTGGTTTAGATATAATTGGAGGAGGTTAGGATGAGGCTGGAAATGTAGGTTGAGATCAGGTTATGAGTGGCTTTGAATGGCATGTGAATGATTTAGAATTTTTTTTCATAAATTGTGGGGAACTATTAGTGATTTTAAAGAAGGAAATATTGATTAGAATAGCGTTTACGTTGGAAACATGTCTTCTGGCAGCACAGAAAGTAAACCGGAGAGAGAAGTACAGGTATCCCTCACTATGTGAATGCTCGCTATTCAAATATTCACTATAACTACTTGTAAAATATTTACCCCAAACTTACTACTTTAGTTGAAATCCATGCTAATGAAGTTACACACATGGGCTAGCAAAAATTGTTTAGATTGAAATCTGGACAAGAAGATTCAGAGGGAGCTGCTTTCACCTCTTCTCTGTTTTGACAGGATGGTGTCTCATGCTCCTCTTTTAAAACCACTTTCTGTATCCTTGCTATCATCTGCCTGACATTATTAAGTAAAAACGTTTTTAAAGAGAATTAGGTAAAAAAACTATAAAGAAAGGAGTTATCATACACTTAAAAAGCTCATACAGTTAAAAGAAATGCTGGAGGTGATAAAGTATATAGAGCAAAGTGAATGCATTAAACATATAAAACTTGGCCATACACAGGTCTGGACCTATTGTGTGTGTGATAACAAAATAAATATTGTGGAAGTGTTGTTGATGCTGGAAAGCTCCATTGTGTTACTTGAGAACAGCATAATATTTTTTAATAACTAGAGAAATACCTTTTGTAATGGCTTGAGAGCTACACTCAGCATGGGATGCCATTTAGCACCATGTTGAGATAGCAGAAGGCACTAGACGTCTCTAAAGATCTGAAGAAGGCAATGGAGAGAGGGAGTGATTAGGTGGGGGAGCTGAGTTTCTAAGCAAGTCAGGAATGGTTTGAGAAATCTGAGAAGCTGTAAGATTTTATACTTGGAGGATTATTGGCAGGCCCTCTCCAAACACTTGCAGAGCCTGGGGTAAAAGAAGATCCAGCCCACAGCTCACCCAAACTTCTCCTGACCAGCTCCATCACATCCTGGAGGGTCTCATCCACCTGAATATGAACATTCCGGCCCACACTTCAAAGCTCCATCCATTGACTCTCTCCCAAGCCCAGGCTCAACAAAGAGTTATGCATGGCCACTCCTCATGTAGCATCCAACTTTTGTAGCATTGGTCTAGAGAAAGGCCTGTGCAGGCCCTGGAAGTGAGCTTGTGTCCATGTGGGCAGGGAATTCTGGGTTTTTTAGGTACCTTGACTTTGGTCTAAAAGAGGGGCAGAGACACTAGGTGGTTACATCTTCTTGAACTCTAAGTCTACCTGCTCTGTGAGGAGGGGTCTGGAAGAAGGAGGGCCAAAGGTAGGCCCAGGGTAGGTTTGCTGAGGTCTAAAGGCACTATTGATTATGGTGGAAGAAGTTTCCACTAATAGTGAGGGTGAATCAATCCTTCTCAGTGAAATAGAAGGAACCACTGACGAAAAAGAGGAAGAACCATGAATGGTAGATGATAAATCTTTAAAAGAAACTTTAGGTGATATAGACAAATATTGCCTGAATATTGACCTGAATAGGTGACATTGACCTGAATAGGAATATCAAATTTTAAAAAGTGATGACATGCACCATCTCACACTAAAAGGAGCTGTATAGGGCTTCCCTGGTGGCGCAGTTGTTGAGAGTCCGCCTGCCGATGCAGGGGACGCGGGTTCGTGCCCCGGTCCGGGAGGATCCCGTATGCCGCGGAGTGGCTGGGCCCGTGAGCCATGGCCGCTGAGCCTGCGCGTCCGGAGCCTGTGCTCCACAACGGGAGAGGCCACAGCAGTGAGAGGCCCGCGTAACGCTAAAAAAAAAGAAAAAAAAAAAAAAAAAAAAAGGAGCTGTATAATTGCAACCAAAGGACTTCAAAATGGTTGCTAATGAGACTTCCGTCCCAATGCTTTGTCTATGGTTTTAGATGGTCGTATATTTTTGAAGTATTGGGTGTCAATAAGTGAAGTCTGTAAACCTCACACATTTACTTTTTCACTTATTTTTCTCACCAGCTCATTCTAGCTAACCTTGGTCACTACCAAAGTTTCCAGTGACTCCATCCCCTGCTTCTTAACCCAAACCTCACTCAAGCAACTCTTTAATCAGTACTAAACAGGTTTCTTCCTAAAATTTAAAAAATGTTATTTGGGGGCTTCCCTGGTGGCGCAGTGGTTGAGAGTCCGCCTGCCGATGCAGGGGACGCGGGTTCGTGCCCTGGTCCGGGAAGATCCCACATGCCGCGGAGCGGCTGGGCCCGTGAGCCATGGCCGCTGAGCCTGCGCGTCCGGAGCCTGTGCTCCACAACGGGAGAGGCCACAACAGTGAGAGGCCCACGTACCGCAAAAAAAAAAAAAAATGTTATTTGGTTTCTTTATGTACCCTAAACATGTAACCATATTTCATTGCTTATTTACATTATAGTTATATTCATTGAAGTATAAAAGGAAAACAGTTTGTAAAAATTCTTGTAGTTTCATTGTGTACTGAACATAAGTATATCCGCCGTGCCTGTTAAATGTTAGTTAATTAGATAATTGGTGTTTTGTATGCTTTGTATCACACAGGAATCCTTGAAGGATTACTGTACAAATATTTACAATAGCGTTTCTAAACTCAGCTGGGGGAATAGGTCCACTTATTTAAAAAATTTCCAATCCCACACAGACAAATATTACCCAAAATATGATAAAAATAAATTATAAACATAACAAATAGGTTAAATTGATTGAATTCAGGGAGCATTGTTTGATGGTTCCCATTGTCATACTTATGCTGCAGAGAAGAGCTATCAGATAGCTCTTCAAGGGAGTGTACCTTGAACTCACTGGAGGAAGGTGGTTAGGTGTTGGGTGAGCAGATTTTACTTGAAAAATCCACCCTAGCATTCCAAAGGCATTCTAAATCTTAGGACTCATTATTCTACACTACGCAAGAAAATTCTGGCATTTAAATTTCACTTAGTGTAACACTACCTTTAGGTTGAGGTTTGAGTCAACCAACCAAGTGAAGTGATAAATCCAATCCATGACCTTTGAAATAGTGCACTGAATCCAGACTCTACTTATCCATATCAGTGAATAATATCAACATACTTCTTTCACTCTGGTTCAACAGCATTAGGTTCGATTCCTATACATATTCCCTTGGTCTGATAATTCCAGTGTTGATACAAATGTGGAATAGTAGAAACTTCATACATTGCTATGATGGACAGTTTTATGTGTCAGCTGGGCTAGGTTATAGTCCCTTGTTATTCATTCAAACACTAACCTAGGGGTTGTTGTGAAGCTACTTTGTAGGTGTGATTAACATTCATAATCACTTGACTTAAAGTAAAGGAGATTATTGTAGATAATTCTACAATTATCTGCCCGATTCTATCAATTGACAGTCGTTAAGGGCAGAACTAAGGTTTCCCTGGAAAAAGAAGAAATTCTGCCTGTCTACTCCAGGTGTAGCTTGTGTCCAAGAGTTCAGTTCTTCCTTTCTGATGGTCTACTCTATGGATTTTGGATTTACCTAACTAGGCCCTAACAATAGCATAGGCCAATTCCTTTCAACAAATCCCTTAATATATGTCTCCTACTGGGTGTCTCTCTCTTTTTTTTTTTTTTTTTTTGGCCATGCGGCTTGCAGGATCTTAGTTCCCTGACCAGGCCCCCCTGCAGTGGAAGTGCGGGGTCCTAACCACTGGACCACCAGGGAATTCCCTGGTTTATGTCTCTTGTTGAACGCTGACTGATACTGCTTAGGATGTAAATTGATATAGAACATCTTTGTAGGCAATTTGGGATATTTACAAACTTGAAAGTGTGCCTATCCTAAATTCCGTTTAGTTTAAACATTTAAACATGTTTAGTTTAAAACACTAGGGAAACTCTCATTTGTGCAAAGAAAATATATATACATATTTAAATTTTTTTATTGCAGTATTGTTTACAATGTGACTATTTGGAAAATAATTGTCACTCAATTGGAGAATAGATAAATAAATACATAAATAAATAAAACATCTCACAAGAACAGAAAGTAACAAACCAGAACTCCCTGTATTAATATGAACAAATTTAATATAATATAATATAATAATATAATATGATATAATATAGTACAATATAAGAAAGGTGGTGGTGTCAGGGGAGTATTTTTTAAAGCTCCTTGAATTAAATGAAAATAAACAAAGCAACCACCAAAAAACCACAGAAAACATCTTCAACCAAATTAGATAACAAAATATCCTCATGAATTTCAAAATATAAATGGGGCCAAACTAGCAAAACCCAAAATACCTCATGTGATACTAAAAAAGTGGAGAATAAAAAAAAGAAAAAATGGAATATCTGAAACCCCTTGACCTGAAGCACTCAGAAATCACTGACAAGTAGTCATTTCCAGAAACAGGGCCTTCTTGGGAGACCCTGTTAGAAATAAGTGGCTAAAACTGGGAGGAGGCCAAATAGACTCCAATTCATGGAGGAGTGAGGACCAAAGAGAGATCAGATGATGCTGGGGCAGCCTGGGTCTTATGAAGTTCTGAAATTGATCAGGATATACCTGCTTCCAGGGCAAAGACCTGCATTGAGTAGAAACCCAAATTAAGCAAGAGAGAGTCATTTGGGACTTCATTCCCTGGAGTGATCACCCAGCTAGCTACCTGGTGGCAGGTTAATTACACTAGGCCACTCTCATCATAGAAGGGATAGCTCATTGGTTTTGCTGGAAAAGTCACTCTGGATTTGGATTTGTCTTTTCTGTTTGCAATGTTTCTGCCGAAACTTCCATCCATGGATTTACAGAATACCTTATCCACTGTCGTATTATTCTACACACCCTCTCCCTTGTCACTGCTCTTCAGTACCTCAATGTTCTCTCCCAGACATGCTTTCTCATGTCTTACTGGTTCAAAGTAGCCAAGTTCTGTAGTCTCTTTTGGTGAATAATCAACCTTTTCCCTACCTTAGCATGGCAGCACAAGTATGCAACGCTGATACTTGAACTTAGTTATCGCCCAATGGTCAGTAGGGGAGGTGGAGGCAGATCCTGAAAGGTACTGGTTGAGGCCTTTGCATAGCCTTCAGGCAGGAAGGGGAGGGCAGTTGGGGGGCCGATAGGGGAGCTGAGTGCTGTCTTCTAGCAAAAAGAAATAGCTATTGATGCAGACACAGGGGGCTCCAGGGAATATTCTCAAGTACATATACCCTGTTGCCCTATCCTAAACCTTTGGGTCTGACTCTTTTCTAATCAGGCCTCTGACTTTGGTTAGAAGCTTGTCGGGGCTGCTAATTCAGGCTCCTCTGAAGTTTTGCTTATCTTAAGTGCCATTAAAGAGGCCTTCTGACGTTCACACCATGCTTTAAGTTGTTAACTGGCTGACTTGAGTCAATTATTTTGTTTTTTCTTCCATCAATGGTGCCTAAGAGTATGATACCAATCTAAGCATCAAAGAGAATATCTGCAATTAATGAAAGCACCAAATATGGTACATGAGTTTATAAAGGTATTTAAAAATATATCATTGGTCACTTTTGGAGGGTGCAAGAAAACAAACTCATTATTTTAAAAACTGGTAAAGGAAAAGAATCAAATATACACACATACATTAAAGATTTTCCAAAATTTAAAATAGGGAAAATGCAATATAAAGTTTAAAAAATGTTGAAAGATATGTATAGTATGATGCCTTTGGCACAACATGCAAAGTAATAAAGTGTATTATTTATCGATATCAACCTGTGTAGCAAAATTTATAAAGCATACAGTGATAAACATTTCAGGATAATAATTATCTTGATGGAAAGATGAGAAAAGAATGAAGTCAGGAATTTTACACAGAAAACTTTATTGTATCTATAATGTATTTTTTGGAAAAAATTAGAAAAAAATATCTGAAGAGAATATTGCAAAATATTAATATTTGGCAGATTTGAATGGTGGTTGGTACATAGTGTTTCTTATTCTCTCATTATAAATATGCTTGAAAATTTTCATTATCTATACTTAAGATAAAGAACAAAAAGCAAACTTTGAGACTTCCCTGTTCCTAGTCCGAGTGCCCGGGTGATGGTGATATAATTCAGTGTGACAGAAGGAAAGAAGAACAACCAATTTCTAGGCAAGGATAAGGGATTAAGCTTTGGATGTATTAATTTAGAGAAGCCTGAAGTGTTTTTCCACCCTATACAGAGAAAGCTATCCTCATGTCTTTGTTTTCCTTTCTCTTTATTTTTTAATGAGTTTTCTATACTGGTTATGCTCATCGTGAAAATGAATAGCCTTGACAGAGTATGTCTAGACTTTGATAAAGAAAGTAATGAAGTTTCCCATGTTCCATAAAGACCCAGTGGAGAAAGGTGGACTAAATGGAAGTCCGGTTAGCATTACTCAGGATTTTTCATAGAACTAGTTATAGTTTGGCCCTGAATAGATTAGTGGCAAACAGCAACGATGTCTCTAACACTTAAATTGTATTTTGTAAGAGTTTTTATATTACAAGTGGTAAGAATGGGTTAATGAGCTAATCTTTGCAGCAAAAAAAATTGTATCTAACATTTTTTGTATCTAACATTCTGTGTGCTAGGCTGTGTCATAAACACTTTGTGTACGTCATCGCATTTTAATGATCACAACGGCCCTTTGAAATAAGAATTGTTACTATGCCAATTTCACGACTGAGGCAACTCAGACTCAGGTTAAGTAATTTGCCAACGTCATTCAGTAGCTCACACACTTATTTATTTTTACTGCCTTTCCTGAAATTTCCTAGGGGCCACGGGAAGAGGCAGTAAAGCAAGATGGTTATGAATGTGGATCATGGGAGTCAGGCCAGACCTTAGTTTGAGTTTCAGTTTTCCATACACTAACTCTGTAGCCTTGGGAAGTTACTTAATCTTTCTAATTCTCAATTTCCTCATTAAAAATGGCAATAATAATAAGTGCCTGATTTCATAGGGGTTTTGTGAAGAGAAATGAGATGGTGCATGTAAATAAAGCCCTTCTTACACGCGCAAACATGGTTGAATGTCAGCTAAGAGCCACCTTAGGATAACACAAAGGGATGACTAATATGAATGATAACCTCTTGGAAACACGTTTTTGCCCGATACCCTTGGGGTTACATCATCCAGTTGGCTCCTAGGTATGGACTGGATCCAGGTTAATCCACATTATGGATAATATGCATCTAGATCATTTTGGAATGAGCTCTTTTCTGCAATGATGACAAAGCAGAGACTGAGTTCTCGGACTTCGTTCTTTTGTTGAGAATCCAGTAGGCTAGAATCCAAGCTCTCTTCTACTTTGAGAGACCAGGAAGAGTAGCCCTGTTGATAGGTGAGCTTGTCACACATTTTTAAGTTTTGGACAAGCAATGAACTCACAGTGGATGTCCTGTCAATGCTGAGCAGGACACGGCAGAGCTTCAAATGATAACTCGATGATAAATGCTTTTCTCAGTCAAGCTTGCCAAGCTCACTCTGACCCAATAGGACCCGTTAGCCCAGAGCCAAGATGAATAGCTCAAAGCTTTAAAAGGTTTTTAAATATAACTTTTCTTGGCGTAAATGTAAAATAATGCTATTGTAGAAAATTGGGAAATAGAGATCTTCTATGTATATTATAAAAGTAAGGATATTTTCCAGCAATAGATGGTCTTAGTTACAATCATGTCCTTGTCTAGATTTCCTCTGATGTGTGCAGTGTCGTGAAAAAACTATGGATTATTTTGAAAGAGAATTTTACAGATATTTTTCATGGATGCTGTGTATTTCAGATTTTCAGTTGAAAAGGCTTCTTTCTGTGTCACGCTGTGAAATTTAAGTCAACATGACTTTTTTTTTTTTGTCTTAGAAAAGCAGGCTTAAGTCCTTGGATTCAGTAATTGGCTTATTTAAATCTCAGAGAAAGGGTTTATGGTGATCACCTTCCATCTGAGGTTTTATTCCACGGGGTGGTATTTGACACACTAGCATAAAACATGAGCTGAATGGAACCCCTCACCCCATGCCCGCAAGCAGCACAGCTCTTTGGGGGAATGAGTGCTTTGCTTTGCCTTTTCCTTAGCTTCTTGCATTAAGACAGGAGATCTCCAGGTATAGAGTTCAGGATAATGCAAGTATGTATTTTTGATAAGGTTTCAGGGGATTTTCTCAACGTGTTTAAAAAAACCATATTTTCCAATAATTCTTATTTTGTGGTCACTTAGAAAAATTCTGGGAAGCTAGAAGTTGTAATCTGTGTCTTTCAGATGAAAGGTTTATTTTCTAATTTGGTAAGTGGCTATTTGAACTCTTCCTGAGGCCATGTCCTTCCTTTCTGAATGTATCAGAACAATTGATGCATGTATTCCAGTCACCTGTCGGGTGCCATGGGAGAGCAGGGTGTTTTCCGACTTGGTGATGCTGGAGGCATGTGTTTTTGCAAATCCAAGAATATCTATTTTGCCCTCTAGGCAAAACACTCTGAGGCAGATGAGTTAATGTATAAACTACACAGGGAAATGTGAAACTTCTCTTGGAGATTTTTGGGAAACAGAAAGAAAAATTAAATTATTTAATGTTAAAAAAAAATTCTCCTGCATTTTAAGGGCTCTTTTAAAACCTGGCTTTACCTGGAAATAATTACTCTCAGGTGTCCAGTGGGATCCACTGACTTTTGGGGTCTAAAGAGAAGGTGATAGAGATTGGGGGAAGTTTAGCTGCTGTGAAGGCTATTAGGCCTCTGCCAATGTCTGAGTCCCAGGCTGCTTCTTGAAATGAGTCTCTGAACCCGAGACCATCAATGGAGGAGGATGAAGATGGGGAGTGGTGCCATTCAGAATCTCCCATGGGTTGTTAAAAAGTTATACGTGATCCCAGATCAGAATCTTTGCCTATGCGTTCGTGGAGAGAATTATATGTAATATGGGGGAAATACACTGTTAGACTGCTACAAACTAGCTGACTAGCTGTATCAGATCAAACCTTTCTCTGAGAATAGTTGAATAAAGAAAAGAAAAAAAATATTTGAAGGTATCTGAGTGTTTTTAAGACTGCCAAGATTCGTGGGTCCAAGATGCAAGGGAGGAACATTGGGCACCCCCTTTTTTTTCCAAGGCATTTGTAAATTTGAAAGCAGGAGAGGGGTTGAGGAGGTGAGCAGAGATTTGGGCTAAACACAGGGCTGGCAGGGCAATAATTGGAATTCGGAGCCTTACAAGGCCACACCCTGGATGTGAGGGTCAACTGGAAACAGATCAGTCCTCAAAAGACGAAACCCAGCTTCAAATGTATTCAATCTCGAAATGGAAACCAAACAAAACATGATAAAACAAGAACTAGTCCATCACTCTGTCCTCTCAGTAACTGGAGGGAAGTGACCTGTCTCTTACCCAAGGCCAAACCCTCCTCCAGGGCCCTCTATTAGTCAGCGCCCCCTTCCATCTCTCTGTGAGTAGAATTGACTCGAACCTCAGCTCGACACAGGGGCTTTCTCTGTGTTTTTTCTTCCCCAGTTGGTTTTCTTAGACGTATTTCAGATATCATAGAGTGATTATTATGCTAATTAAATACATGAACTTTCTTGTCAAGAATCTTGCTCTTTCCTGATTATTCACCACAGTGCAAACCATATTACATGGCAGACCTTCCTGGATAAGCCCATGAAACACATGGGATAGGGTCCCCAAGTACACATTTTGGCTGAATGCTCAGTGACCAAGGGTTAAAATCCATGTTTGGCCAGAACTGAAGCTGAAGACTAATGGACTGAATTTCCAGGACACAAGAATAAATATTAAAATTTCCAAATTTAATTTTGTCATTCAAAGTACCAGTAGTCAAATTTTAAAAGTTTGACTTATTGTACATGACAGCAGTTTCTTAGACCTCGCAGCTAAGGTCCATACGTTCAGCCTTTGCAATACTAAATAGATTCTCACTTTCAATTCAGGTCAAAGAAAGACGAAGCTATTCTCTTTTGAGCTTTGCCATTGTAAGTGCTTCATATGGTGAAATAATCCCCAAGTCATTGAGCTTTCCTTCTGGACAAAATTGCAACATATAAAGCATATAAGGAGATTATTTTTTACTCTAAGTCACATATTTTGTTTCTTTTATTTTGTTTTGGGGTTTTTTTGTTTGTTTCTTTTAAATTTCATTTTTATTTTATATTGGAGTATAGTTGATTTACAATGTTGTGTTAGTTTCAGGTTTATAGCAATGTGATTCAATTATTCATATACATATATCCATTCTTTTTCAGATTTTTTTCCCATACAGGTTATTACAGAATATTGAGTGGAGTTCCTTGTGCTATGCAGTAGGTCCTTGTTGATTATCTATTTTATACATAGTAGTGTGTATATGTTAATCGCAAACTCTTCATTTACTCCTCCCCACTACGTTTCCCCTTTGGTAACCAAGAAATTGTTTTCAAAGTTTGTGAATCTGTTACTGTTTTGTAAACAAATTCATTTACATCATTTTTTAAGATTCCATGAATAAGTGATATCATATGATATTTGCCTTTCTTTGTCTAACTTACATCACTTAGTGTGATAATCTCTATGTTCATCCATGTTGCTACAAATGGCATTATTTCATTCTTTTTTATGGCCGAGTAATATTCCATTGTTATACGTACCACATCTTCTTTATCCATTCTTCTGTTGATGGACATTTAGGTTACTTCCATGTCCTGGCTATTGTAAATAGTGCTGCAGGGAACACGGGGGTGCATGTATCTTTTTGAATTATGGTTTTCTCTGTATATATGCCCAGGAATGGGATTGCTGGATCATATGGTAGTTCTATTCTTAGTTTTTTGAGGAGCCTCCATATTGTTCTCCTTCGTGGTGGTACCAATTTACATTCCCACCAAGAATGTAGGAGGGTTACCTTAGGAACCAAGAAAAGACTGTTAATCTAAGTGAGGAAAGATATATTTTTTTGCCTACAAAAAACAGCCTATAATACAATCTTATTAGGCAAATAGAAGGAGATTTCTGATGGCATCTGCATAAGAGACAAAAGTTCAGTCTCTTCACATGGATGATTCTCTGTCTACCAGAGCCCCTTCAGTTATTGCTCAAAGTTAAAACTTATCAAAGAGCCTTAGCAATCTAAGCAAGATGGACACTTTCCTTTCAGATTTAGGCTCTGCTATTTGTTTTTACTTGGAATTAAATAAAATTGGATTTTCCTTGTTACACTCTGATATTGGTTGACTATCTGCATCAAATGCAGTCTCCAAGGAGGCAGGGCATTGATCATTGTATTCTAGTGCCCAGAAAAATATCAGAAACATAGTAAGAACTTAGGAAGTATTTGTGGAATTGATAAATGGTGCTCACATTCCATAAACGAGTAAGTAGATTCTCAAAACTGAGTTAATTGAAAACTGTGATCAATCCTGCTAAGGAGGAAACACAGAGCAAAGTGAAAACGTATTTAGGGAGATTGGAGGGAGTGACATCTGAAGGAGACCTGAACCATGTGCTCTGGCAGAGAAAGAGCGTCACAGGCAGGGAACAACCTCTGGAAATCCAGAGGAAAGAAAGGACTTTAGGTGTTTTAGGAATTTAAAAGAGGGGTGGTGTGCTTGGAGCAGAGTGATGAGAAGAAGCCTCAGATGAGTTTAAAGGAGTAGCCATGAATCAGATGGTTTGGGTTCTTGAAGCCTGGGCTAAAGGATTTGGAATTATTCTAGTTGCGATAGAACATCGTTGAGGGGTTTTAAGCAGGATGTGCCATGATCTGATTTAGGTTTTTTAAATGTTTATTCTGACTGGTATATAAAGAAAACATTAGAGGTGGTTAAGAATACTGGGGTGTCAGATGAGAGATGATTATCACTTAGATTAGGATGGTGGCACTTGAAACGGAGGAAAGTGGGTGGCTTTGCAATGCACTTTGGAGGGAAAAGGGAACAAATTTGTTTATGAGTTGGAATCAGGGGAGGGTAAACGAAGGAAAAGAGAACAACAAGGAATGACTTCTCTTCCTTCAGCTTCAACAACTAGTGGTGCCTTCTTTAAATAATTTATTTTTGGATGTGGGAAATGAAGAGCTTTGTTTGAAAAATCTATTAGGTGGAGATGATGAGTTGAAGATCAGTAGGGCATGAGTCCGGGGTGCAATTTGGGAATGAGCATATGGATGGTATTTTAAACCACAGTCCTGGATGAGATAACTGAAGGATAGACGTATACAGGGAAGACAAACTAAGCTAGGAATGAGTCCTGAGTCATTCTCTCTAGGAACGCATCTTGTGAGAAGTCTGGGCCACACCACGTGCAGAGGTAAATCAACTAGTCTAGCCAGGAGACAGAAACCACACCAGTTATTTGAACAGGGAAGAGTATGGTACCAATTATTAAAGTAGAAGAAATGAGGGAAATAGAAAAATTATCTTTAGACAACAATAGCAATAATTTTACAGATAAGAACCCTTGATAAACGCTAAAATTAGTAGGCAAATGTATATAATGAAAAAGATATTTGTATGAAAAGATACTCCACAGCATATGTAATCAGGAAAATGTATATTAAAACAACAGTGAGATATCTCTGCATATCTATTAAAATGCCCCAAATCTGGAACACTAACAACACCAAATGATGGCGATGATGTTGAGCAACAGAAGCTCTCATTCACTGCTGGTAGGGATGCAAAATGGTAGAGCCATTTTGGAAGACAGTCCTGAAGTTTCTTACAAAACTAAACATATTATTACCCTATGATCCAGTAACCACCCTCCTTGGTATTTACCCAAAGAAGTTGAAAACTCATGTCCACACAAAACCCTACACGCTAATGTTTATAGCAGCTTTATTCACAATTGCCAAAACTTGGAAACAAGCAAGATGTCCTTCAGTAGGTGACTAGATAAATAATCTGTGGTATATCAAGACAATGTAATATTATTCAGTACTAAGAAGAAATGAGCTATCAAGCCATGAAAAGACTAGGAGGAACATTAACTGCATATTAGTAAGTGAAAGAAGCCAGTCTGAAAGGGTTACACACTACATGATTCCAACTATATTCTGCAAAAGGCAAGACTACGGAGACAGTAAAAAGATCGGTGGTTGTCAGGGGGTAGGTGGAGGAAGGATGAATCGGTGGAGCATGCTGGAAGTTTAGGGCAGTGAAAATAGTCTGTGTAATACTACGATGTTAGACACATGTCATTATATGTTCGTCCAAACCCATTGAATGTACAACACCAAGAGTGAACCCTAATGGATATTGGGTGATTAAGATGTGTCAGTGTAGGTTCATTGACTGTAACAAAAGTCCCACTCTAGTGGAGATGTTGACAGTGGGAGAGACTATGCATGTGTGTGTGTGGTGGGGGGGGAGGGGGTAGATGGGAAATCTCTGTTTTGCTGTGAGCCTAAAGCAGCTCTAAAAATGCAAAGTTGTTTTTTTTTTTAAAGAAAAGGATATTTGCGTTATCTCACAGTCTTTCTTCATAATCGATTCATTAATTACAGTGGGGAAAAGAGTAACTTTACAGACCTGAAAGACACCATGGTAACCAATTCATCAAAGTTTATATATCACCAGTAGTCAGACATGTCAATATAATGTACCCCATCTGACGCATTGAGAAGGACACAGCATCACTTCTGTGACATCCTTGCCCAAAATGAATACTCTCTATCTTTCATGTCTAACATGGGGAAATATTAGACAAACTCAAATTGAAGAGTATTCTAGAAAATAAGTGACCAGTACTCTTTGAAGGTGACAAGGAAATGAAAGGAAAGAAAGACTGTCATAGATTAGAGAAGGAGATTGACAGTGAATTTCAATATGAGATCCTAAATTGGATCCTACAGCAGAAAAAGGACACTGTGGGAAAACCAAGGACATTTAAATAAAGTCTGTAGGTTAGTTAATAGTATGGTAGCAGTGTTAATTTCCTGGTTTCAATAATTGTACTATAGTTATGAAAGATATTAGCATTAGAAGAAGCTGGGTGACAGGTATATGAGAATTTGCTCTACTATTTTTGTAACTATTCTGTACATCTAAAATTTTTTCAAAAGAGAAAGAAAAAGATACCTGCTTAGTAAGTCTTTTTAATTAGACCGATGAATAAGATCTTTTGCCTAACATCTTTAAATACCTATAATCTCTTTCAGATTCTCTACATCAGCATTTTTCCCTTTTCTAGCCTAGAATTTCCACTTACATGCACTCATCTGCTTTTTCTAACTTCCACCCATGCTTCTTCCTCTGATGTACAGCTTCTCATGTTTCAGTGGCCCTCTAATTTATACTCTACAGTGAGACCCTTTTGATTTATACACAACAAATTTCCTGGTACATGGAGACACAAAGCCTGTCATTATCCTTGCTCATATACACCCAAGTGCTTATGGGTGAGATCACCAAAGCCTCAGATGGTTATTTCTCTATCTTTAGCCTTGTATGAGAGGTTTTTTAAAAATAATCATGTCAGATTCTTAATCTCAAAATTTGAATCCCAAGAACAAAACAAACCCAGGCTGGTATCTTGAGCTTTGATATAGCACTTTCACCAAGGAATGCAAAGCATTTTATGGCATTGAATTCTTGTAATTAGGCCTGGCGTGTTGGGCAAGTATTGTAAGCCTTATTTCTATGAAGGGATAAAATACTGAGCCCAGAACTCGAGTGTTTCATCCGACACTTACAACAAACTGGCAGCCGGAGAGGAGGTGTAGTCTGGCCTCTGACCTTCATTTTCCTGCCGTCATTAAGAGTTCCACCCACTCTCCCTTTTTTGAGATTCCTTATCTGCAGGTTGATAAACCAGAGACTCATATTTCTGAGTAGTCAGCAGAGACGTCTTGGCCCACCTTGTCTCCCAGCTGCCGTTGAATGAGGGACGGAGATAGGTTATGGATTTGCTGGTCACTTGCTCTGTACAGCTCAGTACCTCTACTCAGAAAGTAGGCTTTCCATTCATGTTTGAAGCTGTTTGTTCTTGTTCTCAAGGAGACAGGCTATTTTTCTTTTCTTTGGTGAAGTGCGCTATATTATAGGCACTATTTCAAAGGGAATAGTTGGATCAGGCTACACTGAGAAAGCCCTAGTAACCTGCCATAAATTTAAAACTTTTTAGTAGAGTCAATATTTTTCAAATGCTATAGATAGGAAATATGGCGATTTAAAAAAATTCAGCTAGTGTATTCCCCAAGGAGAACCCTTACCTTCTTCCCACTCTTAGCTGCTGACTTATTCTAAGGACTCTTTCTTATCTTAAAATATGTTGACCTTAGGAGTAAGCCAGTAGGACCTAGCTCCAGATTGAAGAGATGAATATTCAGAGTGGGAACCCTACGATATGTATCTGAATAGACCTACCTTTGTTCATTTTATGTCAATTGGGTACACCAAACTCTTCTAAGAAAACTACATTAGTGTACCAAGGACTCTGAGACTACAGAGGTTGCAACCTAATAACTTTAAGGCAAATTCCTTCTAATTTTCAAATTAAAGGTTAAAATTTCCTTCCATCAAAACAAAGGGCTTAGGAATGAATAAAATCTATGAGATGCTCATTGCAGAGATGTAGTTTCTTAAATCCAGACCAACTGGACTAAGGTTGCATAAGAATCCCCCAGAAATCTTGCTAAAAATACAGATCCTTTAGCTCCAATATTTGATACCCCAATTCAGTGATGCATAGCCAGGCTAGGAAAGCATTGCCTTGAAGGATACAAAGACCGAATCATACTAGAGGTTTATAAGTTTGGAAAATATCTTTTATTTATTCATCTTTTCATTTATCTATCCACCCATCTGTCCATTCAATGTATGTTTATTAAATCTCCCTATATAAACATCTACTGTATGTTAGCAATAGAACTATGTGCCAGGTGTATAATTACAGTAATATATAATCACGGTCTAAAAGGGCATCCAGTTAGAGAAGATGTACAAGAAAATAGGCGACTTTGCTGTAGTCTATTAAACGTAATGTTAGGGGCATGCACATGGTGAAATGGAACCCATAAAAACCAGTACTGAATCCAGCCTTGAGGAGTTGGGGAAAATTGCTCAGAGGAAGCAAGTTCTGACTTGGGTTTTAAACGACAGTAGCAATTAAATGGATGAAGAATAATTGGTAAAGAGGGGTGAGATGATGAAAAAGTGTATGCCAAGACCCCAGAAATAAAAAGAACATGATGGAGAGATTTCCAGTAGCTTAATACAGCAGGAATACAAGAAGGCCATGAGGAAATTGGTGAAGGGTAAGACTGGAGAGTTAAGAATAAGTCATGGGGCTTCCCTGGTGGCGCAGTGGTTGAGCGTCCGCCTGCCGATGCAGGGGACGCGGGTTCGTGTCCCGTTCCGGGAAGATCCCACATGCCGTGGAGCGGCTGGGCCCGTGAGCCATGGCCGCTGAGCCTGCGCGTCCGGAGCCTGTGCTCCGCAACGGGAGAAGCCGCAACAGTGAGAGGCCCGCGTACCGCAAAAAAAAAAAAAAAAAAAAAAAAAAGAATATGTCATGAAAAGCTCTATAGTGGAGTGACTCCATGTGCCAATTCACCTGAGGCAAACCTGGCTCATGCCTGTTGCCCCAGATGAATTTTAATAGACTCTCCTTTCACTCTCAAAAATGATATATGTTATGGTTGGGTAATACATTGTATGATTGGCCCACTTCTAGCTAATGCCAAGAAGTCTGCCCTTTTGGTCAGTGAAAGACACGTTGTCCTTAAAGGGTTTCAGAAGAACAGTGAAGTGATCTGATTTCTGGTTTGACAATTTCACTCTGGCTGCAGAATAGAGAACAGATTGAAGAGCGACAGGACTGGAGTCAGGAGTACTGTTTGGTGAAAAGTTGTAGAAATCCTGGCAAGAGCTGATCGTGAGTTGAACAAGATGATGGCGGTGGGAGTGAGCAGGAAGGAATGGATTCCTCAAATACTAAGACTTAGACTGGACTTACCACTTCACATGTGATCTTGAACAAGTTCACCCAGCACTCATCCTGTGAGGCCCTCAATAACTGATTTCCCTTTCCCTGGTAACCAATCCCTTCATCTCCAGAGCACACTGCCCAGGTCCACCTCCTATGGTCAGCTCTCCATTTTTCCAAATTAGGTGGTTCTAATCCTATTCCCAGTTTACTGGTGCCTCTAACCCCACTTTGCATTCCTTTAATGCCGAGATACATACAAGTAGATGTCTCCAAAAACAGCCTGATTTACTGAAAAATATGTTTAAGATTTATAGTTGCTTGAAGAATGCATGTATCGATTAGAACAATGACAACAACAAAAACTCCACCAGGCTCTAACCTAAAATCATATGCCTTGAAGGCTACACACTTAAGAAGTGTGACCTATGAACATGGTAGCTGTGTACTCAGGGTTTCCTAAAACAGTTCCGTCACCTGTCCCCGTGGTTTTGGTTTTGGTTTAGAACGGTTCAGTCACCTGTCCATGGTGTCTTGGAAGAAAGATGGCGGTTTCTAAAACTCAGCTTCACCCTCCATCATAAACCTGCTTTCCTTTTCCCTTCTCCTTTTTTCCACCCCTTCTCTCCTTCCTTCATTTCTTGTCAATGGCTTTTCCTTTTTCTCACTTTCCCCTTCCTCTTCTGTATATGCGTTTTCCTCTAAGCTCACCCCTTGGGAACCTTGACCTCTGTCGTTTGGCTTCAGTGCCCTTTATAACCCAGTTCCTCTCCACCAAGGTGGACTTTTGTCCAAGTCAGTTCCTTTCCTGAAGCATGGCACAATTTCCCCTTGTCGCTGTGTTTTATGCTGAGACTTTACCCATCAAAGTTTTGCGTCTGAGTTGATTCTACTGAGCGAATATCCTCCTTCTCCATGAAGTGCTTTCATTTTCTACTCTAGTCTGGAGTTGGCACCCTTCTTTCTCACCTCCTCCCAATTCCTTTAACACCGATGATCTGACTCTTTCTACAGTATACAATTATGCTCTGTAGTGTTATAAAATTTTTTTATTCATGTCTGTCTGCCTGATCTTACCAACTAGGCTGACAGCTCCTGGTCAGGAAATTTTTGTCTTACATGCTCTTATATCACCCACCAAAGCTGGCATAAACTTTACACACAGTAAGTTATAGATTATTATTTTTTTTTTTTGCGGTATGCGGGCCTCTCATTGTTGCAGCCTCTCCCGTTGCAGAGCACAGGTTTCCGGACGCGCAGCCTCAGCGGCCATGGCCCACGGGCCCAGCCGTTCCACGGCATGTGGGATCTTCCTGGACCGGGGCACGAACCCGCGTCCTCTGCATCGGTAGGCGGACACTCAACCACTGCGTCACCAGGGAAGCCCTAGATTTTTAATTAATATATGAGAAATAGAAAGAAGAGCTCCTTATTATCTCTTTCTTTTAGGCTTTTCTTTTCATTTGGCTTCCAGGTATCATTAGTGTTCTGGTCTCTTAGTAGGAACCTTGTTGTAAGTCACCAGGATTCCCGGCTTGGGACCCTAGGAGAGGTTAATTTCTCCTATGGAAAATGGGCATATGAAATACTATTACATTTGTCCTTCGAGTTATCACAAAGTCAAATGAAACAATGTATTGTGGTTTATGCTGAATTTATTTTGTGAGTGCACATCGATGGAAAAGTCAGTTAATATGTTTTAAAAATGATTCACCTCATCATGGACAATATCCAGCATGATACCTTTCCTGTTTTCCATTGCTACTGAGTCACTGCTCCTCTGGGCCACTGTTATTTGTCCTCAAACCTAGGGGTAAACGTACAACTGGTTCATCCCTAAGTGAAAGTCCAGGGGGAAAATCACAGAACTCGTTCTAGTAGACTAGAACTCTAGATATTTGATTTTTCCTAATTTGTAGAGGTAATTGGACAGTACGTGGTCATTGTTGGAAGAATTCACTATGATGTTTTAATCTTTTTAGATTAGGCTGTGAGACAAGAGATCATGGTACATGCTGCGTTTCTTAATGGAACTTAATGGAAGCTAAACAGGTAAAGAAAAGTCTTCTTCCTTCTAACCTATCTATGTTAGCTAATGTTTAAGTACAGTAACCCTTCCCCTCTGCAAACAATTCTTTAGGTGAATGGGAAATATTTTTGGAGAAAGATGGAAAAGAGGCATATTTGTTCAGTTTCATCCTTCATTCCTTTACCCTGCCACAAATATTTACAGTTTGTACATTACGTGGCAGGCACTATTCAAGGCTTTGGAGATACAGAAGTGAACAAAAAGAAAATTATGTCTGCATTTTAGGTGTTTATATTCTAACAGTAGAGACAGTAAAACAAATAAATAAATAAGGTACGTATAATCGCTATAACAGCCACATAGAATGTTAACAGGATGATATAAGAGAGAATGATGGGGTATGGGCTATGTGAGATGGGATGAGCAGAGGTCATTCTGAGAATAGCATACGGACAAATTTGCAAAGAGACATGGAAAAAGTCTTTTGGGCAGCAGGAATGGCTAATGCAAAGCTCTGAGGTATGAAAGAGCTTGACAAGTTCAAGATACAGAAAGGGGGATGATATATAGCTAAATAGGACTAAAAATCAGAGAGTGGCACGGAGTAAAGTTGGAGAAGCAAGTGGCCAAAACCAGGAGTGACAATAGAAATGAGCAGGCAACTGAATGAGAGGGGTGAAGTCCCTTTTCTTCAGTTACTATTGATGTCTTTAAGTAACCCGTGTCCTTTTCTCCTAAACCTGAAACTGCCTTATAACCTTTGGCTCACCCCATCTGAGCAGTGGTATATGAGTTGTCTTCTCTAATTCAGACCTTCCTCTGTTGATTTTACTCAGGAAAGCTCCTGTTTGCGAGGCCGTGGGGAGACACTTTCCATATGCAATTAAGATAATTATTCAATAAAAATGTCCTAATGTAGTGTAGACAAACAAGTTACGTTTTATCCATCTTCCCATGGGGTTTCTTAGAAATCAAAATGTTTCTCTTTGGTTTATAAACTCATATGGAGTTGAAGGCAAATTTAATCTGGAAGGTTCTGATTCATTTACATTTAGCATAGCATTCTTTTACAGTGGTTTGAAGTTTAAGAAACCTCTTGAGACATGTATTTTGAAAAACAACTATTTAACTTTTAAGAGCCCTTTTAGCTCTCTTTGTTCTTAAGAACAGGAAATTACGATTTTTATAAACAAACAGAAAAGCCTGTTGCTAGAGTCCAGTTTGCAACATAAACAGTGATGGTGCTTTTTGTGTAAGTTTCAAATTAGGCAAATAGATTCACACGTTCATGGTTTAATGAGAAAATCAGACTTTGGTAAAATGAGCAATGGCGTCTTTTATGTAGAGTAGAAAACTATAACTTGTTATCGAGATGCAAGAGTTTCGCTCTGCATATTTTCTCACTTCACCTCAGTTCAGTGAGTTATTGAATTTCAGAGATTCCAGAAATACCAGACCTTTAGAAAAAAGTTATCAAATCATAAACGGACAGTGTTTGGAGAGACTTTGTAAAAGGTCATTTTATTGGTTAAGGCATTCTACATTGCAAGTGACAGATAATCCACCCAGACTGGGCTTAAACAGAAGAAGAAATTAATTAGCTTATACAACTGAAAAAGTCAGAGGTAAAGGGGGTTTCAGGCAGGGGAGAATTTAGAGACAAGCAATGTCATCAGAACTCTGTGTCCTTCCACCTCTAAGCTTCGGCTTCCTCTCTTGGTTTCTTGTGATAGCGAGCTGGCTTTAAGTAGCTTGAAGCCACGTGTTCCTAGGTTCCACTGATGTCCAATGGGGGATTAAAGAGACACACACATGCCCCTTTCTCAGTTATACTGGGTTGGCCAAAAATTCTTTTGGGGGCTTCCCTGGTGGCGCAGTGATTGAGAGTCCTCCTGCCGATGCAGGGGACACGGGTTCATGCCCCGGTCCGGGAAGATCCCACATGCTGCGGAGCGGCTGGGCCCGTGAGCCATGGCCGCTGAGCCTGCGCTTCCGGAGCCTGTGCTCCGCAATGGGAGAGGCCACAACAGTGAGAGGCCCGCGTACGGCAAAAAAAAAAAAAAAAAAAAAAAAAAAAATTCGTTTGGGTTTTTCAGTAACACCTTATGGAAAAACCCTAACGAACTTTTTGGCAATAGTTTCCAGACTCCCCAGATCTCTGGTTGGGTCAGGAGTTCATTTCTGAGCCAGTCACTGCTCTTGAAGGGTGTGATTCTCTGATTGGCCTGGCTCCAGTTATGTGGAACTAGGGATTTGAGTGAATTTTGCTTGAACCACAGAGATAGAGATGGGGAGGTGATATTCCAGAGGAAAATTGGATAGTAAAACAAATACTCCAACAAACAAAGCCAAACAAAAATGTCCACCCTAGAACCTTCTGCACCCATTCATCTGATGTTTGAATCCCTTGAACTGGGAAAGTAGAACAGCAGCCTGGATGGAAGTCTTAGCTTTGCCATAAATTACCTTGCTGATGGCGCCAAGTCCCTTCACTTCTCTGCACCTCGGTATCCTCGTTTCTAAAAGGAAGGGATTGAACTTTATGTTCTCTCTGAGTTTTCTTCCAACTCTGAAATGGTAATGATCCCAAGCTCGCCAAATGAGAATGGGAAGATTCTTCTGGACTAAGATTTCATGGAAAAGAAAACGGAAGCAGGCCCAGGTGCAGGGCAGAAAAAAGCCAGCAGACCCTGGGCCGTAGAATGAATGAAGCAAAGAGAATGCCCGGGGGAGCAGGGTCAACTGTGGGACAGGACATCTCTCTGCAAGCTGAGGGGCACCCTGCAGTCTCTGCTGAGTACTCTGGGGGTGAGTGCACTGGAGCAGCGGTGATAGTTGCCATAGAAAGGGATAAATAGACTGTTGTTTGTTGCAATAACTCGGTTTCCGCCAGAAAGTTTCACACTCAGAATAAATATTATATATGGCTCCCATCAGCAGTTCCTAATCCGGAAAGGAAAAAAAATGTACATTTTTGGAAGTGTTTTAATAGAGTGCTATGATTCTAGATGTTCACAATTTCTCATATAAATTCCTTGAAGTCATATGTGTTTTGGAATCCAATTTTTTTTTTGAAAAACAATTACAGAACACGTACCATATATTACCAAAAGAGGGATATAGTGTAGCTGTAATCATCTGTAATCATCTATATCAATATTTCTGCAGTAAAACACATCAATGTTCACACTGAGAGATAAAAACTAAAAATAGTCTCTTAATAGGTCAGGTCAGATTTTTGAAAAAAGAAACAAAACCTGTTTTCAGAGATTTTTGGATTTTGGAGTTATGGCTAACTATGGACCTATAAGTACTGGAGTTGATTGAGATCATTTTGGAAAAGATAAAGAAAAGAGATGGAATCTGGAGTATTAGTGAGTAAATTGAATTGTTTTCCCTTATTAAAATCAAGGGACATAGAATTTACATCCTTGTCTTTTTCATCTGTGCCTAGTCTCTTGTAGGTGTTCAGTAACTCTTTGTGAAATGGATACTTTCCATTCACTGGCTGTGCTCTTACCATTACGTCAACTTCTCCGCTGAATGGACCACATCAGATTCATGCCCTTACAGCATTTGACAAGCTGATCACTTTTCCTGGCTCTGTCTTTCACTGACTTGTGTCAAGCCACACTGTATCTAAATCTCTGGTTCATCCTCCTTGATTTCTTTCTTGGGCTATTTTTCTTCCACCCACCCTTACATACTGGTGTTTCTCTTTCTTTTTCTTCGCGAATTTCTCAATGGTGTGCTAATAGATCACCTACCCAAGGCATCGCCCACCACTTGGATGCTCACATCTCCAAAGCTGTGTCTCTAGTTCCTGTGGTTCTTCTGAGATCAGAACCAGTAGTTGAGAAGGCATTTCCAAATTCAAATATGCAGATGAATTTCAGCAGGAACCTTGCCTCCCCTTATCCTCCATGCGCGCAACTTGCTTTAGTGAAAGGTACCACCATCCGTTCAGGTACTTGAGACAGAATCCTGAGAGCTATTAAGTTATCAAGTGTACCTAGTTCATATCTTCCCTATATATTTCTTTTTCTCCGTCATTTACTCTGCCACTGTCTTAATTCTGAACTTCATCATCTCCTGCCTAGATGACTCAGGGGTCTCTTAACTCACTTCCCTGTTTCCAGTGACCACTTCCATCAGTATGAGAGAAATCCTTCTCAAGCAAAAATCTTATCAAGCCACGACTCTTGTTTCAAATCATGTGGCTTTCCTCACCCTCAAGATCAAGCCCAAACTTCTTTATATGGAAAATACTCCAGATGAACTAGCCTCTAATATCTAGACTCACTTCTGCTTCCTACATTTTGCCCCAATCCTAGGAACTGTTTATAGTTCTTCCAACATGCTGAAGCCATCTTGCCTTGTTCCTTTGTCCAGGATATCCTCACTTTCTAAGTGGCTCATCCCCTCAAATGCCTGATTAACTTACATTTGTGATTCAGACTCAGTTCAGACAGCTGCTCCTCCAAGAAGCTGTTCTGATCATGCAGCTGGGATCAGGGTCCTCCTCTGCACACCTATAGCATTCTGTTTATGACCTTATTACAACATACTTTATAATGTCTATAGTTTTTCACGGGATTGTTAGCTTTTTGTGAGCAGCGGCTAAGAAGTTCATATCCTATTACGTAGAAAAATGCCTGACCCATAATATCCCTCAATACATTTTTGTTGAATGAAGGAATGAATGAACACATACACACACATATACACACACACACACTCACACCCCACATATTAAGGCTCCTATAAGGCATTCAATATGTCCTTTTACTTTCCTAAAATGTAAAATATTGGCCCATTAAATCTAGGAAATGTTTTTTTGATTTTTCGTGACTCAAATGACTAGTATATCGTTCAGGGTAGGTGCGTTATTCTGCAGTAGAAAGCAAATAAGGGTTCAGAGATCCATAGATACCAAGAAATTTTGAAAACCCAAACTACTACACTGCTTGTGAATCAGTTATACTTAATATAATTATAATCACAGTATATGTGTAATTTTCAATTTTACTCTTTCACTTAATGTTAACACTTGAGTTTTTATGACTCAGCATTCTTCTGTGTATTGTCTGAGAAGGGTTTCTATTTTTTGTCTAACATTTCAGAAGCTACAGTTAAGCATACAGACTGCTGTACCTCTGAATAAGTTTTGCTTTGATTCATAACACTTTTGCATGGGGCTTTAAAAAATGGAATATAATTTACTTACAAAAATTACAGGTCAATGACAGTTGTATACCCCGTTTTGCAAGTTGTATAATTGCATTAGCCCACTACACAAAACAAGAAATAGAACATTTACATTACCTACATTACCCCAAAAATTTCTCTCATGTCTGTTTCAAGACAGTTTCTTACCCCCGGGAGGCGTCTATTGTTCTGATCTGTCATCATATCACTAGATTTACTTGTTTTCCAATTAAATATAATCAGTGAAATCATAAAAAAAAAAAAAAAGTAGTCTGGAATCTTTGAGGCCACCTGGGTCTTAAGCAGCACAAGCCCACCATGTGCCCAAATCGTGAAACATCTCGAGTATGTGAGGATCAGCAGAATTTTAGATATGAAGACATTTAGTTTGTTTTTCCACACTTAGAACTTCAGATTTATGAGGAAAAGCACACCGTTTAATATCACCTGTGGATTTTTTTAAAAAAAGCAACTTCTAGATCAATATAAATTTATTTTATTCAACTTCTTCTACATCAGCATCAGAAGCCCTGATTCTCTCAGCTTTTACATCTTTTTGTTTTGTTTTGTTTTTGTATCTTAATTTTTATTTTATATTGGAGTAGAGTTGATTAACAATGTTGTGTTAGTTTCGGGTATGCAGCGAAGTGATTCAGTTATACATATACATATATCTCTTCTTTTTCAAATTCTTTTCCCATTTAGGTTATTACAGAATATTGAGCAGAGTTCCCTGTGCTATACAGTAGGTCCCTGTTGGTTATCTATTTTATATATAGCAGTGTGTACATGTCGATCCCAAACTCCCAATCTATCCCTTCCGGGACCACCACATACCCCATCATCTGAGTCCTTCCTTCCTCCCTCTCCCTGCTCCTATCACCCTAACCATCACCTCTGCGGGCCTGGATTACAGCACTAGCTTGCTGGCTATCCCGTGTCTCCTCCTTCAATCCATCTCTACACATTACAGCTAGAATAATCCTGCGTGTCAGTGTTTCTCCAGAGTTTACAGAATAAAATATTAAAGCTGTAGCTTAGTATCCAAGACCTGTTATCATTTGTCCCTGACCTCCACTGTGACCTCATTTTCTCATTATCTCCCTGTGAAAGCCTTTGGCTCATGCCCAGCGGTCCTCCTTGAGTCTTCTGTGTCTTATCTGTCCTGGCTTAATAATGATAGTCCTTACCTCTTAGGGTTGTCATTAAGATTGAATGAAACAATATATGAAAAGCCCCTAGCACACTGCCCTGACATACGGTTGGGCTCCTGATGTTATTGTAGCACGTGGTTAAAAATACACATGACACCTTTATGACACTCTCATTAGCAATCTCTTTTTAATTATCAGTGCCTGTGTAGTGTGCCAGTGGCATCCCTCACTCATTAGGATACCCTGAGCATAAAGAACATTGTAACAAACACACACATGCCCATCAGTCATACTGAAAAACTAAATAGTTCTAACTTAGTTCTTTGTGGTAATAATTCTAGGTCTCATCTTTCAAATGAGGGCGTGCACGATATAGTCCTCAGTCTTGTGGAGCTTCGCTGTGACCACCAACAGTTAAGCAGCCACTCAAAGTTACTATTATTTTGAAGATCAAAGAATTTGCCTTTTTTAGGTACCAGGGATGGACTGTTATAAATCCACTATGCTGTGTAGTATTTTTTTTTTTTGGTACGCGGGCCTCTCACTGTTGTGGCCTCTCCCGTTGCGGAGCACAGGCTCCGGACGCACAGGCTCAGCGGCCATGACTCACGGGCCCAGCCGCTCCATGGCATGTGGGATCTTCCTGGACCAGGGCACGAACCCATGTGCCCTGCATCGGCAGGCGGACTCCCAACCACTGCGCCACCAGGGAAGCCCCTAGTATTTTTTTTTAATAGAAGTATAGCTGATTTACAATGTTTCAGGTGTACAGAAAAGTGATTCAGTTATACATACATATATGTATACATACACATATATTCTTTTTTAGATTCTTATCCATTATAAGTTACTACAAGATATTGAACATAGTCACCCCCTGTGCTATACCGTGGGACCTTGTTGTTTATCTGTTTTATATATAGGGTATTTATCTGTTAATACAAAACTCCTAATTTATCCCTACCCCCCTTCCCACTTTAGTAGCCATAAGTTTGTTTGCTATGTCTGTAAGTCTATTTCTGTTTTGTAAATTAGTTCATTTGTATCATTTTATTAGACTCCACATATAAGTGATATCATATGATATTTGTCTTTGTCTGACTTACTTCACTTAGGATGATCATCTCTAGGTCCATCCATGTTGCTGCAAATAGCATTATTTCATTCTTTTTTATGGCTGAGTAATATTCCATTGTATATATATATATATATATATATATATATATATATATAAAACTACATATTCTTTTTTTTTGGTGGATGGCTAACATTTATTTCATATCTGAAGCTGCACATTTAAAAAAATTTTTACTGGAGTATAGTTGATTTACAATGTTATGTTAGTTTCAGGTGTATGGCAAAGTGAATCAGTTATACATATACGTATACATATACATATATCCACTGTTTTTTAGATTCTTTTCCTATATACACCATTACAGAGTGTTGAGTAGAGCTCCCCGTGGTATACAGTAGGTCCTTATTAGTTATCTATTTTATATATAGTAGTATGTATATGTCAATCCCAATCTCCCAATTTATCCCCCCCTGACCCCTTGGTAACCATAAGTTTGTTTTCTACATCTGTAACTCTATTTCTTTTTGTAGATAAGTTCATCAGTACCCTTTTTTTAGATTCCACATATAAGCGATATCATAATTTTTTTTCTTGCCTCTCGGCATGCAGATCTTAGTTTCCTGACCAGGGATCAAACCCATGCTCCCTGTAGTGGAAGCTCGGAGTCTTAACCACTGGACCGCCAGGGAAGTTATACCACATCTTCTTTATCCATTCATCTGTCGATGCACATTCAGGTTGCTTCCATGTCTTGGCTATTGTACATATTGCTGCTATGAACATGTATCTTTGCAAGTTAGAGTCTTTGTCTTTTCCAGATATATGCCCAGGAGTGGGATTGCTGGATATGCTGTGTAGTATTAAGGTGATCAAGGATGTCACACTGGTGCACTTGCTGAGAACAGGGGTGGGACGCTTGTTCATTGTTTATAAATGTACCTTTATTTAAATTGCCTGAAATCAGGCTATAAAAACAATGCTGTACTGAAGCAAGACTACTGGACTAGGAATCTGAAAATCTGTCTTCTGAGACCTGTTTAGAGCTAATGGTGTGATCCATTAGCAACCGTTTATTTCCTGGTAGAATGTGAATAATACCTGTCTTCTTAGAAGACTATTGTAAATAAATTACACTTGTGAAAATGTCTTGTTTAAATTGATAGTTTGGTTTCTGTCTGCAATTTGCACATATAAAACATAGTGTAATATGCAAAGCATGTTAGAAAGATTTTCTTTATATTTGTGGTATTTGCTGAAAGCATTGTTTCTTCAAGACCAGATTAGGGTCCATTCTAAGATGGAAGTAACCATTACACTCAGAGTCAACTACAAGTAAGTATGGAGAAGGTTTTTCATTATTATTTCTTGTTGCTTTTGCTGTTGGTATTCCTGAAGGGAAGGAAGGCGCACGGAAGAAAGGGATTTTATAGAGAAGAGGTAATTTGAGAAATATGACTATTTTGGGGTGCATGAAAACAAATTTGAATTTTTCTCCTTTATATTGAAAACTGACTTGTTTGATAAAAACCAGATTTATTTGGGCTAATGTCTGTGCTACTAGAACAATGCGAAGGCTGCACTACACCTTGGAGGGACGTCGCAGGTCTTTACCCAGCTAGTCTGGTCGAATAACAGTGGCAAAACAGCAGCCCCTGCTTCAATTCTTACTGCTCAATAAAATCAGAGCGCTGCTCATCTTCCAGACTGCAGACAAACCTGACCCAGAAATGACGAGACTGGCCCCAAATCTCACGACTGAGCCAAAATATGAAACAAGTTCTACCTGGCTCCCAGCTCTGTGTTCCTTCCATGGCACCACCCAACCAAGTTGGTTGTGAAAATAACTGTGACTTCAATCCAGAGGACAAAGACAGAAGTAGAAGGTTACTACAAGATGCAACACTTTTCCTTTTTACTTTGCTTATTACATAACACGCGTGCTGGCCTCAAATGTGTTACTAATAATTCAACCACCGCTAAGGCTGTAAGTGAAGGCTGACAGAGCAATGCCCATCCTCAGTAGGAGGAATGACCAAGATTTGCAAACGGGGAGCCCAGGGACTATGTTCCCAAATCGTATTTTGATTAACCGCGAAAAATATTGAAAGGTGTTGAAAAAGATGATTTGTAATTGTAATATAGTGAGTGTCTCAAGGACATGAAAGGCACTGATGTTTTTAGCGTCTCCCCTCACACCCCTACCCCCAACAAGTGGAAACGGGCATTATGATGACATTTATTGCTATCTGTTTTTAATGATTAAGTCTTAGCTTAATGACTTAAAAGGAGCCGTTAACTCTCAGCCCTTACTTAGAACAGTATGGCCTGAAACTGTGAGTTTACACGTTACCTTGAGGCAAGGGACTCAAGAGTATGTCATATTAAAATGGAAAATCTTTCTGACGTTTCCCACCCTTAAGCAGCTGCCTATCGTCTCTAAAATGTACTCGGACTGCCCTCTGCTGGTTGGATGGGAGAACAGCGAAAAGAAAAGTGATGAACATTGGTTTCAGCATTGAATGCTCTTTGATTAATCTGAATTTAATAGAAATGGAAACTACCAAGTGGTCAAGAGAGAAAAACAATGGGACAGAAAAAGAATTCTCACTTGTCACTTTGCAGTGTAAATATAAACCCAGACTCAACGAATTGCATGAAAAAGCATCCCAATGTTGGACTGAAGTCTTGCTTTAGGGTCATTTGATCAGTAATGTTGTCCCACAGCTATCGACTGTGAGTGACCAGAGCTCATCTGAGTTCTGAGTAGATTTGTCTCAGGTCCCCTAAACTGTAGGACAGGATGCAATGGAGCCTCGGGACAATGTTGCATTTGCTTTCATTCATTTGTTCACTTCATAGCCTGGTGCACTTTGTTGAACCCTGGTGGCAGATGAAAAGATTGGTATCGGGCTGGAGTGCAAAAACAGAGGTAGCTGAAGATCCATGGAAAATGTTATGTGTTTCACTTTAAAATGCTGTCGCATTTCTCCAGTGTTTATCTACCAAATTCATGGCCATGATAAAATCTAAAAAGTATAAATTTACTCAACTCATTGCACTAGATTCAGAATTGTAAACTGTCTTAGGTACCAGTACTTCCTGGCTTCTTGGACCATATCGCTTGGGTTGGAGGTGTGGCTGTGCTCCTAACTGCATGCCTTTACACAAGTCCCCAAGTTTCAGCGAACTCAGTTTCCACATCTGGAAAATGGTGATCATAAGGGTATGTCTTGGGTTATTTGGAGGGTTAAGTATGGTACATCCAATATTCTTGGATCAGTGATTAGCACATAGTAAATGTTCAATAAATGTTAGCTGCTAATATTATTCTACAGTCAAAAGAGAGGGAACTTCTGCTAAAACCTTCATTCACAGAGGAGCCATAAAATCATTCCCTGACATTAACGTGTCTAATATTCAGAGAGCAAAAAAAAAAAAAATGCACATTCAAATTGGTACAGCCACTATGAAGAACAGTATGGAGGTTCCTTAAAAAACTAAAAATAGAATTACCATATGACCCAGCAATCCCACTACTGGGCATATATCCAGAGAAAAACATGGTCCAAAAGGATACATGCACCCCAATGTTCATTGCAGCACTGTTTACAATAGCCAAGACATGGAAACAATCTAAACGTTCATCAACATAGGAATGGATAAAGAAGATGTGGTATGTATGTATGTATACATACACACACACACACACACACACACACACACACACAATGGAATATTACTCAGCCATTAAAAAGAATGAAATAATGCCATTTGCAGCAACATGGATGGACCTAGAGATTGTCATACTGAGTGAAGTAAGTCAGACAAAGAGAAATATTGTATGATACCCCTATATGCAGAAGCTAAAAAGAAATGATACAAATGAACTTATTTACAAAACAGAAACAGACTCACAGACTTAGAGAGCAAACTTATGGTTACCAGAGGGGAAGGGTGGGGGGAAGGGATAGTTAGGGAGTTAGGAATCGACATGTACACACTGCTATATTTAAAAAGGACAACCAACAAGGACCTACTGTATAGCACAGGGAACTCTGTTCAATGTTATGTGGCAGCCTGGATGGGAGCAGAGTTTGGGGGAGAACGGACACATGTATACGTACAGCTGAGTCCCTTTCCTGTGCACCTGAAACTATCACAACATTGTTCATTGGCCATATGCCAATATAAAATAAAACGTTAAAAAAAAAATGGCCAGGCAATGATAAGTACCCCTCGAGGGCTTCACTTATACACATGGACAGGAAGTTGGCCCCATATGTGCTTGCCTTTCATCTTAGCATCATTCCAATCGTTTAAACTAAAGAAGACTTGGCACGTGACTATACCACATATCAGATGTGCACATTTGCTCTCGAATCTGTGAGCAAACATTGAAAAGGGAGAGGGATTTCTGGCCATTCTTCATTTCAGAAACAAATAAAAAGGATAGTTGTGTGCTAGGTGAGGTTGCCATGTTAGAATACCAGGACACCGGACAGCTGACAGCTGATCAGGGGATTAGGAGAGTGAGTTAGTAGAAAGAGAAAGGAAGATGGACTTCAAAAATAGGACCTGCTATCTCTGATTGCCAGAGGATGCACTGCTGTATGTTCCCGAAATGAAGCACTAAAATTCTCAGACTAACATGGTACAGCCAAGACTTTTGGACAAACGTCCAGGGCAACCGGGAAAATCTCAACACTCGCTTGAGGCAGAAGAAAGTTCTATGTGTGAAGAAAGAGAATTTTATGACAAGTTAGCTGGGCAGGTGCAATTTGGTTTAGAGTGGGCTTAAGCCTCTTGGGGCAAAGCCCAAACTCCTTAGCGTGACACGGCAGGATCTTCATAATGGGAGCCTGCCAACAGCTCCAGCATCATCCTTGCATCCGTCACTATCTCACATTCCAAGCTGCCTCCACACTGAACCATTTTGCTTCCGGAACACAGCATCTCTTTTTCTGTTGGACCTCTACGCAAGTGAGTCTGATACCAAGCAGGACCCTGTGGGGCTCCAGGGCACAAAAGCCTTTCTCCATCCCCCATTTCTTGATTACAGGAAATAGGCTTCATTCAGCCTCCATGACCTTCCATGAGTTCCAAGGGCAGGTTCAAACAGACACTAACTAGGGAAGGGAGAAGACGCAGAGAAAAGGGGAGGAACAGTCAAAAGAAACAATAGTGCAGCCTTGGGTCAGGGTCCTGGTTCCCCCTCAAGCGATATACATAGCGATATCTTTGAGCTGTTTTGCAGGTACTGAAACCTCCACCAGGTGGGAGAAATTAAGGGTATGGTGCTCACCAGCATGTAGACCCCAGACCTGGTGGACCCAGAAGGTTGATGATGCTGACTCCCACTTACCTCACCATCAACCAATCAGAAGACTGTCCACAAGCTGATCACACCCTCTTTGAACCCTTACTATAAAACTCACTACGCCCTCCAGGTTGGGACACACAGTTTTTGAGGGCATTAGCCTGCTGGGGCCCCCTTTGCCTGGCAAAGCAATTAAAGCTATTCTTTTCTACTTCACCCAAAACTCTTGTCTCCAAGATTTAATTCGGTTTCAGCGTACAGAAGCTATATTTGGCTTCAGGTCCTTCTGCCTGGAATGCCCCTCTCCTTATTCTCTTGATACTTTCTCGACTAACTCAATTAATTCTTCAGACACCTTGCATATCACTTCCACCAAGAAGCATTCTAACACCTCTCCCCTCTACAACCAGGTTAGTTAGCCTTCTCTCGTGCTTCCATAGCATCCTGTGCTTATCTCTAAAATTAGCTTTTTCTATCTTTATTGCATATTTATTTATAGACTCTCCTCCTTATGGACAGTTGCTGGGTCTTATTCATCATCATAGTTTCATCTCTTGTACAATGCCTGTCCTAAAATAGGTTCTCAATGTATAGCTTGAATGGGTGAAAAGACTTTCTTACTTTCCTTAGGAATAATCCAGAATTTCTACTTGAGAGGTTCACTTTGTGGTTGATTTTACCTTAGTGGTGAGGTCACCCTTTGGGCATTGCTTAAGGAAATGTCAACACTTTAAAAGCCCTGACGTCAACAACTGCTCTAGAATTCTTCTTCTATTTTTAAGACTCTCCACCAATGTATAATTTATCATTATTTGTATACAACAGCTGCCCTGAAGCAAGCTGACATTTTAGCTTTCAATACAACCAGTGATATACTAAAGCATGTTATACTCTGAAAATACCTGTTCCAACAGATGACAGCTGCATACAGAGCTATCCACAAAATATGAGGGGCTTTGATTCATTTGCTTGGTGGTACTTGAAACGTCTTAGAGGGCTTCACATTCACTGTCCTATTAGACTCTCACAATAGCCCTTTACAGGCAGGGATTGTATTTTCCAGTCTTATAGAGGAGGAAATTAGGATTGCTTTATAGTTTTCCCAGACTTATTCTGTAAACGAGTGGGTGCCAGAGTTGACAACCCTTTACCATTTCTAACATGGATCTTGCATCTGAACTCCAGATGTGTATATCCAACCACTTCTCAGCATGGATACCTAAGGAATCTCAAACCTAAAAGCAAACTTGACATGTCTGTATGGGTTAAATTGTGTCCCCTCCCCGCTGAAAAAAATTATGCTGAAGTTGTAACCTCCAGTATACCTGGGAATGTGACCTTATTTGGAAACAGAGTCTTTGCAGATGCAATCAAGTGAAGCGAGGCCGTTAAAGTGGGTCCTAATCCAATGTGACTGTGTCTTTTTTTTTTTAACATCTTTATTGGAGTATAATTGCTTTACAATGTTGTGTTGGTTTCTGCTGTATAACAAACTGAATCAGCTATACGTATACATATATCCCCATATCGCCTCCCTCTTGCGTCTCCCTCCCACCCTCCCTATCCCACCCCTCCAGGTGGTCACAAAGCACAGAGCTGATCTCCCGGTGCTATGCGGCTGCTTCCCACTAGCTATCTATTTTACATTTGGTCGTGTATGTATGTGACTGTGTCTTTTTAAGAAGAAGAGACAAACATACAGAGAGAATGCCTTGAGATGACAGAGGCAGAGATTGGAGTGATGCAATTGCAAGCCAAGGAACCTCAAGATTGCCAGTCACCACCAGAAGCTGGGAAGAGGCAAGAAAGAACTCGATCAGAGTCTGAGAGAGGGCGGGGTCCTGCCAACGCCTTGATTTCAAGCTTCTAGCCTGCAGAACGTGAGTGAATACATTTCTGCTGTCTTAAGCTACCAGTCTGTGGCACTCTAATACAGCAGTCTTAGAAAACTAACACAGTGGCCCAGACCTCACATTTCATTCTCTCCCAAACCACTTGCTCCCATAGCCTCCTGTAAAGCAGAAGATGGCCGCTTCATCCTTGATCTCAGTTTTGTTTCCTCTCTTGCTCACACCCCAAACCCAATCCATCAACACACTCTGCTGTCTTTCCCTTCACAGCGGGCCTGGAGTCCAACCACTTATCACCACCTCCACTGCTGCCGCTCTGGTCTGACCGTCAGCATCTCTCTCACCGGGTTTATTGCAATAGTCCCTTAAGGAGTGTCCCTGCTTCCACCCTTGTTCCTGTAGAGCCCATTCTCAGCCCAGCAGCCAGCGTGATCCTGTTAAAACTTCAGTCAGATCATGCCACCCTTCTGCTCGTGACCTTTCAATGGCTTCGCGACCAACACGGAAAAAGGTAGAGTCCTTTCATTTGAACACGAGACCCTATATAAGCTGCATCCTCCAGCACTGCTTCCTGCCTCATCTCACCCCACTCCTCCTGTTCACTTCTCTCTGGACCCACTACCCTCCTTGCTGAGTCTGGATCGCACCAGACATGCCCTGAACTCAGTCCTTTGGAGGGACTGTTCAAATCTCTAAGGCCTTTTCCCTTAGACACCTGCTTGTATCCCTCCCCTAGCTTCAGGATTCTGCTCATTGCCTCTAAGCTAGGCTTTCCCTACCCAACTTATTGATTAAAATGATAACTCTGCTTCCTCTGACCCTCCTATACTTTTTTTTTTTTTTTGCGGTACGCGGGCCTCTCACTGTTGTGGCCTCTCCCCTTGCGGAGCACAGGCTCCGGACGCGCAGGCTCAGCGGCCATGGCTCACGGGCCCAGCCGCTCTGCAGCATGTAGGATCTTCCCGGACCGGGGTACGAACCCGCGTCCCCTGCATCGGCAGGCAGACTCTCAACCACTGCGCCACCAGGGAAGCCCCCTCCTATACTCTTTACCTTGTTTTGTTTATCTCCGTAGCACTCATGAATGCCTTAACATTTCATATATGTGCTTTGCATTTGTTTATTGTCTCTCTCTTCACATTAAAATGTGCTGTATAAAAAAATAAATAAAATAAAATTAAAAAGTTTTTTAAAAAGAAAGTAAATAAATAAAATGTAAACCCTATGAGGACGGGGACATTGCTTTCTCCCCTATCTCTGTAGCATCTAGAACCATAGCTGACACGTAAAGGAATTCAACAATAAAATAAACATGTGTTGAATAAGTGGATGAATGAATAGTCTCTTAAATCAGTCTGCTACTTGTGTCATTTGTGACACAAATGACAAAAAAGAAATCCAGTGTCAATGACATAAATGACCAAACTAGGTTAGCTTTTAAAAAGCTACTGAATGCATCCAATACACTAACAATTCATTTGCATTCCCCCGAATTAACCACCATAAAATATTGAAACAATTTAAATACCCTTGTCAGACTTACCTGAAATAACCAATAGATTCAAAAGTGGAAGAGGAGAAAGAAAAGAGAGAAGAAAGAGGCAGGAGGAGACCTTTTATAATTTATCAAGATGAGAGTGTTCACTATCAAAACAAAATGAACAAATACCACAAGTAGATTTAAAAGTGAATGGTTTCAGGTGACATAGAATTGTCTGAAGGAGATTGATGCTAATTTGGGGAAGCCCTTACATCTTTCCTCAACTTTGTTTTAGCGATTCATCTGGATTTCTTTTCTATGTTTGGAAACCAAATCTACTCAACTCTCTGGACTAAAAACATGTTATGTTTAGCTATTGGAATCTTAGCAAATTTAGCAATGATACCCTAGAGTGAAATAGTGCTTTTTTGGATTAGTAGCAAGCACAATTATACATTTATATTCAACTCTGTAAGAATAGTCAGTGGTGCTGATAAAATAAAAATCACAAATATCTTACTGGGTAAATACAATCTCCCTAACATAGGAGAATGTCCCAATGGAGAGGAATACTCTGGGCGATATGATAATTCAGGCCTTTGAAAACACAGAGGAAATAACACATGGAATGAAACAATGGGAGAAAAACGCAGCTAAAAGCACACACTCAAGATCTGACAGGTTTACCGAACTTCAAAGGAGGCTCCACTAGGGCAAATCTATAACACTAAGGTCAGCATTCTGGTGAGGAAAGCCTGGGACACTGAAACATGCGATGGGCATGTTTGAACAGATACTGTCAAAGACTGTGGTCCTCTGGAATTCCCTGAAATACTTGGAGCTGCAGAGGTGACTCATCCCTCCTTATTTAGAGTTAGTACTTTCCCCTGCAGAGACCTCTGGCCGAGGACGTGTCCTCACCTTTCTCCTGGACATCTCCCTCAGGGTAGCCCAGCTGAATTCATGTTGGGTCTGATAAAGAATAAAGAGATTTTACCCCAAAATAGTTGCAAACTTAACTAGCATGTGTTAGCAGGAGCCAGTGTACCAATGCTTGATCAAGAAAAGAACATAAGACTGGATAAGAAAGAATCCCTTAACCCCAGGGGATGGTGCAGACCCCTCAGGGATGAGGATTTGGGTCCCAATACTGGAGAGATGACCAAGACCTGGAGAGGAAGGTGATAGCTGCTGGGGGAATTCAAGGTGGATAATCACAGAGAGATTACGAGCATCGAGCATCGGTTATGGTCCCAAGACCACCTGCAGTGCTGGGGTTAGTAGTTTGTCTGACTTCCTTGTTCTAATTCTTCCCTTAGGACAAGAGGCCCACAGGAACCCTGGAGAAGTGGCTCCTGTGACATGCATGGAGAGGTGGATTTATTTGGCACAAGGAGTGGAAAGTGGCCGTCACCAAGGGTGCTGTTCAGAATTCCAACAAAGAGCCATCCACAGGGAGTGCAGGTATCTGACAGCCTCCAGCTGCAGGTGCCTTCAATCGTCCTTTAGCTTTTAAGGCAGTGATCTGAGGTCCTACTTTTTCTGGGCAATCCACAGCCCATGCCTGGAGTAGGTACAAGGGCTCATCTCTTCTAGCTAGTGTGGGATTCCTCTATGGGCAACCTTGGTGCTGGAGCTCCGTAGTGCGTTTGGTTGAGACTTTCTCAGAGCTGGAACCCAGTCTGGAACTCCTCCTGCCTACTATTGCTTCCTTTTCCCTTTCCTCTTTATATTTCATAGGCATTACTTCCAAAAAATTGCTTGTACTTTTGACTCTGTCCTGGGTTCTTCTTCCCAAAGGACCTACCGCCACAGGTCTGTAAATATGCTCCCCATTGATCGATGAGAATGTAGGCTTGGATAAATGGACTCACCTCAAACCATACAGCTCTTAATGGAATATTTTTTCCTATTTGTTTATTTAGTTTCATGCTGAATAATATCCATGAAACCATGCCTCTGATGTGCCAATTATACTTTCCTAATGAACACTGAAAGCATAACTATAAAAAAAACTGTCTGCAGCAACTCATACTCAACTAGCATTGGGAGAGAACGTAGCATATCCATGTGCCGAGAATTTATTTGCCCCATAAAACTTTACTTTTAGACATAAAATATATTTAGACAACTTTTCCACTCAGAAGAAATGGAGTAGCTATCATCTCACCAGGAAACCAAAGCGAAGGTATTGATAAAAGTCAAAGCCTATGACTGCCAGACCCTAAAATACACACCTTCTCTCTCTTATCTAAATAAGTGTCTAAATAAGACATTTACTTAACACGTCTGTCAAACTAGGAAAGGAGATAAATCCACTTTCCTGACCTCCAAATCAATGATCCATCTCTGTGGCCTCTCAAATGAGTGTACGCACCTTAAGAAATACTGAAGATAACATCTTACACAGAATATATTTTGACTCTGTTTTAAAATTAAAATGCTTTCCTAATATTTAATATAGGTTGACACTAGTTCATACATTTCATACACATAAATAGGGTATTATGTTCAAAAATTGAGACAACTGCTAAATTGCCTAAAAGTAACAAATCTTTATTCATCCACTGTTAAATATTTTATACGCTTATGCATATAAATAAATGAATTTACTCACACTTCAAAACATTTCCACACAGTTTTAATGTATTCAGCAGGATGGCATATTTAACGATCAATAACATGCATAATTTCATGAAAAAGCAATGCGGCCCAGTATACTGATGCATCAGAATGTCCTTGCTTCAGCTAAACTGTACCTTGACTCAGGACATCAGGGCTATTTAGAATGGCACATTAAACTATATACAGGGAATTCAACAATGGCCTTCATCTAGAATATCTCTCATACATACATATCCAAGGATAAAGCTTGGGGTTGGGAGACATGAAAAATCAAAATGCCACATTATACAGATACCTCCACCTCTTGTTAGGTTTACAACAGTAACTATCATAATCTCTGGCCAAAACTACTAGCCACAGCCCTCCACTCCCATCATAATTATAGAAAAATGACAGTCTTTGATAATTAGTTCTTAGTTCTGATGATGCTTTCAGGATTATCTAAGTCAGCTGAGTGCACAGTGACACCTTTGAAAATGTTTGAATAAAGACCTAATGAGTTTACATGGAATGTTTAATTTTTATATGTTATTATTTTCTCTGCTATGGAAGACTGATTATATAACATTTTCGTAATATATTGATACATATATTTAATTAGTAGACAACCTATGAGGTTAAGATTCACTTGAAATAGATTCAGAGCTAGGTAAAAAACACCTAGCCATTTTATACCAGAACTTTTCAAGTGCTGATAAGATCAATTTTTATAGAATATATTGACTGGAACACAAGAGTAAGGTATTGTCATTAATATTCATTCATTCTCTGATTCAATATATAATTACTGAGTACCTGCTATTTGTCATGCTCTGTTCGAGGCACTGAGGATAAAGCTGTAAACGAAACAAATAATTCCTTTCTATAAGTCTTACACTCCAGTGGAGAAGAGGACAAACAAAATAAACAAAATATATATGCTATATATGCTATATTGAAAATATATAAGTGCCATGGAGAGAGTGCAGAAAATAAGAACAGGGAGTGCTGGTGTGAGATTCAAGTTTAAACTCAGTTCTCAGGGAGGGCCTCCCTGCAACGGTGACAACTGACTTGAGACCCAAACAGGGTGGGGAAGCAAGCCATGAAAAACTCGAGAAAACAGGGCTCTGGAGAGAGGAACTTGTATTGACCTACTGCCCGGGGCACAGCTTAATACGTGCTCACTCTAAAAAGCTGAGCTTTCAAAACATTAAAATACACACACACACACACATGTGCGCACACACACACACGTATGTTCTAAAGATGATCACCTCTCCAAAACCCTGGACCCCTCCCCCATGAATACATTAAGTTGCCACCTAAGACACTGGTTCACTTAGTCACAAACTTGAAACATGATGTTGAGGATAGAACCTTTGTGATTATGACCCAGAATTCCAGATTCTGACATATGAAGAGGTGTAAATTCATACTCTATGTGTAAAGGTCTAATGGTGTATCTCAGACTAGAGAACCCTTCTGATGTCAGTTCCGGGGGATGATCAGAAAGCCAAGCCCATTCAGGAAAGCACTGACCTGATGCAAGGCAATGGAGCAGACTGAAGCCACATAGTCCATAACCAGAATTAACGGACCAGAGAAATAATTCAGGCAGCTAAGCGCTCTGGAGAACTTTGCAGACCAAAGCGGCCTAACTTTTTCCCTATCACGCAGGTTTCACCTAAGTTCTTACAGCTAAACTCATGAGCCCTTGGTTATGACAAAAAAGAAGTTCTAAAAGATGACATCTGTCATAAACAGTTTTGTGTATTCAACATTCTTCTAAAAACTTCTTTGGGAGAAAAGGGTCATATTTTTGGATATATAAAATATGTAAAATCCGGGAGAACTGAGTGATACACAACCATGAAGAGCCTGGACTTTGCAGCCAGACTGCTGAGGTCTAAATCCCAGCTTTCCTACTTGCTAGGTACATGACCCCGGGTGTTCTTAAGGTCTCTGTTTTGGTTCCCTCGTCTTTAAAATGTAACAATAATATCTATTCCATAGAGTTGTCACGATGACGATTAAATGAGTTAATATTTGAAAAAATGCTTAGAACACTGCCCGGCATATATTATACCTATATAAATGCTTTATAAATAAAATAGAGTAAATTTAAACTTCCTTTATAATATCACCTCCAAAGACTCACCTCCTGAACCTTCACCAAAGAAAAAAGATTTACTGGCATTTCCTGAGAGACTGTCTTTTACATAGAAATGTTTAAAGCCGAACTCTTATATATTATGAGTCTAGAAGCTCCAAATCTGTCAAGTTTATATCAAACCTTTAACTGAATTTCAAAGTAAATTGTATAAAAAATAGATGACCCCAAAAGATTATCAAATGAATACTTTATTAGAGTCATAACACTTATAAAATAAATTTCTTTTCATCATGGAGTTAACCAGATTTTAAAACCAACCAACGCTTCTCATTTTTACAGCTAAGATATATAAAGAAATTCTCAAATGCCATAATTTTTGTTCAAGTGCTTTGTCAGTCAACTCACAAATCTAGATCGTGATTAATTTACAATTCTAAGTATTCACAGTTAGATGAGCTTTAGGCTTCGTTCTTAATGTCCTAGAAGCAATCCATTTACAAAAGTGTCACCAAAGCAGTTTCGTGAAATCATTTAATTTAATGCCACCAAGCATGGACCTGTTATACCTTGGAAACAAAAATACAATCTCACAACTAAATCTAGCAGACTAACTTTTAACAATTCTAGCCGGAATGGACAATATATCCTTATGGCACATATATGACTCTGTAATATACAATTCATAATTCAGGGTTTAGAGTGTGGCATGGAGCTAGAAAAACCAGGGAAGTTGGATATTATAGAAAAGCTATGACATCAGTATAAAGTCACAAGACTGATATCCTCTTGCCGCATAGTAAATATACCTTTTATCTCTGTAGTTACATCACAAACCAAACCCTAATCAGATTCTTCTTTCTAAGGGATTATCACATAAACAGGATTTGATCATTGAGCATTGATTATGCTACTCATTCAGGATTGTTCTATTCCATGAAATCTAACAGCCCAGCTTATACATGGCACTTGTAGTGGATGATTTAGCCAAAAAGCAAAGGGTTGAACGTATAAAATATTCAAAAGCCCTCTTTTCCCAGAGGTAGCCCTCTTGAGGCAAGAGGTAAGTATCTTGTCTGGATGGGTGGTGTGAGCTGGGGGCCTAACTCTAGCTTGTTCTCCCCTTCAAGCCATTTTTGGCATGTCACCACGACCAGGGTCTCTGAGGAGGGTTCAAATACTTTCCTGTGCTACTCATATTCAATAGATGTCAGGACTGTTCTCTAAACACGTGAGGATCTACAACTTTAAGTTATATTTCGTACTCTATTCAAATTTAACTCAGAGTCATGTAAAAGAATTAGAAGTAAAAAGTTCACCCTTTGGAGAGCTCTACTGGATAAAGCCTCACATATCCACACATTAATATCTGTATATTCAAGCACAGGGTAAACAGCTGCATTTGAAGCATAAATAAACCCACAGTAAGACATCAGGAGCTAGATACCAGTTCCAGGAGTGGTTAGTGGTCTCTGGGGCTCTCATTTTAAGGACGCCAGATGAGCATTTTGCTCAGTTGTTAGGAAACACTTAGGTGGATTAAGCAACTAGGGTTCACTTCATAAATTACTTTTTCCTGTACCCAAGACTCTGCTTGAATTAGCTTGAGAAACTATAGCCCCTTCAAGGGTAAGTATTTGACCATTAACCTAAAGGCAATGTAATTACTGCATGAGACTAAATACTATGTGACTTCTCTAATTCGCTTTATACCTTTCAGGATCAGTTCCATAAAATACAGAACCCATAACCAAGGTTTTACACCAGAGGTTCGCAAACGATAGCCTGCAGCCCACAGGCCAAATCCAGCCTGCTGCCGGTTTTTGTAAATAAAAATTTATTGGAACACAGCTACACTCACTCATTTACTTACTGTCTACGGCTGCTTTCACGTAGTAACAGCAGAGGTGAGTAGTTGTGACAGAGACTGAATGGCCCACAAAGCCTAAAATATTTACCATCTGGACCTTTAAAGAGTGTCGATCTCTGTTTTACACTAACACACAGAGTTCAGTGGGAAGTTTATTTGAAATGTGTTTTTCTTGAGGAGTTTTAGTTACCTATTAAAATTAAGGTTCAGGTGACTCAGTAACTAAACACAAGAGATACCCCTTTTTTTCATGAACAATATCTGTGTATTTTATGGATGTAAAGGGAAATTTTCTTTAAAATAAGAAAAAGAAAGAGACAGATGTAAAACTAAAGGCTATTTCTCTGTTTAACATCATACTGAAATTAAAATTCCATCCATGAAATGAACCAAAACTTATACTTAAGATTCTCTCCATATACTAAACAAATTACTTTGGGGATGTTGTTATATCTGGACAAAATGGTATCCAAATTGATGAGACATAAAAAGTACACAAATGAAACTAACACACAGGCGGCGAGTTTGTAAGGGGTGTTACGGTCGCCATCGTCGTAAGGCCAGACCCAAACTGCAACCGTAACAAGCTGTCGTCACAAAGGCAAAAATCTAAGAAAAAAGAAACAACAATTCACATCAGATTCATAACCCTGGCTTTAAGAGAACATTCGTCCAAAGGAGCAACTGTCTGAAGACTGACCAGCCTACTTAAAGATACTTCAATGCTAATGAGAATCGTTTATATTTCTCTCTTTTCTTGATGATTTTATCCCCTCACACCATTAACCTTTCTTTTCAACGTTCTGGCCCCTAATAATTTTCTCATTTGTAGACAGCCTCAGGGTGAGCCTTTTTTCACGTACTGGACTCATTTGTTAAGCAGTGGTGAAACCCCTAACATGGTACGTATTCACGAGGAGATGTCTATTTGCACAGTGATCTCACAGCCAAGCAAAGGGCAGCTATCAGGACTTGAGGATGTAGCAAATCATTTCTGTGACAATGGAAAGTGACCTTAGAGCTGAGGAGAGAAAACCCACAGAAATGAATCATCAGATTGGCGTGGGAGATAGTCCTCAAGTCTGTACTTAGCTCTGAATCACTGTTCTTTGCATTCAACAAGGATTTCTTTAGCACCAACTATGTATACATCAGTACATTTGGTACATATAAACAGATAATAGGTATTGTCCTCACCCTTTTGGGGTTTATGATTCATAGAAAACTACCAAAGCAGTTAAATATGTTAAAACATTGTATGTAGTACAGGAATCCTTTACAAGGAAACCAGAGCTCTGAGAAGGAATATCAGATCCACCTACAGAACATTTTTACAGCATAATTACCATTCTGCTATTATCCCCACCCTTCTTCTGCTGGTTGTCTCTCTGATACATCTCTGATCTAGGCATTTTCTGTTGAATGAGAATGACCACTTTATTTTAAAGTACAAATGTGAATGTTTAATTAGAACAAGAAATCACAACAACCATGGATTCTGAAAAGCTGACAAATGTCACAAATATTCCTAAATCTAAAACAACAATATTCTTGTTTTATTACCTGCCTGATACATCTTATTTTTGGAAACCCACTTTCTTTGATATCCTTTTCACAAGACAGTGTGCTCTTCATAAGACAACGGCATTAGAGAGATTTTGTGATCTTGGAGAAAATCTAGTATTTCCTCTTCCATGGTTGATCAAAATTTGTTTTATTTCAATAACTTAGAAAAGTTTATTTCAGTTTTATACCGTATTTGTAATGACATGCAAACAGTGTAGGTTTGTCAAATTTGGGAAACGCTCTATCACATCTCATACACGATTTATAAAATTTCAGGACATTTCAAAATTTCTTGAGCAAAGATACTCTTTTTGTTTTTTTTAAAGACACCAATTGTACTTGAACATTTGTTACTTTTTAAATTTATTTATTTTTGGCTGTGTTGGGTCTTCGTTTCTGTGCGAGGGTTTTCTCTAGTTGTGGCAAGTGGGGGCCACACTTCATCGCGGCACACGGGCCTCTCACTATGGTGGCCTCTCTTGTTGCAGAGCACAGGCTCCAGACGTGCAGGCTCAGTAGTTGTGGCTCACGGGCCTACTTGCTCCGCGGCATGTGGGATCTTCCCAGACCAGGGCTCGAACCCGTGTCCCCTGCATTAGCAGGCAGATTCTCAACCACTGCACCACCAGGGAAGCCCAGCAATGATACTCTTAAATGATAAATCTCAAAGTGTAAATCTTAACTACACTCTGAGTTGCTCACATGTAGTTACAATTGTCCTCCATGTCCTCTTTGCAGTGGCAGGTTATGAATTTATGTTATCCTCATTGATATCAGAATCCTGGGGGGCTGCATACACGTGGCTCCCCCCGGTTCTGTTTATAGTACTGCTCTTGTTTGTGCCTTGTAAGCACAGGAATTCTGATAAATTCTACCTCTAATGACTCCCATCAAAAAAAGAAAAAGAAAGCCTGGTGCATTTTTAATTATATGTTGAGTATACACCTGAAAGGAGAGAGTTTCTGTTTTGACTAGGAATTCGCTTATGCTTTTGTTCATCCGATGATCCGATCAGCGAGGTTGTTCCCCATTGTGAGTCAGGCTCAGCTGATTTCACTCACCCACACTGGGCTACCTGGCACCTGCATGAATGACCACTTTTGATACCTCGTACTAGGGAAAAGGAGTTTTCCTCTCTAAGGTATATTGAAGTAAAAAGAAAAGTGAGGGACTCAGTGGAATGTCACAAATGAACGGCTCATGCATTTAGCTTCTGTCATTAAAACTCAGAAGCTAAAGATTTACGTCTACTGGAGTGTATGGATGAAATGGGGATTAATGTAGAACTTGAAGCATGTAGAGGTTTACTAGGGCAGCTTCACTTAGAGAGAGAAAGGGAAGGACAAATCTCCCTAACCATGTCTGAAGTTACACCAGGTAGAAAGCACAATTCGTTCTCTTCACAAAGTAGACTTTGGGGCGCAAGGTCAACTACTACCGCTGACAGGTGTGATCTTACATGAATGTCAGCCTCCTCGTGCTTCAGTTTCTTCATCCACAGCACTGGGGTAACAACTTGGCTCATAAGGCTACTGTACAGATAAACAGCTGTTATACGTCTCATGCTGACGGTTATTACTAAAGAAAACTATCGCTGCCGAAGGACTTTCTTGGAGACCTTGGCAGGGGAGGGGAAGCGCTAGTAAACCGTATTCATCAAACACTTACTGTGGCTGCCACGTTGATGCTATACTGGTTACCGTTCAAGAGCGGCTGCACAACCACGGTTCGATTGCAACGTAGATCGTGCAGTGATGTGGCAGCTGCTTCCAGCAAGAAGGCTCCAAAGTAGAAGACGAACACTGTAAAATGGTAAGCGAGATCCTGAAAGAGGGTGGAAAAGGGAGACAGCTACAATGAAAAAGAAGAGGTTTTTTCTTCCGTTCCTTATTTCAAATGAAGTTTACGTTCAGGAAAATTAGAACACTGAGACAGTCTTTAACTGCATCCGCCATTTCTTTCGGCTCCCTCAGCAACGTCAAGCTGTTAGAATCCCAGTGAAAATCAACTGACCCGTTGCAATTGGCCCAGTGGCAAACCTTCAGATCCACTGAATTTTAGAATAAAATACATAATTTCAGTTTCGATCAAGGTACCGTAGAATTCCTATCCTTAAAATTCAAGTAAAACAGCATTTCAATTACATCTTGTTAGGGTTATTATAGAAATCTACTTTATTATTGTATATTATATAGTTATATAATTATATACACATTCTATAATCATTTTATTTTTGAGCAATTATTATTTTTATCCATTAGGTTGTCATTCCATACACTATGGGCCTATGAAATCACTGAATTCAATACCCTATCTCCCGATATTCTAAAAAACAAAACAAACATATACTTCTACAAAAAAGCAGAGGAAATTTTCATACAAAACTCAGTTGTGATTATTTATCTCTCGCTGCATTGATGTCACACGCGACTCTTAAAATTCACATCGTCTTAGGTGAGTTAATATACCATCAACACATCGCTGTGTATTTTTGTTAACAGTTCCTACAGCAGGTACTTACCATTTATTATTATACACCTTACAATCACCATTTGTTATTTCCATTTGAAGTTTTCATCTTAAAAGGAACGGGAAACGTTTGGTGACACGGCCTGCGACTCTTGGTACGATATGCTTCCTTCACCAGCCTCATCTGATGCCACCCTCTTTCCTCTTTGAACATCAGCCACTCTGGTCTCATCTTGGTCCCTAGGAATCACTCTATACCTCAGGGTTGATGCTCTTTACACATGGTAGCGTCTCTGACCGGAAAGAGTCTTCCCACAACCAATTGCTTGCGCCTGTCCCCCAGCCCTCCACACCGTTCCCCCCAATAATACCACCTTTCTACTCCTGCTTAATTTTGCCTCCTTCCTCCTTTACAGGAGTGTCATACAGGAGTATCAGAACAGATTTGTGCTGAAGGCTTTCCCTGTCCAGTCCTGTTTCCTCCCCCTTCAGCTTTCATAGGTGTTACCATCCGATAAACTTCTTACACGCCCAACTCTGTATGGCTTGGGTCATACTATCCAGCTATCCGTACTGGCCTTAGGGTCCTATGCACTCTAGAGTGATGGAGGAAAAGACGTAGTAAGGAACTCATGGCAATGGTGGTGACAAAATCACGACATAGGCTCCTAGGGTTCTAAAGTCAGGCGTGTAAGTTGTACTGGGGAATTACACGTCTTGGAAAAGCAGCTCCCGGTGTCATCCTGGGCCATCGGAGAGAAGAAACACTTGATCTTGAGACACCAAGTGACTAGTATCTGGAACTGCTCATTAAGAATGGAGTTCTATCCAAGCCACCAACTCATAGAGTCATACACAGCACTGCTTCTTCAGATGGGGCTGAGCTGGGCTACAGGGCACAAGTCTGCTGCGTGAGCAGGTAGCGCAGGCCCCCATGTCACCCCCCAGGACGGGACTGCCCTCCTTCCTCAGCCCACACCTATGGCCACATGGGGGAGGGGAGCCCTTAGGTCCAGATGAAGGAGAAAGAAAACACCTGTGCTTGTTTCTGACGGCACGCTGCGCTGTTGCAAGGTGAAAAGGGACAGCAGCTGCATTACACGTGCATTACAGCCACACTCAGGGCTGGCTTGGAAAGACAGAGGTTAGGGAATATTTTCCGAATGGATGCAACGATGAGTGGTGCCGCATATCATACACTTTGTTAAGAAAGCAAAGCAGCCCAAGGTAAGAACACACAGAGACTTGTGGTCAGTGGTGAATGGTCTGGCAGGGTAGTCGGGGCCGTAGAGAATAAAAGGCTACAGGTTAAAAAAAAAAAAAAAAAAAAAAAAAGGCTACAGGTTTAGAGACAAGGAAGTATGGAGCAGGAAGACGGACATATGGGATTAAGCATACAGTGTGAAGTGTGACCTTTCTGTTACGTGGTCACGCCCACCAGAAGCATCCACCATGGGATGGCACATATAGAAAATGACCTGGCCAGCTGATGCAACCAGCCTTTGTCACCAGCTACCCGGTTAGAGGCATTGTGGGTACAAGAACAGAGTCGCCACGGCTGGGAGGAGGAGGCTATGTCAAGGCCCAATAGCATGGACTCCCAATTGCCAAAGCTGACCCAGCTACCGACTTTTCTTAAGGTGGAACCTGCCAGCAACAGAGACTGACTCTGAGACCCTGATATGGCGCTATTCGCACCTGGTACCAAATTGACGAAACTCAGTTCCTACCTCCCTGGGAGACATATGGTTCATTCTCACAAAACAGACACTCATTCTGAGTATGGATTTGCTTTTCTTCCCTGCAGAACCTCAGCCTCCAAGACTATCCAGGGACTTACAGAATGCCTGATTTATAGGCAGCTACTCAACACAGCATCTGACCAAGGGACCAACTTCTCAGCAGAGGACTGGGAATGGGCCCACGACCATGAGTTGCCTTGTATGCTGCACCATCTAGAACTCGCTGGCCTGAGAGCATGACAGGATGGCTGGCTGAAGGCACACCTGGAGGCACTACCCTGTGAGGGTGTGTGGCCATCTTTCGGGATGCGATAGACACGGTGAAAAGGAGTTTTCAATACGGTGTTGTGTCCTCATTGGAAGAGTGAGAACCAAGGGGGGAAGGAGTTTCTCCTCTTACCATCATCGCTCCCACTTACCTGATGAAAGACTGTGACTGCTGTCCCCACAACTCTGGGCTCTGCGTGGTCAGAGGTCCTGGTCCCCAGGGCATGTACTCTTGCTAGAGGATACAGCAAGCATCCCATTGCACTATGAGCTATGGCTGCTGCCTGTGTACTTTGGATTCTTTGTGCTCAGGGATCAAAAGGCAAGAGGAGGAATCACCATCTTGACAAGAGAAGGTAGGGTTGCTGACACACAGGAGGGCAGGAAGGAGTCTATGTGGAACTCGGGTGATCTACTTGGGGCCCTGTTAGAACTCTCTTGCCCAACTGTGACTAAAATGGAGAACTGCAGCAATACTGGCCTGAAAGGATAAAGTTACCAGGGAGGGTTTGCATTCCACCACCAGGTGAACCTCGGAGAGCAGCAGACATGAGTGCTGAACAAGGGGAGTTTAAAATGGTCAGTGGAGGGGGGAGGTGACCAAGACCAGCTGTGGCTCTGAGACCAACTCCAGTCAGAGGGGCTGCAGTTTGTCCCTCTACCCTCTCTCTTTTAAGTTCTGCTTCAGGAAGAGAGGCACACTGGAACCCCGGAGGAGCGGGGCCCCAAACACGGATGGAGAAGTGGAACCACATGGTGCAAGAAAAGGTCTGGAGCACCCACGTGTCCCTTCCAGAAAGAACCTGACGTTCTGCTGTGAGGAGCATAGTTAGCTGACAGCTTTGGCGCCAGTGGATTTGAGATCTGCTGCTGTGTGTGAACTAAGGTCACATTCTTCCTGGGCCGCCCTCAGCCAATGATGGCCCAGAGCAGATTCTGGTGCCTGGCCACCCTCCCCCAACACAAGAGTCTTAAAGGGAAGGCTGTGCTCTGGAGCTTCTCACTAATTTGGCCAAGACTTTATCACTCTCTAAGACTTTTCTGCTTTATCCTTCATCCTCCCTCTTTTGAAGGTGTTATCTCCTCCCCTCTCCCTCAAAAAAAAAAAAAAAATTCTCTTATACTTCTAAATCCATCTTAGAGTCCACCTCCCAGTGGCCCAGAGAGGATACGTACACTCTTCTTATTCCCTTCTTGGCCATTAACATAATTGTAATTGTTCTGTCAGTTGTGTAATCATTTCCTCACTGCCACTGTCTACTCCAACAAACTCTTTGAGAGCCACTACCAGGCCTGTCTTGTACACCATTGTATTTCTAGGTCTTAACATAGGATCAAGCATATACTAGGTGCTCATTAAATATCCCCCACCACTGAAGAGCTACACCCACATTTATATTTGGCCACCCTGGACATCTTATTCTAATTCCTGCTATGTGTGGGATGTGTGCACAAATGTCTTCCTCACTCACAATTTCACTCATGGTTTTGGACAATACAGATTATTTGCTCTAAGCCAGAGGTTCTCAAAGGTTAGTGTGTATCAGAAGCACCTGAAGAGCTTGTTAAAACACAGACTACTGGGCACCAGCCCCAGAGTTTCTGACTCTGTGTGTCTGGGTGGAATCTGAGAATCTGCATTCTTAACAAGTTCCCAGGTGATGCTGGGGCTGCAGGGCAGGGAACCACCCTTTATGGACCACCTGTCCGAAGCCCTTGGCCCTCCCCCGTTAGCAGAGGACCCCATCCCCTTTCTGAGTCTCCGTCACATGCTCTTGCTTTTCTGCCAATCTTCCCAACACTCACGCACCCCAGAGCGCAGCTCACCTGTCGTCACCTCAAGTAAACCCAGCCTCAAGCATGCCTTGAATATTTTCAGCAGCAGGTAACTCTTTCCCACATTCTTATCTCCAGCCCATGTTCTGCTTCTCAGCTCAAGGTCAAACTTTCACTAACTATTAAAGAAAAAAAAAAAAGCCACGCTGTATATAGGGGGATCCTGTTTTACACAATGGCAGCATGAAAAAGGGATAATAGTCAATCTGGGCTGTAGTTTTCTCATTTGTAAAAATGAGGACAGGGCTTCCCTGGTGGCGCAGTGGTTGAGAGTCTGCCTGCCGATGCAGGGGACACGGGTTCAAGCCCTGGTCTGGGAGGATCCCACATGCCGCAGAGCAACTGGGCCCGTGAGCCACAACTACTGAGCCTGCGCTCTGCAACAAGAGAGGCCACGACAGTGAGAGGTCCGCACACCGCGATGAAGAGTGGCCCTCGCTTGCCGCAACTAGAGAAAGCCCTCGCACAGAAACAAAGACCCAACATGGCAAAAATAAATAAATTAATTACTAAACTCCTACCCCCAACATCTTCTTAAAAAAAAAGGACAACCATCATTTTCTGTAAGGTCAAATAGGGGAATGAATGTGGGGACAGAAAACATAGCTCAGGACATTTAAAAAATATTAAGTGATTTCCACATTGGGCAGATGGTCACGTGTGCCAGCTACATTTTGGGGAAAGAAACATGTTTAATTGTACAAGGCCTTTTTTTTTTTTGGTGTCTTTTATTTCTCTAACATATATCTTTCCTTAACACTCCATCTTCCAAAAAGGGAAAAATAAATATGACATCTGTTTAAAGTTAGGTGAAATGGTATTATTGCCAGTCCATATAAAAACAATGAAGAAAAAGCATCTCAAAATTAAAATCTGCTGCTTTCCTCAAATTAGAAGGGGGCAAGTTGTTAGCACTTAATATATGTTATTACATATCATATTTTTATTTCACCATTTACACCCACACTAGAAAGCTTGGGAAAAAATACTGAGGACATCAGCCATGAATATTAATTTAATCTCATGATCAATAAAAACCAGAAGCTATACATACTGTAGGTAATATCTCACAATGAATACTTCTAGAGAATAAATTCTTTATCAACACGCATTCTTCCTTCACGCATGGCATACAGGCGACATTAAACTGTTATCACAGGGTGGGTGGATAGCAATACTTTTTTGAGCAATTAATGTCTAACAATTCCAGAATGCAGCAATTAAAAACTGTTACCATCTGGTGACAACTCCATGATATGCATGGCTCAAAAATTTACCTGGCTGAGAGTATACAAGATAAATTTTAAAATCTATCAAAAGCAGCCATGCGGTCAAAAATGACTAAGTATGTAGAAAATCACAAAGTATGTCCACCATATGACAAGACTGTGTACTAACAACCACTGCACTGTGTCCTGTGTGTGGCTGTCCCCATTTTCCCCTCAGTAAGAGTGGCCGACTCCAGCTAGAAAGCCGTAAGATAAACTTTGCAGGTGACCTATGGAACAGATTGGCAGTTTCAATTGTCCCTTCCATAAAGTGGTTTAATTAAAAAAAAAAACAAAAAAACCAACGTTTTATTGTATCTGAACATCAGATACAATGCTGCAAATTGGAAAGAAAACCTAACAAATTTAGGAAACCTAATATTAATGCTTATACTCAATACCGAAGATAAGACTCAATATGAAAGAAAGGAAACAAAAGGGTATGGACGTTATGTCTAATAAAACCAGGAGTGATATTGGAAAAATATGTAAACATTGGTAAGGCGTGTGCATCAACCAGTTAGACAGAACGCTGAGCACTGCAGGATCCTGGAGACTCACTACTTTGCCAGATATTAACTCTTTAGTTGCTGGGCTATTAGGAGGTCCAGGAAAGGGCCAGGGTGAAAGGGAGCACAGCACTTAGGAAGAGGCAGTAGATTGGGGAAATGGCTATGTATTAACCAGTACCAGTAGGGCCATACCACTAGTACATACTGGCCAAATACCATCTTCAAGCCTGATATTAAAAGAGCCTGGTGGCACTCACCAACATTAGGGATTGACTGATTCATTCATGAATTATTTTAGGAAAGCCAGGCATCTAGAAAAAGGAGATTAAGCATCTATTTGTAACTTAAATAGGGATTTTTGATCTTCATCACTTGAGTAATTATTAGAAATATTTTCTCATCATTAATGAGAAATCAAGGCAAAAATGCAGAAATACGTTGTATCAGCAACCTAAGAAATAGGACTTTCAAAGTTTCAAAGTGCACGCCTCAGCGTGTTTAAGGACTTACGGTGATTACTGATCACTTACTATAAATCAGACACAAAGCTGAGCACTGTATACTACATGAGTTCCATTATTCCTTGACAGCATCTGGTGAGGTCGGTATTATTATTAGTGCTTTTACAGAGGAAGAAATGAGGTTCAATATTTTGCCCAAGGCTACATGGTTAGTAAGCAAACCAGACTAATCTCAAAGCCTGTGCATTACTATAACCACCACACTACACTCTTCCTCCTTAGCTTTACCCTAACCCGTGCCATCTGCCCCGGGCTGACTGAATGGACAGCCACATTTGCTTAGACTTCACTGCTGATAACATCTGGGATGATGGTTCTCTTTATGGTCTATAAATAAGACAAGAACAAATATTTTCCTTGCTGCTGAATAAAATACTACCACACCAGAAAGGAACATATATAAAGCCCGACTAAAGGTCTGATTTAAGTTCCTAACCACCAAAGCGTGAAGGAAACCTAATGGTGGTTCTTCGTGAACTTCATTAAAGCACTGTCCACCATGCATTGGAATTCATGCTCCACTGGGGCCCATTTTGAGACAGTCCCAGAGAATGAATAACCACAAACATGAAAGAGGCTCCCTATATTATATGAGAAAAAGGGAAAGTAAGTTGACCCAATTTAATGGTGTCATAATTTTTAAAATGGTGTCGATGGGAAATTCATTTCTTAAAACGTATCAATTCTTGCTAGTCTAGGACAGGCGTTGAAAATAAATATAAAATATCCCCTTTCCTTTTCTAAGTATTTGGAGAGTAACATATAGAGCTACTTGTTTTCTGAAAAGAATATATGTATTTAATATCTGAAGCAGGAATCAATGGAAAATTTTAAGATACATGGCACAGCATCCATCTCTCCAATAGTTCAATAACTGTAACGTGATTCATTTGTTGTATGAAACAAAACAGTCTTTGCGGAAAGGTCATCTAACTCATAAAGGAATAACAGAGAGATGGCTCAGCTCTGTCACTACAGGACCTGAGCAAGCTGGGACCCTGCTGTCCAGCAAGGCCGGCCACATAGCAGCACAGCAGCCTCTGTGCTCTGACCTTTTCTCTCCCACCAGAGGCAACAGATAGAACAGGGCATCCAGCATTTCAGGACAGGACGAGATATTTATAAGTTTCTCACGTTTTCCTGAAAGAGACTTAAATATCCCTTACCAGGAAGTTCCAGTTGGCATTAATCTGAGTCACCACGCCAGAGAGGAACACGCCCAGGAAGAGGAGGGAACAGATGAAAGCCGTCACAGACACGAACATGACCCATCCTTGCAGCAGAGGTAGAGGAACATTGGAGGAGGCGACCAGGATCCACACGAGTCCCCCAAGCACCTAAAGGGAAAACGAAACACGGTAATGGGTTTGGGCCATAGAACTGAACATGCTTGCGCCAGGCTCACGACTGCCTTTGCTCCCCCCCAGACTCCTGCACGTGTTCCTGCAACCCCGCCAGCGACTCGTCTCTATCATTACTGGAGAGCTTTCTTCTCTCAGGTGTAGGCCAGCACTTCTACTCTGGGACCTGATCTGACTCCACGCCTATTTCTGCACCTGCCTTCCTGTTGGACCCTCATCCTCAGCCCATGACCAGGCTCAGTATTCTTTCACCATCTAAAAGTATTTTCCTTTAAAAGAACTTGAAAAAGAATAGATACATGTATATGTATAACTGAATCACTTTGCTGTACACCTGAAACTAACACAACATTGTTAATCAACTATGCTCTGATATAAAATAACAATTAAAATAAATAAATAAATGAAAGTATTTTCTGTTGACCCTGCTGCCTCTCGAACTACTGCCCTCTCTGAGGATTTCCCTTTTCAGTACACCATTTTTACAAATTCATCTTTGCTAGGCCTCCACCTTCTCTCCTTGCTGTTACTCTTCAAACCACTGTCCACTGGCTTCTGCTCTCACCATTTCTGAGAGGCTATTAACAACGATCAGCCATGACTTCCTAACTTGTCACTTCTAATGGCCATGTTTCAGTCCTTATCGTGACCGATTTGTACAGGTGAGGTCATTGCCTATATATAGAATAGCAGCTATTGTACATGACAGTAAACAATAAAACCTTCCATCATTTACTGACACTCTTCTATGTGCTGGGCATGAGAATAGATACTTGAGATATTCACAGATCTAATATTCAGTAAATACCTACTGTCGGGCATTGTGCCAGGTGCTAGGAATAAAACGGTCAACAGTGGTCTCGACCATCACGTAATTCACAGTCTCTTACAGAAAAGAGAAAATTAAGCAAGTCACTAAGATGCTGCTTCACACAAGTCACAACTGGGCAAACACTGGGCAAAGTCCACACAATGAGGGCTCTAAATCCAGATCTGAAAAGTCAGGAAACACTCCCTAGAAGCAACAACCCAAAGGGCCAGGGAGAGCAGCAGAGGGCAGAGAAGGCTCTTCCAGGGCAGGGGGGTGAGTTGAGTCTTAAGATGGTTTGGGGAAGCTGAGAAACAGCCTGGTAGAGCTGAAGGGCAGAGCTCAGGGTGACAGGAGCAGCGGGCACCATGTGCAGAATGGCCAGAGGTGTGAGCTGGACACGCAGCTGTGGGGGGTTCTGAAGGTCAGGTCAAGGGGAGGAACTTCACCCAAGGGCAACGGGAAGCCCCAGATCAGCTTGAGCAGGAATGAGTGTGCTCAGGTTTGTATTTAGGAGTTTCTCTCTGGCTGGAGTGTGACGATGGGCTGGAGGGGAACAGGTGGAGGACTGGGGGACCACAGCGGAGACCGTTACGGTAACAGAGTGTAAAGTAGACTCAAGGAGCTGAGGACAGACAGAGGTGAGTGGCTCAGAGAGAAACTGTGAAGTAGACATGAGGGTGGCTGGTGGCTGATCAGATGTGGGACATGACGGCAAAAGAACAAGTAAGGAAAATACTCAGATTTCTGGCTAGGACGGCTGGGACAGCTGGGAGGGAGTGAGAAGACACAAGAGGAGAAATGGTTAGGGGTGAAGACAGGCAGTTTTACGATCCTGACAGCAACAGCCTCGTGCATACTACCACTAGAGAGATAAAGGCTACACACCCCCTGCATGGCATTCCAGGACCTTTATGAGCAGACCTGCCTTTTGCATACTTGTCTCTTGCCACTAAACCCCTCACATCTCACATTATAGAAAAAGAAATGAACAGTCCAGAGACAAAGCTCTTTCACATCTGAGTGGCCTGACATATGCTGGCCCAGAGCGTCATTCCCTCCCCATGTGTATCTGAGAAACTCCCATGCACAGCTCATCCTGAAGAGCACATCAGCCTAAAGGTCCCTCCTGAGTTCCAACCCATGCTCAGGCCCGCCTCTGCCCTCTGGGCAAGCTCCCTACTATGGATTTGTTACGTTGATGGGAAACATTGTAATTGATGCCCCTGGCTTTCAGTCCAACCGTACTGTCAGATCTTCCTGGCAGCATCCTGCCTTATAACGGCTTGCATCCCATATCATTTATTAATCTACATAATAATTCTTTCCTAACTCTCAGTCAGGCACTGTGCTACATTTGGCAACACAAAAACCTAGGCTACGGTACACCTGCCTGGAGATACCGACAGGCAAATGGGAATCCATTCCCCCCGGCCCCCATCCCCCCACACAACATAGGCGATATCATAGAAGCAGGTACGCCTGGCATACGGAAGGCTCTCAGCTATTTGCTGAGCGAACAAACTCCTAGTTCCCATATGAGAACAGTTGGAGCAGCAAATATTAAAAACCAATAATCACGTGACTCTTGCTAGATAATATCCGAACTGTGTAAGTCACTAAAAGTTAAAAATACAAGTATTAACTTGCTTCTTTAAAAAAGGCCCATACAATTCATTAGTACTTTGAGAAACATTTTGGAAAGTCTAATAAATTATCACTTGAGCAATGATAACAGAAGCCCCAATCTAATAAATTGATAATAGTGGTGGTATATCTCAAGTCCTTATTCCAAATCAAATATGAAGAGTCAACCCAGAAAGTTTTAGGAAGTAAATCTAGGTCATGGGTAATAATGCATATTAAAAAAATGTAACCACAACCTTATTAGTAGCTATGAAAGAAACAGTGTCCCAGGTAAAAGATTCTATACTCTTTCATACTGTTTAATAAATATTTGGAGGTGATAAGATCTTCCATTTTTTCTTTTTTTCTCAGCCTCTTCTTGGTAGACTTTTCTTACTCTCCCATCACAAATAAGCTACATTAAATACTGTTTAAGAAATATATATCATTATTACATATCTATTAATTCAAGAATCATTTATTGAAACTCTAGGTGCCGGTATAAAGAATAATAAAGAACAATTGGCCACTGTTTATTAGGGACAGGCAGACTCAGATAGATAAGCATAATTATATGATATCGAGATTATGATAATTTCACACCTCTGAAGAAGAGGCTATCCGATCCCTTGGAATTAAACATAACATGTAATAAACCTGGACTGGACCTCAAACTGGTCAGCCTCAAATCTGCTGCCAGGCACTGTAGAAGGACACTGAGAAAAAAAAAAGAAGGCAAGGTTCAATCTCCAGGAGCTCTAATAAGGGAGAAATAGACACCATCAAATCTGATTCAGGAGCAGATTGTGGCCAGTGCTATAAAAAGGGCTCAACACTCTGTGCTCCGAGAGAGTGCCAGAGGGAAGAAGAAACAGAATGGGAGGAATCTAGACAGTAGGCAGGGGAGGCAGGTTTTTTTTTTTAAACATCTTTATTGGAGTATAATTGCTTTACAATGGTGTGTTAGTTTCTGCTTTATAACAAAGTGAATCAGTTATACATATACATATGTTCCCATATCTCTTCCCTCTTGCATCTCCCTCCCTCCCACCCTCCCTATCCCACCCTTCTAGGTGGTCACAAAGCACCGAGTTTATCTCCCTATGCTATGCGGCTGCTTCCCACTAGTTATCTATTTTACGTTTGGTAGTGTATATATGTCCATGCCACTCTCTCACTTTGTCACAGCTTACCCTTCCCCGTCCCCATGTCCTCAAGTCCATTCTCTAGTAGGTCTGTGTCTTTATTCCCGTCTTACCCCTAGGTTCTTCATGACCTGTTTTTTTTTTTTGAAGTGGGCTTTCAAGGCAGACGAGGGCTGTGACAGCGGATGCTAATGTGAGACAGTAGAGATGAACTCTTCTTGTCGGACTCAAAACTACAGCCCCTCCCAAACCTCAAAAGCTTGGAAAGGGAACTAAGTGTGTATATGAAAAGAGAACAGACTTGCCTCCCCATTTGTGGTGTGTGTGTGGCTGGAAAGGGGGCAGGGGAGGCAGGAAGGTGTATGGATGCCTCCCCCGTCCCAAATATACATACACACACACTACATCCCTAGATCGGAGCTTTGGAACATAGAGGATGGCCCAGAGAAGAGAAATAGTCCCACACTGGAGATCCACCTTCCTCGTTGCAAGACTGTCACATTGGTGAATGGGTCCCTAGGGCCTTGACACAGTTATTTCTCCTTACTTCACGATAAGCTACCTTTTCTTTTGGCCAAAAGCTACCTTTTCTCCTGAGCTTCCCAATCTAGCTCCAACTTTAAAAACTGAGCTTTTAATAACATTACCAATGCTTAGTATATTCCCTTCACCTAATTCTGCACATTACAAAGCTCAGAGTATTTACCATTCATGTTAATTATCAGCATCGCTGTTCAGTAGAGGTGGCTCTGGAGGTAGCCTGTTTTTAGAAGTGAAATGCAGAGCACAGAAATGGTTAAAATCTGAGGGAGAATAGTTGATATCGTTTCGTAGCAACCGCAGAGTGCACACACCCTGAAGAAGGCTGGAATTCCTGTTCACTCACGGTGAACTGAATCCACATTCTGACCCCTTGTCTATCACGGCCTTCCACCACTCTCTGGTGTCCTAAAAAGTCTGATAATTATACACAAAACTCCCAAATGCACCACCTTTTGAAAGTTCTGTAAGGAACCAAGTCAGGGCTCATGACTCTGAATCTCAAGCTCTGACAAAAAGACAACCCGACTTCCAGGTAATGCACAGGCAAACACGTCTTCACGTAGATATCGGTCTTCCCCTGCGACCCCTCACCTCCTGAGCTCAAATTTAGGTGAACCTGGCACACACCTCAAGTGCTCAAATATATCCCGAGTTGCCGTGATTAAGTTGCTACCCATTCCAAGACCCGCGTCTCTCCTTTGTGGCTGACTGTAGTATATGCTCATCCTTCAGTTTAGCTCCTGCAGGGCAGAAGGGTGTACCTTGGCTGAAGCCTTCCCATAAGAAAGCCATGGAAGTATTATTCATCCACACGTCACACCGAACTGAACCCTCAGAGCTGGAGCTAAAACATGTTTTCACTAGGAACTGTGGACTGGCAAGAATATGTAACCCCGCGGGAAACCATGGTCTTTAGCAAGCAGCGATTCTGGCTGTGTGGATTACAGACTTCCCAGATTGAGTCCTATTTGGACGGTCTTCCTATGTCCCCAAAGGATTCCTTTTGCAAACACCCTTTTTCTTTTCAAATGTTGCTTATTTCCTAATAGCGTGCTTTTAAAACATGCCCTCCGACATCTTGGCTAATAATTTTCAAACCACTTGGACACCTTCATCTTAGTATACTCTTATTATTCACTGAGTAAACAGGCCAATTCCTACTCTGACCTATTTTCAGTCAGTGTTTGGAATGAAACCAGGGAAAGGTAAGTGAAGCTGAAGGTATAAAGGACTGGTTAGACCGCCCTAAGGAGAAACATTTCAATACTTAGAACTTTCTGTGTATAACATATGACCCTCTCTTTCCAGTTCTCCTACTGCTTACATGCTGGGCTTTTCATCACTTTAAATCAGTGAGGACGAACAAATCAGAAAGACTAGAGGAAAAAAATGTCTTCCAACCTGGCTTACGGAGTTAATCTGAGTAAGAGGTCGAAGCTGGTGAGGGTAACAGAAATACGAGCTAGCATTTATCTAGGTCTTGTGTTCAAGCACTATTCTAAGGGTTTTATTTGTACCAATTTAATCCTCTGAGATTAACACTGAGAGAATAAACACTGAGAGCTAAGTACTATTATTATTACCATTTTATAGAGAAGTTAATCAAGGTAGAGAGCCATTAATAAATTGTTCTAAGTTATGCAGTTAATAAATGTTAGACCTGGGATTTGAACCCGGCAACTGGCTACCAGAGCTTATGCTCTTAACATTACGTTAGGTCGCCCCCATCAAAGTTTCGTGTTTATTCTAGAGCAGGGTTTCTATACTTTTGCCATGGATTGGTTTGGGGCAGGGGCAGGGTTGATTCTCCAAAATCATATCAAATTGGGTAGATAAGTGCATATACATTTTTCTGAGGGCACAGTCTACACTGTTCATCAGAATCGCAAAGTGGTTTGTGGCCCTCCAAAAGTTCAGAATACCTTATCTTCTTGATAACCCCTCCGATTTCAATGGGTGCTACAAATGAGACAATAGGATTAAAGGATGTTAAACACGCTCAGACCATTTATCTTCTAGTGAATAGATTACCTATAACTCCATTTTACACACAACTTGTATTCCAAAGAATGTTTTTAAGTGGGAACATCCTTCAGTCAACAGATACAATACCTGATAGCTGTGTTTACAAGGCAGCCCATCAAAGTGTAAAGTCACTCATGATGTGACTGCAGTCCCGTGGCTACAGCACTGGTGAATACTCCTGCCTGCCTCTCCAAGCTCACCCTCTCCCCTGCAATGCTCCTTTCCCTGCCACCCTGTCTCTGCACTGCAGCCTCTGTCCCTCATCCCCTGCACTCAAAGCGTCTATTACGCTGGTCCACGCTTCTGCTCAGCATGCCGCCATCAGAATTTTCGCTGGATAACTAAACTCCAGTACTATGTCTTCCAGAAAGACTTCTCTGGCTGGATGCCATCTCTCGGTGCTTCCATGGCTACCAAGCTGATAGTAATCTTAAAATGGAAAGCCCATATTATAGGGGAGAAGTATGCTCTGGCCCTCTTTTATTCTTATTTATAATTGCCCTTGATTTTTAAAATCGTCTTTTCATGTTTATAGGTAACTAGCTATCACCTAGGTTAAAAACATTCACACATGCCTATGCTTCAGTATCAACAAGGACTGTACAAGTCATTCCCTCTTTTCTTTCTTTTTACCTTCCTTCTTCTGAAAGCTATTATACGAAAGTTAGGGATGTCATCTATGGCGACTACGAAAGGGCATGGCCCTCTTCATATAAAATATGACAGAGGAAATTCAGGTCAAACTTTAAACTCCTGGAGAGGAGTCATGACATTTTAAAAGTTGGGCAATAATAAATGCTGGAGAGGGTGTGGAGAAAAAGGAACCCTTCTACACTGTTGGTGGTAATGTAAATTGGTATAACCACTATGGAGAACAACATGGAGGTTCTTTAAAAAACTAAATAGAGCTACAATATAATCCAGCAATCCCACTCCTGGGCATATATCCAGAGAAAAGATACATAATACATAATGCATAATTCGAAAAGATATATGCACCCCAATGTTCATACCAGCACTATTTACAATAGCTAAGACATGGAAGCCACCTGTGTCCACTGACAGATGAATGGATAAAGAAGATGTAGTATATACACACATGGAATATTACTCAGCCATAAAAAAGAATGAAATAATGCCATCTGCAGCAACATGGATGGACCCAGAGATTATCATACTAAGTGAGGTTAAGCCAGACTAAGACAAATATTATATGATACAGCTTATATGTCTAATCTAAAAATGATACAAATGAACTTATTTACAAAACAGAAATAGACTCACAGAAATAGAATATAAACTTATGGTTACCAAAGGGGAAAGGGCAGAGGGATAAATTAGGAGTTTGGGATTAAAATATGTACACTACTATATATAAAATAGAGAACCAGCAAGGACCTACTGTATAGCAGAGGGAACTATACTCAGTATCATGTAATAACGTATAATGGAAGAGAGTGTAAAAAAAAGCATATATATACATATATATTGATAATTGAATCTGCTGTAAATGAATGAACTGTGCTGTACATGTGAAACTAACACAACATTGCAAATCAACTATATTTCAATAAAAAGTTAAAAAATAAAATGCTAGAAGAAAAAAAAAAGTTGAGGGCTTCCCTGGTGGCGCAGTGGTTGAGAGTCCGCCTGCCGATGCAGGGGACGCGGGTTCGTGCCCCGGTCCGGGAGGATCCCACGTGCCGCGGGACGGCTGGGCCCGTGAGCCGTGGCCGCTGAGCCTGCGTGTCCGGAGCCTGTGCTCCACAACGGGAGAGGCCACAACAGTGAGGGGCCCGCGTACCGCAAAAAAAAAAAAAAAAAAAAAGTTGGGAAAGACATAAGAGGGCGTACTCCAAAGCTGCTCTTCCCCGCTCCAGTCAGTTTCTCTAGAATATTTTCACACTGTTCAGTTTGTCCTACAGAACAATCACACAGCATTTGTTAAGTACTGAACGTGCGTGGTATTGGCTACACCTGCCTGGTTCCTGTCCCATGTCATTACACAGTCTTTCCTATTCAGCTATATCTATGCAGATATGCCACACCCATGGCTCCTACCACCCGGTACGACATTTCTATCAGGCACCACAAGACAAATCTCCTCTCCTTAACCTTTTCCTTTGGAGCTCAAGGTCAAGGTTTTCAGCAACTTGGTTTGAAGTTTTCCATGTTTCAGTTCTTTCTAATTCTTACAGAACTGCCAGCCAGGGAAAACGATTGCTGAAAATAATCTCTGGCAGGGGCACTTTTTTTTCTTATGAAGTTTTAAAGACTTTTTTTCACATGGATGGAGATTTTTAACCCAGACGCAAAGTAAAAATTTTACCTATAGAATTAAAACCCCTTTGAAGCAGGGAAAACACACCCACAGGTAGCCCCTCCTTCACCACTGCAGACACACAATGTCCCTTTGCAACCAAAATCTATTTTCTGGGTGAGAAGAGAGAAGTCTATACAGCTGAACATTTATGTGTTAGTCCACCTACAGTCAAAGCTGCAGGTTGAAAATAACCTGAAATCCCTTCCATAGAATTATCTGCATGACTGCACATGCCTGCTGCACAGCCCCTCCTTCCCCACCATCCTTTCATTAACATTTCATTTTTCTGGCATAAGTCCTCTGTGTTACATCTTATACTTAAGTTTGGTCTACGATCATTTCAGGCCATGTCAAAACTTTACATGGGGCTTCCCCGGTGGCGCAGTGGTTGAGAGTCCACCTGCCGATGCAGGGGACACGGGTTCGTGCCCCGGTCCGGGAAGATCCCACATGCCGCGGAGCGGCTGGGCCCGTGAGCCATGGCCGCTGAGCCTGCGCGTCCGGAGTCTGTGCTCCGCAACGGGAGAGGCCACAACAGTGAGAAGCCCGCATACCACAAAAAAAAAAAAAAAAAAAAAAAAACTTTACATATGTGGCTGGCCTTGTAAATATCAAATCTGTGCCTCTTCTCGGCTTCTTTTCTTTGTCCCACTTCTAGTTCTCATCACCCCTCATCCAAACCACTGCAATAAGCCCTTTAGCTGACCTTCCTGCCTTCAATCTCTCTGCTTTATAACCAAACTTCATTACTCAAAGATTTCTGCAAGTCTGATCAAGTTATCCCTGTCCTTCAGCAGCTCCCCATCACAGACAAAAACAAATGCTATGCCTTGGCCTATCATTCCTCAGCAAACCACACCTTGAACCCTACCTGCTCTTTTTCCTCCTCCTGCCACCTCCCCATAAGTCATGTAGAAAAACACACACAGAAAAACACCAACCATTGCCAGAACTTCATGCCATGGTCTTTCTTGTCCCTGGGGTTTGCACATGCCCTTGTTTCTACCTGGAATTCTCTTGCCCACTTTTGTCTACTGAACCTCTACTCATCATTTCAGGCTAAATTCAAATGTCACCATCCCATTAAAGCTGCCTGTCCTGGCCTTCCCAGTGGCCAGATGTACTCCACCCTGTTTTTCAATAGTACTTTTCATAAACCAATTTTTTTTTTTTTTTTTTTTTTTGCGATACGCGGGCCTCTCACTGTTGTGGCCTCTCCCATTGCGGAGCACAGGCTCCAGACGCGCAGGCTCAGCGGCCATGGCTCACGGGCCCAGCCGCTCCGCAGCACGTGGGATCCTCCCGGACCGGGGCACGAACCCACGTCCCCTGCATCGGCAGGCAGACTCTCAACCACTGCGCCACCAGGGAAGCCCATAAACCAATTTTATCACTTCAAATGCAGCTCTGTAATTCTTTCTTGGATTTATACTTTACTGTATAGGACTTTCTTTTAAGGGCAGGAGTTATGTTAATTATCCTATTTCCAGGGCATAAGGCCTGATGCATAGCAGGTTATTAATTATTTGTTGAAAAAATGAAAATTATTATCGCATCCAAAACACTGCAGTTAGAAGGCTGTGAATAAGAGTCCTAGACCATCTCCCATAAAGAGAAATGTTCAGGAATATCATGGGGAATGTAAACAGTTTCCTAAATACTGAAACTGTGAAACACACTGAATTCAATAATGACCTTTATTCTTTTCCATGTTTAATACTGTTACTTCCAATCTTCTTGTGCATAATACTCACTGAGGACAAAGGACCAGAAATAGCTTGTTTAGCCCAATAGTACAGATGTTCCCATGTCATTTTCTTATAATACACCTGCCTGGAAAGTGCTTTAGCTATAGTTCACTTTCCATTGTTGTGTCTTTATTCCCTGAATGGTAGTTATTTTGGGGGCATATCCTCTCAACTAGGTTATAAGCTCTTTCAAGTGAGGCAGAGTTTAAATATCTTTGTTCCCAGAATAGTGTCTGCCGCACAACAGGTATTCAATAAACACCTGATGAATGATTTACAAAACATTAATTCAGGAAACACTGAATCAAAACAGTAGATTTTGAAAACGATAACTTTGGAAGGCAACGTTTTCCATCTTAAACTAAAAGGTTTCACTTTGCAAAACTAACTTAGTATTAAACTCTTCATAGCAAGCACACATTGGTAAGTATAGCTGAGTGCAAAAACCCAGAGGTAGACAACTTAGGTGTCTAGCAGTACAACATACCTATCTCAAGAAAACCACACCATGCATGTGAAGTTGCAATACCTCCACCTATAAAGCCAGTGCTATAAACTACTTTGCCTGTTGTTTGGAGGCTGGCAATATCTGTATCTTTTGAATTATCTCCCCAACAAATGCCTGACACTTGAGAGATTGTGAATGTGGTACAACAAGGCAAATCGAAATTAAATCATTGAGCAAAGTTACTGGTTAGTGCGAGAAGTGAATTCCAAGATCATGGTTTCATTAGCTTAGTCAACTATAGATAGCCCAGCATCTTTGTCAGATGCAGCTTTCAGGTGTTCAGTTTTAGACAGCAACGGGACATAAAGAAATTGCAAAGACAAATGGATTCGACAGAAAGTCAAAATTAAGGAGTTTGGGCATATTCAGAAACACTGGCAGAGGCTAAAACAAAGGGGTCCCCAGAAAGGACATCACCCAGAGCTTAGAACTGCTTCTGGTGAATTCTCACGTTTAATTTACAGAGAGAAATTTCTGAAGAGGAGCCATGGGAGACTGAACAATTTCAAGGGATCAGAAAATCAGAGGGATATTAAGAAATCCGGGACCAAAGTGCTTCAAAAGTGTCTACTTTGCTTATATCTGTGCACCTCCTCTGGTGTGGATGTTCTAGGTAGAGAGAGGGGACCAAGGTGGCCTCCACGTCTGCTCTCTTAAAGCACGTGATCCAATAGCTCTAAGTGGCACGGCAGAATGAGGGCCAAGAAGGAGCTATAGTTTGGCTCTAATGTGGTCTCTTGTTTCTCTGAGGTCACCAGTTTCACCGGAATATTCTGGGCCTTTTATTTTTTGCAGGTTGGGTTGGGGAGGAAGGAGGTTGATATCAAGTAAAAGGTAATGGAGGCCTATGATTTAAACCTATCGAGATATTTGGCCAAAGAAAGTGAAAATTAAACGGAAATGGCTTTCAGAAGTGATGCTGTTCTATCTAGATAAGGATCCTGGAAGCGTTTTGGGGCTAAGAAGCCAGAGGAAATGAAGAGACGAGAGGAAGGGATTGGATACTTCTGTGAGCCTGGGATTTCCCCTGGGATGGGGCGTGGCAGAAGTTCTAGCAGAGGGAGAGGATTCACATTTGCAAGAGAGAGCTGTCTTGTCCACAGAGCCCCGAAAAGGCCTCCCTTGGTGGTTCCCAGACATGACCGTACATTAGAACCTCCCGGGAGCTTTTTAAAAAACCCGAATGGACTCGGTAGCTCCCCAGAGAGTCTGATTTAATGAGTCTGGCCTAGCGACAGTATTTTAAAAATCTGCCCAAGCAATTAAGTATAGCAGGAGTTGAGAACTAACCAATGGGCTAGATAAATGAAGAGATATGGGGGTGGGAGGGAGGAAATAGAATAAACCACTTTCCACTTTTTTTCTCAGAATTAGGTGGAGTTTCCAAAAGTGTCACATGATCACCAGTGGCTCTTGAGATGGCATTTGATTTGATAGCACATGGCTAGGCCTTCTTTGCATATATATACATATATGTATGTCACAGTTTTTACATATATATGTAAACATATAAGTATCTATTTGAATAAATATTAGAAAAATATGACAGCATATCAAATTTGAGAATTCATGTTTTTATTGCTTAGGATGAGGCTAAGGTCAGGTACTGAAGCTCAGAAAGTGAGTGCATTTAAAGAGCACAATCTGTCAATTCTAGAACAGGTGAATATGGCAGGCAAAAGCTTCTAACAGAGGTAGGCGAACAACTGGAGTCTGAGGAACACGGAACTAAAGTAGCCCAGAGCCTATAAAATCTTTCTTCCCAGGCTTCACTGCTCTCAGGCTGTCCCCCTCCCCACAGTGGGGCTGCCCACCAAGGCCACCCTCTCCCCGCTCTTCTCACCTGGATGCCCGCACCTCATCCCAAGCATTCAGATGCTTCCAAACTGGGCTCAGACTCAAACCAGTTTCTCCTAGCCTCGAAGTCACCATCCGATTACTGATGTCATAGCCGGTAACTCACTTGTCTCCTTTTTCAGATTCAAATCTGAGCTAAACTTAACTTAGGGTGCCTTAGCAAAATAGGGCGGAAAACCAATGCTCACAAGGCGTTCCAGCCCCACAAGCACAAAAGTGAAACCGAAGCGACCCAAATCCAGGTTATGCAAACTCCAAGGTGTGGGTGTGGGTGAGGGGGATGATATGAAAACCCCAAACCGAGCAAACAAAGCCAGCCGGCAGGAAAGGCACTGACTGGCAAATGTTTCACTCTGTATTTGCCATTCTCAGGGCATGATGCAACCTCAGGTTGCCCAATTTATATTTGCACATTTTCCCCAGCGAGCTTCAAAACCTCCCAACTCCATTAAAGTGCCTTTTTAAAAGTTCACGTCTGCAGCCCAAGAAGCCTGCACGACAGGCCGGGTGACCCGACGGTCACCTAGGCCCAACCAAGTGCGCTGAGAGGGTTTGGAGTTGCAAAGGTAGACTCGGAAGGGAGAAGGCGCAAATGCAGGCGGCGAGGAGCTTGACAGCCACGTTTGTACTTTTACCCTACCATTCTTAGCCCACTTGATTAGACACTGCCCAGGGCACCGTATGGGCTTCACCTTTTCCCTGCCCTGCCTCCTGAGCCCCGCTCCTCTCCCCAATCCAAAGGGCGCTCATAATGGTAAAAGGAAAAAAAAAAAAAGCCCACGTCTTCTAGCCCTCCTCCTCCGCTTCCTGGTACCTCCTGCCCCCTCCTTCCACATCCTGGCGGCCTCCTGGTCACCCGGTCGTTGGCTCCACCTTGCAGCACCCAACAAAATGGCAGGTAGCATCAGGCGAGGCCGAGAGCGCCGGCACCCGCTCCAGCCCAGCGTGGCCCCCGGCCAAACCGCCGGGGGTCTCTGACAGTACCCCAACTCCAAAGAGCCTTCTCCTCTCAAAGTCCCCAATCCTCGGCCCGCGGGGCCTCCTGCTCGCTCTCCCGGGACCATTTCTGTCGCCAGCGGAGGAGCAGGTGCCAGCGTAACAGGTGCCAGGCGAGAGGGCCAGGGCGGTGGCGCCGTCGCCCGGGTGCGGGCTGCGCTGGGCATCGGGAGGACCCCGGGAGGGGCGCAGGAGAAGGCCACGCCGGGGGGACGGGAGTTGGGGGCCGCGCACAAGGACGCAGCCCGGGGGGCAGGATGCCGCTGCCAGTTCTCGCCACCCGGGGCGCGACCCTCGCCCAGGCTGCCCCACTTACAATCTCCAGGCAGACGAAGGCGCCCGAGTAGGTCCGCAGGATGTCGGGGCCGACGGGCAGGGTGACCCTTGGCGCCGGGAAGGACACGGCGGGGTTCGGGGGCGGCGGGACTGGCGCTCCGCCGGCCGACATGCTGCCGCTGTCGCTACTGCGTCTCCGCGCGCCGCCGCCACCTCCCTCCGCCCGCCTCCGCCTGCCTCCGCCTCCCGGGCTCCCGCCGCCGCCGCCGCCGCCGCCGCCGCCGCTCGGGTCCGCGGGCTCCGGGCGCGCCGCCCGGGAGGGGGGCGTGGCAGCGCTGTCTTCGGCCAGGCGGGGCCCCGCCCCGTCACGTGGGCCCAGGTGAGCGCGCCTCCGCCCCGGCGCCCGCGCGGGTCACGTGCACAGGTGCGGCGGCCACCTGGCTCGGTCCTTCCTGCTCTGTTCTTCTGGTGCCCTTTGCCGACCAGCGGCCAGCGCTCCTGGAGCGTCTCGACGCCCGGCTCACCGCTCCGCTCTTTATTTTTTCCTTCTTTCCCTCCCCTGGTTTCCACCTATTCTCTTCCACCTGTCCTCCCCCCCAACTCTCACAGCTCCCCTACCCCACTTCCCTCAATTTAGCTGCAAGACTGGTCTTGGACCTGTGACTCAGAAGGTGAAATCAAGGTCATCAGTCACACCTAAAAAGTGGAGTGGATCAGCTTAAAATGGGACTCTTGTGGGATTTTAAAAACACCACTAGAACAGTGTCGCCTACTGAAGTCAGATGGGTCAGCTCCAACGTCTATTGGCAGTGTATGCCGGGCAGGTAACCAAACGCTGTGCGCGCCAGTGGTGTGCTCGTCTGTGAAATGGGGCTGAGGTTAGCTACTCCGTATGGATACCCGAATTACATGATATAACATAAAAAGAGGAAATTCATAGTAAGTGCTCCTCAAATGGTAGCTGACATGATATGACTACTATTTTTCTGATTTTTACACAGGCACACATCACACTGTTGTGTACACATGATGTTGCATAGGTTATATTTTCCACATAAAACTTATTGATTTCACCTGTCTGAAACTTATGAATTGCTGTTGTCTTTTAAACGCTTAAAAGGCAGATTTTTTTTTTTTTTTAAGGATTCTGTGTATGGTTTGGATTCCCTGCCCCAGTTCATCCCCATTTTATATTTGGTTTTAACGTCAACACTTAATAAGTGAAATAAAGGAGATGAGATTAATTTTCTCAAAGATCAGCTGAAAATAAGCAAAACTACACACAGCAGCATACACATGTAGAGCAGGTTGGAAAAAATATTAGGCAACATCACCAGACATTCTCCAAGTCGAATAATAATCTTGTCTATCAGGTTTAGCCTTTGAGGAACTGTGTTTAGCTGTATGCGTTGGTCATCAGATTTTAGTCATTCTACCTCTTTATTATTTTAATAAGCGAAGCTCATAGGTGTGGTGGCAGCATCAGGGTAGATACCACAAAACAGGGTGTGAGTGAAACATTTTGTGTAAATCTCCGATCTTCCCCACCTCTAAAAATCATTACTTCTTGACATTCAATGTGTGGTATTTATTTAATAGGAAATTTCATTTGTTGATCAATGAACCCTCTCTGTGTTTAGATCCAGATTGTCAGGGAATGATCTTTCGTGATTGTTTTATTTTATTTTATTTTCTGCCCAACAGCTCTCAATAAACAAAGTACATCCAAAAGGAAGACCTCTTCAAGTTCTTTACCCTGAAAATGCTCAGCTATAGTGATGGACCCCCAGAATTTCAATGAATAAGCCTACAATGACTTTGAAGTTCCCAGAAGTGCTCAGTGACTCAGAAAAGCCTCAACTGTGCTTGTCTTAAAAATTACCACCAAGGGGAAAACTTCACTGTGTCCCTTCCAGCACCCTCCTTGCTGCACCATGCATCCCCCACCATCCCCGACTCTACCTGCTTTCTACCTGCTTCCACAATGACCAGTGGAATAAAAAAAATATCGTTGAAGCCTCTCCTATTTTTGTAACATATTATTTTAAAATGTTACAATAATAAAAATGCATTCCTCTCTAGAATGATTTTCCACTCTCATGACCACTACCAAAACCTGTTTACTCTTTTTTTAAATTTATTTTTAGCTGTGTTGGGTCTTCATTTCCGTGCGAGGGCTTTCTCTAGTTGCAGCGAGCAGGGGCCACTGTTCATTGCGATGCACGGGCCTCTCACTATCGCGGCCTCTCTTGTTGCGGAGCACAAGCTCCAGACGCTCAGGCTCAGTAGTTGTGGCTCATGGGCCCAGTGGCTCCGTGGCGTGTGGGATCTTCCCAGACCAGGGCTCGAACCCGTGTCCCCTGCATTGGCAGGCAGATTCTCAACCACTGTGCCACCGGGGAAGCCCACAAAACCTGCTTACTCTTGATGATACCAATTTCCTTCTAATGGAGGGCAACAGCTCTGGAATCAAAGAAAGAAAAGCACTCATACCATATCTCTCTCTTCCTCCACACAGTCGACTGTGAGCTCTTCACAGCTTCACTTTTCTGCTCTTTCCCCATCCTGTTTCCATGGTTTACTGACTTTCAACATGACATTTACCTTGCTCACAGACTTCCTTTGGACCCCATTTTTTGGAATGTCATCATTCCTATTCAGGACACTTTCAACAATTTTGCCTTACACCACTTGCTACCTTCAATGAGCTGAAATCACATCTGGACCCACCTTATTGCCTGGCACTTCACCAGCACTATTCCCTTGAATGCTGACGTCTTCTGTCCATCTAACTCTTCTTCCTTTCTCAGTCCATTGGCCTTCAGCCTTTCATTCCCTCTTAATTCTCTCATTGGCCCCATTCTGGCTTTTCTGGTTTCTATCCATCCCGTGCTTATGAGAATGCATTTTAGAGATACTTGTAATAGTCCCAGATATTGCCTCCCATTTTATACTTTACTATAAATGTATCCACACTGCCCCATGTTCTGCAGCATGGATCCATCATCTGCATCTGCTCTTTGATTCTACTCTCACACTGCCCAGGGAGGCTGAAAAAATGTCATAATTAAGACTTTTGTTTCCATTATTAATTCATGTTATCTAATCTTGACTTAGGGATTCTGAGGTATCAATTTCCTCCACCACCCCTCCCCGCTATTTTTCTCACTTATTAACCCATACCTTCTTTCACTGTGCCTGTCTTTGTGCTTGGCACAAGTAGACAAGATGCTGAATGTATGAAAACAAATCTAAGCCATTCCAACCTTCCCTACTTTCTCTTACTTTACAAGGCGTTTTAGGATATCTAACAATGATCCTGTTTCATTGAAAACAGGACCATCAATCCAGTTATCCAACACAAACATCTGGGTGTTTCCCTTGATAGTCACATATTTAACCAGTTAGAAGCTCTGGCAGTCCTACCATCTTATTCTCCAGGATATATCCATTGGGATCTCTCCACTCCCATGTTCTCACTCTATCTCAGGATGCTATCCCTTCTCACGATGAATACTTTAGCAGTCTTGTTTCCCTCTCTTGTATTTTCTACACTGCTCTCAGAATGATTTCTAAACACAAAGTTGATTGCAGTCACACCTCTACTTAAAACTCCTCTAGGATTCCCTACTGTCTCAGGATCTATTTCAAACACCCTGGAATGCATTCAAGGTATTTCTGGGGTATAGCTTCTGATGCACTCTCTTACCTCCACCAGACCTATTAATCCACCTACAGTTCCAATAACTCTCCTGCCTCCAGACCATTACACATTGTCTTCCCTCTAATGGAACATGCTTTCTTCTTACCACCCTACCGCGTATCTATTTTCTGGATAATTCCTTTGGGTCCTAAAGGCAAACTCATTATGGCAGCATTTCTCTGGCTACTGAAGATTATGTAGGGTTCCCTCCCACCCAACGTGTTTCCCTAACCGGATGTGCTCACTCCACATAGAACACTTGCTTCACTCAATTGATATTATATTTTCACTTGTCTCATACCCCTTAGCTAGATTCTAGGATAAGAATCAACCACGATAAACAGACCAAGAAATGATACACATGATTATATTAGTAGAAAGAACATTACGACGGTTATTATAAATGTATTCCGTATTTAAAAAAATAGAGTGAGATTGAGCATGTCATGTAAAAAGGACCCAAACTGAACTTCTAGATACGGTGACTACAGTGTCTGCGATGAAAAATACTTTGCAGAGGATCAGCAGTAGTTTAGGCACAGAAGGGAATATCAGTTTATATGAAGACATAGAAATAGAACATAAAATGAAACACACTGAGTAAAAAAAAAGACTAAAAAATAGACAGCACAGTGAGCCGTGTATTCTCAAATGTTTTAATATATTTGTAATTAGTTTCAGATCTAATAAATTCAATCTAATAAATTCAGTGAACCCCAGGAATTAGAAACATGAAAAAAATCTACAAAAAAAAATCAAATTTCTTAAAAACAATAATAAAGAGAAAATCTTCAGGGCTTCCCTAGTGGCACAGTGGTTAAGAATCCACCTACCAATGCAGGGGCCACAGGTTCGAGCCCTGGTCCGGGAAGACCCCACATGCCGCGGAACAACTAAGCCCATGCACCACAACTACTGAGCCTGCGCTCTAGAGCTCGAGAGCCACAGCTACTGAGCACGCGTGCCGCAACTACTGAAGTTTGCGTGCCTACAGCCCATGCTTCGCAACAAGAGAAGCCACCGCAATGAGAAGCCTGCGCACTGCAACGAAGAGTATCCCCGTTCGCCGCACGTAGAGAAAGCCCAAGCACAACAATGAAGACCCAACGCAGCCAAAAATAAATAAAATAAAAATAAATAAATTTTTTAAAAAAAGAGAAAGTCTTCAAAGTAACCAGCATAAAAGACACATGACATACAGAGAAACAAAGAATGGAAACAGACTTCTTATTGGAAGCAATGCAAGCAAGAAGAGAGTAGAACACCACCCATAAGCTACAAAAAGAAAAAACAAAGAGGGAAAAAAAACAACACTGTCAACCTAAAATTCTATTTGCAGTAAAAATGCTTTCCAATAATATTGTATAATAAGCACACCACAGTAAGAGTAATCAGAAGAAAACCTGAGGGGCTATATTAATATCAGATTAAATAGGTTTCAATGCCAAAAATGTTATCAGAACTAAAGAGGTTATTTCACAATGATAGAAGGGTCAATTTATCATGAGGACTTAAAACTCCTAAATATTTGTGCACTGTATAACAACCTTTTAAAAATAAGTGATGCAAATTCTAGGTAAATGGCAAATTGCTTATAACTCTGTATATTCCAACCTCTGTGCCTTTGTTCACACCTCCAATTGTCCAGTCCCTTGAATAATCCCTCCTACAACCTTTGAATCTATGCTTCAAGCTTCTTCCTGAAAGTCAGCTCTTTCACAATGCCTTCAGTTCTCCTTTTGACCTATCTTTCCAACATCTTTCATGTTCTATCTTATGTAACCGTCATTCATTAGTTCATATACATATACATATGCACACACGCACATTCATAGATAGATGTCTGTGTATGCACACACGTTAATTCATTATAAATATATCTTTCCTATTGAGGATCATGTTTGTGATTTTCCTTTGTATGCCCTGCTGTCTCCTACTCTCTCTATCATTTAGGCACAGTGCTTTGCACATGTTAATTCACTCTTTCATTCAGCAAATTTATTTTCTATTTACTATGTGACCAACCCATGCTAGGCACTAGAGATACAGTGGCACATACAATAGATGGAATACAAGTCTTCTTCAAACTTAGAGTTCAGTGGAGGAGGCAGACATCACTGAAATAAGTATTTATTTTAAATCATAAGGCTATAAAGAACAAGAATGTTTTTTCAGGGTCCTAAGTTGCAAGCAACAGAAAATGAACCTGGCTGAGTTAAACAGAAATAGAATTTATTGAAAAGATGTGATAGTTTATAGATCTGGCAGGAAGTTTTGGGAAACCACTCTCAGAAAGTAGATGGGAATAAAGGTGGATGCATAGCCAAAGCCATGCCCCAAATTAAGCTGCAGTCCTAGTCCAGTGAGGGCACTACTTGCGACTCCATTAATCGCTGGAATCCATGACTTGGCACGCCTTACATTGGCAGAACTGGATCAAGGATTCTACCATCAGCATCAATGCTCTTGATGCCTCTGTGATCCCTCAAAACTGGATGTCAGCATAGCCACTCTCACCACTTTGGAATAAATCCTCTTTTGTTTATGCTTCTTTGGGTTACTAGCTTCTCATTTGAACCTGGAAGCAGGTGTATATAATTTGCTAAATGTAGTCCATTCGTCTGCACTCTAGCTGAAAGGAAATCTAAGAACGTGAGGGTTCCATAGTGGGAGGTGGGCTTCTCTCTCACTATAACTCATACTTCAGGAAATTGATCAAATAGGGAATTGGTTCATCTACAGCACAGCCCAAAAGACCTTGACAAATGTTTTCTTTATGTATTGAGTGTATGCAAGTAAATTACAGAGTCTTCTAATGTGGGAAGTTGGGGAAATCTTTGATGAGTAAGTGACATAATCATAAACCTGAAAGCTGAATAAAAGCTGGCTTGACCTATGGGTGGAGGAGAAAAATGTTGTTAGAGACAAAGGGAAGAGCATATGTGAAGACCCTCCTTCAAGCAGCAGTTGGGGTTCAGAAACTGAGTGAAATCCACGGACTTTGAGATGAAGTCAGGGAGTTAGGGAAAGGTCTGGTTTCTTTCCAGGCCCTTCTAGGCCATGCTTAAGTCTATGAACTTTATTCTAATAACTCTATAAGGAGAGTGCAAGGTTAGAGCGCAGGACTAAACTTATGAAGCACAGCTTTAAAGAGATAACTCAGGGCTCTAGGTGAAGAATAAATTGACCCTCAGATGTTGAACGTATCCAACAATAAATGGGCAAGCAGTGGGGTGAGGACGTAAAATTAGAAAACTTTGGAGTGAAAAGACTTGCTTATCTTGGACAAATCAATTAACTTTCCTGAGGTTCATTCCTCATCCATAAAATGTGGGTGATTTTCCTGTATTTATCTACCTTTGAGGTTATTGTGAGGTAAAATGAAATAGAAGATATGATTTCTAACTGTAGAATGCTCACAAATATGAAGTTCTAATAAATATTTAGTGAGCGAGTGAGCGCTCAATTATTTTGCTAAGCATGGTGGAGGGTATACAAATTTATTAAACTTATAGGAATATATTCTAATTTTACAGAATGTCATTTATTATCATTAGTCCCTGGTCTCTATGTTTTTAACTACACTTCTATAGGGAGGCAGTATTATTCTGAAGATTGACTGATATATGTACAGCATTTATTGTAGTACTTGACACACAGTAAGCCACTATTAAGTACTAAACATCGTTAGTAATAATGTATGCATCATAGAAATTATTCCCGAAATATATATATATATATATATATATATATATATATATATATATATATATAATGTTGGTTCTTCATTTTGGTAATTGTTTAAATTTCTCCAATAGAAAATGACTTTACAGTCCATAAAGTAGAGAAATGGGTTAATGTTTACAAAGACAAGAGAGAGCAGGGTTGCCAATATTTTAGAGAAAAAAACCCCAATAAAACCATTTTGAACGGCCAGTTTTGCATTGAGCAACTCAGCACACTGGAAGTGGGAAAGGAATCTTTCCCCAGGGAATTTGTACCATCAATGTTCTTCAAATCTTAGACATAATCAGATCTGACCTTACTAAAAAATTATACAAGGATAGATATAGCCTATTAAGCTAATTTTCCTCTAATTATTGCACATATGAAGGCATAGCCCTTTGAAAGATTATAGTAGAAATCTGTAGCTTGCGGTTTTTAAGGAGACAAACAGATGCCTAAAAAACACACTTTTTTGAAGTGAGGAAAAACAATTGACAGAAAAGTTAGGTAACATGACAAATATTTGGCATGTGTTATACTACCTACTACCTGGTACCCATGACAGACATCAGCAATAAATCAGAAGTTGGCACTTGGGGAAAAAAATCTTTTATTCTTGTTCTAGGTGTTCATAAAAGGGTATTAATTTGCTAATAATCATTCTGGTAGGAGGATGAGATATTCTAAAATGACTAGGAAATAGGCAGCAGAAGACCTTTCTTCTTTAAAAAAAAATCCTTGAATTTCCATATAATAGAGACTAATTAATGTGTTGATGAACTCATCTTTTACATTCCCAGAATCTCTCACATTCCAGGCTATATGGCAACGAGAAATAAGGATAAATGAGTCTAAGAACAGTACTCTACAGACTAGCCTCCCAGGGAAGGAGCTGGCCCCCTGCGAGCTCCATAGTAGCTGGTGACACCTCAGTTCTTAGGGTGAGCAATCCTAGTCAAATGCAAGGCTTGGGCTTCAACCTTTGGTTGAAGGACTGACTGATGCTTTCCCAGGCATAAACCTGATGTTGAAACTCCTGCTGCTAGTTTGGTGTATCATATACCTGGAACTGTAAGGTCTGGACCCCAGCACCCAGAGCAGAGGCTATTTCCCACCCCCGCTAAATACTAAACAGGCAGGATACTGTTGAAGTCAAGTTTCTGCACCACGGCAGCGGGGAAACATACCAGGGAAGAATCAGTGCTTAAAAGTTAAAAATGTGTAAGAGCCAGTGCTATTCATGCAGTTTACAAGTTCACGGCTCAAGGTTTAGGGTCGTCTGAGTCATATCTGGGCTTGTTGGAATGAATAAACAACTGGGAACCTACTTATAGGCCACTAATTCTATATCCAATAGTTTTTCCCAGTGAATGCTTTCTAGCTGACCTGTATGTGGGGTGTGTGTGAGTACAGAGGTGTGTATGCATGAGTGTGTGTGTGTAACATCTGCTCTAGTATTAAAGAATGTTAATTACACCTTCATTGTTTTAATCTGGCTTCTTTCTTTTTTAATGTGAGGTCAAACACTGAAGGTTTAAGAGCTTTGAATAGAGAAAGAAGAGAGAATTTCAGAAAAATAGGGTTTTGTTCCAAATGATGTAGGGTAAATGTGGAGATCACTGTTCCCTGCCCTTTAATGCTTCTTCCCTGTCTGTGCCTAGGATCCACCTTATAAAACCTGCTAATCTACTTAGTTCAATCATTTCTCTGTGGTTTCACCACCCACCCAGTTCTTTAGAGCTTCTTGCTTTTTTTGCTTTTCTAAGTTCTCATCTCAACAGCTCCCAGCCAGGATTCCGATTTCTCTCTGCCTAGCTTCCGCAGAATGACAACCTATTTAGATCACATCTGGTTTCTTCTGCAGACTCACCTGTTATCACTTTCTTCCTCTCCACACAGCCACCAGAGTGCCACCCTCCAAACGCAGGCTTTTTTCAGCATGACTTAGTTCCCAGAATGGCCTCTAGCCAGTGTGCTGGTAAGTGTTTAACAACCATCCGGGGCAGAGGGGAGCTCTGATTTGTAGCCCATGTTGATTTCCACGGTGCAAATATTTCTGCCGGGGTCAACTTCAAATTACCGATGTGAAATCACTGAAAGTGGAGTTATAAAGAGGTGTGCAGCACATTGTATATTCCCTGTACAGGTATGATAGGTGGAGGTAATCTCAAGAGCATAGATGATAAAAAATAGCAAAATAATTAGGAATTGTTGAGTATCTGTTACCTGTATTTCTAGCATAATTTATCTACCTATAAGTTTATATAAGTTAAATTTTAATTATAGCTATATGTAATAAGCAGTCTGCAAGTTTCTTAAAAAATTGGCAGTCAGCTCTGATGAGCAGGTATAGGCTGGCCCCAGCACACCACTGATTCCAGAACAATACTGCTTCTATCCCACCATTCAGGAAGAGGCAAGAGAAGTGGGTGGTTCAATGTTTTCAACTGCACACAGGTGGTATTTTGATATCCACCAGTGAAAAGAGTTGAAAAATCAGTTTCTATGAAGTTTTGGAGCTAAATTCTCTATATAAGCTGAATATCTGTATCTATATCTAATTAGTTACATAGTTTGTATGCATGTGATATATAATATTTGAAATGCATGCTGCCATATAGGCTATATATTCTATATTTTGTGTGTATATATTATGTATACTAAATGTACATAATGTATATTGTATCTGTCTGTATATATACCTTTAAGGAAATTATATAATACTTCTCTCTATATATAAATTCTGCTATGACAATAAATTATGGTAATTAAGGCAGCCACTCAATCAAAATGCCTGGGTTTAAATCACAGTTCCACTGCTTAGCAGGTGTGTGACTTTGGGCAGGTACTTTACCTCTTTGCGTCACGTCACAGTTTCTCTTCCTGTTGAAAAGGAACCTTCCTCCTAATGTCAGAATGAGTGTTAGCATTTAATCAGGGAGTAGATACCAGTGAGTGCCATGGAATAAAGATTGCATTGCAGGAACTCTTACACACCGTGGGAAGAATCAGGGGAATAAAGGTCAGAAAAGATCAGAAAAAAGTTGTTAACCAGCTTCCCCAGCTTGGGTGAATGAGGAGGAATTTTCCAGAAGCTGGGCACCTCCAGCTGGTAAAAGTCTATGGGAGGTTGTTGGTTCTTTGTGGCTGCTGCCTCTATGAGTTCTAGGAGTGACCCTTGAGGTAGGCCTATGACAGTTTACCAGATAAACTGCAGGATGCCCAGTTAAATTTGAATTTCAGATAAGCAACAAATAATTTTTTGGTATAAGTATATCCCAAATAGTGTATGGGACATATCAATACTTAAACCTTTTTAGAAAACGGCTGCTTATATGAAATCCAAATTTAGCTCGACCTCCCTGTATTTTTATTTGCTAAATCTGGCAACCCTAGCCTGTGGTCCCTTTTGGTCAGTAGGGCCAGCAGTTGGGATGGAGAGCTGGCATGGAAGACGAAAAATCAAGAAGAGACTGGAATCCACCAGCACCTCTGCCTCTGCCCCTTATCACCTCTAATCAATGATGACAGAGCACAGTGGCTGCCGCTTCACTTGGACCTCACCAAATCTCACCCAAATCTTTCTTGTGGCCAATCTTGACCTGGAACTCTATAAGTAAAGGACTCTAGGAAATGAAGTTCCAGCTTAGCAAAAATTGACCAGCACAAAATCCCACATTGTGCGGTAAATGAGATAATACACATGAAGTCTTAGAGTAGCACCTACACATAATACACACAACGAATACAAGGGATCATTCCCTAGTCTTAGCAATTCTGCCAAATGGAACCTTGGGTTGAGAGGGCCGTGGGATTTGATGAAGAGCTGTGCGTAAGAGGGAGGAGGTGTAGCATAGGATTAAACCCACAAAACGTTTCTGTACTGGGACAAAAGTCAACGTTATCTTGTGAGAATAAAAGGGCACTCTCTCGGGGAAGTAAACAGTCTCACCCAGATGGGGGCCGGGGCCTGAGGGACAGGCCAGGAAAGGGTGTGGTACCTCTGATCCTGTCGTAGTGTGTGCGTCGTAATGATTTCTGGACACTTTAACCTTGGTTTGTGCCTTTTAATCCTTTCAATGCAAACAGAAGTGTTTGAAAACAGGCTGTGAAGAGGTTGTGCAGCAGTGTTTTACATGCATCACCCTAGGTACGGGGATCCCGGACAGCTGTGGCAGAGACAGATTCTACCTGAGCGCCTTACTACCTAGGTCTTTGCAGGACCATTCAGCATCCGTTGTCCCTCCTCCTGGTACCAGCAGCCTAATTTTGCTTTTAAGGAACTGCCTTTCTCTCATTGATACAAAGGTTAATGTTCCTTGGCTGAGGAGTGACCATGTGATCCACGATTGCCCAATCAGATGTGTGCTCCCTGGCATAGAGACCAAAGCCAGCAACAAAAAGGAGGATTTGATTTCCATTGTCAGTGAAGCTATGACTAGATCATCATCAGTTTCTGCCACCTAGATCCTTTCTTTAAAAATTTTATTGAAGTATAGTTGATTTACAATGTTGTGTTAACTTCTGTACAGCAAAGTGACTCAGTTATACATATATACTCTTTTTAAAATTCTTTTCCATTATTGTTTTTCACAGAATATTGAATATAGTTCCCTGTGCTCTACAGTAGGACCTTGTTGTTTATCCATCCTATATATAATAGTTTGCCTCTGCTAATCCCAAACTCCCAATCCGTCCCTCCCCTCACCTCCCCCTACCCCTTGGCAACTACAAGTCTGTTCTCTATAACTGAGTATGTTTTTGTTTCACAGACATGTTGATTTGTCTTGTATTTCAGATTCCACATATAAAGGATATCATATAGCATTTGTCTTTCTCTTTCTGATTTACTTCGCTTAGTATGATAATCTCTAGGTCCATCCAAGTTGCTGCAAATGGCATTATTTCATTCTTTTTTATGGCTGAGTAATATTCCATTGTATACATATATACCACATCTTCTTTATCCATTCCTCTGTCAATGGACATTTGGGTTGTTTCCATATCTTGGCTATTGTAAATAGTGCTGTTTGCCACCTAGATCCCTTTAGCATCCCTTTTCCCCCTCTAGTAATAGGCAGTTATATTTCCTTTAATGAGCAAGACTTCCCCAATCTCAGTCCATGTAGCTTGGGCAGGGATAGTACCATTCTTGCCTACAAAGGTAAGAACATGGCAGAGGCTTAGCCTATCTTCATATTTCATTCATAATTCAAATCAGTCCTGTGAGGTTCAATCTTGTGGCCCCTATTGGAATGTTTGGGAAAGAGAAATACTGTTTCCACTGGATTATTTCCTCTAAAGATTTTGTGAACCTGGATGTCCCTGGGACCATCTTGTGGCACTAGATAGTGTAAAAGCAATAACAAACAGAGGTAAACAGTCTGAAATGAGGAGAGAGAATGCATCATAATTTAATTTGAACACCTGGATCCAGTTTTCAGTTAAAAGGGTCAATTCATTTCCTCTTCTTTGAGTAGGTTTGGGTTGGGCACACATATAACACAAGGGAAAGCCAAGGATGGTGACTAACTGATATGACACGTAAAGATACAATAAACCACTCTTAGATTTAGACAGTTTATTACTTACACAGAGAACAGTCAGAAGAGTAAGCCAAAGGTATCAGCTCCCCAGGTCTTTGTCCCACACACCAAAAAGGATGACATCAAAACAAAAGGAGCAGATGAAAGAAACCCACGCTGTGACATACACTGTTGCTGAAGAGCCAGCTCTAGGTGACAGCTAATGAGTTTTCTATTCTGCATCTCAGTTCTGAGGAGGGTGGAGCAAAAGTCCTACACTTCATTAGAAACCCAGGAGGCAAGGAGGGAGATGGGAAGGCAAATGGTCGATGGCCTAGTAGCTGTTTCTTAGAGACCTTTCATCCCCTCGTGTACCTGGGGAATCACATGTTCTTCTGCCAAGACTCAGATAAGCTGTGGTTCAAGCCTTTGCCTCTACAGATGCATGCTAGGTCTCTAGGGCACCATGATGGAGCTGTTCCCTCATAAGTCCTGAGTGATACATCACTGCTGTGGACATTTGTTCTCATTTTTGTCAACAGTACAGAAATCGCCTTCCTAAGTTTCAGGACTTCATACCTCATTGAGAAACAGCCCACCACCTCCCATTGTATAAGCTAAAAATGCTAGATTCTTTCTTTTCTTTTGTTTTAAATTGGGGAATAGTTGCTTTACAATGTTGTGTTAGTTTCTGCTATACAACGAAGTGAATCAGCTATATGTATACATATATCCCCTCCCTCTTGGATCTCCCTCCCCCACACCCCCCATTCCACCCATCAAGGTCACCACAGAGCACCGAGCTGAGCTCCCTGTGCTATACAGCCAGTTCCCGCTGGCCACTATGGAGAACAGCATGGAGGTTCCTTAAAAAACCAAAAATAGAACTACCATAGGACCCAGAAATCCCACTCATATACTTTGAGAAAACCATAATTCAAAAAGGCACATGCACCACAATGTTCATTGCAGCACTATTTACAATAGTCAGGACAGGGAAGCAACCTAAGTGTCCATTGACAGATGAATGGATAAAGAAGATGTGGTACTTAGATACTTTCTAATCTCCCTTGTAGATGGGATGGAGCAAGTTACATAGGTACCACCTATTACATGCACTCATTTCCAACTTTGACATAGAACTAGTGTTAAAATGAAGCTGAGACCACACAGACTCTATCCTGATGAGAGTGACTGTCTCTGTAGCATAAATACTGAATTTGCAGTGGCTGCAGTGGTAGCTTTCATTATCTGTGAAGCAAAGGGCAGTGAAGCAGCCCAGAGGAGGCAGCAGAGAGGTCTTCATCAGGGATTTAGAATGATTTTCAGTGTCATTTTTGGGTGCATCACTTACTACCTTTATTCTTGGGTTCTTCTGGAGATTCAGTGAGCTACTCAGTATCCTTTAAGAAAATCATTTTATGTTTAAAATAGTCAAAGTATGTTTCTATCAATTGCACACAAGATCCTTAATTGATACATCCTCTAACACAAAATTTCTACAACCAACCTATTACCTACCACTTTCCACTTGCCATTGATATCAGTCATGCGTCCATCCATCAATCACTAAGATATCTTTATATGGGAGTTGTTTATCCAATACTTCAAGATCTAAAGAAATGCAATTCTAATGATGGCATCTCAGGTTTCATGACAGAAAATGTGTTTCAGTAAAAATGATACACATAAATGGTTCTGAAGAACCTAGGGGCAGGACAGGAATAAAGACGCAGACGTAGAGAATGGACTTGAGGAACGGGAAGGGGGAAGGGTAAGTTGGGGTGAAGTGAGAGAGTGGCATGGACATATATACACTACCAAATGTAAAATAGATAGCTAGTGGGAAGCAGCCGCATAGCACGGGGAGATCAGCTCAGTGATCTGTGACCACCTAGAGGGGTGGAATAGGGAGGGTGGGAAGGAGATGCAAGAGGGAGGAGATATGGGGATGTATGTATACGTATAGCTGATTCACTTTGTTATAAAGCAGAAACTGACACACCATTGTAAAGCAATTATCTCAAATAAAGATGTTTAAAAAAAAAGAAGGGAATGGGGAGTTAGTGTTTAACAAGTACAGATTTTCAGTATGGGATAATGAAAAAGTTCTGGACATGGATGGTGGTGATGGTTGTACAGCAATGTGAATACACTTAATGACACTTAACTGTACATTATTTAAAAATTGTTAAAATGGCAAATTTTATGTTGTGCATATTTTGCCAATTAAAGAAACTTATGAAGAGTAAAAAAAAAAAAAAGATACACGTTCATTTGCAGGCAATATGGAAAACACATTAGAGAGGGAAAAAAATCATCCATAATCCTATCAGCCAATGCTTGTATTTTTTCCTCCCAGTCACTTTCTTATGCTTATTTCCACAGTGGTGATAATAGCATCTAAAGAACTTCTTTCTTCTTTTAGAAAATATAAGCATTTCTCATAGTATTTAGAAAACTCATGGGAGGTTACTTTGCCTATTGTGGCTTTGTAGACTGTTTTCAGTATTGCATTCTTGTAAATACTTCATATTTTGAATACCTCTGTCCATTAAATATTTTTATGTGCTTCAGGTGAATTTCTTAGCATATATTCCTAAAAGTGATATTATTAAGTAAAAGGATATGAAAGTGTCTTGATACATAAATCAGATTGCTTCCCAAAGTGTTATGTACTCTCACCAATCCTGGAGGAGAATGCCAGTTTCACTGCTTGCTAACTAGTATTACATGATGCCATTTTAAAAATTGCCTGATAGTCAAAATGGTATTTTAAATAGATGAATGGCAAAGGGTAAGAAGAAATGATTCATAAAATAAGGACGAAAGGTCTAATAAACAGATGAAAAATATTCACCCTTATTAGTAACAAAAATTAAAATTATACTGATTTCTAAACTATTTTGTGGTCAAGGTTTTTAGAAACATTTACTTTTCATGGCTGTATCTGCCTAAGAGAAAGTCTGATACAGTTTTAAGTGATTATTTAAGCTAAAGAAGTGATGTATTTAGGGTTGCACTTATTTGTATCGGGTGCGTCCGGCCCACACATATCTGCTCTTTATTTTTTCTTTTTCCAGTAACCTTGTGAGGTAGTGATGGATTTTCTCCTTGTTAATATCTCACTGAATACAGTATGTCTGATGTAAGTGGGACAGGATTTTTACAGCAAGAGATTTATTCTTCTAGGTCACATTTTTCTTTGCTGGAGAATGATGTCTCATCCCAAAGTCCTTGTCAGTGACAGTAGCCCAAAGTTTTCGTTACTGTTGTTACAAAATGTCTTCCTATTCTCTTTGCATTTTGCCTGGTATTACTTGATTTTCTTCTTGATGCATATTTCACTGCTTATTTCTTAATGTGTGTACATTTCCCCTTTATACCGTACATTTAAAAATGCCACTTGTAGACATACCGAACTTCTGACCTTATCAAGTTTCATATTTGGTATGAAGCTAAAGAAGAGATGTATTGGATACCTTAGAAGTCAATAGGTCTCTTTATTTATTTATTTTTTTAATATTTATTTATTTGGCTGTGCTGGGTCTTAGTTGCAGCACACGGGATCTTTGTTGCCGTGTGCAGGATCTTTAGTTGCAGCATGGGGATCTTTAGCTGCAGCATGCAAACTCTTAGTTGCAGCATGTGGGATCTAGTTCCCTGACCAGGGATCAAACCTGGGCCCCCTGTATTGGGAACGTGGAGTCTTAGCCGCTGGACCACCAGGGAAGTCCCTAGAGGTCTCTTTAAAGCGGAGGTCACACACTAGCTTATCATGAGCCATAACTGGCCAATAGACATGTTTGCCAAATATGTAAACTTTTAAAAGGAAATCACCAATACTTAAAAATTGTGAGATTTTATTTACAAGTTCAGATTTCAGCTTCCCTTTCAAAAAAATGTTTTATGATCTGGGAACACTAAGTGTACATTTTGTAAAGTGTTTAGACTGGTGCCTGCACATAATAGGTGCTTAATAAACATTGGGTGTCATTATTAACTGCCTGGTCATGTAGACAGTTGAGTCTGCAGCCTTGCTTTAGAATCTCTATATTGGTTTGAGCATCCTCCATGGACGCTGTGCCTTCAAAACAGATTGAAGATTTCCTTGTGGGAATTGTCACTTTCTTCTCAGTAGAACCTCATTGAGGAGGGTGGTCTTCCCCCACCACATGCAAACAGACAAACACACACACAGACACACACTCACACACACACACACACACACACCTCCACCACCACCACCACCACACCAGGTGTCAAGATGGATAGTACTGCAATGCTGGAGAGGTTTAGGGATCTCTGAACAGTGTCTTCTCAGCCAGACAGCCCAACTGCTGCCCCTAGATTGTGAGAAACACAAGGGCAGAGCATTTGTTTTTTATTTCTTCCTTCCTATATCAGTTGAAGACTGGTAATCTCATATAGAAAGATAATCCCTTTTATTTCTCTGGTCCCGTCTCCTCTCACACCTTGCTCAGCCAATTTTTTCCCACACACGTTCTTTTGTATCTTTCTCTTTCTTTCACCTCCTATCATCTCATTCCCTTTAGCACAAACACCTCTAAATGATGTTGTGCTTTTTTTCTCTTTACAGCTGACTTTTTTAAAAAGAGTGATCTATACACATTGTTTACACATTACCACTTTCCTTTTTTTGGCTTTTTCCCAACTCAGATTGAAATTGTTCAAGCCAAGGTCACTAACTACCATCTAGGTATGAAATCTAATGCTAACATTTTTCTTGTTTTTTTTTTTCTATTTCAATATAACAGCTTTCTTAATATATAAATCATATATCACACATTTTACCTACTTGAAGTATAAGTGCAATGATTCAGTCATCACCACAATCACTTTTAGACCATTTTCATTGCTTCAAAAAGAATACCCATAAGCCATCATCCTCCACATGCCCCAGGCCTCCCTGCCCAGCCCGAGACAACCACTGATCTATTTTCTTGTCTCTATATATTTACCTAGTCTGGATATTGCAGAAAAATGGAGTCATCAATATGGACTTTGCAACTGACATCTTTAATTTAACATAATATCTTCAAGCTTCAGTCATGTGGCAGCATATATTAGTACTTCATTTGTTTATATCACTGGATACTATTCCATTGTATGGAAATACACCACATACTGTGTATTTATTCATAAGGTGATAAACATTTGAGTTGTTTCCACTCTTTGTCTATTATGAGTAACATTCCTATGAACATTTGTATACAGGTTTTAACGTGGATATATATTTTTAATTCTCTTGGGTTTTGGTGAATTTTTCATTTGTATCTTTCATCTCTAGAAATTCCATTTAGTTCTTTAATATATTTCCCACTTTTCTTCTTTTACATTGATGTTTTTTCCTTTAGTCTTTTTTTTTTTTTTTTTTTTTTTTTTTTTTTTTTATGCGTTACGCGGGCCTCTCACTGTTGTGGCCTCTCCCGTTGCGGAGGACAGGCTCCGGACGCGCAGGCTCAGCGGCCATGGCTCACGGGCCCAGCCGCTCCGCGGCATGTGGGATCTTCCCAGACCGGGGCACGAACCCGTGTCCCCTGCATCGGCAGGCAGACTCCCAACCACTGCGCCACCAGGGAAGCCCTCCTTTAGTCTTTGAGCATACTGAACATATCTACAATAGCTCTTGTAATACCCTTCTCTGCTAATTTCATCGTCTTTTTCATTTCTGTGTTTGTTTCAGTTGAGAGACACCAGCTTATGGGTTACATTTTTCTGCTTCTTGGTATGGCTAGTAATTTTTGCCTGGTTGGTGAACATTGTCAATGTTATATCACCGCCTAGATTTTGTTTTTCTCCTGTGTTTTGCGACAGGTAATTCTGTTAATTGTGGATGGACTTGTTACTTTTCAGGGATATTCATAAGTCTTGCTAGAGTGAGTCTACAGTAGCCTTTACGCTAGTCCTACTTTAATCTTACAACTCAAATATGACCCTTCTGGAGTCTCCACTGAATGCTCTAGTCATTATCATAGTGTGGTCCCTTGGATAAGGGATGGGCATAATAATAAGATGGGCATCATCTTATTCGTAATGCAAAATCTTAGGCCCATATATAGGTGTTAGCATACGGTATTTGTCTTCCTCTTTCTGACTTATTTCACTCTGTATATATGGAATTTAAGAAAGAAAAAAATGTCATGAAGAACCTAGGGGTAAGACAGGAATAAAGACAGAGATCCACTAGAGAATGGACTTGAGGATATGGGGAGGGGAAGGGTAAGCTGTGACAAAGCAAGAGAGTGTCATGGACATATATACACTACCAAACGTAAAATAGATGGCTAGTGGGAAGCAGCCGCATAGCACAGGGAGATCAGCTCGGTGCTTTGTGACCACCTAGAGGGGTGGGATTGGGAGGGTGGGAGGGAGGGAGACGCAAGAGGGAGGGTATATGGGAACATATGTATAACTGATTCACTTTGTTATAAAGCAGAAACTAACACACCATTGTAAAGCAATTATACTCCAATAAAGATGTAAAAAAAAAAAATTCTTAGGCCCATACTAGACCTACTGAATCAGAAACTGTGGGACTGAGGCCCAGCGATCTGCGTTTTAACAGGTACTCAGGTACATGCTAATGTCTGAGAACCGTTTTACTACAGCAATCCTTCTCAGTGCATTTTCTGATTCTGTAATCTGGGTAACGTCTGAGATTCTAAATTTTTGACAAGCTCCTAAGTGCTGGTATTGATGCTGATATTCTGACCTCAGTTTGAATAGCAAGGGCCTAGAAACCTTACTTTCAGTCAAGGAGTCCAATTTCAATGGCATAAGAAGGTTTCCTTTTTAAGTAACTGCATAATGATAAGCAGACCCATTCTGGAATTTCTATATTGAGGCTACAAATAGGAGCCTTACTGGATATACTACCCACAAAAGTATGTATTTTAGGTGGAAATAATGTAGGGTTTTTTAAAATTCCTAAATCCAAGTGCAAGTATGAGAAAAACATAGAACTAGTAAATAAGGATAAATTGTCATTTGCTGAAAACAAATTTTATATGCTGGACACTGCCTATTTCTTGACATTAACCCTGGGAAGCCAATAGCATCATTTTTACTTTTTTATATTTCGTATTTTAATCTCTCCAACAGAAACTCGGATTAAATTACTTGCTTGATGCCATCCAGCTAATAATTGGCAAAACCTTTACCTATATCCAGGTTTGTCCAATTCAAATCCTGACACTACAGTGTTTGTGTTTGTTGTTTTGCTTTAGTATTTTAGTTTCAATGTTATATTAAGGAGAAAAAAACCCAAATGAACTTACTATGTATTGGATTACCATGATTACTATAACAAATCTAAATTAAACATGGGTTCCCAGTAATGCCACCTGTCAAAGTGCCTGCTGCCCTGCTGTGAGTTCATTACAACCAATTTTAAACAAGAGCCTCTGTACCACACTTCCATTACCTAAAAAACTCCTGTACTAACACAGGTATTGTGTTCTTTTCTTTATATTAACTGGCAAAACAATGCTTTTGTTTTAATTAGAGAGAGGAGGTTAACCTTGGCAAAGCAAAGAAAGACTTTGAAAGGACTGGCAAAAAAAATCAGAGCTTTGTATACTGTGGCTAAAGCTATATCACCTCTGTTTCAAAGTCAGGGCATCATGGTTGGGAAATTGGAGTGGCTCAGTGAGGGCTCCAGGGAGGGAAGATGGGTTTACACAGTATGCATTGTGGCTCTCTCTCTGTCTTGTTTAAACACAGGCAAAGGAACTCTGTTCTCTGCAGTAATTATTCTGTAGCCTGAAGCATGAGATTTGATCATTAATATCTTACCTTGGATCAGAAAACACATTATTATTCGTTAAAAAGTTATCCATCTTTGAAAAAAATAGTGAACCAGAACTATGCCCTGTAGTTTTGGCCATTACATACCGAATTTTACACATTGGGTAACTGCCACTGGAAAGACTCTCTCCCTTTATAAAAATTATTCAAACCCTGTTTTCTTTGTAGCTAAGACTCTCTTTCTTAAATCTGGTTTCTTAAATCTCGGGTATGAGTGGCCTGAGGTGAAGGATGTCCTAAATAGATGATCCCCTGAAGTTTTTTGTAAAACTGTGATTCGTATTCTCTCTCTCCCTCCCTCCCTCCTTCACCCCTCACCCTCCATACACCTTAACCATGTTCCTACCTGAAGATAAAAAGCAAGCTAAAAGGCCATTCAGAAATCTCATAGCCTTGTGATTCTGTATCTATAGTCTTGGACCGAATCTATTCATAAACCAGATTTTACTGTCTGTGTATTCAGTTTGTAAGAAGTAACTGGGTCTAATCGAATCCAAAGTCCTTAATCAAAACAAAGGGCATTAGCATCACATCATGAAACTCTTTATGACTTAATTTGGAAAAATAAGACAATATCTTTTTACATGCCTGATGGTGGGAGCTGTAGTAAACAGAGCAGTTTCTGAAGATGTCTCTTGTTAAGGGTATGATAAAAAGGACTGGCAGGCCTTGGATTGGAGAGCCCTACAGGCTCTTGGCAACTGGGAGGAAACTGGGTTCTGCAGGCTGTGGGTGGTGCTTGACAGATTGGGGTTTGGCGGGGACAGAGTGAAGCTGGGACACTGTAGCATGAGGAGCTGAGATGGGCACAGTCTGAAGAAGACATGGAACATACCTGGGTGAGCAGTCAGGAATCAGGAGGCTACAGACACCCAAGGGCAGAACCATTTTGCAGAATCAAACAAGGTCTAGCAAAAATATGACTGGTGGGTTCTGAATAATAACAATGGTAAATGTATCATTGTCTTAGTTGCAACTTGAATGTGCTAACTGAGAGCTCAGGGCTTTTGTTATAAGGTTATTGATCTAGTCTTATGAGACTAAAAACATGACTGGTACATTTCTCATTGTAAACATTTGAAGGTGTAAATGCCTAAGATATTTTATTCTGGTGTATTTAGTTGCATTTCTAAACATTAAGAGACCAAGTTTACAAGGCAAATGAATAATGCCAAAGGTAAGGGAATCTGCTATGTCTCATCTCATGCAAGGTGCTTTACCACAGAGTAATATCTTTTTTATTATTGAGGGAAGAGCTGACGTTCAGACTCTCATTGCAAAAGGCCCACTTGCAATTTCCTTATCATTCCAGAAATGAGACAGAGGGTGAGGGGGTCTCAGGACCCACGTTTACTGTACAGGTAACACTGTGCAAGTTAAATGGAACTTTCTAGTCAATTTTATCAAACGCAGTATTTGTTGAAAGCCACCTGTTTACAAGACGCACTGAGAGTCACTGCAAATAACGAGCTGTGGGTTGCTTGCTATTATTCAGCCTCTTCTTCTGGAGCACATCAAAAGTAGAAAGGAGTAGCTGTGAACATCTATACCTGGAGGTTGGGATCGCAAATGGAGCTTAGTCAGAGGTGTGCTTCTCAGGACCTGAGTCCATGCTCAGGAATTCCCTCAAATGAGTGAGTTTGGTATAAATCTACTGTGTAACTATTCTGTGCCTATCTCAAAACACAAGTGTTAAATAATTAATTCTGTGGGCATGCAAGGTGTATTTATAGAACTCCTGTCATATACCAGGCACTGTTGAGTGTAGGGGATTCAACAATAGAGTCTGCTTCAAAGAATGCACATGACACCAAGTGCAACAAAGACGTGACAACAAAATGAAGTCAACAGAGCCTTGGTCAACTCGGTGTTCAGCACTGGTTATTTTCTCAAGCCCTGTATCTTTGTGCTTTCCCTCACCTTACCGACATCTTATAAATGGTTCCTTTCTTCATCTGTTCTCAAATGTTTCCCTGTATGCCAATGACACCCAGATTGTACAGTCCCTAAATTACCAGGTGAAGGTCACCTTCTGCTGACCTACAATAAACCGTTGCTGGGCTAAGCCTCTGAAGTTTGGAGGTTAATTTGCAGCATCGCTGTGGTTAATACAACCACTAACAGGGCTGAAGCAATGTGTGAAGGTCTAAAACACCACCCAGATCTACAGGATTAGAAAAGGTCATCCCAAACGGTGTGGCTTTCTCTAAAATCAAAGAATACATTTTGGATGGGAATGAAGCGTGTAAGTAGGCTGCATGCTTGAAGAATAATCAGAATTTGACATACATGGTGGCTGAAAAAAGAATTTGTAACAAGATGCCCCCTTCAATAGCTCTTTGAAGAGCTGGGCACAGTAAGGCACTAGACATTTAGATATTTCCTCTTTTGACGCCACCTCGGGGGGTTTCTGCCAGATATGCTGAGGCGCTATGGCCCTGACAGTCTCCCAAATATGAATACAAAATGGGCGGGAAACATTGCTTATCTTCCTGTTCTGTTGTTTTCCTTCAGTGGAGAGTGGAAGCTCACTAGAATATAAAGCAGTTTAATTCAAACAGGGGAGTTAAACTTTTGCCAGAAATTTGGCTTAAGTCACTTCAATCCACACGAATATTTACACAAATCCGCAAACTATTAAAGCAAGACCATCAGGCTTTGAATTACCTTAGGCATGAACTATTATTTATTCTTTGTTTCGTCTTCAGCACATAGCTCAGACCCTAACGTAAAGACTCAGTAAACATTTATTTAATGAATGAGCAAATTCGGGACTAAAAGAATAAGAATACAGGCAAAAGTAAATTAGAATAACTTTCTTTGTATTTCTGCACGTTTTTATTTTTAAGTAGATGTACAAGAATGTATCCAGGTAAAAGAGTGTTCTCCCTTAAAGTAATCGCCTTGGGGTCAGGATGAGTAGTAGGTAAAGACATTTCAACAATGCTACTGCTGTTTGTATACCCCTTTCAGAGTCAACCACACATTCTCTTAGTGGCAAATCTTAATCCTTTGGGAAAGAATTTAAGTGTTTTGAAACTGGTAAATGTTACACAGAGTCACGTTTTGTATGTAAGGTGAATGATCCAAGTAGGCAGTATAATATATATATTTGTATATATTTTATATGTGTATATATGTATGTACTTATAAATATATACAAATATATATGTATAATATATATATAAGCAAGGTGTGATTACAAAATAATGAAATAGCTTTTTTTTTCCTTTTTCTTAATGACACTCAACTATGCTTAGAAGTCATCAGATTTCAAAGTATGGCAATTCCACAAATATTCTGAGCAATGACAGCTTGAAAAAATGAGCACATAGTTTCCCAAGGTGATTACTCTAAAGAATAACAATCTTTTGAATGTTTAATTTCTACCCTGTTTATTGAATAAGTGGTACTGTACAGGGCCTGATACTTGGTAAGCATTCAATATAAACTAGTTGAATGAAACGAAAGTATCATTTCTTTATAATTATACCTCAGCTTTCGCTCTCTTCCCCCACCCCTACTCCCGTCCTTCCTTCCTTCCTTCCTTCCTTCTTTCCCTCTCCCTCTGGATCTCTTGCACAATTCATGGCACCCTCTCATTATTGGTCTATGGGAGATCTTACTTTTTAAAAATATTATTTTAACATTTTCCCATTATTTCTGATCTCCATTACTGTTTCCTGCTCTCCCTGTTTGGCACCTTTTCAAATACATTTGCTTATGTTTGCAGATATATTTGTGTCTATAAAAATGCATAATGTTGTTTGGCGAGATACATCTTTTTCTCTATTTTTCACTCAACATTATGTTTTTAACATATTTTCGTGTTGCCAGATATGTCTCCAGGGCATTGCTTTTAACTGTCGCACAGCATACCCTTGCATCTGGTGATGGATACCCAGGTTGCCTTCAACTCCCTGCTACAATTAATATCCTTGTCATGTTCCCTTATGGAACTATGGATGACTTTTTTCTCTGGGGATGGTACCAACAAATGAGACTGCAAATTTAATTCCACTGTGTTGTCAGATTTCTCTTCAAAGAAACTATACTAAAATGTACTCCAACAAATAGTGCCAGGAGTCCCTGTTTCTTTTCTCCAGGTCTATAGCTTCGTTTGGAATTATCAAATTTTTCATTTTCACCAACCCAGTGGATATAAAGTAGTTCCCATTATTATTTTAAGCTGTATTATTCATACTACTAGTGGACTGAAGCATCTCTTCATATGTTTATGGTCCATTTGGGGATCCTCTTCTGAATATTGCTTATTCCTATCTTTGCCTTTTTTTCCTCCTGCTTGGTTCCATGCCTATCATCTTGTTGATTTACCAGAGTTCCATATACATTCTAAGTTATTTTTCTGATAATCTGCATCTACATTTATTCTTTTCTAAGTAATTCATACTCTGTGACCTTCTGTTCTTTTCGAGACTATTAGATTATTTGAGATAAATGATGCTAATTAACAATATATCAGAAAAGTTTTAATGAATCAAGGCCTCTCATCTTTTAAAATATTTGTTACCAATAAGGCTATTCTGTAGGGAACTTGTGCCATTGACACAGACATTTTTCTGATCTAGCCCTCACTGAATCCTGTTTTTCCATTAAGGATCTCATCAAAGCTACTAACAAACTTAGGACTGGCTAGGACATGAATCCTTCAGTCCAAAAAACTGAAGGTTAAAACACTAAATAAATCACAATATCTAAAGCAAACAGTCACAAAGTTTTTTGAGTTTATTCAGTCTGTTCACATACATATTTTTCCCTTAGTACCATATATTAAAACTTTGCATTTTATTTCAAAATATGATTACATCTGAGGAGACAGGTAATACGAAAAGAAATTTCTTCCAAGAGTACATTGTCCTTATCTCCTGGGTAGACAAAGGATTAAAGATTAACCTGATCGCAACAAAAGACCTAGATCATCTTTAGATAAGTAATTATGAGAATACTTCATAAAAAGTGTCAGTGTCGGGCTTCCCTGGTGGCGCAGTGGTTGAGAGTCCGCCTGCCGATGCAGGGGATGCGGGTTCGTGCCCCGGTCCGGGAAGATCCCACATGCCGCAGAGCGGCTGGGCCCGTGAGCCATGGCCACTGAGCCTGCGCGTCCAGAGCCTGTGCTTCTCAACGGGAGAGGCCACAGCAGCGAGAGGCCCACGTACCGCAAAAAAAAAGTGTCAGAGCAGCAGCAGCTGCTTATACTGATCTCCTTTTTATTTACATGTTTTTTAACCAACAGATTGTTCTAAATTCAGTAACCTTATCTGCACATAACAACGCTCATGAAGAATGAACTTATCAATTTAGTTCACATAGAACATATATGGACCCAACACTGGGTTCCTTAGAGTTAAATTCCAGCCCTTATTATCTGGCTTCTAATTCAGTCTTTGGATTTTACCTTTCACAACCTTCTTATACATTCCAAATTGAACTGGACACCTCACAATTTCCTGAACTCTCTAGTACGTTCCCACTTTTATGCTCTTCATCCTGTAACATCCTCTTCTGGCATTCCCACTCCTTCCTGCTGAAATCCCCCCCAACACTTGAGGGCTCAAAAACCTTTCCAGATGCAGTTCTCTGTGATATCATCTCACTACCCCCAGACGTGACCTTCCTTTTCTGTTAAATCCATGGCATTTAAAACATGCATCTCGTGTGGGATTTTAAAAACAATCTATTTCCTGGAATTCTGCATATTGGGGTATTTGTATCTGTTCCCAGACTAGAGTTTAAACTCCACAGGGCAGAGCTTGGGTCTTGTTGATCTCTGGCCCCAACAGTGCCTGGCTTAGTGTCTTTCATAAAATAGGTGTTCAAGTAATAATTACTGAATATTAAATGAATGTCCAGTGAACTGTTAAAAATATTGCACAGAGGATGAGGAAAAAATTACTTCGTATCTACAATGGACCAAGGATGAGTGGCAGTAAAATCAATGAAGCCTGGGAAAGCCAAGACATCCCTACTCCACCATTTAGAAGGCTGTCTTCCTCGACCAGATGGTTCAGCCAATTCATTTCCTCATTTGTATAACAGTGATAATAATATCATCCACCAAAATGGTCTCAGGATTAAATAAGTTAATAATTTAAGCATAAAATCAAAGAGTTTCCCTGAATGTCCATACATTCATTATATGTTAGTTAGGTAAATATTATTTTCATTAGGGTCTTCCTGTGGATTTAGACTATAGCTAAAATGATATTGGTTGTAGATGGCATTTTGCCTGACTAAATGATAGTCAGAGATGGGAAATATGTAATAAAAAACATTGGAAGGTAAAATGAAAACTTAGTCAATGTAATCTGAGAGGTTCCTTGTTAAAATAAAATGTACTCAAGTTCAAGAATAAAATTAGGAAATTGTTCTCAGATCAGAGCCATTTCTTTGCATATTACTGTTTAACTGAGCAATATTTTTCCATCTAAGAGCTCTTTTAATAACCAAATTGACTCTTTAGATTTGGTTGTAATTCTAGGCTTGGAAATTAGGTAGGGAAAAACTTTCTAATTTCATCTCAGTTTTCCAGACCATGCCTTTTTACAATTTTATCATAAATTAAATATACACTTGAACAAATATGGAGTGCAGTGTCAAGAGCAAGTTAATTATTTGGTGTCAGTGCTCAGATCAGGGAGCACATCCTAGATTTATTTCTCAGTACTCTGCCAAATGTGTAAAGGTTAGAGAGGGGAAAGAGAAAGATAAGATTTCAACTTACAGTTTCAGCATAGGAGCATGGAGGAATGGGATATGTATTTGAGCTCCAGGGCCAGGCAGATGGACTCAAATCCTAACTTCAGCAGTTATTCACTCTATGTATCTTTCAGGTTTTCAGATGCTTCCTTCATCTACAACATGGGAGTGATATTAGCTACTTTATAAATCTGTTGTCTGAGTAGCCTGTGATCTATGTCAAGTACTAACCACACTTGGTACTCACATCACAAAATTATCTTGATAATTCATTTAAAGTTCTGAGCTCAGAAATACATCAAAGTGCATCCAGAATACTGTGCGTTTGAGGGAAGGGCTCTACCTTTGCATGTCTGGTGCCAAGCACAATACCTATACGTAGTGAGTGTTAAATGTAATCAGATGAAAAAAGAAGAATTTAAACCATATTCTGTGGATACAGAGTGCATAACCTATCATCTTTCAGGTTCTGTATGTATAGACATCTCTTATCAATTCTCATTTGAGATTCAGTGGCATTTGACGAGAGCCCAAGATCCAGGAATCCTCCAGGAGCTGGCCTACACCTGCACAGATTCAAGAAAGCATTATGCCAAAGGGATACTCTCGGGGAAAAAAATCATTTTTTAAATTTATTTATTTTTTAAAGACTTTCCATCAAATCCCAATAGAGTCTTCTTATCATACAATGCCATGAGAAAGCCTTTAGCATGAGCTATAGTCAGCAGTTCAGCTGGTCTCTTTGGCCTCATTTCTCTAGGTTTGCACCCTACTCTCAACTTTCCATCTTAATGCTGTGATGATGAGTAAAACAGATCCCAAAGAAAAGAAAGGAGAGCAATTATTTGTTTATACTTCTTATACTAATGATTCAGTAATATGGCCTAGGTTGTTCTCGTACTTGATCCCTGTAAAGCAACAGATCTTTTGTGGGATGATGTGTAAAGATGAGCCTTGGACACCAAATGCTACTTCCTTGCAAATATCATGAATTGAATCTGCACCAGTCCCTCTGCATTTTTTTTCCCTTTTCTAACTGAGTATATACGGGTCTTCAATTCCAGCTTAGTCTTTACTAGTTTTGTCAGTTTGAAGCAGTTATATTATCCCTGAGTATTAATTTGTTTATCTGGGAATGGAGATAGCTCACGTTAGGGTTGTTTGGGGGAGGAATAAAAGACTATAGAAGATATTTTTGGAGCTTAGCTGGTACTCAGAAAGTGTTAATTCTCCTACAAAACTTTTTCAGATTAATTTCCTTTTCCTATAGTCACCTCGACCTTAAGAAAATTTTGATATAAACAAAAGGCAAGGGTTAATGGGGAATATAGGAAAACCAAAGGATCTCAAGATAATTTGCCAAATGGATATCTACCCCAATGAACAGTCATTGCCTTGTCTGTCCAGTCATCCTTCCTTCCTTCTGGAAATTGTTTCTCCTTCTTTATTCCCTCCTGGGAAATGGCATTTATCTCATTTTAGCCATCTAGTTTGAATGGGAGCTACCACTCCCAGACACACAGAATGATCAAGGTGTATCAGTAAATTGTGAGTGACATCACACTCTACCTGACCTTAGCTGATTGGTCTGGGAAAGAACCTTTCACTCACCCTGGACAAACTAGAGGTCTTTTTTCTGATTTTTTGATTTGGGCAAAGAGACAGCAGGAGTCAGTCATTTTCTGGTGATGGTAATAGAAGATTGAAGATGGAGTTGCTGCCAGATTCCATGTTTCCTGCTGGTGGGAGAACCTTTCCTAAGAAAATGAAGCCAACATGCGAATAAGGGACATGTAGTATGTTCTGGAGATGTTGCAGTTTCTATTCCCAATCGGTCCCTGGGCCATATTTGCTCTTTTAGTAGTTACAAGTCTTCCAATAAATTTCCATCTTTTGGCTCAACTAGTTTCTTGTTGGCTTGCTGTCACTTTCAACGAGAAATAAACCTCACTTAGGAAATTCTTTTTAAAAAAATCAAGACTACATAAACTTTCACTCCAGGGCCGATAGGAGGTCTGAGAATTTGCCCAGACAGGAGATCCTGAGGTTGGGGCACATTGAGGAGTAGATGTAGCTCTTGGCTGGCTCTAAGCAGAACTAAATTGCAAGGGATTCAAGATAGGGGCAAAGGAGAAACTGGGAACTAAGAGACCATCCAAATTAATATTCTAACCCTATGAGCCCAACTACAGAGTAAACAAGAAAAATAACAGGGATTTCCCTGGTGGTGCAATGGTTAAGAATCCGCCTGCTAGTGCAGGGGACATGGGTTTTATTCCTAATCTGGGAAGGTCCCACATGCCATGGAGCAACTAAGCCTGTGTGTCACAACTTCTGAGCCTGCGCTCTAGAGCCCACACACCACAACTACTGAAGCCCAGGAGCTCTAGGGCCCACATGCCCCAACTACTGAACCTGTATGCTGCAACTACTGAAGCCCGTGCACCTAGAGCCCGTGCTTTGCAACAAGGGAAGCCACCGCAATGAGAAGCCCGCGCTCACCGCAACGAAGAGCAGCCCCCATTGCTGCAACTAGAGAATAGCTCACGCACAGCAAAGAAGACCCAACGTAGCCCCCCCAAATAAATAAATAAATAACAAGCACACACAACAAACAAAGAGAATCAGAGTTTGTGACTGGACATAATTAAATGGAGATTTGAGATGGGTAATTGAGAGACAATATCTACTATACAGATGCTGATGTTCAGGTACTGATACAAAGAGGCCAGTGCTCCAATCAAAGGGTGACCGTGACTCCAGTTGTGAAGGAAAGAGTGTTTGCTGTTAAGTTGATGATATGAACATGGACAGACTGTTATCCCACCTAAGATAATAATTTCAGTAAGACAATAGTCAAATGACAGAGTGCTAATCCTTCATTTTTATTGTCTCTTGGCTCAGTGTAGGTCCTTCTAGGTCACGAGTGAGGCTCTCAGGTCAAGAAAAAAGTCATAATGAAGTTTTATTCCCACTTTGAGAATATTAGGCATGGAAAAATCTAAATTTACAAGACCATCATTTTTCTATACTGAAGGGATTCTTTACTCTGCAAAAGATTTATCACAGCATTTCTTTAATCTAAATAAAAATCTCTTTCCAACATAGTTAAATATGAGTCAGTTTGTATGTAACATCTCAGGATACACCTCTTACATGAAGAAAGGCAAACTTATAAGCACAATAAATTGTCCAGTGTATTTAATCTTGCAAGGTCTAGCCTGTTGTAGATGAAATATGAGAGTTCAAAGGTTGAACAGAGACCCACCTCACTGCAGATGAGATAAACACACTTTACTATTTTAACAGTTCTCAGATTCACTCATACCTACAATCAAGAGGAAAAGGTTGTAACGTCTTTAGATGGGGCTTTAGAACTCAACATCCAAAGTTGTAGATTCATTAATACTATGGCAAGAACTGTTGTATGGAAAATAATAACCACCATTCTTCAATGAGTGTTCTTTATAACAGAAAGCATTTTCCATTTATAACCTTACATGAGCCTTATTGCAATCCTTTGAAGCAGGTATCATAGCCTTTTTAAGCATGATAAAATTGAGACTAGAACATTAAAAGACTTGCCCAAGAATATACATGAAAGTAGTACATGGGAGAGCCAGGATCCACATCCATTAGTCTTTTATTTTTAACTAAAGTATAGCTGACATACAATATTATGTTAGTTTCAGGTGTACACATAGTGACTTGACATTTAAATGCATTATAAAATGATGCCATGATAAGTCTAGTAATCATCTGTCCCCATACAAAGTTATTACAGTATCATTGACCATATTCTTGATGCTGAATATTACACCCCGTGAGTTATTTTATAACTGGAAGTTAGTTTGTACCTTGTGATCCCCTTTACTTATTTCCCTCAACCCCCCAAGCCCCTCCCCTCTGTCAACCACCAGTTTGTTTTCTGTATCTAAGAGTCTGTTTTCATTTTGTTTCGTTTGTTCGTTTGTTTTGTTTCTTGTGACTATTTTGCTTTCCAGTACAATACAGCTGCTTCCCAGCAAAATACCTTATCTGTCTTTGAATGAGCTGTCTGACATATCTTACAAATGATACTAACAACTTCCGCTTAAGGTAGTTTCCTGTTTTCCAAGCATGATACTGCATAATTGGCCCAGGACTGAACTTCTTGAAAATTGTTCAGAAATCAAAGGCCAAAACGCATTCAAGCAGTTTCTCTATAACCTGGCACCAAACTTTTCTTGGATCTGATTCTGCTGTCAGATAACTGACAGACATGCCCCAGTTTCTAACTGGTAGATTAACTACTACTATTTGTCTGTGTTAAACAGATGTAGCAAAATATATTTATTCTATAACAGCTCAAGCGTACCAAAGTAGAGTAGAACTTTTGGTTGTTAATTTTGTATAACTAGGTTGAAGAAGAATGTTTAGCAATTTAAGTTGTATTTAAATATTTGGATATTTTATTACATTTTAAAGAGGTTTCATTACATTTTAGAGGTTTATATATTCATCATGAATATATATTTTTGTGAATCTGAGAGATATATAGTCATTATTTTTATAGCAATGTGTTTGTTTTATTGGTCAAATCCCTGGCTAAAAATTCATTAGGGGGAAGGGATAATCACATAGGATATTGAGATTGTTTTATTTTAATTGATGGATAGATTTGGAAAAGAACAAAATATTACACCCTTGGTAAAACTAAAGTACTTTTCTGGCTTAATCAAAAGTATTAAGGAAAGTTAAAATGTGCTTATAATTTCAGGCAAGTAAAAAATTGGGAAATAGAAAAATAGTTGGGTTGTTTAATAAACAACTAGAAAAAAATTCTTCTCTAGTCAACCAATTACACCATATCACTTCTTTTCCCCAAATAGGAAGTTTTAATTATGTATTAAAACACTGTCTGTAGCAGGGAATGAATATCATTAGGGTTAACATTGTCTCATTATTGTTTTATATACACATTTACAAGTTGAAAAAATGAAAGGAATCAGTTAGTCACTTTACACAAGAGATTTTTTGAAGGAGGCAGAGCATTAAGCAGCCATTATTAATCTTTAAAATTTGTATTAACTCAATATTAATGATGGTGACATTCACAGAATCCCTTAGTGGATATGTTCAATCCTCAGCTAATTTGAATCTGTGAAAAGATAAAGGTTTTTCTGAATAATCCTGTTGCAATAGTTGCTTCCATCTTAAAATCATTATCTGGTAAGGTTGTCTGCTGAGGTCTTTTTCTTCAGTCCAAGAATGTATGCACAAGACATTTGATTTATTACTTCATTTAAATTTGTTATTTACAGGACAAATCTTGCAGTAAGGATTTCATGCTTGGAAAAGTCCTCTTGAAAATAACGGTGTATTTTGCTTAACTTACAGTGTTGCAATATGCAGTCAGTTTTTCAATAAATGCCATATTAACAGGATAATTATTCACATGTGTACTTCATCTTATAGTAGGAAAATCCAAGCCTTCCATATATTGGATCAAACGCTCTGTGTCACAAAATTAAGTCGATAAAACATCACGCCTGTGTATGCTTGACGTATATGTATTTAAAAAATTTCTTCTCAGACATTTGGCCCATATTCATGGCCTTAGGAAAAGTATCTCTCAAGGGAAACCAACCAGTGTTGGCACTTTATCCTGTTTTGGAGTGTGATATTTGTGGGTTGGATTCCAAATGTTATTGAAGTTGCCTAGCTACCACATCCCAATAGAAGGAGAAACTGTGAGTTTTGACAGCAATTGGCCATGAAGCAAATTACCAGGGCCTTTTTTGACAGCTGCGTGGTAGGGAGTTTTCCGTTTTCACCTACCGTATCTCCTTTTAATAAGACCGACTGTGGGCAAATGTTACGGTGAAAGGTCCTCCACTGCTCGTGAATCACATCAAGTTTTAGTAGCTTTCAGGTCTTCATGAACTGGGAGAGAGTTAAAAAGTCGGTGAACAAATATTTCTGAGCCCTGATTATGTACCAGGCTATGATACAGGGGTACATAAGGCCTGATCTGAGGGAGTGGTGATGGTGAAGAAAACTTCCCTGAGGAGGAGATCACTAATCTGGGACAGGAAGAGTGTGTTGGCACAGAAAAGAGCAAGAGCCTGATAGGCAGAACTGCCCATGTGATGACTCAACGAAAAGAGCTTTGTATGTTCAAGGGTCTCAAGAAAGCTTAACTGGGCTGAAAAGAAGACAATGTATGAGAGGAGCAAGAAGTAAGTCTAGGCCAATTCTTACAAGGTCTTAAAAGAATATTAAGGAGTTTGGGCTTTATCCTAAAGGTAATAGAAAGTTAATAAAGGGCCTCAGCAGAGGAACTTCATGAATCATAATTACAGTTTTCAGGAGATCCTACTACTATGAAGATAATAGATCAGTGGTAACATGAGAGAGGCAATATTAGATGCAGGAGACCAATTAGAAGACCATTATGTATTCATTGTATTATTCCAGACAGAGGATGATGGAGACATACACTAGGGTGGTGCCACCAGAGACAGAAGGGAGGCGATGGATTCAGGGGGCTTTAGAGGTAGAATTGGCCAAGATGGATGTGGCTGTATGATGTGATAAAGGGAAAGTAGGTGTCAAGGATGAACACATATTCTTACGAATGATCACGAGAAACAAAGGAGGAGCAGGAATTCTTCTCTGGGAAAGTAGAGTTTTGGGTGCTGTAAGAAGTCCAAATGGAAAGCCTGCGTGGGAAGTTGGATCTATGAATCATGGACTCAGACATAGATTTGGACTGGAGACACACATAGTAATGGAAGCCTCGAACATGTTAGGGCTTGTCTAGGAGGAGAGTGGACAGAGAGTACTGGACAGAACCGCAAGGAACTCCAATACCCTATTGCTGCTTGGAGGCGTGTGACCCAATAACGGAAATAGTGTGGTCAGAGAAGTAGAAGAAACAAATGAAAAGCAGAGGTATCAGGGAAGCCAAATGAAATGATTGTTTCAAGAAAATCAGAACCAAAAACGTTTCTGTTGAATGAGGCTAAGAAATAAGATGAAATGGGGACTGAATAATATACTTTAGTAATGTTTACTTTTAAAAGTATACTTTCAGTAATGTTTAAATTATTAGTGACTTGGCAAGAACAATATTAGTGAAATGGTAAAAGACGAATGCTAAATGGGGAATGAAAAGTGAGAAACCACAGGGAATGAATATAGACAACTGTGAAATTTTGTCGTGGAAAGAAGTTAAGATAGTAACTAGAAGGGTAGTTAGTCTTAATGGAGGAATATATACATAATACGTGCCTATGAACACATACATACATGTAAAGAACAGGTGACCATATTTGGCTGATGATGGAGAAATAACTAAACTTGCGAGGGTCCTAAGAAGGTCATTAAAAGGATTAAAAGAGAAAAATTTTGGAGTAGACTTGAGTATTTTTATAGATTTCTAGACTGGAAGTTGAGACAAATTTCATCTGATTGCTTCTATTTTTCTGATAATTTGGAAGATAACTTGAGGTCGTCTGATGAGAGGGAGTGGGGAAGGAGACAAGAAACGCTTGAGAAGAGCAGAAAAAGAATTCTTGTGAGGAGGTATGCACAATGACTTTCATAACAGGGTAGTCCTCTCAATCCACACTAAAGGCTCAGTTGAGAATGCTGAGCACATATTGATGGTGATGTCGATTTGCCCAACAATGGGACTTTCCCAGCAGTACTCATCAACCTAGGGGTGGTCACAAAAGAGATGAAGAGCCGGATTCTTGGCTATTGGTTGGCTGTTTGCCATGGAGGAGCAATGGAAGAACAAAAGAGCAAGGGAGTTTAGAATCTTAGCATGGCATACTATAAAGTCAAAATGAATAGGAATAAAACTAAAGAAAGAAGATAACACCAGGAAAGGTGGCATACTTGATTTATTTCCCATCAGAAAACACACACACACAGACACACACACACATCTTTATCTTATTTATTCTCCTTTAATACTTGCCTTCAATAAGTACTTCTGTGTGATATGAGACATTGACCTAATTTTCAAGTTCCTTTTATTTTTCTTATTCTTCATCCCCCTATTGAAGCATAATATTCTTTATGAGAGGGGATTTAAAATGTTTACATACATATGCACTCTCATGATCCATTATTTTCCTAGACCATACCAGTCTGTGAGATGCCAATGTGGTCACATCAACTATAAAAAACAACAGATTTGGGGCTTCCCTGGTGGCGCCGTGGTCGAGAGTCCGCCTGCCGATGCAGGGGACGCGGGTTCGTGCCCCGGTCCGGGAAGATCCTACGTGCCGCGGAGCGGCTAGGCCCGTGAGCCATGGCCGCTGAGCCTGCGCGTCCGGAGCCTGTGCCCCGCAATGGGAGAGACCACAACAGTGAGAGGCCTGCGTGCCGCAAAAAAAAAAAAAAAAAAAAAAAAAAAAAAACCAAACCAAAAAAATAAAAAACCATTTTCTTTTGTCCCATTCCTTTTTCAGGACCTTGAACTCTCCCATTATTTCTGGGAGTCCCTGAAGGTATTTTGTATATTCTCTGAGTCACTTTGGCTGCAGGTGCCATCCATTAAGGAGAAGACTACAAATACCAAGTATGCTTTTTCCTGTTTCTTCGAGAATAATGCTACCTCTTTCCTTTGGTCTTCTCTCCTTCAGATTCTGTAGCCATTCTTTTTGAATACAATAATGGTTCCCCTATGGATACTGATGGCAGTAAGGGGATGGAATCCTAAGAGTACCAAAGCTTCATTGGATTTTCTGCAGTCTACAATGGGAAAATTCACTCTATGTTCCATGCTGAGAAAATTTTCTCTCTAGAGATGCACCGAGTAGCATTCTCTGCTTCTCATGTGGGTCAATTCTCCTTTTTTCTTAGCAGATTATTTCCTAGCAGATTGTTCCTTATTATACAAAAATATCTTGTTGGGGATATCAACCATTGTAGACCTATGAATAAACTGGTCCCCATGCTAAAAATTCCATGATCAAAATCTAGGATTTCCCTTCATATCTCTCTTCCAATCTACCTACCAACCAGGAGAATCAGCACTTCCCTTATATGTCCAGTTCTTTCCAGCCAAATCTACTAAAAGTCCCCCTATAAGCAGACACCAATCCCAAACCAATGGGATAGAGGGAGCCATTTTTACATACTTCTTTCTAAATCTTGAGGGGTTCTTTTTTTTGCCATCTTTCCTCTTCTCCATCCTGAGTGATCTCTGGTTTTCACTGGTTCTCCCTGATCCATGGCTTGAAACCAGTTGTGACTCATCTGGATCTCCTGTGGAGCTGTGTTTATGTTCATTGCTGTTCCTGTTTCTTTTTATGGTTAATTTATGGATATGATAATAGGATTTAGGTGGGAAAGAAACCTCTCCTTTATTTCTTTCTCAATAATATTGTCCCCAAATTTCTGTTTTGAGACCATCCAGAAAGGATATGAAGGAGAGAGTGGAAAGGTGTGTGGGTGGGTGAGTGAATCACTTTTGCTGTTTTGGGAAGTTTTAACTTGTGGAGATTCTACCGATGATTTCTAAAAATCACCTTAAACCCATCACTCTTAAGACTTAAATGTGAAAATGTATGATATTTCAATATAATAGCTGTGTAGGGAATTTTCTAATAACTGACTTTTTCTAGTAGAAAATGCACCATCTCTTGTTACTCAACTTATGATACTGATGATACTGAGCAGGACACTGTGGGGCTCCAGGGCACAAAAGCCTTTCTCTGTTCCCCATTTCTTGATTACAGGAAATAAACTTCATTCAGCCTCCATGACCCTTCCTGAGTTCCAACAGGCAGGTTCAAACAAATGCTAGTTAGGGAACCGGGGGAATGTGGAGACAAGGGAGGAACAGTCAAAAGAGAAAGTAGTGCAGCCTCGGGGCAGGGTCCTTGTTCCCCATCAAGTGATTATACATAACAATATCTTTGAGCTGTTTTGCAGATACTGAAACACCACCAGGTGGGAGAAGTTAAAGGTATGGCGCCCACAAGCATGTAGACCCCAGACCGGTTGGAACCAGAAGATTGATGCTGCTGACTCCCACTTACCTCATCACCAACCAGTCAGAAGAAAGTCGACAAGCTGATCACACCCTCTTTGAACCATTACTGTAAAACGCCTCACTACACCCTCCAGGTTGGGACACACAGTTTTCGAGGGCATTAGCCTGCTGTGGCCCCCTTTGCCTGGCAAAGCAATAAAGCTATTCTTTTCTACTTCACCCAAAACTCTGTCTCTGAGATTTAATTCAGTGTCAGGGTACAGAGGCTGGATTTGGTTTCATTAATTGCTCTATTGCCTAGACAAGAGTCCTGACCAAAAATGGCAGGGAGGGAAACCAGAAGCACCCGTTTTTCCCCCTCTGTTACTCTCAGAATAGTTTTTGTTAAGTCTATTCAAAATTCCTGTCTGAGTTTTGGAATCCATGTTATTTAGTAATTTCAATAACTCACAATAAACTGCATATGAAACATATGCAGTATTAAGCCCCCTTTGTAAAAGAAGAATTCCAGCTAAGAAATGTAGAAAAAATGGTAAATTAGAGAAATCACAATTTTATAATTCCTAATTAGGTAGAAGAAGGGCCTTTAGGGATTACATTTGATTTTCCCCAGCTCCTTACAGCCTTGATTTTCCCCAGCTCCTTTCTCCTTACAGAAAAAATGGTAAATCAGAGAAATCACAATTTTATAATTCCTAATTAGGTAGAAGAAGGGCCTTTAGGGTTTACATTTGATTTTCCCCAGCTCCCACAGAGTTCCAGGGCCACGAATAACCTGGTTAACCGAGCAGACTAATGTGGTTCAATTCTAATGTCACCACCTGTGTTACGACACAGGAAAGCAACACAGCTAGAAAGTTTAAGTTTCAGTTTTCTTATCTGTAAAATGTTGCTACGAATAGTAATTATCTCTCACTATGATGTAATTATATAAGATCTAAAATGTTTTATCTTCATTAACAAAAAGTCACTAATTACCTACTCTGCAACAGATGCTCATTTTGTTATAGACCTTGCTCTAGGTGCTAGAAATAGAAAGTGGACAAGACACCCAACCTCTGGCTTCATGGAGCTTACATTTTTGTGGTAGAAAGCTCAGAGGCAAACACAGCTCAGAGGCAAACAAGCAAATGATTACAAGCCATGATAAGTGCCAGAAGGAAAGGAACTGTCCCATTCTGAGCACAGTAGCCAAGAGGAAACACCTCTGAGGAGGTGACAGTTAAACAATGAAAGAAGACGGGGAATCTTTGGTGGAAGAGGGAATATTTGTGTGAGGATCCTAAAACCAGGGAGAGTTTTGTCTTCTTTGTGGAACCTGCTATAGATGGAATATGTCCATCCTCAAATTCATATGTTGACAACTAACCCTCAATGTGATGGTATTTAGAGGCAGGGGTCTTTAGGAGGTGATTAGGCCATGACGATGGAGCCCTCATGAATGGAATTGGGCCCTTGTAAAAGAGACCCCAGAGAGCTTGCTCGTCCCTTCTGCCATGTAAGGACATGGTGAAAAGACAGCTGGATTTGAACAAGGAAGTAGGCTCTCACCAGACATGGAATCTGCTGGAGCCTTGATCTTGGACTTCATAGCCTCCAGAACTGTGAGAAATAAATTTCTGTTGTTCACATGCTATCCAATTCATGGTGTTTTTGTTACAGTATCCTGAATAGACTAGGACAGAATCCATGGAGATGAAGCCAACAGTGTGTCAATGAGCCGCAGAGAATAAGTCTGAAATGATAGGCAAAGCCAGATTGTTCAGGGTATTACAGGCCAGGGTTAGAAATTTGGATTTTGTTCCAAGCACAACAGAAAGCTATTGCAGGGTTCTGAAATAGGTTAAGTGACCCCAAGGTATGTTTTAAGTATACTTTCAATGTTGAATGGATTTAGAGTTAATAAGAGTGAGAGTGCCTGGTTAGGAGGCTGCTGAGTGATACAGGGAGGAAGCAATGGTGGTCTGGTCTAAGGTAGCTGGAGTGAAGATGGAGGTAAGGACATGGATTCCACATGTACTTCTGACAGAATAAAGAGTACTTGATGACAGTTGGGGTGAGAGAATGGAGAGGAGAAAGTGGGACTCATGATTACAACCTAGGATTCTGGCTGGTTCACTGGGTGAGGCGGTCATGCCATTAACACTGCTGAGGAGAGGATAGAAGACAATAGGAGCAGGAAGGGGGACAGAATTGGGAAATAACCAAATCAAGTCAGCAGTTCTTTTTTGTTTTTTTTGGCTGGGCCTGCAGCATGTGAGATACAGGATCTTAATTCCCTGACCAGAGATCAAACGCCTGCCCCCTTCAGTGGAAATGCCACTGGACCACCAGGGAATTCCCTTCAAGACAGCAGTTCTCTTTAAGACCTGTTAAATTTGAGATGTCTGTGAGACAATCAAGCACAGATACTCTATCCCAGCATGGGAACAAACAAGTGTCATTTTTTATTTTTAATAATAAAATTGAGGACTTCAAACTATACTACAAAGCTACAGTAATCAAGACAGTATGGTACTGCCACAAAAACAGAAATATAGATCAATGGAACAGGATAGAAAGCCCAGAGATAAACCAACACACATATGGTCACCTTATCTTTGATAAAGAAGGCAAGAATATACAATGGAGAAAAGACAGCCTCTGGGAAAATTGGACAGCTACATGTAAAAGAATGAAATTAGAAGACTCTCTAACACCATACACAAAAATAAACTCAAAATGGATTAAAGACCTAAATATACAGCCAGACACTATCAAACTCTTAGAGGAAAACATAGGCAGAACACTCTATGACATAAATAACAGCAAGACCCTTTTTGACCCACTTCCTAGAGAAAAGGAAATAAAAACAAAAAATAAACAAATGGGACCTAGTGAAGCTTAAAAGCTTTTGCATAGCAAAGGAAACCATAAACAAGACGAAAAGACAACCCTCAGAACGGGAGAAAATATTTGCAAACGAAGCAACTGACAGAGGATTAATCTCCAGAATATACAAGCAGCTCATGCAGCTCAATATCAGAAAAACAAACAACCCAATCCAAAAATGGGCAGAAGACCTAAATAGACATTTCTCCAAAGAAGATATACAGATTGTAAACAAACACATGAAAGGATGCTCAACATCACTAATCATTAGAGAAATGCAAATCAAAACTACAATGAGGTATCACCTCACACCAGTCAGAATAGCCATAATCAAAAAATCTACAAACAATAAATGCTGGAGAAGGTGTGGAGAAAAGGGAACCCTCTTGCACTGTTAGGACACTATAAGGACATGTACCTTACTGCTTATGTTGGCATTTGAGATCAAAGATAAAAAAACTTCCTCTTTCATCTTACATATTCTGTTAGCCATGCTATTGATTCAATGGAGATGCTAACTACACCTATGCACACAGGTAAGGTTTTAGTGTAAATGGGGAAAGGAGCAATGCAGAAATGTTTGTGGGTTATCTTTTCACGGCATTTAAAAGTGGGAATAAATGAAAGCTGTCACAAGAGAGAATTAGATGTGGATGCCAAGTAACGGGTGTGGTGTTCAGTGTCAGCAGGAGGGGAAGCTTCTGGTACTGCTTAGATTTGTCTGAAGAGCAGTGGAATAAGAAGACAATTTTATCACCATGTCAATTGTGTCCTTTGACAAAATTGAGCACATTGCATAATGATAAATATTCTCAACTTACTGAAAATAGTTGTGTCAATAACAGGTGTTCGTTTTAGGCAAAAATATACTTGCTAGTAGTTTTTCATGGCTGCCTCTCATCATACATGCATATACACATCATTTTTGCCCTTTTGATTTAAGAACTCTGCATTTAGAAGAGATGTCTGACTTAAGGTACTCGTATTTGGGAATTTTAGTTAAATTAATATGAGTTTCGGTGGCAATTTAGAATGAGTTTAGAGAGGTTTTGATGTGCTAATGGCCATTAGAATAAGCCAATTCTGAAAATAATAAAAGAAAATGTATTAGTTGCTAATGCCACTGTAACAAATTAAATTCAGTGGCAGGAAGCAACATAAATTTATTATTTTAGAGTTCTGAAAGCCAGAAGTGAAAACATATGTTCATGAAATTTGTAAAAACATGGTCAGAGAAAGCTTTTCATAATAGCCCCAAACTGAAAACACCCCAAATACTTATCAGTAGGTGAATGGGTAAGCAAGTTGCGATACTACTCAGTAAAGTAAACTATTGATACACGTACCTACATCTCCAAAACATTGTGGTATCAAAAGAAGTAGGACAAAAAAGAATACATTCTGTGGGCTTCCATTTATAGAAAGTTCTAGAAGAGGCAAAACTAATCCATGGCCATAGAAATCAAAAAGGGGATTTCCACGAGTTGGAGGTATTGATTAGAAAGAAACATAAGAAACATTTCTGGGATGATGGAGCCATCCCATATCTTGTTGGGTACATGGGTATACTTATGTGCTCAAACTCATTGAACTGTGTTTTTAAAATGTGTGAATTTTAGTGTATATTAGTTTTACCTTAATAAGGAAATAAAAATAATAACACAAACTAAATATACAGCATTGTTTTAATTTTATTTTAAATAATGTGAGCCTGCTTTATGTTTTCCACAGACAAATTACTAGAAGTAAATAAACTGATTTATAAAAAAAGGTTATTGTCAAGTGATAAAATCATTGATATTTTTGTTTCTTTACACTTCCAATATTTTCTAATCTTCATTCATTATAATAAAGTCACTTAATAAATAGTGCAATCACTATTGTAGTCTATGGTATCTGTAATTTTTGATATCCTATTTTATATTTATTTTATTTAGTGTTATTTATTGACAGTACTTATATATTATTATTATTTATTTATATTATATTATATATCTATACTATATTATATTTTTATTTTATTTCATTATATTTATTTATACTTTTATTTTCTATTTATATATAGTTATATTATTTTACTTTAAAATTTTTATTGTATTTGTTTACTATTTTATTCAAATGATGTTTATTGTAATCCAAGCATAATTTATTAGTATAAAAATTGTTTAATAACTGAGACTAAATATTAAAGAATCTCTTGAAGAAATCAAGCCTTGATCTTGGGAAGCATGGCAGAACTCTTCAAATGCTGGTTATTTCTAGGGTTCCTCTCCTTGATTTCCTATCTTTTTTTCTAATCTATGTATAATTTTGAGGGTTTAATCACATTTAGTAACTGCCTCACCCCCAAGCTAACAATTCTCAATATCTTTTTCTCTAGGGTTAATCTCTCTTGAGTTTCACTCCTACGTATTTATCTGCCTTCTGAGTATCTCCAACAGAAGGGCAGTTACCTCAAATACAACACTTTTCTACTGAAAATAATTAACAAACTGCTTTCCTAAATCTTTATGTATTTGGGGGGCACACTTTCTCCTCACTTAACCAGGAACCTAAGGATTCTCCTCTTTCCCCCATTACCTTTCCATCTAATGGATGCTAAGTTCTGGCCAAGCAGTCTCCTAAGTAGCTCTTGTGTCTGCCTCTTCCTCTTCAACCCAACGGTCACACACAGCCACAGTCGGGACTCTTACTAGCTCAAGTCTGACCAAGGTCAGTAGTAACCTGCAGACTTATTTCTCTGCTTCCACCTCCACGTTTACAGTAATTGCGCTCGGGCCAGTTGCTGGTGTGCCCTTATCAAATGCAACTTGGCTTCCAAAGAGTCACACAGTGACACAGTGTGAGCAGTAGAGTCAGCCCGCCTATGTTCAGATGAACTCTACCACTTACTCTGTGTAAACTGGGATAGGTTATTGATTTCTCCTTCCTCACCCTCACAGTGAGGAAGTAATAACACCCTCAAAATTAGGAGCCATACACGAGATAATCCAGTGAAAAGTACTCCATGTGATACCTGGCTTATGTAAAGAGATTAATAAATTATATTTTACATGAACATGAATTTATATTATATATAAACACACATTTAAATATATATGTATAAATTACATTTATTAACTAAACGTCACTCTCTCCTCAAGGTGGCGTACAAAGCTGTTGCTGACAGACTTACAACATTGACCAAACTTATTTGGCTTATATGTTAGGAGTCTTCAGGACTCAATTTCCATTTTACATCAAGAGAAACTGAGTTTTCACTTCATAAAGGGCAATGGAAATGTCCACCTTGTGTTATCTTTCCCTGTGATACAATCTTTTATTTTCCACCAGTTATTGCTAAATTTATCTTGATTCTGTGGAATTCTTTAGCATATGTGAAATCTTGGAATTACTTAGTGCAATTTGCCATTTTCTGTTTACTCAGTCATTTCTGTCTACTCTGTACAATACAAAAAGCAAGCCTGAAGTGAAAAAGAATCAGTGACCTATGGAATATACTGCAGTGTACATACTGCAGAACCACACCCAGTTAAACTGCTTTTTCTTCCTGCAACAGGGGACATGACCTAATTTCTAGCTGAGTGGTCTACATTGATGTGTATTTAACAGGTTCTGATCAAGAACTGATTAATTAATTACCTTTCTTTCTTCTCTCTCTCTTTCTTTCTTTTTATCTTTTCCATAGTATATGAGAAGCTGGCCAAACTGTAAGGGTGACATTGCTTTCCACTTACTTTATAGTGCCTATAGAATTAGGCTGTTTCTTTCTCTGTCAAAAGGGATAAAACTGTACTTAACTACTAGAGCAGTTGTGAGAGTTAAATGAATTAATATATGTAAAGCACATAGCTCCTGGCACGTAGTTAAGGACTTGATAAATGTTTACCTATATTTTTTATTATAGCTATTATTATTATTATTACATTCTAAGCATTCAAACTCTATGACAATCTAGACATGACATCAAAATGGACACATGCACATTCATACTTATATATCAAAATCAGAACCAAACACAACACATACATCAAATATATGAAAGATTTTAGTTAATTTCCTCTGACATAATTTTAATTTCCCTTGCATGTAGAAATGTCTCATTATATTTTCAGTAAATGATTAGAAGTTCTGTATTACTTTACTTGTTCAATTTTGTTCTTTTCAACTGATATGTGTTGGGTTGATCATTATGTGTCATATGCTTTTGTGTGGCATTGGACATTAAGTGACAGACAATACTAATGCATCCCTGCTCCTGGGGCGTTTAGAGTCTAGCAGTGAATATACTTATTAAACAAGAGATTGCAAGTTTGATTAATGCTATGTTTGGGGAAATATTATGGGAAGGTACAACTGTCATCCACTGATTTATTAGTTTCCAGGTAAAGAATAAAGTAAGTTACTTAATTCATTTTGATAATAGTTTCTCAGACAGTATATCTTAAAGAAGTAAACTTTTGTGCATTTTGCCTAAATTATTTTAAAAACAGACCCTTGTGAGCAGTGGACTTATCCTGGCAATCAGACATTCAATAGCTTAGAATAAATGAACAAAGCTTTTGAACCAAGTTGTTCACAAAATCAAAGCATACAATGTTAATGAAAGAAATTTAGGCACAAATTTCTCATTAGTAAATGATACTCTGGAATGATCAGTGCACTGAATAAATGAATGTATAAATGAATTTAGTAAACAATAGAAATTTAATTCTGAATGTAAAATTCTGAAATATATTCTTTAATTTCAGATTGACCCGCCCCCATTGACTTTATAAACTTTGGCAAGTCACATTTTATCTCTTTTACAAAGATTTTATCCTTTTAAAACAGAAAATAATTAACAGAAGTAAAATGTGTTCTTCAGAGTTTGCAAACTACATCAACTATTTTGAATGAAAGTAGGTAATAAATATAAAAAAATAATGTTATAAAACCTTTTAAATTTCAGCTTTATTTGACATTTAAAAGAGGTATGTTGACAAATATTACAGTAATAAACAAGCCTTCAATATCATAATGTATATTGTATTCTTCAAAGAAACTACAAACCTCTTCGAGGCAGAGACTGTCTTACTGATCCAATTAACTTAAAGACAATAAATATCTTTGCAAGGAACGAAGGGGTTTTGTTTAGAATTAAATAACCAATGAATGATCGTTTCCCAGTATATTTATCTATATATTCATGCATAGGTATACCTATATAGCCAGGCAGCCAGACATTTGTTTTAAGTTTTTACAAGGGTAACAGTTATTCTTTTGATAAGCTTTTTTTGAGCATCTGCTATGTGCAATGCTAGGCTAGACATTGAGGAGAGACAAAAATGAACAAGCTTGATCCCTGGTTTCGAATAGGTCATGATTATTACCTAAAGATTATTCTGTAAATATCTTTAATTATGTTAGTCATTTGTTTGCTCAAAGGCACTAAATTTTCTTGATTGAAACCATTCGGTTCACATAATTTGGAAGTACCATAGAATATAGTGTGAGCTGAATAAATTTCTTGAAATAATTTTCAGTCTTTACACTGAAATTCTTTTATAGTTGAAATGTCCGAATTTGAATTTTAGGACTGCCATCAGCCTAAAATTTCTGTGTCAAAGTCTTGGTCTTGGTTTCTCCCTTACTCTCACTTGGCTACATCTTCAAGTATATTAATATAGTTATAATTTTCTATCATTAACTTACAACCCTTTCCTTCTTTATACTAGATACTTTATGCCTTATTCTCTGTGTGTTTGTATGTGTGTGTGTGTTTGCATACAACACACTCTAGTATACATCAAACATGAGGCTACCTCTGTATGTAGGGCACAGTGAGATACACAAAAATGAATAAGAGTGAATGAGGGAGCGGGGGTGCAGTGGGGAGAAATTCTATTTGCTGAGAATCTAAAAGAGCTGGCAAATAGCACAGCTTAGAAAGCCAATGAAATTTTCTACAGGAGGGTTTTTCATTTGCATTTGTCTTCTCCAGTTTACACCCAATTCCTCTTCTCTAGCAAATACGGGCACCAAAATGTAGTGACTAGCCACTGAGATCATAAGCGTGTTCAAGCAATAATAGAAAGAGATAAGTAGTAACTTCCTATTACTTTCAGGAAGAAAGTAATAATAGTAACAATATTAAAATCTAGACACCAAAATTCTGAAAACACAGACATCTGGATTAGTGAAAAGCATCAAACACCTTATAAGTCCTCAAAGCATTCTTATTTTACAATACAATACCATAATTCATATTTATAGTAACCACTTCAATTATCAAAAATGTTTTTACATTTCACACGTTCTTTTGAAGAACAAATGCAATTATAAAAATTCTGTGTATAAAGTTTTCCTTCAAAATCGTTAACATTGTTTATGAGTTTGATCACTGAATAGAGAAAGTTCCATCAAGCTAGACACTCTTCTGTGAATAATTTACTTCCCAATAATTGTGTAAATAAGACAGTCACTCACTTTTCCAGGGGCCTCATTCTATGCATTTCTTTCTTTTTGGATCATCTCCATTTAACTGCTTCCCTCTGATAATGAGATTTCCTTCCACAAATGCAATGTTCTAAGTATCAATAAACAGAAAGATTTGCCTCTATTGTGCAATGGGTATTGCTTCAAGTTTGCCATCCTTTGTCATGACAAAGTTTTCAGAAGTTATTACCATAAATATTGTATTTTCAAAGTTGCTCCGCAGTCCAGAGTTTGGGTAGATCCTATGATTTTCCATTTGCTGTGTGCAATTCTATTTATTCACTGTGGCTTTTTTGTTAATGCATCCAGTTTCCCTGAATGACTATAACATTTCTTGGCTGTCGATACCATCAGTCTTCCTGGAATCATGAAATGTAAAAGCAGAAGGCAATAAATCTTAAACATATATAGAATCTACTATCTATTTCACCTATTTTATTTCTTAAGCAACCACCAAGTTTAACCACAATTTGGTTTTCAATCCAGATTTGGTGGCTTATAATTTTCTTTTTTCCCTTCGTTTTTGCTTTCTTCCTGGTCATTCACATTCATTCCTCTTTCTTCTGTTAACCCCAATTTTCCTCCCTTACAGAAAGTAGCCTTTGTGGGATATCTATCAGGTTTCCCTGACCTTCCTAAACCAAGAGGTGTCTAAAGCCTTAAAAACTGAAGTCTAAATTAGCATAAATTAGTCATCTGAGAATGCAGGGAGATTCTAGATTTTATACTTTACATCAGAGAAAGGAGTGGTAATAATGTGTTTTTTTACATGCTAAATTAGGTGATTATGAGTTATTACTACTCTCTCCTAGCATAGGTGGCTTCCTCCATTCAAGAAGGAAAGATGTCTGTGACAACTCCAGTTCCCATCACCTTTATTACTTGTAATCCTAGAGGAAGAGAGATATATCATATCTCCCATTATCCATATGTTAAACCTTGACAAAAAGTGATTGGCCTTGTGCTTGAGTCACGTTTTTGAACCAATCACCGTGATTAGGAAAAGAAGTTTATTTGCTTGGCCAGCCTAGAACATGTTCCCATCAGGAGGGAAGAGATAGAGTAACATGTTTAGCAGCTCCATCACAACCACACAGAAGAACAAATATTGAGCAAATAACCAATATCCACTATAGGGAGTATTCCAGGGCACTATTTTTGTATAGACCTGGCTTTATTTATAATATTAAACATATAAATTCTACATTAAAGGAGTGCTATCTTGTGTCAGATGTCCATCATTTAGACATGTAACTTTAGAGTAAAAGTCTTTCTTTTCTAAATGATACATGGTAAATTGTTATCCTGAATGTAGATTGACTTTTTTTTTAATGAATGTCTGTTAATAGTGCCTAACAATAAATTACAACACACAAACAAGGAACATGAAAATCTAGATCACATAAGAGCAGAATCGTGTTAACAGCAGTGCAATCTATTTTAAATCTATTAGAAAAGCTTCAGTAGGTACCAGTAATGAGTTTTAAAGCACCCAGTTCAGATACACCAAGCAAGCTGCTAGTTCAGCTCATAGGATTCATTAATCATTGATTTTGCCTGCGAAACTTGTCTGTTAAAATGGACCAAGCACGTGGTGCAGGGGAGGCTGATCTATGAAAATTTCAGGCACGAAGACTGCACAGAAATTAACCATGATTGACAGCTTTGATAAGAAACTGAAGATTATTGACACTATAAGATAAGATTAGGAAAAAATGGTTTGATATTATCTAGCTAGACAAATATTTCTCCATTTAAGTTATCAAGTAAAATGACCAGATGCTCAGCATAGAACTTCACTAGAAGCCCTTCTCTGCCTTTCTGATCTGATTTGCTGGTTTCACTGATGTACTTCGTCACTTGGTAAATCACAATGACCCATTCCACTGGTCACTGAATCCTTGCAGAGAATGGGCATCTGGGTCATGCCTGCCTGCTTCAACTATCAACTGTTGCTATGTGCGCTTACTAAGAGTCAAGTGTGTTTGTTCCCAAACCTGTTTTCCAGTTCACTTATTACTATAATAAAATAATTAAATATTAATGAACAGAGGTAATATTTATAGTAAAAGAGGGTTGTTTCTGTGACTGTTAAGTTAAATCCATTGTAAAAATTTGACTAATATAACTTTCCAGAAAAATGGCTGTATAATTAGGTGAGCTCACCCTTTATGAAAGTGGTTGTGATGACTATCTTGTTTGCCACTTCAGATTCATTCTCCTCCACTTTCCACCTTGTATGTCTTCTGATGCTCCCCTCTAATTCACTCTCTTTCTCCTTTTGCCACCTTCTTTTCTTCTGGAGGCTGAACAGCATCTATCCAGCTTCCACTTGCTTCGGGCCAATGAGAAACATTGGCAGGAGATCCAAGGGAGGGAGGTTTTGAGTGTTTACGGCCCCAGTTCCTTTCCTGTGGGGTCACATTGGATATGCTACATCCTGGACCTAAGTTCTCATTTTCTTTTTTTTTTTTTACTTAAAATTTTTGCCATATAGTTGATTTACAATGTTGTGTTAGATTCAGGTGTACAGCAAAGTGAATGTGTATATATATACATACATTCATTCTTTTTTAGATTATTTTCTCTTATAGGTTATCACAGAATATTGAGTAGAGTTCCCTGTGCTATACACCATGCCCTTGTTGGTTATCTATCTTATATATAGTAGTGTGTGTATGTTCATTCCAAGTTCCCATAGGTTTTCTCTTTGTATCATCTTTAATTTCTTTCATCAGTGTCTTATAATTTTCTGCATACATTTCTTTTGTCTCCTTAGGTAGGTTTATTCCTAGGTATATTATTCTTTTTGTTGCAATGGTAAATGGGAGTGTTTTCTTAATTACACTTTCAGATTTTTCATCATCAGTGTATAGGATGCAAGAGATTTCTGTGCATTAATTTTGTATCCTGCTACTTTCCCAAATTCATTGATTAGCTCTAGTAGTTTTCTGGTAGCATCTTTAGGATTCTCTATTTATAGTATCATGTCATCTGCAAACAGTGACAGCTTTACTTCTTCTTTTCCGATTTGGATTCCTTTTATTTCTTTTTCTTCTCTGATTGCTATGGCTAAAACTTCCAAAACTATGTTGAATAATAATGGTGAGAGTGGGCAACCTTGTCTTGTTCCTGATCTTAGTGGAAATGGTTTCAGTTTTTCACCATTGATGAAGATGTTGGCTGTGGGTTTGTCATATATGGCCTTTATTATGTTGAGGTAAGTTCCCTCTATGCCTACTTTCTGGAGGGTTTTTATCATAAATCGGTGTTGAATTTTGTCAAAACCTTTTTCTGCATCTATTGAGATGATCATATGGTTTTTCTTCTTCAATTTGTTAATATGGCTTATCACATTGATTGATTTGTGAATATTGAAGAATCCTTGCATTCCTGGGATAAACCCCACTTGATCATGGTGTATGATCCTTTTAATGTGCTGTTGGATTCTGTTTGCTAGTATTTTGTTAAGGATTTTTGCATCTATGTTCATCAGTGATATTGATCTGTAGTTTTCTTGTTTTGTGAAATCCTTGATTTTCGTATCAGGGTGATGTGGCCTCATACAATGTGTTTGGGAGTGTTCCTCCCTCTGCTATATTTTGGAAGACTCTGAGAAGGATAGGTGTTAGCTCTTCTCTAAATGTTTGAGAGAATTAGCCTGTGAAGCCATCTGGTCCTGGGCTTTTGTTTGTTGGAAGATTTTTAATCACAGTTTCAAATTCAGTGCTTGCGATTGGTCTGTTTATTTTTGCTATTTCTTCCAGGTTCAGACTTGGAAGGTTGTGCTTTTCTAAGAACTTGTCCATTTCTTCCAGGTTATTCATTTTATTGGCATATAGTTGCTTGTAGTAATCTCTCATGCTCCTTTGTATTTCTGCAGTGTGAGTTGTTACTTCTCCTTTTTCATTTCTAATTCTATTGATGTGAGTCTTCTCCCTTTTTTCTTGATAAGTCTGGCTAATGGTTTATCAATTTTGTTTATCTTCTCAAAGAACCAGCTTTTAGTTTTACTGATCTTTCCTATCATTTCCTTCATTTCTTTTTCATTTATTTCTGATCTGATCTTTATGATTTCTTTCGTTCTGCTAACTTTGGCGTTTTTTGTTCCTCTTTTTCTAATTGCTTTAGGTGTAAGGTTAGGTTGTTTATTTGATATGTTTCTTGCTTCTTCAGGTAGGATTGTATTGCTATAAACTTCCCTCTTAGAACTGCTTTTGCTGCATCCCATAGGTTTTGGGTCATCGTGTTTTCATTGTCATTTGATTCTAGGTATTTTTTGATTTCCTCTTTGATATCTTCAGTGATCTCTTGGTTATTAAGTAGTGTATTGTTTAGCCTCCATGTGTTTGTTTTACAGATTTTTTTCCTGTAATTGATATCTAGTCTCACAGTATTGCGGTCAGAAAAGATACTTGATATGATTTCTATTTTCTTAAATTTACCAAGGCTTGATTTGTGACCCAAGATATGATCTATCCTGGAAAATGTTCCATGGGCACTCGAGAAGAAATTGTATTCTGTTGTTTTGGGATGGAATGTCCTATAAATATCAATTAAGTCCATCTTGTTTAATGTATCATTTAAAATTTTGTGTTTCCTTATTTATTTTCACTTTGGATGATCTGTCCTTTGGTGAAAGTGGGGTGTTAAAGTCCCCTATTATGATTGTATTACTGTCGATTTCCCCTTTTATGGCTGTTAGTATCTGCCTTATGTATTGAGGTGCTCCTCTGTTGGGTGCATAAATATTTACAATTTTTGTATCTTCTTCTTGGATTGATCCTTTGATCATTATGTAGTGCAATAGTCTTTATTTTAAAGTCTATTTTGTCTGATATGAGAATTGCTACTCCAGCTTTCTTTTGATTTCCATTTGCATGGAATATCTTTATCCATCCCCTCACTTTAAGTCTGTATGTGTCCCTAGGTCTGAAGTGGGTCTCTTGTAGACAGCATTTATACAGGTCTTGTTTTTGTATCCATTCAGCCAGTCTATGTCTTTTGGTTGGAGTATTTAATCAATTTACATTTAAGGTAATTATCGATATATATGTTTCTGTTACCATTTTCTTAATTGTTTTCGGTTTGTTATTGTAGGTCTTTTCCTTCTCTTGTGTTTCCTGCCTAGAGAAGTTCCTTTAGCATTTGTTGTGAAGCTGGTTTGGTGGTGCTGAATTCTCTTAGCTTTTGCTTGTCTGTAAAGGTTTTAATTTCTCCATCAAATGTGAATGAGATCCTTGCTGGGTAGAGTCATCTTGGCTGTAGGTTTTTCCCTTTCATCACTTTAAATATGTCCTGCCACTCCCTTCTGGCTTGCAGAGTTTCTGCTGAAAGATCAGCTGTTAACCTTATGGGGATTCCCTTGTATGTTATTTGTTGTTTTTCCCTTGCTGCTTTTAATATTTTTTCTTTGTATTTAATTTTTGATAGTTTGATTAATATGTGTCTTGGCGTGTTTCTCCTTGGATTTATCGTATATGGGAATCTCTGTGCTTCCTGGACTTGATTAACTATTTCCTTTCCCATTAGGGAAGTTTTCAACTATAATCTCTTCCAATATTTTCTCAGTCCCTTTCTTTTTCTCTTCTTCTTCTGGGACCCCTATAATTCGAATGTTGGTATGTTTAATATTGTCCCAGAGGTCTCTGAGACTGTTCTCAATTCTTTTCATTCTTTTTTCCTTATTCTGCTCTGCAGTAGCTATTTCCACTATTTTATCTTCCAGGTCACTTATCCGTCCTTCTGCCTCAGTTATTCTGCTGTTGATCCCTTCTAGAGAATTTTTAATTTCCTTTATTGTCTTGTTCATGATTGTTTGTTTGCTCTTTAGTTCTTCTAAGTCCTTGTTAAACGTTTATTTTATTTTCTCCATTCTATTTCCAAGGTTTTGGGTCATCTTTACTATCATTATTCTGTATTCTTTTCCAGGTAGACTGCCTATTTCCTCTTCATTTGTTAGGTCTGGTGGGTTTTTACCTTGCTCCTTCATCTGCTGTGTGCTTCTCTGTCCTCTCATTTTGCTTAACTTACTGTGTTTGGGGTCTCCTTTTCGCAGGCTGCAGGTTTGTAGTTCCCCTTGTTTTTGGTGTGTGTCCCCAGTGGCTAAGGTTTGTTCAGTGGGTCGTGTAGGCTTCCTGGTGGAGGAGACAAGTGCCTGTGTTCTGGTGGATGAGGCTGGATCTTGTCTTTCTGGTGGGCAGGTCCACGTCTTGTGGTGTGCTTTGGGGTGTCTGTGACCTTATTATGATTTTAGGCAGCCTCTCTGCTAATGGGTGGGATTGTGTTCCTGTCTTGCTAGTTGTTTGGCATGGGGTGTCCAGCACTGTAGCTTGCTGGTTGTTGAGTGGAGCTGGGTCTTGGCATTGAGATGGAGATCTCTGGGCGATTTTTGCCGTTTGATATTACCTGGAGCTGGGAGGTCTCTGGTGGACCAATGTCCTGGACTTGGCTCTTCCACCTCAGAGGCACAGCCCTGACACCTGGCTGGAGCACCAAGATCCTGTCCTCCACACGGCTCAGAAAAAAAGGGAGAAAGAAAGAAAAATATGGGGTTCCCTGGTGGCTCAGTGGTTGAGAGTCCGCCTGCCATTGCAGGGGATGAGGGTTCGTGCCCCAGTCCAGGAAGATCCCACATGCCGCAGAGCGGCTGGGCCTGTGAGCCATGGCCGCTGAGCCTGTGCATCCAGAGCCTGTGCTCCGCAACGGGAGAGGCCACAACAGTGAGAGGCCTGCGTACTGAAAAAAAAAAAAAAAAAAAAAAGAAAAGATAAAATAAAATAAGAAAGTTATTAAAATAAAAAACAAAAATTATTTTAAAAAATTTTAATTAATTAAAAAACAGAAATAAAGAAAGAACAACCAAACCAAAAAACAAATCTGCCAATGATAACAAGCACTGAAAACTATACTAAAAAAAAAAAAAAGAATGAACAGACAGGACCCTAGGACAAATAGTAAAAGCAAGCAAAGCTATACAGACAAAATCACACACAGAAGCATACACATACACACTCACAGAAAGAGAAAAAGGAAAAAAAATATGTATCTTTGCTCCCAAAGTCCACCTCCTCAATTTTGGGATGATTCGTTGTCTATTCAGATATTCCACAGATGCAGGGTGCATCAAGTTGATTGTGGAGATTTAATCCGCTGCCCCTGACGCTGCTGGGAGAGATTTCCCTTTCTCTTCTTTGCTCGCACAGCTCCCGGGGTTCAGCTTTGGATTTGGCCCCGCCTCTGCATGTAGGTCGCCTGAGGGCGTCTGTTCACGATCAGACAGGACTGGGTTAAAGGAGCAGCTGATTCGGGGTCTCTGGCTCACTCAGGCCGTGGGGAGGGAGGGGTACGGATGCGGGGCGAGCCTGCGGTGTCAGAGGCCCGCGTGACGTTGCACCAGCCTGAGGCGCGCCGTGCGTTCTCCCGGGGAAGTTGTTCCTGGATCACGGGACCCTGGCAGTGGCGGGCTGCACAGCCTCCCTGGAAGGGGGGTGTGGATAGTGACCTGTGCTCACACACAGGCTTCTTGCTGGCGGCAGCAGCAGCCTTAGCATCCCAGGCCCGACTCTGGGGTCCGCGCTGATAGCCGCGGCTTGCGCCCGTCTCTGGAGCTCCTTTAACAGGCGCTGTTAATCCCCTCTCCTCGCACACCAGGAAACAGAGGCAAGAAAAAGTCTCTTGCCTCTTCAGCAGTTCCAGACCTTTTCCCGGACTCCTTCCCGGCTAGCTGTGGCGCACTAGCCCCCTTCAGGCTGTGTTCACGCCGCCAACCCCAGTCCTCTCCCTTGGATCCGATCAAAGGCGGAGCCTCAGCTTGGGCTGGGGTTTTTAAATATCTGTCTTTCCAGTCAAATAGACTTATTATAAAATGGCTCATTTGCGGAGACTTCCCTGGTGGCACAGTGGTTAAGAATCCTCCTGCCAATGCAGGAGACACAGGTTCGATCCCTCATCCTGGAAGACCCCACATGCCGTGGAGCAACTAAGCCTGTGCGCCACAACTACTGCGCTTGTGCTCTGCAGCCTGTGAGCCACAACTATTGAAGCCCCCGCCTAGAGCCCGTGCTCTGCAACAAAATAAGCCACCGCAATGAAGAGTAGCCCCTGCTCGCCGCAACTAGAGAAAGCCTGCACGCAGCAATGAAGACCCAACACAGCCAAAGATAAATAAATAAATAAATGTATTAAAAATATAAATTAAATGGCTCATTTGCTAATTATCCTGGTGTGCTCTCTACTGGCATTCAACAACTTGCTATATAACCTTACATAGCACTTACTGTATGCCAGGCTTTTTCTAATTACTTTATATATATATATATATATATATATATAAACCTATGACCGTCTGATGTAGTTACCCTTTCATGAATCCCACTTTACAGGGGAAGAAACTGAAGCACACAGAGGTTAAGTAACTTGCTCAATGTCCCATGGCCATTATATGGTAAGATCAGAATCATTACACTTAACTACAAGTTTGTAGTGGCAGGTAGCAGAGAAAATGGTATGTGTTTACTACATTTTCCTCTTCCAGATCACACAGAAAGGCTACATTTCCTCGATTGCCCTGAAACTAGATAAGTCCCAATGACTGAGTTCTGGCCAGAAGAATGTAGGCAATAATGATGTAAACTTCCTTCCAGGCTTGGCCTTTAAGATCATCCTTTGAGGTCCTCCAGATCTCTCTCTTTTGGCAACTAGGAAGCCAGGGGTTCCACATGGGACCACCAAGAGATGGAGACGGACTCCCCAATCTGTTTTCAATGATAATATGAATGAGAAAGAAACATTTATTACATCACACCACTATGATTTGAGAGTACATTTACTTGTACATACCTTGATGTATCCTGACTAATAAAGAAATTGGTATTTTGAATCAGATTGCTTTAAAATCAATTATATGACATTGGTTTCATTGTTAGGCATCAAGAAGGTCCATATCAAAGGCTAGGATATATGAGAAACTAGCTATTCTTTTAATACTGTGGAAGGAAGAGCAACTGGAAATAACTGTTGCTTTTAGTAACGCGGGAGACAGAATAGGAACATTTAACTTGTAGTTTTAGGAGAAATGGATGAATAAAAGACCACTAGTGTCTATTGGCTATTATTGGCTGCCTTTGGCAAGGTTATTACCAAAAAAATTGGAAAAAAATCCTGGCCAGTAATAAATAGAATTGAAAGAGAGCCGAGTGCAGAAATTGGGGTCTTGCTATGTGAGAAGATGCCAAATAATTAAAGAAGATGAGATGTCAGAAGACATTCAAGGAAAAGGTCTAATAAAACTTCCGAGATGAATAAAGTAATCTGAGCAAAGACAGATGAAGACTGTAGACTTCCCAAACACAGTTCCAGAGAGCCTCAAAGAGAGGGGATGGGACAGGCACAGAGCAAGGAAGCAGAGAAATACATCAGGCTTGAAAATTCTTCCTATAAAGAATTTTGCATGTGGTTGCTGATGGAACCTAAAGCACGATCAGAAGCCTACTAATCTTTTAAGGAATTGCATTGTTAAAGAAAACACAACTCTGGCTTTAAAAAAAATCATTTGACTGGATGAGACCTAAAACAATCCATAGATCCCAAAGTTTTGAGGAAAAGAGTCAAGCTTCAAAGGCTATTTAACCCCCAAAGAAGGCGTGGTCTCTAAGATCCACATCAGATATGGCCGAGGAGAATAATAACCAGGAGGAACTTCCTTGCAGATAGAACCAAGGGTGGTAAAGTACAATGGTCAAATGCATTCCCCCTAGGAGTAGGATGAGAGTGGTAGGTCAGCAGAATAAAAGGGCACACATTCATTTATTCTTGCAGCCTGAACAATTTTAGATTCGTGAATCGGCTGATGGCCCTGTCAAATTGCCAGGTATAAAGTGTCAATTTAATAGCCATATGCTGCTTTAAATCATAGAAAGAGCCTTTTTCACCTCAAAAATGTCAACTTGATAAAAAAATAAATAGATAATAAGATCACCATGAACATTATAACAACTTGAAATATCTCATGGCCGTTGCAATAATTGCTAGCTCCTCATCTGGGAACTGTCTAGCAATTGTCAAAACACTCAGAGCAACTAAAATTTCAGTAAATGTGAAAGTGATACTGCACAATCGGATGGATTTCCAGCTGGCAATCATATCCCCATGGTCTTACCCAACTTTGGTTTCCATGTGAGACAGTAGCACAGTCTTGCTTATTGGACTGAGGTATTCCAAGCAGTATGCCACAAAGGTACGGTGGAAAGGAGAAATGCGGTCTGCTTTTCTCTGCCGCCAGTTTTCCTGAAACAGCCGGTAGGCACATTATTTTATATTAAAATAAACACACTATATTGTAGATGAGATTGCGACATTTAGATGAATTTTTGAGATGAGCTATGGAACTGCAAATAAATGTATTTTTGCGGCATTGGCAAACTTCAGCTTCCCTGGGCTGAATCACTTGGCAGAGACAATTCTGCCTGCCTTAGTTAACTGAGAAACTGGGAGGTGAGAGGGAACAGAAGGAGAGAAGGGGTGTAGGAGGCATTTTACAATTTAGCAGGATGGATATTGGTGCCTCCTTTAGATATTTATATCTAAAATCCCACTGGTCTTAAGTCACTGGGTAGAAGAACAAAATTCAGGTCTAGGACTTTTAAGGATGAATGTGCCTTACAAGGAATTGGGGTTTATTGTGATGTATGATGTCTCCCAGGTGAAATGAAGGTGGAGTAATAGCACAGCTATGTCCTTTATCCCTTTTCATTTCTTTTCCTTTCTGCTATTCAGCCCTTCAGTCCAATTCAAATCAACATAATTCAAAATATTATTACTCCATACAAAGATAGATGTATTTCAAGGTAGATAGGTAGATAGATAAATCAAAATATAGAAAGAAAAAAAGAGAGACACACAGAAAGAGATTCCATGAGTTAATGGAATTGTTACTTACTCCTGCCCCATCCCACCTATTCTTCTGCCACAGTGGAGGGCATAAGACCAAACCGAGCTACTTGGGGACAACAACAGGACATTTTGTCCCAGTCAGCAAGACACACTGGATTTTCCTTGAGGTCAGTGAAAAGGAAGAATGAGAATCAACATGAGGCTTACAAGTGACCAGCATTCCATCATGGGATGAGAGTCTGTAAGGAGACAAAGACAAGGAGAACCCAGAGAAGGCAGCTGTAGCACAATCCAGCTGTAGCCCTATGTTTTCCACTTTCCTTCCCTACTTCAGTTAGTCTGAGTTGAGTTTCTCTTTCTTGCTATTAAAATCTTCTGGCCCAAAGAAGTACAAAGGGAAAGCTATAAGCCCAGAAGTGGTGGTGCAGAGGGAATGGGGAAACACATTTCTAGAGTAACCATACTACTTGCACAAATGACTTTTGCTTGATTGAGCTGATTTTGATTGAGAATAAAATTTTGAGCCGACCTGTGTGTTGAGTTTTAATTAGAATTAAAATAGACTCGTGATAACGAACTTATTGAAGAATTTAAACATCCAACTGTATATATACATTTTCATTCTATAAGCATGATGGCCATGACAGCAAAGAGTTTCAGGGTCTTGTGGAATTTTTAAAAAATAGTTCTCAAGGATTGGGGATCATAAGAGTGTCCTCCAAGACCTGAGAAGCCAGGATATGCCAAGGGGTGGACGGCACACTTGAATTCCATCTGACCCTTTTGCGTTGGCAATTTAGAAAGCTCCTAAAGTTAGGACTCATACATTAGTCCCCTTTGCATATGCCAAACCCAGCTCTGTAGACTTAGTAGCTCCTTCTTCTCCTGTGAATAAATCTGTAAACATTTTGTGAAAAGTCCCTACAATGAACTCTATTATTTTAAAGAGTGTCTCCTGGCCCCGTCTTCTAATTTTCATTGAAAATTTCCTGTTCAGTCCTGGGTTCATGTCCCATTGCCTCACAAATTGTATCCACCATTCTGCCTATCTCTTTATTCTGATGCTTTATTAGGACTGTCTGTATTAATCCTGGCTGTCCACTGCTTGCTGCCTTTCTAATTTCAGTGATCTTCCAACTTCCTTATCTTATCCTAGTTCCTAAAATCCCTAATAGGCATTGTCAGCCTCTGCTTGCTGAAGAAGAAAGCTTGGACTCCGGTCTTTGTGCTAGATGTTTTTGTTCGGCCTTCAACTACATCTTTACCTGGCTCCACCATGTTTAGAGACTGGGGAGGTTGAATTTTTTAGCCTACAACAACTGGATCCTTTACTCTCTGGTTTCTGGTTGGGATTGGCCAATGGGAAGCACTTGTGGGTTAACAGGAAGCAGTGGGAGATGCTAGTCAGCTAATGATCTGTTGGTTTCTCTCCCTACCTGGCAGCAGGTTGCTTTCCTACCTCTAAGGCCACAGATCCTCTTGGGTGGCTCTCCCATGAGCTCTCTCCAGGTCTGGTAACCCATTTCTCACATTGGTCCTATAGGTCCTGCTGTTACTACCCTACATGTTTCATCACCTCTTGGTGGTTTCCCTTGACTCTGTCTACACCTTTGTAAAATTTCCCTTTTCAAGGCTTCTCAATCATCTCATTTGCATGTGCCATCTCTTTCCCATAAGGACCCTGAATAAAACACCCCTTGGTCCTAATGTGCTGCTCTGAACATAGTAGGACCAAGGTACACCAAGAGGCTTTGAATTCTGTTCCTGGATTCACCCTTTATAAGGTAGTTATTGAGCCAACATATACTGGTTACTCATTATATCCTAGATATTTTCCTCAGCCATTGTGCTACAGAGATGAATGTGGTATAATCCCTGACCTCAACAGAAATGTCCTGACAGGAACATACAGAATTGTGTGGAGAGAGAACAGTGGAAGAAACCCCTGAGGGTCTCTTAGAAAGCTGAGATGTATAAGTTGCGTTTCATTGGATGAGTGAAAATTTGCTAAGCAGACAATAGGGAAAAATACGCAAAGGCAACATACACAAATCAGAGAGATGAAAAAGCCGTGGAAACTTCTAGTACATGTGCATATTTGGAGGTGTGTACTTAGAAGGGGTGGTGAATGGAGGGGCTGAAAATGTAGGCAGAAGCCGTATTGCAAAGATCGCATATTCGTTCATCAAGTATCTAAGTTTCATAGCATGTTATATTATGAATTCTTGGCTTTATCCCATAGGACTATAAGTACAGGACAGGATTGGAGGCAAGATATCTGTGATGTAGAACTGCAAAGGCTAGAACATTATTGCCATCATGGAACAAGTGATATTTCATTCTTAAAATTAAATAAAAACAGCATATCCCACTATATACATCACAGTAGTTTTTCCAGGCTAGAATACTGTCTACAGCAACGAGAGCTGAATGCTTTCAGCATCCCAAACAGAGGACCCAATGTCCTCACTAAGAGGGACCCACACGGCCACACTTCCCTCCAGAGGCACTCACAGTGTCCTTTAAGAAGACCCCTGAGCTCTCCATCTTCCTGCCACACTGCATCCCAGGATCACATCACTTCAGCCCAGGGGACCCCAATTATGTCATTTTTCCTCCTCTTGATCAGAGCAGTTGCTTCTCAAGGTTCTTTTCAGGAACTTCCTCATGTCTGACTTTAAGTGCTTTCCGCCAGGTCCCCTTGGAACGCTCTGTCTCTATTAGTCACTTCCTTTATGTGAAGCTGTAATTTTCCTTGCCTTCTGAGGGACAGAAAAAAGAGTAGTCTTCAGAATTCTTGAAATATCTATTTGTTCCTTTTGAGGCATGGACAATATGTTCTTAAGTTTCAAACCTATTCAGGACTGATGGAGGTGTTGTGAAACAGGAATGTGTTTGTACAGTTTTTCCTCTTTTCCATACATCCATCAATAAGTGTGTTGTACATGCTGACAACATGCCCAGAAAAACTGAGTGAGTTGTGAAATTCATCTAGAACCTAGGTAGCAAAGCCATAGCAGAAACTCTGGACTTTCGAAATATGCCCATTATCATATGGTAAGATGGAATAGTGTAGGGATTTAACAATGAAAGCACTGAACTGAACTGCTTGCAATGAAATCCCAGCTCTAAGGCCCAGCAATGGACCTTAGAGATGCTACTTAATCTCTGTGTTTCTATTTATTCATACGTAAATGGAGGTAGTAATAGTATGTACTACACAGGGTTGATTTGGGGATTAAATTGAAACCACATATAAAATGCTTAACAGGGCTTCCCTGGTGGCGCAGTGGTTGAGAGTCCGCCTGCCGATGCAGGGGACACGGGTTCGTGCCCCGGTCCGGGAAGATCCCATGTGCCGTGGAGCGGCTGGGCCCGTGAGCCATGGCCACTGAGCCTGCGCGGCCAGAAGCCTGTGCTCCGCAACGGGAGAGGCCACAACAGTGAGAGGCCCGCGTATCGCAACAACAACAAAAAAAAAAATTTAAAATGCTTAACATAGCACTCAAATTATATTAGTTATTACTATTATTTTGATTGACAATGTCCAACTTCCATTCTTGATTGGATTGCTTCAACTCTCCTTTACTGAAAAGCTTCTGGAAAATATTACCTGTATATACTATCTCTACTTCTTTGCAGCCCATTTCCCCATCAACCCAGCTCTACTTTGTCTCTTGCCTCCCCCATACTATTGAGACTTTTGCTAAGTTCCTTCAGGATTTCATGTTGACAAATCCAATAGGTGTTTTTTAACTGTTTGTACTTGAACTCTCAGAGACATTCAATAAATTTGATGCTCCCTTCCTGAAATGTTCCTGATTCTACTACTATTCTCTGCCCACCCTTTAACAGTGAACCTTAAGAAACCTACCCTTATCCTTCTTCCTAACCTTTAAATATTAGAATAACTTAGATCTCAGGCCTCGGATATCTGCTCTCCTCACTCAACATTCTTACCCAAAGCAACTTCTCCCATTTCTGTACCTTCAAATCTCAGCTCTACACCCAGGATTGCTGTGGGGGACTCTGGCCAGGACTGCCCATGGAAAGTCTCTAAAATAAGATGAATGGGACATGTCTACGTGTTATGATACAGACTCAAGTAAACTGAAATTTTAAAATTGCTAGCACAGAATTTCAAGGTCTAGAACCTCGTCTTCAGGCATATATGACATGGCTTGCTGATTTGCAGAATTATTGTTATATAATAGCATATGTTGTTTCTGACAAGGTCTTTTTTTTTTTTTTTTTTTTTTTTTTTTGCGGTACACGGGCCTCTCACTGTTGTGGCCTCTCCCGTTGCGGAGCACAGGCTCCGGACGCGCAGGCTCAGCGACCATGGCTCATGGGCCCAGCCGCTCTGCGCCATGTGGGATCCTCCCGGACCGGGGCATGAACCCGCGTTCCCTGCATCGGCAGGTGGACTCTCAACCACTGCGCCACCAGGGAAGCCCTGACAAGGTCTTTTGAAGAGAAAGAAGCTTGATTGCTCAGGACTTCTCAGACATACTGCATTACTCTCCTCATGTGGGGTGCTGAGTATTACCACTGTTTTGAGTGATTCTTAGTGAGAAATAGGAAACTTGCTCAGATGTGGGTGGATATCACTCTTCCTAATTAATAAAGTATCAATGAGTTTTATTTCTTCAGTCTTTGGGTTCATCCTTGATTTCTCTGATCTAGGTTTAAGACGTTTAGCATCACGAGCTAGACGGTAAAAATGATCTAATAACTTATATGGGAGGAAAGGAAACAAGGATAATACAGCACTCTCCTCATGTCAGAGTAGGCTAATGCTAAGCCTGGTACCTGGTGGTAAAAGAATAAAAGTCTTATTGGGCACATTCCTTTGATGAGAAAAAAGAGGAATTTATGCTGATGGATTCAAAAGGAGATAGACTAGAGATTAACTCTTCTTTATTAGAGACTAACCCTTCTTTATTAGAGACTAACTCTAGGATAGCTAGAGAGATCAAGTTTAGCAGAAAGGTAGGACGCTGAGAATAGAACAGGGAAGCAGAAAGCAGAAACCTCCACCTCTCCAGATCACATAGTAATCAAAAAGGCAGTACATGGAGTTGCTGATCACGCAGGTGATGGGGCCATGGCTAGAAACCTCAAAGCCCACCAGGAATCTTTAAGTTAGAGGGAATTCATTAAACATGAGATTTCTGAGGAAAGCCCTGGAAGAGCTGGGGTACAGAAAATGATCAAATATGATGAAGTCTCAAAGCTTTAATTCCTTGAGGTTTCTAAACTCCATTGGGTATCCCAGGTTCTTCTTCTGCTTGCCACTGAATAGAGTATTTTCCACATTATCCTTTACCACAACCAGCAGCTTCAGCTGAGATCATCTAGTAGGAGTATGGTGAGAAGTGTTTGAGACCCAAGCTAGAAGTATAACTGTAAAAATGGCATTCTTCTAGGAAAAATATTTCCTGATGCTGGGATACCAGTTAGATAATCAATTTGACTGGTTTTGGTGAGTTAAAGTGGACTTTATTGAACTTGATGGGAAGGAGATTCTCTAGATCAAAGGCTTAACCAAAAGTCCTTTATGGGCATTGAGCACATAAGCCTAAATGAGGGTGGGGTTACTTTCAGTGATCTTTGCGCAAAATAAAGTAGAATTGCATTTTACTCTTCATCATTGGATGCCAGTGGAAGAAGTCATGTTAAGAGTAAAGGAACTAACCAGACAAGGATGTCACAAAAAAGAAAACTACAGGCCAATATCACTGATGAACATAGATGCAGAAATCCTCAACAAAATACTAGCAAACAGAATCCAACAGCACATTAAAAAGATCATACACCATGATCAAGTGGGATTTATCCCAGGAATGCAAGGATTCTTCAATATATGCAAATCAACCAATGTGATACACCAAATTAATAAAATGAAGGATAAAAACCATACGATAATATCAATACATGCAGAAAAAGCTTTCGACAAAATTCAACACCCATTTATCATAAAAAACCCTCCAGAGAGTAGGCATAGAGGGAACTTACCTCAACATAATGAAGGCCATATATGACAAACCCACAGTCAACATCGCTCTCAATGGTGGAAAACCTGAAACCATTTTCCACTAAGATCAGGAACAAGACAACATTGCCCATTCTCACTGCTATTATACAATATAGCTTTGGAAGTTTTAGCCACAGCAATCAGAGAAGAAAAAGAAATAAAAGGAATCCAAATTGGAAAAGAAGAAGTAAAACTGTCACTGTTTGCAGATGACATGACACTATACACAGAGAATCCTAAAGATGCTACCAGAAAACTACTAGAGCTAACCAACGAATTTGGTAAAGTAGCAGGATACAAAATTAATGCACAGAAATCTCCTGCATTCCTATACATTAATGATGAAAAATCTGAAAGGGAAATTAAGGAAACACTGCCATTTACCACTGCAACAAAAAGAATAAAATACCTAGGAATAAACCTACCTAAGGAGAGGAAAGACCTGTATGCAGAAAACTATAAGACACTGATGAAAGAAATTAAAGATGATACAAACAGGTGGAGAGATATACCATGTTCTTGGATTGGAAGGATCAACATTGTGAAAATGATGATACTACCCAAAGTAATCTACAGATTCAATGCAATCCCTATCAAACTACCAATGGCATTTTTCACAGAACTAGAACAAAAAATTTCATAATTTGTATGGAAATACAAAAGACCCCAAATAGCCAAAGCGATCTTGAGAAAGAAAAACGGAGCTGGAGGAATCAGGCTCCCTGACTTCAGACTCTACTACAAAGTTACAGTAATCTAAGCAGTATGGTACTGGCACAAAAATAGAAATATAGATCAATGGAACAGGATAGAAAGCCCAGAGATAAACCCACGCACATATGGTCCTTTATTTTTGATAAAGGAGGCAAGAATATACAATGGAGAAAAGACAGCCTCTTCAATAAGTGGTGCTGGGAAAATTGGACAGCTATATGTAAAAGAATGAAATTAGAACACTCCCTAACACCATACACAAAAATAAACTCAAAATAGATTAAAGACCTAAATGTAAGGCCAGACACTATCAAACTCTTAGAGGAAAATACAGGCAGAACACTCTATGACATAAGTCACAGCAAGATCCTTTTTTACCCACCTCCTAGAGGAATGGAAATAAAAACAAAAATAAACAAATGGGACCTAATGAAGCTTAAAAGCTTTTGCACAGCAAAGGAAACCAGAAAGAAGATGAAAAGACAACCCTCAGAATGGGAGAAAATATTTGCAAATGAAGGAACTGACAAAGTATTAAATCTCCAAAATTTACAAGCAGCTCATGCAGCTCAATATTAAAAAAAAAACAACCCAACCCAAAACTGGGCAGAAGACCTGAATAGACATTTCTCCAAAGAAGACATATAGATTGCCAACAAACACATGAAAGGATGTTCAACATCACTAATCATTAGAGAAATGCAAATCAAAACTACAATGAGGTATCACCTCACACCAGTCAGAATGGCCATCATCAAAAAATCTAGAAACAATAAATGGTGGAGAGGGTGTGGAGAAAAGGGAACCCTCTTGCACTGCTGATGGGAATGTAAATTGATACAGCCACTATGGAGAACAGTATGGAGCCACTATGGAGACAGCCACTATGGAGAACAGTATGGAGGTTCCTTAAAACACTAAAAATAGAACTATCATACAACCCAGCAATCCCACTACTAGGCATATACCCTGAAAAAACCATACTTCAAAAAGAGTCATGTACCACAATGTTCATTGCAGCACTATTTACAATAGCCAGGACATGGAAGCAACCTAAGTATCCATCGACAGAAGAATGGATAAAGAAGATGTGGCACATATATGCAATGGATATTACTCAGCCATAAAAAGAAACGAAATTGAGTTACTTGTAGTGAGGGGGATGGACCTAGAGTCTGTCATACAGAGTGAAGTAAGTCAGAAAGAGAAAAACAAATACCGTATGCTAACACATATATATGGAACCTAAAAAAAATTGGTTCTGATGAACTTAGGGACAGGACAGGAATAAAGACGCAGACATAGAGAATGGACTTGAGGACACAGGGAGGGGAAAGGGTAAGCTGGGACAAAGTGAGAGAGTGGCATGGATGGGTATACACTACTAAATGTAAAATAGATAGCTAAGGGGAAGCAGCTGCATAGCACAGGGAGATCAGCTTGGTGCTTTGTGACCACCTAGAGGGGTGGGATAGGGAGGGTGGGAGGGAGATGCAAGAGGGAGGGGATATGGGGATATATGTATACGTATAGCTGATTCACTTTGGAGTGATTACAGACAGTCTGACAGTAAAGATTTCCAGTGTAAGGTGTTTACGTACCAGGGCCCAGATATCACGTTATTCCTCTCCATATGGAACTGAGGGATTGTTTGTGGTGATCAAAGGAACACATCCTTTTTTCATGTATAATTTCACCCTCCAACTACTATCTTCATAATTCATACAGGCATGAATCAATGAGGCCTGGACATTAGTGCATAGTGAGCTACTGAATTTTTGAAAATGTAAGAATGAGGAAAACTTACAACAAAACTTTTTAAAAGGAGCAGTAGTGTAATGCTCATCCCGTCCCCAGTAACACAGATTATCTGAGGAAAGAAGAGCTTAGGTATTTTTTCTTTTACACTTTCAAAGATGGAGACACAAACATATATATTTACCCCCTGCCCTGCACTTTTTATAAAATATCTCCATGCAAGGGTGTTTAAGGTTAGAAACCCCAGAAGAAATATTTTCAAGCTTCTTTAAAAACTGTGCTTTTTGATATTTCATTCCAGTGTCTCAAAATGTATTTTTGGATCTCCTTTTTCTCAAATGTAGTGATCAAAATTTTGGACTCTTGGAAATAGCTTCCTATGTTTGTTCACTCTATTCTTTAAGCCCTAAGGTCCTTTAGGGCAAAGATAATATCCCTATTCTGTGGAAGAGAGAATTGTGGTGATTGTAATTTTGTGCCTGTACATAAATCCTTCATCCTTCCTGGAGACTGAGTCCCTGAAAAGTACCAACATCAGCAGAATCAAAGATAAGGTCAGACAAACCAGGGAGTCTGGGGAAACGTATTTGGAAACATTATTATTTTAAACATAAACATTTCCAAAAAGCATCTATTTGTAAAACACATATGTTTCTCCCGGTAAGCTTTCTCCAGAATCATTTTCTCTGAGTTGATTCAGGAAATATACACATGAAATTGTGATCTCCTAGGAAAGAGTCTTCCGCAGTTGTCTATTATGTGCACTACACTTAGTAAAAGTATTCACCTAGACTTTATTGGATGTAAATTGAACGTGTTTTGCAATTATGTCTCCACTTACCTCATTTTCTCAAGACTTAGGAAATTTCTGTGCCTGCCTTGGTTTTTCACATATCGTGGCAGAGCTTATGAGTATTCTTCCCGACTGATGTTCTGTCAATATATCGAGGGGTGGGTTGTAGACAATCCTCATCTCTATCACCTCCCCCAGAAGCCCACTAACCCAGTTCGTCCAAAGGATAAGACTTACCTCTTGATAAATTCATCTGTTTAAGGGTTCTAAAGCGAAAAACACATAGGCCAAAGCATTACATACCTTTAAAATTGTGTGGACACACATGAATCTGCATTATTTCCCAGCTACAGATTCCAACATGGTGATTAATTTAAGGCTGCTGTGCTCACATTTTAATAAATTGTAAAATTCTGATTCCCTTCCCCCTTCTCCCTACCTGTCTTTATTTTAGTATGAAAGTGACAGTCTGTGGGAAATCTGGGTTTCACTGAATGTCAGCTGTAGGTCACCAGAAAAAAATAATGTGGAGGAATATTTACCAAGTGTTAACGCTCATCCATGCACAATCACAAGGATATATTCTGTCTTGTGAGGTAGTGGTGTGGGTGAGCATATACAACGACATGAGAACTTCTTGTTCACATCAAAATTAGCCAGCCTACAGGAATTTATAAATGTATTTGAAGAGATGTGTCAATGTTGCTCTTCAAGAAATGGTAACGTTGTACTTTTACCAAAAAAAAAATTCTCTTTGTCCAACCTATTTCAGTATAATTTTGAAGAGGCGTTATGTTGAAGAGGAAGTAGGAGTAAAAATAGAATAGGTTTATATATTCCATCCATGACAGTGGATTAACTCTTGGGCTTCAGTGTGGTAACCTCGATGTTCAATGAGCCAAAGGAGAGTTCTGTTCATGAGGCTAGAAGTCTGATCTGTCTTCTTTTCCATTGTGTCTCCAGCCCTCATCACATGGTAAATGCTCCATAAGTACATTTGATGAATTAATGAGTTAGTGAGCTCTACTAGGCACCTAAGCCAATTGTTCGCCATGTCAGTTTCACGAACCTGGTCTCTGCCTTGGACTTCATCTCACTGGCACTGGACACCTGCCCTGAACCCTCTCAGTCAGGTCTTACCAAACCATCAACCTCTTAACAGCCTCCTCCCTTAGGGTTGAACCCTCTCCACTGAATACCCTCTCCTAATAAATAGATTATTTATAATTGAGATGCCCCACATGACCTTCAATCCCAGTTCTACTCTATATCTGTGCCTCTAATGCCTCACCAACAAAATTTGAATTCACTGGGAGTGGGGCATACCATATAGGGTTAGAGAAATGTACAAAACTGGGTATCGGGCTTCCCTGGTGGCGCAGTGGTTGAGAGTCCGCCTGCCGATGCAGGGGACACGGGTTCGTGCCCTGGTCCGGGAAGATCCCACGTGCCGCGGAGCGGCTGGGCCTGTGAGCCATGGCCGCTGAGCCTGCGCGTCCGGAGCCTGTGCTCCGCAGCGGGAGAGGCCACAACAGTGGGAGGGCCGCGAACCGCCCCCCGCACAAAAAAAAAAACCTGGGTATCCACCTTAGTAACCAGTGCCACAGTGAGCATAGTTCTCCCTGCCCTGACTTGTACTTTCATTTAGAGGCTGATCCAGCTGGTCTCAGGGTCAGACCTCTCAGAGTTATGAACAGCAGAAGGTAGAACAAGGACGTAGATGGAAATTAGAGACAGCATATTTTATTTCACCGTAAGGAAAAACTTTCTAATGGGGTTAGAAAATTACCCAAAACCTTCAAATATGGACTGTGTGACCACCTGTTAGGAGTGCAGTAAAAGAAAGCCCTATATTGAAAACAATGCATGTATGTATACCACATCTGTGGAAATGCAGTGCGTGCTGCTATCTAGTTAACCTTTCCTATTCCAGAGACGTCTTATGGTCTCCAGGTATGCAATCCAGAGAGCTGGAAATTAATTGGTCAATAACAATCAAAGAAGCTCATACATCTAAGCAGGAAAAAATACATCTTCTTTAATGTTAGTAGTTTTTATGGGTGAGTTGTCCAAAGTGTAATCAATGTTTGTTATATTTCTCTCAACACGGGATGTATACCCTTCTACAGTGTCTGGGCAATGACTCTGGACATAAGGTATTTCTCCTTGTCTGGCTATAGAATGTGTTGCTTTGAAAGGGCAGCACTGTGCAATTGTGAATACATTTAAAATTTTCTTCCCCTGGAACCTTTATGTCATCCTCAGGAAGTGCCCAGATATGTTCCTGAAAAGTTGAATATACATTTAACTTTTGAGAATGAAATTGATTTTAAATGCTAATTATTTAAGGGAATTATCTACTTTATTCTCTTATGGGGCAAATAATTACTTGCTCATTTTTAGTTTTGGCAAATCTTAATTTTAATATATCTGCCTTGCTTTCCCTAAATCTGTAGTTATCTGCAAAACTGTAGTGACACTTTACTAAATCCCTTCCTCAACATTAATGACATGTGTAGACATTCCTGAATTTTAAAAGAAACCAGTGAGTACCATATTCGTAAGGCAAGTTTCTGAATCCCCAGCATTTCTATTAATTAACCCTAATCTTTAACTTTGGAAAGTAATCAAGAGAGATTATTTGAGCGCCTGTTATCACAAGAGAATCGTGGATGAAATTCCATTCAATGTAAGAGCAAAAAACATAGGCTGGAGAGGACACTGGATTGACAGTTTCAATCAGCAGAGTGAAATCCTGCTTTTCTTTCAAATGAGTTGATTTTGGTAAACTTCTTAGCTTCCTTGGACCTCAGTATTCTCATTGGAGAGATGGCAGTAAAAACGTCTGCCCTTCGTACTTCCCAGAGTTTATCAGGATCACATGGAAAATGTTATGTGAAGACATTTATTTTGTAAAGCACAAAGTAAGTTTTATAGCAAATCTAATTAAATGTGTGGTGCCTTCAAAATTTCTCCCAGGCAAGGTCTCAGGATGAATCCTATCTTTGAAACTCTGTCATCTTCTCTTGGAAGCACTGGCAGCAACGATGAGTCATTGAGAGAAATGTTGTTATTATTATAATAATCATAATAGAAATTAGAATAGCATGGACGGTACACACAATTAATATTCATACTTGGGGGGCTTAGAACAAATCAGAATATGGATCCCAGTGTGAGCTGCCCATAGGCAATGTTTACTGTCTGTTCCCTCGCTCCTCTTTTCTAATCCCTTTCTTTTCCTCTAAGTGCTTCTAGATTCTTGTTCCTCAAGCTCTTGGCTGGCATTCTACCCCAGGATACTGGATTTGATATGGTGTCCTGCTTTGTAATTTTTTTTTTTTTTTTGGGGTACGTGGGCCTCTGACTGTTGTGGCCTCTCCCGTTGCGGAGCACAGGCTCCAGACGCGCAGGCTCAGCGGCCATGGCTCACGGGCGCAGCCACTCCGCGGCATGTGGGATCTTCCCAGACCGGGGCTCGAACCCGTGTCCCCTGCATTAGCAGGCAGATTCTCAACCACTGCGCCACCAGGGAAGCCCCTCATTAACTGTTCTGCCAGCATTTTAAACGTCTAATTATATGTCACAAACTATAACTGGAGCATCAGTTTATAAGGGGATAATCTAGGGTTTTGTTGAACTTTTATTTTAAAATTTCAATTTAGAGCTGCTTTGAGGTTTGATCTGCAGTTCAAAGTAGAATTTTACCAGCTTAGTAAATGTGAGTCTCAGGCATGTTCCAAACTCCACACTTGACACATTCTTGTGATATACTTGAAAGTACTTGAAGGCATCACTGATGTGAGATTTTTACAACATACAGTTGCAGAGAATAAAGGGCCTCCCACAAAATGTCACCATGCATGATATATTAGAGGCAGACAAGAGTCTTAGAGACTTGGTGTTGGTAGCACCCTGAAGCTTCCAGAGTTTTCTGAAGGCTTCACAAACCCTTTCCTTCATTCTCCATGCCCAAGGGGAGAAAAGTTGCTATGGATGAACTTAAGATGAGGAAAAATGGAGCCATATTAATAAAGGGGGCAATTTAGCAGGAGGATTATAAATAATATTGTGTGGGAGCTAACCTTTTCTTTTTTTTCTTTTCAATTTCTAGAGCTCCCTTTTCCTCAGATCACAGGGTTAATATCTGGAGGCCTGGAATTTACCTGTGGGCCTACAGAAAGGGGGCCAAGGCTTGGTATACTTCAGTGAAGGCCGTCAACCAGAAGAACAGAAGTCATCTGTACGATTCCATATGGTCTGGAACAGGGCACTAGGCTAGAAGTTCCTCATATAGAGGCTTAGAGTTGAAGTATTTCTGAGTGTATGCAAAGAAGAGGACCTTGCATGTGTGGCTATGGCCATGGTGGGTGACTGGTCAAAGAATTGGGGATCTTGGGTTCAAAGACAGATAATACCTTGACATTCCTAAGAGAAGAGCCTCTCATATGTCTGGCTTGGAGCCTAATCATCCCCAACCAACTATCCAATTATCCACTGGGCTAGACAGACAGTGGTTTACGGCTCTAGGGAGAGGTGGCAGAGCAAATGCCAAGTGAAAACTTCATTTGAGACACAGACAACCACCTCCTGCACAACTAGTAATTCGAGTTCTCTCTTGGGACCCGTAATCTGGTGAGCTTATGGCTCAGTAACATACCGTGTATGAAAATGTTCAAAATCGCCATGGACGAACATGGCGATGGAGATTCCAAACCTCAGTCTAGCATTTCTCACTTGCCTTGAGTCAGACTGAATTTAGTGTAATTAGACAGAAAAAGATGGATAAAAATACCTGCCATGGTAGTCACGGGGAAATGACAAGTGTACAGCAAGAGGGAAGTTACTTTTTCTTCTTGACAAACTCACAGACAAAGTACATGGTAAGATGGCACTCTGTGTCATTCCACCTGCCTGAACTCAGCATTTCCACACAGTCCTCGTGGCCGTAGGGGTCGCTGGGCTCACCCTCCTTCCAGTTGCTGTAGTTCTGCAGTGGAGTGTTGTCGGTGAACACATACTGGCCTTCTCTCTCAAGGTCATTCACCCCGATGAACACCCGGAAGAAGCCACTCTTGGAGACGTAGTCTGCCAGGAGCATGTTGGCAGCTTCATCCTTTGGCATGGCTAGCATTCCACCCCGGATCCGGCAGTGGGTCAGGGATTCCCTGTAGTTCTTCTCCTCCTGAACGATGTAGTAGAATTTCTCTTCAGTTTCCCTAATCCCTGCTATGACTTTGCAGCAAGGAAAAGAAGAATGTGATTATATATGTCAAAAAGAGAAACGCTAAGTATAAAATATTGCTAATTTAAATTCATTTATTCAACGTTTAAAATTCTTTTCCAAGAACCTATCATGAGGTGGGCACTGGTTCAATATTTTCTCCACCTTTCTAGCTGTCAAATGGGGAACAAACTCCTGTCATTGGTCCTCCCTTGTCTTTTTCTCCTTCACTTCCCTCACAATGTGAAGCAGAGAGCTATTTTGACAAAGATGTGTTATATGAACTGTCACTCAGCTCATCTCAGACAATTTTTCCCCTCCTAGTTTATGCTTTTGCCACACTTACAGTTCCATGAGCATGACCTTCTCTCTTCCGCTTCCGTACCTTTCATGCCTGGAAGGTCTTCTTACTGCTTTATCCGGCAAATTCCTACCCATCCTTTAGATCTTAGTGGAAGTGTTCTCTCCTATAAGAGCCTTTTCAATGCTCCTGGACAGACATGAGCACTCCTGTGCATTCTCCCCTATGTTTCCATTGTCCCTTTCACTTCACAGCACTTGACACATTCTAGTCTAATTGTTTGTGTGTCTCTTCTACTGAACTGTGAGCATCTTGAGGCCAGTGACCATGTCTTTGCCACTCAGTAGCCTCAGTGCCTGGAACAGCGTTAAGGGGTGGTAAAGGCTTATTGGACTGATACGGAAATAATACAGAAGTTTGTCCCTATGGGCCAGATTCCTAGATTGTGAACATATACATCAATTGAGATAGATGGTCTATACTTCACTCCAGGTAGATGAAGGAGACTGAGCTTCTGAGTAAGATTCAGGACAGAATCGGGGACTCAGAATCATCTCGAGCTCATAATATGCCATGTACGTTTTGGCCTATGGGGGCATCTACGTCCATCTTTTTAGGGTCTATAAGTTAAAATTGACAAATAAATCTATGAGCACTCAAATGTTAAGGACCATTGCACTATGTTGAACCTCTGGGGTCTGGTTTATTCATTAAGGTCCAAGTCATGTCAGATGTGGCATCTTCTGTATAGGTTACAACCAGAGTTATAACTGAGGGTTAGTTCATATCAAACATTTCCTATGCCTTTAGTATTACAAGACGAGAATGGACACAAGATGGCAACTGTGTGCCTCCAGTATTGTACAATAAATATGGCTGGATTATAATAAATAAAAGTACAACAAAGTGAAACCAACCGTAACAGTAACTAAAACAGTTCCCTCATTCATACTGTCTCAGGAGAGGGCACATAAGCCCCACTTTAAGGGCTTTATTGAGAACTTTAATAGGGAAATACAAGGGAAAACAAAAATGACTGATATGGAAAATTGCACAATTTAGAGAAATGCATAATGTTCCCATTGATTTGCACTGAGGGTAAAGGAGTCATGAAACCTGTGTTCAGATCCATGCTCCACTGTTCATTAGCTTGTATCTATGGGTAAGATAATCTCTCTAAGCTTCGGTCTAATCATAAAAATTATTATTATTCCAAGTACTCAAGAAAGTAGCTGTTGTTTTTATTATTACTTTTATCTTCTGAGATGCTGGCTGTCTGTTTGAAAGCTGGGCCCTTTTTTTCTTAAGGCCCAGCTAGCCAGACTCTGCCTCTTCTTCATTCCCCTCTCTCACTAAAGCACCCTTTTCTACCCATAGGAGCGCACATATGTATGTCCACAGGAAGTGGACCTAAAGCGTCCTAGACTGAGTGGATAATTAGGATTTTGAGAGACTTTAAACTGTTGACACTATTCAGTAGGCCTTTGCCCAAAGTTATTTCCTGCTAGGGATGTTGGAATTGCAGTGTTGAAAGAGATAAATCCACGGATAAATAGTACAAAGCGATAGAAGAGACTCACCATTCTTGACAAACTTCATCGATGTCTTGAGGCGAGCCACACTGATATCCAGTTGTCCAACAACTTTTCGGTATCTTCCGCAATCACAGACAGTCCCTTTTAAATGACAAAGCTGTGAATTCATGTTGAAGCACAAGCAGACTGGTTGAAAAGAGCAATTGCTCTCTTCCCAATATTTACTGTCTTCTTCTAGTCTGGCTACGTCTCTCTGTGAACGGCTATGCTTTTCGTCTTTTATTTAATACAGGGTTTCTGATATACCTTGTCTTTAGGAATTCAGAAAATATCTTTTTAAATATTTTAAATTAGTTAAAACACAGTTCTAAACCAGATTTTTTAAAAGAACAGTAAATATGACTAGCCACTGTACACATATTGTGGACCATTTGGCATTCTGTTGAACACAGAACATACCAGTCTCAGAATAAAATCTTTACAGCTTTTAAAAAAACATATTTCTAGCCAGTCTTCTCTTCTGTTACTGCATTGTTCACTGGCTCACACAACTCTGCCAAGACAGGAGAAAACTTTCACGATGAAATAAATGTTAATTCTGATTATCCATTTGCAGTATAGCTTAACGTTTCAAGGACTAAGTTTAAATCTTGTGAATAGATCTATCTTACAATTTCAAGAGTCAGTTGATCCATTTGTGGATTAACTATGATTTTAACTTCTGCCATTAATTCCCCTTTGATCATTTACCTTTTCAATTACCTACTGGTAATGTGGCAGAGAAAGAATTGTAAGGAAAATGATGTAAAATTCAAATGATTCCCAGATAACCAACAAGGGCCTGCTGTATAGCACGGGGAACTCTGCTCGATATTATGTAACAACTAAATGGGAAAAGAATGTGAAAAAGAGTAGACACGTGTATATGTATAACTGAATCACTTTGCTGCACACCTGAAACGAACGCATTGTTAATCAACTATACTCCAATATAAAGTAAAAAGTTAAAAAAAATTCAAATGATTCCCTTTTCCTATTTAATGGCTGCTTCATGTCAACATTTCCATTGGCTTTGTTTCTTTGGTTGTTGAAAAGCAAAATGAATTCTATTAGCCAAAGGAAAAAAAATATCTGTGGCTTTATTTATCCACATTCACAGTTAAATATAAGGAAGTTAAAAGAGCTCTTAGAATTAGTCCGCACTACACCTTTACGGATAGAAATAATTGAAGCTCACCAAGAACAAGCTACTTTTTTCCTTGCATCGAGCGCTGGAAATAGACCTCTCTTTCAGTATCAGGGAGAAACTCCCCGGCCACTGAGGCATGTTCTGTAACCACAGGGCCTCACTGGATCAGGCCAGTTTGCTGCTGGCAAACTGCTTGGCCAGTATTTGGCTGAGATGTTGGTGGAATGTAAGACGTGCTGGTCCAATTGTTGTGGCCCTCGTGGATTTTCCTCCTGGTCTCAGAGAATGAGGGCTGCTTCCTGATGTGCTGGGTTTGCTACCTCATGGTAAGCATGGGAGGGGTGGAATGCACCATCCTCCCCTCCCCCAGAGGCCTGGAAAGTCACCAGCAGATAGAGAGGAAATTTTCATTCTTCCCTTTCTTCTGGCCCAAGGAAAATGAGGTTAATCCCACTGAAAAGACTATTGTTTTTCTATACACTATATTCATTTTTAAGATGAATAGATTTGGAATGATGCTAAAAATTAAGAAGAAAAACTAAGTATATTATACCTGCTTTGCCTTTTCCTCCAGGTATCCCAGGCAAACCCTTTTCCCCTTTGTCACCTGAAGAAAAACAGTAGCCATGAAAAGAACAACTAAATAAAATAGTGTTATTGATGAATAGAATAGAACGCATAAAATCTAATGAAATAGAATTATTTCAGGCAGACAATATCTTATACACCTAAAATAACAGGAAAGAGGTTTTAAAATTCATTGCAATATCTCCAACAAATATTCCTTGGTTTTATAAAAATAATTTGATTTTGAGTTGGCTGTACAGGTACAGCAAATCAAACAAGTCATAATTTAATTAGATGGAATGCAGAATTCCAGTTGGATGTATAAACGTTTAAGTTTGTGTCACTGATCTTACTAACATGTTTTTATAATGTGGCCTTCTGGGCAAAGCTAAGACAATATTCTGCATGTTTTTAATTTAAAAAGTACCATTGTTTTACACATCTGGATCAACTGATTAGCACTACACAGTGTCTGTGTATTTATTATGCCCCCAAGTTCTTCCATGTGGCTCTGCCCTTGGATTTTCAAAAACATGTATCATGCTTTTTCAATTTAATTCAACAAATACTTACTATTTACTTACTCTATGCAAGACAAAAGACTTGCTTGGTACTTTGAAAGGGTATAAAGAGAGACAAGATTAAACATCTGGCTTGAAAGAGTTTATGCTTTTTGGAAGAGATGTGATATATGCAAATATCCATAATTTAAAGTTGTGTCAAAAATATTATACTGACATATCAACCTTGATAATTTTCCTCTCTGCTCTTTTTTGTATTTGACCCTTTTCTTATTCAGTCAGAGACATCCACAAAACAGTTTTCAGAGAATCAGAATTATTAAAGCAGAGAGGAAAAAAATGTTGAATTTTTTCAACTTCAAAATAAGCTCTTGAAGCCCACATCAGGCACAATAATTGAAAGCAAAACTTTTGATTTATAAGAGGAAATGTTTGCCTGAAGCTTTGGGCCCTGAAGTCCTCTTCTCCAAAGAGAAGACCCTGATAGAAGTAAAACAGAGTTTATGCTTCAACGGTGATCTGGAAAAAGAATAAGAAAGAATTCAGGGGGATGAATACAGGATGAAGGTCATCCAGGCTAGAGAAGAGTATGAGGCTTACTCTTGTAGAATAATGATGTGGCCAGGAATTGGGTATATGACCGAGGGGGCAATGTAAGGGGCAGTGGGGTCAGCATTGAGGTTCTGCCTAACCCCTTCCTTTCCCAGCAAAAGGGAAAACCTGGGAGCCACTCTAAAACCCAAAGGGTTCCCCATGTTGCCTGCCCACTAGCTATTCCTTCATCACTGTCTGCTGACTGCTTTTCACTGAGTCCCGTACATATTGACCACTGATCATGCAGAAAGGCATGCCTGCCAGGGCCCCCAGGGTTTGCTGAGCCTTTCCGAATTGACCTACGTGGACACTCTTCTTTACAGTGATGCCAGAGCTCCCCAGACAAAAGGAGGGGAGTCCTTGAAACCCCAAATGTAGTTTAAGTATGCTGGGGAATGCCTCAGAACTTGTACTTGGATGAAATGAAACAATGGTGAAATCTATGACAATGGAATGTGATAAATATTATAAGAAAGACCATGAGCAGAGATAACATACTCTGTCCAATGCAGACGGCAGTTGGAAGAGGTAGTGCCCCAGCTGGAAGAATGAAGGAAGGCTCTCCTGAGGAGATGGCATTGGAGCTTCAGCAGGTGAAGGTGGGAGCAACATAGGAAACAATGTACAACAACAAGGTACAGCTGGGAAAGAAGCATAAAAATATGCCGAGCACCCTGATGAGGAAGATTGATCTGGACACACCTAAGCTGTGTCCTGCAAACTCCTCATTCCCCTTATATGTAAATTGGAAAAGATAAGACTAGATTTTGAGAGTATGTTAATGGAAGAAAAGGAATATATACTTGCTGAGTGCCAATCATTTGCCAAGTTAGATACTTTATAGGTATTATCATATTAAATCCAATGAGCTAGGTACTATCATTATATTTATTCTACAACTGAAGATATTGAAGATCAGAGAGGCAAAATAAATTGCTCAAGGACACCCAGCAATTCCATAGCAGTGCTGGTATTGAAACCCAACCACTTCTGACTCCCCAGTTCATGGTGCTTTTCAAATAACTTAACCAATGACTTAATGAAGGGAAGCCAAGTTTTCAAAACATGTTATAAAAAGTTGAAAGGAATATCAGTCCTATCATCACCAAAAGCAATATGGACTTGAAAGTTCATGTGAATATGGCTTAATATTTTAATTAAAAATCGTTTATTTTCTTTATATGTGAATCCTTTCACTTCAACATAGGTTGAAAATTGATTCTAGTTCTGCTATGACCCTAGTTCTGGTCTAAGCCCAATAATGAATATTAAAAAAAAAAGCATACATAGAGTATTTGCTTTAGAAAATGATAGGTTTTGGGGGACTTCCCTGGCCGTCCAGTGGCTGGGACTCTTTCACTGCCGAGGGTACGGGTTCAATCCCTTGTCAGGGAATGAAGATCCTGCAAGCCGCGCAGCACGGCCAAAAAAAATAGGTTTTTAAGGAAAACAAAGTGCTCATAAGAGACCAAGGAGATGAGACATTAGCACCATTGTCTACAAACAGAATGAAAAAAAGGAATTGCCTGGTAGGTTTTCAGAGAAGGTAAAGACGGCTGTGGATCAGAGTAGGGAAAGATTCATTGAAGCAGTAGCCTTTAACTGGATCTTAATGTGGGAAATAGATACTTGAATTGATGCATGGACTTTTTTTTTTTTTTTTCTGAGAAGATGTAAGCACTGTGACTACTTTCCAGTATTTTTTTTTTTTTTTTTTGCGGTACGCGGGCCTCTCACTGTTGTGGCCTCTCCCATTGCGGAGCACAGGCTCCGGACGCGCAGGCTCAGTGGCCATGGCTCACGGGCCCAGCCGCTCTGCTGCATGTGGGTTCTTCCCGGACCAGGGCGCGAACCCATGTCCCCTGCATCGGCAGGCGGACTCTCAACCACTGCGCCACCAGGGAAGCCCGGTCAGTTCCTTTTCATACCAATCTGGCTTTACTCTCTGACATGGTTCCTATAGTAGTCCTGTGGTTATTCAGCATTATACAGTTGACCCTTGAACAACACGGGTTTGAAATGTGCGGGTTCACTTATGTGCAAAGTTTTAAAATAAATATATTGGGGAAATTTGGGGAGATTTTCAACAATTTGAAAAAACTCACAGATAAACCACGTAGCCTAGAAATACTGAAAAAAATTAAGAAAAATTTAGGTATGTCATGAATGTATAAAATAGATGTAGATACTAGTTTATTTTATCATTTACACCATAAAATATACACAAACTGATTATAAAAAGTTAAAATTCATCAAAACTTACAGACACGACTACAGACCATACATGGTGCCATTCCCAGTTGCGAGAAATGTAAGCAAATGTAAAGATGTAGTATTAAATCATAACTGCATAAAATTAACTGGAGTAAATACTGTACTTAGGTCATAATTTCGTAGCCACCTCCCACTACTACTGTGGTGAGCTCCAGCATAGCAAGTATCTGCTTAAAATGCCCCTGTTATGCAAATCATCCGCACTTGAGCCCGTTCTCCTATGCTCAAATAAATTGTGTATCCAGGTTAAAGGAGATCGCTTTGTAACTTCAACCCAACAGAACGATGTCTGTATGAATTGCTGAATATCAGAAGCAATAAGGGAGGGTGGGAGGGAGCCTCAAGAGGAAGAGGATATGGGGACATATGTATGCATACGGCTGATTCACTTTGGTGTACAACAGAAACTAACACAGTACCGTGGAGCAATTATACTCCAGTAAAGATCTATTAAAAAAACAACCTGCTACCGTTGTGGTGCTTTTGGAGAAGACGATGGGATAGGGTGCTTAGATAATAAAGGGGAGGCTACCTGTGTTTCATAATATGGAAGCAGGAACATGCAGGATCAGGATATGACTGAAAACAAAAGGATGTATATACACGCACCTCAAATTCCTATCCTGTTAGTAGATCTCAGACACAGACTTATTATCATTCCACTCAGATTAAAAAGGAATATTATACTGTCCTCAGCTACACTGAGTTTTATGAATAATTGTTTTCTGCAACTGAGTGCGCTTCATGGTCATGACACCCGTTTTAATTGCATAAAGGATTATAACCAGTAGATCCCAGGAGAGAGTTCTGGGTAGAGACTAACTGAACTTTATGTTTGAATCTGTCCCTGAATTTTGCTCAAGGCCTTTTTTCAAAGACACGTTGCTTACGCAGGGAAGAAACTGCCAAGATAGGAGGAAAGAGAAAACTCGTGTTTTAAAAGAAAGGAAAGGGCTCATTTTTCATGGTGCAGAACATTTCAACATATATCGAGGGTAGGTTCGATTGGCTTTAAATTGCTACTGGAGAATAGTAAAATATAGCTTACCCTTCTTGCCAATGGGCCCGGTCTTGCCAATATTGCCTTGGTCTCCTACATCACCCAGTTCTCCTTTAATTCCTGAAAAGTAAAGCAAGTCATCTTTATATCCTAAGGTTTTATCTCCCCTTTAATGATGTGCCTAGTATATGATATTCACTTGAAGGAAATACTGAAAAGTGCATTCTTCTATCTGTGCTATATTATATACATCCTGTGCTATATTAACTATTTTAATAGCATTATAATGTATGTATTAAAATTAAAATGTGGGTGAGTGTGACAGTCCTGGGCCTGATGATATTAAAATGCAATATTTCTAAAGAACTACAGCAGAAGATGTTTAATCTAAAGGTCAGGTAAGGAGCTGAGTGAAAAAATTCTTGCAGTTTTTTCTAATTCTGTTCCTCCTGAGATCCATTTTGGCTTCACTCCGGGATTCTATTTCCTCGCTACTTTAAAACAAATTGGACTAGCTTAGCCATTTTTTTCAAAGGGGAGGGAACATACGATCATAAAACCTAGTGATTAAAGAGACATCAGAGATTGTCCCACCAAGTTTTCATCCAAAAAAAATTTAATCAGGGGTTACTGAGTGCCTACAAAATTGTTACTAATTTGCATTTTTAATCCATGATTATCTAAAAAATATTTACCAGTTGTAAAGCTATCTAGTTGTGAGAATAATTTTGCAGTTGATTGTACATATTTATACAATAAGAAGAGTTTAAATCAGCATTTCTCAAATTGAAGTCTCAAAATCCTATGAGTCTTTTTCTCTCTTTAACTTACTGAAGATTTTAAAATCAGTGGTCTAGGGCCACTACCTTGTAGCAGATGGCAAGGAATAGTTCTAGTGCTTGGAAGACACACGCTGACACGTCACAATCCAGAAGCTGTATTCTGGCGAGGCTGAGTCTTGGCTTGTGAGTAAAACCATTCCCTAATAGCCTGTGTGTTATATTCTCATTTTCTTTTCTCCTGTTCTTCCCATATATACCCCACCATTTGCCAAGAGCTCTTGGAGAAAAGTGAGTAAATCAATGGATCAGACAGCTGTTTCTGCTCTTGCTTTTCTTCCCCCTCACACTCTAAGCCAGCCAGCCAGAGATGCTTAGCACGGCATCTGAGGGGAGACACAGCGGTGAACATGGCTGTGTTTCTAAAACTCAGAGTTTCTTAGATATTCCCAGAGACTGCAATTCCCCAGGGCTCCCAGGGTGTTCCTCTCTCACCAGCCCTAAGGATGAAGCTTGAGAAATGTGTCCGAGTCTTGTCAACAGGCAATCTCATAGGAACTCTCTGGTGGCAAGTAAATTCATCTAGGAAACACATCTCATGAATCTCTGGAGAGGAGGGTGTTATGAAAGCTGCTAACTTCCAAGGCAAGTCCAGCAGAGAGAGAGCAAAGTTTCAAAGTCATATCATGTTACCTACCTTTCGGCCCCATGCGTCCCACTTTGCCATGCTTTCCCTCCTCTCCTGGATCTCCTTTTTCACCCTCATCTCCTTTAGAAATGGAAAATGAATGAGTGGAGCAGCTCAAATAGTAACATAAGCACAGACTCCCCAGGAAAAGCTGAACATGGTTAGAATCCATCCCTCAGCTCAGTGCTGGCCTTACAACTTCGATTTGATTATGTCTATAGGCCCATGTGAACGGGACACTCAGGGAAAGAGAAGAAACTCCCATTAACATTTTTCTTTCACTTCTCCCATGTTGTTGGAAGAGGTAATCAAGAGGATGTGACCGTTGATTGACCAGCAAGCTAGACTCTGGCAATCAGAGGCTCCTTACCCTCTCCCCTGTCCTTGGAATGTATGTTCCACCCAGTTCCCACAGCCCAAGCCAGTTCAAGGATGCAGCCTTGAGACCACCTGGACTGAATACATGCCCGAACCCAGTTAAGGCATCTATATAAACCTTTAAGATTCTGGTGGGTGAGTGCAGAGATCGACTAGTCTTAAGGCCACTCAAGACGAGCCTTGTAACTCCCCTTGCTTATTAAACCTCTCACCTACCAATCTGGAGTGGCCTGCCTCTTTCTTCACCTCCCCTTGCCCTCTGTGTATGGGGCCAGTTTCAGATTTCACCAAGGAAATTCCCAAAATTGCAAACCAACACACATCCAAATCTGTATTTAAAGAATTACACTTATTGGCAAATCCCTGAGAAGTTTGTTTGGCCTGGCAAATCTTTATTCTTGCTGGAGAATCTGGCAAATTCTGGAAGCCTGTGCATGTATATATATATATATATATCCATATACATGAATATCTATGCACAATATGTATAAATATATAATACAAATATATATTTATATACTATGTAAATATATATACATTTTATACATATAACAGATAGATAGATATGTAACCATATATATAAATTTATAACCCTCTGACTGCATGCTTGAGAACCCCCAAATCATAGGCATGGACCTGGAAGATAAGAGCAGAAGACTAGCTAGGAATGGGGAACAGCTGTAAAGCAGTTCTGTGTGAGCAGTGGCTATTCTAGTCATAGGTGGGTCTAGCTCTAGCAACATACCCAGTCAGGAAGAACTGAATTAGTGGTTTGATGAAAGGTGTCCCAAACTGTGAATCAGGAATCCTGGATTTTAATGCCATTTTAGTCACTGATGGGTTAAGCAAATTTTCAAAAGTCAGTGACTGAGCTTATTGGGTTTGGAGTGAGGTAGATCTGGAGTTTCTCAGCTCTACCGTTCAGTATCTGGAGAAAATTGGCTATGTCACCTCCCTTTATGAGCCTCATTTTCCTTTCCTCTAAACTGAGCTAATAACACCTACTAAAGAAGGCTCTTGAGAAGTTTAGATAAGATATTATGTGTGAAAGACCTGGAACGTTGCTGTACACCTGAAACTTACACAATATTGTTAATCAACTATATTCCAATATAAAATAAAAATTAACAAAAAAAGACCTGGAATATAAGTGCTTAGCCATGGTGGCTATCGTTGTTCTTTCCTTTATACTTCAGTTTCCTCATCCTTAGTGTAGAGATAACCCCCACCCTCCCTAACTCTCCCAGTTGTATTACGATCAACAAGATAAGCATGAGGGGCTTCCCTGGTGGCGCAGCGGTTGAGAGTCCGCCTGCCGATGCAGCGGACACGGGTTCATGACCCGGTCCGGGAAGATCCCACGTGCCGCGGAGCGGCTGGGCCCGTGAGCCAGGGCCGCTGAGCCTGCGCGTCCGGAGCCTGTGCTCCGCAACGGGAGAGGCCACAGCAGTGAGAGGCCCACGTACTGTAAAAAAAAAAAAAAAAAAAAAGATAAGCATGTGAATGTGCTTTGAAAATAAAGAGCACAACACACAATATTATTAAGATGAGCTACCTGCCTTATCACCACAGCAATCTCAGGACGGGAAGCCATCCTCGTCTTCACCAGTGGAAAGTGGTAGACAACAGACTTCATAAGACAAAAACGAAATTCCTGGGATTAGATTAGATTAGCTTGGGAGAGAGAATGTTGAGATGTTCATTCATTTATCCAGAAAAAGCATAACAAGTCATTCTCTACTTTTTTTGGAGAATGAATGTTAATTTTTAATTTTTTTAGAATGTTAATATTTTAAATGAAATAATCTTTTAAATGGAGCAGTTAGATTTCCAGGTTGTGAGATTGGTCAGGCATTGGAACCCTTCACACACGAAGCTCTAGTATCTCCTTCTGGGGAAGGATTTCAAAAAAGATGCACAGGTGATTTGTGTGATCAAACCAGTGGGGTGAAGTGGATGAACTAGACGGTGTTTCTCTAGCTTAAGTTATTAGCACATGTTTATCAAGCAGTTATCCTGGGTGCCAGCACTGAGCTAATGTGATCATCACAGCAATTCTAGGAGGTGGAAACAATTACCGCTCCATTTTCTGAATGGAAAAACTGAGACCCACCGAGGTTAAGTTGTTACCCTGTCGTCATAGAGCTTGCGAGTGATACAACTAGGATTCAACAATATGTGTGTCTCTGCCTCTCCAGATCCCTACTAGCAGGTAATTGTTCCTTCTAGTCTAGGATTCTGTGACTCTCAACAGACTGTGGATTTTACAGAACTTGGCACTGTGCCACATTTTTCAGGGAGAAAAGTGGAGATACAGAAAGTGAGTCTTGTTCCTTTTTAAATAAGATGGATAGTGGGGAGGATGAAACCAGCTCAAGGTCTCAGTGACTTAATTCATAGGGAATGTATCCTTGCGGTAATTTAGTGTAAGTCAGACCTGGCTTTGCCACTCATGAGCTGAGGGACCTTGGGAGGTCCTTGACCTTGGGCCTTGTTTCACCCGTTTGTAGAATGGACAAAATAATACTTTTTTCAGAGAGTTTTTTGTTTTTGTTTTTGTTTTTTTTGCGGTACGCGGGCCTCTCACTGCCGTGGCCTCTCCCGTCGCGGAGCGCAGGCTCCGGACGCGCAGGCTCAGCGGCCATGGCTCACAGGCCCAGCCGCTCCCCGGCATGTGGGATCCTCCCGGACCGGGGCACGAACCCGCGTCCCCTGCATTGGCAGGCGGACCCTCAACCACTGCGCCACCAGGGAAGCCCCTTAGCTCCATTTTACAGATGAGAAAATGAGGTCAAAGAGAGGTTCAATAACTTCCCAAGGTCACATAGCTCGTAAGTAATAAAGCCAGAATTCAAACCAGGGAAAATGCCTTCAAAGCTTTTGTTCTGAACAAAGCGTATGATTGGGAACAAATTTCTGTTTTAACATTTCTGGGTTTGGGGATTGCTATTCTGCACAACGGGACCAAAGATGCGTGCTCTGCTCACCAAAAGGCAAAATCAAATACAGGCATGTACGTGGTTTGGTGAATCATAAAACCACACTAATGTGAATTATTGGTGCCATTATTTCTTCTCTCCCCCTTCTTAGGAGCTTTCCCATTCATTTTCAAGCAAGTATCTAACTGGAGGCAGCCAGGTGAGTGACTTAGTCATCTGCTGCTCCCTGGTGGTTCCTGATGGAGACCTGGGAGGGTGAAAGCAGGATTCTTCTTCTTCTGACCTGTGTGCCTGAATCCCAGCCTGGTAGTGAGAGGGCTGCTGGCAGCGATGAAGTAAACAACGTGTACCCTTGCCTTCAGCTTGGGTCCCAGCTTCATTTGATCTTTGGGACTTGTTTTAATGAGAACAGAAGAGAGGCGTAAAAGCAGGCTTTGGAAAGGATCTCCCACATGGAGCACAGTTGTCTGCTTTTACCCTCTTGGCGATATTTCATTGGATTAGTAGGGCAATTCAGACTTACTTTCCTTCCTTTAAAAATAGCCACTTACATTTTAAAATGAAATGAAAAACTATAAACTGTGATGAACTAGTTTCAGATTTACAAAATTATTTGTTTCAGCCCCTGCCAAGCCACCAGCTTGTTGTGATAATCTCTCCAGCAGAATTCCAGCAGAGCACACAGCTGACCAATTCTTCTTAGGTACGATTTTTTTCCCCAAAAGGCAAAAGCTCTTTTAAAATGAAATTCTAGTTTGAAATGAAATAGCCGAACCTAGGTCATTATCCCTGCTCAAAGGAAGTAATTATTAAAACTTAGTGAATTGGTTTTGGAAATGCTAAAAAAAAATCACTGGAAGCTGTACTTTTCCCACTGCCAGAATAATCTTATGGACTGGGGGCAAGTTGTTAACAATCCTTCTCCTGGTCAGCCTTGGAATTGAGTGATACAGGTGTTATGGTGTACTTTATCAATGGGGCCAGATTCCTACCTAAAATATATCCTCCCCAACCCTACTTACGCCCTTTTTCCACGTATGCTGATTGCATCTTCATTTTTGGAAATGTTCATAGTTGTATCAATTATCGTCTGGACCTCTCATATATATGAGATACACTAGTAAGGTCATAAAGTGGACCACATCCCAGTACTTTTCCTTCCACAATCACGACCTCATTATTCCCCAGAAACATAAAAAAGAACAAAATAATGCTATTTGCAGCAAGATGGATGGACCTAGAAATTGTTATACTGAGTGAAGTAAGTCAGACAAAGACAAATATCTTATGATATCGCTTATATGTGAAATCTAAAAGAAAATGGTACAAATGAACTTATTTACAAAACAGAAATAGAGTCACAGATGTAGAAAACAAACTTATGGTTACCGGGGGAGAAGAGGGGGAGGGATAAATTGGGAGATGGGATTGACAGGTACACACTACTGTATATAAAATAGATAACTAATAAGGACCTACTGTAGAGCACAGGGAACTCTACTCAATACTCTGTAATGGCCTATATGGGAAAAGAATCTTAAAAAGAGAGGATATATATGTATAACTGATTCACTTTGCTGTACACCTGAAAGTAACACAACATTGTAAATCAACTCTACTCCAATACAAATTTGTTTTAAAAAAGAAAAAGAAAACTTTTAAGGCCTTACTGGGACCTGCTATTGTTTGCCTTTCCTCTATTCACCCAGCTTACCAGTCCCTCTGTGCCTCTACCTACCTCCCCATATGTCCTGGATCCCTTCAACTCAGTCACATTCACAAGGCTCACCCTAAGGAAAAAGGAGTGCACTGCACTGGAGAAAAGAGCTCTGGAGAAAGTCATTTCATTTCTCTGAGTCTCAGTTTCATCCGTAAAATGGAGGAAAAATTCCTTACGTCAAGGGATTGTCAGGGACTAAAGGAGACAATGCATGAGAGGTGTTCAGCGCAGTGTCTGGTGCTTGGTAAACTCATCTATTCTTGTTTTAATGAGAACAGAATGGAGGTACAAAAATGATGATGATGATGATTACGATGAAAGGTCATCTCTTTTGAACCTATCTCAATCCTTATTTTAAAATCATTACTTACTTTTTTATTTGACTAGGTATTTTTTTTACTCATTACTATGAAGATTTTCACGCAAAGATAGCTAAGTAAATATACACTCATTAAAGATACTGAGGTATCTTTAACAATTAACAAGTTGCCATTGCTTCATCTCTTTATTTTTACTGATTTTTTTAAAGTAAATTATAACCAATATTTCTCAAAGACTTCAGCAAGTGTCTCTAAAAGGTAAGAACATTCTCCTATGTAAACAAAATATCATTATATCAGTCTTACTTTTTAGTGGGCTGCGGGGATTTGTGTTTTGTGATTTCATTTATCTGGAGCCCATACTGCTGTGCTGCATATAATCTAATGAAAAACAGGCAAGCACTTAGAAAGAGGAGAAGACATTCAGAGGAGTAAACTGAAGTTCTTTGAAGACAAATCATGACAAATAATTTCATTTTCTCTTCTGAAAGGACTACTAAGAAACTGCCATGACCAGAGTGATTGGAAGAAGACAATTTCCACTGGTCTTTCACAGAAGACAGCAGTTCTTGGGAAGCTGGGGTGATATATTGATGAAGCCCACAGGTTCCACTCTTACATATCCTGAGTTCAAGTCTTAATTATATCACTTTCCAGCTTTGTGAACTTAGGGGTAATATTTAACCTTCCAAAGTTTCTGTTTTATCTGTAATTGGAAATGACTAGAGTACCTACATGTTTAGTCTCCCATACTGAGGGCTGTTTCCTTACTCTGAGACACATGGTACTTTGATTCATTTTAATAGCTTTGGGATGGTAATTGCGGGCAGAGGAAAACACCACTAATAAGGTTTCTCACTTCCTTTATTCCCTGTCTAGTCTTAACTTGTACAGCTCCTGTTCATTGCCTGAAAGTGGGATTCTTTAACTGTCTAAATAGTCCTATACCCTAGAACTGGCACCCATCACTTGGTTATTGGGAGCCAATAGGAAAATATTATATTTAGATATATATTTTAAATTTTTTAAAGGAGAAGATTATCTTTAATTTAAAACCAGGTATGGCTTACTGATCCCCCAATGATAGCACTGGGTATACAGTGTCGAGAGACTACAGATCCATAGTGACATTTTATCACAGCATCTTTCTTTCTTTGAGACTCTGAGGGGCAATTTTCTTCATATTTCTTTTAATGAAAACATAAAAATTGAGCAAGCAAGCATGATTTCTAAGTGAAAAATCGCTTGTAAACATTGTGTTTGGCATCTTCATGGCCGTGAGGTAGCTTATCTGTTGAAAGGGGAGACCCTGACCTTGGTCAACCTTGCTTAAGAACAATAAACAACAGTAGGGCTTCCCTGGTGGCGCAGTGGTTGAGAGTCCGCCTGCCGATGCAGGGGACATGGGTTCGTGCCCCGGTCCGGGAAGATCCCACATGCCGCGGAGCGGCTGGGCCCATGAGCCATGGCCGCTGAGCCTGTGCATCCAGAGCCTGTGCTCCGCAATGGGAGAGGCCACAACAATGAGAGGCCCACGTACCGCAAAAATAAATAAACAACAGTATGTTTCTCCATGATTAGTAAAAATATGGTGGTAGCACATAGGTCCTCTAAGAGATTTTTCTGAGATTCTTCCCTAACATTACCTCACCTGGTTATGATGAATGTGCGTGAAATAAGACCATTCTAAACAGTTAACGCTTTTCCTACCTTTTCCACATTTAACGTGTTCGCAAAACACTGTTTATTCCTGTTCACAGTAGGGATATGTTTACCAAAAAACCACGTTCATCTTAGTCCATAGGAAAATTCATGTCTTTAAGGAGGAAAGCTGTCCCAGGGAGAATCTTACATGGAAGGTGACAGCTTTTAACCAAGGTGAAATTTTCAAGGGGCTCAGCCTTCAGAACCATTAAGTCTATTCAAACTGAATGAGTGACAGGACTGTCATTCAAGTTTCCTCCAGAAGCTTGGTGCAATGAACTGGAGTTTTATAGTCTGTTATGGGCTGAATTGTATCTTCTCCCCCAAATCCATATGTTGAAGCCCTACCCCAGCACTTCAGAACGGAACTATATTTGGAGATAAGGCCTTTAAATAGGTGGTTAAGTTAAATTGTGGCTTTTAGGGCAGTTTTAATCCAATCTGACTGGTGTCCTTACGTGAAGAGGAAGTTTGGACACACAAAGGAACATGAGGGATGCGTGCACACACCCCTGAAAAGGCCATGTAAGGACACAGTGAGAAGACAGCCAACTGCAAGCCAAGGAGAGAGGTCTTGGCTAAGAGAGACCAAATCTGCCAACTCTTTGACCTTGGACTTCCAGTCTCCAGAACTGTAAGACAATAAACTTCTGTTGTTTAAGCCCCCCAGTTTGTGATATTTTGTTATGGCAGCCCTAGCAAATGGAATCATAGTCACAGAGATCTAGGTGCAAATCCTAAATCTCCACTTAACAGCTCTTTAACCTTATCCTAAATAATTATCCCCTCTGCTTCAATTTTCTACCCTGGAAAATTAAGATAGTTACAGGTGTCTCATGGAGTTACTGTAATATTAAATAATACTATGGATGGCAAAATTTATAGAAGAGTCCCTTGCACTGAGGGGACTCATTAATCCACAAAATCTGTAACTTTCACCTACCTCCTACCAGGGAGCTTCTACCTGTGCTTCTGGTAACGGCCCCACAACTTGCCATAGGAAACAATACTAGCTTATTCTCAATCCACGTAGTTTGAACCTTCTCCACAGTAACTGGTTCAGCAGTGGACATGTGGCCCAATGAGAGCCAACAAATTTCAATTGGTAGATAAGTCTCCTCAATAACTCAGACAGTTATGAATTTCGAGACAGAGACTTGCTCTTTCTGCAGGGGTTGCAGAGAGGATAGACTATTAATGAAGTATCTGAATCTATTTTAGCACCACAAAATAAGACCCTTCTTTAAAATGAAGTCATTATAGGGGAAAAGAGAACCAAGGTGTTTTTGATTCTGAACACATCACTTGAGCCTGGATATAGCTCTGCCTGAAACCCTCCCTGTTACATGAGTCTATAAATTCCTCTTCTCTCTTTTGTTTGTTTGTATGATTAACCAGTTTAAGTTGGATTTGGTTTTGTTTCTTTCACTTGCAAACACAAGTTTCCTTACTATTATAACTACTAGACACTGATCAGGATCTTCTCATGAGGAGATCAAAACTTCAGGAGAGAATGGGCAAGTAAACATAATTACTGTGATAGATGCTGGAAGAGGGAAGAGTAGCAGTTATGGGAACATAAAGGAGAAAACATCTAACTCTGCCTGCTCACACCTAAAACTCTCCTCTATTCTTTCTCCAGAAGAAGTAAATGAGATCCCTTTCATTGGGCTCCACCAGAATAAACTATATCTCAAGGTAAGTGCAGAAGAAAATAACCTAAAATACAAATTTGTCAATATATTAGGGCAGGTTGATACTAAAACGTTCTCATCAATAAAATTCATGTGGATTTTTATCTTTTGTCCAATTCCATGCACCCTGTAGGTCCAGCTAATGTGTCACCTCCTCTACCCAAAAGTCTTCTCAGCATCTGCCCCCATCTCCCTCTTTAGCAGTCTGGATTAATCTCATTCTCTGAAGGTAATTCCCCTCAGACTTCATAGCCTCCTCCACATTGTGTCACAGATGATGGGACGCATTGGGGATGATATATTATTTTCTTTGTATGCCTAGTACTTGGCACAGGGTTTCAGATGCAATAGGTGCTTTCTCAATAAAGGTTTCAAAGTAAAAGGAATAACATTCTTAAAAACAAGATGGATGAATGTGAGGTTAATGAAAATACGGTCAAATTAATTACTAATTGATTGAAATGTCATTCTTAATAATGGCTGATTAATGAATTGACTTCAGCCTGCTGGGGGGTCTATGGGAAAGGCTTATAATCTAGTAAGGCAGCCCAGGCAAATACAGACAGTCCCTGATTTACGATGGTTTGACGTACCAATTTTTTGACTTTACAGTGATGCAAAAGTGATATGCGTTCAGTAGAAACTGTACTTCAACTTTTGAATTTTGCCCTTTTCCTAGGCTAGCAATATGCAATATGATACTTTCTCTTGAGGCTGGGTGGTGGCAGTGAGCTGCAGTTCCCAGTCAGTCATGCAATCATGAGGGTAAACAATCAATACACTGACAACCATCTGTACCCAGACAACCGTTCTGTTTTTCACTTTCAGTACAGTAGTTAATAAATTACATGCGATATCCAACACTTTATTTTTAAAAAGATAATTTTGCCCAACTGTAGGCTAATGTAGGTGTTCTGAGCATGTCTAAGGCAGGCTAGGCTAAGCTATGGTGTTCCCTAGGTTAGGTGTATTAAATGCACTTTCAACTATGATATTTTCCACTTAGGAAGCGTTTATCAAGATGCAACTGCATTGTAAGTTGAGTAAGATCTGCACACCAATATCTGTCTCTACTGTTCCCTCCACTTCATATTTTTGTTTCCTCTTCTGATTTACCCATCTTCCAGTATCACTGCCATGCTCCAATCCCCCAGGCTCTGCCCCAGGCTCCAATCCCCCAGGCTCCAATGCCCCAGGCTCCAATCCCCCCGGGCTCCAATGCCCCAGGCTCAACACCCAAACTGGCTTTGACCCTTTCCTCCTTCCTAACTCCCACCTTGATTCTTATTTTTTCTCACGTCCATCCTTTCTTTTTCCTTCCATCTCTACTGCCACTGTTTTACCTCTTCCTGTCCTTGTACACTAACCCGTGTTCCTTGCAGGTGAGCCCTAAATGGTCTTCATGGTGTTTTTATTCACTGGTGGTTCCAAGGGCCTAGAATCGTGTCTGTTGTATACATAGTTGTTGAAATCCTGGTTTCTTTGGATCTGAACTTCACTTTTTCAAACCACCTTGCAAACTAATCTGTATAAAATCACATTTTCATTATAAAACTGCCCCATTCAAAACATTTCAGCAGTTCCTCTGTGTTTCTAGGCCAAGTCCAAACTAATTAGTCTAGTGTTTGGACTTTCACAGACTGGTATCAATGGAACTTTCTGGCATTATTTTCTGACATTGACCTGCATAACTTTCTATTCCTGCCCGACTTGTCTATTCATTGTTCATTAAAATGTCTTTCAATGTTTGCTCCCATTGAAAGGCACATGGCTTTCTCTCTGTTTGAATTTCATCTCCTCAGGGGAAAAACTTATAAAATAAAAGACATATATGATCATTAGAGAAATTAAAAGTCTTTATATGACAAAAGATGCCACATAAATATATAAAGTTTATCAACAAAAATATGAGGAAAAAGTCAAACACTGACTTAAAAAAAATGATTAATATTTTTAATGTACAAAAAGTTTTTGCAAACTGCTTTGCTAAAAAAGACAACAAATGAAATTAAAAGGTAATCTAAAAATATAAACTGCAAATGATGGATAAGATGCCCAGACTCACTATTAGTCACAAAAAGATATACGTGTAAATGTCAATGTCATATTTTTCCATCATATTTAGTAATAATTATAAAAGATTAATGGCATCTGAAGTTGCCATAGCTACAGAAAGCACTCAGTCATTGCTTTTGGCAACATAAACTGCTACAACATTTCTGCAAAATAATCTGTCAATCATGATTAAAATAAAAAATCCACATACGCTACTTTACCTTAGCGAACCTATTTTATGGGACTTATCTGTAAGAACAAATGTATACATGAGAATGTTTGCTTGTAGTGGCAAAAAAAAAAAACATAAACAATCTGAAAGTTTATCATCATGAGACTGATGAAAATATGAGGAATACTGTGCAACTACTAAAAATAATGAGGAAGATCTCTGAATAAGGAGTGAGCTCCAGGCTATATTATGTAAGGAATGCCTCTTAGAGAGTCATATGCATATGATCCCATTTAGAAGAAAGAACAAATGAACAGAACAAATATAGAGAAAAGTGTTAATAACAAGCTATTAATGATGGTTACAGGAGAGATTTGGATCTGTAAAGGGCAGCGTCACAGTGAAAAGAGAGATTAGCTTTTTCTTTATATATCCTTATTTTGTACACATTTATACACGCTATGCATTACGACAAGCCTGAATTACTCTTATGATTTAAAAAATAAATCATAAATAATATAAAAGAACTGTGGCCCTTTTCTCCTTTTATAAATCATACCAATGAGTTGTGTCTCAAATTAAATTCTAAATTATATGAATTTACTGGTAGAATTATTTCCTTGGTAATTCACCATCTGGCTCCTTGTTACTACTTTCTAATTGCTGCCTTGAAGTATTATTTAAAAATGCATTGTTACTTAACTTCAGAATGTAAGTTCCTTGTGATAAGGGCAGACATTCTACACTTTGTTCTCAAGAGCTGTTCAAACTTCACAATGTGCTCACTCATTCATTCCTTGGTCAAATATTTACTGAATTTCTACCACCTACCAAGTTCTGTGCTGGATCCTAGGGATACAGCATTAGCTTGGACAAGACATGACCTAAGCTGAAAAGTTTGGTGGGAAGGAGGCACCAAGCAAGGTCTTGTAAATGTCATGAATGTTCTGAAAGGGAAATTACTGCCTGTTTTGTTGGCTTCTAACAAGGTGAGCCTTTGGAAAGATCAATGATGTAGGGGTAAGGAGACTAGGCTTTTACTCATCTCTACTGCTGTCTCCTCAGATGACAAGATTACATATCAAATAAGAAAATAAAATGGAAGTGCTTTTTCAATATTAATATGCTAAACAAATGCAAGGAAATACAAAATGTAAGGAGATATGTATATTGTGACTAATTTATCACAATAATAATAATATCAACGTCAATAATGATAACATCTAATGTTTATTGGGTGCTTAATATGGCCCTAGCTGGGCTGTTAATATGCATGGCATGTTGTCAGCCAATCCATTTACTGTGCCCCATCCATTCCAGGGACCCATAAACTTCATTCGCCCTTCACCGCACTCCTGTGTAACCTAGCAAAGAAAAGTGAGAATTTCAAGAATCCTGCAATCCTTCCTACTTGAATTACAAAGGACCCACTCTTTGTTTTCAGGCTTGTTTTGTTTAAAAAGAATTCCTACTTGGAACCTGCAAGTCTTTTGCAGTCACTGCATGTCCGAGTAACAGGGCGGAAAAAAACAAAAAATAAAACACAACTAACATTATCCTTAATGAAAAATACAACATTAAGTTTTGTGGGGCAGGTTTTCTTCTGCCTGAACATATCATTCATTATTCAAATGCATTCACAGCCAAGTCAGCAGAAACAAATGCAAGGAGGAGGTATCCCATCCATCTAGGACTGAGTGCTGTGTTTCTGCAATGCAATGCAGTGGTTAAGAACAGGGCATCTGGGATCAGGCACTCACTGGCTGTGAGATTTTGCAACTACTTCAATTCTTTCAGCCTCAGTTTCCTCATTAGTAGATCAGAAGAGTGAAATATCTTCCCCAGGGTGCCGTAAATACTTCCCCAGGGTGGAAGTAAAACAAATTTACTTCCCCAGGAGTAAATGTGATGATACATGTGAAGGGCCAAACGGTGCCTGGAATGCAGTAAGCACTCAGCAAATATTACATTATGCCAGTATCACCCAATCGGCCCCCAGAGTTTCTAGCCACTAGAAATTAGAGGGATACATATTTTGTAATAACCTATAAGGGAAAAGAATCTGAAAAAAATATGTATATCTTGGATATATATACACACATATATATGCATATATATGTATACCTGAAACTAACACAACATTGTAAATGAACTATATACTTCAATTAAAAAAACAATAAAATAAAGAGAATGAGAAACCCCCCTCAAAAAAAAAAAAAAAAAGAAATTAGAGGGATTAAAAAAAAGAGGCCAAGGGGAAGCGATGCATCTTTTAACTCACACCTTGGCTGTGCGGCTCTCCCACGCCCTGGCTGATATATATTTCTGCTTCCAGAGATTTGTGCTTCTGGCATTGAAATGTTCACAATACTCTATAGATGTGACATACAATATTCTGTCTAAATTTTCTTTCAGTACAAAGTGGGGCAGAAACAAATTTAAAGAAAAAGAGTAGTGTTGTTATTAAGTGTAAGTCGTAACTGCTATTATATAAACGAATATCCTGGTCCATGTATATCCCAACTATCTGTGAGAAAGGCAGTCCTCCCTGCTATCACTAAATAAGACAAAATATAAAAACTAAGAGTCGAGGCTACAGGTCATGTGATTAGCTTTTATTAAGGAAAAATGCCTAAAAAGTATTTATGATGTGTCTATTTTCAACTGCCTATTGGACTTTTCCATCTGGATGTTCATAGGTGGCTCAAACACAGTTTGGAACTCATTATAATCTGCCATTTTGCTTCTGAAATCTCTCTAATACACCCTCTCCCGACAGCCTTAATGCATCCCTTGTTTTTAATTCATGTTCCACCAGGAGCTTCTCACACCCTTCAGTCTATCATCACCCCTTCCAAGAGATTTATCTGCCTGAATAACAAATTTAATTACATCATTCTCCTACTCAAAAACTTCCATTGGCTACTCTGTTTTAAACGATCATGTGGCTGCTCAGACCTGATAAATACAACTTCTACAGAATAGCTATGAAACCTGGAAAAACAAAAAAGAAAGAAAGAAAGAAAGAAAGACAGAGAAAGAAGAAAAAAGAAAACCCAAGGTACAATGAAGATTAGGTTAACAAAGCATAATGAAGCATATGAATATTTACATAGAAGCCACTGGAGCTGGGATAGGGAAAATAATTCTGTCTTCTACCTTATTAAAAGATCCATCCTATTTAGCTAAAAGGAGGTAGAACGAAACTTAGTTCCTCTTCCACTGGACACCCCTGCTCCAAGACGAGGTCTCTACTGACAAGAAAGTTGAGTCAGTAACTTTGCTACATGAGTGATGTTTTTTGACACGGCAGAGTACTGCGCCCTAACCTCATTCCAAAAGGTAAGACAGAGAGGGATACAGGAGGACAGGCAGTGGAATGATGCATTTTGGTAGTTTCAGTTCCCAGTAATAAAACTTTTTAGGAAGGCACAGGAACACCTTGGGAGCTGTGAATGCTGGACGTTTTAGTTTTGCATACGCTCATTTGCTCAGGGTTAAAATGTTAGTCAATCAGAAAGAGGGAGCAGGAAAAAGTTCCATGTTAGTATTGCTGGGCAACATTAAAATAATACCAACGTGGTATTGCTTTCCTTGATCATCAGGAGATGATAGATATAGATATAGATACAGATATTGTTGATTAAAAAATATGTACAACCTAAAAGTTGAGAGTTAGGTTTTATTTGGCAGACAAACTGAGGACTTCAAGCCCTGGAGGCAGCATCTCAGGTAACCCTGAGAAAACTGTTCCCGGGAGGGGAAGGGGGAGCTATGATATAGAGGAGTTTTGCAACAAAGGGCAGGTAGTCGGAACAAAAGATTACTATTTATGAAAGAAAACTAGATATCTCAAGTTTAGGAATTTAGTGCTTTTCTATGTATGGGAAGATGCAAGAGTCTGGGATCACAGAGATCATTCCTTTGATATGCACCTCAGCTCTCTGGGGCCAGTGCGTTTTCACACTTGAGTTTCCTCAGGGCTCACCGATGGGAGTGGCTGCAGTCTGATGGTTGCTGAATGGCAGGTATTCTTTCCTTCCTGTGTTCCCTCAGGGCTCACCAGCTGGCCTTTGGAGGTGGCTGCAATCTGTAATCGCTGATAACTGTGACATCCTTTGTTTACTGATATGACAGGCAATATTTTATTTCTCAGTATAGATATAGATACCTACGCATACGTTAATCAAAAATTGCCCATTTTAATAAAAATATAATGTCCCCTTAGGAGTACTCTAATCTAGGAAGGCAGGTCATAGCTCTTGCCTTTGTACGCTCTGGGTGAGCTTTATTTCAGTGTATTTGGTCTGTGCCTATGGGCTAGTACTGGCTTTTCCCCAAGATCATTGGTGGCATTGCCCAGCCTTGCTCTGCAAGTGCTAGGGCAACACTGATAAAACAGTTCCGGAGACGCTCCCTTGTGGTATATCGAAGTCTCCCAGTCTCTTTGGGGACTTTCATTTTGGTCTGGAGCACATTGTCACACTTGCTGCCAACGTCCCATTGGACATATGGGTCTCTTCCTTTTGGTTGTCCTGTCATTTGGTCACTCAGCATGTGGTCTGATGAGAGAGAGATGACATTGTCACAGCTACTGGCTCTGAATATCAAAATCTTTTTCTAAATATTTGTTCATCTCAGGCCAGGCAGAACAACACCATGTAAAGTATTTTTGACTGCAACCAGTATTGTAATGTCTTACACATACACACATCCCTGGGTGATATGTTACATAAATGACCTTCAGAGGGGTCACAAACAAGAGTACTGTGCTTTAGTTTCCTTCTCTTTAAATAGGGATAATGATTCCTATAATACGTCAGCGGAGCTAAAGCGAAATAATGGATAAACCCTTTGTAAATTTTAAAGACTCGTATTTATATGATTGATTTCACAGATACAGGTATGGTCAAGAGACCTGAAAGGATGCTTCCAGAGTTTTCAAAGCAAGAACAATCACGATAAACAATTTGAAAACAATTAAACTATTCAGATGCTACTTGACTTGAGTCTCTGAGTGTCAGATTGTAACTGCATATACTTATAATTCTTTTATCAAAGAGCAGAGGAAGCTGTGAAATATAACTGAAAGAATTTTGGAAAATTATAGAATATTACAGATCATATAGCAGTGTGAAAACCCGACAGACTGGTTATCAGTTGGAATACCCTGAAAAGATGTGGAGAGGCCAAATAAAACCATTTCTAACAGAATCAGAAAGTTTCCAGAAGTAGTATTTCATAAACACAAATAGAAAGAGACACCTAAGTTGTATCTGGCCTACACATATGGCTAATGACCTAAGACCAACAGAACTGCCTACCTAGGGTACAGACAGTGGCTAAAGGAAAATATTCCTTAAGGGAAAAAGAGAAGAAGGAAACATGGAAAAATAATTCTCATTCTCCCTTGGGTTTTGCTAATCTGTGGTTTTCTAATATTTAAAGAGTCCTTAACAATGTGTCAGAGATGGTGCTAAATGCTTTATGCCTATGAGGTAGTCATACCATTACTAACCCATGTTACAGATAAAAGGACTGAGGCTTGGTTTTTTCTGTCTTAATTCATTTAATCCTACTGGGTGTATTTACACTATTATTATTCTATTTAATTGATAAGAAGCCCCAGGCTCAACTGGAGAACTACAGAAAGAAAGCGCCATTAGTGAAGAGGAAGGGTGGCCTCAAGTCTGTGAGCGTCTGATGAATAAAAGTTGACTTTGCAGTGAGACTAAAATAGGTAGGAAATGGCAGCAAGGAGCAGAAGGTGGTGCATTTCCCTGGTAGATTTCTGTTTGTAGAACCAAGGTTACAACCTATGAGCCTTTGTTTAGGGATGTGGGAGAGAAGACTTACGGTGACTAGTAACAGCAATGGAAGCTAATGAAAGAAAATGATAGCTGAGCTATACGCTAAACGTGTCTTAATTTTCAAATTAAGTTTTTGAGATTGGCCATAAAATTGTCTCCATTTAAAAAATGAGGACACTGAGACTTAAGATCACATCGGTAGGTAAGTGGCAGAGCTCAAATTCAAAACCATATATTCTGTCTCCAAAGCCCATCATCTTTACCAACATGCAAGCACCTATTACTACAGTTCCTAGTAACGACTGATATATAGCCAAATTATTATGTAAGTGAGTTGGGGGGAGAAATGGTATAGGTAAAGGATACAACTTTCTTAAATGAAACAAGCTAATTTTTTTTTTTGGTTATTACATCCTCACTCATCTTTGCCCACACTTTGATTGCCTGGACTTTTATCCCTCCCCTCCTGACCTAACCTTGAAATGTTTTCTTGGCATCTATTCAAAGGGAAAAAGAGGAGAAAAATTGGTTCAGAACATCCATCCACTGGAATATAAAGTTGAAAAAGCCAAGTCTCTTAAAATTTTGGTCTGACCTTATGCATAATATACATATTAAAACTCTTAATGAAAGAATCTGGTGAATTAATACAATTTTAAAAAAAGGTTTTGGGAAAATACCTACTTGCTTAACCTCTCTGATAAAGTCACCAGAAAGAAACCAGCAACTTAATTTGTACCAAGGTGACCCAGCTAAAACAGCTCTGTACCATGTTTATACATTGACCTCCTTTTCTAATGTTAATTTATAAAACCTAAGGAAGGATCATTTCATGCCTAATGAGGATGATAAAACCTGAGGACAATGGTAGAACACGGCGGAATGGAACAATGACTGGCTTGGGAATCTGGAAGAGGAGTTTTAGCTCTGCCACCAATGAACAGCTGTGTGAACTAGAACACGTGATTTTACCTCTCTGGGCTTCAGTTTTCACAAATGTAAATATAACTGGTGTTAAACCAAATAAACTCTGAAGTTACTTTACACATAGTGAGACTTCTGATTGGAGTGTGAAAGTGACCCAGATATTGCTGGGCATACTTGCCATCTCTTTGGAGGCTTGAGAACACTTCTGGGAAATAACTCAAGTGTGTCAATTGCTGGGATCCAGAGCCATGTTCAGCAAAAATACTGGCCAGATTGAAGTCCATTTCCTAGAGGTAAGGGGTTTTCTGGGAAAGAAACTATCCTGTAAGACAGAGGTTTACATCCTGGCAAAGCCACATGTACCTCGTAGTGTCTGGCACTCAGATGTGGGCCACAGGGACCAATAGGAGCTTTAAGCAAAAACTAAAGTAGCTGTTTCATCCTGCCCTGTAAAATCCTGTGATGCAGTCAACACTGCTTAGGGGCCCCTCCGGCTGATGAGACGGTTTAGCATCCTGAATGGAGCATGAAGTCCAACTAGAATTGAATCAGGTTCCAACCCGCCACCTTCCAGCTGTGTGGCCTTAGGCTAGTGACTTAATAGTTCTGAACCTCGGTTTCCTCATCTGTCAGATGAGAATTAAAATGTCTTCTTTCTCAAAGTCTATTGAGATAGTTCAACTTAAAAATGGCTGGATAGCACTCACGCAGTACCGGGTCAATGGCATCTATTCAATGTGTTAGTATTACTGCTGCCACCACCATGATTGAGGCTGTCCTTAGAGTCATGCTGAAGGGGAGAGAGCCTTTCTTGGCCCCATGAGTTCATCACAGGCCAGTTGTGTGGAGTCAAGATGGTTACTTGTAGGAGTTGCAGTGCCCTCAGAAGCAAAGGAAAGCCTTCCTTACTGAGTGAAGTGGCACTGAGTTAGTGGCCAGGCCAGGTTGAGACAGGGGTACCAGGGAAGTGGTGGTACGGCTGTGCTTACAGAAAACTAGTGGCCACTGGTGGGAAAGTTCTTTGACCACTGAAGTGGTACAATGACAGTGTCTCCCAAGACCAGTTGTTTTCTTGGAAGCATTGCAACACATTTTGGGGAACTGCAAGACATCCTTGGAAAGTATTTTCAAGGAACGGTCAGGGGATCTTGGAAAATTTGGGTTTGTTTATTTCATCAAAAGTATTTATTGAGCAATTGCTATGTGTCAGGAACTCTTCTAGACAGCAGGAAAACACACTCAGCAAGATGAACAGGGTCCCTGCTTTCATCAAGCTTGTATTCTAGGACTGACTGTAGATATATAAAAACACAAGGGATTTTTCATTTGGTCGTAAGTCTGTGAAAATAACAACAAAATGTCTTGGGAACTATGACAGAGAGTGAAGGGGGTCTTCAGGCAGGGTCCCACTGTGCAAATGGCATTTGAGCTAAAACAAGAATGAGAAGAAGGAACTCTCCTTGGGAAGATCTGGGGCAAGTTTGGGTCAGACAGAGGGAACATCAAGTGCAAAAATCCTGGGTCGGGAATGGGAGACAAAGCAAGGATGCCTGAAGCAAACTACAAGTGGACAAGTAGTTTGAGGTGGGAGAAGTTGGGAGAATCCAGATGGATCGCAAAGGAGCTTTAAGACCACATACACCCAAATTTCATTGAAAGAAAAACCTCCTAAAACAAAACCCAAAATAAGCAATAGGGTGAAATATCATTAATTTCCAAACAAACGAATGAAGTGATGGAGTTCATTATCAAGGAGGAGGCACGTCATCACTTTCAGCATGTTTTAGGGTCCAGTACAATGTTGGGCTGTGAGCTTGCATAAATTCCATGTTCTGAGGCAGAGTTCTATCCATTTATCAAAAAGGGGTCAGTGGGCTGTATTTTCAAACATGATTCTAATAGACTCTAGTAGATGTCATGGAATGACGGTGGACACAGAGGCAGAAGGCCAGGGGTCAAGTTCAAATTGCATGACTGTGCAACATCTATGTGGAAGACCTTGGGACCTCCACTTGGCCTCATAGAGACTGTTTCCTTATCTTTAAGGTCAAAGTAATTGCTACCACGTTGAAAAATTGTGAAACTTAAACAAGATAATATATTTGAAAGTTCCTTGGAAACTGTGAAGCATCACCCAAATATTTCTTATTGGTTTTACATTTCTTTTTAATAGTTCTTGTTAAAATTTCTTGTCATTGCTGTTTTCAAGTAAAACCACTAGAGGTCAGACTTTCACACAAATTGTTTAAGTAAACCACCAACGTGGGGGAAAAAAGAAGGGAACATTTTCCTACTAAGCAGCATAAAATAGTAAGTTTAAGGCATAGAAAGAAAAATAAAAATGGCTTTCAACGAAGAATTTTTTATAACTAGAGCAATACTCATTCTCAAAATGACTCCTCAACAGACTTAGACAAATAGGAAGGAGAAGGAAAGATAAATAGAATCTGTTAAGTCTCTATTCATAATGTCTACCCAGCTTAAAGTTCACTTTGATTAGCCGATGTTATTCTTAAAAGAGGTCTGTGATGAAGCTCACTTTGCAAATAAAGAAACTGAAGCATAAACAGATGTAATACCATCCTGAAGATCAAGCAGGTTCAATCCAATGTCGTTTTTTCCCACTAAGTCAAGCTTGGGAAGTAGTGCAATAAAAAATGGTGTGTCTGTCTTAGACAATATATTGTATGACAGAGTAGCATTAATGGTTTTCCATTTGCAACTCTATAGATTTTTATTAAATTCCAAGTCTCCCAAATGGATTTAGGGAAAACTCCTTTTATTGTTTGTTTCTCAGAGTATCTGCAAGTTTCTGCGCACAGTGCTGATGACTCCGGTGTTGAGATGATTAGCCGGGGAGAAAAATATAGACCAGCTTGCTCTTAAAAAAATATATTAAACAAAAGCAATAATCCAGTTCGTTAAAATGTTTGCTTAGCCATCAAGCTTTTTTTTTTTTTTGGTCATTTTGTAGAGATAAATATACAGATCCGCCTTATTCACGGGTCGGGAGGACTGTCACCGTGTTCATGACAGGATGAAGTAGAGCAGATGGCAGTTTATATCTTGAGAGAAGACAAAAAAAACATGCCTTGTGTTTTGGTGTATCCACAATGTCTAGCACAGGACATAGAGCAGAGGAAGGGCAGTGAGGAATAGGCTTTTGATGTTATGCATGTGGTACACATACAGGCAATTTGCAAGTTAAAAATGAGTTAACTGACCCCAAGAGTTTGCACTCTAACACCAGCTTTCAATGTAGGTACAAGTTCTAAGACAAGTTCTTCCTTAGCTTGAAACCTTTAGAATCCCACATGATGCCTGGGACTTAGCTGGTATTCAGTACGTTCCAGAATCTTGGAATCTTTTAAATAAAAAAGCCACTGAGAACCCACTTGATGCCAAGTCCCCAGGTTCTAGGGGAAGAAGAAATCATACCAAGTCCATAACTTAGCTCTGAAACCCGGAGCTCTAGAGGGCTTCGACCCAAGTCTTTCTTCCCCAGGAGCACTTGCTTCTTCATTCTGTCACATTTCTGCGTGTAATCATCTCATAATTTCTACACAGGCTCAGGAAGAGAGTTAAAGAGGTTTCCATTGTTTGAAACCTTAGAGTTTCTAATGGGAAGGGAGAAGTTTTGTGTTACGTTAAAAAATGAGGGTTGGAAGGCTCATGGTGGACCCCACGCTGGTATCCAGCAAATATTAATTGCCCTCTGCTCTCCCTCCTAAATTATTTACGTCCCCATTGCTCATGACACTAATATATATCATTTAATGCATCGCTTGTGCCTAAAACAGTGCTTAGAACTTAATAGGTATTCAATATATGCTGGCTGAGTTGGAATGAATAGAATTGTTGAATTGGACGATATTTTGGACATTATTTTAACAATTCTTTGTCCATTCTTCTTCCAGTTTGAAAGTTGCAGTTTCTCTGCAAGGAAAACTGCTTAACAGTTCTATTCTAAAATGGATTCTGCCATTTGAAGGGACAAAGTTTCAATTTTAATTTTTAGCATTTCCCATGAAACCCCAGGAATAACACAAAGTGTCCTCTATTCTATGAAAAGTCCAGTAATGGTTTTAAGTAAGTACTTTATTTCTAATTGAAACTTTGCTTTCCGAACATTTACCCTCGCATTATTCATTTATTCACCCAAGAAATTATTTGGAAGCCCCAAGGCCTCATTGTTCTTCCCTGCATTTATTTTATGGCATCAAAGGTTAAAACTTGGATTGCAATCTTAGGAGGAAATTAATTCACTGATTAAGAAAAATGCACTTTAAGCAATACACATTTAAATAACTGACAAGCACGGGACAATGCTTTTCTTTTTTTTTTTAAAGACCCTTTTTTTCTACTTAAAATTTTAAGCAGATGCAATTCTTCCACCATCTAGCCTGGAGAAACACAGCATGAATTACTAATGAGGGAGCACCAATTTGTGCTGCAGTGACCACTTCCAGAACAAAAGGGTCAGAGCTGAAACCAGGAAAACAACAGCATTTTTTTACCAACCAGTTGCTGGAAGCGCATTTGGACCTTGGCTCTACTTGAAAAACAATGTTTGCAATATTCTATCATCCTTCAGCTGAAGGCACTTGGCCCTAAAACTCCACTTTCAAATAAAGAAATGTTCATTTCTATGCTACCTCCAATCCTTGATGAATATTTTCCTCTTCAGAAGCCCCTTAATTTATGAAATACATGAAAGAATTCATTTTTACTTTACTGAGCTTTGGTCTAGTAGCTTTACCAAAATCAGTCTGAGGAAGCAGTTGGAGTAAAAACAGCCCATGAACAGAGATGCTCTTAAGGAAAGGATTCCGGAAGGTTGATGTCTTGCTTGTGTATCTCCCCTGGAGCAGCACGGAAGATGGAACTTCCCCCTGCCCTGGGTGAATTCCAACACAGCCCTGCCCCAGCCTTCCAGCGCCTCCCCACGTTCTCTTACCTAACACCAAGGGAGATCTTAAAATAAGTAACAAGACATTGATTTTTCTAAAATAGAAGGAAAGTGAGAGAACTCTAAGGAAGGGAGTAGAGAAAGTCATTGGGGGCTAGAGTGGGGTTGAGGGATGAAGTAAGAGAGCTTACTTACTAGATATGAGCGTTTCATTTTTCTTTCCTCACCTTTGGGTCCTGGTGAAACTATGTGTGTGGCACAAACTTCAGTCGTAGGACGGCTATCAATGTCCAGACCCAGACTCTGAATTTGCAAAAGAAAGAGCAACAGAAGGATGAACTGATTCCTTCGAAGATGGGCTCCGAAGCCACCCATTGCTGTGGCTCTTCAAAAAAGGGCCGCCCAGAAGTGCCAAATGAACAGCTTTATTTTAAATAAAACCTTCTTCTTTGGGGAAGAAGGGGAAATATCTGGAACACAGATTCCAAAAAGGGCTGTAAAAACAGGAAGGAAGGTTGTTTATTTTCTCAGTGTTCCAAATGAACCATACATTGTCCAGACTGTTTATTTTCAAGTGACAACTGTTTATTGAAAGTTATCTCTGAACTAAACACTCAAGTGTGCGGGTCAGCAGAAACATCTCAGAGAATAGAGGGGACAGAGATACCTTCAACTCAGTGCATGAATGGATAATTTAATACCCAAATTGCACTGAAATGTTGGGGTACCAGAAAGATGGAGCCAGAGATTTCTTGAATTACCTACATGTTATGCATGGCATTGAGCTTTTTCACAAGGAAATATTCATTACTTGCTGCTGGTAACAGTTGAACACTAACACTCCCAACTGATCTCCATGTGACCTTATTTCTTTCTTCTCTTGCTACAAAGAACTGTCTTGGGACTGAGCCCCAAAGGAAGGAACATCACTTCACTGCAAAGCAATTTCGCAAAAAGTATCAAGAATATTAAAAATGTTTATGGCCTTTGCCCTAGTAATTGGCCTTCTGGTACACTGTCTGAAAAAAATATTCTGAAATGTGGGCAAAGTTTTATTTAAAAGATGTGGCCAAAGGCGAAAGGACATCAGTTGCTTAATGATACGTTAATGGTTGGCAAGTCATCGTTAAGTACAAATGCATGAGAGTACGGCATGACAATTTTATTAAAATGGTGTTTTCAGCAAGTTTTTGATAAAATGGGGAGAAAAAACCTTGTGGTATCACATTTGTTAAAAAGCAGACCAGATATAGATACAGATGATGTAACTACAAATATAGCCATATATACAGAGATAGAAATAGAGATCTCCTCCTCTCTCTTTCTACATTTATCTGTTATCTGTCTATCTATCTACCTATCTATCTATCTATCTATCTATCTATCCATCTAACTGTCAGCTTACCTATCTGTTCCATCAACCCCATGACCTGTATGAGTAGCCTAGACTTAGTAAGATTCTGAAAAACTAGAACCAGGTCATATAGCAGGGAGATTTCTTACCTTCTCCGTTCTTGAAGAGGCATGTTAACTAAGAGTTGGGCCAGAAGGGTTTTTGGACCTAGTTTCTTTGAAATTGGAAAAGAACCTTACATATTCTGATAAGAACTAATAAGGAATTATCCCTAAGAGATGTCATTTCAAATAATGGTCAATCTAAGAAATACAGGTAGATTTGTTTCTTATGGCTACTGTAACAAAGTATCACAAACTAAGTGGCTTAAACAACAAAAATTTGTTGTCTCACTATTCTGGAGGCTAGAAATCTGAGATCAAGGTATTGGCAAGGCCATGCCTCTTCTGAAGACACCAGGAAAGGATTTGTTCCAGGCCCATCTCATAGCCTCTGAGTGCCTTGGCTTGTGAAAGCATAACTCCAATCTTCAAGTAGAGTTCTCCCTGTGTGTGTGTCTCTGTGTCCAAATGTTTCCCTTTTTATAGACATACCATTTACAATGGATTAGGACTCACCTTAATGGTCTCATTTTAACTTGATTACCTGTTTAATAACCCTGTGTCTAAACAGTTACATTATGAGGTACTGGGGGTTAGAACTTCAACATATTTTTGCCTGGGGAGACTCAATTCAACCCATAACAACAGGCTTGTAGTATAACTAAACTGATCTTTTCATAAGCAATACAGGGAAAGGAACTGGCATTGACTGAACAGTCATTATGTGCAAGGATAGGTCTCTTAACTTGTTTATCTTATTTAAACCTTAAAATAGCCCTGTGGAATAGACAGTAATTCCCTCATTTTGCAGGCAAAGTACCTGAGGCTCAGAAAAGTTAAGCAGTTTTGCCAAGGTCACTGTGATGGTTGATTTTACTAGTCAACTTGACTGGATCGTGGGTGCCAGATACTTGGCTATACATTATTTCTGGGCACGTCTGTGAGGATGTTTCCAGATGAGATTAGCATTTGGACTGGTAAACTGAGTAAAGCAGGTGGGCCTCCCCAAAGTGAATGGGCCTCATCCAATCCTTTGTGGGCCTGAGTACAACAAAAAGACAGAGAGAGAAAGAACTTGCTCTCTGCCTGAGCACTTGCACTGGGACTGGCTTTTTCCTGCACTTGGACCGGAACTTACAGCATCATCTATCCTCGTTCTCAGGCCTTTGTACTGGGACTGGGATTTACACCATTGTCTCCCCAGATTCTCAAGGTCTTTGGGATTGGACTGAAGCTATGCCACTAGCTTTCCTGGGCCTTCAGCTTGCAGACTGTGGGACTTCTCATCCTCCATAATTATGTAAGCCAGTTCCTTATAATAAATTTTTCTCTTTCTGAAATAGATATATACAGATAGATAGAGATAGTGATAGAGAAAGAGATATATCCTGTTGGTTCTGTTTCTCTGGAGAACCCTGACTAATAGTCCCCCATTGAAAAGGGGACAAAAGAAATTCAAATACAAATTATGTCTAAAAATTCCTGCTTTTGATCTTGAAGAAGACAAATGTATATGGCTTGGTAAGTCACTGAATGTTGAGAGCAACAGCTAAACGGAAATTAAAAAAAAAATAACTCATATATTGTAATCATATAGTGCTTTCCTTTCTCATGGAGACTATGGTCTCCAGGATTAATTTTTTTCTCATCTGGCTTGGAAATATAGTTCCCTTTTTCCCTCACTGACAAATATGGGAGCTTTTAAGTAGGTGGATATTCAAAGTAGAGGACTTTCATAGACTAGAGAGGACTGCTCTACTTTTAGCTAGGATTTACCAAGAAATGTGATCTTAAAAAACACTTTTCAGTTTCAATCTGGGTGACAGGAAAAACACTATTGCCACTAAGAAACCCTGGTTGTGGAAAAAAATAATTTTGAAGGGAAAATAATGAGGCTGGGTGACTTTAAGGGTCAGGGAAATAACACGATGGAGATTACAGGCAGGCATTTTGGAATGCGGGTTTTGATTCTAGGGGGAAATCTAGAATTTGAGATTTCAATCTGAGAGTCATAAGTATGGAGATTAGAGATAAAAGTGGAATTTTGAGTGAGAAAAGAAGTTCAAGAGTATGAATACCAAGAGAGTCTATATTCAGGGGCCAAAAGGCAAAAGAAGGGCTAGCAAACAGATCACAGAGGGAGCAAAATGTCATGGAAGCCAAAGAACAAGAAAGTCTAAATGTATAATTGGTTCCAATTAATGCATGGAAGCATAAGATGAAGGTTGAGAATAAGTCATGGGATTTAGAAGTCAATAATTTATAAATACCACCTTACGAATGAAAGAGATCACTCAGTGAAGAGATTTCATCAAGATGAGAGGAAAGGAGTGACAAGGAGTCTCATAACCACTGGGAAAGTCATTATTGAACAGTCACAATAATATGAAAACTAATAATATCACTTACCTTTATTGACCCATCTGTCTCCTACTTACTTACTCTCAGCACCTAAGAATATACTGTATTTCTTCTTAAGGGTTCTAAACAGTGCTTAAACCAGAGTGCAGTTAAAATTGAATGGTGTGGTAAATGAGACAGTGGAATCTAGCATAATTTACTATGAAGTTTGTTGATGAAGAAAAAAAATGTTGTAAAGAAAGTATTAATGGAACCTGGTCTGTGAGATGTTGAAAGTTGTGAGACTGTTGCTATTGTTTAAAAACTTTGTACAAGTTCCTTGTTAACCCAGTAAATATGGAATAAATGAATGACATAAATTTTAAAAGGGAAGAGAGGATTGAGTAAATGAAAGGTAGTTGTCAAATGATGTTAAATGTACCCTTTTTAGTGTGTGAAAAATATCTAATGCCCACTAGAAAGATTTCTACTGAAACTTTAAAGACTTAACTCTCAGTTATCTAGAAAATTAAGTCAGATGATGAAATACAAGTCAACTATGATTTCTCTTTAAAACATAATTCTGACATAAACAATAAACCAATCAAGTTTTCAGCTGGTATAAGATTAGAAGAGGTTAATGTAAAATAGATAGGTAGTGGGAAGCAGCCGCAAAGCACAGGGAGATCAGCTCAGTGCTTTGTGACCACCTAGAGGGGTGGGATAGGGAGGGTGGGAGGGAGACGCAAGAGGGAGGAGATACAGGGACATACGTATATGTATAGCTGATTCACTTTGTTATACAGCAGAAACTAACACAACACTGTAAAGCAATTATACTCCAATAAAGATGTTAAAGAAGAACCTCAAAAAAAAAAAGTAAATCTAAAAAGATAAGAATTAGTAGCTCATTTATGAAATTGTCTCTGTGATTCCACATTTTCCTGAATTTTTCATCTTCCACTTCCCAAGGCATTGAAATCCCAGGTTTGAGATTTGTGCTTGTCCAAAAATGACATGCCACTGAAATGAATAACAAGTGATATTCTGCCTCCTTCCCCAGTCTTCTACCCATTTTTTCATAGGTTGAATGGTGGCCCCATAAGAGATACATCCATATTCCAATGCCTGGAACCTGTGAATGTGATCTTATTCAGCTAAAGGGTCTTTGCAGATGTAATTAAGCTAAGGATCTCAAGATGAATTATCTGGGTTATCTGGGTGGTCCTTAAATCCAAAGACAAGTGTCCTTATATGAGACACAGGTACAAAATGAGAAGGCCATGTGAGGACAGAGGCTGAGGTCGAGGTTATGCAGCCTTTAGCTAAGGCACACCTGGAGCAACCAGAAACTAGAAGAAGCAAGGAATCACCCACCCCTGCCAACACCTCAATTTCGTACTTCTGGCCTTCAGAACTGTGAGATAAGTTTCTGTTATTTTAAGCCACCAAATTTGTGGTATTTTGTTATGGCAGCCCTAGGAAACTAAGGTACCATTCTTGTGATATTCATCCACAGTTAATGGGAAGGAATGACACATCAGACATTTATTCAGTGCCTGACAGAGACCGAATAACATCTGTTCTTGTGCATTTTAATTATTATTCATCCAGCTTAGGTGATATCTGGAGGGAAATGACGAACAGAATATGAAACAAGCATATCCCAAGGCTGAAGTGTTCTACTTGTTAAAACAGGATAACAGCAAAATGACAACCTCATCTCCTGAAGGGATTTCCTAGCAAGGTGATATAACTCAACTCTGGACTTGGTTTTATCTTTGTCCATTCACATGTAAGCATCTTATTCGATTAAAGTTCTCTCTCATAAGTTAATTTAATTGCATGCAGTTTGTAAAAAATGGAAATTAATAGAATGGCTTTTAAAATGACACATACTTAGGGCTTCCCTGGTGGCGCAGTGGTTGAGAGTCCGCCTGCCGATGCAGGGGACGTGGGTTCGTGCCCCGGTCTGGGAAGATCCCACATGCTGCGGAGCGGCTGGGCCCGTGAACCATGGCCGCTGAGCCTGCGCGTCCGGAGCCTGTGCTCCGCAACGGGAGAGGCCACAACAGCGAGAGGCCCGCGTACCGCAAAAAAAAAAAAAAAAAATGACACATATTTAGAAAGCAACATGCTAACACTCAAAATTATTTTATTTTTACATTTTAAACCTCATATTTATAAAAACACATTTAAAAAAAATCAAATGGAAATAAATCCTCACACTGATTGTTGGCAAAGGTACCAAGGCAATTCAGTGGGGAAAATGATAGTCTTTTTAACAAATGATGCCACATGGAAAATTGAATTGCAACATGAAAAGAAATGAACTTAGAACCACATCTCACACCGTACTCAAAAATTAACTCAAAATGGATAAAAAACTGAAATATAAGAGACAAAACTATAAAACTTACAGAAGAAAACATAGAAGAAGAACTTTGTGACCTTGAGTTAGGCAAAAATTTCTTAGATATTACACCAAAACCACGGTCCATAAAAGAAATTGATAAATTATACTACTTCCAAATTTAAAACATTTGTACTTAAGCACACATACACCTCATTAAGAATAAATAGACAAGTCACAGATTGGAAGAAAATATTTGCAAATCATATATTCCATAAAGGACTTGTAAAAAACTGAGTAATAAAATGCAACTGACTAAATAAAAAAACATGAGCTAAATAACTGAACAGACATTTCTACAAAGACAACAAATAGCTAATATATGTATGGAAAGAAGCCCAATGCCATTACTCATTAAATTCCAATGAGATACCATTATACACAGATTACACTAGCCATAATAATTTTTTAAAAGTGATAGTACTAAGTGTTGGCTAGGATGTGATAAACTGGCTCCCTCTTTCTTTATTGGTAAGGATGTAAACAGTCACTTTGGAAAACAGTTTGGCACTTCCTTTAAAGGTTAAATATAAACTTAAAATATAAGCCATCAATTCAACTCTTTGAGAGCTATCCAAGAGAAATTACAACATATGTCCACACAAATTCTTGTACATGAATTTTCATAACAGTATTATTCGTAGTAGTCAAAAACTGGAAACAACACAAATGTCCATCAAGCAGTGGATGGATTTTGTCCATCAAGTAGTGTGTCCACACAATGGATCAATACTATAAGGAACAAACTACTGATACACGGAACAATATAGATGATGGCTTCTCTCCAAATTATTCAAAGTAGAGGAAACCAGACAAAAATGACTAAGTATTATATTATTCCTTTTATATGAAATTTCTAGGATAGGCAAGACTCTCAAGATAGAAAGCAGATGAGTAGTTGCCTGAGGCTGGGGGAAGAAGCAGGAATTGATTTCATATGGGCACAGTGGCACTCCGGGAAGTGATAGCTGTGTTATAAATTTGTTTTACAGTGATGGCTGCACAGCTATATAAATACACTAAAAATTCCAGCTCTTCACTTACAATTGGTTAATTGTATGGTATATAATTTATACCTTCATAAAACTGTTAAAAAAAAATAACATCAACATTACATTCCAAACTCTTGGAATGTTTTAATTCTCAAGAAGTGTTTGTAAGCCTGGAAATCATCAATTAGAAAAATTTGGTTTTGCCTCCACTTTGGAAATCAGTTCTTATAGATTCAGTAAGTCATCAATCTTAAGATTGTTTCCAGGTCAGTATGTACTGATTCAGTGCACCTAAAGAGTGTCTTTATGTGAGGCTTTTTCAATCAAAGCAATCAATGAAAAAAAAAATAACCAGAGAAAAGAAAAGATATTAATATATAAAAATTACTAAATTCTATTACTTAAATACATCTAAGTATAAGCTTAATTACACTAAAGAGCACGGGTATCCCCATTTACGTACTCAGGGATCAATACCCTCTTCTGGTTAAAATGTGGCTCAAGGCAAGCTCCTGACTTTCATTATTTTTGTTCCGCGTTTAATTATACACAGCAATTTCTTGACTAATAGTGGATGAATTAGAATGAATAATTACATGGGCACATAATGAGAGGGGTTTGAGTTCGAATGATAGATATGTGTGATGTAAATGCATTCATTCATCTACTCATTCAACAACTGTGAATGATTTATCAGATACTGCAGTACAGTATCTGGAGTTACAATAGTCCTTAAGACACAGCCTTTTTCTTAGGGAATTTATTGTCTTTTGGGGAAGAGAGAGAAGTTTAAAAACAGTTGCCATTACTTTTTAAATCTTTTTCCCATTCTGATAGGGATAAATACCGGGCATCCAGTTGTCATGGAGACCTAGATGAGAGGAACCTGATTTAGGCTTGGCGGATTAGGAAAGGTTTCCTTTAGGGGTTTTGCAGGTTTTGGAAAACTATTGGAATTAGCCAAATAAAGTTAGCCAAATATTGGAATTAGCCAAATAAAGTTGAGAAGTTATAAAAGGAAGACATTCTGCATAGAAGGAGTACCATATGCAAAGTCTTGGTTGAGAGATAGAATGATATGTGTGGGGCACTGAAAGTAGTTCATTGAGGCTAGCGTTTGGAACTTGATGGGGCAGATAAGGCTCAGCTGAAGGTAAGGAGTAGATCTGAAGGACATTGTAGGTGCTGCTTAGGAGTTTGAAAAAGATACCACGGGCAGTGGGAGCGCATGAAAGATTTTAAGAAAGTGAATGTTGGGACTTCCCTGACGGTCCAGTGGTTAAGACAGCGCTTCCACTGCAGGGAACATGGGTTCAATCCCGGGTCAGGGAACTAAGATCCCGTAAGCAATGTGGGTGTGGCCAAAAAAAAAAAAAGGGAATGTTGCTGCTGGATCTGAAAATCAGAATATGAGAGGTGTGTCAGAGGTAAGCCTTCTTGGCTTCATGTAATAGAAACGCAGCAAGTAACTTGCTTGGTGAGATAAGAGATGGATTTTGTGGTTTATTGGTTTGTTTTTTCAAATAATAAGAAATCTGAAGGCAGAGAATCCTAACACAGTAGTACTATGTTGTCATCAGGCACCAAGACTTCTATTTTCTGCCTTCACCATATTTTACATGTGGCTTTTCTCCTCATAGCCACAAAAGGGCTGCTATAACTTCAAACATTGTACCTACATTCTACGCAGGATGAAGGGAAAAATTGTAGACCAAGCGCCGAGACAACGGGACAGCTAGTTAGTCATCTTTTCAAAGAACCATCCTGGAAAACTTATGGGGTGAAATCCATTTACATCTCATTGGCTAGAATTATGCTAGCAGCAAGGGAGGCTGAAAGATCAGATAGTTCAATTAGGTAAATCAGGGCTTTGGAAGCAAGGGTGAGTATCAAGTGAAGCAAATGGATTAAAAAAAGAATGTGGGAAAAAAAAAAAAAAAAAAAAAAAAAAAAGAATGTGGAAGTAACAAGACTTACTGATTGCTTGGAAATGGAGGGTCAGGGAGAGGAAGGGGTCAGGGAAATTCCCAGGTTCCTGGCTTGAACAATTGGATGTGATGCCATTTACTGAGAAAAGAAATGCAAATTTCAGAGAAAAGATGATAAATTAAATTTTGGGTACGTTGAGTTCAACATCCTTCTGAAATATTCAAGGGGAGGTATCTGATGGCCCCAACAAAATCTCAGCCAGAGGTACAGATCAGAGAGTCATCCACATATAGGTTGTAATTAAAGCCATCAGAGTGGATGAGATCTTGAAAGAATAGAAAGTGAGACGAAAAGATAGCCAATGTATTATAAAGGAAGAGTCAATAGAGTTTGGTAACTTGCCAAATCCATATAGAGGAAGAAAGTTCACATTTTATAACTGAGAGATTCTTTAATGCTTTCGGCAGTGTGAAAGGGAAATTAATACTTTATGCACTTTTTTTTCCTTTTTGACAAGGCATCTTTATTCTTTGTAGTCAGCTCAAATACATGATCTCTTTTAAATTGCTTTATGCTCTCTAGGAAAAAAAGATGACTAAACTGAATATTTTTAATAGAAACTATGCTAAACAATAGCGGTGACTCGACATTTAAGAAGCCTGGGCCCAACTTTCAATACCATTACAGATTTTTGCCTTGGGGAAGACTATTTACTTCTGCTACATCTTAGTTCTCTATTTTTGCAAGTGTGGAGACCAGATCCATGCTCTGCTTATGGAATGGGTCAAACAAATTTTCGTGGTACCTGAGTTCCCTGGAGATAGGCACTAAACAGGTACAGGTTGAATTACTAAAGGGCATCTTTGCCTCTCTCCTCACTGTATACGGAGGTCAGGAATGAACGATCTTCAGAGCAATTGCTGTTGACCACTTCTTTTACCCCTTGCTTCCGAGAATCCTTAGCAACAAGGTCTCCATAAAGATTGAAGAGTGTGTGGTTGACTTTTGACCTGATGTATTTGGTTGACATTCAACACAGAGAAGTTAAAAGAGATCATCGGGCATTTGTTGAGCTGATGAAACACAGAATATAACCCACTTCTGGGAAAATATTTCCTGCATTATAGAGATAAATATTTATTTCAGCTCTGCTGGGAAGCGTGTGCCTAATAAATGACATGTTCGTTTTTTAATGGTCTGTTTATATTTCAGAGATTTCATATTATGAAATTTGGCTGCGTACTTTATATATAATTTTCAGCACATCTTTTCATGAAATACTTCTGAGAAGATCTAAACTTAATGTCAAGCAAATATATTTTCTAAGTTCTGATAAACGACTCCAAAACTCCTCCTTCATAACAGGCATAGATACTGAAGTCTCTTACTCCTATTTCTCTTTCTCTCAAAGGATCCAAAAGCTTACAAGGACATGTCACAATGGATACAACACGGGGGAACAATTTTGCTTAAAAATGAGCATTTAGTTGCTAAAAAATATTTTTTAAACACATTAATTTCAGAGGCAAGAATACATCACGGAAAACGGAAGCCAGAATTTAGGGACTCCTAGAAGTAATGCTGTGTGTGTTCTGGGGCACCATGGGGATATGTACAGGGTTAATGTTTTAGGATATCTTGGCCACACCATTGAGCTCAACTCAATCTTGGTTTTGTGTTCTATTCTTCAACCCCAGGTCCATGGTGTCTCTGTTAAGTGGCTCCTTGTCTGTCACATGCTTCCTCTATGAATATGTTTCATACATGTATTTTAGAATACAAACATTGGTTACATGACCTGTTGGCAATCTGTTGCTATGGGAGAATTTCCCTGATGAATAACCACATTCACAAGTTGTAGCCTTAAGGTAAATTATTTCAAGTTGATCACCTAAATTAAGACTGAAGGGAAGACTAAATCCCATTTTGTAAGTTCAAGTGTGTGCAATCCATCACACAAGGGAACTTTATTTCCTGACCCTGAAGCATCACCGGTGCAAGACAGTTAGTTATACGCGGTGTCTTTCTACCGAAGTGCTGAGGACAGAGGATGATTATTTCAAGAGCAGATCAAACAACTTAAAATTGAGTATTCGGCATTCCTCTTCTTCAAAATTCCCTAGCCAATAATACACTAGGAATTTCCCCTTTGCCATCTTCTCTCAGGCCTTTCCTTCTCAACATTTTTCTCTAGGACTTTACCTCCAATCCTCTCTTCTTGGTTTCATGTAACCTCACTCTTCCTCCTTCTTGGGTTGCCAAGATTGCTCCAAAATCTTTTTTTGTGGTGTTTTGCAGATAATTTTGCTTTCTCACTGTGTGCCTTCCACTAAATTTGCCCAATAACCTCTAAGATAAAACACCCTTTTTTCTTTAAGATAACATACCGTCACCAGCAACATTTCTTTCAATTAAATTAAAATGTAAAAATACTTAGTTTTCTCTCCTCTGAAAATGGAATGGGCACGAAAACGACATCATCAACTGACCTTGGGAGACAGCACTGGCTTGGTTTGCTATTTGTAATTCGTTCCACAGGTATTATATTAATCTGAGAATCTCATTAACTCCATGAGGAAACAGAAACTCAGAGACTTTAAGTGACATAATAAATTTGTCTAACTAATAAGTGTCACAACCAGAACTAAAGTCCAGATCTTAGAAATTAAGGTCAGTAGTGATAGCCTTGGAGCTTTAGAAATTAAATGAGACAATGCCTTGGATAATGGAAAGACTTGTTTTTTTAACTTAAAATACTTACCTGGCAGAGAAGACTAGTAAGTAGCTCTCAGAGTTATACCTAAGTGACATTAACATGATCTTTACAAGAGATCAGTATATGCACAGACTTGGTGTTGCTACTACTTCCATAATTTGTCTAGCATCTGACCTCCTATTTAAAAATGCATGTATTTTGCAAGTTCTAGCTGAAACTGTGGAATGTTCCTGGGACCATGTTGGCTAAAACCAAGCCAAATAACTTTGCCTAAGAATGAGAAACTTCGATAATTTTGATAATGTTGTAGGTGGAAATAATTATAGCAATGTTGCCATCTTGGTGTATTTTCTATCAGTTCTCCCTGATGAAGTTACCCCAGAAATGTGTTTATTTTGGGGGAATACCAAGTGCTACACTTCAGCTATCTCTTTTGATGCTTAATACACTGTAATAAAACTGTTATCTTTCCTGTTTGACGTGTGACAAAACTGAGGCACAGAGTATTTAAGTGACTTGCTTAATATCACACAGCAGTTGAGGTGCAGAGGTAGGATTCAAGCTCCAAAAGCTATACTTGGGCTGAGCCTAAGCATCTCCACCCTCTGCCCCTGGATTCAGAATCTTTACCTTTGTAGCTTGCCATATATTGAGCAATGTGCATCTTATGCATTAGAGAAACTGACAACTTAAATAGTATAATCACTATCTCAAATGAGGGTGATGTTCCTGCTTCTATTATTATTATTTTTTTTTTTCTGCTCAGGCTGGGAAATAAATGTCACAGTCTTTTATCTACTATACATTCATCTGTTTATTCATGCATTGATGAACATTCAAATGAACATATATTTCACTCCATCTCTGTGCCAGGCACTCTTGTTTGTGATCAAGGCCCAGACTTCCTGAGTCAGATACTTTTGTTGCTGTTTTAAAACACTGATAACATTTTCATTAGGTTCATGATCTCTATTATCCTCATAAAATTCTGATTTTATCAGTATATTAACTAAGGCTCAGGAAGGTCAAGAGACTTGCCTTCTGCCAGATGGATGGGAAATAACAGGGATTTGAATTCAGATCTTCTGATTTGCTATCTTGATGCTTTTCTCACTGCATCACTAAAAAGGAAAACGTTTCAGTAATCCAAGAGCCACCTAAAATAGTAATCTGGAAAGAGCAACAAATGGGTACATGACTTATAATTCGTGCTCTTACAGTGTATTTCTATTTGAATTTTTATAATTGATTAATTACGTTTTAGATTTTGTTACAGACTCTTATTATCCATAAGTAAATGAAAGCATTTTTTTGAATTTTGCAGCTCTTATCCCTCCAACTTGGAAACTGGTTTCAGTCCATAGCTCTGAAAGACACGTATGTTTCTCTTAAGCACTTAGCTTTGGGAAAAGGATTGAAGTAAGGATTTATTCATTTTTAAAAAGCAAATAGCTTTCACTTTTCTCTATTTCACCCTTAATCCAAGTATTTATTGATACTTTAACCTTTCTTGTTGGTGGTGAGACTCTTAGAATATCTAGATGTGTGAAAAATTAATTTGCTTTACTGAATAAGGAGCAGTGTAAGAGTGATGGAAAGATCACAGCTACCTGACCAACAGAGGCAGCAAGAATATAACTTTGGTCCTGTTGTTCCCTTTCTATAAACAAGTCAGTAATCTCAGGACAGAACCACTCAGACATGCTTCCATAGTGGCAGAGAACTGCTTGGTATCAGTGACCTAGATGTGAAATGATTTATCGGAATTTTTATCTCCAAAAAAAAAAAAGAATATTTTTCACGTGGGTCTTAGAATCATAGTCATTTTATTGAATTTTTCATTGTCTTAAAAAGTACTGGCTTTATTAAAGTAAAATAAATTACCAAGCCAAAAAATAGAAAAATTTTTTCCTCAGAAAAAATAGCCAACCAGACATTTAATCAGACTCTAAATGCATATATAATGTTTCTTGCAGCCTCTGCTGGCTAATGATTTATAAGCTTCTCTTGGATAGAAAATCTCTTTACTAACTTCTGAATAAATCGTATCACTTTAAGGCTGCCATAAGATGATTTCAAGAGATAATCGTGGGTTTATATTTAAACCAAAACTTTAGAGGCCAAATGAACTTTCTTACTTATTTTTTTTTTTTGACAGCCAGGAATATATTAAAAAGCAAATCAGTTATTCTCTGGTTACTCTAGAAATTCTTAGAAAATATAAGTGATAAGACATTTGAGATATAATGCTTTCCTTTTATGAATCTCATTAAAAATAAAATAGTAAGACTTATGAAGTGCTAGGGAACATTCATTTTACAAGTGTTTTACATCTATGAACTAGATTCTCACAAAAAGCCGAGTAGGTAGGCACTATTCTTACTAGGAAACAGGTATTTAGAAGTGAAGTGGCTTGCCCAAGGTTTCACGGCTAGTAATGACCATCTGGACCATGGGTACAGGCAATCAGCTTCAGGGTCGCAACTTCAGCCTGAAAGCCAGTCTGTCTCTCCTAGCAAAAGCTAATTCAACCATACCGACAATGTATTCCTGAAAAATGGGGGAAACTGAATTTTTAGATAATTGAATTCTCGGATCATTGATGGAGACACAGTAGTGATAGAAGTTATAGCGTGGTTCTTTTCCAGATGCAATCAATGCTGAGATGACTTTTTGTTTCTTCTTCAGGGCAATTATACAGCTCCTACAATTGGTGTTAAAATTCCTTTGATTCATCAAGAATTTATGAGTACCAACTCTGTGCCATGTACTTGCCTAAGCACTGGAGGCAGTACAATGAATACAACTTAGTCTTTGAACTTGAGAATTCCTCTTTGTCAAAAAGCCAATTAAAAAAAAAAGAAACCAAACTTTAAAAATTCTATTATGCTATTGTGGCTTAGTAAATAAGGACGTTAAAAAAATCATCTCTTTCTTTGATGATTGAGCATCAAGAATTTGGAGCTACCATGTGGAATGATGACTCATTCTATAGTAGATGGGTTTATGTAAGAAGATAGATTTAATTCGTTCAAACTCTAGAATTTACCTTGAAAATCATACTTTCCTAACATCTACGAGATAAGCTTGTTTTTCTGACATTTTTTGTTTTTTACATAAAAGAGGGCAATTCAGACTTTCTACTTATTTTCATGATTGCTGAGAGCTGTGTTTTTATTAATTGAATTTTTACAGTAATTGGCATGACACCTTTGACATTGGACTCTCAAAGTCATTTGTTTTCTCCTATTAGTTTTTTGTTTTTCTTTATACTACGTAATCACATTCCTATGGAAAAAAATGTAGAAAACTGGAGAGGCTTAGTACAGAAAGAAAACATCACCACTTGGGGGTTTATGTTTAAAAGAGTAAATATATCCTTTATTGCATATTTTTCAGAGAGGAAACTTCTCCATTCCAGCTGATGTGTGGAGTGTTGAAAAACCTGCATCTACATATTATGTATATGTTAGTTCTATAAGGAGACAAAAGTAGATACGCTACTATTAAGAGCTGGCAAGTGAAAGTCCAAATTGTATTTTGAGCTTTAGTCTCTCTACCTTTCTGCTTGCTGATCCCTATAATTCAACTGAAGCTTTCTTGCTAGTGCACCACATGCAAGAAAGACTCCCCTAACTTGATCTGGAAGGCTAATGGCTGGGTCTACACAGCATATGCTGTAACGTACTCTCGGTTACTGAGTACACACAGAGGCTTGAGACAGCTGGCCATGGCCACGCTTCTGGCTTGGAGTCACGCCCTGAACTTCCACAGCTGAAATGAGTCCATGCTTTTCTGGCTGCCTGATCCACTACCCATGTGGCAACAGAGCCAAAGTGGTAAACCAGTTTCACCAAGGCTCGGATGTACCCAAAATGTTTACCTTGTACACTAATCCATATACCCTTTTATTTGAAAGTGGCTGCTCCTTTGTGATAATGACGTACTGTCTCTTTTGCGAAAGCACCCATTAATACATGTTGGTATATATTCCCCCCCCCCCCAAAAAAAAAACCATTTTGGAATAGAGTCCAAAGTAGGAGAGCCAGATTACTTAGGAGAGCTAAATCAGCATTTAGGAGTTTCCTAAGGGAATGCTCTTCCCAAGACCTCATCATGTTCTTAGCTGAATTCTTGACATGCAAGTTCATGTGGGTTACTTCATACACAAGCTAAAGGTGAGGTAGAAAATTCTATGGTTCAACGTGTGGTGAAGTCATTGACTAACCCATAAGGCCATAGGAAGACAGTCAATGGCTCAGGATCAGGGTTAAATGAAAAGAAATTGATTCCTAAATAGGCAACAACATGCTGGAATCCATTTTTTATTTGTGTGTTCAGTAAGCAGGTAAACAAAGCAAATACCACATAAAAGTCATGAAAGTCTAATTTTAAAATTATAATTGTTTGAAAATCAAGGCATCTTTTTCTCATATTTGGAGAATTCTGACATCTCCAGCTTCAGCTTAGAGATTGGGTGTGTTGAGTGAATAGTTTGAACTGTCTGTTGTTTCTTTAAGCGGCACCGTTAAAAGGACGGGTCGGCCACTATAAAATATGGGCAAAGCAACTGTTGAAATAAGATGCAGCCAATATTTACCTGAATGATAAATTCATGTCAAGAATTCCAATTTACTTTACATCTATGGACTTATGATACGCACCGTTAATCATACTTTTTCTGAGAGAGCCCATTATAATCTGTACAGAGCCACCAAGGAAGCAAAAGCAAGGATAAAATAAAAAGAGGTTGCTAGGATGAAGGCTGCAGATTCTAAACAAAGATGAGTGACACATGTTGGCTAGGATAAATCTACAAATAGTCTGGGGCCAGACATCAGACATTATTTGAAATGACAAACTTCACATTAACTAAAAGAAAAAAAAAGATCATAGATGGAGACAGACAGTGGTGCTAAAAGTTATACAACTGCATGATTCATTTCCAGAAGAAATCAATGTTGAGATGACTTTTTTCCTCCTTCAGAACCAATAATGAGCCTCCTATAATTAGGTAAACTTTCTCTGTCCTATCAAAACAAACCGTTAAGCCGCAGAGAGGCCACTGACACATCTACCCTTCAACCAAAGCTATAGTATTTTAATTTAAGTGCAATGCAAAGATGCATGAGTCAATCTACCGTAAATTTTCAGCAAATAGTGTGTGTCATTGGAAATAACTTCTGCTTTTCTGAAGACCGTAGATTTATTCTGTAGGAGTTTTAGAAACAAGCAACAATAATTTTAGCAAAAGCAATTCCCTGCGTTCACTAAACCATAACTGTCTGAAACTAGTTATTTCTAGAATTACATAGAACCAAAATAGCAAACATGTAAACAGAGAGCTATGGGTTAGAATTCATCAAATGAGGGGGGAAAAATGTTTTGAATTTTAAGGTATAAAATATCACAGCTGTTAACTATTTATAGTTGCCCAATTTTAATGCACAATTCAAGCACTAATTAAAAACATTCTCCATAAATAGAAAACCAATTTGCTGTGTATGCAGGGTGAATAATACAATCAACTTTCCCCAGCTATCAATTTTCTCTTCATACAGTCAGTCAAAAAGTAATTGACCTTTTGGACTTCTCATTAAAACTCAGCAACGGAGTCTGGAAAAAATGAGGCTAGGTCTATTCATGCCATCAAATGAGGTTATAGCATATCTAATCCCATCGTTTCAGTTTTGTCTATCGTCATCATGAGCTGCTGGGCTGTGGTCTGAACCAATTGGGGGTAAAAGCAGAGTTGAGCCGATTGGCCATGGCATATTTTATCCATTCCACACGTACAGGCAGAGCCTTAGTTTGCCACTGAGCTAATAAAATAAAAACATGAGACATGCAAGTGACATCTGTCCCAGTCAGGACCCTGGGATGGAGAGATGGGCTCTCATTGTTTCAACCTTATGTTGTTAGGTTGCGTTAAGTCGTATGAAAGTCTAAGGCAAATTCCAGGAGGAGAAATTCTTTGTGGTTCTCATTTATCCCGCTTTCTGAAATTTCTGAGGACATTTCATTGAGAGCTTGGGACAAATTGGTGATGGTGGAGGTGAGGGTGTGGGTAAGGGTAATACATTTTCCTGGGAAAGGATAAAATCATGGAAGTTAATTAACAAATCCATGGGAGTCTAAAACTGGAGCTGGAAAGAAACAGAGATAGTCTCATTCAATCCTTTTATCTTATAGATAATAAGATCCAGAGATTTAGAGCGACCAGCCTCAAGTCACACTTTGCTGAGACATGAATTTGGGTTTCAACTCCCAGCTGAGTTTTTACAGTCACAGCATAGCCTGACTACTCTTTCATGTACTTTCATGTTGTTTGTTAAAAACAAACAAAAATAAAAGCGGAACGAAAATTCTCATTGAAGACATCTTGCAAAGCCACACATACGTGCTTGGGTCTTTGTGGCAACGGTTAGCTCTACTATGGCCATGGTGTGTGACCTTGATCATTTTCAAGTACACAGCATCTCCCACCCACACCGCCTTTTTAATCCCAAGCTCTTGTAATAGGTTGTGTGGATTTCCTTATGGGAGGCCAAGTTTTAGAATGGACCTTCAGATTCTTTGCAAGTAAAATGTGGCTCTTTACCTTCAACAAGAAACTTGTGCTTTCATTAAGGTGACCGTATAAATTATCTTCCAAATCACAGAATTGTGAGAGCAAATGGGGTAGTACTGATTATTACAACAGGACAACAGGTGCACACCGAACTACTCTTGGCAAACTAGGATATGGGATCTCCCTAGCTTTAGTGTTTCCAATATCCACAATAGTAAAAATTCCCCTGTACAGGTATTTGTTCTATTGTGCAGTTTTTTTTTTAAGGTTTGTTTTTGTTTTCTTACTTTGAAAGGCAGCAATATATAGTGGAAAGGTAGAAAAAAATACAAAGAAGAACATCTGGGGGTCTGAGTCCTACTTCTGTGAGACAAAAAAATCATTGTCCTTTCTTGGATTTAGTATTTGCATCTATTAAAAGACAGAGTTGGGCTAAGTCACTATTAAGTTTTCTTCTAGCCCTAATGGTCTAGGATTTCTTTGCCCCCCAGATTTCCATTTAATGTGTGTGTGTGTGTGTGTGTGTGTGTGTGTGTGTGTATACACACATATATATATGTCTATATACATATATAAAAATAGAGGTCAGTTATGAAAAGAATATGAAGTTTCAATAAACATTGAATAAGAAAACAACCAGAATTTGAGTCTGGAATACACTGTTGGTAATGTTATCTTTGAAAAAAAAAGCAAAATTGTTTACCTATATTGAAAGTCACACCCAGACACATAATGTCACAGCAACTTGGTAGTTCAGTACAGACAGGAAATGTTTTTTCATGTGTGTTTTTGGCAAAACTCTACAGCTTAGGGTACTGGTGGGTTTTTTTGTTATAACAGAGTCTTTTATGTGGCAAAGTCACATTAGACGCTGTCTGGTTGCTCCTGGTTACGAAGACTTTTCCTATTTGACTCACCTTCAATTTTTAGGCAAATTCTCTGGCTTCCTGCTATTGTTTCTGGTGTCTGCAAGTCCTTGCAATCTTTTATGTGTCTTTTGAGAGGAAAGTCTGGGTGATAAAAGTGTTACATGCCCCGTGTAACTTCAGAGGTGTTAATGATTAAAAGCATAAAAGTGGTTGGATAAGAAGCAGAAACAGAATTTATCAGAAATTCTAGATCCTTATCTAGTTTAATAAATCCCCCATTTAAATTATAAGTGATAAGCCTTATCTACTTTCTGCATATACTACAGGCACAATTTGGGACAGTGTTTTGTCTTTCCATAATGCTTGTCTGAATTCTAACATTTCAAAACTTCCTTAAGTCATCTTGCTGAGCCAGGGAGACAAATACAAATATGGGTGGTTTCTCTCTTCTGCTATGACTCTTGGTTGTAAATTTTAGGTGCAAGATTGCTTCTTCATTTGATTACTACAATACGTTCCTACCCAAGCTTCAGTATAAGGAATAGTTAAAAAAAAACAAAAAACTAAAAAAAAACAGCTTATTGAGCTATGAGCTTAACGATGTGCTAAGCATTTTCTACATACAACCTCAACCAATCCTCAAAATGATCCATTACATAAAATGAGGTTCAAAAAGATCATTTACTCAACCAAGTTTGCACAGCTGATAAGTGGCAAAGCCAGGATTCAAACCCAAGTATATCTGAAATCCAAACCCTGTGTCCTGAACAACTATAGTCTTATCTCAGGGTATATCATGGGTTGACAACTTCCTTCTCTACATTTGCACAAAGTCTTATGTTTTTAACACTCTTACTAGCACATCCATTTAGCTTATTGGTCCTCATAATGTTCTACTAGGGCAGCAGAAAGGGTGGATGTTAGGTTCATTTTATAGATGAGGATGCTCAGAGAGGATGGTCCAGCATCACAAAGCTAGTAATTTGTAGTGCCAGCAAATGAACCTGTGTCTTTGGGCTGCTGCCCTAGTGAAAAGTCCATAAAACCAGAGTTATTTCTTGAAAGACTTTTTAAAAAGTAAGATAAAACCTTAGAGAAACAAAAATTCAAAAGCATAATTAATCAATCATAAATAAGGAACAACTGCCTTATTAATCATAAATGCTACAGGTAACATTTAACAAAATTTGGTTTTTCCTTCTTGCCTATCTCAACCAATGTCTGGCCAGTGTGAATTTGTGACAACACTAATAAATAAATGATGGTAGTTAATATAACCCAGACCTCTATGACTCCTTCTGTCTTGTCATGAACAACCTTATATTGACAGTCTGTTTTTCCTGCCAAATTCTGATGTTAAGTACAGAGACCATTTCTTATAGGTCTTCCCATAGAGTGGTTGCTCACTAAAAGTTTCTTGAATAAAAGCAGAAGGTGTTGTTGTTAAGACATGTAATAATAACATTTACCGAGTCTTGTTTAATATATACCAACCACTCTTGTAAGGACTTTAGCTGTATTAAAATATTTAATCCTAAAAACGATCTTATTTTACCTCAATCTCACAGGTACAGAAAATGAGGTACCATCAATTCAAACAGTTTTCCAGAGTCATAATACAGTAAGGGGCAAGGTAAAAATTTGAACCCAGTTAGTACAGTTTAGGAAAATTAAGATTTCAAACTCATTAGCACTCAGTAATTCTGTTAGGTGGTATTCTTTTAGTCTTGGATCCATTTCATAAAAATATTGAAACTGCATTCCTATAGTGTTTTTCTACTGAACTGATGTATGGAGGAAATGCAATTAAAAAAAAAAAAACCTTCAGATTCTCCTGCAAGAATTAAATGGTACTCCATCATTTGGAGATCAAACTGGAAAAAAGAAATGCTGCTTCAGCAGGTTCTCTCCTGAGGATCTGACAAGAGCCAGCATTAGGTGGTGGTAGATAATAACATGGGTTTTGGAGGAAGGCAAATAGGTTTGAAACCCAGCTCCATCCGTGTTTGGGGCTAAGCTCCCCAGAAGTCCACTCTTAGACAAGGATTTGTGTACCCCTTTGGCATGGTGCCAAACTAAAGGTGAAGTTTCACCCAGGCTATGCCCAGGCATAACCCCATATGTTCAGATGTTAGTTCTATTCTATGTGAGTTATTCTCCATTTGCTCCTGTTATTTTTTCCTGGGGGACTGTCCTTTATAGACCAGATCACAGTCTCACTTGCCTTATGGCTTCCAGGTTTGAATTTGCCAAATTAGAGAGCGGAGATCAGGAGGTGGGGAGAGAGAAAAGTGGAGGTGTTCCCTCCACACTCCCCCCTGCAGGGGCATAGTTTGACAGTGGCTCTTTCTTCTATCAATGGCCACAACTCCTGTTGAATGACCCTCTTGCGTACAGTTAAAACTTACTCTTGTGGATCCCCAAACCCATCTCCCCCTTCTGGTCCTCCGCCTCTGTTGATAGTTCTTGCTGCTTCTCCATCTATTACTGGTTCCTTTAATCCTGCCCACACCTCTCTGTAAGTGGTCCTTTCATCACATTTTCTTTGCTCAAAGCCTTGAATATACATCTTGCCACTAAGGACTTGACTAGTAAATCTCACATCTGTATGGGTATTCTCGTTATGGATTTAAACAAAGCAGAAAGTCACAGAATACCTGTTTTACTACATGTTTCCCATTGACTTTCCTCTTTCTCCCTACATGCCACTGGACTGGGAGGGATGGGCTTTTGCTCTTCTCTTTGTGATAACTACATCCCTTACATCATATCCTGAATTTCATTTCAAATGGTTTAGAATAAAGCACAATTTTCAACCTTCCACCTTGATGTGCCAATGAGATATTAAAGAATTGAGAACAACTTTTTCTCTTTAAAGGATGTCTGCTTTTAGAGAAAGACAAATACCGTATGCTAACACATATATATGGGATGTAAGAAAAAAAAATGTCATGAAGAACCTAGGGGTAAGACAGGAATAAAGACACAGACCTACTAGAGAGCGGACTTGAGGATATGGGGAGCGGGAAGGGTAAGCTGTGACAAAGCGAGAGAGAGGCATGGACATATATACACTACCAAACGTAAGGTAGATAGCTAGTGGGAAGCAGCCTCATAGCACAGGGAGATCAGCTTGGTGCTTTGTGACCGCCTGGAGGGGTGGGATAGGGAGGGTGGGAGGGAGACTCAAGAGGGAGGAGATATGGGGATATATGTATATGTATAGCTGATTCACTTGTTATAAAGCAGAAACTAACACACCATTGTAGAGCAATTATACTCCAGTAAAGATGTTTAAAAAAAAAAAAAAAGAATGTCTGCTTTTAAGACTATAGCCATGCTAGGCCCCCCCAAAAGAAAAACAAAATAATAACTCATTTAAGAGTCAAGCCCAACTAATGATGCCATTGTTGGTTGGTTGGCATCTACTTTCTTCTTTCTGGTGTTTTATGTCTCATGACTTGGAGTTGTTATAGCCAAACATAATTTACAGGAAGAAAGGAGTAGAATACATCCATTTAATAATTTAATATTATCTCTACTGCTTGGGCCAGAGATAGATAATTCCTTTGAGGTCCACTAACCTCACCTCTCATTTTAAAGATACGAAGGTGAATAAAATAGTACCATTCTTACGATAGGCAGAATGTCGGCCCCCAAAGATGCCCATGCTCTAATCTTTTAGAATCTATGAATACTTTAGGTTACACGGCAAAGGGGAATGAAGGTGGCAGATGGAGTTTAGGTTACTAATCAGCTGAACTTAAAATAAAGACTTCATCTTGGATTATCTGGATAGTTCAAATGTAATCGCAAGGGTCATTAAAAGTAGAAGAGAGAGGAAGAAGAGAGAGGTAAAGAAATGGCAGCATGAGAGAACTTGGTCCAGTGTTGCTGGATTTGAAGATGGAGGAAAGGGCCACAAGCCAAAGCTTCTAGGAGGTGGAAAAGGCAAGAAAACAAAATCTCCCTCAGAGTGTCCAAAGTTAAATAACTCCACCAACACCTTGATTTTAGTGTGGTAAGACCCATTTTGGGGCTTCTGACCTCCAGAACTGTGAGATAATAAATTTACATCATCTTAAACTATTAAATTTATGGCAATTTGTTATAGCAGCAGAAGGAAACTAATATCATTCTAAACCAAATACCCTTACGTCTTTAGCTTAGAGTTTTAATTGGTAATTATTTACTTAGCATCTTCTATGGATCATGCGCTATGCCAGACACTGGATATATAACAAGAAATAAGACAGCCATAGGTTCTCTCCTCTTAGGTCTTATAGACTGGAGAAAGAGTCAGAAAGTTAAATCACATGTATATGTATAACTGAATCACTTTGCTGTACACCTGAAACCAGCACAACATTGTAAATCAACTGTACTCCAGTATAAAATAAAAATTAAATTAAAAAAAGAAATTTAAATCAGCTTTAACATTGACATAGGGGAAGTGCTATCCAGAGAAGGGCAGTGTGCTATGGATGACCTAGCAGGGGGTGTGACCTTAAGAGGGGTCAGGAAAGCCTTCTGTAGAAGCGACTGTTTCAAGTTGAAAACTGAAGGGTGAGCAGAGGCAACTGACCCTGGGGATGTAAGTGGAATTGGGCGTTGAGGTGGGGCACAATAGATATAAACAGAAGTAAGAGCGTGTTCCAGAATAAAAAAGAAGGCCTTGGTGAAACCAAGAGAAGGTTCTGCCTGACTGGCATAAAGGCTTAAGAGACAGCATGGTGGGAGAGGGGGCTGCTGACGTCAGCAGGGGCAAAGGGACAATGCTATACGTGCCACAGACTGTGAATCCCGAGCCTTCAGAAACAGAATTTGGGTGATATAATTTAATGCTATTAGTAAGACAGCTACTCTTGTGTATATTTAATTTTATGTATATTGTAATTTTCTATATAAGTTGAATGTATATTATAATTTTATATGTATTGTACTTTTATTTATAATACTTAGATGGTCGTGCAAAATTGCAAAGAACTCAAAGAAAGCTAATGTGGCTGGAGATAAGCAAGAGAGGGAGAGCAGCATTTAAGGGGCAGGGTCTGGTAAGGTTGGGAAACAATTCAGGTGAGTTTATTAAGTCGTGTGGACAGGTTAGCTCAAGAATAAGATATCCATGATTGATCTAAAGATTCACAAAGGTGGATCACAAGATTCAGGAGTGAATGAGAATGAGGGTATAACGTTACCATTTCGACACCAACATCCATTCATTGAAATACGTTCTTAAAACAAGTCTAAATACCAGGTTGCATAGAAAAAGGGGGAGTGAATGTACATAAACCCCTGTGGTATTTTATTCAGTTGTTCATTTAGTAGTACTAAGTAGTAGTACTAAGATTAAGTCTTCACATCTCCTGGCAAGGGAAGTTTAATGGAAGAATGTTGATTCCCATTATGCCATGCCCGTTTTCTAAAATTACAAGAAGCTTCTTAAATCCCCCATTTAAGTCCACTGCCCCATCCTTTGACTTTAACCAGAGCACAATTTTTGATACCCTTAAGGGGAAAGAAGGTGATAGAAGAAGGAAAGCTGGTATTTTATCATGTCAGTGAATTTACTGTGTACGTAATCCTATTACATTCACTCAGCAACTTTAGAGAAGTTGAATAATACTCAAGGTTATCAAGCTAGAAACGGCAAAACTGAGATGTGAGCCCCGCTTGGTCTCATATTAAAACCCAAGTTTATTCTACATTACCGTGTTCGTTTTCAGGTTCTCTATTCAGCAGCAGAAGAGAGTGAGAATCAGCTTTCTTGCTGCATCTCCAAAGTCTAGGGATATGTCCAGGAGAGCCTAGAAAAGGGAAGAAGAATGTTGAACTCCTGAAGAAATTCAGCTTCTATTTATGGAGCTTCTGTTAAGTGCCGAGATTCATGTTGTGGATTTCATGATGAAAAAGACAGGGCCCAAACCTTCAGACAGCTAGACAACAAAATTTTGTATTTAATACAGTCACTTGAGAGAAGAAAATACAATTCAATGTGATCATTGCTTTTATGGAATGAGTATCAATCAGAGAAGGCTTCCAAGAATAATAATCTAGGTGTACACGGGCCAAAGAAGAGAAGTTTCTACCAAGGAAGTTCATACTGTGTGTGTATAGATGCTTGAGACGATTAATTTAGGATTCAGAAAACTTTGGGGACTGAGGATCTAATGTAGAGCGTGGTAATTATAGTAACCATGGGAGGTGATGAATTACGTGTTAATTAATTTGTGGTAATGACGTATCAAATCGTCACACTGTACACTTTAAATACATACAATTTTATTTGTCAGTTTAATCTCAATAAACCTGAAGGGAAAAAAAAAAACCATTTTGGAGAGAGCAGGAATGGAAACATCCCATTACCTCGAATGCCATTTATATGTCTGTAATTATTCCCATCAACTATGCTTTGTATATGAGTAAAATCCCATACACCTGGGAAGAACCAAGTTAAGTATGATTTCACCTCTAGGGCTGGGGTCTCACGAAAGCACTAGAGCCCAGCCATCCTCCAGAAGATAATCTCCCACAACCAGCAGTGAATAATTCATTAATAATGAAGAACTTGGCTTACGTAACATTATAAAATGTCAAATTCAGAAACAAGAAATTTTTTCTGGCATTTCTTTATCCAACAACTAGTTATTAAGTGCTTCATCTGTCTCGGGCACTGTTCTGGGTTCTGCTAAAAGTGTGATGAATAAGTTAGATATGGTCCCTCCCCTCAGACAACTCACAAAATAAAATAATTAGATAATGGAAAAGATACACTTTACCAGAAAAAAATACAGACTTTTCTCCTAGATAGGTATAAAGGTTGTATGGGTCCTTATCTGGTTTGGCATGGGTGATTCTGGAAATCGATAATGATAGAAATCATCTTTGTGCTGGGGTGATGTGAATTTTTTTTCCCCTTCAGATCTACTCTTCACCCTTTTCAACTGCCCTATTTGCTGTGTGAAGTTGACCCATACGGACCCCATTGAAGGGGAATATATTTTGGCTTCTGCTTGGCTAAGTCAATGGGAAGCCCCCGTGACACTGCAGGGATGGGAACTCTCATGATACCTTGACCTTCAATGTAAGGCTACTGCTCCTCTGAAGGTGAACTTCTCCACGTGACTCCCCCTGAGGTCCAATATCTTCTCCTTCCTCTCTCCATTATGGCTCAGAGGTGGTAACAGCTCAGCTGCTATTTACCACCTGCAGATTATTGCATGATTCCATGGGTTTCCCCTCTATCCGCTTGCATCATTGTAAATAGTCTCTTTGTAAATGACTCATCCTTAAATTATTTCAATTTGAGTGTGTCTTCTGTTCCCCTTTGGGACCCTGACTAACACCTTTGTTGTACCCAAGTTTCTATCCTTTATTTACTTATTCTGCTTACATCGATTGACACCACACCTTCAACCTGGTGTAGAGGACAACACTCAGATAGCGACAATAGAATACCTGCCTAAAATAAGCACTCGCACATACTCTTAGTAGGAACGTAATTCATATATATGTCAAAATTTTAAATGCACTTATCTTCTGACCCAGAAATACCAGGTAAGGAATTTATCCTGTTCATTACAGTGTTATTTATAGTAACAAGATACAGAAATCACTGGTTGTATACATTATGGTATATCCAAACAACAGGATGATGTGCAGATGTTAAAAAGAATACAATAGATCTGTATGCAATAATATTGAAAAGTCTCCAAGATATGTTAAGTGAGAAATCAAAGTACTCAACAGTATTTTATATACCTATTTGGGTAAAATATACAATATAGTGGGTCTGCTATATGACTGGGTCTACACATAAAATTTGTTTTTGTTTTCGTATTTTTTGGACATATTAAAAAAAAGAGATTTTGAAAGGGATATGACGAGAGACTAGGGAAGGGAGATTGTTACTTCACATTCTTTTAGCTTTCAGTGTCTGTTTTACTTTTTTTTAAAAAAATAACATGTGCTTCAATTAATTTTTTTAAATAACATAAAAATAGAAATAGAGATGTAATTTCAACCCCCTGTTTTGCTTAGCTTAATAGAGGAGTTCTGAAATAATAGCCAGAGGAAATAACTCCCTAAAACAAATGTACAAGAAACAATATCAGGATATTAAACAATATCACTTGTGAAACCTGAAATGGGAGCATTTCACTCCGCTTATATCACATGAAAATCTACTGAAACTGACTTCAAAGGCTGAACCACATGTCCTTGACAGCCACCGGGGGCCTGTGAACATAACCTCTGCCTGTTTCCTCTTATTATTTTTGCAATGCAATTATAACTGAAAGCCCCCAAACCTTGTAATTGTCAACCAACTTTTGGAAAATGCAAATGGCTGACCAAGGATTAAATGGGAAGGCCCCTCCCACCCTCTCTGAACTTCGTGGTGGTCTTTGGGTACAAAATGACCTAGCTGCAGCAATTCTCAAAGATGAGCCAAAGAAGAAAATAGTTGTCTTTTCAGAAAGGGTTTCTCTGTGGACATCAAAGATCGCAGAGAAGAAATCTGTATAATATTATTTCCTTTTCCCGGAATTTACTGGCATCTATCCAAGGTTTTTCACTGAAAGTTAACATCCTCCTGTATACAGATAGGTTTGATATCTGAGCTCAACTGGGTCAGCCCATTTTTGTGCAAACGATATTAATATTCTGTCCATGCCTCAGGCACTCTTTTTAATCCAGCACAGTTTCATATCTCTTCTTCCTGTTTCTGCTTTTCACAAATAATCACAACCAACCATAGATAGCGGATATTCCCGAAAGTACCAAATAATGGCTAATGCACATACAAAGCATTCTGAGCTTAAATTTCCTTTTAGAAGAATTCAGATCATAAGCATTGTAATTTCTGATAGAAACTTCCATGCACACAAGCGTACTGCATTAAATATTTGCCATTCATCTTGCTTATTGACACAGCATCTATTGTGATTGTTACTCATATGCTATAAAGAGGCTAAACAGGCAAAAAGGTGGAAGAAAACATTTCGTAGGTGGTCTTGCTCAGTGAACAGGGAAAACTATGTTATTTGTATTACTTCTGCTAACTCGAAGTATTAGTCTTTGCTATTTTTGAATGATGTGATTAGTTCTCATCTGTTGAACTACAGGCAGGCACTGGACTAAGCTTATTCCATGTATTACTGCATTTCAACTGCAAGATAAACTTTGAAATAAAGATTCGATTCCTATTTTACAGATGAGAAATGGAAGTTCAGGAATAGTATCTGGGCTCCACACAGCTAATAAATGGCAGAGCCGGTGTTTGTCTTCAATATACATGTCTTTTCTTCTAAAGCCCAAGAGTGGGACTAACATCACAGAGCTTTAAATGACCAAAGTGGCCACTATTTTATCTCTAAAGAGAGTGAATTACCCCAAAGCCCCAATAACTCCCCTGCAGCCAAAATGAACCAGCAGGTAATATCCCAATGTAAAAAACCAGAGTTAGACATTTCTGAGATTTTTACCCCCTGATATTTTTCTGTCCCCATCTGCAGCCTGAAAAGACCCTTCTGTGGGTTTTCCTGGAAATATTCAGACTCTCCAAATCTCTACTTAGAAGGGCTTCTAGTCTACCATATTTGGGCAGCAGAACTACAAGGTGAAAGAGAGATGACAAAATTCAAGAGAACACATCACAAAAAGTCCCTTTCTGAATTGTTTTAAAACACAGACAATGGCCAAGAAGACCTTTTTTATTGAAGAACAAGGTTTTCCTTTTCCAGAGAAACCGCTCTTATTACTTTCTCTATTAAGAAAAGGGCAATACTTAGGATGAGTACAAAACCATAGCCATGGGCTTCCCTGGTGGCGCAGTGGTTGAGAGTCCGCCTGCCGATGCAGGGGACGCGGGTTCGTGCCCCAGTCCAGGAAGATCTCACATGCCGCGGAGTGGCTAGGCCCGTGAGCCATGGCCGCTGAGCCTGCGCGTCCGGAGCCTGTGCTCCACGGCAGGACGGGCCACAACAGTGAGAGGCCCGCGTACCGCAAAAAACAAACAAACAAACAAAAAAATCCATAGCCATGAGGATCTTGGAGAAGAGCTTGAAGAAATGCATGAACTAAACCAACAGCCACACTGACTGGACAATGGCATGCCTTCCTTTTGGTGATGTGCCTGTCCTCTCAGTAGATTGTGTGGCTCAGTCACCATAGCCCTTTGAGCTCAGAGTCACTATCAGAGTGAATACTCCGTTATACAGTCAAAACCACAGAATGCAAAGGTTGAAGGGGGCTACAGAGCCTTCAAAAATGTCAACTTTTCCAATTCCTCCCTACCCTAGCAACCCATCCCTCAACGCATATTTTACAGACGAAGGGTGACATGATGGTTGCCTTGCCAATAGATAGCTAAACTAGGAGTCTAAACCAAATTTCTGAATTTCCAACCCTCTGCTCATTCCACAACATGGGAGGACTTCACTTTGAATCCTCGTTAACTTCTTAACAGTGGGTGACCAAACTCTCTAAGTCTCAAATTTCCCCATCTGTAAAATGGGAAGATTAATGGTACTTGCAGGTTAATGCTGTGCTTGATACACAGTAAGTGCCAAGTTAATATGTTATCACCATCATCATCATCATCATTATTAATACAGTGTTTTCCAAATCAAAGTCTTATTCCTAAGATGTCATATATATGGGCTTTAAAAATTACATTTAGAGCTTCCTTGGTGGCGCAGAGGTTGAGAATCTGCCTGCCTATGCAGGGGACACGGGTTCGAGCCCTGTTCTGGGAAGATCCCATGTGCCGCGGAGCAACTGGGCCCGTGAGCCACAATTACTGAGCCTGTGCGTCTGGAGCCTGTGCTCCGCAACAAGAGAGGCTGCGATAGTGAGAGGTCCGCGCACCGCGATGAAGAGTGGCCCCTGCTTGCCACAACTAGAGAAAGCCCTCGCACAGAAACGAAGACCCAACACAGCCATAAATAAATAGATAAATAAATTTTAAAATTACATTTACCCTCTATGAACGCTCAATTGTCATTGTAAGTTGAATTAAGGTCAAGTGTAGCATAGTATATACATAATACGTAATTCTTCCTCCTATTTACCCTTCTTCTGGATTAACTTCTAACGTGATCAAGAGAAAGAACTCTGAATAAGAGGATAAGTGTTTTCAGTAAGACACAGGGAAATGGGGAGGCCCTCTGTATGGTCTGGCCCTTCATCTAATTTACCATCTCTTTCAACTACATGTCCCATGACAGTCATCAGCGTCACTATTCACCAACTGATATGCTTATGTCAGAAATACAGTGATCTTTTTCAACTACTTTTCTACTTTTTCATCCAACGCTTCAAGCTAATCAGTGACTTCAAGCTAATCCTACAAATTTTATCACTGTAATCTGTGTGTAATCCAGCCCTTCTCTCCATTTTCATCATAATGACATAAATGTTGACTCTCATCATTTATGACTTTAATTATGCAAGAATCTCCGATTACTCCCCCCTCCCCATTTTCCACACTGCCGCCAGAGGTAACATCTAAAGCAAAAAAATAAGATTGTGTTTCTGTTTTGTCAATCAAAATCATTCAGGGGCCCCAACTGTCCACAGAATAAAGCCTAAATTCCTCGACAAGACATACAAGACAAAAAGCCCTCTTCAGCCTCAATTCCCAACAATTTCCACATCAAATTGTATGTCCAGAACACGTTGAAATACTTGTAGTTTCCCAAACACACCAAGATTTCTGGCCTTAATTCTTTCTTCTGATTAAAATGCTCTTCTCATTACACTATCTTGTTTGATGATTAACTTTTATGTATCCTTCAAAACTCAGCTCAGGTTATACCTCCCTGAAATCGGCCTCCTCTGTATCTAACAGCGCCCTGTTCTCACTTCCCAGGTCTCATTACTGTGAATTTTATATGCCTCTATTACTGTACCGTTTTGGAATTTTTTACTTGTCTCTTTCCTCCACTAATTGGAACTTTCCTGGCTAGAGGGTAAGTGTTTTCTTCTTATTGGTACCCTCATGTCTATCCTAATACCTGGCAGGGAGTGAGTACTCAAATGATTTGTTTTAATGAATGAGAACCATCTAGACTCGCGATTGATAATCAGTGACTGCCACGTGATATTTCATTTGGTCTACATATTTCAGAGCTGGAATGTTGGAGGAAGCTCCGTGTACCCTTGGTTGCGGAGTGGATTCTCACAACCATAAAACAGGGTGTGCACAGCCACAACTCCAGAAACCTTTAATCTGGTCTGGAATATGATGTAACACTGGCACCACCCTACGTCTTTCCTTCCAAAGAATACATTGGACCTTTAAATATGGTTTCCATCTGGGGTGATTAGAACCCAACACGATGTGATGCTCTCTCACAACTTCCGTCCCTCCATCCCAGAGTCATCAGTGGAATTTTGAAATCTTCATAGAAAATACAGGATGAATAATTATAAATACTTTTTCACACAATAACTCCAAATTGTAGGTGAGGGGTAGGGTAGTCGTTATCTTTGATGTGAAATATGGTTAGTTCCACAGGCATGCATTCACATGTTCAGAGCTTTATGGTAATTTGTTGATGGAAAGCACTACAGTTTCTTAAAAATTTTCAAAACAACAATATGATAATAAGTACTGCTTATGTTCCAAGACTGACTCTAAGCTCATTACACGTATTGACTTATTTGATTCTCCCAACAACCACAATGAGGTAACTACCATTATTACCTCTCTCTTAGTGATAGAAATTGAGGCTCAGAGATTTGTCTTTGTTCATCTTTTAATTGCTTGTACCTAGTATGGTTAACATTCAGATAAGTTTTGAATGAATGAATGAATAAATACATACCACACTACCATTAGTTAGCCATTGTGATTGTTATTCCTGTCAGCGGAAGGAAAATAATGTTTCTCTACCTGAGATGACACGACCACATATGAATTAACGTTTGAAGTATCTTTCACTTTCTCAAAAAGAAGATTATGAAGCATTCTCATTTTAAAATAGAGATAACAGCTCCTTAAGTTTCTGTGTCATACACTTGACATTTCACTTTTTCCAAAAGTCTGTCCTTTACACTACTATGCAATATCAGTATGCTATATGATATGCATCAAACCTTTCCTTAACCATGTATCCAGCAATTAGTCATTTAATGTGCCAGACACTCTCCTGGATGTCAAGGAAACCAAGACGTATACGATAAAGCTCCTCTTGGGAGCTCATAACTAAATGGAGGAGACACGCAGGCAACCACAATAATACTCGTATCTGTTAATACTGAGTACATGCTTAGCGCATTTTGTACACATTTTCTCATTTAATCTTGACAGGGAACTTCCAAGGTAAGCTGAGAAAATCAAGGGTGTAATTGGTCCAAGGTCACTTAACTAATAAAGCCTGAGTTAGGATTTAAATCTAGGACTGTCCAATCTCAGGGCTCACCGTAAGACATTATGAGACAACATGTTAAGGACTTTAATCCAGGCTGAATAGAGAAGGCAGGGTAACATAGAGGAGAGAGAAAGTAATCTTTCCACCGGCAGAGAAAGGAAAGTCTGTGTGTATTTCTACACTCACATATATGAGTTGGAGAAAGCTTCATAGAAGAGAAGATATTTTAGCTGTGGAGAGAAGTTAAACTCACAAAACAATCGGTTAAGGTCCCAGAGCTATGCAAGAGATTGATGACTTCAAAGTAATTAGCACAATACTGTAAATCAACTATACTTCAACAACAAAAAAAGAGTAAATTAGCTGTTCCTGGAAAATTAGCTACATATAAGGGAGTGGCAATAGATGATGTGGTTGTCCATATGCTAAGAAACTTGTACTCTGCCTTACTGGAAATGGGATTTTAAGCAGGAAAATGATGGTTGGGTTTGAATTTGTATAAAAGATCGTTAGTTATCTATAAAGGGTTATTTGGGAAGAAGAAAGATTGGAGGCAAACACATTAGTCTCGACAACAGCAACTAAGGATCTGACCCAGAGAAGCAGCAAGGTTGGGGCTGGAGAAGAGGTCACGAGTAAGAAAGATATTTAAAACAAAGAATCGATAGAATGCATGGATTGAATGTGGGCATGCTTACGGTTTGGCAATCTGTTGAATTTAGCCCTGTAGCGCAAGGTTATTTCTGCAGCTGTCTTGAGTGGCTATGGAATTAAGATAATAACTGATTTTACCAGGCACTTACTATGTGTCAGATATCATTTTAAGCCATCACAACAAACCCATGTGGTAGGTACTATCATTATTCCCATTCCATGGCTATAGAAAGTGAGGCACAGAGAATTTAAATAATTTCCCCAAGGATATAGAGCTATGGTAATGCAAACTGTGAAGCTCTGCCCAGACTCCCTTTAGGATCAGGACATATGCCTCTAATGGCTGGCAGTGTTGCTACCTGACTGTCCTCAGCTCCTAGCCCCAGTAAGGGAAGACAGCCACATTGCCCAGTCATGATACCCTTCCTAGGGGCAGCCTGCAACCAACGATTGATAGATACAGGGTTACAAAGGCCCTCTCCAGCTTCACTTAACTCTGAAAGCCCATTCCAGCTTCACACAAGTTTGGCTTTGATGAGAATCCACATAGCTCTACTTCTTTTTTTGCCCAATCCTGCTTCCCTCCTTAATCCCCACAGTGTTGATCTCAAGAGCACTCCTTAATTAACATCCTACACACCTATCTTCATCTCAGAGTCTGCTCTCTGAGGAATCCCTTCTGAACAGCCACCAAATGAAAGAGCTAGCATTTGAACTCAGACAGATTGGTTATAATAGCCGTGGTTTTAAACACTTTTCTATATAGCTCTGCAAAGTCAAAGACCCTAGGGCAATGCCCAGGACTGCAAAAATGATTCTCAACCCATCATGACTTCTACTTTTTGTACTAGTTCATAACGCAGAACAGTCATTCAATAAAATTATACTTGAAAAGAAGATAAATGAGAAGGTGTTGAACCAGGTACCGTCAAAATCAAGGGAGGAGGACGTTTCGAGAAACAGGAACTAGTCAACTACACCAAGTACTGAAGGAAGATTAAATGGGATAAGGACTAATAAACGTCCAATGGCTCTGGCAATGGGATGGTTTGAGCAATCCAAGTGAGTTCTGTTGACGTGACATAATGTAAGCATAAATTATACTGCTGTGTTACAGACAGGATGGGATGATGATGAGAGAATGTAAAGATGAGGAGTGATCGTAAACTGTGATGTCAAGGAACTTGGCTTTTAAAGGAGCCAGGATAGAGTCTTGGTGCTTTCTAACATTGCTCATGCATTAAGGTTGAGTTGGGTCTATGTCTGCTGCATAAGCTCAAGAAGCCTGGAGTAATACGGTTTGTCATAAATTTTAAGCAAACATCTGAGCTTCTGTGAACACTCATTTGCACCACATCTTCTCCTTTTTCAAGAACTGGAGGTTCCCAGAAGTGAATCCTCAAACCCCACACTGTGATGTGGTCAAGCCGAGTGCTTCGTCACTTTGTGCTTGGTGTCCGTACTGTCGATTTTTTGGAAGCCCAAGTTTCCCCTAACGTCTTGCCCCTCCATTACACTATGAAGTACACCAGGAACTGTTTCAGGTAAGAAGTTCCTGACCCAAGGCCACAGGGGTGGGTGGCCCAGAGGAATTAACCACAGAAAGTATTTCCCACAAACCCACAGCGCACAGAACCCATGTTTGAAATGCTGGTGTTTGTGCTTGTTTACTCTCAGCAGAGTGTGGTACCAAGCATTATGTAAGGGAGACAAGAGCAGCTAAAACTTTAAAAAATAATCTCTGGTAAATTTGAAAACAAATGTTGGACTGGAATATTTCAGATTTTCCACTCAGTGGATTGAATTGCTAGATATTTCAGTATCACTTTCTTTCCATTTAGCTTTGGAAAGCAAAGATAAAATGCATGACCTCACAGTCAATTTCCACATTCTGGAAGGAACAGACACTGTAGAGTTGAGCTGGAGACTGAGCTCTGAAGTATGGTGCTATGCAGATGCAAATACGTGCTACCTCAATTGTATGAATATCTTATAGAAAGTGGGGTCTTTTTGTTAGTTATAATAAACCATGTAAACTCCCAGCTCACTGTAACTCACTGTAACTGGGTTGAGAGATGACATGTCAATGGTCTTGCCCAGATCTCTTGTAGCTTAAAAAAGACTAGTGTGAGAACTTGATAAATTATAAAACCTCCCTCGGGTTCCCTTTTGAACCATTTAAACAAGTATAACTTTTATTCTATAAAACTTGGAAGCAAGAAATTTCACATTATTCTCTTTCAGTAAATCAGATGGCCTGTTCTGACCCTCCATGTTTCTGAAAAAAGTAAGAAAATGTAACCAAGCTTCAATATGACACTTCCTCCTCAGTGTAATACAAGAACAGTAGAGGTTTCGTGCCATCTAGGATATTCAATGAGGGCCACTCTGCTAACTACCCTTAAAAGCAGGTGGTGGCACCTCATTATAGATGTGTCTGTGTGCACATTTGTGTATGCGTGTGTGTATGTGTGTTTGTGTGTCCACATGTGTTTTGTGTGTTGGGGGGGAGGAGGCAATTCTACCTGAAGGGCTGAGCCTTAAGAGTCAGCACCCAGCATCCCAAGACCATCCATGTGGCCATTCCCATTTGAGGTCACACACATAATCGAGGCCCTACAAGGGGTCCCACTATTAAAGACCACGAGTAAAATGTCATCTCCCCCAATCTCTGGGAAAACTCTAAAAATAATAAAAAATGGTTTTTTCCTGGGCTTCCCTGGTGGCGCAGTGGTTGAGAGTCCACCTGCCGATGCAGGGGACGCGGGTTCGTGCCCCTGTCCGGGAGGATCCCATGTGCCGCGGAGCGGCTAGGCCCGTGAGCCATGGCCACTGAGCCTGCACGTATGTTTTTTCCTAATTTGTTCCACTTCCACCTTTCCCAACTCTTGAAGCCTTTCTTCATAAAAAGTGAGACCAAAGGTCCCAAAGAATATTCTAGGAATGGGTAAGAAATAAATGCTAGGTAACCGTCAACTTTGTCTTTTGTCAAATGCTACTTGCCCCCTACCTAACCAGAGGCATGGAAACACAAAGTTTAAAACACTTTCTTGAAATGGAAGCCTGAAAAAGTCACAGTTTTTTCTCACAACAAAACAAATTTAAAATCTAAACTGTGCTGTATACTCTTCACCTCCCAGCCCTTATCACATTAGCATGTTTCTGACAAGACCTCCCAGAAGGAATATGTGTCCGTGTGAGGTTTTGACCTGCAGTGTCTAGCTCTGGACAAAAGCAGCTGGAGTACAGGACTGTCACAGCCTCTCTAAAAACAAAAACAGCAACAAAAAATACTGCTTCTGCCTCTTACAAAGCTATTTCTCTGATTTCAAATGAGGGTTTGTAATTGCAGCTTTGACAGGTTGTCTTTACATCAAATAAATTGATTGAAAGATAAATACAGAATGGGGTGCTTCTTTTGCTGAAAGATGTAATGATTGAGATATACATTCTAACAGAAACAACATCATCGTTCTATTTCACTAAATGTTATCCATTCTTTCAACATCACTAAAATTTAAAACCAGAATATTTTCCAATTTTCATAGAAATCACAAAGGGAGAACTAAGCTGAATACTTAACGTGTTTAGAAACTGGGGATTTTAAACCATTCTCTGGAACATAAGTAATCTCAGTTTTAGTTCTGTTCATTAAATTCTATTGCACCATTTCTCCTTCCACAACTCAGTCACTTTTATCCCACATTTAAAAAGTACTCTCTACCAAGCTCTCTGCTTCTCTCGGAAGTTTCCTTTAAAAATACCAACCTCAAAAATATCTGGTCAGGAATATCATCCATTTATTCATTCTACAAATGGGATACATAAATGAAACAAATAAATATAAATCCTTGCATTCTTGGAATTTATATTGGGGGAAATGGATGGAAGACAGGCAATAAATAATAAACAGAGTAAGTAAGTAAAATACATGGCATACTACATGGTGATTAGTGCTACAGAAAAAACACAGCGGAGTCAGCAATATTGGGAAGAGGGAAGTGGCTTGTGGTTTTAAATAGGGTAGTTGGGTGAGCTTTATTCAGACAGCAATATTTAGGGAAAGGTTTGAAGCAGGTGCACGTACAACCAGGTGGGTGTCTGAGGGACGAGCACGGATGACGGTAGCTGCCGCTAATGGATCAGGTGGCCAATGCAAAGGTCCTCAAGCAGGAGGTGCCTGTTGAATAGGAGGAAGATCAAGGAATCCAGAGTGAGCAAGGGGAGACTAATAAGGGGCAATGCCAGAAAGACAGAAGGAGGGTCTCCTGGCATTTTCAGGATTTTGGCATTTACTCAGTGAGATGTAAGTCGCTGGAGGATTTTTTAACAGAAGAACGTCACGACCCTCCTTACATTTTAGAAAGATTACTCTGACTGCTGAGTTGAGAATAGTCTGGGGAGGACTGGTTAGAAGGCTACTGCAACGATCCAGGCAATAAAATAGGTGATTGTAGTTCATACAAGGGTGGAAGAAGAGGAGGTGGTAAGAAGTTCTCACTTTGTCACTTTCTAGATCTTTTTTTAAAATAAATCTATTCATTCATTTATTTAGTTTTGGCTGTGCTGGGTCTTCGTTGCTGCGCGGGCTTTCTCTAGTTGCAGCGAGCAGGGGCTACTCTTCGTTGCGGTGCGCGGGCTTCTCAGTACGGTGGCTTCTCTTGTTGCGGAGCACGGGCTCTATGTGCGCAGGCTTCAGTAATTGTGGCTCGAGGGCTCTAGATCGCAGGCTCAGTAGTTGTGGCGCACTGGCTTAGTTGCTCCGCGGCATGTGGGATCTTCCCAGACCAGGGCTCAAACCCGTGTCCCTTGTATTGGCAGGCGGATTCTTAACCACTGCGCCACCAGGGAAGTCCCTAGATCTATTTTGAAAGAAGAGCCTAAAGGATTTCCTTAGAGATCGGATGTGGGATGTGAAAAAAATGGGCTGCTTTTCCCAATGTCATTATGCTGCATGAATGATGAACTCTTCTTCTACCTCTTCCCCACCTCAAGCCATTTCTTCTGCTTAGCGCTGAAATCGTTTTTATATAACGCTAACATTTCACCTAGATTTTTATATCTTTGCTGTTTTATCCAGCACAGACTTAGATGAGAAATAAAAGGTTTAAGGGGCACAAATGCTTGACTGTGGGAGGGCCCTGCCTGTCTGGAAGGGGATGCGGATAGTTTCTTTGTTTTTCATTTGCTCTCCTTAAAAAAAACTGGTCAGTGCTTAAATTGTCACAGAACAAACAGAACAATTTATGAGGCTGATCTAATTTACTTTTGACAATTCCATCACCATCTGACAGTTAACAGCTTTCATTTTACTCTGAGACATCAAGATATTCTATTTGGATGTTGCTGGGAGAGAGGTGAGAGGAATCTTGGCATTTGAGCAAGACGATTGCCGGAGGGAGCAATACCAAACCATGAGACGGCCTTGCCGATTTTTGTCCCAAAGCCAGCTTTATGGGTAATGATGGTCAAGAATATAGATCAGTTGACTAAGCTGTTTTACATACGTCAACCTATGTAATCTTTGCAGCAAACCTGTGGATTACGTGCTGTTGGCTGCATGGTACAGAGGAACATATTGTCTCACGGAGGTGTATTGATATCCCCAAGTCTTGTCACTGATAAATGACAGAGCCAGGCTCAAAATTGGGGTCAAAATTTAACTCTAGTAATATTTCCACGATGTTGCAGTTGATGGATCTGGAAAGAGAAACTGGACCATAAAATAACTGTTATTTCACAGTCTTGTTAAGGATGGGTCTTTCCAGGAACACATGGTGATGGTGGTTAATAAGTTTATAGGATTTTTAAGGGCCTTGACCTGAGATGCAGATTCAGCCAGGATGAAACCCTGCCTATTCCACTTCCCTCCAGAGGGAAGCCTTCAGCCTCTACCGGCTCCCGCAGGAGTAATTCCTGCCAGCCCCTATGCTTTGACTGCAGAGGACATTCATTCTCTGCCCCTAAACTCCTTATAGAGTGTCCCTATCTTAGATATAATTGTTGCTGTGCTTCATCTGCAGGGACTAAAGTTCTAAGACAAATAAGAGGACCTGTTTATGAAGTCTGCAGTGCTGTGAAGCCCTTTAAGAAAGTTTAAGCCCTGTTAGTATAAATCTGGAAATAATGTAATACATGTCCCCTTGACAGAATAGAAGAATAAAATGTCACCATCTGCCTTCCCCAAAATAATATTAATGGGGCTAACACCATGGATTTAAATTGAGGCAGCTTGTAAAATTAAGGAAATAGAGAGTACAAAATTCATTCCATCAGAAGTTTATTGATTTTCCAATTAACACTGAAGGTTTGCTCCTAAAATCTGTGCTTACTGGCTCAGAAATGAAGTATGCCAATGGATAATAATTGACATGAATTGCTATATTCCATATATCATCCACAATGTCAAAATGACTGGTAATGAGCAAGTTCTACTTGTTTAAACACTCTACAACTGAAGTAGCATCATTAGAAAAGATAAAGATTGCACAGCATGAAATTTTTGTGCATTTTTAATGATTCTAGTTTAAAACAAACACACAGAAACAATATATTTCTAGGTGAATTTGATTGAAGCATACTAAAGAGAAGCTTAGTTTCTCAAGAAGGACTAGGCACTTTTAAAAAAACAGAATTAAGTACAATTTTTGGAACTGATTCAAGATTGCTAGGCTTTTAACCTTCAGGCCATTTTAGGATGCTTATAATGAAAAACTGAAAAGAATCTTCACCATTATACTTGTGCCCATGGTAAACTGGTAGACAGAAATCATTTGCTAACTCAGCTACCTTTTTGTATTGCCTTTACTGAACACACAGCTTCAGGGTACTAGGTTCATCCATAACTGCAGAGATACTAGTAAGCTTAACTGTTGATCAGAACCTTGGAATTTAACACCTAGTATTTAGCAACCTGTATTAGGCATCTGTGTGCATCTCTTAGGTAAACACAGTTACAAAACAACCTGGAAACAATTACTCTAGCTTTTGGAAAAGTTAAAAACTTCTAAAATGTTTATTTGAATAGGGAATTTCTAATTGATGTATTCCAAGCACCAAAAACAGTTCCTGGTAAACAGTTGGGTTCTCAATAAATAGTTATTGAATGTTGGTTAAATGAATAGATATTCTATTTTTTGCACCAACATTTAATCATTTCAGCAAATGTGAGTGCTTACTCTATACTAAGCAATGTGCTAGGTCCTAGGAAAGGTAGAATGAGGCAGAAGAAGCAAAGACCCAGTTCACAACCTTAAGTAGCTAGTGACCTACTAGGGCAGTATAAAAGGAGGTAAAGAAGCCAGGCTATGAATGAGCTCTGTGTGATCATGGAAGAGAGGACTACTGCCTGTCTGAGGAGGTCGGACAAGACTTTGAAGAGGACAGGATACTTGATTTCGGTATTGTGAGGGAGACGTGCTGAGAAATGAATGAAACCTCACAGTGTTAATGATGAATCAGTTTCCTTTTTCTTTCTTTGTTTCTTCCTTTCTTTTTTTGACTTTTTTCAAAAGTCAATTCTTATCACTCTTTAAGAAGCCAGATAACATCATACTGAAATTTTAACTGGGCTGCAAATCTTTATTAACTGCTTGTTTCTTGGGTTAGGCCTTCAAATGAACACAATGTATTAAATGTCAAGCACTTAGAGAACGAACTTATGGTTACCTGGGGGGAAGGGTGGGAGGCAGGGATAGTTAGGGAGTTTGGGATCGACGTGTACACACTGCTACATTTAAAATGGAAAACCAACAAGGACCTACTGTACAGCACAGGGAACTCTGCTCGATATTATGTAACAACCTAATTGGGAAAAGAATTTGAAAAAGAATAGATACATGTATATGTATAACTGAATCACTTTGTTGTACACCTGAAACTAAACAACATTGTTAATCAACTATACTCCAATACAAAATAAAAAGTTAAAAAAAATTGCCAAGCACTGTCTGTGCCCAGTGTCAGGCACTCATCAATGTAGGAGGCAGCACAGTCCCTGCCCTAGAGGATACCCCTCCTGTGTGTCATCTGAGCACGTCCTTGGGCTGGGAAGACCTCCCTTCCCTCAGGAAAAAGCTTTGAAGCTGAGACCTGATGAGTGAGAGTAGAGACAAACAGGGGAGGAAAAACAAAAACAAAAACAAAACAAAAAACAGGAGTGGGTGGAAAGGAGAGAAAGACCTTCCAGGACGAGGGAGGAGCATGAGTGATGCCACCCATTCCCATAGGATCCAAAGACCAATTTCCTGGGAATCCTTAAAATGAATGGCTTCAAGAGCAAATGGAAAACAGGTTTTCCTGTCACTCCTCCCCCATTTGACTATCTCCCCTCACTGCACTGACAGCCTGTACTGACAGGGAACTTGCTTTCCCTTTTCCGGCATTCTCCTCCCACTGACCCGGAAGTTGCAAGCCGCAGGTTTCTTGGAACTGCGAATATTGTTTGAACTCCAGCTAAAACTGGAGATGTGTTTTGAGTCACAATATGCAAGCATATTTATACCATTTGTTTATGACACTTACAGGTGGACACTATGATTCATTACACACGCTGCATACTAAACATAGACTCTTGGAAAATCCTGAGCCCTGGGGATTCGTTGGGTACCAGTCAGTGTGCAGAAGGAGAAGGCAGTGAGAATCTTTTCTTAGAATTTTATAACTTGTCAAATAAAATCCTTATCTTGAAGAAAATGTTTTTGAAAGTGTTTCATAAAATGGATTAAGTAGATGAGGACGGAGGATGGAGGAAGCAGAGTGGCAAAATATATATTATTATGGCCAGTTATGGAAGATTCTACTCTTCTGTGGGTTGTGCGTATGTATATACACATGGGCACATGTATTAAAGAATCAGAAAATATTTGGTAACTATGGGGCCAGAAACAAGTCATCTCTGTGTCAGAAGGAAGGATTCGGTTCTAAGACAATTACTTCTTTCTCCTCAGTAATGTTTCTACCTGGTTTGGACTTAGCTTGTGCTCTTTATCTTCATATGCAAGTAATTCCTTAGTTGTTTTTTTTTTTCTAAATCATATTAGGACCCTTTTGATCACAATACACAGAAACCTAAATATCAAGCCACAGGATATATCCATCCTTTTGTTTTTAGAGATGATTCTCCCTTTCTATAAATTAGGAATACTACCACCACAAGCCAAGGCTGGTATCACTCCAGCCATTCTCTGTTTCAGCCAAATGTGCAAACTTTTAACAGCCTCATAAATAACAACTTTTAAAGTAGTTTCAATAAGCATGTATTTCAAAGTCAAGCTGTCTGGTGGGGACCCGTCCCCTTAGGGAAGTAGAAACATCCAAAAGAGTCCAGGAAGAAAGAACTCACTGCTGTATTCAATTAGTTGAGAAACCATCAAAGTAAATAAGGCAATACCTTCAAGAACACACAAAAAAGGAGGCAGTGAAGTAGAACAGATTAAAAGCAAAAGGAGAAGTCTGTTTTAGCTACCAAGTGACCCCAGGGGTGAAGAATAATTTCTTCTCCAGGACAATTTTAGTAAAGGTCTCCTAGCAAGATGGCTCAGTAGAAACAATTTCTTTTCATGTTTGTGGGGAACTGATGAAGTTTGCAGGAAACACAGGCAGTTTAATTCCAAACAAAGTACAGTAGGTCAGTTAGAGGGAGCAATTTCAGAACTCTTCTGTCCTCTCCTAGAATACTAATGGCTTTGAGAAGTCCCAGTGGTCATGACGTAAGTCACTTACATCTTAAGAGTCAGTCCAGAGGAATAGTTCCTTAACTCTGTATCAACTCAAGATGGCTTTCACAGAATTCTCAGCCATCTCAAAGAGACAGCTAATAATACTCATCTCACAAAATTATTTTCAGCCATAAATTTTTCAGTAACTTTATTGAGGCCTACTATCTGCCAGGATTTGTGTCGGGCTGAAGAAATGCCCAGATACACAAGGTCTCTGATTTCAAGAGTGAGAATGAGAAAAGTATCATTAGATATTTATACAGTTATTAATATAAAATCACAGAAGTATGACTATAGTGTTATAGAATCATCAAAGGGATAACTCTATCTGGAAGAAGCAATAAATAAGAGAGCAAATTCCAAAGCATAAATCTCAGTAAGAGGTTCAGTGAATATGCTGTAAGTTTTCCCTCAATCACTGCCTATGAACCTGTGAAAGCCACAACAAATCAATCACTGCACTCATTTTGACAGAGCTGAGTTTCAGCCTCAGAATCCTTCTCAACACAGCTGATCACCACCAATAAGTCAAAGCTAGTATGGACCCTACTTGCTAATCTGGCTCTCTACAAATGCAAGGAATTGTTATTAGTATAGTTTTGAGGGCAGTTATCCACCCAAACTGCCCATTGTCAAAGGGTATCAGTTGGATCAATTATTTAAAGGGCACAAGACCAAGTGTCAGATGATCCATATTCATGCCCTAGCTTTGTGACTGTGGCTAAACCTTACATCAAAAATTCCTTCATTGGGGCTTCCCTGGTGGCACAGTGGTTGAGAGTCCGCCTGCCGATGCAGGGGATACGGGTTCGTGCCCAGGTCCGGGAAGATCCCACATGCCGTGGAGTGGCTGGGCCCGCGAGCCATGGCTGCTGAGCCTGTGCGTCCGGAGCCTGTGCTCCGCAACGGGAGAGGCCACAACGGTGAGAGACCCGCGTAACGCAAAAAAAAAAAAAAAAAAAAAAAAAAAAAAATTCCTCCATTGTCAGAAATGGGAAATTATTCTGAAATTGTTAAATGTTAAATATAAAAGTATTATATATAAGAGTACTTTGAAAACTGAAGTGTTAAACCAACACAAGATGTGGGTGATCATGATAATGTCCCTCATTATACTCGTGGTATTGGTTTTAACTAATTTTTCCGTAGTATTTTGGGAATTATCCCATGGCATTACCCCTCCTCCCCACCTTGCAAAATCCAGGATAAGTATATTAAAATGAAACTCAAAGGTATCCTTAAAAGGGAAAAGAAGTTTAAAAATGTGAAAGAGGGAAGAGATGGGAGAGGTCCTGTGTAGTAATGTAGTGGTTTCAGAGCAAGGGTTTGGAAGCCAGATTATGTCGGTGTGAATCTTGCATCTGCCACTAGCTGTGTGACCTTGGGCAAATTACTTACTCTCTCTGGTCTCTATTTTCTCATCTGTAAAGTGAGGTTAATAGAACCTGATTCCTAATGATGCTGTGAGGCTCAAAGGAAATAATATGTGTAAAGCTTGCAACAGTGCCCATTACGTAGTTAGCACACAATAAATAGGAGACATACTTTTATTCATTAAATAGAAATTTGTTGCGTGTCTGCTAAGTGCCATATCCTCAGCAGTGTGCGACTGCTTGCCTCAACTCTCAACAAATCTCAGATTTGTTCTGTTTAAGATGAGCACTGCAATAGGATGAACCCAAGGATAGTCTGTGTTTCTTATCAAGAGAGTTTCCTAGCTGGGGAAAAGATCAAGAGTGTTTACAAAATCTGTAATCTTAAAGATAAAATACTGTGTAAAGAAGTCACCTTTCCCTCTCTTTCTCCTTCTTCCCTCCCTTTCTCTTTCCTTCCTTCCTCCTTTCCTCCCTCCCTTCCTCCCTCCTTCCCTTCCTTCTATATCCTTTGAGAGTTTATTATGCATTGGATTCTATGGTAGAAATCTCAAAATTTTGTGCTATGGTGAATCCCTCAGAAATATTGGTAGCTTTGTTATTGCCCATAAATCCAGTGATTCTTTAGAAGGCAGCTTAAATTATCCTGTGAAAGTGTAAACTGATTCACTGTAGTAAAGCATTAAAGGTTACTTTCCTAAATTCTAGGGGCTCCAACTTTGTTGTAACATTCTTCTTTATCAGAAAAGATATTATTGAGGATTAATCTCCAATATGAGTATAATATGAATTTATAAATTACATAGGACTACTATAATAAATAATATATTGCTTATTAAAAGTCACTAACAGTGGAACAAATGAGATAAAATAAATGCTCTAGTATTTCTTTTTGTACCTCAATGGATTGCCCTGTGCACACCCATGGGATTCTCATACCTCATGTAAAAGACCTCTCTTCTATGGAATTTATATAGGTAGAAGAGAAATATGTAACTATAAAATGAAGAAAAGTCTTTTCTTTTTCTAAGGCCAACACCTTGAGAAATAATTGGCAACTTTTACTCTCTGCCATGCCCAATAAGACTTTACTAGAGGTTCAATATGCGATAAAAATTTCTCAAAAAATGCAACACATTTTCTTGTGATGCGTTGCCTTTTAATTGAGTTGCTAAACCCACTTGCCAAACTCTCTAGTAGAGCATAATGGTTAAGCTCAAAGTCTCTGGAGACCTATTTCCTGGATTCAGATTCCAACTCTACCGCTCCCTAGTAATGCATCCTCAGACATGTTACTTAGATTCTTTATGCCTCAGTTTCTTCATTTGTAAAAGGTAGAATGATAGTATGCCCATATCATACAGTAATTGTGAGGATTAGATAACTTCCTAGCACATACTATGTGCCCTAGGGTAAGTTTTTTTTTATTAACTTTAATAAAGACAGCATTAAAAAGCTAAGCTTTCTTCGCTTCACTTCTGAGTCAGTTGTTAAACTGCTTTACAACCATCAAGAGTCAAATCACAGCCTTCAGTCTTGAAGTAAGTTTAATCCTTAATCCACAGATAAGCAGATCAAAGGTGATTTACCCAGCTTCCCAAAGGAATAGAATGGAAATAAAAGCCACATCCCCACTTGTGCTGTGCCCCCTGAATCTGTCACTTCTATAGGCTTTATTCTAACTTCCCACAAAATCTGTTCTTAAGGGGAAGAGATTTGCATAGCAGGTTCTGAGCCAGTGGTCCCTTCCTCCCTCACTCACCTGTCTGTGTCTGTGGGGCTTTATTGAAATGAATCTCAAAGGTGAATTTTATGGGTCAGTGTTGACAGCAGCAGATATCAGGGTATGAAAGGCACTGCCCCAAAGGAGGAAAATGGGACAGTGTGTGTGTTTGTATTCAGGAATTCCAAGTTAGTGCTCAATGAATTTGCTAATTAGATTTACTAATTGAGACTATGTCTTTTCACTCTTGCTTAATAAGGAAGCAAGGAGGGAAAGGAAGGAAGGAGGGAGGGAGGGAGGGAGGGAGGGAATTGTTTTTGAGTACCTGTTAGGTGCCGTATATTTAATCATCACAATTTGATGGGGGCAGGTATCATCATCTCTATTTTATACATGAGGAAACTGAGCCTTAGAAGGTTGAATTAACTTTCTCAGGATCACAAAGATATAAAGAGACACAGCCAGGATTTATTATCTAGGTGTGTCAGAGTCTAGATCATCACACACGCGTCTTAATGCCTCCCATGAGACACACACCAGCGTCCCAAGCAGCCAGGTTCCTGGAGTGACCATCCCACGGCTACTCTCTAGGAACACCTCCCTGAACAACTGCAAACCTCTGAGCTATCATAGACCCAAAACTTAAGCACAAGTTGAATCCCAATGACACAAAAATTACTCTTTTGATAATGATTCAGTCAATTTAGCCCTTCCCTGACCCTATAATTTTACATTTACTAGATTACTCATTTTCATGGGAATCATGAAGAATACTAATTCAGAGTAAAATGGAAACTAGGAAGCTAAGAAGGGGAATGGCATTCTGGCTCCACAGTGAGTTTCCAGATTCACTCTTTCCCATACCTCTTCCACTCACTGTTTGCAATTGACTGGAGTCACATTTATAAAAATATCTTCCCAGAGAGTTCCCAGTTTGAAAAAATTATTGTGCTCCATAATTCTCTTAGAATTCATTGGTTTGGGCCTTGAACTGCATTTTTCCATAGGATCCACATTCTCAATTTAGCTACCAAAAATTCTCTGACATATAATGTAGCTGAAATTTACTTAATATCATACCAGTGAAGTAAATAATAGACTTGAATAATATTTTTGTAATGATTAAAATTATAATAAATATGACAATAATAATTGCAAATTTGTACCAGGCTCAGTATTTAACACAATCTCATGAAAATCTATGAAGATATCATATCCCATTTTTATAAATGAGAAAACTTTCCTGAGACAGATTAAGTAATTAATCTAAAAACACGTAATTATTAAATTGTCAGGATTTGAACTCAGATCTATTGCATATTTGATGTTCTGGTTGCTCAGACTCTGAATTTTAATGTAATAGTGTACTGGTATCAGAGATAAGAGATTCAACTTTACTTCCAGTTCTGTTGAGAACATGCTTTGGGCAAGTCCTTTAACTTCCCTGGACTTAATTAATTCACTAGTAAGTTGAACAGGTTGGACAATTGGTCTAAACTCCAGGCCAAGTCAATCTCTCAGTGATAAATTTCTCATCACCTCTAAAAGCAGCCCTTTTAGCCCATTGTTCCAAGGCTAAAATTTTTAGTAACTTTTTTTTCCTAGTCAATCAAAATATATCTCCAAATAATTTCCAAATACTTTTCTCCTAGAACCCTACAAGGTAAATCTACACGCCCTTCTCCATGCATCCAATCAGTAACTATGTAATGTAGTACCAGCATTAGGGAATCCAAAAAGGTTACAGTCAAATGAGTGGAAATGAAATGAGATTATTAGAACTGATATTTACTTATTTAATACAGACACATCAGAGTCCAGTAGGAACACAGAGAAACTCTTTATGTCTGCCTGGAATATACTAGTTATGGCGCAGTAGGCTATACTTAAGTAGAAATAAAGACTGACATCTTAGGGGCTTGACACAAATTTACGTTTCACTCAAGTAAAGTTTAATGTGGTTTGGTGATAGTTCTAGGCAACTCCCTTCCAAGTGATAAGCCAGGAGCCAGGTTGCTTCCAACTTATAGTTTTGTCATCTTTGATCCTTCACTTACAACTGCATAGTCAGAAACAGAAAATGGAAAATCATGCATAAGATTTTATGGCTAGGGCCGTAAATCTCTTTGATCGCCTCTGCTCACATTTCCCTAGCGAGAACTCAGCCACGTGGTCCTAGCTACATGCAGTGCTGACTGGGAAATGTACGCTTTCAGTATTTCCAGAAATCAAATCGTTTGGTCACCAAATTGCATTATGTTTCCTACAGGGACTCAGAGAGTTTACATTGTAGAGTTGCAAATGAGCTGACATTTGAAAGATGAGCAGGAGTTTTACAGGTGATAAATCTGATGGAGGTGCTTGGGTTAGAAATAAATTCCTGAGCAAAGATCCAGAAAGAGCACGGCATGTCCAGAGACCAGTATTCATTACATAAATATTTACTGGGTCCATATCATGCATCAGTCCCTTTGCTAAGTACTGTACTTATTTTGGGAATACTATTTAAAGTAGATGTCTTAGCAAGAGTTCCCCCGAGACAAATTCTTGAGTGAAAATACTGTATTTAGAAAGTGATCCCCCAAAGCAAAAGTGATGGACAAGGGAAAGTGAAACAGAAAAGGAAGATAAGCCAGTTTAAGGTTGCATTGTCTAATTGGCCACTGATACAAGCAACATGTTGCCTGAGCCTGAGGGTTGGAGACTTATGTGTCTCATAACTGCTCTAAGAGGGTTTGAAGTTGTGCACAAGAGATATCTAATATCATCCTCTTCCAGCACCATCTACCTCTTATACTACTCAGGTCCACTTTGGCCTTCCATTAGTCCAATCCATCATAAAATCCCATTCAAAATAGTAGTCAGTTATTAGAAGTACACTAGTGGAACTAGCTCCAGTTCCTGCTGCTGTAACTGGTCCTGAGGCACATGATTTTAATTCATTCTCTCACTCCTATACTATCTGTTATGGGCTGAATGTTTATGTCCCCTTCATGTACCAAAATGTTCATTGCAGCTCTATTTACAATAGCCAGGACGTGGAAGCAACCTAAGTGTCCATGATCGGATGAATGGATTCAGAAGATGTGGCACATATATACAATGGAATATTACTCAGCCAAAAAAAGAAACGAAATTGAGTTATTTGTAGTGAGGTGGATGGACCTAGAGTCTGTCATACAGAGTGAAGTAAGTCAGAAAGAGAAAGACAAATACCATATGCTAACACATATATATGGAATATTTTCTTTGCATGCCAAAGATTATCATCACCCACTTCCTACAAGTATTCAGAGTTTTAGTTCTTTCTTATCTATGAGTAATCCAGCTTTAAATCCCATCACAGGAGTCCGTTTTATACAAACACTTCTAGTAATTACAGTTTTTCATATTTCTTTGAAAACAGAACCTCAGTCAAAGGCTTACATAAAGGTAATTTATTTGGGAAGTAATCTCTTGGGCCAAAAAGTATGGAAAGAGGGAGTAAAAAAGAAGAGAAAATATATAAATATGAATTGTTGAGTTGGCCATTGGTACAGGTGACAGGTGTTCAAACCTGCATAATGCAGTAGAGATTTATAAAATATGTCTCTGAACCATTGGTCCGGGCCTCTATTGCCCACATGTCAAGGTGGCTCCATGCGTGTAAACATCCACTGTTGAGCTACACAAGTGTGATACTAAGAAGCTTCCTCAGATACGCCCTAGGGAAGGAAGAACTATGTGGCTTGAGGACAAAGTGAGGCATTTTGAAACGTACCTTGGTGAAACTAGTCAAGTTCTATACGGAACTGTTCATAATAACATGACCATGACTGATATAAGAGGTGAAGTTGAGAAGATTTGACATGGTATAAAAGAAGTATCTGAGGCAGTCTAATGCAAAAAGGATTGAGCAAAATTAGGTTTGACACTTAGAGACCTGATCCCAAGGATACTTCTATGTGATGAAAATTATTTTGGGTTTCATTCGTTAGCAGATAAAATTGAAGGATTTTGAGCATGGAAAAAATATGCTCACCCCTGCCTGTTAGAATTATGACGTTTGTAAGCAGTATGAAAGACGCTGGTACAAGTGATATAAAGACCAACAAATAAGACTGTTTTCCATAAGGAGATGAGATATGATGATAGTAAAAATCGGGGCAGTAAGAATATACAGGAAATGCTCACTTGAAAGCTGTTTGGAGGAAGAGTCAATGGGCTGGGTTTGTGTTGAGCAAGAAGGGTATAGGAGAGAGCGGAACCTATGATTACTCCCAGATGAGTAATTTGAGACTTAACAGTGCCATACACAAATTAGAAACATAGACTAGGGAAAAGCTGACTGGTGTCAGTGAAGCACTGGCTGCACAGAGTTCACTTTGGATATGTAGAGTTTGCAGAATGGTTTGGAAATTTGGATGTATACATTCAAAAGATAATTGGGAATATCAGCATGGAGTTCAAGAGTGAGACCTGGGCTGGGTAGGGTGGGAATGAATAGCATAAAGGTGGTATACTTAGAAAAAAATATCAGTCTCAGAGAGATTGCCACTCATTCATGGGGATCTCTCAAGGATAATTCCTGGCAGCTGTGAGGGAAAAGGGAGAAGATTGAAACTGAAGCAACTTCAGTCTGTGATACTAGAAAAGGTGATACAGGATTCCTAGGATCGTTGTTGTTTTCCTTGATTGCATAGTTGGAGGAGCTAGAATAGATAGTGGGCATTATTGCTGGACTAGTATCTCATTTGGAAGAAATTATTTCCCCAAGTGTCAGAAAAGTTCTTTGCACTTAGTTTCCCTGTAAATAACAGTAACAGCTAACCACTTTTGAGTGCTTAATATATCAGGCATTGTTTGAGTCTAGAACTTCCCTAAAAGTATGCCACTTACTGTGGATGTGGTTATAGTTTGGTTGAACATGTTCTGGTTGGCTCAGTTAAATTTCAGCTTCTGCCTAGTGTACCAACCCAAATGTTATTATTAATGTGTCCAATTTTGCTCTCAGAAGTGTCCATATCTACATGATAAATTATATGGTCGTCCTAGTTATAAATATGCTAATATGTTGATCTCTTCAAGGAGGCTGGACAGCTTACCATAGTTGGGAAACCCCAGGTTAGTATCCTCTGACCTCATCACCATTCATCTTAGTGTGCTAGGCAATATTACAATTATTATGTGTGCCATGATGTGAAAAAGGTAGAGAATCTGGGCAACTTGCTAGGTAATATTATGCCAATTTTATAGATAAGGATATGGGTTAAGTGGCACAACAAAGATCAAACTGGAAGAGAGAAGATAAAAATGCAGATCCCTCTAAGTGATACCACCTTGCTTTCCAAGCATCCTCCTATAAGAAAGGACATCCAGCTAATTCATCCTATACTCAGGAATGCAAATAACAGACTCATTCTGTTTATGCTGAAATCATTTTGTGACAATGATATCAGAAAGTATTCTCCTTTTAAGACTCTATCAAAAAGAGAAATACTTCTTACTTTTTGGAAACAATTGTACCATTTGGGGCCCAACCAAGGATTTCAGAGGAGCCTTAAAACCAATAAACTAGAACCAGTAAACTAGAGTGTAATTTATTCGGCACACTATTTCCATTTATGTGGTCCCTGACTTTGAATCTTCACATCACATTGAAACACAGCTTTCTGATTAAGTACACTTTCAAAGTCATCTGACTTAGAAGATTTACAAAAAGCAGTTGAAAAACACAATCTGGTACTTAGACTTCTTCTTTCCATTGTAACTGGTCACACAAAGAGGTTTTTTTCCTGAATGTTTGCCTATACATATGTCACTAAAAGTAGTAATTATATTCAGTGAGAATATTTGTCTTTGCAAAGTGTAAATTCAATTGGAACTAGGTCAATGAAGAGAAAATTAAATCAAATATGATTACGTAAAGAACTTTCCTACTCTAACTTATCTGAAGTTACTCAGTTACAAAATGGAAGAGTAGGGAATTAAAGCCAGGCTTAGAGGATTTCAAAAGGACAGGGCTTTGCCTTCCCTACTGACAATACAGTATGTACTCAATTTTGGAGCATGGAAAATATATGTACTTGTTTTGTACCTGTAGTTTGTATATATAATTGACATCTTTGTGCTTTGGTGTTTCAAAAATTTTAAGGCTGTAATGAGGGGTCACATTTACAATCAATATATTCTCTACAATGGATATGCTCCCTTAATTAAATCATGATTCTGGAAAAACACACCAAAAAAAAAAAAAAAAAAAGTCCAGGGTTTTGAATGATGTTTGAAGCTGTCTTCAGGGATTTATGCCACTCGTCTGGATTTTCATCCTCATGAGACAATTTCTCAGAGCTGATTCAAATCCCTTTCTTTGAATTGCTTCTCCAACTACAACTTCCTATTCTCTAATTCCAATAAAATATTTTCTTCAACATCATTAAAGTTTCCAGTTCCTCAGTTTCCTCTCTCTCTCTCCAATCTAAAAGCATTTATCTATTTCTGGCTTTACTTTCCTACACTAGCCAGGTAGTACCTTTTGGTCAAATATTTCAACAAAGCTTTCCCCAAATACTATTTGATTCCTTTTCTAGCTAACCTGGATAAACTCCACCCACCTTTTAATGAGATTCCTTTGTGGAACAATGTAATTAACCAGATAAGAAATTGGAGAGACTTGAAGGCATTTGGTTACTGGAATAGAACATGCAAGCATTGTAAATAAAATGCCATCACCCAGAAAATTTGGTCTACACGATCTTATTTATTCTAGTCCATTAAGTGATTGGTTAAATATGTTTCGCAGATGAGTGTCAGCCCCTACCCATGGCTGTTCAATTCCTTTTAAGTACAAATAATATTTAATATCTTTTTAAAAAAAATATTTAATATCTTAATGGAAAAGTAATTTGTTTACTCAGAGAATTTAAAATTTAAAAAGTTTCTTCTGGTAATATGAAACATATCTTTTAATAACCAAATGCTTTTAGATATTTCATTGGGAAATGTTTAAGTTGTATTATTGTGATATGTTTCAAGAAATAGCAGGCTAGTGATGTTTTAATAATTCCCCCCAAAATAACTGCAGCAACATGGATGGACCCAGAGATTGCCATACTGAGTGGAGTAAGTCAGACAGAGAAAGGCAAATATCACATGATATTGCTTATATGTGGAATTTAAAAAATGGTACAGATGAACTTATTTGCAAAGCAGAAGTAGAGTCACAGATGTAGAAAACAAACTTATGGTTATCGGGGGTAAGGGGGGGAGGGATAAATTGGGAGATTGGGATTGACATATACACACTACTACATATCAAATAGATCACTAGTAAGGACCTAGCACAGGGAACTCTACTCAATACTCTGTAATGGCCTATATAGGAAAAGACTCTAAAAACAGAGTGGATATAGGTATATGTATAACTGAATCACTTTGCTGTACACCTGAAACTAACACAACATTGTAAATCAACTATACCCCGATACAAACTTAAAAAAAAAGAAAAATATATATACCCAATGAAGCAATTCCATAATCTCAACCAGATCTCCATTACTTTCCCCTACTGCTTCTTTTAAAAATATCCATCACCCTTTTCTTTATTTTGCTCCCTTTCCTGCTTAGATCCCATGTTCAGAAATGCAGTCACTTCCTTGCAAATGCTCTCAATTCTCTTTCCCTTCCCTCTATCTTACCCTGCCCTTTTTGCCTGGTGAAACTCAAGCCTGGTTAACTCAGCTATCCACTTGCTCTGCGCTTGCACCTAGGAGGCTATATGATGCTGGAAGAAAGCACAGAAGCAGGTTGATTGGCCTCATTTTAATTTATGCCCTCTGTAATGTCTGATAATCCTACCACACTTCTCCAGGAAAATGAGTTCCCCATTCTCCACTCTACCACCCTTTTCAGATAGCCACCCTTTCCTCTTGTCTCATTCTCAGTTGAAAACACTGTGCAATAATTCCCCCAAAAATAATCAGAAAAGAACAACTTCATCTTCTTCTCTCTGATGAGAGGCACTTCCTTCCATGTGGCTCTGTACACTCTGCCCTTCTTCCTGTCTTAATGAACCAGCTCTCCTGCTCTCATGTAAGGCCTTCCCCTTCACTGATGCTCTGGAGACCAGGACTATTCTCTTTCTTTACTGCAGCCTCATTTTCCTCCTCACCACAGGATCATTCCTATTTGCCCACAGATGTGCCTTAGTACTCATCTTTTTTTTAAATTTTATTTATTTTTTTATGCAGCAGGTTCTTATTATCTATTTTATACATATTCGTGTATATATGTCAACCCCAATCTTTTAAAAGACCCCATAATTCTTTCCAGTTATCATGTTGATTTCTGTTCCCTTTCCACTTGAAAGAACTCTCTGTACTCATTGCTTCCACTCCCTCACATTCTATTCTTTGCTAACCTGACTGTAATTGAACAATCATTAACTGAAGTTATTTATACCAGGGTTATCAACATCTTATGTCTTCCCAAAGTCCATGGCAAAGTTTCGGTTCTCACTTTTCTCAACATCTCAGAAGGATTCGACAAATCTGACTACTATCTCTTAATTTCACTTTCTAGGCTATGAGACCATATTTATATAGTTTTTTTTTTCCTACCTTCTTGAAGGACACTCCTCCTCAATTTCCTTTGCTGGCTCCTTCTCTTTTTCAGACCTATAAGTATAGGAAACTCCTAGGGCTCGGTCCTCTAGGAACACACATCCTGAGGTGATTTTAACCATTCTTACGGCTTTAAATGCCATCTAAACACCAATTTCCCTCATAAAAGGACTTCAATTAATCTTGATAAGCAAATAATGGCAATAGTGCAACTATTTTGATAATCTTGCATGTATCTTGTATATATCTTACTGCGTAACCTTGGGAAAATTACTTAATGAGTTTATGCTTCAATTGGTAACATTACTAAATGTCTGGAGTTCTTATGAAAATTAAATGATAATGTACCGGAAGCACTTAGCATAGTGCCTGGGAAACAGAAAGCACTCAATAAATGTGAACACAAAAATAAATATTAGTTATACAGGGGATGGGCCATTATTTGGAAAAACACAATTAAGTCAAGCAAATCCAAGTTCTTAAATTTTCATCCCAAGATCAGACGCACAAGGTTATCAGAATCACTTGGCATTTCAAGAACTTCTATTCATGAGCTTTCCCAGCACAGTATTTAAATGATTAATCATTTTATCTGGTCAAGGTGATGGTTTCATCGCTCTACCACACACGTCCAAAGGCAATCCATTCCTTCTATTTTACATAAGAATGGGGTCAACTGAATAGAAGCTTAGGGTAGGTGTTACATAGAGTTTGTCTATCCACACTGGGAATAATAAGAATATTTACTCCCTTTGGGGAATACGCTATAAGTAAAAGGCAAACTTATTCCTTCTAAATTCTTACAGTTTTATAGGGATACAAATACTTTTTACATACAATGTCTCATTTTATCTTTAAATCAACCTTATGAGGTGTCAGGAAGAATATAATTTTTATTTTATAATTGAAAGTACTGAGGTTAATGGACTCCCATGGTTTATAATTGGTAAATTCATTCCTGGAAGGTAGTTCTTGATTGCTAATCTACTGAACACTCCAGTATGAGTCCTCAATTACGCTGCCTTGGTAGAGGTTGTGATGAACTGGTTGTATTATATGAAATAGAATGGGTTGTTTTTCACTTGTTAACACCAGTACGTCTATTTTATCGCCATTTAAAAGGTTTCCTTAATACCCCTTGACTGAGCAGCTGCACCTATCTGTGCTTTAGTCTACTGTATATAACTTTACAGACCATGAAACCTGGTACATTAGCACTTGAGAGTTTCCATAAGGCAAGACGCACAAACACTCACCAGTTATAAAGCATAACCAACGAAGGAGAAAGGGCTATGGCAAAAGCAGAGCCTAAAGAAAAGAGATTTCTTTAAGAAGCAGGCTCGGAATCACTCAGAGCTGGGTCATCATCACCTTGCTATGGCATTTGAAGCATAAATACTTTGTTTTCTCATCTGAAAATGAGGATCCTAATAACTAATTCACAGCATCATCACGAGGATTAAAGTGCCTTACACATTATTCGCGCTTAAAAAGTATTTGTTCCCACTGCAGTCCCCTCAGTAACTACTGGTTCTTTTTGGTTAAAGATGTCACCCTGCAGGAAGAGGGAAGGCCATCTCTAACCGGGCATTTTATTACAAAGTGCAGTAGAGAGTAATTAAAATCAAATGTGCACTCTTCTTTTGTTCTGTAATTGTTTAGAATGCATTCATCTTGTTTTTAAAAATTAATTGTAAATTTCAGTGCAGGAAAAACTGAACGAAAGGTATTAGAATACTTATAATCCTCAGCCCACTGAAATGTCATTTTAAAAGTAAATGCTTAATAAAATTTTGATTATGTTTAGTTTGAAGAAGAAATGACCTCTTAGACCGGTATTGCTTTGATTTCCTCAGCAAGATTTTTGCTGATAAATGAACATAATCTCATGTATCAGATGCAGAGACTCCTTTGAAAATCTACCTCTTTTATTCTTTCAAAACTGTCATCTTTTACTCATCCACATCAGGGTTTTTCTCCTTCAATTAGCCCCTAAATTATTAGAAAGGACAGAAGAAAAAGGACTAGAAGGTGAGCTGTATTCATTTTCAGAATCTAGAAATCTGCTTAAGATGTATTTCCATAATTACAACTTACACAGATATCCTGGAAGTAAAAGAGGCTGAGGGTTCCTACTATAAGTCATCAAGTTAGAAGAGAAAATGGCCAAAATACTTAAATGAGTATCTTTTTGTGAGGATCAAATTGATAAAAGAGTAAGCAACCTTTATTAGCGAAAGAGAATTTCCACATTCACATCATAAATGGATCAATTAACTTTTTTAATTGTTTTAAAGTTCTAACTCTTAAACTGTAAAAGTTATAACATTTAAAAATTGTTTTACTCATAGCACTTATAAATTACTTTTTATTCTTAAAAGGCATTTTATATTTATTTCATAACAATCCAGTCACAGGGTGTTATCTTTAGTCCCGTTTAGTGAATGGCTAGAAACTGATCACAGATTTAAGTAATCTGTCCAGGATACACTTCAAGTAAGTGGAATGAATAGTTAGAACTTGAGCCTGGGTCTCCAAATACTAAATCCTTTTCACTAGTCACTTTACTTTAGACGTACAAGAACTTGATGTGAGTCCCACATTAGCTGCTTCTGGGCAGTCAACTTTGCGTAAGTCAACTAACTTCTCTGAAGCTCAGGTATCTTATTTTATTTTTCAATATTGTACAATTTTATCTGTCAATTATACCTCAATATAGGGATGGTGGGAGACCCCATATCATTGTGGTTCCGATCTTTTCTGGTAGCTTCCAGTCTTTTTCATAGATTCTGCAGACAATTGTGATTTGGGTGTGCTCATAAGAGAATGTGAGGCCAGGGTTTTTCTATTCCACCATCTTGCTAATGCAAAAAACAAAAAGGTCAGGTATCTTTTTTTTTTTTTGAATGGGGAACGTGACATCTAGTTTCCTTTCAAGGCTTTAGAAAGAGCAAAGGACATAATGAATATGAAAACACTTCACACCAGATTTTAATTTTCCTATTCCAGAAGTCAAACGTTTGACAGTAAAGTGATTATAGAGACTGATTGTCCAGCCAGATGGAAAGAGCAAGTCATCCTGTGAGCCTCATATCTAAATCTAGGTCTAAAGCCTTATTTCTTACTTCCCAGCTTTGCACCTTACCCAAGTTCCTTATTTATTTTCTGAGGCTCAGTTTCCTCACCTGCAAAACTGGCACACACAATAAACACTGCTCCATGATCCATCCCTGATTTACTCCTTTTTAAACTGAAACAGTTACTATCTGGGATTTATTATATTCTGAATATTTGTTTAAAGAGAAATTTAATAGCTACTCAGCAAAGGCATACTTGCCTTCTTTAGTGTGACCAAATTTCATTTTTTAACTGCAAATTCCATCTTCACATTACAGAGAGGTCTATCAAATTGAATTAAAATAGAAATGATTTATATCCTTTTCAGTTAAAAACAAAACACAACAAAAACCTATCCTGAAATCCAAGCAAATGATAGAAAGATCAGAGAGAGAAAAGAAAAGATCTGTATGAAAATGGCACTTTTGCCCAGCTGTAAAAACATAAGGAGAAACACAGAGGGGTTTTTTTTGTTTTCTTTATTAACATCTTTATTGGAGTATAATTGCTTTACAATGGTGTGGTAGTTTCTGCTTTATAACAAAGTGAATCAGTTATACATATACACATGTTCCCATATCTCTTCCCTCCTGCGTCTCCCTCCCTCCCACCCTCCCTATCGCACCCCTCTAGGCGGTCACAAAGCACCTAGCTGATCTCCCTGTGCTATGCGGCTGCTTCCCACTAGCTATCCACTTTACGCTTGGTAGTGTATATATGTCCAAGCCACTCTCTCACCTCGTCACAGCCTACCCTTCCCCCTCCCCATATCCTCAAGTCCATTCCCTAGTAGGTCTGTCTCTTTATTCCCGTCTTGCCCCTAGGTTCTTCATGACCTTTTTTTTTCTTAGATTCCATATATATGTGTTAGCATACGGTATTTGCTTTTCTCTTTCTGACTTACTTCACTCTGTATGACAGACTCTAGGTCCATCCCCCTCACTACAAATAACTCAATTTCGTTTCTTTTTATGGCTGAGTAATATTCCACTGTATATATGTGCCACATCTTCTTTATCCATTCATCTGTTGATGGACACTTAGGTTGCTTCCATGTCATGGCTATTGTAAATAGAGCTGCAATGAACATTGTGGTACATGACTCTTTTTGAATTATAGTTTTCTCAGGGTATATGCCCAGTAGTGGGATTGTTGGGTCGTATGGTAGTTCTAGTTGTAGTTTTTTAAGGAACCTCCATACTGTTCTCCATAGTGGCTGTAGCAATTTACATTCCCACCAACAGTGCAAGAGGGTTCCCTCTTCTCCACACCCTCTCCAGCATTTATTGTTTCTAGATTTCTTGATGATGGCCAATCTGACTGGTGTGAGATGATATCTCATTGTAGTTTTGATTTGCATTTCTCTAATGATAAATGATGTTGAGCATTCTTTCATGTGTTTGTTGGCAGCCTGTATATCTTCTTTGGAGAAATGTCAATTTAGGTGTTCTGCCCATTTTTGGATTGGGTTGTTTGTTTTCTTGTTATTGAGCTGCATGAGCTGCTTGTAAATTTTGGAGATGAATCCTTTGTCAGTTGCTTCATTTACAAATATTTTCTCCCATTCTAAGGGCTGTCTTTTCATCTTTATGGTTTCCTTTGCTGTGCAAAAGGTTTTAAGCTCATTAGGTCCCATTTGTTTATTTTTATTTCCATTTCTCTAGGAGATGGGTCAAAAAGAATCTTGCTGTGATTTATATCATAGAGTGTTCTGCCTATGCTTTCCTCTAAGAGTTTGATAGTGTCTGGCCTTACATTTAGGTCTTTAATCTATTTTGAGTTTATTTTTGTGTATGGTGTTAGGAAGTGTTCTAATTTCATACTTTTACATGTAGCGGTCCAGTTTTCCCAGGTGAAGGGCAGACTGCTGGGATCCTTTTCCCGTGCAAAGCAGTAGACTCGGGCCACCTAGGGAGGTGTGAGGCCTTAGACACCTTAGCCGCAGGAATGACTCCGGTGCAGTGCAAGACTCAGAGAAGCTTGCTAATGCTAATTAACTTCTCCTGAAGGCCCTGTTAAGAAAGCCAACCCTGGCCAAGTTTGAGCATCAAAACATCTATTTGCTTTTCTGGGTTTTGTATTATTTGATTCTCAAATTCCTTCTTGCTAAAGCAACACATGGCAAAATAAAAATTCTGTAGATACAGGGACAGCCAAGACTCATACCTTGCCATCACTCTACTAAAATGCTTTTGTAAAATGCCAGGGGGACCTGGCATATCCCACCCATGAAATCTCCTGCTGAGACTGGCAGAAAACAGGCTGCTTCACGCATCAGCAGCCCAGAGTTATTTTGGGTCTGTCACTTACCAGCAACGCGTGCTTGTGTGGATCACTTAACCTTCTGGGGCTTCGATTTCCTTATCTATAAATCTAAGAGGATGGGTTGAATATTGAGTATATGCCAGACCCTTCCTGTCCCAATGTTCTCTGATACAACCTATGAACCAATAATAAGGATTCCCAAACTAAAACAAATTCAGTGCTGCCTCCAATTTGGAATGCACTGACTGACGTGATGTTACTAGATTTAGCATATCTGTGGAGAGGGGAAAAAAAAAAACAGTTTACTGGCAGCCTGGGTGAGTCAAAAGGCCAAGCTATTTTTGGGAAAGACCACTAAAGTGGTTCAGGCATTTACATGCATTTTCTCAGCAATAGGACAAAGGCATTCTGCCCAAATTCCAGGGAAAGACCTACCAACACCTTTGCTACTGTCCAGTAGTTAAATAAATGTACTTAGCTGAATAAGGACAACACACTCTGAATGCTGGTTTTGTAACTGGTCATGCTTTGCAGTCTGCAAGTTGGTAAGGTTGTCAAGTGACCTAGTCATCAGGTGAGACTCATAGCTTCAGCAGGGAGTAAAGAAGCATTTTGGGACTCTCTTTTTCCTCTTGCCTATATTGAATTGAATTAAGAAGTTGTCACCTTATGAAGATTCCCATGGCCAGGGCTAAGAGATACAATGACCGTCATATATTGAGTCTGGAAGACAACTTCGCAAGCAAAAGTCCGACAAGTAGCCTTTCTAGTACATGTAGATTAATTATGATAAAGAATATGTTTTCCTTTCATCACCAACATTACTGTCATATCAAAACTTTTAAAATTTTAGGTAGTGCAGCTTTGCTAAAGAGAGCTAACTCTGGGATATAACGTATAATGCGCCGACTCAAGCTCACACTGCTGGATGGTATATTTGAAAGCTGCTAAGAGAATCAATTCTAAAAGTTCTCTTCACAAAGAAAAAATTTTTGTGCGTGTCTATATGAGCTGATGGATGTTGAAACTTCTGGTGGTAATCATTTTGCAGTACAAGCAGGTCAAGTCATTATGCTGTATACCTTCAGCTTACACAGTGCTGTCTGTCAGTGGCATCTCAGTAAAACGGAAGGGAAAAAAAAGTTACAAGGAAAAATGTAATTAATTAATTAATTTTAGAAGAAAGACAGAGTGCTCACTCCCAAAGCTGGCATGTTAATGAGGCAGCAAAATGTGACACTTGGAAGCAAGAACTTGAAAACCAAAGAGCTGAGACGTGAATCCCAGCTCTGTCTCCTTCACCCAGTCTGCCACCTTGGGCAACTGTACCCTCTGAGAGACTCAGTTTCCCTGTCTGTATAATGGCAATAATAACTACACCTAATGTGAATACACATATCCATGTGATGCACTCAGCAAAGAGGCTGACACAAAAAAGCACGAAGTTAACACTATCAGTATTATTAAGCTATTACTAAACTTTGAATTATGCTTTGTATAATTGTATACTTTGTATCTTTTGTATTAGGTCACTTGACAACTTTACCCAAAAGCACAGAAATTCACCCATTTTTATCCTTCCTCTATTTTGCCTCTTAGGATACAGTTTTGTAAACTGACATTCATTTTGCCACTTTACGGGTAAAAAGTTAACCAGATTTCCCCTCAACTCGACTAAATATGAACCTCTGAAGACATAGGGGCTGCGTCAAGCCATCTTCCAACCACAAGGGGACCCAAAAAATGGAGGTAACATTGAGAAAACAGATGGAAGAAATGTAGAAAGAGGCTGTTATAACATCGTTTATACTGTAGTATCATTTAGATTCTTGATCAAGGTCGCCCTGAAACCTTATTCTTGAAATATTCAGTTGTACAAGCTAAGAAATTCTCTACTTTGGTTGAGCCAGCTTGAGATACACCTTATGCCACTTGCAAAAAAACAATTCCTAACTATTAGACACTTGTTAAAAATGTAATTCCCTTGACCTGGTGACTGAATCTTCAATAGAAGAGCTGAGCTATTCCGAATCTTTAACCTGGGCCCCAAGTGATTCTCCTGCAAAACCAGTGTTAGGGACTGAACTGTGTATCCCCCAAATTCATATGTTAAAATCCTCACTCCCAGTGCCTCAGAATGTGGCTGTATGTGGAGACAGGGTCTTTAAAGAGGTATTTAAGGTTAAATGAGGTCATTAGGGTGGGCCCTAATTCAATACGACTGGTGTCCTTTTGAAAAGAGGAGATTAGGGCACAGATACACAGCAGGAAGACCGTGTGAAGACACAAGAAAATGATGGCCACCTACTAACCAAAGAGAAAGGCCTCAGAAGAAATCAACTCTGAGACACTTTGATCTGGGACTGGACAAAATCCTCATCTTGTGCTAACATGTCTTTTGTAACCTTCCGGGCAAGCAATGCTGCAGCATTTGTTTGAATCTCCCTGCAAAGAGAATCCACAAAATTCCAGCATTACCCATCTCATCTTGGAACTGCTCTCTGTGAGAAAATCTTCTTTATACTGAAATTTATGTTATCAAAACAATTAAGGTTCATAATGATAACACGGGGACACGCTAAGATTCTAAAGCAGTTTCAGAATAACCAAAGAAAGCATATTACTCACCGAAAGTTTAATGCTGTTTCCCATTGACAGTATAATGTTTGATATGAATATTCTAGCTTTTAATTTAGGATATATGACAAATATTATTTGATTGTAACTAGCACTCTCAATTTACTGATCATTCTGGATAAAACATAGTTTATCATAGTTTCTAAAATAAAAATATTATGTGTGAAGTTTTCTTCCCCAAGGGATTTTGAACTTCTGAAGTGCAATCAACAAATGATGATAAAATCTCAATAGGTTTGGCTGCATAGTTTCTTTTGAGGTCAGATCCTTCAGCTTCAGAGGAAAAGCTTGTTCTATACAGATTTCTACCGACACATCACAGGCTGCCTGTTCCTATAAACCTACAGGCAACACTCCTGTCAGGAAGTAATATTTTCACTGTTTCATTTAAAATAGTCGTACCAACTGTTTTACTGAAACAATGATTATTTTGGACAGGTACTATCCCCCAGAGTCATTTAATCTGATTCAATTACCCGTGTAATTGACCTCCAAAGCTTTCCCATTTTAGAGAGGACATTTCTCATTTTAAAACAGACACTGACAGTCAGGTTAAAGTTTAATAAAGGTCCTTTTACTTGAGCTGATTCTACTAAAACTCATATTAACAGTAATAACAATAGTAATAATAATAACTAACATTTATTAACTGCTTACTGTGACGTTACAGAGGGCTTTAAATGTACTGCCTTATTTAATACAATTATCCAATGATAGAGGTTATATGTAGTCTGCATTTTACAGATGAATCTCAGAGAAGTTTAATAATTCAAAATCACACACTTCAGTAAGTAGCAGAACCAAGCTTCGTACCAAGTTTGATTTGGCTTTAAGGTCCTGCTCTCATTTACTGTGTGCGTTCCACAAAGAGAATACATAGTCTGAGGAAAGAAAAACTTATCCTCTTGGCAACATCTGTAAAACATCTGTAAAACAGAGATATTAACACCTGCCTCGAGACTGTTGTAAAGATTAAATATAAATGTAATTTATCTCAGTATCTGGCCATAGTTCTCAGCGGACATTTCTTAAGTGCTTTATAAATGTCAATTTCCTCTTTTTCAGCAACTTTTTGCCATATATTTTCAGGACACTGATCTGGGTCACACGGGAAAACCTACAAGTAGAAGGTACAGTTACTCCTGAGTTACTAGAGTTTATATCTAAGTATAAAGGCAAAAGACTGTGATATGAAAAAGTTACAAAATAATCTACTTTAATGAGTGCTTAGAGCAGGGGTTTTGTAGCCAGACTCCACTGGACTTGCATTCTGTCTCCATCATTTCCACCTACCCTTTGTAAAAATCTTGGACCAGTTACTTTCCCTCTCCAGGTCTGAGTGTCCTTGTCTGTGGAATGAGGATCTACCTCATGGGGCTGATATGAGGATTTTAAGAGCTATTCTTCACTGATGTTAATTTGCTTATCGTACCTCACTCAGTCCTTACAATGGCGATGAAACATGTTCTAGTTCACAATTCTCAAGTTCAAGACACAGGGAGGTAAATATTTGATGAATGTCACTTGGACAGTAAGTGTCACAGGTGGGATGCTTTCCCAGGCAGTGTGGCTTTACAGCCCAATTTCCTAACATAGTATACAACACTGACTTTCAGGTTATAAATGATATATGTGGTGTTCCAGAAATATTTTAAATGCTGAAAAATACATAAATGTGTAAATATGTAATATGTAAAAGATGTATAAAGATAAAAACAAACTAATTAAACAATTCTTCCTTGGGCTGAAAGGAAAGAATAAAAGGTTGTACAATTCGTGAGGATAATAATGCCTTTAAGCACACTGAATAGCATTATGCTTCTTTTCTATTCCCTAAAAGAAAGAAAGCCCCAAGTCTATGAAATTGATGGCCCTTCCAGACTTTTTCAAAATTCCTGCTTCCTCATGCCATTTCAAAAGATGACTTCTAATTTGATGACTGCTCCCATTAGCTCTGGGCCACTCAGCTTGCTTTTTCTAACAAAAGTCCACAGATTAATCGTGCGTGGCTGATGTGATTTCCTTGAAGTTCTCAGTGGTCTAATCTGCCTTGATGTGGTTCCTTTCATGGTTTTATATGGCACTTATGGGATATGAGTGGGCATAAGGCCAGCAGGGCTATATTGTGCCTATTTGTCTTCTCTTCAAAATGAAGGTTGTGTTTAAATGAAAAATTGTGTTCCAGGAGCAAATTATTTCCCTTTGAAGCTCTGTCTCCTAACATGACATTTGGAGGTTTTGTGGAGAGAAATAATTTGTGTTTTTACATAGTCCTCCATGTTAATTTTGCCCTTCCATTTACAGTGAAAAATGAGAAATGTAGACCCATCCTCCATTCTTCAATACTGAGACAGGATCTACTCCGAGAGGCTGGTAGTTTTAAAAAATCATTTTCCAAATTACATACACTCTACACAAATATATGTGTGTGTGTGTGTATGTATGTGTGTATATGTGTATATATACATATATACACACACACAATATGGGAAAGAAAAATGTTTTCCCCCCTCCCCCACTTCAGTTCCCTTCCCCTTCCTGGAAGTATATTCTTCTCAGCTTTTTTGTGCATTTACATATATATGTATATATATAAATATATATATGTTTTTTGTTAAACAATATCAGATGAGATTTTGATCTCAGTGGATATAAATCTATCTTGTTCTTTTTAATAATCTCAAATTCTTCAGTATAGATGTAAGTTTGCTGATACGTGTTTCTTTTTTAATCTATCACTTTTCCTCTAGTGTTCTGGAAGTTATACGCCCTCTTTCAAACTCCCAAGTTGCTATCTTTACAGTTTTACCGTATGTACAGGCATATCTCCTTTATTACACTTTGCTTTATTGTGCTTCACAGATATTGCTTTTTTTTTAATGAATTGAAGGTTTGTGGCAACCTTGCATTGAGCAAGTCTATCGGCAACATTTTTTCAACAGTATTATTTCATTATTGTTAAATTAAGGTAGGTACAGTTATTTTTTAGACGTAATGCTATTACATACTTAACTACAGTATAGTGTAAACATAACTTTCATATGCACTGGGAAACCAAAAGATTCATGGGACTTATTGCCATATTCACTTTATTGCGGTGGCCTGAATCCCTAGGCAATATCTCTGAGGTACACCTGTATATATAGAGTATATGAAATTTATTACTACACAGATCTAATCTGTATATATAGCTTACCAATAAAAAAGAAAATTTTTGCTTAACTTTATCCTTTCATCACATGCTGCTACCACACTGACACAATCTGAGAATTTTCAAGATTATGATTTTATTCATTCTTCCAAGATTTTCTTTGTCCTTGGTGTTCTGCAGTTTGAATGTATTATGCCCATGAATGAGGTTTTTCTGGAGTTTATCCTGTTTGGTATCCTAACCTGTCTGGATCTGTGGTTTGATGTCTGTCACTAATTTTGGAAAGCTCTTGAGCATTATTACTCCAGATATCTCTTTTGCTCCATTCTCTTTTTCTTCTCCTTCTGATATTCCAACTACAGGTATGTTACATGTAGCTGACAAAAGATTGGCATCTAGAATATAAAAAGAACACTTAAAACTCAAATACAGATTGCAAATCCAATTTTTTTTAAATGGCCAAAAGATTTGGCCAGACACATCATTTAAAAAAAGGTATCTGAGTGGTTAATAGGCACATGAAAAGAGGTTTAAAATCATTAGCCATGAGATAAATGCAAATTAAAACACCTACTGAAATGAGATGTCCTATTAACCACTAGAACAACTAAATTTAAAAATGCTGATGCCGACATTGGTTCAAGATGGCGGAGTAGAAGGATGTGCGCTCACTTCCTCTTGTGAGCGCACCGGAATCACAAGTAACTGCTGAACAATCATCGACAGGAAGACACTGGACCTCACCAAAAAAGATACCCCACATCCAAAGACAAAGCAGAAGGCAAAATGAGATGATAGGAGGGGTGCAATCACAATAAAATCAAATCCCATAAATGCTGGGTGGGTGACTCACAAACTGGAGAACACTTACACCACAGAAGTCCACCCACTGGAGTGAAGGTTCTGAGCCCCACGTCAGGCTTCCCAACCTGGGGGTCTGGCAATGGGAGAAGGAATTCCTAGAGAATCAGACTTTGAAAGCTAGTGGGATTTGACTGCAGGACATTGACAGGACTGGGGGAAACAGAGACTCCACTCTTGGAGGGCACACACAAAGTAGTGTGTGCATCAGGACCCAGGGGAAGGAGCAGTGACCCCATAGGAGACTGAACCAGACCTACCTGATAGTGTTGAAGGGTCTCCTGCAGAGGCAGGGGGTGGCTGTGGCTCACCGTGAGGACAAGGACACTGGCAGCAGAAGTTCTGGGAAGTACTCCTTGGTGTGAGCCCTCCCAGAGTCCGACATTAGCCCCACCAAAGAGCCGGGTAGGCTCCAGTGTTGGGTTACCTCAGGCCAAACAACCAACAGGGAGGGAACGCAGCCCCACCCATCAGCAGACAAGTGAATTAAAGTTTTACTGAACTCTGCCCACCAGAGCAACACTCAGCTCTACCCAACACCAGTCCCTCCCATCAGGAAACTTGCACAAGCTTCTTAGATAGCCTCATCCACCAGAGGGCAGACAACAGAAGCAAGAAGAACTACAATCCCGCAGTCTGTGGAACAAAAACCACATTCACAGAAAGATAGACAAGATGAAAATGCAGAGGGCTATGTACCAGATGAAGGAGCAAGATAAAACCCCAGGAAAACAACTGTATGAAGTAGAGATAGGCAACCTTCCAGAAAAAGAATTCAGAATAATGATAGTGAAGATGATCCAGGACCTCGGAAAAAGAATGGAGGCAAGGATCAAGAAGATGGAAGAAACGTTTAACAAAGACCTAGGAGAATTAAAGCACAAACACCTAGAAGAATTAAAGAACAAACAAACAGAGATGAACAATACAATAACTGAAATGAAAAATACACTAGAAGCAATCAATAGCAGAATAACTGAGGCAGAAGAACGGATAAGAGACCTGGAAGACAGAATGGTGGAATTCACTGCTGCGGAACAGAATAAAGAAAAAATAATGAAAACAAATGAAGACAGCCTAAGAGACCTCTGGAACAACATTAAACTCAATAACATTCGCATTATAGGGGTCCCAGAAGGAGAAGAGAGAGAGAAAGTACCCAAGAAAATATTTGAAGAGATTATAGACGAAAACTTCCCTAACATGGGAAAGGAAAGAGCCACCTAAGTACAGGAAGTGCAGAGAGTCCCAGGCAGGATAAACCCGAGGAGAAACACACCGAGACACACAGTAATCAAATAGACAAAAATTAAAGACAAAGAAAAATTATTGAAAGTAACAAGGGAAAAATGACAAATAATATATAAGGGAACTCACATAAGGTTAACAGCTGATTTCTCAGCAGAAACTCTACAAGCCAGAAGGGAGTGGCATGATATATTTAAAGTGATGAAAGGGAAGATCCTACAACCAAGATTACTCTACCTGGCAAGGATCTCATTCAGATTCGATGGAGAAATCAAAAGCTTTACAGACAAGCAAAAGCTAAGAGAATTCAGCACCACCAAACCAGCTCTACAACGAATGCTAAAGGAACGTCTCTAAATGGGAAACACAAGAGAAGAAAAGGACCTACAAAAACAAACCCAAAACAATTAAGAAAATGGTAATAGGAGCATACATATCGATAATTACCTTAAACGTGAATGGATTAAATGCTCCAAGCAAAAGACACAGGCTCTCTGAATGGATACAAAAACAAGACCCATATATATGCTGTCTACAAGAGACCCACTTCAGACCTAGGGACACATACAGACTGAAAGTGAGGGGATGGAAAAAGATATTCCATGCAAATGGAAATCAAAAGAAAGCTGGAGTAGCAATCCTCCTATCAGACAAAATAGACTTTGAAATAAAGACAATTACAAGAGACAAAGAAGGACATGAAATAATGATCAAGGGATCAATCCAAGAAGAAGATATAACAATTATAAATACATATGCAACCAACATAGGAGCACCTCAATACATAAGGCAGCTGCTAACAGCTATAAAACAGGAAATCGACAGTAACACAATAATAGTGGGGGACTTTAACACCTCACTTACACCAATGGACAGATCATCCAGACAGATAATTAATAAGGAAACACAAGCTTTAAATGACACAATAGACCAGATAGATTTAATTGATATTTATAGGACATTCCATCCAAAAAACAGCAGATTACACTTTCTTCTCAAGTGCCCACAGAACATTCTCCAGGATAGATCACATCTTGGGTCACAAATCAAGCCTCAGTAAATTTACGGAAATTGAAATCATATCAAGCATCTTTTCTGGCCACAACGCTATGAAATTAGAAATCAATTACAGGGGAAAAAATGTAAAAAGCACAAACACATGGAGGCTAAACAGTATATTACTAAATAACCAAGAGATCACTAAAGAAATCAAAGAGGAAATCAAAAAATACCTAGAGACAAATGACAACAAAAACACGATGATCCAAAACCTATGGGATGACATAAAAGCAGTTCTAAGAGGGAAGTTTATGGCAATACAAGCCTACCTCAAGAAACAAGAGAAATCTCAAATAAACAATCTAACCTTACCAACAAACAAAATGCAAAGTTAGTAGAAGGAAAGAAATCATAAAGAGCAGAGCAGAAATAAATGAAATAGAAACAAAGAAAACAATAGCAAAGATCAATAAAACTAAAAGCTGGTTCTTTGAGAAGATAAACAAAATTGATAAACCATTAGCCAGACTCATCAAGAAAAAAAGGGAGAAGACTCACATCAATAGAATTAGAAATGAAAAAGGAGATATAACAGCTGATACTGCAGAAATACAAAAGATCATGAGAGATTACTACAAGCAACTATATGCCAATAAAACGGACAACCTGGAAGAAATGGACAAATTCTTAGAAAAGCACAACCCTCTGAGACTGAACCAGGAAGAAATAGAAAATATAAACAGACCAATCACAAGCACTGAAATTGAGACTGTGATTAAAAGTCTTCCAGCAAACCAAAGTCCAGGACCAGATGGCTTCACAGGCGAATTCTATCAAACATTTAGAGACGAGCTAACACCTATCCTTCTCAAACTCTTCCAAAATATAACAGAGGGAGGAACACTCCCAAACTCATTCTACGAGGCCACCATCACCCTGATACCAAAACCAGACAAAGATGCCACAAAGAAAGAAAACTACAGGCCAATATCACTGATGAATATAGGTGCAAAAATCCTCAACAAAATACTAGCAAACAGAATCCAACAGCACATTAAAAGGATCATACACCATAATCAAGAGGCATTTATCCCAGGGAGGCAAGGATTCTTCAATATATGCAAATCAATCAATGTGATACACCATATTAACAAATTGAAGAATAAAAACCATATAGTCATCTCAATAGATACAGAAAAAGCTTTTGACAAAATTCAACACCCATTTATGATAAAAACTCTCCAGAAAGTGGGCATAGAGGGAACCTACCTCAACATAATAAAGGCCATATATGACAAACCCACAGCAAACATCATTGTCAATGGTGAAAAACTGAAACCATTTCGTCTAAGATCAGGAACAACATAAGGATGTCCACTCTCGCCACTGTTATTCAACATAGTTTTGGAAGTCCTAGCCATGGCAATCAGAGAGGAAAAAGAAAAGGAATACACATTGGAAAAGAAGATGTAAAACTGTCACTGTTTGCAGATGACATGAAACTATACATAGAGAATCCTAAAGATGCCACCAGAAAACTACTAGAGCTAAGCAATCAATCTGGTAAAGTAGCAGGATACAAAATCAATGCACAGAAATCTCTTGCATTCCTATACACTAATGATGAAACATCTGAAAGAGAAATTAAGAAAACACTCCCATTTACCATTGCAAGAAAAAGAATAAAATACCTAGGTATAAACCTACCTAGGGAGACAACAGACCTGTATGCAGAAAACTATAAGACACTGATGAAAGAAATTAAACATGATACAAACAGATGGAGAGATATACCATATTGTTGGATTGGAAGAATCAACGGACTGAAAATGACTATACTACCCAAAGCAATCTACAGATTCACTGCAATCCCTATCAAATTACCAATGGCATTTTTTACAGAACTAGAAGAAAAAATCTTAAAATTTGTATGGAAACACAAAAGAGCCCGAATAGCCAAAGCAGTCTTGAGAGGAAAAAACGGAGTTGGAGGAATCAGACTCCCTGACTTCAGACAATTTACAAAGCTACAGTAATGAAGACAATATGGTACTGGCACAAAAACAGAAATATAGATCAATGGCACAGGATAGAAAGCCCATAGATAAACCCACACACCTATGGTCAACTAATCTATGACAAAGGAGGCAAGGATATACAATGGAGAAAAGACAGCCTCTTCAATAAGTGGTGCTGGGAAAACTGGACAGCTTCATATGAAAGAATGAAATTAGAACACTCCCTAACACCATACAAAAAAATAAACTCAAAATGGATTAGAGACCTAAATGTAAGACTGGACACTCTAAAACTCTTAGAAGAAAACATAGGAAGAACACTCTTTGACATAAATCACAGCAAGATCTTTTTTGATCCACTTCATAGAGTAATGGAAATAAAAACAAAAATAAACACATGGGACGTAATGAAACTTAAAACCTTTTGCAAAGCAAAGGAAATTACAAACAAGACGAAAAGACAGCCTTCAGAATGGGAGAAAATATTTGCAAATGAATCAGCAGACAAAGGATTAATCCCCAAAATATATAAACAGCTCATGCAGCTCAATATTAAAAAAACATACAGGGCTTCCCTGGTGGCGCAGCGGTTGAGAGTCCGCCTGCCGATGCAGGGGACACGGGTTCGTGCCCCAGTCCGGGAAGATCCCACATGCCGCGGAGCGGCTGGGCCCGTGAGCCATGGCCGCTGAGCCTGCGCATCCGGAGCCTGTGCTCCGCAACGGGAGAGGCCGCAACAGTGAGAGGCCCGCGTACCGCAAAAAAAAAAAAAAAAACAAAAAAAACATACAACCCAATCCAAAAATGGGCAGAAGACCTAAATAGACATTTCTCCAAAGAAGACATACAGGTGGCCAAGAAGCACATGAAAAGCCCCCAACATCACTAATTATTAGAGAAATGCAAATCAAAACTACAATGAGGTATCACCTCACACCAGTCAGAATGGTCAGCATCAGAAAATCTACAAGCAACAAATGCTGGAGAGGGTGTGGAGAAAAGGAAACCCTTTTGCGCTGTTGATGGGAATGTAAATTGATACACCCACTATGCAGAACAGTATGGAGGTTCCTTAAGAAACTAAAAATAGAATTACCATATGACCCAGCAATCCCACTACTGGGCATATACTCAGAGAAAATCATAATTCAAAAAGACACATGCACCCCAATGCTCATTGCAGCACTATTTACAATAGCCAGGACATGGAAGCAACCTAAATGCCCATCGACAGACGAATGGATAAAGAAGTTGTGGTGCATATATACAACGGAATATTACTCAGCCATAAAAAGCAACAAAATTGGGTCATTTGTAGAGACGTGGATAGATCTAGAGACTGTCACACCAAGTGAAGTAAGCCAGAAAGAGAAATACAAATATCGTATATTAACGCATATATGTGGAACCTATTAAAATGGTACAGATGAACCAGTCTGCAGGGCAGAAATAGACACAGATGTAGAGAACAAACGTATGGACACCAAGGGGGGAAAGTGGCAGGGGTGGTGGTGGTGGGATGAATTGGGAGATTGGCATTGACATGTATACACTAATATGTATAAAACGGATAACTAATAAGAACCTGCTGTATAAAAAAATAAATAAAATTCTAAAATTCACACACACACACACACAAATACTGATGCCATCAAGCTGTGACAAGAATTTGAAGCAACTGGAACTCTCATACATTTCTGGTGGAAATGTAGGATCATACAGCCACTTTGGATGACAATTTAGTGGTGTCTTGAAGTTAAAATACACTTATCATATGAGCCAACAACTGCACTTCTAGGTATTTACCTATGAGAAATAAAAACATCTGGCCACACTATGACTTTTACATGAACTTTCACAGCAGTATTTTTTAATAAAAATCCCCAAACTAGAAACAAACCAAATATCCAATAGCTAGTGAGAAGATGAATATTGTGGTACATCCATACTATGGAACGCAACTCAGCCATAAACAGGAGCAAGCTACTGATGTACAAAACAACAATGATGAATCTCAAACCATTATGCTGAAAGAAAGAAACCAAACATGGAAGAGTATCTACTTTATAACTTCTTATATATGAAGGTCTGTATAGATCAAATCTATTCTTTACAGAGTAGACAGAAAAGACAGAAATGTTTGCCTGGGGCCAGAATGGGGAGATCGACTGAGATCAAGGACAATGAAGCTTTCTTGGGTGATATATATGTTCTATATATCTATGTATATGTTCTATATCTTGATTCTGATGATGGCTACACGAGCACAGGCATTTATCAAAACTCATTCAACTGTACACTAAAATGTATACATTCTATTGTATGTAAATTATACCTCAATAAAGCTGATTCAAATAAAAACAACAGCCTGGGAACAAATAAAAATGCAAATGGTTATCTTGGAAGATATGAAAGTTTTTAGGAAAAAAAATTTTTTTATCCAGTGTTTGACAGACTGCCACGTGTTAGATATATGTATTCAACTTGTTCTGTGACTCCTCAGATGATAAATAAGAATGATTTTTGGAGAATATAAATACAATGTCCTGAAAACTGGAAGTTTTTTAGTTTGATATTTGAAAACTTTCCAAATTTTCTGATTTGATATGATGCTGAAGTCCTCTAACGTTTGGAAAGTTTTGACATCATATTGATGTAGTACAATGAATCTTATTAACAAAATCCTTTGCTAAAATTGATGTTTTGAAATTTCCCTTGAAATATCTGCATTATGAAACCAGAACTTATAATTCTATTCAAATATGCATTAGAATGGAAAAAGCAATGAACTGGGTTCTATCCTTGCCTCTGTGAAACCTAGATATATAAACCTAGAATGAGTTGCCTCCATACAACTCCATTTTGTAGCGTGTAAAATCAAAGTCTGTGTTACATTTTTTGGATCTCTCCACTAATTAAATCCCTCTATTAACTGCCCTAACTAAAGACTATGATTTTTGTTTGGCTCTAGAAGGATCTGTGTAACCATAAGAGGGCAGTATTCCATTTAAACAATTTCTTACACAATTTCCTGTAAGTGCTCAGTACACTAAAATTACAGGACTTTGAGATTGGCATAATATTTGCTAGTATTAATCCCCTTAGGATTATGTTAAGAAAAGTAATTTGTCTTTTTTAAGTATGAATACATAAATTTATCACAGCTAGAGGCAAAAGGGAGTCATCTTACTCTTTCATTGGCTATCAGGCTTGCATTTACTTAAATTGAGGAGATCATGCTTCTATCTCATCAGGACTGTAGTATATTAAAACACACTTGTCAACCCAATTAAGGGGGGACATTCTAGGGCTAGGATGTAGATTTATAAAGAGATATTTTTCTATGGATTCTGGGTAAACTGCAGTGTACATGGTTGCAACTAATTCAAAATCAGTGTCAATGTCCCACGTCAAAATCACATTTCAGTAACAGGAGGAAACGTGAGAAAATAAAAGGGTAAAAAGTCATTTTTGGATGAGAATTTACTTGGGTCTTACTTGATGCTCAACACATTTTTAAAGGAGTGGAAGGCTTAGAAACTACTGTTAAGGCATTTACACCATTTAAAGAAACTGAATATGTATTCCTTAAACAATGAAAGATAATTTATGAAAAATAGAGTCTATCACCATGAAAGTTATTCTAATTTTCTGTATCAGTGTCCCAATTGTTAGCAATTTAATCTTCTTTATAAGCCCATTATCTTACAAGGACAGAAGGCCATGGAAGCTTGCACAGCTCAAGGTTGCAATAACAAATTCATAGTTTATGGACCTAAATCCCCTCTTCCCTCTCTTCTGTCCTTTACACTGGTTTATTATCTCCTGGTTACTCATCTCAACCTAAGAATGTCCCTTTTCTGTCTCCTTGACATTCAGTTCATCCTTCCTCTACATAACGTTAAAGTATCTTCTCACTGTCTTAGAAAACCACCTCCATCTTCTATAGTTAGAGGAAAAGAATGTTTAATAGTTTAGAAAGGAAAGGTCCAAGCACAGGGAAATCAAGGAACATTTACCAGTTCCAGGCTATGCCCATTCCCAAAGGATAATCTGTCATCCTCTTGGCTTACTAGGGATATTTGAAGAATCCATCTGACTTGCTTAAAATCACTGTTTTTTTTTTTGTTGTTGTTTTTTTTTGTGGTACACGGGCCTCTCACTGTTGTGGCCTCTCCTGTTGCGGAGCACAGGCTCCGGACGCACAGGCTCAGTGGCCATGGCTCACGGGCCCAGCCGCTCCGCGGCATGTGAGATCTTCCCGGACCGGGGCATGAACCCGTGTCCCCTGCATCGGCAGGCGGACTCTCAACCACTGCGCCACCAGGGAAGCCCCAAAATCACTGTTTTCATTACACGCATTATTGTGCATGGCTTCTCACAATAATGGAGTGAATATAAGCAAATGATCAACACAATGAATCATATGAGAATCATCTTTTCTTTGAAAAGAACATTTATACCTGAAATAGAGAGCCTTGCTTGGTCAAAATTATCCATAGGATGACACAGCAGAACTTACAAGTTGAGGGAATTTAGAGATGCTATATGAGTTCGCGCCTTGCTACAAGACCAGACGGAAACCATGCCTAAAAATGAAAAAAAAAGTCATTTGATCACAAATGTTACTCTAATTTTACTCTGACTCTATTTTGATATTTAAAATTTATTTTGATGTAGTGTTAGGATGTTAATAAAATGTAAATTGCTTTTATCCTGACCTTCTGTTTTATTGTTTCTCCTCAGCTTTTATTACAGAATTGTTATTGCTATGGAAATGTTAACTTCCTGTTTGTATTTCTGGAACCCTGAAGGGCATGGAAGTTGGCCAGTTTAAGCTTTATTAGGTAGCTACTGAGAGGTAAATGTCTGCAGCATTTTTGTTTTGTTTTGCTGCAGTTCACTAAATGAAAATCTGTCCATTAAAAGTAAACTGTGCGGTCAGTGCTACAGCAATGCCTCCCTTTTCTACCAGTAACACACTATAAACCTTAAGCTCATTTAGGTTAATTATGAAGATCCACTATTGCTGCATCTAAGCCCATATGAACTTGAAACTAACCAGTCTCAAAATTTGTATGCCTCCCTGGATAGCAGATGAGAGCCATGGGTAAAGGTTGGATAACCTTTCCAGATGTGTTTCATCACGGCTGCTACCCATTGGAGGGAAATCACAGTGGAGAGTTGAGACCTTGGCTTTCCAGGTTCATAAACCTGGTTTAGTGAGTTTACCTAAGTTTTAGCTCTGATGCTTCCTTATAAACAGGAACGTAACTTTACTGATTACTAAGGGAGATACCGAGAACAGTGGGAATGAACAACTCTAGTGATCAGAATGTTTGTGCCACATAGCCCTTCATTCACAGTCTTTACTAGGAAAAAGGCAATTAGAAAACTGACTTAGTGATAGAAAGGTGCTTGATGAGAGAGCAGTAAAGGGAACTAAACGTCCTTAAAGGAATTCTCATCTTAATTAAAGGAAGATACACCTCTCGGCAGTGATCAGAACATGGTACTTTGGTCTGCTTTTCTCGATGATGACAGAATAGTTATTAGCGGAAATCTGCATTCTCTTTTTTCTTCTTTCTGTAGAGCTTGCATTTGTCCTAACAAACTTCCCCTTTATTTAACCAAGTAGGTCATTTTATGTATATTGCACTAACAAAGTAGACAGTCTTTGCTCCATGGAGCTTTAATTTTAGTGGTGAAAAACAGACAATTAAATGTGCTATATAATAATATTTTATGTGGTTAAAAAACAATATTGAAAATAAAAATAAAGAAGAGTAAGGAGGCAGACAGCAATGAAGGAACTGCTGTTTTAGATGGCATGATCCAGAAAGACCTCTCTAAAAAAATGACGTTGGAGCAAAATGACATTGAATTAAGTGAAAGGCAGGTCATAGATGTATCTAGGGAAAGAAGGCTCCAGGTACCGAAACAGGTGTACTTACTATGGTGACATCACCATAGCCCAACACTTTCTATACTGGGAAAACCAAATTAAAGTTACTACCGATGGTATCCTTGAAAGAGGAAAAGAGTCCCAAAAGGACACTGTGTGACTGAGGACTTTGGTTTGGTGATGGATAAGGAAACCGATTAGTGACAGCCCTCATCTACCTAGGGTACATTTTCCTGGTACCATTTGGAATTACTTATTGTCACTCAGGGTCCCATCAGAATATTGGGCTAAATTTAGGAAGGTTTGATAAGGCATTATTTACACTGCTGTGCAGTACCCTGAGAACTTGACCCTCATAGGCCCTCGAAAATGAGGAGATGGCATGATTAATGAAACTCAGGAGAAGAGAATGATAGCTTGAGACAAGCTATCATCTTTGGTAGAGAAACCCAACCATTCCCAGGTGACCCTGCAAAGAGGGATGTAGTCCGTGAAGATCAGCATCCCCAGGATGGGGGTGGGGCTTGGGGGAAGGGATGAAAAGATAGCAGGCACACCTTCTTTCCCTTTCTGATTGCCAGTCTGAGATCCTACGGAGATGAAAATGTGGTGTTCCAGTCCTACACACTCAACCTAACACTTACGCAACTGCCCCTTCCCCGATGAAGGCTCAACATGCCCAAGGTTGATCTTATATCAAGTTGTTTCGGATAACAATGGAAATGTAAAGACCAGCAGACAGAGATAGTGCTAAACATGGCTTAATCTTTGGCCACAACAAAGTCAGACTCCATGCAAATCTCAAAGAAAAATCAAGGACTATAAAGAGAAGGAGTTTTGGGTCTAATACTCGAGTGCAAGTCATACCTGTGACAAGTACTATCTTTGTGATCATTGATCAAGTTGCTTAATCTCTTTGCACTCCACTTTCTTTATCTATAAAATGAGCATCATTATAGTTCTTACACATAACATTATTGGGAGGATAAAGAAATATATGATGGATGCAATGGAAAGGGCATTGTAACCCTCAAAGATGCATAATGCTTTCTCCCACAGATAGAAGAGCAAAAAGAAGTACTTAGTCATACCTGCTTTAGAAGGAAAAAGGAAAAGGCATGAACACATAATAAGAGTCCACCATGCCCCAGACACTGCTTAACACATATTATTTAATTCTTTGAACACCACCTATAAGATGTTAATATTACCATTTTACAGGTAAGAAAACGGGTTCAGAGAGACCAAACAATTTACTCAAGATCACACAACTTGTAAGCGGCAGGGCCAAGATTCCTAATGAAGCAACATGAACCTCAAGACGATGTTTTTATTCCTGACGTCATCAATTCTGATTAAGCTACTCCAACAACACAGAAAAACTGTATGTTTCATTTCAAACCACTCCTGGGCATAAAGAAGAAGCTCATCAACAGCTACCTTAGAGTCCTTCCTCTCCCTCTCTCTGTGAGATGCCCAGAAGAACACTCTGCTAGGTAGTGGCCAGAACTGGGGCATCTCTGCTGAGCCCAAGGTGCTGACTGTTAGATTCAATATGAAAGGGTGTTCTTCCTTGACCTTCAAAGTGCTGAACTGCCAACACTCCTTCTCATGTGGGAGCAGGCAGAACTGCAACAGGGACCTCTGCCTTCCCACCTTGGTGGGACCAGGCGTCCACATCACAGAGCTCAGGTCCGCTGCCAGGAACCCAGTGAGGATCACCACCATGCTTGACCAAATGCCATTCGTTTCCAGAAAGGGAGGAAAGTAAATAGCCTTTTGATTTGTTGCTTCTCAGCTTCTTCTGAAACCTACCCTAAAGGCTATAGTTCAGGTGGGTCTGATACAGCCAGAGTGTATGTATGGTAAATCAGGCTCTGGGAAACATTCAATTTTATTTTGGTCTAGTGGGATGGTGGAGGCTAGGCAGAGTGTGAGTTCATGTGAGTGGAGTGAACAGGGCATGGGTTCCATGAAAGAGGGCCATTTTGTTGGGTGCAGTCATGACATGTTGGGTCAGGGAACTCAGTGCAGAAGCATTGATAATGGTGCCACAGCCAGGCAGGAATCACACCTTCAGGCATGCCCAGAACCAGTATCAACCAGGTTACATCCACTGTTCCCAACCAATCTTTGGTTCTTGGGTAGGGATAACTATTCTTTGCCCTTCTGTCTTTGTATGAAGAGTTTTGACCAGCCCAACTTCACGGTTTTTTCTCTCCAGCAGGGCTGTGAAACTTTTCTGATTGTTTTTCTCAGTTTTGGAAGGGTAGCAGCCTCAGAATAATTGTGAACTCCATGAAGGCAAGGACTCTGTCTCCTCCTTCACCATGATATCCACCCTGCATAGCATCTAGATGTGATAGTAAACATTTGTTAAATGAGTAAATGAATTACCCCCATGGCCTCACCTCTCGTCCAACCTGACAAGTTACTGTGTGTTAAGTGCTTTACATGGGATTCCAAGCAGTCTAGTTTGTTTGGTAGATACAAACAGCTCCAAAATATATCAGTGGCTTAAAACAACAAAGGTTATTTCAGGTCCTCTGGTGGATGAGCACCGTATCACCTTCAGGCTAGGACCCCACAGGATGCAGAAGTCACCATGTTGAACTCTGACGTTGCTGAAGAAGACAACGAGCCAGTGAATCTAATCCTGGCTCTTAAAGGGCTCCTCCCAGAAATGCCATGTGTCAGTTTTGCTTATATGTCATTGGCCAAATGAGTCACTTGGTCATCACCCTCACTCCACAAGGGGTGAGAAAGTTCAGTCTTAACCCAGAAGAGAAGAGAACCAGACTATTTGTGAACATCTCTATGACTTTCATCCACATATTATTTCATATAAACCTTATAATTCATCTAGAACAAAGATGCTATTATTGGTCCCACTTTTTTTGTTGAGGTGTAGCTGATTTAGTATGCTGTGCTCATCTCTGCTGTAGAAAGTGACTCAGTGCTACACAAGGATCTTGAGGTTTAACAAGGTTAATGAGTTGATCAAGAAAATCAAATGGTGAAGCCTGGCTTCAAGTGTGATCACTTAACCAATCTGTTGACTCTTGCTATCACTGGAGTCTGGCAAGCTCTGTTAGGGGAGACACAGTTAATTCTCAGGGTGTCTAGGACCAGATTCTTCAAGGGTCTGTGCTTGAAATCATTAAGCTTAACCTTATAGTCTGAGTCCCTGTAGGCAGTACCTCTGCTCTCTGACTTATCCTTTCTCTTTATTGGAAGAACTTGCTGTTCCTTGAGGAGGATGATAGCTACTTATTTAAGACATTAAACATCAGCCATCATCCCTTCCATGGCTAGTATTTTAGAAGTTATCCAGCAATGGCAATTTTCTTATTTGCTGGTGGTAGATAATATTCATGGAATTATTATGAAATTCATATTTATTCTTTCCATAACACACTGGAGCAGCTCAGACATCAGAGAACTGCAAATTCAGTATGTGGTTCACATTTTTCTTTCCACGTAGACAGAGAAAAATGTTTCCCAGATGCTGAGATTAAGATGCGGACTTAGCTTGTTGGGGATGAAACATCAGTGGGCTGATGACCTGAAGACTATTTCTGTGGAATCAAATGAGCTTGTTAAAAATAAATTGTTGGTCTAAAACACCGTCACAGACCTTTGACATGATCAGAGGTCACTATCAGCTGACTATTTATTTAGATAATTTATTAGGGTTGGCGTAACAGCCACAGAAACTCACTCTAGCCAACTTGTGTAAATGAAGGAATTTGTTAAGTCCTGGGCAGTTCAAAAAATCAAAAGAAAAGCAAACTACCAAGGCCCTGGAAGGAATGGAAACAGTGCATCTCTGGGGATCAGGCCTACCGCCATCAGTATTCATCAGCTCCAAACATCTTTCCTCTGGGGGGTCTCTCCACTCCAGATTCTGATGCCCAGGGTCCTGGGAGAAGGGTTCAGAAAGGCATTGCATGGATCATGTATGTCTATTGCTCACCGTGCCTGGCAGATGTTAGCAGCTCAATAAATTTTTGTTGAATGAGTGAATAAATGAATGGCCAAGGTCTCTGAGCCTCATATCACTCAATCAAAAAAATAAAATAAAATTTGATGATTCTATGAAGTCTGTATTAGTTGCCTATCATTGCTGTAACACATTACCACAAATTAGTAGCTTAAAAACCCCACAAATTTATTATCATATGGTTTTGGAGGTCACAAGTTCAAAATGAGTCTTACAGGGCTAAAATCAATGTATCACCAGGTTGTGTCCATGTCTTGGCTATTGTGAACTGTGCTGCAATGAACATTGGGGTGCATGTGTCTTTTTAAATTATGGTTTTTTCTGGATATATGCTTAGGAGTGGGATTGCTGGATCATATGGGAGTTCTATTTTTAGTTTTTTAAGGAACCTCCATACTGTTCTCCATAGTGGCTGTACCAACTTACATTCCCAACAACAGTGTAGGAGGGTTCCCTTTTCTCCACACCTTCTCCAGCATCTATTGTTTGTAGACTTTTGATGGAAGCAAACTAAATGTCCATTGACAGAGGAATGGATAAAGAAGACGCAGTACATATACACAATGGAATATTACTCAGTCATAAAAAAATTGAAATAATGCCAACATGGATGGGCCTAGAGATTATCATACCAAGTGAAGTAAGTCAGACAGAGAAAGACAAATATCATATGATATCACTCACATGTGGAATCTAATTTTTAAAAAATGATACAAATGAACTTATTTACAAAACAGAAACAGATTTTCAGGTATCGAATACAAAATTATGGTTACTCAAGGGGAAATGTGGTTGGGGAGGGATAAATCAGGAGCTTGGGATTAACAAACACACACAACTATACATAAGATAGATAACCAACAAGGACCTACTGTATAGCACACAGAACTCTACTTAATTTCTGTGATAAACTATATGAGAAAATAGTCTGAAAAAGAATGAATATAGGTATATGTATAACTGAATCACTTTGCTGTACCCCTGAAACTAACACAACATTGTAAATCAACGATAATCCAATAAAATTTTAAAAAATAAAATCAAATCAATGTATCATCAGGGTTGGTTTATTTTGGAGACTCCAGGGGAGAATCAGTTCCTTGTTTCTACCAGACTCTAGATGCTGCTGGCATTACTTGGCTTATGGCTCCATCACTCCAATCTCTGCTTATGTTGTCACAATTCCTTCTACCAACTTTGATCCTTTTGCCTCTCTCATAATAACCTTTTCAGTGCTTCCATTTGTAATTAAAAAGAAAAAAACTCTAAAGTACAGAATAAATATAGAGAACTAAGACAAATATCTAACTTTATCTATGACGACTATTGAATGCTTGTTCAGAAATATCTCTATCAAACAATTTTAAGAATTGCCATTTTCTTCTCCTGCCTTCTTGCTGATGCATAAATGCATTCTTAATCCTCTTGTTGGACAGTGCAGCCCATAATATTCATGACCTACCAGAAATAATACCATCCTTAATAAACCAAGCCAGTAATTTCTACATGTAATTTTATGATACCTTAGGCTTTTACTAATACAATTAAGAGGGACTCTGGCATTCTGAATGCTAATATAATTATTTATATTAAATATGGACCCCAAATTTATAATACCTAGGACCTAAAACAAAATCCCACTATGGATCTCAGGCTTTAAAATGTTGTATCTATTAAACAACATGCCTTTATTTACAATCACTCATGTTTTCATTTTTTTATCAAAGATATTATTTGACTTCACATCTGAGCCTCTGAGCAGCCTGAGATACTAACAGTTGACATTGTTTGAACAACTACTTTATGTCGGTGTATCAGTAAATACTTTATATGTTTTTAATCTTATACGTAATACATAATTAAATCCCCAAATTACTACAAGCGTTATTATTATACTCATTGTAATATGAGTAAACTGAGGCTCAGAGTGGTTAAATAATTTGATGCAGGTCACACAACAGAGCAGAAATTTGAATCCAAGGAGTTGGTCTCTTAACCATTACACTCTGCTAATTCCCAGTTTTCCCATACAGGTTAGCCGTCACAGTAGTCAGATGCAAGGGCTGTCTATGCAGCCTTTGTTTTCTCTCTGTTTCTTTTCTTTCCATCTCTTTTCTTTTTGCTCTCTTTTTCTGAGAGTAAACCTATTATTTCCAACAGTCTAATGGTTTGAACTAGACCTGTACATCAGAATAACTCAAAGAAGTGTTTTCAGGTATGTTTTTGCCAGGCCCAACCGCAGAGCTTCTGATTTGGCTGGCGCACTAAGGCAAGTAGATGCCTGTGTGTAGGTAAAAGATCCCTGCATAACTCTAACATGGACTCCTGAGGAAGAACACTGCATCAGGTCTTATTAGATACTGAAAGGAGGGCAGAAATTGCATCGCCCTGGACGAATCTACGAATCGAGGACCTGGACGAATCTACGAACTCCAAGTGGTGTTAGAAAATTGGTCAACAAAAGCATATAACAACTTCAAAAAGCTTGTGAATCCACATAAAAAAAAAAAAAAAGGGGCTTCCCCGGTGGCGCTGTGGTTGAGAGTCCGCCTGCCGATGCAGGGGACATGGATTCGTGCCCCGGTCTGGGAAGATCCCACATGCCGCAGAGCGGCTGGGCCCGTGAGCCATGGCCGCTGGGCCTGCGCGTCCGGAGCCTGTGCTCTGCAACGGGAGAGGCCACAACAATGACAGGCCTGCATACTGCAAAAAAAAAAAAAAAAAAAAAAAAGCTTGTGAATCTAGTCTAGATGGAAAGAAAACTTAACAGCAGAAATGTGGTACCTGGCTTGACACCTCATAGTAAACACCATGAAACTGGAAACATTTCACCATGAAACTGGAAATAATCAACCACCCATGGTCCTTTGTAGCCCCTTTTCCTGAGTTATTACATGTCTTCACATTCATGAGAAGAAAAGTAGGGTGGAACGGAGCAAAAGAATAAAACCCTAGATAAAAGAAAAAAAAAAACCCACTGGAAATACATTATGGTTGGAGCTAAATAGTCCCAGTCATTTAAAAATGGAGCAATCTCTTCAAACAAAGAGCAATGGGAAATAAACCCATAACTTTTATTCACCTCTAATGCTTTCTGTTCTCCAGACAAGCTCTCACAATTTTGCAAAAGGGTTTAGCAGTCTTAAAAAGACACGGCGAGAAGTTATTTCGAAGGATCGGTGTGTTGTGACACGCTCATACTAATTTTGCAGTCTTCCTGCATTACTTCATATGAATTATTTAAAACAACCCACACCCTACCAACACAATGACTTGCGTCTTCTTTCATTCTCTATTTAATATTCTTGTTGCTGTTGTTAAAATCAGAAGACAACCTTCTGGCTTTCTGTTTTGTTTGTACTTGTGAGAAAGGCAAAGGAAGTTTTTTTAAAAAAATGTTAATGTCTGCTTGTATATATAGTTGATTTTTTTTTAAATGCACTACTTTGGTGTCCTCTTCTGCTTCTTTTTCTTGTGAGTTTCCATGTGTAATCAACAGACACTAAGTACATCATTAGGACATACTAAAATTTTTTCCATAGCCCTGGGGCCATCTTGCACTCTGTTTTTTTTCATTAGAGCCCCACACATGGTGTTTTCAGTAAATTTTCATTTCCTAGGATCTAGTCTTTTTCCACTGAACTCATATTTTTCCCTGATTTCCTTTTAGATTATAAAACTGTTGCCAAATTAGACATGGTTTTTAAAAAAACACCACCACTACCTCTCCTGATGTTGAATTAGTATTTAATTCAGCCACCCAGTAGGAATATCAACAGTCACCCATTCAAGTGACAAAATTAAAAATTTTTTCATCCAGTCATGGCCTGGAAAGAATAACTGATTTTACTACTCAGTTACCTGACTTGACACTGATTTTCCATTTCCATGACAATGATCCCACCATCAGCAAATATCAATTGAATGCCTACAATTCAGAAAGCAAAGGGCGGTGCCCAGGTCTGAGTATGAGGTCCATTAATAACTCCCCACTCCTTCCTTTCCTGTTTGGAAGACATAGTTAGAGGCTTACCCAGCAACCACACCATTTCCCGCTTCCCCACTCCCCCTTCACACGCACACTTCCTCCCAGCAGACAGAATCTGCCATGCAACATGGAGACTGAAAATGCCAGGTATATGCTTTCCCAGCCTCCCTTGTGTTTACAGCACCAGCCATGGCCACTGTGACCTGAAGGGAAGTCTGCTGAGACTGGGGTAAGAAACAGGGGAAACAGGGCAAAAGAACATGGTTCTTCTCTTTGATTAAAAGGATTTTGAGAAAAGTTATCCCCTTTCAACTTTTTAAGATACAATTGTTTAAGAAAAGTGCTGAGGGATTAGGCAGCCATCTTGCAATCATGAAGGAAAAAGCTGAAGACCAGAAAGCAATATTCTGAGGAGGACCAAGCCAAGAAGCAAGAAAGAGATGGAGTTCTCAATGACATTTTGAGCCATGGCACCAAACTTGGAATTTTCCTGCCCCTGCAATTTATATTACGCGGAATAATGATTGCATTTCTTATCAAATCCATCTTCAAATGGCTAGTCTGTATTTTGCAGTTGAAGGTATCCCAACTAATATATCTGCTTAATTCTTCTTCCTTCAAAATTCAACTGAGACATCAATGCCCTATGAAATTTCCCTCAATAGCATCTTTGGCCCACCCCATAGCAACCTCATCCCCATCCCCATCCAGGTGGAACAAAATGACCCTTACTTTCAATTCCCATGTTACCCTGACATACAGATGCTTATTTTCTTACAAAACTTAGATCCTCAAAGCTCCCTCTCATTCACTAGCTCTCAAGTCCAATGCAACAGGGTCTAGTTGATGTGATCACTTGCCCCATCTGTTGGCGGCAGGCAGAGTTAAGTGTCTTTACTAAGAGGGAGAATCTCTGCTCACAACCTAGGAAGGACAAGGACAGTAGCTGAAAGTTCAGAAGCAGAGGAAATTCTTTGTTGCTCTATATTGAAGCCATCAACGTTTCCGTCTCCTCTTCAAGATCATAATAAGCACTTTGAATGAAGGGATTGTGTCTTTCTGCACAAAGTTTAGCACATAGTAGATCCTCAATAACTGCTTGTTAAAATAAGCTGATAATTATAGAATTTCAATGTTAAAGCTCAATGACACCTTAGAGATTATTTACTATAACCTCCTAATTTTATAGCTAAGGATATTGAGGACTGGAAAGTTTAAATAATCTTCCCAATTTGTAAAATAGGGGCAAAGCTAGAACTACTACCAAAATCTCCTAATCCAGTGTTCTTTCTATTCCACCAGAGGTATGAATGCATTTGTAATCTAGGTGGACAGAAAGGATATCTTCAAAAACATAACTAAAAACGCATGCAGATACAATAAGCATCACATTTTGTTGCAAGAGGGGAGACAATGTTTTGGACCCGGATGGATGGTGAACATTAGCTATTACACATGTCAGGTAGCACAGTACTATGGATTCTTGGACTTGTTGCCTTCACCTTTTGATATCAGCTTGTAGTGGGCATCCCTGACTTTCCAGTCTAAATTTGGAGAACATCCCATTTATTTTCTCCACAGCACCTGCGACATTTTCACTTCTCTCAATTTACCACATAACACTGCACATTTATTTATGTGCTTATGTGTTCACTTGTTTGTTTAATTGGCATCTTCTCCAGAAGAGCAAAGGCCAGGTCTATTTTGTTCCTGACTCTACATCCAGCACTTCACAGAGTCACTGATAATTAGTAGACACTCAGTATCTAATCAGTCATTAACTTATTCAGCAACATTCCAGATGATGGGGGTACAAAAATGCAGAAGAAAGGCAAAAGCCCTGCCCTCTTGGAACTTATAGTCTATTTGGGGAAGACAGAAACTAAGCAATATAACATAAGCACAATACTGCATATTTAAGGAATTTCAGATGCCACCAACTTGAAGATGCATTGTTACTTCTATGTGTGAACAAAGAAAAAGACGTCACAAACTTTGCCATGCCATTGGTATTTTTCGATGCATCATAACCTCAGAGAGTTCCTTGAATTGATGAATGAATTAGGTTGGAATTAGGTCTGGAGGGATAGTGGAATATCAGAGAAGTGGGTAGTCATAAAGAACTGATATATGAATCAAGAACTAACCTTGTATTTACAAGGTATGTAGTAACTTTGGTGGCAGATATATCCTGACCCCAGCCCTGGCAATCATTTGTTGTGTGGGCTTGAGCAAGTTCTTGAGTCTCAGTTTCCTAATTTGGAAAATGGGTACTATAAAATATGACATTTCAGATAATGTATGTAAAAAGACCCTGAACTTAATGGAGACTCAATAAATAATGGTAGTTTTTATTACCTTTACCATTTTACTCGGCAACGCCTCAGGTGAATTCTAGTTGATATCCTGTTTGTTTATTTTAACTGTTGGACCCTTGTCTTGATTTGCCAGTTCTAGGCTTCCCCACCTCCCACCCCTCCCGCCCCCATGACCTCCCATAGACTCTGTGCTCATCTCGTGCACCTTCTGTTTCAACTTGTCACTTGTCTGTCTTCCCTACTAAATTACAAATTCCTTGAACATGTGAACCCTGACTTATTTATATCCATCATATCCATAATACAATGCTTGGAACCTAGAAGGTTCTTATAATACTTGTTGACTGAATGTGAGACCAAATATATTTTTGTTGGGGAAAGGGCCTTCCAGGTAAAGGAAAAGTTTTTATAAAAGCCCTGGTGGGGCTTCCCTAGTGGCGCAGTGGTTGAGAGTCTGTCTGCCGATGCAGGGGACACGGGTTCGTGCCCGGGTCCGGGAAGATCCCACATGCCGCGGAGCAGCTGGGCCCGTAAGCCATGGCCGCTGAGCCTGCGCGTATGGAGCCTGTGCTCCGCAACGGGAGAGGCCACAACAGTGAGAGGTCCACGTACCGCAAAAAAAAAAAAAAAAAAAAGCCCTGGTGATAGATACATTAGGCATCCATCTATTCACTCAACAAAACTTCTTTCAAGTGTTAACTGGCAATAGATTCAGAGACGATTACTGCTCCTTGGAGCACAGGGAACATCCCATGGAATAAGCAGGTTAGTCCTCATCTTGGGCTTTCTCCATCACACTAGTTAATCTCTACCATAGGTGGTTACTCATCCAGTTTGATTTGCATGTGCTGTTCCAGCAGTCCCTCTCCATGGAAAGCTGTTAACTTTATAAGGTTTTAAAGAGACTGCAGATGTTTCTCAACACTTTTTCATGGGTGCCAGAATTTACATCCACCACTGCTCTGCGGGAGGGCTGCCTTTAGGTAATGCAAAACAGCAGGGGGGGGGGGGGATTGATCTGCCTGCTTCCTTCAGACAGGTGTGCCTCGGAGAGCATGAGATCAGCTGTAGGCCCATGAACTGACATGCCAACCTGCAAAGTCACTTCTCTGAAAATGCTTTAGCTTTTTTCATTACTTGAGAACTAAGCAGGGCATTAAAAAATGTCCAAAACCAAACTCCCCATTGAAATTTTGAGGTCTCTCTATGCAAAAATAATCTTTTCCTGGTTTTGCAGGTCAAGAAACCATTAGAAAGGAATCATCCCAGCTGCCCAAAAATGGTCTCGAGTCCAACCGCCGAGGCGCCAAAGCCAACACCACGTTGACGCAGATGGAGAGCCAGCCAGAAAAGGTAGAGCGCCCGTGTTAGGCTCTCTCTGCTCCTCCAGCCCGGGAGTGAAGGGAGTGGAAGAAGGGAGGAGAGGAATGCAGACCAAAAAAATCAACACAGTGCAACATGTCTCATAGTCAAGTCAGCCATGGCAGGGTCTTATAATGCTGTTCACCAGTTTTTGCATCGTGCAGACAGAGCCAGCTCCCGTATCAGACGAGCCACTTATAATCTTCCATCTTGGTACCTGCCCACAGGCCTCAAATAATCAGACAAGGAACAGTTCTGATGAGAGCTGAAAATACCCTTTAACTTATAGAAGCTTACCGTCAAATGATGGATAATAGCTTGAATTCAGTTAAGCAGAAACAGTTAGCAAAATATAATGGAGCATGGAAGTTGTGAATCCAGAGTTCAAGCTCTTGCTTTAATTTCAAGTCTATTTCTTGCTAACTTTGCCACCTGGGACTGGTCTCTGGTTCTCTCTGAGTGCTACTTTCCTAATTTTTCTAATTTTCTAATAGAAATATTTAACTTATCTACCTGTCCGTTATTGGTCAAAGATTAAATGATTAAATGATCTCATGATATCCTGTTGATTTAAAAGAACTGTACAGGGAGTTCCCTGGCGGTCCAGTGGTTAGGACTCCTTGCTCTCACTGCCGAGGGCTAGGTTCAATCCCTGGTCGGGGATTGAAGATCCCACAAGTCTCGGGGCCATAAATAAATAAATAAACAAACAAAAATTTAAAACAGAACTGTACAAATGTTGGATTGTGTCTTATGGCTTAAATGATAAAATAAGAGGGTATATTTAAAGTTAGCATGACAATATAGATATACTTTAGGAATAAGAATATCATTCTTATTTAAACTTCTGATGCAGTTTGGAATGGAAAGCAGATTTTGTTTCCAGACAGGTAGCTTTGCAGAGTGGTTCACAGGGGGTGCATATTTTCCCATCCCCTTCCTCCTAATCCTTCTCTGGGAGCAAACAGGATAATCTTTTGATCTTTCTGCTTTATTGGCAATGTATATGGTGTGGCTAGAAAAATACGAGGCAAAAATGAGGCAAAGAATGGCTCCTTCACATTTTGCACTGCCTTGCTTTAAGGACTCAGTGAAATAAGGTATGGAAAAAGCACTTCAAAAAGAATAAAGTGAAAAAAAAAGAGGGGAAAAAAAAAGAATAAAGGGGTTTACAAATGATCTCTTAAGCACAGTTTTGATCATGCTCAAAAACCCTGTGAGCCTCCATTGCCCATAAAACAACAGTAGCACCTGGCACTCAAAGTCATCCACACTTCCTCAGCCCCTTCCTTCTCTGCTGCTTTAGCGCAAAGACAAGGTCCTCTCGCACCTGCGCCTCTCACCTTCCCTCTGCTGGGACCATGCACCCTGCACTACCCATTCTTCCATCACCACCACCAACACACCCCACCCCTGCCCACGTCTGGGCCTCCAGGAGCCTAGTCTTTCCTGCCTGGAATCCATTTCTTTCTCATATCTGCCTCTTAAAAGCTTGCTCATTTTTCAGGACCTCCCTGGTGGCCCAGTGGGTGGGACTCCACGCTCCCAATGCAGGGGCCCCAGATTTGATCCCTCGTTGGGGAACTAGATCCCGCATGCATGCCGCAACTAAGCCCGCATGCCACAACTAAGGCCCAGCGCAGCCTAAATAAATAAATCATAATTTTTAAAAAGCCTGCTTATTTTTCAAAGCTCTTTTCTTTCAGGAAGCCTTTTCGGGTAGCCTCCCGCCCCATCCCCACACACACCATCAATCCCATTTCAAATGTATCCTTCCTACCCCCTCAACTCCTAAAGACTTCATACCATATTCGTATCATTATGCCTTCTGACCTCCCGTACCACTTCTTTGCTGTAATTTTTTAAAGCGTGTGTAATAGTGTAAGCCAAGCTCTGATTAAGAGACCAGGTGATAAACTCCCAGAAGGCAAGGAAGACACCTGGACATCCACTTTGCATAGGTTTCCTCAGTGCTTGCACAGGATTGAACACTTCGCAGGCACTCCTGGATGCGTATGCCTCAGCTGATTTGACTGCCATGGTTGCTGGGGGAGATTTTCTGCTTTAAATATCTAGTTTAGGGCTTCCCTGGTGGCGCAGTGGTTGAGAGTCCGCCTGCCGATGCAGCGGACACGGGTTCGTGCCCCGGTCCGGGAAGATCCCACAGGCAGCGGAGCGGCTGGGCCCGTGAGCCATGGCTGCTGAGCCTGCGCGTCCGGAGCCTGTGCTCCACAACGGGAGAGGCCACAACGGTGAGAGGCCCGCGTACCGAAAAAAAAAAAAAAAATCTAGATTATACTTTTAAATAGGTAGTAACTGTAGCATGAACAGTCTTTGAAACTATAAAATCTCTCCTTACGATGGCCTAGACAGCCGTGTCCGCACAGCACAGGTACAATCATTCTAAAGTTATACCTTGGTGAATTTGATTACAGAGAAGTGCTGATGTTTGCGGACAGCTTACTGCCTGCCAGGCATTGTTCTAGGTGTCTCACATGTATATTCCCGTTTAATACTCAGAACAATCTTAAGAAATGAATACTGTTATTAGCTTCTCCACCGTATAGATGGAGAAACTAAGACCCAGAGAAATGTAAGGACACAGAGCAAGGCAGCAAAGATTCAGATGCAGAGTCCAGCCTCAGAACCGGAGCTACACTCCGCTCTATTGCGTTTCATGTAAAAGCGCCCCAAATGTCTTGACTACTTTTGCTACTAAACTGATCTTTATTCGAAGCTACCTAAACCTTACCTTACTTGAGTTTGAAAGGAAGGCCACAAAAACCCCCTCTTCCACACTTCCCACTGTGCCTGCCCCTTGGGACTTCTGCTTTTGTGTTCTATTCATCTCCCCAACATCTAACAACCACTAAAGAAGTAGCAGAGCTTCCTTCAAATGTAAACTGTGGTAAGTACCAGGATGTTTGGAACCCAAGGAGCTACTGAATCAGTCACTGTTTGCTGCTCCCTCTAACAAATATTTCTTTGAGATCCTTGAATGACTCAATCACACATCCCACACCTGCTGCCCTGAGATCTGAGCTGTGCTGGGAGTACACAGTGTCAAAGGGTGAGCCCGTTTATAGACTCGGTACAATGATGTACTAGTGAGGAGAAAACAACCCTCATTTATGTAACACTGAAAATTCAGGATGGGTAACCTAGACGAGAACCCAGGAAATATAAATATTGAAACATGACAAATGATGATACAACAATATTATTACTAACCAAGGTACAAACATCTCTTTAAAATGGTGCCACAAAATGTTTCATCATATTCCAAATCAGTTTCCCTACTGGAGTCATAGGTCATGAACCTTCTGAAAGTGAATACAAAATTTATGTGAACTTACATATGTTTTTTTTTTGGCCAGAAGACCCACAGATCTTATGAACCTGAAAGCCCCAGTCATGAGGCTTTCTCCTGCAAAGAGGCTTTGTCCTACTGCACAGTGACTGGGGTTAGGACCACTAAGTCATGATGCCTAGGACCAGCTTTTGGTCCCACTGTGCAAAATCCTTTCAGATGGTCTGGTTTAGAAGTGTAAGTATGTCTGTGCCTCTACTGGAACTCCCCCCAGCAGAAGCGACATGTCTGTTAAGAGAAAAAATCATAACACAGATAATGTCCTTCCTACCAGGACCCAAAAGGTGACCTTGACTGTTCTCAGGTTCTATCGACTACATAATTCTTATTGACTGCCACGTGGTACCTACAGAAATACGACCCTTCAAAGGCCATTTCACGTACTAGAGGAGGAACTGTAGTGACAGAATTTGTAAATGAAACTGCTTTTCATTTACACATTGTTTACATTCCTCCAGAGCCAGATCCCGTCCTTTCTCTTCCATCACAGTCTAAACTATTCCCTGTACACAACTCTTTTCTCGGCCACTCCCTTGCTCTGAGTGCCTGTTAGTATGTCTGAAATTTACTTTCCAATGTTTTGGCGCAGTGTGATGTTATATACACAGTAGTCATGTTAATCTACCCTGTACATGTAGACAGTTGATTTAACCAGGATTCCCACTTTCCAGAGGGTGAATTAGCATTTCAACAGAAGGTCCACATGCCAGGAATTCAGCGCTGTCCATCTTCCAGCAATACCAAAGACTTCCTTCCTTAGCATAATCGTGGTAAGATGGGCTCCCATGGGTGAAATCATAGGTGTTTAAGTCACGGGATTGGCTAAAGCATGCATTCTCAGTGGGAGACATATATTCCGCAAGCGGGCAAAATTTGTTTGGTTGGGGAGGGATAAAAAAAGCTTGAAATATTGCGAGGGTTTCACGTTCTTCCAAAGCACAGCCCTACCTGAAAACATCTTATGCCTTAGTATTTAATTTCTCTCAAGTTAAATTGACTTAAAAATTTCTCCTTTGGGTGTAGTAATGAAAAAATACGTGGAGGAACATCTGGCTAAAATATTTTAACATCCTCTACGCCCTGTAGGAATACAGAATATAGCCAATTCTCTGTCCTTTATTTTTAGGATCAGCGAGTATGTTAGCTCTAGGCTTGTCGTATGTGACGTTTGTCATGTTGAGGTACATTCTTTCTATACCTAATATGCTGAGAGCTCTTATTATGAAAGGATGTTGAATTTTTGTCAAACGTTTTTTCTGCCTCTATTGAAGTGATCATATAATTTTTATCTCTCATTCTGTTCATGCCCTGTGTCACATTTATTGATTTGCATATGTTGAACAATCCTTCCATCCCAGGGATAAATCCCACTTAGTCATGTTGAGTCCTTTTAATGTGCCATTGAATTTGGTTCGCTAGCATTTTGTTGAGGATTTTTGCATCTGTACGCATCAGGGATATTGACCTGTAATTTTCTTTTCTTGTAATGTTGCCTGGCTTTGATAGCAGGGTAATGCTAGCCTCATAAAATGAGTTTCAAAGTGTTCCCTTCTCTTCAATTTTTTGGAAGTGTTTGAGAAGGACTGGTAACATTTTTCTTTAAATATTTTGTAGAATTAACCTGTGAAGCCGTCTAGTCCTGGGCTTTTATTTGTTGGGAGATTTTTGATTACTGATTTAATCTCCTTACTGGTAATTGGTATGTTCAGATTTTCTATTTCTTCCTGATTTTAGTCTTGATGGGTTGTATGTTTCTAAGAAGTTTTCCATTTCTTCAAGGTTTTTCAGTGTGTTAGCATACAATTGTTCATAGTAGCCTCTTACGATCATTTGTATTTCTTTGATATCCGTTGTTATGCTTAATAGTGAAAGGTTAAAAGCATTTTCTCTAAGATCAGAAACAAGACAAGGATGTCCACTCTCACCACTTCTATTTAACATAGTACTGGAAGTCCTAGACACAACAGTTAGGCCAAAGTAAATAAATAAACACATAAAAGGCATTCAAATTGGAAAGGAAGAAGTAAAACGATCCGTTTGCAGATGGCATGATCTTATATACAGAAAACCCTAAAGACGCCAGCAAATAGCTGTTAGAACTAATAAATTCAGTAAAGTTTCAGGATATAAAATCAGCTCACAAAATCAGGTGCATTTCTATATACTAACAATGAACTATCTGAAAGAGAAACTAAGAAAGAAATCCCCTTTACAATAACATCAAAAACAACAAAATATTTAGAAATAAAATATTTTTAGTATCAATGCCCTAGATTTGATCCCTGAACTGTCCTGTATTCTACCTCTGATTCTAGGAATACTTGTTTGCCTGATGGAGGCATTGTTGCTACGCCACTGGACACTGCCCTGCCCACCTCTCTGAGCACATCATATGGTTTAAATCTCCCTCTCATTCCCTTAGCTTTAGCCCACTGACATTTCTCACCCGCGTTACCACACTTGCTCTTTGCTCTACCTGGAGGGCTTTGGTTCCACCTCCCAGAATATGCAATGCCCTCATCATTCCATTGTCTGATCAGAAGTTGCTTCTTTAGAGAGCCTTTCCCTAAGAAACTCAGCTAGGAACTTCCTTGGTGGCGCAGTGGATAAGACTCCGTTCCCCCGACACAGGGGGCCCGGGTTCGATCCCTGGTCAGGGAACTAGATCCCACTTGCATGCCACAACTAAGAGTTTGCATGCCATAACCAAGGAGCCCACATGCCGCAACTGAGGAGCCTGCGAGCCGCAACTAAGACCCGGCACAACCAAATAAATAAATATTTTTAAAAATCTATAAAAAAAGAAACAGCTAAAGTAGCCCCTTTCTAGGCACGCACCATTACACTAACTTGAATTATGGACTTCAACCCTCTTATCACTCTCTGAAACTGGCTTATCACCAACCAAAGCGTTTATTTCCTGATTTATTTCATTACTCTCTCTCCTCAACCTGACTGAAAGCTTCTGAAGTGTGGTAACTATTTCTGTCTATATCGGGGGTGCAGTGTCTGGCACCTACTAGGTACTAAGTACTTTATCATTTATTTGTTGATAAAGTACTTTTTGTGTACTGAAACTGGTTATGTTAATAGTGCCCCTTCAGCTGAATATTAAATAACCTCATCTCCCTCTGAAGCTTAATATTCACCTACAGATGCTCCTTTAGGCTAAGTCTTTTCTAGGCAAACTCTTGTTTCAGGAAGCAATTCTCTCTCGCAGGCTAGTTTTTCTGAAAATTATCACATCAAAACTTTTTTTTCTAAAGGTTTGTTTCAGTTAAAGGAGGGGACTTTCCCAGGTAGAAGCACCTAAATGACCACTAAGAAAATGGTTCTAAGAATTCTTATCTATCATATTTTCATTAGCCAGGTGCAGACAAATTGCACAAGGGTTGGGGGGAGGGGGAGAATCTTTGAATTGACACTAGAGATGACCAAATTTTCTGAAGGACTTTTGAAGAGGAAACTCTGAGTAGGCAGGCAGTATTTTCTAACACTCTTCTGATACGCAGATATCAGATATATTTGTTCAGAAGCCTTCAGGTGAGTGGTTGTTTGGGATATGCATCCCTGTTTAATTAAGGAACCCATTTCCTGGGACTGAGTAGACACTAGATGGGTATCTAAGTTTCAGAAAACCCCGGCTGAAGTGACTGGAGCTATTGGCAGACAAGGTCAAAGTGTTTATAAGCAAGGAGTTAAGTTTCTTCTTCTGGCTGCAGAGGAATGACAGACACCATGTTTCGGTCTATTGAGATTTTTTTTTTTTTCCTTTTCCAAACTTCCCCACCCAGAATTAACATGAATTTGGCACTGTCCTGACAGAAATTTCAAACAGAAAATTGTGATGGGTTTTGCATGCGTGGAAAGGCTTGATATATGTTCTCCTCTGTTCAAGCAGGCAGGGTATATACTATGCCATTTAACGTAATTGAGCTCTACTATTAAGAACCTTTATCAAAGAATGTACAAGACTTTCCCCCTGCTAGTAGCTTGCCAACCTCAGACAGTCAGAGAAACCAGAATCTGAGAATGGGTGATGCATTTCGGAAGGAAATATAATCATAAAGTGAAACTATCTGAACTGCGGAGGTTATTTTCTTAGACTGAAGGCGGAAAAGAGAATCCAGAAAAGGAGGAAAAAAGAAATTTGAGGGAGAGAAAAAGTGTGACTTTACAGTTCTGTATTCACAATATTTAGTGTGTACTCTAGCAAGTATTGCGAAAGTCTAAATTCCCTTGAAAATTAATCATGGGACTATAAATCCTAACAGAGGGGAACAGAACTATGCTGCTATGGATTGAATTGTGTTCCCCCAAATTCCTTTGTTGAAGTCCTAACCCCCGATGCAAACTATATTTGGAGATAGGGCACTTAGGAGGTAAATAAGGTTAAATGAGGTCATAACGGTGGTGTTCTATAGAACTGCTAAGAAGAGGAAGAGAGAGGTCTCTCTCTCTGAACACACACAAAGAAGAGGTCATGCTAGCACACGGCGAGATACTGGCCACCTACAAGCCAGAAAAAGAGGACTCATCAGAAGCTGATACCCCAATATCAAACTTCTGGCCTCCAAAACTCTGAGAAAATACATGTCTGCTGTTTAAGCCAGGGGTCCCCAACCCCCGGGCTGCAGGCGGGTACCAACCAGTCTGCGGCCCGTTAGGAACCGGGCCGCACAGCAGGAGGTGAGCGGTGGGCGAGTGAGCGAAGCTTCATCTGCCACTCCCCATCGCTCCCCATTGCTCCCACCCGTTCCCCACAGCTCCCCACCGCTCCCCATCGCTCCCCACCGCTCCCCATCGCTCCCCACCACTCCCCATCGCTCCCCACTGCTCGTGTTCCCGCCTGCACCACCTGCCCCATCCCGTCCATGGAAAAATTGTCTTCCACGAAACTGGTCCCTGTTGCCAAAAAGTTCGGGGACCATTGGACTTTAAGCCAGCCAATCTATGGTATTTTGATATACTAAGACAAGCTAAGACAAATTTCCCACCCTCCACTTCTCCTGGTGGGCTGACAGAAGTTGCTAAGCCCTGAATCATAAATGAGGCAGCTTTCTTTATAGAGCTTGAAAGACCAGCCTTCCCGCTTCAAGAATGAAGTGCTCCTTCCAATGCTATGTGACATGCGTTACAGGGAGTAGTATTCACTTATTGTAAAGTTATCCCTCCCGCACACACACACAAAGTGGTAAGATTAATACTAAGAATAGTAAGGTATTTGGGAGACAGTCTGCCAATACCTATCAAAATGTAAAATTCATACACAAAATGTAAAATACGTATACCAAAAAATTGGGACAAAGGTCCCGATTACATTTCAAAGAGTTTATCCTTAAAAAGTCCACTCACCAAAATGTGCAAAGATGGACACATAATAATACTCACTGCTGCGTGGTTTGTAATAGAAAAATACTGGAAGCAGCTGAATTGTCCATCAGTAGAGCACTAGTTAAGTAAATTACGATATAGTCATACGCTAGAGTATTGTACTACAGTGAAAAAGAATGGGACATTTGTATATATGTCTGTGCCCATCCTTGGTCAGTTTACCCTCACAAATCATCCCCCTGTTCTTCTCTGTATCACGGGAGAGCCCACCAGCTCATGCTGCATCCCATGTCTGCGGGTACCTGCCTGTGCTTGGCCAATGGAAAGCTCTTGAAGGATATTTGAGGGGCAGTATTTCGACTGCAACTCTGTCTCCATAGAGCTCAGATCCCACTGGACAGAGCCACTGCGGCTCCGGCTTCCTTCTGGTGAGACAAGCCCCCAACTCTTCCCTTTGACCCACCACGGTAGGGAGGTAATAGCTTCACGCTGTTGCTCACGTCTTGGTTGCCTCATCATCCTCTGTTTGACTTCTCAGCGATTCTATAACCTGTGTAACCAGTTCCATCATGTATTAAGTTCACTCTTTTGAAGCCCTCAGACACAGTGCTGGTATGGAACAGAAACAGGGTCAAGGGGAGAAGCAACCTTTGGAACACTGTAGTGGATGCTCCTTTCTGCACGAAACAACAGGATATCTATCCATAAACATGTATTTGTATATGATCTGAACAATCATACAAAGATCATTAATAGTAGAAGCTTCTGTAAATGGGCAGTGGAGGTCTGAAGCGAAATGGAAATTTACCCTCCACTGTATATGTGTTAATACTATTTGAATTTTTACCATATGCAGGCATTTAAAAAAGCTTAAACTTAGTTAAGCTAATAAAAATACTTTTCGATTTATGCTGTGATTTTTAGTTTAAGAGGGCTTTCTCTTGTATGACTACGTTTGGACCTATGACCCTGAGGCTGACAGGATGAAGGTCAGAGAATTTCTATCCCACAGAAGCTATAATGATCATGTCACTCCTGTGCTTAAACCCTCCAGCGCTTGCTATGGTTTTTTGGAGAAAGACTAGAATCAATTACACTTTGCAGCCTCACCACTGTCCACTCGTCTCTGCAGCCTCTTCCAGCCCAGGCAGCACCTTACTCTCCGTGTACCAGCCTTACTGGGCTTCTCCTAGTTGCTGGAAATTACAACTCTCTTCCTCTCACCTCGAGGTCTGCTGACACCCTGTCCTTCCTGCCCAAGGGCTATGTTCTCACTACTAGTTAATATACACGAGATGTGGCTTAAAATCATACTGGCTCAGTTGCTCCAACTGTAACTTATTTCTTTCCATGTATTTATATTTGTGTGATTGTTTGATTAATACCAGCTTTCAACGAAAGCGTTATTTTAACGAATGACTGACAATGTTGAAGTCACACTACGCTTGAGTGGGAAACCATAACTAGCCCTTACTGACCCCTGGCAACACTTCCAGATCCTTAAACAATGGGTGACTTACTCAAGCAGAAAGTGCTTGCGTTTCTGCACGTTATTTTTAAAGCAAGTACATGTCCATTTCTGTACAGAGTCTATAACACCTTGAAAGTCAAATAGCTTTGTGTAGAATATTAATAGTTAAAATTGTGTTTGTTAATGAAGAAACGGGCAAACATTAATAAAAGAAAATCAATAGGCTAACTGCATATTTCTCCTCTTTTCTTTCTGTTCCTTCTCCTACAAGATCAGAAAAAGATTTACTAACAATTAAATAACAAGGAATATGTTCTTGTTCTTCTAGTTAATAATCTTTCCTCTACGTAACCTCAGAACTTGTATTTCTAGTTTTCAGGTGTGGGAGCTCAGGTGTAATATGTTCTAGACATTCAATCAGTCACTTCAGAGCCCACTGTGTGCCTGGTCTCCCAAAGGACCTAAATCAATCCCTGTCCTGCGTTTCAGGCATTTCTGTTATAATGATGATTATAAATGGCCTCCTGTATCAGGTGCTTTGCTGCTGTGCTGAAGAGTGGGAGTGTTTTCCTCCTGGGCTTCCCAATATTCAGGCACGATTTCTTTAAGCCATACAAATGGCTGAAATCGAAGCAAGGGCCATCAGAAACATGTGCAGTGAAAATGTGTTCAACATGGGGTCAAACTCAAGAGTTCAAGGAAGAGAAGATGAGGGTCATCTGATTAGATGACCTAGAAAGTCAACATCACACGTCTCTGGTGCCCAGAAACAGAAGGTTAAATTTACGGGCCACTCTGTTCAATGGCCCCTGCCAGTGAAGGATCTGTCACAGGAAGATGGGTGTAGTCTGTCTGCCAAGTGAATGTTCAGACATTTCCACTTGGATTCAGTCCCGAATGCCCGGGTCCCTTCCAATCCAGGCTTAAGGTGAACTCCAGCTTCTGAGTGTTCAGGGCCTGCTACTCACTGTAGTGGGTCACATGGGAAGAGCCAGGGGGACTGGCCAGATTGCTCCAAGAATATAACAAACGACGTGACGGATAACTCAGAGTGTCTGTTTCCCGGCAGTGGGTGATTAATAAACAGCCCACGGTCAGGCCCCGACATGCACAGTCAATACACAGACTATTTTGTGACTCTAGACAAATGGTGCCCCGGCTTTTCTCAAGATGACAGTGAATTACACTCCCTCCCACTCTCTCTCTCTCTCTCTCACACACACACACACACACACACACACACACATACACACACCACCACCACCACTATTACTATTATTTATCAAATAGTTACAGGGAGGCCAGACGCTGAGCTAAAAGCTTCAAGGAATATCATAGGAAAACATATGATTCCTGCCCTCAAGAGCTCATAGTCCCGACTTACCTTGTGCTTCTATAAATGTCTCTACGAGCACCTCGGATAAGAATGATAACCATAGCTAGAGTTAGTGAGCACTTACTACGTGCTAAACGCTATGTTGACTGATTTACATGTTTTATCCAATTTAATCCTCACAATAACCCTCAGAATCCTCGGGGGGCGCTATGATTTTTATCCTCACTATACTGATTAAGACACCAAACAGAAACACAAATGAGTTAGTTAAAACTTGCCCGGGGTCATAGAAGCAGGATGTAGTAGGTCTGGGGTTCAAGTATAGGAGTCAGTCTGGCTGTAAAGCCTGGTATCTTACTTACTCCCCGAGAATAATCAACGCTGTAATTTAGTAAATATTTCCTATGGCCCAGGCACCGTGCTGAGTTATCTCACATGCATTCCTTTATTTAGCGCTCACAATTAGTGATTAATCTCATTTATGGAATACTTTTTAAGATGCTTTCATTTGCTCCTTCCCACATTTCTGTAATAGCAGTACTATTTTTATCTTACAGATGAGCAAACTGAGGCTTAGGCAGTCATAAAACTTTCCCAGGGTTAACACTGCGGGATTCAATCCTTGATCAGTTTTCCCCAAGGCTTGACTCCTGCACATTAACGTTATATGACAGTTCAAGGAAAATGCCTTCAGACAGTATCCCAGACAAACATTATCCTGAGAAAGACAGTAATACTGCCATTTATATAGCGCTTAACTACTAACACTCAAATTTACTTGAGTCCCATGGTCAGTCTAGGTGCTAGTAGCTCAGATTGTAGGTGTCAAACTGAAGTTCAAAAGCTGAGGGGCAGGGCTTCCCTGGTGGCACACTGGTTAAGACTCTGCCTGCCAATGCAGGGGACACAGGTTCGAGGCCTGGTCCGGGAAGATCCCAGATGCCTTGGAGCAACTAAGCCTGTGCGTCACAACTACCGAGCCTGCGCTCTAGAGTCTGCAAGTCACAACTGCTGAGCCCACACGCCTAGAGCCCGTGCTCCACAAGAGAAGCCACCGCAATGAGAAGCCTGCGCACCGCAATGAAGAGTAGCCCCCGTTCGCCGCAACTAGAGAAAGTCCCTGTGCAGCAACAAAGACCCAACGCAACCAAAAATAAAAATAAATAAAATTTTAGAAAATGAATAAAATCTATCTTTAAAAAAAAAAAAAAGCTGAGGGGCAGGTCTAGAGTCATACCACTTTGTCCCCACTCCCTGACCTTCATTCTTTCACTTCATTCTTTCACTAGTTCACTTAAGAAACCACCATGCTCTGGAGAGAGAAAGCTGAAGAGGACCTTCTGCCTTCTGGAATTCACAGTCAGAGCAGAAGAGCTGAATTCTTTCCCTCTAAATATTTTCCACTCTTGTGTATGGATCCACTTGGACCTCCTGGTGGAAAGATGTGGGTTTGAAAGGGCAGATACTCTGACCCCTGCTGGTAACACTTGCCCCTGGGGCCACTCTTCTGATTCTCTTCACCTTCCTCTCCTTGAACTCTGGTGAAAGAAAAGCAGAAATTGACCTTCTCAGGAGACAGAACTGAACACTTGGCCCTGCTGGGGAGACTGGCTCTGCAATGGTTTTTCAGCATCCGCAAGCAAAGAGTTCTGGTAGCAACCTGAGAGCAAATCAGTAAACTGCAAGCCCTCAAAATGGGTCTACACTTTAGACGTCATCAGGTCCAACTTTCAGATAAGCTGCTGGTGGGAGTGGATGGGGGAGACAAGAACACTTCAGGAAAAGCACCAGACTTCCGCCAACAGCTTGGGGGCGGTGGAAAGACCTCGAAGAGGCAACTCCAGAAGTTCAGTAGGTAGGACAAGAAGGTACCAATGACCCTTTGATGATGATGGTGTTGATGAAGAAAACAGCTGCGAACGTATCCCACAGCTTGCAAGGTGTTTCCTGCCCTAGGCAGGAAGTTTTCCTGGGCTGATTATCTCTGGCTCTAACTTCCCCAGGCGACAAACGGTGAAGAGGAAAAAGCATGGGCTTTAGGACCAGACAAGTTAGAGGAGTTTCTTCTACATGTCTATGCAACCTTGGAGATTAATGACTGCAAACTCCCAAAGCAGTGCTCTGAGACAGTGCGGTGCGTGAATAAGAAGGCTTGTCATCGGAGGGCTCAGAAACCGCTGAGAAGGGGATCAGACAAGAGTGGAATACGGTGTCTGGGACGCACTGCAGGCTGCGCCCGGATCTTGGCTGAATCTGACGCTCGGGGTGGAGAAGCCCAGCACAGCAGCTACCCAGCGTGCGCCCAGCCCTCCCACCGCCGGCCGCGGCTGCCAGGAGGCCGGCCGCTGGCGGGAAGGGGTCAGGAAACCTCAGAGCCGCGCGTAGACAGCAGCCGCCTTGTTCCGCAGCCCGGTGGCTTTTTTTTTTTTTTTTTTTTTTTCCGCCTCCCAGGGGCCAGACATCCCCGTCCCAGTACCGCCCACCGCCCCCCCACCCCCCACCGTGCCGTTTCTTTCCGCCCTGGCTCTGAAAGCGTTAATCCCGGACCCCAGCCCCACTCCCGCCCAAGGTTCCTAAAAAAGAAAGGTGCAAACTTTGGTCCAGATAGGGAACGAATGATCAAAGCGAAGCCGATACTTCCTGTTGCCGGGACACTATATATAACGTGATGAGTGCACGGGCTGCAGAGACGCACCGGAGCGCTCACCCCGCAGCCGCCGCCTCTGAGCGCCTGAGGTTTCCCGGGGACCACAATGAACAAGTTGCTGTGCTGCGCGCTCGTGGTAAGTCCCTGGTCCGGGGACGCGGGCACCGGTGTCCCGGGCGCCTGGGGAGGCTTCTCGCCTCCCGGTCTCTCGACCTCCCCGAGGATTGATGGGGAAAAAGCTCGACTTGCTTCCTCTCCCAGGAGAGATTTGGGGTCAGGTTGGAACAGGAGACCTCTTTCAAGCTGCTTGTGCTTCTCCTAGGGTGTCCCTTTACACTGGGAAGTTCCTGCTGGGTTTATGGAGAAGAGACGAGCTCTGGACCGTTTTTATTTGAATGATTTTTTATCCATTCTATTTATTGTCTCTCTTCATCTCAGATGGTTCATACCATCTTTGCTTAGTTAACTTGGGCATCATCATCATTATTATTATCATTAGCAATAAAGTGGTCTCTTAGAATCAAGATAAGTTGGGAGATGTCAATTTTCTTAAAACTATCGCAATTAGAATAAAGTTTGGATGCAGTGAATATATGATACATCATTAGGCTCATTCCCCACTTAAGCAAATGCTATAGGAAATTTTGAATAAGTGGCACCAGAGAAAAGATCACACATGCACACACATTCTTTACTGAGCAGTTTAACATTTTACTAACTATTTATTATCAAAATGGGATATTTCAGTTCTCAATTTCAATGTAATGTGAGATAATGTTAATTAGTCTCTAAAATATAGTAAATAATTGAAGTTCAGCACTAAATAGAGCTAAAAGTTATTTTACACATACAATTTGGAAAAGAAGGAATCTCTGTAACTTTTAGCTTCTTTTTTTGTTTTTAATTTGGATTTTGACCAATCAAATTAATAAGATTTGTATGTAGATTATTCTATGACCAATGGCTTATTTCCTTTATGTCACTAGAGTGTGGAATGCAGTGAGACATGAATCAGACATTCATGAAAGGATAGGAAAATCCATATTTAAGCCACATATGTGTTTTGGAAGTTGTTGCAGTAACTGCATGAATATCAATGTCCAACCCACAAAGAGTGAATGGAAGGCTAGGAAGTCTTCCAATTGCTTCCTGGGACACACAACCATAAATAAGTAAATAAATAGCAAAGTCACTAAAGAAAAGGTAGATTAACAGGAGTCCACACTTAAGTATGCTAATCTTATGTACCACTACAGATAATACCTATATGTGTATGTGTGTATGTATATATGTATATTATATAAAATAACTCCACCAATATGGATAGTATGGAGAACTTTTTAAAAAGTGAAGCTTTATTAAAACAGGACACACATAGAGAATTGCACAAATCTTAAGTGTCTGAATTTCTCAAAGTGAACACTTGTGAGCCAGCACCCAGATCAAAGAACACCACATTACCAGCACCCTAGAAGCTTCCTGGGCTTTCTCCCTGTCACCACTATGGCTGTGGCTAGAGGAATCAATATTCTGACTTCTAATGCCAGAGATGAGTTTTGCTTATATTTGAACTTTATATAAATGAACTTTATGTACTTTTTTGTATCTGTTTGCTTTCAGTTAAGGTTCTACTGTGAGATCGTCTCCAGTGTTGGATGTACAAAAGCGCATCCGTTTTCACTGCTGTGTAGTATTCCATTGTGTGGCTACACCACAATTGACTTAATCATTCTAGTTTTTGGCTAGTATAAATAATTCTGCTATTAAAATGGGTACCCTTTTATTCTTCCTAGCTTTTTATATGCTCTCAAAGATTTAATTCATAATAAACATATTATCAGTAACTTAAATTTTAGAATTTCCATTAAATAATATATATACTTAATAATAAGTGTTTCAAAATAATAAGTAGACAAATGTTTTGATATCTGGTCTGTATATGGTTGAAGATATATATTTAGATAATACAGCTACTAATGGTCAATGATACAGCATTATCAAAAGAGAAACCTTTTATTGTCTTGAACACAGTAAATACTTTAAATAGGAATGATTTCCTTTTCCCTTTCTGTAGTTTCTGAGATTGACTTTATTTTATAAATAATTGAAAAAAGATACTTTGTACTTACACATGAAGAGTCCAAATGCCCTTCTGTAAACACCAAGATGTAGTTCTAAGAACCGGAAGCATTACAGCTATTTAGTCCTTTGTACCAGGCGTGCCACTAGGCACTAGGGACAGAATGGAAAACATGGACACGATTTCTGTCCCCATGGACCACACAGCCTAATGGGAAAAGCAGATATTGGATGCATAAGAAGAATAACAAAAGGAGAAGCACTAGGTGACTTGGGAACATAAAAGATCCTGCCTTCCAGGACCTCATAAAGAAAGTTGCTGTGCAGTGGTTACGAACTTGGTTATTTTGGATCAAAATTCAAATACCAGGACCACTGCTTACTTGATGAAAGATCGTGTGGCAATTTAGATGTCTCTTGAGTTTTAGTTTTCTATAAAATAGAGATAATAATATGCACACATGCAAGATAACCCCATAAAGTTCCTGTTCCATATTAACACTAGCTTCTAGCCTTATGCCCACAGATAACTGTAGGGCGCTCTAGACCCAAGTGAATTACGTACACAAAGTGCTGACGAAGCTCATGGGAGGGAGAGATGGCCACCAACTATAACCTTGAAGGAGCAATAGAATGTTTCACTGTTGGAGATAAAATCAAGGCATCCTGAATCTAAGAAGTGGAAGAAGGTAAAATCGTGAGGCAAAGTACAATTCTAGATTCTTTTTTTTTTTTTCGGTACACGGGCCTTTCACTGTTGTGGCCTCTCCCGTTGCGGAGCACAGGCTCCGGACGCGCAGGCTCAGCGGCCATGGCTCACGGGCCCAGCCGCTCCGTGGCATGTGGGATCTTCCCGGACCGGGGCACGAACCCGTGTCGCCTGCATCGGCAGGCGGACTCTCAACCACTGCGCCACCAGGGAAGCCCCCAATTCTAGATTCTTTTTGTGAGAGCGGAGGATATGCCTGTAAGCAAGCACTGAGGGGGTGTGGTCATTAGGACTAATGCCATAGTCATGGGCTTTCTGGAATGCTCACTGATGTAGCTAATTAGAGACCTACTCTGCGAGATGAGGTGGTCACATCACCAAGTCATTTCTTTCATGGTTGCTCAAGGAGCCTCCCTAGACCAGGAACGTCCTGGTCTAGGGCTAGATTTTAACTGGTGGCTGAAACGTCCCAACATGGAGCTCTAGAACCATCCACTGGCCTTCTCAAAGCTAAGCTCTGAATTAATGTGAGACACTAGGGCTTGGGGTTGGGGGGCGGGGTGAAGCACTGGGGGGTAGTAAATGTTTTTTCTCTGGACAACTGCCTGATGTGTCCGTCCTCCTTTTGCTGTTGTTTGTTTTGGTTTCCTTCCCTTCCTCCAGTGGTTGAGTATATCTGTCTAGCCTTTTTGTTTGTTTGTTTAAGAGAATGATAACTCTGAAGTTTTGGGGATAATCTAACATATACTCAGTCCACAACAGTCCTGAACCTCTGTCCCTAGCAACCTTTCTGGCCTCGATCACCCATGAACCGTCAGCACAATTCCTAATTTCAATCTGGTCTTTAATTTTACTTCTTAGGTTAAAACCACAGTTGTCAAATTCCACTGGTCAGGGAAGAAGGCTTTCTGTGCCAGATGTTTTATCCACTTAGTTCTAGAAGGAGAGCTATGGCGGTGTCTATCAAAGGGGCGCTAAGCACACACTCAAATATTCTTGCTCTACTATCCACTAACTTGCCAGCTGGGTTTTGCTCTAAGCAACTCTCAGCCCCCCTGCCTGCATGTTCCCTTTTTGTGAAAGCTTTCTGTGAAAAGCATTATTTCCTTTTGCATCTCGTTGACCAGCAGTATTTCCTTTAGCCTGAGTTTCTCCTTTGTGGTCCCCAAAAAGAGGACTGGAAAATATATTTCAGAGAAAGAGTAATTTTGTAAAAAATTATGTTTGCATTATACAACGCCTTACCTAATGATGCTTGGCTACCCCTGATGTTGTTACCATGGAGCAGAGATGCCAACATTATCTGTGTATTTGAGTGTCTTACCCTGTAGAGCAGTAGCTCTCCATCAGATCAGACTTTTTCCATGCACTTATTAAAGAAACCCTTTGTGGGCTTCCCTGGTGGCACAGTGGTTGAGAGTCCGCCTGCCGACGCAGGGGACACGGGTTCGTGCCCCGGTCCGGGAGGATCCCACATGCCGCGGAGCGGCTGGGCTCGTGAGCCATGGCCACTGAGCCTGCGAGTCCGGAGCCTGTGCTCCGCAACGGGAGAGGCCACAGCAGTGAGAGGCCCGCGTACCGCAAAGAAAAAAACAAACCCTTTGTAACAACTCCCTTGCTCTCCTGAAATGAAATTTAGAGCGCCTATATTTTACCTACATACAGAATTCTAAAAAATCAATATACTGGCATAATTATACTATAAAGGAGAAATAAAAAGAAAGTAATTTATAATAAAATAAGCTTCACTAGAAGACTTAGTGAAGTAATGTTATATTAGCATCTTTACATAGAATTGCCATGAACAGACTAGGAGGAACAAAGACGGGAGCACATGTGTCACATTGGGGTTCAAAACCATGATCAGTCCTGGCTTTGGTGCTGTGATTTTTTGAATGGAGAACAAATCTCGCTAAAGTTTTAAACAAAACAAAGTACAGCCCTCTATCAAATTTTATGTTGTTAAATTCCTAGAAAATTCAATATGTATAAAAAATCATGCGAAAACCACTTTATATGTATATACATATGTATATGTGTTTGTGTATATATATTTATATATTTTACATATGTGTATATATATGTGTGTGTGTGTATATAAATATATAAAATGGAGTTCAAATCCAGGCTCATATAATGATAAATGGGTTTTTGTTTTTTTTTTTTAACTTAGATCACTTATATCAGTCAATAGGACATTTGAAAGTATGTGGGACATGGGATTATTCTTGATCATTGGGGACATTTAGCAGCACATAGAAACTGTGACAACAGAAATCACCCACGAATTTCCAGAACTTCTAGGGGATAGTACTACACCTGTGGTAAACAAAATATGAGCCCTTTGCAAACGTAAATTTTCATCTGATTCATATTTATAGCCCCCAGGTCTGCACAGTGCCTGACGCTAAATGTGTGTTTGCTGAGTCAAAGGAGCTACGGTGAGATTTGCTGGGGTGTGTGTATAACCTACCAGCAATTTCCATGGAGATCCCAACAGAATGTAGCTTACTGTCGGAGATCTAACATTTTAATGTTAGCTTTGATCTCTTTCAAAATATAAATATAACACCCTACCCACCTGACCAGTATTTTAAATATTCTTTTGTCCATTTCTACTATGAAGATACATACCAATACTGTCGTGGAGGTCCATTCTTAAGAGAGCAACAAAAATGAACCAGATTTATATGTATACCCTTGCAGGTGCTACCTAACCTCAGCTGAATCCCCTTTTTGACCTTCCCATCAAGTGTTCATTCTTGGTTTGATCAATTTGATACATTCGTAAAATATCCCAATGGAGATGTCAAATAGGCATTTGGATTCAAAAAAGTTCAGAGCACAGGGGAAGCCTGGACTTGAGATAAGAAAATCTGGGTCACGAGCATAGAATGGGTTTTTTGTTTGTGTGTTTTTTCTGTTTGTTTGTTTTTAAGCCATAGGGAAGGATATTTCACAGGGCAAGAGAGGAAAGGAGGAAGCAGCTCCAGAGTACATTTCTGATATTGACAGTCAGGTAAACAAAATGCAAATATGAACAGTAATAGCAGCCATGTTTAGAAAAGAAAACAAAAATCAAAATAAAACTTAGCAACCCACAAGAGCAGGAACTAGTCAATCAGAAATCCTAGCGACATCTGTAAACTATCTATGCAAGAAGAAAGAGTGAGGTATAGCCAACTTGAAATACACACGGTATTTTTATGTGACATGTAATTAGTTTTTGGAACTCACTACCACAGAATATTTATTTTGGGGTAGCTAGCATAGAAAGTCTAAAAAAAGAATTCTTTTAGACAGTTGTAGGGATAAGAATAGTGTTACAACACATTAGGTAAGAAGCTGTGTGGTACCCACTCCCTCTCACATTTACCTGGCCTTGCTAAATGAATGTTCCAAAGGCCAGAACAGTCTACAGACACACTAAAATGGTTTCTCTCAACTACAAGGTGACATAACTTTCCAGGTGCTTGGGTAGGTTTTTTTTTTTTCACCCTAATTTCTCAGAAGCACCTGAATCAGCCACACCATAAATGGATAGAGGATGCAGGAGGAAATGAAAGGTCATTTCTGAAGGTCATACTTCTAAAAAAGTAGTGTGCTCCAAAAAGCCCTGATTTATTACTTTCTTATTGGGATTTTAAAAAAATCAATCTCTTTAGTATTATAGTTTTAATACTGTGAAAACATTGTTTAATTTCCTTGAAGCATCTTCTTTAAAACTAAAAAGAGGAGCCTTAGGATTTTCACTACAATTTAGTCTGCAACTTGGAAGCATTTTCTGTAAGAGCCTCTTAAATAATCAACTTTAAAGTAGGAAAATCTGTGTCAAGATGAATTTAGATTTAAAACAAGACAGTAATTCATCTAAGCTTTGTGACCGCCTTCAGTAAATTCAGTTTTCTTCTCTGGTCTTTGATCCCCAAACCTCCCTTGCCAGGTAATGGTACTTTCTTGTTCAAAAAAACTATCTTATTCTTAGAAAATATGGATATCAAGACCTTATTCTTTAGAAAGCCCCCCTCCACCATCAGTTGGCATCACCACCAACACCAACACCAACAAAAGTAATTTAGGAATTCATTTGTGGGGTGTAATGACAGTAAGAGCTCTACAACAGCAGACAAGAAGCAAGGGATCTTATTTCTCAGTTTTGCCTTAGATTCTGAGGTCCAGTCAGTGACTTCACTTCTCTGAGTCTTACTTTGTTCATCTCTAAAATAGGGGTGTTGGACCAGGTGATGTGTGGAAGGTCTGCTTTGGTTTTAAGTCTTTGTCATTAAAAAATGAATCAAAATTTTTTACTATATACCTGCTAATATTCCAGACATACGAAGATCAAATGGACTTAGTTATCTATGCAAAAAGTATACCAAAGAAATTTTTTAAAAAAATCTATTTTGTTGCAATTGTCAAAGTTTCTTCTGCCCAACTGGTTTCATTTATAAGAAATTCTGTTTAAATCAATGAGATCACGAGAGGAAGCAGCTTTTGAAATGTCGCCTGCTTTTAAGTAGCAAGACTAGATCTGGGCTTTAGGATCACAGATTATTCTTTTAAACGAAAAACTATTTTTTCATTCTGAAACAAGTCCTTTTTTGTCTTCAGCTAGCACAGAAGCCATTAATGTGTGTATTTTCATATCCCATATAGTTAGAAGCCAGGTCCAAGACATTCCCTCAGGACTTACTAAAGCGGTATAATTATGGTCACCAGCAATCTCCTTAGACACCTTTTGAGCAGAGTTTTCAGTTTGTATTCACAAGGAAGTACCTGACAACTGCATACTGCTCTTTGGAATAAGTGTCAAACGTTCAGGTGAAATAAGCATGATAATGGGTGGGTTGGCGTGACCATTAAATACTGCACTGGAACTCTACATGGGCTGTTAGACACATCCCTCTGCTCCCACACTGCTTCCTGTCTCTCCTAACATCCAGTAAAAGGAAAAAAATCAACTAGATTGTGCTAAAATAAAGGTCAACGAGGAAGTGTGAGTGATGGTCGCTGCACAGTGATGTAGCCGTTAGTGCCGTTTGTAAACATTTTCCATTCTCCTCCCTTTCAGAAACATGGTAAGATGGCAGTTCTTAGTTTTCTCTGGGGAGGAAGGGGGTAGGGGTGTGAATAGTTCTGGCAATGACTTGTGAGTGTAGATGATAGAAGTCACTTCCACATTAGAGCACTTAATTGTCTATATATGACCCCCAACATTTTTTTCTCTTTCCCTCTTTCACTGCAAACCAACCATGTTCCAGGTATTAATTTCTATATCATCCTAGGTCCTGGACAGACGGCAATGCTAACAACCTTTATTTTCACAAAAATCCTCGAATGTGGAGATTGGTATCTATTTTACAGGCCAGGAAACTGAGGTTCAGAGAAGTTAAGTAATTTTCCCTAAGGTGACCTGGCTGAGAAGTATTTTCTGTCCTGTAGGAGCTTACATCTAGCTGCTGAGTCCAGTGAAAAATACCCATAAGGCAGAGCAAAGCTTCTGGGTTCCTTCAACCAGAGTTCTCTTCTCTGCCGGGGTTAAGAATGTCCTGGGATGCGGCTCAGAGTCATATCCTTGGTCAAAGTGATTGCAATGTATCTTTTCATCCTTTTTTCAGCTCCTCCTTCAGCTGGAGGGGGTCACCATGTTTTTGTCTTTGTTTGTTCTGTTGAAATTAAATGTCCTGGCCTCCTTTCTGGACTTGAATTCTAAGTCCAGACCCATTAGGGTATAGAGCATGAGGCAAACGCTTTATATTTTAGCTCCTTATTAGAAAAGTGCAATCCCAGGGAAGCAAGAGCGGGTGAAAGAAGAGTAAGCAAAAAAGGAAGGCAACTTCAAGGGGGTGCATCACTGAGAAGCCGCTGCTTAGTATAAAGTGCAACTAATTGCTCAGTCTCACAAGACCATCTTCCAGAGAGGCTGTGTGAACTACTGCATTCCAGGACAGAAGACAGAGAAGAATTTATTCATAGGGATAAGTGATGATAGATAGATAGACAGATAGATAGGGGATGGGATGGCATGGATGGATGTATGGACGGATAGACAAAATATAGATCTTACTGAATTTTACATTGTGTCATAGGTGATCATTTATATGCCTATCTCGTTAGTAATACTGCAGGTTGCCAGGGGGAATAGTCAATTGTTAAAGGCTTAGGTTCAGACAAGATTGGATTTGAATCCCAGCTCAGATGTGTACTAGCTCTGTGACTTTTGACAAGTCACTCAACTTCTCTGAGACTGTTTCTTCATCTATAAAATGGGGTTAATACTATCACCTCAGAGGTTGGAGGGGATGGATGACAATAGCATGTGAAGAAAGGGCTCAGTATAGAGCCTATTATGTAATGATGTTATAATATACTATGTTATTATTATTCAGCATATCACCCAGGGCTGCCAGTGTGATGTTTTGCATGTTGTAGGCACAAGATAAACGTCTACATGTTTAAATCACATCCTGTTTTATTCCATTTCCATTTCTAGTTTCTATTCCATTTCATAACCACCATGGCTGTTTTTTTCTAACTTTCTCTCACCAGCTACCCTTGACCATATATTGATTGGGCTTCAATCTAGATCATTAGCAACCAGATTGACTCATAGGATGATGTGAGCAATGTATTATCTTTGAGGAAAGGTAGATATAAAATGGAATTTAAAAATTGATGTTCAAAAATATCAACATACTAGGGCTTCCCTGGTGGCACAGTGGTTGAGAATCTGTCTGCCGATGCAGGGGACACGGGTTCGTGCCCCAGTCCAGGAAGATCCCACATGCCGTGGAGCGGCTGGGCCCGTGAGCCATGGCCGCTGAGCCTGTGCGTCCGGAGCCTGTGCTCCGCAACAGGAGAGGCCACGGCAGTGAGAGGGCCGCGTACCGCAAAAAAAAAGAAAAAAATCAACATACTAAAATGTATTGCCCATTCTGAGCTCAAAATGCCAGGGACTGTAGCTGGAAAACTGAACTAGTGATATCACCCTTGTGCTTGTCAAGTGGGCCTGAATGGACATAATTATAAGGAAAATTGCAACCAGCCCTGTTGTTGAGTTGAAATTTTCAGAATTGATGTTATATCTCAAATCTGGTGATTAATAGAAGTCCAAGAGAAGAGATATTAAGATCTGAGATCCAAAATGTGGGAGATTTCTACACATCTCCCTCGGGAAGTCTGAAGTGTTTACCTGCATTACAAGTTCTTTTGTCTTAGAGATTCTCTCATTTATTTGTTAGTCTATCAAATGTTAATTATCTATAAACTCCTCTGAAGCAGCACAAGCCTCATAAGCAACTCTGTTCTGACAATTCTGGTTGATTCCAAACATAAACAAGGTACTGCTAATTAATTGAAAAAGCCTCCAAACAACTAGAGGAAACTTCTTGAAGGGAACCGAAAAAAACTCATTTAAAGTTGTTTTACCTGGAGACAGTTCTTCAGCCCCAAGGGAAGCAAAAGAGTGTAAAATTTGGCCCAGTGATTCATCTAATAAATCATAATTGCTTGTGTTTTCTTTCTCCTGTTTACCTAGCAAAAGCTGTTGGCAGCAAATCAGTTCCTAGTAGATGAACAGATTTTAATGCATTTGCTCTACATCCTGACCGAGAGACCTAATCCTGGCTATTGTGGAAATTATTAAGCAGTGGTAGACCCTCAGGTGGGGAACTGGCAGCAGGAGATAAACCTCTCAAATGAGCTACCTGCTTTTTTACACACTTACCTTTCAAATAGAAGCTAAATACAAATGGAACAGTACATGCAAAATGCCAAGCGAAATGAAAGATGCTTAAAAAAAAATCTTCCTTTAAGCAAATTCTGTCATCACTATCATTTTACAGATGAGAAAGCTGCAGATTTTGTCCTTGTCCTTGAAAATTTATCCTTTACATGGAGGCTATTTATCTGTGTCTGTAGAATCACCAGTAATCCTAATTACACACAGTAGGTACTCAATATCTATTGAATTGAATAAAATTAAAATAGATATATTGAATACGTGCTATGTATAAGACACCATGCTAAGCATTTAAGGTGTATGGAAACAAATCCTTTTCTATCTGAGCCCTCTAAGCAAATCTGTGGAACTGCCTTGAAATATTTTACTTAGACCAAGCGAGTGATACAAGTTGGGAAGATACTGAAACTGATTTTAAAAACAAGTCAGAGATGCTTTTTCTGGAGATGATTAAGAATAGGATAGATAATCGACTTACGGCATATTTTAGATGCGTTACTCCCTACTGAACAAGAAACTTCAAAAATGAGACTGATTCAAAATGTCCCCCATTTCCCACCTCCTATGTAATTAGCATATGTAATAATGACTCATTCTTGTCTGGAATCTTATTCTTTACCAAGTTTATTTGTGTCCCTTTACTAATTTTAAAACAATTGTATAGGGATAGATAAAATAAGGATTATTCTCATTTTAGAGGTAAGATAATGGCCAAGGGTTATTAAGCTGGTGGTCGAACTGAGCTTGGAACCCTGGCATGCAGGTTTCCAGCTAAAAGTGCTCCTGTAAATTCACATCAATCTAATGGATCTAAAAGCTGTACGCTTTTTAGATATTCTTATACATTACCCATTTAGCATTCTTCTTGAAACTTTCTGTGATATCCCTACTTTTTTTCCCCTCTTTTTCATCCCATCTTGCAAATGTCTATAGATTCCAAAGGTAAACATTTTAATCTTTTTTTGCTTCTGTACAATATCCTTGAGTAATGCCATCCTATTCTCTGTTTCTAGAGCCATTTACGTGTTCATAACCCTGAAATCTGTGTCTTTAGCTGCGTTTCTATCCTGAATACCCAATACACGTAGTTAAGTGTCTACTCGACATCATCACTTGAGTCTCACAGTTGGAAGATCCAAAACTAAATTCATTGTCTTCCTCCATAACTGTTTCCTCCTCCTGCTGTTGGTAATTAATGGCAACACCACATAGCTAGTAGTCAGAATTCATGGGCATGTTCTCTATTTGCTATTTCTAGTACCTCCCTCCCCATGCAATCAGCTAATATATCATACCTATCCCTTCCTCTCCTCCTTACCACTGTCTAACTTCAGCTTCTCCTCATTTCTGACCTGTTTCTCTATTGAGCCTTTTCTTGATCCTCTTTTTCGCCTGTTTTACCTCCAATTGTTTTGCAGTGATTTATGAGTATTTTACATCAGCCTAGGCTTTTGGATGAATGTTCTAGCAAACAGGAACATTAACTTATTCAACCCCATTGTTTAGCAATATTTCCAGAGCATAGTAATTGTTTCAATAAGTGTTCACTGAATGAATGAATAAATAAATTATTTAAGGAATGCAGGAAATAGGAGAGAAGTTACTACACTATAAGACTATAGAAAGTCAAGTAAACTAACCTTCATAGGAAAAGAGGTGTTTTTTTTTTTAAAAAATAAGCTTTATAGTTTATACTACAAGAGATCTTTAGGAAACTCACCATGATATATATCCTGAATGTTTCCTTTCTTGGCTAAGATGAACTGTAAAATACTATGGTTTCCAAACTGACCAGAAGTTTAGCTAACTCTGGAGAGTCCTCAAATAGTTTTCTGTGGCAAAGATCATGACGAGGGATCACAAAAGGAACTCCCAAACCAAGTAGTTATTTCAAGCTTTGTGTGGGCTCCTTTTAATGAATTTTCCATAAACGGAAACCCACCGGGTCACTCATGGTTCTGTATACCAGAGAGAGCAAGCCCAGTGGTATGCGACTGGCTGCATTGCATCATGCAAAAATAAATTTGCTCGAGGAAGTGTATTCTTGTATCCTTTAAGGAGAAGCACATACTGGTAGCCTGCTGTAGTGAAATCACTTGTCATCTAAGAAATTTCCATCTCAGTAACTTTGGACAAGAGCTAGTCTTAGCACAAAGAAAGAAAAATCATCAGTTCATCTAGACTTTGGAAAGGCTTTGGTTGATCTCCTCACTTTCGTGATCTCCTAATGCTATGCTCTCGAATCTGAATGGAAAGTTAGCATTTTAGGGCTTACTTTTGGACTATGCATGAAGGCTACAGCATAAGTTAGAGCATTTAGTAAATGTTAAGGGATATGGCCAAACAATAGTATTCTATGTCACATGCTCTGGGTTTTAATTCTGCCTCTACCAATCACTGTGACCTGGGATGGTTGGTCATTCTAAGACTCATTTTGTAGCTTGTAGAAACTTAATGACGATAATGGTAAAACATCATAAAGTAGGTACCAACCAATGTGTTATAAAGATTACTTTTTAGTTCACCACCTGGCACAGAGATTTAATGTGTGTTTGTTGGAATGGAATAGACAAAACAGAATTCTACCTTCATATTGCCCATTTTTCTTTCCACTACCATATAACTCCTAAATATGGGGAATTTTGTTAGAAATTTTATGTTTGGGACTAAGAGTTATGTGATTAATTGAAAGATCAGTTAAAGCATTTAATAATAAAAATTACATACCTATATCTTAAATATTTTATTTTGACTTAAAACATTTAAATAAACATTCATTCACCTGTATTTTGAGATATAGTCAAGGCCTTTCTTAGAATCTGTGTTGGCTACCTGGAGTCCCATGCTGTCTTTCTTACAAAACCCTTATCTAAAATGTATTGCCCATCCATTTCAGTTTTGGAACTTAAAGACATTTTTGAAATAAATTGATTATATAATCCTTCTGGATGTCTTCCCCATTTTGTTTCTGCAGTTGTCTCAGCTACCTCAGATTCTGTGGCAGGGCTTTGTTGTTGTTGTTTTGTTTTTCCATGCCTCAACTTTATCAAGTCATCCCCCAAGCGTTCAATTTACTTTTCATAGAAAAATAATTTTTTCACACCCATGTTTACTGGTTTACATAATATTTGAGTCTCCCAACTATAGTTACAACTACAGCATATATAGACACATACATACAACGAGCATCAACAGAGTCAGCAGCAAACATACCGCTGACTTTTTTAAGAGAGCAAATGGGAGTTGGAATGCTCAAGGAGAAGGCATGGCTAAGAATCCGGCGAGCTGGGGCAGCCCTTGGTTTTACAGAGGGAATGGAAGGCATGGGTGAATCTGAAAACTGGAGGTTGATAAGAGAGTTCTGCAGTATAGGCATAGCTTGGAGATATCGTGGATTCGATTCCAGACCACCACAATCAAAGGAATATCACAATAAAGCACATCACATGAATCTTTTGGTTTCCCAGTGCATATAAAAGTTATGTTTACACTATACTGTAGCCTGTTAAGTGTGCAATGGCATTATGTCTACAAAACAATGTATATACCCTAATTAAAAAGTACTTTATCGTCAAACAATGCTGTCATCTGAGCCTTCGGTAGGTCATAATCTTTTTGCAATAATAACATGAAAGATCACTGATCACAGGGAAGTCCCTGGCAGTCCAGTAGTTAAGACTCTGTGCCTGCACTGCAGGGGCACGAGTTCCATCCCTGGTTGGGGAACTACAATCTCACATGCCACGTGGCACGGCCAGGGGAAAAAGAAAAAGATCACTGATCACACGTTACCACAGCAAATAGAATGGTCATGAAAAAGTTTGAAACATTGCAAGCATTACCAAAATGTGACACAGAGACACAAAGTGAGCAAGTGCTGCTGGAAAAATGGCACCAATGGATGCTCAACACAGGGTTGCCACAAATGTTCAGTTGTAAAAAACACATATATTGTGCTGTGAAGCACAAAAAAATCAAAGCACAGTAGAGCAAAGTATTGTCAAAAGGGGTTTTACAAATAAAAGAGTGGAACAAGAAGTAGGAGGGGGGTTAGAGCAAAACATTTGTTTCCAAGTTCCTTGGCTACTTAAACTCTGTCAGTATTACAGTGATAGAAAGAAAAATGGTAGAGCCAGAAAATGCTTCAGAGAACAACTAATTCAGCCCACCCATCACCTTCACCCACTACCATCACCTGCTAGTATTTGACAGATGAGGAAAGATGGTTGGGTTTGAAAGAGAACATTCTTTAACACAGTCCAACATGAAAGAAAAATGGAAGGTGAAGAGAGGGACAAAGCTACTGTAGATGGAGCCTGAACTGTCCTTTCAAGAAAAGAGACATGGGGGACTTCAGGAAGGATTCCTGGACTGGTGGGAGGCACTAGATTAGAGGACTTCTGGATTCCCTTCAAGGATTAGGGGTCTACACCAGAGGACGGATGGGTAGGGAATGGGGAGAGGAAGAAAGAAAAAATGGAGAGAAAATTCCATTTAATTTTTCTTTAAAAATCAAGCACAACCCAAAGCAGACTGGCCTCTTTTACAGGCAGCACTTTATGCTTCTGCATAGACACCTATGTACGTGTCCCAGCCTCTGCAGATATTCATCAGTGGTTATGTCATGCACTGCACAGAAACATTTATTTTTGAACTCTTCTTAGACTTTAAATATTATCAGCTGGCAAAGGAGATAGAGCCAGTGTTAAGATGGTCTGTCCTCCTTTGGCTTCTTCCTCATTGCTTTTCTAGGAAAGGCAGAAGAAAGTGAGAGAGAGGACTGAGATGAAGAGCTTTATTAACTTTGCCCATCCTCTGTCCAGTAACTGGTTCCAGAAATTCGGTGCAGGAATTGGGGCTAACCAGATAGGGAGACTCAGTATCCAATATGGGCCACACAGAGTTCTGTCATTTTACCAAAGTGGAAAATTTTCAAATAAAACACAGAGGCCCAATGGAACTTGCTGAAAACAAGTCTGCAGTTCCTAACGGCTTTCCGATTTTTAAAAATATATATACGATCATTCCATGCGGTAGCCGAGGAGAAATGACCTTCACCATTATAACTGCTCTCTAATCCTTAAGTCAACCTGATTTATTTATTTTTTCTCTGTGGATTCGTTTCACCTAAGCTTCCCTGTATTTTGAAGAGATGGCAACTAATTTCCTAAGCATGGTTTCAGGAAACCAACCATGTCATGTCCAATTGCCTAGAAAAATACAAATTGCATCAGTATTCTTGGTCAGGTCTTGTATTTGTGGGGCTGCTTGTAGTGAGCACCATCTGTGGGGTTTTCCCATCTCATCCTTGTCACTTCTTGGTAAGAGAGGAAAGGGTCCGCTGATGAGTAAATGAGCCATGTTGGTGTGAGGAAGGGGGCGTGATGGGAAGTCAGGTGGGGGGAAGTCTCAGGACTGCTAGCCCTACCAGCAGCAGCAAGCAGGACAAAGGCACATCCCTATGGACCTCTGAGCTGAGCTTCTTGAAAGAAGAGAACCCTCAAAAGCGGCTTTTCTGGAAATTGAAGTGACCATCAAGAGAAAAAAAACATTTTTCATTGCTTTCCTGTGGCTTTGTGAGTTGCATCAGGAAAACTTCATTCCCTAGCGTTGAATATTTTAGAAATATTTGAGCCAAGCCCACACAGGGGCCCTGAAAAATACAGCACAATATGATTCGAATGACCCAGAAGCAACAAAGTCAGTTCATCTTGCTTCATTTCCTTCCAAACATTGATCGTTATTTGTAGTTATTTATTCTTTCCTTCTATGTTCTCTGCCTCCTCACTAGACTGTGGGCAGTTTGAAGAGCATCTTTGTTTCGTGTGCCACCATATGCTAAGATCTTCTACAATGCCTGGTACACGGTAGATGTTCAATAGATACGTGTTGAACGAACAGATTCCATCTATTTCTGACAAATCCAGACCAAACCACAGAGCTTTCACTCGTTACCGGTCCACTTCTTTCTCCTAATGTTGACCCAGTTTATCTGAGCCAATAGAAAACCCCAGGGAAATTCAAGAACATACTTTACCCCAAAACCCTCGGGTCATGAGAGCGTCCTGAAAATACTACCGAAGCAGCCCTGGTTTTGCACTCTATTTTACTTATTGTTGGTTAGGAGTCCCTTACATCACAGCACTCTGAAAATTGCTCTCAGTTAAAAAGTCCATGGCCCTAGGTGAGATCTTTTATTCTTTCAATCTGGTTTACCAGCTCATATTAGGTCCAGACATCCCTGACCCTTGTCATGTCCCAATAAGAAGTGAATAGAATTACTTATTAAAATGCCCAAATGCGTATGAAAAAGGCCTTTCTTTACCTTTGTTATTCCTCTTTCAAAAGGGAGTCCTGTTTCCCTAGCTTGGCACACTTTTTCTAGGTCAATGGGTTTCTGTGAGATTTCCTGAGTTCTGCAAAGAAGAGAGTTTGGAAAAAATTATTGTTGGCCTGCCACCTTCCCAAAGCCCGAGAACAGTCGGTGTTGATCTCTGTACCAGAAACAAACAATAAAACCCAAACAAACCACCCCTACACACAAACAACACTTTTTCTTCTAATTAGTGTGAAGAACTACTTCAGTGTTCCCTTGAAGACCTTCTGAGATCTAGACTACAAGACAGAATGCCCATGTGGCGCTGCCTTCCCAAGCAGTACTCTTGCCTGCAAAATCTTCTTTCTCCCACGCACACAGCTCTTCGGCCATTATGGACGGAAACTTCTGAAACCCTGCCTACTCCCTGAAGTTTTTCCCAATTAACCTTAAGAGAGGTGGTCATTTCATTTTCTAGACATCATTCACCTGTGAGATTCAAGACTGCACCATATGATGTTATGGAGGAAATATGTCTTAAAATTCTAGGAATCTGCCAGTAGATTACCAGCTGCACAGAGACAAAGATCATATCTTTTATCATTTATTTTTTCTTTTTGGCTGCATTGGATCTTCGTTGCGGTGTGCGGGCTTCTCATCGCAGTGGCTTCTCTTGTTGTGGAGCACGGGCTCTAGGCCCGCGGGCTTCAGTAGTTGGGGCGTGTGGGCTCAGTAGTTGTGGCTCACGGGCTTAATTTCTCTGTGGCACGTGGGATCTTCCCGGACCAGGGATCAAACCCATGTCCCCTGCTTTGGCAGGCGGATTCTTAACCACTGCGCCTCCAGGGAAGTCCCAAGATCACATCTCACTCACCAGCGTATTTCTGGTATATTTCTGGTAGGCGTGCAGTACACATCTGTTGCATGAGTGAATGAATGATCAGAGTGACTGTAATCACCAACTGCTTACTTTACCATATGTTTGGAATCATTACATCTTAGAACGGGAAACTAAAAGAAAAATATCATCTCGTCCTAAATATGCTACTGTGACCACCACATTTAAAGTCTGTTGTCTCTCTACCTTCCCCTCCATATTTCCAATTTTTTTACTTGATCATTTTTTACAACACTTATTTTCTATTGTATAATTTATGTGTAATTTGTTATTTATTTTCTTACTCCCCCAGTTGGATGGTAAACTCCATAGACAGAGTTTATTGACTATTTTATTCACTACTGTATCCCAATTGCCCAGAACAGAGCCTGGGATACAACTATCGTCAAGTGAATAAATTATATTTATTGAGTATGGGCTCCACACATGGGAATCACAGCAGTAGATTTTTCAGTCCCCAGCCACAACTTCACATCTGTGGAATCAGAATGTTTAGGGATATAAATGTCAGGAATCTACATGTTATCAAGGTGTCTAGGTGATTCTGGTATAGCTGTTCTGAGAACCACTAGTTCACCCAACTCACTAATCTAGTGATAACCCTGAAGCCCAGGGAGGTAAAGTGTCACTCAGGGCACATGGGTTATTTAGCGGTGCATCTAAGTGTAATCATTTCTATTCTGATGAGCTTTCCACTCCAGCCATCTATGAGCTACATTTACTTAATATGTTTTGCTGCTATTGCCATCTTGGTCTTTGAGATTAAGCTACTTAGAGGCAAGAATTATGCTTCTGAACTCACTTTCTGTGGTTGTAGCTCAGTAGGCAGGAAGGGCATGAGGCTTCAGGTATTAAAGGACTCTTTGAGGTTAATGATGTTTTTGCACAGAAGAACCACCCCATTTCCATGCTAACATGCCACGATTTCCCTTTCTTCTTCTAGTTCCTGGACATCTCCATTAAATGGACCACCCAGGAAACCTTTCCTCCAAAGTACCTTCATTATGACCCTGAAACCTCTCGTCAGCTGATGTGTGATAAATGTCCTCCGGGCACCTCCCTAAAACAGCACTGCACAGCGAGGCGGAAGACCCTGTGTGCCCCTTGTCCTGACCACTACTACACAGACAGCTGGCACACCAGCGACGAGTGTCTGTACTGCAGCCCAGTGTGCAAGGAACTGCAGTACGTCAAGCAGGAGTGCAATCGCACCCATAACCGCGTGTGCCAATGCGAGGAGGGGCGCTACCTGGAGCTGGAGTTCTGCTTGAAACATAAGAGCTGTCCCTCTGGATTTGGAGTGCTACACGCTGGTATGCATCCGCTTCCAACGTGCCACGGAATTCATTAGCATCACACAAAGTCAGGCAGTAGGGAAAGGTTAAGGGGACATGTTTGTCCTGGTGACATTACAGGACAGCAAATTGCAAAGGTAATGGAACCTGCTAGGTATGTACTATGTGTCTGGATGGCTGCCAAAGAACCATTCCTCAGAGGAACACTTTGCCACTAAGGGGCAATTTAGTTACAAATCTCAAATGCAGCAAATCACTCCCTAATGAGATGCATGATTGACTGCTGTTTCTTAAAGGGACACACTCCGAGTTGCACTGTTTATAGCTGAGCTATGCCTCTGTGTTTCACTTCAGCATGGAGAGCTTCAAACTGCAGTGCTTCCTGACAAATATTAAAAATGTTAACTGATACCAAGAGAGTAATTATGCTGATATTAATGAGGCTCTGGCGTGCTAACAATGAGTAGTTATAATTAATTATGTAACAAATGAGAATGGCTAGGGGAAATGCAGTTCATTATTAAAAATGAAGCTAGTTCTTCCTTTGGCATGGCAGTTGAGTGTCTGGGAGGATAAAGATGGTAGCAGCATCTCTTCAATGAGCTTATCCTTTGCCTTAGACAAAGCAGACTGTCAAGCCAAGAGTAAGTACTTGTCTACAAACAAAGTACTTTCTCTTTTTGCATTTTGAATAGCATAGGTTAAGGCCAGTGTACACTGAACTTTCTAAAGTTGTAACCCACTTTTTTTTGTTTTTTTGCTACATTCACGAAGCTTCGGTATAGTCTGCATGCTCTCCTGGCCTGGGAAAAGTAAGAGTATTCACCTACTTTTCTGGAGGAAGCAGTAATCCGTATAGATTCCAATGACACAGTCTGAAGCAGTGTTTCTCAACCTCAGCTCTACTAACGTTTGGGGGCTGGATAATTCTTTTTGTGGGCAGCTGTCTGGTACATTGTAGAATGTTTAGCAGTATCCCTGGTCTTTAGCCACTAGATGCTAATAGCACTCCTCCCCCAGTTGTGACAACCAAAAATGTCCCAGACATTGCCAAATGTCCCCTGGATGGCAAAATCACCCCTGGTTGACAGTCATTGGTTTTGAGGATGCTAATTATTTGTAACTATTTTGACTTTAAGAAGTTGTAATATAGATTCTAAATGATTATAAACATTTTAGGTTTAAAGGCCTACAAAGGAAACATATTCAAATATTGAACTACTGGGCTTCCCTGGTGGCGCAGTGGTTGAGGGCCCGCCTGCCGATGCAGGGGACACGGGTTCGTGCCCTGGTCTGGGAAGATCCCACATGCTGCGGAGCAGCTGGGCCCGTAAGACGTGGCGGCTGAGCCTGCGCGTCCGGAGGCTGTGCTCCGCAATGGGAGAGGCCACAACAGTGAGAGGCCCGCGTACCACAAAAAAAAAAAAAAAAAAAAAATTGAACTACTAAGTTGCCTAAGTTGTGAATTTTATAAAATTAATCATAGAAGGTGCAAATTGCATGACAGTTCCTTAAAATGCCTCTAGTATGAGTATCTGAGGAAGAAATTGGTGACACTTCTTAGCTTTTATTGGATGATACTTTGGGACTCAAAAGCTAAGCCAAGATGTAGAGGGGGAAGCCCATCCAACAGAAACAGATCCATTGAATTCAATTCAGTAATTTATATATGTAGGGAAATTAATTAAGCAGGGGCTATGCAGCTTGGAAACTAGAAAGTTTTGAAAAATAATGGAAGTAGTAAGGATTTTTCTCACATAAGCATGAAAATTTGTTTGTAGAACGAAGTAAGCAGGCAGCCAGAAGACTGCGTTTATTCATTTACTTACTGCTCCCTCCCTAGAAACCTACAAAGGAGTTCCTCATGGAAGATATGAGGTTTCCAGTCCAAAGACAAGATTCTGTAGTATTATTCTAAAACGTATTTAATAATCATTCTTCGTTTTTTTTTTTTTTTGCGGTACGCGGGCCTCTCACTGTTGTGGCCTCTCCCGTTGTGGAGCACAGGCTCCGGACGCGCAGGCTCAGCGGCCAAGGCTCACGGGCCCAGCCGCTCCGTGGCATGTGGGATCTTCCTGGACTGGGGCACGAACCCGTGTCCCCTGCATCGGCAGGCGGACTCCCAACCACTGTGCCACCAGGGAAGCCCGTGGTTGTTGTTTTGAAGCCAGATTGTCTTCTCCTCTCCATATTTTACACTGACCCTTGAAAACATGGGTTTGAACTACGCAGGTCGACTTGTATGCACATTTTTTTTCAATAGTAAATACTACAGTACGACATGATCACAGTTGCTTGAATCTGTGAATGCAGAACCCCGCTACAGAGGGCTGACTATAAAGTTATAATGGGATTTTCGACTGTGCCGACTGTTGGTGCCCCTAACCCACCACTGTTCAAGGATCAACTGTACTTCATCCTGTTAGTCCTGTAATTCTTATGTAATTGCTTATGGCTAGCATGGTGAATTCTCCACTGAAAAGCACAACTCCTCTCGCCATTCTATTTCACATTTTGCCTGCCAGAGTGTACTTTGTATGTTTCTGTTGATATTAATAAGGCAAAATCATTTACTGAGATGGATACATCTTTTTATAAGAAGTTCTATCAGTCATAAAAGAGGCGAGTCGTTTTCAGAAAGGTCATTACATAAAGCCTCCAAATACATTAAAAAAACTTTCCTTCTATAACTCTTGGATTCCTCTTGGTAGAGAACTTTAAAGGCTAAATTACCTGAAAGAATGTCTTGTACCTATGATTTTCTCATTGGGACACATGAGAACATCCAAGCCATCAACATGTATGTGAAGAATGACAAGATTCTTCTTTGTGCAGTTGGCAAAGGGAGACTTGGATCCAGATGTCCAAGACCATTTATCCCCAGAATAGTAGCAATGAAATAATACCATGGAATCTCTGTCCAAATACCTCTGCTTACGATATTGGATAATTTGGTATCAAGTTGGATCCCATTTAAGGAGAGGAGTGTAGCAAGAAAGTACTTAAAAAAATAGACCTCTTTGTAAAGTGGTTCCTAAGATGATGTCACTGCAACCCTGCAAATGGCATTTAACATGTGAAGGTTTCATGCATGGTTCCCCCTTCTCTTTTTTTTCTGCCAACCGTCTGTCATTTTTATTGGCCAATGCATCATCAATCCCTTTAGAAAAGAAAGAAGCCAGAGTTGAAACTAAAACCGATCCATTGTACTCTTTTTTTCTGGTTTTGGAAAAGGATACAATGAGATGGGAGGTTGAAAATTTTAACAAATGAAATTTATTAACTTTCTGTAGCTTTCCTTTGTCCCTTTAGTATTTGGTATCTTGTGTCAGCCAGAATTGGCCTGTAAAAGCTACATTTGAATATTAAAGTCTAAATCTGTTCAACTAGCTTACACTAGATGGAGGTATTTTCATATGCAAGTACACTGTAATGTATGATCTACCCAGGCATAGAGTCAAGGGTTTGAAGATATTTATTTTTAATAGCATCTTTAGTTGTTGACTGGTTCAAGTTTTCCTGCCAATGATTTACCCAAATTTATCAAGTGTCTCTCCACCATGAAATAAAATGCCCTTACAGTCACCCTTCCCTGAATTTTAACGACTGTGCTCTTTTCAGACTCAACAGTTTAAGCAAATGGTATATCATCTTCCATTTACTATGCAATTGTAGGTTTACGCTTTTGAGTCTATGGTCAACTTTATTGCCACGTTCAAAAGTTTATTATAATGTTGTAAATTTTTACTTCTCAAGGTTAGCATACTTATGAGTTGCTTCACGATTAGGATTCAGGAAAGAAGGAACTTCAGTAGGAACTGATTGGAATTTAACGATGCAGCATTCCATGGGTACTGATTTCAAAGAATGATATTACAGCAGTTACACAGCAGTTACCTTCATGATTTCCCAGGAATAATTGTGTGGAGACTATGGTTGACAAAAAGATCTTACTGACAGTTTAGCACAGGCAGGACTAATTGAACATCATACCCTTCTTTTCTTTCCTCCCCAATTTTGTGCTTGTAGGTAACAACAAAACACATTTGTGTTTGTATTACAAGTAGGGGAGACTGCCTAAGGGGCTAACTCTAGAAGTTTTGTTCTGTCTAATGAAGTGAAAAATGAAAATGCCTCAAGTTTTGTGCAATATAATAGTAGCAGTAAAAACCAAGTGAAAAGGCTTATCCAAACATATGGAATTTAAGAAAAAAAAAAATGTCATTGAAGAACCTAGGGGTAAGACAGGAATAAAGACACAGACCTACTAGAGAATGGACTTGAGGATATGGGGAGGGGGAAGGGTAAGCTGTGACAAAGTGAGAGAGAGGCATGGACATATATACACTACCAAACGTAAAATAGATAGCTAGTGGGAAGCAGCCGCATAGCACAGGGAGATCAGCTCGGTGCTTTGTGACCACCTGAAGGGGTGGGATAGGGAGGGTGGGAGGGAGGGAGAGGCAAGAGGGAAGAGATATGGGAACATATGCATATGTATAACTGATTCACTTTGTTATAAAGCAGAAACTAACACACCACTGTAAAGCAATTATACTCCAATAAAGATGTAAAAAAAAAAAAAGATGGTATCTGCTGCGAAAGTATTTGAGAAGAATGTGCTAAATGGCTTGGTATTTTCTGTAGGAACCCCGGAGCGAAATACAGTTTGCGAAAGTTGTCCAGATGGGTTCTTCTCCAATGAGACGTCATCTAAAGCACCCTGTAGAAAGCACACAAACTGCAGTGCACTTGGGCTCCTTCTAACTAAGAAAGGAAATGCAACACATGACAATGTATGTTCTGGAAACGGTGAACCGACTCACAAGTGTGGAATAGGTAATTATGTTTCAAAATATCAGTCTTTGTACCACCTCTGAGTTGAATACAAGACCCTCCAGTCCTTCTTAGTCAAACTTGTATTTTCCCCTTCTTGAATTTTAACCAACTAAGACTATTCCCTGTGCCTCATCGCTAAAGCCACAACTCAAAATCTTTCAAAAAGTCCCCATCTTCTCACAATCATGCTCCAAACCCTGACTTTCACACTTGAATCAAATGTTACCCACGGAGAACGGGGTGGTGTAAAGATTTTGTTTAAGGTTCGATGATCAGAGTCCAAATTGCAGAATTTTTTAAGCTATGCATTTTTATCACTTTTAAGAATATCTGTATTATTAGCCAAAGTATAAATTGGCAACAAAGAAGCATAGTGACATACATAGATGACAAATTAGAAATGCAATACTGGCTTTGTTACCTATGGTATTACTGCATCTGTTGCATGGAAGTTCTAAGTTCCTGTACTTGTCTTAAACTCTTTATTCAGGAAAGGTCAGTAGCTCCAAGCTCAAGTTACCTGAATGTACCTCATGTTGGTGATGGTACTAATCAGGTTACTGTCCTCACCTTGTCACTCCTACCACCACACTAACCTCAGACCTTCTACCAAGGACTCGTCACACCAAGGAGGATTGACCTTTTAGCATTTAATCAGCTTGACTCTCCCCAAACATCTTTTTGTGTGACATAGAAGTATATAAAACATAGGAATGTGGGTTGGGAGATTGAAGATTCAAACCCAGTTCCAACATTCTTTCACTGTGTTGTAAAAATCTTAGATAAGTCATTCAGCTTTTCTGCTTTCTTATTAAATAATGGAACGAGGGAAGGGATAGAAGAAGAGTGACCTCTAACATCCTCTTTAATTCATTTATACTTTTATTTCTATCATTCTTTGAGCACTTACTATATGCCAGACACTTTTGCTATATGGGCTTCAATCTTTATAAAAATACTGTAAAGTTTGTTCAAGTTAATGTATGAACTTGAATGGCAGAGTCAGGATTCAAACCCAGACCTAATGAATCCAAAAACAAACTATTAATCCCTGGGATATACCAACCCTACCCAGACACTCAGGCCATTGCACTTCTTTTCTAAATGACATGTTTTTGTGTTTGATTATTTTCCCACTTAATGTACGCTTATACATCTGTATCCATCCTTGTTCCCAAAGGTAAACTATGTGTCTGTGCAGAAAATAATACACTATTTCAGATTACTTTTCAAGCTCCCTTAAAGACAGTGATTTGACACTGATCTTGAAGTAACCTGTAGACACCAGCTAAAGCTTTAACAAAATATTTCACAGTTACATTAAAATATGTTCATGTATATATTAACATATATATACACATTATGCTATCTATATATATAGAATTTTTGCTGTAAGTTATTTATAGCAGTAATACATTCTTATTAGACGTTTGTTAAACTCTCCCCCCACAAAATGCTCTAAAAGAACATTAGAAAGGACATGAACCCAGTTGGATTGGTGATCTGCCACTAAGACCAGGCAACAGAAGATTGATTTTATTCAAACTTCTCATTTTAGCATGCAATATCCTGGAAAACTCAACTGTGTTGGTTTTTATTATTACTATTATTATTATTATTTTTGTCCCTTAGACATCCAAGAATCCAATTATTGAGTAAATCTTCTTGGTTCTCCCACCTTCCTTTAGACATGACCCTGTGTGAGGAGTCATTCTTTAGGTTTGCTGTTCCTACAAAGCTTACCCCGAACTGGCTCAGTGTCCTGGTAGACAATTTGCCTGGCACCAAAGTGAACGCAGAGAGCATAGATCGGATAAAACGACGACACAGCTCACGAGAACAGACTTTCCAGCTGCTGAAGTTATGGAAGCATCAAAACAAAGACCAAGATATGGTCAAGAAGATCATCCAAGGTATGGGAACCTGAAATTAAACAACTCGATCAGAAATCAGAACGCCTGTCGGTCCTACAACAGAAACAGGACTATGTACCTGTTTAGTTGTGTGGATGATGTTTCCCTTTGGGAATTACTGTTGGACTGAAAACGTATTCATCAAGTGATAGTGGATATGCTATTCCTAGAGCAGTCATGTGAGGTTTGGTTCTCACCTCCTCTACTCCCCAATTTCTTTTTCAAGTGTCTCTCTAAAGGGAGAGATAATACATTTCAAATGTGGGACTAGACCTCAGGAAATCTGACTCTGGATCCCCTTAGCAGTTTTAGGAGCATCCCTTCTGGCCTATCTAGAAGTTCTTTAACCACTTTAGATCTTACTTTGCATTTCTACCAGGAAACTATGTTGGATTTACGTGGTAATTCTCTCCAGAGAGCCTCTAAGTGTCTTACAGGTATCCTCTCATTAATCCTCACAACACAGCCTATTTTATTTTACTTTTATTTTAAAAAATTTATTTACTTATTGATCTATTTTATACATATTAGTGTATACATGTCAATGCCAATCTCCCAATTCATCCCACCACCACCACCTGCCACTTTCCCCCCTTGGTGTCCATACGTTTGTTCTCTGCATCTGAACACAGCCTATTTTAAGATTACCATTTTAATAGCATGTGTTGTGAGGATTAATGAGATAAGGTCTGTAAAGTGTTTGAGTTTCTTGGAGAATCTCCTTTAGAAACTGTGTGTGTGTGTGTGTGTGTGTGTGTGTGTGTGTGTTTGTGTGTTATGATGGGACACAATCGGAGGGGAAAAGGAAGTAAGTTTCATCCAGTGTGGACTATAAGCTTTAGGATACACAGTAGAAAAAGTTCTGACTTTAATTAGCATTGGGAGGACATGGCAGAAAAAATGAGGGAGCGTTTTCATAATGCAGACAGTGTCAAGGAGAAATCCATTCTGCTCTTCACATGTAGTTAAATGACTGAGGAGTCCTACACAACCTTAAAGCCTCAAACATCTGAAACTGAGGCAACAGATTTTAGGCGACTAACAGCTTTAATGGTTGAATGGTTTCACTTGTGCAAAGAGTAAACTTGTCTCCTGTTTTTGGCAAACAAAATGTATTCTTTGAAAGTATAATTAGCCCTGAAGCAAAAAGAGAGGGAAGGAGAGAATCAGAGACTGTTAGAATTGGAAGGGACCCAACTTCCTATTTTATAAATGAGGACATTTCAGCCCAGAAAGATGAACAGACTTGCCTTCGGGCCCACAGATAATAAATGACTCATGTCATCAATAGAAACATTATTTATTGCCTCTTATGTTTATGTCCTAGCTCATTACTGAAATATTCTCCAGGCCATGTGTATCCTACTGTTCTTTGGCCTCATATTATTGGGTTTTCACGGCTCCTCCTTTGTGCTGACGATCTCCTGGTGCTATTTATTAAAGACCGTTTGAAGGACCTAATTCTTCAAATAGCACATATATTGGGTATCAGTTAATGAAAGTTTGTATTATAAAATAGCTAACTTTGTGTTTTTCCTAAAAGGTTACACTTTTAATTTCTCCAAATTTTCTTAGAAAACGGTGTGTCTGTAGTTTCCCACTGTTATTTTCCAAATTTGGGCTTTTCACAAAGCTGTGTTGGATGCCTAGAATATAGGAAGCATATTATCCTAGTGTAACACAAGATACTATTTAACTCAATTCTCAGAAATAACCAGCATTACTTAAGCCCTCCCAAAAGGAAAGGAGGAGGTTATCCTTAAAGTTATGAAATTCTGGGGAACCTCCTTTTGCCTCAGGGAAGTTTTACGGTGGCTTTGGGTGGATTACGTGAACGTCTCTGGGCTTTTGCTTTATGCAGATATCGAACTCTGTGAAAAGAGCGTGCAGAGGCACATAGGGCACATGAACCTCACCTTCGAGCAGCTTCTAAGGCTGATGGAAAGCTTGCCGGGGAAGAAAGTGACGACAGAAGACATTGAGAAAACAATGAAGACGTGCAAATCAAGTGATCAAATCCTGAAGCTTCTCAGCCTCTGGCGAATAAAAAATGATGACCAAGACACCCGCAAGGGCCTGATGCATGCCCTAAAGCACTTGAAGACATACCACTTCCCCAAAACTGTCACTCAGAGTCTGAAGAAGACCATCAGGTTCCTTCACAGCTTCACCATGTACAGATTATATCAGAAGCTATTTTTAGAAATGATAGGGAACCAGGTCCAATCATTAAAGATAAGCTGCTTATAACCGGAAATGGTCATTGAGCTGTTTCCTCACCATGGACCAGACCCAATAAATAAGTAAACTGTTTCTCAGGCGCTTGAGGAGGGTACAATGATTTCTTTCTCATCACCAAGGACTAGATTTGGCCACAGGGCCTGAAAAGAAACTATGGTGTGGAGAAAGAACTCACATCTCCCCCCAAAGTTTAATCAATCCCAAATAATTTATCCAACTAACAGATTTGGTCCAATATCTACTGACTATATTTTTTCTTGTTACTGCTTGCAGTAATTCAACTGGAAATAAGAAACTAGACTCCATTGTGCCTTACTAAACATGAGAATGTCTAACTCAAATAGCTTTGAGAATTCAGCTGTACTAGAGGCTTTTATTAGAAAGCCATTTTTTTCTGTAAAAGTTACTAATATATCTGTAACACTATTATAGTATTTGCTATTTATATCCATTCAGATATAAGGTTTGTACATATTACCATCCTGAAGGGAAACTGTGTAAGACTTAATTTTAGAAAGAAAAAAATATATATTCTGTTTATTATTATGACAAATGAAAGAGATAAAATATATTTTTTAACAGAATATTTGTAACATTTCCTAATAGGTACTGCCATTCTTCCTGTGTAGAGTATTTTTGTAATATACTTTTACCTGTGTAAACTGAATTATCATTTTATAGAAAATGCATTATTTAGTCAATTGTTTAATGTTGGAAAGTGTATGAAATATAAATTATCTGAATATTAGATGCTCTGAGAAACTGAATGTACCTTATTTAAAAGATTTTATGTTTTTACTATATAAACAACATCATTAAAGTTTTCAAATTATTTTTCATCGCTTTTCCTCTTGCTTGTATGTGAATGGGACATGAATGGGTCTGAGCTTTCACAATTTTCCCTTTCTTTTATCATCAGGACCATCTGGGAATTGTTAAAAATGAAGATTCCTGGACCAATTTATTGAGAAACTCTGGAACGGAGGGCAGAAACCTGCATTTTTAACAAGTTCCAAAGTAATTTTTACTACACTAAAGTTGGAGAACTTCTGAAGTCAAGCTTAGTGTAGAGATGGCACAAACAACTTATAATTACTGCCACTAGCATCAAGAGACCAAACTACCTAAGTTCTTTGGGTTTCAAGTAATAGAAACTGGCACTACTTAAGGAAAAGTTAATTGGAAGCATGTGTATTTGGTTGAGTGGTGCCCCTGCCCAAAATATGTTTATGTCATAATCTCCAGAACCTGTAAACGTTACTTAATTTAGAAAAAGGCTCTTTCTTCGCATGTGTAATTAAGACTCTTGAGACGATAAAATCATCCTGGATTATCCAGGTGGGCCCTAAATCCAGTGGCAAGTGTGTTTATAAGAGACACATAGAGGGGAAAGACAGAAGAGAAGACGATGTGCAGACAGAGGCACAGATGGGAGTGATGTGGTTACAAGCCAATAAGCCACAAGCTAGGGAAGAAAGGAACAGAGAGATTCTCCCCTAGAGCCTCTGTAGGGAGTGCAGCCCTACTGATATCTTGATTTTGGACCTGCCCTCCAGGACTATGAGAGAATTAATATCCGTTCTTTTAAACCACCCAGTTTGTGGTAATTTGCCAGAACAGCTACAGGTAATAATACAGGTTGTATCCAAGCCTCAGAAACGGTAGAATTAAGATAACGCTGGGCTCCTTGATGGCAGAAGTTCCTACACTTTCTCCTAGTCTTATATTTCTGTATCTTTTAGTTCAAAATGTCAAATTCCTAGCAGAGAGGCTCTGGTTGTCCTAGGTGAGGACTGGTGTAAATATTCAATACATGGCTAGTGAGGGTCTCTCTTCATCAGCTGCAGTTCCCGAGAACGGGATATGACTGGGAACAGGGTCCATTACACCCCATCCTTTCACAGTGTGTGTTTCTCTTTTCTCTCACTTTTCTGTGATTTAGAATGTAACACAGATCAACCTTACCTTTGTGAAACCAGATCATTATGGCCGCTTTGACAGAAGGGTAGATCCAGGTAAATGTCACACGAACTCATAAATCTGGGGAAATAAAACGCAGAGGTAAAGTCAAGAGGCACAAACCTGGAGAATCAGTCCCAAGGCTGCAATACGGGGAGTGGAAAATACTGTGGAAATTAAGTGCTGAAGTCGTTAAGTCGGAGGACAGGGGTTAACTAACAGCCATCATGTTCCCTTCAGAAGTTCCAGGTCTTCCACCAAAGTTCTTGTGCACAGAAAATGAAATGGCCTCATATATCAGCTAAGTTTAAGAAAAGTTTGGTAGTTAACGGTATCAGATATAAATCCTTCAAATGTTAGTTTGATTGGCTTACCTGCTGCTCCTTTGGGTTCAGTCTGCCTCAAGCTTCCCCTCCAAGGGAAATAGAATATGTAAATTCATGTCAGTTTCTCTTTTTCAAAACTTTTAATTGTGAAATAGTTTTAGACTTAACAGAATCATTGAAAAGCCAATATATAACATCCCTAGTGAGCTATTTTGTAAAATATGCCTCAATTTCAGTCTGTCTGTTTTCTCGTGAACAGATGATGTTATGGATTTGGAGAGAGAATATCACATAGGTAATGGCCCTTCTCACATCATACCAGGTGCAGATGATATCAGCATGACTAAGTACTGTTGATATTAACCTTGATAACTGAGTGAATTTTTACATAAGATGTGAGATATGTATTGAAGTCCTCTTTTGGTTTTTTATTTTTTTTACATATGGTCATCCACTTGTTCCCATAGGATTGGTTGAAAAGACGAGCATTGCTTCTTTAATTGCCTTTGCGTCTTTGTCAAAAATCAGTTGATTATATTTCTGTGGGTATATTTCTGGACTCTCTATTCTGTTCCATTTATCTGTAAGTCTATCTTTTCACCAGTACCACACAGTCTTTTTTTGCTTCTAGTTTTCTTGAGATACAATCAACACACAGCACTGTATAAGTTTAGGGTGCAAAGCATAATGATTTGACTTATACATCATGAAATGATTATCACAATACCTTTAGTGAACATGCATCATCTCATATAGATACAAAATAAAGGAAAAAGATAGTTTTTCTTGTGATGAGAACTCTTAGGAGTTGCTCTTAACAACTTTCATGTGTAATATATGGCAGTGTTAATTATGTTAATCATGTTGTACATGACATCCCTAGTACTTATTTATTTTATAACTGCAAGTTTGCACCTTTTGACCACATTCGTCCAATTCCCCCTCCCTCTACCCACCCCCACCCTGGAGTCTGGTAGCCACAACTCATTTCCTATGAATTTCTGAGTTTGTTTTGAAGTATAGTTGACCTACAACATGATATTAGCTCCAGGTGTACAACATAGTGAGTTGATATTTCTATACATTACAAAATGACCACCACGATAAGTCTAGTTACCACCTATCACCATACAAAGATATTACATTATTAGTGATTATATCCCCCATGCTGTACATTTCATCCCTGTGACTCATTCATTTTGTAACTGGAAATTTGTACCCCTTAATCCCCCTCACCTATTCCATTCATCCCCATACTTCCCCAAATCCTCCTCCCTCTGGCAACCACCCGTTTGTTCCCTGTATCTGACTGACTCTGCTTTTGTTTTTTTATGTTTGCTCATTTGTTTTGTTTTTTAGATAACATATATAAGTGAAATCATATGCCATTTGTCTTTCTCTGTCTTATTTCACTTAGAATATTATCCTCTAGGTCCATCCATGTTGTCACAAATGGTATGATTTCATTCTTCTTTATAGCTGAATAATATTCAACTGTATATATACCGCATCCCCTTGATCCATTCATCTACTGATAGCAGTTAGGTTGCTTCCATATCTTGGCTATTGTAAACACTGCTGCAATAAACATATGGGTACATGTACCTTTTCAACTTAGTGTTTTTGTTTTCTTCAGAAAAATATCCAGAAGTGGGATTGCTGAATTGTACGGTAGTCCTACTTTTAATTTTTTGAGGCACCGGCAAACTTCTTTGCATAATGGCTGCACCAACTTGCATTCCCACCAGCAGTGCACAAGGATTCCCTTTTCTCCACATCCTCAACACTTGTTGTTTTTTGTTTTTTTTTCCTTAGATCAACTATTTTTTTATTTTAATAGATCTTTATTGGAGTATAATTGCTTCACAATACTGTGTTAGTTTCTGTTGTACAACAAAGTGAATCAGCCATATGCATACATATATTCCCATATCCCCTCCCTCTTAAGCCTCCCTCCCACCCTCCCTATCCCACCCCGCTAGGTCATTGCAAAGCACGGAGCTGATCTCCCCGTGCTATGTTGCTGCTTCCCACCAGCCAACTATTTTACATTCAGTAGTGTATATATGTTGATGCTAGACTGCTGTGAGGTGATACCTCATTGAGGTTTTGATTTGCATTTCCCTGATGATTATTTTTTATTTTTATTTTTTGCGGTACACGGGCCTCTCACTGTTGTGGCCTCTCCCATTGCGGAGCACAGGCTCCGGATGCGCAGGCTCAGAGGCCATGGCTCACGGGCCCAGCCGCTCCACGGCATGTGGGATCTTCCCGGACCGGGGCACGAACTCGCGTCCCCTGCATCGGCAGGCGGACTCTCAACCACTGCGCCACCAGGGAAGCGCTCCCTGATGATTATTGATGTTGAGCATCTTTTCATGTGTCTGTTGGGCATCTGTATGTCTTATTTGGGAAAATGTCTATTCAGGTCCTCTGTCCATTTTTTAATTGGATTGTTTGTTTTTCTTTACTTTGAGTTGTGTGAGTCCTTTGCATATTTGGGATATTTACCCCCTAACGGATACATCATTTGCAAACATCTTCTCCCATTCAGTAGGTGACCTTTTCCTTTGTTGATAGTTTCTTTTGCTGTGCAAAAAAACTTTGTAGTTTGACATAGTCCCATTTGTTTATTCTTGCTTTTGTTTCCCTTGCCTGAGGATACATATCCCCCAAAATATTGCTAAGACTGATGTCAAAGGTCATACTGCCTATGTTTTCTTCTAGGAGTGTTGTGGTTTCAGGTCTCACATTTAAGTCTTTAACCCATTTTGAGTTTATTTTTGTCTATGGTGTGAGAAAATAGTCCAGTTTCATCCTTTTGCATGCAGTTGTCAAGTTTTCCCAACACCATGCATTGAAGTGGCTGTCTTTTCCCCACTGTATATTCTTGCCTCTGAATTTATTGACCACGTAAGTGTTAATTCATTTCTGGGCTCTCTGCTTTGCTCCTTTGGTTTGCGTGTCTGTTTCTGTGCCAGTACTATCCTGTTTCATACTGTCTTAACCACTGACTTTGTCTTTTCTGATGATTACTCTGTCACTTGAGAATGTGCTAATATTTTTCTTGCTTGTTTGTCTGTCTCATGATTTTTTGTTACAGCCAAATATATTGGGTAGGTCATTGGAGCTGAGGTAAATAGTTTTTATACCTGGATATGGGCATGCCTTTCCTTCTGCTAGAATTGTAAAGGAAGCCTTTCCATTAATCCAGTTAGCGACTGGACTAGTTTTGTGACTTGTTGCTGCCGTTGCTGCTACGGCTATACGCAGTGCATCACAGGTTTCCAATCCCTACAGATGCTTGTTTCTCAGGTGGTTGATGTTGAGTTGTGCCTCACACTGGTTCTCTTTGCACAGTCTCATTCCTCTCCCAACCCTCACCCAGCGGTATTTTGCTGTTGTCATTTGGAGTTTCTCAGCTTCATGGTCGGGGGGTGAGAAGTGCAGTCACCGCCGTTCTGATTAATGCCCTTGAGCACGCCTGTGTCCCTGGGGTGTGTGGCATTCTCAGTTTTCCTGCCCCTCCCCTGGCTGCAGTTCTGGGTTCAGCACTTAATTCTGCGCTTTCTCCCCAGAATAGATTTTTCCCCCCTCCTGTTCCCTTTCCTCAGCTGCAAGGAGTGCTTCCTGATATCCTAAAGCCAGCAGTTCTACCCTTTCCCCAGATTAATGCTTTTGTTCTTTTGGGTGAGGTGTCTTGTTCTCCCTGTAGGGCTACTGCCCCTCCCTCCAAGATCTTACAGTTCTTTCTGATCTATTCTGAGAATGCTCAGTGGGGTTCATGGAGAAAGAGCCTGCAAAAGTGTTAGAGGACATGGCCCAAAGGATGTGACCCCCAGTTGACCTAAGAGCTGGACCTGGGCAATCAGAGGCTTCTCACTCAGCCTGTCCTTGGAACATACGCTCTGCCCACCATTCTCAGAGTGGGACTGTTTTCAAGGACTCAGGCTTAAAAAGGCAACGTGTCATTGAGACCATCTGGACTGAATATGTGACTAAATCCTGTTAAGTCCTCTGCATAAGCTTTTAAGATTCTTGTGGGTGGGACCAGAGCTCTACTCATCTTGCAGTCACCCAAGACAAGACTTGTATATGAGTTCCCTTGCTTCTTAAACCTGCCACCTACCAATTTGGAGTGATCTTTCTTCCTCTTTCTTTGGTCTCTCCTTGCCCTCCATGTATGGGGGCCAATTTCAGATTTCACCCAGGAAACTCCTGAGGTTGCAAACCAACAAAAGGGTGCAGACTCCCCCAGTTTCTGCAGCACCCAGGAGTCTCACACTGTTCCACCAGCCCACACACAGCCTTCATCAATTCTCCAACTACTAAGAGCTCTTCTTACTAGTGTCCAGTTACATCTACTCCAGGTAAACACATATTTGTATGTCCTCTCTCCCTGGAATCACTAGCTCTTCTTAGATTTTGGGTCTGTTATTTGTTGTGTGACCTCAGGTCTCCAATGAGTGTTTGCCTGTTTTAAATTAAGATTATTGTATAAGAACAGTTTTAGGTTCACAGAAAATTGAGGAAGGTGCAGAGATTTCCCATTTATTCCCTGCCCACACACATGCATGGCCTCCCTCATTATCAACGTCCCCCCACCAGAGCAGAACAGAGTAGTAGGTTTGTTACAATTGAACCTACACTGACACATCAGTATCACCTAAAGTCCATCATTTACCTTGGAGTTCACTATTGGTGGTGTACATCTAATGGGTTTTTTAAAAGTCATGGATTTGAATTTAGTTCTGTTCTTTTTTGTCAGAAGTTTGAGAACATCACTCATTCCAGCTCTCTACATCCTCCAGCTCTGCACGTTCTTCCCAGGAGGAAGCCAAAACTTAGTCAATTTTGTTGTTTAAAGACTTGATGTGAAAGACTGGATGGGAGTTAAAACTATCCACATGAGTTCAGACCCACTATCTCTTCTGGTCCGTCCAGAGACCTACACAAGTTGTTAAGTATTTTTAATGAATTAGTATTATGGAAAAAAAGGATTCAGACCAAGAAACAATTTTGAAATCCTTATTCTAGACCTGTGATGAAAAATATTCTATGAAGTTTTAATTTATATATCCATGCTTTCTTATTCTACCTATTTTACTAAGCATCTTATTCAATAGACTATCTTCAGTATTTTATTCATATGATGAAAATCTAATTTGTTAATTTATTGAAAAAATATTTGAGTGCCAAATTAGAGTATTCAATACAATGTACTTTATAACCAGTTTTAAACAAGAGACACAGTGGCAAACCATCATTGCTCTCAAGAGTGTAGTCTTAGGTTATTTTAATTTGCTAATTGTGAAACCATCCCTGTCAAACACAAAGGTATTTATGCTCAGGTGTAGAGATGAGTGTGAAAGAAAGGACTTGAAAAACAGAGAACTCTATACTCCTTTACCAATGCAGAGATAGCTCTGGAAGTAGCTCTTTTCAAAATACTTAGCACCTCTGAAGATTTTCCTAAATTGATAGCCAAACTCTCTGATAAACTTTTACTATTCTTTTTCCCTTGATCAAAGTTCACAACAGTGGCTGTTATCACTTCAATTATTATATTTATGACTGTTGATATCGAATACAACTATATTCTAATTCTTTGACTTTCTTGTCGTTGTTTGCCAAATTTCTCTCTCTCTTCAAATCTAGTAAACCATAAAATAGGGATTTAACAATAATAATAGCCAGCAGCAATCATCTCTGTAACTGAGTTTAAATACATCTATTCTGAGGATGGTTATACTCCATTTGGGAAGACAGGATATACATGTGAAAGAGCAATTGCTAACATCAAACAGGATATACTTAGTGCCAATTGATTTGTATAAACATGGCACAGTCATCAAATGTCATCTTTTAAGCTCAGGAAAGGCCAAGAAGCAGTAAGTTCAATTAGGTCTTGTAGACACACCTAGGCAGAGAGAACATGTAGGATATTTTAGACATAAGAAATTGTATTGGAGCCCGGAGGTGGAAACAACCTAAGTGCCCATCATCGGATGAATGGATAAAGAAGATGTGGCACATAGATACAATGGAATATTACTCAGCCATAAAAAGAAACGAAATTGAGCTATTTGTAATGAGGTGGATAGACCTAGAGTCTGTCATACAGAGTGAAGTAAGTCAGAAAAAGAAAGACAAATACCATATGCTGACACATATATATGGAATTTAAGAAAAAAAAAATGTCATGAAGAACCTAGGGGTAAGACAGGAATAAAGACACAGACCTACTAGAGGACGGACTTGAGGATATGGGGAGGGGGAAGGGTGAGCTGTGACAAAGCGAGAGAGAGGTATGGACATATATACACTACCAAACGTAAGGTAGATAGCTAGTGGGAAGCAGCCGCATAGCACAGGGAGATCAGCTCGGTGCTTTGTGACCGCCTGGAGGGGTGGGATAGAGAGTGTGGGAGGGAGGGAGACGCAAGAGGGAAGAGATATGGGAACATATGTATATGTATAACTGATTCACTTTGTTATAAAGCAGAAACTAACACAGCATTGTAAAGCAATTATACCCCAATAAAGATGTTAAAAAAAAAAAGAAATTGTATTGGAAAAATCACAGAGGCTAAAAATGTACATAACATGTTGAAGAAACATTGTCTAGACTCATGCAGTTTATATAAAAATTCAAAGAGTACTATTAACTAAGCTTGTAGAAGTTTATTTCAACCCACATAGTTATAGATAAAATTGCTTGATTTACCCAAAACTCTTCCTTTTAGTCTGGTAAGCACCTCCTCCTTTTAAGGAACTACTCTCTCCCATTCCACCCCAAACTCAACACGTAGTTCCAATGGGAGCTGATACTAATAGCCTCTCTTTCTGCCAGCCTCAACCCTTCCCCATTGCTATTCCAAGGTATTCAATGAGATACCTTCTTTAGGATTTGTGCATTTGGAATTACTTGAATTTTCTTTTTTTGTTCAATGAAAAACTATAAAAATGTGAACCTAAAGCCATTAGAGCCCACAGAGAAAGGGAGCTAACAGAGAGAACTAAGAAGGGGAGAGAGGCAAAGGATCTTAATGATGTTCAAGCCTCTGGTTCCAGCCATACTTTTTCTTCCTGTTATTTCTTTTTGTGAACCACTGACTTTTCCTTCTCACTCAAGCCAGTTTCTGTCATTCATAAACAAGAGTCCTGACTAACATGTGGAGTAAATAAGAAGTCCCTAAATGCCAAAGATGTTTGGGTTTGAGGAGCTAACTGTGATGACTGTGAGGTCCTATCCACCTGAGAATCTTTAGTTTTATAACATTTACAGCTAAACACAATAGGAGCCATGGAGGTCTTAAGAAAGGTATTGAAGTTTGCAAGGCAGCACTTCAAGAAGCTTGTCCTGGCAGGAGTGTATAGAATGGACTGGAGCAGAAATAGCCTAGAGACAGTTAAAGCAGAAGAGTTGACTATGAGAACAGTTCAGCCATGAAGTAAATAGACAACTCAGACTGGGGGTGGGAGCCCAGAGCGGAAGAGAAAGATCACTTTAAAGAATCCTTAATCTTTCCAAAAGAGTCATCAAAGGAGGAGCACCGTCACTGGACATTTGGTTATGACTAATGGATTGGGATTCCGTCTTTTTCCAAGTATTTAATACAAATAAATCTCCCATTTCCTTGGGTTTCTTGAGTCTTTTCCCAGGGAAATCCACCTCATCTTTTGAGACATAAAAGCTTAAGTCATCTTTCCACAAAAATCCTTCTAACTAAAACAAAGACGTCTTCCAAACTGACATTTCTATAGCAATTTTGGTTTTTTATGACTCACTGATTTCAGAAAAGAGGAGGTAAACAGGGCAGATCATGCATAAAACCCGTGTCATCCTGATGGAATCACAGGTTTCTAAGAGACCACGTGAGGTCACCCGTTCATCTCTCATGCCCTGGTCCAACCATTCCTAAACCATCCTGGAGAGGGATGACCTCAGATTTAATAATTTTAAAAGTATCTTTTTGCTTAGTGATTCCCCCACGACATACACCCATGGACACACACAGCCAATGGAACTGAATTCCAGGACTTAATTGCTCTCACTCTGAAATTGAAACCGGGAAAAATGGTTTCTTTAATAGAAATTCTTACTTGGAATTTTAGAGCAGGTGGGCCTTTCTAGATTGTTCTAACCCAGTGTTTATCAGACATAACCTAATCATAAGCATATTTATCAAAATGCACATTCCCAGTACCCTTCCAGAATGACTTTGATTCCATGGGTTAGGAGCAGGATGCTAGAATTCTTGCTGGGCAATTTTGGAAATAATTGTATCTAATCCTTAAGGATCCAAATGAGGCTGTGAGACATTAAATTGCAGACCTGGAAGAACTCAGAGCTCCTAAGACTCAGAACTCTACTAAGACTCTTGTTTAACTTTGTGCTTCTCTCAATGAAGATGGGAAACAACTAGCTTTCCCTCCTTGGGTGCACTTAATCACACTGTGGATGTATCTATTCAATACCATTGCACTTATCAACTGACAGTTTAACTGTCTCTTGATACTGATGCTAATGGTAATAATAACAACAGCAATAATAATAATTGCTATCCTTTATTACATGCTTTCCTGTTATCCCCAGATTTGGGTCCATTTAGGTTCTTAGAAAACAGTGTTTTGTAACTGAAGTAAGTCAGGAAGAGAAAAACAAATATCGTATAATGTTGCCATATGTGGAATCTAGACAAATGGTACAGCTGAACTTATTTGCAAAGCAGAAATAGAGTCACAGATGTAGAGAACAAACTTATGGTTATCAAGAGGGGAAGGAGGCATGGCATGAACTGGGAGATTGGGATTGACATATATACACTACATATATATACACTACATATATATACATATATGTATATATATATGACATATATACACTGTGTATAAAATAGATAACTATTGCGAACCTACTGTATAGCACAAGGAACTCTACTCAGTGCTCTGCGGTGACCTAAATGAGAAGAAAATTTTAAAAAGAGTGGATATATGTATACATATAACTGATTCACTTGCTGTACAGCAGAAACTATTGCAACACTGTAAAGCAACCATACTCCAATAAAAATTAATTAAAAATAAAAATAAAATAAAATAAGAACACAGTGTTCTATAAAGACAAAAGCCAGGAAGTCCCTGATTCATCTTCCAACTCGCCATTGCTTCTACACTGACCTCGGAACTCACAGTAAATGCCCTTTAGAAACGTGCTAGGAACATAATCCTGCACTTCAGCCCATTAATAGACATCATCTCATTAAATCTCAACAACCCAATTCGTTAACTCTCCCTAACCCACTTGTTATGTCATTATTTCACTAAATCCTTACAGCCCTACCAGCTGATTTCTCCTGACATCCACTATTTTTTTTTTTTTTAATTAGACCTCTATTATTATCTGCTGCGTGGACTGGGTACAATATTTGCCCAAACTAGTCACAGCTATCCCAAATCTTATACTTCCTACCAATGATCTATCCTTTGGATTTTAGCTCAAGATGACAAACATCACTCCTGAAATAGGATGACAGTAAGAGGCAAGAGAGGAAAAAGTCACATTTTTGAAAAACAAAATCCACTAGCCAGGAACCCAAGAGTCATGGCTTTGTATGGAAAGTTCCATCTGCTTTTTGTGGCACCTGGATCAGATTTTCCCCTCCAGCCAGGAGAATATGCCACTCAAAAAAATCTGCCTTGGATGGTGGCGTGATGCATTCTGCCATTAAGCACTCGTGGCAAGGAACACATCCAGGATTTGCTTACTAAGAGGAGATGGCAAAAGAAGCGGCTTTGCTAGAGTCTCCAGAATAAATTTCTGTTTAAACCCAAACCGTGAAGTTGAAACTGGGTATTAAAAAAACGTAAAGCCTGCAGACTCACACCTGGGTATAACTGGCACTATACCTTTTCCCGATTATTTGAAAATAGCCTCTGTTGATTAAGCCACATTTAAAGAATAGAGAATTTCACAGTAAAGTTTCTAGAAAAAGTAAAATTAGATGGGGTGTGGGAATTAAAAAATAAGGGCAGATTCCACTTAGAAATAAGTAGCTATCTTTCTCAGGAGCAGGTCCTCGTGAGTTAATAAACCTTTAGTAAAGGAAAGGGCTTTAAAGTGAGACACACCTGATTTTAAAATCCTGTCTCTTCCCCTAAACAACACGATTCCTTTGGGGCTCAGCCTCTCTGTCAGCATAATCCACAGACTAAAATCTCAGAAGCTTATCTGGACATCCCATGTAAGTTTCTAACACATTACATGGCATATAAACAAGTGCTTTTTAAAACTTCATAAAAAGGATGGTTCCCAGCTATTCTGTGTGGTCATTTTAAGGGAAAAAAGAACGGGGCATTCCTCCAGAAAACTATGCTCGTTATTTGGTTCAGAGTTGGAACCACTTCACCCCAAAATGGGAAGAGAGGCAAGTCAAGAGAAGGCACTTAAGGAGACAAGGAGGTTTCCACAGGCCTGGCTTTCATTCTGGGCCCCACTGAAGCTTTGGAGTGCCTATGACAATGGTGCTATGTGGAGTGTGGACGCAGTGCGCCCGCAGCTCAGATGGTTTGTACAAATGCAGCACCGAAAGCAATCGCAGGCACCACGAAGGGAGCAGGTGCAGACCTTGCAGAGATGTTCTCTGTTCGCGTTCTTAGCAGAGACGGTGAAGTTTTCAATTAAGGGAAGACCCTCTTTAAGACAAAAGTCTAACAGTCACTGACATCTGAGAAGCTGAGTTAATCTATCCCCCCAAAGTTGGACAGTTCTTTGAGTGTTCAGTGAAGCCACATCAATCACTTTGACTTCCTTTTGATGAATCTGGATAAAACAAAATCTCTCTCAAAGAACCATTCCAATTGGAAATCACCTTAAAGGACAGGAGAAAATAGCAATCAGTGAGTATCCGTCATGTGCCAAGATCTTCTTATGTTCGTTCTCTTAACAGCTTTACACATTAGGCCTTGATATTACCATTTTAAAGATAAAGGGCTATGGCCCAAAGAGAATAAATTATGTGCCCACTATTTCATAGCAAGGAAGTAACAGAGATAGATTTTGAACTCCATTTTATCTTTAAAACTCTTGATATTTCATTGTAACACACTGGTCCAAAGGCAGTGGGGAAGTCAGACAGCAGTAAATTAAGCATCAAGAAGTGGGCATTTAAAAGTGGTATTTAATGTTCTCCGCATTTTCTTTCTGTGCATTTGCCCTAGTGTGGAGGGGTAACTGATTTCACACAACTCTGACTTTTGCCCACAGATAGTTAACGTCGCGTTAGTGTCCACCTATTCTGTTTTCACCCCGAGTGGGTGAGCAGAAATTCTATTCTGATACTAACTAGCCAGAGTTAGCACAGACCTCATAGATTAAGGGGAAAAGTCCTCCACAAGCCTGCCCAGCCACCAGCCACAAGCTTCAGGGGGTCCCCAGGCCACCCATACTTCTGACTGGCTACAAAGAAGGGGTTCCTACAACCCCCTCAGGTTTGATAATTTGCCAGAATAACTCACAGAACCCAGGGAAGCGCTGTACTTATGACTGTAGTTTACTATAAAGGATACTCCTAGTGACAAGATCTGGGAGGGTCCTGGGAGGATCCATGGCTTTCCCCTTTGGAATCAGATGCATCACCCTGCCAGCACATGAATAATGTGTTTACCAACAAGGCAGGTCCACTGTCCAGAGTTTTTATTGGGGTGTTATTACATGAGCATGATTGATTGAACTCAATTTCTAGCCCTCTTCTACACCCACACCCCAGAAGTCAAAATAACTCAAAGTTGCAACACTAGACAACATGGTTGGTTTATCTTATGACCACACCCTACACTAAAACTATCTAGGAGCCTACCATTCATAATTATATAAGCGTAAAAAAGACACTCTTCATCAGTTGGGATAGTTTAAGGATTTAGAGTCTCGCAGGAACAAAGGCCAGTAAAATTCTTTATTATATACCACCACCCTACCCCATCCCACTCTCCAAACTTGTTCTCTTTCCTAGCATCTCAGTTCTGTCATGGGCACCATCAACCACCCTTTAGGCCTGCCACACTAAAAACCAGAAGTTGTCTTCACCTTTTCTCTGCTCTTCTTAGGTAGGTTAATTTCCCTTGGGTTGATTTTCTTCTCCAGGTTTCCTGGGTTCATCCTCTCCTCTCCACTTCTACTACCACCATTACCACTGCCATTCAGAATTCAAACCCATAGGAGCCTAAGTTGTTGTCCAATTTCCTGACTGATCTGCCTGGCCCCAGCTTCATCTACTTCAATCCTTCTTGCACAAAACTATCAGATCAATCTTCATTAAACATCCCAGTAATTAGCAGTAATTTGTTCCTCTGAGCAACCTGTATGAGAATCCTTTTCTCTGTACCATAAGGTCCCCTGTGATGTCACCCTTCCTTGCTTTTTGCTCAAGAAAGATCAGAAAAGCAACCAGAGTTCTAAATGGTCTTAAGGAAAAGCACACAGGATGGTAACTGGAATGAGCACTGATCCAGAGTCCAGAAGGATTAGGTTTGAATCCTGACTCAACTGCAAGGTACAGATGCCTACATTGTAGAGGCACTGTATAGGGGAGAGATGTAAGGTGCTCAGTACCTAGGTTATTTAACACAGAAAATCTAATCTGCAGTTAAGTGGGTGTTTTTCACTCTCATTTCTCTAAACCCTTCCTTTTTAAGGTACTGTATTAACTTTGTATCGCTGCTGAAACAAATTACGTGAACAGTGGTACCAATTAATTTTCTTTCAGTTCTGGAGGTCAGAATTCCACTGGGATAAAATGAAGGTGTTGGCAAGGCTGTGTTCATTCTGGATGCCTGGTACAGAACCTGTTTCCTTGTCTTTCCCAGCTTCTGAAGGCCATCTGCCTTCCTTGAGTCCTTTCTCCACCTCCAAAGCTAGCAACTGTAGGCTGAGTCCTTATGGTGTCATCTCTCTGGTTCTCCTTCTTTTGCCTCCTTCTTCCACAGTTAAGGGCCCATGTGACTACACTGGGTCCAACTGGATAATCCAAGCTGATTCTCCAGTTTAAAGTCATCTGATTAACAACCTTAATTCCACCTGCATCCTTACTTCCGCTTTGTCATATAAAGTAACATATTCGGATGTCCCAGAGATTAGGATATAGGCATCTTTGGCCAGGGGAGGGCATTATTCTGTCTCATGCTGAGTTCAGGTAACCCATTCCCTATGAAGCTTTCCCTGAGGGTTCTCACCTGCATTGGTCTCTTTCCTCTAACCCAGTAGTGTTCAATCTTGTCTGCACACGGGCATCACCTGTGGCACTTCAAAAACGATTGGGTCCCATTCTTGAGAAATGTGGATTAAATTGGTCCAAGGTGTTACCTGAGCAAAGGATTTTTTTTTTTTTTTTTTTTTTTACAAAACTCCCCCAATGATTCCAATATGCAGCCAAAATTGGGAGACACTGAATTTTGGGGAATTTTTGTATTTTCATCTTATCTGTCAATGTACAGAGGAGGTATTACAGGCTGATTAAAAACAAGACTGCAGTCAAATTACCTGTAGTCACATTTTTTGGCTCCACTACTAACTAGTGGTCAGATCTTGAGCTATTTAAGCAATCACTTGGTATCTATGTTTCTTTATTTGTAAACTGGGAAGAAGAATAATGCCCCACAGAGTTGTGAAGAACACTGAATGATATAATGCACAAAAAGTGTCCAGTGTAGCACAAGCTCAGAATGTGCTCCCAACCAATACTAGCTCTAAGAATGTTTCACGGCCATTCACTTTATCTTTGAAACTCACCTACAAGCTTTGCCTGGGCATAATCAGCCCCTCTTTCTGTGGTTCTCAAAAAACACTTGTTATTTGATGGATAGGAAACAAGCAAGTGTAGCCAAACCACATGATTGCAGCTCTTTGAGCCATAAATCTTATTTTAGTTTTAGTATAGCTTTGTCGTATCTTTGCTTTCCAAGTATGTTTAACCAGTGTAATCTGGATGCACGTTAGAATCATTTTGGAAGCTTTTTAAAAATATTAGGCCCAGAGATTATCCCCGCAGAGATATTAATTCAGGTGGGCCCCAGGCATCAGTGTTTTTTAGGTCTCCAGGTAACTGCAATACACAGCAAGGTATGAGACTCTCTGACCTGGACTAAATTTCTACAACTGCTGCGCTCTGGGTACAGTCGTCCCTCAGTATCCACGGGGGATGGATTCCAGGACCCCCACAGATATCAAAGTCCGAGGATACTCGAGTCCCTTATATAAGATGGCATAGTTCATTCTGCCCTCCGTATCTGCGGGTTCTGCATCCATGGATTCAACCAACAGTGGATTCAGCCAACCATGGACTGAAATCGCAGCTGGTTGAATCAGTGGATGTAGAACCTCTATACCGAGGCTGACTGTACTTCTAATGAAGCTAGCGACGTATGCCTGAGAATGCCATGGTGAGTCTATTGATTGGGAGAGAGTTTAGTAAAGGGAAAATAAGAAAAGAGAAGGGATTTAAAAACAGGAAAAACCAGAAGGAGAGAAAGTAAGGAAAAGGAGACTGTGAAGTACACCTAGAAGGTACCTCCTGATCATTTATTGACACTTATGCCAGTTATTAACTGTGCTCTTCCGTCCCAATTAGGTCCTTAAGGAGACATGAGGATCTCTCATTAGAGGACTGGAGTTTCTGTGTCCTTCCCAGAGCATGTACTCATATCAGCAAGCCTGAATCCAGCCACTGCACAGATTTCTTCTGTGGCAACTCAGGTAGGTAGTATTGGAAGAGGTGTGAAAACAGACTAAGTTGAAAGTTTGGGGCTAGTCCTTAAACAACTCTAGAGAGGAAATTCCTTGCTCACCCTGGGTGGCTTACAGATCACTAAGGGGCCTGCAAGGAATGTGAGTCAGAGGAGACAATTACTCAAAAAAGGTGCTCTATCTCCTAACATCTGGTGGCAGAGAGAGGCTCTAAGTAACCTCAAGGTGACTTCCAGGCATGGAACATCAACCGCATCAAGCAGGTGGCCCCAGCACAAAGAAGTTTCCTATCTGCTGCAAAGGGGTCTGTAGCAAAAATCACATCATAAATTAAATTTTCATATCTTTTATAACTTATAAAATTCTTTCCCATTTATGAGTTCACTTGTTATTTTTTTTCAGGAAGAAAAAAAAACCTTTGTAAGATACATAGGTCAAATATTATCCCCATACTTGAGATAAAGAGCCCAGTCTGAGGCAGTTAAGTGATTGAATGATAGAGGTAAAGGCTTCTGATCTTATTTGCTTTCTGGATGCACCCTGTTTTTTTTATTTTTTGCGGTATGCGGGCCTCTCACTGCTGTGGCCTCTCCCATTGTGGAGCACAGGCTCTGGATGCACAGGCTCAGCGGCCATGGCTCACTGGCCCAGCCGCTCCGCGGCATGTGGGATCTTCCCGGACCGGGGCACAAACCCGTGTCCCCTGCGTCGGCGGGCGGACTCTCAACCACTGCGCCACCAGGGAAGCCCTGGAGGCACCCTTTTTTTTAAAGAAAAGGATAATTAGTCATGGCATAGATGATTACAAAATAAACTATAAGTATTTAAAAATGAATTATCAAGGTGCTAAAAAATAAGCATTAGGAGGGCACCAGTAAGACTCCATTTAAGAAAACTTCCTAGGAAATGTGAATTTGGAGAGGTATTTTGACACCGAATAACAGCAATTTCCACTGGGAAATGGAATTTCAATAAACAGAAGAATTTCAATAAACAGAAGAAAGTAAGCAGAAGAAAGTCATATATATATATATATATATATATATATATATATATATATATATGGAAAACCTACCACCATACACATTGGAGTGAAAATGAAATCTCATTTGCCAAAGGTCATTGTGTTAGAAGTCAGACACTTGTTTCATCATAGCTGCTGATCATTAAATACCTGAATAGCAGCACAATACAAGATTCTTGACACACATTAACCACCTAATCCTAACGACTGCCCTACAGGATGGGTAATTATTACAAGACTGTTCTCAGTTCACATATGAGGAGACTGAGGTGCCCCCAGGCAGTGCCCCACAGCTGGTGGATGGCGGAGCCATGATTCAGACCCAGGTCTCTGACTCCGAGCTCATGCTTTTTCCACTGCTCTATGCCATCTCCTCAAAGCCCATAATTAAGCAAAATAATATGCTCTTCACAAATGAAAAGATCTCATGCACGAACGTGATGAGACAACATTTGGTTGATGGGCTTCCAAATGTGCGGCAGATCCTTTTTCTGGAAACCGCATTTGGCTTAAGGGGCCTAAAGTCCAGACAGTAGTGGTGATGTAACTCGAAGTCTCTGTGGCTGTTGGCCTTGAGTCTGAAATAGCTCTGAGCCCTCCTGTCCTGGCATCTCTCCTGCACCCGCTCCCCCGCCCTGACTGCCACCGAGCTCAGACTGCCCGCAGGACTTGCAAGTGGCTGAGGAGACAAGCTCATGGGGTTTGAGACAAGGTACACTGCGATCTCCTTCCTCATCCCAGTAACTATTTCCACTGCTCTCACTCTCTCCGGAGCTTATTCTCAGCTCTGTAGGGCTTCATGTTTGTTTGTTTTGCTTTCAGCTCTAAAAAGGACTCTCAGCAGCAGTTCAAGGCTCTTATAAAATTACTTCTCACTTAGAGCAGTCCTGAGGGTGGCTGAAAAGGAATGATGGACACTCTGCAAGGTGGTGCTTGAGACCAGATTTTAAGCGTAATCGGCTGTGATGTCTCCCCACTCCCACTCCCGTCCACCTTGTTTTAGTCAAAGAGCATCTTCCCTCAAGTCCGAAAGTCAGTCAACAAACAGTCCACCCCAGGGTTCTCATCACACTCAACAACTTTACCTTCGAGTCCTCGTAATTCTGCAGCTGTGGTTTCTCTGTGTGTTGCCATCTCCCCTCAGTCTTCCTGGGCCCAGGTCTTGTCTTCCTTGAGAGCTTATCCTTTTCCTACCAGGGTTAGTTTCTGTTAAAAGGAAGCAATAAAGAGTAGTGAAAAGGGGCTATGGAATTAAAGTCCAAAGAACTCAGGCTATGTTTACTTCCCTTTTCCATCACATGGATGGGATGACTATGGACTAGCCACCTAGTTGTGGGAACCTCCTTTTCTCATATATAAAATAGAGATCACGTAATACTTGCTCTACTTATCTCACAGACCTTTAGTAAGGATCAGAGAAAAGAGTAGATGGAAAATAACTCGATAAAGTAAGGGTAAATTCACTGGCCACTCATATGACTAGAGACTGTGCTTTCACAGAGCTCCCTTTAAAAAGGGGGAGGCAGAACTGGAAGTGAAGTATTATATGGTGTAACGTGGTGAAGGAATGTACACTGTCATGGGGGCCTGGAGGAGGGAGACTGGCTGATGTCTGGGGACATGGGGTGTCAGAGGTTCTAGAAAGAATCCAGAGAGGAAGTCAGATTTAAGCTGGGCCATGAAGGCTGAATGGACATTTTCTGAGAAAACAAAAGAGCAGAGGGCATTTCAGAAGAGGACCCATGCCTATAAAGAGCCTTATATGCTAATATGAATTTGGCTTCCTAAGCGCCAGGAGTGGGGTCAACAGCTAGTTTGAAGCAGAGTGAAATAAGAAACATCTTTTAAAAACAGCCTTTTAGAGGCAGAAGGGCAAGGAAAACATGAGAAAAATTAATTGTTGTTGTTGTTATTATTATAAGAGGTTATCTCCACATGAACCTGAAAGAGAGACTGAGTAATGATTGGGTCCAGAGTTCAGTTATCCTCTGCACAAAGGAAAGGGAGTGAATCCTGGAGCAAGACTGGGAAGGGAAAGAGACACTGGTCTTCATCCAGAGGTAAGGTGACACACTGAGTAGGATAAAGGCTCCCTTTCAAGGGAGTGGAAAAGAAAATGAACTGCAGAATGGCAAAATTTATCTCTGAGTCTGGACTCAAAGGAGTCTAGATAAGATCAATGACACTCTTTTGATGTGCAGGGAGGATGTCTTCTGTCACCAGTAGGGATGCAAGGAAGCCCCTGGAAAGGACCCTAGAAGAAGTATGCATAATACGCCCAGAAGAAGATGTATTATGTCTGAGTCTTTGTATTAAATAGCAGTTGTACTTCCCCTAATCTTAATCCCCTTCTGTTATCCCTGAGACATCAGCCATGTCACAGAAACCTTATCAACTCAGCTGTGCTGTGGTGAAATAAAAATGAAGCTTGTCCAGGCAGGGATTATAATGATAAAGAGAGAAGCAGCGAGAATAATGGTTAACATGTATTGAGAATTTTCTATGTGCCAAGAATGAAGTGTTAGGAGCTTAAGTGGATTACCTTATTTTCTCAACAATCTTGAGATTACAGAACTCTAGTTATTCTCATTTTACAGGTAAGAAATCTGAGGTTTAGTGTGGTCAAATAACTTGCCCAAATTACACATCTGAGATGTGGGGTTCTGTCTCCAGAGACACTGTCTTTGCTGCTACCCTGGATACCTCCAAGCTGAGGCTCACAAGGGGAGCGGAGGCTTCAGTCCAAGCGTGCAATGGCCACATCCAGCATGGAGTGGACCAGAAGGAGACTGGCGGCGGTGTGGGGAGCTCTCTGAGATGGAGCAGCCATTGGGGTCCATTGCTGAGTGATGGAAGTGCAGGCAACAACCCACATAAACACTGGGGATGAGTGGGGAGGAGGCCTGGGCCTTCTCTGAGAGCCAGTAGAAAGGTCAGGGGCCTTAAAAATGAAGGCCAACACCTGTTCATAGTAATGAGCGACACCAAGGCAGCAAACTTCAGCCTGACCTATGTGGCTGTCTTTTATGCCTACAAGATGGTGAGGCCCGAGGGACATCCAGATTGTCCTAATATGACAATGAGTATGCGAAAGTGAACAGAGAAAAAGAAGAAAACATCAAGAAATTATGAACTGTCCCATATTCAAATTTCAAACTTGAAAATTCCCGAGAAAAAGGCTCACTTCTACATAGATCTAAACAAATTACATGCCGACAGCATGCTGTTTTTAGAGCCCTCTGACTTTATCTGGTGTTCTATTATCAACTCCACTGTTACTAATGGATGTTCTTGTGGAACTCAACACTTGGAGGTGCGAGGAAGAAACTGGCAACAGCATGAGAAATTCCCTTAAAGGCAAGTAACATCAATGTCTACCCAAGGGGCCTTGTAGACATGCCACTGCTTTCCAAACCAGTCCCAAAGGAGACGTGTGGGGTTTTAGCCAAGGAGTCTTACTCTCTTAGGGTGAAGCCTCTCTATTTCCACAGTCCCTGTAGAAACTTCTACTGTTCATAGATGGCTCCACCATTAGACTGTCTACGCATAAGGCAACTGAATATTAAGATCCCCGCCACTCAAAATGTGGAGATCCAAACCATCAACAACAGCAGCATGTGGAAGCTTATTAGAAATTCAGAGTCTTAGACCCCACCCAAGACATGATGAATCAGAATCTCTATTTCAACAAGATCCCCAGGTGATTTGTGTGCATGTTAAAATTAGGAAGCACGGCTTAAAATTGCCGCGACCTTTAAATATCAGACACCACGTAGGATATAGCGTCCATGTTACAATATTAACTCAAGTGTGAGTTTGTGCCTCTCAATCAATTAATGAATCCATTAACTCTTGACCTCTTTACGTGTCCCTGACTCTGCTAAGCACTGTTGGTGAAACAAACAAACAAAAATCCCCAAAAGCAAAAACAAAGAAAAGTCAAGACACACCTGTTAGGCATCCTTACGGTTCTGTTGGAGAAAGAAAACATGCATATGCTTAGGATGACCTTTCAGAAAAGTAAATCAAATTCCGTCACAGCCCTGCATACAATAACCAGCGTTCCCCATTGCCAACTAGATGCAGTCTAAACTCCAGTAGAGCATAAGAATTCTGTTAACAGCTTGGCACACACCTTCCTCCCCAGCCTTTTCCACGGCTACCATCTCTCCCCGAGTGCTTTGCTACCATCACACTGAACTTGATGGTCCTTGAATGTGCAGAGCTGGTGCTCATCTCCTCACCCTACACTTGCAGAATGTCTCTGCCTCTCTCTGCCCTTCTCTCTCTCTCTTTTTTAAAGAAATTTATTTATTTAATTTATTTATTTTTGGCTGTGTTGGGTCTTCATTGCTGCACGTGGATTTCTCTAGTTGCAGTGAGCAGGGGCTACTCTTCGTTGCGGTGCGCAGGCTTCCCATTGCAGCGGCATCTCTTGTTGTGGAGCACGGGCTCTAGGCACGCGGGCTCAGTAATTGTGGCTCGCTGGCTTAGCTGCTCCGCGGCATGTGGGATCTTCGCGGACCAGGGCTCGAACCCGTGTCCCCTGCATCGGCAGGCGGATTCTTAACCACTGTACCACCAGGGAAGCCCCCTTCTCTCTTTTTATAACAACTGCATTTAATTCTTGAGACTTTCTCATCTTCTTTCTCAGGAAGCTTTTCTTTGGCTTCAAGTTTGAGGGAATATGCTGCCTCTCTAGTATATTTCCATTACAAATTCTGTTTATGACTGTCTCGTAGGTACAAAGACACCCAGTAAATGTCTGGTTGGAAGAAATTAAAATGGCATAGGAAACAGCTATAAATCAGTGATGCAATCGATCAGCATCACAGCCTCCACCTCAGACGCACCCTGTTCCACGTTTAAGTGCGCTAATCCTTTGCACTCAGGATTCTCCCAGGAATCATCTGACCTGGCTGCTAAGCCCTGTGGGTGCTGGAGGCCTATTTCTCTGCTTTGGAAGTCCTTCCAAACCTCCTTCATTTGGGAGACACCTACACATCCTTTATATTGGGTTGGCCAGAGAAGTTCGTTCTGGTTTTTCCATCACATCTTACAGATGTTCCACTTCAAATTGTTTCACTTCAATATTTCACTTCAAATGTGACATCCTTTTTCTTTTTTTTTTAACATCTTTGTGGAGTATAATTGCTTTACAGTGGTGTGTTAGTTTCTGCTTTATAACAAAGTGAATCACCAATACATATACATATATCCCCATATCTCCTCCCTCTTGTGTCTCCCTCCCACCCTCCTTATCCCACCCCTCTAGGTGGTCAAAAAGCACGAAGCTGATGTCCCTGTGCTATGTAGCTGCTTCCCACTAGCTATCTATTTTACCTTTGGTAGTGTATATATGTCCATGCCACTCCCTCACTTCGTCCCAGCTTACCCTTTCCCCTCCCCATGTCCTCAAGTCCATTCTCTGCTTCTGCGTCTTTATTCCTGTCCTACCCTAGGTTCTTTGGAACCTTTTTTTTCTTTTTTAGATTCCACATATATGTGTTAGCATACGGTATTTGTTTTTCTCTTTCTGACTTACTTCACTCTGTATGACAGACTCTAGGTCCATCCACTTCACCACAAATAACTCAGTTTTGTTTCTTTTTATGGCTGAGTAATATGCCATTGCATATCTGTGCCACATCTTCTTTATCCATTCATCTGTTGATGGACACTTAGGTTGCTTCCATGTCCTGGCTATTGTAAATAGCGCAGCAATGAACATTGTGGTACATGACTCTTTTTGAATTATGGTTTTCTCAGGGTATACGCCCAGTAGTGGGATTGCTGGGTCATATGGTAGTTCTATTTGTAGTTTTTTAAGGAACCTCCGTACTGTTCTCCATAGTGGCTGTATCAATTTACATTCCCACCAACAGTGCAAGAGGGTTCCCTTTTCTCCACACCCTCTCCAGGATTTATTGTTTGTTGATTTTTTGATGATGGCCATTCTGACTGGTGTGAGGTGATACCTCATCGTAGTTTCGATTTGCATTTCTCTAATGATTAGTGATGTTGAGCATCCTTTCATGTGTTTGTTGTCAATCTGTATATCTTCTTTGGAGAAACGTCTATTTAGGTCTTCTGCCCATTTTTGGATTGGGTCGTTTGTTTTTTTGATATTGAGCTGCATGGGCAGCTTGTATATTTTGGAGATTAATCCTTTGTCAGCTGCTTCGTTTGCAAATCTTTTCTCCCATTCTGAGAGTTGTCTTTTCGTCTTGTTTATGGTTTCCTTTTGCTGTACAAAAGCTTTTAAGGTCCCATTTGCTTATGCTTGTTTTTATTTCCATTTCTCTAGGAGGTGGGTCAAAAAGGATCTTGCTGTGATTTATGTCATGGAGTGTTCTGCCATCCTTTTTCAATTTCTTTTCCCAACTAGGTTATTACAGAATACTGAGCAGAGTTCCCTGTGCTACATAGCAGGTCCTTGCTGGTTATCCATTTTAAATATAGCAGTTTGTACATGTCAGTCCCAAGCTCCCTAACTATCCCTCCCCCCCACCCCAAACCTTCTCCCCTGGTAACCATAACTAAGTCTGTGTGTCTGCTTCTGTTCTATAATTTGAAAAAGAATAGATACATGTATACCTATAACTGAATCACTTTGTTGTATACCTGAAACTAACAGAACATTGTTAATCAACTATGCTCCAATATAAAATAAAAAGTAAAAAAAAAAAAAAAACAAATGTGACATCCTCTAGGAAGCCTCCCCCACTTCCCAAGACTGAGTTGGACTTTCCCATCTCTGTGTTATGTCACTTTGTGCCTATCTCTATCAAGATCTTATCTGGTTGATTGTGTATCTTTGCCTGTCGCTCCCACCTTACAATCAGCTTTTCTAGGACTGACACTTGTCTTCTAAGGCAGGAATAGAACTGGTTGTGTTTTATTCATGTCTGTATTCTCAGTGTTCTGCAAATATCTGGCACAAAATAGACCAGTGCTGGGCTCCCCTGGTGGCGCAGTGGTTGAAAGTCCGCCTGCCGATGCAGGGGACACGGGTTCATGCCCCGGTCCGGGAAGATTCCCACATGCCGTGGAGCGGCTGGGCCCGTGAGCCATGGCCGCTGGGCCTGCGCGACGGGAGAGGCCACAGCAGTGAGAGGCCCGCGTACCGCAAAAAAAAAAAAAAAAAAAAAAAATAGACCAGTACTTCCCAATCCCCTGCTAACTAATCATCAGAACCAACCATATGTCACTCAGAAATCCATATGCCTATGTTTCATCCCCCAATTCCTGCGTCCGTAAGTCTAGGATAAGGTCCAAGCATCTCTATTTTTCAAATGCTCCCCAGATAATTGTGACGTGCAACCAAGACTTAGAAACACTGCAGTAAGCCCTTTGTAAAGTTTGTTGTGAAGGAATTTTTCATCCTCTACCCCTGGGAATGACCCATTGCTTTTCTAGATAACCCTGAGGTATCTCCTTGACATATTCTGCTTGGTTGGATTGCCTTGGTCCTTTCTGGCTAAATATGTCTTATACCTACCCCACATCCTGGCATCACTACAATGATAGGAAGCACAGTATATACAATGATAGGGCTCATTGTGTGTGGCCACCTCTATAAATAATAGGAGGCAGAGAAGAATGCTCCCAAGACATCATGCCCATATCTCTGCAACATTATCCCTTAACTTTCCTGGAGAGAGCTTATCTGTGCTCCAACTAGACTGTGCCCCAGCTAGACTCCTTGAAGGCAGGGCTATTCTCTTTGGTGCTGTGATCTCAAATCTTCTCCCAGTGGCTGCCACATAATAAGTGCTCAATAAGTGTTTGATGACTCACTGACTCCATTCAGACTAATTGTCTAACTGAACAAATGAGTGAAAGAGAGGATCTGGATAGATGGAAAGGAGGAGGAACATTCTTGCAGGGGTGAGAATTCGGAATCAATTTGTTCACAGGTCTAGAAAAGAGAATGAGCTTGATGCATGCCCAAGGTAACAGTTTGTGAAGACAGCTGCACCTTTTTGGTGAAAGGTAGAGCCCTCTGTGGTTCCTTAGCATGGGATTTCTAACAATGGACTGCTGTACAGTGCAGGAGGGAGCTCTCTTGGGAGTCCAGGTAGAGTTATTCCTAATTCTGCCTTAGAATTACTCTACTCCTATCAACAAAGGGAATAAAGAAAATGAAAGAGAACATTTATTTAGTATTTATTTTGTGTCTGGTGCTTTGCATATGCTCGCTCCCTGAATCAGCTTCTTGAGCCATTCCTGCAGCTTTTCCAGTGCTGGAAATTAAAGTAAGAGAATTTAAATGACTTTTCAACTTGCACTTTTCCCTGCATGTTTTGCTGCTTCCATTCACTTAAGCTATCTGCGCCTTAGTTTCTACACTTGAAAATGAATGGACTGTGCTAGATTATGTCCTAGGCCTTTTTAGTTCTGAAATCAATGTGTTTAACTTGACAGTGGAGATCCTCAATCTTAAGGCAACTTCCTTTGAAGCCTGTCTGATACAGTACTATGCACCATTCAGTAATAGCTCAGTGAATGAAAGAACAGAGTTTAATCACCTCGGTGTACCTGGGAGATAAAGACAGTATAACATGTTGTTCTAGTTAAAAAGGTTTGCTCTCAGTTCCTGAACAAACCTTGCATATTCCTGTTTCTTCACTATTGCCTGTGTTTTGCTCTCCACTTATCAAAATGCTACTCTGTCGTCAAAGTCCAGCTCATCCAGGCAGGCCTCTCTGGCTGCCAATGAACCAATCAATATGGTAAAGAGGATGGGATGATTCCAGTTGATTTAGGGATGGAGTCAGTCCCACCTAAACCTTGGGTTGCTGCATAATGAAGGAAGAATAGAATGGAGGACAGGAGGCAACCTCAGTGTCCAATATATTTCTTCATGGGGATTTAAAGAAAAAATGCTCCCAAATTGCTCTTCCCTAGAAACTCTGGGCTTCAAAGACCCTATTATTGCCTCAGAAATAAAATGACTGTATCTAATTTAAAAATTGACATCACCTTTAGTTTTTACAATTCTTCCTAGACTTTTCATAACCAACCTCTGCTCTGCTGTCTCATACCATTAAATCTGCATGCACCCAGCTCCCTCACGTGGAAGAAGTCCCTCAGCCTTTTTTTTTTTTTTTTTTTTTTTGGTATGCGGGCCTCTCACTGTTGTGGTCTCTCCCGTTGCGGAGCACAGGCTCCGGACGCGCAGACTCAGCGGCCATGGCTCACGGGCCCAGCTGCTCCGCGGCCTGTGGGATCTTCCCGTACCGGGGCATGAACCCGTGTCTCCTGCATCGGCAGGCGGACTCTCAACCACTGCGCCACCGCGGAAGACCCCTCAGCCTTTTATAGTGGTATAAGATTACTGAAGATGACTGACCTTATTCATTACATCTCTGCCTAAGGATATCCTGAAGAGGTCCAGGTCACTATGCATGCAAGCAGAACCACCTACCTATGGAAACATTTATTCTTCTTAGTGTATCTTTGTTCAGTCTTAATAAAACAAGATGGAATTAGCATTAGATAGACACAACTACAAAAGTAAAGTGCTTACTCCATACATACACATATATGATCTCTGATATTCAACATAGATGATTAAGGAATGTGTTAAACATTCTGGACCACTGTGATATGAGAATCATAGTGAAATTCTGCTCCTGGGAATTTTAAAATCAGACAATAATTTTTTGTCCTGTGAAGGTTATCATTTAACATTTGCTCATTTTTGTATCCCTGACACCTGGCACAACGACAAAAAGAGTCATTCAGTAAATATTTGTTGACTGAATCCAACAATCAATGGATTCATCTCTATTTTTTTCTCTCTTTCTCCGCTAATATGACTCTGAAAATGTGTCATCATTATAATAAACACATTAATTTAATGCCAGAAAATGAGTCATAAAATGGAAGAAACTTCTGTCCTCTGTGCTTTGCTAATGTTTCTGTAGTTATATTTGCAATTCATTTGTTTTTACATGCCTTTCTCCTCCACTGGACCTGTGTTTTTAAGGGAGGTGACTGTCTTACTCATCTCTGTATCATCAACATTCATTATTGTGTCCAGCACATAATATGTTTAGTAGATGTTTATTAAACGAATGCGTAAATATATTTCTGAAATGATAGCTGTGCCTACCTTGACTTCCCGCTCATCCCTGTCCTAGTTATTTTTTTAGAATTTTTAGATCTTTCTCTGTTGTATTTAGACAGGTAGCATGTGGGAAATTTAAAAGTAAATCCCTCTCTACAAAAAGTAAAGACTCCTGATATAATCTTTTAAAAATCGTTTTTTTAAATCACAAAATTGTAATGCTTGAAAGAATCTCATCGATCTCTCAAATGCAAATAATATATTAAGAACCCTACTTAGCAATAATATGAGATTGGTATGATATTTTTTAAAGGAATATGTATGATATACTAAAGAATGAAGACTTTGAAAAAATATGTGACCAATCATTATGTAGGAGAAATTAAAGAGCAAAGAATCAGCATATAGAAAATCTTTCACAGAAACAGTGGTAGGGATTGTGGGGGAATATGAGCTCTCAGGCTCTGTTGATAGGAGTGCAGACTGGTGATACCACTCTGAGGAGCCATCTGGCATTACTGGCTGCATATGAATATATCATATAACCCAAGATCCTGAGTGAATAATCGAAAGAAATTCTCACACAATCTCCATAGGAGTAAGTAAGAGAGTTTGCAGGTAATCAGAGGCAACCTGAGTGTCTGTCAACTAGAGCATGAATAGGCAAACTATGATTCATGAGCCCCAGGAAATTTAGTATATGGCAATATAAGCTACAGATCAGATTTTCATATAGCAATACGATGAGCCTTGGAAAAATAGTACTCGATGAGATACATGATACAAAACCATTTATGTTTTCTTCATTTCTTTTTCATTTATTTCTGAACCGATGTTTATGATTTCTTTCCTTCTGCTAACTTTGGGGTTTTTTTTGTTCTTTCTCTAATTGCTTTAGGTATAAGGTTAGGTTGTTTATTTGAGATGTTTTATGTTTCTTGAGGTAGGATTGTATTGGTATAAACTTCCCTCTTAGAACTGCTTTTGCTGCATCCCACTGGTATTGGGTCATCGTGTTTTCATTGTCATTTGTTTCTAGGTATTTTTTCATTTCCTCTTTGATTTCTTCAGTGATCTCTCGGTTTGTTTCTAGGTAGTTTTTGATTTCCTCTTTGATTTCTTCAGTGATCTCTTGGTTATTTAGCAGTGTTTTATTTAGCCTCCATGTGTTTGTATTTTTTACAGTTTTTTTCCCTGTAATTGATATCTAGTCTCACAGCGTTGTGGTCAGAAAAAGATACTTGATACGATTTCAATTTTCTTAAAATTACCAAGGCTTGATTTGTGACCCAAGTTATGATCTATCCTGGAGAGTGTTCCATGAGCACTTGAGAAGAAAGTGTATTCTGTTGTTTTTGGATGGAATGTCCTGTAAATATCAATTAAGTATACCTGGTCTAATATGACTTTTAAAGCTTGTGTTTCCTTATTTATTTTCATTTTGGATGATCTGTCCATTGGTGAAAGTGGGGTGTTGAAGCAAACAACAGCAAAGATCAATAAAACTAAAAGCTGGTTCTTTGAGAAGATAAACAAAATCGGTAAACCATTAGCCAGACTCATCAAGAAAAAACGGGAGAAGGCTCAAATCAATAGAATTAGAAATGAAAAAGTAGTAACAACTAACACTGCAGAAATACAAAGGATCATGAGAGATTTCTACAAGCAACTATATGCCAATAAAATGGGAAACCTGGAAGAAATGGACAAATTCTCAGAAAAGTACAACCTTCCAAGACTGAACCAGGAAGAAATAGAAAATATAAACAGACCAATAACAAGCACTGAAATTGAGACTGTGATTAAAAATCTTCCAACAAACAAAAATCTAGGACCAGATGGCTTTACAGGCGAATTCTACCAAACATTTAGAGAAGAGCTAACACCTATCCTTCTCAAACTCTTGCAAAATATAGCAGAGGGAGGAACACTCCCAGACTCATTCTACAAGGCCACCATCACCCTGATACCAAAACCAGACAAAGATGTCATAAAAATAAAGAAAACTACAGGCCAATATCACTGATGAACATAGATGCAAAAATCCTCAGCAAAATACTAGCAAACAGGATCCAACAGCACATTAAAAGGATCATACACCATGATCAAGCGGGGTTTATTGTAGGAATGCAAGGATTCCTCAATATATGCAAATCAATCAATGTGATACACCATATTAACAAATTGAACAAGAAAAACTATATGATCATCTCAATAGATGCAGAGAAAGCTTTTGACAAACTTCAAGACCCATTTATGATAAAACCCCTCCAGAAAGTAGGCATAGAGGGAATTTATCTCAACGTAATAAAGGCCATATATGACAAACCCACAGCCAACATCATCCTCAATGGTGAAAAGCTGAAACCATTTCCACTAAGTTCAGGAAAAAGACAAGGTTGTCCACACTCACCACTATTATTCAACATAGTTTTGGAAGTCCTAGCCACAGCAATCAGAGAAGTAAAAGAAGTAACAGGAATCCAAATTGGAAAAGAAGTAAAACTGTCACTGTTTGCAGATGACATGATACTATACATACACAATTCTGAAGATGCTATCAGAAAAATACTAAAGCTAATCAATGAATTTGGCAAAGTAGCAGGATACAAAATTAATGAACAGAAATCTCTTGCATTCCTATACACTAATGATGAAAAATCTGAAAGAGAAATTAAGGAAACACTCCCATTTACCACTGCAACAAAAAGAATAAAATACCTAGGAATAAACCTACCTAAGGAGATAAAAGACCTGTATGCAAAAAACTATAAGACACTGATGAAAGAAATTAAAGATGATACAAACAGATGGAGAGATATACCATGTTCTTGAATTGGAAGAATCAACATTGTGAAAATAACTATACTATCCAAAACAATCTACAAAATCAACGCAATCCCTATCAAACTACCAATGGCATTTTTCACAGAATTAGAAGAAAAAATTTCACAATTTGTATGGAAACACAAAAGACCCTGAATAGCCAAACCAATCTTGAGAAAGAAAAACGGAGCTGGAGGAATCAGGCGCCCTGACTTCAGACTCTACTACAAAGCTACAGTAATCAAGACAGATGGTACTGGCACAAAAACAGAAATATAGATCAATGGAACAGGATAGAAAGCCCAGAGGTAGAGAATGGACTTAAGGACATGGGGAGGGAGAAGGGTAAGCTGGGACGAAGTGAGTGAGTGGCATGGACATATATACACTACCAAATGTAAAACAGATAGCTAGTGGGAAACAGCTGCAGAGCACAGGGAGATCAGCTCGGTGCTTTGTGGTCATCTAGAGGGGTGGGATATGGAGGGAGGGAGGGAGACACAAGAGGTAGGTGATATGGGGATATATGTATACGTATAGCTGATTCACTTTGTTATACAGCAGAAACTAACACACCATTGTAAAGCAATTATACTCCAACAAACATGTTAAAAAAAAACCCTACTAATTTAATTATGCTACACACAATTTATCTAAAGAACCACATATTGTTAAATTTACAAAGTATTTTTTTCACAGATGAACTAAAAGATCAGTTCTATATTTTAAAATAAATAAACAAATGAAGTATTTTCTGTGAGTTATCATACACAAAGCAAGAATACTAATCAGACTTTCCTATCCTGGAAGAGTTAATATAAGTGAAAGATCATGGTAAACTTTAAAGTAATATATAAATATAAAGAGTTTTTGTTTTTTTTTTAACTCTGAGACACCTGCAAGAAATTTACTCAGGGCTTTAAATTTATATATTGATCAATTTGTTTTTCTAAATTGGATTGTCCTTTTGAAAAACTTTCAATTGATTTTTTTCTTCCCTTTTTAGGGATTACAGTTATGATATATACAGTGAGCACTCTGTATCTGTGGGTTCTGCATCCAGATTCAATGGACAGTGGAGCAAAAAAATATATATATATGTATATAAATTCCAGAAAGTTCCAAAAACCAAAACTTGTAGTTGTCACACACTGGCAACTATTTACATAACATTTACATTGTATTAGGTATTATAAGTAATCTAGAGATGATTTGAAGTATATGGGAAGATGTGTGTAGGTTATACACAAATACTACACCATTTTATATAAGGGACTTGACTATCTGTGAATTTTGGTGTCTGTCAGGGTACTGAAGCCAATCCCCCATGCATACTGAGAAATGACTGTATATGATGACTAATAGTGATGATCAGATTTTATATATATATATGTATGTATATATGTGTGTATATATATATGTGTGTACATATATATACATATTTATATATATATAAAATCTTTGTGCCTCTCCAGATAGATCTGGATCTATCTGGAGAAGCACAATGATCTGTTCATTGCTTCTGTTTTCCAATTTCATTAGTCCTCAGAACTCAAATTCATGACTCTAGCTGTCTTTGAGAACAAGGGAATTTTTCCACTTTAACACAGTACGTCAGGAGGAAGAACTCTTTTTAGGTGGAAGATGATAAGCTTCACTTCAGATACAGTAGCTATGATGTACTGGTGTAACTTCCACATGAAAATCCCTAATGGGTTGTTAGATATTAGCAACTAGTGGAGTAGGGAGAAGTTAGCAAGAGTTATTTATTGAGTGTCATCTGAATGGAGATACTAGGGTTAAATGTGAAAACTGGTCATTCCCCAGTGCAAGTTCAATATTAAAACAGTAACTTGAATGACAAAGAAGTGCCAAGTGCTTACTGGATGCGGGTATCATTCTTTGTGGTTTTAATGCACTGTTTCATTTAATTTTTATAATAACTGTATGAATAGGTGCTGACTTTAACCCCATTTTTTTTTTTTTCAGTACGCGGGCCTCTCACTGTTGTGGCGTCTCCCGTCGCGGAGCACATACTCCGGACACGCAGGCCCAGCGGCCATCGGTCATAGGCCCAGCCGCTCTGCGGCATGTGGGATCCTTCCAGACCGGGGCACGAACCCGTGTCCCCTGCATCGGCAGGCAGACTCTCAACCACTGCGCCACCAGGGAAGCCCCTTTTATCCCCATTTTTAACTGAGGTAACCAAGGCTTAATGAAATAAATTAATTTGCAAAAGGTCCCAGAGCTAGTGAGAATAGGAGCTGGAATTCAAACCTAGGCTTTCTAACTTGAAAGCCAAAGATTTTATTCACTGTATTAGACTGTATAGTGTATAATTTATTCAGTAAGAATTAAAAACATATTCTCAGCAGGAAAGTTGTCCCCCAGCAATACATGAGGAGCCCGTGACTCCTTGAAATGACTCCAGTTTTCCACTTACAGGCAGACCTCATTTTACTGCGCTTCCCTTTACTGAGCTTCACAGGTATTGCATTTTTTTACAAACTGAGGGTTTGTGGAAACGCTGCATTGAGCAAGTCTCTAGGTGTCATTTTTTTCCAACGGTATTTGCTCACTTTGTGTCTCTGTATCACACTTCAGTAATTCTCGAAATATTTCAAACTTTATTATTATTGTTGTATTTGTTATAATGATCTGTGATAAGTGATCTTTGACTTTACTACTAGAACTCTCCAAAGGCACAGATGATGGGTAGCATATTTTAGCAATAAAGTGTTCTTTAATTAAGGTATATACATCGTTCTCTTAGACATAACGCAATTGCACACTTAATAAACTACAGTTAAACATAACTTTTATATGTACTGGAAAACCAAAAAATTCGTGTGACTTGCTTTATTGCGATATTCGCTTTATTGTGGTGGTCTGGAATGGACTCCACAGTATCTCCAAGGTATGCCTGTACTTGGCTCTCTCAGAGCAGAGTCCAATATGACATCCAAAGGAAGATTTCATATTTCCTACTTATACACTCCTTTAGGAAAAGACTATCACTCTTTCTTTAAAGTGCCAGGGCAACTGCATGTGACACAGGCTTTTGTGTCGAGTCACTTTTATCTCTGTAAGTACTGGAATATGTATTATATGAGTTTTGTACCTCTCTGAAAAAAATATAATATGCATATTATAACTAAACTGAAATAGTTCCTCGCATGAAAGCAAAGAATGATGAATGAAACCTAGTGTGATTTGCCTCTAATTGTGCTCCTCTGTGTCTGTCTTATGTCCTTTTCTCCATTTCATTCCGAACAGGTCTAGCACAGAACGAATAGCATGCTAAATCATACTAAATAATTCAATATAGCACTTGTGGGTGTTTGGGAGGGATGTATATTAAAGATGACAGTAATCTTTGTAGAGGGGAGAAAGATCAGAGAGCTTGTACATATTCGGGAAATGTGTTTAGACATCCATTTATATTCTTTGCTTTGTTTCTTTTAAAGATTTAGTTTCTTTCAAGCTTTTGTGAGTGTAATACAGGAGGAGTCAACATATGACCTTTCTTTTAGTTTCTGTTAGATATTCAGGGGACAGATACCATACCAAAGAGTTTAGCAGCAGGGGAGGTAGTGTGGTTAGACAGTGTCCCTGGGTTCAAAACATACCCATCAGGAGGTGGCTAGAGGAGAGAGAGACTTGAGGAGGTGGGGCTGGAAATCCTCACAGGTCAGCAGCAATAGGCAAGACAGTCATCCGGTAGCCACCTTTGTACTTGGCTAGGATTTATGGTTAAGCCTCCAATTCTTGACAGGTAGGACTGCCAAGAATAAAGGAAGTTTGAATCACTAGGTAGATTATCATGATGGAGATGAGACCCAGACAGAAGCAGAAAGGACAGTTTTCAAAACCAGGGCATGAGAGCAGGCTAAATTCTCAGTATTTAGCTGGAGTGGTTTAAGTGTCTCCTGTCTTCTACCAGCATTGGTGCAAAAGATCAGTGAGACCACTTCTGTAGGTGCTGTTAAAGATTCAGTCACAAGGTACATCTCTTCCTCTGGTTTGCATTTCATTGCCTCTTCAGTGAACAAACCATGATCATACTGACTTGGACTAGCAAGGTGATTGATTAATAATGGGCAGCAGAGCAAATCTGTGAGAGCTGCTGAGTTAATAAATATATACAAATGAACAAATGTTTATCCAAGTCATAACTGGTCTTTATCAGTTAGGGTCCCAATAAGAAACAGATGGCACAGTCAAATGGGGTAATTGAAAAAAGTTTGATAGATTATCGACAAGGGTGTAGTCAGGGAAGGAAACCCAACCACAGGATGACGGAGCACTTGGATGCGGCTGGGACCGGGGGGAGCTGTTACCATCCTTGAACGGCTTGAAAGGATGGGAGCTGAAAACAGAACCCAGCTACACCCACACAGCTTACAGTCTACATTAACATGACTTGGCTATTTCAGGCAACTCATGCCCAGGAAGATGAAGTTTCAAATAACTTTATTGTTTGTTTTAGGAGCTTCCTGAAAGTCCATTCATCTTACTACCATACTACTCAGCTTATCCCAACTTGAGTAAATATCCCCTTCTCAGGATAACAGTTCAACTAAGCTTATCAAGCAGTTGTTTATTATTTAACTCACCTGAAAAACCTTGTCTTATTATATACCGACCAACCCTAAACTATCATATCATGAGTTTTGCCCCATGCTAACCAAGTCCTCACGTGGAAAATTCCACCTTAAACCAGACCTTTGAAACCTCATATATATATGACTTTGTTCTCTCTCTTGCAAGTTGCTGCTAGGACTCTATCAGAGTGATATGTCTTCCTATGATAAGCAAAACACTCAGCTTTGCTTTATCAACAGATTATTTTGGTAGCATTTGGGGCAGCCAGCATTTGACAGGGCCATTACTAGAAACTAGGACATATGCGTCACTGTAAGAGACTGGCCACCCAACAGGAGCTGTGACCTCTACGGTGGAGAGATGCAGGCTTCACTGGCCAGGTTGGGGTAAACCCGGGAATAAATACCCAGTGTCACTGGGCTCTCACCTTCCAGTCTCCTGCTAGCGTCTACCCCTTTTTCACAACCAGCTGGGAACCAGAGGACACAGCAGCTCTGGACACAGCTCCTAGATTCAGAGGAGGGTAGCAAAGGGCAAAACACAGATCTGAAGAGAAAAAGGAGACTATCCATCACACTGTGACCAGAAATAAAAATCAACACAAATCCCAACATGGTGTAAACTGCATCCTTAAATAATCAGATCTGCAAAAATTGACCTAGAAAAACTGGACTTTCTAGAAATACACTGAAGTAACGTTTTAAAAACTGGTTTTAAGTTCTAAAATAAGTTGAAAATCACGTACAGTGAAAGCTACCCTGGAAAATCCCTAAATGGCCCATCAATACAGAGTACAAAGAATCTTGGTACACTGCAGTAATATGGATGTATAACTGGATACTGTATGCAACGTGCAGCTCCAAAGAAGGACCATAATCAGCAAGTAAATAATTCAAATGTTTTGCAACACTTCCACAATTGTGTGAAAATTTCAAATTGCTCGCTCTAGCATTATCATTCTTTTCTACATTAGATTTTAACAATTTTCCCAAATTTGGTCAGTGTTCCTCTAAAGCCTTCCAATAGTTCTTTAAAAAAAAAAAGAAAAACTTTACTTTGAAATAATTTCCAATTTAAGGAAAAATTTTATGAAATTACAAAGAACAACTATATAGCCTTACACAGATTTACTAATTTTGAATATTTTGCCACATTGGCTTTTTTATTCTCTGTGCTACACACACACACACACACACACACACACACACACACACACACACACACACACAGAGCTTTTTGCTGAACCATCTGAGAGAAGATTGCATCCATCATGATTTTTTATCACTCAGTACTTCAGTGTGTATTTCCCAAGAACAAGGGTGTTTTTGTTTTTTTTTTAAACATCTTTATTGGAGTATAATTGCTTTACAATGGTGCAAGGGTGTTTTTTTACATAACCACAGTCTAGCTATCAAATTCAGGAAATTTCTTATTGCTACACTGATTTTATAAAATGTACAGTGTGTTTACAGTTTCATCAGTTATCTCAACATCAGTCAAAGCAATTTTTATTTCCAGTACAGAATCTAGCCCAGGATTGTGTATTGAACTTAGTTGTCGCATTTTTCTTTGCCTTATTTAATTTGGGGTGGTTCCTTAGCCTTTCTTTTAGTCATTCCTGACCTTGATAGTTTTAAAGATTACAGGCCAGTTATTTTGCCAACTGTCCTTCAATTTGGGTTGCCTAGTATTTCCTCATAATATGATTCTGGGCATGTACTCTTGTGGCGTGATTGCTAAATAAGTGATGTCATGGGCTTCTTAGGCTATCATATGTGTAGGCACATCATGTCTGGTTGCCCTTTATTCCTCATGTTAATCTCCATCACTTGGTTAAGATATTGTTTTGTCTGTCCACTGCATAGTAAATTGTACTTTTTGTAAATTATAATCAGTAGGGAGATATTTTGAGATCATGTTGATAACCTGTTTCTCACCAGCATTCTCCTTGCCCACACCCCACGTTAATTCCTTAATTTCTTCTTGGAGGAATCACTTCTCAATTCTATCCTCATCATGTATAAAAACTTTTAATGTTTGGAAATCCCTTGAAGGTGGATTTGAGAAATCACTGAAACTCTTAGATATATTTTAACTTTTGGCTAAGCTGACTGAATTCCTGTAAATTAAATGCAGGTCTGTTGAAGCCCCATTATAATAACCGTAAAAGAAAAGTCCTACGGGTAGAAGCTATAATCGGTCACATTTGATATGGACAAAATGACTGACCAATAAATCAGATGTTCAGTGTACGGTTTACAGACACATGATCCCGATGAATATAATTTCAGTAAAGTAAACGTTAAAATGTTTTAACTGTGTTGAAGAGAAAATTCAATAATAAATTAAACTGCAATAGTAAATTAAACTGGCCTAATGATATTTACTCTGCAGAGTGCTTGCTTGACAAAAATTTTTCAGTGGTGTTATAATTCTGAATAAAATGTCTGCATTCATAAAAATGGAACCCAGAGGCCCATGGCATCAAAAAACTGGGGTTAAAATGGCAGTGAGACAGTAGAGCTGGGTGTTTTAGCACAGGGATATTAGAGCCTGGAATCCAGGGTTTAAATTTCCCTCCTGCCCGTTGCCAGATATGACCATAGCCAAGTTTTATCATCTTGGCCCTGACTGCTCTTTCTATAAAATGAGAAAATAGTCATATACAACTTTATATAGTTGCGATGGATTGAAAGATTTAATATGTGTACACTGTCATCCATTCTCCTCGTGTATCCTGTCTTGTGTGCTTCCATGTAGGGAACCCCATGCCATGAGCCTGCTTGGCAGGATTTTATTCATGTGAAGGAAATCAAACATGAGTACTAACAGATTTTCTTCTCTTACTCGTTTAGAAGATGGTTCATACGCATTCATTTTAGTGTGGTGTCAGCAACCCTTCATTTTATTTTTCTACCTTTGAACTCCCAAAATCCACTTCTGAATTGGGATATTTTCTGCTCTAACCTAGCATAGTGAAACAAATGCATCCTTGGTCATCCCCTAACAGGCCATGAGGCTGAGCCTAACCCAGAGAAAGCCTTCTTGGTAGGAGAGAACTGAAAACTGAAATCCATTAATGATTTGCCAAGCTCCATCTTTTCTCATCTCAAGTAAAGTGGTATAGTTTAGGCAAATCTGTGTAAATCCTTTCCATCAATGCCTTCAACTTGTGTCATATATCCAAGCGGGGAGGAATTCCCAGAGCTAATCAAGAACAATGGGAATTTACGAATTTAAGAATTAAAGTAAAATGAAAAGAGGCTGCTAAAACTGAGTTGAGGGAGGAAAAAGAAAGGCCAGGGTTTTCTTTCTATTGTGATGTATTTTGTCAAAATTCCCCTCATTTTAATTTTTCCAACTATTGAAGCACTTGGTTTAGGGCAAAGAAATATAAACCGATAGAGAAAGCTTAGCTAGGAAATGCAGATCAATAGCGACTTCCTTATACAGGTACTTTTTGGTCTGAAATGTTTAGCAAGATGTTATTTGTTCTAAAAATGTGGCTTTAATAAGTGATAGCTTGTAGTGATGCTATTTACATTTCAAAGCACTGTACAATAATATTTCATTTATCTCAGGGCACAACCAACTAGCACTTTTTCATGCATCCTATATCTATGATAAAGAGGCAATAGAAAAGTAAACAAATCAAATCAGAATAGCAGTAAGGAAAAAGAAGAGTTTCTAGTATGAGTTAATACATAATACATGGCTTACCCGAATGTCCTGTATTTTCTATTAATAAATCTCTAATGAGAACTGACAGATATAATGATTATTCAGAAGAACTTTAAGTGGCTTTTGAGCGAAAAAACTACGGTTATTTTTGTATTTGGTTTTGTTTTGGTATTCGGATAATTTTCTGACAATAAAACAAATTTCTGAGCCAGGAAAATTTAATTTAATATCTGCTATACGAATTAGAGAAAAAACATTGTACTGGAAATGGACCTTTATATTATGATCCTTAATATACCTCTTGCTAGCTGTTCAGCGTTGAGTACATCATTTATGGAGTGTTTTGCTTTCCCACATTCTCACTGGCTCAGATACTTTCCTGTGCTGACCATGTGTCAGTGGTTGCCCCCATGTTTTTATGACTCTTCTCTGACAACAGCTGACTTGGACCCAACTGCACCAATTAAGGTCCTTCCCTAGGATTTGGCTTGGCCCAGAGAGAGGATCTCAGAAGTGGCTGAAGCTCTATGATGCATAACTTAACTATCAGTAGCCACGTTTTCCTGCTTCTGAAGACTGCCAGTCGACAGCGAGAGGGAATAAAGCCAACGTGCAGAAAGGAACAGGGGCAGAAACAATCCTGGTGAAGTTCATGTCTCTGGTTCCAGTTGTCCCCGAGGCCTCTCTGCTTCCCTGCACTTCCAGAGACTGGGCTGCTCAACCCTTACTTGGCTTTTGCCTTTTTAAGTTGGATTTTTATCTCGTTCAGTTCTGTTTGGAATATTAACCCCCAACTTTCATGAGCCACGTTCAAAGTCCTGGATGTAATTTTGTATTTGTAATGTCATGTTAATTTTTTAAAAGATGACTCTCCAAATTGTGTAAGTTTAATGCCCCCATAAATTTGGACTCACTTTTTTTTTTTTTTGCGGTATGCGGGTCTGTCACTGCCGTGGCCTCTCCCGTTGCGGAGCACAGGCTCCGGACGCGCAGGCTCAGTGGCCATGGCTCACGGGCCCAGCCGCTCCGCGGCACGTGGGACCTTCCCGGACTGGGGCACGAACCCGTGTCCCCTGCATCGGCAGGCGGACTCTCAAACACTGCACCACCAGGGAAGCCCCTGGACTCACTTTTGATCCTAATTAACACAACTTAACTTCTCTAATTTTCAGTTAACTCATTTGTAAAAGATGGGAAGTCAATCTTAAAAGTCACTAAAATTCTGTGCCTTTACTACCGTATAAAGTATAATTTCCTTTCATGTTTCATTCATTTTTACAACCATTGGGAAATGGCTCCTTTTGTTCAAACTTACATTGAGACTGTGAGGAAGTGTCACTGATAAGCGACAGGAAGAATTTTGAGGAAGAAGCGACCAAGAGTACTGGAAACTTGAGGGGATTTCAGGTAAAATCCTACCTGTCATTACCCCTCTGGAACAGACAAAGGGTCTCAATATTGAAGGGACAATTGCTGAAATGAAAATTCTAGGTAATATACGTTGGGGATTTTTTTTCATTAAAATATCATACTTCCTCCCTGGTGATTAGATGATACTTGGAAGTTTTGTGGTCTAGTGTTAGATTCTTGCTATTTTGTATTTTATTCATTTTAACATATTAAAAATATAACACCTTTCAGATGTATTGAGGATACTGTAATTAGTTCACTATGAGAAAAGTTTTATTCTCAAGAAATGAATGTTTTTTATCATTGTTTTAGCTTCTGCTGTCCAGCTGTCAGACACTGAATTTTTGTCAGTTGGTTCTGGTGACCTCTTACTTTTCTTATTGCCTAACACACATATATTTTCTGGTTCTGAAGAGTATTGTAGTTTTTTCATTGATATGATTATGGCTTTATTCACTTTTAAGGAAGAACCTAGAGTCACAGGTAGTAGTCAGCAAAAGGGTTTTTAACTTTAAAGAATCAACAATAGTTGATATATGGGGTAATAAAATGTAGCTTGAATTGGATATGATTTCTTTATTATTCTCATTGTCATGTCCAGGATCCAAGTCACAAGGTGAGTACTCTATTCAGAATAAGAAGTTAACTGCTGCCCGTTTACATACGTATGAAATCAGCCAGCGTTAATATCATCTGATAGAACCGATTACTAAGGGTTAATATTATCTGATAGAACCGATTACTAAGGGTTAATATTATCTGATAGAACCGATTACTAAGAATCCTAAGTGAGTGGAGGAAAATGTCTGCCTAACCCAAGATGCCATGATTTGGACTTTGAGGGGCTGGGATGGGACAAATGGAAAATGGCTGGTATTCAGAAATGAAAAAGATCCACCAGGCTAGCACAGGCAATAATGGAGGCCCAACCATTAGCATGTGTGACATTTTGGGGAGGACGAGGGGAAGCAGGCTGTGCCCCAAGTATCTGGCAGGGCACGTAAGATACGGAACCTAATAGACGGTAGAGCAATATATCCATTTGATGGAGGGTCCCATAGATGGAAGGCCAATCAGTACGGTCCTGTCTTCCGGGAAGGGAGGCGCAGGTAGAGTGGGTGGGGTCCAGGTGGTCTGAGCTAGCTCAGGATCCCAGCACTAGAAGACTAAGGATGAGCAACCAGAAGCCACTCCACTTCTTCCAAGTGTCAGACCTGCAAATTTCATCATACTCTTTCCCAGTTTAAACATTTTAATGACTTCCATTGCCCAAATTCCTTAGCATGACCCCCAAAGCCTTTACTGAACTGAGCTATGCCTTCTTCACAAGCTTCACTGCCCATTCTCTATATTCCAATACACTGAGCTATTATAATTCCAAAAGAGTAACTCTACTGCGTGCATATACTTTCTGCATATGCTGTTAACTCTGGCTGTAAGACGTTCACCTTGAAAAAACCTTTCTTGTCCTTCAAGTGTTAACTCAAGCAGCACCTCCTTTGTGAAGGCTTCTTTCCTCATTCTCCTAGCTGAGTTGATCTCTGCTTTCCTTGTACATTCTCACATTATAGTAGTACTGTATCATGCTGAAATTTTACTTTACATGGTTGTCTCTTGTACTAGAAATATCACGTCATTGTGGATAGATTCCATGCATTATTCATTAACCCTAATCTTTAATGTTGTGTCTGGCCCTTATTGGGCCCTCAGTACTTATTGAATGAATAAGACAGGTTTTCAATGAATAATTCTGGGGCATCAGCTGAAAGTTTGAGACAAATAAAGCAAGATCTAGTTACAGAGTGGTTTTTGTTCTCTCCTTATATCTCAAATCACAACTACTTACTGGCTCTTTTCTGACTTCTCAGAATTGTTTTGAGAACAAAAATCAGGTCATAGGTAAAAATACACATCAAAAATTGTATACAAAGCAAAATCTTAAGTATTGAACACCAGCTACTAATAATGGTGATATCACTTAATGTCAAACACTGAATATATTTGAAATGTTATCCATAAATATAAAAACATACAAAATATATACATAAATATATAGCTATTGTATATGACTTAAAAGTGTGTGACTAGTAACTTCAATAACATGGATAAGGTTATATGAACACACTGAACATCAAGAAAATAGTTTGCTAGTAAATTGTTTTATCCTCAGGACACAGCTGGAGGTCTTAAATAGAAAAGATTTAACTTTTGTTGAGCTTCACAGAGAACTTAGCCGCGACAGTAGCTTAGTGAAAGGCATCCTCTTTCTTCTGAGAAATGAAAGATGCTTTATGTAATTATGTTCCCCAGTTTTTCCCCACTCAAATAACTTCACCCCGTATTTCAGTCAGGGTTTGATCAGAGAAGCACAGCCTCTCTGAAATATACACTAATATCTCAATAAGGGGCTTATTATGGTAGCTTGGCCCCTTGCACAGTTGTGGGACATGGTTAAACCATGAGGTGAGGCGATTTCTTCCAGGTCTGATGGTGGAGCAGAAACCCTCAGGGTGGGCAGTTAAAAAGGAAGATGGATGTGAAGTGAGGGAAGTGAGCACGGGTGGGAACCTGGGAAGCTAACTGGGGCCCATGAAGACAGGCTAAGGTCTGTGACATTCTCCTGCATGATCAACATGGTGGTCTTTACATGAGCAACGTTGATGGTGGGGTATCCTGCAGGGGAAGCTAGTGCCCTTCAGTATGGAGCTAAATTTGCACCTAGCACAGGAGCCAGAGAAACCAAATAAGGATCTGGCAGGAGCTGCAGGAACTATAGGAGGGGATTTTACCCCAAGACGCTGAGTGAGCAACAAGCAACAATGTGTATAGACTGCAAGGAACCTCACTGCGTACTTTGACCTTCTGAAGACAAAAAGAATGTGGCTGATACTTCATGATAACCAGGAACTATGCAGAGAAGGCAATTTTGAGACAGTTCCACTTGAGCTAAACTGACATAACATAAATCCACCACTTTCTGAATGTTTGTGTAAAGTTCCATCTCTGTACCTCTTATTTTTCTTAACCTAACTTGTTCTTACCTACATCCTCGTGATAAAATCGTCTCCCCAGATACCCTAACTCTCCTTGCCAAAACTGAGCTTTATTTGCTGTTCAACAGATAAATGAATTCAACTCACTGTATCAATTTTCCAGTGCAATGTTTAACTTTTGTTTCATAATGCGTTCCCAGAACTGGTAATCACACTCAACCCACACCGTCTAGCAGAAACTTGTTTAAAATGAATCCTGATTTAATGTTTTTTCCATGTTACTTGGAAATGTAGTCCTTGCTTTCTTCCTCATTTCTCTTGCAGCTAAGTCTTTGTTTTACAAATGTGGACAGATCTGTATTATACTGAAAACCTGAAATGGATTAGTGAAGTATCCTGGACGTCGAAAAAATGAATTTATTGTTTAGGATGAAAGTAATTTTTCCTGGTCCAGCTTTGAAGAGGAACTTGGAAAGTCATGCCATTAGCAATAATTTACTCATCTGTATATTTTACACAGATTTAATAAGTCTTTGCTTTAAACTCGACTTTTGTATGGAGATTATAAAGCGCTGTATTTGCAAATACAGTTTGAAAGCTTAAACTTGACTAATACACCACACTGCTGTTCCCCGCTTCTTTCTACTTCTACATGATAGAAGCTGAACACACACAGGAACTGGTGAATTAAGGGAGCAGAGGTCATGAAAAGTTGATGAGACGGGGTACCAAGGAGGATGTAGAGCCCAAGACCTAAAACCATCATGATGTAACATCTCTAGGCCAAGAGAGTGCTGTAACTTCTTATAGAAGTTTAGAACTTCTTGCAAAACAGAGCACCAAAATTGATGGGCAGCTGTTGGCAGAAGGATGGGCCAATCCTCTGTAGTCCTGTCAGGAGCTCCTCTTGGAGGAGGAGAAAAGACAGAGGGAGCACCAAGAAACTCTGGAACGAGGGGAAAAGGAAGAATTCAGATGTAGCATCTGGGAAGCTCTGGTGCTCAGAGGTGGTAAGTAAAGGGCAGGCCAGCATTTGTAGACAGGAGAGGTAAGGAAGAGGCTGTGGGCAGCAGTGTTTCCAAAGGACCTCAGACTTGTCTACGTATAATCATCTTACAACACTCACAAACCACTTCTCTATCACCAAGGCAAAACCTGGACCCATCATATACAAGTAATCTCCAGGCTAATCTTTACACCTCTCATTCACCCTTGACAGTCATTTTGTCCAGATCTCGACTGCACAAATACTCTTTGGTTGGCATCATGAAGAACACGAGAGATAGATGATACGGTGTGAGATGCTAGCAATTTCATTGAAATACTGTTAATAGAATTTATTTCCAAAATTGTACTGTGAATGCTGCCATTTAACAAAAGAATGCAAGAATTTCTTCTGAGATTGCTCATTCCATAAATATTTATTGAGTACCTACTATGTGCAAACACTTACGAGATACAAGGGAGAAAAATTCCTGACCTCTTGGACCTTGCATTGTAGTAACCTTGCCACCTTCAGTCTTTTCTCCCATTCCCCAAGATAATGAATCCAAACCCATTTAGCCTTTACAGCTCTAAGTCTCCCCATCTTTGTCTCATATCCTTCACTCTTAGTAGGTAACTCTGTACATCACTTCACAAAGGAAACAGAAGATAGCAATGCATTTTCCCCTCCACCTCCCTGTAGAGTAGAATCCAGCCTCATTCCCTTTCTTCCTGACTCAGAAGACTGGACAATAATTTTGAAACTTCCCCCAGGGATTGGGAAGCCATGGAGCTATGAACATGCCTAAGTGTGCCATGGACATTTGTCTGTAACATTGAGGGTACCCAATATTTTGCTTAATCCAAGAATGTCTTCATTTGCTGACATACTCCAAAGCTTTAGCATGCCCTCAAAGCATCTACTTTGACTAACTCATCTGATAACCTTAAAGAAGACTGTACCCACTCTTATTCAGCATAGACAATTGCTTCTTACAACAAATCTTTTATCAGTTGTTAGTAAGTAATATAACAGAAGAGTGATGGGATTATAAATAGTGGTGTCATTAAGAAAGGGAGTGTCCACAGAAACTTCCCTTTTAGTTCCCAAGTCACAGAGATGCCAAGATTTAAGAGCTCAGCACTAGACCCTTAGTGTATACTAGCTAATCCGACATAGAGTGATGTAGTCAAAAGACGATGGGCTTCGGTACAGAAAAGTCCTTTGTTTAGATTCTAGCTCTACTACTTAGTAGCTATGTGACTTTTGTAAAAGCTACTTAATATCTGAAAAAAACAAGTTTTAACACTTGTAAAATGAAGATAAAATACAATTCCATCACGGTTATTGTAAAGAGTAGATGAGATAACACACCTAACATATCCAGCACCTTACTTGGGTTTAATGGCAACTGATTCAATATTAAAGGCAAATTTTCTCTAGAATTCCTGTCCCTGCTCCCTCCCTGCCTCATATGTTTGGGTCATAACTCTGTAATTGAGAGGCAGCTGATGGCTGGAGGTTCCCAGAGGAGCTGAGCAAACACACATGTTCCTGAACAGTTAATCCACTTAGACACAGCATTTGAGTAATTTTGGGTTGTTGTGCTGAGGGGCGGATCTTGCCTATTTGACACAAGTTTGAGTGATAGAAACCCAATGAGCCTTCTCTCAACAGAAGGCTCTTGCTACCTCCAAACAAAATGTGTTTGTGAAGAGTCGATTACTTTTATTCTGTCTTGACCAAAATTTGAGATGATCAGTTAGTAACAGGAATTAAAAGTAGAATATTGAGAGTATCATTCCATTTTCTACCCATGGAAATCCTGCTACTTTGTTAGTAAGACGTAGGCTGGAGCAGAAACATGGATCAAGAAGCTGTGCCTTCACATTAATTTAGATATATTCACAAGCTTTTGATTAATGTGGGAGTTCTTATCCTTCTAGATGGACTTGTTGATTCATTTGGTGGAATCTTAACTTCCTAAGTGAAATAAGGATCATTTGCAAGGGATACAGCAGAGACTGGAGCACCGCATTTGTTTTAATCCCTGGTGATATGCTGTGCTACAGCTGAAAAATGCCCCATCTTTATTTTCTAGAATTGGCTTGATATTTACCAGTCTAATGCTGAATTAATATGGGAGTAGGATGAAAGTGAGAAATGGAAAATATTCTCAGAGGAAGCTGAAAAATAAAACAAAAGAAAATTTTGTCTTGATATATGTTATTAGCTACCATTAATGAATCTATTCAGTTGATGAGGTCCCACTGTTTATCTGCATTACTGTAGGGATAGAATTTGGGGGAGGGGCTCCTTTATCCCCGCTTACTTCAGAGTTTACCGTTTCTACCAACAATTCATATTCACTTGGTCTTAGAGAAACATTGGTATTAAATGATAATGGCAATGATAATCCTTAGGGCCATCTCTTTCTTTTCCTAGGACTTATCTATTCAGTACAAGATGAGAATTAGGAGTGAGGTAAATATACTCATATATTAATTCAAATATCCAAACTTTTCAAGTATTTATTATCCATCACACATTGAGTTAAGTACTGGATATGAAGAGCCGAATGTCATAATTTCTGTTTCTGTTATGAGTTTAATAGGAGAAAAAGTCAATTTATCATAGAAATCAGTGCACTTAGAGCTATGTCTTAGGTGAGATTTCCTAAAAGCACAGCCTGATATGGGGGTCTTTGTGCAAGTGATTTACTGATGAAGTGTTTCTAGGAGAAAACTGGAAGGAAGTGAGGGAAGCAGATTAGGAGATGGGAATAGCTAAGCAGAGATGTGGGTGCTTAGCTGCTTGGCTTAGAGATTGTGAAACTGGCAGACCATTTATTTAATTTTGTTCATTATTTATTACTGGAGATTTTCAGATTCCATATCCTTTTTAATGGTGTTCCAGATTTCTGCACAATTTTTTTAAATTTATTTTTTACTGAAGCATACAGTAGTTGAATTACAATGTTGTATTAATTACTGCTGTAGAGCAAAGTGACATATATATATATCTTTTTTCATATTCTTTTCCATTATCACAGAATATTGAATATACTTCCCTGTTCTATATAGTAGGACCTTGTTGCTTATCCATTCTATATATGCCAGTTTGCATCTGCTAATCCCAAACTCCCAATCCAACCCTCTTCCACCCCCTTCCATGCTTGGCAACCAGCAGTCTATTCTCTATGTCCCTGATTCTGTTTCTGTTTCATAGATAGGTTCATTTATGTCATATTTTAGATTCCACATATAAGTGATATCATATGGTATTTGTCTTTCTCTTTTTGACTTGCTTCATTTAGTATGATAATCTCTAGCTGCATCCATGTTGCTGCAAATGGCATTATTTCATTCTTTTTTGTGGCTAAGTAGTATTCCATTGTATATATGTACCACATTTCCTTTATCCATTCATCTGTTAATGGAATTTAGGTTGTTTCCATGTTTTGGCTGTTGTGAATAGTCACACAATTTTCTTTCAATTCATAACCTAAAAATGCATGCTTCATTTAAAAACAAAATGAGAAAAGAAAAGAGATTTTCTGTGACCTCCATAATTACCTTCTAGTCTCAGCCTGATCTCCAGGGGAGCTCTAGAGTATGAAGAACATTACAGACTTGTCCAACCTTGGGTCAAGAGACTGTGTACCCTTGAATCATCCAGTCATTTAATGAGGGCTCTCCTCGTAGGCATTTCTGGGTTCCTATTAGCCAAAGACAATGCTCTGGAGAAAGGTACCTATGGGCCATTAGCAGCCAAGACTCACAGCAGCTGGGAGACAAGTGCCCTGGCTCAGTAAAGACAGCCAGGTTAAGGCAGCACCTGCCACTGACCTACTAGAGAATGGACTTGAGGATATGGGGAGGGGGAAGGGTAAGCTGTGACAAAGTGAGAGAGTGGCATGGACATATATACACTACCAAACGTAAAATAGATAGCTAGTGGGAAGCAGCCGCATAGCACAGGGAGATCAGCTCGGTGCTTTGTGACCACCTAGAGGGGTGGGATAGGGAGGGTGGGAGGGAGGGAGACGCAAGAGGGAAGAGATATGGGAACATATGTATATATATAACTGATCACTTTGTCATAAAGCAGAAACTAACACACCACTGTAAAGCAATTATACTCCAATAAAGATGTTAAAAAAATGAATACAACATGGATTCAGATCAAAGTAAGTCAGAGTTTCATTCTATAGACTGGCATTAACCAAACAATTATAGTACAATGTGAGAAGTATAATCATAGAGTTTGTACAGGGTGGCATGCACGAGAGAGCGATTACCCGATTACATGTTCACTGGCATTTTATCTCATTGCACAAAATACTGGAGGTATTTTTTTTAATAGCTTTATCTTTCTAGTGGTAAAGGGTATGGTCATGGAAGTCTTTTCAGAGAAGATGATAACTGAGGTAGATTTACAAGGAATAGGCTTTGAGAATGTGATACTGGTGAATGGGGAATTATTAAGAGTGCAATGTCTAATCCATGACCCTGAATTAAATCTCAGTGGGAACTCTTTTTCAACCCTATTGTTATTCTATTCCATTATGGTATAATTAAGCATTTATATTTAGATAATACTATATTATATACATTATATTAAATGAGACTTTAAGAAAGGAATAAGATGGGGTTTTAAGGAAGCTGGTCACTTACAATCCAATGATAAAAGCTTTTGTAAGAGAGTAAGCTCATAGTGGTAGTATTTTTTTTTTTACAACTAGGAAGAAAGCTGTCAACGTGAGTCTAATGTTACCAAATTGAGTCAAGATTTGTTGAAAGATATAGATACATTTTTGTTTAATTATGGACTTAGCCAAGCTAAATGATTAAGGTGTGTTTTCATAAAACATTTTTCCAAAGATAGTCTACAATATCCAGTGATATTTTCATTTAACAATACATTGTTTGACTTGATACATTTTGGAATTAATGTTGATACATTTTGGAATTAATGTTGACTGTAGATTTGTAGAACCTCCAGGGAAAACAGGCCTAACCCAGAACTGGGAACATCTCTAAATGGATCCAGGTTTTCTTTTCTTGTCTTGTACTCCTCCAGAGTTTATTCAGTTCTAGTGGTCACAAATAAAAGCTATGTTTCAGTGTACTTATCTGATGCACTGACCTCTCAAATATCCATGTTTTAAAAACACAGTAGAATTAAGTGAGATTTCTTTGCATGTGTGGCTAAGTGTCAGTTTCTATGGTTTTCTTATTCATTTTAAATCCTGGAAAATAGTACTTGGCTTAGCGATTGAGAAACTGGAAGACCATTTACTTAATTGTGTTCATTAGTTATAACTGGAGATTTTCACATTTCATGTCCTTTTTAATGGTCTTCCCAAGATTTTTGCACAATTTTATTTTGATTCATGACCTAAAAATGTACGTTTCATTTAAAGATAGAAGAAAAGATTTTCTGTGACCTCCATAATTACCTTCTACATTTACTTATTTTTTTGTGTATGTGTGAATATTTTGAACAACTGCTGGTATATCTGACATTCTACTTAAGAAACAAAGTTACATCATCCAAGTGTTGTGTTCATTCCTCTATGTTTCACGATTTGAGTGGTAGATGACTATAGAGACAGGAAATTTCTTATGAAGAGAAATGTGAGGGGAGAGAGAAAGGGAAACATAAATACTTATACACTCAAACACACATACACACTCATGGGTAAATAACTTTAGGACAAAATGTCCTGATTTAAGTAATATTTGAAGCTTGCCATCAGTAGGACTTTTACAAAAGTGTCTGGAACAAAGCTACATTAGGAAGTATTGGCAATTTATGTCTTTCTGAATTTTGTTATTCTTGCTTATTCTTTCCTGAGACAAGAATACATGAGATTTTATTTAAATATAACAGGACAGACAGGCATAGGAAAATTGATCTTTTTATTTGCATACCTTCTGTCTTTTATTGCGTAATTCCCCTACGGGTACATGAATAGTTTAAATTTGGGGAGCTATGCCTTTCAAGGCTGTGTTTCTGTAGGCAAAGTGGAAAGTTTAAAGTAAGCATCTAAGTAATTTATGAGAGGGGTAGAAAGAATCTTTATAAAGAAATTCTCTTGGCCAAATTGGCTATTAAAGAAATCCCTGATTAACCTACTTGGATATCTACTTATGTCCATTTCACTTGCAATGCTTAGACTCAACTTCGTGGCCTCTTGAGCAAAAATTTCTTGTGGTTCCAATTAAATCAGAATAGGCCTTGAATTTGCCTATTTCTCTTTTATATCTCCACATTTTAACTTAGGAGCAAGCAAGCATTCAGAGATGCTTTCATTTCTCTTGGTTAGTAATATCATCCTACGGTGGTCATCCACGGTTGGTTTAGTCCTTTTAAAGTTGTTTCTGGTAGCAGCACCTTGATTTTCCTTTATCTCCTCTTTCACTCCCAGTCCATGTGGTTTGGGTAAGGCGGTACTCCCTTTCTTACCCCCTCATCCATCCCAGCCCTTAAGGAGGGCATATGACCCAGGCCAATGACCAGAACATCTCATCCGCATTGCCAGAATTGGCACAAGATCTGAAGCTGGGCCAAACCGTAGATATTCTTGTCCTTGCAACTAGACTATTCAGTTAACAAAGTTGACCCTTGAACAACACAGGTTTGAACTGCCTGGGTCCACTTGTACGTGGGTTTTTTCAATAGTAAATACTATAGCATTACACGGTCTGCAGCTGGTTGAATCTATGGTGCAAAAGTGCAGGTATGGAGGAATCGTGGATGTGAAGGGCTGACCGTAAGTTATATGCGGACTTGCGACTGTGCAGAGGGTCAGCACCCCTAACCCACATGCTGTTTTTAGGAGAATAAAGGGAATTTCGCTTGTCTTTTGGTTTTAATTCCTAAGTCCTTATAAACTGAATAGCCAAATGAAAAGATATTTTCTCAGCCTCATTCTATTATTAAAAAATAATGTGTCAGGAACCATGCTCACATTTGGTTCATCATTAAAATAATTTCCATAATAACTCTCTGAGGTAGGTACTTCTATTGTCCCCATTTACCCATGAGAACCTGAAACTTAGACTTTCGAAGGTCACATGTGAATAAATAAATGGTAGTCTGGCTTGAACCTACTTAGTCTGACTTGAAATTCGTGATCTTAACCACTACACATTATCTCTAGAAATTCTAGTGAGCTGAAAGAAAGCCTACATTTTATATTTTTGCAAAATAAAATGCATGTTTGGAACAGGGGAATGAAGGACAAGTGGGGGAAATATATGATAATCACAGAATCAGAGGGACCTTATTCTTTCAGCTATTGGAGATCAAGGTCTGAGCATCTTGAATGGTGGTAGGACAGAGGTGGGTAACACTCAGTTAAACTGAATCCTGGCTGAGTACCTGCCAGGCTAAATCTGCAACTCAAGGCAGCCTCGGGGCATCACATCCCCTTCAGTGTGAGGGCCATAGTCCAGAGTATTCTGAGGTTTGCTCAAACTAAGTATGAGTCTGGTTTGGTACCCTGTTGCTTCATATGTTTGTTGGTTAATTAATTTCTTTGTATGCAGTCAGTCATCCTTTCACTTTTTATTGAGCATCTGCTAAGCGCCGGGAATTAGAGGCCTAGAATATACCCAGGTATCTGCTTTCAAGGAACTCCTAGTCTACAGCAGGAAATAGATGAGTTAAAAAGAAATTACAGTGAAGCAGTAAGTGTTCAACAATTTTAGAAAAAAGAAAGAAGAAGAAAGAAAGAAGAGAAAGTATAATAGAGTAGATTCGGTAACTGGTCCTATTTTGGGACATACAGTTGAGCCAAGGAAGATACTTCAATATTTACTTTTAATAATTTAATTATGGATAAATTTACTTCTGGAAATGTTCCAAGATGCCCTTCCTTGCTGGGGAACACAATAGTTTTATAAATAGCAATCTTCCCTTCTTGAGGTGGCAGGGAGCCATCTAAATTCTTCAGTACCTCTGCTAGAAGCTACATTTAAAGGATTTTCTGCCGAAATACTGTGATACACTTGGGGAAAATACAAGAAATTAGCTGCACATGAGGTCCAGTTGATGACTAGTTGTATGATATTGTGCAAATTATTTAACATCTCCCAACCTTAGTTTCTGTAACTATAACATGGGGAAGAGCATATAAAGTTGAAAGGAATTAATACATATGAAGTGCCCCTCATGTTACTAGTCACTTGCTCAACAAATACTAGTTTTCTTTCCATGGTCCCAGTTTCCTTTTTCTCATTTATCAAACTGGGAGGATAAAGCTTACTTGCAAGACTGATCAATGAGAGAATGCATGTCAAAAAATGTTGGCATATAATAGATGCTCAGTAAGTGTCAAATTCTCCTGGTTTTTCTCTTACAGTCTTAAAAATATACATGGCTTTCTATCTTCACTGGCAAAAGTATTTCTCTGATAAATTCTAAGAAGAAAAAATTCCACATATCTGAATAATTATATTCTTGGCTCAGGGTCAATTATAACTCTACATTTTGCCTGGAAAGGCACAATAGAAACTTAAAGACAAAGCACGAGGCTGGTCACAAAGACATATACTGTATACTGGAACTAGTCAAGACTTTAGGTAAGATGATCTATATCTATACCCTCAATGGTTTCGTTAATATTATCCTAATCTTACCAAAAATAAAAGCAATGCACTGGAATTATAGACGGTTCAAGGAAAACCACTGCCTTATTTGTACTACGGAAATAGTAATTTAGAAATAAAGTTTTTATTTCTTTATCATATATATTTTTGGAGTATTGGGCCTAAACCTTGTGGCTGATAGTCTGGTTATGTAAAAGCCCTCTCCCTGCTGAAAAGTAGTTTCCTACTCTAAGTCCACTCTGTTTTCATTTATGCCAGAATGATGAATAATGCATTGTGGAATTATGTTTTTTCAGATTTAACACTAGCATAGGAACTCCTCTCTGGAATAATATCTAATTAAAATTCACTGTGGCAGATGTGGGCTGTGGACCTGGTCAAAAGGCATGAACTTCCAACCCACCTCGTGATCGTTTTAGTAGAGGATTTCCCGGCATTACTTCAAATGATCCCAACCATGCATTGCAGGTAACGAAATAACAATTGGTATTAACAATTTCACACCCAGCTTCTTAACTCCTTGGCGGCTGCTGAATATAGCTTTAGTCTCCATTTGCTGGGCTGGAACATCCCCTCAGATTAGAGAGAAGACAGCCCTTTACGGTTTATAATAAGCACAGCTCTTTTTGGAGTGAGAAATAACAGCATGGAGTCTGATATTTTATAGTCAATTTTATTTCTACTTTAAGGAACAAATTATTTTTATTACATTTGTAAGTGGAGGCAGAATGGCTCTTGGTAAAAGTTAAAGTATGAAGAGTACCAGCAAGGGTAATTGAAATCTACACATTTAAATCTATTCTATTTGATTTTTTTCCAAATAGATATTAGCTCCTATTAAATGCAAAAGAGTATGCTCAATACATATATGTTGGATTAAGTGTGTCACTATCCATTATGCAGATTGGTCCACCAACATTAAATAGGATCTCCCGATTTTATGCTGTTAAACAACTTAACTAGTCATAGATAACTTTTATTTCTTTTTGTCTTCTTATGGTTACCCATAAAGTTTCAGAGCCATACTACATTCTCGGAATATATCTGCATAAGTAAAAGCTAATTTCATGAGGGAAATCTATTAAGATTCTAAGAGCATATCAAACAGCCCAACAGGAGTGCTTTCTGTTTACCTAGGCTCTTTCATTCCTACCAGTATGATTTAAAATTGACTAGTGTGGCAGGTAGATTCTGAGATATCTCTCAATGATCCCTGCCTCCTGGTATTCACATCCTCTTGCAGTCCCTACCCAATGAATGTGGGCTTGCCTAGTGACTTTCTTCTAACCCTGAGAACAGGGAAAAGATCATGGGCTGTCACTTCTAAAATTAGGTGGCATAAAATTATGACTTCCATCTTGCTAGCAGAACCTCTCTGGTACCTTCTCAATTTGCATACTGCCATGTTAGGAAAGTACCTGTGGCAAGGAACCGAGGTACACTTCTAGCCAACAGCCAGCTGGGAACAGAGGTCCACAGTCCGACTGCTCTTGACAGACTGGATTTTGCCAACAAGGCTGGGATGTGACCTTGGAAGTGGATCCTTTCTCATTCAGGCCTTCTGATGGACCACAGCCCTGGACAAATACCTTGACTGAAGCCTGTGAAAGACCCTGAAACAGACAACTTAACCAGGCTGTGCCTGAATTTCCTGACCCACAGAAACTCTGAGATGATAAATGTGTGTTTTTTTAAGCTGCTAAATTTGTGATAATTTGTGATGCAGCAATAGATAACTAATACCATTAGATAATTCTCAAACCTTTGAATTCTCATCAGCCCTACCACTAACTTAACTGATAAACTACTTAGGTTTTACTTTACCTTATCTTTATTTTGCTTTTATGGGAACACCAATAAATAGTAAAAATGGTCATAAGCCTAAGGGAACATAAAAATTATTTTTAGAGTCTCTATTGTCTTTTGTCCCAAGTCAGCTACTGAAGTTTGGTTGTCTAATGTTATCTGTGAGGGAGGACTTTGTTGCTTATTTTGCACTTAACCCCTTTGAGCCTCAGTGCTTTTATTCACAAAATGAAAATAGTAGGAGTAAAAATGGCTAACCTCTGTTGAAGTCCATACTGCCCTGAGTGCTTTATATTCATCATCAACTTCAATCATCAAATAAATCTTAATTTGTATGCTAAGAATCTCTGAGACAAAGAAAAACAATAAAAAGTATATTATTGAGTGATGTAAGTAAGATGGCAGAATAGAAAGCTCTGGACTCTTCATTTACCCAACATACTAATTCAATCATGACATGTGGACAGATTCCCTTGTGAGACATCCAGAAACTGTTCAAAGACTCCTGTAACCTTGGCAAGCATGAAACTAGGGACATTGAGGTCAATAAGGAAATTTGAGACACCCTCTATCTATAATCCCTACCCCCAGAACAGCACTATATGATCAGGAGGAAATCCCCAGGATTGTAGCCTCTCCCAGGGAAGGGAAAGAGTTGAACCTGACATCTAATGACCCAACTTTTCTGAGGGCTTCCCAGAAGACTGGCTTCTGTATTGCTTGTCTCCAAGTGCTGATGGGACCTGGAATACTCTAGCTACCTCTTGACTGTTGAGATCAGAGATGGTGATTTAGGCTAGCAATTATCATAGCCCTCCCCACAGATCAGCACAGAGTGAGGAGAGGAAAAATACCAGCTTCCAGTTTCTCCCTGTGGAAAAGAAGATCATACAGCCAATGCCCCAACTTTTCTGGAGACAGCAGAAAGGACTGACTTCTGTCTTGCCTGCCTTAGAGCACTAAAAGGACCTGGCATACTCCTTTTGTCTGGGAGCAAATGAGAACAAATATGGCAATTTGAACTAACAGCTGCCATAGCCCCTCCACCCAGTTCAGCACAGGGCAAATGGGCAAAGAACCCCAGATCCCTGCCTCTCCTTGGGGAGGGAAAGAGTTGTACAGAGCATCCAATGATATAACTTTTTTGGAGGCTGCTTGAAGAACTGGCTTCAGTCTCACTTGTCTTGGAGCACTGATGGGATTTGGCATGCTTTTGATGCCTGGGGACCACTAAGAACAAAGAAAGGGCATTTGACTATCATGAAGGTTGGAAAGGCCATCAAAATCTCTAGCCAGCCTGAGACTCAACGGATCCCAAACAAAATGAACCCAAAGAAATCCACACTGAGACAAGAGGAAAGAGGTGGAAAAAGTTACTGTACTTACTCTTCAAATATAATTTTAATGACACAAGAAAATAGTAACCTCACTTAAAAATCTCAAAATTAATGAAAAATTAAGTGACACAAATTCTTTTATGTGACTATTACCATTTTGTACCCTCCCTTCTAATCTCTTTCACATACACATACTTTTACCTGTCTGTTAATACACTTTTTATATGCATTGCTATATGCAACATTTTAATGTAATTTTGAGTAACGTAGGAAATACACTCTTGACAATCAAGTGCATTACCAAATTTTTAAAACTTTTTCTGACAGATGAAAAGTGTAATTTCTTGTACTAGTAAGATCGAATATCTGTGCATTTGTTTAAGAGCCATTGTTATCTTCTTTAACAATATACATTTCACATTGAATTAGGCAGAATTCTAAGATGAGAATTTAGCCTGGTTGACAACTTTATTTCAGCCTTGTGAGAAGTTGAGCAGAGAACCTAGCTACACTGTGTGGGACTTCTGATCTACAGCACTGTCGGGGAATAAATGATGTTTTAAACTTCTAAGTTTGTGTTAATTTACTATATAGTAATAGGAAAGTAGTACATTCATGTTTCTATATAACTTCCATATTTGTTTTTAACATCATCACAGAATATGCCACATTTGCACCTGACATAACCATTTTTTCACTGTTGAACATTTAGGTTGCTTTTAATTGTTTGCTATTATAAATGCTGCAGTGATGAACATGTTCATGTACATAGCTTTACCCATTTTTTATCATTTATTATTTCACTTGCTTTTATATTGAACAGGTAATATATTACTTGTTTCAAAATTCAAATGTACAAATGATAAACAGTAAAGAATTTTCTTATCACTTCTATGCCTTGGCCATATACTTTCCCAAGCTGAAAACAATCCAAATATTATTTTGAATCCTTCCAGAGGTGTTTTATGCTTAAATATAGCATACTGTATCCACTGTTCTGTACTTTGCTTTTTTACAAAACAATGTGTCTTAAAGATTTTTCTATATCAGCACCTAAAGAATATCCTCTCTAATAATGTTCTTTGTATAAATATACCATAATTTATTGATTGATGGGAATACTGAGTTTCTTTGGAATTTTGTTCCTGGTCATGATGGACAAGACAATATGGATCATATTCCCATTAGGACAACCAGAAAAGCTAGATAAAGGTTAAAGGAAAAAAATACCTGCCTGAAGAGAGTAGAGGGTTAAAATGAGAGTGAGGAATTACTTGGTCAGAAGCTGAGAGGAGTGGAAACCCAGGACTATGAGCCCAGCATTCGAGGCTGCTTTTTATCTGGGCTGTGAGAAGGCCTGAGAAGGAAGTTGTAGCCTCACAGGGTTAAGAGGAGTCACAGACCATCCAAGGAAAGGGAGCCCTAATGAATCCCTTGGCTCTGGGCTGGGACTCCAAAGGGATGAATCTTAGGAATAAGAATTAATCCAAAGTGATATGACTCAAAAGGGACTTGACACATTCTCTCAGTTTTTGAAATTGAAATTGCATTGAGGTGATTCAAGATTGCTAGTAGCTCTCGGTGGAAGCAAAAGTAAATCTTCTTTGGAGACGATAACAACATACTTGGGTTCACATTATTTTTAAAAAGAATTTTATGAGTGCAAAGTTCCAACCACCAAAGCCAACCAAACCAAACAACAGGCACATAAGGAGACATGACCACCTGAAGAAAAAATAATACAAACAATAGAGAATAGACACATATCCACGGGGGTTCCAGAAATTCAAAGACCAACCTGAAAATAAGCATTGTAACAATGCCCAAGACAATAATGGAAGAGGAAAAATAATCTCAGGAGAATCAGAAACAGTATCGTTTTTAATCATTTGATCTTACAAATAGGGCAGCAATGAATATACTTGTGCAAGTGTATTTGTAGAGGAAATAGCTGATGTGGTATTTCTGTGTCAAAAATATATGCAATTGTAATTCTGATAGCTACTGATAAATTGTCCTCCCTAGAGATGTTACCCATTTACTTTCCCACCAGCAATGTAGGAAAGTGGCTGATTCCCTATACTCTTGACAACTCATATATCAACAATTTTTAAAAGTATTTTCTAATGTGATGAGTGAAAATGATTTCTCTGTAATTTTATTTGCATTTATCTTCTAGTAAGGTTGAACATAATTGCATATGATTAACAGCTATTTTTTTCTGTAAATTCCCCTTTAATATTTTTATTGATTGTTAATTCTTTTTCTTTTTTTTTTTTTTTTTTTTTTGGGGTACGCGGGCCTCTCACTGTTGTGGCCTCTCCCATTGCGGAGCACAGGCTCCGGGTGAGCAGGCTCAGCAGCCATGGCTCACGGGCCCAGCTGCTCCGCGGCATGTGGGATCTTCCCGGACCGGGGTACGAACCCGTGTCCCCTGCATCGGCAGGTGGACTCTCAACCACTGCGCCACCAGGGAAGCCCTATTTTTCTTTTTTTTTATTCCGAAAATGAACGGTATTTTAACAGAATACAAATTCATTTGATTTGTTATATCAGTGTCTCTGCCATATGGCAAGTTTTTGTTCAGTTGGGAGGACAAATTGTCCTTAATCAGAGAATTAACTACTCAGTTGGTTACAATGAATTTTCATTCTATGGGAATGCATTACAATTTGGAGTAGTCATGGATGTTTTTTATAGTGCATATGGGAGTACGGTTTTATTTATTTATTTATTTCTTAACATCTTTATGGGAGTATAATTGCTTGACAATATTGTGTTAGTTTCTGCTGTATAACAAAGTGAATCAGCTATACATATACAAACATCCCCATATCCCCTCTCTCTTGCGTCTTCCTCCCACTCTCCCTATCTCATCCCTCTAGGTGGTCACAAAGTACCGAGCTGATCTCCCTGTGCTACGTGGCTGCTTCCCACTAGCTATCTATTTTACATTTGGTAGTGTATATATGTCCAGGTCACTCTCTCACTTCATCCCAGCTTACCGTTCCAACTCCGCTTGTCCTCAAGTCCATTCTCTACGTCTGCGTCTTTATTCCTATCCTGCCCTTAGGTTCTTCAGAACCTTTTTCTTTTTTTAGATTCCATATATATGTGTTAGCATACAGTATTTGTTATTCTCTTTCTGACTTACTTCACCCTGTATGACAGACTCTAGGTCCATCCACCTCACTGCAAATAACTCAGTTTTGTTTCTTTTTATGGCTGAGTAATATTCCATTGTATATATGTGCCACATCTTCTTTATCCATTCATCTGTCGATGGACACTTAGGTTGCTTCCATGTCCTGGCTATTGTAAATAGAGCAGCAGTGAATATTGTGGTACATGACTTATTGAATTATGGTTTTCTCAGGGTATATGCCCAGTAGTGGGATGGCTGGGTCATATGGTAGTTCTATTTGTAGTTTTTTAAGGAACCTCCATACTGTTCTCCATAGTGGCTGTATCAATTTACATTCCCACCAACAGTGCAAGAGGGTTCCCTTTTCTCCACACCCTCTCCAGTATTTACTGTTTGTAGATTTTTAGATGATGGCCATTCTGACTGGCGTGAGGTGATACCTCATTGTGGTTTTGATTTGCATTTTTCTAATGATTAGTGATGTTGAGCACCCTTTCATGTGTTAGTTGAGAATCTCTATGTCTTCTTTGGAGAAATGTCTATTTAGGTCTTCTGCCCATTTTTGGATTGGATTGTTTGCTTTCTTGTTATTGAGCTGCATGAGCTGCTTGTATATTTTGGAGATTAATCCTTTGTCAGATGCTTCATTTACAAATATCTTCTCTCATTCTGAGGGTTGTCGTTTCATCTTGTTTATGGTTTCCTTTGCTGTGCAAAAGCTTTTAAGTTTCATTAGTCCCATTTGTTTATTTCTGTTTTTATTTCCATTTCTCTAGGAGGTGGGTCAAAAAGAATCTTGCTGTGATTTATGCCATAGAGTATTCTGCCTATGTTTTCCTCTAAGAGTTTGATAGTGTCTGGCCTTACATTTAGGTCTTTAATCCATTTTGAGTTTATTTTTGTGTATGGTGTTCTAACATCATTCTTTTATATGTAGGTGTCCAGTTTTCCCAGCACCACTTATTGAAGAGGCTGTCTTTTCTCTATTGTATATTCTTGCCTCCTTTATCAAAGATAAGGTGACCATATGTGTGTGACCATATGTGTGTGGGTTAATCTCTGGGCTTTCTATCCTGTTCCATTGATCTATATTTCTGTTTTTGTGCCAGTACTATACTGTCTTGATTACAGTAGCTTTGTAGTAGAGTTTGAAGTCAGGGAGCTTGATTCCTCCAGCTCTGTTTTTGTTTCTCAAGACTGCTTTCCCTATTCCAGGTCTTTTGTGTTTCCATACAAATCGTGAAATTTTTGTTCTAGTTCTGTGAAAAATGCCATTGGTAGTTTCATAGGGATTGCACTGAATCTGTAGATTGCTTTGGGTAGTATAGCCATTTTCACTGTGTTGATTCTTCCAATCCAAGAACATGGTTTATCTCTCCATCCGTTCGTATCATCTTTAATTTCTTTCATCAGTGTCTTATAGTTTTCTGCATACAGGTCTTTTGTCTCCTTAGGAAGGTTTATTCCTAGGTATTTTACTCTTTTGTTGCAATGGTAAATGGGAGTGTTTCCTTAATTTCTCTTTCAGATTTTTCATCGTTAGTGTATAGGAATGCCAGAGATTTCTGTGCATTAATTTTGTATCCTGCTACCTTACCAATTTCATTGATTAGCTCTAGTAGTTTTCTGGCAGCATCATCAGGATTTTCTACGTATAGTATCACGTCATCTGTAAATAGTGACAGTTTTACTTCTTCTTTTCTGGTTTGGGCTCCTTTTATTTCTTTTTCTTCTCTGATTGCCGTGGCTACAACTTCCAAAACTATGTTGAATAATAGTGGTGAGAGTGGGCAACCTTGTCTTGTTCCTGAACTTAGAGGAAATGGTTTCAGTTTTTCACCACTGAGAACAACGTTGGCTATGCATTTGTCATATATGGCTGTTACTATGCTGAGGTAAGTTCCCTCTATGCCTACATTCTGCAGGGTTTTTATCAGAAATGGGTGTTTATGTTTGTCAAAAGCTTTTTCTGGGGCTTCCCTGGTGGCGCAGTGGTTGAGAATCTGCCGGCTAATGCAGGGGACACGGGTTCGAGCCCTGGTCTGGGAGGATTCCACATGCCGTGGAGCAGCTGGGCCCGTGAGCCACAACTACTGAGCCTGCATGTCTGGAGCCTGTGCTCCGCAACAAGAGAGGCCGCGATAGTGAGAGGCCCGTGTACCGTGATGAAGAGTGGCCCCCACTTGCCACAACTAGAGAAAGCCCTCACACAGCAATGAAGACCCAACATAGCCAAAAATAAATAAATAGCCAAGCATTTTAAAAAAAAAAAAAAGCTTTTTCTGCATCTATTGAGATGATCATATTGTTTTTCTCCTTCAATTTGTTAATATGGTGTATCACATTGATTTGTGTATCTTGAAGAATCCTTGTATTCCTGGGATAAACCCCACTTGATCATGGTGTATGATCCTCTTAATGTGCTGTTGGAGTCAGTTTGCTAGTATTTTGTTGAGGATTTTTGCATCTATGTTCATCAGTGATATTGGCCTGTAGTTTTCTTTCTTTGTGACATCTTTGTCTGGTTTTGGTATCACGGTAATGGTGGCCTCATAGAATGAGTTTGGGAGTGTTCCTCCCTCTGTTATATTTTGGAAGAGTTGAGAAGGATAGGTGTTAGCTCTTCTCTAAATGTCTGATAGAATTCGCCCGTGAAGCCATCTGGTCCTGGGCTTTTGTTTGTTGGAGGATATTTAATCACAGTTTCAATTTCAGTGCTTGTGATTGGTCTGCTCATATTTTCTGTTTCTTCCTGGTTCAGTCTCAGAAGGTTGTGCTTTTCTATGAATTTGTCCATTTCTTCCAGGCTGTCTATTTTATTGGCATATAGTTGCTTGCAGAAATCTCTCATGATCCTTTGTATTTCTGCTGTGTCAGTTGTTACTTCCCCTTTTTCATTTCTAATTCTGTTGATTTGAGTCTTCTCCCTTTTTTTTCTTGATGAGTCTGGCTAATGGTTTATCAATTTTGTTTATCTTCTCAAAGAACCAGCTTTTAGTTTTATTGATCTTTGTTATTGTGTCCTTCATTTGTTTTTCACTTATTTCTGATCTGATTTTTATGATTTCTTTCCTTCTGCTAACATTGAGGGGTTTTTTGTTCTTTCTCTAATTGCTTTAGGTGTAAGGTTAGGTTGTTTATTTGAGATGTTTCTTATTTCTTGAGGTAGGATTGTATTGCTATAAACGTCCCTCTTAGAACTGCTTTTGCTGCATCCCATAGGCTTTCGGTCATCATGTCATTTGTTTCTAGGTATTTTTTTATTTCCTCTGAACCCTTCAGTGATCTCTTGTTATTTAGTAGATTATTGTCTAGCTTCCATGTGTTTGTATTTTTTAGTTTTTTTCCTGTAATTGACATCTAGTCTCTTAGTGCTGTGGTTGGAAAAGATACCTGATACAATTTCAATTTTCTTAAATTTACCAAGGCTTGATTTGTGACCCAAGATATGATCTATCCTGGAGAATGTTCCACGAGCACTTGAGAAGAAAGTGTATTCTGTTGTTTTTGGATGGAATGTCTGATAAATATCAATTAAGTCCATCTTTTTTAATGTATCATTTAAAGCTTGTGTTTCCTTATTTATTTTCATTTTGGATGATCTGTCCATTGTTAAAAGTGGGATGTTAAAGTCTCCTACTATGATTGTGTTACTGTCGATTTCCCCTTTTATTGCCGTTAGCATTTGCCTTATGTATTGAAGTGCTCCTATGTTGGGTGCATAAATATTTACAATTGTTATATCTTCTTCTTGGATTGAGCCCTTAATCATCACATAGTGTCCTTCTTTATCTCTCATAATAGTCTTTATTTAAAAGTCTATTTTGTCTGATATGAGAATTGCTACTCCAGCTTTCTTTTGATTTTCATCTGCATATAATATCTTTTTCCATCCCCTCACTTTCAGTCTGTATGTGTCCCTAGGTCTGAAGTGGGCAGAGACAATACTTTGGATCAGACTATTAGGAAAGCCCAATGCCATTGAGAAGGTGCAGAAGTACAGGTGAAGTGAGGGACCAGTCATAGAGCTCTCTGAAGAAAGAGCATTCCAGGGACAGGGAGCAGCACATGTAGGCCCTGAGACAGAAACACGCTTGGTGTGGTGAAGAAATGGCAAGGTGGGCCATGGGGCTGGAACAGAGGTGGTAGCCAGGAGCCCCACAGTGTACGGCCTCATAGGCAACATGAATAGCTCAGGAATCTTTCTTTACCCAGTACCTTTTCAAAGATCTCTCAACTAGCAAGTGGCAAATCTGGGGCATGACTTTGCCTCTTTCACTTCAAAATTTGGGATGGTGACACATAAAAAGTGTTTCTTAGGTAAGCAGATAAGACACTGGATGGCATTGTTAAGTACCACACTAAAGCCCATCATTTTATCAATTTCTCCTCTACAACACCAGCATCCAGCATATCTAGAACCTGTCTGGTTCCATCTCTCCTAAGAAAGCAGTCCACATTCTAAGGGCTTCCTCTATTCTTTCCTTTTGCTCAAAGTCTGCTCATGATAACACAAGGGCCAGCAGAGCGACCACAGAAGAAGATCTGGTATTTTCTGCTTTAGCTACTTGTCAAAATTTAGTTCTAATCCAAACTCTGTCACAGTTTCTAGTTGTGACACAAGACAAGCCATTTAAACTTTTGTTTTCCTCTCTGCAAAACAAAGATACTGATATCTATTGATATTTTCAGAGGGCACTTTATCCTAGAAAAATGAAGTAATAACTATACAGTTGTTTTGGTCTCTTCTCCAGAAAGATGATATGTCAGCAAGTATTCAGTAAGCAATTTTATGTTCCCTGCCTGTGCTGGACACCATGGAGCATACAAAGAAGTAAACTGCCCATCCCTGACCACAGAGAACTCAAAATTGTCTTCAGGAAAAGAATGTGTCTCCATAAGCAATGACTAAAACTTAAGAATCTTCAAATCAAGAGAGAGGCCACAGTGATTTTGCCAGGTCCCTTGCCCTACCCCCTAATGGAGCTGTTGTAGGAATCAGCTGACACCTGGCTGGGCTCTAGGCTTCTGTGGATTAATAGGAAGCTTTGGTCCTCATGTCCTCCGTAAAGGTGTATAAACTCTTTGTTAAAAAAAAAAATCATATTGAGCTTTACAAATAGAAAAAGGATGTCACGGTTATTTAGTCTTTTCAACGATGTCAGGAACATAAAGCATTTATGTTCTGTTCATCAAGACAGATCAAGTGGTTGTTTTCTAGTGTTTTCTGAGAAGACCCTGTGTCCACCCTCACCCTCAACCTTTCCCACTGGCCCAACCAAAGTGCCTATGATTTCCAATTCGGGGTCACTTCTTTGGAATAAATATATTTTGTTTATTGAAAGTCCTTGTTAGAACTCAAGCAAGTGACCAAGAAGAAGTAACTCATTAACTGATTAGCCTGGGTTAATATATCATTTTCATGCCAAGGAGAAAGGCCTTAGGAGACTGTAAATACGAAAGTTTTGAGAACAAGAGATAATGTTTGAGAGAACTGGGGCAAATGAACCCAGAATTAGAAACTCTAAAACCTTCATGGGGCAAGATAAAGAAATGTGTCTACTGGGTAGAGTGCTCAAAGGAGAAAAAGGAACGTGAAGAGAAGATAAAGCGCGTAAGACCAACTCTGGCAACTTTCTAATTTTGTCTAGGGCTGCTCTGGTGTTCTAGAATGAGACTGAACAACAGAAGCGACTTGGAGATACCCTGCTTCAATTCCTCCACTTTAAGTATAGAGAAAACATTACCTGGGGCATTTAAGTGACTTGCTCAAGTCCATTCAATGATACCCCACCTGCTTTGATAATTTTTTTTTTTTTTTAAAGTGGCGCTCTCAAGATTAGCAGCTTTGGTTAGGGATTTTCCAGATCCTATTTTCAAGGCTTTTAGTCTTGGAATTAAAGGTTATTTTATTTTGGCTACGCTGAATGTTTATTCAAGAAAAGGCTACCAGACAAGGTTCAGGTTGGGATTAGTATGCAAAGAAGCTTAAACCCTTGGCAGAGTACATCTCAAAATTAGAAGGAGAAATGCTCTCCTGGATCAGAGGTGGGTGCAATATGCAGACACATTTCCTCTTTTCTTCCCACACTCTCATCTTAAAAATAATACCAGACAGTACTAGACATCAAAGATCGACAGCTGAGACAGGAGGAAGTGACTGTTCAACAGGGAGGGATTCAGCAAGGTAAGTCCCTAAAAAATAAGGCCTGGTGATAAATGAAACAAAGCCATCACCCAGTTTATCAATGTCTCCAAAAACATATGGACCTAGCCCACAAACACCATGAAAGCTCTTCCTGTTAATGTTGGTGACTGATTCAATTTTTGCAGACGAATAGTGCTTGATACAAACAGGTTAAAAAAAAATAAAAATATCCCACTTTCTTTTCTTCTAAGCTCAAAGGAAGGCATCATAGTACAATGAAAAAAGACTAGTCTTTGAGTCACACGGATCTGTTCTTTTCATTCTTGGCTCCGGATAAAAGAAAGAGTATCATAAGGAGAAGTGGGAAGTGGGAAATATGAATTTTGTTTTACATGTTTATCAGCATCTGTAATTCTCAGCAACAGTATACACCTTGGTTAAAGGTAGTTTTAAGAAACTAATACAACCTTCACCCATAACACAGATCTGCTCTTTATTGGCTATGTGACCTTCGGCAAGCTATTAACCTAGCTTCTCTTGAAATAGTAATAATAAAAACCGATTTATAGGATTGTCATAAGGATTAAAATCGAAAAAAAAAATCACATTTAAAGCCTCTAGGAAAATGCCTTGCACACAGTAAGCACTCAACAAAAATATATTCCCTTTCCTTCAGGTGCCCTAGCCCTCTAAATATCTTGTCAGTAATTTAAAATTTGAGTTTTTGTACTTTTAAAATTTCTTGGTCCTTTAAAGAAACCACTGAGAACAACACCTGGGATTTTAAGATATAAAAAATTGGAAGGTGTTCAATTTAAGAGTGATTTAAATGATGAGATAAAGATGTTAAACTACTATATGGGAACAGATATTCTAAGCAACGTTAAAGATAACCAACAGACTGGAAGAAAATATTTGCAATGCAAGGGTTAATAGTCCTATTTTAATGAAGAGTTCCTATTAATAAGAAAAATACGAATGTCAATGGAAAAAAATGGTCAAAAGATTTGAATAGACAACTTACAGAAGCCCTAGAAAGAGTCACTAAGCCCATAAAACACGTTCAACTCAATTAATGACAAAAAAAACCCAAAGTAAAACAATGAGGTATTATTTTGCTTATAAGATTAGCAAAATTAAATAGATTGACAATATCCAGATTGGAAAAATTAAAAGCCAAAGGGAAGGCAATATTTCTGGAGAAAAGGACGGTATTATTTGTGAAAGATTTAGATGCTTATACTCTTTGACCCAGAAATACAACTACCTAACCAATGATAAATGTACAAAGATATTTGCTGCAATATTATTTGAAATATTAAAATCATAGGAAAGAAAAATATCAACATGTCTTAGGATGCTTTTGGCTGCAAGTAACAGAAAAACATTTCAAAGTGGCTAAAAAATAAAGTTTTATTATCTCACATGCCAAAAATTTAATGAGATGTATATCTCAAGTGTTGGTTAATTTATTTGCTCAGTGATGTCATAACAGTGATTACTCCCATCTTTTTCCTCTGCTTGGCATGTAAAATTTGTTCTCACAATCACCCTACTTGCCAACATATGGTACCACAAATCAAGGTTTTTAACAATGTTGAACAAAAGATGAACAGCCACCTTTTTATAACCTATGGAAACATCTTTCCAAGAAATCTTCTGTTAGAATTCTTCACATTTTTCCCTTGAGCAGAATCATATCACATATCCATTCCTAAGCAAATGCCTAGTGAGAGGAATGGGATTCCCTTCCTTGGTTTAAGAAAAAAACACGGCTTCCTAGCAGTAAGTGGGTCACCTAAACTGCATCTGGGATCTACCTTAAAGGAATAGGAAGAAGACATGACATAGAAATATTCTATACTTTGATAGAAAATTTGGATATATAGTTAGTTACCTCTGTTGAGTAAGATTGAGAGGTAAATGAGTCAGAATAGGAGAGGTTACGTTAAGATAACAAGTAAGCCCTGAATGCAAGAAGCTTAATACAATAGCAATATAGGTTTCCTTTCATTCATGTCACAGTCTTATGCAAGTTGCCTGGCTCCCTTGGTATCTCAACTTCCAAGCAGTGACATAAGGATCCGGATTTCTTCTAACTTGTGGTTCCACTTAATCTCACACATATCACCTCCAAAATCATTGCTGAAAGGAAAGAGAACATGACGATGACTGCATGGGATTTTATAGCCAGCCCTGGAGGAAGGTTATGTTACTTCCACTAACACCTCACTGGCCAGAACACACTTACACAGTCTTTCCCCAACTGCATGAGAGTCTGGGGAATGCAGTTTGCATGCCCAGAAAAGGAAAACAAAATTGCAGTTTGTTTATATATAGCTTTGTCTCCATCAGAGGAAACTTTTTGAAATGATTTTTATTTTTTACCTTATATACTTGTCCTATTTTATTATTACTTTTTTTGGCAAACAACTATGTGTACTTTGTAAATTAAAACAGTTTTGTACATAAAGGGAGAAAAACAGTACCTGCTTTGCCTGATAAGTACTTTTACCTGGTTCTGATAATACTTAATTGCATTTTCTTTGTATGAAAATCCTCTCTCTCTTTTTTTTTTCCCCATCATGGTGACCTCAATATAGAATAAGGCTACAGTGTAGAGTCTGAAGGTTATGGATTCATCTCATAGCATCCTAAAAGGTCAAGGATTCAGAATCTGGGGAGGCAAAGGAAGTGAGGACATTCTGATCAAAAGTCTTAGAAACACACAGGGACATATGGGAATTGATCTTACCGCTTTTTTTTTTTTTTTGGATATTTGTTTACTTTTTAATTTTATTTTTCTAATTGTGGTAAAATACAAAACGTAACATTTATCATTGTAACCCTTTTAAAGGGTACAATTCAGTGGCATTAAGAGCATTTGCAATGTGGTGGAGCCATCACCACTATCTGGTTACAGGATTTTTCATCACCCTGAATGGAACCCCATACTTATTAAAAAATCACTCACCACTTCCTTCCCCCATCCTTTCATAACCACTAACCTGTTTTTTATCTCCATGGATTTGCCTATTCTGGAAATTTTGTATAAATGCAGTCATACAATGTATGGCCTTTTGTGTTTGGCCTCTTAGATGATTTAACATGAGTCAGTTACGTGATCCTGTGCTCATTTATCTGAAACCAGTCCTGTTCAGAAAAGGGACTTACTTCAGTCTGTAGCCTTTCAACACCATTTATTTTTCTCTACACAGAGAAGAATAAGCCACAGAGTAGTTAGAAGACGTAAACATATAAATAGGAAATTATAACAACATATGGTAAATGCAGTGATAGATATTTGCACGGAGTGTTTGGGAGGAATGCAATTGTCCCAAACTGAGCAGCCTGAGAGGAATTCAATAGAGGTGATACCAGGTTTTTTTTTATTAGTGGATGAAGAAATATTAATAAAGCAAAGAGGTTTTGGGGAAAAGAAAGGAAGGCTAGATAGAGACAGAGAAAAGATATAGAAAAAGGCACCTTGAGACGCCTTAAGCAAATTGACAGCCCGACTGTCTGCTAAATGGATTGTAACTCAGAGGCAAGGCCACAGAACATGTGGAATTAGAAGCAAAGACGGTGAAATTGGAAGAACACACTGTAGCAAACCTGCATCTCATCCCAGCTATTGCTGAGGCCAATATTTTACTCAAATCAGATCTCATCTCATAATCTTCAGTCACAATTAATTCACACACATTTTAATACTTGAGAATATACTGGCTTATAATCTTTATTCACATTACATTTCTGGTTGCCATGAGCAGATATTATCTCTTTTAAGGCAGAGACACATAGAAGACATTGCTTTGAATTGTAAAGGAATGTCACCACCCCTTACAGGCAATGTAAAAACAAACGATTGTGACCAATGCTTGCTTCAGGACTTACGTGAGTTCTTGCCTGTGCAGCATACCCTTTTCCTTTGGTAAATCCGATCTGTTTGTACTTCCTTGTTTCCTATAGTTTTGCTTGTTCTGTTGATCAAAGCTCTTCCCACCCTCAAGTCAAAGCATGCAGACCATGAGCCCAGTTGGCTCTGCCACACAGAGCCTAGAGATCCCTGGGAAGTAAAGGACAGCCTCTTCCCAGGATTCAGCTTTGGGGAGAGGGGGTTTAACTAGCTGACTCGGGATCATGTGCAACCCACCTTGACTGCTCAGGTACTAGTTTATTCCAAGCCTGTGGAGAACATCTAGGGTTGCAGTCACTGATGGAAAAACTCTCCATCATGATGCACTGAAGCATCAGCCTTCTACCCTCTTTACTTTCACCACCAACCCTTGCAAAAATTAAAAATCACTTCCATCTCAACCTCCCTCCATGACCCTAACCCCCAACTAGGATTTCTCTGTTCTTTAGCCAAATTCACATCTCCTGCCCATAAAAAATAAAAAAGGAAAAATTGTTATGTGCACACCTTGCATTGGGGTAATTTTCAGTGTTGTACACGATGATCCTGGAAGATCCACCTTTTTAGAAGAATTAATGGTTATCTCTAGTGCATGTGGTACCCAATTTCTTTACATCTTGATGAGTTTTAAGATAAGAGAAATAAAGGCAGAGAGACACAGATTTTTTTCTGAGTAACAAAGAAACGCAGAAAAGCCAAATTCTTGGAGAAGTACAAAAACAAGTTGGGGGCTTCCCTGGTGGCGCAGTGGTTGAGAGTCCGCCTGCCGATGCAGGGGACACGGGTTCGTGCCCCGGTCCGGGAAGATCTCACATGCCGCGGAGTGGCTGGGCCCGTGAGCCATGGCCGCTAGGCCTGCGCGTCCGGAGCCTGTGCTCCGCAACGAGAGAGGCCACAACAGTGAGAGGCCCGCGTACCGCAAAAACAACAACAACAACAACAAAAAAAAAACAAGTGGGAAGGAATGTGGAATCTTACCACACATAATAGATTCAGGTAGCTCCAGGATAATATATATATATATATATATATATATATATATATATATATATATATATTTTGCAGTACGCGGGCTCCATGCCCCTTCCTCCATACCCTGTCCTGTGCATCTCCTCCACTGGGCTCTTCTCGAGTTGCATCCTTTATAATAGACGGGTAATGGTATGTAAAATGATTTCCTGAGTTCTGTGAGTTGTCCTAGGGAATTGTTGAACCTGAGGAGGCTCTTGGGGGAAGCCCCTGAATTTGCAACCAAGTCCGACATAAGTGGGGGTAACCTGGGATCTGATACTTGCAACTCGCATCTGAAGTGGGAACAGTCTTTGGGACGGAGCCCTTAGATCTGTGAAGTCTGATGTTAACTCCAGGTAATTAGTGTCGGAATAGAATTGAATTGTCAGACACCTCGTTGGTGTTCAGAGAACCAAAGAATTGCGAAGTTGATAGGGACAGAGTAAAGAGACAAAGTAGGCGATTAAATAGTTAAACCAACTAAGAGATCGTAAATTAAAAAAAAAAAGTATGGGAGACCACTGTAAGTTAAAGATTACTCAAGAAAGCAGGCTTGCTTATCAACAAAACCATGCAACAGAAGCATGAGACATGCCCCAAAACAATAAAACAAGGTGAATTGGGACCCACATCCTGCCCGGTGAGCTCAGTAAGTTAATAATTCCTAGGACCTGCTTCTCTGCGCACACTGAAAACAAAAATATAAGGAAAAGGTGACATTATACTAAAACCTGAAATGATTTACCATATTTTAGTATGTGTTACCACCTTTTTGCTCATTTCCATTATTCCATGATAGTCCCAGTTTGACCATGTAGAGGCAAGAAACTACCCCGCCCAACGTGGAGGAGAAACTGATGATAGAAGCTTGATATGTACTCAAGAATGAGGGAGGAGGTGGTCTTCTCTCCCTCCCCACTTTTCCTTTGATTATAAAACTGTAGCTCACTAAGTTCTCAGGGCAGCACTCTCGTGCCGGCCTGCCTATAAATCTCACAAGCATCCTTTTCTAATAAATCACTTCTTATCTATCACTTTGCCTCTCATTGAATTCTTTCTGCACTGAGGCATAAAGAACTGGAGCTCCTCGGAGACCCCAAGACACATTTCTGCGGTTTCAAAGTCACAAACATTCACATCCTGCAGGGCAAATAAGAAGATTATGGTCATACTGTTACCCATCCATTCACTTACCATTTAAAGGACACCTACCACTTAGGAGGCTCTTGTGGCTGCCCCTGTAACTCAATGGGATGGCAAGAGGAGACAACTGCTTCCCAGGAATCCCAGCCACAAATTCCCTAAGAGTCACCCCGGAGCTTATGCTCCATCTTAAGCCTCCAGTTTCCTACAAAGCCTTCTTGAAACCCAGCTCTTCTTAGTAGCCTCTGCCTGGGCAGCGACTTGAGTGCAGACAGGAAGAGTGGGAGAACATGGGTGAGGTCAGGAAGGAAACCAACCTTGGCTAAACCTCCCACCAGCCCTTCCTTTCTTCTCCCTTCTACTCCTGTTCTTCAAGGCCTTTTTTCCCCTCCCTTTGGACAAGAACTAAAGGTAGGATGAATTGCAAATTACTAGTTGGAGGCCACTCCAGTTTTTAAGTCACCCACAGTTCTCATTCCCAAGCCAATCAGATCTCCCTGGGCCAAGTCAATTTCCTCTCACCTCTTCTATATACTTAACCTGCATCAACACGCCACCTCCAATCCACATGCACCCCCAGAAACATCAACGTAAGCCTTTTGCACTCCCTGCCTCTCAATGTTCTGTTCTTTGACGTGGATGGATGGATTTGTGAGTCGCTTTGCTAGTTTTTTCTTGACTTCCCACTGCAGGTTGGTGTAAGTGAAGAACTATACAGGCTGAGCCTAGGTTTCAGGCAGGTATGGATTCAAATTCCTCTTGCTCTTTATTACCTATGTGTCTTTGTATAAGTTACTTAAAACCTCTGATGGTTTCCTTTTTGTAAAATGGAGATTTGAATCCAACAACCTGACATGTAGTCGGATTTAATTTGATTATTAGCTAGGTTGGAGCTGTCACTTAATATAATTATATAAAATCATTAAGATCATATGACTTTTGGAGTAATCTTAGAAACTGAACTATTCTAAAAATGCAATTTGACTACTTTTTTTATCCTCCCAAAAAATGTATGCAATATGGTTTAGAAACTTAATATTAAGCCTGAATGGAGTAAACTCCACAGCAAGAAAGAATACTTGAGAATTCTATATTCATCCCTCCTTACCCCAGGGTTCTGATGGTTATGTGAGGGCAGAGTGGTTACATGCCCAGACAGCGAGAAAGAGATTTTCCTTTGTTCCTCCTTAAGATATTTCATTTGTAAATTTTAATGTGCAAAGTATTTTATGTTTGTATGCTGAAAATCAAGTATTAGGTATTGATATTTCGTGAGTGATATCAGAAATTTTTAGAATAATTCTGTTAATACCCAATATTTACCTTATACAAGGATTTAGAATACCATTTTTTAAATAACAGTTTATCTAATATTTTAATATAGCATGGGAAGCTGAAATATAAATATATATATTTTCAGTATTTGATTTTTTCAAATATCCAGAGTAATACATTCTTATAACGTGTGAAAACAACACTATAAAAGAACAGATGAGCACATATGCTGGCTGCCACCACTTTCAATTACACTACCCTGCCCTCCCCCCCACACAAACACACGCAAAGTAACTAGCTTCATGTGTGTCCTTTCAAACCATTTTCTTCATCAAATTTATACATGCATATATATACATCCATAGGACTTCTACTGTTATTGTTTTTAACAAAATAGGATTATAGTATATATATTACTAGGCAATGTGGGCTTTTTTCACTTGCTTATATATATGTAAAATGCCTATTTTTAGTTTTTTAAGGAACCTCCATACTGTTTTCCATAGTGTATTAATTTACATTCCCACCAACAGTGTAGGAGGGCTCCCTTTTCACCACACCCTTTCCAGCATTTATTGTTTCTAGCTTTTTTGATAATGGCCATTCTGACCGGCGTGAAGTGATACCTCATTGTAGTTTTGATTTGCATTTCTCTAATGATTAGTGATGTTGAGCATCCTTTCATGTGCCTCTTGGCCATATGTATGTCTTCCTTGGTGAAGTGTCTATTTAGGTCTTCCACCCATTTTTTAACTGGATTGTTTGTTTTTTTGATATTGAGCTCCATGAGCTGTTTGTATATTTTGGAGATTAATTCTTTGTCTATTGTTTCATTTGCAAATATTTTCTCCCATTCTGAGGGTTGTCTGTCATACAGAGTGAAGTAAGTCAGAAAGAGAAAAACAAATACTGTATGCTAACACATATACATGGAATCCTAAAGGGAAAAAAAAGGTACTGAGGAACCTAGTTGCAGGGCAGGAATAAAGAGGTAGACAGAGAATGGACTTGAAGACATGGGGTGCGAGGGCAAAGCTGGGGTGAAATGAGAATAGCATCAACATATACACACTACTGAATGTAAAATAGTTGGCTGGTGGGAAGCAGAAGCACAGCACAGGGAGATTGGCTCCATGCTTTGCGATGACCTAGAGGGGTGGGATAGGGAGGGTGGGAGGAAGACTCAAGAGGGAGGAGATATGGGGACATACGTATGCATATGGCTGATTCACTTGGTTGTAAAACAGAAACTAATACAGTATTGTGAAGCAATTATACTCCAATAAAGAGCTATAAAAAATGCCTAGTACCAGCAGATATAGATCTAACTTCATCTACTGTCTAAAGACTTTACACATATATTTATATTCATTGAAAATTTCAGACACAGAGGTTCATATCAAACATTTTGGGAAATTTTTTGTTCAGTACTTATCATTTCTCTTAATTTTATTTTTTATTTCTCTACATCGTCCATCTCCTTTCCTATCTTCAGATTCATTCATTAATTGTGCATTTAAGGATTTTATCATATGGTTTTCTGTTTATAAGAATTTCCTATTTACAGCCTTTGTTCAAAATTCTACTGAGTTATGTTTTCATGTCAATTTGAATCCTATATATTCTTTGTGTTCTATAGATTTTAAACTGTTATCTGCATTTGTGTTGCAAATACATTTTACAAATGTTTCATCTATCCATTGACTTTGGTGTCTCCTCCCTTATTTATATATGTTTAAATGTGTCTGTCTTTTATACTATCTGGACTTCCGGTCCTGGTTAAAAAAATTCTCTCTCACACATAGGCAGTATGGGTAACTTCCCAGATTTTCTTTTTTTAAAATAATTAATTAATTTTTGGCTGCGTTGGGTCTTCGTTGCTGCGCACGGGCTTTTTCTAGTTGCAGCGAGCAGGGGCTACTCTTTGTTGCGGTGCGCAGGCTTCTCATTGGGGTGGCTTCTCTTCTTGCGGAGCACGGGCTCTAGGCACGCAGGCTTCAGTAGTTGTGGCTCAGGGGCTTAGTTGCTCCACAGCATGTGGGATCTTCCCAGACCAGGGCTCGAACCCATGTCCCCTGCACTGGCAGGCAGATTCTTAACCACTGTGCCATCAGGGAAGCCCCTAGATTTTCTGCTAAAATTCTTATTTATTTCTTTAGAACAATTTTTTATGTTTAAGTCTTTAATCCAGCTGGAATTTTTTCTCATATACGATATGAGATGAGGCTCCCATTTCATTTTCTTCCAAATGAACTAAATGTCAACTGTGTTGAATAAATTATCTTTTCCCCCAATGAAACAGAGTGCCAACGTTATTATATATTCAAAATTCGTAAATATTAGAGTTTATGTTTTGATTCTCTATTTTGTTCCAACGATCTATTTACCTATTTAAATGCCAAAATTCTACAGCACCTTTTAATGTCTGGCAATGCAATATCCTTTCATGATATTTATTATTCATACTTTTCTTAGCTGTGTTTGCTACTTATTCTTCCATAAGAACATCCTTTATGAAATTACCAAAAACTCTTCTTACAATTATAATTGGAATTCATATTATTTTGGAAACATTGATATTTTTATTTATTTAATGTTACCATTTAAAAAAAAAAGCGTTCTGAAGGACCTAGGGTCAGGACAGGAATAAAGATGCAGGCGTAGAGGATGGACTTGAGGACACGGGGAGGGGGAAGGGTAAGCTGGGACGAAATGAGAGAGTGGCATGGACATATATATACTACCAAATGTAAAATAGATAGCTAGTGGGAAGCAGCTGCATAGCACAGGGACATCAGCTTGGTGCTTTGTGACCACCTAGAGGGGTGGGATAGGGAGGGTGGGAGGGAGACGCAAGAGGGAGGGGATATGGGGATATATGTATATGTATGGCTGATTCACTTTGTTATACAGCAGCAGCTAACAGAACAATGTAAAGCAGTTATGCCCCAATAAAGATGTTAACAAAAATAAATAAATAAAATTTAAAAATATGTCTTTCTAATTGCATGAATATCCTTTTATGTCTCTCAGTAAGTTTTTTCCTGTAAGTTTTCGATTAAACTTTCCTATTAAGTTCTGATGCTTTTCTTCTTAAATTCATTCCTAAGTACTCTATCATTTTTGTTACCATTATAAATGGAATATTTTCCTACTTTTATCTATGGTTACCATAATTATAGAGAAAATCCACTGCCTATTATATATTTATCTTATATCCAGTCATTTTACATAATTTTCCTATTAGCTCTTATTATACCATAGATAATACACTTGTTGATTTTCTAGCTACACAATTTTTCATCAGTAAAAAGAAACATTTTCATAACTTCTTTTCCAAAATTTTGCTTTTGTTTTAATTAAAACAATTTTAATATTTGACAATTTAGAAAGATATTTGTAATTTTGAGGGTGTTTGAGAGTAAATGATTATTTAACATTCATTAAGCTACTTTTACCATTTATAAATATCTGGGTTTTAAAAATTAATATTAATAATCTGCAACAATTAAAGGTGAATAAGAACTACATGTTTACTTCTCCACATACATACCACATTATATGTTAAGATAAAAATAATCATACAACCATTTATTAGCAATGAGGAACCAAAATAGTCACACAATCTATTTCTAAGTTCAGTGAAGCTCCAGCTTCTCTTCAACCTGTAAGAACTCCAAGGAATACCTTGTCTGGAAAGTTTACCCCTTCACAAATAAAGCAAATATTCTGATGGATCCACTAATCTTCTAGTCAAATCAGGTAGGGAACACAGGCTCAAATGGCATTCTACACATAGAGGGCTGCCTTGAAGATGTTAGGTGAAGAAGTAGATTCCAGCCAATAGCCATGTGAATGAACCATCCTGAAAGTGAGTCCTCTGGCCCCATTTAAGGCTTCAGATGACATCAGGTCCTGCCAATATCCTTACATTATGAGAGACCCCAGGCCATTACCATCTAGCTAAGCTGCTCCAAAATTCCTGACCCATGTAAACTGTGACGTAATACATCTTTGTTGCTTTAGTCCATTAAGTTTTGGGTTAATTATTTATGCAGCTGTAGATAATTAACACAATATATAGGGGACTTCCCTGGCGGTCCAGTGGTTAAGACTCTGCAATTCCACTGCAGAGGGCATGGGTTCTATCCCTGGTCGGGGAACTAAGATCCTGCATGCCGTGTTGCATGGCCAAGAAAAAACAAAACGAAACACCACAATATATATAATATACTTTTTTTTATCTTACATCTTACTCTGTTAAATTTAATTTATTTTATTTTGACATCTTTCTTTTTTCCTTTTTGTATTTGCAGCCTATTTACAAGTAGAACTACCTATTAATTTGGGATCTCTACTATACTTTAGGTACTAATGGCTCCCTTCCCTTTCCTGGAAGTTACATTTAAGACCATTATTTCTCTATTAATATTCATTTTAGCTCAAAAACCGTTGCCAAGCACTCTATTCCTCTACGACTTCCCTCCATCTCCCGTGCACCTCTTAGGATGAGACTTTTAGATGCCCCATTCTTCCCACCTCCACTCACAGGTTCAATCTCTCCCCCGCCACCTCTCAAATACCTCATTCTAATCTGTGTTATGAGTTATTTGCTGTTAGTTGTGGTCCATTCTCCAGAATGTTCCTCCTATAGAATACCTGGAGGACGTACACGTTGTATCCTTTCACACCTAAAAATGTGTTTATTTCATTATGTTAGTGGAAGAGCATTTGGGCTGCTCATAGAATCCATGGCTGCACTTCCTTTTTCTAAGTAATCTGTAGATGTCATTCTGTGGTTGGCAACTCCTGGTTCTGCAGATGAGAAGTCCAATACCAACCTGAATTGTAAAATTAGTCTTCAAAATAACTTGTTCTTTCTACCTGGAAGCCTATCCATTTTTTTCTTTATCCTTGGACTTTAGGAATTTAATAGGACTTGTCTCAATGTACCTCACTGTCCATTCCGGTCTTTCTTTAGTTTAGGACATTTTTCTTCTATTATTTGTTTAATTATTGCCTTTCTGCATGATCCTCTTGTTTTCCCTTCTGGAACTCTTATTATTTACATGTTAAGTCTCCTGTGACTATAAGTCTCCTCTTTTTCTCTTTAATTCTATCTCTTTGCAGTTTGACTAGGTAGTCTCAAGAGTTTCTCCACTTCATCTTCCCAACTTCTAATTTAAATCTCATAAGGACTATTTCTCCTTCAATTTAGCCATGGATATTTTACTTCAAAAATAAGGTCACTTAGTTGCCAGAATCACTCCTCTTCAGCAATGAATCTTCTTATCTGCTTTTAATTGTTATTATTCAAGTTGCATACACATCGTTTACCAGCTCTTGCGTGGGCAGGGGGTGCATCTCCTATTCTGCTTGTTCTTTCCATCTCTGGGCAGTGGGAACCTTCTAGTGTGTCTTTTTCCTTTGCTCATTTGGGACCAGCCACTGGACTCTACTAAGTGGCATGGTGGACTCTGCTCCCGTGGGAGTAGATGTGGCAGCAGATTTTCTGACTCCCATCTAATTACATGAGGAAACTTAGCTGTTCCTTAGTCTCTTCAAGCCTTTTAATCTCAGGAGTGGGACGGATTCAGTTCATCTGCTCAATTTTTCCTCAGATGATCATAAGTGATAGACCAACACTGACCCATCCTCCCAGGATCTGGACCTGGTTCAAATCTTCATCCTGGTGCTTTGTCTGTGTTGGACCTGGGCTTTCATGACGTCCAAAACATGGAAAGCCCTGCAAAAGCCTTCTCATTCACATCCTCCAGGCTCTAACTGCCTTCTAGCCCTAACAGCCATTGGGCTCAGAAGGAGGCAGGACTAAATTTGAATTTGGGAATGACAAGGATGTTTTAGCAATCATATTTTCAGAATTTCTTTCTGTCTTTAGAATTTATTCCTTAACTAGGATGTGATGCTAATCTGTGTCTAACATATGGTGTTAGACAACATCCCAACCCCCAAGCATCTATTTACATCCTCTTATTTGCATGCAAGCAGAGCGTTTTTGAATGTTGCCTTTAAGTAGGATATTTCTGTTACAAGCCATATTGCAAGGACAGATGATAGCTGTTGCTGATGTATGGGAAGATCAATAAAAAACGTTTCACTTTTCCTGGCCTCAGTTTTGAATCAAATGGAAAGTATAACAAAAGAATAAGACAGATGGAGATGCCAGTAGCACCTTAATTACCAATTTAAGAACATGTCTTAAGCACTGTGGTAGCTAATTCCTAAAAAAGACACCCTTCCCTCCCACCTTTGAACCACCTCCTGGTATTAATTCATGTAGCCATCCCTTACCTATTAAATCTTGGCTGACTCTGTGACTCAATTGTAACCAACAGAATACATCAGAAGTGATGCTGTGTCACTTTCAAGACTAGATCAGAAGAAGCCTTGCAGTTTCCACTTTGGTCTCTTAGAATGCCCACTCTGGGAAAAGCCAGCCACAATGTCTCGGAGAAATTCACTACTCTGAGACAACCATAATGTAAGGCAGCCCAAGCTAACCTTGTAGAGTGTCCATGTGGAGGGGTAGAGATGCCCAGCTAGCCCTAGTTGTTTCAGCCATCCCGGCCCAGGCAAAGATATGTCAGCGAAAATTGTGAACATTCTAGCCCTAGTGGAGAAAAACTGAGTATTTAGATGATGGCTAGAATCAAAGTCCAAAACATATGGCTGAGTATCTAGATGATGGTTAGAATCAAAGTTCAAAATATATGGCTCCAGTCAGGCCAGCTGAGTCAAATCTAGCTATTTCAGCCAACCTTAGGCTCTAGTCATCACAAAACAGATATAGGTCGTCCTCGCTATGTCCTGTCCAAATTTCTGACCTACAAACTTGTGAACTTAATAAAAACAATTGTTGTTTTATACCACTAAGTTTTAGGACAGTTTGCCACACAGCAATAACTGGGAAACGTGTGCAATAACAATGATCTTGCTGCTACCCACTCTGTAACAGACAGCACTTCATAATCATAGCCTCTCCAAGCAGGGGTGCCCCAATATAATGGACTGGAACACATGCTTTCTGAAGGCAGACTGCCTTCCATGACAATGAGGAAGAAAGGAGCTGGGATACTCATACCTACTTCCCCTCCCAAACTCACCAGTCAGACAACTCACTCTCCTACTGGGGGAGAAATAAAGGGAATGAGAGAGCCTAAGATAGAAGGAATTTTTAGCAGAACATTCCTTCTCATGGAAAGGAATGGGTAGAGAAGAAATATTTCCCCTTCAAGGGTCCCAGATACCACAAAAGAAAAGGATTCTGGCCCAGCAAGATGTATCCAGCAAATATTAGGACTGGTGGTTGTGAGTAATCCTGTACTTTCTACAAGACCCATACTTCATATGCACTTCAAGAAAAAAGAGCTCATTGTAAGTTGAAAAAGCTACCTATAGAAATTTGAAATTATATTAGTTTGGTAGGGCTGCCATAACAAAATACCACAGACAGGATGGCTAGCAACAGAAACTTATTTTCTTACAGTCCTAGAGCTTGGAGAAAGTCAGATTTGGTCTCTCCTGAGACCTCTCTCCCTGGCTTGCAGATGGCTGCCTTCTCCCTGTGCCCTCACTTCCTGTGCTCAAGTCTTTTTGTTTGACCTAATCTCTTCTTATAAGGACTCGAGCCCTTGGGTTAGGTCTCATTTTAACTTAATTACCTCAGTAAAGACCCTATCTCTACATATGGATCAGCAGATGGGGCTTATTTTACCATCAGGATCTTGTTTTTCCATCTTGGATTAAATCCCTCATGCAAAGTGATTGCTTTTCTGCCTTGTTCTTAAGTCTTGCTTTCATGATAACAAACACTTGGGAGCAAAGAGGTTGGCTGTGCTGGGGTAGGGGGGTGGGCAGGGGAAGTACGAGTGGGTAGGAGAGGTGGGAGGGGGTGAGGGAGTTGGGAGGTTGGGGGGTGTTGGAGGGCGTTGGAGGGTAGAAGGTTTGGGCCTCCATTTACTTCCAATCACCAAAGACTACTGTTTACCAAGAACCGATAAATGTGAAATGCCAACTTTTGTGTCATAAACCATGGGCCCAGCTCAGGGGTTAATTCAGCTGTTTCACCACTTGGCAAGGTATAGATACAGGAGTTTATTTACCAACCCTACCACCCTCACCTAATGGTGAACCCTCTTCATCGTGGGGGCTCCTGGGTGCCATGAAGTTTCAGGGACGGGCCCATCAGCTAACCTGGCCCATTCCTGTCTACTTCCCTTCCACGCTTTGACATATTTTAATCAGGGGAAAAGCCCTTTCTCTTTTCAAGTTTCTCTAGAGGCAGTTTCTCTCTCCTCTCCCTGCCCAGTCTTCAGTTCTCCTCTGTTGCTATTGTTTTTTCCACGTTAAACCTTTATGGCTCATTAAATCCAAAGCCAGGATCATTAGCAACGGAAAAATCTGCGTTCCTTTTTTCCTTAAGGGTGGGAAGAGCTTAAAGTTTAAACTTTCCCCGAAGGTAAGAATAAATTTTTTTTTCCATCCTTCTAATAATGCAGCAAAAGAGGAAAAAAAAGCAAAAGTCAAGTTTCCATATTGAAATATTCTCTCAGTCAGGAGCAGCCACAGAGTTGAATATGCAAAGCATATACCATAAACAGCTTCCAGTGATTTCCCAAACCTGGGCCGTGTTCCTTTCTGAGCAGCTGTCATTGTCACATATCATACCTGTTGTGGCTATAAGGCAGGAGATAGATGGGCTCCAGGTTAGACATTTACAGCCAGCATCCTGTTTGTACTTCCAGACGGAAATAACAAAAGGAACAGGGTAAACAGCTGGACTTTTCCTCTGGTGTTATCTTTCCTTTAAGATAACAGTAATGGTGGGGCAGAGAGGAGATGAGTTCTCCCACATAAAAGATAAAAGAGACCACATATTTTTCATTTTTGACATCAAGGAGACCTTCCCTACTACACATGCACAGAAAGGCTCCTTGGGGGTCAAAAAGGGAAGGGGGCACCACCCCATGGTAGGTGATGTGAACCTACCCATAGGCCTCTTTGCTAGAATCCATCTTGCCTCAGAGATGCACGCGCATACAGGGGAGGACCCTGAGATAAGCCAAATACGACTCAGAACCAGGCAAAGCAAGATGATTGGCCAAAGGAAACCTGGAAGAAATGCCCCATATAAGTGATTCAAACTGCCAGGAGGGTGTGACTCTCTCTGAGTCTGCCCATGTGTGCCTATTCACACGTACTCTTTTTCCTCCTAATAAACACTTTACTTGTTTCACTACTTTCCTTCTCTTCGTGGAAATTCTTTTATACAAAGCCGACGGGCCAGAGGCCTTGTCACTGGCCACTGGCCCTCATGGTCTCGTGGCTAGGATTCAGCACTCTTACTGCCACGGCCTGATTTCAATTTCTGTCCAGGAACCAAAATCCTGCTTCAAGCCGCTGCAGGCCGAGGCCACCCAAGATCAGCTAGGCAACAGAAATGAATTCTTTTGGAGCATCTCTGTACCCCAAAGTGGGTGGAGCTATTAACCTGCTCCAGGTGAGGCAATCTGGCCCTTTGGCCTGGAAGGAAGGAAGTCATCTGGCCTCAGCAAATGAAGGTTGGGAGCTGATTCAGACAGGAAGGAGGGACTTAATTGGGTGACCCATGACAGGGTTACTGATGTTAAAAAGAGAGAAGAACCCTGTTTAGAGATGTTAGAAGGATCAGTCTACAATCAGTTGGGCTCTGGGGAAGCTGAGTTTATCTAGTACATGGAACTAATCTGAGCTGGCTGGTAAATACACTGTCGGTAAAACAGGAAGGACAGAGAGATGGCACTGAACTGAGCTGGCAGACATATGGCTGGTTTCCTTTAAGGTGCACCTTTAACACACACTGAGGTTAGATTAGTACTAGCAAACCTACCTATTTCTATTTCTTTTTCTTGTTTGTTTTTGGTTTTTGCAATGGACTAAATGTTATGTTTCCCCCCCGCCCCCAAATTCATATTTTGAATCCTAACTCTGAATGCGATGGTATTAGGAGGTGGAGCCTTGGGGAGGTGAGTAGGTCACAGGGGTAGTCATGCTCTTCCTGTTAGAACAGCCTGAACTGACTAAGACAGAAATTGGTAGTGAGAGTGAGGTGCTGCTATAACAAATACCTAAAAATGTGGAAGCAGTTTTGGGACTGGGTAATGAGTAGAGGCTGGAAGAGTTTTGAGATTCATGCTTGAAAAAGCCTACATTGCCGCGAACAGACAATAGGGCAATTCTGGTAAGCATCCCGAAAGAAAAGAGGAGAGCTGGAGAGGAAGCCTCAGTCTTCTCAGTGAGAACAGAACGTTGGTAGAAATATGGATGGTAAAGGCTATTCTGATGTGGTCTCAGATGGAAATGAGAAACATGTTATTGGGAACTGAAGGAGAAGCCGAACTCGTTATACAAAATCTTGACTGAATTGTGTTTGTGTCCTAGTGTTCTGTGCAACACAGAACTTCCACAATGAAGCAAGTGAGCAGTAAAATTGGGTATTTGGCCGAGGACATATCTAAGGAAAATGTGGAAGGAGCAGCCTGTTTGCTCTTGAATGCGTACAGTAAAATGGGGGAAGAGACGACTTAAAGATGGAATTGTTTATCAGAACGGAAGTGACACTTAAAGGTACAGATAATTCTCAGCCTAGCCATACTGTAAAACTGAGAAGGTCTATTTGAGAGACAACTTTCAGGGTGTGGCCAAACGACCAACTGATAAGGCGATTTAGTCAGTCCTCTAAAGAGAAGCTATGGTTCAGTGGAAGAATGACCCCCGCTTCTGCTCAAGGTGATCCAAAGCTCATGAAAACAATTTCAAAGGAAGGGCCACCAGTGCCTGCGGGACCTCCATGCTCTTTGGCCTGTGTGAAATAAAATTAATATTTTATGGCAAGACAATAAAAATTTAAACGTAAAAATTTTCTCTGCCGTTTGGCCTCCTCTCTCCCCTCTACTGTGCACCGTGTATCTGTACCGTGCATTGACCAAACTTCCCCATCAGCAGAAATACCTGCTCAACCATAAACCACTACCATTCTCGTAGCACCAACAAGACAACCCCTTAAAGATAATATTCCTTCTTGATCTTGTAAGGGGCCATGAGGATGCTTAGATCTGGACTGTGTAAACTGTCAATAATACGTCATTTAACGTACAGCCCTCTGTCTCAAAAAACTTACATAACTGTCCTTTGACTTCTAACAGGCAGAACAGTTTTCGGAGCTTTCTGAGGGATCGTCCCGAAATCCTCAATTTGGCTCAAATAAAATTCTCCATTTCTTTCTTAGATTGGCTGATTAATTTTTTCATCGACACCTGTTAAGGTGTCGCCTCACATCACAGGCTCCACTCCCTACACTCCAGCCAGGGGTTCCTCCTCGGCTCCCACTTCAGCACAGGGCATGGCAGTGACCCCTCTGGAGGGCGCAGGCAGCAGACCCTGGTGGCACTGCCTTCTCACGGGCACACAGAGTGCAGTTACCTGGGGAGCGGGGGCCATGGCTACCTCAATCTAGATTTGCAAGGATGGAGCGGCTCAGAGCCACAGGTGTGCCATCCAGGCAGAAAAACACTGTAGGGGTGGGGCTACCACAGAGAGCACCCCCACCCAGGGCGATGCCCAGTAGAGCCTGGAGGCAGGGTCATCTCCCAGACCCCAGAGCAGTAGAACCATCAGTGTGTGATTCCGGGCCCTGAAAGCCACAGGTACAGGAATACGTCCAACCCTTGAGAGTTGCGGTGTGGGAGGGTGTATCAGCAAAGCCAGGGGTACGGGGCCTCCCAAAGCTGGGAGGGCAGGGCAACTTGGAGCCTTGAGGGCCCAAGCCCTGCAGAGCAAAGCTGGGGGGTCCAGACCTCAGTTCAGAAGGCAGGACCTCTGCTCCAGTACAGCTGCTGAGCAGGACATAAAGCCGAAGATTATTCTCACAGCTTAAGATTTCAGACTTGCTTGGGATCTGTCATTCCTCTCTTTTTTCCTATTTCGACCTTTTAGAATGGGTACGTCTGTCCTGTGCCTGTCCCTGCACTTTGGAAGCACATAACTTGATTTCACAGGCTCACAGCTGGAGGGGAACTGTCTCAGGATGAATCCACCTGAAGTCTCATCCATATCTGATTTCGATGATATTTAGATGAGACTCTGAACTTTCGAGATGATGCTGGAAGGAGTTAAGACTTCTGGGGCTGTTGAATGTATTTTGCATGTGAGAAGGATATGAATTTGGGGGAGACAGGGATGGAATGCAATGAGCTGAATATCCCCCCAAATTTTGTATGTTGAAATCCTAATCACCAAGGTGATGGTATTAGGAAGTGGGCCCTGTGATTAGGTCATGAGGGCAGAGCCCTCAAGAATGGCCCTTATGAAAGAGACTCCAGAGAGATCCCTCACTCCTGCCATGTGAGGTTACATGAAAAAAAAAAGGCTGTCTAGGAAGCAGGCCATCACCAGACACCAGATCTGCCAATGCCTTGATTTTAGACTTCCCAGCCTCCAGAATTGTGAGAAATAAATTCTGTTGTTTACAAGCCACCCAGTTTATGGTATTTCTGTTATAGCAGCCCAAACTGACAACCACAGTTTTCAAGATTTTAAGACATGTATTTAATAGACTTTACTTTTTAGAGCCATTTTAGTTTCGCAGCAAAACTGAGCATAAAGTACAAAGTTCCCATTTACCCACTCCCAATATGTTGTATCTTTCCATCTGTCTTTTTGTTTTCTTATTATTTAAAAAAAATAATACTGAAATCTGCAAAAATTATCATGTGAATAGTTGGTATACATTCTGGGCCGGGATTCTAGAAGATATGAGTGATGATATTGGCAAAAGATGGGATGAGTTAGTATTTGGTCTCAACTGTGGCCTCACTTTGGAGTTACCTAGCCCTGATACCTGGGTCCAATGCCAGAGATTAACTGGTCTGGACTGCAGAGTTAGAAGGAATCCAGTTGATTCTAAGTGTGTCAAGATTTAGGACCAAGTAGAAAGAGACATGTTCAGACGAAGTGGGGAAGATTAGATGCAGTTAAAGGTACTTCTTTCATCCTGACTGAGGTTTTCTCTCAGCTTAGAGCCCAATGAGGTTAGTATGCATAAAAGTGGAAACTGAGGTACGAGCCCTTGGGGCTGTGTCTATCAGATCAAATCCTCTCTATTGCCCTGGCCTCAGTCACAGCATCATAACCGTAAGCCATCCTTTTAGCTCTGAGAAATAGCTAGTCCACTTTTACTTTCAATCCTCAAAGCTAGTTTCTTCAAATAGAGTTTTGATTTTCCATTTCATTCTAAAAACTTTTTACCTGAACGTATGGAGAGCTTAGGTTTCAGCAATTCTCTTTGGAGCCTTGCAATTGTGAATAAGCTAGTTATTGCCTGACTATCTCACTGACGTCTGCCTCTTTACAGTTTTCCATTTATAAATGGAGGCAGCTGTGGAAGAAAATGGAAAGAGGACAAACCAGATGCCCTCTCCTCGAAATCTCCATTTGTGTCTACAATCCTCTGGATTTCTGAAGCCTTTTATGACTAATCCCCAGAGGCACCATTTAAAATGGACTCTCGTTTTATCGTTCTGAGAATGTTCATACGTTTTCCCCTCCTTTTTCAAATCCAGATCTACCTCGTTTGGCTATGCCCATGTCACTATTGGTAGCATAGGAGTCATGAATCCGAGCCCCAACCAACTCTTTTGGGTTTCTCTGAAATTGGCTGGGAAGAAAGTAGTAAAATTATGGTTAAGTAGGATGTGCACAGGACTTTTTCCTTGCTTCTCTGTCAGCAATAATAGTCCACTCCCCGTTGTAGAAGCTGCCTGGAAAGGCGTAAGAGATGAGGGGCTCTGGTCTTCCCATTTTCCAGCCCTACGTCATGTTTCAAGTACAAGTTCAGATGTGCTGTTTCTGACACGTGCCCAGTCAGGGACTAGCACTGGGGAAGGAAGACAAGATCAGAGGTGCTCTTCTTAACAGTTGTCTTAACCAACCCTCACTGCTGCCTTCAAGGACTCAGAGTCACCTCCGCAGCATCTGTAGGCGTCCCTCGTCTAGCACACTGCACAAAACGCAGCAAGGCTCACGGCCTTCAGTTCAAAACCCCCATAGCTATCTGGTCTTGAGGAGCTAATTCCATCTGCCCTTGGGCCCTTCGTTTTTTTTTTTTTTTTTTAAAATCGAAGTATAGTTGATGTACAATATTATACAAGTTGCAGGTGTACAATATGGTGATTCACAAGTTTTAAAGGTTACATTTCATTTATAGTTATTGTAAACTATATTGGCTATATTCCCTGTGTTCTACAATATATCCTTGTAGCTTATTTTATACCTAATAGTTTGTACCTCTTAATCCCCTACCCTATATTGCTCCTCCCCCCTTCCCTCTCCCCATTGGTGACTACTAGTTTGTTCTCCGTATCTGTGAGTCTGCTTCTTTTTTGTTATATCCACTAGTTTGCTGTATTTTTTAGATTCCATGTATAAGTGATATCATACAGTATTTGTCTTTCTCTGTCTGATTTATTTCACTTAGCATAATACCCTTCAAGTCCAGCCTCCCTCCTCTCTCCTTCAATGAGCCTGCACATCCCTAATAAAAGATGGAATATTACTCAGCCATAAAAAGAAACAAAATTGAGTTATTTGTAGTGAGGTGGATGGACCTAGAGTCTGTCATACAGAGTGAAGCAAGTCAGAAAGAGAAAAAAAAATACCGTATGCTAACACATATATATGGAATCCAAAAAAAAAAATGGTTATGAAGAACCTAGGAGCAGGACAGGAATAAAGATGCAGACCTATTAGAGAATGGACTTGAGGACACGGGAGGGGGAAGGGTAAGCTGGGACGAAGTGAGAGAGAGGCATGGACATATATACACTACCAAATGTAAAATAGATAGCTAGTGGGAAGCAGCCACATAGCACAGGGAGATCAGCTCGGTGCTTTGTGACCATCTAGAGGGGTGGGATAGGGAGGGTGGGAGGAAAGGAGATGCAAGAGGGAGGGGATATGGGGGTATATGTATACATATAGCTGATTCACTTTGTTATAAAGCAGAAACTAACACACCATTGTAAAGCAATTATACTCCAATAAAGATGTTAAAAAAAAAAAGAATACAAGAGCGAAAAGGGGAGTTAATAGCTTCGGGAGGTCTGGAAAGCTCTGTTTCCTTGGACTGAGGCCAAAGCCTCTGTTAGAACAGGAAAGTGTGTCTGCATTCTTGGGCTAGGCAAGGGGAAAAGTGCCTCTCATTCGCTTCATGGCAACAAATAACATATCACATCATTCTGTCTTAAAAACTAACATTAACCTTTCCACCATATACCAGAGACCTGTCTTGCCCAGGCCAATCGAACCAGCCCATCTAGAAGGCAGTTACCTTTTGTACCCCCAATACCCTTATATTTGGGGTTATTCGATTAATTACTTTTATATTATCTAGCCACATGTACGTAAGTCTCATTTTCCTCATTGGAATATTAAGCCCCTTAAGTACCAAGTGCAGAGGGTTTGCTTCATTCTGCCCACTGTGTAGGAGGTCAGCAATGATGACTTCCCCCTATACGAGGCCCCGTGAAATAAAGACCTGGCCTTTAACCCATTTCTCAGCTAGCTGTACTTCTTTTAGATTACTATATCATCCAAAGATAGAAAATACCCTCTACCCATCTCTCGCCTGTTCCTCCTCTCCTCCAAAATAATGAGATGGAATCTCTTTTTGCCCTGATGAATAAGAATTTGGGCCTAGAATTAATTTGATTAAAGAAAAATGAACATCTCTCATATCCAAATGTTATAGTGAATCACACCTTAAAAATGCATGGAAATAAATACTTTCTCATAACTTATCACATGAATTGGACGAGTTGCATAGTCTTTAGATGACCCACAATACTACATGTTCCAACTTGTCTGTAAATTTGCTAAACCAAACTGCCTCTCTTCAGGCAGGAATCCTCTCCTTGTTAGGATTCCATAAATAGCACCTCTTCCTCTCTATTTCTCTACCTCATCTATGAATAGAATCAAATTTTGAGTGTGCTGTGGAGTGGGAGGTTGTGAAACTTCCTGTCTTTCTTCAAATATTGGATTGTGGGTAAAGTTATGGTTTTTAGGTGATGGGTCAATAAAGTTCTGTCTCAATCCCAGCTATAAGATCTGGGGTCCCTGTTATTCCCCCATAAAGCATCTATTACAATAGAGCAATTGTTACACTGATTAAAATGTTGCAAAAAGAACACTTTCCAGCTAGCATTTGAATCATACAGCCAATTCTTAAAGAAAATTCACGTCACATAACCAAAATTCAACTTGCATCTTCAATTACTCCTCCCCTCATCTCCTGTACTTCAACGTCCTGCATAAAATAACATGAAATTACTTCACTTTTACTAAATTTAGTATTGCCCCTGGAACCGATCAGATATTTTAAAGTTAGGGAGGTAGACAAGACTTACTGTTTAGTAGTGAAACTATTTCTATACATGAAATAATTTGTTCTTGGGCATGTTCCACTCTACTGCACCCACTCACACATATTCCTCATTACTGCAACTACAGCTACATCGCTTTCAGCAAATTCAGTGCCATCAAATGATTTATCAGTCAATTTAGAAAAGTGACGAGGCTCTAAGTCTGCTAACAGGGCAGTTCTTCATCCCCTCCCCTCTGATTGGCTGGAGTAGGATAAGATGAAAAAGGCAACTTAGGTGAGTGTCTCAGAAATACTGATATTGATGTTGACATAGATTCTTTGGATTTCATGTAGTTGACCCCTCTCCTCAATAGAGTAGACCCCCCTCTCGGCTGACCACCCCACTGCTAGGCTGATCTAATTCCCACGGTCCCCAAACTCTGTTTTTGTTGACACCCTGCAGTCAACCTACTTATCAGTTTTCAGCTCCCTCATCTGGATTTCTTCCCTGGCATGTGAAGGCCACAGGAACAGACGACAACCTCTTCTCTTTCCTGCCTGGAGGTGTCATGCCACCGTGTCACTACTCCCACGCTGCTCACCCCAGCCTCAGCCTCAGCCTCAGCAGACACAACCATGAGGACTGCGGCCTAGAAAACTCCAGCAAATAAAAAGGATGGTCTCCTCCTCCCCAAATCCCCGTCTTGGAAAGACCTGTCAAGGAAATGCAGCAAGCCTCTTTTAATTTCCACTGGGGTGGGGGAAAAGAAAAAGAAAAAGAAAAAAGAAAGAAAAAGAAATCTCTGCCCCTCCGTGCTCGTCTACAGTCACATTAGGAGTGATATCCTTTTGACCTTATCTATTTAGGGTCTACATTTTTATACTTGACTGTGAGCACCCACTAAAGCATTGATTACCTTTAGGGAAAAGGGTAACAGGTAATATGGAGAAAGGTTTAACAGGTCATATGGGAAACGCATAGGGATGTTTTCCTTTAATATTTCTGATATTAGCAGCCTCCTAATTAACATTCATCAAATCTTTTTCTTTGTTGACTTTATTTTTATACTGTAATCTTTTGAGGCTCAAGATAACCTGTGGGAGATAGTGGGCTACATAGAAAAACCAGAGATTATGGGTCAGGTGGACCAAATTGTCTTTAACTAGTTGTATAAATATTATAAGCAAGTTAGTCTGTTTCACAGATGGTTTGTTGTTTTACTGGATAGTAAAAAACGTATCTCTTGAAGTTATAAAAATTCAATGGAGTTATTTTAAGCACTAAACCTGTAAGCACTTAATAGTTTTGCGCAGTTTTTTTGTATTTGAAGCATTTATTTGAAATATTGATTAATAATTTCAATAGTCTATTCAATTGGCCATTTTAAAACTTCTGCTCTAAACTGTCAGTTCTAATCTATAGGCTTATCCAGCACTAAATGGTCACTGCCCAGGTGTTGGCAAAGCTGTGGGGGAACTGTCAGTCTCACTGGAAGGCATTTGCCAGGAGGAAATAAAATTCTTAAATTATGTGCATTTTAACCTAACAGTTGCACTTCCAAAAATGTATACCAGGAAAATAACTGGATGTGTGCAAACATGTATGTATAAATATTTTTTATCATAGTACTTATACAGCTAATTATCAGGGCAAACAGGGAATTGGTTCAATAATTGTATACACATACGGAGAATATGTACAAAAGGATGATGTAGTTTTTTGTTTTTTTTTTTTTTTTTTTTTTTTTTTTTTTGTGTATGCGGGCCTCTCACTGTTGTGGCCTCTCCCATTGCAGAGCACAGGCTCTGGACGTGCAGGCTCAGCGGCCATGGGTCACGGGCCCAACTGCTCTGCAGCACGTGGGATCTTCCTGGACCGGGGCACGAACCCGTGTCCCCCGCATCGGCAGGCGGACGCTCAACCACTGCACCACCAGGGAAGCCCTTTTTTTTTTTTTTTTTTTTTTTTTTTTTTGCGGTACGCGGGCCTCTCACTGTTGTGGCCTCTCCCGTTGCGGTCTGGACATGCAGGCTCAGCGGCCATGGCTCACGGGCCCAGCCGCTCCGCTGCCTGTGGGAGCTTCCCGGACCGGGGCACGAACCCGCGTCCTCTACATCGGCAGGCAGACTCTCAACCACTGCGCCACCAGGGAAGCCCGATGTAGTTTTATTTGTTGATTTAAAAAGACATCCACCACATAGGATATGTCTGTATATGAACACACAAAAACACATACTACATACATGTATGTAGGCATGTACACAAACATATACCACAATGATTCCATTTTATATGAGTTTCAATAAATACAGAAGCATGATATCATATATACCATCATCAGTGCTAAATATTATAAGGCAGAATTATGGATTACTTAAAAATATTTTTCTGTATTGCTGAATTTTTGCAATGAACATATATCTTCTTTTGATACATGTCTTGTCACAGGGATTTTTATGCAAATACTTTTGAGAGAGAGCTCCTAGAAAGAACTCTGGAAGGAAGCAGAATAGGAAAGAGAAAGAAGCCAAGCCGGAATCCTCATTCTCATCCCGTGGGGAGCTTTGGAGCATGAATAGCAACACAGAGTAAGCCTTCCCTTGATGTAAGGATCCCAGCCCTTTGTATACCCAGAGGGTCAGCCCTTGGCTGGAAGCCCCTTCTAGTAGTGTATATAAATTCCTGGGCAAGGTAGCTCCCATGAACTGAGGGCATTTCTCTGAAGAGGGGAGCAGCTGTGAGCTATGAGGAGTTAACCCTCATGGCAACTGTGGCACGAATGTACTATGGAAAGGAGACCTGAGTGGGACACCGACAGTATCTTCTGCGGTCTATACTTGGCACTGCTCAGAACCTTTGCTTTCTCATACTAAATGCAGTCTACTGAGGCACAGCTTCCCCAGAATTCTGACTGGTCACAAGAGTGGGAACTACATGCCTCCCTGTGCAGTTGATTCCAAGACCATAACATACTCATCGTCTCCTTGACCCACCATCCATATTAGATCTCCTCTTCCTCTGACAGTTCTTCTGGTGGTACAGGTGTCTTGCCTGGTGGTCTGACCTATTCCCAAAGAGCCTGATTCCATCCTTGGAATGTCCTTATCAGGCCAAAGTTATTCTCCTTCCTCACAGCTAAAAGTACCATGAGAGTACTTGTTGATGTACCAGTGGGTCATCTAACTGCCGAACATACTTCTTCCTGCCCCTTTCTATGAAGCAGCAGCCTTATTTCCCAAAAATGATCGGGTCAATAGCCTGGCCTTTATGGTGACTCCTGGTGGCTTAAAAATTGTAATGTGACCAGTGGCAGCCATAGCTGTATGTTTAGTGGGACTCTTGCTGTGCCCCTGTGGAACTGTCTGTTCTCTGAGATCCACAGAGCCTAAAGTTGCTAGGACAGAAACACAGATTGCCCTGGTGGGACACTGAGAATGATAATGAATGATAATCACTCCTATTTCTACCTCCTAGCTCTGCTCCCATGTTTATTACCTATCAAAACCTTGTAATATGCATTATTTTAATATATTTACTGGAAGGATGGTGTTATTGTCATGCTGGCAGCCCAGCTGCTGCTTTAATTGTCTAAACACCACTCAATCAGGCTAGCAGCAGCTGGATCCTGAGTTATGTGGTAGGACCAGTGATCCCATGGTTACGTATCCATAGTCACACCTACTTTCCCATACAGTTGGTCCCTTGGTCTGAGGCAATGTCAGTCATTGCATGGAAGACCCGCCAGAGTGTTTGGTGTGGGGATAACCAGGTGATCAGGGCATCAGTCAGTAGCAGCCAGCATTCACAGCAGCTGGAGGATAGGTGCAATGATCCAATAAAAGAGATCTGGGCAGGAAACCAAAACGTTTACTATAGTGTGTGTGACTTCTATAACCAGAAAAATAGCAATAAAGCTAAAAGAAAGATTTTATATTCAGCTATGTTTTTACTTTTTTAAACATCTTTATTGGAGTATAATTGCTTTACAACGGTGTGTTAGTTTCTGCTGTATAACAAAGTGAATCAGCTGTACATATACATTTATCCCCATTTCTCCTCCCTCTTGCATCTCCCTCCCACCCTCCCTATCCCACCCCTCTAGGTGGTCAAAAAGCACCGAACTCATCTCCCTGTGCTACGCGGCTGCCGCCCACTAGCTATCTATTTTACATTTGGTAGTGTATATATGTCCATGCCACTCTCTCACTTCGTCCCAGGTTACCCTTCCCTCTCCCCATGTCCTCAAGTCCATTCTCTACATCTGCGTCTTTATTCCTGTCCTGCCCCTAGGTTCTTCAGAACCATTTTTGTTTTTTTAGACTCCATATATATGTGTTAGCATACGGTATTTGTTTTTCTCTTTCTGACTTACTTCACTCTGTATGACAGACTCTAGGTCCATCCACCTCACTGCAAATAACTCAATTTCGTTTCTTTTTATGGCTGAGTAATATTCCATTGTATATATGTGCCACATCTTCTTTATCCATTCATCTGTCGATGCACACTTAGGTTGCTTCCATGTCCTGGCTATTGTAAATAGAGCAGCAATGAACATTGTGGTACATGACTCTTTTTGAATTATGGTTTTCTCAGGGTATATGCCCAGGAGTGGGATTGCTGGGTCGTATGGTAGTTCTATTTTTAGTTTTTTGAGAAACCTCCATACTGTTCTCCATAGTGGCTGTATCAATTTACATTCCCACCAACAGTGCAAGAGGGTTCCCTTTTCTCCACACCCTCTCCAGCATTTATTGTTTGTAGATTTTTTGATGATGGCCATTCTTTTCTTTTCTTTTTTTCAAATTTATTAACGTATAGTGACACACAAGGAACTGTACACAATCAAAGAGTAAACTTTGGTGATTTTTGACATATACATACACCCATGAATCCATCTCCACAATCAAGAAACAGAACAATTCTATGATCAGCAAATAATTTTTCATGCTCTTTTTCAATCCCACTCACCTTTCAACTCTGATGATGGCCATTCTGACTGGTGTGAGGAGATACCTCATTGTAGTTTTGATTTGCATTTCTCTAATGGTTAGTGATGTTGAGCATCCTTTCATGTGTTTGTTGGCAATCTGTATATCTTCTTTGGAGAAATGTCTATTTAGGTCTTCTGCCCATTTTTGGATTGGGTTTTTTTGTTTTTTTTGGATATTGAGCTGCATGAGCTGCTTGTATATTTTGGGGATTAATCCTTTGTCAGTTACTTCGTTTGCAAATATTTTCTCCCATTCTGAGGGCTGTCTTTTCATCTTGTTTATAGTTTCCTTTTCAGCTATGTTTTTAAAATGTTGTACTTAGCTACAATTTAAATCCAAGTACTACATGAATTTACATTCTCATCTTTCACAGTAGGGAATCAATAGATAGTACCTAAAGTTGATAAGTCAAGACGTAGAATTATAAATGTATTATTTTTAAAAAATTGAAATTAGATCTTAAAAATAAACAGATTAGTAGTGAAAAATACAGATTTCATACAGTTAAGTGAATTAAGAAGACAGACGTGATAAAAATTGACAATATTTTTCCTTGTGGAAGTTTAACAAAATAGAGCTTTCAAAAAGAACATTCCAGATATAGAAAAACTTCAGTTTCAATGTGTAAAGACAAATACTTCAATCAGCAAGATAAACATTTTTTGTATCTTATCTGCATCTGTTATTGAGATTGCCTCTAAAAAAATATCAAACACCTGTTTGAAAGAAGAATGAATAAACAGGTATGTCACCAGCTGCTCAACAATTGGTTAAGGGACCAAATGTATACGTCTTCATTTGCCAAAGTCCCCACTGACCAAATTAAAGTTAAATGATCTTGGCTTTCCTCATTTCCTCAAAGAAGACTTTAATCTGTTAGGAATGCAAGAGGAATACTATTCTGTGTTAGAAGGGAGAGAAATCCATACGTATTTCCTTCAGTCCTACCTTGTTTTTCCTGATTTCCCTTTATCACATTACTGAAGAAAACTAAAAACTAAAAATAAATTTTAAAAAGCCTTGATTAGAGACTAAGGTGATGATTAAGTTGGAATTGTAAGTTTTAAAAGCTGCGATGAATCCTGAATTATAGAGCCACTTTTTCCTCCTTTATTTGGTTCACACATTCATTTGACCAATATTTTGATCAACTCTTATGTGGCCAGCGATGAAACGCACGATAGAGCAATATCACTGAACAAAACAGACATCGCTCCTGTATTACCAGAGCTAAGGGTCTGGTCAACGAGTGCAGTTGGGTTGGTTTAAGGCTGCATCCCAATGGAAGCGCGATGGAATACTTTTAATTTATTGGTGTCCATTGCTCAGGTCTGCATAAATCAGTACCGAGGATACATCCCCAGATGATACTGACAGCATGAAAAGATTTCTGTTTCTAACTCTTGTGGTCTTAACAGGCTGGTTAAATTCCTGGGGGATTAAGCTGAAAGAAACTCAGGACTGAATGTGTTTATTTCTGTGTATTAGATAAAACAGCCATCTCTCCCAGTCTTGACGGACTGGTCTCATGTAGGAGATGAAACACTTCAATCAGCTCAGCTGAACTCCTGGCTGTCTCTCAAAACTTTGTGATTGTCCAAGCTGTCTTCATTGTTTTTAGTGATTCCCAGTAGTTGAGAGAGTGTGACAAGACCCTTCAGTATCCTAAAGGAGAGGATCACATTCAGCCTTTGATGTAGGCTGATTGAAAGCCAGACTCTCAAGCAGCAGCTGTGAAAGCATGAAGTCATGCCCCTTCCAGGGAGAAATTGAGAGATACTGTGCTTCTCTGGAATACCACCATAGATGTGGGTTTTTAGGTTTGTTTTATTTTGCTTCCTTGAGTTAGCACATTCATTTTTATTGAGATATAATTCACAAAACAAAAATTTACCATTTAAAAATGTACACTTGAGGGACATCCCTGGTGGTGCAGTGGTTAGGAATCCGCCTGCTGATGCAGGGGACATGGGTTCGAGCCCTGGTCTGGGAAGATCCCACATGCCGTGGAGCAACTAAGCCCGTGCGCTGCCACCACTGAGCCTGTGCTCTAGAGCCCACGAGCCACAACTACTGAGCCCAAAAGCCACAACTACTGAAGCCCATGCGCGTAGAGCCCATGCTCCGCAACAAAAGAGGCCACCGCAACAAGAAGCCCGCGCACTGCAACGAAAGGTAGCCCCCGCTCGTCATAACTAGAGAAAGCCCACGCGCAAAAACGAAGACCCAACGCGGCTAAAATAAATAAATAAAAATGTACACTTGAGTAGTTTTTATTGTGCAAGTGTCACCTCTTCTAATTCTAGAACATTTCCATCACTCTCCAAAGAAATCCCATACCTAGTAACAGGATAATATCCCTCCTTTCTCCAGCCCCTAGCAACCACTAATGTACATTTTGTCTGTGAATTTGCCTACTCTGGACATTTTATATAAATGGAAGTAAACACTAAGTGGTCTTCTGTGTCTGACTTACTTAGCATAGTGTTTTCTAGGTTCATCCATATGTTAGCATGTATCAGTACTCGGTTCCTTTTAAGGCTGAATAATATTTTATTGTATGTATATACCACATTTTGTTTATCCACTCAGCCCCTGATGGACATTTATGTTATTTTCAACTTTGAGCTAGCATGAATAATGCTGCCATGAACATTTTTGTGCAGGTTTTTGATTGAACATATGCTTTCAATTCTCTTGGGTTTATATGTAGGAGTGGAATTTCTGGGTCACCTAATTATTCTTGTTTAATTTTTGAGGAACTAGCATGAAATTTTAAGTCAATTAAATAATCATCATTCAGCACTCTTTGCCCACTTTCATGCATGATTTATAACCCTCTTGCCAAAGAGAACTTGAGATGGTTCATAGTGAAAAGAAGTACAATACAATAGTTATTTTTAAAAATTAATTCAGTAAAAAAGCACAAGATATGTAGTATACACATAAGTGGTTCTTAATCTTTTGGGGCTATGTGCCCCTTTGAGAAGCATAGAATAAGATGGAGTCAATAATTGAGTGTTATATTTGGTTTGGAAGTTTCCAGGAGCCAAAACTACTCCTGCTATGGAAAGGGGACCCTAGTCTTTCTAACTCATTTCACAACTATAACAACAATTATTTTAGATTACCATGTTGTAGAGCAGAAAACAACTATAACAGCATAGCTTAAAGATGATTCCAGGAAATCTCTACTCTTAAAAGCCCACGGGCACAATCCAGTCTTAGAGACATAAGATAAACTGGCACAATTTCCTGCCGAGTGCAAGCCTGCCTCCAATTGCAAAGACGAGCTTACCCACACCTTCTGGAAGGCTCCATTCAGCTTCCCCATTTAGAGCCAAGCCTATCTACTCACCAGCCCCAGAGAGAAGTTAAGTTTTTTCTTTCCATGGTACCTGGTCTAATTTATTTTCTCTTACTGAATTAATAATAACTCTCTTCCCAGGAGAGTTGATAGTTCCTTCAGGGTATATTCTGGTACAATGATCCAGACAAGACAGTCTCAATTGTTGACAGTTTATTTTACCATCAAGCTTATTTAGTTTTAAATTCCATTACTCTGACATCCAGTGTGTTGCTGAACCTGGTTTGCACCAGTGAATAAGAGTCAATTATGCACATAAATTTCTAACTCTGCATTCAGTGACATCATGTTGTTAGTTTGAAATGGACCATGGTAGGACTATTTACACCATGAGAATTGGCAAACATTACACATCATGGGTTTTTTCCCCCAAAGAGCTAATTGTTAAACCTTTACCAGCACAGGATTGCTGACACTCCAGTCTTGGTGGCATCACATCAAATCTTACCAATCTTACCAAATCTTACTTATTCCTTTTACACAGTGCTTTATTCCAGCACTGTGCCTGAGTAGTTCACACACACACACACACACACACACACACACACACACACACACACACACTCTTTATGGTTGCCTCCATTTCAGAGATAAGAAAAGTGATATTTAGAAATATTAAATGTCCCAAGTTACACAGCTAGAAAGCAGCAGATTTGAAGCTCAAACTTAGGTCTTTCTGACTCCAAAGTCTACACATATATGTGTATGGTTTATACAATAACATTCTTAAAACCAGTCACTATTCTAGTATGAAAAATATTGCATATATCCATATAAACTTGTGCTTTCACGTCTTGTGTCCTGGCTGAAATACAACCAAAAATAAGTTAGAAAAAGAGTATTTTTTTCATGGTAATTGCTAAAAAAAGGCAGCTTTACTTACCTTGCAAATTAATTTGGGAAAAATTTTCATTGTAAAATCCCTTTTAGCTTGCTAATCCTCACCTACTGAGGGAGTTGAAGAATAATCATAAACTATCTCATTTCATATGAATCCCTTCTTATCCCCTCCTCCCATTTATACCTCCCATTCCTACCACGGCTCTACTCTGCCTTTTATTCAAGGATCATTTTTAATGTCACTTTGTATCTTTTTTACCAGACCATGAGCAGCAGTATTCATTTCGCTCCCTTCTCTGTTCCTAGAATAGTACTGTGCATAGGGTAGCTTCTCAATAGATAGTTATTGCAATGAAATGAATCATCTCAGATCTTGATCCCAAGAGAGCTGATACTTGCTTTAATTTATTTCATGAGCATTCTTTCACCTTGCTACAATGACAACCTACTGCTCCCACATCCAATGCTCACCTGTTTCCTAAACTCATAATTCCCTGTAAATTTTAGCATCAAATCACATGTACGGCAGGAACTAGTCAGGACATAGGGCACCTTGTCCACTTGCTATAACACGACCCAACTCACAAGTTCCTGTCTAGTATTGCCTTACTATTTCCCTGAAGAGAGTCACACAGTTAGGCTTTCTCTGAACACTAGTACAGAATTGCCCAACACTCATGAGCGTTTGCATTATGGAAATACTCCACCCTGTCTGTCTAAGATTATATATTGCTAACATGTGAGTCTATAAATCATAGATGGTCTGAAAGAGGCATTCTAATTCTTTTTTTTTTTTGTGGTACGTGGGCCTCTCACTGTTGTGGCCTCTCCCGTTGCGGAGCACAGGCTCCGGACGCGCAGTCTCAGCGGCCATGGCTCACGGGCCCAGCCGCTCTGCAGCATGTGGGATCTTCCCGGGCCGGGGCACAAACCCGTGTCCCCTGCATCGGCAGGCGGACTCTCAACCACTGCGCCACCAGGGAAGCCCCATTCTAACTCTTAATGTATGTTATAGTATATTCTAAATCTGAGCACCACTGTCACAGAAACTGTATTTGCCATTAACCTTAGCAGTCAATAACCTCGTGTCACCAGGTCCCCAAAGCATTACTCATTATATCCCACCACTTCCACCCTCCTTACTTCCAAATATGTTGTATGTTGCCATATTTTGTTTTCAGGCCCTCCAGGATTGGACGGTATAAGGTTCTCTATAAAGTACTCAATATACCATTAATCTGAATGTCTTGATACTTGTCATAAGGGACAAAATTATTTTCTTTCCAATTTCAGCCTGTTAATCTTACCTAGAAGCCTTTATCCCAACCTACATCATTTTTCTCCCATAACAACCTTTATAGGGATTTTTGTTTTTTTAGAACTTTTATAGCCCTTACTCATAAATCATCTACTTAGGCCCCTAATCATTTAAGTTTCCTCTTCAGTTAACTCTCTCTAGGTAGTACAAATCAGATTATAACATGACGTATTTGCATAATTTCTCCAAAGTGAATCAAAGAATTTCTCACAAATATGATCCCACTAACCATTCTCTCAGCTCCAGAGAGAAGACATGAGGGAAAATAGATGTGTTTATGTATGGAGGAAACTTAGTCATGGAGCATTTCAGTAAAAAGTGGCTTTGGACCTAAATATTATCCTACACAAACCAGACTGGCTAAATTTTACAATATCAGGCCACTAGACGTATTTCTGGGGAAAACAGGACATGCTTTCATCCATTCTTCCACTCTTGAAAATACAGAGTCCCCACGTTATTTCACAGAGCAGCCTCAGGTTTCCTCAGAAACAACTCACCACAAGGCCTCTGGTGAGCATTACCATGGCACCTGTTTTGCTGGTATTGATCTTGGCTTGTTCTGGCCCTTTGAACCCCGCCCCCCCTTGAGTTTCAACCCCCCACTTGAGTTTCAAGTGGTAGAAACTCAATTCTACCACTTGAACAAGTTTCTTCGTGCTCCCATCTTGCTGTTTCTTCATCTGCACAATGACAGTCAGTAATAGTCCTCACAGGACTTTTGTGAGGTTGAAATCACAGAATGTACATAGAGTCCCTGGCACTGTGTCCAGAACGGTACTTGCTAAGGAATATTGACTATTTATCATTATCATTTTTGTCACGCACACTGCCCGGGCTAAACTGCTAATCCACTAACAGGTATAGCTTCAGGTAAACCCTCTTTGTGTCCTGATGAAGTACATGTAACAAGTTTTGTGTCCCCGCCCCCCGCCCCTTCTCCCCAGCCACAACTTCCTTCCTCCCTGTTCAAGTCCAGAGGAAAGGACTTGAGCATCCAGATTTCCTCACAGGTCCCTTCAGTTGGCAATAATGCCTGAGGCCTCATAGTCTGTACCCCATTTAAGTACCAATTATAACAATCTCTTAGTACCTGGTTCTACTACCATTGATCCAGTGCCGCAATTTTCCAGCACAATGCCTCAGCATGGAACTGTTTAATCCAGGGATTTAAAGAAGATAGAGCCCTTTTAAAGAAGCAAAACACAGGTTTGGAGGAGATTCCAGCTACCATAGCCCATGAGCTTCCCTCGGGGCTGCTTTAAAAGAAACTATTTTTGCCCTGATGCTCACAGAGACACCTGGGATTATTCTAGCAATTAGCAATGGTGACTTTTTTTTTTTTTCTCTCTTTGCTCCTGCTAAAACTGCCTGCTTGTCCTTGGAGGCCATTGACAAGACGTAAGAAATACCTTCTGGGTCTTGACTATTTAATTTCCAAGTGTTTATTCAGTGTACTCCTGTAATTTTTGTGAACTGGATGGAACCATATAAAGCTTCTACATTTGCATTATTAATTAAATTACTCAAAATAAATTCACCATTGTAATCTAATGTAAGGTGTGAATTTATCGTTCAAAGAGACAAGAGACAAAAAAGCTAAAACAAACAAGTGAACAAACGCTTACAGTTTAACTGCAAGTGGACTAGAGTTTAACCAGGGCAGTGATGGTGACAATGATAATGATAAAAGAGTCAATATTCATTAGCAAATACCATGCTAGATATAGTGCAAGATCCTCTACATGCACTGTCTCATTTCATGCCTGTCTGAAATGCTCCTGCAGGCATGATTCAGAAAACAGTATTAGTCTCAGTCTCCATGGAGTAGCATGGAGGTACCTTTCAGAGGACAATAATCCCTCTGCACAGACTGTCCTCATTCTCAGAGTCCAAAAGGTAGCTTGTCCAAGGTCAAACTAAAAGGGGCAGGAGAATCTAAGTCATTGTCTAACCTCTTACATTTCTAGCAAATAGAGCATCAAAAATGCCCTTAATGATTCAAGTTTTAACTCTATAATCCACCATGAAAAGAAAATACTGGATTCTCCTACATTTTCTAGCTCAAAGTCTGGCTTTACTAAAAGTCCAGTGGACCACAATTTAAGTGGGATTTACTCACCCTCATGTTTCTAGTTAAACATCTATGCAACATAAATAAAGATGAAAAAATATATATATATATGGAGCCATGGGTTAATTTAAAAGTGAAAAACCATGAGAGGAATAGCCATTTATTGAATAGAATGCTGGGCTATAACAGTGGTTCTCAAGTGGGGGCAATTTTTCTCCCCAAGGGACATTTGGCAGTGTCTGGAGACAGTTTTGGTTGTCACAAATCAGGAGCAGGGGGCACTACTGGCATCTAGTGGGTAGAGAACAGCGATGCGGCTAAACACGCTTGCATAGGATGCACAGGACAACCTCAAAGGATTATGCAGTCCATATTGTCAATACTGCTGATGTTGAGAAATCCTAGCCTGGGAAAATATAAAATTCCTTGCTGCAATTATATTCCCAATTCTCTAAAACTCCTCCAGAGAGAGGGTTACACAGCTCTCCTCTGCAGATAAAGTGAAAAATGTGTGAAAATCAGTCATGTTTCAACATCATTCCTTCTGAACCAGTGTGAACCAACCAGTTGGGATAGTTAAAGGCTGGGAATAGACAGATCTTGAAGAGATAGGGGGAAAACTCAGGACTGGCTCTGAAGAAAAAGATCACTAGGGAGGTCCCCTTGGGCTGATCCCAAGTTCCTTTAATCCTGCTGCTTCCTCTTCCTGGCATCTCACATTCTCAGTATTCCCCACCAGATGCTCCCTGTACAGAGGCTGTCCAATACAGACCCTCTTGATGATCTTTCAGTCAAAGAAACGAATCCGTTATTGGACAGTACTTATCTAGAACGTGTCCTATGTTTAAAGAGGGCAAGAACAAAGATTGAGCATCTTCTTTGTACCAAGCCTGAAGCTAAGTGCTTTACATGCACTGTCACAACAGAACTGTAAAACAGGTATTCTCAGCGTCATCCTACAGATGAAGTATCTGAGGTTCAGTGTAATTAAATAACCAACCTAAGATCATACAGTTAACAACTGGTGAAGCTGAATTCAAACCCAGATCTTTCTGACCCTGAAGCCACAGCGTTTTCACTTGACCACACTGCTTCCTAGGTCATGTTTTGTTTTCTTCTATTAACTGGTGCATGCACCCAGAAGTCCCTGAAGGGCTCACCTTACTGGTAGCAATCGCAGACATATATCCATTTTGTCTTGACACGTCTTCCAATGAGCAGGTCCATCATTGCCCATTAACCAAATCAAGCAGGCATGATGTTCAACCACCTATTCAAAGTGTCACCACCAGGAGAACTTCGAAATATTACTCAGGCAGACAAGTGTTCCTAAGATGAAGTGCCAATCAATACCATTTACGAATAAGTATTATAAGCTGAAACCTGACTTGTTTTAACATGTTCAGCAGCATAACTGAAACATCAGTTCCCCGCCCATCTTGTTTGGCCCTGAATCAGGTCACTTTTATCTCCTTGGACTTCATAAATACAATGAGTCGTATCTCTATAAATTATTTCCTTACAGGGCATCAGGAATGAGAGTAGCTTTGTGTGCTCATAGAGAAATACCTAGGAGGCACTAGGGGCCTCTAAAAATCCTCATCTTTATTCCATGGGCTCTTAATTCATGAATGGGTTTTAAGAGATCCATGTTTGTAAAGTTTCATAGGAGTATTTTTCATATAATTTATATAAGCTTTCTTCAAATCTTCAAAGGTAACTATGGTTCCTGAATTTAGAAATAATACTCTCCTACCCTACAGAGCTTGTTATTATAATTCTTCCTCCTACTCCATTATCCTGAATTATAGTATAAAGGACTTAACTAACTCCTTAATACTAGCTTAGGGTACTGGGTACATGAGAACATGAAGCATCCTTCGATCTATAATCCCCTATCACTACATGTTCAAAGGTTCTGGGGATCCCATGGTCTTCACCAAGAAACCATCTCATCCACTGGTGCTGGTCACTTATAGGTGATCTTTAAAATCAATAAAATCTTAGCCCAAAGACTAACTTTTTAAGGGTGAAATTGTAGACACTGGGGACAATGAGGGAGATATTGAGACCTCAAATCATAGCACCTAAGACAATCATTCTGCTTTACTTTAAAGCCAGTCTTTTCCCCAAACTTTGGAAAACATTTTCTTCATATGGTACTTTAAGCAGAATATTAAAGAAGATTTTTTATAGTCTAAAGAGTTGTTGAAAAGTAGATTTTAATCTTGTTAATACGTAGAAGAATTCCTTGAATTTTCTATCTCGAGCTTATTTCTCAACAGATTCATGGCTGGCATCTGAATTATTCACCACTATTCACACTCAGCAGTTCTCCCCAGTGTGGTATGATCATCTCGGAAAGGCTATATTATGAGGCAAGGAGAAAAATCCGTAATATCAGGTAACTGAAATGATTTTGTAAGTAGTATGACATGGTTTTCTATAATGTCACATTAACTATGAGCATAACAGAGGACTGGGAATAAATCGAGCTCACAGCATGAAGTAGATCCCTTTTCAGCATATGGGAAAGAAATCATGCAATATCTATAATGTTACATATACCAGGATGCCTACTGCTATCAGAAATGTGAGGCTGGGAATCTCTGAATTTCAAAAATCTCAGGAAAACAAGACAGGAAGTGTGGTAGATGGTATAGATTGGAGCAATGGCCCCTGTTCTAGACCTCTTCCTCCACCCATACCCTTTTTACCATGTGATTCTGTAATTCTTCCCATAAATGAAGTAGAATAAATCTCCTTGCCCTCTGACTTCATGCTTGGCCATGTGGCTTGCTTTGGTCAACAGAACAAAGCAGTGGTGACAGTAGTGTTCAGTTCTGATATGAGGCGATAAAAAAATCTTGTATGGTTCTGCTTGTTCCCTTGACCTCAGCATCTCTGTGAGAAGAGCATGCCCAGCCTGCTGGTCCCAGGAGGAAGATGAGAGACCCGTGGACCAGAGCCACAGCAGGTAGCTGCCCTTATCAAGCCCCCACCTCTGCAGACATGATGTGAGAAACAAATGTTTGTTGTTGAATGCTAGGGATGTTTTGTGCCATTATGCAGTATTACTGTGGCCACAGTTGACTGATACAGGTGGGTATCTGTTTTGTGTTCCAAGATGACTTTAAATGCAAAGTTAACGAAGTTAACAAATAATGATGACTGGGTTTCACCTTGAAATGCACCAAAAATAGAAAAACTAGAAACGAGGAAACCAGGGGAAAAAAAGAGGAAAAAATAAATAAATAAATGGCTCATTCAATTGGTTTTCATTTCAAGGATGATAACAGAGAAGAATCCAGTTCTCTCAGTGAAACTCAGGGACTACGGCTTGACACTTTTAATTAAAAAGACATTAAAAAATTAACACAGAACCCTTCCCACTTTTCTCCAAGGCAGCTCAGGAAAGATTGTTGCTTTGCTATCAGAATGTATAATATCTATGTCCATCCAGGCCTATTTGCTTCGCCTTCTACAGGAAAGACTGTGAACGTCAGTGCCTCCAGTGAGAAACTCTCCTGGCGAGGCTTCATTTCCTCAGCACCGATAACGTAAAAGCAATCTGGCAGAATAAATTAGTGGATGAATCCAAAGCACAAATTTTTGATCTTCTGCCATATTCCTGATGGAACTCAAAACAGTCCAAATCTTTTTCACTACCAAGAATGGAAAGAGGCTTATCTGAAAAGGCACAATCTTGTTTTATCCTTTCAAGAAACACCTTGTGAGATGCCGTGTGCGTGTGTATTTGTGTTGCGCGCTTCTAGGGCAGTGCTTCTAAACACTAGTCTACATACAAATCACCATGAGATGATGTTAAAAGTAGATTCTGATGTACTAGGGAGGGAGTGGGTTCCAAGAGTCTGAATTTCTAAAACGCTCCTGTGTGGGCTGATTCTGCTGGTCCAGATACCTCTAGAGGATTATTCTTTACCTCTGAGCAATCTCTGTATAAGGAAGTTATCCTGAACTTCAGGACTGATTTTCAGTTCTAGGAGAGAGTACAATGAAGTAGAAGGAATAGAGTTTAGAGTCAACCTAGTTGGTTAAGTAGAAGGATTTAAATCTTGCCTATCTAATCAACTTGCAGTATGTTTTTAGGCACTCTATTACATATCAGCCTCCACTTCTTTGCCAATAAAATGGAAATAACCATCATGGGAAAGGAGTCGACCTATAGAAAATCTCGCTAAGCAGTCATCAGTCAATAATGGGAGGTCCCATCTTTTAATACAGTAAAATTTCAGATAATCATAATCTCACTTTCCTTAATGTACTGGTCTAGGCTGTATGTCTGGAGAAATGTTTACCCTTGTTCTGTTTCATGTTTGTTTGTTTATTTTGTGATAAAATGTTTTAATCATAAAGAGACATGGAAAGAAGACTTTTGGACATGTCTGATATGTATAAGTCCTAGTCATTCAATAAAATTTAATTGAAGGGCACAGCACAAAAACTGTGATTAGCGCTTTGAAGTAGAGAAAGACAAGATTTCACACCCTCAAGGGAGCTAAATTCTAGAAAGAATCAGATTGCATTTTGTATGGCATTATCTCCTCTTGAATCTGTTGAAGACTTCCAGTATTCTGGGACTGAATATGTATCTTTCATTATTAACCTTCTTGTGCTTTTAAGAGGTATTGGGCTTTGTAGAATCAAAAGAATTTTTTTCCATAGAAGTGGATTTTAGAAGCTATCTTGACCAGCTACTCTGTTGTATAGAAAAAGTTAAGAAATCTTCACGCCTTTCAAACTGGATTCTTCCATACCAAGCATTCCTAAATATGCCTCTGGTGAAATGTCTCTTGAAACTATTAGGACAAAATACAGGCAAATGATATCACTAAACAATTCTTGGTGTATATTTTTGAATGGAAGGAAATTGTTGAACGGATGGATTCTTGGAAATAACTTCTTAGTTCTTGAACCTTAGGCAAATCATTTACCCTCACTAAATCTCACAACCCTCATCTGTAAAATGGAAACGAAGAATATCTACTTTATATAGATAGGAGGAAATAATAATTTCTTAATAAATGATGGCAGTTACTTGTTATTCCTTGATCACTTTACCTTACTCTTTTCTGGTAAGATACCAGGTATGTCAAGCCAATAAAAGTTAGAAAAATTGGTTCAAAAGGTTTTTACCTTGTAGTCTCTTATGTAAAAGACAAACATGGACATGGAGCTTTACTGTACATGGAAATTTTTATTAAACTCAATCATTACTCTTCAGCTTGTGAGCACACTCTCTCTGTGGACCCCTACTTACTTTCTCACATAGATCTCATACCCCAGATAAGATACGTATCTACCTTGTTGTTACGAAGGATCTTCTCCCCTGGAATCGGAAAGCCCCGCCCTACATACTGAGCCCACCCCTCACCATGTACGGTCACTTGTGCCAGCAGCTGCCAGAACTGCCCAACAGAGTCCTTAAATAATAACAGCAAAGCCTACAGCTATGGAAAATCACATAGTTGGAAGGCTTCTCAGGAAATGAATTGCAGAGATATGAAATCTAGACTCAGGGGTGGGATATTTTTTTCAGCTATGAATGCCAACCCTAGGCTTCTCTAAGTTTGTAACTCAATTATAAACGCTCCTATTATATGTCTACAGAATTGTAACTGGATTAAACCAAAGGGTAGCCAAGCCATTCATTACCTTTTAATATTGGTGTGTAAAAGTCATTGAGAATGTGGGAATGTGAGAATTTTTATATTTTTGCAAAAGTTGCTTTCCTTAGTAAACAGGTTTTAGATTCCCAGTCTAACCAACTGCCTCCATTTATTGAGCACCTACTGTGTTCTAAATACATATTTATCTTATTTGACCATTACAATAACTTTATGAAGTACATACAGTTTTATCACCCCAATTTACAGATGAGGAAACTGAGACCCAGAGCGGTTGAATATAATTTTGTCCAGTCAGAGAACTACGAAGTGGTAGAGCTGAGATTTATACAGTCTCTCTGACTTCAGGGCCAGTACTAGCTCCAACATAGAAAATGGTTTTTATAATATCACACCGATGTATTAAGAAAGGGCCCTTTTTTTCTGGAAAGTGAACTTTACTTTAGAATTGATGATATAGGGAAAATTAAATAAAAAGCAATCTGCAGGCCACCTCTAGCTTTTCCCTCCAAATTTTTATGAAAGTTGCTCATGAAATATTTGGCTGGTTTGTGTTTACCGTACTATCCATACACCCCCTATCCAATATTTAGGAGAGATCATGAGCTAATAAGCAGTAGAATATCAAGATGGTTGAAATCAAGGAAGGGGGTTGAGGAAAGGAAATCTCAGAGAAGCCTCAGAAGGTAGGGGACAATTGAGGAGTAGAAGGCTCAGGTGGGTCTAGAAGTTCATGAGAAAAAATTCTATGGACGTCCCTCGTGGTCCAGTGGTTAATACTCCTCGCTTCCAATGCAAGGGGCACAGGGTCGGTCCCTGGTCGGAGAACTAAGATCCCACATGCCGCATGGTGCAGCCAAAAAAAAAAAAAAACAAACAAACAAAAAACCCAAAAAAGATCTACATGAAGAAAAGTTTGTCTTATTAGCAATAAAATAAGAAATCCCAAACAAGGAAACTCTACCTTAAAGAGATCTACTTTGCTGGGAAAAGAGGTCCAATCTCTTCGGGGCAGGATTGGAAAGGGAATGCATAGAGGTGGTAGCCCGAGGAAGGAGAGATGCTGCCCAAGAGATAAGGAGAAAGATGAGAGAAAAACAAGAACCGAGGGTGGGAGCTGGAAGAGAGGAAAAACGCTGGATGGGGAATGTACAGGGTGAAATGCAGCATGCGTTCTGAGGGGATCACAGCCCATGACCTCAAGGATTTTCAACAGAGACTGATAAAAGTATCAGAACTAATGAAGAGGTGGAATCCTTGTCATGACTGATGATAACTGAACAAGAGAACCTACAACTTTGGGTCACATCTAGAAAATAAGTTAGCTATTCTTCAGCACCACAAGAGAAAAGGACTCAGACTGCACCAAGGGGTGGGGCAAATTAGACCTCTGATTCCTCTGAAATTGCCAGCATTTAAACCTCTCCCATGGCCCATTCCTTATTTGTCTCGATAACATGGCCCTGTCCTCATCCTACAGCTCCTATTAGATGATTAAAAGTAAGTACACCAGGGCTTCCCTGGTGGCGCAGTGGTTGAGAGTCCACCTGCTGATGCAGGGGACACGGGTTCGTGCCCCGGTCCGGGAAGATCCCACATGCTGCGGAGCGGCTGGGACCGTGAGCCATGGCCGCTGAGCCTGTGCGTCCAGAGCTTGTGCTCCACAACGGGAGAGGCCACAACAGTGAGAGGCCCGCGTACCGCAAAAAAAAAAAAAAGTACACGGTGGCAAGATTCACTTTAGGATCATCTTTGTATACCCTTTGATGTCTAGCAGAGAAAGTGCTCAATACATATTTATGGTAATGAATAATTAATGAATGAATATTCACACATATTTGGAATCTAAGTATGTCCTTGGACAATTTATGTAAACTTTCTGAGTCTTAGTTTCTCCAAGTATGAAATTGAGATAGTAGTACCTGTGTCACAGGGCTCATGTAAAGATTTAAAGGAATAATTTTTCCATTTTGCACGCATGCATGTATGAAATGCACTACAGCATTTGGCCCAGTACTTGGAATGTGGAAAGTGCACAAATCACAGGTGTTAGGTGGTATATTTAAGTTATAACTGCTTTTTAAAGACCTGTTGACTTTGATCTGAAGTCCAATTCCATAGACTAGAAATTCAGAGCTCTCACAGTATTCCGGCCAATCCCCAAGTTTGGCTCTTATCTCTCTCTGTTTCCTTCCTATACCCAAGCTTGATATTATTCAAAATTAATGTGAATGTAAAATAGGGTTCCTTCACAACTTCTCTAATTACCTGTCCCCATCTTCACACACATACAGCGGCATTTATGCACTTTTGAGAAAATTCAGTATTTGAGGGGTATGGGCAGTGTCACCTTTCACATCATACAGCACCCCTATCATCGTACGAGCCTTATCACCCTCTTCCCACTTCCTCTACCCTCCCTCTGAGGAGTGGCAAGAAAATCTGTTCCCTTAAGTGGTACAGGGCAGGAAAGCTCATACTTATGCCCATGGAGTCCAGCCTTCCACTCTAAGTGCTTTTCCCCACAAATATAGTTGTTTCTCCCTACGGAATTCTGGTGAATAAAACATCCTACATTCTGATATGTTATTACTAATATAATAAGCAACTCCCCGATGGTGAGTTTCACTAAGCCTGTAATAAGTTTACCAGGGCAGCTCCTGAGTCTTTTCCTTCCCTAGGGTTCTTCACAAGGAGATATAGATTAATGTGTATGTGCAGAGGGAGCTTGAGGTACTCTATTTTTCAACTGGCCTAATAATATAAGATCTTGCATTTACAATAGTGGTGTTGCATAAATGATCTCAGGTAGTTGGATTCACCAAAGCTCAGAAAGCTTCAGATACCTAATTAGCAGCAGAACAAAGAAGAAACTGAGTCTCCTGACCGCAGTCCTATGTTCTTTCCACTACAAACTACATTACAGCCAGTGCCCTAGCTCAAAGGAGTAAGCCTCTGTAGACCTCTGATTAGAGACCAGGAAGTGCCCTCCTTCCTGATCAAGGCTGACCTCAAAGTTCTAACTCATTTATTTCTATTTTAGTTCTTCCAAAAAGAAAAAAAAGAAAAAGAGAGAGAGAGAGAGGGAGATGCTTTTCTTTTTAAATGAGGCAGTGTTTGGAAACATCCCCAAGAAGGTTCTTTCCTTTTTTTAAAAATAAATCTCAGGGTTTGGTTTTGTTTGTTTGTTTGTTTGTTTTTGGTGAGGTTACTCTTCAAAAGGACCCAATGCACTTGGGTTGTGCAGCCATCTGCCACTACATGCTCAACTATTGTGGTTAAAAAAAATCTGGCCACCCTGCCTTTGATATAGAAGAACCACATAGGGTTGAGTCATACGCTGTGGAGAGAACACAGCTAATTATGGGATGTGCTGGGCCCAGAGAAGATGTTAACTGCTACATAATTACAACTGCAATCCAAGGGGACAGAGTCATGGAAATCCAGTTAATATAAAGAAGTCAACATAAAAATACTAAATTCTAAGCCACAAACTGCTGAAATATAATTCCATTCTTGAACATTTATTCCCAGGATCTTCCAAACTTAAGATCTGGTTTGTCACCAAGGATGTCCATAATCCTGCAGCACTTTTTCACCATTAAGTGAAATATTGTTTCACAATGCTGTGTTTTGATGATTGGAATGAAGATGAAAGAATGGCATCAGTTGCAGAGACACAAGACCTCGGTTCTAGCCACAACTTGCCGATTATAAGAGGCAAGAGACCCTGTTCAAGTCACTTCATTTGGGGAGGCAGAAAGGATGGAGGGAGGTTAGTTACGAGAGTATCTGAAATTTTCCCTGATGACAAATAGAAATAGTCCATTTCAAAAGAGTTATTGATCATCAAGTTCACATCAGGCAAGTATTTGGAATTCAAAGATGAATAAAACGTAGTCTAATAGCCAATTTCGCGAGGTTATTACACTTTCTCTGAGTATGCCATAATTTAGAAAGCTCATGACAGTAACTTTACCCTTTAGGCATTTCAATTTTTTTTTTCTTAAATTTCAACTCAAATTCCATGAAGCAAAATAACTTCTCATGAGCAGTGTATTAAGAAGTTGAATGGTGGAAAAGTAGAAATAAAGCTTTCATGGGCAGTATTTCACGGTCGCGTTCGATGACGCCTAGACTATGTGAGGCTACAGGCTGAAACCAGACAAGAAAGCAAAGGCATTTAAAAGAACCCTAGCACAGTAGCTGGTGTTTTATATAGGCATATGTGTGTGCATGTGTATGTGCACGTGTGTGGAGTTCCATCCCTCGGGGGTAGAACGGTGTGACATATATGAATCAGAATCATATAAAGAACCCAAGTCACACCATAAAGTTCTCATTCAGTGGCTCTGTGGTGATACTCTTGACTTTGTTTTTAAAATAAGAACTTTGTTGTGATATAATTTATATACCATATAATTCACTCTTTTAAAGTGTACAATTCAATGGTTGTTAGTCGATTCAAAAAACTGTGCAACCATCACCACTATCTAGTTTCAGAACAATCTCATCACTCCAAAAAGTAATCTTGCTACCTCAGGACCACCAGTAGTCACACCCAATTCCCCCTTCCCCCATCCCCTGCCAACCATGTCCTTATGTCTCAAAGGATAACTAGAAAGAAGAAAATGAGTTTCTTGTCAGGCCTACTAATTACTTAATTCCTGATGCTCCAGAAAAATGGTAAACAACTAAAGACTATGAATTCCCACTTACATGCATTAGGAGATGTGCTGGGTTCAGGAAAATGCAAAATTAAGTAGATAAACACTAAAATTATGAAACCACGTGGGATTCCAGTTTATTTTCTTGGACCAATTCCAGAGAGCTTTCAGCAAGTTCCCTACGAGAATTTTTCTTTGAAAGACTTATGTGCTGTCCAACTAATATAGGAGGTAACTCAACAGGTACATGCTCTCCAAGGATTCTTGGAAAAACACCTTGAGCTGACCTTTTAACATGGACTCAGCATCTGCCTGGAGCCTCCTGGAGACATGTGAGAAACACTAAAGCTTTGACAAGGAATTCAAAGATCCACTGCTTCCCAGAGCTGCTGCGGAGGGCCAAACTTCTGGAGGCTGTCACCACTGCTATCAGTTGGAAGTCATAGTAGCTGCCACTCTTACAGTGAGAACCCGTTGATGGGAGCCCCTCCTGGAAACAGCAGAAGCATTTTCAAGCTGGTGGCACTATATTGTACAACGTGAGATGGTTGATGCATCAGTCAGAATTGAACTCAACGGCATGTATCAAAAATCCAGTTATAGGGCTTCCCTGGTGGCACAGTGGTTGAGAGTCTGCCTGCCGATGCAGGGGACACGGGATCGTGCCCTGGTCCGGGAAGATCCCACATGCCGCGGAGCGGCTGGGCCCGTGAGCCATGGCTGCTGAGCCTACGCGTCTGGAGCCTGTGCTCCACAACGGGAGAGGCCACAACAGTGAGAGGCCCGTGTACCGCAAAAAAAAAAAAAAAAAAAAAATCCAGTTATAGCATATTAATCAGTAAGAGTTTATTTTTCTCATGTTAACAAGGTCCAGAGGAGGGAAGTTCAGGGCTGTCGCAGCTGCTCATGAAAGTCCTCAAACACCAAAACTCATTCCAGCTTTCTTAGCTGCATGTAGCTGTTGCCCTTTATGTTTCCCTCATCTTTCTGACTACAGCTCAGATGAAGGTAGAACAAGCATCTTACAACCTAAGAATGATAGTGTCACAGTTTGAGACCAAAAAAAAAACAAAAAAACCCACCAAAAACCAAAAACAACTCCTCAAAAACAAAAACAAAAACGACAGCTCCTCCAAAAGCTCTATCCAATAGACCTCTGCTCACATTTCTTTAGCCAACACCAGGTCATATGGCGAGGACAGGTTTGGCTACAAGGAATTCCTTCAAGGAAAATAGAGAGTGTTGCTTCTCTACTAAAAAGTGGGTTGCATTAACTGGAAGCAGAGAGAAGGAATATGCAGGAAAGTAGCAGCGTCTCAGTGTCTGCCACCATGAGTTTTTTGTTTTTTGGTTTTTTTTAACATCTTCATAGCTACATCTAAGCACAAAACCTGATCCAAAGATCATGGATTTTTTATTTAGGTACAAGAAATTACTGACTAGTGTTAATTACGATTCAAAGCTTCTAGTTATTTTCTATGTTACTCTAGGAGATTGCAACTCAGAAAAAAAAAAAATGTTTGTAAGTTTTTTTGACACTGTAAGTTTCTGAGGGTCCTGCCTCAGAAATGTATGAATTCCCAGCAAGTATAATGCTTTGCATACAGAAGTCTGCATTTCTTCTGAAGTATGAATGGGATGGTTTTGAAAAATGAAGCTAGTTTTACTCCCAAAGCCTGGCAAACTAATCTAAAATGTATAGCACCTCCCAAGTAACCATGCAAAGCTAGCATCAGGTTGCCTAAGCGAAGACTGCAGTATAAACAAGAAGCTCAAATCAAATGTCTTCTTCGAAGTGTCTAAACAGTGAAGGAAGATAGAAAATACTGAAGGACTTTCGCACAGAACTGTGATGCTCTCACCCACAGACAGTGGGCTGCAGAGGGACATCTAGCTTATGAATGTGAAGAGAGGATCCTGCAGCATGTTCCTTGGGTCCAGGGAGAAGGAAGTTACTCTCTGTCATTGGCATAATTGTGTCTCCTGAAATTTATATGTTGAAGTCCTAACCCCCATATCTTGGAATGTGACTTTATTTTGAAATAGGGTCATGGCAGATATAATTAGTTAAGATGAGGCAATACTGGAGCAGGGTGGGGCCCTAATCCAATATAACTGCTGTCCTTATAAAAAGGGGAAATTTGGACACAGACAGGCACACAGGGACAGAGGCGTGTGACGATGAAGGTAGAGACTGGGGTGATGCTTAGACAAGCCAAGGAACCCCAAAGAATGTCAGCAAAACACCAAAAGCTAGGAGAGAGGCATGAAACTGAATGTCTGTCACAGTTCTCCGAAGGAAGCAACTTTGCTGAGTCCTTGATCTTGGCCTTCTATCCTTCAGAACTGTAAGACAATACATTTCTATTCTTTAAGACACCCAGTTTGTTGCACTTTGCTACCACAGTCCTAGCAAACTAACAGAAAGATGATGATGCTTGGCTTTAGACTTTTTCACCAAGAAAACAGATCTGAAGGCTACAGACCTAAGCAAATAGTTATTTTCCACAGTGTCAACCATGCACTTTACCCATTCTGATTGTTGGGCAAACTTACTAAGTTAATCTACAAAAGAAATACAGAAAGGTTGTGGCCTTGAATTCTGAAAAGCCTCTCTAGTTTGTGTTTATGCATTTCCATATGGAAATTGTTTTATGGGATATTGGGGGAAGCCATAGTTGGAATCAGAAGCTAAAGTCTGATTCTCTGCTATGCTGATTAATTCGTTGAAGGACTTTGGCAAATGACTTATACTCTCAAATTCAGTTTTGATTAACTTTAAAATGCGGACAATATCTAGCCCAAAGGAATGTTCTGAAGATTAAACGATGTGATGTAATACACACAGTTCTGTGGCTGGCACCTAGTAATCTTTCAAGAAGTTGTAATAATGCTAATACTTCTGAATTGGATCTACAGATAGTGTTGTAACAGAAGAAAACATGATTTCTGAACCACAGTCAACTCTCAATAATCTATGATTATAATAAAAGGTTATTATAGGAAGTAAGACCGTTAATAGATATCTAAAAATTGTGGTTTCCAAAATGAAACTTTTTATTGTTTTTCATTATATAACTTATATATGCTCATTGTAAAATTTTAAAATGATATAAATATGTATAAGGTAGAATTATAATTTTATACTTCCCAACTCCAAGATGAGTGCTTGTTTTTCATATTTCTTTAAATATGTCTGTGGTGTTTAACAGAAATTATTACAAATTATTTTAAATAAAAATGGATCATATCCTATATGCTTCCAACAGATTGATTCACCTCTGTTCAATAATATAGCTTCAACCTTTCATGCCATTACATACAACAAACTATCTCTCATTGTTTCAAAATGCTGTATAATAACTATGTTACATGGAGATACAAAAATTTATTTACTCAAGCTGTTTCAACATTCAGATTTGCTTGCAATTTATAAAATTCACAACACTATAATAAGTAAAAACTACACTTTGGAGATTGGATCTATTTTCTCCAATCTTTTAAAAGGAAAATAAGGCATAGTTGGAGGAAGAAAAGGGAAAGTGAAAAGTTTATTAATTTATCTAATAATTTTGGTGTATATAATGTCAAATAATGTATTTGTAGGTTGTCTTGTTGAATTTTACTAATAATTTTCCTGAATGAGAATTAACCGAATTGGGTGGCACTCTCGGAGTCATGTGTGCACAGCCTTAGATAAAAGCTATACAATCCAATAAAACTGGTCCTTGTTGAAAATGTGATGAATCTAATCTAAATAATCTAGTCCCAGGTTTTCATAATTTTCCCAACATTTTGACATCCTGCAGGAATCCCACTGTGAATCACCTTTAGAGCCAGATGGCAAAGCTTCTCAAATGATATGTCCAGAACTCACCCAGGCAGACATCCTAGGATCTTGGTTTCATTTTGCAGATGAAATGAGGCAGGGTTTAGACTTAACATTCATTAAGGGAGAGAAGAGAAATATTTTTCTTCAGTGTTAACTTTGGGAGTGTTGAGCAATGCAAACATTTTAGAGGCACCAGTTCTTGATAACATGCTGGCAGACATCCTGTGCAAGGAGACACCCTTGCTTGGAAAAATGACTCTCTTTTCTCTAGCGGGTCTACATATACTATGTGGTTTCAACCAAAACTCCACTGAGATTTTTCAACAGGATATTTACTAGTTGTTCCCAAAGCTAACAAAAAGAGTACCTTCCAAGAACAGCCAAAAAATTCTGTATCAAAAGAAGCGAAACTCAATGTACCAAGTCAAAATATAAAGTGACAATTATTAAAACATTGGGGTGACTGTCCGGAATAGACAAATAAATTGGAACAGAATATAAAAGTCTGGAAATGAACATATATAACAATGTATTACGTGATAAAGGTGATGCTTCAATTTAGAGGTAAAATTATGTGCTACTTAAATGGCAGGTGGAAAAAGTAGATATCTATTTGAAAAAAAGTAAGCTATATATTTCATTAAATACACAAATGAAAGCCTTAAATGTATAAAAGAAGCTTCAAAAAGCATTAGAAGGAAACAGATGCTAATAAGACTGTTAATAAATTATGGCTTGAATTATGAACATAAAGCATAGAAAACATAAAGCACGAGAAAAAACTATAGGAGATATCTATATCTATATATAGAGATATGAAAGTCTTTCTAAGTAGCACACAAAACTCAAAGAATACATATAGAAACACTGGTAGATTTTACTAAATCTTTCAAATTAGATACTTTGAAAGACATCATAAAGATCTTCAAAAAACAAGGAACACTGGGGGAAAATATTTACGAAAAATATCAATACTCATAATATTAATAGCTCTTATAAGCCTAAGAATAACGCACTGAAACCACTAGGAAAACGCACAAAGGATCTGAACAGACAGTTCAAAAAAAGAAGAGAGCAAATCACCAATATACATGAAAAGATATTCAACCTCGTGGTTACCGAGGAAATAGAGATAATTAAAACAACACTAAGATGACATTTTTCACCCATTGGATGTACAAATATTGAAAAATAATATCTGGTGATGACAAAAGTGCAGGAAAATGGACACTTTCATGCACTCGATGCAAGGGCGCAAACAGAGCCTTTTTGCAATGTAACTTCATAATGTCCATCACATTCAAATGCATTTATAATTTGGCCCAGTGGTCTCGCCTTTCAGTTTCTCTCCCACAGGCCTACTCACTAATGCTTAAAGATATTTGTGCAAGGGTGTTATTGCACTGTTATTTTCATAATTACCTGTGAAGCACATGCCAACTACATAAAACACATTAAAACATATAAAATGATTGACAGGATGACTAGAGGGCTCAAAGGGACGAAAATACCCAGGAGAAACCTGGCTTGAGTAAACACTGTACAACACAATTCACTAAAAATGGGTGGAGGAGATACAGCATAGAAAGACATCACATGTTTTCAGATTCTCACTCATTTCAAAGAAAGACCTAAACCCCGTATATAAAACACTAGAGTCAGGCTTCTGTTTTGTACCCTAAATTGTGCTTCTCTTCCACATGAAATCAAGGCACTCCTTAAGAAAACTTAATAAGAGGTTTTACATCAACGCTTTCTAGTTCTGATGTCAAAAGTTAAAATGAATAATGACCATCTTCAACTGAAAACACACTCTTTCAGGGCAGTAAACAAAGTCACACATTTACTAAAGCTAGAGGTAAAGCTGTCATCAAGGAAACATTGTTCCTTTGGCCACGGTCACAATTATATCCTCACCAATAAATGTCTATAATATTCTTTTCTCTGCTTTTTGTTAAAGGTTCATGCAGTTCTAACATCTACAGCCATGTTTATCCACCTAATTACATGGTGCAACCTGCATTTGGGAGGCTAGTTCAATTTCATTATAGTTTCCCACAGACAAAACAAAAATATCTATTTAAACTCATCCATTGAATGAAAAATAACTACCGTTTTCCTATTCAATTGATACCAATATTGGATTTGAGCACTAAAATGATGAAAGATGCCTATCTGTCTGAGTAGAGAGCAAGAAATTTTAGGCTCAAAGAAAATCACCACAGCCTTTCTTCAAAATGGGTTCATCAGTAGGCTGCAAAACTCAGTTTTTGGATCACCAGGAAGACACTATTCCAAGTCCTTTTAACCACACACTCCCAACTCCCAACCACTACTGATGCTAAAGTCTGTATATTTGGCTTCTCCTATCCCCCCCAAACCAAAGGACCACGTCTATCCCAGGATGGTGCACGCTTCACTTTCTAACAGTTAGCACTCCTAGACCCCTCTGGATCCCTGGCATAGTATGCTTGTATGCTCTTAGAGCTACTTGCAAATGGAGGCTCCACTTACCTGTGTTATGAAGTACTGGATATCCAGGAACGTAATGATTAAGGCTTAGGACATAAAGTTGGACTGCTGAAGGCATTCCCAGCTCTGCCATGTACCTTGTATGTCCTTGAGCACATTATTGAATCTCCCTCATCATCAGTTTCTTTACCTGTAAAATGGGAATAATAAAAATACTTATAGGGTTGCCAAGATCATTAAATAGACTAGTATTGTGTCTGGAACATAAAAGGTACAGAAAACTTAGCTCTAATTGCTAGATTCTCATTATCTACCTGCACACCGTGCCTTAGTCAGACTTAGCAAAACAGGTTACACAAACTCCCACAAGGCCAAGGGACCGCTTGCAGGTTTCCCCAGGCTGTGGGCAAGTACACAGCACTGAAGGCAATTCCACCAAGCAGGAAGTGAGCTGGAGAAGTTCCACCCAGACTCCCAGTCATGCCTGCCTCTCCATTTTCTATTTCACTTTATAGAGAACCAGATAAAAAGGACATTATTTCCACAGTTCTATGCCACTGTGTGCACATCTACTTTGTAAAACCAGGCTTTCTGCAGCCCTAGTTGTGCACACATGTGTCCATTGCTAGATTGTGAACCTGAACCAAGTTCTGCCTCAGACAGGTTAAAGACACCTATTTATTTGATCATGCCTTCTCCTTGGAATCCTAATGCTTTCTTTAAGTGGCTCTGAGAAAAGCTGTTGTACATGTAGGATCTGAATTAAGTCTGGCCAGCCTGCTGCTGCTATACTAATTCTATCTTTTCTCTATGGTTTTTCCATAGCCACACTTAAAAGAATCAAAGTTCAGGCAGAGAGTATTCTGAGAATAGCTGCTGCAGTGTTTGCAGAGCTGTATCAGAGGAACTAGAGATAGCAGAAGTGTTATCTAGTTCAGAGGCCAGAAGCAGTATTGTTCTGAATACAATCAAATGTTTGATTTCTCTGAATGACCGAATGTAACTCCTATACATAGCCAATGAGTAAACGTGACCAAAGGCTGATTTTCCCCGCTCAGCTGAAACCTCCAGCTAAATGAATCATAGTAGTTCTATGAGAAAGTGAGGGGAAAACCCACCAATAACTAGTCAAGAAATTTTCTAGTCTAACTGAGGAAGGCAGAATGCCTAGCAAATCCATTGTTTTTCTGATAGCATCTCCTATGTGCTCCAAATCACCTAAGAGTTCCTTGGATTGGAGAGCGTATTACGTTGCACTGATTGCCTTTATTCAGTTAGAGTGGAAACTGCTTGGGGACAAAGTCTCGCCTGGCATTAGTAGTAGCAGTGGATTTGGTGAGTCAGGTGCCTGGGTTTGAATATAGTATCTGCCATTTTATCTCTATGAGCCTGGACTAGTTATTCCATCTCTTTGGGCTTCACTTTCATTTTTGTAAAATGAGGACAATATTACTATCTGCCTCATAAAATTATTGTTGGTATTGCTTGTATTAACTCATCCATCTAAAACCCTATGTCCGGGCCCAGGCATAATTACTGATGATCAATAATTATCAGCTGCTATTACTGAACACTGCTATCTTCCAAGTACAGAGTCCAGTGCAAAGAAAATTCTCAAGACAATCGTCTCAAGACGATTTAATAAATCAATCCCAAGTGTTGCCTCATGGAACCGCTACACTGGTGAATAAATTAAATAGTTTGGAAAAACTGTGTACCTCATCAAACATTTCTATTCTTTATTCATTTAGGAGGATTGTATGAAATTTTGTAGCAGTTCTATAGGGATAACAGGAATTTAAAATATGTCAAGGGAGTTATTTCTTTATTCAACAAACACTTTTCAAACAGATACAGTCTTCTAAAAGTGAAAACACTAAGGAAATGACAAAAAGATAAAATTCCTATATCATTTTTATTGATAATAACAGCCTATACTTATCACCCACCACACAATAAGCATGGCGGTACGCTCATTATATATATTAGCTCATTTTATGCTGACAAAGTGGTTATTATGTCCATTTTAGAGAGAAGAAAACTAAGATTCGAACAAGCTCAATAACTTGCCTGACAGTTTTCAGCTAGAGTTTTCCAGAGTTAAATCTCCTCAGTATTTCCAAAGTCCGTTCTTTTCCTACTCTCTTACTATCCCTCTTTCAACATCTTACTATGATATCAGGCAGAATGAAATAAGTACTCTATTGGAGATATGAATAGAATATCATGGAGCTCCTGAACTCTGGAACTCTTGGAAGGAGAACAGTCAATCCAGACGGTGGAGAATGAGGGGTGACCTTATTCAGGGCATTTTAAATGAACCATATAAAATAAGTGGGATTACAGAGGGGAAAGAGGGAGAGGAAGGGAACTCCAGGAAGTAAAAACATATCAGCCAAGCCCCAGCAGTGTCACCTCTCAGGGGAGAGTAGCTGTGTGCCAGGACTTAGAAAACAGGCTGCGAGTAGGGGCGGATTATACCTAGGTAGGGGCAGAACGGCCAGAGTGTTGGAAAAGGCTCTTCTTTAAAGTATGGACATGACTGCATGCCTGAAGCACAGATGAACTCGAACCCTACCTTAGTTTTGGAGAATCATCACAATTCCTATTTGAGCGGGTCTGACTTAATGGTGTTTGTATATAACACACACACATACAACTACGAGCAGACAATGTCTAAACAATCATACCTTGGTCATTCATTCTCTCCACTCATTTTCTGCCATAAAGGAAATTACCCAGAGATTATTCTCAATCCTACAAATAATCGACGAGCAAATATATAAGGGGAAATCAGTCTGTTGCAAGACCTGAGAGAGAGAGACAGCACGTGCTTTATCAGTGGCTCCAAAGCAGGTGTTTTAAGAGGAATATAGGGTTTAGAAAATGGCAGGCCTGGGCATCAATATACAGCATGTAGTGGAGGAAGTTCACAGAACTGTGAGCCTTCAAGATGGGCTATTACCCCCAGTTTCACAGATGAAAAGTTTCCAAAGCCCTGGACCTGCACCACAACCCAGCACTCCTGTTGTTGCCCTGGACTGTCCTACCACTTCATCATTTAGTTCTGAAAGCAGTGGCAGCACCTCTAGAATACATCCCGTTTGCCTCTAAAAGGAAGGCTTTTTTTGGCTACAGCAAAAGGAAAGTGGGAAGATAAAACAAACTTTAATTCATCTGTTCTTACTCATAGGCTTCCCATCAAGGATGGGTTTTATCCTTATTTAGAATCAATACTAAGTAAAGAAAGTATAAATATACCAATTGAAAAACTCTTTCTGTGGATGCCTTGGCAGCCACAGTTAAATTGCTTGAGGTTTAGAGACACCATGCATTTTCCCCAGCGCTTATTCTGAAACCCTCAAGTGTTAAACGCAATCATTTCCTGGGACCCTTGATATAATAGAATCCAAGATATGTTAATAGGTTTTGTTTTGTTTTGTGTTTAGGAGGGAGGTTTGTAGTTCTGGGACAGTTAGGTAAATCCCTAACAGACCGATGGAGGTTTTTTTTTTTTTTTCCTTGCTGTACGCGGGCCTCTCACTGTTGTGGCCTCTCCCGTTGCGGAGCACAGGCTCCGGACGCGCAGGCTCAGCGGCCATGGCTCACGGGCCCAGCCGCTTCGCGGCATGTGGGATCCTCCCGGACCGGGGCACAAACCCGTGTCCCCCGCATCGGCAGGCGGACTCTCAACAACTGCGCCACCAGGGAAGCCCCCGATGGAGGTTTTGAATCTTAATTGGTTGTGTTGAATATTTTTCCCCAAGAGATAAGAGTAACTATATTTAATCACTATGTCTGAGAAGAGTAAGAGGATCTGGGTGAAACTGAGGAATTTCCCCTGGGCATTTCCCATAGGTTAGCCTTGTGTCAAGGGATTCAAACCTCAGAGAGCTCCTAGGGCCTCTGTGTGCCACTATAGGAAGTGGCACAGACTCTCAATCAGACGACATTATCACACTAACTACTATTATAATCCAAGGGAAAGTCAAACTCCAAAGAAAGTTTAGATTCTTCATGTGTAAAATAGGAGACTTGAACTAACACATCCCTTTAGGACTTTTCTAACACTGATCTATTCCATTTGTGGGGTGTTGTTCTGGGCAAACACAAAATGAACCACAAGATAAGTGCTCAGAGCTGAGCATTTTGAGCAAATAAAAGAAAAATGCATGTTGGGAATGCACCTAAAGGGTTTACAGCTGGATTTGTTCCCTAGCTTAAAAGAAAAGAAAAATACGTGTTGGGAACGCACCTAAAGGGTTTACAGCTGGATTTGTTCCCTAGCTTAGAAAACCTGAAAACCTTTGGATGATGCAGTCTCTGGGTCAAGGAGTATCAAGTAGGTTCACTTTTTTAAGGACAGCAGGGGTGGATTTATCTTCCTAGTAGGTGAAACCAAAACAACCTTGAGTGAGGAGCCCAGATCTTGGGCTACTCTCTGGTCCCTTTTCTACTACATTATGCTACCTAGATTTTCTCCTTCAGACTTAAAAGAAAGAAGAACATGAAATGACAGGCAGATGACTTGGAAAATGTCAAACCATTATCTCCAGACTTTCTAAAAACTAGTTCCAGAAGGTATCTCATATAAAAATGTTTTCAAGGTGCAAAACATGTGGGATACTAGAAAATTCATCTCTCTCTTGGAGTTTAGAAAGCAACATTTTAAAAAAGCTCAGAAAGATCCTATTTAGAGAAAATCTGTGTGCATTTGCTTAAACTAGCATGTCCTAACTTATTTGGCCAGTGAAGACATACTCTACACAAACCACCAGTTATCATTATATCTGATTTGCAAAGACACAGAAGTGATCATTCGTGTAGGCATATGGAAAGATCACTTTACCTGTACTTTAAAGTGACTATGTCTCCCATCTTAGCATGTGCCCATCGGTAGCTCCTTTTCCTAAGTACCTCATTCAGCACAGTTTGCTTTTCAGTACAGTTTGCTTTTCAGTACAGTATTTGACAGCCTGATCTCAGTTGTTTTCGTTCCAGCCTTTGACATCACACTTCTGTATCCCCAAAATTACCTGGCATAATACTTGCAGGTCATGGATACTCAAATACTTGAGATGATCCTTTATACATTTAAAAAAATTTTTTATACACATTTAAAAATTTTTTAGTCATTCAAATGTGAATGCTCAAGTTGATCACGTGTACTTGGGCCAATCGACTTCTATAGCCCATTGGTTTTGTGGGATGCTATCCAATGATGCACACCCAACCCTTCATGTGTCAGTTAGAAGAGTGCAGCAAATCTAATCTTTGCTTAAATATAAACCTGGAGTAAAAAGAAGCCACAAGAATCCTCCCTCAAAGCCAGTACACACAAATCAGGGTCAGCAGTTAAAGGCACATGGTCATCTGCCCAGTGACCAATCTTTACCCTTGGGAGCTGGTAAAGTTCCAGACAAGCCCTGGTGGGGAGGATGGATGGTGAGGAAGAATGATCCCAGAGCAGAGTGGCCAGAGGCTCCATGGGGCCTGGAGTGGCTCCATGAGACCTGCCATTGGTTAGAATCCCAAATGATAAGGTCACAGCCAGTAACAAGTAGCAGATACAAATGGGCACAGGGAACCACATGTAGCCATATGCACATATCAATCAGAAGGAACAAAAACAAATTATTTAAGATGAAATATGTTGGTGGAAACAAATGCATAGGTACAAAAGAAACTGGAACACTTGTACACTGTTGTAGGGATGCAAAATGGTGCAGCCACTATGGAAAACAACCTAAATGTGGAAACAACATTTAGGAAACAACCTAAATGTCCATTGACAGAAGAATGGATAAGGAAAAAGTGGTATTTATACACATGAACTATTATTCAGCCTTTAAAAAATGAAATTCTGTAATATGTGACAACAGGAATGAACCTTGAGGATATCACGGTAAATGACACAAGCCAGTCATAGAAAGATAAATACTGCATGATTCCATTTATATGTGGTATCTAAAACAGTCAAATTCAGGGACTTCCCTGGTGGTCCAGTGGTTAAGACTTCACGCTGCCAAGGCAGGGGGCGCAGGTTCAATCCCTGGTTGGGGAAATAAGATCCCACATGATGCATGGCGCAGCCAAGTAAATAAATAAATAATTTTTTAAAAATAAATAAAATAGGGTGTCCCTGGTAGCGCAGTGGTTGAGAGTCCGCCTGCTGATGCAGGGGACACGGGTTCGTGCCCCTGTCCGGGAAGATCTCACATGCCATGGGGCAACTGGGCCCGTGAGCCATGGCCGCTGAGCCTGCACGTTCGGAGCCTGTGCTCCGCAACGGGAGAGGCCACAACAGTGAGAGGCCCGTGTACCGCAAAAAAATAAACAAATAAATAAATAAAATAAAATTGTCAAATTCATAGAATCACAGAGCAGAATGGTGGTCACCAGCGGCCAGGGGAAGAGAGAAGTGGGGAGTGACAAATCAGAGGGCATAAAGTTTTGGTTAAGCGAGATGAATAGATTCTAGAGACCTGCTGTACAACACTGCACCTGTAGTCAACAATAATGTGTTCCACACTCAAAAATTTGTTAAGAGGGCAGATCTCAAGTTACGTTTCTTACTACAATAAGATTTTATAAAATAAAAGATGAAATAAAGGTCCTTGAGATGCTGTAGGTACTTAATACATTGCATCATTATTCTGACTCAGTGGGCTCTGAATAAGAGGGTTTGCTTTAGTGAATAAGAATATGTGTAGAATGGAGTCTAACATACTGTGTTCAAAATCCTCCTGATGCCTCAATTTTATAAGATTAAAATTAGGGACTTCCCTTGTGGTGCAGTGGTTAAGAATCCGCCTGCCAATGCAGGGGACACGGGTTCGAGCCCTGGTCCGGGAAGATCCCATATGCCGCGGAGCAACAAAACCCGTGTGCCACAACTACCGAGCCTGCGCTCTAGAGCCCACGAGCCACAACTACTGAAGCCCGCGTGCCTAGAGCCCGTGCTCAGCAACAAGAGAAGCCACCGCAATGAGAAGCCCACGCACCACAACGAAGACCCAATGCAGCCAAAAATAAATAAATAAATAAATTTATATAAAAAATTAAATGGAATTATATAGGGCATATAGCATGGAGGCAGTTCCTAACATATAGTAAGTATACTTTGAACATGTTTTTTAAAAATAGGATAGTGTGAAGACCTTACTATTTTGTCATTATTAGTTGGTCTTTCTTTAAAGTTTACAACCTCCAGATTTGCTCGACACATCTCTCTTGGCTTACTTCACTTTTCCCTTTTGTTTCCCTCCTCTCCCTTCTCATTCCTGTGTCATTTTTTCTCTCTCTGATCTCTTATATACCAGGTCAACCACAGTCTTTTAAATACCTACTCCCCTCCAGTGAGAGAGGGAGAGACAGAAGTTGGTCATGGAGCGAAGGAGGGTCACAGTAGCTCTCACACATCTCAGGATCTGAGGAACAATGGAGGACAAATCATTTTTCATCTCCCATGAAGCTGCCAAAATCTAGCCTCACTGCTCTGCTCCTGAACTCATAAGAGCACCCTAAGCTCACTCGGTTCTTGGCTTAACTGCCTTTGATTGCAATAAGGGCACATACCAACCCATAATACTTAGGTAACCATCAGGCTACTGTCCAAGACATACTGGCTCCTTTCTTTAACCGGAAATTATTTACTTAACAAATACTTCCCAGAAATCAAATGTCAGTCAGCTACTAATTTGAAAAACAAGCAAATTCAACAATTTAGCAGAATTGGCTCCAAACAACACATATGCATGCAAACATCTCTCTAATAGACACAAACAATTTTTAAGTAATCTTTTTAAAAGTGACTACAAAAATTGAAAGAAAAATACACAAATTACAAGGTTAAAGCCTGATAAATTTTCACAAAGGGAGCGCACCCAATCAACCATCACCCTGACCAAGAAACAGAACATTTCAAACATCCCAGGGTACTTTATCACCCCTTCTTTCAGTCACCACCCCTCCAAGAGTTTTAATACCATAGACTAATTGCCTGATTTTGAACTTTTCTTAAATAGAATTAATCAGTCTCTGGTCTCTTGTGTCTGGCTTCTTCTGCTCAACATATGGTTATAAGATTCATCCAAACGAGGGACTTCCCTGGTGGCACGGTGGATAAGAATCCGCCTGCCAATGCAGAGGACTCGAGTTCGATCCCTGGTTCAGGAAGACCCCACATCCCACAGAGCAACTAAGCCCGTGCACCACAACTACAGAACTTTTGCTCTAGAGCCCACAAGCCACAACTACTGAGCCTACGTGCTGCAACTACTGAAGCCCACGTGCCTAGAGCCCGTGCTCCACAACAAGAGAAGCCACTGCAAGAAGCCCGTGCACTGCAACGAAGAGTAATCCCCTCTCACCACAACTAGAGAAAGCCTGCAAGCAGCAACAAAGACCCAACGCAGCCAAAAATAAATAAAATTAAATCTTTTTAAAAAAATTCATCCAAGCAATTCAGGTATCATCAAATTTAGCTGATGAAAATGTAAATTAATTTTAATAATTCTCAAAAGTTTAGAGTATATCAAGTCTTAAAATGTTCACATCCCAGGGCTTCCCTGGTGGTACAGTGGTTGGGAGTCCGCCTGCCGATGCAGGGGACGCGGGTTCGTGCCCCGGTCCGGGAAGATCCCACATGCCGCGGAGCGGCTGGGCCCGTGAGCCATGGCCGCTGGGCCTGTGCGTCCAGAGCCTGTGCTCCGCAACGGGAGAGGCCACAACAGTGAGAGGTCCGCGCACCGCCAAAAAAAAAATGTTCATATCCCTTGATCCAATGATTCTACCTCAAATAATCCATTCCAAAATTTTTTTAAATAGGTGAGAATTTACATTCTAAAATGATTATTAAAGATATATGTAACTGTGATGAAAATAACAATATGGGAATAGTTTAAAAAAAGAAAGATTCATCCATGCTATTGCATGCAGCCACAGTCCCTTTGTTTCACTGATGTCGGTTAATCCTCAGCAGTAGATTTCAATTAGCTTTATATACACCAAACCCAGCACACTGCTGATCGCTTATAAGCAGGGGTTATATATGGACTAGAGGCAAGATCAACAAGCTGCTTAACTCTTAAACAGTTCTTTTTATTTATTCTTTCTCATACAGACTTCTCCTTGGCAATAACCTGAGACCAGCCATTTGAAAAAATTAGCTTTCAAATTATGAATTTCCTGCCTCCTTTTTCCAGGCTCTGCCCCACCAGTGATTCTCCACTTCCCCCCACTACCTCTCCTACTTCACCCACCCTTCCCAAAGGTATGAACATCCGGGAGTCTGAGGTGTAATATTTTCCTTCCCTACCAATATGAAAAAAAAAAACCCTACATGGGCAGAGGATGTTGGACAGTTTTCAATCCCTGTCTAATGGGGTCTTCACACTCTTCACTGTTTTGTTTGAAGTGTCATGGGTGTTCACACAAATATATATAAGAAGAAAAATTGTTCCCACATAAAAAAATTATTTAGGATCTATCTGGGCCAATACTGTTTCCTACCACTTGCAGTAGGTGGAGAAAAATGAGAGTTGACTATAATGAACTAAAGTGAAGGTGAATGTTACATCCAAGCAAGTGGATGCCGAGAGACCATGTACATGTTTGACTCAGCCATGGAAAAAGCCCTGGAGCATGGAAGAAAGATGGAGATGCTAAAAATGGAAGAAAGGAAGCATACCAGGCAATACAGTTGCTCCACAATGTCATTCCTGCCCATCCCAGAGGGGCATAAATAGAAATATTCTGGAATTTAGTACTACTGATATTTAAGCCTAATTTCCTGCAAGGTCAAGACTAATAGTGAGTTGTGTGTTTTACTAACTTAGGTTGCAAGCGCCTTTGGGCGGATCTGGTACCTTCTTCTATATCTCACTCGGCGCCAAGAACACTGTTAGCCATCAACAAAACCATAACAGACCTCGAGTCTTCTCCAAAGGCCAACAAAAACACATACACTGAGCTAATGGGGACATGTACAGGCAAGAGTTGTGCACCAAGCCTGTTTTCTATTTGTTTTGATTTTGTTTTTGTTCTTCTAGCTGTAAATGAAAAAAAAACCTATTTTTAGAATTTCAGAAGGCTCTCTCTGAGATCTGTCCTCTGAGTTCACAGTAATTTCAGGAAAATGGGAATGTAGTACTTAACACTGCAAAGAATAAATGTATACTTTGAGAACTGTTTGGTTATTCCTCCCCCACCCCTATATTCTCTTCCCTTTGGAGAAACCTAGAAAAATAATTTTGTCCAAGGCCACCCTGAAATTCAGTGACAATTCCAGGAATAAAATTTAGATGTTTCTTTCAACATTGTCTCTGATCCAGCCTAGGAATAGTCATTTCCCCAATATTTCCAATGTAAGTATCCTTGTGACGGGCCAACTCAACTTGTTTGTGTTTCTGAAAATAACGCAACTTGATGGAGATAGGGATTGTGAACAATAGACACTAAAGCAACACAGACTCAGAGACTAGTAGGTTGCTGTATGAACAAAAATGGCTTTGACTTCAACCACGGTTCTTTGAACCCAGAGAAAGACCGCATATAATGAGTGTCAATCACTGGAAAACTCAATGGTATTAATGGAGCTTTTATTATAAGTACTCAGAACATGAAAGTTTCTGTGTCCCTCATATTCTCTTCCTCCAAAATACTAGTAGAAAATGATACAACTGAAAGTCATGGACTTTATCCATCAAAAAAATAAATAGATGAAAATTTTTGGAAGAGCCAAAACATATCAGCACAGGAGCCAAAACATACCAGCCAAAACATACCAGAAAATTGTAATGCAACATGGTAGAGCAGAGAGAGAATGGACCATAGAGGCAGATATACCTGACTAGCAATTCCAGTTTTCCTTGTTACTAGTTCTGCAGCTTTCTAAATCTCTCTCAGCTTAACTTCTTCATTTATAAAATCGGGACTGAAATATTTTTTCAGAGCTCTTTCAACTGCAATTATCAAAACAACCCAATTTTGTATAATCAAAAGCATAAATAAATAAGAAATAGAAGAAATTTATTGACTATGTAACTAAAAAACCTAGCAGTCTCTAGCTTCTGGCACACTTGGATTCAGGTACTCAATACTGCCAGGAAGTGATCTCTCCCATATGCCTTCTTTCTTCTGAAATGGCTTAATTTTCAAGTATGCTTTCCCATCATGATGGTCCCCAGAACTCAAGGGTAATATCCTCATAGCCCCAAGTCTAACGCGATGAAGGCTTCTCTTGGCCAACAGGTGTACCAAGAGTTTACGAACTGAACGTCATTTATTCTGATCAGTTATATGTTCAGAGCTGGAGGCATCACTGGAAGGTATTGTACATCAGAGTGCTACTACCTGGATAAAGGTAAAAGACTTCTGGAAAGGCCAAAGCAACCAATGTCTTCTACAATGAATCTCAGGATTATTGTAGAAGCAAACAAATAAAACTTATTCTAGTACCCTATAATTTCCATTAAGACAACAATAAATTAAAGTCATTCTTATAGGTGGAGGAATCTTTGACATCCAGGAAATATTTGCTTGTATTGACCCCAGTTAAGCACACAACACACTTAGTAGTGAAATCTCCATGATCTCTACAGTATTCTGCCCAAATTAGGTAAGGGTGCAAGATGAGATTTTAGCTGGACTGAAAGGGACAGAGGAAAGAAGAACAGAGAAGAACAAGCAAAGAAGAACAGAGAAGTCATTCTAAGGGGAAGTAATAAAACCAGATAATGATGATATATTTTTCATATAAGAAAGAGTTTTGTGGGTAAGATGAGCATTCTAACCAACAGAAAATGGCATATCATGAAGTAACTTTGTAAATATTCTAGTAGGAAGAGTTTGCATACCTCCAACAAAAATATAATTTACAGAATTAAGTTGTTTAAAATGTCATTAGCATGGAAAAATATTTTTGGAAGTACTCATTCAACAAAGTTCTTTGGAAAGATACTCCTCTTCCTTAAGCTGGTCTGCATTCAATGAGGCAGGCTGTGTGCAAACATAAATTTGACAAATGAGATTCAGCCCTCTTCATTAAGGACACAATTAGCTCACTCCAGTACAGATGAGGATTTATTGGTTTAAGCATGTTAATAAAAGCCTGGCTGCAGCAGAGAAACAAAAAATAGTTTAAAATGAGAAAAACTGCATTAATATACATGATGTGGGTTCTAACGGGGGCCAAAATGAAAACTACTTCCTGGATTTCAGATAGAGATCTGTCCAACAACAACCTTATTTTGAGCATTTTGAAGGCAGACTTCGAATAAATAATGAAAAGCAAGACAGAAACATTTAACCAAATGTGAAAAGTTTTTTTTAAACACATTGAGAGTGCCAACCATAAATAATTTTTGCAAGAAATACTAAGCCAGACTTACCATCCTTCCGGTAATGCACCTACATCAGGCACCAAGAATCTTTATTTCTGGCTGTGATGAATTCAGATGAGTTATCCCGTTCTCAAAAAGATGTCTACAGAAGGCTCTACTGACTGCCAAAAGCACTAATTCTCTCAAAATAGAAACCCTTTCTCAGTTCGACTTAAGTCTGTTATGATAATCTCAGGGAATTTACCAGTCTGGGAAGATTTATTTCATGGAAATGAAGTGTTTCCAAGGTTTAAATAAATTCACTCCATATTTCGGGAAATGAGAATGTGATATATTTTGCATGCTGTTTTAATAGAAGAAGCAATAGCTCTTTCTACAGGGTGCTGTGAGCTATTGAATAAAAGCTGTTGTATGGTCACAATCAAGGAGTAAAAACAAGACCTTGAAAACAGTGAATATAATAAACTAAAATCTTGAGAAAATAAGGGCATTTTAAGGCCATAATGGCAAAGCACTAGGTTCCAAAACAAAAAATTCAATTCTAATTATTTTTCATTATGATAAGCTCATTTCTAAATATGAACACTTTGAGGAATGTCTATGTCAAGTATTCACTGGATGGTATGACGCCTGCCAAGCGCCTCTATTGCTTTGGGTCCTATAGTTTGGTGTTCGTGGTGTAAAGAGATCTTTCCTCAACTCTTCCCCCAACCAAGAGCTCTGAAGCCAAAACAGAGTTAATGCTGTGGCTAAACAAACAGAGTTTTGATTACAACAAGAGTGTGCACAGGGACTTCCTGGTGCTCCAGTTCTTAAGAATCCACCTTCCAATGCAGGGGCTGCAGGTTCCATCCCTGGTCAGGGAACTAAGATCCACATGCTACGGGGCAACTAAGGCTGCACACCGCAACTACTGAGCCCACATGCCACAGCTAGAGAGAAGCCCGCGTGCCACAAAGAAAGATCCCGCATGCCGCAACAAAGATCCCACATGCCACAACTTAAGACCTGACACAGCCAAATAAATAAATATTTTTTTAAAAAAGAAAAAGAGTATGCACAGCTTTCTAGATGTCTGATTAGCTATGGAAGATCCAGTCAGCCTTGGGGTTTTGCTCATAGGAGAGACACCTAACCTCATCTCCAGAGAACAAGAAGGCTTCTATGAATAGGGGAAATATAAGCCATGAAATTGAAGGAGGAGGGGAAGGAGTTATTCAGGTAAATAAGGTCTTGAGGGGGACTGGCATGTGCAAATGACCAGCAGCCAGTGGGAGCATGGCTCTTTGGAGTACCTGGTACAGGTTCTGTAGAGTGAATGAGCATTGTATAATGGGGTAGCCAGTGGAGAGAGGAGGTTAGAAACATAAGCAGAGACAAGACCACGCTAAATCTGGTAGGCCATGATCGGGACATGTACTTTATTCTAAGAGCAACGGGGAGCCTAAATCATCAGAAAATTCTATCATCCCTACATAAGAAATATATCCAGAATCTGACCACACTTTTAAAACATCTTCATCTCCATCATGGTCCAAGCCACTATCAACTCCTGCCCAGAGTACTGCAATTGCCTTCTACCTGGCCTTCCTACCTGCCCTTGCTCCCTTCATTCTCTTCTCCTCTGGGTACTCCCTACACCACGACCCTGCTCTACTTTTCTGCACAGCACTTATCAGACATATTCTATATTGCCACCAGAAGGGCAGGAGTAAACCATTTTTGTTCACTACCCTATTACTTGCTTTTAGAAAAATGCATGGCCCCAAGTTGATGCTCAGTAAGGTTTTGATCATTGAGGACTAGCTTGTGCTTCCTATATTCAAAAGCCTCCAGCGGCTTACCATTTCACGATGATGAAAAGTCAGAATCCTTACTCTGACTCCCAGGGCCCTGCAGGACCTGGTCTTCCAGACTCTTGCCTCCTCTCTGCTTTCATCTCCTACCACCTTCCCAATTGCTCCCTTTGCTAGAAACACACTGGTCTTTCCATTTCCTGACTATTGTAAGCATACATCACCCCCAGGACCTTTGCACTTCCTACTCTCTATTGCTCCACATAGCTGTATAATTTGATCCTACACTTCCTTCAAATCTGCTCAAATGTCACCTGCCCAGAGAGGCCTTTTCTCTACCACCCCACACAACAGCAGCCCTTTCCTGCCACCCTGGTTATTCTCTTTTCCCTTACTTGGTTTTATTCAGTTTCATAATAGTGAAAAAGTGGAAAATACTTATCATAATACCTATTTATGTGTGTTGCCTGTCTAACCCTAAAAGAAGATCAGTTCTATGAAGACAGGAGATTTATTTGGGTCGTGACCGTTCCCTGGCACTTAGAACTATGTTTGATCCATGCTAGGTAACTGCATTAGAGGAATCAACTGGGAATCAGAAATTACATCAGTTATTTGATGAGAGGGAATTTAATATCAAGAGGTGCTAAATGCTATTAAGTTGTTAAGTAGGTACCTGAAAGGTACAAAGAGAATTCTCAAGTGTCCTAGAAGTAACCACAGCAGGAAACAAATACCAGCTCTCTGGCACAGGGAATGAGGAAGATGTTGGAAATGTTAAATGTAGAAACCTAGGAGACAGTCCTTGCAGAGCTGAAACTCAGGGCTGTGAGAAGGGGGCTCTCATGGCTGGTGAGCCAAATGCATGAGCTCTGAGGAGTGACCTGCTGGGCTTGGGACCCAGATCTTTGAAGAAGGACTGCTGGAGGCTGGGACTGGCAAGATGGCAAGTGTGACGAAACAGGCTTTTTCCACACTGAAAGAACTAACGGCACATTGGATCCAGCTGTTGCTTTGGGAAGGAACAACTGCTATGGGGTGAAGAAGTATTGCTTGGGTGATACTACTGGGAACAGAGAGCAGAAAGGAAGCCCTTTGGAAGCTGGGAGGAATGAAGATATCCCTTCTTCCTCTTCGAGACTTGCAGTCTCCTTCTGACACCGCCATTGGTGGAGTCTAACATGGAGCCAGCTAACCCAACCGAAATGTGGTTTGCACAGTCCCAGCCCCAGCCGGCAGTACAAAACTGAGTATTAAAGGGTGGGTTTGAAGCTGAGAGACAGCTCAATAACTTGCACAGTACTCAATACATTTCTGTTGAAAGAAGATATTGAATGCATTGTAATGTCTTCAAAAATCATTTGAATTGACTAAACATTAAGCATGCTGCTGATAATAAATAGCAATTAAAAAATTATCCACAGGACACAGAGGCAATTGAGGCTTGTCAGGCTACAGCCAAGTTAAGTAATCAATTTCTATCACAGGCAGTGAATGATACTCTGTTTCCTGGCAGCTGAGGTAAAAATGGAAATATGCCATGCATTAAAATTTAATTATAATAGTGCAGAGAGAACAGCACTTTATCTAAAGATAAAGTTATTTTTTTTCCCCAAAGCAGAGGTTTGATATTTTCAAGCATGCATATTTGTTTGAAACCCCACAATTCAACACCCGGCAACATGAAATAAAAAGACTCAGTCTTGCTTACATTTTAGCTCATAGTAATGTGTGTGTGTGTGTGTGGTATGTGTGTGTGTGTGGTATGTGTGTGTGACCAGCCGTTGGCCTCATCTATAAAAGAACATCAATACATAAACTAGCAAACATCTCATTTTAAGAACTAGATTCTCAGGAGCCATCAGGATGAATTAGGAGCAAAATGCATGCCTGAATAAGAGAATAAATCCACCTGTGGGCCAAGAGTGACTGAATCCCTAACAAAAGACATAATAGATTGACTTCCTGCCTGAGGATACTTAAAATAGAATGTCTACCAATTACAATGAATTTTTTGTTTTGCATAATTTTATGCTGAGTTGTTCCTTATAGAAGTAAGATGCCAATAGACCTACACTGCTTCTTATGTTCACTCTTAGAGAATACGACAAGGTTATCCGCAAAAAGAAGGATGCTTGTATTTCTCTTTATTGCAGCAGGAGGAGATAAAGTCAATTCATTTCATACTTGTCCTATGTTGATAAAGACTTTTTAAAAAAAGGTGCTATAACTTAGTCCTGCTTGGTATCATTTAAGGCTGTACTGTTCTTCATGATGAAGATATTTCTGGCTACTCTAATTTTGGCAAATATGTTAAGTGAGAGAGACAGTAATAGTCAAGGTGACTGTCTGGATTGCATGAGTTGGCCCGTAAACAATTGTCCATAGAATCAGAGGTGGATGGTGGAGCAGTGATGAAGATTACATACAGCCTTGAGATGTTCTTAAACCCAAGGCACACCAATGCAAGTGCATTGAGAAATAGTTATATTTTCAATTTTGAAACATGGATTAAAAAGATAACCTCAAGAAAATGAGATGACAAGCCAAAGACTAGGAGAAAATATTTGCAAAAGACACATCTGATAAAGGACTGTTATCCAAAACATACAAAGAACTCTTAAGACTCAATAATAAGAAAACAAGCAACCTGATTTAAAAAGTGGGCCAAAGACCTGAAGATATTTCATAAAAGAAGATATACGATGGCAAACAAGTGTATGGAAAGATGCTCCACGTCATATGTCATCAGGGAAATGTAAATTAAAAACAACGATGAGGGCTTCCCTGGTGGCGCAGTGGTTGAGAGTCTGCCTGCCGATGCAGGTGACGCGGGTTCGTGCCCCGGTCCGGGAATATCCCACATGCCGCGGAGCGGCTGGGCCCGTGTGCCATGGCCACTGAGCCTGAGCGTCCGGAGCCTGTGCTCCGCAACGGGAGAGGCCACAATAGTGAGAGGCCCGCGTACCGGAAAACAAACAAACAAACAAAAAACAAAAAAACAACAATGAGATACCACTGCATACCTGTTAGAATGGCCAAAATTCAGAAAATTGACGACAACTACAACAGCAAATGCTAGCAAGCGGATACGGAGCAACAGAAATGCTCATTCACTGCTGATGGGGGTGAAAACTGATATAATCCCTTGGGAAATAGTTTGACAGTTTCTTATAAAACCAAACATACTCTTTCTTACCATACAATTCAGCAATCATGCTTCTGGATATTAACCCAAATGAATCTAAAATTCATGTCCACACAAACCCACACATGGATGTTTATAGTAGCTGTATTAATCATTGCTAATTGGAAGCAACCAAGATGCTCTTCAGTAAGAAAATGGATAAATGGTGCTATATCCATCCATACAATGGAATGTTATTTAATGCTGAAAAGAAATGAGCTATCAAGCCATGCAAAGACATGGAGGAAACTTAAATGCATGTTACTAAGTGAAGGAAGATTGTAACCAATAAACCAATCTGATGTCAGATGTAGATAATGGGGGAGGTTGTGTGTAATATGAGAACTCTCTGTACTTTCTGTTCAATTTTGCTGTGAAACTACAACTGCTCCAAAAAATAAAGTATTAAATTTTTAAAAAGCATGGATTGATTGCCTATGTTACATTGAAACTAATATTTTATCACAACTTGACTTCTTCTTCTCTTACCTAGTGAGAAGTGAGGAGGAAGTGGTTCCCTATTTATATTCCTCACCTCTATAACAGCTGGCTCACAACTCTTACTCCATTTTCTATCATTTCCCTCATTTTCTGTCTCCTATTAGTTCTGTTAATGGCAACTGTTAAATAAGGAAAAAACTGCTTTCAGGGTAACAATCAAAAGTTTTTCTTAAAAAGTGATCAAGATTATTTAAATTGGTACCCTGGAGACAGTGTAGTTAGAACTCTTGAGAAATTCTGACCACATCCGTCTCACTAATCTAATCTCTCTTCTCATTACTAACTGATTCCAAATTCCATTAATTCCCTAGCCTGACTATGGTGTAAACTTTCCAGAAGTCTCTGTAAGAAACACTTTCTGCTTCATGGAACTTCTTGCATACCACTCAGTCTGCTTTCCCTTTGAAGGCCTGTTCATAAGACAGAATGGGAGAGTGAAGGTGAGTCAGAGAGATTCTATCACTGACAGCTGTACATTGTTAATAATACTAATAGCTACCTAATATGAACCACCAACCACGTGCCAGACACCATGTTTGGTGTTCAAATGAAAGTAAGTATTGTGCCCTTTATAGTTGAGGAAACCAAGGCTCAGAAAAGGCACATAACTTACCACAGGCCACAAGGCTGATGGTTTTCTGGATCCTCTGTTTGCAAGTGTCAGAAATAAGGCTCCTTTATTAGTTACCTATCTTATATGTAGTAGTGTGTATATGCCAATCCCAACTGTATAGCACAGGGAACTCTACTCAATACTCTGTAATGACCTATATGGGGAAAGAATCTAAAAAAGAGTGGATATATGTATATGTATAACTGATTTACTTTGCTGTACACCTGAAACTAACACAACATTGTAAATCAACTATACTCCAATTAAAAAAAAAAAGACATAAGACTCCAACTCATTTAGGCAAAAAAGGATAAGGTTTGCCTAAAAATTTACAAAGAAGTTTAAATAAACAGACCAAATGAAGGTCACAGATGCAGCCTGGCTTTAGGGATAATTAGAACCAGCGACTCAAAGTCTCTCATCTTTTTCTGTATCTCTCCTCTCTGGTCTTCTCCACATGTGTCACTTATTCCCTCTTATTGCAGACAAGTTTTCTCCCTTTGGCAGGGAGAAAACAGCTCCAAAGATTTTTATCTTAAAATGTCTGTCCCTGGAGAGATACTTTCTTTGCACTTATCAATTCAAAAAATCCTGACAAGAATGGCCATCATCAAAAAATCTAGAAACAATAAATGCTGGAGAGGGTGTGGAGAAAAGGGGACACTCTTGCACTGCTGGTGGGAATGTGAATTGGTTCAGCCACTGTGGAGAACAGTATGGAGGTTCCTTAAAAAACTACAAATAGAATTACCATATGACCCAGCAATCCCACTACTTGGCATATACCCTGAGAAAACCAAAATTCAAAAAGAGTCATGTACCAAAATGTTCATTGCAGCTCTATTTACAATAGCCAGGACATGGAAACAACCTAAGCGCCCATCATCGGATGAATGGATAAAGAAGATGTGGCACATATACACAATGGAATATTACTCAGCCTTAAAAAGAAATGAAATTGAGCTATTTGTAATGAGATGGATAGACCTAGAGTCTGTCATACAGAGTGAAGTAAGTCAGAAAGAAAAAGACAAATACCGTATGCTAACACATATATATGGAATTTAAGGGAAAAAAATGTCATGAAGAACCTAGGGGTAAGATAGGAATAAAGACGCAGACCTACTGGAGAACGGACTTGAGGGTATGGGGAGGGAGAGGGGTGAGTTTTGACAGGGCGAGAGAGAGTCATGGACATATACACACTAACAAACGTAGTAAGGTAGATAGCTGGGGGGAAGCAGCCGCAAGGCACAGGGATATTAGCTCGGTGCTTTGTGACAGCCTGGAAGGGTGGGATGGGGAGAGTGGGAGGGAGGGAGACGCAAGAGGGAAGACATATGGGAACATATGTATATGTATAGCTGATTCACTTTGTTATAAAGCAGAAACTAACACACCATTGTAAAGCAATTATACCCCAATAAAGATGTTTAAAAAAAAAAAAAAATCCTGACAAAAAAAGTTCTGTTCATCTTGCCCACCCCTCTGCGTTAATTAACTCTTTCTCTTCCTAAAGAAACCATGTGGATGACAAGAAATGGGAGTGGGATTGGAAAGAAGATCCAGGAGAACTGGAGACAATTCTCATAAGGCAAACTCTGAGATGTTCACTACAAAAACCATGATGTGAGGCCTACAAATATTGGTCTCATTATACAAGTAAGGAAAATAAAAGTTAACTAATTAAAAGAAATGAAAGTGTAAATTGCTCAACATTACCCAAGAAATAAGTGTATGGGACTGCGTTAAGTTCTCTCTAAGTTCACTGTGTTTTTGTCTGTATCTGTTTCCAGCCCTAAGCAAAGAAGGTGGCTCAGAGAAAGGTAGTGCTAGAGCGAAGGTTGATTCACAGCATCTCACAGGACCAAGCTGATGCCAAAGGAACTTGAAGTCCACAGACCAGATCAAAGCCCAGTCCCTCTGGCATCCACACTCTTAAGATAATTAGAGACAAACAAATTAACAAAGAATGAGAGTAATGATATTGATTGCTATCTTTATGCAGTGAAATTTGCTTATTTATTACATAAAATAAAACTTTGAAAAATAGGAAAGATTATCACCATTTCACATAAGAGGAAACTGAGACTGAGGCGAAAATATCTGCCTAACGCCATGGTTGATATTCAAACCTATATCTAACCAGCTTCAAAGTTTGTGTGATTTCCAAATATCTTCTACGTCCAAAAAGAAGGTGGAAAAGGATGTATAAAGATTCTTCCAGATAAAAATGGTAAATAACAGTAGCACCTGTATTTGCCTTGATCTCAGCTGGATGAGTGATCTCTGAAAATAAAGGGAACAACAGACACTTATGCGCTCAGCAGAGCTGGAGTCCTGGCAACTAAGAACAAGGGCTTGAATCTGATATCAAGACTCCAAATATTAATTGACACCCAGGGATACAGTTAAACAAGAGAGTCTTCCACCTGAGGAGCTTACATCTTCATTAGGAAAACAGACTAAAATTTTATGTAAAACAAACAAACAGGTAACTTATGTTTTACTATATACCATTAAGAAGTTAAAATAGGAAAATAGCGGTGAGTGAATGTGGATGCTGGGTTATTTAGTGGCGTCGGAGAAGCTCTCTCTTAGGAGAAGATGTGTACTTAGTCCTGAATTACAAGTCCCAGGCAGCCACGCAGAAATCTGGGTGGGGTGGGAAGTGAGAGGTGGGGAAAAGGACGGGGAAGATTGTTCCAAAGAGAAAGAGGATCACGTGCAAAGACTGAGAAGGGAACAAGGCTGATCTGTTCATAGGGCATAAAGAAAGCAAGGGTAGCTGGATTTCCGTAGTTGAGTTGAGAAATATGAGAAGAGGTTTGAGAGGTGAGGACCATCTGGATCCTGTAGGGCTTAGTAGGCAAAGCCAGGAGTTTGACTTTTTTAAAAAATTTATTTATCTTTTTATTTTTGGCTGCATTGGCTCTTCATTGCTGCACATGGTCTTTCTCTAGTTGTGGCAAGCGGGGGCTACTCTTTGTTGCAGTGGCTTCTCTTGTTGTAGAACACAGGCTCTAGGTGCACAGGCTTCATTAGTTGTGGCATGCGGGCTCAGTAGTTGTGGCTCATGGGCTCTAGAGCTCAGGCTCAGTAGTTGTGGCAAATGGGCTTAGTTGCTCCGCAGCATGTGGGATCTTACTGGACCAGTCATTGGATAGTTTTATCTGGGAAGTGATGAAATCTTATTTGTATTTTAGAATGATGACTCTGAAGGAAGAATTATGGGAGGGGAGGGCCCACTTGAAGGCATGGAGATCAGTGAGGCTGGAGGCCATTGTAGAAGAACAGACCAGAGACAACGGAGACTTAACTCAAGTTCTAGCAGTGAGATTTGTGAACAGTGGTCGGACCCAGGACACATTTTGATGGAAAAACATACAAGGTTGTATGTAGAGTGTGAAGAAAACAATCAAAACCCCCAAATCTTAGATTTTTGGCCTGTATGACAGGTTATATGGTAATGACATTTACTGAGATAGCAAAACCTTATGAGAGAACAGATATAGTAGGTGGGTAGGGGGAGGGATACTTCTGTTTTGTCCATGTTATGATTAGTATGCCTATTAGACATCCAAATGGAAAGTCATGTAGGCAGCTAAGTAAATGAATTTGCAAGTCAGGAAGGGGATTGGGACTGGAGATATAAAAGTAAGAGTCTTCAGTTTACAGATACCATTTCATTGAATTCATACCCTAGGGAAACACTGTAGATAAATAAACCAAGAAAGATAAAGATAGAGCCCTGTGTCACACCAAAATTTAGAGTGTTGGTGAAGAAAAAGCAGACTGTAAGTTGTTCAAGGTATAGTATGGTAGGTGGCAGGAAAAGAGAGGGATTGTGAGTCACAGAAGCCTAAAGAAAAATGTGTTTCAGGAAGGAGAAATAGGTCAATAATGATAAATGCTACCAAATTCGAGAGATCAAATAAATAAGGATAGAGAAGTCTGGATCATTATTCTTTCTACTGCAATTCACAGAGACCCACCTGAGATTATTTTAAACAATTTGGAAGTAGTTATCTCAGATATCAATAGGCCTAGACCCTGGGCTGTTCCAGGGGTCCTTAATTCAGAGGGGCAACAACACTGACAAGAACCAGATACCTTCTAATGATGGTGAAGGTTCTGAATATATTCAGTGTTCACTCTGACAGGCACTGTTCTAAGTATTTGTCATTTTTCTCAATCTCATTTACTCCTCACAATGTCCTTACAAGGTAGGTACTATTTTTTATACCCATAGTTTAAGAGATGGAGAACAGCTAGTAAGTGATAGGGCCAGGTTTTGAACCAAGTCAATCTGATTCTAGATTCTCTGCCCTTCACCACAATCCTATGTGGTGATTTAAGGAGAACTACTTGAGGCCAGGAGGTGAGGACACAGTGATGGAGGAGAAGACATTTGGAGGTAGAGACATGAGAGCTACAGGGAAGGGTGACAGATAATGAAGTCAAAGACACCCATTTCAAGGAAACTGGGGTTTTGAGAGAGAAGGAGGAGAGACAGCCTGGAAGTAACAGGAGAGAAGGAGGAGAGACAGCCTGGAAGTAACCGTGGGGAGCAAGGCTTAACAAGGTACAGAAGGATTTCAAGCATTTCCGACCAAAAGGACAACATGAAAAAATAACTCCAAATTTGGGCATCCAGAGGACTTGGCAGTTCCTGAGGGTTCTGTCCTATTCACTGTATTTTTATCCCAGGAGAGGAAGTTCTTGTGAAGTCCTTGTCCTCTAGCCCATCTTAGCCAAGAATCATACTCAGTTTAGGAGTGAAGCTATCAGGTTAACCAAGAGGATATCAAAATGAATTATTTTTGGTATGGTTCTCAGTCCAGTACTCACATGAAAGTATTTAAAAGAAAGAAAGAAAGAAACAAAAAACTGTCACATGTAGGGACTTTCCTGCTCTGTGAGAGTTTGCAAATAATGTAATTAGATGAAAATTTTCAAACGCAACTTTCTATGACAGGTTTTTTTTTTAACATCTTTATTGGGGTATAATTGCTTTACAATGGTGTGTCAGTTTCTGCTTTATAATAAAGTGAATCAGTTATACATATACATATGTTCCCATATCTCTTCCCTCTTGTCTATGACAGGTTTTTAAATAAATAAATAAACAAACCACTTTTCAAAACCAGTAGGCATATATCAGAGGTCAGCAAAGTGCAGCCCACGGGCCACTTGTGTTTCTGTGGCCTGAGAGCTAAGAATGCCCTTTATACTTTCAAATGGTAGGAAAAAAGTGATCAAAGACAAATAATATTTAGTGACATGCAAAAATTATACAAAATTCAAACTCTGAATGAAATAATTAAAATCTCATGACACATCAACATTAACAGATGAACATCTGCAAAATATTTTGATGATAGAGGACATCAGTTAAATGAAGTCTTACCCCTCAAGAAAATTCCATTTTTCTCATTCCATTACAAAAAAGAATACTCAATTATTATTATATTTTTAATTTCATCAGTAAAATATAATGGAAATTTGTTTTCCCTTGTGTTACAGAAGCACCTACATAATATTCTCAATTTTACCTCTCAGCCTGAAAAAGTTAAAAGTTTGGCTATCTGGCCCTTTATAGAAAAATGGGGCTGACTTTTTGTTATAGATAATGGGTGGAAGAAATTTATATTATTGTAGGTGTCTTAATGTAAATGTTATGAATGTGATATGTGTATGTCTGTCTATAAATGGAAGCATTTGATCACATATTCATTCGGTCAACATTATTGAACACCTACTATACACCAGAAAATGTCTTGGATGCTGAGGATACAATAAATGACCATTGCTCTCAAGAAAACCACAGTCTTATTATTTTAGTGTCATGGTAATTCTGGTAGAATTTAAGAAGAATGAAAGATTTCTCCAAAATTCTCCTTCAAGTGAATATGCCCTCCTCTTTCTCCCGCTCAATGTTCAGCTATTATTGAATATCATATTTCTATATAACAGTCTAGCAATTCCCTGTTTTTCTATTTAGGATGGAAAATGGGAGTCAGCAAATGTGACATCTCTCCCCTACCTTTAACTCCATTGGAATGTCTTGAGACCTCTCCCCCCCAGGCTTACCCCCGATTATGTCACTGAGTTTGCAGGGGTCCCGGCGTGCCACCTGGATAAACACATCCAAGGGAGGTGCCTCCGCCGAGCGGAACTGAGCATGGTCCATTATCTTAGCAACTGCACTGCTCATCCAGAGAATCAAGTCCCAAATCCATTGCCTTATTTTTCAGTAGCTAACTCTTAACCTTTTCTTTCTCAATTGCCTCTGACATCAATTGTTCTACAGGATTTCAGTGTGGGTTTAGGAGACTGAACAGCCAATGAATACGGGGCATTCTTATAGCATGCAATCACAACTTGTGTTTAGCTTTCATAACAAAATCTTATCCAAAACCATCTCAAAGAAGCCAAAACCAATCCAAAACCACTTCCCAGGTCCACATTGCATAACGAGTGGATACGTTCTTTCCCACAAGATAGACGAAGGGCGCTAGGTAGCCTGATGCCTGCATAAGAATGGTGGAAGTATTTGTCTATCACGTCTGAGCTACAAAAATTGCAAGACTTCTGCTTCCATGTTGTTTATGAAACGTTTTCCTATTCGCATCCATTGCTATTCCTTCTCTGACTGCTGGGAAGAATCTGTTGCTCTTTCTCCTTCCTCACATCCTAACGAAATATAATTATTGTGGGAGTAGGAGAATGGGGAATTTAAGGCTTTCACTTGATACCCACAGATCAAGAAATAGGGGAGAGAAAGAATGAATATTTTTAAGAGCTGCACTGATAGAAACAAAGGAACCGGGGGGCATGGAGCTTTTAATCATTAAAATATTTTTCTTATTTCCCAAGTATCTCGCTTCCTTAAGCTTTATTAACACCACTAAGCTTGTGTGTCACGGAAATAGCAAGGATTTGGGAATGTTTACTTGGTTCAGTTATCACCTCTCTCCCAAAATGTCTCCTGGGCAGCAGTGAGATTATCTGAACCCTGAGTCCATGGGAAAGAAATCTTCATTCTTTCCCTTTTAGATTAACAGATACTCATAACTGGGAGGTCTCTTGTGCTGTAGCTCGTGCACTTTGTACAGAGGGCAGGCTTTTGCCAATACTGGCCCAGGAAGGGATAAAAGAATGAATTAAAGGATAGAGGGGATAGAAATTAGAGATTTTTTTTCTAAGTCAGAGAAAAATTAACTGTGCAGGGAGTACAGGATCACATGGAAACATAGTGAGCAGAGGTCCAGATTATACAAAATGATTCCAGGCAGCTCCATACCCCGCTCCACCACACCCTCCAGCCGAAAGAAGGACATTTCTTCAATCGTTTCACCATGGTCTCTAAAACTGCCAGCATTAACAAAATTCTCTAAGGATGTAATAAAAAAAGATATTTATTTTAACTTAATAAAACCAATCTGATGCCACTTTGGTAAGAAAATCACACATGAACTGATTAATACATTTTTGAGCTTGGGTTAAGCCTCATCTACACCCACTACCATCAAAAGAAGAGTCTTCAATCAACAGCACTTTGTGCATTCCACATCTTTGGGAAGGCATCCCAACCTTTGTCAGAATCCTTAGAGCCATTCTAGATGCCTCACCTCCCTCTCCCCAAACAATGGCATAAGCAATCCCTAAAATGTACAATTTCTCTTTCCTAAATATCTCTCAAATCTGTCTCCTCTTCTCCACCCACACTTGCACTACTTCAGTCTAGCTACCCCATCTCTCCTCTGGATTTCTGACTTGAACTAGGTAGCCCTATTCCCTGACTCTACCTAAAAAAGAGACACTTCTACGTTGCACATCTGATCTTGACACCTTCTTGCAGAACTTTCCCTTGGGTTTCCCACAGCTCTCAGAATAAAGCTCACACTCATCCTTGTGTTTAGAGTTCACTTGTCTAGTGGCCTGTCCAGAACAAATCCCAGAATGCATTTAGGGGCCTCCATGCTCTGCCGCAGTGACATTCCTTCCAATGTTTTATGCTGTCTCATGCCTTTGCATCTTTGCGGTGAGACTGGATATTCTTGCCTATCTCATGAAACTGTGTACTCCATAAGCATAAGTACCATGTCTTGTTTATTGTTGTAGCCATGGCACCTGACATGGTGTCTGGCACATGGCAGAATGAGACAAAGAACTGGTAACTTCTAAATCAAGTTGACAATTCCAAAAGGAAGGAGTGTTCACAGACCAAGTGCAGGTACCACAGTGATGAGGGTGCAGTTATATCTGACAGTAATAGGAAAATCAGAGGGTCCCAGAAATTGGGGCTGAAGGAAGAAGGATAGGGTGAGTGATGGCACCAGGAGAAAAAAAGAAATGCTTAAAAACAAACTGTCTGGTGCATAATTTTGCAGAGGGCTGGCCCTGATGTGAAGGGTGGCTCAAAGGGAAATTACTGCCCGACATAGGAGTAAAGAATACCAATTATTTTCCTCTTAAGTAGGGCCAGACCAACTCAACAGAAAACCAGAGAGGACAGGCCCTGCTTTCCTGGAAGGAAGCTGATGGTGCTGGTGCCATCGGCTGGATTGACTAAGGAGACATGATCCAGGAGCCACCCAGCTGAAGGCTGGTACACCACAGACAGACATGCTTCTAAGACCTGCGGCAATTAGGAATTCAAGGTTAGCCCCAAATTTTCAGATGAAGCCTTCTAATTTTCCTTTTCCCTCCCCTGAGCTTCTTCCAGGAAACCTGCCTTGTCCTCAGCTGTGGTTGGAAAAGATCAAATATGCCCTTTACCGAAAAGGCAGGGTTTTCCTCTCCTTCCTGCTCCTTCGTGTGTACCCACATGTGACGGCTCATACAGGGACACCCCTGGGGCCTCTGACATGGAGCTGCCTCCACTCTTGGCCTATAATCCTTTGTGTAGACTGAGGACACCAGGTCAAGGTGGAAGGCCAGACCTGCTAGTCCAGGACCATTAATGATGATAGAATAATGTCACCATAAAAACCAGCATTTTGATTAGAATTTTTCTGAGATATATTTTGAGCTCAGATGATTTCTGGATGCTTTTGTGCCATGCCTTCATAATTTCACTCATGTTAATTTTTACTAAAAATATTATCAGGGTAAGTAGGCAAAATGAGAAAAAAAAATAGCCTATTCTTTTAATTGGAAAAAAAAAAAAAGCTGTTGAAATGGGAGAAAGAAATTCGATTCCAACTTGGTACCCAATCTGTTCTCTCAGTATTCCAATAAGATTTCCAAACTTGCCTAGACATTCTCCACCTGCTTCCCGTGGGTACACAGTAGGACTTTCCAGTAGGTTTCTTCTGTATATCCACTTCCCCCATTCTGCCCAGTTGTATCAGTACTTATAACTCATGTATTATAGAATCATTCCCCTTCCACTTCTGTCCCTCTCGTCAGTTTGTGGACTTCTGGAGGATAGGAATTTATATCAATGATCTCAACTTGTCACTGTTAGGTCACTCTTTCCTGCCAAACACCACTTGCTGTGTGCCACTGCTGGAATGTAAGCACATAATGGGCAGGGAACATGGCTTATTTCAGTATATCAGACAATGAGAAGACAATGGGTAAGTACTGGTTGCTTGTCTGATTTGGCCAAAACATTGGTTGGTCACATATTTCCATGCCCAAAAGTTTGTATTCATGTACAATGCTGCCGTATCTGAAACGTTCATTTTCTCACAATGAGTTAAATACTGCAGACGGAAGGATTCTCTCTCTTGGCCTCAGCCCATGATAGGGTTATGATGAGGAAGGTGTTGTTAGCACTTAACAGGATTTTGAACCTGAGGCACCATGCGATGGTGGTAATGAGGGTCATTCCTCTCACTCAACACCCTCGCAGAGAAACTTGCACAGGGCTCAATCAGTAGCCCTAATGAAAGTCCTGGAAATGGAGAGACCACAGGGTCACTACAGAACATTCCTGAAGGGGGATGTGCTGGGTTTTATAAATCACAGGGTTCCTGACCCAAGGAACACTCACTTTCCTTGACAATCCCACAGTATTTTTAGCCATTGAGTTGGTTAGTTCCCTGTCTGGATAATATTCCTCTTTTGTTTGCTCAACTCTTGATTCTTCCTTCCTTCCTTCCTGTTGTGAAGTGATATGTTTACTATGTATTGCTAAATCACTGTGTTTTTATGGCCAAGATGCTCAAAACCCTTTTTTTTTTTTCCATCTGGAGGGAAAAACCATTACTTAAAAAAAAAAAGAAAAGCATGTCTCTTACATGAACTGAAATGTTTCACTTTATTTTCTACCACATTCTGAACACTTCCAGGTCATCGGGTATCATGAAGCACATAACATGTATTATTTCATTTAACACTCACCATGTTGATAGCGAGAGACCTGTCCTTATCCTCAGTTTTATTTATGGGGGAATAAGCACAGAGAAACTTCCCCAAAGTCACCTGCTAATAAATGGTAGAGCCATAATTTGAACCCGGGTCAGTGAGACTCCAAACTTTAACCCTTAGCTACTAATTCTCCATAACTTTGAAGCATGTATCTTCATTTCCCATTGCTCCCTCCAATCCTGTCCATCAGTTTCAAAAAAAAAAAATCCCTTGCCTAATGGAATTGTGTATCACACAAAACCACAGAAATCATAGATTTCCTCACCTTCCGTCTTACAGATGTAGATAACAAAGACCTAAATTATTTAAATGGCTTACATAAGATGTCAAAGCTACTTCATGACGTCTCAAGTCAAAATTAGGTTTTCTTGTCCTCCTGCAGGTCTCTTATCCTTGTTACAACACTGACTTCTTGAGTCCCTTATATTTTTACTATGACTTTATGATGAGCAGTATTTCTTTTCCTTCCTTCAAGAAGCTCTGTTTTGCCAGAGGAGAATGAAGCATCTTAGAAGGAGAAATCCAAATATATCATTTGAAGCTATTATACACACAGAGATACATTAAACTTTCTGGATGCTTAAGACATCTTGGTTATGAAAAATAATTATGTAAATGAAGATGTTAATTCATACTTTCTCACTTTATAAATTACCCCTAGGAATTGACTTGGCTGGTGAATAAAACTAAATACAAGCAAGGCCAATGTTAGGCAAACCTGAAATGAGGCATATTTGTTTTGGATGACCTCCCATGTGCTTCTGGCCCTTCCACACCTCCTGGCATTTATCTTCTTCTTTGCTCATCTCTCACCTGCCCAAAGTATCTCACTGATTTAGCTGCCCAAGCCTACCCTGTACCAACTTCTCTCTCACCTCTCTGTTACTGTTACTCTCTCTTCCTCCCTCCCCCCAGCTCTCATTCCCTAAGCTGGATGATCTCCCTCAAGGGTTAGAGGGCCTCTATCATTCTTTTCCATGCTTTTCCTGTCCCTTTCCCTATGTTCTGAGAGCACCTATGACTTTCTAATACCTCCTCCAACCCACTCCCTACAGAAGAATTCCACCAGAATGGGGCATTGCTGTAATTTTGGGATCCTTCCAATACCTTCTTTCCATGATTACCACCTGGTCGACACTTAGCTGTTTGAATGTCATTTCCGCATGTCCTGTTCTCTTAGGTGGCTAATGAATTTATTAATTTCACTATTAATATTGTTAATAATTAATAACATTAATAAATTATTGACACCCATACTTATTAATATTATTTAAATCTCATTAAAATAATATTTATTATTATGAATTTCATTAAATAAATGTTGGTTAAATAAAATCAATAAACTAACCCCTGTCAAGGTGTGAACTCCCTAATGTGTCACCCCACATAGTAATCGAGTTCAAAAGCACAAGTGAGGGTGCAGAAGACTCTCTAGGAGTGACTACATTTGAAGGCGGGTATCAATCCCAGTTTCTCAAATCTCGTCATGGAGACCAATCACTGCCGGCATCCTCTGACTCCAAAGTTAAGATTATTTATCATTTCATTACCATTCATTCTTCATTATGTCTATTACAGCTTGTTCCCAAGCAGATGGTTTATAATTTCATGAGATAGTAGTGCTTTATTTTTTCTTTCATTTACAGGGTTTATTTTTCAATTGAAAAAGTAATGCAAGTTTGTTCTAATAATCAAATCTAAGAATACTTAGAACAATCAAATCTAAGATTAACAATCTCACTCTACCTCATTTCTACTCCATTCAGCCCTGAAGTAATAAATGTTAATGGTTTGGTGTGAATCCTTCCACCCCTTTCTCTATGATACAAAAAATTATATTCAAAATAAATACACATGTTCACACAAAGATATAAACATATAGAAATAAAATATTTTAATTATGTTCCAAACATCAGATCACCTTATGCATATGGATTCCTTGCTTGCTTTCCTTCTTAATAATATGTCATGGACATCCCTCTGGTCATTATATTCTGTATTATGGAGTACTATGATTTAGTCAATTTTCCTTCTATTGACAGATATTCAGTCTGTTATTTCTATTGCCACTACAAATAACAATACAGGAAATATCATTAACTGTAGCTTTGCATTTTAGAGGCTATTTTTATCTGTGGGATATATTTCCCCAAATGGGATTGCCTAGGTCAAAGAATACATACGTTATTTTGTGGAAAAGACTGGTTAGCACAATTCACACTCTCCTGAACAACATCTGAGAGTGTCCGTATCCTTAGCAGACTTATGATAGAAAAAAATTGATAAAAATATTATGAGTTACAAGCATACAATAGGTCCATGTGGGCTTGTATGTAATACAGTGAGACATCTAAAATGTAGGGTCTGTGGTAGAAGGAAAAGGGCCATCTTTCAATACATATCCTAGCATTTTTACACAGGTTAAAGCTTGTTGGAAATAGCACCAGTGACCTTTCTTGGAGTGTAAAGATGGAGGTGGACATTTTACAAAAGATGAATATAGCTTTAAGGAGAGGGGTGGAAGGAGGAAGGATGGTGTTATTGCCAGGCAACCCTCAAGAAAACTGCTCTGATTTGACATGTGTCAATGAATAATTTAGCCAGAGATATTAAGCAACTTGACCAAAGTTTTACAGATAGAAAAAGGCAGTAATGGGATTTAAATGGAAGGCTATGTGGCTTAAGACCTCATACAAATTCAACTATACTAGGTGACTTCTCACCCAGGTCTAGTACTGTAGTACTTATAATAGCTGTGATGATTAATTCTAGGTGTCAACTTGACTGGGCCACGGAGTGCCCAGATATTTGTTTAAACACTATTCTAAGTGCATGTGTGGGGGTGTTTCTGGATGAGATGAACATTTGAAGAGGGAGACTGAGTAAAGTAGATTGCCCTCCCCAACGCAGGTGGGCCATCTCCAACCTACTGGAGACCTGAATAGAACAAAAGACGGCAAAGGGAGAATTTGCTCTCTCTGTTTTCAAGCTAGAACACTGGTCTCTCCTGCACCTGGACTGGAACTTACACAACCAGTCCTCCTTGTTTTCAAGTCTTCAGACTCAGACTAGAACTATACCACCAGTTCTCCTGGGTCTCCAGAGGATCATGGGTCTTCTCATCTCCATATTGTGTGAGCCAATTCCTTATAATAAATAGAATAATATCTGTCCTATTGGTTATGTTCCTCTGGAGAATCCTGACTAATAAAATAGCCAACATGTATTGAATTACTATGTTTGAAGCGCTGGATGCTAATAACTTTTTTCAAACTATCTCATTTACTCCATTACAAAAACCCTAAGAGGTAGGCACTATTATCCCATTTTACAAATAAGGAAACTAAGATTCAGAGAATTTTAAAAACTTGGACTGCACGAATTATACAACTAGTACCATAGAAAGTAGAAGTATCAGGATACCAGGGCTCAAAACCAAACTCTTACCTTCTGTGATTTTCTTCTGCAAGCAGTTTAATCTGCCTCTCCCTCTTCATCACCATTGCTACTATCCTGGTCCAGACCCTCTTTATTTCACCCTGTTCTATTTATCTCCTCCCTTTCTATTCCCATTAAAAGGTAGCTATTTCATCTTAAACATCAAGACCTTTTAGATAAATGCATAGACAGTTGTATATCCTCCCCCATCACTAGGATAGATTATTCATGAATAAATCCTTACAGTTTCATCCCCAGCTATCCATGAACAGAGAGATGGATTGATAAAAAATGAAAAAGCATATAAGTACAGTGAAATCATTATAGGCAGCTTAAGAACTCTCCTATTCTTTGAGTTCCTCTACTAAGTTCTTGTCAAGAGATTTTACCATTAATACAAAAGGGTAGTCAGTGGAACACAAGTTTGTTTGTGTTGATTTTAAACATAATACAGAGTTGCAATTGATTATGGACAAGGAAAGTATCTATTTCTTGACCCCGTAATCACACCCAAACACATATCTTAGCATTAAATCTAAAGAAGCTATTTCCTGTCATTAAAATTTGATATGATATATCATATAGTATGTATACACAGGATGGTGTTGTGTGGCTTCAAAAGCTATTTATTTATTTTTTGAGGGGGGCACAGCTTTTTAAAGATCTCAGTTTTCTACAAATTAACATAATGGTGAGAATTTCAAGGAAGTTTCAGATTTCAGAAGGAATTGGCCAATGTCTACCCAAACCCCAAATGTGTAACCACAAAAGTTGATTCCTTTGTAAAGGACATTTTTCCCCTTCCCACAGACATGTCAGCTGAGCAACCCTGCACATGGCGAGTCTCAAGAACCAATGGGAAAAATAGGAAATAAACCATAGGCTTCTTTCCAATGTTCCAAGAAAGAGACAGTGGCGAGAACTTTAGACACTGGAATTTGGTAGGACAACAGCCCATTTATACTTTTCAGTTCTCTCTTGGAGACTCACTAGGTTCTACTTCCCTTGCTATCTCAAAATCTTATGGTTTCTAAAGATGGCTATTCAAAAAAGATACATCTACAATTAATCTATGGCAAAGGAGGCAAGAATATACAATGGAGGAAAGACAGTCTCTTCAATAAGTGGTGCGGGGAAAACTGGACAGCTACATGTAAAAGAGTGAAATTAGAACACTCTTTAACATCGTACACAAAAATAAACTCAAAATGGATTAAAGACCTAAATGTAAGACCAGATACTATAAAACTCTCAGAGGAAAACGTAAACAGAACACTCTCTGACATAAATCAGATCAGTATCTTTCTGTATTCACCTCCTAGGGTAATGAAAATAAAAACAAAAATAAACAAATGGGACCTAATTAAACTTAAAAGCTTTTTCACAGCAAAGGAAACCATAAACGAAATGAAATGACAACCCACAAAATGGGAGAAAATATTTGCAAACGATGCAACCGACAAGGGATTAATCTCCAAATTACACAAACAGTTCATGCAGCTCAATATCAAAAAAACAAACAACCCAATTGTAAAAAGTGGGCAGATCTAAATAGACGTTTCTCCAAAAAAGACATACAAATGGCCAAAAAGCACATGAAAAGATGCTCAACATTGCTAATTATTAGAGAAATGCAAATCAAAACTACAATGAGGTATCACCTCATACAGCTTAGAATGGCCATCATCAAAAAGTAAATGCTGGAGAGGGTATGGAGAAAAGGGAACACTCCTACACTGTTGGTGAGAATACAAATTGGTACAGCCACTATGGAGAACAGTATGGAGGTTCCTTAAAAAAACTAAAAATAGAGCTACCATATGATCCAGCAATCCCACTCCCAGGCATAAATACAGAGAAAACCATAATTCAAAAAAATACATTCACCCCAATGTTCATTGCAGCACTATTTACAATAGCCAGGACATGGAAGCAACCTTAATGTCCACTGATGAGGAATGGATAAAGAACATGTGGTACATATATACAATGGAATATTACTCAGCCATAAAAAAGAATGAGATAATGCCATTTGCAGCAATATGGATGGACCTAGAGATTGTCATAGTAAGTCAGACAAATATCATATGATATCACTTATATGTGGAATCTAAAAAATGATGAAAATGAACTTATTTACAAAACAGAAATAGACTGACAAAATTAGAAAACAAACTTATGGTTACCAAAGGGGAGGGATAAATTAGGAGTTTGGGATTAACAAATACACACTACTACATATAAAACAGATAATCAACAAGGACCCAGGGAACTCTACTCAATACTATGTAATAACCTATATGGGAAAAGAGTCTGAAAAAGAAAAGATATATGTATACGTATAACTGAATCACTTTGCTGTACACCTGAAACTAACACAACATTGTAAATCAACTATACTGCAAAATAAAATAAAAATTAACCAAAAAAATATAGCCATTATTCACTTTGTGTGAAAAAAATAATTTAGTCTACTCCAGATAAAAATGGGGTGCCTTATCCACAAAGAAGCCACTAAAGTTTTATTCCTAGCCAATTTTTTTCTCTTTCAGTGAAAAAAATAAATACAGAATCTGACTTGCTTTGCATTCAGTGCAACTATTCTCTTTCAAATTAGGTAAAGCACTTTATCTTTTATCATCTACAGCTATAGTGAAAACTGATATTTACTTATAAGCTAACTTTCACCTAGTTGCTAAAGACATTTTGCACAGCATTTACCTAATTAAATCAGATAAACAAAGACAAAACGATAGGCCAGGGGATGGAGTGGCTTCAAGTTCATGACTTCCCCCTATGCGCCAACCTAGGAAGACTTCAGGATGGCCAATATTGAAGCTCTATCCTGGAGAGTCCAGGTCAACAGAATTTTTGGCCTGAGGGTTGTAAGTGGAGCATAGCTATGTCTGGGAAGCCAAAGTGCCGGTGTGCTGTGTAACCCTGTGTAAAATGGTGCGTAAATGTGTTCTTTGTTTTAGAGGTCCATTATATATTCTAATATGGCATGCATATATATATATATATATATATATATATATGCAGAATCTAGAGGGAAATCTTAAGTAGAAATATGACTAAAATGGGGAACTTGCAGAAATTCCTTCTGCTTAGTTTCTGTGGCCTCAACTCTGTAACCCAGGATGAACCAGAGGCTTCTTCTCTGTTGTCCCTTCTCTCTAATAACGGTGATTCTGTGTCCTTTGACTGCCCCATTCCTTAAGATAACCCCTCAATACACTATCCTCAGCCATATGTCCTTCCACTTCCAGTCGTCTGCTTGAATGACCTCTTTCAAAACACAGCAAATGGCACACATGAAAAAAGCAAATATATCAGGACTTCCCTGGTGGTGCAGTGGTTAAGAATCCGTCTGCTAATGCAGGGGACATGGGTTCGAGTCCTGCTCTGGAAAGATCTCACATGCCTCAGAGCAACTAAGCCCGTGCGCCACAACTACTGAGCCTGCACTCTAGAGCCTGCGAGCCACAACTACTGATCCTGTGTGCCACAACTACTGAAGCCCACACACCTAGAGCCCATGCTCCACAACAACAGAAGCCACTGCAATGAGAAGGCTGTGCACCGCAAAGAACAGCAGCCCCCACTCGCCACAACTAGACAAAGCCCACATGCAGCAAAGAAGGCACAACGCAGCCAAAAATAAATAAATAAATGTATTAAAAAAAGAAAAAGCAAATATAAAGTTGTCATTCCTGTGCATAAAACTAGTGTCTCCTTATCTGCTGCAAAATAAAATCCAAGTCCCTCAGGTTGACTCTCTGTGAATTGATTTAAAATCATACACACAGGAGATTGGTTCAGAATAGAAGGACATGCGTTCACTCCCTCTTGTGAGAGTACTGCAATCACAACAAACTGATGAACAATGCTCAACAGGAAGACACTGGAACTCACCGTAAAAGATACCCCACATCCAAAGACAAAGGAGAAGCCACAACCAGATGGTAGGAGGGGCGCAATCACAATTAAACCGGGGGGACCTTGAAGATGGCGTAAGAGTAAGACGCGGAGATCGCCTTCCTCCCCACGGATACACCAGAAATACATCCACACGTGGAACAACTCCTACAGAACTCCTACTGAAGGCTGGCAGAAGACCTCAGACCTCCCAAAAGGCAAGAAACTCCCCACGTAACTGGGTAGGGCAAAAGAAAAAACAGAGACAAAAGAATAAGGACGGCACCTGCACCAGTGGGAGGGAGCTGTGAAGGAGGAAAAGTTTCCACACACTAGGAAGCCCCTCCGCGGGCGGAGACTGCGGGAGGCAGAGGGGGGAGTTTCGGGACCGCGGAGTAGTGCACAGCGACGGGTGCGGAGGGCAAAGCGGGGAGATTCCTGCACAGACGATCGGTGCCGACCAGCACTCACCAGCCCGAGAGGCTTGCTGCTCACCCACTGGGGCGGGCGGGGCTGCGAGCTGAGGCTCGGGTTTCGGTTTTGGACGGAGCGCAGGGAGAGGACTGGGGTTGGCGGCTTGAGCATAGCCTGAAGGGGTTGGTGCGCCACGACTAGCCGGGAGGGAGTTCGGGGAAAAGCCTGCACCGGCCGAAGAGGCAAGAGACTTTTTCTTCCCTCTTTGTTTCCTGGTGCGCGAGGAGAGGGGTTTAAGAGCGCTGCTTAAAGGAACTCCAGAGACGGGCGCGAGCCGCGGCTAAAAGCGCGAACCCCAGAGACGGGCGCGAGCCGCGGCTACAACCGCGGACCCCAGAGACGGGTGGGAGACACTAAGGCTGCTGCTGCCGCCACCAAGGGGCCTGTGTGCGAGCACAGGTCACTCTCCACACCCCTCTTCCGCGGAGCCTGTGCAGCCCGCCACTGCCAGGTTCCCGGGATCCAGGGACAACTTCCCCGGGACAGCGCACGGCGGGCCTCAGGCTGGTGCAACGTCACGCCGGCCTCTGCCGCAACGTCACGCTGCCTCTGCCGCCGCAGGCCGGCCCCGCACGCAGTGCCCCTCCTTCCCCCATCCCCCAACCCCCGGCCTGAGTGAGCCGGAGGCCCCGAATCAGCGGCTCCTTTAACCCCGTCCTGTCTGAGCGAAAAAACAGACGCCCTCCAGCGACCTACACGCAAGAGGCAGGGCCAAATCCAAAGCTGAGCTCCTGTGAGCTGTGAGAACAAAGAAGAGAAAGGGAAATCTCTCCCAGCAGCCACAGAAGCAGCGGATTAAAGCTCCACAATCAACTTGATATACCCTGCATCTGTGGAATACCTGAATAGACAAGGAATGATCCCAAATTGAAAAGGTGGAATTTAGGAGCGAGATCTATGATTTTTTTCCCTTTTCCTCTTTTTGTGAATGTGTACGTGTATGCTTCTGTGTGACATCTAGTCTGTATACTCTAGCTTCCACCATTTGTCCTAGGGCTATATCCGTCCATGACTTTTTTTAAAAAATTCTTTTTCTTAATAATTAAGTTTAATTGTAATAACTTTATTATACTTTACCTTCGTTCTTTCTTTCTTTCCTTCCTTCCCTCCCTCCTTTAGACAACGAATCACCCCAAATTGAGGAGGTGGTCTCAGGGAGCAGGATTTATGATTTTTCCCCCTTTACCTCTTTTTGTGAAGGTGTATGTGTATGCTTCTGTGTAAGATTTTCTCTGTATAGCTTTGCTTCCAACATTTGTCCTAAGGTTCTATCCGTCCCTTTTTTTTTTTTCTAAATATTTTTTAATTCAATAACTATATTATACTTTATTTTATTTTTACTGTATCATCTTTTTTTCTGTCTTTTTTTCCTTCTTTCCCTCCTTCCTTCCTTCCTCCCTCCCTCCTTTCTTTCCTTCTTTGCTTCTTTCTTCCTTCCTTCCTTTCCTCCTTTCCCTCTTTCTTTACTCATACTTCTACTAATTCTCCCTACTTTTTCTCCCTTTTATTCTGAGCTGTGTGGATGAAAGGCTCTTGGTGCTCCAGCCAGGAGTCAGGGCTCTGCCTCTGAGGTAGGAGAGCCAACTTCAGGACACTGGTCAACAAGAGACCTCCCAGCTCCACATAATATTAAACGGTGGAAATATCCCAGAGACCTCCATCTTAACACCAGCACCCAGCTTCACTCAACGACCAGCAAGCCATAGTGCTGGACAACCTATGCCAAACAACTAGCAAAACAGGAACACAACCCCACCCATTAGCAGAGAGGCTGCCTAAAATCATAATAAGGCCACAGACACCCCAAAACACACCACCAGACGTGAACCTGCCCACTAGAGAGACAAGATCCAGCCTCATCCAGCACAACACAGGCACTAGTCCCCTCCACCAGGAAGCCTACACAACCCACTGAAACAACCTTAGCCACTGGAGACAGACATCAAAAACAACGGGAACTACGAACCTGCAGCCTGCAAAAAGGAGACCCCAAACACAGTAAGATAAGCAAAATGAGAAGACAGAAAAACACACAGCAGATGAAGGAGCAAGATAAAAACTCACCAGACCTAACAAATGAAGAGGAAATAGGCAATCTACCTGAAAAAGAATTCAGAATAATGATAGTAAGGATGATCCGAAATCTTGGAAGTAGAATGGACAAAATGCAAGAAACAGTTAACAAGGACCTACAAGAACTAAAGATGAAACAAGCAACGATGAACAATGCAATAAATGAAATTAAAATCACTCTAGATAGGATCAATAGCAGAATAACTGAGGCAGAAGAACGGATAAGTGACCTGGAAGATAAAGTAGTGGAAATAACTACTGCAGAGCAGAATAAAGAAAAAAGAATGAAAAGAACTGAGGACAGTCTCAGAGACCTCTGGGACAACATGAAACGCACCAACATTCGAATTATAGGGGTTCCAGAAGAAGAAGAAAGAAAGAAAGGGACTGAGAAAATATTTGAAGAGATTATAGTTGAAAACTTCCCTAATATGGGAAAGGAAATAGTTAATCAAGTCCAGGAAGCACAGAGGGTCCCATACAGGATAAATACAAGGAGAAACACGCCAAGACACATATTAATCAAACTGTCAAAAATTAAATACAAAGAAAGCATATTAAAAGCAGCAAGGGAAAAACAACAAATAACACACAAGGGAATCCCCATAAGGTTAACAGCTGATCTCTCAGCAGAAACCCTACAAGCCAGAAGGGAGTGGCAGGACATACTGAAAGTGATGAAGGAGAATAGCCTGAAACCAAGACTACTCTACCCAGCAAGGATCTCATTCACATTTGATGGAGAAATTAAAACCTTTACAGACAAGCAAAAGCTGAGAGAGTTCAGCACCACCAAACCAGCTTTACAACAAATGCTAAAGGAACTTCTCTAGACACGAAACACAAGAGTAGGAAATGACCTATAGTAGCGAACCCAAAACAATATATAAAATGGAAATAGGAACATACATATCAATAATTACCTTAAATGTAAATGGACTAAATGCTCCCACCAAAAGACACAGATTGGCTGAATGGATACAAAAACAAGACCCTTATATATGCTGTCTACAAGAGACCCACTTCAGACCTAGAGACACATACAGACTGAAAGTAAGGGGATGGAAAAAGATATTCCATGCAAATGGAAACCAAAAGAAAGCTGGAGTAGCAATTCTCATATCAGACAAAATAGACTTTAAAATAAGGACTATTAAAAGGGACAAAGAAGGACACTACATAATGATCAAGGGATCGATCCAAGAAGAAGATATAACAATTGTAAATATTTATGCACCCAACATAGGAGCACCTCAATACATAAGGCAAATACTAACAACCATAAAAGGGGAGATCAACAGTAACACATTCATAATAGGGGACTTTAACACCCCACTTTCACCCATGGACAGATCATCCAAAATGAAAATAAATAAGGAAACACAAGCTTTAAATGATACATTAAACAAGATGGACTTAATTGATATTTATAGGACACTCCATCCAAAAACAACAGAATACACATTTTTCTCAAGTGCTCATGGAACATTCTCCAGGATAGATCATATCTTGGGTCACAAATCAAGCCTTGGTAAATTTAAGAAAACTGAAATTGTATCAAGTATCTTTTCCGACCACAACGCCATGAGACTAGATATCAATTACAGGAAAAGATCTGTAAAAAATACAAACACATGGAGGCTAAACAATACACTACTTAATAATGAAGTGATCACTGAAGAAATCAAAGAGGAAATAAAAAAATACCTAGAAACAAATGACAATGGAGACACAACGACCCAAAACCTATGGGATGCAGCAAAAGCAGTTCTAAGGGGGAAGTTTATAGCAATACAAGCCCACCTTAAGAAGCAGGAAACATCTCGAATAAACAACCTAACCTTGCACCTCAAGCAATTAGAGAAAGAAGAACAAAAAAACCCCAAAGCTAGCAGAAGGAAAGAAATCATAAAAATCAGATCAGAAATAAATGAAAAAGAAATGAAGGAAACAATAGCAAAGATCAATAAAACTAAAAGCTGGTTCTTTGAGAAGATAAACAAAATAGATAAACCACTAGCCAGACTCATCAAGAAAAAAAGAGAGAAGACTCAAATCAATAGAATTAGAAATGAAAAAGGAGAAGTAACAACTGACACTGCAGAAATAAAAAAAATCATGAGAGATTACTACAAGCAACTCTATGCCAATAAAATGGACAATCTGGAAGAAATGGACAAATTCTTAGAAATGCACAACCTGCCAAGACTGAATCAGGAAGAAATAGAAAATATGAACAGACCAATCACAAGCACTGAAATTGAAACTGTGATTAAAAACCTTCCAACAAACAAAAGCCCAGGACCAGATGGCTTCACAGGTGAATTCTATCAAACGTTTAGAGAAGAGCTAACACCTATCCTTCTCAAACTCTTCCAAAATATAGCAGAGGGAGGAACACTCCCAAATTCCTTCTACGAAGCCACCATCACCTTGATACCAAAACCAGACAAGGATGTCACAAAGAAAGAAAACTACAGGCCAATATCACTGATGAACATAGATGCAAAAATCCTCAACAAAATACTAGCAAACAGAATCCAACAGCACATTAAAAGGATCATACACCATGACCAAGTGGGGTTTATTCCAGGAATGCAAGGATTCTTCAATATACGCAAATCTATCAATGTGATAAACCATATTAACAAATTGAAGGAGAAAAACCATATGATCATCTCAATAGATGCAGAGAAAGCTTTCGACAAAATTCAACACCCATTTATGATAAAAACCCTCCAGAAAGTAGGTATAGAGGGAACTTTCCTAAACATAATAAAAGCCATATATGACAAGCCCACAGCAAACATCATCCTCAATGGTGAAAAACTGAAAGCATTTCCACTAAGATCAGGAACAAGACAAGGTTGCCCACTCTCACCACTCTTATTCAACATAGTTTTGGAAGTTTTAGCCACAGCAATCAGAGAAGAAAAGGAAATAAAAGGAATCCAAATCGGAAAAGAAGAAGTAAAGCTGTCACTGTTTGCAGATGACATGATGCTATACATAGAGAATCCTAAAGATGCTACCAGAAAACTACTAGAGCTAATCAATGAATTTGGTAAAGTAGCAGGATACAAAATTAATGCACAGAAATCTCTGGCATTCCTATATACTAATGATGAAAAATCTGAAAGTGAAATCAAGAAAACACTCCCATTTACCATTGCAACAAAAAGAATAAAATATCTAGGAATAAACCTACCTAAGGATACGAAAGACCTGTATGCAGAAAATTATAAGACACTGATGAAAGAAATTAAAGATGATACAAATAGATGGAGAGATATACCATGTTCTTGGATGGGAAGAATCAACATTGTGAAAATGACTCTACTACCCAAAGCAATCTACAGATTCAATGCAATCCCTATCAAACTACCACTGGCATTTTTCACAGAACTACAACAAAAAATTTCGCAATTTGTATGGAAACACAAAAGACCCCAAATAGCCAAAGCAATCTTTAGAACGAAAAAAGGAGCTGGAGGGATCAGGCTCCCTGACTTCAGACTATATTACAAAGCAACAGTAATCAAGACAGTATGGTACTGGCACAAAAACAGAAAGATAGATCAGTGGAACAGGATAGAAAGCCCAGAGATAAACCCACGCACATATGGACACCTTATCTTTGATAAAGGAGGCAGGAATGTACAGTGGAGAAAGGACAGCCTCTTCAATAAATGGTGCTGGGAAAACTGGACAGGTACATGTAAAAGTTTGAGATTAGATCACTCCCTAACACCATACACAAAAATAAGCTCAAAATGGATTAAAGACCTAAATGTAAGGCCAGAAACTATCAAACTCTTAGAAGAAAACATAGGAAGAACACTCTATGACATAAATCACAGCAAGATCCTTTCTGACCCACCTCCTAGAGTAATGGAAATAAAAACAAAAATAAACAAATGGGACCTAATGAAACTTCAAAGCTTTTGCACAGCAAAGGAAACCATAACCAAGACCAAAAGACAACCCTCAGAATGGGAGAAAACATTTGCAAATGAAGCAACTGACAAAGGATTAATCTCCAAAATTTACAAGCAGCTCATGCAGCTCAATAACAAAAAAAAAAAAACAACCCCATCCAAAAATGGGCAGAAGACCTAAATAGACATTTCTCCAAAGAAGATATACAGACTGCCAACAAACACATGAAAGAATGCTCAACATCATTAATCATTAGAGAAATGCAAATCAAAACTACAATGAGATATCATCTCACACCAGTCAGAATGGCCATCATCAAAAAATCTAGAAACAATAAATGCTGGAGAGGGTGTGGAGAAAAGGGGACACTCTTGCACTGCTGGTGGGAATGTGAATTGGTTCAGCCACTGTGGAGAACAGTATGGAGGTTCCTTAAAAAACTACAAATAGAATTACCATATGACCCAGCAATCCCACTACTTGGAATATACCCTGAGAAAACCAAAATTCAAAGAGAGTCATGTACCAAAATGTTCATTGCAGCTCTATTTACAATAGCCAGGACATGGAAACAACCTAAGCGCCCATCATCGGATGAATGGATAAAGAAGATGTGGCACATATACACAATGGAATATTACTCAGCCTTAAAAAGAAATGAAATTGAGCTATTTGTAATGAGATGGATAGACCTAGAATCTGTCATACAGAGTGAAGCAAGTCAGAAAGAAAAAGACAAATACCGTATGCTAACACATATATATGGAATTTAAGGGAAAAAAATGTCATGAAGAACCTAGGGGTAAGATAGGAATAAAGACGCAGACCTACTGGAGAACGGACTTAAGGATATGGGGAGGGGGAAGGGTGAGTTTTGACAGGGCGAGAGAGAGTCATGGACATATACACACTAACAAACGTAGTAAGGTAGATAGCTGGGGGGAAGCAGCCGCAAGGCACAGGGATATTAGCTCGGTGCTTTGTGACAGCCTGGAAGGGTGGGATGGGGAGAGTGGGAGGGAGGGAGACGCAAGAGTGAAGACATATGGGAACATATGTATATGTATAGCTGATTCACTTTGTTGTAAAGCAGAAACTAACACACCATTGTAAAGCAATTATACCCCAATAAAGATGTTTAAAAAAAAAAAAAAAAATCACAATTAAACCAGATGCCATAACTGCTGGGTGGGTGACCCATAAACTGGAGAACACTTATACCACAGAAGTTCACACACTGGAGTGAAGGTCCTGAGCCTCACGTCAGGCTTCCCAACCTGGGTGTCTGGCAACGGGAGGAGGAATTCCTAGAGAATCAGACTTTGAAGCCTAGCAGGATTTGATTGCAGGACTTCGACAGGATTGGGGGAAACAGAGACTCCACTCTTGGAGGGCACACACAAAGTAGTGTGCACATCAGGACGCAGGGGAAGGAGCAGTGACCCCATAGAAGAGTGAACAGACCTATGTGCTAGTGTTGGAGGGGCTCCTGCAGAGGCGGGGGGTGGCTCTGGCTCACATCGGGGACAAGGACACAGGCAGCAGAAGTTCTGGGAAGTACTTCTTGGCATGAGCCCTCCCAGAGTCCACTATTAGCCCCACCAAAGAGCCGGGTAGGCTCCAGTGTTGGGTTACCTCAGGCCAAACAACCAACAGGGAGGGAACCCAGCCCCACCCATCAGCAGACAAGTGGATTAAAGTTTTAATGAGCTCTTCCCACCAGAACAACACACAGCTCTACCCAACACCAGACCTTCCCATCAAGAAACTTGCTCAAGCCTCTTAGATAGCCTCATCCACCAGAGGGCAGAGAGTAGAAGCAAGAACTAAAATCCTACAGCCTGTGGAACAAAAAACACATTCAAAGAAAAATAGACGAGATGAAAATGCAGAGGGCTATGTACCAGATGAAGGAACAAGATAAAACCCCAGAAAAACAACTAAATGAAGTGGAGATAGGCAACCTTCCAGAAAAAGAATTCAGAATAATGATAGTGAAGATGATCCAGGACCTTGGAAAAAGAATGGAGGCAAAGATAGAGAAGTGGCAAGAAATGTTTAAAAAGACCTAGAAGAATTAAAGAACAAACAAACAGAGATGAACAATACAATAACTGAAATGGAAAATACACTAGAAGGAATCAATAGCAGAATAACTGAGGCAGAAGAATGGATAAGTGACCTGGAAGACAGAATGGAGGAATTCACTGCCATGGAACAGAATAAAGATAAAAGAATGAAAAGAAATGAAGACAGCTTAAGAGGTCTCTGGGACAACATTAAATGCAACAACATTTGCATTATAGTGATTCCAGAAGGAGAAGAGAGAGAGAAAGGAACTGAGAAAATATTTGAAGAGATTATAGTTGAAAACTTCCCTAACATGGGAAAGGAAATAGCCACCCAAGTCCAGGAAGTGCAGTCCCAGACAGGATAAACCCAAGGAGAAACACGCCGAGACACACAGCAATCAAGTTGACAAAAATTAAAGGCAAAGAAAAATTATTGAAAGCAACAAGGGAAAAATGACAAATAAGATACAAGGGAACTCCCATAAGGTTAACAGCTGATTTCTCAGCAGAAATTCTACAAGCCAAAAGGGAGTGGCATGACATATTTAAAGTGATGAAAGGGAAGAAATTACAACCAAGATTATTCTATCCAGCAAGGATCACATTCAGATTTGATGGAGAAATCAAAAGCTTTCCAGACAAGCAAAAGCTAAGAGAATTCAGCACCACCAAACCAGCTCTACAACAAATGCTAAAGGAACTTCGCTAACTGGGACACACACAAGAGAAGAAAACGACCTACAAAAACATACCCAGAACAATTAAGAAAATGGTAATAGGAACATACATATCGATAATTACCTAAAACATGAAGAGATTAAATACTCCAACCAAAAGACACAGACTTGCTGAATGGATACAAAAACAAGACCCATATATATGCTGTCTAGAGACCCACTTCAGACTTAGGGACACATACAGACTGAAAGTGAGGGGATGGAAAAAGATATTCCATGCAAATGGAAATCAAAAGAAAGCTGGAGTAGCAATTCTCATATCAGACAAAATATACTTTAAAAGAAAGTCTATTACAAGAGACAAAGAAGGACATGAAATAATGATCAAGGGATCAATCCAAGAAAAAGATATAACAATTATAAATATATATGCACCCAAACATAGGAGCACCTCAATACTTAAGGCAAATGCTAACAGCTCTAAAAGAGGAAATCGACAGTAACACAGTAATAGTGGGGGACTTTAACGCCTCACACCAATGCACAGATCATCCAAACAGAAAATTAATAGGAAAAACAAGCTTTAAATGACACAACAGACCTGATAGACTTAATCGATATTTATAGGACATTTCATTGAAAAACAGCACATTACACTTTCTTCTCAAGCGTACATGGAACATTCTCCAGGATAGATCACATCTTGGGTGACAAATCGAGCCTCAGCAAATTTAAGAAAACTGAAATTATATCAAGCATCTTATCTGACCACAACACTATGAGATAGAAATCAATAACAGGGAGAAAAACGTAAAAAACACAAACACATGGAGGCTAAACAATACGTTACTAAATGACCAAGAGATCACTGAAGAAACCAAAGAGGAAATCAGAAATGAAAATGAAAACATGATGATCCAAAACCTATGGGATGCAGCAAAAGCAGTTCTAAGAGGGAAGTTTACACCAATACAAGCTTACCTCAAGAAACAAGAAAAATCTCAATCTAACCTTACACCTAAAGGAACTAGAGAAAGAAGAACAAACAAAACCCAAAGTTAGCAGACAGAAAGAAATCATAAAGATCAGAGCAGAAATAAATGAAATAGAAACAAAGAAAACAATAGCAAAGATCAATAAAAGTAAGATGTGCTTCTTTGAGAAGATAAACAAAATTGATAAAGCATTAGCCAGACTCAGCAAGAAAAAGAGGGAGAGGAGTCAAATCAATAAAATTAGAAATGAAAAAGGAGAAGTTACAACAGACACGGCAGAAATATGAAGCATCCTAAGGGACTACTACAAGCAACTCTATGCCAATAAAATGGACAACCTGGAAGAAATGGACAAATTCTTAGAAAGGTATAACCTTCCAAGACTGAACCAGGAAGAAATAGAAAATATGAACAGACCAATCACAAGTAATGAAACTGAAACTGTGATTAAAAGTCTTCCAACAAACAAAAGTCCAGGACAGATGGCTTCACAGGCGAATTCATCAAACGATTAGAGAAGAGCTAACATCTATCCTTCTTAAACTCTTCCAGAATATAGCAGAGGGAGGAACACTCCCAACCTCATTCTATGAGGCCACCATCACCCTGATACCAAAACCAGACAAGATACTACAAAAAAAGAAAATTACAGACCAATATCACTGATGAATATAGATGTAAAATCCTCAACAAAATACTAGCAAACAGAATCCAACAACACATTAAAAGGATTATACACCATGATCAAGTGGGATTTATCGCAGGGATGCAAGGATTTATCAATATACGCAAATCAATCAATTTGATACAGCATATTAACAACTTGAAGAATAAAAAACATATGATCATCTCAATAAATGCAGAGAAAGCTTTTGACAAGGTTCAACACCTATTTATGATAAAAACTCTCCAGGAAGTGGGCATAGTGGGAACCTACCTCAACATAATAAAGGCCATATATGACAAACCAACAGCAAACGTCATTCTCAATGGTGAAAAACTGAAAGCATTTCCTTTAAGATCAGGAATAAGTCAAGGATGCCCACTCTCATCACTATTATTCAACATAGTTTTGGAAGTTTTAGCCACAGCAATCAGAGAAGAAAAAGAAATAAAAGGAATCCAAATCGGAAAAGAAGAAGTAAAGCTGTCACTGTTTGCAGATGACATGATACTATACATAGAGAATCCTAAAGATGCCACCAGAAAACTACTAGAGCTAATCAATGAATTTGGTAAGGTTGCAGGATACAAAATTAATGCACAGAAATCTCTTGCATTCGTATACACGAATGATGAAAAATCTAAAAGAGAAATTAAGGAAACACTCCCATTTACCACTGGAACAAAAATAATAAAATACCTGGGAATAAACCTACCTAAGGAGACAAAAGACCTGTGTGCAGAAAACTGTAAGACACTGATGAAAGAAATTAAAGATGATACAAACAGATGGAGAGATGTACCATGTTCTTGGATGGGAAGAATCAATATTGTGAAAATGATTATACTACCCAAAGCAATCTACAGATTCAATGCAATCCCTATCAAATTACCAGTGGCATTTTTTACAAAACCAAAACCAAAAATCTTAAAATTTGTATAGAGACACAAAAGACCCCAAATAGCCAAAGCAGTCTTGAGGGAAAAAAACAGAGCTGGAGGAATCAGACTCCCTGACTTCAGACTATACTACAAAGGTACAGTAATCAAGACAATATGGGACTGGCACAAAAACAGAAACATAGGTCAATGGCACAGGATAGAAAGCCCAGAGATAAACCCATGCACCTATGGTCAACTAATCTATGACAAAGGAGGCAAGGATATACAATGGAGAAAAGACAGTCTCTTCAATAAGTGGTACTGGGAAAACTGGACAGCTACATGTAAAAGAATGAAATCAGAACACTCCCTAACACCATACACAAAAATAAACTCAAAATGGAAGAGAGACCTAAATGTAAGACCAGACACTATGAAACTCTTAGAGGAAAACATAGGAAGAACACTCTTTGACATAAATCACAGCAAGATCTTCTTTGAGCCACCTCCTAGAATAATGGAAATAAAAACAAAAATAAACACATGGGACCTAATGAAGATTAAAAGCTTTTGCAAAGCAAAGGAAACTACAAACAAGACGAAAGGACAACCGTCAGAATGGGAGAAAATATTTGCAAACGAATCAACTGACAAAGGATTAATCTCCAAAATATATAAATAGTTCATGCAGCTCAATATTAAAAAAACAAACGACCCAATCCAAAAATGGGCAGAGGACCTAAATAGACATTTCTCCAAAGAAGACATACAGATGGCCAAGAAACACATGAAAAGCTGCTCAACATCGCTAATTATTAGAGAAATGCAAATCAAAACTACAATGATGTAACACTTCACACCAGTTAGAATGGGCATCATAAGAAAATCTACAGACAATAAATGCTGGAGAGGGCGTGGAGAAAAGGGAACCCTCTTGCGCTGTTGGTGGGAATGTAAATTCATACAGCCACTGTGGAGGGCAGTATGGAGGTTCCTTAAAAAACTAAAAATAGAATTACCATATGACCCAGCAATCCCACTACTGGGCATGTACCCCAAGTAAACCATAATTCAAAAAGACACATGCGCCCCAATGTTCATTGCAGCACTATTTACAATAGCCAGGTCATGGAAGCAACCTAAATGCCCATCGACAAATGGATAAAGAAGATGTGGTACATATATACAATGGACTATTACTCAGCCATAAAAATGAACGAAATTGGGTTATTTGTTGAGACGTGGATGGAGCTAGAGTCTGTCATACACAGTGAAGTAAGTCAGAAAGAGAAAAGCAAATATCGTATATTAATGCATATATGTGTAACCTAGAAAAATGGTACAGATGAACCGGTTTGCAGGGCAGAAATAGAGACACAGATGTAGAGAACAAATGTATGGACACCAAGGGTGGAAATCTTTAAGTAAGAAATTAGACCAATCTTACAGAAAAATCTTGCAGAGAACTGGAAAGCATGCAAACACTTCCCAATTCATTTCATGCAACCGACGTGAACTTGATAACAGACAGAACATTACAATAAAAATAAATAAATTTGGCTATTTCACTTATTTAAGTAATACAAATGACATAGCCATAAAGATTATACAACACAACAAAGTTGAGTTTATTCTAGGAATGTAAATTTCGTTTAATATTTTTAAAATCAGTCAGTTATGTTCCATATTAATAGAATAAAGGAAAAAAATTATATGATCTTATCTTATGTAGAAAAAAATTGTGATAAAACTCATGTTTACAGAAGGATGTTTTGCCCATACCTTATTCTGACGACAGTGTGAAGAGCTGGCATCTAGTGTGTGTAAAGTAATCAAAAGTATATGTAATAATTAAACTAGAAATTTCAGACTTGTTTCAGGGGAAAATAATTTCAAATACATAAAAATGCAAAGTTGGAAATGTTTTCACTGCGATGTCTTAAATTCCTAGAGGATTGTGTTTACATTCCTGGAGTCCTAAGCATGCAATAAAGTAGGAATGTTTTGGGTCCAGGCCAAATGAGGAGAAGGTCTCTAAAAAGGTGAAACGATCAATATGTCTACCCTACAACTAGCAGCCTGGTTGTGAACCTCTGCCAGGGTCAGTGATATCATGAGAAAAGTTGCAGGCACATGAAGTGAACACTAAACTGGATGGAACCGACCATGCTTTAGCTGATTCTGCCTAGTGGTAGTGGTGGGAAGTTTGGGACATATACTATGGGGATCACAAACGTAAGACCACAGAGTTTAGTCTTGGCTTATAAACAAGACAGACTTCCAGCCTGCATGTGCAGCACAGAGGTCTGCCTTGGTCAGTGAGCACAAATAAACTAAATATTCTACCATCCAGGTGATCATGCCGGCTATTCCTCCCGGGGGCCTTCCTGGCACAGGAGGAAATTCCAGAACTAAGAGAAAGCCCCTGCCCCTGGTATGGTGGCTTTTGCAGATTGGCTTGGGCTCCTGGAAAGTAAGGCAGCCTTTTGGCTTGATTCCTCTTGATGGGACTTGAGCCCATCCAAGGGGCCACGTAAATAAACAAGTGACTCAACATATGTCTTTACATATAGAGAAAGAACTTCTCTCTATATTATTAATATCACATCATACATTCAGCTTTGTATTCAAAGTTTTTCATTTACTTTTATACTAAGAGAATTCTTTCCCCTGATGCAGAGTCTCTATCATAGTTTACTGCTGCCCAGCACTCAGTGTTGAATAAACAAGTTCAACATTGAAAACCACGTTAAAAGGTTGCATATATGGAATCAAGGTTGAAAAGAGTAGGACACTTTTAAGGAACATTAGTAGAGTTGAATAGGATAAAGTTTCGAATACTGGGTAGGGTGTGGCACCCTTACATGCCAGAGTCTGAACTTTAATCTCTTTAAACAACACTTCCTGTTCTAAAGCATCAATGGTCCTACTTTACCTACTGAAATGCTTTTCCACTTCTTTTAATCAGAGCCCAGGAAGTACACAAAGATGACTTAGGGTCCCAGGAATGGCTGGGGTGTGTTGGAGGAGAAGCATGTGTGAGCTAATGAAAAGGGCAATTAAATAATGTTTTTGACTGCCCACTCCTACTCCAACAAGAACAGTTATGTATTTAACTATTTTTAATATACTGGTTTGCATAGAATACTTTATTTAAAAAAGAGCAGTTCACTTGCTTGTTTTGAAAACCATTGACTGTTAGTAATCTACATGGTTGGGAACAGGGAGAGATCACAGAGGCACCATTTAACAAGCTACTGCAATGGTAGAATGATGCAGAAATAGCAGCTTGAACACAGATGGAGTGACAGAACTGACTCTCCACCTATCCTGTTCCCTGTTCTGTGTCACACAGGAAGACTATATTTCCTAGGCTTCTTTGAAGTTAGGTTGATACCAGATGGCAGGATGTGGGCAAATGAATGCAGATGACGGTGATGTGTGCTGTTCCCAGACCTGTGCATAGAATATCTTGCCTAATCTTCAACATTCTCTCACCCCTATTTCTCCTTCCCCATCTTCCCCACCAGCTAGCTGGACAGGACCAGGGCAACTTTGAAGTGACAACACGGTAAAGGCTCAAGATGGTGCATCCCTGAGTCTCTCCTGGCAGAGAACCACCAAGAAGTGCCATCCAATCAGGAACTTTCATATTTGACTTTGTGCTAGAAGGCCACAAATTTTAATTGGCTTAAACCATTGAGATTTCAGAGTTTCTTTGCTACTATAGCACAGCCAATAAATAACCAATAAATATGGTGAAAGGCCAGCATGTTCTACCTAGCATATTTGCCATCCAGAGGATCATTTTTTAACACCCTCTTCCTTGACATCAGAAAATTATTTTGAGTAACATGGCACAAAATGAAAAAACAATAATGGTCAGAAAATAGAAGCAGAATGAATTTTTTATTTTATAGAACTTTTTATATTGTTTTGTGATGCCCTCAGCCTATCAATAAACAATATTGTGGTTGGACCAATTCTTGTGGTTCTTTTTAAGACGGTAAGATGCCCTCAGCAATAATGACCAGGAAACTGGAAAAAAGGTTTATTACTCACAGGTCCTGGAAAGCACATGGCATACCTGGGGCTAGGCTGTGGCAGAGGGTGGGGGATTGAGAGAGAGAGTGGGGGAGGAAGGGAGGGAAGCGGAGGGGAGGGGGAAAGGGAGGGAGAGAGGGAGAGAGAGAAGAGCAAACAGGGTCTAGGGGTTAGCTTTTATTGGGGGGACAGGGTGGGGGCCTAGGGTTTTGTGGTCTCAACTCTTTATTGGTGAATTTAAAATTTAAGAGCTGGAATTTAAAGCACAGAAAGAGAAAAAACAAGTGGTCCAATGGTCCATTATTGGGATCAACCAAAGTCTCTAAAACAGAGGAGCTTCAGGGTGGGGAGGTGGCCTGGCTCTTTATCCATCTGCATGGCTGGAAATGTGTTTATTCTAAATAGCAAACTTTGAAGTGGATGCCTCGGCAATCAAAGCTTAAGTTAGGCACTTGCATTACCAGAAGAAAAGCCAACCATCAGGGCTTACACTACATATATAATGTCTTAAATTTTTAAAATAAAAACCAAAATAAATATGAAACATAAGGAAACAACATAAGGAAAAAAGGTAATGGATTAATCGTTTTAATTGCATTGCTGTATTTTTAAAGGGAAAAAATGTATACTTACATATTGAACATTGTATTAATGAATTATAGGACCAATAAATTGGAGTTCCTGTTTTTCTGGTTTTAATATTCTACAAATTAGACAATGATTTTGTCAAAATTACTTTTTTCACATATTTATGTTCAAGACAATATAGACTTTTTTGGTCAATCTGTGCTCACAGTTGATGGAAAACAACTTTTTAAAATTAATTTTAATATCATAAAGTTTCTTTCACATGAAACAAGAGACATTAAAAACAACTTAGTCTAAAACTGGGCAAAGTTTCATAAAAATCTCATTTCAAAATAGATTTCAGAAAATGCATACTGGAAACTCTGAGGGCGGGGAAGTGGCTGACGTGTGGTGGCTTGAGAACTGGAAGACGAGGGCCAAAAAGAGCCTGCCATGCAGCTGACGGGGTCTTGGTGCTCCAGCTGGGTGTCAGGACTGTGCCTCTGAGGTGGGAGTGCCGAGTTCAGGACATTGGTCCACCGGAGACCTCCCAGCTCCACATAATATCAAACAGCAAAAGCTCTCCCAGAGATCTCCATGTCAACGCTAAGACCCAGCTTCACTCAACAACCAGCAAGCTACAGTGCTGGACACCCCATGCCAAACAACTAGCAAGACAGGAACACCCCATGCCAAACAACTAGCAAGACAGGAACTAGCAAGACAGGAACACACATTGTGTTCCTGTCTTGCTAGCTGTTTGGCATGGGGTGTCCAGTACTGTAGCTTGTAGCCCATTACCACAGAGGCTGCCAAAAATCATAATAAGGCCACAGACACCCAAAAACACACCACTGGACATGGTCCTGCCCACCAGAAAGACAAGATCCAGCCTCATCCACCAGAACACAGGCACTAGTCCCATCCACAAGGAAGCCTACACAGCCCACTGAACCAACCTCAGCCAGTGGGGGCAGACCCTAAAAACAAGAAGAACTATGAACCTGCAGCCTGAGAAAAGAACCCAAACACAGTAAGTTAAGCAAAATGAGAAGACAGAGAAACACTCAACAGATGGAGAAGCAAGGTACAAACCCACCAGACCAAATAAATGAAGAGGAATAAGTAGTCTACATGAAAAAGAATTCAGAGTAATGATAGTAAAGATCCAAAATCTTGGAAATAGAATGGAGAAAATATAAGAAACATTTAACAAGGACCTAGAAGAACTAAAGAGCAAACAAACAAGGATGAACAACACAATAATTGAAATTAAAAATTCTCTAGAAGGAATCAATAGCAGAATAACTGAGGCAGAAGAATGGATAAATGACCTGGAAGGTAAAATAGTGGAAATAACTACTGCAGAGCAGAATAAAGAAAAAAGAATGAAACGAATTGAGGACAGTCTCAGAGACCTCTGGGACAACGTTAAATGCACCAACATTTGAATTACAGGGGTCTCAGAAAAAGAGAGAAAAAGAAAGATACTTTGAAAATATTTGAAGAAATTATAGTTGAAAACTTCCCTAATATGATAAAGGAAATAGTCAATCAAGTCCAGGAAGTGCAGAGTCCCATACAGGATAAATCCAAGGAGAAACACACCAAGACATATATTAATCAAACTATCAAAAATTAAATACAAAGAAAAAATGTTAAAAGCAGCAAGGGAAAAGCAGCAAATAACATACAAGGGAATCCCCATAAGGTTAACAGCAGATCTTTCAGCAGAAACTCTGCAAGTCAGAAGGGAGTGGCAGGAGATATTTAAAGTGATGAACGGGAAAAACCTACAACTAAGATGACTCTACCCAGCAAGGATCTCATTCAGATTTGACGGAGAAATTAAAACCTTTACAGACAAGCAAAAGCTAAGAGAATTCAGTACCACTAAACTAGCTTTACAACAAATGCTAAAAGAACTTCTCTAGGCAGGAAACACAAGAGGAGGGAAAGACCTACAATAACAAACCCAAAACAATTAAGAAAATGGTAATAGAAACATACATATTGATAATTCCTTTAAAGCAAATGGATTAAATGCTCCAACCAAAAGACATAGACTGGCTGAATGGATACAAAAACAAAACCCATATATATGCTGTCTACAAGAGACCCACTTCAGACCTAGGGACACATACAGACTGAAAGTGAGGGAATGGAAAAAGATATTCCATGCAAATGGAAATCAAAAGAAAGCTGGAGTAGCAATACTCATATCAGACAAAATAGAATTTAAAATAAAGACTATTACAAGAGACAAAGAAGGACACTACATAATGATCAAGGGATCGATCCAAGAATAAGATATAACAATTGTAAATATTTATGCACCCAACATAGGAACACCTCAATACATAAGGCAAATGCTAACAGCCATAAAAGGGGAAATCGACAGTAACACAATCATAGTAGGAGACTTTAACACCCCACTTTCACCAATGGACAGATCATCCAAAATGAAAATAAATAAGGAAATACAAGCTTTAAATGATACCTTAACAAGATGGACTTAATTATATTTATAGGCATTCCATCCAAAAACAACAGAATACACTTTCTTCTCAAGTGCTCATGGAACCTTGTCCTGGATAGATTATATCTTGGGTCACAAATCAAGCCTTGGTAAATTTAAGAAAACTGAAATCACATCAAGTATCTTTTCCAACCACAGCACTATGAGACTAGATATCAATAACAGGAAAAACAATACATTATTTAGTAACCAAGAGACCACTGAAGAAATCAAAGAGGAAATCAAAAAATACCTAGAAACAAATGACAATGAAAACACGATGACCCAAAACCTATGGGATGCAGGAAAAGCAGTTCTAAGAGGGAAGTTTATAGCAATACAATCCTACCTCAAAAAACAAGAAACATCGCAAATAAACAACCTAATCTTATACCTAAAGCAATTCAAGAAAGAACAAAAAAAACCCCAAAGTGAGCAGAAGGAAAGAAATCATAAAGATCAGATGAGAAATCAATGAAAAACAAATGAAGGAAACGATAGCATAGATCAATAAAACTAAAAGCTGGTTCTTTGAGAAGATAAACTAAGTTGATAAACCATTAGCCAGACTCATCAAGAAAAAAAGGAGAAGACTCAAATCAATAGAAGTAGAAATGAAAAAGGAGAAGTAACAACTGACACTGCAGAAATACAAAGGATCATAAGAGATTACTACAAGCAATTATATGCTAATAAAATAGACAACCTGGAAGAAATGGACAAATTCTTAGACAAGTACAATGTTCCAAGAATGAACCAGGAAGAAATAGAAAATATGAACAGACTAATCACAAGCACTGAAATTGAGACTGTGATTAAAAATCTTCCAACAAACAAAAGCCCAGGACCAGATGGCTTCACGGGCGAATTCTATCAAACATTTAGAGAAGAGCTAACACCTATCCTTCTCAAACTCTTCCAAAACACAGCAGAGGGAGGAACACTCCGAAACTCATTCAAGAAGGCCACTATCACCGATACCAAAACAGACAAAGATGTCACAAAGAAAGAAAACTACAGGCCAGTATCACTGATGAACATAGATGCAAACATCCTCAACAAAGATTAGCAAACAGAATCCAACAGCACATTAAAAGGATCATATGGGCTTCCCTGGTGGCGCAGTGGTTGAGAGTCCGCCTCTTGATGCAGGGGGCACGGATTCGTGCCCCGGTCTGGGAAGATCCCACATGCTGCCGAGCGGCTGGGCCCATGAGCCATGGCCGCTGAGCCTGCGCGTCCGGAGCCTGTGCTCTGCAATGGGAGAGGCCACAGCAGTGAGAGGCCACATACCGCGAAAAAAAAAAAAAAAAGGATCATACACCATGATTAAGTGGGGTTTATCCCAGGAATGCAAGAATTCTTCAATATTTGTAAATCAATCAATGTGATAAACCATATTAACAAACTGAAGGAGAAAAACCATATGATCATTTCAATAGATGCAGAAAAAGCTTTTGACAAAATTCAATACCCATATATGAAAAAAACCTTCCAGAAAGTAGGCATAGAGGGAACTTACCTCAATATAATAAAGGCCATATATGACAAACCCACAGCCAACATCGTTCTCAATGGTGAAAAACTGAAAGAATTTCCTCTAAGATCAGGAACAAGGCAAGGATGTCCACTCTCACCGCTATTATTCAACATAGTTTTGGAAGTCCTAGACAGGGCAATCAGAGAAGAAAAAGAAATAAAAGCAATACAAATTGGAAAATAAGAAGTAAACAGTCACTGTTTGCAGATGACATGACAGTATACATAGAGAATCCTAAAGATGCTACCAGAAAACTACAAGAGCTAATCAATGAATTTGGGAAAGTAGCAAGCTACAAAATTAATGCACAGAAATCTCTGGCATTCCTATACACTAATGATGAAAAATCTGAAAGAGAAATTAAGGAAACACTCCCATTTACCACTGCAACAAAAAGAATAAAATATCTAGGAATAAACCTACCTAAGGAGACAAAAGACCTGTATGCAGAAAACTATAAGACACTGATGAAAGAAATTAAAGAAGATACAAACAGATGGAGAGATGTACCATGTTCTTGGATTGGAAGAATCAACATTGTGAAAATGACTATAGTACTCAAAGCAATCTACAGATTCAATGCAGTCCCTATCAAACTACCAATGGCATTTTTCACAGAACTAGAACAAAACATTTCAAAATATGTATGGAAACACAAAAGATTGCGAATAGCCAGAGCAATCTTGAGAAAGAAAAACGGAGCTGGAGGAATCAAGCTCCCTGACTTCAGACTATATTACAAAGCTACAGTAATCAAGACAGATGGTACTGGCACAAAAACAGAAACAAAGATCAATGGGACAAGATAGAAAGCCCAGAGATAAACCCACGCACATATGGTCACCTTATTTTTGATAACGGAGGCAAGCATATACAATGGAGAAAGGACAGCCTCTTCAATAAGTGGCTGTCTAGCTGGGAAAACTAGACAGCTAAATGTAAAGGTATGAAATTAGAATACTACCTAAGACCATACACAAAAAAAACCTCCAAATGGATTAAAGACCTAAATGTAAGACCGGACACTTTATAACTCTTAGAGGAAAAACACTCTTCGACATAATCCACAGCAAGATCTTTTCTGACCCACCTCCTAGAGTAATGAAAATAAAAACAAAAATAAACACATGGGACCTAATGAAACTTAAAAGCTTTTGCACAGCAAAGGAAAACATAAGACGAAAAGACAACCCTCAGAATGGGAGAAAATATTTGCAAATGAAGCAACTGACAAAGGATTAATCTCCAAAATTTACAAGCAGCTCATGCAGCTCAATATCGAAAAAACAAAAAAAAAATCCAAAAATGGGCAGATGACCTAAATAGACATTTCTCCAAAGAAAATATACAGATTGCCACCACATGAAATGATGCTCAACATCACTAATCATTAGAGAAATGCAAATGAAAACTACAAAGAGGTATCACCTCACACCAGTCAAAATGGCCATCATCAAACAATCTACAAACAATAAATGCTGAAAAGCATGTGGAGAAAAGGAACCCTCTTGCACTGTTGGTGGGAATGTAAATTGATACAGCCACTATGGAGAACAGTATGGAGGTTTCTTAAAAAACTAAAAATAGAACTACCATACGACCCAGCAATCCCACTACTGGGCATATACCCAGAGAAAACCATAATTCAAAATGAGTCATGTACCACAATGTTCTTTGCAGCTCTGTTTACAATAGCTAGGGCATGGAAGCAACCTACGTGTCCATCCACAGATGAATGGATAAAGAAGACATGGCACATATATACAATGGAATATTACTCAGCCATAAAAAGAAACGAAATTGAGTTATTTGTAGTGAGGTAGATGGACCTAGAGTCTGTCACACAGAGTGAAGTAAGTCAGAAAGAGAAAAACAAATACATATGCTAACACATATATATGGAATCTAAAAAAAAAAAAAAAGGTCATGAAGAACCCAGGGGCAAGACGGGAATAAAGACGCAAACCTACTAGAGAATGGACTTGAGGACGTAGGGAGGGGGAAGGGTAAGCTGGGACGAAGTGAGAGAGTGGCATGGACATATATACACTACCAAATGTAAAACATACCTAGTGGGAAGCAGCTGCACAGCACACGGAGATCAGCTCGGTGCTTTGTGACCACCTAGAGGGGTGGGATAGGAAGGGTGGGAGGGAGGGAGACGCAAGAGGGAGGAGATATGGGGATATATGTATATGTATAGCTAATTCACTTTGTTATAAAGCAGAAACTAACACACCATTTTAAAGCAATTATACTCCAATAAAGATGTTAAAAAAAAAGTAAGAAAATGCATACTGTCCATGTCTTTATTTCTTTGGTATCAATTTGAATTATTCCAAAGTTTTTCATAGTCAAAAAAGTTTTGACTAAAGTGTTGAGTAAAATATTTTCATCAGAAATTCATCTTACATTTTTATTACATTTAGTAAAAACTTCTGTTTTTCTTCTGCTTTAGAACTAATGTCTCGAACTTGGTGAAAATGATTAGGACATTTAAACATTGCCTTGTTATTTCTCCAGCAGTGTAAGATGAGCATCTTTTGTTATTTCTGTGGGTATTTGTCGTCGAATTTGATTCATTTTTCTATGTAAATGTCCAAATTCCTTACATTTTGCATAGTGAGTAGTCTCTTCCACCATTTCTGTGCAGCAAGCTTCAGGGAACAATCCTAAAACTCACTGTTGTCAGTACATCATTAAACTGATTCTGGCTGCTTGCAAATATTTTTATGTCTGGTTTCTTCACACCAGAAAATATATAATTCAGGAAAGACAAATCACATACTGCTATCTTTGTTTATTTCAAATGCACTGTTTAAATGCAGGAATATACAGCATGATGGGAGTTGGAAATACAAACTACCCAGGGAGGAAGCTCCAAGGATTATAAACCATTATGAACTTCTTCTGCAAATGAACTTGGTAGCTGAGTCCACATGTGTCAGAGGCCAAGTGCAGAGATGGGAGTTCTCTGAATTAACTTTCATATAAAACCCAATGTTTTATTAAAGAGGTGATTTGAATGAGCTAATTTGAAGCATAAATATATGTTATTGAAACTCGGCTGCGATCATGGCAAATGCTTGAAAAGTAGACCAGAAAAAGATTCTTCTTTCACTCTCAGTGCTTAGGATTTACTGGGCATGGTGGTAATTTAAAAAGCCGACTGACTTGAGCCAGTGTGGTTATGTTTTTAAATTCTTAACAGGTAATACACCCCTAACTGTCTGTAGCCCAAGTGGAGGGTGTATCCAAATCCCTGATCAGATACAGATGGATGATAATGTAACTCTCCACTTACTGAAATGGAAAATAAGCGAACCCTCAACCAACTGTGAAAGTAGAGCCAGAAGGCTGCTGTCTCTTATTGATACCTTTGGGCTTAAACCTGTACACTTTTAATCACAATTTGTGGAGAGTTCTGTTACTGGCTATTCTAGGATCTCCTTTAAAATCTGCATCAGAAACAATAGTCCTGGTTTCAGTAGCTCTCTGGGAAAAGAAACCTTTGCAGAAATTCCTGACCTATGTAGTCCATTGCCATGAGATTCAAGGGTTCTCCTGAACCATGGATGTGGCTATTTTCCTTAGAGCCCTGTTCCCACACCATCCTAGGTGAGACACACTCCAGAAAACAAACATAAACAGAGATAAAACGTGCCTTTTCCGCAGACACAGAAATCATACTGCAGGTGGAGAAATAAGAATGTCCTCTTAATGCCATGTAACCCCTACATCTGTCCCAAAGCCAGTACACCTTATACAAAAAGCAAGGCAACCACTTAACCGGTGGAAAAGGAAGAGTGACCCAAACCAGCTGGGTTGTGGCGGCAGGAATTCAGGAAAGCTTGATGAAGTTGAAGCTGGTATGACAGCAAAAGATGCAACGTCTCCCTTCTAGCTGGAGAAAAAGCAGTATTCCTCCAATAAAGAATTCTTTTGGAAATACCCTCTCTATGGAAGAAAGAAAAGTTCTAACATTTCTCATTTCACTTCCAAGTTTCTTTTGTTTTTCCCTACCCTGTCTAGCCACCCAGAGCTCAGTTAATCCTCCTGAAAATAAAATATTTTTGCAGTTGTTCCCAGCCTTATTCTCTTGGCCATTATGTTTTCATGCTAGCTCCTCGACTATGATTATATGGATCCATGTCACAGTAAAACAAAGCCCAGAATAAGCCCCAGACCTTGGGATGTTCACCTCATAGCTCATTTTGACAGATTTAAGTTTGTTTTTACTCAGTTTTGTTTCCTTTTCCAACTAAGTATATCTTCAGCGTCAAGGCCAAATTTATAGATTTATGTAGTGGATTCCCTGGAATTAGTCTCCATACATGTTACCCCTCCCGCCAAGGCACAAAGTGCATCAGACCCTCCCTCTGTGAACCGGACAAACTCCCCGGCTTCGAAAGTTTTGCCTAATGCCAAAGCTCAGTGTGGTGTGACTGCCATCTGCTGGCGTGACGCTGACATTGCAAGATGGACCACCGTGCGCTAATCAGGGGACACTTGTTTGAAACCAAAAGTTTTCTCTGAACAAATGAAAAAAAAGTTTCTTCATAAACCTTGTCTAGCTTCAACATACACACACACACACACACACACACACACACACATCTTTACACTGGAAAAGCTGAATATACAAAATTTGTTTATGGCAGACTTCCAAGTGAGGAACATACAGCGAGAAAATGGGGTTCTAGGCTCCTAATCTTCTCACCCAGGGAGAATCCATCACCCAAAACCTAAAGGCCAAACCTCGTCAACTCAGACAGTGAGATCCTACCTTGTGAAGCCTGTTATGGGCTGACATTAAGACCAGTAAAAGGTTCGATCTTCCCTAAGATACTGACAGTTATGATAACTTCTTTCCCTTTAAAGGAAAAAAAAAAATTGTTTCTTAGAACCCAAATGGCTGAAACGTAAACACTGACATTGAGGGTACAGGGTAATTTTTTTCTCATTATAAAAGCCATTCTCTAATGTTTAAGAGTAAGAATCACGCTTGAGAAATGTAGACACAGGCTCAGCCTTGAAGCGAGACGCCAGGCACTTCTCCTCAGTTTTGACTCTTTTTTTCCGACTCTTATCTTCAGGATTCGTGGAAGTGCACAATTCATGGCAATGAAAGCCAAATTCCTATGGGTGACTGCAGTGGGCGTTGCCACTTCTTTCCATGTCAAAGAATGGGACCTTGTGTAACTGGGAATAGAATTCACAACCGCGGGGAGGACTTTCCCATGGAGAACGCCCCTGATAGTGGAACAAAACTGAATTTCTTGCAAGGACCTTATTCACCGTAGAAGCAACACATTCACTGCCAAAGGCACTGTCTGCTATTAATTTCTTCATTAAAGGTCATGGGAACCAAAACAAATTTCAACTTTTATAAAACTAAAGGTATTCAATAAATACTGTATTTTTATATTTATATGAATATGATTTATCCCATCCCCAAAGTCCCAGCTTCCCCCTCTTAGCAAATGGCCACACATCTGCTCACTTGCTCAACCCTAGATGCACGGAGCCATCCTACAATTTCTATGCCCTTATTTACCACATCCAATCCATCTCCATGTCTTGGCAGCCCGATCTCAAAAGCCAAATCTGTTTACATCTCTCCGTATCCACATGAACCATCTTAGTCTGGTCCACTATTATCTTCCTTGTGAACGACAGCCACCATGTGCTAAATGGTCCTTGTTTCCACTCTTGCCCCTCCATCCTCAATCTCAGCAGTGCACCTGGAGTGATCTCTCTGAAATACAAACTTCCAGTAGCGGCCCACAGAATAAAAACCAAATTCTGTACCATAGCTTACAAGCCTTCCATTACCTGGCTTCTAACTATTCTTTATTCTCATCATTTTTCTCCCTTTCCCTCACTCTTTATACTCCAGCCACTTTGGCCTTCTCTCTGTTCTTCCAACTCTTCAAAGCTTGCTCCCACTTGGGAGTGTGGGTCTGCTTACTCCTCTGCAGGGTGTCAGATTCTCACAGCATCAGCAACTTCTTTTCATTCAGCTCATGGAGAACATCGCTACCTCACCTCAATGCTCCTTCCCTGACCACCATGTTGAAATCAGTCCCTCCTTTTGTTCTATTGCTTCATATCGCTTATCATTATTGACAATTATCTTGTCTCTTTAAAAAAAAATTATTATCTCTTTTCTACTATTAGAAGGTAACTCCATGACACCAGGGACCTTGCTGCCGTGTTTGACATGGTAACCCCCGGTACCTAGATCAACCCTGCACAGGGAGGAACTTCAAGATGGCGGAAGAGTAAGAAAAGAGATCACCTTCCTCCCCACAAATACATAAGAAATACATCGACATGTGGAACAGCTCCTACAGAACACCTACTGAGCGCTGGCAGAAGACCTCAGACTTCCCAAAAGGCAAGAAACTCCCCACGTACCTGGGTAGGGCAAAAGAAAAAAGAAAACACAGAGACAAAAGAATAGGGACGGGACTTGCACCAGTGGGAGGGAGCCGTGAAGGAGGAAAGGTTTCCAAACACTAGGAAGCCCCTTCACGGGCAGAGACTGTGGGGGGCGGAGGGGGGAAGCTTCGGAGCCGCGGAGGAGAGCACAGCAACAGGGGTGCGAAGGGCAAAGCGGAGAGATTCTCGCACAGAGGATCGGTGGCGACCAGCACTCACCAGGCCGAGAGGCTTGTCTGCTCACCCGCCAGGGCGGGCGGGGCTGGGAGCTGAGGCTCGGGCTTCTGTTGGTCGGAGCCTCGGGAAAGGACTGGGGTTGGCAGCGTGAACACAGCCTGAAGGGGTTAGTGCACCACGGCTAGCCGGGAGGGAGTCCGGGGAAAAGCCTGGACCTGCCGAAGAGGCAAGAGACACCTCCCCTCCTGGGAGCCTGTGCAGCCCGCCACTGCCAGGGTCCCGTGATCCAGGGACAACTTCCCCAGGAGAACGCACGGCGCGCCGCAGGCATGTGCAACGTCATGCCGGCGCAACGTCACGCCAGCCGGCGCCTCACGCTGGTGCAACGTCTTGCCAGCCTCTGCCGCCGCAGGCTCGCCCTGCACTCCGTACTCCTCCCTCCCCAAGGCTGGAGTGAGCCAGAGCCCCCGAATCAGCGGCTCCTTTAACCCCGTCCTGTCTGAGCGAAGAACAGACGCCCTCAGGCAACCTACATGCAGAGGCGGGACCAAATCCAAAGCTGATACCCGGGAGCTGTGCCAACAAAGAAGAGAAAGGTAAATCCCTTTCTCTCCCAACGAATCATCCCAAATTGAGGAGGTGGACTTTGGGAGCAAAGATATATATATTGTTTTCCCTTTTTCTCTTTTTGTGAGTGTGTATGTGTACGCTTCTGTGTGTGATTTTGTCTGCATAGCTTTGCTTTTACCATTTGCCCTAGAGTTCTGTCTGTCCGTTTCTTTTTTATTACTTAAAAATTTTATTTTCATAATAATTATTTTTTATCTTTTATTTTAATAACTTTATTTTATTATTTTACTTTTTTATTTTATCTTCTTCCTTTCTTTCTTTCTTCTTTTTCCCCATTTTATTTTGAGCCGTGTGGATGAAAGGCTCTTGATGCTCCAGCCAGGTGTCAGGGCTGTGCCTCTGAGGTGGGAGAGCCAAGTTCAGGACACTGGTCCACAAGAGACCTCCCAGCTCCACATAATATCAAACTGCGAAAATCTCACAGAGATCTCCATCTCAATGCCAAGACCCAGTTCCATTCAATGACCAGCAAGCGACAGTGCAGTACACCCTATGCCAAACAACTAGCAAGAGAGGAACACAAGCCGCTCCATTAGCACACAGGCAGCCTAAAATCATAATAAGGCCACAGACACCCAAAAACACACCACCAGATGTGGACCTGCCAACCAGAAAGAGAAGATCCAGCCTCATCCACCAGAACACAGGCACAAGTCCCCTCCACCAGGAAGCCTACACAACTCACTGAACCAACCTTAGCCACTGGGGACAGACACCAAAAACAACAGGAACCACGAACCTTCAGCCTGGGAAGAGGATACTCCAAACACAGTAAGTTAAACAAAATGAGAACACAGAGAAACACACAACAGATGAAGGAGCAAGGCAAAAACCCACCAGACCTAACAAATGAAGAGGAAATAGGCAGTCTACCTGAAAAAGAATTCAGAATAATGATAGTAAAGATGATCCAAAATCTTAGAAAGAGAATGGAGAAAATACAAGAAACGTTTAACAAGGACCTAGAGGAACTAAAGAGCAAACAAACAGTGATGAACAACACAATAAATGAAATTAAAAATTCTCTAGAAGGGAACAACAGCAGAATAACTGAGGCAGAAGAACGGATAAGTGACCTGGAAGATAAAATAGTGGAAATAACTACTGCAGAGCAGAATAAAGAAAAAAGAATGAAAAGAATTGAGGACAGTCTCAGAGATCTGGGAAAACATTAAACGCACCAACATTCGAATTATAGGGGTCCCAGAAGAAGAAGAGAAAAAGAAAGGGACTGAGAAAATATCTGAAGAGATTATAGTTGAAAACTTCCCTAATATGGGAAAGGAAATAGTTAATCAAGCCCAGGAAGCAGAGAGAGTCCCATACAGGATAAATCAAGGAGAAACACACCAAGAAACATATTAATCAAACTATCAAAAATTAAATACAAAGAAAAAAAAAAGCAGCAAGGGAAAAACAACAAATAACACACAAGGGAATCCCCATAAGGTTAACAGCTGATCTTTCAGCAGAAACTCTGCAAGCCAGAAGGGAGTGGCAGGACACATTTAAAGTGATGAAGGAGAAAAACCTACAAACAAGATTACTCTACCCAGCAAGGGTCTCATTCAGATTTGATGGAGAAATCAAAAGTTTTACAGACAAGCAAAAGCTAAGAGAATTCAGCACCACCAAACCAGCTCTACAACAAATGCTAAAGGAACTTCTCTAAGTAGGAAACACAAGTAGAAAAGGACCTACAAAAACAAGTGCAAAAGAATTAAGAAACTGGTCATAGGAACATACATATCGATAATTACCTTAAACATGAATGGATTCAACGCTCCAACCAAAAGACACAGTCTTCCTGAATGGATACAAAAACAAAACCCATCTATATGCTGTCTACAAAAGACCCACTTCAGACCTAGGGACGCATACAGACTGAAAGTGAGGTAATGGAAAATGACATTCCATGCAAATGGAAATCAAAAGAAAGCTGGAGTAGCAATACTCATCTCAGACAAAATAGACTTTAAAATAAAGACTATTATTACAAGAGACAAAGAAGAACACTACATAATGATCAAGGGATCGATCCAAGAATAAGATATAACAATTGTAAATATTTATGCACCCAATACATAAGGAAAATACTAACAGCCATAAAAGGGGAAATCGACAGTAACACAATCATAGTAGGGGACTATAACACCCCACTTTCACCAATGGACAGATCATCCAAAATGAAAATAAATAAGGAAACACAAGCTTTAAATGATACATTAAAAAAGATGGACTTAATTGATATTTATCAGACATTCCATCCAAAAACAACAGAACACACATTCTTCTCAAGTGCTCATGGAATATTCTCCAGGATAGATCATATCTTGGGTCAAAAATCAAGCCTTGGTAAATTTAAGAAAATTGAAATCTTCTCAAGTATCTTTTCTGACCACAATGATTTGAGACTAGATATCAATTACAGGAAAAAATCTGTAAAAATACAAACACATGGAGGCTAAACAATACACTACTTAATAACCAAGAGATCACTGAAGAAATCAAAGAGGAAATCAAAAAATACCTAGAAACAAATGACAATGAAAAAACACAATGGGATGCAGCAAAAGCAGTTCTAAGAGGGAAGTTAATAGCAATACAATCCTACCTTAAGAAAGAGGAAACATCTCAAATAAAGAACCTAACTTTACACCTAAAGCAATTAGAGAAAGAAGAACAAAAAAACCCCAAAGTTAGCAGAAGGAAAGAAATCAAAAATATCAGATCAGAAATCAATGAAAAACAAATGAAGGAAATGATAGCATAGATCAATAAAACTAAAAGCTGGTTTTTTGAGAAGAAGTTGATAAACCATTAGCCAGACTCATCAAGAAAAAAGGGGAGAAGACTCAAACCACAGAATTAGGAATGAAAAAGAAGTAACAACTGACACTGCAGAAATACAAAGAATCATGAGAGATTAATGCAAGCAACTCTATGCCAATAAAATGGACAACCTGGAAGAAACGGACAAATTCATAGAAATGCACAACTTTCCAAGACTGAACCAGGAATAGAAAATATGAACAGACCAATCACAAGCACTGAAATTGAAACAGTGATTAAAAATCTTCCAACAAACAAAAGCCCAGCACCAGATAGCTTCACAGGTGAATGCTACTAAACATTTAGAGAAGAGCTAACAGCTCTCCTTCTCAAACTCTTCCAAAATATAGCAGAGGGAGGAACACTCCCAAACTCATTCTATGAGGCCACCATCACCCTGATACCAAAAGCAGACTAAGATGTCACAAAGAAAGAAAACTACAGGCCAGTATCACTGATGAACACAGATGCAAAAATCCTCAACAAAATACTAGCAAACAGAATCCAAGAGCACATTAAAAGGATCATACACATGATCAAGTGGAGTTTAACCCAGGAATGCAAGGATTGTTCAATATACTCAAATCAATCAATGTGATACACCATATCAAAAAATTGAGTAAGAAAAACCATATGATCAGCTCAATAGATGCAGAGAAAGCTTTTGACAAAATTCAACGCCACTTATGATAAAAACCCTCCAGAAAGTAAGTATAGAGGGAACTTTCATCAATATAATAAAGGCCATATATGACAAACCCACAGCCAACAGCATCCTCAATGGTGAAAAACTGAAACCATTTCCACGAAAACCAGGAACAAGACAAGGTTGCCCACTCTCACCACTATTATTCAACATAGTTTTGGAAGTTTTAGCCACAGCAATCAGAGAAGAAAAAGAAATAAAAGGAATCCAAATCGTTAAAGAAGTAGTAAAGCTGTTACCGTTTGCAGATGACTTGATACTATAGAGAATCCTAAAGATGCTACCAGAAAAATTCAAGAGCTAATCAATGAAATTGGTAAAGTAGAAGGATACAAAATTAATGCATAGAAATCTCTTGCATTCCTATATACTAATGATGAAAAATCTGAAAGAGAAATTAAGAAAACACTCCCATTTACCATTGCAACAAAAAGAATAAAATATCTAGGAAAAAACCTACCTAAGGAGACAAAAGACTGGAATGCAGAAAATTATAAGACACTGATGAAAGAAATTAAAGATGATACAAATAGATGGAGAGATATTCCATGTTCTTGGATTGGAAGAAGCAATATTGTGAAAATGACTCTACTACCCAAAGCAATCTACAGATCCAATGCAATCCCTATCAAACTACCACTGGCGTTTTTCACAGAACTAGAAAAAACAATTTCACAATTTGTATGGAAACATAAAAGACCCTGAATAGCCAAAGCAATCCTGAGAAAGAAAAACGGAGCTGGTGGAATCAGGCTCCCTGACTTCAGACTATACTACAAAGCTACAGTAATCAAGACAGTATGGTACAGGCACAAAAACAGAAATATAGATCAATGGAACAGGATACAAAGCCCAGAGATAAACCCACGCACATATGGTCACCTTATCTTTGATAAAGGAGGCAAGAATATACAATGGAGAAAAGACAGCCTCTTCAATAAGTGGTGCTGGGAAAACTGGACAGGTACATGTAAAAGTATGAAATTAGAACACTCCCTAACACCATACACAAAAATAAACTCAAAATGGATTGAAGGGCTTCCCTGGTGGTGCAGTGGTTGAGAGTCCACCTGCCGATGCAGGGGACACGGGATTGTGCCCTGGTCCGGGAAGATCCCACATGCCGCGAAGCAGCTGGGCCCGTGAGCCATGGCCGCTGAGCCTGCGCGTCCGGAGCCTGTGCTCCGCAACGGAAGAGGCCACAACAGTGAGAGGCCCACGTACCGCAAAAAAAAAAAAAAAAGGATTAAAGACCTAAACGTAAAGCCAGACACTATCAAACTCTTAGAGGAAAACATAGGCAGAACACTCTATGACATAAATCACAGCAAGATCCTTTTTGACCCAGCTCCTAGAGAAATGGAAATAAAAACAAAAATAAACAAATTGGACCTAGTGAAGCAGCTCATGCAGCTCAAGATCAAAAACACAAACAGTCCAATCCAAAAATGGGCAGAAGACCTAAATAGACATTTCTCCAAAGAAGATATACAGATTGCCACCAAACACATGAAAGAATGCTCAACATCATTAATTGTTAGAGAAATGCAAATCAAAACTACAATGAGATATCATCTCACACCAGTCAGAATGGCCATCATCAAATAATCTACAAACAATAAATGCTGGAGAGGGTGTGGAGAAAAGGGAACCCTCATACACTGTTGGTGGGAATGTAAACTGATACAGCCACTATGGAGAACAGTATGGAGGTTGCTTCAAAAACTAAAAATAGAACTACCATACGACCCAGCAGTCCCATTACTGGGCATATACCCTGAGAAAACCATAATTCAAAAAGCGTCATGTACCAAAATGTTCATTCCAGCTCTAATTACAATAGCCAGGATATGGAAGTAATGTAAGTGTCCATTGACAGATGAATGGATAAAGAATATGTGGCACATATACACAATGGAATACTACTCAGCCATAAAAAGAAACGAAATTGAGTTATTTGTAGTGAGGTGGATGGACCTAGAGTCTGTCATACAGACTGAAGTAAGTCAGAAAGAGAAAAACAAATACCATATGCTCACACATATATATGGAATCTAAAAAAAAAAAAATAAGGTCCTGAAGAACCTAGGGGCAAGATGGGAATAAAGACAGAGACCTACTAGAGAATGGACCTGAGGACATGGGGAGGGGGAAGGGTAAGCTGGGACAAAGTGAGAGAGTGGCATGGACATATATACACTACCAAAGGTAAAATAGATAGCTAGTGGGAAGCAGCCACATAGCTCAGGGAGATCAGCTCAGTGCTCTGTGGCCACCTAGACGGGCGGGATAGGGATGGTGGGAGGTAGGGAGACGCAAGAGGGAAGAGATATGGGAACATGTGTATATGTATAACTGATTCCCTTTGTTATAAATCAGAAACGAATACACCATTGTAAAGCAATTATACTCAATAAAGATGTTAAAAATAAATAAAATAGAAATGAAACAAAAAACTAAAAAACTGCACATATTAAGAACTTCATAAATATTTGGTGAATGAATGCATGTGTATACACTATGTATCTAATTATCCTTGCTCATAATCAGAATTTTCTCTTATAAAGAAGAAAAACTGGCACTTTTTAGACTGAATCTCAAGTTGGACAGAGAAAGGAAAAAGTTCTGGTATTAACAATGCTTGGTCGGTATCTGACCCTGAGGAAAAACACACGTGCCAGTGATCATTTAAGGATGGGTTCCCACGCAAGACTTGTAAGGAATCAAAAGAAGCAGGACAGGGAAGGGATGGAAGCTGAGCATGGGTGTGAACTCAGGCCATAAAAGAAGACCTCTGGAGTGGAATTTAGGTCTCAGAATCATCCCCAACCCAAGGAAAGGGAGCTGGGGTTTCATAATCCATCCTGAGCAGGCATTGGCTAAGGACTACCAGAGGGGATGCAAACTTTAAGGCCCTGCTGGCTGTCTAGCTCGTGGGCAATGCAACTCTACTAGCACCCAGCTTCACCACTCCATGGTAGCCTGACCTGGGGGATGTGGGGTACCATTTCTAAGCATGAGTTTAAATGAACTCCAAAATGAATAACTTTCTCAATTGAAATTTTTTTGGAATTGATTGAGATAATGCACTTACCCCAATACCTGAAACACAGAGAGAACTTGGAGAACAGCTATCACTTAAGATTTGGTTTTTAAGGCAATTTGGAGATTGGAAGAGATGTCTAGAAAGTTAACTTCTTACTTAAGAATAAAAACTAAACAATACCTCTGGCATATCATCCAACCCTATATATTAAAAATTAAAAGTAGAAGTGAGGAATACTGGATAGTAGGTTTAAGAGAAAAAACAAGCATCAGAGCACTTATATGAAGACACGAAGTTTACTTTTCATTTAACACTATCCCTTCAAAATTTCTGTTGAGGTCCTTTAGGATCGTGGAATACTGGTAGCAGGAAAGCACAAATTCATGGACATATAGGAGGTGAACAGTCCCAACAATTTTCAGCTCCCTGAGAATAAGAGAAATGGGTACTACCACAGTGAAAAGAAATGGACTCAGTCATCTAGAACATTTATGTTTCCATTCAGAGAGACTACAAAGAGGTATTGGCAGCATTCTGGACTTATCAGCATGCATTGTCAAAAAATCTCATTGATCCTACAGAGAAAAGCAGCTGGAGCATCTTCAATCCCAGATGTGGTCAGAGCCTGTCTATGGGCGAATTTGAGGGGATTTTGCAAAGTGTCAGCTTCAGAGGAAAGTGAGTGAGGCTTATTTGCCATTTTTGCATTGGTGATGCTGAGATCTATTTAATAAGCTCAGGTAAATCTTTTAATAAGTGCTAGTGTTAGTTCAGGAGAAACTACCTAAGTCCAAAACTGCTGAAGTGGAGAGCACACGGACAGCCAGGTGCCTGTTTCTCGCAGCACAGAGCCTCATACCTTCTCTTTGCATGTGTGCATGCACCAGCCGCCACATCGTTCTTTCCTGAAGAGAGAAACTTGATAAGATGCAAATGTGGCCATATCACTGCCCTGCTTAAGAGGGTTGTTGTGAATATCAAATAATGTGTGTGAAACATTTAACAGAGCGTCAGGCATACAGTCAAATTCCAATGTGTTATTAATTTTATTATTCCTATTTTATGGCTGTTAAAAAATGAGGATTAGAGAAGCTTAAAAAAATTCACAAAGGTGAGAACGTTAACAAATTGCAAAGCTAGAATTCAAACCCTAGAACTTTTTTTAAAATATCTATATTGGAGTATAAGTGCTTTACAATGGTGTGTTACTTTCTGCTGTATAACAAAGTGAATCAGCTATACATATACATATATCCCCAGATCTCCTCCCTCTTGTGTCTCCCTTCCACCCTCCCTATCCCACCCCTCTAGGTGGTCACAAAGCACCAAGCTGCTCTCCCTGTGCTATGCGGATGCTTCCCAGAAGCTATCTGTTTTACATTTGGTAGCGTATGTATGTCCATGCCTCTCTCACTTCTCCCAGCTTACCCTTACCGCTCCCCGTATCCTCAAGTCCATTATCCATGTCTGGATCCCTAGAACTTTTTGACTCAAAAATTCCTGTTCTGGGGCTTCCCTGGTGGTGCAGTAGTTGAGAGTCCACCTGCCGATGCAGGCGACACAGGTTCGTGCCCCGGTCTGGGAGGATCCCACATGCCATGGAGTGGCTGGGCCCGTGAGCCATGGCTGCTGAGCCGGAGCGTCTGGAGCCTGTGCTCCACAACAGGAGAGGTCACAACAGTGAGAGGTCCGCGTACCGCAAAAAAAACAGAAAAAAACAAAAATAACATGTTCTTACCCATCTTTCTGATAAATTCGTTTAAAATGAGCTATATGTATTAGTCAGCGTTTTCCAGAGAAACAGAACCAACAGGATGTACATATCCATATAGAGAACTACAGAAAGACAGATGGATGTACATACATAAATGTGCATATATACATATGTACACGGAGAAAGAAAGACAGAGATTTATTTAAGGAATTGGCTTACAAAATGTAGCGGCTGGCAAGTCCAATATCTGTGGGGCTGGGTGACAGGCTGAAAATTCTGACAAGGGTTGACATTGCAGTCTTTAATCCCAAAGTAGTCTGAAGATAGAATTCCTTCTTCCACAGAAACTCAATCAATGCTTTTATGGCCTTCAACTGATTGGATGAGGCCCACCTACATTATGAGTGTCATTTGCTTTACTTAAATTCTACAGATTTAAATGTTAATCACATCTTTTAAAAACTACCTTTAGAGCAGAGATTCGTTCAAGATGGTGGAGTAGAAGGATGTGCTCTCACTCCCTCTTGCCAGAGCACCGGAATCACAACTAACTGCTGAACAATCCTTGAAAGGAAGACACTGGAACTCACCAAAAACGATACCCCACATCCAAAGACGAAGGAGAAGCCACAATGAGATGGTAGGAGGGGCGCAATCACAATAAAATCAAACCTCATAACTGCTGGGTGGTGACTCACAAACTGGAGAACACTTATACCACAGAAGTCCACCCACTGGAGTGAAGGTTCTGAGCCCCATGTCAGTCTTCCCAACCAGGGGGGCCGGCAATGGGAGGAGGAATTCCTAGAGGATCAGACTTTGAAGGCTAGCAGGATTTGATTGCAGAACTTTGACAGGACTGGGGGAAACAGAGACTCCACTCTGGAGGGCACACACAAAGTAGTGTGCACATCGGGACCCAGGGGAAAGAGCAGTGACCCCATAGGAGACTGAACCAGACTTAACTGCGAGTGTTGGAGGGTCTCCTGCAGAGGCGGTGGTGGCTGTGGCTCACCATGAGGAAAAGGACACTGGTAGCAGATGTTCTGGGAAGTACTCCTAGGTGTGAGCTCTCCCAGAGTCCATCATTAGCCCCACCAAAGAGCCTGGTGGGCTTCAGTGTTGGGTCGCCTCAGGCCAAACAACCAATAGGGAGGGAACCCAGCCCCACCCGTCAGCAGACAAGTGGATTAAAGTTTTAATGAGCTCTGTCCACCAGAGCAACACCCAGCTCTACCCAACACCAGTCTCTCCCATCAGGAAACTTGCACAAGCCTCTTAGATAGCCTCATCCACCAGAGAGCAGACAGCAGAAGCAAGAAGAACTACAATCCTGCAACCTGTGAAACAAAAACCACATTCACAGAAAGACAGACAAGATAAAAAGGCAGAGGGCTATGTACCAGATGAAGGAACAATATAAAACCCCAGAAAAAACAACTAAATGAAGTGGAGATAGGCAACCTTCCAGAAAAAGAATTTAGAATGATAGTGAAGATGATCCAAGACCTCGGAAAAAGAATGAAGGCAAAGATCGAGAAGATTCAAGAAATGTTTAACAAAGACCTAGAAGAATTAAAGAACAAACAAACAGAGATGAACAATACAATAACTGAAATGAAAAATACACTAGAAGGAAACAACAGCAGAATAACTGAGGCAGAAGAACGGATAAGTGACCTGGAAGAGAGAATGGTGGAATTCACTGCCACAGAACAGAATAAAGAAAAAAGAATGAAAAGAAATAAACACAGCCTAAGAGACCTCTGGGACAACATTAAACGCAACAACATTCCCATTACAGGGGTCCTAGAAGGAGAAGACAGAGAGAAAGGACCTGAGAAAATATTTGAAGAGATTATAGTCAAAAACTTCCCTAACATGGGAAAGGAAATAGCTACCCAAGTCCAGGAAGCGCAGAGAGTTCCATACAGGATAAACCCAAGGAGAAACATGCCGACACAAGAGTAACCAAAAGGCAAAAATTAAAGACAAAGAAAAATTATTGAAAGCAGCAAGGGAAAAACAAAAAATAACATACAATGGAACTCCCATAAGGTTAACGCTGATTTCTCAGCAGAAACTCTACAAGCCAGAAGGGAGTGGCATGACATATTTAAAGTGATGAAAGAGAAGAAACTACAAACAAGATTACTCTACCTGGCAAGGATCTCATTCAGTTTCGATGGAGAAATCAAAAGCTTTACACAGATGAAAAAGCTAAGCGAATTCAGCACCTTCAAACCAGCTCTACAGCAAATGCTAAAAGAACTTCTCTAAGTGGGAAACAGAAGAAAAGGACCTACAAAAACAAACCCAAAACAATTAAGAAAATGGTAATAGAAACATACATCGATAATTACCTTAAACGTGAATGGATTAAATGCTCCAACCAGAAGACATAGGTTTTCTGAATGGATACAAAAACGAGGCCCATCTATATGCTGTCTACAAGAGACCCACTTCAGACTTAGGGACACATACACACTGAAAGTGAGGGGATGGAAAAAGATATTCCATGCAAATGGAAGTCAAAAGAAAGCTGGAGTGGCAATACTCATATCAGATAAAATGGACGTTAAAATAAAGAATGTTACAAGAGACAAGGAAGGACACTACATAATGATCAAGGGATCAATCCAAGAAGAAGATATAACAATCATAAATATATATGTTCCCAACATAGGAGCACCTCAATACAAAAGGCAACTGCTAACAGCTAAAAAAGAGAAAATCAACAATAACAAAATAATAGTGGGTGACTTTAACACCTCACTTACACCAATGGACAGATCTTCCAGACAGAAAATTATAAGGAAACACAAGCTTTGAATGACACAATAGATTTAATTGATATTTATAGGACATTCCATCCAAAAACAGCAGATTACACTTTCTTCTCAAGTGCACATGGAACATTCTCCAGGATAGATCACATCTTGGGTCAAAAATCAAGCCTCAGTAAATTTAAGAAATTGAAATCATATCAAGTATCTTTTCTGACCACAAACCTACGAGATTAGAAATCAATTACAGGGGAAAAAAACGTAAAAAACACAAACACATGGAGGCTAAACAATATGTTACTAAATAACCAAGAGATCGCTGAAGAAACCAAAGAGGAAAATAAAAAATACCTAGAGACAAATGACAATGAAAACACGACAATCCAAAACCTATGGGATTGGGCTTCCCTGGTGGTTCAGTGGTTGAGAGTCCGCCTGCCAATGCAGGGGACACGGGTTCGTGCCCCGGTCCGGGAAGATCCCACATGCCGCAGAGCGGCTAGGCCCGTGAGCCATGGCCGCTGAGCCTGCACGTCTGGAGCCTGTGCTCCTCAATGGGAGAGGCCACAACAGTGAGAGGCCCGCATACCGCAAAAACACACACACACACAAAACCTACGGGATGCAGCAAACGCTGTTCTAAGAGGGAAGTTTATACCAACACAAGCTTACCTCAAGAAACAAGAAAAATCTCAAATAAACAATCCAACCTTACACCTAAAGGAACTAGAGAAAGAAGAAGAAACAAAACCCAAAGATAGCAGAAGGAAAGAAATCATAAAGATCAGAGCAGAAATAAATGGAATAGAAACAAAGAAAACAATAGCAGGTATCAATAAAAGTAAAATCTGGTTCTTTGAGAAGATAAACAAAATTGATAAACCATTAGCCAGACTCATCAAGAAAATGATGGAGAGGACTCAAATCAATAAAATTAGAAATGAAAGAGAAGAAGTTACAATGGACACCGCAGAAATACAAAGCATCCTAAGAGACTACTACAAGTAACTCCATGCCAACAAAATGGACAACCTGGAAGAAATGGACAAATTCTTAGAGACGTATAACCTTCCAAGACTGAACCAGGAAGAAATAGAAAATATGAACAGACCAATCACAAATAATGAAATTGAGACTGTGATTAAAATCTTCCAACAAACAAAATTCCAGGACCAGATGGCTTCACAGGTGATTTCTATCAAACATTCAGAGAAGAGCTAACACCCATCCTTCTCAAACTCTTCCAAAAAATTGCAGAGGAAGGAACACTCCCAAACTCATTCTATGAGGCCACCATCATCCTAATACAAAACCAGACAAAGATACTACAAAAAAGAAAACTACAGACCAATATCGCTCATGAATAGAGATGAAAAAATCCTCAACAAAATACTAGCAAACAGAATCCAGCAACACATTAAAAGGATCATACACTACAATCAACTGGGATTTCTCCCAGGGATGCAAGGATTCTTCAATATACGCAAATCAATCAATGTGATACACCATATTAACAAATTGAAGAATAAAAATCGTATAGTCATCTCAATAGATGCAGAAAAAGCTTCTGACAAAATTCAACATCTATTTATGATAAAAACTCTCCAGAAAGTGGGCATAGAGGGAACCTACCTCAACATAATAAAGGCCATATACCACAAACCCACAGCAAACATCATTCTCACTGGTGAAAAACTGAAAGCATTTCCTCTAAGATCAGGAACAAGACAAAAATGTCCACTCTCACCACTACTATTCAACATAGTTCTGGAAGTCCTAGCCACGGCAATCAGAGAAGTAAAAGAAATAAGATACAAACTGGAAAAAAGAAGTAATACTGTCCCTGTTTGCAGATGACAGGATACTATACATAGAGAATCCTAAAGATGCCACCAGAAAACTACTAGAGCTAATCAATGAATCTGGTAAAGTTGCAGGATACAAAATTAATGAAGAGAAATCTCTTGCATTCCTATACACTAATGATGAAAAATCTGAAAGAGAAATTAAGGAAACACTGCCATTTACCATTGCAACAAAAAGAATACAATACCTAGGAATAAACCTACCTAGGGAGACAAAAGACCTGTACACAGAAAACTGTAAGACACTGATGAAAGAAATTAAAGATAATACAAACAGATGGAGAGATATACCATGTTCTTAGATTGGAAGACTCAACATTGTGAAAATGACTGTACTACCCAAAGCAATCCACAGATTCAATGGAATCCCTATCAAACTACCAATGGTATTTTTTATAGAACTAGAACAAAAAATCTTAAAATTTGTATGGAGACACAAAAGACCCTGAATAGCCAATGCAGTGTTGTGGGGACAAAACAGAGCTGGTGGAATCGGACTCCCTGACTTCAGACTATACTACAAAGCTACAGTAATCAAGACAATATGGGACTGGCACAAAAACAGAAACATAGATCAATGGCACAGGATAGAAAGCCCAGAGATAAACCCATGCACCTATGGTCAACTAATCTATGACAATGGAGGCAAGGCTATACAATGGAGAAAAGAGAGTCTCTTCAATAAGTGGTGCTGGGAAAACTGGACAGCTACACGTAAAAGAATGAAATTAGAACACTCCCTATCACCATACACAAAAATAAACTCAAAATGGATTTGAGACCGAAATGTAAGACCAGACACTATCAAACTCATAGCGGAAAACACACTCTTTGACATAAATCACAGCAAAATCTTTTTTGATCCACCTCCTAGAGTAATAGAAAGAAAACGAAAAATAAACAAATGGGCCCTACTGAAACTTAAAAGCTTTTGCAAAGCAAACTACAAATAAGACGATGAAAAGACAACTGTCAGAATGGGAGAAAATATTTGCAAATGAATCAATGGACAAAGGATTAATCTCCAAAGTATATAAACAGCTAATGCAGCTTAATATTAAAAAAACAAACGACCCAATCCAAAAATGGGCAGAAAACCTAAATAGATATTTCTCCAAAGAAGACATAAAGATAGCCAAGAAGCACATGAAAAGCTGCTCAACATGACTAATTATTAGAGAAATGCAAATCAAAACTACAATATGGTATCACCTCACACCAGTTAGAATGGACATCATCAGAAAATCTACCAACAACAAATGCTTGAGAGGGTGTGGAGAAAAGGGAACCCTCTTGCACTGCTGGTGGGAATGTAAATTGATACACCCACTATGGATAACAGTATGGAGGCTCCTTAAAAAAACTAAAAATAGAATTACCATATGACCCAGCAATTCCACTACTGGGCATATACCCAAAGAAAACCATAATTCAAAAAGACACATGCACCCCAGTGTTCACTGCAGCATTATTTACAATAGCCAGGACATGGAAGCAACCTAAATGCCCATCAACAGATGAATGGGTAAAGAAGATGTGGTACCTATACATGATGGAATATTACTCAGCCATAAAAAGGAACGAAATTGGGTCATTTGTAGAGACGTGGATGAATCTAGAGACTATCATACAGAGTGAAGTCAGAAAGTGAAAAACAAATACCGTATATTAATGCATATATGTGGAACCTAGAAAAGTGGTACAGATGAACTGGTTTGCAGGGCAGAAATAGACAGAGATGTAGAGAACAAATGTATGGACACTAAGGGGAGAAAGTGGCGGGGGTGGTGGTGGTGGTGGTGGTATGAATTGGGAGATTGGGATTGACATGTATACAGTAATATGTATAAAATGGATGACTAATAAGAACCTGCTGTATAAAAAAATAAATATAATTCAAAAAATAAATAAAATAAAAACTATCTTTAGAGCAATAGTGATTGACGTTTGGCCAAACTATTGGGCACCATAGCCTAGCCAAGCTGACATAAATATTCACCACCACATGAGACACCAGAGGCAAAAATGATGTGAAAAAGTGCCAAATGTCAGTAAAAAAGAGAATGTTATTATTATTAAAGAACATGGAAAATGAATGCCAGCACACTATGGCTTGCTTTTCCAGTCCTTTATGTTTTCATCCACATTTGATGAATGGGCTGAGGGAGATGCTTAGAAAGCTTCACTCAGCCTATTAACAAGGGGTATTCTAGAAAAGCCGAGAAAGAGAGAACAGGGGCCACTGCAATTTCTACAGGCATAACAATTCTTGCTGGTCCATAATGCCTGTCAAATGCTGCGAGATTACCCTATGTGTCTATGACTGCCATGCAACCCTGACTGTGAATCCTCCTTCAATCACACAGAAAATGAGTGCCCACATCTCTATCATGATTTGCCATCATTCTGTTTATTTTTAATGTATGTTACTGAGATTAAATTTGTGAATTTTCCTCCTCCACAGTCTTTCAAAGCTTCGTTTATATTCTGTCTGTGACAGAACCAAACAGTAAATTGCAGAATGAATTAGCACCATGCAGTTAGGGATGCCTGAACCTCACAATTCCTACATTATTTTTTTAGGACTTTGAAACCTATGATGCGAGAAGCAAAATGTTCCTTGTATGCGAGGCCCCAAGTGTGCCTAATGTGCCTTTAACTAGTAAAGAAACGTATAATTTGTTTGAAATCATACAAGTTGATTTAGGGAGGGGAGTAGCACTGACTGCTCATTCTAACTCTCAAAAAAAAAAGGTGAAAATTCTCTCTGTTGATGGTTGCAGAAGATGCAGCCTTTTTTTGAAAAGTCATCACATGGCTTAGGGCATCTGTAGTGTAGAAATAGAACACGGCTTTCAGAGCCACATCAAGACATGACGTTGCCTCAGGTAGCCTAATAACTTGGGAGCTCTTCAAGTTGATATTTCTAAAATAGGTTTTAATATGTGTTTAGGGGTGAATCTGAGCTTTGCATGGGGAAAGAGGGTAGCAGGAACACCAGTAATAACATCCGTATTCTCTGTTGCCTTCCAAGCAATTTCATCCTGGCCCCCTAACATTCATACCCACTCAAAAGAAAAAGAAAAGTCCTGAACTGAACTAGACTCCCCTTCTCCAAAGGCAACTTAGTAAATACTGTTATCCCAGTTCTCCCATTAAAGTCCCCCAAGTGGCTGAACAAAAATTCCTTCCAATCACATACATTATTTCTCTGATAAGAATTCTGCTAGATTCTCTTTTCTCCATCCAATTAGCTTCCCTGAGCTCTTTTTGCAGTCTGTGCTAGTCAGGGCTACATCAGAGAAGTAGAACCACTAGGAGATTTATATAATAAGAGACTTATTGAAGGGATTTAATCTTAGACAAATGTGGGTTAAGAATCTATGGAGCTACAGCTTCTGCAGCAAGGGAAGTCAGCCGTCTGGCATTTGGGGATGGAAGAAGGATGTGAAGTAGGGGAAGCAAGCTCAAAAGGATCCCTGCAGGAATGGGGTGGGACCCAGGAGGATGGACGCGCGAATCTGCATCAGACTGGCACTGCCACTGAACCTCCAACCTGGATCATGGGAATGATTTGAAGTCTCCTTCAAATCCTTCAAGACATCCATGCCCTCTTTCATGCAGCTAAATCTACACCTGACCCAGGAGTCAGAGAAACTGAAAGTGGGAGTCTGGCTGGAGCTGCCACACACCAGCAAGGTGTGTCAGCAGACAGATGGCAACACGCACGGGCTGCAACAGCGCTTCAGACCACGCGCCAACCTCCCGAGCATAAACTGAATACAGTAAGTCCCCTACATAAGAACGAGTCCCATTCTGAGAGCACGTTTGTAAGTCCAATTTGTTTATAAGTATAAAAAGTTAGCCTAGGTACCCAACTAACACAATCGGCTATATAGTACTGTACAGTAATAGGTTTATAATAGTTTTCCCACAAATAATACATTAAAAAAACACAAAAAATAAAGAAAACATTTTTAATCTTACAATACAGTACCTTGAAAAGTACTGTATACAGTAGAACAGCTGGCATACAGGGGCTGGCACTGAGTGAACAGGCAAGCAGAGTTACTGACTGGAGGAGGGAGAGGAGGTGGGAGATGGTAGAGCTGAAGGATCCTCAGTAATAGGAGACGGAGGGCAGGCTGCAATCTCACTCACGTCTGACGCTGATGGCACAGGTTCTGGTTCCTTGCTCGATTCAATTCTATCTACCCTCTTGAAAATACGATCCAGTGATGTCTAGGTAGTAGCTCTTTTTTTCTCGTCATAGATGCCATTCTGGGCTTAAAATAAAGATACTGTACTACTGTACTTTATACAGTACTGTACAGTAAAGTACACAAAAACACAACCACTTGTCGAGGATGCACACATGTGACAATGTACGCCAGACACGGGAATTAACTTATGTGGCTGGACGTGCAAACGTACGTCGGCATCTTTGAAAGTTCGCAACTTGAAGGTTTGTATGTAGGAGACTTACAGTTTTGCTGTTGCTTCACTTCCACCTTCCAAATCTTGTGCAGAAGATCTTTTGTGGCTCACCTAGCCCAGAGCTATACACGAAGGGAATTCTGGGAACTATAGTTCTGGATTAGCCAAATTAACACAATATGAATCCACCACATATGCCTTATAAATTGGTACCCCGGGAAAATTCTTGGCTGACCCATCCATGAACCTATCAGAAACAAAAGTTTCGTGATGTAAGAGACCATTAGCACCAGAGTGCGCTTAGAGTCATCTCAGGCCACACCTGTACTTTACTGATGAATAAAATGACATCCAGTAAGATATAGAAACTTGCCCAGTTCTCTTAACTGCCCAGAAGCAGTGCAAGAAATCAGTTTACCTGTCTGCTATCCATTAGATGTGAAATGAGCATCACATACAAAGCATAGAAATTCCCAGATAAGCCTATCCCTGGTCTGACTCACCGGGGCCTCCTTTGAAGGCTGCATAGGGTAACATATGGTAAGCTGTGGCTTTGGCATTCCTTCTCATTAAAAACAAACAAACAAAAAAAATTATTGCATAACTTATGTTTGTAACTGTTATTTTGGCTTTCGCATTTTCTTTAAGCATTATACCTTTTCATGATAACGGGCCATGAGAGAATTCATCTGACAAGGTACAGACATTTAATTTTTTCTTTAAAGATTATTTTCTCCATTATTTTTAATTGGTGATGCCTTTGAGTAAAAGGTTTAACTAAATACAATCAAGGTACACATTATATTAAAGTTGATATTCTAAAGCTTAGCCCTGAAAAAAATGATGTATTATATAACATAAAAAAACAGTCTTTGGATTCATACAACTCCAGTTTCAAATAGGAGTTCTACCACTTGCCAGCTACTGAGCCTGCACCAAGTTCCTCAAACTTTAGAGACTATTTCCTTTTTTTGTAAAATATAAATTAGTGTGTTGCTAGGATTAAATGAGACAGTTCATACATAAAGTTTACTACAGTGCCAGGGGAATAGAAAGAGCACTAAAATAGAAGCCATTAGTTACTATCGCTATTGTTGTTACTATAATTGGCACTATTAACAATGGCATTATAATAATTAATACTAATAATTAATTAGTATTATTGATTGTAATTAATCATTAAGAATGTGTTGGACCTGAAGAACCAAATGTGGTGCAAAATAATTTTTAAGACTTTTCTATTGAAAAGAATAATTTATGTGATTCCTTTAAGAGGTCCTATTAAGGAAACTGGGGTTTAATATAAAAAGAGCCTGATATTATCAACATATGACTTAGAGTCTATTAGATTTCCCAATATGAGAATTGTTACACAAATTTCAAGCCTAGGTCTCAGGATAAGAAACAGCAATTGTATGAAATTAAGTATAAAATTAATATTGTATACTTAATGTTAATGGTAGGATGCCAACATCCTACCTCTAGCTATTTATCTTCTTTCCATCATTCAGTTTCCTCTTCCAAACTAAGAAACACAGATCAAAACATAACTCTACCTGCTCAGCATCCTTTCTTCAACTGATCTTGGCCACAGCTCAAGGGGTTTTCTGCCTGGCCCTTTAACATGGGAACAACTTATTCTGAAACTGCTGGGCCCCCAAAAAGCACCCTTTTCACTCTACAAATAAAAACTTCACTGATATTTGTCTAGAAAGCACTTTATCCAAGGCTCCACAAATTGCCTGATTCCAAAGGTTTCCAAGCCTTCTTAATGTCCTCATCCAGTGTCAAGCAGGTTTTGACAAACATGAGATCAGTTGATTTCAACTTCAGACAGTTCATCCCTCTCCGAGTTCCATTGTTATTTTGAACTATCTTCTATTCACAACCTTTACTTAGACATGTATCAGTCTGCTGATTGCAAATACCAAAGATTTGTTTCTTTTCCATATCATATATCCATTGCAACTTTCCAAGAATTCTCTGCTCATCTTAGTCATTCAGAGTCCCAAATTGATGGAACAGGCACCATCTTGAACATTGCCAGTTTCTGTGTAGAAGGAAAAAGAGTTCTGCAGTATCTTGCATCAACAATTAAATACTTGACCCCAAAGTGGCATGCGTAACTTCTTCTCATAACTCATTGGCCAGAATGATCACACGGCCCCATCCAACCAGAGCACGGCTTGGAAGTACTTAGCCAGAAGAGAGTAAACCAGAAACACCTCAGGAAGCCCTAAAGACTAACACACTAAATTTCTATTTGATCCCAAACAGCAATATCTTTCTTTTATTTGAAAAACTGTCACCTTGAGAAGGTTGTTTACTTATTTTCTGTGGAAGACTTTTGGTGGTGAGTCACAGGTTATGTGAAAGGATTCCAAATCAGATAAGTGTAAAGCATATTGATTAAGAAGCTCAGGTGCAAGTAAATTTCAGTCTAGGAGAGTTTCTAACAGCAAATCGCCATAGAAATCACACTCACATGGAGACATATACCCACCCCTTCCCTGCCGCTGAGATGAAAATGAAGACAACCTGGAGTAACTGACCTATGTAAGAGTCCTGCAAAGAACCAGACCTAGAGTTTTCAACAAACTGCCTCCATGATGTACCTTCATTGCAAAAACTAGATTTGACCATTCACTTCATTTAGGCATGAGAGTTCTAATTATTGGCCTTGGAACACACATGCTCATGGGAATGATAACAATCTAAGTCAGCACGAAGAGTAACTACTAGCCACAAATGTAGCTATTTATACTAACATAAATTAGAAATAAATTATATTAAATTAAAAATTCAGTTCCTCGGTCACACCAGCCACACTTCAAGTGCTCAATAAGCACATGCAATTAGTGGTTCTTGTACAGGACCAGCACAGATATTGAACATTCCCATCACTGAGAAAGCTTTATTAGACAGGTCTGGTCTAAATCTTTCACTTTTGTGTCTGGAAAGAGTTGAATGTTATCCATTTCCTAAAGCCATACTTTCAGAAGAGTAACCTGATTTCTAAGATCTTAAGGAATGAAACAGAAAGTCCTAACTACAATAACCTAACAGTCCATCTCTGGGGTTGGAACACACATAGCTGGACTTTTTTGATCACATTGATTTGACATGCCTCATAGTTGCAGAAGGTACTTACATTAACACACACACACACACACACACACACACACACAATTCAAATTCAAGGTTTTTCAAGCTAGCAAAGGAAAGCAGAACATCAGAAATCGTGTACAAATTATTTCTACTAACCCTGTACTTTGTAACTCCAGGATAAAATTTAGCCTAAAGAGAAACTGCAGTAAGGTTAGCTATATTTTTTAGTGTGAAAATATTATAGAAAGTCTAGATCAGGAATCATAAGTAACAAATGATAATTTATTTTGATTCTCTGTAACTCACTCAAATGTTTCCATAAAATTAAGAACATGTTATACTTCTCAATAAAAATAAGGAAAGAGGTGGATCAGTTTGGGTTGTGAAGACAAAGAGGAGATGATGGAAGAAGCCCCCATTTTGCTCTTCCTCAGGTGATACTCATATAATCTGTGCATCATTCCTCAAGATGGGTATGGTTGACAACCAAAATGATGACCATGGTCCCTGAGAACATGACTTGGTAGCTGGAAGGCTTTATTTCCTGTTGCTTTGTTTTTGTAATGGAACACAAAAAAACTGCCAAATAAGCAAGATGTTGGCATATTGCTAGACCCCAACTCTTCATCGTCAAACCCCACTACGATGCTCTCAGCTTCTGTTTATTCAGGCATCTCTTCCGATTTATGCAAAGGCTGTTACCTCAGAAAGAAAGCTTATTTTTCTCTGCCTCATCAAAGTTTGCCAAGAGATCTAATAACAGGGCCGGGGATCTAATTATAAACAGCTTAAGTCCCTTATCTGATTTGAGCAGACAGAGTCTGAGCAACAATAAAAATCAAAACATTTCTCTGGGCGAGTTTTATTGAACCCTGATATATTTTAGGCCAAAATACATTCGTTCTCTGAAACTTGCACATACTCAGTAGGATGACTCCTTTTTTATGCAATGTGGAAAAATATAGAAGAATTTTAATCTACAAATTGATATATGCTTTACATTTTTGCAGCCCAGCTCCCCAAATTATAATTACAAGAGGAACTTTAAGAAATACTCATTAAGCATGAAGTATGCATGTCTGGGTATATACTGTGAAAATTTTTGTCATTGAATATGAAGTTGTAGTTGTCAGGAGCTGTTGGTACGGATACTTGTATTGCGTCAGTATCTGCAGTGACCAGTACTGAGTCTGCTTCTAAAGGTCTGAAACACTAAAACAATGGTTAGGAGTGCATCCTTAGAGTCAGCCTGGGATTAAAATAATAGCCATGCTGCTTTCCTCCTGTGACTTTGGAAGAGCTTCCTTATCACTCCAGGCCTGATTTCTCAATTATAAGATGCACAAAGTAATATCTCAGGGTGGGTGTAAGGATTAGAAGCAATGGATGCAAAGTCTCTGGCATATGGCAAGTGGTCAGTGGATGTTAGCTGCCGTTATCAAGTGTTGCCACTCTTGTTGTCTATGAGTAGGACAGTGCTACAATGATGATACGCCCATGGAAGATGCAGTGACATCATCAGCCCCGGAAGGTATGAGGACTTGTGCTCAATCATTAGGAATATGCTTCAAGCGTTGAAGAAATAAATGACGCCTTGTATGATGACTTAGTGATAATCAGACCACCATCACATGAAATACCACTGTCAACCCCCATCTGTACAGTACAGAAACATCTCCCACTTTGAGAAAGAGGCTGTCATGGTAGAGACTCTTCTTGGTGGTGGTGGTAGTTGTTTCTAATGCCCTGGATTTGAAATCTAGAAACCAAGGTTTGAATTCCAGCTTGTCCTTAACAAGTTGTATGACCTTAGATGCTAAGTCACTTGGCCTCACTGAATCTCAATTTCTTTGGCTATAAAAATGCAGGTTGTTTTGAGCAATATGGTACTTGGACTTGTGAAAGGGCCTTACCTACTGTAAATGCTAGTGATGATGCAGATTTTTAACGAGTCACCAGGAAGATGCTACCACAATGCAACTGTGTTACAAGGAGGGGCAACAGCTGTCCTGGGATTTCACTGTTTCATCCCATTAGCCGGCTCTCACTTCATTCATCCCCTCACTCACAAATATGTATGCCTACTATGTGCCAGATGCAGCTCTAGGGATTGGAAATGCAGCAGATGATGTCCTGAAACCCACATTCTACATCAGGAAAAACCACATTAGTAAATATATGTTCTAACCCCCAGTAATGGTAAGTGCAATGAGGACAATTAAAGTAGCCTAGGGAGTAGGGTGGTCAGAGTTCTCTCTGAAGAAGTAACGTTTAAAAGGAGAGATTTGAATGAAGTGAAAGAATGAACCATGTGATTATTTCAGAAAGAACCTTCCTGGCAGAGAAGACACAAGTACTGTGCATTGAGGCAGAAGCATAACTGGAATCTTCGAGGAACATCAAGGAAACTGTTGCATTTGAAGCCCAGTGAGCAAGGCGGGCGTGGTAGGAGATGGAACCCAGATCGTGCAGTACTTGTAAGCTGTACAGGAAGTTTGGGTAAGATGGAAGATACAATGAACACGAGCGCTGAGAGAATAGAAGTTTGGGTGAGGATGGGGAAGGGAGATGGAAGGAATTTTAACATGGGCAGAGTGGGAGAAGGGAAACCCCGACCAGGGACCACAGTGGGTGGTGCTGGACAACCAGAGCCTGGAGAGTATGGAGAGCACCAGGGTGGGTACAGACAAAGGCTCCCATTTCCAGGACTAGCCAGTGCCTTTACTGGACAGTATGATCAGTACTGAGAACCAGTACAACTTTTCCAGAACAACGCCTGGCACACGTAAAGTCAAGTAAGTTAACATTCACATTTAAAGTGACATTTGTCAGGAACATGTTCAGTTGCTGATGTGAATGTAGAAGAGGCCACAAGGACTCACGGTAAGAGAAATTTAAGAAATTAAGAAAGACCTTGTATAGGGGCTTCCCTGGTGGCGCAGTGGTTGAGAGTACCCCTGCCGATGCAGGGGACGCAGGTTCGTGCCCCGGTCTGGGAGGATCCCACATCCCACATGCCGCGGAGCGGCTAGGCCCGTAAGCCGTGGCCGCTGGGCCTGCGCGTCCGGAGCCTGTGCTCCACAACGAGAGAGGCCACAATGGTGAGAGGCCCACGTACCGCATAAAAAAAAAAAAAAAAAAGACCCTGCATAATAAAAATGGTTAACGGTGTAATAAAATGAATGTTTTTAAGACAATGTTGCTGTGTCTTTTTATTATTGCTATATTCCCAATTTCTCTAGACCACATAGTAGGTCTATCCTATTACATAGTAGGCACACAAAGTTTGTTGAGTGAATAAATGAGATAAGGAAAGAAGGCAGAAAAGAAGGGAAGGGGGAGGAAAGGAAGGAATAAGTGACACTCGTTTCCTAAGCCTGCTGTAACAAATTACACAAACTTGGTGTTTGAAAACAACAGAAAGTTATTCTCTGACAGTTCCGGAGACCAGAAGTCCAAAGTCAAGATGTTGGCAGGAGGACTTCTCTGGTGGCCCAGTGGTTAAGAATCTGCCTGCCAATACAGGGGACACGGGTTCAATCCCTGGTCCGGGAAGATCCCACATGCCATGGAGCAACTGAACCCATGCGCCACAACTACTGAGCCTGCGTGCCACAACTACTGAAGCCCGTGCACCTAGAGCCCATGCTCCACAACAAGAGAAGCCACCACAATGAGAAGCCCACGCACCACAACAAAGAGTAGCCCCCGCTCGCCGCAACTAGAGAAAGCCTGCATGCAGCAACGAAGACCCAATGCAGCCAAAAGGGTTGGATCCTTTTGGAGGCTCTGAGGGAGAAGAATCCATAACCTCTGCTTCTAGCAGCTCTTGGCAACCCTTGGCGTTCCTTGGCTTATGCCTGCATAACTTCTATCTCTGACTCTCTCTTCATCTGGAAGCCATACTTCTTCTGTTTCACTGTCATACCTTCTTTTTATAAGGACACATGTCATTGGATTTAGGGCCATCCTAAATCCAGTGTGATCTTATCTCAAGACCCTAAGATTAATTACATCTTCAAGCATCCTTTTTCAAAATAAAGTAAGTTCATAATCACAAGTTCCAGGTATACATGGGGGGCCACAATTCAAGCCACTGCAGGTGATGTATATTTTTTAATATGAGGAAAACTATTGGTAGGTCAGATTCTCTTATCAGGAGTAGCACCAAGGCTGTTCCTATACTTTGCTTAAATTGACCCATAGTATGACAATTTTGTCCTACACAGATACATTTTCAAAGGGCAGGATAATATGTTCTAAAGTATTTTGATATTCTTGAATAGGATAGCTCCAAAAATGGTTAACTAGACTCAGAGAGTCCAATTCTTATTTTAAAAGAAATTAAAGATATTAATTGATGTCTGCACTTTGAAGTATTCTGCCTTTTGGCTAGCCCATTTTAAAACAGTTTGAGAATGATTGTATTCTGATTTTCATATAAAAAAAGCTTGTATTAGCAACAGATGCATGGGAATGAGTTTTTGCAGCATAAATGCTTAATAGTCAATAAATATTAGCCCTCACAAGTATGTATTTTCGTTCTGAAACAAGTTATGTAACAGTCCAACAAGTAATAGACAACATACATCAACATGTTTCTCAAATAGGTAAATGCAATGTAACGCCCCCCCCAATAAATGAACATCCCACATCCATGCATTAGGTGGTCTCTCCTGCAACTTGGTGACATTCTTTACAGGAACACATATTGGCTGAGATGGAAAAAAAACAGTGGAAGGGGCAGACACTTTTCTCTCCTGATGGACCACGGGGCTATGGCAAGGAGCCACAGCATCAGTGGCCACTGCGGAAGGATGGCCACAATCATATTAGAATGGTTGTCAAATGTAAGAGCGACAGAGAAAGAGGAGGAAAGAGTGGCCCTTCCATCAATTTTGGCAAGAAGAGGTCGGGAGCCGGATTTAATTTGGTTTAAACCAACATGTTAATATGGTATTATCTGTATCCCAAGCATCGTGTAGTAATTAAAAAGTATTATTTTCATAAGACTTTGGAAAAAATGGTTTTAATGCTAAAAAAAAGTTGGAAAAGCTCTTTTGTTGGACCTCACTACTCCCTCTGGCCACACTACTCCTTACCTACATGAAAGAAGGATTCCACTGAAGGAACACTTAGTTCTTTCGACTTCCACACCTGTGGGTAACACACGCAACTTTGCATAAATCTAATAGCATGTACCATGATGCCCCTGGCAGGCTTCTACAGTGAAGTAGGGAGGAAAATCCAGAAAAATGGAGAGATCAGAGGCAGCATCTACAGGATATTGAATACTACAACATAAGGACAGCCGAGTTCCAGTGAATTGAATACCATCTTTCCATCCTTCATTTCACTCCTACTAAGCTTTCCTTGTACCCTTAGTCTTTTCAAAATGGTAAAAATACACAGGATCACAGCTGGAAAATATGGCATACCTTGGATTTTTTCCCCTCTGATTATTTCCACCCCAGGGAAGAACTACCGTGAAATTGCTGTTTCTAGTAGCTGATACTGAGACCCTGTAGGAATCAAAATAGTCTAAAGAAAGTAAACAGCTGATGGCACAGGTCTAGAGATTAAACTCTCATTATCACTTTTGTCTGAGAGTTCAGAAAGAAATGTGGAACAAAGTCACTAAAGCAGAGCCAGAAGCAAATCTCATTTCGGTACAAGCAACTCTTGCTGCCTCTTTTGTGCGCCATTTATCATAAAAGCGTGGCTTCTATTCCAGAGCATAGGGGAAACTGGAAGTCAATTTTATCCACCCCTTTTGAAAACAGTATCATGGGTGATGATGGGAATTAAAACAACAACAACAAAAATCACTTCTTACACCAGGAAAAATAACATTCAGCTGCATAAAGGAATCAAGTACCACTATTTATGGTCTAGAATTAATGAGGACTTGGGCAACTTGAAAAGCTTTCTTTTTGGAAAACTCAATGGCATATTCAGTGAGCCTCTGAATGACAAAAGCAAGGTAGGCATCTCTTCTCTGGCATGGTGGGCATTAGGTGAGGTGGTCTTTTTTTAATTACTTCTTCTTTTTCAGTGAATTATCTACCCTGTGATCCAGGTCCCTGGGGAAAAGGTGGTAGGGGATGGAAGTAGGAAGATGGATTATTTGGGAGAAAATATGTCAAGTTAGAGACTCTTCTCACACATACATCAAAGTGAAATCCAAGTGGATTAAAGAGTGGAATGTAAAAAATAAGCAAGACCCAGAGAAAATAGATTATATAGCAGATATTGGTAGAGAAAGATACTAGAAGCATAAAAGCAGAAAGCACAAAGGAACATTTTAGTAGAATTTGTTACATAAGAATTTAAATGTCCATATATCATGAAATATTATAAATAAAATCAATAATAAATAACAGAAAATATTTGCAATGTTTAAGACAGATGAAAGATAAGTATTTATATAATAATTATATTATATAAGCTAATTATATAATTAGCTCTTATAAATCAACAAGAAAGACCTCCAATGGAAAAGAAAGATCCTAAATACTCAAATCTCACAAATACAAATTATTAATAAGCATATGAACAAAACTTCAACCTCATATATAATCCAAGAAGTATTCAAATAATAAATAATATTCTCACCAAATTGCAAACCTGTTTTTAAATGACAAGCTCCATGCTGATAAAGTTTTGAAAAACAGGTAGTAAAAGATGTAAATGGTTAAGGAAACTTTTTAAAATAAATTGAAGAATTTATAGTCTAACAGAAGGTTAGTTAGAGGACTGAGAGAAATGGGTCCTGCCAGGTCATGGGAAGGTCAAAGTAGAGATTTTCTGTTTTTGTACAGTCTACCAAGTCACCAAAAATTCCAGCATCATGACCACACTGCTATAAGGACATACTTTTGTGTTTTTCATGTGAATTATTCCTCCATCTCCAGCATGGCTTCACTGCCTGAGGCCAGACCATGGAGCAATGGTTGGACCTCACACATACCCAGTTCTATGGGAAGTATATAATAATGGCCAGTTTGCAGGCTCACTGTCTCATGCACCTACTATGATACAAATTCTGAGGCCACTAAGCTTGGTATGCCCAGCCATGAAGGTCCACAGCAATGTCAATCAAAAGTCTCCATATTCTTTGACACAGTAATCCCATTTTTGGAAATCTGACTTAATGAAACAGAGATGCAAACAAAGAAGTCTGTCCAAGGATTTTGATGGAAGCACTTTTTATTTCTGAGAAAACCTAGAAACAATCTAAATGTTCTATACCTGAGAAATAGCTAAATTATGAAAAACTCAAATGAGAAAACACTAAATAATTTCAAGGCTGCCTAAAATCATAATAAAGCCACAGACACCACAAAACACACCACCAGACGTGAACCTGCCTACTAGAGAGACAAGATCCAGCCTCATCCACCACAACACAGGCAATAGTCCCCTCCACCAGGAAGCCTACACAACCCACTGAACCAACCTTAGCCACTGGAGACAGCGGGAACTATGAACCTGCAGCCTGCAAAAAGGAGACCCCAAACACAGTAACTTAAGCAAAATGAGAAGACAGAAAAACACACAGCAGATAAAGGAGCAAGATAAAAATGCACCAGACCTAACAAATGAAGAGGAAATAGGCAGTCTGCCTGAAGAATAATGATAGTAAAGATGATCCGAAATCTTGGAAACAGAATGGACAAAATGCAAGAAGCAGTTAACAAGGACCTAGAAGAAATAAAGATGAAATAATCAACAATGAACACCACAATAAATGAAATTAAAAGTACTCTAGATGGGATCAATAGCAGAATAACTGAGGCAGAAGAAAGAATAAGTGACCTGGAAGATAAAATAGTGGAAATAACTACTGCAGAGCAGAATAAAGAAAAAAGAATGAAAAGAACTGAGGACAGTCTCAGAGACCACTGGGACAACATTAAATGCACCAACATTCGAATTATAGGGGTTCCAGAAGAAGAAGAGAAAAAGAAAGGGACTGAGAAAATATTTGAAGAGATTATAGTTGAAAACTTCCCTAATATGGGAAAAGGAAATAGTCAATCAAGTCCAGGAAGCACAGAGAGTCCCATACAGGATAAATTCAAGGAGAAATACGCCAAGACACATATTAATCAAACTGTCAAAAATTAAATACAAAGAAACCATATTAAAAGCAGCAAGGGAAAAACAACAAATAACACACAAGGGAATCCCCATAAGGTTAACAGCTGATCTCTCAGCAGAAACTCTGCAAGCCAGAAGGGAGGGGCAGGACATACTGAAAGTGATGAAGGAGAAAAACCTGCAACCAAGACTACTCTACCCAGCAAGGATCTCATTCAGATTTGATGGAGAAATTAAAACCTTTACAGACAAGCAAAAGCTGAGAGAGTTCAGCACCACCAAACTAGCTTTACAACAAATGCTAAAGGAACTTCTCTAGACAAGAAACACAAGAGAAGGAAAAGACCTATAATAACGAACCCAAAACAATTTAGAAAATGGGAATAGGAACATACATATCGATAATTACCTTAAATGTAAGTGGACTAAATGCTCCCACCAAAAGACACAGATTGGCTGAATGGATACAAAAACAAGACCCTTATATATGCTGTCTACAAGAGACCCAGTTCAGACCTAGAGACACATACAGACTGAAAGTAAGGGGATGGGAAAAGATTTTCCATGCAAATGGAAACCAAAAGAAAGCTGTAGTAGCAATTCTCATATCAGACAAAATAGACTTTAAAATAAGGACTATTAGAAGAGACAAAGAAGGACACTACATAATGATCAAGGGATCGATCCAAGAAGAAGATAAAACAATTGAAAATATTTATGCACCCAACATAGGAGCACCTCAATACATAAGGCAAATACTAACAGCCATAAAAGGGGAAATCGACAGTAACATATTCATAGTAGGGGACTTTAACAGCCCACTTTCACCCATGGACAGATCATCCAAAATGAAAATAAATAAGGAAACACAAGCTTTAAATGATACATTAAACAAGATGGACTTAATTGATATTTATAGGACACTCCATCCAAAAACAACAGAGTACACATTTTTCTCAAGTGCTCATGGAACATTCTCCAGGACAGATCATATCTTGGGTCACAAATCAAGACTTAGTAAATTTAAGAAAATTGAAATTGTATCAAGTATCTTTTCCAACCACAACGCCATGAGACTAGATATCAATTACAGGAAAAGATCTGTAAAAAATACAAACACATGGAGGCTAAACAATACACTACTTAATAATGAAGTGATCACTGAAGAAATCAAAGAGGAAATAAAAAAATACCTAGAAACAAATGACAATGAAAAAACACAATGGGATGCAGCAAAAGCAGTTCTAAGAGGGAAGTTTATAGCAATACAAGCCCACCTTAAGAAGCAGGAAACATCTCGAATAAACAACCTAACCTTGCACCTCAAGCAATTAGAGAAAGAAGAACAAAAAAACCCCAAAGCTAGCAGAAGGAAAGAAATCATAAAAATCAGATCAGAAATAAATGAAAAAGAAATGAAGGAAACAATAGCAAAGATCAATAAAACTAAAAGCTGGTTCTTTGAGAAGATAAACAAAATTGATAAACCACTAGCCAGACTCATCAAGAAAAAAAGGGAGAAGACTCAAATCAGTAGAATTAGAAATGAAAAAGGAGAAGTAACAACTGACACTGCAGAAATAAAAAAGATCATGAGAGATTACTACAAGCAACTCTATACCAATAAAATGGACAATCTGGAAGAAATGGACAAATTCTTAGAAATGCACAACCTGCCAAGACTGAATCAGGAAGAAATAGAATAAATGAACAGACCAATCACAAGCACTGAAATTTAAACTGTGATTAAAAATCTGCCAACAAACAAAAGCCCAGGACCAGATGGCTTCACAGGCGAATTCTATCAAACATTTAGAGAAGAGCTAACACCTATCCTTCTCAAACTCTTCCAAAATATAGCAGAGGGAGGAACATTCCCAAATTCCTTCTACGAGGCCACCATCACCTTGATACCAAAACCAGACAAGGATGTCACAAAGAAAGAAAACTACAGGCCAATATCACTGATGAACATAGATGCAAAAATCCTCAACAAAATACTAGCAAACAGAATCCAACAGCACATTAAAAGGATCATACACCATGATCAAGTGAGGTTTATTCCAGGAATGCAAGGATTCTTCAATATACGCAAATCTATCAATGTGATAAACCATATTAACAAATTGAAGGAGAAAAACCATATGATCATCTCAATAGATGCAGAGAAAGCTTTTGACAAAATTCAACACCCATTTATGATAAAAACCCTCCAGAAAGTAGGCACAGAGGGAACTTTCCTCAACATAATAAAGGCCATATATGACAAGCCCACAGCCAACATCATCCTCAATGGTGAAAAAGTGAAAGCATTTCCACTAAGATCAGGAACAAGACAAGGTTGCCCACTCTCATCACTGTTATTCAACATAATTTTGGAAGTTTTAGCCACAGCAATCAGAGAAGGAAAAGAAATAAAAGGAATCCAAATCGGAAAAGAAGAAGTAAAGCTGTCACTGTTTGCAGATGACATGATACTATACATAGAGAATCCTAAAGATGCTACCAGAAAACTACTAAAGCTAATCAATGAATTTGGTAAAGTAGCAGGATACAAAATTAATGCACAGAAATCTCTGGCATTCTTATATACTAATGATGAAAAACCTGAAATTGAAATCAAGAAAACACTCCCATTTACCATTGCAACAAAAAGAATAAAATATCTAGGAATAAACCTACCTAAGGAGACAAAAGACCTGTATGCAGAAAATTATAAGACACTGATGAAAGAAATTAAAGATGATACAAATAGATGGAGAGATATACCATGTTCTTGGATTGGAAGAATCAACATTGTGAAAATGACTCTACTATCCAAAGCAATCTATAGATTCAATGCAATCCCTATCAAACTACCACTGGCATTTTTCACAGAACTAGAACAAAAAATTTCGCAATTTGTATGGAAACACAAAAGACCCCAAATAGCCAAAGCAATCTTGAGAACGAAAAAAGGAGCTGGAGGAATTAGGCTCCCTGACTTCAGACTATAATACTAAGCTGCAGTAATCAAGACAGTATGGTACTGGCACAAAAACAGAAAGATCAATGGAACAGGATAGAAAGCCCAGAGATAAACCCACGCACATATGGACACCTTATCTTTGATAAAGGTGGCAGGAATGTACAGTGGAGAAAGGACAGCCTCTTCAATAAGTGGTGCTGGGAAAACTGGACAGATACATATAAAAGTATGAGATTAGATCACTCCCTAACACCATACACAAAAATAAGCTCAAAATGGATTAAAGACCTAAATGTAAGGCCAGAAACTATCAAACTCTTAGAGGAAAACATAGGCAGAACACTCTATGACATAAATCATAGCAAAATCCTTTCTGACCCACCTCCTAGAGTAATGGAAATAAAAACAAAAGTAAACAAATGGGACCTAATGAAACTTCAAAGCTTTTGCACAGCAAAGGAAACCATAAATAAGACCAAAAGACAACCCTCAGAATGGGTTTTGCAAACGAAGCAACTGACAAAGGATTAATCTCCAAAATTTACAAGCAGCTCATGCAGCTCAATAACAAAAAAACAAACAACCCAATCCAAAAATGGGCAGAAGACCTAAATAGACATTTCTCCAAAGAAGATATACAGACTGCCAACAAACACATGAAAGAATGCTCAACATCATTAATCATTAGAGAAATGCAAATCAAAACTACAATGAGATATCATCTCACACCAGTCAGAATGGCCATCATCAAAAAATCTAGAAACAATAAATGCTGGAGAGGGTGTGCAGAAAAGGGAACCCTCTTGCACTGCTGGTGGGAATGTGAATTGGTTCAGCCACTATGGAGAACAGTGTGGAGGTTCCTTTAAAAACTACAAATAGAACTACCATACGATCCAGCAATCCCACTACTGGGCATACACCCTGAGAAAACCAAAATTCAAAAAGAGTCATGTACTAAAATGTTCATTGCAGCTCTATTTACAATAGCCCAGAGATGGAAACAACCTAAGTGCCCATCATCAGATGAATGGATAAAGAAGATGTGGCACATATATACAATGGAATATTACTCAGCCATAAAAAGAAACAAAATTGAGCTATTTGTAATGAGGTGGCTAGACCTAGAGTCTGTCATACAGAGTGAAGTAAGTCAGAAAGAAAAAGACAAATACTGTATGCTAACACATATATATGGAATTTAAGAAGAGAAAAAAATGTCATGAAGAACCTAGGGGTAAGACAGGAATAAAGACACAGACCTACTGGAGAATGGACTTGAGGATATGGGGAGGGGGAAGGGTGAGCTGTGACTGGGCGAGAGAGAGTCATGGACATATACACACTAACAAACGTAAGGTAGATAGCTAGTGGGAAGCAGCCGCATGGCACAGGGATATCGGCCCGGTGCTTTGTGACCGCCTGGAGGGGTGGGATTGGGAGGGTGGGAGGGAGAGAGATGCAAGAGGGAAGAGATATGGGAACATATGTATATGTATAACTGATTCACTTTGTTATAAAGCAGAAACTAACACACCATTGTAAAGCAATTATACCGCAATAAAGATGTTAAAAAAAAAAGAAATAAAAATGTATATCTGTGACACTTTTTAAAGTTTTTTACAAGTGTAAAATTAGCTGATTTTTCTCAAAATATCCAAGCATCAAAGCAATGAAAAGGACATATATTTTTCCTACAAAAATTAAAGCTTTTAACTTTAAAAAGTAACAAAATACAGGAAAAATTGTTTTAAACCTCCCCCCAAAAAATTTCAAATAATGTTTTTAAGGAGTATTTAATGACATATAAAAGCACTCAAGATATATTAAGTGAAAAAAATTGAAACAATAATCTTTTTATCATTTGATCCAATTATTTTTAAAAAGGCCGGAAGATAACAAAATGTTACCATTGGTTATCTCTGATATAAGAGATTAATGTTGCTTTCTTTAATTATAAAAATATAATTTAAAAATTATTTTGCAACTATAAAAGTATAACATGATAGTTCAGATTAAAACAATATAGGAGCTTCCACGTCCTGGCTATTGTAAACAGAGCTGCAATGAACATTTTGATACATGACTCTTTTTGAATTATGGTTTTCTCAGCGTATATGCCCAGTAGTGGGATTGCTGGGTCATATGGTAGTTCTATTTTTAGTTTTTTAAGGAACCTCCATACTGTTCTCCATAGTGGCTGTATCGGTTTACATTCCCACCAACAGTGCAAGAGGGTTCCCTTTTCTCCACACCCTCTCCAGCATTTATTGTTTGTAGATTTTTTGATGATGGCCATTCGGACCAGTGTGAGGTGATACGTCATTGTAGTTTTGATTTGCGCAATTGACTTTGCTTTCATGTTTTTAGCAAAAATGAAGAGCTTCTAGGCAAAGTGTAATACACACATACTTCTTCTACAGAATAAAAGTCTTCCTGTATAATCTCATCTTGTTTATCTTTTTAAAACTTTTCCCTGGCTTTCAGAGCCATGAAACCAACACAACCTGCCATATTTAAAGCACAAATACTGATGCTTGCATTCAGATTTCTGCTGCTCAGCTGAAAAGGCTTTTCACACTTAAATCCTTTAAGTATCTCCTATCCTATTATGGAAGGGTTACAGATCCAACTTAAGCATCTCATTTTTTCCTATTTGTAAAAGGTGAATCACAAAGAACTTCACATGATTGGGCTTGAAATGAAGAGCATGTTAAATAATTTCTTTAGAAAAAAACCATAAAGAATTAGAGATTAGCTAATTAAAGACAGACATATTTCAGTGCATTTTTAAAGCATACAATAATAATAGGCAATAATCAAAATACCATAGCTTGCAGGAAAGCTAGCATTCAGGAAACATGAATAATCTAGAACAATCATCCGAAGATACCTGGAGGACAGTCAAGGTGAACTAAAATATATTATATATTCATTTCATGATCTGTCTGGACTCAGTTAAATGATACTCTGTCATTTTAATCAGAGAAAAACAGATAATTCCAGAATAAGATTAAGGGCAATGGTGGGGAGTGGAAGGATAGAGGGGGTGAAAATTAATCAGGGAGAGAATTTAGACCTCTGGGGGAGCTGGTGACCTTCTGAAAACTATTTCCCAATACTTAAGCTTTAAATGAAACCTGAGTTTGGTAAACAGAATTGTAGCTGGGTGCCAACTGAAGATCAAACTTCTACTAAGCAAGTGGCTGAAGTATTTTTAAGAGCTTCCAAAATCACTTAAGAAGAAAATTGAACTTCACATCTTACTACCCTAGACTTCAAATATTGAAGTCTTCAGGAGTCTCAAAAGTCTAAGCCACTGAAATATTTTATCTACCCAATCTCATTCCCGATCATGCAGTCTAAACTATGGTGGAAAATTGCAATTGCAATTTGTTATGGCTTATTATCAACTCCAAATCTGGTTTAGCAATTCAATGAATCCCCTCCCTGGAGAAGCAAAAACTTCCACCTGAGAACCCATCCAAGCCCAGCTGAAAATGTCATCTTGTCTTATCACTAAGATCAGATCAAAAGTATCTTTTCCCTTTCCCCAGGCACCATATAAATGATCTCAAGTACTGACCACTAGTGTTGCTTTTATCATTTTTGAAAATCTCCATCACTCTATCTAGTCTTCACCAGGAGAAAATAGGTTTTAAAATAACATTTTTCCATACATAAAAATGAAGCGAAATATTCAAGCATCAAAGTTGTGTTTAGTTTGAAGCAACATGCAGCTGCTTCTTATTTAAGGGTGATTCTCTTAAAATCATGTTAGCTCTCGCTTTTAGTTTATAGATTTTGTGTCTGGAATTCCAGGTAAGCTTCCCCGTTAATTAGACATAAGCTAATATTGACAGCAGCAACTACCACTGTGAAAATGAGATGCTAAACAATGTCTGGTCTTAAAAGTCAAGAACCTATGAGCTAACTAGATGATCTAATCTAGCTTCAAATTAACCACATTAAAATAAATTAAATGCTCTTTCCTCTCGATGTTGCAAAACATAAAAATGTCATGCTCTGTAATTTGAGAATGACTGTTTTCATTTGATTCAGGAGATGGTGTGGTGTCTTTAATCCTTTGTCAATATTATCCCAGACCAACAGATGGAAAATCAAGCAATTAAGGAGAAATAAGCATGTGCCGTACTTATCATGCTTTTTAATTTTTTTTCCTGAAGTTTGCTTACTGGAAGCTGTTTTGCCATATCCACCAGACAGGGGTGTTGACAGCCAAGAAATGACAGAGGAAAAATTAAAGGGCTCAGGGAGATCCATGATATATATTGTAGAGGCAGGGACAGAGGACAAATTCACTTCTCCTTTCTCAGTCTATTCCTCTATTGAAAGATTCTTCTTCAAACAGACAGGTATCCAGTAAGTCTTGACTTTTTTCTCATAAGCAGAAATTATGACCTAGATTTTTCTGAGATAGTAGATTAGTCTGCAAGCATTTATTGAGCACCTATTATATGCTGAGCACATTGCTAGGCTCTGTAGACACACTGGTAACAACTCAGTGGGCCTTCCTACAAAGGGAGCCAGAAAACTAGGAGGGAAGACAAATACTAAGGAAACGATTTCATTTATTAAATGTGAAGGAGTTAAATTTTGGATCACAGCTCTAAGGATCAAGACAAGTTACATGCTATATCACGTCAGGTCCCAGCAAGAAACAGAGGCCCACTTACATAAGCAAATGGGTGACTTTAATAAAGGGACTATTTTAAAGGTGTGGGGCGGATTCAGTCCCCTAAAAGGAAGCATGCAGTTCTATAGGACTGTAATGAGGAAGAGTGGAGTCCTCCTGGGTAATAAAAAATGGTACAGTACCTCAGGTCCCTAGCAGAGAGCCAGCTATTACCCCCAGATCCTTCTCCCTGGCCCCACCCCTATCCCACAAATACACTTAAAGGAGTAAGAGGGCCATGCTTAGGGGAACCTGGAAGAAGAACTTTGTGGAGAGGTCTGCCAGATAGGAACGATTGCCTCTCTGAAAGAATACAAGCAGCCCTTAGCAACGCAGCAGCGAGGGCGGGGGAATAAACGCGCCAGCTTCACTCTCCTCCATCCTGAATCTTCTAGCTGAATACAAGGCCCAGACTAGGCACAAAATCTAAGGCGGCCATCACCACGCCCTGGGGACCTCACTCCTTTCACCCTGAATCTGACCCTGGATGGACCCAATGAAAGCCAAAGAGCAACTCTGCCTGTTGATGCAGCCATGCAGGCCACAGAGCAAGGCTGAGAGAGGACAGAGCAATTTAACAGAAAACATGTAGAATATGCAGCACACCTGCTTTATTTTTCTAAATCAGATTATATCTGCTCTAAGTTTCCATCTACCTGGCTGGAGAGAAATTTAATTTCAGTAAATCTTTGGCCCCCTTCACCTCCTGCTATTACAGAAGAATCTTTGGAAATTGGGGCAAGAATAGTAGGAGAGGGTCCAGGGCTTGGTGGACGTTACCTCTGTAACTGTGGCCCTGAATTACTCAATTTTCCCCACTTTAGGCTTTTACACATCTAGGGACGACCTATATTATTTCCTTGGGATGTTCTGCAAATCAACCTACTTAATATTAAAAAGTCATAGCCATAAAATCACAGTTTTAATATTCGAAGTATATTTTTTCCTCTATGCATTTAAATAGATAAATACATAAATAAACAAATAAATAAATAAACATCTGCTCTCTCAAATCCTCCAGCACTGTTGGGATACTTTGGGCTTACTCAGTATTTCAGTTTGTCCTCCCAAGCATGGCGGCCCTGGACAAGCTCAGGGATGCATTTCCTAGGAGTTATCCACCCCAGACTCTGATTCCATATCCTCCCTCTCCCCAGTGGGACACAGCAGGTCCTTGACCATGTTCTTAGTCTCAGAGGTCACTCAAGCTCTGCCCAACCAAGCACTGGCCTGTCTCCCTCCTCCACGGAGAAACCCACAGTTAATCCTCCCAAACAAAACCAAACCTTAAAATCCCCTAGAGAATATCATGCTTAGTGAAATAAGCCAGGCAGAGAAAGACAAATACTATAAGATACCACTTATATGGAGAATCTAAAAAATAGTACACATGAATCCATATACAAAACAGAAACAGACTCACAGACACAGAAAACAAACTGATGGTTACCAAAGGGGAGAGGGAGGTGGGGAGGGAAAAGTTAGGAGTATGGGATTAACAGATACAAACTACTACACATAAAACAGATGAGGACTTCCCTGGTGGTGCAGTGGTTGAGAGTCCGCCTGCCGATGCAGGGGACACGGGTTCGTGCCCCCGTCCGGGAAGATCCCACATGCCGCGGAGCGGCTGGGCCTGTGAGCCATGGCCGCTGAGCCTGTGCGTCCGGAGCCTGTGCTCCACAACGGGAGAGGCCACAACAGTGAGAGGCCCGCGTACCGCAAAAAAACAAACAAACAGATGAGCAACAAGGATTTACTGTATAGCACAGGGCATTATACCCAATATCTTGTAATAACCTATAATGGAATATAATCTGCAAAAAAACTGAATCACTATGCTGTACACCTGAAACAAACACAATATTGTAAATCAACTATCCTTCAATCAATCAATCGATCAATCAATGAATTCAGAAATTTAACATAGTGTCAGCTCCTCTTTCTGTGGGCTAGAAGGGGAGAAAAGAGTCACTAACATCCCCTGTTACATGTGTTCTTCTCAATCATTCACTCTGTCACTAAATAATAACAGCTGTTATCAGGAGACAAACAGTGGTGAAGAAAGTTGGCAGGTGGGGGGAGAGAGGGTACGACCTGCTCAGACTATGAGAGGACTGGCCGCAGGCAGCCTAGAGAAAGGTGTACAGAAGTCAGAGTCCCTGAGCTTGGCAGGCATCCTCACTCATTTTGCAGGAGGCTTTCCAGGTTTTCTTGGTACCTGCCTTTTCAGGTCTGCTATGATGATAAGCTGTTGCCTCAGGGTCCACAGCCAACCCTCTACGCTGCCTATGGGTTTATTACTATCATCCTCCAACAACAGATCCTAATTAGAAAATATGAGTATCTGGTAGAGTATAAAAACTCACAGGTGGGCTTCCCTGGTGGCGCAGTGGTTGAGAGTCCGCCTGCTGATGTAGGGGACACAGGTTTGTGCCCCAGTCCGGGAGGATCCCACATGCACCCATGCGGCTGGGCCCGTGAACCATGGCCGCTGAGCCTGCGCGTCCGGAGCCTGTGCTCCGCAACAGGAGAGGCCACAGCAGTGAGAGGCCCGCGTAACGCAAAAAAAAAAAAAAAAAACAAAAAACCTCACAGGTGTTGTATTGATCCTAAGCGATAACGACATCTAATAGACCAGGTTTCTGGGGGCAGATCTCCTGGGAAATGTGTAACAAAGTTAGTGATGGTTTTTTAAAAAATTGGAGAAAATAATTGCCACTTTGGCCATGCACGTGGTGGGCCAAGTTTAGAGCTTAACTAGTGAGAGCTTCGAACCTAGAGGAGGGACCGCCTGGCTGGGTTGCAATCACAGGACACGGCTCCTTCTGAACAGGTGCACTGATACATGGGGGCTACGGGGAAGAAATTCCCCAGTGTCTTCCCGTTTCACATGCTCATTTCCTTCTTCTTGTCTCCCTTTGGCTGAACCCAATGAGAAGAAGCCAGAAAGGGCGGTGAGGAAATGTAACCCATGGATCATCCTTACAGGGTGCAGAGCAGAGATCAGAACAAGATGCAGGTGGATGGGCAGAGGGAAGATTACTCAGTTATTTTTATCTCCTCTATTCAGGCTCTAGAGATCCACTGAGCTCATCCAGACCTGACTGGGATCAGAAGTATAACTAAGAGAGAACAGAAAATGATCTCTCCCCCGGGCAGAGTCTATAAAAGTCATGGTTTGTCAACAATTTTCAAGGATAACATACTGACACGGCTATAGCACTATGATATAAAGACATTTTAAGAAAAATATGACATTGACAATGAGACTCATAAAAAAATATTAAAGGCACCTTTTATTATGGTTTTATTCCCTTAACTACTAATGGTGTAGGTATGGGATATTGGGTTAGTGGAAAATTTTCCAAAATAGGATAGCAAAAAAAGCATTTCTAGAAAATTGTCCTTCCATAAGCACTCCTGTCAGAGTATACAGGATATGGTGATGCACCATTCAGATTCCTCATCAGGAATAAAGGCCTTAGTCCCCCAGTTGCTAGGGATGGTGTTGGCAGACAGTTCTCAACTGCAGCACCCTCCAGGGATCGCCTTAGCTTGAAGAGAGACACTCACCCAAGGTCAGGAACCTCTTCCCAATCCCAGAACAGCCCACATCCAATGACTGATTAACACAGGCCTATAAAGGGTCAGCCCTCTTACCCCAAGTAGGGACAGTTCTGAAGCGCCAGGCCATCTTCAGAACAGAACACCCCTTAGGGATGGCTCAGGCTCCCAGTGAGACTACATCTCAGCTTGGCATCTCTCTCTGTGCAATCCTGCTTCTTTCTCACTCCTTCCATAGGTTGATCCCAAGAGCACTCCCTAGGAAAAGCCCTAACTGCTGATCTTCATCTCAGAGCCTGCTTTCCTAAAATGCAACCTGAATCACAGACAGCCTCTAACAAATAACACTTGTATTTCTCCATATTGTTCAACATGCCTGCTATTGTAAACCAGCTAAACCAAGGGATTATTTTGCTGCCAGTATTTCATTAAACTCTCTGCACATTAGTTTCCCTTTTCCAAGTTTCTAGTTTTGCTCTTGAAATGTACTTGAGAAAATTAATAGACCTAGATCCTTTAAAATAAAACCCAAAGCACACTAAGTCTTATACCAAGAAAACCAGGGGAGAGGGCAGAAAGGAGAACCAAGGGCCAAGTTAAAAAGGGATGACGGACTTAAGAAAAACAAGTAGAACAGCTGTATACATAATAAAACCTGTTTTAACTCTGAAAAAAAAAGGGATGAAGGAGAATGTAATAAACTCATAGACTTACAGGTTCAATGAAAAACACACTTAAAATGGACAGTGGATACCTGGGCCCATGGATTTCTTGCACTGGAAAGCTGCTTCTGTTAGGAATCAGAATCTTTTTCCCCTGGAAAAAGCACCACAGCAAGATACCAGATGGGTGCAAATTCCCTCCACATTTTCTGAGCTCTACCCTTAGAGGATGTCAAGGCCAAAGAAGTCAAGAGCCTTCTCTAGTTTGATGGGAAAGGTCAGTCCTGAAAAATGATAATAAATTCACGTCATTTTCTGTGATAATAGAATAATAATAGCTAACTTTTACGTGTTATGCATGTGTAAGACTTTATGCTAAATGTTTTAATAATATTTCATTTAAGGGGAAAAAAGAGGAGATGCTGAGAACTATACATCATGTATATTGGATTATGTCAGTTAGTAAATGATTGCGGGTATCAGAAAAAAAGAGAAAATCAAAGAGGAGCTATAGTGGCTTTGCAATGTGCTAAGCTGGCTGGGCTGAACATTTCCCAACATTCCTTCTCCTGTATGTTTCAGGTTAGGCTGGACCACAAGGGAGATTCTCATGAGAGATCTGGAGGGTAGTCCTTTCTTAGCCCATACACATTGCTACCGATCACCTTGTTGGCATGCGATAGTGGCTGGGTCTTCAACTGCTCCACCTTTCCCTGAATCCTCCAACTTTGCTGGAGTGATAGGTCCCACACACGGGCTGAGGCTTATGTGGTTTGAAATTCCCACAAATACAAAAGGAGGAAGTATCCAGGCTTTCTTATCAGCCTGCCCAGATGTGGGGCAAAGGGGAAGGGAGCCTGATGGGGATTGGAAACTGTCAGCTAACAACAAAAATGGAGCCTATCTCTTTATTAGAAACGTCTTTGACTAATGGGCCAGGGATGTGTGTTTTTCCCCATGACAAAGGGCCTTGGCTTCTATAGAGCATTCACACTGCCAAGATCAGAGGGGCATTCAGCCCACCAAGACCAAAGGTAACAAGAATGGACACCGACTTCAGTCCATCCTCGTGAGCTCTAGCTCATGTTTATGGGTTCCAGCTTCACCTTTCTTGACTCCACTTTACACCCATCTTCCCTTCAGGATTTCCTGGCCTTTGGACTTCAAGCTCTAGTAGCAGGTGCAAAGACAGCAACCTTAGAAGAATACTTAACCAGCTCTCCCCATTGCACATGGCCAAATCCCTAAAATAAATGTGTGTGTGTGTGTGTGTGTGTGTGTGTGTGTGTGTGTGTGTAGTGATTCTGCTTCACTGATTGAACTCTGATACAGAAACCCCAACCTTACTTGTTTGGGGGATGGGAACATGCATCAAGAAAGGTTTAGCTTCTCTGACCATATGATACTCTCATTCAATATGTTTAATGATTCTCAATGGGCCCCCAATTAAGTACCTGTGTGTTTAAGGCCCCTGAACCTACATTTATACTCTGTATCATAGCCCAGCTGAACTGCTGGCAGCTCTCTGACCAGATATCCATATTCTCATATCCAAAATACAATGGTCTGGGGAGAAGGCCAAGCCCAACCACCATAGGAAAGACTCTGGCCAATCACAGCCCTGTTAGCCATACCCTGTTGTTTGTATGGTAGCATGTATGGTCCCCTTGGGCACACCTCCACCTTTATTTGCCTCATTCTGAGAAGCAAGAGATCATGTGTACAACTGGTGAGATTTTTCAAAGAAAGACTCTATACATTGAGAGTATCTTAATTACTACATATTTTTATTAAAAACCAATTCTCAAGGCCCTCATCATGCAGTGTACCTTAAACTTTTAGATCACAAGGTCTGTCAGTCATGGTATCTACATGTGGATGAGTTTCCTCCCTTTCATTTTTCTCTGAATTCCATTACTTACCATATTAAAAGCATAGTATTTTCCTACAATGCCCAACTTGTGCCAAGTGAAGATTTTTCATACTTGCAGACAGAATTTAAAACTGCCAGGATTTAAAAGCTCAAATTTTTATCAAAGCAAATGATTACAGTCATTTGTGTAATTTTTGTTGACAGTTTTCTTTAACTTTGGTCTCCATATCTTAAAAATTAATGTCTATAATTTGCTTTATGGTCCCACAGAGAGGGACAGCAAAAGAAAGAGGAAAAATACCTGCTCTGTTAGGAGATATGGTGAGAATTGATCATGTGAGTAAAAATCCAGAATAAAATTAATGCTACTAAGAGGCAAAAAAAAGAAAGTGGAATAAAAAAGCACTTAACAAATATACCAAGGGAGAAATATAAACTCTATATTAGACAGCTCTGCTAGTAAAAAGATAGAATATTAAATTATTATGACTCTAAATTTAGCTGAATGATTGTTGTCATTTTTCAACTCCTGTTTACCAAGTCAAACTAGAAAAATAAACTTGTTCAATAAGAATAATGGAAACACTTCAAAATAAGTATTGGCAAAATGCAGGTGGTGAGTAGAGTAAATGTGAACATAAGCATTTGGTCTGGATGACATGCATCCTAACGTAACAAGAAAATGAGCAAACATCATTTGAATTGCTTATAATTGTCTTTAAACAAAGCACTCAAGACACACCATAAGATTAGAGGAAAACAGATGTGGTATCATTCCACAGAACAGGTAAGAATGACTGAGCCAGCTATTGTAATTCAGAAACTCTACCTTAGCAATATAATGAAACAAATATAAAAAGATGAAATATCTTTAAACAGAACACAAGGGGATCATAAGCAAAAGATAAGATGGGCTTACAAAGAAAATATCACATTAGACTGAAGTCATAGATTTTTGCCAACAAATTAGAAAATCAGTAACTGAAGGAAATGAAGTAGACGTTTCATAATTGGCCTTTGGTGAAGCTTGGGACAGAATCTCATAAAATTCTGTCTGTGAAATTCGTTTGAATTGGCTTAGAGATGAATATAGTCACCTGGACTGAAAATTGGTTGCCTTGTTGAAGGAATATGCCTAGAAGGCTCTGACAAGGATGAATATTTATATTTTTTAATGCTCCTAGATTTTCCTTCTTCCTTTCAAGGCCTTGATGAAAATGAGGGTAAAGTTACAGATTTAGGCACTACCCATTTGGAGCCATTTAATTTTATATTTTTAGCCAACTAAACATTAGTGAATCCATTTGTAGAAGAGAGATGTACAAGGAAATGAAGGAATAGAGTAAAAAACAATATTTCTGATAAAGGCATAAAGTACAAAATATTGGCTGTTTCTGATGATATCTTTGTAAACAAATGGAGGTAGGGTTTTATTTGAGTTTTTCCTTTACTTTGGTTGAGTTATCATCCGTACACATTCTGGATTTAAAAACAACTTAAGTTTAACTAAGACCTTGACCCTTGAATGATCTTCCCTCCTTTTTTTTTTAACTGCCCAGCTAACCTTCTCACGCTCTCACCTGATCATCTTCCTTGTCAATGGAAAAGAGCTGTTAGGAAGCTAATCAAAGATGTACTTTGTGCAACAATTAAGGTCAGAGCCCTGCTCTGGTTTCACAAACCAGGTGAAAATTAGAAAATTAGAGCCTAGGAGTTGGTCCTCTCTCATCTGGCAGGTGAGAAATGGTGAAAGACAAACTTTATCTTACAGTATCCCAGGGTGTGAATGGGAACTTTTTGCTCACTGGGACACAAAAGCAATGAACAACTAGTGGGATTTTGTAAGATGCCTAAAAACTAGGTCACCTAATCTGATACACAAGGCAGGAGAAACCATGGAAATGGATAAGCCAAGTGGCAGAGAGGAAGGCTTGAACTGAGTCTTAAAAGATAAGCAGGAGATCATCTGGGATTTAGGAAAGAAAGCAGGGGAAAGAATGTCCCAGGCAGAGAGAACCTTACATGTAAAGACACAGAAGCAAGTACACGCTGAGGTTCAGAGCGGCTGAAGATCATCTGGTATTGGACTAATGATACACCCAACGCTCGCCATGCCACTACGGCTTAAAACCTTTAGTAGAGCTCCATTGTGTATAGGATAATGGTGTAGGATCCCTGTTAGGGCCTACAAGACCTGCATGGTCTGGCCCATGTCTAACTCTGCTGCTTCCTTGTTGCATTCTGCTGGGAGACAATTCTCCATGAATCTCTCGAGTTTCTGCATTTGTTGCAAGCACAGGTATTAACTACCATTTAGTTCCAGACTATTTTTTCAAGAGTGAGGGTATAGGGCACTGTCCTGGAAGTCAGAGATAATGTCTCCCTCTGGAGCAGAAGGCAGATTTGCTTACTGTCCAGTGTAATAAAGACAACATCCCCCTCCAGACCAAAGATCAGGCAGGTCTCTTTCCCATTTTAAAAGGCTCAGGTTCCAAAGCTCAGGATTCCTCAATGGTGACACAAATCCACTCTGTGTTCAGCTCCACCTGGGCCTCTCCAGGTTGCCTCTGTGAGACTGGTGGTGGGTGGGAGAGAACGGATACAAACATGAAGCCCCTGTTATTTGCTGTGTTAGGAGTAATAGAACTTTTGTGTCTGATCCTGGGATGTTTTGTCTTCTGTCAGTATCCATAAGACGGTGGCAGGCTAACTTCTTTGTGTCCATACAGGGTAAAATCTCATATCTATCACCGTTCTTGACTCACCCTGACTTCCTGAACTCTAGTCACATTCAACATCATTAGATATCAGAAACATGCAGATTAAGATCAGAAGGAGATATCATTACACATCTATCAAAATGGCTAAAATAAAAAATAGTGACAACACCAAATGCTGACAAAAATGAAAAGAAACTAGATCACTCATTCTTTGCTGATAGGAATGTAAAATGGTGCAGCCACTCTAGGAACAATAATGCTGTTTCCTCAAAAACTAAATGTGCAGTTGCCGTACAATCCAACCATTCCACTCTTGAGCATTTAGCCCAGAGAAATGAAAACTATGTTCTACACCAAAACCAGTATACAAATGTTTATTCCAGTTTCATTCGTAATATCCCCAAACTGGAAAAAGGCTACATATCTTCAATAGGCGAACGGTTAACAAAATTTGGGTACATCCATACCATGGAACACTACTCAGTCATAAAAAGGAATGAACTATTGTTACATGCAACAACTTGGAAGAATCTCAAGAAAGTTATCATGAATGAAAAAGAGCCAATCCTGAAAGGTTACACACATATTATATGATTCCACTTATATAACATTTTTAATGACAAAATTTTAGAAATGGAGAAGAGATTAGTGGTTGCAAGGAGTTGGAAATAGAGGGGGAAGGCAGGAGAAAGGCTGATGCTGTTATGAAAGGGGGGCATAAGGGATCCCTGTAGTGATAAAACTCTTCAGCCTCTTGACTGTGGTGGTAAATACATGAACATAGACACGTGATAAATTTATACAGAAGTAAATACACAGACACGCACATACACACACACACGAGCACAGGTAAACCTGGAGAACTGTGAATAAGGTCAGTGGGTTTTATCAATGTCAATATCCTATTTGTGATATTGTGCTGTATTTTTATATGATGTCACCATAAGGGGAAACTGGGAAAAGAGTACATGGGATCTCTCTGTATTATTTCTTACAACTCTATTAAATCTCAAACTCTCTCTGTAAAAATTTCAATTAGAAACTTCTGGGACGTGCCAAAGACACCTTCTTTGCGTAAGGAAGGAATCTATCAAAAAGTGTTTAAAGGCAGAAACAGAAAAAGCTGCGTCACTTCCTGTTTACATTACATCAAGTCCAACCAGTTTCATACACTGCTACAGCATTCCATAATTCCACATTTATTTTGTGGACATTGATGAATTTCTCTTGCCTTACAGTACTGTAAACTTCTTTATGGCAGGACCATGTCTGGTTTGCTCTAGGGTCTGGCAGGTATTAAGTGATCAAATATTATTTGATAAATCAATAAAGAAAGTTTCAAGAGGTGATACTAAAGAAAGAGAAATTTACAATCATGAAGAAAATATTTTAAGCACTGATAATGTCAAAGAAAGTGCCAGGATAACAGTGAAACAAGTACACCCAAGCCTCAGACTGACCAGGGTCCACATTCTGCTTCTGCCACTTATCCCATAGGTGACTAGGCACCTAAGTCTTGATTTCCTCATCGCTGCAGCATGAAGATATTAATGGCATCTATCCTAGAGGATTGTTATGACAACTGAGATTATATATGGAAAGCACAGGGCTTGGAACAAAGAAGGTATCCAAAAAATACAGCTGCTTCCTCTACTAAAATTAGAATCACACTATTGACACTCATATTCAAAAACTAGCTGCTCCAATCAAAGAAAGGAGACACTGGACAGAGGTTTCAGAGTGATAAAAAAAAATTTTCCAGGCTTCCCTGGTGGCGCAGTGGTTGAGAGTCCGCCTGCCGATGAAGGGGACACGGGTTCCTGCCCCGGTCCGGGAAGATCCCACATGCCGCGGAGCGGCTGGTCCCGTGAGCCATGGCCGCTGAGCCTGTGCGTCCGGAGATTGTGCTCCGCAAGGCCGCAGCAGTGAGAGGCCCGCGTACCGCAAAAAAAAAAAAAAAAAAAAAAATTTTCCAACAAGCCTTTCAACAGTGAAAGTGTTGTATAAGCGTATTTTTCTATTGGGAGATAAAAATAATAAAGTAGTTAAATAAAATCTTCTTAAAAACTTCCATTTTCATCAAGATATACCACATTCCAGGCCATAAAATATACCTTAACAGATATAAAAGACTAGAAATCATATAAAGTATGTTCTCATCCCACAATGGAACTAAAATACAAGTCCAGGAACAGAAAGATAGCTGAAAAATTCCCCAAATATTTGATGATTAAACAACACACTTCCAAATGACACATGGATCAAAGAAGTTACAAAACAAATATTGTATACTAACACATATATGTGGAATCTAGAAAAATGGTACAGATGATCTTATCTGCAAAGCAGAATAGATACACAGAGGTAGAGAATAAACATATGGACACCAAGAGGGGAAACGGGGGGAAGTGGGATGACTTGGGAGATTGGGATTGACCTATATATACTATTGATACTATATATAAAATAGATAACTAATGAGAACCTACAGTATAGCTCAGGGAACTCTATTCAATGCTCTGTGGTGACCTAAGAGGGAAGGAAATCCAAAAAAAGAGGGGATATATGTATACGCATAGCTGATTCACTTTGCTGTACAGTAGAAACTAACAAAACATTGTAAAGCAACTATACTCTAATAAAAATTAATTTCAAAACAAAGAAATGAATGCTTACCCCTGGGGAAAAACAAAACACAACAAAGAAGTTACATGAGAAATGAAAAAGTATTTTGAACTAAATGAGCACAACTAAAGGACAAAGACAATGCAATGGAGAAAAGGTAGTCTTTTCAAAAGTGGTGCTAGAACAATTGGATGTCCATATGCAACAAACAAAACAAACAAACAAAAAATCCTATATACACAGACCTTACACCTTTCACAAAAATTACCGCAAAATGGATTGTAGCTCTACATACATGTAAAATGCAAAACTATAAAACTTCTAGAAAAGAGCAAAGCAGAAAATCTATGTGAACTTGTGTTTGGTGGCGAGTTTGGTGGTGAGTTGTTAGATACAACACTAAAAGCATGATCCATGAAGGAAAAAGTTGGTAAGTTGGAGTTTATAAAAGTTAAAATTTTCTGCTCTGTGTAAGACATTGTTAAGAGAATGAAAAGGCAAGCTACGGTCTTGGAGAAAATATTTGGAAAATGCACATCTGATAAAGGACTTGTACCCCAAATATACAAAGAATTCTTAAAATTCAGCACTAGGAAAATAAACAACCCAACATTAAAAAATGGACAAAAGATACAGGCAACCTATATTAACAGGGATATCATATTGATAGTATGTCCTCTACCCTGAGTTTAATCAAGAGAAAAACGTCAGACAACTCCCAAATAAAGAGCATTCTACAAAATACAAAAATCCTCAGAACTGTCAAGGTAATCAAAAACAAGGAAAGTCTGAGAAACTGTCACAGCCAAAAGGAACCTAAAGAGACATGCAATGTAATGTTGAACCCTCGATGGGACACAAAGAGGAACAGTAGGTAAAAACTAGGGAAATTTGAGTAAATATGGACTTTAGTCAATAACAGTGTATCAATATCGTTAATTGTAGCAAATGTACCCTACTAATGTTACATGTTAATGACAGGGGAAACTGGGTATGGGGTATATGTAAATTCTCTGTACTATTTTTGCAATTTTTGTGTAAATCTAAAATTGTTCTTAAAAAAAGTTTTGGGTTTTTTTTAAAGCCTTGTTTAATGGATAGGGAGTTTCAGTTTTTCAAGATGAAAAAGCTCTGGAGCTCTGTTGTACAATAACGTGAATATACCTAACACTACTGAATTGTACACTTAAAAGTGATTAAGATGGTAAATTTTATGTATGTGCTTTTTACCACAGTTAAAGGTAAACAAAATTTTTAAAGCCTCATTTTCACTTTTAGTAACATAGGAGTTTCTCATTCTCTTCAATTAATTAAATATTAATTATTACAATACTATAGTTATTATTAGTGTAGCTCCTAGCATCAGTAGAATGCTTAATGTATTTATGAGTTATGCTAAGCATTTCAAAAAAATTCTTCAGTTGAATCCTCACAACAACTCCATCAGGTGGGTATCATTACAGCTGACCTTTGAACAATGTGGAGGTTGGAGCACCAACCGTCCACCATCCACACAGTTGAAAACCCACATATAACTTGACAGCCAGCCCTCAATATACTTGGTTCTACATCCCTGGAGTCAACCAACTGCAGATCTTGTAGTATCTATTTGGTGGAAAAAAAAACCCACCTGCACAGTTCAAACCCATGTTGTTCAAGGGTCCACTGTACTATGCTTCCCTGTTCCAGGTGGTATATGTGAAGCCTTAAGTAAATTGCTGTGGTCATATTGCTAGTAAGTGGTTCTAATTTCCCAAACAATTTGACGACAAAAATACTCATTCATAGCTACTTTGCTATATTTGTAAATGTCACTTGCAGCAGGTCACAATTCCCCGGTATTGAAACAACAAAAGAAACAAAAAATCCATAAGAGTAAAGAAATGAATAAATGCCAAGCCAGCAGAGCAGCCAGCCACTTAAGTAAAGTGACTCTGAATGCCTATGCATTTCTCACAATGCACCCACAAGCTTTTGACCATTTTATAGATTACTGGCCCCCACTGTGATCCCATTACAACCAATGTTGGCTGCTGTGATGTAAACCGTGCTCCCTATCACTCACTCATATTCAATTCACCTTATAAAAACTGGAAGGGGAAAAAAAATGCTGTACCTTAGAGACCGAAAAAATCCTAAACGTAGTTCAGTTGAAACTTGAACAAGGCTTGAACTTCACAAGTCTAGTTATAGTAAATAAGTGAATAAGACCTGTAAGTACAGTACTACTTAATCCGGCGTTGGTTGAATCCGTGGATATGGAACCACAGATACAGAGGAACCCCAGGTAGGAAGGAATCTTGGATACAAGGGCCAAGTACTATAAATTACACGAGAATCTTCGACTGCTCAGAAGGTCAGTGCCCCTAACCCCTGCGCTGTCCGAGGATCAACTGTACATTTAAACAAGCGCTGCATTCCTAGGAAAATGAGGCTATAACAGCTCCATCCTAAACATCTTTTCCCTTGCGGAGTGGAAGAATCTTGGAGCAAAGAAGAAAAGTAATGCCTCTAAGAAACCGGTTAATCCTTCACTTTGTTTAAAAAGACCTGCATTTACCTGTCTAATTACGAAGCCCCGTGCACTTGTCAGGCATGGACTGTGAATGAAGGGGAAACAATCTCCCTGTTTGTGAAATTTCACAGTGCTCTCCTGGCATTTAAAAAAGGCAGAAAGCGCCTATGAGGCTAAACTGGATAGTTCCTTGCAGGTTAAAGCTGGAAACATTTGAGGAAAACGTTTCAATCTCGGCCTGATGTAAAAATCAGCACCAATGCTGACTCTTAATATGGAAAACCATAAATCGCGCGAATAAATCCTTGTTTGGGATGGAACCATGTGAATGGAACATGGAAAATGCATAAATAACTTTGAGCAGAAAAAGTGAACATGTTTTCTAACTTTGAAAGTGCTGCAGAATGTTAAGCCATGGTTCAAACTCTATGACTTTTTCCCCCCCATCAGCTTTCACTAATTTCAGTTCCAAAGACTCTGACATGAAAGGAAGGCATAACCTCTGTTACCAGGGTTCAAACTTCAATACAGAGTTATTAGCTCCATCTTATCGATTATGTTAGTTGAGGTTTCTCTATCCTTATTAGTGTTTTCTCCTCTGATTTCTCCAGGATTGAGACAAGTGTGTTAAAATCTCCTATTTCTAGTGTGTCTCTATTTCTCATCTCTAGTAGTTTCTGCTTTTCAAATGTTGTTGCTGTGTTATCAGAGAACTGGGTAATAATAATAACTTTTGCATCTTCTTTGTGATTTTCAGCCTTTAGTATTATAAAATATCCCTTTTAATCTATTTTAATATTTTTGGTCTTAATTCTATCTTGCCTATATCATCCTATGCTTTCTGAATTGCAATTGCCTAGTTTTTTATTTTTAACCTTTGAAATTATTTAATTTTAGGTATGTCCCTTTTAAACAGTGGAGAGCCAGATTTTGCTTTTGGGGCAATCTGAAAATCCTTTATCTTTTCATTTTTTACTATTTTGTAATAAGCGAAGTAACCCTGATATGATCTATATGCTTGATATCTGTTCTGTCATATTGTTTTATGATATTTTTCATTGAATGTAGAAAGCTGTTAGCTATGTAGACATTTTTCTTGCCCTTTTCCTTTTTTTAAGATGCATATTAAAGTACTTGAGAGTAAAATGATATAATGTCTGAGATTTTCTTTAAAATACTTCAACCATAAAAGTGGTGGTGGCAGGGGTATAGATAAAATAAGTACAGATAATGTTGATGGTTATTGAAGTTGCATATTGGGGTTCATTGTAGTTCCTACTTTTATGTATGTTTGGAAACTTTTGTTTTTGAAAGTCTTTTGCTTTATAAAAAGTTATGAAAGTTTTTGTCTTTTGTAAGTCATACGAAGTTTGTGTGTTTTTTAATTTACTTTCTTAATAAGCCAAGCTGTATCTTCATGAACATAGACCTGAAATAATTAAAACTTAAGAGCTTCATAAAAAGAAGTGCTGGTCTCTAAATCAAATAAAGACTTTCTCTATTGCCTCAAGCTCTGCAGTAAATTATACATACTGTAAATGAGCACAGCTTCTTTTAAACTTACTAGAAACAATTTTGTCTTTGTGAGAGTTTTATAACTACATCCAACAGCCTATAAAAAGCCTGTCTTTATGCAGTTCCCATGGTGATAGGGCATAATATATGTGTCCATTAAATTTGGAAATGTAATGAAGTGTAATAAAAATCTACTTCAGAAAAATACACTTCTCAGCATATTTTTATTAGTTAAAATATTGCATTGAGCGTTTTTCATGTCTGTATGCCTGACAGGAAATAAAAGCTTTGCCACAGATTAACTGTGACTCTTGAGTTCCATCCGGTATTAATTGGTACAAAATAGGACAGGCATTTTTGCAGAGAAAATATTTTGACTGGTGGCCCAGAGTGATTAATCGTAAACAGTTATGCTTCCTGATCTGTGCATATACCATTTTAAATGCTACCAGCAATACGGATTTTGACATTTGTGTCTATAGGGGTAGAAAGAGACTAGAAAGTGGGTATCTTTAATCCTTGGGGAAGAAGTCCCTTATTGATGACTCCCTACTCCAGCCTTGCAGAGAGTGTGGCTATTTTGCCCACGGGGGAGGTATGGTATCATAAAGGCAGTTTAAGAAAACCCTGCACAAATTTAACTAACAACAAAAACAAAGAAGAAAAATCATCTTGGTGTACTACTAGAGACACAGAAGTCAAAAAAAGAAAAAAAAAGTTGGGGCAAGGGACAGGGAACCAAGGAATGATAAGCCAAATCACTCTCATATTCTACTTTGAATAGCTAAAATTCGAAGCAGAAGGAGAGGAAAAAGAGACTTATTCTCAGGATGATTTTCCAGTCATCTTCAGATGAGAAATAGAAAACTCTCAACTCCTCTGTCTGAGCTCCTTTCTGTGTCTGTCTTCCCAAATTAACAACATCTCAATGGCTTTGACACATTTGAAATTAATGTGCATGGCTTCTACCTACCCCCAAATCAAGACGAGCATGAACTGCCTCTCATATAGTAAATTAATCTGAGAGATATTTGCCTTTTGGGTAATTGCAATGTAATAATTATGAGAATCTTGAATGTCCTGGTTGCTGTTCCATGAAATACCCGATCGATTTAAACCACATTGAGCAACTATTCAACTGAAGAACTAATGAGCTGGACTTACTAGGTCATAAACTCTCTCCCCCAATTTTTTTTTTTAAAGTACTCTTTATAGGATTCCCTTTACTTAACCATACCTTAATACCCTAGCCACATTTTCTGGAATTATGAAAAAATATATGAAAATACCACTGCCCCCACTTTAAATAGTGCCATACTCAAAAATGAAAGGAAATGCTTGGGTACAATATTTGTACTGAACCCATCACTGAGGGCAGAATATCAATATTATATTACTATCAGATGGTACCCATTTGCCTAGCCGTTGCAGTGAAAAAGCAATCGATGGCAATCCACAAATGTTTGGAAGTTCTACAAAACAAACTTTTTCTCCCCACTGGCTCAGAAGGTTTTTTGGAAGTAGGGGACTCTAGGAGTTGCACATATATCAAGGCAATAATGGAAAGCAAAAGAAGTGAGGAAACTGAAGCCTTTCCAAAACTGGAGGCTCCCAGGGCCATGGAACACAGCCAATTGCCAACAGCTATTCTTCACTGGGTAAGGCAGGCTATGTAAGCACACTACTTTCACCAACCATGTGGAGTGATTCTCTGCTGAAATATATCAGAAGGCTCTTTGAGGGGCCCTAGTCAGGGTTCTAGGGGCTCTAGTCAGGGTTCCGTGATTTCCAACACTTAACACGCCAGCTCCTGTCTGTTCCAGAGTTTCTCTTAAGTGCTCCCCTACCCCCTAATGCTTCATTTCACGTTGAAGCACTAATCAGACTATTCTAATGGTCTCCTTGTCCGTGCCTGCCCATCCACCAGACTGTGAGCCCCTTGATGGTGGGAAATGAATCTTACTCTTTTCAGCATTCCACCCTCGATGAATAGTTAACCGCAAGTGTGGATTTACATAGATGGAAAAAGTCTCAAACCGTTTGTAAAACATTGTATACATATGCACATGGACTCTGTCAAATACATAATGGCACACTTCACCCTTTGCACCTCTAGATCACATTGTCTGGATAGTAGATACGTTAGGATGATTACTTTATTCTCTGTGCCTGTTGGACTATTTGAAATATTACTGGATTATTAAATTTGAATATGGAAGAAGAGAAAATACAAATACCTAGTCACTAGCTCTGCCTATTGGTACCCATTTATTTATTCATTCATTCTTAGTATGTTTTTTCAGTGCCTATAAAGTACTAGGTTTGTCATAGGCATTCAGCAAGGAGTAGTGAACAAAACAAATTCCTTTTGCACTCCTGGAACTTACATTCTACTATGCTTGGGAAAAGACAATAAATTAGTAAATGAATAAAGATACCAGGCAATCTCAGGTTGCAGTAAGTGCTTATAGGGACTTCCCTGGTGGCGCAGTGGTTAAGAATCCGCCAGGTTCGAGCCCTGGTCTGGGAAGATCCGTGCTCAGATGCTGTGGAACAACTAAGCCCGTGCGCCACAACTACTGAGCCTGAACTCTAGAGCCCGTGTGCCACAACTATTGAAGCCCATGTGCCTAGAGCCTGTGCTCCGCAACAAGAGAAGCCACCGCAGTGAGAAGCATGCACCGCAACGAAGAGCAGCCCCCACTCGGCGCAACCAGAGAAAAGCCCGCGCGCAGCAGCGAAGACCCAACGCAGACTAAATAAATAAAATAAATTTTTTTAAAAAAATAGTTTTTATAGAGAAAATAAACCAGATGATATAACAGAGTGACTGGAAGGAGGAAGGGGCTCCATTCGTAGGTGGGCAGGAAAGGCTTCCTTGAGGTGGTAACTTACCAGGATAAGTGTAGAAGAGTAAGGAAAGGTCATGGGGTGGCCTATGAGGGCAGAAAGTGGGCTGGGGCAAGATCAAGGAGGGCCTGAATGGATGCTGCAAGGAATTCAGATTTTACTGCAGTGCCATGAGAAACAACTGGAATGTTATAAGGGGGGAAGTGGCAGGATCTTAGTTTTCGGAAAGACCACTATGGCTGTTGGGTAGAGAATGGAAGGTGGCCTGCCAAGAGATGAAGCAGAGGACGATTTAGGAAGACTGGGCTACATTTACTCTAATGGCTCTCAATCAGGGGCAATTTTTCCTCCCAAAGGACACCTGGCAACATCTGGAGACATTTTTGGCTATCACAACTAGGGGAGAGGGGTGCTGCTGGCATCTAGTGAACAGAGGCCATGCTGCTTCAAGTCCTACAGGACAGCCCTTCTCAACAAAGAGCTATCCATCCAGTGGTGCTGAGGTTCAGAAACCCTGATTTACTCTATGCAGATCTGCTCTTTGACTTCTGCATTGCATGACAGAAGCAACAGGAACAAAAACAAGTCATATAAATTCTCAGGGCTATGTGTTCATGGGAAGCAAAGAAGCAAACTATGGAAAGAAAAGAACAAATAAAGAGAAGCTGTAGGGACTTCCCTGGTGGTCCAGTGGTTAAGAATCCACCTTCCAATGCAGGGGGGATGTGGGTTCAACCCCCGTTCAGGGAACTAGAATCCCACATACCAGGGGGCAACTAAGCCTGCGCGCTTTAGAGCCCGCACACCACAACTAAGACCCGATGCAGCCAAATAAATAAATATATTTTTTAAAAAATTAAAAAAGAAGAAGCTGTAAAGTTAGAGTCAGCCAAAGTATGGAGTCATCCACTTTTGTACCAAAAGCAAAGATGCTTTGCTCTTGAGACCAGCCGAACTTCCTTTAATTTCCTATTGCATCCTTGACATCGTGACCCTCATTGATAAAACATACACAGCTATTTTTTACTTTCCTTTAATTAAACTAAATAGCACTCCATTTAGATTGCTTTGTATTCACTTAGAAATCCTTGATGAATGGCACTTCTTGTCCTCGGATGTGTCTTCTTTTCAATAAGTTGATAATTTCCCTTCAGAAATTGGAGCATTTTATTAATTAGTGACTAGGATTAAATTTTTTTTTTCTGACAACACCTGGACCTTTTCCATTAATATTCTAAAACCAGAGACAGCAGTCCACGATGTACAGTACTGTCAGATATGTTCATCTAGGTTAAGCTGGATTTTTCTTTTTCATGCAGATTGATGCGACGGGATTCTCCCGACAAATTATTATGCTGAGTCTCAGAGAAGATTTCACACTCAAAGGGAGCCCCTGGGATGCTGTTATTACTCTTTGAAGGACACTTGACTTTCATGAACATCTGCTTTGCTTAATGTACCTCTACTAAATGCGAGCACCTGAACTGAATATTTTAACCGTGGGAGGCAACAAGTAAGAGACCATTTGGAAAACGCCAGGACCTTTGCCAGGAGGCTAAAGTACAATTGACCCTTGAACAACATGGATCTGAACTGTGAGGGTCCCACTTATATAGATTTTTTTTCAAGAAATGCATACAGTACAACACAGTTGTACTGTGGTCATTTGAATCCAGGGAGGCAGAACCTCAGATCCAGAGAACAGAGGGCTATGGGACTTGAACATCCAGGGATCTTGGTATCCATGGCGGGTCCTGGAACAAATCCCCTGTGGATACTGAGGGACAACTGGATAACTTAGCTCCTTAAAAGAAAATCCTCAAAATAGGTTCTTAGGGGTTTCCTTTAAAATCTGTATTTTCTCAATGGTCATATTCAGTGAAAATCAACAAAAAATGGAAAAACAAAGATTACTTATTCATATAAGAATATGAACGTTAGACATACTAGAATAAAAAAGTTCTATTATGAGGCAATGTATAAGCAGATAAATATAATTAACAGTGAAAGTACAAGTTAATACCAGTGAGGGTGGCAGGATGGGCACTCTCATACATTGTTTGGGGGGCAGGGTTTATTAATTATTACAACCTTTCACAGAAGCCCCTCTAAACATCTTTTGTAAAAGTTCATGCCTTATAATCCAATAACTACTCTTCTATCTTAAGTGAGTGATCAGAGAAGAACACAAAGATTTATGAGTAAGGGTACTTGTTGCAATATTAAAATAATAGTGAAATGGTAACAACAGTCAGAAATTTGTTAAATGGATTATAGTTAACCTAAAATATGAAATAATAGTAAGTCATTAGAATCAAGTTTTCAGGAAAACATTCAAGATACTGTTCACTAATATATCCCTAGAACTTAAAATAGTACCTGGTACGTGATACTAAGTCCTCTAAATATTTGTCAAATGAAAGACTATAATATTGAATGAAAAAGGGTACAAACCATTTTTTTCAGCATGATCCAAATTCTCCTGTAAGTATAATTTAGATAGCTACCTGGAGAGACCCCTACCTATGCATAGAAAAAGATCTTTAAGGTAACACTCGGAATTATTTACAACTGTTACTTTCGGGTGGTGGGCTTGTGCGTTGTTTTTATGTTCTTTATTTCTTCCTTTATTTTAAAAGTCTTCTACAATAAATATTAATCAGTTCCATAGTCAAAAAGAGTGACCTTTCTAGGTGACAAAAGGTATGTATACATTAGAAATATAAATCACTATTCCTTTTGGTGATGTTTCTTGCTGGCCTTGATTCCATTTCCCTATTGGAGCTCCTGAGTGTTTATGGGATTAATCAATCAACTTAGTTTAACAAACTTCTGTTGACATCTTGTTAAGTGTCTACCATGATCTGGGGAGACACACATAAGCAGTACACTTCCTACTCTTAAGGGTATGACAGTAAATATAAAGCCATATTATTTAGTGAGATATTTAATATAAAGATAATATGGTTAAGAGAAAACTAATGAAAGCTTTCCATTATCTGGAGCTAGTATAATAATGGAAGTGGGTGGGCATAGGTCACCATATGAGCAAAGAGCTAGAGGGTCTTCACCAACCTGGGGGAGACCAGAAGGAGAAGTTAAAGCCATAAGGCCAAAGGAATGAGAATACATAGTTCCAGAAGCCAGGGAAAGAAAATGAGTGCAGGAGGAGGTCACGGTGGCATTCTGCCAAGAAAGCAAATAAGACAACAGCTGAGATGTGAAGTAAGCAGCAGGGGCAGCCTTGCTCTTTGGTGTGTATGCTAGTCACATCTTCATCTCCACCCAAGGAGAAATGATAAATGACATGTCTGATGCCTTCTCCAGCCTCAAGGCCAGTTTGCCAGCCCCTCAATCTAACCCTCATTTGTGAGTTAAAACTCCCCTTTCTTGGCTCTATCTCCACAAAACGTTGATCACTCCATTTCCTACTCTTTCCACATCGCAAGTCCTCCAGCTCTCCTCTCTGCCAAGGAAACACATTCCATAATGCTTTCAAGATTTTAAGGCATTTTAAGACAGAGGAAAGCATTTTAAGACAAGGAATCCATGACTCAAGCTGCAGAGGGAGTCCATTTAAATGAGATTTAAGTCATTGGTAAGATAGTAACTTTCAAACAAGACCAGTAGCCCACCCCTGCTTGTCACATAGGGGCACTAAAGATGAACAGCCTTATTACCAGGCCCTTTGCACTGACAAACACCAGGTTTAAAGGGAATAGCCCCAGAGAAGAGGTCTCTCCAGAGACAGTCTTACCAATGTGCGCTGTATTCAACAGCCACACAGATATAGTGATTACCAATATAGATCGTGTGACCAAAAATAGCTTAGTGAATTTTGCGGTGTATTGTATAGATAAGCAGCTAGGGTGGGAATTTCTTTTTTTAAATACAGAGTTCAGAAACAAATCAACAAAACTCAAAGCATCATAACCAATGTGTAGACCAACGAATGCTAGTTTCAGGGGATGATAACAGCTATTATAAAAAATGAGAAACCTGATTAAAAATTCTGGGAAACACTAGATAAGACAAGTGTCTCTACCATGGTCTTTAATGTGGCAAGGTAAATTAATTTCTCCTAGAGCATGATAAGATATGTAACACTTCCCAAGTTTATTTGACCACAGAATCTCTTTGTACAGATTATTTTGCAGATCTAGGGTTTTTGTAGGGAGCATAGTTTGAAACTCATGGAACTGGATTTGGTTTTTAAGTTATAGAATCGTATTAGAAGTGACCTCTAATCTCAGTGAGAAGTGATTTTAGAACAGCTGTTATCAGTTGTGTCTGCCCATTAACATCACCTGAGAAACTTTTAAAATTCCCAATGACCAAGACTTACCCCAAATCAATCAACTCAGAATCCCTGGTGCTAGGACCCGGGCAACAGTATTTTATAAAGTTCCCAAGGGGACTGCAACGGACAGCCACACGGACGCCACTGCTGTTGCGTCTCCCTGCTGCTGAGTGGCCCTCCAATGCAGGAGGCTCTTCGGCATCCTAGATATCTTGTTGAACTAGCTCTTCAATAATGGGGAACCTCTGTACGCACAAGGCAGTGAAACATTCCTCTGCTATGTTAAACAGAAGATGAAGCACATTGCGTCTAAGATAACATTTATCTCAGTAATATCTTACATTGCAAAAGAGGGTGCATGCTACATTCCTATCTTCCATCGATAAATAAATGGCCCATATTTCTTTTCCCTTATTAGTTTGAACCTAGTGTTTCAGATAAAATTCACACACAGGGAAAACAAAGCTTCAAATTTATTAATAAAGTTCTAACAGCAGATATTGAGAAGCAGATATCTAGACAGAGAATACAGAATATTAACTGCGACATGTAATATTTAAGGGCAGGAATTTTTTACTAATATTTATATACCTAATATGTACCATGCAGAAATCTAAATAGCAGGGATGCGTTTTGCATTATGTAGACGTAGCCCCAGTGAATCTAACCAGCCTCTGGAGCACAGACTGTCTTGGAGGTGGGAGCTGCTATAGCCTTTGCCAATCTTTGCCTTACTAGGAACCTTAATTACGTTTATTTATAGTTCTCCCAAGCACTGCTTTGCTTCTTCTCAATGAATTACTGGGAACCGATATGAGGTCATAAAGCACTGCTTTCAGCTGAATAGTTAAAATTAAAATTCTTGAACTTCAGGGATTCCAGCCATACAAACCAAAAAAGAAATACCTTTTTGAATCTACCAAAAACCAGTTTCACAAGGACATCCCAAAAAGCATTGCCCCTGACTCAGGATGAGTCGATAGGTCATTCTGTTAAAATGCATAATAGTCTAATCCCTTAGATACCCATGGATTTCATGTATTAAAAACAAGACAACGGTCCCCAAATGGAGTCACTTATGCTAAGCCCCATATCACCAAATGTAGGCTTCATTACAGTTTTGGCTCTCCCAGAAATGGAATCTTAAACCAGCCAATCAGGAATCACCTGATCAATACTAGTCAGGTAATTTGCCTGATAGACACCTGCCATCCCCTAAAGAAAAGTGACCTTGCAATAACCAATCCACTTTTTTGTCCACTATAAACTCCTTGTTCCCACTCCCTTTTGCCTATAAAAGTCTTTCATTATGTACAGCTCCTTGGAGCTCCTTTCTGTCTGCTAGATTAGATGCTGTTTGATTCATGAATCACTGAATAAAGCCAAGATCTTTAAAATTTACTCAAATGGATTTTAACACCTGCAAAACTTGCATCAAAGAAAACAAATACCTAGTGCTTTATCCTTAAAATTGAAAAGGTTTATGACAAGGTAGTTGCATTCTTTATTTGAATAATAAAATAGAGACCAATTTCAACCTGACTTGCTAAGACCACCTATCTGATCTTAGCATCACTAATCTTTATTTCCTTCACAATCCAAGTTCCTTTATTATTTCATTGCTAATGACTGTTCTGATTAAGGAATTAGGGATGGAAATGATCATGCAGTATAATTATGTATGTAGATCTGGAGCTTTCTGCTTTTAAATTCAGTGTATTCAAAGAGCTAGATCTTGCTATTAGATAATTTGTGAAATTATTTATTCCATTAGTAATATGCTGGGATAGTTAAGGAGCTAAGAATTTCAGGATTATGCCATGTTCAATGGCTGGTGGTCCATAAATATATCAAATGAATCTAAGTAGGCCTTTAAAAAAATCCAATTTATTGAATTAAGTATGAGTTTTAATAGCCCAATAAAACATCACTGAAAGATAAATATTGGAAGTTACATTGCCCACTTTCAACATAGCAATTCATCGAATTTTATCTCTCTAGGAAAAAATATTATAATTCTTTTTCACAACAAATTTGTATCTAACTTAAATGATATTCCTTCGTGAACCTGATAGCTTCTATAATAATGGAGTAAAGTTATCTGCTGTTTCCAACACAGTTAGTTAGGTATTTTGAAACTGAAATATAAAGAGGGCCTGAGGGAATGTGTAGCACTAAAGAAGAGGAAACAGCGAAAGAAGCCGAGAGGAGGGGAATTTATGGCTGTGTTTAATTTTGTGGTTGGGCTGCTGTCATGTAGAAGAGGGACTAGACTTTCTCTGATGTTTCTGAGGGCTAGAGACCAAATAGAGATAGGCTGTAAAACAACATAAGGAAATATTTTCAAGCAGTTGAAATTATTTCAAGATGGAAAATTCCTGAAAGGAAGTGAGTCTTTCATTAAGAAAAGAAATCAAGTTCAGGCTTGATAAACACAAGCAGAAATACTGAAGAAGAGGTCTGGCATCAGAACCAGGAGTCAACTGGATTACTTTTAAAGTCTGTTTCTACCCTGAGATCCTGAAATTAATTACAGTTAATTGGAGATTATCAAAAATCAAGGAATTTAGTTTAAATAAATCATTTTAGTTTAAATAAGTCATTGAAATATCAGAAATCAGAATCAAGCTAAAATAAAACTTTTAATCCAAGGTGCAGCCACTGAGAGACACACAAATGGTCATAATTAAATCATTCTCTATTAAAAATCTATACAAGTATGGTCATATTTTTTCTATATAAATTTATGTTTTTTGAAAAGCTGTACAAGAATGGACTTTTTTATATTTCACATTAAAAACTATAAACTATTATAAACCTACATGCTTTTGGTTGTTATCCCTAGATTCTGAGGTCATAAATGATTTTTATTTTCTTCTTTTTGCTTATATTAACATATTTGTTTTCTTAAAAATGGAATGGTTAATTGAGAAATAAATTTTAGTAAAATATTCAAAGTATGTTTTGTCCACATTCACAGAATAACGCTAAAAACCGAGATACTTAATTTTCATCAAAGCCTCCTTTTAACCTCAATTGTCTGGATATGGTAAAAAAAAAAAATTTAAGTACTTAAATTATAATTATCTAAATTTGTCCTTTACATTTTTCACTGCACGTTGGTGGGAATGTAAACTGATACAACCACTATGGAGAACAGTATGGCGGTTCCTTAAAAAACTAAAAATAGAACTATCATACGACCCAGCAATCCCACTACTGGGCATATACCCTGAGAAAACCATAATTCAAAAAGAGTCATGTACCACAATGTCCACTGCAGCTCTATTTACAATAGCCAAGATGTGGAAGCAACCTAAGTGTCCATCGACAGATGAATGGATAAAGAAGATGTGGCACATATATACAATGAATATTACTCAGCCATAAAAAGAAACGAAATTGAGTTATCTGTAGTGAGGTGGATGGACCTAGAGTCTGTCATACAGAGTGAAGTAAATCAGAAAGAGAAAAACAAATACCGTATGCTAACACATATATATGGAATCTAAAAAAAGAAAAAGGTTCTGAAGAACCTAGGGGCAGAACAGGAATAAAGACGCAGATGTAGGGAATGGACTTGAGGACACAGGGAGGGGGAAGGGTAAGCTGGGACGAAGTGAGAGATTGGCATGGACTTACATATATCACCAAATGTAAAATAGGTAGCTAGTGGGAAGCAGCCGCATAGCACAGGGAGATCAGCTTGGTACTTTGTGACCACCTAGAGGGGTGGGATAGGGAGGGTGGGCGGGAGACGCAAGAGGGAGGGGATATGGGGATATATGTATATGTATAGCTGATTCACTTTGTTATAAAGCAGAAACTAACACACCATTGTAAAGCAATTATACTCCAGTAAAGATGTTTTAAAAAATAAATAAATAAAATAAAAAATAAAAAGCAAAAAAAAATTTTTTTTTCAGTGCAGAAACAGCCTACGTATTCCATCATCTGAAAGCTCATACAAATTAATAAAATTAGCATTCTGGACATATTTTACTGAAAGTGCAAGAACATTGTCTTAATATGTTTCACAATATAATTGTGTACCAAGGAGTATTTTAAATTTTATAATATTTTAGTTTAAAATTACATCACTGTTGAAAATTATTTAGGGTTATAATCTCAATAGCTATACCAACTATGGAGGTAGAAAAAGTAACAATATTTAATTCTAGTAAAATTAAGCATTTTACCAAGCAATAACATTGTAGTCAGAATTAAGGCAATAACCACATGGTACAAATTCAAGGAAAAAAATATAATTTATTCTGCTGTTCCCTGCTAGTATCATGCAAAATAACTTATGAAAAAATCCATAATATTTCTGTGTACCTATCATTATGTACTGTATTTTAAAATCATAGGGCTTCCCTGGTGGCGCAGTGGTTGAGAGTCCGCCTGCCGATGCAGGGGACACGGGTTCGTGCCCCGGTCCGGGAAGATCCCACATGCCGCGGAGCGGCTGTGCCCGTGAGCCACAGCCGCTGGGCCTGCGCGTCTGGAGCCTGTTGCTCCGCAACGGGAGAGGCCACAACAGTGTGAGGCCCGCGTACCGCGAAAACAACAACAACAAAAAATAAAATCATAGCTGCCTTCATTTAAATGCTATGACTGAAAGTTAAAGGTATCACATAAGGCCTTAAAAAGGAATTCAGGTTCCATACTTTGAAAATTATTTGAAACTTCAGGAAATCACTGTATTAGAAAACTCAGCTTTCAAATAAAAACTATTCTACCAGCCTCACTCGGTATGTAATTTATTTCTCTGTTCTAGAAGGTTGTAATTTTGAAGACAGGCTAAGTAAACTAGTGTGCCATTAAGAAAAATCTGATTCTCCTCCTATCTGGGTAGCACCATATGCACAGGTGAGCATCAGCTGGAAGCAATTACCTGTGGGAAAAAGGGTAGTGACATGAATTGCTTCTGCAAAGCACTTGCTTCATTTTCTGAGTCCCTATCCTTTCTCTCACCTGTACTTGGAGCCACTGAGTGCCCTCCTGCAGACTCAGCTCTGTTCTCCAGGCCCAATGAACAATTTGATCCCTCATCAGAGAGTGTTTAAAGAGTCCCATTTCAGGACTCAAGAATAAACTTCGAGTCAGCTTTCTCTAGCCTGGTTTTGGTCCTTTGCCCCACTTCTGATATGTGGCCTTTTGACCCCTATCTTTCAACTCTGCCCTGACAGATGATTCCTGTCTTGTTCTCCTGCACCTGACCATCTGCTTGGAAACCAGATCAGGAAGCCAGTCTCTCTGAGGCTGGGACCCAATATTGCCCTTATGCTTAAGAAAGATGGAGGCTCCCACATATTTATAAAATAACACAGACATGCAAATGCATGTGTAGACATGTGCACACACACTAAATTCCAGAAAAGAGTTTTAAAGCTATGTTATTCTTTAAAAGCTTACTTTGAACAAACTGGTCCTTTTACCTGCAAAAAGTTCAACTCAATAGTACTGTGTCAGTCACAAGCAAATTATAGAATTAATTTCTAAAATCAATTCAAAATACATTATAAGAAATGTAGCAGGAATGGGACTCAGATATAAAATGATATAACAAATGACTCTACAGTCTGATCATGGTACCTGTACGTGTCCTCATCAGGAAAAGTGACGGATGATGTCTCTTAGTCCCTGCAAATTTATTCTTCATTCCTCCACCCTACTCTCTGCTGAGGCTGGCTTGTATGGACAACTCAACCTGCTCCCTTGCCTTTGGCTTCCTGTTGGGTTTGCCAGTGAGTAGAAGTAGTGGGGGTTGGAGGGATGATGAGATGGGGCTAGAAATATATTCCCTCACAGCTTCTCTGCCTCTAAGTTTTGCTTACAATTAATTCCCCCTCCACCCCTTCAGATCTAGGGATGGTAACCACTCCTCACTGCTATTAGCTCCAGGGCACTGCACTATCCCTCGTGAGTTTCCCTACATGTGGCCAACACTTTGGTAATAGTCCCTTCATTAAGCTCCACCCAAAGGATCCAGTTTGAGAGTATCATCTATTTCCAGCTGCAACTCTGATACGAGAGATAAAGTCAAAATTCTAAATGTGAGGTTCTAAGTAAATGTAAGGCCAAAATCAAATGGTCTTTCTGGGCTTCTTCTGATGGCCGGGGGTCTCCATTCCTCATGTCCTGAAACCGGAATCCTGGCTCTAGCCCAGGCTTGTGGCTAGTTACTTACATGCTATGAACGGCTAGACCTCCCAGTTTTGTTCTTCTTATGCCTCCTTTGCCAGGCTTTGGTGCAGTCAGAGCACCTCTATAATGTGATGCCATCCATCAACTGCATGACCATCTACCATCATTTGTCCACCTGCCCTTATATACCTGCCTGGCTAGACCTTCTCCAACTTCTGGCAGCTCCTACATGGTCTGTAGCCTTCTCCAGCCCAGTGGACATATGTTTTCTCTATATCTGTATCTCCTCATCCTACTGAATCAAACACTCTGAATCTCATCCATCTCACATAGATTCCATATATGGGACTTGGTATAGAAATAGTTCATATGCTCCTTTTTACAATCACTGCGACATCTTTTCTTCATGTGAAATAGGCGTGTATCCACCATTCACTTCCAGAAGTGTGATTTACTCTGCATTCCCTTTTTTGCCTTCCCCAGTATGTGCCATCAGTGGATACCCCTAGCTGGAGTATCCGCAGCTCTCCTCCTTTCAAGCCTCTGCTTTACTAAATATACATGTAGGATGAAGCCATACACTAAAAGGCAAAATGGCACTGGGACCTTGACCAGTAGCTACCGTTACCATTGAAAGAATCCAGAAACACATTTGTAACACTGGTAGATATTTGGGAGAAATGGGCATTCTGAATGTACCACCATGCGATCAGGCCACACTGACTTATTTCAGAACAGATAGAGCAGGAAAGCTGCTCAGAATTGCTCTGTTGATGTACAAGGTATACTGTCTGTTTGGTTGTTATCTGTTAAATCTCTGAGAACTTTAGAAACAAAATTTACAATTAGCTTAAGTAGTACTTAACCTTAAATCACTTTAGGAAGAGCCTGGGAGCATTGTGCCCTCTGAAAGGATGGGATAAAAGCAATACATGTGTGAGATTTTATACCGAGTTGATAATATAACTGAATCCTTTAAAGAGACCACTCAAGAGACCTGCCTGGCAGTCCAGTGGTTAAGATTTCGCCTTCCAATGCAGGGGGTATGGGTTCGATCCCTGATCGGGGACCTAAAATTCCACATGTGTCATGCCCGAAACATAAAACAGAAGCAATATTGTAACAAATTCAATAAAGACTTTAAAAATGGTCCACATCAAAAAATCTTAAGAAAAAAAAAAAGAGACCACTCAAGAACTTATTCTCCTGCCAACACTTGCTGAGATGATTTGATCTAGTCTCATGGATTAACTACAAGCTCATGACTCCCAAATTTAATCCTTCAGCCCAAATCTGTTCCCTGACCTTCAAAATTACTACCTAAGTGCCTCCTCTACCACTCCATATGGATGTTAACCAAGCATCTCACACTGAACATGTCCCAAACAGAGATAATTATCCCACCTCCCCAGTCTGTGTCTCCTAGAATCTCACTAAATAATACCTCTACTCTTCTAGGTGAGCAGGAATAAAAATCTTGATTCCTCTTTTTTCTCACTTTCAACCTATTAGCAAATTCAGTTAACTCTCCTTCTTAAATATCTAGAATTTGATCCCCACTCACCATCTCCACCATAACAACCCTGGTCCAAGCAGCATCTCTCTTGTCTAGACTAACACAGCCTCCTACCTATAGCTTTCCTCCTTCTACTTTTTCCCTCTATGTCTATTTTACAGGGAGAAGGAGACTTTAAAAAGGTGAGTCAGATCATGTCACTCCTCTGCTCAGACACTTGCGGTGGTTTCTCAATCTACAAGCATAAAATGTAAATTCTTTATCAAGGCTTATGTGAGGCTTGCTGATCTGCACCCTAACCTTCCTCTTCCTCTGCTTCCTCCTGATGACATCTCCTATCACACTCTCCCTTACTCATTTTATTCCAGCCACAAGGGCATCCATACTCCTACACCTTAAACATACGCCTATTCCAGGGACTTTGCCATGTTGCCTGAAACACTCTTCTCCTGACATGTGCAAGTCTTACTCCACCACCTCCTCAAGGTCTCTGCTGAGGTGCAACCTTAGGGAGACCTGTGTCTGCTCCTTCTACGTAAAGCAGCATGTCTCGCCCATATCACTCCTTATTCCCTTATCTTGCTATATTTTTCCTGATTAGAATGTAATATGTCTATTTACTTACTGCGCGCCTTCTTTCAGAAGATATAAACTCCTTGAGGATAGAGACTTTTATATCCTCAGCACATCGAACAGTGCCTGATACAGAACAGGTTCTCACTGTATATTAGTTAATTAAACAAATGAATAATGTACTCTTTGGTTCCCAGTCTTTCTCATAATAAAAGCCTGCATGTTTGTACATACACATACATCATCTGGAACACATCAGACCTTGATCCAGCCATTCACAATGTCCTAAGAATGGGAAATCTGGAGTTAATCATCCTTTTCAAACTGGCACTGCCCCGTGGGCATTCTATCATCCTTATACCAAGACTGCTGGAAAACCCAGATTGAGCGATTAAAATGTTCTCCTAAGGAGCCATTTGCTGTTCATAAAACTCAAGAAAATAGCATCTATGGAACAAAGAGGCCGAGGCAGTGTAGACATACATTATCCTGAACAGCTTACGATGGCTTCCAGGAATAGGATGTACCATGCAATAGCATAATAACCTGTCCATTTCTCATTAAAAGGTAACTGAGTATACAGCTGGCACCACACATTTATTTTTAAAGCTCTTACATGAAGTTGTTCTCATAGACTCTAACTGTGGGCTTGAAGATTCTAAAAGAGAATTTCTAATAACTGAGAAAAATCATCAAAATATCCCATGCCTTCTAAATGTGGAATTAGAAGATGAGGTAGCAGACAACAGAGGGAAGGAATTGCTGCAGAGAACACAGCATGTGAATTTTAGACAAATCTTCTGCTTTTCAGGATTAATGACTAAATGATTAGAAAGAGTAAATATCTTGTCCCCTATGTTATGTGTGATCTACATAAAGTGATTGGCTCAGAGGAAGCACTGAATATTTGGTACTTTTGTTTTCAACCTCTGTAATATTGGTTAAGATCATAGATTTGGACGTCAGGTATACAAGGGTTAATTCTTAGCTGCTACTCGCTACCTGTGGGATTGGACCAGTCACCTAGCCTCTCTGATCTTCCATTCTCTTATCTAGAAAGTGGAGAGAATAACACCCTTCATAGGGGAAGGACCAAACAAAATAAGCAAATAGAACAATGTAGGTAGTGCAGCGTCTAGCAAATAAATAATAATAACAAATACAATACGAGCAACGTAACATAGCAGGCATTGCAGAAATGGAACGGGAAGAAAGAGGAGGTGTGTCTGAACTACCTTGTGATTACTCTCCTCCACTTTCAGGTCTCTACTCAGCTGTCTATGGCATGTGATGTGAAGAGTTAGTTGCTAACAGGGTGAAAGGCTTTGGACTACTGTTTCTCACGCAGGAGACAGGGAATTAATTCCCTCCATTTGCCATCTGATTTCCCACCTGACTTCACACTAAACTTAACATCCTTTCCAGGGTTTGATAACGCCGCCCCTTCCCTAGGAATTCACGCTCAACCTGTTAGCATGAAGGTGGGTTCATTCTTCAGTCCCTCCTCCAATACTGCCAGTTCCTCGCTGTACTAGGTCGGCTCCACTCTTAGAGCTGGCTGCTTTCCCCCTGCTCCTGTTAAAGAAGCTTCCTCACCACTCCATGAAGAAAGAAACTGGGATCTCACAACTCATTACCTTTGCACCTGCTGATCCCACTCTTTGTTCCCATCCAAACCAAGGCAGACTTATCCTTCAGGATCAAGCCTGTGTACCACCGCCCTGTGAAGATACTGCTGTCTTCCCCACCCATCACAAGTAGAGATGATTTCTTACTCCTTTGTATCATCTATGTGTCTAACAGCATTATGCCTTTTAGAACCTCTATTGCAACTACTGGCTCATCTGTAACACAGGATTAGGGTCAGATAGACCTAACGTCTAATTCTAACTACCCATTTACTATGTGACTTTGAGGATGTTATTTACTGTCTTTGAGCCTCAGAACCGTTCTCTGTAAAATCAAAATCATAATATTTATCCGAGAGGATTATTATGAGAACTCAATGAGATCATGGAAATAAATGTTTATCAATACTGTCACATAATATGTGTTTTATGTATACAGTGCCTGGCACATAGAACCCAGTCTTTCATCCAAAATTTTTTATAAAACATTTATGATGTGTCAAGTATTGTGTTAGGAGCTTGAGATTCAACAGAGGCAGTAAGACTCAGTTCCTGCATTCAACAAGCTCAGAGACTGTTACTGGGATGGGTGAGGGTGTGCTGGCTGGGAGAAGGGTGCAGTAGAGCAGGGCATTAAGGGGGTGGATAGACAAGGAAAACTGCAAGCATGCCACAGTGTGGCAGATGGTATAATGGGGTGGGATGACAGGTGACTGCACCCACCCAAGTCTTGGAGGGGAAGAAAGGCTTCCCAGAGGCTTTGGGATTTAAGCCTAGCCCTAAGCGTGAATAGGTGTCAGCCACACAATGGTGGTGGCGGAGTAGCAGAGGTGGTAGAAGTGATGAGGTTGGTGTGTGGCTTGAAGGACAGGAAGGCAGAGCTTGAAGGGCATTCTTGGCAGGGAATGTGAGGGGATCTGGAAAGAAAGGAGACCCCACTGGGTTCAGAGTGCCAAAAGCATTTCAGTATGGCTTGAGACAATGAAGACAACCAATAAACATTGAACTAATCAATTAGCTAAGTAATTCATTAACTGGACTCTCTACCCTTTCCACCCTCACTAAGCTCTTGTAGCACTTTTCTGCTGCTATCCATTGCATATATTTCAAGATGTGTTCACATCCAGTACACTACAGTGTAGACAAGAGTGGTTAAGAGCAGGGGCTCTGCATTCAGACTCTCCAGGTTCAAATCTCAGCTCTACCACTTTCTGGCTGTGGAACTTCAGTTACTTACCTCCAGTTTCCTCTCTTGTAAAACAGAGATTAAAAACTATCCCCCAAGGGCTTCCCTGGTGGCGCAGTGGTTAAGAATCCGCCTACCAGGGGCTTCCCTGGTGGCACAGTGGTTGAGAGTCTGCCTGCCGATGCAGGGGACATGGGTTCGAGCCCTGGTCTGGGAAGATCCCACATGCCGCGGAGCACTAAGGCCGTGAGCCACAACTACTGAGCCTGCGCCTCTGGAGCCTGTGCTCCGCAACAAGAGAGGTCGTGACAGTGAGAGGCCCGCGCACCGCGATGAAGAGTGGCCCCCCCTTGATGCAATTAGAGAAAGCCCTCGCACAGAAACAAAGACCCAATACAGCCAAAAATAAATAAATAAAATTTAAAAAAAAAAAAAAAAAAAAAAAGAATCCGCCTACCAATGCAGGAGACACAGGTTTGATCTCTGGTCCGGGAAGATCCCACATGCCGCGGAGCAACTAAGCCCGTGTGCCACAACTACTGAGCCTGTGCTCTAGAGCCTGTGAGCCACAACTACTGAGCCCGCGTGCCACAACTACTGAGCCCGCGTGCCGCAACTACTGAGGCCCGCACACCTAGAGTCTGTGCTCCACAACGAGAAAAGCCACCGCAATGAGAAGCCCGCGCACCACAACGAAGAGTAGCCCCCGCTCGCCGCAACTAGAGAAAGCCCGCGTGCAGCAATGAAGACCCAACACAGCCAAAAATAAATGAATAAAATAAATAAAAAACACAAAAAAAACTAGCCCCTCCCGTGGTCATAGTTGTTAGTATGGCGGCTGACACAGAGCAATCATTCAATAAATGTTATTAACATGACACATACTTCTCCCTAAGTTTTCCCTGTGTGTACTTCTTGTTTCGTGACCCATCTGCAAGCTCTTTGGGGTCAAAGACACAGTCTTAAACATCTTCTCTTCCCTGATAAGACAGAGCAGTGCTGGCTTAAAATGCTCAATAAATGTGTGCTGATACTGTTACATTAGTTCAGGCAGCAGGGTAGAATGCTTAAGATGGTGAATTCCAGAGCAAGAGCTGCCTGCGCTCATATCCAGAGCTCTTTCGTTTTCTGACCCTGTGATCTTGGGCAAGTTGCATAACCTCTCATTGCCTCAGTTTTTTCAACTGTAAATGGAAATAACCATAGCAATGACCTTGCTGGTTAGTTACGAGCATTCAGTGGGTGACCTTTTGTAAAACCCTTATTCCAGGGCTGGTATTTAAGAGCTAGTATTGTAATTATTATGCTGTGTGTATTTGTAGCACTAGAATGGAAAATCAGGACTGAAGTGGGAATGCATGGTGTCTAAATATGCAGCCAAACTAAAGATACAATGCCAATTAGAACTGTGTAATTTCTATGTATTTGTGTAAAGTCACCTACACACATGTACAAATAAATATCTACAACCTCGTTATATCAAAAGTAACACCATTTAATGTAACATGTCATACATAGATTTCTCTTGGCTCCGTACCTGAATTTGTCCTATGAAATCTTGAGTCAAACAGAATCTTGGCTTCAGTATAACCCAAGTAAGAGACTGGAGGGCTTCCCAGAAATAAGAAGCCAAACAATAAGAGACTGCATCTTAATAACCTGAAACCAGCAAATACCAAAAATTACAGCTTTAAAAACTTAGATGTTAATGATTGATCCAATCCTAAGAGACTCAATGCAATTTGAACCATCAAAGTCAGTTTTGAAGCTAGATCAAACCTACTTATCCATCCCTGATTTAGAGCTTATGGATTTTATTCTTCTAAGGATCTGTAATCCAAGTATCTCATTTGGGGCTCTTGGGGAAAGATGCAATAAAGTGTACAGAATGCCGGGAGTTCAAATGGGGGAAATTCCTAACTCCTTAATTAAAGAGCAGGGATAATGCTTTCTGTATGAATCAGATTCATAAAAGTATAATAACAACCACAGATTTATAGCTGGACAACGGATATATGTCATGCTCTGAGTTACAGCTGAGAACAGAGACTGTTAAAGCTGAATTATGGCAACTGAAAAAACGTATGCATAAAATATTAGCCATGATATACACTTAGAATATTCTGCAGTATAATAAAGACCGTTTCTTTTAAAGGTTATAAATTAAGAATGTTTCCTTTCAAATGAAAGGAATTATCAATTATCACTTTCTTTTTAAAAGTGTCTGAGAATGTATCTTGTACCTATTTCCTATATAAAGGATATGTCCTTAACTGTAACATTTTTCTATGTAACTTTCTCCAGGGTCCCTGGATTATAGGCACAAAGCTACTGTAAAAATGAGAGAAATATACCAGTATTTACTGACATACATCAGTAATTACTATGTTCACTATCCAGTTGCTTCTACATATTCTTTGATGCAGTGGACAGGTTTATAAGCATTCAGAGCACCTTTTTTTTGTTCTTATTATTTTAAGAAAATCCAGGTAGGAATTGCATAGGTAGTAAATATTCCTTGGACACCCACCATGAAGGCATATTTCTTCCTCCAAGCCAGGAAATGAGAGGAGAAAAATTTTCAAGGCATTTGAAGCTACATTTTCACGAAGACACTTGGGGATTTGAGCTTGTAACTCACATGTCCAGGAAAGGGAGTTTGTTGGGTAGAATAAGTGACTCCCCAGGCCTGCAAGGGAGCTCTGTCACTGGACTGGCAGGTACCAGCCAGTACCTCCAGTTGTGGGATTTGTAATAACATTTAGCCTATGCAGATAACTTTACCAACTCCCAAGATCATCAGTCTGTAGTTTGCTTTTTTCTCTGAAACTTGGCTTTCGTTCCTACTGGCCTACTGACTTGAGTTTATCCAAAACTCATCAGCTTTTGCTTCACCTCCTGACCAGGGAGTATCCGCACTTAAGCTTCTTTTTTGGGGGGGCGAGGGGCGAGGGGAAGAGAGTAAATATACATATATCTATATACTCTCTAGTTAATTAGAACTTAAAACTCTCTCTTTATTTAAAAGTGGCTATTCTTTGAAAGTATTCAAGACTCCCATTCTGTACATTTATCCAGCAGCTCATGGGGAAAAAAAAATCTTTGGTCTTTTCCTTTCTTTGTGCTATTTTTTAAACATATTTTTCCTGCTATTTTTAAACGTAAGAATAAAGTATATATTTTTAGACATTTTTGAAGCTGTAGAAAAGATGGAGAACAATATTCAAAAACCATTCCTAATTCTGGTACCTTGAGCTCATCACCATTAACATTTGATATCTCTTTCTAGAACTTTTCCTATGTGCCTTCTAATAGCATTAGGATCAAAATATATATAGACTGCTTTACATACTTCTTTTAAAATGTAACATTATATCTGAGAATTTTTCCATTTCCACATTCGATGAAAATCTAATTTTTTAATGGTTGTGTAATACTCTAATGTGTATATACCCTAGTGAATTTAACCATTTCTATCTTGTTTGACATTTAAAATGTATTTAATTATTCATACGTAATCCCAGAATCTTGCTCTCATCTCTGAGTTTTTTCTCAAAGTTTCTATAAGCACAAATACTGTGTCAAAAGATATTTCAGAAGACTATATAGGACATACTCTTTGTCAGGCATTGTTCTTAACTTTAATAATATTGACTTATTTATTTTATCCTTTTAAGGTGGGGGTACTGTTGTTATCCTTATTTTACAGATGAGAAAACAGGCAGCAAGATTAAGTAATTTCCCAAAGTCACACTGGGAGTATGTGGAAGAATCGGGCTTTGAACTCACTATTTGAATTAACCATTGTTCCAAGCTGCCTCTTGGGAAAAGTTGCAAGACTTCTGATAAATACTGTCAATGTTTATAAAGATCATACAATATGCAACTACGTGTGAGAGTACATACTTCAACTTCCATCATCTTAAATTCACCAGCACAGAATACTATTGCTTTTAATGTCTGTCCCCATATTTTACATTTTAGATTTGTATTTATTCAGAATATACATATATATATATATATATATATGTATATTTATGAATCACTTTGCTGTACACCTGAAACTAGCACAACATTGTAAATCAACTATACTTCAATTTAAAAAAGCAGTAAGAGGTATTTAAGGAGGGAAAGGAACTTGGGGAATTAAACTTATATCTTTATTTATTTTAAAGAAACAAATTGTGTTTATTCAATTCAGCTCCTTTATTCTAAACTTTATAGATGTTTTTTCTCTTTGAGAAAATAGTACTTTGAATGTAGTTGGAGTTCAACCAATAATTGAAGTCTCTAGAAAAGAGGAGAATTAATTCACATCAGATCAATGAGCACTAATTCAACTTACTTGGATATAGACTAGCAGACTTGAAAGAATAGTGTGGCCACCTGAACTATTAAAGACAAGGCAAATATCTGATAGTGTATGTAGGAAAATTCACAGCATTAATGCTTCTGCCCAGTGAGGCTCCTTTCCTAACTCAGAAACAAGCTAACAGATGCCTCTTCAAGAAGCTTACCATTCGTGAAGGTATGGGAGGTATTTTCCAAAGGAAAGCAGTTGGAAAATAATATAAGATGGTACCTAGTCATGAGCTAAATGAAACACAAATGTCATAGTAGGTCTGAGAGGGGAGAAAACTCCACAAGGCTAGGCCCTGAGCCGAGCCCTGATAGATGCTGTGAGATTTATCTAATGTAATTGTATTGGATTGATGGAGCAGATCTTTCTGAGCAATGGTGAGCCGAATCTTTGGATGAAACCTAATTTAGGAAAAGTAGAAATATCTGCAAAGGGCAATATTTTAAATTGCCTTTTATTTTTAAGCAGGAAATATAATACCTACAACTGTTATTTTCCTCTGATTTCACAATCACGGAAGTCATTCATTTTGTTTTGTTTTGTTTTATTATTTTATGTCAAAAGGTAGAAACTACATAAGCAGGCTGATTGTATGCTGTGCTTCTGAACACATTTCAAGTTTGAGTAAGATATACTGATGTCCATGTAAGTCAGCTAATTATGAAATATGGTTGTCTAGTTGCACTCAAGTGTTCTTTAAAATGAGAGATTAGTTTGTATTTCAGAAGCTATTAACAGTAGCCTTTAAATTACAGAACTACTCATGTTGTGGAAATATAGGGTTATTTCTAGACACTTCTTGAGAGCAAATACTGCAGCAGTTTAAATACCTATACTACTTCTTAATTATGTTTTGTAGTTGTTAAGGAAAATGTAATTATAGAATGGTTAAATTTTTATAAAAGATTAAGATAAACAGACATCCATTTTTTTCCACTAGTCACCAAGATCACCATGCCTTCAGCCTATAAACATTTCAAAACCTACCAAAAAAAAAAAAAAAAAAGCAACAAAAATGTACTGGCTTTAAAATAGAAAGAAAATTGCAAAGTAGGAATTAATAAATGATATTATTATATCTACAGAAGGCATCCTTTTGTTAACTATTCAATGACAAATCTTAAGACAGTTGTATATATCAGTTAAAATGTACCACTTCCCTTGTTAAAAATATTCGATATAATTTGGACCTTTAAAAGTAAGAGAACTTAAGTTCTGCAAAGTTCTTAACTTGGCCCTGCATTTAAAGAAGTACTTCTGTCTTATCAATCCATTTTGAAGCATTGCTCATTAAACATGGCTTTCATTTCTCTAATAAGTAACATTCATTATATAATTACCTAAGGTACACTCAAGATATCAAAAGGTATTACAAAATGTCTACATCTGTCTACAGCCTCAATTGATAAAGGTCACTTGCTTCGGGCATGTGCTTTGGCTGACTATAATATTTGAGATGTTAGTAGTATGGTTTCCTCTATTTTAGCCACTGTTTATTCTTCACCGAATATATAGTTTCAGCTTGCTTTTTGCTCAGACTCTGCAACAAATTATTCACTGCTTCTCCTCAGGGGCCACCCAGTTTGTGGTACTTTGTTACAACAACCCTAGTAACTATATGTCCCTAGGTTGAAATTCCAAATTCCAGCATCTTTCTCTGCTCTCATCAGCCATGGTGATGGGCGCAGGATTATAACTCCTGCAGACCAAGTGTGCATTTGAGACAAAGGAAGATCTAAACCTGCATCCCTAGAACAGGAGTTCAGTGCAGATGCTTAACTTGGAAGGTCCAAAACCACAGAGGCAAGTGTGAGGAAAAGGTAGGACTACCATATATCCTAGCTTGCTTTAGTCCTGGTTTGCACCTGTATCCCTGGTGGGTTGTGAGAGAATGATGAGCAAATGCACACGTGGTTCTCCTTGAGGAGAGGCATGGTAATACTCTCAGCTCCACAAATCAAACACCTTCATTCTTTTCGAGAAAGGCTGTGTGATGCCAAGTGACCAAAAGTTTCACAGGAATAGAAATCAGGGCCCCGGGGCCATAGTTTCATTTTTGCTCTTGCCTTACATTTGGCTTAGGAATGTCCACAGAATATCAGTCTTGGAAGGCATCTAGTTTTGCATTCACTGACAGATACGTTTTTTTCATAGTCATTTTTGTATTTTAATGTCCATTAAATAAAATAACCAAGACATCAAATGTGCAAAATATAGTTTTAAAATAAATTTTAAAATAAATTTATCTGAAAAATTGAGTAAATCAATTTTAAGAAAAAGATTTAATAAATAATAGTACAGAGAACACTAGAGCAAAAATTGTGAGGGTGGTTCACTAAAGAAGTTCATTCATGAATCCAATGTTTAATTCCATGTGCAACATGCAAGACATTGTGGTTCAGCCTGATCTTGAACAGCCCCAATGACGACTGTCTCCTGGTAATCCTTCCCCAGTGTCTCAGCCAGGTCTCTCTTCTTCTTCCTGTTTGTTCCCCATTAGTCCTGACTCTTATTCTGTGGAGTCATACAGAATTATTCTATTGTTTCTTCCTCATGGCTGTCCTTCAAATACTTGAAGTCAATAATCAAACCTGCTTTTAATCTTCTTTTTCTCAGGACTAAGGACTCCTATGGCCCTTCCTCATTGAGAATCTTTATATTCTCTTCTCTGTCATCTTATGAATAAAGAGAGAGAAGGCCCATGTCTCAACAGCATATATTTCTCAAGCAATCCACTTGGGCAGAGCTCCAGGAGAATACCAAGTCTCAACATTTCTATGTGCCTCAAATTTTGGAAATTCTTACATAAAAATTATTTGATCCCCTCTGTAACGTTGCAAGGTAAACAGGTCAGATTAGTCCTATTTATTAAATTAGAAGACAGAATGACAAAAATGTTAAGCAATGTCCTTTAATTAGAAGACAAATAATAAATGCAAAAAAATGGGGTCTCCATTACTAATATTTTGGGTTTTGTTTTTATTTGTTTGTTTTTGCTAAACCTGCATTTTTTTTTCTTTTGTCTCTGGTATCATGAAATTCACAGCCCAAGATGTAAGATGATACGGACAGAACCCACAGAAAATGGAGAAAAGGAAAGAAAAAGTAAAGTAAAAAACTGAAAGGGAAAAAATTACAGGATGTGGAGGGAGCAGATGAGCAAACCAAAGGGAAATGATGGGTATAAAAGAGACATGACATTACATGTGCGTATTTTAGAGTGGATTGTCATACTTCGTAGTGGCTCTTGAACCTGAGCTCCCTGAAGTCAGAGCCTACTGCTCTAGTAGTGATAGGGGGGCCTTTCAGAAAAGAAAAGAAAATACAGTTGACGCTTCACATCTGTGCGTTCAACATCCATGGATCTGACCAACGGCAGATCAAATTTTGCCTGAACTTTGGTTGAATCCACACATTAGGAACCCAGGGATAGGGAGGGCCAACTCTACTACACCATTTTATAAAAGGAACTTGAGCATCCACAGATTTGGGTATCCATGGGGGTCCTGGCACCAATCCCCCATGGACACCGAGAGGCGACTCTACGTACATCCCCCCTAAGGAAGAGAAGAAGTCTCAAGGTCAGCCCCAGGTTTGGTGATTTGCTAGGAGGAATTATACGACTCAGTATATAGCTGTACTCACAGCTAAGATTTATTACAGTGAAAGGAATATAAAGCAAAATCAACAAAGGTAAGGGCGCATAGGACAAAGTCTGAAGGAAACCAAATGCTAGCTCCCAAGGGGCCTGTCCTAGTGCAGTCACACAGGACACGCTTACGTCCTCCAGCAATGTGTGGTTACAATATTGTCCACCGCGGAAGCTCAATAACCAATGCATTTATTGGGACCTGGGCATATAAGTACCCACTGCCTGACATGTACCAAAATTCCAGAATCCCAGAAGGAAAGCAGGTGTTCAGCCTCTATAATATGGTCTGTCCAAACGGTTTAGGCACAGTGAGCCACTCTTGTCAGTTAGGGGCCATTTAACATCAGTGTAAGGATCTGTTTGCCATCAAATTCCCAGCTGCCAGCCAAGGCCAATACCGCAAGCAGGACTTCCTAAGGATGGTGGTCTCAGGTCTGCTATGGTAAGTTTTCTGCACACACAGTAAATGCTTCATCCAGACAAAAGCTTTACTACAATCTCAGGTTGATTAGGCTCTGCAACAGAATTTCTTTTTTCCTCTTGGAAAACGGGAACCCAAACTGTTTCAGTATATAAGTACTAGTCATCAGAAATACATTGGGGGAGCAGAGAGGAAAAATGGGTAAGACCAAGGACCTAATGCCTATATCCATCTAATGGACACATAAATCTACAGTCTCACTGATGATCTCTAAGGAACATTATTTCTCAATCCCAGTTGAGAGTTCATTCCTACAACTGAGATATTTCTGCCCCTTAAATCTAACCTAAATCTTTCCTTCTTATTGAACTGGATGTTTCCATCTGGTTTAAGAAAGCCTTCCATTCCCTGTGGAAGCTCAGGTGGTAGCAGCATTACAGATCATCAGGGTCCACGATGATGTCTACACCATGATGTTGGCTCATGAAGAAGCAGGCATTTGATCCTTACATTGAAGGAGCAGGCTTTAAACTTCTATACATATAAAATAAAAGTAGTTGGGTCAGGTTACTTGAGGAAAGTATGTCAGGAGATCCATGTTTCCTTCAGAGAAAATTTAGTCACTAATTAACTGTGTCCTCTTGGCCAATGAAACTCCTAAACCTCAGTTTTCTCATCTGTAAAATGAGTGTCAAGCTGCATGGCCTGCAAAGTCCCTTCTGACTCAAAATTCTGATTCAATGGGTTTCACTGTCAAACACAATACCACTGTCATGGTTATAAAGTCACAATGCTCTTGACTCACATGTCTTTTATCCCAAATTCAGGGGTGAAATAGGCAACGGGCAAGGAGCTGGGATTGAGAGAACTGACATCAAAAGAAAAGGTTGCAGGGATTAAAGGAGCATCCGAATAAAACGGGTTCCAAATATTCTTCCTACTCAGAAATTTTTATTTGAATCATACAGAACTATTTCTTTGTGTTCTAGCTGAACTTCCCCTTCTTGGTTTTTAATAATAAAGAAATCAGCACATTAATTTTTTAAAACAGGAAATGATAGGGCAAAGATTCCATCAACAGCTGAAATGTTAATCACACAAAGGATCCCAAAGCAATTTCATTCCGGACTCCTCATGCTTATGCATTACAGTAGGAATTTCCATCAGAACGCTGGCTCTTAGGACAGGCTGCTGGGCAAATGACACCTATGGCAGCCTGAATGCCTGTGCTGGCTTTTGAAGGGGCAACCAGGGCAGAATGGTCCAAAAAAGCCATTCACATAGACAGTGGTGTTGGTGGGGCTGAGGCAACAGAGGGGCTAATTAATCCATTTTGACAATACTAGGCAGTCTGCATATATCATCTCACTTGATTTCAGCAACAGCTCATGGGGGATATAATCATCATGCCCACTTCACAGATGATGGAAATGAGTTCAGAGAAGGTAGGTAACTTTCCTAAAGTCACACAGTCACACAGTGTATCAAGCTTCCACTACTGTGTTCTTGCTGCATAACAAATTACCACAATCTCGGCAGTGTAAAACACCACACTGTATTGTCTCACAGTTTCCATTGCTCAGGAGTCCGGGTATGAGTTAGCTGGGTTCCCCATAAAGGTCTCATCAAGCTGAAATCAAGGTGTTGGCCAGGGCTGTGATTCTAATCTGAGGTTTAGGGTCCTCATCCAAGCTCACTGGGTACTGGCAGAATTCACTTCAGCTAGTAGAGCTCATACACACCCTTACCATGTGACTGTAGTAGGCACTTCACAACTTGGTTATCTGCTCCCAGGCCAGTCAGGCCCAACCAGGATAATTTCCCACTTGGTTAACTCAAAGTCAACTAACTAGTTAGTAACCTAATTGCAGGGGTGATACCCAATCCTAGCCCCAGCTTCCACCCACACTCAGGTGGAGGGCAGGGAGATCATACAGCATGTAGGCCACTGAGGGTCACCTTAGATCTCTGCCTACCAAACGGAGCTGGTCAAAGACAAGCTCAAGTCTTTTAGATCTTAAGTTGTGGGAAAGGCATGAAAGTGAATCAATACAAAATAAATGTGTTCAGGGATATGTACGTATAAATGATAAGTTAGATAGGAAGGAGCTATATCTGCCTGGGAACAGTCCATAGAGTTCCATCTGACTTTAAAGAGGAAGAGGTTGTTGAGTGGATAAGATGAGGGATTAAGTGGGGAGAGTATTAGAGGAAGAGGAAACATCTTCTTTACATCCCTTCAGTGATTCCCCATTGACTTTTCAGATTAATCTTAAGTCTTAAATACGACTTACAAGTTTCCCACGTGATCTGACTTCTCCTTCCTTGTCAGACAATGCCCCCCCTCAGTATCTGCCAGGTGGACTCCCTATACATCTTTTACACGCACGCTTTCCTTTCCTGGAACATTTTTTACCAGTATACTCCTACCACACTTAATTCTCCAAACTGTCTTTCCACAATCCTACACACACACAAATACAAACACTCGTCACTCTCCTAATTACTATTTATTCTTCAGGTCTTGGTTTAGACGTCGCTACCTCTAGAAAGCCTTCCTCAGCGCCAAAGTTCCGATTTAAAATGCTCACTGCAAGTGCTCCCATAACGTATGCATTCCTTAGCATCACATTTATTACCGTATCTTGTGCCTGTCGCTTTGAGGCTAGTGGAGGATTCAAGAGAGCCAAACTAAGGGATGAGGTCTGTCTTTTCACTCTCCCATTGCCAGTGCTCACCAGTTACTTAGCAGGTGCTCCAAAACTATTTGTTGGATAAACAGGTAAAAGTCACAGAGGCAACACTTGACCATGGAAGAAAATTAAAGGCATCATAGACTAACTGGAAACTAAATTGTTGAAGTCTTTCAGAGCCTATACTAGGGCACTTCATATGGGCCTTAGCAGAGAATTTATAAGTAAATAAATAAGTAAACAAACGTAAATGAGAAATTTTATATAGATATAAATATAGATATATGAACAATAGTGCTTAAATCAAGATCAGAAAAAACAGAGACACTTCTTAAAACTTTGTAAGTCTGATTTTCTGTTGAAATCATAGTCAAGAAATCAGAACTGGGCTTCCCTGGTGGCGCAGTGCCTGAGAGTCCGCCTGCCGATGCAGGGGACGCGGGTTCGTGCCCCGGTCCGGGAGGATCCCACATGCCGCGGAGCGGCTAGGCCCGTGAGCCATGGCCGCTGAGCCTGCGCGTTCGGAGCCTCTGCTCCGCAACGGGAGAGGCCACGACAGTGAGAGGCCCACGTACCAAAGAAAAAAAAAAAAAGAAATCAGAACTGATTTTTATAGTTGGCCATTCCTAGAATGCAGCTGTATTGCTCAGGAGAGGCTAGGTTTTCCTGCAGTAACAAGTGATTCCCAAAATTACAGTGGCTTAAAACAAAGGTTTAGAGATTGGTTGAAGATAGCGGAGTAGGACACTCCCTCTTGCAAGAGCACCAAAATCACAACTAACTGCTGAATAACCATCAACAGGAAGACACTGGAACTCACCAAGAAAGGTACCCCACATCCAAAGACAAAGCAGAAGCCACAATGAGACAGCAGGAGGGGCTCAATCACAATAAAATCGGATACCATAACTGCTGGGTGATGACTCACAAACTGGAGAACACTTACACCACAGAAGTCCACCCACTGAGGTGAAGGTTCTGAGCCCCATGTCAGGCTTCCCAACCAGGGGGGCCGGCAATGGGAAGAGGAATTCCTAGAGGATCAGACTGTGAAGGCTAGCAGGATTTGATTGCAGGACTTTGACAGGACTGGGGGAAACAGAGACTCCACTCTGGAGGGCACACACAAAGTAGTGTGCGCATCGGGACCCAGAGGAAAGAGCAGTGACCCCATAGGAGACAGAAGCAGACCTACCTGCTAGTGCTGGAGGGTCTCCTGCAGAGGCGGGGGGTGGCTATGGCTCACCGTGAGGACAAGGACACTGGCAGCAGAAGTTCTGGGAAGTACTCCTTGGCGTGAGCCCTCCCAGAGTCCGCCAATAGCCCCACCAAAGAGCCCGGTAGGCTCCAGTGTTGGGTCGCCTCAGGCCAAACAACCAACAGGGAGGGAACCCAGCCCCACCCATCAGCAGACAAGTGGATTAAGGTTTTATTGAGCTCTGCCCACAAGAGCAACACCCAGCTCTACCCACCACCAGTCTCTCCCATCAGGAAACTTGCACAAGCCTCTTAGATAGCCTCATCCACCAGAGAGCAGACAGCAGAAGCAAGAAGAACTACAATCCTGCAGCCTGTGGAACAAAAACACATTTACAGTAGCAATACTCATATCAGATAAAATAGACTTTAAAATAAAGAATGTTACAAGAGACAGGAAGGACATGACATAATGGTCAAGGGATCAATCCAAGAAGAAGATATGACAACTATAAATATATATGCACCCAACATAGTAGCACCTCAATACATAAGACAACTGCTAACAGCTATAAACGAGGAAACTGACAGTAACACAGTAATAGTGAGGGACTTTAACACCTCACTTACACCAATGGACAGATCATTCAAACAGAAAATTAATAAGGAAACACAAGCTTTAAGTGACACAATACGCCAGAGAGATATAATTGATATTTATAGGACATTCCATCCAAAAACAGCAGATTAAACTTTCTTCTCAAGTGCAAACAGAACATTCTCCAGGATAGATCACATCTTGAGTCAAAAATCAAGCCTCAGTAAATTTAAGAAAATTGAAATCATATCAAGCATCTTTTCTGACCTCAATGCTATGAGATTAGAAATCAATTACAGGGGAAAAAAACGTAAAAAACACAAACACATGGAGACCAAACAATACGTTACTAAATAACCAAGAGATCACTGAAGAAACCAAAGAGGAAATCAGAAAATACCTAGAGACAAATGACAATGAAAACATGATGATCCAAACCCTATGGGATGCAGCAAAGGCAGTTCTAAGAGGGAAGTTTATAGCTATACAAGCTTACCTCAAGAAACAAGAAAAATCTCAAATAAACAATCCAACCTTACACCTAAAGGAACTAGAGAAAAAAGAACAAACAAAACCCAATGTTAGTACAAGGAAAGAAATCATAAAGATCAGAGCAGAAATAAATGGAATAGAAACAAAGAAAACAACAGCAAAGATCAATAAAACTAAAAGGTGGTTCTTTGAGAAGATAAACAAAATTGATAAACCATTAGCCAGACTCATCAAGAAAAAGAGGGAGAGGACTCAAATCAATAAAATTAGAAATGAAAAAGGAGAAGTTACAACAGAGACCGCAGAAATACAAAGCATATTAAGAGACTACTACAAGCAACTCTATGCCAATAAAATGGACAACCTGGAAGATATGAACAAATTCTTATAAAGGTATAGCCTTCCAAGATTAAACCAGGAAGGAATAGAAAATATGAACAGACCAATCACAAGTAATGAAATTGAAATTATGATTAAAAATCTTCCAACAAGCAAATGTCCAGGACCAGACGGCTTCACAGGGGAATTATATCAAAACATTTAGAGAAGAGCTAACACCCATTTTTCTCAAACTCTTCCAAAAAGTTGCAGAGGGAGGAACGCGCCCAAATTCATTCTATAAGGCCACCATCAGCCTGATACGAAACCCAGGTAAAGATACTACAAAAATAGAAAATTACAGACCAATATCACTGATGACTATAGATGCAAAAGTCCTAAACAAAATACTAGTAAACAGAATCCAACAACACATTAAAAGGATCATACACCATGATCAAGTGGGATTTATCCCAGGGATGCAAGGATTCTTCAATATATGCAAATCAATCAATGTGATACAGCATATTAACAAACTGAAGAATAAAAACCATATGATCATGTCAATACATGCAGAAAAAGCTTTTAACAAAATTCAACCCCCATTTATAAGAAAAACTCTCCAGAAAATGGGCTCAGAAGGACCCTAACTCAACATAATAAAGGCCATGTATGATAAACCCACAGCAAACGTCATTCTCAATGGTGAAAAACTGAAAGCATTTCCTCTAAGATCAGGAACAAGACAAGGATGTCCACTCTCACCACTATTATTCAACATAGTTTTGGAAGTGCTAGCCACAGCAATCAGAGAAGAAAAAGAAATAAAAGGAATTCAAATTGGAAAAGAAGTAAAACTGTCACTGTTTGCAGATGATATGATACTATACATAGAGAATCCTAAAGATGCTACCAGAAATCTCCTAGAGCTAATCAATGAATTTGGTAAACTTGTAGGATACAAAATTAATGCACAGAAATCTCTTGCATTCCTATACACTAATGATGAGAAATCTGAAAGTGAAATTAAGAAAACACTGCCATTTTACCATTGCAACAAAAAGAATAAAATACCTAGGAATAAACCTTCCTAAGGAGACACAAGACCTGTATGCAGAACAATACAACACTCATGAAGGAAATGAAAGATGATACAAACAGATAAAGAGCTATACCATGTTCTTGGGTTGGAAGAATCAACATAGTGAAAATGACGATACTACCCGAAGCAATCTACAGATTCAATGCAATCCCTATCAAATTACCAATGGCATTTTTTACAGAACTAGAACCAAAAATCTTAAAATTTTTAAGGAGACACAAAAGACCCTGAATAGCCACACCAGTCTTGAAGGAAAAAAACAGAGCTGGAGGAATAAGACTCCTTAACTTCAGACTATAGCACAAAGCTACAGTAATCAAGATAATATGGTACTGGCACAGAAACAGAAATATAGATCAATGGAACAGGATAGAAAGCCCAGAAATAAACCTACACACTTACGGTCAACTAATCTATGACAAAGGAGGCAAGGCTATACAATGGAGAAAAGACAGTCTCTTCAATAAGTGGTGCTGGGAAAACTGGACAGCTACATGTAAAAGAATGAAACACTCCCTAACACCATACACAAAAATAAACTCAAAATGGATTAGAGACCTAAATGTAACACTGGACACTATAAAACTCTTAGAGGAAAACATAGTAAGAACACTCTGACATAAATCACAGGTAGAACTTTTTTGATCCACCTCCTAGAGTAATGGAAAGAGAACAAAAATAAACAAATGGGACCTAATGAAACTTAAAAGGTTTTGTAAAGCAAAGGAACCTACAAACAAGACGAAAAGACAGCCCTCAGAATGGGAGAAAATATTTGCAAATGAATCAACGGACAAAGGATTAATCTCCAAAATATATAAACAGCTCATGCATCTCAATATTAAAAAAAACAAATGACCCAATGAAAAAATGGGCAGAAGACCTATACAGATATTTCTCCAAAGAAGACATACAGATGGCCAAGAGGCACATGAAAAGCTGCTCAGCATCACTAGTTATTAGAGAAATGCAAATCAAAACTTCCATGAGGTATCACTTCACACCAGTCAGAATGGGCAACATCAGAAAATCTACAAACAACAAATGCTGGAGAGGGTGTGGAGAAAAGGGAACCCTCTTGCACTGTTGGTGGGAATGTAAATTGATACAGCCACTACGGAGAACAGTATGGAGGTTCCTTAATAAACTAAAAATAGAATTATCATATGCCCCAGCAATCCCACTACTGGGCATATACCCAGAGAAAACCATAACTCAAAAAGACACATGCACCCCAATGTTCACTGCAGCAGTACTTACAATAGCCAGGTCATGGAATCAACCTAAATGCCCATTAACAGACAAATGGATAAAGATGTGGTACATATATACAATGGAATATTACTCAGCCATAAAAAGGAACAAAACTGGGTCATTTGTAGAGACGTGGATAGATCCAGAGACTGTCATACAGAGTGAAGTAAGTCAGAAAGAGAAAAACAAATATCGTACATTAACGCATATATGTGGAACCTAGAAAAATGATACAGATGAACCGGTTTGCAGGGCAGAAATGGAGATACAGATGTAGAGAATAAACGTATGGACACCAAGGGGGGAAAGCGGTGGGGTGGTGGTGATAGGATGAATTGGGAGACTGGGATTGACATGTATACACTAATATGTATAAAACAGATAACTAATTAGGAAACTGCTGTATAAAAAAATAAATAAAATAAAATTCAAAAAAAGAAAAAAAAACAAACAAAAGTTTATTTCTTGCTTACAATGCATGATCATTACTGCTCCAAATATTGGTCATTCCAGACTCAGGGTCACAGAACATCCTCTATCTCCAGTAAATCTATGGTCATCCTACAGACAGAAGAAACATGATAAATCTAAAATGTTCATCTTGGAAGTGATACATGTTACCTTCATCTGTACTCCATTAAAGAAAGGAAGTTTACATAGCCACTCCTGAGTTCAACAGGGCAGAGACATATAAACCTCACCCAAGTAGCGGTTCTTCAAGGAGGGGAAGTGAAATATTTGACGAAGAGTAATATAATTCATCACACCAGGGATCAGCAGGCTACAAGGCTCTCTTCCAATGTTTGGATTTTCACTTTTCATTTGTCAGCAATTAGACATTACAATACTGCCCTGGATTTGGAGTAAAGAATAGAAGTTAAGGTTTTAGAGGAAAGAGAAAGAAAGAATGCTCACGTTGAAAAGGTCCCTATAGTTCACATAGTTACAACACCATATTTTATGAATAAGAAAACTGGCTCAGTGAAGCTAGTGGTCTTTCCTAAGGCAACCCTCCATCACATGAGAAAAAAGAGCAAATCACAAACCACTGGCCTCTGGACTTAGGATCATTCTTCCATTGCCTACATGAGATAACCCAAGTCTTATCTACAAATGAGACCCAAGACTTTGCACAGCATGGATATGGTTCCTGCTCTTGAACCTGATTTATGGTCCTACTGGGGGAACCCCGGAGTCAATGAGTTACAATGGGGCTTTTCTCAAACCAATTCTCCTTGCTCTGTTGAGAGAGGCTGTAATTATGCTCAGTTCTTCCCTTGTTTTATAGCTTGGTAATGACATAGTGAGAACATCTACAATAAAAATGTCTATAAGCCTTTGTTTCCGTTTGTATAAATTCATTGTCTAGAACCTAGCAGCCCCATGTCTTGGTGATTTATCAGAATTAGTCCATTTAGGAAGGAGTGCCTTGTTCAACTGAAGTCTGTGCTCTTTGTTTCATCCAAACACTGGTATTGTCATGTAGCTTAAACTAAGTTCCCATACCTATTTTAAAATTAAAAAAAATAAAAAACAAAAACCCTCTCTGGTCCTCAGTCAATTCCATCCTAAAGCCTCTTTATTCTAATCTTTTTCATGCTTCTTGATTGTATAATGAACACTTTTTCTTCATCATTTTCTTCCTCACTGACATTCCATCTAATTTGACTACATAATCTGATGGCTGCCTTCACTTAACAATTGGTCAAATCTTAGCGATGGCAGAAAATGTAATGAAACAGAGAGCTATTTTTAAAAAAATAAAATGTGGTTTATTTAGACTTTTATTTTAAAATTTTTAATATGAGCTCCTTAGTATATAATGGATTTTATGTCCTTCAAATTTTCTATGTAAAAACAAGGAGCGTATACTCCAACATTCTCAAATCCTTAAGAAAAAGATATATGCATATGAATGGTCAATTAGCAGTTGTTTGCTCTCTGAGTTTTGAGTCCTTTTTTTTTTTTTTACTATCTCTTGTTTTCTACTTTTGATACATTTAGGCTGCATTTTTTTCTTCTAATATATTCAGGGTATTGAAGTGCAAGGTTTAGTGCTAAAAACTGGGCAAACAGTAGACATGTCAAGGAGCTTGAGGATAGAGAGACTGGGCTATTCTAAGAAATGAAATAAACGTTCAATGCCTGCAGAGAGGTTAGAATCTAGATTTTTTAAAAGATGGCTCCTGACACTATTAGGATTTGGAGTCTAAAAGCTTGTTTTGGAGCTCCCTACCCCTCAGCTGAATTTTGACTGCTCTCTTCTCATTTGCTGACTCTGGCACAGGGTGCACAGTTTACCTTTGAACAGCTCAAGGACTAGGACTTTAAATTCACCTTGTAATGATTTGTTTTTCTGCAATTTATACCCACATACACACATATATAACACAGGTATAGTATTTCCCTGAGGGTTTTCCAACATAAATAAACTAAATGATGTCAAGTCAGACAAGGGAAATTCTTCAAAGAAAGCCAGCTTGGCATATAGAATCCAGACATGGGGATCACATTTGAACAAACAGGCAGACTGTGTGCTAAAGAGCTGCTTCCCTACAATGCCAGAGTTTGGAAAAGTTGAAAAGTTTGGTTATTTGAATAGGACTATTTCCAGAAGACATCATCAATTAGTAGACAGATGACTGGCTAAGATGAGGAAGTCATAATCATGTCCTAGAAGTCTAGAAACTCAACCTGTTCCACGACTTAATTTCCACAGCTCAGCTTGGTTTCATTTCTGTCTTGGCCATGATAACTGTACAATGACCCGTTCTCTCTTTGTTTAAACACAGCTGATATGATAGTAAATCTACTGCTAAACACCATAATTCTAAACCAGAATATCTTTTGTTTATTAATTATCCTCCTATATAAAAAACTAGCATATGTTCACTATGGAAATACAGGAAAATAAGAAAAGTATAAAGAAGTTGTGTGTAATCCTCTTGCTCAGACATAAAACTTCTACAATATCTGGTATATTCTCTTTTAGCCTTTTTTTTTGAGGATGACTCTTTCTGTATCTACACCCCCCAAACCCATACACAGAACTCCCCCTCCCCAACACAGACATAGGGAGGAAGGCATCTTCCATCACTTACTAGAAAATGACTTAACCTTTTTACTCCTTAGTTTTCTTACCTGTAAAATGCAGGTAAAAATAATTCCTGCTTCACATGAATAGTGTAAAGATTAAATGAGTGAGTTATGGAATATGCTCAGAATCTTGTCTTGCACGTAATGATACTCAATAAATTCTGGCCACTATTATCTTACTGTATATTCAGTTTTGTTTCCTTTTTTAAAAAACTTTCTAAAGTACACTCAAACTCTGTCTCTCCACCTTCATAACCCTAGTCTAAGCTAGGGTCATCTCTCTCCTGAATTACTGCAATGACCATCTAATTGATGTCCCCGGTAGGACCTATGGTCTAGTCTCCATATAGTACATAGGGTCATTTGTTACAAATATAAATCAGACCATATAGCTCTCCTGCTTACAACCCTCTGATGATTTTCAATTACACATAGAACAAAATATAAATTTCTTACTATATGTATCATTTAGGGAGTGGATTCCAATTCATGTCATGGAACCCTGGTTAGAGTATCCAGATCAAACAGGAATTTGAAGGTGGGTATTCCAGAATGGGTGTAACAGCTGAAGATGCTCTCAAGGTCCCAGATGCTCTTTATCTTCCTGCTCCAAAATTGTTAGTCTAAAGCTTTCAGTTCCAAGGTTGCAGGGCACTACACAATCTCCAGGATCATTTCCATGTTCCAAAGAGAAAGAGAAGAGAGGGGTGAAAGGGCACAAGTCGAAGTCCAAGGAGATAAGCTACAGAGTCTGTCCCCTTTGCAAGTTTTCCTAGAAGCCTCCTTCTACACACAGATTTCATGGTACATCTTTATCGGCATGGACAGTCTCACAATCTCCCTAACCCCTATTGCCGCTGCAAGAGACACCAGGAGAACCAGTATTTGAATTATTCACATAGGTGCTCCACACTGAACCGGTGGCCTGCAGAGAATTAATCCGTCTTGTGCAACAATACACAAACACCAAGAGACTGCTTTCAAGGGAAATAAGGCATATGAAAAATAAACAGAACACAAAGGCACTTTTTTCCTCTTTTCCCCCCATTCTCTCCTCATTAACACTATAACCTAAAAGTGGAGAGCAGGAAAGAGTTAAAATATAAGACCAGAAAAGGCTCAAGTGCAGCTCCAAAGATCTAGACACACCTTTGATACCTGCCAGATGGGCCTCTGAAGTGCAAAACAGGATCAGATCCCTAAGGGAATTTTGACACACAGTTCCTGACCTATGAATTAATCAGAGAAGCCACTGGGTGTGAACAGACAGTGCAGGACAGTTGGAGGGTGTGGTCTGGGTAGGTTGCTTGGCCAGGGGTGGTCTCCACAACAAAAGAGAGAAATAATTCACTTAGGGTCCAAGTGACAAGTGTAGGGTCCCTCAGGGCAGAGCATGGCAATGACCATCCCTAAGCAGGGATAAGAAGCTCATTGCAAATAATTCAATATGGAAACTTATGAAAAATCAACTTTAGTGTTTTCCCATATTTTCCTGCTTTCCACCCTTGAACCTTGCAACTCAAAGCATGTTTGGTGGCCCAGCAGCATTCTCCACGCCTGGGAGTTTGTTAGAAATGCTGATCTCAAGCAGCTCCAGACCTACAAAATCAGAATCTACACTTTGACAAGACCACCATGGGATTCTTACGCACATTAAAGTTTGAAATCATAAGCTCTGAAATCTAAGCGGCATAAAAGCAGAGCCTTTGTGGGCTTTGTTCAGTGTCACATTTCTGGTGCAGCAAATAGTGCCTTGTGTTACCTGGAGGGGCTCAATAAACATTTGTTTTATGAACGATTCAATGAGTGAATGCTTGCATGCTGAAGATGCATTTGAAAAGATGAGAGTTCCTTGTGTATTAGTCTCTGTACTTTGCACACACATACACACACATACTTTCTTAAACCAAAGAATATTTTTTTAGTCCATACCTAATGCATACCTCAGATGCATTAGCACAACCTAAATACGTGACTGCAAGATAAACTCCCTTCCTGGACATTAGGAAAGGCTAAATCCAGGGAAGAGGTTAGGACAAGAGAGCGGGGTGAGCCTAGAGAAGTTACTCTCACAACCCAGAAGAACACGCAGGGTTGTGGTTCACCCCGGTATGCCCAAAAGCCCCACCCCTCCTTGGGGATGAATGCACAGGACTCAGCAGGGAATGACCAGGATCTGGTGTCTACAGGGGACCTCGGGAGGCTGGCCCTCTACATGGATGCCACAGAGTTCAGAAAAGATCCCTGCTCCAGCTATGGCCTAAATGTGACATTGCGAACTTTTTCTAAAAAAACATTCATACCAGATAACAGTCATACCACCAAATATGTGGGCACGTGACGCTACCATCAAGCCCCTGCTAGACTGAAGCCTTTTTGAAGCCCCACATGAGCAGCCCAGATTGATGAATAACCCTGGCCAGGGGCACCTAGGATGACAGATGGAATTTTCCTCCAGCCTTGGGATATAAAGACTGTGAATCAGATTTCATTCCATTTAAAGGAAGCAAGAAGTGTGACATTCCCTTTCTAATCTTTTCTTTTTTTATTTGAAAATTTTGAATGTACACAAAGAGTGAAAAGGAAAAGCATCATGATCCCTCATTACCCATCATCCAGTGGCAAAATTATCAATATGTTGCCGAACTTGATTTATCTATAACCCCCACTTTCCATTCTGTGCTAGCTATTTTTATTTCACAGCTTTATTGAGGTATAGGAGTCATAGAATTCACCCATTATAAGAGTACAAGTTGATGATTTTTAGTAAATTAAACAGATGTTCAAAAATTACCAAAATCCTGTTTGCAAACATTTTCATCACCCCAACAAGTCCCCATGGACCCCCTCCTCCCCACTCCCATTGCCTGTTTATAGTCAATACCTGCTCCCAACCTGAGCTCCAGGCAACCACTGATCTGCTTTGTATCTCCGTAGACTTGCCTCTTCTGCATGTTTCATATATAGGGAATTATACAACATGTAATCTTTTGTTTCTGGATTCTTCCACTTAGCATAATATTTTTGAGGTTCATCTGTGTTGTAGCATATATAAGTACTTCAATTATTTTTATTACTGAAGAGTATTCCAGTATATAGATAGAACACATTTTGTTCATGTACTTACAAATTGATGGATATTTGAACGTAGGCTGGGGCTTTTGTGTTATAAAAATGCTATGAACATTCATTTAAAAGTCCTTTTGTGTACATATCTTCATTTTTCCTGGGTAGATACACAGGTGTGGAATTACTGGGATATATGGTAGTTGTGTTCTGAAGCAGTTGCTCCAGTTTACATCTCTACCACAATGTGTGAGAGTTCCAGTTTCTCCACATTCTCCCCAACACTTGCTTTTGTCTCCATTTTATTATAGCCTTTCGACTGCATAGGAAGTGGTATCTTTTGTGGTTTTAATTTGCATATCCCTAATGACTGAGGACGTGGAGCATCTTTTCATGTACTTACTAGTCCTTCATATATCTTCTCTAGTGAAAAGTCTATTCAAAATCCCTTATGAGATATATGACTTGAGAATTTTTTCTCAATCCAATCTGTGGTTGTCCTTTCATTTGATTAATGGTATTTTTCAAGCCATTCTGACCCTGGATGGTTATGATATCTGCTCACTCAGGATGTACAGAGACCTCACTTAGCTACTTTTAGTTCATTTGACCATAACAAATCACGGAGAGTCAATTTCAACTGAAGCTTTTCAAACTTTACAAAACATAAAGATCTGCATCTGGACAAAACCAATGCTGGCCCAGCTTCTAGTTAATGGGATGGCCCAGGAGAGGGGGAGCATAGAGCTTCTCATGAAGGCAGAACAGAGGTTCCAGCAAGGACACCTGCTGGGACTTAGATAGTGATTGTAGAGAATTAACATCTTCCAATCCAGGAACATGGAATGTCCCTCCATTTATTTAGGTCTTCTTTGATTTCTGTCATCAATTTCCAGTGTGTAAGTCTTATATTTCTTTTGTTAAATTTATTCCTAAGTATTTTATTCTTTTGGTGTTACTGTGAATGGAATTGTTTTCTAAATTTCACTTTCAAATAGCTCATTGCCAGTATATAAAATTACAATTGATTTTTGTAAATCAATCTTGTATCCTGTGACCTTGATGAACTCACTTCTTACTTCGTCGCTTTTTCTGGTGGTTTCCTTAGGAGATTTTTACATACAGTGTGACACTTTCTGCACGCACACTTCTGTGGCATAAGATTCATAGCAGCCTGATTTTAAACTGAACAAATTAGAATGCACTCAAGATTATTCCTACTGTAGTGCTGCACGTGCCTGAAGAGCAGAGTGCGAGAGGTGTCTGAGCTGTGCTGGGGATCACACAGCATCGGCAGCCTGTCTTACCTCTTCTACAGCCATCTGAGACGGCTGTTTGGTTGAGGGATTTGTCAAAATGTGCCTATACCTATAAGAATGTGCTGGGGTGGGGAGGGGGGATTATTGGAAATTGCTGGCTTTGGAAGATTGCTTGTCCTGAGATATGTCCTTAAGGAAGATTTTAGGGAGAGAGGAGAAATCTTCAAGAGCAGGGGCTGCATGGGAAAAACAAACTGGAAGGCAATGTACTTTGATGCCACCATGTGAAAAGTAAAAGTGTAAGAAGAGGCATCTTCCTTACTTTACAGAGGGTATAGATAATGGTACAAAGTTGGCATTTTGAGTCCTGCACAGTGTAGAATTCAAAGAAGTAGATAAAGGCAGTGTAAAAAGAGGTTTTACAACGGCTGAATTGTTGCTATAAAATTTGCAAAATCCTTATGCTGTAATAGAATTGAATCCCAACATATCATTGAGTGAGTGTGTGTAAAGCACGTAGCTCAGAGTTGGTTAATAGTAAATGTTCAATAAATGGTAGCTGTTTATATTATTACTTTTGCAACTAAAATTAGAGACATTCTGCAATTCTGTACAACCAGTATTTATAATGCTAAAGGCAGCTCTCTTCTCAATTTGATGCGCATTTCAGGGGCAATATCATGGGACTCCGGAAGTAAATTAAGGCTGCTCAGGATAGAGGCAGACTTCAGAGAAGGTAGTAAGGAAGATGACAAAAACCAAAACTTTGCACTAACCGCGCATGACAATCAAGATCACAAAGTGCTTTTCCCATGTCCATTACGGCATTATTCACAGTAGCCAAGATAGGGAAACAACTTAAGTGTCCATCAACAGATAAATGGATAAAGAAGATATGATTTCTCTCTCTCCAAATATATAAATATAAATACAGTAAGTTCCCTACATAAGAACAAGTTCCATTCCAAGAGCACGTCCATAAATCCAATTTGTTTGTAAGTCCAACAAAGTTAGCCTAGTTACCCAACTAACACAATCGGCTCTATAGTACTGTACTGTAATAGGTTTATAATACTTTTCACAAGAATAATACATAAAAAACAAACAAACACAAAAAATAAAGAAAACCTTTTTAATCTTATAATACAGTACCTTGAAAAGCACAGTAGTGCAGTACAACAGCTGGCATACAGGGGCTGGCACTGAGTGAACAGGCAGGAAGAGTTACTGACTGCAGGAGGGAGAGGAGGTGGGAGATGGTAGAGCTGAAGGATCCTCAGCAATAGGAGACGGAGGGCAGGCTGCAATCTCACTCACGCCTGACGCTGATGGCACAGGTTCTGGTTCCTTGCTGGATTCAATTCTATCTACCCTCTTGAAAATACGATCCAGTGATGTCTGGGTAGTAGCTCTTTTTTTTCTTGTCATAGATGACATGGTAGCACTGGATTGCATTCAGAACGGCTGCTGCAACCTTCGTGTACCATTCTACGTTCAGGTGCTATGCCTCAAAAACTAACAGTGCCTCCTCAAATAAAGAAAATCCCCTTGCCATTTCCTGCATTGAGAATCTCTTCAGTTCTTCAGTTACTTCTTTTTCCTCTTGTCTCTCTTCGTCCTTTCTCTGGGCCTCCAATTCCATCAGGTCATTAGTAAGCTCCTTGTGTTGCACAGTAAGGAGTTCAACGAAGTCGTCCTCTTGCAGATCTAGTTCCAGCTTCTCACTGAGGGTCACTATGTTGCTGAAGACCACTTTGAACTCCTCATTCACCTTCTCAAATCCACGAAAATCGTCAACAAACTGCGGGCAAAGGTTCTTCCAAACCCCATTCAGGGTTACAGCCTTGCTCCACTCTCTCAATTATTTTCACTTTTGTTTCCATTGTTATTGCTTGGCACTTCTTAGCAGTACCAGCTACATCAGCCTGCTTTTATGCTTGCTTCCGGACATCCTGGGCTTGAAATGAAGATACTGTACTACAGTAGTCTATACAGTACTGTACAGTAAAGTACACAAAAGCACAACCACTTGTAGAGGATGCACACACGTGACAATGTACGCCGGATGTGTTAATTAAGTGACTGGACATGCGAAACGCACGTTCACATCTTTGAAAGTTCACAACTGAAGGTTCATATGTAGGGGACTTACTGTATAAATATAAAAAATACTATTCATCCATGAGAAAGAAGGAAATACTGCCATTTGCAACAACATGAATGGACCTTGAAGGCATTATTCTAAATGAAATAAGTCGGAGAAATACTGTACAATATCACTTATATATGGAACCTAAAAAAGCCAAACTCATAGAAACAGAGTAGAGAGAGCCCCTGTGATTACCAGGGGCTGGGGACTGGGGGAAATTGGGGAGATGTTGGTCAAAGGGTATAAACTTCCAGTTATAGGACAGATAAGTTCTGGGAATCACCATGTATAGCATGGTGATTATAGTAATAATACTGCATTTACATACTTAAAAGGTGCTAAGAGCGTAGATCTTAAATACTCTCACCACAAAAACAAAATGGTAACTATGTGATGTGATGAAGGTGTTAGCTAACTCTATGGTGGTAATCATTTTGCAATAGATAAGTGTATCAAATCAACATGTTGTATGCCTTGAACTTACACAGTGTTATATATCAGTTATGCGTCAATAAAGCTGGGGGAAAAAAAAAGACTACAAAGTGCTTGTGAAGAGACTAAAGAATAAACCTGAAATGCGTGCATCTGTAGGTGTGTGTTTATATCCAGTAAATCTATTTCAAGCTTAGCTGTAATCATATTTAATTACATCTTTAATTTCTAAATTGCCAGATTAAGAAACAAGCTCCCTTCTCATTGTATTTGAAAACCTAACACTGCAAGTGATTGTCATAAAGGAGGCTATTGTGTAGCCAGCGAGTGCCGCCTGAGGGACAGTTTCAGAACAGATCCCTCCCCTCTCCTCCCCTGCTCTCCCTCCCTTTTCCTCCTTTCCTCACCTCTGCTCTAGTTAAGGGCTGAGTCATCTTACCTGGAGGTTACAGTATCACTGATTTGGGGGGTGGAGCTCTTTGGGCTACATTTAGTTCATTTGGCTACAAAATGCAACCCAGAAACCGAGTTCTACTTGGTTGGAAGGTTTTTAGACCCTATACAACCCAGGAATCTACATCTGTAGAAACCACCTCTGTCTTTCCCAACTTCTGTGCTCCAAGTAACCAAAAGTCTGATAGGATGACCCAGGGCAGGACACCCAGAAGTGGCCTGAACGTGGTCAGGAAGCAAGAATGCTCAAGTGGCCAGCACCTTCAGGAAAAAGAGGCACTGTTGGGGCACCCTGGCAATATCTCTCTGCCAGGCTCAGTTTCTCTGCTCTTGAGCAGACAGACAATCCTGTAGCCAGCAGAGAGAGACTCAGGTTGCTGAAAAAAGCAGGAAGCAGGCACACTGATTGCATCTTTGTGTGATGCCTGGCAAGAAGTGACTGCAACCTCAGGAAACTCTGCACTGAATGAATGAACATTCTAGAACCAACTCTGCCACATGGGAAGTGAAGCCATTTCACTTCTCTGAGCCTCCTTTTCTGCTTCTATATATTAGAAATGCAATAATTCCTACCTGCCAGGTGGCATCAAGGGTAGGAAAAAAACACAATCTAGAATGTTCTCTGTGAGGTCCAAAGCACCACACAAAAAGGAACCAAAAAATGACAAGCTCCGTGGTGCTATGTCTAAACTTGGCCCAGATATTAATATTTAAGTGGCTAAAAGCAGGGCCAATTTTCTCACTGATATTCTTCTAACAAAGGTAATTTAAATAATAAGAATACAATATAATTTTCACAGAATTTTATAACGTTATTTTCATTTGAACGAAATGAGTATGGCCAGAAACTTCTTTTTTCTCCTGAGTGGGCCCCTGTACAAAAATACATTGTTGTGCTCGCTTCGGCAGCACATATACTAAAAAAATACATTGTTTATCACGGCTCTAATTGGCTCCCTTGTTTCAGGCTGACACTCTCACAGACCCATCCTTCACACCACTGCCAGACTGCTCTGGCTCAAAGACATATCTAAGGTTGACTTCTCTTTTCCCCTAAGGACCCATACCCAATCAGTCAAGTCTTATGGATTCTGCCTTCTTAATATCTCTCAAATCCAACCATTTCCCTCCATCACAACTGACATGTCTCTATTTTAAGTCACTATCATTTTTCACCAGAAATTAACAAATTAGCTGTCCACACGGTCACTCATAGGGGACCCTGTGTTGCTCTTTTATCCCGATTCCTTTCTCCACACTGCAGCTAGAATGATCTTCCCGCACTGTGCATTTTATCATGTAACTCCCTGCTGGAAACTGTAACTGTCAAGATGATCAAGTCCCCAACTGCTGGACCTGGCGTCCTTGTTCCTTCAGGTCCAACCTTCAGGTTCAAGCCCTTGCTCAGCTCCTTTGCCTCACTGTGCACCACTTCTAATGCACTTTTCACTCCAGCCATTCCTAACTATGTAAGGTTCCCCCATGCCATGTTCTCATTTCTGCACACACTGTCCTCTTTCTAAGTTTCCACACTCACTGCCTTCACATGCCTAATTCCTTACATCATCACTGCCATCACCCCTTTCGGGAATCCTGCTTAGGATGCCTAAGCCTGGGCTAGATGCTCTTGTCCTGTGTCTTCACAGCACTTTACTCTTGTACTAATCAATCTGCACTTGCACTCACCTATTTGCTGCTCTGGCTCATCAATCAGACTATCAGCTCCCTGAGGACATGAATGGATCCTTGTTCCTGCTATAACCCAATAGTGGATGTTGTGCTCTCACACAGATTCCTTCCCATCTCCCAGCTCCTGGGGATATAGATTATTGATGGCTCAAAGCCATGTCCCTTGCTGGGCACTGCCCTAGGCTGCAGAAAACTGGCTTGTTTTACATAGTTACAGACCCTCTTAGAGACACTAGGCCACCAATGACTGGCTGACATGGCACACAATGGCCCGGCCTCCTTGCCACTTTAGGAAATCTCTAAAGGGTCATCTCAGCTCCAGAGCTTCTAGTAGGTTAGGAAGAGGCCTCATTTGCAACCTCACTGAATATCCATTTTTCTCCATGACCCATCCTGCCATCCTCACATTCTTTCACATGCATCACGCAAGAATACTCCCCAATAAATCTTTACGCACAATTCACAATTCTCAGTCTTAGGGTCTGTTTCCACGGAACCCAGTCAAAAACATTCCCCACCACCCAATATAGTACCTGGCACATATTAGGTGCTCAGAATGCACTTGACATTCAACAAATGAATGAATAAATCCCTTTTAAGGTGTACACTCAGAGCAGGAAAGTTGTATTACTCATGTTGCCTTTTCTAGAGTCCAGCACAGTGCCTGACTACTTACTTGCTTGAATGGTCCTTCAAATGTTCCCTTTATATGACTAAGAGGGAAGTCTTCTGGAGGCACACGGCTCCTTTCTTTATGCATCAAGTCCAAAGTGATACAAGCTAAAAAGGAGTATAAAAGGCGTGTAATACTATTCTGCATAATAATGAAATTCGCTGCCTTCAAAGGAAGAAAAAGTTATACTGCAAATTACAAAGCAGTTAAAAAATATTTTTTTTATTAGGGTTTAAAGGGACTGTGTTCCCTCTGAGAATTAAAATAACTGTAGGGTAAGCTATGTGCTGTCTAATAGATCTGATAGGTTTTTTTAAGGTGTATCTTTAGGAAAACCCCAAAGGGGATACGCCTTGGAGGATAAATGCTGACCTGAATGATGCTGTAAAACTGGGAGCACCAAGACCCTTCCCTTGTACCATTCTGCCACTTGTTGGGTTGTCAGAAGAAAACATTGATTGACAAAATAAAAACCCAAGGATGCTATTTTGGACTTAATAACTTGGACGTGGGGGAACGTCTTAATGAGAGGAATCACAATGGGTCCTGGAAGGACCCAACGGGTAGGAGTTGGGGTTTTCCAGAACATGAATGGAATTTCAATGGGGACGTCTAGAAGATAAGGCTCTCTTGGATAGAGGGGCAAAACCAGGGATAGGGAGGTCAGATTAGAAATTGTGGGTGTGTTCAAAGAGGACCCATCTAGTGAAGGGTTGACTTCTTAGTTAACGCACACACACACACATACACACATGCATACTTTTGAACCCTGAAGAAGTTATATTTAGTACTTGGCTTTCAAATTTTTCTTTTCTTTTTTTTAAGTAGATTTTATTTTTTAGTGCAGTTTTAGGCTGCACACATTCCTAGCCAAAATTTCACACTATGAAGCACAGTAATTCCTTAGGCTTCAGCAAAATTGAGCAGAAAGTACAGAGGATTCTCATGTATCCCCCACCCCCCTACACGCATGGCCTCCCGCATTATCAACATTCCCTCTCAGAGTGGCACGTTTGTTATTATTGATGAGCCTGTGTTGACACATCATTATCCCCGAAGTCCATCGTTTACATTAGGGTTTGCTCTTGGTGTTGGATATTCTATGAGTTTGGAAGAATGTAGAATGATGCGTATCCATCATTATAGCATCATACAGAGTAGTTTCTCTACCCTAAAAATCCTCTATGGGGCAATTCCCTCATAAAATTACCCCATCCTTCAGTAAAGAAAGTTATGTATATGTATACGTGCACACACACATAATGATATTCTGAAGTGGTGGCTCTGGGGAGGCTGAGGGTTGGGCAGTAAAGGAGAAATAGAGCAACAGTTATTGAGGAATGGCTTTCTGGAATATCACCTGTGAAGGTGTAGTACAGTGAGTAGGAGCTCAGCACTAAGTAAGAAGTCTCAGCTAAGAGGCCCGGTAATAAGAAACAGCTTTCAAATAGACAATCCAAGAGAGTTTCCTGACCTGAGTCCACAACAAGCCCAGGAGAGTAAACCTCTTGGGTCACATTCTCTCTCTCTCAGGAAGATGCACATTGCATATTAGCATGTCAAAATCTTCAGGAAATTCTATCACTAAAGAAAACTACTTCTTTTAAGACGACATTCTCCAAAAATTACTGATATGTACTAATATCTGTGGCACCGTGTGTGAGGACTGCTACACAACCAAGTGAAGGGATTTATTTAAGAACAGGTTTTCACAACCAAAGAGGATATTCTTGGAGATTTATGTGGTCACTGGACACAAGATAGTTTGGAGGTAAGAATGACTGGAGATGAGAGCTCTGTTTGGGATGGCTACAATGTTTCAATCCCAGCTCTCATCAGGTGTAGAATGAAGATGGTGGCTAAGGGATGAGAAAAGGAGTCAACAGAGTAGTTGTTGAGGACAAATTGACCAGACTTGGTCACTAATTTCTCTAAGGATAAGGAAGCAGGAAGAAGGAGGACTCACGTCATCATAAAACTGTAGAGTAGGAAGGGATCTTTAAGATCTTCTAGTTGGGCAGTTTTCAAACTTATATTTAGCCTTAGGACCTTCAAACATCAAAGTTTCAAGGAGAAACCTAGGGACTTCTCTGGCGGTCCAGTGGTTGAGACTTCGCCTTCCAATGCAGGGGGTGTGGGTTCGATCCCTGGTCAGGGAGCTAAGATCCCACATGTCTCGTGGCCAAAAAGCCAAAAACATAAAACAGAAGCAGTATTGTAACAAATTCAACAAGGACTTAAAAAAAATAGTCCACATCAAAAAAATCTTAAAAAAAAAAAAAAGGAGAAATTTAAAGTGCAGGACAGAAGAAAGGAGAGGGCCGTGGAAGTGTTTTATCCAACAGTGGAGAAAGGAAGAGTGTAGGGGAGGAACTCCTGGGCTTCACATTCTGAAATCTTGGCTGGGAATTTTTAGGGCATTCTAGATCTGAGAAGAAGTGCCCCAAGATATAGACGTCACAATTCAAGTATCATTTTCTCCCACTCTCAAAGTAGTCCAGGACAAATAAATTTCAAAGGTGGGAATATTTCACATGAATGGTTTTACAGGCCTTGAATTGTAGGAAGATCCATAGTTTTGTGGTTAAAAGCTCCATCCTCGAGTTGACTATTTGAGACCAATCCTGGCTCTATCACACCCCTCCATCTGTTAACATCCAAGAAATTTCTTAACTTCTCTGTGCATACTTCAGTTTTCCCAACTGTAAAATTGGGATCAGAATAGAGTAGCAACCATTTCCCAGGGTTATTGTGAAGACAAAACGAGCTATTCCGTTGAAAATGCTTAGCACAAAGCCTGACACAAGGCAAGCAGTAACTTTAGCTCATTATATAATAAATGTTATCTCACTACTTAGGATGCTTGCTATTTGCCAAGCACTGTTGTAGGTACTGGAGAGATGAACAACAAGATACTATTTAAGCCTTGCATTCACTAAACACTTATTCGAAGAATCTTACTTATGCTATCTCTTATGGTGATTTAAAATATGTCCACAAATTCTTAGACGCTCCCTTCAAAACGCAGAGCCTAATTCCCCTCCCCTTGAGCGTTGGCTAGACTAAGTGGCTCTAGACTAAGTGGCTCACTTCTAACAAGTAGAATAGGCAGAAGTGATGACGTATGATTTCCGAGATGAGGTCACAGAAGACATGTGGTTTCCTCCTTGGATCACTCTCTCTGGGGGAAGCCACCGTCACTTTGTGAGGACAATCCAGTAGTCCCATGAAGAGGTGCTTGCTGCAAGGCACTGAGGTCTCCTACCAACAGCCAGCAATAACTTGCCAGGTGTGTGAGGAGCCACCACAGCAGTGGATCCTCCAGCCCCAGTCAAGCCTTCAGATGATTGCAGCCCTGGCCAGCATCTTGACTGCAACCTCATGAGAGACCTCGAGCTAGAATCACATGGCTAAGCTGCTCTCAGATTCTCTGAACCACAGAAATTGGGTGAGATAATGTTTATTATTTTAAGCCACGAACTTCGGGGTGAATATTAGAAAGATAGATAACTTATCCTCAAAAAGTCCTGAAAGGGATATACTGTTATCCATTTCATAGATAAGGAAACCAAGGTGGAGATGTTACTTTGCTCAGTTCACCCAGCTGGTTGTGGTGAGAGGCAGATTTCAACTAAGATCTATAGGTTTCTAGGGTCCAGGGTATTTCTACTCCATCACTGTGTCTCCAAAGACAGTCAATGAAACATACAGCACACATAAGGGAGCCCTATAAGGAAACAGGGCCTTGGGGAGGCTTTGCGGTTGGGTTTGCTTTTTTGCCTGAGACCAGCCCAGGGGATGAGAACAAGGACCCCCAAGGGTCCATAAAAGGGTTGTATGAGGAAGGCAGAGATTGCCTTAACAAATATAGTCTGCATCAATTAAGACACCTTAACAGATACTATCCATTAGCATTTAGACCTGTGGGCAAAAGTTTGCAGATAGTTTCCCCCGCTCCCGTAAAATTCACATTTTCAGCTTTGGGGATTCTTGAATGAAACCAGAGCTCACAGAAATACCTTTCAAAGACCAAATTCTTCTCTAACAGTTACCATGGGCTGGAAAAAGCAAGTAGAAGGCAAAGCCTGAGTCTGCACTATGCTAATGCTGGCCTTATCTCACAAGGCACATCTTGGGTCCTGCGTTCTTTCTCTCCCAGGTGCAATCTAAATCATCGCCCTATGTCCCATTTTTCTTTAACTTCTTTGAGTTTGGCAGACATTAAGGCTGAGCCCTAGATCATGCCTGCAGGTTCATGAGGACAGTAATCTGTCATCAGCGCCTGCAGTGCCTTTTATTGGTCTCTGACTGCATGAATTCCCCCGACTCTTACTTTCTGACAACCGATAGACTTTTCTCATCTCTAACCACAAAGGCTCAACCCCATTCTTTCCTCCTGCAACAACACAATATGCTATATTTTCTGCCTCTGGGAAAATAAGAAAAGCATACAAAGAAAAGACTGCAGAAGTTTTATCCATGTTACTTGCCCACCGTTCAAGAAGAGGCACGTGGAGTGGTTCCTTTGGGTCCACACCTGATATCAGTGTATCCAGCTCCAAGTTTTGACCTTGGTCCACACTCTGCAAAACTGAATATGGTGGAAACACAATATGTGAAAAATTAGAAAGGTGAGATTGTATAGTGGTTAAGCACATGGCCTGTAAAGCCAGAATGCTGGGGGTTTTTAAAGCACTTAGACGGATTTCTGGCAAATCATAACCACTCCATTAGTGTTTGATTCATATAGGTAGGTTAAATCTATTGAACAAACTCCCATTTCTTTAGAAAACTGCCTCTATTCTAAGATGGAGCTTTAGTTCTCTCATTTAATCCCCACAAAACCAAACAGTATATTAAGATATTAGAGTTCAGCACTGTCTATCCATCGCCCCATTCACAATTAGGAATTTGATTGTTATTTTAAAGGAAGAATACTTTAAATATATGGACATTTGCTTAAAGACTTTCCTAATAGTGTTTTCTTTACGTTTTCCAATTTTGGTGTGCTAGGAAATTATTCTGTAGTACTGTATATATAAAAAATTACATGTCCTGGGCTTCCCTGGTGGCGCAGCGGTTGAGAGTCTGCCTGCCGATGCAGGGGACACGGGTTCGTGCCCCGGTCCAGGAAGATCCCACATGCCGCGGAGCGGCTGGGCCTGTGAGCCATGGCCGCTGAGCCTGTGCGTCCGGAGCCTGTGCTCCGCAACGGGAGAGGCCGCGATAGTGAGAGGCTCGCGTACCGCAAAAAAAAAAAAAAAAAAAAAAAAAAAAAATTACATGTCCTATATTTCAAAGGCAATGTAAACCATTTTCAAGGGCAAAGTTGCCCACTTTTAATTTTTACTCTCCATTTTTACTGGAGAATCTAAGCTCTGACAGCGCTTTGTCAAGTTTAGCTGAACATTACATGTGGCTCTCTGGTAAATTAACTTCCCGTGCCCCACGCCTGAAATGCTTTATTCACCTGTGGCACATACAGCCACAGGGCTCCCAGGGTCATACTTTTCCAGAACTGGCTGAAGACAGAACTGTGGAGCCAGCAACAGGTCTTTGGTAATAATCATTTCCACAAATGTACTGAACACTGTTCAAAGCCTTGCCTACATTTTCTCATTTTCTTCCCAGCATAGCTCAGGCCAGACTCAGGAGCCAGCCTCGATGACCCCTCCCATCTTTCTCACACCCACACAAAATGAAGATTCATTGTGATGACTCTGGAGTATAAGAACACTGCTTATACAACTCCACTATTCCAGGAGGCAAATAGGACCTAGATTCCTTAAAATTATATCCTTAGTACTCAGTGAATTGGTTAAACCTGCTCTATTTCTAGCACCTTCCCCCTGTCATTTTGCCACCAGCAAAATGCCCTCACTGCTTATTAGAGCACCCCTCTGTACTCAGAAACACACACATGCAGATACACAATGGCTGGCACCCAATCGGGACTGTGTCCCACTTCTCCCTCCTTCTTAAGAACAATGGCTAAATTGACCTCTTTGCAAAGTCTGGGTCCTGATGTCTTCTTTGGTAGTGGTTCTACCAAATCTGTGACACCACAGATTGCTGGATCCTAAACCCCTAAGTTTCTGATTCAGTATGTCTGGGTTGAAGCCCAAGAATTTTAATTAACCAGCTCCCAGGTGATGGTCATGTGCTGGGTTCAGCACCCAGCCCTTGAGAACAACTGCTCTAGTTTATAAAAGATGGTAGAAGATTCCAGTCTGCTGTGGGTTGAATTGTGTCCCCCAGATAGATATGTTGGATTCCTAACCCCAGATACTTGTGAATGTGACCTTATTTGGAAATGGGGTTTTTGTAGATGTAATCAAATTAAGGTGAAATCATGCTGGATCAGGGTTGGCCCTAAATCCAATGACTGGTGTCCTCACAGGAGAGATTTAGAGACAGAGACATACTCATGAGGAAGACCACCATGTGATGATGTTGGCAGAGATGGCAATGATGTAGCTGCAAGCCAAGGAACCCCAAGGATTGCTAGCAACTTAGACTAGCAGCTAGGAAGAGGCAAAAGAGGATGCTTCCCTACAGCCTTCACTGGAAGCATGGCCCTACCAACACCTGGATTTCAGAATTCTAGCCTCTAGGACTGTGAAAGAGTAGATTTCCATTGTTTTCAGCCACCCATCTTACAGAACTTCGCGACAGCAGCCACAGGAGGCTAATACACAGTCATTGTAGAGACTGAGGAGTTAACCCAATTCTTCATCCTTCCCCGCATTTGCATCCTTGCCATGGCTTCTTCATGGCCAGAGTATATTTCCTCACACCCCAACTTTGAGGTTGGCCATGTGACTTGCTTTGACAAATGACATGGGGGAAGAAGCGACAGTGCCCCAGTTCAGAGCCAGGCCTTAAAAAGCCTTGCACACTTCCTTTTGTCCTCTTGCTCCTCTGCCATTGCTAGGAGAATGGCTTCCTCCTTCAGCCTGGGGCAGAGTTCCCCCAACCTACCCACACACCAGCAGTGAGGAACAAAGCTGCCCCAGCCTCTTTGACTTAAAGCTAAGTCATCAAACCAAGCTGAGCTGTGTCTGGAGCAACAGAAATCTTCCCCCAACCCACCCCTGTCCTCGCCAAAAGAGCCTTGGTCTGGACGAGTTGTGGACACTGTTTGGCCACGGTGTGATCTGGGCAAACCCTTCAACTTTTCTGCCTTAACTGTGAAATGAGGGGGCTTAGATTAACTTGTCTCTAGGTCATTTTTGAATTGATGAAAATATCTACTTCGAAGAGTATGAAACATTAAAACAAACAAAAGTGAAATACGAACTTGCAGTTTCATGGGGGAAAATGGAGACCTAATCATCATTAGGTAGCTTATTCACACACTCCTTCAGCCAGGCATTATTTATAAACACATAATATATGTATTAAATATTTATTATGTGCCAGACAGTGCTGGTGGCTGGAACATCAAAGGTGAGCAGTACCAGAGTCCAGCCCTGACCTCGTGGAACCAGTGGAGGCACGGACATTACTTAAATACAGCAGAGAGAGTAGAGAGGAAGCCCACACTCAAGAAGATGCAACAAGACTCAGTGACAGGTTAACAGAGCAGGAAACAGAGAGGAATGCCCAGTATGCCCCCTCTTTCCTTCTTACCCAGGCATTTTGGTCTCTATCCCTTTAACAAGATTGTGCAATAGAAGCTACAGATTAGAATCTCCTGAAGTACTTGAAAAAAGAAAAAACAGTGCTGGGGATGGGAGCCCTACCTCCAGAGATTCTGATGCACTTGGTCAGCGTTGGTATTATTAATGTTATCATTATTTTAACTTATTTTGCCCATGGCAAGCGTGTCTCACTGAACAGGACTCTCTCTACTGTACCAAGGATGGAAGGCTTGTGTTTGAACTGCGTACAGCTCCATGAACTCAGAGTTAAAGTATCACCAAGGGCATTTACTGGTTACAGGTATTTTTAAAAGTACCCAGACACGGCCATGTTACCCAATAGGAGGACTAAGCACATACCTAGTGACCACAAAAACAGGTGTGCACATATGCGCTCAGAAACAAAATTGTTCAGTGTTTAAAAAAAAAAAAAATGATCACCAAGAGGGACAAAGAAAATCTAAGTAGTCATCGTGACAGGAAGAATCGAATCCTTGTATTTCCTTGGAGTTATTTTCCAGAGTAATTTCTTTAAAAATTAAACATGGGGTAGGGGCAGAAGAGCTGGGGGCTGGGTGGACCATATGAAATTCTGAGCTCCAGGCCTTTAAAAATCTTACTGGAGTCCTGAGTCTGATCTGTTCCCAAGGCCATTCCCTCACCTCTACCAGCGATAATTGCATCTGAATTTCCACACGCGGGAAAAAAAGTCTGGGAACTTCATTCTTATCAGTATTTACCAGCTCTGGAATTCTACTGCCTTCAGCGTGATTCTTCTTCCTGTCTGCTTATAGCACTCCCAGTACCTGGAGTTAGGACAGAAGTTCGTAAGTTGAAAGAACACTCTCAGATGCTGTTAATTATTAGGCCCTATCGCTGACCGCCAAGGGGCTCCCAGACCAGTCAAGCTGAAAGCCTCCTGTCTTGGAAGTCACACAGGTTTCCATCATCTGACATCCTCAGGTGGAATCCTGGTTCCCAGATTTTGTTTCTAATAACCCCTTAGGGGTGATACCTATTCGGGTTTTTTAGGCCATCCCCCATGCCTACGCGAAGTGTTTAGCCACCTGAATCACCTGGAGGATCAGAATACAGCTGTATCACCTCGCAAGATTCTCCCTAACCCACTTCCCAGGTCTCAGAGGAACAAGTTTCAACCGCACCCTGTGCAGCGGCTCTCTGGCCCAGGCGGAAAAACAGAGCCAGCCAGCGGCTCTGCTCCCCTCACTAACTGGGTGGCCAAGGAGGCCAGCAACAAGCCTAGAAGGTCACACCACAAACCCCGCCGCCTCCTGCCTCCCGCACGAGCCCTGCCAGGTGCTTACCCACTTCTAATGAACAGGGAAGAGCTCAATCACGGGTCTCTGCTCCCGGCGCGAAACGAAATCCAGCGCACGGCATCTTGGGAAATGTAGTCCCCGCTACCTCCCAGGGTCCCCGGGTGTACTCATGAGACCCCCCCGCCCCGCCAAGAGGGATTTCTCTGCCTGGGCCCGATGAAGCCGGCGATGCCATCCCCGTGTGGAGGCGGGGCCGTGCCCTTCTCAGGACTCGGGGCGCTCTCCCTGGTCTGAGGAAAGAGATGGAACTACAATTCCCAGGCTGCTCTGCGCCGAGCCGGGAGCCGCCAGCCTCGCTCTGCGTGACCGCGGCAGGTTGGTCCTGGAGCAGATGAGCGCAGAATATTTAGGCGAAAGCGCGAGGAGGGAGGGGAGCGCGGGGCAGGAGGAGTATCTCGGCCCAGAAAATTATGCATGCGTTAGGGAAGCTCTGAGAGAATGGCTGTGGAAGGTAAGGGACGCTTGGGCATTTTAAGCCCCCTCTTAACCCGCGCACCCCGATACACACATCCCCGATGAAGCTTGGGGAAGCTTGGGGAGGAGAGGAAAGTGGGTGGTGGCAAGCGGGCCCTTTCCTCTTACACCTCTTGGCACTCACCTGAGCCACGGAGAGCCAGTAGGTGCTTTATTCAGTTACTTTGGAAAGACAGGTAGATGCGCAGCACTCTCGGGTTGGAGGAGAAGAGTGTCCCTAATGCGAAATGATGTGCTGGATATGGGGGAAAAGCCTGAGAGAGCGCTTGGAGGTCTCAGCCCCGAGGTGCCCTTTTCGCTGCCGCATCCCGCCAGGGCCGGCTCGGTGACCTCGAGGTTGAGGATGCTCACTTTGGCCTCCACACATGGGAGAAGACCCTCGCCAGGTGCGTCATCGGGAAGCACGGACTGCTGTTGGGTCGAGGGCCCCTCGTCATGTGTACGCAGCAGCGATAGCAGCAGATGTACCCAGAGGGTGGAGGTGTCCCTACACCTGTCTCTTTATACAACCCTCCCGAGGTTAGCAAAGTTTATAGAAACGAAATGGAATCAGCCAGGAATAAGGACAGCCAGCCTCTTCCATTGGGGTGAATTCTTTTCTTTGAAGCCCACCTTCTGCTTTCCTCCTATAATTTTGGCCTTGGGCTTTGCAGTTTGGGCTCTATGATGTTGCCACCTTTGAACTGACTGGTTGAAAGCAGGGACAGGCGGTTTGTGTGGGATCCCAAGTTTTCATTTCAGATGCTCTCACCTCGGAAGACTGGCTTTCTTGTTGAGGGTGGTTTCTGGGGAAAAATATGTGGGCCAGACGTGTTTGTGATGTCAAACGAGCAGTCACACTGTGCCTGAATGATAAATTGAAATGATCATGGGACTAAAGGGGAGGGTAAGTTCATTTACAGAATTATGGCTTGTGAGTGTGGCTCAGGTCAGAGGGGAAGTTGGTGTTGGAAAAAGAGGGCATGCCTGCCAGCTGCAGCAGACTCCTTGCCAAGGGGAAGTGAGCCTGTTCCTTGGAGGCTGAAAGCAAGAAGGAACCACAAGGGTTTGCTGGCGTCCCTCTCCCCTACCCGCCCCAGGTGAGAGCAACTGAACTAATCTGACTCTTGCTCTCTTTGTAATTACTTAACAACTTGAAGTGGCAATAACCCAGCTCTTGTGGTCAGCACCCATTAACTCAGGAAACTGTCTCAGGTTCAGAGATCCCCAGCTGGGCACTTCTATCCACCTATCTACCTACCTTTACTGTTCTTATATATTTGGCTTTTAAATTTATACATATATATATATAAATCTATATACACCTATATAAATCTCATATATATGGCTTTGAAAAAACGAATAACCAAAGTTTTCTGTGCAAATGTAATAATAGGGTGAGAATCTGGCTTTTTGCATTGTTACGGTTGATGGTAACTGAGACAAGACTTTAGATGAAAAAAACAAAAAACACAAGATAAAGTTCATTCTGAGCTTGAGGCTAAGGGCAAGTTGTTGACCTACTGGCACCTCTCTACCTCACCCCTCAGATGACATTATCTCTTCTCTTCCTCACTTTTCTGTGTCCTCAAGTGAAGGGCACTCCCACTGGGTGCCAGTCCATGATGTACTTGAAAGCAATTTCCTGCTCGCTGGAAGAAGTATAGAATTAGTCATATATCTTGTCTGAAGGGTTATTATACCAGCGAAGCCAGACCTTATGAAAACAAAGGCTTTGAAAGGAAGTATGCCTGGACTGTGGAGAGCTTATTTTATTTTCTATTGACTTGTTTGGTTAAAGTGCCTGTCTAGTAAACAGGAGATCCTGAGTTTGAATCACAATGAGGCCTCAACTTGAAGAATAAAGGGAATATTTTAAACTTTGACTGCAAATATTCCTATCTCTGGTCTTTACAAAGGCAGCTTTCTTGGTTTGAACTTGGCCCTCCCTAGCTACTCTCGTTTGGTCTTTCAAGGCTCAGGGAAAACTTCACCTCCTCTGGGAACCTGTCTCAACCCTCCCTTCCCTCTGCCTTCTGAGTGCTCTGCCCAGTCTGTGGGAGGTGCCTCCTGCATTGTCTCCTCAGCACCTGTGCTTACATTTTTTTTTTTTTTTTTTTTTTTTTTTGTGGTACGCAGGCCTCTCACTGTTGTGGCCTCTCCCGTTGTGGAGCACAGGCTCCGGACGCGCAGGCTCAGCAGCCATGGCTCACGGGCCCAGCCGCTCTGCGGCATGTGGGATCTTCCCAGACCGGGGCACGAACCCGTGTCCCCTGCATCGGCAGGCGGACTCTCAACCACTGCACCACCAGGGAAGCCCCTGTGCTTACATTTAACACTTGCCGTACTTAATGTCTCTCACTAGACTCTAAGACTACAGCCCCTGGGGAGTGGGAACCATGTACTCTTTGAATTTATACTCCCAGGCAATAGTACACTACCTGACCCGTGATAGGTACTCAATAAATGCTCATGAAATGCATGGGAAGTAAATCCATGGAGCTTTTGTAACTGACTCCATACGGGGGCATGGGGCTTCCTTAGGAGCCCAAATGCCATAAAATAAGGAACTTTTGAGAGGATTGAAGGCAGTGGCTCTCACCTGAGGAGGGACATTGTCCTCCTAGGGCATGTTTGAGATATGCAGGGGCTGGTATTGATATTTTATGCCCATGGGCCAAGGATGTCCTAAGTGTCCTATAGTGCATGGCTGTCTCATACAAATTTCCCAACCCAAAACCAAGGAACAACCAGTTTCCCCAAGCTCACTGAGAAACACTGATTTAGAGAATAAGGAATATTGCCAGAGGAAATGGAATAGGAAATATAATACATGTTACTTAACATCTAAGATTTAGTTTCTGCATCTGGAAAAAATGGACACACTACTGTTTAGGTCCCACTAAAGTTGTGAAGATTAAATAAAGGAAAGGGCTTATTAAGAGTGGCTAGGACATGGATTCTCAGTAAATATTACTTGCACTCCCTCCCATACTTCTATAAAAAAAAAGCGGTACTGTTTGGAACCTGTTTTGTATCCTGAACTTTCACTTATTCATGCCAGTCTTTGTAATTAGTAGCAAATTAGAAGTTTTTTTTGTTTTTTTTGTTTTTCTTACAATGTGTAACCTGTTTTCTTAAGTAAGCTTGAACTTGTAAAAGTGTTAAGAGCAAGTAGGGGGCTCATTCATTTTGCTAAACTTGTAACTTGGAGTTTAAGATGAAAAAAGAGGGCTCATTCACTTTACTAAACTTGTAGCTTGGAGTTATTTTATGGCTACCCTGGGTTAGGCTTTCTTTGAATTAATTACAGCATCCTATGTCTACTCCCTAATCTGGTTGTGACCCAAGCCTTACATTTATGGGCAGCTTAAAGCTGTGCTTTCCAGCCACAGACCACGTTATGGTCTGCATTCCGATTGGGTTTGTATTGGCATCCATTGTCTTAAAAAAAGATTATAAGAAATTACTCCAAATAGCTGGAGAACTAGGACCTCTAGAAAGGAGGTAGCCTGTAGAAACCGAGAGTAATCCCTTCTCCATGGACAGATTGCATAGACAGTTGTCTTCATCGAGGCACTGTTTTCTAATATTAATGGGTTGAAGGGAGAGGAAAAAAGTGGATCCATCAGGCATAGTACCGTATTCACCTCTGTATTCCAAGATTGGTGTCTAGCACTTATTTGGACCTCAGTAATTGTTTCATGAGTGAAGTATAAATGCCCCAGAGCAAGAGAAGGCTTTTCCTATTCCTGGGCCACATTTCGTCTCCTCCTTGCTTCATCCTCAGCTGTATAAGAAAATGGAGTGGATAAATTTTGTACATAGTGTTTCTATTCCAGGTCTAATAGAATAATAGCTCCTCTTCCATGGCAGAAAGACGAGTCCCAATATTCACCACCCTCCAAAAAGATTTCCAGTTGTAGGCTATGTGCTCTGAATGACATTGGGCTGAGGGATCCACATTTTACATCCGAAGTGAACAAACTGACTCATCACATGGCCCCTGATTAGTCATTCAGTGCTCAGGTTCTATAGTTTTTCTCCTGTAAAAGAGTAACGAAACTTCCCATCACCAGAATATTGTAAGGATAAGTAATCATAGCAGCGGCTGGGGAAAAAAGGGAAAACAAGATACCTCGGAACCTCGTGGCAAAGAGAAGCAATCGTAAATGATGACTTTGTACCCTGCTGGCATTCGGAACTGAGTCTCAATCACAGAGGGGGATAAAGATGTCATCTTGATTACAAGGGTGCAGGGGTTATTCTTCCTGACTTTGGGCCGGATGGTAAAGTGGGTTTGCTACTACTGCACCCCAGCAGCGAGTTTACCCCTCACAGGACCGCCTGCCTCTGTAACACGGGCAGCCTGGACAGCAGAGAGAAGATGGGCTCCTGCAGCAGGCATCTGGGACCCAGAGGGAGAGAGCCCCCAACTCCGGATGCATTGTTCCTTTTCACAGGCTTTCACGTCACCACTTGTCTTCTCCTCGCCAGAGGAGAGCCCATAGAGGGCGGAGAGGGACCAGCAGTGCCATTCTCTTGGATTGCCCCTGTGCCACGGCAAGTAAGGAGGACGGTGGCTCTCCTGGTACTAGCCTGCCTCCAGTTTTTTCTAACTGCGTTTCCACGTTGAGAACAAGGTTTACGTGCAGTTCTGCTTGGTGGTGCTTTCTGAGGGCAGGCACGGTGCCTTACGCCTGGCCCATGGTAGACTCCATGTGAGGTTTGTTAAACAAACGAATCAGTGAATGAATAGCAGACTGAATGAATGAATGGGTAGGCTAATGAGTGCATCTGATTTCTGTGGTAGCCCCTGTACACGCCCCCCAAGAAGAACTCCCAGCTGCGTTCACTTGCAGAGTGCTTGTTGTAAAAGCAGCGCGACTGTCAACACGCTTCCCTCAGCTCCGTGCAGCATCCCGGTGTTAGTGTTCAACTACCTGCTACTCGACTCTCTTTCATTTCACTTTTCACCAAGGGTCTTTTATTCTTTTTTTCCAATATTTATTTTGTTCCCTAGCCCACAAGATCTGACTGTCCTGCAGCAGCAACTTGTATTCATCACTGTCTTAGGACGTGAGAGTGGTGAACATGAAGGCTTCGCTGAAAACTCCCGTCCAGTGACTGTGCGTGAGGGCGAGGTGGGGTCCCAAGCCCTGCTTCTGCACTTGCTGCGGCAGGAGTTCCTGCCACTCCCGGCTCTTCTCCGTGACCTCTAACTGGTTCAGACAGGGCTTCAGTCTAATCCTGCTGTTACCTGGCCACGCCCTTGCGCCCACCCTTCTTTCTTGTCTGTCTTGCTGTGCTCTTTGGGCTGGTGCTAACAAGGGTGAGGTGGTGTAGAACCTCTGGCCGTGTAGCTGTGATCCGTAATGCTGTGGGACACATCCCGGCAAGGACAGCCTGGGATCTGAAACCTGTGCCTGAACTCTGGGGACTGAGCGTCAGACGTTGTGCGTTTAATGAAGAAAATTGCAAACTCCCTTTTCCTGGCATTCAGGCAGGTTTTGCATTTGCTGTTGATAAGCAGGAGAGTTCCTTGCCTGTGTGCAAGGAACTCTACTAGATTTGGGGGGGCCACTAAGAAGGAAGCTTAGCCGTCCCCCGCCTCCACTTGGCTGGAGACAGAGATTCAGATTAGGCTGCATGATATAAGTGCTAAATAAAAGTACAAGCAGCATAACGTGGGCGGTCGGAGAACAAATGGAGCATTTGGTTCTGATCTGGACAGGATGGGATGGCCCAACCAAGGGGATAGCATTTGAGTGAGCTGTTGAGTATAATACTGATGGGTGGGGAATGGGGGAAGGGCGTGGAACAGAGGGCTGTATGTGGAATGTGTGCTACACCCCCAGGTCCTGGTGTTGTGGTTGTTTAGCCCTCCATGGGCAGGAACGTTAATGAGGATGCTCCTCTCACGTCTGGTACGTTCCTTTCCCTGTGGGCTCGATTATCTGCTTGGCCAGACCTCCAGCACTCCCTGCAGCCCCGCTGGATCTTGCCCATGGTCCTTTTGTAGCTACAAGAGCAAGCAAGGAAAGCTGCTCTCCTGTAAATCAAACTGATTCTTCCCCAGTTTTCTGATATGGATGTAGCAGCTCAGAGCTGGCTCATGAGAGCAAACTTGGCTATATTTAGTCTGATTTTTCTAACGTGTGGGTGCAAGAACCTGCTCTTATAGCTCGCCTCCCGAGGGAAGAGCACACAGGGGTGGCATTTGTCAGGTGACAGGGGTGGCCACCCCACGGCCTTCTTTCTGCAGCCTTTTTCCAAGGGCACCTGGGGCTGGGAGGAGCCAGCTGGCAAGTTCAATTCCTTTGCTTCTCAGCTGCCCTTGATGCTCTAGAAGGTGTTTGGTGCTGTTCTGTCCAGTAAATACCACGTCTTCAGGGATTGGATGTTTGTGGATTGGCCATAGGTACAGAATGACCTCAGGCCTGCTGGTGCCTCACCATGGGAGCTGTAGCACACACAGTGCTGTCTGTAAGTATACGAGCTCTGCAGGCAGATTGGGTGTGAGCCCCAGCCCTGCCAAGGGCCTGTGCTGTGGGCCTGAGCAGCTCTGAGACTTCCCTGCTCATCTGTCAGATGGGGATATTAGTAGTGATGACCTCTCAGGCGTGTTGAGAGGGTTCAGTCAGTATCAGAGCTCTTAGGACTTGGCTTGGTAGTTGCTCAATAAACACTAAGCAAATATTGGACAAGATGATGGTGATGCCGCTGTCTTTCCTTGTCTTCCTGCCACGTTTAAGAAAGCATCTAAGCCATTTTTATGGCCCTGTGGTAGTACAGTGTCTGGTATAATTGTAGTTGCTAAGAAAGGAATGGTATTCATTATGTAATTCCCTGAAGTTATGAGGTAGCAACGAAAAGTAAAAGTGATCATAATATGAGTGTATTTATTCATTAGAGAGTCAACACTTAAATAATCTCTCCCCACCAAAAATTTACTTTCCACTTAACACCCACAATTTGGTAGGCTGGGCTCTCTTAGATGGTCTGATAATTGCCCAGTCATACAATGTGTATGTAAATTGACTGCAAAGAGAAATTTCAGGCCATTCAAAAGAGGAAAAAAATTCATGGACTCTTATGAAAGTGACATTGGAAAACTGATGGAATCACACAGCTGTGACCCAATTAAGATTTGGCTGAGTTAGGCTAGGTAACCATTAAAGAAGAGAAAATTGACCTAAGACACTGTTTTGGTAGGAACCAAAGAAAAATATTAGACCACCTAAGGATTAGGAGAAGTCTTTAGTGAAAAGTGATACCCTGAAATATAATACTTTGGGGAAAAAATGATCTTTATAAATGGGCTGTGAAAAGTCAAACATGAAATGAAAAATGTTTTGTCCTGCTGACATAAATCTTGTTGCAGGAATTATATAACAAACAATTGATTTTTTTTTGTTTTTTGTTCTAAGAATTAACACACATTTACAACTATAAGTTTGGTTAAATGGGAGATAAACCCCATTTCTCCTTTCAAGATAAAGTATCATTCAGACTGTTTCACTATTAAGTTTTGAAAATTGAGTCCCTATTTCAAGATTTTTCTCCATGTTCTATATTAGTACTGTAAAAAATTTTTAAAATCAGATTATTTAGGTATAATTTACATTCAGTAAAATTTACCTTTTGAAGTTCTTTGAGTTTTGGCAAATGTATACAATGTCTTCAGTCTTGTAACCACCAAGACAATCAAGTTCAGTTCCTACAGCCCAAAAAGTTTTCTTGTGCCCTTTAGTTACCCTTTACTCTATTCACAACCCCTGACACACACTGCACTGAATTGTCTTTATACTTTTGCCTTTTCCAGAAGGTTATACAAATGATATCATGTACTATGTTGTCATCTGAGTCTGAGTTCTTTCATTTAGTGAAATGCATTTGGGAGTCATCCATGTTGTTGCATGTATCAGTCATTCAGTCCTTTTAATTGGTGAGTAGTATTCCATTGGATGGATGTACCACAGTTTATTCACCAGTCATACATTTGGATTGTTTCCAGTTTGGGGTAATAATGAAGAAATCACTATCAATAGTTGCATGCAGGATTTTGTGTGAACATATTTATTTCTCTTGTATAAATAGCTAGGAGTGGAATTTTGGAGTCATAGTGTGTTTTAACGTATAAGAAACTGTCAAACTTCTCTAAAATTACTGTGTCTCACACGTATTTTCCTCAATTTGGATTTTTTTCTACTAATCCTCTGCTGATAATGAGGACCTCACAAGAATAAGAGAACGGGGACTAAGCAGGCGGTTGAATGGGATAAGAAGGAAACAGTTTTCCAGAAGTGGGTTCCTTGAGCTATGTTACAGAAGAGCACGCAAGTATAGCAATGGCAGACATACACCCTGGTTTCCAGGTTAGTCCAGACTTCAAGGATGGATATAGCCTAGAAATACCACTGGTTTTGCATCCAAAAGAAAGCTGTTTAAATTCCCTTTTATAACGCACAGTAACAGGAATTTGCCATCAAGTTCCGGATATTGATTTTTTTTTTTTTGGTTATTGTAGCAAAACAGGTAAGGAAAGCAGCCTAGATGAGGGAGGGCTTACCTTTGGAGGAAATTTGGGTAAGAACATGAAGACAAAAAAGGGAAGACCATGTTTGAGAGGCCACGGAAACTGAGTTTAACTGGAGCAGGAAACACTTAACCTGTCCCTGGAAGGAATTGGTCTCGCCCACCAAGGGGAGTCATCACAGGAGCCAAGGACTCCATTTTATGAAGCCTGAGAAAAGGTTAGTTGACCCAGTCTCTAGAGTGATTTAAATTTTGAGTATGGCAGCGGCCAAGCTTGTTTTGCAGCTGTGTGTGATTCTGATTGAGAGTTGGGTCATGAGCTCTCCCTTCATACATTGCAGGTAAACCAAGCACTGCTCCCAAAGACCACATTTTGCTCAGCCACAAATTGGGTAGAGGGCCTGATAACAGAATTGCTTCCAAACGCAAAACATGGTCTTGGAGGTATAATTTGGGTATGGACACATTAGGATTTCCCACTGGTCTCTGGGACCGTGGGATGGGATATTTGAATTTAGGATAGCTACAGAATTCTTATGATACATGGTTGCCTTAACCCTACGCTACCCTGTTTGAGGTTGTAAAATATCAATATAGTGTTTTCGTGTTTTTCGTTTGAGAAGGTGCCTGTGCATTACATAGAGGTGAAAATATAATACTAACCTGGCTTCAGTAGATGTACTTTGCACTTGATTTTGTCTGGAGTTTGGTGTTAAGGGTCATCTAGGAAATTTAGGTAGGTATAGCACTGACTTACTGTAGGTTGGAAATAGAATGTCCTTCATTTTACATTCACAGGTATTTATCGAGCATCTAATATATGCCAGTCTCTAGCAGGGTTTGATTTATAGTCCTATAATATCGTGGATAAGCTTAGGAAAAGCAGGTGTTCAGAAGACAGATCTTCTTACGTAGTGTTTCCTTTAAGATTCTTCTGGGGCACTTGGATGGTACTTTTTAATAAGTCAGAAATGGGGCCTTGAATGTAACACATGGCCTGAGTCATTTTTTTTTTTTTTTTTTTTTTGCGGTACACGGGCCTCACTGCTGTGGCCTCTCCCGCTGCGGAGCACAGGCTCCGAACACACAGGCTCAGCGGCCATGGCTCACGGGCCCAGCCGCTCCGCAGCATGTGGGGTCTTCCCGGACCGGGGCACGAACCTGTGTCCCCTGCATCGGCAGGCGGACTCTCAACCACTGCGCCACCAGGGAAGCCCCTGAGTCATTCTTAATAAGCATATTTGGAGATGCTGGTATGCAGACAGGATTCTTAATCTAAGATCACAAGAGGGGACTGAAGGTCTCATGGGATCCTTGACCCCCTTAAACTATATGCACAATATATGTATAGACATTATGTGTATTTTTCATGGCACAGGGGACAGGGGCTTTTATTCTTTTCTCCAGGGACTAAGGATGACCATCATGATCTCCATGAGAACATCCATTTGACTTTTTTATTCTGATAAATCTCTAGTGCCTACAACTATGTCTGGCACATAGCACACAACTGTTTGTTGAGTAAACAAGAGAACTAATATGTTTTTGTTAGTTACTACTGACTACTCTGAGCCAGCCTCTTGATGGCCATTCTCCAAACATTAGTTTTCATAATGCAATGGGATAGGTGGTTTTTCCCAGCCAATAGCTGAGAGACTTTAGGTCCAGAGAAGATAAGTATTGATAGTTTTTCTAAGGCTGCACAGCTAATTCCTGGTAGGACAGGGCTTTGTTGCCAACTTTGCCATATTCTAGAGTCCATGCTTTTTCACTGTCTTGTGTTGCTTTCTGGTTTTGTTTTAATTTGGTAGTTTGGTTCTGGTTTAGTAGCTGTCTATCGGGAACATTAGTGATTGAAGGGGGGAAAAGAAACCAGTGTAATAAACAAAACATTGCTTATTTGGGCTCTACAATACGGAAAACTATTCCAGGTTTTTAGATCAAATCTCTGAGAAGGCATTTATCTTGATCTTGGCTCTCTACACTTTAGCTTCCCTCTTTGTAAGGAGCCCGAGGTCTTTGGGGTTTTGCTGTGGCTGTTGTTTTCCCATGAGACTTTCCACATTCACTTATGTGCCCAGCACAAATTAGTGTGCATTTCTATTTTATTTGAATAACAAATATTCATCGTGCACTTGTGACAAGCTGAGCTCTGTGAACGGGATCCACAGAGTGATATAAAAGAATGTAAGGCCACGAACCTTGCCCTCATGGGGCTTACAGTTGCTTCAAATTCAAGGCTCGGGTTGCGAAAACATAAAAACGGTATGGACATGGGCAGGGTGGGCAGTGTAGAGGGCCCTACTCTCACTACTCTCAATCAGGGGAGCCACCATGCCCACAGCAATGGCCCTCCCACTGCCCTGAACTCCCCACGAGAAGTTCTTACAGGTTTTTTTTTTTTTTTTTTTTAAACATTTAACTGCTGTGGAAAGTTTGATCACAGCCTGGAGAAACTGAAAAAACAAGCTGAAGTGATAATAAGGTAATGGAAAAGAAAGGAACAGAAGAGCAGATGTGAGAAATATTTCATGGGGGAGAAAACGTAGGATTTGAGATTGTGTAGTTATAGGGTGTGGCAGCCACGTAATTGCTCCCAACCCTTCAGGGGTGCTCCACTGCCAATAAAATCTAGCTCAAACTCTAAAGCAGTCAGGGACCTTCCCAGAGTGCCACAGCCTTCCTGCTCCAGGCTGATCTCCCACCCCTTTTCCCTTAGGAAACTTCCCTAATATTTAAGGGGCCCAGCGATCAGCTGTCCGCTGGCTCACAGGACACCTTGAATCCCTCCCATGTGGTTTATGCTGGTCTTCCTACCTCGAAGGCCTTTCTTCCACATGTTCACATGTTGTGCTTCTCACATCCTTCTATATACATATCTAAGGCAAGAGAATAGGTGGGCGAGAGAGGGAGATCTCCTGTGAGAAGAGCGTGACCACCAGACACCTGCAGTGTTAAGGGATGGGATGAGGAAGAAGAGGCTGAAGGAGGTGGAAAGAAGCAGCCAGTGGAGGTAGGGGAACCATTTCAGAGTGGAGCATCTCAGCATCACCCGATGCACTAGGACAGCCAGCAAGACGTGTGCTGGGAAGTGCCCAGGGGGTTGGCATTCGGATGAAATGGGAAGGCAAATCCACATCATAATACGTCAAGGGTGTCAAGGAAGCAACTCTTGATGCAAATGTATAGAAATGGAAAGAAAATGTATGGAAGGGGAAAGAAGGGAGAAATAGTTATGGCAAGGAAAGATCAAGGTCAAAGGAATTGTAAATGTGGTGATAAACTGGAAGAATGAAGACAAGGGGTCTAACCTAGATGGGAAGCAGTTCAAAGAAAGCCTTTATTTTTTAAGCTATGAAATATTTGAGAGTGTTTCTAGACTGTGTGTACATTGACCCAGTAGAGAGGGAGATTTTGAAGATACAAAGGATAAAAGAGATAACTGTTAGAGCGAGGGCCATCTCGAGTTTAGATGTATTATCTCTTGGAGAAGGTGTTCTTTCTGGAAAGGGTGGGTGATACAGATAGGAGTGTTGTAACTTTAAAATAAAAACATGACTATTAAAAAAATGAATACCTAGAACAGTGCCTATCACATAGTATAACTGCTTATCATATATTAACTCATTAAACTTCACATGAATCCTGTGAGGTAGGTACCATTATCATCCCTATTTACAAATAACAAAACGGGCACAGAGATGTTAACTCACTCAACTAGTACATGGTAAAGCTGGAATTCGATTAAAACCAAAAGATGTTCATCCAGTTTCCTAGTTAGGACACTTTGGGGAATACTGAATGAAGACATTATCATCTTCAGAATTTTCTTTAAAAGTGAGACTCTTATTAAACAGTCGCCTACTAATATACTGTTATGTCAGTTACATTGATAAAAATTTTTAAAGGATAATCTATAAGAACATGTGGGTCACTGACAATTTCTTGTATGTGAGTTTATTTTGTAATAACTAACTCCAGGTAGGACAGGGATGGAATCAGAGGACTCCTAATTCTCAAATGTTGGGAGGGTATAATTTTCGGAACATGAGTCCTCTTCTGGAGAGTTTAGGCCTTGGCGAGGGCGGGGTGCTTGCTTGTGGAGCAGGGGTTGGGTGCATAGGCCAGCCAGCAGGTACCACAAGGGCTCTCTGATCCTACAGCCAGGGTGTGGGGTTTCAGGAAAATAACAGCAAGTAGGAGTGATGTCAGAAAGGAAAGGTGAAGAGATGCTGAAAATAAATTTGGCCAATTTCACAGTTTTGCCAAGACGGGAACGTCATCTCCATTTCCTTCAATCTCCTGCCCCCTTTCTGCTTTTAAAGGCCATAAGATTTAGGTTTCCAGGGTGCTGAGGCCATTGTCCCTGACTCTAATGGTAAGGGAGAGTGGTTTTCCCTTGCTGATGTTCATTCTATTGCTTGCTAAGTGCCTCTCTACAACCCCATGAAGCTCCTGCCTCCCTCTGACTGCTTTGCCTGGCCAGGGTTTCTTAATTGAAACTCAATAGCTGATAGCTTTGGCACCCGTGCGTTTGCTGGGGCTCACCCTGAGGCCATCATCATCGTAATCATACTGCCCTGGCTTGACACAGCACCCCGTGCCTTCCAAAGTACAGCTTCTCATTTGAGCCACAGCTGACCCGTTGGCAGCTGGAACAGGCGCTTTTGTTCCCATTTCATAAATAAGGATGTGAAGGCTCCCTTACCCAGGGTCACAACTCATTAGCGGAGGAGTTTAGATTTAGAGCTTGGTGTCTCAAGTCTTTTTCACTATGGCTTCTGTCATTGCTGCCATGATTTGGAAGGCGTGGCGCAGTGCCTAATTTGAAGTGGGATGATCTAAAAGGGATCCAGAATTTTTCTTCAGTTACGGATGAAGGCAGCCAGAATGGGGCCTGAGGTCACGTACTTCTCTGGAGGCACCTAATCTCTGGCTCCAGTGATAAGTTCCTCTTTTTCTCTCCCAGTATTTTGTTGATTCTCTATCTTCTAAATAGTTACGTTAAAGTAATATTTAAAAACTTTTTTCAGGTATGAAAATTCTTCCTGTTTACCATAGAAAGAAAAAAATCGTAAGCACAGAAATAAGAAACTAAGAATAACAGTAGCCAACATTTATTAGGCACTTGCTGATACTAGCAGTTGGGGTTGCTCTTTATTTATTTATTTATTTTTTCGGTACACGGGCCTCTCACCGCTGTGGCCTCTCCCTTTGCGGAGCACAGACTCCGGACGCGCAGGCTCAGCGGCCATGGCTCACGGGCCCAGCCACCCCACGGCACGTGGGATCCTCCCGGACCGGGGCACGAACCCATGTCCCCTGCATCGGCAGGCGGACTCTCAACCACTGCACCACCAGGGAAGCCTGCTGTTTAATTCTTGATAAAATATTAATGCATTTTACTCTCCCTCCTCCTTCTTAAAAAATGTAAGCACAGTGATCAATCTCATTCTCTTTAGATACAGCACTAATGAGGGCGATGATGGGAGCCCTTGAGAGGGCAACAAATACATAACTCTGCCCATGTTTCACAAGGTATCATCACATTCTATCAGCTCTGTTCCTGTAACTTGTTGATGGTCATTGTCAAGGTCAGAGCCATAGAAAACACACCTTTTATAATGAAAGGTGTATGTGTATTAGGTGGCATGAGAGGTCTGTGCAAGATGAGGACAGGATCCAAGTTAATTGTAGAACTCACACTTGTAAAAGTTTCTTTAGTTATGCCCATCAACTTTTACTACAGTTTATTGCTTCATGTGCACTACTTTTATTTGATTATTGCCAAGGCATTTTATACTTGTAAATTTCAGTATGTTCCTTTAACAAAGTTTTCTACCCATCCTTTTCTTCTGGAGTTTTATTTTGGTCTGTCTAGTTGTTCCCTAATGTTAGTCTGTCTAGTTATTCCCTAATGTTTCATTGATGTTTTCTTCTTCTTATACAGTGGAAGCAGTTCAGCCATTTTTATTCTTTTTTTTTCCTTTTATTGATTAACTTTTATAACTTTACGTAATATACTTAAAGCTGTATTTCTTACTCTTTAATCTTTTTTTATTTTTACTGGAGTATAGTTGCTTTACAATGTTGTGTGCTGTACAGCAAAGTGAATCAGCTATTTTTTTAATATTTTTAAAAAATTTATTTATTTATTTTTGGCTGTGTTGGGTCTTCGTTGCTGCGCGCGGGCTTTCTCTAGTTGCGGCGAGTAGGGGCTGCTCTTCGTTGCAGTGCACGTACTTCTCACTGTGGTGGCTTCTTGTTGCAGAGCACAGGCTCGAGGCGCGCGGGCTCAGTAGTTGTGGCTCGCGGGCTCTAGAGTACAGGCTCAGTAGTTGTGGCTCACGGGCTTAGTTGCTCCACGGTGTGTGGGATCTTCCCGGACCAGGGCTCAAACCCGTGTCCCCTGCATCGGGAGGCAGACTCGCAACCACTGCGCCACCAGGGAAGCCCTCCTCACAATTTTGAAGCCTCTAATATCTTCTAGTGTCCAGTTTTGGTTTTGAGAAATCTGAAGCCTTCTGATTCTTGATCATTGGTATGAAATATGCATTTTTTTCTTGAAATTATTTAATCTTTTTATCCCTAGTGTTGAGAAATCTCATGAGAATGCGCTTTGGTGTGAGTCTATGTTTTTCCATTCCATTGTGTATTTAGTGGTTTTTCAAAGTGGAAACATGTCATTCATTTCTGAGAACTTTTTTGAATTATTTGTTGGATTTCCTTTTATTCAATTCATTCTGTTCTTTATTTCTCTGGCTGCTGTTTTTGAGATGATGAAGTTCCTGGACTGGTTCTTATTTTTGAAGTCTGTGTTTTCTATTTCTCATCTCTGTTCTTTTTGTTCTGTTTTCTGGTAGATTAATTTTATCTTTCAAATTTCTGTGGCATTTACAATTTCTACTATCATTTTTAACTTTTCCAGAGATTTTTTTGGCTTCCTGAAGTTTTTACAGCATCCTAATCTTATTTTGTGGATGTAACATCCTCAATAAAATATGAAAAGATATTAGTTAGTGCTAACATTTTTAATTTTTTCAATTGAGGTTTACCTCACTCTCTGTATTTCTTCCAGGATGTTTTTCTTTCTATTCGTTCTGGTCTTTTTTGGTTAGATGTTGTCAGATGTTTGTAGATATTAGGCTCTCTGCCCACATAGCCCACATTAAAAAAAAAAATTAGGAAGTTCTCTATGTATAAATTAGGCCTGTCATTCATGGTTTTCATTATAAGATGAACTGGCTGGATATTTTTTAGGACAAGGGAGTGGATCGTCTTATGTCAGGATTTTTAAGTCTTTTTTTAAATTTTTTATTGGGCTGGTTAATTACTCAGAAGACCCAATATTCAAACTCCAATATATGATTGCTGGGTATATGCCTTGTTACTCATTAACTTCCAGATCAGGTTCAATATCTGGTTATATTTTATTATTTTTAAGAAAGTTAGCAATCTAAATGTAGATTTTCTAGTAATTTCCATCTCTGAAGAGGATTCTTTTAACCAGAAATTTCCCTCCACTACAGTTGTCATCTTTGTTTTTTCATGGATGTATTTGAGCACCTGGAAAAATACCTGGTGCAAAGTAGGTGCTCAGAAAACAATTGTTGGATGAATTCATATTTCGCTCAGCACGTCAGGCTTTTAGAACAATGTATGATAGGATGTAGGAAAAAGCCTATATGTCCTAACTTTCATCCTAGTGTTGTAGTGCATGTGTAGTCTTCAGATTTGACCAAGGCAGTCACGCAAACCAACATAGATTCAACCCCAAAAGAGAGGGTTTCCTGTTTACGGAACTTCTTGGGGCAAGAGTATATTTTATATTTGAGATCAGGAGTTGGTGTTGAAGTGGCGCCAACCATAAATTGGCCTGAAAAAGGGCAAGTGGAAAAGTGCTGGCTGGGTTAACAGAGCTGCTCCTCTTAGGACCTTGCTGATACTTGTGTGTTCAGATGGCGGCATTTTGGAACTTGATTTAAGCACACATTCTGCTGACTGCTTCCTAGAGACTTTCCCATCTGCTCTTTTCTGCTGACTGGGTCTTTTTGAACTTAGAGTGGAGAGATGTCCCCACAGGTCACCCACAGCTGCCTCTTTCTATCCTGACTAGCTTTTTCTCCGCTCTTTCTCTCTGCATCTTCCCACCAGTTCTTCATCACTGGGGTGGAGATTGAGGAGAGCTGGATGATGCTGAGCAGGCCTTTATGAAGAGCCAACTGTTGAACCAAAAGGACTCACCTATTGGCATGACCACTTGCTCTCTGATAATGCCTTTGTCCTTCGTTTTGACATCTGTGTTCCTGGTCTCAGGGAGCCACCAGTAGGATCAAGAGTCCCTGAAAGAAGCAAGAAGGGAGCAAGACCTCGCTCCTAAGGAGAATAGGCAATTGTGTTTATTTTTTTAATATTTTTAAAATTTTATTTATTTATTTATTTTTGGCTGTGTTGGGTCTTCGTTGCTGCGCGCGGGCTTTCTCTAGTTGCGGCGAGTGGGAGCTGCTCTTCGTTGCGGTGCGCGTGCTTCTCACTGCGGTGGCTTCTCTTGTTGCGGAGCACAGGCTCGAGGCATGCGGGCTCTAGAGCGCAGGCTCAGTAGTTGTGACTCACGGGCTTAGTTGCTCCACGGCGGGTGGGATCTTCCCAGACCAGAGCTCGAACCCGTGTCCCCTGCATTGGCTGGCGGATTTTTAACCACTGCACCACCAGGGAAGCCAGCAATTGTGTTTAAAGATAATTGTTCAGAAAAACTTGAAATTAGACGCAGTTGGCCAACCACGTTGGGTTTGTCAGGAGATGAGAAAAAGGGAACTGTATAGGAAAATAGGATAATAGGAGAATATGGTGTCTGGAAATACTAAAAGAAGAATCATTCAATAGGCATGAAGGAAAAAATAATTTATCCAGTTATAAAGCTTTATCAGCTCTTTAGACCTAAAAGCATAGTTTGTTGCAATGCTAAAGCTTTTTACAATTTTTTGCATAATTTACTATATTATGTTACTATCCTAGAGCAAGATACTATTAGAAATTCAAGAATTAAAAAAAATGCAACATAGCAACATTTCCTTACCTTTCAAATTAACCTTTTAAAATAATTATAATTACACACTTATTATGTATACCCTTTGGAAAGTAGAAAGAAAAAATTATCCATGGACCCAACTTCAAAAGACAGCCACTGTTAGTATTTGGCCTATTTTCTTCTAGCCTTTTTCTTTGTATGGTTTTTGGTTTTGAATGGCAGGCATAAGGCATTTTACTTGGCTTTTAGTAGGATTTTTTGGTCTTCAACTGGAGTCAACTGTGGTTATATTCTGATAATGCATGTCTGTGATTTATTCTTTTCCTGTCATGAGGCTGAATAAGCAGTGCTTTAGTTCTTGGCTTGAATAAATTCTTTATATGCTTTTAACATAAAACATTGTTCAGATTAGAAAGTGAATAATCCTTAGAGCAGAGCAGTATGACGTATGTTTAACAACCACTTAAAAAAAATATCAGATCTAAAAAAAAAATCAGAAGCATAAAAATGGCTTGGGGAAAATGTGTATAACAAAGATAAGATTTTAAGGTTTCTAGAGGGGAGACAGTCTCTCAGTGGACCTGGGACATATCATAGATGTCTAGTATTACTTATTAACTAGATGATAATTTTTATTACATATAACATGGTGGTCTCAAGGCAGAGTGGGAAATGTTTTTATCTAGAGGCACAGAAGAGAGGAGTGCAGTACAGTAGAGGCATGACTGAAACCAGTTAGAAATTCTGGTCCTGCCTGCACTGCTAAGTATCTGCTACATCAGAGGCACCTGCCCTCAATACCATAACCACTAAAATGAGGTGGTTAAACTGTATAATTTTAATGAGTTTCTGTCCTCTGACATTCAGCGACTCAATGAATTTATGATCCTGGGGCCAAACACTAAGAACATAAAGATCCTCAAACCCAGTAGCTGCAGTGCCTTGACTCTTCCTTTCCCTCCTTCCTCGCGTCCAGTCAATTACTGAGTTTGACCCTTTTTACTGTCTAAGTCAGGGTTTGGCAAACGACCATCCATTTCCTTAAATAAAGTTTTATTAGGACAGAGTTATGCTCATTAGTTTATGTATTTATTGCTGCTTTTGTACTGCAGTGGCCGTGTTAGGCAGTTGCAACACTGGTTCGCAAAGCTGCAAATATTTACTATCTGGCCCCTGATAGAAAAATCTAGTCCATCCCTGATCTAAATGATTTACAAACCCATGTCCTCTCATTTTCACTACGTTTGTCCTGCCTTAGGTCTTCATCTCTTCTCACCAGGAGAGCCCAAGAGCCTGTCATCTAACTTTTTTGACTCCAGTTTTGAGCCTTCCAAATGTGTTGCATACAGAAACGGTATAATTTTTTTAGAAAAATCTTGAAACACCAGTTTGCTGGCTTAACACCCTTGAGGAGCATCCTGCTGAACTCAGGATAAATTTCTTACCCAACACACAGAGTTAGAAAACCACTGATATCTGAAGACCCTTCTAGTCATGAGGCTAGGTGTTTGTTTGACATGACATGCACGATATGAACTGCAATCTCAGAAAACCCAACTCAACTTAGCCAGTCTTGATTACGAAGAGACTATATGTTGGCTCACCCAACTAAGAAGCCTGGGTGTAGATCTCTATAGATGAAACCTTTCCCAAGGCTAGGTCTCTAGTTGTGTCACCTGAACTCCATTTCTTTCTGTTGGCTCCTCTGCTGCTGTGTTAGCCCTATTCACAGGCAGGCTTTCATCTTGAGAGGTCAGGACTGCATAGCAGTTCCCGCCTCATAGCCTCCTGGGGACCCATCTTTTCCCACACAAGTGCAGAGGTCTTTCTGACTGGACAACATAGGTCATGTGATAGGGATAATGGAAAGTGCTGATGGGTTTAGGACCAGTGCCTGTGCTTATGCTTAGGAATTGGCAAAATCCCACCTGAACTATAAGGAATGGTATGAGGGGGAGGGCATTACCCCCAGGCAAATAGTGGGCTGTTGTGGAAACGAGGCGATTGGAGGTGGACTGAGACAAAGTAACCAAAATTCACGGAGCATACCACGAGCGGGAGCCCTTTGACAGTCTAGCAGTAGTCGTTGCCGTTAGAACCTGGGGAGGCCCATAACCAGAGTATCACAAGGTTTTGGAGATTGTGATTGCCTTACTCAGTGGTTCTTACTTCTGGCTAATCAGTAGAAGTACCAGATGCCTGGGCTCTTTGAGAACCAATTAACCTGGGATCTCTCCTGGTTGGCCAGGTAAGAGAGATTGTACACATTCTCCAGGTGATTCTAGTGTGCAGCTAAGATGAACTATTGACTGGGTTTAGGTCCTGACTTTATTTACTGGTCTGTGGAATGGGAGCAATTCTATTCATTCAGCAGGATTAGGGGGATGAAGAAATGAAGCGATATATGTAAGGAATATAGCCTGCTTAGTTGCTCAAATAAATGGGAGCTTCTTATTGGTGTTCTCAACTTTACAGGGATATTGTATTAGAGTCCTAGGGCTGTCATCACAAAATGCCACAGACCGGATATCTTAAACAACAGAAATTTCTCACAGTTCTGAAGGCTTAGAAGCCCAAGGTCAAGGTTGTCGGCAGGTTTGGCTTCTCTCGAGACCTTTCTCCTGGGTTTGCAGATTGCCCTTTTTTGTGTACATACCCATCCCTCCAGTGTTTTACTCTTTTTATAAGGATGCCAGTTATATTGGATTGAGGCCCACCCTTATGGTCTCATTTAATCTTAATTACCTCTTTCAAGGTCCTGTCTCCAAATATAGTCACATCAGGGGTTAAGATATCAACATATGATTTATTTTGGTGGTTGTGAGGGGACAATTTAGTCCCATAGCAGATATGGATCCTTTGATTGTCTAATGAAAGCTAGGGTTTCTTTACTCAGAAAAATGCAGAGACACAAGACACATTAAACCTTGCATATGTTTGTGGACTTCGAAGATGACTGTTAAACAGGAACATTTGCAGCAGCCTTGCAGAGGAAAACAAATACCAAAGGGAAGGATGTGTGTAAAAGAGGACATCCCGTTCTCATTCATTCATTTAACAGTTACTTACCACGTGCTGCCCATGTACCAGGCCCTGTGGTAGGGTTATAACAATGACATAGGCAAGGCCCCTTCTTCCCACGACTTACAGTTTTTCGTTGATGGAGTCAGACAGTAAACACATACACCATTCAGCATCAGAGAGCACCAAGTGCTGTGTGTCGAGAATCGAAACAGAGTGATGAGGTGTTGTTTGCCTGGGAAGCTATTTAGATTTTGTGGTCAGGAATGTCTTCACTGAGGAGATGATGCTTAAGTGGAGGCTTCAATAACAAGGAGTCCGCCATGCACATGGGGGCAGAGGGTTGATGGCTGATGAAATGCCTGCTACTCTCTGGTCTATTTTAGTAGCAGCTGGCAGAGCCACCTCCTCTAGCACCAGCTGCTTCCCAGATTCAGTTCTGCCTGCACAGCAAGCATTCAGGATCTGCTCTGAGATTGGCATGGCTGTTGTGGATTGCTCCCCTAACTTTGCGTGTGTTTTTCTTATCCTGTCTCGGAAATATTCAGGTCGTGTGTTCAAAGGGGTGAGACCCATCATTGCAAATATCTGTTCCTCTAAGCTCTCACTGATTACCAGAGCTTAGTCACTATTGTCTTTAGCGTGAATTAGAGTTACCATTGTAGGGGGACAAGTTGGCATTGGTGGTGTGGTAAATGCATAAACAATTATTGTGTTGTACTACATGCTTCTATAACGGTATGCTGCATGCTGGAGGAATTAAAGGGACCCGAAACAGTATCTGGATGGGATGGAGATGACTTTGCCTAGGAGCTGCATCCTTTAAAGGCCCCCCATTGGCCTTAGGATAAAGAGCAGGATCCTGCTGTGGCTGGCAGACTCCTGTGGGTCTGGTTCTCTCTCCCTCTCTGCCAAGAGAGGCTAACTAGGCTTTTGGGGCCAGTTCTGCTCTGTGTGTCTCATTCTAGGGTCAAGATTGAAAGGGCAGTAGCCTCTGGGCATGCTTTTTCTCTGCTTATAACAAGTACATATGAGGGCAAAGAAAACTCAAGTATGTTGAATTCTGTTGCTCACGTCTCCTACACTCACATCCATTGGCCAAATTAACTTACATGGTCAAGACGAAAGTCATTGTATAGACATATTCTGCTCCAGGGGTAGGGGAGTGAATGTTTATCAGATCTGATCTACCCTAGCAGGTTAAGTGCTTATAACAGTGCCCCTATAGGTCTGCCTAAACTATAAACAGTAGTGTACTTTTAACTGTCTTACTGTCGGAAAAGGGAAAAAAGGGAGAAGTTGGTTAGTATGTGAATGACAGAGTTGGGGAAGGATTATTATACAGGGCAAGACTTGAGCATGTTAATAGACTTATGGGAGGAGTGTGGAGAAGACAGAAGACAGGGCAGCTTGAGGATTCAGCTGAAACTGGAAAACATGAAATCAGAGTGGTGCCATCTTTCTCATGGCTTTGGATAGCAGCAGCCAGGGAGGCAAATGGTTGGATTGATAACTTTCTTTGATCTGAGCCTTATGTATTTGATCCAGCCCGCTTCTGTCTAATCTTAAGGAGAGATTTAGATGGTAACAGTTGGTGTTTACAATGTTTTAATGGCTGTCATGTTGAGAACTGACTAGAAGCATCTTTAGAAATAATTTACAGCACCATAAAATGAATTGCTAATCTTTCAGAGTGTATTCTTTAGCGTTGTTTTCATTTGTATACCAGCCAAGAAGATCTATACCAATGAAGACACTGCTAAAATATTTTAGAAGCATAGTCTGATTTGAAAAGCTAAGTAGGAATATAAATCCCTTCTCTAACACGCAGTCACACTCTCTGCCGTTCTCTTGTGGTTTTGTGTTCATTGTCTCCTAGGGCAGTGTGCATGTATGCGATTAACATGTCCACAGCATGCACACCCACCAGCGTTCAGCTCTAGGACTCACAGGTGGGGACATAAGGGCTGTGGGGGTATGTGTTGACTTGTACCAGCAGGCATTATTTAGCCCTTATGATGAGCCCAGTATTGAAAGGGACACAGGTAATGATGTTGATAATTAACAAGAACATGATCTATTTGATGCCTAACTTTTGGGTAGTAACTTGAAGAAGTAGTAGCACAGTGCCCTGGGTAACGAAAGAAAGCTTTGGAAGTTCAGATGAAGCAATACAGGTATGTGTTGGAATAGGGGAGAGGGTTTTAATGAGACTTAAACTGTATCTCAAAGGTCGCTTGCATATCAACACGCAAATAATCTTGTAGTCATCCATGTTACTGAAACACAACATTCGCTAAATGTCTCCCTGCTCAAAATCTTGACTTTCCATCTGATTAGTGAAAAAATATTAGACCTCTTGCCCTAATATCCAAGACCTCAAACTCATTATAATCTGCTCTCAGATTATCCTGTCTCATCTTCAAGATTTCTTTTCACGTACTTTAGATTTTAAAAATTTGTTCCTGCTTGTAAATGCTCCAAAATTCCCTAATCTGTACTTTTTTTTTTTTTGATAAATTTATTTATTTATTTATTTTTGGCTGCGTCGAGTCTTCGTTGCCGCATGTGGGCTTTCTCTCATTGCAGCAATCAGGGGCTACTCTTCTTTACGGTGCTTGGGCTTCTAACTTTGGCTTCTCTTGTTGTGGAGCACGAGCTCTAGGCTCACGGGCTTCAGCAGTTGCAGCAGGAGGGCTCAGTAGTTGTGGCTCGCAGGCTCTAGAGCACAGGCTCAGTAGTTGTGGCGCACGGGCTCAGTTGCTCCACGTTCCCTGGTCTGGGAACTTCCCGGACCAGGGCTCGAACCCGTGTCCCCTTCATTGGCAGGCAGATTCTTAACCACTGCGCCACCAGAGAAGTCCCTGTACTTTCTTTTAAATTGGCCCTTCTGCTTGGACACCTTCCCCTGATCTATGAGTGCAAACCTCACCTCTTCTTCCAACCCTGTCTCGCAGGCTCAGCGGCCATGGCTCTCGGGCCCAGCCACTCCGCAGCATGTGGGATCTTCCCGGACCGGGGCACGAACCCGTGTCCCCTGCATCGGCAGGCGGACACTCAACCACTGCGCCACAGGGGAAACCCCCCTTCTCATTTTTGAAGCCTCTCATCATTACTTTTTCAGCAGCGTTTATTCCCACCCTCTCCTATCCCCATATCATCTGCAGATAACTATTGGCCTGCTTATTTTTAGTCATCATAGAAATATCCAATCCTCTAGCTTTCATAGACAAGTAATTTTTTAAAATGGGGACACTCAGTTTCTATAACTTTTTTGCTGACGTTAAAACTTATGTGCACAGACATTAAAACTTATGTGCACAGATGCCGTGGTACTTACCATCTCTCATCTAATTTCATAGAAGATAAAGAGTCAACACCAGGAAATGCAGGGAAGACAATATGAAAATAAGGACGTGCCTTTATACTGAAAACATGTGGCCAGTGGAAAACTCAAAAGAGGCTGTTTTCATTTCATTGAGGACCAATGAAATTTTCATCTCATCTCTCTCTCTTCTCTGGGTAGACATTTGGGAGCCACTATTTCAGTAGACTGTGAGCTTTGCCGGAGCTGATTTATCTTTGATTCCTAATTTATCTTTGTCTTTCTCAGATAATTTTGGGTCTCTAAAAGCTTATTAAAAAAGGAAAAAAAAAACCTGATTTGTAGCAACAGAGGCAACTAGTTGGGGGATAGTTTATTCAAAGATCTAACAGTTGTCTAAAATAACCAAACAAGAACATGAGTTCTACAAAAGCGTATCTGAAATGTGTATGAAAGTCAGAGCAATAGACAGGTTACAGGGATCTTCGTTCTCAAAGAGCAAAGTTTTAAAAATACTCCTAATTATGGCGTTATATTTAATCTTTTTCTTATTCCTAAAATGTAGATATGGTTATTTAAATCACTAATACAAATATAGAAAAGCCAGAAATCATTTTCAAATTCTTGTTTTCTCAGTTCTTTTTCGAGTAACGTTTACAGAACAAAACAAATTGATTTTAACATTAGGAAGAAAGACACTGATTTTTTTTTTCAAATTTGTGCTATCCAATAGAACTTTCTGTAATGATGGAAATGTTCAATGATCTGCACTGTCCGATATGGTAGCCATAGCCACACATAGTTGTTGAGCAATAGAACTGTGGCTGGTGTGACTGAGGAACTAAATTTCAAGCTGTTCTTAAATATAATTAAACTAAAATAGCCACATGCAACTGTTGGCTCCCATATTGGACAATGTGCCTTCAAAGGATTGACCAAGGAGTATTGAGCTGCAATTTGTGATACCGATTTGGATGGCATCTTATCAATTTTCTTAGTAAATTTGAGATGCTTTAAAATGAAAAATTTTTTAAATTATTCTCTGGCAAATTGTATGCCTGTTAAAGGCTCTGTTGACTTTTGAGCTACTTTTAGTCCTCAGATCACTACAAGTTTTTAAAATGCCAATTCTCAATCCTTAAATTGCATTTTGTCCATTTCCCCCATTGTTATAGCTCTTCTTTGATCTTTTAGATAATATGATCTTTGACTTATGTGTATATATATTCATACACAAGTCCATACATATACACACACATAGCATATAATACATTTGTGAAGATCAGGTGAAATGAGGGATGAGGCTTGTTAAAATGCGAATGTTCTTTTCGTCTGAGCGTTACCATGAATAGAGAATATGAGCAAACAAATTGCCTGTTAAGATCTTGCTCCGCCCCCTCGGGGAAGGAGAACACCCACATTCATCAAGTCAGACTGGAACCTGTCACACCTTTTTCATGTTTCCCTGATTTGACAGAAAACCCATGTTTCTGCCTGAAATATTCCTTTTCCTTAGTTGCCAGGATGACCCTTGCAAGAGAATTTTAAAGCTGCTTTTTCTTCTCTGAAGGCTTTCTGACCTTTTATTCTCTTCTCCCTTTCCTAACCACACTGACCCGTTACCCCTTTCTTTTTAGTGGAGTTGTGCATGCTGGTGCATGCAGATGTGAAATCCAAGGCTCGCGGTATTTGCTTTTGAAGAAAATCAATATCATGAAGATATTAACAAGAGTGAAGGAAGTAATATTGCAGTGGTTCCCATTTGTAAGGTGCCAGGCATTAACTAAAAACTTTAAATATATTTTCATCTAATTTTTCTAAAGCTTTGTAAAAAAGTTATGATTATCCCAATTTTATAGGTAAGATAACCCCAACTTAAAGCTGAGTAAGTTGCCCAAGACCACACAGCTAGTCAGTGGCAGAACCAGATTTATTGAACTCCAAAGCCCATGATTTTACTGGCTAAAGAATAATTAAGATGTAGAGAGAAAAAACCCCTTATTCCCCAGAGTAGCATGGTGTGGTGGGAACAGCATTGTATGTGATGTGAAAGAGTTCTTGTTTTCATTTCCCCTTAGCCATTTTCATGGTGGCCTTAAACAAGTGCCTTAGTATCTCTTAAGTCTTTTTCTCCTTCTAATTTCCAATTCCCTTTTTCTACTAATTAATACCTTAGTGATAGTCAATGCAATGTCCTCCATATGTTAATTCTGTACTACTTCCTCCTCTCTTCCCAAAATACCAGATTGTACTATGTAAAGACTTTCTAAACAATTAGAGACACTTTTTTTTCATTAGTTTGGTTTGACAGAGAATACCATCAGCTCACCCATAGAGAGTATGTTACAAGGTGCAGCTATTTGCTTTTATCTTTATCTCTAACCTCATTTCTCAACTCTCACCAAGGTTGTTTATATATTTGAAAAACTGTCCTTTTTACCTTCTGGCTTTTCTTCACTTTTTTTTTTTTTTTAATTTCACTTTAGTTTTCCCTTTTCACTTAGGACTCCTACCTTCCAAGTCTGTATTATGTTCTTTTAAAGTTACATGACTACCATTTTGCCTGTTTAACAATTGTTGAAATTGTTAGTGCCAAATATTCCCCCACTGTGATGGAGGAGGGCAGAAGGATGTACATGGAGAATGGATGCTCATTGAGCATGTGATAGGTGTCAGGTGTCCCGTATGTGTTATCTCACTTTAATTTTGTATTGTCAATACAATAACAATGTGTGGTGAGTAATAAGGTAATATTATTATTTCCATTTTATGGAAAAGAGGTAATATAACTTGTCCTACTTATATATATATAGCAAGTAAGTGTAGAGCTTGGGCTTGAATCAATGTGTTTCTGTGTGTTGGGTAGGGCAGAGGGATAGGACTAAAAGCACAGGGTTCAAAAACATTTGTAAGTTCTTAACGTATATCTAGTGTTTGTATTTTGTTACATTTTAAAGATTATTTTATATCCAATAGAAAGCAGATATCTTAAGTGTTCTGGTTAGAGTTTTGATACTTGTATAGTGTTGTGTAACCAAAGCAAGACGTAGAACACTTGCGTTGCCAAGGAAGCTCCCTCTTCCCTTTCCAATGAACTCTTCCTTCGTCTCCTCCATTCGGCTCTTGAACCAGTCCGCTGAGCTTTTTATTTTGGGTATTTTTTAGTTTTAACATTTCCATTTCTCTTTGTCTTTTATTTCTTTGAGACTTTCTTGGCGGAAGCTTTCTGGTGTGTGTGTGTGTGTGTGTGTGTGTGTATTAATTGCTCATTGAAGCATTTTTTATGTGGCCTGCTTTAAAATCTTTGTCAGATAATTCTGAGATCTGTCATCTTGGTGTTGGCATCTATTGATTTGTCTTTTCTCATTCAGTGTGTGAACCTCCTGGTTCTTGGTTATGAGTGTTTTTTTGTTTGTTTAATCAAAACTTGGACATTTTCATTTTATGTTATGGAATGCTGAATCTTAATTAAACCTTCTGTTTTAGCCGGCTTTCTTTTTTTTAAATAAATTTATTTATTATTTATTTTTGGCTGCGTTGTGTCTTTCTTGCTGCACGCAGGCTTTCTCTAGTTGCGGCGAGCGGGGGCTGCTCTTCATTGCGGTGCATGGGCTTCTTGCAGTGGCTTCTCTTGTTGCAGAGCACGGGCTCTAGGCTCACGGGCTCAGTAGTTGTAGCTCGCAGGCTCTAGAGTGCAGGCTCAGTAGTTGTGGCGCACGGGCTTAGTTGCTCCACGGCATGTGGGATCTTCCCGGACCAGGGCTCGAACCCATGTCCCCTGCATTGGCAGGTGGATTCTTAACCACTGCACCACCAGGAAAGCGCTAGCCGGCTTTCTTTAACGCCACTCTGGCCAAGTGGAATTTGAAATCCACATTCCCCACTCTGAAGTTGATACCTGGGAGGTGGGGCCTGTTAGTTATTTATCACTGGGAGGTGGTGAAAGTCCTGACTCCCACCAGGCTTCCTCAACATCAGCCCAGGAAGGAGGGGCTGCCTGCTGTGATGAGGCTGCAAGTCTAGCCTCCCCGTATCTCAAATGACATCGCAGGGGTGGGGAGGTGGCCTCCTTACCTGCTGATAGAGGTGAAAGTCTGGGCTCTCTACCTGGCCTTCTATGATGCCACCCTGTTGTGGGTTTTGGAGTACCTTATTATAGCCTGGGGAGGGTGAGAGTCTGCGCTACTCACTCAGCCTTTCATGAGGAAAAATATCAGAGTAGATCATGTGTTTTATGAAAACTTGGTTCAGTTCATATATATAGATAGAGACGTGTTTGGGCACTGGTTCATAATATGAAATCTGTTTCTTATAGTATCATGGATACAAATGTTTTAGTCACCATTGTAGACCACCTGTTTCTTTATCAGTCTGATACTTGAATCCTCTAAAGCTTCATAGAACTTCTGAGTACATCTACCTTTGTATTCTCTTCACGAAAGAGAAGAGTTAATGTCTGTGTGCCTTAGAGGTTGTCCAGAGCCTTCCCCTACTCTACTGCTGGTGAAGTGTGTAAGTTAAGCATTATCTAAACATCTTCTGTGTTTAGATTGTCTAGTCCAGGTATCATGGGTAGAAAGGGTGAATATCTGCTGTGGTTGTTACCCTTAAGTAGTCTCTGGGAATACTTGAAGGTTCCCTTAAAGTATTTTACAAAAAGGACATCGTCTCTGTAGACACATGAGCTGCAGTGAGTGTGCTTCAGGTGGCTCGGAGCAGGCAGTGTCCCGACACAGCCACACATTGTCTGAACACCTGGCTGAGATGGAGTCATCCAGGCCCAGCTCTGGCGACCACACGGTAGCTGTCAAGGCTGCCATCGGGCCGAATCATGAGGACAGTAGAGTGTGTGTTGGGGGTCCAACTGTTCACGTTCCGTATTTTTTCCCTCCCTCTCTCATCAGCAGAGTGTCTTCCTCCTCTTGTTATAATAAGGGATGCGTCTGTTACTGGTCCCTTCTAGACTGGCTGGGAATGGGCATGTCCTCTTTTAATGCCTCCGCATTGCCCATTTGGAAGTTTGTGTTTTAGCATGTTCTTTTTTTTTTTTAATAAGTAAATAAATAAATTTGTTTAAAAAAAGATGACATTGGGATAAATAATAGCTGTCTTTTCTTTTTTTGGTCTGCTGTATGCCAAATACTTTTTTTTGAATTTTATTTTGTTATTTTTTTATACAGGTTCTTATTAGTTATCCATTTTATACATATTAGTGTGTATATGTCAGTCCCAATCTCCCAGTTCATCCCACCACCACCACCCCTGCTACCATGTTCTTTTTGATGGTGACAAAAAGACGTCAACCTGTATTTACAAATGTTAAGCTTCGACATATATTTGCAGAACCACATTTAGCTGACCAAGGAGAGGTTTGGAAGTCATATTCTGTCTCCTCATAGCCTGACCCAAATGATAAGATCAAACGTAATTTAGCTTATTTAAATTGCCTGGGAGTGGGGGAGTGCAGGATAAGTCAGAGGCAAGTTCCTTAAAGATCCATGAGTTCTTCTTTGATGATAAAGTGAAGGAGGCTGGGGTTCTTGGACCGTAGGGTCCTCCAGAACGTGGTTCCACTCTACCCTAGGACAGGGCTCACTCAGCAGACTTATTTCTGTAAAGGGCCAGCTAGCAAATATTTTAGTCTCTGCAGCCCACGTCGTCTCTGTCACCACTACTCACCTCCACCATTGTAGCAAAAGAGTGGTTGGTCAGAGACAATATATAAATAACATGGCTGTGTTCCAATAAAACTTTATTTATGGACACTGACATTTGAATTTCATATATTTTTAGGTCACAAAATATTCCTTTAGGTTTTTTCCCAACCATTTAAAAATGTAAAAATTATTCTTGGCTCACAAGGCATATGTAAACAGGTGGTAGACTGGATTTGGCCCATGGGCTGCCATAGAAGATGTCCACTGGACAGGTTCCTTTACCCAAGTAGACATTGTGCTTCCTGTCCACTAGCTTAATCCAAGCTTATGTTCCTGAGACATTTCTGGTACATTGCTTTATTTTCATGTTAAAACATTAGTGACCTGACACTCATGAACACGTCCTTAGTCGTTCGCGCAGAAGTTTTTGTGAGTATTCTGGGCACCAAAGGCCCCCAGATGAATTAAGACTTTTGCCCTCAGGTCTTCACAGTGGAAGACCTGGATGGAGTCTACCTCTGATGATAATTTTTGTGATAACAACATGTATTCTTAATGTACATCTTCCTTGCTAAGGTATTATTATACTTAGGTAAGCTTTCTAAGTCATAATGGGAGTTACGAAACCCAGACTGTAATATTTTGCTAGGATTTCAGTTTTCTTATTTTTCTCCATGAGGAAGAGCTAAGCAATCTTATGTAACTGGTTAAAATGGAATCATGTTAGTTTGGAACGGTTCATCTGAATGGTAGAGAACACCTGACTCAAAGTGGCTTAACAACTAGGATTATTTCTCTCCCAGAGCCCCAAGTCCGGAGGGAGGCAATTACGAACATAGAGTAGCCCAGTGATGGCAGAGCCAGTGTGGCTGTTAGCCTCTTGGCTTTCACTCATGTTTGGAGCCCTATTGTCACAGAAGGTCTATAGCAGCTCTAGATAACACATCAGCATTCAAGGCAGAGAGAGGGAAGGAAGGGCGGTATCAACATCTGTTCTCTTTTGTCAGTTCCAGGACTGTCTTTTTATCCATCTGTTTAGGTCCCATTGGCAGGAATCTGTCAGCAGCCACTTGTAGCTGCAAGGGAGGCTGGAGAATTGAGTTTTGACTTTGTAGACCTGCTGTGGGAGGTGGCAAGGAGGAGAGATTGGGAATGTTTAGCCACCAGAAGTGTCTCCTGCAAATGCCCGGATTACTCCTAGAGAGTAGAGTTCTGCCAGATTTGAATGCAGAATATTAATGAATAAGACACTTCCCTTACTTAAACAGATATTTGGAGAGTGTCTGCTATGTGAATATTACATATGAGAGATGTACAAAACAAGGGCCATGTCCTCCAGGAACTTTTTCTCTAGCTAGAAGCAAGAAATATACATGAAATGATAAACAATCTATCTCAATTCTAATAGCTAATGATGGGGATTGGAGTAGATTTGTGTCATAAGGTCATGTATTCATTTAGCAACATATATGAGGTGCCAAATACGTGCAACTTAGTCTTTGCAGGTACACAGATGAATAACACTGTGTCTGTTCTGCAGAAGGCAGTCAAGTGAAGCAGCAGTTCCGGGACAGCTCTGTGGTTCCGTGATTTACCATATCTTTGAATTATCCAATTAGGTTGGAAGCAACTCTTATTTGCTCTTTTGAAAAATAAAGATCTAAGCTACTCATGAGAAGGGAATGGCAGTCAGTAGGATTGAATCAGTATCTTTCCATGATACCTCTGCTCATTCTGTGAGCAATGATTCAGCGTAACTGTACGTTAGTCATTTGGCTAGGCACTGGGCTTGTAAAGCTTAATAAGAAGTCACTTGTTTCATGGGGCTCCTAGTTGTAGGGTAGGCAGACGTGTTAATAAATACTTGCAACGCATGGTGTATACACACACACACACCAGATTTAATAAGAAAAAGAGACGTGGTCCACATTGCTTAGGAGGCTATAATGCATACAGAATCGGTTAAAGCTTCACAGGGGAAAGAAGAAAGAGCATTTCTTATCTCCTGAAGGGTTATCCATGCAAATAAGGGAAGGGAAGAGTATATTACGGAAAAAGATCAATTCTGGCAAAGCAGAGAGGCACAAGACATCTCAGCAGCTACAAGCAGCGTCTGTGTGTTGGTAGAAACATAGGGGCAGGAGCCAGAGCGGCACCACTGGGGGTGTTTGCACAGCATCTCTGTTCACAGTGAGGCGGGGAATAAAGGGCCATTCAACTTGAATGAGGCTCTGTCCCTTGTCTCACTACAGGGAGAGTGTGGCGTGGGTGGGGACTGAAAGGACTGGCAAGCTGCATGACTTCTTGGCAAGTACAATCCACTTGTTCTTACAAATGAATGTTGTGGCCAGCACATCCCTCAGCTCTTCTTGAATCATCTGGAGATGAAATGAAGCCTGGCACTTAGGCACAGTCTGTTACTGTGACCTAAGTCCCATCGGAATGGGACCCCTCAGAGGTCAGGGCCAGGAAGGCCCAGGCTCGCTTCCAGCAAGTGAAGCATGTCTTCTGCCAGTCAGGCTGGGGCCCATTTTGGAGAACATGCCCTTTCCAAGAACATTTTAATGTAATCTGATACCATGGAGCTATTATTATCTATTATACTTGTTTAAAAAGAAAGCAAAAAACGTGTTATACCTGAAAATCACAATAAGATGATGGAAAGAAGAATAAAAATACTTTTGGAACTTTCCACTTAACAGGCAATAGAGAGGTGAAATGAGAGGGAGTCCAATTTTGGTTTTTTGTTTTAAAATTTTATTGTAGAATATAACAAAATTGATCACTGTAACCATTTTTTTTTTTTTTTTTGTGGTACGCGGGCCCCTCACCATTGTGGCCTCTCCCGTTGCGGAGCACAGGCTCCGGACGCGCAGGCTCAGCGGCCATGGCTCACGGGCCCAGCCACTCCGCGGCATGTGGGATCTTCCCGGACCGGGGCACGAACCCGTGTCCCCTGCATCGGCAGGCGGACTCTCAACCACTGCGCCACCAGGGAAGCCCCACTGCAGCCATTCCTGAGTGTGTGATTCAGTGGCATTAAATATATTTATATTGTTGTGCAACCATCACCACTATCCATCTCCAGAACTTTTTCTTCAGCCCAAACTGAAACTCCATACTAAGCAATAAGTCCCCATTCTCCTCTTCTCCAGCCCCTGGTAACCACTGTTCCACTTTGTCTCTATGAATTTGACTGTTCTAAGTACCTCTCATAAGTAGAATCATACAATACTTGTCCTTTTGTAACTGGCTTATTTCACTTCGCATAATGTCTTCAAGGTTCATCCCTATTGTAGCGTGTATCAGAATTTCATTCCTTTTTAATACTGAATAATGTTCCGTAGTACATACATACAGCATTTTGTTCATCCGTTGATGGGCATCTGGGTTCTTTCCACCTTTTGGCTATTGTGAATAATGTTGCTATAAACATGGATATACAAATATCTGTTCGAGTTCCTACTTCAATTCTTTGGCTGAATTGCTGTATCAAATGGTAATTCTATTTTAATTCTTTTTGAGGAATTCGCCATGCAGTTTTCCACAGAAGCTGTCCCATTTTACATTCCCACCAGCAATGTGCAAGGGTTTTCAATTTCTGAGGGAGTGGGTTTTCGCACATGAAAAAAAGATGCTGCCTTCGAATTGGCATCTCAAAACAATGCTAAAACATGTGTATTTGCATGAGGAATTTTCTCTAGGTTTTTAAAAGAGCAACATTTGTAAAACCTGGTCTTTAACTCCTCATTTTAAGAGTTCACCATTAGCAGCTTTAACATTAAAGCGACAGTGGCAGCCCTTCAGGTAAAGACCACAAGCAGCTTGAGGTGTCAGTTCAATAACTAGAAATCCATAGGGCACAAGACTGGTTGGGAAGGTCAGGGAAACAAGAAGATCTCAAAGCTGACCTGTGAGCTGCTGAGCCCATTAAATTGAATAAATAACTTCAGTGAAAGCAAGAAAGGGTAGTGATGAGGATAGAAAAGAGAAAGCAAATGGGGGCACCTTTTACATGATGAACAGAGAGATGGAGGTCACAGCGTGTAAGAGGCCATTTAAAAGTCGCTTGATTTGTAAACATCAGGGACATGAAATTTCAGGGAAAACAAAACAAAGCCTGTCAGAAATGGTTTTAAACAAATAAACCCAAACACAAAAACCTACATCAACTGCAGGATTTGCAGGCGAGGAGGGAACAGCTGTGGAGGATTAAAATCTATGTGTGAAGAATGCGACATGCATAGAAAGTCAAAATGCCATAACCCATCTCATGTCTATAGAGATCTTACATTTTGTACACTTAGTATTTACTAGCAGAGAAAAGATACCTTTTGATATAAGGCATAGTTGTGTAAAGACAGAAGATGGGTGGTTCGTTCAGCAGCTGAACAGATGTTTCTCCAGTGCCTATTATGTGACCGTTTCTGGACTGGGCAGTGGAGGTGGAGCTGGCAGCTGTGGTCGGTGAAGCAGACAGGTCAATTAGACAGACATCCTCAGAGAGTGAGGGGATGAAGCACCAGGATGCCAGAAGCTCCTAGAAGGCTTGCTGAAGAAGTCTGAAAAGACACGTGGGCTGAGTAGGAGTTCACTTCCCAAAGAAGGAAGTAAGGTTGAGGTGGAGTAGAACTTTCTAGGAGGGGGGACCAACGTGAGCAAAAGCGAGGGAAGTACGAGAGTCTGATGGGTGGGCAGGTGATGGCAGAGGAGAACAGGAGGTGCTGGAAGCTATCAGCAGCTCAGTGATATTCCTAGGCCATGAATTTCAAGGCAGGAAGCAGCTGGGAATCATGCTGGAGTAAGATCAAAGATGCACACTTTTTTCTTTTCTTCATTAATCTCTAAATCTGTCCCATGCCCATCTGCCACCTCCCGACACAGGCTCACCTCTTTTTAATAATCACAATTTTAATATGTTTAATTGAAGATTAGTTGTAAGTAGGCTGATCTTTGGAGATGGGGAAGCTGATTGATATTAACAGTAGTTAACCTCATGCTCTCATAGGTTTTGTTCTTTTTCTACCACTGCCTGAATTGGGCATTGAGGTTGGTTCTCCAGCATCTATTCCACCCCTGCCTTGTTGAGTAGCAGCGATGTGGTTTGGGGACTTGACCTTAGGTGAAGGTCAGCTGGTTTAAGGGTAATCCTATCTCTACTGCCAGGGTTTTAGTTCACTAACCGATGTGTGTGATTCACTTTGGGCCACTGAGAAAAGATCCAAGTTTGGAGGAGGATTTGGGGAAGAAAACGATGATCAATCAAGCTGTCTCTATTGCTAGATGAGAACCAGAAGCTTGTAACTCTAGTGCCATGTGGGGACCCAGGCTTAGAATAAAGGTGATGTTATGGATAGCAAAATAGAAAGATGAAAAAGAGTCCTTGATGGCACCGTTGAACTTGGAAATCAGCTAACTCAGAACTTTTCCCATTACTGGGCTTCCTCTCCTGAAAGATAATGATTTTCCTTACTGCTTAATCTATTTTGGGTTTGTTCACCTGAAACTTGAAATCATCTGCGACCTAAATGATACATAAGCTTTGTGACCTTCAATAGACACCTGTATGACTTTTTATGACTATAACCCTTTGAGCCTCATTTCCCTTGTCTGTGAAATGAATATAATTATGTCTCAGAGTTTTTCATGAAGATTATTTGAGACGCACCACAAATCTGAGGGAAGAGCCATGAACTAATACATGCTGAGTGCCTACGAGGCACCATGAAATAGACTGGCCCTTGTTTTAGGAAGCTTAAAGGCTAGAAGAGAAATTCAGATAATTTTGATATAAAATAGTTGAAATAGGGTCACATGCATATGGATCTTTGTACAATAAGTTTTTTAAGACCATTCGTACAATGTTGAATACTTGCCATTCCAGGCACATGATCAAATCTGAAGAGTTGGTATTTAAACCAAAACCTGAAGGATAAGTAGGGGTTAGGTGAAGAATGGGGAAGAGCAGTTCAGGCAAAGAAACATTATATACAAAGTCCAGAGGGGACAGATTATGAACAGCCTTGTTGGCCACGTTAAAGATTTTTGAATGATCTGGGTGTAAAATGAAGACATTAGAAAGTTTTTTTTTTTTTTTACTTTATTATTAAGGAAAATTTCGACATAGACAAAAGTGGAAAGAGTAGTATAATAAATCCCTATGAATCCACCAATTAGCTTCAAGAATTATCAACACATGGCCAATCTCATCTCATCTGTATCATTCTCTTGTCCCCCATCCATTTTTTGTACAGTGGGTCCTTGTTGGCTCTTTATTTTAAATAAAGCAGTGTATATATTTCAATCCCAAACTCCCTAACTATGCCTCCCCTCCAGGTAACCATAAGTTTGTTCTCTAAGTCTGTGAGTCTGTTTCTGTTTTGTAGCAGAAGTCTCTTGAACTATCCTATACATTTTTAAATGGGATTGGGGGGGTCCAGCGAGGAAGAGCAGTTGGGCTGGTCACATTCTGGGGGACAGAGATGAGTAGCTTGGACCAGGGTGCTGGCAGTGGAGGTGTGAAGTAGGTGGATGGGAGAAGCATTTTGAGTGCAGTGCTTGCTGGCTCTGGTGATAGATACGAGGGATGTGGTGACTTATGGAGAGAGTGTGTCAAGGAGGACTCTTCAGTTTCTGTGTGAGTAACTGAAGACAGGAGAAAGTGAATATTTTTTGGTAGAAAAACCAAGGTTCAGTGTGAACATGTTAAGTGTGAGTCTGTGATACACTGACATTGGGATGTTGAGTCACAGTCTTACATCTGAGGCTCGTGAGAGAGGTCTCTCTGGGCTGGATTTAAAATTTGAGAGTCATGGTCAGGTGGATTGCATCAGAAGTGCTGGGAATGGATGGGACCTGTTAAGGGAGAAGTCGAGAGAGGGGAAAAGAACACCTGACTGACTACTTCTGGGAAGGCTTCCCTCATCTCTCAGGTGTAAAATATTCTTTCACAAGCCTCATCAAGAGAAAAGGAAACCCTGGGGTGCTAAGGGAAGAATTTTAGAATCGCAGACGTCCTCTAAAGGGGAAGAATGCTGAGAAAGGGGGAGACTGAAGATCCTGGGTAAAAGGAGATTATTGATGGAGTCTCGAGGAAGATGGGAGGGGATTGGAGGTTCTGGCCTTAAATCCTGAGACCAAGGGGAAGGGGATAAGGATAGAAGTTTAGCTACATTTGAAGGCTTGAAGGTCACAAGGAGATGAGAGAGTTCTCCACCAGAGACCTCAAAACACACATACCAGCTATATGTACATAAGTGTATGCACATTCACTCACACACACCCGTTGGTTCATGGATGTCATCCAGGGGGAATGTATGTTTCCTATAACATTCCCCGCTATTTCTCTGATAGTCATGGGTACACGGGAGGAACTCCTATGTGGAATGAATAAATATACTCAGTATGAGCTTTAGATTTTATTTGTGAGGGTATCTGCATTAAAGGATGTGGAGAGAGAAAGTGAAAATAGGAAGCTACTAGGCTGAGCTCCCTTAAACCCTCCACTCTGACCTTTCCTTCTTTCATGGAGGAGTAATAACTGTTTTAAAACCACTAGTTCTTTTGTTTCTTGTCTGCCTCTTCTATCGGATTGTGAGTTCTTTGAAGCTAACATCTGTCAGATATAAATCTATGCTTGCAGGACCTGGTCCAGGAACGGCACACAGTAAGTGCTCAGTAAATATTTGCTGAATGCAAGAGGGTGGACTTGAGTGGATGCTTGAAGAATAGAGAAGATTCAGAAATGGGAGGGAATGAGCAGTTTTCCAGGTGGAAGCAGAGATACACACTGAACTGCAGGGGTTGAAATGATTGCATGTGTGGAAGGCAGTACCCAAGTTGCCTGATTTGGTGTTGTCGTCTGTAATGTGAGGATTAGCTGCTTGCTCAAGGTCAAACAACTTGGAACTGATGGTTCCTGGATTTGTACTCTAGTCTTCCTGACTTCAAAGCTCAGGATTTCCCACCATACCGTGCTCCCTCTTAACCAAATCATTTCCCATAATTCTGACCCTCACCTCTCAACTTGGAGATTCCTTGTATCTTCCCATATAGGCCAGATGAAATATTGTCTTTCATGGACACCTCCTTTATTTATAGGATCTGTTTTCTGAGTTTAGATTTTTTCCTCTTTCCTAGCTCTGCACTGCGGTTTGAATCCACGGGGTATTGATCACCCTGCCCGTGCTGAAGGTATTAAACTGCAAATTGAAGGTGAAGGTGTTGATTCTCACTCTATTAAAAACAAAAATTTCCAGAAGGTGCTTGACCAAAAAGGAACCCCCAAGCGACTGCAGGCAGAAGCCGAGACGGCTAAGGTAAGTAATAATCCAGTAAGTTAAGGAGATTCTGAAGCTGCAGCTTTGCTATTTCGTGGTCCAGCCCCAGATAAGAACTGATGGTGCTTTCGTTAATTAGCGTTGTATCTTCAGTTAAAGAAACACTGCTCCTTGATTGCAGGTAATGAGAAATGAAAATATTGACCGCATACCCTTTAGAGTGAAACTGAAACGCGTTTGTGGTCAGTTTCATCGCATGAGGCTCTGAGGATGGTATAGAATGAGCTACAGGGAAGAGTGCCTTGGAATTAAAGCTGAAAGATTTGTTTGCCAGGCTCAGATTTATCATTTCATGATATTGGACAAGTCCTGTGACTTTTTAAGCCTCAGATTTTTTACCTATAGAATGGGTTATCAGAAAAACTCCATCCTCCATTAGGTTGAACAGATGAAATAATATTATGTATGTGGAAGTGTCTTGTAAAAGGCCCAGTTGGCTGCATGAGTATGAGGGGGCTTTTTGCTGACAATCACAATAACAAGTAATATTTTATTAAATATATACATACACGCCTGGTACTGTTTGAAGGACTCTTGATATACTGGCTTATTGTCTCCCTGTAACAATTCTATGAGGTAGACAATAGTAAACAAGACCCTAATTAATGAAAGGTGTAATTGTTTTATTTTGTTGCAGGATACTTTGTTCTTTTAGTCTTTTAGCCTAGATGTTGGTATAAAACACACCTTGGTAAACTGGGAGGATGGATGATTCTTTAGTGAGAGCAGCGTCTTTCAAAGGTTTTCTGCAATGGAACTGGCACTATATGGGTTTTTGTCTGCAGTCAGTGAAGATGCTCTTGTTGGAGATGTATCTTAGTTTGCCCCTTGGAAATTGAGAGGACTAATCTTCGTGTGGTTATTTGATTTCTCCCTCGTGCATTTCCTTCAAAGGAATTTCCTTTCAAATGTTTGTTGAGTGGATGAATATGTGCATGCCTTGGAAAGCAAATGTTGCAATCATCCAAGAAAAACCTTAAGTAGAAAGGTCACTTGGCTGTCATACAATAACCACCACTTCCCCCCAAAAAATGCCTTCCAAAATCAGATGTGAATTTTTCTTCTTTATCTATAGTTTTGAATAATTACCATGGCTCCTTCCCTTCTTTAGTGTGGATAATTAAAAACTGATGACATAATGAGTGTCTGTGTGTCTGTGTTGTAGGGAGTGGAAAATGATTAGCAAGGAAGATATTGCAGATATTTTGCACTAGATATTGTAGCTGAGAGAAATTGCACCTTATAGGAAACTGGTTGATTATTGAGGTTTGATCTTTAAGAGGAGTTGGGAATAAGTGAGCCCTATTATGACATCTAAATCCGATCAGCCAGTGGTGCCATCTTGAAAGAGTGAGAAAAAAATGTCTTAAGGGTCTTCTTTAACTAGGAAGATAAATGGTTTGTCTGAGTAGGATCTTTTCAAAGAGATGCTTAAAATATTAAAAATTAGAGTGGAGAAAAAGAAAACAAGTTATTGACATTTGCCTGATTTAATTCACCTTTCAACATGTCCAGATTCTCTTTTATTTGCACAACAGATTGGTGATATAAGAAGTTTGATTCAAACCTGACAGGATTTGATAACTTCTGAATTATTTGGAATGTGTGCAATTGTAGTAAACCCTGAATTTTCATGTCAGTAGCACCTGCCTTTGCCTCTAGATCATTTTACGTTTGCTTTGCTAAAAACCTACTTCACTGAGAATGTAGTTGTCCATGATGAGCCTTTCCTCAGGAATAGCCTACAGCTGGAAAACCACACTCATCTGAGTTTGTCCAGACCACCTACAATGAAACCCCCAAACCGGGTTGAGAGGGGGTTCTGAATGTCTTCACATTGACATGTTTAGGAGGGAACAGACGAGGAGCTCTTGTTACAAAGTATTTATTTTTTCATGCAGGACTTGATGACAATGGTGGTTGCTGGGGGGACAAAATAAAAAGAGCTTGATTACTGCAGACCTGCAGTGTCACATACCCTGGAGATTCTGAGCCACAGACAATGTGAACATGTTCTGTGCATGTACAGACACATTGAAATGTGCCCTCCTGGTGCACTTAGAGGGTTATTGGAGTTGTGAGTCATCCTTTTTCCTTGGGTAAATAATTGAACCTCTGGTAACTTGATCTACTCTAAACTTACCCTAAAAAACCTCTGGCTAGAAATGCATGCACTTAAAGCCACTCAGTAGTGTAAGTTGGTACAGATTTTCTGGAGGACAGTCTGATAGAGTTATCAACATTTTAAATGTGTATAAGTTTTGAGCCAGTAATTCCCTCTCTAGGAACTTGTCCCAAGGAAATAATCATCCAGATGTGCAAAGATGGCTGCAGGAGAATGGTCACTCTAGCAATGTTTATAATATGAAAACAATGTCCTTTCATAGGATATTGGCTCAAGAAACTGTGTGTTCGTGGAATGGAATAGAGTTCTCCCTTTATAAGGGTGAGGGAGACCTACATGTATTTATCTTAGTCTATTCAGGCTGCTATAAAAATAGCTGAAACTAAGTGACTTATAAACAATAGAAATTTATTTCTCACAGTTATGAAGGCTGGGAAGCTCAGGATCAAGGTGCCACCAGATTGAGTATCTGATGAGAGCCTGCTTCCTGGTTCATAGACAGTCGTCATCACACTGTCCTCACATGGTGGAAAGGGACCAGGAATCTCTCTGGAGTCTCTTTTACAAGGGCACTAATCCCATTCATGAGGGCTCCACCCTCATCACCTAAGCACCTCCCAAAGGCCCCTCCTTCTAATACTATCATATTGGGGGTTAGGTTTCAGCATGTGAATTTTAGGGAGACACAGACATTCGTCTGTAGCAGTGTTTGTGGGAAAATGAGTACGCTGCTATTTTAGAGTGGGGAGAGGAGCGAGAAGGGCAAGTTACTGCACACTGTAGAACATTCCCATTTTCGTAAAAATATCTTTTCTCTGTAAAAAGGCATCACCGAGTCTGAAAGAGTTCATTCCATAGTTTGAGCAGCAGTTTACATCTGGAGCTGAGATTATGGGGAAAACTTTCTTTTTCTGCACTTGAGTTTTATTGTTTTTTTTTTAAAGATATGTACCCTTTCAAGCATATTTATTTTAAAGCCCTTTTCAGATTGCCCCATTAACTTAAGCAGCTCATCCATGACTTTTCCTGTTTGTTGAGTCTGTATTCTGCCTTTGAGGGTGCTGTCTTTCCTCCCGTGGCTCCTAATTCTTGCTGGTTATTTGCCAAGGGGAGTTATCTTGGGGACTAAGCATGCCTTGGGTTGTGGAGGCCATTTGATGAGGTGCTTTTGTAGTCTTTGTGCTGCTGAAGCAAGCACTGATGAGGTGCTTTTGTGTTTGTCTCTTCCTGAACTTTTTGGGATGTAACAGCTTTGACCAGGTGTTTAATTACGTTTCAATTTGATGTTCTCTTTGCTGACTCACTACACGAATCAAGTCCCCCAAGATGTGCCATCTGCAGGCTTCACACGGGAACCTGGTTCTAGCGTGCTATCACGCCTGTAGGTTCTGCCACTTTTGGTCTGGCCAAGTTGGACTTTGAAACCAATCCCTGTTCCAGATCTCCGGCAGGCATACTGTGCTTCAGTCCTCCTCATTGCTGTGGGCTCCTGGCACCTAGAGATGTCTCTTTGGCCTTATATAAATTTAAAAATATATTTTCTAGTATCTTTAAGTTTTTAGAGCCTGAGAGGGGATTGTATAGCACAAGTTTAATCTACCGTCTTGACCCTGAAATTTACATTGCTTTCATAATTAAAAAATATCTCTATCACTACATATCTTTGGAAAAATCATCCTTTTTGTTTCTTTATCTTAAATGTGATTTGGCACCCTTGGCCCCAGTTACTCTAAAGACTAGGGCCCTGATTCCAGAAAGAGGTTATCAGTCCTATGAGTTGCCATCAGCTCTTATAGACAAAAGAGAAATCAATAGAGAACCAAGCTCACTTTGTTTTGTTTTTTTGTGGTGTTTTTTTTTTTTTTTTGGCTGCACCGCATGGCATGAGGGATTTTAGTTCCCCAACCAGAGATCAAACCCGTGCCCCCCCCTGCAGTGGAAGCACAGAGTCTTAACCACTGGACCGCCAGGGAGCTGGACCCCCAAGCTCACTTTTAATCCTTATTATTAGGTAGCATAGAGTCTAGTTGGAAAAAAAAGAAACAGATTCAATTGAATTGTGGATTTGCAAAAGCTATTTACCATTGGGAGTGCTAAATGCCAGTGAGGACTTAGGAATTCAGAGAGTATGCATGCCATACCACAGCTGCAATTATAAGTTCAAAATGCAGAAACTATGTTGACTTAGCTTTACAGGTGGATACCAGGCAAGAGATAGTATGTACAGCATTTCATCTCATCGGGAGGGCCAGAAGGTATGAAGGTACACAGCTGCTTCTGTTCCTTCACCCACACAGGGGCACCTACCACTGCCACAGATGAGAGCCGAGGTGAGGATGAGTTTCCTTGACTCACAGAAGGCACAGCCTCTTTCCCACCATTCTTTTTACCATTCGAGTCATGTGGGCCCAAGGCCATCTCACAGGTCCTGAAGACCAGGTGTGGTCCACATAGCAGTTTTCAAGGAAGCAGCGCTGGGAGCCCCTGGGGTCCTTCCCGGACAGGCCTGAGGTTAATGAACCCTTCCTTCCAGAGCAGTAGGCATGGGGCTGCCAGAGGGTAGGTACTCCAGGAGAGGAAGAAATGCACCTATGCTGTGAAATATGGGTAACATTCAGATATGCAGTAGTAAGAATGGAAGACGTCCTTAGCAGTGGTGTGGCCACAGACATCCTCAGGTGCTCTCGGCAACAGTCTCCTTGAGTCCAGGTTTGTGTTGCGGAAGATGAGGGTGGAACAGTAGGTTGGGGCCCAGTCGTATGGGATTTGAATGTTAGGAGCGTAGATTTATTTTATATCTGCACCATCCACTATGGTAGCCACTAGCCATGTGTGGCTATTAAATCCATTAAAAATGAATAAAATGGGGCTTTCCTGGTGGTGCAGTGGTTGAGAGTCCGCCTGCCGATGCAGGGGACGCGGGTTCGTGCCCCGGTCCGGGAAGATCCCACATGCCGCGGAGCGGCTGGGCCCATGAGCCATGGCTGCTGAGCTTGTGCGTCCGGAGCCTGTGCTCCACAACGAGAGAGACCACGACAGTGAGAGGCCCGCATACAGCAAAAAAATAAAAAAAAATGAATAAAATGAAAAATTGTTTCCTTGGTCACACCAGCAAAATTTCAAGTGTTCTCCATGTGTCTAGGGATTACTGTCTTGGATAGCACAGACATAGAACATCACAGAAAGTTCTGTTGGACAGGCAGCTCTGGTTTGTGGAAGCCATTTAAGTTTTCTGGGTATAGGAGTGAGTAAGATGAAAAGATGGAATTGTGTGATCTGACCCTTGTCCTTGGGCCTGGGGGGACATGTGTTTCAATCATGAGAAAAATGTGGAAAGGGGAGTCTGTTTTGAAAGTGATATCCCTAAATGCTCTGATGGTTGGAATTTGAGTTTCCATGGCAACTCGGGCTATGGAATAAGATCAGCCCATCAGCAAACAGTATCCTGGCTGTTCACCTTGGAACTCTGGAATGTGTCCTCACAAGTGGCCTAAATACAGCATTGGGAAACTAGAAACTCTTCACTTCTAGACTTGCTTTTCTAGGTGCTTATGAGGAAACTTACCCTGTGTTTTCATGCCTATGAAAGAAGGCTTTCATAAGGTTAATCTTTATTTTTTCTTGACAGCAATGCTAATTCACCAGAGCCTGTAAAGTGGTGAATCAGAGTAATGATCAAGAGTCTTGGTAGCTTTTTGTGTGTCGCTCTTATATGTCACTGCCCCCTTTTTATTTATAAAATCTGTTTTGCAGCTGAGAAAACAAAGAATTTGAATGGCTTGCCAAAACTTAGTTTCTGGCTAAAAATTGGAGGAAGATAAAATTCACATCTAAGTATAATGACCCTGAAACCATGATTTTTTTTCACTCCTTTTAACATTAAATGTACAAATGATTTATTTATTTGAAAAGAAAATATAACCTGATATACTGAGAATCTGGCCAACTAGGCGAAAGAAGAGGTTAAAACGCTGCCTGTATTCTTCCTTTCTTGGATAGAAACACAGCAGATCTTTATTGCTGTATTACATAAGGGAGATGCAGCGCCAGCACCCAAAACAGTGAATAATTGCGTGCATTTGGCTTTGGGACGCATTCTGTGAATCTTTGGCAGCAGATAGCCTTTTCTCATTAGGCTAATATTAGATTCAGTTTGTGTTTCTTTGGCACTGAGTTAAAGGAGCTGGCCTGGAATTTTGTGCTGGAGGCAGGAGGAGGAGAAAGCCTGGTGCTTTGGATAAGCCACAGGTGGATAAATGAGAGTTGACTGGAGAGCCGCTGGTGGACGTTTGTAAGAGTGGGCAGGAAGCAGTAATCTGGGATTGAAATGGAAAGTTCAAAGGATTTTGACTTGGGTTTAAGATGAAGGGTGGATTGTACTTAACCTTGATCAAATTACACGGCTCAGCTGCCTCTGAGAAGGTCTGTAGCAATTTGGGGATAGAATGATCTAATTCTTGGCTCTCAGTATTTCTTGGCTTGGGGATCAAGAGTGTCTCCAAAAGAAGCTGCCAACCCAATATAATGTCACCAATGATAGGAAAGGACATAATGCATGGGAAACATAATGAGCACATCCTTAGTTAAGAATTGTCAGGGGTCAGAATAAGAGAGACAAGCCAGAATGACTTCATGCTATGTGAGTTCCAGCTCCCCCCAACCCACCCCATATATGCACTGGGCACTTGGAAAGAAAGAAACTACAGTTAACCCATATTTGAAAAGGTAAGCATTTATTACAAAAGTGTTGAGCTCTGAAAAGTGTAACAGTAGAGCATGTATTTGAGCCACTGTTTCATGGTATAATCAACCAAGAAGGAACCTTAGGGAACATCTGACTACCTGATTTATTTCATAGGTGAGGATGAGAATATATGGCTTCTCCAAAATCTTGAAGCTAGTAGTGGCATAGCCTAGCCTAAAACATAGTAATTCTGGCCCATGGCCACTGCTTTCCACTCTGTTGTGCTGACAAATCTTATACAAAACAACAAGAGCCTGCAGCCATTTGGTTAATCTTCCTTTTCTTGTGTACCAAGACTGTAGTACATGCCGTTTGAGGATGCAAAATGGAAAGTTGCATCAGGGGAGGTGGAACCCCTATCAGTGGGTGGATCAGAGCCCAGTTACAATTCCATCGACAGTTTTGACACAGCAAAGATAGGCTTCTGGAAGAAAGGGCATTTGAGTTCTAAGGGTGGCTCGTCTGGTAGCACTCTGCCCAAATGCGTTTCTTTTCCAGCCTGAAATGCTGGAGATAATATGTAAACTTTTCAACCGTGGAAGCAGTTAGAATCATAACAGTCAGAACTGATTGAGAGATTTCAGAATTGTATGTATCTATATAAAGGCAAGGGTATAATTTATACCTAAGAAAGAGACAGACATAGGTGGCACACAGGACAGCAGTGAGCTTCTTCTGTAGCTGCGTTGAAAAGACTCCCAGTCCTTGATGGGTGATGCTGGAAAAGCCATATCTAAAAGCCCTGGTCAACTCAGCTGAGTGAAGAACTCGAGAAGCAGATAAAGTAGAACTTGAGAGAGAAGCTTGAGGCCGAGTAAGGTGAACAGCTAGAAGGCTGATGCTAGCTCCTGGTGAGGGGCACTGTCGTTCAACAGACACACACCATCTCTGAGCGTATAGTGTCACCCTCTTTCTCTCTACATGCACACCAGATGCTAAAACGTTTTATAAAATCCATATTATTAAGATTTTTAAGTGTATCTTTGCTTTCCCTGGTATCCTATGTCATAGTTGCTGTTGAACTGTGAATACTTGCACTCAGGTGACCATTGAGAACAGGGGTGTGCAAACTTCTGCTGTCAAGGGCCAGATAGTAAATGGCTCTGCATGGTGGATGTCGCAGTCCCCACGTGACTTTGAGGAAGTGGATGCATTTCACTGAGACGCTTACAGGGGGACCTGTGGTATAGATGCACATCTTCACTGCTCCACATTGGCTCAGCTGTGCCTCAGCCGATGGGAGGAGCTGAGCCGCTCAGCTTCAGACGCTGCACACCCATCATTCTGGAGAAATGTTGGGGGAGGGTGAGAGGTAGACAGGGTACTTGGAATCCTTTTTTAAAAACACCTTGCTTTCTCTTCTTTCTTCTCTCTAAATATACAAATGGCTACTGCTTATGTTCTGTTTGGATATAAATTGCCAAAAGTTAATAGCTGTAAAGGGAAAAAAACATGGTAATAAGTAATACAGCATTTTAAACTGTCCTGGCATCACTTGTACATTGAGAAAAATAGAGTATTCCATTATGTAAAAAAAAAATGCGAATTGCACAGCCAGTTCTGTTGTTTAGAAATCAATTATTCATCAGTACATCGTGTTCAGTCGTTCTGCCCCCACTGCGTATTCTGAAATCCACACGTGTTCCACCTCCACTGCTATCACCCGGGTCGACCTCATCATCTCTTAACCGGCTTCCACTTCACTCTTGCCCTCCTGTGACTCATTCTTCACCCGGTGGTCTTGAATCAAAGGATACCACTAACCAGCTTAGCATCCTTAATGGTTTTTCCTAGCACTTAAAGTAAAAATCCAGACCTCGTTCCCATGGTAAGAACCCAAGATATTTCGGCCGTGCTTGACCTCCCTAATCCCACCTCATATCAGGCTTTCCTCTGGCTGTCTGAGCTCCAGACATACCTGACTTTCTGTTTCTCGAATATACCAAGGTCATGCTCTCTTGAGCGCACTCATACTTGCCATCCAGTCTGCCTATATTTGCCCCCTTGATCATTGCACCACTGGTTCCTTATCACGTAGGTCTCAGTCAAATGTCCCTCTGCAGAGAAGCCTGACCACTCCAGTCACACTTTCTGACATCACTGTTTGTCCTCCGTAGAGCTTCTTCCTGTCTGAAATCATCCTATTTATTTTCTGTGTCTCCAGTAAAATGTAAACTCCTTGAGAGCAGTAATCTTGACTACCTTGTTCACTGCTACAGCATCAGTGCCTGCTACAGGGTGCAGCACATCATGAAGAATACACTTTTGATTTGATAAGTGAAATTAGTTGATGTGACCCAGAAGTCCCTTGCCTCTGGGACTTCCTTTCTTTTGCCTCATAGTTATTTCTTTATCTTTAACCTCTCTACAAGCAAGCAGGAGGATACATCTTGCTGGATCCTGTAACAGTTGTCAGTGGCAGGGAATGCTTTTCTGGATGGTGGGTGCAAGTGGAACATTGTCCACAGGATGAGCAAGGGATACTTCCATAGCTACTCCATTACCCTTCATCCTCAAAGTCTAGGTTGTCCCTTAGACTAGGCAAATACCTAGTCTGTGGTAGGCAAACTTCACTTAGGCCAAGAGTCTCCAACCTGCAGTTGAGGACCAGTGATCTCTCTGCTACCTCCAGGGTTGGCCAAGATTTCAGATGGCGAGCTTCCTTCACCCCCACCCATAGCTATTCACCATCCTCAGTGTAAGCGTCAGCTGACTACCCTGATTTCTGTCCCATTTCTTTGAAGTCAAAACTTGAAGTTAATAGAAAGCAGCAGCTTCTGCTTAAATGATCAGGAACTCCTGACTTAAATTGAAAATCAGACCACCAGGTACCAAGCAACACCTAAAACATTATTGCCAGGGTTTTTATGAATTAGAAATAGTTTTCAAATGTTGCTTTCACATGTGACCATACGTATCTATTAGTCTGCTTGAGCTGCTGTAACAAAATTCCATAGATTAGGTAGCTTCAATAATAGACATGTATTTCTTACAGTTCTGGAGGCTGGGGAGTCCAAGATCAGGGTACCGTCCAATGTGGTTCCTGGCAAGGAACCTCTTGCTGACTTGCTGATGGAAACCTTCTGCCTGTGTCCTCACATGGTGGAGAGAAAGTGAGCTCTAGTCTCTCTTCCCCTTCTTAAAAGGACACTACTCCTATCATGGGGCCGCACCCTCATGACCTTATCTAAATCTAAGCATCTCCCAAAGGCCCTATCTCCAAATATCACCACATTGAGGGTTAGGGCTTCAATGTACAAATTTGGGAGGGGCCACAAACATTTGGTCCAGAATATATACCAAATGTGCATTTTGGCCAAATGGCAGAGTGTTCAGTCACTATTTGGCTGAAGTGGAATATTATCATCATAGAAGAAATGTCTGTCATACAAGGATAAACCTGAAATATTAGTAAGAATACCTATTTATTACAACTTAAAGTTATACCAAGCAGATTTTTTTTAATTGGCATTGTAATGCAGTGTAATAATTCCTCAGAGCTGTCGGCTTCTGTGGTTTTGATATTGCACATTTATGATACTGAAAATATACCCTTTCAACTGAGGTCAGTGAAGGAGCAACATACATTTTGGTTCAGCTCTGCCACTACAGGGTCGTGCTAATGGTGATATTCCCAAGTCATTAAGCCTTCATCCTCTCCGATGATAACTGACTGAAATAAAGACTTCAACTCTTGGACTTGCCATCTTAGTTGAAGCTCATGAGGCAATTTCATTGAAACAATCCCATAAACTAAAGCTTTGGGCTGTATTTTTTAATACATTTATTTATTTTTGACTGCATTGGGTCTTCATTGCTGCGCACGGGCTTTCTCTATTTGTGGCAAGTGGCGGCTACTCTTTGTTGCAGTGCAGGGGCTTCTCATTGCGGTGGCTTCTCTTGCTGCGGAGCACGGGGTCTAGGTGCGCAGGCTTCAGTAGTTGTGGCACACAAGCTCAGTAGTTACGGCACACGGGCTTAGTTGCTCCGCGGCATGTGGGATCTTCCCAGACCAGGGCTCGAACCTGCGTCCCCTGCATTGGCAGGCGGATTCTTAACACTGCGCCACCAGCAACATCCCTGGGCTGTATTTAAAGAAGATGCTTTTTAAAAATTCTCAAGATCAAGCTGAATTTTGTTGCCATCCCTGTGGTTTTCTTTCTTCAAAGATGTTTTCACGGTACTCATCGTATAACATGATTTTCAATTCAGCCAGAATGATCTTGTGAGTGTGTCTGTCAGATCCTGTGGTTCCTTTGCTCAGACTCCTCTCATCACTCCCCATTTCCCTCAAATTAAAAGCCAAAGTCCTTTGGTGCCCTCTGGGACCCAGCATGAGCTGTTCCCTGGCAAGTCACTCATGTCATCTGCTGCTATACTCTTCCATGTTTAGGCTGCTCCTGGATTAAACCAGGTATCTTCCCAGCTCAGAGCCCTTGTACTGCCCGTTCCCTCTGCCTGCGATGTCTTTTTCTCAGTATGCACAAGGCTCACTCCTTCATCTTCTTAAAAATCTTTGCTCACACATAACCTCAGGGAGGTTTACTGGGCTGTTGTATCAATATTTAAGTAATGACCTCTTTCCCAGTGCCTCTGATCCCCGGCTCTTTTGTTATTCCCACTCAACATACCCATCACTTTCTGAAACAGTGTATCATCTCCTTATCTATTACGTGTATTATCATTTTATGTCATCCATCTGAGTGTAAACTGTGTGAGGGCAGGGACCTGATTTGTTTTTTGATCTAGCCCTAAGACTACTAACCATGCTTGGCACTTCATAGGGGCACAATTATTTGTTGTTTAAATGAATTCTTGTAATCAATGTGCATTTAATTTTCACCTGACTGATAAACTTTTAATAGAAAAACCAGGAGGTTTTCCAAGTTACATGTAAAACGCCTCCTTTTATTGGAAAGGGAATTTTCACATAGCACTAGTAAGCCCAAAGAAACATCCCTATCTGTGTTACTAGCAGTGCTATGATGATCAGATGTGTAAGTAACCTACGTGATCGAATGATCATTAATTGTGCACAAGGTCAAGGTTGCCAAAAATAGAGCTGAAATGGCATTTGGCTACTTGGCCTGCCAAAAACCAAGGCTGAAGCCAAATCCTAACGGAATTTTGGCCAAATGCCACAACCAAAGCTGAACTTCATTGCCTCCCTGTTCTTTATGTAATTAAGCAGTTTAGCTCCTAAATGCTTTCATGTCTGACTTGCCCATTGTGTAATCTGGTTTTGGGGAGAAATCTGATACCAGCCTTTTCTCCTGTTGTACTAAATAGACAAAAAAGGGTTAACGCTATACATGCCTGGATAGTAGTAACTTCTTGGAGGTAGCCAGAACTGTAACAAACAGAAGAGAGAAAGGCATCAAAGCTTGGGTTTGTTATCAGGCAGAACGTTTTATAGAGGATTCGCACTTTCACTATTCTGATTGCTCTTTACATAACAGTAAAGAACATAGACTCTGGGACCTAGGGTGTAGTCCCTATTCTACCCTGCTACATGCTAGCTGTGTAACCTGGGGCTAATTTCTTGTCCTTCCTCTGTCTCAGTGTCTTCATCTGTAGGGGTAATCATAGTGTGTACCTCAGTGGGTGGTTGCTAGTATCATTGGAATTTATACACTAAGTGCTCAAAAAGACTCCTGGCATATAGTAAGCATGCGGTTAAGTTTGCTACTATCATTGTTCTTAATATCATCGTTACTGTCAGAAAATATTTTGGCAAGATGGATTAGAGAAAATGCGCTTTTTTTCCAGCAGAGGTTTCGAATCGGCTGCCTGCAGCCCTAGTGGGTCTACCAACACGTTTTGTTTGCCCACACGAACTTAAGGTTTAAATTAATTCTTCAGCAGTGGAAAACCCCTGAAGTTCTTCATTTAAATGCTTCAGATTTCCCACTTCACTTGAAAATTCTTTAAAAATCTGGAAATGATAAACCTAAATTGGTACCAGCTGGAGTTGTCAGCAGCTGCCCCTTTTAGATGAGCAGTCTCTCCACTTAGGTTCGGTCTATGCCTGGCCCTCTTCACTCATGATGTTTCCTGCTAGGCTTCTATAGGGAGTTTAGTTTGTGACCTTCAGGGTACAGGACGCTGACATAGTATAAAAAGTATAGTTAACCCTGTCTTATTTAGTGAGAATGGCTTTTATCTCCTTAAAATGCACGTATCATTCAACATTCAGAGTATCTGTTAGAGCCCTTCTCTGGTGATACCTATATTGAATAAGACAGAAGTAGAAACTGGGTCTCAAATATGTGCTATGATACAAGTTCTAATATATATTTGGAAGGAAACCTACCACAGCCTGAGAAACTGAGGTAGAAAATAAAGTTGGAGTAGAGGATTGGGGAGGGAAGGTAAAAAGGGAGGGAAGGCTGCTTTCTGAAATGAAATCTCCATGTTAGAAAGGAGCAGCCTTGCCAAAAGATGGGACAGCTTGTGCAAGGGCCCTGAGGTAGGGAAGAACATCTCCTGCTGAGGAATGGATAGAGACCAATGTTGCAAGTGTACAAATGGCTCAAGATGATATTGGAGAGATCCTGTGGTTTTGCCTGAATTTTCTGCTTAGTTCAATGGAGAAATCCATGGAAGGTTTCACACAGGGGAGGGGCTTACAAAGAGAAGATCCTAGCTGCTTCTCAGAGGGTTTGTTAGAAGCAAGCAGGAGGAGAAACAGGGAGACTAGGAAGTGGATACTGGAGCTGATGGAGGTGAGAGATGGTGTCTTGGGCCAGGGTGATACCAGTAGAAGTGGAGAGAAGTGGGCAAACCTGAAGTTTATTTTGAAGGCAGAAGTGGTAAGATGTGATTAGGTGTAACCCAGGAGGCAAAGGGAGGAATCGAGGATGACTCTGAAGTCCCTGGTTTGAGCAGATACCTGTACATTGGTGTTATTTAGTAAGATGGAGAAAAATGGCAAGGAGGGGAGGATGTTGAAAGGGGAAGATTTGAGGTGAAATCAGAAGTTTCATTTTGACCGTATTTTATGACTTCTGAGTTACATCCCAGAGAAAGTGTCAAGTAAGCCATTAAACTTTCGAATCCAGGTTTCCAAGGGAGGTCTCAGCTGCAGCTGTAGATCAGCGGTCACATCTGTCACGCTGTGGTGTGTACCTATGTGTGTGTGTGTGTTGGTGGGGGGGAGTATAAAATATGTAGAAACCAAGGGATTTTTTTCCTTGGTCCTTACCTCTAGGAGGTTGTATCTCTGGTTTCCCTGCCTCTGCTGCTGCTGCTACTACTTGGTTATCCTTGCCATGTTATCATTGAACTTTGACCTAAGGACTAGGCTGTTCAGTTTGGAGGGTAATGACATAGCATGAAAGCACTTGGGTAGAAATAGCTCATCTTAACTTTTTTCTTTCCAGCCTAATTTTTTTTTACCCCCCCTCCCCACCCTGCAACTGACAATCATATTTGCCTACTGTTAACTGTTTTACACATTTGGTGAAAAGAGGCCAGTGCATTGCATGGCCATTTGGGAAAGGGGAGGAGTAGGGTTGTTGGGACGAGTAGCTGATCGTTTTTAAGCTTTGAAGCCTTATTAATTTTCTGTAGGGATATGAGGGTGTCTCTGCTGTTTATTAGTGCTGTCATCATAGTTGTCCCTTGTGTTCACCAGCATCCACTTCTCTCCTCCTGGGCTCCTGGAAGACTGCACTTCCCAATCTCCCAGAATGCCTAGTTCTAGATGGTGGCCTGTGAGAGAAACACACTGCCCTGACGGGCTGGGGCGGCAAAAACCCTGGTGAAAACTTCCAACTCCCTCTTCCTTTTGGGGGAGTGTGATGGTCACATGCTCAGATGGCAGAGCACAGAGTCAAAGGAACTTTGATCACCAAGTCACAACGTAGAGGACAATTGCCCAGGATCTGACTTGGCACTGACTTTGTATAAGCAAGAAGTAAACTTTCATTATGTCCGAAGAGTGTGAGGAATGTTTGTTACTGCAGCATAAGTTTAGCCTAATCAGTTTAATCCAGGTGGCATCTGGGAACAATGCAGTAATGTTTGCCCCAAACCTAAGCTCCTCACAGGCAGGCATCTTGTTGAACTTCAAGCCAAGTGCAACCCCTGACAAAGACGGGTGTGCTTAACTAATACTCAGTATCAATCATGACTTTTCTTCTCAACAGATGGAGCTTATCAGTGCCCTTTTCATTCTGAACTACTGAACTAAAATTAAACTGCTGTTTGAAGATTTTAAAGCTTTTCCCCTGGGGTCCCAGCAATTGTTACCAATGTCAGGACATTATAGTGCCCCGTTTTGTGTTTGTCTGTAATTGACAGCAGTTAGCTTCTGATCCCATCTCATTTTGATGCTGTGATTTCCTTTAGCTCATGTTTTTTTCTAGAATGTATCACAAAGTGCTCAGTACTTGTAACCGGTCTACATTGTTGGGTTTAATTTAGAGAGGAAGGTTGTTTTCTCCATTGTTATTTGTGTGTGTGCCTGTGTGTGTGTGTAATTGCTTAAGCAATTATTTAGTTTTGGAGACGCTGACCTCTTCTTCCTTCCAGAATGCAAATATGGGTTGTGTCTCTTACCACTTACACATCGACTTTAAGACCCAAGTGCTTCTCCGTCAATGACTCCTTTCCCTCTTGGGCTTACTTGGCTAATATTTATCAGCAACGTCTGGGGTTTAGCACAGTGAAGTTATTTACAGCAGTGCATATTAGTGCACTTCTGTGAGTCATGGCAGTTGCTAGCCAACTCTGCCATTTTGTTGAGGATGGTCCCCAGTGGAACCCCAAGATTTGCAGCTTTTTCTCAGGAAGCAGAAGGCTTGTGTGCCTTGATGGAAAATCCAGAAAACATAGGGGAAAGGAGTGGTCATAATAAGCATGGGCGTTAGGAATCATCCAGCCTTCTCGTTTTACTGGTGAGAAAATTAATAGGCAAAGAAGAGGGATGCTCCAAAGAAGACATACAGATAGCCAAGAGTTACATGAAAAGCTGCTCAGCATCACTAATTGTTAGAGAAATGCAAATCAGAACTACAATGAGGTATCACCTCACACCGGTTAGAATGGGCATCATCAGAAAATCTACAAACAACAAATGCTGGAGAGGGTGTGGAGAAAAGGGAACCCTCTTGCACTGTTGGTGGGAATGTAAATTGATAGAGCCACTAGGGAGAACAGTATGGAGGTTCCTTAAAAAACTAAAAATAGAACTACGATACGACCCAGCAATCCCACTACTGGGTATATACACTGAGAAAACCATAATTCAAAATTACACATGCACCCCAATGTTCATTGCAGCTCTATTTACAATAGCCAGGTCATGGAAACAACCTAAATGCCCATTGACAGACGAATGGATAAAGAAGATGTGGTACATATATACAATGGAATAATACCCAGCCATAAAAAAGGAATGAAATTAGATCATTTGTAGAGACGTGGATGGACCTAGAGTCTGTCATACAGAGTGAAGTAAGTCAGAAAGAGAAAAACAAATATCGTATATTAACACACATATATGGAATCTAGAACAATGGTACAGATGAACCGGTTTGCAAGGCAGAAATAGACAAAGACGTAGAGAACAAACGTATGGACACCAAGGCGGGAAAGGGGGTGGTGGTGTATGTGTGGCAGTGGTGGTGGTGGGATGAACTGGGAGATTGGGATTGACATGTATACACTAATGTGTATAAAGTACATAACTAATAAGAACCTGCTGTATAAAAAATAAATTAAAAAAAAAAGAGGGATGACTTGCAGAAGCCTGGAAAAAATAAATTATAAAGATGCAAGTAGGAGTCAGATCTTTTGCACCCAAGGAAGAAAATGTTTAATCCAAATGTTTATGGGAAAGAAGTTTTCTTTGTTCACAGATCATTTTTAGATTTTATTTCAGGGAAGAAAAATATGAGAAAGTTCGAGTTGTATAGGGGTTGGTTATTTTCATCATTTTAAGGGTTTCTCCACTTTCTTCCTGGAGAGGATCTCCTTGGAGCCATCCCTTGGTTAGAGCAGGGCGGGAAATTGCCTTCAAATTGCCTTCAAGCCTTATGCTCTGGGCTTGGATGGTGATGGCTGCTAATGAGAATGGAATGAAATTTGCAGCAACATGGATGCACTTGGGGGGTATTATGCTAAGTGAAATAAGCAGACAGAGAAAGACAAATACTGTATGTTATCACTTATATGTGGAATCTAAAAAATAAAACAAGCTAGTGAATATATATAACAAAAATGAAAAGGACTCATAGAAACCACAGTCTAGTGGTTACCAGTGAGGAGAGGGGCAAAATAGAGGTAGGGGATTAAGAGATACAAACTACTATGTATAAAATGAACTACAAAGATAGATTGTACATCACAGAGAATATAGCCAGTACTTTATAATAACCATAAATGGAGCATAATCTTTAAAAATTGTGAATCATTATGTTGTACACCTGAAACTTACATAATATTGTAAATCAATTATGCCTCATTAAAAATTTTTAATAATAAAATATTTTTTAAAAGGGAATAGCAACTTCTACTGCTGTTTAAAATGATACCTGGCATGCATTTCTACTCTTTTAAAAAATATATGTAATATTTGATAAATATACAATAGCATATAAAGTATATATGTGTGAATAATAATAAATTTAGCACTGGTGAATCCACCACCAAACTTATGAAAGTCTGCTCACTTTTAAACTTAGTTTTTTTAAACCCTTGAGTTCTCTGGCTTCCTTAGGTATATCCTTTTCTATTTTTATTTTTTGGTATTTTCACCTTCTATGAAATATTACTGACTAATCATATATAGCAGTGTCCTCTATAAAACAACCACGATTACACCAATCTTTTTTTTTTTTTACTTTTTAACTTTATCCCTCAAATATAGTGATTTCCAAAGTTGTTATCAGCCCTTTTCTGGTTTTCATACAGTTTCCCTCTTAGCAGTGTCCGTGCAGTGTCCTGATCTGCAGGCCTGACTTCTCTTCTGAGGCCGCTTCCTTCATTTCCAGATGCCTGGTGGACAGTTCCCCTGGGACCCACTGTAATTACATCAAAAGGAACATAAAAGAGGAAAGGCTGCATCCCTTCTTTGGCAACTTGTAAGCCTTTGACATAAAAATCAAGGAGGAAAAATCTAATGTATATTATATTAGATGGCAGTCAAGCTCTTTCTCATCTGTCTTGTAATTTTTAAGGAAGGCAATTCTTTTTAGAAATGCTGCATACCTACGTTATTTAACATTACTTTTCTAAATCATCTTTTATACTTGAGTACTGAGTATCAATTTCTGTATTTGTAGACTGAGTAGGAATTTATGCTTAATATTTTATAGCTTGCTGAACAAAATTTATTAATCAGATAGTCCCATGAACCATAAACTTTAATACACCAATTTATTTTTACTTCCAGTCAGGTTGAGAGTTGTAACTTAACATTTGACTTCTTTTATTAAAGAAGGCAGTTTTAAGATGGTTATTATAATCCCAGAGTTAAAGTTTGAGATATTTATAAATGGTTTAATTCCTATTTTAAATTAATCCTACAGAGGAACAAGGTAGATTTAAAATATAGAAATTTGCTTTTTCTAACAATTTGTTCTTACCAAATGGATGAATAAAAGGTTTTATTTGCTATGCATTATCAAAAGTTTAACTTTTCTTAAAATTAGACCTTAAATCTCACTGTTTCATCAAATGTGTTCTTAAATTTTCACTTTTAGTCTAGTTGCTTCTATTTTTCTCCCTGGGGTAGGTTTTGTGGGGTCTGATGCTTAGATAGTTTTGGAACTTTCGCTATAAAATTTCAAATATAAAAATTCATAGAGTATGATTAGCATTTTAGGATAGTAAATCACAGAAACTACAAATTTGACAGAGCTGACAGATATCACAAACATCACAAAATCTAGAAAAATAAGTTTTTATTAACTGATATATAATACTTTTTTCCCCTTTATATTTTGACTGCTTGTTCATTGACTGCCTCTCCCTAAAGCATTGATTTTATAATATTTTCTATAGCAGGAGTAGAAAAATAATTCAATATTTCCTCTAGTATGTTTCACCAACATTTCTTGGTATTTCGGATATTGGAAATTGGTATCATGTGACCTGTCATACAAACATACTTACTGGTTGTAGTAATACTATAGGTTTGAGCCCTAAGACAGGAATCATGATAAAATCTATTTCCTAAGATTCCCCCAAACAAGAAAAAAAGTAAGATCTAATTATGTCATATTGTCAAGTCTGTTAGCTAGGTCTCTTTTGCCTTGGTGTCTATGAAAGCTAGATTCTCAGCTCTCAGCTTTCCATGTCTAAAAAGGGGAAGGATTTTCTGAAGACTAGCATCCTGCTAGGAAGGGGACCAGCACCCCTTCATTGCATTTCAAAGCCTGCTGCTGCTCCTTCGTGTACTTCCGGTTCCAAATGACTTGAGTCCATGCAAGTGAGAGGGTAGTAGAAGTTTTCTTAGAAGTCATTCTACACTGAGACAGCTAGTAATAACTTAGCTATACATGGAATCACGTTAACCATGTAATACTGTATAGACTGTATAAATACCTCTTACTAAACCCAAACTTAAGTTCGTTCTGCCTCAACTTCTTCTTAGCTGGATCCCCAAAATGTCTGTGGATTTTCTAACACTGCCCAAAATGAGGAAGATGTGACAGAGAGGAGTGAGAGTAGAAAGAGCCAGTTATCTTAAGTGACTATGGAAGAGATACTTTACCCTAGTAAATTTCAAAAATTGTAACAGAATATATGATCATGTGATTCCACAGGTGAGGCCCTGAGCAAATGAGGGGATGCTTCCCCAGCTTGAGTTGCAGTATGTTGACCCCTATTTCACCGTAAATACATAGGAGGATTGTTAAAAAGCACTAACTTTCTGAATAGTATCTAGTTTAATTCACAGTTGATGACATGGCATTAGTTTATATGATCACTTGAGGTTTTATGCAATTTGTGTTTTAAAATAAAAATGTATTATTTATAGGAGCCCTCCCTCAACAAAGAGCACATAATCAATTTAAAATGGAATTTAAAAACCCCACTAGATTTACTTTACAGAAATTAAAAGGCATGGTTTTGTGTATTTATTCAGTGAGTATGACACACTAGAATCGCTATGTGTGTTACGTTAACTTGGATGCAAAAGAAAGGGAGAGGAGAGAATGTTTTTAATTACAGCAAACACTTATATAGCAGTTATCATGAGCCAGGTGCTGCTTGAAGTGCCTTTCTTGTGTCGCCATTTCTAGTTTTAGCAGAATTGCCCAGTAGATAAACTGAGACCCCTCCCATTACAAATATCAAGAAATGCTAGATGAAATACAACAAAAATCCTAATCAATGCCTAATGTACCCTGCAGAGCTTCTAAGCAGGGTAAAGGAAATCACCAGATGCTAGAAACAAGAAGGGGACTAAAAACCAGGAGGTGAGAATCTGGGGGTGTCACTGTGATGCCCTTGGCTGAAGGTTGACACTTGGGTTTTCAAACTCGTGGAGTTAAGAAGTGAGAGAGTTGGAACTGCTCCCCCCACATAGAATAAGAATGCTGCAAAGGCTGTGTTCTCTGAGCAAGAATGGTCTCAGGAGTCTTCCCACCAGTACGAGAAAGCAAAAGGAAGTGTATCTGTCTTCAGCTGGTTCTGGGTAGGGAAAGAAAAGTCTTCCTAAAAAGACTTGAATTTATGTACCTGACTTCCTGTGAATTTGGAATTTTATATTTGTAATTCCTCTGTGTTCCAGGAGCTGAAAGCTGAGAAATTAATTCCCAACTTAGTTTTGTGCCAGTAATAGCATTGGGACAAGTCCCAGAACCAAAATCTACTCTGGAGGGAGTTTTTGAGATATTAGGGGATCAATAAATAAGTCTCCTCCCAACTATAATTTAGTTGGGACCCAACTAAATTATAGTCGGGCAGATGTCAATTGGAATTTCACTTCTATTCCTGAAACATCTGGTTGGATAGCGTGCAGTATGAGCTTGCTAGTACTTCACTCTCAAACCTGATCAACTTCTTCATTGAGTCTTAGCTCAGTTTCACAATTGCTGATCACCCACATGGAACAGACCATTTACAGCAATCTCCCCAAAGATTGTATGTGGTCTAGCAGTCATCCTTGTCACCATATAATGATAGAAGGAACAATTCACTAGTAGTATGGAAGTTGCATGCACCTAATATAATAGCCTCAAAATAGATAAATAAACTGGAGAAATTGACAAATTCATAGTCATAGAAGGAAGTTTTAACTTTTCTTAGTAATTGAGACCCTAGGTGGACCAGTATTAGAAAGGAGATAGAAAATATGAACAACCCAGTAAAGAATCTTGATGTAGTAGAGTTAGAAGCTTAGACTAACAAGGAATACACATTCTATTTGTACATACAAACCAGTAAGCTACAGCTGACAAAATTAAAGGTGCACATGCTATAACAGAGATTACGTCTTACATCCTTGTATAGAAACTGATTTGTGAAAGAAGACACTTACATAAATGTTAATTACAGGATTATTTATAATACAAAAAATAAGAACCTAAATAATCAGAAGACCAGCTAAATGAATTGTTCATACAAGGAATACTAAACATAATTTAAAATGATTGGACTGGAGTTACCTGACTCAAAATGCGTAGGTCTCATAAAGGTGAGTAGCAGTCAAATTGTAGAGTAATATATGCAGCATGATGGCATAAATACTAAGTTTAAAAATGTAAAAAGTATATTTGTGGGTACATAAATCATTGCCAGTTGGTAAATGACATGTATACATACTGGAGGAAGCAAGGGAGGGGAACAGTTTCACAAAGGTGCTTTGGACTGTCCTTGAAATTTTTTGTTGTTGAAAACGATTCTAAAAAAAAAAAACCAATTCTAGAAGACTATGCTTAGGGGTATGGGAGTGACATTTTCAAAGGGAGGAATGTTGGATCTTTGAAAATATTTTAAAAATCATACTCTCAAAGGAATTGTTTCCCCATTAGATCTTTAACATTTCGCCATAAGGTGATTGGTAGGTAGATTTCTATTCCCCCCATTTTAAAGATAAGAATACTGATGAGGCCCAAGAGTGAGGACCCCAAATCTGAATTTTATACCTTTGGCTCAGTGCTCTGTCCATAATTATTTTACTCTGACATTTTCTAGTTCTTCATTCTCAGGATGTGATTTTGTCATTCTTTTTGCTAAGCCACTTTAGTAGAACGTAACTAATGGCTAGGTACTCACTAGAAATCACTAAATATCAAGGATTGGTAATTGTGCCCCCAAAATCATTTAAAAATCACTTTAATATGTAATGAGTTGGCACAACGCTCAAGAATCCAGTCATACCCATTGCCCAATTTCCTGTTGCAGTGAGAAGGGGGCTGCATTGGTTGTGGCCAAGCTAATTACCATATAATAAACATTTTCTTATGGTTTGTTTCTCTGTTCAGGAAATGTAATGATAAGCATATAACGGAGCTGGTTTGTACTTCATTGGCACAATATGTTATTTAGTCAGATGGGAGAGATGTGCAGTGTGCTGATTTGCAGGGTAGAAGAGATGGCTTACTTAAATTTTATGATATTAATATTTTTGAATATTGGTTGTAGAATTCATTAAGTTGTTTGATTCATTAAGAAAAGACTTTATATCTAGTGTCCCTGTGGTAGCGTGGAGGAAGACGTTTTCTGTTGTATGTCTGTAATGCAAAGAGATGCACTAGAAGAAACCCAGCTGGCTTCATTGGGACTGGGGCGGAGGAATGAAGAGGGGGAATACTGTTGTTTTAGGGAAATGTTTTAGGGAATTTAGTTTGTTTTCTGGCACCCACTCAAAGAGAGAGAAATACTGTAAGCAAACTGAAACTTGGGTAAGAATGTCTTAGTTGTTTCATTAGTGATTTAAACAAAAGAATGGAAATCAAGTGTAAAGATAACATCAGGAAAGGAATTCTTCAGTGTGTGCCCTGAGAAAGTTGTAATTGAAACTAATTTATCATTAATTGATTTGTATACTTGGTGGGTTGCTTATTTTGCTTTATTCTCACATTTGCTGTGTTAACAAACAACAGATGACTGTTGGCTCCTTTGCAATTGTTGAATTAGTGATTACTTTTTTACCCAAATCCCTGATTGGTCATCTTTAGGTTTGAGTCTTCCTCTTGCGAATGCACAGACATGGAAAAATATGGTGTATTAGTCAGAGTTCTCTGGACAGAACCAATAGGTTATATAGCTACAGATCCATCCTCCCACACATCTTCTACTTCCTACCTACCTCGGCATCTGCCTGCCTACCCACCTACACATCTAGAGACTGATTGGTTAAGGAAATCACGCATGATTGTGGGGCCTGACAAGTTCAAAATCCACAGGGCAGGTGGCAGGCTGGAAACTCAGGCAGGGTTTTTGTATTGCAGTTTTAAGGCAGTATTTCTTCTTCTATGGGAAACCTCAGTCTTTGCTCTTAGAGCCTTCAATCGATTGGATGAGGCCCACCTACATCAAGGAGGGTATATTAGGGTTCTCCGGAGAAACAGAACAGGTAGGTCGGTTGTGTGTGCGTGTATACATATACATACATATATGTGTGTAATCATATGATTGATATAAGGAATCAGCTCACCGATTATGGAGGGTGAGAAGTCACCAAATACCTGTAATCGGCAAACTGGAGACCCAAGAGAGCTGATGGTATAGTTCCAATCCAAAAGCTGGTGAGCGCAACACCCAAGAAGAGCCAGTGTTTCAGTTTGAGTCTAAAGGCAGGAAAAGACTGATGTCCCAGCTCAAAGCAGTCAGGTGGAAAAGGTTCCTTTTTACTCATGAGAGGGTCAGCTTTATTGTTCTACTCAGGCCTTCAGCTGATGCAACTAATTGCTTACATTAGGGAGGACAATCTGCTTTACTCAAGTCTACTGACTCAAATGTTAATCTCATCAAAAACACCCTCACAGGACTTCCCTGATGGTGCAGTGGTTAAGAGTCCGCCTGCCAATGCAGGGGACACGGGTTTGAGCCCTGGTCCAGGAAGATCCCACATGCTGCGGAGCAACTAAGTCCATGCACCACAACTACTGAGCCTGTGCTCTAGAGCCCACGAGCCACAACTACTGAGCCCACGTGCCACAGCTACTGAAGCCTTTGCGCCTAAAGCCCGTGCTCCACAACAAGAGAAGCCACTGCAATGAGAAGGCCGCGCACCATAACGAAGAGTAGCCCCTGCTCGCCACAACTAGAGAAAGCCCATGCACAGCCACAAAGACCCAACGCAGCCAAAAATAAATACATACATAAAAAAAAAAAAAAGCCCAGGGCATCCCTGGTGGCTCAGTGGTTGAGAGTCTGCCTGCCAATGCAGGGTTCGTGTCCCGGTCCGGGAAGATCCCACATGCCACGGAGTGGCTGGGCCCGTGAACCACGGCCGTTGAGCTTGCGCGTCCGGAGCCTGTGCTCCGCAACGGGAGAGGCCACAACAGTGAGAGGCCCGCGTACTGCAAAAAAGACAGAAAAACAAAAAACAAAATGCCCTCACAGAAACAACTGGAATAATATTTGACCAAATATCTGGGCACCCGTGACTCAGTCAAATTGACACATGAAATTAACCATTATATATATATATATTTTTTTCGTTGTTAAGGTACTGGGACCACATTGTAAGTTATTAGGATACTAGGAAGGAAAAAAAATAATGTATCCATTATCCCACTAGAACTTTTCTTTCAGTCTTTTTAATAAAAGGGTATGTTTTAAAGTATTTTGAAAATATTTGTGAAAATACTTTGGATGCTTGAAAGCTCTTATCTCTTTCGCATATTTGTCCCAGTCATTGGAGCAGAAAGACTAAAATAGGCCCTGGGGCCCTGGATGTTTGTCCAGCCTCTGCCACTCGCTAACTTCATCAGTTGAAAAAGAAAGAGAAATCCTCCTGAGCCTGTTTCCTTACCTGTTTATGAATTGTTTGGGCTTGGAATCTCTAGTGATATTTTCAGCTTGAATATTTTATTAATCCAGGATTTCTTGCGGGGGGTACATGACGCACTCTGTTGCTGCGTGCTAGAGGATTAGGGGTGGTGTACAGATGAACAATGCTCAGTTTAATAATTCAGTATTTTATTGTGTGTTTGAACAAAATAGGATTTGCACCCAAAATCATGGTTTCCTGATTATCGTTGCTTAGGACAAGGTGAAAACTAATGAAGGGAATCATTTCAGTGAAAAATATTAAGGAAATGTTTTAGACTTATATGGGAAAACATTAGAAATGCTCCAAGCTTGGGCCATATACAACATACTGTATTAATCTGTGAATCTGAGTTGATGTGCTATCATGATGATGCTTTTCATAAGACCCAGAAAGACTACAGTTCTCATAGCAGAGAGCAGCGTAGATGGTCGTTTAACACTTTGCTCCACCTGCATGAGTATAACCTGTTGCGTACTGCGCCAGGTGCAAGGATCCTTGGGTGAGTGGATGTGGCTTTGGCCCTTGGTAGCTTATATTCTAGTGGGATGTCAGGAGTGTCAGTGAGTCACTGTAACCCCGTATCATATCTGCAGTAGTGAAAGTAGGTACCAGGGACCAGGTTTGGGATAACATAGAGGAAAGAGACCACCTCTGCCATGGGAACACCAGGGAAAGCCTCACTGCAGTCATTCTCCACCTGGCTGACAAATTGGGGATGGGCATTTCAGGCACAGGCAGTAGGCTGTCTAGAGCAGGGGTCCCCAACCCCCGGCCTGTTAGGATCCGGACCCAGTAGGGGGTGAGCAGCGGGCTAGCGAGTGACTGCCTGAAGCATCCCACCGGCCCGTCCGTGGAAAATTGTCTTCCACGAAACCGGTCCCTGATGCCAAAAAGGTTGAGGACCGCTGGTCTAGAGGCTTTCAGCAGATTCTTGGGTGTTTTCTGAAACATATTTTCACATAGAAAGTGCTGGGAGAAAATACATTCTGGAATATTTGCCGTCTCTACACTTTCCTGTTACCTGGTTCAGGGCTTCTATTTTTTTTTTTTTTTTTTCTTTTTTAAACTCCTGAACGAGTCCTAAGTAAAAATCTGCATATCCTATAAACATTTTTTTTCAATGTGGCTTTTGCCATTTTCAAAAAGGCGAAGAGAAGAAAAATGATTTTCAGTGATCTTGGATGAGGGAAAACTTTGTATCCCTAATAAAATGCCTGAGTTTGCTTTTGTGTTTGCCGGGAGCTTACTGTAAAGCAAACCGATGTGGCCTTCTGTTCTGTTCCAGGCGCCAAGAGCTTGCTGGGCTGGGTTCCCACTGAGTCTGTGTAATGCATTCCTTCTGTCCCATCCCATATTGCAGAGCTGCTAAAGCTGATGACATCACCTTGGATGATAGAGCCATTCCCAAATGGGTTATGAGTTGAGCTGCCTAAATGGAGAGATTGGGTTGGGGGTGCAGAGGGGCTTGCCACTTAGTCCAACATTATAATTTCCCTTGCCTTCTTACAAAAAAAAAAATGCCCTCTGTAGAAATAGGAAAGATTACACATTTAAATTTGAAGCATTTTATAGGGCTAATTTATTGCTCCATTGCTGCCTGGCCCGTAAGCAGATCAGTTCATCTGTTCCCTTGGCAGCCTGCTGACTTAAGTCTGCTTTCCCTCCCAGTGGGCCTCCTCTGGACACCTTGGGAGCTGATGGGAATCATATGGACAAAGTAGGTGTGGGCTGCTGGGAAGAATTGTTTGATGCACTGTTATTTTGGTTGAGAATTTTTCCCGTCGGGGCTGGGATTTACAGAAACCTCTCCCCCTCCCACCCCTTGCTTTGATAGCTCAGTGCTACTCATCACTGTTAAAGTCTCACCTTAAACGTTACTTGGCCCAGGAGCCTTCCCTGAGCACCAAAGGCATGGGTGAGTCCCTTTGTCATCAGCTCTCACACCACTCTGTGCTTCTGATCTCATCACACTTGCCAAGCAAAGTGGGCCCCAGCGGGCTAATGCCCTCAAAACTGTGTGTCGTGACCTGGAGGGGGTAGTGAGGAGTTTTATAGGAATGGTTCAAAGAGGGTATGATCAGCTCGTGGACAGTCGTCTGATTGGTTGGTGGTGAGGGAGTCAGCATCATCAACCTTCTGGTTCCAGCTGGTCTGGGGTCTAAGTGCCTGTGGGCACCATACCTTTAACTTCTTCCACCTGGTGGGGTCTCCAGGATCTGCAAAACAGCTCAAAGATATTGTTATGTATATCCCTTAGGGGGACGGGACCCTGCCCCAAGGCTGCACTATTGTTTCTTTTGACTGTTTCTCCCTTTTCTCCACATGCCCTCCCTTCCCTAATTAGCAGCTGTGTGAAGCTGACCTTTGGAACTCAGAGAAGGTCATGGAGGCTGAATGAATCTTACTTCCTGTAATCAAGAACTGGGGGAAACAGGAAGGCTTTTGTGTCCAGGAGCCCCACAGGGTTCTGCTCAATATGAAAATAATGGTGTGTCAAGATTTGTAGGACAGAGAGTATGGGGTCTAGAGGAAGTGGTAGATACCATAATCCAGGGTATGCACAATACCTGTGCGTTATTTAGAATTGTCTGGGCTGCTTATTTACAAGTGTGTATGTGTGTCCATTTGTATATGTGTGCACGTATGTGTGTGTATTTATATGGTTTAGAGCTTCATCCCAGTTGAGTAATTTATATCTATATTGACTAGGTTTGGGGCATCTACATTTTATCAGTTGCTCTAGGGAGGTCTGTCATGGCTAGCGTGAAACGATTTCAGAACCAAGGCCCTCATTCACCTCCTGTTGGCTTTCATTCTACTTCTGGTCCCCACTCGGCATTTTTCTGTTTTCTTTCTTCATTCCTTCTCTTCATTATATATGGAAGCATCTAGCACAATACCTGGCACAAAGCACGTTCTCAGTAAATCTAACCTCTTTCCCCATCCTTTCTCCTTAATATTTCCAAAATGAGTGAGTGACTAGAATGTGTAGGGGGCACTGTTGTGGGATGTGTTGAGGAAGCGGTGAAGTAGTCAGGTGCAAGCTACTGACTGACTTTTGTCCATGTTATTAGCCTGGAAGGAGGATTGGGGAGGAGAGCAAATACCTCTGCTTGTGTGGTCTTGGCTGTCTGTCATGCTGTCCTTGTCTCCTTGGTACTCTACAGTGGACATCAAGTACTTGAATATCAATGTGATTTTTCATGGCGCGTGGCCTGGGGTGAAATCTCCAGAGCAACACTCTACACTCTTCGACTGACTTTCAGCCCTGACCAATATAAACATCATATGCTTGGAAAACCCAAAGTAGAGGAAGCCCTTGTGATTTGCTTGTTCTTAGTTATAAGTAAGTGTCACTCTTACCCAGAAACCCTGGAGACAGGTGCCTCTGGTGTGCTCTCCCCCATGCCCAAGCTACTGCTGCTTTTGGCTTTACAGTGCATCCTTTGATCCTTCACCACCCTTTCCTGAAGGTTTTTGTGGAAGACTGCATTCCTTAACCAAAGCCTCAGAGAGAGGAAAGGATTCCTCTTTATTTCTGGCTTCTCGTAGGTCCTCCCACCCTTAGAACTAATCTATCTCTGGTCAAACATACCTTTAAACTTTGTGTAGCTAATATCTTCCACCTAAAATATTGTCTAACTATGAAAGTGAAATGTGACCTATTTTTGTGCTGCCACACGTCTAGCACATAACTGATGATTAAATGTGAATATATGACTGGAGAAAAGTGGGGATGAGCATTGCCATTTGGAGAATAACCAGTGGACTACCTTGGGTCGTGGAGGGTTTCCATCTTGGGGAGATGGGAAGGGTGGGTTGGAAACAGGTGGTAAAAGACCTCATATCGGACCCAAGAGCTTGTAGGTAGATGGGGCCCCAAAGGATTTTTCTGAACAGGAGACTGATGGAATAAAGATTCATTTAGCTCCATTGGTTTGAAATGGGGGAGATGCTGGCAGTAAAGTGGTGAAAGAGGATTATGAAGACCATTCTAGAAATTGATGAGTGCCTCAAATTTAGAATATGGTCAGAAGGGATGGAAAGTGAGGAATGGATGCAAAAATATCTTATGGGGAAGAGTCTTTATTGTTGAGGGATATGGAACCAAGATCCCTGAGGTTTCCACCATGAACTGAAATCGGGGCATGGAAAAGGGAAGCTGGCCAAGGGAGAAGGTGTTATTGTTTGTTCCCTTTAGGGTTTGACATAAAGGTAACTCTTCTTTTTGCATCTCATTTTATTTATTTTTATTTTTTTATACAACAGGTTCTTATTACTTTTCTATTTTATACATATTAGTGTACATATGTCAAGCCCAATCTCCCAGTTCATCCCACCACCACCCCCACTGCTTTCCCCCCTACATTTGTTCTCTACATCTGTGTCTCTATTTCTGCCTTGTAAACTGGTTCATCTGTACCGTTTTTCTAGATTCCACATATATGTGTTAATATACGGTATTTGTTTTTCTCTTTCTGACTTACTTCACTCTGTATGACAGTCTCTGGGTCCATCCATGTCTCTAGAAATGACCCAATTTCGTTCCTTTTTATGGCTGAGTAATATTCCATTGTATATATGTACCACATCTTTATCCATTCGTCTGTCAGTGGACAATCAGGTTGCTTCCATGACCTGGCTATTGTAAATAGCACTTCAGTGAACATTGGGGTGCATGTGTCTTTTTGAATTATGGTTTTCCCTGGGTATATGCCCAGTAGTGGGTTGCTGGGTTATATGGTAATTCTGATGGCTGGGTCATATGTTAATTCTCTTTTTTGTTTTTTAAGGAAGAAGGTAACTTTTCTAAAGGGAGCTGCTCAGCTGATAGAGACTTGAAATGAAAGACCAGGAGAGGGATCAGTGACAGAGATGAGAGATTTGGAAGTTATGCACATAGAGGTATAGTTGGTGTCATGAGTGTGAAGAAGTAGTGAGCTTAGGACTAAATACATAGACTCTGGGAATGCCCAAAGCAGGGGACAAGGTCTGGGAATGCCCAAAGCAGGGGACAAGGTTTTTTGGGGTGTTTTTTTGTTTTGTGTGTATGTGTGTGTTTGCTAGGCCTACAAGGACTGCCCTTTCTTCTTTTTTAAAATATTTATATATTTATTTTTGGCTGCGTTGGGTCTTCATTGCTGCACACAGGCTTTCTCTAGTTGTGGCGTGCGGGGGCTACTCTTCGTTGCGGTGCGCGGGCTTCTCGTTGCGGTAGCTTCTCTTGTTGCGGAGCATGGGCTGTAGGTGCACGGGCTTCAGCAATTGTGGCACATGGGCTTAGTTGCTCCGTGGCATGTGGGATCTTCCCAGACCAGGGCTTGAACCCATGTCCCCTGCATTGGCACGAGGATTCTTAACCACTGTGCCACCAGGGGAGTCCCTTTTTTTTTTCTTTTTTCTTCATTCTTAGGCTGTTTGTTTTTTAATTTATGTAACAACGATTTATAACATAGGTTTCATGTATACAGCATTATATTTTTACTTCTGTATACACTTAAGCATTCTCACCATCAAAGTGAGCCCAATTTACTGGTTAATTCTTTTTTCTCTTTTCCTTTCTTTCATCTGCCTTCCCTCTTTAAAAAGTAAAATGTGTTTTATATGATCTATAGCATTGTGTAAGTCTAAGGTGTACCATGTGATGATTTGATATATGTATGTGTATAACATAAAATCATTACTACAATAAGATTAGTTAACACATCCATCACCTCGCATAGTTAACTTTGTTTTTTCCTTTGGTGTGTGGTAGGAACATTTACGATCTATTCTCTTAACAGCTTTCATGTGTATCACACAATGTCTTTTCCCCAGATTTATTGAGATATAATTGGCATATAATATTGTGTAAGTCTAAGATGTACAACATATTCATTTGGTGCATTTATATGTTGTAAAATGCTTATCACCTTAGGGTTAGCTAACACCTTCCATCACGCCCCATAATTACTATTTTGTGTGTGTGTGTGTGTGTGTGTGTGTGTGTGTGTGTGTGTGTGTGTGGTGAGAACATTTAAGAGCTACTCTCATAGCAACTTTCAAGTATGTAATACAGCATCGTTCCCTCTAATCACCAAGCTGTGCATTAGATCCCCAGAACTTACTTACCTTCTAGCTACAGTCACCATGCTGTACAGTACATTGCCTTCCCTCTTTTCTTCCCTTCCTCTTTCTTTTCCCCTCCCTCCCTCCTTCACCTCTTCCATTCCTTTTTTTCTCTTTACTTTGTCTTCCTTTTCCCTACCCTTGTGCAAAGATGCCTGGGTGTTTAGACGTAGGCTAGGGACAATCTTGGATGCAAGAGAGGAATATAGGCAGAAAGGAAAATACAGACAACCTCGGGAAAGCCATGGTTCTGTTTTATATGTTATGCACAAGACTACTTTGTCCCTCAAGGGCAAATTACTCCTCATAATAGAAATAAAATTCATTTTGTTAAATGGGAATTACAGGCAACCTGTCATACATAAATGTGTATAGGCTTGGAAATTAACTTGCACTTGGATCTTTAAGTAACCTCATAAAAGTGATTGTCATAAAATTGCCTTTCTTTGTTCTCTGGTTTTCTAATTCTGGAAGACTTGGGACGTTCCCCGATATTTCCATACAGTGATGTTGGAAGTTGAAATCAACGTGCTGCCTCCTTCTCCAAATGCCCTTCGAACCATACTTCCCTAGAAACCAGAACTTTAAAAGGTATATCTAAAAGTGTACTCTTTTTTCAGTACAATATTTTAAGTACTAATTCATATTTGTAGCAGATGTTATCATTTCAGGGATATTTTAAAACATTTAGTTGTTCATAAAGCAATTTAATTTTTAAAACAAATACTGTTTGGAAAATTAATGGCAATAGATGTACCTGTTTTCCTACTGAGAATGAGATGATCTCATCATCTTTACGGATCTCAAAGAAAATATCTTTTGGTAGAACATTTTCTTGCTATTGTCTGGAAGTCCCTAACACTTTTATCCATGCAGCCAGAGTAACCGATTTTTCACTAACTTAATAGTTCTTTCATCCTTACGTGGGGTAAAATGGACTGCCCCTTTTCAGTGGACATATGCCCACCCTCTAGCATTGCCTGCTCACCTTCACTTTCTTTGGTTTATTGCAAATGAGATATTTGACACACTCATCTTCAAGGAAAAAAAAAAACAAACTCAAAATCATGAGTTAACACCTTTATCAACTTGGTCAATTAGTACATTTGTGTATTTTGCATATGTCTGGCAGTTTCCGTTACTGAAATGTGTGTGTGTTTAGTCATGGGGAAATTACAGAACAACATAAAATATTTAACATATGGAATTTGCCTAAAGAAATTGGCAATCTAGTTGCCTGGTGATTTATAGCTTAGAACAGCAAACTGACCCACAGGCCAAATCCTGCCTTCTCCCACTGCCTATCTTTTTTTAATTTTTATTTTATATTGGATTGTAGTTGATTAACAATGTTGTGTTAGTTTCAGGCGAATGGCAAAGTGATTCAGTTATACATATACATGTATGTATTGTTTTTCAGTTGCACTGCCTATTTTGTAAATAAAGTTTTATTGGAACACAGCCACACACGGTCATTTACATGTTGTCTGTGATTGCTTTCACACTACAATAGCAGATTTGAGTAGTTTTGACAGATTTTGTGGGCTGTAAAACCTAAAATACTTATCAGGTCCTTTACAGCTGAGGTTCGCTTGACCCCAAGCTTAAAAGCACTTAAATACAAGTCAGTGATGCCCAAAGACTTGCCTAAGCAAGGTCTCATGGAGAGGCATTTTCAGATTGGCTACAGATTCATATAAAACATTATATACCTACTTGGAAGAGGGCAAACCAGGAAGACATAAACTGAGATGACTTTGGACAATTAGAGTCCTAGTTTGTTCATCAGCAAAGGGAGCTTAATAGCCGTCTACTTCCCTGGGTCATAGGATTTAATGAAATCACACACATACACATGTTTTTCTGGGTTGGCTTCCTACTCTGGGAAAGACAGGTTCTTGTAGCTCCAGGCTTACAGGATTCTGTTAGTTGAGATGTAAGAAGACCCCTGTTCTATCATCTCAACCTCTCTAGTCACTTGCCCACCTCTGGACCAGCCACTGGCCTACCAGGGTGCTATGGCCTGAGGGAGAAGCACTTCCCATGAGAAAGGAATGCAACCGAAAAGTAATGTGTTAACTGCATTGTCTTTACCTTTGTTAGACCTCATTCTTTGGCTTTACCCAACCTTTGCGTGTATTCTGGGTTGAGATACGTATTTTCAACAGCTAAGGCCTAGTGTACACATGGACATTGACTGTGTGGCCATTTGCGGTGGTGCAGGCTTAAGGAACAGAAAGGCTCCTTTCTGCAGCACCAGCAATAGCAACTACAGTGGTTTATTGAGCAACTATGATATGTTTAGAATTCTGTGAATGAGACAGTCTTTGTGAGTCTTTCCATCTACCTTGACAAACAGTAGGGATGATTTTCACAGAACTAACAGATCTCTATGTACATCCCTGGGGTTATGCACAAATCCCTGAATGCTGGCTTTATCAGAGTTCTCGTCCACAAGAAAGCCCGTGGGAAGGCAAGTGGAGCTGACTTTATTACAGATGACCTTGAATCTGCTGCAGGGGTAGGGACAATCATAAAGCACTAACCAACTTTAGCACTTCATTATAACATTAAAATTAATAATGACCTACCTCATCGCTGATCATAATGCCCTGGGGACCTGTGTCATGGTGGTTGAGGACCACTCTCCTGGAAGAACTTGGAGTCACCTTAGGATGATAGAAGAGGTGTATAAAATTAGTCATGAGACAAGGTAGATGGGCTGAGCACCTAATAAGTGGAGCCGGCATTGGGAACAGTTGAGAGTATAAAACATTCCACAGATAGAGGATTCTTGCATTTATGAGCCTGTGTTAGTTATAGGTCTCCGGTTACGAGAAACAGAAATCCCCGCCAGTTAGCTTAAGTAAAAAGCAGAATTTATTGCAACAAGGAAGTGTATCTTCTAGTCCTCCGTCTTCTAAACTGACATCTGGCACATATTAGGTGCAAAGTAAATATTTGTTGAATGCATGATCCCAGCCAGAAAGTCATGAGAAACCCAGCTCTCCTCTCTCCTTCTCTGTATATAATACTGTTTGCCTTTTTCCCCCCTGCAGCTGGTTTCTGTGCTTCCCAGTCCACGTGGCAGCCCATGGCCACCCACAGCTCCTGAGCTTATACTGTCCAGTTTCAGCCATGTGATGAGGCTGATTTGATTCCCTCATTTCTCACTTTAAATTCTAGGAGAGAGAAAGTCCGGCCCAGTATGAGCTAGCAATGCACCTCTGGCAAATCAGTGGTGATGCAGACTTGGTGGCCAGCAGCATCTTCCCTAGGGTCCTCTGGCTCTGTGTTGGGCATATGGGGAGTATTCCCAGACACAAAGGAATTCATTGTAACTGAGAACTTGGTCCAGGGTGTCTACTCTTGGCCCAGTGGGATAGATGAGATGAAAAGTGCTAAAGCCAACTCTCCATGTGGTTTGCAGCAAGGCAGGACTCTCTGGGGATGGATGATTGTAGCTGGAGTCAGAATGGTTCAGCCTCCCTGGTCTTAGGTAGACCGTCAACCCTACTCTTCTCTATGTTTACTACTCGGCTACCATGCCAGCCAAGAGAACATAGAATTGTCTTTGAGAAAGTGTCAATTTGAGGCATCCTCATTTTTGTGATAGCAGCTAGTTGCTGCTGAATAATAATGGAATTCTATTCCTGGACTTCGTGATTGCATCTCTGAGCAAATGCAAAGCAGGTCTTGGCAGGTATATCTATATATGATCAGCAATGCCAAGGCACCTCTTGCTGTTAAAGCAGTACAGCAGACATGAGTGGCATTTTTAGGCTGTTTGTATGGAGCGTAATAATGTTTTAAGGTGGAATGTATTGTGCTTTACTCTTTTTTTAAAACATCTTTATTAGAGTATAATTGCTTTACAGTGTTGTGTTGGTTTCTGCTGTATAACAAAGTGAAATCAGCTAAACCTATACATATATCGCCATATCTCCTCCCTCTTGTGTCTCCCTCCCACCCTCCCTATCCCACCCCTCTAGGTGGTCACAAAGCACCGAGCTGATCTCCCTGTGCTATGCGGCTGCTTCCCACTAGCTATCTATTTTACATTTGGTAGTGTATGTACATGCCATACACTATGTACATGCCACTCTCTCACTTCATCCCAGCTTACCCTTACCCCTCCCCATGTCCTCAAGTCCATTCTCTACATCTGTGTCTTTATTCTTGTCCTGCCCCTAGGTTCATGAGAACCTTTTTTTTTTTAAGATTCCATATATATGTGTTAGCATACGGTATTTGTTTTTCTCTTTCTGACTTACTTCACTCTGTATGACAGACTCTAGGTCCATCCACCTCACTACAAATAACTCAATTTCATTTCTTTTCATGGCTGAGTAATATTCTATCATATATATGTGCCACATCTTCTTTATCCATTCATCTGTCGATGGACACCTAGGTTGCTCCCATGTCCTGGCTATTGTAAATAGAGCTGCAGTGAACAGTGTGGTACATGACTCTTTTTGAATTATGGTTTCATCAGGATATATGCCCAGTAGTGGGATTGCTGAGTCATATGGTAGTTCTATTTTTAGTTTTGTAAGGAACCTCCATACTGTTCTCTGAAGTGGTTGTATCAATTTACACTCCCACCAACAGTACAAGAGGGTTACCTTTTCTCCACACCCTTGCCAGCATTTCCTATTTGTAGATTTTTTCATGATGGCCATTCTGACTGGTGTGAGGTGATACCTGATGGTAGTTTTGATTTGCATTTCTCTAATGATTAGTGATGTTGAGCGTCCTTTCATGTGTTTTTTGGAAATCTGTATATCTTCTTTGGAGAAATGTCTATTTAGGTCTTCTGCCCATTTTTGGATTGGGTTGTTTGATATTTTGATACTGAGCTGCAGGAGCTGCTTGTAAATTTTGGAGATTAAGCCTTTGTCAGTTGCTTCATTGGCAAATATTTTCTTCCATTCTGAGGGTTGTCTTTTTGTCTTGTTTATGGCTTCCTTTGCTGTACAAAAGCTTTTAAGTGTCATTAGGTCCCATTTGTTTATTTTTGTTTTTATTTCCATTTCTCTAGGAAGTGGGTCAAAAAGGATCTTGCTGTGATTTATGTCATACAGTGTTCTATGTTTTCCTCTAAGGGTTTTACAGTGTCTGGCCTTACATTTAGGGCTTTAATCCATTTTGAGTTTATTTTTGTGTATGGTGTTGAGGGAGTGTTCTAATTTCATTCTTTTACATGTAGCTATCCAGTTTCCCCAGAACCATTTATTGAAGAGGCTGTCTTTTCTCCATTGTATATTCTTGCCTCCTGTATCAAAAATAAGGTGGCCATATGTGTGTGGGTTTATCTCTGGGCTTTCTATCCTGTTCCATTGTTCTATATTTCTACTTTTGTGCCAGTACCATACTGTCTTGATTACTGTAGCTTTGTAGTATAGTCTGAATTCAGGGAGTCTGATTCCTCCAGCTCCATTTTTCTTTCTCAAGATTGCTTTGGCTATTTGGAGTCTTTTGTGTTTCCAAACAAATTGTGAAATTTTTTTGTTCTAGTTCTGTGAAAAATGCCATTGGTAGTTTGATATATGCAAATCAATCAATGTGATAAAACATATTAATAAACTAAAGGAGAAAAACCATATGATCATCTCAATAGATTCAGAAAAGGCTTTGGACAAAATTCAACACCCATTTATGACAAAAATCCTCCGGAACGTAGGCACAGAGGGAACTTACCTCAACATAATAAAGGCCACGTATGACAAACCCACAGCCAACATCGTTCTCAATGGTGAGAAACTGGAACCATTTCCTCTAAGATCAGGAACAAGACAAGATTGTCCACTCTCACCATTATTATTCATTATAATTTTGCAAGTTTTAGCCACAGCAATCAGAGAAGAAAAAGGAATCCAAATCGGAAAAGAAGAAGTAAAACTGTCAGTGTTTGCAGATGACATGATACTATACATAGAGAGTTCTAAAGACTCTACCAGAAAACTACTAGAGCTAATCAATGAATTTGGTAAAGTTGCAGGATACAAAATTAACGCACAGAAATCTCTTGCATTCCTAGACACTAATGATGAAAAATCTGAAAGAGAAATTAAGGAAACACTCCCATTTACCACTGCAACAAAAATTTTAAAATACCTAGGAATAAACCTACCTAAGGAGACAAAAGACCTGTATGCAGAAAACTGTAAGACACTGATGAAAGAAATTAAAGATGATACAAAGAGATGGAGAGATATATGGATTGGAAGAATTAATATTGTGAAAATGACTCTACTACCCAAAGCAATCTACAGATTCAGTGCAATCCCTGTACTTTACTCCTGAGAGATGGCTTCGTTTGGTAGAAAGGGGCAAGCAGGTTTACATCCCAGTAAGGCTGCTTGCTGCGTCTGAAATATCAGGTAAGTTCCTTAACCTTTGTTAGTTAGTTTTGTCGTTTGCAAAATGGAGGTAGTAACATTTCAGGAGAAAGATAAAAATCAGAAATAGATGCCTTACTTTATAGCATAAACCAAAAACAATTCCAGATGGATTAAAGGGCTAATGTAATAAAGCTTTAATAATTTCAGAAGGCAGTATAGAAGAAAGGTTTTCTTAAGCATCATAAAATTAAATATTTCTAAATACAGAAAAAGTCACTATGAACACAGGTAAACATAGGTGACAGGGTGGAGAAGATAATTATAACAATAAAGCAGACATTGAGTTAATATTCATAACATGTTCAGTAAAACAAATATCCACAACAAATCAGTAAAATAAGTCAAATAAATAAGGCAATTCAGAGAAGAAATTTTATGTCACAATAAACTTACAGAAAGAATCAACTTCATTAATCAAAAAATTCATTTTTTTAAATGAGATTTCTTTGCATAGGATTAGCAAACATTAAAAAAGTAAGTGATGAGGAACAATGGCCACTTTCATACACTATTAGTGAAAGTATTTTTTAGTGAAGTCTCTGTTTTTCATTTTGGCATTAATTCCAAGATATAAAATGTGTATACCCTTCAACTCAACAATTCTACCTCTCGGAATCCATCAGGAATTCAGTTCTGCACAATAATGTATGCATCAATATTCTTATTGCAGAATGTTTTGCTGTATGGAAAAATTAGAGCCAACCTTTATTCATAGGAGCAGTTACATTATGGTATATCATTAGAATGAAAAATTAGAAATACAATAATGTTCATCAATAAGGGGGTAGCCAAATCAATCATGGTATATTCAATAATCCTGTGGAATATTACGCAGAGATTTAAAAGAATGAGGTAGATCCATAAATGAGATTATGGAAATAGTTCTCCAAGACCTGTTGTTAAATGAAGAAAATTGAATCATAGAATCACAAATACAGTATGGTCAAGTTATATAAAATGTACTTATATTTGTGTACATTTATGGAAAGAGACAGAAGAGCGACAAGAAGGATCACACCAGTTTGACGGTAGGGGCCTTTGTGTAATGTTCACATATATAGGTGAGGGATGATAGTCACACTTTCTTTTCTTTTTTTTTTTTTTATGCCCCACTATAGTATAAATTACATAGGTCATAGATTATTTTATATGCTCTGATAGTTTTATTTTATATGTTTGATAGTACTCACCATGCATCTACATATACATTTGTTAAACACTTACAAATGAGTGAATTTAAGAGTGAAATTGATGGAAGGGGGAGATAAGAGAAGGTGGATTTGGATGATACTAAGTACTCACTTAGGGTCCCTTTTTGCCTTCCCATACTCTTTTTTATTTTTGAATTTTTGAATTTTATTTATTTTTTTATACAAGAGGTTCTTATTCATCTATTTTATACACATCAGTGTATACATGTGAATCCCAATCTCCCAATTCATCACACCACCACCCCCACCTCCCGCCGCTTTCCCCGCTTGGTGTCCATACATTTCTTCTCTACATCTATGTCTCCATTTCTGCCGTGCAGACCGGTTCATCTGTACCATCTTTCCAGGTTCCACATATATGCATTAATATACGATGTTTGTTTTTCTCTTTCTGACTTCATTCTGTAGGACAGTCTCTAGATCCATCCACGTCTCTACAAATGACCCAATTTCATTCCTTTTTATGACTGAGTAATATTCCATTGTATATATGTAGGACATCTTCTTTATCCATTTGTCTGTTGATGGGCACTTAGGTTGCTCCCATGACCTGGCTATTGTAAATAGCGCTGCAGTGAACATTGGGGTGCATGTGTCTTTTTGAATTATGGTTTTCTCTGAGTATATGCCCAGTGTTTGGATTGCTGGGTCATATGATAATTCTATTTTTAGTTTTTTAAGGAACCTCCATATTGTTCTCCCTAGTGGCTGTATCAATTTACATTCCCACCAACAGTGCAAGAGGGTTCCCTCTTCTCCACACCCTCTCCAGCATTTGTTGTTTGTAGATTTGCTGATGGTGTCCATTCTAACTGGTGTGAGGTGATACCTCACTGTAGTTTTGATTTGCATTTCTCTAATAATTTGTGATGTTGAGCAGCTTTTCATGTGCTTCTTGGCCATCTGTATGTCTTCTTTGGAGAAATGTCTATTTAGGTCTTCTGCCCATTTTGGAATTGGGCTGTTTGTTTCTTTAATATTGAGCTGCATGAACTCTTTATATATTTTGGAGATTAATCCTTTGTCCGTTGATTCATTTGCAAATATTTTCTCCCATTCTGAGGGTTGTCTTTTCATCTTGTTTATGGTTTCCTTTCCTATGATTCTCTTGTATGGGACTTTATCCTGTATGGGACTGTTTATCCTGTATGGGACTCTGCATTTCCTGGACTTGAGTGGCTACTTCCTTCCCCATGTTAGGGAAATTTTCAACTGTAATCTCTTCAGACATTTTCTCCGGTCCTTTTTCTCTCTCTTCTCCTTCTGGGACCCCTATAATATGAATGTTGTTGCGTTTAATGTTGTCCTAGAAGTCTCTTAGGCTGTGTTCATTTCTTTTCATTCTTTTTTCTTTATTTTGTTCTGCAGCAGTGAATTCCACCGTTCTGTCTTCCAGGTCACTTATCCGTCTTCTGCCTCAGTTATTCTGCTATTGATTCCTTCTAGTGTATTTTTCATTTCATTTATTGTATTGTTCATCTCTGTTTGTTTGTTCTTTAATTCTTCTAGATCTTTTTTAAACATTTCTTGCATCTTCTCTATCTTTGCCTCCATTCTTTTTTTGAGGTCCTGGATCATCTTCACTATCATTATTCTGAATTCTTTTTCTGGAAACTTGCCTATCTCCACTTCATTTAGTTGTTTTTCTGGGGTTTTATCTTGTTCCTTCATCTGGTACATAGCCCTCTGCCTTTTCATCTTGTCTATCTTTCTGTGAATGTGGTTTTATCCTTAGGCTGCAGGATTGTAGTTCTTGCTTCTGCTGTCTGCCCTCTGGTGGATGAGGCTATCTAAGAGGCTTTGTACGAAAGCTTCCTCCACACTTTCGTACATTGAATTATTTAACTATTTTAGGTGAAGCATTTCCAATTTTTCACTCCATTTGATATACCATAATTTAACTACTCTCCTGTTGATAAAGGTTGTTTCTAATTTTTTCCTTACCACAAAATATTCTAAAAGAAGAATCTTTGTACATGCATTATTGTGTACAGTTGAATTCTTGATGGGTTCCTAGAAGTGGAATTGTGGGGTCAAAGGGTATACACATTTTATAACTTGGAATTAATGCCAAAATAACTTAAACAGAAGCCTCACCAAAGAATAGTTCCATTAACAGTGTATGAAGGGCTCATTGTTTTACATTACTTGCTTAATTTACTTACTTGGTGCAGAAGATGTCCTTGATATGCATTAGCGTTTTTCTTCTTTTAACCCTTTGCTCGAATGGAAAATAATTGTATAAATTAAGAAATATTCAGTTAGTGCCTTCTGTATGTCATGGGGAGAACTTATCTGTAAGGACCTTCCAACCTACCTGTGACAATTAGACAGATTCACTTGAAATGTGGATTTGCAAAAAGGAATTATAATCTGTAAAATGAAAAGTACAAATAAAAAATGCATGGGCAGTTGGAAGGGCTGCTGTGTATGGCTGTGCAGGTTGGGCACTGCACAACTGTAGCCTATGAAGTAAATCTCCTAGAGTTGTGCGGTGCTTGTCTGCTTAACTCTGTGCCACTGCGGTGACGTTGTAGATGATATGTGTGAGCTGGGGTCTTAGAGAAAGTCATGGGAGAGTTGTAATTTAGATTGATGATTAGGGAATAGGAAGCATTTGAGTCAGAAGAGATGAAGCAGTGTGATATTCCCAGTGGTAGGGATGGAAATAGCAAACCTTCAGGAAGAAGATGTTCAGGGCTGAGGACACAGCCACAGCCCCACGGCTTATGCTAGTTTACGCATGTGTATGCTTTTGTTCACTTCATTTGTGGCTTCTTTCATGGTTAAAATGATAAAGGCATAGTGTGGCCTTGATGTTTCAAGGCTTTGGAAACCATATATTCTTGGTTTAAACAGAGGTGAACAGGTTCTGGGTTGTTGACATACAATAGTCAAGCATACAAGAGACTGATCATAAACCAGAATGCAAAATCATTAATTTTCGTAGACCCTGTACCATTTCCTAGAATCAGAGCATCCCTTTCCCATTGTCATATCAGAGCTTGATGCAGGCTAATATTCCTATCTATCCTACTTTTGTCATGCTATTTTACAACTTACCCAAGGGTTTCTGGTACAGTTAGTCCTTTCTGTCTCCCCACTCCCTTTTATGAGTTGGTTCTTGGCTTTTTACCCCTATTAAAGTTTTATTGTACCTTTTTTAAGCTGCCTTTTTTTTTTTAGAAGACAGGCATACAATAAATAAACGTATATTACCTATGCTTGCCACAAACTTCTATCATTACTGCATCGCTTCATGTTGCGCATGTTACAATTAAGTTGTTAATTTTCTTTAGTTAGCTACATTTTTCAGATCATTTTTTGCCCCCTCCCCAAGCAAAACAAATCCGCCCTTTCATGTGTGTTCTTTCTTTGTTTCTGCATTATCTGTGCTAGAATATCTTATTTACCTGTGTCTTCATGACTAGATTCTAGAGTTCCAAAGAGATCAAAGGCAGTGTATGTTCATGCATGGGCTAGACACAATGCCAAGTGCAGGCTATAAAATAAATGGTCGATTACAGCATAGCATGAACATTCTCGTGTTGGAGGCATACAGTAATAGGGGAGCATTTAGAAAGAACCATGGAACTGAGGATAATGCTGACTGATTTGTGGGAGGGGGGCTGGAGGTGAGCAGGTAGAAAGAGTAAGCAAACAGCATTGCCATAGTAAGGGAGATAGAATGCATAGCAGACTGTATGGCAAAAGCTTGGAGTGCAATGAATGGAAGGCTGAGAGACATGATCGAGTGAAGACAAGAGCCAGATTAGGACTTTGTAAACTTTACCTTGGGGTTTATCTGGGAAAATGATGGCACAGAATCAGGTTCTCTGCCACCGTGCTTCCTAGCTGCAACCTAATTGCCTTGCATCTGTCCTGAGTGGTGGAGTTATGGGCTAGGCAGGAGCCCCTGGAGATTTGCTGGAGTCCAGGACCAGAGAGCCAAGTTGGGAGCCAAGTCAAGCCTGGAGTGCAGTGGTGGAAAGCCCTTGGGAGTATCAGGACACCTTGCTTCCTGGAGAGAGCTGAATCTGCAGAACGCTGTGGACTCTGGGATTAAGGGCAGCACCATCCCTGAAAGTGTCTCCTGGAGGACTTCCTGACCCGTTGGGACCTGTGTTGAGAAAAGAGAATGCATAGGTTGAGTCTTTCCTTTAATGTGAGCAGGAGAACACCAGCTTCTCCCGCTGAGGGACACAAGGAGGAAATGTACTTCCTTGTCATGGTGTATTAGTCCGGTAGTCTCAGGTTAATCTGTAACAAAAATCCCCCAAACGTCAGTGACAAAAATACAGCAAATTTCTTTTTCATATTACATGTCAGTTGCCCATCACCAGAGGTCTCTACATCAGGGACCTGGGCTGATTGAGGTGCCACCATCTGGAAAGTCAGTAGTTACTATAGCAGGAGGAGGGAAAGATGAATAATTGCACACTGACCCTTAAATATTTTCACTCAGAAGTGATGCACGTATTCATTGGACAGAACAAGTCACATGGGTACAAGGAACTTTGGGGGTTGAGGGGCGTGTAATCCTTTCTGTGCCAGAGATGGCAGGAACTGTGTATTGGCAAACAGTGGAAATGTCTGCCACATTTGGGAATGGCAGCTGCCAGCCTAGCCATTGCTGGTCCATAAGTCCATGGTCCTACCTCCTACCAGATTACTGCTTAAGGACCTCAGTTGCTGGACCTGAGCCTCAGGGGTGAATAGAGCCTTGAACGGGCAAAGGAAGGCAACCTAAAAGGGACCCAGAACCCAGAGAGAGGAAAGATATGCAGAACACTGAGAATAGGTAGCAACTCCTGTAGGGGTTGGCAAATTATAGCCCATGGACCAAATCTGGCCCAACCAGCTTGTTTTTGTGTGGCCACAAGCTACAAACAATCTTACAGCTGTAAACGGTTGAGAAAAAATCGAAAGAAAAATAACATATCAAGGGCTTTACAATGTGTCATACATTCTTCTAAGTCTTTACATTTATCAGCTCAATTAATCTTTATGACAATCCTGTAAAAGAGGTCCTAGTAGTCATTTTGTAGAAGAGGCCACTGAAGCTTCTAGATAGGTTAAGTAGATGGGTCCAGCTAATGAGTCATTCAGCTGGAACTCAAACCCGGGAAGTTGTGCCCTAGAGCAATCTGCTTCCCTAAGCGAACAGTTCTTCAACACTGTGAGTGCAATATTGAAGCGACAAAAGAAAGATGCAGGCAGCGCCTTCTGGTGAGTTCCCAGGAAAGATCACCGTATTTCAGGGAAGCAAAGAAAGTCTCCATGGGAAAAGGAGGCCCCATTTCTACCATGATAATAGGGAACGCTAACTTTGAACCCCGATTAAACAAATTGTTACCCATGCCCCCGCCCCAGAATAACTCTGTTCTTCTCATTAGTAGACTTCAGACCTGTGTTACAAAAATTATACTCAGTTATTACTGTTGTATTTTGAATTAAGCCAATGAAGAATTTATGGAAATTGACTTTCTCTCTTGTACACAATATCCTCAATTTTTCCTCTTGGCCAGCAAAGCCTGAGGCCCTTTAGAGAAGAAGCTTGCTCACCCCTGAACAAGTGCTGTGGAAGTTGAGGAGATTGCCAGTAACATTAATGAAAACAATGATACAAACATTTAGGAAGTTCAGTAATAACATACAAAGCCTTTGTGTAAATAAAAAAGATTTTACTTTAGCTTTTTTTAACATGAAATTTTCAAACATACTCAAAATAGTAAAAGAGTGGTAAAATGGACCCCAGGTACCCAACACCTAGTTTCAACAAACACCTAGTTTTTACATATTGCTCCAACTGTTCTGTCCCTGGACATTTGGGTATTGTAAACAGACATCCTATCATTTCACTGGAAAATATTCCAGGATGTTTCTATAATAGATGAGGACATCTGTTTTTTTGTTTTTGTTTTTTTAAAGGCATAGCCACAAAATTCGGAAAAATTGCCTTAAGGTTATAAAAGAAGTCTATGTTCAGTTTTTCTTAATTGTGTCAAGAAAAGCAGAACTTCTCAGTGAAGTGGCATGCGTGTGGAGGAGGCCATGAGTGCTAATTTGTTCAAGCCAAGAAAAACAAGGAAAAGAAAAAAAGGAAACAAAGTAAAAAGAAAACAATGAAGATACAAGGAATAAAATTAAGTATATCAGTTGCTTACGATGAACATGACGAGCTCCCTTATTTTATACAGATTCAGTTAACAAAACCCAGCAACATGAAGCACTTTTAAATCAGAGCTGAAAATTGGTTTAAATTACAGGACTGTGCAAAGAGATACCAAGAAAAATAGAGGTTGTAATTTAATATCAAATTTATGGGAGTAACTAATAAGAAAAAAAAGATAAGGTGTTAGAAGGTAAAGCCTGGAGCTTTTGGAGTAGGAGGAGTTGTTGCCCTACCCTCTGTGCCTAAACAAAACGCTAATGAAGCACAGCAGAAACAAACACAATTTTGTTTTATGTTATAAAATGATGACTCTTTAATGCTCTAGGGGCTGATCAGAGAGTTTTCGTATCCACACTCCCTTCCCTGTGTTTGTCAACTGCATCATATAATAGTTTCTATATAAGAGAAATTTCTAGGAAGGAAGAACTTCAATGACACACTAGTTGACAGGTCTTAGAAGTGCAAAACACTAAACTTACAATTTTAATTCTTTGGGGCTGAGATCATTCAGTGTTAAAGATCAATAGTCATTAAATAAAGACCCTAAAACAGTGCCTGACGTATATTAAATGGCAATAAATATTAACTATTACAATTAAAAAAAATCAAGCATGGGAATTTGAGGTTAAAAGCACTGAATGGGATAAATAAGGACATTACTTAATTATAGGCACAATATAAAGGAAGATATATTAGTCATAAGCATAGAGACATCAAACAAGACTGAAAAATAAAAGCAGAACTTATTAAAATGCAAAAGAACTTGGTATTAGTAAAATTTTAGGTACAGTCTTGCTATATATCTTTCAGCATGACCCAGACCCGGCAAACTGTGTGTTATAATAAAATTGAATATATTTAACTTTGAATTTTGTGAAGGGGAAAGGTATGTGTATTTTTCTACATCTGTGGAATACTTTCAAGAATTGATTATGTTCTTAGCCCCAAATTTTCATAGTCCATGTTCTCTAATCATAATCTAGTAATTATAAACAATTTTAAAAAGAAAGCAGTACTAAAGTGATGACCAAAACCATCTTAATTATGTTAATAAGATTCTTCTAAATTATCCTTGGATCAAAATAGAAGCCAAAATTTGAATTACAAACTACTTCAAAAGCCGTTAAATTATGGGATATACCAAAAGCTGAACTCAGGGAAATGTATTCCCTTAAACATCAATATTTACAAAGTAAAATAAAAGAACTTCAAATGTGTCTTAAGAATTTAGAAAAAAAACATAAAAATAAAACCTATAGAAAAAGAAGTAGTAAAGATAAAGGCTGAAATTGTTGAAGTAGAAAATAATAACTTGTAGACAAGTTAAGCGAGTCCAAAATCTGGTTCTTTGAAAAGCCCGTTAAAATCGATAACCTCTTCATGATTGTAGTTGAGAAAAAGAGAGAGCCAGCAAAAATGTGTATAATTAGGAACAAGAAAGCAGATAAAACCACAGATAGAGAACAAATTAAAAGATTTGTAAGAGGATACAGTGTAAACCCTTGGGACAGTAAATTTGAGATCCCAAAGGAAATGTTTAGGATGCAAATTATAGGTCATTTCTGGGGCTGGCCTAGTCAGGGAAGCCCCACCAAGCTTATTTCTCCCAGCGGTTTCAACTGGAAGTTCTGGACAAGAAACCGAAAGGAACTGCCTGAGGCCTCTGAACAGTAACCAGTACAGACCAATGGGGAGGGAGTCAGCACTTGAACTGCTGGTACAGTGGTAAGGCTGCTGGTTTTCCTCTTTCATCCCAGCTGAAACCTGAACTGTGCAGAGGGGGTCCATCGCCACAGATTAAGAGAGAAACCCCCTGTTTCTGGCCAGAGGACCAGGAAAAGGGGGCCTCCTACAAACCAAAGAGTGTGGGAGAAATCTTTTTTTCTTGTTTCCTTTTGTCTCTCAGCCTCATCCTCACCTCCAGGGTGGCCTTATTGTGGCACCAAGTGGGGCCTCAGCGAGGTGCAGGCACCTAAAACCTTGAGAGAAAATGGTCTCTAGCCAGAAGAATCAGAAAAAGGGACCCCCGCCCAACCCGGTCCAAAGGGCGATGGGGGAGGTCACCCCGTTACTGTTTCCCTTGTCTCTCACCATTTCGCCGGAGGGCAGCCCTGGTTGCACAGAAGTGTGGGCAGTGGGGTGTGTAAGACTCATCCCCACCTGTCTGTCCAGAGGAAATGGGGAGACTCACACCTGTCATGGTGAGTACGTGACTGTGCATTCATCAAACTTAGGGACGTGTGTACCAAAAGGAATGAATTTAACTGGATATAACTTCAAAATTTAAATTTAAACCAGAAAGCTTATACATTCATTAGGGAAGAAGACAGTTTGCATAAATTAATTATTGTAGAAGATATTAGAAACATGGTACAAGGTCTCCTATTTAAAAGTCACAAGAATCAGGCCACTATACAACTAAGTTCTCTATAGATCAGAAAGCAGTTTCCGCATATGAGTGGTATCATACAGTGTTTGTCTTTCTCTGTCTGACTTAACTAGTGAATATAACAAAAAAGAAGCAGACTCAGATATAGGGAACAAACTAGTGGTTACCAGTGGGGAGACGGAAGCAGGGAGGGGCAATATTGGGGTAGAGAATTAATAGGTACAAACTTTAGGTATAAAATAAGCTATAAGGATATATTGTACAACAGAATATAGCCAATATTTTCTAAAAACTAAATGGAGTATAACCTTTAAAACTTGTGAATCACTATATTGTATACCTGTAACTTATATAATTTTGCACAGCAACTAATAAAAAATTTTGATTCCAAAAAAATTTTTTAAATAATAACAATTTAAAAAAGCAGTTAATCCTGATATTACTACACTATTGCGGGCTATAAAGAAAGACAGTCTAACACTAATAGCAAAATATGATTTTAAAGAAGTATAAAGCACAAAAACTACAGACGAATATCATGTGATTATAAATATCAAATAATCTAGCATTGTGTCAATGAATGATATGCTATGACTAGGTAGGCTTTTTCCAAGAACAGAAGGACATTCAGTGTCAGGAAATTTATCAGTATAATTCATTTCTATAACAAAGAAAAAAACTATTAAAATGCTTCCAAAGGCAGTTCTTAAACGTCGGCAGATATTAAACTTAAGTTTGAGTAAGAATATGTGGGAATTTCATAAATAAAGGCTGTTTACAAAGAAAAAATCAGTGGCTAATGTCTTAAGTGGCAAAACATTCAAATCATTTCAGTTAAAATCAGGAGCTAGACAAGGGTGGCTACTGTCACCATTAGTATTCAGTATTGTTTTGGAGATTCTAATGTAGTAAGGAACGAAAATGTAAAAATTGATATAAATAGAAAAAGAATAGTTACATCATCTGTGCTCATTATAAAATTGTATGCCTAGAAAATGCATGATAGGCTGATAAAGTACTAGAATTAACAAAGGCTTTGTCCACAATAAATATACAAAAGTCAGTAGATTTTCTTCTCAATTAGCAAAAATGCAAGAAATGGGAATAAAGAAACACATCGCATTCACACTTGGTGTCTGCAGTTTACCTGTATGCTGTGGGGAGCTACTGCCGGATGCGAAGCCTGGGAGAAATAGGATCAGGTTTGCATTTTGAAAAGAATGGCTTTGGCAGCTCTGAAGAGACTAGTTTGAAGCAGGGAGACCAATTATGAGGCTCCTGCAGTGATCCAGGCCAAGACGATGTGGCCTCAAGCAGTGGCAATGGCAGCAGAAAAGAATAGAAAGGGACGGATCTGAGAGATCGAGCAGGGAATAAAGGATTTGCCATCAGCTGATTGGAAGGAAGGGAGAGCGAAGAGTTAGAGATGAATCCCTAGATCCTGGCCAGGAGGCTGGCGGGAGGGGCTGCTGTTCCCTGAGTAGGAACACGGGAGGATGCACTCGTGCCACGTGTTGGGGGTTGGGAACATGTTCCTTTTGGGCATGTCGTGTCTGTGGGATATGAGTATCCAGCAGGCAGGTGGTTATGTGGGTTTGGAGCCGAGAGCGAAGGATGCATCTGAGGAAGACATTTGGGTGCCATCAGCAGGTTTGCCTGATATGCCCAGTGCAATTACTGGACCAGTGTTTCTTTCCACGGGAAACTGATCTTCAAATGCCTGGCGTAAAGAATGTTTTCCTTTTAGTCCTCCAGCCCTGTATACCTCTCTTTTTGTCCACTTTGCTCCACACCTCAGAAGTCTGTCCAATGTGGACTCTCTTGATCTCTGGTTCCTGACCACCTTTGGCCTTGACCAAAGTTTGTGCTCCTGCCAGGCTGTCTTCTCTTGTGGCTACAGCAATTCTGTAAACTTCTGGCAGCTGTTCCCTTTCGGCCTGGAAGTTCTAACAGCTCTCTGCTGGTATTCTACTCTACCTGATCCTTGCCCACACCTTTATAATTAGTCCCTTCATTAAATTCCTCCTAATCTTCCCATTTGATGTGCTGTTTCCTGTTTGCTACATCATCTGGTCAGTGAGTTGGCTGCATCAGAATCAGCTGCGGTGCCTATTAAAATCCAGCTCTCTGGGCTTCATCCCATAGTTACCGAAACAGAATTTCTAGGGATGAAACCAAAGACTCAGCAGTGTTTCCGGTATCTCAGGTGATTCTGATCAGGTGATTCAGATTGGGGAACCTTCCCTAGCGTTCCTGGTGACACTTCTGAGACAACATAATATCATTAGCCAAATGTTGGAGGTTAAACAAACAGTTCAATCCCAGGCTCTGCCATTGCCCTTGTGTGACCTTGCACAACATGATCTCACTTGTCTAAGCCTGGAGTTCCACAGATGTAAAGGGAGCTCACAGTTCCTTCCTCATATTGTTATTGAGAGGCTTAAATGAGGTAACCCACGTAAAACGGCAGGATGACCCTAAGCTTCCAGTGTTCGTTCATATCTGTTGATAGTGTCCAATCTCCAGACACTCAGAATTTACCAGCTTTAGGGCAAATAAGGTTTGGTCCCTGTATTCAGTCTGTGAAGGACACAGAAAAGCAAGATCATTTCAGTAAAATGCAATTATATTCTTCACTGTTTATAAACTCCTAATTTGAGTTTAGGAACTTTCACTGATGTCAACAAAGCTGTGTCCCAGAGCAGATGTTTGTCAGCTCCGTACTATGGAGTGGGGTTAGCAGTTGCTTGGACAGTGTTGCTTTGAACATATGAACAAATGGATTTACAAACCTATGGATAGAGATGTTTTGTGATGAACTACTTTGGGAGTGCAGGAGAGGCTGGTTGAAGCAGCGCAGGTTTCAGAGACATTTTTGACATGTCGTAGACACTTCAAGCTGTCCATCCGTTGGGCAAGGAGTCAGGGCAAGTGTTTCACTGACAGCTAATAGCACACTGAGTCCATGGAATGTGCATGTGTGGGATCGTTGGGAAAGGCACAGTTTGGTATGACGGGGACGCAATATTAGAAACGGCTGGTGAACTGAGGTCATTCTTTATTCAGCTAATATTTATTGAATTCCTGCTATGGGTCAGGCACTGCTCTGGGTGTTGGGAACACAGACCAGTGCAAAATAGTCCTTGTCTGTCCTGATGGAGCTTACATTCTAATAAGAGTTTTAGTCAATTAACACGTGAGTAAATGTATAATGTGAAATGATAATTGCCATAGAAAAGTATTATAAAGCAGGATAAAAGGAAAAGGATGTGTGGGCCAGGGAGGGTGGGTAGGGGGATAATATGGGGCAGCCAGGGAAGGCCTCTCTAACAAGCTAACCTGAGGGGCATGCAGGAGCTGGCCAAGTGGATATCTGGGGAAAAAGTTTCCAACAGAGGGAACACAATACAAAGACCTTGACGCAGAGCATGCTCGATGGCCTGGAGAAACAGCAGGGAGCCTGGGTGACTTGAGCAGAAGGAAAATGAAAAGCGTGCTGAGAGACAAGATCTGAGAACTGGTGGGAGTCGTAGCTCATGTAAAGCTTGGGTAGCAGTGGTGAGCATCTTTGCTTTTACTCTGGGTGAGGTAGTAAAGCATCATTGGGTTTTGATAGCATCTGACTTGTTTACAAAGGGTCACACTGGCTGCTGTGTTGAGAATAGATTGTAGGGGGAGCAGGAGGGAAGCAGGGATACCACTTGGGAAGCTGTTGTAATAACTCAGGGGAGAGGTAGGGGTGGACCAGCCAGGCAGCAGTGGCGGTGGTGAGAAGTGGTCAGACACTTGTATTTTTTTGTGTGTGTGTGTGGTACGCGGGTCTCTCACTGTCGTGGCCTCTCCCGCTGCGGAGCACAGGCTCCGGGCGTGCAGGCTCAGTGGCCATGGCCCACGGGCCCAGCCGCTCCGCGGCGTGTGGGATCTTCCCGGACCGGGGCACGAACCCACGTCCCCTGCATCGGCAGGCGGACTCTCAACCACTGCGCCACCAGGGAAGCCCAGTTGATGTATTTTGAAGGTAGACCTTCATGTTTTGATGATAGATCGCACGTGAGTGCATGCACGAAGGAGGAGGAGCAGTTCAGACCGACTCAAAGTTTTTGAGCCGAGCAGTTAGAAGCTCACAGTTGTTAGCTGCATCAGAACTGCAGGAGGAATAGGGCTGTTGGGTAAGAATGAAAATCAGGAATTCTCCTTTAGATATGTTTAGTTAGATATGGTGGAACAGGCAGCTGAGGTAGAGAGTCTGAAGTTCAGGGGAGAAGTCCAGCTGCAGGTATAAATTCAGGAGGCATTAGTGTATAAGTGGCATTTAAAGCCTTGAGATTGGGTGAGTTTTCTTAGGAAAAAAGAGCTGCAGGGACCGGATGCTGGGACAACCAATATTTAGAAATCAGGGAGACTAGGAGAAAACAGAAAGGAGTCAGAAGGACCAGGTGGTGAGGTAGAAAGGAAGGGGGGTGAGACTTGTCTTAGATGCTAAAACAAAGTGCTTCTAGAAGGAGGGATGGTGGAATCAAATGTTCCTGATATGTTGAGTTTGATGATTGAGAATTGACAATAGCATTTGACCATGTGGAATAAGTCATTGGTGACCCAGAAGAGCTGTCTCAGTGGGGCGATGGGGATAAAACTCCTGGTGGGAGTGGGTTCTGGAGAGAATGGGCCCTGAGGATTTGGAGAACAAGAGAAAGGACAACAATTTTGAGACCTTTTATTCTAAAGGAGGGAAAGAGATATGAGTGGGAACAGGAGATGGATACGGGGACTTGGGGTAGAGATATAAAAAGATATTTCTGTGCTGATGGGAATGATCTGGTAGAGAAGAGGGAAGTGGGAAAAGAGTAGACAAGGGCCAAGTGATGACTCGAAGTAGGCGCGAGGGTCTAGCATATGAACGGAAGGCTCGGTTTCAAGTAGGAGCTCCTGGAGCTACGAGAGAGAAGACAAAGCAAGTGGGCCCATAGAGAAGATGGGCGGGTGGGGGATGAGAAGGAAGAATTGCGGAGCTCTGTTCTTCTGGCTGCTCTGCTCTCAGAAGTAAGAATTAGAACTCCATTCAACAGTGAGGATGGACAGTGGACATTGGAAGGAGGTGGGTGACTGATGGGATTAGGGACACGTACATGGAGATGCCCAGGAGCACTAAGGTCCTCTTAAGTTACTGGCGTTGAATTTCAGTGGTAACCAGTCACCAGGGTCATGTTTTATTCTCCAGCCTTATTCAGCTGGGCATCATTGCATAGACAGAGTTGAATTTTTCTAAGGTTGGGGTTTTGCCAGGCAGATGTATCTAACCAAATGAGAGAGAGGCAAAATATGCTGTGTAAGAAGTTTAGCTTTATTCTCTAAGCACTGGGGGTCATCTATGATGACGTGTGCTTTACGAGGATAAATGTGATAGCCATGACAAGGGGGAAACCTGCACACTGTCACAGTGGATGGTAAGAGCTGATATTGATTGCTTTCATTTCAGCCACCCTGACCTTGGTGCTTGCTTTCAGTTTGATTGACTATTAGAAGTCTGGACCTCTCAGTAGACTTGTATCTTTTGTCCACAGGCAAATGATAACTTCCATTTCCACAGGAGGTTGAGGGAGCATCCACTCCCATTCCCCCTCGTCACAGTCTTCAATAAACCATGTGCCAAGTCAGCAAGCTCTGAGAGGTCTGTGCTTCCCAAAGCTAATTGTAAAACTTTGGTGCATCACAGAGCACACGTGTTGTGCCACTCTTTCGATTCAACTGGGCCAACTATTCTCAGGTGCAAAATATATTCTATGAGTTAGATATCTATCTAAAGAGTACATTTTGTAAAGCCAGATGAAATTGCATTTTCAGCTAGAGAAATATCAAATATCAGAATGACCTCCAAGGACCAAAACATCCAGGAACACTGTGTATTTTATTAAGTAGAGGGAGCTAAACAAAATCCATTGTGTGGGTATGTATAAAATGTGTTTACACCAGAATCATCTATCTTGGGATGGCCTTCTCATGACTACTTTATATATACCCTCAGGACCAACTCCATGTCTTTTTTATTATTATTATTCATGTAAAGAAAAGCCTTTACATGAATTAAGAACCTTAAAAATTATTCCATTACGCTGTGTTGATTTTGTTCAGATTCGTTTCATATCTGGTGAAACGAATTTGTTTCTCAATAAAACAAATCGGGAAAGCCCTGCTGACAAGGCTTACAATTAAACTGGATATGAAATTCCTTAATCTGCAGTTGTCACAGAGAGATGAAACGTTCACAACAATTTTGTGGAAAAGTGTCTCTTGAAATGCTTCCTTTCTCCTCCTCTTTGGCGGAAACCATTAAAGCTCACGTTTGCTGACGGGAGATGATTATTTAGTGCTGAACTTGGTATCAGTCTTCTGGTGTGGTAATTTAGTTTGAGGCCTGAGTTTTTAAGTTACTGAAAACTTAACATTGAGATGCTTAAGTCTCCCCTAAGACTGCTGAAAAACTCCCTCTGCCCACCAAGCTGTGAGGAGTGTCCGCTAAAATGGAAACTGAAATATTTGGGTGATGAGCCTGGGTCCTCCCTAGTTCTTCTCCTCCCCCTCCCTCTTTTACTCAGTCGTGTACGGAGCGGCCACCACAGTGCTGGACACCGTAAACACTCCAGACTTAGGGGAGGACACAGTTCTCACCCACAAGAGTTCATAATTCGGGGAATACTGGGCAAATTGTGCTAGGTCGGTTACCATATAGGTTATAGACCTTGTTAGGTAACCAGTACTTCATTGGGATGATGCTTTTCCGTTGACAAATAACGTACTGTCAGTTACTACAAGATTCCCTATTGTGTAATCCAAAGTGAGTTTGAAAAACTAGGCAAAAATACCCTCCACTCCGTCCCCCCGCCCCCATGCACACAATGAAGGGGGCAGCTTCTCTTCGTTTGCTCTATAGCTTCTGGGTCTGGCTGAATGCCAACAAAAGTAGACGGTGACAAGGATATGAATTTAATCACCTGGGAAGAAAGAAGCTTAAATTCTTTTTTTTTTTAAACCGCTAATTTTTATTCACTTATTTATTTTTTATGGCTCTGCTGAGTCTTCATTGCTGCGCGCAGGTTTTCTCTAGTTGCAGCGAGTGGGGGCTACTGTTTGTTGCGGTGCGCAGGCTTCTCACTGCGGTGGCTTCTCTTGTTGCGGCGCACGGGCGTAGTTGCTGCGCGGCATGTGGGATCTTCCCAGGCCAGGGATCGAACCCGTGTCCCCTGTGTTGGCAGGTGGATTCTTAACCACTGCGCCAACAGGGAAGCCCAAGAAGCTTAATAAATTCTTGGTTTTATCACTTAGCATTTTTAGTACCATTGAGGAAAATAAGGGCCCTGGATACAGATCATCAGTTGGATGGAGCCCAGATGTGGGTATAAAGCATAGAAAGTGTTGAAGGTCATGCATCAGTCACTCCAGCCATACGTGTGCGTATCTGGTTGTATAACACTATCAGCAATAACATTGTCAAATATGCAGGCGGCTGGAGGATAAATATGGAAGTCAAGTGAAAGGTAAAAGTGAGAATGGAAGAATAAATGACAATGAACACTTATCTCTCAATAAGAGAAATGATTTCAAATGCACCTTCCTTCAGGCCAGCTCTGACAGGTCTCTAATACAAAATCCTTTGCTTAACATAAGCGGCCTCTGAGAGTTAGGGACCCTGTGCTCTGCCACCTCTGCTCAGCACAAGGATGAAGGGAGTAGACCTGGCAGCCGGTGTTAAAGGAGCTTAGCTCAAAGGGAGGATCAAGGGAAATGTGACAGACAGTGAGTGCTGGGTAGAGATAACAGCTGCATGATGGGTGTTTAGAAACGTGTGAAAAATTGGACAATGCAACAAATAAAATGGAGAGGGGGGAAGACTACAGTTTTTAGATCAGCATGCACAATGATGCTAGTTTAGACAAAAAGGAATCAGGCAGGCATTCCCATAGACGCAGACTAGAGGACGTGAAGGAAGAGAAATTTATACGTATACACTTAATATACATTTTACGTGTACGTGTACACGGAGTCCAACAAATCTTTAGTGCCTGAGCAAATACAGATTGACGAGACCAATGGTGAATCTGTGCTACCTAATAGGTTTATCCTTGTCCTAATTATTTTTTATGGATCACTACCCAGAATGGATATAAAAAGGAATGGCTTTAACCTTTCTCTCAGGCTGATTAGAGTTTTACTCTCTTTTTTCTCTTCTCCTTTCTAAATCAATGAAAAAAAATTTGTCTAAGAAACAGTAAATTGAGCCACTCTGACCTTTTGGTATCTGGTTAAAGCAAAAACGTAAGTGATTGTCTTCAGACATCTTATTGATGAGTCTTCCAGAAGAGAAACATAAGCCACCTGGCTTCCTGATTACTTTTCCTGCATATCTAGTCCTTTCTCTCTTAACATTTTACCATCAGGAGCCTAAATCTTCACGAATAGGTTCTGTGTTTTCAGAACAGGTAATTCATGTAAGTTCCCTGGACTAAATGTGTCAGTGTATAGATCCCACTGGGCATTTATAGTTTAAAATGATCCTTTTTTTTTTTTTTTTTTACGCCCTCTATCCTCATCCTAACAGTATGGTGAAAAATTGGCTTGCATGTGTTAGGGCGCTTTTTCTTTCCTTGACAGTAGTGATGGCCATGTTTTGAAGTATCTCACAACTGTGCAGTGTGATCTCTCGCCACGCCTGCCAGTTCAGATATTTCAGATGTAAAAACGTTCAGGTAGGCTTCCAGATGATTTAAATTGACTACATTTTCTGAAAAGTCAGGAATTTGAAGCTGAAAAGGAATTTTTATATATACTTTTTCTTTACTGAAAGCTGGTACCGTGTTTTAGCATATGGTTGTCATATGAGGTAATTAAATCATTAGATTCTAGCAATGCATTTATTTTAGAGACTAAACGAAGCAAATCATACTAGGAACGCTCACCCTCCCCTTCCTCAACTCCCCTCTCAGCTCTCTAATGCCTTCCCTAGAGGAATATCTCGTGTGGGACCAAAGAAAAGCTTTTTCATATTGCTGACAATTACCTGAGATTATCAGTTATCTTACAAGAGGCAATTATAACTCACAGAAGTACCAACATAATTATTACAACGTTTTCAATGCGGTGAGCTTAAATGTACTGATAGCTTGAGCACAAATGATGTTGCTGTGACTTTATTAGTCAAATTATTTAGAATACACAGACTACAAGTTAAGTCACTTCATTCAGTTGTGACCAGTTAATGCAAGTCCTAATGTTACAAGTACACAGCTTTAGACAATCTGTGGACCTCTTTCTCCTGTTTATGACTGCAGCATGTTCATTAAGGCCATACCATAAAGCAGACCATCTTTAGGCAGAACCGTGTAATCATAGGGATGCAGACCCAATTTGCATCAGGATCCCTTAGCTCACACAGTCATCGAATAGTGTATGACACTTGAAAGCAAAGGTGCAGCCACTGCGCCTCTATAAATCATCAAAAAGAATAAAACTGTGCTCCATGTACTTTAGAATGGACATAAGTATATTGTACTACATTGATTAGGAAGACAGTCCCAGAGCACTTTTAGATTTTTGTGCAGGGGAAAGAATATAAGAATGTCATCCAGACTTGCTTTGAAATTCTGATATCACTTAGGCTCATTCTTAAGCTTTAGCTATTTTGACTCTTCTTTATTAGTAACTAATATATCTAAAGATGTCTGGTGCCTGGCAAAGTGCCTGGCATACGGTCGGTGCGCAGTAAGTGGTAGATCATATTACGTGCAGAGTGATGCTGGAGGAGTTTCCTAGGGGGTGGGGAGGTTAGTAGGGGGTGGAGAGGTTACCTTAAGGGTGTGGAGAACACCTGGAAACCTCTGGAAAGTTGTTTAGCCACTGAGAGTCTAACTGAGGGAACAGAGCAGTGCCATCATGAAGTTGGATTTCTTTCATTCCCACGTGATGGGCTTGCTTGTCTGTTGGTATAAACAGGCTGGACCTCAGTCCCAGACCATTGACTTTTGTCCCCCTCTGCTGACTGTTTAATGCATTCCCAGCTCTCCTGCCTTTCAAATCTAGCTCTGTTGCCGGGAGCCACCATCATAAGCCTTCAGTTTCCACGTTTTCTTTCTTTAAGAGCTCACCTGTTTCTTTCACAAACATTTATTGAACACACGCTGTGCACCAGGCCCTTGTGCCTGACATTGGAGATACTGAGCTAAAAAGACAGAGCCGTGCATTCCAGGAACATGTGTCCCAGCTCAGAAGCCCTATGGAGACCTGGTAGTATTGAACGATGCTCGGGGCACACTTCCTGAAGCCTTTCTTCAAGAGGCCAGAGGTGCTCAGAATGATGGTGGTGCAGTAGGTTACAAAACATCATTCCCAGGAATGTTCTGTATGTGTTATCTAGTGAGGGCTGAGAAGGGTGACATGCTCTTGTGTCACTGAGTGATTTCCCTTTACCCGCAGTTTAGCACAAGTTTATTCATAAGTTAGGGAATGTCAGGTGAGCACTGTGCTAAATGCTTGAAATACAGTGCTAAGTAAGTTTTGTCATTCTGTAACCTTTCAGGCATAGGGAACATATTGGAAGGAGGAATGGGGTAAAAGGCTATTTTTACTTTATCAAGATACAAGTATTGGCCTCAGAGCTAACAAGACAGTATTTCCCATTGAAAGGCTTATCTCTCTGTAGTAAGACAGGCCTTCAGTCCTATAGGGAACCTGTTTCATGTGGTTTGGTGGACCCAACTGTGCCCCACCCATGGTGGTAGGCATATGACTTACGCCTGGTAGTTCCCCATCTCTTTGGCCACAATGATTAGTTCAGATGTGGGCATGTGATCCAAACTAGGTCAATTGGAAATCCATGTAAGACTTTTTTGCCAAAGCTATTGGAGACAATGGCCTCCTTTTCCTTGGGGTTGCTAAGCTGGTAGGAAGTCAGTCTGGGGCTGCTGTTGACCACCATCTTTGCCTGTTGGAAAGGAGAAGAGAAACTGAACCTGAATAGCATTGTTTAATGCCCCAGATTCAATCATGAATGAAAATAATATTTCCCAGTTTTGTGTGTGTTAATCACCTCCCTCCGATGACCCATTTCAAGGATAAATAGGTAGACATAAGCTAATTTAAATTTGATTGAGTTGCAACTAAAATAATTCTTACAAACTTAGCCATTCAAAAGCTAAGACATTACCAATAAATTCTGGTCGATTTTATAACAGTCTCAAATGTCTAAGCCGTATCGCCTTTGGAAACCACCTAATGTATGTGTGTGACTGATTGTGATACTTTATATGACATGTCATATCCTGTTGGGCAGGCACCCAGCAGACACGATGGTCCCTGGTGGTTCGTTAATAATCCTGTGCTCTGTAAGCGCCTGGATGATACATCATCTGGAATTTCTATAGGATGCCCTTACAGGTGTGATATACTTCCCTTGCATTTGTTGTTTTAAATGTTTCTCAATCACTATGTACCAAGAACTATTGTTAGACATCATCATCATAACCTTTAATCCTATAGCCCTAAGGGGATGGCACTGTTATCATCCCCGTTTTACAAATGAGGAAATTAAGATGTAGAGCAGTTAAGTAATTTTCCCAGTCAGTCAGGTAAGTGCTAGACCTGTGATTGGTCCTTGAACCTGACTCCAGAGCACTGATGTAACCACTGTGTAATGGCATCTGTCTGTGCACCTGAAGTGGTTTTGGTTTATATGTGTTTGGACTTACTTCAGACAATCTTGCCCTTTGCTTCCCAGCTCCTTTGTTCCTTTGGGTGACTAGTGTGTCTAGTACCCCCTTTGAGCTAGGAACCATTCAGAAATGACACTGTTTTCTTCCCCACTGATAATTTGTGGAGAGGGATATTCACCCATATAAAGAAAATAAGAGTCAGCCTATGAAGACTCTAGATTTTCTTGAAACTGTCTTGGAATATGGAACTTGTAAAATCCTATAGCCTCTCCACAAATCCTGTTAAAATACCAACAGTTTGTCTGAAGCAAAGAAAAATGTCAGCAATAGCAAAGAGCCACGGATAAGATTTAAGGAAAAATGAGTCAACATGAAAAGATACTTTGAACCAGAACGTTTATGGTCCAAGGAAGGAGAAATGGAAACCTTTGGGCTCTTAAGAGCTAAGCTTTCCTCTGTACCAAGGACAGCTTTCTATATTCCCAGAACTCCTAGGATTCCCTGCACTGAGCAAACTATACATGTTTCATGTCAGCAGCATGTTATAAACAACGTAAAACTTTTGTCCAAAACATTTTTACAAAATTGAGATGTCATCTCCACAGCCAAAACCAATGTAAATGAAATAACTCAAAAGCAATTGTAAAGTGGTGTTTAAAGCAATACATAATACTAGGGTATAAAGTGTATAAGTAATCCCTATAAGATAAGGGGCAAGAACCAGTAACTATATGATAGAGATAAGAAAGGGTTGGAGAAGTCAGTGGTAAGATATACATCAAGTGGAATATTATTCAATCTTAAAAAAGAAGGAAATCCCGTCATATGAAATAACGTGAATGAACCTGGAGGACATTATGCTAAGTGAAATAAACCAATAACAGAAAGATGAATATCACACGATCTTACATATGGAATTTTTTTTTAAAAGTCAAAGTCATAGTAACAGTAAAATAGTGGTTACCAGAGGTTCTCATAACACACAGTTGTCTGTAATTAAGGTAGTTAATTACCTTAAATTGACTAAATCAGTATTTCATATGCAGAAAGAGGACTGATTCAGATGGTCAGCCTGCACCGTTTGTGATCCATTTTAAATATGTTATAGACAGAAGGAGTATGAAGACATCTTTGACAATTTGTTAACCTTCCTCATCCTAAAGCCTTGAAGAGAGGGATGGAGTGAGAATGACTGGCTCACAGATGGTACTCAGTAAACACTTGCTGTGCATGAATGGCAGTGAGGAAATGAATGACACGTGGGACTCGCTTCTGCCTTGTCCAGAGCCTGTGGTAAAGTTGGTCTGAAAATGGGCATCATAATACCTTTCTCCACGTTTGCTCTGAGAAGGTATTGAGAAAATGGATAATACAAAAGCACTTGGTAAACGTACAGCACTGTACACGTGTTTAAAATTCCTACTGCGGTCCCATGGCTCATTTTAGGGCCCTCCGTGGTCAAAAATTAGAAAGTAATAGGGGGCTTAAAAACTAGCTGTACATGCCATGTGACTTTCAGAAGCTGGCTGGCTTCAAGCACTCTGTAGCAGAGAGCCTACAGATTTGAAGTTCGGCAACCTACAACTCTCTGTACCTGAGTTATTTGCCTTACAGTCACTTTCTTCTTTTCTCTCCGAAGCAGCCAAGTTCTATACTTCCTATAGCTGACTGCTGGGTTTGACCTGGTCTTTATTGTAATACATATATAGGAATATATATGTATTTTGTGGTTTGTGTATCGGTGGTGGGGGCTGTTTTTTGAAGTGTCCCCTTTAACAGGGTAGATATACTTTTACAGCTTCACATGTACCCTGTGAGCTCCGTTGGCCATTTATAAACCCAGCCTTTCCTGCACCCTCAGACTTTTAATATTTCTTAATAGATGTCCTCAAAGTCCTTTTCCTTTAAGATTTTTCAATTCTGTTCATCTTTACCTTATTATTTATATACTTTATTTGTAAAATATTTAAATTTCCTTCTCCTTGGGCTAGCTGCATTTGGGATTGGCAGATTTAAAATTTTTCATGGGCCCTGGTTTTGCAAGAGAAAATAATCAAATGACTAGTGCATGTCTGAACTCCATGAATAGTATTTATTATGCCCAGACAGTTGACAAGGCAGGGAAATAAAGCTGGTTCCTGCCTTCAAGGGGTTCAAAGTCTCATGAAGGAGGTACATGTATACAGTATAACTGCAAGAAAAATAATGATACAAGTGCTCAATAATATTAAGGATAATCTAACCTGAACAGTGGGGAAGAGGTTACGGGGATGCATTCCAAAACAAGAGAATGACATATGCAGTATCAAAGAGGCATGAAAGGGTAGGGTATGTTTAGATATGGCTAGTAGATCGGTATAGATGGATCTTAGGAAGCTGGGAACAATGTTCTGGGTCATTTCATTGGAAAAGATGACTGGGACTAGATCATAAGGAACTCAATGCCATGCTGAGTATTTCAGCACTGAACTGAAAAACTCAGTGTTTCTGCCAACCGACTGGTGGTTTTATCTCCCTTTATTATAATCTTATAAAAATATTGTTTATTGAGTATCTGATGTGGCCCTGTTTCAATGCAATCTGATATGTTTGCATTCTCTGGGATTTGTTCAGTTATAAGTGATAGTTCAGTTAAACTCTCTTATGCAATTAGTCAGTCAAATGACGGGGTAAATATTTATGGGCTCACAACACGGAAGAAAAAGATTATAGTTCAGGCCTGGCAGAGACAGGGCTCACAGTGTCATGAATCTCATCTTTTAGGTCTCTTTTGTCTGTTTTGTCTCTACAGTAATCTCTCTGTATGTGGCAATCCCCAGGTCATGCCCAGGTGACAAATGTGTCTTTCCTGAAAGTTCTTGCCGACGTCTTCTGAGTTAAGGAACCACTCTGATTGTATTCACTTGTCCAATTGAAATGTGGACCTGGAAGTGTTAGAGAGGTGTCTCCAGGGAAAATATAGATCCTATTTCCAGGTGAAGGGGAATGGATGCAGAGCTGGAAGGCAAAAAAAAAGTCCACTGCAATGCTCTATTCTCTTAGAAAGGTTTAGCTACTGATTTATGTACTCATTTACTTATTCACTTAGAATTGGAGGCTCAGATATCATTGATAAGTGATATCAATGATTTGTTTGATTTGTACGTCCTACAAGTGGCAACAAGTGTTTGTAGAAAGACAAAAGCTTTGTTCAGTGCAGATGTGGATTTGCCCCTGTTGTGTGCTTTTATGAAACAAATGGATACTTTTGAAGCCATCACAATAGTAAATGATTTAACTGCAACCAAATTGTGTCTGTTTAATTTCCTACTGACCTTCATGAGGTTGTAAAGCCCAGTGGAGACTTTTATTCTGTTGTGAAGTTCTGTGTTGCATTGTGTTGAGAAATATTTTGAATTGTCTTTTTTTTTTTCCTTTACTTTAGAGCTTGCTATCAAAGCTGGAATGTAGGGCTTTAAGAAAAAAGTACTTCCTCAACCAGGACTGTAGAGTTGCTAGGGCCCCGCCATGATAATTGACACAGCAGAGGTTCAGCAAACATTGCTCTGAAGTTTGCATTATCAAATCTACCCAGATTTTCCAATCCGTGAACGTCTATTCAAGCACTTTTTCTGCATTTTACCATTGAGAGATTTCTAAATTTGTCAGTTGACCTGTTAGACACTTCACATTATGGTGCTTAAAATAGCACCGTAAACTGTGGGGGGAAAAGGTGGAATTGTCAAATCACCTACAGTTTTTAATGGTTTTCTCTTTCATATGAACATTTCAATTTCAATTGCTGTCAGTTCCTCTAAATAAAAATCGATCTTTTTTTTCCCCCTTCCTATTCCCATCACTCTGAGTGCTTTCCAGGGAAGTAACCAAATTAAATTTTTCTCTGCAGCGTTTGAGTTTTTGTATTTATTTGTTTATTCTTTTCTAATTTGGTGAAACTGTTGCACTAAAACATCCCTTTCGTTAACAGTTCAATTTCCTTCTGCTGTTCTAGATGAGTTGTCAATAATAATATTTGAATTCCAGTAGGTTCTTTGTGAAGAAAAATATAATATCGCAGGCTGTCACAGTCAGTTTATTTTTTAAATGACAACGGTGTTGTTAATACCTTTTAACTTGAATTTCAAGAGGAATTTCAAGCTTTCATAGTTTTAAAACCCATGGAAAAGTAACCACATTCATACTGTCTTTGCTTGGAGGAAATGCATTCTATCTACTGAATATTTTGAGTTATTAGCATTTTTAACTGTTGACCCAAGCTTTTGATAGGAACTCTGTGAAGAATTGTTAGATGAAGAAATAGTGCTCCCCTGCCCCAGCTGCTGCTTTTTTTTTTGTTATTGTTTTGTTCATTTGTTTCTTGTTTTGTTTTGGGGTTTTTTTTTTTGTTTGTTTGCTTGTTTTGGGAGTGGTTAGAGAGGCTTTGGGCATTTAATGCCTCCTAGAACTAGACTGTAATATCTAAACTTGACCAGTAGGTGCCACTCTCCAACATATGATGCCCCCCCTCATCTGCTGACTGTGACCAAATCTGCATAATGGGTGGAAGGGGTGCTTTCAGTTTGTCATAGGAATGACTCTTCCTGGAATTGTCTTGAGGAACCTTTTCCTCAAAGTTCAAGATTGGGTTTTATATATACTTCATAGGCAGTAATGGAATTTTATAAAAGTAAACCTCCAGAAATATGTATTGGTGCCCTTCTCATTTTAAAAAATGATTGTGATACTAAACAATTGAGTGAAATTACCTCCTTGTTAGAGTACGATCTGAACCAGAGTCGCCTGATGTGCTTATCAGTGAAGGTTCCTGGGCCTCACCCTAAGCCTTCTTGGGGCAGAATTTTTTTTGGTAGGAAGAGTGTTGATTACCAAGCCTCCCGGGAGATTCTTATGTAAAGTAAAAATTGAGAACGACTGTCATAAAAGATTATTGATTGTAAAGTGATAGCCCCGCACATGTGTAGGAGAGCGGCTCTCCCACTAAAATGAGGGGGTATGAAAAGGAAGATATCATGTACGGTTGACCGTTGAACTTGGGGGTTGACCTGCCTATAGCGTATAGTCTTCCATGTCCATGGATTCAACCAACTGTATAGTAGCATAGTATTTACTCTATTTACTCTTGAAAAACATCCACATGTAAGTAGACCTGCACAGTTCAAAGTCATGTTGTCCAAGGGTCAGCTGTATATTGTGTGTGTGTATATATGTGTAACTACTTTGGTTTGCACAGATAACTCTCACCCTTAATATTATATTGAAATAACTAGTTACACATTAACTATATAGAATGTTACTTAAGGGTACAATAATGCATTATTATATAAACATCACCTTTCCATCAAGATTTAAAATCTAAGACAGTAGTCACTGTTGGATATTTAAGACATATGTTAAGGGCAGAAGTCAAAGAATCTAAGTATTTAAATTACATGTAAATTAATTTAAAGCTATTCATGATGTTACATTTTAGTTAAAAATAATAAACATAATCTGGACTCTATTGATAGAAATAGTGTCAGAAGGGTGTGTGTGTGTGTGTATATAATGTTCAGTTTTGAGTTTTGGAGCAGTTATGCTTAGGATTTTTACCAAATCATGTATTTCTACATTTTGGAAATAGAACCATTTCAAACACAGACCATGTATAGATGTATTCATTCTTGCCCTCCAAGGGTCAAAGCTAGATTCGTGAAGACACAATACAATTTCTGTTCCTTGGGAAGTGATTTCTGAGACCCTCAAGCTATTTTGCTGGAGTTCAGGTGCCAGCCTACCAGGCCCACTCCTCCTGTTATCCCAGCCACTACCTGGTCTAGCCTGTGGCTTTAATCATGATAGACAAGATGACTGTTTTGGCTGTGAGTCAGTCCCTGTGGATTAAATATTATTAAACTTTGGATAGTTGGCCAAATCTATTCACACAAGAAGTTTTAAGCAATTATTTGGCATTTATAAAATACACATTTCCCTAGACCTGTGATCTTTTCGCACCTTCGTTGAAGATCAGTTCAGAATCACCCAAGAAAGTAATGCTTTTCTCTTACCAGACAATGATTGAAACTTAAGGGAAGAGGGCTAATATTCTTGGTATATTTTTTATCATCCACTTGCTTCCCAAGTGACAACTCACTGTCAATATTTAGACCAGCACTTTATTAAGAATATGAAATGTTATTACAGAGCAGATTTCGTAAGAAATTTGATCCATCACTATGGTATGATACCAGACTTTCAATCATGTTGTACCATTATAGTTCCATTTTTAATGTTGCCTGGGCCTGGAACTATGTTCAAAATTGAAGAATAAAATGAGTTTGGAGAAAATGCATTTATCCCTTTCATTCATATCTCCACCTTGGTCATGTTCTGCCTACCTTGTTGATTGCTCCCAGGAATTCAGTTGAAAATAGTATGTATTGTTTCAGCACTTGCTGTGTGCCCAAAAGTGCCCCATATTTAACAGTGATGCAAATAAGCAATTCCTACCCAAAATAAGAAAAACAAATATGAATAAGTGATGATGGTACAAGTCATATGGAAGCAAAAATACATGATGACATGAAGATATCTTCCTTCTTTTCTCTTTTTAGGCATGCAGAAATATTAGATAAATTGAAATGTCATTAACAAGTCAAAGTTTATTATTAATTGTGAAAATGGGGACTTTATAGATGGCAAAAAAAAAAAAATCTCACCTTTGGGAGAAGGCTGCTTAAGTCTTTCATTCATTAATTCTTAAAGAAGGAAGAAGATGGTATAATCTGGGCGTTAGTTTAACCAAGCAGGCTTCACCTTCCTTTTGAGAGAAAGTAAGATCTGGCCTTAGAGAATACTTCTCTCATAAATTAGAAGTTTAGGTTGATTTTCCACTTCTTTTGGGGTCTAAGTCTATATGCCATATAACAGCTAGTGTATAATTAACTCTTACTGTTGGTATTGTAATTCACATCCTACTTAGCTCTGGGACCTTGAGCAAATCACCTAGCCTTTCAAAGCCTCAGTTTTTTCATCTACAAATTAGGAATAATAGGGAGTAAATGAGATGATCATACCATGCTTGGCAGCAAAATAATATGTGCTTTTCGGTAGAAGCTGTCTGTGTTTTACATACACCTTTAAGGAGGCTACCATCTAGTAGTTAAGATGGGACATGTATTTATGTGGTTATAATTTAATACAAGGTAGAGTTCAGAAGAGAGAAAGATCGCCTCTAACCTAGAAGACTGAGAGGAGAACGTGTCACTTGACCTAAGCCTTGAATAAAAGGGATACCATTAGAAAAGGTAGGGAAGCCTTTCTGGGGCTGAATTACACAAGTAGATCTGGAAAGGTGGGAAAGTACAAGGTACCGATGAGGTGGTCAGTGTGATTGCATCATAGAATTCCTGAAATGCCGCCAGTGTAAGTGAAGACTGGGGAAAAGGAAGTAGGTTGCAGCTAGACTGTTTATGCTTTGTGTTCAAAAGTTGGATCTCTAAGCCACAGAAAATGGATTCTCATTCTGAACATTTGGAGGAGTGCGTGGCCAGCTCATTTGTAACCACCATACCAACACCCAGCTGAGAGCACCATGCCCATACAGCTTCTTGGTGGCAGGTGATACGTAGCAGCAGCCAATGGCTGAAGCACCCTGAGCAGCTCTGGACTTCCTGTTATCCTGCTGGGCACATTTTCCACCATACCTATGTAGTCATCGAATATTAGAAGCTTTTTTTTGGTTGGCTAAGGTAAAGGCTAACACTTTCTAATTTGGCTGTGACTGATTTTCTTGTAAATAATGTCTGCCTGGGGAGCTATCAGAGCAACATGACCCTAGCACCTATCAGCCAACATTGGCGACAATGTTGTACCATCAAGTACACATAATTTCATGCATCAAGTCATTACCAAGTGCTTTTCCCATGCATTTATGGTATGAAAAAACCCAGACCAAGAGATTGTGTAGCTTTTTCTAGTTCTTGTGAACATTGTTGACATAGTGGCAGGATTGGTCTATCCCAGTTTCCCTTTTCCCCGTGGAAATTGATACATGGAAGACACAGAACAACAGGCAAGCCACAGAATGTCAGGAGGGAATGGGCCCCTCCACGAAGGTCTGTAGTCTTGCCTGAATTGGGCAAAACTAGTGAGTTTTACTCACTAGAGACCAGAGCCAAAGTAGGAATTCAAAGCTCTGATGTACTCAGGGCCATAGAAAAATGAGTAAGTTATTAAGTTTCATGACTAATCAAGATACTAAAAAAAAAACTGAAGATAACAAAGCAAAGCCACTGATTAGTGTGTAGATATGACCAGGAGTAAATAAGGAGTTAGGAGTTCAGGAAATCTCTAGGAAAGACAGGGTGTCAGCTTTCAAAGCCAGAGCTTTTTCTTTTCCCATGTTGGTGCCTCCTCTGGTCCATCCTGCTAGAATATAGGGACCAGTGTTCTATTCAACAGTGTTCTGTACCTAAACCGTAGGTGGGCCCATGGGTATAGGTACTGAGCTCTATTAGCGACTAGAGCAGTAAGAGGGCGACTTTAGTGAAAAGTTCTTTTTAGGGATGGTAATGAGATTGGAGTGCTAATGGACAATATTATGGCCAAAGCACGGAGGAATACTCAGATCCCGTACAGGGGCCCAAGGAAGATAGTCCATTAACTGCAAAATGGGAGGCAAAGTAATTCCTCATTTTTGGCTGTGACTTCACCTCAAATCTTGATGTAGGGAGCTCTAGTAATTGAGTGAGTTCCCAAAGAAAATTTTTTCTAAACTGATGGACACATTAGGATCTGGGTATGAGCTGCAGAAAACCCAATTAAACAGCAGCTCAAGTATATGATTGACTTTTCTCATATGCTATGAAGTCCAGAGTATGCAGTACATGACTGACACGCAGATGTGTAATATTTTCAATGTGACAGGCTCCTTCTGTCTTTTCTGCCTTCCTTAGCATAAGGCTTTTTGGTTTGCGTAGTTTTAGTTCTACTCGACATATCTTCATGCCAGATAAGAAGAGGGATAAGACCCAAGAGGCAGGTGTGACTGCCAGAAGAGTCCGTCCCTTTAAAAATGGTTTTCCTGGGGGCTTCCCTGGTGGCGCAGTGGTTGAGAGTCCGCCTGCCGATGCAGGGGACACGGGTTCGTGCCCCGGTCCGGGAAGATCCCACATGCCGTGGAGCGGCTGGGCCCGTGAGCCATGGCCGCTGGGCCTGTGCGTCCGGAGCCTGTGCTCCACAACAGGAGAGGCCACACCAGTGAGAGGCCCATGTACCGCAAAAAAAAAAAAAAAAAAAAAAAAAAAAAAAAAAAAAAATGGTTTTTGTGGAGGGCAACCCAATGACTTCCACTTCTCTCTCTCAGAATAGAACTCAGTCACGTGTCTAGCTGCAAAGGATCGTGGGAAGTGCAGTTTGCACATTGCTGCCCTGAAAAAAAAAATCAGAGTTCTGTTCATAAAAGAGTGGAGAAGAGATTGAATGACCAATATTCTGAATAACTTCTGTGTAAAGTGGACCCTGAGACCGGTCCAGCCTCTGTTACTGCTCACCAAAACCCAAGCTCAGATTCCATCTCTGTGCCACCCTATCCCAATTAGTGCCAGGTAGCGCAGGAGTTGGAACTGGAACTAGTCGTTGACAAAGAGGAAGCTCATGTGTACCTTCTGTATTTGTGTTCTGTGTCTTCTATAACCAATCACCACAATTTGGGGAGCTTAAAACAACAAATGTACTCACATTTCTGGAGGCCAGAAGCCCTAAATCTTAGAGGAACAGGCAGAGGGCTGCACTCCCTCTGAAAGCTCTAGGGAAGAATGTGTTCCTTCTTCTAGCTTCTGGTACCTGTTAGCCTTCCTTGACTTTGGTCGTATGTCTCTCTGCTCCATCTTCACATTGCCTTATCTTCTGTGAGTCTGTGTCTTCTCCATTTCTGTCTCTCTCAAATCTCCCTGTGCTTTTCTCCTATAAGGGAACTTGTCATTGGACTTGGAGCTCACCCAGATAATCCAGGATGGTCTCATCATCTCAAGATCCTTAACTTAATTAGATCTACAAAGATCCTTTTTCCAAGTAAGGTCACATTCACAGGTTCCAGGGATTTGGGACATGGACATAGCTTTTGGGTGGCCACTATTCAAACCACTGCATCCTCTGATAAGCCATGAGTTTTCCCAAATCAGCCTAAACCTTTCAGAAATAGCAAGTCAAAGGCACACCCACCATATGGTCTCACCAGCTGTGTATATTTGGAGAGAATAGACAGAATGATTAACAGCCAGGTCACCTTTCATTAATGGGTGGGCCGTATAATGTTGTTTTGAGCATTAGATGGCCTTGGTACTAAGTATGTATTCAGTAAAGAGAATCTACCCATTATTACTGTGTTGCTCCTATCTGGGCTTCTCTAGAATGCCTGGTCTAGGAAGGGCAGATCACAGACAGCACTGTGTTTTTTTGCTGTGCGTTATAGAGGCTGGTGCAGAGCTGCCTTGTAAGTAATGACCTTTCCTTCCCACTCAGCTATGGCCTCAGAATATAGATGAAGGGATGGTGAATATGAACTTCATAATATGGTAACAGAAAAAGGAGAATGAGGGGTTAGGGAAAGGCCGATTTAATGGTGGAAGAGGATAGAGGTAAGCCAAGAAAATCATGTGACACAGGCTATTTCTATGGGATGGTTAATCTGAGATACTGTCTTTGAGGATTTAGGCTTTAAGGCACACAGAAAATAAAGTTAGAGAAGGAGGTTTGGGCTACTGCCTCCACCCAGTATGGCCAACTTGCAAAGTTAGTGTCACTGCTCCTTTCAGACTCTTCAGAATCACCTTAGGCAACCATTTTGTGATGATTTTATCTTTTAGTCCTGCACTAAGCAATTATTTTAATTGGATTTTACCTGGGGCAGAAAAAGAGGTGGTGGTTACAGAGGAGGATTGACTTGAGAATGAGAGGTGGAGGGAGATGGCGGCAGTGTTGTGATTCCCCCTCCCACCACCAGGTGGCGCTTGATATCTGACTGAACGTTTTAACCGTAGAACATGGTCTAGTCTCCTCAACTTTGTCAAATGATGAAAGGCAACATCATCTTGAAACAAATAGCCAACCCTCCACGGACTCTTCACACCTTGAGGATAAAGTTTGACCTTATTGGAAGTTTTCTAGAGGGTCATAAGGAGGTCTTGACAAGATGAGTCTTACGGGTGCTGTTGGCTAGTGGGAAGGGAGCACGGCTCCCTCTTCATAAACGTTTGTCCAATGAATAGATGACTCTAATACCTTTCCATGAAAGAACCCAGTCCCAGCCACAGAAATAATCACTTAAGTTTCTTAATTTCCTTTTATAATGCACTACTGGAAGAAGAGCTTATTTTCTAGTTTTAAACCAAACAGCAGCACACTGATACATTTCCTTTTACTTGGGAGAAATCCCCACTGACAGCATTAATGGATTTATTTTAAATTGCTGTTTGTAAAATGAAAGCAAACTCGAAATAATTACATAAAATTGTTTTTTAATGTTTGCATAATTTTTTCATCATTAAAAGCCACTGAGCTCTTTAATATTGAGGCAGAACCATCCATTGAACATAAAAAATTGTTACCTTGATGCTTTTAATATCTCTTCCTCACACACAGACATTCTCTGCTCTTCGTGGTTATTTATAGTGCTTGTCACATTGGTAGTTTATTCTGACAGATGTATTGTTTTGGCATGTACTTCACCAAAGAAGTGAGGGGCGGGAGGGATCCTTAGCCTGAAACTTCCCGGAAACCAGGCCTCCATCCTTGGCCTGCCATAGAGAATCAGACAAGGGTGCTACTCTGTTTTTAATTTAAGAGACCTTGAAGTGTTGCTATTCTTAGCAGTTACTCTATTTTCAAAATCATCCTCTGCGGAGGCCATACCTCCATGCTGAAAAAGACTCCAAAATCCACTTATTAGGATCAAGGTGTGGTTTTGTAAGCTGTCTTCCTCAAAATTGCAGAGGGGGCTGAGGAGTTCAACAGATATTTGCTTTGAGTTTAGTTTTACATACATTTTTACTCACTGAAAACTGTAATGAAAATATGCCCTTCAGTGTGTGCCAGATTTGAATACACTACACACCATTAGTGCTTTAACTTGCCCTGACTTTTAGGCAGACATTAGAGAGAAAAGCTTTTCCTGTCATTTCTGTTTCACTGACACATAACAAAGATTGTAAGTCAAGCTGCTAAAGAGTTGTAAATGCTGATGATTATTTTTGTCTCCATGAATCAGAGCATTCATCAGGAAACATGCAAAAACACACTAAATACAAATGCTGCTACGCATTTGTCTTACATAATCCAGGAGTTCACATTTTGCCTTCCTCAAAACAGCCTCACTGGCCTCTTGAATTGGCTGACTTTATAATAAGAGATGTTACAAATTTGAACTTAAATATTCAAGCTAATAGAAGATTGCTTTTGTCTATTACAACAGTCCCTGGAAGATACTGTTTTAAAGTAGCCTCCCAATAAGCAAACTAACAAAACGATGAAAAGTGTGGTCTCCAGGGCTTCCCTGGTGGCGCAGTGGTTGAGAGTCCGCCTGCCGATGCAGGGGACACGGGTTCGTGCCCCGGTCCGGGAAGATCCCACATACTGTGGAGCGGCTGGGCCCGTGAGCCATGGCCGCTGAGCCTGAGCGTCCGGAGCCTGTGCTCCGCAACGGGAGGGGCCACAACAGTGAGAGGCCCACGTACAGCAAAAAAAAAAAAAAAAAAGTGTGGTCTACAGACCACACAGGCAGCCTGGACGTTTGTTGGAAATGCGTAAACTTGGACCGCATGCCAGACCCACTGAGTCAGAGTGTGCATTTTAACAACTCCCCAGGTGATTCGTATGTGTGTTAGTTTGAGAAGCTCCGCACTAGACTAAGCAGCACACGTCTTGGCTAATCAGCTTGTGGCCTGTGGGAGGCTCCGTTATCATCCATGAAGACACATTGCAAAGGTGCTTCCCAAACATCGCTCAGAGGGCCAGTGTCCAAGCTGCATGGATTCCCAGGCACAGCCACGAGATGATGCTTTAATAGGTCTTGTGGCTGCATATACTTCAGAAAGCTTCCCAGGCAGTTGTGATGAACAGCTAGTTTTATAGAAAGCAAGACATTGGAGAATGGGATAGAAAACTGACGGTTTTTAAAGTTTGGATGAAGAGAGGATGGTAAAGGGAAGGTTCACATCAAGGAAAGTGATCACGCTAGCTTGGCTCTAAGGTACCACATTCCCATCAGTCAGGGACCATTTGAGAAGGACAAGAGAAAATGAAATGGCAGAAAAAGTGGCTAGAGAGGTGCGCCATCCCACATTTGTTTGATACAGATCACCGTGCTAGACGGTGATAGACACTGAGCTAGGTAACAAGACAGTCTATCCTGTAGTGCTTTGTAATAATGGGGGAGAAACAAGAATATCAATAACTCTGATCCAAATAAGAACAAAATAAGTATGAAAACAAGGTAAAATAATTCTCACCCTAAAGGAAAGAGTAGTTGATTTTAGCTAAAAGAATCAGGAATGACTTCCCCGAAAGGAGCCATCCCTGTTTTCCAGGCATTGTTCTTATCACATTTGAGAAAGATTCATGTGGAAGGAAAACTGGAGGAAGGTGTTTGAGGATAGAGCAAAACTCAGAGGCATGAAAGGCGTCCTGGGGCCCAGATCAGCATCTGTTCTGGTGTGGGTGAAGGGGAGGCGTGTGGTGAGAGACAGCATAAAAGGGCCCCTGGTTGTACCAGCGTGGGGACCACGGAGCCATGTTAAGGACAGTCTTCTCTGGATGTTGGCTACAACCTTGTTGATTGTTTGAAGGAGGCTCAGAGGTCAAGGAAGTCAACACCCCCCCCTTTTTTTTTTTTTTTCCATTACCCAATAGGAAAACATTCTTGAAGCTCTTGTCCTTGGAGTCTGTGGCCAAGACTCGTAAGTCATTTGTGCTATTATCCACACTGATCTCTTGGCAACCTCCAGTGTTTATCAGTTTTTCTCAAGCACTAGCCAGCCATGGCCTCCGGACACATGAAACTCATATTCAACAGTACTTTACATTTCTAGAACATGTGTAGGCTTTCAGAGGTTTTTCATATCCCGCTGCTTCATTGAAGCTGTAGACCCACCATCCGAGGTAGGCAGGAGAGAGGGTATTGCCATCTAATTTTTGCTTAGGGAGTTTGTGGGCAGGGGACTGGTCAGTCTTGGAGCTGGGAATAGATCAAGTTAATTGTCCACTCCATATTTCCACATTTCCTCTCGTGCCTTATGGTAAACCACTGTGGTGATCACTAGTTCTAGTTAACAACATTTGATCCTCGTCTCCTTCGGGCATGTGGATGAGTGAACTCTGCTTTTTACCGGATGAACGGTTCTACCCAGGAAGACTGAGTGGAGGTGATGGATGCCACTTTCAGACTGGGGCATTTAATGACCAGCTTTAGACCAGGTGGTCCCTTCATCTGTGTGGTCATCATGGAAAGCATGTCAGGATGAGGCCTCTGTCAGCCTGGGTTCCTGAGCAACTCTGATGAGCTGAGCTGCTGTACTTGACTTGTAGTATGGTCAGGAAATAAACTTCCCTTGTTAAGTCACTCGGATTTGGGAGTCATTGCCATATAATCTAGCCTATCCTGATGCTCCAGCCTCCATCAGATCCTTTTGTACGTGAGCCAGTGTGTATTCACTGGAGAGTGAAGGGGTGTAAAAGCAACTTGACAGGGTGATAAACTTGACTCTCAGAGGGAAGATGCTGTGTCTACCTCTTTCCTAGTTAAATCGACCGTTTCTACCTTATTCCTCACACCTCTTTGGCTCCCTGTCTATATTTGTTGAATGAATGAATGAACATACTTCTGTTTAAAGTAAATCCTTGGGCTATGTTCTTTCTATCAAGATATGTTTTAGCAGTATCATCTCCACATGTTAAACACCATTAGCCATGGGAATACCAGGTGCAAACACCAACCTTTTCCCAGGAATTGTTTGGGTAGGCTATCTTTATTACCATTAAACAGCTAGCATCCTAGGTTTTGGCAGACGAAAAAAAGGATGAAGTTATGATGTTACTAGAAATTCAAAGCAGCAGATCCCCCAGCTTGGTTTGGTGATTTTCCTGCAGCTGCCTATGTACCTTTAGGAGTGTTGTGACGTAACACGTGATACATTTTAATATTTCTTTGAAAACACTATCTTCTCCGCCATTCATGTACCATGCTAATGAGCCCCTATTCCAGGGAGTAGCATATAGCTGTGTAAACAGGGTCCTTCAGCAGAGATGGTGTCCAGGACCGGTGGTCATTGAAATACTAAATGTCCTGCAAAGCCTTTGTCTCTGCTGGAATCGGAGGCCGCTGGGCCCGAGGATGGTGTCCATGTTCACTGTGCTGTATTCACCTGCAGCCCCTGGCCCCCCCTTATTTCAGTGCATTAATTATTTGCTTCCACTTCTCTTTAATTAGTCCTCTGTTTCAGTCTTCCTGCTTCCTGACTTCATTCCTTTCTTTCATCGTCTCCATCTGTTTCTGTCTTTGAAATTTTCATTCTGGTCTTTAATTGGTGTCTGCTCTAACATTTTGTAGTTCATTAGCATTTCTTACCAGATTTCTCACATTCAGTTCAGCCATTTTTTTATATATCTAAAAACTTTAAAACTCTCGATTAAGTATGTTGAGGCTCAGAAAGTCACCTTTTTTTTTTCTTGAGGAAATAAATATTCCCAAATGCTTGTGATTCTTATAAACATTTTTCTAGTCTCTTAAGTCCAAAGCAGATGGCCTATATCATACCCTTGATACAGCACATTGTATTATTTCAAAACATAATAATTATGGTAATAGTTAACTTTTTTTTTCTTTTTTGGCGGTACGCGGGCCTCTCACTGTTGTGGCCTCTCCCGTTGCGGAGCACAGGCTCTGGACGCACAGGCTCAGCAGCCATGGCTCACGGGCCCAGCCGCTCCACAGCATGTGGGACCTTCCCGGACCGGGGCACGAACCCGTGTCCCCTGCATCGGCAGGCGGACTCTCAACCACTGCGCCACCAGGGAAGCCCAATAGTTAAATTTTAATGAGCACATAAATGTGTCAGGCATTTTCCTAAGTGTTTTGTATTTATTATCTCACTCAATTCTTACTCAAATCCTAAGAGGTCAGTATTAGCTCTATTTTACACATGAGGAAACTGTTTCACAGAGAAGTTAAGTATCAGTGACATGGAATTGAGCCGGGCAGCCAGATCCAGGTCCCATTCTCTTAACAGTTGTAAAGAGAGAAAGGGATCTGGTAAGTAACTGCTTGGAAATACCTACAAGTCTTTGAAGATTAATTATTTTCCTGTTGGTGTCAAAATTTATTAACCTGTTTTCAGCTGGTCATCATGTACGGATTTGTTTCTTAGCTGAAGTAATCATGTAAAAGTCACACCCAGCCGAACCTGGAAGAGAAGAAATATTTCACAGAGTCAGTATATTTGGAACTGTTTTATTAAACCAGGAGAAAACACGAATGCCATCATGTTACACTTGCCAAAGCTTTGGAATTTGGGGTTCTGAGACTCCTGCACCGTGTGGCTTGCTTGATGCCCAAAAGCCAGGTCCGTCCTATATCCACCGGGGCACATCCCGTGACAATCTGTTGACACATTTGGATCTCTTCCCATTTGATACATCATTGCCTAAGCTCACCTCACATCCTTTAATATCTTCTGCTAGTGGCAAGCATGTTGACAACCAACAATTACTGTCGGTCAGGCACTTGTGCCATGAGCTTTCTGGACATTTCTCATTTGATTCTTATAGCAACTCCATAACGTATGTACTGTCATATCCTCAACCTACAGATAAACAGCCTAGGGAAGTTTCTGTGATTTGCTTATGATGACAGAGATGGGACATTGCAGCACTGGTACCGCCTGTTCTCACCATACATGGTTCGGGGTGTGTGGAAGGCGTCCATTCATCAGACATTTCTTAAACCTGCTTGGTGTGAGATGTGCTGAACACTCAGAGGAAGGGGGTGGTTTTTGCCCTCATGAACTTGTAGTCAGCCTTGCACACAAATAATTGAGATAAAGAGATGAATAGTGCTGAAGAAGCACATAGAAAAGACCGACCAATTCCTTGGGGGGAAACTGAGAACAGAGTCAGTACATTTGATTGAGCAGGAATTAACCAGGTGAATAAGAGAAAGGCATTCAAGACCAAGGGAATACCATGTGTACAGGCCTGAAGTCCTTTACTGATTCATTCAACAAATATGTTTGACCTATGTTTACCAGGGAGTAAGGGTGGGGCGGAGGGATAAACTGGAAGATTAGGATTGACATATACACACTACTATATATAAAATAGATAACTAATAAGGATCTACTGTAGAGCACAGGGAACTTTACTCAATCCTCTGTAATGGCCTATAGGGGAAAAGAATCTAAAAAAGAGTGGATATATGTATATGTACAACTGATTCGCTTTGCTGTACACCTGAAACTAACACAACATTGTAAATCAACTGTACTCCAATAAAAATTTTTAAAAACAAAAGCAAAAAACGAAAACAAAACAAAAAAAAAACCCATACACCTCAGACTGCCCTCATGGGCCTTATACCCCAAACATCCAACAGATGGAATGGGATTTCTTGGAAGTGCATGGAACAGTTAGCACATAGCTACAGCTGGTGTTTATAAAGTGAAGGCAGGAGAAACTATTGGATTAGCTTCGTATTGCTGCTGCAACAAATTACCACAAATAGTGGCTTAAAACAACACAAGCTTATTATCTTCCAGTTCTGGGGGTCATAAGTCCAAAATAAGTCTCATGGGCTAAAAATCAAAGCGCTTTCATGGCTGTGTTCCTTCTCTAGGGAAGACTCCATTTCTTTGTCCTTTCCAGCTTCTAAAGGGCACCTGTATTCCCTGACTCACAGCCCCTTCCACCATCTTCAAAGCCAGCAGTAAAACACCTTCAGATCTCTTCTACTCTGATACTCCTGTCTCCTCCTTAAAAGGACCCCTGTTATTACATGGAACCCAGCTGGATAATGCAGGATCATCTTCCCTCCACTTAAATCACAAAGTGCCTGCCATGGAAGGTAACACATTCACAAATTTCAAGGATTAAGATGTGGGCACGTCCGGGACCTCTTATTCTGCAGGAGAGGCAGATGATGAAGAGCTTCTTTTGACATCCTGGGACCTGGGCTTTGTTTAATAGAGTCATGGGAAATGAGCAGCAGCAAAAAGAGGAGAGAAGAAAATGTTCAGAGGTTTTTGCTGGTAAGAGCTGATGAGGGTCTGAAGTAAGGTAGTATCAGTGGGAGTGGAAAAGAGTAAGCGATTTGAGAGAAAAGTAGTACATTTAGCACTTGGTGATTAACTGGGTAAGTGGATGAAGGAGAGGGAGAATTCCAAGATGACCCCAAAGTTTCTCCCTTGGTCAGCTGGTAAGCAAATGTTCTTAATTTTCTGCTTAAAATGATACTTTCTGAACTATCCAGTGTCAGCATAAATATTCAGGCCAGTACATTAGCTGCATTGACTTCTAACAAATCACTGGTGTTAGGCCTTCCAGTTGAAGTTACTCAGGGCTTCTGTTTTTATATTTTTCTCTCGTTTATTTAATATGGTGGTATACCCAGATGTCTTCTGCACTACATTGCATTTTAGTGTAGTATCTTATGCTAGCCTATGATTTGAGCTTTTAAGTTATGATAAGGCTTGACACACATCCATCTTGCTTTTGTCTCCTAATATGTTTAAGAAAGTAATTCTTGATCCAGCAGTCTCATTTCTGGTTATATATCCAAAGGAAATAAAATCACTATCTCAATGAGCTATCTGTACTCCCATGTTCATTGCAGCATTATTCACAGTACAAAGATACAGAAACAACCTATGTGTCTGCTGATAGATGGGAACGAATAAACAAAATGTGTGTATACATATTCCACTGTGTGTGTGTATGTGTGTGTGTGTCTGTGTGTGTGTGTATATGTATCATTCAGCCTTATAAAAGAAGGAAATCTTGGTATTTGTGACAATATGGATGAACCTGGAGGACATTTTGTGAAAAGAAATAAGCCAGATACAGAAAGACAAATATTGCATTGTCTCATCTATATGTGGAACCTAAAAAAGAAAAGAAAAATGTTGAACTCAGAGAAGAGAGTGGTGGTTACGAGAGGCTAAGGGGCGGGGGAAAATGGGAGGTATTGATCAAAGGATGCAAACTTTCAGTTTTATGATGAATAAGTCCTTGTGCTCAAATATACAACATGGTGACTATACTAACTATATATAGTGACTATATAATGTATTATATACCTGAAAATTGCTAAGAAAATAGCTCTCCAATGTTCTCACCACACAACAAAAAAGAAAATGGTAATTATGGGATGTGATGAATATGTTAATTATTTTGATTGTGGTAATCATTTCAGTGTATACATATATCAAAACATGTTGTACACTTTAAATATATACAATTTACAATTTTTATTTGTCAAAATTCAAAATATATTTATTAAATTCTTACTGTTAAACACTGTGTTTGCATAGCCTGGGAAGAGTGTATACAATGCATGTATCTGACAAGTGACTTGTATTCAGAATATATAAAGAAGTCATTCCGATCCGTTTTAAAAAGGACAAACAGCCCAACTTTTTAAAGTGGCTAAGACTTAGACACTTCACCAAAAAAAACCCAAAACAAAATGGCCAGTAAGCCCATGAAAATATATTCATCATCATTAGGGGAATATAAATTAGGACCACAGTGAGAAACAATGTCATACTCCTAGAATAGTCAAAACTTTAAAAAGATCAGCAACACCAAATCAATCAGAACTCTCAGTCAGTGTGAGTGGGAATATAAAATGTTGCAACTACATTTGGAAAACTGTTGGCAGCGTCTCACACTTAAACATATAGTAAATATAAAGTTAAATATATGGGCTTCCCCGGTGGTGCAGTGGTTGAGAGTCCGCCTGCCGACGCAGGGGACACAGGTTCGTGCCCTGGTCCAGGGGGATCCCACATGCCGCGGAGCGGCTGGGCCTGTGAGCCACGGCCGCTGAGCCTGCACGTCCGGTGTCTGGGCTCTGCAACGGGAGAGGCCACAGCAGTGAGAGGCCTGCGTACTGCAAACAAACAAACAAACAAACAACAACAAATATATATATATATATATTAAATATAGGGTTAAATACATACTTGCCCAGTGACTTAGAAATTCTCCTCTCAGTATTTCCAAGAGAAATTGACATATAGCCATGTAAATACGTGTACATGAGTATTCATAGCAGTTTTATTCATAATACTCCAAAAGTGTAAACAACTCAAATGTCCATCAGACAGAGAATGGATCAACAAATTATGGTGTATATATATATATATATATATATATATATACACACACACACACAGTGGTTCTCTGCAGCTTTAAAAGAGAAGAAATTACTTGTACACATGGCAACATGATTGAATCTTACAGACATTTTGTTGAAAGGAACCAGGCCCAAAAGCATACATACTGTATGATTCCCCTTAAATGAAAACAGGCAAAAACAATCTATGGTGATAGAAAATAAAATAGAGCTGCTATAAGGGGTAAGGATTAATTGGAAGAGGGCATGAGGGGATTTCCTAGGGGAATGGAAATGTCCTATATTTGATTAGGGTATTGGTTACATGGGTGAACACACTTCTTAAAACTCATCAACTTTATATTTAAGGTGTATGCATTTTATTATATGTAAATTTTGCCTATAAAATAAAAATATTGTGCTAGGTACCAGGAATGCAATGATAAACAGAATAGATGAGGTCCCTACCTTCATGGATTTTGTAGTTGGATGGGTGAGAAAGACATTAAGTAAGAAATTTCATGAGGGATAAGCCTTATGATATGGTGCTACAGTAGCATAAAGCAAGGGAAAACACTCAAGAAAGGTTAGCATCCCCAGAGACGTGACATTTAAGCAGACTCTTAAAGGATGAGGAAGAGTGACTCAAGTGAAGCTGAAAAGGCAAAGAGGGAAGAGTTTCCTAAGAACTTGGAAAGTGGAAAAAAGGAAACTCACTTATTCAAGGAACTGATGTCCAGTATGACCGGAGGGTGGAGAAGGATGGGGAGAGTGACAGAAGATGACAGTCAGGGGCCAGACAGTGAAAAATCTTGTAGTTCATATTAAGGGCTTTGATATGTTGCTTGGGGCAAGGGGAAGGTGGTGGTGGGTTTTACTCTGTGGGTTTTACTTTGTAGGATGATGTTATTGGTGTAGCAGAACCTGCCAGGTTTCTCCCATATTCATTTTTCCTTTCCTTAATATTAAAAATTTTAGCTGGGTATGGCTGCCCAAAGCAGAGGCTTCATTTCCTAGCCAAACTTGCAGCACTTTGTGGCCATGTGGTAAAGTTCTGGCAAAGGGGATGCAAGTTCCTGGGAGACTTCTCTAGGAGACAGCTGGGGCATGCCCACCTTCTTCATTTCCTGCTCCTCCCTGCTTCCAGGAACTTGGCTGTGGCCTTGGAGGATGCTTGAAGATCCTGGCCACACAGATCCCAGGGTCAGATCCTGAGGACATCAAGGAGAAGAGCTTACACAGTGGTCCTGAGTGGCAAACCTCCAGACTTCTATGAGAAGGAGAGGAAAAGGGAGAGAGGGAAGAGAGAAGAGAAAGTGTCTTTGGAATTTTTTGTTAATGCTAGGTGAAGCTAATCCTAACTCAGATTTGCATTTTTGAAAGATCATCCTGGGGCTTCCCTGGTGGCTCAGTGTTTGAGAGTCCGCCTGCCGATGCAGGGGACATGGGTTCATGCCCCGGTCCGGGAAGATCCGACATGCTGCAGAGCGGCTGGGCCCGTGAGCCATGGCCGCTGAGCCTGTGCGTCTGGAGCCTGTACTCCGCAGCGGGAGAGGCCACAACAGTGAGAGGCCCGCGTACCGCAAAAAAAAAAAAAGATCATCCTGGCCTCGTTGTGATTCCTGGACGCACAGTTTTGTCCTCTCTCCTTTGATATTTTGCTTTCTCTTTTGTTTCCTTGTCCTTTAGGGAGTTAGATGATGAAAATGAAGCAATCTTTTATCAACACAAATGACATTTTGTGGTTTTTACTTTCAGTTTCTGCAAGTGGCTGCTTTAAGCTGTAGGAAAATGATAGACATGATCCACAATTATAAACTAATTACCAAGAACACGGGAACCAAATCTCAATAAATGGGTTCCCCCTCCCCAGTTCATATTGAGCAAAGTTGATTAGCATCTTAAATAGGAAGGTTACATGACTCTCATATCTGAGTAGCTGCAAAATGTTAACATATGATAATGATTTACTATATCAACAATATCAGAGCCCTTATTTTAAAGATGCCCATGCAGTAAGGACTTAAAACATTTTACTCAAAAAAACCCAAAAACATAAAAAACCTTTTTCTATCTGCAAGGAGGAAAACATAGGCAGGATCTGTGCATAGTGATGGTATGGAAAAGGGCCATTCCTCCCCTATATTAATCTGAAGTCTCTAGGATATTTCTGGAGGAAAGAGCTGCCTCCTTTCCCTCCCATCCCCCTACCCCAGTGTTCACCAGGACCTCAGTATCCTAATAATACCTAACAATTTGCTTGGTGTTTTGAACAATTAAATCATGTTACTTCCTTTCAGTGTGTCAAACAAAAGAAGAAGCTAATATTTTAAGAAACACAATAAAACAAAGGCCATTACGACTGTACTTAGAGCAGAAGGACATTATGAGCTAAGAGTGTTTTAAATTAGTTTTTAATGTGAAAATTAAAGGCATTATAAATCCATCACATGAACAGGATTGTAATTTCCAGTCGATATAAAGAAAAAAACATCCTGATAGGAAGGGTTTTAAAGCACCGGAACAGATTACTGAAGGAAATTTTTCAAGGTGGTTTCTCTGGAGATCTTTAAAGGGGAAGAAGCTCATCTTTCGTAGTTGGTTTAGAGGAAACTTGGTAGGAGACAATTGGTTGAAATTGTGGCCTTTGAGCATCTGTCTCTTCTACTAGAGTACTGTAAAAGTTCTATGAAAAGGGAATGTTTTCATAATCTTGGGGTGGGAGAAGATTTCTGAAACAAGACACAAAAAGCACTACTGCTAAGAAAAAATGGTAAATTGGATGTCGTTAAAACTAAGAACTGATCATCAAAAAGCATAGTGAGTAGAATGAAAAGATAATCCACAGATTTGTTGAAATGTTTGCAGTACAGAAATCCAGCAAAGGACTTATATCCAAGTTTATAAAGCAGTTCTATAAATTAGTGAGAAAAAAGACAAATACCCCTATTTTAAAATGGTCAAACGAGTTGAACAGGCACTTGACGTTGAAATTGCAATGAACATATGAAAAAGCTCAGCATCATTACTAGCATATTAAAAACAAAACAAGATATTATGACCTTCTCACCAGAATTTCTGTAATTGAAGCAACTGCCAGTACCAGCGTTTGGCCTGAGTGTGGAGTAACCGATCTCTTACACATTGTTGCGAATGTGTAAATGGCTACAACCTCTTCAGAAAAGTGTTAGGCGGGTTTTTTTTTTTTTTTGGCTTTTTGTTTTTAAATAGAGTTAAATAACTACCATGACTCTGCAACTCTACTCTTAAGTATTTGCCCAAGAAAATGGAAATGTGTCCAAAGACTTGTATAAGAATGTCATAGCAGCTTTACTCAAAATAGCTACAAACTGAAAATAACCTAGGTGTCCATCAATCAGAGAAGGGAGGAAGAAACTAAAACCAACAATGGTATAGTTTCTACACAGTATTAAAGAAGAGTGAACTACTGATGTATGTAACAATATTGATAAATCTCATAGACTGTGTGCTAAAGGAAAGAAACCAGGCGCCAGAGTGCATGCTCTATTATCTCAGTTGTGTGTGGGTCAGGAGAAGGCAAAACTAAGGGTGGAGGGAGGCACCAGAATAGCAGTTACCCTGGGGCTAGGGACTGGGGGGAAAGAAAATGTGTGACAGGTTCTGGTTGAGCAAGGGACATGAGAGGAAACCTCCTGGGGTGATGGAAATTTCCACCATCTTAATCTAGGTTGTGATTGCATGGTGTACACATATGTAAAAAAACGTTATTGCATTGTACAATTAAGATTAGTGTATTTCACCGTTTGTAGACTTCAGTATTCTATAGTGTGATTCTGAGTCCTGTTGGAGTATTGTTCAGTATTTTTATTAGGTACATTATATAAAGCACCTGTCTTCAAAGACCTTATTTTTTTTTAAAGTGTAAAAATTTTAAACTCAAAGAAGAAATTGAATAAATAGAAAACAGCTAGTATGATGGTACATTTCAAGCAAACTATATCAATAATTACAATAAGTGCAAGTTGTCTAAATATACCACTTAAAAGACATAGATTTTTCACATGGAATAAAAAAGGAAGACACAATTATGTCCTCTACAAGAAACCTACTTTTTTTTTTTAAACATCTTTATTGGAGTACAGTTGTTTTACAATGGTGGGTTAGTTTCTGCTTTATAACAAAGTGAATGAGCTATACGTATACATATATCCCCATATCCCTCTTCCCTCTTGGCGACTCCCTCCCTCCCACCCTCCCTATCCCACCCCTCTGGGTGGTCACAAAGCACCGGGCTGATGTCCCTGTGCTATGTGGCTGCTTCCCACTAGCTATCTATTTTACATTTGGTAGTGTAAATATGTCCATGCCACCCTCTCACTTTCTCCCAGCTTACCCTTCCCCCTCCCCGTGTCCTCAAGTCCATTCTCTATGTCTGCAAAGACCTTATGTTTTAAAATTTGTTTCCAGTTTTATTGAGATGTAATTGACACACAGCACTGTATAAATTTAAGGTTTACACCATAATGATTTCACTTGCATATATCATGAAATGATTACCATAATAAATGTAGTTAACATGCCTCGTCTCATGTAAGATACACGTCCCCCCCAAAAAAAAACCCCAAAAAACAATAAAAATTTTTTTCTCTGTGATGAGAACTTTTAGGATTTACTCTCTTAACAAGTTTCCTGTGCACCACACAGCAGTGTTAACAGTAGCCATCATGTTGTACATTACATCCCTAGTGCTTATTTATCTTATAACTGGAACTGCGTACCTTTTGACCAGTCATCCAATTTCCCTTCCCCCACCCCCACAACCTATGATAACCATAAATCTGACCTCTTTTTCTATGGGTTTGGGGGGGGGGTTTGTTTTTTCAGATTCCACATATAAGTGAGATCATAGAGTATTTGTCTTTCTTTGTCTGACTTATTTCACTTAGCATAATGCCCCCAAGATCCATGCTTGTCACAAATGGCAGGATTTCCTCCTTTTTATGGTTGAAAAATGTTCGATGTCTATACATATCATGTTTTCTTTATTCATTCATCTGTTGATGGACACTTAGGTTGTTTCCATTTTTTAGCTATTGTAAATAATCCTGCTGTGAACTTGGAGGTGCAGATATCTTGTCTGCATAATGTTTTCTTTTCCTTTGGCTATATTCGCAGGAGTGAGATTGCTGGATCATATGGCAGTTTAATTTTCCATTTTTTGAGGAGCTTCCATACTCTTCCAAAATGGCTGTAGCACTTTACAGTCCCACCAACAGTGCAAAAGGGTTCCCTTTTCTCCACACCTTTGCCAGCATTTGTTATTTCTTGTCTTACTGATAATAGACATCCTAACAGGTGTGGGTTGGTATCTCATTGTGATTCTGATTTGCATTTCTCTAATGATTATTGATGTAGAGCATCTTTTCATGTACATTTTAGCTATTAATATATCTTCTTTGGAAAACTATCTGTTTTGGTCCTTGCCCATTTTTTAATCTGATGATGATGATTTTGCTATTAAGTTGTATGAGTTCTTCACATATTTTGAATATTAACCCCTTATCAGCTACATGGTTTGCAAATATCTTTCCCACTCGGTAGGTTGTCTTTTTGGTTTGTTTGCTGTGCATAAGCTTTTTAGTTTGATGTGCTCTCACTTGTTTATTTTTTACCTTGTTGCTTGTGCTTTAGGTGTCATATCGAAAAAGTAATTTCCAAGACCCATATCAAGGAGTATTTTTTCTTTAATGTTTTCTTCTAGGAGTTTTATGGTTTTGGGTCTTAATGTTTAAGTCTTTAATTCATTTTAAGTTAATTTTTGCTGGTGGTGTAAGATAAGGGTCTAGTTTCATTCTTCTACCTGTGAATATCCAATTTTTCCCAGCACCATTTATTGAAGGGGATGTCTTCTCCATTGAGTATTCTTGGCCCACTTGTCAAGTATTAGTTGACCATACATGCATGGGTTTATTTCTGGTCTCTAGATTCTGTTTCATTGGTCTATGTGTCTGTTTTTATGGCAATACCATACTGTTTTGATTACTACAGCTTTATAATATAGCTTGAAATCAGGAAGTGTGATACCTCCCTCTTTGTTCTTTCTTAGGGTTACTTTTTCTATTTGGGGTCTTTTTTTTACTTCTTTTAAAAATGTCATTGGTCTATTGACAGAGATTGCCTTGAATCTATAGATGGCTTTGTGTAGTATGGAAATCTTAACAATATTAATTCTTCAATCCATGAACATGGAGTACCTTTTTATTTATTAGTGTTGTCTTCAGTTTCTTCCATTAATGTTTTGTAGTTTCAGTGTAGAGCTCTTTCACCTTCTTGGTTAACTTTATTTCGAAGTATTTATTATTGTAAATTTCAAACACTTTAGATCATGTATCCTGTCATTTAAAAAAAATAACAGTAAAGTGAATGGCTGGAGCATGTACATAATACATCCCTTATTAACTGTATCTTGTGGAATAAAATGTGTTTGGGGTAAAGATCATGATTATTGATAATAGTTATAAACCCACATTAGATATTCTTGATATTTTTTATTCATGTGCTGACTTGATGCCTTTGATACCAGAAACCCCCTTTTACTATGCTTACTTATAGAAGTAAACATACTTTCATTTTAATTCACCAGCTGCTTTGTTGAACTTCATAGTCAATATCTTGGTGTTGCAGGGTAATTAATGGATTATATTAAGTATAGCCACGTGGTAAAATTAATCAAATTGCAGGAACAGAAAACTGTGCTGCATTTGATAGGTCTGTCTCTCAAGTCATGAAGCCATGATTTGAAGCCATGCTGGACCATGTTATAATGTACAGAAAAGTGGACTTAGAATAGAAAAGACTCTTGTCAAATCTCAGTTCTATCAGACACTACCTCTGACCAACTTATGTTTCATTTTTGAGTTTCATTTTCCTCTTCTCTGAAGGAGGACCAGTAATACCTGCCTCAAAAGGTCATTTGGGCAAGTAGAATAAAATAATATTTGTGAAAATGCTTAGCATAATGCATAATACATATTAGTTTAAAAAACAGTAAAGCTTCATTCTTTCCTTTCGGTGCTCCCAGAAGCCACATGAAGCATCTAGACTTGGAGTTCTTCCTTTTTGCTAAGCCACCACATTGCTGGCCACTCCCAGCCTGAATAGCAGAAGCCAGACTACTTTAAACCGTGTGCATCTAGGTGAACTCTGAACTATCACTAGAGGAAGGTACCCTTGATGCATGCTGAGCTGTGGTCTGGATTATCTTCCAGCCCCTTCTAGACCTTATTCCCTGCTTATTCATTATACTTAGTGTGCCTTCCCTTAAACTCTCCCCTTCACAAAACTCATAGTCTTTTGAATCGGATACATTTCCCAGAGGATATTAGTACTCAAGTCTCGTATTATGTGCTGCATCACAGTTGTGTCAAGTAGCTGGAGCACAGCAATAACCAAAATCTAGAGCCACTAACACCCCAGAGTGGTGGCATGGGTTGTCTAGGTGGGAAAGCCTACCACATACCAGGTCTTTTATGTACATTTGTGCTAGGTATTCTCTTTGCCTTCGAAGTCCACTCTCACCCATCTTTGCCCTACTCAGACCCTGGCAGGACCACATCACCCAGGCTCCCTTGACCTCTGACTTCTAGTTGGGAAACACCAGCAGGAGACCAAAGGGCAGGAGGAGAATGAGGTGGAAGTGTTTGTTTCTCCCGTTGCCCCATACCAGGCTTTGATGTGACAGTGGCTGCATTCCATTATCTGAGGCCAGGGCTCCTGTTGGGCAGCATCTCTCCTTTGGCTGCAGCTCTCTCCCCTTCAGGCCTAGAGCTGGTATCTGCCTCCCACCATTGCTGGCACAGAGGTGCTTCCCCTCCCCCTGTTGGTTCCATTAAGCCTTGCTGTACCTTTGTTAATGCTTCTTACTGTGTTCATTTTCTTTTGCTGCTATAACATGACCACAGACACTGTGTCTTAAAACAATGTATAGTCGGGCTTCCCTGGTGGCGCAGTGGTTGAGAGTCTGCCTGACGATGCAGGGGACATGGGTTCATGTCCTGGTCCGGGAAGATCCCACATGCTGTGGAGCGGCTGGGCCCGTGAGCCATGGCCGCTGAGCCTGCGCGTCCAGAGCCTGTGCTCCGCAGCGGGAGAGGCCACAACAGTGAGAGGCCCGCGTACCGCAAAAAAAAAAACCACAAAAAACAATGTATAGTCTGTTAGAAGCCTGTCATAGGTCTCAATGGACAAAAATCAAGCTGTGGGTAGGGCTTCATTCCTTTCTGGAGTCTCTAGGAAAGAATCTGTTTCCTTATCTTTTCCAGCTTCTAGAGGCCACCCATGTTCCTTGGCTTGTGGCCCCTTCCTCCATCTTCAAAGGCAGCAACAACAGGTTGAATCCTCATCACATTTCTGCCACTGTCTTCCACTTTTAAGGTTGGGCCCACTCAGGTAGTTTAGGATAATTTCTTCATCTCAAGGTCCTTAACAGGAATCAAAACAGCAAAGTTCCTTTTGCCCAGTAAGGTGACATATTCACCAGTTTCAGGGTTCCAGAGATTAGAATGTTAGCACCTTTCATGGTCTTTATTCTGCCTACCAAAACTACCTGCATTAAATTCTCTTTATTTACCCCTTTGTATCATCTGCTTCGTGCCAGGAAACTGATAAAGTATTCTTTAATCCCATCCCCTAGTGACTCTGTGATATATAGGTGTTGTTTCACAGGTGAGGAGATTGAAGACAGAAACCAGTCAACTAAATATGGATTTACCATACCACTGTTAGGTAAATTTAATGATCTTGGATAGTTTAAAAAAACAAATCAGAAAATCCGAAGTTATTTATGCCTGCCAGCTGCTGGAACTGCCCATAAAATTTCATAAACATTGCCTAGCTCAAGGCAAAATTATTTGGTTCTTAATATGTATGTGTCAGATATACATGCATGTATGTATACTGCGTACACAGCCCAAAGATCATAACCCAGAATCAAGTTTAAAAAAGGAACTATGGGGCTTCCCTGGTGGTGCAGTGGTTGAGAATCCGCCTGCCAATGCAGAGGACACGGGTTCGCGTCCCGGTCCGGGAGGATCCCACATGCCGCGGAGCGGCTGGGCCCGTGAGCCATGGCCGCTGGGCCTGCGCATCTGGAACCTGTGCTCCGCAACGGGAGAGGCAACAACAGTGAGAGGTCCGCGTACCGCAAAAAAAAAAAAAAAAAAAAAAAAAAAGGAACTATGGATATGGAAGGTTAGGCTTTATTCTGGTTCCTTTGACTTCTCTCCTCATCCAATCAGGCAACTTAGTTTCTTCTTCCTCCTTCTCCATTCTGCCCCCATCTCTGTGTGTCTAGTAAGTCATTGCAGCTTTGGTGAGAATTGGTTTAATGTGTTACCTCCCCCAGGAGTGTTGATGGGGTGAAAGAGGAGGTGGTGTTTACAACCCCGGGCCATTTTGTTTACCATTAGTAGATATCTTAGGCCAGTGGGTCGTTCAGTCCTACCTGATAGGGAGCCACGGCATCCATGTTCTCACGCTGACCTTGGTGCTAGGCTAACCAGAGCAACACAGAAATCATGCTGGTGAGAGCGCTTGGCGGAGGAACAGTCCAGCTGAGAAGCCAGGGCTTGGGTCTACAGATTGTGCTAATGCAATTGTAGACAAACTGGAGCAGAGTCCAAGCAGGGAGGTCAGGGCCACCCTAAGCATCACTGAGTAGATCCGTTAGCATGAAAATCCTGTAGGACCACGGATTTGTTGTCTGGTTTCCTTGGTCTCCATATTCCCAAGCCCAGAGCAAATATTCTATAGATATTTGTCAAGTGAAGGACTCAGAGAGAGCGGGGAAGGAGAGAAAGAAGTGACATTTCAGGGTTTGTAACCACCCCTCCAAAGACAAAGGCTGTTTTTCTCTTGCCATCTTTGCCCCTCTTAGAATAGAACACTCAGGGGTTGACAGATGTGTCTTGACAGCCAGAAAGAGGCAAAGCTCCCCAGGAGGTATTAGCTGTTGATTTTGCAAGGGAATCTCAACTGCTGTCTCAACTAATGTGTTTCCCTTTGGAAGGGGACAGTGATGTTTGGACGATAAAGCTATACCAGTAATACATATGTAATTTACTGGTAATAGAATATCGTAGATCAATATATACATATATCAAATCAACACACTGTGCACCTTAAACTTATACAATATTATATCAACTGTATCTCAATCATAAAAAAATAATACTGTAGATCATTGGGAAGTCCACTTGCCTAACATACTTCAACACATTCTTTTGCTAGTCACATGACCACTTCATCCTCATGACTTATATCACTGAAGTCTCTGCTCACGTGTTCCTCTCTAGAGATGGTCTCCCAATCTCAGTACCACCCTCTTCCCTTACCGTCATAGCACATGCTATGGTATTATATTACATGATAACTGTATAATGCCCAGAATGAACGTCTATGCAGCTAGGCACTCTCTCTGTTTTGTTTCTTGTTGTGTCCTCAGTACTGAGAACAATCCTTGACCCAGAGTTGGCACTCAGGAAATATTTGCTGAATGAATGAATCTGGCTTTGAATCTATCTGCTGACCCTCGGCAGGCCCATCTCGCCGCACCTCAGTTTTATCATCTATGAAATGGGGGTAAGAATTACAATATGGAGTTATTTTAAGAATTAGATAGTATTCAGAAGATCCTGGCACAGCATCTGGGCTTTCGAAAGCCCTCAAAACTAAGAGTTTCTTTAATGTTGTCTATTTTAATTGTGTATATTCTTGAGTGTATGTAATTTTTCTTTGTTAAGGGTAGCTATTATAGCTATTTAGAAAACTTGTTAATATTAATGATCTAGTTGTGAGTTGTAGTAATCAAATCTCATCATCAAAGACAGAAAATCAAAGTCGGCCACTGACCATTGAATAAAATGTTATAATGAAATTCACTAGATGGCAATCTTGGTCTCAATATGGCAGGAGTTGAGTGACAGAAGTTCTTATTTGTTAAAGCAAATTGTAAATGACCACATTAGATGACACAAACAGAACAATAAATGTAGAAAGTGATTTAAGACTAGGTTCTTATAATGTCAGTCCTTTTCGATTTATAAGTCTAAGTGGTATGTTTCTCCATAAAAAGTACAATGTAATGCAAAATAGTGTCTCTTTAAAATGTCAAGTGCCGTGAATTACTAAGATGTTGCTGATGGTTTGTGTTTTAACCTCAAACACTCCCAGTTATTGTCTTGATTGTTACAAATAGCAGATGTGCTTTCTGACATGATTATTACTTTATTAAATAATTTTGTTTAATGCCCTTATATCTCTTCCACGTCTCTCTAATAATGTATTCATGAGGCTCATCGTATTCTGCATAAAGGTAACATGATTATATTTGCACCTGAATCTTTTTTTAAATTGAGATGGATGGCAAAGATAGGATATTTTAAAATTACTTTGCGGGCTTCCCTGGTGGCACAGTGGTTGAGAATCTGCCTGCTAATACAGGAGACACAGGTTCGAGCCCTGGTCTGGGAGGATCCCACATGCCGCGGAGCAGCTAGGCCCGTGAGCCACAACTACTGAGCCTGTGCGTCTGGAGCCTGTGCTCCGCAACAAGAGAGGCCGCGATAGTGAGAGGCCCGCGCGCTGCGATGAAGAGTGGCCCCCACTTGCCACAACTAGAGAAAGCCCTTGCACAGAAACGAAGACGCAACACAGCAAAAATTAATTAATTAATAAACTCCTACCCGCAGCATCTTCTTTAAAAAAAAAAAAATTACTTTGCTGCGCTGCTCTCTAACTGCCAATTTTACTGAATGTGAAATGTGTTTACCTTTTCTTCCTTACGGTTTCCCTGCAAATAATACTCAAAAAGCCAATGAGAGCCCTGTTCACCACAGAGCAGACTTTCAGGCAGGTCCTTCTTAGACCCCTTCTGCAAGAGTTTTGTGCAAAGGTATCAGAATGCTTTTATTACAGGGTGAGGTGACCTCCATGGGTGTCCTGAATTACTGATCCTTGGACAGCTATAAAGCAAGCAATGAAACACATAGCAGTGTTCCTTATCTTCCATTTGGTAGCTGTTCAGTAAAAGTTGGAGTTGAAAGTGTATGAAGTGAAGTGAGTTGTGACGAGTTAAAATGATCTTTGCCTCAGAAAGTCGTCTTTATTCTAGGGAGAAGATTAAAATGACTGGCGATGCTTGTTTTTGGAGCGTGGGTATCATTTTGTTGCACAAAATGCTCATTTCCTGTCTTTGAAGCTATGGGATCCTGCACGTATTGAATTAAGAGGATACTCTACTGATGATAATTTGGGGGAATGAAAACAATGGATTGTCATTTAACACACGTCATTGGGCATCCTTCTTGGAGGGGTATGACTGTCTGGACTTAAATCCCTGCTCGTCCAGTAATTAGCTATTTTATCTTCCCTCATTTGTAATGGAGACAGTAACTGTAATCTACCTCGTGGAGTTGTTGGGGGAATTAATTAAGTTAATGTGCGTAACTCTTGGAACGTTGCCTGGCCCCAAGTAAGCAGGTCTCTAACTGTCTTCCAAGGCACAGTGCACATCCTGCTTTGTCTATGGAAGCTCCTTGGATCTCTCTTCTTTCTGGCTGCCTATTTGATTTATCGTCCGAGCTATATATTTTGGAGCTTTATCATATTTGATGTAACCCTTTATCATACCTCTGTTTTCCCCCACTCATGTAAGTCAGTCTCATTCACGCATTTGTAGGATCATTTAGGATCTCAACAAACTGGAGCAAAAGTGTTATTAATGATGGCAGAGGGTATGCATTTGCTAACCAGAGATTGCTAGCCAATTATGTAATAATAATGTCAACAATCAGAGTGATCATAATGAGATGATTAAAAATAAATGTTATTAAATATTGTGAAACTCATGTCAAATCCATATAATCCTAACAATTTGCTTGTAAAGTTCTAAGTGGAAATAAAAATACAATTCTGATGTATAATTTCTATAAACCGCATAATTTGAGCCCAAAAAACACTTTTTAAATTGAGGTATAGTTGATTTACAATAGTATATTAGTTTCAGGTGTACAGCATAGAACAAAATTTCTATAGATTATATTCCATTTAAAGCTACTCAAAATTTTGGCTATATTCCCTGTACTGTACAGTGTATCCTTGTAGCTTATTGTATACATCGTAGTTTGTACCACTTAATCCCTGTGCCGCCTATAGCAGAGGGCTGGCTAAGTTTTCAACTTCAGCTTTTTGGTAAAAACAGATCAAAATGACCGTCTTCTGCAAGGCCTGTCAAGGTCTTACTTCCTATTCCTATGGAGAATTAGTTTTGTTGTTAGCATTCCTTTATCCCTTAAAACCTATTTGTTTTCTACTTTCCCCTTTCCCTCCTTTCCTTCCTTCCTTCCTTCCAGCCAAGCCAACCACCTAGCCAGCTATTCAACAATCCTTTTCAGCCTCTTGCTATGTGCCATAAACAGTGCTAGGTGTTACGTATTCAAATGGTCAACGTGCAGATAGCCCCTGTTTTCCTGGAGCTTATAGTGTGCTGTAAAAAAAAAAATGGTTTAATACTTAATTACAGATTACTTTAAAGGCTAAAAAGAACAGAGTGCTCAGAGTGAATAACAACAGGAATTCGCTTTAAATTGTGTGGTTAAGGCTGCCCTGAGGAAGCAGTGTTCCAACTGGGACTTGAAAGATGAGAAGAAACCATCGTGCCAAGATTGATAGGGGAGAAGGAAGGTGAGGAAGGCCAGGACAGGTAGAGGGGACTGTATGTAGGGAGGCATAGAGGCCCTCATGGAAGTGGGGATGGCCAGCCCAATTGCAGCCCTATGGGCTTGGAGGAGAGCTCTGAGAATGGAACCTAAGTGGTACATGGGGGTGACCACACAGAGCCTTGCAGGCCAGGTCGGGGGTCTAGATCTGAAGTGTAATGGAAGTCAGTGAGACGGCTGAAGGCTTACATTTTTTTATTTCCATTTTTAAGTCACCCTGGTTGCTTCTGTGGATATTGCTGTGGAGGGGGCCCAGGCCAGCGAGGGGGAACTTGGAGGCTATTGCAGCAGTCCGTCCCTCTGTTACCATATTGAACACGTTGCGTTATTTAATGATTGGTTAACTTGGCTCTTCATGCTGGCATCAGTGAGTCCTGACACACTTCTGACATACAGTGAGATGTGTCAGCAAGTGTTGAGAGGGTGAACGTCTGAATTAAAGTCCACCCTTAATGCTGTCCAGGGGGATTACTTCTCTTGTCTGTGACCTTCTGATTGGTTCACGATGAAGATTATCTGCCACTGTCCCTGACCGAGGACACATGGCATGCATGCCGCCGAACTCCATAGCACCAGTAATCAAGTACAGCGTCCCTGCCTACAGAAGCAGGCCTGGGAGAGAGAAGCACTTGCTTCTCCTTGCCTCGAGAATCATTAAATTACCTGGTGTTGAAGTTTCCCAAAGCATATGCTGAATTTTTTCTTTTTTTTTTTTTTTAAGATATTTGTGTGTGCTATTATTCATGTTCTTTAAGGACCTTGCTATTGAATCCAAATATGACTCTGCTATGGGGTTTATACATCTCTCTCTTCTATCTTCATTCTCTTCTATACTGTTTTCAAGAGATAATTTGCACAGCTGCAGAGTAAGAGGTGCTGTGATAGTGTGTAGGGGTGTAGCAGTGTTTACCTGTAGGCATACAGCAGTGAACACAAATGATAAAAATATCTACCTTTGCAAGAAATTACCTTCTGGGAGCAGCTATACAAGAAGATGGCGAGTATTAGGGGGCAAGAAAAAGCGTAAGGGAAGGGTTCTGCAGGTTGGGGTCATGACTGAGAGAAGGCTTCACTGAGAGGGCAACATTTGAGGAGTGAGCTTCAAGTGAGGACACGAGGGAAGAGCGCCCCACGTGAGGAGAGCAGCTCCTGCAAAGACTGAGGCACTGCACGCCTGGCAAGTTAGAGGAAGGGCAGGGAGGCCAGCGCGGTTGGAGGGGAGTGAGCTCAGGGTGACAGGTAGGATGTGTGGTCAGTGAGATGAAGTTGCTGAGACAGGCGAGGATAGTCCTGTGGTCAACTGTGAGGACTTGGCTTTTACTTTGAGGGAAATGGGGAACCAGCGCACAGTGCTGACCAAAGGAATTACAGGTGGGTTGACTGTGAACTGCTCATTAAGTGACAGGGAAAACAATCTACCAAATCCATTTGTCTTGAAATTGGTGTCCCAGGTGTGGTGTAGGAAGTTGCTGACACTGGCCTTGAGTAACTGTGACATATTGTCATTGCTGGGGTAGCTTATTTTCAAATAATGGAGTGCCAGCTCTTCCCTAATGAGGTCTTAGAGCTCCTCCTCAGTGCTGGAGAGAGAGAGACAGGATTGTGCAAAGTAGATCTGTGCGGTAGAGACCAAGGGTGACAGACACTGCCCCAAGCAGCTGGTCATTAGGAAGAGACGCACACACAACTGAAGTGGAGAGGCAGCCCAGCATAATGGTTAACAGCAGAGATTCTGGGGCCAGACCGCCTGGGTTGGAATCCAGTTCTGCCATTTGCAAGCTGTGTGATGTTAGGGAAGTTAACTTTGTTGTGCCTCAGTTGCCACACCATGAAATGGGAATCATTGTGGTACCTCTTAGTGTTGCCATGAGAATTAGTGACTACTTATAAAGTGCCGTATATGTTTTAAATAAAATCCACATATACTCCCTACCTTTTTCTGGCTTATGCACCAGGTTCGTTACTTTGTGGCCCAAGGAAATGAGATTGCTCTCAACAAGCCATGATGGCTCTTTCCTGGGTCCCTATGTTTTCCTCTCTGTCTCTGATGACTGCAGTTAAGCCTGATAGTTCAGGGCTCTCCTCCAGTCCCGACTGAAAAATGGAACAGCAGCTTCCCTGTTGGAAGAAAATATGTTGGCCAAGCCATCATGCTAATTATCTAAGCCTCAAAGGAATTAATTTTCTGGTAGTCGTTGAGCTTACTGTCTTTAAAAAAAAAAATGTTTATTAAGTTAATGTGATAGAAGAGGATTTATATCTAAGTAATTGGATGATGACTGGAATAAGAATGAAGGCATACTGAGAACTAGAGGTACAGGGTCAACATATATTAATTCTTCATAGGTTCTTAGGTTTTTGAGGAATTGGCATCTGTGTGATGCTAGGCTTAGAGTAGGGTCTGGTTCTTTTTAACTCTAGAATCAGATGATAATTGAGAGGAGAGTTCAACCAAGAACTGAGTACTATTCTATACCATGTGCTTTTTTAAAACTACCTCAGTTAATCAGCACTTGGTGAGGTATACAGACTTTCACCTCTAACTCACAATCTGAGGAAACTTGACGCTAAGAGGCCATACAGCTACAAACGGTGGCCCCAATATTCAGAACTTTTACGTCTGCTTCTCAAGACCCCATTCTTTCCACTCTCTGTCTCCTTTGGGGCAGTCACTGCTGAGCGTTATGAGTCAAAGACCTTGATCTCTTCTATCCTAGTAGGTAATAGTAATGCTTTCCTGTCAGAATTTTGGATCCCTAGAACCAGCCTATTGTAGAATTGACCTGGGAATAAATCCTTGTGTGTATCCTGTTCCTAATGTTCATTGGGACTTACAGACTTTCGACTGTTACTGAAACCAAAGGATTGTCTTAACCATTCATATAAAGGGGAAAGACTAGAAAAATGAGAGACACTAGCTCAACATAAGGAAGTGAGAAAAGTAAGTAATTTGAGTTAAATATCTCTGGGTTGTGTTACAGCAAAGGATCTTTATCCGCTGCTAACTGTGTCTCAGAGAATAAGCAGGGGCTGTTGTTGGAGGATTATCAAGCAGCCATCATGAACTGGGCATCAAACAGACTGCAAAATCAGACTGTGCTCCACCTCGAGGCTAGAACTCATCCAGTGATGAGAGAGGGCTGCTGAAGTGTGCAGGCACAGGAATGGATGTGTCTGGGTGGGAACCAGTGGTGGCAGGTTCTCTAGAAGACTTGTGTTTGTAGTCTTGCCAGCAAGTGGGAAGAAGCTTTGAGCATTGCTCAAGAGTTGGCAGAGAACCGCTGAGCTAGAGAAACAAATGCCATTTTCTGAGCACTAAGGTTTCTTGGCAGAAATCTTTGCTATTTGGAACTGCAAAGATGCAAATGAAGACATGAAATAATTTTAGTATTTATTTTTAGTAATTTTTAAGAACGTGCTTAGTATTATCTTGTTCCTAGAGCCATCTCTTCAGATTTGTTGAATTGAGATGGAAGCAATGCCAGGCATCTTTAGTCTCCTTCCCTGCCACTTTAAGGCCCTCCACATACTCCCATGATGATTAAATCTGGCTTATGCACCAGGTTCATTACTTTGAATGACTGAACTGCAGTCTCGGAGCTTTGGAACTGTTGCCAGGTTTGGTAGAATTAAAAATGTCTTGCCTTTCTGGGCTAGACTCAACTTGGATTCTTTATCACCGTAAGATGAAAATTTCAGGCACCAAGCGACAGAAAACCTCCAAAATCTATGCATTCTCTCTTTATTCCCTAAAAGAGTAGAGTGCAGAACAAAACCCAGAAATTGCCCACACTGCTCCTGCCCTCTGCATCAAGGTGAGAATCTTCCCTTATTTGCATGGTCCATGGCGGATAGCAGAGGGCACCCCTGCAACATGCAACTGAGACTGTGCCAACCCTGGTGGGTGTTCATTCCCACTAATGGGAATGTGCTTTGACTCCTCTTTTCATTCACTCTCCCTAAGGTCAGGAATGATGGACCGCTGATGACAAGTCAGTTTTCTCTGTGCTTTGGGAGCAGGTTTAATATGACACCCAGACACAGCCTTTGCACACCATTTGGGATACTGAGTGGCAGATGTTTTTTCCTTAAAGGAAGGAATGTTTTCTACAAAGGGAGAGGAATTTTTGCAGGAAATTTGCAAACATTACGTGGACCCTGATCACCTTGTTACAGATCCAGTTAGTCTTCTGGGAAGGGACTGCTAGGAAGGGAAGATCCTAGCAGTGCCTTGCTGGAGAACATTGAATAATTTGTGAATTTACAGTCCCATCTGCTTCCTTTTTTTTCTGTTTTTTTTAATTGAAGTATAGTTGACTTACAGTGTTGTGTTAGTTTCAGGTGCGCAGCAAAGTGATTGTTTTATATATGTATTCTTTTTCAGATTCTTTTCCGTTATAGGTTATGACAAGATATTGAATATAGCTCCCTGTGCTGTACAGTAGGTTCTTGTTGCTTACCTATTTTATACATAGTAGTGTGTATCTGTTAGTCTCAAACTCCTAATTTATCCCTCCCTTCCCTCCTTTCCCCTTTGATAGCCATAAGTTTGTTTTCTGTGTCTGTGAGCCTATTTCTGTTTGGCAAATAAGTTCATTTGTATCATTTTTTTTTTTTTAGATTCCACTTATAAGTGACACCGTATGACACTTGTCTTTGTCTGACTTACTTCACTTAGTATGATAAACTCTAGGTCCATCTATGTTGCTGCAAATGGCATTATTTCATTATTTTTTATGGTTGAGTGGTATTCCTGTGTGTGTGTGTGTGTGTGTGTGTGTGTGTGTGTGTGTGTGTGTGTGTATACACATACATACATACACCACATCTTCGTTATCCATTCATCTGTTGATGGACATTTAGGTTGCTTCCATGTCTTGGTTGGCTATTGTAAATAGTGCTGCAATGAATTTTGGGGTGCATGTATCTTTTTGAATTATATTTTTTTCTGGATATATGCCCTGGAGTGAGATAGCAGGATCATATGGTAACTCTATTTTTGGTTTTTTTAAGGACCCTCATTACTGTTCTCCATTGTGGCTGCACCAATTTACATTCCCACCGATAGTGTAGCAGGGTTCCCTTTTCTCCACACCCTCTCCAGTATTTATTGTTTGTAGACTTTTTGATGATGGCCATTCTGACCAGTGTGAGGTGATACCTCATTGTAGTTTTGATTTGCATTTCTCTAATAATTAGTGACATTGAGCATCTTTTCATGTGTCTGTTGGTCATCTGTATGTCTTCTTTTTTATTTTTATTTTTTTTTAGTATGTCTTCTTTGAAGAAATGTCCGTTTAGGTCTTCTGCCCATTTTTTGATTGGGTTGTTTGTTTGTTTTGATATTGAGCTGTTTGTATATTTTGGAAATTAATCCTACGTTGGTTGCATCATTTGAAAATATTTTCTCCCATTCCATAGGTTGTCTTTTTGTTTTGTTTATGGTTTCCTTTACTCTGCAAAAGCTTTTCAGTTTAATTAGGTCCCATTTGTTTATTTTTGCTTTTGTTTCCATTACTCTAGGAGGCAGATCCAAAACATTTTGCTGCAATTTATGTGAAAGAGTGTTCTGCCTATGTTTTCCTCTAGGGGTTTTATAGTATTTGGTCTTATATTTAGGTCTTTAATCCATTTTGAGTTTACTTTTTGTATACAGTGTTAGAGAATGTTCTAATTTCATTCTTTTACATGTAGCTTCCCAGTTTTCCCAGCACCACTTATTGAAGAGACTCTCATTTCTCCATTATATATTCTTGCCTCCTATGTCATAGATTAATTGACCATAAGTGCATGGGTTTATTTCTGAGCATTCTGTCCTGTTCCATTTTCTGCCAGTACCATACCATTTTGATATCTGGAGCTTTGTTAGTATAGTCTGAAGTCAGGGAGAGTGATTCCTCCCACTCTATTATTCCTACTCAGGATTCTTTTGGCTATTCAGGGTCTTTTGTGTTTCTATACAAATTGCAAAATTATTCTGGTTCTGTGAAAAATGCCGTTGGTAATTTGATAGAGATTGCATTGAATCTGTAGTTTGCCTTTGGTACTATGGTCATTTTAATACTATTGATTCTTACAATCCAAGAATGCGGTATATCTTTCCATCTGCTTGTGAAATCTTCAGTTTCTTTCATTAGTGTCTTATACTTTTTGGGGTACAGGTCTTTGCCTCCTTAGGTAGGCTTTTCCTAGGTATTTTATTCTTTTTTGATGCAGTAGTAAATGAGATTGTTTCCTTAATTTCTCTTTCTGCTATTACGTTGTTAGTGTATAGAAATGCAACAGATTTCTGTATATTAATTTTGTATCCTGAAACTTTACCGAATCCCTTGATGAGCTCTAGTAGTTTTCTAGTGACGTCTTTAGGATTTTCTATGTATAGTATCATGTTATCTTCAAACAGTGACAATTTTACTTCTTCCTTTCCAATTTGGATCCCTTTTATTTCCTTTTCTTCTCTGATTGCTGTGGCTAGGACTTCCAAAACTATGTTGAATAAAAGTGGTGAGAGTGGACATCCTTGTCCTATTTCTGATCTTAGAGGGAATGCTTTCAGCTTTTCATTGTTGAGTATGATGTTACCTGTGGGTTTGTCATATATGGCCTTTATCATATTGAGGTATGTTCCTTCTATTCCCATTTTCTGGAGAATTTTGATCATAAACGGATGTTGAATTTTATCAAAAGCCTTTTCTGCATCTATTGAGTTGCTCATATGGTTTTTATTCTTCAATTTGTTAATGTGGTATATCACATTGATTGATTTGTGGATATTGAAAAATCTTTGCATCTCTGGGGTAAATCCCACTTGATCATGGTGTATGGTCCTTTTAATGCTGGATTTGGTTTGCTAGTATTTTGTTAAGGATTTTTACATCTATGTTCATTGGGGATATTGGCCTGTTATTTTCTTTTTTGTGATATTTTTGTCTGGTTTTGGTATCAGGGTGATGGTGGTTTCATGGAATAAGTTTGGAGGTATTCCTTCTTCTGCAGTTTTTTGGAATAGTTTCAGAAGGATAGGTTTTAACTCAGTCCCATCTGCTTCTCATGAGAAGAGAGGAAAATCACATGGTGATGTTGTTAGTGGATCTCAAGCCTCAAATGGCATTTTCCCAAAAGTCTTCTCTAACCAGACTTAGCCATATATTCTCAATATCCAATTTGACATCTAGTAAACCCACTAGAATTTATGAAATAATCCAACAAACCTTCATTAAGTACCCCTGAAAGGAAGTACAGGTTGGGGATTAAGAGTAGAGACTTAAGACATAGACCACCTATATTTCAGTCCTGGCTTTGCAACTTACTAGTTATATGATCTGGTCAATTTACTTAATCATTCTATGCCTTGGCTACCACATCTGTAAAATGGAGGTGAAATTATCATCTGTGTCATTGGGTTGAAGGGAACAGTAAATGAATTAATATCTCAGAAACACAAAGAACGATGTTTGACACATAAACACTGTTTAGGAGCCTGTTGGCTGATGGTGATGATAACAGATTATAATTATGACAACAGTGTTGATGATGACATTGATGACTTCGTTGTTGTTAGGCTGAGAATAAAAAAATACGGTTCTATCAAGTGACTAGTCATCTTGGGTGGGGATACAGCCAAGTCAGTCAACGGTGTCATCACAGATTTTGGATGTGTTTGAAGTGTGCAGTAGTGTATGAGTATAGAGGAGATTTGGTGTGGGGTGGTGGGAAAAACTCAAGAGGCTGTGATGTGCCAGCTGTATCTCAAGCAACGAGCAGGCGTTAGTGAGGAAAAGAGGTGAGAGCAGTGCCTTCCAGAAGAACCAGTGTGAAGAAGAAGAACCAGTGTGTGTGAAGGTGTGTGACAAGTTTAAGAATCACAGTTAGTTTGGCCCGGTTAGTTAACATGTAGGATGCAGATGAGGGAGGGGTGAGGGATAAGTTGGAGAAAGAAGTAGGAGCCAGATCACAAAGGGTCTCGTATGCCTTAATCGGAGTGGGGCTTTTACCGGGAAGGTCTGAAGCATGGGAATGACAGAGCCAGGGAGGCAGGGAATCAAAGACTCAAACATCAGTGACTCTTACAGCTTTTTGAGTTTCCTCATGTATAAAATTAGGGCCTCTGGGACTGGCACGGTATTAGGGTCTCTGCTGTGCTTGTAAGTACAGAACGAATGGCCAAAACGTTCTGGTTTTGGGTTCTCCATCAATAAGGCAGAAAACAGATGGCGTACTCGACTAGGATTTTTGAGAATAAATGTTAAGGAAAAGGCTCTTCAGAGGTGTGAGCTGAAGCTGTAGACAAGGGCCACCTGAGTGAGGACCAGCCACTGCCAGGACTGCTCAGATGCAGGGAGCATCTTGTGTTCTCCCTTCCCCACTCTCTTCTACTGGTGCCTCCCATGGCTGACCCCGACTGGAAGCAAGAGGTCAGTGTGTAAGGTCCCTCTCCTTGGAGTCCAGGGAAGGACTGAGAATAGGAAAAATGGGAAATATCCTGAACTCCTCTTGGGACTGATTGTTCTGAGGCTATTTTAAGTCCTTTTTTTTTGGCACCTGTCAAAATCCACTCTAAGGCGATACCTGTGGATAAGATTGGAATTTGTGCAGTATTTCAGATCACCTTCCTGTTCTGAGTCAGAAAGCTATGCAGGCTATTTTACTATATAATCAGCAACTTTGTTCTATTAGGGCATCCTAATGGAAAACCACAGAATAAGTATTGCAATAATTCCCCCTCCTCTTCTTTCCATTTATTGGAACTCATCTGTGTGACAGGCTCTTGAGACTTATCACCACAATCCTTAAAACAATCTGAAAGGTGCTTAATATTATTCACATTTTATGTATAAGGAAATTGAGGCAGTGGTGTTCCAGTAACTCTATAGCTGTAACAAAACTGGGATTCAAATTCAGTTTGGGGTTTTTGTCTATACCCCACTATCTTTAGGAAATAACAGTCCTTTAGGTAAGTCTACCACCCTGCTTTGAGAAAGATACTGGGTACCTGGGTCACTACTGTCATCACCACCATTTTCTCTATCAGCATCTCTATCATGGTCACCGGCACCAACAACAAAACAAAAGCAACAAATATTGATAGATACTTTAGGATGAGGGGCAAATTTTATGGACACCAAGTCTGAACATCTTAAGGAGGAGTTATTTTCGCTTAACCTCTGGTTTTATTTTTTAATGACAAGTTTCAATTTTGGCTTTGTAAAGGTATTTTTATCAGGTTTCTTCTCTCAGGTGCTATCAGTGGTAACATATTGGTTATACTTTGGTGCCATGAAACATTTCAATGGAAGTACCAGGTCAGCCACTACTTCAATACTATTTGGATGCAACTAAAATTTTTGCAACATAGTGCAAGATAAAATTGCCCAGGACTGTATGTCCTAATGGTCTCACCCAAAATGGTGGCTGCTAAAAGTCCTTGCAACTGCAGACTAGGTAATTGAATAATTTGTATACCAAATTCAGATCCAAATGATGCTTCTGATAGTATGATTGCTCATAATAAGGAAGAGGTCAGCATTCACTAGTAATTACTATTCTCTATAATTTTTAAAACATGAAAAAAATGCTGTGGCCAGCACATCCATTGGGGAAAAGGCACTGCAACACAGCAATGGTGTGGGAGAACCGTGCTTTATTATTAAATTAGTCATTTCGTTTGAGAAACACAATGTATAATTGATCAGCTAATTTGCCCGAAGCCTTTCATTTAGATACTGTATTTCACATCTCCTTTCACATTTTCACATTTCCAAAAAGCAGGCATCATTGTGTGACGTAGTTTATTGATCATCTTTCTTTTTCTTAGTGGCACCTAAAATAAATGCATGTCATAAAATCAGTGACATCTTAGATCAGATGAAATAGGGATTCAGACCCTTTTGTATATTTTTTTCCCGATGAGATATCCCTGAAAGACCAAAAGAACCTTTTGAAGAGAGCTAATGCAGAAGATTAAATTCACATATTCTAATAGTCGTTCATTTTTCTAATTTATATCATATGCCTTGTCTGTGTGAGTACTTTATGGGAGTAATAATCACAATGATAAGTAGTATTTTCTGCATTTGGGTAGTGCTTTATAGTTGTTAAGGGGCTGCTACATGCATCATCTTATTTCTTCTCAAAGTTGACTTGGAGGATAGACATCAGTTTCCTACTTTCTGGCTAAAGATAGGTGCAAACCTTCTGAAGGTTGGGCAACTCTGCTAAGGTTATCCAGGTCAGTATTGACAGAACCAGAACCTGAGTCTCCCAACTCCAAGTTCACTCTTTAGAGCTGGGGCTTCCAAAGTCTAAGTCCAACTCCTGCTTTGCAATCCAGCATTTTTTTTTCTTATGTTCTAACATCTAGGTAAACCTCTTTTCCCATGTTTTTTAATTGCATAAGTAATACATGAACATAAACCCACTGTTAAAAAAAAAAAGTAAAAATGGAGTAAAAAGTGATGTATCTCCTTACCACTGTTTCTTTTCTAGTATTTACATATGTGTAAATAGCTGTTTGGCATAAATCTTACTATGTATATGTTTTGTGATTTGCTTTTCTCACTGTATATATCTTAGAGATTTATTCATTTAACAAATATTTACTGTTCTCAGCACTGAGAAATCCTCATGTCAGTATATGTAGTTTTATCTCTTAACCAGTAAAGAATATTCCATTCTATGCATTTACCATAATTTATTAAGGCAGTTCCCTGTCACTGGACATTTGGCTTGTTTCCAAATGTAATTTCAGTTCCAACTAATGCTAAATAAAAATATAAAAATTGTAGCACATGCCTGTCTGGGCAAAGGTGTACACTTGTGGGCTAGTTCCCTATGTGCAGGGTTAAAGGATGGGCATACTTAAGTTTTAGCTGTTTTTGCCTGTCCACGAAGGAAGCTGAACCAACAGTGTGTCAGAGTGAGCAAACTGAATCTCCAGGAACTTTTTTTTCGTTTATAAAAGGGAGGAAATAACACAAACCTAATAGCGTTCTTCTGACAATCTTGCAGAGTAATGATAGCCATGCTGCAGAGCTTTCCCCTCTCTTGTGGATCAGACAGAGCCACAAAAATGATCACAACAAGGCAGTCAACTCCAAGGGCATCTGGACAGTGCCAGCAGTTTGAAAAGGTCAGAGGAAGATGCAAACTTCGGCCTGCTGTGTGGTAGGAGGGCAGAAGAGTAAGTCTGGTCTGCCTGGTGGCTGGGGAGAAACGCATTAGGCCGCGATACTCCTGAAAGGATAGTGTGGATAAAGGCAGGGAAGAGATGAGTATGATGGGAAACCTGCAGTCCAGCAGAATCTGATATGGTGAAATGGAGCTGCAGCCTCTCCCTGGATTACAACTTTCACTCTGCATCTCTTTAGTCCTGCGGCAAGATCAGCCTCTTTGCTGTGCCTGCTCAGCTTGGTCATTGCTTTCTGCCCCTTGCTTCTCTGCACAGTGACAAGAATGATACACCCATGGATAGGCTCCCTAGGGTCCTGCATACCCCTCTAGTTAGGGAAGAGTGTTCATCAGAAGTTCAGTGACACAGTTGGAACTGGAGGAAAATATCTAGTCTGTTGCCGCAATGAAGCTACATTTGAGTTCAACTCACCTGGACTGCTCTGTACCCGGCATTCTGCCAGGCGCCTCTGAGGCGAAGAGTGAAGGGGATGAGAAGGTTATAACACCACCTCTGAACCCGCTAAAAGCTTTCAGATTAGACATAGACTATTGTTTCATATCAGCAAAGCCCTGGGAAGCACCACGTGCCTCCTTGGATCTCCCTTTGCAGTGAGTTATTTTCCGAAGGCATTTCTGAGCCAGTGGAAACAATAGCAGGATAGTCAAAAGACGTTCTGGCATTTTTAAGGAGGATGAGGCTGCCAACAGGGGTGGAGTTTTTGTGAGCATGTGAAGATGGGTAGGTTTTCAGAGGCACTTGACAAAGACCCAGCCCTCTTTGCTAGTTCATATTACTGCCTGGAGAATCTGCCAAAAATCATGATGATACACTTTTTGGTCTCATTACTGCAGCTGTTTGCCCACCATCTACAATTATTTCATATTGTTAGGAGTCTGGCCCGGGTGTGTGTGTGTGTGTGTGTATGTGTACACACTTCCTGTGCTAGGGTACTCTGCTATTATTGTTCATTTCCACGTTTGTACTGCAGACACACTATCATATTAGTTGCCATGAAGTAAGAGTTGTGGTTTACAGGAGTGGGATTATTGGAAAAAGAGGCGGTGGCTTGAAGCAGGTCTCAGTGTCCCACTGGGTAGATAAAGTGTTCCATAGTGTGGTGCCACACCCCCGTACTTATGAACCTCAGAAAGCCACAAGTTGAGGGGCCTTTTGGGCTCTTGACTTAGAAGAGCATCAGGGTGATTGGAATGTGTAGTCTAGTTAGCAACCCGGAGTCATAAATAGATTGAGAACCATCTAGTCTGCATTGTTGTCTCAGACCATAATTGATGGGGCAGGATTCAAACAGATCTTTACCAACTAGCTTGTTTGGCCTGGGCCACGCTTCCCATGGGTTTGTAGCTGCCAGGAGCTGCTGAACACAGAGCTGTCCTAGATCGGGTGTTCAACAAGCCTGTAAGGTAAGTGACTGCAGTCTAGATAGCTTGATGTTACCTACTTTAGGCTGAGCTGACATTGTAGCGAAGATCGTGGCCCCATGTCCTTCTGCAGGGGGATCATACGAGGTGTATGGATCTCCCAGGTCAGAGATCCTAACTTGGAAGTAGATGTAGCACAGTTTTTGAAATGATAATAGTATTAAACCTTCATACAAATGTTTCCATATAGTAAACATTACTCCAGGTACTCTAAATGGGTTATGCCACTTAATATCCTTCAACGACCCTGTGAGGCAGGTACAGTTATTCCCACTTTACAGACAAGGAGACAGAGACATGCTAAGATGATCCACTCGGGGTCATACAGCTGTTGAGTGCTGATTTGAGCCTGGGCAGTCTGACCTTAGGATCCGCAGGCTGTAATTGGTTGTAAGGGTCCAAAGGGGCCCAGGTGTAGCCATGGGGATGAGGAACTATAGATGGGTGTCAGAGGCATTTGATGATTGGCCCATTGTCTCTGAATACATAACTCAAGAAAATGCAGTCCTGTCATTTTCTCTTTCCAACAACCTGGTATCTTCTTTTGTGATTGCTACTAGGAACCATTGATTACCAAAAATGGTTTGTGAAGCAGCCCAATTAAGTGAGCCAAGAATTACATGTCAAGTGTTACCATCTTTATTTGCTTATGTCAAGTGGAGTCAGAGTCCTTCTGTGATCAGCAAAGCAAGTGTAAAGTGGTTGATTAATTTCCTTTAAGTTTTGTCAGAATTTGTGTGCAAGGAATCTAATTTTCAGTTTAATTTTCCTTCCTAACATAGACACTCCATTTTTTTTTTCTTACTCTCTCTCTCTCTCACTATTACTGATAGCTGGAACACACCATTTGTAGTTTCATTTCACTTGAGTGTTGGGTTAATAATATTAATCTGAATACTTCTCCCTTCTTATCTTTAAGTAATTTGTAAAGGATGGTCAGTTACAGACCTGCTTAAACAGATGACAGCCATTTTGCAGAATACCCGAAAAAGCAAAAGACTTTTATTGTCCTTTAAAATACTTCCCACACTGAGAAGTTTTTTGTGTGGTTAATAATATTTTTGTGGGATTTATTGTGTGCCTACTTTGGGCTGGGCATGGAAGAAACACAAAGGTGAATAAAACTCATACCAATAACTTCAGTTTTCTCATATATAAAATGAAGCTGGTAATTGGATTTCTTTCATAGAGTTGTGATTAAATTATATAATCTTTGTAAATGTCTTAGTCTAAGTACTCAACAAATGTTAGCTGTGGCTACATGGCTTCAAAGTTGTCTTGGCTTCTGATTCTGTAGGACATGGAACCAGCTGGCTGCCCTGGTCTGAGACCTCCCCGTGCTCTTCGAGCTCCCGGACCTGTGTTGCGACTCCTGTTTACTCTTTCCATGTTGGCAACTCCTGAGCTGTGACTGTTTTCAATCCTATATCTAGATTTCAACTGAAGACCCCCCTGTGCTAGGTGTTAACTCAGGCTGTGCAGTGGAGTCTTCGCTGGTTTCTCATTGTTGGTGTGAGATGTGAGATTGAGAACATCTGTAATTCCTCCTCTAATCTGCTCTTTCCCCTTTAGTTATCACTAAAGGATCAATGACACCTCTTTTAGAAAGTAACTCCATCTTAGAAAACTAGGGATATGCATGGGGACCAACTCATCTCAGGTTTAGCATTGAAAGTCTTGAGATCCAGGAACCCCTATGGGATCATTTCCCTAGGACTGTCTGTTTTAAAGCTGAACATCTCAGCTTCCAGGAACCCCTGGTCCCAGGCAAACAGGGATGTTGGTCTCTCTAGATGCAGAAGACCAAGACAATCAAGAAAGCATACCTCACATCTTGTTTGTGTGTAATTATTTTGCCATAATAAAAAAATAGAATTAATTCTTCCTTTTTGAAATACAATAACTGCCTTTAAAGTTCTGTGAGATTGATGAGGCTATTACATGATCTCTTGAGGGCAGCCCCTAAGCGTCAGGAAGGATCCAGGTCTTAGCCTCTGTTTTGTACGTATCTGAAGCTATGTATATCCCTTCCTCTCTAGTTAAACAGATTCTGGAGATGCTGTAGGATTTTTCAGAATAACAAGACAATTGACAAATAAGTCACTTTTATTGATTTAAAAACAACTAACTGGCTAGCAGGTCAGCTGATCACCTGATTTTAGCCTCTAGAACAAGAGTCAACCTAGAAAATCCGATAACCACAAGAAGGTTGCTTGTTCATCATGGTGCCAGGGCAAAGGAAATTGAGTCATTAGAAAGCCATCGAGTTTTATGAGTTCCACTCACCCATCTGAAGGTATACAGTTGACCATTGAACAATATGGGAGTTAGGGGTGCGACCCTTCACATAGCCAAAAATCAGAGGAAAACTTTACAGTGGGCCCTCCAAATCTGATATTCACACCTGTGGATTCAACTAGCTGCCGATCATGTAGTACTGTAGTATGTATTGAAAAAAATCTGTGTGTAAGTGGACCCACACAGTTCAAACCTGTGTTGTTCAAGGGTCAACTGTGTGTATCAGTTCTCAACCCGGAAGTTTAATCATTGCTTCCTAGACCTGCCCCCCAGAGATTCCACTTTAATTTGATTGGGGTGGATCTCAGACATTGCTCTTTGTAAAATTCTCCAGATTATTCTAATTTTCGTCCAGGGTTGCGGCTAAGGATGTTGAGAACCCTCTCCACTGGATAGTACCAGACACATTGAAAACCATGGACTTGACCTCTGCTTTCACTCCATACAGACCACACCATTCTGTTAAGACAGCACAGCAAAGCATAACATCCATTACTTTCTGCTTATAATTTCCTCGGGAAACTCCATGTTATCTTAACAGAACTTAGGGGTGTTCCCAAACTATTTCTTATGGTAGGATAAATCTTTGAGTGTTTAACATCCTCCATTTATTTTGCTTTTTTGTTTGTTAATTTTATTTCATTTTGTAATTGAAGTATAGTTGATTTACATTATTGTTACATTTTTTCAGATTATTTTCCATTATGGGTTATTACAAGATATTGAATATTGTTCCCCGTATTATACAGTAAATCCTTGTTGCTTATCTATTTTATATATAGTAGTGTGTATCTGTTAATCCCATATTCCTAATTTATCCTCCCCTCCCCTCTCCCCTCTGGTAACCATAAGTTTGTTTTCTATGTCTGTGAGTCTGTTTCTGCTTTGTAAATAGATTCATCTGTATTATTTTTTAGATTCCACACATCAATATAAGTGATATCATATGATATTTGTCTTTCTCTGTCTGACTTCACTTAGTGTGATATTCTCTAGGTCCATCCATGGTGCTGCAACCTCTATTTGTAATTGATTCTTATTAGCTCCAGTTTTAGACAATGCCATTTGCAAATCTTGTCCCCAAGGCTTAGAAGGGCAGCCCACCAGGAGACTTTAACAGGCACCATATTCGCTCAAAATAAAGAAGCCAGATAACACCAAATAGAATTGTTTCTGTGTATCCTTTACTCCACTTCCAAAAGGCTTTCTTTGTTCCTTCCGGACTTGCCTTTGGAAACTTCGGGGAAACACCATTTATTCTTAGCTAACTAGTCAACATTCCATTGGTTAGACTCCAAATTAATACCACTTTACCAAGTATGAATAGCTCTCTTTACTTAATCTGATTATTTCCCTGGTTCTAACTGTTGTCAACCTTTGATACCTTTTTTTTTTCTGGAGCTATCTTTTCTATGAAGTGTTCTCGGTAGTGGTTCTGATTCAGCTCTCATGGGCCGGTGGAAATACCAAATCTCTTTGTCCCTATTTCTCTTTTCCAGGCTTCTTCAAGGTAAACAGCTCAATTGTATCAAAGCGTCTTAACACAACCAGTTTAGGTTCGGCAAAGTTAACTTCTTCGCCTATCAGAGACATGAAGCTAGTGCGTTCCTTAGCAACGGTTATTTGAGGGGACTTTTCCCAACCCTCCTTGCAAGGCCAGAGTGTGAAGGGCAGTATATAATGGAAGATCAGCTGAAATCCTAATCCTTTTAGCAACAGTATGGCACTTTAAAGCTTCTCCTTTAAGCTGCCTCTGAAATATGATTTTCATTTTTTTAAATGGGGAAACTCGGACGTTGTCTCACAGAGAGATTAAATGACCTCCCCAAGGACATCCATCGCTGGGCAGAGGTTGATCCAGTAATCTAATTAAGGCCTCATAAATCCAGCAGTGTTGCCAGAACCACACTTTTCCCTCTTGTTCCTGCCAAACGCACTAACTGAATATGATGACTTGCCTGGCCCCTTGCCCTGGAAGCCCTCTGGTGCCCACAGCTGAAGCCATTTGACCACACTCCGCGTTCTACCCCAGGCCAAGGGCTTGGGATGATGAGTGGTCGTTAATCAGGGGGAATTTAAGGACTCGTCCTCAGGGGTCAGGTCTTGCCACTGGGGCTTTTCCGGGCTTAATCCTTCTGGCCATGACACAGCCCCATACTGTACACCGGTACGGGTAATAAATAGGATCGCTATTCTGTTCTCCTTGGTTGGATTTTCCCCTTTGTCCTTCAGTTCCTGCAAGGCTAGGGCACCCAGTCTTGGTGACTAGCCTGCCCTCCCAGAGTCCGTGTTCCTTCTCTGAGCCCTTGCCAGGCGGTGGAAGCCCTGCCTTCTCCTGCCCACTCACCACCTGCTCGCCTTCCCACATGTCGCTGGCTTTCACATGTGCCATTGCTCCCCGTGATTCCTGGGTAGATTGCTCTCTCTTCTACACCTCCTGACCTATTAATGCCTGCCTGGGCCACTGTGTCACCGACACCTAGCATCTTGCTGCCCTTCCTGCCTGGGCTTCTCCCCATTGCCTGTGCCTGGGCTACCTCTGCTCTGTGAGTCTGTCTAGGTTCAAGGTTCAAATTTTATGCCACCACCTGTGAAAGTTCCAGTTTTTTGGTCTGGACAGGAGCCATCCATTCCCTATACCAGTTGAAGATTCTCTTTAGACTCAGCACTTTCCTCCCCTTTTAATTTATTTCTTATAGAACTTAACCTTTTATCCTGGCATTTGGAGGTAACCAGCAGTTTTCTTCTGTATTTCCAAGTGGTGGTTTGGCCTCTGCTTTTGATTATGAAAATTGTTCTCATTTCTCATTGCCCTTATTTTCAGCCATGGTGTCAGGTTTGTGTCTGTCTTTTCTCTCTTTCTCGTTTGATATTGTGCAGGGTTCTGTTTAATCTGTCTTTCACTGTATCATTCTAAGATGGATGGATGGATGAGTGGGGTGGATGGATGGACAGACAAAAAAGCATGCAAGCATTCTACCTGTTTCCTTTTTAATGATCCCTCATTGGCACAGTTAAGAGTATCTGGTGTGTGTGAAACTGGTGTATCTCTGTGTTTTATCACTGTCCGCTCCACAATACCTTAAATGTAGTTAACATTCAACACATGCCTGTTATCAATAATAAGGCAAAAACTATTATCTTGTCAAATTCAGGTTTGGTGTCAGAATGAAGGAGAGGCTTGTACTAGTTTACCAGAATAACCATATCCTTCATTTTGTGTAGGAAGAGAAACAAGACAAGGCTATTAAAATCTCTGGAAATAAGTGATGTCTCTAAAGGGATCCCATTATCAGATGCACACATAGTCCTGAATCGCAGTATTTGAAAATATTAGAAATGAGAGAGATTTGAACTAAAGCAGCCTTAGGAAGGGACAGACATGGGACCAGAGTAAAGTTAGATTCTTTCAATACCACATACCCCAAACTGACAGAACAATGTGCGGGTATTCCATAATTTATTAAATCCTTATGGACATTTAGGATGCTTCCAAGTTTTCACTGTTACAAATACCATAGCAACACATGTGCACACCTACATGTATTCTTTGATACATACGTATCTCTGCTTCTTCTAGACAGAGACCTTGAAGTGGAAATGCACCTTGTAAACATTTAGAAACACTAATGTGTACTTCAGAAAGACAAAACTAGTCTGAGAGAGCACACTTCCTCGATGGATATCATCAATTTTCTCAGTACTTGCATGTTTCTTGAGTAAGAGCTCAATCATGGTTCTCTGTTTACTAGTGAACGCTGTACAGCAGTTGAAAATAATGCGGTGAATCTGTATGTTTTAGGGTGGAAAATATTTCTAAAATCTATTAAGGAAAAACAAATTGAAAAGCAATGCACGTGGTACTATCCCATTCATAGGGATGGGCAGGGCTCACAGAAAACCATATATTCCTGTTTTGCATATATACAGGTATAAAATACATAGGAAAGAAAACGTGTGCAAGGCTGTACCTCAAAGTGATGATAGGTGCTAACTCTGCTGAGAAGAATGGAATTGGGAAGATAGTGTGAAAAGAGTGTGTGGTTCTTTATACATCTGTACTGTTTGAATTGTTGCAGTGAAAATGCTTTCAAGAATTACCATGTATACTTTCTAAAATTAAAATAGCCATAGTATAATGTCTTCTGTCTCAGGTGTCTGAGCCTTTGTTACATGCCTGCTGGAATAATAAATGATATAAAAGCCAACATTTAAATAATCGACACTTACTATATGGCAGGCCTTGTGTTGGAGCTATGAAGGGTAGAAATGATGGACAGAACTGTGAGTACCTTTGAAATGCTCACGGTTGTGTGTGGGAGCAGACCTGTAGACAGATAGTTAAACCCCACTGGGAAAGGGACTCTAGTGGGAGACTGTTACCGACAACTATGGGAACAAGGCAGGAGAGGGAATTGGGGAAATCCTGCAAATGAGGTTGCATTTGACCCGGGACTTGGAAAGGTGTGCAGGAATTTTTCACGTAAAGAAAGTGAAAGTGACATCGTAGCAAAATAAACCATTACACACCAGGGCACAGAAGCAAAGAAGGGGCAGGAGAAATAGTTTATGTAGCTGGAGAAATAGCTCTGGGGAAGTGATGGGTAATGAACCTGGGATGTTATGTTGGGTACCAGTCAGGTCAGGTTTGCCAGCTGGGACCATAGAAATGGGTCTTGTTCACTCTCGCTTCACCAGCACTCAGCCCAGCACAGCTTGAGAGGATGCTTGAGTGTGTGCACACAGGCGTTCTTACTATACGTGGGAACCATACTACATCACTGTTCTTGAGTTCATCACTCGTGGTCTACCCCAGCTCTTCTCCCATCCTCCTGTACATTTCTTCATCAATAGTGTTCCTTTCCTAGGATCTTCCAACTTTCTCAGTCTTCTGATTTCTCCTTTTCATCACACCGATATCCTCATGTGCCTCTGTTCTAAAACTACCCGCTGTTACTCCTCCGCTCTGATTCCGTGTCACCTTCGCTTACGCAGGCCACGGGCTGGATGTACTCCCATAGGTGCCCGCATCATCCACTGCACTTCTCTCTCCTTGCACTTCTACCATATACTGCTCGTACCCAATTATGTTTCTCACTCTTCTGAAACCCTTGGCTTCAAGCCATCATTTTTCATCTTTGTGTCCCCAGCAGATAGCACAGTGCCTGGCATGTAGTAAGCACTTAATAAATGTCGAATAAATGAATTGAGTAAATGAATCCCCTCCAATCCCCCCTCATGAGTTGTTGATTGTTAGTTTCTGTTTTTATACCCAGTCCATCAAATAGTACAATGTCCTGTGTGCCTGTTGGACGGTGTAATTATGTGGTTACCGCCAATCATAATACTTCATGGAGATGGAGCATTTGTGAGGGTCAACATCACATGGGACTTCAGAGCAGATGGGAGGCCATGTTATTGCTGGAAAACACATTTCTACTGAAAAGTAGAAACTGTTCAATAAAACCAATGTTGTAACACCATTGTTAATTTTCGTAATCTCATGCCGAGGTTTATTTATGTTAATTTTTTCAAAATATCAGTTTTTATTTTAGTGACTAGTTGTGATAGGAAATACATCTGACCCCCCATCTGAAATAGACATCTCTCACAGTACTCCTCTCCGTCCTAATCCCATGCTCTCTCCTCATCCAGCTTTCTTGTCCTCATGGCACTCATCACTATTCACTGTTGATTTGTTGAGTGCATCTTTTATGCTAGAATGTAAGCCATTTGCAGGCAGGGGTCTTTTCGTTCTTTCTTGCTAGCGCATTCCATAGCGCTGTGCATGGATACTTGCTTAAATATTTCATGAGTGAATGAATCTTCCAAGTATTCTTTAGAACATTATCTAGCCATTTGCCTTCTGCCTGATATTAAAAATTCATCATGTTGAAGTTTTCTTCTTTTAAACCTCTGAGAGCTAGCAGGGACCACTTAGCAGCATATTTAAAAACTTGGTATGCACCTGACAGAAAATAGTCATCCAAAGTTATTAATAATTGTTTGCTTGTTTTAAGTGGCTTTAAATGATTTTAATTATGCAGAGGCATTTTCCCTGCTTTTGGTGCTGCCCTTCTGTTCAGTCCTCTGTCATCTGGATGTACAGTTGACTTATTTAAAATAGAAAATAAAGAAAAATGTAGAAGTGCTACTGAATATGTTAACTGTGGAAATCAGAACACTTTGCAAATAGGAACGACAAAGCCAGTGTTATCACGTGACAATTATCAATTATTATTTGACACCTTTCCTGTGTAGAAGACTTTTTTTATTTTTAATAGATCTTTTTGGAGTATAATTGCTTCACAATACTGTTAGTTTCTGTTGTACATCAAAGTGAATCAGCCATATGTATACATATATCCCCATATCCCCTCCCTCTTGAGCCTCCCTCCCACCCTCCCTATCCCACCCCTCTAGATGGTCACAAAGCACTGAGCTGATCTCCGTGTGCTATTCTAGCAGACTTTTTTTAAAGCAATATATTAATATTGTAAAATACTGGAGCCAGGAACTGAATACACACACACACACAGCTGAAAACTACTATTTGCTTTGAACAATGGGACAAACAGAGCATGAAATTAAGTGTGGAGCACATTAAATCTTTTTCAACTTTTGTATGGTCACTTTTCAATGAGTAATAGTAACTTGAAAACTAGTTTGACTCTAAAAAGAATTATGGAGTAAAATACATTTGATAAGTAGAAATAATATGATTGAAAGGGTAGCTGAGAGAGAGGCTGGAATCACCCTGCTTGCAGTATGAAAGATTTTTGCTGCTTCGTAATCAAGTAATCCCAAATGACTCTGAAGGGCTCCACTGATGTATAAAAGGTATAGAAAAACAATATAATGGAGGAACAGAGAACCAGTGGAAAATTAGTTCAGGATCCTTTTCTGGGCTTTTCTTTAAAGGCTCAAAAAATGTCCTGCACTCAGTTCTCTCTAGTCTGTATATCAAATGTGTAACCCAGACATTTTTATTATTAAGGTAACGTGCTTTCAAATCAAAGAGGTCAAGAAATGCAGAAGATACCTTTGAACCTCCAGCCTCTTTTTGTACCTGCTCAAAATGCCAAATGGCTAAAAGATCAGAATTAGGCCCCAGAAAAGAAATGGAAAATAATGAGCACACAAAGGCAGAGAATGAAAGGTTTTTTAATTTAACAACCTGTGTAAATGCAAGGGGAGAACTGGAAATGGAGTAAAAAATGAAAACGGGAGCTTATTAAAAGGGAATAAACAGGAGATAGAAAAAGTGAAAACATGGAAGAGGATTTTCGATGACTTGTGGGGAAATTTGATTTTAGTTAAGTAAGGAAACTGCGTGTTTGGTGTATCTTTTAGTGTTGTTACTGATTCCTACAGACTCTGGATGATGCTTGGTGAGTGGGAGAGTTTTTCTTGTTTTGGATTTGTTAAGCACTTCCATAAGATCCCAGATTTCACTTTTACAAATAATATTCATGTGCCGAGTAAGCCTTGCTCAGTGAGATTCCGGATTTCTGTTTATGGCCCTGAATGATCCTCCCTAGGGAAGGTCTGACAGCCACATGGACCAAAAAGACAAGACAGATTAGAAGAAAGACTGAGCAAATGAAAATGCTTCTCTTGGCCGAGGCACATGTGTACTGATTGGGAGCTTGGATTCATGTTGAATTGGGTATTTGTGGCCAATCACAGAGAAGGCTGAGATTTCTCTTGTGAATAGTAACTGCCAGCTTCATGCCTGGATCTAAGAAACCAACAGGATATGATGCCATGTTTCTTAACTTTTCGTGCTGCTTTCTGGAAGAGAGTTATGGAACAGCAACCATGAAATCCTTTGCAATTTTGCCTTCCTGTAGATCTGGGTAAATTATGCCACTGAGAAATAACAAATCTAGATTATTATGCAGCTGTCAATGCATGTTTCTAAAAACATGTTTAATCGTGATTTGCACCTGACCTACACTTCCATAATGGTAAGTAGTAGCCTTAGTGGGAGTAGTAGCTATAGAGACAGTAGAAGTAGTGAGAAAATAACAATAATGGCAGAGGCTATCATTTATTAATTATAATTGTGCTATCATTTATTAATTATAATTGTCAGAAGTAACAGAATAAATATCATGTTTTGAGTTTATTTTCTAATCAAATCATCATAGCAAACCTATGAGATAAACATATTATCCTCCTTTCCTTTATGGTGAAGCAGAGGCGTAAAGAAATTGTCACCTGCTTACAATTAAATCGCTATTGTATGGAAAAACCTAGGTGCAAATCTGCGTCCCTGGAATTCCATTTGAACAGAGTCAGGCTGAGTACCTGTTTGTGATGTTATCCAGTCTCCCTTATTTAAATCTCTTGGTCTTTCAAGCTCATTTACTTGTGAATATACTTGTGAATATAAAGTGTACTATGAAAGGCCTCTTCTGTGTCAGTCAGTGCTCACTCCACACCTTATACAGTGTGAGGTGCTAATTAAGTATCCAGTAAATCCATTCGAATGAATGAATGAATGAATCAGGACAGAGCCCTCATGGTTTTCAAATTCAGATGCACAAGACTGTTCTTGGCTTTGCGTGTTGCTTCATTGATCCCCTTTGTCTTATACCAAAGCCTTTCTCTACCATCAAATTGGGTCAGGAAAAGACACAAAGAAGACTCTGGTTTCTGATCCAGCATGTAAGAAGCTTGCAAGTCACCACTCCATCCTAATAACAAGAAAAACCTGAACAAATTGAAAAATCAATAATTCTTCTTAGATCCACAAGAGAAGTGAAGTCACAGAGCAAACTACTGCCCCCTTAATTAGAGAGACCAACAGGTGAATACAGAGAATCACATCTAGCCAGAGCATAAACCTCTATGTGAACCAGAGCTGGGGTAAAGAAACCTGGACTGTAATTGATGAATTGCTGAAAACTCAGTGTGAACAAATCTGAAATAAAAACTCCTTGGGGACCCAGTCATTGGGGGGTACCATACTTTTTGTGAATTTTACCTCTTGGAGGTCTACCAGGCTCTCACAATGAATATCAGATACAAATTCCCTTGTGCATGGAGCAGAGGGAAGGTGAAGGGAACCATTTTGAAATACAAGAGCACATTCTGTTCTTCTTAACAAGTTCTTCCCTCGGGAAAAACTATTTAACAGGATCCTAACCTGCTGGGATATTTTCAGAGCCTAACTGACCTGGAGGAAGGGAAATACCCAACTCTAGTCCCCATTAGCCTTCTATATGGGAGAAAGGAAATACCCAGCTCCAGCTCACTCTAAGCATCCTGCTCTACCTAAGGTGGGGAAAACTGAGACGAATGTATGAAGTTCACAGTACAGAGGCACAGGCTCACTAAAAGACTGAGCCCCAATTATAGGACTGTAGAAGGCTTCCCCTCTCTGCACATCTTACCACCCACATTACTAAAGGCCATTTATAGTAGTTACTTTTACCCAGTACATCTTGTCTGGCTATCAAAGAAAAATAACAAGACATACTAAAAGGCAAAAAAAAAAAAAAAATCACAGTTTGAAGAGATTGAAAAACCATCAGAAAAAGACTCAGATATGGCAGAGATGTTGGAATTATCAAACCAGAAATTTAAAACAATTTTGATTGGTACACTAAGAGCTTTGATGCATAAAGTAGACAGCATGCAGTAACAGATGGGCAATGTAAGTGGATAGATGAGAATTCTAACAAGCAACCAAAAAGAAATGTTAGAGGTCAGAAACACTGTAACAAAAATGAAGAATGCCTTCGATGGGCTTATTAGTAGACTCGACACAGCTGAGGCAAGAATCTGTGCTTGGGGATATCTCAATAGGATCCTCCAAAACTGAGAAGCAAACAGAAAAAAGAACCCAGAGTAGAATATCTAAGAACTGTGGGACAACTACAAAAAGTTCAACGTATGTGTGATACCAGAAAAACAGAGAAAGGAAAAAAGAAATACTTGAAAAAATAATAGCTGAGATTTTCCCCAAGTTAATGTCAAACACCAAACCACAGATCCAGGAAGTTCAGAAAACACTAAGCAGGGTAAACACCAAAAAAACTAAACCTGTGTATATCATATTCAAACTGCAGAAAACCAAAGATAAAAAATATCCTGGGGCTTCCCTGGTGGCTCAGTGGATGAGAATCTGCCTGCTGATGCAGGGGACACGGGTTCGTGCCCCAGTCCGGGAAGATCCCACATGCCGCGGAGCGGCTGGGCCCATGAGCCATGGCTGCTGAGCCTGCGCGTCCGGAGCCCGTGAAGGAGAAATAGACTTGATCAGACAAATAAAAATTTGAGATTTGTTACTCATAGACGTGCCTTGCAAGAAACGTTTAAAGAACTTTAGAGAGAGAAAAAATTATATAGGTCAGAAACTCAGATCTACATTTGAAAGGAAGGACCAGAGAAGGAATAAATTAAGGTAAAAGAAACACTTTTATTTTTCTTATTCTTAATTGATCTAACAGATTAAAATGTTCAAAACAATAACAGCAACAATGTAGTCAGTTATGTACATGTATGTACATATATGCTTCTGTGTAAGTGAAATAAATGACAGTGATGATACAAGGGAGGGAAGAGAGGAATTTAGGTTACTTTGTTACTATAAGGTACTTGCACTACCCATGAAGTAGTATAACGTTACTTGAATGTAGATTTGGATTCGTTTTAAGTGTATATTGAAAACTAAGGGAATCAATAAAAAATGTTTTGAAAAGGGTATAACTGATATACTAATAAAGGAGAGAAAATGAAATCATATAAAATATTCAGTTAAAACCAAAAAAGGTGTCACGAGAATGGAAGACAAATAGGAACAAAGAATAAGTGCAACAAATAGAAAACAGTAATAGATATGGTGCATATTAATCCAACTATAGAAAAATCACTTTGAATACTAATAGTCTAAATGTCCCAATTAAAAGACAGATTATCAGAGTGGATGAAAAAATAAGACCCACTGTATGTTGTCAACAAGAAATTCACTTTAAATGTAAAGATACATACAGATTAAAAGTAAAGATACACTGTGCTAATCAAAAGAAAGCAGGAATAGCTATATTAATTTCAGACACAGTGGACTTCAGAGCAAAGAAATTTATCAGGGATAGAGGGGGCATTATATAAAGATAAAGGGATCAGTTTTCCAAGAAAACCTAACAATTCTTAATGTGTACACACCTAACAAGAGAGCATCAAAATGTGTGAGGAAAAACTGGTAGAACTACAAGGAGAAATAGATAAATCCACTCTTATATTAGGAGACTTCAGCATCCCTCTATCAGAAATGGACAGAAAAAGCAGGCAAAAAAGTCAGTAATGTGATAGTTGAATTCAAACACCATCAATCAACTATATATAATGGACGTCTATGGACTACTTCATTCAACAACATCAGAATGCATTCTTCTCAAGCTCACATGGAACATTCACCATGATAGAGCACATTGTGGGCCATAAAACACACCTTAACAAATTTCGAAGAATAGAAATAATTTAATGTCTGCTCTGAGACCACAATAGAATTAAGCTAGAAATCAGTAACAGAAAGAAAGCGGGAAAATCCCCCAAATACTTAGAGATTAAATGACACACTTCTAAACACATTAGTCAAAGAGGAAATCTCAAGAGAAACTAAATATTTTGAACTAAATGAAAATGAAAACACAACTAATCAAAATTTGTAGGATGAAATGAAAACAGTTCTTGGAGGGGAATCTATAGCATTGAATGCAGGTATTAGAAAAGAAAGATCTAAAATCAGTCATCTAAGCTTCCACCTTGGGGAAACTAGAAAAAGAGCAAATAAAATCCAAAGTAAGTAGAAGAAGAGGATTTATTAAAATTACAGCAGAAATCAATGAAATTATAAACAGGAAATCAGTAGAAAATATTAATGAAACCAAAAGCTGATTCTTTTTTAAAAGAAATTTGCTAAGCCTTTAACCAGGCTAACTAGGGAAAAAAAGACATGACACAAATTGTAATATCAGAAATTAAAGAGGAAACATCACTACAAATCCCATGAGCATTAATAAAGGAATACTATAAACTGTAAAATACTATAAACTGTACTATCAATACTATAAACAACTCTTTGTCCATATAAATTTGATAACAAAGATGAAAGACTAATTTCTTGAAAGACATAATCTGCCAAAGCTCATACAAGAAGAAATAGACAACCTCATTAGGCCTATATCTATTTAAAAATTGAATCAATAAATTAATAACCTTCAAAAACAGCACCAGGCCCAGATGAGTTTACTGTGAATTCTACTGAACATTTAAGGACAAAATTATACCCGTTCTCTATAATCTCTTTCAGAGCATAGAAGCAGAAAGAATACTTCCTAACTCATTCCATGAGGCAAGCATTTTTCCTAATATCAAAACCAGACAAAGACATTACAAGGAAAAAAAAAAAAAAGCCACAGACCAATATCTCTCACACAGTTGCAAAAATCCTCAACAAAATATTAGTAAATCTAATCCAACAATGATGAAAAGAATTATACACTACAACCAAGTGGGATTTATCTCAGCAATACAATGCTGATTCAACTTCAAAAATCAGTTAATGTAACCTATCACATCAATAGGCTAAAGAAGAAAAATCACACAATTATGTCAAAATTTAACACCCATTCATGAGAAGAACTCTCAGTAACCTATCAATAAAAGGGAACTTCCGGGCTTCCCTGGTGGCGCAGTGGTTGAGAGTCCACCTGACGATGCAGGGGACACGGGTTCGTGCCCCGGTCCAGGAAGATCCCACATGCCATGGAGCGGCTGGGCCCGTGAGCCATGGCCGCTGAGCCTGCGCGTCCGGAGCTTGTGCTCCGCAACGGGAGAGGCCACAACAGTGAGAGGCCCGTGTACCGCAAAAAAAAAAAAAGGGAACTTCCTCAACCTGATAAAGAATATGTACAAAAACCCTACAGCTAACATACTTAATAGTGAGAAATTCCAAGCTTTTCCACTGAGATCACAAAGAAGGCAAGGAAGCCCCTCTCACTGCTGCTTCTCTAATCCTACTGAAAGTCCTGGCTAGTGAGATAAGACAAGAAAAGGAAATAAAGGGGGGTGGGGAGGAGGAAGAAATAAAACTGTCTTTGTTTGAAGATATCATTTCTGTCTATGTAGAAAATCTTTAAAAGTTGACCAAAACTAAAAAGCAAATACAAAAACCATGGAACTGATAAAGGACTATAACAGGGTTGTAGGATACAAGGTTCATAGACAAAAGTCAGTCGGTTTCCTATATCCCAGAAGTGAGCAAGTGGAATGTGAAATTAAAAACACGATATCATTTACTTTAGCACCCCCCCCAAAATGAAATACTTAGGTATAAATCTAACAATATGTATGCGATCTATATGAGGAAAACTATAAAACTCTGATGAAGGAAATCAAAGAGGAACTAAATAAATGGAGAGAGAATCCATGTTCATGGAGGAAGACTCAATATTGGTAAGATACCAGTTCTTTCCAGCTTGCTATATAGATTCAGTGCATTCCCAGTTAAAATCCCAGCATGTTACTTAGTGGATATTGACAAACAGAATCTAAAGTTTGTATCAAAGGCCAAAAGACCCAGAATAGCCAATGCAATACTGAAGAAGAAGAGAGTTGGAGGATTGACCCTAACCAATTTCAAGACTTACTGTAAAGCTACAGTAATCAAAACAAAGTGGTATTGGTGGAAGAATAGAAATACAGATCAATGGGACAGAATACTGAACCCAGAAATAGACCCACACAAATATAGTCGACTGATTGACAAAGGAGCAAAGGCAATATGATGGAGCAGAGATAGTCTCTTCAATAAATAGTGCTAGAAGAACTGGGTATTCATACTGAAAAGAATGAACTCATAGACTCAGATTTAACACAATTCATAAAAATTAACTCGAAATGAGTCACATACCTATATGTAAAATGCAAAGCTGTAATACTCCTAGACACTAGGAGAAAATCTAGATGGTCTTGGGTTTCCTAGTGACTTTTGAGATACTACACCAAAGGCATGATCTGTATAAAAAATAATTGATAAGCTGGATTTCATTAAAATTAAACATTTCTTCCCTGTGAAAGATACTATCAGTAGAATGAAAAGACAAGCCACCATCTGGGAGAAAATATTTGCAGAAGACATATGTAATAAAGGACTGTTATTCAAAATATACAAAGACTCTTAAAAGTCAACCAAAAGAAAACAAAACCCAATTTAAAAATGGGCCAAGGACTTTTATAGACAGCTCAGTAAAGAGGATATCCATATGGCAAATAAGCATATGAAAAGATGCTCCATATCATACATTATCAGAGGAATGAAAATTAAAACAACAGTGAGATTCCATTACATACCTATTAGAATGGACAAAATCCTGAGCACTGACAACACCAGATGCTGACAAGGATGTGAAGCAGCAGGATCTCTCATTCACTGCTGGTGGAAATGCAAAATAGAATAGCCACTTTGGAAGATGGTGTGGTGGTTTCTTACAAAGCTGAAGATACTTTTATCAGTTATTATCCAGCAGTTGCTACCCTTGCCATTTTTCCAAAGAAGTTGAAAACTTATGTCCATACAAAAACCAGTACACAGATGTTTATAGCAGCTTTATTCATGTTTTCCAAAACTTGGAAACAAAAATCTTGGAAGGAACCAAGATATCCTTCAGTAGGTAAATGGATTTAAAAAACAAAACAAAACAAAACTGTGGTACATGCAAGCAATGGAATATTATTCAGCTTTAAAAAAGAAATGAGGGCTTACCTGGTGGCGCAGTGGTTGAGAGTCCACCTGCTGATGCAAGGGACATGGCTTCTCCAGTCCAGGAAGATCCCACATGCCACAGAGCGGCTGGGCCCATGAGCCATGGCCACTGAGCCTGCGCATCCAGAGCCTGTGCTCCGCAATGGGAGAGGCCACAACAGTGAGAAGCCCGCGTACCGCAAAAAAAATAAATAAATAAAATTTAAAAAAATAAAAAAGTAACGAATTATCAAGCAATGAAAAGACATGGAGGACACTTAAATGCATATTACTCAGTGAAAGAATCTAATCTGAAAAAGCTACATACTGTATGATTTCAATTATATGGCATTATGAGAAAGTCAAAATTATGGAGATAGTATAAAAGATCAGTGGTGGCCAGGTTAGGGGGATGAACAGGCTGAGCACAGAAGATTTTTAAGGCAGTGAAACTACCCTTTATGGTACTATACTGGTGAATACCTGTCATTATCCATCTGTCCAAACACACAGAATGTGCAACACGTAGAGTGAATCCTAATGTAAACTATGGACACTTTGGATAATAATGATGTATTGATGTAGGTTCACCAGTTGTAACAAATGTACCTCTCTAGTGGGGAGTATTGGTCATGGGGGAGACTGTGCATGTTTGTGGGCGGAAGTATACGAGAAATCTCTGTACCATCCACTGAACTTTGCTGTGACCTTAAAGCTGCACTAAAAGATAGTCTATTTTTTCAATCTATGCAAAGACACAAGGAGATAAAGCATAATTCTGTAATCTCACTTCTAGAATTTATACATCATCATAATCAAGAATCAGTCCAGACTCTGGAGATAGCTCTATATTTAGTGTTTGATTTATTCATCTAAAGAGTATTTATTTTGTGCCTGGGTGCTAGGTGCAGGGAATATAGGAGTAAACAAGTAAATGGAAAACTGTTAGATAACAAGAAGAGCTATAATGCATTAAAAATGTCTTGGGGTTTAGTTATGATTCAATGGTCAAGGAAGTCAGCCCTGAGGAAATGACATTTAAACTGAGATCTGAATGACAAGCCAGTGCTAGTGATGAGAACAGCTGAGAGAATAGCTAGCCTTTAGTACTTGCCCTAGAATAGGGATGGGCTCTGTGTGTTGGAGGAGCGGAAAGATGAGAAGGTCTTGGTCTAGGAACATCAAGACCAAGGCAAAGAAGAGTTGGAGATGTTCTAGGAAAGGGCCTTGTAGGCTGGACGATGGAGTTTGGATTTTATTCTAAGTGGAAGGAAAAGGGAATGAAGAACTCAATCAGATTTACACATTTAAGAGTTTGTCTTTATTGAGCTATGGAGAATAGTTTATAGATGGCAAGTGTGGAAGTTGGGAAATGAGATAGAAAATTATTGCCAGAGTCTAGGTGACAAATGGTTATCTTTTTGGGTTGGAAAGAATAAACTTAAGTATATGGGTCCTGGGCACGTTTTCCATGCAGACTCGACAGTCCTGGTATGGATTGTATGTATTTGTGTACTAGGGATGGGGTAAGGGAAAGCCAAGGAATGAAAGGATGATTACTGGTCTTTGGGTCAGTATCTCCCAAGACATAGAAACACTGGCAGGAGAACAGATTTGAGGGCAATCGTGAATTCTGTTTCGGACATGCTGAGATTGAAAGTCCTATTGGAGCTCCAAGTGAGACATCGTGTAGGCAGTTTGTCTAAATAAGTTGAAGTTAGAGATATTGAGGAAGAAGTATAAAACTTCAGCATCACTGATTTATAAACAATATTTAAAGCCAGTAGGACTTGAAATTACCACAGATGAAAGTACATGTAGAAAGTAGAAGGGGTTACAGGATCAAATCCCGAAACAGACCATTTAGGAGCGGATCAGAGGAGAAGCAGGTAGCAAAAAGGGCAGTAACTGGAGAGGTAGAAAGAAAACCATTAGAGCGAGATGTATGGAAACCAGAAGAAGAAAGTATTTCAACATCACAGTGTGTCTCATGGTGTCAGGTGCAACCAAGAGGCCACATGAAGGGATGTGCGATGTTGGAAGAAGTGATGTTGGACTTAGCCCCTGGATGCCTCAGTGGCCATGACAAGAGCATGTTCAGTTGGAAGAGGAGGGAGTGAAGCCCGACTAGAATGACAGCACAAGGTGCTGAAACAGATTGTTACCCCAGACAATTCTTTCAAGATGTGTTTCTGTGAAGAGAACGGAAAAATGGGGCAGTAGCTGGAGGTGGGGGAGGGGGAGGTTGGGTTTTCAAAATATGTTGTGGCAAAAAAGGCAAACAATATAACTTGTCTGTTAATGGAGGAACGATTAAATTATTAGATTTTCAGTGGCACACTACTGTGTGTGCATATATGCGGATGTATATTCTTTTGTATATGTAAAATACTATCATGATAACAATTTTTAAAAAGAAGTAAATTCGTCAATCATCCATACTGATCACAAACTAAGCACAGATGTCTATGTCCTCTTCCTGCTGAATACCATTTAAAGATAATAGTATGGGAATATAAACATTAGATGGCAATAACAATGAGAAAGGAAAGGAGAAGAGAGGCCAATGAGTTTCACTGTAAAATCTCAAAGAGGTTCTAGACTGGGGGACAGGAGTGGAAAACAGGACATAAAATGGGGAATCAGTAAAGCAGTTTCCATCAAACAGTCTTTTCCTTGCCCATTCCTGCTTGCGGAAAGAAAGCCCAATGGCCAGATGTTTATGCCTCAACCAAAAAAACAGTCTGTCTCTTAAAAGTTAATTTTTTATGTGTCTAGGATGAATTGGAATATATTTTGTGGGTATTAGCTCTCCAGAGTGAGGTCATCTTTGTTTTGGCATTTGGGGAGCATTTTGAGTAACAGACTACTCAGGCATCAAGCCCAGTGCACATGCACAGAAATCCCTCCCTAGTCTCCATTGCCTCATTTTTTTTTTAATTAAGAGATAAAGATATAAACCAGATATTTGCAGGAAATCTACAGATAAAGTCAAATATGTACAAAGAAACTTTTGAATAATAAAAACCCTCCTTTTAAAAAATTCTTTTAGTGTCTTCAAAGATATTCAAAAACATATTGCATCCCTATAAAAATGCATTCAATTTTTTAAAAAGTCCTGACCGGGGTGTGGCGGAGGCCAGAGGCCTCTGGTCCCAGACTTGTTCACAAGGAGTCTGGCTTGCACCACCTATCAAGCAAACCCCATCCTCATCGATGGCTCATCCCCCCTCCACTTCCCCACTCAGGAGTCACTGTGCGGTGCCTGTTCCCAGGGGCACGTGGCCCGGTGTTGCGGGACCGGGCACAGGCCCAGAGGCTGAGCAGGGGCAGGGGCAGGACCAGGGCCACTGATGCCAGAACAGCCGTGTGGCTGACAGGGTCTTGGTGCTCCAGCCTAGTATCAAGCCTGAGCCTCTGAGGTGGGAGAGCCAAGTTGAGGACTTTGGACTAACATCAGTTGGTGAGAGCTCTCCTATACATCTCCATCTCAGCACTAAGACCCAGCTCTACCCAACGTCCAGCAAGCTCCAGTGCTGGACACCGCATGCCAAACAACTACCAAGACAAGAAGAACACAACCCCACCCATTAGCAGAGAGGCTGCCTAAAATCATACTAAGTTCACAGACACCCCCAAAACACACCACCAGATGCAGACCTGCCCACCAGAAAGACAAGATCCAGCCCCACCCACCAGAACACAGGCATCAGTCCTCTCCACTAGGAAGCCTACACAAGGCACTGAACCAACCTTACCCACTGGGAGAGACACCAAAATAAAAACGGGAACTACGAACCTGCAGCCTGTGAAAAGGAGACCCCAAACACAGTAAGTTAAGCAAAATGAGAAGACAGAGAAATACACAGCAGAGCAAGGAGCAAGGTAAAAACCCACCAGACCACCAGACTAAAGAAATGAAGAGGAAACAGGCAGTCTACCTGAAAACGAATTCAGAGTAATGATCCAAAATCTTAGAAATAGAATGGAGAAAATTCAAGAAACATTTAACAAGGACCTAGAAGAACTAAAGAGCAAACAAACTGATGAACAACAGAATAAATGAGATTAAAAGTTCTCTAGAAGGAATCAATAGCAGAATAACTGAGGCAGAGGAATGGATAAGTGACCTGGAAGGTAAAATAGTGGAAATAACTACCGCAGAGCAGAATAAAGAATGAAAACAATTGAGGACAGTCCCAGAGACCTCTGGGACAACATTAAATGTACCAACATTCAAATTATAGGGGTCCCAGAAGAAGAAGAGAAAAAGAAAGGGTCTGAGAAAATATTTGAAGACATTGTAGTTAAAAACTTCCCTAACATGGGTAAAGAAATAGTCACTCAAGTCCAGGAAGCACAGAGAGTCCCATACAGGATAAATCCAAGGAGAAACATGCCAAGACACATACTAATAAAACTATCAAAAATTACAAAGAAAAAATATTAAAAGCAGCAAGGGGGCTTCCCTGCTGGCGCAGTGGTTGAGAGTCCGCCTGCCGATGCAGGGGACACGGGTTCATGCCCCGGTCCGGGAAGATCCCACATGCTGTGGAGCGGCTGGGCCTGTGAGCCGTGGCCGCTGAGCCTGCGCATCCGGAGCCTGTGCTCAGCAACGGGAAACGCCACAACAGTGAGAGGCCTGCGTACTGCAAAAAAAAAAAAAAAAAAAAAAGCAGCAAGGGAAAAGCAACAAATAACATACAAGGGAATCCCCATAAGGTTAACAGCTGATCTTTCAGCAGAAACTCTGCAAGCCAGAAGGATGTGGCAGGACATATTTAAAGGGATGAAACGGAAAAACCTACAACCAAGATTACTGTACCCAGCAGTATCTCATTCAGATTCGACGGAGAAATTAAAACATTTACAGACAAGCAAAAGCTAAGAGAATTCAGCACCACCAAACCAGCTTTACAACAAACGCTAAAAGAACTTCTCTAGGCAGGAAACACAAGAGAAGGAAAAGACCTACAAAAACAAACCCAAAACAATTAAGAAAATGGTAATAGGGACATACATATTGATAATTACCTTAAATGTAAACGGATTAAATGTTCCAACCAGATAGACTGGCTGAATGGATACAAAAACAAGACCCATATATATGGTTTCTACAAGAGACCCACTTCAGACCTAGGGACTCATACAGAATGTATGTGAGGGGATGAAAAAGGTATTCCATGCCAATGGAAATCAGAAGAAAGCTGGGGCTTCCCTGATGGTGCAGTGGTTGAGAGTCCACCTGCTGATGCAGGGGACACGGGTTCATGACCCGGTCCGGGAGGATCCCACATGCTGCGGAGCGGCTGGGCCTGTGAGCCATGGCTGCAGAGGCTGCGCGTCCGGAGCCTGTGCTCCACAGCAGGAGAGGCCACAACAGTGAGAGGCCCACAAACCGCAACAACAACAACAAAAAAGCTGGAGTAGCAATTCTCTTATCAGACAAAATAGACTTTAAAATAAAGACTATTACAAGAGACAAAGAAGGACATTACATAATGATCAAGGGATCAATCCAAGAAGAAGATATAACAATTGTAAATATTTATGCACCCAACATAGGAGCACCTCAATACATAAGGCAAATGCTAATAGCCATAAAAGGGGAAATGACAGTAACAGTCATAGTAGGGTACTTTAACACCCCACTTTCACCAATGGACAGATCATCCAAAATGAAAAGAAATAAGGAAACACAAGCTTTAAATGACACATTAAACAAAATGGATTTAATTGATATTTTTAGGACATTACATCCAAAAGCAACATAATACACTTTCTTCTCAAGTGCTCATGGAACATTTTTCATGATAGATCACATCTTAGGTCACAAATCAAGCCTTGGTAAATTTAAGAAAATTGAAATTGTATCAAGTATCTCTTCTGACCACAACGCTATGAGACTAGATATCAATTACAGGGGGAAAAATAACCTGTAAAAAATACAAACAAATGGAGGCAAAACCATATGCTACTAAATAACCAAGAGATCACTGAAGAAATCAAAGAGGAAATCAGAAAATACCTAGAAACAAATGACAGTGGAAACACAATTACCCAAAACCTATGGTATGCAGCAAAAGCAGTTTTAAGAGGGAAGTTTATAGCAATACAATCCTACCTCAAGAAACAAGAAATATCTCAAATAAACAACCTAACTATAACCTAAAGCAATAAGAAAAGAAGAACAGCAACAAAAGAAAACCCCAAAGTTAACCAAAAGAAAGAAATCGTAAAGGTCAGATCAGAAATAAATGAAAAAGAAATGAAGGAAACAATAGCAAAGATCAATAAAACTAAAAGCTGGTTCTTTGAGAAGATAAACAAAATTGATAAATCCCTAGCCAGACACATCAAGAAAAAAAGGGAGAAGACTCTAATCAACAGAATTAGAAATGAAAAAGAAGTAACAACTGACACTGCAGAAATACAAAGGATGATGAGAGATGACTACAGGCACCTAAATGCCAATAATATGGCCACCTGAAAGAAATGGACAAATTCTTAGAAAAGCACAACCTTCCGAGACTGAAGCGGGAAGAAATAGAAAATATAAACAGGTCAGTCAGAAGCACTGAAATTGAAATGGTGATTTAAAATCTTCCAACAAACAAAAGCCCAGGACCAGATGGCTTCACAGGCGAATTCTATCAAACATTTAGAGAAGAGCTAACACCTATCCTTCTCAAACTCTTCCAAAATATAGCAGAGGGAGGAACACTCTCAAACTCATTCTACGAGGCCACCATCACCCTGCTACCAAAACCAGATGGAGATGTCACAAAGGAAGAAAACTACAGGCCAATATCACTGATGAATATAGGTGCAAAAATCCTCAACAAAATACTAGCAAACAGAATCCAACAGCACATTGAAAGGATCATACACCATGATCAAGTGGGTTTTATCCCAGGAATGCAAGGATTCTTCAATATATGCAAATCAATAAATGTGACACACCATATAAACCAACTGAAGGAGGAAAACCATATGATAATCTCAATAGATGCAGAAAAGCTTTCGACAAAATTCAACACCCATTTATGATAAAATCCCTCCAGAAAGGAGGCATCGAGGGAACTTATGTGAACATGATAATGGCCATATATGACAAACCCACAGCCAACATTGTTCTCAATGGTGAAAAACTGAAACCATCTCCTCTAAAATCAAGCACAAGACAAAGATGTTCACTCTCTCCACTATTATTCAACATAGTTTTGGAAGTTTTAGCCACAGCAATCAGAGAAGGAAAAGAAATAAACAGAATCCAAATCAGAAAAGAAGTAAAGCTGTCACTGTTTGCAGATGACATGATACTATACACAGAGAATCCTAAAGATGCTACCAGAAAACTATTAGAGCTAATCAATGAATTTGGTAAAGTAGCAGGATACAAAATTAATGCACAGAAATCTCTTGCATTCCTGTACACTAATGATGAAAAATTCGAAAGAGAAATTGAGGAAACACTCCCATTTACCATTGAAATAAAAAGAATAAAATATCTAGGAATAAACCTACCTAAGGAGACAAAAAACCTGTATGCAGAAAACTATAAGACACTGATGAAAGAAATTAAAGGTGATACAAACAAATGGAGAGATATACCATGTTCTTGGATTGGAAGAATCAACATTGTGAAAATGACTCTACTACCCAAAGCAATCTACAGATTCAATGCAATCCCTATCAAGCTACCAATGGCATTTTTCACAGAACTAGAACAAAAAATTTCACAATTTGTATGGAAACACAAAAGACCCCAAATAGACAAAGCAATCTTGAGAAAGAAAAATGGAGCTGGAGGAATCAGGCTCCCTGACTTCAGGCTATATTACAAAGCTACAGTAATGAAGACAGTATGGTACTGGCACAAAAACAGAAATATAGATCAGTGGAACAGGGTACCAAGCCCAGAGATTAACCCACACACATATGGTCACCTTATCTTTCATAAAGGAGGCAAGAATATACAGTGGAGAAAAGACAGCCTCTTCAATAAGTGGTGCTTGGAAAACTGGACAGCTACATGTAAAAATGAAATTAGAACACTCCCTAACACCATACACAAAAATAAACTCAAAATGGATTAAAGACCTAATGCAAGGCCAGAAACTATCAAACTCTTAGAGGAAAACATAGAACACTCTATGACATAAATCACAGCAAGATCCTTTTTGACCTACCCTGTAGAGAAATGGAAATAAAAACAAAAATAAACAAATGGGACATAATGAAGCTTAAAAGCTTTTGCACAGCAAAGGAAACCATAAAGAAGATGAAAAGACAGCCCTCAGAATGGGAGAAAATATTTGCAAATGAAGCAACTGACAAAGGATTAATCTCCAAAAGTTACAAGCAGAACATGCAGCTCAATATCAAAAAAACAAACAACCCAATCCAAAAATGGGCAGAAGACCTAAATAGACATTTCTCCAAAGAACATATACAGATTGCCAACAAACACGTGAAAGGATGCTCAACATCACTAATCATTGGAGAAATGCAAATCAAAACTACAATGAGGTATCACCTCACACCAATCAGAATGGCCATCATCAAAAAATCTGCAAACAATAAATGCTGGAGAGGGTGTGGAGAAAAGGGAACCCTCTTGTGCTGTTGGTGGGAATGTAAACTGATACACCCACTATGGAGAACAGTATGGAGGTTCCTTAAAAAACTAAAAATAGAACTACCATATGACCCAGCAATCCCACTACTGGGCATATACCCTGAGAAGACCATAATTCAAAAAGTGTCATGTACCAAAACGTTCATTTCAGCTCTATTTACAGTAGCCCGGATATGGAAGCAACCTAAGTGTCCATCGACAGATGAATGGTTAAAGAAGATATGGCACCTATTTACAATGGAATATTCCCCAGCCATAAAAAGAAATGAAATTGTGCTATTTTTAGTGAGGTGGATGGACCTAGATTCTGTCATACAGAGTGAAGTAAGTTAGAAAGAGAAAAAGAGGGCTTCCCTGGTGGCGCAGTGGTTGGGAGTCCGCCTGCCGATGCAGGGGACGCGGGTTCGTGCCCCGGTCCGGGAGGATCCCACATGCCGCGGAGCGGCTGGGCCCGTGACCCATGGCCGCTGGGCCTGCGCGTCCGGAGCCTGTGCTCTGCAACGGGAGAGGCCGCAACAGTGAGAGGCCCGCGTACCACAAAAAAAAAAAAAAAAAAAAAAAAAAAAAAAAAAAAAAAAGAAAGAAAGAGAAAAAGAAGTACCATATGCTAACACATATATATGGGATCTGAAAAAAAAATGGTTCTGATGAGCCTAGGGGCAGGACAGGAATAAAGACGCAGACTTAGAGAATGGACTTGAGGACACGGGGCGGGGGAAGGGTAAGCTGGGATGAAGTGAGAGAGTAGGATTGACATATGTACACTACCAAATGTAAATAGATAGCTAGTGGGAAGCAGTGACATAGCACAGGGAGATCAGCACGGTGCCTTGTGACCACCTAGAGGGGTGGGATAGGGAGGGTGGGAGGGAGATGCAAGACCAGGGGTATATGAGGATATATGTATACATATAGCTGATTTACCTTGTTATACAGCAGAAAGTAACACACCATTGTAAAGCAATTATACTCCAGTATAGATGTTTTTTATTAAAAATGTCCTGAGGGCTTCCCTGGTGGCGCAGTGGTTGAGAGTCCGCCTGCCGATGCAGGGGACGTGAGTTCGTGCCCCGGTCCGGGAGGATCCCACGTGCCATGGAGCGGCTGGGCCTGTGGGCCGTGGCTGCTGGGCCTGCGCGCCCTGGGCCTCTGCTCCGCGGCGGGAGAGGCCACAGCAGTGAAAGGGCCGCATACCACCAAAAAAATAAAATAAGTAAAAAGAAAAAGTCCTGGTAGCTTCGAAAAAAGAACACATTAGAGAATAAGGCAGCCCGTTGGAATTAAAATGCAATTTTTGAAATAAATTTTAAAATTTAGTAGATGATTGTGCAGATGAAATTGAAGGAAAATCTCACCATTTATAACAAGGGTTGGCAAACTTTTTAATGAAGAACCAGGTAGTAAATATCCTCAGCTTTGCAAGCCATTCAGTCTCTGTCAAAATCATTCTCTCTGACTTTGTAGCACGAAGGCAGATGGGCGTAGCCATGTTCCAGTATAATTTCATGAATACTGAAGTTTGATTTTTACTTAACTTTTACCCATCGTAACATAGTACTATTCTTTTGGGGTTTTTTTCAACCATTTATATATAAAAAACCATGATTAATTAGATTGTGGACCACACAGAAGTAGGTAGTGCGCTGAAGTTTGTCCAAGAGTCCATAGTTTATTGACCCCAATGTTGATGAAAATACAGATGGTATGTAGGAACAGCGTACTAAATTGTGGAATGAACTTAAGCAACTGCTGGCACATAAGAGAAGAAAGTCTGTTTGGTTTCCATGTTGGGAAACTTCTTTGAGATTTTCAGCAGATACGACATTGGACTGCTGAGAATATGATACAAGAAAAAATGATTCATACCAGACTAATTGGCTCAACATTTGAACAGTACTTACACAGTCATAATAAGGTAAATGCTGGTTACTGTTTTTTTTTTAACTTTGAATCAATCTGCAGTCATAATATAGCAGATCAAATAGAGGTTGTAGGGCAAAATATGCACTGTTAAGCATGACAGTATAAAAATAATACTATAGATGACAAAAGTGGGACTTGGAAGGGGATGAACAAGAGTTGAAAATGTAGGAAGGAAATTAACAGCCATAGAAAAAAATTAAAAGGAGCTTATTTGGGAAATCCTATATTTAAGTATATTAAGGTTACAAAGATAACTAATTAAGAGATAAAGTTAATAATACAAGGAACAAACCAAGGAAAATGAAGGAGAAAGGTAGCATTATGTGTGCTAATTCCTCATCTTTCTCATCGGGGTGTCCACAGGTAATTCTCTAAGTCTGATGAATTAAAGAGACTGAAAGAGATGGGCTTCCCTGGTGGCGCAGTGGTTGAGAATCTGCCTGCTAATGCAGGGGACACGGGTTCGTGCCCCGGTCCGGGAAGATCCCACATGCCGTGGAGCCTGCGCGTCCGGAGTCTGTGCTCCGCGACGGGAGAGGCCACAGCAGTGAGAGACCCGCGTACCGGAAAAAAAAAAAAAAAAAAAAAACGAGGCAACGATAGTAGAGGCCCGCGCATTGCGATGAAGAGTGGCCCCTGCTTGCCACAACTAGAGAAAGCCCTAGCACAGAAACGAAGACCCAACACAGCCATAAATAAATAAATAAATTTAAAAATAAATTTAAAAAAAAAAATAAAGAAAAAAATTTAAAAAAAAAAAAAAAGAGACTGAAAGAGGAACCATTAAGAGGTTGGCCCTGGAAATTGCAACTGGGGTTGGAGAAGGGAAGTATTTGAGTTAGCCTGCGTATGTGTTCAACTTTGAAGAAATAATAGTTTCCAGTGAGAAGAGATGGAACTTGTATTTTTCACTATAAGCTCTTTTGTATAACTTTTTAAAAAAGCATGTGCGTGCTTTCCTTGATAGCAACAAGAAGGTTACAAATAGACAGTATGACTATAGAAGTATAAAAATGACCTAAATTGGTAAGCAAGTAAACGTGCATAATTTTTTGTTCAGAGGGAAATGTGGCCTTAAAAACACATGCATGGACATGGATTCTGGAAGAATAGTTTATAAAGATAAAAGTAATTGTGTTAATGAGATAAATCCTGGTAAAATTTTCTTTAGTTGTATGAATAAGTTTTTTAAAAGAATATGTAAATATATAAGGAAATGTTTTTGCTTTTATCATATAATGCATCTTACCTCCATTTTATTCTCTTCCCTATTATATGTAAATAGTAAGGTTTTCAAAGCTCTATCAATCTTCGATTGTCACACTATTTTGTCCACCTGACCCATTTATCTGAACTAAAGTTTGCCCCTCTATTAGTCAGCTTGGACTGCCATAACAAAAAACCATCAAACTGTGTAGCTCAAATAACAGAAATTTATTTTGTCACAGTTCTGGGGGCTGGAAGTTCAAGATCGGGGTCCCAGCATGCAGATTCTGGTGAGCGCTCTCTTCCTGGCTTGGAGACAGCCACCTTCTTGCTGTGTCCACATCCTGTGGAGAGAGAGATACAAAGAGCTCTCTGTTGTCTCTTGTTCTACAAGGACAGTAATCCTGTGGGATCAGGACCCCACTTTATGACCTCATTTAACCTTAATTGCCTCCATAAAATCTCTGCCTCCAAATATAGTAACATTGAGGGTTAGGCCCTAGCATAGGTATTTTGGGGGATAGTATTTTGGGGAACACAAACACTTAGTCCATAATAGCCCCCATTGAATTAAGTTACCATGTGGCTCAGTTGAACATACAGACAAATTATTTTGCCACCGAGAAGTCGTGGACCTGGAGAATGGCTATCCTTTATGTAGGCTTGAATTTTAAAGCCAATTAACACTAGTATTAGAAGCTTTACATAGACTGGCCCCTACCCTAACAGATTCTAGAGTTTTTAGGCTCTCCAATCCCAAGTCCCCATCCTGTCCCTGCTAAATACAGTTGCAGCAGTGTTTTCTTAGTGCTTTTGTTTTCTCCTGAGTCCCAGTAGCATGGTACCCTCAACTTCCCTAAGACCCGTCGACCCTCTCTTTTTCTGTAAAATCATCCAAAGTGAACACTTAGCCTTTTGATTATTTTATTTGATCTTCACAACAACTTTGGAAGATGGGGAGAGATGTTTTTATTCACATTTTATTGGTCATGTAGTTGAGAAGCAGAGATGAGCATTGCCCCACTGTACAGTGCAAAATATGTGCCTCCTTCCATAAGGAGAATGGAAAGAGCCCTGGACTAGAGGGTTATGACTGGGGCTGATCCCAGATCTAAGCTTGGCATACCCAGCTTATGACAAAGGCAGGGTTGTTTTTGATCAGATTTATCTTCATTGATTCAGTCACAGAAATCTAGCACTGAGAACCTCAGTAAGATAAGTCACATCTTCTTTTCCCTACATCCATCAAGCCAAAGTGATCTCATGATCCACATTTTTCCCGTGTCCATCAGGCCAGAGTGATAGCATGGAGTAAGCATGGAGTTTGAGTTCACTAGCAGTGTGACCTTGGATGAGTTACTTTACCCCTCTAAGCCTGTTTCTCTATAAACTGAAAATAATAACTACTTTGTTATTGGGAGGATGGTAGATTGTTGGGAAGATTAAAGACAGTTTATCTAAAGTACTTAAAACAATTCTTCCCATATGCTGTTACAGAAATGTACCTAATATTATGTCTAGAATGGCATTAATCCTCCCCTGCCACATTCCGAAGCCTGATTTGCTCCAACTTCACCAGGCCTGTTCTCCTAGCAATTTCAGGGGAGCAAGAAGAATGTCCAAGCACGGAGGGCCTCTGGACCTGGCCCATCATCACCTCTGCCTTGTTATTTTTTTTTTTTTACTTTTTATTTTATATTGGAGTATATCCGATAAACAACGTTGTGATAGTTTCAGGTGCACGGCAAAGCGACTCAGCCATATGTATACATGTGTCCAGACTCCCCTCCCATCCAGGCTGCCACGTAATACCGAGCAGAGTTCCCTGTGCTCTACAGTAGGTCCTTGTTGGTTATCCTTTTTAAATATAGCAATGTTTACATCTGCCTTGTTCTTTTGATCAAAGCAAGCCACAAGCTCCTTTCTCTCCCTCCCCTAGACTCAAGAGATGGAGAAATAGATGCTACCTTGTGACCTAATGACCTCAGGTCATATTGCAAAGGGTCATTTTTTTTTCTTTTTTTTTTTTCTTGGCACTGAGGACATTTTTGTTATCAATCTACCACAGTTTTGTTCCAAAGGAACATTTGTAAACATATGAAATGATGATCAACAACCAATTTTCTGGTTCCTGTTTGCTTTCAGTTTTGCTTTTGTTCATTCAGCATTCACCCAGGGGTACGTGCTCCGAGTGTACATGTGCCTTGGCACCTCACAGGCATAGCATCTCCCCTGTAGGGTGTGCTTATCTGGGTGGATGAGTGATGGGTTTTCCCACTGTACCATGAGCAGGCACACAGTACAGTGTGATCCTCTCCCTTCGTGTTCCACTTGACAGGTGCAACGATCTGGGCTGATAAGAAAGGCAGGCCTTGGTAACCAGAGCCATCTGGGATGCCAGAGGCATCTTGTTTCCTCTTGACTGCCTGCGCATGTCTGTTTATTCCCTCCATGAGGTTTTATTGTTAGAAACCCTGATACCCAGTTGCGCACATTCGGGATGCAGCAGATCCTAACCAGCGTTCCATGCGAGCATCTGCTTCACAGCTTGTAAGTGGTAGAGTCCACACATCTAGATGTGCACCTTTATAAATAGTTAGGTGCCTGGGAGTCTGGGCCATATCTTTGGTGTGGAATTAGGACACTTTGTGCCTGACTGTCCCTGGAGACAAGAAAGAGCTGACTCCGAGTCCGAGAAAAACCACTGGCACAACCTATTGTTGGAAGACATGAGGTGATGTTTGTGTAGTTGCAGCAAAGCCGGCCTGAATAAGGAGGACCATTGCCTTGTGTCTCCTAATTTGGTATCTTTATTTTTCCATCTTTCTTTTCTTTCCTTTTTCTACATGTTCTCACTCTCTCCCTGCTGCTATACCTACCTTTTCCACTAGTGCCTTTTCATCCTTCTCCTTTCCTATCAGCTATTTTTCTTCAGGTCTTAGCTCGGTACACCTAACACCATCTCACAATGCCTGTAACTCAGCTCAGGTCAGCTGGACTCCGAGGACTGTCTGTGTTCACTGCACTATTGCTTGCCCAAATCAGGCTTGGGAATCCAGCAGGAGAGTGTACTGATGCCATTCAAGGGATGTGAAGATATCTCTCCTGAGCACATCGTATGTGGCAGACACCTTTAAGCATTTAGATAAACTACTTCTAATCCTTCCACCAAGGACAAGATAGGAATTATTTCCAGCCTATTGAGGAGCATGTTTAGAAAGGTTCAGTGACCTTCCCAAGGTCACAGTGCTAGTGAATTCCAGAGCCAGCCTTCAGTCCAGGTCTGCAAAATTCCAAATGCCAAGTTCTTTCATTATATCAGTCTTCATGTCATTCAAAAAAGAAAAAAAGTGAGGATCAGAGATGTGAGCTATCTTGCTAAGAATTATAGTGTTGGAAAGTCTGTGCATTTTTGGCTCAATATGAGAGAAATCTAATTGGAGGAAAGCCTGTTTTACTCCCAACCTGTGAATGTCAAAAGCACAGCTGGGACTTGAACCAGTTTTCTGACACCCAAGGCTATAGGAGCCGTGATATATGATGGACAGACAGTTGTTTCATTCCTTCAGCAAATTATTGTTGCTATGTGCCAGGCATTGTTCTAAAGTGTGGGATTCTTCGTGAAATAAAAAAGATCCTTGCCCTTGTGGAGGTCGCAAGCCAGTGGAAAGAAACAGATAATAAACTAAAGACAAAATAAGTTAGCTCTGTAGTGTGTTAGCCGATACTTACTATGGAGAAGGAAGCAGTGGAACAGGGTAAATAACGAGTGTTGGAAGCCAGAGGGAAGAATGTTGCATTTTTAAATAGGGAGATTAAGATAGGACTTATTGAAAAGGTAGTATTTGAACAAAGGCTGGAAGGAGATGAGGGAATTAGCTGTGTGGGTGTCTGGGAGAAGACCATTTCAGGCAAAACGAGGAGTGGGTATAGTTGGCATTTGTGAGCAACAGCAAGAAGGCTGGTATAGTGGGAGCACATGTATTAAGGAAAGAGTAGTAGTAAAGGTGGCATCGAAGATACTACGTGCTCAGATTGCTTAAGGCTGTGTTAAACGTTTTTTTTGGTTTTTTTTTTTTGCTGTATGCGGGCCTCTCACTGTTGTGGCCTCTCGCGTTGCAGAGCACAGGCTCCAGACGCGCAGGCTCAGCGGCCATGGCTCACGGGCCCAGCCGCTCCGCAGCATGTGGGATCTTCCCGGACCGGGGCACGAACCCGTGTCCCCTGCATTGGCAGGCGGACTCTCAACCACTGCACCACCAGGGAAGCCCTAGAAGACAGTTTTGAGAGGAAGAACAGGAGCTCATTTTTGGACAAGTTGAATTAGAAAAGTTTCCTAGGTTTGCAGATGGAACTGTGAAGTGATCAGTTGTGTATTTGATTCTTTACTCTGGGGAGGCAACAGAGAGAGACATACAATTAAAAGACGTGATCCCACGGACAGCACCAGTGTGATGTGTGGACTGGAAATCAGTGCAGTGGGTAGTGAGATTTGTCTTGAATTGCTCCAGAAGTAGGACTCAAAAATCAGTGAGAAAGATGATGGAAGTCTGACTTTGGCTTTGACACAAAGGACCATTTTAAATTACTAACGCTTATAGCAATGGAATAATGGTGTGTTTCGCAGGATGCATTTTCTAATGCTGTAAATTTTCAGGGAGGGTCTTGAATCTAGATCATCATTTTCTCATATCTAGATCTAGAGTTCTTTAGATCTTGGGCAGCTTCAAAAAAAAAGAGAGGGCTTCCCTGGTGGCGCAGTGGTTGAGAGTCCACCTGCCGATGCGGGGGACACAGGTTCGTGCCCCGGTCCGGGAAGATCCCACATGCCGCGGAGTGGCTGGGCCCGTGAGCCATGGCCACTAAGCCTGTGCGTCCGGAGCCTGTGCTCTGCAACGGGAGAGGCCACAACAGTGAGAGTCCCACATACCGCAAAAAAAAAAAAAAAAAAAAAAAAAGAGAAAAGAAAAATGTAATTATTTTCAGTTAAGAGATTGACATTTGCTTTTTATGTATTCAAGTAAAGTTGTTTACACACACACACCCTTGATACAGCCATCATGGCCCAGGTTTACTAGTCACCATTTTATTGATAGATGTCTTAAAGTGGATTGGACTCTTGCCTTGGGTTTAAACTTGAATATACTGACTATTTAGATTCCTTCAAACTTTCAGTTTCTGTGATTCTGAGCATTTAGGAAGGAAAAAAGCCATCAGAAATTCAATATGGACAAATTAAGGGAAAACAGTTATGTCAAGCCAGATGTCTTTTTTTCCTTTAATGACACCACCATGATGATGCCTTAAAACAGTGGTTCTCAAACTTTTAATCCCAGACCCTCTTACAGTCTTTAAAGTTATTGAGGACCTCAGAGACCTTTTCTTTACATGGGTGGGGCAGATATGGGAGAATAACCAAGTACCCTGTTTAATAAGGATCTCAAATGATGAATTGAAACCTGCAAAATTGAGGTTCACAGAAATCTACCTTCAGGATAAGAGAGCTGTAGCTTGACAGAAATTCATTTAAAGAAGATGCAAAGTTTTAGAACTTGCCCCTAAGTCCTGTATAGTCAGTGATATGACTCAGTAATAATGAAGGTTTAGGCTTTTTTTTTTTTAAACATCTTTATTGGGGTATAATTGCTTTACAATGGTGTGTTAGTTTCTGCTTTATAACAAAGTGAATCAGCTATACATATACATATGTTCCCATATGTCTTCCCTCTTGCGTCTCCCTCCCTCCCACTCTCCCCATCCCACCCCTCCAGGCTGTCACAAAGCACAGAGCTAATATCCCTGAGCCTTGCGGCTGCTTCCCCCCAGCCACCTACCTTACTATGTTTGTTAGTGTGTATATGTCCATGACTCTCTCTCGCCCTGTCAAAACTCACCCTTCCCCCTCCCCATATCCTCAAGTCCGTTCTCCAGTAGGTCTGCGTCTTTATTCCTGTCTTACTCCTAGGTTCTTCATGACATTTTTTTCCCTTAAATTCCATATATATGTGTTAGCATACGGTATTTGTCCTTTTCTTTCTGACTTACTTCACTCTGTATGACAGACTCTAGGTCTATCCATCTCATTACAAATAGCTCAATTTCATTTCTTTTTAAGGCTGAGTAATATTCCATTGTGTATATGTGCCACATCTTCTTTATCCATTCATCCGATGATGGGCGCTTAGGTTGTTTCCATGTCCTGGCTATTGTAAATAGAGCTGCAATGAACATTTTGGTACATGACTCTTTTTGAATTATGGTTTTCTCAGGGTATATGCCCAGTAGTGGGATTGCTGGGTCATATGGTAGTTCTATTTGTAGTTTTTTAAGGAACCTCGGTTTAGGCTTAATAACACATTTCATTCATCATATTTAAGACCCTGCCTTTTGAAGGAAATATTAACAAGCTACAATGCCCTGTGGAGGAGACTGGAAAGTAAAAGATCTAAAACGGTTGCTGTATGGAAAACAATTGAAGAAACTAACCAGTGCCACACTGTATACTTGGAAAAATTACTGAAGTTGCTTAGCCACTACGGCTACTTAGAGGTGCCATACTGCTCAGAAGAGATCAGCATCACAAATTAGGAAGCATAAAGTGATCCAGGTGATATTAAAGCAGTGGTCAAAGTTAGAAAATGTGAATGAAATGAATCTTTCATTCATCCAAGAGGAAAGGTGTTCAGCTTTTACCTGGAAACTTTCTAGCAGTGAGATATCCTCTCTTGAGAAGACAAGAGGTTTAAGAGTGTCATTCATCATAAGATATTTTGGTTTGAACCCCAAAGTGACCAGGTGGATGTTATAAACTACCCTGGGGATAGAATACAATAGAAGAGATACCTTTTAAAATTTGTCTAACCAGTTTTCCCATGAAAGAGTTCAAGTCGCAGAAGAGGGCATTATTAGTACTTAAAAATTATTTAATTAAATGCCAAGTATTCTGTGAACTAGCACATCCTTCTCGATAATTAGAGGCCCTTTTTTTTTGGTAAATGAGCATAAAAGCTGCTAAAATATACATTAATAGGTTAGTGTGTGTGTGTGTGTGTGTGTGTGTGTGTGTGTGTTCCTCTCCCCTCTTCCCTCTCTTCCCTCCTTTTTCCAATCTTGAGTAAGATGACACAATAGAAGCCAATAAAAAGAAGACCTAGAACTAAAGAAAAAACATTGCAAGGTGGTAAGAGAAGGAAGAAGCATTTTTAGAGTTTGCAAATGCTTGCTTATAATGAGATGCTGCAAGTACGTTTACCACTTCCTGATATTTGGCCATAAAGCTTGCTTTGTCCTGCCAGTGGAAATAAACAACAGTCTTTGCTTTCTCTATTTTTTCACAATCAACCCACTGGGCTTCATGTAAGCTTAGCTCCTTAAGAGTTTGTACAACTACTGGGGACTTAAAATTTCAGCATTCTCTTATAAATCAAAACACAGTAATTTAAAAGAGAATTTATATTGCAAAACAAATAAGGGATAATTGAATTACAAGATAAAATTTAACTTTAAAAGCACTTTGTAATATTGATATGTTCTTTCAATATCAAACTTCTTTAAAACATTTTTTATTACTTAGCAGAAATGCTTCAGGTTTACCTTAAAGAACTTAAAACTTGAGAACTCTTTCCAGTTAAATGCAAATCAGAAGTTACTGTAAAATGTAGCTGAAATTATTGAATAAGGGTAAATTAAAGTAGGAATTACTTGCAAAATAAAGTAATTTGCAAACAACTTTTCCCTCAGGAATGTAATGTCTCTTTTGCATAAAGTGAGGTCTCTGTAAAACAGAAAGTGTGTATATGTCAATGCTACTCCCTCACTTGATCCCAGCTTACCCTTCCCCCTCCCTGTGTCCTCAAGTCCATTCTCTATGTCTGTGTCTTTATTCCTGTCCTGCCCCTATACACTACCAAATGTAAAACAGATAGCTAGTGGGAAGCAGCCTCATAGCACAGGGAGATCAGCTTGGTGCTTTGTGACCACCTAGAGGGGTGGGATAGGGAGGGTGGGAGGGAGATGCAAGAAGGAGGAGATATGGGGATATATGTATACGTATAGCTGATTCACTTTGTTATACAGCAGCAACTAACACACCATTGTAAAGCAATTATACTCCAATAAAGATGCTAAAAAAAAAAAAAAAAAAACGTGAAGGCATCTGAAATACACATTCAGGTTGTCTATAGAAAGGCCAGGACCAATTCAGAAAGAAAATGCCTAGAATTCCGCGTGATGTTACAATGCATGGGGAAGGTACCGAACTGCCTCCGGCCTCTTTCAGGGGCAGCAGAACAAACCAAAATTGTCTCCAGGGACAGAAATCCAGAGAATGATGTAGCAGGCCTGAGTGTAGAGAAAGAAACAGGGCAAGTGGTTTTTCTGATGTTTGCCTTGGGCAAGATTTTTTTTTATTATTTTCTACTGAATATGAAATACTATCTCTTTGCTTTACAAACTGTTATTTCGGTTTAGGCTCCTTCTGTGGGGGAGAAATAAAATGCAGCATATTCGAGAAAATTACCTAATGTTGGGTGTGGAGAGAGGCATGAGTGTTGGGTGGCAAAGGAAAGGAGGAGAGTTGAGTAACACTATGGAGCTACGAAGACTGGACACCTCTGCACCTCCCAGTGGGACAATGTGATAAAGAGATTGATGTGCGTTTAACACATGCTTGTTCCAAATGGCCCGTGGAAATCAGGTCTAAGCCTTTTAAAAAAATCAGGTTATGTTTCTGCTTTGTACATAGGTTCATTTGTGCCATCTTTTAGATTCCACGGATGAGTGATAGCATACGGTAGGTGTCTCTCTCTTGCTGACTTCCTTCACTTAGTATGATCACCTCTAGTTGCATCCATGTTGCTGCAAATGGCATTATTTAGTTCTTTTTTTATGGCTGACTGAGTCACTTTGCTGCACAGCGGAGATTGGCACACCATTGTAGATCAACTCTACTTCGATTAAAAAAAAGAAAAGAAAGAAAGAAAAGAGCCTGGTTATGGCATTCACTCCCCAAGCCTGGTTGCTATTGGGGTTGGGGGCATCGTGACAGAAGGCAGAGGAGCGCAGGTTGACCTGGGCTGCTAGGCGAGCAGCTGAGGCGGAACAAACAAAAGTCTGCTCTGAGAATAGAGAATCTCGGCAGCGCGCACTGAGGCAGCTGAAGTCCACGATGGCTCTTCACAAGTTAGTGTGTGTGGCTGAGTAATAGTTCACTGTATACATGGGCCACATCTTCTTTATCCGTTCATCTGTCGATGGACGCTCAGGTGGCTTCCATGTCCTGGTAGTGAGGTGGGTGGACCCAGAGACTGTCATACGGAGTGGGGTAAGTCAGAAAGAACAACACATACCGTAGGCTAACGCTTATGTATGGAATCTAAAAAAAGAAAACATGGTTCTGAAGAACCTAGGGGCAGGACAGGAATAAAGACACAGACGTAGAGAACGGACTTGAGGATGCCGGGAGGGGGAAGGGGAAGCCGGGACGAAGTGAGAGAGTGGTACGTACATACATACACTACCGAATGTAAACTAGATAGCTAGTGGGAAGCAGCCGCATAGCACAGGGAGATCAGCTCGGTGCTTTGTGACCACCTAGAGGGGTGGGATAGGGAGGGTGGGAGGGAGATGCAAGAGGGAGGGGATCTGGGGATATATGTATATGTATGGCTGATTCACTTTGTTATACAGCAGAAACTAACACACCATTGTAAAGCAATTATAGTGCCATAAAGATGTTAAGAAAATAATTATTCAGATAAAAAAAAAGTTAATGTGTAGGAAACTAATAACAAGTTCATATTAGAGCCAAAGCTAAGAATCAGTTGATAAACGGGGCCGATACATGTATCACTATCTGAGTAAGAGACAAACAGGGCTTATTAATGGTAGGAATCTGCACCCCTCCCCACTGTATTTGTTATGCCTGTTTACATGGAGGCAGATCCCGTAGGTTCGTGTGGTCTTAAAAGTCTGTACCTGAAGCCTTATGTTTATTGCTGTCCAAGCATGTAACACCAAATTACTGCTGAGTAAGAGTATATTGTGAAGGCAAAGCAAAGCAACACCTGGATTGTTAGCCTCAGAACACCTGGATTTATAATCAAAGGAAATTTATGACACCAGAGTACATGGTAAGCTGGTGAGGATGTATTCTGAGTTGACTTGGTGTGTTTGGATTAATCTCTCCCCGAATCTCAAGTTGATGAGGCTTGTCTTGGAGCTGAGGGTGTTCCATTTCCTAGGAAATGAGCAAGTTAAAGAATGACCTCTCAGGAAGTTTGGTAAATTGATGTACGAGCAATTTATCTTCTTGCCTTTCCCTTCCTAATTTACAGCCTTCTGTGACTGGTTTATAGGAGTTTGCAAAAGATGTGATTAGCTTTACTTGCGAGAAACTTGCAAGGGGTTTCAGGGCAATGATGTGTCAGCTAGGAACTCATTCAGCTAATCTGAAGGAAAATTTTTAGAGCAGAAAGGAGGCAGATTCAGAGGTGCTGACTTGTGAAACATGGTGGGAAGTGCATTCCTAGCTCAAAGAGCTGAAACTCTGGTTTCCTAATCATGCGAGGGAAAAGTGATGACTAGCAAAAGGGAAAAAGCTAAACAACAACAAAGCATGCACTCATCTGCACCATCCATGCCAGAGCCCCTTCTTTCTCATCAAAATTAGGAAAGCAATTGATATGGTTGTATGCAGTGATTAGAGGGAAGATGGCTGGCAGTCTGTGACTAGAGTATGCAGAGTGGAAGGGGGAGACGGACAAGTTTGATCAGGAGCCACGTGGGCAGCACGCAGTCGGGGTAGAGCAGCGAGGGCTAGACTTGAAATTCGCTGCTGATTAAAAGTAAGGCAGGTCTGTGAGCTCAGACTCAGTGAGAATGGTTTCATTTCATTAATTTCTTCGCTTGTTCATTGTGGCTCTGTAGAGCATCTGTTAAGTGCAAGGCACTCCGGGGAGCACAGTCGTAACTATTGTATCCTCACTGAGTGTTCAAGTTACTAGGGTTGCAAAACAAATTACCCCAACACTTAATGGTGGAAGACAACTATACATGTTGCTAGTGGATTATGTGTGTCTCTGCATCATGGCGTCTGGAAGTTTGAGCTGGAAGATTTGAATCCTGGTAGCTGGAATCATCTAAAGCTTGGTTACTCATTTGTCTGACAGTTGATAGGGTTGGTGGTAGCTGTCAGCTGAGACTTTAAGCTGGGGGATTGGCCAAAACTCCTCTACCTGGTCTCTTCATGTGGTCAGAGCTTCCTCACAATATAGTGGCCAGGTTCTGAAGGTGAGTGCCAGAGAGGGTGAGCCAGGCAGAAGCTCTATCTCTTTTCTGATGTAGCCTCAGAAGTCACAGAGAGCATCAATTCTGCTGTACTCCATTGGCCAGGCCCTCCATGAACCCTGTCAAAATTCAGACAGAGACAACATCAACCCCAAATATCGGTGGAGGAATGAAAGTCACAATCAGTGAAAAGGAGATATGTATGTGTGTATGTATGTATCTGTGCATATATAAAATCATCTTTGGAAAAATACAATCTGCCACTCCTGAAAGTAAAAGAAGAAAAATTACCACAGCACAAAGTAAAAAATGATGTTTTATTTGTAATTATTTTATAAGTGATGGCCCAAAGAATCATACAATTCAAAATATACTAATAAAAAATAACACCTGAACACTGTTTTCTAAACTTGAATCACCTGCATTTCACTTCCACTCTTTTTACTATTACCATCTGTATTATTGTTTCCTTAATTTTTCTTGAAATGGACCCATTTTTTATTGAAGTATAGTTGATGTACAATATTGTAAGTTACAGGTATACAGTATATAGTGAGACACAATTTTAAAGCTTATACTCCATTTATAGTTATTATAAAACATTGGCTATATTCCGGTTTTGTACAGTATATTCTTGTAGCTTATTTTATACCTATTAGTTTGTACCTCATAGTCCCCTCCTCCTATCATGCCCCTCCCCTCTTCCGTCTCCCCACTGGTAACCACTAGTCTGTTCTGTATATCTGCAAGTCTGCTTCTTTGTTGTTATAGTCACTAGTTTGTTGTATTTTTTAGATTCCACATGTAAGTGATATCATACAGTATATGTCTTTCTCTGACTTATTTCACTTAGCATAACGGCCTCAAAGTCTATCCATGTTGCTGCAAATGGCAAAATTTCATTCTTCTTTACTGATGAGTAGTATTTCATTATATATATATATATATATATATATACACACACACACACACACCACATCTTCTTTATTGATTCATCTATTGATGGACATTTAAGTTGCTTCTGTATCTTGGCAGTTGTAAATAATGACCCAGCTTTTTATTAACTCAAATTTGTTTTAAAAGCAATCTAGGTATTCCTACAGAAAATAGAATGTATTTTTGCCATAATTTATTTGTCATAAAAAAAGGTAACCTTAAATATAAAAAAAGTAAAACACAGCAGTTATTATATGCTAGATGAAAATTCTGCTTTCCAATGACAGCTCCGAGGCTGAAGGAAGCCCTCTCTTTGTCAAAGATCATGTTAGCAGGTGTTAGAAAGATGTTAAATCACGCTCATACAAAATCAAGGCTCTCCCCTTCACATAATCTGAGAGATTGAAAGAGAAGTGAAAGAGAATGATCCCTAGTGAGGTCAGTGATATTTAAGGCCAGGTCTGTGTACTGTCCAACATCCTTTAGAGAACTACTTGTATTAAAATCCTGATCCAGAATGCAAACACTGATCCAGAATGATAAAGATTATAGCTGGTTAAGCTTTCACTTAGCCTCAGCCAAGTCCCTGGGATCTATGAGGCAGACCAGCATCTAGCACAGTTGATGCTTGTTGATGAATGAATGTATTTCTAACCTGCCATTGGTCAAAGGCTGGGTCCTTTGCACCTCTGTGTTCTGTTTTGTTTCATAAGCCTCCCTGAAAGATCCAGTGAACAATAAATGACTCCGACTAGTTGGCTTCTACATGAAGTCTAGCTACACTCATTATCTTATTACCATTCCCCACGTGCTGGTGGAATTGACTTTTTCCTTACCTACTGTGCATAACTAATTCCTAGACTTTACAGGGCCACCCTAAATCCAGGGCTCTCAGGAGCTATTCGTATGTAGGTATCTAAACCCTATAACATTCGTTCCTAAAATAATTATTAGCACCTGCTGGGCCAGTTATCCTAGGTCCTAGAGATATCAGAGGATAGTGAGAAATGGACACTTTCTTGGGATACAGAGAAAGGCCACTTGGGGGCAGCTGTTTCACCCCTAAAATTTAGTCAGTTGCTTAGCAACCTAATTGTCTTGTTGTTAGAGGAGTCATCAGAAAACACTACTTCCTGGGGACTTCTCCCAGAAGAGAGAATTCATGGCCTTCTCCACCTGGACCTTTTCTTTCTGGCTTTCAGGGGCATGGAGAAGGTCTGCAGAGGCTCAGAGGAAGACAAGAGTCAGATGTTTATCTTCAGGGAATCCAGCCTGTAGCCTTTACCACACTATAGGACTTCTAACAGCAGTGCCTTTCTAGGCATGAGGCTGGCACTAACAGATCTTCTTTCCCTTCTGTATTTATAGTCGGCTACGGTGAAGCTGTCAAAACCAGTGGCTCTGTGGACTCAGCAGGATGTCTGCAAGTGGCTGAAGAAACATTGTCCGAATCAGTATCAGATCTACAGTGAGTCATTCAAACAGCATGACATAACGGGTAAAGTATGCAGTATCCGAAATATTTCACTCCCTCTCCCTCTTCCCATCTCAATGGCCTTTCCTACACCCTTAAAATGAAAAAGCATCTCCCTGCTGAAATTGTCTGGTATGGGTTTACTTTAAAATGAACGATAAATTCCAGATCCGGGCACGCCATGCTACTTAACAAGCATAAGTGGTTATTACAGGGAACCATGGATTTTGAATGTCCAGTATAAAAGTATGTGGTAATCAGGGTAAGGGGTTGGGGGATCCTAGAGAAAATAAGAGTGTAGCAGTGCTAGAGTAAAGAAAGGGAGGAGATCCTTCAATTAATTTGGTTACAGGGTCCGTAGGTAGATGTTTTAAGAAGAAAAGGTTCTAAATAGGAAAATTCTGACTGAATAGAATAATACTAACTCACTGCCCCTGAGATGAATACCCTCAAAGCACAAATTAAGACTCCCTTTAAATCAAGGGGCTTCGAGTATTATATGTGGAAGTTGAGAAGCGCTTGGCAGCAGGAAATATGACAACATAATGAACTGTAAAAGCCTGTAGGATCGTGTCTCTCAATTGGAGAATGGAGTGGGTTAAGAGGGAGCGGATAGGTCCACGGTGGGAGCCCATCAGAGTAAGGGGGTCTTTTGCAGACCTCGCCTGCCCACCTGCCTTGAGATGTTGCTTGATCTTGTGTACCATTCCTCCCACCCTCCTCTTCTGCAAACCCTATAATGAAAGATAGGATGGAGGAACATGCTCTGTGCACCAAAACTGTGCTTCAAGGTGGGAAAAAGTGTTGAGAAGACCTGATTCCAGTCCAGATTCTTCTTTTTTCTAAGCGAAAATTGACCCTCTAGTGGGAAAGGGACTTGCTGTCGAGTAGCTCAGCACACCTGATGCCAAGCCCTTTCCAAACTCATACCTTGCATCTTCAGAAATGCTAACCTCTATATTCACTCCCGTCACTTTGAAAAGGGTCACGTCAAGCAGTTCAGTTCTTAGCCTGTAGCTTCAAAATCTGGGGCAGATCATACCTCCTTAGAACAGGACTAGATGGATGGTTTTCAAAATGCCTTCCGTGGAGCCCTTGGTTGCACTAGAGGCTGCCAGAGGGACATGCTTTGGGTTGAGATGGGTGTGTCTGTTTCACATATTCAAATTGCACAGAAAACTTGATTGGAAAAAAAGCCCTCTAATATTAAATAACGTTTTTTAAAATTTTATTTTTATTTATTTATTTGGTTGCATTGGGTCTTCATTGCTGCACACAGGCTTTCTCCAGTTGCATCAAGCGGGGGCTACTCTTAGTTGTGGTGCGCGGGCTTCTCATTGCAGTGGTTTCTCTTGTTGCGGAGCTCCGGCTCTAGGCACACGGGCTTCAGTAGTTGTGGCACGTGGGCTCAGTAGTTGTGGCACGTGGGCTCAGTAGTTGTGGCACGTGGGCTCAGTAGTTGTGGCACGTGGGATCAGTAGTTGCGGCACATGGGCCTCAGTAGTGTGGCTTGTGGGCTCTAGAGCGCAGGCTCAGTAGTTGTGGTGCACGGAACTTAATTGCTCCGCGGCATGTGGGATCTTCTGGACCAGAGATCGAACCCGTGTCCCCTGCACTGGCAGGCGGATTCTTAACCACTTCACCAGGGAAGTCTCTAAATAACGCTGAGCTACATTATCAGAGATTCCTGATGACCAAGTTAGTAATGTTTAAATATGTAAGGAGCACACAGGTGTAGCTCAGAGTAAGTTAACAGAGAGTGAAATCCTCCTGACTTAAGCCTAGAAATGGTCCTTAATGTACTTCTTTTCTCCTCCGAACTGGAGGTAATGGCCCATTTGGATGAAATCCTGAAGGCAGTGTCAGAACTTAGCTTAGATTCCAAGTGTCTAGATTCTTTTTCTTAGTCCCTCCCTTAAGGATATAAGAAAATCCCAGTTATTCCAACCCCTAGAATTTATCAACCAGTTAGTAACCATTTGGCTGATTATGGGAACCTTCATCAGATAATGTCTGTTTCTTAATGCTTGTGTGATAGTAATGGCAAAACCTTCTTCATGATCTTATGAGAAAGTAGTGTTATCTTTTGTTAGGGGTGGGAATTCTGTGATACCCTTGAGGGAAGGGTAAGCGTATATAAGGGTTTGAAAAGGATGAGCATTACACCCCCCTCAGAAATAAAGGTCTCATGCTTCAGTGCTTATGGAGTAAATGGTACCACTTCCTAAGGCTTTCTGCCAAGTGGCCTTGTGTTGCAAACAGCTGTCATATTGCTTTTGGTGGCATACTTGGTCTCCACAAACGCCTCTGGTGTCGGTAAAATCGCAACCTTCTTGAGATCTTGGACAAGCTGCTTAACCTAGACAGGTTATTCAACCTCACTTCTTCATCTCCGAAATGGAGCTGATAATAATAACAATACCTGTCTCAGAGAGTCGTTGTGAAGATTAAATGAAATGATATAAACAAACCACTAAGTTAATCATTTATCGACACCTTCTACCTACTAGCACTGTGCCGTTCTTCATGTTGAAACTCATCTGGAGGTGTCTAAAATCATACTGTTACTTCATTCTGAGGGCAGCCTGTTTTCTGGCAAGAAAAGAAAGCAGGGGATTATTTGGGGGACTTTAGGAGAGAATGATTTCAGATTAACACTTGACACACACATCTTTCTGACCTTCACCTATTCAAGGCCTCAGAAGACCACTTTTGTCTCCTGTCCCTCTCCAAGGGTGAATGTAAACTACCCAAATGATCGCAGGTGCCAAGTGGCCCGAAGATAGCTTTCAGGACTGAAGCCAGGAATGCAGTTCCAGCCCTGGGATGCTGGCGGCTGCAGGAATCCTAGTACCCTTGTAGGCTCTGATAAAATGGGCAAAGAGGATTGTGAAAAATCAAGACACGATGGCAGAGAGAGCCTCAGCAGCCGATGCAGACAGTAGAGTGTCTCAGAGTGAGGGCCGGGAGGGGCGTTACAAGTGCCAGGTCAAAGCCCAGACTTGCAGCTTAGCTCCGTGATTCTGTGAAGGTGACTTGGTGTATTCCCGCTTTCTTCACCTGTGAAGAGGAGGTGATAATAGCACCCGCCTCAGAGTGTCGCTGGGAAAGTAGTTCACGGTCACAGTAAGCGGTGAATATTAGCTGCTGCTGCTTGCCTAAGTGCTGCTGTACTTTCTATGAGAACAAACCACACACGTAAACACTGATGAATTCATCCATCTTTGTTATCCTGAAAATTATAATGAGCACCTAAGGATGGGGGTTGGGATGTGGGCTGGTAAGTATCCTGTGCTTACCTGCGAGGCCACAGTAAAGATGTCCATATGTCTCTTATTTATGCTTAGATTCTTGTGAGTACTGCTGTTCATTTATGTGTCTTAAAGCAAGGGTCTCCAATATCATGCTCATCAGGGAATCATGTTATATCTCTGGAACATATAAACAGTCCCTTAATTTAGAGGCGCGTGGGACCATGACGATAAATAAAGACATATTAAATGGAAAGAAGAATCAGGAAGAAAAAAAGATGGGCTTTCTGATTACAGACCTGAGGCAAATCCCGCTCCTCCCACCCCGCCCCTGTTCTCCACCCCTCGACCTCTGACAAGTAATAACTGTGCAATATCACACAAGCTAGTTTCAAGTTAGTGATCTGAGAATAATAGTTATCTTAAAGCGTTGTTGGAAGGTTAAGGGGATGATGCATGTGAAGGGTTTAGCTTTATGCCTGATACATAGTAGACATCTGTTTAGGCAAGTATTTATGGAGCATCTACCCTGTACCAGGTTTGGGGAATACAGCAATAAATAAAATAGTCAGTGATCTGTGTAGGGAAAAAATTGTGCCTCCATAGAAAACCGTGCACCTTCAATAGCACATCATTTCGGGTTATCTAATTCTCATTCTATGAAGCTGTTCTACAACTCTGTAAGTTGTAGGTAAGGTGATAGCAGTATAAAATAATTCTTGTTTTGTAGATGTGTAAATTCTGTCCCACAGAGGTTCAGTTGACTTCCCAATCCACTGTGAAAAGGTGAGTTTTGTCTCCCATTTACACATTCATTTCATTCCTCCTGATCTGAACATGTGTCTGCTCTTTGGTTTCTCCTTTGAGTTGGTTGTAACATCTTATCAGTTTCCACAAAATCTTAAACATGTGTTTATTTTTGTATATGATGAGAGTCAGGATTTTAACTTTTTTGAAAATTCCCCTTTAACCTTGGTAGTTGTTTCATTTTTTTAAATTGGTTTCAACCAACAATTCCACTACATTAACATCTTTCTGATGCCTTTGTTTAAAATACTTAAATTCTAAACAACACCACCCACCCCCCCCCCCACCGCCATCCAGTTTCTCCAAAGTCTAAGGAAACTTAAGGTATGTTTTAACACACCAGTATTCAAAACACTGTGCAAATTTCCTCTTAGAATTTCTGAGAATTTCATTGTGTCCAGAAGGCACCTGCTATTTTATGGCAGATGAGTTAAATCAGAAGAGATGCTACTAGTGGTAACTCCCTGCAGAAGTGCTCTTAACAGGCATAAGATGGTTAGAACACCTGAGAGGCATTAGGAGAGATATATTTAAATCATCAGATTAGGCTTGAAGGAAAGAAATTTGACTGTTTTCCTGTGCTTGCAAGATTCTTTCCCCCAGCTCTCTGAGGCCAGGCTTGGAATGTTGATGAGGAAGCTCTACTGGGGCCAGGTGTAAGCTCACAGGCAATGTTCGGATTCTTTTTTATGCACAGTTAAGAATCTTTTCAGGTTTGAGGCAGTTTCAGCCCCTGGCTGTGCCTGGTATTCTTCCTGCGGCGGCTGCTAAAATCAACTCATTTCCTTCCGCATCAAGCCTTTCCTCTGTAAAGGGTTCTCCCCCCGCCAACTTTAAAGACTTATCTTCGTGGGTGAGGCGCTCAGAGCTCCCCAGAATACAAAGTGCATTTTTAGAAGCTATTTTGAATGTGTAAAAGGTTTCCACGTGGCCTGCTTCGTGGAACACGGGTGGGAATCCTTTAGATGTCTGCAGGAATAAATACTTACCCTGTGAATGTCCCCTGCAGGTGGTCAGTATTGACTTGCCATATTTCTCAATGGTCTCCTACAAAATCAGTGAATACTTCAGGTTCTTTCTGTGCTTTGGACACCGCCCATTTGTACCTCTCTCCCCTTTTCAAAATATTCCTCTGGGATGTAGCACCCTGAAATTTGGCCGTTCCGCTTATGCTATTGAATAAAGGGGAAAGCTCCTTATCTTTTTGAAACCTTTGGATTGTGGGCTCTGTGCATTTGCTAACATTTACCCTTCTGCTATTGTCTTCCTAGTCCTTTTTTTTTTGCGGTACGCGGGCCTCTCACTGTCGTAGCCTCTCCCGTTGCGGAGCACAGGCTCCGGACGCGCAGGCTCAGCGGCCATGGCTCACGGGCCCAGCCGCTCCGCGGCATGTGGGATCTTCCCCGGACCGGGGCACGAACCCGCGTCCCCTGCATCGGCAGGCGGACTCCCAACCACTGCGCCACCAGGGAAGCCCCTTCCTAGTCTTTTATCACGGTTAGAATTGCCCATGGAGGTCGGTGGGGTGTGTAGTAAACAAGTGTCCAAAGAAGTGGAGTAATTATTTTATGTGCTGTACCTGTGAGAACACTACTTTGTGGAACCCAGTGTAGCCCAATGAAATGTGGGCTTGTTGAGCTACCCCAGTGCTTTGTCTGCACATTTTCTTGTCTTTGTTGGTTTGCCCTCTGCATAGTGCATTCTACTTTTGTATATCTTTGTGTTTTGTTACATTTCTCTTCTGTATGAACTGCTCTACATTTTTTATTGAATCTCGAGCAGCATTTTATATCTGCATAGTAGAGTTTGGACATCATCGGGGCATGGAGTTTCCACATATTAATTTTCCAATAACAGCAATTTATTCTTCATTTTTAACGCCCTTTGATAGAAAGCTTACTAACCATCACCTCTATACTCCTCCGCATTCTTAAACCTAGGATGCTGAATATGGTTGTCTTGATGATTCAGGATAATAGATTCTGAATGTTGGAAGTGACTTCAGATGTCATCTGAGGTTTTATGGGGTCAGTTTAAAACTATGCCTTTCAATGAGAAAATATGAATGGAGATCAGAATATCAGCTTCATTCCTGATAAAGCTTTTTTGGAGAATATCCTTTAGGTCTTCAGATGAATTGGTTTGCTAAGAATATTTTTCCCTCTAAATGAGGTATTCTGGTCACTGGCACAGCTGGGAAGTGCCCCTCTAACCGGCCTGGGAGAAAGCAGACTGCATCAGGCACACAGGTCACAAGACAGGACCAGAACATGAGGCTGGGCTGGGCAAACCCGTTTCCTGCTTCCAAGGGCACCAAACAGAGGGGAGAAGAGAGAGGCCAGGAGTGTAAGGGAAGTTTCTTCCATGAAGGAATAGGGTGGGGAACAAGTGTCCCCCTACCACTTCAATCAGATGTCTCCCCACATGTCCTTTCCAACATCCCTGCTAGATGGCCAGACAGCCATTGCTGAGACACCTCCAGGAATGAGCATTTCATAATTTTTAAAAGCAAACTGTTGTTTGTTTTGGTTCAAGATTTTGGATGACGGTGGCAGTTACAGTGCTTGGTTTTCCTTACTTCCTCCTACTCTGAGCTGCAGGGCTCTCAAATGCCATGCTTCTTCTACCCTCCTCAAACCCACCGTTTTACCTGGATAATTCCAACTTTCCTTTCAGGCTTTAGTTCAGATACACCTCCTACAAAAGCCTTTCTTACTCCTCCTCTTCTGATTAAGTAACCCATCCTGTAGCTCTCAGGATAAAAGCCCTGTGATAGAACTTGTCCCATGAAGTTTGATAGTTGAAAAATTTAATGATTAGAAAGTTCTGCGGAGGTTTTACTGAAACCCACCCCTAGATCCTGTTTAGGTTTCCTGGGTTATAGAAACCTTTGCTGAAGAAAGCCCTTCATGACTGCCCCCCAGTACAGATTCACGTGCCAGGCCTCCATGGAGCCATGATGCCTTCCCCAAGCCTTTTCTTCATCCCAGTGGCCTGTTGAGTGGCTCTTCCCAACATGCTTTCTCCCAATTCCTTTCTTCATCGCTAGTAAAGGTCTGATTTCTGCTACGCTGAAAACTTACACTCTGTTTGATGGGATTTCCCTGAAACTATTTGCCCTCTACCCATCTGTCTTCTCCTGCCTCTTGTTTCAGAAGGCATGCTCTTATTCCCTTCTACAAACAACCTTTTCTGCCTCTGCTTTTACCAGACGTCCCCTATATCCTCTGGATATTTGCTTCCTCATTTACAGTCATCCTGTCATCTTCAGTCTAGCTACACTGGCTACCTCCTTTCTCTCTAAATACAGTTGACCCCTGAACGAAGTGGGTTTCATATACACATGTCCACTTATACGCAGATATTTTTCAATGGAAAATGCAATAGGACTGCATGGTTCATTGGATCCGCGGATGCAGGGGAGCCATGGATACGGAGGGCTGACAGTAATGCAGGCGGATTAACCCCCTCATTGTTCGCGGGGTCCACCTGTAGCTTCATTTTAGCCCCTTGACCAAATCCCTTCCTATTCATTTTCATTTATTTGTTAAATCATAATTAATTCATTTGTTTTATAAAATTTATGTGACCACTACCACATGCCAGGCAGAACACTGTACCCAACAGCTTCAGAATGTATGTACTTTCCAGTTCAGGGGACTTATTCACCATGATGTACTATACACCCAGGGCACAAATCAGTGTCAGTAAATTTGAAAAACCTGAAGTGGCACAGGGTGCATTCTCTGACCGAAACAGAATTAATTTAGAAATCACTACCCAAGATAATCAAGAAGATCCCAAATATTTAGAAACTTAATGCACATCCATGTAACCAGATGGGGGAGGGGAAAAAATCGCAAGAGAAACTAAAACATATTTTGAACTGAATGATAGTAGTAAACATTACTATTTCAAACGTTTGTGTGGTACAGCTACAGAACTTAGAGGAAATTATATGCATGAAATGCCTGTATTAGAAAAGAAAGAAGAAAGAGTTGAACTTGATTAATTAAATTTTACCTTAAGAAGTTCAGAGAAGGAAGAATACCTAATCTCAAAGAGCTGAAATCAGTAAGACACAAAACATACAGGCAATAAAGAAAATTAAACAAAGGTAAACCTGATTTCCTTGAAAAGATCAACAAAAATTGATAAATGTCTAGATAGTCTGAATGAGGGAAAAAGACAGCATCAAGTGAGAAATTGGGGATATCACTAAGTTTTCTACATTCATTAAAAGAGCAGAAATATTATGAACAGGTTTAAGCCCACATACTTAACAACTGAGATTGAAATGGACTAATTCCTTAAAAACCTATAACTTAACAATATCTGACTCAAGAAAGCTAGAAAATTTAAATAGCCATGGATCTCTTAATAGTTAAACTTTTAATCAGAACTTCCCATAAAGAAAGCTTCAAGCACAGAAGGCTTTTTCCAATGAACTAAAACAGTCGAGAATTAGCAACCCAATTTTCACAAATTCTTTCAGAAAATAGAGAAAGTGGGAGCACTTCCAAACTCATTTTATGAGACCAGACTAACCCTGATACCAAAACTGACAAGATATTACAAGAATGGTGTGGTACGGACCCATATCCTTCATGAACATAAACCTACAAACCTTGACAAAATACAAGCAGGTTTGAATCTCACAATAGAACAAAAAGGATATCACATCATGGTCATGTGTGCATAGGAATGTAAAGTGATTCCATTTTTGAAATCGATGTGATTCGTCAGTGTTAAGAGTAAATGAAGAAAGTCATATGATCATCTCATTAGATGCAGAAGCTTCTGATTTCAGCTCTGATATGTGAAGAGCTTGGATGTCATCACTCTAATCCTTACCACAAGGCAAAGCTGACACTGAGTTTTTCCTGGTATTCTGGTGGTTAGGGCTCCACACTTTTGCTGCCGAGGGGTTCAATCCCTGGTTGGGGAACTAAGATCCCACAAGCTGCGTGGTGCAGCCAAAAAAAAAAGCTGGACAAACTGAAAACCAGTGGGTTTTTTTTTTTTTTTTTTTTTTGGACCCATCAGAGAGCTGATGTCATAATGCAAATCACCCCCCTGAAATCTGGAGAGCAGGGCACATGCAGGAGATACAGACCCCAAAGACCTGCTTAGCTGGAACAGACAGACCGGTAATAATGGACAAAATATTTGGACACTTCACAAGGAAGGTAAAAGCATGGCCAATAAGCACATGAAAATATGCCCAGCAATATTAAGTCATCAGGAAAATGCAGATACAACCCAGTGAGATATCATTTTACACCCAGTAGAATGGCTGAAGTTCAAAGGATTGACACTACCAAGTGTTGCTGAAGATGTAGAGCAACTGGATCTCTTGTTACACTGTTGTTGGTGAGTAAATGTGGTGCCACCAGATGCAGAAAGTAAATTTCTTACACAGTTAATCACACACTTATTAGATGATCTGCCGTTCTGCTCTCAGATATTCACTAAAGAGAATCGGAAACATATTCATAAAAATTCCAGTCCACTCATATCCAAAAGAGCTTTACTCAGACAAAAATTTTAAACAACCCTTAGGTCCATCAAGAGTAGAATGGGTAAACAAAGTGTGCTGTATTCACACAGAAACAATGCAGAACAATACAAAGGAACCGACTACTGATGCATATGACAACATGAATGAATGTCACGTTGTACTCAGAAAGAAGTTAGAAAGAAGAGAACACACACAGCGTGCTTCCAATCATATGAAATTCTAAAACAACAAAATTAACTTACAGTGATGGCAGTGAGATCGGTGGTTACTTCTGGGGGTGTGTGTGGCGGGGTACTAGAAGGGAGATTGATACGAAGAGAAGCAACAGAACTGTCTGTGCTGATGAAAATGCTTCGTACCTTTGTCACAGTTATCTATTTGGCACCTCAGATCTGTGAAATTTATTGTAAACAAGTTATATCTCAAAGCTGGTTTTTACAAGCTTGTGTGCTTTCCAGATTTTCTAAAATGGACATACTGTTTTAAAAGGAAAAAAGGGTCCATCCTGCGTCTTTCCATACTAGCTGTAGATCATTTAGGTTAAGGTAGTTAGGTGAATAGATAGAGTTTTCTATTCATTTATCTATAATATATAGTTATAGATAATGAGATTGAGTTTGAAAATCCACTTTATGCATTTTTCACTGGAAGAATAATCAGATACCAGAACATTCTTATAAAGAAAGGTATAGTCTGCCAGTTGTTGGAAGATGTTACTGCTGACGAAAGGAGAACAGTTCTCTTGTCTCATTGAGATTCTGCTTGTCTGAGCCTACACCTGTGCATCCAAGATACTTGTATTTCACAGATGAGTTAAATTTCAGAAAATATTCATTGCCATAGCATACAGTTGGCCCTTTTATATTTTATTAATAGCTTTTCAATTAAAAACTACTCTCGCTCCACCGTTTATAAACCAAAGGAATTTTAACAAAAAAAAAAGGACCCTCATGGCTTAAAATGGAGTACATTTCACTTTAAGAAAAAACATACATTGTTTTTATTTCTCCACATTTTCATCACAGGTCAGCGCGGCTTTGTTAAGTTAGTTAAGGAAACTTACTGCTCTTGGGGACATTTATTGATATTCTAAGTACATCATTTATTTAATATTAGAGATGGTATGCGGCAGGATAAGAATGAAAGTTGTCACCAAATGAACTGTGTTGTTTCACAGATCAGAACAAGAACAGAAGGAATATACTTTTCTTAACCAGCAGCATAGACTTAAATACACCTCATAACACTGCTCTTGTATCACCTACTGACTGCTTTCTGTAGAATTATTATAATCAAGGCTCCTCTCACAGGTGGGGGGTTGCTATGGTTATGTTTTTCTCTTGGATGACCCTCCCTCCTGTCATCACCTCTATAGGTTTTATAGTTGTGGGAAACAGACTAAAAGGAAAAGGCTTGCCTAGGTCCCCACGGCCAGGAAATGGGGAGCTGGTGTCAGGAGCTAGCTTTCTAACCCTTATCCCAGTGCCCCTCTCACTTCCAAGATACCCTTTTCCCGGCCAGCACCAGATAGCAGACCCACACCAAGGGCTTCTGAGACCTGAGAAATGCCAGTGCCAGCCAGAAGGAATCGCCTTACCAAAGTTGTAGCCCTGGAGCAGTCCTGCTTTAGAAAACCCCTGACATCTTGAATAATGCCAGTTGTTTCTTGGAGGTTTTCTATGTGCAAGAGGCTCTGCTGAGAACTGTCCACCTGTCGAGTACCTAGAACTGTCTGGAACCATTCAGTGTTAGCAAATTGTAGTTCTCAATCTTGCAAGCTGTTACAGGTGAGGAAGCGAGGCCCAGACTTCAGTGGGAGACTCAAGCTGAGCGCTTAACATCAACAGGACCTACCACACAGGCTTATTGGGAGGTGAAAGGAGTTAAAACATACTTAGAACAGTGCCAGGTACATCGTAGGGGCTCAATAAATGTTACCTGTCATCCTCATTATTGGTCTGTGTTTAGTAAGTGAGAAGCATTTAATGAGGACCACCATGGGCTCTGCACCGTGCTCACCGCAGTGAGATAGAAAAGCAAGACACCTCTGGTTCCATGGTGTCTGACTAGAAGGCACCTCCTCCTGCCTCCTGTTATTCCCATGAGGAAACAGAGGCCTGGAGCTAAACTGAGCTGTGCAAAGGGCGCACAAGTTCTTGGATTACCAGGAGCTGTTCAAAGCTAAGTCACATTGTTACGGGACAACAGGAGACCCATTCTTAGGGACAGTCCAGCAGGTTGCTTGGCTTAGAAGTAATCAGAGTAGGGGCCCAAAACAGACAAGACTCCCTCTTAGTGAGCGTGTTTTTCCACTCCCAATTCCAGGAGCAGAGTGAAGGTTTTATAGCCACCAATTCGATCTCATACTTCCTTACTTTCAACCAGATCCAGCTTTTCCTTCTCTTCCCCCTCTTTATGCCACCTTTCCAGTTCCCTATGAGAATGTCACATTATAATAAAGCAAATATGACCAAAGGTCTAGCTTCCTTTGCTCCTGAGCTTTTGACCCTGTCAGAGGAATTAAGTCAATGAAGCACAACCTGTCCTGAGAAGTCCCTGTTTGCTTTTCAGCTTCTGTATCAATTTGATTCCTTTTCTCCTGATGGTTTTGTTAATTACTCTGTTTTGTTTTGCTTTTTACTTTGCGTGTTTTTAGAACACGCTGAAGTCAGATTGTAAAATTGGAGGTCCCCTCCCCTTGGTTTCGCTCCCAATCCCTGTTTGAAAATTACTATACTGTGCACTCCCTACCCGGCGAGTCAGATCTCCCATCCATCCGCACAGAGCCCAGGCTGTGTGCGCAGAGCCTCTATTGCTGCGTGCTTTTGGGGGATTGGAAATGAGCCCTTTTAGAGGCCACCTGCTAAGTGGACCGATGACTCTCCTCCTTCAGACAGCACTGTTTATGGTGATGAGTGTGAAGCTGTGTATCAGCAGAGGGAACTGAAGCCCACACACGGGATTGATTCTATTTAAGAGCCTGTGGCGCTGTTTGCATGAAATACTATTGTCCTCAAGAGGTCTTGGCCAATGTCATTCTAGGCCATTTGTGTGTGACTCTCATGTTCCTCATTCAGAGTTCCACTAGATATGTTTTCCAGCTCCCATATTTATTTTAGGGTGATGTGGCTGTTGAGTGTTTAATTGCTCCTGACAAGTTTCATATCTTGGAAAGTTATGAAAGATTAGAGAAAGCAGGGGTGTGGAGACCTGTGATGGGGTCCCCTCCGCCGATGAGTCCCCTTGGCCAAGTCTAACCTCTCTGAGCCTCAGTTTCCCTTTCTCTAAAATAAAATTATGATAATATACCTTACAAAGTTGGTATCAGTTACTGTTGTTGGTGGTGATCTATAACTGTTTGGACTCCATACAAAGGTTTGTAAGAAGCAGAGTATAGAAATTACTTTGCAAATGGTAAAGAATGATACAAATGTATATATGTGTGTGTGTATGCATATATATACATGTGTATGTGTAGTTCTTGTTTCACTGTTTAAGAGTATCTCAGTTCTCTAATTAGGGCCCTAAAAACTATCAACTTCAACTTCCCCAGCCCACCAAAATTTTGCTTTGTCCCATGCCTTTTTGAGTAGTCTAATTATTGCAAATAAATATCAACTTATCTCCCAAACAGGTACTTAGCAGCAAATACTCCCAAGACATTTCTCTAGTAACTCAGAGTGTAAAGAATTCAGAAGATTTGATTCTTGATAATTAAGACAATTATCATGATGTTAGGGAAAACCATATATTATTTAAAATATTTCGGTGTTTTCATGCCAGGCACTCCAGTAAGTATTTTGCATATATTTTTATCTTCACAATAACCCCATAAGGTAATATTATTCCTATTTCACAAATGAGAAACATGAGACTCAGAAAACTTAGGTATATTGTCTTATGTCATATCAGGCTAAAAGTGGCCAAGTCAAGGATTTTTCCAGGGCCATCTGAATCCAAAGCTCATGTTCTGACCTCTGTGCTATGAAAGATAGCATCATACAAGTACAGGTGAGTGATACACAAAGGAAGGTTGGGGTAAATACCAAAGGGGACTTGAGAAGGAACTCTTATCTATGAGTCTGGTTTATTAGGAAAGCTGCTTGGAGGAGGCTGAATTCGTGTACAATTTTAGAAGAGAAAGTCCCTGACATATCAAATTGTATTTACATATTTTGTTTGATCCTGATAGAATTTTTTAAATTATTCATTATTTTTGGCTGCGTTGGGTCTTCATTGCTGCGCGTGAGCTCTCTCTAGTTGTGGCGAGCCAGGGCTACTCTTCATTGCAGTGTGCAGGCTTCTCATTGCGGTGGCTTCTTTTGTTGCGGAGCACAGGCTCTAGGCACGCGGGCTTCAGTAGTTGTGACGCGTGGGCTTCAATAGTTGTGGCACTCAGCCTCAGTAGTTGTGGCGCACGGTGTAGTGCGTAGGCGTAGTAGTTGCTCCACAGCATGTGGGATCTTCCTGGACCAGGGCTCGAACCCGTGTCCCCTGCATTGGCAGGTGGATTCTTAACCACTGAGCCACCAGGTAAGTCCCTGATAGAATTTTAAAAGAAAATATAACAGCTTCCGAGCCACGAACCTCACCACTCCCTGTTGCCTCAGACCATGCCTCTTTTTACGCTGTGTTAGACCTGCCTGAGCCTGAAAGCATTTGGGTTTCTGAATCCAGAGGAGGGAACAGTGAAGGAGGTGGAGATAGATCAGAGGGGTAGATCGAGAGTTCCATTGGAGAAGGCCTGAGTGTCAGGTTGAGGAAATTAGATTTTCCTCTCTTGAGTGTCATTCAACACCCATCAGTGATAAAGCATTTTTCTAGATGAGTGAAATGATAAGCTCAAAGCAGTCTTGGAAAAAAATCAAATGTGCAGATGAGACATCGCCAATGTATGAGTTGTTGGCCCAGGTGGATTCTGAAGCGTTTTCCCTTTCCCAGCCACCAAAGGTGGTTCCATGCCTAACTCCCTTTCCAAAAAGCCCCCATCCCTCTCATTACTCTAAGAGTAGAGGTCAGTAGCGATGAATTTTCTCAACATCCCTCCCTGCAATATTATCTGCGTTCTTACCCTCCCTTCACTGTTTCCTTTATGTCTCTGAGAGAAAAAAAATCTCTGTGCCAAATCCAGTGCCCTAGCCATACTCTTCTCCCTGCCCACCTACCCTTCCTCCTCCCACACCAGAATTTTATTCATTTGTTTTTCCCTTTCTTCTGGGTTTAGACTTTTTGCCTCCACTTTTGCATTTCAGTTTGAAAACATGCTGTATTCTGTCTACATCCCCTCCTCACGATTCTTACTCGCATCTCTGTGGTCTAGATATTCCATCTTTCTGCTACACAATCTCCCATAATCCAACTTTATGGCTCTCTAAGAAATCATTCTTTTGTCATTTTAAACCAGACTCAACCGGGTCACTTACTGCATTTAAAAAAAAATGAAATATGTGTGTATATGTAGATGTATGTATGTGTATACGTATATATGTATATAAGTAAAACCTATTGGATGAAGCCCAGATTCTTAAGCTTGGCATAATCATTCCTCATCTTCATTTTAGCCATTCCTTGTATCCATCCTATTCCAAAACTGCAGCAGACCACTCTCGTTCTTGTCCCAATATTCACCTAGTGAACTTTTAGTGATTTTCAAGGCCTAACTCAAATTATTCCTCTCTTTCCTGCATTCCTTGGACCTTTCCAAGCAGAATTCATTTTTCTCATTCTGAATTTTCTTTACATTTTTTTTTACAACAAATGACAGCTATTATTGTTAATATTATAAGACATCATTTGGTTACACATTCATCTCCCTTCCACCAGCCCAGAAACTCCTCTAGGGTAGAAAGAGCATCTGATATATCTTACTACCTATAGCTGTGTTAACCCAGTGCCTGGCATAAAATAGACATTGTGTTGATTGGATTAAACTGAGTTTGTTCTTCCTTTGATAGACTTAGCCCTGAATTTAAAGCCGTTCTTCGCTTCCATTGATAAGAATACTTCGATTAGTCCTTCAGTTTCCTGATTTGCCTCCTTTTCATGAAACTCATCCTATCCTTTCCTAGCTTCAATTTCTTATAATTACATTCCATTGATAATCAAGTCTCTCTTCCTGTCTCATTCTTGGAGAAGCCCCATCTTTTTAAAAAAAATTCCAATTTTGAATCTGTACCAAGCCCCCAAATGCCATCTTTAAATGTATTTGAATGACAGACTCTCAAAATTTTGCAGGATCCAGAGTCCCATGTTTCCTTCAGACAGGTCTTCCCAAAGATGTTTTGGCAGGCTGTGTCTGGATCTCTGCTCAGTGCCACGGGTGATTGTCACCATGTTGTAGAAGCTTGCTGGACCCACTGAAATTCATCAGACAGGTGTTATTTTGTAGGGTGGAAAGAATATTCTTTATCTGAGAAGCTTCTGTTTAGGGTAGCAGGGCAGGAGTACAGAATGTCACACCACAGCTACATTTTGTGCTAGTTTGCCTGTGTTTCACAAGTACAAAGCGTAATGCAAATATAGCATTATGATTTCAGTCATTCAGATGTCTGGACTTGGATGCAACAGGGCTAGATTGAATCCCAGCCCTTCACGGCAAATTAGCAAACCCCAAACTACCTTAATGACATTGGTACTATCTCAGAGATTATAACTGACACAGAAGAAATGAGAACAGTGAGTGGCTAAAGTTGCTAATATGGAGCGTTAGATAATGGTGGGATGAGGTATCTTCTATAAAAGAAGTGGTTAATAATAGGTAGAGTAATATTTTTGACAGTTTCCTAACATACAAGGAACAGTGTTAAACGCTTCTTCTGCATTAATGACTCTAAGCAGAGTTATCCTTCTCTTTATGTATGGGGAAAGTGGACAGGGAGATTCTGACTCCCTCAAGCTCACACAGCTAACAATGTGCAGTGGATAATCCAATATCAAGGGAAGGACTCTTCTGACCCAGGGGGTTGGCAAACTTTTTTCTGTAAAGGGCCAGATAGGGCCATTTGGTTTTGGGTTTTTTTGGGGGTATGCTAGCCTCTCACTGTCGTGGCCTCTCCCGCTGCGGAGCACAGGCTCCGGACGCACAGGCTCAGCGGCCATGGCTCACGGGCCCAGCCGCTCCGCGGCATGTGGGATCCTCCCGGGACCGGGGCACGAACCCGTGTACCCTGCATCGGCAGGCGGACTCTCAACCACTGCGCCACCAGGGAAGCCCAGGGCCATTTGGTTTTACAGGCCATATGGTCTTCTCACAAGTACCGAACACTGCCTGTGTAGCATGTAAATGAATGAGGTGGTTGTGTTCCAATAAAACTTTACTTACAAAAACAGGCAGCAGGTCGTATCTGACCCACAGGCTATATAGCCTGCAGACCCCTATTCCAACCTCTTCCTTCCTGCCTCTGCCCAAGTATGTTTTCTCAGTGATGGTTATAAAAGAAATGTAGAAGCCATAGTTTTCAAAAACATGTATTACTTTTTTCCTTTTTGTATATTCAATATAGAAAAATTAGAAAATACACACACAAAGGAAAAATATGTAAAATTCCCTTTTAACTCCAACATCCAGAAATAATCACTGGTACAAACATTTTGATGTGCGTCCTTTCAGTTTGTTGTCTCTGCACACACATTTATAAGAAATGGCATTTTACCTTAGTGGAATAGTCTTCTCTTTTCCACTTAAAAATATATGGCAAATGCATTTCTATGTCAGGTGCTGAATGCAAGATATTTTCTTTGTCTGTTAATGGTTATTCTCTGGATGTTGTGTATGTTTCCACTTTCCAGATAAATTGTTTATCTGGTCCCATATGCTTCTCTTTCAACACCCCATCCTCTGCCTGTCCTATATTCTTAGTTCTGTGCTGAATTCTTCTTCCTCGTACTCTAACACACACACAGGCACGCGCAAAACACTGCACTTCCAAGCCCTTACTCTCCATGTCAGTAGCCCTCAGTTGTGCAATTGTGAGAGTCACAGTTTTCTGTCTCTAGCGTTGGTACCTCTGATGTTGATCAGATTCCTTCACTGTTGCCCCACTTGGGGCCAGCACAATAGTGAAATCAGCCCCGGAGGTAAATGGGCACCAGAAAAATAGTCTTCCCCAAGGCTGCTCCAGAAGGGAAGCTTGCACAGCTTTTCTTAAATTCATTAAATTTTCAGTGTCCTTCCCCAGTGGTTGGTGCGCAGCAGGTAACACAAGACAGAAGGGCCTTAGAATTCCTTCCAGGGAAAGGATATACCATGAGAGTTTCAAAAGGTCGCCATGTTGCCACAGTGCCCTTCAGTCTTTCAAGGGATGCCGAGACATTTCTAGAAGGGGCTCATTGGGACAGCTGTAGTCATTCGGGAAGGACCTTAACTCCAAACCTGCCATGGGGTAGTAAATTCACAGTGATGATCAGATGAGCACACAGAAAAAGGGGGGCAAGATATAGTTACTTCTGGTTTTGCAAAATATGCTCCTACTAAGTTCAGGTCAAAGATTAGTCTCTCTCCCAGCAAACATAGAAGGCTACAGAGTGAAAGATGAGGTTATAGCTGAGTACAGACAAAAAGTGCCCCTGTAGAATATAAAAGGAAGACCACTTTGTTTCTCTAAACAGTGACTTGAATGTGTTCAGTTAACTATTCTGAGAATGTCCCCAGAATCTTACAGATTTTGTTACTCATAAGAAACTTCCCACTGATATTCATATCACACTTGAAATTTATAAAGTGATATTTCACACATATTATCTAACCTCGGAACCCTGTTGATATAGTATTAGTGTGAATCTCTTTTCAGATGAGGAATGTAAAACTCAGAAAAGAAAAATGACCCAGACCACATAGCCAGTAGATGGCAGTACTCAGCTCCTCTGACACCTAAGACTCCATTTTTTGCTCCAGTGCAAGGCAATTCCACCTTCCTTACTGCCCTCATTCTGCCCTTGTTAATTAAATGCTAGGCACAGTCATATTTGTCTATTATAGAACATTCTGTGCTATTCTGTGCTACAGAACATGAAAACTATAGGGAAAATTTTTTGAAGCCAAGGAGAAGATTGTTTTAGCAGATTGAGAACTCTAGAATAATCTTTATAGCCCAAGCATGGCTGTTCAAGATCACTTAATACCGAAGCTACAATATATTCACCAAAAGATATTGTTACCTTTAACTAGAACTAGTAGAGAAAGGAAAATTACAATGAAACTCTTTTGAGATAATTAGTAAAATGTCAGGGACAGATGGACTTGAAACTATGGAAAAACATATGTTTTACTGATCATGTTTTGGATGCTACAGTGGAAAAAGTTGTCTCCTGATTGGAAAACTGTACTTGTCATTTTTTTCTGCTTTTTATTGAAGAGATTGGCTGGCTTGCTTTTGGAAGTTTTTGTAGTCTGTGCCCTTCCCTCTTATTTATTTATTATTTTTTTTAAATTTTGGCCACACCGTGAGGCATGTGGGATCTTAGTTCCCTGACCAGGGATCGAACCCACCCTCCAACACCCCCCCCCCCACCTCCCCGCATTGGAAGCACAGAATCTTAACCACTGAACTGCCAGGAAAGTCCCCCTGTCCTTCCCTCTTTATCACTTCTGGCTGTGCACATTTAAGTTAGATTTTCTTAGCACAATAAAAAAGAAAGGCTACCTATGGAGAACAGTATGGAGGTTCCTTAAAAGACTAAACTACCATATGACCCAGCAATCCCACTACTGGGCATATACCCTGAGAAAACCATAATTCAAAAAGAGTCATGTACCACAATGTTCGTTGCAGCTCTATTTACAATAGCCAGGACAGGGAAGCAACCTAAGTGTCCATCGACAGATGAATGGATAAAGAAGATGTGGCACATATATACAATGGAATATTACTCAGCCATAAAAAGAAACGAAATTGAGTTATTTGTAGTGATGTGGATGGACCTAGAGTCTGTCATACAGAGTGAAGTAAGTCAGAAAGAGAAAAACAAATACATATGCTAACACATATATATGGAATCTAAAAAAAAAAAAAATTGGTCATGAAGAACCCAGGGGCAAGACAGGAATAAAGATGCAAACCTACTAGAGAATGGACTTGAGGACATGGGGAGGGGAAAGGGTAAGCTGGGACGAAGTGAGAGAGTGGCATGGACATATATATACTACCAAATGTAAAATAGACAGCTAGTGGGAAGCAGCTGCATAGCACAGGGAGATCAGCTCGGTGCTTTGTGACCACCTAGAGGGGTGGGATAGGGAGGGTGGGAGGGAAACGCAAGAAGGAGGGGATACGGGGATATGTGTATACATATGGCTGATTCACTTTGTCATACAGCAGAAACTAACACAGCATTGTAAAGCAATTATACCCCAATAAAGATGTTAAAAAAAAAAAAAAGGCTAGGAAATGAGCAGGTCTACTCTGCTCCTTGGAAGCAGTATCAAAAGAAATGATTGTTGTATGCACCACTAAGGGTAAAACCAGGTCCGGTTCAGAAGGTAATGGATACTATAGCGCCTATCTTTGAAATGTCATAGCTTAAAAGGATAGCTGTTACAATTATACCCTCATTTATTTGGGACCCACTACCTCTTAATTCACAAGAACTGGTCTAGCCCGTCAAAATGACACATGGTAGGCACTGAAGAAACAGGGATTGAGTTAATGGCAGGCAGAAAAGATAGAAGAAAAGAAAAAGCTGACTAGAAAGAAGGCCAGCTATGTGCTAGCCAAGTAAACTTGGGTAGATCATACATCGAAATGGGGCTCCAGTTCCGCATCTGCAAAACAATGGAGTTTGAATAGAAAACCTCTCAAGTGTGTTTCAACCATAAGATTCTAAATCGGGCGTTTAGCAGTTGAATATTAAATCTTTGTTAATAACAGGTTATTATGCAAGATGGCATGGTGAATTGCACTGCTCACTAATTTATCTAATTTTGTTTCAGTGCCCATTTATATCTTACAGTGTTAGAAAATAATATTTCTGTTGCACATATTCTCTAGTTTGGACCTTTAATCCTTAGGGGAAATCTTCTTTTTTTTATTCTAGCAGCTTGTTTACTTACTGAATATTTTATTATCTCTATTGAAGTTTAATTATTTACTGATTAACTAAATTATTTGTAATTTATTATAAATTGCTAATTTACAACTCATTCATTACCTGCTAATTGTTTAATTATCTTTAAATTAGTGCTCATTAATTTACTCAATAAACATTTGCTGAGCAATTACTAGATGGCCAGCTCTAGCAGAATGGAGATGCAAGCCCGTGTGGGAAGGAGGTTGGGTTCCTTTAAAGAAGGAATTCTCTGTCGCTCCTGGGAAACTGGATCTTCTTTAGTGCAACCGTGTATGTTCATATCTCTTCATTAACCTAATTCCATTTAACTCTGTTTAAAAAAGTCCCCAGAAGTATGATATTTAGAAACTTTCATCTACAGTTGTTTCTAAGATTGGGCAAAGGAAAACACCTTTGATAATCCGTAAGACTGAAAAATCAAAATGAACTTGATGGAATCGTCAAAGTTAGATTTGTGTACTATATAATCACAAATGATTTACATATATTACTCTTCAAGTAAGTAGGAGTTAACTGTGTTTGAGGGATGAAAGAAAAGAGATGGACGGAGATATTGAAGGGAAAAACAAACATGGAAAAGTTCATGGGGTTAAATGAGGTTGAAGGATTATCCCATGATTCCCTTGTGTGCCTAATCAAGCCCAGATGAATGAAACTGTAAACCACGAGATGGTTCGATTTTTCACATAGGACAGTTTCTTCAACCTGGAATTTTGGCAGCTGCAACATTCAGTTCAACGGCCTAAGTGTTATTTTAGATGAAACCAAGTTTTTGTTATTTGATTCTGCCGGAGTTTAAAGATCTCCTTGATTCCAGCTGACTCCCTAGGGCATGTTAGAGATAGACTAAGTAAAAGTGTAGCATCATTGATTATCCTTTGCCAGAATTTGAGTAACGCACCCTGAATAAAATATTAATGCCTCTTGGCCTGAACTCTTTTCCAGATCTGATTAACTTATTACAATTATGGTTAATAAGAATAGTTGATGCTGTTAATAATAATATAATTATGAAGCTCATCACTTCATACAACATTTTCTCTCTGTCTTTCCCTACATTCAACATTTAATGCCATCCTACTATGGCTTAGACGGACAGTGCATATTGCAAACTGCCTCCCTGACTGCCCTTCAAGAGGAACTATTAAACTATGATTGGCACTTCCCTGATCTAATAGAAAGAAAACCCTATTCTCCTTTCATAACACTGAGCATTGATGTCTTTTCTTCATTGTGCTGCATTTTTTCATGTCTCCAAAAACTTTAAAGGGAAGAGGGGAAAGCCACACTAGATAAATGAGAATATTGAGATAGTGTTAATGGAAGATCCCTTTGAGTCATCTGAGGCCTCAGGCACTGTTAGTCTGATGAAACCCTCTCCAGTTTTAGCACAAAACGGGCAGATCCTGACTTGTGAGTTGCCACTTCTGAGTGTGCATTGTGCCCTAGAGGTTTGCTTATTTGACTTACGTGGGCAGATTGGTTAGTGCATTCTTAACGCATACTTGGGAAAGGAGGCTGTCAGTCCTAGAGGAGAATGGGTACTGAAGATGCTAGGCTACAACAAAATCTCCTCATTCCTTCTAATTCTTTCAGAACCTCACAAGAGTCAGATTTATGGTATGCACATATTGAACAAAAAGCGCACTCTCCAAATTCTCATTCAGGCACAAAAAATGTTTTCCAGTTACTTGCAACCTTTTATCAAGAAGTGTATTTTCTCCCTCACGTCATTCTCAGGACACAAAGCAACTAATTGTAACTATCTACACACAAAAAAGTACTAGCTTAGAACAGGGTTATCTTCATTTTTATAGTGGTTTTTCCTCAGGTTTGTTGAAGGAGATGGGTCTTGGCTGGTGACAGGGCACACGTGGAGGTACAGTTTTTTTATATACGTCTTATTTCACATGAAAGATACCAGTTAAATAATAAAATATCTTAGATGGAGGCCAAAAAAAAAAATAAAACCTTTTGTAAAACAGTCTTTTTCAGAAATGTTTGTAAAGGATTTTTTTCTTTTGTCCTAAAAGAGTGCTTAGTCTTTTCTTCTGAAGGACAAGAGCTGGTGATGGAATTTTTCAGTTGAACTTTGCAGTTGGCCATGTAATTTTTCAGTTGAATTGTGCAGTTGTTTTGAGCTCCTCAAGGGGGAGCTTTCACACAAGCTAACTGTAGTAATAAACTCACCTCTGAGGTTCCACTTGGGCTTTTGGTGGGTACCTCCTTATCCATCCATTTAGTCCTGGTAGAAGTCTCCATATGCAAGTTTTACTGTTCTAATTGACATGAGGGAAGTGACAGACAGCCACTGACAGCCAATGATAATCTTTTTAAAAATTCTATCAAATTGTAAATTAATTGTTTTAGTTGTGAATTAATCAGCTTCACTGCTAGGTGTCCTACTATATGTAGGACACATATACATTACAGATGTGGTCGGTTTGGGCAGTGTCCTGCACAGGGTCAAGAAAACAATGACAACTGGGCCTTAGACATGTACTTTTAATTAGAAAATTCTCTGTAGGGTTATTCAAACCTACCATTTCATACTGCCATGTAAGCGTGCCATTTTTTTATGGCTAATATGAAAGGGATTACTCTCATCCTTTAATAGATCTCAGGAGGTATTGCTCACCCCACCTCCAAACCATGTCCCTTCAACACAAATCTATTTCAGTGTGGATTACATATTTTATTCTCATTTTTAATGTCTGGATATAAGGACTGGGTAAGTCCTACTCAGACTCCTTTTCGAAAAATAAGCGGAAGGATAAATTAATAACTTTGATTAACCTCTACTTGGAGTTGAAATTGAAATAGATGGGGTATGTAGAAGACTTTATTTTCTTCCAAACGGATGCTGAAAGGTTATTTCCTATTGCTCCATTTTTTTAAAGAAAAAAATTCAGATATGATACATTGTCACTAAACAGTGATATTTGACGGGTGATTATTTGCTCTAATTCAGCCTCCCCCTTTTCTTCCAAGGTAATTTCCCCGGGGAGAAAGTTGAGACAAAGAAAAGATGCAGAGTAGCACTTCTCTTTATGATTCTTGGAAATATAATGCCCTTTTATGAGAAATACAACCATTTAGAGGGAAATGGTTCTTCTGTTTTAACTCTGAATACAGTGGGAGGATTTCTGTGTAATATAAATATTTGCAAACCCTTTATGTAACCATGCTTTAACCAAACACCTGGTAAATGTTGCACAGTTTATTAATGACTTGCAAAACCTCCAAGTTGGGAAATACAGCTACGCCATTATGATCAGTCATTTGGCATATAGTCAGGCCTGACGGCAATTGTTTAATACCTTTTTACCCATAAAGCCTCTGAATCACTGAAAACATTCAAGATTTCAGAAGATTTCCCTCCCACCCCCCCGACCCTACACCAAATTGCTCAATTATCTTCCATAAAAAATTCTATTATTCTTTCAAATTTGAAGTAATAAAAAAATGACTGTAAGCAATGTTATAAAATGTGTATTATGTTGTCTCTACCTGTCTGAGACCCTTTCAAAAGCTATGGCACATTCTCTGCTTTCTTTCTATATTCATTTAACACCTGTTACATGCGTGATATTAGATTATGTGCTGTAAGGGCTGGGAAGAAGGGTGAGAAGCAGTATGGCATAAGATACCACCCTTCCACCCTTCTGAGCTCCTAAAGTACTTTTGTGTTTCATTCTCCCCACCTGTGAGTTAAGTAGCATCGCAAAGCAATATACATACAGTTAATTGTCAGGAAGATGGTTCAAAAGGTGAATTCTCCAGGAATCCGGAGGTGAAGCTATCGTGGGATGGAGTGGTCTAAATTGATTCTGGGGTCACAGAATTTAAGCTAGACTGTTAAGAATATGTAGGATTAGGAAAGGCAGAAAGAGGATGAAAGGGCATCACCAGAAAGAATAGTGGTTTGAATATCCCAAGTGTTTTAGAGACAGTACACAAAACTATGTGATTAGAAACTGTGGTTTTTATTAGGAAAGTGCTTGAAATAAAAATTCTTGTACTGATTATCTGTTGTTACTAAAGGTATTACATAGCACATGCATACCCTCCAAAAGAGTGGCTTAAAACAAATATTTATTTAGCTCACAAGTTCACAGCCTAGTGATTTAGGCTAGATTTGATGAGCAGTCCTTCTGGTTTTAGCTGGGTTCATCCACTTGTCTGTGAGCCAGGTGGCTGTTCGTTTGTGTGGAACAGACTTGACTGGGATGACAGGGATGAATGGGACCTCTGCCCTGCTGCCATGTCTCTCACCTGCCAGCAGGCTGGCCCAGCTATCTTCTCATGGCAGTGGTGGAGGTGCAAGAGAAGAGAACCCCAATCTTACAAGTGCTATCCAATCTTCTGCTTGAGTCACATTTGCTAACATTCCATTGACCAAAGCAAGTCACATAGCGGGGTTCACAGGACCACCCCACCATGGAGCGTGTCCTAGATACACCCAGTGAACTGTGCCAGTTATCTGTTTTTGCTTAACGAAATATTCCAAAACTTAGTCACTTAAAACACCACTTATTATACCTCACAGGTTCTGTGGGTTAAGAATTCAGGAAGGGCTTGGCTAACCTAGTCTTCTGATCCTCATGACCTTAGTGGTACTCACCTGGTAGATAGAATGTTCTGGATGATCCAAGGCAGCTTCACTCATATGTCTGATATCTTGGCTAGAAGTCTGGGCTCAGCTGGACTTTTGACCGTACTTCATTCCAGCTTAATGAGGTCTTAGGGAGACTCAGAATCCTTACGTGGCACAGGCTTTTCCCAGGGCCAGCCTCCCAAAAGAACGAGGCAGAAACCACATGGCCTTTTCTGACCATGCAGTAAGCTCTGCTGTGCTCAAAGGTCAGAGCAGACACAAGCCCTCCCAGATTCCAGAAATGGGGACACAGACTTTATGGGAGGAGTATAAAAGAATTTGCAGATGTGTTTTGAAACCACAATGGTCATTCCACAAACAACAAATTACTTACGTTTTCTCTGTGTGTGAATTATACTCAACCCCTCGTAAGACCCACCCATCCAAAGACCCATCCCATCATGGTATCAAGCTTAGGCACAAGGTCCAGCTTCTTATCTAAGTCAGGTGCAGCTGAAACCCCCATCTATTCTTATCAGAATAGTACATTACTGTTACTTTTACCAATAAAATTTTCATTGGAATAAAAAGTACCAGTTTCACCATTTTCTTGGATTTCAAGAGCCATTTAACTTTCTTGTCTATTTTGTGTTAAGTCAATTTAATTAAAACTAAATGTTATAAGCTACAAAGCCATTTACCTGGCACATGTATGTAGGGTATGTCCTAGTACACTGGTCAGGATCCAGGGATGTGGGCAACACTGCTATCCCCCGAGCCTATGGAATTCTCACTTTTCTCTTGGGGATACTTTAAATACACCATAAGCTTCCAAATAATGGAGTCTCATTTTTTAGGTAAAAAAAAATTATGAATATGGAGTCTTTTTCTTACCACACTCTAGGGTACAAACACACCATAATGAAAGCAATTGACATAGAGGACATTAAATAAATATTTGTTGCATTAACAAGAGAAAGAGTCTGTCACAAAGTAGGGACTCAGTATTTGTTGAATGAAAAGGACATTGCTGTATCAGCAACAAAAACTAAATTGCAGAAATCTCAGTTGTTCTCAACAACTCATCTCCTCAATGATGGAGTCAAGACATTGTGGAAGATTGAAACTTATTTTCCTATAAAGTGCATTCCCACTGGAGGCTGACTTAAAAAATTAACTTTCTGTATCAGTGGAGATTAACAACTTTTCCTCCTTTCTACACCCTTCCCCTTTGTAATTTCTTCTTGATGTCTTGGGTTTTACATTTCATAGCAGCCTCATAAATCATTTAATTCCCTTCAACAATTAGCTGAGTTGAGTTTGTAATATTAATATCTTTTTTGTTCTTTTCAATGAAAGAACTAAGGCATATTGAGTTGAAATTTCTTGCTCAAGTCCACCTAGAGCATCGGTAACCATGCTGGGATTAAATTTTTAAACTTCTTACAGGCTTTACCTGTGTTCCTTTAGCCACTATGGCCATTTGATCTTTGCTTGAAATAAAAGAATTCTTGATGATTAAATAAGTGGACTTGCTTTTAAATAAGCAAATAATGGAACTTTCAAAACTAAAAGCAGTTAGCCTAGAAAATTCAATAATACTGTTTTATGGAATAGAGTTGCTACAAAACAGCCTATTAAGTTGGAAAAAACAAGACAGCAGACAACGATGGTTCTTCCGAATCCTTTTTAGAAAAGTGGAAGGTGAATATTTGACTGCTCTGTCTGTTGGTTGGTGTTAGAGTAGAAAGTTGAAGGAGTTCTCGTCTATCAACCCCCAGGTTTCTCTGCAAAGCAGAACACTTCTAACAGTGATGGTAGGTAGTGGTTGGATAGGGAACGTTAGGATACTGGAGAATTTGGAATAGCAGTGGTGCAGAATCACAGAACTGTTGAGCAGGTCTGAGGGTCCAAGTGAAGATGGAGACTACGACTTAGATTGTAGTGGCTGTGGTCCACATTGGTGCAACTTCTCTCCAGTAATGTGTAGGTTGATAAGGCAGATGGTTGGTATGATCTTTGATTGGCGTTTAGCTGGTCTTTTGAAGCATAAGTACAAGGGATGCTGAATTTGAGGATATTGTCAAGGGAGTCTGTATGCAGTTGAGTATAGGATTGGAGTAAGAAAGTGAACTCACATGGGCATTTATAGATGTGGGGAAAGGGGAAGTAGAAGACACTTGAGTGTGCATAAGGTTGAAGGACAGAACAGCCAGAGTTAGAGAACAACTGGGCAGAGAGGAGGTTGGTGATGAAGTTTGAACCTGAAGAACATGAATAATTCACAGTGATAAAGTCCAGAGTGTGGCTATCAGGGTGAGTGGCTGAACTAGGGTAATAGTAGGATAGTAGATTCATTTATACAGTAGAGAGTAGGATTTGGTGTAAAATTGAGTCTGAAATCCAGGTGTCATATTCCTCAAGGGATGTGTGTGATTGAGAAGGTGGATAAAGATAAGAGAGGTAAGGATGAAATTGGAGGGTGGCATAAACACCAAAGGAAAAGGATCTCTTTTATGAGAATAGAGTAATAATCTGGAAGTAGCCATAGGAAGCTCTTGTCAGCAATCACCCAGATCACCTGTATGTCCCTCTGGTGACATTTGTCAGTGAGGCAAGGAGGAATTCCTAGTTGGTTATTTAGAAAATAATAAAAATTTAAAAATAAAGTTGAGGTGTTTGTCCATGCATTGTCCTTCCTGGTTTAATGAATGCAGAAATACAGGGCTGACCTCCCTTTTCCCCCTTCAGAGTTTTTCCCTGAGTTTATTTTATCATTTTATGATTTATTTTCCTTTAGGAATGCATAGTGTTTATTTTAACCTAATTGCCTCATAGGAAATATTGGAGCCAGGCATTTCAGGGAAGGCTTTGTATATTTTACTTCCTTAAGACTCTTTTCTGGTCAGAGGGAAATACTTAAATCTGGTTTAATCCAGCTTATGTAACCTAGTTAAATCAACATTCCCCAGCCTGCTGAAGTCATTGAACCTTGTAGTATTTATCCATGGAAAATACTTTCCGTGACCAACCATAGAGACAAAACAAAAAAAATGTCAGTAAGACTTGTTATCTCTTTGCACATAACGATTTCCATCGATTGTTAATATTTATTAACAGGAAATACTTACTCCATCTAGCTTTCTTTATAGTCTGGAACATGATGGCTGAGAAAGAACCTAATAAAATCTGTGAAGTGGCAAGGACCAAAGGGCTTTTAGTGGCAAGGACCAAAGGGCTGTCAGAATTGTTTTCCAAATTTTCAAATTCTAGGACAAAGTGGTTTATCTTTTCTTTCTTCCTCTCTCCCTCCCTCCCTCCTTCTCTCACTTCTTTCTTCCTTCCTTCCTTCCTTTCTTCCTCTCTTTCTTTCTTTCTCTTTTTTTCTTTCTTTCTCTCTCTTTCTCTTTCTTTCTTTTTCTTTCTTTCTCTCTCCTTTCCTTTCCTTCCTTTCCTCCCTTTCCTTCCTTTCCTCCCTTCCTCCCTTCCTCCCTTCCATACAGTAAAGCACCCAGATCTTAAATGTACAGTTCAATAAATTTTTACATATGTGCATACATTAATGTAAACCTTAGCTCATAACATAGAATCCTATCATTCCAACAGGGTCCCTTCTGCCTCCTCCCAGCTGACTATCTTCAGAGTGAACCATTGTTCTTACCTCTGCTATCATAGATTAGTTCTACATATTTTTAAAATTCTTTTATGTCTGGCTTTTTTCACTCAATATTTTCTCTGTGCAGTTTCTCCACATTGTTGAGTATAACTGTAACCTGTGGTTTTTCACTGCTGAATAATATTTAATTGTACGAATATCTCCTAGTTTCTCTATTCCACTGCTGAGGGACATTGGATAATTTCCAGTTTGGGGCTCTTTTGATTAAAGGTACTAAGAATATTCTTGTACATATCTTTTGATAGAAAGAAGCACTCACTTCCATACCAAGGAATGGAGTTCCTGGGTCTTTTAGCCTGAATAGATACTCCAGAGTTTCCAAAAGTGATTATTCTAGTTTACGTTTTGACCAGCAGTTCATGATAATTCAAGTTTTCCCACATCCTTGTCAACACTTGGTGTTGTCAGTGCTTTCAATTTTAGCCATCCTAGGAGAGTTGTAAGAAAAGTTTATTCTTGAATTAAAACCAAGACAATTTTAAGATGAATGAATCAAAGTATAGGTTCAAGCAGAGGGCCATTAATCTTACAGAGCTTATTGGAGTGCCACAAGTAGAAAATAGTAAGAGATTTGTTGAGTTGATGTTTATTTAAATATAACCCCCAGATCACCTGCCTCAGCCTCATTCAGGATGCTTGGTAAATATACATACTCCTGGTTATATACATAACCCTGATCCACTGAGTCAGAATTCCTGTCCTCGAATTCTACATGTGTACCAAACTCCCTTAGTAACCCTTATAGACATTAAAGATTGTATGGTATGTACACCACTACATACATATTTGAATGACAGAGATCTCAAATGGCAATGTAGAAACTGGGTTAAATCTATGTTGACTGTATTTTGAGGCTAACAATTGAGGTACTCTGATATCAAGACAGCCTCAGAAAATCTCAGTCACCCTTGATGTCCACAGATCTCACATATGGGTAATTGGAATTCCGCAGGGAAAAGAGAATGAGGCCAAGGAAATATCTGAATTTTCTTCAGGAGGCTGAGAATTTTCCAAAGTTAGTGCAGACACAAAACCATAGATCCTAGGAGCTCAGAGAACACAAAACAGGACAAATACCGAAAATCAAATCAGTCAAACAAACAAAACACATGTAGAAACTGAGGGTAAAGGAACTTAAAATATTGTTCAAATTGACCAAGCAAATACGTGAAACAGCTAGAATTTAAACCCAGGCAGTCTGACTCCAGAACTCCTACTCGTTTTCTTTCCATCTTTATTAAGGTATAATTGGCAAATAAAAATTATGTGTATTTAAGGTGTCTGACTTGATGTCTTGATATCGTTATGTATTGAGAGGGGAAAAAACTTCTACTCTTAACCATTCTGCTGTACGCATCTTCATTTAAAGAAAGAAACCACACTCCCCCCCACACACATAAGATCATATATTATGTGTAACATAAATGTGTAGCAGACTTTATTCCCCATTTCCACTGAGAGAGCCCAATTTGCTCAACAGGTTAGAGCCCATTTTATCTCTTTACCTTTGTTTTCATTAACCCTGTTGCAACAGCAGCCTGGTTGAAATGAACAAATCCTCTTTAACTCTTGGAGTTGCATTGAAGGAACTGGCAGGCTGGCATGAAGATACAGTATTTCCTACACTGGCAGATGCTAGCCTCATCTCTCCAGTGTGTGGAGAGATGCAATAAATCAGGAAAGAGGCTGTGTGCACAATTCAGAGTGCAGGGTGTGTGGGCGGAGTCTCGAAAGGGATGCCGATAAATTTTAGAGACTGCTTACCAGCAAGTTCCTTTTACCCCATTTCACTGTTTTCTGGTAGGCTTCTCCTTTTAAAATGGCTTGTAGCAACTAGTTACTAGTATCAGATTGTTTTTTTTTTTAAACAAAGGACAACAATAAAAGACAAACAAGACCAGGCCTTACAAAAGACTTGTCTAGTCAAAGGTCCGATTGTGAAATCTAAAGATGCTTAAAATTTTTAGGTCATTTTTAGATAATTCTGCTCTGATTATTTGGGTAAATGCCAGCATCTGCTTCTTATTGTTTCTGCTGTATCAGTCCAGTGCCTCTACTTCCACATCTCCTCCCTCCCCCACTCACGCACACACTCAGAAGAATGTTTACTACAAGCCATTGCTCTTTACTAGGAGGGAGACGGGGAAGGAGATTTCTAAGGATTAGGTTACATTCCATAGATGAAAGGTTGTGGTTTTATACACAGTAATATCATTCAGCCTTTGACCCCTCTGGCTCTTCTGGCTGTAACATTTCCCTTATAAACCCTAATCCCTGGACACTGTCAGCATAGATACCATACAGGACTTTCATCTCTGTCAAGAAAACTTTCAAATAAAGTTTTATCTCCTTGATGTTTCAGTGTTACTTCTCCATTTGCCTCTCCTGTATCTTACATATTTCTGTCTGATATTCTGATCTATGAGGACTTGCCTTTGATTAAGGGCCTTGCTCCTTAAATGTTCTCTTTCAGTTTCTCCACTTTATCAAAAGATTGGAGGTACCTCTGGTGACCCAACATCTCTGGCATGCTAAATCTGGGTGTCAAATGCAAGCTTTGATTTGACAAGCCTCTTCCATTTCTAATTTCAATACCGATTTAGCTATACTGAATTATTTCTTTTTGTAGGCATATGATTTTCTTCTCCTCAAACTTCCCTGTGTTACATAGGTTTTTCATAACTAAAGGCAGTGGATTGTTTAGAATCTAATCTTGGACACATGTGCCCTTTTTCTTATGGAAAGACAAGGAAATGGAGCTTCATAAATCAGTATATTCGGCTTAAAAATGATTTATAAGGAATACAGGAAATGTAAATCATGCTCAAGAAAGGCTTACTTTCATCTTACAAGTTGGATTGAAAAATCATGTGGCTACATTTCTAAGTGATGAAAAGACATTCTGAAAATAAAATGTCAAGGTTAAATGTAGAGGCACACTTAGTGGATATTTGAGCAATCCCAATGTCCTCAAAAGTTTGTGTGTGTGTGCGCGTGTGTGTGTGTGTGTGTGTGTGTGTGTTCCCAGCGATGAATCTCATGACTTAGCTCATTTAAAAGGTGAATTCTCATCGGGGCTAACTTCTGTGTCCTCAGGAGCTTTTAACGTCTCAGTATTTTTTAAAAAAGCCTAGAGCTGTGATAATCCAATCCAGAAAATATACAGGACTCGAGGCAAAAAGAAGCCTGGAAGACTACTGCTTTACTGTCAAAGAAAATCTGAAAGAACTGTTATAGATTCAAATTTCAACTGTGTCCAGATTTCATAGCACTCCATGATTAAGGGAGAAATCTAGGAATAGTCACTACAGACACTTGTGTTCCTTATGTTAGAAGCAAGATATGAAAATGGTTCAGATGGCTAGGATTGGGATGACATGGCACTGGAAGATGCAGCCCAAACCAATAGAAATTTGATGCTTGAGTAGAGATTTATGATTTTAGAATCGCCAGTTCTTTGGAGTCATTTCTAAGGATGGTATCATCTTATTCTTCAGTTTAGGCACATTTTGAAGCTATTCTTTACTGTAATAGTGAAGTTGTAACATTTGACATCTTTATGTAGAAGACTTAATTTAACCAATATAGTTTTTGTTGACTCCAAGCTGTTGATGTTATGATAGCAATGCGTTTATCGGTTACGTTTTTTCAATCTCAGTTCTGTTTTTATGGACTGATCAGTATTCAGCTCTTCCTTTGACAGAGACTGTCTCCTGGCTTGTGAGGGTGTATGTTCTCACGGTCACAACATGATGGAGTGTGTGTGTTGATTTACAGATTTTTGTAGCTGAAGGCATGTATTCTGCTATGCTCCATTACTCTGCATGCAAAGGAAAACATTCAGAATGTAAAAAGCAAGCTCACTTGAGTTACTGAGAAGATGTAGCTTCTGCAAGGGGTAAAGGACAATGCTACATTTCCCTGTGGCTTTGTTGTTTGTGAATTTGACTCCTGATTTAAGGAGACCCAGTATACAAAATCTAAATTTGTAAAATGAGGGATCCATGAGTCTGTATTTGTCCTTCTTATTCTCTTGTTAAGTCACAGCTTTTGACAATAACTTTGACAATAACTTTTTACAATAGTGCCAAATTAATATTCAGTGTGGTACAGGGCTTGAAGTCTGGGAGTGCCAGATCTGACCCAAAGCATCAATTCTTCTTCCTGGGGGCTTTTTGTCAGGATCTTTAACCTCTCTGGGCTTAATTTTCTCATCTGAAAACATCAGAGAAGCAATTGTGCTTGTATATAAGAATCTGATGTGATAATTCATGTCAAGCATATAGATACTTATGTGTGTATGAAAATATATGTGTATCTGCATATATCCATATGTATTTATGATTTACATAGAGTGCGCTATTATTACATAGCGCTCACAGTGTTTAATGGAAAATGAGACACACATAAAATCAATAGATGATGTACACATACAATTTCTAGCAGCAGATTTATCTTAGTAATTATGTATTGCAGAGATCACTATTCACTTTCAATCCCCGCACACACACTTACTTACTATGGAGGTGGGTGACCTAGAGGCGTACTGGATGGGGCAGTGAATCCACCTGGGCTGTTTTAAAATCATCACAGGCAACATGTCGTGTTCATGTCAGAGACTCGACCGGGCATCCCTTTCCCCTGTAAATCCCTGTCAGAGTTTGGGTTGCCCAGAAAGCAGGCTCAGAGAAGGAGATCTGGGTGTTAGGAGTTTGTTGGGTGGTATCCTCCTGTTCACCACCTGCTGGGAAAGCAAAAGATGCAGAATTCAGGCTGTGATTCAGTCATGACAAGATCTCAACCAGCCCCAGTTCTGGAGCTGGGGTTGACCTTTGGAGTTCACTGGGGCCTGGGCTAGCTGGGAGCTGGACTTCTACACCTTCTTCCTCCCAGCCACCCCACCAGTCATTGGATCCTGGCTGCTTTCAGGAAGAGGGTCATGACCTCGGGCAAAGTGGCTCTTTTCAGCCCAGAGCATTGCCCAGAAGGGCCGACAGCTGAGAGCGGTCAGCAGGCAACTCTCGCTCCCAGCAGCTGGGGAGTTCTTCAGGCCTTACGGGGGATCTAAGTGACATGGCACAGAGTCTCCCATGCAGTAGAACCGATTATTGTCAGAAATTGATTTGGCCTAAGTTATCCGGTCTCTACTTTTCTCTTGTCTTTCTCCCTCGATTTTTTCCTTCTCGCCCACCCTTCCGTCAATCACTTATCTTTGGCCTGCTATGCAGCGCGGGCACTCTAGTGAGGTCTAGAAATTAAAATCTTTTTAAAAAGAGATTCTCTTCCCTTTCCAAAGCTTCTATTCACATGCAGAGACAAGCCAGGCAGCAAAATGGGCAGAAGCAATGAACTATGGAGTTGGAAAAATAGTAATTCAGACTTCTGCTGTCTCTTACCATCTATGTGATTGTCTCACCAAAATTCCCAAGCCACATTTTCCTCATTTTTAAAATAGGGATAACAGTTAAACCTATCCAGAGGACTGTCCCAAAGAATAAATTAAAGAATGAGAAATTATTCACATTTATCCCCAGCCCATCATAATTGTCCAGTAAATTTTTGATGTTTTTATTATTGATAATAATGATGTCAAAGGTTTATGAATCCATTTCCATGTAACTCCTTTACCTTTGTTGAGTAAAACAAAAGATACCTCACCTAGGAGAAAAGCTCAGTGATTGAATGACCTGATGTGTTAGACTCTACCCTTCACATACTCTGTACACTAGGGATTCTGTGCCTCAAGGGCCTTCCATTGCAAGGTATGCTCTAGTGACTACTCCTGGCTGGACTCCTCAGCGTTCAGCGCAAATGGTCTCTTCTCTTTCTTGAACCACGCTCCTGCTGACACCTCATCCTCCCTGATATTTTCCCTGTCTGCAGTCATTCATTAGCAGTGTGTCCCAGTCGGCCTGTCTCACTGATTTACCCACTCAGTGCGAGAGGTCCTCAAAGGATCAGCCTTAGGGCCTCTCCTCTGTCCATTCCGCCTTCTCTTTGACAGTGGGTTTCTATGTCGACTCTATGGTGGTGGCTCCCAAGCTAAACTCCAGACCTGACTTCTCTTTGAAGCTCCAGGCTTGTGCTCCACGCCCATTTTGCGTTCCTGTTGAATATCTCATAGGCATGGGCAGTTCAGATTTATTCCATGTCCTGACCAGAAGTATTGATCTTTTCCTTCTGACTCGTTCACTCAGTGTTCTCCACGTCAGCAGTGGCCCTTTCTTTTATTTTATTGACCAAGTGAGAAACACAGGGATGATTCTTGCTCTCCATTTCTTTCTTGACTCAATACCTAATCTACCACCAAACCCTTTCATTCTACATTCAAAATATGTCCTCTCTTCACATCTTTATCACCACCTTCTAGTAGAAGCCACCGTCATCTGTGGGCTCAACAACAGCTCCAGTTTCCCAGCTAGTTTCCCTCCTTCCAAATGTCACATAGACCCTCAACTGGGACATTTTTTTTATAGCCAGAGAGAGTTTTTAAATATAAATTGTATCCTGTCACTGCCCTGCTTAAAACTGTATTTTGACTTCACATCACAGTTGGAATAAGTAATGGGATCCTTGATCTTGCCTCCAAGACCAAGAATGATCTTACATTTGCCTGCCCTTCTATCCTCATCTCAAGCCATTGACCTCTTCTATCCTCATCTCAAGCCATTGGCCTCTTCTATCCTCGTCTCAAGCCATTGGCCTCTTCTATCCTCATCTCAAGCCGTTGACCTCTTCTATCCTCATCTCAAGCCTTTGACCTCTTCTGTCCTCATCTCAAGGCATTGACCTCTTCTATCCTCATCTCAAGCCATTGGCCTCTTCTATCCTCGTCTCAAGCCATTGGCCTCTTCTATCCTCATCTCAAGCCGTTGACCTCTTCTACCCTCATCTCAAGCCATTGGCCTCTTCTATCCTCGTCTCAAGCCATTGGCCTCTTCTATCCTCATCGCAAGCCTTTGACCTCTTCTGTCCTCATCTCAAGCCATTGGCCTCCACCTGTCCCACAACATTACCTCACCTTGCTGGCCTTCTTGCCTTCACTAAAAGTAGTAGTCTACACAGAACATTTGCATTTTTTTTTCTTCTGCCTGTACCCTCTTTCACTTTACTCTTCACCAGTCTTTCTCATCCTTCAGATAGTAGTGTACTTCCCCCACTAAACTACAGCTCTGTGAGTACAGAGACCATATGGATTGTATTCACTGCTATACCCAGCACCTAGCCTAATGGCTGCATTAGAAGAACATTGTTTTGTTTGTTTGTTTGTTTGTTTGTTTGTTTTGTTGGGGGTTTTTTTGGTTGTGTTGGGTCTTCGTTGCTGTGCGCGAGCTTTCTCTAGTCGCAGCGAGCGGGGGCTACTCTTCGTTGAGGTGTGCAGGCTTCTCATTGCGGTAGTTTCTCTTGCTGTGGAGCATGAGCTCTAGGCAAGTGCGCTTCAGTAGTTGTGGCTCGCGGGCTTCAGGTGTTGTGGCTCATGGGCTCTAGAGCACAGGCTCAATAGTTGTGGTGCACGGGCTTAGTTGCTCCACGGCATGTGGAATCTTCCCAGACTAGGGCTTCAAACCTGTGTCCCCTGCATTGACAGGCAGATTCTTAACCACTGTGCCACCAGGGAAGCCCCAATATCATTGTTTATTAAATGAAGGCTGAACCAAAGCAGGCATAGCCTTTCTAGACACAGCGTGAATTTGAATCAGGTGTCTTGGTTCTAGTCTCTGCTCTGGTATTACTAGGCATGTGACTTTGGGCAGGTCCTTTCACTTTTCTGGGCCATTTTTTTACTTTCATAATGGGGATGATACCATCTCTTCTCCCTTTCTCACAGGGCCATTCATTCAGCAAAACTTCAACAAATATCTACCACGTGCCGAGCACTGGAGCTACTCAGTTAAATGAAACCCACATTCTCTTTTATAAAGAGCCTAGAATTTGGAAGGGAAGAGAGTCATGTGAACAAATTCATGATTATATTATAATATAGTAAATGTAATGCTAGAAGCAAGGCACACCTTTATGAAATCTCTACTTTAATTTGAAAGAAATGTATTGAGTCAGGTACTATGCTAGGCACTTTCAAATTTCCTGCCTAATTTTGCTTTCACATAGAAAGCTCAAAGTGTTGAAAATCCGTATTCTCATTTTACACATGAGGAAACTGTGACTCAGTGGCCTTAAGTAAGCTGCTCCAGCTCACAGCACTAACCCAAGCTTTGTACTCCAAGTTCAGGTTGCTTTCCCAAAATCAAACAAATAAACAAAATTAAACTAAGTTGTGATTATATTATTGCTAGAAGAATGAGTTAACTAATGTTGAACTGAAGTATTTTATAGCCAAATCTAAGTCAGAAGAGAAACTTGTACCAAAGAATCTCACTTTTCCTTCAACTTCCACTTTTTTCCTAGCTTTCCCTGGGTCCATTTTTATTATCACTTATGCTTGATTATAGAACGAGTCTATTACTAGCCAGAATGTGTCTTTATTTGTACCCACAGTAAACAAAGTGTTTCCTACAACGATTTGAAACTTTTTGAGGTTAGAGAACCCTTGTATGTGACATTCTGGTCCCCAAATACTGACCCTAGTGTGTGGTTACTGGAGAAAACCCAAGTGGGTATTGCTTTGTTTTCTTTCCAAATAATTCTTGAAATGTCTTATCGCACCTTACAGTTCTTTAGAGAGCGCTCAATTAGAGATTAAACATATGAGATATACATCCTATAATAATGGAATTATAAAATAAAAAAGGAAGTAAGGACAGCTAAGTGACCTGAGCCCTCAAGCAGTGGCTGAGAGTAACAGTGAGGGAAGCAGTGTACAATGTAGGTATTGGTATAATTATAAACTGGCTGTACTGTGTAAGGCAGATGTATAGTACATTTCACCTGTGGGAACAGAGGGACCCATGGCTCATCAGAAACTCACCTGTAGCAAATCCTCAGTCTTAGGACTGGTCATCATCATCATCATCCATTGATAACTTCTGTTGAAAGCTTATGGGCCAGGCACTGTGCTTTCTATGTATCATCTCATTTAATCTTCATAAATATGCCTAGGACAGAGATAGTGTTATCATACTCATTAGTAAGGTGAGTAAATGAAGACTTACATCAGGTTAAGTAACTTGTGTAAGGTAGCATGACCTGTAATTGGTGGAGACGTATTTTACGCCCAAGCATCTGACTCCACAGGTGTGCCCTTGACCATCATAAAGCCATTGGTCTGTGCTGTCAGGGTCATCCAGTTCCCCCTTCCCCTGTGCTGCCAGTCTTCAGGGGTGATGTAATTCATCACAGCAATAGTTCTCTCCCTTCCCCTTTCACTCTGTTCTTCCCACCTTCCTCCTGCTCCAGCATCATGATCCCTGGAATGAGAGAAGGGAGAGAAGAAAGCTGTCATCCATGCGTGTCTCTAGTTCCACAGTCCTTAGCACCATCACTCACCTGGGCTACCAGGGGGCTGTTGCAACCCTGAAAGTCTTTTTGCAGAGTCAAGGTACTGGCACTACAGACATGGCATCACATGTACCTGCAGTTGCAACATGGGACTGTTCCCTTCAGAGTCTGCCACACCCTCTAACTCGAGTTTCCCTTGACAAAGTTCATTTTGACCCTGTCCAGATCTTATTTCACTGGGTTATTAAGCAGTATTCTGAATGTTGGCAATAGGAAAGTGAAAAGATACACCCTCGCTTTAAGGACCTTTAAGTAGGGGAAGAGACACCTGTAACAGCACCTTATACTTTACCTGTAGGTTCCGAGGGAAGCCAGGGAGAAAGTAAGATCTGAGCCAACCCTTGGAGCCCATCAGACAAGAAGTGGGGAGGGAAGACATGAAAAGGCAGAACATGTAGGGAGACGCGAATAAAGGGAACGCCGGAGAGTCTGATCATGGTGCTTACCTTATTCCAGCATAACTTTTAGTGATGTAACCTGTTGACATCAAATCTTGGACTTTAAGTTCGATTAGCTTATTTTTTTAATATCTTTATTGGCATATAATTGCTTTACAATGGTGTGTGAGTTTCTGCTCTATAACAACGTGAATCAGCTATACATATGTCCCCATATCTCTTCCCTCTTGCATCTTCTTCCCTCCCACCCTCCCTATCCCACCCCTCTAGGTGGTCACAAAGCACCGAGCTGATCTCCCTGTGCTATGTGGCTGCTTCCCACTAGCTATCTATTTTACGTTTAGAGGTGTATATATGTCCATACCAATCTCTCACTTTGTCCCATCTTACCCTTCCCCCTCCCTGTGTCCTCAAGTCCATTCTCTATGTCTGCGTCTTTATTCCTGTCAGTGAGCTTATTTTTACTCCCTCTTGGAGGACAAAAGGGAACATTATGTAGATGTGCATCCTTTATTGTCTCTTCAGCATTGAAGCAATGCCAGACAGTGTCAATTTTTATCGTCTTGGTTTCCTCAAAATTTTGTCACATCAAACAGGGGAACCTTATTTCATTACCATTACTCTTTTATTCATGAGGACCCTTCAGTTGAACCTCATTGGAAGTGTTGTGGTTATGGGCTTTGAGGCATTTCAAGATCAAATGCATGGAAATATTTACTTGTAGAACTGAATTGGGATCCTTGTTCGTCTTGTACGCTTTGGAACTTTATCTCCATGAATGTGTTTCCTCATCCTTAAAATGGAGAAAAGAATGCTTCCCAGGGTGATTTGTGGATTAAATGGAGTAATGGATGGGAACTGGCCTAACACATAGTAGGTGATTTTCTCAAAAGTACGTTTTGTGTTGGTTTGCCTCCTTATCTACCTGAGTCCCATGAATGTCTCTGGGATTAGCATTTTGAGAATCAGTTAGTTGAAAGCAAACATCTACATCATTGGTTCTCAACTAAGGGTGAATTTGCCCTCCAGCAGATATTTGGAAAAAATCTGAAGACATTTTTTTTTTTTTTTTTTTTTTTTGGCCACACACGTGGCATGCGGGATCTTAGCTCCCTGGCCAGGGACTGAACCCTTGCCCCCTACAGTGGAAGTGTGGAATCTTAACCACTGGACCGCCAGGGAAGTCCCTGAAGACATTTTTGACTGTCACAGCTGGGAGTAGGTGCTACTGGAATCTAGTTGGTAGAGGCCAGGGATGCTGCAAAACATCCTACAGTGCCCAGGACTGCTCCCCACGACAAGGAATTACCCAGCCCCAGATGTCAGTAGCGCCCAAATAGACAAGGTCAAGCAGGTAAGACCTACTCTACTTGCATATCATATTGACGACTTTTGAAATTTGGGATGTGCTAAATCAAATTTTCTTTTCCTTTTGACCACTACCTCCTGAGAAATGATACCCACTGTCATCATCAGGATGCCATCCTTTCAGGTGCTTCCATCATAGTTTTGGAGTGAACTACAGCACTCCCTATAGCATTTTGGGTGGGACCCTCAGCTTTCTTCAGGTCTGCTTCCTAAAAATGGCAATGACACTCTCTATTCTACTGCCTTCATTGAGTACTTAATCAGCACAACATGGGGGAGAGGGTATCATTTCATCCCCAGTTTACAAGTGAAAAAACTGAAGCCTAGAAAGGCGAATCATCGCAACAGTAACCGTGGAGCAAATCAATGGTCAATCCAGCCCTGACTTTCACCTCCAAACCCAAGACCTCTTTCTTTTTCACCAAAGCTTTCCTAATAGATCATATGGTCCTCATGGTCATTGTTATAGGTTTTATCACATAATGGCTTTTAGGGTGTTTAATACCTTCTGATCTTACATCTGCAGGTAACTCTTCAGCTCCCCAAAGACAGGAGCACTGTTTCCATCTCTTCTGATCTGCTAATGTTTCTAGAGCTGGGCTAGTACTCACTTGTTAATCTTTCTACCAAAGAAATCCCTGGTATTAATAAAGTCCAACGTTGAAAAGCTTAAGAAAAAAAACTAATCTATAGGTATCAGGAAGAGAAAGTCGAAGTAGCTTTGAAACTTTTTTAAACATCCCTTTGGCATTGGGTCACTGGCTCAGATGAATTCGTGTGGAGAGGCCAGCAAGCCCAGTGCCTGCCTCTTCAGCCGATGAGCACTGCACATGTCGGGCTGTGATGGCCATGGGTGGAATATCGACGGGGAGGGGGAGGCTGTCAGCAGACATCTCACGTGCTTCTGGTAATTAATTTTAAAAGATGCCTGATGCACGGTGGGCTGCTCACCTAGTGACATTCAGTTAACAGAGAATCCCCAAGACAATGCATACAAATTCTGACAAATAAAAGCAAATGTACCAAGAGGTCTGGTTTACCTATCAAAACCAGAAAAGACCTTGAAGGTGGTTTATGATATCATAAATCTTCGGCTGTAGTCTCTGATTTGTTGATACTATACTTCTTCGCTTGGAAAATCTGCTCTGAGGTACAAGGGAAGTAATCACTGAGTCTTCCCAGGGACTAAAACGGAATCCCCAAACAAAATGTTTTAAGGTTTTCTTTAATTTTTGGAGGGGATTTGGTAACTCTGTGTGCTACCAACAACATCAAGGATTTAGCCTTTAATTTACTGCCTGGAAGCTGTGTGTTCCTTCTTGGAGAGCTGAAAAATAGTGCACAGCCATAGTTCCCCTCTGTTTGAAAACCACTGTAAAATTTCTTTCTGACTTTATATTTCATGTGAGAATTAGCATTATTTTAGTTTCCTCCTATTAACATCATTGGCACCTGAATATATTCAACTAGAAACCTAGATTGTCTAAAACAGTCTTTTTATCCTGGGATAAACCATAATGGAAAAGAATATAAAAAAGAATGTATGTATGTGTATAACTGAGTCACCTTGCTCGACAGCAGAAATTAACACAACATTGTAAATCAACTATACTTCAGTAAAAAAAAAAAAAAAAAAAAAATTTAAAATTTAAAAAGTCTTTTTACCCAAGACTGGTTTAAAAAAATCAATATACAGTTCCCATCAGTATGGTAAATTAGTTACAGTGATCGCAGTGCAAATGTCCATTAACCCTTCTCTTCCTCAGCACAGGGAAGGGGCCTTTAATTTACTGCTAATCATTCTGAATGTAGCCAAGTAAGTGACCAGGCTTGGCGGTGGGCTGCCTTCTCAGGTAGAAGTGAGAGGAGACTTACTGGTCTTGGAAGGTTTTGTGCACATTCTCTCCAAGAAATAAAGCAATGGGTTGGCTGACCTCAGAGCCCTGTTCACTCTGATACTGGTGATCTGCAGTCACCCTTAGGAAATCAGGCACTGGGTTGGGGGTTACCTAAGAAGATAGGTTTGCTCTGCATGTCAGGTTATAAAAAACGGAAGGCCTGTTCAGACTAGTCATCAACCACGCTTGGTCTCGTTTGCTGTTAATCTGGAACAGGCCGCACAGGGTGGAATCTCAGAACCTGAAGTCCATTCCAAAAGTCAGTTGAAACCCTGAAGGCAAGGTTGCCTGAATCCCTTTCCATTGCAAGTGGGAGGGACATGGGGGAGGAAAGGTTAAAAGTCAGATGTTGAAAGTGGCAACTTGTGAGTCAAATATGACCCATGTACACGCTTTGTTTAGCTCTCATAATATGGGGGAAAAGGGCAAATTTTAAACTAGGAGGTTTCGTGAAACTTCTAGATTTTCCATTCTTAACTTAAAAATAGGAGCAGTGGCAACACTCAGCCTGTATTCTAGCATAGCAAAAATGGGTTGGAATTGCACATTTTAGGAAAAAACCAACAGCAAAATATCCCATCCACTGTCATCCACCAAGTCCCAGTTGTCCCTTAGATTGGTCCTCTTCACGCAGTTATGTTATCCTGACAACATTTGAGTTTGTAACCTCAGGTGTAATTGGATCAGGAGGTGGCCCAGGTGCATCAGGACATACAGAAGTATGCAGTTGCACTTAAGGTGTATTCCACGTTGTATAATAATGAAAATACCAAAATTTGCCAATGATTCACTTTTTGAAAGTAAGTTACCGTGGGTTCTCATTATTCTTACTTGCCTACACCCTGATGGGCTTTCTTGAAATGATGATAAGCAGGACAGTACAGCAGCTCAACTGAGAATTCCACATAAGCCTGGCTCTGTAAGTCAAGATTGTCTTGAGTACACGTGATACAAATGAGCTCAACTCGCTTCCCGCCCCTCCCCCTCCCCCTCAATATTGACTTATATAAATGAGAAACCCAGGGGTATCTGACTTCAGGCAAGGCTGTTTTTAAGAAATCAAATAATATTTACCTTCCTTTCTCCCTCCCTGCCCCACCTCCCTCCTCTCACTGCCCCCCTTTCTCTTTCTCAGCTCTGCTTTCTCTGTTGGCTTAATTCTCTAGCAAATTCTCTCCATATGGTGGCAGAGACAGCCACTGACAGCCAGTCTAAGCTTATATTGCCCCTTGGGACATGATCTAAGTAAGAAAGAGAGAGACCTTCCCTCTTAGAAACCATAGCAATTCTACTAAATTTTATTTGCCCTGTCTGGGTCACACACCCAGCATTAAGAAATTTATTCAGTGCCTCCATTGAGTCAGGCTCTAGCTAGGTGGTTGGAAACATCCTTACATGATGGGAGGAAGTGGGAGGGAATCAGAAAATAAAAGGTAAACATAATAAGAAAATTATGTAGTCCTTTAGAAATGAAAAGTCCTGTAGTAAAAGCCCCACCAGTTGAGGAAGGGCAGCCCTCCCTGCCAAAGGCAAAGCATGGCTCCTTTTACCAGAAATAGGCAGGGATGCAATGTAGGCAAAAAACGAGGCGTTCATAATCTACAAATGAGTGTTTTATGACGGTGAACATCATCTTGTGTGTCAGATGTGCTGCTTCAGGTTGGGCAGAAAAAGGAAAAAAAGACTAAAACTGGCTACCCTATAAGGTAGGCATCCCAAAATGGCATGTGAGACTCATATGATGTGCTCCATGCCCAGCCATGTCAAGCTTCTCAGAGTTCCCAAAGTGGACCATTTGGTTGTCATTTCCGTCTCTGCCGAAGCTGTTTCCTGTGCCTCCAGGGCCCTTCCCCCTCCTACTCACTCTCCTTACTTGTGTTTTATTTAATTCAAGGACCTCAGCTAAGTTAGGTGCCCCTCCTGTGGGCTCTGGAAGAATCTGTACTTGTCCCACTGGCGGGGAAGTTACCTTTCTCCTCCTGGTTCTTCATCGTGAAATGTGTTCAGTCCCTGGTACAGACCTAGACCTTGTGTGATGAAGGAAGGATGAATCTGTTCCACAGCTCCTCTCAAAGACCCCCCAGTCCCTGTCACTCTTCACTGTGGGAAGACTGGAGGGTGGTGGCCATCACAGCCTTGTGCATCATGAAGTTATGCCCGTGTTTGCACTGCTTGCCTTTAAGTCTTCCGAGACGGTGACCTTTTCTGGCTCTCATGCTCCCTACACGAGAACAGCAGAAGCCTGCTTGGGGAGCATGTCAGGCTATGGGAAGGGTTTCTGGGCAGCAGTTTAGAGAGGTGGTTAAAGAGCATGGCTTCTACGTATATTTGTCTCCTAGATCTGCATCTTACTAGGTATGTGACCTTTAGCTATGTTTAGTAGCTATTAATCAATTATAGATAATAAAAGTGTCTTCGCAGAATTGTTGAAAATGAGGTAATCCGTGTAAAGCTCTTAGAACAGTCTTTAACACTTAGTAATGGCCCGATCAATGTTTGCTATTATTATTGTGAAGACGAGGAAGAAGGGGAGTAGAAGGAAGGAGGACGAAGCAGCCTCAGGCAGCCAAGAATGGTAGTGCCCCGACTGCATCATCATGGTGGTTCCAATCTGCAAAGGGTGTGTGTTTGTATTATGTCATTTGATTCTCACAGTCACCCTATGAAACAGTGTCATTGTCATTCCCATTGTAGACCTGAGGAGATTAAGACTCAGGTGTGATTTCCTGGGCATTTATCTCATGATCCCATGCTTTTGTGATTATGCGTCTCTCCTTATATCTCTGTTCCACAAATTCTGATTTTGAAGTCATGTTGAGATTGAAGAAACATGGATTCAGGCTGTGGTACCCTGATGGTTTGCCCAGCACCTGTCACTCTGTTCACTCTGTTGCTCTGGCCCAGCCAGGACTGGGGTAGAGCCAGGGGCATCTACCTGGTGTGTGGCACAGATCTTTACCTGGGATCAGATTTGGAGCTAACCCTGTGCACAAATGGCCGTTTGTTTGGGGAACTGTACAGTGACCTCTTTTTCCAGAAGAAAAGAGGCCCTGTAACTCACACTCTTTGGGGAAAGTGGCATTCCCCAAGCACTTGCAGTGACACCAAGACTTTCCAGTAGGGTAGGAGCTGAAGTCACATCCTTTGCCCCCTGCTCCAGTTTACCCTGAAATTTCCTGTTGGGCCTTATGACCTGTGGTCATTCATCTTGGAAAGCTGTGACAGGTCTTCTGTTACAATTCTCTGAACAGACTATGGGGGTCATCTGAACTAGAGACCACAAACCGGATTGGGCCTGAAAGTCAGAGGCACCTGCCTAGACCCAAGTCTTCCTGCCATTTCCTGTGTGGTTTTATACTTTCTCTGAGCCTCACTTCTCCGTGGAACACAATGAACCCTGTGCCATACTCAGAAATCTCAGGTTCCTTCCAACTTGTAACAGACTGAATAGTGGCCATTCAGAGATACAGGTCCTAATCCCTGGAACCTGTAAATGTTACCTTATAAAGAAAAAGGTCTTCGTAGATGTGATTAAAGATCTTTGCAGGAGGAGATTTTCCAGGATTATTTAAGTGGGCCCTAAATCACATCACATGTCCTTATAAGAGAGAGGCAGGATGAAATTTCCTACACAGAAGAGGAGAAGGTGATGTGAAGATAGAGGCAGAAATTAGAGTGATGTGGCCACAAGCAAAGGAATGCTGGCAGCCAGCAGGAGCTAGAAATATCAAGGAACAAATTCTCCCCTACAGCCTCCAGAGGGGGTGTGGTCCTGCCGACATCTTGATTTCAGCCCAGTGACACCAATGTTAAACTCTGGCTTCTAGAACTATGAGGGGTAAATTTCTGTTGTTTGGAACCCCTGTATTTGTAACGTGTTAAGGCATCTGTGGGAAACTAATACACTGCTCTTTAAGTCTGTTGTCAGTTACCTGTTCTCGCTGCCCATCTGCTCAGCAAAGCTTATAGTCTCACTTGGTGCTTGTTCCAAAGCAGAACAAGACACTTGTCTTTCTTTAAGCCTGTAGGAAGGTGAAGTGGTCATTTAGTCTCAAGTTCTCTATTCCGTTCAACTTGGCAGGTGTTCCTGTGTTTGACACCAACAAAACGCCACCTCCTTCCTGTTACATTCAATTTCTCATTGTCAGTATTGTCCTATCTGAGAGTCGGTGTCCAATCAAGTCTCTTGAAGCAGAAAAGCCACTAATTTAACAACCTTGAGATCATCAGTAGTGAGTAAAGGAAACAACATTCATTTAGTGGTTCTAAGTATATCCGTTCAATAAATATTTCTTGTGCACCAGCACGTGGGCAGCAGTAGGGAACCTGTGACAGTGGAGAACCTGACAGGAAAGATACTTATTCTTATGGAACTGGCATTGTATTAGGCCACATGCAATAAAGCTTTTGTGTATATGCTCACGCTTCAATTGCAGCAAAATTCTTATTTCCAAGATTGCTAGCAGAGCGTCAGATCCATGTTTCTGCTGGGTGAACCTCCTCTTGGAATATTCCCTGTCTTGGATTTCTACAAGGAGTCCTGGGAAACAGTTTTAGCAGCCAAGACATCTGTTAGGGTTAAGCAATACAGACCTTAGGTCATAAGAGGTCCCTCGATTTCTCTAAATTCCATCACGGTAATGCCTGTGCTCACCTTAGCCCAGTCAGCTCAGAGCTTTGGGATCTGAGGAGAGGATTGAACGAATGAAAACACTGTGGGGAGGAAAGAAGACTGTCGTAACTGTCCTCCTTTGTTTAATTCCATACTTTTCATTACTTTTCTGCATCCCAGGCGCTCTCAAAAGAAAAAAAATAATAGCACTAATACTACCATGATTTCCTCCCTCTGGTACACCCTCTCTTGGAGCAGTGACTCAACTTCCTGCCCTGAAAGGGTGCCCCCAGCCATTGGTGGCTCAGGTTGAAAGCCTGCGTCATTTCTGATGTCTGCCGTTCTCTCATGCCCCACTTCTAGGTATTGTAATTCAGAAGCTACGACTTCTCACGATGTCTTCACCTCCACCCTATAGTGAGGGCACCCTGGCTTCCTGTTTTGACTGCCCTGGCGGTGTTCTGACTCTTCCCATCACTGCTACACTTACTCTCCACCCCCAGTTCGTTCCCCACATACTGACCAGAGGGATTCTTTTCATACATGAGATTATGCCCAAGTCATCCCTTGCTCAAAACTTTCCCCATTTAGAATAAAATCCAGAGTCTTCACTGAGGCCTAGGAGGCCCTGTATGATGTGGCCCGTGCCTTCTCTTGGGCCGCATTTCCTACAAACTTATCTTGCCTACTTTGCCCTAGTCACACTAGCCTTCCTGCCATTCCTCTCATTGCCTTCACACTTCTGTGTGTTCCAGGGTCACCTCTTCAGAGAGGCCTTTTCTCACCACCCGAACTACAACAGCAACATCCTTCCAGTAGGGGTCCCTGTCTACCCCTATATATCGGTTTATTTGTGTGCTGTCTGCCTCTCACGCAAATGGTAAGCTCCACAAAGGCAGAAGATACTACTCATCTCTATCGCTCCAATACCCAGAGCAGGGTCAGGCATATAATGGTGCTCAGTAAATACTTAATAAAGGCAAGGAGTAGAAGGCCCGGCTGTGATCAATATGGAGGACTTTAAGCCTCTTCCAACTCCAACAATCTATGAGTCTGTGAAGGGCCCAGCAGCCTGGTCACCGAAATGCCATTTAGAACCAGTTTGGAGTATCAGGAAATTTAGTTGGTGCTTCTTTTTTTTTTTTAATTTTTAATTTTTTTCTTTTTTTGGCTGCACCCTGAGGCGTGTGGGATCTTCCCTGACCAGGGACCGAACCGGCGCCCTCTGCAGTGGAAGCACAGAGTCTTAACCACTGGATCACCAGTCCCAGTGCGTCGTTTTTGAGACTGGGTTGACTTTTCTCTCCTTGATCCCTCCCTGTGTAGGCAGCTGACCGCAGAGGCAGGTGGTCATTCAAGACACTTGTGTGAGAAAACGTAGGAATGTAAAAGCCATAATAGCACTCCTCTGTTTTCTGCCTACCATAGCAGCCTCCTCCATCTACATGGTTACTGGACTCTAAAAAAAATCTTGGCTTTATCCCATAGTCTTGGTCTAACTCTTACTTACTCCCTAAGTCCCAGGTTAAATATCCTTTACTCCCTGACAGCTCCTTGATACCCAGACTAGTTTAGCTCACCCAGTTCTGGGCTCCCATATTTGCTCTTTCTTAGACTAGTTTAGCTCACCCAGTTCTGGGCTCCCATATTTGCTCTTTCTTAGGATTGACCCATCACATACCTGTAAACATTGATCGTTAACTGCCTTCCTTATCGGTCTGAAAGCTCCAGGAGTGACCCTGTCTTGTTCCTCATTATCCAAGCATGAATAACAAAGTGACAAGACACAGTGCTCAAAAAGTGTTTGTTGAATTAACAAATTGGATTTTTATGATAAGCAACAAAAATTACAATATAAATTGGAAAAAAAAGATGCAATTGATGATTGACTGCTTATCGCCTCCCTGACCCACACTTGTTTGGACACTCTTTATTTTGTGGTCAGCAGGGGGTGGTGGGTCAGGAGATTGCTAGGACATTTCCTCCTGTAAATGATCTAATGTTTGTGAAGAGTTTTCAGAACCACAGACTTAAATGGCTCTGTAGAAACCATCCAAGAAAGGCAGCAAATCAGATTTTGTTCATAAATTCCTCGGTGTACAGATGACGATCTTTTCTAGAAGTTGTTTTATCAGAAAACTCTTTTATATAATTTCCCTTAATCTTTCTCCTGTCTAAGACTTCTGTTTTCTTACTGCCGAAGATAAAGCACACCTAAAGGTGTAGTAGTAAGAATTAGGAAAAGCTCTCATGTTTTCAGTATTCTTTAACTTTTCTCAATTTTCCTATCAATGGAAATAATGAAAATAACAGCAAGAACATCTTTAGTCTCAGGGCTGAAACAACTTGAACAGTCAAGCCTATAAGAGGTGAAATGTTGATAGGTACAGTTGTTAGGACCACACAATGTGAAATGCACAAACTTTTATAACTGGTAGAGTTTTGTTACTTGTACATTCAGAGCTGATGCTTTTAACCCAAGTAGGAGATAAAATTCTGATAGGGCTCATGTATTCACATTTTTATCAGTCAGATGCATTCATGGAACAGTTGAAGCTGGAGGTCCTTGGGGGAAGGCGACATCTTTGTTTCTCTGTCTGCAAAGAAACTGAACCATGCACACTGGAATAAAACCTCCCTCTGAGCACTAATGATGGACCAGCCAACCTCTCGGGACCAAAGCTCCCAAGTATCTTACCAACACCTCAGCAGCCAAGGTCTGACAGCAGAATACTTGAAGGCAGGGCTGTCCCAGAAGCCTGGGACTCAGACTCAACACTTCTTAGCTCTGCACCTTTGAGTATGCCAGTGCCCAGAAATTAGGAAAGGGATAGCAAAGGAAATCTGAAGCCATCAGTTGACTTCATATATATATATATATATATATATATATATATATATATACACATTTGTTTGTTTATTTGGCTGCGTCAGGTCTTAGTTGCAGCACACAGGATCTTTGTTGCGGTTGGGGCATCATTCATTGCTGCGCATGGGCTTCTCTCTAGTTGTGGTGCGTGGACTCAGTAGTTGCAGCAAACAGGCTTAGTTGCCCCACGGCATATGGGATCTTAGTTCCCCGACCAGGGATTGAACCTACATCCCCTGCATTGGAAGGTGGATTCTTAACCACTGGATCACCAGGGAAGTCCCTCAGTTGACTTCTTAAAAATATGTTAAGTTCCAGTTGCAATGCCAATTGCTGCTATAACAAATTACCACAAACTTAGTGGCTTAAAACAACACAAATTTATTATCTTACAGTTGTAGGGATGAGAAGTCCAAAGTGAGTCCTATGGGGCAAAAATCAAGGTAGAGCTGCATTCCTTCTGGAGGGTGTGGGAGAGAATCCAATTCCTTGCCTTTTCCACCTTGTAGAAGCCTGCCTTCCTTGGTTTGTGGTTGCATCTCTCCAGTGTCTGCTTCCACTGACACATCTCTCCCCTCTTTGGCTCTCCTGTGTTGCTCTTTCACTTATAAGGACCCATGTGATTAGATTGGACCCACCTGAGTAACGCCAGTACTCTCCCATCTCAAGATCCTTAACAAAATCACATTAGCAGTGTCCGTTTTGTCATATAAGGTAACAGACTCACAGGTTCCTGAGGTGATGTGGACGTCTTTGGCAGAAAGAGCATCATTCTGCGTATCGCAGAAGACAGTCAGAACTACTTGAGTCTGTGTGTGTCCTATGCTTCCTTTCTCATGGCCATCATGATCTGCCCACTGTTGCCAAGCTACCTCAGGTTCCCCTTCCCCCACCTCTTTTTCCTCTTCCACATGCAAATTTTACTGAAGCTTCAGACTACCACCCACCTCCACAACTCCCTGCACTCACTTCTTTGCCAGGCACCGGTCCAGAGCCAAGTCAATATTGGTGCGGTTCTCATCAGTGCTGCCCATCAAATATATCTCTCCCCCCCTACCACCTTCCTGGCACGTGATGGAAGCACAGTTCATGTGTAGACCCTTGGCAGGTGGGAAAGTTCATGTGATTAGTTCTGGCCAAAAATTTATAAATGACTCCAGGCTGAGCGTTTCATTGGTACTATGAGACCTTCCAGCACCTCTCTTTTCCCTCTGGTACAATGATCAACAATGTTCAAAATGGATGGACTTGCAGTCGACATGTAAAATAAGCAGGAAATAAACTTTGTTGTAGCCACTGATATTTTGGGCTTGCTTGTTACTGCAGCATGGACCCTAACTTATCCTGACTGATGCATTTAGCAAAGCTTAAAGGGAGGTAAAAGAGAAGTATGCACAGCATACTTAACTGGTTGCTCTTAACTGGTTCACCCTGTTCACCTGTCTCTACTCAGAGGCCACACAGGCTTCCCTGTTCCTCAGATTAAAATGCCCATTAACCTCACCTTCTGGCTGTTGAGTTTATTTTTTGAGGAGGTAGAGAATTTAGTTCCTGAAGCATATATCATAGTATACCCTAAGACTTACCATTGATCACTGGTGGACTCTGTCTTTTCGTCATCAATTAAAATGAAAAAAGACTTGCAGGTCTGGTGACTGGGGGTGTTGGAGGGAGAGTACAGGGCCGTGCTATTCTCTTTATTTCTTGTGCAGGTCAAGCACAGAGTAGAGAGAATTCGGGAATCTGATGGAAACCACAGTAGCAAGGGAAGCATGCAGACCGCCCCACCCCCCACCACCACCCAGGAAAAGAAAGAGGTTGAAAGGAAACTATGCCAGGGCCCAGGGTGTCTGTTCTGAGGGTACTCACACCGGAGGCTCCTTGTTTTTGCCCATGCTCAGCCCTGCTGGAACTTTTTCCTTAGGCCAGTGATTGGGTTCAGTGTAGCTCCCACCAACCAAAGATGGAACTCCAGCCTAGCACCAGGGGTGCAGCAGGGGAGGTGGGTGCCTGCCGATAAAACTGGACCTTCAAATGCATGTTTCACAGAAACATTATCGTAACCTGGTTAAACAGTGCCGGAGTTTATCTATAACCACAGTTAGAGCATCTAAGTCTTCAGCTGGCTTATCAGTGACATGGGCTCTTACGGGCGAGCCTCAGAACCCATCACCCAACAGAGAGCATTGTTTCTATGGAAACATGCAATCTGTGACCCAAATACCCAGGTTAAAATGTTGCTGATTTATTTAACTCAATGTGTGAGTCAGTTGGGGATTGCCAATATTAGATAAAAATTGAAGTTCTTCTTTTAAAGTTGTGGATTTTTTTCCATCCTGCCTATCCATTCCAGTCAGCAGGCATAATGGAGGACCCTGTATTCTAAAGTGTCTGTGTTTAGATGGAAACTTCTGTTATGGCAGGATCAGCCCAGAGGAAGATGGAAATCCTTTTCCAGCCATTGTTCATTTGCTTTTCCTCTTATTTCTTGAAACCCTGCAGGGCGAGCCCTGCTGAGACTTACAGACAAAAAGCTTGAGCGAATGGGGATTGCCCAGGAGAGCCTCCGGCAGCACATCTTACAACAGGTGCTCCAGCTGAAGGTGCGAGAAGAAGTCAGAAACCTACAGTTACTCACACAAGGTATCCTGTTGCTGCCTAGTGGGTGGATGGAAGGGGAGATGGGAGGAAAGAAACCCTTACCGTCGTGACAGAAGGGAGCCAGGGAAACACTGGCTTGTTTTGTTTTGTTTTGTTTGCAGAATTTTCTTTCATTAAAAAAAAAGTATACAGATTTAAAGGCCACTTCCCTCCTAAAACGTCTCGTTTTCTTAGCTCACTAGGGGGAAGGATGTACAGATAAGTAATGGATAAGCACACAGAATTATCTGAGCTAATATCAAGATCATCCCATACAGCTGTATAGGTTGTGCACTGCACAACCCCCAGGGTACCAGTTACATAGATCAGTATACGATTGCACCACCTAGAGTTGCACAGTGCGCAACCTGCACAGCTGTACAGCACAGCCCCAGCTCTTTTAGTCTGACTACCAGTTTTGAGGGGGCCTTGGAATTTGAGTGATTCCATAGTTCATATGGCCATGGTATAAGTGGGATTTTTTTGTTGCGTTTTGCTTTACTGCGCTTTTCACTGAGAGAAAAACATTTTTGTTTGTGTGTGTGTGTGTGTGTGTGTGTATATATATATATATATATGTATGTATGTATAAATACATATATATGTTTACACACACTCTCTAGAAATTTTGAGAACCCTATTTATCATCTTAAAAATAGAATAGTTGTTTAAATAGACTATAGGGAATTTAAAACTGCAGTGTTACAACCATATAGTTCTAAACAAGAATCATTAATAATTTCAATATGTTGAAATCACTTAAAAGCCCTATAACTGGAAGTGACCGAATAAAGCTGGATCTTGAAGAAAACCTTAAGTTACACTATAAATTATATGTCTAGGTAAGATTTGGTTGCTGTCAACCTCCATAAACTATAACCCTTTATTTGTTTTATTTTAATGCCCATTGTACAGCATTTTAAATGAAAGGATGATAAAATATATATTTTTGAGAGCCTTGGTTATTTTTCAATCTGCAGACTATTGTTAATTGCATGCATACTGATACTGGAGAAATCTGGATCAGCCAGATTTCATGTTATTGCATTTAGATTAACCAATTAATAGTCTATTTGCCTGGGGGAAATAATGTACTGCCTGAAAGATGACTGTTCTAGAAGGATAAATATAGACTTCGAGTGATATGAACATATATTGTTTACTTGATATACGTTGTTTGCATTGGTCTCCAGAGACTTCCAATGGTAAATTTACAGATACAGGTACACTGAGTGACTTAAACATGAATCTGATATACTGATATACTTTTAAGTTCTTTTAAGGTGTAAACAGAGATTCAAAGGTTTATCACAAGAATGTCCATTGCGGTGCTATTTATAAAACTGAAAAATTAGAAACAACCTAGATGTTCAGCAATATGGAGAGAATCAGATAATTCTATTTGAATTCAGAAGATACAATATAATATAGTCATTGGAATTATATCTTTGAGGAATATATGACAACATGGGAAAGTACTCAAGAAGTAATAGGAAGTAGGGAGGAAAGGCCATGTATAAAATGTTATTTATAATATGAGCCCAATTTTGTAAAAAGAACATATTTTTATATGCACACAGAAAAGGGGATGCAAATGGTTTTGCCAGTATTTTGATAATGGTTCACTTTGGGTGGTGAGATTGTGGGTGATTTTAACTGTTTTCTATATATTTTTCTAAATTTTCCAAATCTTCTACTATAAATCCATATTACGGTTATAATCAGAAAATGCATTCACATTTTGCAAGCTTCAGTCACAAGCGTCGTTCTGCCCTGTTCTATTTAACGTCTGGGGTTTCCTCAGCTCTTTTGTTTTCCTCCCGTGGTGATATGTAGAATGAGACCTGAACTCATCCCGTGCACCTTGGACTTCTTTTCTTTTTCCCTCTGCTACTGTCAGCCTGCAGTGCGTTTGCTTTGCAAAATCATTTTCTACAGCTTTCATTGCCCTAGATTCATAATATATAAGATTTTTCCTGAGATAGTACTCAACTCTATTAAGCTAAATGTATGTTTGTGTTTTGGGAAGATAATGCTAAGTTCAGCCTTTTCAATTCAGTTGTTGTTATTTTCTTTAGCTTTGAAAAGCTGTGGCTTTAGAACTCTTTCATTCCATTCCCTTTAGAAGAGATCACATTCTCTAGCTCTTGGATATTTTGTCTGCACTCATACTACCCTTTTTTATCGCTTGTCCTTTCCATGTTAATGTTCAAACTCATTTCATGTCAGACAGCTTTTGAAAATCTATTGCCTTATTGAAGTGATGGTTTCTTTTTAAAAAAAATGAAACAAAAATTGACGAGTCGTTGTTGTGACTGATAGTAGAAGTTCTGAAGACAGCTGGAGTGGCCTTAAAATATTTGGGGTCGGGCTTCCCTGGTGGCGCAGTGGTTGAGAGTCCGCCTGCCGATGCAGGGGACACGGGTTCGTGCCCCGGTCTGGGAGGATCCCGCATGCCGCGGAGCGGCTGGGCCCGTGAGCCATGGCCGCTGAGCCTGCGCGTCCGGAGCCTGTCCTCCGCAACGGGAGAGGCCACAACAGTGAGAGGCCCGCGTAACGCATAAAAAAAAAAAAAAAAAAAAAAAAAAAAAAAAAAAAATATTTGGGGTCTAGGTTTGCTATTATAAGAATTGTAACTCCATTCCACCCAAGTGAACTGAATGGCTTAACATACATATCATATGGAAATGTACCAGGGGGTGATATGTGATTTGGTATTGAATATTTGATTCCTCAATTCAGAAAATATTAATCAGTGGAAATAATATGCTAAATAAGTGCAAACAAGTGTCTTAGAATGTTACTTAGTCTTCAGAAATCCATGAGCTTTCCCCTTAAAGAGTGTAACTCACCTCTCCAGTCTCTAGAGATACATTTTCTTTCCCAGCTCACATAGGACTGTGACTCTGGTGTAATGCAATTAAATTTTATTTGTTTTTAAGAAATGTTTTCCAACTAATACATTTAAATGAGGGTTGTTGCCTTCAAAGTAGCCAGTTTTTGAGGAAAGGGACTTATTTCACAAATGATTGTATTTCTTATGTGTTTCCTTCTTACTTTTGGAGGCAATTTCAGAGCTTTAACTGAATCGCAAAAGTTTAGGAAGAACCTAAGTGTCCATCGTTAGGAGACCAGCTAAATGAGTTATGATACGTCCAGGCACTGGAGTGTACTTGGAAGTTATAAACGCAAGAATGAAGAATAGTAATATGAAAGGATCTCTGAGATGCCAGGTGAAGTGGAAAAAACAAGGTGCAGAACAAGGTAGAGAGTATACTGCCTTTGCGAATGAGAGAGGGAGAAATAGTAATGTATATCTGCATGTGCTTTGTTTACATAAGAAAATGCTGATGCATAAGAAGCTAATGCAAACTCTACCTATGGGACTGAGACGAAGATGGATAGAGGACATACGCTTTTTAAGTCACTTTGTGTCTTGAAATATGTGTGTGTTAACTATTTAAAAGAGTAAAATGTTTTAAAAGAAATAAGGAGAAAGAATGAATTTTAGCATCAGACAGACCTGAATTTTAAATCTCGGCCCCAGCACTTACTGCTGTGTTCTTTCAGGGAAGTTACTTAATCTGTCTGTGTTCCAGTTTCCTGTTCTCTGAAAAGTGAGATCAGCAAATCTACTCACCTCATAGGGATGCTGTAAGAGTTAAACGAGCTCAAATATATATCACTCAGTGCAGTGTGACAGTAAGTACAGAACATAGTTAGCTATCAGTAATAGAAGCCACAAAATTAAATCAACCTCATTAATTTATATGAAAGCTTTATTTTTATAATATCACTTATTGAGCAGTAATTCACAGAATATACAGTTTCCTCAAAGTATAAATTCAATGATTTTTAGTATTGTCACAGAGTTGTGCAACCGTCACCACAATTAATTTTAAAACATTTTCATCACCCCCAAAAAGAAACCCGGTACCCTTTAACAGTCATTCCCCATTTCCTCCCAAGGCCCCCCCAACTACCAGCCCTTAGAAACCACTAATCTACTTTCTGTCTATTCGCCTATTCTAGACATTTCCTATGAATGGAATCATTCAGTATGTGGTATTTTGCAGTTGGCTACTTTCACTTAGAATAATGGTTCTAAGGTTTACTCATGTTGTAAGCACGTGTCAGTATTTTATTTCTTTTTATTGCCAAATTGTATTTCATCATATGAATGTACCACATTTTACTTATCCATTCATCAGTTGGACATTTGTATTGTTTCTGAATCTTGGTTATTATTAATAATGCTATTTTGGATGTACGTTTTTCTGTGGACCTGTTTTCATTTCTCTTGGTTATATACCTGGGCATGGAATTACTGAGTCATATGGTAACTCCCAGTGTAAGTTACAGGAGCTGCCAGACAGTTTTCCATGGCAGCTGTACCATTTTATATTCCCACAAGCAGTGTATGAGGGTCTCAATTTCTCCACATCCTTGCCAGCACTTGTTATTGTCTGTCTTTTTTATTCCAACCATTCTAATATGTGTAAAGTGGTATGTCGCTGTGATTTTGATTTTCATTTTCCTGATGGCTAATGATGTTTAACACCTTTTCAAGTGCTTATTGACCATTGTGTATCTTCTGTGGGTAAACATCTATTCAGATCCTTTACTCATTTTTTAATTGGGTTATTCGTTTTTTCCAGTCTTTATCTTGGACCCACCATGTTTCTCCATGCTTGATTACCCACTTTATTTACAAGATCTAAAGCTAAATATCAGGCTGCCATTTCCAAAGAGGAACCCCATCCCCAAAGGATGAAGTCTTATTTATCCCCACTAGAGGCATTCAGAAGAACCTACCACAAACTTGGAAATCAACTCCAAAATGAAACAAATGAACTCTGAAGATCTCCTCTCAAGGAAACAACATTCTTTTGGTTGTAGAAATGATACACACATCAAATCAGTTACCTCAGTTTGTAACCAGACCTCCAAATTAGAGACACCCATCTGAAAGCTCATTCTACTGTGTTTCTAGAAGAAATAAGCTAATAGATAATTAAGGCTAATTTTCCAACTTTTAATTGATGTTTTAAAACTTGTCTTAAACTTTTCATTCCACACCATTCATTGTCATTCAGTTGCCAGGAGCCCACTGACAGTAATATGGCCAAGATAGTCACAAATGGGCTAGGAGAGTTCTAGCCAGCCCCTGTGGGTTATCTGAACACAGGGAAGGTGAAGTCTCTGCCCTCCTTTTTCTTGCTCTCCTCCTCCTGGATACCGACCAAAGACAAAAACTATAAGGTGCTTAAAAAAATGTATATGGTGGATTCATAGTAAATGCATCAGTTTATAGGCACTGTCAATGGATCATGACAAAAATTCCTGAAACAGCTCATTATCTAAAGCCAGAACTGTCCTTCAGCTAAAATGCTGGCCTCTGATTTCCCTGCCTTTATTCACAGTGGCCCTGTAACTACCTGACATTTGCAAGCAACATAATCAGTGTTTAAGCCCCGCTTTACTGTCGTTCCCTTTGGTGCCTTTGAGGTAGTTCTTCCTTCATTCAGCCTTTTGGTCTTCTGTGTCCTGTCTGTGGAGTGGCCAGGGTGTCCATCTGGTGGTCTTACTTGCTTGCACATTCCTGCAGGAAACTCAGCCATGTCAGGGTACCTCCAGCTGTCTTTTGGGAAATGCAGTACAGAGCTGGAAACATCATTATTATACTTTCCTTCTGCTCAGTTCATGAGAGGCAGGGGGAAAAGGTGCCTTATGTAACACACAGAAGTGGTGCAAATTATTTTGGCGTCTGTCAAATTAATCCATAATCAAGCATATGCGGGACATCCTTACCTCTTTAATACTGGATATTTCTAGGAAGAAAAACACCCAGGGATACTGAAAGCTATTTCTCATATAGCTAATGAGTATAAAATGTTTACTGTATGCAAAGCAGTACACTAATTGTCACGTCAACTCCTGACATTTACCTACCATAATCAGTACTGTTGTTAGCCTCAGTTTACATATGGGGACACTGAGGATGGAGAATTTAATTAACAGACCCAATATCAGACAACTAGTCAAAAAGCATAGTACAGGTCTGTCTGGCTTCACAGCAAACTTTTATCCATTACACTTCATCACCTCTGATCTGTCAAATGAGTAATTCCTATTTCATAGCAATGACGTGATGATTACACGAGATTTTATGTGGAAACTATACAGCATAGTTCATGGCATACTCTGTGAAAGTGGGTTGGCAGACGTATTCTATAAAAAGCTAGATAGTAAGTATTTTAGTCTTTGTAGGCCATAGAGTGTCTGTTGTAACCACCACATCATGGGAGAACAACCACAGTCAATCTTAAATGAATTGGCATAGTAGTGTACCAATAAAACTTTATTTACAAACACAATTTCTAGTCCAGAGTTTGTGGACCCTTGCTTCATAGGGTCAAAAATGTAAACTTTTTGTCATCATCATCAAGATTATTGTTTTATTCTTAGTATCTTCCCTTTTGAGCTGTATACTCTTCCCTCAACCCCAGGGACACTATAGTATGGAACCACTCCTGGGGTGTCGTTTTCAGTGTCTTTCTTGGCTACAAATGCATGGATAGTGTAAAATGTAATAGTAACTCTGAGAGTTGGGTAAATAAGCAGTAGAAAACAATGTTCCAACTGGAGGGTAAGGCTAACGACGATAGTAAACGCTGCCATCTTCAAAGGTCTTTTTTTTTTTTTTTTTTTTTTTTTTTTTTTTGGTACGCGGGCCTCTCTCTGTTGTGGCCTCTCCCGTTGCGGAGCGCAGGCTCCGGACGCACAGGCTCAGCGGCCATGGCTCACGGGCCCAGCCGCTCCGCGGCACGCGAGATCTTCCCGGACCGGGGCACGAACCCGTGTCCCCTGCATCGGCAGGCGGACTCTCAACCACTGCGCCACCAGGGAAGCCCAGCCTTTTTAAATCAGTGCCTACAAAATGAAAAAAAGAAGAGTATGATTGTTTACCAAGGCCAGTTATAGCTCATTAAACATTAGTGTTTCCCGAAGGGCTGTTTCCACATTGTCCAAATATATGTGTCAAATTTTAGCTGAGAATTACATGACCAGATGGACTTTTCCAAAGCTCCACAACACAAATTAGAAACACTATTTTCTAATCCAAGAAGGCTTTTCAGAACCATGTGTACAGATTGAGTATTTTAATCCAGTCACCCTCACAATGATACTTCAGCAACTGAAGTAGGCCATCTGAATTGAAATAGGCCATCTGGTCCACCACCTTGCTTAAAGAAGGAAGTCTTTGTAGAACACAGCAATAGACTCTTTGAGAAAGTTTCCAATCTCACTTTACAGTTTGGGGCACCAAGACCCAGAGAAGGTTAGAGGATAGTCTGTGGTTACACAGCTAGTCAGTGGCATAACTGAAGCTAGATCCCAGTCTCTTAATTCCCAGGCTGGTATTCTTTTTTCTCATTGTTTTTATTAAGGTATAATTTACATACAGTAAAATTCATTATTTTTAGTGTACATTTCTGCAAGTTTTAACAAATGCATACAGTTGTATAACCACCACCACGGTCAAGATGTGACAGTTCCATAACTCCAAAAAGTACTCTCCCTGGTACCCTTTGTTGTCAACCCCCCTCATCACCTCCAGCCTCTGGAAGCCACCTATATATTTTCTGTTCCTTTAGTTTTGCCTTTTCCAGAATGTCATATAGAGGGAATCATGAAGTCTGGCTGCTTTCACTTGCTATGATGCATTGAGACTTACCAAAGCTGAGGGTATATGTCACTTGTTCATTCGTGCTCACTGTTTAGTATTGAATTGGTCTGATATACCACAGTTTATCCATTCCCCAGTTGAAGGACATCTGGGTTGTTTCCAATTTTGGCAACTACTAATAACACTACTAGAAGCATTCACATACAGGTTTTGTATAAACATCAGTTTTCATTCATTAGCTAAGTACCTAGAAGTGGGATTGCTGGGATGAATCATAAGTATACATTAAACTTCATAAGAAAATGCCAGGCCAGTATTCTTAGGATGATAAAAATAGAAGAACAGCATTATGGAGATTTTCTGAAAATCACTGCATCTTTGCAGCTGTCCTACCTAGCACTTCTTAGAGCCACCATTATTTTGAGAGGGCCCTGCTTTCCTGGGAGTTTCTAATAAGTTGTCTCAAGGTAAGTTTAGGTCAAGTGTGTTTACAGTTCACTCATTAATTCAATTTAAAAATTCTGGCATCAATGTACAGGCAGTAGGATATGGTTTTCCCCAATTGTCAATGAGAAATGCTTCCTTTGTCTCTTTTCTGAGGAAGAAAATCTAATAATATTTGCAGCTCCTGGGAGAGAAGACATGAGCCAGTCAGATTCCCTCTTATGCGTTCATGAGGTATGTCTGATGGCCCTTTCTAGTATCTCTCAAATTACACTATTTAATTTCCAGGCTTCTCCACATCTTTTATTCAGCTGTGCCACTGGTGTTACAAATCTGATGCTCACATATCAGTTCTCTTCATACTTGGCTTTTCTGCTTCATCGTTGGATAGCCTTAAGCTTTTCCTCCTTGGTGTTCATCTCTTCCATGAGCGTGGTCATGACTCTCTTGGTTCTCCCCTTCTGTTTGTAGTGACTCCTCCTCGGGCAGGTGGCTTGCCGCCTTCCTCTACCACTCCCCAGATGTTGATGCCCCCTGGGAATGAGTCCACTCAGCTCTTCTCATTTTGCATGCTCTCTGAAGAGTCTCACCCACACCCATCGCTTTAACCATCCCCTACTTCAAAGTTACTTTCAAATACATCTTAGCCCTCTATGAAGCTTAAAAGATGTGAACCTCTGAATATTCCACTGACATCTCAAATTTAAAATATCCAGAGTCAACCCCATCGTCTTTCTCACCATCTCCCCAGCCAATTCTTCTCCCTGTGTTACTTCTCAAGGTTATTAATGCCTTCCTCACACCATCACCTAAATGAAGAAGGCTTAGAGTCACTCCTTTCCCCACCTACTCATGTGTAATCGGTGACCAAACGCTCTGAATTCTGCTTGTAAAATGGCTTTCCAGTCATTCCCCATCTCATTCCCATCCTTGCCACTGTGTTAAATCATCCCTCTTTGGCTCCTTCCCAGGCCATTAGAATAACCTACTAGTTATTATTTGATCTCCAGTCTCTGCCCTGCCCCATTCACTCTCCTTTAATTAACTTCCCACTTCTATTGCCAGAGTTAATTTAAATATATTTCTGACAACGTTATTTCCCTCCTAAAAGCATTTGATGGCTCCCAGTTGCCTATGGAATACAATCCAAATGCTTTAGCATTTCATAGAAATCCATTTTAAGGCATTTCATAGATGTATTCACTTTGGGCAAGTTACTTGTCAGAGATTAAGATTCCTTAGTTGTAAAAATGGGGATAGGATGTATTTCACGGAGCTGTTATGAGTATGGTATAATAAAACTCATGAAAGGACCAAGCCGTGGTGAGATACGACCTCTTCTGAGAAGCCTTACCTTATCTCTCAGGCAGAACCAATCATTCCCTCTTGTTCATCACTAAGCGCTTTGTTCACACTAATAGTCTATTCATTACACGGTGTCTGTTGAGTATCTATTTGTTCTTCCATCCAGTGAGCAACAGGCTCTGTGGTAGGTACTAGGGATAAAAAGGAGCACCCAATCTAGCAGTAGGGATAGGATATCAATGCCGTGGTAGAGATGCATAGGTGTAGAGTGGTGGCACGGAACTGGAACTTAACCTCATCTGGGAATGGGGGGAGACTGTGAAGGAAAACTTGCCAAAGATGTAGCTCATGAACTAGATCTTGAGGGATAAAAGTCTTGACAGATGGACATGAGCTGGCATGAGGCAGGAGGAGAAGCTTGTCCAAGAGCATGGGGGCATGCAGTCTCTTTATCTCCCCTGCAGATCATGGGCAACCACAGTTGTCTTCTGATTTTGCTGTGCTCTCCTACCTCCTAGTACAGTGTCCCACAGAGAGTGGGTCCTCTGTTTAAATGTATTTTGCTGATTTCAATGTAATGGTTGCCCTTTTCTCTTATTTACCAGCTCTATTTCATTTTCAACATCATCTTCTCAAAACAGTGCATGCAGTATAAATTTTAAATGGATTTGTAATATACGAGAGAGACTACAAAGCCATTTTGCATTATCCGTGAGCAGAATTGCCAAAAGTATCTTTTATTCCTTTGTGATCTTTTTGTATTGACTAGTAAAAACAATAGCAGTGGCTCTTAAACATGTAAACCTTTGGCAAGGGCTCTTAAATATATAAGCCACCCCACCTACCTTGAGTTGTTTGGCCTAATATTTTGAAGTCTTCAATGTTCTCCTGAGTGCCACTGTCAAGTGCCTGTAGAACTTTTTCTCCTAAAACCCAGTTAATTGCCCAGGGGTTCATGATGGGTGAGGACGTTGGATTCATAATTTTATAGGATTGTGTGCAAATTATTCTTCTGTCACTGGGGTCTTTCACTGACACTTTTTCACTCAGCTTTATTTGATTATGTCCTTTCCCAGTTGCCTCCAAGACAGCATTTCTTCAACCTGCTACCTTCTTGGGCTTTACCCACAATACATTTCCAAGTCTTCACACCCTGTTACACAGATTTTGCAGCTAGGAATATTTCTAATTTTATCAGGTCTTTGAGCCTTCAGAAGAATTCTCCTTGGTATGAGCTTTATATTTAAAGACTTAGGTCTTTAAATATAAAGCTCGTAAACACAGACTTCTTTGGGGGAGTATTAAGCTCACACATCAGTTCATTAGTAGGAGTTAGCATTGTGACAGGTACACCCTAGCTAGCATCCATTCCTATTTCATTTTCATTCTGGAGTCCATTGTGGCCAGTTCATTCAAGAATGTGTTTTGTTTGAAATGAGGCTTGAAGTGAACCCTTGCCTTTAATCTGTTGCAGCCTTCATGGCTGAGAAATAGTCTGCTTATTCCGAGTACCACGATGGTCCCTCTAACTAGCGTATGGTAGAAGTGTTCACACATCTTTCTAATTTGGACATGCTCTATCAGGAATTATCCTTGTCATTACTTCTTCACAACTCAATGTTTTATGGCATCTTTTGCATGGTGAAGAGTTCCTGTAAGGGCACCACAAAGACTCCAAATGCTTCATGTCTGCCTTTGCAGAAATCACCAATCTTGAAATTCTTTACCATTGTTGCGTTTTCATTAAATGTAGTAAATGAAATTTAAAATATATTTGAGGGAATTCCCTGGCGGTCCAGTGGTTAGGACTCCACAATTTCACTGCCGAGGGCCTAGGTTCAATCCCTGGTTGAGGAACAAAGATCCCACAAGCCATGTGGCACAGCCAAAAAATATGTATATATTTGATGTTTCTTGTTTGGACAATTCAAGATGGCCATGAAATTGCATTGTTATGTCACCTTGTGGTTTGTGGATTTGGAGAATCTTCAATGACTGATATTGCACTGAAGAAAGATGATATATGGGTTTTCCACAACTGACATTGGTTCATTTCTTTGGGGTATGTTTAGACCCTGAAATCTTGGCTCTGTGGTATTCAAATCTCCTATGGGCCTTTCGAAAGGTCGTTGTAGTAAGACAATGGCATGTGGACCTGATGAGAGAAAATCAAAGCCATTTTCAAGGATGCAGTGAGCTGTTTCGGCTTTTCTAAGAAGAAATAGAGAAATGTGCCATCTGTGTGCTTTAGAATTTCTGTCCTTAAGATTGTACATGGTCTACTTTCTATGTGGCTTTTTTCTTTGGGGCCACTAATTCTCGGTGCCTGGAGTAAAGTTCTATATAGTGTAGATGTTCAAGCTTCTCCTTGCATCCAAGTTTCTACATGCCAGTTCTAGAAGGCACCACATACATACACTGTGCTATGTATGGCCCAGCCAAGAATTAAAATCTTCAGTTCATCTCGGAAATAACCCCTCCATTCTTCATATCCCTTTTTTGTTTCTTTATCCCTCTATAGTAGCAATAATCATTCAGTAACTCATCTAAAAAATGTTTATTGAGATTTTACCAGGTACCCAGCAGTATATGCTGTGTGTTAGGGATACAGGGATGAATGTGACATTCCTTGACTTTGAAGTCAAGTGAAAGAGACATGAGGAGTAACAGAGGTAAATGTAGAATTCTAGAATCATGTAGGAAGGTCACCTGATTTAGAAGGAATTTTTTTTAAGGGACTTCCATACTGTTCTCCATAGTGGCTGTATCAATTTACATTACCACCAACAGTGCAAGAGGGTTCCCTTTTCTCCACACCCTCTCCAGCATTTATTGTTTGTAGATTTTTTGTTGATGGCCATTCTGACTGGTGTGAGGTGATACCTCATTGTAGTTTTGATTTGTATTTCTCTAATGATTAGTGATGTTGACCATCCTTTCATGTATAGCTGATTCACTCTGTTATACAGCAGAAACTAACGCAACATTGTAAAGCAACGATACTCCAAAAAAGATGTTAAAAAAAAAAGAAGGAATGTATCAGGAAAGTTTCCAAGAGTAAGTGACCTCTGAACTAAGCTAGGTGCTATAGTTAGCAGGGTGTGTTTATTTTCTCTTTAATCATAGAGCAAATATAAAATCGCCAAGATGATAAAAGCTTTGGAGAGGTATACCATGCCATTAAAGTATATTTACTAACAAATCATAGATTTACTACTGAGTGCCTACCACGTGTCCAGCTTTACCGGATGTTTGTGAAATTCAGTAAGCAAGACAGACCTGATTCTCACATACATGGATTTTGTGTTTTAATGGGGAAAGCACTCATCAAAGAAAGAATCATAATAACATGATGAGTGATGTGAAAGGGGATGCTGATTACACTTTGGGGCGTGAGTAAGAAGAGGGAATTCCCTGATTCTGAGGGATCAGGAAAACCTCCCTCAGGGAGCTGAGATCTAAAAGAGGAAGAGGCATTAACTAGGGCAAGTGGGGCTTGGGAAGATGTCCCAGTGAGAGGGAATAACCTGTTCTCAGGTCAAGGTTGAGAAGGGAGCTTGGTGCGTTCCAGGAACACGAGGATGGCTGGTATGATTAGAGGGTGGGGAGTGAGTAAGAAGGGAAGCAAGCCAGCAGGAAGTGAGGCTGGAAGGGGACCCAGTGGTGATATGAATGCCTTGTTTGTTTGCTCTCCTTAAGGGCTTTAGAGACAGTGGGGAGATACTGAAGAATTTGGGACCAGACACTATCCTGATCAGATTTTTGTATCAAAAGAAGAGAAGATGCACTGGAGAAGGAAAAATGGGGCCAGACCTCCAGTCAGGAACCTGCTGCGTTAATCTGTGCAGAAGATGATGACAACCTGAGTGAGGGTGGTGGCAGTTGGGGATGGAGAGAAGCCAACTCAAGAGCCCAGGCGACCTGGGACGGTAGACCGAGACCCAGCGAATGAGAGGGTTGTAAAGTAGCATCCTTCCCTCCTCTGCACCACAGTCTGCCCCCTCAAATCCATGACCCCCCCTGCAGCAGAATTTTGGGGGCATGCTTCTTCAAAATGTAGATTTCTGGGCCTTACCTTGGAACTGTCAAGTTAGGCTCTCGAGCCCAGGCGTCAGTATTTTAAACAGCTTCATCTCTTACACTTATGAAAGCCTGAGGGCCATGGCCCAGCACTGTGTAGATTCAGCACACACAGTACACCAGGTACTCATCCCTCTTGTAGCATCAGAGTAAAACTCCCTTTGGGCTTAATGAGTTTGCTTGTCGTAACCATGTGAACTCAGAGGGAGGCTTCAGCCCTTGGAGTGCATGAGGGTATCTCATCTTAAAGCCCAAAATGGAATGGAGCCCACGTGGCCCTTTATCTGCAGTTCTCAGGAGACAACACCACTGAAATCCCGCATCTACAATCCCCCAGCTGAAATGAAACAAGTTCTCCTGGGCAGTCAGCCCCACAGGGCCACAAAGAAGGTACTTTGCACAGAGCCTCCACTATTTCTGCACGTAGCAGGTATCAGGGCAGAGCTGTCATGGCAGGACCTCCAGTAAAGCTAGAAGAGGGGAGGAGAGACAGAAAAGTACTTGCTTCAGCTCCACCAAGAACAGTTTAGGTGTTCATATTGGAAATCATGGAGGGTTCATCGCTTGGCAGCCATCTTCAAAATCATAAATACCTAATATTAGTGTTAGATACTGTTTTTATTTCTGTACAGAGGCACAGGTTACCAGTTTATCACAAAGGGGAACCTTGGAGCTAATATTGTTCGTGCCCCTATTTGCACATTTGGCATTTTAAATTCCATATTTAGTCCATACAGTAATTTTGCAAGGTAAAGATCATGAACCCCATTCTACAGATAAAGAAACTGAGGCCCAGAGAGCTGCAGTGCCACACAATTAAAAAGTGGGTGTGCAGGGTTCTTCAGAGAAACATAACCAATAGGAGATAGATATATAATATTGTATAGGAGGTATATATATAAGCAGGGGCAGAGAGGGAGGGGGAGAGAGAGATGGATTGACGATTGATTGATTGACTGACTGACTGATTATAAGGAATTGGCCCACATGATTATGGGGGCTAAGAAGTCCCAAGATTTGCAGCCAACAAGCTGGAGACCCCGGAGAGCCAATGATACAGTTCCAATCCAAAAACTGGCAGGCTGAACACCCAAGAACAAGTGTTTCTGTTCAAGTCCAAAAGCAGGGAAAAAACCCAATGTCCCAGCTCAAGGCAGTCAGGCAGGAGAGGTTCCCTTTTACTTGAGGGAGGATCAGGCTTTTTGTTCTGTGCAAGCCTTTGGCTGATTGGTTGAGGCCCACCCACACTGGGGAGGGCAGTCTACTTTATTCGTCTACCTATTCAAATGTTAATCTCATCCAAGAAACAGCCTCAGAGACACAGTGAAAATTACATTTGCCAAATATCTGAGCACCCCATGGCTCAGTCAGGTTGACACATAAAATTAATCACCACAGTGGGTAAGATAACTAGTTGTCTTCAAAACCAATGCGCTTTCTTTCCAGCCTACCTGCCTGCTGTGAAGTATCTCTTCTTTCAAAGATGCAATTTTTTCTTGTATAAAAACTCTTGATGCCGATGCATTTTTAAATGTTAACACTTGAGACTGTTCAAATAAAAGATTTCTCTTAATAGCTTGCTTATGGTACATAGTTATCACTGCCCCTCCCGCATTTTCCATTAGTTGGGGCCGCTAGGAATGGGAGGTGTGTGGTTTCGCTGGGCCGCCTCCTGAGTACCTGAGATTTGGGGGCACTAAGAAATCAAATTTGTTTATCTCCCAACTTGACATCATAATGAAGCAGAGATGCCAGCCCAGCATTTCCTGATGCCCCCAAATATCCTGAGTAATCTTAATCTTGTTAGATCAATGACGTGAAATTTCGCTAGTTGCCATTTTAATTGATTTAATTGAAATTGATTTGGCATAAATGAGTGCACAGAAAATTATTAACAGTGACCTCAAAGGTTTCACGTGTCTGCTATGTAAGACGTGATGGGGCTTTGATTTACACATCTGAAGGCTCACTCTTTCCAAGTTACGCCAGAGAAGTGAAACAGATGTTTAGCACTGAAAACCATTAAACATTGATGAGGGTAGTAAACGGAGAGTCTGAAAACATAAGAGAAGCATTTGACTATACTTTTCAGTTCATCCCTTTCCTATCACGTTGGTTGGTTGTCATGAATCGTGTTTACTATAAACTACATATGTAGATGTTTATTCCTGTAAGTATTGGGAAATTTGATTTTTGTTATTTGTGTCTCTAAAATTCAGGCCACACCGTGGAAGGGAGGAAGAGATGAAATAATAGTAGAATAAATTTCATTGACTTAAAATTATTTTGTATTTTTTTAAATTAATTGATCCTCTCCTGAGGCTTGGATATTTGTTTTGTTACACAAAGAGTCTTACTCTAATAATTTTGATCTAGCAGGATTTGACATATATTTAGGCGTAAATGAACGGCCTGTAATTTTCTTTCTAGTTCTGAAATTTTAGATATGCATTAGCTTTTCTGCTTCCTCTCTCCCTTTCCCTCTTTTTTTCTCCCCACTACACACTTACTTTTTCACTGGAGACTCCTCTCTGCCCACAGAAGAACTGTTAGAAATTTATTAGTTAAAGACCAGTTTCTGCTTCTTTGTCAGGGACAATCCCTTTTAGAGATGATTTTCTGGTTTAATTAAATGAACATGTCACTCAGTCAAATGAATTCATTTATATTTATTTATCTCGTTCTTCAGGCTGGAATTTCTTAGCAGGGTCTCGGGCTCATCACATTTGCTCACAGAATGAACTGAAAACATGTCTCTTATGTCTGTTTAAAAGGCTCACGAATAATTACTCCTCCCCGTAGAATTTGTATAAACAAAGCCAGGATTAGCAAACGTGCAAATAGTTGTTTTCTCTTGTCGAGGTCATCGAGGGATCCATATTTGAGTATGTCTGTGCACACACATGTGTCTGTGTGTGCTAGGGCAGGAAAGTGAGGAATACCCATCACCACAGTCCCTTCAGACCTTAAGAAAGTGCCGGAGGTAATGTTTTAACCACCTGCGTGTCTTTACTTGCCTTTTCAAAATGCTAATGAACGGTGCAAGGTGTAAATGCTACCCAGTCTTTCCCATCAGATTTTTGGACAGATTACCTACTGAGTATAGACTGTGTCTAACATTATAATAGGTGCTCTAGGGTATGAAAATGGAATGAACATACTTATTCATTCACTCATTCAACAACTTTTGTTGAGTACCTACTATGTGTCAGGCTAGGTGTTAGGACTCAGTGATAAACAGCGCAATCCTTGGAACTGGACAAGTAGGGCAGCTGCGGAAGACTCACCAGAGTCTTTTTGGCGTGAGCGAATCGTGTTCCCTTTCCAGAAGGCTGACGCACGGGTTCTTAGGAGTTCTAATCCGCTTTTGTAGGACACCTGAAAGGGGTAAATGCCACCTTGAATTCTTCCAGGAAGAAACAAGTGCAGTTAAAGCAGTTCTCCACCTCACTGAGAGGATAGAAAAGGACGGTGATGCCCACCTGACCTCCGTAGACTTTTATTTAGACTTTCTGGTGATCTCACAACCACAGATATGAACTCCTTAATCACCCGTCCTTTGTGGCAAAATGCTCTGTGCTAAAACACTGTTCCCTCATAACACACGTTGCCATTTTCACTTCTGTAGTACAAACAGGCTTTGACTCCACCTGGGGTTTTGGGGGTTTTGCTTTTTATCTTAAATGGTCTGGAGACAAAACTGGGTTTAAAGGGCTTGAACGTTGAGTTGCCAACAGCTTAACGAGTTACTCCATAATGGAATAGGCACAATTTTCATCTTTAAGTCATCCTTTTGTTTTCTTCTCTGCAGCGTAATAAGAGCTGAAATTATGACGGCTTGGCAGTTTTTACTGTGAGAGACAGTTGCACTGGGACCCAACTGGTCCTTTGAGTTAACCCAGCACTGGGGTTAAGAATTGCCAGTACTTGAGTTCCCTCATCCTTAAAATAGTTCCTGGTAGATACAAAGTGCCGTGACAGTAAAGATAATTGAAATAATTATTACTTATACTCTGGGGAGCCTATCCTATTCAAGCCCTGGACTTAGAAAGAAAAGGCTGGGAAAGAGTTTACTTCTTTGCCCCTTGATACAGGTGTGGAAAGTGTTTACCTTGGTGGAAATCCCACTGCCCCGGTAGAGAGGAAAATGTGATTGGGTGTCTCCAAAGGTAGGAGAATAGCTTCAGCTTAGGAACTCCATCCCAGACTTTATAAGGGCAGCTCATAGAGTATTCGATTGGATATACATTCACTGAGCACGTTAGTATATGCTAGGTACTGTACTAGGCCCAAGACAGTGTCTGCCTTCAAGGATCCTTCAGCCCAATGAATATTCCAAAATATATCATTCATTATGTTTATTATGTATCAGCTCTGTTCTAAGCACTCCATTTACACTGTCATTATATCCTTCCAACAACTGTATGAGATGGGAGCTATTATTATCCCCGTTCAGCAGATAAAATAGCTGAGGCACAGAGAATTGAAGAGACTTAAACCAGGTCACACAATTTAAGAAGTGATAGAGCAAGGGATTGAACCCAGGCTCTCTCCAAAGCCCTGCTCTTAGACACCATGCTACGTGTGTAGCTATAACTGTGGCTACCCTGTGAATATATTTCGTCATTCGTTTGTGCCAAGTTCCATGCCAGGTACTATGGTTACAGTTGGGAACAGAGTAGAAAGGTCCCTGCCCTAGGTGATTTTTAGAACCTGGGGGGGAAGTAAATGTGAGGAAAGAAAGAAGCCTGCATATAAATATAGTCACATCTCATTTAATGCCACCCCCTAAGGCACTGATTCATTATAACTACTTCTTTCTTAAATGTTTCCTTTAAAAAGATTTTTTAGACCTATAACTATCCATATAGTATTACTAACCTGTATATTATCCCTTCTCTGAGCACTTCCCCACTCTGTCATCCAGTGGGCTGCTACAGCACACCTTAGTGTACACACACCCCGTTAACATGGGACTACTGCTCTGGAGTATTTTCAACCAATCAGCAATCTTTCTTCATATTCTAAGGTAATTGTGCTCCCTTCGTTATAGTTATCCTGCTTTGGCCTCTTTTCTTGCCATTTATTTTATCATCTGGTGACCAGTTTTGACTATAATGGCAGAAAGAAAAGGCATGCAAGGGAGAGTGTTGGAACTGAAGCAAAGAAAAACAAAAACTAAAAAGTACATCATCACAGGTGTAAAACTTCAAGTTCTATAGAGACTCACATTTGTTTTCAAGGTTTCAGATTTGCTTTCTATAGGGACTCAAATTTGCTTTCAAAGAAGCAAAGGATAAAGATTAGCAGGCAATTAGGAATTATCTGGACCTAATGAAAGCCAGTAGGAATATCACAAAGTTGGCCACTGGTTGCTGGAAACAATCTACGGCAAAAGTTACATGAGACTTCGTTAGATTTGGAAGAGTGGCTGCCATTGTCCAGTGCCAGAGAGGAATCTCCAAAGGAGCTGTACTGCACTGCCCCCTGCAGCATTGTTCAGTTAGCACACCCCTCTCTGGGGTCCTATCCACAGGAAATGAGGTGTGTATGTGTGTGTGTGTGTGTGTGTGTGTGTGTGTGTGTGTGTGTGTGTGTACTGTAAAGTTGTGTCAAGGGTAATGAAGGAAAAATTGAAAATGCAAAGAGAGGCTCTAAGTTAGACTGGGGCGTAACAGTGACATTTAAGTGGTGACAAGAAAGAGAAATCAGGGTCGCTAGGTAAAGAGTAGGGGAAGAACAAGCAGGCTGATGGAAAAGCGTGTGCTAAACTCTGGAGCACACAAGACGTTAGCAATACTTGGGAACTGAACACAGACCACAGGTTGGACCTCAAGGGAAAGTCACGTGGCCTGGACACAGCAAGGGCCAGATCTTGCAGGGCCTCAGAGCCACAGTCAGGATTTGGAATAGAGTCTCAATAAGTGTAATGAGAAGCCATTAAAGGATTTTAAGCAGAGGAGTGATGAGGTCTCATTTACATTTTTGAAAGATCATACAGACAGCTGTGTGGAAAATGGATTGGACGAGGGCAGGGATGGAACTGGGAAGGTCAGTGACTTGCAGAAATCCTGGTGAGAACAGGTGATGGTTACAACTAGGGTGGTGGCCACTGAACAGGGACAACAGGGTGGCTCTGTTTGCAGGTAGGATCAACAGGCCTTGGTGATGGATTGGGTGTGGCCAAGGGGAAATCCAGGGTGAGTCCAGGCTGCTGGCCGGAGCTGCTACACAGGTGGAGGAGCCTGCAAGGGGGAGTGTGAGACAGAGGCTGGACTGGGAAGTGAAGAGGTCAGTTTGGAACACGTTAAGTTTGAGGTACCTTTGAAACATGGAAGAAAGCGATCCGGTGTCTGAGTATGGAGCTCCAGTGAAGGCTCGGCACAGAACATGCAGGTTTAGGAATCATGAGAGTATGTGTATCAAAGGTGCTGGGGGGGGCGGTGCAGTCACCTGACCAGGAAGCAGTCCTGACCTTTACTTACAGTAAGTCTTGTCTTATGTCAAATAAGAGAGCTGCAGGGGACTTCCCTGGTGGCGCAGTGGTTAAGAATCTGCCTGCCAATGCAGGGGACACGGGTTCAAGCCCTGGTCCGGGAAGATCCTACATGCCGCGGAGCACCTAAGCCCGTGGGCCGCAACTACCGAGCCTTTGCTCTAGAGTCCGCAAGCCACAGCTACTGAAGCCCGTGCGCCTAGAGCCCGTGCTCCACAATAAGAGAAGCCACCGCAATGAGAAGAAGCCTGCGCACCACAACAAGCCCCCGTGCAGCAATGAAGACCCAACACAGCCAAAAATAAATAAGTAAATAAATAAATTTATTTTTTAAAAAGAGAGTGCTGCAGGGATAGGCTCCAAGTGTCCTGGGTGTCCTTCCCTCACTGGGTCGCCCATCCCGGGTCTCTTTTTTTTGCGGTATGTGGGCCTCTCACTGTTGTGGCCTCTCCCGTTGCGGAGCACAGGCTCCGGACGCGCAGGCTCAGCGGCCATGGCTCACAGGCCCAGCCGCTCCGCGGCATGTGGGATCTTCTCAGACCGGGGCATGAACCCATGTCCCCTGCATCAGCAGGCGGACTCTCAACCACTGCGCCACCAGAGAAGCCCATCCCGGGTCTCTTCTGATGAAGGTTGTTCAAATGAAGATCAGAAAAGGCTTTGAGAGGGACAAGAGGCTGTACTGAGGAGAGAGATCACAAAGCGACATTGTGAGGCTGTACACCACGCCCTGTCCTCTGCCAGCTCCCCGCTCCCAGCATTACTTTTGTTGATATTAGGATAAACTATCACTAAGTGACCCAAAGAACAAGCCTCAGAGTCAAAGAGCCTAGGTTGTGATCCCAACTCTGTCCCTCCCCACCTATCGGGCAAATGTCACATCCTCTCTGAAAGTAAGTTTTCTCTGCTATCGAATGAGAACAAAAATATCTAGCTCACAGAGTGGCTATAGGATGCAGAGAGATTTTTGCAAAGATTTGTCATGGATCTGAATAAATGGTAGACAGGAAGCGGATCCACATCTAAGAACACATTCTTTCCAGAGATTAGTAAAAGGATGAAGTATGTGTTTTATAAGGCTATTCCAATCAGCCAAACCCTGAATTTCTGTTAAAAATTCTGTAGTCATCTCAAGCCAGCGAGATGAGCGAGAGGGCGTTGTATAAGATATATAGCTTTATCACTGCCAATAAATTGCTTCTGACAGAGGCCAGTTTCTTTGTCAACCAGAATGACAGTCATTAGTGTACCAACACCTAAAGACAGGTTTTCATTGTCTGTGAACAAGTCTGGAGGATGGTATAGAAGCTTCTATAGATAGCTGTGTGTTTGGGTCCTTTTGATGATTTCACCTGATCAGGTTATATAACTTGTTAAAGAATCATTCCTAATGTTTCAAGGTTCTTTATGAGCACATGAGGGCATTTTATAAAACAGAGTTTTTGCCTTTACAGTAAGTACCCTACATACGAACCTTCAAGTTGCGAACTTTCAAAGATGTGAACGTGTGTTCACATGTCCAGTCACGTAAGTTAGTTCACGTGTCTGGCGTACATTGTCACGTGCTTTCATTCTCTACAAGTGGTTGTGCTTTTGTGTACTTTACTGTACAGTACTATATAGAGTATGGTAGTACAGTATCTTTATTTCAAGCCCAGGATGTCCAGAAGCAAGTGTACAAGCAGTGGTGATGTAGCTGGTACTACTGTACTTTTCAAGGTACTGTACTGTAAGATTTAAAATGTTTTCTTTATTTGTTTGTTTTTATGTATTATTTGTGTGAAGAGTATTATAAACCTATTACAGTACGGTACTATATAGCCAATTGTGTTAGGTGGGTACCTAGGCTAACTTTGTTGGACTTAGGAGCAAATTGGACTTACGAACGTGCTCTCAGAACGGAACTCGTTCGTATGTAGGGGACTTACTGTATTATTGTGGGACTAGAAGAATCCCTACCACAACTACCAGCAAATTGTCCATTCTCTACCATTGTTATACCCTTGCTTCCATTATTAATGGAGCGGAGTGTGTTTTAATGTTCCTTGTGTTTTCATGTTCTACTGAGAAATAGTCATGGTCATTACCTAGGTCATCATGTGTATCTGCTAAGCATCTCCTGTGTGCCCAGCACTGTTTGGACTCAGAACGAAGACTCTTCCTTGTTTTTCATTGACTCTGCAACTGGAGAACAATACAAGAGTATTTGTGATTTGATACTCATTGGAATCGTACATAATTAGGTGCTCTAGGACAGCTCTGTCCAGTAGAACTTTCTGAAATGATGGAAATATTCTAGCTCTGCACTGCTCAGTACAGTAGCCACTGACCACCTGTGGCTATTGAATGCTTGAAATGTGGTTAGTGTGACTCAGGGGCTGAGTTCCTAATTTCATTTTAATTTACATTTAATCAGCCATATGTGGCTACTGGCTACCATAATGAACGATGCAGCTCCAGTATTTCTAAGGAGAGATGGCTGTGGGCTCCAAGAACTCAGGAAGGAGGTAGGACTGCAGCCTGATCTTAGAAGTAGGGAGGAAACTGGAGGACCACTCCATCTAGGGTAACAGCATGAACAGAGGCTTTGAGGAAGGGGAAAGTGTGCACTTTGTGAACATTACAGAGGGAAGAGCACTGAGGGTAATTAGATGAGTGAGACTTTCTGAAAGTGTCAGGGAAGAAGTTTCTAGAGTCTAGACCATTCCTCTGTTTCACAAGTTTGGTATGAGTATTTTACCTGCACTAAACCTCCCATATTTGGAATAGGGTTGCATAGTATTGATTTTGTTATGCTTTTTATAAATAAATGAATTCCATAGAGTTATACCATATAGTGTACCAGGTGTTCATCGAAACTTTCAATACAAATCCGATGAGAATCTAAAGATAATTAAGAAGCGATTACATAGCAGAGGTTAAAGGAGCCCACAAGGGTTGTTTAGTCACCCAGAGGCTAACAACAGCAGAAGCCAGAGGGAGCAAAGCGAGGGACTGTATCCATGGAGTCTGTGGAGAGCCGGAGCCATGGGAGAGGGGTTAGCTGCCTGGAGACACAGTAGCAGAGAGGTGTAGGCTGTGCAGAACCATCCAGTCCAAGCAGGGAAAGCGAGAGAATAGTGAAACCTCTTGCCTGCTGCCTCCTGCTGGTGCCTCTCACTAGAGAAAGGCAGCCAGAAGCAAGATGGCATGAGATCACAGGTAACGCAGTCCACAGGAGTCAGCCTCCCATCAGAGCTGGACAGAAAAAGGCGAGAATGGATCATGGAGCAGGGGCAGGGAAAGGAGGTAGAAATAAACAACTCTCTTTTTCTTAACATTTAAAAAAGTAGTGTCTTAGTTAGTGCTGCTAAAATAAAAATACCATAGGCTGGGTGACATAAACAACAGAAATTTATTTCTCACAATTCTGGAGGCTGGGAAGTCCAAGACCAAGGTGCTAGCTGATTCCGTTCCTGGTGAGAACTCTCCTCCTGGTTTACAGACAGTTGCTTCCTTGCTGTGTCCTTGCATGATTTGGCGGCGGGGGGTGGGGGTGGGGGGCGGGTAGCAATAGTATAGGTGGGAGAGAGAAGGAGAAAGCAAGCTCTCTCATGTTTCATGTTATAAGGGAACTAATCCCATTCCTGAGGGCTCCACCCTCATGACCTAATTTCCTCCCAAAGGCCCCACTTCCTAATACCTTCACATTGGGGATTAGAGCTTCAGCATATGACTTTGGAGACAATACAAATATTTAGTCCATAGCAAATGGTAAAGTGGGAACTATATAGATAATATGTTGGTTAAATTATGAAAAAACCATACAGTTGAATGTGGTGCAGCATTGAAATTATATGCAATGACTAGAGAAAATTCTCACTAGACATTAAGCAAATAATATGAAAATAGCATATACAGGAAGTTTAAAATGTTATTTTTAGTGTATATTCAGTAAACATGTAAATGTGTATTATTCATACTTACAGGGAAAAAAAAGAAAACTGGAAAGAACTACACCAATATTTTAACAGTGGTATCTCTGGATGGTGGTTTGAGCGTGCTTTTTATTTTCTTATTTGCACTCTCCTCGGTTTTCCAGATTTTCTAAAGCAACTTAATTACTGTATTTTTCTGATCTGGAACAATGTTCTGTTCTTGAGATATCTGCAGGGCTACACTGAGCAGAGAGCAGTATGTGGCCATGTCTTTTTTATCAGTCATTCACTAGCTCTGCAGTTAACTTGAGTCTCACTGTATACAGTACCCATTTCTGCAGTGATGACAGGGACCTCAGTTACATTTCTTAGTGTATTAAAAATGGGATGAGTTAATAAAATGCTCTTCTTTTAAAACATGCCACTGAGAAACCCTTAGGTCCTGGAAAATGGCCTGATTTCCTATTAATCTTTTTATTGCCTCAATTATTTCCTCAAACATGGTTAGTTAGTTCAGGTCCCCACCTTTCCCCATTGTCTATTACATTTGGCCTCTGTTAAATAGGAATCTTCGGTGGTGCTTCCTTATTAAATTGACAGTTGCATAATGCTTTATTGGCATCTGTAGGAGTGAAGCATATTTCTTAGGAACCACGGAGACAGTAGCCATTTCTTTTTCGGAACCACCTGAGCAGAGCTAGTATTTTGTGCTCTTGTAATCTTCATCTTGAAAACAGCAATTCATCTGTTTCATTGTTTTATTCTTTCCTGATAAGAAAACACTCCCCACTACTGTCCTCCTGATCTATAATCATCCGACCTTGATGGACTCTTGTAAATGGAATCATCGCCAGTGATCTGATGACTTCTCATATTAGTCATCATTTCAGGAAATCCACTCCCTCTCCCTGGCTTGCTTTTTAACCTCCAGCTGCTACCCAATTATTAGTTCTTCGGATGGCTGCTTCAGCAGCTTTGCTCTAGTACTTGCTTGTAGTAGATGTTGATAATAATAAGCAGTTCGTAAATGTGCACACAGTGTTGAATGCACATAAGGATTATTGTTCATAACCCAAATTGTAGTCACTTTTGCCATTAGGTGATTTAGGATTCTTGTGGTTTCAAAGAACAGAAAGCTGGGGACTTCTTGGTGGTGCAGTGGATAAGACTTTGCAGTCCCAACGCAGGGGGCCCAGGTTCGATTCCTGGTCAGGGAACTAGATCCCACATGCATGCCACAACTAAGGTTCCCATGTGCCACAACTAAGGAGCTGGCGAGCCACAACTAAGGAGGCTTGGAGCCGCAAGTAAGGAGCCCGCCTGCAGCAACTGAGACCCAGCACAACTGAAAAAAAAAAAAAAGAAAGCTGAAGTTGGCTTCTTCAAAACAACAGGGCTTGGTGAGGTGTTCCTGACACACATAGGGAAGAAGTCTTTGACAGGGCTTCAGAGCAAAAAGGCAGCAGGACCTCTCGTTTCTCCTTTTCTAGCTACTTCATTTTCTATACAGTATCTCTACAACTCAAGCCACAGAATGGCAGGTGTTGTCTGACCCCTTTTGAGTTCACTGACTGTGGCCAGAGCCCTCAGAACTCTCCCAGGTGCTCTCAGTTTCTCACCTTTCTGCTCCCAATTATTTTCTGCCCTTTCCCGACCCAATTCCTTATTCTCTGGACAGGAACTCTGATTGGCCCGGCTTTGATCCAGTCAACAACAGCCAGCAGCAGGGCTGTAATGTGTCTCCCTCACTGTCCAGAGATATCCCTTGGGGTCATTGTGAGGCATACAGACACCCTAAAAGGTGTTGACCACAGTTGTTATGTGGTTGATGCCTTCATTGTACTTAATCAAAGACAGGGATATAAAGTTACCAAATTAAAATCTTTTTTTTGTATTAATATTTAGAGGAAGAAGCATATAGCTCATGCAGATGAAGCCAGAGGGGAAAAAGTGAGCTTTGAAGACTTCTTTCCTACGTGGCAGGAAAGAACAGGTTATGTTCTTGACATAAGAGATTTTCACAGAGAGATGTCAAGGAGATGATGGGATGTGATTAAAATATCAGAACTAGGAATGACAGCAAGAAAAATAAAACACGGAAGGGCTAGCTCATAAGAGGCAGGCAGCTTTCCCATAGTGAATATGGCTACTTTGGTACCACGTTTACGAATCTAGACACCAACTTATGCATATTTTACAAAGCTTGCATCCTGGAAGTAAGAAGATCCATTCTGAGGCAAACAGAATACAATTAGCCTTTCTGTGTGGGTCCCATTGCATTGCATCCCCAAATTGAAACATAATGTAGAGCACCCACTAGACTTCAGGCAAATCTTAGGCTGTATGGTTATCAAGTGAACCTTTAGATGAGTATCGGTATTAATTAAGCTCTGTGCTAAGCACTCGAATAAGCACTTCATGTTCTTTAACTCATTTAATTCTCACAAGCACCATCAAATAGGTTTCACAATTCCCATTTTATGGAGACAAAACTGATACTCTAAGAGACAGAAATGACATGGCCAAGGTGACAAGGTTAGAATTTGGAACTCAACCCAGATCTGTCTGATCACAAAACCCTTGGCTTTATTTTTTCAGTGTTTGAGTTGCGTTGTTGTAGGTTTTTCAACCTGTTCTATGGACTGTTTGAGGAATTATGTGAGGAACACCCCTGCTGCATCCCAGGCTAGCTCCCAGGCTAGCGCTGGTGTGGACCCGTGAATGGTTAGACCATAAGCCACATCAGGATGCTAAATACTCAATACTATGAGGCTGTGACTGAGGCAGCTGGAGAAGAGGCGTCTGCACATCCTAGCTCTGGAAGCTTGGGCACGTTCCTTTCACCTCTGGGCTTCATCGCCCTGCACCTGTAAAAGCAAAGGCGTAAAAGGACCTACCTGATAGGTGATTGTATAAAGAGTTGATACATGTAAAGATGCTAGAGTAGCACCTGAAACAAAGTAAAGGCTCCTACAGTGGTCACTCTTATTATTACCCACAAAGTGCTAGTTCTCTCCGAAACGGTACTGCCTGCCCGAATGAGGCAGGCAGGATACAGAGAGAAACAGGCTTTGACACATCAGGTATTGCTAGGTAAGGAGGCAGACGTTGGATATTTAAAACAGAAGGATCTGTGAACGAATGGCTTCGTTTATTCAACACATGTTTCTTGAACCTGTATGGTGAGGCAAGCACTCAGCTCAGTGTTAGTTAGGGATGGAGAGGCATGGATGGCACAGTGAAAGTATATGGAATGTTCTAGATTCTGACTTCAAAAAAGAGATGAGTCCTAGGAAAAGGGCCACAAGGAATTACCTGTGAAAACAATCAGGGGTATGACAGACCTAGGATTGCCTCACAGAGATAATAATCTGATTTCTTTACCAAGGCCTTGCACAGTTCTTTATTTAGGCAACAGTTTTAGCACACCCACGTGCACTGAGGGGTCTTCTCCCCCCACACTCTCTATACCCACCTGTGTCTACCGACTCACTGCAAAATGTATCACTGTCCTTCACGTTCCAGAGTGACACAGCTAACTCACCATATATCTCAATGAAGGATTATTCAGTTCTATAGAACATTCCTCAACTGAAGATAGCTTGAGAAGGGAGAAAGAAGAAGTGTTGAGGCATATTAAAAATTGGCTTTTTCTTGGTGACAGTTTGTCAGTTTTCAATTTAGCATCCTTCCCTGTTCTTTTTTCTACCACGTAGATCTGTCTGAGTCTTGATTCAGCGGGGATTTTCTTGCAAGGTGCCTGTCTTCAACCATATGGATAAAATCACCAGGTTTAATTGAAGGCTGTTCAGAGTCTTGCTCTATTTACAGTTGTTGGCCTCAGTCCTAGACTCCAAGGAAATAGTGCCTCTTGGCCGGTGATGGTCTGTGTCTAACCCCTGGCGTGGGCCTTGTCTTTGACGGGCCTTGGGTGTCACGGCTCCCTAGGACCTGGAACAAGCCCCACCTGGGACCCTTCTGGTTTCCTCAGGCCACCCTCATCCTACTGTCCCATCCCTTAGTCTCTGAAGCCACAAGAGTCTGTTGTCTGTGCCCGTCCGTGGTTCGTGGCATAGAGCAAAGGATCTAGACTGCTTGAGCTGGAAAGAACTTCATTTACTTAAACAAATATATATATCAACAAGCCCATGTGTAGCACTTCCTGTGTATTAAGCACTTTCTCATTTCACAGATAAAGAAACCAAGGCACACCAAGGTTAAGGAACTTGTCATACAGCCGGTAACTGGCAAAGCCAGGAAAGATCTCATTGAGTAATTCAGTGTCTGCACTGTTTCCCCCAACTGTGCCGCTTTACCCTGCTTAGAGGCTACCTTGTCCAACCTCTTATTTGATTGAGTTATTGTATATAAGACTCTTTACACGCAGTAAGAGCAGTGTAAGTGCCGGCTGTTGTTATTAGTGTGTTTAATAGCTGGTGAAAGCTGAGGCCAGAGAAGCAATGCAAGCTCACACACTTAGCCCAGGATTTCCCAAATCATATTCTGCAGCATGCTAGTATCCAAAAGGATGTGATAAGTACTGTATTTTTTTTAAGGATAGTGATCAAATAGGGTTGGGAAATGTTGGTTGAAGTTTTAAAACAGTCTTTTACACTATAGTACTTCTCAAAGACTTTCATGTGCTAATGGGTATGTTAATCTCCCAAAGGTGGCCGTGGCACACAGTTCTCTAGACTTAATAGACTGTTGTATGGGAAAAAGTTAGCATAACAGGACTGAGACTGCTTTTCTTTTTCTTAGAAGGTCCTGCTTGTGAGGTTGGCCCCTACTGGATTTCAGGAGAGTTCCCACCACCCCCCGATCAGAAGGGCCCACGTGCCTAAACCGTTTGTCCAAAGAATATCATCTATGTTCAACACTTGCTTTCTTCCCGGGAATCGAGAAATTTGGTACCTGCCGAGCCAAGGATGCCTGTGTGACCAGCCCCCGATAAAAAACCTTAGGCGGTGGGCCTCTAATGAGCTTCCCTGGTGGAGAGCATTTCACACATGTTTCACAATTCATGGCTGGAGGAATTGAAAGCATCCTGTGTGACTCCAAGGGGAGAGGATGCTCGGAAGCTAGTGCCTGGTTTCCTCCAGACTCCACCCCAGGGGCCTTTCTCTTTGCAGATCTTGCTCTGCATCCTTTTGCTGTGATGTGATAAACCTTAGCTGTGAGCACAGCTATATGCTGAGTCCTGTTGGTCCCCCCAGTGAATCAGCAAACCTGGGATGTTCTTTAGGACCCCTGTCACCACCAGAAAACCCTCTTCTTCGTGATGCCTTTTAATGTCATGTGGCTCACTGGGGTTCCACAGCGTACAGTGTGGGCAAGGACGAGCTTCAGTCCCACAAGTTAGAGGCAGAGATCACCCAACATCACCACTCTGGGCTTCTTGGTGGAAAACGTTAGGGTTCCTGAGGCCCATGTGGAGGTCATTACCAAGTAATCATTTCCTTCCTGGTGGGAATACACAGATTAATTAAACAGTGACAGAGCAGAACTGGCTGGCACTATTTCATCACACTTTTGGCACGGTTGGGTGGCAAGGGTAAGGATGGAACCAATAGCTTCAAGATAGAACCATCTTTCATGTTCTTCCATTTTTTTAGACTTAGCTCTTTAGCCCAGGATAAAATTATTTATATAAATTTATATTACATTATATTAGCATTTGTATGAAAATGTATTATATAAAATTATATATGTGCATAGGAAATTTTTCATATATCTAGTTAGACAACTCTACTAAAGGGAGGTTTTTGAGCCTCACGGCCGAGCCTGTGGCTTATCCCTTAGTAAATACGACTTCCTTAAGTTCACTGTAGAGAATAAACAGATGCACCAGGCGTCTCCTGAGAGCAGGTAGGCTCCTCTGGTGTGTGAAAAACCAGATGAAGAGGGCGATCAGCCCCAGTGTGTGTTCCTTCCAGCCCCTTCCCTGGTCTTCCTCCTGCACATTCTTCATGGCTGACTTGTCCTCCTCGTGTTTTTCACAGCTGCTCTAAGTTATATTTGCGTATCCTCTGCCATGGGTGTACTTCCTGCAGCCCAGACTGCTCCAGCTCACTTCCCTACATTGTATGTCTGGACCAGCCTGCATTGTTTGCCTTTGACCTTGTTCTCACAGCCATGGTTGTCCTGTTTCCAGATAACATACAGTCTTATACCAAGAACCGGCCAGTTATTAGTTGGTTTAGCTGGCTACTTTCCAAGTTACTAAACAGTTCGTCATCCTCATGGTCTCCATACCCTAGGCTCATGCTGGATCCTGCCTCCGTTTATGTGTTTCTTTATGTGTTGCTTGTATCCTTTTTGCTCTTTTTGACCTCTCCAAATCCCAGCTCAGGTCTTACTCTGTCCTCCATGAAACTGGCCTCCTCCACTGCACCACTGTGGACCTCCCTGGACCTTGAATTCCCAACAGGATCTCTGTCTGTAGCATACATGATTATTTTATCTGCTTATACATCCAAACCCACAGTGGTTGAGCTCCTACTAAGAGGAGTCCCTGCCCCCAAGGAGCTCACTGTCTGTCTGAGCTGCCTCGCAGTGTTATACTATTTTTCACACGCAAGTGCTAATTCCTCTCTGCATCTCTCGACAGTCTGAGAATAATGAACTCTTCTTGGGTTTTCTGCATTTCCAGAGTGATGAATCTTCAATAGTAAATAGTGGTTAAGAACTCAGGAAAAGGCTCAGTTCCTAGCCCATTTCTACAGTCAAGAGCCATATTCGTCTCTATTTCCTCACCTGTAAACTGGGAATAGTCATATCTGTCCGACCGAGTTGTAAGGGCTGAAGTGGGTAGTGTTCATAGCCTAGCACAGGGCCAAGCACATGCTAATCCTGTAAGTACATACTAGCTATAATTCTCACTAAGCAGGCCCGTGACACAAGAGTTTGTCGTGGTTTTTCCTGGAACTTTGGCCTCAGAGCAGGACTGGGAGATTTTTCCTGGTGGGCAAGATCCTGGCATTGCACTGTCCACCTTCCATCAGGTCCAACCTCAGCAAGATGGGAGGAGTTAAAAGAGAAAGCAGTAGAGACTCAGAAAGTCAACAATGCGTGTCAAGACCTGCCAGGCTTCCTCTGCCCAAGGACGTGCATTTCCACATGCATTTCCATTTTTGGCATGAAGGTTGCTGTCCCTAGTTTGTTGTGTTTCCTGACAGTCACTCAGTGTGGAATGGAGGCTGGAAAAAAGGGAAGACTTTCCACATCATGATGGAATACAGTGTGCCAGGTGCCATGTATGCAGTCTCCATTTTCACAGCATCCCTGCCGAGTAGGTGATCTTACTCTCATTTGAAAGATTTTATTTTTATTTTTTTATAAATTTATCTATTTATTTATTTTTGGCTGTGTTAGGTCTTCGTTGCTGTGCACGGGCTTTCTCCAGTTGCAGCAAGCGGGGCCTTCTCATTGCGGTGGCTTCTCTTGTTGTGGAGCATGGGCTCTAGGCGCACGGGCTTCAGTAGTTGTGGCACGTGGGCTCAGTATTGTGGCTCGTGGGCTCTAGAGCTCAGGCCCGGTAGGTGTGGCACACGGGCTTAGTTGCTCAGCAGCATGTGGGATCTTCCTGGACCAGGGCTCAAACCCGTGTCGCCTGCATTGGCAGCAGATTCTTAACCACCGCACCACCAGGGAAGCCCCTTGAAAGATTTTAAAACTGAGACTTAAAGAGGTTAAGTAACTTGACCAAAGTTGCACAGCTAACCCAACACAGACCCGAAGCCTTTCCCCTTAACACCAAACACCCTTCAGTAAATCAAATCCTTGGAAGTCCTGGCGGAGTCTGGGCTGATCTGTCTGCATTTCCCCTTCTATAAGACCCACTCCCACTCTGCCCCAGGGGTCTGTGGTAGAGGTGACAACTTCACAGCAAGCTTGTAACTCCATCGCCCTAATACAGCCTCTTCAGGGCTGGGACTAGGGTGAGGCAAATGAGGAGCCTGGTGCAAAATGTAAGGGAGACCCTCACTCCCAGGTTCATGTATGTGTCAACCCACAATTTTGCTCACCCTTATCCCAGCCCTGCCCTTCCTGAAGCCAGCTGTCCTGCAGTATAGCTGCTGGGATTTGCTAAAGGAAGCTACCCCTAGACCTCCATCATGGTGAGAGCCAGGATGGGCCTAAGACTGGCTGGCAGGCTCTTTGCTCCCCACGCCCACCTCCACCTTTCTCAGATTGCACATTTCTATTTCTGGACAATTCCTGCCCCTAAAACTCTTCTCATTCCTCCAAAACTACCTTTCACGGTTTCTTTTTCACCTGATTTTCCCTCCCAGACTGTAATGTGCCTCCCAAGCAGGAGGAGGCCACAGGGATCCTCTGCCAGGGTTACAGAACTGATCTTACCCCAGGTGTCAGCTCCATTCTGTTGGACGTGGCTGAGTACATGGGAGGCCAGGGCGGAGAGCAAGGTGGCCCGTGTGATTGGGCTTCACCTCAGGCCTGGGCTGTGGGTAGTTGTGCTGGCCATTGTTATTCCCCGGGTCGCCCCTTCTCATCATACAGGAGAGGAAATGGAGGCCATGGGAAGGGGGATGACTTCCCTGAGCTCAGTCAACCAGCTGATGCAAAACCAGGCTTAGAAACCCGATCTGCTACTCCTAGCCCATCTTCTTCACTGAGTCGGCAGATGGAGCCCAGTTCCGTTACTACCATGGCCACCAAATCATAAAAGGAGGCATGATTCATACTTTAGCTGTGCCCAGTTTTGCTCTCTCTCAAAAACCTGCCCCTGTAATGGAGTACCAGCAATGTAGTGTAGGGGCCACCTACATCAGAATCATCTAGAGTTTTGATTCAAAATGCTGAGTCTCGGGACATCCCCTAGTTCTTCTGACTCAGAAGGTGATTCGGTCACTAAAGTTTAAAAAGTACTAATGTGGAGATGAGACTGTTTATGTCAGTGACTTTTTATTTAGTTTCTGGGCTTCTCTTTGTTTTCCTTTGGGGCATGAAGTCAGTATCGCCATCTTGTGTTTCTAGTTCTCAGTCAAATGGAAATCACCATATATTTCATCAAACTGTGATTCGGCCAAGATAGAAATGAGAGAAGGGAATTCTCAGAATAGGAGACATTCAGTTTTCTCTTGTGGGTCATGATAGAGTTATATAGAAAGATCCGTCATTTACCTACTGGTGTGTTTTCAGTAAAATTCTGTTGTCGAAGATGGAAAAACGCTCTTAAGATCTTCATTTTCCGTTGTAGGCAGAAAATACATGTCAGTATTTTCCTAGAACTCCATTCTAAGAATTTTGTTTAGTGCATTAAGCCCGCCACGCTGGTGGGCATGGCCAGAATCTGCAAATGTGCGTGTTTGACACACAGAGTTTTTCAGAAAATTTGACTTAATTGCCAACATTTAAAAATATTTATTCCATCTTCTACTGAAATTTTTTTAACTATTTCATATGGGACCACAGTCCCCCAATGCAACAACCTGATGTCCAGTGGCTGGTCTTTGAAACAGACTAGGGCACACTAAAGACATTTGTAAGTTCTTTAACATTCCTCCTATGGAGAGGTGGTGTCTGGGTATCCTCCCCTAGAAGGCTGAGTGACTGCTCTGACCAGTATAATGGGGCAGAAACTGGCAGCGTCTACTTCCTGTCTCTTGAGACACTTGTTCAAGGTGTGCAACTGCTCTGAGCTCACCATGCTGTGGGAGGCCCAAGCCACAAGAAGACGCCCTAGAAGACACATCATGGGGAGAAAGACAAAGGTCAAGGAGCACCTGGGTGCCAGACACGTGACTGAGGGAGCCATCTTGGAAGCGCATCCTCCATCCCCGTGACGGGACATCCCATGGGTCAAAGATGGGCCACCCAGCTGAGCTCTTCATGAATTCCCATCCAACAAAAGCATAAGCAAAGGAAAAATCCTTGCTTTAAGCAATCAGTTCGGTCTAGAGAACTGAAACAAGAGCATGTGTTTCTAGTTTGCTCTGTTCTGACCTCCATTCTCTCCCCTGGCTTTACTTTCTCAAATTGTTTTACATTTTGACTCCTGTAGGTATGTGGGTTCACAGTCCGTATTTAAGCCTGTCTGGAGACCCTTGAATTATGTGAACTTTTGAAAATTAGAATACTAAATATATATATATATATATATATATATGAAAAATTGGGTTCTGAGGGCAGGAGGGCTGCAGGGAGCAATGGAAATGTCTACGTGAAGTGCTTTATCTTCCACAGACCACCTTGCTCAAGGTGACAAGAGCGTAAGATCAGGGATTGGTCAGCTCCTCCTTCCTTATCTATAAAAGCAGGTCCCATTCATCTTTGACATTCTGTGAGCCTAGGAGGAAGATAGCTCTGCTCTTGTATTATTTATTTGGAGTGTGTATTTTTGTCGCTTGTAACATATTAGAAAGTATATGGATTCCATGGCAGTCCAACCTGTGGGGCAAAAGAAACATGTAATTCTTTGTGGAGGCCTGTGCCTTTCTCGTCTGGTACCTCTTGCTTTTAGTAAATAGTTGTGGAGTAAATGAATGAACAAGTGAACGTGTGTTAGTCACCAAGGCTACGAAGACAAATGAGATGTGGTCCCTGCCCTTGAGGAGCTCACAGTCTATCAAACACGGGCAGCAAATTAAATACTGGTTATGCCTCCTGGGTAGCACATTCTTTTTATCAGAAACATCATTTTGTCTGTGTGGAGCCGCTGTTCACACCCATAACGCAATGGAACGACAGGCTTCAGGGAAACATGCTTCAGAGGAGCCCAGGATAGGGCAGGGGGCTGCAAACCACCCACCCTGAAGAGGCGCCCTCCCCGTGCTCAGGTCTTAACCTTGGCATGAAGAGGGGAAGGGGAGGAACGTCCCATCAGAGCTGTGGAAGGCCGGGCACAGCTACTCAGAAGCCCCTCAGGGACCCATCAGAAAAGCAGGAACAGAACCACTGACGCATGGTTCCATCAGCCTCAGCTTGCGTGGACTGCAGAGACGGCTGCAAGGCCGCGCCATGGCCACCACCCCTCAAAGCTGTAGCCAGAGCTGAAAGGTTTCAGGGCAAACACCAGAGTTCTGGTTTGCTTTTTAAGAGAGGTGAGGAAGTCCCTGATTTTCATCAGCCTGGCCCCTATGGGCTTTGAGGAATTATCTTTTTTTCCCACCCCAAGTAAGTTCGGCAAAGTGTCCGTTTGTGCTTTTTTTTTTTTTTTCCTTTTTCTTTCTTCATAATTGAGGACTTTTGGGAAGTAAGAGAGGGGAGGTGAACACTTTTGTTTCATCTTAAAGATAAGTGGCTTCTGGTTCTTTATTCAACTGGAGAGATTGAGTATCAGTGTCGGTATATTGATACAATCAACATTGTACAGAGTGTTGATTACCATGCTTTGGGGTTTTGAAAGATTTCTTTTTGTTTGTGTTAAATAACAAGACCACAAGGATGTCAGGAAATTGCTGGGGAGCCATGTGGTGGGGGGGTGGGGGGCGGTCTGGTCAGTTTCCAAGCAGCAGAGCTGTGTTCTAACCGGGGAGGCCGAGCCCCACAGGTGGAAATGACTTTCTGTTCGTCAGGTAGAACTTGGTAAAATACCTAACCAGTAGTTAACTTTCTGTGTGCAATAGACTCTGAGCTCCTTCAAGTAGAAATCCCATAAGGAAAGGTAAAAGCAATAACAATGCAACCCAACTTCTCTCCCATTACTCACAATTTAAGAATGTCAGTGTCTTAATGCTTTGAGGAGAAAATATCATCTTTATCAAGGGTCATTGTCTTTTTTAAAGAGTAGCTTTTTCATCATCCCTTCGTTGGGATCCAAAGTAAACATAAACTCACTGTCTTGGTAATAAGGTACAACTATAAAAAATAAAGATTTTTTTAAAATTAAATAGCAGCTACAGAAACTGTTGCTAGTAAGTTGTGTTGCTAGCAAGTGGCTTGTGATTACTAATCACTGCCTATGCACCTCATCCAATTCTGGCTGAAGAGATCCACTTTCAAAGGGGGAAGAACTTTATATATATTCCTGAAAGCAGAGCCTTCTTGCTAGTTTTGTTTCTATTCTTTTAAGTTTTGCCACCTCCCTATAATCTGTAAATTAGTTTTGCACTGCTCTTGACTGTGATGAGTGTTTCTGGTGTTATCCACTATACCTGGTGATTTCATTTAAATCTAGAATCTCATGGCCCACGATTCCTGTCTTTAGATGGGCATTGTGTTCTTAAGTGAATAAAAAGTTTTATCGCTTAATCTTCAGGAGGTGACTAGAAGGTGAAATAAGGTTAAAGAAAGCATGTCAAGGTAGCATGCTTGGTCTCCCTGCCTCTAACAGGGTCTGAAATCACTCAATACCTTGGGACTCAAAGCATGGAAGAGACACTGGTGTGTAAAAGCAGAACTGGCATGTGACATGGATTACTGGTCCCAAGCCAGCGATTACTAGGGACCCGCTTGGTTGCATAGTCTTGTCCCTTAGTCCAGAGAGCTGAACTCTCAAATGAGGACTACATGGATAAAATTCCTGAAGCGTAAGGTTCCTCCTTCTTCCATTCGTGAAGACTGTTCTATGACCATAAACATAACAGACCCAAAAAGAACTTTGAAAGATTGCATTGCCCACGCTCATGACTTCAGGAAAAAACGATGCACAACCTACCCATACAAGATAACTGTGTGTCCATTGTTAAGCCTTCAAGAAAATGATGGTAGCCAGCTTTCTTTGCTAACTTATCCTGATGCTTAATTACTTTCCCCAGAAGGAAAATCCATACAAATTGTGAACTTTTTTATTCTAGTTCTGTGAAAAATGCCATTGGTAGTATGGTGGGGATTGCACTGAATCTGTAGGTTGCTTTGGGTACTATAGTCATTTTCACAATGTTGATTCTTCCAGTCCAAGAACATGGTATATCTCTCCATCTGTTTGTATCGTCTTTATCTTCTTTCATCAGTGTCTTATAGTTTTCTGCATACAGGTCTCTTGTCTCCTTAGGTAGGTTTATTCCTAGATATTTTATTCCTTTTGTTGCAATGGTAAATGGGAGTGTTTCCTTAATTTCTCTTTCAGATTTTTCATCATTAGTGTATAGGAATGCAAGAGATTTCTGAGCATTAGTTTTGTATCCTGCAACTTTACCAAATTCATTGATTAGCTCTAGTAGTTTTCTGGTAGCATCTTTAGGATTCTTTATGTTTAGTATCTTGTCATCTGGAAACAGTGACACTTTTACTTCTTCTTTTCTGATTTGGATTCCTTTTATTTCTTTTTCTTCTCTGATTTCTGTGGCTAAAAATTCCAAAACTAAGTTGAATAATAATGGTGAGAGTGGACAACCTTGTCTTGTTCCTGATCTTAGTGGAAATGCTTTCAGTTTTTCACCATTGAGAATGATGTTGGCTGTGGGTTTGTCATATATGGCCTTTATTATGTTGAGGTAAGTTCCCTCTATGCCTACCGTCTGGAGGATTTTTATCATAAATCGGTGTTGAATTTTGTCGAAAGCTTTTTCTGCATCTATTGAGATGATCATATGGTTTTTCTCCCTCATTTTGTTAATTTGGTGTATCACATTGGTTGATTTGCATATATTGAAGAATCCTTGCATTCCTGGGATAAACCCCGCTTGATCATGGTGTATGATCCTTTTAATGTGCTGTTGGATTCTGTTTGCTAGTATTTTGTTGAGGACTGTTGCATCTATGTTCATCAGTGATACTGGCCTGTAGTTTTCTTTCTTTGTGACATCCTTGTCTGGTTTTGGTATCAGGGTGATGGTGGCCTCGTAGAATGAGTTTGGGAGTGTTCCTCCCTCTGCTATATTTTGGAAGAGTTTGAGAAGGATAGGTGATAGCTCTTCTCTAAATGTTTGATAGAATTCACCTGTGAAGTCATCTGGTCCTGGGCTTTTGTTTGTTGGAAGATTTTTAATCACAGTATCAGTTTCAGTGCTTGTGGTTGGTCTGTTTATATTTTCTGTTTCTTCCTGGTTCAGTCTTGGAAAGTTTTGCTTTTCTAAGAATGTGTCCATTTCTTCCAGGTTGTCCATTTTACTGGCATATAGGTGCTTGTAGTAATCTCTCATGCTGCTGCATTCTTAGTGTTCTCTGCCTCAGTGCAGAGGACAATGTCAAATGTCTAATCATTCCCTAGGGGAGCAGTTAGTGTGATGTAACTTGAAGACTTGACACAAACTTTAAAGGGAAACGTGCTTGCCCCCTTCAGAACAGCCAGATAAACTAAGAAATCAGGTAGTGTATCACATTTTGTGTTCATTTACTAGGGCTGCAGTAACAAAGTGCCCAAAACTGGATAGCTTAGAACAGCAGAAATCACCACATGGAGGCATTAGGGAAGGGCCTGTTCTAGGCTTCTCTCATACCTTCTCGTAGTTTCTTGTATGGCAGGATAACTCTAGTCTTCACATGCCTTTCTCTCTCTGCCCAGTCTTCCCCTTTCATAAGGACACCAGTCGTACTGGATAAGGGTACCATGCTACTCTAATTTGACCTCGTCTTACATCATTCCATCGATGCCACCAAATCAGGCCTCACACTCTGACTTGACGAGGATTACGACTTCGATATGTGAATCTGGGGGAGACACATTTCAGCCCCTAATACGCTAAGTTGTGGGACAGTTCGTAGTTCCTGAAAATCTTTTGCCAGGTACTATTTGACGTTATATTTGGGACCAAGGACAAAGTAATTTGTGGCCAGCCCCTCAGATATTGACGAAAGACAATTCCTTGGAAAACCAACCTCAAACCCCTGGGTATTAGGAGAGTATGGAAACGTGTCACAGTAGAGAGTCACGTGCGCAAATGGAAGGGGAGGGAAAGCCTGGATGCAGGTGGACGAGACAGCCACAGAGGCTGTAGCTGAGCCACATCAAGAATGTCACACAAGGGACTTCCCTCGTGGTTAAGACTTCGCCTTCCAACGCAGGGGGTGTGGGTTCAATCCCTGGTCAGGGAGCTAAGATCCCACATGCCTCGGGGCCAAAACACCAAAACATTAAACAGAAGCAATATTGTAACAAATTCAATAAAAACTTAAAAAGAAAGAAAAAAAGTGTCACACGATAGGTAAAGGGTCTTTGAGATAGTGAATGGGGGGAATGTACACTCTTCTTAGATCCAGGAAGTCTCTCTTCCTCTAGCCAAGGCTGTGCCTTTACCAGGCCTAGGAAGCTTCTGGCCCTACAACTGTGGCATGTGATGCAAAGGCCTTCAACAGTCCCCAGGAGAAAATAACTGTAAAAAATATATAGCCTTGAAACTGGCCTCCATAGGAATAAAGTTAATTGAGATTCTCAACACCACATTTTTTCGTTAGTTGGAACTAGCTGAGAAAATTTTAGAATAATTTTCAAATATCAGAATAGTGTTGAAGAGCAACATTTTGTCATTTTCAAAGCAAGGGAGGATCAAGGGGAAGCTTGAATTATGGGACGTGTGATTCAGATTAGATATGAGAAGAACTTCCTGATAGTAAGAGCCATCTATTAAAAAAAATAAAGAAACTGTGATATCTTCCTCACCTATCTTAGACACAAAGGCGGGCACCTCTCTGTTGTAAAATGAGCACAGTCATTCCTGAATATCAAAGAGCTGGGCTTTATCTTGCCATCATTTTGTATGCACCAAAGAGTTACCGTGCGCATAACTTATGCAGGTGCGGAGCTGAGATCTAAGGTCCCAGGGATGACAGACACAGGCTCCATCCTCAAAGAGCTCACCCACTCGTGCCACTTACCCAATATCTAGTTGAATAAAAACATAAATGAAGATGTAGAAACAGATAACTTCTCATGCAATGACATAATACTAAGAGCTGCCCCAGTACTGTGTTTATATGTCTAACTGTGGGCAAAGTCATTCAAGAGTGCTTTGCCGAACAGTTGGCATTTGGGCAACATCTAGAAAGGTGACTGTTGTTTTGCGGGGTGGTCATGAAGGGATGGGACACACACATACAAGACGCGCAGTGATGGGCTATTTGGACGCTGAGTACACTGTGACTGGAGTAGAGGTGACCTAGTGGAGACTGAGGGGACCAGTGATCAGAGAGGAGGTGGGAGGAAGGCGAAATGCATAAACCCCAATTCTTCAGAGGGTCTCTTGGGATCCTGGTGACTCTAATACTTTGTAAGTGAGGTCCTACTGTATTCAATACTCTCCTGACCCAGCCTGAAAATAAGACACTCTTTTGTGTCCTTTGTTTGTAAATTTGTAAAACAAAAGGATTATTGCTTGATCATATTGTAAAAGATAGGGCTGGGTGAGGAATTTCTTCAACTTGGGAATATTCAGCATCAGGTCTTTGCGAACATCCCCTCTCTTTCAGTGGAGACCCACTTGGGATCATGATACAGAAAACTGAACAAGCCTGGTGCCAGCTTCCTTCCGGAGAGTGGTGGGACTTTGGGTAGGAGGTGGAGGAGAAGGAAGTACAAAGTAGCTAAACTCTTCAATGAGGGTGGAGCCGGCCACAGAGCACAGCAGCCGTGCCGTTGAACTCTTGCCAGCTTATTTTGTTGCATAAAAATCTCATCTGTGCTCCTCCAGGAGAGAGTGGCCCTGTGGAGCTCAGAAGCTCAGAGAACAAGGTTTGCCGGACGCTGCCTCTTAGACCCTAAAATTGTTGCCTAACCGGACTCGGTTTCATCCACCAGTCTCCCGACACTGGGTTATGGTGAAGGAAGGTACAGCATGTATTTACCACGCAAGGAGATTGGGCAGTTAATGCTCAAAAGACCCAAAGTCCCACTGGCTTTCAGACAAGGGTTTTTAAAGGCAACATTAGGTGGGCTTCCCTGGTGGCGCAGTGGTTGGGGTCCGCCTGCCGATGCAGGGGACACGGGTTCGTACCCCGGTCCAGGAGGATCCCACGTGCCACGGAGCGGCTGGGCCCGTGAGCCATGGCCGCTGAGCCTGCGCGTCCGGAGCCTGTGCTCCGCAGCAGGAGAGGCCACAGCAGTGAGAGGCCCGCTGCCCCTGGCCGTTTTTCTGATTGGTTGGTGGTGAGCTAACAGGGTGATGTTTCAGGAATGCCGGTCATTCCAACCAGCCTGGGGTCTTTGTGCTCGTGGTCAGCATGTGGTCACCATCCTCCACCTGGCTGAGGGGTGGGTGTCTTAGTTTTTGTAGAACAACTCAGAGATATGCATTGGATTGGTATCTTTATCCCTTCAGGAGGAACTAGGAGGCCTGTGATTCTGTTGTTCTGATCATTAACCGCTTGAGTCTGTTCTTTGGAACGCAAGAGAATGCCAAACCAGAAGCGTGGGAAAGGGAGGGGCTTGTACCCAGGAAGCCCCCAACAGGGTCCTGCTCGGTTTCAGTCCCCCTTTTCTTTAATGCTCCTCAGTCCTGAGGGGAACAGGGACAGGACGAGAAAAGGAATAAAGTTTCAGACGGAGGGCACTCAGTTTTAGGGGGACTGGGTTTCAGGATCTCTCCCACAGAGAAGACAGGTGTGAGCAGGGGAAGAGGGGGCTGGGGGCTGAAGGGAAGCAGCTCAGAGAAGCTCTCCACGCAGCAGTGTCTGTTGAGCACTTTCTGCTTTCTAGGCACCGTGCTAATGTGGGAAGGCAAACACCACACTTCCCTGGCAGCAGGCATCCACGTGGTGAGACAGACATTTCCTCAGCACATGACTCTAAAGCAGTCACAATACACGAGGTAAACAAGGGGATAGGCAGAGGGGCCGTGGACCCTTAGGAGTGGCCCTTCATTTTCCCCTAATGTGGCAAAGCAGTCCAGGCATGGCAGCAGGATTCAAGAAATGACTTGCTCTGTGTGGCTGGAATTTGAGGTTTGTGGTGGGGCAATTACGAGAGCTGAAGCTGGAGGGCAGATAAGTGTGGTGCGAAGGGGCTGAACGGTCACCGGTGACCCACAGCTGAGGAGCCAAGGTCCCACACCTTCTGCACGCGCACACAAGCACCACCCAAGGGTGCTTTCCTACCGTTGCAGTGGTTATGTTGAGAAAACCAGGGAAGAGCACGATGGTAAAGAGTAATTAGTGTTGTGACTACATAAATGAACACACCACCTGTGCATCCTGTTTGGGGAAATGAGTCAGATTAGTGAAACGAGTCACACAATCACAGCAAATGCCAATCTCAGCCATGGCAGCTAGGCTGGTCATTTCTAGTGTTAATGAGGGCCTCCGTGATCAGCGTTCATTCAGATGAATGAAGAGGAATTTTCAGTGTATGTTTTATTTTTAATCACATAGATGTAATTGCTGCCAGAAAAATTTTTTTTAATTTAGTCAAAAATTTTAAAGTTAAAGTTACTCTAAAAACACCGTGCACCATGTTAACCTTTTGGCGCATATACTTTCAGACTTTCATAAATATGTATGATTATAAAAGCCGATTGTTTTGTTCTGTTCTCTTAACTTCCATCTGACTTCAATTTTGGGGGTCCCTTTTGTTCCTCCTTTTTTCCTTTTTTAAATGGATGTGCCTAGTTTTGCTCTACGTTATGAGTTTATCGTTGATTCCTTCCCCCCTCTGCATCCTACTCCAGGAATTTGGAAGGTATGGTACTTGTTTAAAGTTCTTCTGATCATTACTATCAAATTTTTAAATAATATTGACACGTTTAAAACCTATGTTCTAAACCTCTGTTTCTCAAATTATTGATGTCAAGAATGAAACAATATCTACTGACTCACCCCACGTACAGATGAAAAGTGCCCACGCTTTCCTTCCTTCAGCTCCGGACACACACCAGCCCTTGCCCCCAGTTTTTGTTATTCTACTTTAGGTTTTTGTCTCAGTCTGCAATAGTTAAATTGGTTTTTTTTTTTTTTTTTTTTGGTTTTGGTTTTATTTTTGGCTGCATTGGGTCTTCGTTGCTGCGCGCGGGTTTTCCCTAGTTGCGGCGAGCCGGGGCTACTCTTTGTTGCAGTGCACGGGGTTCTCATTGCGGTGGCTTCTCTTGTTGTGGAGCACGGGCTCTACGCGTGTGGGCTCACTAGTTGTGGCGCACGGGCTTAGTTGCTCCGTGGCATGTGGGATCTTCCTGGACCAGGGCTCGAACCTGTGTCCCCCGCATTGGCAGGCAGATTCTTAACTACTGCACCACCAGGGAAGTCCCTGCAATCGTTAAATTGTTGATTGTCACATAATCGGACCTCTTGTTTCAAGAATGAGATAGCATTTACATTCTCCTTAGAAACAACGCTATTTAACAATGTTTGCATTCCTCAACGCCCATATTGTTGATTCATCTCAGTTACCGTACAGAGCACATCAGCATTCTAAAGCCCTTTCCCAGCTGAAAATGTCTTCTCCTTGCCTTCATTTATTACTGATGATAGAATTTGGGAAGCCTAGCGTAACCATTCTCCCTGAAAACCACATAGACAAATTAGACTGATATTTTTTTTTCTTTTATACAGTATCTATTTCTTTTTCCTGGATTTGGGAAGGTTTCTTTCTTTAGACTTGATATTCAGTGGATCTAAATATTTATCAGTTTTCACAAAGTCCACAGTAAAACTTTAGTGATTTTTTTTCTCTCATTTCAGAGAGATTTTTCTTCAGTATCCACTTTTTTGGTTTGCATTTATCCATTTTATTATCCTTTTTCTAGCTTATCGTTTTTTAGTTTTATTGAGAAACAATTGACATACATCACTATATAAGTTTAAGGCATACAGCATGATGGTTTGATGTACATATATTGTAAATGATTTCCACGATTGGTTCAGCAACCATCCCCCTTCTCATATAGATACAATAAAAAGAAAGAAGAAGAGAATAAAAAATTTCTCCTTGTGGTGAGAATGCTTAGGATTTACTCTCTTAACTTTCCTGTATATCACACAGCAGTGTTAGCTATAATCATCATGTTGTATATGGCATCCCTAGTATTTATCTTATAACTGCAAGTTGGTACCTTTTGACCACCTTCCTCCAATTCCCCGCCCCCTTTCCCCCCTCTGCCTCTGGTGACCACAATTCTGATCTCTTTCTCTGTTTTGTGTGTGTGTGTGGGGGGGGGGTGATTCTACATATAAGTAGGGTCATTGAGTATTTGTCTTTCTCTGTATGACTACTACACTTCACATAATGTCTTCAAGATCCATCTCTTATTGCAAATGTTAGGATTTCCTCGCTTTTTATGCCTGAATAATATTCCATTGCTTATATATACCACAACTTCTTTATCCCTTCGTCCATCGAAGGATACTTAGGTCATTTCCATGTCTTGGCTTTTGTAAATGATGCTACTATGAACATGCAGGTGTAGATATCTTTTCCAGTTAGTGTTTTTGTTACCTTTGAGTATTTTCCCAGAAGTGGAATTGCTGGATCATATGGTAGTTTTATTTTTAATTTTTTGAGGATCCTTTATACTGTTTTCCACATAGCAACGGTCTCAATTTACAGCCCCCCCCCCCATTATTTACAAGGATTCCCATTTCTTCATACCCACACCAATATTTGTTCTCTCTTGTCTTTTTGATGGTGGCCGTTCTAACAGGTGTGAGGCGGTATCTCATTGTGGTTTTCATTTGCGTTTCCCTAATGACTAGTGATGCTGAGCAGCTTCCCATGTACCTTTTAGCCTTTCATATGTCTTCCTTGGCGAAATGTCTTTTCAGATCCCTGGCCCATTTTTAACTTGGGTTATTTGCTTTTTTTCTTACTGAGTTGTATGAGTTCTTTATGTTTTGGCTGTTAACCCGTATCAGATACATGGTTTACAAATATTTTTTCCCATTCTGTAGACTGTATTTTTCACTCTGTTTAGGGCAATTTACATTTTTGAAATTGGATCTCTTGCAATGGTTCCGATTCCTTCCTCATTTACTCCCGTTATGCATATGCTACATATACTGTGTCCATGATTCCAGTCCATCTTTTTCTCTTTAGTCATTTTCACTTGCTTTTTTTCTTTCTATGAATTCTGGGTGAGTGTCTCAAGTTTGCACTCACCTTAATAGTTTCTAAAGCAGATTGATTTTCTGAATCACTTCAGGGAATTTTAGAAGTACAGATTTCTTAGCTTCACCCAAGGCCCACTGAATCAAGATCTCCTATATTTAACCCTAGGAATATATATTTTAAGTATCCGCTTCCCCCACCACCACCATATTTCTATGATCGTCTAGGTTTGGAACCACTGTCCTATTTCATTAGTCTAATTCCATTTAATTCAGGAACAATTCTCGTCTTCACTGCTTTTTAGCAGTTTGAAATTCTGCAATGGAATTATTTGCTTCCTTGTATTCTTTTCATAAAATCCCTTTTTATTTCCGTTTGTTGCCTCATGACCTCTCTTTTTAGCAAGTTTGTATTTTGAGTAATTACCTTGAGAATACAAAGTACTTACTCTCTTAAACTTTTTTCTTTCTCTTATGGCAAATTTTTCCAAAGTCTACTATTTTCTCATATGTTTATTTCCTTGGGTTTATATTATATTTATAGTCTGTGGTGTAGAACCTTTTCTTTTCTTTTTTTTTTTTTTTTGTTTGTTTGCGGTACCCGGGCCTCTCACTGTTGCGGCCTCTCCCGTTGCGGAGCACAGGCTCCGGACGCGCAGGCCCAGCGGCCATGGCTCACGGGCCCAGCCGCTCCGCAGCATTTGGGATCTTCCCGGACCAGGGCACGAACCCGTGTCCCCTGCATCGGCAGGCAGACTCTCAACCACTGCACCACCAGGGAAGCCCGAACCTTTTCTTTTAATTCCTTGTTGGGAGCCTATTTGATAACTTACTCTTCATTGGTGTCTTGGGTGACTTCTCTGCATTCCCAGGCACTCTTAATTTGAGGGCTGCGTGATATGCATTTACATAATAAGTTTTGTCATTCGGTAGCCTCAGGAGAATGGAGAGTAGCCAATTTCTTGAGTAGACACAGCAGGAGAGCTTCGCCTTACTCAGCATCTCCTACATGCTGAGGACTCTCAGCATGTAGACTCAGCCTGGGGACTCTTGCATCAAGATCCATCTCTCCGTATCTCGGGTACACTTCACCGTACCCACTATTCTGTGTACCTCATGTGGCTACATCTCGTATTTCACATGAATTGTCTATCCCTGTGAGCTGGACAGAATTTACATGAGTTGGAGCAGTATCCTGTCTAGTTCCAGAATGTTCGTCCTATTTCTTAATGAATGACCACGTTGGTGACAGTTTGGTCAGAGAACATCCCCACCTCACAGGAGTTCTGTGTGGTTGGGCCATGTGCATTATTTTCCCACACTGCATATTCCACATTGTTCCATAAAAATGAGTCTCTCTACTTCCAGCAGACTGCCCTGCCTCCAGAACCTCTCCCCTAGATGTCAGAGTAAGTCCATAAAAAAGTCAAGTAATAGCCCCAAACTGGAAATAAGCCCACAATCCATCTGCGGTTATGGTTAATAAATTGCGGTACGTTTGTGCAATGGAAAGTAAATCTTAATTAGCCACATGCATCAGTACGAACAAATGTCAGAAACAAAGTTGAGTAAGAGTCAAGTGGAAGACTTTCAGTGTGGTCCACTCACATCCATTTCCAAACAGGCAACGCTAAGCAATACGTCACTTAGACTAGAGATATACATAGGTGGTAGAGGTGTTTTTTTTAAAAAAGCAAGTTAACAATGAACGCAAGTACCAGATAGTGATGCCCACAGGTGGAGGGGAGGGGATGGAATCAGGAAGAAGGCCTCCAGACATTCGAAGGCACTGCTGACATTCTACTTGCTAAGATCAGTAGCTGATGCATTGGTATTTGCTTTACTGTTATTTTTAATAGTAATACTGATTTTTAATGGCAGTGGTTTTAAATAATTATACATCTAAAGTTTTAATACATCTAAAGTTTTAATTCAACGATACGTTAAATCTAATCACAACAATTTTCATAACTTCTTTTTACGAATGACACTTCACAATTTTAAAAAATTAGAAGTAAAAATAAGCCATGTAAGAGAAAAAATAGCAAAGGGTAACCATTCAACTGTCCTCGCTTTCCCCCAGCTGTGGTCCTAGAGGGCCCTGTGTCCACAGTGGGGAAGGGGACTCCATGTGGTGCCCTGTTCCTTCCCCTGCCCCACCCATGGAGCCAGGCCTCCTGATTTAGTGATGTTATTTGACTTTCCCAAAATGCCTTCCCCTTACTTGTCCCCAGACAGCTGTGCTCCACTCTCAGAATGAGAATTTGTATGTCTTCCCTCGGTTTGAGGTTTCTGGGTGCTTGTAAATGGCTTTATTAGGTGACCTGCTTCAGCACTAAAGCTAGGCTTTTCCCTACTCCTGCTTCTCTTTAGATTTCTGAAAGGAGGAAGGTCAGAAGCTTGCTTTTATGTGAGACTTTTCCCCAGAAATAGGAAGAATGGCTAGAGCCATACACAGAGTGATATTAACAGCAGTGTGACTGTGAACAATGCGGAGCATCATTGTCAAGCAGCACTGCGTGTATTCACTTTCTTCAGAGGTAGCGTTCATGTCATTATGATTCCAGATGAGTACAGCAAGGCTCAGGGAGTGGAAATGACTTGTCCCTCTTGCTGAAGCTGATTTCAGAGTCCAGAGTCCACCCCCATCCACTCCATTGCAATGCCTGGTGCTTCAAGTCTATGGTCAGCTCTAGTTGAAAGATACTTTGCCATTCAGTAATTATTTATTGAGCACCTATTATGTGCTGGACCAGGTGCCTAGGACACAACAATGAACAAGGCGTACCTTTTCACTGCTACCCTGACACTTAAAATATAGGACAGAACGTAGGCATTAAAGAAAGAATTGCACAAATAACTATGAAATGACAGTTGTGAAGAAGTGCCTGTGTGATAGTGTACAAAGGGGAACCGAGACTACAGGGTCAGGGAAAGGATTTCGTAAGGGAGTGGCCAATCATCTGAACCCCAAATGATAAACAAGTTAATCAAGCAAAGAAGCGGGGAGAAGAGCAACACAATAGAGGTAGAGCCTGTGGGAAGAGCCCAGAGTCTGGGAAGAACTTGGTAAACTGAAGAAATTAGCAGAAGGGCCTAGTGAGGCAGGTGGACAGTAGCCAAGGATGGAGAGCAACACACTTCGCAGGGCCGTGGTCAGGATTTCGGTTTTATTCTAAAAGTAAGGACAAGTCTCCGCAAGGTTTCAAGAAGAGGCGAGGCATCGTCATATCCATTGCTTTGTCTACTAAAAAGAGGGTAAAGAGAGCAAACCAGCTTATTTTAAGCCAAAATATAATCGGGAATGATTAACATATACTAATTATCTCCTATATTATTATAGACTTGTTTGTAAGTCTATATAGTTTCCATAAGGCTCTTTAAATGGATAAAAATATGTCACTCTCACTCTACATATTGGAAATTGAAAATAGATCTGGCACACCTTACAAGACATCTCTGGCATTCACAGCTTTTCCAGTTGAAGATCCGTCTTCTGAATAGGAGGTGCCAGGATCTCGAAGCAGCCCAGGGACTCCTACCACAGCCCACCCTTGCCAATCAGACAACAAAAGGTCAGGGCCAGGAACCCCCAAGACTGCTTCAGCTCTTCAGGGTGCTAAAGAAATGTACCACGTGGCAAAATGAATGGGCCTTTGTTTTAAATCAACATCTTGTGTTTGTAAATTCTCACTCAAGGTCTGTAAAGGGCCCATTCAGCAGATCTTTTTAAAATCAGAAAATTAATTTTAATATAACTTCACTTGATTGCCCACCAACCTTTCCCTCCTTCCAGTGGCATTTACCCATTGTTCTTCCATAAACTGGGAAATAACTGACTGCTCTCCAGAGTGAGGCTACCTGGGGTGGAGAATGGTGCAGTTCACACCTGTTTGTTGCATACCTGTGCCGTGGAGGTGCTACATCATATGCTTTGGAAATAGATGACAAAGATGAGCAAGCCAGGCTTTCTGCCCTCGAGAGGCCTCCAGCCTTAGGAGATGAGATCAGAGGATTACAGTAGACTGTGATATAAATGCTACCAAGATGGCTGACACACTCTGGGTCTTCAGAAGCAAAAGAGGAAAGAGGAGAACTTGCGTTTACTCAGATCCCTGGCAGTAGAAATTATTTTTTAGGAGGTCATTTTAAAAAAATATATTGGAAGTCCATGCTTCTGAAAAATTCATTACATTAGAATTCTGGACTGTCCATTCATGTATTCCCTACAAAATGCCCTTCACTGAGTCTGTCTTTTGAAGTGAATCTTCTCGGAACTAGCTGTGCATCTTTGGGGATCACCCGTGTGCATGTTTGCACGCCACTGCCTGCTTACTCTATGGAAGGGACCAAAATAGCTGTTGTCTAGTTGTTTTCATCTTTGATTTGCTTCACTGTAAATGGGATGTAAAACTGCCTGTGGTAAGCTAATTAGACCTAAGCATTTATCTTCTGCTGCTAAACGGAATCACGTAGAAGGCATCTCCCCACCCCAGAAAAATGGAACATTTAACCACAATAACTATCTTACATTAGATGAATCATCTTACTAACCTTTAGGACCTTGCTGCCATAAAGTATCTGACTAGCCAGGGAAGCATGCAGGTCCTGCAGAATGACATGGTGTATTGTGTCTGATACTCGGTATAGAGCCCAGAGGCCCTAAAGCAGCAGCTCCTTTGTGAGAGGGCAGGTTGGGGATGGGAGGATGATTTCCACTAAATACCAATTCCAGTACAGATTTGTAACTTTTAAACTCCTCACAAACATGCATTCCTAAAAGAGGCTGAATTGGGTCTTGTACTTGGTGGCTGTCTTCCTACTAGAAATCGGAAGCAACACGAAGCATGCATTCATTCAGTCATCAGAAGAGAAGCAGAGGATGACCTGGGTATTGAAATACATGTTCCCCAAGCCATCCCCTAGCCTGGGTCCTGAGGTTTTGGTCTCTTTTAGGAGGTGACCTTTCATTGCTTCCTCCTCAGTTTATGGTAATTTTATGCCGATCCAGGTCCAGGAATAATTGCTCCCAAATTCTTTATAAGAAAAACTCAGTTGTCATTTGCATTTTAGATGCCTGAAATGGATTGGCAGGCATTAGAGAGGTAATCCATCTTCTAGCTATGATTCATATATATATTCATATATATATATATTGCTTTTCATTCTCCAACTTGACACAGTGGAGCAGGGTGCTGTTATTGAGAAATTGAAGCAGCAGATGTGATTAAATCAGATCACACATTTCATTCTCTCTTTAATTTCACCTCGCTCTTCGGCAGCTGAATCCATGCGCTACCCCCATGGAGTCAGCCAGCGCCATGCATTCTTAGCGTGCCCAGCAGAGCAGGAGCAAAATGTTTCCAAAGTCAGCCACCCTGCTGGGCTCTCACTCGTCAAATCTGTGTTTGCCTCCAAATTATTCAGTATTGCTAGATCTGGTTTATTAATCCATTCATCTCCCTAGAGACTAAGATTTCTGGTTAATTTACATCATTAATGCTCAGTTTCAACTAAGAGGAGTTTCAAAACCTAAAGACTAGAATCAAGGATAAAGAAACAATTAGGGGACTTCCCTGGTGGCACGGTGGTTAAGAATCCGCCTGCCAATTCAGGGGACACGGGTTCCATCCCCGGTCTGAGAAGATTCCACGTGCCGCAGAGCATCTAAGTCCTTGCGCCACAACTACTGAGCCTGCGCGCCACAACTACTGAAGGCCGTGCGCCTAGAGCCCATGCTCCGCAACAAAGAGAAGCCACCGCAATGAGAAGCCCGCGCACCGCAATGAAGAGTAGCCCCCGCTCGCTGCAACTAGAGAAAGCCCGCGGGCAGCAACAAAGACCCAGCGCAGCCAAAAATAAGTAAATTAATTAATTAAAATCTTGAGGATATTTTAAAAAAGAAAAAAGAAACAATTAGAAGTCTTCAGTCTCTCTCCTCAACCTTCCCTCCTTTCTTCTGTGACTTCCCCATCTCTCTCCCACCCACCCTTATTCCCTGCTTCTAGAATAGGAGTTGGAAATGGCATTTATACATTTGCTTCACAAGCATGTCCTAAGAAGCTACAGTTGTGGCATTCCCATTGCCATCGAGAAATGAAGGTGAATAAGGAGGCATTTCTCAGATTAGGATTCAGTGTGCCTGACCCCTGCTGTTTAGCATCAGGCAGTTCAGGACCAACGAAAATGAAGCAGTGTCCCAGCACTGAGAAGCGAGCAGTGGTCCTGTGGCATACCCAGCATGGCAATAAGGGCCATCATAGATGCAGTCTCTCTCTCTCTCGAGACTAGCTGTCCCTTCCCACCTGGGTGTACCTCTCTTCCTTTGCAACCAGAGTCCAATGACTAGGACCAGTAATGGTCAACTGCATAGCATAATGTGGCTTAATTCATTGCACAAATACAGATGGAATGTATGCATGTTTGTATGTGCCAAGTGCTGCCCTAGGCAGTGCTGAACAAACACCATCACTGCTATGACGAAGCTTTTGTCCTCTTCATGATCTGACCTCTGCTTACTTCTCCCTTCTCATCCATTCACCCTCAGTGTGCTCTATTAACGTCCAGTACAGTAGAGTAACCTACAGTCTCGTGAGCATCATTCATTATGGTCCATGTGTCTAGCGAACCTGGACCTCCTTCTACCCATTTGCCTGCCTAGCTTCCAGCCAAACATCAGGTCTCATTTCCTCCAGAAAATGGCCTCACCCTTCCTCTGATCTCACCGAAATGTGTCTTCTTGTCTTTCATCCATACTTTAACCTTTTCAATGGTAGAGACTGTGTCAGTATGGTCCACATTCTCCCTGACACATAGTGGGCACTCAAGAAACATTTGTGGAATTAATCACTGAATTCATTTTTATCCTTAAATAAGATCCATATATACTCATTTGCCCTTCATTTAATTTTTGTAAGACCCACAAGATAAGCTTTTAAAAGGAAGTAGAAAGATTGTGACATTTGTAACCTTATCACCCTAATTGTAGTGAGAATTAACACCTCTGTGTACTTTCTGACGAAAATCACCTCCTCTCCCTGTTATGCTTTTTAATAATAAAGGAACCCCTTGGCAAAATTAAATTGGAACTGTTAGAAATATTAGGTGGTTCTTTGTTGGAATCACTTCTGGAGAATTACCAAACCTGTGCTTTCCTTACCAAGTACAAATTAAAATTTATTTTAAAAATAATAAGAAGAAACAGATTTACAACTATGAAAAATTGACATGCATGTAGATAAACGTTCTAAGCCAATGGGTAAAAATGAAAGAGTGTGTTTCAGTGGTGTGAATAAGGGTATATTTTCCTTGTTGCAAAATATCCTTTAATATCTTATAATTATTTTTGATGGAACAAGCATTAAAAAGAAAAGCAATCTTCTTGAAAAAAGTACATATCCAGGAGGTTTTTGCTTTACTTGTGTGAGCTCAAGTAAATCAATTAAAAGTTTTCCCTGAGCAAACAAATATCTTTCCCATGCTTTTGTGTTGTATAGACCTTTTTTTTTAATCTCAGGCTTTTCATCAGCAAGATGTTCATTTACTTGTTCAACAGGTAAACATTAAGTATCTACTATAGGTCAGGCACTCTAATATGCACTTGTTTTCTCTGTATTAATAAAATGATTTGCAGTATATACATGTATCAAATCATCACTTTGTATACCTTGAACTTACACAATGCTGTGTGTCATCTGTATTTCAAAAAAGCTGGAAGAAAATATTGATGATGACAGATTTTTATAGCACTTTCTACCTCCCTAAGCTCTTCCTTATACGTGAGAACTACTGTCTTTCACAGTTCTATAAAGTAGGTAAGACATGTGTGTTAGAGAAACACTAGTTGCTGTAGCAAATATATTCCAAAGAGTCAGTGGCTTAGTTCTCTCTTATTTAACAGTCCTAGCTGAAGATTGCAAGTCAGGAGGTGTTTCTGTTCCACATAGTCTTTTAGGCGCCCAGGCTGGCAGCAGTTCTGCTGTCTTTGAGATAACATTTTTGATACCACTCCAGTCCTTCCCATCCCCACCTGGAAGTAAAGGGCCTTGAGCAAGAAACAGAGATGACAAATATCACTTGTGCTTACATTCTGTTGGCAAGAGCTTAATCACATAACCACACCAGCCTCAAGGGTAGTTTGGAATTGTCATCTAGTCTTGTACTCAGAGTAAAGGGAAGAATGGATTTGGGGGCATAGCTAACAGTCTGTGCCACAGGAGATATTTTTAAATTGCCATTTGTTAGATGAAAAAACGAAGGATCAAAGAGGTTGATGGGCTTAAAATCACCCAGTTAAGCATGAACTAACAGAACTAGCAATCTGGCTCCTCAATGCTAGATCAATATGTCTTTCATCACTTCACGTTGCCTAAAATTAGAGTGACAGCAAAAGACCGGCTCAGTGAAAGAATTGCCCATGGCTGTCCTGTGCACCAAGTTTGTGAACATGAACTGTCATAGCACAGTGCAGAATTTGGTATTCTTCTCTTGTTTAATTTGGTATTCTTCTCTTGCTTAATTTGGTATTCTTCTCTTGTTTAATTTGGTTCAGCCTTGACCAGAGATGGGATCTTCCTAGTGTTAGAAGAAAGACTAAATACTGCCTTATAAACACTTTAATGCAAGCAATATGTCTGGCTATGCACCAGCTCCAGGACAAGACAGAACAGACTAAAAAAATACGTACCCACATCGAAAACTAAAGCACAGTCCACAAGCATGAATATAGCTGGGGATCTCCTTTGTCTCTTCAGTTGCTCCCTGTCTGATGGCTCATTTAATGAATATTTATGGAGAGCTTATTATGTGGTAGGGACAGGGGCTAGAGAGAGGATCAAGAGAGACACAACTCCAGCCATTATGGAGCTCATTATAGACAACAACTAACCAAAACGGTTACAAATTGGGACAAAGGATGCTGAGAGACAGAGAAATGGTGGGAGTTCTATTTCAGAGATGGCTTCTGGAAAAGCATTTCTAAGGAGGTAACATTCAAACTGAATCCCAAAGGATAAGGAGTCGGTCATGCTGAGAACAGTGGGGAGAGCCTTCCAGACAGAAGACCAGTATATGCAGTGGTTCTGAGCGAGGAAGAATGTTACACATTCAGAGAACTGAAGGTGTCCCTTTTGACGAGGGATACTGAGTGAGTGGAAGGTGGTCAAGGTAATACTGGCCAAAGTGTTCTTACATAACTCTCACAACAACCTGTGAGGTGGGTTACTATTCATCATCCCCATTTTACAGATAAGGAAACTGAGGTATAAAGAAGCTAAATGGTTAAATAACTAGCCTAATGGCACCCAGCTAATAAACAGGGGGCCAGGATTTAAACTCAAGGAGTCTAGTTCCAGAGCCTGTCCCTACTTCACTGCATTATCCTGACATACCACCAGAGCAAGACTTAAAACCTTCCACTCTATCATAAACAAAATTTTTCTCCTTTAAAACAAAAATACCTCTCTTCCCTTAGTAAAAGGCTCTTAACCTGAGGTCTCTGGATCCCTCCCTCCTCCAAGGGAACCTTGGCTAGAATTCAGCGGGGCTGATGAAGTTGGAGATATATAACATATATTATTTTTATGTGGAATAAATATTATATATGAAATATATTTCAATCAAAATTACACTTAATTTTATGCTGAATTCAATATACGAATTACACTTAATTTTATTTTTACTGAAATGTAACATTTCTTTCTACTATGACTGTAAGTACAAAAGCTCACTACTCTTAGCAGTTCTTGTGACTTTGTCACTAGAATCACAGGTAATTTTTAATCACATAACAGTTTGTTGAAGATACCTTGAAATATCATTTGCACTCATCACCACTTTCAAATTATGGTAGTTATTATTCTTGCCAGTAAATCCTACCGTTTAATGCATCGATAAAGAAACACCTGTATACTTCTATCATGAAATTTTAAGAACTTTTGGTATGTGTTTTTTAATATAACTTGATTATTTTGTAATCTTACATATTTTCCCTTTTGCATTTGAAAACATTCTTGAGAAGGACCATAGGCTTCACCAGACTGCCAAAGGAGACTTTGGCACAAAAAAAAGGAAGGACCTTCCCCTGACCCTTTCTGTGTTTAAACTTTTGCCCTCCTTCTCTACGTAACTAGATTTCTAGAACAGTCCATACGGATTGTACTTTCTCACGTCTCATTTGTTCCACAGTCCACTGTTTCCTGGCTTTCGCACCCAACCTCTTTTCACAAGATGGTAACTCTAAGATCACTGGAGTCCTCTGAGGTTTAACAGATACTTTTCAGTATCTCTTTTCCCTGAAATCTGTAGAATTTTGCCACTGTTGATCTCATTTTTCTTCAGGGGACACTCTCTTGCTTCAGCTTCAGGAAAATCACCCTTTTCTTTTCCTTGCCTACTTTGCAAGTGCGTTTACTGACTACTCTGCTAATCGCTCCTCAGAAAATAATGTTCCTAATGTTCTTCTTGGGAAACCACATCTACTCCTAAGACTTCAACTGCCCCTGTACACTGATGATTCCAAGCCCAGCCGCTTCTTCTAAGCTTCATTTCTGAGTTCCCAGCTGTCCAAAGATAAGTTTCACCACCATATCCCAGAGGTACCTCAAACTCAGCACATCAAACATGAACTCCTCTATTGCCTCCACCACCAAACCTGCTTTTTTCTCCTGCATCTGCATTTTGTTTATGGACATCAGTCCCTTCTGATCACCCAAACTAAGACCCTTAGGGTTTCCCTCAATTGCTTCCCCTCACTCACTCCTACTTCTACTGAACCAATAGTTCCTATTGGTCCATTATTGAGGAAGTCAGGTTGATATAGCCCAAGGATGATGTGTACTACTGAGACATAAATAAATGTTCTAGGTATAAGTTTTATGAGTATTTTAATTTATGACCCCCTTGAAAATTATGCTGTGGTTTTTATTTTATTGAGATATAATTGACATATAAGATTACATTAGTTTCAGGTATACAACATGAATAAATACATGTCTGTATTGTGAAATGATCACCAAAGTCTGGTTAACATCTATCACCACACATAGTTACAATTTTTTTCTCTTGTGATGAGAACTTTCAGGATTTGCTCTGTGACTTTTAACTATCTTTCCCGGGCCCACAACTTCTACCAGGAGTCTGATAGCTGAGTTATGACTTAAAATTCCAGTTTTAATGGTTCTCCTCTCTTTCCCAGTGTGGAACGTGTTGAAGAAATGGGCCACGTTCCTCTGCCCAGTGTCACATACAACTTCTTCCCTTGCTGGCTGGGGGTTTCTAACCTTTTTTCCAATGAGAACAGGATGAGGAAGGCATGGTGGTCGAGAAAGTTCTTACATGACAAATACTGTCATAAGCCAACCCTTGCTCTTGAGGGTTGACAAGTGTTTACCCTTTGATGGTTCTTCTGAGGACACCACCCTACCACCCCCACTGATGGAAGTGACTCATCTACATTCCTTTTGATGAGAGCAAATGCATCTGTGTCCTTCGATGAGTTTATGTTTCTTCACGCCACAGTAGTTCAGCAGCACATCAGCTTCTTGGCTTGAGTTGTGTTTTCCCTTTTTAAGTGTCCTCTTGGAGGAGATCTTAGCTCCTCCACACCAGCTCTCTCGCTCAGGATGGCCCAGATCTGATCCAGGGGAAATGCTGATACAGTCCTTGCACAGGCAAATGAGGGCAGACTGTCTCTAACATTAAAATCTTTTGTTTAGTCTGCCAGCAGAGCAGTTAGCACGCCGAAGGTTCTGGCTCTTTACCTATCTCACTTTGTCCCGCAAGCTCCTAGAGACATATGTCGAGTTGTTTGAAAGTTCCTTGAAGCCTCCTCCCTAGACTCGGAATCAGAAAGCAGCCCCTCCTTTCTCTCCTCCCAAGCAAAGAGAGGCAAATTAGAATGTCAGGGACTCGTGCCCATCTTTTTTTATAGAAAAACTCCTTCTAAAACTTTTTGATTGAAGTATACATATAGAAAAGACCATATACATTAACTGTGTACAGCTCTCTGAATTTTCAAAAATTGAACACACCCATGAAACTAATACCCAGATCAAGAAATAAAACATGACTTGTATTCCCAGAAGCCTTCCCTATGTTCCCTTCCAGTGGCTACCCCTGTCCAAGGGGTAACACAATTCTCAATTCTAGTGGTAAAGAATAGCATCATCTGTTTTTGTTCATCATATAAATAGAATCATTCATTATGTACTCTGTGTGTGTGACTCCTTCATTCAACATTATACGTGTGGATGATGCATCCATATTGTTGTCTGCAGTCTTAGATGGTTTATTCTCATTTCTCTCAATTGGTCAACATGTGAACATATCACAATTTATTTCTGCATTCTGCAGTTCATGAGTATTTGGGTAGTTTCCAGTTTGCAGCTACTCTGTAAAAAGTTCTGTTCTAGATTATATCAGACATATTCGGGTGAACAAAACTATACATTTCCATTGGTACGTATTAGGAGTGGATTTGCTGAGTAGGGTAGGGTAGACTGTATTAGTTTGCTAGGGCTACCATAACAAGGTACCAAATACTGGCTGGCTTAAACAATAGCACTTATTTTCTCACAGTTCTGGAAGCTAGAAGTCTGAGATCAAGGTGTCAGTAGTGTTGGTTTCTTCTGAGACCTCCTTCATGGCTTGGAGATGTCTGTCTTTTCCCTGTATTCTCTCACGGGCTTCCTTTTTTATGTCTCTGTCCAAATTTTCTCTCCTTATAAGGATACCAGTCATAGTAGATTAGGGCCCACCCTAATGACCTCATTTTAACTGAATTACCTCTTTAAGATCCCATCTCCAAATATGGTCACATTCCGACGTACTAAGGGTTAGGACTTCAGCGTATGAATTTGGGGGTGGGGAATACAATTCAGTCTGTACATATGTGTTCAGCCTTAGTAGATTCTTCCAGTGTCTCAAAGTGGTTTTAATAATAAACCCTCCTTCCAGGAGTGTATAAGAGTTCTGGTTGTTCCATATCCTCACCAACACTTGATATTTTGTTTTAAAGAAATCTTTAGGCATATGCTCCCAACCTTTATGTGCTCTTGGTATGACTGAGGGGTCAAGATAATGAAACTGGCTTCGCACTTCTTTTGCAAACCTTGTGTTGCATGTGCAAGGCTCGTGGCATCTCCCTTTGGGATGTGGCATCTGTCGTCTTCACAGAAAACTTCATTCTGAGACCATGTTAACTAGATCTAGAATTTTTGCTTGCTTGTTTTTACATCCTTAGGCAGAAAGGTAAGTTGGCAATGCCAGTGCCTTCATTTAATTTTTGAAATTTGACTGTCTCTCCCACACCTGCCCCAGCATTTTGAGAGTAACTCACACCAAAAAGGAGATGTTACCAGAAATCTCTAAGAAGTTAGATCTCTTGATTCTGATGTTGGGGCCGCAGCTCTCAGGGTGAACCCTGATAATAATGCCTCTCAGGGGATGTTGACTCACCTGGAGATGTCTTACAGCCCCAAGAGCAGTGGCTGTTCATTTGGGGCTGCAGCAATTTTCCCTTCCTCAGACCCTCCCCCATAGCTGGGCCGTGCACGTTTGCTTTTGCACCATCATCTCCAATGGGAGGCTTCTGGAAGGACTTTTCCTAACCTTCTGATGACATTTAACGTACATTGAGGTTCATTGCAAAATAAGTATTTTAAAACATTTATCCAAATTCCCGAGGTGACACACCCAGTGAAAATCAGAGCTCGGTTCAAAGGCTGTGCTAATGTCAAAACTCCTGCTCTTCCTTAACTGGATTCACAGATGGACACAGAATTAGTGCAGGGAAACTTAGTTACCTTAGTTTGGTATTAACTGAAGTAATAATATTCCCATATTACTACTAAGGAATCTTATCTTTTCTTGATTTGACTGAACCAAATTGGTAGGACACAACCACAGAAAGAAGTTAAAATTTGCAACCAAAGAGAGTAGATTATATCACACAGATCTCAAAACTGTAATTGGCCCTTTATCAAGAGCCACTGGTACAAAACCATTAATGGAGGAATTTAAGAGATTTCCTTCCTGTTACATGTCTGCTGTGGATTTAAGGGAGATATTTTCTGTCATAAACATCTATACCCCCAACTAGAAATTTATGTAGAACATAAATCACTTTACGCCCCTGTATTGACATATTAGTTCAAAACACTGCTGGCATGCGGGTGAGAGAGCAGCAGGGAGGAAAATTAGATGATCTGCTGATAATCTGCTAATTTACAAGTTGAGAGAGGGTATTCTGGCTTGACACCACTTTAATTTCTCCACGTGGCCAAGCACAAAACAGCAGCTGAGGTGGTGGTTATGGAATTCCTCCAAGACGGAAATGTGAGACCAGCCCTTCTCTCCTCCTTTTCTGCAGATACTGACCTGCAGAGACTCTATCGGCAACTAGAAAGTGCCTTATGTTTATCAAGAAATTAATGAATTTATTCTCTTTTTTTTAATAGAAATCATGTTATATTGGAACTATTTGGGATAGCAGACAAGATGTATAATAAGTGATTTTAAAGAGCAATATGGCTCCTCCAGGCAGAAGGCAGTGGCTGGGGGTAGAGCTGAAGTAGAAAGATCAACTTACCTTTTTAAGGAACATCTCTAGCAACCTCATCTATTGCATTTTTTTGCTAAGTCAAATATTTACCCCTGGTGTATATGATTTGATGGAAAGAACAAATCCTCAAATTCATAAAGAGTTTCACTCCTGACACTAATTTAGTATTCTTGGTTTGGAATGTGGCTTAATTTTTACTACTATATGAATGAATAGACTACACACGTGTGTGTGAATGTGTGTGTATGTATACATATAAAGAAAGGAAGGGGTTTTCCTGGTGGCGCAGTGGTTGAGAGTCCGCCTGCCAATGCAGGGGACACTGGTTTGTGCCCCGGTCCGGGAAGATCCCACATGCCGCGGAGCGGCTGGGCCCGTGAGCCATGGCCAATGAGCCTGCGCGTCCGGAGCCTGTGCTCTGCAGCGGGAGAGGCCACAACAGTGAGAGGCCGGCAAAAAAAAAAAAAAAAATGAGGATTTATTAAAGCGTGGGTGAGTTGGGTGGATGTCCCACAATTCGTTTAACTTTATAGTCAATGAAGGGTATGTGGCTTGTTTCCAGTCTTGGGCTATTGCAAATATCGATAAAGCTGCTATGAACATTAGTGTACAGACTTCTGCATGAATAAACGTTTTCATTTTTCTGGGACAAACATCCAGTAGCTTTCTTTTTAAAAGAACATTGGTTCTCAAAAATGAAAATAAATAAATAACAAAAATTAAATGAGTTAATAGAGAATATTTAGCACATTGTTGGACTAGTAAAGTGCTTATTCATGTCAACATGCAGTAAAATTTTTCTACTATGTAAACAGGTACTCTTCTAGACACAGGGGGTACAAAGATAAAAAGATACAGACCCTGCCCTCAACAAACTCACTCATCCTAATTAGACAGAAAGAGAGGGAGGGTACCAGTTATCAGCCTTAGGCTGGAAGAGGCAAGATGATGGAATAGTTATAGGAACTCAGAAGGGGACAGTCATGTGGCAAGAGCCACTGACAAGAGCTGTGGCCTTTGGTCAAAGGATGCAACCCTGGAGACCCGCAGTGAGGGCAGCTGGGGAATCAATACCCTGAACTCCTCTCCTCCCTCCCCCTAGTCTTCTCCCAGCACTTCCCGTTGGCAGGACCCAACCCAACTGGAAGCCAGAGGACAGAGGACCCTGTGATGCCGTCCGTGCAGGTCAGTGCCTAGGAGTACGGAGCATGATGGGAAAGGGTGCAGAGCAAAGCTAGAGGAATCAGTAGACTAGATCCAACCCACACACGCACACCCAGCTTTGAATCCACTGTTTAACTTTAGGCAAGTTGCTTAATTTCTCTGCACCTCAGGTTGCTCACTGCAAAACAAGTGTCATAATGATAGTTATGCAGGTTATCGGAGCATAAACTAGACGATGTCTCGAAAATGCCTGGCAGAGCGCCTGGAACGTGGTAGGCATCATTGAATGTGCTCCAGCCCCACCCCCAGCTGATGACAGTTCCCTGCACTTGTGGCTGTTTTATAGTCTTCATGTATTTCCCAGGAGCATGGTCTCTCCTAGTATGGTCCCTAGACCATGTGCTTTAGAGACACCTGGGGTCCTTTTCATCACGCAGGTTCATGGCCCCCACCCCAGTCCAACTGAATCACGAGCAGAAGGATGAGAATCTTCATTTCGGATAAGTTTCCCCAAGTGATTTTCATGCACAATGAAGTTTGGGAACCACCGTCCTAGAAGTCCATATTTCTAATTGACGCCCACTTAGGTGAAGTAGAGGTGAGATTTATTTGTACTTGGCAGCCATTAGGTATAGTTCCAGCCCACCAGCTCTGGGAAGAGGGCTCTGAGACCAGGACACTAACGGTCTGTCTTGCAGTGTTAGGCCGTGCTGATTCTCCATTTTGCTGGCTTTATTAATACCCGAGGAACAATGTTCCCAGGTTTTTAATTAAAAATTCTCCAACATCCAGACTCTAATTATTTTCTAGGTTGGATATCGGCTTGGTTAGTAGCTGTCTCTGACCCCTACCTTTCAGAGAAAATTTAATAAGCAGAGCAGAAGCTGTTAAAGGGAATAAAAAGCTTTGTGGTTGAGAATAGGTCAATTCTGAGTATAAACAGGAAGAGGCCAAAACTCAGAATAAGACCAGAGGTTCTAGGACCTTGCTTTAGTTTGTTAAGGAAAATATAAGGAAATTAATCAGCAGTCCGGGACAGACACTGAGCTCATGGCTTGGGTCTTGAATTGGTTAGATCTCAGATTGGCTGCGATAGATTGGAAAGAGCAGGAGCTTAGACAAGAGAGAATTTTATTTGCTTCTCATGTAGAACTAGAGGCGGGCAGAGCAGGCCTGGGAGGGCGGTTTTTCTCCACAAAGTTCTCGAGGACTCAGGCTTCTATGGCTTTTGGTCCTGCTCTCCCCCAAATGTGGCCCACGTCCTCATGTTCCAGGATGGAATGCCAGTTGTCACATCCATGTTCCAAACTGCAGGAAAGGGGGAAGAAGGTACAAAGAGTATGGAGCAGCTGACTTCTAAAGAAGGTTTAGAATCTGCCACACAACACATCTGATTACATCAGTTTGGCCAGAACTCATTCACATGGCCACACCAAACTACAGGTCTAGCTTGGAAACAATATACTACCAAATGGATGATACATTGAGGACAGCTAAGAGTCACTGCCATCGGTTCTGCATCCTGAGAAACTTTGGACCTTCTTTTCCCAATGGAATGGTTATCATTCAGGGTCCATACAGGAACCCAGAAACCACTCCTGGTATATTTCGAAGAGAAAACTTAAGACAATTTGCAGCACAAGTGCAAAAATGAGACAACCCAGAGGTTAACAGCAGTGGGAAGCTTCTACCTTCCCTGGGGCTGGAGGGATAAACGAAGAGACAGAGTTTAGAAGTCAGGGTTGGTTGGCAGAACTTGGAACCCCAGTCGGCCATTCCAGTGGGAGCTAGAGCCAGGAGATGCCGTCCCTGCCCTAGATGCCACCAGTAGCAAAGTGATCCAGGAAGAAATATGCTGGCCTTTCCCTTCTTCTGCCCCTCAGTCTCTTTCTAGTGCCTTACGCTGGCTAGAACTGCCTGGAAGCCAGAGGGCAGGGACATCTGGGAAATGTAGTTTCACGCAAACAGAGTAGGCAAAGAAGAGGAAAGTATGGCTCTGAATGAAAGCAACCAGGTGACTAGAGCAGCACCAAGTCCAAGTTGTGGACCAGGATAAATTACTAATAATTGATACCTGGCTAGACATTTTTTCTGGATGAAAATTTTGCAAAACAAAAGCGTCCTTCTGTTGAAAGCAGGGACTTAAACAGATCTTAGTACATCAGTGTTCACAACAGCGTTGTTCACAATTGCCAAAAAGTGGAAACAACCTAAATGTGCAACAACAGGTGAATGGGTAAACAGAATGTGGTATATACATAAACTGAATATTATTTAGTCATAAAAAGGGATGAATTTCTGATACATGCTACAACCTGGATGAACCTTGAAAACATTATACCAAGTGAAATAAGCCATACACAAACGAACAAATACTGTTTTATTCCACTTATATGAGGTACCTAGAATAGGCAAATTCACGGTGACAAAAAGTAGATGTTACCTGGAGCTGGGAGTTGGAGGACAATGGAGAGTTATTGTTTAATGGGTACAAAGGTCAGTTTCTGGGTTACCTGTTAACAAGGAGGGGGGTCAGGGTGGTCAGGATATACTCGACTATGTCTAAAACAGCTCGGAAATGTCATCAAGAACAAACACTAAAGATGGTTGTTGACTTTTGCACCCAGGAAGGTATCGGCTGCCTCAGTAAGGCTGTTTCTGTGAATGGAAGGAGACTCTACACTGAAATGGGATGAGCAGAACAGTCCTTTCTGCATTTCTCCATTTGCTGGCTCAACAGAAGCAGTAAATAAACCCTATTCCCAGAAACTATGCTGATACACATTGATGATGGCGGCACACAAATTAGGAGGTAAACAAAAAGCTGTGTAAATTTCAAGCTTCATTAGAAACACAGGCAGAAAAAAAAAAAAAAATTAACATCTGCCAAATAGAAAAGGTCAAAATTGGAAGGGAAAGACACTTTCTTTTTGAGATCCTAAGAAGTTACTGCCAACGTCAAGGACATGAGAGGATTCTGTTTCCTTGTTGACTTTGTGAATCATAGAATTCTTGTAAAAACTCTCTTGTCAATATCTCCTCGAATCAGATATATGGGGTGATGGAGGATGAGCTGCATGTTCTTTCTCCTGGAAAAGGAAACCATACAGCGTTTGGAGTAGAGCCACAAGATTCCATTCCAGAGCTGTCTTCTATTTTGTCCCTTACATGTAACTTTTTTTTTTAAGAACCTCCAATAATATTTATGGCTTTGGCATAATGCATACGTAGTTTCTTTTGAAGACTTCACAATATAAGTTGTCTCTGACATGGAATGGCATAATAGTCTTGTGTAAAAGACCTCGGCCCTTTAATCCCTTCGTAAAATGTGTTGCATGCCCCAGATCAAGTCCAGGAAATGCACACATGTCTTTCTTTTAGTTGCTTGTGTTGAGGGGGATGATGCACAAAAGAAAACAGATATTCCTCATAAGTTCTTTTTTATGTCATGGCAGTGCGCATTCTGGGTCTTTGATGATGGATGAGCCTTCATTTGTAAATTTAATGCCATATGTATTAACTTAGTTTCCTTCCAGGCATTTTGTATTAGTGAGCATCACATATGGCTTTATAATGCTCCAGTACCAGATGCCTGGTTGTTCTTTGATTCAATATATGCAGGAAGAAAAGATGTAAAAGATGTATGGTTATGTATACCGTGACTCTTTGGCTAGATAATCGGTCAGAAGTTCCATCCTACCTGGTGGCAAGGGACTGACCTAGTTGACTTCTCAGGCTCCTGTCTCTAGATGTTATGATCCTGTGGCATATTTCCCGAGGTATTAAATTTGAAGAGTCAATCACTAGATGCAATCAATCCACCCTCCCTCCCCCAAAACCAAACAGGTATTTGAAGTATGCATCCATATACACATATACGCATCTCAAGAACAACAGAGTTCTCTTTGCGAATGGAAATATAGTCATTGATAAATTACATTACTGAACTCCAGGCATTAGTTACAGTGGAAAGTGAGAAATTGTAGGAAACTTTTAAAATCAACATGGATTATGGCTTGAATTAATTGTGTTGCTCAGGGCACTATGCAGGCTATCACTTGATTATATTCAATTTATCTCTTTATATACCACCACTTAGTCTCCAAATGTTTCATCTATGCTCGTTGTGTTTTCTCCAGCTCTCTCATAAGCTCTTTGAGATCAGAGCTCATGTTACACAGTAGAGACTCAATAAATACATTATAAATAAATAAAGGAGGCTACGGCCAGAGCTGGGTGGCGGCGCTGGGTGCTGCCGGAGGAGTCTGGCAGAGCCCAAGGCGGTGGCACTGTGGAGTCACTGGAGTGGAAGTGTCCAAGTTGGAGAACTGTTACCTTGCAAGATTTGTGGAAGGGCATCCTTTCCAGTGGCATTAAAAAAACATGGACCTATTTGCCAGAAAACTGCCACTAAAAAACGGAAGACTTTTGATTCAAGCAGACAAAGAGCTGAAGGAACGGATATTCCAACAGTAAAGCCTCTTAAACCCAGGCCTGAACCACCAAAGGAGCCATCTAATTGGAGAAGAAAGCATGAAGAGTTCATTGCCACCATAAGAGCGGCTAAAGGCCTCGGTCAGGCCCTTAAAGAGGGTGGCAAACGTCCTCCCCTCCTCCACCTTTTTATGATCCTGATTACATTCAGGGTCCATATTGCCAGAGGAGATTTAATGAAAATGCAGCTGATAGACATATACATTTCTGTAAAGAACAGGCAGTGCATATTAGTAATACAGGCAAATTTTCTACTGATGCCAAGGGAAACTCGACTTCTCGGACACAGTGTAAGGCACCTGCACTTAAAAAGTCCCGTTCTCCTTTAACCGCCTCATCAGGATCTTCACGATTACCACAGCCAAGTGGCACTAGCAAAACTGTTGTAGGTGTTCCTTCGGGTAAAGTGTCTTCAGTTAGCAGCTCTTTCGGAAACAAACTTCGGACCTTGTCTTCCTCCCATAAAGGGATAGCAGCCCCTCGCATAGGTAAGATGGACAAGTTAGGCCCTCCACTCCGAACTGGAAGACATGCAGAGGTTGCATGACAGTGATGCGAAATCAGACAGTGCCATCAAAAGACATGAGTTATTACCCATTTAGAAATCCTGCCTCAAGTGTGCTCGCAAGCAAAAGAAAAACATATACTGAGAGCTACATGGCCAGGGTCTACAAGTAATTTTATTGAAAAAATAACACAACAGCCTTCCTCGATTGAGGGCTACCGTTCCCCAGGCCATTCCTCACACGCTTAAAACACAGAGTTTGCACGGTAAGGAATTCTTTTTAAAAGTCATTTCTCTGTAGAAATCACACTCTGCTCCAACATCACGGACTAGACTGTTTACAAGCGTTCACATTTTAAGTATTCCTTTATGATTGTTCTCTCCTTTCCATCCCTACCCAGGGCCTCCAGTACTTTTCTCTTACTGATCCTGAAGGGATGGGTATGCTGTAGAGCAAGGGGTGGTGGGCTCCTGAGAGCTACTGACATTTTAAGTATTCCTTTATGATTGTTCTCTCCTTTCCGTCCCTACCCAGGGCCTCCAGTACTTTTCTCTTACTGATCCTGAAGGGATGGGTATGCTGTAGGGCAAGGGGTGGTGGGCTCCTGAGAGCTACTGGCAGCAGCCCTAGGGTGCTGTCCCTACCACAGGGTGGCAGATGTGTGAGGGCAAGGGGGGTTGGACACGGTAGGTGAGATGCGGCAACGCCCCCGTAGGCACAGGCATCCAGAGCCCTCTCAGTTGGGGTGGGGGCCAACAGCTAGTTGCAGTGGGGAGTGCCCTATTAACAGCCAGCAAACTGTCCATCCATCTGGGGGGTGGGGGGGAAACAGATGGGCAGGTAGGCAGGAAGAATCAGGCTTGTTCTGCCCCCAGCTTCGATCCAACACAGGAGGAATTGAGGTAGCAAACGGCTGAAATGCTCCAACGGGAAGGAAAGGAAGTTCCCACTGTGCACAGCTCCCACACCCTGGGGCTGGAAGAAGGCAGACCTTGCTTGTAAAGCGCTGTAGCCTCCAGCAGCGTTGGGCCCTGGGCAAGCTTGCAAGAAAGCAGGCCAGGCGAGGGCACAGGAGCCGGGCATTCCTGACCAGCACATGCCCTGCCATGCTCCTCGGGGGGATTGCTGGGGAAGGGGGACTGGGAACAACGCCGTCAGCCCTTGCCGGCCACCGGCCAACTCCTGTCCACATACAAACCAACACCCAACCAGCACTGTAGGGCGGCCCTGCTCACCGTTGAAGGTTCCAGGCCAGGGGAGTTTATTCAGGGTTGTGGGCCCAGCCTAGGTTCCTCGATGGAAGCCACACCTGGAGCCTGGGGGGGTTCTTGCTGGGGCCAGGGGGTGTTTATAGCTGCCACCCCCCAGGCTCACACCTCATAGGGGATCGCAGGGAAATCCACGTGGATGCGAGGAGGGATCCAGCTTCCGATGCCCTGAGGAATCAGGTTCTCACGCACCCGCCTCCGCTTGGCCTGCTTCTGCCCGTTCTTGGTGACGACTGTCTCCTCATAGAGCTCGTGAGCCATATCCCCGTCCTCGGCATAGAACATGGAGCCGCGGCGGCGCGTGACTCCGAAGGGGGTCACGACCAAAGCTTGCTCAGCGACAGCCACCTCTGGGCTGCCGAAGCGAAGGGCTGCAGGCCGTGAGCTTTGTGGCCGCCGGCGCGGCCCCACGGCCGCTTCGCTCCCACAGGGCCGTCGGCGCCGCCTTCCGCAGGCTCCGCTGTCTCCAACATTTTTTTTTTAATGAAAGAAGAATAGGAAAAGGAAAGATGAGAATTAAAATATACAGTGAAAAAAGGAATGGGGTTAGTCCAAAATGTGTGGCATGAGACCCTGTAGATGGACTAGCCCCAGGCCACAAAGTGGAGTTTGAACTTTGTTGTAGGAGCCAAAGTACAGGAGAGGATAGGAGTAGTTACCTGATTCATGATGTCTAAAACAGAAAAATATATCACTTTCTCTGTGAAAGTACAACTGGTTCTGAGGCCTCAAAAGTTCTCCTTTGATTTCTCATAAGGAGACACCAGATAACTTGTTAACTTCTTAATTAACATCCCTACTGAATCCATAATAAATATGGCAATGGACTTCATAGGGCGTTTTTTTTTTAAGATGCCCTCAATGCAGGCCTATAACGTGACATCCTGTGATCCCCAAAACCAGTTGTGATGTGGGTGTGTTATGTGTAGCTCTATATATTGTCTGCTTTTGTTGTAAGCATGTAACATGTACATATTCATTATTCAGATTTAATCCAGGGATAGATAGATTTTCAAGTATCTAAGATGCTAGCTCTCCATCCTGGTTGCCCATTAGAAAGAAGCATCTGTGGAGCTTCCTAAAAATGAACACATCAGGGTCCCTCCCTGAGAGTTTGATTTCTTTAGTTTGGAGAGTGGGATCTGGGCATCTGCCATTTGGAAAGTTTTCAGAGTGGTGCCTGGGCATAACATGAGGATCATAAAGGAATTGGTGAATTGCTATCTTTTCAGCTAGATTCTTTAATAAATAATGTTTGTCTCAAAAATAAATAAATAAAAATTAAAAACAAATAAAGGAGCAAAGGACTAGATGAACATGGCTACAGATTCAAGATGCCACCATTTACATTACAAGATGTGACCTAAGAAATTTAACAACTGAAGATGTTCCCCCTTCTTCCTTGGAGGTCATTCATTTTCCCCTCCTCTGGCTTCCATGAATAATATAGATGTTTAATTTTTCCCCCTTTGGTCCTTTGCCCTTTGAATCCACCCCAGCAAAAACGCTCAACTCTATGGCACTAGAAAATATTGTGAAGAGCTTTACCATGTTCCAACATTTGTGTATTTATATACTTATTTTATTCTTGGTCTTCGTTTGAGCTTTTAAAATTTTTCTTAGTTTCCACTGTCATTTTCTACACATGTTGTCTCTGCCTTCTTTTTGACAGCTAAGGTACCTTGTTTTTTTCATAAATTTTATTTATTTATTTTTGGCTGTGTTGTGTTTTCATTGCTGCCCGCGGGCTTTCTCTAGTTGCGGTGTGTGGGGTCTACTCTTTGTTGTGGTGCGTGGACTTCTCATTGTGGTGGCTTCTCTTGTTGCAGAGCAGGGCTCTAGGCACGCGGGCTTCAGTCGTTGTGGCACAACGGCTCAGTAGTTGTGGCTCACAGGCTCTAGAGTTCAGGCTCAGTAGTTGTGGCACGCGGGCCTAGTTGCTCTGCGGCATGTGGGATCTTCCTGGACCAGGGGTCGAACCCATGTCCCCTGCATTGGCAGGCAGATTCTTAACCTCTGTGACACCAGAGAAGTCCCTAAGGTACCTATTTTAAATGAGATGCTCCTAAAATACAGGTCAAGGACTCCCTACCTGTAGAAAAACTCTCTAAGGATAACATAAGGAACTAGTGACAATGGTTATGTCTAGGCAGTGTAGAAACGTGGAGGAGAGTGTTTCCTTTTCATTCAATAACCGTCTGTTTGAATCATTTTTGTCCATGAACGTGCATTGCTTTTATCATTTATAAACTGGTTAAAAGATAAAATATCTATACTCATCATGGCAATTCTAGCAGGTCTTAAAGTTTTAATGAAATATGAATGCAGTTAGTTTATGCATATGTTTATTCTAAACAAATGAACAATCTTATTGTTCTAAGATGCCACACTTAATGAATCCAGTATCCCACCTTTTGAAGCATCTTACAGGTATCTGAGATTAAATACTGGTCAGTGATTCATACTGGGGTACGTTTATGGGTGGAAGATGACTGAGCTGCTTTTGTATCTGTAGCTTTCCGCTTTGAATGACACACCCCCAGTGAGCATTTTAATAACACAGGAAGTGTTTCCGTCAGTGGGTCAAGAGAACCACTTCCATCACAGCTTTCTGTACTTTTATTCATTTTCTTCACTCGTGGCAGTGTTCACACTTGGAACCCGTTTCACATGCTAAGGGTCCTCCACCTCGACTACAGCTTTTTGCTAATTCTTCACATCCCATGGTCCCACCACATTTCACTCTTTGCATTTCCAAACTTTCTCTTCAAGGTTTTCATGTCATTTTGGTCCCAGGGTTTCATTCCCATGTCAGTCTATCTGATCCTGCCTCTCATTTGTCATTAGCATTTCTACTCTGTCTTGTTTATTTTGAGTTTCTGCAAATAGTTCAACCATTGTCAGGCATGTTTTAACCTTCAAGTAAATAAATGTCTGCCTAGAAGTGCATAAAGTTATTTGACTCCATAAAAGAATACTCACAAACACATGCTGTTCTTCATAAACATTCTGTGTTACTGTATTAAGTTGATAATTGGTAAGATGTTTAAATTTGCACATTGTAGAAACTGTAAGTTTAATTCCCAGCAGAGTAAGTGTATAAATGCTCAGATTCATACACGATTCTACAGAGATGCACTGTTTATCTGTAATCTGTAACATTTAAAAATTAGCCAAAAAGGCTGAAAGAGGGTTCTTCCTATGTTTTCCTCTAAGAGCTTTATAGTGGCCCGTCTTACATTTAGGTCTTTAATCCATTTTGAGTTTATTTTTGTGTATGGTGTTAGGGAGTGTTCTAACTTCATTCTTTTACATGTAGCTGTCCAGTTTTCCTAACGCGTGTATGTGGAATCTAGAAAACTGGTACAGGTGAGCCTATATGCAGGGCAGGAATAGAGACGCAGACATAGAGAATGGACGTGTGGAGACAGGGTGGCGGGGGAAGTGGGATGAACTGGGAGACTGGGATTGACCTATATACACGACCAGGTGTAAAACAGATAGCTAGTGGGAACCTACTGTGTAGTACAGGGAGCTCAACTCAGTGCTCTGTGGTGACCTAGATGGGTGGGATGGGGGGTGTCGGAGGTCCAAGAGGGAGAGGATATATGTATACATTAAAGCTGATTCACTTCGTTATACAGCAGAAAGTAACACAGCATTGTAGACCAGCTATACCCCAGTTTTAGAAAAATAAATGCATAGTAGGTAGTCAAAAAAAAGGCGTGAAAGATCCCCTCCCCCAGTGATTCTCCAACTTCAGTGTGCCTCAGAATCACCCGAGGAGCTTGTCGAAACACTGATTGCTGAACTACTGATTCAGTCGGTCTTCAGTGGAGCCTGTGAATTTTCCTTTCTAACAAAATCCTAGTTGATTCTGATTCTGTTGATCTGGGACCAGATGTTGAGAACCATCGCTATCCCAGTACTCCTCCTGAGCACACAGGAACACTGCATTTCCCAGCTGTGCTTATACTTATGTTAAGACCAAATGACTAGGTCTGGCCCAGTGGCATGTGTATGCCACCTCCAAATTGGGCCACACAGCTCCCTGCGTCGTTCTCCACTCTCTCTCGCCCCTTCCCTGGGCAACAGTGGAGACTATGTATTCAAGATGGTGGCCTGCCGAGATGGAGGGTCCCTAGATCTGTGAGTTTGTGATGGAGGAAAGCTGCCTTACTCACGTAAAGCTGTCATATGAAAGAAGAATAATCCTTTGTTATTTATATCAAGTCATTGAGTTTCAGGGCAGCATTGCCTAACTCACCCTGATATACATGACTTTCACGTGGTCATGAGATGAGCCAGTTGCCCAGCTCTGAGGCAACTTTTACTATGCAAATTTTAGAGATTGAATCAATCTACCATCTACGCTTCCCCATCCAAAAAAAAAAAAAAATCTATTTAAATTGACTTATATGTACTTAGCTTAGAGCCACGTGTCTGTAGGCTACAAAGAGATTGTTGCTAATCTTTCAGAACATCTCCTAAAGCCACTTTGGTACATTTTGGGGTGATGATCTTTCATCTGAACTTTTCCAACTGCCAACTCCTTGGACTCAATCAATATTCTTGATTCTTTTCCCTCATAGGTTATTACAAAATATTGAGTATAGTTCCCTGTGCTATACAGTAGGTCCTTGTTGGTTATTTTATATATAGTAGTGCGTATACGTTAATCCCAAACTTCTAATTTTTCCCTCCCCCGCTTTCCCCTTTGGTAACCATAAGTTTGTTTTCTATGTCTGTGGGTCTATTTCTGTTTTCTGTATAAGTTCGTTTGTGTCATTGTTTTAAATTAGGTTCCACATATAAGCAATATCATATGATATTCGTCTTTTTCTCTCTGGCTTACTGACTTGCCTGGGGCATAGTTTCCCCTTAGGCATCTTCACAGTTATGGTTGATGGGCCCTGAGTGACCCACATCTTTCATCGTGGTTATAAGCCTCGAGACCCTCCCAGATGATCCCTGTTGCTTTACCCCATTGCTGGTGATACTTTGCTGAATCTGACCCACGCCTATCTCTGGACTCTACCTGGATGTGCATGACCCCTTCCTGTCCCACCAACCTTGAGGAATTTGACCACTTGCCTACTTGGGTATCTGCCAGACTCTAACACCCCATTTATTTGTCAGTTCTCCTGTCCAGACCTCCACACACAGCGCACTCCATGACTCAAGTAGACTCTAGTCAAACTCTCTTCCTTTTTCATGCAAATGTTATATCATTGCCCCTATTAATGTCTCCTTCACACAGAAGTGAACCAAAAGCAAAGATTTTTCCCAATTATACCTTATGAAAACTGTACTTCCCTCAACCCTTACATGAAATCAAAGCCTCTAGATTACAGAATATGAAAGTTTCACCTTTTAAAATGGTGTTCATCGTTCTGTTGATAAGTAATCATACATTTGTTGAAGAGAATTTGGAAATTCAGAAGAGTACCAGCCTCTATCTAAAGATAATCTCTTTTATGTTTATTTTGTTGCCATGTCATTTAAATATAGCCGGCTACTTAATATTCGGTTGCACATTTAGGCCATCATTTATTCAAATAATCCAAGCAAATGTTGCTTCTGATTTTCTTATTATTAGAAATAATGACAGGCTGCACATACCTGGTAATCTTTCTAGATCTACCAAAAATCTCTTTCTAGATTCTTTGCAAGGGAATCCCTTGGTATAAGTGTATGAACAGTTGATGTAAATACTACAAGAAAGAGCTAAAATATTAAAAGTGGTTGTGTCTGACAGGAAGTTCACTAGATGGGCAGCAATGGGCAGAATGCTTTTTTCAGTTATAAGCACTGCATTTGACTTTTTCTGTTTGAGTATTATTACAATTAAAAATAAGCATATTATAAAAATTTATTTTTTCCCAAGAGAAGTTATGCGCTCCAGAAGGTGTAGGAACACTTTAAAGAATTCGTATTACATACACATATGAACAAATTGCCCTTCTGAAAATTTATAAAAATTTATCCTCCCATCAAAAATGTAAAACATTTACCTTCCTGAAAAAGCCTCTACAAACTAGGTATTTCTTTTTCCTTTTAAATATTTTCTAATTAGCTTTAAAATGACAAGCAACTTTTATCTCATTTATCTTACTGATAAGGTTGGATTGCTTTCCTGTCTGATTTACGGTCCATTTGTATTTCTTCTTTTGGCTGTCCCTGCGACATCTGTCCCTTTAGAAGGTGGTTTCCTTATACCAGTGACATGGCCATGGCTTAAACATTTGGGTAATTCTTCTTTTGGAATGACCATCAGAGTCCGAGTTATTTTTTCTTGGATATTCTTAGGACCAGTTCGTTATATCATCAAGTTACGGACAAATTGCAGAGCAACTGCATGGTGATAACCTCAGTTTTCTTTTGTGGTTTTAAACCGTCCATGACAGGAACTGTCAAATAGGCATTCCAGTTACCTGTGGAGCCATGAGAATATGAACAGAATAAATACGTGGCTCTTGAAAGCCACCACAGTCGTTTGACTGTATCTATTATGGAAGGCTTTTCACTACATCCACCTCATCATTTTATAGACTTCATATTTAATATATTTATGTTAATTAAAAGTTGTCCATTAGTCTGCATGTCAGTCTGTCATGCAACCTTATACACATAGTCTTATACATAGCAGACACTTAGAAACTGGATCGAGATTGTAGACCAAGCATATTTTTGACTAAATGTCATTCATCCTAAGGATTTTTTTCTGTTTTATTCATCGTTGTATTCCAGGCAGCTAGAAGAGTTCCTAGCACAGACTAGGTGGTCAACAAATATTTATTGACTAAATGAATACATGATGAAAATATAAATGAATGAATGAACAAACCAACACTTCACAATCGGGCATCAAGACCCAAGCTTTGTTTACCTTCTTTTGTAATACAGCACAAGATGGCAAATGCTTTTGAATAATGCAGGCGACAAATACACGATAGAGGCTGAATGGCATTAGAAAAAGGGCAAGCTTCACTTCTAAACTTTGGCTCTGTGCCCTCAGGGAATTTACAGTCTCGTGAGAGAGAGAGAGAGAGACATTAATCAAATGTTCCTACAAATAAATGTGGAATTAACAGATTTTAAGTGCCAGTCATATAACCGGCTTACCTGGCCTGGGTGTTCGAGGATGGCTTCCTTCTCTGAGGAAGGTGTATTTCAACCTCATATGGCAAAGGAGGCATTCTGAACACAAATTCAAAGATGAAAATGCATTGGAGAAACAGAAAGAACAAGTGCCAGGAAGCTCAGAGAGGGGTGGAGATAAAGTCTTTGTAGCTCTTTGCTATGTGATGAGGGAGAGACACACTGACCCTTACCAGCAATAAGGGCTTGGTGACACCTACCTGGTAGGTTTATTGTGAGGATAAAACATATACGTGTAACTGCTTAATGTCTGGCCCATAGAAATTCCCAGTTATGGTCACTTTTTCCCTCTTTCTTTCCTTTTGTTACCTATATCTTGAGTTCATTAAGAGCCAGAACTTGGTCTTCTATTTCAGTGGGTCCCCCTTAGTGCCTATCCTGGTGTGAACTGCTTGGTAAATGTTCAGTAAATGACAGCTGAGGTTACCATTAGTAACCATTAGTCCGTTGTATGCTAGGATTTTACATTTATTTTCTTACTTAGGTTTTTATTTAATAAAAATTGATGTGGATTTATAATACTAAATTGAGTTTCTAACATCTGATACTTTCATATGTGGAATTATGCACCTTTGTTATCCATTTGGGATTTGGGATTTTGGTATTTGGGATTTGATTGTGTGGTTTGGACATGGTTTTATTTTCCAGCAAGTGGAGTGTTGGTTCTTTCAGAGCTTCAAAGCATCTCTAAGATTTAGAATGATAAAAAAGTGTAATCTATATATATTTAATTGCAACATATGTTTGCATCAGCATTTTTCTGATAGCTATCAGAAAAGCATATAGAGATTAAATGAATGCATAGAATTAAAAATATCCTTTCACCAATAATTTGCTGCTCCAACAACAAAGCAATAATTTAGAACTCTAACCTTGTAATTCAGCTGATTAGAGGAATCCAATTCTCTCTTTATTTCACGTTGTGTTGTATCTAATTGATGGAGAAGTCTAAGCGAATCAATATGCCAAAAACTGGCCTAGACAAGCTCCATTCCTTTTGTGTCGTGTATGCCTAGTCTGCCCAATTTTCAAGTAAAAAAAAAAAGTCTGTTTTATTTTTTCCAACTGCAAACTAAAACTGGGTTCTCCCTCTTTCTCTCTCACATAATTACATAATAAAGTTCCCACATTCCAAACTTCACTGACAATTCTGTTGACAATACACAAGATAGAATAGAATGTATCCCAGCCTTCCTTAACTAGATGAGTCTAAACAATTGTAAAAAACAAACTTTAATCAGATTTAATGTACTCAGATCCAACTAGATGCTCACAGCAGATCAGAGGAGAAGGAACACACAAAGCGTCACCTTTTATGGCATGATCCTACACGATCTTTTCTTTTCTGATTATTGATGGTAGATACAAGATAATATTTATACTCCACATATTACCCACAAGTGCTTTTTTTTTTTTTTTGGTCTCTTTCATCCTTCACTTTTTATTAAGAAGTTAAGTTCCTGTTTATCTTACCCCTCAGTTCTTCTTACAATTACAGTTTTGTGTACTGGCCTATTTATAAATTATTAATGTCACATTGGAAAAAACCTTTCAGAAACAGGCCCTCCTGACACGGAACTACGGGTAATTTCAGCCAAGCATCAGTGTGCCTGAAGCACACCCAGCTCTGCCAGCGAAGAAAGCCTCTGAGTCTCTTCTTCCGCTAGTGAAACAATTAACTTCACGTTCCATTTGCCAACTACGATGCCCACCTAAGTTGATCATGTCTGTTAAACCCATGTCAGTCTTTTCAGCCTGCTCAGCTCAGGGCAGAGTCAAAATGTATAGCCAGGCTCCCGCGCTTTGGGGTAGAAATGAAAAGATTTGCATTCATCGAACAAGAAAATGGTATTGCTGGCTGTCAGTCTGGAAGGAAGAGCTTTTCTCTCCAACGTTGCACAGCAGGTTCTGCTCAAGTCCCTGAATGTCAGCTCATGCCTCACTGCTGAGCAAGCATCTTCCCCACCTAACCTGGCAGGCAGATGTGTCTGACATGAAAGCAGGCTGCCCTCAGATTGAGCAGGCAGGATGCCCCAAATTGGGGGCCAGTTCTGTTCAACTGAGTAGGTTGCACTGCAGCTTTCTCTAGTGGGAGTTTACGATGAGATTTGAGATGTGCCTTCAATGCCAAGGAAATCGAGCAGGAGAAGAGTCTGACAGAGCTGGCTTGTGTGTGAAGACGTAGCGAGGGGCACGTCATTTCTCCCACTGGCATCCGACACCCCTTCCCTTCTCCCTGCCACATCCCATCCATCATGGAGACCCGAGTGGACCGATACAGTGGTTATGAAGGGAGTTGGGATTGCTTGGAGCCCCAGGGCCCCAGAAAATATCACAGTTGGGACCTATAATTTGACTGTGCATGGGGGTGTTTTGCATTTCACATCTTCATCTGGCTTCTAGCAGCACACATCTGGCTCTGATTTTCACTAAAGTGTTAAAAAAAACGAAAAGGAAAGGAAAAAGAGCAAACTGGCTGTGGTAATCCTGAAGAAGTTATAATTTCCTAAGAGGATAAATCTGCTAAGAAAAACATCTATTTCCAAACCAAATATAAATTGACTTCTATATTTTCTGTTTTCAGTTGTATACGTTGTCTTCTCATTCACAAATATTGATTAAATGCCTAGTCTGTGCCGCCACTAAGGTGAGCAAAACAGACTTTTTTTCTGGCCCACAAGAAGCTAACCATCAAAGTAACATTCTCTTCAGTTATCATGAATCATCAGAGTTGGATGTATACAAATCCTTAACATTTCAGACTATCTTACCGTGTCTAAATACCTTACGGCTAAATTTCAGCATCTCGTGTGTAAAATGAAGGGAATGGGTCTGCAAAATCCTTAAGGTACCTGGAAGACGTTCAGCTGGGCTCTGCCATTGGCACCTGTGTGGTGTTGGGGAAGGTGCTTAATGTTTCTGAGTTTCAAACCCTGCATAAGTAAAATGAAATAATGCCCAATTTGCAAGGGTTTGGTTTTTTGTGATTTTTCAACGGAATGAAGATTGAAGTCTAGCCTGGCCTAATAGTAGTGCAGAATAGAAGTAGCTATTATGGTATTCTTGCTGTTTTTTCTGTGACTCTGTAAATACGGCTTTCGAGCCAAGGATTTCAGAATGTGTTTTAACAGATTTACCAAAATCCCCTGATTCTGGTATGCCGCAGTTTATAGTAGTCAATAGAATTCAGTTTCTAAAGCATCTCTCTATAGCATTTTTCTTCTTTTATAGACCCACATGCAGGAGCGTGGATGAAAAGAGACACGTATGTTCACTTTTGCCTGGTAAAGCAGGGTCATGCTTAAGATTGCTATGTGCCTACCGAGTTGTCACCAAAGAGCCAGTGGCTCCAAAACCGAATTCTGAAGTCACACTATTTCGGTTTCAAGCAAGCAAAAACACATGACAGTTTACAGAGATCATTTCTGTTCCTCTAGATTTTTCCTTCCATGTTAGAAAAATGACAAAGATTTTTCTGGGAACTAAATGGTAATAGATGATAATAAGGAGACTTCAGGAAGTTAGCAGATATTTCCTTTCAGAGCCAAGGACACGTGGAAATCAGGCCTCTGAGACATCAGCCAGACGCTGGAAGCTCTCATGATTTGGTTTCATTAAAGATACCAAAGAATAATTAGACCATGAGGGGAATTCTGTTTTCCATTCCCCAGGGAGTAGGATTAGTAAGTGACTTTCCATGTCATTCTTTTTTCCACTTCCTGTTTTGTTCCTGTTTGAGAAAATTGCTAAATGGCGGGAACAAAAGGAGTGCGAATACCCAAGCACCCCGAGCTATATGGCTGACCCAAGGAATGCTGCTAGCTTTGTTTTATTCTCGCCAGCCAGATCTAGGCTTTCCTGCAGGCCTGGATGGAGATTCTCTTTTCATCTAGACAGCCAAAATGATAGAACTTTGGGACCTTTCCATTGTTAATCTGAAAAAAAAAAAAAACAAAACAAGAAAAAAGGAAAGAACAGATGTATGCATAGAAGTAAAATGAAGTTACTTTATTAGTGTCCCTAACAGCTAGACGCAGTAAAACACTGTCACAAATAGCAAAGACTGTGAAGGTTTTCATTGTACGAGGAACTGTGCACAATTAAATTGAAATATAAATGTAAGCCAGCATTTCAGTTAAGCCGCTTATTAAAATAATTAGGCCAGTGAAGCAAGGAGTGTGTAAGCCAAGGAAATTGTGAGGTTTGGTTAAAATGCTGTCACTGCAGGTATGTATAGAACTGAATGGGAAAGGAGTTATAAAGCCACAGATTTAGTAAATAAAAAACGTTCTGTGCTGAAAGTCGAAAGACATGGAAAGAACTAAAAGAAAAAAAAAATTTTTTTTAATCTCTACAGGTTTGTAGTAATAGAAATCCTGAGCTGGAAGGGATTTTTGTGAAACCATTTCTAAACTGGCCACCATCAAGTTTCTATTAAAACTTATTTTTCCCTATGAGTTTTACTTTTTGAAAGATTCCCTTTACAATTTGCACTTATTAAGTAGCAATTAACTTGATTTCCCACTAAGTAAAAACATGATCCTCCAATTAGAGTATTGCATTAGCATGGAATACCTAGTGTTCCCTCTTTCAGCTGATACTGGGTTGGCCAACAAGTTCGTTCATGTTTTTCAGTAAGATGTCTGGCCAACCCAATATAATAGAAAAATCAGATAAATGTAACATTTAAATTTTCCTACGTTATCTTATCATGGATAAATGTATGATTTCTGTTAGGCTTTTTCTGAAAAGCAAAAATAGGGCAAGGAGGCCCACTGCCACTTTGGAGGGTGACTGGTAGGCACCCACTATCTGTTCCAGCCCCTTTGTTGTAGAGCAGGTTTAATGGCTCAGCCTAAGCTGTACAGTTTAGTACAAGGTCAAAGCTAAAATACAGGTCTCTTGATTTTCAGTCTAGCCCTCTCTTTGCTAAACACCCTGCCGCTTTATAAACTTGTGAGGCCGAGGAATTTTCAGTGCTATTAATTCCAAGATTTTGGAAGCACAGCTGCCTTGGAAAGTCTGTAGAAATCTCACTGTAGTAACCCATTTTCTTCTCTGGCCTTCTCGTTAAATTTTCTTAATATCAAATTGGTCGTTTTTTTAATTTTTGGTCCCGTGTGCCATGCTGTAATATAAGGGCCACAATTTCTACTTAGCTGATCCACTATAAGAACTTTCAAGTCATTGAATCTTCCTTATTGGAGTCATTTAGTTTGAGGCGTGCCCCCCACAAACCCTTCTGTGTGATCAAATTAACAGTAAGACCTAGAAAAACTCAGAAGACACCTCTCTTCAATGACTAATTATGTTAAGATGGCTTCTTTCTGCTGAGACCTACATTTGGAATCCAGCTCTGTACTCTGTAGCTCCAAGCAAGCTGATGAGCAACTCGGATGTGCTGTTGGAACTTAATCAAGAGTGTGTGAATATGATTTGAGTCCATACTAAATATGTTGAGGACTGTGTCCTTTCAGAACTTTAGGGAGAGTGGAGTTGGCATTAGAAAAGTGATAACATTAAAAATACAGCGTGGCTAAGAATTACAGTCGGTGACAGCCACTTAGGAACCCCTGAATCTGGTTAGCACTATTGTATGCTAGGAAGCCATAGTGCATGACTGGACCATCACTCCTGGCAATATCATCTTTTTAGACCACCTGAGCATGCAGTGAATGCATGAAAGGTTGCCGTTGCTTATGGAAGCTCTTTGGAAAATGTGGGCTCCCTGGATGCCACCTAGGCCCCTCATATCATTTAACTTGTGTGTGTGTGTGTGTGTGTGTGTGTGTGTGTGTGTGTGTTACGCGGGGCTCTCCCTGCTGTGGCCTCTCCCGTTGCGGAGCACAGGCTCCGGACGCGCAGGCTCAGCGGCCATGGCTCACGGGTCTAGCCGCTCCGCGGCATGTGGGATCTTCCTGGATCAGGGCACGAACCCGTGTTCCCTGCATTGGCAAGTGGACTCTCAACCACTGTGCCACCAGGGAAGCCCTCATTTAACGTTTTATTTATTTTTGGCTGCGTTGGGTCTTCATTGCTGTGCGTAGGCTTTCTCTACTTGGCGGCGAGCGGGGGCTACTCTTCGTTGCTGTGCTCAGGCTTCTCATTGCGGTGGCTTCTCGTTGCGGAGCACGGGCTCTAGGTGCGCGGGCTTCAGTAGTTGTGGCTCGGTGGCTGTGGAGCATAGGCTCAGTAGTTGTGGCTCACAGGCTTTGTTGCTCTGCGGCATGTGGGATCTTCCCAGACCAGGGCTCGAAGCCGTGTCCCCTGCATTGGCAGGCGGATTCTTAACCACTGCGCCACCAGGGAAGTCCCCCTCATATCATTTAAATTACATTTGGAAAACAGAACGTTTAACAAACTACCATTTTAAGGTGCTGCTGCCGAGGAACCTGTCCCAAGGCTGCTTCGTGGAGACATTTGCAAGATCTAGCGGGTGTCTCTCTTTCAACATATCAATTAGGAAAAGAGCAGAGGCAGATGTGATATATTAAATGGCCTTAAGATGGACGGCTCTGAAAAATCTCATATTGGCAAGAGTAATTCAAGTTGCCAGGTATCCAGACTTTGCCATGTGATGCCCGCAGAAGTCTGCCGGGGTTTGACTGGTTTACTCTGCTAAATGAAACTGCTGATATGACTGTCGCAAGGTGATTAATAAAGTGCATAAATCTTAACTATGGCAAGAAAGAAGATGAATTGACACACGCATAGATTGGAAATGTAATGAAACCAAATTGAACCTACCAGGATTTGCTGATAGAGTACACAAAAACAATACCACGTTTAGTGTTCCTCAAGTCCCGTTTTGTTGGCCTCATTTGGAAAATGACCAGGAAGACAAGTTTGGTGTTATTTTTCATTTTCCTGGCATAAGAGACCTGAACCGGCAACAGAGCAGGAAAATAATAATGACAGAGTGAATACGTGCCTCTGGTATTTATCATTTATTATTTATTTCCTCCATGTTAATGGGGCTTGGGAAAAAAAAAAAGGTTGGTTCTGTTTCCCTCAGAGTTGCTATTGAATGCTATCAGTGATCATATACAAAGTTTTGGTAGTTTTCAAAGTAATTAGAACCCTAGAGCAAATAAACACTAAATGGGCTCTCATCTTTGAAGTTATTTTTTCTAACTAAATAGCTCTGTTCTGCTATCATTATATACTAGTCATTATAAAATTAAAAATCGTTTTAAGTGAATGGATGCTTTTTTAAGAAGCATTTGTTTCTTGCTAATTATTATGAGCTAATTTTAGTTTATGATGGTCTTCAAGAAATCTGAAATCACTGCCTTAGAGCTCTAGTCCCCAGTGGTTGCAAGTGTCAATTCCGGAAGGAAGGAAAAAAAAGCATTGATGGGGAAGAGGGTCCAAAGCAATGAAAACCTGAATTTTCATGACTTTGAAAATATCTGACTTTCTGAAGGTCATCACAGACAGATGGCATAAAAAAAACTGTCTTGTGGACCAGCGCTACTAGAAGCTAACTGTGACCTTTGCATGTTAATTAATGTCTCTAAGCCTCACTTTTTGCATTTTTTAAAGGGAGATAATAATATCTACCTTGCAGCATTGTTTTGAGGATTAAAGATAACATCTGTAAAATTTTTCGCACAGGAGCTGACATCATTTTAGTAGCTATAATTATTAACATCACCTATCATCATTTCCATTTTTTCCATGATAAGAAAACGTACTACTGCTCAGAGGCCCGAACTTGGTCTTCAGGACAGTCAGTCCTTGGCTTCTCGTGACAGTGTTGTTTTTAATGGCAAACTTGTTTCTACCAAGAACACGGCATTTAAGTTAATCTGGAAAAGTGACAGTTTTCCATGTTATTTTTCTACCCTATGGGCCAAAGCCAGGTGAATGTTGGGAAGAATGTGACTGTACAGGCCGTATGATTTATGAGGGGCTTTCCCATGAACGAGCAAGTTCTTGAAAGCCCACCCAGTTATAATTTCACACAGGCCTACACTTTCTGAATATCTCTCTCGGACAATAAGGAAAGCAAACAGTAAAAGAGGTAAACAACAGTAACGGAAAACCAAATCATCAAACAAGGAAAACCGCTACAGATGTGCCTCATAAGTGTCTCTTTTCCCCTAGTTCTCTCTTCTTGTACTCTTTATTACAAATTAATATCATGAGTAAAACAGGTTAATAAAACCGGGGTGCCAGGTGTTTGGTCAGGAGGGAGAGGTGATGAATGTCACCTTCGGGGTTTCCCTCTAACTCCCAGCACTATCCCAGCTGTCTTCATCGGTAAACTCTTTCCTTTTACTGACCTTAGCTCTTTGCTCTGACTTCTCATTTTTCATTTTACTGTTGGTTTAGACAACATCCTTCCTAGTTTCTTGGTTTCCAAGTACTAAGTTTGCTGATCGTTCCTTATATTCTAGGCACTGAAATGCTTCACATGTGTTATCCTAATTAATCCTCAGAACAAGTCAGTATTACAGCTGAGGGAAAAAAAAAAAAATGTTGGGACATAGAGATACTAAGTACCAGGTAAGTAAGTAAGGGCTTGAGTGAGCTCCTTCAAGTACATGAGACAAGGCTACCTTCCTAGCTATATTCAACATGGTGGGTACAGATTGGAATATCCTGATGGAATATCCACCAGAAAAAGCAAATTTTGATTCTAAGTGTAGATGCTATGAAGGGCACTTAGACTGTGGATCCTTGGTCTGACTTGTCCAAAGTTCAACAGAATCTATCCAGTTCTTTCAGTGCATAGATGTTGATGAGGAGTCACAAATCCAACTGACTCTCATGCTTTCTTCCTTCCTCCTTGGATCCGTCCTCTTCTTACTCACAGCTTCCTGGTCCCACCACTCTGGCTTCCCAGGTAAAAGGGGCAGGAGAACCCTCCCAGCTTAGGACACATCCCCTCAGGGGCAATGGAAGAACATGCTCTCATCTCAGTGGAAGAAGGGCGTGGTAGTGTAAGCCTTTATTATTTTTCTTAAAGATACTGGAAAGAAAAAGAAAAGGTTGGATGGTTTTCAGCGGAGGGATTGATGAGAAACAGGAAACCACATTCAGAGACGAAAAGGCCCCAAAAGAGACAAGAAAATTGCCCTCCCTAACTGCATCTCACTCAGAAGAGTCCAACACAGCTTTCTAACATACGCTTCCCCCCGCCCCACCCACTGAACTCAGGCACTACATTTATACAACCAGCCATGGTGTGTCCTTCACCAAGTATCAGACAAGGGTTGTCACAGGATCAGATTTTTCTAATCGTAAGAGCTATCAATGTGTACCCCCACTCTGTGCCATATATGGGACTAGGTCCCATCCAGTCTCTGCAGTAACTCTGTGACATTGGTAAATATTTATTACCAGCTCACACGAAAGCCAAGGCTGAACAAGTTTAAGCAGATTGTTTACTGCCGTGTAGTTAGAAACGGGCAGGTCTGGTATCGAAACTAAGCTCTGTTGTCTCCCAAGACTGGCCGTTTCCACTATACCACATGGTCAGTGACAGGACAGCTTTCCAAGCATGCCATTCCAAATTCGTGGGTCTTTTTTGGAAGGATGGCCATAGAATAGGGAAAAGGGTTTTAGGAAAATCTGTTGATGCTGCAGTAACCTGAGAAAATAGCACTGGTTTCTTTTTTTTTTTTAATGGCAACATTCAGAGGTCATTAAATACAACAGACCTTCAAGCTGCTCTATGGCTTTTTCTGCTTACCTACTGCTTTTTTAAAAAAATCTGTGCCCTCCCCAAAGTTAGTATGACCACTATAACATGGGGACTAGGAGATTTCTCAAGGAAGGTTGATTCAAGACTCATGAGTGCCCACAGCATAATTTGGACAAAATGGACTTACAAACCACTCTGAGTTGGGAGATCCAGTCCAGAAGTCCACCCATGCAACCCCTATTCCAGGCTCTTTCTTGTGACCATTCCTGAACAAACATGGCTAAGAGCAGAGAAACTGAATAGGAAATCGGGAGGAGCCTGCCTGAATATAACAGGATATGATTCCACATAACACAGACTCTGCACCCAGATGGCAGTTAGAGGGAACTTGGGCCAGATCATTTATCTCTGCCTGAGATCATGTAGCTCCCAACAACAGATGAATTTTTATCCACTGCTTCTCCAAGATTCTCCTATAGCCTGTTTTCTAGAAAACAATGATGTGAATATCCATATGTCACCTCTGGCAATGTAAGAGAATTTAATGAATTTTATACCATCATTTCCAGTCAGCCTTGATGTTCCTTTTTTTTTATATACATATTTATTTATTTATTTTTGGCTGTGTTGGGTCTTCGTTGCTGCGCGCGGGCTTTCTCTAGTTGCGGAGAGAGGGGACTGCTCTTCGTTGCGGTGCGCAGGCTTCTCATTGCAGTGGCTTCTCTTGTGGAGCACGGGCTCTAAGCGCGTGGGCTTCAGTAGTTGTGGCACACAGGCTCTAGAGCGCAGGCTCGGTAGTTGTGGCACACGGGCTTAGTTGCTCTGTGGCATGTGGGATCTTGCTGACCAGGGCTCGAACCTATGTCCCCTGCACTGGCAGGCGGATTCTTAATCACTACGCCACCAGCGAAGTCCCCTCCGTTTTTGTCTAGATGGAGTAAGAGGGACTATCTCGGATTCCTTACGGATGAAGATTGGAGGGAACAGGGATACATCAGGCAATCAGAATCTCTCACTTGTCAATCTAATTGTGCAGATGTTCAAAACAGGATATGCTGCTTCTTGTCCAATTCAGTGTGAAATTTTATGGAATCATATTGCTTGAAGGGAAGTTATGAGATCATCCTAGGCAGTTCTGCCTCAAACCAGGTACACACCACAACTGTAAAACAGAGAGATTGGCTTATTGTTTCATCTGTCCTTAAGAAGGGCAAGAAACCTGGAGCTTTCTTCATTTTATCATAAAGGGGGGCAAAAAGTGATCATCACTGTTGACCATAATGAATCTAAAAAAGTATATTTGGAAAGGCTTCATTTTATAAGTCTGGTGGATAGAAGATTTGGCAGTCTTTTAAAGTCACCTTTATTTTACCCATTTTCTTGACATGAAATCTATGACTCATAGTCACCTTTGTTCTTTGAAAATGAGCTCCCACATCTTCCAGAATGTGATACATTTTACTTTAGGGTGCCAGCAGGCATCTACAGACCAGAAAGCACTGTGTCTCCATGCTTACAATTTATGAACAGAAACATTCAGAAATAGGGGAATTTTCTGAGTGAAACTCCCAGATAATGAGAATAGAACCCTACTCTCCAACCCCAGGGCAAGCCCCATTCCATATTTATGTCTGTATTCCACATTCATCTCCTCTATTTATATGTTGGCTATTTGAAGTCTTTACTCATTCTCTTTCCCCCCATGTCTCCAAGTTCTAGCCATACTAAGGAGACCCAGGGGAAACCCTTTCTCTTTACAGAAGGCTCATCACTGGAGTCTAAGATGTACCTCCCTTGCCTAGAGTTCCGTGCTTGGTGGTTCTTACTCTTGTCTTTAGCTCCCTCTCACCAGTTAGTTCAGGTGTAGCCAGTGGGCTTCATCTCACATGTCAGTTCGGATTGGGTGTGGCTGATTAGACAGAGATTACAAGGCTGCGTGTGGAGTCTGTGAGGAGGATGCAGTGATGGATTAGCAGCATCTTTCATGAGTATGGACATAGAAATAGAATACTTGGGCTATGTATCTACCCTTCCCTAACTAGCTCATAAACACCTAGAGAATAAGGATCTTTTACTTTGGATTTTGTATCCTTTGCATACCTGGTGTGGTTCTGATATCAGGAATGAGTTCTAAATGAGTCTGGAAAGCAATATCTTACTTCACCCAAAGATAACATTATCTCTAAAAGTAAAGTACCAGAGAAGGAGTACTGTGTATTTTTCTCCATGACTCCTGGCCAAGCATCAAGATAAAGTGAAATTCCACATGCAGCCACACTTAGAACTAGATTTTAATTGTCATATGTCTGCGCCCAGTGAAATTTTTATTTTTTGTATATTTAATCCATCCAATTAAATATGGAGCAATTGTCCAGCTCCTTCTAGCTGATGCCTAATTTGGCCTGAAATGATATGCCTAAAGGAAAAAGAAAAAAATAAAAATATGTATCTGGCTGATGTAAAAATGAAATGAAAATATTGCAGGGAACCACAGCTAATGAAAATCACCTGCATGATAAAAACCAGTCATATTTGCTTTGAAAATCTGCACCTCTTCCTTGAATTTCTAGAGGGAACGACTGGGTGGTGTCGACTAAAGCATCCAGATCCTGACCCCTTTCTAGTTTCGGCAGATTCCAATAACATTTGAGGTTCATTCTCATTTCATAAAGAATAAACACTCCCCTATCGTTACAGCACTTACTGCCAGGGTTAATTGGAATTTCAACTTGAACAATTTCTGTAGGCTTCGAGCAAAATATCATATGCGTGAGAGACGAGAAATAAATTGTAGGAGACTGACAGGTTGGGTTTACACAGAAGTTTCTCATTCTTTGGATGAAAGTTCTTGAGCTGATAGAAGAAAGAGACAGCTGCCGGGGCCCAGCTTTTAACCTGCTCAGCAGACAACCTGCACTAGCCTACATAGGAGAGATCAAAGGGAGAGAGAGCCTTTGCCCGCCTTGGACTTCACGTCCCTAGAAAAATGGGAAGAACGGTGGACTTAGTATTAGAAGCCCTGAGTGCAAGTTTCTCCTAGATGTCTGACCTTGAGCATGTGACGTGGCCACTCCAAACCTTGATTTCCACTCTGAAAAAAAGAAAATTGTTTTTACTTATACTGTAGGGTCAAGATGGTTAGATAAGAAAATGGAAGTGAAAGAACCTGATGAACCGTAATCAAGGCAAATCAAGCTGTTACCATCCTAATATCACTCAGCTCCAGTTGCTTACCCCCATCTCCAGATAACGTGCCTTAAAACAGAGTCATTAAAGTCTTTCTTCAGTGGTATTGACCTTGTTTCTGCCAAAAGCACCTGAAGGGTACAATTCCTGTATGTAACAGTGGCTTTTCTCTACTGGATGGTGAGAGAGGAGATGTAGTTTGAAATGACCCCCCGGCGAGAACCATAGCCTTTCATGTAGAAAAAAACAGATGATGAGCACATTTGGGGAGGGGAGAGGAGATGTGGGTTTAGAAATTGGGGGAGGGTTTTTAACCATCCCTGGAATCATGCTCAGTAAGGGGTCTACTGAGTCAGCCTGAGGGAGTCTACATTTAAGATGATTGAAGCTACTCAGAACTCTGCCATCTTGTTTCATGGCCTGATTCAGAACCCCTGGCCACCCAACGCAGGTTTCTAAACTATTTCTAGGTGTATCGTATTTACAGAGACTACTGGCATGTAGATTATGTATCCCCTTTCTTTCTGGTCTAGAGCTTCTCTCTGGTCTAGATTACATATCCCCTTTTCTCTCTCTGCCTGTATGCCAAACGTCAGCAATCTATTCCTAAAAATGCCTAGTGTCTATTAGAAGACACTTATTCATTCACCTATTATGTATTGTGGACCTATCACAGAGTAGGTTCTGTGCTAGGAATTGACAATAAAATGGCAAGCAAGATGGAGTCACTGTCACATAGCATTTGCATCCCTGGCTCCACAGCTGCTGCACACAGGAAGGCCCATGAAGGAAGGAGACCACCCCTCTGGCCGTGTGTGATGCTGCATTTTAAAAGAGCACTGGATTCCAAGTCTTTGTGGAATCTCAGCTCTCTCTCTCTCACTAACTTACCATGTGATCTTTCTCATTCAGTTTCCTACTCTGTGAAATTAGAGGCTGAAATGAGTTCCCTTAGGACCCTTTCAATTCTAGAATTGCCTGCTTCCTTGGCCTTAAAAAAATCTGTGCCTCAGTTTCCACATTTGTTAGAGAAATTCTGATTTTTGCCGTACTACCACCACTGCCTGTTTCTGAAATTGAATTTAGAGAATACGCTGAGTTTGAACAATATAAGGTGCCCAGGTAAACATGATGCTGCTAAGAATATGATCAGGATGCGATCACTAACATAGGACAAAGGAGGGCAGGCTTGCAGTTTCTGCTTGGGGCCCCAGAATGTGCACCTCTGCTGCTTAAACTAAACGCATGGAGCTACCTGCCGCTGTGCGGTTGGCTGACAGAGCCGGCAATTGCTAAGAACTCTTATTTCTACAGAACCTCCCCACCAGAGTGCTTGGGGCACGATACATATATAGTAATACAGTCGAGATAAGTCTCAGTTGCCTAATGAGAAAATAACCTCCTGTCACCATGTATGTGTGTTCCCTAGAAACTAGGTTCGAACTGGTTTCTTCTCGTTTCTGAAGAACGCCTGAGCCTTTTCTTTCCCTTCTGCTGCTGCTTGGAGCTGGCTTTTGGGAGCAGACCTACAGTTTTTTCTTTCTCCTGAGTCTGATCATGGAGAGTCACAGTCCCCTCTGGGTCATTAAATACCACCAGCAGCATCCTGGCTACCTTGGCCATATTTCTGTTGAGGCCTGTAATATGAAATCACTGGGAGGCATCAGTAATGATAATTTTGTCCTTGATTCTATCCCAAACTCAAGTTTAGCATAGAGTGGCCAGTGCAGCTAATCAGAGATGAGCTCAGTGCACTTGGAGGGGCCGCGCTCCTCTCTGAGTTGCTTGGCTACAAAATGGCACTAGGAAAATGCTTTGCATTTGCCATGACACCCTAACAACTGAACTGTAAGGTATATTTTGACTAAGGATGAGGACGTTGTGCTGTCATTTACACAGGGATTTGCTTTTGGAATTCCTTGCTCAGCTAAAGAAAATGTTGTGGCTATTGATTTCGTGGTTGATCTGGGCACTCGAGACAGAATAAAGCCTACACGCATTTATTTTGCTCCTCCCATCGCCATCATGAAAATGACAAGATGGCCCAGTCCCCTGTGCACGTGGAGAGAACGTACAAAGGTCAACTCAGAATCTCAGTAGCGTCATTTCAAAGGAAATCATTTGCAGACAAGAAATTTGCCAAGGTTAAGTCACGTGTGTCTGTGCGTTTACATACGTTGTTGTCTGTGGTCAGCGTGTCTGCTTAACCAACCACTTCTTCGGTGAAGCGAATCCCACAGCACCAAGCTGCCCACCTCCCCTTAGCTGCCCCCAAAAAGACACAGAAATCTCAGACACACGAGGAAAACAGAATTCTGCTGCATGGAAATCAGCAAAATGCATGAGACACGCATGTCCAGATTACGGTGTTAAAACAGACTTTTTACATATTCCCCCTTAGGTATATAAAGCACTGACAATGCGCCCCACAATGTCAGAACAAGGAAGGGGTGGGAGAATTAACCATTTCAGTTTTGTATACGACAGCCCTAGTCTTGGCTACAGTTCAAAGCATACTTCAAATGTGAACCAGAAATGAGTGGTTAAAATCATTTAAAAAGTACAGTGTTTGCATCACTTCTCCTGTAACCATTTCTTATTACTGTTAATCATAAGCATTAATGAGAAGCTGCTAATATATGATTATTGCCTAATATTAAAATACACAAGGGCACACCCCTGTTTGATCTAGATTTCCGTTCCAGTTTAGCATGGGAAGGTGTTAGGATTTTTTCTTTTCATGCGTATTCAATTAGTAATAAAGAGCTATTGGTCTAATCAGTAGAAGGTCTTAAAATAATAAAAATAACACCAGCTGATCATAATTTGTTTCAGAAAAGCAGTTGTTATGCTTTCCATCCCAAGGAGGGAAAAAATTGTCAGGGGTGAGCACTTCTGAGCTTTTTGATCACTTGGAATTCATATTCATTTTTGCATTGGAAGCCAAAGCAGGCCCAGACCCAGATATGCAGTTGATTTTCATTCAATTTCAACTCTTTGGGGAAAATTACACAGAATTGCCTAATTATTTTCCTGAATGCCCAGATTACGTAAACACACCCATTTCTTTTTTTTTTTTTTTTTTTAATTTTTTGCGGTACGCGGGCCTCTCACTGTTGTGGCCTCTCCCGTTGCGGAGCGCAGGCTCCGGACGCGCAGGCTCAGTGGCCATGGCTCCCGGGCCCAGCCGCTCCGCGGCATGTGGTATCTTCCCGGACTGGGGCACGAGCCTGTGTCCCCTGCATCGGCAGGCGGACTCTCAACCACTGAGCCACCAGGGAAGCCCACCCATTTCATTTTAATAAGACAGCTGGAGCTACGCACTGGGAGAACATGCTAGTACCTTGCTTTCTCTAAATTGTATTTGGGGGCAAACCTTGCACGAGGAAGGATTTAGATCCTTTTATATCCTAGAGTGTGACAACATCTTATGAGCCACTTTGCAAATACACGTGGCTACATATAATGGAAACAATGCACCTTTGCTTCCCTTCACTTTATACTGCCATGTTCGTCTCTTTGGTCATGTATGAAGCCTCAGAATAGAAAACTTGCCCGACTTAGTTTTGCATTTGTGATCACTGACTCTAAATTATAGTGATCCAAACTTTAACCCCTTCCCATAGGGCTTGAGAGTAAGCTGTTTCTGGAGATGTTGCTTTCAACCTGGTTTTAAGTAGAAATGGTTCTCTTCCACTGGTAAGGCAGCCAGTGACCAATGAAAATGGGCCCATGTACCATCTTTCTGGTTTGTTTTCTATGCTGCCCACACGCTGGAGTTCTCTTGGATCCACTTTAGACATTCAAGTTCAGCTAGGGAAAGGGGGACCTGTGGAAAGACAGGGAGAGATAGCCTTTTCCTCAACCCTTGGCCTGTGGTAAATTCCAAAGTGATAAAGCAGAGAGATTAAATAAGATTAACTTATCTATGGCATTCTTGGGTCATCCATTTTGGCAAGGTTGCTTCCAGTAATACTTTAGGCTTAGCTTGCAGGGCTACACTGGCTCTTGCATGAACAAATACGTTGTATTTAATGAGAATGAGAATGTGAACCAGCGTCAGGAGGTTTTCACGCAAAGGCTTAATTACTTTCAGAGGTTTGAAGAGTATGAAATGTGAGATACTTGGTCAGAAGTAAGAATGGCAATTAAAAATAAAAGTTGCTTTACGTTAGGACCCAAACAAAGGTTTGCTTTGAAAGCATTTGTTTATGTCATCACTGTTTATGTTTTCCCACAATCTGGTCTCTTTCTAGAGTCAATAAATACCATGTTTGCTAATAGAATGAGTGCTAGCAATTAGCAGAGTTCTAACCAACGCTGGGTAAAAAGCTGCATTGTTCCCTATGAAAATTACCAGTGAAGAACTAACCAGCATTGTTTTTACCAGCTCCGGAAAGAATCCCTCAGAGCTCTTTACTTGAGGAAAAGCCGCAGGAGTCAGGATAAAGGGCATGGACTCTGGAATTCAATAAGCAAGAGTTTGAATCCCAATTCAGTAATTTAGTAGTCTCAAAATGTGGTCTCATGTATAAAATGAGGATAACAATAACTCTTTCATGGAGTCATTATAAAGATTAAATAAAGTGAGTATAGGAAAATAATATACATAGTAGAAGGGAAAGCATTTTATTAGGGTTAATCCTTTTTGTTTCCTTGATCTCTGAATAATATCATCTGAGAGTAGAATTCTGCACATTTTATAGGAGACATACAAAACAAATATGTTACTTTTTCCGCATTGTCCCAGGCCTGCATAAACCTGTCAAAACAACATACGGAAATGAATGCATCGGAACCAAAGCATGGTCTTTCATTTCTAGCAAGACAAATGACCAAGCTATTTAGAGAAAAACCCTCCCAGTTTGCACTTAAGCATGCTAGGTGATGACAGATTGATAGATCCATAGATCAATAGATAGGCAGATAGACATAGAGATACAAAGTTAAAAACGTCCAGAAAGCTCTGCTTCACAGGGGTAAGCAAATCCTGGAGCTGGCATTTATGGTCTAGGTTTTAGAGCTTTGCACATGTGAAGAGAGATGGACAGGAGTTAAAACCTGGACTCTGAGCAGGTTGGAGGTTGAATCAGATGTCCTTCACAAAAACCAAAAACCCAGGAGTCCAAAGGGTGACATTCTCAGTAGGCGAACTAGGAAAAATAAAACCCACGCCACGGAAGACTTGCTTTCCATGACTCCAAGTGATGGAGATTGCACGTAGTCTGATTTCTAAACTTGTGGAAGAAAAACTGCAAAGAGAGAAAAACTTCAAAAATCCTCAAGAAGTCAAGAGGGAAAAGTGATAATAGAAGTATAGAAACAGTGGAACAGATGCCACAAAATAAAGTTGTGGAAACGTATCCAGTTATTTCAGTAACCAAAATCAATGCAATTGTATTATCCTTCCCTACTAAAAAGACAGTAATTGTCAAACTAGATCAACACACATACACACACTATCAGACAAAATCCAGCTATGTGTTGTTTAGAAGAGACACAGAATGGTTGAAAGTAAAGGTGAGGAAAAGGTATTCCAGGCAAACATTAACCTAAAGGAAGCTTTCATTAATACAATATTAATATCAAACAAAAACAGAATTAAAGCCAAAAACACTATGCTAGAGATAAGGAGGTGTACTGAATTTTCTCAAAAGTTAGCATTCTTCAGGAAACTGTAATAGTGTTGAATTTATATGTAATAAGTAGTATAGCTTCAAATTGTAAAGACAAGTCTATAGAATTACAGTGAGAAATACACGACTCCACATCATAGTAAGGAATTTTTACCTTTTTTTAAAATTTTGTTTATTTTTTGGCTGCATTGGGTCTTCATTGCTGCGTGTGGGCCTTCTCTAGTTGCGGCAAGTGGGGGCTACTCTTTGTTGTGGTGTGCGAGCTTCTCATTGCAGTGGTTTCTCTTGTTGTGGAGCACAGGCTCTAAGTGTGTGGGCTTCAGTAGTTGCAGCACCCGGGCTCATCAGTTGCAGCACGTGTGCTCTAGGGCACACGGGCTTCAGTAGTTGTGGCACACTGGCTCATTAGTTGTGGCTTACGGGCTCTAGAGCGTAGGCCCAGTAGCTGTGGCACACAGGCTTAGTTGCTCCACAGCATGTGGGATCTTCCTGGACCGGGGATTGAACCCGTGTCCCCTGCGTTGGCAGGCAGATTCTTAACCACTGTGCCACCAGGAAGTCCCATATTAGAATATAGAAAACTAGAACAACACAATGAATAAGCTTGACCTCAAGGACATATATAGAACAGTCTTCTGACAGCTGGAGAGTAGAAATTCCTTTAAGGGAGACACAGAAAATTCATAAAAATTAATCATATTCTAGGGCATAAAGAAAGTCTCAACAAATGTTAAAGAATCCATTTGATCACACGGAATATAAACAAATCAGTCATAAAAAGATAAATGCATATGTATGGAAGTTTTAAAACCCACTTATAAATTACCTATGGATCAAAGAATAAATCATAATGGAAACTATGTAAATTAGGTGATAATATAAGTAATACTTCAGAAAATATGTAACAAGAAGCTAAAGCAATACTTAAAGAGAAATTTATAGTCTCAAATGCTTATATTAGAGGAAAAAATGTACTGAGTGAGTCATCAACTGAAAATTTTGAAAAAGAGCAGCAGAGTAAACCCAGAGATACTGGGGGAAAAATTAAGATAACAAAAACCAATGAAATTGAAAACACAAATAGAAACACCATTACTTTTTGAAAATTATAATGAATTAATGAGATTGATCACACACAAAAAATTACACAAATAAGCAACATAATGGGTATAAAGTCTGTAGTTACAAATGCACAAGAAGTTAATTAGATAAGGCAAAATTATTAACTACTTTATGCAGATAAAGTTGAAAATTTAGGTAAAATGGACAATCTCAAAATACATATAAATAATCAAGACTCATTTGAGAAAAAATGGAAAATCCGAATGATCCTATGATGAGAGAAATAAAATCAGTAATTAAATTATTTTTCTACTGGAAATCACCAGACCAGAAGGTTTTACATATGAGTTATGCCAAATATTCAATTCCGAAATACATGAACTGTTTTAGACAATAGTAAAAGAGGGAATAATCCCAAACTTATTCTACAAGGCCAATATTAACCGTGGATCCAAAACTTGACACAGACAGTATGATAATAAAATTATTCACAATTCAAATATCTAGAACATTGACAGGTAAAAAGAACATTAGCAAACCAAATTAAGCAATGGATTTTAAAATGATGTATCGTAAATTTGGTTTACCCCTGGAAGCAAGGTTAGTCCATTATTAGAAAATTAATATAATTCATCGTATCAGCTGACTGGAGAAAATCATATGTCATCTCAATACATATCAAAAAATCATTCAGTAAAATTTTACAACCATTCATGATAAAACTTCTCAGCAAACTAGGAAGCGAATGGAATTTTCTTAACCTAATGAAGTATATCCACCAAAAACTTATGGCGAACATCGTATTCAATGGTGAAATACTTTCAGAAGTCCCTTTAAAACCAGGAACAAAATGAGGAGGCTAGCCATCACTATACGTATTCAAAATAGCTTTGGAGGTTCTAGTCTAGAGAAGTGTGGCCTAGTGAATCATTTGTATACCAAGAGACGTGCACCAGAATGCTCAAAACAGCTTTGATTTTAATAGCATAAAACTGGAAATTACCCAATTAACCTTTGACTTAGAATGGATAAACCAATCTTGGCATCTTCATATAATGTCCTCCTATCACAGCAGGAAAACCAGTGGATCTTATTATCTATTTGTGTCCACGTGGATGAATAGTGTTGACCAAAAAGGCTAATCACAGAAAAATACGTATATAGTATCATTCCATTTATATGAAGTGTCCATAAAGTTTATAAACGGGCAAACTTTATGTTTTTTTATGTGCTAAACACTATTCTTTTTTGTTAATTTAAAAAAATTTTTATTTTATATTGGAGCATAGTTGATTAACAATGTTGTGTTAGTTTCAGGTATACAGCAAAGTGACTCAGTTATACATACACATGTATCTATTCTTTTTCAAATTCTTTTCCCATTTAGGTTATTACAGAATATTGAGCAGAGTTCCTTGTGCTATACAGTAGGTCCTTGTTGGTTATCTATTTTAAATATCGCAGTGTGTACAAAATACATATATAAAGAAAAATAAGGAAATAACACAAAATTCAGAATCTTGGTTACATCCGAGGGGAGCACAGGAGATGAGCTCAGGGAAGGGTTTGTGCACAGTTTTCTGTATCTTAAGCTGCTAAGAGGTACACAGGTGTTTGTTATTATTAGACTCTACATTTTATATTGTCTGTAGTATATTTCATAATGTATAAAACAAAAAAGTCCTTATAAATTTGGGTGGAATGCACATTCTTCTTTGATACAGCGTCCTGTTACCCCATCAAAGACATCAATTCTGGAAGAGTGCCAACTTCATGTGCAAGAAACCTCACACAGTAATCATTTAACTATTGTCCTTTGTGTTTATTTGGTCTGTGGCCAAACTCTCTTACTTTATTTTTCTTCACATTCTCCTAAATCCACACTTTCATTTCTTACAACCATAGATCCATGTCATGCAGTATTCATACCTACATGCTCATTCGGTCATTTACAGATTCCTTAACTTCCCTAAGGTACTTCCTCATCTGCAAAGCAGAAAATATAATACCTGCCTCAGACCATGGGGGTGACAATTAAGCAAGATGATATCAGCCTGGAATTTAGTAAGTACTAAATAAATATTAACTATTATTGATTGTTGTTATGAAATGGAATAGTTTATGGAGAGTTCCAGGAAAATGTTGGGTGCGGTATAAGCCTTGCATACATCACAGCCACTCTTAGTGTCATGGATCCAGGCCTTGTTCATTTCACTTTGATGATGACCTTCTGGAGACAAGGCTCTACCCATTTCCATGATGCTCAGCCCTATTTCAATAGGACACATTCCTTGAGGCAGGTTCTCTATTTTCCCATCTGTGTATCTGCATTGCTTACTACAGTTTGTTGTTGGGGGGTCCTGAATGTTTACTGGATTCCTTTAAAGGCCATATATTAACATCCGTTTCACAGTGACCATTACCTGGTATCAAGGTTCATCACAGGGCCTTGCTGGAGGAACCTCATCACTCAGGCTGATTAATTGACCATCTTCTTTGTCCAGTGAGTCATCACAGGTTCTTCCTCTGAAATAAAATTTAGTGAGGAAACATATAAAAGCTGCTACTACACAAATGACATAAGAGATCTTCAAAAATTATGTTCATTGCACTCTTTCACACTCTTTTCCTTGCATTCAGGCCAACTCTCAGAATTCCAACCAATGAATCATGGTTTCTCAGTCTGATAATTAGAGATGTGTTAACTTACCCCTGCTCCATTTGGTTTGAACTTTAAACTCCTGTGATCCCCATTTACCTAATAATTACATTCAGCTGATGCAATGACCCCTTGGCCTGCTGATTGTATAATTTATCTTTTCTTTATCCTTGTTTGTTCATTTGCAATGTGTTCTTCCTCTTTAATCCAAGAAATACGTCACTGTTGTTGTCTTTTGGATTATAAGATCAAGTGTGTGATCTAGAAGATTGTCAAGGATGTGCAGAGGAGACTGCTAAGAAAGACTATCTCATGTGTGTCATTAATTTTCCTTTTAATGTGGCCAAACTCCAGAAAGTACTAATTCAGCACACAGTGAGTTCTGTGACTCCCTAACCTCTTGAAAAGGGACCAGATAAAAGTGAGGAATGTTTCCATTTAATGTGTTGTGTATACAATGCAAAAAATGGTAATCCAAATAAACATTTAGAAAAGGAAGATGAAAAAACTCAAACGAGAACATCCTACCCTCTGGGAATTCATAATCTAAATATGGCAAACACATAGAGTGAGATAGGAGAAGAGATAGTGGGTGGTAATGATATCACTGACACTAATGTCCGTTCAGGAAATGGAAATATATAGAAAGGGGAACCAGCTAGTTCTTGCGCATTGATCAAAGAAAAACCCACAAACATATTGAAGGAGAGGAAGGTTGCTTTCTTTTTTTTTTTTAACATCTTTATTGGGGTATAATTGCTTTACAATGGTGTGTTAGTTTCTGCTTTATAACAAAGTGAATCAGTTATACATATATATGTGTTCCCATATCTCTTCCCTCTTGGCGACTCCCTCACTCCCACCCTCCCTATCCCACCCCTCTAGGTGGTCACAAAGCACCGAGCTGATCTCCCTGTGCTATGCGGCTGCTTCCCACTAGCTATCTATTTTACGTTTGGTAGTGTATATATGTCCATGCCTCTCTCTCGCTTTGTCACAGCTCAGCTTTCCCCCTCCCCATATCCTCAAGTCCGTTCTCTAGTAGGTCTGTGTCTTTATTCCTGTCTTACCCCTAGGTTCTTCATGACTTTTTTTTTCTTAAATTCCATATATATGTGTTAGCATACAGTAGGTTGCTTTATTTCTTAACGTACTCCACAGCTAGTCTACCTCTGCTGCCCCCAGGATTCTGGGGTATTTTGGCTAACATTATTTGCAGTGTCCATAAACTCAAAGGAGGTTAGTGCTAAAGGGGATATGAGAGAACAGTCATGGTGTTAAAAAACCTCAAGTAGGGCTTCCCTGGTGGCGCAGTGGTTGAGAGTCCGCCTGCCGATGCAGGGGACACGGGTTCGTGCCCCGGTCCGGGAAGATCCCACATGCCGTGGAGCGGCTGGGCCCGTGAGCCATGGCCGCTGAGCCTGCGCGTCCGGAGCCTGTGCTCCGCAACAGGAGAGGCCGCAACAGTGAGAGGCCCGCATACCGCAAAAAAAAAAAAAACCTCAAGTACATTTAGGGAGTGGAAAATTCATAGGAATTTGTGAAGCAGCCTGGTGATGTTACCATAGTAGACGTAGTGATTACTACAGAAAACTCTGGCGTTCTTTCCCTCCCCGTCAACCAACACTAAAGACAATCACATTCCAAAAAAAAAAATTTCTTTATTGTGCCAACCATGCTAAATACGTCTGCTGACCCCAGCTGACCAGTGAGTCTTAATAGCTCCCGTTACATAGATGAGAGATGCCTATCGTGGTAGTATTTACCTCAGATCACACAAACAAGGGCAGAGATGAGTCTAGGATCCAGACCTATTCATGCTGATGAACTGACTCTGAAACTCTGAAGGATGTGCAGGTGTTTCATGCAAAGAAAACAAATGTGCTAGCTAAAATAAACTAAATGAGAGTATAAAAGTTTTGTAAACACTACCAAAGTACTGGGGTCGATGAAAGAGACCCAAAACTTGATTGAATAAAACATCTCGCTTCCACCTCATTGCATCCTTGTCCATATTGATCAGCTGTAATAGAGCATGACAGAGGTATTGATTGCCTGACGCAATTCTCAGGTATTTGAGACCTGACAGCAGCTATAGACTGTCAAGAAGGCAATGCTCTACAGAAACCTAAAATTAGGAAGGTTAAGTGAAAAGGGGACTGGGGCATAAAGTGTTCAATATTTATATCAGTCCAGCAAATGACTTACTAGAAGCAGGATGGGCCTCATCTTCTTCACCTATAAATTACAGATAAGCATATGTTGGTTATTGTCTTATAAATAGCTACTGATGAAATGCCTACTTAAAATATTTGCCTGGGCTCTCAGGCAAATCAATATTGATTTCTAAAACACTCTCAAAAACAGTGAAAGCAGAGTGAATATACACTTCTACATTTGTTTCCTGCTCCAAAAACAAAAACATCAGTGAAGAAAAGTGTTAAGGGCTTAAATGGATCAAGTCATGAAAAACAAAGGGAAGATGACAGAAGACAGAACACAAATTTTTTTTTTTTTTCCCCCGGCACACGGGCCTCTCACTGTTGTGGCCTCTCCCGTTGCAGAGCACAGGCTCCAGACGCACAGGCTCAGCGGCCATGGCTCACGGGCCCAGTTGCTCCACAGTATGTGGGATCTTCCCGGACCAGGGCACAAACCCATGTCCCCTGCATCGGCAGGCCTAGATAACTTTGATTTAATATCTATACATTACATATAGATTTCAAACTCATTAACAAAAATAGGATGGAAGTACGTGCTGAAAAGCCAAATTAGAGTTTTGTCTCAACAGCTAGAGGTGAGGATGAACAGAACGTTCTTCTCCCCATCTCTGCATCTTTCCAGCAAACCACTCTGTCCACGTGCTGGTGAAGTGATACCTCTGTCTCAAGCTCATGAAATGATGTATCCTCACTTAGGAATAATAGGAACCAGATGGCCTCAGTCTTCTCGGCACATCTCATTTCTAACAGCTTTTATTTATCTTCCCCTTTTGGTTGTGTTTCTTTAGGACATTTTTTGATCTTACAGATAGTAAAAATTATTTTCTTAGAATCAAAGCATTGTAAGACTTGAAGAATTCTCTGGAGTTTATGGAGTCTCCTTAGCCACCTTCTTCAGAATAAACGGGGTCTATGCCTTTTACTTTAGAAGGCTGTGGCAGGGGGCGGGGCAGTCACTCTCACCTCAGTGTCTTGCACTGTATGTCTTACAGTCTCGGAAAGGAAGCTCCATCGTTCTGAACCTTTCTTCGGTCACAAGGATTTTAATTTCATTAAAGCTGTGAAACATGCTCTTAAGAAAAATTCCTCTGTACAGATTTTACATACACTTTAGGAGAATCAGAGAGTCCCGGATGCCCATTCACAGAGCACTTAAATGTCCATGAACCTGTTATGGGTCTGATCCGTATGACTTGCTCTATTAATAGATTCTAAGTAAGTGTTGAATTAAATGACCGAATGGACCCAAAGGGAGGGCCTCTAGTTCCAGCTGACATACTGGGTGAAAGCAGGGACACACAATCATTACACTCTTTTTTTTTTTTTGCAGTACGCGGGCCTCTCACTGTTGTGGCCTCTCCCGTTGCGGAGCACAGGCTCCGGACGCGCAGGCTCAGAGGCCATGGCTCACGGGCCTAGCCGCTCCGCGGCATGTGGGATCTTCCCAGACCGAGGCACAAACCCATGTCCCCTGCATCGACAGACGGACTCTCAACCACTGCACCACCAGGGAAGCCCTATTACACTCTTTTATGTCTTTGATTTTCCTCTTGGAATCTGGAGAATGGTTTCAAAACTGTCTCCCTGCTCTTTGGATTCTGTCTGCCCTTGTATTGTCCTCAGCCCCTCCTTAAAGGGACTGAGTAGAAGTACTCTTCTCTACTGCCTAGACTCCTGAGTTTCTAGCCCCAACTTGTAAAATGTGCCCTTAACAGTATGTCTTGCCATTCTTAAATAAATGATGCTCCGTTATGCCCAATTTGTTCTACTTATTCAAGGCTGCCATATGGCTTCAATGGATGTCTGGTGGAAATGTATTTAATATCTCTTAAAACCTACATTAAAATGTCCAATGCCCATGATTTAAAGACAAATCCTTTTTGAGCTATTGCTTTACCAATTAGCCACCTGGAGCTCTCTGGCCAGGTCCTAATCAATGAGCCAATGTTGTGGACATTTTGAAGATGGCCAAGTCCAAAGGAGAGTTGGGAGTACTTAGCAAGTTTAGTAGTGATGAGGGTGCCAGGATAACTAAATTCAGGGTGGCCTCATTATGATCATGCCTCCCTGCAGGACATTTCCACTCCCTTGGGTGGTCACCATCAGAAGTAACAGAGCTACATTACCTGAGCCCTGCCCTTAGCAGGGTAATAAAACTTAAACAGTGGCCGTGGGAGGAGTAGTATAGGAGACGTCATGGGAGGTACTTGCGGAATTAACCTTATTCTGTTGGTGGTCCTTTCTTTTCTACAAAGGACAGTTAGGTCTCAATTTAAGTCCTCACCTTGTGAAGCCATCAGGTCCACAAAATTTCTCCATCACCCCCTTCTCCAGCAATTCTCCCGCCAGGTGGGAAAAGCTGAGCGGAAGGTAAGCTTTGGTGTGTCCCAGAGCCTCTCTGAGGACACATGGAAAGCAATGCGGACGCCCGTGTCACAGTATCAGATACTCCCGTTCTCACTCTCATACTTTTACTTCATTTTCCGTCTTCTCCTGGCCTCCTGCCTTCACCTGTTTCACTCCTGCGTATATGGCAACATATTCTCTTCACTCTAGCGCTGATGCTAACCAGCTCTAGAAAACAACCAGCTAGGAATGTCTTGAAGACTTTGTGATGGGTCAACAGGGCTTGCAGAATATTTTCTCTAAAGACAATTTTGTCTCCCCTTTTTGGCTTTAGAAACCAAAAGACTACTCCAATATGATTATTTATGTCACTAAATTGAAACGTGAGGAAACTTTTGTAAAACAAGGCCAGAAGTGCAGGATTTGAGCGTGCCCTTTAGTGGAACTTGGGAGGAGCAGGAGGTGGGGGAGGATGTGTCAGTGTCTGTATTAGAGACACCTCAAAGGGTGGCAAGGGCGCCAATAGAACAGAAGCTACAGGGGTGGGAACAAGGAACCGTTTGCCTTATGGATAGAGAGCTAACTCTAACACATAAGAAGATCGTGTTGAACACATATATATATATGGAATCTAAGAAGAACAAAAAAGGTCATGAAGAACCTAGGGGTAAGACGGGAATAAAGACGCAGACCTACTAGTGAATGGTCTTGAGGATACGGGGAGGGGGAAGGGTAAGCTGGGACAAAGCGAGAGAGAGGCATGGACATATATACACTACCAAACGTAAGGTAGACAACTAGTGGGAAGCAGCCGCATAGCACAGGGAGATCAGCTCGGTGCTTTGTGACTACCTAGAGGGGTGGGATAGGGAGGGTGGGAGGGAGACGCAAGAGGGAAGAGATATGGGAACATATGTATATGTATAGCTGATTCACTTTGTTACAAAGCAGAAACTAACACAACATTGTAAAGCAATTATACTCCAATAAAGATGTTAAAAAAAAAAAGTTGATTTTTGCAGGTGTTCTTAACAAAGCAAGAAAGTTGGACTTAAACCGAAAATAAAACTGAAACTTATGTTAGGAAACAACAGAAAGTAGGACTCTTTCCATTGCAGTAGAAGATGGCTTTACCTTTCACAAAGTACAGGAAGTCTCAAATTACATGATGAGAGCCATCTCCTCAGGGCTTAGGAAAGGAGTGGTCGGTGCATTTTCACTTCCCGCAAGTCTTTTAAGGGTTGTTTATGCGTTTACTGTCAGCCCCTTGACTGAGTGCACCAGCTCCATTCCCATCTCCCCTGTCTCAGCGGCTGAGCCCCTGCTCTCCACCTGGCTGGTGTGCCCCCGAGAGGGACCAGTTATTCTGCATCTCCTAAACATTTGCATATACAATTCTTGCCTTGCATTTTCACACGCGCTCCACTTTATGGTTGCTGGGGTCTTTCTCCTGCAGTTGCTCTGCCCGCACCCTGGAAGTCTTAACTTCCTAGAAGCTAGCAGCTGTATCTTCTCCGCCCCACCCCCCGCATCCTTTGGTTGCATTTAGGATAATACTGCAATAAAAATCCAGCCCACGCTGGGCCTGCGTGTCCAGAGCCTGTGCTCCGCAGTGGGAGAGGCCACAGCAGTGAGAGGCCCGCGTACTGCAAACAAACAAACAAAAAATATGGATAATCTATAATGGTATATCATTTCTACAAAAATAATTTTTCATCCCTAATGCTTCTAACAATACCAGTAAAGAATAATTTTCACAAATTCAATTAATAAATCTTTGTTACAAAGTAAAAAAGAAAAAAAAAATCCAGCCCAGAAACTTGTGGATTGATTCACTAATTTTTTTTTTTTCTGCGATACATGTCTCTGTGCCTCAGAACAGAATTCTGTGACTTCAGTTAAATGCGTATCTGAAGGGTTTCACATTTCCCAATAGCTAATACTTAAAACAATGCCAGAGGCGTAAAAGCACCAATTTTCCTGTCCGGTTTTGTTCTGCTCTTGCATTGACAGTAAGAGTCTCATCTTTCCACACCCTCTGCCATTGTTTTTACGTGTCCACATGTAAGAATTAAAATGATCATTGGTTGACTAGTACTTTCCTTCTGAAGGATCGTGTGCTTAAGAATTGACAAGTGTTCTTCCCATAATCAACTATATATAGGAAGTAGGCACCTTTCATAAGGAAACTAAAAAGAAAGCACTTTATCAAGACTGCTTTACAATACCAAGAAAAATAAGTGGAGAGGGAATAAGAGATGAAACAACAATGGCAGACATTGATGTTTATTGAAACTGGGTTTTAGTTCATGTAGGTTCATAGTACTGTTCTCACTATTTTTATATACATTTGGAAATGTCCATAACAGTAAACGTTTTAAAATTATTGAAATGAAACTAAGTTAAAAACTGGTCAGGAGAAATCACATCTCTTCTTCATCTAATCTTTGGTTAAGATTATTTGGGTGCCTCCCTCTGGTATGGAAAATACTCATAACAACTGATCGCAATTCTAGAAGCCCCTTGAAACCCCGGCAGTTTGTATACAACCACCTTACCTACCCATGGCTTTAAAGTTTTATTGGAACACAGCCAAAAAAAAAAGGGGGGGGTGCTTCCCTGGTGGCGCAGTGGTTGAGAATCAGCCTGCTAATGCAGGGGACACGGGTTCGAGCCCTGGTCTGGGAAGATCCCACATGCCGCGGAGCAACTAGGCCCATGAGCCACAACTACTGAGCCTGCGCATCTGGAGGAAGATTTCCTTCCGCTTTCCTCCTGAGTATCCCGTGGAAGCCTATTTTGTACACCAGGAAGATACAAGGGGATGTCATTTCAAATGCTAAGATATCATCTTTTTCCTCTGTTCAGTTGTGATAATGTGTGCGTTTCCCAGTAATTTCTCTCTGGTGTAAACTGCTTCTTTTCCATGTTGTCTGTGCCACCACCTCATTTTCTTGTTGTTAACCAAAGAATCGTTCATCTCTATTTAGACTTCAGATCTGCATCTGCTTTATGCTCTTCCATCTGTTCTGCAGTGTAGTGTCTTTGTAATATATTAGGTGCTGGGTAACATTTAGAGACAGTCAAGTTAGTGTGGGCCTTAGGCTTTCTCTCCCTTGGAGGGGAAGATTCTTAGGCTATTAAGAGAAATATAAACGGGGTTTTACTGCCATGGACAAATGTTGCCTTTGGAAATATGTTAAAAAAAATTTTTTTTTTGAATATAATTTACAATATTGTGTTAGTTTCAAGTGTACAACAAAGTGATTCAGCTATACATATATATATTTATTCTTTTTTAGATTCTCTTCCGTTATAGGTTATTACAAGATATTGAGTAGAGTCCCCTGTGCTGTACAGTAGGTCCTTGTTGTTTATCTATTTTATATGTAGTAGAGTGTATATGGTAATTCCAAACTCCTAATTTATCTCTCCCCTCCCCCACCCTGGTATCCCCTTTGGTAACCACAAGTTTGTTTTCTATGTCTATGAGTCTATTTCTGTTTTGTAGATAAGTTCATTTGTATAATTTTTTTAGATTCCACATGTAAGTGGTATCATATATTTGTCTCCGTCGGACTTCACTTAGTATGATCATCTCTAGGTCCATCCAAGTTGCCGCAAATGGCATTATTTCATTCTTTTTTATGGCTGAGTAATGTTCTATTGTATATCTACTACATCTTCTTTATCCATTCATCTGTCAGTGGGCACTTAGGTTGCTTCCATGTCTTGGCTATTGTAAATAGTGCTACTATGAACATTGGGGCACATGTGTCTTTTTGAATTATAGTTTTCTCTGGATATATGCCCAGGAGTGGGATTGCTGGGTCATATGGTAACTCTATTTTTAGTTTTTTAAGGACCCTCATTACTGTTTTGCATAGTGGCTGCACCAATTTACATTCCCACCAACAGTGCAGGAGGGTTCTTTTTTCTCCATACCCTCTCCAGCATTTATTATTTGTAGACTTTTTAAATTAAAAATTTTTTAAAGTCTTTTTCTCCTTACCTCTTCCTTTTTATCATCACAAACCCATTCTCAGAACTAAGGGTCTTGGTCTCCCTGAACAGACTGGTTGATTGAAACTTCAAAAGTACCTTTATCCACATGTCTCTCTTTGATACTAGGGGTGAGTGGCTTTTATTCAGAGGAGGACAGTTTCTACCCATGACTTCTGAGTCCATGTGCTTGGATTCAGATCCCACCTCTACAGGCAGCCTGCCCCAGGCTCAGCTTTGCCGTCCATAGAATGGCAGGATAATACCTGTCTTGTAGTATTGTCATAAAGATAACCTTTGAAAAGTTTGCAGTATGAGACCTCTCACTTACTGCAAAAGCTTTATATTTAAATGGTCAAAGCTATAATTACCATTAACTCTCCAAGTCACTGACAGCATGGGAAAGGCTAAATATGGATAATAGCTTCAAAAAATAATGTGTTTTCTGGGATGCCAAATAAAGTTGAAACCGATTTTCACATTAACAACAGGCACTTGCTAACTTAGAAGACACAGCTACCAGTGAGGCTCCAAAAGAAGGTCTTTGAGGCTGATGCTCATTTAGTGTGTCATATTCACTTTGGGTGAAAACTTTTGCTGAAATGTGAGAAGCTCATTGAATTTATTTACTTTTCCCTCTCTTGTCTACTCAGCTGTCATCATGTGTATCCCCAGAGGTAGAAACTTTCTGACCAGGGCTTGTTGGTTAGGACAGAAGTTTCATGTTTTGATTTTGTTTTGTGTTTGAGGTTAGTAATGAAGAATTCAGGGGAAGGATTGTTGGATGCTCTAGGGAGAATATAGACGTCACCTTATTTCTATTTCCTGTAAAGTTGAAAATAACAAAGAACAGCAGTGCTAGTAAGTGGCACTGTGCCTAGTCAAGTTCAAAAACTAATTCTCTACTTCTGAAGAAAGTGAAGCCTTTGATGAGAGCAGCTTTTCTGATAAATAAAAAATTCTAAGACTGACAGTAAATTTTTGGTAACATCTGTATTCCTTCATTTACACGTTTAGCAAACATCTATTGAGCATCTTCTTTGAGCCAGGTACCTGTTAGACCCTAGGATTCTAAGATGAGTAAGACTATTATAAAAGGGGAGAAATAGCTCAATTAAATTCTATAATTTTAGGAGAGCTTTGAAAAAGGGCTAATTGCAAATGTATGACTGGGTTTAGACAAAGTCGCAAGGGATGGTGCAGTACCCGGGGCAATTGTGACAGTGGGGAGCCATTACCACCCTTGGCCTCAGTGACAAGGGTGAGTCCTGGAACCTGGAGAGAGGACAGATGACTGGGCCTCCCGGGAGATGCAGTGAGCTATAGCCGATTCAGAATGGCCTGCTGGGGAGGGAGCTGAAGAAGATAAACTCCAAGGTCACTCCTCTCCTGCCCCCTGAAACTCCTACTGGTGCTACCCATTGAAGATCCCTCCTGAAGCCAGAGGGAAAGGGAGCTCATGGGTGTAGTTCACAGAGGTCAGTCTCCCAGGGTCACAGAGCAGGGTAGAGAAGGGCACTGGAACAGGCAAAGGGAAGAATCCAGCACGACTATGACCTCGCTCAAGGTACTCAGTCTAATGGTAGCAGGCTAACACACAAACAGGTAAGTTTCAGTACTCATAGTAATTAACATGATACAGAAACATACAACATAATATGAGAGCCCAGAGGACAAAGCTACTAGCTCTGCTATTAGGGAACATTTATTCTGGGTCTCAAAGAATGAGTACGAGTTTGCTGGATGACAGGGGCAGGAGGCAGAAGAGGAAAAGGCACATAGATATACAAAGCTTGTTTAGAAGTCATCAGCGTGACTCTTCCCTAAGACATAGGGAAGGAATTGGGATTTTGTGAGGCTTTGTTGCGATTGCTAGAGAATATTATCCAGACTCACCACAACATGTTTAGTGAGCAAGTGTAAGATATTTATGACCTGCCAGCTTCATGAGAGGTGTCTGTTTTGTTCACCACTGTGTGTGCAACCCCTAGAACAGTGCTTGACATCTGTACCTCACCCAACAAGCTTTTGGAGAATGAATGAGCAAGGGAACGGAAGAACTGTTGTATGTGAACCTCCTAAGTCCCGTGACTTTGTTTTGACTTATTAAAATTAAATTTGATACACATTAGCAAGTGGTACTACTTTGATTCTCCCTTTCTGTTCTAGAAATAAGTAGATCTAAAGAACAGTGGTTGTGTGCAGCAAGCACGAGAGGAGGAGTCAGGACATCTGTTTATCACCTCACCGGGAGCATCATTTATCCTTCTGTTTCTCAGCTCTCTTGTCTCTAAAGTGGAAGCTGTGCCAGCTCCCTCAGCTATCTCATAAGATTATTGTGAAGATCAAAGCTGCCTTGACAGGTCTAAAGAACTTGACAGATAACACGCAGCGGTGCCTCCTTCTCCTGCATCACTAGCGACTGAGATGGGCCACATAAGTGAATTTTTCAAACAATTAAATTTGTTGTATTAAACAAGGGTTTCTCAATCTCAGCACTACATACATTTGAGGCCAGAATATCCCTCTGTGTGTGATGGCGGCGGGGTGCTTGCCCTGTGCATTATAGGATGTTTTTACAGCATCTCTGGCCTCTACTTATTGGCCACTGGCACTCTCCCCACCCCACTGCCACAGCCAACTGCAACAACTAAAAATGTCTCTAGACTTTACCAGGTGTCCCCCAGAGAGCCAAATCATCCCCTGGTTAAAAACCACTGCATTAAGCTTTTTTTTTTTTCAATCTTAACCATTCTAGATGGAAATCTTTCTTAAATACATTGATTACATCCCTGGCCTGTTAAACATGGCCTCCTGGGTTGCTCCACTAGTACTGGTTGTCACAATCATCGCATCTTTAAGACATGGTAGAACTATGTCCCCGCATCCCTAGTCTGCTGTATTTTTGTAGACCTTGTGTCTGCATTTTTATCCTTTTAGTTTTCCCTCCCTTTCTCCCTGTGAGGCTGACAGCTGTCATTTTCCTGTAAGCATCGAAGTGTACTAATTTGCTATTTCTGATCTGCTTGGGATTTTAAAAGTGGCCAGCCAGATTTCATAGAATGCATCTAAAATGAGAATCAACTCAGTCCCTGAGTTTGGGTGTACAGGAGCCTGGCAGGTGGACTTGGTCTGTTGGAGCCTTGCAGAGGCCTTCTTAACTCCTCACTTCTCAATGCTCCTCCCCTTAGGGACACCTGCCAGGTCACGTGGTGTCATCACGACTGTTATTAATATGGCCATGATATTGCCCACATCAACTTTCCCACATCCTGATTTAGGATGAAATGTCTGATAGTAGTTCAAACATTCCTGCCAACTGGGTACAAACATTTCAGAGGACAATTAGTTTTTTACTTTCTCACCACTCTTGCTTCAATTTAGAAATGATACAAGGGGGTCATATATCATCTGTGTCATCTATGAGGCTGCACATAGCCTGGTGTAATGTCAGCCAATAAAATGTTCTTGGATATTTTAAATAAAATAAGTCTCTTGTGTTAGTTAGCACCTAGTATATTGACATGGTGCCAGCCACGTCGTAGGTGCTCAAAAAATGTTTGTGGAGGGAAACACAGGAATGAGTCACATGGCTATAACCTCACTTCCCAGTTGTCAGTATGACAAAAACTCACATAAGGTGTGACAAGCCGAAGATAAAGACTTCAAAAATCCTATGCTAATACGTATAAAATAGACAACTAATAAGAACCTGCTGTATAAAAAAAAATAATAAAATTCAAAAAAAGAGAAAGAAAAAGAAAATCCAGATGAGGAAAGTGGTTTGTAATGAAAGCACAGGCTAATCTTTCATGTCGCAGATAAAGAGAGAAGTGCAGTAGTCCCAGAGCGGGGAAAATAAAATGACTAAACAGCATTCCGTTTCCTGTTCTGCCTGTGGTTCTCTTTTAAGTTTGCAGGCTGGGAATGGCCCAGTTGATTCCAGCTCACAGGGCGAATTCACCTCCTTTTCTTTCCTCAGTTGCAAATGCTTGTGTGTTTCACTGGACAGGAAGAAAGGTTCAGCCTCCGCGTCCGCCTGGCCCCAGTGGATAGGCTTCAGGGATCTCTAATAGCTGCTTGCCCAGGTAGTTAGGCTATTTCTGTCCGCTGTAGCAAGGAAAAATCCCTCACACCAGAATAAAGCAACCTGTCGGGGTGGGCAAGGTCAGAGGAAAGCATTTCATTTAGAAGTGGCTCTGTACATAATAAAAAAGGGATCAGTGTCCAATAAGACTGAACACTGGGAGAAAATTGACATTTGACTCGCTGCATTCTCTCAGGGTCATGTCAGGTCTTAACATTCCCCATGGGTGACAGGTTTCCAGATGGTGATTCTGGACCAGCCAGACCCTTGAGAAAGGAGGCCAAGGCTGAGCCGTATCCACCCGGGACTGTGAAACATGAGATCATGCTGATAGCAAGATCACCCTCAGGGCACGGCCTACAATCGGAGCTAACCCCTGAGCATCGTCCCCTGAACCGAATGAATCCAGGGATGCTGTGATTTATACTTGGAGACTTCATCTGGTCATTTCAGTGAGGAGTTCTGTTGAAGAAGTGAAGACAATCTGACCTGGCCAGAGACAAGAAAATAGCCAGTCCTTGAAAGATAAATTCTTAGAGCACAGTAACAACCTATTTGTATTTTCAAAAAGGCAACATTAGTCAGAAAAGGTCTCTCTGTATCTCTTGGGTTCTGCAGTCTCGGTATTTCAGAAAGGTCACTGGTTAATTGGGCTGGGTTAATGGTTCTTTTTTTTTTTTAATAAATTTATTTTTGACTGCATTGGGTCTTCGTTCCTGCACACGGGCTTTCTCTAGTTGCAGGGAGCAGGGGCTCCTCTTCGTTGCAGTGCGCGGCCTTCTCATTGCGGTGGCTTCTCTTGTTGCAGAGCATGGGCTGTAGGCGTGCGGGCCTCAGTAGTTGTGGCACACGGGCTCAGTAGTTGTGGCTCGCGGGCTCTAGAGCACAGGCTCGGTAGTTGTGGTGAACGGGCTTAGTTGCTCCACAGCATGTGGGATCGTCCAGCACCAGGGCTCGAACCTGAGGTCCCTGCGTTGGCAGACGGATTCTTAACCACTGTGCCACCAGGGAAGCCCTGGTTCTTTTTATTATGGTGACTTTCGGCCATATTTCTAGCAGGAGGCACCTGGTTAAGTGATGGGCTGCTCTGGGTGAAAGATATCACTTCTCTGGCATTTAGCCTCCCCAGAACAGAGCAGGAATTACATGGGTGACTTTGGAACATGGTGGGTACTTAGCTTTGTTTTGGCTACATTCACAGCAAAGAGCAGCAAAGGGCCTTTTCGAATGAGGTGATTGCACGGGATCTGCAGTCGTTTCTTGAGGCCGGTGTGTCTGGAGTCTGAGCAAGCAGGAGGGTGGTGTGAGATGAGTTCAGCTCAGGCAGGGCTCAGCATTAGTGACCTGTTAGGAAATGAGGGATGAAGGGACTTAGACAAAGGTGGGAGCCAGGCCATAGCAGAATTCTGGGTTGAATTCCTGCATTCTGCTTGAATCCAAAGCATCCTAAAAGATTCATTGGGCAGTAGGTTCTGGGGCTGAAAAGAACATCTCTTATGCAAATATATTGAGTTAAGGAGGTCCTGCTGCACATTTTGTAATTATTTATTGAGTACTTGATAGGCGCGGGTCACTTCTATGTATGTGATTTAAGAGAATTTTTACAAGCCTTTGGGATATTGAATTAGTATTTTTATTTTAAAGATGGGATAATGGGGGGCTGGCCATTTTCATATAGGTGATTTAGGAGAATTTTTACAAGCCTTTGAGATCTGAATTATTATCTTTATTTTAAAGATGGGGAGATGGGTGCTTCATACCTATTAGTCTTGCACACGTTGGCCTGAAACTTGACCTGTCACAAGACCTTATTTGGGAGTGGCAAAACTAAAATTGGAAAACAGGTTTTCTGTTTTGTCCATTTTATTCTAAAGTTCTTATGCTTCATAGGATAAATTAACTTTTGAGGTCTAGCCTAGAAAACGGAACACCAGGAATAGTTTCATTGAGAAAATATCTTCTCATAGCAAATGTGAAAAGCTGTTAAAATATAACTCATTTATAACGTGTAACCACATATGTGTACACTAGTTATGAAGAATAAGTTCTGTATATAATAAGTAAATATATGTGTATGTGCACAGTTACTTATTTATCCTGTATCTACTATATCCAGAAAAATTCTGAAAGAATGGGTCTTCAGTGGTTAACGATAGCTTTTTCTGGAAGATAAGATTTAGGGTAACTTCATTTTATTATTTTTTTCTCTTTTTGGAAATCTTTTTTTTTTTTTTAACCATGGGAATGGAGCACAAAGTATAATTCTTAGGAAAATGAGAAATAAAGGAGATGACACACACCTGTCTCTTTAAAGATTCAGGTGTATTTGGTTTTTCCTCCGTCTGAAGCCTATTCCCCCATCTGTATTGGTTTCATCACAATGATGAGTTTAAGCGATCAATTTGAAGGTGATTCTGTGAGTTTACTAATTTAGCGTTTTTTGCGGGTGTCAAGATTCCAAAGGCATCGTTGGACTCAACCAGATTGAGCCACATCCTGATAATTAGGATTGAGAAAATGTTTGGAAAGGCATTGGGAAGAAATTTGAGAAACCAAATGGAAGGCATAGAGCTACCTGGTCCCTAGGACCATCCCCAGGAGATATCAGTTTGGGGGAGGGGATGCGCAAGTACAGGGGAAACTAACCATCCATTGTCAATGACAGCCTCTGAAATCAATTTGGGAGAGGAACAAAGGGCAGATCTCAGAGCATGAGAGGAGCCCTAGAAAGATGGAAAAACACAGGCCAAGGAGACTAAGGGAAGACAAGTCCTGAGCTGTGTGCTGGACAGTTTGAGGAACAGCAAGGCTCTGCAGTGGGCACCGGTGTGTTTGAAAGGCTTGTCATGTGGTGTGAGCATGTAGGAAGCAGAGGGACTCTGGTGACTCATTTGTCATGGGAAGAAGTGGGGCGGGGAGAGGGAGGATGGAGCAAGCCCTCAGGACAGAGGGAATGGAAACAGTTTAGATACGTGTTATTAATTATTGTCTCCAAAGAGCCTGGTGTGGCAAGGCGGATGATGACATAGGGGATATTACTTAAATCCCTTCCAGCATAGCTCACTGCCTCTTCCCATGCAGCATGAATCATAATCTCTGGAACTTTCTTGTTTCCAACAAGGAGGCTATAGCACTAGCACTAATAATGGCTATTGGAAAGATGGAGTGTTACATCACTGCCACTTCTGCAACTGTTCTTCACCCTCCTGTCAATCCTGGCCTGAAAGACCCCAGGGTGGAAATATTCACAGCAACCTAATACTTGACATATAGGGGATTGACTCTAGAATGATTTTTTAAAACTTAAGTTATATTCTCAAATGAGTGGTTTCTGGCCCCCATTCCCACCAGCCTCCTCTACATCTTTCATCATTTATCCACAACAGGTGTGACCAGTTTTCCCATAGATGGAATCTGTTTCATTTGCAGGAGACCATGGTTTAAGCATTATTATTGTCATGATGGTGGTGGCTGTCATTGTCGTTTAAACTTCACCTATTTCTAAAAAGTGTTTGAGACAATTTTCTTGGATACAGTAGAACCTTTCAACAGGATTAAAATGTAAGAACTTTTTAACAGAAAGGATAGTTATAAACTCTAAGCCCAAGTATTGTATTTCCCATTCTGGGCAGTTTTTTCTTGGTGCATAGCAGATACTTGATAAATATTTTGGAATTAAGTATAAATGGGTTTTGATTTCATGTGAATCACCTCTCTGTTGCCTATTCGTGTTATATACATTGGTCAGTTTATCTTCCTTTTCTGGGGCCTGGCCTTGGTTGTGGGATAGGTTAGTTGGTTAATTCGTTTGTTCATTAACTAACTGAACACATGCTAAATGTCAGGGATTATGTGAGGCACAGAGAATACGTCACTATTACATGTTCTCGTCTCAGCAGCAGTGACATCAGGAACATAAACTTCCCCATAAACCTGCTGTTACCAGCAAGGCTGCCAAAGACAAATTGGGGACCAAGTGTTTACAAGGCAACTTGCTAGGCCATAAGATACAAAGATATGTCTTCATAAATACAAAAACAAGTAGGACATTCTATTTAAAAATCATAATGCAGAACATGATAGCTTATAATTTACTGTAGAAAATTTATTTAACCTTTTGCTCAGGAATGGTACAAAATATGTCTTGCCACTATTCCCATTTTGGCATTGAGCAAACTGAGCTCTGTAACTCAGAACTTAGAAATAGGATGTGTTAGTCTGGGTTCTCTAGAGAAACAGAACCCATAGGAAAAAAGAGAGAGAAAAACAGATCATGGGTGGATGGATACATATACATACATACATACAACTGTAAGGAACTGAGCCACACAATTATGGAGGCTGAGAAGTTCAAGATCTGTTGTCTGCAAACTGTAGACACAGGAGAGCCGATGGTGTAGTTCCAGTCTAAGTCCAAAGGGCTGAGAACCGTGAGAGCTGATTCAGTCCAAGGCCGGAGTCCAAAAGCAGGAGAAGCCCGATGTCCCAGCTCAAAGACAGTCAGAGAGAGAGAGAATTCTTTCTCACTCAGGCCTTTGATAGATTAGCTGAGGCCCACCCACACTGGGGAGGGCAGTCTGCTTTACTCAGCCCACTGATTCAAATGTTCATCTCATCCAGAAACGCCCTCCCCGACACACCCAGAAATAGAGTTTAATCAAATATCTGGGTACCTCGTGTGACCCTATCAAATTGACACATAAGATTAACTGTCACGTGGCTTGCCCGGGATTGTACAGCCATGGAGAGGGAGAGCTCATAGCTCTCTGCCTTTCCACAAGGTTTCTCACTGAAATACCAACCACACCCAACTCTACTTAGTTTGGACAAAAGGTTGGGTATGTTTGGATGTGTGTGATCTGTAGTTGGTTCACAAAGAAATGTCCAGGCAGTGTTCCATCTCTCACCAAAGCAGCTACAGTGGCCAGGGGCTCTCTTACCTCTCCAGTGGCTGCCAGCTGTCCCCCATCAAAGTTGCCCACGACATGCCTGTGCTCAGCTTCTCACTGCATGGCATCCCTCTTCACTTCTCAACGGCCCTGCCACACTCTCCTCACCCCATTGCCACATTCTGCAGGAATTCCCACAGGCCCAGGACTCCTGTGGGGAGCAGAACAGCCAGGGTCCCACAGAGGGTAAAGCCGGGACATGCCTTGTGCCTCTGAAGGCTCAGATTCCAGCTCCATGGGGGATGGGGCTGCTTGGGCTACCAGTGTGTGTTCCCAGTGCCCTGTCCAGTCGCTAACCTTTTTTTTTTTTTTTTTTTTTTTTTTTTTGCGGTACGCGGGCCTCTCACTGCCATGGCCTCTCCCGTTGCGGAGCACAGGCTCCGGACGCGCAGGCTCAGCGGCTATGGCTCACGGGCCCAGCCGCTCCGCGGCATGTGGGATCCTCCCAGACCGGGACACGAACCCGTGTCCCCTGCATCGGCAGGCGGACTCTCAACTACTGCGCCACCAGGGAAGCCCGTGCTAACCCACTTTAAGCAGTCAGTCAGCATTTGGTAAAAGAAAGGAAGGAAGGGCAGGATGGGGGAGGGAGAGGGAGAGGGTGTTGAAGAAGGAGGAAGGTAGAGAAAAGAGGGGAAAGTGAAAGAAAAAAAAAAGTTCAAGAAAGGAGGGAGGGAAGAGGAAAGAAACATGAGAAAATCAAGAGAGGAAAACAGAGAAGGTGCAGAAAGAACCAACAGAGGCAGAGAGAAGGGTGCTGGACTGGACAGGGAGATTGGATGACGGCTGGTCCAGGTAGAGGAACACGGCCCTGGGCAAAGAGAAAAGACAGGTGAGTCCTAGCTCTGCCCATAGCAAGCTGTGGGACCTTGCACAAGCCAGCCAGCTTTTGTGGAACGTCAGGGGAGGCCGTATTTGTAACAGGAGGGAATCGGACCAGGTCATCAGATGGAACCCCTGCCTCCATCCTGGTCCTCCAAGGACCAGCACAAGCCACGCAGCCACCAGCCCTGACCCCGTTCACTGTTCATTTCCCCCCGGTCTTCATGAGTAGATACATAAATGTCCTCAATGAATTTAGCGCGGAAAATACAATGACAGTTTCCGTAGCAGCTAAATTGCGGAACATGGAGAGGGTTGACAAGGACAAACCTTATTGTACTCAGCCTCCTCTTAAAGCCAAGATGTATGGAAACGCAACCCTCAGGTCTGCCCTCTGCCACGCCCAGGCAGAGCCTGACCAGAAGCTTCAGAAAGAAGAGTGTAAAATGAAATATAGATATTTATAATTGAAGTATCTTTCCCCCAGGTATCGCTTTCTTTTTTTTTTTTTTAATGAAAATTCAGTCAACTGAATATTTAGTTCCCCAAGGAAGGCTCCCTGGCTGTCGATTACACCGCACACATAGGGAGAAGCCCTACCAGAAAATGATGCCCGCTCTCAGCTAATGATCACCTTGCTGGAGATCAGTGGGAGACGAGGTCTTTGAGGTCGGCCCCCTTTCAGCTGCGAATTAGGTATTAAGTTCAGAGTATAGCCTAAAGCATTTTTTGTGAGCCTGCAAACCAAATGGATGCTGGATCCAATTTTATACATGTACAGGTATATCAAATAAATTTAATTTCTCCATTGAAGGTGATTGCTTTTAATTCCGGGGCCGGCAGCGCAGAACAGTTTTGAAGATTAAATTTCCCTTCCGAGAAAGTAGTTGGGGATAGAACTTCTAAAGCAGGAGTAACCAAAAAGCAAAAGGTTTTCAGTGCTCACAGAGAAGGGGGGCGGGGGGTACAATGATCTAGCGAACACTCGACAGGCAAGAAGCCTTCAGGTGCAAGATTACTTCTGCCACCTCGTTTCCAGTCAGATAATCGCCTTATTTATAACCAAAGAAGGGCTAGTTTTGATGCCCTGATTGCAGCAGCGGGGACCCTGCTGTCATTCACACCTCGTGCCTCTCTGTGTTATATGTGGCTGCCCAGCTTCTTAACCACTACTGCAAAATGCACCTGAATCGGGTATAATTTTAAGACCAAACTCAAAGGATTTAAAGAATAATCCTAGATCACATCCTCCATGAAGCCTTTCCTGATTTCTGCCACTGAGCCACCACCACCTGACCACTCCAGCCTGCACCTGGCTCAGTCAGACCCTATGCATTTATCTGTGACAGCAACTGTAAGAAGAGGCAGTTCTACCATAGGGTTAAGCTCTGCAATCTCAGACAAGTTACTCAACCTCTGTGAATCTTAAGTTTTATGCATTTTAAACGGTGGCCATAATAATAGGGTTGTGAGGATTGAGTGAGAAGTCCTTAAATCAGTACTTGGCACATGGTAAATATTACAGGGCTGGGGAGGACAGACCATGTCTTTGACTCTCTAGAACTTGGCCCAGCTTGGCAGGAAAAAACAGTTGATTGACTTTTGAACTCTTTGTTTTATGTGCTCTAAGCCTTGGGATATTTGGTGGTGGGGGGCGGGGGGGGGGGGGCGGTATTCACCAAACTGAACGAGCTTAGCTTGTTCTCGTTGATTGAGTGCCCACTGCATGGGAAATACTGTTTCAGGCACTTGATATAAAATATTCTATTTCATCCTTATGTAACCCTCTGATTTTTCCCATTCTAAATGTGAGGGAAGTGAGTCTCAGAAGAGTTTAATAACTTGCTTAAGGCAATATTTGATGATCCAGGATTCGAACACAGTGCATGCCATCTCCATGCTATTTCCGCCTTCCCTCAGCCTCCTTACTCTAAGTCCCAGGGGTCAGACAGTTGGGTCGTGTGCTGGCTCGCTCTGGAGTGCTCCGCCCGGCCACACACAGCGCCCTCCTCGTGTGATCCAGGGAGTTCCTAGTCAGCCAGACTGGCTGTCCCTCCTGTTCCAAAGGCCCGGAACTCAGCCTCAGTTAAGAGACTGGAGGAGATTTGCTCAGCTTATCCTCCACCAAGCCCCTCCTCCCCAAACCTGGAGTGTGGAATCACCCTCATCACCTAGAGGCCACTGCCTGCCCCCAGTCACCCAGTTAATGATGAGACCCGCAGCACGCCATGCCTCTAATGCCTTCTACCCGTGACTCCATCAGAAGTTCATGGTATCCTTGAAAAATAATCCTATTGAAAATCTACACTTCATCTCAGATCATTCTAAGGGACTAAGCTGCTGCTTAAGGTAAGAGCAAAGGGAACCTAGTATCTTACAGAGAATACACAGAAATCCCTGGTGGTGCAGCGGTTAAGAATCCGCCTCCCAGTGCAGGGGACATGGGTTCGATCCTGGTCCAGGAAGATCCCACGTGCCACGGAGCAACTAAGCTCGTGCCCCACAACTACTGAGCTGCAACTACTGAAGCCCGCACCTCGCAACGACGAGTAGCCCCTCTCGCCGCAACTAGAGAAAGCCCACGCGCAGCAACGAAGACCCCACGTAACCAAAAAAAAAGAAAGAAATCTTGGAATTACTGCATGTCTTTTGTTAGGGAGAGGCTACGCTTATTTGAATTATGTTTCTTAATTTCTAAAATACAAAATCTTTCACAAGGTGCTATTGTATAGAGTATCTGAAGTGATTTATGAGAATAGGAACTGCAACGGAAGGAAATTATGTGTGTGTGTATATACATATATACTTATCTATTCCTTTTTATTTAAGAAAATGAAATAATTGTCAGTTCAAGTAGTATTTTGACAACAGGGGCAATTCCATTCAGCAGATGATCCTTGAGTGTGAAGAGATGCTCATGAATAAGGAGGTACTCATAGCTGTATTTCTCTTAAAATGGACTTGTTTTAGTGAGTTGAGTATTTTAAGGAGAAGCATATATTAATTTAAAAGAGTGTTTTAATAAGACAGCTTTCTGGGGCTTTTTGTCATTTAGCACTGATCATATTTTAATTGGCTTACATGTGTTGCACTTACTTTTTAGAAGAGGGTGTACACCTTCTCATGTTTAAAAAAAAAGTCACTTACTCACTAATCATTTTATCAAATAGTAGCCAAAACAAAGAGTGTGCTAAGGCCAGATGAGCAAATAAGCAGTCATGATTGCCATCAGATCCTGCCCATGCCCGGGGCAGACATCAAAAGTCAACCATCAGATCCCGCCCATGCCCGGGGCAGACATCAAAAATCAATCTGAGCCGTCATTCTTCTCAACACCACCCTCTGGTAGCAACCACCAGCCCATCAGTATTGGCCACCAGTCTGATCCTGGGCTAACACGTTCTTTCATTTCTTCATAGTCGGAGCCAAGGTTCATACAGGATTAGCCAAGAGTAAGAACAGGATTCCATGTGAAATAATCAAGATAGAAATATTTACTGTAGAACTCACTCCATGTGACTCCTGTATTATGAACAAAAGTGGAATAATAGCTTTCCGTGTAGGAAAACAATCCTTTGAAGTTAGGCCATATTTAGGGTAAGCACAGTTCCCACTGGATATAAATTTCATGTCTTCCACTGGTGAAATGTCCATATCCATCTCCAGAAACACTGTCCCATTCTGCCTCCTACCATCTCTTACCTGAATTTCTGTAATAATTTCAACCAACAGTAAGTTCCTAAAAGACAGGGACTATGTTTTCTATGATTATTGCTCGCTTTATGTGAGTGCCTACCACCATCTGGCATAGTGAGTGAACGTGGATGAATTAATCCCCCCTAACTGAGTTCCCTGCCTCCTTAAATTGTATCCTCCACTTTATAGCCACATGTAAATCTGGACACGACACTCCCCTTCCTAAAACCTTGTCTCCTTTTCACCTACTGAGTGAAACCCAAAGTTCTCCCTGGTCACACTGCCGGCCAGCCAAGCTTTGCACTTTATCATCTAGTAATACCAAACTGTTTGAAGTTCCCCACAAGCATCATGTAATTTGTGCCTTTGTGCCTGTTCTCATGCTGTCCCCTCTACCTGAAACTCCTTCCCCACCTAATTCTAGTTCGTCCTTCAAGGCTCAGTTAAATTATCATTTCCTTAGAAGTCCTTCCATGTATCCCAGAGTTGGCGTCACTGCCTCTCCACTAAAATCCCACATCACTCTGTTTATATTTTTATTATATCACTCACCATTTGGTGTTGGAATGACCTATTTTTATATCTCCTTAAATGATTGTTTTTACTGCACGTTACAGAAAATCCAACTCAGACTGGGTTATATCGGTTCACATAAAGGAAAAGAGGTATCAGCTTTCAGGTAGAGTTTGATCCAGAGGTTCATGGGATCATTGGGCTTCACTTTTCTGTTTCTCTTGACCGTATCATCCTGGCTTTTCCTTCAGACTAATCCCTCGTGGTATCAGAATGATTGCCACAATTCCTAGTACAAGTTTCCCCATTGATATCCAGATTGGAAGAACGAACTCTCTTCCCCTCATGAGAAGACAAAAGCTCTGAGCTTTCTCTGATTGAATCAGTGAAAGACTGGTGCCATCCCTAAACCAATCATGAGTACAGAGGAGATGGGAATGTGATACCTGGCTGAGACTCCAAGACTGGAAAGTTCATGTCCTTGTGGGAAGGGGGAAGGGATAAAGGATACTTTGGAGGCCACCAACAATATCCACTCTACTTTCCGATTAGACCAAGCTCCTACTGGTTGTGCACCCCTTACCATATTCACCTCTGGGTTCCCAGCATGTAGCACAGTGCGTGATACGTGCAGAGCACATGATGAATACACACTTGCTTAGCTGAAGGGAATTGAGCCTTCCTGGAAGTGAAAACACATGTATAGCCATGCCCACCTTTGTCCGTGCTCCCTTCTTTAGCTCTGCAGATTCCTCCTCCACACTGGCTGCCTCCTCCAGCCACTTCTCACCCTTCCCCTGTGTGAATTCTTCTGCCTAAAGTGGATTCCCACTGCCCTTAGCCTGGGTTATTTTTTTCTCGATCAAAATTCAGCTTAAACCCCGCTCACACCCACCCCAATCCCAAAAAGATCTCCCTGTTTAGAGGCTCTCTGAGGCTTCCCTTACAAGTTGAAGATTCTGTGCTAAGTGCACCAACATATCACCAGAAATGATGGAAACATCAAAAGAGAATGGTTTGTCAGTCAGTCCTTTTTTATTAAGTATTTCCAGAAGGCAGCTGCTGTATATCTTTTGATTATTCCTTCCGAAGAAGGGATAACAGAGTAGAGAGACTAGACTTTGCAAACAGGTCGGGGTCAAATCCTGGTCCCATCACTTCTCAACTCTGTGAAATGTTGGGCAAGTGATTTCACCTCTCTGAGCTCAGCTCCCTCCTGTGTAAAGTGAGGGAATAATTCTACTCACCTCCCAGGATCATAATAAGGGTTAAATAAATGAGCTATGTAACGTGGCTGGGACAGTAGATGTCGTTTTCCCCCTCTCCCTTAGCATCCCGAGTGCATTATTGCTGTGCCTAGTATTTTAAGCTCTATAATAATAATCTACAGGGGATCCAGGCAATTAAAGCTGCTCACTGTTACTGGAGAAGCTCTTCTGAAAGCTCCTCTGGCCTCACAGTGTCTAAGAGCAGAAACTTGAGACTCCTTAGTAATCTTTGGTAACTAGTCCAGTTCCCCCCACAGGAAGTCGTCTTCCTACTTTGGCATGCCCTGGGTTTGTTTTCCTGGTGAAGCAGAAGATAAATGGCTTGCCATCTGTGGTCACTCTGAAGATCCAGCTCGGGTGGGTGTGAAGTCGGGACAGCTGTGGAGTCTAAGGAGTTTCAAGTGTCCTTGGGGTGCTTCGAACTTTGGACTCATGCTTCCTCACGTGCGGCCTCCCTGATATAAAACTCAGCCTCATCTCCTATTTCCAGAAGTAAACCTTACCTGAAATGTGAGGCAGGGAAGAGAAGTTCTTCGTAGACCTCAGACAGCTTCAGATTTATCATTGGACGTCCCTGTTTATAAAACCCCATGCCAGGCTATTATCTGGTTATTTCTTCAGACCTTTATACCTCCTCTTGGCTCCTTTCTGTATATTTTCTTTTCTCCTTTCCGAGTTTTTGCTACACTTTGTGGAACAAAACAGAATTTCTCTCACTATCTCCTTCAGGGTATTTTATCACCAACTTTTGTGGTTTTAACTACTAGTCTCCTTCTACCCTGTAGAGCTCATCAACGATTTCTATCAAACAAGGATTGTTCCCTCCCTCAGAGGAATTCTAATGCCTGCTGTCAATAATCATTATTAATAACACATTCATCTTATATATAAGTGTGAATGGATTTTTTTTTCCCTGAAAAATGTACAGAAAGGGCCACCCCATGGAAAGGACTGCAAATGTTCTCAAATCCCAGTGATTAAAAACAAAAGGCAGGGCTTCCCTGGTGGCGCCTGCCGATTCAGGGGACGCGGGTTCATTCCCCAGTCCGGGAAGATCCCACATGCCGCGGAGCGGCTGGGCCCATGAGCCGTGGCCGCTGAGCCTGCGCGTCCGGAGCCTGTGCTCCACAACGGGAGAGGCCACAACAGTGAGAGGCCCGCGTACCGCAAAAAAAAAAAAAAAAAAAAAAAAAAGTCAGTAGCTTCATTTGATACCTGAATGGGAGGAGGGCAGATATTTTATGTGTTCCTTGCTGATGGATTTCTAACAGGGGGAAAAAACCAGTAGCTCTTAGAGACAATATTTTTAACCATATATGCTTGAGTTTCTTGGGGAGCCAATGAAAGAAAATCACTGCCCAATGTGCTGTTCTCTCTCTGTCTCCATGCAGAATTCTTTCTCTTGGTAAATACGACTGCCAAGTGCTCAGCTCTTTAAAGTTTTACCCCTCTCTGTTTTCATGAGAAGCACAACCAGAAACAAGAACTGCAGGTCATCTTTCAGGGACACAAGACTTCAAAGCTCCACACCGTGGGCATGTGTACAGGTTACTAAGCTAGGCAAACATGACACGTGTCTTTAGGACTTTTAAGTAAAGTTGCTTTCCTTTGTACAAAAGGAGTATATGTCCATTGTCTAGAAAGGCTAGAATATACAGATAAGCAAAAGAAGAAAATAAAAGTCGTGTCCCATTCCAGCACCCAGCAATAACCACTATAAAATTTCATTGCAAATGCTTTTGATCTTTTAGGCATATATGTACGTCTGGATATATAGTTTTTACAAAAATGAATCAGAGTTTGGGCTTGCAGCTTTTCTTTCTGGACTCAGCTGCACAGGGTTGAGTTAGCTGTACTCCTTAGCTCGTGGCACACAATTTTTTCAGTTCTTTCAAGGGACACTTGTGGGGTTTTCTTCTCCTTTTTTTTTTCAATTTCATTTTCTATCCCCACCCACTTAAGCAAAAACTGCAGCACGTTCGACATATAATTAATATATACTATTGTTTTGAGTGTGAATATTTGTAATTCATACAAATGATAGTGTTATAAACTCCATAGTTTCTTTTCTTCATTTAACACTGTTTTGGAATCTTTACATGTTGCCATATATATATGACATATGTTGATATATATATATATCATTTGATCTTTATAAAAACCGTGAAAACTAGGTGAAACAGGTATTTATTCTCCCCATTTAATGAATGAAGAAACTGAACTGACTCACAGAGATGTAGTGATCTGCCCAAGTTCACATAGCTAACCAGTGGCCAAGCCAAGATCAACAGTCAAGTCTCTTGTTCCCTAGTAATAGCTCCCCATAGGGCTTATTAAGAGTCAAGATTGTTTCCAACAAAATGCAGTCATCTTAAACTTCTCCATGAGAAAGTTGTTCACCACCTGATGAAAGGTCACATCAGAACGTGTGTTTTCATAAGTCTGGAGTGACCTATCATTTTTGTCTAAGAAGTGAGCCAAATGGTCTTCTTCTCAAAAAAAAAAAACAAAAAAAAGGCAGGGGTATCAATGTGGGCAGGGGTCACTCATCTCTTTGAACACTGCTGTGGGAGATAAGTTTCCTTAATGAGTCCTGTTCGGAAGGTGGTGACTGCAGACAAATTATGGTTTTCACGGTGAGTCATCTTCTAAACCTGCCCTCAGGTTAGCGATGGAATGAACCATTGGGCCAAAAAGAACAGAAACTTGGACATAAAGAATGGGAAGCAGGCAAAAGTGTCTAGCCATTCTCACATCAGAAAAATATCTTTTAGGGCTTCCCTGGTGGCACAGTGGGTTGAGAGTCTGCCTGCCGACGCAGGAGACACGGGTTCGTGCCCCGGTCCGGGAGGATCCCACAGGCCGCGGAGCGACTAGGGCCCGTGAGCCATGGCCACTGAGCCTGCGGGTCCCGGAGCCTGTGCTCCGCAATGGGAGAGGCCACAACAGTGAGAGGCCCGCGTACCGCAAAAAAAAAAAAGAAAAAGAAAAAGAAAATATCTTTAGAAATGAGTGTGTAGTTCCTTTTGACCTCCGTGCAGACCATAAAGAGACAAGTTTGAGAGAAATATTGGATTCTGGCCCCTAAAATCAATGGAGTAACCCATCCCAGGGTTTGGGTCTCAGGAGCTGAAAGCCAGGTGATTGTTTGTAGGGAAGGTAGAGCTGAGCACTTGGCTCCCACTGGCGAAGGGAAAAGCTATTGAATGATGGGGTGATGGAGGACTTCACTCTTCAGTGTAATTTTAATGACATTACACAATGCTCTTCATCAGCATTTTGTGGGACAAGGAGAGAAGAGCTCGGTTGGCTGCTGGTTGGGTTAGGGCTTTTTAATCTTGGCCATGTCCTTCAGCACCACAGGCAACAGCAGGCAAAACCTGTGTCCTCTGAGCCTGTCCTTCCTCCTAAAAAGATTCCTTTGCATAATCCAATTGACAAAGGCTTAGAGTCGGTATTTAAGAAGAATCAGTATGTCAAATATTTGCCCAATAAGCTCCAAGAAATTATCATAGCAATAATAATTATAACTCCTAAATACTGACGGCTTACCATGTGCCAAGCACTGTGTTTAACAAGCATCACCTTTATCGACTCTGGGAAGAGAAAAAAAAAAAGAAAACTCAGGCATAAGTACTATTATTATCTCCATTCTGTGGATGAGGAAATTGAAGCTTAGAGCTGTGGAATAAGTTTCCCAAGGCTACAAAGCTAACTGGCCAAACTGGAATGCAAATCTTAGAACTATCTCAACCGTTCCCATCCCCAAGGCATGAGAATACCCTGGTGTGATGGTTCAAGAATCTTCTCAGTCTGTGAACCTGAGACCTAATTCCTCTTTCACTTCAGGTACCTTTAATTCACAGGAGAGTCTGTTTCTTCCCCCCCATGGTAACAAAAAATGTACTGCACTGTGTTACTATTGTGTTATTATGGCTCAAGGAAAAAAATTCTTACCCCTAAAAAAACTTAACAAGCCCTGTCACCAGATTCACCCAAAATATCTTGGAGTTGTATTCCCTAGTATTGGATTTCATCTTCACTGTTTACCAACTATGTGGACCTGTGGAAGTTACCAACACTCTCTGGATTTCCATGGTCTCATTTACGGAACGAAACTTACTACCAACCAGATACCAATAGGGCTGTTGTAGGGAGATTCTGTTATAACTGAGAACTCTTGCCACATTTCTTGCATGTGTCCTTTCTATGGTAGATGCTCAAATAAATATTTATGGAATAAATGTTTTGATGGAATGAATGCTCTAATTCTATGCCCAACTTTGCTGTTCGTTTCTAAAACTTGGTTCCACATGAGAGGAAGAAGAGATCCTTCCAAAATCTAGGGAACTCTGAAGGGATGGGAGATAATAGGTTCAGGACTCAGTGTGACTTTGGGCAGATGTCATCAGATGTGATTCAGGGTCTCAGGGGCCTTACTCCCAAAATAAGAGGAACTGATGGCTGTACAACAATGTGCATGTACTTAATGCCACTGAAGGACACATTTAAAATAGTCAAAATGATAAATTTTATGTTATGTATATTTTACCACAACAACCCAATAAAAAGAAAAGAAAGGAAAGGAAAATCCTAACTGGCTAGAGTACATTCTGATACTGGAATGCTAAAGCTTGAGACAAATAATACTGGCTAGCATGTATGATCCTTTACCGTGCGCCAAGCACTGCTAGGATATCAGATGCTTGATCTCCTGTGACTTTCTCAGTGGTCCTGTGATCAGGGTATTATTATTACCCCCATTTTATAGGTGAGGAAACAGCCAAAGCTAGCGTTTCCAGAGCTGGGATTTGAACCAATATGTGTCTCACTGGAGAGCTCGTGTGTTTACTACTTAGTTTTCTGATGGTGGGGAGGGGCGCAAATCACCAAATCACAGATGCCGGCAGCTCAAATCCTGGCCAAGGAAAACTTTGATTAAACAAAAAAAGGTGGTCTCAAGCCCCATCAGAATTTGAGAAAGGCCTTGACTACTTCTTTTCTTTGAAGCTCCCAATATATTGGAACAGAGGGAGGAAAGGAAGAGAGTCAGGGAGAAGAAAAAAGCAAAACAAACCAAGACATAGTTACCAATATTTTGCTGGGTTTTTTAAATATAAATTTATTCATTTTTATTTCTGGCTGCATTGGGTCTTCGCTGCTGTGAGCGGGCTTTCTGGAGTTGCGGTGAGCGGGGGCCACTCTTCGGTGTGCTGCACGGGCCTCATTGGGTGGCCTCTCTTGTTGCGGAGCACGGGCTCTAGGCGCGCGGGCTCAGTAGTTGTGGCTCGCGGGCTCTAGAGCACAGGCTCAGTAGTTGTGGCACACAGGCTCAGTAGTTGTGGCTTGCAGGCTCTAGAGCACGGGCTCAGTAGTTGTAGTGCACGGGCTTAGTTGCTCCGGGCATGTGGGATCTTCCCGGACCAGGGCTCGAACCCGTGACCCCTGCATTGGCAGGCGGATTCTTAACCACTGAGCCACCAGGGAAGCCCTGCTGGGTTTTTTTTTTAATATTGACATTTAATTGTTATATTTGTGTGATCTTAATAATGACAAAAATATCTTATTGAGCAATAACATCACAAGTCCCAGTCAAGGTCCTACAAAACTGGAGGCCTGAGCGAACAGTGTCCAGCCTCTGCCTCTTTCTTCCCGCCCTCCGGCTCCTCTAGAGGAGAGAGGTTCTGAGTGCTGTTGTGATGTCACCTCAGCTGGCTCCTCTTGGCACAGCCATGGACCCTAGATGGGGCTGGAGGGACAAACAGGAAGTCCAGGGTTCCCATCGGATCATCGGTATGACACCACCTAGCTCTTAGGACCACAACCCAGGAAAGTTTGCTACCCCAACCCCTCTTTTATGGGCTTCATTGATTCTTAAAATAATTGCAGTATTCGTAGTAGTAATAATGATGGCATCTAACATGTGGAAGGCTTACCATATGTCTGATAAGCACACTGTACGTAACTTATTTCTTCCAGCAATTCAGTTAAGTAGATACAAGCATTAGTCATCGTCTTTTTCCATATGAAGAGACAGCTATACCTAGGAGTTAAGTGATTTGCCCAAGACCACAAAGTTTTCAAGTTGCAGAGGCAGAACGGAATTATGGAAAGTGGCTACCATTTACAGAGCACTTATAGTGGAGTTAGCGCGAGGGTTGAATGGGATAGTTCATCTAAACATTTAACCCAGAGGCTGACACCAACCCTATGCAGAAGGTTCGATGACTACCATCCTAAATTTACTGACGGGGAAAGCATGGCTTAGGGTAGGCAAGAAAATGTCTGAAAATACACAGGTTAAAAGTGGCATAGCTCTGGGGTCTGCCTTATGTCAAAGCACAATGCTAATCTGCTCTGCCCCCTGACCTTCTCAGAAACTGATTAGAAACCAAGAAGGTAAATTTCTGACTGTTGCGTTATCGCTTTGCATGGTCTCCCTATTGGCTCTGTGCTGTGAACCACTGTTGTCTTGTTGTTTTTTGTTTTTTTATCCAACGGAGGCACAATGGAGGGTCCCAGCCTCCTAAAATCTGTCTTTTCATCTTAAGGATCAGACTTGGTAATGAAGGAAATTGTTCTATTCAGTATGCCAGATCTCTTACAGAAGATGGATATGGTTTGTGGTGCCATTTGTAGGCATGAGTCGCGATCCCTTCTCAATAACCTTTCCATGTAGCGGTGCAGAACCATTTTGAGGCAGCCCAGGCAAGGTTTTTCCCATAATTGTGTCTGTAATCATCTACCATTTTATATTTACTTCATCAGTTTCAACAGTCCATAAGAACACACATAATCTTAGATGCAGTGATCAACTGTCTCAGAATTGCCCCATCCTAAATTTAGGCCTCGCACTCGGTAATTTAGCTAGAGAGCTTCGTTGTCGAGTGCCACTCTTTCACGGATGAGGGAAAGTGCTCCTATTTAGGGTGTATTTAATTCTTACTATTTCGCCAGTTGAGCTGGATACCACGGAGTTTAATAATGCGGGGTATAATTGCTGTAATGCTGTGAAGGCGCGGGGCTGCCGCCTCCCCTCGTCTTTGCTAGGACTCTCACGCAAATGGGACACTGCTGCTCAGTGGGGCTTTTCTACTTCAATTTTTTAATAGAACAGATTTTGTTGCAGTGATGAATTTGTGGAGGAATCGATTAAGGGTATGAAATAGTCACCACGCAGGGCTTTTCATAACTGCTCACATCCTTGGTTGAGGACTTAAGTAAGTGCCTGGCACTGTATCATCAGCTTATTTCCTGTCACAGCAACCCTGGGAGGTAGGTCCTATTGCTACTGGGTTTGTAGAGGCCGGAAGGGATTCGTCTGTAGTGGGTCATGTAGTCCACAGCAGAGGATGCGTCCTCCAGTCAGAGGCCTGCAGTTGCTGTTACGTTGTCTTCCCAGAACAGACTCCTCTTGGTCCTTTTTGCTCAGCATAAAGGAGGGAATGTCTTAGGTGGGGCACAGCACGTCCCACCTTACAGGGGATGGAGAGAGTCCCAGATGAGTCGTGAATTCTGGGTGTTTGTTTGCCTGTTTCCCAGGTGGACTGTCATGGCATTCACTACTAGTCACGGCTGTCCTTGTGCCTGTGCGCCCTCCCCCTCCCCCATCCACTCTCAGATATGACCCCAACAACTGAGAGTAGAATGAATTTTACTCTGAAGTGTAAAGTATCTTATGAAGCTGTATCGTTCCCGCTGCTAAGATCCCTTTCATTTTGTAGTGAGACTCACATTTGATTGCCCGATGAGAAACGATTCTTCCTTCATCAAAAAGTTTAAACCCTACGGACACCAGGACACATGTGAAAACGTAGATTTGTGGTAATCACGTTTATTTAAAGTGTTTATAATACATACGTTATTTGTTAATAGGCTGAGAGTGACATCTTACTGACCCTAAAATGTAAGGTTTATATATCTGAGACAGTTGAGGAGATTTTTGGGAAATGATGGTAGAAATGACAGCTTATTTGGATAATACCTTCTGACTACTAAGAAATGGGATGAATCTACAACGTGTGTGGATTTATCTAAACATCACTTGGAATTCATTGGCCAAACACTGAACTTTTTGTGGATACTAATGTAAGAAAAAGTGGGTAAATATCAATTCTGCTTCTAAAGTACTTATAAACCAAGAAAAAAGGACTATATTTGCTGAGGAATTATCTATTTTTAATGTTTTATTTAATAGCAATAATTAAATTTTGTTTTTACTAACCTTGAAAAATAAAAGCAGCGATCACGATACACAATATATATCACATTGTTCATTTCTTCATTCAGTAAATATTTCTGTATCAGGCATCGTGCACTATGACAAGTGAGGTACAGAACCTGCCGTCACAGGTCCATTTCACTAGGGGAGACAAGTTATGAGCAGAAAACCAAATCAATATGTGTCAATTCAGAGGATGATAAATGTTATGACTAACAAAGGTAAGGTAAGGAGGTAGACAATGCTTCCTTTGGGGAGAGGGGTAGTCAGGGAAGCCCTTTTAAGGAAACAGAATCCCAGTAAGGACTAATGAGTGAGAAAGAATGTTCCAATCCCTTTCATGTACAGACTTCTCATCCAGAACAATCGGGAACCACCAGTCCCACCTAAAGGAAAATAATTCTCTCTGACCTCCTCCCCCACCATTTTTTTCCTAGTTCTGTTTTCTTCATAAAATATATTTAGGATAAAAAGATCTCAGCCCATCTTTCTCTAATATTATTCCCAAAGTGAGGCCAAATTTGTCCTGAAGTTGAGCCAAATTCAAGCAACGCTGCCAAGGGATCTGGTTCTGTTAAAAACTAGCTTGCAGTCTCTAGAAGGCTCTTATTTACTTGAGTCCTTTGGACGCTTGAGATACCCGTCTCCCTGTGGGAAGCGCCTTAACATTGAACAAACCCACCTCCCCGCCACCCGCTTCATATGGTAACCTGGAAACAGCCTCTGTGCACTGTCCAGGGCCTCACAAGCTCTTCTCTCTGCCTTTTGGAGGAGGAAGAAGAGGATGGGACATGCCATTTGATAGGATTCTCCCAAAAGGCAGGTACGGTCCCAGGCATTTGACACACTTTACCTTATCTGATCTTTCTAATTTACCTGGGAGCTTAGGGACATCCTTATTCTGCAGGTGAGGGAAAACTGAGGCCTGGGGTACTTAAGCCACTTCTTCAAAGTCACCCAGTTCATGAGTTGTAGACCTGGGATTTGACCTTATTTCAGATTCCAACACCATCTCGTACTCTTTTCTGCAACATGGATCCAGAAAGCTGTCAATTTCTCTTGTCCCCCGAGGGAATAATATATGGAAGTCTCCCACTACTCGCATAGCCAGAAAACCTTCCACCTAATTCTCACGGTCAGTGCCTAGCAAGTGGACATCAAAGCTACAAATGAAGGTTCCAACCAAAGAAAGTTCCAGTTTCTAGAATACAGTTTCCAATAAGAGATGATATTGCAGGCAATAAACCGACTACCTTAACGGTAGGTGCCAAAACCCCATGGGTGGTTTATAGAGAAGTTGAAATAAGGAACAAAACAAACACATTTAGACTTCACCAAATTCCTCTCTGTTTGGGAGGAAGAAAAAATATTATTCTTTGCGAATGGGAAAAAAAAATAGATGTATTCCTCTCTGCTATGACATGGGTCCTGCTAAGCAGTAATGCATGACCAAGCCAAATGCTCTGATCAGTTTCTCTGAGGTGTTATTAAAGTTTGCAAAATATTGCTCAGATTCTTCCTGGCAGGGTTTCGATATCGTCTGTTTAAACTGGACTTGAGCTGGTACTCTCCATTTCTGTTAAGCCTGCCATAGCTGGTGATCCCACCGCACACATCTCCCGGTGCCGTGGCCTTCATCTGGCAACAGGGGCAACACCCTGAGAGGCAACATCCTCCCCTCTGTTGGGTCTCTGATATGAGTCGGTTCAAAAATGACTGAATCAACTGAATTCCTCTTCTTTCTCTTTGCCTCCCCTTCTCACCGCCAACATTCCTGCTTTCGCACAGAGCAGGAATGAGAAGGGGGGACTTTACAGCACAGACTGCCTTGGAAGGTATTCCTGCCATGAAGTTGGGCCCTCTGAGCCCAGTATTCAGAAGGGACACGACACGCTTCTTTTCTTCTGCCGATCTGGCAGATGACCTGAATCGTCCAGCAACATACCTTTCCACTCCCCAACTTTGTCCTCTGACCCTCTTCAGTCCTACTGAACCTGTTCCATTTCCTCAAACACACCATGCTCTTTCTTGCCCCAGGCTTTGCTCTGATGGGAACACCCTTCCTCTCTCCTCTTTTGATGAACTTCGGTTTACCCTCCAAGTCTCAACTTGGATGGCATTTCTCTGATCCCCCAGGATGATGGCTTAGATGCCCTTGTTATGTGCTACTGTGGGGAGCTTACCTTTCACACCTTGATTGTAATTTGTCTTCCCCCAAACAGCTGCAAATCCTGAGACACAGAACTAAGTCTGTCATGTTCACAGACCTGTATAAAAGTAGGCTAATTGCTATAACACATCAACCAAAGAAATGTATGGAAGCTCCAGCACCGTAAACTTTTATTCTTGCATGGATAATGGTCCTAGGCAGGTTTGTCGGGTAGGCAGGATGGCCCTCATCCATGCAATCATTCAGCAACCCAGGCCAACAGAGATTCTGCCATCATCAATAAGTGGCTTTCAAAGACTCCCTGGAGGTTTTCTCCATACAACCCACCAAAAGGAAAAGGAGCATGAAGGAGTGCCTCATGGGAGGCTTTTATGGACCTGGTCTAGAGGTGTGTACATCATTGTTGTTCACGGTCTATTGGCAAGAACTTAGTCGCCTTACCACACAGAATTGCAAGGGGCGCTATGACATGTAGTCTCTGGCTGGGCAGCTACTCCCCATAAAAGGTATATAGTAGGAAGAACACAAATGTGGGTGGGTAAGTAGCCAATCAATAAGTAGTTGCTAAACAAATAAATGAATCCATGAGTGAAAAAACTGAGGGCAAAAGACATCTCCTTAATGTATTCTGAGCTGTGGTACAGGACCACCTTCTCACAGCTACTTCAAATTAAAAAACTATAAACTACCAATGGTCAGAGAGGCAGGCGAAAGCCTAGATTGCCTTCAGATTTTACTAGTAGAATGACAGTGCCTGGCACAGTACCCAACATAGACAGTAGGCCCTCCATATTCATTGGTTCCACATCTGTGAATTCAACCACCTGCTGATAGGGAGGGCTGACTGTACTATACCATTTTCCCTAAGGGACTTGAGCATCCGTGGATTTTGGTATCTTCAGGGATCCTGGAACCAATCCTGCACGGATACCAGGGGAGGATTGTAGTTTCTGTTCAATGAATATCAGTTGAATGAATGAGTGATTGGAAATCGTAGACTATTGAGGTTGGAAATGACTTAAATACCACCATGTTTGTATTGTGCTGGCTGAGTGATCATTCAGTCCCACTACAGAGGAAGCACGCTCACTCCCAAAGCGGCACCTGCCATCTTCAGGTCATCCCTGTTAGAAACTCCTGTCTTCCATTGAGCCAAAACCTGGCTCCTTGCACTGTCCCAGTATTGGCATCTGTCCCTTCAGGTCATACGAAGCATGTGTCTCCCAGAGGGGCTCAAACCTAGCTGTACATCAGAAGTGCCAGGGATGCTTATAGGAAACTATGTAGTCCCAGATGGCATCCCCAGAAATTCTGATTCCCCCCAAATGATCCTGATGTGTAGCTGGTCTAGGAGGCCATGTGTCTGACACTTCTGTCTGGGTTAGAATCCTGCTTCCATCACTTCCTAGCTGCAGTCCCTTGGGTAAGTCATTTCGCCTCTTTATTCCTCATCTCTAAAACGGTGACAAGAACAGTATCTATGTCATAGGGTTGTTGTGAGGACTGAGGGGTTGTTTCGAGTAAAGTGCGCTAAGTAGTGCCTGGCCCACAAAGGCCCCCATTAGACAGAGGCCACCGTCAGCATCGTTATCCTCCGCCTCCCCAGCAGCTTTTCAGATATGTCAGTGTAACCATTACAGAACACTTCTTTTCCAGACCAGTTACTCTCAGTTTTCTTTTTTTTTTTTTTTTCTAATTCCTTTCCTACCTGGCAAATTCATATTTCTCCTCTCACAGACAGATTTCATCCCAGGAGGAGGTGTAGTGTTTCTGTACCCCGTAACTCGTAGGGATAGAAGCATCTGATGGAATAAATGTAGGTAATTGAGCTGCGGCTCTGAACTTCAGATGCCAGTCATTACTGGTCATAGGAGGGCAGCTGTGCATATTCTCTTATTCCAGGGAAGTCTTCCCATAGGGCAACCCTAGATGTACTAGTGTCTGTAATGAAGGGGAAACCAGAGAGAGGATACGGAGTTTATTTTCTGAATGCTTTCATCCTGATATGTTCAGTTGAGTCCGAACCCACCCCAGGTTAACTCATTAAGTTCCTGGAGCTTGTTGTAGATTTTCGGGCTTTAGTCATCATAGTTAACACCATAGGAACAAAAATAATGAAAATGGTACCTGGGGAAGTAGGAAGGGCCGGTCTAAAAGTCCAATGTGAAGTTAGGAAGGGAGAAAAGGCCAGATGTAAAAAGCAAAATGACCCCTAGTTAATGATAAGGTGTGGTGTAGACTTTGGGAAGACATAAAGAAGTCAAGGAGAAAACAATCTGGACATCTCCCGGTACAGGAGGTACATTTTTCTTAAGTCTTATTTGTTGGTCATGGGTCACTCTTCTTTCACTTAAGATTGAGACCTGTCCTTATATAGTGAGGGACAGTTGAGGAATGGAGAGGATAAATTCATTTATGATAATAATTTGTATTAATAAGATGTTCTTAAAGCTTCATAAATGTTCAGTCATATCCCTGTGAGTGTGAGGTAAACCATACATCACTATTCTTGTCTAATATATGAGGAAAATAAGTCTCAGAAAGGCATAGTGACTTACCCAGTGTCATACTTCATGTGTACCAGGCCCAGGAGGAAAACCCAAGTTCTTCTAATAGTTCATTGTCCTCCACTCCTAATGCTACCAGTTCTGGAGTGTTCCACTGATTTACCCCCTCACTATTTCTCAGTTTTTACACACACACACACACACACGTGCACACACACACACACTCAAAACTATCACATTCTTCTAAGCAGCTCTTGTTCTCAGCTTATATGTCACCCCCTCTAGAAGTTCTTGACTTCCCCAAGCTGGCCATAGAATGTTGCTTCTACCTCAGTTACAACATGGATATCACTGGATTCTAATTACTTTTTTATAAGACTTCTCCCCCCACCCCCACGATGACTTTCTTGAGCGCAAGGACTGTGATATACTTAACTTTATATCCGCAGCAACTTACACAGTACAAAGCATAGAGTGGATCCTCCGTAAATATTTATTGAGTAGTTGGACATGTGGGTGGATAGATGGATGGATGGATGGAAGGATGGAAGGTCTTTCAACGTTGAGATTTAAAGAAACATACAAGAAGCCAGCTTGCAGTCAACAGAGGGCTTTCTTAACTTTCTGATAAAGACAGAATTCTTCTGACGCTTTTGGTTTAGACCTTCTACCATACTTAACTTATCCATATTCTGCTAGAATTTTCATTGCTGAAGTATTTATTTGGTATCAATCATTATACGCCAGAGGGAGAGGGCTTGTCCCAGGCAGCAGTGTAGTAACGATAGCACAGTCTTCAGATAGCCAAGACTTGAATCCTGTCTCATCAGGTTCTTAAGTGTATGAATTCTTCTAGAAATTCCTTATTCCTCAATTTCTTCACGTGTTAAATGAGGGCAATGATGGTGCCTCCTATACAGATGGTATGTGAGGATTAAATGAGATAATAAATACAAAGTACTTCGTACGCACCAGCACTTTGGGAGGCACCGGACCCAGAGTAAGCATTCCTTATGTATGAACTCTTCTGTCTTCTTACTGCACACATATGACTACTGGGACCCAGAAATTTGGCTAAGTCAAGTCTGTATCTGGAGACCCAGTTCCGAGAAAGTCTGAAGAGGTGATCAGAGTTACTCTGGAGACTAAACAGAGTCTCTTCAGTGCATCCTTAGCCAAGTTACTTCTCTGAGTTCAATCTTATCTCTTCTTACAGACCTGCTTCAGTGTTTTAGTGAGCTAGAGGTCAGGCTCTGAGTAACCTGCCCCCCCGCACTTGGCACTTGACATGTATGACTTGAACTGGAAGCTCATTGAAGACAGGAGCTCCTGAAGACGTACTCCTTGCATATCTGGGCCCAACTTGCTTCTCAGGAGTCCCTTCCTATAGGAAGTTTTGCTGAGTGGAAATAAACTTTCCTAAATCACTTAACATGCTCTTTGGGGGACTTAGTTGAGCTCCAGGAAGGTTCTGGCCCATTAGCCCTATTCCCCTGCAAGCAGTTACTGAACTTAATGATCCTGCTGCCCCCCAGCAGGTCACCAGGCCCACTCCCTCCCAGGTTTGCTCCGGGATCCTCTCTGCAGCCACAAAAGCCCTGGGAGCACAACTTTCCCAGCGGCATTTGGGAAGCTGGGCCAAGTTCTCTGTCAAGTTAATGGAGTGACCTTCTTTTAGGTTCTGGACAACCCAGCCTCATGTTCAGAGGTAGAGGGCTCTCCCTGGAATTATGAGCTCTTAGGTTTTACGTCTGTGCCTGCGTAGCACCGGGAACATAACAAACACAACGTATGGGGAAGGATGGAGAGAGGGAAGGAGCGAAGGAAGGAAGGAGGGAGGGAGAGAGAGGGAGGCCTGGTTTTTGGTAGTATTAGCCTCCAGATGTGTAGCATTTACCTAATACAGGATGAAGACCAAGGAGAGCTACTTTTACTGTTTTCTAATTTAAAAAAAGTCTTCTCCCATGAGTGATTTTGTGACCTCTATAAGCAAAGGGCAGGGGGGAAGCCACAAAATCTTTTGGTCATTTCAGTAGGTGCTCTCTCCAATCCTCTGCCCTTTCAAGAAGTCTCAGTTGAGAAATATGTGTAATAGGTGAGCAATGATAATGCCTAAAGATTGATGGAAACAGATATAAACCCAAAATGTTTTTAGTGCCAGAAATTACTGTTTGCTCAACAATAAGTAACATCAGAGGACTGAAACATTTCCCACAGAGGTCAGCAGTTCTGGGATGATGCACCGAAATTCACACCTCTGCCAGAAGCGCTCTGTTCCTGGCATGACAAAGAAAAAGGCAAATCTGTTCATGTCAATACCCAGAGGAGGCAATTTTACCTCTTCTGATTATTGTTCAGGTATGTCTTTCTCCAAAGAGCCTCTGGAGTCTCGTTAGGCCTGCTATAAAATTTTTAAAGCTTTGTTTTAAAATGGATAAGTCCTTTTATTTTTTTGCTTTATTTTGCTTTGTTTTTACTCCTGCAACTAACTAAAACTGTAGCCTGCAGATGTCTGTCCTGTGTGAACCTTAGAGATACTCCTGTTTCAGCAAGCATCGCTTTTATTTCCATAATTGGCCATATCTTGAAGCAAACCACATGGGCTAAGCTATATCTTTGGTTTTCTTTATAATTTTAAAATATTGCCCTTTGTCCCTATAGCGCTTGTTATCTGAGAATCTCGATTCCGGAATCAAAGTATTTGAGATTAGAAATTAAAGATAATAATAGTAACATTTGGATGCTAAGTGCTTTTTCTTCCCTTACTTCACTGAATCATCACGACAACCTGTGATCTGAGTACATTACTATTTACGTGTTATGAATGTGGGGAGTCAGTAGCCAAAGGTACAGTCCAGACCTTTCCAGAGCCTGTAACACTCCCATCTACTCTCTGGCTCCAAATCCACCTTAACCACACTGTTTTCCTTTAATATAAGCACCTATCAATTTTCCACATACAAAATAATTTACCTATTATGTGTATTGTCCTCACTAGAATATGAGTTCCATGAATGCAAAAATTCTTTTTTTCTGTTCTGTTCGTTGATGTATCCCTAAGCTCACGAAGAGAGCCTAGCGCATAGTAAGCCTTCACTATATATTGCAACTGTTATTGTTCCCTGTTTACCTACTATACCGGGCCAATCCTATTCATGTATTGCTAGCAGAAAAACTGAGGTCAGGAGCCACCTGGTGATTTACTAAAGATGACACAGCGAGCAAGTTGGCAAGAAAAACCAGATCTCCTTACTGCCAGCCCAATTCTTTGCCTAAATCCCAATTCAATCTTGCCGTACTTTTATTATGCTATGAAATGAATAACTGTTTATGAGTTCATTCTCAGGCACATTATTGCTTTTATATCACATCAAAGGACTTGAGACAGGCAAAAGATATAGCCCTATTGATTGTTCTCAGAGACTCAACTTTTCCATCCCACAAGGAATCCATGCTTAAAGTTCATTTTGGGGACAGGAGCCAGATAGAAGACCATCTCCAACAAACGTACCTCCACATCAGGGCAGGGTTGCAAGGGTGTCTGGTTTTAGGAATCTTGAAGTCAGTCTTCTGAACAGAGGACTGTTTCTGTTCCTCTCCACCAGACTCTTACAGAACCTTAGAACTGACCTAAAATCAAAAGGCTAAGATGTTTTCAGCTCTTGGATACTCAGTGGGTCAGTGTCTTCTAGGGGAAATCCAGTAGCTACGGTAAGTAGCATGGGAGTGACTCACCCCTCCTTGAACCAGGTATTGAATCCATGGGCCTGGGATGTGAAGGGGTGAAGTTCTGGATGCTGGCAGAAGAACAAAGTGGCAGCTTTAGAAGTAAGGGTGTGTTAAAATAAGAGATGTGGGGCTTCCCTGGTGGCGCAGTGGTTGAGAGTCTGCCTGCCGATGCAGGGGACACGGGTTCGTGCCCCGGTCCAGGAAGATCCCACATGCCGCGGAGCGGCTGTGCCCATGAGCCATGGCCACTGAGCCTGTGCGTCCGGAGCCCGTGCTCCGCAACGGGAGAGGCCACAACAGTGAGAGGCCTGCGTACCGCAAAAAAAATAAGAGATGTGTGTTTGACTTTCTGAAAAAAGACTAAAGAATCCAGAGCCTATCAGGAGAATCCATTTATTTGAGCATGAGTTGTTTTTTCATTACCAGCAACAGAACACACCTGCTAATCCTCATAGTAACATCTCGTCATACGCTTTAAAGTGGAATATGTCACTCTCAGTAGAAGACATAGGGAGAGAGGCTCTTCTACTACTGATTATGTGCCTAGACTACTCTGCTGTCACACCCATTCACAAGGCTGTTGGCCAAAAGGGAGGGACTTATTTGTAGTTTAACAACTCAAGTGGCCCATAGACATTAAAGCTATGATGTTGAATGGACTAGTACCAAGCTCTATTAAGGGGTGCACTACAGTCTTTCAGGGCAATGATAATAATAATGAGTCCTCATAAAGCTCTCTATCCTTTAAAAATACATTCTTTAAAATACATTTTTTTCATGCATTTTAAAATTTTAGCTTAGTATAAAATCATCCTGAGTTAGTTATAGCAGAGATTCTTACCACCTCCATTTCATAAGCCAGAAACCCGAGTTAAGAGATGCTGATGACATGCCCTAGGTCACATAGCTGGTAAATGACAAAGCCCAAATCCGCTGGCTTCTCAGTATTTTCCATTATGACATTCTTCCTCCTGCCCACGTGATATCTCCACCTGGATGTCCTGGAGGCTTCTCAAATACATGGTGAGAACCAAATTCATTATCTTCACTTCACAGAAAAAAAAAAAAAGCCCATTCCTCTTCCCCCTGCTTATTTCCTTTTAACATCTTTATTGGAGTATAATACCTTTACAATGTTATGTTAGTTTCTGCTGTATAACAAACTGAATCAGCTATACGTATACATATATCCCTATATCCCCTCCCTCTTGCGTCTCCCTCCCACCCTGCCTATCCCACCCCTCTAGGTGGTCACAAAGCACCAAGCTGATCTCCCTGTGCTATGTGGCTGCTTCCCACTAGCTATTTATTTTACATTTGGTAGTGTATATATGTCCATGCCACTCTCTCACTTCATCCCAGCTTACCCTTCCCCCTCCCTGTGTCCTCAAGTCTGTTCTCTACATCTGCATCCTTATTCCTGTCCTGCCCCTGGGTTCTTCAGAACCTTTTTTTTTTTTCAGATTCCATATATATGTGTTAGCATATGGTATTGATTTTTCTCTTCCTGACATACTTCACTCTGTATGTCAGACTCCAGGTCCATCCACCTCATCAAAAATAACTGAATTTCATTTCTTTTTTATGGCTGAGTAATATTCCATTGTATACATTTGCCACATCTTCTTTATCCATTCATCTCTTGATAGACACTTAGGTTGCTTCTATGTCCTGGCTGTTGTAAATAGAGCTGCAAGGAATATTGTGGTACATGACTCATTTTGAATTATGGTTTTCTCAGGGTGTATGCCAACTAGTGGGATTGCTGGGTCATATGATAGTTCTATATTTAGTTTTTTAAGGAACCTCCATACTGTTCTCCATAGTGGCTGTATCAATTTACATTCCCACCAACAGCACAAGAGGGTTCCCTTTTCTCCACACCCTCTCCAGCATTTATTGTTTGTAAATTTTTTGATGATGGCCATCCTGACTGGTGTGAGGTGATACCTCATCGTTGTTTTGATTTGCATTTCTATAATGATTAGTGGTCTTGAGCATCCTTTCATGTGTTTGTTGGCAATCTGTGTATCTTCTTCAGAGAAACGTCTATTTAGGTCTTCTGCCCATTTATGGATTGGGTTGTTTGTTTTTTTGATATTAAGCTGCATGAGCTGCTTGTATATTTGGAGAATAATCCTTTGTCAGTTACTTCATTTGCAAATACTTTCTCCCATACTGAGGGTTGTCTTTTCATCTTGTTTATGGTTTCCTTTGCTGTGCAAAAGCTTTTAAGTTTCATTAGGTCCCATTTGTTTATTTTTGTTTTTATTTCCATTTCTCTAGGAGGTGGGTCAAAACGGATCTTGCTGTGATTATGTCATAGAGTGTTCTCCCTATGTTTTCCTCTAAGAGTTTGATAGTGTCTAGCCTTACATTTAGGGCTTTAATCCATTTTGAATTTATTTTTGTGTATGGCATTAGGGAGTGTTCTAATTTCATTCTTTTACATGTAGCTGTCCAGTTTTCCCAGCACCACTTATTGAACAGGCTGTCTTTTCCCCATTGCCAGTACCATACTGTCTTGATTACTGTAGCTTTGTAGTAAAGTCTGAAGTCAGGGAGCCTGATTCCTCCAGATCTGTTTTTCTTTCTCAAGATTGCTTTGGCTATTCAGGGTCTTTTGTGTTTCCATGCAACTTGTGAAATTTTTTGTTCTAGTTCTGTGAAAAATGCCATTGGTAGTTTGATAGGGATTGCATTGAATCTGTAGATTGCTTTGGGTAGTATAGTCATTTTCACAATGTTGATTCTTCCAATCCAAGAACATGGTATATCTCTCCATCTGTTTGTGTCATCTTTAACTTCTTTCATTGGTGTCTTATAGTTTTCTGCGTACAGGTCTTTTGTCTCCTTAGGTAGGTTTATTCCTAGATATTTTATTCTTTTTGTTGCAGTGGTAAATGGGAGTGTTTCCTTAATTTCTCTTTCAGATTTTTCATCATTAGTGTATAGGAATGCAATAAATTTCTATGCATTAATTTTGTATCCTGCTACTTTACCAAATTCATCGATTAGCTCTAGTAGTTTTCTGGTAGCATCTTTAGGACTCTATGTATAGTATCATGTCACCTGCAAACAGTGACAGTTTTATTCTTTTTTTCCGATTTGGATTCCTTTTATTTCTTTTTCTTCTCTGATTGCTGTGGCTAAAACTTTCAAAACTATGTTGAATAGTAGTGGTGAGAGTAAGCAACCTTGTCCTTTTCCTGATCCTAGTGGAAATGGTTTCAATTTTTCCCCACTGAGAACAATGTTGGCTGTGGGTTTGTCATATATGGCGTTTATTATGTTGAGGTAAGTTCCCTCTGTGCCTACTTTCTGGAGGGTTTTTATCATAAATGGGTGTTGAATTTTGTCAAAAGCTTTTTCTGCATCTATTGAGATGATCATATTGTTTTTTTCCTTCAGTTTGTTAATATGGTGTATCACACTGATTGATTTGCGTATATTGAAGAATCCTTGCATTCTTGGGATAAACCCCACTTGATCATGGTGTATGATCCTTTCAATGTGCTGTTGGATTCTGTTTGCTAGTATTTTGTTGAGGACTGTTGCATCTATGTTCCTCAGTGATATTGGCCTGTAATTTTCTTTCTTTGTGACATCTTTGTCTGGTTTTGGTATCAGGGTGATGGTGGCCTCAAAGAATGAGTTTGGGAGTGTTCCTCCCTCTGCTATATTTTGGAAGAGTTTGAGAAGGATAGGTGTTAGCTCTTCTCTAAATGTTTGGTAGAATTTGCCTGTGAAGCCATCTGGTCCTGGGCTTTTGTTTGTTGGAAGGTTTTTAATCACAGTTTCAATTTCAGTGCTTGTGATTGGTCTGTTTATATTTTCTATTTCTTCCTGGTTCGGTCTCAGAAGGTTGTGCTTTTCTAAGAGTTTGTCCATTTCTTCCAGGTTGTCCATTTTATTGGCATATTGTTGCTTGTAGTAATCTCTCATGACCCTTTGTATTTCTGCAGTGTCAGTTGTTATTCCTCCTTTTTCATTTCTAATTCTGTTGACTTGAGTCTTTGCTTTTTATTTTTTGGTGAGTCTGACCAGTGTTTTATCAATTTTGTTTATCTTCTCAAAGAACCAGCTTTTAGTTTTATTGATCTTTGCTATCGTTTCCTTCATTTCTTTTTCATTTATTTCTGATCTGATCTTTATGATTTCTTTCCTTCTGCTAACTTAGGGGGTTTTTTTGTTCTTCTTTCTCTAATTGCTTTAGGTGTAAGGTTAGGTTTTTGTTTGAGATGTTTCTTGTTTCCTAAGGTAGGATTGTATTACTACAAACTTCCCTCTTAGAACTGCTTTTGCTGCATCCCATAGGTTTTGGGCCATCGTGTTTTCATTGTCATTTGTTTCTAGGTATTTTTTGGTTTCCTCTTTGATTTCTTCAGTGATCTCTTCGTTATTTAGTAGTGCACTGTTTATCCTCCCTGTGTTTCTATTCTTTACAGATTTTTTCCTGTAATTGATATCTAGTCTCATAGTGTTGTGGTCGGAAAAGATACTTGATACGATCTCAATTTTCTCACATTTACCAAGGCTTGATTTGTGACCCAAGGTATGATCTATCCTGGAGAATGTTCCATAAGCACTTGAGAAGAAAGTGTACTCTGTTGTTTTTGAATGGAATGTCCTATAAATATCAATTAAGTCCATCCTGTTTCATGTGTCATTTAAAGCTTGTGTTTCCTTATTTCATTTTGGATGATCTGTCTAGTGGTGAAAGTGGGGTGTTAACATCCTGTACTATTATTGTGTTACTGTCGATTTCTCCTTTTATGGCTGTTAGCATTTGCCTTATGTATTGGATGCTCCTATGTTGGCATAAATATTTGCTATTGTTATATCTTCTTCTTGGATTGATCCCTTGATCGTTATGTAGTGTTCTTCTGTGTCACTTGTAATAGTCTTTATTTCAAAGTCTGTTTTGTCTCATATGAGAATAGCTACTGCTGCTTTCTTGTGATTTCCATTTGCATGGAATATCTTTTTCCATTCCCTCACTTTCAGTCTGTGTGTGTCCCTAGGTCTGAAGTGAGTCTCTTGTAGACAGCATATATACGTGTCTTGTTTTTGTATCCATTCCGCCAGTCTGTGTCTTTTGGTTGGAGCATTTAATCCATTTACATTTAAGTTAATTATAGATATGTGTGTTCCTATTACCATTTTCTTAATTGTTTTGGGTTTGTTATTGTAGGTCTTTTCCTTCTCTTGTGTTTCCTGCCTAGAGAAATTTCTTTAACATTTGCTGTAAAGCTGGTTTGGTCGTGCTGAATTCTCTTAGCTTTTGCTTCTGTGTAAAGGTTTTCATTTCTCCATCGAATCTGAATGAGATCCTTGCTGGGTAGAGTCATCTTGGTTGTAGTTTTTTCCCTTTCATCACTTTAAATATGTCCTGCCACAACCTTCTGGCTTGCAGAGTTTCTGCTAGAAATCTGCTGTTAACCTTATGGGGATCCCCTTGTATGTTATTTGCTGCCTTTCCCTTGCTGCTTTTAATATTTTTCCTTTGTATTTAATTTTTGGTAGTTTGATTAATGTATGTCTTGGCCTGTTTCTCCTTGGATTTATCCTGTATGGGAGTCTCTGCACTTCCTGGACTAAAAATCGAAACTGGTCAGTCACATACAGCAAACCCCAGGTCTACAGTTGCTCTCAAAGTCCACCACCTCAATTTTGGGATAATTCATTGTCTATTCAAGTATTCCACAGATGCAGGGTACATCAAGTTGATTGTGGAGATTTAATCCGCTGCTTCTGAGGCTGCTGGGAGAGCTTCTCTTTCTCTTCTTTGTTCGCACAGCTCCTGGGGTTCAGTTTTGGAGTTGGACCCGCCTCTGCATGTAGGTCGCCTGAGGGCGTCTGTTCCCCGCCCAGACAGGACAGGGTTAAAGGAGAGGCTGATTAGGGGGCTCTGGCTCACTCAGGCCGGGGGGAGGGAGGGGTACGGATGCGGGGAGAGCCTGCGGGGGCAGAGGTCAGCGTGATGTTGCAGCAGCCTGAGGCGCGCCGTGCGTTCTCCCGAGGAAGTTGTCCCTGGATCACGGGACCCTGGCAGTGGCGGGCTGCACAGGCTCCCAGGAGGGAAGGTGTGGATAGTGACCTGTGCTCGCACACAGGCTTCTTGTTGGCTGCAGCAGCAGCTTTAGTGTCTCATGCCCGTCTCTGGTGTCCGAGCTGGTAGCCGCGGCTCGCGCCTGTCTCCGGAGCTCATTTAGGCGGTGTTCTGAATCCCCTCTCCTGGCGCACCCTGAAATAATGGTTTCTTGCCTCTTCGGCAGGTCCAGACCTTTTCCCGGACTCCCTCCCGGCTAGCCGTGGTGCACTAACCCCTTCAGGCTGTGTTCATGCCGCCAACCCCAGCCCTCTCCCTGCACTCCGACCGAAGCCCGAGCCTCAACTCCCAGCCCCGCCCGCCCCGGTGGGTGAGCAGACAAGCCTCTCGGGCTGGTGAGTGCTGGTCGGCCCTGATCCTCTGTGCGGGAATCTCTCCGCTTTGCCCTCCGCACCCCTGTTGCTGCGCTCTCCTTCGTGGCTCCGAAGCTGTCCCCCTGCGCCACTGACAGTCTCCGCCCGCGAAGGGGCTTCCTAGTGTATGGAAACCTTTCCTCCTTCACAGCTCCCTCCCACTGGTGCAGGTCCCGTCCCTATCCTTTTGTCTCTGTTTATTCTTTTTTCTTTTGCCCTCCCCAGGTACGTGGGGAGTTTCTTGCCTTTGGGGCGGTCTGAGGTCTTCTGCCAGCGTTCAGTAGGTGTTGTGTAGGAGTTGTTCCACGTGTAGATGTATTTTTCATGTATTTGTGGGGAGGAAGGTGATCTTCACATCTCACTCCTCCATCTTGAAGGTCCTGATTCCCCCTGCTTATTTAATAACTGTTCTACCCCAATCAGGCGCCTTAGTAAGTTTGGAGTCCCCCTTGATTTCCCCTCCTTTCTCCTGCCGTATTTCTCAGAGTTACTCCAGGATTTTCATTTTTAAATGTCTGTCAAAGCTCTCCTCTCTTACCTGTTGTCACTGGTACTGCCCTGATTCAGGCCCTTGTCATCTGTTGCTTGGCCTGCACTGATATTCAGCAGTTTGATTGATTCGACAACTCATCACTGAACCTCTGCTATGTACCAGGCACTGCACTTGGTGCTGGGGAGAGCGTCCTGAGCAAAAGCAAACATGGACCTTGTTTTCATGGCACTCTGTTCTCTAATGATTTGTAACCAAATAGTCACTCCAACAGATGTAAAAGAGCAACTGTGACAATTGCTACAAAGGCAAAAGCGTGATCATCCTGCCAGCGGTGCCAGTAAAGAATGCTGTTTCTGAACCATAAATGTGATCATTGACACACCCTCTACTTTAAAAAGCTACATAACTACCCATTGCCTACATGATAAAATCCAAACACATTAGCCAGTCATACATGTCTCTTCATGATTCAGCTCCAGACATTAGATGAGGCTGCAAGCCCCCCCTCACTCAATTAACTCATCCTGTGACTAAGCCGTATCTGATACCGTTTTCACATCTTGCCATGCTGGAAACAACTCTGTTCTTTCATTCTTCCATAACTTGGCTTAAGCAAAACTCTCTCCCTGTAATGCCATTCCTCTATCTGTATAAGGAGATAGCCTACTCACGCTTCAGCCTCAGCTTACATGCCTCTTCCCACCCCCTGGATGCAATTAATTATTCCTTATGTTTTCCAACATGTTTTCTACACCACTCATATAACGTCTCCCATTGGAATATAGTTAGTTACTTTCTCTGTCTAACTCCCTCCCCACCAGACTGTGAACCACTGTGGGCAGAAATTGTTTTAGTTAGTATAGGTTTGAACTGATGTTTCTGTCATTGCATAAGCCAGACCATAGATACATTGTAAGGGAGACAAAAATATTTCGTTCGTTTATTTCTTTTCACTGTGAGTCTCTAATTTCTCATGAGCACTTCTTTGCCCTCAATTTAACTTCAGGAAGTTTTCCCTCTTGGTTTGGGGTTTTTGTCGGAAATCGTATGCAAATAATTCCAGAGGTCTTTATATCATCATATTTTACAATGTGTCACCTCTTCTTTGTGTACAGTATGTTCCTACCCCTCCTGCTTTTTAAACCTCTGGCATAAGAACGGGCTTTGCATGTTTGCATAATCACTGCTTACATGATTGTGAAGTGACCATATCAAAATACGGAAAAGGTGTTCTTTGGGAAGGCTTTCATCTGTTTGTCTAATGGGGGTAAATTACCAGGAATGGATGAATTAACTGTCAACTGTTTCCATTACCTTTCCAACCTCTCCCAAGTCTAGATCTTGTCTCTCTGTGCTTGAAGCATGAGTATTGCCAATTGGTTCCCAGGGTTTGCAACGGGAAATTGGGAAACTCATGAGAATACTTGAGAATGAGTTCTTTGAGAAACTGATTTTACAACACGATAAGAATGGTAGAAGAAAAATGTCGTGGGCTCTTGGGAAGGAGTTAAGATTTTATTTAAAATGTACACTTCTTGGGACTTCCCTGGTGGTCCAGTGGTTAGGACTGCATGATTCCAGTGCAGGGGGTGTGTGTTCCGTCCCTGGTGGGGGAATGAAGATCACTTATGCTGTATGTCGTGACCAAAAAGTTAAAAAATAAATTAAAATGTACACTTCTTAAGGACCTTTAGATTTCTAGGGTCTGGCAACTGAAAGGAAGCATTTCTTAGAGGCTCTCAAATTTCACATTCCACAATCTGATGGTCACAGACTGTTAGCCTATTAGACAAAGTCGTAAAATACAAAATCATGGCCAGATTATTTATGTAGATCAAAATAATGGATAGATATCTTTCTAAAATATAAAATAAAAAATTAATAGCCCAGCGGAATTGCTTCAGAGAAAAAGATATTACTCACCGTGTCCATTACTGAAGGATGTGACAGTGGAATTACGTACAACCAAGTGCCCACTCCCAGTGGTGTGTGCATCAGGAAACACTGGTTATCTCAACAGCAGGACTCCCAGCCCGCTCCCTCCAGCCATGAGTTGCCTCCACCATTTACTCAGAGTGCCAGACAAGGATTAGCACTTTTAATGTATGCCACAGTTTTCCAAAGATAAGGACTCGAATTCTGAATATTAGTATGCCGTCAGATGAACAGTAGAAATGGGGGTGATTCTCTTTCATTTCTTTGTTCCCATGTAACAAACTACACCCAAACTTAGTGGCTTACAACAGCTACCATTTCATTATATCTCACACTTCTGAGGGTTGGGAATTGGAGCAAGGCTCAGCTAGGTGTCTTTTCAGCTTCACGTGGCATTGAATGTGGTTCCTATGTGACATTCATCTGGTGGCAGGGCTGGTCCAAGGTAGATTTACTCGCTTTCCGGGTGCTTTGGCAGGGATGGCTGGAAGACTTGGCTCAGCTGGGCGCTTTCCCTTTCCATAGATTCTCAAAACTTTTCCACGTGGTCTCTCCTGTGGGGCGGTGAGACTTCTCAACAGACCAAGCTGCCCGCCTCTTACGGGCCAGTCCTAGACCCGACATATAGCATCATCATCCCATTCTCCACTGTTCAAAACAGCTAGAGGCCAACCCAGATTCAAGAGAAGGGGAAGTAGATGCACATCTCTCATTGAGTGGAAGTGGCAAAGCGTATACGGCTGCCTTTACTCCACCAGAGAGAGTTAACAAAATTACCTTGTATATATGACTTAGGATTTGTACTTTAGATTTATAACCTAGGCAGAATAGGTCATGCCTTCATTCAAACACATGGTCGTTGTGTGCATAGCACCGTGCTGTCTACCGAGAGGGACTCGAGAAGAGATACAGGACACAATCTCTCCCCTCCAAGAATTTGCATCTAGATGGGAACACAAGACAAGCACACAGCAAGCAATTAGAGCATGTAATAATATAACTAAAGTGGCAAAATGCACATCATAGACCAGTGTGGCCCACACAGGTTCCTACAGGGCTCAGGCAAACACAGGAAAGAGAGAGGTGCAGTGTCCTGAGAATAGTGAGAAGTGTGATGGGCACTTTGGAAAACTGGAGTGTTCGTGGCACACCTAAGGAGGCAGCTCCAGCCAATTATTGTCATTTGAGAATACGGGACGATGAGGCCACAACTACCGGTTTTTCAAAGAAGTATAACTCTCTTCATGTTTGCGTGTTGGCAATTAACTAAAGTTGGGCCTACATGCCACCGGTTTTCAGACCCTAAAAAGGATGATAAGTGCTTTAAAGATTCATGAGAAGAGATGAAGTTACACCAGAGCAGTGCTATTTAAAGCGTGGGCCGCAGACCAGGGCCAGGCTGTGAATTGTGTATTACTGATGTACAGTGGAATAAGTCAGTAACTTGAGGATAAGCGCTTAGGTGCCCTCTATAGCAATTGGACACCCAAGCCTGTAATTGGTACACTTGTGCCGTTGAAGAGAGACCAACTTTGGTCTTGCAGAATGCGGGCCGTGAGCTGTGTTTGGTGTGAACTGTATGCTAGTCCTGAACAGTAGAACCACGTGTGACCAAGCCCCACGGAATAGAGCCCCATGGTGAGGCCCCATGGAGAAGCTGGACCTCAACTCATAAATAGAGTTCAGATAAGCATGAGGGGACAGAAAGCTTTTCTAGGTATTAGAACAGCATGCCCAAAAATCAGAGGAGAGTTTATTTGTGAGGGATGTTGTGGAAGGCACGGATGGGATGTGTAGTGATTACAGAGAACTCCGGATACAGCCTCCTACCCTGGAACTTACATTGTGAGGAAAGTGGAGCCCCAGAGAGTCTTTGAATGCAGTTGGGTGTTGCTAACATCCTACAATGCCCTTTCCCCTCTTTTCTCCTTTCTTTCAAGGCCTGGTTCAAATTCCACCCTCTCAGGACCAATTTATGCAACAGCAATCACTTTTTTTTTTTTTTTTTGCATCAACTAATATCTTATACTCTTATTTTTCCATAGCCATCCCTTGGTATCTGTGGGGGGTTGGTTCCAGGACCTGCCACGGATACCAAAATCCTCAGATGCTCAAGTTCCATAGTTGGCCGTCCATATCCTTAGATGCGGGACCTGCGGATATGGAGGGCTAACTGTATTATTTATTGAAAAAAATCCACATATAAGTTCAAGCCCATGTTGGTCAAGGGTCAACTGTACAAGTATATTGTCCTTCCTCCCTAATATTGGAAGCGCTCTGTAGGCAAAAACTGTCTTACCCAGCTCTGAGTCCCCTTCAGAATCTAGCACAATCTCTTGCCCATAGTGGGTATTCCTTTGGCGTGTGCTGATGAACAAGGCAGGTAGTTCTGCAGGGGAGACTCGTGCGGTAAGGGCAGTTGGAATAGGTTAGAGCAGAAGAATAAAACTACCGCAAGGGTCTAAGAGATGAACGCTGAGCACAGGCACTGGAAAGGAAAAGCTGAGGTAGGGGCTGTAGACAGTGAAGGAATAGTTACATAGACTACTCCTTATGCACAGAATCTCGTATCGCTGGTTTCCTGAAGTCTCACACCACATTCATACACGGCTGATCTTGCATTTATCAAGAAACATTCAGAATAAGCTCCAGTACTTAAAATTTGGGGAGATGATTGAAACTTCCTCCTTTAAGCATTAAATAGATTTCTTAAATGTCTCACTTAATAAGTTTATTAAGCTACGGTACATGTGTCTCTATGCTAAATGGCCCCCAACTGCTGCAATTCAGTACTTTTTGTTTCTTCAGCCTTCTACCAGCTCCTACTAAACGGTACCATCTGTGAGTCCTCACTGCTTTCTATCCTGCTTACTTCATGGAACTTGTCTGAGTGAGGATGAAAGCGTATTTCATGTACATCCATGCAGTAGAGGCCACTTGGTAACAGCTATTTTCCTTGCCGTATATAATCTCCTTAAAGCCTTTTCACTAATACTAAATTTATTTTGGTATTGTACATCAGGAGTCAGCAGACTTTTTTGTGTAAAGAACCATAGCGAATATTTTAGGTTTGGTGAGTTATACGATCTCTGTAGCAACAACTCAGCTCTGCCACTGTAATTTAAAAGCAGCCGTGGACAATACATAAACGAATGCGCACAGCCATGTTCCCATGAAACTTGATTTATAAAAACAGGTAGTGGGCTGGATTTGTCTTATGGGTGGGTGCTCTAGTTTTCCAACACCTGTTCTAGATTATTGAACTTGCCAAATGCTAACATTTGAAACACAGGAATTTGACTATAACTTGCTTTATATAAAAAATAACAGAAAGATTTTTCATGCGTAGAGAAGTAATACTTCTCTATCTTGATCATCCTTATTCAGGTTTTTTTAGCGCTTCAGATAAGTTCTCCTTACGTCTAACAACTGCGGTAACAGGCAGACCTCTTGTTTGACCTCTCACCTGAGTGGTGTTCCTATCAAGCCTCCACCTCCATCTCCAGCCATTGTTCCACTGCACTTTCTACATTCTCTAATTTATTCTGTTCGTGTGCTGTGAGGCACTGTCTCCTACACAACTGATTTCATTAAGAAATGGTAGCTTTGTCGTCAACCAGCAGGTCATGGGGAAGAATCACAATTTCATGAGTGCTATAGCTTTAAAGCAAAGATAAACACCAGCAATTTATATTGAATGCAACCCTAAGTTTACTTTCCCTCCCCTTCTTGATTTCCAAAATAAACACCAAGTTTCTAACATCCATATGGTAGTAGCATATTTCTAACATCCTATGGTAGTAGCATCCTTCATGTATGTCTATTAAAAGCTTGCTGCTTCAGTGATATTTGGAGTTTCCCTGAGACAAAGATGATCTGTCTCCTTAAGCCTCTTTAGCTGAACATTGCACTGCAAGATGAAATGCTTGACTGCGTTGCCTCTTGAGACACAGATGTCTCTACTAAGGGCACACACTCTTACCATAAGTTCTAACATGTTGCAGACACCATAGCCAGCCTCGGCACACAGGCTGCTAGATGTTAAGACAAAAGATCTTGATGCCCTAGCGTGGAAAGTGAACAGCAGTGTGAAATATACTTGGTTGCTGTTTAAAGTAACATTGTGGTCCGCCAGACTTCTGTCTCAACGTGAAGCCTTTCTGACACAAGGACTGACTGATTCTACTCCGTGTGTGTTAGTCTGTCAACAAGGTAATCTGTGTCATCTTGGGATTCCATTCTGAATAATCCATGACTGAGATGAATGAGTCCCCATGACTCTTGCTTGTTTCCACTAGGGTATTATTCCTTGAGGCCACCACCGGATATCTAAAAAGGCTTGGGAATATCACAAGCACGTTTGTACCTAATTCACGAACTCCGCTCTCAAATTCCAAGTAAGGTTTTAGATTGTGTGGGGAGGGGGGAGATACTGAAAGTTCCCCCCTCTTGAGTGCTTCTTAATTCTTCTCTATTTTTTTCCTGAACCCACCAGAATTCAACTCTTTTAAGGATTTCCAGTGATGGAAAAAACTCCTTGAGAGTGAAGGGAAAGGACTGTCTTAAAAATTTCATTTATGGTCTACAAATTTTGAGAATAAAGACGTTGAATTGAATTTTAAGCCCTATACCCCTCTCATCATATAGTCAGATGAGAACTAACGAGTAAGACAGTCAGAGCCCTACAAGCCCTGCTGAGCCCTGATAACCGCAGTGTATAGAATAATGCAAGGGCCTCGGTCCAAGAGTCAGAAGATCTAGATTCACTTCCACGTCCTGCTTCTTTAAAGTTCTTGAATAGATCTTGCTCAGAGCATCTGTGAAAATTAACAAGGTAGTGAAGTTTGATTATCTATTGCTACATAAAAAACTGCCCCATATTTTAGAGGCCCAAAGCAACAATAGTCATTACTTCGCTATGATTTTGCAATTTGGGCAAGACTCAGCAGGGAACTCGTCCTTTCTCCCCACATGCTATCAGCTGGGGCTGAGATCCACATCCAAGATGGCACACTCAAATGGCTAGCAAGTTAGCCAAGGCACTTGGCTGGTCGCTCAGCTGAGGTTCAGCTGGGAGCCTCAATTCTCCTCCGCGTGGGCCTCTCCATGTAGCTCCTTGGCCTACGCATAGCATGGCAACTGAGTTCTAAGGAGGAAGAAGCAGAAGTTCCCAATTCTCCTAAAGATTAGGCCCAGAACTGGTCCAGTGCCATTTCTTCCATATGCTATTAGACAAAGCAGTCACAGGCCTGGCCCAGATTCAAAGGAGTAGGAAAAAAGACCCCAACGGGAGGTAGGAAGAGGGGCTGTGACAAGAATTTGCAGCCATCTCTCACATTGTTCACGGAAAAGTACTTTGATTTCTATGGAGATCATTCATGGTTTTGTAGTTTCTGAAATGTAAATTTTATCCAAAAAGAGTCAGATTTCAACCCAGTATTTTATCTCTTTGCAACCGTATGAGGTTCAACTTCCCTGTACTCTTTTGAGAGTCACCATTCTCCATTATTAAACGGACAGGTATTTGAGATTTGTTGAGCATCTAGTCGGCACAAGACCCCTAATATATGTTCTTTTATTTACTGTATTTCACTGCTTCTGAGATGTACTATTTTTTTATATTTTAACATTTCTGAATTGAACATTTTACATTGTAATCACTGTAATTCATATGACAGTCTTGGGTGCGTGAATTTGGCTGTGACTGTTCATATTTTCATCACTTCACTCAAGTTATATATACTATTAGTACTTCACCTGTTGAGTTTAATTGCTATTTTAAAATGTCTTCAGAAATATTACAGTATAATTTGGCATTGAAGCAAAAATTTATCCCTAATGCTCAGTCACGGAAGTAGAGCACCATTAGCGAGGTAAATGTTTGACATTGGAGGAATGACCTCAATTTCATATATTTTTAAAAGCAGCCATAAATCGTGAGATTTACACTACCTATAGGAAGATACCACAAGAAGATGAAGGTGTGTTGATTTTATTACTAGGATGTATGCAAAGGGATTGCCCATCATACACGAAGCTTGTACCTAAAGTCAGAGAAATTGCCAGGTTCTTCAGAGCCAATGAAAGAAATCTCAAAGAAACTAAAGGCTAATATCATGCCTTGTGCGGGACTGTCCAAAAAAGCATCGTCTCATAGTTCCATGAGCAGTGTTTTTTTTTTTTCCTTTCTCAGTGGTACTTTAAAAAAAATTGCATTTTGGATTCAAGGAAATATAGTAGTTCTCACAAAAACATCTGTAAACCACACATGAATTCCCTCCTTTTACATATGAGAAAGCCGTGGCTCGGAGAGGTTAAATAACTTGACCAGTCTTAAAACTAGCGAGTAGAAGAATCACTTATTTTCATTATCCCATAGTGATTCCTTAAAATTGGAGGGCATCACAGGTTGGTGTTTCTGGAAAGATATGAAATGTTGTGTGATAACAGCCATTCCACCCACCCTGTCTCCAATAAACGTTATAAATATGAACGCACTGTTGCTGCAGTACCCCCAAACCAAACTCCAACTTTCTAGAGAGATTTTCAAGGGCCTGGGCCCCTGCCCGGGATTCCCTCACTGTCCTTTTGAGAAGAGTAACTAATAAAAAAGCTTATTTGTGCAAAGAGTTTTATAAGAGGTCACATAATAAGTAATCAGAATAACTGCTCTGAAATAGTGATTTTTAAAGAAGAACAATTTCCCAACTCTTGAAGACAGAAGTAGGTTTTAGGAAGACTTGCCCAAACGATAATTTTAAGGCAGTACATTAAACATTCCTTGGCCCCTTACAGACGAGAGCTATGGCTTGGGCCATTGCTGCTCACTGACCCTAAGGACACACCGGGAGCTTCCTCTGCCCCCATCCTGTCTGGGCCAGCACCATTGTGGGACCGCCGTGGGGGGCAGCAAGGGCCTGCTTCCCTCTTCTGCATTTCCACTGAAAAGACAGAAGGAGAGAAGGTTTCTAGACCCCTCCTACCATAGTGAGAGAGACTCCATCACTTCTCTGACAGGTCTTCATTAGGCATCATATAGTTGCTTAGTTCAGAGAGTGCTGAGTGCTTGGGGCTAAACAGAGATGCATAAAATACAAGCCCTTCGCACATGAAGTTTCCCTAACCAGGAGGGCGGGTGAGGCTTGGGCAGGATTCCCAGCCATATCTGGAAACAGTGATGAGCACCCTTCCTTCTGTAATGTCATGCAGGACGTTATGTGATAGTGGTTTTCCTGTGTACAGATCTCTCTGTAGACCGGAAGCTTCCTGAGGGCAATGACAAGGGCCATTCATCTTTATATCCCTGGTATTTTGCATATGCCTGGTACAGTGATCAAAAGATGATGTTCATTTCATTTGTCCATTCATGCAACAAAGTCTTGCAGAGATTCTGAACAGGGAGAGAGATGCTTTATGGGAATATATAAAACCTTGTTGAAGTGGCCTGTGGCTGGCCTGGTGAGAAAGGGAGAATAGAGGCAGGAGGATGGGGAAGGAAGTAGGGACCACATAAACAAAGGAAAGGCAGGATAGGACAAATTCCATCAGTTACTGTGACTGGAATGCAGGGTGAATAAGTCTGCAAGGATGTGCTGAAGTGTGATGGTAAAGGGCGGGGAATATTAGGCCAAGTGTTCTTCTCGAACGGGTGCCGTTAAACAGAATCCCCCTTCTCGCCTCAGAACACTCAAGAGGTGGCATTGCTCTGGAGGAGAACAGGGAAGAAGGATATAGGGCGCTTCTTGTTAGAAAAATGTGCCTGGGATTTGTCTTCTGTCTTGCAAACGATGTTAAATGAATGCTCCATTAGCACCAACAGACTCCAGGTCTCATCTGTGATGCTAACGATACTTCCTTGGGAGGAGGTAGCACATCATAACTGAGCCAGAGTACCAGCTTTCGTCCTGGCTCCATCAGTTCTCAGCAGTGTGACCCAATCGCTGTGTGCCTTAGTTTTCTGGGTTGCAAAGTAGAGTTGATAATCATATCAACCTCAAAGGTGTTATAAGGTGTTAATAAGGTTTAAAGGAAATGATGCACAGAAACCCCATGGGAACAGTACTTCTTGGCACGTAAGGGTTCCACAAATGTTAACTATTATTATCCCTTCTCTTCTGTGTACCTTAGTTTCCTCATCCAAATGGAGATAATAATACCTGTCCCAGCCCATTTCTCCTGGATCCTGATAGAATAAAATACAATTGAATGTGTGAAAGCAATTTGGAAGTTAAGCTCTAGCATAGCGGCAAGGTGGAGCTAGGGCTGTTAATTACTGTATACTTGGCTAAAACGTAATCCCAAGATCCTGGACAGGAAGGTGGGGCTCACACGTGTCTCCAGGCTACTGGCTACAGGTGTGGGTACGTGAATGTCTTCTCTAGATGCAGTATGTCAAGATGAGGACTTTAGCATGTGACTGGTCCAAGATGACATAAAGATGGAAAGAGGGAAATTCACTAAGCAAGAAATAAATAAGATTTAAGCCCTGTAGCCTTGTGAGCCATATAATTTCAAACATCATAGTCTTGGACATCTGGGCTCTATTACCTGAAATCCCATTAAACCTTCAGTTTCATAATTCTGTGTAGAACTTGGTAAATTGCGAGATTCTGCTGATGGCCACTAGCCAGTTCAAGCAATTAATCACAAGGGTCCCCAAGCGGGTTTGCAACTCACGCCAAGTGGATTCTTTAAGGGGAAACTGTATACGCAAAAGAAATAGCCCAATCCATACAGTTTCATAGCAACATGCTTTGTAGCTCTGCCAGCACAGAGAACTTATCTGTTATCATTAAGATATCCAAGCCTCGTAACTTTTTCCTCAATGGAAATTAGTACTCACCAGCCCAGGGAAGATCCTCAAACCTCGTTAACTCTAATGTAGATTGTAACATGCTGAGAGCTGACAAATCCAGTTCAGACAAAATGAAATCCTACCCTTTCCCCACCCTCAGCATTTTCTCATTTGAGGGAACTCAACTTGAACTGAGCTCTCCTTCCTTTTCAACTTTTCTAGAATGCCTGGGACTGTTTGCATTTGTTCCTGTGTTCCAGGCCAAAGGGCCAAAACACAGCAAAGAAATAACCTTGGAGCCAGTCTTCAGAATTCTGCTAGACATACCCCCGGGGTGAAAGGGCCCATAACAAAGGAACTGTTTATCCTAAGACTTCTTGCTTGTTTTTGCCAACTTAGAAGAGTTTATGTAAACGAGATAATCTTCTGCACTTTAGAACATTTATAAAGCCTTTCCTAACTACTATTTTGTTTAGAGAGAGATTCTGGGAACATGATGGAGAACAGAGGGGAAGCCTTGAACCCTCCCTCCAGAGAGCTGAAAGGGAGGAGGGTGGGAATCAGAATAAATTTACAGTATGGGTTTAAGGATTGTGGCTTTGCCTTGCTTTTCAGGTTTCTTCTTTCTGAAACTCTTTTAACGAACTCTTTCAGTCTCAGTTTCCAATGCTACAAAGCAGCTGTCTAGTATGGTAGCCACTACATAGATGCGACCGTTTAAATTTAAACGAATTAAAATTAAATAAAATTTAAAATTAATTTTCTGGAGACACTAGCCACGTGTCAGGTGCTGAAAATAGCCACATGTGGCTAATGGCTGCCATATTGGACAGAGCAGATCTAGAGCATTTCCATCATTGCAGAAAGCTCCATTGGACGGCGCTGCTCTAGATGAAGGAACTCTACAGCCTTGTTACTCAAAGTGGGGTGCACAGACCAGCAGCACTGTTATCACCTGAGAGCTTGTGAGGCCTGCGTGATTTACATTTTAACAAGATACCCAAGTGACTCCTAGGCACATTAAAATTTGAGAAGCACTATTCTAAAGTACCCTTCCCCTCTTAAGACTCTGTATGGTGAAATCCATCATTATCCCTGGCATTATTTGTTCATATTTACGTAGCTTGTGTAGCTTTACTTCAGAAAGAGGCACGTTAGCCCCTTGAGACTCGGCGTGCAAAAGGAGAAACCTAAGTATATCTTGTATATGCCTTAAAAAGTGGGCTTTTCTCTTTTTCTTGGAAAAGCTGCAGGATATGGAGAATTTTTTTGAACATACTTTTTCTAAAGAAGTGAATCTTAGAGAACATTTTTCTAGTGTAGAAGCTATTGGATTGGTCAACAGAGAGGCCCTTGAGATGAAAGTAAGATTAAATAGAAAGACAAAGTGGGGTATAGGTGAGCTTTAAAATAAGAAAGGAAAAGGAACTTGATGTATTCATTCAGTCGACAAACATGAAAGGTGCCATGCTTTGTAATTGAGTCAGGTGGGGTACAGAGCAGTGAGAGGAATTAGGAAACCATTCCTCAGAATACGATCTGCCAGCCGGTCTGACACTGTGGAGATGGAGGGGAATTTCAGCGGCAACTTGAATTAAACTTCAGGGTTTTCATGCCCTCTCGTGAGATTCATTGTCATTTGTGCCAGTGGACAGAGTTTTCTTCTGGAAGGCTCTGTGAGCCTTTAGAGTGGCTATTAGAATTTAATAACTTGAGAAGCTTGCCTCTGTCCAGTGCAGAGAATGGAATCACTGGGGTTACCTCTGACTAATAGGCTATACAAACGCATCCCTGCTGAGAGCATCTGGCCTGCGATACTTTCTCCCAGAAATGCATCATCTCGTATTCATGTGGTGCAAGGTGGCAGCCACTGTTGTCAGCAGGCTTCCAGTTCAAGTTGACCCTAAAGCTGGGTGAGGTTTTGCCATTTTCCTGGGGGAAATCATGCTCTGAGACTGAGGTCAACAGGTGTCTTGAATTATCACAGAGAAGTTATAGAGTTCAGATGCTTGCATACACTGAAATTCCTAAATCCATTCTCATTCGAGAATAGTACTATGGCCCCCAAAGAAATTCTGCCCTTACTTTAAGATAAACTGCTAACCTCATGCATGTGGGTTTATCATACGTTCATTCATTCATTCAACAAAGATTTCAAGAACCGCTTTGCTATTCTAGGCATTTTACCACACAAGTACAGAAAGAGAAGAATAAGCCATACTCTTTGCCTGAAGAAGCTTGGGGTTAGGGGCAGTGATGCTTAAAGAGTGGTCCTCAGACTAGCGACATGGGTGTCCCCTGCAAGCTTGTTAGAAATGCAAATTTACATGGTACAGATGAACCGGTTTGCAAGGCAGACACACATGTAGAGAACAAACGTACAGACACCAAAGGGGGAAAGCGGTGGAGCAGGGGGGAATGAATTGGGAGATTGGGATTGACATATATACACTAATGTGTATAAAATAGATAACTAATAAGAACCTACTGTATAAAAAAATAAAATTCAAAAAACAAACAAAATAAAGTAAAATGTTTAATGTTAATTTCACCTCAATAAAAAACATTATAAAGCATTCTGAAAAAAAAAAAAAAAGAAATGCAAATTTACAAACCCACTCCAGACCTACTGAATCAGATTCTTTCCATTGGAAAGAATGGAGCTCCAAAGCTGGGCTTTACCATGCTCTCCAGGGAATTTCCAAACACAGCAAAGTTGGAGGAGCGTTCGTCTATACTCAGACACATCGTCAGGTGATTCTAATACAGTACGACAAGTACAATGAGACAGACGTGGAACTCTCCAAGCCTTGCAGCCCCCGAGGCAATGGGGAGCATCTTAGTAAACGCTCAGTGGAATAAATATTGCTTACCTTTTTGATTAATTGATGCATGAATCAGCCTATAGAAACTAAACAGTATTGGGATGATGGCCCCGGGGCTTTGAATGGGTTGGATGGCTTGCTTGGGTCTTGCCACTCCTGTCAGCCTCACTCTAAAACCCAGTATTTGGATCACTGCACTATATCATATCCAGGACTCTTGGTATTTTATTTCATGAAGTGAACAAAACTATAAAGCAAATTTCCCCCGCAGTCTGCACACTTTTCTCTGTCTGAAGGACAGATAACTACTATTTAAGTCCTGGGGAAAAGATGTAGGTGTGCCCACGTATTTGTGCCAAGCTGGCTTCGTGAGAATCACCGAGCCACTTGTTAAACACAGAGATTTCTAGACCTCCCCCGGACACTCTGAATCAGTGGAAGTGGAGAGAGGCTAGGCAAAATAAAAACTTTAAACTCCTTGAGATGAGTCTGGTGCAGTCAGTTTTGAGAACCTCAGACCGAAATGGCCAAGTTCTTAAAACTCTGGAATCCAGAGACTGAACCCACAGGAACCAGAGTCGATTTCTGAGAGGTTTTTGAGCCTCATGGTGTAAACTGTAGACTAGCGGTTTTATTTGTAGTAGAACAGGAAGGGGACGAATACAGTATCCGTGGGTGGTTTTTTTTTTCCCTAGGGCTGAGGAAAGGAGAGGGGCAGCTTGCACACAAGTGCATTCTTTCTGTCTCTCAGTGTGTGTGTGTGTGTGTGTATGTGTCCAGTTTCACTCATCTCACGAACCCACAAATCCCCTAGAGAGAGGCAGCCACCCAAGCCGATCAGGACAGCAAAACGAGCTCCAGAAAGACTCCACTTATAGTGTCAGAAGCCCATTGCATTCTAATTGAAACAATAAAATACAGGGCCGAGAGGGTGGGAGATGGAGGCCAAAGCCTTCCTACCCAACCTGGTTATAAATGATTGCCTGAAAATCTTCCCATGGGGCCTTGGGACCTCCTGTGTCTTCTTAGCACTTGTGGAATCAACAGGCCCCTGACATGTCATAACCAGATTGAGGGTCACAGCCTGGCCTGAAGGCTGCAGCCTGTCTAAGGTCCTTCATCTCCCCGAGCCTGACTTGCTTCACCTGTAGAGTGAGGCCACGGGATCTACGTCCTTGGGTTGCTGCAAAATGGACAGGCTCTGAGCGTGATGCTCAGCTCACAGCACTTGGGAGCTTATTGTTACGGCCATTGTGGTCTATAGACTGAGTTAGTTGTTTATGCGGAGAAACGGAACCAATAGGAGATATTGGTCTGCAATAGGAGATGTATCTATAGGTCTATCTATAGGTCTGTCTATCTAAGGAGAGATGATAGATAGATAGATAGATAGATAATTATAAGGAATGACTCACACAGTTTTGGAGGCTGAGAAGGCCAAAGATCTGTAGTCAGCAATCTGGAGACCCAGGAGAGCTATAGTATAGTTTATAGTATAAATTCCAGTTGAAGTCCAAGTCCGAGTCCAAAGGCAGGAGAAGACTGATGTCCCAACTCAAAGACAGGCATAGAGAGTGAATTCTCCCTTACTCAGCCTTTATTCTACTCAGGCCTTCAACTGACTGGATGGGGCCCACCCACATTAGGGAGGACAGTCTGCTTTACTCAGTCTACTGATTCAAATGTTCATCTCATCCAGAAACACCCTCCCCGACACACCCAGAAGAGTGTTCAATCAACTGTCTGGCCACTCCACGGCCCAGTCACATTGACACATAAAATCAGCCATCACTGAGTCGTTGTGGTTTCCAGTTTACTAGGGGTTATGAGACGTTACAGACTAGTTTGTATGTGTCATCTGTTTTATTGCCTTTAACCCAAGTCCTCTGCCACCCTGATACCCATCTTGCCTGAGATTCTGACTTCCATCTTCATGCAGTCAGGGGTAGCGTTGAGTTCTTAGTCACATTCAAAGCATCACCCACCCCCACCCCCTGCCCCCGCCAGACTGTCAAGAGGGCCGGTAGTGGCAGAAATGAAACCAGTGCAACTGAGAACACTGTGACTTCTCCCACCAAAGGGCTGGTTAGCAGAGTTGAGTTTTATCGCCACATAAATCCTCCTTTGTCCTTCGTTTGTCTCCTAACTTCTTCCATACATACTGATTAATTAATCGAGCATACCTGTTTAAATCATCCCATCTTGATTCGTATAATGGTATGCCTGTGAGGGTTCTAAAAGTTAGAAATGATTTAGTATTAGAGGTTTTGATTACATTGAATATAAAATCAAAATGAGCAAATGATGAAGAGAAGAGGGGAGTGAGGTTTGAAATTAGCCTTATTTCCTGTACACGCAAGAGGCACACTTAAGTTGGTCTTTATCTTGGCCTATTTTGGGAGTGATATATTTGGCTCACAACCAGGAATGGAAGATAAGCAAGGACCTCTACCCTCTAAACCAACCTCAGCATTATTGACATTTGAGCTGGTGAATTCTTTGAAGTGCGGGTCCGTCCTATGCATTCCAGGATGTTTAGCAGGGTCCCTGGCCTCTACCCACTAGGTGCCAGTAGTAGTACCCCCGAGCTGTGACAACCAGAAATGTCTCCTGACATTGCCAGATGGGGGCAAAATTGCACCCAGTTGAGAACCACTGCTCTAGACATAGAACAGCTTTTAGACTGTTAGATAGAAATGTACTAGCTTTCTCTAGGTCAAACTTCTTACTTAGGGCACTTTGTATATAGGTTCACGTCTGATGAGCATTCTTTTATACAAACACAGCTACTTGCTTTGTCTGCCACATTCCTGTTGGAGTTTAGGAACTTGCTTTCCTAACACATGTTTCGTATTGAGTCAGGAAAGCACTCTGGTGAGGACAGATCTGTGTTCCAGTCTCAGCTCTGGGCATTCCAGCAGGATGGCTGTGACAATTTAATGAACTTAGCCTCATGTTTTCCAGGTGTGTTATGAGGATAATGCAATTGAGGCCTCAAAGATGGCAGTCAGGACTGTGAGTGAGTGCCTGTAGAACCTTAGTTGGCCATCGTAGCTGCTCAATAAATGTTAGTTCTGCTTCTCATTGACTGTTATGTGGAGGTGACTGTGGGTCTCACTCCTTTGGAATGTGCATCTCACCCCTGCTATGAATTGTCACAGTGCGTTCAGGCCTACCCTGAAGTCCTCAACCACAAGTCATGTGAAAGACACTTTCAGACAGAAGATATGGCCCTTCTGTTGGAATGGAAGACACTAAACAACCCTCTTAAGAGATGAGGTCTTCTTTCTTCTCTTAACCCCTGAGGGGCGGGGCTGCCTTCACACACTATCTTTTCTTCTTTCCCAAACACACCCTTGCGACTGGAGTGAGGGGAGGTGGCACTGGACACGCTCAGTCCCAGGTCTGTTCTTGAATCCTCTACCAAGCTGGCCTTTGCCTCCCGGGCCAGCTTCTTCCTGCCTTTGAAGGGTCTGGTGTGAACTCTTCTTATCACGGAACTGTCTGTTGGCGTCTACACTAATCTGGGTGAGAGTGGAAGCCAGCGTGCCTTGGCTGTGGCCTTGGCAGGCAAGAGGAGTGTTATCCATCACTGGAGGGGGCAAAGGCTTGGCCTCGGGACTGTGTTGTTTCTGCTTCCTGGCCCCAGCTGTGGCATTAGTACATTGACCTCTTTGTATCACTAGTTTCTCTAGGGAATTTTGGGACGTTTGGGCAGTAATAAAAATAAGAAGCCATCACTTAGCAGGTATTGACTATCAGCCAGACACCGTGCAAAGTGTTTTTTCTATGAGCCTATTTCATCATTACAGCAACCAAGTGAGGTGGGGATTATTATTGCCATTTTAAAGGTGAAGATGTTGAGGTCTGAAGAAATTCATGTTTTCAACAACATGTAGCTGGTAAGTGGTGAGCCTCGGATATCAACCAAGTCCCCCTGATTCCAGAACCCACAGTCTTTAATCACTGGACCCTAATGTTGCCCTACTCATCCTGGACCCTGATGCTGTTAGACTAAAGAGGTGATTGGTTCCCAGAATGCCTAAACTAGTAATGTTGAAAAAAGATTTGAGAAAGAGCTTGTTTCTTTTTTTTTTTTTTACTGTTAGCTGCAAATCCATACATGGCCAGTTCCAGGATGCACATGTCCCTTGAGTAGTCCTTAGATGCAGAGAAAGAAACAGGAGCAGTCCTCTCTCTATACGCAGACCTGACTACAGGATTAAATCTCAACTAAAATTGGGTCTTAAATTAAGCCCTGAAAAAGAGAAAAATCTCTCCTTCTTCAGCATCACTGCTTTCTTCATTATTTCATAACTATTTACTAAGCACTTTGCATTAGGAAGACATACAGCGATAAGACATGGTACCACCCTCAAAAAATTTGGGAGGAGAGATGGATACATTAAAATAAAGTGTTCATGGTGGGTTTGGTGGTAAACATTTATGATGCCTTGCTGGCATCCAAGGGTAAGCTGTCAGCTGTTTCGAGAGAGAGAGAAGGCTTCATAAAGAATGTGATGCTTGAAGTAATCTTGAAAAACAGAGGAGTAGGTGTTCACTAGTGTTCCAGGATGTACAAAGAAGGCATCCTAGGCAGGAGGAAAGGTTGAGCAAAGACTGCAAATAACCTAGTACATATGAGAAGGTAGAGGGAGTCTGGGATGGTGAAGCCCAGAGGATGGAACCCAAAAATTGTGCCATCTCAAAGATCACACTTTTCCCTCTTTAAAGGGCCAGAGCCATCTACCATTTACAACAAACCCATGACCAACATAATACCTAACAGTGAACACCTGAAAGACTTCCTGCTAAATTCAGCAGCAAGAAAAGAATGCCCACTCTCGCCACTTCTATTTAACATAATGTTGGAAATCATAGGCACAGCAGTCAGACAAGAAAGAAAGAAAGAAGGAAGGAAGGAAAGGAAGAAGGGAGGAAGGAAAGAAGGAAAGAAAGAAAAGGCATCCAGATTGTAAGGGAAGAGGTTAAACTCTCACTATTTGCAGATGACTTGATACTCTAAACAGAGAACCCTAAAGTCTCCACACAAAAACTATTAGAACTAATAAATGATTTCAGCAAGGTATTGGGATACTAGATTAATATACAAAAATGCTGCATTTCTATACACTAATAATGAAATACCAGAGAAAGTAAAAACTAATCCCATTTAAAATCACATCAAAAAGAATAAAATACCTAGGAATAAACTTAACCAAGGAGGCAAAAGACCTATATGGTGAAAACTATAAAATATTGATGAAGGAAATCATAGGCGATACAAAGAAGAAGAAAGATATCCATGCTCTTGGATTAGAAGAATTAATATTGTTAAAATGGCCATACTACCCAAAGGAATCTATAAATTTAATGCAAATTCTATCAAAACACCCCATTTTTCACAGAACTAGAACAAATAATCCTAAAATTTATATGGAACCACAAAAGACCTAGAATTGCTAAAGCAATCCTGACAAAAAAGAACAAAGCTGGAAGTATAACCCTTTCAGGCTTCAGTATACAGGCTTGTTGTATACTACAGAGCTACAGTGATCAAAGCAGCATGGCATTGACACAAAAACATAGATCAACAGAACAGAATAGAGAGCCCAGAAATAAACCCATGCTCATACAGTCAATTAATCTTCAACAGAGGAGGCAAGAATATACAATAGAGAAAAGAGAGTCTCTTTAACAAGTGGTGTTAGGAAAGCTGGACAGCTACGTGTAAAAAAATGAAATTAGAACATTCCCTCACACCATATACAAAAATAAACTCAAACTAAGTTAAAGACCTAAATGTAAGACATGACACCATAAAACTCCTAGAAGAGGACATAGGTGAAAGATTCTTTGACATAAATCGTAGCAATATTTTCTTAGATCAGTCTCCCAAGGCAAAAGAAATAAAAGCAGAAGTAAACAAATGGGAGCTTGTCAAACTTAAAAGCTTTTGCACAGCAAAGGAAACCATCAACGAAACCAAAAGACAATCTACGGAATGGCAGAAAATATTTGCAAATGATGCAACCAACAGGGGTTAATATCCAAAATATACAAACAGCTCATACAACTCAATATCAAAAAAAACAATCAAAAAATGGATAGAAGGACTAAATAAACATTTCTCTAAAGAATTCATACAGATGGCCAACAGGCACATGAAAAGATGCTCAACATTGCTAATTATTGGAGAAATGCAAAACTACAATGAAGTATCACATTTGTCAGAATGGCTATCATCAAAATATCTATAAATACTAAATGCTGGAGAGGGTGTGGAGAAAAGGGAACCCTCTTACACTGTGGGTGGAAATGTAAATTGGTGCAGCCACTATGGGAAAGAACATGGAGGTTCCTTTAAAAAAAATTAAAAGAGGTCTACCATATGATCCAGCAATCCCACTCCTGGGTACATATATATCCAGAAAAAAAGAAAACTCTAATTCAAAAAGATACATACACCCCAATGTTCATAGCAGCACTATTTATAATAGCCAAGACTTGGAAGCAACCCAAGTACCCGTCAACAGACAGTTGGTTTAAGAAGATGTGGTATATATGTACAATGTAATATTACTCAGCCATAAAAAAGAATGAAATATTGCCATTTGCAGCAACATGGATGGACCCAGAGAATATAATGTTTAGTGAAATAAGACAAAGACAAATACTATATGATATCACTTATATGTGAAATCTAAGAAATAATACAAATGAGTGTATATACAAAACAAACAGATTCACAGACGTAGGAAACAAATTTATGGTTACTGGAGGGGAGAGAAGTGGGGGGAAGGGACAAGTCAGGAGTATGGAATTAACAGATACAAACTACTGTACACAAAATAAGGAAGCAATGAGGATTTACTATATAGAGCCAGGGTATTATACTCAATATTTTGTAGTAACCTATAATGGAATATAATCTGTAAAAAAAAAAAAAACGGAATCACTATGCTGTACACCTGAAATTAACACAGTATTGTAAATCAACTAGACCTCAATTCTAAAAACAAAACAAAACTATAAAGAGCCACAGCCATCTAATACCAACCGCCATTTTACATTTGACCTCATGTAGCTTTTACATACCTGAAGGTTTGATTCCTGTTACACATAACAAAAATCTCTAACCGAGCGATAATGGCAGAGCCATCGCTGTACACGTGACAAAAAGACAGTGGTCCAAGCCTTATACTAGGCACATCCCTGCACATACAACCTGAGTAAACAGGGGCCTCTTGTTCCCACATAAAGCCCAACTCAACCTGGTGACGCATTCAAAGGAAACATAAATAACTGCAAAAGCATCGAGGAGCAATGAATACTGATTCCGTGGAAAGATGGGTCAAGGTAGTATTATGCCATCCGCACTCTTCTCTTTGGCCATCCCTCTTCCTAAGGGCCCAACACATGTGGCAGCCATCACCCCAAATCTCCTATGTCACTCTACAAACCCCCAGGTTGTCTCTCTGTGGCCTCTACTCCTGTGTGTATTCAAGTCTTGTAGGAGTATCTCTGTTCTTTCTAATATCTCCATCTTTCTAATACAAATTAATTTAGCCACCAGTTTTTTTCCCTGCCCACTAGAGCCCTTTGTTGTGCTGATTGGGCTTGTGGATAACCACGGAATCCTAGTTAGAAGATAGGAGAATGGGAAATACTCTGAATACTTGATATATTTATCCCTGTTACTTCTATATGTCACTAGAATGGGACAGACCTAGGTCTGAGTACAGATTTGACCTTCACTAGCAGTGTGACCTTGGGCAAATAATACTCCTGGGCCTCAATTTCCTCATCCACAAAATGGGGATATTCTACCTATCCCAAGAACCATACTGGGGAGCCACAGGTGAAAGATCTTTAAGGTCTAATAGGCTCAGCTCATGTCCATGGCTATAAATCTTACTGTATGCTAAAGTTAGACACATCTGCTTTCCATCAGCCTTAGAGGCTTATGTGGAAGACATGGTTATTTGGAGAAATAGCAGCTGTGATAAACCTAGTTATCAACTCCTGACTCAGGATCCAAAGTAGAGTAATTAATTTGTGTTTACTCTTTATTATCATTATTCACTTTTCAATTTTACTTTTTAAATTTAGGTTATTCTTAATAATTCTTTTCACACATTTTCCAGAGCTGATTTTAGCAAAGTCTGGGTAATAGTATACGGTATCAGATTCCTAGAAATCTGTTATTCCAGCTGTACTTCGCTTTTACAGGTCGGCTTGGATAAAAGATTTTTACTTGTGTCAGTTTCTAAGCCCCTTTAATAATACTGGACTGTTACTTCTTAATGAAATTATAAATATTTATTTTCTTAGTAGTATTAGTGAATGAAAATAACTGTGGATGCTTTAGTTAGTCAATGTTTATGGGTCAAAGCTGCACCCTGTGACCCTAACTTTTGTTGTTCTTGTGTAAAACATTATGACAACCATAATAAAAATCCTAAAGCCTTCACCTTTCCCTTACATTTCTTTTCTATACATATGTGTAAGTTTTGTATTGTAGTATATCATAACTGTTCACCATGTTGCTACATAATCATCACAATTATTACTTTAATGGCCATGTAATCATCCATCTTGTTAATGCACCATAATTTACTTAACCTAAGTTCTCAACACTAGGAAACTGGTTGTCTTCTAATTTTTCCACTAAGATAAATAACCTCTGGGTTGCATATTTGTGCATATAGCTTCTTTCATTTTTTTAGAATATTTCTTTAGGATGCACTCCAAGAATGGGAACACTGAGTCAATGAATGTGAATTTTTAATAGTTTTTAAATAAACAGACATTATTTTTCCAGTTTACAATGCTATCAGCAATATATTAGTATTCTACTTTCATTACAACCTTATCAGTAGTATATATTATTGTATATTGAATGCACTTAAATAGCACCTTACTTTTGTTTTTGTATTATCTCAAAAATAGTAAGTTTAATGAAACATTTGCTTATAAATTGTGCATTCTCTCGTGTTTTAAAAAGCCAGTTTTAAAACCTAGGTAATTTTTTTGATTTTGTTTTTTAACATCAAGAACTCTTGCTTGCTCTCCATTGCCCAATAGTTAGTTCTGTGTATTAAATAAAGCTCATCTTGATAATCTTTCTGAGCAAAATATTCAATTGTGCTCTTTTATTAACTAATTAATGAGGACCTGTGTATAAGGATCTGTAGGGAATACTGAGATAAAATAAAAGGAAATTAGAAAATAAAGTTGGAAAAATTAGACAAATATATCTGTACCAGTATTCCCAAGGTCAGAAGCAGGGTTGCCATTCAAGTAGTTCAATCTGCTCAGATTTTAATGACTTTCTCTACTTAGTCGCTAACCTGCTCAGCCAACCTGACTTTTCAACTAGCAAACTCAGGACCTCCACCCATACTGCTTCCAATATGTTTTTCTACGTTTTATCCTGGGAAAGCTTCTTAATGAAGAATGAAACCACCCACTATACCCTCACCCCAAAATGATTCCACACCATTCCCAGTCTGATCTTGTTCCAGATCAAGTAAATGCACAAAACCCCATAATGTATGACATGGTTTCCCAAACCACAGCCCCGTCATAGGGCTGAATGCGAGTTCCAGGGATCCAGTTTTCCCCTTCCTTTCGTGCAACTTCTCCTATCCCTGTGATGGATATCTTCCACGCTCTGCAAAAAAAAAAAAAAAAAAAAAAAAGGAAGGACTTTCCAAGAATACAAGCCACCATAAGTTCATCTTGAAGTTGAGTCACCGTTACCTCCAATAGCGCCTTCTCTTTGACCTAAGGATGTTAAGGTTTGTTTGAATCGGATTATTGCTACATACCAGTATATGGAAATATACAGAAATAGCTCATCATGTTTTCTTCTTTTTCCTCTTGCAGCCTCAACTGAGGGTTCTCCATAAACGCGGTTAGCCTTCCAAGCTGCTGTCCTGCCAGCCGATATGAACGTGGCCTGTTCCTCACAGAAAGACTAACTCATGGCACTGCCAGAAGATATCCTTGGAGCATTGACAGATTAACCAGATTAACTGAAAAACCACCCATTCAGTCAAGATCATGGTCTTCGGAAAATCTTAGTTTGCTATGGATTTTTAAATGAGGTGCATAATATACAGTGCCAACTTGCTCCAAGTGGCCATTGGCAGACCATTAGCTGGAAAACTGCTTCCAGTTTTCATCACTGTGCATAACTCAAGCTCCCTTTGGGGAGCTGTCTGTGCCCTTCACTAGAAGTCCCGTTTTAGCATGGCAACTACTGGATTATTTTATTATGTGTGCAGACAGCATGATGTGTTAGAAAAAAAGTTACAGCAGTTCTGCAATCTCAGTGGAAGTGTTCACAGTATTATGCCCGGGTAGGAATGTAAACATGTCTCGATTGTGTTAGTTATGACACCTAAAGGTATTCTGTCCAACTCTTAAGCACTTTACATGAGAACCCCCTATACCGAAACGAATCAGCACGTTCCGTACATGTGAGAAAACAAGTCTTTTCTTCTTTCTTATAAATCTTGTCCTATTCCTGGCTCAGACTGTCCCGAGACGAGGCTCCATTCCTAGCATATACTCTGTCGTTTGTGGTAGACTGGTAAATATGGCCACAGTACTGTTAGACTTAACCTCTTGACACTTTACTGAACAACTGGATTTCTTACAGCAGCAAAGGGAAGTAAAGGTGGGCCTGGGGAATGGTGATCATTTAGCTCTAGTTTCCTCTTACCTGGGCACAACTTACCACGAGCACACACACTCAAGCACAGGAGGCTTCTATTTGGCCAATGTATGTAATCTCTCATTCTATAGAACAGTTCTTTCCAAAAAACCAAAATGGGGGTGTGGCCCTATTTTAATCTTAGCATAGGTGCATTGATGGTAAAGACAGCAGAACGCAGTTTCCCAGGGTGTGGTCCGCCTTTAACACTTTGGAAACCTCTGTAGGTCAAGTTCTGATCACAATTCTTTGAAGAGAAAAAAACAGCAAGTGACCCCCTGCATGTCTAGAGAAGCAAGGAGTTCCAACCCCACACTAGGTTTCTTCCTCAGAAGAGAACCTACTAGTCCTTTTTAATCCTTTCTGGGATTATACCCATAACTAATTTTTTTGTACTATGTTTTACAGCAAAGCACAGTCCTGGGAAACCAGTCAACCCAGTTATTGCTTGTCTTTAGGAATTAGAGAAATGTCCATATTGATTGACCCTACATCATGCTTTAGCATTATTTTTTTCCTGAAAATGTAAAGTTGACTGAATCGGAAACTCAGCCAAGTATGTTCTGTGTGCCCACAGTCCCAGCCTAAGACCGGCAGACATTGGAGACTTTTCTTTAAATACATGTAACAACCCTGGGAGCCTGCCAGCCCAAGCAAGCTTGGCATTTTAGGGGGTCACCAGACACACACTCATTGTCTGTTCTCCCCACATCTTGCCTCCCCTGGGGGTATCAGGAAGTGCACAGCCCATTAGAAAACTACCCCACCTGAGATTTGGAAACTTGACAGGGAAGGAAAGAGAGATCCCAATGTGATCCGGGTGCGTCACCCAGCAGGATGACTCACCACAAGCCTATGGGCTGTAGTGCCAAAGAAGGGGACTTCCAAGAGGGAACTCAGAGAAGCTCCAGTCGCCACCAAATCTGGCTCTCCGACGGGTCGGCATAGGCACCATCAGGCCCCCAGCAGACCGTAATTCTTTACAAATCCAGAATTAGGAAGTCAAACCCTGGCTGCCAACACCCCTGGACACCTCAGTCTCCACTGCCCATCTCCTGAGGTTCAATTCCAATTCCAGAGCTCCCTCCAATCTTTCATTTCTTCTCTTCTTTATTCAGCAAGTGTTTATTGAGCATCTGCTATGTGCCAAGCATTGAGCTGGGGCAACAACAGTGTACAGGGTAGACTCTCCCTGCCCTTATGATATCTCCTCCTCCCAAGCGCTATCCCCATCTCACCTTTTCCACAATGAAAACTGAATTCAGACAGTATTCATCCCCTGCCAGAGCAACGTGGGGAAATGGACATGCACAGTTCCCTTGCCTGAGGAAGTGGACAGCAGAGAAAGAGGTAGTGGACAGCGTCAGGCCATGTATTTTCACCCATCACGTACAGCCAACCCTCCCAGCGCCCAGATTTAGCTGGTGGGAGCTACCCAAAGCAACTTACAGTTGCTTGATATCCACCCTGGTCACCTATATTCCCATCCTTTATGCAGAAACAGCAGTTCCTCGCCATGCTGGATTCTCTGAAGCCCCAATCCTATAACTAGTCCCAGGGACACAAAATGGGGCCTGATGAATTCGAAAGAACTACTGCCAGGTGCTGAGATATTATCTGGGAATGAGTTCGTTTAGCCAGGGACATTCTGAGAACAACTGTTAACACCCTTGGAAAACTGGACATACTTTGTGGTGCAGATAGATGTTCATGAAATGGTGGTGGTTCATCCTTACTGACTCTGGCTTTTGCAAGATATGTTACAAACCATTAAATAAGTAGAGTTTCCTAGCTTTTTTTTTTTTTCTTTGAGTCAAAAGTGTGCTGGACAATTATTTAAAGATGACGGGTAAAGAAGGAGATAGGAAAGGGCAAAGATGGAGACAATGAAAGAGCCCCATTGAAGATGGCTTCTCTAAAAATGCCTTAATTCCTGGCACGTACCACATATTTGCATATGAACTACTGTTTTCCAAACTGTCGACCTCTGTTTGAAATCATCTGGGGGCATAGTTTTGGAAACGTGGTGGCATAAAATCTGAGCAGTCGTGAGCTAAACCAGCAAAATAGAGAAACAATTTCCTTCACAGCCTTGGGATTTTTTGTTCTGTGTTGACCCACAATGACCCATGGTTATTTCCTGCTGTGCTGAACCTTCTTGCCAAGATGTGTGTAGGACATTTTACTCCCAGAACCTCAGAGATGGCTGTGGTGAGTTTTGTTTAGTAGGAAGCAGGAGATGGGGAGGTAAAGGATAAATGCTTTGATGTCTAAGGGCTGTAAACTGTTGATGCATTTATTTTTCCTTTTGCTTGAAACTGTGCTGAATCTTTTTATTAGAAGGCTGGGCCCCTCGCTTGCACAGGAAAGGCAGTCTTGGGAAGGAACAGAAACGAATAATTATTAGACTCTCTTGGTTGCCAAGGGGATAAGTTTGTTCCAGCTCCAGAAGTGAATTTAAATACTCAGAGCATCGGTGGTTCTGCTAGGGTAAAAATCAAATCACTTGAGTAGTTTTAAGACATACCTAGGGGGACGGAGACCCTATCAGCTTTCTTGTGGGTAATGGCGTCTTCAATTCCCTACTCAGGCTCTGTGAGGTGTGTGACCGCAGCGTCGATTCCACCTCCCATTTATGGGGAAATAACCCGGGTCCCCTCCAGGGTCACTTCTCAGTTGCCCAGAGGCTAATAGTCCTTCATTCTGAGGGAATTCTGCCTCATTTTTAAACTTCAAGGGGAAAAGGAGTTATCAACCTGATGTGAGAATATAAACGGAGGATTAAAACCTCTAATGGATGTACCCCCTTGTTACTTGCAAATTCTTTCTTTGTCTGCAAATGTCACACAATTGATTTTGGATAGGAACAATAGAAGTCTCACGAAGAAAAGTTTTCAAGACCCCCTTAGCACTTTCGTTTTCCCAAAACCTCCTCTTCCAGTGCATTAGCAGCTTTATTCTTTGTGACATTTTTCCTCTATGTTCTGTAGAGTAATTTTGTTACTTGACAACTAGACCTAAAGCTGCCGTAGTCTCTTTTTAAAAACCTAACCTTTGAAAATGACATCAGTTCCTTTCTGCCTTAAAGGCTGTTTTTATTGACCTCTCCCACAACCCCTTCCACTTTACTTTCTTGCGTTGTTTTGTATTCTTTTTTCTTTTAACCTCTTTCTTCTTTTCACATAGCTCCTTGTGTAGATTTCAAGTATTCTATAAAGAAGTCAAACAGCGAAACATAGTCATCACCTTTTTTCCCCAGGACTGACTGAGAATTCCTTCTTAAGTTTGATCTTGGTGAAAGCTTGGTGCCCAGACAACACTGGGACAGGGATTCTCATCTCCAGGGGGTGGCCGGTCAGTGCCACTAATCAAAACAAGGGGCATGAGATCGGGATGGAGGACAGCCCAGGAGATGCAGCCGCTCAGGGCACAGCTGGGGACTCGGTTTCAAAGACAAGTGGGTCCTGCCCCTTGGTCTCCTTAGATGTACATCTAATCCTGTAGCCAGAGAACTATCTTATGAATTCTGCTCTATCAGTGTGGATGATTCCTGGCTCCACAGCACAGCTTCAAGGTCAGGGAGCTGTGTTTCCATTATTTTGCTCTGGTGACCTAACTCTAGTAAGGAGACAGGGAGCCTTCTTTTGAAGGCGAACCACCTGTGGGAAGCTTGAGGAAAAATTAGCCAAGTGCCCAGGGAGGTTACACCAGCCCTCAAAAAGAACAAAGTAGAGCCTTCCCTGGAGATTCTCATTTGGGAGGATGGCTAGGAGGATGGTATCCTGGTTTTCTTCTGCCTATCATCTTGGCCCTGCAGGGAAAATTCTGGGAAAGTGGGGCAAGCACTACGATCTAACATTTTTAGAGTGAAAATCGGCCCGTGACAAATATAGAGGAGAAGTGCCTTTGAGTATGGGGCTAGTTTTAGACCTCCTGGTCGGCAGCACTGACTGAGAAATTACTTCCACAGCACAGCAGAAAAGGGGTATAGAAGGCCTTGTAAATCTGAAGCTTCCATTCCACGTAGGGCTGTCTTCAAACCTTGCAGAGCTCCCAGTATTCTTACTTCAGAGCCTCCTTCCGCAATTGTATCAAGCACTCAAAGGCACCAACAACATACACCTCATAAAATTTCAAGGGAACCGTATGACTTGCATTGAATTGCAGGTGACTGCCTGACATTGTTACAGATACTTGAACATTAATTCTGATTATACAATATCCTTTTCATATTTGGGAGCCAATGGTTCAGGGGCTTCATTGCTTGTTTTGCTGTTGTTGTTTTCCAAACCTCAGACGTTTACAGAGCCTTAGAAAGGCTCTTCAACCCAGGCCTTTTTGCCTGAAGTGCAGTGATAGAAACAGCCGTCTGACGTAAACAAGGAGACTTAAATTAAGCCAACATAGGAGATACTAACACCTGAAATCGTTAAGGCACTGAAGACCCTGCTGGTTGTCTTCTGCATTGTTTATAGCCTTTTAAATTTCAATCATCTGGATCAAAGGAAATAAACAGGCTGCTTTCACGTGGCCCTGGCATATCAGCACACACGCAGCTACTACACGTGGAATTCTAAGCTGGGCTGACGTGCCAGAGCACACAGACCTGTTTTGTGTGGTCATATCTATTCACCACCACCGACCCCCATTTTCTCTGAAAATGTACTCAAATGCTTTACTCCAAGAAAATTCTAAAACGAGACTCTTAATATTTAGATCATTACTTCTCTCAGGCTGGGGGAACTGATTTTGTGACATAACCTTGAAGAAAAATCACTGGCCATTAAACGCCTTGGTGGTTGCCCCTGTTCCATTCCACAGGCTGACGCTGGTCTTCTCCCATCTCCCCAGAGGTCAGCCTGGCCTCCCTCTCAAATAGCACAAACATCATAAAGACACCCTTTGAAGCTCTGAATAGACTCCCTATTCAAGCATAATTCCAGTAATGTGATTTGAATTGAGTACCACCTTGGTCCTTGATGATATGATTCCCTAGATCAATTCTAATTCTTTATATGTATTTTCAGTATGTTTTTGTTAACACAGTCAACTACATTTATGTGTTTGCATTGGGAGCTACCCGCTAACTCTGTTGCGGCTTTTGACAATGCCTATACCTAGTTCCTGTTTGAGGCATTTGAGAGGAGACCAGAAATGTTTCCCTGCATACCAGCTGCAGAGGTTTTGAAGTACATAATCAGGTTCACTTTCACATCAAAAGGCCCCTGTTTATAGGTGGAAAATTTAAAGAGAAATGGGGGGGGGCAGGGGGAGTCATTCATATTTGAACACTGGAACCGTTGTCTTTTTCATTATAATTCCACTCTCACCTCACATCACCCTTCTCTTTCTAGAAGCAGTAGCCTCTTCAGTGAGTGCGGACCCCCACTTGGGGTAGTCAGGATTCCACTTGCTGAAATTCACTCAAAGGAAACTGGAAGCCTCTCTGGGGCTCTGAATGATTCCTCCACCACTACATTTCCTTCACCAGTAGAAAAATGCTATCCTTACAAGGCCATGTTTGAGGAGACCTCTGTTTAGCTAGTGAACGTTCACATTACAGAGAGCTGAATAATGCCAGGTTCTTGACTTTGCCCTGTAAGTGTCAGTTGTGATTGGCATAGACATTCACAGTCTGCTGAAAAGCCAAACCAGCACAAATGTTTTGAAACGAATTCCACTAAAACTCTCGTGTCACTACATCATACTTGCTGTAGGTCCAGTTAATCCGACTATTTAATATCATTAGGCACCAAATTAAATAGTTGTACACAAAATTTTAGAAAATATCAGTATCGTAACACAATTATGTATTAGCAGTCAAAAGTACCTGAGAAGAAAATATTGATCTGTTGTGGTTTCTGTACTTGAGTTATTCGTAGGGCTCTGTGGAGACCGGCACTGCTTTGATAAAGGGGAAGATGTTTTGAATTCAAGAATACTTGAACTCAAGAGAAATTGCCCATCTCTCTGGGCCTCTGCTCATATGTTTGGGATGCCACCTGTTCCGTCTTAGCAGACAGGGTTGTTTGGAGGCCAGAACGAGCTAAGCGGAGAAGCTGTCCTGTACCACCAATATCTGCATATTCACCATAGTGAGCAGGGATATGGGCTTTTATCAGTGAGTCCTTCCCCTTATTTTATGCCTTTCCCTATAGCTATTATTACTGAAAGTTCATTCTGGGATTTTAAAAAGTAAAATGATAAAGTATCAATCAACCTTTTGTGGGGGGTACAAAATTACTTTATTTGAAGGAATGATGCTAAGGAAGGAACTTAAGTAGCTGTTTTTGTACAACTTATAGAAAAGGTGAAGGTAACTCAAACACTTTGTATGTACACACAATACCTGGGGGCTGGTCTGACGAGCCCATGGCTAGGGTGTCCATTTATCTCCACCTTCCAAAGGTTTAGAGCAGTGTGACCAATCTGAGAGAGAGAGGTTTGGGCTGGGCTTAGTGCAGGTGAAGATTGCCAATCCCCGGGTTGAAGAAGACCAATGAAGTTGACAAATTAAGGGCCACAGGAAGCAGAGAGCCACATTGAACTTCTTTATGAGCTTCTGTACATTGGTCTTTGTGCTAGAAAGAAAGAGGAAGAAAAATCACACAATGTGAACTGAATATATAACCAGTGCTCTTGATTGCATATGAGGGGAAAAAATCTGACCAAGAAAAAAAATGGTTCACTGTTTTACAAACACAAACATGGCTATAAAAGCACACTTCATAACACAAAAGCCTGTGTAGAGGGTAGACATTTTTTTTTTTTTTTTTTTTTTTTTATGCGTTACGCGGGCCTCTCACTGTTGTGGCCTCTCCCGTTGCGGAGGACAGGCTCCGGACGCGCAGGCTCAGCGGCCATGGCTCACGGGCCCAGCCGCTCCGCGGCATGTGGGATCCTCCCAGACCGGGGCACGAACCCGTGTCCCCTGCATCGGCAGGCGGACTCTCAACCACTGCGCCACCAGGGAAGCCCCAGAGGGTAGACATTTTTATAGCTTCCTTAAGTGAGTAGTTAAACCAGCAGTCTGAAATCTCTTAATCCCCTAATAGTGGTTAATTAAATAAGTATTTTCCTTATATATTGCCCACAACTGTGGGGTTTTTCTCTATGCACCCTAGAAAAATTCCCAAGACTAGACTTAAGGAGGACACAAGCTGGTTATGTAGTAAAATAAGGTGCCTTTTCTGTTGGATGTTCATTTTAGTTCCCTGTGTCCCCAGGGCATACAATGTTTAGAAACTTTTTTCTCTAAACATAAGAATTATTGCACACCACAATTTTGAACTACCAATTTCCATATCTTAAGCAGCTATCAACTTGCCAATTCCCTTTGGGTCTCCTTTACATTTTCTTTTAATGTTTCCTTGCCTTTTGGGTTGTGCTCAAAAAGACTTTCGGGGGAGGGGCATGTTTCTTTTTAAATTGATAGAAATGAAACTGTACAGATTTTTGCCCCCTTGTATCTGTGAGCATGATCTCTATCAGTCTTGAAAATCTGCTTTATTTTGTATATTTGACTATTTTGTATTCAGCATTACTTGATTCCTTACGTGCATGGCAATGTATTAAAATGCGGGATTTCTATTACCGTGTAAAAGTGTTTTGATTCTGATTTTCAACATATATCCTTGGGAAAAAATTACATTAAACTTTTCTATTTTCTTCAGCTCATCAGCTTGTCAGAAGAAAAAAGAAAGTTAACAGCATTTCACTTTCCCTGTGTTAGCTAATGATGCAATTCATGGTGGAAAATTGTCCTCAATTATGCTGTGTTTCCTGGGGAAATAATACATGTGGAATGAATTGGTGGCCTCTCTCCAGCTCCCAGCACACAGAATTCCCCCAACACCAAATCCCACCAGCATGATGGCTATTACCGTTGAGCACAGCTAGACAAAAGACACAGTTCTCTTCCTCCATAGATTTGGTAACACCCTGGAAAGAGATGGGATGACAGATCTTGGCCCGCCAATCTGCTCTCACCCTGAGAGAGTCTTAAGTGCTTATCATAGCATGATTGATGGAATTTCCCATCACCTCCATCTCCATCTCTCAGGTGATGACCAAGTGTCAGCTGTCTGTATTTTATCAGATGGGATGCTTTCAAGTAACACCTGCCCAAGGGATTCAGGATTAGAGAGCCGCTCTCTAGTTCAGCAAACATCTGGGTATACTCCACTCTCAACCACGTATCTGAAACACACCAACATTTTTTTCTCAAATTAAAAAAAAAAAAAATCCACTGAGTAATATCATGCACCAAATATAAACAGTAGACCATTTTTTCTGCTCTGAACTACCATTTTCACCCTTCCTTGTCTCAAGGAGACATCGTAATGAGTAGTTACAACCACTGTGACTTTGCTGAATATGATGAATTGCCTCAACTGGTAACAGAGAAATGCTTCCTTCCCGGAGAGGAAGAGGCACGTGTAAACTGCTTGAAAAAGAAGGGAAACACCCACTGCCCTTTTTTGTTACATGTTTACAGGGAATCTAGTTTTGGGGGATTTGGGGGGCTTTTTCGCCCAGAAAAGGTTTCCAAAAGCAAAACCTGCGAGAACCTTTTAGTCTAGTTTACTGACTCACTGTATAAACCTTCTAAATCTGTCTACACACCCTGTAACTCTAAAAGTACAATTTTCTCCCACTTTCTATTCATATAAGTTAAGAACATGGAAAATGGGGCAAGTTTCTTTGTCAATGAACCTCTTTAGAAGATATAAAACTAGAGCCCTATAAACCCCACATTCTCTTTGTCTTGACTTTTCTTGGATCATTTCTGGCTATTTTTTCTTTTTTTTGTCTCTTTTTCATCATTTCCTTCCTTTTCCTCTGTCATTTCTCTGCCTTTAACTTAGCACTCCCTTTCTGTGTGCTTCTCTTTATCTTTCTGTACCTTACCTTCCTCTGCCTCTATCTCATCTCCTCCTCTCTCCCTTTTCTCATTTGTCTCTTCCTTTTAACCTGTTTTACCCTTCTCCTTTCTTTTCCCTCTCTGTAGGGTAGGACCCTCATCTTTGTATTTGTATCATCATCTCTTGGTACATAATAGTTGCTCAACAAATGTTAGGTGAACCAAATTAAACTTGGTGCCTTGTTCTTCCCACCTTATTCCCCTTCTTCCTACTGAGCCTAGCAACTGCCAGGAACTCTTTGTTAAACAAATGAACTCATGTAATAAAGACTAAAGCCAGATGTGTTTTCAGAGGTGGGTGAAAGCTCTCGGTAGCAGGTTACCTAGGCAGCTTTAGGTAACCCAAGCCAGAAGTAGGTACAGAGAAAGCTTTCTTGCCATCTCAGTGCTTTGGGAACTCATACTTGCCTGGGTAAACGTGGTGGCCATATTTGCATCAAGGATAGTGATGTCATGAGAAGTTTACCATCGAAAGTATGTGTTGACCTAAGATGATTCAGAACTGTATAAAATCCCTCCATGGGACCTAGTAAATGTACTCTGCGGTGCTAGATCTTTTGTTCCAAAGAAAGCTGTCCACGGTTGAGGTTTCTTATGGTGATAATGAAATCATTAGGATTGTTAATACTTTCTCTTTCACATAAATCTATTTTTATGGCGTATAGATATATGTGCACTGTAAAATAGCTTTCCGTTACCTTTCATGATTTTGTACGTATATGGATAAAACCAACTAAGAGAATAAGATTTAATAAGGACAATCACGTGCTTCTGTTTTTGTAAGCAACTGGGGAGGTATAAAGTGGGAGTGCATAACGAGAACTGTGTATAGTTGTTTCACAAGTGAAGATGTCCGCCGTCTCCTGAGAAATGGAAAGCTTGATAGGTTCCTGTTTTTCTCTCATGTCTCTGTCCTTTTGTTAGTGTAACCCTAATATGATTAGGTCTCCCATTGCCCAATCTCTAGAGGAAAGTCCAAGAGGGGAATAAAAATATATACAAAAACATTTCCAGATTTTATTTTGCCCTTCATGAAACTTCCAAAGCAGAAAGTGTGACTGGGTGTGGGTATGTGTTATACAGAAAATATCTTAAAAGTCCTTCTTCCCATTTATGCCACCCTCACCATACGTCCAAAGACAACTGCTTCCCTTCCTTAGACCAAATCTTTCCCTTCTGCTCGCCAACCAAGAAATCTCCCAGCCACCAGACTCTTCTGGTTCTCGTCTCACATGACACCCTCTTTCCTTCCATTTCTATCCTTCTCTACTAAATTTCCATGTAATTTTCCCATTTTTGCTTTTCCAGCTTTGTTTTTCTAGGCCTATTGCCCTGATTCTACCTCACAAAAGCTAGTAAACTCTAGCTTTTCTTTAGTGAGCAAAGGAGGGGAAAGGATGTGAAAATACAATATTTTTTCTTAATAATTTTCCTTATTAATTTTCCTTAATAAGTCTTGCCCCAGAACTGTGGAATAGATGATCAAAAAGAATGAAGAGTAACATGGGTGATGTGGTTGCTTGTCACTGATGGCTCAAATTCTACCTCCAGAAAGTAAGCTGTATGGGGCTTGAAATCGTTTTTGTTTATTCATTGAGCAATCATTAGATGGATCTCGTGCTATTTGTTCTATGTACCAGGATCTGTGCATGGTATTGCGTTAAGTGTTGGTGACTTAGAGATGAAGGACATTTTCCCTCCCTTAAAGATCTTACATCCTAAGATACAGAAATAAGGAGCTCAGCAAAAAATAAGTGATAAGAGTCCCTTAGGAAAGTCTAAATATCTCTGGAAGGATAATACTTAAGCCTCACTCATTCTCCGATGCTGGATTCAGGAGAGATGCAAGAATGTTCCATGTCAAGTAAGCTCTGAAAACATGATATATTTACCCGACTCCTAGACACACATGATGCACGTTAGCGTATTAAAACTTCTGAAAAGGCTTGCAGGTTATAGTTATATATATTTATTCAGTACAGCATTTTCAAAATGCATTCAAACGTCAACTCTTTTCCCCCAGAGAATACTAACTAATGCCTCATAGAACAAGCACTTTTGGAAATGCTGTTCTCAATCAATCATTAGCTTGGTGATAATACGTTGTCTCAACCAGGTGAGTACAAAGTCCCTCAGGAAATAAGTGATGCAAAAGATGAGCCCCCTAGAAGGTGATAAAGGTCTAAGGGCCAGAAAATGGGCTGAAAACAAATTTGCTGATCTCTATTAATTAATTATGAAGCAACCACTACACAGTCAACCTATGAGGCTATCACATCCTAGGCCTGCCACTAGCCATGATGGGAGAGGGAGAAACAGTCATGTGAGTTTGACCAAGTCTCACATTATCTCTGGATTTTCATTTTCTGTTTTGAAATATTAAGGGTTTGGAATAGATGGGTTCCAACATGGCTTTGTAGCACAACATTTTAAGTCCAATTATAACTTTGTACCACCTTATCTCCAACTTCGCTTTTAAAAAAAACATGCACACATTAAAAAAATCTAGAAGCTTCACTCCACTGTACCTTATTTTCATTCTTAAGACTAAAGAAGACTTTCTATCTTACTTGTTTTTGTCTCACAAGTGTTACGGGAGATTTTCAAAGGAAACAAAAACTCGGACCACGATTTGAGCAATCACACAAGCACGTAGACCACAGTTGGTAACCTCAGTGACACGAACAGGTGTTGATTTTTATTGGTTAAGCCAGAAATCTTTTAAAAAATTATTCTTGGACACAATGGGAACTAGGGGAAAAAAGCAGTCATTCAAAGAATTTGAAAAAAACAAAAGTGGTATCAAACTTGACGCTTTTGGTATTCTTCCTTTGATGACATTCTGTTCAAAAGTTAAATTAGGGGAGTTAGAGGCTGAATCCAGAACTATCTTTTAAAGAAAGACTCATAAGATGTAAACTAAATCCCAGGAGATGATATTTCTGAAAGTGTGTTGGTGTGTACGTGTGCATGTGTACAGTGATAGAGATGAGGGTGGGAGGGAAAGAAGAAGAAACTGGACACGTTTCTAACAAAGCCCTGATTCCCCTTTTGGCCACCTTGACTTCCTCTCTCAACCTGGGCAAGACGGATGGATCCCTGCCCTTGTTTTCCCTTTGTATTTGTCTCCATGACATTCCAAAATCATTCCATGATGTATGAAACTAGAATAATATTTTTAAAGTTGTTTATATACTTTGTTTCATTTCATCAACAAAAATTGATATCATGAGAATCAGTCCTCGTGAGTATGTGATAATAAGTCTCTGAAATACAATTTAATTGATTGACTAGCAAAAGCAATAGCTCTAATAACTTAGTGCTTACCATGGGTCTAGCATTCTTTATGTTACCTCATTTAATCCTCACAATATTCTGTTAGATATTATTATTCCCGTTTCACAGGTGAAGAAATGAAGAGAATTTAAAGGGATTAAATTCTTAGGTCAGATCGCACAGCTGACTCAGCTGTTTCTGACTGGGAAACACAAAATCTCAACCGTTAGACTATACACACATTAATTGAGCATGTACTATGCACATTAACTGAGCGTGTACTAAATGACTAATCCCTAACATCAACTGTCCTTGACATCTTCAAAGTCAGAAGTACTTTTGAAACTCTCCTGAAAACTATGGATGCTCTTGTCCAAACATGTACCCAACATACAACTCTTTACATACATTTTCAGTGGGTTCAGGGACCTTCTGAACCCCATCCCATTTTAAGAACTCTTCCCTTAAGTAATGATACAGAATTTAATTGGTGAAGAAGAGATGATAGCAGAAGAAATGGAGCCAGCAATGGCTTGGCCTTCAGTACACAAATTTCCTCTCACAGGAAGAGGGGAGATAGTCATGACTCATTCCACAAGTAGTTACTGGGTGTCTCCTGTGGGAAGTGCCATTGTAGGCCCTGGGAATACGCCAGGAAATTGTGCAGACAAGGTCCAGTCCTCATGGAGACTGTTGTTCAGGAGGGGAGACAGGGGAATTAATAGGCATTAGATCTGTAGCCCTCATGCTGCATTTTTGAGCCTCTCAGTTCTTCTAAGGGTATCTAAAAGACTGGCTAACTTAGTTTTGGATCTATGTCCTAAAGATATGGCTATCGCACAGTTTCTGTCCCAATGTGTGAAGTTGAAAATACAATGAGCACTTCTGTTAAAAATATTCTTCTTTATTGCCTTTGGTAAAAAGAGGAAGCAAATAGACACGCTCTTTCAAATGCTGATTCCAACATCTGTCCACCAAAATCGGTATTAATGTATTCTCTTCAAATTAGGACTTTAGATTTTCTGTGGATAACAAGAATATTAGCTATGCTGGGTTTTGTGCTGTTTCTGTTAAAATTTTAAACACCTTCTTTTTGTTCAAGGTATTGTTCAGTTCAGCTGAGGTTGGGGTAAGATGTCTATTTGTAGGAAACCAAGTATACATCCTGTGTCCTCATATGGTATCATTTCAAGCTTGTCAGTTCTTTTTTTATGTTTATATGAATGCTTTTACTTATTCATAACCCATTTATATCCACAAAGTAGTTGAGGCAATTCACAAGAAAATATACCATAAAATAGAAGGCTATAAATAAACTAAAATCAGAACCAGAGAAATTGTACAGCAATTAGAAGATTAAGACAAGGATATATAGGTTGTAGCCTATCTACTTTGGCCATCATTATTAAAGAGGAGCCATAAATTTCATGTCAACATTGGAGGCAATCACAGTAACCTGCTACAAGATTTACAACTACCATAAAGATAAACATGGATGTCTAGTGGAAAAGAATACAAAAGTCACATGAATTTTTAACATAAAACAAAAGAAATTGTGCTCACTTTGCTTAGGGTTATGTCTCCAACCCCTGAGAGTATGAGTTCAGTCTTCTCTGATTATAAGAGTGAAAAAACTGGAGAAGGACAACCTTGGGGGATGTCAAGTTTTCCTTCCCACATGAGCCTGAGAAAAATTTCTTACGGCATCTTTTTAGGTAGGACCCTGAGTGAAGCCATAGAAAATGTCCCTATAACATATGCAATAAAGGTTTTCACATAGCAGCTTATCATGTCCCTCAAAGGCAGCAAAGGGCACAGCAACTATGACTGACCAGGTGGAAACAATTCTATGGGGCCCAAATTCATGTGATCTCAGTTCATGAGTTCATCAGTTCTGCAGGCTGCCTAGAGGACCGAGAATAAGGAATAAGCAAGATAATGTGCTCGTGACTGGAGCCCCCTAGCAACCAACCTCAGTCACGACCGCAATCATGTTTGGAGCGCTTGTAATATGGCAGGCCCTTCAAGGTACTGTGTATTTAATCCTTGTGATAACTCTCCAAGGTAGGGACATTGATCAGGACTCTTTCAGTTGCAAGTGACTAAAGCTCAACTCAGACTACCTTAAGGGAAAAGAGGAGAGAAAGAGATTGATTGATTGATTGATTGACTGACTGGATGATGTATTGAAAAGTTAGGGCTAGATGGAACTTTCTCAGTATCCACTTTCTACTCAGTATCTGCTTTCTTCTCTGAGTGGGAAAAATGGCATCTCACAGCTCCAGGCTCACACAGAAAGAGACCCTGTCTTATCCAAGCCTGTCCTCAAAGTAGACTCATTTTGGGGTCCCTTGCCTACCCCTTGGCCCAGTCTGTGTATCCAAGAGAATGTAGCCCTCTAATTGGCTGGCCTGAATCGGCAGTTCCACAAGACTCTCACAGAGTGGGAGGAACATTGCCCAGATGGAATGGATGCAGGGCAGACACGTATACCAGACAGTCTCTGCAGTAGGTAATATTATCCCCACTTTACAGAGGAGAAAATGGAGGCCAAAAATAACAAATGGCAGAGCCAAGATGAGGTTGTAAGCCCTGCATTAGTCGTAAAATCTGAAATGCTAACAGTTTAGTGCACCAAAACAGTAATTTTTACTTACCCTACGTGCCTAACTCAGGTTGCTTCCTGCAGTAATCGTCACAGTCCCCAGGGACCCAGGCTGACGGTGAGGTTTTCAGTATCTGAAAGACCCGGATTCCAGGCCTATAGAGAAGAGGAGGAGGAATGCTCACAGCCATCGCTCACTAACCAGGATGAGTCCCCTGGCTCTGCCCATGGATAGGGACTGACCTGGGGGGATGGGACATGCACGTGGATGTTTATGAGTATTAACTATCTCTGCCGTTTAGGTCTGTATGACTCAAAACCTTTGTCTCTCACCTTGTATAGCTCAAGTGCCACAAAAACAAATGCGCGTAGTAAGAATTTCCTGCCAGCAGCCATGAGTAAGAAGGGGAGGGGTATTCCCGTTCCTCAGTCGATCCTAAGAGAAAGAGCAATAGATTCAGGGCACAGCAGGCTGACGGAGCTGGATGACACCCTGTCCAAAGGGCCATTTCAGCGCCCAGCCTCCCCCCAGGAGCCACAGAGAAGGGGGCTGACGTCGAGGCGGATTGCTACTGCCCAGTCTGTAAGGCTGCTCAGAGCGGAGTCCAGCTGAGGGTGGCTCCTTCAGGCTGCCACTCACTGGCCTTAACCCCCAATGCAACTGTGCTTTGAGCCACGAATTGTGCTTCCGAATTTAGCTCTTCACATGATTTGTATTCTCATCTTCAAGGACGACAGCAGGCGGTGATGGGAGATTGCTGGTCTGGACTGGGCAAATGCTGCCTTGTGACCTTGCGCTGTTGCAGGAATCTGAGAGCATTGGGAATCACCCACATCGATCCATACCTTCTTTGTACCCACGGTTTTGATCCCAAATTCCTCCCTGACCCCTATCTGCATGAGCCAGGCTGTGAACGATATAAACCCTCTCTTGCCTCTTCTGGCTTAAACCAGAACTTGACTTCAGCTATCGGCAGAAGGCCTCTTTCACCTGGCGTGACTCTAGCGAGCAGTTGGTCTTCAAAAGGTAGAGGCCGAGGGGAAGGAAAAAAGGCAGCTTTCCAGAAGAGAGTGCTAAGAAAAGACCATGCTTTTGCTGTCTTTTCTTCTGTTCCAAGCACTACCCCTACTGGAGTGGCCAATCATAAATGCCAGATCTTAACTCTTTGAAAAATCATGTGGTAGGCCCTATGAGATGGTACATCTTTCCAAAAGAGCGAAAAAGTAGTATGTCATTCTTAACTGCCCTTCACTTTTTCAGGAAACAGTTCTATAATTGTGTATATGATCTTAAAGTTTCTTCTCTTCCTTCTCAGTGGAACATGGAATTGTTTGGTTTAAAATAAGATTGACCATTTTTGACATTATTAGTATCAATTCAGGTCTTAACTACGTTATACTGATGGAGATTACAGGTCTTAACTCTAGTCTCGGAACATTGATTGCTTCATTTTCCACTTGTTTTTATAAAGTAAGGAGATAAAAAAATAAGAAAAGATTCATGGAATTGCCTGAACACACCTGGATGGTCAAACCTAGATTGCAGATTGACAGGAAGTGCTTCCGTGTGACGGTTTCAAGTTTTCACATTTATAAGAGTTTGAATTCAGTGTAGGAACAGGTGGATGAGAGGTTCTGAGAAAAGTGTATGGCAGTGTGGTTACACCAGATGGCAGCATATAAACCTGTATGCATATCTGCCACCTGGGCTTCTGAAAGGGCCTCTTGCCTTGCTGTTCTCCAGGCCTAGAAGGCTCACCTACCAGATCATCCCATAACTATTTCTCAACCTTCTGTTTTGTCGAGAAAACAAACAAAAAGTTAGGGGGTGCCGGCGGAGAGGAACAGTGATTGAGGAAGTTTTGAACTTCACTCCGTATTAATGTTATTGTATACGATTAAAATTTTTGAGAGTCCTAATGGCATTGTGGTGGTACAGGTAGTATCCTATTCTTGGGAAATATTTGCCGGACTGTTTAGAGATAGTTTCATGATGTCTATAACTTACCCTAAGGGGCTCAACACCAAGGACCACATATATACGTACGTGTATATGCATACATACAAAGATGTGCTCACGTAGAGGAGGGAGAGAGCAAGTGTGGCATAATGTTAATAGTTGTTGCATTTAGGCAATGAGAAAATGGGTGTTAATTGAATAGTCATTTTCAACTTTTCTGTAGATTTGAAATTGTTCAAAATAAAAAGAGAATATAGTCTCCATACCTAATTTCTATCTTTTTATCTTTATTTTATCTTCATTTTTATATTTATTTTCTCAATTCTCTGAAATTATGTATTTATTTATTTAATTGATTATTGGATCTTCTTTTTCCATTAGAATGTAAGCTCCTGGGAGCAGTTTTGTCAGTCTGGTAAACCACTTTATCCCAAGCACCTAGACCAAAGTAGCATTCAGTTGAGAGCTGTTAAATGAACAAGCCATTCAGGTACCCTCAACCCATGCCGTATCCCAGGCTCGTTAGGGATGAGTCAGGCACAGGTGCCTTGACCACCTCCAACCCCCCAACCATCAAAGGGCCCCCAAACAGCCAAAAAATCAGCAAATCTGACTTGAGTGCCCACAATCATCCCTGGGGAGCTACAAAAACAAGGAGATTTCAGTCTCAGTGGGGACATTAGACAGTCCACATACCACCAAGACGACTGTGAGGGCTCTTTCCATTTCATAAAGTCACTTTGGCAAACACTGCCCCGTTGAAACCCTCAGGTAAATCCTACAAGACAGGTAAAATGATTAGCCTGTCGACAGAGGAGGTCCAACACTTTTAACTGGCAGAGCTAAGATTTGAACTCCATTTCCCTGACTCAAAATAATTTACCCTTTTCACTATACATCAAACCATCTAAAACTATTACAGTTACTAACAGGCAGCATTTTTAATTGCCAAATAAGTTATATATTCATATGTATACATATACACATATATATGTCAATATCACATCCCAAAATAGTCTATCACAGAAAACAGATTACTTCTCTAAAAGACAGAGCCTTGTAATGCACAATGACAACTTATTTTGTCGTTGAGATGGAGGTCCTAGGGGCACTGGTTTTGAGCTAAGCCTCTGGGTCCTTTAAGGCAAGTACTTCTGTTCCTTAATCCACCAGCTTGCCCTTCTGCCCCTGCACCTGCATGAAGACAGTCGACCCGTTACAGTGGATGGCCCAGAGCTCTAACATTGCACCCTGACGACGCCTAACACCTTGTAAGCTGCACAGAGGCCTGTTTCAGTCAATACTTGAACAGCAAAAGCAAAAACTGGGAAAAAAATGTCGAGCAGTGCAAGGCGTAGTTGGTCACTTAAGGAGGTTGCACTTTTAACCACGAGTCAATACTATACCACTTGTCTGGTAGGAAAAGGGAGCTGGTTGAAGCGCATCATTTCTATCTTAAATAAGGAACAGAAAGCCTAACTCCTAAGAGCTGACACTTGGTATATACCCAAGAGAAATAGAAACATACGTCCACCAAAAACTTGTAATCGTATACAATAACATTAATATGTAGTGAAGTTCAAACTTTAAAAATCCAATGGTACCACTAGTTAGACTAGAATGCCTTTGGATCAAGGTTCAACTCAGGTCATTACATGCCCATCCAAATTTTCAGTGGTCTCCAACTTGTTCAAACAGGCTTGCAGACTTGGTTGTACAATATAATGCTATGCTAAACCAATGCAATGATCAAATATACATTTTATATTTTAGAGACCTATGTTGAGGAATCTGACTAGAAAGTCTACATTCAAGATCTGTTTGGGAGCTTTTTCCTTTCTTTTTTAAAAAGCCTTATTAAGATACAAATGATATACCATAATTTACCTATTTTAAGTATACAATTCAATGTCTTAAAATATATTCACAGGGCTATGCAACCATCTACCACAACCTAATTTTAGAACATTTTCATCACCCAAAAAAGGAACTCTGCACCCATCAGTAGTCACTCCCCTTTCACTCCAAGTCTCCTCTTCCCCCAGCCCCTTACAACTACTAATCTACTTTCTATCTCTACACATTTTCCTGTCCTGGACATTTCATATGAATGAAATTATGCAATATATGATCTTTTATAACTGACTTCTTTCACATAGGATAATGTTCTCAAAGTTCATTCATGTTGTAGCAGGTATCAGTACTCCATTTTTATTGCCAAATATTTCATTGTATGAATATACAACATTTTATTTACCACTCGTCAGCTGGTGGACATTTGGGTTGTTTCCACTTTTGACTGTTATGAATAACACTGTTTGAAACATTCATCTACAAGTTTTTGGGTGGATATACGTTTCTATTTCTCTTGGGTATATACCAAGGATCGAAACTGCTGGGTCATATAGTAACTATATGTTTAACTTTTTGAGGATCTGCCAGACTGTTTTCCAAAGTGGCTGAACAATTTTACCTTCCCATTAGCAACACGTGAGAGTTGCAGTCTCTCCGTGCCTTCACCAACACTTGTTACTGTTTTTCATTATAGTCATCCTAGTGGGTACGAAGTGGTATCTCAACTAACCAGAAATGTAAGGGTTGAGTTTATTTTTGTATTAGCATGCCTTACATACTCCTCCAAAAGTTATAATTAATTAAATTGATCTGTTTTATTGTTTGGGAAATATCTGATGTATTTCTAGAAAAGAGAATTTGCAAAGTATACATCAATGCATAGAATATGACATCCTAAAGATCACTTTAAGTCCCCTCCATGTTTTGTAAGGAATATTAGTTTTCAAATCAAAATAATTATATTTTGTGTTATATCAAATCAAATAATTATATATCAAGTCAAATCAAAATAATTATATTTTTTCTTATAATTATAAGAAAAGTAATAGTGGGATATATTGGGCCCGGAACTGTGCTAAGCTCTTTCAGCATGTGTAACATTTAATCTTCACAAGAAGATTTTAAGCTCAGTGTTTACTTGTTTCCCCAGATGAGAAAACTGAGGCTTGGAGGGGTTAAATAACTTGCCTTACACAGCTAGTAAGTCACTTGACCATTTCCAAATCTCAGATGAACTGATCACGCTCTGTAAAACAGGTATAACTTGTAGATATTACCTAATAGCAGATATAAAAGTCTAAATGTTCCCTCAGGGTCTGAGAGCATGGCCAAACAGCCCAGCCCGCTACAAACCTGAAATTTCGTTGAAGGCCCCATGTTTAATCTTTAAATTCATGCAAAAATTTTAATCTCTATAATATATGTGTTTATTTTAACTAGATAATATATGTGTTTATTTAAAATGCAGCTGAGTCCTGGAGGTAACACACAGAAGTAGGGAATTCCTTTTATTGTCTTCCTCATCCTTTTAAAATTACAATTAAAATGTTTCAAGAACTGTACATACTGCCTCTTCTAAAGCCATCGAGAACTATCCCTAGGTCTCCCTGAAAGAGCCCTTGGGGTCACAGGATTCTTCTGATAACATTGCTGTGTCTGACTAATGGACTCCACATGTTCCTGAAGCATGGCTATAAAACAATTTCCTTTAAGCAAATCTTATTTTCATACTGACTTACATTATGGGAGTGAAGATGTATTCCCACAGGAGCAAAGCGACGTAGCCCCAACATGTAATTTGGAAACAACTGCATCTGCAGGAAAGCTTTTTAAAATCACATATTTAAAAAGAAAGTGTATCATTTTTGATAAAACAATTATAAAGCCAAACTAAGTCACAAGGAGAAGAAACAGCGTGCTGAAACTCAAAGATCCTGTGCCAGGATCTGCATTTCGTCCTGCAGTAGCTTCCTCGAAAGGAAATTCGTCTACTGTGTACTCTGGGCTTTATAGTCAGTCTGTTACTGGTTTCAAAAAGAAAAAACAACCCAATCCAAAAATGGGCAGAAGACCTTAATAGACATTTCTCCAAAGAAGATATACAGATTGCCAACAAACACATGAAAGGATGCTCAACATCATTAATCATTAGAGAAATGAAAATCAAAACTGCAGTGAGGTATCACCTCACACAGGTCAGAAGGGCCATCATCAAAAAATCTGCAAGCAATAAATGCTGGAGAGGGTGTGGAGAAAAGGGAACCCTCTTGCATTGTTGGTGGGAATGTAAATTGATACAGCCACTATGGAGAACAGTATGGAGGTACCTTAAAAAACTAAAAATAAAACTACCATACGACCCACCAATCCCACTACTGGGCATATACCCTGAGAAACAATGTTCATTGCAGCTCTATTTACAATAGCCAGGACATGGAAGCAACCTAAGTGTCTATTGACCGTTGAATGGATAAAGAAGATGTGGCACATATCTACAATGGAATATTACTCAGCCATAAAAAGAAATGAAACTGAGTTATTTGTAGTGAGGTGGATGGACCTAGAGACTGTCATACAGAGTGAAGTAAGTCAGAAAGTGAAAAACCAATACCATATGGTAACACATATATATGGAATCTAAAAAAAAAAAATGGTTCTGAAGAACCTAGGGGCAGGACAGGAATAAAGACACACACAGAGAATGGACTTAAGGATATGGGGAGGGGGAAGGAGAAGCTGGGACAAAGTTAGAGAGTGGCATGGACATATATACACTACCAAATGTAAAACAGATAGCTAGTGGGAAGCAGCTGCATAGCACAGGGAGATCAACTCGGTACTTTGTGACCACCTAGAGGGGTGGGATAGGGAGGGTGGGAGGGAGACGCAAGAGGGAGGGGATATAGGGATATATGTATACGTATAGCTGATTCACTTTGTTATACAGCAGAAACTAACACAACATTATAAAGCAATTATACTTCAATAAAGATGTTAAGAAAAAAAAAGGGAAAAAAGTGTTAAAATGCTTAACATTTTTGAATGTGTTAATTAAGGTTGATCTCTTAGGTAATCCATGGTTGGAGCCATTGATGGGTTTGCTTAATATTCTTTGTATTTTTTTCCATAGTGAAAATGGGTTTATTCTACATATAGATGTCTTCATAATCCTAAGTTTTTTCCTCTGGGACTTGATTTTCACAACTGGTGTGCAGTTTTCTGACTTAGCAGTCAGAAAAAGAAAGGAAAGACCTGCCAGTCTGCTGATCTTGAAGTTTAATAATTTCTGAAGGTCCTTCCTAAACCTATTAAATGAGCATGATGGAGCAGCAAAAAGGATAACTTCTCAGAGCATGATCCTGCCCTATCTGCGTTGTACCAGGCAAACTGGTGAAGCAGGCAAGCCAGAGGTCTATTTGCAAGAGAATTAAAATGTATCTCGGGAAGAACACATCCTAAGAGAAAAGGGTCAGAGTGTAAAGAGGAGAATCCAGCAAAAAATTGACAGCACTCTCAAATTGAATAGTTGAAGAGTTTTTAATACAGATGCTCTATACAAGGGTGTGGCCAGAACTTAGGGAAACCAACAAGATCTGGTGCAATGTCTCAGGGCGAGACTGTGTGGTCACTGGAATATGGAAAGAGAGGACTCCAGGTGAAGAGGGAGGGTATTGGGGGAATAAATACCCTAACCTCATTTTCCTCTTAACTTCCATCTTCTACTGGTTCCTCCCATTGGTCAAACCCAACCAAATGCCAAAGGGCAAGGGAGCCCGTTGTGTCCACTTGGGTGTCAATGTCCTCCAGCCAAAGACCTCCAGGAACACAGCTGTAATTGATCAATTGGGTTTATTGCTCATTGGAGTGGACAAGAATGCACACCCTAGAGAACCTTGGTGAGTCATAGTAAGGGGATGTCAGAAAGGATTTATTTCTAAAATTTGGGCTGGTGGTGGGTAATTTGGGGAAGCATTGAAGAAGGGAGAGGCTTTGCTCTGCGTTGGATGCTGTCGGGAAGCGAGGCAAAACTTCTGTATCTACAGCCTCACACCTTTGCTCCCTCATTCCAGATAAGATTTATTCAGATACTCAATCATAGACTTGCCACACTTCCTCACAGCATCCCCCTCGTCTAATTAAAATGCTTCGTGGCCGTGTTTGTGGCTCGGATGACGTTCGCATTTTTGTGTGTTCCAATGTGAGTGGAGATTGCTTTGCTGTCTTGATCCCTGCGGGTCACAGCCCAGCCTGTCTGATGCTGAGGTTCTACGCTAGATTCAAAGCTCTGCCTCTCCACATCCACCCAACTGTGGAGTCAGGGAGGCTGATCCGTGGGCAAGAGAAAAGCAGTTCCTATTCTCCAGGACCTGGAGCTCTACGGTTGAACATAACTTGGGCTCTACGGTTGAACATAACTTTTTTTTTTTTTTTGCGGTACGCGGGCCTCTCACTGCTGTGGCCTCTCCCGTTGCGGAGCACAGGCTCCGGACGCGCAGGCTCAGTGGCCATGGCTCACGGCCTAACCGTGGAATCTTCCCGGACCGGGGCACGAACCCGTGTCCCCTGCATCGGCAGGCAGACTCTCAACCACCGCGCCACCGGAGAAGCCCTGAACATAACATTTTTATAGAACCTCAACATGAGACAAGACCATGGAAGATGCAAGGTTCTGAGTCCAATGTGATGTTTGTCATCAGGCCACATCTCTGAGCCCAACTCTGCATGGGGAAAAGTAAGAAGTGATACAACTGCTTCCCTTGAAAAGCAAAGCCACTTACAAAACACTAGTGCTCCCAATGCCCTGCCTTGGGCTGCCTCCTAACAGAATATGACACAAAGGGAAGAGGGCCTTCTTTCCCGTGTTACTGAAGGTCACTGGACACTGTGCAACTCAGGCACCTAGGAGGCAGAGGTAACTCTATGAAGGTTTCTGGCAGGGCAATGGGGGAGAACTGCAGTCTGGCACCTGACTGGAAAATGATGCTCAGTGAAACAGAGGAAGCCATTGGTCCATGAGCACAGAAGGGATTCCCCCTGGGGACCTCCAGATACACACAAGGGGATTTGCAGGAAGCTGAGGTCTTGAATTATATAGAAGGAAGAAGGACCAGAGAAATTTGGGCTTTTACCATTATTGTAACTTTGTTAATATCCACGGCCTGTTGAGGCATGGTGGAACCTAGTATAAATATTTTAAAACACCAAATCAACTAATTTTATATGCATTTAATTAAAAGGAGCGTCTTCCTCAGTTTGGCTATGATGCACAATGCACTTTTAACAGCTTTGTGCATCATTTCCAACCTGTAAATGTAGATAATATGCTTACTTATTTATAAGGTTCTTTGAGGTTTGGGGATGAAAGGCTCTTTTAAAGTACAAAGCATTAATTTTTTGTGACAGAGTGCTATACGAGAAATGAACATGAAGCGATATAAAAATTTTTGTCTTCTTTCTTGCTTTCAGTTTTTAGTTGCTTTCTGCACAGAGACACAAAAGCCAGTCTCCAACAAGAGATCTGGGGGTTGAGATAACAGAACTAATAAAGTGCTGTAAGTATAAAATCCTACATAGGCTTGAATCGGCTACTCCTTTTGAAGATGAGGGAAATAAATTGAGAGACAAAGTATTTTGTACAAATGAACCCAGTTCAGTAAGTTGCACTGATAATCCTATGAGTATGTAAATGGACCTCTATTTATAGACCCGTTATATCCATTTTTGACCAGGACGAGCCAGTGAAGCAATCGCAATAGTCAATCATTACAAGTAACTAGACCACAAGAGAAAAATGTGCCAGTTGCTAGGTGATGACTTTCAATCTATCATTTTAAGCAATAAATATAAGATGAAGTTATGAGGAGAGAAGCTATTCATAGCTAAAACTCTAGCTAAAATGGCTATTATTTATTGCACGGAACTGAAATCGGATGAAGTTGAGAAACCCAACGTACCAACCCAGAAACCAAGATACTACACCAGCGGACATCTTTCAAGGACAAACCCAAAGGTCAATAGAGAGCAAGGATTTAGGAGGAGGATGGAGAGGATAAAGGTTCAAAAAAAAAAAAAACAACTGGACTCGACTGTGTCGCTTATTATCATGCTTCAAAACATAAAAGGAAAAAGTAATTGATTCATTATTCAGAACTTTCCCATTTCTGAAAAAGACAAAAAGTCCCCCAGACCCTATCAGTTAGCTAGCAGGTGGCAATAATGTACTTGGCACAATGACATATGCGAATGCTGTGTAAGACCCTGCCCTCTGAGAGCAGGGAAGTCAGTTTGGAAATACAGGTAATGCAAGTGAAACAATCAGAGGATCACAAAAGGCATTAAAATCCATTAGGTAAAACCTATGTCTGGCCTAAAGCAAGTGCTCAATCAATGCCAGGTTAACAATTAAAAATTATATAGTGTGTATTATTGCTGGTTCTATAAGGCAGAGACCTCAGCTGTCTAAAGCACAACTGAGAATTCCAAAGCCCAAGGACAAGCCCCACCCCTTTCACTACCCGTTTACTTTTGCAAACCCGATAATCTAGAAGAGTGGTTCTCATACTTTAGCGTATGCATCAGAATCACCTGGAGAACTTGGTGAGACACAGATCCCTGGGTCTCACCCACAGAGTTTCAGACCCAGTAGGTCTGAGTAAGGTAATTTGCAGTTCTAATGTGTTCCCAGGTGATAGTGATATTTCTGATTTGGGGAGCACATTTTGAGAATTACTGGTCTCAAAGATTTTAAGTAAATTTCAAAACACGAAAGAGGATAATAAAAACAGCTAGTATTTAATGTACTCACGATGTCACTATGCTTCAAATCCTCCATTAGGGGATAGATAGATGATAGATAAAGAGATGTTAGATAAATAGATGATAGAAAGTCTCTAATTTTCATATATGCACGAACACAAAGATAGGCATTACTTATTTCTAATTTTATAGATAAAGACCTAGAACTGGGCTTGGAGAAATTAAAACACTTGCCTACAGCATGTAAGAGGTAGAACACAGGCTTGAACTCTAGCCTGTCTCAATTAAAGCCCACACCCCTTCCCCATACTGTTCTGCATCTCTGCGAGGCAGCAGTCACCTGCCAACAACAAAAAGATATCAGCTTACAGTGTTGGAAGAGCTTAAAAATCAATCGAAACCGGAAAGAACAAAAAATGCACAGTAGCCGGGGGTTTTTAAGGCAAGACAAGACAGCCTGACCCTCTGCAAGCTGGAGAGAAGGGACGAGTGTGAGCCGCACAGTTTCATTGCTTGGGGTGACCCCTGACAGTGGTGGATGGCTGGGCCTCCCTGTTGGCTCTAACTTTGTTGCAGCTGAAGCAGAAACTGGCTGGCATGAACTTCAACATCCAGAGAAAGGATGAAAGGAGATGCCTTAAAGTTATACTTTCTCTGAAGGGCTCACATTTCCCTGCATTGAACTTGACCCCCAATAATAATTATATGTGGAAGCTAAGAGGGTAAGAGCTATTGAAAGTGTCTCCTCTCCCTCCTCCTTACGTGAAGAAGAGCCCTTGGTTTCCCAGGCCAAGAGTGGCCATGTAACCCTTTCCCTTCATCGTATCTCCTAGCCATACGCTTGCTGCCTGGCCTGAGATGACTCAAGCCACTTGGGTTTTGCTCCACCCAGATATTCTGATTTGCCTCATCAAGGCATCAGTGTGTCCTCAAAGCTCTCCCAGGTGGTTCTGATGGTAGCCAAATACGAGAAACACTGTGTAGTGTCTTGTCTTGGTTTATATCTACAGTCTCTCCTTCTGCTGCTTTCTCCCCCCTCTAAAACATGCTCACTTTATCCAAACTCTAGGAAAACAATACTTACATTGACCTCGCATCTCCACAAATTACTTGCCATCTATATTCTTAAAAATAGTGGAGGTTATACATACTTGTTTATTTAGACCCATTCAGTATTTAACCCCTCAAAAGCAGGCTTCGGGCTCTAGTATCCCATCCACGCAGGGTTTTTTGGTTTTCTTCTGGTTTTGTATTTTAATCTCAGATACTGATAACCTACAACTTTTTCTCATTCCTCATCTTCCTCAACTTTAATGATGTGGTTGATACTAGAGACCATTTAATCTTTGAATCCCTCTCAGGCCTTGAATTGGTGAACTTGCTTAATACTGCGTTTCCCACACTACGTTTCCTACCTTACCAACCATTGCTTTCATGTCACTTTTATTCTTTTCTCATCCTCTACCCTGTATTTGTAGAAATTCCTCAAAGTTCCATGCATTTCCATTTTCCCTTAGAAATCTTATCCATTTTCAGGAATCCAATGATCACTTTTTTAAAGGGTCTCTGCCATCCTTATCTGCTGCCCAAGATTCTCAAAAAGTCTAGACCTTGGGGCTTCCCTGGTGGCGCAGTGGTTGAGAGTCCGCCTGCTGATGCAGGGGACACGGGTTCGTGTCCCGGTCCGGGAAGATCCCACATGCCGCGGAACGGCTGGGCCCGTGAGCCATGGCCGCTGAGCCTGCGCATCCGGAGGCTGTGCTCCTCAACGGGAGAGGCCACAGCAGTGAGAGGCCTGCGTACCGGTAAAAAAAAAAAAAAAGTCTAGACCTAGATTCCACCTATATAGTCCACCTGTATATCCCTATCAGGATTTCAACGTCAGCATGTCCCAAATGAAATCATTATCCTCTACCAATCTGTTTCTTCCCCGCCCTTCTTTGTTACGGAGTCACCCAAGGTTGAAACCTTGACATTTTCTGGGAGTCATCTTTGTTTTCTTCCTTTCTTTTCCCGCCAGTAAGAGCACATTCCCTATAATTATGCAATGCCTTCATTGAGGTACAATAAGCTACACCTAAAGTGTCCAATTTGATAAATTTTGACATATGTATATATCAATGAAACACACAAGATAGTGAACAGAACCATAACCCTTAAAAATTGCCTCAGGCTCTCCTTCCCAAATGTCTCTGTCCTCCCCACCCAGATAACTATCTGCTTTCTATCACTAAAGGTTATTTTGCACATTTTAGAATGATATTGATCTTTTCCTGTGATTATTTGCCATTGTGTTCTTTTGTGAAGCATCTGTTTAATCTTTGGCTAAAATGTTAATTTATTTGTTAAACAAATTTATTATTATTATTACATTTTGAGGGCTCTTTATATATATTCTGAATACAAGCCCTTTGTGAGCTATATGATCTACAAATATTTTCTCCCAGTCTATGACTTGTCTATTCTCATCACGGTGTCTTTTGAAGAGAAGTTCATAATTTTGATGAAATCCAATTTACTTTTTTCTTTTATGGATCATGCTTTTGGTATTGTATCTAAGAAATTGTTGCCTAATCCAAGGTGGAAAATATTTTCTCCTGTGTTTCCTTCCTGAAGTGGTATAGTTACAGGCTTCACATTTAAGTCTACGGTCTATACTCCGTCCATTTTTGTATATAGCTTGAGATATATATCAAAATTCCTTTTTTTCTTTTGCATATGGATGGTATATTGTTCCACACCATTTGCTGGAAACTCTAACAAAACTCTTTCTCTGCTTTATTGAAATCAATTCATCGTACATGTGTGGATCTCTCTTTTTTGGTTTCTAGACCCTTTATTTTGTACCATTGATCAATCTGTCTACAAGGATGTCAATATGACACTATCTTGATTATTGTAACTTCATAAGTCTTCAGACCAGGAAGTGTAAAGTTCGTTCATTTTGAAAGAATTGGTTATTCTAGGTCTATTGAATTTCTTTTTTTGAGGCATTTATTCCTCATTATTTTTTTAAATTTAATTTTATTTATTTTTTATACAGCAGGTTCTTATTAGTCATCCTTTTTTTTTTTTTTTTTCGGTACGCGGGCCTCTCACCACTGTGGCCTCTCCCGTTGCAGAGCACAGGCTCCAGACGCGCAGGCCCAGCTGCCATGGCTCACAGGCCCAGCCGCTCTGCGGCATGTGGGACCTTCCCGGACCGGGGCGCAAACCCGCGCCCCCTGCATTGGCAGGTGGACTCTCAACCACTGCGCCACCAGGGAAACCCTAGTCATCCATTTTATACACATCAGGGTATACATGTCAATCCCAGTCTCCCAATTCATCACACCACCAACCCCACCCCCTGCTGCTTTTCCCCCTTGGTGTCCATACGTTTGTTCTCTGCATCTGTGTCTCAATTTCTGCCCTGCAAAGCAGTTCATCTGTACCATTTTTCTAGGTTCCACGTATATGCGTTAATATACGATATTCGTTTTTCTCTTTCTGACTTACTCCACTCTGTATGACAGTCTCTAGATCCATCCACATCTCAACAAATGACCCAATATCATTCCTTTTTATGGCTGAGTAATATCCCATTGTATATATGTACCACCAATAGTGGCTGTATCAATTTACATTCCCACCAACAGTGCAAGAGGGTTCCCTTTTCTCCACACCGTCTGCAGCATTTGTTGTTGGTAGATTTTCTGATGATGCCCATTCTGACTGGTGTGAGGTGATACCTCATTGTAGTTTTGATTTGCATTTCTCTAATAACTAGTGATGCTGAGCAGCTTTTCATGTGCTTCTTGGCCATCTGTATGTCTTCTTTGGAGAAATGTCTATTTAGGTCTTCTGCTCATTTTTCGATTTGGTTGTTTCTTTTTTTAATATTGAGCTGCATGAGCTGTTTATATATTTTGGAGATTAATCCTTTGTCCATTGATTTGTTTGCAAATATTTTCTCCCATTCTGAGGGTTGTCTTTTTGTCTTGTTTATGGTTTCCTTTGCTGTGCAAAAGCTTTGAAGTTTCATTCGGTCCCATTTGTTTATTTTTGTTTTTATTTCCATTACTCTAGGAGGTGGATCAAAAAAGATCTTGCTGTGATTTATATCAAAGAGTGTTCTTTCTACGTTTTCCTCTAAGAGTTTTTTGTTTTGTTTTGTTTTGTTTTCTGCAGTACACAGGCCTCTCACTGTTGTGGCCTCTCCTGTTGCGAAGTCCAGACTCCGGGCGCGCAGGCTCAGCGGCCATGGCTCAAGGGCCCAGCCGATCCGCGGCGTGTGGGATCTTCCCAGACCGGGGCACAAACCCGCGTCCGCTGCATCGGCAGGTGGACTCTCAACCACTGCGCCCCCAGGGAAGCCCCTTCTAAGAGTTTTATAGTGTCCGGTCTTACATTTCGGTCTCTAATCCATTTTGAGTTTATTTTTGTGTATCGTGTTAGGGAGTGTTCTAATTTCATTCTTTTACATGTAGCTGTCCAGTTTTCCCAGCACCACTTATTGAAGAGACTGTCTTTTCTCCATTGTATATCCTTGCCTCCTTTGTCATAGATTAGTTGACAATCCAAGTTCTTCCAATTGAAGAACATGGTATATCTCTCCATCTGTTGGTATTACCTTTAATTTCTTTCATCAGTGTCTTATAGTTTTCTGCATGCAGGTCTTTTGTCTCCCTAAGTAGGTTTATTCCTAGGTATTTTATTCTTTTTGTTGCAATGGTAAATGGGAGTGTGTCCTTAATTTCTCTTTCAGATTTTTCATCATTAGTGTATAGGAATGCCAGAGATTTCTGTTCATTAATTTTGTATCCTGCTACTTTACCAAATTCATTGATTAGCTCTAGTAGTTTTCTGGTGGCATCTTTAGGATTCTCTATGTATAGTATCCTGTCATCTGCAAACAGTGACAGTTTTACTTCTTCTTTTGCAGTTTGGATTCCTTTTATTTATTTTTCTTCTCTGATTGCCAAGGCTAGGACTTCCAAAAGTATGTTGAATAACAGTGGTGAGAGTGGACATCCTTGTCTTGTTCCTGAGAATGATGTTTGCTGTGGGTTTGTCACATATGGGCTTTATTATGTTGAGGTAGATTCCCTCTATGCCCACTTTCTGGATAGTTTTTATCATAAATCGGTGTTGAATTTTGTCAAAAGCTTTTTCTGCATCTATTGAGATGATCATATGGTTTTTATTCTTCAGTTTGTTACTATGGTGTATCACATTGATTGATTTGCGTATATTGAAGAATCCCTGCATCCCTGGGATAAACCTCACTTGATCATGGTGTATGATCCTTTTAATGTGTTGTTGGGTTCTGTTTGCTAGTATTTTGTGTGGGATTTTTGCATCTATATTCATCAGTGATATTGGTCTGTAATTTTCTTTTTTTGTAGTATCTTTGTCTGGTTTTGGTATCAGGGTGATGGTGGCCTCATAGAATGAGTTTGGGAGTGTTCCTTCCTCTGCAATTTTTGGAAGAGTTTGAGAAGGATGGGTGTTAGCACTTCTCTACATGTTTGATAGAATTCACCTGTGAAGCCTTCTGGTCCTGGACTTTTGTTTGTTGGAAGATTTTTAATCACAGTTTCAATTTCATTACTTGTGATTGGTCTGTTCACTTTTTCTATTACTTCCTGGTTCAGTCTTGGAAGGTTCTACCTTTCTAAGTATTTGTCCATTTCTTCCAGGTTGTCCATTTTATTGGCATAGAGTTGCTTGTAGTAGTCTCTTAGGATGCTTTGTATTTCTGCAGTGTCTTTTGTAACTTCTCCTTTTTCATTTCTAATTTTATTGATTTGAGTCCTCTCCCTCTTTTTCTTGATGAGTCTGGCTAATGGTTTATCAATTTTGTTTATCTTCTCAGAGAACCAGCTTTTAGTTTTATTGATCTTTGCTATTGTTTTCTTTGTTTCTATTTCATTTATTTCTGCTCTGATCTTTATGATTTCTTTCCTTATGCTAACTTTGGGGGGTTTTTTGTTCTTCTTTCTCTAATTGCTTTAGGTGTAAGATTAGATTGTTTATTTGAGATTTTTCTTGTTTCTTGAGGTAGGCTTGTATAGCTATAAACTTCCCTCTTAGAACTGCTTTTGCTGCATCCCATAGGTTTTGGCTCGTCGTGTTTTCATTGTCATTTGTCTCCAGGTATTTTTTAATTTCCTCTTGATTTCTTCAGTGATCTCTTGGTTATTTAGTAACGTATTGTTTGCCTCCATGTGTTTGTGTTTTTTACGGTTTTTTCCCTGTAATTCGTTTCTAATCTCATAGCGTTGTGGTCAGAAAAGATGCTTGATATGATTTCAGTTTCCTTAAATTTACTGAGGCTTGATTTGTGAACCAAGATGTGATCTATCCTGGAGAATGTTCCGCGTGCACTTGAGAAGAAAGTATAATCTGCTGTTTTTGGATGGAATGTCCTATAAATATCAATTAAATCTGTCTGGTCTACTGTGTCATTTAAAGCTTCTGTTTCCTTATTTATTTTCTGTTTGGATGATCTGTCCATTGGTGTAAGTGAGGTGTTAAAGTCCCCCACTATTACTGTGTTACTGTCGATTTCCTTTTTTATAGCTGTTAGCAGTTGCCTTATGTATTGAGGTGCTCCTATGTTGGGTGCATTTATATTTATAATTGTCATATCTTCTTCTTGGATTGATCCCTTGATCATTATGTAGTGTCTCTCCTTGTCTCTTGTAACATTCTTTATTTTAAAGTCCATTTTATCTGATATGAGTATTGCTACTGAAGCTTTCTTTTGATTTCCATTTGCATGGAATATCTTTTTCCATCCCCTCACTTTCAGTCTGAATGTGTCCCTAGGTCTGAAGTGGGTCTCTTGTAGACAGCATATATATGGGCCTTGGTTTTGTATCCATTCAGTGAGCCTGTGTCTTTTGGTTGGAGCATTTAATCCATTCCCGTTTAAGGTAATTATTGATATGTATGTTCCTATGACCATTTTCTTAATTGTTTTGGGTTTGTTTTTGTAGGTCCTCTTCTTCTCTTGTGTTTCCCACTTAGACAAGTTCCTTTAGCATTTGTTGTAGAGCTGGTTTGGTGGTGCTGAATTCTCTTAGCTTTTGCTTGTCTGGAAAGCTTTTGATTTCTCCACTGAGTCTGAATGAGATCCTTGCCGGTACAGTAATCTTGGTTGTAGGTTCTTCCCTTTCGTCACTTTAAGTATATCATGCCACTCCCTTCTGGCTTGCAGAGTTTCTGCTGATAAATCAGCTGTGAACCTTATGGGAGTTCCCTTGTATGTTATTTTTCCCTTGCTGCTTTCAATAATTTTTCTTTGTCTTTAATTTTTGCCAATTTGATTACTATGTGTCTCAGCATGTTTCTCCTTGGGTTTTTCCTGTATGGGACTCTTTGCACTTCCTGGACTTGGGTGGCTATTTCCTTTCCCATGTTAGGGAAGTTTTCGACTATAATCTCTTCAAATATTTTCTCTGGTCCTTTCTCTCTCTCTTCTCCTTCTGGGACCCGTATAATACAAATGTTGTTGTGTTTAATGTTGTCCCAGAGGTCTCTTAGGCTGTCTTCATATCTTTTCATTCTTTTTTCTTTATTTTGTTCTGCAGCAGTGAATTCCACCATTCTGTCTTCCAGGTCACTTATCCGTTCTTCTGCCTCAGATTTTCTGGTATTGATTCCTTCTAGTGTATTTTTCATTTCAGTTATTGTATTGTTCATCTCTGTTTGTTTGTTCTTTAATTCTTCTAGGTCTTTGTTAAACATTTCTTGCATCTTCTTGATCTTTGCCTCCATTCTTTTCCAAGATCCTGGATCATCTTCACTATCATTATTCTGAATTCTTTTTCTGGAAGGTTCCTCTCTCCACTTCATTTAATTATTTTTCTGGGGTTTTATCTTGTTCCTTCATCTGGTACATAGCCCTCTGCCTTTTTCTTGTCTATCTTTATGTGAATGTGGTTTTTGTTCCACAGGCTGCAGGATTGTAGTTCTTCTTGCTTCTGCTCAGGGCATGTTTTAATTGTTCTCTTTTTTTTTTTTTTTTTTTTTTTTTTTTTTGCGGTATGTGGGCCTCTCACTGTTGTGACCTCTCCCATTGCGGAGCCCAGGCTCCGGACACGCAGGCTCAGTGGCCATGGCTCACGGGCCCAGCCGCTCCGCGGCATGTGGGATCTTCCCAGACCAGGCCATGAACCTGTGTCACCTGCATCACCTGCATCAGCAGGTGGACTCTCAACCAGCGTGCCACCAGGGAAGCCCTAATTGTTCTCTTTTGACCCTGCCATCCCACTTCCAGTAATCTGTCCTGGAGAAAGGGCTCCAAACTCCAGAACTCCACAGTCCAGAGGCCCTCCTTTCCACATGCTGCCTCTCCCCATCTGCACAGGCCTTAATCCAGTCCATTGAACTTCCATACAAATTTTATGGATTTTGACTGGGATTGTATTGAATCTATAAGATCACCTTGGAGAAAATAGATGTATTGTAATGCCAAACCTTCAGATCCATGGGCAGAGTATATCTCTTCATTTATCATGTCTGCTTAAGTGAACCACAGCAGCGTTTTATCATTTTCAGTATACAGGTGTTATTCATCTTTTGTTAGATTAGTCTCTAAATATTGTGAGTTTTACCTTGTTGGGTTCTGTTTATTTTTATATTCCCATAAATATTTGTGAGCTTTGTTCTGGAATACAGTTAAGTTACCTGGAAATTGGAAACGGTTTGATTCTTTTGGGTCTTGCTGTAAAGCTTTGTTAGGCAGAAAAACAGAGCAGCACTTAATCCAGGATTAATTTTTCTCCGTTAGAGAAGTAAAGCCCTTCTGAGTACTCTGCTTTATGCCTTGTGAATTATGACATTTTCTGCTCTTGCTGGTGTGAGCACGCAATCTTCCTGGCCCTCTGAGAGATCCTCGGGACTGTTTCCTTTGATCCTCTTGGATTGTTCTATTCTCAGCCTTGGGTACTGATCATTACTCAGCTGAATATGCAAGAGCTATCCTCTACAGACCCGTGGGCTTCTCTCTTCTCATGTATTCTCCCATGAAAACTCTAGAGCCTTGGGGGCTTGACCGCACTGTACTCTCATCTTTGTCTCCTCAACTCAGGAAGACCACTGGGATCCTCCTGAGTTCTTTTTCCTTTCCTGTTCCAAAGCCTGGAAACTCTCTCCAACCAATATACTGGAGCCATCACAGGGTTCACCTCATTTGTTTCCCATCTTTCTGAGAACACTGCCCTTCAATGTCTGATGTCCACTGCCTTGAAAAACTTTGTTTCGTATATTTGTCCATTTTTTCAGTTGTTTTAAATAGGAAGACAAATCTAGTCCCTGTTATTCCATCTTGGCTCTAAGTGGAAGTCCTCCATGCCCCATGATTTTATTCTACAGATTTTATTCTCTTCTCTTTCATTCTATACTTTCTATTCCACCGACCTCATTATAACATTGTAAAAACAACAATAAAATAGCTTTCATTTATGAAACCTTGCTCTATGCCAGGACTTGTGTCACACACTTGATAAACATTATGTCCAGCAACCATGGCTGTAAGTTGGGCTTATTTACTTATGAAGTATTTCCAGCATTTAGAACAGTTGATAGTTATGTAAATGTTCTCAACACCTAGGATTGACAGTGCTGATCTTTTGCCGTATTTTCTTCAGCAAAAGCTAAAATTCCCTTTGTATCTTCTTCAGACCAATTTCCAACCTTCCCTTGCTTAAGGTAGCTTTACTCTGGAGTTGGCATTTTTCAGGTCCATGGATTTGTACATTCAAGGTGGACTTATTATCACCATTTTACTAATGAATGATCTGACACTTAGAGAGATTAAGTAACATGCACAGAATCATTCAGTTTATAACTGGTGGAACTAATATTGGAGGCCAGGTCTCTCTGGCCCAAAGCCATGTACTTCACTCCAAGAATACATTCATCTTCCCAATGTCCTGTTCAAATCACATCTTTTACCAATTTTGATTGCTATTCCTGAATTAAATATGTTTCTCATCTTGACTTTGTAGTCCTGACGAAACATGACTTCAGTGTACCTAGCCTTGCCTGCTCTATGAAACCTCTTCCAATCATACAAAACCATGTTTTTCCCCAGTATTAAAGTGAATTTTCTTGCCGCTGTGTCATCACCTATATTTTTTCCTCCATCTGGAATGTCCTCTTCTTCCCCTTTCTGTAGATTAAAAACCATACTGATCTTGGCCTTCTCTGGTGGCGCAGTGGTTGAGAGTCCGCCTGCCGATGCAGGGGACATGGGTTCGTGCCCCTGTCCGGGAAGATCCCACATGCCGCAGAGCGGCTGGGCCCGTGAGCCATGGCCGCTGAGCCTGCACGTCCGGAGCCTGTGCTCTGCAATGGGAGAGCCACAACAGTGAGAGGCCTGTGTACCGCAAAAAAAAAAAAAAAAAAAAACATACTGACCTCTCATAGCTCATCTGACAAAATATATCATTGATTCATTCATTTATTCATGTCAAATATTGATGCCTGTAAAGAGCAAATGACCAATGGCTATTTGAATCTTTGTTCCTTCTCTCCACTGGGTATTCTGCCACTCTACTCAGAACTCTCTAGCAAAGCATTTTTCATCTCTTCCCCCAGCATTTTGCCATATTTTATAGTAATTTGCATATATACTCTCCCTCCTCTATATGGTAATTTTATCTCTGTATTTCCATGAATGTCTAGCACAGTGCCTTTGTACATGCTGGGTGCCCAATAAAGTCTTCTTAAATTGAATTATACACTCAAAATCTGGATACCCTGGGGAATGTAGGAACTGATGAGTATAGTAGTATTTGTTTTTAATTTACTTTCAGCTACTTAAAAAAGTACTGAGTACAAGAGTTTCTTTTTCTAGTACATCCCTAGAGCCTTTTCAAAACATCCAGGTCTCTGGCCCATGTGGAGCCTTGCTAGCCCATGTTGCTCCAACAAACCCCTGAAACACAAAAGGAAATCTCAGCTCTGTGCTTCCACCCACAGAAAATGGCATTCACATCTTAAAGCAAGTTGGCTGACTTTTGTGTCCAAGCAAGTGATATTAGGCCAAACGTTCACACTGATACAATCCGATGTTATCTTATACCACAAACGTTTTGCTTGGGCTTGGTGTAAGTGACTGTATGTTATTATTATTGCCACATAAAGTGCCACTGCCATGAACGGAGTTGCTATCAATGGGTCTTTTTATGGTTACTGAGCTGCAGAGCGACCTTGCTTGAGCTGGAATGACTGATACAGCGGATTCCTCAGCTAATTCCATGCAGTTTAGTCCCATTTTATAGCTCCCCCTGCCTTCCACTAAAACAGGATAGCGACTTTGAGATTATTCATTACATAAGGCAGAAAATAAATCGTGTTAGCGCTATATATTATGAGGAAAAAGTATGCTATATGACACAAAAAGTATTTGGCGCTGTATAGAAATGCTTCGATTTACTACTATGCTCGTGACACATAATTTCGCTCAGCTAGGTGGATTAACTAAAGAATGCGAAGGAAAAAATATCTAAAACCAGAATAAATATTCCAGGCTGCTTCCCTTTATAACTCTGTGTGCATGGACATTGCTGATTCGGACACGTACCATTTCCTTTTCATTATTCATCCTCCCAGAAGCTAGACAGACTAGAATTGTGCTAAGGTATGTTATGAAAAAGTAATGAATTCTCCGCCATATGCACCCTCCCCACACCGTGCTCCATTGTAGCAATATAGCAACTCCCTAAGGCTTTGGTCCAAGGAGGAGCCTAGCATCACCGTCCTTGAAGCACATCCATTTTCATCCCAGACCAGGGAGCATCAGTGGGCATCCTTCCGGTACCAATACAATTTAGATCGGTGAGCACTGGCTGAGTACATATGGTGTGCCAGACACCGCACTAGGGTCAACAGTGGATACAATGTGATGTCTGGTTTTGCAGCTCTCATAACTCAGTTGAACTATAAAGAACTTTAAGATACTGTATTAAGAACTGTCATTACATGTGGCCTCCCCGACAAGAAAAACGTTGTTCAGCCACCCCTGTAATGATGTATCTGGCCTGTGTGCTCTGACCATTAGGTTCTTATTTTAATTTAGAGTTGAGTCCATTCTAACTTTGGTAAAATTCAACAGTTTTCTGCCCAGGACTTAATAAAAATCAATGAAAAGGACTAAATAGTCAGGTTGGACCCACAACTTAAAATAGATTTGATGTAATTTACTAAATAGGTACTAATAAATATATGCATGTTGATTATACATGTATATGCAGTATTAAAGTCTAATAACTAAGCCATAACTAGTATGCACAGCTAACTAAAATTTAATTAAAGTGTGAGCAGTCTTGCTAACAGTGTCGCCCAAAGGGATGTCACCATCATGGTGGGGTCTAGTTCTTTTCAGCTTATTTCCAGGTTCTATATCTGTCTGCTCAGTCCCTTCGGTGGGTCTAAAACTGGTCCCATGCTAGACCATGTGCTTAGTTTTTTATTCCAAGGCTGACATACTGTTACAGAAAATTATTCTCTTTTTCTGTCATTGCTCTCAAGGTTCACGTCTTAAGTCTTCACTTAAGACTTCACTATATTTCATTATATTTCACTACAATCCAAGCTTTTGTTGTTCCTAATTTGCTGTTGCCCAAACGTGTGCAGTGCTGGACTGTAGGATACTCACTATTCTCCACCGTCCGCTCTGCATTACTGTCTGTTCCAGCCACATAGATTCCTTGTCAGTACTGAAATTTAGTGATGTGAGGGGTTCTGTAGAACACCCCAGCGCTCAGGAAGGAAAAGAAGAGCTTCCAGGCTAAGTCCTTTCTGAAAAGTTTTCTGCATTGTGAGGGAGTTATTGATGCACTTCTTTCTTCCTGGGGTTTTTGTGAGTAATCGATACATGCACGTTTATGTGAAGTCTGTAGTGGGATGACATGATGAACAAAGTACCATGGGAACACAGAGAAGAAAACGATGACTTCTGAAATGACAGTGATGTTTGATGATAATAGTTAGAAATTTTGGTCTGGCAGAGGATGTATGGAAGGGCATTCCAAACATAAGGACTAGCAGAGACAAATACAGTAATTTGTTGAAGTGAGTGGCATGGTTAAAGAATGTGTGGTCCCTGGGTGTGACTGGAGTACAGGTAGATTGAGATGAGATAAAGCTGGAGATGGAGCAAGATTTTCGAAGTCCTTGAATGTCATGGTAGAGATTTTGGAATTTGTCCTTTAAAAAAAAAAATCTGTCCTTTGACTTTTGCCCAAGCAGGTTTTGACATGATCTAATTTCCTTTTTCCAAAGGAAATTGACTGCAATAGAGTAGGTGGACCAAGATGGTGAAGAACAGTGGCAGGTGGACCAATTAGGGTCACTGCAGTAATCCAGATGAGAGACTATGAACATCTCAGTGAGGAAGGTAGCAGAGAGAGTGGGAGAGTATGTCATTTCAGATGTAGATTAAAGGGACTTAAAACAAATTGTATGAAGGATGAAGAAAAAGGAGGATCAACGCTGAAGTTTGGGTTTCTGAATTGGATGACTGGGTAGATTGTGATGTCATTAATCCAGATTAAAAATATAGGAGGTGGATGAATTTCTGCTGTAGGGGGATTTGGAGGACGGGGAAAGATAGATATACCACTCTAGCCTAGACTAATCCTTAGCTCATGGCGTGACATCTAGTCATCCCCCTTCTAAAGCAATATCAAGGGACAAGGTCATTTCTATGGCCAATATGAGGAATGAAGCTTAGTTCAGCCAATGCAGGGAGGATGTAGATAGGATTATTGGCTCTGATACTTTACTCCTTGCTATATCCATACCCTTGATCTTGTATCTTTGCAGTGCCTCCCACAAAAGACACAATGTACTTTCATTTCTCTTGGCTTTAAGTTTGACCAATGACATGTTAGTAAATGTGATGCAAGCAAGGGTTTGAAATGTGCTTGTGCGGTGGGGCTTGCTTGCCCTTTTGTACTTCACCTATCACCATCAGGAGTGCTTTCCCCTGGGTCGCTATTTGCCCTTCACGCAGGTTCTACAGAGAACATTTATGAAGCAGAGCCAATGCAGCAGCCACAGCTTGAAGCCAAAACACCCAAACCCACATGAGGAAATAAATATTTTATGCCACTGGGTTTTGGTGTATTTTGTTATGCAGTGAAAACTAACTGATACTGCCAGTAAGTGAAAAATATGGTTAAGGGTGGTGATCCTCTCAGCTTCTCTTCAGCCCTCCTAAGGTTGAGGGAGGCTGGCAGAGCCCCCAGCTGATCAAATGCTGGTCTGAACAGCAGATGGTGCAACCACAGATGAGGTTAAACAGATCTAGTCACATTAGTGATGGGACCCTTCATGGGTTTTCAGCCACCATTCAAAAAGCATCCATTTATGCTCATGAATGGCAATGTGCTTGTGTTTCACAGATGACTAGGAACAGAAATTCCACTACTAGTAGTGGATTTTTGCAAACCTTAATTACTCCCGAATCAAGAAGTTCTTGCTATTTTGAATCTCAGTCTCTTATTCCATCCTAACTCTTAAATTATTTACACAGCAGGCTGGGGGGAGTTCATTTTCTTTTCTGCAGATGTAAACTATCTGGTCAGATACCAACTTTAAATTCTTCAAGACAAGTATTAAGTAGACCTTTGGCCTTTCTTTCACTGGGTAAACAATCCAAACTCATTTAACCTTTCCTCAGAGGTTCAATTTGCCAATTACTGACTGTTTCTTTGCTCTTTTCAGAACCCTTTTCTACTTTGTTATATCTCTTCTAGGTTGTAAAGACCAAAATTGGAATGACCTTTACATCTGAACTGGTGCTAAGTATAATCCCTTTATTCTTGGGTCTTTGAGAAGGTGCCAGGTCAGACAGCTTAAGGTTGGATTGGCTTCCATTGCACAGTTATAGAGGGTCTGTGCTCTCCTTGGATTTCCCAGCCACACATGGGACTCCCCATCTTGTATCTTTGGCATTGATTCTTGATACTTCAAAGTCTTAATCTGTATTTTGTCTTTACCATGATCACTCTAGGTTGTCAATGGTTGTTCTTTGTTTATTTTATTTTATTTTTTTTGCGGTACGCGGGCCTCTCACTGTTGTGGCCTCTCCCATTGCGGAGCACAGGCTCCGGACGCGCAGGCTTGGCAGCCATGGCTCACGGGCCCAGCCGCTCCGCGGCATGTGGGATCTTCCCGGACCGGGGCACGAACCCGTGTCCCCTGCATCGGCAGGCGGACTCTCAACCACTGCGCCACCAGGGAAGCCCGTTCTTTGTTTTTTTTTTGTAGTCCTTATGCTGAAACCATGATTTGTGTAATCTAGATTTGAGATTTCAAAAGTTAAAGACAGACACATTAGTTAGGGGGAAGGGTGAGCTGTGACAAAGCAAGAGAGAAGCATGGACATATATACACTACCAAACTTAGGGTAGATAGCTAGTGGGAAGCAGCCACATAGCACAGGGAGATCAGCTCGGTGCTTTGTGACCACCTGGAGGGTTGGGATAGGGAGAGTGGGAGGGAGGGAGGCGCAAGACGGAAGAGATATGGGAACATATGTATATGTATGGCTGATTCACTTTGTTATAAAGCAGAAACTAACACACCATTGTAAAGCAATTATACCCCAATAAAGACGTTAAAAAAAAAAAGAAAAGACAGACACATTAGGTAATTAGAATGAAGACACACCACTCTTGTAATACTAATCAAAGATAGTAATACTTAGTGATTTACTAAGTATAAATATTATGCAAAGATAGTTATATAATACCATAAGGTATTATTAGTAGTAATACCATTTGGTATTTCCTGCCCAAAGGAAAACTGAAAAATGGCATAATTTCCCACTTTTGTAAAAGGGTTCCCCCAAAAAAATGAGGTGAGGAAAATTAACAATACTCATAATAGCTAATGTTTATTGAGTAATAACAATGTTCTGGGTGCTGTACTGTTTTCATGTCTTAGGTTAGGCTCCCCCCAAAAGACTCAGAGATAAGGAATTTGTGTGAATGACTTATTAAGTTGTGTTCCCAGGACAAACCAGGAAGGAAGTGGAGAAAGTAGGACAGGAAAGGGAAGAAGTCAAGCAAGAAATTTCAGGTGTGCAATTTTCCCCTGGAGGAGCAAGATCACTTCCAGTTGAGAATGACTAAGATAAGCCACCAAAACACTGTGGTATTGGTAGCAAAATGGACACATAGACCAGTGGTATACAACAGAGTCCAGAAATATACCTATATGGTCAATTGATTTGCAATGAAGGGGGAAAGGTGATTCCATTGAGAACGATAGTCTTTTTAACAAATGACGCTGGAATAATTGGCTGTCGATATGTAAAAAATAAATAAAAAATGAACTTCAGTTCATACCTCACATTATACACAAAAATATATTAACTAAAAATAGATCATGGGCCTAAATGCAAAACTTAAAACTATGAGACTTCTAAAGGAAAACATAAGAAAAAATCTTCAGAACCATAGATTAGGCAGAGATTTCTTCTATCACAAAAAATATAATCCATAGAAGAAAAAATTGTTATATTGTATTTTATCAAAATTAAGAGTGTCTGCCCTTTGAAAGACTTCCTAAGGAGGAAAAATCAAGCCACAAACTGAGAAAATATTTGCAAATCTGATAAAGGACTTGTACCCACAAGATATACAGAACAGTCAAAATTCAACTATAAGAAAGCAAACAACCCAATAAAAATGGGAGAGTTTTGAAGATATGTACATGGCAAATACTTACGTTAAAATGTTCAACATCGTTAGTCTTTTGGTAAATGCAAATTAAAACCACAAAGAGCTATCACTTCAAATCTACTAGAATGGCTATAATAAAAATACAGACAATTACAAGTGTTGGTGAGGATGTGGACAAAATGGAATCCTCTTCAGCTGATGGTGGGAATGTAAAATGGAACACCCACGTTGAAAACTAGTTTGTGCTTTCTTGAAAAGTTAAATATATATTTACCATATTACCCAGCAATTCCATACTGAGATATCTACTTAAAAACCAAAACAAAGGGCTTCCCTGGTGGCTCAGTGGTTGAGAGTCCGCCTGCCGATGCAGGGGACACGGGTTCATGCCCCGGTCCAGGAAGATCCCACATGCCGCGGAGCGGCTGGGCCCGTGAGCCATGGCTGCTGAGCCTGCACGTCCAGAGCCTGTGCTCTGCAACGGGAGAGGCCACAACAGTGAGAGGCCCACGTACCGCAAAAACAAAAACAAAAACAAAACAAAAAAAAAGAAACAAAACATATGTCCACGCAAAGACTTGTATACAAATGTTCATAGCAACATTATTCATAATTGCCCAAGAGTAGAAACAATCTAAATGTCCACCAACTGTGGAGTGGAGAAATCAAATGTGTTATAACCATACAATGGGATACTATTCAGGACATAAAAGTAAGAAATTATGATTCATGCTACAACATGGATAAACCTCAAAACTTTTTTGCTAATTAAAAGAAGCCAGACACAATGATCACGTATTATATAATTCCATCTATATGAAACCCCCCAAAAGGTAAATCTATAAAGAAAGAAAATATATTAGGGTTGACTATGACTGAGGGTAGGAATAGGGATTAACTGCAAATAAGCATAAGAGATTTTTTTTTGTGGGAGTTTGGGGAGAGTGATGGAAACATTCTAAAACTGGATTGTGGTAATGGTTGCATAACTCTGAAGATTTTCTACAAATCATTAAATTGCAGACTTAAAAATGGTAAGTGTTATGACATGTAAATTATGGCTCAGTGAAGCTGTTTTTGAAAAATAAGAGCATATTGTTTTCATATATTTTTTGATGTATAGTTGATTTACAATATTGTGTTAATTTCTGCTGTACAGCTAAATGATTCTGTTGTACATATTTATATATTCTTTTCCATTATGATTTATCATAGGATATTGAATATAGTTCTATGTGTTATACAGTAGGATCTTGTTTAAACATTCTATATATAAAAGCTTACATCTGCTAACATCAACCTCCCACTCCATTCCTCCCCCAAACCCCTCCCCTTTGGCAACCACCAGTCTGTTCACTACGTCTGTGATTCTGTTTCTGTTTCATACATAGGTTCATTTTTGTCATATTTTAGATTCCACATATAAGTGATATCATATGGCATTTGTCTTTCTCTTTCTGACTTACTTCACTTAGTATGATAATCTCCAGTTGCACCCAAGGTGCTTCAAATGGTGTTATTTTGTTCTTTTTTATGGCTGAGTAGTATTCCACTGTAAAAATGTACGACATCTTCTTTATCCATTCATCTATCAATGGACATTTAGGTTTCTCCATGTCTTGGCTATTGTGAAGGTGCTGCTATGAACATAGGGGTGCATATACCTTTTTGACTTATAGTTCTGTCTGGGTATATACCCAGGACTGGGATTGCTGGATCATATGGTAATTCTAGTTTTAGCTTTCTGAGGAATGTCCATACTGTTTTCCCTAGTGGTTACATCAACTTACATTCCCACCAACAGTGTAGGAAGGTTCCCTTTTCTCCACACCCTCTCCAGCATTTGTTATTTGTAGACTTTTTACTCATGGCCATTCTGATCAGTGTGAGGTGATACCTCATTGTGGTTTTGATTTGCATTTTTCTAATAATTAGTGATGTTGAGCATCTTTTCATGTGCCTATTGGTCATGTGTATTTCTTTTGGAGCAATATTTATTTAGGTCTTCTGTCCATTTTTTGACTGGGTTTTTTGTTTTTTGTTGTTGTCGAGTTGTGTGAGCGGTTTGTATATTTTGGAAACTAAGCCTTTGTCGGTCATATCATTTGCAAATATTTTCTCCCATTCTGTAGTTTGTATTTTCATTTTGTTTTTGGTTTCCTAGGAAGATCATATTGTATGTACAATTTTGCATTCCACTTTTTTCACTAAAAACCATACCATAAATATTTGTTAATGTCATTAAAGACAATTCGAAAACGCTTTCTATTTCTTTATATGCACTTGCCCAAGATTTATTGAATAGTTTCCTGTAGATTGTCTATGAATTTTGAAAATAATATTTTGTTTAACCTCTTTGTGTGCAGTAACTGTGTGACCTCAGACATGTTAACCTCTCTGAGCTTTAATTTTCTGATAGGAAAACAGGCATAATTAACAGTTCCTATTTCTTAGGACAATATAGCTATCCCGGGCATTATATAAAATCAAGTGTGAAACACTTAGCATGGTAACGACAAAAGCCATCTAGATGTTAGTCATCATTATTGCCATCAGCAAATATTATAAAACTTTAAATTTATGATTATTCCTCAGAATAGAATAACAGGGCTTCCCTGGTGGCGCAGTGGTTGAGAATCTGCCTGCCAATGCAGGGGACACGGGTTCGAGCCCTGGTCTGGGAAGATCCCACGTGCCGCGGAGCAACTAGGCCCGTGAGCCACGACTACTGAGCCTGCGCGTCTGGAGCCTGTGCTCCGCAACAAGAGAGGCCGCGACAGTGAGAGGCCCGTGCACCGCGATGAAGAGTGGCCCCCGCTCGCCATAACTAGAGAAAGCCCTCGCACAGAAACGAAGACCCAACACAGCCAAAAATAAATAAATAAATTTATAAAAAAAAAAAAAAAAAAAAAAAGAATAGAATAACAACAGTGAAATCTCAGGGCTCATTTTTTAAGAAAACACTGCTCTCTAAATTAGAAGTAGGAAAACCCATTCTTGGCTCTTTTCCGCCCCCGTTCATGATACTGGGAACCCAAAATGATTCTTTGGATTCTTGCTCTGATGCTATAGACAGTTCTATGGCTCTAAGTTTCTTATTTGTCCAACCACAACCCATCAGTCCTGTGATTTCTCTCCTAGTGGGGGATGGACTAAGTGGCCTTGGATAAAAATATTGAACAAAAATGACCATGGGTGACAATGAATTATATGCTTCCTCATAGATAACATACTTGCCTTTTCATAAGGATCACTAGAGCCTAAATCTAGAGATGGAACATGGGGTCTTCAAGTTTCTCTAGTAAAGTTGATGGGGAAAATTGTTGGTCACTGAGTGCTCAAATCACAAACCACTTTGCATGTGGTTGTCCTGCCCAAATTCCTTAGTGTGGTGTGCAAGGACCTTAGTTATTTACCCACTATTTATTTCTTCAGCTTCATCTCTTCCTTCACTCTCCCTCCAATGTGATACTAAAATCATAATGTAGGTCTTGCCATTCCCCCCAATGTGCCACACTTTCTCTCCCACAAGGCTTTGTACATCATGTTTCCCTGCCTTGAACCCTCTGTACCTATCCCTACTTCCTTTATTTGACTAACTCCTACTTATAATGCTGGTATCATCTTAAAAACTACATCTTCGAGAGACCTTCAAGATGGCGGAGGAGTAAGACGTGGAGATCACCTTCCTCCCCACAAATACATCAAAAATACATCGACACGTGGAACAACTCCTACTGAACACCTACTGAACGCTGGCAGAAGACCTCAGACTTCCCAAAAGCTTTGTTTTTACCATTTGTCCTAGGGTTCTGTCTATTTATTTTTTTAGTGTAGCTTTTAGCACTTGTTACCATTGGTGGATTTGTTTTTAGGTTTGGTTGCTCTCTTTCTTTCTTTTTTTTATTACTTTTTTATTTTAAAAAATTTTTTTATTTTAACAACTTTATGTATTTTCTTTTCTTTCTTTCTTTCTTTTTCTCCCTTTTCTTCTGAGCTGTGTGGCTGAGAGGGTCCTGATGCTCCGGCCGGGTGTCAGGCCTGAGCCACTGAGGTGGTCATGAACCTAGGGGCAGGAAGGCAGTAAAGATGCAGACCTACTAGAGAATGGACTTGAGGACACAGGGACAGGGAAGGGTAAGCTGGGACAAAGTGAGAGAGTGACATGGACACATATACACTACCAAATGTAAAACCAATAGCTAGTGGGAAGCAGCCGCATAGCACAGGGAGATCAGCTCGGTGCTTTGTGACCACCTAGAGAGGTGGGATAGGGAGGGTGAGAGGGAGGGAGACTCAAAAGGGAGGAGATATGGGGATATATGTATATGTATGGCTGATTCACTTTGTTATAAAGCAGAAACTAACACACCATTTTAAAGCAGTTATACTGCATTAAAGATGTTAAAAAAAAAAAAACCCAAACACTACATGTTCTTGGAAGTTTTTCTGTTCCCAAGTCCAACTTTCATGCTCCATCTTTAAGCTCCCATGGCACCCTGTCATTACCCTTACTGGATTTGAATTACCTGTTTATTTGCCTTCTCCCTAATCGCATTATGTGGCAGCCATGAGGTTGTGTCACTTTGATCTCCCTTCAAGAAAGAACTTGCTGTTTAACTGGGAGGAGTGCAGTTAGCTGACAGCCTCCAGCTGTTAATGCCTTCAAGATCTGCCCCAGCTTTCAAGCTGAGACCATGACCTTTTCTGGCAGCCCCAGCCAATGACTGAGCATAATAGCAGTACTAGGCCCAACTCGGAACTCCTTTAGCGGGAAATCTTTCAGTTGGCCAACTTCGTCAGATCTGCATGGTGGTCTCAGGCGCTCTCTGCCTCATCGTACTTCTTCCCTCTTTCCCTTCACAGATGTCGTATCTGCTTTTTGGGCTGAAGGATTTCCCTTCCCAGTCCTGCTTCCTCACCCTTTAACTTGCATGGTATTACTCTCCAGCAAACCTCTTGGACTCCTGAATTTGTCACTGCATGTGCTTTCTAGAGAACCTGACGAACACAGACTCTGAGCTTTTTAAAGGGAAGGACCATATTCTTTTCAAACTGTATCTCTAGCTCCCAGGGCAAGTCACAATAGGATCTCAAAAAAATGATCATGGGATAATTGAATGAATAACCGAACGAATGATTGCTCAAGATAATGGTTAACATTGAATGATGTCTTGATCTTATGTAATTCACAGATGCCAGTCAACATTCAAGAACATTCTGATTTGAAGACTCCGTTTCATCGATGAAACGCATTGTAGGAATGACATAATTGTGCGTTTTGAGGTGGGTATTTTCCAGTGGTTGGATTTATGCCAAATATATAATTTACCCCTTAAGAGAATCCCATGGGCTAATGTAGTTGAGTATGAGTCATAATAGATATTTGGACTTGAAGTTACACAATAGCTATAAAATTATTGTTTACTATCAAAATAGCAAATTTTAAATATTACTGCTTATGCCTAGAAACCTTGTCGAAAGGTTGCTCTATAAAATAAAATCCGAAGGCATTAAAAGTTTTTCAAAACCTGGGCCTTCTTTATTTGGCACCTGTCACACTACCATCTGCATGAAGGACCCAGTCCCCCAGTAGATTGTGAACTGCTTCTGGGCAAGCATGCCGGTACTTCTTTGTATCCAATCCCTCCCACCCTAATCTAACCCCTAGCATCTACTAGAGCTGCTTTGTACTGGAAAACAATGGATTTCAAATACCACAATTGAAATGCAAGCTTCATCACTTACTAATTTTGACCTTCACCTTCTAAAACTCTTCCTTGTTTTTCTCACCTTTAACTCCGTCTCATAAGAATTAGTGAGATTTGGAGATAATATTTCCTCTCTTCTCCTTTCTCTCTGCTCTCACTCTCTCCTTCCCCGCCCCCCATCTTCCTTCTTTCCTCTTTCCCTTCTTTGCTCACCCCTTCCTCTTCTGATTTTTCCTTCCTTCCTCCTGCTCTCCCTCCCTCCCTCCCTCCCTCCTTTCCTTCCTTCCTTCCTTCCCTCCTTCCTTTTATTCCCCAAACACTTATTAAATATCTACTATGCCAGGTGCTTTGGAAGCAGTGGTGAATAAAGCAGAGAAGGCTTAAGGCTTATGTCCTCCTGGACCCTCACAGTGCGGGTGGAGGTCATCAAAAATAATTAACCAGGGACTTCCCTGGTGGCTCAGTGGTTAAGAATCCACCTGCCAGTACAGGGGACACGGGTTCGAGCCCTGGTCCAGGAAGATCCCACATGCCGCAGAGTAACTAAGACTGTGTGCCACAACTACTGAGCCTGCAAGCCACAACTACTGAGCCCGTGTGCCTAGAGCTCGTGCTCCGCAACAAGAGAAGCCACCACAATGGGAAGCCCGCTCACCACAACGAGGAGTAGGCCCCGCTTGCTGCAACTAGAGAAAGCCCATGTGCAGCAACGAAGACCCAACACAGCCAAAAATAAAAATAAATAAGTAAAATAAATAAATTTATAAAAAAGAAATAATAATAATTAACCAAGCAAAGGGGTGTGGTGGTCCACAAACTGCCTCCCTCCCCAAAGACGTCCATGTCAAATCCCTGGTGTCTGTGAATGTGACTTTATTTGGAAAAAAAAGGGTCTTTGCGGATGTGATTAGGCCGAGGATCTTGAAATGAAGAGACAACACTGGGTTATCTGGGTGGGCCCTGAATGGACACTGCCAACAGTTTGGGCATCTGGCCTCCAGAACTGTGAGAACACATTTCTATTGTTTTCAGCCAGCAAGTTTGTGATAATTTTTTATATCAGTCACAGGAAACAAACACAAGGGGATATTTATTTAATTTATTTATTTTTTTAATTATCTATTTTATTTTATTTTATTACATCTTTATTGGAGTATAATTGCTTTACAATGGTGTGTTAGTTTCTGCTTTATAACAAAGTGAATCAGTTATACATATACATATGTTCCCATATCTCTTCCCTCTTGCATCTCCCTCCCTCCCACCCTCCCTATCCCACCCCTCTAGGTGGTCACAGAGCACCGAGCTGATCTCCCTGTGCTATGCGGCTGCTTCCCACTAGCTGTCTACCTTACGTTTGGTAGTGTATATATGTCCATGCCTCTCTCTCGCTTTGTCACAGCTTACCCTTCCCGCTCCCCATATCCTCAAGTCCATTCTCTAGTAGGTCTGTGTCTTTATTCCTGTCTTACCCCTAGGTTCTTCATGACATTTTTTTTCTTAAATTCCATATATATGTGTTAGCATACGGTATTTGTTAGCATACGGTATTTTCCCCTGTCTGGGAAGTTGGAGATGAATTCTTATAGGTCTGATATGGACCCTACTTGCTATAGATTCTTTGAGGTCTATACTCCACAGTTCTAGAAGTACACCACTGACCTCCATCAGCCTGGGCATTGACAGAGAGAAGGCACACTTTGCCAGCAGGCAGTACTTCCTAACATAGGACACTGTGATATGTCGTATAAAGGGCACAGGTGAGCATCACATTTTTGTTTCTATTTTTTATTCTATTTTTTGGCCGTACCGCACAGCATGCGGGATCCTAATTCCCCAACCAGGATTGAACCCGTGCTCCCTGCAGTGGAAGCACAGTGTCCCAACCACTGGACCTCCAGGGAAGTCCAAGTTCTACATTTTTATTCAGCTGCTGATACCAATCGATTGTTTGATCTTTGGTGAGACATTTAAGTTATTTATGCTTCAGTTTCCTTATGTGTGAAATGAGGGTTTGGGATGAGTTTAACCCTAAAGTTCTCTTCTGGCTTTAAAAATAATCTTCATCCCATAGTCAAATGTTTTTTTACTTTTGTGGAAAAAAAAAATTATGCAAATTGACTTGGGATCCTATATAACTAATTCGGTAGATAAGAAGTTCTGAAAGAACATTATCTAAAAGGAAGAGGATTTGCAACTCTTAGGTACTGTGTGTCTGTTGGTTTTGCCCAGCCCAGGTAATTCCCCATGTCAGATGTACAGGTAATCACAGGTCTTCAGCATGCTCCCAAAACATACAGCTCAAGTCAATCTTTGGGAATTGGTTTTTTAAAAATGCCATGAGTTTCATAGTGTCATGTCTATGGGTAAGCTTAAACAAGTAGTATAAGGTAATTTTTTTAACCAGAAGAGTTTCCCCATCATACTTCCTTAATAAGATTGGCAATAATCAGGTGCTGGTTGCCTGTGATAGATTATTCATCATTCTAGCAAATCTCTGGATCTGTGCTCTAGGCAGACGGAGTTGAAACACGCCTGTTCTTCCCTCACTCTCTTCTCTCTCTGTCTCTCCCCTACAAGCTATGTGACACTGGATAATATTAGTCACTTATATACATCAATAGGTATATTCATCAAGCAGCCCACTTCTTTGCCTGGCACTGTAGGAATCAGAAATGTACAAGACAGGAATGGTCCACGCCATCAAAGAACTTACCTGTGCAAAGGTAGCCAAGAATTCATGTCAGCAGTAAGGGACAATATAGGAGTGACTGAATTTGTTGATGTAGATCCTAGCACCTAGCACAGTTTATCCAATAAAGCAAGCACTCAATAGATACGAATTGAATGGATAAATGTATGGTCTTTAGTGGGCAGGGATGGTCAGGAGAAGGTTTCTAGAAGAGAAACTTGAGTTAGGATTTAAAGGATTGAGAGGCATCAGATGATATAAGGCAAGAGGAAACTTCTAGAGGAATATAAGCAAAGCTGCTGAAATAGACTCCGCATAGAGATAAAAGTAGGATTTAGATGCAAAATTAATGCTGAGGTTGATTCTTAAAAGGTTAATGTCCTTTCATTCATGGATTATCCATTGTTGAATAGTCAGAGTCTGCTTCTAGCATTTGTTAATTTTGACAGTGGGAACAAGAGGTTCAAGGACCTGGAAGAGATGCACGGCCTCCCTCTGTGGCTGACCTACAAAAGACTTTCCTAATTGGGTGCCAACATTTTCATGTGTTTCTTAAACTTTCAAATATGTAGTGAGAATCGTTAGTTGAGGGTACCAGATTAGTGTGGCTATCAGCTGCTTAGCCTAAAGAGGTATTGTTTCATGGTAAAAGGAGCTGGAGTTGTCATCCTACGACTTACGCCATTGAGAATTGTCCCGGGGAGAGGCCATTTTCCAAAATTTTCTAGAAACTTCATAAAGGATGACCAGGACCATGTTCAGGACCATGACTCTTCCTAGCCCTCCTTTATTCTGCTCCTTGGGCTTGGTTCTCTACATCTGAATGTCAAAATCTGGTCTTTCTTTCTTGCTCACATCCTTAATAGTTTTCATGGAGTCAGGTAGCTTAGCAAAGACAAATTAACTATGAAGATGCTCCATTTACAATCCGTATGGTTTCTATTACTCACTGAATCAGAACTAACGTTCTTACTCTACATCAAAACTATCACCAGACCTTTTTTTTTTTTCTTAGATTCCATATATATGTGTTAGCATACAGTATTTGTTTTTCTCTTTGTGACTTACTTCACTCTGTATGAAAGACTCTAGGTCCATCCACCTCACTACAAATAACTCAATTTCGTTTCTTTTTGTGGCTGAGTAATATTCCATTGTATATATGTGCCACATCTTCTTTATCCATTCATCTGTTGATGGACACTTAGGTTGCTTCCATGTCCTGGCTATTGTAAATAGAGCTGCAATGAACATTTTGGTACATGACTCTTTTTGAATTATGGTTTAGTGGTAAGACGGGAATAAAGACACAGACCTACTAGAGAATGGACTTGAGGATATGGGGAGGGGGAAGGGTAAGCTGGGACAAAGTGGAGAGTGGCATGGACATATATACACTACGAAACGTAAAATAGATAGCTAGTGGGAAGCAGCCGCATAGCACAGGGAGATCAGCTCGGTGGTCTGTGACCACCTAGAGGGGTGGGATAGGGAGGGTGGGAGGGAGGGAGATGCAAGAGGGAAGAGATATGGGAACATATGTATATGTATAACTGATTCACTTTGTTATAAAGCAGAAACTAACATACCATTGTAAAACAATCATACTCCAATAAAGATGTTTAAAAAAAAAAAAGAAACTATCACCAGAGTTCTTTGGACCTCATTCCTGTCCCCTTAACCTACATCTCAGTTTCTGCACTTGTATATTTGCATAATGAAAAGTTAAATATCAGAGTGTCTATAGGGATGCAGTTTGGTCTGTAGAACATTGACTTCAAAGCTGAAGACCTTTGTTTGAGACTAGATTCGGTCACAAATGAGCTATCTGGCCCTCCCTTGTCTAAGCTTCATTTTTCACCATGGTAAAATAGGAAGAATAATACTTAACTTGCTATCCTCACAGGATTATGGAGAAGAATCTAGTGGGATCATGCATGGGACAGCCTTTGTAAAATGTAAGGTACGTAAAGATGTAGAGAAGTTGTTTTCATTTTTGAGTCTTCTCTCAGTATATGGCGGTCTCAAATTACTAAGTATTTCTATTCCATTGTACAGATAGCTGCTGAAATCCTAAGACTTTCATAAAACCTGAGTCAGGTAAGTGTTGATGACGTCTCTTGAATTTCACAATCTCAGAATTTGCTTCTATAGCTTCTTATCTTTTATGCCAATCTCTAAATGTCCTCTTGCCCCTGTGACTAACACTCTGGAGCGCTCAATTGTATCTGTTGAATTAACGTATGAGTGACTCAATGTCTATTAGTTAAAATAGTCTAGGCTATGCTTCGATAACAGATAAGCTCTGAAACCTCAGTAAGTTAGCCCAGTAAAACTTTATTTCTCACTCATGTTAAATCTGATACAGATCAGTGAGGCAGGGGGAGGCCTCCAGTGACTCAGAGGGTCAGAGTTTTTCTGCATTGGATCAAAACATGGTTTCCAAGATTGCAGCAGGGAAGGAAAAGAAAGATGGAGAAAGCTCAGAGGGTTTAACTGGCCTGGCCTAGACATGACAGATGTCATTTCCACTCACAGCCTATTGGCCAGAACTAATCATAGAGACCAACCAAACTGCAAAAGAGGCTACAGAATTCAGGGGAGCAAATTCTAAGTGCCAAATTATTTGCTGAGCGCTAACCTCTCTGCAGAACAATGCCCTCCATCTCAACAAGAGTCTTGCCCATTACATTTCAGATACTGTTCTGGGCACAAGGAAACAGCAGTACGTAAGACAGACAAATTCCCTGATTTCGGAGGGTAGGTTGAGGTGAAAGTGAAAACATTCTGGCTGTACTCTCATTTTACAGTATCATGTATTGATACTATCTATTCTTCCACTTCAATTATTGTTTATTCTTCTACTTGTGCTATTTTCAAGGGTGTCTAAGTTTTTGAAAGAATAGAACCAGGGCCACTCTGATAGCTCTGTGCTCTTCCCTAGGGAAATGAGACTTGCTTCTCTTGCTTCTGCTGGTCATGAGGTTCAAAAGCCCCTGTGGTTTCAGCTGGGTGGAGGGAAGGGGGAAGGAAAGCTTGGAAGCAGCGCCTTCCAGCTGGACTTGTTTAGATTGGCACAGTCTCTGTAAGCAGCCATGACTCCAGAGCTGCTGGAAAATGTGCTTATCGCCCTAGGGGGTTGAGCAGGAAGGGGAAGGTCCCAGCTGATAGAGGCTGAAAGAGAGCTAATGGAAACGGGCTTCAGCCTTTCTGTGGGTAAGCAGGAGAAAGATATGGGGTCCCGCTTCAGGGAATGAGCAAGTCGTGATATTATTTTCACTATCCTAGCCAGAGAGAAAGGAAAACTATTGTTAGTTCTCATTGGATGAATGGGAGAAATATGCAATTATGTTTCCTTCTCTGCTAGTTTCTTGTGACGGTCCTTTCCTTCTATCACTGGAGCTCCCTTCAGCTTAAAGGAAATATTTTTTATCTGCCAAAACCCTGACACCAATCTCTGGGCTGACTTCACCCAACGTGATTTGTTCCTCTAATGCAGACTAGCATTTGTTGATTCTCTGCACTGCACCACTTACACTAGATATTGTTAGCATCCCTGTCTACCGCCTCTATCTCCAGTTTACCTTCTGTCACACGGGCAGAAAGCTAAAAACGACATTCCCCAGTCTCTCCTTGTTGTTAAGTCTAGTTGCAATGTAGGATCCGTCAATGAGATGTACTCTCGTGAGGTTAGAAAGTGGAAGGGAGAAGTACCATCCTCTTCAGGGCTGGCACTGGCTGATTGCACACACGATCATCAAATGGGAGTTCGTGCAGGGACCAGGGAAGCTGGTCTGGGAATGAGATTTGAGGCTGTGGAGCAGCTGTGATGGTGAAAGTGCTCTCCTTCAGCTTCCTGAACTGGAGGTGGCAGCTGCAAGAGAAGCCTTGAAGCCTAGGGGTGGCCCCTGTTTTCAGTTCCTGCTGTCCTTCCTGCAATTTTGTACCCACTTATTTCCCTACTTTAAGTCCTATTCTGCTTGAAATACCTAGGGTGGTTTCTATTTCCTGCGCTTATTTCCTGACCTACGAGGTACTGCTATACACCATCTCACTTGGATATTCATTGACTATAGCCGGCCTAAGTCACTCATTTGCTATTGGGTAGTCAGGAAACACCTTCTAAGACCCATGTTCTTATCACCACTCCATGCTGCCATCCTTCCTTATCATTCAAGGCTCAACTTGCACCTCATTCTCACCGCCTCTGATTCCTCCATTCCAAGAAGGTGTCTGTCCCATACCTCTTCTTGTTGATTCATTTTGCCTAATGTTGATACTTAACTTTCCTCTCTAATCTTCATTCCACAAAAAGAAAAAAAAAATTATCTCCAAGGGCAAGAGAAATGCTTTCTACTACTTCTGCAACTACCCCTCACGTGTATTCTTTTTTTTAACTAAAAAAAAATTTATAGAAGTATAGCCGATTTATTATGTTGTGTTAATTTCTGCTGTACAGAAAAATGTTATACATATATATATATATATACATTCTTTTTCATATTCTTCTCCATTATGCTTTATCACAGGATATTGAACATAGTTCCCTGTGCTATATAGTAGGACCTTGTTTATCCATTCTCTATATAGTAGTTTGCATCTGCTAATCCCAAACTCCCAATACATCCCTCCTCCACCTCTCCTCTCCCTTTGAAACAAGTCTGTTCTCTATGTCTGTGAGTCTGTTTCTGTTTCGTAAGTAAGTTCATTTGTGTGAAATTTTAGATTCCACGTTTAAGTGATATCATATGGTATTTGTCTTTGTCTTTCTGACTTACTTCACTCAGTATGGTAATCTCTAGTTCCATCTATGTTGCTGCAAATGGCATTATTTCATTCTTTTTTATGGCTGAGTAATATTCCATTGAATATATGTAGCACATCTTGACTCATCTGTCATTGGGCATTTAGGTTGTTTCCATGTCTTGGCGATTGTAAATAGTGCTGCAATGAACACTGGGGTGCACGTATCTTTTTGAATTACAGTTTTGTCCGGATATATGCTCAGGAGTGGGATTGCTGGATCATATGGCAACTCTATTTTTAGTTTTTTTGAGGAATCTCCATACTGTTCTCCATAGTGGCTGTACCTATTTACATTCCCACTAACAGTGTAGGGGGTTCCCTTTTCTCCACACTCTCTCCAGCACTTGTTATTTGTAGACTTTTTAATGATGACCACTCTGACCAGTGTGAAGTTGTACCTCATTGTAGTTTTGATTCCCTCATGTGTATTCTTAATATTTGTTGGATGGCACTATGCTAGCTTGTAGAGCATAAGGACACAGCACAGCGGGAGAACCTCTGTTCTTCAATTTAAGCTGATACTTCTCCTACCACCTGCATAACCCAATGTCTATAGGACAATGACAAGCATTACTGGAAGTGGGAATGCACGTTCTGGTGGAGGAAGAACGCTTATTACCAAAGAAATGGAGGAGAAGAGGAGGCAGAAAGAAACTTGTCGAGGAATTTGTTCAAACCGGAAGCCCTGGGTTTTCTTCTTTGCTGACTGATCACACTTTTACTTTACATTTCACATCTCCTCAAGTCTCCTGCCATTATTTCGCAGCAGGCATCAAAGTGACTCCCCCTCCCCCAATTTACATAGCTGCAGATGGGCTAGCAGAGCCAGATTCAGGAGCAAAGACATCAGCTGTGCATACCACCAGGTTTTCTCAAAGGGAAACCTCAAATTAACTTTCAAAGGTTAAAGGAAACTTGCCAGTCTGGAAGCTGCTGGAAAAATCCAACGCATACTTGATTTCTTTCCAATCTAAGGGGAGAGCCTAAAGGATGGAGAAGCTATACCTCATTGGATCGAGAACACCAGGGAAATCAGAACTCAGTGGTGAGCACCTGGATTTGCAACTGGAAAAAGTTCTCTCGGTAGTAAAGTTCGGTCTTCCCCTTAAATTTCACCTTGTGACTTTCCCATTAGATCCGTTCCATAGGTTTGGTACTGGTTCCGGCCCTTCAGTTCTTGAGAACCGATGTGAACATCAACAGAGAAGACAGCTTCAGATTGAATGGACCGGGCAGGTGAACAGAGTGGGGGTGGGGAGGGGGAGGGAAAGGAAGGAGGAGGAAGGAGGGTCCTGGGTACACACGGAGGAAGAAAGCAGATACGAAGAACCTTCTTGCAATGGAAAGAAAGATCCTTGTCCAAGCTCCTTCAAGGCCCAACCTGACAAACTCTTATAATATTCACTGTTTAGATCTCTCACTTTGAACGGACCAGCTGGCAAGTCCTTTAGGATTGTTTGTAGTTTGTTCCTGTGTATACTTGATTTCACAATTAGACTGCCCGCTCCTCCAATCACTTCGCCAGTCATTTCTGTGTGGTCTCTGGACCAGCAGCACCGTCGCTGGGGGGCTTGTTGGAAATGCAGGATCTCAGGCCCCACTCTAACCATGCTGAATCAGAACCTGCACTTGAACAAGATCTCCATATGATTCGTGTGTCCAGTAAAGATTGAGAAGCAGGACCCTGCGACTCCAGAATTTGACAAGGAAATGAGAGCGACAGTGAGTGAGGGACTGAGCTTGCTCTCAGGACGTTGGTATAAAGGAATGTGCTCCATACCTTGAGACACTGATGGAGGTTAAGCAGTAAGTAAGCTGGTGGTGGGCTGTCACAAACTAGGAAAACCTGGTTATACTCTAAGCCAGTGGGTTCCAGTTTAGTGTGTATCAGAATCACTTGGAAATCTTGTTAAATCATAGATTGCTGGATCCACCCCCTTCCAGAGTTTCTGATTCAATAGGTCGAGGGGGGGCCTGGGAATCTGCACATTCCTAGGGGATGCTGGTGGTACTGATCCAGGGACAACACTTTGAGAACGACGTCCCTGAGCAATAAAGATATTCAGATAAAATAATCACCCTTCTACAAATTATTTGGGAGCATTACGATCTCAAATCCCACACTGAGTTTGCCATGGGAGACCAGACCACTTTACAATTACTTCCAGAAAGAGGCCCTCGTGGGAAAGCCCTGATGCATTTTGACCAGCTGTGTTGGGTGGCCAGCCAATTACGAGGAAAGCTAGAATGGTCCTGCTTTCCCAGCCGTGTTATCCAGCAAACCCAAAGACAGTACGTTAGTGAAGAAAATTGTACAGATGAGACCCGGAAGCTGCCATTTCATTGGGGAAGGTTTTGTCTTTTCATTACAAGAGAAAGCTAACATTTCCCATCTCTCCCTTCTCCAGAAGTAGGCAAGCATAAAACCAAAGTCAATTTCCTACAATTTAGTAACCTCAGTACCAACCAATTATATTCTGGGACATGAGAAACAGCTGTTGTAACATTAGAGCTCCAACAGTTTCATCTCAGCTATTTAAAGGGATAAAAGAGCCAATATTTTCATTCCCTTATGATATTATCAAGACATGATAAACAGCCAGGACTGTAGTATTAATTACATTAATTTGGAGAGGAGAGAGACTACTTTAATTGCTCCAAGCTGGAGAATAATTTTTTATGGGCAGACACTCATTCCATAAATTCACATTAGAAAGGGTACTTTGTCTTTTTCTATCAGCAGCAAAATTTCTGGAGGCAAAAAGCAACGACCACCCCCTTTTAAGGTGGATTTCAATAGGAAAAAAACATTCTCACTGTTGCCATGTGTCATTCATTGAACCCTGACTTGTTGAGCTATTTGAAAGAAAGAAATACAGAAAGAAATACAGGTATTTGTCTTGAAATAATTTGTGATCTAAAAAAGGAAGTAGGTCTGTCGCAGCTAGATTTAAATACTTTCTCGTATATGGAATGGATTTAGAGTGTGTCACCTCCCTCTCAGGGTCAAGAAGACCAAACGAATGATGTACATCAAAATGCTTTGTAAACTATAACATCATACAAAAGCAGCAAAGGAAAGGGAAATATCCTTTACTGAGTGCTTTCTACATGGGGCACTGAGCTAGGTGCTTGACTTCTATGACCCTATTTTAATAGTCCTAAGAAATCTTAGAAAGAGAAGTAAGAACATAAAAAAGAGAGAATGTAATAAATAGGTGATGAAAATGCCAATTTTGTCAAAGTGGAAATTATTCAGATAAAATTGTACAGTTCCAATTAATTAATGTAATGTGTGCTATGTATGACAGGTAATCTCTCACCCCAAAATACATAATAAATACATACTGACCTGATAGGTGGTCACATTATGGAATCACCCAAACGTTAACTATAGTGTTGGTAATGAAAATATATCTAAGTGAATCTATCCACTACAACTCCTAGGATTAAAAACTACATTTGGCTCCAATGGTTGTGATGGAAGGGGAGAATTTAGGGTGGTTCCAGGAAGTAGCCCTGTTGAATGTAGCAAGTGTTGGACTAGCCATTTGTAATTTGGGGCTCAGAGGATGCCATCCAGGTTTCTAGAAGTACCTGTTCTAGAAACTCGCTATGAGCCCTGCTAACAGTATTGCTTTTTTTTTTTTTTTTTTTTTTTGCTGTATGCAGGCCTCTCACTGCTGTGGCCTCTCCCGTTGCGGAGCACAGCCTCCGGACGCGCAGGCTCAGAGGCCATGGCTCACGGGCCCAGCCGCTCCGCGGCACGTGGGATCCTCCCCGACCGGGGCACGAACCTGTGTCTCCTGCATCGGCGGGCGGCCACCAGGGGAGCCCCACTGTATTGCATTTTGCCAGGTTCCTCTGCCATTGCCTCAAGAGTTGGTATGGAGCAGTTGTAGGGAATGGGTCTTCAATCCTGTTAATGCTCTGGAAACTTTAGTTGAGGATAGGAGCAGTTCACACACAACTAATAATGTCACACTAAGGAAGAAAGTATTCAAAGAAATCGAAAGAACGCTCTAGAATTGTGCATTCCCAGTTGCTGGAACCAGGGGCACTGCTATAAATCGGGAGCCTTCACCAGAGTATGAGAAACTCTGAATATTGCAAAGTTCTGAGCGACAGGGTCCCTTTTTATGTAGAAATACCTTCATAAGTTAAATGTCCAATAAGGGATTGCTTATGCAAAATGTGGAACAACTATATAAGCGAAAAAAGAAAAAAACCATGCAGTACAGCTGTATAGGTCAATATGGAAAAATGTGTGAAGTACAGTGTAGGAGAGAATTTCAATTGCAAAATAGTATTGTTCAATATGTTCTCACTTTTCTTTAAAAATGTGTTAATATGAATGGAAAAATGTTGGAAGTGTATGTAAGGAAATTTTAACACTGGTGGTCACTTGATAAAGGAATATCAGTTCATTTTTATCATCTTTTTGCTTATCCACACTTTCTGAATTTTCTACAATAATATATATCTTGTTTTATGATGTCCCAGAGAGTCAGTCATACGACTGTCATCCAAACTTGTTTGGGGTTTGTGGTTAACCCACTTCTTTTTTTTAAATTTATTTTTGAATTTTATTGTATTTATTTTTTATACAGCAGGTTCTTATTAGTTATCCATTTTATACCTATTAGTGTATACATGACAGTCCCAATCTCCCAGTTCATCCCACCCCCATCCCGCCACTTTCCCCCCTTGGTGTCCATTAACCCACTTTTAAAAGCTTAATTTTCATAAGCACATAAACGACTGCAAAATAAACTATCTGTGGCCTATCCAATATCCCACCTTTCTTTCTTGTTAACACAATCCAAATTTTGTTTGTCTATTGAGCAGGGACATGCTAGGAAAAGGAGGCTCAGCTCTGTTGGATTATCACAGCTGCTGTGATGGTTAATTTTGTATCAACTTGACTGGGCCATGGGGTGCCCAGATATTTGGTTAAACTGGGTATATCTATAAGGGTGTTTCTGAATGAGATTTAACACTTGAATCGGTTGATTTAGTAAAGTAGATTGTCCTCCTCAGTGTGGTTGGGCCTCATCCAATCCAGTGATGGCCTGCCTAGATCAAAGGGGCAGAGTAAAAGAAAATTCTCTCTCTCTGCCTATTTTAGAGCTGGGACATTGGTCTTCCACCTTCAGACTTAGACTTGGACTCAGACTGGATCTTATGCCATTAGCTCTCCTGGGCCTCCAGCTTGCTGACTGCAGACTTGGGATTTGTCAGCTTCCATAATCACGTGAGCCAATTCCTTATGATAAATCTCTTTATATATAAAAATATATATAATTATATACACATATATATTCTTTTTCTCTATTGATTCCATTTCTCTGGAGAACCCAGACTAATACAGCCAGCCATGGTCATTGTATTCTCTTTTGCTGGTGATGGGTAGCATTGACCCACTTCTGGTCAATGAAATGTAAAGAGAATGCTGGGGAGGGGGTGTTCTGTGTCATTTTCCTCTTTAATAAGAGAGAGAGTGGCACAGACAGAAGCTGTTGTGGCTCCTCTTTCTTTCTGCTTTTGGTTGGGTTATGTGAGAACAAAATGCCTAGGGCTGGTGTAGCCATACTGTGGCATTATTGCAGACTTTACCGACACATTAAAGATGGCAAAATGGGAAGCTGGAGAAACCCTGGATTCGTTTTTTTTTAATTGAGTTATAACTAACATACAGGATTCTATTAGTTTCAGGTGTACAACATAGTGACTTAATATTTTTATACATTATGAAATGATCACCACAATACTGACTGTATTCCCTGTGTGTACATTACATCCCCCTGACTTCTTTATTTTATTAACTGGAAGTTTGTACCTCTTAATCCCCTTCACCTCTTTCATCTGTCCCCCAACCTCCCTCCCCTGTGGCAACTACCAGTTTGTTCTCTGTATCTGTGATTCTATTTCTGTTCTGTTTTGTTTGTTTGTTTTGTTTTTTACATTCCACATGTAAGTGAAATCATATGGTATTTACTTTTCTCTGACATTTTTCACTCAGCATAATACCCTACAGGTCCTCACATGTATATATATCTCATATATATATATATATATATATATATATATATATATATATATCTCACATCTTCTTTATCCATTCATCTATCAATAGACAAGCATTTCTTCCATAACTTGGCTATTGTAAATAGTGCTGCAATTAGCATAGGGGTACATAAATCTTTCCAAATTAGTGTTTTCATTTTCTTCAAATAAATACCCAAGAAGTGAAATTGCTGGGTCATATGTTAGTTCTATTTTCAGATATTTGAGGAACCTCTATACTGTTTTCCATAGTGGCTGCACCAATTTACATTTCAACCAACAGTGCACACGTGTTCCCTTTTCTCCACATCCTCACCAACACTTGTAGTTTCTTGTCTTTTTGATGATAGCTGTTCTGACAAGTGTGAGGTGATATTTCATTGTGGTTTTGATTTGTGTTTCCCTGATGATTAGTGGTGCTGAGCACCTTTTCAAGTGCCATTGGTCATTTGTATGTCTTCTTGGGAAAATGTCTCCAGATCTTCTGCCTATTTTTTACTCCAGTTGTTTGTTTTTGATATTGAGTTGTATGAGTTCTTAACATATTTTGGATATCAACACCTTATCAGATATATCGTTTGCAAATATTTTCTCCCATTCAGTACATTGCCTTTTCATTTTGTTGATAGTTTCCTTCACTGGGCAAAAGCTTTATAGTTGGAAGTAGTCCTACTTATTTTTGTTTTTGTTGCTTTTGCTTTTGTTGCTTTTGCCCTTGCCAGAGGAGACATATTCAAAAAAAATATTGTTAACACTGATGTCAAAGAGTTTACTGCCTTTGTATTCTTCCAGGGGTTTTATGGTTTCATGTCTTACATTTAAGTCTTGAATCCATCTTGAAGTTATTTTTGTATATGGTGTAAGAAAGTGGCCCAATATCATTTTTTTGCATGTACCTGTCTAGTTTTCCCACCACAACTTACTGAAGGGACTATCTTTTCCCCATAGTATATTCTTGCCTCCATTGTCATAAATTAACTGACCACAGGGACATGGGTTTATTTCAGGGCTCTCTCTTCTGTTCCATTGAGCTATGTGTCTGTTTTTGTGTCAGTGCTAAACTGTTTTGATTACTATAGCTTTGTAGTATAGTTTCAAGTCTGTGAGCATGATACCTCCAGTTTTTTTTCTTCTTTCCAAGATTGCATTGGCTCTCTGGGGCCTTTTGTGGTTCTATATAAATTTTAGAATTATTTGTTCTACTTTTGTGAAAAAAATGCTATTGTTATTTTGATAGGAATTGCACTGAATATGTAGATGGCTTTGAGTAGTATGGATGTTTTAACAATATCAATTCTTCCAACCCATGAGCATGATATATCTTTCCATATATTTTTGTCATCTTCAATTTCTTTCCTCAATGTCTTATAGTTTTCAGAGTACAGGTCTTTCACTGCCTTGGTTAAATTTATTCCTAGACATTTTATTCTTTTTGATAAAATTGTAAATGGGATTGTTGTCTTCATTTCTCTTTCTGATAGTTTGTAGTTAGCATACAGAAATGCAAAAGATTTCTTTATATTTATTTTGTGTCCTGCAACTTTACTGAGTTAATTTATTACTTTGTTTTTTGATGGAGTCTTGAGTTTTGTACATACATTTTTTATGTATCCTTTGTAGGCTTTTGGTTTGTGGTTTCCTTGAGGTTCATATGTATCAACTGTATATATCATCTTCAATTTTAAGCTGGTATTTGCTTAAGTTTGAAGACATTCTAAAAGCATTATATTTTTACTACCCCCCCGCAATGTTTCATGTTTTGGATGTCACATTTTATATTTTTTATTTTGTGTATCCCTTAATTACTTGTAGTTATAGTTGACTGTACTACTTTTGTCTTTTAACCTTCATACTAGGTTTTTAAGAAGCTGATCCACTACTTTCACTATATATTTGCCTTTACCAGTGAGATTTTTCCCTTTTGTATATTTTCTTATTTCTAGTTGTGGCCTTTTCTTTTCTACTCTTTAGAAGACTCTTTAACATTTCTTATAAGGCCAGTTTAGTGGTGATGAACTCCTTTAGTTTTTGCTTCTCTGGGAAACTCTTGATCTCTCTTTCAATTCTGAATGCTAAGCTTACCTGATAGGGGATTGTAGGTTATAAGTTTTTTCCTTTTAATACTTTAAATATATGCTACCACTCCCTCTGGCCTGTAAAGTTTCTGCTGAAAAATCAGCTGAAACTCCTATGGGGTTTCCTTTGTATGTGATTAGTTGTTTTTCTCTCCCTTCCCCCTGGATTCTTATTGATATTGCCGACTGCTTCACCAACCAAAGCCAATTTCTAGACCACTGGTTAAGTGAGAAGCTAATGATAAGACATTTTACTTAAACCACTTTGAGTTTGAGTGTGCTGTCTCTTACATCAGAAACTAGCCAAAGAAAGAAAAAGTATAATCCCTCCCCTGCTATTATCATATTTTGTTAATCTGCTTTTTAAAGGTTGCTCTTTATAATCATTTCAGCCACAAAATTAGAAACTTTAAAAGATATATCATTTACTGTTTGCCTGTAGGTCACTGAAGTAGTCCCTGCAGGAGGACAAGAAATATATAGAAATGTAGATCCCTTCTGCCAGTGAAGTTGTGTTCACATTGTTGGTGGCTAGACACATATCTGTAGTTGGAAGAGAAAGAGGAAGAGGAGATAAAGGCTCCCTTTTCTCCCATGGGTGATATCAATGCTGCTCAATCACTCTCAGACTTCAGAGTTGTTGGAGGAAACAATCATACCAGGTTTTAAAGGGTAAAACTGGTTATCTTTGGCGGTGTAGTTTTATAGTAAATTTCATCTTGTCATGTCTCCAACAAAAGAAACCTTTAAGAGGTTTAAAGTGGGAAATAGTTTATTGATGATATTGGCCATGAAGCCAGGAGAAGCACACGTGTACCTACTACAGCCTCGTGCCTCGGCAAGTTGCCTCCAAGCCCTACCCCTTCAGGAGACTTGCGAAAGGGCCAAAAAGATGACTGAGTTGCAGAACTTGATGTTGGCTGCTTGGTCATGGCGCCACTGCATTACTGTAGGGACACTCATTCTGGGATAGTTAATGACCTCTCCCTAGAGCCAAATAAATTGAATACTTGGGTGAAGGGTTTAGTCTTGAAAATGAGACCTCGACAGTAGTAAACCTATTGAGAATAAGGCAAATGGGCTTACAGAAATAAGATAGCAATTCTAGATGTGTGCCTCCTTTTCCTGATTATAAGCAGCACTGAAAAGTGAATGAAAATCAACTTATTGTAACGAAAATCCCATTCTCCTATTGGCCTGTACCATTTCAAAGATGATTTATCAAGCTGACTGATTTTCAAGACGTATTTGTTTCCAAACCTTTAACTTAATTTTTTTCTTCCCAAACCTCTTGGTAAATGTACATTACATTGAATTAGGGATTCACTCACTCCTTCCTTCATTCATTCCACATGAATTTTATGAGCACTTACCTGTGCCAGGTGTCCAGGAAACAGGTAAAAAATAGATCAGCCGTGTCCTTATGAAGTTAACAGTCCTTCTGAGACTTCTACTGTCTAAATCAACAGTTGAAATAAGATGGGAGCAGCATTACTACAGAGACATGGACAGGAATGTGTGATGTCAGATGAAATGATCAACTTCACATGGAGGGGATTCAATAAACAGAGCCTTTCGTTCAAAACAGATTCCTTCCACAGCGTTAGTAAACATTGCTGAAGTGATCCATTTTTGGTCAGATTTCAGTAAATTAGCTGGTCTTAAAGCAACACAGCATAAACCATATATCTACTCCATTTTATTTTAATTAGTTTTTCTTGAGAATATGGCTTTGTCCAGTTAGCCATTCATTCAACAAAAGTTTTTTGCGTTCAAGTATGTGCTGGGTATGCAGGGGAATTCTGGTTTCCAATGTGAGTAAAGGGAAGCAGAGGTAAGGATTGGTTTGAAGGGAATAGTGGGAACAATTGTGGGCCTAAGTCAATTCCATATTGGCGCCTAAGGGAATATTTAGGAGCCTGGGCCTCATATATTTAAAAATCAATTTCCCACCTCAGCTTAAAAGACCAACTGGTGCAAGTCACTTTCTTTTCAATTAAGGGGAGGATCTCAGTGCTGCATTCAAATCAGAAACTGGGCTTCCTCATAGAAACAGCTCAATCAACATAATATTAATGATCTGATTCAAGGCCCTACTTCTGTACACACACATATGCTACACACACACATACGTGTAGTACATATAATACATTTATAGTTTTCTGGAAATTGATTTATGATTTGGACAGAAAGGACGGACGGCACTAACACCACGGATAACCCGCCTCCATTTTAAAGAGACTTCTTCCCTGGCAATCTCAAGCATGTTACCCTGAGTTCCACCCTGAGAAAGACTGGTGTTGGAAAGAAGCCTGGAAGGCTAAGAGACCCAGAGACCCAAGTGGTTTGTGTAGTGGGACTGGTAGAATGTACCAGAAGCTGTCAGCATGTGACAAGGGGGCATTTATTTTAAGGGGGTGGGGAGAAAAATGAATTAGGCAGCAATTGGATTCTTCAGTCAGGGGGTGGGGACAGGAGTTAAGGGGTGCCCTGTGCTCTTAAGGAGTTTTTTTTTTAAAGAACACCCAAGTGGAGAACATGGAGAGAGAATTTTTCTTGACACACCAATGTACAATGAGAACATATATTTAGTAACATTCGCCTCCCTGTACCCTGAGCAGCTGTTCAGCTAGCAAACACTCCTCCTTCCAGGCGGGGAAGGGGAAGTGTGCTGCACAAAGTTTCTGGAGTTGCCAGTGAGAGCGAGAGCTGGGGCCAGCATTCCGGAGCCGCCCCTCCCCTCCCCCTACCAGGCAGGAGGGGGTCCAGCACAGCCAGTGGTTGGGAAGGGGAGGCAAAGGCAGAGAAGTAGCTCCAAGGGAAGACCGACTGGAGGGTCCTGTTTAATTCCGTCTGAGCACTTGAAGTTCACTCCTCTTTACTATACCTCCTCAAAAGCAGGAAGCTGGAAAGAGAATTTCTCAAAGTTACCCCTCTCTGTTCTGTGAGGCTGGAACTCACTAGGCAGGGTTGGGGGCCATCAGGGAAATATTTTGTATCTCCTGGAGGTGAGAGTTATGGGAAGTGGAAGACAGGATTTATCCACTTTGGGCCAAGCCATCCTTTTCCAAGGAGTGACAGAGTGGACATCTGGTTTTCTGGGTTCATAGTTACCTTCTTGACAGTTTTTGACAGGCGCCTAGGGCATACAGGTGGCAGTGAGGATGGGCCAGGGTGGGAAGAGGCCCCGTGTAACTGTAATAAATGATCCAGTCAAAGATAGTGTTCACTGGTTCCTTTGTTTCCTTCTTCCTTCCTTCCTTCCTCCCTCCCTCCCTCCCTCCCTCCCTTCTTCCTTCCTTCCTAACTTCCTTCCTTCCTTCCTTCATCTTCCCTTCCTCCCTCCCTTCTTCCTTTCCTTCTTTCCTTCCTCCCTTCCTCTCTCCCTCCCTTCCTTCCACTATAGTGTACTGGCAGCATCAACATCACTTGAGAACTTGGTAGACATATAAATTCTTGGGTCCCACCCCATACTCCCTCTGTAGGCAATCTCTAAGATTAGGCAAAAGGATGTCACTTCCTAGATGAGGTTACAGAAAGACTTGGCTACAGTCTTGGATGAGCTCTGTCACTCACTCACTCACTTGCTACGAGGGGAGCCAGCTGCCGTATTGTGAGCACCCTTTTGGAGAGGCCCGTGGGGCAAGAAACTGATGTCTCTGGTCAGTAGCCAATGAAGACCTGAGGTCCACCAACAACCACGTGAGTGAGCAGGGAACTGTGTCTCCCCCAGTTAAGCCTTGAAATACCAGCCCCCCACATCTTGATTGGAGCCTATGAAATACTCTGCGCCAGAGAACCTGATTGTTACTGACTCACAGAAACTGGGAGATGATAGATGTTTGCTGCTTTAAGCCTCTAATCTTGGGTTAACTTGTTACACAGCAATAGATAACTAATAGAACTACTGAATTGGAAACTCTGCTCGTGGGGTCCTGGAATGTGTACTTTAGCATGTTTTCCAGGTGATGCTCATGCAAGGTAGTTTGAGAAGCACTGCGTGTGACTAAATTAAGAGTGAAGCCTTTGGAGCCAGGCTGCCTGGGTTCCAATCCTAGCTCAACTACATCCCAGCTGTAAGAGCTTGAGCAGGTTACTTAACCCCTCTGTGCCTTCATTTCTTCTGTAAAATGTCACTAACAGTAGTATATACCTTTAGGTAGTGTAAAGAGGATTAGTTGAATTACTATATTTAAAGCACTTAGTGTATTGCCTGACAACATCGAGTACAATACATTTAGTGGTGATTCATTCATTCGACAAACATTTATAAGGCACCAACTAAGGATGAGGCATTGTGCTAGATCCTGGAGTTACGAAGGTGCGTAAAACATAGTTCACTTCTCCTGGCACTGTCATCCTAGGAGAACGGCATAGAAAAGAATAAACACAATAAAAGGTTAAAATGCTGAGCTTGGCTTCTGGAGCCCGACCATGGAGGCATTAAGGAGAGGCTGGGGTAGTTGGAGGGATATGGGCTTGATTGCCCTCAATGCCTCATCTTACTTTTTCTTAGTCTCAGTATCTTCCTTTTTATGTGGAAAACTGGCAAACCTATCACCACAAACAGCCTCCTAAGACAGGAGCTGGTGTCTTGTTCACAAGACCCTAGCCACTCGGTCCTGTTTTCTGCTCCTAGTAAGGCAGCTTGGTTCGCTGGCATCTGCTCTTCCTCCTGCCTGAAAGCTTCCTCCCCCACCGCCTCCTTGCAGCATAGGCTCCATCTTATCCTTCATGTCTCCGCTCACATGCCTCCCCAGGGGGGTCTTCCTGGTCACTCTATTTAAATAGCATCTCCATTTCAATGCACTTTTCATATCCTGGAAAGCACGAGATTCTGGAGCGTACTTAATCAGTTCATTTACTGTGTGTCTCCCTGGGTAGCCTTCACGGTCTCTCCGGGCTAACAGTTGGTCTGTTGTATTCACATGGCACACTCCCAGTGCCCTCCCTGGGACATAGTAGGCATTCAATAAATATTTGTTATTGATGGATAAATGGACATGTCCCTTCACAGCCACTGTAACACTTCAGCATGATTTGCTGAAATGCCAATCTTAATCACAAAGGACATTAATTCAAATTCTGGAAGACAAAACTGCTGAAAAACAGAATGTGAAACCAAGTCACTTTAATTCTAAGGGGCTGCTGGAGAACTGGGAAGGGATGGAGAGTAGGAGGCCATTATACCAGTTAACATGTACTAAGTACCTCCTCCTAGGTCCTGGGTAGTCTATTAAATGTTTTATATGCGTTATTTCATATACATCTGAAGTGGCTATTATCATCCGGGAGAGCAGATGGGGAAACTGAGTCTTAGAGCCCTTGGTTAACTTGCCTTAAGTCACAGCCAGTGCGGTGCAGACGAATCATGACTGAGCCCAGGTGGTCAGGTTCCAAAGCTCCTGGGTTTAACCACTCTACTCTCCTGTCCCCAATGGAATGCAGCTCATTAGGTGAATGTTCTGCACAAATGGAAATGTACACAGCTGAACTGCTGTATGACACCATGACAACGCTAGACCAGACAGGGAAATATCGGAAAGGTTTCTTAAAAGAGGATGTCCATGAAATGGGAGCTGGGCGATGGACCAGCTGTAGGTCATTCATGGGGGCCCTTCCCCCTACCCAGGGGTCCCCTGTTCGTAAGAAAGGCAGTCAGGACTGCAGTGGAGTGTCCCACCACCTCCAATGGATGTGAGTGTTCTCACCCTCAGAAACAAGATTGGTGGACTCTTCCTAAGCCCCCAAAGGATTAGCATTCTCTTCGTCAAGGCAGCTTGTAATTTACAGCAATTGGGAGTTCCTGTTGCAAGGGATTCCAAGATCAGAAAAGCCAAGAAGCGGGTGACAGGTCAGATCTCAGCTTAGATGGAGAAGCTGTCTGTTGGGGTGGTGGTGAGGGGCTGTAACTAGGTGGGAGGGGCAGTTTTACAAAACAGCAGGGCCGGCTGCCTTGCGCCTGGAGCAATCTTTGGCTGGGGGTTCCCATCAACAGCAAGCCTCCACAGGCCTAAAAGAACAAGAAAGGAACCAGGCTTATCCACTCTTAAACGGGACTAAAGTCAGTGTTTTTCCTGTGTGATGAGGAATTATTGGCCCAGCAGCAAGGGGAGGCTCCTTCCCAGTAGAAGAGAACAATTAGGGAAAGTGAGAATATGCTTCTGTGGGCAATTCCCTTCTCAAGGCTTAATTAAAGCCAGAATGTATATTTTTAGTCTGCTTTTGCTTTTGTGACATTTAAATATTCAGATTTTCAAAGAGACAAAGCCTATGCTGAAATTTACATATAAATATATTGAAATATATTTAAATATGAGTCGTCTTCTTACCTTTTTTCTTAACGTTCTTGAGCTGTCTGCACTTCTACAATGGGGTCAGTCTCTGGGAAATGAAGAATTAAAGTGTCTGAAGAGACAGAAGTAGAGGTAGAATTGCTGGGAGGTTGATATACTGGGGTGGACCTAACATTATGTACAGTGCATAATTTGAGGAATGATTTTCTTTGCTTAGATGGCAAGTTTTCAGAATGATGGTTTATCTAGGTCAGAGGGCAGTCCCCAGCCATGCAGACTTTGGTAGATGTATGTATGTATTTTTACCTATTTAGAAAGGCTACAGGCTCCCTGAAACTGGCTTGGAGACTTCCTCTTAAGACCTCAAGAATCCAGGATTCATAGAAATAGAGGAAATTTGACCAAAGAATGACCTTGGAGAATCGATCAAATAGCTAGCTTTATAGTCCATATTATGACCATGCTAATTACAAGTTACCCCATATACTATACATGGACCACCAACTTTAAATGATTTTGACAATCATGATATGCATTTAAATCACTGAAATAGAACTGGACATAATTTAACCTCCCTCGAGTGAGTTGGCAGTTACCTTAAGATCCTACAGGGTCTCTCTCGGTTATCACTGCAATCATCAATAATTATGCACCATGAGTAGCACAGAAGTGTCAGAGGATACAAATTTTTCAATTGTTAGGTAGAAGACAAACTTGATTCTAATGGTTATCAGAAGTTGAATTTTTTGTTGCTGTTGTGAAGAGAACGTTGACAGACTATTGCATAACAAAGAATGTTACAATCTAATGGGGAAAATTGGCTTGAATTGTGGGTGTCGTCCTGATTTCATCACCTTCAATAGTTGACATTTCCATTTCTCATTTTCTCTCAGTTACTCATCTATAAATGGATGTACAAATGTTAATAGGGACCCACACAAATTTACCAACTTCCTCCTCTAGTAAATTATACCATGGAGCCATTTTTATTGTGATTCTTCCTTTCCGTGTCTGTTTCTCCTCCTGGAGTTTGGGCTGTGCAGCACATGAATTGTTAAAGGAATGAAAGTCTTGGGAGAAAACAGAAGCTACCAAGACAAGCCAGCAAGGTAGAGCATCTGTGCCTTCCACCAGGGGTTAGTAAAACTCTTATAAGTCTCCTAGGATGGCATCCAGACTGAGATAAGGGCAACTCCTTTGTCACCATTTGTTCCTCAGAAAACACCAGCAAGAGGATGTCCTATCACTGAAAACAGCTGCCAGTTCCAAGTTGTGAAACACACATGGACGAAACTGCTAGATATAAATATATATGACTTGGACTATATCAAGCACTAGAGTTAAGATCGTGGAGAAAATTTTCAATTTAAATGTGCAGTTTTGATAAATACTAAGGCAGCCTATCTTGCCTAATTAGCAATCCCAGGCTAATTGTCCAGCGATTAGGCTTATTGGCTTGACTCTGATTGTCATTGTTTCTGTATCATGAAAACAGGACGTAAAGTTCCCCTTCTCTCCTGGCTTGCTATCCTGGCTTACAACAGTTGTTACCATAAGGAATAAAGACTTTCAAAAGTATGTTATAGATATATAAACTTGACTCCCTGCTTCCACTTTTGCCCTACTGTCAGCTAGAGGGAGCTGTTAAGAATGGAAATCAGGGGCTTCCCTGGTGGCGCAGTGGTTGAGAGTCCGCCTGCCGATGCAGGGGACGCGGGTTCGTGCCCCGGTCTGGGAAGATCCCACATGCCGCGGAGCGGCTGGGCCCGTGAGCCATGGCCGCTGAGCCTGCGCGTCCGGAGCCTGTCCTCCGCAACGGGAGAGGCCACAACAGTGAGAGGCCCGCGTAACGCATAAAAAAAAAAAAAAAAAAAAAAAAAAAAAAAAAAAAAAGAATGGAAATCAGATCATAACACTCCCCTGCTTAAAATCCTCCAAAGCTTAGCCACCCCTCCGAAAATAAAATCCCAATACTGTGCCTGGCCTGCAGTGCCAGGACATGCTAAAGTTCCTGCAACTTCTCTGACCTCCTTCCTGCACTCAGCACACTCCAGAAACAGTAGCCTTTCCGCTGATGCACTAACTCAGTGGTTCTCAAAGCGTGGTCCCTAGATCCGCAGCATCAGCCTCCTCTGGGAAGTGGTTAGAAATGCAAATTCTTCGGCCACACCCTAACTCTACTGAATCAGAAACTCCGGGGATGGGCCCCAACAATCTGTGTTTGTACCAACCCATCTAGTGATTCTAAAGCCTGCTGAAAATAGACTTACTTCTGCCTCAGGACTTGGGTACTGGCCAGACACTTTGCTTGGTATACTCTTCCCAGGGCTCTTTCCTCATCAACTGAAATCAGCCAAAATGTTAGCTCCTCACCTACTGTCCTATTTAAAAACTTTTATTTTATTGGAGTATGGTTGATTTACAATGTTGTGTTAGTTTCAGGTGTACAGCAAAGTGATGCAGTTATACATATATTCATTTTTTTTAGATTCTTTTCTCATATAGGTTATCACAGAATATTGAGTAGAGTTCCCTGTGCTGTAACACAGTAGGTCCTTGTTGGTCATCTGTCTCACATATAGTAGTGTGTGTGTGTTCATCCCAGGCTCCTGATTTACCCCTCTCGACCCTCCCTTTTTTTTTTTTTTTTTGCGGTACGCGGACCTCTCACGGTTGTGGCCTCTCCCGTTGTGGAGCACAGGCTCCGGACGCACAGGCTCAGCGTCCATGGCCCATGGGCCCAGCCGCTCCGCGGCATGTGGGATCTTCCCGGACCGGGGCACGAACCCTCGTCCCCTGCATCGGCAGGCGGACTCTCGACCACTGTGCCACCAGGGAAGCCCTCGACCATCCCATTTAAAGTGAGCCTCTTTGCTCTTCCTCATCTTAATCTATGCCATTAAATTATCCATTATGTTCTCCTTAGAATTATCTCAAATTATCTTGCTTATTTATTTACTTGCTATTTTATTATCTCCCCCAGTAGAATGAGAGCAGACAGACCACCTATTTTTTATACTGCAGATTCAAAGCGCCTAGCGTAGTGCCTTGCACATATGAAGTTCTTCATAAAAGTTTCTTAAATGACTGCCTATGAGATTTTTTGATCTGCTTGTCTTGAAGAAGGTAGATCAGTTAGATTATCTAAAGGCAGCTGCAGTGTTGGGTCAAAGCCTTGGCATGGAGTCGGAAGATGAGGCTCACATTCTAAGTTCTCCACTTGGAGATCAGCTGAACTTGGGTAAATCATTTAATTGGGATAATGGGTCACCCAACAAGGGGTGGTTTTGTCTCGGAGAGGCATTTAGCAATGTCTGGAGATGTTTTAGTGTCAACTGCCGATGCAGGGTAGCTGCTTAATAAATATTTATTCAAGGAAGGAAGGAATGAATGAATGAATTGCAGGGAGCCCCTTCCCAGGATTGAGTTTTCATTTCCTCATTTGCAATAGGAGATAGGGATAGTACTTGTGTCCTGGGAACCTTGGGAGGGTCGCAGAGACAATGTGTACAAAGAACCTGGCTCGGGATTTGACACATCCTCTCTAGAATTGCCCTTGTTTCACCCGTGGTTAGTTTTCCTGCTTGGCTGCCCTACCGGGCAGGCGGTGGGAGACCTGAAAAAGCCTCTCACTTCCACTCCATTTTTCCTTCCCTGCTCAGTGGAGTTCCCCATTCCTCCCTCCTAAGCGACTCCCTTCTCTCTTCTACCCCCTTGGTCTACACAGGGCAGCCTTGACTGTTTCAAGTGGAAAGAGATCACCAAGTCCTGCTCTGTGTTTTTCAGATGAAACACTTAAGACCTGGCATTCAGAAACCGCCTGCTCTGGGTTTCCTTGAGTTCCAGGCAGAGAAGGAACTGGAACCCGGCCTCCCGTCCCGGCTGGGAATCTCTCCACTCCTCCACGATGCCTTAATTTTCCTTGGCCTGCTTGTCTTTTCCCACCTCCTATAACCAATCAGCACATACCCAGCAGAGTTTCCCAACCTTTCTGGGAACCTGGAATGTTTACTGTTAGAGACCCCACCCAGCACACATCACCAAAACATTAAAATGTGCCCACGTCAAATAAAAATTATGTATAACTTTATGACAATTGGGTTGCCTTGACAGTCAACCTGACGTTACATTTTAGAGAATTTAAGCATTTTTTAATTTCAATATTTTAGTTTGTTTTTACATTTTGGAGTCAATTATTTTTTCCTACAGCAGATATAATTATAGACCCTTGAAAAGCATTTGTACCTCATACATTATAAAAAAAAAGTCTTCTTTGCTTTTTGTCCATTGGGTGTTTCCCTTTCTTCCCTTTTCCTGTTTGCTTATAATAGTCAATGAGCATTCCAGAGTCTATAAAGCATCTGGAAACTGCTGAGTGTTTGGTAGGTGATATTTCATGTATGTAATTCTGTTGACTTGCAAACATGACCTCATGCACCGGTGTCCCATAACTGTCCCAAGAGTGTGACGATCAAATCTTACGTTTTGCCGTATACATTGTGGACTGCAAAGGGCTTTCTCATCCATTTTCCATTTGTACTCATTTAATTCTCACAGTAACCCAGTGAACTGAGCACAACATACATTATATTACAGTTACTATTGATTTTACCAATAAGAATCCAAAACTTAGGGAGAAGTGTCTCATTCAAGGTTATAAAGTAAGTGGCAGAGCCAAGATGAGAATCCACATCTTCTGGGTTTCATGTGTGCCATGCTGCTTTCAGGTCTTCAGTCAGCCCTGGGGAAAAATTATTCCTGAAAGAGGAATTTAAGCAAGGCTTGAATCACTGGGATAGCTTTAGCTCTGTGTGTGTGTCTGTGATACTAGAACTCTAGCCTTGAATATTCTCCATTTGCCCTACAGACAATGGGATCAAGTAATTAATTAGCTCACCAAATACTTATTTAGTGATGGGCCCTGTAATAGGTGCTGGGGATATAGCAGTGAACTAAAAATCCATGTCCTTGCCTCATGGAGCTCACATTCTAGATGCAACAGGTAAATGATAAATTGACAAGTCAATATATAGTATACAGGTGTCAGTTAGTGTTAAGGATAAAAAATAAAGCAATTGAGGGGATAGGAAAACTGGGGAGGACTTGCTACTTTATTTAGGAAGGTCAAAGGTGGCCTCAGCTGTAAGGTGGTATTGAGAAGAGACTTAAAAAAAGGGAGAGAGTATGTAGTGTGGATACCGGGGTGCATACTAGCCGAGATGAGCATGTGCAAAGGCCCTGAGGCAGGGGCATGTTTGGCATGTATAAGAAACAGCAAGGAAACCAGCCTAGTTGGAGAAGAGTGACTAGATTGGGATGGAGGGAGAGAGTTATTGGCAAGAAATGAGGTGAAAGGGGTCTGGTGAATAGAGGTGGAGGCAGTTAGGGAAGATCCTATAGGACCTCACAGGGCCTCGTGAGGGCTTTGGCTCATATTCTGAGATAGGGACCCCTTGAGGCCTTTGACCAGAGGAATTACATGATCTGACATACATTGTTAAAGGATTTACGATGGACTGATTTGCCTTATGTTTAAGATATTCCCGGTTTGTAATAGTTCTACCCTGAAGAAGAGACTCAGTCCTGCTTTGAGAGACTACGATGGAGGCCTTTCTCTTCAAGCATGTTCCGGTGCTGAGGTGAAGTAGAATTTTAGTAATTCATTCATCATTCAAATCAGTGACTGAGCGCCACCTAAGTGTCAGAACTACCGTAGGCTTTGGGGATTCAGGAGTGAGAAAGACCGATAGGGGTCCTGTGCTCAGGGAGCTCCTTTTACAGTGAAGAAGTATAGACAGCAAACAAACAAACAAAGGATTTCAGCTAATGAGAAGGGCTCAGGAGAAAATAAAACGGAGGGAGATGCAATATGATGCCATCATAGGGGGCTACTTCCCCCACCCCGCCCCAACGTTTGCAATCACATTTATTGAAGCATCTACTTTGTTCCAGGCATCAGGTTAGGTGCTCGGGACAAAAATCTGAATAAGACATACAGATCATACTTCTGTTGAGTTCCTAGTCTAGATGAGGGATAGACATATAAATAATAATTCTAATGCAATAAGGGCAGTAATAGAAGAATGAATAAATGGGCAGGGTAACAGAGAAAAGGGGCATTCATTTTGTTGAGGCATGTTGGGGATTTGTGGATAAGATGATTTTTAAAAAACATTTTTATTGGAGTATAGTTGATTTACAATGTTGTGTTAGTTTCAGGTGTACAGCTAAGTGAATTAGTTATCCATATACGTATACCCACTTTTTTTTTTTTTTAAGATTCTTTTCCATAAGGGGCTACTTAAGATTCCAGTTGGCTTTTGAAATGTGGAACTTAGGCAAAAAATGTTACACACGTAGAGCAGTTTACGGTTTCCAGATTCAGAAAAATATTATTATTATGACCTTTTAAACGAGAAACTGAAATTCAGTGAGATTAAACCCCATGCCCAAGGCACTAGTAAATGACAGATCTGGGGTCTGAATCCAGATTTTCTCTCATTTTCAGTACCAAGTTTTTCTCACATATATACCACTATGGAATGTGACAGTAGGGCTGGTATCCCTGGGGCGTGGGGATGAGGGAATCAGTAATGGTTAGGCAAGACAAGAAAAAATGTGTCAAAGCAGAAAGAGATGCAAAAGACCAAGGGCAGTAGCTGGCTCCCACTAAGATCACACAGGACAACTGTCAGGATAAGAGGGGCCTACAATCCCTACAGCCCCATTCCATAGGGCAGAGAAAATCTGCACCCTGATCTCAACGGAAGGATCCCCGCCTTGCATGGCTGCTCTCAGCACCCCGGGCTGTGGGGGAGCCCTGGGTCACATGTGGTTTCAAATCGCTGCATTTATCTGCATCATTGTCATTGCATTTGGAAGATGACTGAAATCTCATTTCTGTCCCAGGCCTGTCCAAAATTGGTGCAGGGGGTACAAGTCAAATCTGGAAAAGCTAACCTCATCTTTGGCAGGCCAGAGATAGGGAGAGCTTCAGGAATGTACAGTGATGTCCCACCCAGGCCCTTCTCCCCTTTATTAAAAATAAATCTGACACAACAAATGTCTAAAATTTTCCACTTGATCATTTCACCCTGCCTTGTTATAACCATGCCCTTTGTCCACACCCACTGGAGGTTTTTGCAGCCTGGGGAGAGCTGGGAAGTGTCTGTCCCTAGCTCTCAGTCACTCCCATAATAAACAATCACTAAACAGCTTGCTGCCCTAGGCAACTGTTTGTCCAACTTGGCCAGGCCCCTGTGACTTAGGCTGGGGAAGAGGGTGGGAGGTGTTCTCTGTAGAGCAGAATTCAGGCTCTGAGGCCAGAGAGCTTGGTTTGGACCAGAAATACTGTTTGGGAGTGAGCACATCTTTGTGGTCTTGGAAGACCTTTAGAGGGACTCCAGCTCTTTATCCGACTTGTCCAGTGAGGCTCCCTGGGGGGAGCTTGGGGCTGGGGTGTGGTAGGGCAGTTGAAGGGCGGACCAACCATCTTGTAGTAATGTAAAGAAGGTCATTTCCTGCCTCAAGTTTCTCATCTACAGCTGGGACAGCTGGCAGTTCTACTGGTCATCCATCCCTAAGAGACAGCTCCTTAAAAACCACCACCCCACCACGCCCCAAAGAGAATAACATCACTAGGTGCTGGGAAAAGCTTAAATTAACAGGGTTCTCCTCAGCTATTAGAAAATCTCTTTTCTTCCGCTGTGATTGATCTCTTGGAAGCTTTCTGCAGAACAGACAAGGGGCTTCGGGAAGTGAGGGAAGGATGCGCGGAAAGTTATTGAGGATTTGGGATAGGTGTCTTCTCTTAGGGCACCGACAGACATGAAGGATTGTAATGATTCCTCTTGATTGTGATATTTCCTCTTTATTCTTGGGGCTTTAGGTGTCTCCTTGGGGAAAGAGAGAGAGAGAGAAAAAAGGACGGGCTATGTAGGGAATAAGGGACCTGTTTTGATGCTTTGTAAAAAGTTAAAATTGGGGGCCTCAGAGAGTCGAAGGAGGGCGGGGAGAGGCATCCGTAAGGTCCGCGGTCGCTTTCTATGAAGTATTTATTTCCTCCCGCATCCCTTGGGCTCCCCCCACTGCTCCAATTTTCTAGCATCCTTCTCCAGGAACCCGAACACTCCCAGCCGCCCGCTCGGGGAGGCGTTGCCGACAGGCAGCCGAGGAGACGGGATTCTCGAGGGCGCCCGGGGCAGCGGGGCCCTGGAAGCGCCGGCCAGTCCCCGGCTTCCCGGTTCCCCGGTTCCCCAGGCGCCGCGCGCCAGCGGGCGTCTCTGGGAGGCGCTGGTTTCCGGCGCAGCAGCAGGAGGCGGTGCGGCCCAGGCCGGGGTCCCGGCCGGGACTAGCCGAGGGGCCACGGGGCTCGCACTGGGCCGCCTCCCGCTCCGCCCGCCGGGCCCCGGAACAGGCGCCCCGGGTCCCGCACGCCGCCCGCACCCCCCGCGCGCCCGCGCCGGCGCCTCTGCCGGTGGCCGGGGGTTATGAATGGGCGCAGCGGAAGCACCGCCCCCCCCGGACGTGACGCTCGGCCAATGGCAGCGCGGGCTGCGTGGATGGATGAGGTCAGCGCTGTCGTGTCGGGAATGGAATGTGTAAGTGTAACATTCAGAACCGGGTAACATTCGGCGACCGAACGCGGCGGTCGGCAGCAACCGCGCGGGGGCCTGGGAAGCGCCGCTCGGGGCCGGCACTATCCGCGGGGAGGACGCGCCGCCGCAGTCACCCAGCGCCGCCGCCTTCTGCCGGGCCGCCGCGCGTCCTGGGGGCCGGCCCCGCGAGCGCAGGAGTAAACACCGCCGGAGTCTCGGAGCCGCTGCAGAAGGGAATAAAGAGAGATGCAGGGATTTGTGAGGTTACGGTGCCCCAGCTGCAAGATGCACTAGCCGGCTGAACCCGGAGATCGGCTGACTTGTTGGAACCGGAGTGCCTGCCCCGGAGTGTGGATGAGTTTAAGTTGCTTTCCCGGGGCTCGTTTTCCACGGCGCCGAGAGGAATCCGAGAGGCAAGGAAATCACTTCGTCTTGTCATTGATTGGGCATCGGGAGCTTTTTTTCCCCCCTCTCTTTCTTTTCCTCCGTCTTGTTGCATGCAAGAGAATTACAGTCCGCTGCTCGCCCGCCCTGGGTGCGAAATATTCAGCCCCGCTCTCTCCCGTCTATTGTGCAACCCAAAGATGAAAGACCGAAGGGGAGAAAGTTAAAGAAATCGCCCACATGCGCTGGATCAGTCCACGGCTTGGGGAAAGGCATCCAGAGAAGGTGGGAGCGGAGAGTTTGAAGTCTTTACAGGCGGGAAGATGGCGGACTGGAGCTGAAAGTGTTGATTGGGAAACTTGGGTGATTCTTGTGTTTATTTACAATCCTCTTGACCCAGGCAGGACACATGCAGGCCAAAAAACGCTATTTCATCCTGCTCTCAGCTGGCTCTTGTCTCGCCCTTTTGTTTTATTTCGGAGGCTTGCAGTTTAGGGCATCGAGAAGCCACAGCCGAGAGAAGAGCACAGCCGTCGGAATGGCTTGCACCACCCGAGTCCGGATCATTTCTGGCCCCGCTTCCCGGACGCTCTGCGCCCCTTCGTTCCTTGGGATCAATTGGAAAACGAGGATTCCAGTGTGCACATTTCCCCACGGCAGAAGCGAGACGCCAACTCGAGCATCTACAAAGGCAAGAAGTGCCGCATGGAGTCCTGCTTCGATTTCACCCTTTGCAAGAAAAACGGCTTCAAAGTCTACGTATACCCGCAGCAAAAAGGGGAGAAAATCGCCGAAAGTTACCAAAACATTCTAGCGGCCATCGAGGGCTCCAGGTTCTACACCTCGGACCCCAGCCAGGCGTGCCTCTTTGTCCTGAGTCTGGATACTTTAGACAGAGACCAGTTGTCACCTCAGTATGTGCACAATTTGAGATCGAAAGTGCAGAGTCTCCACTTGTGGAACAGTGGTAGGAATCATTTAATTTTTAATTTATATTCTGGCACTTGGCCTGACTACACCGAGGATGTGGGGTTTGACATCGGCCAGGCGATGCTGGCCAAAGCCAGCATCAGTACTGAAAACTTCCGACCCAACTTTGATGTTTCTATTCCCCTCTTTTCTAAGGATCATCCCAGGACAGGAGGGGAGAGGGGGTTTTTGAAGTTTAACACTATCCCTCCTCTCAGGAAGTACATGCTAGTCTTCAAGGGGAAGAGGTACCTGACAGGGATAGGGTCAGACACCAGGAATGCCTTATATCACGTCCATAACGGGGAAGACGTCGTGCTTCTCACCACCTGCAAGCATGGCAAAGACTGGCAAAAGCACAAGGATTCTCGCTGTGACAGAGACAACACTGAGTATGAGAAGTAAGTGGCTTAGCCGATGGGCCTCAGCGGGTCAGCCCTGGGCCCTGCCCACCTGGTCCAGGTGTGAAGTTGGGAGATGGGGGTGGGGCAGGGGACCCCCCTCGGGTCCTCTTCCTTTTGCTCTGAGCCTGGGACTGAGCAGCCTGCTTCTGGTGTGTAGCTTGGAGCTGAGGACCCCAGAGTTTGAGCTCCTCGGGCTACCGGAAAATCCTGGAGCACTTTCCTGGGCCAAGCAGGTGACCATGTTCCCCTCTTGCTTGGAAAACCTTCAGGGTGATGTGTGTTCTATGAAGGGTGTGGGTTTGATCCGAGTTTGGAAACTGCACTTCACCAGTGGATCCAGGAGGGTGTTTGTGAGGATCTAGGGACTCGAGAGGCTCTGAATCCACCCACAGTCCGGGGACCTTACCCCAAGATTGATGCTTTATTTGCTTTTCTCACGAGCAGGGGGAGCAGCTTCCCCCGGAATTTTCCCACCCTTCAATTGTCATCTTTCCGCAAACCTTAAATTTGTGTTAGCAGTGGAAGTCCTTTAGTTTCAGCTACTAAACTTTCTGTGCCTGCCTCTTCCCTACTCCCAGATGGCGTTGACTTTTATGAAGGGAGACTGTAAACTGGTTAGGGCCTGTGATCTTGCTTGCATGCATGCATTCATTCATGTGTGTTTGTTGGCATGTATATATCCTGCCTCCCTAGGAGAAGCCGTTTTTAAAAAATCTGGGCCTCAGCCCCTCTGCTGTAAACTCCAGTTGCTAATTTAGATTTCCCTTTCCCTTTTGTCTTTATCAATTTGCATGTAAATCGGAGACTGTTACTCTCTGAATGCGCTGTGAGATGCCTCTTTACCCTCTGGAGTGAAGCAAGTTTTGTCCAGTTGCTAAGTAACTGAGTTGGAGACTTTGTAGACCTTCTCACTCTTCCTTTTCCTTCCCAGTGACGGTAACTGACACACTGGGCTTGGGGTCAAAACTAGTTTCTCGGAATCGGCTTTAACCTGAGCTTGGAGGGTCCGTTTCCTCGTCGATGGGGTGGGAGCCCCAGACTCTCTCACTTCTGTCTGGCTGTTAGAGAGTTAGTGAGCTCCTACAGTGCATTTCCACGTTACGCCAGTTAAAGACCAGAGCAGCCGTGTGCTACCCAGGCAGGAAGGGGAACCTCTCAGCTGAGTACGAGAGGAACTGGCAGAGGTTGGCGGATTTTGCAATTGATTCATGAAATGCAGAATAGGGGAAACGCTTTGCAGAACTGATTGGAACAGGAAGGGGCGTGGTGGGGAAAGGACCCTGAAATGAAAGGTTTGATTGTTGTCTCTGGATTTCCTCAGACACTCGGGCCTCTGTAGGAGTGATTGGAAGGGAAATTCAAGTCCTCCTGTACTTGATCGTAGACAGTGAAGGAGAAAGTATCAAACACTGGGATTCCCCAAACCCCAACACCTCTTGCTTTTCGAGCATAAGCAGAGCCCGAGGCTGTAGGGTCCATTATGAATCTAAATTTTCCTCTGCTTTGGGGGCAGTTATGTGTGAATGTTGGGTGCAGTTGCCATGGATTAAAATTTTCTCACAGAAGAAACAAACTGGTTAGTAATGAGCGCTTTGTTTGCACGACATTTACATTGACCTATTCCTGTGGGTGCTTGTAAGAAAAAAATGCTCCTAGCCTTTGAGGAATTTCTTTGTCTGGTTTATGGTGGAGTAACTCGAGATGAAGTCTGACCTTTCAGTGTCTTCTAAAGCAGTCTCACCGAATTTTGTAGAAGGATCATGACGGTCTTCATTCCTCTAAAGGAGCTGGAGGGGAGATCTTAAGAAATTTGAATTATACGTTTATTTGGGAAACACCCTCAATCCGATACAACAGTCATATCTGCTTTACTCTCCTAGTCCCAAAATAAATCGTCTACATTCTCTGCGGAAGGTTTTTCTAGAGATTTTTGGCAATGAGGGAAGGAGGGGTTGGTTTCCAAGAAACTTTAATTTTTGCTAATTAAATTTCACTAATTTTTTGACCTCTTTGTCGTTGCATCAAGAAATCAGACACCCACGCCCTTGTTTTGGTTTATGTTTAAAGACCACAAGGGGTCAGGCCCTCAGGACTGAGTCTCATCTGAAGAGTGGCATTTAGTGAGGAAAGCAAGTTGCCTCTTTCTCCTGAGCAGGGATTTCTTTCAGAGACACTTCTGGATTTTCTTCATTCCTCTTTTGCATACTTTCCAGCTCTAACCTTGTTTCATGGGACGGGATGGTGTTGCAGAACGTTTATATTCATCGGCCTGCTTGCCCTGGAGTTTTAACTTCTTCCTCTCACTGGGTTATCTGAACGCTTTATCTCTGAGAAATGGTGCTTGCAAACATGTTTGCCTTTGCCGTTGACTTTGGAAGATATGAAGAATGAATGAGCTCTGAAATGTGAGAATGCTCACATAGCAGGCAACCTGTCTTGTGCTCTGAAGTAAGCACAACTGCTGTACTTTGCTACTTCTACGGATGTTTCCTGTAAGTCAGCTGTGCGCGTGTCAGACGCAGAACTCCTCCAATCAAATGCTAATCTCTTCCCAGGGTTTTAGAGGAGGACATTGCAGTTAGGTCTATAGAAGTCATCTAAGTCTGACTTCTCATACTGTCTCATGGTGTGACTTCTGATTCATCACCTTGAACCTTAGTTTATCCTTTGGTGGAATGGGTTTTCGACTGCTTTAGGGTTCTCTAAGCGTTCATTTGATAATGGCTTATAAAAACAGGATCCGTTTTCATCTACTTCTTTTCTTTATTAGCAAGTGCCTATGATTTGGACTTAGGGGGTCTGATAATTAGATTGAAAATTTATGGTATCATGGCCGAGTTAGGATACTATAGAATATGTACAAGGGTATCAACTAAAAAAAAAGTTGCTTTTAGCGAAATTTAGCCTTATGTGACAATAAATGTTTTTAGTTGAGGACTTCTGTTTCCACTTCACTTTTGTGAAAATCAGACATTTACTACTAAAGGTATAGAAGAACTGCGTGGAATGAAGGAAAAGACTTTCTCTTGTAATAGAGCAATATTTTCAACCCAGACTTCCAGGATTATATTAAAACATCCATTTTTATGACACCCATAATTAATTTTCATCAGTTACATATATTAACAGATGTAGATGACACGGGCTAAACTAAGTTGCTGCAGTGATTACATGATGTGTAATGAGGCTTTAGAGAAATTCTGTTTTACATCTCTTGAGCTTCTTACGCACCCTTACAGAATTACTGTATTTTTGCATGAACTTCCTAGTGTAGATCCCTTCAAAGGGCATTACTGTGAAACTTCAAATTTGGCTTTCTGAAATAGACGAAAAAGAAGGAAATGAGAGGTGGCTTCTATCTTGGACCCCTTTGAGGAAAGTGGTGGAGAATATTTTAAGCAGCTCTTCTGGGAACAGGCAGGATTCTGTGCAGGCCTTTTGGACACCTTCTCCTGTGTTTGTTGAAGCTGTACCTCACAATCCTTGTGTTTTTAAGGGTCTTGAAGGTAAGTGATCATTACAACTTCCAAACATCCTCATTTTATAGATGTGGAAACTGAGGGATAGACTGTTACAGGGATTTGCTTAAGGTCAGAAAACTGTTTAGTAGCAGGGGTAGCCCTAGAAAGCAGGCCTCTGACTTTTTCTTCTTGACCTACGGTATTCCATCTTTAATTAGAGACACACCTGAAAGCTCTCCAGCCACTGGAAGGTCCTTATTGATGGTGTTTCTTATGGGATTTCTCTTGGAATCATTCGGGAAGCTGATAAAGACTTTGGACCAACTTTGTGAAAAAAGAAAGCACATACATGCATACTCTGTCATCTAGTTTTAGGGGTTGACACACAGCCGCTACTAAGGGCATCGTCAGACTTAAGAACTTTTGCTCTAGGGCTTACATATTTCTTTTCATTGCCAACTAAGGTGGAGGTCCCCGGTGCTGTTTAGTCTAAGTAGGAGTTTTGGGGACTTTTCAGTTTGGCTCCAGTGAATTTTGGGAATAGGCTGTGAATTCACTGAATGATAAGCTGAATTCAAATGTATTTATAGCAAAAAGAAAATGTGCACAAGTAAATGATGATGTATTGATTCCCCATTTTTCTGAACTATATTCCTAGACACGTTGAGCGAGTTCGTGATCCAACAGGGAGCCTTGGAGGAATGAAAGTTGGAAATTGTGCTTCTCAGGTTTTAAATGTAAAAACATTAGCACCTTTTTCCCACAGGTGTATGATAGCACAAAAGCATTTCTAAAATAAGCCACATAAGCACAGTTTTCTTTTTTTTTTTTAACACACATATGTGCTCTTTTTTTTTTCATTTATTTATTTTTGGCTGCGTTGGGGTCTTCGTGGCTGTGCATGGGCTTTCTCTGGTTGTGGCGAGCGGGGGCTACTCTTCGTTGTGGTGCGCGGGCTTCTCATTGCGGCGGCTTCTCATTGTGCAGCACAGACTCTAGGCGCGTGGGCTTCAGTAGTTGTGGCGTGTGGACTTCCGTAGTTGTGGCATGCAGGCTTCAGTAGTTGTGGCTCGCGGGCTCTAGAGTGCAGGCTCAATAGTTGTGGTGCACGGGCTTAGTTGCTCCGCGGCATGTGGGATCTTCCCGGACCAGGGCTCGAACCCATGTCCCCTGCACTGGCAGGCGGATTCTTAACCACTGCACCAACAGGGAAGCCCAAGCGCAGTTTTAAAATAAAGCTAGGCCCAGACCTAGACGAATTTTGAAGTTAGCATTGTGTCTTCTTGCACTGAGGTTCTAATTCTTTCTGTGCCCCTCCCGTCCCCAAGTTTCTCACCTTCTCTGATCTTGCTTTCTGGAGGGCTCCTGAGAACCTCATTTACAAGGAATCCCTAAAGGTTGAGGTTTCGTGGGCTACTTCTAGGGACATTTGCAAGTTGATTGAGTCTAGTTCAAAAAATGATGGTTGAAAGTGGAATCTGTGACCTGAGCTGGGAGCCGGTGGGATTTTGTCCTTCAGAGGATGGCTTGCTATGAAGGCTTGGGCAGGCCCCACCAGTGGGAAGCCACCATTGGTCCCCCTGACTGTGACAGCAGCTTTGGGTGGCACCGACTTGGCCAAAAGGGGAGCTGTCACGCCCTCAGGTGGTGCTTGTTCTCTTTGTCCAAAGGCCTGTGGATGTGCCTCCCCAGAACCCGCTGTTAGAAACACCTGCTGACAATGACCTTGAGCACACTAAGGTCACACCAAAGGTTGTGCTTCATAGGTCCTGGCTGCTCTGCTCACAGCCACCTTGCCAGGTGTCTCGTCAGGGCCATTTTAACAGGTTTGTAAGCTGAGGCCAGCTCGGGTGAGGTGGATTGGCAAGGCTGCACAGCTTGTAAGTAGCTGAACGGAGGCTACAGTCCAGGCTTTCTGGTTCCCATTCCTCTTCTTTCTCTGAGGCCCGCTGCTCCCTCATGACCGTCACGTTTCCACACAGCCTCTTCAGAGGGAACCCGTCAGGCTCAGCGGTCACTAGACACTGCAGTCTCCTGAGAGTGTTCGTGTTTGGATGTGAACACCATGAGCTTAATGACCGACTGGTTTTCCTTCAGAGCTCTTCCGTCTGTGCCCAAGTTCCTTTAATGCACAGGGACTCCCTCAAAACTGCAAGATATTTGTCCAGTGTCTTATCTGAAGTCGCCTTTGTTAGCTCATTTAAGCCTTTCGACAGCAGTGTGTAAAATCCCCACTTTACAGATAGGAGTTAAGTTGGGAGCCACGGTCACATCTGGTGAGGAAATGGTGGTGTTCAAACCAGGCATCTTGGATGTCGAAGACAATGCTCTTTCCTCTAAAAAAATGTGACCACCTTAAAGAATCAAACAGAATTTCTACCTGTTCACAGTTTTGTATCAGTGAGTTTAGTGTGATATGGGTGTTTGTAAGTCATATCTTTTTTTTTTCCCCCTACTGCTTTCCTTTATAAACATACTTCCCAATGAAAAAATTTGGCTAAGAGATGTGATAAAGACGGCCCTGAGTTGACACTTAAACATCGAACTCCTTCATCTCGTCCGTTCAGGGAACGTTATAACTTTGACTATGTAGATTCTGCCTTTCATTTTCCCCTAGAGCTCTTCTCAGAAAAGTGAGGAAGTGAATCATATGTGACCTTTGCCCTCCTGATAGCACCTTGCAGGGTTTGCCCTGTACTAGATGTCAGTGAACCCATGAGGTGGTGCAGGAGTGACCGTTGCCCCAGGTATAAGGTGTGACCCTGTAGAAATGGGAGACCTACTGGAAGATTCCATTTCTGACAAAACGGGCCAGGTTTCTGGAGTGTAGCATACCACTGCTCCAAGGCCCTGAGGCTCCCTGTAGAAAAACAGTGGTTAAAAAATTATAAAAATTGTACAGAGCCTCTGCAGAAAATTAGGAAAATGCAAAAGAGATGAATATGAAAAGAAATTTCTTCTCTAGTCCCGACAATGAGAGCTAACCACTATTATTAAACTTCAGTAGTTGGCCTGTTATAACCCATATATACACCTCTGTGATTGATTATGTCATTCTGTGTCTGCATATCCAAGTACCTTGTATAGATATGTTAATTATTATTTAATTAATAGTAAGTAGTGAATTTGACACATTTTCCTTAAGTGTCTTGTTTGTGCCAGACACACAGGTGTTGGGGCTGGGGCTGCCCGGAGTGAACAAAACAAAACAAACTCCTGGCCGTTCTAGTCTGTCGGTTTTATAAAGTTAAAGTCCGACTTTAAATGTATTTTTGCATGTTGCTTTTTTCTTAACATTATCTCAGAGCTTCTTCCTCTCCTACTAAAGAGGAAAATCCTATTAAAATACTAAAGTAAGATTTTTTTTTTTTTGTGGTACGCGGGCCTCTCACTATTGTGGCCTCTGCCTTTGCGGAGCACAGGCTCCAGACGCGCAGGCTCAGCGACCATGGCTCACTGGCCCAGCCACTCTGCGGCATGTGGGATCTTCCCTGACCGGGGCACTAACCCGTGTCCCCTGCGTCGGCAGGTGGACTCTCAACTACTGCGCCCCCAGGGAAACCCTAAAGTAGGATTTTTAATGGCTGCACGGTTCTTTTTAGTAACTCATGGCTGTACCATAGGTGATTTGCATTTTCTTAGAGATTTGTTTCCCATCTTTTCTTTTATTATACATAAGTCTGTGATGAATTTCACTGTATTGAGGATTTGTTTTCTTCTTGACTAAGGTCTCTCTCTCAGAAAACACAGCACTTCCTCCCTCTTGACCCACCCCCCCCCCCCCAGTCCCTTTTGGAGGAATAGCAATTTTTGAGGTGAGTCTGAGCACCCATTTAGCAAAGTAGCCAGCATGAAATGACTGCTTAGATAAACATCTGTAGGTGTTAATTGGTCCTGCGGCTGGGGGTGGGCGGGGGAGGGGGTCTTTGAAGCTCCCACAGCTCCTTCCCTTTGAAGTTTCATTTTTGCTGGAGCCAGAAACCTCTGTGTGTCTCTTACTGAGGCAGACGCTTCCTTCCTCCGTGCCTTCTACAGCCTCTCCTGGGATCTCAGAATCTGTGGGCCTAACCTGGGTAGGTGTCAGTTTTGTAAGTTAGTTGTGTCAGCTGCTCAAAGCCCTCGTCTCTTTTCTCTTTGGCTGTTGAGTCTGCGGTCCTTTGGAGGTGAATTGAGACAAGTGGCTTTACCTCTGGGCCATCCAGGTCAGGTCTGGGATTCTAAGTGCAAATGAGGCACTATTCTAAGTGATTTAAAAACCAAAGACAGAGGGAATTCCCTGACGCTTTCACTGCCAAGGGCCCGGGTTCAATCCCTGGTCTGGGAACTAAGTCCTGCAAGCCTTGCTGAGTGGCCAAAAAAAAAAAAAGAAAAAAAACCAAATAAACAAAAAAACCAAGACAGAAAACAGAGTGAGCCAAACTGTTTACACCTAGTTAGACTTTCTTTCCTATTGTAATTGCTTTGAGCAGCAGTGAGATTTGTGGAGAAACACTTCCTTGTTTTGTGTAGCCTCTTGTTTTCTGTGAAGCCCTTTAGGAGAGGGCGATGACCCTGGACCAGGGAAGTCACTGACCCACACACATTCCTGGACTAGGTGCTGAACCTTTCAGCCTCATTTTCCACATCCGTAAGTGGGGATCATAACACCTCACAGGGTCGTTGAAAGATTGAAAGGAGGTAGAGTGGGTAACTGCTTGTAATGCAAAACCTTGTAAACGCTAATGTGCTCTACAAGGTGGTGGTGTTTATTAAAAATCATCTTCCTGCCATTTTCTAATCAACCACAGGGGTTTCCTTAGTTTTATAACTTGGCTCTTTACTAAGCCACAGAAATAACTGCTCACCTCTTTCTTGATACTTAATCCCCAGAAAATTGTGGTAGATGCCCTGGAAGGCTAGCCATTATTTCTGTGGGCTGTGGAAAGACCTAGATGGGGCCTTGGAGCTTGCAGGTGGCCTGGGGCAAAGGTGGGAGCAGGTGGAGGGTGGTCTCAGGCACTGCCTTGACTCTGCATCCCCCAGGTTCCCTGGATGACTGCTCTAGGCATGCAGGTTATTGCTTTTGCAAGTGACTTCTGTGCTGCATCGGTTGAGGGTGATCTTCGGAAGGCTACCTCGTATGAATGGGCTGGTTCCACAGGCCCTTAGGTTGCAAAGAGCAGAGTATCACTCAGGCCACCTTAAGTCACAGGATTTATTGTGAAGGGACATGGAACAAAAACTGCACTGGAACTTTTCCAGTAAGTTCTCAGGACCCAGCACAGTCACTTGGGTCTGCTCCTTTCTTCCCGCTCTGGACCTTCACCTCTCCCCAGACTGGCACCTCTGTCGCGGGGAGTGTCTGCCAACTACTGGCCAGTCTTTCCTGAATTCTCTCCTGCAGGCCCTGGAGGAAACCAGTCTGATTGGCTTTACTGGGGATACTTACTCCTTCGGGGGAGAGCCACTCCTATCAGGCCACGTCTCTGGGTCTGGTGGTGACCTCATCAGTTGAAAGACTGCCCTGTCACATTGTCATTCTTGATTGAATTGGTGGCCATCCTTTTGCAAGGAACAGCCTAAAGTTGCTTCCTGAAACGGCACTGTGGTTAGGGGAAGTTGTCTGTGGCAGGCACTGTTGAAGGCATATCCTGTTGGCACTGACATATTTGAGCCTGGTTGATGATAATGATGATAGCAACTAATATTTCTTGAGAGTGTACTGTGTGCTGGGTAACGGGCAGTATCTTCTTTAATCTGTATGTCCACCCTAGCAGGAAGATACTCATTTGAGATGCAGAACGAAGTTCAGAGAATCTTTAAAAGTGACTTGCCTAAGAGCACACAGCTGGGACACAAACCGAGGGCCGTCTGACTTCTGAACCCGTGTTCTTCGCCATGGCATCGTACCGCTTCTGCACAGCTGGAACTGATGTCACGAAGACCACACACACGTAAACAACAGTGTGATTGATTTATAGGGTATCACTTGTGTTTCTCACCTAGAATTTATTTCATCTTACTGGAGAAGAGACAGTTCTAACCAGTGTGGTAATCTGGTTTCTCAGCCCGCGGCAGATTCAAAGCCGTGAATTTAAAGAGAGAGGGATTCTTGCAGGCAGAGCTGGGAAGAAGGGACAGTTGGCAACCCAAAGGGAAGGAAGCAGGCCAGAAAGTGATAAAATGTAACACCCAGAAGAAGTAAAGAAGCCCTGCAATTTAAGAGCAGCTGGCCCAGAGCCCGAGTGTGTCCTACGGACTCCCCAGAAGCGTGCCTTTGAGTCTCGCCACCTAACACCGTGCCTGTCACCAACCAGAGCTTCTGTAAATATTTGATAAACTGTACGGTGGTACAGCACTGACCGGTGAGCCATCTCTTATGTACACTGGCCTTTGTTTAAGAAAGTAGAGGAACAAATAATGAACTTTGTAACTTTTTTGATCCCTATGGTTAAAATAAAATATTTTGGTGCCCCCTAAGATAAGCTCTCCGTTTGAAAGCTTATCTACCAAGCTTAGCAAGTTCCCCGAGGGCTCCGGATACAAGAGGTAGTTACATCCTTGGAGTCTGCATCAGAGTTCTGGTATTTGTTGCTAACTCAGATTTCTGGGGTTTTATAATACATATCAATACTTGAATGAGAAATATAAAGTTTTCTGGTATTGTCATGTGGGCCTGTGATGCTAGTTATTCTTGACCGACTAGTGTTCCAAATGACTTGGGCCCTGGGCTTCGGGAAAGAGTAGCCGCAGGTGTGGAATATGGAGGCTGGGAATTAGAGCAGGGGAGGCGTCCCTAAGGGGAGGAGGAGCCTCTAGTCTGTTGCTTGGAGGCTGCCCTGGTAGGTGTGTTGGGGCACATGTCCTGCTTTTTCTGCATTTCTAGGGATGCCCCGGATGGGAACTGATGGGTAGAGATCTGGAATGGATTTCGCATGTCCTCTATATATTCCAACACCCTGACAGATTGGTGGAAGTCATCCACAGCACCACTGATAAAAATAGGACCATGCCACTATCCTAGTTGAACTCACCCTGGAGGCTTCTCCTAATTCATTCCCACACTATGAAGGTGGGGTTGGTCCGGCTCTACCTGCCTTTGCATCCCCAGCCCCCTGGCAGAGCCTCATTCCTCTTTCTCCTCCATTTCCCCACATGCCCTCTTCTCTCTCTCAGAAAACTGTCCCCCAGCTTCATTTCATTTCTTCCAGTGTCACTTCCTTGATGCCCCAGGCTTGGTCACATTCTCCTGTTAATGGGCTCTTATAGAACAGTTAATACTTGCCACGGCTGTGTTTTTTTGTTTGTTTGTTTGTTTTTCCGGATGCGCAGGCTCAGCGGCCATGGCTCACGGGCCCAGCCGCTCCGCGGCATGTGGGATCTTCCCGGACAGGGGCACAAACCCGTGTCCCCTGCATCGGCAGGCGGACCCTCAACCACTGCGCCACCAGGGAAGCCCACGGCTGTGGTTTTTTCCATTTATTTAACTCTCTGTTTTTCTCTCTCCCCAGTAATTGTACGGGCCCTGAGGGGAGAATTCATGTTGTTTTTCATTAAATTTACTCAACAGATACTTATGAAGCACCTACTCTTTCCAGGCACTGGGGATTCAACAGTGAACCAAACAGACACACATCCCTGTCCCAGGATGGTCCCAGTGTAATGACTGGAGGCTTTTACCATGTCAGTTATGGCCTGTGTTAGAAGGTGCTTGATGCTGGGAAGAAAAGCAATATATGAAAAGGGGTGAAGGCAGTGGGTCTCAACCTGGGGAGCTTCTGGAAATGGGGCATGGGCTCTACTCCTGGCCAATCAGACTCTCTGGGGATGAAGTTCAGGTTTTTAAATAGCTCACCAGGTGATGTGAGAATGGGAATGGGGGGGTGGTTACAGTTTAAATATGGCGGGAAGGAAAGCTCTGTGGGGAAGGTGACATTGAACTCACTCACTGCTGTGTCTTCACAGCCTAGCACCATGCCTGACCCACCCATACTGGGCACTCAGTATTTGCTGGATAAATGAAAAAAAAATTACATTTATTTAACCAATCGGAATACTGTTGACCGTACGAAGTATTGGTTCTGCAGATGTCACTGTCTTTGGTTTACAGCCCAGGCCTTCCCGTGTTTCTTCCAAGTTCATCTTTTGATGATTTACCCAGAGTTTCTTTTCATCTTCAAAGGGGATGTTTCTTCCAATAACCTTTTTTCTTTTCTTTTCTTCCAAGGTAGTTTCTTTTCTTTCTTCTTCTTTCTTCCCTGTGCTGTTGGGTATGATATCGGTAAAAGCTAATTAAAATGAACTGACGGGCTTTACTGCATAGTGCGACTCTAAAGAATTTATTGCTACAGGAGAAGCCATGATGGTCTTTTTGTCATCTAATTTTAACAGTCTGTAGATATTGGGACTTTTTGTGCCCCCTTAATTGCAATTTTTCTCCCAAATGGTAGGTCAGATATAACTTTTGGCTTACATTTCCTGCTCAGGTTACATCCCAACTCTGTTAACTGATATTAATTATATATAGTAACAGAGTAACATAGCTTCATTGAGCTATCAGGCTTCTAATGAATTCGTATTGAGATTTATCATTTAATTAAAAAGCAAAGGGGAAAAAAAGCAAAGGGAAGGTGTTCAGTTGTTTCTCCCATTGGCCTCCATTTCCTGCATTTAAAATCTCCTGGCTTGTTGGTGTTAGTTAGCTTGTGGAATTGTATGGATATTACATAAACGTATTCAAGGTATATAGATTAAAAAGGAGAATGCACTGGATCCCAATTACTTGACTTCCTAGTAGGTCTTAAAAATGGATTTAGATTTGGTGGCAGTCGTATGACACTTGATTAACTATCAATTATGTTTTATGTTTTTACAAAGCTTGGTAAGGTCATTTTCCAAAATGATTTCTAGGTCTGTATATCTGAACCAATCTGAAAATCTAATCAGAGGGGATCTAATACCGAAATACTTTAGCTTTACTGAGAGGCAGAGAATCAATTTTTCTTGTAAACACCATTTCTTATATGCTATGTGCTCCTTTGAAATTCACACTGCATTAAAAAAGCTGCCTTAAGCAACACCTTTTACGATAACTGCATTTTTAAGTATGCAAGGGTAATGATGCACACCTGTAAATGTAGGGCAGTCAGTCTTTTACTGATTCAAAGACTGGAAACGTATAATATTTTCTGTATTTAGATTGTAGAGTTATATTACATGTTTTTAAAAAATTGAACAGTATTTTATATGAAGATAAAATTTAAGTACCTCAATGTTTACTACAGTTCAAAGAAAGAGTAGTATTTTCCTGCACTTATTTTATTTTTTTATAAATTTATTTATTTATTTATTTTTGGTTGCATTGGGTCTTCGTTGCCGCCCGTGGGCTTTCTCTAGTTGCGGGGAGCCAGGCTATTCTTCGTTGTGGTGCGTAGGCTTCTCATTGCGGTGGCTTCTCTTGTTGCAGAGCACGGGCTCTAGGCCTGCAGGCTAAAGTAGTTGTGGCTCGCGGGCTCTGGAGCGCAGGCTCAGTAGTTGTGGTGCCCGGGCTTAGTTGCTCCGCGGCACGTGGGATCTTCCTGGACCAGGGCTCGAACCCGTGTCCCCTGCATTGGCAGGCGGATTCTTAACCACTGCGCCACCAGGGAAGCCCCTGCACTTATTTTAGACTTAGCTATATCTAAGGAGTAACCCAAGTAGGACAAATGAGGGCAAAAAGGATTCAGTATCAAAATAACTTTTTTTAAATTGAGATATAATTGATATATAACATTGTATTAGTTTTAGGTGTACATCATAATGATTTTATATATATATATATATATCTCATATATATTGCCAAATATGTTATATATAGATATATTGTAAAATATTTTATATATACATATTGCAAGTGATATGTAAATATATATTAGCAATATGTATATGTTGTGAAATGATTACCACAATAAGTTTAGTTAATGTCCACACGTTTTTACAAATTTTTTTCTTGTGATGAGAATTTTGAAAACTTACTCTCTTGTTAATTATAGACACCATTACATCTCTAGGACTATTAATCTCATAACTGGAAGTTTGTACCTTTTGACCACCTTCACCTGTTGACTTCCCCGACACACACACCCCCAGCCCACTTCTGGCAACCAGCAATCTCTTCTCTGTGTCTTTGGGGGTTCTTTTTTGCATTCGTAAGTGGTGTTCAGATGGTGTTTGTCTTTCTCTGTCTGACTTATTTCACTTAGCATAATACCCTTAAGATCTGTGTTGTCCCAAATGGCAAGATTTCCTTCTTTCTTAAGGCCGAATAATATTCCATAGCGTATATACCATAGTTCCTTCATCTGTTCATCCATTGATGGATAATCAGGTTGTTGCCATGTCTTGGCTACTGTAAGTAACACTGTCAGAATAAATCTTAAGTTTCTATAAAAATAAGCTCAGAGATTGAGCACCCTTAAATTCCAAGTATGAAGTAGCTATTCTAGGGGGTGTTGGTGACTCTTTGAGCCTCCCTGGGCCTCAGTTTCTCTTAACTGGTTTTCCTGCACAGAGTCCTGTGAGCTCATCACCACTTGGGGCTGTCAGGTCTGTGCACACATGTGTATGTCTATGCATCTGTCCTTTGTTTGTCTGAGAAGGAGCCTGGTGTTCAATCATGCTGTCATGGTGTCAGTTTTATCTGGAGGGAGGAGAAATAAGATCATGGAAGTGACCTTAAAGGTCTAGTGTAACTCTTGTATTATATAGATAAGGAAGTAGAGATCCAGAGAAGTTGGGCAGTTTGCCCAAGGTCATGTAGCTGGTTGCGACAGAACAGGGAATGGAGCACATATCTCTTGACTTCCAGCCAAGTATGGCATGGAGGTCATGCACCCAGGCTCTGGAAACTAGGGGCTTGAACGTGGATGGTGGCTCTGCCACTAGCTGGGCACCTCACTTCTTTGCTTCCATTTCTTCACTTATAAAATGGGGATAATAATAACTCCTATTTCATAGGGTTGTTACTGTGAAGATTAAGTGAATGATATTACGTGTAAGATGCTTAGAACGGTGCTTGGTACATAGTAAGTACTCAGTCAGTAACCATTGTTACTGTCATTAACCTTCCTGTTCCATTAAACCACGTTAGTCTTGTCCAATTTCAGATTTACCATTTGTGTCTGTTTATCATTGTTTTCATTTCGTTTCTTCCATTGGACCTATCTGTTTACAGCTCATTATAACTATAGTGTGCAATGTGATACATTAGCTTACTAGTCACATAAAAGTTCAAGGTGGTTTGGCAAGTGCCCAGAATTCCAACCACCTGTTGTAACTGTTGCCAAAATACGATAGATTTTCATTTCTCAGAAGTTGTTCCACTGAGGGTGCAAATTATTAATATGACTTTATGTCTTTAAAACATTTTTTTTTTCCTTTTACCAAAGCACATATCATGTTTCCCACCTGTTCCGAGAAGCTGAGCAGTCACGTGGGTCTTCTTGTTCCTGCCTCTTGAAAAAACATTAAAACAGTGGCAGATGTGCCAGTGGCATCACCTGAAATGACTCTCTGAGCTAAACCTGCATGAGACAGAGAAGATAATACGATTTTTTTCTTCTCTTGCAATGCAAGGAGGCGAAAGAGCGATCCCATCACGATGGGGTACTTAGCAAATCGGGAAGCGATAACAGTGAATAACTTTCTACTTTCCGCAATTTGCATGGCTGTTAACAATTGATGGCTTTTCTTAGGACGGGTATTATCAGCTGCAGTGGGACCCAGACCTCTGGACCCTTTCTGCATATGCCAAGTTGAGGCAGTGTGTTACCTACCCTTGAGGATAAACTTCTAACAGCAGTCTGGGTTAACGTTAGGGAGGAGATTTTAGCCTGTGTTCTGAAGATCTGGGAGGTTTCAGACACATTGTAATTTATATTTTCATTCTTGCTCTTGGGAGACACAGCTGCAGTTAGGAACAAACACCTTGTAAGAGCTGTTCTGTAATAACCGTTTCTGCCACCAAATCCAGATGTGATCTGATTCCTACTGGATTCCACACTGGAGCAAGCCTTGCTGTGATGGAGATACACTGTGGGTCGCATCCTGTCCCTTGGCACTTTACCACATTCCCCCGACCCAAAAGCATGTTAGAACAGGATTATATCCTTGTCGTAAATCACAGAATCATATAGAGTGTTCCCTAACAGCTTTTGCAGAAGAGACTCTAGGGAACAGTTCATTAAGTATAAGTCAAGTGAGACCTTCTACCATAATTTCAAACATGACTGCAGACAGCAAGCAGTTGTGTATTTTACGTACAATAGCGACACTAGGCCTGCATTTATTTGTAGGTGGAGGAAATAGTCAAAATCCATTTTTTTTTTTCTGGGAACATTACTGTGTCAGTGTTGGATATTGTTTTCTACCAAGAATCAGATGCTTTTTTTTTTTTGTCCCCGTCTCCTTGTTGTCTCATTTCTTCCTCACAAGATAAAAATTGCCCTTCTTTCTCCCCGTAAGCTGACTTGCAGATTCAGGTAGCAGTTGAGATAAAAGTACCGTATCGTATTTCCAATTAACTCATTTAATTAGATGAGGTGAATTAATTGGATTTTTTGACATGTCTTTTATTAAAGTCTAAAATATTTGCTTTTGGAATTCCCAGGTACCGTGACTTGGGAGCTTTCTCAGTTTGCTCCTTGATTCAGGACTGGTGTAAGACGTGTCATTTGAAGCCTGTCATTTGAATTCCCCTTGGGGGTATAAAAGTGGCCTAGTGAGTTTTCAGATAGTGGAGCATAAATCAGCAGGCCCAGGGCATTCCCTGGTTATCACCAGGCTCACCAGCAGAAGCCTGGATTAAGCATTGCTCTGTCCACACACAGCAGATGAGATGGTAATCTAAGGGCTTGTTTCCATCACGTGTGGATGGACTCTCTGAAGTTTCTTTCCCCCCCTCTATTCTCTCACCCTGTATAATTTTAGGTGTCTGCAAGCTTTGAGGGGCCTCCTTATGTCCTGTCATTCAGGGCCTGGGGAAATTCTGGAATTTAGATTGCGGCAGTTTTAAATCATAGATCATTCTAAGATCTTGCATTATAATTATTTAGTTTTTGTCTCTCTAGGTGTATTCCTGGGTGTAGCTGGTTCATTCTCCTCTGTACGCCAGCGCTCACCCCCCACTGCAGTAGTTGGATTGATAGGTGTTTAGTTAAATCTTACTGCATTTGGTTAGCCCATTGTAGTCCTTTCTTTGGTTTAGAAATTCCAGAACCCAAACGGAGGTAAGACTATGGCATATTCTGGAATTTTTCATCTTTTAAAAAATCTTTTAGTTTTTAGTGTTTTAGTTTTAGTTTCCTTTAGTATCTGTCTTTTTCAAATATAGATCAAGGGGCCAGACCAAAAAATTTACTGGGATCAAAGTACATAACACCTCGTTTCATGGTGGAAAAATACCTGATAGGCTCTTTCTCTGCCATTTGACTCCAAACACCTTTTTTTTTTTTTTTTTTTTTTTTTGCGGTACGCGGGCCTCTCACTGCTGTGGCCTCTCCTGTTGCGGAGCACAGGCTCAGCGGCCATGGCACACGGGCCTAGCCGCTCCACGGCATGTGGGATCCTCCCGGACCGGGCCACGAACCCGTGTCCCCTGCATCGGCAGGCGGACTCTCAACCACTGCGCCACCAGGGAAGCCCAACTCCAAACATCCTTTGATCACAAAGTTGTTTGGATGTTTCATACTTTATGTTCTACTTGGACTTAAATCCGTAAGTCTTATCTCAAGACTTGTGTATTTGTTTTTTTATCTGTTTCCCTGGTATTAGCACAACACTGAGCATACAGTAGCCCCTCTAGAAATATTTGTTGAATGAGTGTCTTTTGGTCACGGTGGGCTGTAAGTGCAGAAAGAAAGACTTTTGGAACTTAATAGACTTCTTTCATTTTGTTTGGAATAAGCAACCCACAGGGGATGTTGAATAGAAAAAATAAGTTTACAAGAATTTCCTTCCCCCACCAACCACTTGAGGTTCAATATAATAGGAATGAAGTTAGAGATTCACCAAAATCAGGTGACAATTTGCAGCTTTGAAATAACTTGTGCCTCTGACTGTCACTTTAGCTATGAGTAGGTTCCCGGTCATAATTCTGTAATATCCCAAAAAGCCTGCTCTATGGACCTTGAACTGCACTCTATTGTCTAAGGCCTCAGTTTTTGGCCAGGTATAGTTTCTATTGCTTCAAAGCTCACTTCCTCCTGGAGTGCAGGCCAAGAGAGTGAAGTCCTTGTAGAGACTTGTGTTGGACCCTCCAGGCAACTCCACAAGAGAAGAACCCTCTGATCACTCCTTTGGTGTTTCGACTGGCCCCTCCAAGAAAGTGACCAACTGTCCTGGTCCCTGGGACCAGGACCAGAACCTCAGTCCCCATTGCCTGTTGATGAACGGGACACTGCATGCTGTGCTCAGCCAGCAGCTCATGGTGCCATCAGCTTTCCTGGAATCTAATCCCATAGCAGGGACCATACAGAGGAGGCCCAGGGGTACAGTTCTGTGGCCTCATCCACCAGGGGCAGTTTCCCACAGGTGGGCTGCAGCTTCCCACAGGTGGGCTGCAGCTTCCAGGGTTCATCCCTAGGCTACTTCGTTCTTTTTTACAGGCCTTCTGTTGCCACTTACGTCTCTGCAGAGCAGCTGCTGGCACCTCGCACTCCCACTTGACGAGGATGGATTTTACATACCTCTTTTTCCTGGGTACTCTCTAGCTGTTAACAAGGGACCATCAGAGGCCTTTCTTTGTGGCTGTCCACAAAAGCCCTCCCTGCAGTCTCAGACACCCCGCCCTACTCTCTGCTGCTTCCTTTTAGTCAGTCTTTTCTCAGTAACCCTCCCTCCCTCCTGTGAAGGCTGTGTTCACATGTGTGCACACGCGTGCACACACTCTCTCTTCCTGTTCCCTGATTCCCTAACCCTACGTCACCCCTCCTACTGCCATTCACATCAAGCTGTTCTAGCTCTTAAGGGTTATCTCAGAAGCTTGAGTTTACATTTAACTTTTAAGGGAGAGCCACCCAAGGGTACAGCGTAAACCATAATCCAGTGAACGTTTGGGAAATTTTCTTTTTGTGATTGCAGATTGCAGAAGTAATATTTGAGCATTGTTCAAAGTGCAAGCGTTATAGAAAGTGAAACTTACCTGTAACACACTCATATATCATCTTGAACGGTTGAGTGTATATTTCTTTTTTTCTAGGCAGGTGACATATTATTTATTTTCTTGAAAATAGGATTATTCTATACACACACACATATCTCCTCTGTAATTTCTTTTTCTTTTCTTTTTTTTTTTTGCGGTACGCGGGCCTCTCACTGCCGTGACCTCTCCCGTTGCAGAGCACAGGCTCCGGACGCGCAGGCTCAGCGGCCATGGCTCACGGGCCCAGCCGCTCCGCGGCATGTGGGATCTTCCCGGACCAGGGCACAAACCCATGTCCCCTCCATCGGCAGGCGGACTCTCAACCACTGCGCCACCAGGGAAGCCCTGTAATTTCTTTTTTTAATCACTGAATTATATATCAAGCATTGTGCCATGTCAGTACATATAAGCATCTCCCTCATTTTAACAGCTATAAGGTATTCCGTTGTGAAAATAATTCTTTGATGAGGTTACAGTAGAGTATAAAATGTGGCATTTGACTCCTGATCACAGTCTGTCTTTCTGTATATTTACCCTCCATTCTTGGTCTGAGAAAAAGGAATATACTAAGTATACTTTTAGCATAGTGAGTTTTTTTGGGGGGGATAACTAGTTTAAATGTTCTGTTTTCTCAGTTGTCCATACCTGTTTAAAAATCTATTTTAAAGGTTAAAAAGCCTTAGGATTTTAATTTCTTTTTTAAATATAAAAATAATATACAGTTTAGTTTGTCAGTTTAACTAAAGGACCAAAGTCCATTAACCGAAAAGGCATAAGTCTCATGTAAAGGAATAAAGGAAAGCTTTCCCAGAATGAGGACTACTCTGAGATTCAGAGTTGCAGACAGTGAAATTTGGGGTATGACCCCTTAAATAAGTGTGATTCGGAAAAGGTTTCTAGCACTACTTCACATAGTGCTTTCAAAATGTCTGTTTATTTTCTCTCTTGGCACAAGTGAGTACAAATCATAACTGGCTAGATGATATCAAAGTCTGGGACCAGGGTAGAGAGTGGGTCTTATTCTGATTTGATCAAAAGCAAACAAAGCAAAAGCAAGTGGAAAAAAAGTTAAAATTTTCTCATTGTGGGACTAAAATGCTACATGCTGAATTTTCACTTTCTGATTAGAACTGACAGTTAAACAGATATGATTTATGTCTTAGGGGTCAGGAAGAAACTGTCAAATTTTAGTTTGACTGTCGTTTCTCTGTCTTCCCCACTTTTTTTTTTTTCTTAGGCTTGGCTGTATTAATCAGATAGAAGCCACTGTTTGACATGTCCTTCTGTGGTGTTTGTAGATTAAGTCAGAACCGTGCCAAAAATCACTTGGCATTTTTCCAGTGGAGCAGAAACGAACCTGGTTCATTCCATCTCAACAGCTTTACCCAAATGGTAGAGTAGACCTGCCTGATTTCAAAAAGGAGGGCTAATGTGGGGTCTGGTTTAATACAGGTGCCATTTTTCCCCCTTCACCTCCAGGGTTTATGTTTCCGTGAACATATTGGCTTTAATTTACCCCAAACAAGCCTATGAATGACCTTGCGGTAGTATCTGTTGCTGATTTCAACTCCCAAGTAAGAAGCCAGGGAATGTTTTCTTTCTCAGCTCAGCAAAGAGGGGAAGGGGGCTCTTCTGCAGTTGCTTTTCGATGCATTTACTTTCTACCTGCTGGCTTCAAACAGTATTAATTTTTATGTGCTCCTTGTGCATTGTGTTTAATTAAAAGCAGTTCTATTCGCAGAGGTACTTGTATGATTTTTTTCCCCCTGAAATGAATAAAACAAATAGGCATCTGGTATTTGTTTTGTATAATACAATCCCCATAAAATGAAGAGTAATGAAACATAATGATCTGTAAAGGCTTGTTTTGTAAGCCTGAGAATGGGCTTGTTTCTACCAGCTTTTTAAATTCTACTCGTACAATAAAGAATCCCTTTGTACATTAATACATAACAACAATAACAACAAAAGCTTCCCAATTAAACGCATGAATCCAACTTATCTTTTATTAAACACATTTTTTTTTTCTGTTATAGTGTGGATGACAAAAGTTTGTCATGTGTTTACCTAGTTTACCTAGTTTTCTCTGTAGGTAAACACATTGGTCTGAATATTAGGAAATATTCACTTCCTGTTTGATAGTCTGTTCAATTGGTATAGCTATATTTATTGTTTTTTCCCCATCATTAAAGAAACAATGTTATATCAGGTGTTGATTTTTTTTGTGTGTGTGTTCTGGTTAACTGGGTTTTATTGGTTTGTTTTTTTTTGTTTTGTTTTTGATTTTTTTTTGCAGGTCACAGACCACTCTGTAGATTCTAAAACCTTCCTTTCAAAAAAGTGCACGTCAAACTTTTGCATACATTTTGATAGGGTTTCCATATTTTCTGATCTTTGGGTAAAGACCCCTGCCAATGCCTGATAATTATTTTGAAAACTGTAGTTATAATATGAAGCTAAGGGACTTCCCTTGGTGGTCCAGCGTTTAAGACTTTGCCTTCCAATGCAGGGGGTGCAGGTTTGGTCCCTGGTCGGGAGCTAAGATCCCACATACCTGGTGGCCAAAAAAAAAAACAAACCCAAACAGAAAACAGAAGCAATATTGTAACAAATTAAATAAAGACTTTAAAAATGGTGCACATCAAGAAAAAAAATATCTGAAGCTAAACTGTTACCTTCAGTATATGAATATCTGATGAAAGGAATTTGCTCAATGGTTTTGCAGCATTGGATTTAATTTCAGGGTTGGGCTTCTTTCTAGGAATGGAGGAGTACTCCTGTCTGAGAAAAAAAAACCCTCAGATTTTGGGAAGTATAAAAATTATTAATTCAGAGATGGATTTGCTGTCACATTGGATGGTAGTGCCTATATCCCTGGGGGCTCCTGTTCCCAAGACTGTTTTTATTGTTCCTATCCACTGCTGGGCATGAGCCTTGAAGTGGTGGATTCATCCTCTGAGGTTGTGTGTCCATTGCTGTAAGAATAAAAGAAGCAGTAACAAAATCATGCAGTGCAGTATTTCACAGTGACAGTTTTATGTGGTTGTGTGATGCTACAGAGTATTGTATGTGACATCAACCCTTTTCTTTTGAGTCAAAGCCCAGGGTTTTATTGGAGAAGGGAGGCTTCAGAAATAACTGAGTCTACCACAAAATTAAGCCCCTAAATAGTTATCCCATTCGGTCTACTATTAAACTAACTGCTTACAGGAAGTAGTAAAGTACATATATCTATTATATAGTACCTACACTTATATCCAGCTTGAGTAATGATTTCTAATTCTAGACTTCTAACCCTTTTTTACCTTACCTTTTGGCACTGAAATTATACTGAAACATTCATATTATTGTGAGTGCGGGTGAATTAAAAAGACTTAATACTTGGTTTCTCTGTTGTCATCTACTGGAGAATGAATAGCTTAAAATAAGAGCATCAGTTCCTCATCCAAAGGGAGGCTGAATATTCCAATTCTAGATCGGCAGTTACTTTGTGTGCTTATTTGAAATACCATTTTTGAACATACTTGGCAACTTAAAGTACCCAATTAGAAAGCCCTGTGGAAAGAGGAAGTCTGCGGATGTGCAATTAGTCCTTAGGATTCAGAGCATTTCCTTTATGTGTGGAAGGCCATAATATGAAATCACTGGACACAGTAGCTTTATGCCAGGAGCTTAGAATAGAAGGCATTTTCAGGATGGATTATTTCTGTACTCTGGCTCTTAAAATGGTTTACCTGAAGAGGCTTCCAACTCTGTAAAAATACTGATGGTGTGAAAAAAATTTGGTTCTGTGCTTTCACAAAATTTTAGGTGATTGATAACCATAAGTAGCCATGTAACACACAATATACAACCATTATACAAGAGTTGCTTAAGTTCCTAGACTCTTTTTCTGATTGACAACCTCACTCCTCCCACCTTTTATTTTATTTTTAAAGAGATAAGGGTTAGGTGCCAGAGAATTTGCCAGATATGGTATTGTTCCTTACAAAATAATTCAGTCTCACTGGGTAGAGCCAGAGGAGCTGTACATTCTGAGATTATTTATAGTGTGTATGATCGACTCCAAACACACACTAAGCATTTAATAGCTTTCCTTATTAACAAGTCAGATTCACCTAAGGGATGTTATTCTTTTATTTTTCTGGTGATTGAACTGTTCCTTTAAAATAGATCATCAGGGAAGATATAGAGTGACACAAAATTTGTTGGCAGTGAAAATGCAGGACAGATAAGCCTTTTCGTTTTAAATGCTTTGCAACAGAAAAGATTCATTTTATTTAAGTAAAAACACTGCTTTTTGCCTTAGTGAAGTCACATACACACCTGAGTAACACAGTATAGCTAAGTGTATGTGAACATGTGTCTTTTATTTGCCAATTATATAATAGATGCCTTTCATTAAAGTTTGCAGGAAAGTGAATGTCTATTAAGCAAATCCTTTTTCCCTGTAACTTCTGTTGTAGAAATGGTGTTGTCTTCCACTCGGCTGTGAATGTAATGTGTTCTCAGGTAAGAATACCAAGAAGAAAGAAAGAAAGGGGGGGGGCGGTGGAGAGGGGAGAAGAGAGAAAAACCCTTTCAATACCATAAATATAAAGGAAACATGAACTTTCCGATGAAGCTTCTGACTGATGCTCAAAGTATAGACTGTCATAGTGTCATAGTTAAGCTGTGTAGTATCCCAATTCTGAAGGTGTTGCCCTTTTTCTTCACCCTTCCTCCCATTGTTCCCTTGAGAGAGAGAACCGTCACCAAGGATTTAAGCTAATAGGTTATTTTAACAGCCTCAGCATCCGTGTCTCTGTACTGTATAAACTTGACCTGCAGGTGTTGTTTTGTTAACTTGAAGATGTAAGTTGGATATACTCACCTCTTTCCAAAAACATTTTCTCCTAACCCTTCACCAGTTTGTTCCAAGATCTTTGCATGAGGAGTGTTGGTGGGTGACGCATAATGCCTAGTGGTTGAAACACCCACACTGTTAGCGATAGAATCTCATCTCAGTTCCTTTCAATTAAACGTCTATTGTGGTGCAGTGTGGATTGTAGAAGGCCCTCCTTTGGGCCCCCAGCCTAAATACCTGACATGGATTAAACACTAAGTGTGCATCATCGGGAGGGAACTATGCTTAACACACACCGTCTCATCTAATCCTTGCAAAGGCTCCGCATGGTATATATTAGGCCAGTCTCTATTTTACAGGACAGTGAGGCTTAGACTTGTTAAATGATTTGCCCAGAGTCACTCAAAGAATAAGGCAGGGTCAGCATTTGACCCCAGCTCAGATTGGGCTCTGGACCCTGGATGCGTAACTAACACCACACCCCAGGTCTCAGCCTGGGCTATGCTTTCAGAGTCATCCAGGGACTTTGCAAAATACTGATATGCAAGGATTCAGCATCTCAAGGAGCTGGACTCTGGGCGTTTGTGTCTTGAAGGTTTCACCAGTGACCCTGATGCTCTGTCAGGCAGCCTTGACAATGGCTGAATTCTGTTTAACACGCCCAGTTTAGTTTCATGCTTGGTTGTTGAACTGCTGAACAAAGATCTGATCCCCACGATCCTGGAGACTATAGTCAGGTCAGGGAGATGGATGCAGGGTGCTTGGAATCTGCAATGTGCCAGGCTCGTTCAGAAGTCTTTAAATTTCAAACTTGATTCTTAGATGACTCAAGTTCAGAGTTTAGCTAAAGGCATTGTTTTATATATACCACAAGGAATTTTATCAAATTATATACTTACTGTAAGGGGGAAAGTCTTTCTCTCCATCTGCCAAATTCCACCAGTTCTGCTACTGATTGGTCTTGCCAATCAGCTCTAGGAGGTACAAAAATTTCTTGAGCCGTAATTACTGTACTCCATTGCATATCCTGGTAACACAGATTAAAACACTGATTGGAAGAGAAGTTTAATCATTGGTGCTACCCTCACTCTTCTGAGATTTCAGGTTTCTTTCCCTCACCACCAACTTAATTCTTTGTTCTCTGTTTTCAATTTCAGAAGAACTTTGGAATGTGTGAGAGAAATTAAAATGAAGTTGGGAGAACCAGCAAACATGTCACTGGTGGTGTGGGTATAGGGACAACTTGTGAGAAAGTTATTTGAAGCTGCATTTTTTAAAATGTGGTCAGCTCATTATGCAGTATTGTAATTACATTTAGCTGCACATGGGGTCTTGCACTGCGTTTTCTGTAAGTTTGGAACTTTTTGGTTTAAGAGAATATTGACACCCACATTTTAAAAAATTAGCCCATCTTTTTCTTGCTAAAAGAAGCCATAGGCATCTGACAAAAGGTCCCTGTTTTAGCATACTCAGTCTTACTATGACTTTACAATGGTTTTCTTTCTGGAGAGTTTTATTCACATTGGTATGATTGAGAAACAGCAGATAGGTCTTATTGGGAAAAAATGTAGAATGTTTCAAATAATAAAGTCAGAAGATTTCTAGTTGTAATCTTAAGACGTCTTCTCATGGCGTCTAGTTTTAGAAACATATTTTTCTGCCAGGTGTGAAGAACAATGCTTCTTAGGACGATGGTGAGACTTACCACATGAGATTGTCCTTTTTTGCATTGTATTATGGTGCATGATGGGAAGGTTTAGAAATAAACACACCCCTGGACACAACAGGATTCCGTTAAGACATTCACTATTTTTAATGCACTTTGCTATTTTGGGCCTGTCATGTTCTTTTTGCATGAGAAAAGCCATCCACTTGCCTTAGTCTGAGGTCAGATACAGTCCTCATTTCTCTATAATGGACTTGATGATGTTATGGTTTTAAAATAACTAAAAATTAACATTTCTTGTCCCCAGGATTATGATGGCAGCCCTCTATCATTTTTATGCTACTAATCACACTCCTCTTTTCAAGAACTACCCCCCTCCCCTGGAAGTTAATGACATCACTTAATACACCTAAGTAATACCTGGCTGGACTCCTGTAATGTTTTGTTTTGTTCTCAGCTTTTGTGACAGTGTTAAGAGGAAGGCAAGTAGTGTAGAGGTTGGGCTGAAAGAGGAGAAAATGGAGCAGTTAGAATCCCCCAGGGACAGAGTAAGAGCTTGTTAATACATTAGTGGTGGGAGGGCTCGTGCAGAAGATACCACTGTACAATTAAATGGGGGCTATTAAAAGCACGCCTGCGTCAATTCATTACATGACAGTTGTGATTTCTTTGTAAGCTCCTTTCCGTTTTTCTCCTCCTGGGACTCAGGAATGCAAAGACTGTCAGGGAAGAGCCACAGTCACTTAGATGCTCGCTCCCTCACTCCCTACCTTGGCTGATAGATGAAAACACTTCATGAGGGTAAAGCACCCCCCCCCATACCTATTTTCATCTGTAGACAATGGGGATGAAGGTAGGGCATCCTGGGGGACCATCTGTTGGTGTGCTCCAAAGTGCACTAGGCTTTATAAGCAGATACCTGTGTAGAAGAAATCTGCTTGGCGATAAAACCAAGTGAGTTTTGTGGGAAATTTTGGGTTAGAACCTTTTTACTCCAAAAGAACACTGAATTTTGTATTTGTCAATCTTATGTAAAAAACTTCAAAAATGTTTCTTTCTTAGGAAAATGATGTGTTTTAAAAATCAGTTGGAATCTGATTACCTGTATCACTTAGAACTTTAAGGCTTGAGTTTAGTGTTAAGCGTGTTGGATATCAAATGGCATAGTAAACATTCTGACCTGGCATCTTTATTTCATGTCACTTAACTATCTAAGAATATCCCACCTCCCACCGCCACCCCCCGCCCCGTTTCCTTATGGGTAAAATGGGATTCTATAATAGTATATGTCTTATTATCATTGCTTTGTGAGATTGAATGAGATACAGAATGGAAAGCGTTTAGCACAGTGCCTGGCACAGGATAAGTGCCCCCTAAATATTAACTACTTTTTTTTTTTTTTTTAACATCTTTATTGGAGTATAATTGCTTTACAATGGTGTGTTAGTTTCTGCTTTATAACAAAGTGAATCAGTTATACATGTACATATATCCCCATATCTCTTCCCTCTTGCATCTCCCTCCCTCCCTATCCCACCCCTCTAGGTGCTCACAAAGCACGGAGCTGATCTCCCTGTGCTATGCGGCTGCTTCCCACTAGCTGTCTATTTTACGTTTGGTAGTGTATATATGTCCATGCCACTCTCTCACTTTGTCCCAGCTTACCCTTCCCCCTCCCCATATCCTCAAGGCCATTCTCTAGTAGGTTTGCGTCTTTATTCCTGTCTTGCCCCTGGGTTCTTCATGACCATTTTTTTTTTTTACAGTCCATATATATGTGTTAGCATACATATTTGTTTTTCTCTTTCTGACTTACTTCACTCTGTATGACAGACTCTAGGTCCATCCACCTCACTACAAATAACTCAATTTTGTTTCTTTTTATGGCTGAGTAATATTCCATTGTATGTATGTGCCACATTTTCTTTATCCATTCATCTGTCAATGGACACTTAGGTTGCTTCCATGTCCTGGCTATTGTAAATAGAGCTGCAGTGAACATTGTGGTACATGACTCTTTTTGAATTATGGTTTTCTCAGGGTATATGCCCAGTAGTGAGATTGCTGGGTCATATGGTAGTTCTATTTTTAGTTTTTTAAGGAATGTCCATACTGTTCTTTATAGTGGCTGTATCAATTTACATTCCCACCAACAATGCAAGAGGGTTCCCTTTTCTCCACACCCTCTCTGCATTTATTGTTTGTAGATTTTTTTTTTTTTTTTTTTCCGGTATGCGGGCCTCTCACTGTTGTGGCCTCTCCCGTTGCAGAGCACAGGCTCTGGACGCGCAGCTCAGGGGCCATGGCTCACAGGCCCAGCCACTCCGCGGCATGTGGGATCCTCCCGGACCGGGGCACGAACCTGTGTCCCCTGCATCGGCAGGCAGACTCTCAACCACTGCGCCACCAGGGAAGCCCTGTTTGTAGATTTTTTGATGATGGCCATTCTGACCAGTGTGAGATGATATCTCATTGTAGTTTTGATTTGCATTTCTCTAATGATTAATGATGTTGAGCATCCTTTCATGTGTTTGTTGGCAATCTGTATATCTTCTTTGGAAAAATGTCTATTTAGGTCTTCTGCCCATTTTTGGATTGGGTGGTTTGGTTTTTTGATATTGAGCTGCATGAGCTGCATGTAAATTTTGGAGATTAATCCTTTGTCAGTTGCTGCATTGGCAAATATTTTCTCACATTCTGAGGGTTGTCTTTTTGTCTTGTTTATGGTTTTCTTTGCTGTGCAAAAGCTTTTAAGTTTCATTAGGTCCCATTTGTTTATTTTTTATTTCCATTTCTCTAGGAGGTGGGTCAAAAGGGATCTGGCTGTGATTTATATCATAGAGTGTTCTGCCTATGTTTTCCTCTAAGAGTTTTATACTATCTGGCCTTATATTTAGGTCTTTAATCTATTTTGAGTTGATTTGTGTGTATGGTGTTAGGAAGTGTTCTAATTTCATTCTTTTACATGTGGCTGTCCAGTTTTCCCAGCACCACTTATTGAGGAGGCTGTCTTTTCTCCATTGTATATTCTTGCCTCCTTTATGAAAGATAAGGTGACCATATTTATCTCTGGGCTTTCTGTCCTGTTCCATTGATCCATATTTCTGTTTTTGTGCCAGTACCATACTGTCTTGATTACTGTAGCTTTGTAGTATAGTCTGAAGTCAGGGAGCCTGATTCCTCCAGCTCTGTTTTTGTTTCTCAAGATAGCTTTGGCTTTTCAGGCTCTTTTGTGTTTCCATACAAATTGTGAAATTTTTTGTTCTAGTTCTGTGAAAAATGCCATTGGTAGTTTGATAGGGATTGCATTGAATCTGTAGATTGCTTTGGGTAGTATAGTCATTTTCACAATGTTGATTCTTCCAATCCAAGAACATGGTATATCTCTCCATCTATCTGTGTCATCTTTAATTTCTTTCATCAGTGTCTTATAATTTTCTGCATACAGGTCTTTTGTCTCCTTAAGTAGGTTTATTCCTAGATATTTTATTCTTTTTGTTGCGATGGTAAATGGGAGTGTTTTCTTAATTTCACTTTCAGATTTTTCATCATTAGTGTATAGGAATGCAAGCGATTTCTGTGAATTAATTTTGTTTCCTGCTACTTTACCATATTCATTGATTAGCTCTAGTAGTTTTCTGGTAGCATCTTTAGGATTCCCTATGTATAGTATCATGTGATCTGCAAACAGTGACAGCTTTACTTCTTCTTTTCCGATTTGGATTCCTTTTATTACTTTTTCTTCTCTGATTGCTGTGGCTAAAAATTCCAAAACTGTGTTGAATAATAGTGGTTAGAGTGGACAACCTTGTCTTGTTCCTGATCTTAGAGGAAATGGTTTCAGTTTTTCACCATTGAGAATGATGTTGGCTGTGGGTTTGTCATATATGGCCTTTATTATGTTGAGGAAAGTTCCCTCTACGCCTACTTTCTGGAGGGTTTTTATCATAAATGGGTGTTGCATTTTGTTGATAGCTTTCTCTGCATCTATTGAGATCATCATATGGTTTTTCTCCTTCAGTTTGTTAATATGGTGTATCACATTGATTGATTTGCCTATATTGAAGAATCCTTGCATTCCTGGGATAAACCCCACTTGATCATGGTGTATGATCCTTTTAATGTGCTGTTGGATTCTGTTTGCTAGTATTTTGTTGAGGATTTTTGCATCTGTGTTCATCAGTGATTGGCCTGTAGTTTTCTTTCTTTGTGACATCTTTGTCTGGTTTTGGTATCAGGGTGATGGTGGCCTCGTAGAATGAGTTTGGGAATGTTCCTCCCTCTGCTATATTTTGGAAGAGTTTGAGAAGGATAGGTGTTAGGTCTTCTGTAAATGTTACATAGAATTCGCCTGTGAAGCCATCTGGTCCTGGGCTTTTGTTTGTTGGAAGATTTTTAATCACAGTTTCAATTTCAGTGCTTGTGATTGGTCTGCTTATATTTTCTATTTCTTCCTGGTTCAGTCTCAGAAGGTTGTGCATTTCTAAGAATTTGTCCATTTCTTCCAGGTTATTCATTTTTTTGGCATATAGTTGCTTGTAGTAATCTCTCATGATCCTTTGTATTTCTGCAGTGTCAGTTGTTACTTTTCCTTTTTCATTTTTGATTCTGTGGATTTGAGTCTTCTCCCTTTTTTTCTTGAGTCTGGCTAATGTTTTATCAATTTTGTTTCTCTTCTCAAAGAACCAGCTTTTAGTTTTATTGATCTTTGCTGTAGTTTCCTTCATATCTTTTTCACTTATTTCTGATCTGATCTTTATGATTTCTTTCCTTCTGCTAACTTCGGGGTATTTTTGTTTTTCTTTCTCTAATTGCTTTAGGTGTAAGGTTAGGTTGTTTATTTGAGATGTTTCTTGTTTCTCCAGGTAGGATTGTATAGCTATAGACTTCCCTCTTAGAACTGCTTTTGCTGCATCCCATAGGTTTTGGGCCATAGTGTTTCCATTGTCATTTGTTTTTAGGTATTTTTTTATTTCCTCTTTGATTTCTTCAGTGATCTCTTGGTTATTAAGTACTGTATTGTTTAGCCTCCATGTGTTTGTATTTTTTATAGAGTTTTTCCTGTAATTGATATCTAGTCTCATAACATTGTTGTCAGAAACGATACTTGATACGATTTAATTTTCTTAAATTTACCAAGGCTTGATTTGTGACCCAAGGTATGATCTATCTTAGAGAATGTTCCATGAGCACTTGAGAAGAAGGTGTATTCTGTTGTTTTTGGATGGAATGTCCTATAAATATCAATTAAGTCCACCTTGTTTAATGTATCATTTAAAGCTTGTGTTTCCTTATTTTCATTTTAGATGATCTCTCCATTGGTGAAAGTGGGGTGTTAAAGTCCCCTACTATGACTGTGTTACTGTCGATTTCCCCTTTTATGGCTGTTAGTATTTGCCTTATGTATTGAGATGCTCTTATGTTGGGTGCATAAATATTTTCTAGTGTTATATCTTTTTCTTGGGATTGATCCCTTCATCATTATGTAGTGTCCTTCTTTGTCTCTTGTAATAGTCTTTGTTTTAAAGTGCATTTTGTCTGATATGAGAATTGCTACTCTAGCTTTCTTTTGATTTCCATTTGCATGGAATATCTTTTTCCATCCCCTTACTTTCAGTCTGTATGTGTCCCTAGGTTTGAAGTGGGTCTCTTGTAGACAGCTTATATATTGGTCTTGTTTTTGTATCCATTCAGACAGTCTATGTCTTTTGGTTGGATCATTTATCCATTTAAATTTAAGGTAGTTATCTATATGTATCTTCCTATTACCATTTTCTTAATTGTTTTGGGTTTGTTATTGTAGGTCTTTTCCTTCTCTTGTGTTTCCTGCCTAGAGAAGTTCCTTTATCATTTGTTGTAAAGCTGGGTTGGTGGTGCTGAATTCTCTTAGCTTTTGCTTGTCTGTAAAGGTTTTAATTTCTCTGTCAAATCTGCATGAGATCCTTGCTGGGTAGGGTAATCTTGGTTGTAGGTGTTTTCCCTTTCATCACTTTAAGTTTGTCCTGCCAGTCCCTTCTGGCTTGCAGAGTTTCTGCTAAAAGATCAGCTGTTAACCTTATGGGGATTCCCTTGTATGTTATTTGTTGTTTTTCCCTTGCTGTTTTTAATATTTTTTCTTTGTATTTAATTTTTGATAGTTTGATTAATATGTGTCTTGACATGCTTCTCCTTGGATTTATCTTGTATGGGACTCTCTGTGCTTCCCGGATTTGATTAACTATTTCCTTTCCCATATTAGGGAAGTTTTCACCTATAAGCTGTTCAGATATTTTCTCAGTCCCTTTCTTTTTCTCTTCTTCTTCTGGGACCCCTATAATTCGAATGTTGGTGCATTTAATGTTGTCCCAGATGCTGCTGAGACTGTCCTCAATTCTTTTCATTTTTTTTTTCTTTATTCTGCTCTGCGGTAATTATTTCCTTTATTTTATCTTACAGGTCAGTTACCGTTTTCTGCCTCAGTTATTCTGCTATTGACCCCTTCTAGAGTATTTTAAATTTCATTTATTGAGTTGTTCATCGTTGTTTGTTTCATCTTTAGTTCTTCTAGGTCCTTGTTAAATGTTTCTTGCATTTTGTCCATTCTCTTTCCAAGATTTTGGATCATCTTCAGTATCATTACTCTGAATTCTTTTTCAGGTAGGCTACCTATTTCCTCTTCGTTTGGTCTGATAGGTTTTCACCTTGCTCCTTCATCTGCTGAATGTTTCTCTGTCTTCTCATTTTGCTTAACGTACTGTGTTTGGGGTCTCCTTTTCGCAGGCTGCACGTTTTTAGTTCGCATTGTTTTTGTTGTCTGTCCCCAGTGGCTAAGGTTGGTTCAGTGGGTTGTGTAGCCTTCCTGGTGGAGGGGTCTAGTGCCTGTGTTCTGGTGGATGCGGCTGGATCTTGTCTTTCTGGTGGGCAGGTCCACGTCTGGTGGTGTGTTTTGGGGTGTCTGTGGACTTATTATGATTTTAGGCAGCCCCTCTGCTAATGGATGGGGTTGTGTTCCTGTCTTGCTCATTGTTTGGCATAGGGTGTCCAGCACTGGAGCTTGCTGGTCATTGAGTGGAGCTGGGTCTTAGCGTTGAGATGGAAATCTCTAGGAGATTTTCGCTGTTTGATATTACATGGAGCTGGGAGGTCTCTTGTGGACCAATGTCCTGAACTTAGCTGTCCCACCTCAGAGGCACAGCCCTGACAGCTGGCTGGAGTACCAACAGCGTATCATCCACATGGCTCAGAATAAAAAGGAGAAAAAAAGAAAGAAAGAAAGAAGAAAAAATAAAATAAAGTTATTAAAAGAAAAAATAATTATTAAAAAAATTTAAGTAATAAAAAAAAAAGAGAGCAACCAAACCAAGAAACAAATCCACCAACGATAACAAGCGCTAAAAAGTATACTAAAACAAACAAACAAACAAAAAACCGGACAGAGAGAACCGTAGGACAAATGGTAAAAGCAAAGCTATACAGACAAAATCACACACAGAAGCATACACATTCACACTCACAAAAAAGAGAAAAAGGAAAAAAATATATATATCGTTGCTCCCAAAGTCCACCTCCTCAGTTTGGGATGATTCGTTGTCTACTCAGGTATTCCAGAGATGCAGGGTACATCAAGTTGATTGTGGAGATTTAATCCACCGCTCCTGAGGCTGCTGGAGGAGATTTCCTTTTCTCTTTGTTTGCACAGCTCCTGGGGTTCAGCTTTCGATTTGGACACGCCTCTCCGTGTAGGTCGCCTGAGGGCGCCTGTTCTTCGCTCAGACAGGACGGGGTTAAAGGAGCAGCTGATTCAGGGGCTCTGGCTCACTCAGGTCGGGTGGAGGGAGGGGTACAGAGTGCGGGGCGAGTCTGCGGCGACAGCGGCCGGCTGGACGTTGCACCAGCCTGAGGCGTGCTGTGCGTTCTCCCGGGTATGTTGTCCCAGGGTCACAGGACCCTGGCAGTGGCGGGCTGCACAGGCTCCCAGGGAGGTGTGGATAGTGACCTGTGCTCGCACACAGGCTTCTTGGTGGCGGCAGCAGCAGCCTTAGCGTCTCATGCCCGTCTCTGGGGTCTGCGCTTTTAGCCGCGGCTCGCGCCCGTCTCTGGAGCTCCTTTAAGCAGCACTCTTAATCCCCTCTCCTCACGCACCAGGAAACAAAGAGGGAAGAAAACGTCTCTTGCCTCTTCGGCAAGTCCAGACCTTTTCCCGGACTCCCTCCCGGCTAGCCGTGGCGCACTAGCCCCCTTCAGGCTGTGTTCACGCCGCCAACCCCAGTCCTCTCCCTGCGCTCCGACCGAAGCCCGAGCCTCAGCTCCCTGCCCGACCCGCCCCGGCGGGTGAGCAGACGAGCCCTCAGGCTGGTGAGTGCTGGTCGGCCCTGATCCTCTGTGCGGGAATCTCTCTGCTTTGTCCTCTGCACCCCTGTGGCTGCGCTCTCCTTCGTGGCTCCGAAGCTGTACCCCTGCGCCGCTCGCAGTCTCCGCCCACAAAGGGGCTTCTAGTGTGTGGAAACCTTTCCTCCTTCACAGCTCCCTCCCACTGGTGCAGGTCCCGTCCCTATCCTTTTGTCTCTGTTTTTTCTTTTTCCCTACCCGGGTACGTGGGGAGTTTCTGGCCTTTTGGGAAGTCTGAGGTCTTCTGCCAGCGTTCAGTAGGTGTTCTGTAGGAGTTGTTCCACGTGTAGATATTTTTCTGATGTATCTGTGGGGAGGAAGGTGATCACGTCTTACTCTTCCGCCATCTTGAAGCTCCTCTCCTCCCATGCACTCACTGTCACGGGCTCTTGCTCCAATTCAACTACTATTATTATCAATTTAATTTTAGGACCCCACCCCCCTGAAAAAAAGACAAGTGGTCTCATCTACCTATTGAAGGGTAAGACTGTGAGGAAGCTGAGACCTAGAGATGATGTATTAGTTAGTAGAAGAGCCAGAATTAGAATTCAAATCTATGGACTTCCCTGGTGGTGCAGTGGTTAAGCATCCGTCTGCCAATGCAGGGGACATGGGTTTGATCCCTGGTCTGGAAAGATCCCACATGCCGTGGAGCAACTAAGCCTGTGTGCCACAAGTACTGAAGTCCGTGCACTTAGAGCCCAGGCTCCTCAGTAAGAAAAGCCCCCACAATGAGAAGCCCGTGCACCGCAAAGAAGAGTTGCCCATGCTCATGGCAACTGGAGAAAGCCCGCGTGCAGCAACGAAGACCCAATGTACCCAAAAATAAATAAAATAAATTAAAAAGAAAAATGAATCCAAATCTATGTCTTCCCATTGGACTATAGTAGTGTCTCCCATAGTATGAGGCTGTTCTGTATTTTGTAAAGGAGGATGTATGTGCTCTATTGAATTCTGCCTCATTTTCCTGGGTATTACACAGCTCATAGGGATTGTATGAACTTCTCCATTTGGCCTCAACCCCTTTTCCAGCCCCTATTATTACATATGAGGTATGACTTTTATTTATTTAAGAATATAGTTTTAAGTTTTCCATTGCTCAGGTTCTTTTGGGGGCAGAAATCCCTGCTCTTTTGAAGGTATTATCATTGAGTTTTAAAAGAAGTACCTTCAGAGAAAAATTCATCCTTTTTGATTATGCCCGAGGCCTGCAGAACACCATTTAAACAAGTGATAAAAAAAAAAAAAGGACAAGTATTTGATTAAAACCAATCTCCCCTTAAAGACTAATGTTTCAGTCTCCATCAGGCCTTCCTCAAGGGAACTTCAGTGTGTTTCGCTGATGGCCAGATCCAGTTTATGGGGAGGTAAAAGAAAAGGCAATTATTTAAAAAATTCATCTGTTAACTCACAGACTTGATATATTGTATCTAAAAAGTGATGTTAGATAATAGATGTCCCAGTGCTTAAATGGTTTTGCCCTACCATCTTACGGGATAACCTGAACGAACTTTTTGGCCAACCCAGTACTTCAGGGAAACAGCTATTTCATCAGGTTTCAGGATGGCGTGAAGTTCTCACTGATAAATGGCATTGACAGGTGAGTGACATTCATCAGCTGAATAACTGAGGAAGCACAGATGATTTGAACCAGTGGTGACATCCTCCGTACAATTTTCTGCATTGCTTTGGTGACTATCTGAGGCCTCTGCCGAATAGACACTGATATTCGTGTTTCCAATTCAGATCATAGCATTTGCTATTTCCTTCCACGGCCTGCTGTAGCCTCTGCCACTCGCCTCACCCCAACCTAATTTTTTCTCACCTTTATCTCTTTCAAGACTCAGCTATAGCAGCACCCCTGAGAAAGCGCTTCTTACCTTCCTCTGTTCATCCGTACTGGGTTTGAGACCCCTCTCTTTGGGGTTCCATAGCACCTTACTCTTGCTGCTTCTCCTAGCCCTTACCGTGCAGTATTATAATTACATTAAAATCATCTGTTTAGTCGTCTCTTTTTCCTATTAATCCTCCGGCTCTTTGGGGACAGAGACCCCTTTTATCTTTTTACCTAGTGCCTTGTGGGGTGCCTGAAGGCAGCAGTGAATGTTTATTGAATAAACGAATGAATCACTTTCTGCCAAAACCTGGCTTCGCTGAGTTTATGGGCCCTGGTAACCTTTTGTAAATGGAACTATTTTTATATAATTAGCCATTTCTCTTCTTCCTGTCTGCTGAAGTAATTTTTTATTTCCACGTAAATCTTGTTGTGCCCACTTCCCTCTGACTGCCCCCCAACCCCATACCCAATGTGGCTCATGCTTTATTTTACTTTTTTAATTTTTGGAAGGGTGTAAAATACAAGAGAGAATATAATGTGGGCTAAATCCCAGGGCTATTCAACTCGACTAGACCCTTTTAGCCTTCCAGAATGTTGAGAAAGTAATTAGTGGGGGTGGGGGGGAAGTGTTAGAAGAAATGGCTACGATTCTTTGTATCCGAAAGAATGTTTCTCCTTGGTGATTGTCACCCTTCTGAATAAATCCTTAAGTAAAGTACAAAAACACCAGCGGGCCAAACAATGACCAGTGGCTCTCCCTTTGGGATTGCAATCCCTTGTATGGCTAAGTTCAGAAATGGGTTTCCTGTTCAGAGTTTTGATGAGTCATAATGTTGAGTGGCAGGGTAACCTTTGAACTTTCTGCTTTTTTGACATCAAAAGGAATTCTGCGCTTTACCAAAAAAAAGTTTTATTCAAGGAATTAATACTCTTAAGGCACAGAGGGAAATTAGCATCAGACTTGTGGACATGATGGAAAAATTAGTATCTTTCATTTGCTCAATTTCTTTGGATTATAGTTTTTTGTTTTTTAAGATGGAGAGGTCAGATTTCCCTAGGTTTTCAGTATGTTGCTTTTAATACCCATAAAATTATTTTTCCTGTGTAAAATTGGATTTGATGAAAGTGGTTTTTTTTGAATGACTTGAGTATTCCCCTGATTCTTCAATACATCTAATGGTGTTCATTCTACTCACGAAAAATCTTGACTCCGAGGGACAAGTTTTTAGTAGCGTTTTTATAGCATATGACAACTTTTATAGCAAAAATATGAATCAGTAAGTGTGTGTGCTTTTAGCATAACTAAAAATTTTCTTCATGGAATTTAAAATCTTAAATCTCGTTTTGGCAGCAAATTTTTGCACATAGTAGGTTCTTAACATTGAATTGAATACACTTGGACTATTCTTTATGTTCTCAGCATCTAATCCATGTTTCAGTGTGTCCTTCACTTCACTCCTGAGTTGTTTTTTTCTATGCATTGGGAAATGTATCATGCTTGGTTTTCCTATTCTTAATTTTTAAAAAAGCTAAACACATCCATCACTCAGCATTTCCTATTTATGAGAAAGAGTGATTTAAATTTTTGCATCATGGTTTGATGTGATGTGTATTGTAACCAGAGGTCACTATTTGTTCACTTTACGTTCTTCTTTACCCTCCATTTTTAGAAAAATGACTTATTATGTAAAATGCCTTCCATAATGACCTTTGGGACTGAGATTTTTTTTATTTCTAAAATGGTCTTGACCTAGGAAGGCTTATTATGAAAATTTAAAAATTAAAAATTTAATCGAATGCCCCTCATCCTTCAACAGATAAACAGTAAGATCAGAAAGGGTTTGAAGGGAAACTTGTAGAGTCAAAAGGACTTAAAAGATTGACAGATTTTGTTTTTAAAAATGGGCAAGACAAAATCATCATGTCTTGGGTGATTTGGGAAGCATCCTTGGGTGATAAAACTATAAAGAAATGCAAAATATGGTGACTTAAAAGTAATCTATAAATATGTTGCCAGTAGTGCATAGAATGAACACTCACATTATGACAGAAACATTTTGGTATTCGTTCGTATTCTAATTTTTAAAGAAAACACAAGAGAAATCAGATTATAGGCTATAGGTACAGATTTTAATTGTTGCTAATGTGACAGTGCTGAGTTCTTAACAAAAATATATGGAATATTTCCTGAGGTATGGACCTAACAGAGATACTAGCTAGAAAAGTGACCCTATTATTTCTTTAAATTGTGAAGTAAATTTACTATCGCTTTGTTTGCTATTTATTACTAGAGTCTCTGTGTTAATTCTGATTTTATTGCTTTTCAGCATAACTAAGACCTAAGTCTTTTGCTGAATTCTGCTTGATTTTGTGATTTCTTTTGCTTTGGTCATTAGTTCTGTGTTATTGAGCATCTTCACAATGGCATGCCTTACGCTAGGGCTACAGTGGTTAAATACAACAGGGTAACCCTGCTTCTAGGGATCTCCCAGGACAGAGTCTTGAATAGTAAGTAAAAATAATGAGTAAGGATTCATTATCTTTGCTCTAAAAGTTTATAGAGCTCCATCTACAATGGCATTACTGGGGTCTATGGCTTTATGCATTTTGTCCCCATTCGGTGGGATTTTGCCCAGCGTGGTCTCAGCTGAATCTTCAACAGGGAAACCTCTGAGCTGGGCCCTAGGGGATTGTGCAGAGCCTGGTGGCAGTTGTGGACGACTTGTGAAAGCCTGAAGCTGGAAGCTTACTGCTCATGGGTGACCTTTTTCTTGTATGGCACAACCCTTGGCATTCCTAACATACTACCTTGAAAGACAGTTTATTGCCTCTTAGGAATTCCGGACATCATCGGAATCACTTGTTTATATTATTTTTCAAAATACAATCGAAAATGCACTTTTTGGAAGAAAACTGAACCTGTTTATTTAACTGCGATGGCTTGGACTTTTCTAGGTGTTGTTTCTTTAATTGAAAATTCTGTCTGGAAACGGATTTTTCGTCTCCCTTCCCTTCTCTCTAGTTTTAAAAGGGGGAATATTGGAACATTGCTTTCCAAACATTTTAATAGAAACAATCCCCAGAGTGAAATCTATATGAAGTCTTTAATTATTTTTATTATTCTATTTTTATTATCCTATTAATAATTGTTGACTTCCTGCCGATAGGAAGTAAAAAACTACAGTATAATTTCCATTTGGTTGCACACTTTTGTAATCTAATTGCAAGATAAAAATAAATTCAGGAAATAATTAATTTTTCTAAAAGAGAGGTGTCTCTAGCTCCTAAAAGTTCTATCGGACCTTCATTCATCAGACACTTCTTTATAATAATAGTAGCTCATGTTTTTTGAGCACTTAACTCTGTGCCAGGGATTGGGCCTCCTGCAGGATCTACAAGGCATTCAAACTGCTCTTGGGCATGAGGGTGAATAACACAGCTTTTGGCCTCCAAATGCTCAAAGATGGAGAGTATGCTGTGGGGAGAGGGGTCGAGACAGACACATTCACAGGAGGAATAATTACTGAGTGATAATGGAAGTGCATACAAAGCCTTTGAAAGTAACAGAGAAAGAGAAGGACACGCTGAAAACTCTTTAATGTTTACATTTGTTGTTAAAATTCATCCAAAGCAGCCAATCATATCTACCTTCTCTGGCATGAAAGTCCAAAGTGATTACAGTGGATGAGGTTCAAAACTCCACCATTGACACCATTTCCTTTCGCTTCTAGAAGGGGAATGTAAAGGAGAAAGTGAAATTTGTTCTTGAAAGCAGGATACCTAACATTTACATTTAAAAGCGACCAAGTTTGTGTTTCGTGGATTTAGGGATCTTACAATTCTTGTATTGTCAACTGGTGACTTTTCTACCAGAATCTTTTGGAATGATTTTATGTTTTGTTTCAGAAATATGCTTCCCTTGACCCTGAATTATGATAGTGGGGATATATAAATCTACCCCCAACCTAAAGCATAATGCTAGTTGTATTTATTTTCTCTTTTCAGTGTATAAAATGTAAAAGAATACAGAATAGCTGCCGCATACAGTACAAGTACCAACTCCTTCTTCAAAGGAACTTTGTTTAAATAACGAGAAACTTGGGTCCTTAGTACCATTACTTAGTATACAGCATCCCCTCATTATAAACATTTCCATGCCTCCCAGTGTACTCCTGAGGCTTCCTTAAGATGTATGGATTGGCTTCTTTTCCTTTCGTATGGCGGAAACCTGAGAGTAGAGACACAACACAACTGAGGTTCCTAAAAGTACAGACGCTTGGGTCCAGCCAAGTCTTGATTCAAGTTAGAATTCCCTGGCTCTTTCCTTTGTCAGATGCAAACACTGCACAGCCTGGTGTCTCAGAGCCTAAGACTTTGGGTGCTTTGTGAAAGATTCTTTTTCAGATGCCCCTGGAAAGACGTTGCAGATAAAAGATGATTGGAGCTCCGTTTTCTTGGTCAAGGTTAAAATAGTAACATTTGTCAAATGTTAACCATGCCATTATATTTGAGAGGAAAAAAAAAAAACTTTTAGGAGAAAAAAAAATGCCCTTTAAGAGTGTGGGGAAATTGAAACCGCACCATCCCAGTCGTGTTTTATTGTAGTCATTGGAAATGAATGGGACTGGTAAACACCCCTACAGGAATGGATCGAAATAAAACGCCTAGCCAGCTCTCCTCTCCCCGAGAAGCCCAGCCTCCTGTGGTCCAGATTTTCATATTCCTCCCAATTTGCCCCAGAGCATGCTGTGACGCTCATCCATCTTTTTTGCATTTAACAGAGTTGTAAAGGGATTTATATGCTTTCCATTAGTCTTAGCAAAGCTGCTGTCATGAATATTTAATAGAGAGTACAGTTTGTTTTTTTTTTCTTTCTTTCCCAGCCCCCCGCCCCGACTTGCCCGTCTCTTTCGCCAGCCAGGAGCAATGTAAATATCTCAGCCTCGCACCCCTGGCCCGATCCCAAAGTGGCACTGGGCTCTCTCAATTCAAAGCCTTGACTCCGTAAGGCAATGACTGGCTTTTCTCTTTTTTCTTTTCTGCACCGGTTCTCCCTTCCTTGCTCTCTTTCGGTCTCCTTTCCCCTCTCCCCGCTGGAATTGCTGTCCGTTTCTCGGTGGCTTGGGGGCGCGGGGACCGGCGTGCGTAGGGCTCTGCTTCCGCCATGCCTCCCGCGTCCTCCTCTCCCGCTGCAGACCAGCCGCCCCCTAGTACCCCCGGCCGGTCTTTTCCTTTGAACTTCACTGAAGCACAATAGCTGCCCTGCAACTTCGCTGGGGCTCCCTTGGATGCATTCCTGACACTTGCACGGGTCGCTGGTCTTTTTCTCTTTGCAACAGCAAAAAGGATGAATGTCTGGGACAGAAAATGACTTTTGAAGACGCTAAAAGATTTACCGTGTCTAGAGCAACCTCTGAACTTTGTGGTTGTTATCTCAGAAAAATGCACTTTTCCTACTGGTGGCTTAGATCATTTCTCATCCTTCTACCCTCCTTCCCTTCCTCCCCTGATCCCAGCGTTTACTTAGGGAATTTCCCCATTTGGTTCTCACCTCATCCCATCCTCCTTCCCTTCCCCTTTTTCCTTTATGCTTTATCTCCTCCTGGGCGCGGGGAATGAGAGGCTCGTAAAGGCAAGGATCTGTCGGAGGGAACTGAAGAATTAAATCCTTCTCTGCAGGGGAAGGAAGGTTAAGGGCACTGGAGCCCCTTCTCCCTCCCAGTGAAGTCAGGCCTGTCTGAATGCCCCATCTCCAGGTACCTGCCCTAAAGGGTTGCTTGAAAGATTGGACCAGGAAATCCATACAAAATGTTTAATATAGTATTTGACTATAGTAGTTGCTCAATAAATATCAGCTCTATGTTATAATTAATGTCATTATACACATTTACTCCTTTTTCTGAAATTCCTCCTTGTGGTCTCAAAAATTCATATGGGTTCTAAATCTTTCCCATTTAATTAATTTTAGTAGGATGGAATAATGTTAGAGCTAGATTCTGTTTATCCTTTACATGTACAAATATAGCTTTTTTTTTTTTTTTGCATTGGTTAAAAAGCTAAAGAGTATGAATGTAGATTTTTCTTTATTGCTTCAGACTTTCACTTTTTTGTTTTTCACTTTTTCCATGTATCCTGGGCCTCTCCTCTCCTTCCTTCTACCTGTTGGATCAGACTTTAATCTTGGTTCTTTTTGATGTGATTTTACCCACTAAGCACGTTTTAAAAAACCACAAAAGTAATCTCTTTTTCCTGATCCAGAGGGCAGACTATTTCGCTGGTCATCATACCTCTCCCACTTCCTCTGTGTCTAACAGTAAAAACTCACTGTGCCTCCTCGTACTTTTAATTGCAGACGCTATTAAAAGATGTAACATCACAGCAAATACAGTGAGTGATAGCTAATTTATCTTCTAGTTTTCCCAGTGAAACTTTTTGTAAATCTCATAGTGGAACCAGACCTGTGTGTAAGTCAAATTTATTTTAGGATATCCAGGGGTTGTTTCTTACAGAGTGAGAAAAATTTGCTGCAGTTTAGAGAAGGTTACCGAGCAAATGCTTTAGGAGTCTGTGTTAGTCTGCCCTTGGGCTCCTATAGAATCATTCTGTTTGCCTTCCAAGGAGGTGACTCGTGGTAATTGTTACCTGATGAGTTCAGCGCATAAACCACACGAATGCGCATGGAGGAACGGAATGGGAACTCTAGTAAGATTTATCTTCTGGGAGCTTATTCATCTACAAAAGCTAGAAAAACACATGACAGGCCTTGGATATGAGTGGCTCCCTCTCTCTTGAATGAATTATTTTTACTAGATCTCGGATCTTAAGTGCTTATCTATCTCTGATGAACGCCTACCACCTTGTGCTTCATTGATGGGAGTATTGCTTCTTTTCTCTTCGGGTAACCTAAAATTTGAATCAGTTAGCTTGCAGGTAACCTTAGCTCACTAATTCATAGTGTAGTTGTAATCAACTAAAATCTCTGAAAGATTTCTACGAGGACTACTAATATCCTCTTCTTTCCTGTTTGGTGGACTTAACTACATACATTTCTAGATTAAATTCCTTCTAAATAGATAAGCCCCCAAATTCCATCTGACGAGATAATTTTGGATTCTGCCCCTGAAATCTATCAGTTTCCTCTTTCTCAGCTTCAGGCTTCCCTCCAATTTAGTCAACATACCACTCAGGTCTTTGATGGCGATGTTGACAGAGCAATGGTAGGTAAGAGCCCTTCAGTTCATCTCTGTAGCCCTTCTTGCCTTGAGTTAACGTAGGCCCATTAGTAGGTCCCTTTGGGTTAGTGTTCCATTAAGTGTTTTCCTCTCCGTTCCTTTATCATGCTATGAGGCTGACTGGAAAGATCTTTTCAAATGCCTTGCTAAAATCTTGACACGCTTGTGAACAGATGTTGGTATGATTAGGCTGGATGAACAGAAAACATGTATAGCCAGATCCATCTCTAGAATAAACCAATTTCCACAATGCTTTTGATCTCTTCCCGTTCTGTTTTCTGTAATTAAGACTCTTCACTGCAAATAATAATTAATGTGATGTCAAGAAGTGCTGAGGGTCTGGTCACGGGGGACCAGGGAGGAGGGAGAGAAACAAAAGGGGTCTCTTCCTTGGTGTAAGTGAGAGTCTTGCTGGATCAGACAATTAGGTAACAATATAAAGCAATATAGAATAAATGCTAAATTATGAAGAGCAGATTATAGGCGTTACGGAATGGGAAAAAAATTACAGGATGTAATTTCTGATGTCTTGAACGAATTTTAGAACTGTTTCATGCAAGGTTCTCTCCTCTATTCTGAGGCTGTTCACTGCCATTGAAACTTTTCTGCTTTCTCAAAGCAATGATAACGGTTAACATGTTCTAAGTACTTACTGTTATGTCAGGAGATTGGTCTAAGAACTTAACGGGTCTCAACTAATTTGATCCTCTCCACCACACACCTTTGAGGTGGATATGCTTCTTGACTTCATTTTATGGCTGAGGAAACCAAGGTGGGGAGGCTCATACCTGCCCAAAGTGAGCTCTGATTAATTCCTTCTTCCTTTTTGTTAGGAGGGTAGGTGGTGAAAGGTGGGGTGGCTCATACCTGCCCAAAGTGAGCTCTGATTAATTCCTTCCTCCTTTTTGTTAGGAGGGTAGGTGGTGACAGGTGGGGTTGCATTCTGGGCGAGGGCCTGAATTTATATATGTATATATATATATTTTTTTAAAGTATTTATTTATTTATTTATTTTTGGTGGCGTTGGGTCTTCGTTGCTGTGCAGGCTTTCTCTAGTTGCGGCGAGCGGGGGCTACTCTTCATTGCGGTGCGCGGGCTTCTCATTGCGGTGGCTTCTCGTTGTGGAGCACGGGCTCTAGGCTTGCAGGCTTCAGTAGTTGCAGGACTTGGGCTCAGTAGTTGTGGCTCGTGGGCTGTAGAGCGCAGGCTTAGTAGTTGTGGTGCACGGGCTTAGTTGCTCCGCAGCATGTGGGATCTTCCCGGACCAGGGCTCGCACCCGTGTCCCCTGCATTGGCAGGCGGATTCTTAACCACTGTGCCACCAGGGAAGCCCGAGACTCTGAATTTTTAATTAGTTACCTAGTTAACTGTGTAGGTAGGACCTTGGGCAAGTTGCTTCACCTGTCAGAGCTTCTTAGTTGTAAAATGGGGCAGGATTGTTTTCCGGATTTAAATACCTTCTATTCAGTAGATGCTCAAGGAATGGGAACTGTTGTTTATTAAAAGCAATGATAAGAATATCATTATCACACGCTCCACCCAAAGAGACCTGTTAGAATTGTAGAGAAAAGGAACATGTCTGTCTTGCTAAGTTTTTAACCCCCAGTACCCAAGTACAATGTTAGTCCTTTGTGGAATATTTGTGGAATGGATGGATGGAAGGACAGAATAGGACAGGAATCAGAAGCGTTCCTGTAGCAGGCAGAGGACGTGTCATTTTCCAATGGAGTTATTCTTAGCCTTTTTCATCATTTGTTCATCAAAACAGTCCTTTTCTTAGCCTTACCTTCCACCATTTGTGATGGTAATCGTCACCACCTGACTTATTTTTCTTGGGAAAACACAAGCAAACAAAGCTGTCTCTTTGAGATTTGTCTTGGAGATTTTAACAGTAAAAACTCACCTTATCATTAATTCCTGCCTTGTAATCCAGACGATAGTAAAGGACGTTGTACCATCACAGTGTGTCAACGCACACAAAGAACTATATTATTTTACCCCATATTAATACATTGTCTCAAGGAAGGTACTGTCATCAGATGGCAATCTATAAACATGGCCCCTGAGACCAAGCACTGGCACAGTTACTTATTCTTCAATTATTTATTCCATCCTAAAGATGGAAATGCTGACGGATACTGCAAAATGCACTACCTACCAATTTATAGGAATTGAGTGACGGGATCTTTGGCAGACTGAAGTAGCTTTTAATTGACACTACTTTTATGTATTTAAATTTCGCACCTTAAGTATGTTTGCAACACCCACTTAGATGACTGATGTGAGAGGCAGTTTTGTTTATAAAAGCTACTTCAAAACAAATAAATTAGCATTTAGTCTGAAAGGGTCAGATCGCAAATGGAGGTTTTCAAACAGCCTCAGGAACATTCAAATCACATGCTTAATGTTTTATATGGTTTTATATTTAGATTGGATATTTTACGTAAAGTCTTTTTTCCCTTTTTAGCGCTTGGACCTCTTGAGATCCCTTTTCTAGCTGGTTTGGAGAGAACAGTTAACACTTAGCCTCCATTTGCAGTAAGTAATTTCAGTTTAGTTTATGTCAAGGGAGATTACCAGAAAGTTCCAGCCTTTGTGTCTTTTTCTCCACTTAACTGCATTGATAGGTACCATTCTTATGCTTCCAGTATATTATTTGTACATGATAAAATACGATTCCAATGAGTTTGCACTTAGCAGCCATAAAAGAGTTCGTCTGGACTTAAGTCCTGAAGTTTAAGAGATTATTTATATCTGTATTGATACTGGAATCCAAAAATGGAATCTTTCCCCGAAAGTATGGCTTTCTCCAGAGATCAGTTTCAATTTTTCTTAAATCAGTTATTTTCAGTTTTGATTTTTCAAACTCTTGGGTAATCCCCAGTTAATCTCACTTTCTAAGATTTCTAAAAGAAAAGTAATTTTAAAGTTACATTTGCTTTAAAATATCCTTATGCCAAGCACTAATTGATTTGAGGGGATTGATTACATAAACAAAAATCCTAAGAAGGAGAGAGAGAACTTCCAATATCTTAGTAGATATTTTTTGAAATAACCATAATGCTTACTCTAGGTGTGTGTGTATGTGTACATATACATGTGTTCATTTATGGCACATACAAGCACACATATAGAAATTTATGATGTGTTTTACGAATCTTGGGACTATCAGAAAAAAGTCAAGTAAATAAAATTAAAAATTTCAGAATATTCCTGGAATAAAAGTGCACCTTCAACGTTACGTTTCTGTATAAATCAAATTTACTGAAATTTGAAAACAATCCAAAGCTTGTATGATTACTTGAAACTTGAGGAGCAATCAGATACATCTACTTTTGACAAAAGTGACAATATGTAAATGATCATTTTCCTTTAAAGCCTCATTATCATGGCTATAACAGATATGTAAGGCTATCATCTAGTTCATAAGGTTCTTGTGAGAATTAAATTAGCTAATATAGTACAAACCTTTGTAGTGGGCCTGGATCATAGCTAACCTGTAGGGAAAGATCATTGAATTATTACATTATCGCCAGAGGTAGACTTTCATCCTGGGTCTTAATCATGAATCATTTCCAGGTCCTGTGCATGGTACAGAGAGGTAGATTAAAATAACCCTTTCAGAAATGCCTGTGACATCGCTACAAAGAATCTTTCAACCCTTCTGTGAAGTTTTTTCCTGACAGTGAACTTGGCCATAGGGTGTCCTTTCTTGGTGTCCATTTGATTTCTGCCATACCTCTTTTCCTGTCTGTCTCCACTAACTCCCAATCTGTAGTCCTTCCAAATTCTCACTCTACCACCTGGACTTTGCCGAAGTGTAATTTTCACTCCCTTTTCAGCTACACAGGAAAATTTTGATTTGCAAGTGGGAAAGGGTGCTAGATTTGCGAGATTGGCCTCCAGCAGGAGTTCTGAGATAGCCAGTCCAGAGAGGAGGAAATGGAATCAGAATAACAAAACAGGAACAGACGGGAACTGGGCTGAAGATCACTTTAGCAGGCAGCTGTTAGGCACTGATGCTGTGGTCACAGGTGTGAGACTGCCCTTTGGTTCTGTTTGAAGAAACCTTAAGCTGAAAGTGATGATGGGTTGCTGCCTCACTTTGTGTAAAGTGTTACACGTGGGCAGTTCACCCCAGCTACAAAATCCTGACCAAGGCAAGTCATGGGCAAGCTCTCCCATGGGGAGATCTCCGTGGCTTACTTCCATCCCACTCATGTGTCCTTTCTCATTCTCTCGTTTCATCACACTGTTTGCTTCTTCCAGCTACTCCAACCTGTGTTTCTCTGAGTAAGAACTGCCATTTAGTGGATACTTGCTAGGAGCCAAATACAGTGCTGGCGGGGGGCATCCGTGGGGCAGTCCTTCCCAGCAGGCTATCTTGGCCTTGTTTACATGGTGGCAGTGTCCCAAGAGGGCAGGAGTGGAAGCTGCAAGGCTTCTTGTAGTTTTGGTTTGGACTGAACAAATAACAACAGCAAAACAACAATAGTAATAGTAATAATGCAAACAACTCTTCTAGGAAATTTGAGACAAATCTCTTTCTTGTCCATGGAATATCAAAAATATTTACCATTCAAGATTATTTAAAAAACTGTTTTATAAGCAGTTTCTGTTGGTTTTCAGGCAAATGCACTAGGAATAACATGTTTTTGGAACACATTCTGCCACCTATAAAAGAGGCAATATTTTTTTTTCAGATACAGGTGTTATGCAAGTTTATCACTTCTAGTTTCTGTTTATCTTGAATGTTACTGCATTATCCAAACTATATAACATGTGGATGAAAACCAGTATGATCTTTCTCTAAGACAGGTACGATTTCAGAAGTGCATCTCCCTTTTTGAGCTTTCTTTCAAGATGCCAGGAAGAGGCTGACCGCGTTGTTTAAGAACCCAGACTTTGGAGTCAGCCAGACCTGGGGTCCAGCCCCATGCAACTTTGCTGAACCTATTTGCTTAGCTACAAAATGAAATTGATAGCTCCATGAAAGTCTCTATAAAGATGAAATAAGAGTGTGTTTCTACAGATGGGAATACATGGGGGGGGCCATCTCAGGTAGTCAGAAAGTTGTAGTCGCCATGTTATGGTTACAGAAAACGCTCTGCAAACAAGTCTCGGTGGCTACTTCTTGTAGCTGGTGATTTACGCTCACCTTCCACACTGAGGAAAGAAATGATTTACTTCCGTTTCCTAGTTGTCACTCGGTTGATCCGGCCCTGCAATGCTTACAGCATGGGGCTCATGATAACATTGTGATCAACACAAATGTTAGCAAGCTAAAGAGAGTTTAGCAGAAGTAGCCCATGGCAGGATAAGGTCTCTGATTTAACGTGCAATTTCTGAAAACCAGCCAGCATGTAACTGGCCTTATCCCTGCTGAGATAAGATCTCTGGATAGTTGCTTTGCAATTTTAGTAATTGGGGGAGGATAATGCCCATAATTTCCAATTAGTATTGATCGGATTGCTGCTTTAGTCTGAGATGAAACCCCTTTGTCTCGGTCCGATTTCCTTAGCTGTGATGGGCATAGTTTAGTTTAAAACTAGGCTCAGTGATGTGCTGGGTCCACACTGGCCAGTTCACTGGGCAGGGAACAGCCAGTAAGGACCACAGAGCTTCCTTCCATCCTGCTAGTGTGGCCTGTTTCATTCTCTTTTTGTTCCTTGCTTCTTCCATCTAGCCTAAGCTACATCTTAAGTCAGAACTGCCGTTTCATGAACACTTGCTGTGAGCCAGACGTTGTGCTGGTAGGAGTATACAGACTCCAGGAGGAAAGCCTCGGACTGGTCCATCCACGTGGCAGCAATGTCCCAAGAACGCAACGAGTGGAAACTGCAAGCTTCTCACAGCTTAGGCTTGAGAGTCTTACGATGTCATTTCCACTCCATTCTTTGGGTCCAAGCAAGTCACCTGGCTAAACCCAGAGTCAGTGAAGGAGGAGATTTCTCAAGGTCACGCGCGGAGGGAGAGAATTCTGATGACTGTGTCGCAAAACAAACTACCAAAGACTTAGAGGTGGCAGTTACTATTTCCCCATGTGGCTTAATCATTTATGAGCAGACAGTTGTCCAACAAATATTAGATGGCAGAGCATCTACGGTATTAGGTTTTAGTTTTAAAACTTTTTCAGAAAGTTCAACTCCATCTGCAAGTAGGTGATTAGCACATCCATAAAATTATCTAATTTTCAAAACGGGTGTGGTGGAGAAAAACTTTTAAGACAGTTCAGGACAGTAACCTTATTAGAACTAGATGTAGACCTAGTGTGGTCTTTAGAATCTTTCAGTCCAGTTTCTTCTCACCTCCTTCTCACGAGCTTTCCTTCTCTCCCAATGGGACAGGTGAGACCTAGAGAGATTTCAGTCCCATGTCCAAGGTCAGGTGGATCTTTAGTGACAGAGCAAGGGCTTCAGCCCCTTTCTGCAGCTCCACCATCCAGTTGGAAGAATTGGGACAAGAGAAGTATTAAAAAAGGCCCAACCACCAAATGTTATCTTCCTAATTTTCTCTATACACCAATATGCTCGAATTCTTTAAAAACTTATCTTTGGCTGTGCTTGGTTTGCAAAATGTGTGTTTAAAACTACCCTTGTTTTTTAAGCAAATCCCCAAGGAGTAAGTTCAAATGTCAAGGTTCTTTTTTTTTCCCCTGCTGAATGCCTTAACACAGTATGCAGTTTTATAACACGTACCAGATTCTCAGATTCATTTGTTGAAGACTGGGAATTCAAACTCTTAAAAATATTCTGACTTGAAGCTGGAGAAGAAATAGAGAATGGACACAATTTTGTGAAATCATGGTGGTCCTGGTCTTTCTGGTCTGTTCGTTGCTACCATTTAGCTCCTTGTGTCCACTTTACAGAGTCTCTGGAATCCTGGGGAATTGAGAGTCTTTTCAAAGACTCCGTCTGCAGGCATATTTTAAATCATATTTAAAAGCGTGTAGCTCGGTCTTTTTAAGGGTATGCTGTTTGTCTCCATGTAATAATAGTAATGTAAGAACTGAGAAGTAAATCCTTCAAGTAAAACCTGCAGCAAAAACGGTCTCCTGAATTGGGCTTGTGGTCTCACAGGGGAGGCCAGTTGGAAACTGAAGGTCAGAATTTGTAGCAAATACTGCAGGGTTATCTGTAAGAGGGTTTTTAGTCTGTCTTGGTTAACAGCCTCCTCCATATTCCCACAGAGAAGTCAAGCAGTTTGTTTTCAAGACCCAGAAGAGCAAAACATCTATCTGCCTGTGGTGGGAACATCAGCAAATGTAGTGAACTTGGTGGTCATAGCAGTTGCCATGTTTCAAATCTGTCCAGACTGTGATGGGGTGATTAGCACTTCAGCTTAGGAAAATGCCTCATCCACTTTCGTGAGAGGTAGAAAAATAACTAAGTAGCTGCTTTCATTGAACATTGCAAGCCTTGTCGAGGTGTATACCTTTCATACAAAACCCCTCCATGAACTGCAGTGGAAAATACCGGTTTGTGATCATTTTGAATGATGTGTGATTGCCTTGATTAGCACTATAGTTACTAAGCAGATAAGCACTTCTTTGTTTTAAAAGGGAACTTGATTTTTTTTTTTTTTTTACTATAACTGCCAGTTGCTTAATCTCTACCATCTTTAGTCTGTTTCAGAGAAAAAAAAAAATCTACCTAATCTGTGCTTGTCAGTGATGGCAAGTTTTAAAAGTAACTCAAATTAAAAAAAGCAAAAGAAAATTTTTCCTTTAAGATAGAGATGAAACATTTTCTGCTTCTGTTTTCTAGATTTGCGTGCACCCTTGATGTTCCAGAAAGCTAGGCATCCGTATTATTTTGAGTTTATGAATTTATAATAACCTAGTAATAGCTATGGGGTGGTTAGGCCTGGAGGGGATGGGTAAGTAATAGAAAAATGGTAAGCAGCATAAATTGTACATTCTTATTTTTAACAGTCTAGCATACAGTTTCCCTGCTTTCTTCAATCCACACATAGTAACTTCCTTCCTGAAAACACTGGTCCAGTTAGGCTAGCTTCTTATTTAAAAGCTTTCTGTGCCTGGCCCTTTCCTGTAGGAAAAAAAAACCAAACTTTGAGGAATGGTTCTTTCTAAATTGGCCCCATTCTTCCCAGGTCATCTTTTTTTTTTTTTTTTTTTTTTTTTTTTGCGGTACGCGAGCCTCTCACTGTTGTGGCCTCTCCCGTTGCGGAGCACGGGCTCTGGACGCGCAGGCTCAGCGGCCATGGCTCACGGGCCCAGCCACTCCACGGCATGTGGGATCTTCCCAGACCGGGGCACGAACCCATGTCCCCTGCATCGGCAGGCGGACTCTCAACCACTGCGTCACCAGGGAAGTCCCCTAGGTCACCTTTACTTCTCTTACTCATGAATGTCTACATCCCTGGGCTGGTAACATGCTATTCTTTCTGCTTTGACTGCCCTGAAAAATCGCCTCCTTCTACCAGCTGGTAACATTCTGATGATTCGTGTAGACTTAGGTCAAATGCCCTCACTTTGGTTGAAATCATGCCCCAGGTAAGGCTGACCTGGTCAGTTCCTCCTCTGCTTCCTGAGCTCTTGAGGGAGCGTTTTGTAAAGCGTGACTCGCTCTGTGTTGGAAGTTTGTGTCTACAAGTCCGCCTCCCTCCTGCAAATACAGCTAATGTTGGAACTGTAGGCCTGCCACGGCTTGACCCACATTAGACCTCTGCCTAAATACCGAGCATGTCAGTGAATGACCTTCAGTGGAGTAGTTTAGCAACTCCAAGTTTACTCTGTGTCAACCACGGAAGGATTGTGGAGATGTAGAGACCATCATGACCAGGAAGCTAGAAAAACTTCAGTGAATGTGTGTAGACGTCTCTTCAGTTAACCTCTAAGAATGAATGAATGCTACCTGAGAATTGTTTTTTGTTGTTGTTTAAATGAAAAAAAAAATTTTTTTTTTAATAAAGCTCTACCATTACAAGTTATTTTTTCTTCTCTGTTTCCTGTGGAATTTTTTTTCTTTCATTATCAAGGTAATAACACTTGGGAGTTTTGAAATCTTAAAATCCAGTCGCAGCATTTTATCAGATTTTTGTCCTGTAAAATGGGGATAATGTCCTTGCTATTACTAATTTATCTTGAGGGAGACAGAATGGAAATATTATTTGATCTCCAAATCGTCTATGTAGATGAACAACTCAGTTTATTGGACCTTTTGCTAGAAACCAGCCTGTGCTTTTAAACCTTGGAATGTTATTCGGCTGATCAACTATAAACATATCAGTATTTTACTTAGCTTGCTCCCTCTTAGCTTTTCACACTACCCCAGAGACCTAGCCAATCCTACCCCTCACCCCACAATGAGTTGAGGCAGTCCTGGAGAATTTACCTTTTTTTATGTTTGAACATTTGGGTAGAAAGCTTGGGGTATTGAACCTCGTGGTTTATGAAACGGGCTTGGGTGTGTAATGAGCCACGCCATGATTCTACACAGATGGATAGTTTTATTAGCACATTTTCTAGGAGATGTATCTGCTGGTTACTCACGAACCAAACCAAACACAAACAATTTCCAAATCGCATCGCATACAGCCCCCAGCTTAAAGATTCTTGATTTATAAATGTCTCTGTTTCACTGGAGTGGCTGCCAAGGAATCCCCTGCTTTGGTTGAGTGTGCTTTTGATTTTGGCATGAGTTGTCTTTGTTGATAATAATAAAACAATAACAGTAATCCGAGCCTCTATTGAATGTGTGTGCCAGCTCCTCTGACAGGTGCTTTGCAGGCAGGGTTTAATTCATTCTCACTACGGTGCTCTTATAATGACTGATTTTAGCTGAGGCAGCCAGGGCAGCGAGGAGGGAGGTAGATTACCCCCAGTTCGCCGGCCACAGTTTGCAGAAACGGACTTTTTGTGGAGTTTCTGTGTGTGTCTACAGTGCCACTGCTTTCTCCTTTCAGGCTCAGGCATCTTGCCTGCAAATCACTTTCACTTTAGAACATCTGTTGTGTAGCCATTTCTGCTTTTCCTTTCACCCTCTCATGACGTAAAGAAAGAGAAAATGATACTAGGCAGTATTTTTAATAATAACAAGCAGATATGCATATATCTTCCTCAAGTGGCTCTACTCCGTGAAGAATAGCAGACGTGCTTCACAGGCTCTGACGGTGTGATTTTCACCTGGAACAGCTGAGCTGGGTGGTGGTACATCTTGTTCTTGGATATGTTGATACAGCCCCTTAATTGCTCAAGGTATGTACCTCTTAATCACTTCTCCTTTGACATGAGGGCTATGCTATACTAGGACCTGGAAACTGTAGGCCTTTCCAGCAACCCAAAAGGTACATGACCCTTTCTGCAGCAACTACTCAAAACCATAAGTTACCAACTGAGAAACATCCTAGGGTGAAACAACTGAGAAAACTCAAACATCGTATAAAGGTTACCTCTTTGAGCTCCGCGGCCCATGAGTGCTGGCTTCTTAAGAATATAGGTAGGTGGCTGCAATCTGGAATGTTCTCAAGGCCCTAGCAGGTGCTGTGAGTGGAGTGCAGGGTGGGAGATGAGACGGCAGCCCTGCAGGAAAGTGGGGCTGGGGCAGGAGGGGGACAGGATCATCAGGTCTTTCAAGGAGAGGTTGGAAATGTGGAATTTTAGGGGGAATCTCCCAAGTTCCAAAAATTGGAACTAATTCAACCATTTGAAAAAGTCAGAGGGCCCAACCAAACGCGCCTATGGGCCAGAATCAGCTTGCAGGAACCCACTTTGTGACCACTGGTTTAAGGCGTGTTGATAAATGGACTTATTGGTACTTGACTAAATGGAACGTGAGAAAGATTTATCTTTTGGGTAGGAACATAACTCATAAGAAGGAGGTCACTTATGCATTATTACTCAAGAGTTGTTGAGGTGCAAAATATTAGAAACTTAGCAGTCTTGGGGCAGTTGGTGCCTGGTAGAGAGCCATTGGGGATGATGATGTTATTTTGTGAAGATCTGCAGGGGTTCAGTGTGGTTCTAGTGTTTGGATGGGTCATATGTGTGGGGCTGTAGAAACATGTTTTTTAATGAATAGTTTTTTGGTCCCTGTGTCCCAGGTGCATGAGATTGCATGTGATTTCATAAGTGGATCAGTAGTTGGCACAGGGGCTGTGGGCTGAGGTCTCTTCTTTGTATTATCCTATTTATCAAACAAGTTTCAGACAAAGAAGCAGAACCATGGTAAGTGTTAGGGGGTTAAGGAATTTTTTAATAGAAATTGGCCCTTTCTCAAATATGAGAGGAACTGGGGGGCAGTGAAGGCCTTGTGGTGGGTAGTCAGAGGGTATAGAGAAAGTTCTACCTGGTCTCAAAAAGGGATCATAAGAGGGAAGCCCAAGAGCGTTCTCTAAAAGCCATTGCCTCTGTGTCCGTGTAGTTGCCATCTCAGTGGTCTGCAGTCAGGTGCCTAGTGGTGGGCTGGGGCCACTGTTGCTCAGCAGGGCCATTAACTGGGAAGACAAGGGTATGAGAGCAGAAGCAAAGACAAGCCGGGCCCCACCAGGCACCTTCCATCTGTCCATCGACTTCCTGAGAGTCATGGACTGGACTTCATTTCTACTTTTCAAATCTCACACAAGCTCCTCATACGGCCAGCTGTAACTGGACCATAGGGGGAAGGGTATTCTGTCAAATTGGAGCTCCCAGTCAACCAAGTTGACCGCAGTATTATCATCATCCTCTATGACAAAGAATGACTACATCCTTAGAACTGTGCTATTGAGAACTGCTGAATTCTCTCCTCTGCCCTTAAAAGACTTGTGGCTCTGAAACATGGGACAGAAATACCAGGTTTAGGGATTCCCGCTTTGGCCAGGCCAAAGGAGGTATGTTTCTGTTTAGGATCCTTCCAGCATTTTATGAGCCACTTATGTTACATGAAGGTTGTTTTATCTGATCTTTCTTCCTGGAAAATTTTAGTCTGGTGGGTTGGAGGAAAGAGGGGTATTTGGGGCCATGATGCAGAGAAGCAGATGGGAGAAAGAAACTTTGGAGGTTAGGTTGAGGCAGGCTGAATTCACTTTTGCCTTGGGCCAATACACATAAATTTCCTACCTCTTAGTTTTGTCTACCTGCCTGTCAGTCAGTTAGTCAATCCATTCATCCATCCATCAATATGTATTTCTATTCATATTGGTCCATATCCATATACTTATCTATATATTTATCTATCTGAATGTATATGCAGTATATTTATCTAATCTATATCCTGCTATAAACACATATATCAAAAACTTTTCAATGGAAACTTTTATGGGTCTTTGACCATCTTCTGTTAAAAGTGTTCTGTATCAGGTAGCTATAATAATCCTCTTTAGGGAGAAATTTTAGTTCTAGAAATTCTCACACAAAATAAACTCAAAAGTCATAGATGGCAGCCTCTTTTCAACCATTCAGTGAGATAATTGGTTTCTCTCCATATGAGGAGATGCGAGGAGAAATGAGAACTCCTGCTACCTGATTTGTCCGCACTTTGACTACAGAGTTGTTGTTGGAGAATCACATCTTTGCAGTCAAAGGAGGCATGTGTGTAAGTTCATGGCTGAAGCTGGCGATTTTTGCCAAAGTGTGGGCTGCTTTTAGGTGATACTTCAGCTTCTTATTGCAAAGTTGGCTACTTCTACTTCTTGACTGGTGGTTAGGATGACTGCTGAGCAAGATAAGATAAATTGCTTTCAAACCTTAGGACATTAATTTGGAAGTTACCTAGTGCACAGCAACAAGTTTTCCCTCCTTATTTCCTATAACTGCAGCTCGACTCTTCCTTTATCACCTACTTCCAATTTGGTAGATGCTTTTTTGTCAGTTTTGCTTGAGGCAAAAATGACCAAACTCCATCTTTCCTCCTGTTGTTGGATGTTTCTGGAGCGTGTTGATGACTGTATGTGTGTATGTGTGTGTGTGTGTGTAGGGGGGGTTATGTGATGTAGAAGTGTAGAGAGAGAGATTATCTTCAAGGAATATTCTCCCAAAGCCACTGAACATTCTGGGTAGAGATAGTGGTATGCTCAGGGGCAGATCATTTTAGATTATTTCAAGAGAGCAGAGATGTAGTGAACTCCTCCGTGTCCTGGGCACTGACCTGGGTGCTTGGCCGTCCTAGGTACTCGGTGTGGGCCCACTCAGTGGGCCGTCCTAGGTACTCAGCCATGGCCTAATTGTCACGGCTTAGGTGAAGAACAAAAGAATGGAAGTTGTGGGGACTTCCCTGGTGGTGCAGTGGTTGAGAGTCCGCCTGCCGATGCAGGGGACGTGGGTTCGTGACCCGGTCCGGGAGGATCCCACATGCCGCAGAGCGGCTGGTCCCGTGGGCCACGGCCGCTGAGCCTGCGCGTCCGGAGCCTGTGCTCCGCGACGGGAGAGACCACAACAGTGAGAGGCCCGCGTACCAAAGAAAAAAAAAAAAAGAATGGAAGTTGTGAATTCAGCCTGTACATTCATTAATTTACCACATTTTTATTGAGCATCTATTATATGCCTTAGGAACTGAGCTGAGTCCTAAAGGTTTAGTGGTGAGCAAAGCTTACAGTGCAGCTGGGGAACAGACAGTAATCACATGATTATACAAATAAATATTATACAAATAAATATATACACTTATTGCTATGATAAATGCTCTGAGGGGCCTTAGATGTTGTGATGGGAGCACAAACTGGGAACGTAGGCATGGTGTCGGGGGAGAGGTTGTTTAGAGAAGGCAGGGCTTTGGGGTGGAGATATACTGGGAGAAGAGACTAGTCTGTCTGCCGCATATGCATTAAGCGGTTCCCGTAGCCCTCTACACGCTGTAATCAGAAAGAAGAGCATCCTACAAGACAGAAATAGAGTTACAGATGTAGAAAACAAACTTATGGTTACCAGGGGGTAAGGTGGGGGAACAGATAAATTGGAAGCTTAGGACTGACGTATGTACACTACTATATATAAAATGGATAACTAATAAGGACCTACTGTAGAGCACAGGGAACTCTACTCAATACGCTGTAATACCTATATGGGAAAAGAATCTAAAAAAGAGTGGATATATGTATATGTATAACTGATTCACTTTGCTGTACACCTGAAACTAACACAACATTGTAAATCATCTATACTCCAATAAAAATTAAAGAAAAAGGGCTCCCCTGGTGGCGCAGTGGTTGAGAGTCCACCTGCCGATGCAGGGGACATGGGTTCGTGCCCTGGTCCGGGAAGATCCCACATGCCGCGGAGCGGCTGGGCCCGTGAGCCATGGCCGCTGAGCCTGCGCGTCCGGAGCCTGTGCTCCACAACGGGAGAGGCTACAACAGTGAGAGGCCCACGTACCGCAAAAAAAAAAAAAAAAAAAAAAAAAAAAAAAATTAAAGAAAGAAAAAGACAAAAAAAAAGAAAGAAGAGTGTCCTTGAGGATGTTCGTGCTCCAAATCCCAGGGCCGGTTTGGGGGAAACTAAGTCGCACCTCCAGGGCTGTTTGGTAACAGGGCATAATTGACTTTTCGTCTAAGGAGCTGTTCTCCTCCGGGCTGACCGAGTTGGCCTCCTGAGCTCTCCAGCTACACTTGCCAAGCCCACCAGGCGGTACGTTCCCAGCTGAGGTTGGAAACTCACACAACGTTCCCGTCCAGGCCCTCTTCTCTAGTAGAGTTCCTTGACAATCTGCCCTATCCTACCATATTTTTTCGGATGACATCGATGTTGAATTAGGTGCCTGTCCTCTCTTTGTGGGAAGCTTACTGTCTGTCTGGGCCAAACCGCCCAGAGCAGGAGCCAAACCGCCCAGAGCAGGATCCCTTCCTGGCTTCCTGGCAGATGCACACCCAGGCTCAAATCACAGAACGTGTTTCTTCTTCACCTGGGGCCAACTGCCTCTCTTCTGAACACTCCTTTTTTAGACTTGCCTGCACACGTACAGGTACAGGGGATGGATGGTAGGGGCTGGGTAAATCGGGGGAGGGGGGGCGGGCTAAGTAAATAAGTAGCAAGGCACATTTATCACAGTCTTCCTAGGGGCTAGGTGGGTTTCGCTAAATCCATTCATTTCCTTCTCGCTGATGAGTGAATAATCAGGTGACTCACAGAGAGCTACTAGTTTGAAGGTTGCAACATGTTCTCACTCATTCTGTCCTACTAGACCTTGGAAAAAGGCTTCCATTGGATGTGTTTTTAGGCACAAAGTGTCAATTCTTCTGAGAGTTTTATTAAATATGTATTTTTTCCCCGAAAGGAGACATGGTTTATAAAAGGTTTGAGAAGCACTGTGTTAGGTCATCTTTTGTTTGCTTCCTGCCTTGGAAGTGGTAGAGTGATCACTTAAGGTAAAATCAGTCTAGAGAAATTTGGCAGAAATAATAGGAATTCCTGTTTGAAGGTGTGATGGTGGGGCTTAGTCATTTTTTGCGATAGATACTCATATTAACAGTAATCTTATCCCATATTTATCGAATACTTACCATACATTGGGTACAGGGTTACGATTATATGTAATTATCATCATCATTTAATCTTTACAACAGCCCTATGAAGGAAATCCTTTTATCTCAATTTTATACATCAGGAAAGAGAAATAAGGTTAAATTATTACTAAGGGATGGGTCCAAATGACAAGAGAGGCCATCTACCTGTAAGAACAAGTTCCTAGCTATTTCTGCAACATGCACTCAGTAAGAGAGCACAGTTTTGTTTCTCATCTCCATTTCTTTATGCTAGAAAAAGGGTTCAAAATTTAATACGATTTTATGATCTGGCAAAGTTTTTCTCTGGATGCAGATGAATTTAAAAGAGAATGGCAACTTGTACACAGATGTTTGTGGCAACTTTATTTGTAGTAGCCCTAAACTAGTCACAGCACAATGCCCCTCAGCATTTGGATGGGGAGACTGTGGCATGTCCACACAAGGGAGTAATATCCGGCAATAGGAGAGAATGAATTATTGATACACACTAACATGGATGCATCTCAAAATATTCTGCTGAATAAAAGAAGCCAGAGGAAAAAAAGAGTGTCTGTGCCATATGATGCCATTTATATAAAATGCTGGGAAATGCAAATTAAGTTACAATGACAAAAAGTAGATCAGCGGTTGCCTGGGAGCGGCTGGGGGTGATGGTAAAGAGAGGGTTGGGAAGAAACTTTCGAGGGTGATGGATAGATCATTAACTTGATTTTGGAGGTGATTTCATGAGCAGGTATATATGTCAAACTTTCCAAAGTGTACAATTTAAATATGTGCAGTTTATGGTATGTCCATTACACCTCCATAAAGCTGTTAAAAATACATGCAATAGGGGAAAGTAAAGAGAACGGCGAAGTGGAAGAAAGAAGAGCCCGAAGGAGCTCGAAAGAGCTCGAAAGAGCACAAAAGAGCTCGAAAGAGCACGAAAGCCTGCTTGTGCTTCCAGTAGAAGAGCCCATTCTACTTCTTTAGGATGAAGCCTTTGAACTCCTTAACTTCTCTTAGCTTCAGTTTCAGTTGTGGAGAAAACGGAGTTAACAGTATCTTTATTTCAGGGTTATCTTATATGTATCTAAATATATACAGTATCTTTATTTCAGGGTTATCTTATATGTATCTAAATATATACAGTATCTTTATTTCAGGGTTATCTTATATGTATCTAAATATATATCAAATGTTTGTTCAGAGTCCGGGGCACGTGGTAGGAGTGTAATGGCGGCGATCATTATTATCAACCCTATGAGCTGGTGGTGCAGTGTAACTTGGAAACCGGAGGTGCAAAATCTAGGGGAAGGAAAGAGTTGCTGTGGGCTTGTCTTCTCAGGCAAAACTTCACTTGAAATAGCTTTTTTTTTTTTTTTTTTTTTTTTGCGGTACGCGGGCCTCTCACTGTTGTGGCCTCTCCCGTTGCGGAGCACAGGCTCAGCGGCCATGGCTCACGGGCCCAGCTGCTCCGCAGCATGTGGGATCTTCCCGGACCGGGACACGAACCCACGTCCCCTGCATCGGCAGGCGGACTCTCAACCACTGCGCCACCAGGGAAGCCCTGAAATAGCTTTTGATGGAAATTCCCTGGTGGTCCAGTGGTTAGGACTCCGTGCGTACACTGCAGGGGGCCCCGAGTTTGATCCCTGGTCAGGGAACTAAGATCCCACAAGCTGGATGGAAAAGAAGTAGCTTTTGAAGCCTGTACAGGAGTTAGACCAGTGGAATGAGTGGAGAAAAAATGCAGAGATGGCCCTAGATGAATCAGTTTTGGGGGGCTGGGGTGGGAAGAGCACAAAAGCCTGCTTGCTAAGAGAGATGTTTTCCTAGACAGTTTTGGGCACAAATAGCATACAGACTTAAAGGCTATGGTGAAGGAAAGGAATGGGGGGAAGAAAGATGTGTGTCACGAGGGTTCTTATCTGACTGTTGCAATTATTGGCATTTTGGTCTGGGCAGTTCTTTGTTGTAGGAGCTGCCTTATACACTGTAGGCTGTTTAGCAGCAGACCCGCACCAGCCCCACCCCCGGTCCCTACCCTCTAGCTGCCAGTAGCACTCCGGCCCCTACCCAGTCATGACAATCACAAATATCTCCAGGCTGTCAAGTATCCCCAGGGGCCACTGAGGACCACTGTGCTAGTGGTTAGACCAGGCTTCATTGAAGATGATATTTTCTTTTTCATGTTGGAAGGGAGGAAGGATTAGAACTTGTACAATAATAGAATAAACCGTTGTAGCTGGTTTAGCAGAAGTAGAGTGGTTCAGAGCATTGATCAGGAGTCAGAACGGATTCAGATCCTGGCTCCATCCCTTACAAGCTGCATGGCCTTTGGCAATCCTATTTGTGCCTCAGTTCCCTTATCTGTAAAATGGGGGCAATTATAGTACCTTCCAGTCGGATGGTTGTGAGAATAAATAAGTTGTAACTGAAACCATGAATTATTTGCTTGAAGAAAACAGCGTAGCACTTCTGTTTTTCAAAGGAGTGTGAAAGCCACCTATGGGAAGACAATGACGTCTTCCTGTCTCTAGCCGTCTTGAGCTGATTTTTAAAGTGTCCATCTCTTGAAAAGACCAGTTAAGAAATTAGTCTGAAAAGAAGACATTGAAAGATAAATGTGGAAAACGGTACTTTGTCTCCACGCTGATTCTTCCTCCCCGAACCCATGGACAGATCCTTGTGTTATTTTGTAAGAGCCAGGTGTCCTTCTGCAGAGCAGAAAATGACGTCTAGGGCATGATGGCTGTCCTTGCCGTGAGTGGCTGTGCCCTGGAAAGGAACTTCTGGGCGTGGCCTCGGCCTCAGGGAAATCTCCTTCTTCTTGGAACTGAAGGAAGACCTTTGCAGATACAAAAGCAGATCATGAAAGGGCTCGGAAAGGGCCTCCATTCCAACTTATCAGTGACAGTGGAGACCCTGTGTGATGGCCAGATTGCCTCCTGGGACCATTTCCCAGCCAGAGATTTCTGCTGCTTTTATAGCTCTTGTGTTAGAGGCTGCTTAGGAAGTGCTATTAGGGATGTGTCAGGCTTCAACAAATGAGAACTTCCTCCCCGCCATCCCAGCGACGTGAGAGAAGCATAGAGCCTGGCAGAATGATGGATGCAGTGGCTTATCAAGGTCATGAGTGGCAGCTGGCCCCATTGTAGCCCACATTCAAAGAAGGCTCCCCCACTACTGCGACAGTCCAGGGTTCTCTCCCAAATTCCTCAGATTCCAAACACAAAGGAGGTACCCTAGCCCTGGACTAATGTCCCCCCTGGGGGAAGGCAGATTATTTTTAAGCTCTTGTGTAGCCTTCACTACAGACAGATGGGCCTCCTCTGTCCTAAATAGAGACTATTTAATAACATTTGCTTCTGCTTATTAACTTTCTTTACTCACCTAATCTCATGAATCTAAACTGCTTTGGGACATCATTTAAAACGTTCCAAAACAAAGTGAGAATCTTTTGGCTCAGTACTTCCTTTGGAGAGGTGAATGTTAAACGGGGTTTAAAGATTTTTTTCTTTTAACCTCAAAGAGTTGACGCTTGTTCTGGGGCCTAACACATAGCATTCTGTGAGTACAATGCTTACGTGAGCCCAGTTGTCTTAAAAGGATGCAAAATCCTCCCAAGAATTCAGGTTCATTTGACGTGCTTGTTGAGTTTATTGGGGTTAGGGCTGAATCGAAGGAGAAAAACTGTAGAAGTACAAGCAACCCCAAAAGAAAAAACCTGAATAGCAGATACTGAAATAAAAGCTAAATCTTCGTCCCTGTCTTGTTGTTCAGACCTATTGATTAAAAGTAAAAAGTGCAAAAATTAAAAAAATCAGAATCCGAGTATCAGGAGGGAATGTCCTGAGGATTTTTCTTGGACAGTCTTTCCCAGTCATTTCAATCTGATAGACAAAGAATAAAAATTGACCGTATTCCCTACTGGCTAACATTCTGTGGTACCTGAGTCTCTGGGTTCTGGGGAGTAGCCTTAATCATGTTCACGTGCAAATCCTTTTCTCACTGTTTCTTTATTTTTTATTAAAAAAATTTTTTTATTGAAGTCTAGTTGATTTACAGTGTTGTGTTAGATTCTGCTGTACAGCAAAGTGAATCAGTTATACATGTACGTGTATCTGCTCTTTTTTAGATTCTTTTCCCTCTTTTCCCATTGTTAAAGGTTGGATGATGCCAAGGGTTAGTGGACATGATTCACATATGACCTTGTTCTAGAAAGACACTGAGAGCGCAAAGACTCCTTGCTTCAAAGTCTCATTTCCTCTATTCCCCTCACAATTGTTTCTGACACTTTGAAATGCTCCCACCCGCTAGCACGCATTTACTTTTCAGGAAGCATGCGGTATGGTAACCGCCTTTCCAAAGGCCGGTGGCAAGGCCATGTCTGACTTCAAATTGTGGTTACACTTTATGTTGGGAATGCATAGCAGAAAACAGCAGGCCAGCCACGTGGAGAAATAAAGCCGGAGGAGACAGTATATTTTCAGGAGCAATTTAGCGCGTGATTGATCTTACTGATACTGCTAGTGTAGTGTTTATAGCTGACTAGGTTTATCTGCAGCAACTAGCCAGCAGAACAGTGTTTTTGCGAAAAATCATGGGAGACAATACATTGATTAGTTGGTAAGTTAACTCCGCACTCTAAAATTAGGAAATCAGCCTGCCCTTGCTAACTTGGAAGGTTGTTAGACATAGTGTAATAAAGCTTGCTAATCTCTGGCCAGGGTCGCCTTTGGTTTCCCGCCCAGTCACATGAGCTTCTCTCTACTTTGTTTTCCCTGCTCAACCAAATCATCTCTTACTTTTGTGATTTTCAGCTGGTTTTATTCAGTCTTCTTTTCCCACCAGAATAACGATGGAGAGGCAATTGTGCCCAGGAAGCAAACTGAATGTATAGGATGCTTCAGAGATTTAAAAAAAAAAAGGATGAATTTCAAAATTGTACGCTAGTATATGAACTGAGTTCATTTTAATTAAACATCACTATATCTGCATGTATGGATAATCCTTTCTCTGCCAGTGTCAACGGCTGGGTTTTTTTTACATTCTCTCTGTGTGGTGTGGTGGAGAAGACACTTGACGTGTCTTGAAGTGGGAATGAGGTTTTCAACAGTATTAAACAACACAGGACATCTTCCCCCGATTCTCTCATCTAATTCTTAGGGCAGTATAATCTCACTTTCTCTTTACCTTCTCCGAAATGAATCCAGATGTTATCTATGAATGCTGTAGAGCACGGCTGGCAAACTATGGCCTGTGGCCTGAGAATGACTTTCACATTATTAAATGGTTAAAATAATCAAGAGAAGAAAAACGTTTTGTGACATGTGGAAGTTACCTGCAATTCCAATAGCGGTGTCCATACATGAAGGTTTACTGGAACCCAGGCGTGCACATTCCTTTACTTGTTTTCTCTGGCTGATCTCCCCTGACAGTGGTAGAGAGGAGTCCTTGCAACAGAGACTTCATGGTCAGCACAGCCTAGAATGTTTACTCTCTGTCTCTTCATGGAAGAGTGCCTGCCCCTGGTGTGGAGGCAGATTGAAAACTGAGAACCGTCAGTAAGAGGAAGAGCACAAGCTTTAGAGGCAGGCAGGATGAAGTCCATGCCTTGCTTTCCTCAAAGGTACTGGGTTGGCCAAAAAGTTGGTTCGGATTTTCCGTAACATCTTATGGAAAAACCCGAACCAACTTTTTGGCCAACCCAATAAAATTACAGATTGTTCTACTTCAGAGGGTTTTGGTGAAGATGAAATGAGATAATGAGTGTAAAGTGTGTGTGTGTGTGTGTGTGTGTGTGTGTATATAAAATAATATATATTATATATGATATATATTATATAAAATAATACATACGTGATATATATATCATATATAATACTTTATGTAAATATACTGTATATGTATAGGTGAAGTGGAATAATTTGTAATATTATATATCTACATCTATTAGTATAATAGATATAATATTATGTATAATATATATAAACTACATATAGCTATATTACATATAATAATATATATAATATTTTTGTGTGTATATATGTATGCCTCGCAGATACTCAGTCTGGTGCCTGTGCCTTTCCCTTTCAGTGTTACCAATTTTTCAAGCTCATTTTCTTACCCCAAGTCACCTGTTAACAGAACGGTAGCCGCAAATACCCTTTTCCAAGCCTGACAGCAGCTGGAGAGTTAGAAACAGCATTTCTCACTCTCACCCTCCTCCTTCTTTTATTCAGCAGCTTCTTTCTTTCCTCCACAAAACTGGTGGCCTTCAGCCCTTGAGGGCAGCGAAATGCATTTTACCTTGAAGTGAATAGGTATACAGAATTGGTCTTGACCTTGAATGAAAGGAAAGCACGCCAGGCATCCTCCAGTCGGTGGAACTTGAGGGGAAGCACTGTTATAGGGGAACTTAGAGCATCGATTTCCAGAGGGGAGTTTCGCACGTGACAGTGACATGCTGAGCCCGGAGCCCAGTGTCTCCCCTATGGACGCCAGGGAGCCCCCTTCGCACTCACGTGGTCTCCTCCACCTACCAGCTCTGTTTTTTTCCAGTTAACACACTTCATGTTAAGCCGACGTGGCTGCCTTATAAACTGTATCTCCATGGGCCAAAAGGAAATACAAAGGTGCCCCACGTGAAGATGAAGGTTCTCTGGCAGTGTCTTCCTCTGTCCCTTAGCGAGCACAGCAAACAGAGAACTCCCTTCTTTCTGGCTTAAGTTACACGTATTTTCTCCCCCTTTTCTTTTACTTTCAAAGTTGGCAGTCTCATAAGAGCAGCATTCAAGTCAGCTGTGCCAGGGATGCAGGGCATCATTAATGGGGCATTTCTTGTCCTCCTGGCCTTCTTTCCCTCTGTGCTGTCTCTGTACAATGTATTATCAGCCACCTTGTGAAGTCAGAACTTTGCCAACCACTGGCTTCTGGATCCCGTGGGTCGCTGTCTGAATCTTGCTGGTTGTCCAGGGAAAAGTTAGTTTTACTACTGTTTGTAGGAAAAAAAAATTGAATCAGATTGTATCAAACTCATTTAGGTTATTAGGATAGGTGGTAACTCACCTCAGTAAACTGGGTATAAAGCTGATGCTATGTGCGCATTACAGTTTGGCTTTTAATGTGAATTTTGTCCGGACTGGTGAATGATGTGGCCATTTGACCTTTTACTTTTCTTACTGTTAAAAAAAAATAACTTCTCTCTTTCTCTTCTTTGAAAGTTATTTTCATGTGACCCACCATCCTAATTAGTTGGCTGTAAAGAGGTTAAGGGGGTATAATTTCAAACCTTTTGATACTTGCCATTTTTCGGGGGGTATGGATAACAGAGCTTTTGTTCTTGTTACTGGCTTATGATGACGGTCTGAAATTATTGTGTTTGGCTGCCAGCGTGGTGCTTGGGTGTGATTAATTTGTGCAGCTCGCCATTGTATAAATAATATTCATTCCTTGAATCCTTGTTCAGAAGGGATTAGCCAAGTGAACTGGAAACCATGCCTTTGCAGGAGAGCTTTCGCTGTTTGTGATCATCAACGAGCAATCTAGTGGCTGGTTTAATTCATTTCTTACAGAACTAGCTGACTCATTGGCGCTTAACGCTTCTTAACTTCTTCTGTAGTATTTTAATCTTTAGTTTCTTCCGCATCCACCAGTATTATAGTGGACATAGTTCAGAACTTAACATTTCCCCAGAGACTTTGCTCTGGGAATTCAAAATAAATACCTGTGAAATGGGTTTCAAGAACGTTGTTTTCTGATGGCTCTGTTTTTTTTTTCTCGTAGAAGAAACGTGCTTTGATAAAGTAAAATAAACTTAGCTTTTTTAAAAGGGAGGGTTAAAACAAATAAAACATGAAACAAAACATGTAACACATTAGAGGTCTGTATTCCACAGAACTCTCAAAGTCCATAACATGGCTTTGGGTTTTGATATTGCATCATTTACAGGCTAAATAATTTATACTTAAGCTTTTGCCCTGTGGGATGGTTGCAGCGTGTTCCACCAGGAGGCTAGAGTTTCTCTTCGGATCTGCAGTTCACTTGATTGATGGATAAGACAAGTGACTGCAAAATAGAGGGGGTCAAGGCTTCCCTGGTGGCTCAGTGGTTAAGAATCTGCCGGCCAATGCAGGGGACACGGGTTCGAGCCCTGGTCTGGGAAGCTCCCACATGCCGCAGAGCAACTAAGCCCGTGCACCACAACTACTGAGTCTGCGCTCTAGAGCCTGCGTGCCACAACTACTGAGCCTGTGTGCCACAACTACTGAGCCTATGTGCCACAACTACTGAAGCCTGCACTCCTAGAGCCTGTGCTCCGCAACGAGAAGCCACCGCAATGAGGAGCCCGCGCACCGCAATGAAGAGTAGCCCCCACTCGCTGCAACTAGAGAAAGCCTGCGCGCAGCAACAAAGGCCCAATGCAGCCAAAAAAGATAAAAAATAAAAAATAAAAATAAAAAATTATTAAGAAAAAACAACAGAGGGGTCAGTTTGGGAAAGCTTTCTCCCTTGTGGCTGTCCTTTGCCTTTGAATGGTTTCCTCCTGCATTTTGTTCATCTGAACAATGCATTAACTTGCCTGATGTAGGGGAGCTGGCTTGTTGCTCATAAATTGTAGTAACGTGTCTTTTGGCTACTAGGGAGCGAAGCAGTAAAGGTTCAAGGTACTGATTTTTTTTGCATGTGTGTGTGTGTCCCCATGGACTAGACTCTGCTTCCCCACCTCAATTTTAGCCTGAATTTCAATAACAGGTGAATGTAGTATTTAATGAATGAAAATAGAGTGTAGCTAGGTAAATTTGAATTTCAGATAAACAGCGAATGATTTTTTTAATTATACTGTATTTATTATATTTGATCATATTGAATATGCCCCTGTCTTTTATCTGGCAACCCTAGGTGAGTGCTGGGGAGCTAGGTTTCTCTATATTGAGGGCCCCTGAGTTAGATCAGGTATTCAGAGATAATTGTGAGTGGAATTAAGAATGGGAAAAGAGAATGCCATTTATTAAGCATTTTTAAAATATCAAATCCTTTGTAGTTAGTCCTCAGCTTGTGAGATAGGTACAGTCATCCCTCAGTATCTGTGGGACTCCTTGGCGTATCAAAATCTGCGGATGCTTGAGTCCTTTATATAAAGTGGTGTCGTGCTTGCATGTAACCTATGCACGTCCTCCTGTATACTTTAAATCATCTCTAGATTACTTAAAATACTGAACACAATATAAATACTATGTAAGTAGTTATAAATACAAGGTAAATGCTATGAAAATAGTTGCCCGGTGCATGGCAAATTCAAGGTTTGCATTTTGGAACTTTCTGGAATTTTTAAATTTTCAAATATTTTCGATCCTCAGTTGGTTGAATCCACGGATGCAGAACCCGAGGGTATGGAGGGCCGACTGTGTTGTAAACCCTTTATACCTTTGCTGATTAAAATAGCTAACACTTATTAAATGCCTTCCACGTTCTGGGCACTGTTCTGAGAAGTTTGATGTATCCTCATTCAGTGCCGACAATAACCGTACGAGGGTTAAGTACCAACCCTCATTTTACAAGGGGGGAATCTGAGCTGAGGTCCTGTAGCTAGTTAAGGGATTGTTTGGGGTTGAAGAAAAAGGATGGGTGGGGAATGTTTTGTTCCAGGTCACATAATTTGTAATTATGGAGCCAGGATTCCCGTGAAACTCCCTTCACTCCAGCAGTTTTTACTTCAGCTGCACATTGGACCCCCCTGGAGAGCTTTAAAAACCACAGATAACCGGAGCCTACCCCCAGAGAGTTGGATTTGCTTGGTCTGAGACTGGCCCAGCTCTCAGAACTTTCAAAACTTCCCCAGGAGATTCTAGTGTGCAACCAGGGTTGAGAGCAGTGGCTTTAGCCCATTTTGGAGTGAAATGAATTACTCTCCTTAGGACATCTAGTCGCTCTGTGTGCCTGTTCCTTTAGTTTTTCCTCCTCCACGGAAACTCACCATTCCAAATCTGGCAGCTAATTTTTCATGGTTTTTTGTTTCCTCAAAATTATTTTCAGGAAGTCCTGGTGAATATATGTTGGGGTATAAACAAACCACAAAGACCTCTTGAGGGTATTCTGTTGATGGATTTTCTAAGTGATCTTTTCTTTTTCATTCACCATTAGACTTCCTAGAGGAGGGAGTATCCCTTTGTTCCGCATTTAGCTCCAGCTGGGTACCAGGCTGGGTATGTGAGGAGGTCCACAGATTAATAAAACTAGACCACTACCCTCCAGGAGTTTTCAATTTTGGAAGGGAAGTATATAAATGTAATTCTAGGTTTAATTTTTCTAAAAGTCACTTTGGAGGAGGACAAAGTATTAAGGAATTTAGAAGAGGCAGAGGCAGGGGGCAGTGGAGTGAGGGGTGACCTTTGTAGCGTGCTGCCTTGGGTTTTTTTTTTTTTTTTTTTGGCCGTGTCATGCGGCATGTGATCTTAGTTCCCTGACCAGGGCTCGAACTGGTGCCCCTGCATTGGAAGTATGGAGTCCTAACCACTGGACTGCCAGGGAAGTCCCTCTGTCGCCTTGGTTTGAATTCCTGCCCCATCACTTACCTGCTGCCCCCTCAGTCCCCCTGCCCTCGTTGACACAGTGGATATTCCAGTCCTTTGATGGGAGGCAAGAGTTAGTTTCTGCCTGTGGAGTGTACACAGCTGACCGGCCCAGGGTGAAAGCTCAGTCAGTGTGAGCCACCAGCTCTCTCTTACCTGGCTTGGCTAAAAAAAAAATAAAATAAAAGGATATCTAAGCCAGAAGCAGCAGAAATAGAAAGAAGGGATGGCTTTTGGTACAAGGACTCAGATATGCATTACGTGTGGTGGATGGGGAGAGAGGGACTGAGCTTCCAGTCCCAACGGTGACATTCACAGACGGACAGCACGGGATGAGAGGCTGATTGTTAAGGGGAAAAGGATGGTGAATGAGGTTCCTGGCAGAGTTACATTACAGCCTTCATCACAAGCAAAGCAGTGCCACGTTCCACGTTATTTTGTTCGTGCTGTGATTGCATGTTTGGGGATAATATAGACTCTCTCTCTGTCTAACTTCTGCTGGTTTAAGATCTTGCATGAAGAAAGGTTCATCCCACTACTAGCATCCCATCTGTCCTTTATGTTGAACTTGTGCTTTCTTATCGTGGTTTGTGTAGGTCTAAGTATACTACTTTGCATAGGGAATGGGTAAATCTTCTGTTGCTATTTGACCGACGGGGCAATTTCCTTGTTACCAGACAGTTCTGCAAGCAATAAATACTTCTGATATTCCGAGTATATTTATTTCTAAATGGGAGTTGGAGTCGTAAGGCATTTACTAATGCCAGGCTCAACTTATCATTCAGAAACAGAAGGCAGATGACTTGCAAAGACTGTTCCCACTCGAGATTTTTAAGGTCATTGGAAAGCTTCCGTTTTTATTGCAGCTCTGTACTTTGTGAACTACGTGTTGAGACTTTTAGGAGATTGCTATGACTTAAACATTTTATCTTTGCCAATGTAGCCTGGACCAGGGGTTGGCAAACTTGTTCTGCAGAGTGCCAGATAGTAAATATTTTAGGCTTTGTGGGCCATCGAGCCTCAGTCGTAAGTGCTCAGCTCTGCTGTTGGTATATGAAAGCAGCCATAGACAGTATATAAACAAATGAGCTTTGCCATGTTCCAATAAAACTTTGTTTACAAATACATGTGGTAGGCTGGATGTGGTCCTCAGGCCAGAGTTTTCTGATGCCTGGCATAGTATGTGAGCTGTAGGGCCAGCAGTTCTTGGTTTGATTGGCCAGTTCTCAGATGTGTGACTTAACCTCTCTGAGTCTCCATATTATCAGCTGTAAAATGGGATCAGTAGAAGAAACCGCTTCATGGGGGTTATTTTGACGTTAAATGAGATCACACAAGTAGTTTTGCAGAGTTGCCAGACATAGTAAGGACATAGAAAATGTTAGCTAAAGGCGGGGGGGAGAAATAAAAACAGTCCATTTCAGTCCACATTATACAGTAATCCTGAGGTTTGATTGCAATTATTTTAAGGTAAGAAGGAGAGACCAGCGAAGCACAATTTTTGAAGGGCCATGTAAGATCACAACTCCACGAGGAACAGATGTAAACTAGTGATATGTTGGCTTTTAACAGACTAGGAAAAGTTGATGAGATCGTGGAAAGCTCCACGTGGCCAATGTTGTTTATTCTTTGGATGGTTTTTCTTCTTGGAAATTTTGTCATTCCCTTTTTGGAAGTGAGTTAGAGACTTTTACTATTTTGGGGGGTGTAGAGTTGGGCTTCCCCTCCCCCATGATAGCTGCGGTGTAAGGAATAATTTCTCAATATGAAATGTGACAAGCACTTGTTGAGCACCTGCTGTATGTTCACATTGTAGGAGGTGTCGTGACTGCAGAGGGCGTTTCTGTAATCGTGGAGCTCCCAGTGGAGTTGCAAGAGACATACACCCATGTTTGAAAGAGCCGGGCACAATGCTGAGGCAGTATGTAAATAAGTGAAATAAGTAAATAAATAAGTGAAGGCTTGTGTGATGCAGGGGGGCTCCCCCGTGTAAAGGTCTCAAGGGAATTCAGTGTGAGAAAAAAAGTCCTATCCGATGGTGTTAACCAGTGGAAGCTTCGAGAAGAAAAATCTGGATGGGGCCCTTGTGAGTGTAGTTCATCTTGTCTGGGAAGATCTCTTTGCTAGGAAATAATTCTGCCCTGTTCCCTATAGGCATTGAGTTTGATTTTTGATGGATAAAGTGTTCCCTTGTTTTAAAAACGGTACCAAATCACCAAGGCAGTGATGTAGAGGGTGGGACTTTATGGTGACAGCCCAGGGGAACAGTCATGGCTCTAGGCATTGGGTTTGCTTCACACTTCAAAGAACCTAAAAGTGAGGGTGATTTATTTATTCATGAAAACATGCCACACACAACTGGTACTCATGCCTGGAATTCTTGTTGTGGGTGGTCAGGGTGATCTGGTGAGAAGGGTGATGGGCAAAGAGGGGTGAGGAACAGTTTCTCCACTAGGATGGCAGTTCCATAGGCCAGGCAGGCATTTGGGGATATTACCATATACCTGGCATACTGGAACCGAGTGTGCCACAGAGTCAGAGCTCAGTAAATATTTTCTGAATAAGTGAGCAAAAGAAATATTTGAGGTGGGCCCTTTGCCCTAAATTTGATATTGGGCATTTGAGCAGAGTAGTCTAATGACAGAATGGACATGAACCAAGTGAGAATAATGCAGTAGGTGGGGCTGTGATAAGTTATCAGATGGGAAGAGGTGAGAGAACCAACTGTCCGTCTTGTGGTTCAGGAAGTCTTCAGATGTGCTTGTATGAACTTGGTCTTAAAGGATGGGTGGAATTAAACCAGGTGTATCAAGGCATGGAGAACAGGGAAGTGCATACCTCATAACAGGAAGAGCTGGGCAAAGCCATGGTGGATTTAAAGAACACGGCAGATTTGGAGGACACTTACAAGCCCTTTGGGATTGGAGTGAAAGGCTCAAGAGAAGGGTCATTGATACACATACCCGGAGCACCTTTGCAGATGACTTTTGAATGTTGGTTGATGCAGGGACCACAATTTCTCAGAATTCCTTTGTGTGCCCTAAGTATCAAAGACCGTAGGGGGTGTCCCCACCCTTAATGGGGAGAGTGAGTTTTTTAACAGGGCAAACACTGGGGAAAGAGAGAGGACAGGCCTCATCCATGCAGCTGGCCAGATCTCCTCACCCACCCCTGGTTCAGTGGTGCCAGATGTGGTACCAGACGTGACATTTGGCCAATGTATCCTTTTTTTTTTTTTTTAATACATCCAGCATACTTTCTACAGCTTGTAGAAATTGACATTTCCTGCTTTAAATAACAGCTACTCTTCACTGAGGGAGCATGATTCATGTGCCAGACCCTGTTCTAAGGGCTTCACCTGTAGTACTTGGTATGGAATTCTTATAATAGTCCAATGAGATAGGTGCTGTTTTAATCCCTACCCTATTGTTTTGAGGCAGGGACTTTATCTGTTTTGTTCCTTGCTGTATCTCCCATGCCTAGAAAGGTTCCTGGCACACAGTAGATGCTGGATTCTGAAAAGATTAATTGAGGGCAGACATAATTTGACCAAGTCATACTGGTTCTGTGTAGGAATTAAAGACCGTTACTGAATTAGTTCAAAGTCTGGATTCTTCACCCTGCACAGTACTACCTCCCTTCTGCCTAAAGGAGGAAATTGCAATGTTTTTCAGACTTCAGGTCTCCTTTTTAATGTTCTGGCTGTGGAATGCCTCAGACAGATACTTTTGGTCATTCTTTAATTTGATGTGGATAAAGAAGTTAGAATAAATCAGGTACTGTTTAGAAATGGCTTTGTTTTTTATACATTTGCAACAATGTGTGTGTGCACTTTTCCTAATTTCCATCTACTGACAATGCTTGCTTTTGCACAAGAACGGGGTTCCCTGTAATAACCTGACTCCAAAGCTGACAGATTGGGAAACTTGTGGCTTGGAGCCTGAACCCTCTCCTAGAGTCTGGGTCAGGCCTGAGTCTGGACAGGCCCTACAGTTGGAAATTTAGGAGATCAGCCGCCAGAACTCATGTCAACATTGGCTGTTGCTCCTTATTGAGCAAGGACAGGCCATTCCATCCACAGACGTTTTCTCAGGCCTTGTCCTGTGTACTGTGAGAAATGAGAAAGTTCTTTGCCCCAGGGAGCTTCTTGCCTGTTGGAGGAGGTAAAACTCATGGAAATGGGGCAGAATGTGGGAAGAACTTTAACTGAAGCTACAAGAGCTTGGAGGAGAGAAGGGATGGACTCTGGATGGCTGTCTCACAGGCTCTTCTGTGGTCCTGGATCTGAAAGAACACCATAATATGGGTGATCTCAAAGGAAACCCAAAAGGAAGCTTCCATTGGTAAGAGTTGAATGTGGCCCTGGTCCAGTAGGCTTGTGATCCAATTTATGGAAAAAAAGCAAAACATAGACAAAGGGAAGGAGGTGATGAAGGGAAGATGTAGGTAACCAACAGGTAGTTCCATAAAGATACATAAAGATAGTTTGCTACAGCCCTCCATCACTTTAATAACGCTTGGGGTTCCCATCTCTGGGCAATGAAGACATTTGTAGGAAGACACAGTTGCTATAAGGGTTTGTGTGAATCTGTGGTTTGAGGACTGGTGATGAGGCCAGCAGGGTTTTTTTGACTATAGAGCAATTTGTTAAAAATAATGATAAAAACAAACACACACACCAAAATCTGGTTTCTCACCATAACGAGAAGGAAGGTTTCAGAGGTCAAACACTGGCTCCTTCTACTTCTCATTTGAGATTTTCATGAGCCAGAAAGCTTCTTCATCAAATAGCAGTTTCAGTGTTAGTAGACTGTGCGTTTGGGGGGCTGTTGTGCTTTCGCAGGATTTTTGAAATGTAACCGCACTTCAGGATGAAAATGCAAAATGAAAATGCTAACATAGTAAACACCAATAGCAGAAGTGCTATTATCTGCCTTTCTACTTGAGGGGTTTTGTGGTTTTGGTGTGTTCATTTATTTTTGGAAAAAGACCATCAAGCCTGCTTAGTCAGTGCCCCATCTCACCAGCCCAACTGAAGGAACTTTCAAACTCTTTCACCTTCACTCAGAATTCATGTGAATTACTGGCGCCTGCTTGGGTGTTCAGTGAAAACAGTTCATCATCATTTTCTTTAAAAATTCTCATTTTTTCTGGCATTTTGACTTGATATTACCAGTTGGTGGCCTTTTCTTTGTACTTCCTAGTTCTTAATGTTAAAACAGAATATAGACTTAACGTTAGAGTGAAAGAAAGAATTAGCACATAAACTATCTGAGCATATCTAGCCCAACGTACATTAAAAAACAAAATATATGTATAAACACACTTCCACCGTTTGGAATGAGATAATGCCACAAAGCCTGATGAGTTATTTATTCATCTCTACAAATATTTATTGAACCCAGCATTCCAGGTAGTGAGATATAGGAGAGTGAACTAGGCATTCAAAATCACTGCCCTAAAGGGGCCTGCATTCTTCTTCTTGCTCTGTGTGTGTGTGTGTGTAGAGAAGATAGATAATTTAATAAATCAGCAAGATCATTTCAGACTATAGCAAGTTCTATGCAAGGAACAAATGGTCCCTTTCAAAGGAAGGAGGCTAAGATGGGGGAACTGCATGTTCAGGTCATGGTGTGTTCAAAGGGTCCTTTTCTGAAATGGATGGGGACAGTGAGTGGGCAGATGTGCTAGGATCTTTTTGGTATAGTTCAAAGAAGAGTACTATAAACGTGTGTCCCCCCAAATTTCATGTTGAAACCTAATTCCCAGTGGGATAGTACTTGGAGGTATGGCTTTGCAAGGTGATTAGGTCACGAGGGTGGATCACTTGTTAATGGGATTAGTGCACTTATAAAAGAGACCCCAGAGAGATCCCTTGCCTCTTTGCTCATGTGAGGACACAGCAAGAACACAGCTGTATATGAACTATAAAGTGGGTTCTCACCAGACACTGAACCCTGCTAGAACTTCGATTTTGGACTTCCCATTCTCCAGAACTGTGAGAGGTATATGTCCCACTGTTATAAGCCACCCAATCTATGGCATTCTGATATAGCAGCCCAAGTGGACAAAACAAAGTGTAACGGCTTAAAATGAGACAATGCTAACTTCAAATCTCAGCTTTACTTCTTAGATGTCCTCTCAGCAGTAAGGAGAAGTAATCTCTGCCCTGCAGAGTTGTTAAAAGGAGTAAAGACAAGCACAGGGTCCTGGGTGCAGCCAATGATCAGTAAAAAGTCAGTGCTCTTATGAGTGTTAGGTGTCCTATGTATAGGTAAGTCCTCGATGAATACAACTTTGGAAGAAGGGGATGTGGCTGATCATACATGAAAACTCAAACTACCGGGTTTAATTCAGCTGCTAGCAGGGGGAAGTCCTGGAGGCTGTGTTGAAATAAGAGAGTCAAACACAGAGAGGGCAGCTGGATGTGGTGACCTCTGAGTTCCACCCCTCCCCCAGCCCCTTCTAGGGCATCATGCACAGGCCCTGGCACAGACGAAGTACTCCACAAATATGCAGATAGCTGTTGACTTTTTATTAAACTGAATTTTTAAAATTAATTTTTATTGGATTATAGTTGATTTGCATGTTGTGTTAGTTTCTGCTGTACAGCAAAGTGAATCAGTTATACATATACATATACATATATCCACTCTTTTTTAGATTCTTTTCCCATATAGGTCATTACAGAGTATTGAGTAGAGTTCCTTGTGCTATACAGTAGGTTCTTATTAGTTATCTATTTTTATATATAGTAGTGTGAATATGGCAGTCTCAATCTCCCAATTTATACTCCCACCCTTGGTAACCATAAGTTTGTTTCCCACATCTGTTATTTTAAACTGAATTTATTTATATGTTTAAACTGAATTCATAGTTAACCATTAAGGGAACAAATAAGCCTCCAATGTAAGTCATTCTTTTTGTAATTTGTCGTTATTCAGCAAGGTTTTTTTTGTTTGTTTCGTTTTTTTTACATATTATATGTTTTAAATACTGTTAGGATTTATCTATCCTTCTTCTTCGTTAAAACAAAATGATTTTGGGACCCAGAACTCAAATTCTGCTTTTCCAGCTTATTTATTTATTTTTTTTACTTCCTTTAAAATCTCTTCTCAATATAATGAGAGATCTGGAATTCTTTCAAAGGAGTAAAATTGAAAGACTAAATAAAAACTAACTCATCCAAGGATATTTAGCCAGTTGGTTACAGAGAAGAGAATAGATTTTGGACCTTTCAGTTTTCGGTGGAGAACTCGTGTTTCATTTTAACTACTGTGTAAAGTTGGGTAGAACACACTCAATAATATGTGTGCAGGCTGCCTAGGAGCAGTCAAATCATTAAAGTATGCGTGTGTAAGAGAAAATAAACACAAATTTCCTTTTTCTGGTTTGTTGGAATAGGGGACGCTTTTAAGCATCTTTTCATCTGAAAATCGTAAGGTGCTTGAGGGCAGACCTTTGGGTCTTGAGATGTGTGTGCACGTGTGTGTTCCTGTGTGTGCCTGTGCAAGCTCGTGGCCGCCTCTCATGCATTTACCTAACACACACTTGTACATCCTGAGGTCAGCGGGGCTTGTTCCTCACAGGCATTTAACTCAGGTAATTCTGGAGAAAATTCTGAAGAGAGCCATCTGCACTGATCATAAAGTTAGGAAATTTGACCTGTAAAGTGATGCTGAGAAAGGAATTTAAATTCCCTTTCCCAATTTCTCGTGAGCAGTTTTTGAGGCCATTTTTTCCTCCTCTTGCTTGAATATAAGCATCACGTGGGGAGCAAGATTTGGATTGCGAGATTTTCCCCCCAGAGATTCTGATTGACTTGGTCTGGCCGTGATAAAGCAGATTTGGGACACACAGGAAGTTAAGAAGAGGGGAATAACATAAAAGTTCACTTGAAAGGTATTGCAGGAATAGGGAGCAGAGTCGGTAAAGTCTTGCAGGTTCAAAAGAGCCCTGGAGAAGCGGGTGTGTGCCTCAGGGGTGTGGGTGGTGGGGTGGGGAAGATGAACCCCAGTAGGTAATTGACAGACACATCGTTAAGGGCCTTGTGTTCAAGGCTCAAGAGTTGTTTTTTTTTAACATCTTTATTGGAGTATGATTGCTTTACAATGGTGTGTTAGTTTCTGCTTTATAACAAAGTGAATCAGTTATACATACACATATGTCCCCATATCTCTTCCCTCTTGCATCTTCTTCCCTCCCACCCTCCCTATCCCACCCCTCTAGGTGGTCACAAAGCACCGAGCTGATCTCCCTGTGCTATGCGGCTGCTTCCCACTAGCTATCTATTTTACATTTGGTAGTATGTATATGTCCATGCCACTCTCTCACTTTGTCCCAGCTTACACTTCCCCCTCCCCATGTCCTCAAGTCCATTCTCTAATGTCTGCGGCTTTATTCCTGTCCTACCCCTAGGTTCTTCATGACCATTTTAAAAAATTTATTTATTTTAGATTCCATGTATATGTGTTAGCATATGTTATTTGCTTTTCTCTTTCTGACTTCACTCTGTATGACAGTCTCTAGGTCCATCCACCTCACTACAAATAACTCAGTTTTGTTTCTTTTTATGGCTGAGTAATATTCCATTGTATACATGTGCCACATCTTCTTTATCCATTCATCTGTCGATGGACACTTAGGTTGCTTCCATGTCCTGACTATTGTAAATAGAGCTGCAGTGAACATTGTGGTACATGACTCATTTTGAATTATGGTTTTTCTCAGGGTATATGCCCAGTAGTGGGATTGCTGGGTCGTATGGTAGTTCTATTTTTAGTTTTTTGAGGAACCTCCATACTGTTCTCCATGGTGGCTGTATCAATTTACATTCCCACCAATAGTGCAAGAGGGTTCCCTTTTCTCCACACCCTCTCCAGCATTTATTGTTTGTAGATTTTTTGATGATGGCCATTCTGACTGGTGTGGGGTCGTAAGGCTCAAGACTTTTAACTTCATTGTGGACCCACTCCCTTATTCAATGTGTACATTTTTTGTCCTTATTGATGATCACAAAAGTAATATTTGTCCATTAATAATGGAAACATTATATAATAAACTGATCCCCAAAGGAAATGTTCCCATAATTCTACCCTGTCCAACTCCAATGAAATTACTGTTGTAACGTGTCTGGTGAATCAGATGAGTGATTTAGAGTTATATCTCTGGTGGTAGATAGGATGGAATGCAGTGGGGAAAGCCTCCAACTTAGAGATAAGATGTGATGCCATTTCAGTATCCCAGGCAGGAGATGAATGAGGCTCTAAACTAAGGCATGGGAGGATGCAGAAAAGGGGAGGCCACCAAGAGATATGTAGACAGTGGAATGGAAAGGCCGTGGAGGAGTGAAAAAGGTGGAGGGAATCAGAGGGACCTCTGTGGTTTCTGGCTGGGTTAACTGGCTGGGCCGTGGAGTCATTAAGGACACTTAGGAATTTGGTGGCGGATCATATGGTTGGAGACATGTCAACTTCAAAGTGCCCAGGGGGGATGTGGGGATGAAAATGTCCATTAGCCTTCTGGAATTGTGAAAGTGGCATTTAGGAGTGAGTTGGGATTTAAGAATATGGATTTGGAAGCCACAGAGACACGAAAAAAAAAAAGAGATACAGAGTAAGGGAGGCAAGAGAAACAATAGTAAAATGGGTCATAACTGCTTAAGTGCTTTTGTTTGTAAGGCTTAATGAGTTAAGGGCTACACTCAGATTGCGGTAGTGGAGAGGGGTGGATAAGTTATCTCCCTAGGTCACAAAGAGGTTATAGGATCTGTTCTCATGAATTCATCAAATTTAACTTCTCATGCTGAAAAAGTAGAAAATTCCTAAAGGAGCTATCATGTCAACTTTCTTGTTTTTGTTTTTAAACTTGAACGAAATCCAAATACAGAATATTTATGAATTTAGAGAAATGTTCAGTTTAGATTCCAGCTATGGTCATTCCCGTAGCTGTGTGGTGAAAGAAATCATGTTTCTGATGACGATATATTTTTAAATGTTGCACTGAAAAACTGTGCCTATTATGAGTTTTGGGTTTGCTGCTGGGTGTGTGTGTGTGTGTGTGTGTGTGTGTGTGTGTGTGTGTTTGAGTTGAGTTCATAGAAGTTATATCCGAAATCATTCATTTGTCTCCTGGAGGGCATTTCCACTTGGAAATACATTTTTCTTCTCTTTATTCCTCTAAATATTCTAGAGTAGGAAGAAATGACAAGCGCTGTGTCCTCGTTTACAAAGTCTGAGCTTAAAAAAGAGGCAGATTTCTTTTTTAAATTTACAATAGCTGTATTGTCAGTGGATTTGTGGCAGATCCTCAGTAGTGTGGTTTTGGAAAATACACTGACTTTTCATGGCTTCAGACACGGTTTGCTTCCAAGTACTGCCACTTACAGACTCTTGGAGGTGACTTAGGGCCTCTGGGCTCTAGCCTCCTGTTTGCAAGTGAGGATAGCAACACACATTGCACGGAATGGTTTGAGGATTAAGTTACACTCTGCGTGAACACCCAAGCCCAGTTCTAACCTGCCCAGTGTTGGTATTCAAAAAATGTCCCTTCCCTTTCTATTCTCTCCTCCCCCCAGAAAAATCCATGCTCTGTTTCTGTTAAGTCCCTTTTGTAACACTATTTTAACATGATACTAAATATATTGCCAGAAACCATGTTTCCCAAAGCATATGGTGTAGTTTATCATTTCTAACTTAGCTTTTTCATTAAAACTTGAAAGCTTTTTAGCTTTATAAACTCACTTTTTGCTGCTAAGGATTATGGCTGGGGGGCGGGGGCTGGTTTCTATCTCTACTTTTCTGGTGGCAGCTGGATCTCTGCTCTCTCTGCAGTGAGTTCCCTGTGTCCAAACAGAGCATGATGAGTGTCATGCTTTGGCCGTTGGTGCAATTATTTCTCCCGCCTCTGGAGCCCGTGGCAAGGATAGAATCACAGGGGTCCCTGGCACAGTCCCCTATGCGAATTGGTGGTTATCCTGAATGTCACAGCAGCCTGGAAACGTAGACCCCATCAGGAACCCAGCGAGAATTCTATCCAGTGCCACTCTGCTCCGTGAATCTGCATGTCATCAGGACTGCGGTGACTTTGGGAGTGTATGTGAAGCCGAGGCATTGCCACGTTCATATCTGTGTGATCTAAATGCCCTTTGGCTTTTCCATCATTGTCAGGGCTGCTCTTGTTCTGCGCCTAGAAACGTAGCCCCAAACAGCCCACCATCTAGAACTCTGAGAGATGCTGTCGACCTTTATAACTCCTCTCTTTGAGGAGAAGATAGACTCTGCTCAGGTTCCAGAAATGTTGTCTTAAGATAGCTGGAAGGAAGTGTTTGAAATGGCACATATGCTTGTGATGCTGGTAACCAAGGAAACATGTCCCTGTTGCAAAGCTTCCTTTAAAAAAACGATAGTACCTTTGGGGGATTGTCTCAGAATCACCCACAGCAAGATTCCAAAGGGATCTGAAATTAAACTAGGTCACTTCCAGAAACTGTATCAAGAATGAACAAAGTACATGAAGAACTGCTGCTTTAAAAATGCACTGTTTAGAAGAACAACCCAATACATTGTGGGTGTAATATTCTAGCATCGGAATAATCTGAGTCTTACATCCATTATAGCGAATATTGCATAAATCTTACTGGAGTAAACTTTCCTCTGCTCATGCCTTATTATTTGTATTCTTCTTCTTCTTCTTCGTTTGCCTCTTATTCCCAATTAATCTTGAGATTCTCTCCACCTCTTTTGTAACCGTCAGTGATTAAAATTATAGAGTGTTGGTTCAGTTCAGCACCTACCCAGCTTGCATATGGAGTTTGCTAATACGTGCATCTTGTGTAGAATCGTAGAAACTGGAGTTGATTTAGAAGATAATCAGATACAAACTTTTCTTTCAACAAATGAGAAACTGAATCAAGGAAGAGTTACTTAGAGGCAGAAGCCACGCGCTGAATCTGAATATACACATTTTGGGTAACGTTCTTGACACAAAGACCTGAGCATTATTGGTACAGATCATGTAGTATGATCATTAATACCATTTAAACATTGCTTTTTGTTACAAAAGATTTCTGAGTACTGGACAACAGGAAAAAAATACTGAATTTACAAACAGCAGAAGGATTGGGATAGTCCTGAATGCAAAAGTCTCAACCTCACATGTTACAGCAACCGGGCAGTCTTTACAAATACGTAGACTGGTCTGTTATAAAAGAACAAGAAGTGGGCAGGCATTTGGTAAATTGCAGTGGGTACAAATACCTAAAGTTACTTAACCTCTGGAAGGACTCTTGACAGCCAGATGGGTAGCAGCCCCTGCCTTAAACTTTCTTATAATAAGCTGAAAACTGAATTTGTGCTGTATTTTTCTGAAGTGATATGTTTCGTAATTAAAGACATTGAAGTGGAAAGAAGTGTACATAGAACTTTCACTTGAGAGCAACTTTTACACCTGATGCCTTGTTATTAATTAAATTATATACCTGGGAATGCAATTTCATCTTAGCCTAAAAGTTCAATTCTCATTGTCTATGAAAGACACTATGAAACTTTGATGGGATTTTAAAGATACTTATATTCTTAGAGTCACAGAAGTGAGCACAGACCCTGAAACAAATCTGTATTGTCCGAAAGCAGTGGTTCTCAAACTGCAGCAGGCCCCAGAATCACCTGGAGGGCTTCTCACAACAGGGTGCTGGGCCTCGCCCTGAAATTTGTGATTCACTGGGTCTCCGGTGGAGCCTGAGATTTTGCATTTCTAACAAGTTTGCAGGAGATGTTGCTGATGCTGCCCCAGAAACTGTGCTTTGAGGACCACTGAATTAAAGGAAACCCAACGGTTTACTTGATTTAATATCAGTATTCCATTTAACTTGGTACTTTTATTTTATCCTCAACCTACTTGCTCAGCCAGTCACTTGAAGACTGTGGTCCCTTAGGGTAGAACAGCGTAAGCAGTCGTGGCTGGCCTTTGTTGAAAAATTGGCTTTAAGGTTGAGCAGCAGCCCTAATTTGTACTGTCGCCAGTTTGAGTGGTGCAAATACTCCCATCTTGGTCAGTTTAACAGCACAGCCCTGAGTCATAAGGAAGTGTCAAAGGTCACGTTGAAATTTGACCTTAAGGAAAGGGAACCCTTGTGCGCTATTGGTGGGATATAAGTTCGTACTGCCATAATGGAAAACAGCCAGTATGGAGGTTTCTCAGAAATGAAGACTAGAACTGTCATATGACTCAGCAATCCCAGTTCTGGTTATATACCCAAAGGAAATGCAGTCAGTTCCTGAAAGAGATGTCTACACTCGTACGTTCGTGGCGGCATTTTTCATAATAGCCAAGGTATGGAGACAACCTTAGTGTCCATTAGCAGATGAATGGTAAAGATGTGGTATGTATATACAATGGAATATCATTCAGCCACGAAAAAGAAAGAAATCCTGTAATTTGCAACAACATAGATAAACCTCGAGGGTATTATGGTAAGTGAAATAATCTAGATGGAGAAAGAGAAATACTGTATGGTATCATTATACACAGACTCTAAATAAGTCATACTCATAGAAGCAGTACATAGAATTGAGGTTATCAGGGGCTGGCTGGGGGGGAAATGAAGAGATACAGGTCGACAGGTAGAAGCTTTCAGTTATGAGATGAATAAGTTCTGGGGATCTCATGTGCAGCATGGTGACCATAGTTAATAGTAGTGTATCGTATACTTGAGAGTTGCGAAGACAGTAGATCCCAATTCTTCTTACCGCCCCCAGCAAAAAAGGGTTCATACGTGAAAAAAGGAAAAGGAAGGAAGGGAGGAAGAAAATTAATTTAACCTTATGTGAGACAGACTTTTCACATCTCTTTGAGGGTCAGGAATGGAGAGGTATAAAAAATAAATTCTTATTTACACCCTGGGTGGTCTGATGAAGACGATTCTAGTCGGCGGGGGCGGGGGTAGGCACTATAGTTCAAAAGTCATAGACGGGCTGTCCACAGAGGAGTTATATTGGCTCTAGAGCCTTTTAATTTTGAATTATTTGCTGACTTACTGAGATTTTGCATATAAAAAATCTAAATTTCTATCCTTTATTGGACAAAAAGTTAGCAATTGTGGCAACTCCAGGTTCAGATTCTTACTCATCAGCCATTAGCTGGAGCTGCTTAGCTGCTGTTTCCTCCTCTGCCTGTTCCCCATTTAGACTGGGCAGGACCTTTCCAGTCCATCCTTGTCCCTAGTCTCTCAGCTATGCTACCCTTGGACCTTCCTCATCCATCGACATTCATACTGACTAGCGCTGGCTAGTTATGCCCTCTGCACCACTTGAAGACTCAAACCCAGGAGAATATACATCCTCCTTCATGGGTGCAAATGCCAGTGGGGAGAAGGGGAGCGTTTGGTCACCTTGAAGGACCTTTACAAATTGAAAAGTGAAAGTGGTCAGGTATCTCGTTTTTGCTCCTTCTTCTGTGTTTTTATCCCCCCCGCTGTCCCTTTAGTTGGGGAGAGGGAGAGGAGGAAAGAGGAGTTATACTTTCTAGAAACAGAATCTAAGACCCAGAGAACCCTCTAATCTCTCTTTCTAAACTATAGACCTGGGATCTAGATGACGATATTCCTGATAAGAGAATACTTGCCCCTCCGTGGTTTAATTATTGTTTACATGGTCTAAACACTTTTCTGAATCCTGCTGTTTATTGGTCACTTCAGTGTTTCTTTTCCCATTTTCTCTCAGCATCTTGAATCTGCCCTGCCCAGGTTGGCTTTTCCATCCTTAGCTTCTGTGAGTATGGGAAAGCACAGAGCAGAAGGAAATCCTTCTCACAAAATCTTTGACTTGCCTGAACCACACTTTAGTTATTTTATTTGAGGGTAATAGCGTGAGGAAGATGTTCTAAGGGTCTCAGACAGAAAAGCCCCGATTTAAATCTGATCATTATCAGATTGAGAGCTAAATACTTTGGCAACTTTCGTGAGGAAATATCCCTGGGAATTTTCTGGATAAACATCATTCTTAAGTTTTGACAGTGTGCAGAATTTAGGCCACCCACATTGTGCGGAGTCCAAAATTGTTCAGTGAAATTTAAATGATATGTTTCAAGAGTTTGGTTGAACTCGTAATTTAACCTGGGAGCAGGGAGTAAACAAATACTGGTGGGAAAATATTTGTGCTCAAAATCAATAAGGAACAGGCAGTAGGTTGCCCTGCACTCTGAGAGCTCTACTTTTCAGCTAAAGGTAGTACCGGGTGGCATTTGTCAAGAGCAGGGAGAGATGTTGGGCATGTTGATTTGCTAAGGATCACTGCTACTGGCTCCTTGTCTTAGGATGTTCAAGTCAAGTTTATCCACAGATGAATAATCAGTGGGATTTATTCAGCATTTACTTTGTGCCACATGGTATAATACAGGAATTTAGCACTGTCGAGAGTCTCACTTGTGAGATGGAAAAACTGACCCTTAGAGGAATCAGTTACTCTGTGGTGGTCTCGCAACTCATGTGTGAAGGGGTGCCAGGCCTTGAATGCAGCTTTACCTGAGTCCGCCTTTGCCATCACAAATTATCTGTATACGTCATTGCCCTTGGAAGAGGATTCCTTGTAGGTTGTAGTTTTTATACTCATGCGTGTTGAATCTACAAATGCATCTCTATAAAAGTTTACTATTTTAAACTGGCTTCATAAAGCTTTTTAGATATTGCTTTGCACACACAGTCTATCTGACATGGCCTGAACGTATTTTGATTTTTAACGACTATTGATGTATATATTATGGTGAGTTCATTTTACTTTATAACGCATAGCTTTATGCCTTCACTTTCTTTTTCTTTTTTCCTTCTTGTAGTCGATTTATCCACCAACCAGCCATATATATAGGGAAATAAATATTTTAAGCTCTTCTCTCATTTAGGAAAATTGGAAGACCCTAGGTTTTCAGACTCCCACCTAAATAAAGTAGGCAGATTCCTATGTTCTGTAAAAAGCACAGCATCTGGTGAATGGAGCATGTTAGATTTTCCATTGAGAATTCTCTCATGCGTCAGTTTTCTGGTGACTTCCTGGTACTCTCCCAGTTAACCTGGAAGTGTGCTTTTATTAAGGATTTCTTTTTCCTCGAGGCCAGATGCGACCTTGCCCTTTGTCTGAGCGGCTCTGGGCCATGAGTGGAGTATTGGTAGCTCTGGGAAGAGAGCGGCTGCTTCAGGGCCCCAGCATTGGGGCAGCCGCCACCTGTCCATTTCTGTAGACTTTTCGTGCTTTAGATGTTGTCCTCGCCACAAGGGCCTTTGAGGATTGGGGCCACAACTCTCCCTCTCATTCTCCCGTTACAGCTGTATAATTAGTTGTAAAGCTTTCACTTGTAGGTGGAAACTCACTTTGGCAACCACGCATTCCCACTATAATTCATTTAGAAACTGCAGTGTTTCTATTAATGGAAGAGTAGGCTCCAGCATCCAACAGCCTGGCTCATGTGTGTTGTTAATTGCATATTGTTGGTAACTGTAAACTCTGAGGTTGCGCTAATAAAAGGTAATAATTCCCAAGACAGCCAGGAAGGGAGCAGAGGATGACTGCAGATTCGGCTCTTGCGCTTTTGCCATGTTTGGCCACGTTTAAGTGAGCGAGAACTGATCTGAGAGCTGATAATGCATTGGGAAGTTTTTTTGGACTAAGTAAGGGTGATTGGAGATTGGAGACTGTGTCAGTATGGGGACAGGGTGACTGCCGATGGGGCAGATGGTTTTTTCAGATAATTGCTAAGGGCTCAGAATGCCGTGGCAAGTGCTTCTCAGAAGGTTGCAGCCCAGCGGAAACCTTGTACGGTCAAACCTTGTATGCTTGCCTTTTGGATCCACATTTCACGTAAGCCGATACTCAAAGCGAACGCTTGTAGAAGGAGAAGAGGATGTGGATAAATCAGAAGACTTGGGCTTGAGGCTGGCTCTGTCCCTTAGCTGAATGCCCTGAACCAGAGCCATTCAATTCACTGAACTTCAGTTCTTTGACATTTGTAGAATGTAGCTACTTCGTTAGGGCTGTTATGAGCATTCCATGAGATATGGAATATGAAAAACCACTTTGTAAACTCTTTAAGTGTGAGGAAACCAGATACCCGCCCTTTCTTAATTTTCTGATGAGACAAATGGACCCAGGGGATGATCACTGTAAATCTGTTCTTTATACTCGAGGTTCTTTCAAAATACCACCCCGAGTAGTGCTTGTAGTTTGTCTCTAAAAAAAATTATTAAAAAGTCAGTTTATGACCTACTGTCTGGGGCTGGAAGTGCCTTTTTTTGGTAACCCAGATTCCTGTGGCTTGCATTGGGTCATTACTTTGGGCAATCTGATGCCTGAGAAGATCTTGTTCTCTGTGTTCCAGATAAACCCTCTTGGGCTTAGAAAAGGCACTGTCTAGAATGTGTGGCTAATGGGCTGTTGAAGGTGTTAGACGTAGCCCAAGAATCCGATGAATCAGCGGCTAACTGTTGTCTTTAGTAGCTCTCACCATTTTCCCCCCAGATATAAAAGACCCCTCCCCCAACAATTAAGTTGACTGTAACGGCGTTTATGGCAGAGCTGGAAATCTAATGAAAGTCAAGATGCTGCTACTCTTCGAGGCATTCTTCCCCAGTGGCTTAACACGGGTTAGACCCCTCAAGATCAGGAGTAAGATGAATGTGTTGAGTCCTTCAAGGAGAGATCTCAGAAGTTTATTTTACCCTTTTGAAAAGTTGACAGCTTAAATACATACTTTAAAAACCTATAAGTAGGAGGCAGGTTTGTTATGTTTAATTGCATTCAAAGAAATAAAAGTAGCAGAGTTGAAAGAGAAGAGTCTAGAAGAGATTGTTACCTTTGAAAGTCTTTATCAAGATTATACTATAGACTGAGTAAATAAAAAGTGGTAGCCCAAGCTTTTCATCTTGGGGTGCTAATGAAATCAATACTGTGGCTGTACTGTTTTCTCCTCCAGTCCTCACTTCAACTGAGCACTGAGGGTGTCCTGGACAGGGGAGTGGGCATCCTCTCTGAGCTGGAGGCTGAATTCTCTTAGCAGAGCCAGCGTGGATCCCGAGAAGACTGTAGGGGCTTGGCTACAAGGGGTCCCTGTGCCTGTTGCGCACAGGTGGAGACCTGCGTGTATTTTCATTACGGTGATGGGGACAAGTGGTAGCTCTTAGCCTCTGCATAACTGTAACCTCTGTAATTCACGAGACAATCCTGACCGTAACGTGTCATCCTTTCCCGTCCAGAGTGTGGCACCTCTTTTTGGCATGTGCTTTTGTCTTGCATTTTTTGTTCTCTGAAAACTTCTTCCAGCCAAAGATTGATGTGCCTGGATGATTTATAGCAGTGATTGTCAGGGACTTTTGAAGCCCATCCAATTTCAGGATTCGGCTTCTCATTTCTTGTCCTTTATGGCACACTTGATGAATTCTCATATCAGCTGACATGTTTCATAATTGTCAAAACTTTGATTGAAGTCATGTTTCTGGGAAAACAGCAACAATGGGAGAAAGAAAAAACAGGGCTCCTTTATCACCTTTTTTTTTCTGAGCCCCAAACTGCTCTGCTGGAGGTTCACAGCACCATCATTTAGCCACTCAGTGACTTGCTGACCTTGCAAACCCATCTCCTCGCTCTCCTTTTACAGTCTTCTACCTGCATTTACCGTGCCTCGTATTTTGCTTATTTGGGCCTTTTCTGGTCCAGAGGGTAAAAGCTGTTGAAAGTAGCACCTCAGAGAAAGTTTCTAAGCTTTTCCGTCAGACGTCTTTCAAGGCACATCTGAGTGAGGCTTGCATAGATAGTATCAAGCTCTTTCCGTTGTCTTAAACCTGGTGTTGGTTTGTTTTGTTTTTCTTTTTATTCCACAACATTCTTTGGCTGGAATGTCAGCTCTTCAGGTCCTTGGCTGCTTTCACAGCCTAGAAATCTGCTTCTGCACTTTGCTGTTCTTTTCATAGTTAAGGCAGCAAACATCAGTCAGTGATGGATCCGGCCCCTTCGTATATAGAGTTGATTTTGTTGGTTATTTTTTCTTTTCTTTTCTTTTCTGTTTTATTTCATTTTATTTTGTTTTATTTTTGCCCACCTCAGTCCTGTGCCTCTAATTCAGTGAAAAATATTTATAGCAACTGACTTCTTTTCCTTCCCACTCTGTGTCCCCAGGGTACAATGACAAAGAAGCCTTTCTTTTACCCTAGCTTATAGTTTCTGTTTCCTTCCCCAGAAGCAATCACTAATACCAGTTTCTTTTGTATCCTTTTAGAGATATTGCATGCACATACAAGGATTCATTAATACACATACATAGAAACGCACATACATATACAAACATCAAGATAAAGTTTGAACTCATAAATCTGGACTTCTCATGGTACTGTTTAAAACACATTAATATCTGTCGTCTCCCTCCTGCTATTTAGATGAAAGACAGCCTCCTTATGTCCTGCAAGGACATGCCCCGTGTGACCTGGTTCCCCTCTGACTCTCCAGCTCATTATCACCAGTCTTCCTCTTTCTCAGTTCTCCAGACACACACCCCCGTTCTTCTGTTAGTCCCTCAAACAGAAGCCTTCCCTGCTCCCTCACATTAGCTCAGTTACCCTGCTCTGTGCTGCATAGTTTCCTGGCCTGTTCATTTATAGCATGCATCAGAATTTTAAAATTCTATATTTGTATGACTATTTGAATAACATCTTTCCTCTTCTGCTAAACTCCAAGTTCCATGAAGACGGGAAGCTTTGCTTTGCTCTCCTTCCTTCCTCCCTCCCTCCCTCCCTTTTTTTCAAGTCCTTTTATCCCTAGAGCCTGTGCTTTGCCTGAAACATACGTAGTAGAATCACCATAGATCGCGGTTGCATGAATGGATAATGAATGACAAACAAATGGCTGACTGGATGGATGAATGTATGAGGTGGAAGCTTCCTTTGGGTAGGAAGGAAATGCTGCCTTCCGGACAGTTGCACTTTACCATCAAACACATTTTTTATCTGTAGACGCTAGGCACTTTCTTTTTTTTTTGTTTGTTTCTAACCAATTCCTAAGAAGTCAGCCATCCTAGAAAGGTTGACATAGAGCAGTCAAGAAAAACCATGGTGATTAAATAGGGTATTTACACCCCTTTTTTTTTTTGGAAAATTCTTCCACGTGGTCATTTTTTTTTTTTTTTTTTTTGCGGTACGCGGGCCTCTCACTGTTGTGGCCTCTCCCGTTGCGGAGCAACAGGCTCCGGACGCGCAAGCTCAGCGGCCATGGCTCACGGGTCCAGCCGTTCCGCGGCACGTGAGATCTTCCCGGACCGGGGCACGAACCCGTGTCCCCTGCATCGGCAGGCGGACTCTCAACCACTGCGCCACCAGGGAAGCCCCTACGTGGTCATTTCTTAATGAGGCATCCAGAAAATAAGACAGGGTAGATTAGAGAGACGAGGAGGGAAAGGAGTGACTTCCATGCTGGAGCCTCTGGTCCACTGAAGGTGAGACTCATGTCAGATACCTGTGTTCCTAACATCTGGCACAAGTTAAGTGCTTAGTACCTGATATGGAGCCACAGTGGGACGATGAACAAACATGCAGGCAGAAATGGCACTGCGAACTCCGGAGCTGACATTATCATGAATGAGCCACTCTGTTTCTTTGCTAAAGTCTTGAGTCTAATAAGCTACTGGAGATCTATATTACTTACGCTACAGCCACTTTTTCTTTCAAATTTACCATCATTTTTTTCCTTTTTAGTGTTTTCCTCTAACTCTTGAGTTTTAAATCTTTTGTCTTGAAAATGACTGAAAATATAGGGAGTGTTTGGGGCAGAGAAGGAGTGATGAATTTTTAGGTACAGCTCTGCATCTGGATTTGGTGCTCATTCATTTCTGAAGGTTGACCATCCTATTTTCCTCGTAGGCTGGGGTTCAGTTTACATTTACATCAGTCCACTTCTTGCATCTCAAATGGCCAAGCGAGTCAAGGTATTCCTATCTGAAGCTCCCCTTCTGCTGACTGAACTTTCTTCTAAGCCAGAGCCAGAGAAGGCTTATTTGTTGCTATCTCCCATTGTGTGGATTGTGGCGGCACTGTACTTAATCGCCAATGGTCAGGAACATTCCTTCTTAATAAGAGTTCTTGAGTCATTTATAATTTAGCCCATTGCTTGTTTGTTATTGTATTTGAAGTGCTTGAAAATCTCTCAAGTAAATTTCTCCTTACTTACCTTATTGCCCACAAACGTCCTTTTTCCTTAGCTAATCACAAATGCCAACCTAACCGTAACTCATCCTAAGTAGCGAAACTATTTTGCTCTTTTATGAAACATGTCGAACACTTATGTCACATTCAGTTACTTTCCAGGAAATAATGGGACCTTACCCTGAAATTTCGTGTGGCTTATGACTTGGTTTATGACACCAGATGGAAGCGACAGACTTGAATCCCCTACCCATCTGTTCCTCTTTTCCTTCCCTTCATTCATTTGACTTTTGACTTTAGATACAGTTCTCACATATCAAAATATGCCTGGGTGCCAAGCCTCATGCTATGAATGATCCAGGGTTCAAAGTATTTGACCCTCACTGTTTCCCACATGCGTTTACCTCCATAAATGATAGGACACTCTTTCAGCCATGAAAAGTAATTAGTTGTTTCTTTTAATCTACCCAGCTGCATTCCGGAAAGTAATAAATCTCTGAAATTATTGAAATAATGAGCAACAATTACAGACACTATTGGCTTAACCTTGGGAGCTAATCTTAAGGGAAATTAAGCATGTATCCTTGTTTCTATATTCCTCCCCCCATTCTTCTTTCTTTCTGTTTCCCCCATTGTATCAATATATTCATATATATCAGCTTCACAGATACCAAACAAGTTATTGCCCTTAGGTAACACAACCTGTACCTAATATGAAAGCCGTGACTGAGGTTTCACTGATGGTCAGTTTACCTGGAATTTTATGAGTTGGGAGGCTTATGGAAATTCTTGGTTTTCAGCCAAGTGTCTATTTGATTTCAGGTGGAAAACCCAGATCTCTCTCTACATTCATTAAAATGGGTTGATCAGGGCAACTAAAATGATCAAGAGGATGTGGTTTCCAGATAAAGTAAAGAGCAAAAAGATGAGGACTTGGGAGCAGTAGGAGGAGAGTGGTAGGATAAAGGGAGATGTGTAGGGTATGGACAGGTGGAATGTGGACTTTCTTACCAAGTCCCAGGATGCTGGAACCAAAGGGCACCTCTTTAAGCTGGAAGGAGGTAGTTTTAGTTCAAATAAAGGGAAATGGAATGGCTTTGCCCACCGGGTAGCAGGCATATCGAGCTCATTACTCCCAAGTGCCTGTGCTGTCTGAAATGCCAGGGCGTGTGTTCAGGGATGATTTAGGCAAAGCCCATTGATGGCTTCTCAACATGCAGACGACACCCCAGCCTCTGAGTCCATCATCACATGGGCAAACAATTCTGTTGTACAAGTAGGTTTTGATGCCATTGTCTGCCATTTGATGCCATACAGTCTGATAGAAACGAGACTTTTGGTCTGACCCAGGGTGACAATTTTTATGTTCTTAAAATTGGCCATCTTCCAGAAGTGTCCATTTGACTGTGCTCATATCTCAGTACCTGAACTTCTAACAGAGAAATTTTATTTGAGTCATAAATTTTTCATGTCGAAAACTTCCTGACAATTATTAGCTAAATGTTTAGTCCAAAAGAGAGATTAAATATATATATCTTATACCTTAGCTACCAAATGACTTTAACCCAATGAGGATTTTCTGGTTGGAAGTACTTTCAAGATTTCGGGGAGAGACACCTAAAGATCTCATATTTTAGTGGTCATAACACAACCTTTGTGATACATTATTAACTGCCTGCCATATGAAAAATATGTTCCTAGAAGCAACCCAAAGTGTATAGTTAGGCAGTCCTTACCAATTAAAGCCTCCCTCTTTTAAAAAAATTTTTAATAAAAGTTCATATTTTCACAGTAAATGATTTATAGAGAAATTTTAATGTGTAAGCTTTCTGCCGAGTCTAACTGAAATTAGAATCTTTGAAGTGAACTCATAAATACTGTTCTAACATACAGAAATATCCTGGAAGCTGTAAAATGTTTATCACTGAAAAGTTAGGCTACATTCAAGGGTGTAGATTTGGTTTAACTCTTTCTTCCCCACATGGCTCAGTAATAACTTTGATGCTGAACGTTTTGCAAAGTACTTTTTACATATATCGCCTTATTTGAGCTGTGGAACTACCCCCTCAAGTCAGAAGGAGGGTAGGTATTACCATCCCTGTTTTATAGGCAAGGGAGCTATGGTGCAGAGAGGCTAAGTGGCTTGGAAGGTCACCGAGACAGCAAAGTGAGGACCTAAGAACACACAGATTCTGTGACTCACGAATCCAGGTCTCTTTCCCCTCAGCCATGCTAACCCATAATATAATACTATTCGATCAGGCGTGCTCCCGAAATAACCTCAGACAGTGCTTAACGCTGAAGGACATACGCTGTGTTTTAATCAAAGAAGACTGTGACAGCCAGGCTTAGCTTGCCCTCGTTCCTTTGTACGATGCTGGGTAGCTGAAAATTTGAAGATGCTCTATATTTGTATCTTTGATCAGATAATACGCCAAGCATTGTTTTATAGAGGATTATCATAGCATCTGCAGTGTGTTTTAGATAACACAATTAAAACAGCTCTGATTTCACTCGATGCTTTTAAAACCACCTCTACCTTGGACACCTCCATCAATAACTAGGTCTGGATCAAAATGTAGCACAAAAGTTAAAAGCAAAGGTGTATAGAGAAAAGACCTCGAGCTGTCTCTTTCTAAATCTAGCAAGGGGGGAGATTTGTAAATAGAATCTCTAATAATGTCAGAGTAAACTCAATAGTTAGAGTGAAATGTTTCCATTTTCTGTGGCTGTAGGAACTGAGACCAGATGATTGCATCTGTTGAATATCTCCATATAAAATTTTGTTAACATTCTCTCCAGACAAGCGGTTTTATAAGGATTACAAATAAAGCCCCAAATAGAGATTTTAGGTTTTCTTCCTTTATAAAAACAAAATACGTTTTTTTTGTTTTTTTTTTTCTGAAGCTGTTGGGAGAACACTAAAATAATAAGTGCCAATAGAGGTGGAAGAGAATCAGAGACTGTGAATAACCCCCCAAATTGATGAACTGGGTTGACTAGCTGGTGTTGCTGCAGTATCTTTTCCATGTTGGACTAGTCAGAGGTCTGAAACACGAGACAGTAAAAAGCATTCCTCAAGCATTGGATGTATGGCTTTTGGTTATTTAACCACTGTTTACTAGAAAGCAGTGTTGGTGGTGGTGAAGAGACCAGAACCTGGATGCCTGGGTTCCAGTCCTGGCTGTGCCGCTTACTAACCAGGGTAAGTAATTTGGGGCAGTTGTTTAACCTTTGCAAATCTAAAAAGAGGATGTTAACAATATTTCATATCCAGTACTTAAAATAGTGCCTGACACAGAAACCTTCAGCCTGTTCAGATCACCTTGTTAAGAATGGTTGGGGATGGGGGAAAGAAAGATAAAAACTCTGGGGACCGTAAGGCCTGGGAGATGACCATTCCATCCCTATGAAGACGTAGGGAGTCCTTTTCCAGGTCCAGGGGATGTGGGATGAATAATTACGGAAATGAATCTTTCCTGCAGTAGAACCCACCATTTACTTGGGGTTCTGCTAACAATTTAATGCTGGGTTACTCGCATTAATCGTTATTCCTCTTCTGACCAGCATGTCTCTGATTCACATTCTTTTTCTTCCTCTCTCTCTCTCTTTCTCCACACACACAGACACAGACACATGCACACATGCTTTTTTTTTTTTTTTTTTTGAGCATAGCAGTTCAGAGAACTCCTTGGAGTTACATGTACTCAAGACTTGGGGCCCCCTCTGTATAGACATTTGAATCTATTTCTCCCATTTCCATCTCCCTTTTTTGTTACTGCCTGACCTTACTCCTTCCTAAGTGAAAGAGAAAGGAATTAATTAAAGTTAGGGAAATCATAGGTTTCGGAAATGAAGAAACATGGATTTCTAAAGCCACTCACATTGGACTAGATTATTTTGTGTATATTTCTTTAAGTCTTTTTTTTTTTCCTCTGCCTCTGGAGCTATCAAAAGCACATTGATCACTTTTTACAGCTTTGCCATGATAGGTGCAGTACTTGCTTTTTTATTGAACCATAGATTGCAGTATTATAAAACACATTCAGAGGAGTAATGAAGGCCATTTTTAATTGCACTCGGGAAGCAGGGCACTGTTATTAAATTATACCTGCACCTGTATTGGAAAGAAGCGAGAGAATACCAGATCATGTTTCTCTTTGGGATTTGAGGTTTCCCAGAGCTGAAGTGAATTCAGGGCTGCATGACAAAATTTGGAACTTCAGCCTTTGGGAATTGTGAGTCAGAACTTCCCCAGTCCTGTGATTAACCTCATATACCCACAACTATTACAGGTCAGACAACCAAGGGGTTAGTAATCTTAAGGTTATTCACTGGTGAGTAACTATATACGTGCACAGACAAATAAGACACAGGGGCACACGAAGATTTTTAGTTAAAAATTTGGTAGACGTACATTGTATTAGTTTGTTAGGGCTGCCATAGCAGGATCCATAAACTTGATGGCGTGAACAACATAGACCTCACCGTTCTGGAGACCAGATGTCCAAGATCAAGGTGTTAGCAGGGTTCCTTCTGCGGGCTGTTAGAGAGAATCAGTTTCATGTGTCTCACTTAGCTTCTGGTGGTTTGCTGGCAATCTTTGGTGTTTCTTGGCTTATTGAAGCATTGCCCCAATCTTTGCCTTAATCTTAACATGGTGTTCTGTGTGTGTGTGTGTGTGTGTGTGTGTGTGTGTGTGTGTGTGTGTGTGTGTGTCCGTGTCCAAATTTCCTCTTCTTTATAAGCACAGTAGTCACACTGAATTAAGGGCTCACCCTGCTCCAGTATGACCTCATCCCAACCTAACTAATTACATCTACAACGACCCTATTTCCAAATAAGATCACATTCTAAGGTACTGGGATTGAAGCGTATGTGTTTTGGGGGACATTATTCAACTGATTTGTCTTTATTGGTATATGTGTATATCATAATGTTCTGCTATAAGTTGTTGAGAATTTCCAGGAAGCATGGACATGAGTTGCAAGAAGAAAAAAATTCCTTGTGCAATGAACTGCACTAATTTCCTTCTTGACATTTCAGGGAAGCGTTCTGGAAGGTGAAATTGCTCTAAGCCAATGCATGGAAAATCACGTGCGAGTGATCATTCCTTCTGTTGCATTCTTCCAAAGATTCTTTTGGCAGTCCTGTGCTTAGCCCAGAGGCCTCCACCTCCGGTGGTTTAGGCATGTGTGTACACTATTGTGTGCAGGGTTGTGTGAAGCCAATTATGGTTGGAAACAGTCGCTTAGTTGGCAATTAGGTTCCTCGCGGTCTCAAATTATGTTGCTTTAAATTAAGATTGCGCAGATTTGAGTTGCTTTGGTAATTTGCAAAAGACGTTTTGGGGTTATAACTAGAAATGTAATCTTCCAATTAGGAGGTTTTCTAGCTGATACCTGTTTTGTTCATTAAACTGCAGGCTCAGTTCAAGTATTTTTCATCTACTTTCTAAAGCAATGGTGAGGGTGTTTGCTTGCCATCCAGGTGAGCGGGGATAGAGGCAGAATCCTGAGTCTTTGGCCCTGACCTCAGCTTTCTTGAGGACCCAATTTTGGCTTTATTACTTTATTTACTTTAGCAACCCGGGTAAAAACAAGTATCAAATAACTCTTCCATTGAATCCAAAACCTGAGGTTTTGCAAGAGACCGAACCTTTCAAAAGTGAGATCTGTTGTTTAAATATGAAGTCATATTCTATTATTTACCCAGGCCAGCCAAGACATGCTCTTTAATTAGCCTACAAAAGAGAGGATAATGTGTAAGGAGAGTGGAGGCTATTTTACTTAGTAATGTCTTGGAGGTTTAAAATTTATCCTAAGGTGATGAGATTTGGATTCAAGGAGACAAACGGATAGAAGTAACTTAAGTTCAAGATGGTGGACATCTTGTCCTTATAAATAGGATCATACCAGTCCATCTGGGGGAACAGGATGCTATGTATTGCATTTTCCCTCTTTCACTGGAAATTTTATAAACACACCGTGCATACAGAGAAGTTCACAAGTCACAGGGACTCAGCTTGATGATTTTTCACAAAGTGAACTCATCTGTGGAACCAGCACCCAGATAAAGAGACAGAACCCTGAAAGGCTGCAGTGTCTCTTCCAGTCACTCACTCCAGGTTTTGTGATTGTGTAGAAAACTTGTTTTTACCAGCAGTAAATACTTTTGAATTTTTTTAATTAAAAAAAATTTAATTAATTTATTTTTGGCTGCGTTGGGTCTTCATTGCTGCGCGTGGGCTTTCTCTAGTTGCGGCAAGCGGGGGCTACTCTTTGTTGAGGTGCACAGGCTTTTCATTGTGGTGGCTTCTCTTGTTGTGGAGCATGGGCTCTAGGCATGTGGGCTTCAGTAGTTGTGGCTCATGGGCTCTAGAGCGCAGGCTCAGTAGTTGTGGCACATGGGCTCAGTAGTTGTGGCTCATGGGCTCTAGAGCGCAGGCTCAGTAGTTGTGGCACATGGGCTCAGTAGTTGTGGCTCATGGGCTCTAGAGCGCAGGCTCAGTAGTTGTGGCACATGGGCTTAGTTGCTCTGCGGCATGTGGGATCTTCCCAGACCAGGGCTCGAACCCGTGTCCCCTGCACTGGCAGGCGGATTCTTAACCACTGCACCACCAGGGAAGCCCCAGTACTGATGGTTTTTGAGAGCACACTTCCATCTTGGTGTTGTTTTATTGTTGTCGGTTAATTTTTACTGGCAGCATTTTCATGCTTCTTGTACACCCTCCTGGAGGTTGGGTTTAATCCTTAGAGTGGAGCCTTCTGATTGGTGTGACACAGAGCAGAAGATGGACTTTACTGCCGCAGACAGTGTCCTCCAGCCACTGCCTGCCTTTGCTTCCCCCAACTAAGCTGAATTCCTGTGGTTCCTTGGAACCAAAGCCACCTTCTCCTTTACCTCCATGTCTTACCTTTGTTGTTGTCCCTGCCAGGAGCCCGTCCATCCCCTTTGGCTCACTCCTATTCTATTAGTTTCCTAGGGTTGTCATAATAAAGTATCACACACTTTAAGCAACAGACATTTGTTCTCCTATAGGTCTGGACGCTGGAAGTCCAGAGTTAAGGTGTTGGCAGGGCCATGTTCCTTCTGAAGCCTCTAGGCTTCTTTTCTTGTGTCTTTCTGGTATCTCCAGGTGTCCTTGGTTTGTATGATTTTCACATGGATATCTTCCCTCTGTGTCTTGTGTCTCTTTGCCTTCACATGGCATTCTTTTCTCTATGTCTTTTTCCTCTTCTTGAAAGGACTCCAGTCATTGGATTAAGGGCCCAACCTACCCTAGTATGATCTCATTTTAACAAATTATATCTCTAACAGCCTTGTTTCTGAACAGATCGCGTTCTGAAGTATTGGAGTTAGGACTTCAGCATCTTTCTGGGGGCCTCATTTCAACCCATAACACCTACTTTTCCCTCCCTCTGTGTTTAGACGTCACCTTCCCCGGGAAATTTTCTGTGATGTTCCTTTTCTCCAGCGTCCGGCTTTGCTGTCCCTTTTGATACCACAACTCCCTCGTTTTAATACTTCTTAGAATATCTTATAATTGTTTCTTTATTTTCATTCTCTGCTCTACCCTAAGCAACCTGATGTCAGGGATAATTTAGGGTATTTTAGAAATATTTGTTTTTGAATTATTGGAAGTGTTGCATTACAGTAATGTGGAAGCATTTATTCATTTTGAGATAACTTGAAATATTGGTACCTTAGTCGTCTTCATCGTCTCTCTTTTGGGGGCAGGAAGCGCTAAAAGCAAAAGCTTGGGTTAAGCATCACCCCTTCTCTTGAGTTTTTGTCATTGTGGACGAACACGGTTTCTAAATCCTTTTCTTGAAAGCACACGACTGGTGAGCAGGTGTGGCTTCTGATCTCCAGGACCCTAAGCAGCTCACTGATCCGACAGTTTAAAGACGCTTTACTGGCCACAGTAACATTACTTCTGGTTGCCTGTCTTAATTCATTTTAGATTAATCTGTCTCGTAGACCGAAGGAAAATGAATGGAGTCAGTAACTTCAAGAGTTATGTAAAATCTGTACAGTGCTAAATAATTGAATAGAGTTTTATATATGGTTTTGAAATTGGAATGTCAATTTGACATAAATACTCCAAAACAGAGTGTTAGATGAGCTGATCTGCTCCTCATAAAAAAGCTTTGAAACTTCCATTCCTGTATCATTCTAGAACGTTCCATTGCCCTCCTTCATGGAATGTTCAGGGCCTGTTAATTTTCCTTGAGCATGTAAACTTTGGGAAAGGTGAATCTGCTGGTAGAGCTCCTAGGCTCAGGGTTGAGGTTTTGGGGTGATGGTGCCCAAACTTCAGTGTGTTTAACAATCACCCAAGAGGGCTGTTAGGAAGGATGCTTTTCGGGTCCACCCCAGAAACTCTGATTTGGTAGGACTGTGGTTGGGACCCAGGAAAGTCCTTCGTAACCACTGGTGGTTCTTCTGCTGACGTTCTCACACCACATTTTAAAGAAATACTGGTTTAGGGGATGTGAGGGGGAGAATACGGGAACTTCTGAGAAGAAACTCAAGACAATTTCCCGTCAAATACATTTATCACAACCACGCGGACAAAAAGTTACTTCTTTTGAGTGGGAAAGGGCATATTTTGTCAAGCGCCCCAAAATTAGTTATTAAGATTTCTGGAGATCTGTGGGAGGAAGGCAAAGGATCATTCTTACCAGAAAATATATATGAATTCTATTACCAATACCCTTAAGCCCATTTTATGGAGGGAAAGACTTGAGGCTCAAAGAGCAAAGAAAACTAACATTGGTTGAGCACTTAATCAGTGAAGCAGCAGCCATATTAGTAGTTATTATCATTATCTTTATTTCATGTACATTATAGAACAGCCCTGTGAGGTGTTAGCATTGCCATTTACAGATATGGAATGTGAGAGTAGGGTAGGTCAAATAACTTGCCGGAATTACACATTTAGTTTGTGGTCGAGCTGGGATTCACACACAGCTCTGTTTAACTCCAAAATCCATGACCTTTTTACTACATCAGGTAGATTCAAGATCTTTATGTGGCTAGAACTGCTAGATAAAATACAGGATGGCCAGTTAAATCTGAATTTCAGATAAACAATGAATATTTTTAGTATGGCCCATAAAGTACTTGAGATATACTAAAAATTTAATGGGATATACTTATACTTTAAAAATTAGTGGGGGTCTTCCCTGGTGGCGCAGTGGTTGGGAGTCTGCCTGCCGATGCAGGGGACGCGGGTTTGTGCCCTGGTCCAGAAGGATCCCACGTGCCGCGGAGTGGCTGGGCCCGTGAGCCATGGCCACTGAGCCTGTGCGTCCAGAGCCTGTGCTCCGCAACGGGAGAGGCCACAACAGTGAGAGGCCCGCGTACGGCAAAAAAAAAAAAAAAGAATTAGTGCGTATTGTTATACTAAAAAACGCGTTGTTTATCTGAGATTCACATTTAACTAGGCATCCGGTATTTTTATTTGCTAAACTGGCAACCCTGTATGTGGCTCGTGGGTTTTAGGTTGTAGGATCACACTCTCCTGACTTCTGACTCCAAGTCCATTCCCTCCTTTCTAAGTGCCATATCCTATCCTACTATCAAATGTTCTCTGCTTTTCTCTTTGGGTCTAGCGAATGGCTTACCCACCCTAGTTCTCTCTTCCTAGGTCAGTAAGGCCTAGCTCAGGTGAGAATAGGGTCTGTCTCAAACCAGTGAACACAAAGAGATGGCTTACACTTTCTTCACCCACAGCATGGATAGCTTCATTTGCTTAATTTTAGAGACAAGAGTAAGAACCAGGGTAATTTTAGAGACAAGAGTAAGAACCAGGGTCAGGTACCTTCTTAGCAATGATAGAAAGAATCAGGCCACCAGCCTGCTACATCAGATTTAGGAAAAGGCTTTTATTTGGGGTATAATTGAAGTCAGAGCAATAAGGGTAAGTTAAAAGAAAATAGCTCCTGGGATAAAATTCTTGTGAGAAAAATAATAATTATTTTTTTGGTTAATGTTAGATTGAGTGCTTGTTATTTGGCAGGCAGTTTATATACATCATTTTTACAGGCTGCCCTGTGAGGTAGTAATTATTATCTTCCCATTTTACAGATGAGGAGGCCAATAGAGAAGCGATGTACGAAGCCCCAGGTGTAACAGTGGTGACATACAGAGCTGGGATTTCAGCCAGCTGTCTCTACCCTACAAGCCCTGTTCTTAATCGCCCTGTGCTACCACTGATGCTAGAGTTTCCAGCTGGGCACAGTTCTTCCACTGCAGACTGCCTTGTCAAGTGGCCTTGCAGGAATCTGTTCTCTGGGCTCGGGAAGCCCACAGCCCTGAAGGATGCTGTGGGCCCCGCCCGATGTGCTAGCAGAGGACCCAGGACTGAACACGCAGGCACCAGCAGCTTACTCCCTCTAGCTTTAGACATAGTGGCTCCCCAGGAGCAGGGTCACTCCCGAAGTGCCTTTTGATACCTGTGGCACACTGGGAGGTCACAACGACTTCTTCAGGAATTAGACCTTAGCCCAGGAGAAACACTGTCATACGTCTTCTGTGTGCAGCAGAAGCTTCCAGCAAGCCTTCTTAATAACGCTTGATGATTGCAGGGTTGCTTTGGAATTAAAACCAGCATCTGGCGTGCACTTCAATAATGGTTCCTGCTTTTAGCCCAGAGTTTTTGAAAACTTACATCTATGAGTTTTCCTTTATTGGTAAATGATAATGAAGCGCTTTGAAGACAAGAAATAATGTTTGTGGGGGCAGTTGTGTGAAGGGGAAATGTGGAGACGGAGAGCGGGTCTTTGAAGCGGTCCCCTGTGCTCCTGCTTCTGCGTCCGTGAGCATCTCCCTTTGCACCAGGGCTACCAGCGGCTGATGTTCTCTTGTCCTGTCTGGTACTCTGAGGACGACACATGTCCTCCCTTCCAGAATCATTTATAAAAACAGACTCTTCCCATTTTCTGAAGTGATTAAAAGGGTTCCTTGAAATTGTGAGATCATAGATGCAGTTTGGAATTTATCCTTAAGTGAATATTAATTGTGTGTCTCCGGAGCATGGCAGAGGGAAACCGGATCGTTTGAAATGCAAACGAAAGCCTTCTGAGCCAGAAAAGGGGGGAAGTGGGAGGTAAGAGGTACAGGGAAATTTGGAATCCGACAAGAAATGTCACCTTCCACATTTGTAATTTGGGATAAGTTGTCTTAGCTTCTCAGAACCTCAGTTTCCCTGATCTGCAACAGTGTTAATAATGCTTATCTCAGAGAGTCTTGGGAATTAAGTGAAGTATTTCACATGAAAGGCCAGGCTGACGTGGGCCCAGTATTGGCTCAGTGCTTTCTTTCCCCCTCTCCACATCATAATATGGCAGTGGGAAAATGGGTTCTGATTTACAGAAATTTCATTTTATAGGCAGTTTTATAATTTTAATTTTTAATTTTTAAAAAAAAAAATACAAATAGGGCTTCCCTGGTGGCGCAGTGGTTGAGAGTCCGCCTGCCGATGCAGGGGACGTGGGTTCATGCCCCGGTCCGGGAGGATCCCACATGCTGCGGAGCGGCTGGGCCTGTGAGCCGTGGCCGCTGAGCCTGCGTGTCTGGAGCCTGTGCTCCGCGATGGGAGAGGCCACGGCAGTGAGAAGCCCGCGTACCGCAAAAACAGCAACAACAACAACAGCAACAAAAAAAAACCAATACAAATATATTCTCTTACAGTTCTGGGGGTCAGAAATCTAAATGCAAAGTGTCAGCAAGGTTGTTTCCTTTTGGAGGCTTCAGGGGAGAATCTGTTTCCTTGTATAGGCAGTTTTTTAAATGAATGAAATAGCTGTCGTCTAATTTCAGCTGTTCATTCGTGAATGTTTCTGGGCGCCTCCTCTGTTCCTGGCACTCTTCAAGCCGCTGGGGATAGAGTATGAATGGGACAGGCACGATTCATGCCCCTCTGCAGCTTCCATACTAGGCAGGGGCACGGTGAATAGGCAAATCAGGTGGAGTGTACTTTTAATGTCAGGTAGCATGTTGAACACAAAGCAGGTGGGGAAAGGAATCCGAGGGTATTTGGCTATCGTGGCCAGTGAGGGCCTGTCTGAGGAGGTGATACTTGAGCATCATAGCACTGTCTTGTGGTGAGTGGCTGCCATGCTGAAATGACAAATAGCCATGACTGGGTGGGTAAGTCTCTCCCCCGTGGTGCATACATTTTCTTCCGTGCATCTTTATGGCTCTCGCTTTTCCTTACCCCTCCTCTCTCCCTTCCTCTACCTTGTCCTCCCAGCACCATATTACTGGGCAGAATTGAATTACCCCACAGAAGGCTTTCATCGACGTGGCTCTTCCATCGGGGTGTTACTGTAAGCCTTGGCACCGTGAGAGTTGGCTCTGGAAGTAGCTTCTGGAAACAAGAGGAACTGAAGCCTGAGATGCGACAGGGTGAGAAGAAGTGAGATGTGAGCTGAGAGAGTTCTTAAAACTTTCATGAGGTTCCATAGAGCCTGCGAGAACACTTGGAGGTCCCTCCGTTGTTCGTGAGGATTGATGCCTTCAGCCCAAGGCAATGGAAGGCTCCTTGCAAGCTGATGGGCTCTGCAAATACCCTCCTGAAGGTCCTCAATGCTAAAGTCAGGAGTAACTGCTCTAAAGCTCCTCCTTTTAACTAGGTGAGATGGATTTCGGGATGTCTGTGTAACACATTCAGACCGAATTTATGTTGGTTTTCTTTGTCAGCAGCCGAAGTTGGAATTCTTCCCAGCTGGTGGTCCAAGTGCTGTTTTTCCCTTGTTATTTTGCTGAGATCTGGGGGGAGGTGAAGTAGAGGTTAGGAGCAGGGCAGGAAGGAGGTGGAGTAAAGGAAGCCAAGTCTGCAAATATACACAGATCCTGCCCACTGGAAACCCTGACATCCATCTTTTTTTTTTTTTGCGTTACACGGGCCTCTCGCTGTTGTGGCCTCTCCCGTTGCGGAGCACAGGCTCCGGACGCGCAGGCTCAGCGGCCATGGCTCACGGGCCCAGCCGCTCCGCGGCACGTGGGATCCTCCCGGACCGGGGTACGAACCCATGTCCCCTGCATCGGCAGGCGGACTCTCAACCACTGCGCCAGCAGGGAAGCCCCTGACATCCATCTTTTTATAGGCAGATGAAAACACAATGGAGCGGAGATTGTTCTAATTTACCTCTCGTATAGCTTCTCCTGCTCAGGGGTTTGCCTTCAGTAGCTCTGAAGCCTGTTTGCAACTTCTAGAACTTGATATTCTCATCAGCCTGTCCCTCCCTTTGTTTTGGATTAAGTGTGTTTTTGGTGCAGGCAGCTGTGGACCCAGCGTTGGTGTAGACGGTATGCCTTGCAGTTGCTGAGCTTGCAAAAGTTGGCCGGCGTCTGGCCATTACTTGCTTTGACTCTCTTTCTCCATGTCCTTTTCTCGAACTCTGTGGCCTAGAGCCACCAAACTCCTGCAGCCTCATTTTCCAGCACTGAAAATAGGGACATGTGATCTTGGCCAAGTTTTTGATGTTTCCTCTAGGATTGAGAGGTAATCTGGGAAATGTAGCTTGGCTGCCAAGAATCGGGCATTTCCAGGACACTTTGGTGGTTTATGCAAAGAACAGAGAAGAGTTTAGAATCTGAGAGGTGAGATTATTTTCCCAAAGCAGTTCAAGAGCCACTTTCCCCAGAAAGGACTTGTAGACTTCTGAAGTCCCTGTTGTAACCTCTGGCCTTTTTCTCCCCCAGCGAAGTCAGCGGACACCTCATTTCTCATGTTGATTTCCCCAATCTTCTGGGATTTTCACCATTAACATCCATTCCCCATTTCCTTTTAAATGTCCTGGTAGCTCCACTACTGGAATTTATCCTACAGATATACTTACATGGGTATGAGATGACCTATGTAATTAAGAAAAGCCACACTTGCTGAGCCCTTACCTGATTTCAGGAATGAAGGATTTTGTATATTTTCAACTCATTTCATTCTTAAAACAACTCTGTGAGGTGGGATTAATAGTGTCTCTGTTTCTAAACAAGACAGTGGAGGCAGGAAGAAATTAAGTAACTTGACTAAAACAACTTTTCTTTTACTATACTTTTGTTTTTAACAACAGAAGATTGGAAACAACCTATTCAATGTGTGTCTCAGTAAGTATATAAGTGCTTCATTTATACCGTGGAATACTGTGTAGTCATAGAAGAATGGTATTGAGTATCATCATGTATTCATTTGTAGAAATCTCCATGATACGGTAAGTGAAAACAAGTAAGTCTGTATCTAGAGTGTAATATGCTATAATTGTCATGGGATTGGTTGGAGGGAAGATGACATATTTTTTTCTAATATCCAAGAGACGAATGGTAGTGATTCTCCATGGTGGGAAGGGCCAGACTGGCAGATGAGAGACACAATTGGAAAGGAATTTTTTTCCCACTATACTTGGATCGTTTTGAACCATGTGAATACATTTGCTATTCATGATTACCTAAATAAATGTAAAAATAATAATAAAAATTTCAACAGCACTATTATGGGCAAAACATAAATGAACCAGCTCAGTCTGTAGTTAAAACAACAGCGAAGTGACAACCATCACAAATGTTTTTGTTTTTGTTTTTGTTTTGGTACGCGGGCCTCTCACCGCCGTGGCCTCTCCCATTGCGGAGCACATGCTCCGGACGCGCAGGCTCAGCGGCAGTGGCTCACGGGCCCAGCCGCTCCGCGGCATGTGGGATCTTCCCGGGCCGGGGCACGAACCCGTGTCCCCTGCATCGGCAGGCGGACTCTCAACCGCTGCGCCACCAGGGAAGCCCCACAAATGTTTTTTGACCCAATTACTTGCCATACATGATTTAATCCTACCAACTCTTGCATGGTAGTTGTTATAAGCACCGTTCAGGGGTGAGAAACTGAGGCTCATGAGAAACAGTTGTTGCCTGAAGGCCCGGCTCTGGCATGTGGATTGGTTGATTCTAAAGCCCACTGAAGGTTTTTTCATTCTGTCTCTGTGGACCCTTTGCATCTATTATTAGAAAAGGAACCTGGGCAAATGAAGTTGAATCCATTGGAGCAAATTACAAAAATACACTTTACCAGGTTAATGTGAGGGCTCAGTGATGAGTTAGTGATGCTTTAAGATGTTTAATCTTAAATTATGAGATTCTCTTGCTAGTGTTTTCTAAAATGAACGCTTCTCTGGAATTATTCTTTAGTCCTTTGAGGCTTTATTTTTAAGAGTAAGACTAGGGAGTCCTTTAGTGTGGCTTTTCTGCTCTAGATTGTTTGGGCAAGAGTCAGAACACTGGAAAAATGATGTCCTAACCTGGGGGGATGTGGATGGGCTTTGGGGGGTTTACGCAGCTCCAGGGAGCTGGGGGCAAACTTTTCTGAGTATTGATTTGCATGGGGGTGTTTTCCTTGAGTGGGGGGGACAGTTGTTATCAAAGATGCTCAGGATCTCCTGAGGTTGTTTAGGGCTGTTATCCTCAGAGGGTGCTGTGATTCTTCTGTAACCTGCAGACAAGTTTTCTATGTCTGTTCAATACTTCAAAAAATTGAATTAATTGCAAACTCTAATAATTGGGAGACTTCACATAAAAATCTGGATTCAGTGCTTAGGTAGAAAAATTGGAAGAATTATGAGCCCTGGGCTTGCAGTTCGCTGTGGCAGCAGTCTTCTGGGGCACCTTTACTATTTTTTTAAATTTATTTTTTATTGAAGTATAGTTGATTTACAGTGCTCTGTTAATTTCTGCTGTCTAGCAAAGTGACTCAGTTCTACACATATATACATTCTTTTTCATATGGTTTATCCCAGGATATTGGATATAATTCCCTGTGCTATACAGTGGGACCTTGCTTTTATCCATTCTGTATGTAATAGTTTGCATCTACTAACCCCCAAACTCCCAATCCATCCCTCCCCTCCCCAGCCCGCCCTTGGTAACCACAAGTCTGTTCTCTACATCTGTAAGTCTGTTTCTGTTTCGTAGATAAGTTCGTTTGTGTGGGGCCCCTTTAATGGGGCGTGTGCTCTCTAGTTTGCCTCAGACCGCAAACTTCAAGGCCAGCTGTAGTCTAAATGGCATTGACTTGACCTGAAGAGAAGTGGGTTTTAGTCTCTTTCTTCCCAAAGCAACTCTTAAAACAATGTGCATCATTTTTTGCAGAGGATGAAACTGAGACTCGGGTTAAATGGCATCACCGCATGTTGCACATTGATGTGGGTTAGGAGAACATCTCAGATCATCTGACTCTTTTCTAGTATCTTCTTCCATTGAACCGCAATTGTCTCCCATTATTTTTTTTTTTTTTTTTTTTTGAGACCCCTAGCACTTCTGGCAATAGGTATCGTATCCATTTTACCAAAACTTGGCACAGCTCTGACAAAGGAAGGTGACATCCCACAAGGGCAGAGCTGGCATCTGGTCCCAGGTTTTCTGAATCCAGACACTACACCCTTTTCGTTGTTTTAGTTGTAGGTACGTGCAGACTACAGAGGTCTATATGAATTCTAAGGTTCTCTGCAGCCGAGATGAGATGTTAATGATTCTAACATATTTGATTCCAAACAGAAGCAGGAAAGGTGGAGGGACCCACCTTCATTGTTGACATTGTTTCAGAACTGGTGGAAAGTTCCTGGGGTTAATCAGACCACAACTTGTAAAAGGCTCATTCCTTGCAAGACACAAACTGCTCTGGGAGTTGTAGCACATGGCTAAAAAGTAGGAGAGGTGTTAAGAGGGCTAACAAATTGCTTTCCAGAGTCCTATAATCTTTAATGGAGAACCTCTCTGTACACACCTGAAAGGATTTAAAGCACCTGTACAAAGGCTACACCTCAATAAGTACCTGTTAACATTATTTTAACTGTGCTCTTACCTACAACGTAAAAGGGACGTGATGTTGTATGCTGTCAGTTAGAGATGGCTGCTTGAGGGAGATCTGTCGTAGGCCATTGTATGGTGATATCATTTGGAGAATATTCATCTGTGCTGTGTATTAGCCACTAAATCTGTAAGGTGGAGGTTCTCTGCCACGAACGAAGAAACGTAGGGTGTGCTGTTTTTCTGGATGTTTCTTTACCCATTGACGAGTTTGCACTCAGCCTACGATCTTCACTTACACGTGATATAGAAGAAAAGGTGCAGAGAGGACCAATATCTTCAAAGACAGTGGGTCTAGTGGTGAAGACCCTGGGCTCAGGACCAGCCTGCCGGATTTAAATCCTGGCTCTATCACTTTTAGGAAGATGAAAAAGGGATGTGTAGCTGTAGAGATAGTTACGTTTGCTCACAGCTTTAATCGTCTGCCAAATGCTTGAGTATACCAGACAGTTCTCAGTTTGTCATCCCTACTCCTCAGTTTTCTCTGTGAAATAGAAGTTAGTTAACCTGGCTAACGTTAATTACTATGAGTAGTTGGATCTATACTAGGAGCAGTAGTGACAGAGGAAGAAAATTATGTAGGTGCTTTTCTTTTACAAGGAAATAAGAGCAGTTTTTTACACCATTGAATCTCAGGCTTCTTTGGTCTCCAGCCTTCTTTATACTTTTGGGCTTACTGGAGTCTCTGCAGAGCTTTTGTTTCTGTGGGTTATAACCATCAGTGTTTAACATGTTGAAAATGTGAACCTTAAAAGTCATTAAGTACATATTTGTCAATTCCTCTAGATAGCAACGGTGAACACAGTACATTTTAACAAAAATAAGGTCTGGAATATTGTGAAAATAGCTTTGACTTCACAAATCCCCTGAGGGAGAACGGCTGACCTAAAGTATTAGTTTGTCTCAGAACATGAAATAATAAAGGATAAAACTTGGACAGTGAATTTTATTTGCTTTGTTTAGAATGACTGAGTTTGTAAAAAACAAAAACAAAATACGTTAAAATCAAGAAAATTTCACTCAAAAAATATCCTGGTTCTGTCATTTACCAGTTTGTGTGACCTTAGATCATTCATTTATTTGGCCACTTAATTGCTTTGGTTTTCTCCTCTGTAAAACCTAGAGAATAAAAAATTCATATGCCATGGAATTACTGTGAAGTCAGGCTTATGTGTGAAAAATACTTAGGACCGAGTCTGGCCCATGCTTATTAGAGCATAGGTGTTGGCGGCTGCTGCTTTTATCATTCTTGAGATGCTTTTTCCTGCATTGCTCTGTTGTAGCAGAAAGAGCTTGGGATCTAGAGTCAAGAAACTGGTGGGCACAGATGCTGGGAATGAGAACCGTCTGGGGCTCCCTTTCCTGAGCCTTCATGTGAGGGCATTAGACTAATCTCCAAGAGTCTTCAGGATACCCTTCCATCACGAGAAGTATTATTCAGTGCTTGATGGTCTGTGAGGCTGGGACAGCCACTTGTACACAAACCCCTGGCTTTCCAAAGACAGCCATCCCCCCGACCTTGGGGGGGACCGTAGGCTTTGACCTTAAGCTTTGACTCCACCACTCCAGCTCTAAGATCTTATGCAAATCACATTTGTTTTAGGGCTTTGTCTCCTCCACTCTGTTTAAAAGTGGGATAATAATATCGTCTTTCAGGGTCTGTGTGGGGAGTAAATAGATAGTGTTTGGTAAAGGTCCTGCAGAGTGTGGTGGCCTAGGAGGCGCTCAGGAAGTGGCAGCAGCTCTCAGTATTGTGATGAATGAAAAATTCTGATCTCAGATCCCATAAATCAAAATACCCTAACTCCTTAGGCGAGATTGTTGCCTACAATCATCAGCATCTCTGGAGCAATAAATACTGTAGATTGAATATTACTTGGAGAATGTGGGTGAACTAATTGCATCCAGGCAAGGGGGTGACTCGCTTGAGATTAAATCAAAAGGAATTTCCTGGGTTTGTGATGTAAGGGAAGTTCACAGCCATGGTGGTGGTTAGAATAGCCAGGAACAAGGAGCCCCAGATGCAAGGACCAAGAATAGTGATTGCAAAAGTGGTGGAGGGATTGAGCAATGGGCCGAGTTTAGCTGGCTGTCTACACTGTGCTTCACACTCAGTTTCCTTCCTTTAATGGCTGAAAAATTTGGAGGTCAGCGCTCCTTCTTCCCCCAGCCAAAAACAGTTTCATTTTTTGCTTTAATTCTTCCCACCCTGTCTTTTCTTGCCTGTATTTGCCAATTCATTCAATAAATAGTTATTTCACTTCTACTGTGCACCAGGTCCTGGAGATGCAACAGTAAAACACACACGCACACACATACATGCTTGTGCGTACACATACACACACACATGTACACACGTGCTCACAAGTCCCTCCCTTTGTGGGGTTTACATTTTAGCTGAGGAAGACAAAATTTTTTTAAAAAGTGTTTAGTAAAATATATAGTTTGTTCTTCTTGGGACTGTTATGTTTCTCCACATTTTGTTTTGTTTTGTTTTTGCCTCTGATATCTGGGGGGTTGTGTGTTCTGTTTCTTCTTCCTTAACTCGTCCTTTCTGATCCCCTTCTCTAGGATATGCTGAACTCCCAGTTTTTAGCCCGTAGACTGGGGGATTTTGCTGTGTGTGGGTCAGATCGCCTTCTTTGTGTGTATAGAATCTCAGTCAGTCTCTCCTTCTCTCCTCTCCCCGACCTTCCCCTCCTTGAAGATAATAATCTAACTCCAACATCCATGATACGATGACTTGCCAAGTGCTCTATTTCTAGTTACAGTTACTAAGGAATTGTAAGGAGGCGTTGGAAAATGGCACTTGGCCTCTGCTTAGCTTTTATTCAGATTGGCTGTTTTCCAAGGCCCTGGAAGATCAATGATGCATGTCGTGCGAAAGGCAGCTGCAGGGTCAGGGCGTATTTATTGCTTGCTGGGGCATGTTATTGACCAATCAGAAGTTAAACAGCGCCTGGCTACACCGGCTAAGACATTGCCTCTGAGCCAGGAAGACAAGAGATCACCTCGGGCCGCTTCTGTTTACACAGACAGATGTGCAAACGGACGCGATGCTAGCAGCTCTGGGCATCCGTGTGTCTGCCAGAATTTCGGCTTGTTTGGTCCTGGGAGAAAGGACACGTCCATGATGATGAGCGTTTTTTGACTCAGCCATCCTCAAGGCAGACAGGAATTGTTCACTTTGAAGCCTCTGTTGGTACATCCAAATTCACTGCAAGCAAGGTTTTGCTGGGTGGGATGTAATGGTTCACGTTTCCAAGGCTGATCTACCTATTCTTTCTGTCTGTCTATCTATCTATCCATCTATCTATCTATCTATCACCTATCTATCAGTCATCTATATATCATCTATCTATCTACATCTCTCTCTGTCACTTCTATAATACCTCTATCTCTCTATCATCTATCTTTACACACACAAACCTATTTATAATTTTCTCTCTTTTGAAAATATCATTTGGCATTGAATGAGGGAAGGACAGGAGAGATTCAGATGACACTTGATGAGATACGAACACAGTTTGCATGTGCTTGGATGAGTATGGAACCCCAGAGGTGCATTATTCAGGAAAAAAACAAAACTCTGTTAAAAATATATATATATATGTATATATATGTATATATGTATATGTGTGTATATATATATATATATATATATATATATAAAAGAAATATGTAGTGAAAATCTCCTTTTAGCTTTATGTTGTGTTCTGAAGCTCAGCTCTGAGGTTTATGTTCTGGCTGTGAAAAATAAAAAAAATTTATGAAGTTTTTAAAGAACATTTCTTTTCCTTTTTCTTCCTAGATGTCAAAAGTACTATTTGGGTGAACTATTGACTGAGGCAGGAAGGCTGGAGCAAGGAAAACAATAGGAATGCAGATGAAAAGGCCCAAAAGCGTAAAACCTAGTGGCGCCCCGCCCCCCCCCCCCCCCCCCCCCCCACCGCCTACCGCCCCATGAAATAATCCTTTCACTTTGGTTCTTTGAATTGAAATAGCATTGAGGATTAGGCTGGTGTGAGCCTCACAACATCTGAGATGCATGTGTTTTTCTAACCACTTGCCTTAGAGTGGAAATTTTTAGCAAGTGAAGGATATGTTTTGTGTGTGGGAGGGTTGATCCGAATGGCGTTAGGCGTTCAAAAGAAGATCTAAAACTAAAGCACAGATATATTTTGGATTCTGCTGTTTAATCACGTTTAATGAATGTGCAAGAGCGATAAATAGTGTGAGTCTGGGTTAAGAAAGCGTGCCAGGGTGGGGTTACCCAGCTTTGTGACCACCTGTACCGTCTGCAGCTCCTGTCCCTACCCAGTCCACGTGTAGGGGTTAAATTGTGGGACATCTCATATCAGTTTACCCAGCATCATCCCTCTTTAAAGTGGGAATCAAATATTGACTTGTTTGTTGGTTGGGCCTAATTTGATTACGTTTTCATCCTTTCAGGTTATGGGGACCGTTTTGTGCAGAATCTGGTTATTTTCAGTGCTAGAGTTAGGCGCTCTATTATTTATTAATAATTCTGTGAAACCCTGAAGTAGAACAACCAACTTTATAAATGATGATACTGTTCGGTTACTGTCGGTTTTTCACATTCTCCTTCAAAATCTGTGTGGCAACCTCTCATTCCGGAATTTCTGAAAGGATGAGACGGAAGCAAATGAATATTTCCCTAGGACGTGCTATGTCTCGGGCATTGTTTTATTTTATTTTATATGTTTTTTGCGGTACGCGGGCCTCTCACTGCCGTGGCCTCTCCCGTTGCGGAGCACAGGCTCCGGATGCGCAGGCTCAGCGGCCATGGCTCTCGGGCGCAGCCGCTCCGCGGCATGTGGGATCTTCCCGGACCGGGGCGCGAACCCATGTCCCCTGCATCGGCAGGCGGACTCTCAACCACTGTGCCACCAGGGAAGCCTTCGGGCATTGTTTTGTGCAAGACAGATGTACCCTGCTTTCTCAGAACCCTTGGGGTGTTAGTCATATTACCTTCCTTTTAACAAGTGAAGAGAGAGGTTTAGCTGATAGTGGGCAAGGCCACCCTGGTAGGCAGTAGTGGAGCTGGGATCGGAATGCAGTGCTGACTTCTCTGCCTGTAATCTTTCTGCTTCGGTTTCATGAAAATGGGCTCATTCGGACTGATTTGGGGTTTCACCAGTTAGCCTTTGGTAACAAAGGCCCAGGAGCCTTCACCCATGTTCAGCTGTCTTGTATCTGTGTGAAGGGCACAGCTTTCGTGTTTATGGTTCTTATTTGCAAGATCAGCATGATTGTACCAACGGGAACAAACTCCCTCCTAAAAATGCAGAATTTACCGTCTGCATGAATGGCAGTGGGTTTCCGCTCTCAAAGAAGATGCTTTGCAAAAACACAAGACTGCCCGTCACAGAGGATGCTACAGGGAAGGGCTGCACAGGCAGGATGATATCAGTGGGGATGGGGGGTCCTGGGAGCTCCTTGGGGAGTAGAGGTGAGCCCTGGGGAAACAGAGCTTTGTATTAAACCACAGGGGTTCAGGGCGAGGGGGTGGGAGATGGGGAGTGACAAACACCCATCCTGGCTGACAGTTGCTTACTAGCTTGTTAAGGGAATAGCTTATCATCTCTTTTTAAGAGCTATTTGTGGAATCCAAACTCAGCAGTAATGAAGAGTGGGCTTTACCAAGCAGGGCATTTCAGGATGGCAGTGTGTGTGTGTCATTTGAACAGCCCTCTGGAATAACTCCACCTTGACAGTGTGCCAAATGGCCCGGGAAAGGCTTGGTGAGGGAAACCGAGGCGGGAGGTGAGATTCTGTGCAACTTGGGAAGACTCACTGATGCGAGTCTACATTCTGGGGAGTTCCTTGCATGGAAGGAGGAGAATCACTGTAACTGAATTTTAAAAATTTTAAGTCTGTGTCTTGAGAACAGCCATCTGTGGAGGGCATAAGCTTTACCGTGGGAAAGAGCTGGACGAGTACAAAACTATGAGCTAAACGGTGCTTCCTGCGCATTTTGTTTTGTGACTTTGGATCCTGTGTGATCACACAGGCCACTAGGATGTCCCGGAAACAGCATCAGGCTGGGATGGCTGTATTCACAGATTGGCCAGTGTGTACCTTTGGGAGAAGACCACGAGCTCAAAGTGAGGACATTGGGTTGGCCCCAGATCACCCATCAAAGTTCTCACCTAACCCTAAGGTTTCCCTTGTCTCTGGTAAAAACAGTCTGGACATTTGATTAACCCAGTAACCATCCAAACAGTTTTTCTTTATAATTTATAGACTTGACAACCTGAGGGGGAAGGGCTTTGTAATTTTGTGGCTTCATCTGCATTGGGATATTAATGGAACAGGAATTGTGCTTATTAACTTATAAATGATCATCAGAACAATCTAATCTGAGCCAGTGCTTTCAAAGGCCAGAATAGGCTGTTTACTATTCTCTGCCTCTACTGAATGATGGAAAACATGTACGTCAGTTCAGCCAGTTTGTTTGTTTTCATTTTTCTTGATCGCTTTCCCAAAGCAATTTCTGTTTGAGGTAATGGCGTTAACCCTTTGCCTTTTCGTCGGTATAAGGGGTTGGCAGACTATGGTTCAGGCCCCTAACAGGAAAAGTGTATCGACCTTGGTCTATATTAATGTATATGGCTTTGTTGTATCCGTGCATTTATGGTAAACTGCAAATCCTTCTTGAACAAAGGTGGGCGTAGATATCTACATATAATCTATCGATGTATCCTAGTTGGTCATGTTGGGAAGGGGATTATCCCGTCCCATGGGGCTATGCGGATTTGAAAAAAAAACCCAAAAAAACCAAAAAACTGCAAATGACCACCACACACACCGGGAAGGACCAGTGCCTAAATCCAGGCTGTGGAGAGCCAACTGAAGGCATCTCAGCATCCTAATCTCTGGGCGTGTGCAAGAGCAGGATATGACCACAGGGAAGTGTGCCAGAGTGCAAGTGGTGTTCTGCAGGTCTGCAGCCAGAAGAGGTTGCAGAGGTTGCTGGCAATTTTAGCTGCTTCTCGTATAAAGTGTTAACTGCTCTTCTCAGAACAGGCTGAGGGTCAGTGACAGAGACTCAGTGTTCAGTTATGTTACAATAAGTCATTTCAACAATGACCGTTGGCTCCTTACGTGTTGCTTTTCTCTTTCCCCTTTTCAGTCCTACATTAAGAAATGCAGGAGTAATGGAGTTTTGCCAAGGGTTTCAGAAGTTCTAATAAGAAAGACTGTTTTTCCAGTAACTATGACCGCAACACAAATTACTCCAAAATGTACTGGCATAAACAGCCATTTATTATGTTGACAGATTCTGTGGGTCAAACATTAAGACGAGGCAGAGCAGGGATGACTTATCTCTGTTCCTTGATATATGGGGCCTCAGCTGAAGAGCTTAAATGCTGGGGCTGGAATCATCTCAAACAGTGCTGTCTCATAGAACTTTCTGCAGTGATAGAAAGATTCTATATCTGCCCTGTCCAATATGGCAGCCACTAGCCACACATGACTATTGATCACTTGAAATATGGCTAGTGCACTATGGAACTAAAATTTTAATTTAGTTAATTTAGATGTAAATAGCCACTGGTGGCTCGTGGCTACCATATTGGACAGTACACATCTGAAGGCTCGTTTACGTAGCTAGGTATAGATGTGTACTATCCAGTATGGCAGCCACTAGCCAGTAGTTGAGAATTTCGTTGGGTGGGGTTGTCTCCATTGGAATAGCTCTGTGTGATTTCTCCGTGTAGTCTCCTCTTCCTCATCACACAGTGGCTGGTTTCCAAGGCTGAGCTTAGTAAGAGAAGGATCCAAGGAACCTACCAGTGGAGTAGACAGTGTTGCTTCCACCATGCTGTAGTCATCAAGGTACTTACAAAGTCCCATCCAGGTTCAAGAGGAGGGGCAGTAGACTCCATTTATTGATGACAAGTGGCAAGGTTCTGGAAGAGCATTAGGACTGGAAATACCGCTATAGTTACTTCTCGTAAATGTAATCTGCCACTGGTGTTCAGGTACCCAGTACATTCACTCATTTTTTTCATACAGCAGACATTGAGTACCTACTCTGTACCTGCGTTATGTTTCTTAGGGGAGATGGCAGTTGAAAGTAATGAAGCTTATAACAAAGTGGAAGGGGTGAGTGGGGAAGGCACTCATAGGTGTTTCCAAGGCAGTGTGAAATGTGCCATGATAACGTGTAGGAAGTAGAGGAGATTCGCTGAGACACATAGGAGTCTCCTTGAAGAAGCAACATGGAAACTGGATCTTAAAGTCATGCTAGACTGACTAAGGAGTTTGCCAGAGAGAGACCAGTCATTTAGGCAAAAGGACAAGCATATTGAAAATCTGAAAGGCGAAAAGCGAAGCTTTTCCTGGGGATGCCTCAACTCTACAGTTCTTGATCAAGAAAGAAGACTGTACAGTTGCCCTGCCAGCCACGTCGTTCATTTCCCTTGTGTGTGTCCCCACCCACACCATGCATATTGAGAACCAGCCACACACCCAGCAGGTCACCAGTCCAGAAAAATCCATAAGCCCGAGGGGGTATCATTGATGAATTACCAACAGGTTGCCTGTCAGCAGGAAACATGGATTGGATTAGAGAATCCTCATACCATGCCGGCTTTTCTAAAGAAGGTCTGGCTCTGAGAGGGGAACAAAGATGCCTGAACACGTGGTCAGCATTGAAAGGAAATATTGATTGGCCCCTGCTGGGGAGCCGAGCTAGAGTGGGTTAGAGTCTGATGTCAAAAAGTGCCGGGGTGTGGAAAACCATTAACTGTGCTGATGGACCAGAATAAAAGCTCCATCTATTTTTAAGATCTTAAAAATGAGGGTGAAATATTTAAGTGGGTGGAAGGGCAAAAGGGCTGGTTAGAACCCAAGCCTGGGCTAAGGCACTTTCTCCGAGCTGGCCTCTGTTACTTTGGCCACAGGTCTTAGACTATCCTTCTCTATCTCCTGTTCTGCATAGCGCTTTTCTGGACCTGTGACTATTTTTTAACGCTGTGTGCAAAATTCACTTAATTGAATATGAATGTCCAAACAGTTGATGTTCAGTAGTGTTCAGATTTAGGATTCAGACCATTTGCTGGGTATTCTTTTTAAACTGGTAGCAAAATGCTCTGGCTGTAACTGATTGCATCTGACTGTCGACTGGGTTAGAAATATCTCCGTCACTACCAGATGTATGAAATACTGGAAAGGGAGTGTTTATCTTTAGCAAGTTAGACTAGCTAGCTCTGTGGATCTAGATTGACTAAAATAGCTTATTGCTCCAGGGATAAGCCTGGGTTGTGTTCAATCGTTTCTTTTAAATAAAGTCTGATCTAGAGTCTTTTAATTGAAGATTTTTGAAACCTGCTCTGTTATTTTGAAACCTGTGATTTGTTTGTCCTTCCAGAGTAGCATTCTCCGATAGAACTTTCTGCAATGAAAATGTTCTAAATGTGCATGGTAACCATTAGCTGCGGGTGGATGTGGAATACTTGAAATGTGGCTAGGGCAACCGAGGAGCTCAATTTTTAACTTTCATTTAATTTAATGTACATAGCCACATAGGGCTAGTGGCTACCCCAACGGGCAACACAGTCATAGGGTCTGTTTTAAAAATGGTATTTGATGAGGTGAGCAAGAAAGCTTTCTAACTTTCTAGTTTTTGAACAGTATCTTACGTTGGGAGTCAGGTCTTTCCTCTAGCAGCAATCCATGGAAAGAAGCAATGCTAATGGGGTGCCATTAGCAGACTGAAGGCTTGGGATGGGAATGGAGGGATAGGGCCACCAGGCCAGTCATGACACTCATTTTCCCTATAGCTTCTCTGCAAGATAACCAGGGTATTGGTAGTAGATTCAGTAGCCAAAGAAGTTTGGGGAAAGCCAGGTTAATTGCAATTACACAGGTTCTTTCTGAAGTTTTCTCAGCCTTAAATATGCCATTATGGATTTTGAATCTCCCGATAAGGCTTCAGGGCCAAATATATTTGATCCCTGTTTCTCTTTCTAATGTATTCTATGAAATGCTTTGGGAAATACTGCTTTAAGCCATGACACTTTCTGCCACAATAGCTGATAAATTTAAGGTCTATTATAGGCAGTGAATCTATCCATCTTCTGGAGTTCCGCAGAGTTGAAAATCTGGTTTTGTGCTGTGAGTCTGTCTTTCCTTCTCTGTGTGTGCATTGTTCGTTAACTTTTCAAGTCCAGAAATATCTGGGCTTGCCTGGCTAGATTGTATGCCCTACAGGCCAGAGGCACTGGTGTCTGCTTTGGACAGTTTTAGCTGCTTGAGCCCAGGGCTGTAACAGCTAGCAGGCACCTGCACCAAAGGCCTCAATGTAGCTTTTTCTTTCCTCTCCTAGGAAAGGGTGAGACTTTATACCTCCACAGTACCGTGCCTTTGCTACTGACTTTCTGATTGGTCAGGATTAGTTCTTGTAGTTGGAGAAATGTTGGTGTTTCCTGTATCAGTGATTATTCTCTCTTTTCTCTCTCCTTGTATAGACTTGCATGTGAGTGCATGCATACTTCTTTCTCCAAGTTTTTTTTTTTTTTTTTTTTTTTTAAATAACTTAGCCAGCAGGAGACAAATCGAGCAGATCACAGCACCGTGTTCATTTAATCAAGTGAGTTACTAAAGGAAGGGAAAAGCAGGAAATATGAAAATGAAAGAGAAATATTTCCTCCTCTTCCTCTTTTTCCTCCCTCTCTCTTTAAAAATTGTCCAACGAGTTATCTGTAGAAAACATCTGTCTCCCCAAGAATAAAAGTAATTTGGTTTCTGATCTTGGCATGTCCCCCTCTGGTTGGAGGGAAGAATTCTCACCACTCGTCTGAAGTGAAATCAGCAAGATGCTGTCTGTTGTGAAGTTGAAATATTGAGCTTTATGATACGACAGTCAAGTAGCAAAAAGTGTTCCTCTGCTTGACGATGTCACCATTGTGCGATAAGAAAGAATTCCGGGAAGAAGAGACTTGCAGGCACTGGGTCTACAGTTGTCTGTCCCCACATCCATCCAGGCTCATTGTCATGGCAGCCCCACTACCTTGGAACGAGCGCCATCTCCAATTCCTCTGCATTAGTGGTTATCTGGCTAGTACTGATTATCTTGTCAGGAGACAAAGGGTCTGCAGCGTAGGTGACGGAAGAGTGTCAACAGTGGCTCTGCAGGAAGTGGGATGATCCAAAGTTCTGGGGAAAAAATGCAGGGCTAGTGCATGAGTCCTGGAAGCCTCCTCTTTGTTAAAAAGATTCCTGGGTCTCTGAGGAGTGGAGTCATCAGGGCTAGGGGAAGATTTGGGGCCAAGCCTTTGTATCCTAGATCTATCTACTTAAAACAAATGTTTTGTAGTTATTCAAAAAGAGAAGGTCCCATTGAGGCTGACTTGAACAAATATTTGCTCTCCTTAATTATGTACCCAGAGCGGCTCTCCTGAATGTTTAATGCACACCTTCGTATCCACAATAGCATAAGGAAAAGTCTATAATGTGTTTGGGAGGCTTCTGAAGCTGGGGCAATAATTCTTTGCACTTCTATAAGACTTTCCTTCTTGAGAGACCTCAGCCAGGTTTACCTTAGATGCTGTTGTTGGAGCGAAGTGAGATGAAACTCTAGAGAAGGGAGGCGTTGCTCTGGGCAGCTGCCAACATGTATTATAGGTAAGACACTTGTCTTTGCCAAAAGTTTTGTGCCAGCCACCATCCTTTCTTTCTGAGTAGGAATAACAGGCAAGTCAGAGCTTACAACTGCTTCCTCGTAGTGGGACTTAAGTGTCACGTTGGGTGGGTGGGGAGCAGACTGGGCTGTTGACCCTGATAGTGGTCTTCTGGCTCAGTCCCTCCTCTGTGATGGGCCAAACCATCTCTTTATTAGACTCAAGATTTAGTGAGTCTTGCTAAGAGAAGGCTTGAAGAACTTGTCTGTACGTTGAAGACACTGAGGTCTGGAAGAACTGAATTTGAAACCTTCATCCATCCTGTGTTTGGACCTTGGGTCAATCATTTAACTTCTTGGTGCCTCGGTTTTCCCATCTGTAAAAGAGGCATAATAAACATCATTCACACATATTTGGAGTGACATTTAGAGAAAGTGCGAGTCTAGCTCCTGACCAGGATGGACCCTTGTGTTGGAGTGGTGGTTATTAATCTGACATCACCTCTAGAGCCTTTCAACACCCGAGGGCCACCTTCACATTGCAGGTTGGATTAAAAATGGCCTCTGAAGCGATTTCCAGAATTTTTTCTCCATGCAGTTCATTGCGTCAAGAGCAAGTCAAATTGGGTAGTCACTCAGGAGTCACGTTATCCCACAAAACGCGAGATGAGAAAAGGGGAGGTTCTGCCTGGTGCAGGGGAGGTGATGAAGCATGAGAATGTGCCCCAGACCTCTAGGCAATGAGGCTGTGGGCAGCAAAGACACAAATGGATCCTCCATCCTCCAGGGCTGGATCTGTATATCTAACTCAAGCTCCCCCATCTCAGTGTTGCAGAACTAGCTGCTGGAATTGGTACAGCAGCTACTGAGCATTTTGCTGTCAGGGGAAGCATATATTTAGGTGAATATGTATAAACACTCACTTTCTAGGAGGCTGGAATGTGTCAAGATGTCTCCTCTGATAAGGAGTCTACTTTTCCTTCTCCAGCCTTTATGGTTAAATCCGGTTCGATGGATGCTGTGTCCAGCTGTCAGGTGGTCTCAGTTCTCTGGAATTTGTTTAAAATAAAGCCAGTTGTTTCTTATCTGTTGTCTTGAAACAGAAGCGCTCTCCTCTTCTTAATTGTTACCATCTTCAAGGGCAGGAAAATATTACTTCCTCTACAGAAAGAGAGGGAGACCCCACCTGGTTTCCAAGGGGCCCTTTGATTTTTTTGCCCATTTTTCCCTTGCGCGTATGTGTTTGATTTGTAACATCATTGGTGTCACGTGAGCTGTGGAGGTGGGAAAACATCGTTCGTCTTCTGGCAGGGCCTGGCGTCTCTTGTTTGGGGCACTGCAAATGTGAGTAGGCAACTCTCACCCAGATTGATGACTCGATGCTGGTAGCTGACTTACTGTTTGGGCTTTTCTCTGAGTGGTTGAGTGGGTGACTTGGCGGTTTGTAAGTAATGCTCAACAGGGCTTCTTTAAGTGGTTCTTCCACACAAGAGGAATGGTCACCAAACAGAATGGGCTTTGGAGTTGGCCAGTTCAAAAGCACTATTGAATGATGTGTCAGGCTCTGTTCTGAGGTCTGGGGCCACAGGGATGAACTGGATAGAGCCGGCTCTTTGTTCTCTGGGATTGTATAGTCTAGTGGGGGCAGGTAGACAACAAACATGGAAGCCAAAATGAACCAACATAAATAAATAAGACCGGGAGAGGGGAGCGGAAGCGGGGAGACCCTTAGGAGGCTTTTGATGTTCTCTGGACCATAGTAATGCTGCTTAGAGCTAGGTGGGAGCAGGGGAGATGGGCTCTTTGTCTATAGTTTGGTGGTAGATCCAATGGAACCTGCCAGGTCTTGCCTCTGCTGTGGTTTGTTATTTAACTTCTCTTTAAAACCTTCATTTTTCTCCTCTGTAAAAGGGAGATCATGGTAAACTTACTTTACAGAGTTGTAGTGGTTAAAAATGCGTATCTTATATACACTACCAAATGTAAAATAGATAGCTAGTGGGAAGCAGCTGCATAGCACAGGGAGATCAGCTCGGTGCTCTGTGACCACCTAGAGGGGTGGGATAGGGAGGGCGGGAGGGAGACGCAAGAGGGAGGAGATATAGGATTATATGTATATGTATAGCTGATACACTTTGTTATACAGCAGAAACTAACACACCGTTGTAAAGCAGTTATACTCCAATAAGGATGTTAAAAAAAATGCATGTCTTTTTTTCGTTGTTACTGAGGGAGTTATATGCGAGCAAGCACCTCACATTGGTTTTCAGGGGGGAGCCCCTCGGATGGCCGCTTGTCCCTGCTGCCACCTCTGGAGGGACTGCTCCTGACTCTGTGGTGGGGCTGGAAGTGAGCAACGGGGAGTGGGGAGGAGGGCAGTCTCAGGCCTGCACTGGTATCCCTCTGTCTGGTCGTCCTGCCTTTTCCCAGTTCCTGGCAGCTGCCACCATCTCCCCGGAGAGCAGCCGGTCTCTGTGTGGTCTGAGTGTCTTTGGCGACAGAACCACCTGGGATCCTTGTTAGACCTGCAGACTCCTGTTCCTCCGCCCCGATCTCCTGAGTCAGCATCACCGGGGCTGGGCCCAGGAATCCACACTTACTGATGGCTTCTCCACACCTGCCTTGTATACTCTAAACTTTGAGAATCTCTCATTCAGAAAATTTGATTTTGGTTTTGGAGTCATCGTGGGAGCTACTATTTGTTGTAGGTTTATTATGTGATGCTGCTCAGTGTTTTACATGCAATAACCATGTCGGATAGATCCTAGTTATATACTTGTCTTATTGGTGAATAAACTGAGGCATAGAGGACTTAAGCAGTTTGCTCAAATACTGATGAAAGAGCCAGTATCTGGACCCAGATTCCCAGCTCTTGTCCTTCCGCTCTTTTCAGTCTCCCTTAAGTAAGTGCTATTCCATCAATGAAACTTCTTAGTTTAAAATGAGTCCTGGGGCTTCCCTGGTGGCGCAGTGGTTGAGAGTCCGCCTGCCGATGCAGGGGACGCGGGTTCATGCCCCGGTCTGGGAGGATCCCACGTGCCGCGGAGCGGCTGGGCCCGTGAGCCATGGCCGCTGAGCCTGCGCATCCGGAGCCTGTGCTCCGCAACGGGAGAGGCCACGACAGTGAGAGGCCTGTGTACCGCAAAAAAAAAAAAAAAAAATGAGCCCTGGGTGACCTCCTGTTATATAAGAAGTAACAAGTTAAACATGAAATATTTTAAAATTGAGCTTTAACTTACACTAAAGCCTGGAATTTGGCTCAGATTTTGACTTAAGTGTCCGCCCTGAGGAAGTTATTATTTTAAAATATGCCTCAATGGCATTTTTTTTTGATATGGACCATTTTTAAAGTCTTTATTGAGTTTGTTACAATATTGCTTCTGTTTTATGTTTTTGGTTTTTTGGCCACGAGGCATATGGGATCTTAGCTCCCCGACCAGGGATCGAACCCGCACCCCCTGCACTGGAATGTGAAGTATTAACCACTGGACCGCCCGGGAAGTCCCCTGAGGAACTTATTTTAAGGAAGGTTCCCTTTTGTTCACGTTGGTAAATCAGACCCTGTGGTGTGGCCCTGCTTGCCTTGTAAAACTTTACCTGCTGTGCTTCTTCGTGTACACGAGATGCTTGTGCTGTCCTGGGCCAGCACCTGGAACAGTTTCTGCTAAAGGGCTAGCACCTGTGCAGATTGACACCCCTGTTCTCCCTCACCCCCCTGACCACCGATCTGCTTCTTGGGAGCCTGTGTAAAGAGATGGAGAAGCTGGGGTTTTCCCCACGTCTGGAGGTCACTGAAGGTATTTTTTTTTCTTTTTAACTCTTAGTAGTTTCAGGTTAGTGTCTGAGAAGAGTTGGCTATCAAAATAGGACCAGCCCAAGGAGGCTTGAAGATAAAAATCAATCATTCCAGGGGTCTCCCTGGTGGCGCAGTGGTTGAGAGTCCGCCTGCCGATGCAGGGGACACGGGTTCGTGCCCCGGTCCGGGAAGATCCCACATGCCACGGAGCGGCTAGGTCCGTGAGCCATGGCCACTGAGCCTGCGCGTCCAGAGCCTGTGCTCCGCAACGGGAGAGACCACAACAGTGAGAGGCCTGCGTACCGCAAAAAAACCCACAAAAAACCCAAAAAATCAGTCATTCCATTCATAGTTCTTTCTTACTTCAGATTCCTATTGCTTCCAACTCCAGGGAGGAATTTGCTAAAAAAACAACCTCATACATCACTTAAGGTGGAAACAGATTTTCAATATGTATAGACTTTAAGTTTATTAGAGACTATTATTTAGAATAGGATAGGTGGGGAGAAGTTGTGACTAACATTTTATCCTTGCATCTCAGGTTCTGAAACCTTAAAAAATGAAAGTGTTCCTTGTGCCCCAAACCCGCTCAAAATTGCATTTCTGAAAGCAGTTTTGTTGGTTTTAGCTTTACTTGAGTTGTGATCACATTGAAAATCCAAAGCCTAATCTTTATGAAAAAGTACTTTTAAAATATAGTGGTCTTGCATCCTAAACATTTGCAAGTTTGGTTTGTTTGTGGCAACTTCAAGATTTATGACTAATTGTCCCATTAACCATTTGACAAATGTTTCCATGTCGTTGGGATGCATTTTACCAGCTGTTGATAATAAAAATTTGTGTCCAGTTTTCAGAAGACGAGCCTATGATCAATGTACAACTTTCTCTGAAACTAGTGTCTCATCTTTCATGAGAGTTTCCTCTCCGCTGAAGTATTGGGTATCGATCGCACAATACCGGAGAGACATGGCCACGTAGAGACTATACTTCCAGTGTGGCCTGTATTCATGGACTTTGGCTTTTAGTCCTAAAGTTATTCTCCATAAAAGAAGAGGTAAAGACAGACATTTTTGAGATGAGCCAGGGACACCAGGAAGTTTGCACTTTGTAGAAAAGTGGCACGCAGGGCACAGAGAAAGACTCATTTCTAGGCCTTGTATAAAGAGCAGAAAGAAGAGGCTTTGAGAAAAGTGTGTGTGTGTGTGTGTGTGTGTGTGTGTGTGTGTGTACACGTGTACATACCTACTTGTAGAGTTCGTTTTACGCATCACAGAAAGTCCTTGCTACCCTGTTATTCCTGCAGCTGGTGTGGGATATTGACTCAACTATTGATTGGTTCCTTTTTCATTTTCACTTAGAATACTTAGGGTTACGAAGAGTCCTAAAGGGTTTAGTACCACTATGAAAGGAGTAGCCTAAACTCAGGAGCCACCACTATCCTTTTTCAACAAGACAAGCCTACAGTAGTTTCTGGAAAAGAAATCCCCAGTCCGGAATCACTGAAATTAGGACATGGCATCAGATTCTGTTGTTCAAGCTGAGGAAGAGTAGGCTGATTCCAATAGAACTTATTCCAATATCATAGAAAAGTGATTTGTGAGTTGACTCTAACATTTGAGATTTGTTTCAATCATAAAAATGACAAATTAGCCAAGGCACCAACAACTGATGTCATCTCATGTGACATAAATTTTAACTTACATAAAACAAATGTAATCAGTGTGGCTACAACCCCATCACTTCATCTTTACATAGTTTATAAAGTTAGGAAAAGTAGCTCATGAGCAGAGTTTGTTCATTTTTTCAGCTAAAGTTCTTCTAATATTTTCCTTCAAATGATCTCAGTTTTTTTCCCATTCGCCCATTTCCCTGAAGGTCTAGGGTCCCTGTATCCTTGGAGCATTCTGAATGTGTAGATGCGCTTGTAATGTGTTTTCTCTTTGGATGATTTTGCCACACCGGAAACACTTTCTGTTCCTGGGGTCTTATTTCTAGAGATCTCCACCAATAGAGAAATCTGTGCATATTGTACTGTGCCTGTGCTCTATGTGGGGAAGCCTCCCTAATTTAGGGACTGAATTACAGGGCATTCACAGGCAAGATCAGTGCCTGCTAGAGGCCTTCTCCCTGGTACCATGGGGCAGGCGGACTGAAAGGGCATCTGTGTGCACAGGAAAAGGGAAGCGTGGGGAGAGCACACCTAAAATAACATCTCCAGCGCCTGCTGCCACCACCCCTGCCTTTTTCCTAATTACTACTTGCTTATTGTTTTTCTTTCCCTTTAGAACATGGGCTCCGTAAAAGTAGGGCAGTTCTCTATTATGTGAATTAATCTGTCCCTACCACCGAGACCAGGGCCTGGCACATAATAGGGGCTCAGTCATTGCATGGTGACTAGTGGGTTTTTGAGTTTTCCATTTCTCAATTACATTCTCTCTGAAAATAACGGTAGGAGGGGAGCCAGAGAAGACAGACAGACACCATATATGGAATAAAGATAGATAAATTCAGAGTATGGAGAACCAGGCAGGATGTATCATCATGACTCAGAATACCTCTGCTTAAATATTATTAGCTCTGAAAAAAATAACGTATCTATTTGTGTAGCCTTTTGCAGTAAACGCATACATTAAATCATTAGATTCCTCTAAAAGGTCTTATTAAAATGGTGTTAATTTTTTTTAACGGCTGTAATGTTGAGCTTGTTTTGTAGTAGGACTGTCTCTGGTTTTTTTGAGGGGAAGGGAGGCTGTTATAACTGCTGGGAGATGTTTAGAACATGCATGTGCCATGGGGTCTGCTATTACCGAGTTTGCATGTTGACATTTGGAGTTTTCTGGTGTTTTTTATTGTGATAGTTTAGGCTGATAGTCATCACTCCTTCTTCACCATCCTGACTGGTGTTACTTATGTGGAGAATAGAAAAGAAAGACAGGCTTTGTCAGCTGCCTTCAAAGAGACTACAAATCTTGTTTGCGGTGGGTTGATGGGTGGGAGTGATGTCTTAAAACTATTTTATTGGCCTTGTTGAAGTGTCAAGAACGTTTAAGTCAAGAGCAGGCGATTGGTGCTGACTGGGGAGCAAATTTAAGTTTGTTTTTCGTCTTGTGAAAAGCATCATTACTTTTGAATAAGTGGGGTTAGGCAGAACTCTAAAATGGCCCCCAAGATTTCCACACCCTGGTATACACATATCTCATCCTAGTTATCTAATCAAACATTAATGGAGATGCTGCTCTGAAAAGATAAGGTCCTAAAGAGTTGACCTTAAGACAGGGAAATTATCGGGAGTGAATCTGACCTAATCAGATGAGTCCTTAAACAGGGACTGGACATTTCTTCAAGATAGGATTTATGCCATGACAGGGATTCGACCTGAGGGAGCTCCTTCTTTGCTGGCTTTGAAGATAGGGAGTAGGTGGTGTAGGGGACAAGAAACGCCCCTCTCAGTGTGGCAAGAAATGCAGATGGCCTGGTGGCTAGTGGCTGAAAATGTCCCCTGACGGATGGCCAGCAAGGAAAGGGGGGCCTCAGTCCTATAACCACAAGGAAGTGAATTCTGCCACAGCCATTTGTGCTTGGAAGCAGACCCCAGGCTCCAGATGAGAATGTAGCCCAACTGACATCTGGTGAGACCCTCAGCAGAGAAAACACAGGCCAGGGCCGAACTTCTGACCTACGGAACTACATGCTGATAGATTGGTTCTTTTAAGCCACCACATTTATGGTAATTTATTACAGTGGCAATAGAAAACTAATGCAGAGGGAACTCTCATTCAGATTAAGTCTGAAAAAAAAAAAACTAAACTAAACTTTTAAAAATGAAACGCAGTTTGCCTTCTGAAGGAAAGTACTTCTTTTAGGTCCAAGTCACCAACATGCACAGCTGATGGGATCAAGCTCCGAGTTGATTGCCTTGCTCTATTGGGTCCTGGCTAAATGAATAGATTGAAAGTTTTGGTAATTAGTAATCAAGTGTTTATAAATTAATGGGTAGCTCCAAAGTACAAGAGGAGGCCTAAAATAGTTTCTGCCAAGTGTTTTATTTATTCTTGGAACAACCTTATTCATGCATTATTCTTTCTTCCTAGACAGTACAGAGATTAGTTCCAGCCCTCCTCCTGTCTGAAGACTGTAGTTTCTGAATTAGTAGAGTTGGAATTCATAGTCTTAAAAAAATAAAGTGCTTAAAATTCCCAGTGCTGCTGGTTTCATATAAAGAGAGAGCCTTGGTTGAAGATTGTGATGTCCACAGATGTTTTTCTATAAAGGCAGATTTTAAAGTGGGTTTGCATAAATGAGGTCTCCTTCCTGAGACGTGAGTGAAGCATCTTTACGCGAGAAGCTGTATTAGTGCAGTCAATACACTCACGCTAGTGACCCTTTTGAAAGGAAGCCCTGAAGGCATTCGAGGGCTGTTTGGCTTTTGCATGAATGACAGCGCAGTCATAGGAAAGCGGCTGTCTGCTCCCTCGGCCACTACCGCCACTGGTGCACACGCCGCATGGGGCTGCCCTCCCGGCAGGAGTGTGTGTTTGTCCTGCTGGCTGGGGACTGCGGTTTGGCCTTTTTGTTTACAAGAGAGAGGAGAGCAGCCTCTGTCCTCCAACTGCTGTGAAAACAGTGTTGGAAAACCAGAGCGAAGTTTCCACTCAAGAACTCACCCTGGAAAAAACCAACCTTCCTTAATGAAAGACCATCTGGGTTAAAACACAGACCAGTGGGCCAGAACCCAGATGACAGGAAAAACATAATGAGAAGAGTTGCTGTTTAGCAAAGTTTCCGAGTGGGATTTCCATGTATTAAGTTGGTAGAGGGCCCAATGGTGGGGTGGAAAACAGAGGAAACAGGAAAGCAGTGTGTTCAGTTTGCAGTGAAGATTTCAGCGGTGGGATCAATGTGCACGTTGGTTAAAGAACCCCCATCTCTGAAGGTCTTCCCCAAAGTGAAATAGGCGCTCAGTATCTGGCTTTGTATGGCCTAAAATTTGGGGAGGGCTTCACCATGTCCCAGGAACCAGGCTAGGTTCACAGTGAAACACCGGTGGAAAATGCCACTGTCTCAGCTTTCATGGAGCTCGTGCTCTCCTGGGGGAGCTAGAAAATACCAATCATTTTAAATTGGAATTTAAACATAGTAATTGGACACTCTAACCTTCTCATTAGAAATTCAGCTGTGATACCCAAGAAACTCACCGGTGTAGTGATACGAAAAGCGCTAGCAACGGACACTGTGGGGGAAGAACAGTGACACTAAAATGTGCCTCTTAGAGGAGTGGTATTTAAGCAGAGCTGCGAATTCAGGATGAGTCGACCTATGAAGAGTTAGGGGAAGAATATTCCCAGTGGGGGAAAACATGTGCAAAGCCTGGGTTAGGAAGGAGCTTGGGGTAGTCAGAGACCTCCAATGGAGTGGCTGGGACGGTGATCACTAGAGGGTGTCACCGGACGGGGATGGGGAGGTTAGCTGGGCTTCCTTGCATGGGATCTTCAAGGGGGTTTTACTTTAGTGTCAGGGTGCATGGGAGCCATTGAAGGTTATACAACAGGGGATGTATCCATGCTCTGTTGTGCATTAAAAAAAATCTCTCAGGGGCTTCCCTGGTGATGCAGTGGTTGAGAATCTGCCTGCCAATGCAGGGGACACGGGTTTGACCCCTGGTCCGGGAAGATCCCACATGCCGTGGAGCAACTAGGCCCGTGCACCACAACTACTGAGCCTGCGCGTCTGGAGCCTGTGCTCCACAACGGGAGAGGCCGTGACAGTGAGAGGCCCGCGCACCGTGATGAAGAGTGGCCCCCACTCGCCACAACTAGAGAAAGCCCTCGCACAGAAACGAAGACCCAACACAGCAAAAATAAATAAATAAATTTATACTAAAAAAAAAAATCTCTCTGCGAACAAACGTATGGATGCCAAGAGGGGAAGGTGGCGGGAGTGGTGGTGGTGGGATGAACTGGGAGATGGGGATTGACATGTATACACTAATATGTATAAAATAGATAACTAAGAAGAACCTGCTGTATAAAAAAAAAATAAAATAAAATAAAAACATTCAAAACAACCTCAATATTTAATTCAATCAAAAAAACCCCTCTCTGCTTGCTTTTTTGGAGAGTGGTCGGTAGAAGGGAAGGAGCAGGCGGGAAGGCCAGTTTGACAGACGGCTCTTTCTGCAGGACAGGAGAGCAATGACGGTGACAGGAAGTGGGAAGTGACAGCAGTGGCAGATGGGGATGGATTGGAGTAGTACTTTGGAGGAAGACTCAGCAGGAGTTGGAAGTGGATTGCATCCTGAGAGTGGGGAATGGGGAGAGGTAAGGGGGAAGGACCAGGACGAACCCCAGGTCATTTCCCTCCTCCACCTTTTCTCCTTTGCCCTGCCCTTTTCCTCTGTTACCGTCGCAGGAAAAATGAGAGTAGGCTTGTGAGACAGTTGCTTTCATCAGTCAAGGCAGAATCTAGAATTCCGTGAGGAGTATCTTGAGCCCTCTGGACATTGCATTGGTACGGAGTGGTGGCTCGCCATGAATTAATAACATACCCAAGCTATCTTAGATGGGAAACCAGTCATTTACACCATGGGGGTCTCTTCATTACAGCTTTGCTACCTTGTCCCTGGTATCTTAAAGACTTTTGTCCCAATGCATCACTGAAAGCACGTGCATTAACCCATGGGGCTTGGGGGAGGGGTGGGGAGAATATTGGGACATAGACATATATAGAATGAAACAATTTAGTTACATGGGAATTTATTTTCTAGCTTTTGTATGTCACTCACTAAAGAAAGGTACAATGGTCCAAATAAATGTTGTTTTGTATGTATGTTTCCCCATGGCACTGTTCTATTACAGAGCTTTGGAAAGGTGAAAAGAGTCCCTTTATCCATTCAAAGATAGAGATTAGGATCCAAATCTGGAACATTTTGTGGTGGAGATTATGCATTTAGTGTTAACTGTGTGTTGCGTGGTCTAGTTATTAAACTGTGGAGCGGAGCTGTCTTTGTCATGCTTTTGTTATTTCTTTTTTCAGTATCTTTCTACCAGGATACTCTGGGGGCTTCCACTGGCTAGAGTACGTTTTTCTTTTTTTTTTTTTTTGGCCGCGTTGGGTCTTCGTTGCTGTGCTCGGGCTTTCTCTAGTTGGGGCGAGCCGGGGGCTACTCTTCATTGCGGTGCGCAGGCTTCTCATTGCGGTGGCTTCTCTTGTTGCGGAGCACGGGCTTCAGTAGTTGCAGTGCGTGGGCTCAGTAGTTGTGGCTGTAGAGGGCAGGCTCAGTAGTTGTGGCGCACAGGCTTAGTTGTTCTGGGGCATGTGGGATCTTCCTGGACCAGGGCTCGAACCCCTGCTCCCTGCATTGGCAGGCGGATTCTTAACCACTGTACCACCAGGGAAGTCCCTGTGCTTTTTAAAATATTCTTCAAGAAGCAGACTCAGTTCTAGAACTTTTGCTACCTGCCTTACCATGACTGTTCCCCACCCCCCCTCCCCCAGTTATCATAATAATATGCCATTGTTGTCAATAATGAAGACAAATAAATAGTGGATGGGACTCTTGGAGACTAAATGATCCCATTTGGTTTTTAACCCAACATAGTAATGCCTTTCTCTTGGGGCTGAGGGCCTGGGGGATGGTTGCATGAGACGGGGGGGGGGGGAAAAGTCATGTCTCTTGGAGTAATTAACACAGGGTTCGTGCCAAGGTCTGCTGGTTACCCGCAGCAGAACTGTCAGCTCTGGTCTTCTGTTTCTTTGTGTGGAAAATGGTAATAACAACACTGATCCTGCCTCCATCACAGATTGGTGTGAAAATCAAAGGAGGGGGATAATCAGACCCGGAGTGGCTTGGCTGATTGCACAGCACTGCGTCACCATCTGTGGATGTTAGTGTTAGTTTTAGACCAGTCGTGGTACTGTTAGGTAGACCCCAAACGAAACCAAGCCTTTCCAGAATCTGTCTTTTCTAGGGGGTAATCACTGTTTTCAAACAAGTACCAGTGGGTCAAAACTAAAAGTGTGAATCATGCAGCTACAACACATTTGAAGACAGATGAACCTTTCTGGGATGTCCTGGGAATGTTTAGTTGATCCTTCTTGTATATGTCATCCAGAGGAGGAAATCTCTCCCCACTCCGCCTACCACGTCCTCATACAGAAACCCAGTCTGGTTTATTTCCCTCATTCGTTTAGATAAATTGCGACTCTTTTTTTTAAGGAAGAAACTTCCAGATAAGAAGTACTTTTACATAGTGGAATGTGACCTCTAGATTCTTTCTTGTGTCCTAGCATTTGCATTAAAATTCCAAAGGGGTGAGGTACTGGCTGAAGGAAGCTGATAGATAGGGGATGGGAAAAAGTCATTAACTCATTACTCAGTTTTTATTTTGTAACGACTTAGAATAAGTATACATGTGAAATGCCAGCATAATGATGTGGTTTTAGTTGGAGCCAGGTGTGGTCGTTCAGAAATAGGTAAGCAAGGAGTTGCCAGACATTCACACTTCGCTGGGCGTCCTGTATTGTTATCAAGTCTGGCAACATTCCCCGTGAAGTGAGGTACAATGTACCTACACCCTTCATCGGCGGAGAGGCTCCTAACATCATGGGACAGAGTGGATGTTGGGTATGTGTTCTGCCTGCTTCATCCAAACAGATACTCCTTTAAAGATCCTAGATACTGAGTTTGGGCAACTTCACTATTAATTACTAATTATTGTGTCAGGAATTCTTTTCCTTGAAATGAAACCCTATCAGCTCTGCCTATGTCCTCATTAACTCTTCAGTTAAATGCCTGGGTTATATATAGCTTAAGGGGAGCTAAGTTTGCTGAAGAAAGAAAACCCAGGGACTAGCTTCACTGTTTGGGTCCTTAAATTTGTCTTCTTTGTTATGTACCTACCAGGCCTTTGGTCTTGAATGTTGAGTACAGAGATGTTTACATAGATCTCAGACCTCTCACTTGATCCTCCATATGACCAAGGCCAGTCAATGATTGAAAGGACCCAAAACCCAACTGAGTGTTTCATTTCAGGCAAGGACTATTCTATCCCTTCTACCATCAATTCCTTGCCCCTTTTTTATGTGTTCTTTGTAACAGGTTTACAGACTTAAAATGGCTTGTGGTCTACTGTGAGCCCCACATCATCTTTACCTCTCAAATTAACTAACTCATTCGAACTTCATCTCAGCGTCAAGTAATTTCTTTTCCCACTAGCACTTTCTTTTACTACTTTGCCATACTGAAGGGGCACTTGGATATATGATCATCTATATGAAAAATCTCAGGATAAAGAGTCCTCTGAAACCTTAATGTACTATATAACGGTGAGTTCCATGAGTGACCAGTTCCAAAAGATTCTGCCGAGGGATGCAGAACCTCAATATCTGGGGCCACTCTTCCTTCAGAGATCAGGCCTGAGATACCAATGCCCTGACATTGACTTTTCGGATGGCATTACTCAGCTCATCCAAGAGGCTCCCTATCCTTCTCTCCTTACCTCCACCAGGAGCTCTTATCAACTCCCCCTTCCTGCCAGCCCTTCTCCTACTGCGTTATTTTAGGGTAAAGTCTCCCATTTGAGTTTGTTAAACAAACTTATACTTATGTAAACCTTCATTGAAGTATAAACTTACATCAAGTGCCAAATCCTAACTTTTTAGATTTCACACAGATGGAATCTTACTGTATGTATCTTCATACCTTTTCGGTCTGACTTCAGTAACTCAGCAATGTGTCTGTGGGGATTCATCCATGAAGTTGTGTTTACTGTGGTTCATTCTTTGTACTTGTTGAGCAGTATTCCACTGTATGAATATCCCACAGTGTGTTTGCCCACGACTACTGTGGATGAACATTCTGGTTGTTTCCAGTTTGAGGCTATTTATGAATAAAGTTTGTATAAGCATCCTTACACATATCTTTTGATGCAAACACTTATCTCTATTGGCTCTATAGCCACACGAGGAATAGTAGTAGGTGATTCACATGAGATTCTTAATGGGAGAGATTGAATTTGATACTGAGAATTATGCTACATAGTAAGCCTTATGGGGTATCTTTTTCCATGAGTTGTAAAATAGCTCTGATAGAGGTCTGAATATTTTTTTGCTTGATACTCTTACAGAAACTATTTCTCCAAGTTACCAATGCCATTTTGAAGATGAATTTGGGTTTGTTTATGTGTGTGTGTGTGTGTGTGTGTGTGTGTGTGTGTGTGTTTTAACCCCGAGCCCACTGCTTTAAGCTCATGTTATTATTTTCTTTATTAGCCTTTTTCTCTTTTCTAGCATACAGATTATTTTTGAAAAAATAGTAACATATGGGTTCAGGGGCAACACTGTCAGAGTCTTTCTTGTAAAATTACTCCTGGCTTGACATGGAACTACAGATGACAAGTTTGCCAAATTACATGAGGTGAAACTAAAACTCAAGTGAGGAGGTTAAGTTTTCAAATGGATGTATTTGGGCAGCGGGCATTTATGGAGCACCATGTGAAGCCATCACACTGTCAGGTACCCAAAAATATAGCCATTATTTGCAAGGAGCTGACAGTTTGGTAGTGGGGGGCAGAAAAGGAAACCAGTGCTTTTAATGTCCTTTAAATATTGCTTTGCATGTTACAGGGGAGGATGGGAGGGTGGGAGGGGATGGAGGCAGAGAGGGTGGCAACATGGGAGCATGGATGTAGGGCATCTGAGTCAGACTGAGACTCGGAGAGGGCTTCCTAGAGTAGATTTTGAAGGAAGAGAAAAATTTAGATATTTTGGGGAAATAGGGTGGAGTCAAGGGCTTGTATTCCAGGCAAAGGGACCAAATAGCATGTTTAAAGGAATGGAGGCATGAAATTGTATTATCCATCTAGTAGCCAATTTAGGGGATAAAACATGTTCTGTGCCATTGATGACGCTATTGCAATATACATTTCTGGAATGCCTCTTTTGGAATGACTTTCAGAGCTAATTTTCAAACCATACCAGAAAATCACTCTTGATACTTTTATAGCTTTGACCCAAATGGTATTCCCCAGCTGGATACTCACCAGATTTGTCTCCTGAATGCTTTTGGCTCATTCCAAAGCAAAACAGTCTGTCTTCAGAAGGTTTAAGACTCACCACTATTGAGAACATTCAAACACTGTGTGTGCCTCAGAACTCAGAAATCAATACCAAGAGGCCAGTTGTGTGTAAAAAGCACTTATCATTGGGATACATCTATAACCTCCCTAAGGTTGAGGTTCACTTTCAGCTTTTAACCAAGTTTCTATTTTAGAGATTTTATGTCAAAATTGGATCATTTTGTATGATGAGAGTTAGTGGATGTGCCTTATAACAAGCCCAAGTGCTTTTTGGAAGAAGAAATCTATTCTTGTAACATTATAACTAGCCCTGGATTTGGTGAAACTGGCTTGTAGACCATGGAATCAAGGGTCATCTGGGAGATAGCATCGAGAAGTGAAAGCCACATCATGGTGATGTTTGTCTGTGATGTCAGCCAAATTGGAGTAACAGAAAGGCAGATCCATGAAGCCACGGAGCAGATGGGGCAAGGTGGGGGAGGATAGCAGGACAGAGAAGAGGGTTCGGGAAGCTAGGAGGTGGCATCCGGAGAGTCAAAGAAGCTGGCCCAGCTCAGGCAACCATCAGTTAAACGTCTTGCCTCCAGCTGTATATTTTGAGTTCATTGACTCCTATGACACGTGAGCAAAAATAAACCACAAGCCTTCCTAGTGTCAATGTAGATCTGATCTGTTATCTCTCATGTATTTAGTTAATCAATGCCAGTTGTTTTTGAAGGTGGGAATAGTTTTGTGGCCCAGTGAGTTGGGAGGGGAAAGGAAGAATGATCAGCTTTTTATCTTTAGGTAAAGACTTTATTTAATGAGGGACTAAACAACTGGAGCTGGTCTACACCGGTCTAAAAGCTTACTTAGGGTCCTGTCGCGTGACTTATTTGTTTCCACTGTTCCAGTAGTTCATGTGAGTTATCTTTAATGTGGCTTAAATAAAACCACATATACCACGTGCCTATGGGTAATTAGGTTCCAAAATCAGTTTTTGCTTGTATCTTTTTTTTCAGATGTATTTGTAGACAGGGTGTAAAGGCCCCATATTAAACTAGCATAACAACCATTGATTTGCAGATAGCCATAAACACACTTGGGGATGGAAATCCTGAAAGATGCCATAGTTTTCACCTGTTTATCCACACACATTACATATTCTCATACAGTTTGGCTTAGAACCACGTTAGGATCAACCAGTGCCCTCCTAGCCAAGAGGGTTTCCAATATGGCAGTTGCAGTGGAAAGGGAGGGGCTTACTGGCGATTTTCACTCCCCTGTCGTTTTATCTTGTATCCAGTGTGGGCATCGGTTTCCTGAGGATGTCCACACTGACTCAAGGTGAAGTGTCCAGAGAGATTTCACACTTCAGTATAGAAGCACCAGCACTTAATTTCTCATGGAAAGAAAATATTTTACGGTGTCCCTACAAGTTCCCCAAACGCTGCCACATAGTTTGCGTCTGAAAATACTGTTCAGGGCTTCCCTGGTGGTGCAGTGGTTGAGAGTCCGCCTGCCGATGCAGCGGACACAGGTTCGTGACCCGGTACGGGAAGATCCCACAGGCCGCGGAGCGGCTGGGCCCGTGAGCCATGGCCACTGAGCCTGCGCGTCCGGAGCCTGTGCTCCGCAACGGGAGAGGCCACAACAGTGAGAGGCCCGCGCACGGCAAAAAACAAAAAAAAACAAAACTGTTATCGGAAAAGGTCTGTTCTTGGTTTTCAAAATCTTTCTTTGGCTTCCGGTGAAACATATAATAACTATTGAAGAAGAGTTATCGGCATTTGATTGTACATTTGCCACTATAATATGTGTACACGTGTGTGTTGTGTGAGAGTGTACTTCCCAGCCCAGAATGGAAAAGAGGCACTTAGACTGTAATGAACTTGCTCTCATGGCATGCCTTCACCTCCTCCTACCATCTGAGCGAGAGCGGTTTCATATATTCTCTTCCAGCAATTGACCTTTCCTGTGTCTACCTATTACTTACTAATTTTGTGTCCGGCACCCTTGCCACAAATTTGCTTTTCAAGTGTAAAAAAACAAAACAAAACAGCAAATATTCCTCTAAAATGTTTATTGCTCTGCAAAATAAACGGGCAGAGGTTATAAAATGTGCATCTGGCACAGTGGATTCTTCAGCTGCTCTCTGGAAATCCAGGAGCCTCTACCAGTGCCAAACTCGATTTCATTTTTCTGTTGTTCAAGTTGCCATACGTTATGAATGGTCCTCTTGGTGATTCTGAACACATTGGCACAGACTTCAAGAATGTCTTATTGGGGAAAAAAAAAATCAAGAAAGGGGGTAGCATTTGCAAAATGAGTCAAACCCAGGTGATTATTAGGCATCTATAATCTACAGGACCGCCAGTCATTCAGTGGGCTTTTCTGGAGTGGAGGGCAGGGGGAGGAAGGATGCTGTGCCTTCTTTAGCTCTTCATCACTGATATTAATCGAATGGCTTCTTTACTTCCTTGCAGTTAAACCATTCATAATCGTGAAAAGCTTATAAACTTTGGATTTAATCTTCATTGATACATAAAACTCAAAGAGTGATATCCTTTGAATATAAATAGACCTTTTCTCTAATGTATCCTCAGAACTGCCCTTCTCCCTTTAGGTTTCTGTGATTCCCCTAACTCCGAGAAGGGTGAGCCCTGGTATGATTTGGATCAGGAAACATGCCTCAGGAACTATTTTGTGACTTTGGACGCCTGCTATGTTTTACGGGTTGGCCAAAGTTTATCACGTAATTTCCACTCCAGGAATGTGCCCCAGTTACTCAGGCTCTGGGGGCAGAGGAGTTGGAGTAGTGTTTGTGGGAGGGGTGGAAGAGATGCATTTCCCTTTGAATTTCTATAGTGAGTGAAGTCATCTGGTTTGAAATAAGCGCAGGTAAGTTGCAGGCTACTCACTTTGGAAACAAGATGAATTAAGATCCTTCTGCTGTTTCTGGGAGCTGAGGGCAAGCTGGGCGAACACTTGGGGGTCTGGGACAGGCCAGGTCCCTGCAGCACAGTGCCTCTGGAGGGAGTTGGGGCAGGAGAGGACGTAACAGCGTTTGAGGAGCTTCTCTTAACCCAGAACCACGCGAGGTAATCCCTCAAGTTTCCTCATCCTTCCTTCCTAGAATCCTATGAGAGAAGCCTTACCACCTTTATTTTTTTTAGTTGGAAAAACTGAGATAACCCAGGATTACACTGCCTATAAGTTACAGAAAGTGGCAGAATTAGAGCCCTTGTTCTCCAAGTATAATCCTCTGCGTGTACTCTCTCTCGTATGTGTTCTCACTTCATTTAAATCTGACTTGCAAGGAATTTTTGATCAATCTCAGCCAGGTCTGTAATTGCTAAATCATGATGTATGCACCCAGATCATGAAGAATTTCAACTAAACCACTCCTTTTTTTTTCAACATCTCTGTTGGAGTATAATTGCTTTACAATGGTGTGTTAGTTTCTGCTTTATAACAAAGTGAATCAGCTATCCATATACATATATCCCCATATCGCCTCTCTCTTGAGTCTCCCTCCCACCCTCCCTATCCCACCCCTCTAGGTGGTCACAAAGCACCAAGCTGATCTCCCTGTGCTATGCAGCTGCTTCCCACTAGCTATCTATTTTACATTTGGTAGTGTATATATGTCAATGCTACTCTCTCACTTCGTCCCAGCTTACCCTTCCCCCTCCCCGTGTCCTCAAGTCCATTCTCTACGTATGCGTCTTTATTCCTGTCCTGCCCCTAGGTTCTTCAGAAGTTTTTTTTTTGTTTGTTTTTAGATTCCATATATATATGTTAGCATATGGTATTTGTTTTTCTCTTTCTGACTTACTTCACTCTGTATGACCCTCTCTAGGTCCATCCACCTCACTACAAATAACTCAATTTCGTTTCTTTTAACCCACTCTTCCCCAAAGTGTGGTCCGTGGACCACACACCTTGAAATCATGTGGGGCCTTTGCTGAAATGCTGATTCCTGGGCCCTGCCTCCAACCAAGTGGATCCCAAGTTCTGAGGGTGGAGCCCAGGTATAAGCACTCTGGGAATTTCTGTTGTGCCCAAAATTTGAGAGCTCTGGGATACAACCTCTTTAGAGCACTGCAGTATAAAAAGGTTTTAGGGATAGGGATGGCTAAACCACTATGTCTGCAGGCAACTCGTATGTGAATTCCGCCTGAAGAACATCTGGCTCTATCTCCTCATTTGACACAAAAGGAAATTGTGGTTTGGGGGGTTTAAGTAATGGTTAAAATTCTCCTGGCTTGTTTGCAGTAAAGCAGAGACTAGGACCAGTTCTTCTTTCTCCACACTGTAGCTCGCTGCTTCCAGCCTTTTAAAAATCAGCTAATCAAGGAAACTTGGATCCATTTCAATCCTGTCAGTGACCCTACACTCCACATAAAAGATGAGTCCTGGGAGAACAACCGTTCTGATTCACACTCATTTGAATGTTGAAAAAAACTGTGCATTTCTTCAGAGTTCTCTGTAGGAGGTGGAAAGATTCAATAAGCTAGCTAAAAAGGTTTCCATCACACACACACACACACACACCCACACACCCACACACACACACAGAGCCCCATACAGCCTGGGTCTGTCACAACATATGAAGGGTGGGAACTGGCAAGCATGCATAATTTAGGCAAGATTTTCATGGATTTTTCAGTATTTGCAGGTGATTTCTTAAACTATATTAAAACACTTCCATAAAGATTAAGCCGGAATTTCACCGTGGGCTCAAAAGGAAGAGAATTGGTGTTTCTGGGATTCGTGTGCATATTTTAACATGAGGCATTTCACTTTTTTTTTTTGCGGTACGCAGGCCTCTCACTATTGTGGCCTCTGCCGTTGCGGAGCACAGGCTCCGGACGCGCAGGCTCAGCGGCCATGGCTCACGGGCCCAGCCGCTCCGCGGCATGTGGGATCTTCCCGTACCGGGGCATGAACCCGTGTTCCCTGCATCGCTAGGCGGACTCTCAACCACTGCGCCACCAGGGAAGCCCGCATTTCACTTTATGTCATGAGGAAAGTCTCACACGATGGCTGACATTTTGAGTTTGTAGGACTGAACACACCGATTGCCAGACAATTCTGGACGAACAAAAGGTGGAAGAGATTGCTTTGGAAAACTGTTCAATTCAGTTAAGAAACATCCCTGAGTAAAATTTACTTGTTTATTATTTATGAGTTCTCATAGAATAGCGTGAAAGATACTTCTTGGTTGGGGGTCCGTGGGGAGGAGACAAAATCCTGCTTGTTTGCAACAAAATCCTGCTTGTTTGCATTTTACTTTGGAGCCCAAATCGTGGGGCTTCTCCTAGAAGGCTTGGACCCTGCCCCAAGGCCTTCTGTAGTAAATGTGGCTGCTTTGTTTTGTTCCCTAATTGTTTCATTTGTAAGAGTCGTATCTGCCGGAGAAAGATGGTAAACATTTTTGCGCCAGGTCTGCTTTTTGCATTTTGCTTCTTTCTTTATACACCATCATGGTATAGAACCTATTTTTGCTTAATAGTTTTGGGCACGAGAAAGAGTACATACTTATTCTTTCCACATAATATTACTGAGCGCCTTCTGTGCTCAATATTATAATGATGCTCCATCCAGATTACTGAACACAGCTATATACGGTAGGTAGTGTATTGTCAAATATTTATTGCTTTACATAAAGCAGAACGGGTAGTGTTTAATTAAGAGCATGTGCTTTGGGATGAGGCAGGTTGCAGTTGAACCCCAGCAATGATGCTTGTTGCTTCTTGTATCATCTTGGGGAGGTTGCTTACCACCACTCTGCCTTAGTTCACTCTTCTGAGTTAATAGTAACTCTCAGTTATGTTTTGAAGATTAAGTAGCAGACTGCGTGAGTAGGCACTCAGTAACTGACAAGTGCAATGGCTGTTGTTGTTCTTATAATTAGCAAGAACCATAACAATAGTAGTCAGTCCGTTATTGAATTATCTAAGTGTTCATCCTACTTGACTTTTGAACTTTGGCAGGAACATCTAGGCATAATTTCTGGGTTAGGCTTCCCCCCCGCCCCTGCCCCGCCCCAAATTAGGTTTCTTCAGTTCCTATCTGTATTTTATGATGTTTCCATTTTGATCATATTACCCCAAGTTAACCACGTTGAAATTTTAAGCATGGAAGCCTGAAGAGGTCTCCTTTTCTGAAAGGGTCCTTTTTTGTTTGTTTGTTTTTAATTTAATAACTGATGTTTCTTAAGTCTTTGGTCTGAGAAAAGGGCAGCATTTCCTTGGCTGTTGGCCCAAAGACGTAACAATAGGAGCTGGTCCCTGAACAGAAATGTGGGGTTTGTGAGTGAAGAGTTGGTCACCCAGACAGCCCTCCTCCCTCAGACATTCAGGTGCGTTCTGGGAAAGTTAACTGAATTCAAAACACTCACCTTGGCAGGGTCACCTTTAAGTGCCAAGCACAAAACTGTAATGAGCTTCCTTTCTCATAATTCTTCTTTTCATGATTTTCTCAGCTGGTTTCTTCAAAGGATTATTTGTAAAGACCTTTATGGTGTGTTATGATTTAATCAGATGTAGCTCGAATTTCCCGAGATGTGTTAATTATCATCGCCACACAAGTGCAACAGAGGAAGCAAAATGTTTTTCATCTGGGCAGGTTGAGGGTTTGTTTAAAATGTACTTAGGGCCATTAGGATCAAATCAAAATGTAGTGCACGGTAATTATGCATGAAATAAAAGATTACCTGCTGTTTAAGTAGCCAGTTTCCTGATAATATTGCAATAAAGTCTTGAGAGAAAATTGGTTCCCCAATAGCAGTAGAACACCTTATTTAAGGGGACAAAGTGAACTGTATTAGGTTCAAAATGAAAAAGAGTTAAGGAAAAGAAAAATAGATTTTATCATTAAAATTATCAGTGGATATTATCCTCAGTCTTAAAGAAAAGTTACTGTTTTAGTCTTTCCCTTGATCCAAATAGAGAATGATTTGTTTGTATTTAAATAGCAATGGAGTTGGTATATTTCAGATTTGATTAAATACAGGAAAGAATAAATGTCTTATGTAAGAAGGGAAAGGCATATGTTAGCCTTAGTATATGAGAGTAGTCAAAAGCCTGACTTCAGAAATCAGACAGATGCCAAAGTTGAAATACAGTCCACATACTCACTAGCTGCATGGCTTCCGCCATGTTACTTCACTTCTCTGACCCTCAGTTTCTTTATCGGCAAAATGAGGCTGTTAATATAATACACCTTGTGGTAAAGATTAAATGAGATAATGTAAGTAAAGCACTTAGCGAGACATGTTTATTGTATAGTAGTGGTAAATTAACATTAGATGTCATTATCATGTCAGTTGGGGCTATGACTGATTGAAAATAGTCTGAAGAGCAAGGGGAAAATTTTTAAACTTTGGAATTCTGAACATATGTAGTATATATAAGGTAGAAATCTCATTCCGTGTTGGAATTGGATGCTGCTTTGTGGAACTTTGATGGTGAGGATGATACGAAGTTGACAAATGTGCTGATATGGAGAATTCTCAGCGTCCCCACTGGATCATTACTTTTTACCTTTTGGAGAGAATTAATATGAAATAGACCTGTTCATGACGATTTGGCTAGCAAAATAGGTGATTTCTGCGAAGATTTTCCTGCCACAGACCTGTCCTTGGGGAAAAAGAAATAATTTTCTTGGTTATTCCTCCAATAGGAAATTTGGACATTGCCCTTTTTGTTCATGGTTGAAGAAGTTTCTAGTTACTCCATATATCTGAACTATCTGTGTGAATAGTTAACACATACTGAGGGTTAAAAATTAACTAGTTACAGAAAATCCTTTTTTTTTTAAATTCTAATAAAGTAACATCTTTTGGGGTATTAGAGAAAATGTTCAAGAGATCCACTAATATTTATTGTGGTTTTTTTTTTTTTTTTTTGCGGTACGCGGGCCTCTCACTGCTGCGGCCTCTCCCATTGCGTAGCACAGGCTCCGGACGCGCAGGCTCAGCGGCCATGGCTCACAGGCCCAGCCGCTCCGCTGCATGTGGGATCTTCCCGGACTGGGGCACGAACCCGTGACCCCTGCATCGGCGGGCGGACTCTCAACCACTGCGCCACCAGGGAAGCCGTGATTAATACTTATTGATCCAGTTACATAGCTGGCAATGTGGTAGCGCTTTCACAGTTTCTATCAAACTTAAGAATAACTGGAAGGGAAGAGGAAGAAAAAGATTCTTGCTCCATATGTATTAGAAAACTATCCTTTAAGTTCCAAAGGTTGTATGTGGGCTTCTGAATTGCATGATTATCAATCTGCAAGACCTTGAGACTATTTATTTAACCAGAGGCTTCTGACCCCAAAATGCCAGCATCATTTTTGGTGGTCTTTAGAGCGAGTGTCCCCTTGTTTTTCATGTATCCATTAAAGAACTGAATGGAGATATTTAGTGCTCTTCTGCCGAGGGAGTCCTCAAATTGGCCTCACCATTTGGTTCCAGGTTGTTAATTGAACAGTACCAATCAGCCTGGGTGATCTTTAATGTTCTGACGCTGCTGACTGATGCCTAGGACATCAGACATTAGGTAATGCACTACGAAATCATTCTGTACTCAAGACTGAAGAAAGCAACACATCATTTGGACCATGTTTTTTCTTTATCCTCAAGGTCCAGAGGATGTGCCTGTTGATCTTTCCGTGGTCTAGTTAACTGTCAAACACCCCATATCTCAAGCCCGACGTGAAGGGTACTGAGAGTTAGTTAGCGTGAAATCATTTATTTTCGGTTCTTCCTTTTGCTTCATTTGTTTATCCAACAAATACTTATTAAATGTCCACTATGTGCCAGGAGACATTCTCCTAGGCACCTGGAATGTACCAGTGAGTAAAACCAAGATTTCTATTTGTGTGAAATTCACACCCTGCCTGAATGGAGGGGTTTGGGATTCTTTAAGGAGTCCTTTGCCTCCTTTCATTACATTTGGAAAGAAGAATTAAATCAGAAGGCAAAGTACAAATCCTGTTTTGGTGAACTAACATCTATTCCCTTACCCTCTACCCCCTGCCCCCCAAACTACCACGCATACACACCTTTCTGGGAGGAGGAAAGGAAAGCAAGATAAAATTTATTGTACAGGGCAGTGTTTGTTATGATCATACTAAAGGTCTGTATAACTCAGTCTCCCAGTCTTAGTAATTGGCATTTTATAGAATCAGCTTTGACTATCTCCTTGTTGCCCCACTGGACAGTTCTTCACTCTCTTGACACCAAATGTTCTACCTTCTCCAAGAATGTATGATTACGGTAGTTATTTTTTTCTTTCTTTTTCACGTACAGTACTTTAGAAGCCAGTGTGATAGCTGTCCTCAGGGGATCCTTATAAAAACTTAGCAGACAAGAATTATAAGCACTTCATTGGAATTCTACTAATTCTGGATTTCTGATCGACTGGGAGGGTTGTCTAGATGGAAGCTTATCTTTGCTTTACATTGCTATCTTCAAAGATAATGTACATTAAAAGGATAGAGGGGAAATATTTAAAGTATATAAGTAAACAAATGGTAAAGAGCACTTGAATTCCCCACAGCAGGTTCTTAGAGCATGAACAGTGGTTTGTACTTAGCATTAATATTCCATGTTTAATAGCTTTCACCAGCTTTAATCAGCATAACCATTTCGTCAAAAGTATTGAGACTTTCATCGAACGAACCTGACTTCCCAGGGGTGGGGAGGGGAGACGGGTTGCATATAATAAAATGAATTTATATTTGGGGATAAACAGCCACACACCTCGTACTCTTGGGAATAAAGTAGTTAGCAGTGGCTAAATTTGATTTGCCACATTCACGGAAGCAACACAAGCAGTTTCTGCTTTTCATAGCATAGATTCCTAGAAAGAAGCATATTCCAAGTGGATAATGGCTTAGCATAGCCACTGTGTGGCCTGCAGTACCTTCTTCTACCAGGAGGTGGTAGTTCTTTCAATTCAGGAAGCTGATCCTCTGACCAAGATTACCTGGTAATTGATTGAGGGAGAAAGAAGTGACCAAAATTGACAAATAAGGACTTTGACGTGACACTATATAAATGGACAGACTTCGAGGCAATGGAAAGAAGGAAATGATTACCTTGCTAGCTTTTTTCCCCTCTGCGCTGATCATTCCTAATGAATATCTGAGATCTCGCCAAGACAGATTTTGCTAACTTCTGGATGATAGTGGGAAATTCATAGTTCACACAAAGAGTTAGCAGATTGATCGCTAAGACCCCTTTAAGGCTGAGGTAGCAGCTCAGCCTACCACGTCAAGGTACTAGTCCAGGTACATCTTGCCGTAGGGAACCTGCAGTTTCTCTTGGATACACTCCTGAGAAAGTTCTAGCCATCCTTCGGGTGCAAGACTGACGCTTATTTTCTGCAACAGTATTTGTTCCCAACAGAAGATTGCTGAAGAATCTCTTTATATGGGATATTTTGCAATAAGTGCATGTAGGTTGCATGTTTGCAAGTAGCATCCAGTTTGAAAAACTCATTCCAAAAGCTTTTAGGAATTCACAGGTGTAGACTCGTAACATGTCAACTCATCTCATAATGATTCTTTTGGTACATCCAGATTTCTCTATGCTGGGTTTGCTTAAATTCACTATAAATCTTAATTGCAAAGCATACTGAAGTCAGTGATTAATATCAAAGATAACTATTTATCCTCAGGCCTGTATGCTAGGATTTTTTTTTTTTTTCCCCTCAACTCCATATGCTCCTTCCTTGACATCTGCTTCAAAATCAAGAAATGCTTTGGACAAGTAAACGTCCTGAAATTTGGTCAGAGTTAGAGTGTTTTCAGTACCACAGGAAAGACTACTTCCCCATTAAAAAAAAAAAAAGTTTGTGAGTGTCAGGCAGAGTCTTGCACCTTTTTTTGGTTTTTCTCACTGCTAGAATCACCAGGGCCAGGGCGGAGCATAGAACATCCCAGGCAGGTTTCACCACTGTGGAATTCTTCTTCATTATTATTTGAAAAAGCAAAGAATTCGTTGCAGCCCTTTGGTGCACTAACACTTGCATAGTTAGCCCCAGGCCTCTCATAAGCAGCAGTATCTAAAATTAAATGTCTAATTTCACTGCTTCGACATCCTTTGTTGGCGCGGCATCTGGGATGCCCATTATCACTTCTCCAAGATGGCCGCCTCGGGCAGTCCATTCAGTCGAAATCAAATTGTAATTAAACGATTTTAGTTTTACACACCCGCCTTCAAATTTTTCTCCAGTTATTATGCATGGTGAAAATTCCTCACTGCACAGACGCACATACTCATGATGGTGTACGAAAGACACAGAACTGTTTCCTAAGATTCACTCTTTCATCTCGTTTCCTTTTCTATCTCGCGTCAGTTGAGTACCTCTAAGATGAGATGGTGATGGTGGTCAGTAATTTGTGTTGGGTCTAGGTGAGTAAAAGCCGGAAGAGTCCATTAGGTTTGGAGCTTTTTGTAAGTTTTTGAAGAAAGTAAAGGCGTAGTGAGGGTAAAATGTTTGTGGGTGCGTTTAGATTACTTGTACAAAATAGCTTTAAGTTTTACCATGAAAAATGCCAGTTTTATTCAATTTGTAAATTAATCCATAAGTTACGTTTTGTATTTTATCAGGTATTTATTATGTGTACTCATTGTGCTAAATGTAGTCTTCTGTCGAACGGACTGGTCCTAACAACCCTGTGAGGTCAGGTGGAAGCTTTGAGAGGTTAAGTCACCTAACCATGGTTATAGAGAAAGTAAGTAGCGAAACTGGGCTTCTGGGGCAGAGGTGGGAGAGGAACTTAGACGTTCAGCCTTCTTCAGTGTGGTTCCTAACCTCTAACACCAGCCTCCGGGGCCTGATTCAGGGTGGTCTGGACAACTGTACTATGAAGAAACATTGTGATTCATCCATTATGAGCTTGGGCTCTGGAATCAGACACATAGGAGTTCAACCTCATTCTTTCCCTTGCTCTCTATGACCTCTAGCATCTCACCTGTGAAATGGAGATGAAGAATCTTTGCCACAAGGGTGGTTGGGAGTTTAAGGAAGATAATGGAAGGTGTTTAATCAGCATCGCATCCACAGGTGATGGTGATGACAGCAGTGAAGATGTGAGGACGGCGTAGGTAACTGCCTCCCAAAAGCACAGAGGACGCAACATCTTTATTGGTGGGAGCCTAAAGCAGAGCGGAGTGATGGATGCTCCATGCCCAAAGCCGTGATGGGTAGAGGCGAGGCCAGGGAAGGAGGCAGGAGCCCGGGCAGGCTTGTGTACAGGCACCAGAGTTCTGTGTCTCCTCCAGGAAAATGGCCTGCCCCCTGATGGCTTTCCCCAGTGAGAGCAATTTTCCCAGGCATGAGCCCCTCTTCAGCCATCATGCCCTCACTCCAGGCACAATCTGTTTCCCGGGTGCAAAGAGGTGCTAGTTGGAGGAGGTGTCAAACATTAGATGTCCTCAGCATTCATCTGGGGCCTTGTGGCTGATAGGCCCCAGCTGATAGTATAGTTAGAACTAGACCCTTGGATAAAAGGCAGTAATGGGGGAACAAAAGACTTCAGATGAACTCATCCTGTTTCTGGTTCTCGGTGGCTTCAGAGAAGAGACTTCCACGTGGACTAAAATGAGGATGTTTAATAGAGAAGCCAGAGATAGTAAGTGCAAGACTTGTGGAGGGAAATGAATGGTGTATTTAGGAAAAAAAGTGGATCTTTGGATCTATTTTTAACTGAATAATTTAAACTCCAGTAAATTACTTATTTTTGACTGGTCAAATTTAAAAAAGGGGTTCAGTTCTACTTGCAGGGACTAAAGCTGGAGCCTGTAGGTACATAGTTAAATGCTCAGTGAATATTTGCTAACCAGTGAACTCGAAGATTATTGTGTTGCTCTGATATATTATTTTTAGAGTTTAGTTTATTTTTATTGTTTTAATTTGGAAAGCAGGTAAGCAGTCTGATAATTATATTAGAATTACTGATTTAAATACAAGGAAATATGAGTGTTAGTCCAGATTTGATTCAGAAACTATTTTGATGACCGAGTTTTGTTTTGACTTATGTGGATTTGGTATCGATGTTTCTCCACTATCTAACTCTTGGGGATGATGGGCAGTGGTCTGTGTTTTTTTGTTTGTTTGTTTTTTTAATTTTTTTGTGGTACGCGGGCCTCTCACCGTTGTGGCCTCTCCCGTTGCGGAGCACAGGCTCCGGACGTGCAGGCTCAGCGGCCATGGCTCACGGGCCCAGCCGTTCCACGGCCTGTGGGATCTTCCTGGACCTGGGCACGAACCCGTGTCCCCTGCATCGGCAGGTGGACTCCCAACCACTGCGCCACCAGGGAAGCCCAGTGATCTGTGTTTAATTCAAGTGTGAGACACACACTTGACACAGGTTTGGTTCCTTTTGGAAGTCAGGTTCTTTGTAGGAGGTTTAGGGTCATGTAGAGAACTGTGAAGACATCTCTCTGTATTTCATTTCCTGAGCCCTATCCACACACCCCAGTACTGCTTCTCACTTTCTTCCACTCCTTCTCCTGCGTACTTGAAAATCTGGATGTGTTCCTGTGAGCCTGGGCTATTGCTCACAAAGAACTTTTCACTTGAGAAAAGGCTTGAGGGATGCCTCCCCTCTGCTTTAACTTAGTCCCCATTTTAATGTCTCTAAACTTTTGAATATGAAATGCATCTATTAAGAAACTTGTTACCAGGAACTCTTGAGGTAGTGGTCGGTTTTGTTAAAGGAATTAACAAAATTCCTTCCCCTGCTCTCCAACATCACCACTGAGCTCCACATTTACTAGTTCTTATTTTTAGAATGAGCTGACTGTAATAGTTAAGATAAGATCATTTCAATATCTAAAGGCATTATTCTAAGGAAGCCCATTTCAACAGAAACACAGTTAAGTATCTTGAACTGCACAGATATGCTTTTGATGTTGAGCTGGAAATGAGTATTTTTATCTTTTTTAAAGACTGGGCAAAGGAGAAGGAAAAGAATGAACTTTTTCCACTCCCTCCACCCGATAACCTCCATTAAAAATTTTAAAAAGAAGTACAGATATTCTCATATTTGCTGAAATTCTGTAGTGCGCCATTAAAATGTCTGTGAGTATATAAGCAAAACAGGGCTTTGCTGTCTTAAAGACTTACCTGGGGGGACCTTGAGGAATCTGCATTTCTCTAACACCCTCACCCCTCATTCCTAAACACACATGCACATACCTGTCTAGGTCAAGTCCCCCATCCTTTGCAGATAAGAGTAGGACCCTGCAGGCACAATTTTACAGTAAGACACAGTCCTGATTAAGACATTGCGTGGCGGCTGTTAAGAATTGTCCCCTTTACCCTTTCAATAAAAGTCTGGATTTTTCATTCCACAACTTTGGTAATGGTCCGTACCAGAGTCACGGATTGCTAAGAGTGAACTGGATCCCTCATCTTCTGGGGGAGGAAACTAAAGCCAAGTGAGTGGAAGTGACTTCCGCAGGGCAGGGCCAAGCTTGTGCCAAGGGTACCTCGTTTCCCATTTCAAGGTTCAAGGTCTGTCTACCGTGTGAGGCCCCTGCAGGGAAAGGCCTGCAGCTGAGGAAGAGCAGCCTTTCTCTTCCGGGCAGGGGGCAGCGCGAACTCATTGGCATTGAAGGAGTTACTGGCTTTTTATCAGGAGGCCCTGGAGTCGATTTAATTTAGTGGCACTATGTTGTTGGTTGAAGAGTTTGCGATTTTTTCAGAAGTAATGGATTTAACCAGTTCCTCCGCTTTCATCCCGGCATCTTAGCAGTAATGAGGTGATGCGGACTACTCTGAAGACATGCACGCCTGGGATCTTCTGCTTTTCGTACTCTGGGTATAAGTCTTTGTGACTGTTAACACAGTGTTGTCGCTGAGACACAAAGCAGGGAGAACTGCTTTTCCAGAACTGTCAGGTGGTTGAAAGTTAACACGCAAATTATGACTGTGTTGTTACAGCCTGGGAAAAGGGAAACGGCGTGCTTCAAACTTGCCACTTCATTCGCCGGGGTGGAAATTGTGTTGGTTGTAGGGTTAAATTTGGCCAACAGCTTCCGATTCTCAGCCAATGGTGCCCACCCCAGGGAGGCAGCCATTGTGAGCCAGCTCTTCAGTGTATTTCTGCCCCCTGACCGTCTTCTTTCTCTCTTCTCTTTCTCCGTATACGTGTATATTGATGCCCATTGGTAAGGAACCCTAGCTTGGAACGCAGTTGCCTCCCACTTTAGAATCTGAAGGTGAGAAAGCAAAGGTAACCCTTTTCTCTGTCTTAAAATACTTCCTTGCAATCCCTTGTGCCCACTCACGGGATGGTAGTTGGGGTCTTTCAGCAGTAGTAAGGAAATACTGTTTTTACTCTCTGTCTTGCTATTTAAAAAAATCCATGCTTGTCATTTTGGGACCTTTTTCTGTAGCATCATTATCTATTAATAACCACACTTAAAAGAGATGCAGGGGGTTCAGATTATCTGTAAACAGCAGATATTCTAACATTATTAGGATGTGCTTCTGAATTAGCAGCGGTATGCTATTGGTAGCACATTTGTTTTCAGTAGTTCCCAGATGCAGGGAGTGTGCAGAATGGTGATGGAGCTTTGAATTATAACCCCGATGAGCACCGTGGTGGGGTTTAAAGTAAGGCTCCAGATTCAGTCCTGCGTTTGACCCTCTGGTCTCTTCATTGTCTGTATCATTTGGCGAGGATGGATAGTAATCTCCCTAACAGGAAGTACAGTTCATTCTGTGGCCCAGGCATATTCTAGGATTCTAGGTACTTTACATTTTTCCATGTTGCCATCTCAGCACACCTGTTTTGGTCCCAAACTGATTCTCATCAGGATGTGGCAACTTCTGGAAGTTTCCTCCTTGGTTCTCCTCTTAGGAGCAAGGAGACCATTCCTGGAGCCCCTTAAAGGACTTCCGTCACTGGAGAGCAGAAGAGCAGTGTCGTGACAGGCTAACCCAGCCGCGAGCCATACTCTCAGGGGAATCAGAGCTGGAGCTGATTCGTCTCCCCCAAAGCAAATGGCCTGGGGATAAGAGTAGACACACGGTGGGAATTCTTCTAGAAAGGAGGATGGAGGCCCGAAATGGATGTTGGGGTGATAATGAAGATGCCAACCTCAGCCTCAGTTTCCTCAGTTGTAAAATGAGGACAACAGTGGTTCTTAATGGGATGATTATGAGACTCAAATGAGTTAATACCATAAAGCACCTAAGAGAGGTCCAGTCACAAAATACACATTCAATGAGTGGTAGCTGTTATTATTACAATAATGAAAGCATTACAGTCCATCAGTGTTGTAATACATGTTGAATTAAAAAATGGTGATAAACCAGTGCAGGGAATGACCCACTACGTGGCTGCATAACGAGCTACAGTCTGAACTGGAAGCAAAGACATCCTTCATCTGCATCGTTTGGGGCTGGTCATTTGTCACATTGAGCCGTGAGCATTCGGAGCTTTCAGGATCCATTGTCACCAGACGTATGGGCCATCGGATGGATTTCAGCCAGGAGGAGGTAGAGAGAGAGCAGGCAGCTGGGAACCCAGGGCAGTGATTAGGTTGTAAGTTTTTTTGGGGTTCACAGCACTGGAAAACACCTTTCACAGAATCATGGGAGCAGAATGACCATTTCTCCCCATAATCTGGGGACCCGGGCCCAGTTTTGCTAGTTGGATGGTTTTATGATGGTGGAGTAAAGCAGCAGTACATATATTTGTAGAGCTGGGCTAAGTGACAGCTGTAGGGCCAGCTGGGTTACAACTCAGTATAAGATCATAGTCTACAAATCCTTGGATGTCCTGGGAAACAAGAAGGAATTGTTATTTGGGACACAGTGGGAAAAGTGAGTGACAAGAAGAAAGGCAAATTAATTAAAATACACACATCCTTGCCAGAATTAAAAGCGATTACATCCTTGGTTTTCTAACTGTGTTATTCAGTCATTTACTAAATATGGCTTGTGATACGTCAGCTGAGGGATAACCTTTCTATTACTGTAAAATTGATGAACCTCTTTGGTGCAGACAGATCTGTCTTCGGTGGCTTACCTCATTTCAGCCAATGCAGAATCTTTTTTAAAGATTGATTTATTGTCTTTATTTTTGGCTGCGTTGGGTCTTAGTTGGAGCACGTGGGGTCTTTCGTTGTGGCGTGCAGGCTCCAGGCACGTGGGCTCTGTAGTTGTGGCCCGCGGGTTCCTAGAGCATGTGGGCTCCATCGTTTGCGGCACGTGGGCTCTAGTTGAGGTGCACGAGCTTAGTAGTTGTGGCGTGCAGGCTTAGTTACCCGCGGCAGGTGGGACCTTAGTTCCCTGACCAGGGATTGAACCCGCGTCCCCTGCGTTGTAAGGCGGACTCTTTACCGCTGGACCACCAAGGAAGATCTCAGCCAATGCAGAATTGAAATGAGGGAAAAGGATCCTGAGGCTTTATTGTACAGCATCTTCTCACCCACATTTTTTTTGCGTTGGCTTTGTTTTCCTGATAAATTATCAATTCCTTTAAGGAACTGTGTCAGCCTCATCTTCTGTCCTTACCCCTTAGCGGAGTATCTGGAATGAAGTACTTATCCTGTACATGTTTGCTGATTAGATGCTGCAGGTGTGAACCAACTATATTGTAAAGGTAATATGACACTAATTTTGTATTCAGATAACATTTTAGTATCTCATATACTCTCTATACAACTAATGCTCGTGCTACTTCACCAAGACAAAATGTGGTGATGGGTATTTTATTTCCAAAGTGTTATTTACGATTGACTTATGGGGGATATTTGTTCTAGGATGATTACCAAATACGCTCCATTGGAAGCCACTACGCGTCCCACTTTTATGAGTTCTAATAATTAAACTAATAATGTCTGATATTGATTTAATTTACTCTTATCTTAGGTCCAAACCATCTAGATCAAACTTTTTTCTTTAATAAGCCATGTAGTAAATATGTTTGGTCTTGTGGGCCAAATGTTTTCTGTCATAACTGTTTCAATTCTGCCCTTGCTGCATGAAAATAGCCACCGATAATACTTAAACCAAGGAGCATGGCTGTGTTCCAACAAAACTATTTCTGAACACTGAAATTTGAATTTCGTATATTCTTCGTCTTTTGATTTTTGTTTCCCCCAACCATTTAAAAAACGTGAAAATCATTCTTAGCTTGCAGGCTGTTCCAAGACAGGCCCTGGGCTGTAATTGGGAGATCTCTGATGTAGACCCTAGTCATCTACTAAGTGCACTGTCAGCCGAGGAAGTGGTCTATATAAAGAGCATAATTAAAAGAAATCAGGAGTAGGCAGAAGAATGGCTTGCGGGTTGCCATTTGCACATGTCTCTTACAGTCATCATTCCACGGGTTTTTGCTGCATGTGTTTTTTTCCATAGGCAGTAGGTATACCCTGTGAGGGCAGAGCCCTGGCCCATTCTTCTCTGTATTCCAAGGGTCTAGTGCCTATGAATGAATGAACAAAAGAATAAAAGAATCAATCCAACATACACGTCACAGTAGGTGCTAGGTTACTGAATCACAAAGGATGAAATTTCTTTTGAGAAAAACACAGAAACCAGAGGCCCACGGCACTGTTATCAGTTTGCCTACAGACACTAAACATTTTAAATTGGTTTTGTGTAACATATGGAAGAGTGACTGTGAAGGAGGGCTGTGTAAGGAGGGAAACATGCAAATCATTTTAGAAAGATTTCCATTCCTATGGACTCGTGGTTGCCAAGGCATTGCGGTTCTTCCCTTAAAATGATCGGTCATTAATGATACTCTAAAATGTTACCTCTTCTGCTTTTTACCTTTACAGAGGGACTCCTTAACCCTCAGGAAAGGTTTCCATAGGGAAATAATTTCAAATAAGATTAGATTTTTTTAAACTAGGAGTCATCTTTTTATGTGTACTGATACTGTTATTTCTGATGTTGATTTAATTGACCCTTACTTAAGGTCTAAAGTTCGATTTCTCCCCCAAAATACAATTGCCCCCTTTGTTTAAAAGTTAAAAAAAAACCCACATTTTTTCATCTTCCATTTTTGTTTCTCCATGGATACAGTGGAAAGAGCCAGTAAAGCTCCCCTGTTGAACATATAAGAAAGGCTGTGCTCCTGTTTGGTTAAAAGCTCTGGGATGGTTTCTACTAAAACAGTCAAGGTGAATTTGTATGTTATCTTTGAGCACAATTCATAGGCCATCCATTTAATGTTCCAATATACTGATTTTTTTTTTTTTTTTTTTTTTTTTTTGCCTTTTTCTGTGTCTGTCTTTTCAAACCATTTCTTAACTCCAGTGTGCTCATCCCTGGTTCTATCAGGTTAAGCTGATGTAAGCTTCAAAGGGACAATTCAGACTTGAGACGTGCTGCTGGCACCAGCCAGTTTTGTTCCTATTGTGGCCACTCGCGTTTAGCTGTTGTGTTGTGATGTTTTGACACAGTGAAGGCTCATTGAGACAGGAGCTTAAATAAACAGGAATTGGACTCATACCCCCATTTCTGGGAAAAATGGGAACAGCAGGCATTATCTGATGTAATTAAAGTGTATTGAACCCTGAACAAAGTCCTTGGTGTAAATCCCCATTTGGCCTTTTACCACCAGTGGGCTTAGAACCAGGGATGTGAACGACCTGCTGGTTGGAAGGTCTGTGGCCTCTCCAAGGACATGTAGAGTGTATGGCGAGCCCATTAGAGATTTCCTTGGTAGTAACTTTAGAAAGATACTTAGGTGCCATCTGGTCTCCCTTCCCTGAACCCCAGTTACCTTGTCTACAAAATGGACATAATTTTATTTCCCATTGGGATTGTGATGTTGGTTGGACTTAAAGACGTATTTTAAGTACAGTACTTCACACAGTTTCTCAGATCAGCAGATCCTCAAGAATAAGTGACTGTTACTACCACTTCTTCTCTTTTCTAAAATCCCCCCAAAGTCTTAATTAGTAAAGAATTCTTTCTTACCAGGTTGAAATCTTTACCATATAACCTAGCATGAATTTTATATTATTGGACACTTTCTATGGTGTTATTACTTATGTATAAAATAGTTTAATCTCAATCCATTTATTTTTTAATTTTTTTCACAAATGACTCATAAGCAAGCCCAAGAGAATAATTTCCAAATATTCAGGTTTTTCTACCTTGATAATTCTGTCATTCATATATATATATATATAGTGCATATATACCAAGTATATATATGTATGTATATATATATGTATAAAATACATATACAATTTAAAAAAAAACAGGTACTGACATTAGATTTACCCTCAAGTTATAAATATGTCAGCTGTCTCTGGGTCACTGTGATTTTTCAGGTGCTCTCAAATATTTCTAAAGCTGTAAGTGTGTAGACTTATGATGGATCTGCTGACTTCAAATGGATATTTGTTATTCAACCTAAATATTGTTCAACCAGGCCCGACTAACTTCTCTTTTATCCAGATTAATGTTCTCTTTCTTCTGAGGATGGTCTTATATATAAATTGCTGACATTTAAGATAATATGAATTGGGAAATTGGGAATTTGCAGAATCATCTCGTTCTGGGTGAGAATGAGAGTTTGGGATCTTTGTCTCCCAAGGATACACTAACCTATCTCTTAAACACTCAACAAAGTATATTAGTGTCGTTAGACAATGTTTAAAATTTAGGCATATCTGCCCTTCCAGTTCCAAGTTGTAGTGGTGTTGTCTTCTACTGGGGAATAATTAGTCTCTATTAATTGAGGACAAATGTGCATGGGTGTTTTAATTACACAGTAAATTAGGAGAATTTAAGATGCAGAATATGTGGGAGCCAAGAATTCAAAACCAGCAACTCAAAAACATAAGTAGATTAAACAGGAAAAACATCTCAGCATATGAGTGCAAGCGGTTCCCAAGATAAAGAAGGGGGAAAAACAAGATCAAGACCAATTATTCGGGTTTTACTAAGGCTCCTTTCAAGCAGAACGATTCTGATTTATCCTTATAAACTATTGTTGGCTAGACATGGCAGGTGGAAGAAAACATTTATCACAGGGTTACTTCAACATGTCTGGCTTCAAGGGCCCTTTTATGCATTCAGTGAAGAATAAATATTGAGCATTTCTTACGTGAATTTAAGTGTTAGAGAACTCCCATGGCAAGTATTCAGTCTATGTCCCTGGAACCCTGAGAGTGTATGAAAAATCATATGATTATGAGCTTCTGTGGGGAAGGAGTCTAGAACTTTCCTTAGATTCTCACTGGAGTCCACGATCCAAAAAGGTAGGAATTCAAAGCTGCTGCTTGAGCGACATGGACATTTGTTGACTTTGTTCTCTGTCATTTAAGGTTAACCAAAGTTGCCTCTCATACACTGTTATAGCTTCTGTTTTTTAGGCAAGGAAGAGTGGAATGATTTTTTTTCCCCACCCCACTGTGGCTGCCAGAATGCTTTCAACCAAATTTGGTGCTTCCCAGAAAGACCAACCCGTTTGTCACTAGTTCAGAGCATCTTTCTCTTCTTTCTCCTCTTACCATATACATACTTAGATATCTCTTTTTATTCTTTTCTTTTTAAAAAATGCCCTGGGCATCTGAGCTTTTGTCGTAAGCTACCTTAAATCCTTTTTGGCAGCAGGTCGGATCTGATAAAACACATGGCTGCCCAGGATCTTAGAGTGCTGGCTGATTGATTACAGGGAAGCAGAGGGTGTAGGTATTCCCTCAAACATCACGGGGAGGACAGAGAAACAGCCTCCAATTGTTTGTTCTATTGAGGGCAGCTGGGAAAAGTCCTCTTCAAATGAGAGGCCCAGGAAGGGAGGAATGGGGACTCTGGTTACCCTCCGAAGTGAAACTAAGATAATTTCTGCCTTCCTAGCACAACTTAGGCTAATGACTCAGACGTAATTACTTGCTTTTATGGTTCCAGTAGGGGTTGTGTTCTTGCTGGTTCATCTTGTCTCTCCCAGTGGACTTTGTGCTCCTTAAGAATGGGGACGCTCGCTCCTTTTCTATTTATCATGATCTTTGGGCAGTACTTCTCACATAGAAGGCAAAATGCAATTGAAGTTAATGATCAGGACACACCTACCTGGGAACCTTAACACTGCCTCGTGGAGGATCCTGAAAACATCGTGTGGAGGTTTGTGGTAAACGTGTCATCACCTTCCAGAAAGTTTCAGAACTTAGTGATGATTCGTGCTTTCCTAAGACAATTGACTGTGCCAGCACTCAAGAGAGAAACGTTCCCTTCTAAATAGAGGTGATGGAGTTTAACTCGTAGTAGCTGATTGTTGAAAATTATAAGGTGCAGTTGTGTATTTTTCCTCTAAACATTATCTCACAAGAAATCGAATGAAAGAAAAGGGTGACTCTGGAAAAATGTCAAGTATAATTTATCTGTTTAAACCCCGAACTAACTGCGAGATCTTTAGGCCACTGAATGCAGAACATTTTACCCCTCTATCGCTGGCATGCAAGTGTATTTACCCATTATGAGTGGCTTATTTCCTAGTTTATGTGCATTGTGTGTATAATCATGTCTGCCTTTTCCTCTCCTGCACATCCTAAGGGGAATTAATCACTTATTATGGTCCTTTTAAACAAGACAGAACAGATCTCGGCTTAAAGCTTAGGAGGTTCCTTTATAACAGTGCTTGGCTCAGGTAGCCTTGCGTGTACTTCTGGAAAATACGTCCCATAAATGCCCTGAAATTGGCTTCAGAGGCATCCACTGTGTCCTCCGTGAAAAGCAATGTGGAAGAAGGAAGCATTCTCAAGGAGGGACCAGGAGTCAATTCTTTTTTATTCCCCAATATAAGTTTCACTTTCCCCAAAGAGGAGGAGGGAAACTCCCTCAGGACCATGCCAGGTGGCCTAAGGGCCAATGGCGGAGTCCACATGGGAACACAAGACGTTAATAATTAAAAAGCCCTAGGCCTCCCACCCTCCCCTGGATCGATGCCTGTTTGCTGAGACAAGCTGCAGGCCTGCTTCTGGTCCTCGTGCCAGGGCTCGGCTGTTTTTGTTGACGAAGCTTTTCGTCTGCTTCCCTTATGATTCCGAGTTACGTGCCGGCTCCTGTGGGTTCTTTGGGTTCCTGGTTGTGTCTCTGCAGGCCCTGGCCTGTCTATACCAACCTCCTGTGTGACCGGCTTCAGGCGCAGGCCCCAGGGGCTACTGAGGGTGCTGGGATTGAGCACCGCACAGCACTTCTGTAAGGCATTCCTGTGTTTTTGTGTTTTGCATTCCCTTTTACTGGTTCTTGCTCAGAGCACTGATGTCAAGTAAAAAAATCACTACTTGCACTTTAATGCCAAAGGGGAAACAGGGAGAGGCGACTCAAATGTGCCTCGCTGGCTTCCCTGGTGGCGCAGTGGTTGAGAGTCCGCCTGCCGATGCAGGGGATGTGGGTTCGTGCCCCGGTCCGGGAAGATCCCACATGCCGCGGAGCGGCTAGGCCCGTGAGCCATGGCCGCTGAGCCTGCGCGTCCGGAGCCTGTGCTCCGCAACGGAAGAGGCCACAACGGTGAGAGGAATGTTCCTCGCAAACAGGTCCAGATTAAACTGGGCTCCCTCTAAACCCCAGTCACACTTTTTAATATTCGATTACAGTTTCTTCAGACATGACATGGGAATCTTATACATCGACTGACACTTGCCAAATATTCTGTGATGCTGGAATCTTCTGGGAAAGTCCAACATCTAAGAGAGGAGGATGGGGTCCCCCAGATCCATTAAACGTGGCCCCCTCTGTCCAAATGGCCTCTGAGGGGAAGCCATGGAGTCCAGCTTGGGAAAATCTCCAGGGTCTCTAAGGGCTGTCGGAGCTCCCAGGGGGAGAGTGATGATTTGATTGAGGAAAAGTGAAATACAGGGATTGGGACCGCTGGCATCCATGTCTCACGTTGCCAGCATATCTCATCATGACCTCTCCACGCCTCGGTTTCCTTATCCATCAGGTGGGGACAAGGTGTTTTAGAGCCCTGCCCATAGGCCTGGCCCAGAGAATGGTGATATCATTGCTGGTTTTGTTATCTTTGTCATAAAAAAAAATCAATAATAACTGTTGTACTTTGAATTTGGGGGAGCAGGTTTAAAAACAAAAACAGTATCAGTAATAAAAATTGCCGGTTCTTTTAATATGTGCGTTCTTCTTTGGGAGGCATTCCAACCATGATCTGAATTTTTCCAACTGAAAAGGCGTGGATCGGTTCTGTCTTAAAACCTATCCTGTGTGTCGTTTCTAAGTAGAGTCGTAGGGGCACGGTAGCTGTAGCAAGGCAAAGCTGTCATCTCTTGAATTTTCACTTCTTCACCTTTATCAGGTGGGGAAGAAATACCAAATCAATAGCTCTGAAGAATAGAAAGAGAACAGTTAAAAGCGACTCAGTGCCAGAACCACATACGGCCTTGGGGGCGTTCTAGTCCCTGTACCCATTTCATTTCCTGTAAAGGTAGAATTGGGGGAAGATCAACTAATAAAAACAACCCCCCTCCCCATCTCTCTTAGATCTATTACATCTCCCTTATACAAAAATGAAGACAGTTTCTGAGAAATGCAATTGGAACTAAAAAGCCAGTTTAATCAGACAATCAGCTAGGCAACAGACAGTGGAGGTGAGGCCATGTAGCTTGGTGAGGTTTGCTGGCTGGAGCTGCTGGAGCTTCAGCATCGGTTTCCCTGCAACCAGAGCAGGAATGACACTGGGAAAATGAGGCCTGAAGAACCAGCTGACTGTCCAAGGAGATGGGGATATCACACCCTAGCTATCCAGTTACTGGCCCATGAGAGGTTATTTCACAAGGCAAATTAGAAACCAAATATGTTATTACACATGTAGTAAATATCAACCGTAAAGATAAAAATCACATCATTTTATCACTCAGATATTCCTGTTGATTGTGATCCGTGCGCCCATATGCGGATACGTACACTGTACGGGGGCTCGTGCACACAAGTACTTTCTTTTGCAAGAATCTCATCACTGCTTCCTAGCTTCTTTGACCCAACAGTCTACCATAGATAGTTTTCCATTCTATTAAATATACATCTATAAACTGTTTTTTGGTATGTGGCTATGTAGTATTCCTTGGCATAGGTGAACTAGAATTTATCAAAGTACTTATTGTCGGTCATTTGGTTATTTGAGGCATGCATTGCTGTAATCGATGCTGGGATTATAATAAACATGGCCATTTTTTTATGCACCTCCTTGGCTATTTCTCCACAAATGACCTCCCGATTCACTTTCTTTCCAGCAGTTTATAAATTTCTGTTTACCCCGACCCTTGCAGGTAGTTAGCTTAAGCAAAAAATTTTCTTGCCAGTTTGTTAGACTGAAAAACTCCCTTGCTTTAATTTGTACGTCTGTGATTACTAGTGAGATTGCAAATCTTTTCCTATATTTATTGACCATATGCATTTTTTTTTCTTTTGCGAAGGGCCTCCTGATGTCCTTTGCCTAATTTCCTATTATTGTGGCTCTATCTTTCTTATTTTATAAGAACTCTTCTACACATTCAATCTATTTTCCCTGTTGGTCATAAATCTTGGCAGAATTTTCTGATGACAAGGAGGTGATCTTCCAGGAAAGAGAATATTCTGGGCATAGGATGATACTCTGGAAACAGGAGAAAAAGAAAACCCAAGTACAGCAGATCCCTTGGTTCTTCAGAAATAGGAAGCCTTACTTTGGGGGCTGTTTAGGGATTGGTTGCCATAAAGAAGGTACGTTCCTAGTGAATATTTCAATGTTGTCGTTACCTGTATTCAACCAATGTAACTTGAGAGAAGACAGTTTCTACTTTAGTATTAGAACATTAAGAGCAACGGAGAATTTTCTACCTCTACCTTTAAATAAAGATGGAGTAAGAGAGCTATATCTGCAAAGCAGTTACAGTGGCATGTCGGGGTATTCATAGTTTAAATGTGGATGGTTCAGGGCAGAATATCATGTTTGCATTAAAGATTTAAGCAAGACCATTTTTTAAAATTGCCTGGATAAATGCTTCCTTACTCCATGAATATTTCACACATTTAAGACAGCTGCTAGAGAATTACATATGGACTGTTTTGTTTTAACATAAATGTGTATATCGACTATAGATTGGAAAGGATCTTTGTAACTACCAGAGAGTTTCTAACCCAGTAAACTCATTTTCTAATGATCCGCGGATCTGGGGATGTTCCATATTTTCCCAGGATCACTTGACTGCTATATATGCCCAGGGCTAGGAGTAGACCCCAAGCCATCTGACATTTTAGCAAATGTAAATTTTGTTACATCAGCAGAACTTGGTGGATTTTTAAGTGTAGAAGTCTTCTTATCATTTACTCATATCAGCCACCGTGCTAGGCTCTGGGGATATAAAAGACGTGGCTGGGTCTGACCCGTGCCATTACAGTCTCATAGGGAAGAGACTCAGCAGAGTTACAGTAAATGAATAAAGGCCTCAAGTATACAGGTAGTACGATTATGGTCTGGACACAAGTGCACAGGGAGGATGAAGAGAAAAGTGTGATTCACTTGGGCTAAAGACTTAATAGAAGGAGTGAACCTTGAGCTGAGTTTTAAAGAGATGAGCTCTTGGGATTTCAGGGATCAGTGTGTCCTCCGTGTTAAAATTAGTAAGTTGGGATAGCAGTGAGGAGGTGGAAGGATGATGGGCTGTGGAACAGTTTGCCCTGTGTTTGTGTCCTGACCCGCTGAACAGTCGATTTACTTTCTGTGAGCCTCAGTTGTCCCATCTGGAGCTAGGATGATAATATGTATTCCATGTGTGGATTGGGGTTGTAGGGTCAGCACAGTGCCCCGCAGAGTAAATGGCAGGCAGAGCTAGTGGGTGTGACAGGGGTGGCGTTAGCAGCGTGAGTGACAGGGCAGGGGAGGACTGAGACTCTTCAGCCGCTGTGACCTTTCTTACCTGTGTCATCCATCAGATGGCAGGAGACTTGACATTATGATTTCTACCCTGTGTTTTCATTATAAAATGAGGGGTCCCTTGAAGAAAGGGGACAGTGAGTTTTGTGTGTGAAGCTTTCTGAATGACCCATTCTGCAGTAAGGGAGGATTTAGTAGGAGTGTGTGAGATGGAGACAAACAGAGCCCTTCTGTGCCAGCCCTCTTAGGAGGGCTGTATGGGTTTGGGCTGAAAAAGGGTGGTTTATGATCAACCCTTTTTGCACTGTGTGTGGTGAAGGCCTTAGCTTACTGCCACCGTAGTGACTAGTTTGCAAGGCATGTTGCTGTTTCCGCAGCTGACCCTTAAGAATCCAACCTGTTTACTGGTCCCCTTGCCGCTACCCTAGATCCAGCCTTCCTGGAGTTTGCCGAGACCACCAGTTTTTTTAAATGATGAGCCCAGCCCAAGGTCTTTCTTTTCTCCCTTCCTTAGGTAATAGTGGCCAAGTCTCCGCCTTCAAACTTGGCGAGTTAGACACCAATTTCCCTCTCCTTCTCTAACACTTGACAGTGGCTTTGCATTCCGCATAATAAAAATCCAGACTTCCTACCAGGGCATTTGATATTCACCTGTGTACCACCTATACAGCAGACAAGGGGGAGAGACTGTCCAGGGGTGCAGGCAGGGATGTGGACATTCATTAGCAGCCTATACTCACAGCACAGGGATGACTATACTGGCCCAACATAAAGGGGTTCTGATCAGACCATCAGAAACTTCAACTGTACCTGCCAATCAAACTCCTATTGATCCTTCAAGACCCAGACAGATGCTACCTGCGTGAAGTGTTCCCCAGCCCAGAAGTCCTCCTTCTGAACTAAGGATGTTATCTACCATCTCTGCTTTTTCTTTATGCCTTATTAGAAGCCTTATCAAGATCCACCTTGTATCACTGTGGGTTGGCTTAACGTGGGGCTCCCTTCTAGACTGATGGGTTTCTTCTTGAAGACACAGTATGTTTTAATTCACCTTTAAAGGGCTGCTCCCCAGACCCCAGGACTGTCCCTCTGTAGCTGTTTAGTAAAGGTCATCTGAATTGAAATGACCTGGAACATTCTTCCAGGCTGCCTTGTGCTTTGACCCCAAGGGACTATTTCTCCAGTTCTCCATTCCAGGAATGCTAGCTCGGCTTGCTGTTCTTTTCTTTTCTTTTTTCTTTTTTTTTTTTTGCAGTACGCGGGCCTCTCACTGTTGTGGCCTCTCCCGTTGCGGAGCACAGGCTCCGGACGCGCAGGCTCAGCGGCCATGGCTCACGGACCCAGGCGCTCCGCGGCATGTGGGATCCTCCCGGACCGGGGCACAAACCCGCGTCCCCTGCATCGGCAGGCGGACTCTCAACCACTGCGCCACCAGGGAAGCCCCTTGCTGTTCTTTTCTCCCCAAAATTCCACAGCGTTGAGGTTTTACAACCCGATCTAAGTTTTCTTTCTGGGCTCGTGTTTTCTTCCTCCTGCCCCGCTGAATGTCACCCGACTTCATCTCCGTAGTCAGCCCAGGCAGGTCGCCTGCTGTCATCTGCTCCCTGCCTGGGCTGGGCCCCCAGGGAGATGAAGTTGAAACAAGCATCATGGCTTGGATGCCACTTGGGCTCGCACCCAGAATCTGGCAGTTGGTAAATCCTGGCTCGTGTCATTCATTGAACGTCATGGCTCATTGGTGCAACCGTGAAAATTGTTCAGAGGACAGCTGAGACATCTTTGGCCGACCCGAGAATCATTTCTGGCGATCGAAAAGGGATACCACTTAGTAGTTTAGAACTAGATTCTGAAAGTTGCATTCACAATCCAGTAGTCAAACGGAAACGTTCCTCCCTTCATCCACTTACTGCACAATCTTTTCTTCCTTGTGTTCTATTTCTTGTGCGCTGGGTAGGGGAACAATGAGTAAGATGTGGGTTTTGCATTTGAGGAATTTATAATTTAGGGAAGGAGATGGGACTGAGATGGGTATGTACACAACTTGCAATAATAAGAGGAATTTTGAGATAGGTACCACAAGGAAGGAAGCGTTTAGGGTACTGGTGAAGAATTTAGTCTCTGAAGTTGAAGTGCCCGGAGGTCATATCCCAGCTCCGTTATTATTAGCGTTGGGACTTTGGGCAAGTAGTTTAATTTTCTTGGCTTCACTTTTTTCCATCTGTCAAATGGAAATAACGATAGTACCCGCCTCACAGGGTAGTTTGTATGGATTAAATAAGATTATCCGTGTAAAGTATATAGCCTGGCAGAATTGATAAATATTATCAATATTATTATGGCTATTATTATTGATGGGCTAACTCCTGTGGAGCGGTCCATAGAATAGGTTTTGTTTTAGTGAGGCCTTGACTTTTCACAGGCAAGAGAGGCTTACAATGGGAAGAAACAGCCTGAAAAAAAAAAATGAGGGGATAGTTTTTTTGGGAATTAGCAAGTAGTTTGGACTTGGGTAGTACTGATGAATACTTGATGGGTTTCTCTGGGAGCTGAAGCTGTAAAATTGGCAGAGTCCAGGACTTTGCAGATAATGAGACCTCAATAAATATTTCCCAAATTTCTTTGATCTATAGATCTTGAATTACTCTTTTGTGCTCATGCGTTAACATTCATTTAGGTTAAAGGATGCCAGTGGACCATGGGTCCAAATTTATTTTACTGTGAAATAAACATAATTCTGGGCTTCCCTGGTGGCGCAGTGGTTGAGAGTCCGCCTGCCGATGGAGGGGACATGGGTTCGTGCCCCGGTCCGGGCAGATCCCACATGCCGCAGTAGCGGCTGGGCCCATGAGCCATGGCCGCTGAGCCTGCGCGTCCGGAGCCTGTGCTCCGCAACGGGAGAGGCCACAACAGCGAGAGGCCCACGTACCGCAAAAAAAAACCAACAAAGAAACAAATGAAAGTAATTCTGAGTGTACCTCCTTGAACAGATAGAGGATTTCCAGAGACTGGCCTGCTGCCAGTATCTCCAGCGCACCAGCTGTAAGTCACATGCGGCTACCCAGCACTTGATATATGGCTGGTTTGATGAAGAAACTGAGTTTTTAATTTTCTTTAATTTTAATTAATTTAAGGAGCCCCAGGTGGCCGAGGGCAGCCAGACTGCACGGCACCACAGTCCAGAAATCATTTTGGATATCCACAGAGGCAGCGTGCAAATGTTAAGCATTGGGTTTGGATTGGCATGGAGCAAGGGAGATGTTTCCTGTGGAGGTTTCTGGTACTGCCATTCCAGAAGAGAAGGACCACTAAACCAGCTGTTTATTTTGATCAGTATTGTTTCAGAGAGTCAATCTCTGAAGTAGGCAATCTCTGACTAGAGTAAGCAGTGCTGCACTAGAGAGCCTTGAAAATACAAGGCTGATTACCAAGCCCCTAGGAAGCAATTGTCCTAATCAGGCTCTGTTAATAAACTATAGACCACAAGCCATGTGTGCTTCTCTCTCTGTCTCTCTCTGCAGTGCTCAGTCTGGCACAGAGTGGATGAGAGTCATTTTTCGTTGCAGCCTCAGATCTTAAACAAATGGCAGAATGCTCTGAAGCCCGTTGAGTATGGGGGGAAACCTAACAGCCTTTCTTGTGCGGGAACAGCTAGTGAGGGAGCCGCTTGACAAGAGCTGGCTTAGGGTGGGGGCTTCTGGCCTCCAGCCCATTGATTTGCTTGCTGGGATGGCTACACTCAGGCAGGCGGACTTGAGCCACGGCGAGGGGGCAGCGTGAAGAAACACAGGCTTCATAAATCAGGACGATTCAGCAAGATTGCATTTGCATTGACTCTGGGCCAGGGACCTGCACGCCATGGAGTGTCTGCCGTGGAAGTTGACATTTTAATGATTTGATTAGTTTAGGAAGAATATTTTTATGGATTGTGTCGTCGACTGTATTAAGTACTGAGTGGAGTTGTTACATTATGATGAACTTCCATTACCTTGGCTGTATATGAGTCTGTGCAGCCCAAGACCCTAAGGGTAATCTCGTGCAATCCTCTTAAAGAGAGTGCTGTTTAATGACTAAAGCTGTTAATCATATTAAATACACGCAACTGCTCTAGGAAAAAAAACCACCAAACAAGCATAAATTTTAAAAAAGGGTTTTGAATTAGCTAAACGGGGTGTTTCTGGTGGGATGTCGGGTGAGGGAGCTGCGGTGGAGGAAGGAAACACAGAAAGAGATGGAGGAAGATAGTAGTCAACTACAGTCAAGGTGCTATTTATTGATCTATGTGGCAGACGCTGGCTCAAGTGAGTGTATTGGAATGCTTTGGGCCACACACAAGAGAGTGTCCAACTCCAAGCAGTTTAAACAATAAAGAAAATAGGCTATCTCACAGAAAAAGAATTGAGAAGGTAGACAGTTCTAAAGTGGCGTTTCTTGTTGTTGTGTCTTGTTTGCAAATCACCGTGATGTCAGGGCTCTGGGTTGCCTTTTTTGGGATGAGCTTGGTTTTCTCTAGATTTGGTCAGTGTGGACCAAATGGAGGTTTGTTTCTCCATTGGAGTTTCTTCTTCATCAGTGGAGGTTTATTAGGCTAACAAGGCGGCTGGGATGTGAGGAATCCCAAGTAAATCCGTATGGCATCTAGGGCAGTGGGATTTGGAGATTCTGGATCCACTCTCCATTGGAGGCATTAGTTGAGAGGATACTCCAAGCAGAAGGCAATCAGGGAAGTTCCAGTCCTGAAGGTAATCCCCTCCCCGCATCAACCAACCATCCATTTTGTTTCCTTCACACAAGTCTCAGTGGAATTATGTTGCCGAGTCAGACTACCATTCTACTTGAACAAATATGGTGCACAGTTTTCCAAATACACGGTTTTTGTGGGGTGATGGGCTGAACTGAAGAAGGAACTAGCCCTCTCTTTCCTTAGCCCTTCTGTTGTCTGAGGCAAGAGTTGATAACAGCGGTTCATTCATTCCCCTCCGCCTGGTGTTCTGTAAACCGGAAACGGGGCTTTGAACATAGCATTGAACCGTAGAGGTTGGTTTTCGTTAAATATTAAATACCTGCCCTAAAAGTTTACAACCTAGTATTTTGACAACCCAGGTTCTCTCTGTACCTGTGATTTCCTGTGTTAAGAGACTGTTGCAGAGGTCTAAACATTAAAAAATATAAAGCTATGAGTTACCAAAATACATATTTGCATTGAGGTATTCAAGAAAACAGAGTTTGGGTGCCCTGGGGTTGTAGGAGTGATAGGTGACTAAACAGGATTTTGTGCAGAAAAAACACTTGTGTTTGGGGAATGGAAGAACAAGTGAGTAGAAACGGGGGGCCTAACGGCGGCAGTGACGTGTTGGCCCCCTGCCCTTACAACTGCTGCCTTGTTTCCTGAGAGCTGCCCCGGGGGGGTGGGTCTCCCTAACGCCCAGGACCATCTAATTCTCACCACAATCCTAGGAGGTTCGCAGATCTTCATTTTAGAGATGAAGAAACTGAGGCAGCCAGAGTTTAGTAAGCAACAAAGTGGATTTTCAAGCCCAGATCTGTTTTGATAACAAAGCTCCTAGGCTTTCTCCCTAACGATGCTCTGCACGCTGTGTTCTGCTGAATCCTTAGGAATCTCCAGGTTAGATGCATGTGTAGGATCAAGTCAGGAGGAAAGGACTGGAGTGTCTTTGCAGCTCCCAACCTCTGCTCTTAGTTGGTTTTATATCTTGAGTTCTAACATTTTTGTGGAGGAAAAGGTTATGTGTTTTAAAAATTAATAACAAAATAAGTAAAAGCATGCAGACCACTGTCTCGTCCCTCAGTGCTTGATTCGAGTACCCTTTTACTTGCAGAGGGAGCTGTAGTGGGGAAGACCTCTGGGTTTTCTTCCTTCCTCCTTTCCTTCCCTTCTTTCTTCCTTCCTTCCTTTCCTTTCTCTCTTTTTTCTTTCTTTCTCTCTCTCTTTTTTTTCTGTCTTTCTGTCTCTTTATTTTTCTTTCTTTCAAGTATAGTTGATTTACAATGTTGTGCTAGTTTCAGGTGTACAGCAAAGTGATTCAGTTATACAGATATATATATATATATTCTTTCAGATTCTTTTCCATTATAGGTTATTACAAGATATTGAATATAGTTCCCTGTGCTATACAGTAGGTCCTTGTTGTTTATCTATTTTATATGTAATAGTGTGTATATGTTAATCCCAAATTCCTCGTTTATCTCCCCCAACACCTGCCTTGCCCCTTTGGAGCTCTGGGTTTTCTAAGCGCCCAGCTGGCTTACTCGCTGGGAATTGACTGCCTCCCAGCTTTCATTCTGTAGCCAGAAGCTGAAAGGCATGAGCCCTTTGAAGAGATAGACGAAAGCAAAGAGGGTCATCAAGATGAGACGGAAGGGAAGTGGAGTGTGACATTCCTTGGAGGGAATTTCCCAAGTGAGCGCTGCTTCCCGAGCTTCCCCACTGAAGCTTATGGGGCAATCGCTTCCTGGTTTCCACTGAAGCCCTGGGGACCTCTTCCTGCACCTGAGCAGCTCCCCAGGCTCTTCCATGTCTCCTTATTAGTGGCTAGGGCTTGCCTGCCTCCTTCTTCTCTTAGAAAGCCAGCTCTTTTTTTTTTTTGCAGTACGTGGGCCTCTCACTGTTGTGGCCTCTCCCGTTGCGGAGCACAGGCTCCAGACGCGCAGGCTCAGCGGCCATGGCTCACGGGCCCAGCCGCTCAGGCTCCGGACGCGCAGGCTCAGCGGCCATGACTCACGGGCCCAGCCGCTCCGCAGCATGTGGGATCTTCCCGGACCGGGGCACAAACGCGTCCCCTGCATTGTTCCACCCTATCCCTCTGCTTCTCTGGACCCTTTCTTCCCTGAAGGCAAGTAGAAGAGTTTTTTGTTTTTTTTTTTTTAAAGATGTTATGCGCTTTGGGCAAACAGATGGAGGAAAACAAAACAAGCCCCCCACGATCCTGCTCTTCCTGTGTCGGGGGGGCGGGCAGAGGGTTCTGAAAGGGCACAGGTGTGTCCCAGACTGAAGGGGTTGCAAGATGCTGTGCTGAAGCAATGCATGTTGGAGAAAGCACGGACTGTTATGGATGGAAAAGATAACCTTTGTCCAGAATTCCAGTCGGGAGAGGCAGATTTGCTGGCAGGATTGTGGCAGAGGTTCTCAGAGCTGGAGCCAGGAAGGGAGGGTCCATGGCACTGGGAAGAGGGCAGCTCCAGGGGCAGCCAAGGCCAGGTGGTGGGGAACCCCCTCCCCACCGAGCCTCTGAGCAGGAGTCTGGAGTTGGTCATTTGAAAACAAAATGAGAAGTGTGATGTGACACGTTTAGCATGGGGATGTGGGCAGAGCTGAATAGAAGGTGTAGGTGGATCATCTTTCTCTGCCCTGTGCCATGCAGTCCTTCCTTCATTTGTTCATTTAACAGGTGTTCATTGATTACTTACGATTGGTCACACCTGGTCTAGGCACATGGGGCACAGCTGTAAATAAGACCAAGAAGGGCCCAGCTCACATGGGGCTTATATTCTGTAGACAGAGAATAAATAAACTAGCCAATGCTTAGATTAAAATATACCTGAGTAATGACCTGCTGTGTATAAAATAAATAAATAAAATTCCAGAATTCAAAAAAGTACCTGAGAAATGAAGGCTATACAGAAAATTAAAATAGGTTTATGATGTGCTAGAAAGTGATTAGATCTACTAAGGCCAGGAGGCCTCTCTGAGGGGGGCTTTTGATGTGGAACATGAGTGTAGAATGGTGCCACTCTTGTGAAGTTTGAGGAAGAACATACCAACTGAGGGAGGACAGCCAGTGCAAAGGCCCTGAGGCAGACAAGAGAGTAGTATAGTCAGGGAACAGCGGGAAGGCCAGTGTGGTTGGGGTTGAGTGAGCAAGGGGAGGGGAAGAGTGTTAGGAGTATTAGTTTTGTATCCCTGCAAAGTGTCCTTGAACAAACTCCTCAGCCTCTCTGTGCTGCTGCCCCAGCTCTGTCTCACATACTGGATTTTGGGTGTCCATGTATGTGATCCCAAGTTCCTTTATTTCATTTTTTCATTTTGATCATAATCTGAGAACGGTCATAAAAGCATTTTCTGGGTCATCGTGGTGCTCCTAGGACTGAGCAAAGCTGTGGATTTCATAACTATTTTTGTTTGTTTTGTACAATTGAATCCAGGCAGTCAGTACCATGTATGCGTTACGAGTCAGATTCCCATTTTTACGTAGCAGCTTGCCTCATTTCTTAGAAGCAGTCTTAGCTGGTGTCTGCTCTAGCTTTTTTCCCTCTGCTCCCAGACTCAGTAATTGGATTAGCTACCATTTAATGCATCTTTCAATGCCTCGAAACTAGCCTTATCTTCATCTGAACAAAACACCTCTTCAGATTTACCCAAGTGACTGCTCAGAAAAATCAGCATGATTTCTGGTCTGCATTTGAGGAAGTTGACGTCTGATTATCTTGAGTCTGCCAACAAAACTTTGAAGTTCCTTTTGTTCTTTTGAAGTTTTGTCTTCAACAAAAACTTTTTGTTCAACCTGCTTATGTAAAAGGAAGTTAAAGCACCCCAAAAACCTTAAATACAGAACCCAACCAGAGCTCTGTTTTTCTACTGTAAAACTCACCATAGACCAATCATGTTTTAGCAAAACATGATTTCAAATGAAAATAATTAAAATTTCTTTGGTTTTTAATATCTTGTATTTGTGCATAAGGAGTAACATTTCAATTAAAATGATTTAAGGGAACGCATTTACTTAATGCATTTTCCACGGGGGCATTGCCTTCTTCAAATGTGGTCCATATTACTTAAGTTTGAGATTCAATGCTCCAGTTTACAAACTAGCTACAGAGCATTTCAAGTGGTCAAAAATCTAGGACCCAGATGGGGTGATGTAGAGCTTTGGGATCCTGACTTCAACCCCCAAGGAAACCTTGAGGGATGAATACTATTATTCATTATTGCTGTGATGTCCCAATAAAGGAAGAGGTATGACAAAGGGATGGGATTTTGCAGCAGGTAGCCGTTCTTCACTGGTATATCCGGGGTCAGGCCCCTTTAGAAGCATATTTTTGAAAATAGATGTCTTCGGCCTCTCCATACCTTTGTTTGTTTGTTTGTTTCTGAAAGACCAGTAAACTTGGTAAAATTCATCTTAATATCTAGCTAATAACCACTCCTGGGCGTTTGGTTTTTCTCTCTCTCCTTCCCACCCTCCTCAGCTCCTTCCCTCCCTTACACAATGCACACGACAGCCACCCCCGCCACCCATATATTTCAATGTAGCTTTAAAGATTTATCAATTCCTAATATCTCAGTCTACCCAGTTCCTAATCATGTCTCCTCTGCTGTGTGTCCAGGAAATGCATCCATATATCAGTCTGCTTGATTGTTGGAGAACACTTTGTCAAATTGTCATTTGCTTATAGAAATATATCTTTAAAACTTGATAGACATTTTGCCATCATATTCTCTTCTCTTCTCTTCTCCCATATCTTCTAGCCCTAATCCATTTTTGGAAGTGATTTTTGGTTGAGGGGTGGACCAGGTGTGTCTCTTCAGAGATAAGTCTACCCATTTTCCAAATGAAGATGTCTGTGTGGTCTTTGATGCCTTGATTGTGTGGATAAATGTTCTACTCTTTTGAACATATGGGTAAAAGAATTAATTTGCATTCAGTTGCCCAAATCTGTCTTCGTAGCCTGGGGAGAAATGATGGTTGTCACTCATGGTTCCCTCCTACCCCCCACCTTTCATTTGATGCTTCGTCTCTTCCTCCAGGTGTGTGAGCACCTCAAGAAAAATGTTGACTGGCCCACTGGTGGGGGTGACAGTGAGTGACAGGCAGTCTTGCACTTCCGGATTAAGGATAAGATCCCCCATTTGGCCAGCTTTCCACACTCCTATCAAACACGTAGCTACAGATAGAGACCCATCTTAAAAGAAGCATACGGCTGTCCAAGCTTTGCAGTTAGGAATTGCTGGGCAGATCTTCATCTCTGGTGCACTTGCTTCAACCTCGCCCCCTCTGACCCTGATAGGAGCAGTTCTGAGGAATCTGGCAGGAATCTTACCAGAAAAATCCATTAAGCCTACTTATAATTCTTTGGTCTTTTCTTTTAGTTTTGGTCATTATTTTCCATCAGTTCATTCATTCAGCAAATACTCCCGCTCCATGTCTACTGACTTCTGTACTGGCTAGTCTGTGAGCATGACAGTGGGAGGACAATGTGTATGGTTTATTGCTGTGCCCCCTGGCATCTCCCACATTGCATAGCATGCAGTCGATGCTGATATTCCTATTTTGTGCATGGAGTGATCGGGGGAGATGCTCAGAGAAAGGGACGCTTCTTAGGTTTAGGTCACCTGCCTGTAGATCATCTTTTTTGAGCCTGTGTCTGATGTCTCCACTATGTGTGTGTTTCTCCACCTTCTTTGAAGCAACTCTCTCTTGAGCTCAGCATCAGAGGCACTACAATACAGAACACTACTTGGCCGGGCTTACCCCATAAACAGACAACACGTATTGAGCACTTACTGTATACCCAGCGCTCTTCCATGGACTGCATATGTATGAGCTCATTTCCTCCTCCCGGTGATGTACAAGGTATAGGCGTCCACGAGGACCCCAACTGATGAAGCCAAGGAACAGGCAGGATTCAGACTTTGCTCAAGTGACCCACCACGAAGGAAGCTTCTTTAATCGACCGGGGGCTCAGCTATTTCAGTTTTTGAATTGGCCTTGGGCTTTTTGGGTTGTTTTAATGGGAGCATAACTCAAAGTCCTTGGCCTTTTCACGCTCATTTTAGTCAACGTCACGAGCACTTGCTCCATAAAGAAATCGTATCACTTGTACTTTTCTCTTAAAAAAAAAACGATTCCTCCTCTGTAATGCATTGGTTTAATCTTTTTATTATTGAAATATCAATCAATGTGTCAAGAACACACGCTTCTCTTGTCACGTCTGGCAGGCACTCAGGCCCTGGCCTGAGGTTTCATGTATTTGAGGGTTACCAGGCAAGGAGACTTACTACTAAATTCTGTAGGATGTGAGATCAGAGCCAGTTATCAGCGAGATCTCTCTGCCTCCCTCAATTGTCATGTTCTAAATAAATGTTATTACTCTTATGATCATCATTATTATTTTACAGTCCCTGTTTGGTATTCTTCCAGAGAGGCATTCCTTCCTTGAAGGATTAAAAAAAAAAAAAAAAAAAAAAAATAAAACAACACAAGATTTTCAAGAAAGTTTGAGTAAAGGAAACATCAGAATTTTTAGATTCTGTGCCTCCTGAGAAATAATTGATTTTCTTGCCTTTTTTGTTTGCTCCTTCACTCATGCATGCATACATACACACATGTGTCCAACCAGATATTTACTACTTGCCAGCAGTGTGCCAGGCAGTTCAACAGTTCTCATCCAGCGGCCTTGGTTTTATCCTGTCTTCCTGGAACTCGCTGTTCATTCTTTGGTGAGTCACCCCAACGTCTGGCTCTTCACCTCCAAAATGAGGCCGCTGTCCTAGAGGTTCTCTATCAACTCCAGAGGTCTACGATGTTTATGATAAGGGCTAGGCCCACTCAGGTCAGATCAGCAGCATCATTCATATCAAGCCTGTTCCATAAGGGGGAAGTTGCCTTCACCACTGGAGGCTCCACGGAACAAATAACATGCCCTCTTCTGCCCCGGACACGCCTTCTGTCATTTGACCGCGGCAGCTCGTGTGAAAGGGAGCTGTTCGTAAGAGAGAGAGACAAATGTTTGCAGGTCTTAGCCTGCAAGCGGGACCAACTACATAATGTACAGGGTCTAGCACAAAACGAAAATGCAGGCTCCTTGTTCAAAAATTCTTACGAGTTTTAAGGCACAGCAGAGCATTAAACCAAGCCCGGGACCCTTCTGAGAGCACAGGGCTTCCTGTGTCACCTCCCGGGCCACAGGCTCGTGAAGCGAGCTCTCCCTGCAGATGAATCCGATGACAGACAGAATTATCTTCCCCTTTCGTAAGCAGGTTAAGAGGATACGCCACTGTTTCACAATGTATAAATTCTTTTTGTTATTATGACTATAATCATTATTTTAAATGACACTGTTCCCTCGGCCCATCTTCCCTTGTGAGAGGATAAACTCCCTGAGACAGGGATTACAGTTTACTTAATTTATGATTTCTCCCAGGTGGACACCTGGCATGATATGTTTGTTGGATGCAGTGAATGCCTTGTTTACTTGTAAGAAGAAATGGTGATTTGTTTTTTCAGAGAGCACTTTTTTCCGGAGAAATGGGTTTTAAAAATCCAGCTTAAAGAATTCAGAGTCACATTTAATATGGTGAATGTGGGAATTAAGACGAGCCTTTCCCTGAGCTGCTCAGAAGGAAAACCGAGCAGTAGAAGAGAGAAGACCCCTAAAACAATGAGATGGATTTGTTCTGGCTTTGTTTGAAACCTTTTGGACGCAACACAAGTCAGTGTTTTTGTCGCTATTTGGGACTTCATGGAAGATAATAGCCAGGTGAGGTAGAGCTAAGAAAACCTGGGAGTGAAATTTACAGGCCTGCAGTGTTTGTAACTCTGCACTTCTTCTGTGTGATTTTATAAATGTGTTCTTATGAAGGGGATGGTTGCTATCATATCTTTATTACATCTCCCACATGGCAGAGAATCCAGAGGAGGGCTCATTGGAGGAGTTATAAATTACACATGTAAACAGCTGGAATTTTGCGTGTTGGTAAAGCCTCTGAGGTGAGATTGATGAAATACGTTATGACATTCAGGGCTTTAGTTGCTTGTGTCCTTCTAGAATTTTTGGCAGGTCTTTAACCAAGAGACATCAGCAGTGCAGTTGTTTTCAATAACCTGGACTCTAGGAAAATTTAGAAATGCATCCAAATGGAAGGTAAATAAAGATGTTTATGGGCAAAGCCTAGTCTGTAAGTATTTTTGTTGGGTGTGGATCTTCTAAATCTGTGGAGTTGGACTGTCCACCCCCTTGCTTTTCCTCATTCTGTTTGACCTTCTATACGGTCCCCTTGGCTTCAGTGGCCCCCCATTCTCTCCCCTGCCCCCCACCCCAGTTTTTGTAGAGGCCAGCTGTATGTATGAGCTGACGTATTTAGGTGTTTGAATTTACTCGGTGAGTTTGGCAATTAATGGCTTTCTATGGATTCCATGCTCAGGCACCACCACCCCATCCCTGCACCTAGCCGTGACTCTCTGCATTAGTGATGAAGCTTGAGTGATGAAATGGCATCTACAAGAAAGTAGGGGAAACTTGTCTGAAGAGCAGTCAGTTAGGTGGGCATTGAAGTGGAGGCCCTGTCTGGGGTTTTACCTGCTCCATCTTCAAAAGAACTCACCTGACTTCTCATCCCTAGGATCACAAACCATAAAGCAGTGGTCCGTTTAGATCCATTTGGGGACCAAAAAATATCCCTACAATACTTTAAATAGAGAAAGAGAAGTTCTACCACACAAGTGATCTAAAGAAAGAGATCGAAGTTTGCCCTGACAGTTGCATTGGGATTGTACCGAGATTATAAACTCTGTTCCTATGAAGAGGCTCACAGTTGCCTCTTAGAGTGAGGGCATCAACATGCTGGAGTGAAAAGAAGACGGAACCAGCAGCAGCCAGGATGGGGTCTAGTCCAGGCTCCTCTGTGACCTTGACCAAGACCTGAGGCAGATCACTTAACCTTCTGGGTCTCAGGTTCCTTAACTTTGAAATGAAGAAGCTCAAAGAAACAACGTGTGGCATGGCTATTGCAGGATACTAGGGCTGAAAGCAGTGTCTTGTTTTTAAGCTACCGAACTACCTCAGATGTATTCTCATAGACCTGGAGGCATGTGCCTTCTGTAACTGGAAAAGGCTGCAAGGTTATGGTACCATTTGTCTTTTGGAGAAATGATACCCTTCTCTGCAAACTTCTGCTCCAGCTTTGAAATACGCCATCAGGTCTCCCCTTGCGATAATAAGTTGTGGGTTTGTTATGTTTTGTTCATTGATCCATTCATTCTTTCAACACTTAGGTGCCAAGCATTATATTAAATGCCGTGGAAAGAGTGATGAATAAGACAGATATAGCTCCTGTCCTCAGAGCTCTTAGAGCCTTCTCCTGTCATGTGGGGAAATCTGTAGCATATAGCTTGGGGGGAGGGGGGGACATCATAAAACATTTCAAAAGCATTCTCATTTCTAGTCTAAAGCTATCCACTATGGCATTGGGATGGCATTAACATGGTCCCTTCTTACCTAAAGGATTTCAAATGTATCTTCTGGGATATTTTCCTCCATGGGAACATGTCTCTATATTTATAATGAAAATCATTTAAGAGTCAAAAACTAACAGAACACCTACTTGTGAGTTTATTAAGGAAATAGGTTGCTGAGATTCAGGCACCCTTTAATGAGCCCATTACATATCAAAAATTGGTTACATTTCAAGAGCCATTTACTTATATGCTTTACTAATAACTCCTGTCTCTGATATTAAAATCCCCTTTGAACTGGCAGACTCCAATATGCAGAATAAAGGGATGTTACTTTTGCCTAATCTTTATCAAACTTGGGTTAGGTTTCGTGTCCTTCTGAACCATACGGGACCAGATTTTTCCTTCTCCCCCTGCTTCTCTTCCCTCTAAGTCTGTTGTGTAGAAGACAGTGTATTTCTCTGGATTTCCTACTTACTCTACCTGTTTTGGCCTGTAGTGATAATGATTTTTCTCTGAAGCACGTGATGTGACCATGGAGGCCCATGTGAGGTCAGCAGTACCCACATGGCACCATAATTACTGACGGCTCCTGATTGTCTACGTGCTCAGAAGATTTGGAAAGATGTTGCATAAAGGTGTAAGCAGATGATTTCCTTTTAGCTTCTGTTAATAATACAGCCTAAAGGGATTCCACTCATTTAGCATTGCTCCCATTGGTTTTTTTTGTTTTTTGCGGTACGCGGGCCTCACTCACTGCTGTGGCCTCTCCCGCTGCGGAGCACAGGCTCCGGACGCGCAGGCTCAGCGGCCATGGCCCACGGGCCTAGCCGCTCCGCGGCATGTGGGATCCTCCCGGACCGGGGCACGAACCCGTGTCCCCTGCATCGGCAGGCCGACTCTCAACCACTGCGCCACCAGGGAAGCCCTCCCGTTGGTTTTTATAGCAACCAAAAATACCTCCCACCCCTCCGCCCCAGTATACTACTCCGGAGGGTAGCTGCTGACATATAAAGTAAATCTCTTAATTATCTGTGAGCTATAGATCGGATCGGTCAGTTTCTTGAAGTAGCTGTAGCCCAGTGCCATGCACAGAGGGGGCATTCAATAAGTATGTCACTAATACAGTAGAAACAGAGAAAAGAATTGTGGCCGAAGCAGTCTATATGTGAATTGCCTCGTTATTTTCTTAAAATGCACGTTGTGGTTCAGTAGATTTAAGGTAGAGTCTAAAATTCTGCATTTCTGACATGCTCCCATGGGACGTCAGTTCCTCTGATCCCAGAGCCTCCTTTGAGTACAAGTTAGGCAGTGCTGGGACCAGAATCTAGCTGTTTTAACTCCCACTCTGGGAGTACTTTCCAGGACATCAGTGATGGCGAATGCAACTCCCAAATTTTCCTTCTTCCTCTTACATGGCCCCTACAACTGATTGACTGTCGAACTCATTCCCTCTGAACCCCCAAGATGCAACATCAGAATCTTTCTAATGGGGTGCTTCATGCCCGAACTACCAGTTGAGTCACATTTTATTTCAGATCATACTTGGGGGAGGGAGCAGAGAAGGGGTCATCCTTACACTCCCTGTTGCTTCTCTAAGTCAACTAAACATATCGATAATCCAAAGGCCCATCCTCTGATATAAGTCCAGTGAAGATTCTTTGCAGCAAACCATAGAAACTGACTGTGGCTGAATTCACCAGAAAAAAAAATTATTGAGGAATACTGGAATATTCACAACATCGACAGGGTGGTGAGGACTCGGCTGGGAATACTGGTTGGAACCTTGACTGTGTCCTTCTCAGAGACAGCCGAGACACACTGGGTGCTAGGCAGTGCCATCCCTGGATCCTGAAAGCTCCATCTGATTGGCCACCTTAGGTTCTGTTTCTAGCCCTACCTGGCCAAGGAAGGCAAGGGGAGAGAGAAGCTGGCCCTCTCCTGCTTCCATAATGAAAAGCAAACCTTGCCCCCATCCCAGAGATTCTCACAGTGGAGAATTCCTTGATCATAGACAAGGGGATCAGTTATTGGAGCAGCCAAAGAGGTAGCTGTCCACCATAACTTTCATGCTCATGGAAAGTTACTTAGCAAAAGTTTCCAAATGAAACTGAAGCTTGGCGACCTACCAACTCTAGTAACAGCATCATCTGCTTTCTTTAGGAAGGGAGACCTTGGGAATTGCAGGTAGGAGTGCTGGGCGTGGAAGTGCTAAGGGCTGTCTGGTTTAGGTCACCTGTGAGTTTCCCGAAGGCATGTCTCCTTTCCGGGAGTTGTTGCCTTTGAACCAAATGGATTATCTCCTCCAGCAACAAATCCCATTGACAGTTGAACATTTGAAGTTCTTACAGGGATTTAAGTGAAACTCTTGAAGCTGCAATTTTTGTAACTGGGGTTAAAAAAAAGAAAAGAAAAAAGAAAACAGATCTGAATAAAGGGAGATAATCCTATACGGAGTTTGAGCATATAGTTCGGTTTCTTTGAACATGAATGTTTTCCAGGCAGAGGAACAAACTTTTTGGAATGTTGAGTATATGCAAACATTCCAATCAAGGCTAATTGTTGTGTCTGTGTGCTCTGACTCTCATTTTGCTTTCTCTTCTTCATCTTCTGCTGTACCCTATAGGAATGTGATCACAGACTTAGAAATAGGATTTGCATTGGTATAAATAATGCCCAAGCTGTTTGGAGGAAAGGCTTCCTGTCTAGGGCACAGTGTTTGGAGATGGCATTTTCTGCCTGAAATCTAGGTTTGGTTTAGCTGATAGAAATAATGCTTTGATTTGTCCAAACATCAGAGTTCACTCGGCACCTTTATGTCTGTTCTTTCATTTGATCTTCACTCTAAGCCCATGAAGTTGGCCAAATGGGCGTTATTATTCTCATCTTACCAATGAGGGGAGTGATGCTCGGACAAAGGCATCCAGATGAGAGATTTCTAGGTAATGTTCATAATGACATCCTCCAGTGAAATTGTTGTTACTCTGTCAAGTATATAACAACGAGCTGCTGTTCTCTCTCTTTGTGAATGGGATGCTCCTTTATGCGTCTCATAGAGCAGCCTCATGAGACTTAATGAGTAGTGTCTGTTAGGTGCCCCAGAATCCTCAGATAAGAGGAACAGCTCTTAGTATTCACTATGAAAGGGCAAGGCTTTTTGAGTAGCTGCTCCTGTGTAGTTAATGACACTGGCCAGAGGGGTTGCTGCTTCCTGGGCTTTGTCTTTAGTGGTCATTACCATCAGGAAATGTACCTCAACCAGGATGTTACTTCATTAGGTGTAAGTGCATTTTTTGAACAGAGAAAGGAAAATAGAAATCACCTTTGTGATGTAACACTTTAAAGGATGACCTTTACTTTTACTGTGATCCTGAGTTCCACAAATTAGAAGATACATGTTTGTTCCAAATGTCACATCTTATATGATTTAGGGATGGTGGGAGGGGGGACCCTATAGAGCCATGCTAGAGGTGGGGTGTTGGTTAATCTTGTGGAGGAGCAAAGTGGGCTCCATTCTGAACCAGCCACTTCTGGTACCCCAGGACAGCCGTGGGCAAGTCGTCTTAACAGCCATAGGTCTGTTTCCTCCTCCGGCAAGTAATCTCTAAGATAATAATGCTGACCCTACTTCCTCAGGCATTTGGAAAGAGTGACTAATGTAAAGTAAAGGCATTTAGAGTATATGAAATCATGCTGGAAACACGAACTGCAATAAGGAACAAGAAAGCAGCAGTCCCTCTTACTCCCAGGAGATTTTGTATGATGATGATTTTCCGTAGTGTTTTCTTTGTTAAGTGAAAAGCTGGCCCATGCTTGGGAGATGATGCAGGGAAAGAACACTCTAGGATTTAGGAATGTGTTAGTAATTGGGGATTAATTCTGCTGTTAAAATCTCACTGATGCTGTTAAAAAATAGAAATTAGATTTTTCTCTCTTTTGTTTTCTCTCCCTCTCCCCTTCACCCATTCACCTCAGGGCCCCAGTGTCTTCTCCTCCCTCATCACCCCCACCATGTTAACTGTCAGCATTGCCTCATATTAATCTGAGAGAAATAAACCAGAATTTAGAAACACTTCTTGACACGTAGTAAATATGCAAAACCTACATTCATGGTTTATAAACGATCATATTAGCTGACCTTCTAAATAACATAGAGCGAGTCATTTTAACATGATTCGGAATTTGGATTTGAAATATATATTAAGTGGTTACTTCTTTAAAGGTCGGGTGTCATCTTAATTTTCACTTTAATGAGCATGAAAGTCAAGAGAAGTTCTCGTATTTTATTATTTTTCTATGAAGTTGAATTCTTGGTTCTCCAAGCATACGCAGGGCAAAAACAAGGGTCTTCTCCACAATAGAAGTAGCTGCTCTGAACTTAGCAAACCTGCAGATTTTCTTCCCCTCAAGATTTTTAGATGGTTCACTTAAGGATGGATCTTATTCTCATATTCTACTTCTACAGTGTACCTAATGTATTATGTCAGTGATTATTCACATGAGTAATAAGATGCTCCTAAACCTAGTAGCTTGAAACAACAATTTATAACTTCTCAGAATCCTCTGCATTGGACTGGATTGTTATCTACTTCAAGGGGTGTCAGCTGGGGTCACTCATCTGTGTTTAACTGGTAGCTCAGCTGGGGCACCTTGGTTCACCTCCACGCAGCCTTTCTCTCCCGCAGGAGAACTTGGACTTCCTTACAACATGGCAGCTGAATCCCCTGATGCAGATTCCCAGAGAGCAAAAGCAGAAGTGCCAGGCCCCCTACGGGCTACACTCAAAACAGACGGTGTCATATTTGCAGCAGTTCTGCTGGTTAGAGCAAGTCACAAGGCCACCCAGATTCAACAGGAGGGGAAATAGACTTTATTTCAGAAGGGAAAGTCAGCATATGCATTCAGGGAAGGGAGGAATTGATGGAGGCCATCATTGGAGACTAGCACATTCCTTATACCTGTGCGGCATGGTCGTTACTGTATACACTGGACCATATTTCTAGGTGAAGATAGATGGAGCTATTTGGGGGCAGAAACCGATAGTGTTCCTAATGTTACCTGTAGGACCTGGAACTGTGCGTGATGCAGGGCAGACGCTCACTATCGTTGAATGAAAGAACACACTGAAATTTTAGAAAGTTGAGTATAATATACATCCTAAGAAGTAACCTTGCTGGCAAATAGGAAATACCAACTTCACATTTAGCATAGGGAAGTCTCTTGTGTTCCACCATTTCAGGCTGTTTAAAAGCTGTGTTACAGGAGGTTCTGGTGCTCAGAAAGGAAGTCGTCTGGCAGATAGCAGTGTTCACTGGTGGCTTAGGGAGCATCCTGGAAAGGGCTCAGGACTCCCACACTAACGTTCACTAGGGCAGGATCCTTGCTGCCAGCTCCTCACGCTGTGCTGACCAAGCTGTGGCCGTCTGTGCATGTCTGCAAGGGCTCAGAGCACGTTAGGCACTCATTGCCTGCGAGTGACAGCGAGTGAGGAAAAGAAATGAGGGAGTTTAGGTGCTGTACACCTACAGTGCCCCCAAGAGAATACCTCTGGGATGGAATGTATGATTGCTTGTCCAGCCGTACCCTCATCGCCTGTTCTCTCTTTTCTACCTACTAGAGCCCATTCTGCTGGACAGACAGAAGCGACATTGGTATTATATGCTCATGAGAATGTGCAAATATGTTAATCATGCCAGGTCCAAGGAGAGCTTTGAGTCTCTGAGGCTATCCCATTAGCTCTGTTAAATGAGTATTAGACCATCCACCTCCAAAATTTGGGGTGAGAATTTTACGAAAGCATCGTAACAATGAAAATATTAAAGAAGCATAGGTAGGCTTTTAGATTTTCTTAGGAGTATTAGGATAAACTTAAAAAATGATGGTAGCAGTAGGAAGCTACTTATGAAAAGATGTCTTTACAGCGTGGTAGCTTATGAAAATCCTCTTCTTCTCCTTTTAGTTCCCTGCCATCAGTACAATTACTAATATTACTATTTTGGTGATGTCCAGAGAGAAAGGATTTGATTTTGATAGATGTTCTTGTATTAATTATTTGTATTCCCTCTTAGCCATTATGCTCTGAAATAGTTTTCTCTTAAACAATATTGTTAATAAGAGTTAGAAATCTGAATTTTTGTTAAAAGTGACGTTTCCAGTTTCCGTTCTGTCATTTTAGACTTCTCTCTACCTTGTCATGCCATTTTAACTATGTATATATCGTCATTCCAAAAGCTAAGTTGCAGGCCTCTATCCTGAGAATTATAAATCTCTCAAAGAAAAAGAAAGAAGAGGCCTAGCTGGGTTTCCTGGGTAATGGATGTACCTCTGTGTGTGTGTGTGTGTGTGTGTGTGTGTGTGTGTGTGTATGTATGTATGTGTACGTGCACACGTGCTGACGCCCCAGGCCCTGGAGACTGGTATCAGAATTACTCTGACCTAAAACTGCACTCTAGATTTAAACACACCTCCAGTTGAAGAGAGGAGAAAACATTTGCAGCATGGAATTATCGGTCCCATTACCACCCAAGTGTCAAGGAAATGAAGCTTTTCTATTACAAGATTGCCGTAAATCACACAAGAGGATGACAGCCTCGTTAACATGGGTAAAGTTACTGTAATTTATGTACAAATAACTTTCCTGTGTCAAGACATAGTATCATTCAGTCCCTCCAGAATAACATCTTTTCGGTGAAAAAGGTAAAATGCAAAAAAAAGCCGTTTCTGTCAAAGAAATCCATGGAAGACAGTGGTTTCTGGCTATAAAACTGGCTTTGACACAGCCCACAGCATCTCTGCTTTAGGTTTTCCATTCAGCCAAAACGGAATATTTCAGGCCTTATCTCAAATAGTGATTTGCTATACTGTTGGCTTTGATATATCAATTGGCTGGGAACCAGTTTAGGGCCAGATTATGTAGGGGTCTCTCTGGTGTCCTTCAGAAAAGGGGCTGTGTTGGGTGAAGGGTCTCCAGTATGTATTTTATACTCAACTCATGGCAACAGCCAAAAGGATCCTCCATGTGGTTTAAGAAGCAGAGATTTTGCCCAGAGTCCCTGCATGGTGGAAACATCTGGGAGAGAGATCCTGAGTGTCCATCATGTGCTGAGGCCCCTGGGACTGGAAGTGAGGCCGAGCTGTAGTTACCGAGGTATTCCCTCTGGTTTGGTGTTAACTCCTAGTGAGGGGGCAAGCAAGCAAGGGAGGCCAGGACCCTTATGTGGGCAGGGGGTCCCTTGGATGACCTGACATCTTCTAACAAATGCTGAGTTTACCAGCTTGGACTCTACCACCCACACTTATTCTTCTCTCTCTTAGTTCTTTTGCTGTGGCTGTAATTATCCGGAACTTATCTCATGGTTTTCACTAGGTTATTAGCAATAGAAATACCAGCTTTGGTCTTTATATAAATTCTGGGAAGGAATTTTTCTTAAGATCGGACTTGACTTGGGACACTATTATATACTTTCTGGTGGCCATGTTGTACATTAGGGGTGAGGGTCACAGGGTGCACCATCAGCCCCGGGATTTTTCTGATTGGTTGGTAGTGAGGTAACAGGGTGATGTTTCTGGAATTTCAGTCATCAGCCTTCTGATTGCAGCGGGTCTGGGGTCTACCTGCTTGTGGTCAGTATGTGGTCACTATCCTCCACCAGCTGGGGTCTTAGTTTCTATAGAACAACTCAAAGATACGCGTCAGATTGTTATCTATATCCCTTCAGGAAGAACCAGGAGGCCTGTGACTGTTGTTCTAATCAATAACTGCTTTAGTCTGTTCTTTGGAACTCCAGGGAAGGCCAAACTAGAAGCACGGGACACAGTGGGGCTTGTACCCAGGAAGGCTCTGCAGGGTCCTACTTGGATTCAATCTGAGGGACGCTGGGTATCCTGGAACCTGACTAGATCCTGGTACTCTTTACTGAGTTCTGAAGAAGAAAGAGATGTTAAAGAGAGTGCTGTGTACAAGCTCCCCCCAAAAGTATATGAGAAATGTAAAATTTGGACCCACCATTTGCATTCTCCCCAAGGCCAGTTTTCTAAGAAGGTTCTTTATTTGCTCTTGTCTCTTGATTGGCTTAGGGCTGTTGAGTGTTTACTGCTTTCTGTTGATGGTAGTTGTGTTACCAAGTCCAGGCTCACTCTGCTCGCAGCAGGACAGGCCAATGAATTGGAGACGAGGTGTTGAGGCAAGGAATACGACTTTATTCGGAAAGCCGGCAGACGGAGAAGATGGCGGACTAGTTCTAGGGGGAGGAGATGAGGTAGTAAAGTAAAAAGGCTGTAAGTTTTGCAAATATCCCCTGGAATGACCAGCTTCGGGGAGGGGATGTGTTAATTTCTTCTTTCTTGCAGCCTTCCGTAGGTGGGTGGGGTCAGGTTGTCTCCCTGTGAGCTGAACAGAGACATTTAGTTTAACATTCAGGCCGAGGGGCAGGGTACCCTGAGGCAGGCCATTATGAATGATTATAACAGAAGCAAAGAAAAGTGAAGGTTGAAGTCAAAGAAACAGATCGAACATGGAGTCCGATTTAGCTCTTCCGTCTTAGAGTTGTAGACTTTTGTCCTCATAAGTGCTTCATTTGTGGTCTTTAGACTCAATTACTCCTTGAATGGGGAGTCTGAACAGGCCACCCAGACTAAGTTTCATCTCTCATGTTATTGTGGGTGGATGATCATGGGTCAGAGTCTCTGCTTTCTTTGATGGTCAGTGGTCAGGATGCTTCCTGACTGCCCCACTGTACACCAGGGAATACGAAGGCTTGGCCGGTGTCTAAGTCTTATTTAAAGCTTATGTATTCTCTGATCTTTTCCTGCTGTTGGTTTGATTACACAACGGGGGAAATCTAATCATGAAAGGACTTAATAATTATAAAGAACTTACCGTGTGCTACGCAGTGGCCTGAGCACCCTCTTGCAACCAGAGACAAGCACTACTGTGACGCCCATTGTAGAAATAAGGAAGGTGACGTTTAGAGAGGACAAGTGACTGCCGCAGTCACTCAGCCAGTGAGTCTTGGAGTCAGAAATCAGCCTTGGGCAGTTGAACTCCAGAGTCCTAGCTCTTCCCCGGTCCCTTCCAGTACCTTCCATCCCTGTAGCCTGACTTGTCACAGATTTAGGTAAGCCTCACGAGGCTGTTGTGGTTGCATTACGTGCGCCTGACAGCAAAGCTATTTCTCAAACACACACCAGAGCACTCGTGGACTATATTGTTTCACAAGTCCAGGGTGTTGTGAATCGTGCTGTGATCCTGCAGAAAGAGTTCTCAACGGAGAGTCAAAACACTTGGTCATGTAGCTAGACTCTTCTAAGCCCCGGACATCTCATCAATAAAATGAGGATAATGGCACTTGACAAGGTTGTGGTAGTCGAACTGTGTAACATACGTGAAGCAGAGACTGGCTGGGCTCTCACATAGTTGGTTCTCCGTTCATTTTATTTCCTTTTTTTGACCTCCACCAATTCCTCTTCCTCCTTCTCTGTATTTCCTGATTTTTCTCCCTTGCTGGCACAATCATTAAACGTATCTATTGCCGGGCTGTAGTTCCAAGTAGCAAGAAAGCAGAAGTGGATGTGTTTATCGCCGTCTCAGGCTCTCAGAGTGAGTGTGTTGTCTTTGGAAGCTGTGGTCAGATCCCACACCAGGTGGACCGTCTTCCCTGGAGTTCTGGAGAGGAAAGAGAGCCTGTTAGTAGACAAATGGGTCACAGGAGGAGGTGGCCAACTAGTGGAATACACTCTCGTTCTGATATTTCTTTCTCCTGGGAGTGATTTTGTCTTCATCAGCAGTTCATCTTGACCTCCCAAGACTTGACTTGTGAGGTCTTTCTGGGGCTCGTGAAAATGATATGAGTCTGGCAAGGCATTTAATCCGCTGTGGAGACACCCTCCTTAGAGGAAATGGCATGCACATTATGCTTATCATGGGAAACCCATATTAGGTCGTAAATAAATCCATTTTTTAACTTTCTCTAGGAGGACTTTCCAGGAAAGGGAAATGATCTCAGAAATGGTGACAATGTACGAATGATGGCAAATGAATGGAGCATACAACTGTGATATTTTTTTTCTTTCTAAATGATTAACAGACTCAAGTTATAAACATAAGAAATAAAAATAAGTTTTTGAGACGTAAGTCACCATCAAGTATAGGACTGCAAATCAGCCTTTCCTTTTTTAACTTTTTATTTTGAAATAATTTTATACTTAGAGAACAGTTCCAAAAATAGTGTATCCTTCACCCAGCATTCCCTAAAGTTAACGTATTATATAACCGTAGTGTAATTATTCAAAGAAATTAGCATTGGTACAATACTATTAATTAAGCTACAGACTATTTGGATTCCATCAGTTTTGTTGTTGTTGTTTTGTTTTGTTTTCCTTTTTTTGGCTGCATCGGGTCTTAGCTGCAGCCTGCAGGATCTTCCTTGAGGCATGCGGGATCCTCCTTGCAGCACTTGGGCTTCTCTCTAGTTGTGGTGCCCGGGCTCCAGAGCGTGTGGACTCTGTAGTTTGCGTCACGCGGGCTCTGTTGTTGAGGCGTGTGAGCTCAGTAGTTGTGACCACACAGGCTTAGCTGCCCTGGGGCATGTGGTATTTTAGTTCCCCGACCAGGGGTTGAACCTGCATCCCCTGCATTGGAAGGTGGATTCTTTACCACTGGACCACCAGGGAAGTCCTTCCATCAGCTCCAGTCCCCTCCCCCTCCTTCTCTCTTTGCTCCTGGATCCAATCCCAGATCCCACACTGTCTTTAGTCTTAATGTATTTTTAGTCTCCGCCAATCAGTGACTGTCCTCAGTCTTTCCTTATCGCTCATGACATTGACAGTGATTATTCATTTTAATGCTGCTTTTCAGTCATTATCACTAACTTGTTTTATAGTCAACATTATCCAATGTAGTTAAATTTTGCATTTAGCATCCCGATATGAGACATTTTCAATGTATGGCATATTAAGTGGTTGGAATTTCTCTCTGCAGTAAACTTCAGGACTTGGCTAGTGATTCAGTTCTTAAAAGCTTAATGGTCACAGAATGAACAAGCAAAGGGACTTCTGATAGTTTTCTCCAACTACTCTTGTCTTGACCATAAAGAAACGGAGGGCAGAGGAGTAAGGGGATGTGCTAGGGACACACAGATGGTTAGGGGAGAACCCCCGTCTTACCTTGTCATGTGGTTACCTTGCATAAAATCTCCAAAGTTTTCCCTTCGCACTTGGAATTAAATCTAGGCACGTTACTGTGTCGACAAGGCCCTCAGAGACCTGACCTCAGCCTGCCTTCCCCACCTCATCTCCACTCTTCCTGCACCGCCTTCGAGATTTTCTAGCCACACGGGTCCCTCTTCCTGAAATACTCCAAGCTCATTCTTCCCTCCCACGTCAGGGGCCCGCTCTTGAAAATTATTAATTCCATTTTGATTTCTCCTAAAAGCTTCTCATGATAATCTGTGATTTTAATGATAAAATATTAGCTAGACTGTAAGCATTGCTGTCTCTCCTAATCATAAACTGACCTTGATATGTTCAATTTGCTTTAGTAAGTCTTCCCTGAATTGCTGTCCCCAGTAGAATGTGAGCTTCTTGGACCTCATCCTGTAAGGATACAGCTGTATCCCTTAGGTCCAGAACTGTGCCTGGCATCTGAGAAATAGCTCAGTAAGTATCTGTGGACCGAGTGAGTACATTTTCTGAGAGCTATGGTTACAGGCAGAAGAAACCTGTCCTTCCCTTTCTTCTGGAGCCTGTGAGAAGCATCTTTCCTGGGTTACCTGGTCAACAGGAATTTATTGGAGATCTCCCTGGCCAGCACAACAGGGCTTTGTTAAATCTGCCCCTCCTTTTTTTTTTCCCCCCCCTGTTTAACTTGAATAGTGTAAGGGACAGAGAGCAAAAAAGATGAGCATTTCAAAGACCTTTAAATCAAAGTCAGCTCTGCCACTTGGCCTTTGGTGGGTCCCGTTCAATGAGAAATCCACCCCTTCCCATAAAGGTGTTATAAGATACCTCTTTCCCAAACATTTGGAGTAGAACTATAGAGTCTTTAAAGGCTAATAAAATACCAAGGTTTAAATACATTTCTGTTACTTTTCACAGCTCCGTTATTACTCTATTGTCTTTGGAGGGGCCCCTGAGGGGCTGTGAAAGGGCCTTTACCAGCAGATCAAAAGAACGGAAGTGCTGACTGGTACCTCTGGGTTCACCAGCCTGAAACAAAAGGATGGCGGCTTCCTTTCTAAGACCTGTGCCGCATCCGTGGCTACGCTTTATGTTGTTAGATCTAGATGGAGACCTGTTTGATTTGAGAGCCGGGCAGGCTTTTATTAAAAATGTGTTTTGGCTTTTATGAAGTTTCCTTACCCAACTCATTTGGTATGAATTACAGCGGCTGCTGTAGATAAACCTGCTGTCGTGACTAGGAATGAACAAAACGTGTTAGCGTGACCTATCCTACACCGAGTAGGCCATTAAGAAATGCCAAATCAGGCCATTCAGATGCCATTAGAAATATAAAACTATCCTTTGCATTTACAAAAAGCAACAGCAACAATGGCTTCTAGCAGAGTATCCTTACAATGGTATCAATCCATTTACTGATGAGAACACTGGAATTTAAGGAGATCAGGTAGTAGGCAATAAAAGGTGAACCGACGTCTTTAAGAAATCATAAACGTAAATGTATTTGATCCTGCCTGTGGAGCAGCAGGCGCTGTACTAGTTTCATTTAGTGAACTGGAGGAGTGATGAATAGGTCCTAAGAAAGGCTTTTTGGCTTTTGTTCCCACTTGGTTTTATATTTATTTCAAGTTCACCAAACAACCAAATTTAGGCTGAGCAAGAGTTCCTTGAAAAGCAGGGCCAGATATGGACCCAGGAAGCCTGGGCATTGCCTGCGCCCCTTGCTGTCACCAACTAAGCTATTTGTGAATTTGGGCAGTAAATAGCTCTTTAGGCCACAGTTTCCTTTGCCTAACTAATTCTAAGTTATTATTCTTGTCTGACCCTATTGTATAATGAATTTTTTTTTTTTTTTTTTTTTTGGTACGCGGGCCTCTCACTGTTGTGGCCTCTCCCGTTGCGGAGCACAGCCTCTGGACGCGCAGGCTCAGCGGCCATGGCTCACGGGCCCAGCCGCTCCACGGCATGTGGGATCTTCCCGGACCGGGGCACGAACCCGCGTCCCTTGCATCGGCAGGCGGACTCAACCACTGCGCCACCAGGGAAGCCCTATATAATGAATTTTTTAAGAAACTGATTTGTAAGAGACGTTCAGTGGCTTTAAATATCTTTTTTTTTTTTTTTTTTTTTTTTTTTTTTAGTTTTGATAACATTTATTTGCTTAAAGAGACTTTTCGGTGCACAGTATTTAGTGGATACCATATAAACGCTGCCTAAATCAGTGGAAACATTGTTTGGCTAATATTAACCAAAAAGTAATTTCTTTAAAGTTTAGACCATATTTCAGAAAAAGAAATGTAATCCATGATGGTAAGATTGTCCCTTGATGTTACAGATGATGAGGAAGTAGGTATATACCTTCTTCCAAAATGTTTTCTAGCTAATGCTGTCTTACTGTTCAAATGTAAAAAACCCATAGGCAACTGGTGTATTTTATAGGCTTATGAATACCAGAACTTACTAACAGGTTGATCAGCAAGCTTTACAGTTTGCTTTAAAAAGTGTGAGAGCTTCCTAATAGTGGAGAAATACTTCCCAGTTTATGTGTTTTTAAAATGTGAATCTCATCAAGAAGACCTAGGATGGATTTTTACCAAATGAAGTGTGGTACGACGGTAAACTTCACAGCACATTTTATTAATTCATATGTAATATGGCAGAATGAGTGGCTACTGAAAACAGCAAAGCGAGAGAATATTTCTCATTCAGAGTATCTCATTTTCCATTATTAATAATTAATAGAGCTTTTCATTTTTAAGTGTCACTACTGACAGTGCCAGTGTGCTCAGCAATAAGCGATTACAGAATGTTATTTTAAGGTAATGGTGTTCCCAGTAACAACAAAAGTCAGAGGATGGGCAGGAAACACTCTTATTATCAGATATGGGCACCATCCTGAAACAGACAGAGGCTTTGTGGATTGTTCCCCAACTATTTGCACACGACTCTAATGCAGGTACCTAGAGCAAGCATTTTATGGTGTTCAAAAGCTTGAAAAATTTGTTGACGGTGAAAATTGCTAAACCCTTACATGGACTGATTGTTTTAGCTGTTAAAATGCCGACGGTTCACTGTTACCTGCTTGTGTTGGGGCAAGAATCTGGATATTGGTAGACTTGCCTATGGGAAAGCATTTGCTTCACTGAGGCCGCCTTGTTTGATCTGAGAATTGTTTGAGAGTGAGTGTGCGGGGTGGAGGATGTCACGAAAGAATTCCATGAGGAATGCTCTGTCCTTTGACAGAGAATTCAGGGCTGTTATGGGGGAATGTGCAGGGTCAGGCATGGTCTGGGTTGTCATCATACTGAGGTATGAAGGAGATGTGCTAAAACAAGCAGTCTTTCTTTCTCTGTTTCCTGTACTTGGAACTCTCCAAATTTTGGATAATAATAGTTCTGTTTTAGCCAGATAATGTAGGATGGTTTGTGGGTTCGGGTAAGACCTGTGTGACATGACCTTTGCCTTCTGATCTAAGAGATCTGACACCTAACATCACCATCATTCTCCTTAAAATAGATATAAAACATATGTACACTGTTCTTTCCCAAGGAGACAAGTGTTTTCCCAGTAAAATATTTACCATTCATTAATTTTTCAGATGCTCGTGTGTTTTTTTGCCTTTTCTTTTTTTCTTTTTTTGGTTTTGAGGTATACCAGTTGTATGTATAAAATGTATAACGCTTAACACATAAAATATGAATGTTCTGGGCTCTAAAGAATTACATAGGAAGTAGTGCATGTGATAGAACAGATTTTGGAAATGTGCTTTGAGGTTATAAGATCTTGGAGAGCTGTCGTTTGGGAAGATACTTATCCCTGGGGGTGACTAATGGATTTCAACGGATGGCAACTCATGTTAATTGGTAGTGGCTTACTGAATGCTGTGTTGAGAAGGATTCTGAGGACTTTTGAATTCAGTGGGAAAGAAGTCTGTTTCTTATGTCCGTCACAGGCATCAGTCTTGTCATTTGTTTTGCCATTCCTGGTTTATATACTCCTCTGACATGAGACTGAGCAGGGATTTAGTATAAACCACTATTTAGATGGGTTCTGAACCAATGTTTGAAAATTAAATCAAGTCCAAGAATTAAGTCAATCAGAATTTAATCTTTGTTGAGCTCTTACCACATGCTACCTGCTGTGAAGAAAACAAATATGCAAAGTTAAATTGAAAGGTAAGACACTGAATGGTGGGGAAGGGTCAGATAATAATAACTGCTGAGAGAATTAGGAAGAGAGTCAGGGATGGCGAAGGGGAAGCCATCCCTGCAGGGAGAGATGGTTTTATAAAAGCAAAGGTAGCGAGCACAGAGTGTAGCCTTTTCAGAGCAATGTGAGGACTCCAGCCTATTTGGAAAGATTGTGATTTGGAGAAGATGGGAGCCACCAGCTGGTAGAGGGCCTTAGAAATGGCTTGTTTTCATGGTTTTCTTCTTCTTGCTACTTTGTTCTAGACTACAGGTCCCTAGAAGATAAGCGACTGGTTATCAGTCACCTTTTCATCAGTGATTTATTAAGCGGTCCACCATATGTCAGGCACCATCTTAAGATGACAAGACTTGGTTTGGACTCTGGCCTGGAGGATTTTTTGGAGTGGAGTAGGAATAGGGAAGGAAATGTCTACCAATTCATACCTACGGGCCTTTTTAAGGAACTCATTGTTAGCTCCATTGTACAGAAGAGAAGACAGAGGCTCAGAAATGCTAATTTGCCTGAGGTCACCCAGCAGAGCTGGATTAGCATCTAGGTCTTTTTCCGCACTTGAATTCTGGCTTCTGTTCGCCAGAGTTCTTACAAGTGCACTTTGATCAAGTGCTATATTTATGGGCCTTTTTATTTAATTTCTCCTTTGCCCAGAGCTAGGAGATAGCATGTTCTTATAGTTCCTTTTGAAAGACATTTAAAGTGAGCATTTTTAATGAAGCATAATATGCATACCAAAAAAGTCCACAAATCATAAATATTCAACCTGACTAGTTTTCGCAAAGTGAACCCCTTATAACCACTACCTAGAGGAACTGAGTGCATTTCACTTATTTAAAGTGAGTGGAAATTGACCATGAGATCATTCATTTTTGCACGTTTCCTCTTTCTCCCTCTCTCCCTCCTTCTTCCTCTTCTATTCCTCATTTCTCCTAGGCCCCTCTCCTCTGCCTCCTTTTTCCCCCCATTTCCTCCAGGCGGAAGTGCTCCCTTGAACTTCTTGATCCCAGAACTTTGTCCCAAAGGACATCCTTGAAACCAGCTGGTGGGTTGGAGGGGATGATGCCTGTCTTTTGGGAATCACATCAGCTATAGAGAAGGAACATGAGAAGTGCCAGCAGTGTCGAGTGCTGATTTAATTCTATTCAAGCCACTTTCTCATATACCTAGAATGTACCAGGCGCTGTGATATTTTAAAGAATATATCCATGCCAATCTTCACAGATCTACCCATTTTGCATACAAAGACACTAAGATTCAGAGGTTAAGCGACTTCTGCAAAGTTACATACAACCGAGTAAATGGTAGATTTCTTTACACTCATCCATTTTTCTTTAAAATGCATCATAGCTGCCTGCTTTTACCTTCACTCTTTGCTAAACTAAGCTTGCATGACTAAAAATAAAACTAAATTAGCGAAAAAGGGCCTAGACACACCAGGTTTGTTACAGGAACTGCTTTTTTGCCTCCCTTTCTTTTTTAGAATAAGAACTCTGATTCCAGATAATTGCAGTCCTGGAAATAGGACAGTCTCATATTTTGAGAAGCTGTTCTCACGTTTCCAGATCTCTGTAAGAGCCTGTCTTTGCAGGCTTGTTTAGTTATACTGTTGGCTTAAAGCTGATGCAACTGGTTTTCTTAGAACCAGAAGTTCCTGAAGAGATATGAACAAGATAAATCAGCTTTCTTTGTGTCATAGTTAGTTAAAAAAACAAATTCTAAGAACCTCAGGTCAATTACTGTCCCTCGAGTAACCCATGTCCCTAGGAAGTATTTTAAATGCCCTTTGAATGATACAAATGCAGTTCAAGAGAAGGGCATTATTTAAGAATTTGTTTACAACTTCTGTGATTAGAACAACTCTTACAGTTTGACTTTTTTTGAGGTGAGAGTCTCCTTTATTATTTTTAGTTCCTTCTCATGCCTTTCCAAACCCAGGAATACTTACATGTTGGGATTGAGCCTGTCTTTAGATTATCGATTAGAGGTGCCATTTAATTTGGTATTTCGACAAAGAGTGTCTTATGTCAAGTGTGTTAAGACTGACTTCTCTGTGCAAGCAAGTGTCCAACAAGGAGGAGAAGAGAGTTTCAGTACAGGTCGTTGGAGATTGAAAATAACTTTTTACACTGTATGACTCCTTTCAAGAATGCCATTTTGATTCATGTTTAGTTGAATCTGTGATAAATCTTTGTTTCCATGTTTTCTGAGAGTCAATTCTAACTCGGGGGTGATCTGGGAAATTTCTAAAATGCTCTAATATATTCATAATAAACACAGTTTTTAAAGTGAAAAATGAGAGTATTTGCTTTCGTCTCATCAGGGAGTTTGGGCTCATCAAGGGAGTGTGTTCTGTTGGTATCTGGGGAATCCTTGGAGCTAAATCAACACCCTCTCTCTTCCCCTGGTCCCTTCCTTAATCTCTTCAGGAATACTGGAGTTTTTGCCTTGACAACTTCCTACTGCTTCTTCCCTTTAGTTTGAGCCTTCAAATATACCTGAACATAATAAAACACTCCCCAAATAGGTGAATATCGGAAGGCAAGATACATGGTTTGATGCTTTCTTTGTGCAGGGCATGGTTTCTAGACAAACACAGTGTCGTGTTCATATTAAGAGCTTAAATAAATATGGATGGAATGAATGAATGATTTGTGACAGTGAAGATTGTGTATCTCAGTAGTGATGTACACTGATCCTGGATCCATCTCTCTTGTTTGTAGAGTTAAAAAATGGACTTTCCTTTATACGTTTAGAGATTTGATGGAAAAATCAAGGAACACCTAAGGGGTTAAAGAAAGAGATCCCTTGCACCCAGATTGTAGAGTGTATCTGTAAGGTCCCTCTCCCTGTCTGGCAATAACAAGGACTCTATTTAAAGATTTGTGTGCTAAATCAAGAAGCTGAGAGGCTTCTTGACCATAATAGAGGAGAAAGGAAAACATGAGTGGGAGAAGATGCAAAATGCATTGTTTCACCCACGGGGTCTCCCCCCTCCTCTTTGCGTAGGGTGACTGGAGGCTGTAGCAGGCTATTGTAGTGTTTTCTCGATATGTTTTGCCATCTCCTTTGCTGGGGAGCTAAGTTATCATAACAGCACATGGCCAGGTACTCTAAAAATCAACGCTCTGGTCTTGCTAAGCAGTGCCCTGGAGAATGCTGGACCCAACCCTGCTAGATCTCATTTACTGCAGATCAGAATTCCGGCTTCACTGGGACTTCTTACTGGGTCCTCTGGGCTTCCACACAGGACTGAGTCGTTGCAGAGTTTACACAGCGTCTGCCTCGGTAGGAATCAGAGGATGCTGCCAATGGCATAGGAGGCTTTGGGGTCAGACAGACTTGTGCTGGAACCATGGATATTCTGCTCATTGGCTGTATGTCCTGAATGTGTTATTTAACCTCTGGACCTCATCAGTAAATCTGGGCAAGGTATTACCTACTTCCTAAAGCAACAATGACTTGAGGACAAGTAACTACCAATAAATAATAACTACTAGTTCATACTAAGATAAACGTTTACTTTTCTTCTGCTTTTCCTAACCCCTCGGTCTAGGAGCCATCAAATCTGTTGCGGAGAGGAATCACACAGGGATTGTGAGAGCAGGGGGCTTGGAAACAGCAGACCGTGTCGTGGAGGTTGGCTCTCCAGCTAACCTAGGTGTCTGCTGTTGAGGTCATTCACCTTGGCCGCTGCAAGTCAGCAGTATATGGTGGTTTTCCCTGTTTGTCAGTGATGGGAGTGATTGCAGGGTAGATTGGATTCCTACCCCAGAACTAGACTTGCGGGGAAGACCAGCCTACAACAATGAATTTCATGGCATCAGCCACAGCGCTCAGCCCTGTATCCCAGCCATTCTGTGTCTTGAATTGGAATGAACTCAGTAAACAACCATGCCCAGGTATTCTCTGCCACACAATAACAATACAGTGCAATTGTTTTGAACTTGCTTTTAAAAACAAAGAGCTTCCTCATACGCTTTTTATGTGTGAGAAGTCTACACCTGTTATCGAATCCTGTGCCTTTGGAGAATCACGGTGCTGATGTTGCCTTAGCAAACATTGTTCTGCCTAGCTGGGTGCTTCAAAACCAGCGCCTAACTCAGGTGTCATCTCTGGCCGTCTTTCTTCATCTCCAGGTGGGACTTCCTCCCCCTCATGCTCCTATAGAACACGTCTCTCAAAGCGCCCGCCACATTGTGTAGAAATGAATGGGTTATGTGTTGGCTTATCCTGATAAGACTTGAGGCCCGTGAAGGCGAGGACCTTCCTGGAGTCGTGGTGCATCTATCTCCTACGCCAACACCTGTCATGGAGCGGGAAACTTGGTCCATTTTGCTGTGATTGACCTGAACTTCACCAGTGCATTTAAGGGCTTTCTTCTTCTTGTAACTCCAGTTTGAATTTAGACTGTGTCTTAGGGAGTGCACCCAGAGCACAAGGTAAGATATTTTGACATAGAGTGTTCTATGCTCAGATTGCCACGTAGAGGGGACCACTCCCCTCACACATATGCTTTTCTGATTCTCTAACCCCAAAAGGAGGCATCAACTACAAAATCCCGACAGCTGATAAGCTTTGATTTTATGCTGGTTGCATGTATCTCGCTGCTTCTTCAAAACACGGGCCTGTGTTACCTCTGAGACATCATCTTTGGTCTCCCCCATCCCTCTAGATTGGATTAATTGATTTATGTAGCTATTGAACACACGCTGCCTCAGAACACTTGTGTTTTAACCCAGTAGGAACCCCAGCTGATCCTTTCGAAAGCAACTTTTACGAGAAACTGATGCCCTGTGAACACGTCAGCGAGCTCGTCTTAGAGCAGCTGCAGACTCGTTTTTGAGATTGCCTAATTATTTATGCACCCAGATCGCACTCCTTTCCAGTGATAGGCTGAGACTGAGCTGACTCTTAAATACTGGAAGATATGCTATGAATGCTTTATTATTAAAATAGGTCAATTTTCTATTATGTTTCCCCAAATCTTAAAGCTAGCATTAGAAAATTCTATTTCTGCCAGCTTCTACAGATGCAAAAGTGTTCTTTCAAAAACTCGCTTTTTAGTGTTTGCAGATGTGAGCACAACGTATCTCACTGTCAGTTTAAAATAAGTGTGTGTATGGGGGGTGTGTTGTGTGTTTAGACAGAGAATGTAAATTTCATCCCAGTAAGTGCTTATTCTGAAGACCATCTTCTCTCCAGTGTAAACGTGTGCTTATCAGTATGGAGTAAATGTAGTCCAAAAAAATAGGAGAGTAAATGGCCTTTTATTCAAATTGTGTGGTTTTTTTTAAACAATAGTAAAAGCTTTATTTATCAATCACTTCATTTTTCTCCACCTACAGATTTGGAGGGTAGGAAAAGAAAGCATTTGGGGGCCAGTTTCTTGAATCAAAACAAATCAGGAATTGGCAACACTGTAGTTTCCTGACTATTTACCGACCTGATTGGTATCATTTTCTGAGCTTGGGAGAGCAGTATTCATTCATTTTTATTTTACTTCTACAGACTGAGTTTAGTAGCTAATGTGGAAACCATCTACCATAAATAAATTGTTGCAAGATAACAAACAGAATTGGAATTCGTGCTTACATTTGCCTGGGTTTTTTTTTTTTTTTTTTCTTTTTCCTCCCTTCAATCCAGCTCTGTCTGGAAAGGCCTGTAACATTTTTTTCAGGATGTTGAATGTTCTAACTTAAAAAGTTTCATGCGGCCTTCAGCCGTTCACACGTTTTACGAAACCCACAAAGCTGGCAGAGAGGGAGGGAATTCGAATTCGACTTGACATAGAGGCATAACTTAACAATAGCAGAATCAAAAAAGATGTGATTAAAATCACACCTCCGAATGTGAGGACACTAAGATTCTGCTAAACAGACTGCATTTCCGAGCCACCTCTATTGAATTCAGCATTTCCGTGGCTTTAAAGTCCCTAACCCCTTCTGTCCAACAAATTTGCAAGACTGCAGCTAGAAAATAGAGCAGATGTTGAGAACATCCTCAAGATGGCTTTGTCTGGGACAGTGTGCCTGGCATCCCCTAGGGAGGCACTTCCTCCAGAGAACTGGCTCCCCACACATTGCTTCTGAGAAGGAAATCAGAGGAGAGACTCCAGAATGGAATCATGGAAGTACGCTTGCATGTACTTGGCTCATCTGAAACTTTGGTTGTAAAACCTAGATACCTCCACTCTTGGTCTTTCTCCTCACGATATGGCTTCGTGGGGAGACAATAGGGTGTTGTGCTTTGGAGTCGAGACAAATTCGGGAGCCCATTCTTGGCTTGGCTTCCTGGGTAAAATGACTTTACTTTTCACCTATAAAATGGGTATATCAACAGCAGTAGCCACTCAGAGACCATTTCCTTTGTGCCAAGCCCCACGCTCAATATTATTCTTACAGCCACCCTAGGAGGTAGCTTCTTACATTCAAAGAGTAGCGAACTTGAGGCTTAAAAATACCAGGCGACTGGCCGAGGTGACACTCTCGGAATGTGATGGATGTAGCACGTAAGATCACCACACCCTATTACGTGGTGACGAGCTACTTTGGAAATCAGCTCCACTCAGGTGGGTGATACGTGTGCCCTGTGCCCTGCTGGATACGGTTTAATCTTCTCGTTTCTCTGTTGGGGGGTTTTGACAGGCTGTAAGTGACAGGCGAAAAAGCCACATGCCGCTAGTTTTGTCTACTGTGGAGAGAACAGCTAGTCCCGGCTGAACTTTTTTTAACTGGCTGCTGCTTTGGTGCCGTAGAAACACAGTGTCTTCCCCGTTGAAAAAGTATAATGTGGTAGCCCAGCAGGACTGGAAGAGTTGCCAAGTGAGGGCACTCCGGGAGCAGGGAGGAGACGGAACATCGTCCTCGAAGGCATAAAATCTTTTCTTTTGGATTCCACTCTGCTGCTGTGTAAGGAGCAGCAGGCGGGGAGGGTAGAGAGGAGGGTTCCTGGAGCAGCAGAAATCCTTGTGGAAAACCTTTTTTTAATCTGGATGACGGCTTGGTAATGTAAGCGGTGAGAGTTGGCATAGGAGTGAAAACTGTAGGATTAATGGCCTTGAGCCTAATTCCCTGATACCTTTTAAAAGGCCAGCTAACCAGATGGCTTTCTCCTTTTGCTCCAGTATACTCTGTCCCATATCCCGAGGTGTTTTTGTTTGTTTGTTTTTTCTTTTCGCTTCAGCCATTTTTTAACCCCTTCTCTGAATCTGAATTTTACCATCAAATATGTGTCAAAGAGAGAGTTGTAGGTATGTGATCATACGCATCAAAGATGCTTAGATGTTAATATCCTAACGAGAAGACTGTCATAAAATATGAGATGGTTATTTGCATTACAAAGTGATCTGGGATTTTTTTGGGGGGTGCAAATTTTTTAAAATGTGGACTGTCACTGGCGTGGCTCTCTGCACGCTCACACGCACGTACATTCCTGCATATATGTGTGTGAATGTGACTTTCCATTTAAACCCTTGGAATATGCGTTTTCTTATGGAAGGAAGAATAAAGCCCAACAAATGTTACCAATTCTTGTGGATGTTCCAGACACAATATAAATGCAGGACCCTCCTCATACCTTAAAATCTTACTGCTTTACCCAAGTGCCCATCTAATGTCGGGCTGAAACCCATGGGATCTGTAAGACAGGCAGCCCAGGGTAGCGTAAACAGCTGTGTCTCGGCATGTCCGTGTGAACCCCTACAGGTGTAAGTGTAGAGGCAATGAGCATTACTTCGGGTGGGTGCGAGTGGAGGCGCCAGACAGGAAGCAAAAGGAGCGTGACTGACTCCAGCAAACAAGAACTTGATTAGTGTTTCCAGCATGAAACCTTTGAAGTGGGTCAGCAGGAAAAGAAGGAAAGGCAAAGCAGCCAGACGCGGGAGATTTCTTGTTGCCTCGGTTATTCCGGGGGACTCTGGAATACCAGTCCCTATTAGTGTGGTGGGTAAACGTTCTCATTATTTGCTGTAATTTGCTTTATTATTGGAAGGTAGTTAACGACACTGACATTTTCATATAACACTCAGGCCTGAATGGGTCTTAAGGACATCCCTCCAGTCTTGCGTGAAGTTGTTTACTGGTTGATTGTTGAGGGCTGGAAACCACTTCTGGTTCGCTCTGGCTGTGAGTGGACTCTGCTGGGCCCACTACATTTTGTAATCTGATTGCATTGACCATGCCAGTCAGATTGGCTTGATTCTTTCCGCCCTAGACTAATGCCTGGCCGGGGGCAGGCACTCAGTAATGATAGCGGTGATTACAATATGCATTAACCAAAACATGGGAGCCTTTGTGTAACTCTTGTCGTCATGACTGGTTTATGTCCATAGACAACATCTGATATTTAGGGAGTGGGGTGCTTTTCCCAAATCACAGATAAACCTCCACGTAGGACTCTATGAGAGCCGAGCCAAGCCAGCCAGGATGTTATCAAATCGCTCCCTGTGGGACTTCCCTGGTGGTCCAGTGGTTAAGACTCCACGCTTCCACTGCAGGGGGCACGAGTTCCATCCCTGGTTGGGGAACTAAGATCCCACATGCCATGTTGCGCGGCCAAAACAACACCAACACCAACAACAAATCGCTCCCTGTAACTTCACAGCCTTCCTTGGTTTACAACCATTTTGATCATGTCATCTCAGATTTCCCATCAACAGAGGATTAGTTCACCCACCCAGAGGTTTTGCCAATTTGATACAGCAAGCCCACGAAGCTTCTAGACATTGCATTCACTGGTTGATGCTTGATCCAGTCTTCCTGTTTAGATTCAGTTAAACGTTCATATTTACACGTTTCCATGTTTATTTTTAGCTCCCTTCTCCATCACTTCCTGTCGTTTCCCTTGGCATTCCTCTCCCCTCCGCAGATGCAGTGCGGGGATTAAACTGGACGCCATGATAAAAGAGGCAGCACCCCTTGGAGCGTTTTTCTTATAATGCACTTAATTTGCCCCAGTCAGGATCAGCCGAGGTCTCTTTAACGACAAGGGACAGAAGTGGCAGCCTTGGGGAGGAGACACGTACATTGTCCGGTCTGTGCTTTGAAACAGGGCCCTGGTCATGGTGGGAAGGATAACTAACTCAGAGTCACTTTACGTTCATTCCAGACAGGAACATATTTCTCCTGTATTACTTACAAAGGACTTGGAGGCGGGAATGAAGGCAGCAGGCAGTATTAGGAATGTAAGTACAGATAGGGCTGTCGTCTTTGTGTTTGTCCCTCTGGCTGGATGCTGTTAATTTTAACAGCATTGTGAAAAAAGGATAGAATTGGTAACCTTGTGCTGCAATCGATTGCTTTGCTCTCCTTCCTGCCAGCCTCATCCAGAACTCCAGCCCGCCCGCCATGGAGGGAGGGAGTCCGAGAGGCGTTTACTGCTCACTGTCTGCTCTCAGCAAACGTGAACCAGAAGTACAGCAACGTGGCGAGAGTTTTACGGCTTCAAAGTGTGGTTAGTTCCATGCCGAGGTGAGAGCAGAAGGCACCAGGGATTAGGGACAGGCTCAGATGTTAGGCAGCACTGTGGGGATTGATCGGCCCGCATGAGTGCCAGTCTCTTGAACTGATGTTGCTGTACCCCAGGGAGGTCAGCCTGGAAGCTTCTTGCCTCACTGCCCGAATTCCATTTGCACCCAGCAACCCTCAGAGGATCCCAGAGACCTTTTGTTTCTTCATGCCGTTCTCCCTGTAAGCGTCCCATATGGCCCTGGCATGGAACAGGTGGATCTAACCCCGCGGTATTAACAACATGGCTTTGGTCGTTCTCAGAGACCTTTGCTTCTGTCCAAATGGCTTTTCTGTGCGGCCTCTCTCGAAAGATTAGAAAACGCTAATGTTTTTCCTTTTACTCCATCATACTTCTGCTCTTACTTATTTAGCAGAAAGTTCACATAGATAAGAAAGATGGTATATCATAGACATTTTTGTTCTGAAAGAAATGACCCCCTCGACGAAAGAGGAAAGAAGAGTATGTCAACCATCCATCAATCCATGCTCATTTTTAATATAGACAGACAAATACATATACATACATATAAATATCTACACATATGTATATATGCATATGTGTGTGTGTATAAATGTGGCAATAATGTGTCAGATACTATTCCAGGAATGTCCAGAAATGAAGCAGGGAACACAGTTTCAAACACAGAAGATTATGAGACTTCCCTGGTGGCCCAGTGGTTAAGACTCGGCGCTTTCACTGCCATGGGCCCGGGTTTGATCCCTAGTCGGGGAACTAAGATCCCACAAGTTGTGTGGCACAGCAAATAACAACAACAACAACAGAAACAGACTCACAGACTTAGAGAACGAACTCATGCTTACCAGTAAGGAAGGGTTGGGGGTAGGGATAGATTGGGATTGACATGTACATGTACTGCTATCTTTAAAATAGATAACCAACAAGGACCTGCTGTATAGCACAGGGAACTCTGCTCAATACTCTGTAATAACCTAAATGGGAAAAGAGTTTGAAAAAGAATAGTAGCCAAATAAATAACTAAATAATAAACATAGAAGATTATATTTTGGAATAACACGGCTCCAGCCAAGCCCCTGTCCACCCTCCCAAATGTGCTACTTCTGCTGTCTTCCCATCAGTAAAAAAGCAAGTCAACTGTCTCTTAATTTGCTCAGGCCAGAAACCTTGATCTTGTTCTTGACTCCTTTCTTTCTCTCCTAAACCACATCCAACTCACCAGAACATCCTGTTTGTTGTAGCTTTGGGAGACATCCAGAATCCATCCACTTCTTATCTCCACGGCTTCCTTCCGCGTCTCAGCTATGGTCACCTCCCACATGACCCTTGCAGTGGCCTCTTAGTGTGTTTGGGCTGCCAGAGCAAAATACCACATACTTGGTGGCTTCTTAACAACAAACATTTATTTCTCACAGTTCCAGGGGCTGAAAGTTGGAGGTCAGGGTGCCAGCATGGTTGGGTGAGGGCCCTCTTCTGACTCACAGGCTCCTTGCCGTGTCCTCACGTGGCAGAAGGGGCAAGGGAGCTCTTGGGTCTCTTTACAAAGGCATTCATCTCATTCATGAGGGCTCTGCCCTCTTGATCTTATTCAACTTTCAAAAACCCCACCTCCAAATACCATCACATTGAACACTAGGATTTCAACAAAAATTCTGGGGGGACACAGACATTCAGACCACAGCAGTCACCTAATTATCCTCCCTGCTCCTTCCACCACCTTTGGCCCACTGCCAGTTCTTCTCCACCCAGCAGCCACCAGAGGAAACCTTTTAAAAGATAAGTGAGCTCTTTCCCATCCTTTGCTCACAATCCTTAATGGCTTCCCATCTCACTCACAGTAGTGTCCACATCCTCTCCCTGGCCTACAAGATGATGTCTGATGTCATCTCCTAACACTTCTTTTCCTCACTTGTCTCCCAGTTGACACGTATTCTCCGAACAGCAGTGGCAGTAGTAGAAGTGGGAGTAGTAGTAGAAGTAATTTTCTTACCAGACTTAAGTTGGCTTTTGCTGGCCAGAATCCTCCCATCAAAAGTATCCTTATAAGATCACTTACTTTGGGTTCATGTTTTTTTGACCACAAGCTACCCATAGTCCTTGCTTGGCCCTGCAATAAAACTTTCTCTGCTCCAAAAAAAAAAAAAAATCACTTACTTTGGGCATTTTCCTAGGTGGGTACATTTGAGACCTTGTTGACATGTCCTGGAGCCTCACTTAGTAGTGGGCTGTGCAGTTTTGAGGTTACTGGGATCTTCCACCGAGTGTCCAGAGCTCAGGAGATGATTAAACTGGAAACAGAAGGCACTGTCAGGGGTCAGCCTCTGCCATCAGTGAACTCGTGCCAAGAAGGCCTCCCCTGCCCCTCACTCCTGCTCAGGACAGTGCCTTCAGCCAGGGTCCGTAGGATAGGGGAAAGCCCTTCTGAATATTTTTCTATCTCTGGATTAGTGGAAAGCAAAATAGACACTGTGGCATTTGGTGCTTCTGCTGCATACAAGAGTGCTCAGTGACTTCTTTCGACTTCCTATGAGAAGCATCTTTAAATATATTGAATCCAGGGCCATGATGTTGATCACACCCACTCTGTCTTCCTGACTTGGAGCCTTTTTTTTTTCCCCTTAAGGGCATTTCCAGCAAAGGAGTATAGCTTTCAGATTTGTAAACTGCCACCTTATTACCCTATTAGTCAATTACAGCTGCCTAAGAGCGGGTAAGTGACAGTGTGGCAGATTACAGCAATTTATTTGCCATTCTCATCTTGTTCAGCATATCATCAGGCTATTTAAATTTAATGATAAGACTTTTACATGTGTCTTAGAGCAGCTCAAGTTGTAATCAAAATGTTTAGGAAAACCTCTACTGACCTGCTTAAGTGCCGCCTCTTTCAGCATTGCTGGTAATGCCTTATCGTCATTTTTATTAGCAAAGCTGACTCTAATTAGGAGAAGCAACCTCTTTTCAAAAGAAAGTAGGGCTTTTTGGTGTGTACAGAGCTCAAGAAAGATGGTGAGGATGGACATTTCTTTACTTCGGTTGGTGTGCAAATAAGCACCAAGTAGCTAAATCTTCCTGAGAAACTTGATGGAGTCTGGGAATAGAAGAGGTTGTGGGCGTGAGGTCAGGATGTGTGTGCAGCATGGCGCTGGGAGGAGCTTGGAGGAAGGAGAGCTGTGGGTAAGGAGGAAAAAATAACTGCCCTCTGTGATGTCTGGTTCTCTTTCAAGCTAAGGGCTATCGGTTTTCTGTAGTAGTGCCTGCAGTGAAACAAAAAGAAAATCCGTATAAAAAGAAAAAGAAGTTTAATGCTTAGATAGAATCTTTGGATCTTATGGGACAGGATGAGATAGTGGAGGACCTGTTACCTTGAACTTGTTCACACCTTCAGCTTCATTGGTGGACGTGAGGGGCTGTTGTAATTAACTGAATAATGGAAAGACCTAAACCTTGGGTATACCCAGCTTATTCTAAACTTCACTATACTCTCTGGTCCTCACTGATAGTTACACACTCGCTTCATTATTATGAAGCTCTCAGGATACCGTGTCAATTGTAAGGTCAACAATACCTGGCCTCCTATGAGTTTAAGCTCAAGAGTTTAATATCCATAACCTCAGGCAAAGGTAAGGACAGGGTTTCTCAACCTTGACCCTATTGACATATTGGGTTGGGTAATTTTTTGTTATGGGGGCTGCCCTGTGCATTGTGGGATGTTTGGCAGCATCCCTGGCCTCTATCCCATGGATGCCAATAACACCCTCCCATCACCCAGCTGTGACAACCAAAAATGTTTTTAGATAGTACCAAAGGTCCTGTGGAAGGCAAAATCAGCTACTCTTGATGATTCACACTTTACGTTATCACTGGCAAATAACTCAGGCTTTTGGTGTATACTTAACAACTATGTAATGAATCTCTACTCTGTGTAAGTCAGCACAGAAGAGACTGAAATAAGATACTTTTTGTGAACAGCGTATAGTACCTGTTAGTGTAAAAGATGCATCCCAAATTTCATAGTAAATTTGGTGAGACAGTGTTTTTCATTCATATTTTAAATCATATATTCTTTGAAAGTTATTTCAAACAGTCTTCGAAGAGAAATCACTATTTTGTTATATAAAAATTGTACATTATGTGACAGAGTCTAGCTGTAGGTTTTTTCCGAGTTGGCAGAGTAATTGAATAGTCTGGGCATTGTATGTTCTCAAGCAGCACGGTGACATTGCTTGAACTTTCTTAGGCAGTTAGACCTAAAGATGATTTCATATTTTTGGCACAGTGCATTCCTTCTATAATACAGGACCATTGAATGCAAAGTATTCTTTGCACACATTTTTCTGGAGATGGATTGGGTCATTACTAGTGGAAAGAGAATGGGCTTAGGCAGCCTGCATTACTTAGTAGTTTATGGAACAGAAAGTAAGCAAGTGCTAAGTGACAACAGATGGTACCAGAATTTAAGCAAAGCACGATATCAGGGTCCAAGGTAGTCAAGGAAGGCAAAGAGGAAGAGTTGGGACTTGAGCAGGCCCTGATAGAAAGACAGAGCTTGGATAAGCAGAGAAATAGGGAAACCAAACAGAGTCCACTGGAAAGAGAGACATCAGCTTCCATCTTCCTTAGAAGCCATAGTTCAAGGGCATTTAGCTAAGACCTGAGAACAAAGAAGGGCTAGGTACCTTGGGTTCCAGCAAGCATTCAGTTTTCTTCAGACCATTTACAGCACCCTTAACTAACCCATATTGCCCTTTAGAATATATAAATGTGGTGGTGTGACTATATGTGGTGATGGCCTTTAGGATTTTGCAGAATGAGAAATATTATATTGGGCTGGCCAAAAAGTTCGTTCGGGTTTTTCCGGAAGATGTTACAGAAAAACCCAGACGAACTTTTTGGCCAACCCACTCTAACCTTATTCAAACTATTTCGCAAGCTGTTAAGCAACTAAAAACTCTGAGACTCACGCTCTCTCCATCTACAAGGATCATGAATCTATATGAATGTAATTGTATTATTTAATCTATTATTATATCATCTATTTTTATTATCACTGTAATCTTGAGATAGTTCATTACAGCATAAAATGATAACCTCCATGAAAATGACTTGACGTGTATTTCTACTAACTTAATATGTTTATATAGGTGTCACAGGTCTGCAGAATTTTTGCTTTTAGTACTCTTAAAAATAAGTATTCTGAGAAGTGGCATTATATTTGTGTAGAATAGTCTTATGTTATCAATTTTTTGACACTATCCTTCAAATTGTGGATATCTAATCAAAAAGAGAAGTCAGTTGAACAATGAGAAAGAAATTATTGAATGAAATGAATAAGAAAGGGATTGGAGATGTCCCTGAAAACATGTTTTGCTTGGTGGTAAGTCCTTACAATATTTCTGGAAGATTGAATGTAACATGGTCTTTCTTAGTAGAGGCAAGATAAAGAAACGCCTCTGAGTCGTATAAATATCATTCTGAATGAGCCTGTAGCTCTATCTAAAGAATTATTAGCCAATAGATGTCTTAGAAAATTAAGGTACGCCCTGGAAAATAAACGTAACAGTATTTCTTACACCTTACAAAGGTAAGACAAAGCTGACCACTTTTCGTGAAAAGGAAGCTTTCTTGGTTGAACAGTTAAGCAAAGATTATATTTTTTGTGTTCTCGGTAGCGTGCTTCCAGTGATTTATTTCATTCCTATTTTATAAGTGTGTAGTGGTGGCACAGAGATTAATTGACATACTCAAAGCCACAAACTAGTAAGTTGCAAAACTGGGATTCAAACTCTGGTGAAGCAACTTCAAGATCCTAAGCTTTTTTTTTTAACCGTCAGAGTTTTAACCTCTATCCTATATCATATGGTGTTTCTAACTAGAAATATTGAAACCTTTGAGTTAATTTTGCCCATTTAATCCAGGTGAGCATGTAAGAAGCCCACCTTCTGAAACTGGGAAGTGAGGTGAACATAATTGGCTTGGTCAGCTTGAACACAGAATGAGAAGACACAGCAAAAGGTAGTGACCTAGGTGTATCTACAGGGTCTTGCCCAGTGACTGGATAAATATCTAGTTTCTGTCTCTAAGGGATAAATTTCCTTCAGAATTTGACTTTTTTTTTGTGCTCAGCCAATTTGCAGGTGAATCCGTCACATCCGTTGGCATGGTGCTGGCTTAGTAAATGCGCTAAGTCAACAACCTAGCTGCTTTGTCTTTGAGGGTAGGAATGCTTCCACTCATTCTTATATGGAGGACACGATTGGTAGCCACCAAATATTTGTGGAATCAAATTGACTGACAAGTCGCTTGGGTGGTATTTCTACTAGAGCTCACGGTGAGGTGGAAAGAAACTAACACTGAAACTCGAGTGACTGGCATTCACCAGCGAACTGAATCCAGTGCAGTAGAAGGTGGTCCATTTGGTACTATAGCCAAAAGGGTTTAGCTGCTGACACATCAAAGTAAGTTTATTCTGAAGCCAGCTCACTTGAAAGTTATAATTTTACATATAATGTTGCCATTTAGAAAAAGATCTCTATATTAAACGCCTAGTATTTAACAAATATAATCCTCTCATAACAACCTCATGAGGTGTATATTAGATCCATCATGTAACATAAAAACTGAGACTCAGAGAGGTCACACAGTTGAATGTGTACGTAGTCACACAACTTTCAACTGGTATTTGAAACCAGGTCCAATGGACTCAAAATTTTAAGTTCATTCTACCATTCCTGGCACTGGATTAGGACCAGGGGGGGTCATTACATCAGCTAACTCTTCAGTCTGAAAAGTATGTTGATGCGTAGTCTATTCCTTGACACCATTTTCTGAACTTCGGGTAGCTTTCCAAATCCCCTATTTGTAGCTGTGTTTTTAGATTCATCTCTAATGTAGCACTCAAGGGAAAAAAAAAAAACCTCAGCAGACCCCGCATTAACTGGGAAGCCCCTTCTGTGTTGCATTTCGATCTGTTTAAGCTGAAGCTGATGAGCACTTTTTTTTTATTCTTAAATTTATTTATTTAGGGCTGTGTTGGGTCTTCGTTTCTGTGCGAGGGCCTTCTCTAGTTGTGGCAAGCGGGGGCCACTCCTCATTGCGGTGTGAGGACCTCTCACTATCGCGGCCTCTCTTGCTGCGGAGCACAGGCTCCAGACGCGCAGGCTCAGTAGTTGTGGCTCACGGGCCTAGTCGCTCCGCGGCATGTGGGATCTTCCCAGACCAGGGCCCAAACCCGTGTCCCCTGCATTAGCAGGTGGATTCTCAACCAGTGTGCCACCAGGGAAGCCCCTGATTAGCACTTTTTGGAAAGTGAATCTGAATCCTTGTGCTAATCAAGGGAAATTGAGCCACGTTGTTACTGTGGAAAGCTGGAGAGAAGAATGGATGTAAGGGCAAGTTTCTTTTTTATTAATCATACAGCATATAGCTTGGTGCCACACCTACCCCCTTCCCTAACAAACACCGCTCCTGAGTGCTTATTTAATAAAGCAACCCAGCAGGTGAATATTTAAGTGTTAGTGGAATTCAGGTAGTTTCAGTTCAGTGCAGTAGAGAGAACAGAGGAGAATTTGGGGGTGGGGCCATGTCCAGCGTGCTATTAAAGGAAAGTGTGCAGGCTGGTAGACATTAATGACACATCGTAATTTTGAAGCATGATGTGAATTGGCTGTGTGTGTTTCCTGTAATTAGCGGCTGTTCATCTTTGGGTGGTGTTTTCAGATGTAGGTTTTGTTATTATTCAGGTACGGTGAGGCCCACAGATCAGGAGATGATTGCTGTTGAAAAGATAATTTGTTATTGACGGTTCCCAAGGGGTGGGGACATGCCTTGCCACTCAGGGCCATGTGGGGAAGCACCCGGGTTGGTTAGGAGGGAGAGGGAACAAGGGGGAAACGAGACAAGAGTTTTCTGTTGTGGTTTTGGTGGGAGGGAAAGGGTGAGTCAGAGTAAACAGGCTTAGGATTGGCTAGTTTGAATAATTTCAGCCAACTCCAGAGCATATGGGCTATCTCTAGTTGTCTGGTACCTGGCCCTGGAGTGATTAGGGCCCGGGAATAGTGGCATAGGGTATAAGAGCCTAATAGAGGAGGGCGTTGGAGGTGTGGGTTCTGGGCTGATTGTTTTACTGTCTCTAGGAATTAGCTAGCTCTGGGAGGGGCAATCCCTCCAGTGTCCGCCAGGTCCCAGATGCCAAAAGTACCAGCATAAAGATGTGCTTCATACAGGTGGTATGAAGCTCACTGCTCCTTGTATCAATACATCTGGTGTTGATGACTGCATCTAAGAAAAACACTCATCTACCTCTGCCGCCTCCACGTAGGTACAAATGCCAGCAGCTGTGCAGGCCGGGGGTCGACTTGACTTGCAGCTGATTTCATTCTTTACCAAGCAACGACACCAAAGAGGCCCTTGCTGATCCCTTCCCCCCATCATTTTTCTCTGGGGGCTCTTGGGGATATGAGACTCCTCTTTGTCTTCCTGTTACCTGCTATGGAACAAGGATTGATGCCAAGGAACGGGGTGGAGAAGAGGGAGGGAGGTATATGCTAATATTTAGTTTCGTTTATTTCACGCTTAAACAGATTTAAGGAATTTTCAGAGCAGAATCTTGTTTCAAGTATATGGCCATTTTTCAATTAGAGTCACTTATTAACCTCTACTTCCATGAGCAGAAGCTCCTGAGTCTCTCTGAAGACACAGAGCAAAGATCTCCTTCCTCCCTCCAACCCTCTCAAAATCCCCAGTGCTACTCCTAAGCTGGCTGAGAGGCTGTAAAGCTCACAGTTGTGAAGACAGAAGCAGATGTGCACCTTTATGGCATGAAAACTTTGATGTCATCTTACGGAGAAACTACCCTGTGTAATTCAAAATTTTAACATTCTAGTCTGACTGCAGTTTACCTGCTAATGCTGTGAAAGTAGCGTCTGGCCCAGACTCCAGCTGGTCTGTGGTCTCTGAAAAGACAACCACGTAAAGCCCTTCACATAGCTCCCTGCCCTTCAAAAGACCTCTCCAGGGTGTGCTCCATTGAAACCATTGCTTAGGTAGGGGACTTTCCTGAGGATAGCTCTAGTTTGGGTTTGTCTAGTTGTGTACTGTCAAGGTAACAAGGGATCTCAGAAAGCTAGAAAGAGAAGTGGTATCAATAAAAGTGCCTTTATTATTTTTTTAATAGATCTTTATTGGAGTATAATTGCTTCACAATACGGTGTTAGTTTCTGCTGTACAACAAAGTGAATCAGCCATATGTATACATATATCCCCATATCCCCTCCCTCTTGAGCCTCCCTTCCCCCCCCATCCTACCCCTTTAGGTCATCACAAGAAGAGGGACTGAATTGACTCAAGCATCAGCTCCAGCCATTCAGAATTGCCAATTGGTCTTTCACAGCTGTGATGATTTTGATGAGCTTTTATTGTTGCTTTCACTGGCAGCACCAGCCAGGGGCAATGAGGATAAGCCCTTGTCTGGTGAAGAGCAATTCCTGTGATTATCTGTGAGTGAGTTGTAATCTCAGGAGTGGTGGCACAAAGGCCACATAGAAGTTTATAAAGGAAGTAGAAGTTGACTATGAGCTGATGCCAAACAAATGAAACCTTGAGTTGATTTTTTTTTTTTTCCCAAATGCTGGGTACCCAGGACCACTTTTAAATGTTTCTAGTACTTAAAAGGAAAATTCAAAATCACATCAGTAAACACCCCTTAAAAAAAAAAATATATATATATATATATATATAGTGATTGAAGACAACATGCATGCCTTTGGAGTGGGTTAACTGGGTTAGAACCCTTCACTGAATATTGAGTGTTTTTATCTTTATTGCTTTATTTCTTGATATTTCCTAGATGGCAAAACCTCTTTAAAAATTATAATGTGTCATGCCATATCATATTTTTATACCCAGAGCACCTAGCACACGGATAGGCACAAAGGACTGATTGAGTAACCCTGCTTTAGAGGAAATGAGTTGACTTACAGAACCTCTGAAGCTGCAGAGTAATGATCCATGTCCTTTTTTCTACTCTGGGGATTTTACTGAGGCTAATTGGGAGTTGGTGGAACTGGGTATTGATTAGGGTGGAAGGTCTTAATAGCAGTGACATTTAGACAATAGGAAGTTAAAGCAGCCTGCTAGATATTGCCTTCCCCCCTGCCCCCACAAACAAACAGACAAACAAACCTGCCACTAGCCTCTTAAAATAAGCTAAATAACAACAATATAAATCCAACTCACTTGGTTTTGTCTCGTTACAATTTCCTTTATAGGCTTAGGTCTTGAGGTAAGTGTTACCTGGCAAAAAATTCCCATTAGATTTATCACTGCTTGATTTCTTAATAGTATATCTCATCGGAACAGTGTTTGGGGAGGCTACTTTATGCCAGGACAATACCAGGGAATCTCTGGAAGAAGACCTGTATTTATGGCTGCAGCAGCAACTACAGTTTGGGAGAAGCACTGGGCATGGTTTTGTGGTTTCCCTCTTTTTAGGGCTCCTCATCACTTCAACCACAAAATCACTGCCAACCTTCAGAAGGGGAAAGAAATATTGGCCAACCTACGTTTTCTTTTCTTTTTTTAATGACAAGCAGTGACTTGGGTTTTTAGAGACCAGACAGCTGAGTTGTGTTTGGAGTTCCCCAATATAGTCTTTGCAGAAATGTGGGTTGGTTTCTACGTTGCTACAGACCAGTCCTCTGCATTAGGGTTGGCCTCTGTCCTGGAACCACAGAAGTGGTTTGCTCTACCAGTTGACTCATCCTGCTTAACTTCCGTATCACCATGAAGAACCAGCCTCTCTTACCAGCCCATGAGGCTATGAGACAGTGAACGTTGAAATGAGTGGTAAAGACTGGCCAGCCTGCATTAAAACCCAAGTCATTCATTCATTCATTCAACTAGTATTTATGGAATTCCCCAAATTAGCCAGGCATTGCTCCAGAAGCTGTGGATACAGTAATGAACTAGACCCGCAGTTGCAAACTTTTCCTTTGAAGTGCAGATAGCAAATATTTTAGGCTTTGCCTTACTATTCCTATTACAGCTCTTCAACTATGCCTTTTTTAAAATTTTTATTTATTTTTGTACAGTAGTAGCCATAGCAACATATAAATGACTATTACCTGCGTTCTAATGAAACTTGATTTATAAAAATAGGTAACATGTGACCCATAGTTCACCACCCCTAAACTAGACCATAATATTCTTGCCCTTGTTGGGTGTACATTCTAGTAATCTACATTTAATTTCTACTAGGTAGTTATATTTTATGCGGAAGATATGTTCCTGAAGGCCTCACCTAATTCAAAACAAAAAATTCAAAACTTGAAAGCTTAGGTTCATTAGGTAAAAGACTCCTAAAGAGGTTAAGATGTCAATATAACCAGCAAACAAAAAGACTCATCATCATGTAAGAGTCAAAACAAAGCAATATTTTAAAAAACACATTTTTTTACTAGTTCATTATGAATAATGGTTAGTAACTATGGAATATAATTCCTAGATATTAAACATCCACAAGAAAACTAAATCATCTGTAGCTTTTGATGAATTGACCATTCCTTTAATGCTATGAAGACAAGATGGAAATTTGTCACCAACTTCAGAAATCTAAAGTTTGGGAGATCACCCCATCCCATCACGTCAAAACTACTGCAGGCTCCATAAGTCGCTTAAAGAAACAAGTCGTTTAGAAATCTGGTGAATGCAGAAAGATGGTCACTGAGTATGCTATCTTTGGTGAATTGGCCATTCACTGACTTGGTAGCTAGGCATGTTGACTTTTGGCGAAGGAACCTAGAACAGGTGAGCATGGTTCTAGGTACAAGCTGTGACTCAAAATGCTCTTTGGATGGATGGCTGCATGCATTATGAATCCATGCATGGTCAGACTTGCTCGTAGAATAGTATTAATTGTTTAAGTTAGAGAACTTCTCAGATTCCTGCATAGCAAGGGGATTTCATTCATGATTCTATATAGAGAATGTTGCTTTTGGAGTTCAAAAGCTGATTCAGTTCTAGGCCTACTTACAAGTGTCCCCCTAACATTTTATTTATAAATCGACATTTATAAAGTTTCAAACACATAGAAAAGTTGGAAGAATTGTCCAATGAACACCTATATGGCTTATGAATTTTTAATAAGTGATAGGCTCTCTGTCTCCAAAGTAAGTAAAAGGATATCAATAATGGTAACAAATCTTATTTAGGACCACATCTTTTCAGGAGTGACCAGAGACTGAAATGAACCACTTCTAGTTCTGTTTTGTGTTTCTTAGGAAAGACCACGAGATATCCCGTAGCTCTAGGTTGTACATGCTCTTGAACTTGCTCGTTTACACTTTCAAAGAGTTTTTTTTTTTTTTTTTAAATACAACCTTAGATTTCTTTAGTGTCATAGAATCACCATTGCCAAGCCTTACAGGCATTGAAATCAGCATCAAAAATTTTAATGCTGAGTACGAACCAGTGTGGCTGAATACTGAAGTTTATTTCTTGTGTTGCTAAGAAACTGGAAGGCCTGGGATGCCCTTTTGAATTGCTAAGGTATGTCTTTCCAGTGTTAGAATTCCATGTAATTGCGGCAGAATGAAAATTCGAGAGGTCTGTGTTACCCCAGCCCTGTCTCCTTCCACATGTCAGTGTAAAGTATCACGTGGGTCTCAGGAAGAATTTGCTGGCTGCAAAGTAAAATGCCATCTTCCACACTGTAATTTCTTGAGTTCCTTTTCCTTCATGTGGAAAGGAATGATTGAGGGGGAAAAGAAATTGTTTGACATCTAACCAAAGAAGGAAAAATTAGTCTCCTCTAACTTCTCCAGGGTCTGTTTTTGTTTCATTCTACAATCTGTGTGCCTCTGGTCTGGTGAGGAATTATGATGTGAAAGGGAGTTACTTCCTTTTAGAAGATTTGGTCACCATTTACTAGTAATCACAAGTTTGGGAAAATTGAAGGGCTGCAAATATTTTCTACGTCTTTCTGAGTCATCAGCTACACTAATGAATGCTACGACCAACCCAACACTGATTGTTTTGTTAGCCACTCCTGCCTGTGCGATAATAATATATTCTTGCCCTGTTGACCTCTAGCTGTATTACCTGTTTTGGCCAATGAAATGTGAGCTCAAGTCACCTGTGCCACTTATGAGGAAAAGCTTTAAGAGCCATTGAATGATTCCACCATTGTCATTGTTCCTTCTGACCTGAAGGCAGTAACGGCATCCTAGAGGCAGGCTGCCTGGGTCGCCTAGTGAAGAGCTGACGGCCCATGGCCATGTTGTTGAAAGCCATTGATGTAGGTGCTGGGGTCGTTTGTTACTGCAGCATAGCTTAGCCAAGCTGACTAGTATCCCACACTTACCATACTCTAGTGCCGGTTCATACTTCTCTGGTTCTAAAATGGATTCACTGAAAGATTGTAAACCTTCACTTGTGTGACTGTGAGAGGAATGGAGAGCTCTGGACCAATTACCTTCAGAACAATGGATTTTTCTCTCTACAGTTACAATTGTTTTCAAAATCCTCTTTCCCCTCCCCTGATTCTTCTCAAATTTGCCCTTTGAGAGTCTTTAAACTGAATCACAAGCAGCTTGTCCATCATTAATTAGGATAAAGCCTCCTTGCGGGCCAGAGTTTGGTTTCTATGGTATATCTCAAGTGCCTGGCACACAGTAGATGCTTACCGAATATTTGGTGAATGAATGAACAATAATGATTTATTTCCAGTGGGTTTCTCTTGATTTTTCTAGTGAAGCATGTAGTCAGGATAATCACATTCCTGAACTATGTTTCTGTGCCTCTAATAGAAAATCAGATTCTGGTTAATAGGTTGAATATTTCTCTTAGTAAATTAACTGATAACCACAAGATTAAATCACCAGGGGTCATGACCCCAGTTTATTATAACCAAGGTGTCATCAATTACTTGAAATACTACCTTTGCCTCCTTTGGGCGGAAAAGTTAACTTGTAGTTTAAATGAAAAAGTTGGTTATGAACCAGTAGCTTCCCAAACTAGGAGATTCTGCTTGACTTCAGTATTCCGATAACTGAACTGGACCAGAAATGAAACACATCACCATATTGTATTCATGGCCTCTCTGAGCCCCGCCCCGATTTCAGGGTGAGGGTACTTCCACACACTTAGCACATTCACTCATTTCCTCTGCTTTGTCGTTGTCAGGCTGGATTTAGGTAGCATTACTGTAAAATTGCCCACTGAGAAATTTCAACACGAAAAGGTTTTCTGATCTCTTTAAAATAAAACGGTTAAAAATAGACCTTGTGGGAACAGTTTTCCACTTCAAGAACAGAATCCTGCAAAAATGTTTTAATGCAGATTGGGGACCTAATTATTTTTTCTCACCTCAGCTTAGCCGTAGTTGCGCTATAGTGAGAACGAGTCTTGGTTTTATAGAATGTGGCCAGTGAGCCCTCCACATCCTGCAGAGGTTCTGTGTCCACTTGGCCACGGCCTGCTTCTCCTCCCCTCCCCTCCCCTCCCCTCCGTGGGGCTTTGTTTGCGACAGTGGGTCCAACTTTGCCCCTCTACATCTAGTTCCTCATTAATTCACTGACCTTCCCCTAGGAGGCCAGGAAGGTCTAGCTGGATCAGCTACACTGGCCTCTGGTGATTGCAAACAGTGAAGTCTGCTCTGAGCAAAGGGGAAGTGACTAAAAGGAGAACAAACCACAAAAGAGGCTCTGTAATTAAGATCCAAGGTCTTCTGTTCACTGGGTCATCAGGGCTGGTTAAACCCAGCCTCTGTGACGTGCCCAGGGCCTTGGTTAGTTTGTGGCACACGCAGAGCATCTATATATAGCAAAGTAGACTACTGACTGGCCGTGTAGTTTTCTTATTTCAATGTTATCCTCTTTCCCACAGCCTAGGAGCTCCCTTCTCTGTGAACGTTTGCTTGTGACATTCCTTTACAGTTTTTGTTGCTATTCTTGACTGCTATAGATCTGATACCTTAGAACAGTGCCTGGGACTTAATACATGCTCAATAAATAGTTGTTGAACGAAGAATGAATGACAGACTGATAAAAGCATCTCCAGTATTACTGGTGACCAGTAATTGTTTAATTTTGTGGCAGAGTTTAGTATTTTACTGCCTATTGGGTTCTATATCAGGGACAAAGACCCAGAGAGAAAGTTCCAAATGTTAAAATCTTTTGCAATTTAACATGACCCACATTCATCATTATTATTTTCATTATTATTATTTAAGCCATGCCCTTACTTCTACTAGCAGATAGAAAATTCTCTTTAAGAAACTGTTACTGGACCAAACGTGGGTCTCCTTGCCTGTGCACAGTACAGCCAATCTACTGACGCTGGGTTGTGGTGAAGGAAAATGCAGCCTTCATTCCAGGGCACCAAGCGAGGAGTCCAGGGCAGCTGGTGCTCAAAACACCTGAACCCCTTGATGGATTTCAGGGAGGCATTTTTAAAGGCCAGGTGAGGGGGGGGTGGGGTCGTAGGGTGTGTGAGCAGCTCGTGCACAGTTCTCTGATTGGTTGATGGTGAGGTAACAGGGAGGTGTCACAGGGGTTAACATTATCAATCCTTAGGCTCCAGTAGGTCTGGGGGCTACCTGGTGGTCATCAAGTAGTTAACTTCTTCCATTTGGTGGTGAGTTTAGCGTCTGTAAAACAACTCAGTAAATGTGCATCAGATACTATTTATCTAGGTCCTTCAGAGAGGGGCTAAAGCAGAGGATATAGGGGAAGGGTCTGTCCTGGGAAGGCCCCATAGGGTCCTGCTCGGTTACTAAATGGCAAACAATCTAAATTCTAGCAACAAGACAAGGAATGGAATGCATTTCTCAAAATTCCCATTGTGCCATCTGTGTAGGGCATTTTTAAAGAATCCATCCCTAGCCCATGGGTCTAGGGTCTAGAATCTCTCAAAATGAATTTGAATGTTTCTGAGGTAAACTGCTCATTGCTTCTACCTGTTTCCGCTGCAGAGTTCTCACTTTTCTTGTGCTCTTTTGCACTCTCCTTCCACATGTCTCCCTGCTTGTGCATATTTTTCCTGCCTCTGTCCCGATAATCCTATCATTTTTTAAAGTTCAAGTGTCACTTCCGCCGGATATGGACATTTCCCCCCGGCCCCCCACACCCGCCACTGCCATGAATTAGATGCTTCTCCTTCAAAGCACCTGATGGGCCCTGAGTACATTTCCGGCATGTAGTGCTTAGTCACCCTTTATTGTTACTGTCTGATGAACAGGTAGATGGTCGGACTCTTAACTCCTCTAGGACAAGGCAGGAATATCATTCCCCTCTGTTGGTGGGCCGAGATGGCACAGTGCCCGGCACCAGTAGGTGCTCAGAATATTCACTGCATGAATTGAATTGGTTTTGTTCTAAAGAAAGCTTCAGATAGGTGCTTACAGTCTTTGACATCTTTTACGCGAGCCAGTTGCCCTTCTCACTGCCTGGGAGGTTTGACTTTAAGGCTGGATTCAACCTGCTGTAGCAGAGCCCATGGCCACTGCCCACTTCTGTGTGGGAAGAAAGGCCAGAGGGCATTTGTTGAGCAGGAATCCTGGAATCCCGGGTTCTGGAATCCCATGTTTTCTCAATGTCCTATTACATTCTTCCCTGTCCTTTTTTCTGCTCCCTTCAACTCCTCTCCCCTAAAGGCAAGACTTGGCAACTGATTGTTTTGCTCACTTAAGCATCATGGAAATAGAGCAAATAAAAGGATGACCCTGGCAAGTTACTAGAACACAGTTGGAACACTGCCTAAAACAGTTATGCATGTGGAATTAGCCATCAGGTCTCTGAAATCACAGCTATTGCTTGAGAAGCAAGAGGCTGGAGGGGCCAGATACTGAGGCTTCTTCCTCCTCTGTTCCCTAACCCTAGCTAAGCATCCGAGGCAGCTGATTCCCAACCTTAATAGCAAAGCATAGGGAAGAGTACAGCTATTCCTATTGACAGTGTCTTCAGATGTCTCATGCATAAGAAACCTGACCAACATCTTAAAAGTCTTTTTTCCACAAAGCTGCAGCTTAAAAATCTTTCCCTCTAGTAGTTTCTATATGTAGGAAAGAGAACAGCTGGCTGACCCTGCTGTCAGATCTCCTACTGGACCATTGGAAAGAAGGAATTCAGGAAATAAAGCAATGTTAAAAACTGGGTAAAGTAAATTTTAATACGCAGCCACCTGAATCTGTGATGTGACACTCAAGACTGATGGAGAAGGAATGTATTGATATTTATTAGTTTCTGTGATCGTCAGTATTGGAACCCATTTGGATGAGAGACCTTGTTTTTTCTTTTCCATTATTGTTTATTTCAGGATATGGCATATAGTTCCCTGTGCTATACAATAGGACCTTGTTGTCTATCCATTCTATATATAGTAGTTTGCATCTACTAATCCCAAACTCCCAGTCCAGCCCTCCCCCTTGGCAACCACAAGCCTGGTTTCTATGTCTGTGAGTCGGTTTCATAGATAAGTTCTTTTTAGATAAGCTCTTTAAGTCATATTTTAGATTCTACATAAAAGCAGTATCATGTGATATTTGTATTTGTATTATTAGTAAGTCTGTCTGACTTAACTTCACTCAGTATGACAATCTCTAGGTCCATCCATGTTGCTGCAAATGACATTATTTCATTCTTTTTTATGGCTGAGTAATCTTCCGTTTTATATGTGTACCACATCTTCTTTATCCATTCTTCTGTCAATGGACATTTAGGTTGTTTTCATGTCCTGGCTATTGTAAATAGTGCTGCTGTGAACATTGAGGTGCATGTATCTTTTCAAATTGTAGTTTTCTCCAGATATATGCCCAGGAGTGGGATTGCTGGATCATATGGTAGCTCTATTTTTAGTTTTTTGAGGAACCTTCATACTGTTTTCCATAGTGGCTCCACCAATTTACATTTCCACCAACAGTGTAGGAGGGTCCCCTTTTTGAGATGAGAGACTTTTTTGAAGTTCATGTTGTCAGTGAAGAACTGCTTACATTTTTATGGACACATGAGTAAGAAAGTTAGCAGATCAGTTGGTGGGACTATATGAGAGCTCATTTAGCTAACTGCCCAGGATAATTGGGGAATAAGGATAGGGTTCTCCTTTTAAGGCTGTAGTGGGAACAGCATTGAAAAATGAAATTTTCAGACAAACTCGACAGTATATATCCATTCACATCATGCATTATTCAATAATCTATCAAAACCATTTTGTACCTCTCTGCTCATTTCTTACTTAAAAGAAGTGATTATTTAAAATTTAGGAATTTCTCACAAGCTGGACTGACTCATTATATCCAAATTTACTCACCTACTGACTTACACTTAAATTAATGCTGAGGTTCAGGTTGACAACGGTGAAGAGGATTAAGGTGTCTCAAGCAAAGGAGATACCCGAGAAATTCTCCCAGGCCACTTGTAACCTTCTATGTGCCATGCTACCTGTCTTTCAGGATGGAGGAAGATAGTCTAGGTGTGTTAAGTTTTGGTGGCATGCTAAACAAAGAAACAAACCAGATATGCAAACCAGAAATACCAAATGAATTTCTTTTGAATATTGATGAGCTGTTCTCTGTATGAGTGTCAAGAATCACTCTGATCCTATTGGCACATCTGTAAATAACCCGTTAGTTTTCTCCTTACAAGTGAGAGAGAGAGAGAGAAGAGAGATCAGTATTGGTCCTAACTGTGCTTGCTATTTTTTCCAGTTCCTTAACTCCCAATTTTAGTGGAAATTATAGTTTTCCCTTCAAAAAGAGTTTTGCATTCACAGATCACTCTTTTAGGGAACTGTTTTGAACTCACCAACTGAAGTGTCTCTTCTAAGAACTCTGAAGCCCTCCCTCTAACTTCTCCCTAATTCTTGTAGAAAATTCAGAATCTGTTATATAAAATTCCATCTTGGCTTCCTGATCCCTAAACTGGACATACATTTCCTTTTAGTTTTTCTCTCTTTGCCCATTATTTGATTTGCAGGTTTTTAGAGATCTTAGAAATTGCGTGAATAGAAGAATTTCTAGTATATAAATTAGATACCAGACTGCGTCGCATGAAATTGCCACTTCTTTCATTTCCTCACTGCTAGTATTAAAAATAATTATCTTTTGAATCAAATACCAGTAACAACAACAACAAACCCACCCAGCTTTTCTTTTAATGCTGCGCAATTAACAGCTATCCAAACATCTCATGGTAAACATATTAAAATCCACACTCCATATTTTTGGGTAACAATATGTGCGTCGAGATACTCTTCATTTTGTAAATTAGGTAATCCTGGTAACATTTGATAGTGTTATTCTCAGTTCTTATCTGTAGCTCTACAGTCATTGAGCTGAATAAAATGTCACAAGGTAGCAATTAAGAACATCTTTTTTTTTTTTTTTTTTTTTAATCCACAAGTTCAGTAAATTACAAGTTGATTGTCTGAGTAAACCATGTTAACCTGCCGTGGCTGCTTTGTTAGAGAATAGAGCTCTGCATGCAAATTACCAACAGTTAGTAATTCCCAGTATGACAGAGGGTATTTTTCTTATAACTTAAACGTCCCTTCACCCACCCCAGGAAAACAGATTAAGATAAACACGTTATCCGTATTATCCTCTTTCTCCAATTTCTCAGCCCCAGGCAACCATGCCCACCCTAGCCCTACCCCAGTGGAGACTATGGAAGGACACCCCTCTGGCCTCACAATTGCATTTAGCAATGCTTCACCAAAGTGTACACAAACTAATCAGGATGGAGGAAATGCCAACTCATTTTCTCATTAGGGGATACAAATTTGTGTGGACCAGACAGAGTATGCATAGTCATTCTTGCATTGGGGTAACCTGTCGTATTTCAGGGAGGTCCTGCTCTTGTGTACTGCATATGGTTCACTGTCAGATAATTTAACACCCAAGAAAATCTCCCTTGGATAAATTAGAATATATTTGCAAATTAATTGGTTAATTAGATTTTAGACATCTCTGAGGGACTGATCCGAAACAGATTTGTGCAAAAGCCCCACAGACCTGAGCATGAGGGCTTCTTACTGAGCTTTCTGAAGGAAAGTCCTGTCACTTGATCCTATCCTATCCAGAGTATTCCAACATATGTATTTACACAGAAAGCAGTAGTACTACATTCCTGCCTTGGAGTTAATTGTGATAGGGGTGTACTCAGAAGTGGTCATCTGTTCAAATAACTGTACTATAAAATAAAGCACTATTGGAATTGATGCTTTCTTTTTTTTTTTTTTTTGATGCTTTCTTGATTATGTCAGGAAACCATATGGGAATCCAGTTACAACTCAAGGAGGACAAATTAGGGAATACTTCTAAATACTTCTGTAAGACACGGGCAGTGCCTGTGAAAATACCATAAAAAAGCCAGAGCTTGAGCTCAAGCCTTGGAATTCAGAAGCAGCCGATATTTGTCCTTTTCCCTTTTTTTCTCTCCGTTGCTTTACCCTTTTGTAGAATGGAAACTCAGTGGGCATTCCCATTAATACTGCACGTAATACTAACGTGACATTTCTAATTGGATCATTGGAGTAGATTCCATTTTGTCCCTCTGTTCATTTTTTTAATGAAGCTTTTATGGTGGACCCACTGGGTCCTAAGATGGATGCTTTTTCTCTTCACAAAAGAGAATGACACTGTCCCTGCTTTCAATGATCTCTTGCTGCTTTGTGGATCGGTGAATTTGGTTTGTGTATTTCCTAGCACTTGCAGTGGGAAGAGGCAGCCCACTCTGGAGCAACTTGCAGGACAGGAGAATAAATGTCGAGTTAAAGGTTGGTTATGGGTGAGCCATGTGTTCATAGTTACATGAACTCATTGTCGGCAGGAGCCACTCTCTGGGAGCCGGTGTCGACCATTGGGCAAGGTGTTAGAATTTGGAAACAAATGGTGTATTCAAGATGGAAATATCAGTATTAGGTCTCTCCTCCCTCTTTCTGTTTGATGCTCGCTTGTTACATCGATTGTCAGCTCCCAGAGGACACCTTTGTGTCTCCTATACCTAGAAGAGTCCCTTGCAAAGAACAGACTGACAGCAAATGTTGAATGTGAGCAGATGCGCCAATGGGAGCAGTTCTTAGATGTTCAAATAAAAGAGCCACACCTGGAAAATCAGAGGGGAAGATTAGGGGCCCAAGATGGATTTTTTTTTTTTTTTTTTTTTTTGGCCATGCCAAGCTGCTTGTGGGATCTTAGTTCCCCAAGCAGGGATCGAACCCAGACCCATGGCAGTGAAAGCACCAAGTGTTAAACACTGAACTGCCAGGGAATTCCCCAAGATGGATTTTTTTTTTTTTTTGCGGTACACGGGCCTCTCACTGTTGTGGCCTCTCCCGTTGCGGAGCACAGGCTCCGGACGCGCAGGCCCAGCGGCCATGGCTCACGGGCCCAGACGCTTCGCAGCACGTGGGATCTTCCTGGACCGGGGCACGAACCTGCGTCCCCTGCATCGGCAGGCGAACCCTCAGCCACTGAGCCACCAGGGAAGCCCGCAAGATGGATTTTTAATAAGACTGTGCATCCCATTTTACCCTGGAATTTGACAGATATGTTGCCTTAGTTTTGCTTACATGTTAAGAAAAGTGAACCATCACAGAAATAACTTATGAATACTTGGGTCATCTTTAAACGAAGTTTTTTCATGTCCTAAACCTGTTTTTTTTTTTTTTTTAAAGACAAAGTCTTAAAAGTACAGAAATGATATTCTCATTCGAAATTAGTACTGTTTCAAGCTTGGGGTCCATTGCTTCTTGTAATAGGGGTAGCAGTATCACTTTATAGTATTTCCTTGCTTTATATCCCATGGTAAACGGGTTTTTTCCTAAATCTTAAAAAATTAGTTCATAGTCTAAAGGATTATTATATTTGATTTGATTTTCTCAGAACAACATTATTAAAAGCACTATTTGGGCTTCCCTGGTGGCGCAGTGGTTGAGAGTCCGCCTGCCGATGCAGGGGACGCGGGTTCGTGCCCCGGTCCGGGAGGATCCCACATGCCGCGGAGCGGCTGGGCCCGTGAGCCATGGCCGCTGAGCCTGCGCGTCCGGAGCCTGTGCTCCGCAACGGGAGAGGCCACAACAGTGAGAGGCCCGCGTACCGCAAAAAAAAAAAAGCACTATTCACCTACCATAACCTTATTTCAAGGAGAAAAAAAAGAAATATATCTATATACACGTATTTTTAGTGTGAGGGAAAATGAATCTTTATGGCAAAATAATTTAAATTCTACCTTCCTTTTCCAAACAGAATTCGTTAAAATGTAGTTTAATCAAATAGGATTATTTTAAAATCAGAAACCTATATACTGGTATTAATGTTCAACACTGAGGTAGAGATACCATAAAACGAAATGTTATTTTGAAAATGGACTTTGTTCTTGCTAAGCTGCCCTTCAGTAAGAGCCAATATTTCCATTAAAAAAAAAAAAGAAATTTACTAAGTTTGTTTTATTTTAATTTCCAGGCATGGTTTACGAGTGGGAGGTATATGTTTTGAAGGATTTCAAAAGTTTCTGGTAGTTGACTCCATCAAACATTTGAGACCAGAATATCCCCAAACATCCTCTACTCCAGGACCTGAACTGCCCTTTAGCCAACCCTGACTTGGAGGTGAGCTTATAGCTCATCCTTCCAATCCTCTGAGTTGAAGAGACAAACTGCTGTTTATGGGCAAGACCCAGCTTCTTCACCTATTGGCATTTCTATACAAACACTGTGGATTGGCAGACCGCGTTCCTTTCCTCAAGTTCTTCCCCATTCTGGGTGTGGAAGCAGGCACAGATGGGTTAACCAGGGTTCACGGAGCAGACGGAAGGATCTGGGCCTGGAGGGAAGCCTTACCCACTGGAGTGGGATAGACGCTGGGCGGGAGCCTGCGAGTTCTGGCAAGAAGTCCAGCCTGCCAGGCAGAACTCACGCAGCAGGGAACACAGAATTGTGCAAAAAGTGAGCTTTTTCGGCAGGTACTTGGCACTGGGGAGGTCTTGAGGGCCCCGGGGCAGGTGCAGGTGAGTGGAGCACACCTGTCGGCAGAGCTTTAATGCCGTCTGACCCCGGTATCAGGCCCTGCTTCTTGGGCTAGGATTTTGGCAGGACTCTAGAATTTGCCCTGAAACATGTTTTTTTTGTAACGTACCACTTGGTAGTGAGGATGTGTGGAAGGCGATAGGTTTTTTTTTGTTTTTTTGTTTTTGATAGATAGTTTTTAACTGCCTACGTCGCATAGATTATCACATTGATTAAAAGAACGTAGCCAGAGGAAGCAGCCATATTGGCTTAAGTGGTTCCCAGGCCTTAGGTAAAAACACTGTGGCCTGGGGAATGTGCTGATGTGTTACACTTTTTTTTTTTTATCATACTGTTATAGTTTTTAATGTATGGAATCTGAAACACTCAGATTTATCACTGACAGAGTGATAAATAAATTTCTTAGGTAAGTTGTGGCTAAATTCACTTTTAAGTTCAAGGTTCTGAGTAGCTGGGGGCATCCTCTGTACCTTGAACAGCCTTCTGTCCCAATGAGATGAGCCCCTACTCTAACAGCCTGTGCTAATTCCATCATATTTATCACACTGTATTTTAACTGTCAGTTAATCAGTCTCCCATCAGATTGGGGATTCCTTCAGGAAGAGACTGTCTTGTTCACTTTGTCTTGAAATAGGTACCAAATTATTTGACAAATGAGTAATAACACTTCAAATGGCACGCATTTATCCATAATTATTGAGTATTAACCTACAAATATTCTATAATCCGATTTTAAATCCTCAAATTTATACCTAGGCTTTGATCTAGCTTATGCTAATTTTTAAAATGTGTAGCTTTGAGGCATTTTATTATAAAAAGCTGGTACTCATATACATCAATGAGTAAGAACTTAAAATTCATCATATATTTACTTCATTTTTTAGCTTGACCTTCTAGTAAATCTTTATCTTCATTGATTTTGGCTGCTATATAAGGAGATCCTCCCTTGTCTGGGTGATTTAATAGCATAATTCGTTGATGAGCATCTCTTATTTTTCCCTTATTGGCAGTAGGGCTTACACCTAGTATTAATGCTGCTTCCCGTTTTGTCATTTTGGGTTCAAACCCACCTCTGTAGTAGCCACCATCTGAAGGCAGATTTTGGTAGACTTCGAAAAACTTGTTTTACTTGAGGCTCCATAATGCTTCATGGCTTGCAAAGCGTAACGGCCTGCAAATCCTGCAGCAGCAATGGTCAGTCCAGCTGCTACCGCTGTACTGGTTCCCGCTACCATGGGAACTACCGTGATTCCCTCTGGGCTCCTGTGCTTCCACTGGTGGCTTTCACTTACATCACATGCTGCCTTAAGGCTGCGAGTGGGGATCAGTCCCATCCACGCCAAAGGGAGTGGGTAGCTCCCCAGAGGGGAAATGGATGCAGGGAAGGATGCAACAATTACCCAGTGTTGGAACCCACAGATGCCACGTATGTTTGGGCTGAAATCCACCTTGGGCTCTTTTCCATGAGGCTGTTCACTGTAGTCTGGGGCCCCATTTGCCTGGAGAAGAGTGTGGGCAGAGATGCTAGTGGCTAGTGATAGTCCTTGGGGCCAGGTACCTCTGCCAGGAAGATAAAGTATGGACTTGGTGTCTGGAACAAGGGAAAAGTCCAGTTATAAGAAGTTGAGACAAATAATTAAAAGGGTGAATGGCATCGGTCATGTGCTGAATCCCTGAATCTTGAATGCAAGCTGCTCAGGCCTCCTCTCTCTCACAAGTAGACTGGTTCTAGAACCTCGGGTGGAATTAAACTTGCAAAGTGGGTGGTCATGTGTTTCACCATGGGGCTTTGAAGACCACGAGTAGAGGGGATGGACAAATTTATATAGTAGAACATGCAAATTGCTTATTACTGGGTTGGTTGGTTAATAGGTATGTTTACGTGCAGAAGAACATACAGCCTCCCAATTAGCAAGAGGGCTTTTAAAAAAATAAAAGCTAGGAGAGGGGGAAAAAAATGTTTAGGGAAATGTGTCTAGGGAAAGTGGGTAGGTTTGAAGGAATGAGTCTCTCTGAAGATTACAGGTAAAACTCCAAGTCTCCATTCCAGCCAGGGTGTTAGTGATTAGAAATCATTATCATATGACCATTTGCTGTTTGGTGGAGTGTTTGGAATGAGCTAGTTAATCCCATTCCAATTCATAATGGGCAGGTAGCCAATTCATACAAAACACCTTGACAATCCATACTAATTGGTTTGTCTCCATGGAGCCCCCAAGGTGAATTGCCCATGGAGATGGACATTTCCCTCAACCCAGCCCCCCCTCCATTTCAACTCTCCCTCCTCTCTCCTACCACCACCACCACCACCACCACCACCACACACACACACACACACACACACACACACACACACACACACACATGGCACTGGAATGTTTTGCTTTTAAATAACATCATTTTGTCCACCCATTTTTCTGGGCTCTAAATTTCCCCAAGCTTTCTTTTTAAAAGAAGGAGTGGATTCAAGGTAAGGAAAGTAAACTGAATACCCTTGGGACATTTTCAGGGTCATTTGTATTTTCAGAGTAGGCTTCGTTGCCAAGGGCAGTAAGAAAAAAAGTTATCTGTGGACAAAACAAAAATGCAATTCATGTTTTGGAAGGCCAGGGAAACAAATTCCCAGACAAAGATTCATACAGCCTAGAAATAGTTTCAGAAAGATCTACCGACCCACAAAAACTTCTACCAGCCCACAGAATCATTTCCAAGAATGGCTAATCATGTACTATTGAGAAATACCCCCAAAAAAGGATAAAAATACGGGTGTATGCAACTTTGATTTTTAGCTGGGTTTTGAATAAATAATTACCCTTTACACCTGAAAGTTGGCTTTACCAAGCAAGCACTGACCACCTCTGGACTCAGTTGATTTTCTGGGCATTTCTTTTTTTTTTTTTTTTTTTTTTTTTTTTTTTGAGGTATGCGGGCCTCTCACTGTGGTGGCCTCTCCCGTTGCGGAGCACAGGCTCCGGACGCGCAGGCTCAGCAGCCATGGCCCACGGGCCCAGCCGCTCCGCGGCATGTGGGATCCTCCCAGACCGGGGCACGAACCCGTGTCCCCTGCATCGGCAGGCGGACTCTCAACCACTGCGCCACCAGGGAAGCCCCTGGGCATTTCTAAGGGGCAGTAAGATTGATAGCAGTCCCTCCATTTGGTCAGTGTTCTGTTCCGTCGGCTAGCTGGGCAAGCAGGGGCACCTGGTAGCAGTTACGTGAACCTCACCAGCTGTGTGACCTTGAGTAATCACTTAACGTTCCTGGGCCTCAGTTTTTTAATCAACCATCCTTACCCTAGGCTCTCTGCTTAAATGAAAAGTATATTTTATATTTAAATAACATGTTTTTAGCTTTCAGTTACTTAACCTTTGGTGCATTTGGGTTTTACATAAGGAAGGGAAACTTCCATGTAATGAAATCCTGTAATAACCCTTCCTTTATTAATGTGACATTGCCCACCCCCTCATCCCCCGCAATGGAGGGTAAATTAAAGCGTATAACCCAGTGTAAACATTTGTCAGCCCAAATGCATTTATACACATTCAGTGTGTGCAGACACCTGGTTATTTACATGATTTATACCATTAGTGCGTCATTTCTAGATAGGATGAATTTCGAATACATGTTCCTCGTAAGCCTTGCTGTGAGTTTTGACAGTCAGAAGTAAATAATCGTACCTTTAATTATCTCTGTCTGTAGAATGTGGTAGATAGGGAACAATGGGTATGAAATACTCACCCTCCTAGGGTGCAAGAGGGATGAAAAAAGTTTTCATAAAGTACAAGACAGAAGGAAGTCATTTCTGAGTAAGCCCATTAGATGTTTTTCTTGCTCAGTAATCACAAAGCCTAGACACCACTGAAAGGAAAATGATCTGATAGGCTCCTGTTTACCACTGCTTGAGGATAGAGGGAGATTTGATTTGAGCCTCTTGGCCTCCATGAAAAGTCACATAAATAGGAAGTGAAATTTGCAAGGGATTCCAGCAGACTCCACAAAGGTTTGCATGGGGTGGACCAGCACATCTCAGGCACTCATGCTGGCTCTCAGATGTTCGTTTGGGTTTCCATCATGGTAATTCAGCTTCTGTGCAGATGAATAATTAATTCTAGAGGCATGAAATCTGTAAAAGAAGCCCCAGCGTCTAGTCTTCTGAAAAGTCCTTGTCTCTGGAGAAGTGAGAGGAAAGTAGGGAATCTCTACAGACTGCCCTAAAGAAAACCTGCAAGGCTTGGCAACCCAGCACTGTCCTCTGGGCTTTCTTATCATCCATGTGTATCAATTACTAGATAACGTCAGGGATACTTTTAATTTGGGGAGAAAGCAAAGCATGTAAACCTGTTCCTTGGACTGAGAAAGAATGGAATTAAAAAAAAAAATTTCCTGCTTTTTGTGTTTTTGCGGTAGGGTTGAAACATGTTCTTAAGGATTTTTTGGGTTTTTTAAAACATTTTGGTGGAAGACATTTTTCAGCATTACTCCTCTCCCTTTTGAGAGGATGGGTAGGTATGGAATCGTCTTGCTGGTAGGCCAGTGTAGTAAAATTCTCTGCAACTGGTTGCTGATGGAAGAGGTTGGAATAAATTGTTACAGACCCAGGCTGACTGGCCGCAGAAACTTTTTCCACAACACCTATGACAACTTCATCATTCGGAAGATCGTACCCAGGTGGTAAAGGCTGGCAGTGACTTATGCTGCCTCAGGTTACGACTCCTTCTCTGCATGCATGAAATACCACTGGGTTCTACGGGGCTTCTTAAAGAACGCCACTAGCTCCACTTCTTTCATCCTTCTTCTTCAGCCTGCCTTACTGACATGTCTGAAGTGTGATTTGAGGGTCTGCGGGAGGAAGAAGCCAGAATCCAGAGCCATCTGGAGCCTGGGCGAGTAAGCACTGGGTGAACATCTGTTTGAAACTTTGTGGAGATATCTAGCGCCACTGATTTACAGTCCTTTGGGGAGCCTGTGTACAGAACCCAGACTCGAGAGGAAGCTGGCATCTGGCAGGAGTCGGGGTACACAATTGGGCTGGATTATCAGGATATGATAAGTCTGTCTGGCCTTATATTCATTGCCAAATTGTAGATTTCTTATTGGGGCCACGTCAGTCCTCCCTGCCACCAAAACCAAAAAAACCCAAAAATACAAAAGGAAAAAAAAAAGCCCAGTCTTACCATACTCATAGCAAAATATATGTAGTCGTACAGAAATATCACAATAAAGTGACGCTTCTGAGAATCATTAGAGTATAGAAGCTAAGAGTATGCACTTTGGAGTCAGGTGACTTGGGTTCCAATCTAGGCTCTGGCACAGAAGTAACTGTGTGACTGTGGGCAAGTCACTTAACCTCTCTGTGCTTCTGTTTCCTCATCTCTAAAGAGGGGATGTTAGTAATAGTGCTTACTTTTTAGGGTTATTTTGAGAAGTAGATGGAGTTTATATATGTAAGGGATTTAAAATAGCACCTGGAAAATGAAGCACTATATAATTGTGTGTGTGTGTGTGTGTGTGTGTAGTATATGAGTGTGATCACAACCAGGACCACCCACTGCCCTGTCAGAAAAATGCCTTTGGTTGTGTCATTTACCTTCCTTCCAATACCACCACTTGCCCCTCCACCCCACTCCACCCCACCCAGACTGGCTTGGTTTCCCTTGTTTCTTGAGTGTGTCAGGAATGTTCCACATTGGAGCTCTGCACAAATGCATCCCCCTTCCAGAACTGTTCTTCCCACACCCCCTTTAGGAAGCTGACTTCTCTTCAGCTCTCAGGCCATGTCCGTGTTGCTTCTTCAGAGAGGGCTTCCCTGACCACCCAACCTTGACTCAGTTTTGACCTCCTACCCATAGTCACTCTAATGCTCCCTGTTCTTTAGCCCCCGTCAGGGTTTATAGCTACACATGACCATTTGCATTTCTTCAAGGTCTGTATCCCGCTGTAGATGATGAACTCCACGGAGCACATCTCATCTCTGAGTGAGTCACCCTTGTAGACCCAGCAGCCTGCCCGGTGCAGGGCCAGCACATGGTAGGCACTCAGTAGATATTGCTCCAAAATAAGTGACTGGCTGACTGATGAGCTTCTTTAGATTATATCCAAGGTGCTGTGGGCAGTGCATTTCTTCTGAGCTGGCCAACTCCAACTCCCTTCCCCCCGCCCCCCATCTCACTAGTCACTACCCCTTTTGTTTATATTGTAATAAAAGTGAAAGAGAAGTCAGGCAAATAATCAAAGGGCTCTTCTAGAGATGAGATAGGGCCTTCTTTTCCTCCTTGATATCATTTTGACCATCTGGTTGGGAGCTAAGGAGGAGGAACCGGGACCTATTCTTTCTGATCAGGGGAGTTGAGTGGGGACACTTGGCATTGTGGACGTGCCCCATCTACTGGTTGAATCGGGTGGCTACATCCTTAATGGGTGGTGATGCCCTGTGCAGGGCCCTCCTGTGCCCTCCAGTCTCTTTAAAAGCAGCTGAGACTGGGGTTTCTACCACACGTTATTATCCTGCTGGCAAGAGCATTAACGGTAAAGCATGGTTTGCTTGTGGAGCACACATTTTGCATCTCTAGTGTCTACATTTGCATCAGAATCACACACATTCTGTTGTGTGGGTTTTGCAAGTTTGAAGGGAAGAGTTTCACACTTGTGTCCAAAGGTTAAAATCTGTAGTTTAACGTCAGTGTTCACTGTTTAGTTGTTCCTTGTGAATATTATATTGACCAAATTTGCAGCATGTAGAGAATACCTTCTCTGCAAGACAACTGAAGGAGATGTGGGCACCACATCCAATTTTCAGTCTGCGCTTAGGGATCGTGGGTTCTTAAGATAAAAGTTTCAGGGAGAAAATAGAATCTCCTTGTGGTCCTCTCTCTCTCTCTCTCACACACACACACACACACACACACACACACACACACACACACACACACACACAACTCGGGACTTACATTGCCTGTAAGGCTCAATAAGTAAATTGGGGAAGATGGAATTTGTCACTCTGCTTAAAGAAACATAATTATTTTAAAATGACAAATGGTCCCTTTGTCAATAAATGATTTATGTCTTAGCTTCCATGCCTGGATACCTTGTGTGAATTATAAATTCACTTGTAAGTAGATTTAGGAAAGGGTGCCCAGCAGGTCCCTGGGCTGAGCGCTAAGTGGGTAGCGCTTCTTTCATTCTGCTGCTTTTCCGCTGCTATTGTGTTGGGGATGCAGATGTCTGAACATAAATTCAAGTGGGTATAGCTGTAAGGTGCTGCTTTACAAGGATTCATCTAGCATCTCCATCCAAAAGAATCTCCCCTCACCACCCCCTCCAAATTTCAACATCAGAAGTAGCGAGAAGAAGATGAAACCATCTTAATTCGATTTAAATTTTAAGGTCAATCACTCTCAATAACAGGGGGTTTTTTCTTTAAAAAAAAAATTAAGTAGCTGCTAATTTATTATTCCACAGAGTTTCCACTCAGCCTCCCAAGGGGAAGGCCTTGAACAGGTAGCTGGGTTTTGTGCCTGTATGTTTGATCACTGAGTTATTTACAACTAGAGGATTTCCCGGTGACAAGTAAACTGGATGGACCTGGGGCTTAATTTGGCTTTTCTCCATTCAGGATGACTTCAGACAACTGAGCACATGTACCTAGCACCCTAGCAGAACAGAAGTGAAAGGCAGACTATGAATGCATTAACTTATCTGGAATATAACAATCCGAAAAGCCTAGAAGTCAGCCATTTAAATGTCTGCATACATGTCAATTCCGTATGTTAAGGTCTAGTGGTACTTTATTTGAATTACCCATTGGACTGAGCACCGAAATATCTTCAATGCTCAATACTTTGAAAGATCTCATCTGTGCCTCTTCTTAAGACATCAAGAACCGCCACTACAAAATGCCAGTGAAGCCCGGCAGCTTCTCATACCTCAGGTGCAGACAGACCATGTTTGGATTTTAATCGTCCTTCTCTGCTGGCTGTGTGACTCTGGGCAAATGATTGGAACTCTTTCAGCTTCCGTGCTCGGTTGTGAAATGGGGATAATAGTATTAACCTCCGATTGTGACCCTGCGATGGTGATGCTGTATGTAAGGTACTTAGCACAGGGCTTAGCATATGAGCGTGCTAAAAATTGTGGCAGTTGTTACAGCGTTATCGTTATTGTTATTTCTACATGTGGAGGTACTATTTTATAAATATATTTTGTGTTTTTAACCAAGAGCCTTTCCTTGGACTCTCACGTCAGCTTTCTTATTCTAGGAGAGACTGTGATTTAAAGAATGGAAATGTGTTTTGTGATATTGAAATATATATACATATATTTTTTTCCTCCAACTTTTTCTTCTAATTTATTTTCTCAGGAATTAGCAGCCTTCAAGATACAGGTAGCAGTGGTTTGCTCTGGTCTGGCCTCAATATACGATCTTCAGTTTGCTTTGTCGGAGGTTGTGGGGAAGCGCTGTAATCCCTAAATTAGCCTAAGAGGCAGATGGATGGAAACAGCGTCTTTGTTGGGTGAACCCAGTTGTGGCTTCTCTTTTGTTCCGGGCTCCAATCCAAACTAATGCCTTAATAACTGAAATTGCCTCGTTCGCCCCTCTCACCTTAAAAACTATTAAATTCAGCAGGAAGGACTCATCATTGTGGCAGAGATGCCCTCTCAGGGTCTCTCCGGGCCAGTGGGTCCCGGGCCAGCACAGTGGTCGGCACCTGAGGACGGGCGGGAGCCAGAGCTCCTGGGTGCTCCTGAGCAGGTCGTCCCGACAGAAGCTCCAGCTTCCTTTCCTCTTGGGCCACTTCTACCGCATCCTAAGGCTGCCTCTTTCTGCAATTAAGTCATTTCATTCCTTTCTCTCAGGCTTTTCCTTCACCTTAGAGATGTCCAGTGTTAGGGCAAAACACAGGCATTCAAGCTGCTCATTGCATTTAGGGAGTTGGGGAATTTGGCTTTTAATTACTGTGAAAATATGATCATTTAGGGATTCAGCACCATCTCTACTGAGCCTGTAGGATGATGAGACAACAGGAAAAAGGGCTCATAAATAAGTCTAAAACAGGTGAGTTGGCAGGTCCTGGGGGTGGAGGGTAGAGCGGGTGAAATGAACTGGCATGATCCTGAGTATCTTTGCTTAGCTCTAATCAAGGTGTCAAGCCTCTTTTCCGCCGCAGCTTTCCTACCTGTAACGTGGGTTAAGGTCTGCTGCAGTCAGCGACTGCTCGGCAGGTATGTGGAATCTGGGACGCTAATAATACAATCAACGTGCTCAACAGAAAGTGAGTATCTGTCCAGACATCCAGGCTTGAATACTCATTTTTTCCAGGCAGCAAGCAGCCCCAACCTGTGTTTTACGTACCATCCAACAGATTTCGTCTGTGTTGCACTTGTTGGAACAATTAGTTGTGGTTTGCTGGCTCAAAGGTATTTTCCATTTCTTGATGGTCTTTGACAGTTTGTCATCAACACCACTCGCAGTAATTCATCTCCACCCCGGTCCTGCTTGACGGATACTTAGGCCTCAGCTTAGTCCCCTTCTCCTGACTAGGTCAGATTCCTCTTTCATGTGCTCCCATAGGACGATTAGTCTCTCCCTGGAACACTCACCACAGCTGTTGATTTTATTATGGTTAATTATTTAATATCAGTCTCCCAAAAAAGACTGTCAATTCCATAAGGTAAAGAAGCATCATCATCATCTTTATTAAAGTTATTATTCTTATTTTTGCTCACCAGTGAATTCCCCACTCCTGACAGTAGCATGCCTGGTACTTATAGGTTCACAATAAGTATTATTGTTAGATGGGTGGATGGCTGGCTGGGTGAGTACACAAGTGAATGAATGAAACGCCGGTGTCTCTGACAGGACTTCTCTCTTCCCTGTCCTATTCATGTGGCCTCAGGGACCCACACATGTAGTACAGGCTCCACTCAAGCTTCTAAGATAACTAAAAGGCATGATGTAGTTCTTGGTGCCAAAGCCCCACAATGGACTGGGAAAGTAAAAATTATATAAATTCTTAGAAAGAGGGCTTAAGGTTTCTGTGTTCAAAAGTGGTCTTGTCTGGGATAAAATATAGCAAATGAACAGCAATTTTTTTTTTTTTTTTTACGGCATGGAGGGCTACTAATTTCATCTTTCAATCTAGTTCCCTAAGTAAGTAAATAAGTAAGTACCCTTCTTGCAGACCAGATACGTGTAGCATTGTATGTTCTTGCATTTTTCAGGGTATTTGCAAATATTTTATGAACAGCAATTTGTTTCTCACCTATTCTACCTACTCCCTAGGACCTGGGAGTAATACTTTAAATGTGGGCTGACCTCGGGAAGGTTATCCTTTCTGATTCTGAGCTGGTTAAAAGATCCGGCTCAGAGATATACCTGGCATATATCTCTGGTTAGAAGATCATAAATCAGTCCAGTAGATTCCATAGTGGTTCTCATGGTGTCCCTCAAGACGGAGCTCACTGGCTAGTCCCTGGGACATCTCCATGAAGCATTATAGAAAGGAGGCAGTGTGCATACTATAATATATAATAACTTGGGCCCTGCAGTCAGAATGCCTGAGTTCAAATCCCACCTGCCTACTAATTAAGTAAGTTTAGATAAATTAGGTATAATCTTCAATTTCCTCTTCTATAAAGTAGGAGACATAACGTTACCTACTTCACAGGGTTGTTGGAAGAGCAAATGGCCAAACAGACGTAAAGTGCTTTGCAGAATGTTCGGTGTGCAGTAAGCCCAATAAATGTTAGCTGTGATTATTATCACCATTTTTCTTGATTGCAGGAGTTTCCATTGCAATCCCAAGCCAGTCCCTATGAAGGCTTTTCCATCCTATCCCTTTCACACTATTCTGGGACCCACATTTTCCCCTGCCTTTTCTGCCAGCATGCCTTTGGCTTAGGTTTTTACTAGGAGGACCGAAGTACAGTGTCCAGGAATGGAACCGGTTATACTGCATCTTGCCTTATATTACCTTAACCTGTAAAGGCCAACCCAGATTGCCTGAAAGTCCACGCTGTGCAGTGAGTGATTTGGGCGGTGCACACACTCTATACACAGGCATTAAATAAAGTAAATAATGCTGACTGTGTGTGTGCACCCAGCCAGCTTGCCCAGCTTTCTTAAATCATTTAGGCACACTTAATCTAATGGAACGTGTTATGACTTCGACAGCTTCTGAATAAAAGTTGGAGGAAAGAAAAATCTGAAACGTGGCACCAACTAAAATCCCCATACAGTTATTTAAGGCAGCTGAAGCACTTCCACGGAAACTGGGCTCTGTTGGAGAAATAGCCACTCCTCTCACAGAATGAAACCTCACTGTTTTTTTTTTTTTTTTCTCTTTAAAAAATTTCCTTCTTTTATTTTTAGATTTTGGATGAGAATGGGACTCCAAATCAATTTTTAGGCTATTTCTTCCTTGTTCTGCTTGCTCAGAACAGTTCTTTTTATCTTGCTTCTGCCCCTGGTGGTGTCATCTTGGGAGAGTTACTTGACTTCTCCTGGCTTTGCTTTCTTCATTTGGGTGTTTGTGCTGGGCGATCTTTGTGGTACCTTCCAGCTGTTAACATTCTTTTGATTTCATGATTTCTCTCCCTTATTATTACAGAAAGCACAAGTGTTGTGCCTTAAGCCTAAGATAGGAAAGTATTTATTGATCAAGTCGAAAAACCTCTACTTTCCACATTCCAGGGCTCTGAGTTTGGGCTCAGAGAGTTACGGTGGCTTTTAGGCAGTTTTTGTGTGAAGGGTGGTTTTGGATTTCTTTTCTGTTTTTCTGTAGACCTTATTTGGACGTCTGGCCATTTGATCTTGGTAGAGAATACTGTGTCTTGACACACACCAATGCCTTAACCCTTGGCATGTTTCGGAAGCCCACAGGCGAGGGTCCTGAGATTGCCTGAGTCACCGTTAATGAACCAAACTGCCTGCCATGCTCCAATGGTTGCCTTTTGGCACTTGGCAGGAAAATCCTTTTCGTGTTAGTTTCAAGGTTGTCAGATATCATTATCCCCAAGTATTAAAAATTTCAAAGAAAGGAGGCACTGTGTTTGATTTATAGAATAATTATCTAGCTTTAGGTCTAACTTGGCTTTGGCAATGGTTTTGCAAGCACTCGAAAATTAAATCCATTTTTTATGGCACTACAAGGTATTATTGCACAGCAAATGATAATTAAACACCTGTGAAATCAGTTAGCCCTTTAAGCAGGGAAAAAAAGTTTTCCAATTAGGTTTTCGCACCTCAAAAGCTTTTATAATTCCAAAACCAGCGCTCGTGGAGAGGGATATGGTCAATCGGTGTTACTGAGTCCACTTTCCGTTAAGATCATCCCTAAATTTTGCTTTGACTTAATCCTGAGGAAGGCGGTTTGTGGTACCCTCTCCTTTCCAGAGCGGATGCAGTCGCCTTTGGAGCTGACTCTTAGCAGCTATCTATCTGACACACAGCTGAGCTGTCAGCTCCTCTGCAAAGGAGGTTACCCCTTTGTGTTTTGATGCCAAGTTTTACTTGACAGTTTATTTAAAAGCCAAGATTCCTTAATGGAAACCAAGCAACAAGACGTTCCATGTGACAGAATTGCTCTCTCTTTAAGGGCCCTGTAGCCAAGAGTTCTGAGCCATCTTCACTCCAAATTCATCACCTGAATACAGAGTGGTTAATAGCTGAAAACTAACACAGTGGAAAACCGGGAATCATGGCAGGCCTTTCAGCCCCACAGAATCATGTGTGTTTCATCGCTGGCTTTGGTAACAAATTAGCTATTCCAGATGCTTCTTTTGGAAAATGATCTGCACTTCTGAAGAATTGAATTTGGGAGAGAGGACATAACAATTTGAGACTCAAAAAGAAGAAAAAGAAACAGGCCTTTGACATCCTCTACATTAGGCCTCATATGTACAAAGGCCATTCCAAAAATATGCTTGCTTAATCCTTATTGATACTCATATGTGCTTTAATTTGCATAATACTCTCATCTATACTGTTTCATTACATCCTCAGTAGACTTCATTGTTAGGTAGGCAAGACTCGTATGTTTGTCCCATTTTGTATATAAGCATGGATTCAGAACCAGAGTATAACTTGCTTAAAATCAAACAGTGACCAAGTTAAGACCAGAACCTGTATTTTCTAGGTGTTACTTTATGTAGGCTTCATCCTATCACTCTACATAAACATCTCTTAAAGACATTCCTTTTTTAAAAAAAAAATTTCTAAAGACATTTTTAATGGGATCTTGCTTTCATAGCAGATGGCATTTGGAGAAGTTGATGAATCTTAAAGTTAACCAGAGACATCAGGCTGATATTGCATAAAGCAAAGACGAGAGAGAACTTGTCTTATATCCTTTTAGAAACTTGGCCTACAGATTTACCCTTGTGAATGTGGCCAGCGTTTTTGGACACCTTATGACCTCACAGGCATTATTCGCTGAGGAGTAAGGAGATCTGGCATTCACTCAACAACTATTTCTTAAAAAATGACTACGGTCCAAGCACAAGTCTAGCGGCTGGGGTCACAGCAGTGAAGAGGAACAGTTGGCCAGAAAGACGAATATGTGTGTGACAGACAGTGGTAAATCCTAGGACAGAGACGAAATGGGGGATTGGGACAGTGAGTGCTGGGAACACAGGCTGGTCTGCGAGGGCCTCTGTGAGGAGGGACTGTTTGTCTGAAGGCTGATGTGCATCTTGAGGTAGATCTGGGAGAAGAAAAATTCCAGGGAGAGGACATGGCAAGTACAAGTCCGTGAGATGGTAATGTGTGTGATGTTTCTAGAAACTGAGAGAAGGACAGTGTAGCTGTAGGTGGTGAGTGAGGGGAGGAGCGGTCAGAGCTGTCGGCGGCAGAAGCCAGTTCTCAGGGAGCCCTGTCGGCCAGGCCAAGGGACGTGGCTATTATTCTAAGTGCCATGAGGAGTCGGTGGAGGGTTTTCAGCCTGGGAGTGACGTCTTAATGGTATCTTTGGTTGCTTTATGGAAAATGGATTTTATGGGGATAAGATTGAACCTATTCTGACCTGAAGCTATTCAGAACGAGAGTATGCTTCCTGTTGCTCTGCTCACGTGGAAACCCAAAGGAGGAGTAGAATTAAAGAGATATAGGAAAGAGGGGCATAAGGAGACTCTGGGTCCCATGGAATTACAGAACCCAGTAGGGGGCAGCTCCTGGAGGGCTTCTGCATCTTTGTTTCCCCGGCGCTCAGTGTGTCACTTGGCACATAGGAGTTGCTCAACATTCATCAGTCCAGCAAAGAAATACCAGGGCAGGAAGGCATCTTAAGAGCCATCTGGTCTACCTCTCTCCCATCAGATGCTTAAATTACCCCTCTGTCCCACAGCCTCTTCCCAAAATGAAGCCACCAAGGAGTTGGCTAGCTGCTTAGCTGCTTCTCAAGGGGGACAGTGCCGAGCAGAGCTGGCTGGAGGAGAGGCAGAGGTGACTCAGTGTCACAGACTCTTTCTCCCAGGGCACTGTTGTGGTTCTGCCAAAGGAAATGGCAGAATCTAGACTTACGGGCTTTCCCAACCTCCAGTGACCAGACCCCTCATGGAGGCTGATCGGGTCAGTAAGCCATATGCGGCATCAGATTGTCCATCATGACGGATTTTGATGTCTCACGGAGGCACATATGCACCTGTTCAATTATATACTCGCATACCCAGGTGAGAGAGGTGAAACTTTCCGTAGACAACTAGCTTCACGCAGCTTGCATATTATGTTGGCGTCCTGTAAATTTTGAGGATGGGCCATCGCTGCCCATGCAAATTTCTGAGGTCTCATTTGCTTGTTCAGTGCAGAAGCCCCAGAGGTGAGCTGGCCCTGACTGTCCAAGTCAGAAGGTGGAGCCCAGGAATGGTAAAGGTAGGAAAGGAGACGGGAGATGAGGGTAGCTGAAACCAGCATCATTTCCTTAGCTGTGTGTAATTGGATTCTCAAGGTATTTTATAATCACCTAAGTGCAAGGAGCAGATGAAGGGCTCCAGCACTGACCGAGAATGCAGGGTATGTGAGGTTCGCCCCTGGACGGCCCCTACGCAGTGTCTACTCTGGTGACGAGAACAGCCCAGCAGGAATTCCAGACATCCTCCTAATCCCAGTGCTGACGGAGGCTGGCTGTGCAGGGAAGAACGTCTTGGCTCAAGAAGGGAAGGGGTCAGAACATTGGGGTGAGCCCAGTTTTCTTTGGGGAATGAGGAGTCTTCGCCTTTGCACCGATGCAGTGTTTATCATGGCAGAAGCCGGGAAGAGGTTCTCCAGTTTTATTTTCTTTGGCTCAGACGTGGAGGAAAGCCAGGAGACGGTTCAGTATGAATAGCGCTGTGCATACATTTAACTTGATTTGCAAATAATGCTGTTTAGCAGGGCTGGTGAAACACACATTCCCCGCCCCCCCCCCACCCTTCATCAGTGTGCAGAGAGGTCAGAACTTTTAACAAGATGCCAGGCCTTTGGAAATAAAGACAGAGACGGGATACAAAATGTACAAAAAGGAAGACACTGTATGTAAAAGACACTCTTTTCCATTCTCTAAGTCAGTTGGGCTCAGCCTAAACACAGGAGTGAACATCATACTAGGAAGGACTGGCATAATCAAGAGTCAGACGTATTGTTATGAGCTAAGCAGAGGTGGTTGTAACGAAGGGCTCATGTCTCTTCTTTGTGTCTCTGTTGTTTCTACAGCCCCTCCCGCCCCCCTGCAAACCAGTGGATACTGAGTTCTTTTCATCTATTTCATACCTATGTTTTGAGTGGCTCCTGCAGGCCAGGCCCTGGGGGTAGGTGTTGGTTCAACAGAAAGTAGGACCGTGGTCCTCCCTCCTGGAGCCCAGTGGAAGGGAAACAAGAAAATGGGCAACTGGATCCAGAGGGAGTAGTAGACAGGGAATCCTGGGTGCCATGTGAGCAGCAAGAGGGCCTCTGGGTGAGACTTAGGGATCGGGGAAGGTTTCCTCCGGGGTGGAAGGGAAGAAGGGTGTGTGAGGAAGTACCCTGTCCACAGGCTGCTCCCTGGGACTGGCCTGTCCCCGAGGAGTCACCATCGAGGCTTGACACCCCACGGTGCTGGCCCCGCAGCTTCAGTCCACACTTCCTGGCCCCGCTGCACTTGGCTGGCTTGTCTTCGTGGCGCAGAGCCTGATGAAAGGTTAATGGTAAGATAATGACCTTGAGCTTCCCAGTTGCCCTCCGGTCTGTCCCAGACATTTAGCTCCCGCAGTCGGGACCTTGGTGTGCCTCTTGTGGACCCATTTATCCATCTGAGGTCACAGCTGCTGCTGGCTCCTCAATTGTCACTCCCTTCCCTTTCCCTCCCTGTACCCAGAGAGCCCCTTATTTAGCACTTTCAGAAGCGCTTTATTTCCAACCAGAGAATTTAGACCCACACGTCCTGGAATTGCGTTTATCTCAGAGCACTTTGAAATGTGGTATTGCCGAGCAGAAAAGCCGGTGCTCCAAAATCTCACCTCCTTCCGATAGCTTCCTGAGGTTCACGGCCCCTGGCACAATATATTCAAAATCTTTCATTTTCCCCTTTTGTGGGGAAGTTACTCCTTCCTTCGAGGCAGCTCTGGGAGACAACAGAGCCCTTCTTGTACAAGCCCCACGAAGTACAACTCTGCTACTCAACTTCATCATCTGTAAAATGGGGCCACTTCATGTGTGGTTGTAGAGAGAAATGGCAGGAATGAACACGGATTGTTGCCCCACCCATGGGAAACATGTAATCAGTGGGGGGATGATTATTATAATTGTTATCATCAATGGCTGTCCTATTTTTGTCACTTGCTTTTACATATTAGCCATTGAGCTGCTATGTAATGGGCGGGAACCGGCATGGTCTTCTCTATGGCGTACCTGGTACATGTTCAGTTCATTAATACGTGCAGGGGAGGGTTACCACCTGGTCCAGGTTTACAGTTCTTAGCTGTCAGTGGATGTTTACGGTAGAGATGGGGTGGGGCAGTTTAGACTTGATATGGGATCATGATCCAGTGTGTTCAGACGCAGGGTTTGATTCCAAGGATCCAGCCAACTCTTTCTTCCCTGTGAAAAGCAGATGTAACCATATCCACCTCCTGGGGTGGCTGTGAGGCTTAAATGAGATAATGTGTGCGAAAGAGTCAGTACCTCCCCTGGGGCCTCCCGCCCCAGCCAGAGCCCACACACTCTTCCTCCCTCCCTTCCCGATGTTGAAATGGATTTTAAATGGGCATAAAAAGAAGATGGCCTTAAGTGGAAAGCCAGGAAGTGTGAAACGGTGGACAGCTTGGGATCGGCAGGGTCATTCAGAGGAGCACCACAAAGAAATCATTTCCTAATCCTTGGCCTGACCGGGTGCCCCAGAGGTTCGAGCAGCCGGCAGTGCTCAGGGCAGAGTGGCCTGTGTTAGGCATCTCGCCTCCTCCAGATAGTGAGGGCCTTCCCGCTGGGAGCTACTGAGTCCCTGAGGCTGCAGTCACTCTGGTCACCAGCGCCACACACTAGGATAATCCATCTGCATTTCCCTGACTCCGGAACATAGCGTAGCTCATTCGTGGGCACAGACACTGTATGAGCAGATGGCGTGAAGAAACTGAGGCTCAGTGAATCCCGTGAATTCACAAAGACCACTGGGGCCTGTACTCTTCTGTGTAGACAACAAATAGAGATAGAATGGTGGCCAGTGGACCCATTTTCCAGCTAAAAGTTTGGCTCCCACTCATGGTTTTCTCAGTTCAAATCTGTGCCTTGGGCCAATTTCATTTTATTACATGCTATGGATTTTGGGGTTTTCTCAAAAATAATTGAACTTTTAAGCATCAAATCTGTGATAGTCCAAGAAAGGGCCTAAGGCAACATAGATATTAAATAACAGAGCACCATCTTGGACTGAACTCCTGGTGTGACAGGGGGTGGAGTTTTGAGTAGGGGAGAAAGAGTCCTTTTAAATGGTAGCCTTTTGTTGCCAATGCTTGAAAGTAGGTGAAAGGTTTAGGACTTCACCGTGTAAGAAACATAACTTTCAGACACTCCATTTGTGTGAGCTGCCCGAGGAGATGGTATCATGTACAGAGCAAAGGCCCTTTAGAATCAGAAAGCCTGGAGCTGGAGCCCCGGTGGCTCCACAGCTGTGACCTACGTTGGCAAGGTTATCGGGCTGTGCAAACTTCATATCTGCCTGTGAAGTTGGCTTATATCAAGTCCTTAGCGTTCCTTTGGTGACCTGTCACTCTTCTGCTTGAGCCCTTCAGGGACTCACGACCACCTGCACAGGGTCACATCTGAGGTCCAGGAGATCCTCCCAGGGGGACCCTGCCTGTACCAGCAGCCTCATCTCTCCTCCCCGTCTGGCACACCCCAGACTCTGGGCAGTGTGTCTCACCTTGGTGTCTCTGTTCCTGCTCTGCTACCTCTACCCCCAGAGACGCCTGTCACCTCCTCTCAGCTCTTTGCCGGACTGATTCTTGCTCTTCCTTTAATATTAGCTCAGAATCTCCCGTCCTCCAAGAGGCATCCCTGCGTCTCACGTTCCCCACCGAAGCCAAGCTGTGCCTGTTTTTTTCTCTTCTCTACATAACTCCCAGCCCTTGCCTCCATCCTCCCATTTCCCTCAACGAATGACAATCATTTGATAACACATCTGCCTTCTCCCTGGACCATCAGTTCCTTGAACAGTATTTGACACATGGTACTAGGCATTACTAGGCATTAGGCGTTCAACTAATGTTTGTTGAATGCATGAAAGAAAGCACAGAGGAGGTGCCAAGGAAGCTATTTTATTTCCCTTATCCCAGAGCACTTTGTGCAGCTACAACAGTCAGAAGTTGTTTTTGCGTTCTTTGTTTTTTTTTTTTTTTCAGGGATGTGATTCTAACCTGGGGGTAAGCAAAGAAGATTAAGTACTTATGAGGATGGAGGCTGAGAGGGAGCATATCAGCTGTAGATGTTCACTTTATAAATCAGTACGTGAGACAAACCGTAGCAGCATCAGGGGGACACTAGAATTGTGTGGCTACAGGGAGGAGGGCCTGGCTCACGTCTTCTCTATCCTCTTTGATTAGCAGAAAGCAGGCTCACGTGGAACTGAGCCTACCAGGGAATTGTGGGAAGCACAGCTGGACCCGTGGGCACACTGCATCAGCATCATCCATGGCTATGGAGCGTTTGATAATAAGGCAAAATCCTTTCAATTAGAAACTGCTGTTGTGATTCACAGCTCCTGTTTTCATTTTATTTTCAAGGGTCTGCTCTACACGGCTCCCTGGCTCTGTCTTGGGGAATCCGTTCCTCTTCTGTTTGTTTGTTACATTTTTGAAATGTTTGTATTCCTCTTGAACTGCTGTAGTTTATACAGAAATTTACGATCAAACAGTGCCTTGCAGTTTCTGCTGTATGCACGCGATCTCATTTAATCTTCACATCTTTGAGGCCCAGAGAAGCTAGAGAATCTGCACAGGGGCACACAGAAAGTGGTAGATCCAGAAGCCAAGTTCTTCATCCCAGGTTTTCCTACGTAAACCGGCTGTATTTTCCGTTATATTCGGTCACCTCCCTTCCAATCATAGCTACCATTTATGGATTGCTTATAATGTGCCCAGGCTTAGTTAAAATGTATCATTTCATCCTCACAGTAGAAGTATTATCCCCATTTTGCCAACCAAGAAACTAAGATCTAGACAAATTAAAAACTTTCCCAAGGGCTTCCCTGGTGGCGCAGTGGTTGAGAGTCCGCCTGCCGATGCAGGGGACACAGGTTCGTGCCCTGGTCTGGGAAGATCCCACATGCCGCGGGGTGGCTGGGCCCGTGAGCCATGGCCGCTGAGCCTGCGCGTCCGGAGCCTGTGCTCCGCAGCGGGAGAGGCCACAGCGGTGAGAGGCCCACGTACCGCAAAAAAAAAAAAAAAAAAAAAAAAACTTTCCCAAGAACATTCAACTTATGAATAGCCAAGGTGAAATTGGAACCCAGGTTTGGCTGGGTCTAAAGCTGCTTAACAACTGAGCTTTTAATCATTAAGCTCTTAACCACCGTGCCAGTGGTTCTCAAAATTTAGGGCGCATCTTAATTATCTGGAGGGCTTGTTAAAACAGAATCCTGGGCCCTTCCCGCAGGGTTTCTGATTCAGCAGGCCTGGGTGAGGCCGAGAATGTACAGTTTCCCAGATGATGCTACTAGTTGGAAGAGTGTACTTTGAGGACCCCAGCGCTAATGCCACATCGCCCTCCACCCATATGCTGGTTGCACTGAATTGCTCCCAGCCCAAAAAAAAAAAAAAAAGTTTCATATGAAGGGGAAGGGCTTCAATTATGCATTATTGTATGGCCCATTTTAAATGGAGTGTATCCCATACATTATTCACTGCAACTTTAAGGTTGTTGTAGTGGATTATTTCGGCCGTAGAACGGGTTTGGTTTCTAGGTTAAATACAGGGTCATGTTATTTTTATTGCATTTTTCATTGAAGTAGTTTATGGAAACTGTTCTGTCTTCTGTGTCATCACCTATACAGCAGGGGACTTAATGGCCATCTGAAAAGGGTACCAAAACTGTTATTAATAAAGCTGAAAGTTCTCTGAGATTAGTTGCCTCCCTCATCTACTTACCTTCTTGCTTAGGATCTCATATGTTCGTTATTTCTTGTTTTTAAGAAGTTTATGATTTTGATGTGATCTATATTTCTAAGCTTAAGTCATAGGGAAGAATTGGTCTCTAAAAAGACTGTCCCCCTCACTTGACCTGTCGTCTCCGCATCTTGTTCCCCAGTCCCTATCCACTGGTTACCACCAACCTGTTCTCCATCTCTGTAATTATGTCATTTCATGAACACTATATAAATGGACTAATTCAGAATATGTCCTTTTGGGATTGGCTTTTTCACTTAGGATAATTTTCTTGAGGTGGTTGTGTGTATCAATAGTTCATTTCCTTTTATTGCTAAGAAGTATTCTAAGCTGTACATGTACCACAGTTGGTTGAATGATTCACCCACTGAAGGATATTTGGATGGTTTCCAGTTTGGGGCTATTAAGGATAAAGCTGCTGTGAACATTCGTGGACAAGTTTCTGCGTGAAAACAAGTTTTCATTTCTCTGGGATAAATGCCCAAGAGTGCAATTGCTGGGTGCTAAGCCCATTTTTAGTTCTAAAAGAAATTGCCAAACCATTTTCCAACGTGGCCGCCCCAGTTTACCATCCCACCAGCAGTACACGAGTGTTCCAGTGTCTCTGCAGCCACATCAGCACCTGTTGTCATGTGTCCTCTTGATTATAGCCGTCCTACTTGCTGTAAAGTGATATTTCGTTGTTTTGATTTGCATTTCCCTAAAGACTAATGGTTAAGTATCTTTTCATGTGCTTATTGGCACTTCGTATATTTTCTTCGGAACAATGTCTATTCACATCCTTTGCCTGTTTTTATAAATTTATTTATTTATTTATTTTGACTGCGTTGGGTCTTTGCTGCCGTGTGCGGGCTTTTCTCTAGTTGCAGTGAGCGGGGGCTACTTTTCGTTGTGGTGCACGGGCTTCTCATTGTGGTGGCTTCTCTTGTTGTGGAGCATGGGCTCTAGGCACGTGGGCTCAGTAGTTGTGGCTCGCAGGCTCTAGAGCTCAGGTTCAGTAGTTGTGGCGCACGGGCTTAGTTGTTCTGTGGCATGTGGGATCTTCCTGGACCAGGGCTCGAACCCGTGTTCCCTGCATTGGCAGGTGGATTCTTAACCACTGTGCCACCAGGGAAGCTCCCGTTTGCCTGTTTTTAAATTGGATTATTTGTCTTTTGATTGTTGGGTTGTAAGAGTTCTTTACCTTTTCTGGATAAAAGTCCCTCGTCAGATTTATGATTTGCAAATATTTTCTCTCTTCTATAGGTTGTATTTTCACCTTCTCGATGGGAGCTGGGGGTAGAGGGAGACCGGTCTTCTCAGCTGTACTCGCCTACGTTACAACTTCTATTAGACAGAGCTGATGGGGGTTGGTGATGAAGCAGATCTCGGCTCAGATGCTCCAGACGTTCTCAGTTCTTGCTGAGATTTGGTAGATTTTCTTGAACGAATGTTTTTCCATTTGTCATCATGACCTTAGGACAATTTCCAGAAACTTTCAATGATGCTCTTATAATTTGTACCAGTTAAATTGTTGTTTTGCTGGGAAGAGTGTCCTCAGAATTCGTTAGTGTGTCATTCTGGAAGGCCAGGCTTCCACAGTGTACTTAATACAAATGCCCTCAGGTAATGTTACACCTGAAGTCCTCATCAGTCTTTTCTAGTTATCCGATGAGTCTTTGGTAGATCTAGCAGCTGAAGAAGCATCTTCTCTACACAACATCTGCAAGACTAGAACAGTGCCTGGAACACAGTATTTCTTAAAAGAATGATTGAATAAATGAACAAGTTTAAGCACCTAGAAGGAGGTAGACGTGGGGCATGGGAGAACATCAGAGAGCTGAGTGGGAGGGTACCAAATACATACGTGGCTCAATTAGAGAGATTGTCCTCTTTGCAGGCATCATTACTTCTTCAATTGTAGTACACAGTAATTCATAGGTTCACTGTCACTAAAGCCCAAGAATGAGGCTGGTTCATGGGTTGAGCATGATTAGAAATCCAAAAATCATTGTTTCAGGTTATGAGTGATTATGTTTCTGTATGTCTTTGTGTGTCAATATAAATACACACATTACATATTGTGTACACGAGCAGATTTCTGTAGACACATATACACGCATACATACAGTGGTTATGGAAACTTTTGGAGCAGTGGGATACTCTCAAAGGGACATTCTTCTTTCTTACCTAAACATGATAACATAAAGAATAATGGAATGTTCAAAACCATCTTTAGTCATCTTGCCCAACTGACTCATTTTGCAGATGAGGAAACTGAGGCCCAGAGAGCCCATCGGTTTGTTCTTAATCTCACAGCTTACCTAGTGGGTTCCTGATTCCAGCAAGAATGATTGTCCCTCATCTTCTGTTACCTATTACGTGAATGAACACAAGTTTCAATCATGAAGCTTTATTCACTACATCAGCAAATCTTCCTATACAACCACTTAAAAATCAATAGCTTGAATAGCTGTCATTTGAATTTTTCCTACAAGTTTTCTGCCTTTCCTCTCGCCCACTCCTTCCCTAAAGTAAATTTTGCAACTGGCAACTTTGAAACTTGCTACAATCCAGCACATTAATAGGGTTTTACATTTTAGCAGCCTAATGATAAGGAGGTAGGGCCTTCTGTTCTAGCCCCTCAGGGGTTTCGATTCTGGGCATTTATTAAACTTTGCTGTAGCCTCAAGTATATTTGACCTTTTTATATTAAAAAAAGTTTCAGTTTGAACTTTATACATATATATTGTGTGTATGTACATATTTCACTCTTCTCCACTGATGAGGTAGATATTCAGACATTATCAACAGTTGAACTTGAAGATACTTGTCAATTATTTCCCTATGTTTGGTAAGGAAGAGAAGCCATTACTATCATAATTTATTATTATTTTCATATAGCTAGGTTTGAGCCCTCTTAAAAATCTTTTCTACTTTGAGGTCTATTTTGCAGTTTAATTAATGTAGCAAGGATTTTCTTTTTTTTCTTTTTCTTTTTTTTTTTTAAATTTTACTCTCAATGGAGATAATCCATTCACGGTGACCTTTCCTTGTGCAAATTAATTGTACACGCTTGTTTAAGTAAACGGTCCTTTGCATGACGTCTCTTCTTAATGATGGGTTTATAATCGAAAATTGGCTTATTCCCATATGCCTAGTTTGTGTGAGAATATAAAAATAGATGTGGACTTGAAAAATATAAATGTATATATATCAGTATCCCCAAAAGAGGAGGGAAGAATCCAATGCCTTCAGGCTATGATTAAATTAGACTATTAGAGTCAGAAAGTGCTGGTGACATATGCTACTGTCAAAGTCACCTGTCTGCCGAGCCTGGGAGGCTCTTGAAAAAGGAGAGTGTTTTCATCCTGGCTCTGAGAAACTGGGCCTTCACAGGACCTGAGCCATCTCCAGTTTCCCAAGTTTTCTTAAGTTCCAAATGAAATTTCAACTGTGTGTTTAGGAATGTATTTGTGGAAATCATTTTTATTTTTATTTATTTATTTATTTTTAAAAGATTTCTAGTTTAATTAATTAATTAATTTGGCCATGCTCTGCGGCCTGCGAGATCTTAGTTCCCTGACCAGGGATTGAACTCGTGTACCCTACGTTGGGAGTGCAGAGTCTTAAGCACTGGACTGCCAGGGAAGTCCCTGGAAATCATTTTTAAAGTGCTAGCCCTGAATAAAATGATATGCTTGTTACCTTTCCTGCACTTCACCGGTATAAAGAGACAGGTGACATTCATATTACATTTTGCATTTTTTCAAGTGTAGAAACAGTGTGATACAACTAAATGGTGTTTGAGGAAGAAATCATCTCTTCTGCTGCCCAGGTTCCCACAGGCCCCACCGTTTTTTTTTTTTTTTTCCTGTTATTCCTCTTTCCCCATTTCTTGGGCTGACTCCTTCTCTCTCACCTCCATGCCAACCATTCTTATACAGGAGTGTTTGTCTAGGGTAACAAAATGTTCTTGGTTAAAAGTAGAAACTCCAGCTTGAAGGAGAAACTAAATGTTTTGTGCTTAGAATGGAGGTTTCCTGAGTAGGTTTTAGTAGCATGGGTTTGTGGGGTAGGAAACAAGAACAGCCTTCATTTTATTGAATGACATGGCATTAAAAAAGAACAACTAGCGGTGAGTACTTTTTAAGCTTATGGGGGCAACCTATTTTCATCCAAGACAAAAATCTGATTTGGGAAGCAAAGGCTGGGCAAGCCAAAATTTTGCTGGGACCATCAGACTTGTCTTTTATGTACTGTTTGCAAAAGGCCCTAATTGCTTTGTCCAGTGTGATGGTTCACATTTCTTCTCCTTCATGCAACAACCCTGCCCACCTCCTTCCCTGGAAAAGTGAGGCTTGCCTGTATATCGCCCGAGTTGCTCTGGGTAATTTCTGGTAGGTGTGCACCCACCCCAGGTGTGTTGATTCACCCCTCCCCCGACCCTCTCCCCTGCCCCATTCCTAACGTGTCTTTATTTGCTGATGGCTCTTCCTCTTTTTCTAGGTATGATTATCGGGAAATGCTGCACAATGCCACTTTCTGTCTGGTTCCTCGTGGTCGCAGGCTTGGGTCTTTCAGGTTCCTGGAGGCTCTGCAGGTAAGAGACCCTGATCCTCCCCAGAATAGGGCTGAGGACTCAACGTCAGATTGGGGCGGAGTTTAACCGTAGCACTTCTCCTGGGGTCTAAGCCGAACGTGTGGTTTGCCTTAAACACCTGAAATCTGTTTTCCCAAGAAAATCTGCAACATTTTTATGAGTTGGGGGGGGGGGGGGGCGGGCGAAGGGAGGATTTACTCCCTGCCTTTGGACATGAGGAGATCCGATGGGACTCTCAAGGGAGGGTAGGTTCTTCAGAGACGTGTTTACAAACAGAGGGCAGATCTGCTTGCCCACCAGGCAGCCGACCTGGGCTCCACGGAGACTCAGCCCTCCTCCTGGAAGCCAGTCTCAAGAGCAATGAAAATGGCTGATGGGTGGTATTTCCCAAAAGCAAAATCGTCAGTTCTGTCCCCATCTCAGTCGTCACTCAGTTCCTCTAAATGCTGAGTGTGATACCCTGCAAGGTAGAGGCACACACTCAGCCCAGCTCCTCCCAGGCTCTGAAGTTCAGAGGTCCTGGAGCTGCTGGGTCTCTGCTATTAATCTTCACTTTGCAGAAATGCCTTCACCTGCTGAGACAGTTCTCCACACTTCCCACCTGGAAGTTGCAACCAGCCTTGCTTGTTGGCTAGAAAGCACGCCCTCCACCTCTCTCAGCTCCTGGACCCCTTGCTACCGTGTCCTTTCTTCCTCTGTGCTCTGCCCCGGCTGAATCTGTGCTTTTGACGCAGTGCTTCTTTTTTTTTTTTTTTTTTTTTTTTTTTTTTAAAAATGTTTTTTGGGGTATAATTGCTTTACAATGGTGTGTTAGTTTCTGCTTTATAACAAAGTGAATCAGCTATACATACACACATGTTCCCATATGTCTTCCCTCTTGCGTCTCCCTCCCTCCCACTCTCCCCATCCCACCCTTCCAGGCTGTCACAAAGCACCGAGCTAATATCCCTGTGCCTTGCGGCTGCTTCCCCCCAGCTATCTACCTTACTACGTTTGTTAGTGTGTATATGTCCATGACTCTCTCTCGCCCTGTCAAAACTCACCCCTCCCCCTCCCCATACCCTCAAGTCCGTTCTCCAGTAGGTCTGCGTCTTTATTCCTATCTTACCCCTAGGTTCTTCATGACATTTTTTTCCCTTAAATTCCATATATATGTGTTAGCATACGGTATTTGTCTTTTTCTTTCTGACTTACTTCACTCTGTATGACAGACTCTAGGTCTATCCATCTCATTACAAATAGCTCAATTTCATTTCTTTTTAAGGCTGAGTAATATTCCATTGTGTATATGTGCCACATCTTCTTTATCCATTCATCCGATGATGGGCGCTTAGGTTGTTTCCATGTCCTGGCTATTGTAAATAGAGCTGCAATGAACATTTTGGTACATGACTCTTTTTGAATTTTGGTTTTCTCAGGGTATATGCCAAGTAGTGGGATTGCTGGGTCATATGGTAATTCTATTTGTAGTTTTTTAAGGAACCTCCATACTGTTCTCCACAGTGGCTGAACCAATTCACATTCCCACCAGCAGTGCAAGAGTGTCCCCTTTTCTCCACACCCTCTCCAGCATTTATTGTTTCTAGATTTTTTGATGATGGCCATTCTGACTGGTGTGAGATGATATCTCATTGTAGTTTTGATTTGCATTTCTCTAATGATTAATGATGTTGAGCATTCTTTCATGTGTTTGTTGGCATTCTGTATATCTTCTTTGGAGAAATGTCTATTTAGGTCTTCTGCCCATTTTTGGATGGGGTTGTTTGTTTTTTTGTTATTGAGCTGCATGAGCTGCTTGTAAATTTTGGAGATTAATCCTTTGTCAGTTGCTTCATTTGCAAATGTTTTCTCCCATTCTGAGGGTTGTCTTTTGGTCTTGGTTATGGTTTCCTTTGCTGTGCAAAAGCTTTGAAGTTTCATTAGGTCCCATTTGTTTATTTTTGTTTTTATTTCCATTACTCTAGGAGGTGGGTCAGAAAGGATCTTGCTGTGATTTATGTCATAGAGTGTTCTTCCTATGTTTTCTTCTAAGAGTTTGATAGTTTCTGGCCTTACATTTAGGTCTTTAATCCATTTTGAGCTTATTTTTGTGTATGGTGTTAGGGAGTGATCTAATCTCATACTTTTACATGTACCTGTCCAGTTTTCCCAGCACCATTTATTGAAGAGGCTGTCCTTTCTCCACTGTACATTCCTGCCTCCTTTATCAAAGATAAGGTGTCCATATGTGCGTGGGTTTATCTCTGGGCTTTCTATCCTGTTCCACTGATCTATCTTTCTGTTTTTGTGCCAGTACCATACTGTCTTGATTACTGTTGCTTTGTAATATAGTCTGAAGTCAGGGAGCCTTATTCCTCCAGCTCCTTTTTTCGTTCTCAAGATTGCTTTGGCTATTCGGGGTCTTTTGTGTTTCCATACAAATTGCGAAATTTTTTGTTCTAGTTCTGTGAAAAATGCCAGTGGTAGTTTGATAGGGATTGCATTGAATCTGTAGATTGCTTTGGGTAGTAGAGTCATTTTCACAATGTTGATTCTTCCCATCCAAGAACATGGTATATCTCTCCATCTATTTGTATCATCTTTAATTTCTTTCATCAGTGTCTTATAATTTTCTGCATACAGGTCTTTCGTATCCTTAGGTAGGTTTATTCCTAGATATTTTATTCTTTTTGTTGCAATGGTAAATGGGAGTGTTTTCTTGATTTCACTTTCAGATTTTTCATCATTAGTATATAGGAATGCCAGAGATTTCTGTGCATTAATTTTGTATCCTGCTACTTTACCAAATTCATTGATTAGCTCTAGTAGTTTTCTGGTAGCATCTTTAGGATTCTCTATGTATAGTATCATGTCATCTGCAAACAGTGACAACTTTACTTCTTCTTTTCCGATTTGGATTCCTTTTATTTCCTTTTCTTCTCTGATTGCTGTGGCTAAAACTTCCAAAACTATGTTGAATAAGAGTGGTGAGAGTGGGCAACCTTGTCTTGTTCCTGATCTTAGTGGAAATGCTTTCAGTTTTTCACCATTGAGGATGATGTTTGCTGTGGGCTTGTCATATATGGCTTTTATTATGTTTAGGAAAGTTCCCTCTATGCCTACTTTCTGGAGGGTTTTTATCATAAATGGGTGTTGAATTTTGTCGAAAGCTTTCTCTGCATCTATTGAGATGATCATATGGTTTTTCTCCTTCAATTTGTTAATATGGTTTATCACATTGATAGATTTGCGTATATTGAAGAATCCTTGCATTCCTGGAATAAACCCCACTTGATCATGGTGTATGATCCTTTTAATGTGCTGTTGGATTCTGTTTGCTAGTATTTTGTTGAGGATTTTTGCATCTATGTTCATCAGTGATATTGGCCTGTAGTTTTCTTTCTTTGTGACATCCTTGTCTGGTTTTGGTATCAAGGTGATGGTGGCTTCGTAGAAGGAATTTGGGAGTGTTCCTCCCTCTGCTATATTTTGGAAGAGTTTGAGAAGGATAGGTGTTAGCTCTTCTCTAAACGTTTGATAGAATTCACCTGTGAAGCCATCTGGTCCTGGGCTTTTGTTTGTTGGAAGGTTTTTAATCACAGTTTCAATTTCAGTGCTTGTGATTGGTCTGTTCATATTTTCTATTTCTTCCTGATTCAGTCTTGGCAGGTTGTGCATTTCTAAGAATTTGTCCATTTCTTCCAGATTGTCCATTTTATTGGCATAGAGTTGCTTGTAGTAATCTCTCATGATTTTTTTTATTTCTGCAGTGTCAGTTGTTACTTCTCCTTTTTCATTTCTAATTCTATTGATTTGAGTCTTCTCCCTTTTTTTCTTGATGAGTCTGGCTAGTGGTTTATCTATTTTGTTTATCTTCTCAAAGAACCAGCTTTTAGTTTTATTGATCTTTGCTATTGTTTCCTTCATTTCTTTTTCATTTATTTCTGATCTGATTTTTATGATTTCTTTCCTTCTGCTAGCTTTGGGGTTTTTTTGTTCTTCTTTCTCTAATTGCTTGAGGTGCAAGGTTAGGTTGTTTATTCGAGATGTTTCCTGCTTCTTAAGGTGGGCTTGTATTGCTATAAACTTCCCCCTTAGAACTGCTTTTGCTGCATCCCATAGGTTTTGGGTCGTTGTGTCTCCATTGTCATTTGTTTCTAGGTATTTTTTGATTTCCTCTTTGATTTCTTCAGTGATCACTTCATTATTAAGTAGTGTATTGTTTAGCCTCCATGTGTTTGTATTTTTTAAAGATCTTTTCCTGTAATTGATATCTAGTCTCATGGCGTTGTGGTCGGAAAAGATACTTGATACAATTTCAGTTTTCTTAAATTTACCAAGGCTTGATTTGTGACCCAAGATATGATCTATCCTGGAGAATGTTCCATGAGCACTTGAGAAAAATGTGTATTCTGTTGTTTTTGGATGGAGTGTCCTATAAATATCAATTAAGTCCATCTTGTTTAATGTATCATTTAAAGCTTGTGTTTCCTTATTTATTTTCATTTTGGATGATCTGTCCATGGGTGAAAGTGGGGTGTTAAAGTCCCCTACTATGAATGTGTTACTGTTGATCTCCCCTTTTATGGTTGTTAGTATTTGCCTTATGTATTGAGGTGCTCCTATGTTGGGTGCATAAATATTTACAATTGTTATATCTTCTTCTTGGATCGATCCCTTGATCATTATGTAGTGTCCTTCTTTGTCCCTTTTAATAGTCCTTATTTTAAAGTCTATTTTGTCTGATATGAGAATTGCTACTCCAGCTTTCTTTTGGTTTCCATTTGCATGGAATATCTTTTTCCATCCCCTTACTTTCAGTCTGTATGTGTCTCTAGTTCTGAAGTGGGTCTCTTGTAGACAGCATATATAAGGGTCTTGTTTTTGTATCCATTCAGCCAATCTGTGTCTTTTGGTGGGAGCATTTAGTCCATTTACATTTAAGGTAATTATCGATATGTATGTTCCTATTTCCATTTTACATATTGTTTTGGGTTCGCTACTATAGGTCATTTCCTTCTCTTGTGTTTCGTGTCTAGAGAAGTTCCTTTAGCATTTGTTGTAAAGCTGGTTTGGTGGTGCTGAACTCTCTCAGCTTTTGCTTGTCTGTAAAGGTTTTAATTTCTCCATCAAATGTGAATGAGATCCTTGCTGGGTAGAGTAGTCTTGGTTGCAGGCTATTCTCCTTCATCACTTTCAGTATGTCCTGCCACTCCCTTCTGGCTTGTAGGGTTTCTGCTGAGAGATCAGCTGTTAACCTTATGGGGATTCCCTTGTGTGTTATTTGTTGTTTTTCCCTTGCTGCTTTTAATATGCTTTCTTTGTATTTAATTTTTGACAGTTTGATTAATATGTGTCTTGGCGTGTTTCTCCTTGTATTTATCCTGTATGGGACCCTCTGTGCTTCCTGGACTTGATTAACTATTTCCTTTCCCATATTAGGGAAGTTTTCAACTATAATCTCTTCAAATATTTTCTCAGTCCCTTTCTTTCTTTCTTCTTCTTCTGGAACCCCTATAATTCGAATGTTGGTGCGTTTCATGTTGTCCCAGAGGTCTCTGAGACTGTCCTCAGTTCTTTTCATTCTTTTTTCTTTATTCTGCTCTGCAGTAGTTATTTCCACTACTTTATCTTCCAGGTCACTTATCCGTTCTTCTGCCTCAGTTATTCTGCTATTGATCCTATCTAGAGTGATTTTAATTTCATTTATTGCATTGTTCATCGTTGCTTGTTTCATCTTTAGTTCTTGTAGGTCCTTGTTAACTGTTTCTTGCATTTTGTCCATTCTACTTCCAAGATTTCGGATCATCCTTACTATCATTATTCTGAATTCTTTTTCAGGTAGATTGCCTATTTCCTCTTCATTTGTTAGGTCTGGTGGGTTTTTATCTTGCTCCTTCATCTGCTGTGTGTTTTTCTGTCTTCTCATTTTGCTTATCTTACTGTGTTTGGGGTCTCCTTTTTGCAGGCTGCACTTTCGTAGTTCCCGTTGTTTTTGATGTCTGTCTCCAGTGGCTAAGGTTGTTTCAGTGGGTTGTGTAGGCTTCCTGGTGGAGGGGACTAGTGCCTGTGTTGTGCTGGATGAGGCTGGATCTTGTCTCTCTAGTGGGCAGGTTCACGTCTGGTGGTGTGTTTTGGGGTGTCTGTGGCCTTATTATGATTTTAGGCAGCCTCTCTGCTAATGGGTGGGGTTGTGTTCCTGTTTTGCTAGTTGTTTGGCATAGGTTGTCCAGCACTGTGGCTTGCTGGTCGTTGAGTGAAGCTGGGTGCTGGTGTTAAGATGGAGGTCTCTGGGATATTTCCACCGTTTAATATTATGTGGAGCTGGGAGGTCTCTTGTTGACCAGTGTCCTGAAGTTGGCTCTCCTACCTCAGAGGCAGAGCCCTGACTCCTGGCTGGAGCACCAAGAGCCTTTCATCCACACAGCTCAGAATAAAAGGGAGAAAAAGTAGGGAGAATTAGTAGAAGTATGAGTAAAGAAAGAAGAAAAGGAGGAAAGGAAGGAAGGAAGAAAGAAGCAAAGAAGGAAAGAAAGGAGGGAGGGAGGGAGGGAGGGAGGAAGGAAGGAAGGAGGGAAAGAAGGAAAAAAGACAGAAAGAAAGATGATACAGTAAAAATAAAATAAAGTATAATATAGTTATTGAATTAAAAAATATTTAGAAAAAAAAAAAAAAAAAAAGGGACGGATAGAACCTTAGGACAAATGTTGGAAGCAAAGCTATACAGAAAAAATCTTACACAGAAGCATACACATACACCTTCACAAAAAGAGGTAAAGGGGGAAAAATCATAAATCCTGCTCCCTGAGACCACCTCCTCAATTTGGGGTGATTCGTTGTCTAAAGGAGGGAAGGAAGGAAGGAAAGAAAGAACGAAGGTAAAGTATAATAAAGTTATTACAATTAAACTTAATTATTAAGAAAAAGAATTTTTAAAAAAAAGTCATGGACGGATAGAGCCCTAGGACAAATGGTGGAAGCAAGAGTATACAGACAGGATCTCACACAGAAGCATACACGTACACATTCACAAAAAGAGGAAAAGGGAAAAAAATCATAGATCTCGCTCCTAAATTCCACCTCTTCAATTTGGGATCATTCCTTGTCTATTCAGGTATTCCACAGATGCAGGGTATATCAAGTTGATTGTGGAGCTTTAATCCGCTGCTTCTGTGGCTGCTGGGAGAGATTTCCCTTTCTCTTCTTTGTTCTCACAGCTCACAGGAGCTCAGCTTTGGATTTGGCCCTGTCTCTGCGTGTAGGTCGCTGGAGGGCGTCTGTTTTTTTCGCTCAGACAGGACGGGGTTAAAGGAGCCGCTGATTCGGGGCCTCCGGCTCACTCAGGCCGGGGGTTGGGGGATGGGGGTAGGAGGGGCACTACGTGCGGGGCGGGCCTGCGGCTGCAGAGGCAGCATGACGTTGCGGCAGAGGCCGGCGTGATGTTGCACCAGCCTGAGACCCGCCGTGCGTACTCCCGGGGAAGTTGTCCCTGGATCCCGGGAACCTGGCAGTGGCGGGCTGCACAGGCTCCGCGGAAGAGGGGTGTGGAGAGTGACCTGTGCTCGCACACAGGCCCCTTGGTGGCGGCAGCAGCAGCCTTAGCGTCTCCCGCCCGTCTCTGGGGTCCGCGGTTTTAGCCGCGGCTCGCGCCCGTCTCTGGGGTTTGCGCTTTCAGCCGCGGCTCGCGCCCGTCTCTGGGGTTCGCGCTTTCAGCCGCGGCTCGCGCCCGTCTCTGGGGCTCGCGCTTCCCGCCGCGGCTCGCGCCCGTCTCGGGGGCTTGCGCCCTCAGCCGCGGCTCGCGCCAGTCTCTGGGGTTCGCGCTTTTAGCCGCGGCTCGCGCCCGTCTCTGGAGTTCCTTTAAGCAGCGCTCTTAAACCCCTCTCCTCGCGCACCAGGAAACACAGAGGGAAGAAAAAGTCTCTTGCCTCTTCGGCCGGTGCAGGCTTTTCCCCGAACTCCCTCCCGGCCAGTCGTGGCGCACCAACCCCTTCAGGCTATGTTCAAGCCGCCAACCCCAGTCTTCTCCCTGAGCTCCGTCCAAAACCAAAACCCGAGCCTCAGCTCGCAGCCCCGCCCGCCCCGGTGGGTGAGCAGCAAGCCTCTCGGGTTGGTGAGTGCTGGTCGGCACCGATCGTCTGTGCAGGAATCTCCCCGCTTTGCCCTCCGCACCCGTCGCTATGCACTACTCCGCGGTCCCGAAACTCCCCCCTCTGCCTCCCGCAGTCTCCGCCCGCGGAGGGGCTTCCTAGTGTGTGGAAACTTTTCCTCCTTCACAGCTCCCTCCCACTGGTGCAGGTGCCGTCCTTATTCTTTTGTCTCTGTTTTTTCTTTTGCCCTACCCAGTTACGTGGGGAGTTTCTTGCCTTTTGGGAGGTCTGAGGTCTTCTGCCAGCCTTCAGTAGGAGTTCTGTAGGAGTTGTTCCACGTGTGGATGTATTTCTGGTGTATCCGTGGGGAGGCGCAGTGCTTCTTAATTGCCGTCATTCTGTCGTGTCCTCTGACAGGAGAGCTTCCTTCTCTTGAAAGTCTTTTCTGGCATGTTCTATGAACCATACCATTCCTGACATTCCCCTAGCCTCTTGGGATGTTGCATGGAGCCAATTGTTCTCTGCTTTGGATTCTGAGTTATTTGCAACCAGAATTTTGTCATTAGCGTGGTGTTTCTTGGCTCTTAGGTCCCTGTGTGGGTAATAAATTGGTACGACAGTGGTTGGGATCCCTCCACACTGAAGGGAACAAAGTTCAGATGTTTACATGGCTAGGGAAAGGTGAGCACCCTGTAACAGTTTAGTCCACAAAACGCTTTGTCAGGAATGCTGAACTGTTCTTTGTTGCTCAGGACATTGGGGTGAACCACTTTGCAAGTGGGCTATGGCAGTTACACTGACAAGGCTGTTCATGTTCAAGGTGGGTTTTACGCTAGGATTTTATTGGTGAATGATTTTGTTACGTCAGTAAACCTTCTTCAGCGGAGGCCAGTTGCCTGCATAGAGGTAAGGTCAGCCAAACCATGTACAAGAATAGAAATGGGGTTTTCGCATTCTAGGGCAAGACTTGCAAATAGCAAAATCTCAGCTGGATACAGACAAACTTCATGTGACTTGATAATTCATAAAAGCCCACTTTTCTTCTGACCTCAGCAGTCCAGGATTCATGCCAGTAATTGAATTTGTACCCATTTCACCTCTGATTGGAAGGGTTCCTGCTGCCATATTCCTCACACTCACGAAGTCGCCTTCTTTGCACAGGCCGCCTGTGTCCCTGTGATGCTCAGCAATGGATGGGAGTTGCCGTTCTCTGAAGTGATTAATTGGAACCAAGCTGCCGTCATAGGTGATGAGAGATTGTTATTACAGGTAAGGAAGGGGTGGTGGTGGCCTTCAACAGATCAGTGGATTATTGTTGCCCCCGTCCAGACTTTCAAAGAAGATGAATCCAAAAGATCAGCTCTGTAAAAGAAATTTTCTCAGGAGAAAATTGCCTGTGTTATGGTGAATATGAAGTCATTTAACATGACATCATTCACTTCCCAACACACAATCTGCTCAGGTCCAGGGAATATATTCAGAGAAGGAGAAGTTGCAGGTAGACCACACTGAACTTTGATACTGAGAAGAGGTGTGTATCTACCCCCCTCAATATTCAGAATGTTTAGAAATTATACCAGAGAATTTTTGTACCATCCTGTTGCCACTTTGTACTCCTTTCCCAATTCCGTGTCTGCCTTCAGATTAATTTTCAGAAAGAGAGAGGTCTCTAGGGCTGATTCTTAGAATTAGTGTTATCATTGCTCAAATGATCTAGTCTGGGTACGTGAGTGAGTGTTATCTTTAAGATGTATATTTAAAAGAGCAGCCTCAAATGAAAATGTATGTTTTTTTAAAATGTATTTTTGGCCATTTAGATTTTTTTCCATTTAATTTTATTGTTGTAAGAACATGTAATATGAAATCTACTCGTTTAACAAATTTTGACGTGTACTCATTATGGTTGAGTGTAGGTACCATGTGCTACAGCAGGTCTCTAAAGCTTATTCAGCTTGCTTAACTGAAGCTTTATGCCCACTTACTAGTAATTCCTCACTTCCCATCCCCCAACCCCTGGTCACCACCCATTCTACTCTTTAATTCTATGAATTTGATTATTTTAGATATCTCTTATAAGTGGACTCATGAATTATTTGTCTTTCTGTGACTGGTTTATTTCACTTAGTGTAATGTCCTCAAGGTTCATCCATGTTGTCTTCTATTGCAGAATTAAGACTTACTAATTATTAAAATGTCCGTATTACCCAACGTGATCCACAGATTCAAGGCAATTTCTGCCAAAATCCTAATGGCATTTGTTTTTTACAGAAATAGAAAAACAGCTCTAAAATCCATATGGAGCCAGAAGAGACCCCAAATAGCCAAATCAATCTTGAGGAAAAAGAACAAAACCAAGGAATTATAGTCCCTAATTTCAAAATATATTATAAAGCTCCAGTCATCAAAACAGTATGGTGCTGGCGTAAAGACAGATATATAGACTAATGGACCAGAATACAGAGCTAAGAAATAAATCCACACATATACATCAACCAATCTTCCACAAGGATGCCTAATAAAAGTTTAAACTTCTCAGGAGCTGCCTGGGAAGGGGGATATGATACTCACAGAAAAATCCTGGGGCAGGAATACTTAGTCACTGAGGATTTCTAAAGACCCTTTGCGCAATAATGTTTTAGCTTCAACATAAATTGCCATACTCCTTTCTCTAAAATGATGGAATATTTTAATGCTTTTATTTCATGGCATTGTACTTTATCTTGAACTGCCACAAATATTTGTAAAATGATATTTTTTAATGTCCTTTTTTTGATATTCAGGAAATTCAGTTTCTAACTCTATCATTAATTCTACTTCTGTGCTGCTGGCCAGTCTGCTAACTGGCTGGTGAAATAACTCAGTACTCTCCCTAAAGTAACAGTGGAATATCTGTAACCAAGAGGGCCATGAATTAGGCAAGCCAAGCTGAACGCAGCTCCTAAAACATGCCTTGTGTCTGCTACTCAGATCTGTGATTTCCAAGGCCCCTGGGACCTCAGAAGCAAGAGGAGGACACGTGATCTAGTATAGTTCTCCCCACACAGAGATGGTGTGTGCCTAAAACATTCACTCATGACAGGCCAAACAAAAGTGATAGATGTGGTTCTTTTCCACGTTGCCTTTTTCCTTCCTCTTATGATTTTTTTTTTTTTTTTTTTTTTGCGTTATGCGGGCCTCTCACTGTTGTAGCCTCTCCCATTGCGGAGCACAGGCTCCAGACGTGCAGGCTCAGTGGCCATGGCTCACAGGCCTAGCCGCTCCGCGGCATGTGGGATCTTCCTGGACTGGAGCACGAACCCGTGTCCCCTGCATCGGCAGGCGGACTCTCAACCACTGCGCCACCAGGGAAGCCCTCTCTTATGATTTTTAATAAATAATGCATGCTCATTAAAGGAAATTTAGGAAAGAAAGGGAATAAAAAATACCAGCCATAATTTCTCCATTTATGTACCAGTGCTCCAGTGAATTTGATGTGACTAAGTTGGGAGTTTGTCTTTGAGAACGGAGCATGTTCCAGGATACTGAATTGTGGTTGTCTGGTCTCTACCATTTCAGCAGAGTTGACTCCCCAGAAGCATTTCACCTTCTGAGGCAACATTTTGGCTTGATGCTGGGGATTTCTTTTTTCATTCTGCACCTACTCAAACTTGCTGGCCTTTTCCTCTCTCATATGCAGTCTGTCTTTGCACAGCTGCCTCCATATTGAATGATGACTGCACTGTCATTGACAATGGTTTTAAAGAACTGGCACCCAGCCCAAATGTCTGCCCTGGGAAATGTTTTTATTATGTTACCATTTTTCATTTCCTGTTTTAGAACAGCTCAGGTGTTTTTATTTGCATATATTCTTGTTATGTCACCAAGAGAGCTTACTGTTGCTTTCCTATATCTATCTTGGTAGATTCCATTAGTCCCGTTACCACGCATGACCTTTTATTAAGACTTCACTGAGTTCTGCAACTTTGAACAATCCGGCCAAATTGGAATTAATTTATCACTTTCCCATACCTGTCTCTCGGGACAAGCAGATTAAGAACCAGTAGCCAAATGCCATTAAAATTTGGAACTCTGTCTTTTTAATCATTGGAATTATCTTCCAGGGCACTTTGAAGAATGCTGTCAGACACTTGTATCATATGCACAAATGGGTAGGATATATTTCACTTGACGTAGTAACATCAAGATGTGGCTAATAGAAGAGAGGGGCTGTATTGGTAGGCTCATCTGTGTATCCCTTTCTGCCTTCATAACCACAGCCTACTCAGTTTTCTGGAGAGCACATAGTGCTGATAGCTTTTGACACTTTTCTAATGGACTGGCTCCTCATGCTCATAATGAAACAGTCTACCTGTATGACTCTTAGAAAATCCCACTGACATTCAGAAGAGGGCATGATTATGAAAATTGAGGAGGGTAATTTTTTTCTAGTCTTTCTCGGGCAATCTGAGTAATTTTCTCAGTAAATAAAAATAAATGTTCTTTGGCTTATGAAGCATCCATGATCTGAATGGTTTCTCTACCTTCTTCAAGGATATTTTATTTCCACTTGACCTTGAGCTCTGGTTTCAGGCTAATGTTTCTCCTTTACCTGTTGCCTCCATATGCTGCTTCAGTGTTGGGAATCCACATACACACTTTGGGGCTGCAGATTTAGTATTTGCTTCTGGACATTGCCAAAGCAAGTGAACTTGTCCTTATGTAGATACTGTGAAGCAGTTCTATGGCTTCCCGTAAGTGTGGTCTTGAATCAAACGGTATGCTCCAGGGCTTCCCTGGTGGAGCAGTGGTTGAGAGTCCGCCTGCCGATGCAGGGGACGCGGGTTCGTGCCCCGGTCCAAGAAGATCCCACATGCCGCGGAGCGGCTGGGCCCGTGAGCCATGGCCGCTGAGCCTGCGCGTCCGGAGCCTGTGCTCCGCAACAGGAGAGGCCACAACAGTGAGAGGCCTGTGTGCCGCAAAAAAAAAAAGAAAAAAAAAAAATATGCTACTTCCTTCGCCTCCACTGGAAATTCAGATGTAGTCTTAGTCACAATGCCATGGGTAACTTTCTTACTAAAGCAGCTAGCGGAGCATTCCTGCTTCAGTCCAGGCTCCCATGCCTGTCTGATTAATTACACATTAGGGAGGCAAGCATGCAGAAAGAGGTGAGCACAAAAGGACAGTTGCTAATCACAAGGAATCTCCCCTAAGTATAGACTCCATAAATAAAATAGCCTTTGGGCTATAGGTGAAGATAGGGAGCAAACCAAGGAGACTCACCAGACACCCAGGAAGTACATTTCAGAGCTCCAGACCCAAGCAAGTTCACATGCAGACATTAAGGAATTGGTCTGTCTTGGAATATCATCACCCTTAAGTCAATAATAATAGTAGTGGTAATAATTGCTTTGTTAATAAAGCTTCCCATGTGCTAGGCATTGTGCGAAGCACTTATGTGATCTTCATAACAGCCTCAGGATGTTAGTACTATATCCCCATTGTATAAGTGAAGAAATGAAATCTTGGAGAGATCATGTAACTTGTCCAGGGAAGCAGGGCTAGTAAATGGCAGAGCCAAGACTCCCATTGTGGTCTAACTCCCATGTTCCTGTGCTTAACCACTGAGTTATACTGCTAGTGAAAATAATGATATCCCTTTGGTGGCTTCAGATGGCCACGTTCAATTCCACTTCTATTTATTGAATAACTACAACAGGCATACCTCGCTTATCTTATGCTTCGTAGATGCTTTTTTTTTTATATATATAACAGATTGAAGGTTTGTGTCAACCCTGTGTTGTCAGATGATGGTTAGTGGGGTTTTTTTAGTAATAAGTATTTTTAATTAAGGTAGTTACCTTGTGCTTTTAGACATTATGCTATTGCACACTTAATAGACTGTAGTGTAACATAACTTTTATATGCACTGGGAAACCACACAAGTTTTGTGTGACTCGCTTTATTGCGATATTTGTTTTATTGTGTTGGTCTAGAGCTGAACACACAGTGTCTCTGAGGTGTACCTACACATAAAAGCCACTCTCCTAGCTATAAAATGTGTAGCAGGATGGACAGGGCATAGATCCCCCCTTAAAACTTGTGCAGCCTGGTAGAGAGCAGTGATGGTTAAACATGTATGACAGATTGTGTTAGTTTGGTGTAAGTGCTGCAGCCACAAAGAGAAGCCTGGGGAGCAGAAAGCTCTCAGGGAGAGGTAGGAGATACATGCACATAGAAATGACTACCCCAGCTGCATATTAAATGGAGAGACTCAGAGACATTCCCTAAAAAGCCTTTTCATAGATCATTTGTAGTCCCTGGCGTGGTGCGCCTTAGAAGTGCTTGGCGGATGATGTCTCTCAGCCTTGCTGCAAGGCTGTAGCTCCTTCTCTGTAGTACTTGGTTGTCCATGGGCAGGATCAAGGATGTGTGGGAATCTGAGGAGAAAAAACAGCAAAGACTACTGTAGGAACACCCTAAGCAACTGATAAGCTGCTACCAAACCTTAGAAGCGAGCTCTAACTCTCGTGCATTTAAGGTCCTTAAAGCTGATTCCCAGTAAGTGCTGTTTGTAGCCGACACCTCTGAAGGGCCTTTCAATTTAGGGGTTGGTGATTTTTAGTAGATCTGTGTGCTAGAAGCTGAAGGCTATGAAGAATAAAGCCTAACCCAAGTGGGTTATTTTGATCAAATGGCATCTTATTGTTATCCGGTTATAGTTATTATGTGTTCACTTTGTGTTACAGATTCCTTCTACAATCAGGTCTATTCATCAGGATAAAATCCTAGCACTTAGACAGCAGACACAATTCTTGTGGGAGGCTTATTTTTCTTCAGTTGAGAAGATTGTATTAACTACACTAGAGGTAAGTGAGACCACTTGGTTCTTGGTCTTGAATAATGGTCCTTTATATGTTTCCCTCAGCCTTCTCTTTTGCTATTAGTGATGTGTAATTGGTCAAATGGGGCGAAACCGAACCTTCTGTACTTGAATGTGTCAGTTAACCCCTTTTTACCTGCTCTGCCGTGCCCAAGCAAAGACCTCCATTCTTGACAAACTCCAATGAGGAAAGCTGACATAGGAGAAATTACACTCCTTGACACAGAGATGGGCTCTGTCTTACAGCATTTCAGAGACAGGTAGCTAATGACTGTCCTCCTGTCATTCACACTCAAGGGCATCCTTTGAAAGCATATTTCTGGAGCCCACTTAGGAAACAGATAGTGACCAAGTAGGGGAAAATCTTCTCCCATTCTAAAAATATGAATAGTTTACTGGGTACTGTAGTCCAATGGCATTAGGATACAGCCAAATTTATTCTCAAAACATATGCAACCCAGCTAGCATCATTGCTGCAAGGATGTGTTAAGAAGAAAATCAGGATTACACCCATCTGGTACAGAAAGTGTTAAACTTTATGAGATCAGAAACTATTCTAGACAGATGGGTGCCCATCTTCGAGTTGCCTTTTTTAAGGCAGGAGGAAAAAAGGAAAGGGAAGCATGGAGATGATTAAAACCTTTGGAAGTAGAGCAGATAGTGATGGCCTGAGGCTACACCAAAGTAGCACAAAGAGCTGAGAAAAGATTTCTGGATCTGCACACTCATGAATTACAGGAAGGAGAGCAGAGGTCCTCAGGTGACGCACAGCATCAAGGTGATTCTGAGGTGTCCACCACGAGAAGTAGGGGCATTTGTGGCCTCACTTTTGAAATATTTTCTTTGGAAAAGTTATTACTGCTCCAAAAGCTTATGTAATTGGGAGTATACACTATGCTAAGTCTGAAAAATACCAAGAAAACTGAAGTCATCCTCTTTTGTGCCGTTGCTGTTGTCTTGCCATCCTGGGCCTCCTGCTTTTGCGGGGCCAGGCTCTATCCCAGTGTCCTCTTGTAAATGGGTTGTGTCGTTTTCATCCTGGAACTAAGTGAAAAGGGCTATTTAGGACCCAGGTTTCCCCATGAAAGGGGATAGGGTAGAATGCCTTCCAAGGGCTTCCTTATTACAAGCAAATTTCTCTTATTCCTCCAGAAGCACTCACCTCAATGAAAATTGATTGGGTTTTTACTTCTGTACATAGCAGCAGATTTGAATATGTAATAAATTCGAACCTTTTCTTTGATCCTGTCTTCCGTCTAAGACCCTTCCTAGGCCCTTCTTAAGGAAAGTTGAATGTCACTTGTTTTGGGTTTTGTTTGTTTGTTTGTTTGCTTTTTGGAATGAGTGCTTTTTATCAAAGAAGTGCATATTCCTTTTAGAAAATCATAGAAAATACTTATAGCACAAAAATAAAATAAGCTACCCATACAAATCACTATTGACATATATACACACACATAAACATATTCATTTTTTTCTATGCAAATGCATAAATATGTTGTCATTTTTAATTTAAAGAGGAGTCTTTCTATACTTAGTTTATAACCTGTTTTTTCTGCTTAATAATTATTCCTAGTATCTCATTAGATTTTTCTACAGTTATTTTAGTGGCTATATAATATTCCATTCATGATGTCACTTAATTCCGTTAATTAATCCCCAGTTTGAGGCTATTAAAATTGTTTCTGGTTTTCAATTATTATATACATCATTGAAGCTAATAGCCTCAGTGCCAAATTGTTGTGCAGACTCAAGATTACTTCCTTAGGATAAATTCCTTGAATTCAAAGTCCTGGCTCAAACAATAGGCCAAATGCTGAGATTTCGAATATGAACTGTCAGTTTTCCTGCAATAGAATTCAACTAATTTATATTCCCTCCAGCTTATATGAGAGAACCTATTTTAATTATATTATTTTTTTCACTTTCGCCATATTGGACATTATATCCTTAAAAATGACAAGTCATTATTTTCTTAAGATCTTAGTAAGAATGAATATTTCTTGTATGTTTCTCGCTCAGGCAGCTCACAAAGAAAGAAATAGACATGGCCACAATGTTGTCCCACTTTTCTCATTAATTGTTAAGAGCTCATTAGATTTAAAAAGATTAACCTTTGATTCTTTTGTAGCAAATATTTCTCCCCAATTTGTGGTATGCTTTCTGTTTTGTTTATCATGGGGCAATCTTTTCATCTCCGGCTTTTCCATTTGCTACTGTTTAGAAAGGACTTTTTGACCCATAATTTTATTTATGTGCAACACACGTACACATTAGTATTTTCTAGTACTTTCATGGTTAATTTTTTACATTTAACTATTTAATCCAATTTACTTTTATATATGGTCTGTGTTGAAAAAGCTAAACTTTTTTTTTTTTTGACAAATTTTTCTGCAGTTGCTCCAATACATTTCCTTTTTTTTTTTTTGCCATACCACACAGCTTATGGGATCTTAGTTCCCGGACCAGGGATTGAATCCAGGCCCTCGGCAGTGAGAGCACAGGGTCCTAACCACTGGACTGCCAGGGAATTCCCCTGATACATTTCTTAAGTTATTCTTTCCTCAGTGTTTTCACATGCCACTTTTATGCATCTTTGGCTATACATCCAGACCACATGTTTTCATTTTTTCACCCTATATTCCATCCCTTAGTGAACCTCTATTTATTTAACCAATCTGCTCTTGTTGACTGTTAATGTTGTTTCTAATTATTTCTTTTTTAGAGATAGAGATACCTTTATCCAACCATGCCCTTCTACATGTATCTTAGACTATGTCTTTATTTCTTTAGATGGGGTCCTTGAAATGAGATTACTCAACCCAAGAGTCCAGGCATGACTAAGACTCATGATAGGTATTCCCAAATTACTCTTCAAAGAGGTTGAATCAATCTAGATTCTCACAGGCCATCTGGGGGACACCCTCTCTTACTGTATCCTTGTCAGCCTTCAGAATCATAATTAAAACACACACACAGCTTTGTTAATTCACCAGATGAAAGATGGTATCTCATTAATTACATTTCTTTTGAGTATGGTTTATTGCATAGCTCTGGTCTCTTGCCTATTACGTTAGCAGAACTCAATTATCTTATAATAACTGTTGGATGTGTTATAGTCACCAGCGTAGGATCTTAAGTCAAGCTGTTTTCATCTCTGTGACTGGAAAGCCGCCTTCGCCTTCTGTTTGAGCCATGCAGTTCTTTAGAGACACAGTTTTTTTGTTTTTTTGTTTTTTTTCTTAATAGATCTTTATTGGAGTATAATTGCTTCACAATACTGTGTTAGTTTCTGTTGTCCAACAAAGTGAATCAGCCATATGCATACATATATCCCCATATCCCCTCCCTCTTGAGCCTCCCTCCCACCCTTCCTATCTCACCCCGCTAGGTCATCGCAAAGCACCAAGCTGATCTCCCCGTGCTATGTGGCTGCTTCCCACTAGCTATCTATTTTACATTTGGTAGTATATATAAGTCCATGCCATTCTCTCACTTCATCCCAGCTTACCCTTCCCCCTCCCTGTGTCCTCAAGTCCATTCTCTACATCTGTGTCTTTATTCCTCTCCTGCCCCTAGATTCTTCATAACCTTTTTTTTTTTCAGATTCCATATATACGTGTTAGCATACAGTATTTGTTTTTCTCCTTCTGACTTACTTCACTCTGTATGACAGACTCTAGGTCCATCCACCTCACTACAAATAACTCAATTTCGTTTCTTTTTATGGCTGAGTAATATTCCATTGTATACGTCTGCCACATCTTCTTTATCCATTCATCTGTCGACGGACACTTAGGTTGCATCCGTGTCCTGGCTATTGTAAATAGTGCTGCAGTGAACATTGTGGTACATGTCTCTCTCTATTTTTTTTTTTAATTTTTGAATTTTATTTTATTTATTTTTTTATACAACAGGTTCTTATTAGTTAACCACTGTATACATATTAGTGTATATATGTCAATCCCACTCTCACAATTTATCCCACCACACCCCTCCGCCACTTTCCCACCTTGGTGTCCATACGTTTGTTCTCTACATCTGTGTCTCTATTTCTGCCCTGCAAACTGGTTCATCTGTACCACTTTTCTAGGTTCCACATATATGCGTTAATATACGATATTTGTTTTTTTCTTTCTGACTTACTTCACTCTGTATGACAGTCTCTAGATCCATCCACGTCTCTATAAATGACCCAATTTCGTTCCTTTTTATGGCTGAGTAATATTCTATTGTATATATGTACCACATCTTCTTTATCCATTCGTCTGTCAGTGGACATTTAAGTTGCTTCCATGACCTGGCTATTGTGAATAGGGCTGCAATGAACATTGGGGTGCATGTGTCTTTTTGAATTATGGTTTTCTCTGGGTATATGCCCAGGAGTGGGATTGCTGGGTCATATGGTAATTCTATTTTTAGTTTTTTAAGGAACCTCCATACTGTTCTCCATAGTGGGTGTATCAATTTACATTCCCACCATCACTGCAGGAGGGTTCCCTTTTCTGCACACCCCCTCCAGCATTTGTTGTTTCTAGATTTTCTGATGATGCACATTCTAATTGGTGTGAGATGATACCTCATTGTAGTTTTGATTTGCATTTCTCTAATAATGAGTGATGTTGAGTAGCTTTTCATGTGCTTCTTGGCCATCTGCATGTCTTCTTTGGAGAAATGTCTATTTAGGTCTCCAGCCCATTTATGATTGGGTTGTTTGTTTTTTTTTAATATTCAGCCGCATGAGCTGCTTATATATTTTAGAGATTAATCCTTTGTCCGTTGATTCGTTTGCAAGTATTTTCTCCCATTCTGAGGGTTGTATTTTTGTCTTGTTTGTAGTTTCCTTTGCTTTGCAAAAGCTTTTAAGTTTCATTAGGTCCCATTTATTTATTTTTGTTTTTATTTTATTTACTCTAGGTGGTGGATCAAAAAAGATCTTGCTGTGATTTATGTCAAAGAGTGTTCTTCCTATATTTTCCTCTAAGAGTTTTATAGTGTCCAGTCTTACATTACGTCTCTAATCCATTTTGAGTTTATTTTTGTGTATGGTGTTAGGGAGTGTTTTAATTTCATTCTTTTACATGTAGCTGTCCAGTTTTCCCAGCAACATTTATTGAAGAGGCTGTCTTTTTTCCATTGTATATCCTTTCCTCCTTTGTCATAGATTAGTTGACCATAGGTGTGTGGGTTTATCTCTGGGCTTTCTATCCTGTTCCATTGATCTATATTTCTGTTTTTGTTCCAGTACCATATTGTCTTGATTACTGTAGCTTTGTAGTATAGTCTGAACTCAGGGAGTCTGATTCCTCCAGCTCCGTTTTTTTTCCTCAACACTGCTTTGGCTATGTGGGGTCTTTTTTGTCTCCATACAAATTTTAAGATTTTTTTGTTCTAGTTCTGTAAAAAAAATTCCATTGGTAGTTTGATAGGGATTGCATTGAATCTGTAGATTGCTTTGGGTAGTATCATCATTTTCACAATGTTGATTCTTCCAATCCAAGAAAATGGTATATCTCTCCATCTGTTTGTATCATCTTTAATTTCTTTCATCAGTGTCTTATAGTTTTCTGCATACAGGTCTTTTGTCTCCCTAGGTAGGTTATTCCTAGGTATTTTATTCTTTTTGTTGCAATGGTAAATGGGAATGTTTCCTTAATTTCTTTTTCAGATTTTTTATCATTAGTGTATAGGAATGCAAGAGATTCCTGTGCATTAATTTTACATCCTGCAACTTTACCAAATTCATTGATTAGCTCTAGTATTTTTCTGGTGGCATCTTTAGGATTCTCTGTGTATAGTATCATGTCATCTGCAAACAGTGACAGCTTTACTTCTTCTTTTCCGATTTGGATTCCTTTTATTTCCTTTTCTTCTCTGATTGCTGTGGCTAAAACTTCCAAAACTATGTTGAATAATAGTGGCGAGAGTGGTCATCCTTGTCTTGTTCCTGATGTTAGCAGAAATGTTTTCAGTTTTTCACCATTCTGTATGATGCTTGCTGTGGGTTTGTCATATATGGCCTTTATTATGTTGAGGTAGGTTCCCTATATGCCCGTTTTCTGGAGAGTTTTTATCATAAATGGGTGGTGAATTATGTCAGAAGCTTTCTCTGCATCTATTGAGATGATCATATGGTTTTTATACCTTAATTTATTAATGTGTATCACATTGATTGATTTGTGTATATTGAAGAATCCTTGGAATAAATCCCACTTGATCATGGTGTATGATCCTTTTACTGTGTTGTTGGATTCTGTTTGCTGGTATTTTGTTCAGGATTTTTGCATCTATGTTAATCAGTGATATTGGTCTGTAATTTTCTTTTTTTGTTATATCTTTTTCTGGTTTTGGTATCAGGATGATGGTGGCTTCGTAGAATGAATTTGGGAGTGTTTCTCCCTCTGCAATTTTTTGGAAGAGTTTGAGAAGGATTGGTGTTAGCTCTTCTCTAAATGTTTGATAGAATTTTCCTGTGAAACCATCTGGTCCTGGACTTTTGTTTGTTGGAAGATTTTAAATTACGGTTTCAATTTCATTACTTGTGATAGTTCTGTTTATATTTTCTGATTCTTCCTGGTTCAGTCTTGGAAAATCGTACGTTTCTAAGAATTTGTCCATTTCTTCCTGGTTGTCCATTTTATTGGCATATAGTTGTTTGTAGTCTCTTATAATCCTTTGTATTTATGTGGTGTCAGTTGCAGTTTCTCCTTTTTCATATCTAACTTTATTGATTTGCATCCTCTCTCTTTTTTTCTTGGTGAGTCTGGCTAAGGGTTTATCAATATTTTTTATCTTCTCAAAGAACCAGCTTTTAGTTTTATTGATTTTTGCTATTGTTTTCTTCATTTCTATTTCATTTATTTCTGCTCTGAGCTTTATAATTTCTTTCTTTATACTGACTTTGGGTTTTCTTTGTTCTTCTTTCTCTAGTTGCTTTAAGTGTAGGATTAGATTGTTTATTTGAGATTTTTTTTGTTTCTTGAGGTGAGATTGAATTGTTATAAACTTCCCTCTTAGAACTGCTTTTGCTGCGTCCCATAGGTTTGGGTCGTCGTATTTTCATTTGTTTCTAGGTATTTTTTAATTTCTTCTTTGATTTCTTCAGTGATCTCTTGATTATTTAGTAGTGCACTGTTTAGCCTCCACGTATTTGTGTTTTTTACAGTTTTTTTTTCCTGTAATTGATTTCCAGTCTCATAGTGTTGTGGTCAGAGAAGATGCTTGATATGATTTCAATTTTCTTAAATTTTCCAAGGCTTGATGTGTGACCCAAGATGTGATGTATCCTGGAGAATGTTCCGTGTGCATTTGAGAAGAAAGTGTATTCTGCCACTTTGGGGTGGAAATTCTGTAAATATCAGTTAAATCTATCTGTTCTATTATGTCACTTAAAGTATGTGTTTCCGTATTTATTTTCTGTTTGGATGATCTGTCTATTGGTGTAAGTGGGGTGTTAAAGTCCCCTACTATTACTGTTACTGTTGATTTCTCCTTTCATGGTTGTTAGCATTTGCCTTATGTATTGAGGTGCTCCTATGTTGGGTGCATAAACATTTATAATTGTTATATCTTCTTCTTGGATTGATCCCTTGATCACTGTGTAGTGTCCCTCCTTATCACTTGTAACAATCTTTATTTTAAAGTCTATTTTATCTGATACGAGAATTGCTACTCCAGCTTTCTTTTGGTTTCCATTTACATGGAATATCTTTTTCCATCCCTTCACTTTCAGTCTGTATGTGTCCCTAGGTCTGAAGTGGGTCTCTTGTAGACAGCATATATATGGGTCTTGTTTTTGTATCCATTCAGTATGTGTCTTTTGGTTAGGGCATTTAATCTATTTGCATTCAAGATTATTATCGATATGTATGTTCCTATTACCATTTTCTTAATTGTTTTGGGTTTGTTTTTGTGGGTCTTCTTCTCTTGTGTTTCCCACGTAGAGAAGTGTCTTTAGCATTTGTTGTAAAGCTGGTTTAGTGGTGCTGAATTCTCTTAGCTTTTGCTTGTCTGAAAAGCTTTTAAGTTCTCTGTCGAGTCTGAATGAGATCCTTGCTGGGTAGAGTAATCTTGGTTGTAGTTTCTTCCCCTTCATCACTTTAAGTATATCCTGCCACTCCCTTCTGGCCTGCCAAGTTTCTGCTGAAAAATCAGCTGATAACCTTATGGGGATTCCTTTGTATGTTATTTTTTGTTTTTCCCTTGCTGCTTTTAATATTTTTTCTTTAAATTTAATTTTTGTTAGTTTGATTAATATGTGTCTTGGTGTATTTTTCCTAGGGTTATCCTGTATGGGACTCTCTGTGCTTCCTGGACTTGGGTGACTATTTCCTTTCCCATGTTAGGGAAGTTTTTGACTATAATCTCTTCAAATATTTTCTCAGACCCTTTCTTTTTCTCTTCTTCTGGGGCCCCTATAATTTGAAAGTTGGTGCTTTTAGCATTGTCCCAGATGTCTCTGAGATTTTCTTCAATTCTTTTCATTCTTTTTTCTTTATTCTGTTCCTTGGCAGTTATTTCCACCATTTTATCTTCCAGCTCACTTACTTGTTCTGCCGCAGTTATTCTGTTATTGTTTCCTTCTAGTGTATTTTTCATTTCAGTTATGGTGTTGTTCATCTCTGTTTGTTTGTTCTTTAGTTCTTCTAGATCTTTGTTAAACATTTCTTGTATTTTCTCAATCCATGCCTCCATTCTATTTCCGAGATCCTTATCATCTTTACTATCATTACTCTGGAGTCTTTTTCAGGTAGATTGCCTATTTCCTCTTCATTTATTTGGTCTTGTAGGTTTTTACCTTGCTCCTTCATCTGTGACATAATTTTTTGCCCTCCCTCTCTCTCTCTTTATTTTTTGAGTGGGATTGTGTTCCTGTCTTATTGGTTGTTTGGCCTGTGGATTCCAACACTGGAGTTTGTAGGCTATTGGGTAGAGCTGGGTCTTGGTGCTGAGATGAGGACCTCTGTGAGACCTCAGTCCGATGAATACTCCCTGGGGTCTGAGGTTCTCTGTTAGTCCAGTGGTTCGGACTCAGAGCTCCCACCGCAGGAGCTTCGGCCCAATCCCCTTCTTGTGAACCAAGATCCCACAAGCCATGTGGGGTGGCAAAAAAAAAAAAAAAGAGAGAGAACATAACAAAGTAAAAAATAAGATTAGACTAGGAAACTAACAGATATGTTAGAAAGAATATGAAAATAAAAATATAGGTGAATCAACAACCGGCAGGTACAGCAGTACCATAATAGTGAAAAAGAAGAGGAGGGGGAAAAAAAGTCCGGGGAGGCCTTGGCTGTGCAGGGTGGGGCCTAAGCAACGGTGAGGTTTGGGCAGTGGGCGGGGCCAATGCTCAGGACCCACAGGGCTGGAAAAGGCCCTGGGGCCTGTGGGAAGTCGGGCTTAGGCTGAAGGAACAGAAGGGACCCAGCTATGCCCCCCACTCTGGTCTCAGAGGATGGGGGACCTCACCTGGGAGCCCAGCAGGCTTCCTGAGCTTGAGTGGTTGGGGCAAATGCCCTCCTCTCCTCATCCTGCTTCCTCCGGTCCCAGAGAGCCCCTCCGGCCTACCTCTCCTGATCTCCCCTGGCCTCCCTCCTATGCCCCCAGGACCAATGTGGCTGGATGGAGGGGGGAACTTGGAGGGCAGGGGACCAGCCTGGGAGCTCAGCAGGCTCCCCAGGCCCGAGTGGGCAGGGCAAACGCCCTCCTATGCCCCCAAGGACCCATGCGGCCTGGAGCACAGTTGTTTTTAGAAAACTCTAACCATGTACTTCATTCAAATTTATTGCAACTGACAAAAACTCCTCATATAGTTCCAAAATTGGATTTTAACAATTTGACCTCTCAACTGAATTGCATGAGAGATACCATTCAGTTTCCCTTTTTAATCCAGAGCTTAGATTACCCCAGGATCCAATGTAAACAGAAAAGCAGAGAAAAATACCAGAAAATGCCATCCACATACCCAGATAAACAGCCAATATGTTCATAAGAACGATTTAACTATCACAAATCAAAAATTCCTACTTGAGATAATATGTCCTTCAGTTCCTGCTGGAGTGCCTATGGTCAGGGTAATGCAGCATTACCCTTGGACAGCGTACATTTGAAGATCCCTTGCTTTGGGGATGCTCTACCCGGAAACTCTTTCTCCTTACGTGCTGTATTCTGAGTCACGGGAAGGGAATTACTTGCTCTTTGGTGATTATGAGCCTTAGAGCTGTAGGTAGTGCTTAGATACCGTTGGAAACAGGACACCTCATCTTTCTTTCCAACGCCAGGGTCAAGTTGTTAGTACATTCAACCGTGCTGCACTCTCTCCTGCTTGGGATTTGCCTAGTATTTCTAGTCTGCTTGAAACTTCCTAATTCTGCACCTTGGAATTAAGGGGCTCTTTAGTAAGAGCTAGGCTCTTTGGAGCTCATTTTTGGGTGCAAATTGAGAAGTAATGATAGAGACAATGATCAAATACTGCAAAGACAGTGTTCTTGGATTCCATTATTTGTCGGAATACTGCACAACAGTAACCTGGCACTAAGGATTGAACCTTAGGAGCTCGGTCAGAATCAGGCTGAGGAAAAGAACATGGCATGCGATGGTAATGACATACGAAAACAGCTCACAGTAGCTTGGAAACACAATTGTAAGTGCTGTTTTATGAAGGGTTCTCTGTTTCTCTCTTCACTTGTCTAACCATATGCACATTCAGACCATAGTATTATTGATGCCGTTGTGTAAGGAAAGTCTAAAATCAGTGAGAGAATAGAAATAGGAGATTTTGCTTTGGTTTGGAATGAGGTGGCATATGGTGGCACTGCGTGTATTAGGCAACATTGTATTAGTCAAAAGACAGAGTCAGGGCTTCCCTGGTGGCGCAGTGGTTGAGAGTCCGCCTGCCGATGCAGGGGACACGGGTTCATGCCCCGATCCGGGAGGATCCCACATGCCGTGGAGCGGCTGGGCCCGTGAGCCATGGCCGCTGAGCCTGCACGTCCGGAGCCTGTGCTCCGCAGCGGGAGAGGCCACAACAGTGAGAGGCCCGCGTACTGCAAAAAAAAAAAAAAAAAAAAGAGACAGAGTCAAGGCCACCTAGAATGACTGGAACCTATAATCAATTGTCCATTATTTTAAAAATAGATGGCACATAAAAATGAAAAATAAGGAGCCTGTCATTCTTCCCTTTGAATTCATGTTAATAAGAAATATCATCCTTATTGAGGGTGCCATTTGGGGCTGTAAGGAAAAAACTTTTGTGTAAACTTTTTGTGCCTGTGTTTGCGTGTATGTATGTGTTGATTTTCTTTATAGTGTCCAACGTTTCAATATGGTGTCTTCATTCACAGCGTTTGAGAGTGAGTACTAAGGGCCCTGAAAGGCTCCTAGGAGCTGTCCATTGTAGCAATAGGGAGAATTGGACATTAGGAGAGGGACAAAATGACCTTTCTGTTTGGTGAAATGAGATCCATACTCTGTCAGTCTTTTGGTAAGGCAGGTTGATATCAACATTTCAGAAAGACATTTGGTAATACGTATGAACAGCCTTTAAAGTGTTCATACCCTTTGACAAAATCCTAAAGCATCAGTCCTAAACGTGGAAAGTTTTAACTTATAAATATGTTCATTGCTTTGCATGGAAATAATTGCACTATTGTTGGACATTTAGGATAAGTAAACCATGAATGCTATGAATAATATGGAAAGATCTATAATATATAATATCTGTGATAGTATAGCTGTGTAAAAATAGAAATGGAAAAATCCATGCCTAGAAAATGAACACAGGAATGAGATTTCTAAAAAAAATCAAGTCTTAAGTATGAAGATTTAGGCAACTTTTCCTAACAGATTCTGAAACGTTGTTATAATTAATGTGATAATTTACTGCTTGTTACATATGAGGATAGTAAGTCATAAAGGTGGCAAATTGCTTGACCTGAGTTAAATTCCACATTTGCTATTGCTCTTATACCTTTGCTGATATCACCCTGTTTGAAGAGAATATAAAATGCTTTTTGAAACTTCCGAGGAATACTATAACTTATATCCTTGACTTCAAAAAGATGACAATGTTGTGATACTGAATCAAAAAGAGTCAGTGACATTGAGAATCACACCACCCAGAGACCCAAAGTGAATAGGGACCCAATTTGTGACATCTCTGACTTCCATGTCACTTGTATGTAAGTCGGATTTATGACACCATCCATTGTCAATGTTTTCTGTGTCTTGATATCCAAACTTATTTAAGCAGCCACATGCTAGAAGGGACATGAATTTGGAAAGCAAAAAAAGGGAGGTTCTAAATGGAAACCTATAAAGGAAAATAAGTAGACAGTAGAATTGGAAGGTACAAATAATTAAAAACTGGAATAAATGGTGTACAAAGTGAAGTTGCTAGCCATGTAAAAACCCTGCACAACCATGACGATTTTCTTACAATTAATGCCTAGACAATAGCATTTTAACACATCTCTGTTGAACCACAAAGCACAAACATTAACGCTTGAGCAAGGTTCCTAAAATCTTCCCCAAATTAGAAACCTCTGCCAATCCATATAAAATGAGCAGTTTTGATCTGGGGAAAAGAGAAAATGCAGAAATCATTGAACAGAGATATTTGAGTTCTTCTAAATTTCCTCCTTGCTTCCTTCTCTCTCATTAAGAAATATAAACACAATCAGGTTTGCAAAGATAAATGCAGCTGATTTTATTACTTGTGTAGTCACCATGTGGGATGAGATGAGGGTGGTAATAACCTTAGCAAATAATACAACTCCATTTAAAATGGTCTGTACTTAAAATCACATTGCATTAAATGGGGACCTGGAAAATGATGATTTAGGTCTTAAATCTCTAAAGATATATGCCAGGCTTTTTTTCTTTTTAAAGTACAAAAAAACTGCTGAAAACATGAAATTCTGTATCAAGTTAATTATTTGCCAACTCATATCTTAATGAGTGGATGGTATAATTACAAGAGTTTGAAAGTCCACTGTAAAGTGGACTAATCGCATTCATCTGACAAATGATTCGGGATGGGAGAATGTTTGACTCTAAATGTAGAATTTAATGATCTGCAAGGTCTTCAAGTCCAAAGAAACTAATGAACTAGCTTGGCTATCATTATTCTCCATATGCCATGGTTCTTGTCCTGTTATGTAGGATGTTTTGAGCAATTGTTAAGTCACTACTTTTTGAGATGAAAAGTAGAAAAACTTCAGCTAACTAGTACCCCAAAGTCCTATACTTGAATTTGAAAGGACAATGAGATATGTCAAGCAAATAAATCTGCCTCCTGAATTAAAGGAACAGATCAAAACCTCAGCTGCTTCGGGATTCCATATGCTCCCAGCTCAGTCTCTATATGGACATCGCTGTGCCCTGAGAACAGATCTTCCTGTTGTGGATCTGGAAGCACTGCTAGATCTCAGCCATCAGGGAAACTCTTCTACACACTCTAATTTGACATGGGTGTGGACTTATTATTATAGAAAGACAAGATAGAATTTATGGTGAAACTGCAGTTTAATTAGGAAATTGGATTGGCCATTATTCATCTCTCTCTCTCTCTCTCTCTCTCTCTCTCTCTCTCTCTGTCTGTCTCTCTCACTCTTTTCCATTGCTCTGTCACTCTGTGTCAGAGAATCAGTGAAGAATCAGGTTGGGGGTGGGGGAGGAGACTCACTACTTTGAGTGCCATCAGCCCTCAAATTTTGATTGACTGTGTTCCTCGTCTGATACCGTCAGTCTCCTCTCACCATGTGCCATGTTTTCATTTTCTAGATTATTCAGGACAGAATATTCAAGCACATATCCCGTAACAGTTTAATATGGAACAAACATCCTGGAGGATTGTTCGTCCTACCACAGTATTCATCTTATCTGGGAGATTTCCCTTACTACTATGCTAATTTAGGTAAGTGAGTGCCTTCCAGGGAGTTATTCTGGTGTACCTGCCAGGTGTCATTCAGAACTAAAGTCCCTTGATTTTTCGATTCCACTGCGGTGTCTTTGCAACATCCTGTGTTGGAGACTGCTTTCTAGAGCCCTGTCCTAAACGGTGTATCAAGGTCAAGAATTATAAATCCAGCAGAGCATTGCAAAGTGAGAAACTCCTTTCTTACCTGAGCCGCTGTACTTTACATTTAGCAGAGTCATTTCTTTTTGAGAAATAGGCTTCCCAAATTACAGATCATTTTGAACATGACAATGGGTTCACTATAATTTTAAGTCTCATCTTATATAAAATGGAGTTAGGAGAGCTCTCCCTACTTTTTGTTTTTCTCCACAATCCCAACTTCTCTGTCTCAGACCAAAGAAAATCCAAACTAATAAACGGAAAGGAAAAAGATTTAAGAATATATGATAGGGGAGAAACTTATTCACTTCATTCAACGTTTATTGTGCTCATCTTCTTTGCCATGTTAATGCAATGCTAGGTGGTAGAAATAAAAAGTCAAAGGAGATAGATACAAGCTCTGTTCTCAAGCAGCTTTTAGTCTAGTCATAACGGGGAGAAGGGAACCGGCAGAGGGACGAAGCTTTACAAAAGGCTGTAACCGCCATAGACGTATACGTCTTTGGAGCCCCGTTCGCTCTAGTGTTAGTAACATCTTGGACACTTCTCCTCATTCATAGTTCCAAATTTGAGAAACCCTGGGATAATAAAGCATCTTTCAAGTCGATATGGCAAAAAGACTCCAGATTTTTGTGTGGAGTTAGCAGAGTTAGCACATTAGAAGTATGTAATTGATGCTTCTTAAACTGTTAGAGGAAAGTCTTAAAGCACTGACTTGTCCTCACTGTTAAAAAAGGGAACCCCCTCCATCATATTTATTCTTCTTACTTGGCAAAGCCTTGAATGTGTATCTAGATAGTGGGAAAGCTAGCTTCTTTCTAACATGCAATTAAAGTACTAGTCGGATGGTATAATTTGCCCTGCAAAACGTTCGTATAATCCTTTGAGATATATATAGTCTGATTCTTGCCTTTATCCAGTCACTACCAAAGCTTAAGTTGAATGTCCCTGCACTGTCTTGTTCATATTTGAACTACTAAAATGTGAAATTAGTGGCTCTAAACTAATGAAGTTTTAGGAGCCTTTTTTTTTTTTTTTTTGTGGTACGCGGGCCTCTCACTGTTGTGGCGTCTCCCGTTGCGGAGCACAGGCTCTGGACGCGCAGGCTCAGCGGCCATGGCTCACGGGCCCAGCCGCTCCGTGGCATGTGGGATCTTCCCGGACCGGGGCACGAACCCACGTCCCCTGCATCGGCAGGCGGACTCCCAACCACTGCGCCACCAGGGAAGCCCTCAAGGAGCCTTTTTAACCTGTCTCCAATTTCTTAGTGGGTTCTCATGGAAAAACTCATTTTGCGGGAGAAGCCATCTCACTGCTTTCTCTTTGGTGGAAGTTGTTATTTTGTACATTTATAGTACCTTTCCACCTCGGGCCTTAGAGCGCACAGTTGGCAGAGGTCTGGACCACATACTTTTCCTCTCAGCTGTGTCACTGGTACACAAAGAAGAGATTCTTGGGAGTAGAGCAGCTTCTACTCTGAAATAGTGATGATGGTGATTATGATAGCGGTAAGCTCATGCTGAGTACTTGCTGTCTGCAGGTCCTGTTCTAAGTGCTCTGTCTGCATTAACTCATTTAATTTAATTCTCATAACAACTCCGTAACTTTGATACTGTGGCTATCAGCCCCATTTCACAGCTGTGGAAGCACAGAGGGTTAAGTAATTTTTCCAAGATCCCACCACCACTCTGGTGGAACTGAGCTTCAGACATAGACACTCGTGCTCTGGATGTTGTTCTTTTAACCTTTACCACTTGCTGGTTATTATCTGAAATAGTATCAAACAGGCAAAAACCCCTTAACTACATAATTAAGAGTAAGACACATGCACATATCCTGGAAGAGAGAGCACATTTACAAAAATCCATCCTAAGACGGAAGTGACTGGAGTTAGATCCTTTCTTGGGTAGAGAGTGGTGAGTAGTGGTGTGTGTGCATAATTAGACTTTGGGTGCCTAGAAAACAGAAGGGAGATCAAAGATGCCTCCCCGAGGGAGGAAGGAAATGACTGTCAAAGGAAGAATCTGGAAATGGGCATTGAACCGCCAATCATCCAGGTCCCTAGACTCGGGCAGCATAGCCCTTAACTAGCAGCTTTTCACCTTGTTTTTGTTCTGTCAGGACACGAGAGGCACAGGGAAAATACACTAGAAGGGAACATTAGCTCCAGGGCGAGGCAGAGCAGAGAGGACTAATTTTCTAAGTCTTGTTTTTCAGTGCTTCATTAGGCCTCCCTGCCCTTTCTGTTTCAGGTTTAAAGCCCCCCTCCAAATTCACTGCAGTCATCCACGCGGTGACCCCCCTGGTCTCTCAGTCCCAGCCAGTGTTGAAACTCCTCGTGGCTGCCGCCAAATCCCAGTACTGTGCTCAGGTGAGTGGCCGTGTTGACCACGGCGCCTGCGCCCTCCTTCTCAGTGGACCAGAGCCCCCCAGCCTTCCCTGTGCCTTCTCGGCTACATGCTGTGCTCCCCACGTCGGGCCCCGTTGCTCCCCTTTCCTTTGTCACACCTCGTTGCGCCCTTTTCATCAGCTTAGAGGTTCTTGGAAGTGAAATCTGGTCCAGGTAAGGGGTGGGTTACAAAGAGATCTTGGCCCTGGGGTAGAGTTAAATATTGGGTTGGCCCAAAAGTTCATTCGGGTTCTTCTAACATCTTTCGGAAAGACCTGAGCGAACTTTTTGGCCAGCCTGATATATACCAATACACTCTTTAAAGAATACATAGGCACATTCTCTCATTCTTACGTGTCAGAGTGATAAAGGAACATCAGAAAGGCCACTGAGAGGACCCAGAAAACTCACATTCCACAGCAGAAACCAATTTGTTGGTGTCAGGAGGCTTCAACTTTTCTTTCACGGCCACCGTGACTAATTATGAAATTGGGAAAGGAAGATGATACCTATGGTAATCATGTTTTCCAAATTAGTATCGCTCTCCTACTCTTAACGGTGGTTTTTCTGAATTGTAAATTACACAAGAAGGTTTACACACGACAAAAGAATGGAATCACGTGGAAGTATGCATTTCGGAGCTAAACGTTTTTATTGGAAATAACAGGATCACAGGAAATCAGCAACCATCCTGGAGAATCCGGAACATGAGCTCACGCCAGTCCTATCTTGAATTCTCTCCTTTCTCCCATGTTGCCTGGTGTAGCGTGAATGCATCGCAGACATTCAGTGTGCGTTTTTATTCAATGGGATCAGCGTTGTTATCTTACTCGTCATCATAAGACATCAGAATTCAGAAAAACACTTTGTTAAAAACCAGCAACCCTGAAATGACTTCTTTCCTCCCCAGCTTTGTCCTACTGCCTTGACACAGTTTTCCTTAGGTTACTCTTTTTGTCCCCTCTCTTTGGTTGTTAGAGTGATCGGGTTCTAAGGGTTGTGTAGGAGTGGACTCACTTTTGTTTTTTTAATTTTTATTGGAGGATAGTTGATTTACAATGTTGTGTTAGTTTCGGGTGTACAGAGGGGAGTGGACTCACTTTAAATTCAGTTTTGAAGTCTGCCATCCTGCCTTGCTTATATCCCCGTTTCCTCTCTTTCTGTCTGTAAGAAGAAACTTGGGGTTGGAGGCCTATGTAAATCTAGCCTTACCAAGCCATCTCACGACCCCCTGTCCCTTTCAGATCATAGTTCTATGGAATTGTGACAAGCCTCTCCCAGCCAAACACCGCTGGCCTGCCACTGCCGTGCCTGTCATCGTGATTGAAGGAGAAAGCAAGGTAGGACCAGAGGGGACTTCACTGTGGAATCAGTGTGGAATCTTCGTGTCTTCAGTGGGGCACCATGGGTGTTGGTCTTAGCCGTCTTCCTCCTGGGAAGTGCTGGCCTGGACTGTTTTTCTAAAACCATACCTGTCTCTGAATGTCCTCTGCTTTGACAGCCATAGGCTTTTTTTTTTTAATTTTATTGAAGTATAGTTGATTTACAATGTTGTTTTAATTACTACTGTACAGCAACATGACTCAACTATACATAAATATATTCTTTTTCATATTCTTTTCCATTATGGTTTATCACAGGATATTGAATATAGTTCCCTGTGCTATACAGTAGGACCTTATTGTTTATCCATCCTATAAATAGTAGTTTGCATCTGCTAATCCCAAACTCCCGTTCCTTCCCTCCTCTACCCCCCTCCCTCTTGGCAACTACAAGTGTGTTCTCTATTTCTGTGAGTCTATTTCTGTTTTGTAGATAAGTTCATTTGTGTCATTTTTTTTAAACTTTTTAAAAGATATTTATTTTTGGTTGTGTTGGGTCTTCATTGCTGTGCGTGGGCTTTCTCTAGTTGCGGCGAGTGGGGGCTACACTTTGTTGCGATGTGCAGGCTTCTCACTGCGGTGGCTTCTCTCTTGTTGTGGAGCATGGGCTCTAGAGCTCAGGCTTCAGTAGTTGTGGCACACAGGCTCCGTAGTTGTGGCTCGTGGGCTCTAGAGCGCAGGCTCAGTAGTTGTGGCGCACGGGCTTAGTTGCTCCGCGGCATGTGGGATCTTCCGGGACCAGGGATCAAACCCATGTCCCCTGCACTGGCAGGCGGATTCTTAACCACTGCGCCACCAGGGAAGTCCCTGTGTCATATTTTAGATCCCACTTGTAAGTGTTATCACATGGTATTTGTTTTCCTCTTTCTGACTGACTTCACTTAGTATGATAATCTCTAGGTCCATCCATATTGCTGCAAATGGCATTATTTCATCCTTTTTAATGGCTGAGTAGTATCCCATTGTGTGTGTGTGTGTGTGTGTGTGTGTGTGTGTGTGCGCGCGCACATGCGTGCACACGTGTATCACATCTTTATCTATTCATCTGTTGATGGACATTTAGGTTTTTTCCATGTCTTGGCTATTGTGAATAGTGCTGCTATGAACATAGAGGTGCATGTATCTTTTTGAATTATAGTTTCATCTGGATATATGCCCAGGACTGGGATTGCTGGATCATATGGCAGCTGTATTTTTAGTTTTTTAAGGAACCTTCATACTGTTTTCCATAGTGACAGCCGTAGGATTTTGAATTGGGTCCTAATACTAACTCTTCAGGAGATGTGTGACCCTGACTATACCTTCCTTCTCTGAGCCTCAGTTTCCTCATCTACAAAATGGAAATAATAACACATACCACATGGGGTACTCTGAGGAGTAAATAAGTTCAGGGCCTGGCAATGGTAATCTTTCTGGACGTGATGAAGATGATGATGAGGTCGTGATGGTGGTGGTGATGCATGAGGGTTGCTTAGCTGATTGATCTGAGTTAGTTGTGTCTTTTGAGAGTAGTGGTTCTTCGTAACATTTATCTTAAAAAGGACATTTCCACCTTACTTTTGTTTTGAGGTGTCCATCAGAGATTCTCAGGGGTGCTGGCTGCCTAGCTGGCCCCTGCTTCCCTTCTCCAGTTCATTTTGCCTAGAATGGAATGATCTTCTTAATCATCTCATGGCCCTTGAGGGAGTCTTTTTGCTAATGCTTTCAACTAACATCAGAGGCCGTGTATAATCTGGCCTTAGCCGGCCTTCCCAGTCTTCTCTCTCATTGCTTTTCCTCTATAGATTTCATCAGTCACAGTTAACAGCACTGTGTCCCTTCCTACCCCTAAGTGTTGTCTTTCCCGTTTGCTGTAAGTCTTGACCCTCCTTCCTCAGCTGTTCATTTCTGTTATTGAAATTCCCATATATTCTTTAAGCCCTGGTTCACATGCTCCCTCCTCTTTGCTGCCAGAGGTGAATTCTTTTTTCTCAAGCTTCTGCTGGTGGCTTTCTTATCGATCTTATCCATTGTGAGGAAATTAGTCTCTATTAAATGACACTGCAATTGTCATCTAAGAGACTTCCTCCATCAGTCCCCAGAGAGTTAGGTCACGAGAGACTGTCTCACACTAAGTAAACCCTCTTTGAGCCAGAATAAGAACGATCAAGGTATTAGGTTGCACCATTTGAAATCATCATTTGGGTGGCTACAAGTGGCCAGTTCATACAGTTCAACAGGCTGCACTGAGAATTGTAACTGTCACATGCGTGGACAAGGTGATCCGTTCATTATCTATTGAATTCCAGTGTAGGCTGCCTACTGTGTGCTGGGCAACATGAGGAAACACAGTGGTGAATGTGACAGATACAGTCACAGCCCCCATAGGACTGGAGTCAAGCAGTGTGGTTATCAGAGAGCTGATTGGTAAGCACATAATGAGAATAATCACATGCCTCTTGGCATCGGTCTTACTTACCCTTATGGATTCATCTCACCAATAGGTATGGTTTCACAAAAGGGACTGGCACAGAAAAATCTCCTGCCTATAACCCCATATATCTGTCTCCCCAGTTCCAATGCCTGAGGCCCTGAACAGTGCTCAGATGGGTTCTCTTCACTTTGCACTTGGAAATTCTTTGTTTTTTTATGCTTCCATGGGTGACTAGATCTCCTTCTGGTAGATAAGTCTCTCTCTGAATATGTCAGGATATTCAAACAGGATCCATTCTGACTGACCGACTGGGAGCCATTCTGACTCCTATGGTTAGTATTGCATTTTTATGCACAGACTCATTGATTGATTTTATACTCTCACTCCCAGCTAGTAGTCCCAGTTTCTTTATTTCTAAGATGAAGATGCTAATAATAGTACCTTTCTTGTAGGCTTTATCAGATGTGTCTTATAAGATACCTCGCATTCTCCCAGCCGTATTTATGTCTGGGCTTCTGGCCATTTGTTGAGTCCTAGACTTCACCTTGGCCAATGAATCCCGTCAGTCACGTGGTTCCTTTTCCCTTGTCGGGACTGCACCACCTGGTAAAGCATTTGCACTTAAGTCTTGCTTTAGACTCTGTATTCTAGGGCACCTGGGCTAAGACTTGGGCCCATTTTGATGATGGAATGAGATACTGCATTACAGGTGCTCAGCCCTGTACCTGTTCTACACTCAGGATTCAGTAAATGTCAGCTCCTCTTCTGGGCGGGGGGCATTGTAAAGTGATGGTTTGTATTATGGGCTTAGGAGTGTGGGTGCACATGGCAGGTGCATGAAAAACGTCACCTCTCATTGTGCTTTGTATTATTACTTATGAACATTTCTTATCTTCCCTACTAGACAGGGAACTTCTTGAACCTAGGTCATTTCCTAGTTGTGTTTGTTCATTCTAGAAGGGTTTGGGCTGTTACCTGGTAGCTTAGTATTTCTTAAATGAGCTAACAAGGAAAACCCAGCTCCCTCAGGATTGACTTTGTAAGGACACTGGCTCCTTTCATGCTAATCCACTGAACTTTTGGAACGTAGCTGAGGCAGGGTATTTGAAAGAGAGCCTCTAGTTTGTACACTAGGTTTAGAAGTGGCTGACTTATGGGCTCTTAACTCTTATTGATGGAGCAAGTTCAGAAAAAGGAAATGGATCCTTTTAAACCCAGTGGTTGGGCCCATAACGGCGAAAGAAGTCATATATCCTCCTCCTTCCTCATTTAAAATTTCCATGTCTAGCCTTGAGTTTAAAATTGATGTGTTTGCTGCTTTGGTTGGAAAATTCTATTTTGAATTTATAGGCCTTGTCACTGCAGCTCTCCCCTGTAGGCTTAACAAGGGAAAGGTCAGGGCATCCCTGAGCTGGCAACTAATAACTCCTGCCTTAGTTAGTGGACATGCAAACAGTGTCGGGAGAATTGCTTCAGGCTGAGATTTCTAGCCCTGTGTATGTGGGGTCGCTGATCGCTTTTGTATTTTATTTTGGAAGACTGAGAAAGAGAAAAGAACACTTGACCCAGGTGGCAGATGGGTAGGAGCAGAGCCTGGAGTGTAGGTATATCCCTTGAGCTCCCACAGATGGGTTCTAGTGGGCATTTTCCATCCTTTAATGACGTGAGCCCTCCAGTAGCTTCTGCGGCACGTAAACCAAATCTGAGATGAGGCTTGCAGATGAGCTGGCTCCCTGATGTAAATATAGCTTGGGCTTCTTTGGGGTGGTGTGGGGAGGGGCCCTTAGATTTGTGAGCCTTGGCGGCTGGGCTAAGTGCCTCCCTCTTCCCTTTGTCTCTAGCATCCAACTGCTTCATTCCCTGGCCTTTGTGCCTTGAAAGTTGATGGCAAGTGTCTCCTCTCTCAGTCTCCGCGTAGGAATTGAGAGAGGATGGCACAACAGTTAACATACCTTCCAGAGGAAGTGGTGACTGTGAGATTGCCATGTGTGCCCACATTCACTTTTGAGGTCCTTTCAACCCCGAGACAGGTATAGCATAGGGCTGAGGTGCTCTACAGAATCACACCATCTGGGATGGTACGATGGTGGGTCCATCCTAAGCAAGACACAACCTTTCTGTACCTTAGTTTTCTCACCTATAAAACGGGTTTGTTATACAGATGAAATGAGATGATGTACATAAAGAACTTGGAACACTTCCGGGACTTCCCTGGTGGTCCAGTGGGTAGGACTCCACGCTCCCGATACAGGGGGCCCAGGTGCGATCCCTGGTCGGGGAACTAGATCCCGCATGTCACAAAATGAAGATCCTGCATGCTGCAACTGAGACCCGGCACAGCCTAAATAAATAAATAAGAACGTGGAACATTTCCTGACACAGAGTAAATGTTTTTTAAAAATGTTAGTTATTCTTAAATCATCCTTCTTATTAGGTATTCTACAGAAACTTCAACACAGAAGTTCATGCTGGGACTGTCATAGGGTAGTCTCTTCGGTCTCAATTTTTCGACTGATCCCCTCACCCCCTAAACCCTCACCCCCCCCCACACACACACACACACGTACACTCACCTCACCATGCCTTTTCCTGGTGTTGCCCAAACTTTATACTACCTTCACAGTTTTCCTAAATCCATGGACCACGTGTTCTATTGTTTAGTATTTTTCTTTAAATCAGCTTACTTTTCACTTTAATGAAACTATTTTTGAATAATTCTACTAGTACCTTTTATTGCTATAGCTACTAATATATATGTGTATATATTTTTGCTTCTCTGAGCTAAAATTAATAAAGAGTAGGATTTTTAAATGTTTGTCTCTGCACCTCCTAAAAGGCCCTGGCCTTCCAGTGGTGTGTGTCCCACACTTGGAATCACTGCTCCGTCCATCCACTCTTCCCTGGCCTCAGAGTGCTGGCTCTCCCCTCTGTGCCTTTGCATCTACTGAGCCCTCTTTCTGTTAGGCCTCATTTCTGTTTATCCCCAGTGGATTCCTGGCTGTCAAGGTCCTGATTCAATGTGACTCTGAGGCTTTCATTGCTCTTCCAAGCAGCTGGTTGCTGCATCCTCTGGTCTCCTGGCAGTTCTCGTATCAGACGAGGACCGATCATTCACGTCTTGTTCTCTTGGTCATCTTGGTCTCCCTGCAGACTATGAACTCCTCCAAGACAGAGAATGTATCTTACTCACCTCTGTACTCCCTTCGACTAGCAAGGTGTCTGTACACAGTAGGTGCCCAGTAATGGTGGAACCAAATGAATCTCCACAGATGGGAAATGGAAGCCTTCTATGTCGAGAGGTGACATGGTGGTGGAGCGTCCTTTGTGAAGTTGACGATGGGGGAAATTTTCCTGAAAACAAGACTGTCCATTTACCTCTCTTTTCCCCAATTCCTTCCCTCCTGCCTGCTTTCCCCCGCCTCCCAGGTTATGAGCAGCCGTTTTCTGCCCTATGACAACATCATCACAGACGCCGTGCTCAGCCTTGACGAGGACACTGTGCTTTCAACCACGGAGGTAAGCAGCCTCACCAAGGAGGGGCGGAGTGCCTTGCGGGCAGTCGCCTCAAATCCCAAGGTGCCGGCGCCTCTTTTGCCCTTGCCTTGGCCAAGCCCAAAACGTTTTTCAAAACTTCCTGCAGAGTTGGTTTGAATCAACCCGGTTCCTGTGAGCACCTTGCCGCCACCTGGCGCCCTGATGAGGGCATTTTCCCCCTTGTTTCCTCTGCTAATCGGTTCCTCATTTGCGAGGCTGCACCTCACCTTACCCCTCCCTCCTTTTGTTTGTTTGTTTGTTTTTAAACAGTGCAGGTGCAGGCGGGTGTGCAGAGGGACCCAGGGGAGGCGGGCAGGGGCACCTGTTCAGCATTTTCTTGAAACTACGCTCCGGGAGCCCATCTTTCCTGATTCTTCTAACGCCTGTGTGGGCGTGTGTTGACTCTGTTGGGGAACACACTATTCTGGGTTCTAAAGGCAGCTTTTCCATCTGGGTTGGAAGTGTGCATTTTCTTCAACCCACACGAGAGCAAACGGTTTCACTTGAAGGCTGAGATGGAGATCCCTGCTATTTCAGATGTTCAGATATTTGTGCCCCAAAATAAGACTGCACAGAGCAATGTGTGAGGGGGAGGGAGAGAAGAGGAAAGATAGCTATGCTGGAAAACCAATTTTTACAACTCGAATGAGTATTGATCTCTGAAACCGCACTTAAAACCGTAGAGGGGACAAAAGACAGTTACACAAAAATGTAGTAGTTCGCAAATACATTATTCATGGTAGCTGCTAAAAAGCTTGGAGACTTAGCTACTTATCCTGTTCCCCTTCTTTTATTCCTTTTTATTCGTAATCATTTTCTTTTCAATTTAAATGTCGACACTTACCAAGCAGGCGTTTTCCTGGTTGGCAGTCTGATTCTAACGGCCCGCTGCCCACATAGCCAGGACTCATGGTGACTTGGGCTAGCAGTCTCTGTGTCTCTTCAAATTCCGTGGATGCTTCAAGTCTCCATCACATGGAGTTCAGCCGACGTTCTGTGTAAGGGCAACCAAAATCACCCCAGGACAACATGTCCTGCACCTCACCTTGGTCAAAGTCTTTCTATGCAGCCAAAGCTCTATAAATACGTGGTGAATGAGTGATGTTGGAGGGATGCGAGCTGCACAGATTAAAGTGTGAGCACACAGCCAGTTGTGTCACGTGTGAGTCGGCAGGAGAAAGCAGCGGTGGGGGGAAGGGGAGAGATGCTTAATGTTCAAGGAGAATGACTGCAATGGAACACAAGGAACGGGTCGCTCCAGCCTGCGTTTTTTCTCCTGCTTCCTGCAAGGGAGGCTGGCATCCCCGGAACAAATTCATTCAACAGGTATTTATTGAGGGATGTCTTTGTTCTGGTCTCTGCCAGGTACTTTGATTGCACAGTTCCTGCCTGTAGCCGCCAGAGTCCTGGCAGCAAACAATTCAAATCAGGTGACTCAAATGAAGGGTTTTAGTACGACTTAGGGAGGTGAGTGGGGTTAAAGGACGACACAGGACAGGGAGAGGCACCTGGGGAGTGGCACGAGCTGGAAGCAGCTCCTACGTCTAGGCCTGAAGGAGTGAAGGAAGGAAACAGTGTTTCTGGTGTCCCTGAGAGGCGGAACTAGGGAGAAGAGGCTGCCCTACACGAGCTATGACCATCGAGGGGTGTGGCACCTACTGGAACTCTGGGGCCAAAGCTGGGGTGGGAAGCAGGGGAGAAATACTGTCCTCTCTCTGTCCCACCTCCATTTTCCTGCTAGCAACGCGCATTGACCTACCCCAATCAGTGACCAGCTGGCAAGGAGGACCAGGTTATGCAGTCCGCAGAGTTCCATTGTCTCAGGCGTAGGGCATGGCAAGAAGAGCCGAGAGTGGATCTCGGAGAGCAAACAGAGGAAAGGCAGCACGTTGCCATGTGAAACGTATAGTCAAGACTACAGCATATACCTGAATCGTTACCCTATGACCTGAAGTATTGATTGATCTCTCATCTTCCGCTGGGCACAGAGCAATTGATCTCACACTCGGATTTGTTTCTCTCTGTCCCACGGTGAAACAACTTTCAGCTGCTGTGATGTAGCCACGTGCTGGTGAATTGCTTTTCAAAGAATAGCAATTCCAGCCTCTCAGTGCATGCTGGGAAGAACTTGTGCTGTATGTGGAGCAATTAGAAGTCAGCATGGGTTGAGCATGAGATGGAAATTTAAGAGGCTGGCCGTCTGGTTTGTTTACTTTTCTGGCTGAACAGTGGAGCAGTCGTGTTGCCTGACATCGTGGAGGACAAGGGTTTCTCTTTTTTTTTAGATGAATAGATGTTGGTTCATTTTATTTCCTCTCTAAGGATTCTTAGCTTGTTTAAATGCCTCTCTGTAGTATTAAGGATAGATTTTTAAACGGTGTCCTATAAAGGGTATTAGATAGAGTTGGTTTATAGTTATTTACATTTATCTGGGTTGCTTCAAATTCTCAAAAGAAAACCGATGTTAGTTTTTAAGAGGCCGTAAGCTGACCTTTGCCTCCTTTGATGTGTTAATGAGCTGTGTGAAAGCAGAACTATCACAAGAATCATAGTTTTATTAGAATTTACTTTTGAGTTGCTTTGAAATGACTTGAAATGGCTTTGAGATAGTAAGGAATTCATGTGATGAAAACGCCCCATCGGTGTATGCGTCTCCTTTTTAGAGGATAATGGAAAACGCCAGAGTGCTGACAGCCAGGCTGATTCTTTGACGACGGCCTGCATAATGTACTGTCCCATCAGTTGGCACCATTAGTATTGAATGCCAGTGATGATGTGCAGGTTATCATGACCTGCTTTCAGTTTTTTGGCAAAAAAAAACTGGACACACTCCCCTGCTATCTTTTAACTTTGAGACGCCCCTTACCCCACCACGCTTCCTTAATGTGTGTCCCAACACCCTTCTTTTTTCCCCCCCAGGTATTATAGCTTTGGGGAAAAAGCTATATTGTTAAGGCTTTCTTATCTTGAGTCAGGGCACCAAACTAAATCTCCATAAAAATTTAAATTCATGGCTGTTTACAAAAATCATGTCTTCTAACTAAGCCCCAAGAATTCAGAGATAAAAGGACCCTTACAGATCACCCAGGCCAGTGTTTCCCAAACCTAGGATTTCACTGACATGTTTACCTAGGATGAGGCTTAAAAAAAAAAAGAGTATGCTATTTAAAGAAAAATATTAACTAAGTTATCGAATATGTGGTGGGAATGTGGGAAAAGGAGCGATGATGGTTATGCCTATGGTGAAAGCTTGGGAAATACTGATCTAGGCTTGTTTGCTTTTGTCTTGTAATTGAGGTAAAATTCACGTAGCATAAAATTAACCATCTTCAAATGTAGGATTCAGTGGCGTTTAACACCTTCAGAGTGTTGCATGCTTATTACCTCTACTTCATTCTGAAACGTTTTCATTACCCTAAAAGGAAACCCTGTATCCATTAATCAGTCAGTCCCTATCCTTTGGAACCACCAATCTGTTTTCCATGTCTATGGATTTGTGTATTCTGGACACTTCTTGTAAGTGGAATCATACAATGTGGGGCCTTTTGTGTGTGGCTTCTTTCACTCAGCATAGTGTTTTCAAGGTCTGTCCATGTCGTGGCATGCATACGCATCAGTGCTTCATTCCTTTCTACAGCTGAGTAATATTCCAGTGAATGGATATACCATGTTTGGTTTATTTATTGATGAGTTGATGGCGCTTGGGTTGTTTCCACCTTTGGGCTGTTGTGCACAGTTATTTGCTCTGCTTTTGAACCCCTGGGAGGTCAGGAACTGGACTCGCCAACATCACTCAGCCACCCAGCCACCATCACAGTGCCAAGACTTGAAATATCTGTGGAATAAATGAAAATTCCGTATGCCTTGCTTGTCAAGAAGAGATAGGGCAAAGGTTGTTGGGTGCATGTGTAACCTGTATAAGATAAATTGTTTTCAACACTGTAGCCACAGAGCAAGAAGGGAAGCCATGATAACAGTACACACCAAATCTGAAACCAGATGGCTTGGGTTCAAATCTTGTCTCTGCCACTTACTAACTCAGAAAAGTTATTTGAACCTCCATATCCTTAGCTTCCCTCTCTGTAAACTGGACACTAAAATTACCTACTTCACAGGGCTACTGTGAGGATGAAATGAGTTAAAATATGTAAGTTCTTACAGCCATGCCTGTTGTATTATAAGCATTACACAATTATGACCATTATATGATGGTTTGCTGTTACTGGGGTTTTTTTGGGGGGGGTTGTTTTGTTTTTACTTTCTGTATGTTGTTTTGTGTGTCATTCATCAAAGAATCATAGAAAGTCAAAAGTGAGTTTATACATTTGAAAACAGACTATTTGTTAATTTCTCATGTTAGTTTGTAGCAGGTTCAGAAGTACTTGCTTTGGGTTATTTTGAGCACTAGGAGGTCATTTCACTGCATTTCCTTTAAAAATAATCTTGGCCTGTCCGCACTTATTCCTAGTGATTCTTCAATGTGGATGTGTTTTCTAAATGTCCTCGCACTGAGCATCTTCACACCTGAGAGGCCTGAATGACTGTTCTTGATGATATCTGCTTTGTATGCCTGTTAGAACCCGTGTGCTTTTTAAACATCTTTTCTCTGGCTTTTAAGTGGATGCTTTGATTTTAGTCACTCTGGCTTTGCTGTGTGCTGGTGATGATGTATGCTCTATATTCATACTGTAGATGTATATAGAAAACCTGCTCCTGTTTATAAAACAGATGCATTTATGCCTGCCATCACTCAGTGGTCACTTATCTTTTGGAGGTTGGCGGGGGGGGGAGCAACTGATTTTTTGACTTTTTAGCTTGAGTAGACTGGATTTCTAAAGGACATATCCACCAATGTATTTTTTTTCCTTCTTTCACTTCCAAACTAATCTGAAGTTTCTTTAACAGAAAACATTAAAATTTAGTGCATAATTACGGGGCCAAATGTCAAGCAGTCAGTTTAATTTGCTGATGAAGACATGGAATTAATGTTTCGCAACAGTCCCGGGATTTCACATTACGAATTAGCAGGGGGAAGGTGATGTTTTGTTGACATTTGTTAACACCGTTGATTGCTTGTTTGGCTTGTGTTCTGCCTGCAGGTGGATTTTGCGTTCACCGTGTGGCAGAGCTTCCCCGAGAGGATTGTAGGGTACCCTGCACGCAGCCATTTCTGGGACAACTCAAAAGAGCGGTGGGGCTACACGTCCAAGTGGACGAACGACTACTCCATGGTGTTGACGGGAGCTGCTCTTTACCACAAGTGAGGAGTTTGGACGACTTATATTGCTTTTTATATGAGTTTCTGGCTGCTGCAGAGATGGGAACTTGGGCCAAATCTTGTTAACAACCTTAATGGAAATTAGTTTGGAAAATCCCCATTTCAATTCTGTTGATGTGGCCAACGTGTATCTTTGAAATCAGTAAAACCTCTTGGCTTATGGCATCTTTAGAAACTATGGTAGAGCAGCATCTTCAGCGACTCTGAGGTGTGGAGACGTACTCAGGGTGTATTGAGAAACTGAATATGTAGAAGAACAACAAAGTAAACGCTTAATTGAGCACCTCCAGCACTCTTCTAGGTGCTTAGGATTTACCGCTGAGTAAAATAAGAAAAAAATTATCTGCCCATACAGCTTTTGTATTCTAACAAGGGGAGAAGCAATATACATAATAATTCTATAATATATTAAGAGAGAGGCTTCCCTGGTGGCGCAGTGGTTAAGAATCTGCCTGCCGGGCTTCCCTGGTGGCACAGTGGTTGAGAGTCCGCCTGCCGACGCAGGGGACGCGGGTTCGTGCCCCGGTCCGGGAAGATCCCACATGTTGCAGAGTGGCCGGGCCCGTGAGCCATGGCCGCTGAGCCTGCGCATCTGGAGCCTGTGCTCCGCAACGGGAGAGGCCACAACAGTGAGAGACCCGCGTACCGCAAAAAAAAAAAAAAAAAAAAAATCCGCCTGCCCATGCAGGGGACACGGGTTTGAGCCCTGGTCCGGGAAGATCCCACATGGAGTGGAGCAACTAAGCCCATGCACTGCAACTACTGAGCCTGCGCTCTAGAGCCCACGAACCACAACTACCGAAGCCCACGTGCCACAACTACTGAAGCGTGTGTGCCTAGAGCCCGTGCTCCTCAATGAAGAGTAGCCCCCGCTCGCTGCAACTAGAGAAAGCCCGCGTGCAGCAACGAAGACCCAACACACCCAAAAATAAATAAAATAAAAATAAATAAATTAAAATATATATCTCTTAGGAGATAAGACAAAGCAGAGCAGGGCAAAGGTGGAGAAGGGGCAGGTTGGGGGTGATCCTCACTGAACGGATGAGATTTGAGTGGAGACTTGAAAGGAGAAAGGAAGTCAGCCAGGAGAACACCTGTAGGAGGAGTGCTCTGGCATGGGGAACAGTGTGAAAGGATGCCCTGAGACAGGATGCTGGAGGAATATCCAGAAGACCGATGTGACCAGAGTGGAGTGAGGGGCAAGCAGGTGAGAGAGGTCATGGGATCCCGGATGCAGGACCCTGCTTTCCATCATGAGGACTTGACAGTCTTCTAAGTTACGTGGGGAGCCGGTGCAGGGGTGTGAGCAGAGCAATCCTTCTTATGTTTTAGGCATCTACTGTGAAGGCTGTGGTGAAGATAGACTAGAAGGGGGCCATGGGAGAAGCAGGGAGACTTATTAGGAGGTGACTGACATTATCTAGGCAAGAGATGATGGAGCCTGGGTCAGGAAGTGAGCAACAGATGTGGGAAGGTAGTGATCAGATTGTGGGCATATTTTGAAGATGCTCCAGCATGATGTCCTGACAGTTTGGGTACAGGGTTTGATGACTCAGGGTTTTTGACCTGAAGAGCTAGAAGTATAGAGTAGTAAGCCATCAACAGAGTTGGGGAAAGGCGTAGATGGAATAGGTATTAGGGAAAATACAGGAGTTCAGTCTTGGGCATGTAAGGACATTTAAAAGAGTGTGTTGAAAAAGTCAGGGATGGAGATATAAATTTGGGAGCTGTTTGCATAGATTTGGTCTTTAAAGCTAGGAGACTCAGGTAAGATGGCCAAATTCATGAGTGTAGAAGGCTGATGTTCCTGACTCAATCATTATTGAAATCCCCTCCTTAGTAAGGTGAACACACCAATCTTAACCTGGTCTTTTTTAGTAAAAAAATAGAGAATCCTGTCATCTCAAGGATGGAGTTGGAAATGCACAAGGTGTAAGCATTTAGGGTGACTGAATTTTGATCTCAAGACTCCACCTCTTTCTTCCCACCACCACCATTCAGTGAATCAAATTCATTCAAATGATTTTTCCAATAAACATATGCTATATATTCCTCCAAAAAAAAATACTAGGGTGAGAAATAATTCAAATAAATTGTGGGTTCTCCATAATGACTGACCACCAAATTGAGTGGGGTTTTGCTCTAACAGTGTTGAGACACATGGCTTACAGGCCAGAAAAAATGGCAGTTATACTGTTGGACTCAGAGTCATGGGATAGCATTGAATACAGTTCTGAATAAACCAATAATTAAAATTGTAACTCAACTTGTAATGATATGTGGATCATATGTAAGTAACTTCTCCTGACATCTAAGTATTCGGTTTCTAACCAACCAGCCTGATATTAAAGTTAGCCTGGGCAAGCAATAGCTCCATCTGTGTGTTTCTCTGTGCCTTGTTTCCTTATCTGCAGTACCTACGTCATAGGTTTCTTCTAAGGATTAGATGAGGCATTTCTTGTAAAGTACTTTAGAACATTACCTGGTATATAGTATATACCATATAAATGACAATTGTCTTCATCATCATCAACCATGATATGTTTAGGGATTCAGAGAATGAATATGTGGTCTCTGACAAAGAAGACCACCTGTTATTTTATAATGATGGCCCCTGCTGAAACCTGTCTTTGGTTTGTACAGATATTATCACTACCTTTACACCCATTACCTGCCAGCCAGCCTGAAGAACATGGTGGACCAGCTGGCCAACTGTGAGGACATACTCATGAATTTCCTGGTGTCTGCTGTGACAAAATTGCCTCCGATCAAAGTGACCCAGAAGAAACAGTATAAGGAGACAATGATGGGACAGGTAAGAGAAGGAGAACTCTCCCCCCTTGCTTTGCTCACTGGTGACTCAGTCTGAGGTAATGAGGACTCACTGTTCCTCTAGGAAGCATAATGAGAAGATATCAGGAAACAAACCACATGCAAAAGCTCTGAGGGAGTGTATGTTTGGACGTGGGTAATTGGGAAGATGTAAGTCAAGAGTATCTTTATGTCAAGAGTATAAAAGCTGTCTAAATTGGTGCAGCCACTATGGAGAAAAGTATGGAGGTTCCTTAAAAAACTAAAAATAGAGTTACCATATGATCCAGCAGTCTCATTCCTGGGCATAACTCCAGAGAAAACTCTAAATCGAAAATACCCATGTACCCCAATATTCATAGCAGCACTGTTTACAAAAGCCAAGACATGCAAGCAACCTAAGTGTCCATCGACAGATGAATGGATAAAGAAGATGTGACATTTTATATATATATATGCAATGGAATATTAGCCATGAAAATGAATGAAATAATGCCATTTGCAGCAACATGGATGGACCTAGGGATTATCATACTAAGTGAAGTAAGTCAGACAGAGAAAGACAAATATATAATATTGCTGATATGTGGAATCTTAAAAAATGATACAAATGAACTTATTTACAAAACAGAAGTAGACTCACAGCCATAGAAAACAAACTGTGGTTACCAAAGGGGATAGTGGGTGTGGGGAGAGATAAATTAGGAGTTTAGGTTTAACAGATACACACTACTATATATAAAATAGATAAACAACAAGGACCTACTGTCTAGCACAGTGAAGAATACTCAGTATCTTGTAATAACCTATAATGGAAAAGAATCTAAAAAAGAATATATATCTGTATAACTGAAGCACTTTGCTGTACACCGGAAACTAACACAACAGTTATACTTCAATAAAAGTTGTATAAAAAAATAAAAGCGCTCCTGTGACCTACCAGGTGGCATAAGAAAGACGTCTCTTCTCCAGAGTTAAAGACCTAAAGAGAATTTATGCAAGTTTATTTTAGGTGTTTTATTGAGTGGCTAGTAATGCTCTCAACACAGCCTCCTCATGGCTGCTCTTAAGTCGATGCGCATTGTGGAGGCAGATGAGGGGTCATAGTACTTGGTTTTCAGTTCTAGAGCCAGCACTTCCTTGCTGTAGGCAAGTCAGTTACCTTCCAAAACTCAATTGTCTCGTCTTTAAAATGGAAATGGTGAAATCTACCTCACAGCGTCGAGGTCAGACGTATGAAAGCGTTTGCCAAAGTAAAATACAGTGTTGCGTCACAAACGATTACTACTAAAGATACTTTCAGCAAAATATAAGCTTTCTCTTTTTACAAGTAAGAAAACTAGGACCCAGAGAATTTAAGCATATTGCCAGAAGTCACCCAGGATTAGAGACAACTTGGAATTGAATCCCGACCTCTGTTTCTTCCACTATTTATTCTTCTACACCTCAGGGTCCTTTTATTCATCTTGGACAGAGCTCAGTACTCTATGTACGAAATCAAAAACCATTAGACCATTTAGATCTACCCAAGTTAAATCATGGAGAATCCAGCAGGATTTGAGTCAACCTAAAAGGACATACTTATGTAGTTATATCAGTTCAGTTTGGGGGGTTTTCCATGTACCTTGTTCTAACAGTTACTGAAAATCACATATAAATCCAGCTTTTGCAGAGGAAATGTAACCAGGCCTCATGTTAACACAATTGATGGTTTTTCATTCACTGAATTTAGTAAAAGCAAAAAATTTACAGGATTTTAAGTTTATAAAATTTAATAATTTAATATTTACCAAATATGTACAGGTTATCAGGCATTGGTCTAGGTACTAGGTACTGGACAAAGCAAAGAATCTAGTAGAAAATTCTGTTTCCCTCTAACTACTAAAAGGACAGGCGAGAGGATTTACAAGAATTTGTCATTTTTAAGACTGAAAGACTTTTCATATTCAAGCAAAATGTATTGAGTACCCATGCATATTCATATTTATTATCTCATTTAAAGATACACCATTCCTTTAATATTGTTAACTCAGAGTCCTCTGGACTCCCCTGAGGTTATACACAAATTAGGGGTGGAACTCATAACGTATAGTTTCTTAGGGGTTGGTTTTTTACTCTTTTCATAGATTTGCCTAATTCTACCAAACCAATATTTCTAGTGACTTTACACACCTTTTGGAACAAATCTAAATTTAGGCTTAGGTCTAACTAGACGTATCTAGCTAGATATGTGCTATATTTGCCCCCTTCCTCCCATCATATACACTAGTTTATTGAATGTTTGTGTGACTGGTGAAGTAAATGGATATCGTGTTCTAAAATTATGCCTTTATAACACAGGAAAGATATCTTCTGTAATATGTTGGTTGACCCAAAATAAATGTTAAAATCAAGAGGCAAAAAAGAGACTTGAATGATTCACTTGGACTCTTTTTTTTTTTTTTCATTTGTAAGAGAATAAGAATGAGCTTAGGCTCTTGACAGTGTTTCCCTTTGAGGATGTGAGCACTCACCGGGATGTAGTGGGTCTAGCCCTTTGGGAATGAGTGGGCCAATCAGAAATGGCCTGCAAGCTCATCCCAAATTAGGAGAAAAATGGAGGTACCTTTGGGACTTCCGGCTCTGATATGGACTCAACTGGTCAGCTTAATTTGATGCTCTCTCTGATTTACCAAGCAGAGTTCCTCTGGTACAAAAGGTAAAGAATGAAACCTGAGTTCTGCCCCTTTCTAGCCCTGAACAAACAATTTTAACTTCCTTGAACCTGCTTCCTCATCTGTACGGCGGAGATGTTATTACCTGGGTAGATAACTCGACCAGGTTGCTGCAAAGCTCAAATGAGCTCATGAAAACACTTTACAAATAGTGTTTTGTTTGTTGTTCTGCTGCTCCGAGATAACTTGACATTTGTATTTACCTTCGATGCTTTCTTTCAAGCATGTTGACACTTGTGGTTTTAAAGTGACTCAGTGATTCTCACAGCAAAATGTACCTTCCTATGAAAGTATTTTCTAACAATGCATGAGGATGCAAACACATTACACACACACACACACACACACACACACACACACACACACACACACACACACATATATACACCATTCAACAGTGGCCTATTGACATAAATGAGTTTATGGGGTTTTTTCGACATAATTGGGCAGCCCACCTTTTCCTTGTTTCATAAAAACACGATTTTAAAGACATTATGCTTAGTTGATCTATTTAAATTTCAGCACTCAAGTCACTTAAGGCATTCTTTTAAATCAATGTCAGTCATTTAAATGGTCTAAAAATATTTAACCAACCTTAGGGTCAACATGGAGAGCTGAAGAGACGGCAGCCATCTTTCTACTTACCCAGAATCAACCAAATTAACAGGGGGGGTTCAGAAAATTATCTGTGAAACCATAAATACATTATTAGTCATCGCATTTGCTCCCAAGTGCAAAGAAAAGTTTTATGTTTAGTGACCACAGCAGTTTCATGGACCAGAGAATGTGTCAGTCCCTATGGATCTTTGTATGTTTGGGGCATTGGGAAACGTGGCAGGTCTCGGGAAAATCTTCTGGCGAGGCTGAAAATCCGGATCCATGCTTGCGTCTTCACCAGGCACGTGGATGGGGCCGCGTGGTGGCCAGGCCAGACCCTGAGCCCTACTGCGTGCCCGTTAAGCCTGACTTCGTTTTCGGCCGTGTGTCCATCTCACCTGGCGCCTGTCTCATCGTCTTCCTTCTTTCTCTCCCTTTCCCCAGACCTCTCGGGCTTCCCGCTGGGCTGACCCTGACCACTTTGCCCAGCGACAGAGCTGCATGAATACGTTTGCCAGCTGGTTTGGCTACATGCCGCTGATCCACTCTCAGATGAGGCTCGACCCCGTCCTCTTTAAAGACCAGGTCTCTATTCTGCGGAAGAAATACCGAGACATCGAGCGACTTTGAGGAACCTGGCCGAGTCGGGGGAGGGGAGCAAGAAGGGCCAGAGGATGGGGTCAGCGGCTCTCTCTTCCCCGTGCACATCCGCTCAGCAGCGGAGCTAGATTGTGCCAAGTATCCAAATAAACTAAGATGATCAAAGTGACAAAAAAAAGAATATAAAGGAAAATAAAAAGGCCAATGGAAACTCTACTCCTGACTCGTGGGACTGCACAGGACTGCCCCAGACTCACCTCACTGGCTTCTATGTCCCAAGACTAGGTTGTGTACAGTTTAATTATGGAACATTAAATAATTATTTTTGAAATGATTGCTATGCAGGTTTAAACTTTTTTAATGATCAAAACTATTAAAAACCAGAGTTCTTTCTTTAATCAAAATTGTGTTGGTTGTGGATATTTCAAAGCTGCTGCTCCTCTTTCACAGACAGCATTGCCGTCGGTCACGCGGGGTGCCCTGCAGTTTCGAAAAGCTCGGACTTCATGGAAAAAACCATAAGTCACTCTACCCCATGTCAAGAAATAGCCAAGCATAACTAAGACAAGTTCATGACTCAGCTTTGCCAGAGCAAATTGTTTTCCATTTTTAAATTTGCAGATCCACTTGAACTTTTATCTCTAAAATGTTGCTCGCATGAGAAGAAGTATAATGACCTCCAGGTAGACAGTTCTAACTGAAAACTTTATGTCGAGATAAAGATGATCATCTTTTTCATTGCAGGCTTGCGGGAAGTTAGTACCAAGAAAACGCTAGTGTAATTAAGAAATGTTCAGTTTACACAAGGAACCATGCAAACAATCCACCAGCATATTAGTGAGATGGAAGTATTGACCCACAATAGTAACCTAGTGCTTTCCACGGGGGTGGGTTAGATTACACATTCAACCACTGACACACATCTGCTTAGGGCTGGGGAGAGGCTTTGGTTTCAAGGCAAAGGAAGAATGAGTATATCGTTGGCTCGGCAGGAGTCACAAGACAAGCTCTTTTCATGGCTGTGAAAACCTCGTTTCAGAAGCTTCTCTATTGAAGAAGAAGTAATAATGTTGAAATTCCCACCATTGAACTTGAGGATTGCTGAGAAGTAAACAGAGGGTGTATCTCACCGTTGGGACCCTGATACCACTTTTAGCCAAACAGTGTTTTGAACGAGAATCTGGCAAACAAAATAATCAGAAACAAATGTGAATACTGTTTTATTTCATTTTAATTTTTAAATCTGTAGAATCTGCAGTTTAGTCGTGCTTCTTGTTAAAAAGAATATTTCTATCCCTGGAAATGCTGCTTTGAGCTTCTGATCATTATAAAATTACAATTACAAACTGAAAAAATATATATATCCCTTAACTCCATTATAAAAGATGGAGACTTCTGAGATTAGACGCTTGCTTCTACTTGGAAGAGGCAAGAGAGAATAAAGAAGCGAAAGACATTATTGGGTCCTCTTATGCTGAATAAACAAGAAGCACTTTAATTTTTTCTTTTTTTTTTTTTTTTTTGCCCCTAAACTCTCATGCATCTCATAAATGTGTTTCCAGCATTGGGTTAGAAGAAAGTCTCATCACAGAATTATGTTCAAGTGCCTGGCTTAGGTCAGTGGAAACCGTAAATCCAGGAGACTTTGACTCGTCCTTGTTTTATAGACATCTGGAAGTGAGAAAGGAACTTTCAAAGAGAATGCAAGGAGGGAGAGAGCTTTGAGCACTGGAGAGGTGACTCGATATGCTACCTAGTGACAGCAAGGACCAGAGCCCACGTGTCCTGATTCTATGTTGTGAGTGGTGCACAGGCAATGAACTTCAATGAAAGACGGGCTTTTCTCTGCAGCCTGGTGACTCAGAAGAGCTCCCTAAATCTCTCTCTTATCCAATTTGACCCAGCCTTAGCCCACTCTCATACATGTGACATTTTCTGCTAAGTGGATATGACTATCTCTTAAGTATTTATTGAAAAATAATTCTTAGGTCCATGGTGCTTGCACTCGTTTCCTTCTATAAAATGCCCAAATAGGTTTCATGCTGTTTTAAGTTGCAACACTCAGCAACTTAAAAGGTTAGCAGTTAATCCTTATTCATCTGGCCTTTGCAAGTTTGTATTTAATTATTTAGGTGTGCCAAATTATTCTTGTATCTTTCTCCTTTGCAAAAATGAATGTGATGTTTTTGTTAAATGACCCCCAAGCCGACTTGCAACTCATGTTGTCGTCTTGGCTTGCAGATCTGTGTCCTTCATTGTACCAGTCAGTCACATGAATGGATTCAGGGAACTGTTTTGTCCGATTTACTGTCGCAAAACTCAGAGGGCATATTCTCCACAAACAATGTATGTTATGTGGGAAAAAAAAGAAAAAAATGGTAGTTATAAATGAGAACAGGGTCTGACATACTTTTCAGCCACTTGAAATCTCCAAGGTTTTATTTTATGTCATTCTCAGAGCACATCTCTTTGGAATGCTGGCCAGTATGTTCTTGTCCCATTTTGAACCTACATCTGGGAATAGAACAATGCTTAGCAAATCAGCAAGGGCCAACAGTAAGATGTAATTTTAATTCACTTAGGCAAGAGTTGTATTTCACAGCAAGTTGACAAATCATAGCCATCTCTGTAGGTCGTCAGGAGTTATATCTCAGTCAACTTCAATGGTAACCAGGAGTCCCGAAGTCAGCCAACATGAACTGGGAAGAAGCCAAGACCAGAGACTACAGTGCCCGCCAACCATGTAATGAATTTCATGCAGAAACTCCATAGAGGACTCGGCCACTTATGATTTCCACACAATATCTTTTTCCAGCTCCACATTAGGACATATGATCTTAAAAATAATTTTTTTAAAGCCGACTTAGGTGTTCATGCAAAATGGCTTATACAAATCAAGTTTACATATACATGAACCATATCACCTTTGTTGAAAACAACAGAATGACCCAAAATTGAGGCTGTAGAGAAAAATCCATGAAATAATCATTGTAGTCATGTCATAAAAGATAACCTAGCTAGGTAGGCCTACCTAAAATTGAGGCTGTAGAGAAAAATCCATGAAATAATCATTGTAGTCATGTCACAAAAGATAACCTAGCTAGGTAGGCCTACCTAAAATTGAGGCTGTAGAGAAAAATCCATGAAATAATCATTGTAGTCATGTCACAAAAGACAACCTAGCTAGGTAGGCCTACCTGGACATATCATATTGGCACACTTTGCAATAGGATGCTTCAGAAGAAGTGGAATATCTGCTAGGTGGAATTTTATGTGCATTACACATTAATTTTTTCTTGTTCCAAATGGTGCTCAAAGAAGGATCAATCTCAATTGCTTCCTTCCATTTTTATTTTGGAGTGATTTTTGTTTTTCATTTATAGTAGGCTATGTTAGCCTTTACTTTAACGATCCTGGAAACCTGGGTACTTGAAGGGATATTATGCTGGTAGCCTTTCATAAAGGTTACTGAACTTTATTTATCAGGGGTGAGCTGAATGAATGTGAATAGATCTAGATACTATTGGGGGGGAAAAAGAGCTCTTGATTTAAGAAGTAAAGAAATATTAATCAAACCTGTTTAAAGAGTGGGAGTAAGGAGAAGGCAGCCCACCAGCTTAGAATCTGAATAAGACTTGCTGGACCAGCTGAATTATGGATGCAAAAGCCGAGGCAAACTTCCCAGACCTGAAAGTGTCTTATGTTCCCTTAGGTCTCTGAGAGCTCCAGTTTTAAAAAGGACCCGTTATTACCATCAACTCTCAAATTAAAATGTCCTGTCTTCTAATAGTTAAGATCATTGACGCACAGCCAGTACAGGGCTTCAGTTGCTGAATTCCTTTACCTTGTTTCCATTGGCAGTGATGATGGACAAGAACCTTTCGGGTGGCTTTGTCATTCTTGGCCAGATTTAACCAAGAAAGCTTTCGCTGCTGGCCTCGTTCTCTCAGGCATGATTGAGGGGGACATAGTTGTTCTGACTTGAGTTCTCAGTGGATAAGTATTAATACCAGACTGTGCCGAACTTGCCTCCTTCTGTCTTAGAACTTCAGCAAGTACACAGTCAATTACTCCTTGACTCCAATCCTACTTTAAAAGAATGGGATCGAGCATCCTAAGAACACCGTCTCACCTGTCAATTCAGTAACGCTGTCCAGAAGCTGTGGCTAGAAAAGCTGCTATTTACAGTATCGTCTTTTTTTTTTTTTTGACCGTGCTGGTCTTAGTTGCGGCCTGCGGGATCTGTAGTTGCAGCATGCGGGGTCTTTAGCTGTGGCATGCGAACCTTAGTTGCAGCATGTGGGATCCAGTTGCCTGACCAGGGCTCTAACCCAGGCCCCCTACATTGGGAGTGCAGAGTCTTAGCCACTGGACCACAAGGGAAGTCCCTACAATATATTCTTGATAATAAAGGTGACTCCTGAAAACCATCTCCCCTTTTCCCCCTTTCCAAAAATCAAAGGATTTTATTTCCATGATTTTTACTTAGCAGGGATTGACTGTAGTTGTCACTAATATAAAGTTCCAGGATGTTCCATATCAAGAGCCTAGATGAGCTACCCAGATTTTGCCCAATTTAATAGATGAGGGAGGCTGTAATATCCTCTGGGAAAGAAACGAGTGGGAACCATCAAGAAAGTCGGCAGATTAGCAGGGTCTCACCCTTGTTTAAAATCAAGTCAAGCTAGCCTTTCCGTCACTCTATTTTAGTAATGATTTGCCTTTTAGGCCTCAGAGGCCGTTTGATTTCTGCAATAGTTCTCTGTTCTTCTCTTATAGGAATACATCCCTTTCCTTTTGGTTGTAATTATTACTAAAATTAGGGCCATGCAGATGACCTGGTTACCATGTAATGAACCTTGTATATTTATTTTGAGAGAAAAATATGTATAGGATATGTTGAGGGGTGGAAGAAAGATGTGGAAAACTGGAACTATTTTAGGTGGCAAGTTGTAAAGAAAAGAAAAAGTATACCTTATTTTGTATACGATGTACATTTGGGACAGTTTTCTAATATGTTGCCAATGTTTTTGTAGTGTCACCACAGGTCTTTTCTGAAGTGTTTTCCCCATTTGTTACAGACAATTAATGAGTTAGTGCAATTAAGCCCTGAAGTGTGTGTGTGAGAGAGAGCCTGTGAGAAAATACAAAGCCATAGATCTTGATTTACTTCACTGACCTGTGTAACTTTATGTCTGGGTTTTACCATCCGAGATAGATTATTTTATAGAGAGTGTCACCAAAGAATTTTTCCTTCCAATTTATAGAAGAAAAAAAAGAGAGAGACATTATTAATAAATGGCATGACTTTTCATCTGCGTGGTTTTCATTTCATCTTTTCTGTTGACTACAGAAAGATGTCAGTTCTAAGGAGGATTCGACGTGCTGGGGAACACAAAGCTCGTGTGGAGATTCTGGGGGAGTTTGGAAGATGAGGTTGGACCGTGTGTGCTGGGTGGAGGTCCAGCTCTTGCAGCCTGGCTGCAGCCCAGCACTCAGCCTCCTGGGGAACATGGTACTGCCAGCAGCAACCAGCTCCCAGGCCACATGCAGCTGGTACTGTTGCAAGCAGGCCAGGGTGAAAAGTGGTGATATGCCCAGTTCTCAATGTTCCTCCACATGGACACTGGGACAACGTGGCCGGGCCAGGACCCAGAGCATCTGGAGCCTGACAGCTGTGGCCATTACCCCCTTTGGTTTCAACTGCTGCATAGGGCTGATGAATTACTGGCTGGCAAAGCATTTATTAGACTGGCATTTCTCAAAAGAATTTACAAATGGCTCCAGGCGTGAATGCAGCTCCCTGATTCAGGACCGCTGTAGTAAGATTTTATGACAGTAATAAACCTCATTCCACTCTATCCTCCCTCCTTTTGGGGGCTCTCCTCCCCTTCCTTCCACCCTCTTTCTTTGGACATTTTTAGAGAAAGGATATCAGTCACCAGCTTCACGTATTTGCAGAGAAGCAAATGCCAAATTGTGCTTGGGGGTGTTGATTTGTTTTAAGACATCAATCAGGTTATATGTTCAATATTTTAGGTTGTCCATCTGAATGGTGGCTAAAACGGTGGCTTCAGAATATTAATTGACAAATATTTTCTGAACAACTACTGTAAATAGAGCACTGTTCTATGTGCATCGGAAGGAATGACGATGAAAAACTCCTACTTCTTGCTCCCAAGCAAGAGAGAAAGAAGTCAGGCTGAGGTCAGACAAGGCATGTCTAAGGCCAGTCAGCAGAGGAGGCTCAGAAAGAGGTTTGCCAAGTCCCAGGTTCCAGACTGGAACTTGGTTGTGACAGCGCTACTTTGTACAATCTGGCCTCACGACGTGACGGATGATGGTGTAAAATCATTCCCAAGTGTGAGGACAAATGAGAAGCAGCTTTTAAATTCGTTCCAACCCAGCCTCACAGATGTTTCAACACGTGCCATGGGGTGCAAAAATACCTTGAGCAAACCTACTTGATAAATCAAAGATGGTGTTGCTTTATCATCTGAGCATTTCCACCAGGTCTACTCATGACAAGAGAAAACCAGAAGTTATTTGTGGACACCTGAGTCATTCTGCATTGGTCTCCCCTAACACTGTACTGACTCTCTGATTTGCAGGAACTCAGAACATAGGGGGAACAAATTAGGCTACGTTGCCTACTGTTTGAGGCTCAACTATGCTTTGGAGGATACAGTGAAGACACGTCCCTCCTGCGGTGGATTCAAGGTTTTCATTTCCTTTTGATCTCACTTAGATGAACTGCCCAAGTGTGCTATGTAAGGTCTCAGTTTTGGAACACAGCTAACTACCTGGGTTTGAATCCTAATTCTGCCTCTTGGTAGTTCTGTGACCTTACAGAAATTACCTTTCCTCTCTGCCTTGATTTCCTCAGAATAGTACTGGTCTATACCTTATAGGGTTCTCATGAGGAGTAAGTGAGTTAATCAATAAGACGTTCTTAAAATAGCACACGGTATATAATAAGAAGGATATAACTCTTAGCTATTATTATTAGTCAATATTTTTCCAAAATGGTTTATTTTAGGAATCTTTTCCTTAGCCTGTTAAAGAGGAAATATTCTTAATGTGTAGGATGTTAATACTAACAAACTTGTTTTTCTAGTGTCACAGGCACCCCTTGTTTTCAATTGCAGTCATGTTTTAATGTCTATCATCATGAAATCATCCTAGCATTCAGGATTGGGCAATCCATCAGTGCAAATTATGCAAAGTTGAGTTTTCATTTTCTGGCTGAACTTTGAGGGATCTTTTTTATTCTTATTTAATGGAATATAGTTGAGGTAGCTCAGGACAAAAATGAAGTTTGGGTGCCAATTATTATCGGTTTTTTCCTGGTGGCTTCAATTATATTAAGAAAGAAAACATGTTCTTGCCAATATGTAAATTATTTGCCAAGTTTGGATTTCTGTTCCAAACTGAACTGCAAATAACCTGGTTTCCTTGGCTAAATTTACTTGTGAAACAAACTTAAAATTCATATTTAATCAGATAGGACCAGATCATTCCATCTTCGAGTAGATGAAAAAAGTTAAACTATGAAGAGGGGACTTGGAGGCTATTTTAACTGCTCCACAAAGATCCATATATACACATTGTTTCATAACATGCTTTTAAAAATTTAATATATAGTGAACATATTTCTATGCATTAAATCATCTCAAATAATCAAATTGTAATGGATGCATAGAACTCCATTGAATGACTATTCCATATTTTTTTTTACCTAATTCCTAACTGTTGGATATTTAGGTATTAAGTTTCTTACAATTATGTGGTAAATATTGTAAACATCATTTGATCAATGTGATCCATGCTGTGGTGTATATTCTTAAAGATAAATCTTCGTTCACACCCATGACCATTATTTTAGGATAAATCATAGACATAAAATTGGCAAAGTCAAATGTTATAAACATTTTAGAGACGTTTGCTGCATATTCACAAGATATTTCAATATATGATAACGGCTACTGAAAGAAAATTTCAATTAACCCAATAAAAAGCCATCTAGAAAAAAATCAATAATTGCAATTTGACAGCTAAAATGTTTTTAAAAATGGGGTCCATGGAGGCAGAATAACAAATGGTAATCTTCAGTGGTTAAAAAAAAAAGTTGAATATTATTCTTCTGGAGGGACAAATTTATTGGTACCAGCCCTCTTGTTGGATGTTGGAAAAATTTGTTGTAGATGACATGTGCCTTATATCTTGTCTTTAGGTTGAAACAGGAAGTTAAAATAAAGCTTCCTTCTCAAATATTGTCTTCTTCCTTCTGGCAATATCCACATCAGTTAAGTTTTAGTAAAAAGCATTTTAAGTATCATTCTCCCTGGCAGCTGGTGAGTCTTCTCTTCCATATCAGCTTGCTTTTCTTTAGGGGAACGCAGCCCTCTTTCCCTCTTAGGTTCTATGATTTGTATGACGCTGATCCCACCCTTTATCCTGACTCCAGGGGAGTTATGTACCCGTCAGGTCATTGAGACCCAGTTCCAGATCATGTATTGGCACTTTTAAGAAGGAGGTACCAGGACTTCCCCTTCAGTCCAGTGGTTAAGACTTCGCCTCCCAATGCAGGGGGTGTGGGTTCAATCCCTGGTCTGGGAGCTAAGATCCCACAGGCCTCAGGGCCAAAAAGCCAAAACATAAAACAGAAGCAATATTGTAACAAATTCAATAAAAAGTTTTAAATGGTCCACATCAAACAATCTTACAAAAAAAAAAAAGGAGGTACCATCTTTCCTTTAGCATTATGTGCATAATATACTTCAGTAAGGATCACACTAACGATATAGCAAGGGTAGGGTAGATGTGTTGGAGAGTAGTTGTTTAGCATATCTCGAGGGAGACTTCATTGGAGATGTGCATTTAAGTGAGATCTTAAGAAATAAGTAGCAGTTTAACAGAAAAGAGTAGAAAGGGCACTACTTACAAAGGGACATGGACCTAAACACCTTCCATCCGAAGTATGTACAGAGGGAAAACGAGAGCCTAGATCTGTATGAAAGACATCATCGTAACACAAAGATTTGGTTGGTTCAGCTCAGGATGACTGCTTGGCTAACAGCATGTATTCCCAGCGAAAAGTAAAGTACGTAAGTGAGTAAGTAATAATAATAATAATAGTTCCCTTGAGTCGCATTTTCTTTGCTCCTAATGCAAAAGTTTCAGTGCAAAACACTGGAATTGAGGGTCATATCTGATTCTACTGCACTTACCAGAGAAAGTATGCAGAGGGTAGCGGAAAGCATGTGCTTTTCAAAATCTGTAGGAAAGATCTGGCTCTAAAGACTTTTGAAATGGAAAAATTAACTTCCATTTCTGGTTAGGATGTAGAAAGTTGCAAAAGATTGTCACACTCATCTTTGCAATGAGCACAAGTCCAATAAGCTACAATATCATGGTAATTTAAAGCCTGACAGAGAGGTGAAGATGCAAAGAAAGTTAAATGACCTAAATCTTAGGAAGAGATAATCCATTCCTAGAAGAAGAGTATCCCATGGCTGCTTTCATTCTAGCAACACCAGGATGTTACTCCATCAGAGAGTGGGGTAAGGAGAAACCAGGTGTGCTGCTCATAAACTTTTAGTGGCCATGTGTGGGCTGGTATGAGGGGTTCAAACTCCTAGGTGACCCAGTCACGTGTTGATTTGTGCCCATCTACCAGTGCTTTACCATGAGATCCTCACTGGTTGTACGTAGCAGGAAACTGAATGCTGAATACAGAACAGAAGGATTGAGAGAAATCCCCTTAAGGCACACTGGATCTTCACTGGGTAGAAGGTAGTGGCCCACCAATACCTAAGGGAAGGGCAGGGACACCGAGAGAATCCCTTCCCTCCTGAGATGTAGAGAACCATAACAGTGCAAGGCAGTGGCCCACTGAAGGTAGGAGGGAAAAGCAGGGAAGCTGAGAGAGATCCCTCCTGAAGTACACAGAGAGCCCCCTTCAAGATCCACTGAACCTCCACTGAGCGCATGGCAGTGGCCAACCAAAGGCTAGAGGCGAGACAAGAAAGTGAAGAAGAATCTCCCTCAGGTTCATGGGACCTCCACCAAGCGCAAGGCAACTCCGCAGATCCTTGCGTAGACATAAGGTAAGTGATATTTAATATAAAATTAATATGTTCGTTTTCTTACTGCCTTATAACTTGGCTTTCAGAGAATCACCTTACTATACAGTATGCTTCTCTCTCAAAACTGGAGAAACTACGTATCAGCCTATCATCACAGGTAAGTGTTTTTCTTTTTGTTTAAAGTATATATATATATATATATATACACACACACACACACTTCAAGTGTTGCACATATGTTCTACGTGGATACTTAGGCAGTGATGGTGATGATGCAGAAGCACCTCATACAGTCCTTGCCGAACAGTTGTTAGATTTTCACGTGAAGACATCCAGACACACACAAACAAATACGTTTATTAACTGTATGGTATGATCATTATTTACTACCTGTGAAGTAGAAGTGGATCATCATAAAGGTCTTCATCCTTGTCTCTTCACTGTGGGCGGGCTGGGGAGAAGCAGGAAGAGAAGGGGTTGGTCTTGCTGTCTCAGTGGTGGCAGAGGGGGAAGAGATTCAGGAGCAGACGGGGAGAAAGGAGAGGCAGGCACACTCGGTGTAACTCTATGGAAATACGTCCTAATTTCTGTCTGACTTTTTTACTTTTCCATTTGACTAAAAATATTTCTATATGATACCAGTCCTTCCTCCACCATCTGATTGCATTTCAGTGCCGTATCACGGGAGGGTCCGTGTCATAAAAGAAGTCAGAAGCAGTCTTGAATGACCAGAGCCCTTCTGCCGGATTGTCTGAATGTCCATTTGTCTCCTCGCTTTGCTTCTTCTACATCTTCTTCCTCATCATCTGGCGCTGGTTCAGAAGTGCCCATCCCCACCAAGTTGACTTCTGTTCACTCCTCTGGTGTGGTGTCTCTTAGCTCTTGAATGTCTCCAAGATCCATATCTTGAAACCCTTTACACACCCCCGACCCCCCTTTGCCACATCTACAACCTCTTTCCCGACTTCCTCCACTGGCTCTGTTGTAAATTCTGTGAAGTCATGCACGACATCTGGACACAGTTTTCTCCGGCAGGAATCTATTATCTCAGGTTTGATGGCTTTCACAGCTTTTCCTATAGTAACTGTGGCATCTTCAATGGTGTAAGCCTTCCAGACCTGCATGATGTTCTCCCTATCGCGGTTCTCTTTCATAATGTTGACCATCTTTTCCATAGAGTTCTGTGTGAAATGAGCCTCAAAGCTCCTTATGACCCCCGAAGTAGAGGCTGAATTAGAGACCTAGTGTTTGGGGGCAAAGTAGGCCACTCCGACATCTTCGGTGTTGAACTCATGTTCTGGGGTTCTGGGTAGCCAGTTGCATTATCCAGTATTAAAAGAACTTTAGAAGTCTATCTGTTACTGGCAAGGTACTTCCTGACTTCAGGGACAAACATCGATGAAACCAACCCAGAAAAAGTTTTCTCGTCCAGGCCTTGTTCAACCAAAAGAGTGACAGCTGGTGTTTACCTGTTCCCTTCAAGACTTGGGCTTTAGCAGCTTTATAAGTAAGGGCAGTCCTGATTATAAACACAACTGCATTTGCACAAAACAGTAGACTTCTCTTATTCCTTCCTGTCTTCAACCCTGGTGCTCACTTCTCTTCCTTACTAATCAATGTCCTTTGTGGCATTTTTTCCAGAACAGGCACTTTCGTCTGCATTAAAAACCTGTTCAGGCAGATATCCTTTCTCCTCACTGATTTTCTTCATGGCGTCAGGGAACTGGTCTGCTACCTCTCTGTTGGCAGAAGCTGCATCTCCTGTCTTGATATATTTTTTTTAAGCCAAACCTCTTTCTAAAACCATCCTTTGCTGGCGTTAAATTCTCCAGCTTTAGATCCTTTGCCTTCCATTTTGCTTTAAGTTACCATGTAATGACTTTGTTTTTTCTCAGATTGTGTTGAGTCTATAGGTATGCCTTTCTTATAGCAATCCTGCATCTACAGAAAAGCTGCATTTTCAATACGAGATAAAAAGATATTTCATAAAAAGTGCAAGGTTTTCACACCTGCTGGCATAGCTGCAGTGATAGCTCTACGAATTTTCTTTTCTTTTTTTTTACAGTGGTCGTTACACTCAATTCTTTTATCTTGAAATGGTGGGCAACCGCAGCTGCAGACCTCAATCTACAGTATAGGTCCTCAAAACATTAAAAATAGAACTACCGGGCTTCCCTGGTGGCGCAATGGTTGAGAGTCCGCCTACCGATGCAGGGGACACGGGTTCGTGCCCTGGTCTGGAAGGATCCCACATGCCGCGGAGCGGCTGAGCCCGTGAGCCGTGGCCGCTGAGCCTGTGCGTCTGGAGCCTGTGCTCCGCAATGGGAGAGGCCACACAGTGAGAGGCTCGCGAACCGCAAAAAAAAAAAAATAGAACTACCGTATTATCCAGCAATCTCACTTTTGAGTCTATTTCTGAAGGAAATGAAATCAACTATCATAAAGAAATATCTGCACCCCCATGTTCACTGTAGCATTAGTTACATTAGCCAAGATGTGGAAACAACTGTGTCTAATAATGGATGAATGGATAAAGAAAATGAAACATGTATCTACATATCTGTATCTACCTATCTCTCTATATAGGTATTATATATAATGGAATATTATTCAGCCTTAGAAAAATAAGGAAATCCTGTCATTTGCAACAACATAGATGAACTTTGAGGGCATTACGTTCACTGAAATAAGTCAGAGTAAGACACATACTGTATGATCTCACTTATGTGTCGAATCTAAAGAGAAAAACAAACTCATAGAAATAGACAATAGAGAGGTGGCTGCAAGGTAGGGAAATGGGGAAAAGTAGTCAAAGGTAAAAACTTCCAGTTATGTGATAAATAAGTTCTGGGGATGTAATGTACAGCATGGGGACTATAGCTAATAATACTGTGTTTTATATTTGAAAGTTGCTAAGAAAGTAGATCTTAAAAGTTCCCATCACACACACACACACACACACACACACACACACACACAAATTGTAACTATGTGAGGTGATGGATGTGTTAACTAACCTTATTATGGTAATCATTTTGCAATATATTACATATATCAGATCATTATGTTGTATATCTTAAACTTACACAGTGTTATATGTCACTTATATCTCAATAAAGCTGACGGCGGGGGGGGGAGGTCAACATATCAAAATCAACTGCATTTAAGAAAAGATTGGAGAGAGAGACCTTCAAGATGGCGGAGGAGTAAGATATGGAGATCATCTTCCTCCCCACAGATACATCAGAAATACATCTACACGTGGAACAGCTCCTACAGAACACCTACTGAACGCTGGCAGAAGACCTCAGACTTCCCAAAAGGCAAGAAACTCCCCACGTACCTGGGTAGGGCAAAAGAAAAAAGAATAAACAGAGACAAGAGAATAGGGACGGGATCTACACCAGTGGGAGGGAGCCGTGAGGGAGGAAAGGTTTCCACACATTAGGAAGCCCCTTTGCGGGTGGAGACTGCGCGTGGTGGAGGGGGAAGCTTCGGAGCCACAGAGGAGAGCGCAGCAACAGGGGTGCGGAGGGCAAAGTGGAGAGATTCCCGCACGGAGGATCAGGGCCACCCGGCACTCACCAGCCCGAGAGGCTTGTCTACTCACCCGCCAGGGCGGGCAGGGGCTGGGAGCAGACACTTGGGCTTCGGTGGGATCCCAGGGAGAGGACTGGGCTTGGCGGCGTGAACACAGCCTGAAGGGGGCTAGTGTGCCACAGCTAGCCAGGAGGGCATCTGGGAAAAAGTCTGGACCTGTTGAAGAGGCAAGAGACCATTGTTTCAGGGTGTGCGAGGGGAGGGGATTCAGAGCACCGCCTAAACGAGCTCCAGAGATGGGCGCGAGCTGTGGCTATCAGCGTGGACACCAGAGACGGCAGAGACGGGCATGAAATGCTAAAGCTGCTGCCGCAGCCACCAAGAATCCTGTGTGCAAGCACAGGTCACTGTCCACACCTCCCCTCCTGGGAGCCTGTGCAGCCCGCCACTGCCGGTCCCGTGATCCAGGGACAACTTCCCCGGGAGAACACACGGCGCGCCTCAGGCTGGTGAAACTTCACGCCGGCCTCTGCCACTGCAGGCTCGCCCCGCATCCGTACCCTTCCCTCCCCCCGGCCTGAGTGAGCCAGAGCCCCCTAATCAGCCGCTGTTTTACCCCCTCCTGTCTGTGTGGGAACAGATGCCCTCAGGTGACCTACATGCAGAGGCGGGTCCAAGTCCAAAGCTGCGTGGAGCTGTGTGAGCAAAGAAGAGAAAGGGAAATTTCTCCCAGCAGTCTCAGGAGCAGTGGATTAAATCTCCACAATGAACTTGATGTACCCTGCATCTGTGGAATACCTGAATACATAACGAATCATCCCAAAATTGAGGTGGTGGACTTTGGGAGCAAATGTAGACTTAGGGTTTGCTTTCTACATATAATTTGTTTCTGGTTTTATGTTTACCTTAGTTTAGTATTTAGAGTTTATTACCACTGGTAGATTTGTTTATTCATTTGGTTGCTCTCTTCCTTTATATATATATATATATATATATATATATATATATATATATATATATATAGTCTTTTTTCTCTTTTTGTGAGTGTGTATGTGTATGCCCCTTTGTGTGATTTTTGTCTGTATAGCTTTACTTTTACCATTTGTCCTAGGGTTCTGTCTGTCTGTTGTTTTTAGTATAGTTTGTAGCACTTGTTATCATTGGTGGATTTGTTTTTGGTTTGGTTGCTCTCTTCTTTTTCTTTCTTTCTTCTTTCTTTCTTTTTATTACTTTTTAATTTTTTTAAATTTTTATTATTTTTTATTTTTATTATTATTTTTTTTGTGGTACGTGGGCCTCTCACTGTTGTGGCCTCTCCCGTTGTGGACCACAGGCTCCGGACGCGCAGGCTCGGCGGCCATGGCTCACAGGCGCAGCTGCTCCACGGCATGTGGGATCCTCCTGGACCGGGGCACAAACTCGTGTCCCCTGCATCAGCAGGTGGACTCTCAACCACTGCGCCACCAGGGAAGCCCTTTTTTTTATTTTTAATAATTCTTTTTGTTTTAATTTCTTTTTCTTTCTTTCTTTCTTTCTTTCTTTTTCTTTCTTTCTTTCTTTCTTTCTTTCTTCCTTTCTTCCTTCCTTCCTTCCTTCCTTCCTTCCTTTCTTTCTTTCTTTCTTTCTTTCTTTCTTTCTTCCTTTCTCCCTTTCTCTCTTTCTCCCTTTCTCTCTTTTTTTCTCACTTTTCTTCTGAGCCATGTGGATGACAGGGTCTTAGTGCTCTGGCTGGAGGTCAGGCCTGTGCCTCTGAGGTAGGAGAGCTGAGTTCAGGACATTGGTCCACCAGAGACCTCCCAGCTCCACAGAATATCAAATGGTGAAAGCTCTCCCAGAGATCTCCATCTCAATGCTAAGACCCAGCTCAACTCAATGACCAGCAAGCTACAGTGCAGGACACCCTATGCCAAACAACTAGCAAGACAGGAACACAACCCCAACCGTTAGCAGAGAGGCTGCCTAAAATCATAATAAGGTCACAGACACCCCAAAACACACCACCAGATGTGGACCTGCCCACCAGAAAGACAAGATCCATCCTCATCCACCAGAACACAGGCACCAGTCCCCTCCACCAGAAGGCCTACACAACCCACTGAACCAACCTTAGCCACTGGGGACAGACACCAAAAACAATGTGAACTACAAACCTGCAGCCTGCGAAAAGGAGACCCCAAGCACAGTACGTTAAGCAAAATGAGAAGACAGAGAAACACTCAGCAGATGAAGGAGCAAGGTGAAAACCCATCAGACCAAACAAATGAAGAGGAAAGGTAGTCTACCTGAAAAAGAATTCAGAGTAATGATACTGAAGATGATCCAAAATCTTGGAAAGAGAATGGAGAAAATACAAGAAATGTTTAACAAGGAACTAGAAGAACTAAAGAGCAAACAAACAATGATGAACAACACAATAAATGAAATTAAAAATTCTCTAGAAGGAATCAATAGCAGAATAACTGAAGCAGAAGAACGGATAAATGACCTGGAGGATAACATGGTGGAAATAACTACCGCGGAGAAGATTAAAGAAAAAGAATTGAGGACAGTCTCAGAGACCTCTGGGACAACATTAAATGCACCAACATTCGAATTATAGGGGTCCCAGAAGAAGAGAAAAAGAAAGGGACTGAAAAAATATTTGAAGAGATCATAGTAGAAAACTTCCCTACTATGGGAAAGGAAATAGTCAGTCAAGTCCGGGAAGCACAGAGAGTCCCATACAGGATAAATCCAAGGAGAAACATGCCAAGACACATATTAATCAAACTATCAAAAATTAAATACAAAGAAAAAATATGAAAAGCAACAAGGGAAAAACAACAAATAACATACAAGGGAATCCCCATAAGGTTAACAGCTGATTTTTCTGCAGAAACTCTGCAAGCCAGAAGGGAGTGGCTGGACATATTTAAAGTGATGTAATGGAAGAACCTACAACCAAGATGACTCTACCCAGCAAGGATCTCATTCAGATTCGACAGAGAAATTAAAACCTTTACAGACAAGCAAAAGCTAAGAGAATTCAGCACTACCAAACCAGCATATAACAAATGCTAAAGGAACTTCTCTAGGCAGGAGACACAAGAGAAGGAAAAAACCTACCTACAATAACAAACCCAAAACAATTAGGAAAATGGTAATGGGAACATACATATCGATAACTACCTTAAATGTAAATGAATTAAATGCTCCAACCAAAACACATAGACTGGCTGAATGGATACAAAATCAAGATCTGTATATATGCTGTCTACAAGAGACCCACTTCAGACCTAGGGAAACATACAGACTGAAAGTGAGGGCATGGAAAAAGATATTCCATGCAAATGGATATCAAAAGAAAGCTGGAGTACCAATTCTCATATGAGACAAAATAGGCTTTAAAGTAAAGACTACTACAAGAGACAAAGAAGGACAGTACATAATGATCAAGGGATCAATCCAAGAAGAAGATATAACAATTGTCAATATTTATGCACCCAACATAGGAGCACCTCAATACATAAGGCAAATGCTAACAGCCATAAAGGGGAAATCAACAGTAACACAATCATAGTAGGGGATTTAACACCCCACTTTCACCAGTGGACAGATCATCCAAAATGAAAATAAATAAGGAAACACAAGCTTTAAATGATACATTAAACAAGATGGACTAAATTGATATATATATAGGACATTCCATCCAAAAACAACAGAATACATATTCTTCTCAAGTGCTCATGGAACATTCTTCAGGATAGATCATATCTTGGGTCACAAATCAAGCCTCAGTAAATTTGAGAAAGTTGAAATCTTATCAACTGTCTTTTCCGACCACAACGCTATGAGACTAGATATCAATTACAGGGGAAAATCTGTAAAAAATATAAACACAGGGAGGCTAAACAATACAGTACTAACTAACCAAGAGATCACTGAAGAAATCAAAGAGAGGAAATCAAGAAATACCTAGAAACAAATGACAATGAAAACACAACGACCCAAAACCTATGGGGTGCAGCAAAAGCAGTTCTAAGAGGGAAGTTTATAGCAATACAATCCTACCTCAAGAAATTAATTAATCTCCAAAATTTACAAGCAACTCATGCAGCTCAATATCAAAAAAACAAACAACCCAATCGAAAAATGTGCAGAAGACCTAAATAGACATTTCTCCAAGGAAGATATACAGATTGCCAATAAACACATGATAAGATGCTCAACATCACTAATCATTAGAGAAATGCAAATCAAAACTACAACGAGGTGTCACCTCACACCAGTCAGAATGACCATCATCAAAAAATCTACAAACAGTAAATGCTGGAGAGGGTGTGGAGAAAAGGGGACCCTCTTGCACTGTTGGTGGGAATGTAAATTGATACAGCCACTATGGAGAATAGTATGGAGGTTCCTTAAAAAACTAAAAATAGAACTACCATACGACTCTGCAATCCCACTACTGGGCATGTACCCTGAGAAAACCATAATTCAAAAAGAGTCATGTACCGCAATGTTCATTGCATCTCTGTTTACAATAATCAGGACATGGAAGCAACCTAAGTGTCCATCCACAGATGAATGGATAAAGAAGATGTGGCACATATATACAATGGAATATTACTCAGCCATAAAAAGAAACAAAACTGAGTTATTTGTGGTGAAGTGGATGGACCTAGAGTCTGTCATACAGAGTGAAGTAAATCAGAAAGTGAAAATCAAATACCATATGCTAACACATATATGTGGAATAAAACAAAAAAAAGGTTTTGAAGAACCTAGAGGCAGGACAGGAATAAAGATGCAGACGGAGAGAATGGCCTTGAGGACATGGGGAGTGGGAAGGGTAAGATGGGATGAAGTGAGAGAGTGGCATGGACATATATACAGTACCAAATATAAAATAGATAGCTAGTGGGAAGCAGCCACATAGTACAGTGAGATCAGCTCGGTGCTTTGTGACCACCTAGAGGAGTGGGATAGAGAGGGTGGGAGGGAGACTCAAGAGGGAGGAGATATGGGGATATATATATATATGTGTAACTGATTCACTGTGTTATAAAACAGAAACTAACACACCATTGTAAAGCAATTATACTCCAATAAAGATGTTAAAAAAATAAAAGAAAAGATTGGAGACTGTCTTTTGATCTTGGCTTTAGAATAAGCAAAAATTTCTGGGGATTAAAAAAATTACTAATTATAAAAATAAATTGGTCTTCATCAAAATTGGAAGTTTCTGTTCATGAAAAGACACCATTAGAAAAATATTTCTGTCAAGTTTGAAATAGGCAAAACTAATATATGGTGATAAGAATAGTGGTTGCCTCTGGGTTGGGGAACAGGTGAGAAGTATCTAGAAGCATTATGAGGAAACTCCCTGGGGTAATGGAAATCTTTCTATACCTTGATTTGGGAGGTGGGTATATCAGTGTGTATACTTTTCAAAAGCAAAGGAACTGTATACCTAATATTTGTGAATTTTATTGTATGTTATTTATACCTCAGTTTTTTAAAAATGTTATGTATATGCAAATTCACTAACAATAAGAGAAACACAGTTTTGAAAATAATTTAAATAACATGCAAAGATTCCAACCCCAGCTAATGGGGACCTCAAATATTAGCCAATAAGAAGACAAAGCAGCACCTTTGCAAAAAGTAGAGTGAGTGCACCATAGTAAGACATTTGGGACTTAGAAATGTAGGTTTTATCCTACTATGGGATGAGAAGGCAATTGTTTTCAACTATTTTGGGTCTCAGATGCCTTTGAGATTCCACCAAAGTTATGATCTCTGGCATATATATATATATATATATATATATATATATATATATATATATATATACATACACACACACATATACATGTATATGTGTGTGTGTATGTATGTATATATATACATATATATATATGCTATATGCACACAATATTTGATGTACTATAAAAGTGTTTCATGGAGGTGGGAGTTTCATGGATTCCCTGGAGGCTATCCATGGAGTCCTGGGATTCCACTGATACCAGGATGAGAAATGTTTTTCTAAATCCTCAAAGCCATAGAAATTTAAGCACCAAGAACCTACCTTTTACTACTAAATAAGATGGTCATGTTTCTTAATAGTATTTTTCTATAACAGCTTTAGATTTATAAAAGAAAAAAGGGAGAAGGTTAGTAAGGAGAGTTCCCATACTTTCCAAATCCAGTTAACACCTTCCATTAGTCTGAAACCAACATTGATACATTACCACATTACCATTAACGAAAACCCATACATTACAGATTTCTTTATTTTTTACCTAGTGTCCCTTTCTTACCTTAGGATCACATCCAGGACACCACATTGCATTTAGTTGTCATGTTTCCTGAGGCTCCTCTTGGCTGTTCCTATTTCTGAGACTTTTCTGTTTTCGACGAAGATGGTCACGTTTATTTTTTTTAATTTTTAAAAAATTTTTAATTAAGATGGTCATGTTTCTTAAATGGTCTTTCCAAATATTGGATTACAGTTTTATAAGAACATTTCATCTTCCAGTTTATACAACATTTCCACTACTATAGTATGTCAAATCCCACCAAACCTTCTGCTACTGTTTGCTATCCAAACTGGTGGGAGTGCCAGTGGCTGATGAAAATTATCAATTTCCTGTGGTCCTAAAATTGGGTTGAATTCATTGGCCTGGGGAATTTAGTGGGCAAATGAACCCACCTCTAAATCCAAGCCGCTCTGTGTCAAGGGATCAATCAGTGTGTAGACATTACCGAGAATATGACTCATGCCATGAACCACTTGGTGGAAGTAATTGCTGCATGGTCATGGTGTGTAAAACTGCTCCTGAAGATGGGAAGAGCGGTCAGGGCTACAGGAGAGTAGACATTTGTATTTTTGGTAGATGTGGGAAAAAATGTGTTTTTCTTCATGATCCCAAACCATTGGCCTGGCTCTATCTTAGACTATCTATGAATGGATGTAATCTGACCTAGTTTTTCCAATAAATGAGTATGTATTCCACCCCCTGCCTTAGGTAAGGAAGAGAACATTCCAATTTTTCACTGAATATTGTATCTACGACCTATGTAGATTTTTTTTTGAAGAAAAAATCTCTTTAAGCTAAGCACATTTCAGAAGCATTACACCCTAGTTTCTTCTTTTTGCTTCCTAACTCCTTATTTATAGCTTCAAGATATTGGCAGAAACAAATTCCTTCAGCTATTTTTTGCATAACATTGTCTAAATACTTTATTTTGAGGCCCCTTTTTTCCCTCACCCATCTACTTATAGTGTCTATAAAAATACAGCCTCAAGCTGCTTCAACTAAGTGACTCTGCACTATATGCCCGAATCTTTAATTACAATAACAACTGTCCTCATGTTATTTAGGTGAACACCTTAGAAATGGATGCTTGAAACTACTTCCAGGTTGGTCACTGAAAAGCTGAGTACCCTTTGCTAATTAGCATGGGTCACAGGTCACTCAGGAGGATAACTCCATTGCATTACTCAAGGTGGGTCATGGCTCTTGCATGAAAATTATTCAATTATGTTTACTGTATTGTAATCTTCAAGAGTAAGGCCACATCCTTAGGTGGAGTTAGGACCTCACTTGAGGGATGAGGTCACTTATGATGTGACTAAGTGAAAGGAAACAGAAAATGGAAGCATGTGGTTGAAGGCCTAGCCCTCGTAGACCTGACCAGTGGCTCTTAAACTTATCTATCAGCACTAATAAAGGAGATTTTAAAATATACATGGATTTCTAAGCCCACGTCCAGAGTCTGATTCAGAAGCATGGGGTGAGTCCTATCATCTGAATATTTTAAAATATGATCAGACATTTCTGATGCATGTTCATATTTAGTATTACTTCTTATACCAGTGTCCATAATCCTTTTGCACCATTGATGCCTTTCAGAATCTGATGAAAGCTGTGGGCCAATTTCTTAGAGAAATGCATATATACCCCCCCAAAATGTATTGACATGTGGAGTGGATTATCTAAATAATATGATAACATCCCTCTGCTGCCTGCAAGCATTCAATGATTCTCGAATACCTAATTGAGGTGAGACTCCTTTACATGGCTTTCTAGGTCTCCCAAGACCCCCTTACCCCTGAAGGCTGTTGTGTCCTTTCAAGTTTCCTCTTTTTTTTTTTTTAAAGCAAAGTGAACTGTTTATAGCTACATTCACATGTTTTGTGAACCTCTTTACCTTCACTCATGCTGTGCCTGTTGCCTGGGATCCTTTTCTCTTTCCTTCTCCAACCTATGTCAGGTGATTATTCATTGATGTTTTAAGATGGAACTCAGCCAATCCTTCCTCCAGAATTTCTGATCCATTCTCCCTAGTCCCATTCCCAAAGTGTATTGGGTCCTCTTCACCTGTTCTATCATAGCACCCTGTGCATATTTCTTTCTTAGCACACACCATGCTGGGCTGGACTTTTCTGTTTAGGTGCCTGTCTGGCACAAGATGGGGAGATAAGTGAGAGCAGAGAGGGTGCCTTTGTCATTTTGTCAACTAGTCATTAGATAGTGCCGACCCAGAGTTAGCATTCAATGAATGTTTGTTGACTGAATATCTGGGAAGAATTTGGAAGACTTGGGAAGATAAATTCAGGTAGGAGTGGTTAAAAATGCCCTTTATAACATGGAAGCAGAGTAGGTAGTTGGAAGCACTTTTTTGGTGAGGATCGTGTGTTAATGTTAACTGAACTTTTGAAAGCAGAGGGAACACTGTCTTGCCAATCAGAATACCTAATCTTATGCTTCTTTCACTTTTCTTCTGTTGTCCCCCAGCTTCAGTAAAATCATTTCTAATCATACTGGCCCTTGTTTCTACTGTGCTTCGAGAAATCAAAGGCAGAATCTACAACTAGGGCAAAAGGTTCAAATGGATATTCTCCACCCTCCCACACTCCCCAACTGGACGGTCCTCCTTTCCATGCTAGTCTTGGGAGAATTGATGTTTTGTTTTGTGTTTTGATTTCCATTAAAGGGGGCGTGCATAGCTCTACTAGTCATTCATTTATTCACACTCATTCATTCAAAAATTATTTGTGAGATGTCCATTAGCACTAACCCTTGACTAACTTAGGTCTTATCCTCTTCTAGATAAAGCCCTTAAGCTACAAAAATTAATTTAAAAATCATCAGAAAGTTCTTTCCCATCTACCAAACCACTAGTACACACACATACACACACACATTAACCAGATCTGGCTGCAGGAGGTGTCACTAAGGAAAGACTTTCTTCTCTGAGGCCCTGATGCTTTTCTGTTAATGTAGAAGAGCTCTGAGGCTGCATCTGACATCAATCTTGGCGAGCCTAGCACTCAGGGAAGAATGCTAACAGGTGAAGCAGGAAGCGGAGGCTCCTCTGCCGCTTCTGTTTTTTACAGTTACTTTCCTTTTCATACCACCAGATGGGTAGTGGTTCATCAGTTGATATATTTAGCAACCTAGAACAAAAATTACTGTACTCTGGAGAGAGGAAGGGGTGAGTATGGGTGGTATTTCTTTAACTCAATTCGTTATTATTGAGAGAGGTTAGATTGTTTTCTGTTTTGGCAGTTTATGCAAAGCAGCAACCTTAAAACCATGCAGTGAATTATGAATCAGAGTGTAAGAGCACAAAGCAGTCTTCTAGGTAAGTCTGGGACACGTTTCATTGTTTTCTACCTCCATGGGTGGGACGTGAAGGACAACTGACGTGGCTTATACCCTCATCCTGCTCTCACTACCATGGTGAGGCTATGAAGGAATCTCTATCTTAACTGAAGGCTGGGAACTAGATGTCTCCTAGACAAGGTATTTGTTTGGAGAGGTCAGAAAGAAGCATAGACAGTGTCCATATCATGCACAAGGGACATCATGGTCTTGGTGGACCAGAGCTGTTGTGGTCCGTGTCACAACTGGAGAGTGAGTAAAAGCACAAGAAGATTCCATGTTATGAAATATGTCAGAAGGTAGGAGAATAGGATAATCAGAACGTAACATGCAGTGGTATGAGTGGCGGACCAGGAACACTTCATTCAAATAAAAGTCTGTGGACTTCCCTTCTGTCTATCGTGGTATAGCTGGTAGTTGGCCCAAACCTACCATCAAGACAACTAGAAAAGCACAAAAAATCTGTTTCAAAAAAATGGGTGAGGGGCCTAGATAGAGAGGAAAGGGGAAATTAATGAGGTAAGCACAATAATTCTGTGCCCCACTTTTCCCTGGGGAGCATTTGCCTATTCATTAAGCTTTGCAGGGTAAGGGGCTGAGAAGCTGGGTAGAGAAATGCCAAAAGAAGCAGAGATCTGGCAGAGCTCTTGGAAATCTCATGGCATTACAGAGAAAAAAATCAGGTTTGGACCATGGAGGCAGTCATGACTTGAGACAACCAAGAATCTGAAGATAAGATGGCTGAAGGGAGGAGACGTAGGTTAATAAACTGAGTGAAATTCACAGGATGAAAACCAAGTTTTGGGGACACAGATTATAATCCAGGCACAATGGCAAGGAAGAGGGGCCTCTTAAATATCCCAGATTCTTAGTTGGGACCCCTGAAGTGCTAGACTCTAGGACTAACGGCAAACAAAATCAAGAAGACTATCAAAGTCTGAAATCTAGATTTGAGACTGCTAATGGGACTGAGACAATCTACTTCACCAATTTCACCGCTCTTCTCTCCTTGAAACTGCTCCGTCAATTGATGCAAAGATACAAGTGACTCTCTGGGACTTTTTTTATTTTAAGGTTTTTATTTATTCATTTATTTGTTTTGGCCACGCCAGGTCTTTGTTGTAGCACGTGGGATCTTCTTTGGGCCATGTGGGATCTTTTTCTTCTTTTTAATTGCGGCATGCGGACTTCTTAGTAGCGGCATGCATGCGGGATCTAGTTCCCCGACCAGGGATCAAACCCACGCCCTCTGCATTGGGAGTGCAGAGTCTTACCCGCTGGATCACCAGGGAAGTCCCTCTCTGGGACTTCTGAGGCTAAGACAAAATAGTATTGTACCTTCCACCTGGGCCTTTTGGAATGTTCTCTACTGGCATGCCCACTCTTTGGGAAGCCAGTTGCTTCTCAAGACGTCCTACTACCTTGATACCACAATGTGTGGAAAGTGATTCTAGCTACTCTCATCTGTACCAGCTATCCCATCCCAGGGAACAAGCATGTGAGTAAAGGAGCCAGCTCCCTAGCAGATACCACATAGAGAAGAACAGAGGCCCCAGACATATGGTTCTATTTGATTATCTCAATCATTTCCAGCTATCTGAACCACCACAGCTATAACCCTAGACAGCATGGAACAGAGGTTAAGTATCCCTGCTGGATTCTGCCTGATTCCTGCCCCAAGAATCATGAACATGATAAATTCTTATTTTCTTACACAACTTACTTTTGGAGTGGTTTTGTTTAGCAGCAATAATTATGGAAACATGTCCTATTTGGCTACCGGCCATTTGACTGGTAACATCATCTCTGCAGGAAAATAACATCATCCAAAGTGTTTACAGTTTTCATATGCAATATCTGGCATTCAATCAAAAATTGTAAGTCCGCGCTTCCCTGGTGGTGCAGTGGTTGGGAGTCCGCCTGCCGATGCAGGGGACACGGGTTCGTGCCCCGGTCCGGGAAGATCCCACATGCCGCGGAGGCGGCTGGGCCCGTGAGCCATGGCCACTGGGGGCTGCGCGTCTGGAGCCTGTGCTCCGCAACGGGAGAGGCCACAACGGTGAGAGGCCCGTGTACCACAAAAACCAAACCAAACCAACAAACAAAAAACCCCCCAAAATGTTAAGTCCTACCCAAAATAGGACACAGAGAAAAATGAGTAATAGGACAGAATACAGATGATTCAAAATTGGAACTAGTCAGATATAGACTTTAAAATGACTGTCATTAATGTGTTCAAGAAAATAATGACAGTATGGAAACTTTCACCAAAATCCTGAAATCTATATAAAAAAAAAAGGATCAAATGGAAACCATAAAACCAAAAAACACAGTGACTGAATTAAGAATTTAAAAGATTGATTTAGCAGCTGAGTGAGGCATAGGTGAAGAGATTAGTAAACTGGAAAATATAAATAAATAGAAATCCTCAGATTGAGAGTGGCGAGAAACAAAAATGTCAAGTATGGGAAAGAGCATAAAAGACACGAGAGACAATGAAAACACCAAATATATGTATAACTGCCATCTTACAAGAAAGTGAGCATCACAATATCCGAAGAGGAAGTGGTTAAGGATTTCCCCAAATGGATAATTGATATCAGCCCAAAGATGCAAGAATGTATGTGAATCCCAGGCAGACAAATCTAAAGAAAAGCACATCTAGACGCTTCAGGATAAGCTTCTGAAAGAACAAGAAAAAAGAGAAAATCTGAAAGCATCCAGAGTTGAAAGGATCAAACTTCAACATCACTTCAATGAGGTAATCAGCTGACTTTTTCACAGAAAGTACAGAAGTCAGGATGCAATGGAAAGGAGATTTAAGTCTCTGAAAGAAAATGATGGCAACATAGAATACTTAACCCTGAAAAACATATCCTTTATAAGTGAAAATGAAATAGACATTTCAACACAAATAAAAAACGGAGGAAGCTGATTTCCTGTAGGCCTGCGTGAAAAGAAGTAATGAGAATTCTCAAAGGAAAAAAAAAAAAAGAGTCCACGTGTAAGCGTAAAAATGAAAAAATGAATTAAGGTATTCATTAATTCAGTCAATATCATTTCATGTCTACTTTGGAGGAAGATTCTACTGTATCTCCATCTTTTCCTTCAAACACAATCTTTGTATTCAGGGACGCTCTGTTACTCAGCCTTGATTCATTCCATTTACGTCCCATCTCTTTTCTTTGAACGTACCAGGCAAATTTCTGCTTCAAGGGCTTTGCATTTTCTGTTCCTTCTGCCTTGGGTGCTCTTCTCCCACGATATCTGCATGGTTTGTTCCCTCACTTCTTTCAGAATTTCACTCAAGTCACCATCATAGTTGGTGCTTTCCTGACATCAAACCCTTCCTGTGAAGGGCTCCCTGCTTTAGCATTCCTCTTTACCACTCACCACTATTTAATATATTACAGATTTTTCTTTTCAATATTATTATTTTCCCCTCTAATGTAACCTCTAAGCAGGGTTTTTGCCTATTCTGTGCATTCATTATTGTATCCCTAGTGTCTACAGCAACAATAATAGTCTACTCAATAAATATTTGTTGAATTAATGAATAAACGAGTTGAATACAATGGGAAAACTATGGCTTATATTTGAAAAATAGAAGTGTGAATGCAATAAGAGAAAGGTAGCGCCTTCTGGATTTTCAGAGGATGGCATGGCAAGGTCACAACTGGTAAGTGTGACCTCAAAGGCCATGGCATTGGAGCTGGATCTCAGAGGGTGGATGGCAGCTGGAAATGGGAATTTGAAGGGTTCCAGGTACAGGCTGATTGCTGGGTAGCGGCTGGAGAGGGAAATGGGAAGCATGCTTGAGCAATCCTGAGAAGCCCTGCATGAATGATTATAAACAGAGGAGGGTTCGAAGATGAAGTTGGGGATGTCAGAACACCCCGGATCTCAAATGCTAGGATAAGGGTTGGGGTTTATTTTTGTAGGAAAAGAAGACTCACTGAAGTCTTTCAAGCGGGGATATGACAGAATTGGAGCTGTGCTATCTGAATATCAATTCCACAATCAGGAGAGTGACTCGAACAGCAGAGAGATGGGAGGTGGATAGACCAGTTATGAGGCCATTTCAATAATCCAAGCAAGAGTCAATGAGGGTCTGAATTAGGGTGACGGCAAATAGAATGGAGAGGAAGAGGCAGAAAGAAGAGGTGTCAGGGAGACACAACTGACAGGTCTTGACAGCTGATTAGGAATGGAGGACGAGAGACAGGACTCCGTCATCCTGACTGTGAGGCTTCAAGCTTGAGTGATGGGCAGATGGTGAAGCCATTCATAGAATAAAAGAACTGAGGGGAAGAAGCTGCTTTGAGGGTGGAATTTGGATTTAGGTTCTTGTCTGGATTTGGGATTGCTTGTGGCACCTTTATCTTTTGGGGGACGTTGACCCTTCTCCTTCCTGAACCGTGTTCCTCTGCTCTACGGAAGCCCACGCTTTTGAAACTAACCTGATATGATAGGTGCTCAAGTGCTGTGGGTTGTACATGGGATCCTCTCAGTGGGCCCTTCTGGGCGGGGGCTCAAGGTTTGGTGAACCTGAGTATGGTTCTAATTTCTTCATTTGTCTCACTTGCTCTCGGCTGCTGCAAACTCTAGAGAGGATCATGATTGAGCCAAACAAAGGGCCCAAAGAAAGCAGCCTCCAGTGCCAAGACTTCTGGAGGAAGGAGCTAGAGCTTCCCCAGCATGCCCCCGCCACACCCCCCAGGGATGCCCCTCAGGTCAGAGCACGAGGTTGGCAGTCATGATGGTCTCCTCCTGAGAACCCGGGCCGATAATTTACTGAGCTTTCCTTAAGTGTTCTGTATCTACTTTAATGAGCAGCAAAGTACTCTTTGTAATAAAATAGTGGCTTCTAGTCTTCTAGAGTAGCCCCAATTACATTTAATGTACAAAAGGTTGGGGCAAGGGAGGAGATGGTTTTTATACAGAAGGATCTTGAGTTATTCTTGAAAGTTCTAGGAAAATCAGAACTTTCTATACTGTAACCTCTTTTATTTATTTATTTTTTTTGCAGTACGAGGGCCTCTCACTGTTGTGGCCTCTCCCGTTGCAGAGCACAGGCTCCGGACGCACAGGCTCAGCGGCCATGGCTCACGGGCCCAGCCGCTCCTCGGCATGTGGGATCTTCCCGGACCAGGGCACGAACCCGTGTCCCCTGCATCGGCAGGCGGACCCTCAACCACTGCGCCACCAGGGAAGCCCTGTAGCCTCTTTTAATAGTGAGAAATTCACTAAAGTAACCATGCTGCCATTCTTGTGTGAGAAAAAAGTTGTTTAACAATGGGACTAACCATTTTTTCATTTACTTGGCTAATACGTTTTAAAGTTTTTTCAGATAAGAAATAACATTGTAGACAGGAAAGAGCATGGCCATTGGTATGAGATAGACCTTGTTCAAACTCCAGTTGGGTCACCCTCGTGGACCTTGTTGATTGCCTTCCTCGCATACTTTCTGCCTTCCTCCTTAAGAGAGCAGCATCTCTCTGGTTTAGGAATATGCCTGTTTGGCTTAAGACAATCCTATCCTCCTTTGCCAAGCACTGGTTGACCACGTGAACCCAAACTGCGCCACTGAGAAATGAGGTGAAGTCTGCTGGGAATTCTAAAAATGTTCTTGCTTACCCTTTAGGGACACTTTCTTAAAGTGATTCTTTTTGACTACTAAATGTGAAATAAGGAGCCACCATCTCATGACCATGAAAGGAGCTATCTTTAGGGTAACACTGAAACCATGAATGGCTGACAGAAGGAATCTGAATCCTTGAGCATACTTTGGGGCTTCTAGATAAGAGTAATCCTAAATGATATATCACTCCTGGACTTGCAGTTCTGTGAACCAGTAAATTTCCTAATTGTTTACAGCTGCTTGAATCATTACTGCTTTTATCTGCCTGTGAAAGCAGCTTAATTGATACCCGCTAACTAATTTAGGACCTAGGCAGATTGCTTCACCCTACTAGCCTCAGGATCCACATCCATGAAAGGGAAAAAGAGAAGGAATGGAGACTTTTAGAAAAGATGGCAATCTACCAGTTGAGCTGTGGTGCTTTTGGGAGTCATCAAAGCTGACTGCTCTCATGTTGCATTTCCATTGATGCCCATGGGTGCTTCCAAATAGTTTGAGAGGTTTCTAGTTGGACAAGACTCAGTGACATGACAATAAAATTGTCATCTTTTGCTTCAGAGATGAGAAGCAGCTGCTTCTTTTTATGTTCTTGATTCCCAAATTGCCCTGGTCCTGACTCCAGTGGATACTAGACAAATTCTTCTGCTGGAATAATGTTGCCTTTGCCCCTGAGACTTTTTGTGCAAAGTATCTTCTGAGTCTCAGGAAGGATAGAGCTGGAAGTTGGATGAACTTCCAGACGTGCCTGTGTGGCTGTTTTCTGCTGGCTGTAAATAAATGTCTAGTGTAGCTGGATGTGGTCTGGGAGTAGCTTTCTTTAGAACCTGGATGTTGGCTGTCAACTGTTTCATTTATTCTTGTATTCATTTAACAAATAATTATTAAACACCTACTGTGTGCCAGACACTTTTCTAGGCCTTAGGGATTGTATTAGTCTGTTAGGGCTGCCATAACGAAAACCACAGACAGGCTCGCTTAGACAACAGAGATTTATTTTCACACAGTTGTGGAGGCTGGAAGTTGAAGATCAGGGGCTGGTTGGCAGAGTTGATTTCTTCTGAGGCCTCACTGCTTGATGGTGATCTTCTTCTTCTGTCTTTATGTGGTCTTTCCTCTGTGTACACGTCTGTGTCCAGATTTCCTCTTCTTATAAGGACACCAGCTATATTGGACTAGGCTCCCCCTAAAGACCTCACTTTAATTTAATTACCTCTTTAAAGACCGTATCTGCAAATATATTTACCTTCTGAAATACTGGGGCTTAGGGATTCAACATATGAATCTGGGGGGGAGGGCAGGGCTACTCAATTGAGTCCATAACAGGGACCAAGAAAGACAAAGAGGCAGCTCCTTTTGAATGTGAGCTGTTTGCCGGTGATGCTCTCTTGGTTTGTTTCCTGAGCCACCTCTCAGTGCAGTGATGGACTGAAGGTTTGCAAACAGATCAGTTTTCGGCAGCGAAAGTGTTTTTCTAGATGGGGTTCTGAATCCTTCCATTTCTTTGCAAGGAACTCTGATCCTTTACAAATACATGCCATTACTCACTGACAGTACATCCTATTGCTGTTTTTGCTGATTCTATGCAAAGTGATAAACTTAGCCTAACTCCAAGTTGTAGGTAACTTGCATTTAGAATTACGGAAGAAGAAATAGCAAGCTGTCTGCAGTGACAGGATGACTAATCCGTGGAGATTACGTTCTGCTGTAGCTATAGTACAATTGTGGATAGCCTTCATTAAGCATTTGTTCTATTACAGGCTCTGTGTTAAATGGGTTATGCACGCTACCTCATTATCCACAAAACAATGCCTTGATACCATCATTCCCATTTTTCAGATGAGAAAATTGACACTCAGAGAAGTGAGGGCACTTTGCTCAGGTTTGGGACTCTGCGTGGACCTATTAACTACCCAGCAGCACCGCTAGGAAAAGGTGGCATTGATTTTTTGTTTAGGGAGGTGTGGAGAGGGAAGTGATAGCTAGTGATGCTCTGCTAAACTTTAAATTATATAACTTTAGAGCTGGAAGGGCTCCTGAGATCATCTAGTCCTTGTTCAATGACATACCTTGAGCCAGTTGAAAAGTTAGAACAGTAATTCTGGTTTTCTGATTCCAGGAGGTCCCATTGATTCTCCATTTACTGTATAGTAATAATAACAACAAAACCATCATGTTATTTTTAGAGCCTCTTTTAGTTTTGAGAATGTTTCCAGATACTTCAAATTAAAACCGAACATCGGGCTTTAATTGGCTAAACAGGAAATGGCGTGGGCTCCTCCAGGTGAAGAAGCATTTAACCGTGATGAGCAGGAAATGCCTTAGCAGCCATGTTTCTCACCAGCACTGGTGGTTTTTTAGCCTGGATCCCACTCGTTAAGATTGACTAGAGGAGCAGGCTGCAACGCTCTTGGTCATTGCCCTGAGGCAAAGAACAAAGCTTTCACAATCAGGACACAAAGGATTCGATGTAAAAAGCGGAACTTCTGCACGGAGAAAACACAAAGGAAGCCAGAACTTCTGCATGGAGAAAACACAAAGGTAAAGTGAGAAATTAATGTATCACTGAGTATTCTGGGTAGCAAGCAACAGAATCCTATGTAGGCTGAAATCGGGAGGGGGAAAAAGAAATGCTTTGTCCTGCTATAAGGTGCTTCATGGGATGGAAAAGAGGACTGGAGAAATCAGACTTAGAAGAGAGAGGAACCAGGAAACTCCAGATCTTCTCAAAAAGTAGAATGAATATCTTCTGTCATGGTTTCATTTCATTTGAGAATTAAAACTCCAGAAGAGAAGGTCCAGTTGGCCCAGCTTAGGTCATGTGCCTGCCCTAGACGGTCTGGAGTGGTTAATGAAAGCGTCTGTAGAGGTAGCCTCCAAGGGCAGCTTTGGCTGCCAAAGTGTGAGGGCAGGCACCTGGGTTTTCTTTCCACCCTTCCCACCAAGAACGCAAAATGATCTCAGGACCCTCTTTTAACGCTTTCAAATTATTGAGGACCTCAAAGAGCTTTGGTTTATGTAGATATCTTATTAGAACTTACAACTGATAAATTAAAAAAATTATACATTTATTTAAATATCGCAACAAGAAACCTATTTCATATGAACATAAATGGTATGTTTTAAAAATGAAAATGATTGTATTCTCTGAAACCAGAAACCTTAGTGAAAAGACCGGTGTTGTTTTATATTTTTGCAAATTTCTCTTTATCTGGCTTAATAGGAGACAGCTAGATTCTCATATCTGCTTTTGCATTCACTTTGTTGTAATATTTTATTTTGGTTAAAGTAAATGAAGAAAAGATGTGAAGTAGGAAAAGGGGGGGAGTATTTAAAAGTCTTCAGATAATTGTGGAAATTCTTCTTTGATATTATGCCCAAACTCAACAAGTAGTAGTTTTTTGAAATCTGAAAACTTGATAATAAATTTTCATGCTCAGATACTTTAAGATCCATTAGTATCTCTTGCACTTAGTAGTCTCTTACCCATGCATGATTTTTGTATCGTCGTGCATTGGTCATTTGGGAAATATTGATTTCCTGAGCGATGCACATCTTCCAGATGTTCCCACACTTCACTGACAGTATACAAAATCAGTGCTCAATATCACCACCCATCTCTTCAGAAAAATATTTAAGCACTGGGACACTGTCCAGCTCATGGTGGCAGACACTAAGTTTTCTATCTTAATTTTCACATGAAAACTTAAATTTTATTAGTAGCAAAAACACTGTCATTGTCTCTGAAATGACATTCTCATTTCATTCATTTTTGAGAAAGTACCCAATATTCAGGTCTGAATAACCACAGTTTGTCTGTCATTCTTTCAGCCAAAAGGGAATTTTGCGGGGAAAAAAAGCCCAGTTAATCCAGCTCACTCGCACGCAAGCCATTGCACAAGTGCTTCCGCTCAAGACGGCTATCACGCTTCTGCACGCAGCAGAAGTGCTTTATGCGGACTTCCCATTTCATCACAGAAAATATTAAAATGACATGTACCCAGGGGCCAAGGCTTAATAAATTAATAATTTGTATTGCTTCATCAACGACATTTTAAAATGAAACTGGCTTTTAAAAGAATTGTATGTGGTGGTGAAGAAAGTGATACAATGGCTACTAGTATCATTTGGTGGCAGTGCCTGAACTTACATGAAAGTACCAGAGATTTGACTTATTATTGCTTTCCGGGGGGGTCACTTTTTACCTGGAAGTAATTTTAAAATTCAAAAACTTTCAAAACTGATAATCATACCAAGAACATATACTTTCTATTTTGATTCACCATTTGTTTGTCTTTTGCTCCTTTTGCCTTATCATTTCCCCTCTCCCCCACTCCTTTTTGGTTTTTTCCTGAATCATTTGAGGGTTAGTTACATATATAATTGTCATTTATCCCTAATATTTCAGTCTGCATTTCTTAGGAAGAAGGATATTCTCTTGAATAACCACAGTACTTTTATCAACTTTATCAAGTTACACTGATACCGTATTTTTATTGCCTATATTCTGGTTTTGTCAGTTGACCTGATGAGGTCGTTTATTAAATGAGGAGTCAGATATTAAATGCAATACCTGACTCCACAAGATCCAGTGTGGAGTCAGGTATTGCATTTAATTCTCTTATCTCTTTAGCCTCATTTAATTTGGAATATACTTCCACAAATTTTTTTTTCTTTTAAGACACTGACATTTAAAAAAAATTTTATTGGAAGTATAGTTGATTTACAATGTTGTGTTTCTTCTGTACAGCAAAGTGAATCAGTTATATATATACATATACCATAGTGTTTTAGATTCTTTTCCTACATAGGTCCTTACGGAGTGTTGAGTAGAGTTCCCTGTGCTATACAGCAGGTTCTTATTAGTTACCTATTTTATATATAGTAGTGTGTATATGTCAATTCCAATCTCCCTTTCCCCCGTGGTAACCATAAGTTTGTTTTCTACATCTGAAGACACTGACATATTTTGAGAGTAAAGGCCACACTCCTCTATGCCTCCTTTAAAAAAAAAAAAAAAAAGATCTTTATTTTGTTTTTGTCTAATGTTGCACTGTGATTAGATCCCGATTATGCATTCTAGGCCTGAATCCTGCATAGGTGTCCTTCTCAGGAGCCATGTCTTGGGGCCCCCCATAGCCATATGTCTTTCGCTGGTAATGTTAATTGTGATCACCAGTTAGGGTGTGGTCTCCACTGTATAATTACTGTGCTTTATTTTTCTCCTTTACCTCAATTAGTAATCTGTGGGGAGACACCTTAAGACCATGCAAATATCCTATTTCTTATCCATTGATGAGATTTTGCATCTATTGGTGATTCTTACTTGATCTAACCTTTATTATGGTGGTTACAAAATATATATGTATATGCCTATTCTATATATCTCCTCTATGTATCTACATTTTATTGATATACACTCATGCATTCTTATTTTTCCAGTTGTTTACAATACATTCCTGTACTTAATTATTTGGGTGCTAAAATTGTCCCAGCTCTTGCCAGTGGGAGCCCTCTGAGCTCCTTCCTGTGTCTTTGTGACATGTCCCAATCACTTTCTCTTTTCTTGAGCACTTTTCTTTTTTTAATTTTTTAAAAGCTTATTTTATTAATTTATTTTTGGCTGTGTTGGGTCTTCATTGCTGCGCGCGGGCTTTCTCTGGTTGCGGCGAGCGGGGGCTACTCTTCGTCGCGGTGCGCAGGCTCCTCATTGCGGTGGCTTCTCATGTTGTGGAGCACGGGCTCTAGGTGTGCAGGCTCTAAAGCGCAGGCTCAGTAGTCGTGGTGCACGGGCTTAGTTGCTCCGTGGCATGTGGGATCTTCCTGGAGCAGGGCTCAAACCTGTGTTCCCTGCATTGGCAGGCGGATTCTTAACCACTGCGCCAGCAGGGAAAACAAAAACTCTCTTACTTTCTGGCATAAGTTCTCAGCTCATCTTGTACCTACCTTGGCCCAGTCCCTGACTCAGCTATTTCTTCAAGGAAGCCTGATGCCTTTTAGATCCCATTGCTTTTGCACCATCAGTGCCAATGTCAAGTGAAAGGGGCAACTAAAGTCTTAATGTTATTATGAAAATAGTTTTGACCTCTTGGACTCCTTGAAAGTGTCTCAGGGATACCCATAAGTCTGTGGACACTTTGAGAATTGTTACTGAATATAAATTATGTTTAAGTATATGGTCAGGTGTTCATAATTTATCTCGTATAATGGTTGTTAAATTAGCTTAATGGGGGAGCTAAAGATTCCCACTTAGCAGCTGTGAAATCCTAGTTACTTGGCCTCTCTGGTCTTCATTTTCATCATCTGGAATTAGGGATAATATTACTTCCCAGGCCTGCTGAGGATTAAATGCAATAACTCACCTAAATGCTGGATGCAGGGCCTAATATAGAGTGAATGTTTAATAAACGATGTCTTTAGGGGGAAGATAACTTGTCTCTTTAGTTTACACATCATCAGATAGAGGAATGGTACTCAAAGAGGCATGCAAGGAACTTCACTCACAGCTAAACCTTTTTTAGTTGACGAGCTCCTGGAGTTGAGCAGATGCCATAATGGTATGAGATTAGGTGGTCCTAGGAGATGGGATAAATATATTTTGTATGTGAGACAGAGGCAAAATGTGGTCAGAGAGCATATTCTGGTGGAATGTAGTTTCCAAGATGGTCACAACAAGATCTCCCATCCCACATGCCCCTTGTACAATGTGAAAAGTGCCGCTCCTTTCATTGAGAAGTGAGGTCTGTATTCCCTCCCCTTGAACCTGGGCAGGCCTTTGGCTATGACACAACTGTTGCTCTGAGACATTTGACACTATGTCTTAAAAATCAGTGCAGCTTCCACTAGGGTCTCTTGGAAGTCTCACTCTTGGAACCAGCCCCATTCTGGGGGGAAGCAACAGTCACAGATGTTCTGGCAGACAGTCTCAGGAGAGGACTGCCCAGCTCAGCCCAGCTAGCCCTCAAAACCATGAGAGATGTTAAGAAAACGTAGTTGTTGTAAGCTATTACATTTGGGGGTGTTTGCTTACACAGTGACAGATAACAGTGCCTATACATAGGTGGGCACACTAGAAATTAACCACGGGTCATCTCTACCCCAGACATGAGCCATGGAGTAGGTCATAGGTGATGCGCAGACACTTGTCCACACTTGGCGAATGCCCCAAGAAGAGGCCTGCTGAAGAAAGACTCTTAACAGACTTACGCATAATAACTCTTGCTGCTCTGGAACCAAATTGCTAAGTGTGGAGTGGGTGGTTTCTGGCATTGATGACACCGCCTGGGTTCACTTGAGGTAGCTGTAGAAGTCCTTCCACTCTTTCCTTCCTTCCTGTTTTCTTTTCCTTTCCTCTCCTCTCGTTTCCTGAACCTCTTTCTCCTCTCCTGACTTGTCCTCACATTCTTTCTTTCTTCTCCACCCAAAGCAGTTTGATGAAAAAAGGAAAGAACATGAATTTTGAAGGTAAGATGGCCTAGGTTTAAACCCACTTATTACAAACTTGACTTTGGGCAAGTTCTCTTTTCTCTCCTAGCCTCACTTCCTCCATCTGTAAATTATAAGTAACACTACAGAGAGTCATTGAGATGGTTAGGTGGCATTATTAAAGGGTTCAGCACATTGCTAGGCACGTAGATGACCACAATCCACAATCCATGTTGATTTGCTTCTCTTTCTCTAATCACAACCAGAGTTTTCTCCTTTGCTTACTCCAAAGCTCCTTGGCCTCTTTCCCTAGATAATCCCATTTCACAGATGCTGTTTTGTTTCCACTCTCGGTTTGCTCTGCCAATGCGCCCAGCAGACCTACAAATTCCAGATGCTGAGAGAAAAGCCCTCGATTCAGGCTCAATGCAGGGATGATATTCGCTAAAATGCAGATGGCACATTAGGTACCTGTGGGAAGCTTCGGTGCTGGATCGGAAACAGGCAAAAACAAAATCTCTTGGCAAAAATGGGCTCCTGGTAGAGGGTAGGCAGGAAGGCATAGAGGCAAATGGAGATTGACTGGTGGTGCCACGTTACTCTTCTGGAGCTGGAACGGGCAACCACAGCCCAGGTACAAGTGGAGTAGTTGACCCCTGGGAAGAAGGGCGGTTTGTCTGAAGGGTATGAGAAGGAGACCTGGGATTCAGGGAGAGAATATCTTGGAGAATAGAGTTGTACCCACAGGGTGTTTAATTACCCATCTTTGTTTCAAATGGTTGTGCGGGTTAAATGGGCCTGATCCTGCATTTAATGCGCAAAGTCAATGGGAATTTTGAGGGCAGATCAAATGCACCACTAGGAAAACTGTGAACTTTCCAGCCAGACATGGACAGAGGCTGAGCTGAATGATGTGATAGCGGCGTACATCTAGACATTTCTGAAGGAAAAAGAAATGGTAAGAGAGGAAATTGTGTTTATAAAGACCATTGCAATAACCACCAGGTAGGAAATAGGACTCCAGGGTAGAAAGCAAGAACTGTTTTTGTCCGAGGAGCCTTTCTGACAGATACTTGTATTCTTATACAAATCTTTTCCTTTTGGCACTGGTTTCTGTTTTCAAAACCCAATCCAAGGGTTCACAGATTGGACTCACAGATTGCTAGTAATAAAGAGATCCTTAGAGATCACTTAGTTCCACCCTGTCATTTCTTGGCTAAGATTACTAAAGCCCAGAGAGATCTAATGAATTCCCCAAGAACACACAGCTAGTTTGGAGTCGGGCCAAGGCCAGAAGCTTGGCTGCATGTCTCCCAGTGCAGAGCTCTTTTCCAGTCTCTCTTTTCTCCATATCTTCTCAACAATTACAGGTTCTGCAGTTTCTTTGGTCAACCACTACTCATGAAAAATATTTATTAGATGCCACCAGCCAATCCTACATCCACATTTTTGCTCTAAGTGAAGTCACCTCCCCCTTCAGGGAGATTCCTAATAATCTGAAAGATGAATACTCTTTAAATACAGGGTATAGTTCAGTGAAAACTAGTTCAAAGTTGCTCATACATCCATTCCACAGACATTTATTAATCACCTACTGTGTGCCAGTTACTGTGTTTATGATCATGGTTATGAGCAAAACAGACAATTACAGAGAACAGAGAGACTCGACACATACATATCTGGTAGAAAAAGATCCGGCATTCAGAGTTGACCACACATTTAATGCATTGTGGGGGAATAAAAGGAATATGTTCTATGAGGGCTGGGAGGTGGTTGTTTTTGCTATGAATTAGTCAGATCTTATAATGTCACATTTGGCTCATAAAAACTGTTGACGAATCAGAAAAAAAGATTATTATAGCGATTTTTTAAAATGACTCTCATATTCCTATAAGGACAAAAATAAATGGGCGTGAGGTACTTAAATTAGAATTTAGAAACTTAAGGATGACTTGAAACTAACTTGAATATGGGAAAATGTTAACTGGCCATGCTCTATCTTCATAGAGAACTTTGCAAAAGAAAATGAGCTTAAGGCACAGTGGAAGAGATTGTGGTTGGACTTAAGGAAACCTTTCATAACACTCAAGGCGGTACACCTAGACTTGAGGATCAGGGCAGAGTCTGTAAAGGAGGGGAAAGCTTTTCTTGTTGGTCAGTTCTCTCCTTCTAAGTTCTTGGTCAAAAACTGTGCCAGTAATGTTTTCATTCTTTTCCCCAAGGTTTAGGCAGGGTCGTGAAGTCCTTGAGGTCCTGCAGCCCCTGAGTTCCTGCTCTGCTTATCTGGGCCTGTCCTTAGGCATCCTGTCCCATCAGACTTCCTGTGGTGAGAGCTGGTCCTTCAGCTCACTGTGCCCGTGAGTCTGTGGCGGCCACCTCCAACCATGTGCCCCTAGCACAGGCATTTAAGATCTTGTTCTCCAAGTGTGGTTCTGGGCTTAGCAGAATCAGCACCACCCCAGATCAATTGACTCAGAATCCATTTCATACAATCCCCAGTGATTTCTATGCATATTAAAGTTTGAGAAGCTGTGTTCTAGAACACTGGCCACTGAGTCAGACAGACTTGACTTCAAAGTTTGGTTCTGCTATCATCTGACTCTGTGACCTCGGCTAAGTCACCTGCTCTACCTGAGATATCTGTAAAATGGGTACAAGAGTTCTTGCTTCTTAGACTCTCAGGAAGGCCCTTCCTGGCTACCTGACTTCACATGGATCTTTCCTATTACATTCACCTCAGTTTATTATGTTTCTCCATAAGAGCAATTATTACAACTTGAAATTACTAGTGTCTATACTGTTTAAATGTAGGCTCCATGAAGGCAGGAACTGTGCCTTTCTTTGATATTTGATATTCTTGGGACTTTGCACAGTACCTGGCACCTAAAGGGTCGCTCCATATTTGTTGAATAACTGAATGATTATGGTGAAGTTACATAACACAAGAGAAACATTAGCTCAACATCTGACTTGGGGAAAATGTTCACTAAATGGTAGCTATTGATAAAACCGGGTGCCTGATTGTGGGACCCAGTGTAAAATGCAAATGTTAGTAAAAAAAATTACTAAAAATTTCAAGATGGTGACAAAAGAGTATTAAACCAAGGGCCCTTCTCGGAGCTGGACATTTGTGATTGTACAGGTTGCATGCCCGGGAAGGCGGCCCTGGGTATTGATAGTATTACTATTATTGTGGTTATTCTGTGGTAGATGTTTTCACCACCCAAGCACAGTCGTCTCCCCGTTCTCCTTGCAGTGTGACATCAGGCCAAGAGCCCCCCAGGCCACCTTGGTTTCTGAGACTCAGCTTTCTCTCCTCTATCTGCTCCGATGAAGAGACTAAGAGATACCTTGAAACTTGACAAAGTGCAAAATGGACCCTGTCAGGTGGACCAGGTCTAAAGGATTCCTCACAGCAAAGTGATGATTTACACCTGATTAGTAAATGTGGCATTCATTGAATCAGCAAAAGTTCTGCAAATGTGCGCCGAACAGAATTTTAAGTGAGTTTCCGTAGTGCACGTACACATAATGTATGGCTTTTAATTTACTTGATAATGTAAAAATACAGTCCGAGGTGAGGAACGAGGCAGAGAGTCACTCAATTCTAACGTAACAACTTTTCTTTATGAGAAACTGAAAGTAGGGGCAGGGCTCAGAATATAAAACAGTCATGAGGAATTGAAGCTAAAAACGGAGAGATGAATGTGCTCGAAAACAGCCAGCTTGGCGCTGCTTCCAGGGACAGTTGAATTGTGGGAGTGTGATGACCAAAAGCAAAAGCAAGGTGCTTCCAGGGGTCCCAGCCCTGCTGGGTTTAGAATGATATCCTTACTGGGCTAAGTTTTTCCTTTCAGAGCCTGAGTCCCTTTAGCTGTTAAGCAGGGAGAATCACCCACCTCCTGCCTACAACGTTGTAGGCAGAGAAAAAAGAATGTTGCTCTTGTCAGAACGCTTTGTTCAACACTATGGGATACAAAAACAAGGTGGTACGCTCCGTAGAAAGAGCACTAGCCTGGAAATCAGAAAACCCTGTTTCTGACACAAATTTTCCTATCTATTAATTACCCATCTTCAGTGCTTTGGAACTGGGTGGGTGAAAGAGCTGGGTGAAAATTCCAAAGCTGTTACTTTCTGGCTGTGTAAACTTGGGTGGGGGGATACTTTAACCCTCTCTGAGCCTCAGTTTTCTCATCAGTAAAATGGGGTTGAACTAAATTCGAGGGAGTATTTAGCACACCCGACACGTGGCAAGACCTCAACAACTCTTTCTGAGCCATTTTCTCTACTGTTGATTGGGATATTGGAAAACTTCAGAGCACTGTCCTGCCATACAGCACGTCTGTGTGCCACATTCAAGCTGGAGACGCTTTATTGGCCCCAATTTCCCAGGAGTTTTCTGGTTCTGGTGCGGCAGGGTCTTTTTGTTCAGAGTTATTTGTCAGCTACACCTTCCAGTGGTATTAACTTGTAACTGTGGTGGCAGCCCTCTCCTAGGGGCTTGTGCTTGAATTGAAAGATTCTGAAACCAAAATGCTTTCCAGAGGCAAAAGAGCAATAGATGGATGGAGTTAATATTCAGAGACACTGGCCCTACTGGGTGTACCTTTCAAACACACGGCTTAGGCACCACACATTTGTGAGGTCCATTTGATCCAAGGTCTTAACTACATATTTGGTTAGAAAGGCAAGTATAGCTTAATATTTCTGTTCAGCCTTAATGACTATGTGATTTTGGTAATGGCCTCAATGTTGCCATCTATTATTTCATTCTGCACCATTCTCAGCATTACCTAGAAGTCTGCTTAGTAGACACAAATCACAGTGGCTGCACAGTTCATGATTTTCCCAGCAGCTATGTATGTGTTTCCCCAGCTTCCTCTAGCACAGACACTACCCGACTCTAGCCAGCCCTGTGCTAGGCTACCCCAACTGCCATAGCTTCCCCCACCATAGTAAATGGCTCAAGAGGTGGCCAGGTGACTCAAGGGAGGCCAATTTTGTCCTTCTTCTAGGTTTTACCAACAAACTGCTGAACACGATGAAAAAATGTGAGGCCAGAGTGGTATGCAGCCCAGTTTCCCTGTTGGCACACAGCTATGGACGCAAGATAGATGGATAGTCATATAAATCATTGAAGATGTTCTAGCCCGTGCATTCCTGCCCTTTCCAAGGTCATGTCACTCACAAACAGAAGTCCTTATTGTGCAACCTGATACAAACGTCCATACAGACGAGCAGCAAGACGTCATCTGTCTCAGACTTCTGGTAACAGAGGTGATGTCACAGTGGGTAACAGAGCACAGGGTGTGATTAAGTAGAGGCTGGTGTTACAAATTACTCTTGCTAGATTGTTGGTGGGGAGAGGAAAGAAAGAGGTCAGGCAATAGCAGATGTGATGCTGTGATACGATAGGAAATACATATTTGGCTTTTTTCCCCAGTTCCTGGCGTAGAACTTCTAAAACCTTTGGAATTTCTGAGTGACAGGAGTGAGAAGAGTGTCTTTTGTTATTCTTAATAGAGTTTAAAAAATATACCTGGGTAGGGCTTCCCTGGTGGCGCAGTGGTTGAGAGTCTGCCTGCCGATGCAGGGGACACAGGTTCGTGCCCCGGTCCGGGAAGATCCCACATGCCACGGAGCAGTTGGGCCCGTGAGCCATGGCCGCTGAGCCTGCGCGTCCGGAGCCTGTGCTCCGCAACGGGAGAGGCCACAACAGTGAAAGGCCCGCGTACCGCAAAAAATATATATATACCTGGGTTTATACTACTGAGGTCACTCTTGGTGGGCTCCTCGGTAGCTTCAGGTTGGGTGCTGGTTAGCAGAGGAACCAGCCATGTGATTAGAGGGCAGGGACCTTCAGCCCCACCTTCTGACCTCTGGAGAAGAAAAAGGGGCTGGAGATTGAGTTAATCACCAATGGTCAATGATTTAATCAACCATATTTACAAAATGGAACCTCCATAAAAACTCTTAACAAAGGGGCTCTCAGAGCTTCTGGGATGGTGAAATGCATCCCCGTGCCAAGAGGGTGGCACACCCCCAACTCCATGGAAACAGAAGCTCCTACACTTGAGATCCTTCTGGACCTTGTACCTCTTCATCTGGCTATTTATTTGTATCATTTCTATTATCTTTTATTATAAACACTACTAGTAAGTAAAGTGTTTCCCTGAAATCTGTGAGCTGTAGTAGCACATTACTGAGCCCAAGGAGGGTGTCATGGGAACCCCTGATTTATAGCTGGTTGGTCAGAAATACAGGAGGCCTGGCCTTGCGATTGACATCTGAAGTGTGGGCAGTCTTGTGGCACTGGGCCCTTTAACTTGTGTGGTCTAGCTAATTCCAGGTAGCGTCAGAATTGAATTGAATCATCGGACACCCAGTTGGTGAACTTAGAATTGGTTGTTGTTATGGAAAAAACCTACACATTTGGTGTCAGATGTGTCCTGGTGTTGTAAAAACAGCAAATCTTATTAGTAGGATAGCAGGCTCAAAGGAAGGTAGGTTTTTCAGGCTAAAGGAGAATTTTAGCTGCCTGAGTTATCTCTCTTCTCTTTAAGACGGGGAGAGGATAACCAATGGAGCAAGGTCTCAGCAGAAACGCAGAAGAGAGCGCCAGAAGGGGCAGTAGCATTGGTCAGTATGGGAGATACTTTTCCTTTGAGAGCACAGTAGAGGAAGAGAAGGTAATAATAGAGAAAATCTGAGAGATGGAGAGAATTCATGGGAGCTCATGCTAGGGTGGCCATGATTTTCTCACTGCAAGAGAAGATTTGGGAGATTAAATTGCTGTTTGGACAGAGAGGGGTCCCTGTGGGGCTGGGGCTATGCTCCCATGCCCTCTCGAACCACCCAAGGGCCAAGGAAAGGAGAGGGTGGTAGCTGAAACAGATCTCATGAAGGACAAGGCCTCTGGGGTTGATGTCTACATTATAATTGATGGGTTGTCATTGTCTGTCATAACCCGACCTCTCCACCATGGCAAGGGCATCTGTTGAGGCTGTGGGAGCTTGCTGTGCACATGGCTGTGGAGAAAAGACAGGTTCTGTTAAATCAGTGAACCTGACAGAGCAGAGGGAATCAACGGGCTATTTGCCCATGTAATCTTTCTTTCATCTCTTAGTCAACTGCTGTAATGACATTTCCCAAGGGGAATTTTTCTGATGTCCTGGCCCCACTGGGGTTGTGGACAGTGATTGTCCTATGTTGTCAAGACTCTTTATTATTCTCTGGTCGCCAAGACAGCAGACTCGTATGAAGCCTTAAGAATATTCTAGGGTATACTCATTGTTTGCCAACATAGCTTTCTGTTTTTATTTTGGCTTCATATATCTAGATAAGAGAACATAAAATGTAGAGGGTAAGGGCTCTGGTCATACAAGTAGGTGGACCTGGGTTTGAATCTCATTGCTGCCTCTCATGATCTTACACGACATTTACAGAGTTATTTAACCTCTTTAATATTCCATTCTTCATCTGTAAAAAGGCATAATAAGAGTACCTACTTAATGTGCGATGAATATTAAATAGAAAAACATGTAAAATTCTTAGATTGTTGCCAGCACATAGTAGGTACTCACATAGCTGAATTCAGAGATGGGTAGAGAGAGAATCCAAGGCTCCTTATACCTCCTTATATCATGAGGTTTTTGGATTTTTGTTTGTTTGTTTTTGTTTTTTTAACCTGTCACAAGACTGCAATGTACTTTGGGCATTTCTTTGTACAATTAACCAGGGAGGTCAATTTAAATCTTCTGTTATTTAGCTTTATGTTTAATTAAGTGACTTGTTGAAAGGTAGACCACTTGGTCTCTCTGGTCAGTAAGTTTTATAATATGCTAAATCTAATCCACTGGTATTGACCACCTGGGGCATGGTAGTGAGGATTTTCTAGGCCAAATTGAAAGGAGTGCTGTGATTAATTAGTGATGTCTGCCCAGGACATGGTTAGGATTGTGACTTAACCTGTTCCCCCTATGTGCTGACTCTGTATAGACCCTGAGGTCATGGGTCACAGATGCAAGTCAGAGGCCAAGGAATGTTACATAACTTGCAGAATTGCCAATGCTTATGGAGAAGGTACCTGCTAATTTGAAGAGGCTAGAGAATCGAAAAAAGTGCCAATCAATCAACTGGTTGATGACGTCCGGACTTGCCTGACTTCCTGCTTCATGTCTGTTCCTCCCCAGAGCTGGAACTACTTGAGTCCCACCTGCAGCTCAGCTGGTGCCACCCCATACCTTGAGCCTATTCCTTCCTGCTGTCAACAGAGATTTTAAGAGCTCTAGTGGGCTTCTATGTAACCTAGTACCGCCCACCATCTAAGCCAGCTCTTGTCCAAGTCTGGTCTTTTTGCCTTGAGGCTTTAAGTGCTGGGATCCACCTTACTGATGTTCTTGAATGCCCTATCATCACCCTGTTTGTCCAGATCTCTAAAATGATTTTTCTACTGGATTTTACTAACACCTGTCAGGATGTCCTCTTACCTCTTCCACATGTCAAAGGCTTTTTTTTTTTTATACAACCTGCATATTATTAATGAGGCTTTTCACTTCCACGGGGGTGGTTATGTGATGGAAACAAGGTGAGCTTTGAAATTAGCCAGACCTAGGTTCCAATTTCAGCTCAGCTTTTGCTTAACTATGTGGCATTAGACATATGGGTCAATTTTCTCATCTATAAAATGGGGCTGGTAATAGCAGAGCAGACCGTTATATCCTGTGTTTGTCAAAATGGACAAATATGTCGGAGGACCTAGCACGTAGGAGTGGCTAACACATGAACAACAGCAACAAAATGACACTAACAATACTATGATTTATTGAGCACTTATCATGTGGGAGGCATTGAGCCGAGTACTCTCCATAATAAAATAATACTGTGGTTCCTATTTCACAGACAAAGAGTCTGAGGTTTAGCAAGGTCAGTAACTTACCCAACATTACCCAGAGAATCAAGGGCAGAGCCTGGTTTTAGCCAAGATCTGCTTAACCAACCTAAAGCCTGACCTTCTTTCATCACACTATATGGTCAACAAATATAAGCATCTTGCATCTTGCACCCATTTGGATGAATGTTCTCCTGTTCTCTGAAGCTGGGTTTGTCCCAGGCATTTACTATGCCCCTCCAGACATAAATGATGACAGTTTTCCTCTTCCCACTCCCCACCAGTATGCCTCTTTCTGTTCCCATGGAACACTTTTTGGCTGACCATGTCATAAGATATGACATCCTCAAGTCTATCATGCCAAACACATCTGAGTTTTAAAATATTGCACTGGTTTTAGATACAGCCCTGGGAGTAATTTTCAAATCTGGGCTCCCAACCAACAAAGTAATTTCCATTTATTAATGGGAAAATAAACATCTCCTGTAAATGGTTCCTTCCTTCCATGGCCCTTGTCCTCAGACATACAGGGCTGGGTGGGCATCATTCGTGCCTGAGGATGTCATGTGAGACGAGGTGAGCGGGTTGTAGGCCCAGAACAGACCTTATGTCGTATGTGTCTACTTGGCCCTGCCCTGTGATAATGCTTCCTGCTCCCTCGGTTCCTAATGAATGTTGTCTTTGTCTTTTTACTAAAGGTTAGGCTGGAGTCATGGGGGGAACTCCTTTTGTAGGGTGCCTGTAAGCAAGCCAATGAATTACGAGGAAGTCTTTAAGATTTGGCCCCTGAAATACCAAATGACCTTGAGGGAGATCTGGCAGCGGAGTACAGAAAAAACTGTAATTTATTGATCCAAATATTATTCCAAGTACTTTGTGTACGTTATCTTATTTAATTATCCAATAATCCTGGATGGGAGTCATTATTATTTCCATTTTTATGACACTGTGACCCAGAAAATTAAATAACCCGTTACTAAACAGACTAAACAGTTACTAAATAGTGGTACAACCCAACACATTTTATTATGAAGACCTACCTTTTGAACCCAAGGTTCGGATAGTGAATAATGAATGTAAACTCTAAAAACTGGTATCAGAATTTCTCACGGATTCAGTACCTATGATACCAGATGCATAATTAGAATCTACCGAAAACTGATGTGAGTTTACAGCCAGAGCCTGAAATTGAGAAATGCCATTCAGTTATTTGCATACAGATAGACTACAGTTATTATGAAGGCTAGTCCATTACAGAATTCAGTTTAGCTTGCATTTTAGCTAAAACCATAAAGTCAGCTACGAAAGAGTTAGCTTTATCAATTACATTTTTTGTAAACCCAGTTTTTTTTTTTTTTTTTTTAAGGTTTTTGAATTGATGTGCTCAAGGGAAAAAAAATACCCATGGGCTAACATTGTATAATCAACATTGTGGGAAATGAGATTGAAGTTTTTGCAAGTTTGGGTCTCTTTCTAAGGAATGTGCCAGAAATCTCAACCGTCATTTGGATATGGCTCTGATCTCAGCATTGAATGAGTGCTTGACTGTCAAGCTGTGGGACAAGCTTTAGGTAGTATAATCTCCTTGGAGCATCAGAAGATTCCGAGATTCCAGACTCACCACTCTGGCTGTTTCTTTTTCTTTCTGGACAATCCTGGAGGCCATTCTGCCAGGAGCTACCCTAAAAGATAATGTATGGGATTTAGAGATTTAGAAAAATGTGGGTCTGAAAACGATGTCATTACTTACCTGTGTATCTGTGGAAAATTTCCTTTACCTCTCTCTGTTTTATAGCCTCGTCTGAAAAATGAGAATTATAATGGCATATACCTCAAAGGGGTGCTGTAAGAATTAAGATAAGAAGGTAAAGTCCTCAGTATAGTTCATGGTACACGGTAAATCACTCTGAGTAAAAATCATCATAATTGTTAGAGGATTAACTCTTAATGCACATAACCTAATAAATTCAGTGACGCACGTGGTCTAGTCAAAGAGTTGTGTGTCATATCCAGGGTAACACAGTCCTACATTAAAGGCAGTTAAAAGCAATAGAAATCTTCTATTTGCGTTTAGTGGAGAAGATCAAAGAGTATCCCATTACTAAGCCACCTTGACATTTTGTAACATCACTTTTCCTTTTTTTCTCCCAATCGCTCACACCCTGTAGCTGCCCAAGTGTCTCTTTCTTTATAACCTCAACGCCAAAAAAACTCTTCCTGGATAACTAGGCTACAAAGTTTTTTAATCTCTCATCTCCTTACCCCTCTTTCTATCACTTTATTATGTAGGTCATCTCAGCTTCTCTCTCAGTAAGCAAAAGTCCTTTCTTAGTAGGATTGGGAAGGAGTGGGAACTGAGCAGGCAATTCAAGATTATTTTTAAGGGGCTGGAGGTGGACTGGGGGTGGCTGTTAGCACTCATGGGCCAAAAACTTTAGTTACACCACACAGATATAATCTCCAGAGCAAGGAAAGTTCTGGCTTCTAAGCTGTTTACCCTATACCTGAAGCCATACTTTGTGAAGAATGTTGTTACATTTAACAATGTGGAGAGGGAGAGATCCGTAAGAAAATCCTCTGTGTCAGTGTAAGGTCATTCCATATGAACTGGCAAAAGAAAAACTCAGGGATGCTATGACTTTAGATATTAAAAATATGCCTTTTTTTAAAAAAATTGTATTTATTTATGGCTGTGTTGGGTCTTCGTTTCTACTAGAGAAAGTGAGGGCTTTCTCTGGTTGTGGCGAGCGGGGGCCACTCTTCACCGCGGTGCGTGGGCCTCTCACTGTCGCAGCCTCTCTTGTCGCAGAGCACAGGCTCCAGACGCGCAGGCTCAGTAGTTGTGGCTCACGGGCTTAGTTGCTCCGCGGCATGTGGGATCTTCCCAGACCAGGGCTCGAACCCATGTCCCCTGCATTGGCAGGCAGATTCTCAACCACTGCGCCACCAGGGAAGCCCCAAAATATGCCTTTTTAATATGCCTTTAGATATTAAAAAATGGCAAAAGTAGAATCAACAGAATTGAAAGGAGTGGACTTGTAGCTCCGTTGAATGAAGAATGTTCATATAGTCAAAGCTTTTGGAAGACAGAATGAGTTTCCTTAGGAGGCGATGAGTTATCCGGCACTGGAGATATTTAAAATAAGGCTGATGACTTCTAGGCAGATATATTGTAAATGATGTAAAGCATCTGAAGGGGGTTGGATGAACCATAGAGGTCTCTTTCCGTGCTGAGATTCTATAATTCTATTAATCAGAACAGAGTTCAGTACATACTTCTGATATTGACAACTTGTAGCTCCTAACCTGAGGTTCATTCACTCATGGTATCTGAGAAGTAATTTATTTTCTTGGTGTGATTCTGTGCTCTAGTGCCTTCTCTGGCTCTGCCTCTTCTTTCCTTGGCTTCAGTAACGTAGTTCTCATTCTCACTCCAGTCCCAGTCTAACTCCTGTGAAATGGTTGGTGTGATTTCAAACGTCATTGGTCTCTTCCTACCAATCTAGAGGGTCAGAGGAGGCGTGAGTCCATCAGAGAAGGGTCATATAATGTCCACATGTCTAGACCTTAGGAGCTCTGAGCTCTTGTCCAGGGTCTGACACTAATTCTGTAAGCCTCATCTCATCTCTGCGTCTCCATTTCCTTATCTTTAAATGAGGTACAACGTAGCTTCTTTCCAAGGTTCCCATGGTTCTTTCGGCTCATGGAATCTTAGTATTGTACTGTTCACCTAATATTCGTTATGCACCTACTGTGTGTGCTCAGATAAGGTGTAGAGGCTGTAGCAGCTGACAGGGCAGATAAGGTTCCTGCCCTCACACAGCTTACATTCTGTGGGGCTATAGAACCTACAGTCAGGTAAATAAGTAGACAGCTCATTTCGTATCATGAAGATAAAATAGGATGTTATGTTTGAAACCGACCGTGGAAGTCAAGAACAGCCCGTCTGAGGAAGTCCATTTGAGCTGATTTTCTAATTATGACAAGGGCCAGCTATATGAAGACATGGGAGAGAGTGAAAAATAAGAACAAAGGCTTTGGTTTCTTTAAGGAGCAGAAGGAAGCCTGCTGTGTCTAGAGTGTGATGGTATGGAAGAACCAAGATGCTAGAAAAAGTAGGCAACACCCAGATCATCAGAAATATGAGAAGAGTTTATATTTAATTTCGTGTTTACTAGGCTAGTGCATTTCTTGGAAACATCACAGAGAATCCCACTACTAACCACCTTGACACTTTGTAACTGGCCAAGATAGCCGTAAGTTCAGATCAAGGGCTAGGACTGGCGTGACAGTGACTGGGCTAGGTGGCAGCAGGAGAAGTAGAGAGAAGGGGGTGCATTCTGAAAACGTCACAGTGGAGCCAGTATGACTTAGGTCGGAGTAGATATGAGGTGATGAGGAGGGCATGAGGCAAACTAGAAATCTAGAATCACTTTTTGCTTTTTCTCTCTCAGTACTTGAGAATGGATGTATCATGGGAGAGGAACAGGTATTATTAAAAATAACAGTGGCGATTATGTACTGGATATTTATTACATGAGATCTGTGGGGGAACTTTTGTCTTCTTTATGTCTCCACTCAATAAATTTGTTGAAAGACATTGTATGTCAGGCACAATTTTAAGAACCTTGCCTACATTATTTAATTCTTGGTATTTGTTTACATAGCGACTCAGGAAGATTAAGTAACTTGCTCAAGGTAACATAGCAAATAAGCTACAAAACTAGGATTTAAACCCAAGTCAGTCTAGTTCTGAACTCTGGTGTCTTTTATATCTTTACATTTATTTCCAAGCATACCAGACACTGTAAAGGGAGCTGCTAACTAGTTCCGGGGAACTGAGTGGCCTCCCGAGAGGCCTCCTCAGATAATACCAGGACAGAAGCGTGACTACTAGGAATGACTTCAATAAAAATTGAAGAAAGATGGAAGTTAATTTGAGGATCTGAACTAAACAAAGCTTCCATACTATGGATCCTCCTATCCACAACAATAGCAAGACTCTAATGTTGTTTCCAAAATCTGGTTTGGAATTCACCAACATTACAGGCACACGATGAAGCCCAAACCATCTGTAAAATAAATAATGACAAGTCTAGTCAAGGGGTATCTGGCTTTTTTAACTGACAGAAAACACTTTTTTAAAGAAGGGTGGCTGAACACGTAGTTTCAGCCATCTGATATCAAAGAAGGAGAATTGTTTTCTTATGTGCACATAATTACCGAGGTCTATGCACACTGGGTAATGTGTTCTGATTTTCAATAATTGTGTAGCCAGTCACATCTTCAGAGGTCAAAAATAGCCTTTAAGGGGGAAACTTCCAGGCTGATTCCAGGAGCAGGAATCAATGTGAAGTTACACGTTTAGCACATTAACTCTTAATTCTAGAAAGATGTACTCTTTTCCCTCTTTTCAGATGTCTGGAATAATGACAAAAATTGGTGAAGACACGAGAGCTAAGCCAACTTCCATAGTGATAGGTTGGGTATATTGCCAGTTTCTTACTGTTTTACCATCATTCACTGACTGCCCTCCAAGGACTAATTAAATTTGGTGAAGCTGCCTCTCTTATGTCTTTGCCAACTCCTCCTCCTTCTGATCTGCCTTTATTTCTGGAATGTTCTTCTGCTGTACTCAACTAATAAATTGCAGTGCTATATGATTACATGTTTGTCAATGCTAGGCTGTGAACTCTTTGAGGGTTGTCCATGTCTCATTTATCTTCAACTGTTCTATGAGTTAGAATGTGTAAGCATACAAGCAACAGAAAAAATAAAAAACCTCAACCCTAAACTTAAGGAAATGTGCTAGATTACATAACTGGAAACCCAGACATAGAGCAGAAAGCTGAGTTAATCTGGTGGTACTGACCTTGTTTCCCTATAGTTCTTTTGGCCCTCGCTTTTGTATCTTCAATCTGGTGGCGAGGTGTGAGCAGCAGTTATGAACTTCACATCCATACATGGCCATAACCAAAGGAAAAGGGAAGTGTCTTGCTGTGATGATTTCTTCAGACCAAGGAAGAGCTTTCCCAGAAGCCTCCAGACAAACCCTTCTTAGTCTCAATGGCCATTTAGGAATCAATCAAGATGAATGAGTTTACCGTGACTGGCTTAGATGAATCAGCTCCCCTAGCCATATGGCTCTTATCCCACGGAGGACTGTAGGGAAGAAAGATCATGATGTCCTTCACCCATGTCCAGAGCCTAGTACAGAACTTGGCACTTAGATAAGGCTCAATGAGTGCTTTCTGAGTAATTAAGTGAATTACGTGACCCACTGCCTGATACGCCCTTTTCAGAACTTATGTATTTATAATCAGCACCATTCACTTGGCTTGGAACTTAATTATATACTTTCTCTTGTTCTTTGATAATGTCATATGTGTTGGTCTTGTTTTAAAAATCAGATATTAACTATCTAAAGGCAGGGTCCGTGGCAAATAAATGTTAGTTGACTGAATGAGTCTTGCTTTCCTGGTGTTCTCTCAAGTGTGGAGACCAGAAATGGACATGTTAGACATACAGTGGTTTATCTGTGAGTTTAACTCTGTAGTGAGGAGCAAGGCACATGTTTCTCTGATAGGAAACCAGTTAAAAAGGAGAAATATACCTTTTGTGTTTAATTTAACTAAGGCTCAGTGGAGCTCAGTTTAAATAAGCTGGAGCCAGCAAGAACTTAATCACTGGATTTTAGCAGTCGCTAAAATGCCTTGCTCTGCATTGGGCACGATGTGTCCGCAGAACGGAAGTGCATACTCTCTTCTCTGTCTGCTGGAATGAACCCACCGTGGGTCGTCAGATGTAAAGGTCCTGGGAGAGGAACAGCACTGAGAGGATGAACTGCACCGTTTTGACTAAAGAGTCCACATGGCCATAGAAGTGACAGAAAAATGCCTCAAAATCGCTACCGTTTAGTGAGCGATTCTACGGTGTCAGGCGTTGTTCTAACTGTTTTTCAGAGAAACCATTTTGTCTTCTCAACAGCTCCAGGAGGTAGGTGCCATTATGAGCACCACTTTGCAGTTGAGAACATTAAGGTTTAGAGAATTAAAATGGCTTGCACAGGGTCATACCCTTAGTAAATGGTGTCAGGATTTGAATTCAGGAAGGCTGACTTCAGAGTCTGTGCTCTTACCCACTGCTGAAGACGGTCTTGAGTTCAAGGCTAAATACAAGGAGCAAGGAGAGGTCCAAAACCAGGTTGAGAAGGTTAAAACCAGGAGAAATAGTTCAGGAAGAAAGATATGAGATGAGTAAAAGCAAACGGTTCAGGACTCAGTAGCGAATAATGCAAAACGTTGAATGAAGGTGGTCTTTTATTTGAAGCCAAATGTATGGCATATTGGAGGAAGCTGTCCTAATGGCTTAAAGTTATTATCTAGAGCTGATGGCCTTTGCCTTCATACAACTTCTAATCTAGCTGAGAAGATAAAGATTACATATATATGAAAAATATTAGTAAATTATATAAAAAAGTAGATACTCAAGGGCAACGGAATGGGCATGTGGACTGTATAGAGATTGTATGAGAGGTATTTTCCTCTGTTGTCATCATTCTGTATTTTATACGGATTGGATTCACAGGTAAAAGCTGGGCATTGTCTTCCCTGGAGTCAGAAGGTCCAAGTGCCAGGGTCTACCTCCCTGCAGTCTCCAATGCTGCTGCATCATGGAAGCCTTCTCAGCCCGTTTAAAGTGTTACCTGACCCTGCTTGTTGAATGCCCTTCATGCGGGCCTTCTGTGAGAAGGCTTATTTCCTTTACTGTATTTGGCTAAGACAGCAGTACCGTGGGTGGCTTCAGTATTAAGTTTGGAACAGAGGAAGTATTGCAACACATGCCAAGAATTGAATTTTATTTTTAAAAGCTGCTTTTTACGGAATTGAATATCTTGACCCTCCCTGGTTACAGCAGACCCACACGTGGGAATTGTTGTAGGCTGGGTGACTTGGGCATCCTTTAGTGACAGGTATATATTCTTTATAGGAGTGATCTCAAGGGATAATACTTCCTTTTGAGAGTCCTTATAATCTCTCAAATTCTTTCTTATGACTCTTCTCCCTGTCCTTGTTTCTAGCACTGTGTTTTAGCATCATGACAATCTTTGTGGCTGAGGTAGATTGCTTTGCTTCATGAAAGAGAAGGTGTATTTTGTTGTTTCACGATCAAGTGTCCTGTTCCTCTGTGTGACCACTGGGATGAAACAGTTCAAATGTAAGTCTGGGAAGTGGGGCTGCTGGAGCAAATCAAGACCACCAACAGCTTACCCTGTGGCTTCAGGAAAAGCATTCACTTATCCTCCCCTTCAGATGGTTCTTGATGACACAGGATGAGAACATCCTTGGAAGACGTGGTGAGGGAAACGATGCAGCATATAAAACACCGAAGATGTCTGCATGAAAGAGGCCTTGAAGCATCAATGGCACCATTACCCTCCTATCCCCCTGATCCTCATTCTTAATTTCTTAGTTGCAACAATGCCCTGCTTTACAGGAGATGAGAACACTGGTGACTTAGAGGCCAGTGGGTGGGAATTCCAGATCTCAAGAATGCAAAGGCAAAGCTGACCCACTGAGTGTGAGAGGAAAAGGCATGTCTGTTTTTTCAACTGTAGCAGGGGGATCCTTGTGTAGCTCTGTAAAGGCTACAGGCATGATCAATGTGCTAGTGTGGGTGTGGCATTAGGGAAGTGTGACATAGTGTTTTTGCTGTGAGTGGTCTCCCTTCCCCTTCCTCAGCTTTGTCTCCTGGACCCGGAGGCATCTCTCTACAATAAGACTGCGGACTGCCAAGCTGCCTGCTTAGAAGGACTTCGGAAGCGTTACAAAGCAGTGTCTTCATCAGACACCTGCCAGGGCAAGCTTTGCTCAGGACTGCTATCCAGTTGGCTGTGTCTTCCTCTGAAATGTGCTTTAAGAATTGATATAGTTGATTTTTGATTTTGCTTAACGTTGGGTATTAACTCAATGCTAAGTCTTGTTGGCTGTTAGTCAGTGCTCTGGAGACAGGGCTGACGCTGCTTTGGAGAAAGGTCTTACGGTAAGGACTACTTCCCAACAATTTGAACATCAGTTTTAGACATCTGACCTTACCCAGGTGCTTGAAATGGAGAGGGATGTGAGGGCCAAGGAGAGGCACATTTTCCTCTTCCCTTGAAGGCGTAAATGTTTCAAAACTTTCAAGTGATTTCAAGGATACTTTAAATTCATATAAAAAAGATCGCAAAAAGGTAGAGCCCAAGAGAATAATGAGCTCTGAGTCCAAAAATCATAACTATCAACTAAAGGCAAAAGGATATGTGTAGCTTTGATGATTATTTGTATACGTGTGTATTTATTTATTGGTATCCACCCTCCAGCAAGGAAACCATGAGAAAGGAAGGTGAACATGTGAAGATTCCAGAATTCATTGGAAGAAAAGTTCTGTTTTTTCCCAAGACTGGACCTGAAGAGGACACGGTATGAGGGATGAGTCACACACACCAAGAGTCAAGGTGAAGACTAATGGGACCAAACGTGTGGTAGATAAGCCAGAAATTGTAGAGCAAAAGTGCCACAGATCAAAACCAGGAAGCAGGTCTCAGGGTAAGTGTAACTTCAGAGGCATCTGGCCTCTAGGAGAGCCAGCACCTCTCCTACGCTAAGCCTCAGATTCTACCCTCAAGGAGAAATATTGGTAAAGGATTAAGGTCAAGATCATTTGCTGTGTCTCAAGCTAGAAGTTGAAACATCTTTTCTAACAAATAAAGGGGATGAGTCCCAGGTCCCATGTGACAGGAGTTTCTCTGGAGTCCTCTAGCATCTCCTGGAATTTTCTTTCCTCTCTTTCTTAAGACATATGTGGAAAGAAGGCCTGAATTATCTGTTCAGTGATTGCCCTGCTCTAGGAATACCCTGGAGTTGACCACTAGACCAGCTGACAAGGGCAAATGCTGACTCTTTGGCTTGTGTTGGCCTTGCTGTGATTTTCTGTGGACTTGCTTTACCTCTTCATGGTTGTGGGCCCAGGGGGAGAAGAGGAGACAATCGCCTTTATCCTAGACAAGCCTTCACATTGTCCAGTTTTGCTCATTGGGACCTGGAGATGGAGATTGATGTTGGAACTAAATTCTCATGTAATAAAATGTATGTGTTTTACTCTTTTTCTCTGTACATATCTTCTTGGGTTCCTTGTGGAGGGAGTTTGTAGGAGGGCAGGATTCAAGAATTTGGGATTCTGTATCTTGGCCAAATACAATTTTCTCAATGTCTTCCTGTCATGTCATGATTTATGGCCCACAGTAACTGAAGAGGCAGAACAAAGAGTTTGGACACAAGGCGAGGATGCCAGCAACTAGGAGAACCATAGCAATTAAGAAAAATTGTTCATCCATTCTCACGCATTCAAAAAATATATATGTTGGCACTGAATACAATGGAGTTGCAAATTTACCTAAGATGGGATCCCTTTTGTCAAAGAGCTCACTATTTAGCAGGGCAAGTAGACTTACAAATGAATATTTACCATCAGTGGGAGGAGTGCCGCATTGAAGAGGAGTATTGTAACATGTTGCAACCATTAGGCAGAACTCCAAAGTCTCCCTCCTAAAACCCCATCCCCATTCTCCACTCCTTCCTGTCTTGCCCTCTTTGGTCTCTTTGTAGTTATAATTTTTAATATTTGTAAGTATATAACACATTTCAATGGACGTAGAAATTCGATTGCTCAAAGCATTCCCAGAGCCAACGTGGGGGTAGTAGATGATAAAGACCAGTCCCACCCTGGGCTCCATTTTCCTTTGGTCTCTTCTTCTTGGACTTCTTTTTTTTCCTTCAGAAGCACTGGTAAGACACACAGCCAGTGGTAGGTGTGGTTCTAAGGGGAAAAGAGGAAAGGACACTCTAAGGGACTTTAAGGCCAACACAGGCACATTCTTGACATGTCATGTGATCTAGCCCAGCTCACCAAGAGTGAGTACTGGCACCTGAGGACCAAGCCTCAACCAGTAATAACACTGCCTTTTCCTGGCCCCGTCGTCTATGAACATCAATTAGTATGGCTATGACAGGATAGGGGTGGGTGTTTCCCCCGGGGGGACACCAGCTCTCTAATGGAGCAGAAGTGGGTGGGTTGTGACTAGAGCTAAACCAGGGATGAGAATGCCTATGAAATGTGATGTGTTGAAGAGAATCGGGTTTTTTTCCTTTCCCTCCCAGAAAAGAGAAGTTGTCTAGTACTTGGCATCTATATTTCAAAAAAAAAAGGTATGCTTGGGAGGTTGGGAAGATAATGTCTAAAGACTCTGGAAAGATTAATAGAATCCCTTTATCCCTGCCAGCAAAAAAAAAAAAAAAAAAAGTAAGGCCCAATCCATCAGCATAAAGTTTCAGTGAAGCAAGATGAATAAGCTTTAGAGAGCGGCTGTGCAACATGGTACATGTAGTCAACGGTAATGTTGGTACACTTAAGCATTCAGGAGGGAAGATCTCATGTTAAGTGTTCTTACCACAATAAAATAAAATTTAAAATAAATAAATGCCTAAAGACAAAGGGGAAAATAAAAAGAAATGCAAGGCCCAGGCTGTGAAGGTGGGTCAGCAATGCCTTCCTGGTGTAGAGGCAGCATGTCCTGGGTAGAAGGGATTTTAGTGGTAGAGGACTTGTTGGAAGCCTAATTCTACCACTTATTGGCTGGAACATCTTGGACAAGTGACATAACTTCTCCAAGACTCAGTTTCCTCATCTATTCTACAGAGTTATTTCTTTTCTCAAAGAGCTGTTGCATGGACAAAATGATATGCTATATACCTATGCGTATATACCCCTGGCACAGTCTCTGGCTTAGAAAGAGCTGAATAAATGATGCTTTTGTGGTTGTGACCGAAAGATAGCCTTGTTGGGAACAGCAGGGCATGAGCCAGCCTTCTCAAACTCTCAGTGTAGAGGAAGAGGCAGGCTCTCTTCCTCTTGATATTTCAGAAAGGTGGATATTAGACTGGAAAAGCAGAGTTCACTTTGCTGGGTACTATGCTCAAACTCCTGTTTTGGTTTTCTAAAGCTACATAGCAAACTATTCCAAAACAGTGACTTAAAATGACATTTAATGATTTTCATTATTCTGCAATTTGGACAGGATTTAGCAGAATCAGCTCATCACTGGTCCATGTCACATTGGCTACCGTGGCTCATGCAGAGAGGCTCAACCGGGGCTGGAGGATCTTCTTCCAAGATGGTTCACTCAGCCAAGATGGCTAGTGAGTTGATGCTGGCTGTTGGTGGAGAGCTTGGCTGGGACTCTCAGTGAGGACTTCTGTTCTCCTCTGTGTGGTTAATTTGGGCTTCTCAGAGCATGGTGGCTGGGTTTTGAGAACGTGTATCCGCAAAGCATGCATTCCAAGAGGATAAACCTCTCTTTACACCAAGCTTGCTGATGTCCCATTGGCCAAAGCCAGTTGCATGACCAAGGCCAGGAAAGTGAAGGGGTGGAGGAAGTAGGGAATGACACAAGTCATGGATGCCATCATGCATGGTTTGTTAGTGAACACCAAAGTGAGGTTCACTTAAAAAAAAAAGTGAGATGTAAGAATTTACAACCAAAATTCTGTGAGTTCAGAGCAGATTCTCTATCCACTAGTTTCTATTCTTCACTGTAACAGATTCTTATGAATTATTCTTTGGATCAATGCACACATGATCTTCAAATAGCCCTGGGAGGTGCCAACAGCCTTTGCTAATATGTTGCTTCCTTCACCCTTTATTTTCCAAAATATTTATAAACATTTTAGATTAATGTACAAGGAGTCCAGAGCTGGGTGGATCAATGATTTAGGTCTAATATGTGCAGTTTTCGTGAGTCTGAGCTGAACCATCTAAAAATGTCGCTCACCTCCCCCTGTTCACCCAGCATGAACAACTTTTTTAAAATCTTTATTGAAAAGGAATGAATTCTCTGAAACCAGCAGCATTGTATTTTACTGATAGGTGCTCATTACCTGAATAAACAAATAAAAGTCTTTATGTGCAAGAGAAAAAAAATCCATTTAGTGATTGAAACAACTTGCTCTTTTATAGCTTGTAGTATTAATTAACCTCCCCCTTTCTCTCCCCTTTTAAAAAGAGCGTGTTTTAATTGTCTTTTCCCGTATCCCTTGTTTTGTGTCTGCAGTTCCCAAATTGATACAGAGACTGCTAGTAAGATCTTAAAAATAGGCTTGCATTACTTTTGAGAAAGACAGTTTTCAATTAATTATAAATGATTTCATTTCAAAACTTAGAAACCTACTGTGAATCCTGAACCTAATACTTACCTTCTCGCATGAAGAGGAATGCAGAAATATATTTGGTTGAATGTGAAATTGGCATGCTTGTATTAAGGTTACTGTTTTAGCCTATTATGCTTCCCAGGGAATGTAGTGAAGTCTCTACTCCCACTGAAAGCTTTTGAATTTTTTGGCATCAAATGGTTTAGGAGTGGAAACATGCAGAGAGCAAGTGGGGCACCCACAGGTGGACTGAAGGAAGGGAAGGATGGAGCAACTCTCCCTTGGGGTCCTCTCCAGATGTCTTTGTGTAGATGAAGGAGTGCTTGCACATGTTCCATGCCGATTTCTCCTGGAGCTAGAGGCATGAAAACAACTGTAGCATTTCCACACAATCAAAATTGTGTAGCTTTCTCCTTTTTTCCTCCAGCTGAACCTCCTTCTTTGTCCTAGTCCTGCCTCAATACATGTTACTCTAAAAGATGGTATTATCGATTAAGCCTTTGTGTTACCGGAGGGGGACCCATCCCAGGAACCAAGAGTGGGCTCTTGTCTAACACTCAGAAATGAACTGTCCGAGGAGACACACTTGCTGACAGAGCGAAAGACTTCGATGGGAAGCGGCACCCTGGTGGAGAGCGGTGGGATAAGGGAACCCAGAAGAACTGCTCTGCCACGTGGCTTGCAGTCTCAGGGTTTATGGTAATGGAGTTAGCTTTCCAGGTTGTCTCTGGCCAGTCATCTTGCTTGTGCCCGTATTTGGTCTGATTCAAGGCCCTTCCTGGTGGTGCACACATTTCTCAGTCAAGATGCTTTCCAGCACAAGGGTTTCTGGGAGGTTGGTAGGACATATTATGGGCTGGTGTCTCCTCCTTCCTTTGGCCCCTCGTGATTTCTTTTGGCTGGTGGTGGCTTGTCAGTTCTGTGTTCCTTATCGGGACCTCCTGTTGTGAGATAACTCATGCGAGCGGTTATTATCCTGCCTGGCCAGGGTGGGCAGTTTCAGTCAGTGGGTCCCAAACACTTACGATGTGCCTGGGACTGGGCAATGCTACTTGCATGCAGTGTCTCCCAACTCAAAGAAATAGATGTCATTGTTTTTCTTTTACAAATGCGGAAGTCAGGATGTAGAAAGGTTAATTGGTCTAAAGTCACACAGCTTGGTTCTGAGCTTAATTCTAAAGTCCATTTTTTTCAACCATTACTTTTTTGCCTTTCGTGGAAGTAAGGAGAAAGTTAACAGGGCACCGAAGCCTCATCTCCCTTGTGTAGGAACGTCTCCAGGGAAAGACATGCATTGGAGGCAGTGTAGCAAGGTTTTGAGAGCAGGGTTTTGGGATCAGCAGATACCAGATCTGCCTTTGGCTGTCCGTCTGACCTTTGGGCAAATTATTTCATTTCTCTAAGCCTTGGTTTTCTTGTATAGAAAATAAGAATAATAATACCAGCCTCAGAGAGGAGCACAGTGTAATGGTTAAGATTGGGACCTATTTGAAAAATGAAATGAAGTAATAATACATGCTACTACATGGGTGAACCTTGAAAACATGATCCTAAGAGAAAGAAGCCAGTCATAAAAGACCGCCTATTATATGATCCATTTATATCAAATGCCTAGAGGGGGCAAATCTATAGAGACAGAAAGTAGATTAGTGGTTACCTAGAGCTGAGGGCAATGGGGAAGATTGGGAGGTGACAGCTAAAGGGTATGGGGTTTCTTTTTGGAGTGGTGAAAATGTTCTAAAATTGATTATGGTTATAGAACTCTGTGAATATACTATTGACCACTGAATGGTGAATTGTATGGTATATGAATTATATCTCAGTAAATCTGTTATATACAAAAGAGTGTGGTCAGGGGGACAGAAGCCTTGTTGGTTCCTATCAGACCTCTCCTAGTCAATATCCGTGTGATGGTGACCTCATTAAATAACTCTATGCCTCAGCATCCTCACCAGTAAGATTGGATCAAAGTACCTAGTCCATGGGGTTGTTGAGAGGATTGAATGCATTAAAGTACACAAAGAGCATGGAACAGTGCCTGGAGCCCGTAAACTCTTAATAAATGTCATAAAAGCAAGGGAGAGGCATGGACATATATACACTACCAATCGTAAGGTAGACAGCTAGTGGGAAGCAACCGCATAGCACAGGGAGATCAGCTTGGTGCTTTGTGACCGCATGGAGGGGTGGGATAGGGAGGGTGGGAGAGAGGGAGACGCAAGAGGGAGGGGATATGGGAACATATGTATAACTGATTCACTTTGTTATAAAGCAGAAACTAACACACCATTGTAAAGCAATTATACTCCAATAAAGATGTAAAAAATAATAAATGCCATAATTTCTATGATCATTATCTTACTCTTCTTATTATCATCAATTGAGTACAGCATCTGACCTATGAGACATGCTTCATAAGTGGCAGCTACTGGTAATAGCAACTGGGACTATTTAAGGGAATTGTCTGAATTTTAGAAATTCTGTGATGGGACTGCTTTTGGAAATCAACCATAATGGACCTAAAGAATACACTGCTCATCGTGCTGCAAAGCCCTGAGTTTGGGGTTCTAGTCCTCCTCTCTTGGCTTCCAAGCCCTCAATCACATGATTTGGACAGACATTCGGAGGTGTTTGGCGTCACCCATCATCATCAGGAAAACCCCAGGGGTGACTTCATCCTGTCACTCTCCAAGGCTTAGTGCCAGTGGACCTGCCCACTCCCAGGTTGGACGGTAGAGTCCTTTCACTGCCCGTAAAGCTCTCTCAGGAAAGAGATGCTGAAGGGCGCTTCCCAGCTTCTCAATATTTGAATTCCTCAGCACTGACTTCCACACACTTGCAATCTGTTCCTTCTTCTGGCTTAGCTTCAGGAAAACTTGAAGCCAACATTTTGCCCAAGAATGATAATCAACTCAATTCAGGCTACGAATAGCACATATCCCTTCTGTTTCCTTCAGATGAACTGTCCTCTGTTTTATTCTTAAACGGTTAGCATTGTTTCTCGGATCCCATCAAGAGCAGACGGTGATAAGAACCCTAACTTAATGAAAACATAAACACTAAGGAATCCCAACATGTGGAAGTCAAAATGATGTAATGACAGTTATTTTAAAATTCCTTAGCACGAAGTTCATTCAGAACCTACAGAGGACTCAAAGCCAAAGAAAGTTTAAGGAGGAGGAAAAAAGATGAGGACCCTGTTTCTCCTCTGTGTTCATGAAATTTTTGGGAGACTTGAACATCCGAGCCAAGAGAGGAAATGTACATCCTTCGCTACTTGAGAGCAGAAAGACAGAATCGCTGGAAAGCTATGCCTTTGGCGAGGCTCATCACTTACCTTGTTATTTGCCAGGGAGAGAAGTTAAGTGCTGCACACATGATTGACAGAGCTGGGGCTTTTACTGGACTGCATTTTTTTTTTTTTAATGGGGCAAGTTCCTGTGAAAACCTTCATTCCTCACGTGGCAGCTCTGCATCATCACTGCAGCCAGATCTGTCATGGAACGCCAAGAGCCTGATACAGGCTGGTGTGTGCCTTGGCCAAGAAATCTGGGGAAGCAGCATTGTGATAAAGTTGCTTCTTATTTGACTGCCTTTCTTCAAAATAGAAACTTCTGTTACTCACAGGAACGTGCCAGAGGCTGTTTGCGTCTCCTTCTTCTGGGCAAAATGCTTGATTTTTAAGCAGCCTATTTTTATCATCCTTTCCCATCATTACCAGGACATCATAATGTTGTTTTGAGGACATTGGAGTAATGTCTCCTGAACTTGAATAATGTTGGTGGGCTGTGAGGCTGAGGGCAGAGGGCTGGACCATGCGGTTTGCTTGGCTTCTATCCTATTGGGAAACTGGAGAAGAAGTCACATTCGCAGTGAAAATTAGAGTAGCTGAATGTTAAACAATTGCTGGAAGCATTTCCCCTGAAACTGCATTCATTTCAAGCACTTATATTGAGTAACTAAGGGCCAGGTGCTGTACTAGGGACTTGGGAAATTCAAGATTTGATGGAGTCACTGTGCTCCAATGAGGAGCTTATGGAGAGGCTGGAAAGGACAGAGGCACGTAACTAATATGTATGTTATATTTGGTGTGCAAAGGAAAGGGTGGTCAGTTCTTCTGATAGGGTGTCAGGAAAGTCTTCATATTGGAAGTGATACTTTGGAGCTTTAAAGAGGACTAAGTGTTCTTCTCATGGACAGGCTTGGAGGGCGTTTTTGCTCCAGTGATTCATCCCAGTATGATATCAGGGAATTTCTTTTTAATGCAACAAGGATTCTCCAAAATAAACCACAAGGACAGTACTTGACGTATCATTGGCTCCCTGACATATTAGATGGGAATCAAAGATAAACACTAGGGTTTGTACATGGCAACAAGATAGGATCATGGCACTATTGACATTTGGGCTGGATAACTTCTTTGTTATGAAGGGGCTGTCCTGTGCATTGTAAGATGTTTAGCAGAAACCCTGGCCTCTACCCACTATATATCAGTGGTTCTTCACCTCCGTCAGGTGTGACAACTCAAAAATGTCTCTTGACATTGCCGAATGTCCCCTAAGGAGCAAAATCACCCTCAATTAAGAAATGCTAAAAAAAAAAAGGAAAAGAAATGCTGAGCTAGAAAGACATTTGGAACAATCCTGGAGCTGAAGAATGGTAAGGGTGGTTAGCAGAACTTTAGAAATACTATACACATGCTGCCTATGGGGGGTTGCTTGGGAGAATTGTTGATTATTATTATATAAATAGCTCCTTGAAGCTATTCACCTGGAGAACTGCTAATCACCTGGAGAGCAATGTGGAGTATGAGAAACAGCTTGATAAGATATTAACACCTGCCATTCAGAACATCTGTCCAAATGACTTGCCATTTGGAACTCATAACTGGAACCACCTTTGGTTTCCTTCGTCTGTGGAATCTTCATACATGGAGTAGGTCTGTCCCAGTTGGCAGCCAAACCCCGCTTTGCATTGCGTTCCACGTGAACCTCTCTGAAATCTCCTAGCCTTTCTTTGTGAGGTGACCCCAGAGTCTCACCAAATGAATTTCTCTTCTAAGTGAGACCGTCAGAAGACGTACTCACCAGAAGTGCCCCAATTCACCTGGCCATTTCTGCATGGCTTGGTAAGATACAGAGAGCAGTTCCATTTTATTAAACAAAGTGCTAAGGTCGATTCAAAGCATCGAGATGGAGGCCCTTTTTTAGAGCCGACCCATTATGGGGCATGCAAATATGAAGGACACATAGTCTCCATTATACAAGGGCTCTGGGAGCAAATATTAGAATTCATGGTGGTCCGAAAGAAGTTAATTAATCTCTCTGTGTCATTTTTTTCCCTTTGTAAAATGAGGTAATGTCAATACGTGTTTTCTTACGGGGTTGATGACAATTGAAAGGAAAGCATCCAAGTAAGATATCAGCAGAGTGCATACAGTTAGCACTTTACACACGTTAACTGAAATTTATTATCACCGATGTTTAAACGCTGTCATAATATGCTTGGAAGCTCTGAGAGCATTGAGATGGGATCCTTAATGGAGGATGGACAGTTGGAATCAGCCAAGGCTCTCCGTAATGGGAGAGACCCCGATAGGAGTCCTGAAGGATGAAAACTTAGAAGCTGGGCAGAGTGAGCGACACAAGGAGGGCTTTCCAGCCTTGCTGTTCCCTCTGCTGGAACAACCATCCCCAAATCTCTGAGAGACTCACTGCCTTCCTCCAGTGAGATTTCGCTCAAATTTTGCTTCTCTCTCATTAAGTCCTTCCACCCATATCCTGTGTAAAATTGAACTTCTCTTCTTTCACACCCTATCTCCTTTCTTTCTTTTTCTCCTTGGCACCCGGCACCATCTGACAATTTGCTTATTGATTATGTTTACTGTCTGCTAGAAAGTAGGCTCCAGGAGAACAGAGTTTTTCTTAAGTCTGTTCACAGCTTCATGACTACCATCTAGATTCTAGAACAGTGCCTGGCATAGGGCTGGAGTTTAATAAGTATCAGTAGAATAAATGAATTGCAGGAACATGGGCAGAAGCATAAGTGTGAAAGAGAACATCTATTTAGGGGAATGAAAGTAAATAGATACGGCTTAAGCACAGAGTGTATGCTTTGAAGAAAGAAGAAATTAGGCTGGAGAAGTAACCAGGGACTTGATCATAGAAAGCCTTCTTGCATATTGGCCTTTAACCTGAGGAACCATTTAGAGGGTTTAAGGGAATGGTCACATTTTCATTCTGTAAAGCTCACGGTAGCACCAATATGAAGAACGCAAAGAAGAGGAAGCCGACTAAGGATAAGAGGAGCAGTCACTTGACCCTTGCCTGTTAAGATGAAAATGGATGAGGGCCTGACCTGGACGTAGATAATACGGACGAGGAGACATCTTTGAAACGAGGAGGTTAGTGTGGCGAGATGTTAACAGTTAATTAGATGAGGAAGGTAAATGGAGAGTGAGGAACCCAAGATTATTTCAAGATCTTAGCCTTGGGCATTTGCCCAAACAGGCACGTGCCCAATGCTGAATCCATCTGGTACTTTATTCTGAGACTTTAAATCTGGAGTTAGGGGCACAAAGGCAATGCACCTCTGCACTGTTTTAGGACCCCTGAGTCAGCAAGAGAGGTAGCCATCCTGCTCAGACGTTTCTGATTATTATTTTTCCTGCTTATTTGCCCTCTGCCTCTGCCTCTGCCTCTGTCTTGGTCTGGGTTGCAAGTATTTTATTAGGGAGACGATGCCTGAAAACACTGGTAGAGGAATGGGAACACCTAACAGGGAAGGGAAAGACGTCAAGAAACAGTGCACTCTTGAGCAGGTTACCATTGTGAGCATCTGGGGTTCAACTCACTGGGTACCTCTGGGAGACTGGGTAGAAGGTGGTTCTCAAAATATGGTCCTAGGAGCAGCAACGTTGGCATCAGCTGCGGACAGGTTAGAAATGCAAGTTCACAGGCTCCCCTCTGACCTACCATATTAGAATCTCTGGGGAATGGAGTCCATTAAACTAGTTTAACAAATGCTCCAGGTGATTTTTATATATACTAAATTTTTGGAACCACTGGTATAGGATGTGCCTTAGAATTAGTCCCCATGGACAGCAAAAAGCTGGGTGTATTTTTCTACCAACTCTGGTTCCTTTGGGCCTTTAAAAATAAAAGGAAAGAGTAAATGGGAAATGGAGGTGATACTATAACCTTGAGTGAGTTGATTTTTAGGCACATAATAATTCTGTACCATGAAGCGCTTTCCAGGATTACACCCAAATTTGGCTTACGAGGCAATGTTTTCAAAGCACTGTGGGAAAAGTTGAAATTGGTCTTATTCTATTTTTTCCCCTGGCTGGAGCCCTACTTCACCAGCTGTCACGTATTTCTTCTCACGCTGAGACCTCTTTTCCTTCTGCTTGACCTGTGGTGAGTTGAGCATCATTTATGAGTCATAGAAAAAAAAAAAAGAGAGAACAGGAATAAGTACATATTAAAGTTGGCATACTTGAAACAAGCTGAATGACAAAGACCTACTAGCTCTTGATGTGAGGTTTTAAGTAACCCTTGGTTAGATTTCTGAAAAGTTTCTGAAAAGGTCCTAGACTCAGAGGTCTTTGAAATGAAGACACCCGTTGCTGCCTAAATAACCAACCTAGGGATGCGTGTGCTGTTTGGAATTTGGCTCTTCCTTTTGTGATGAACTTACTGAATTTCCATAAAGCTTCTGACTGATAGGATTTGATCGCTACTCTGGCTTCTCACATGAAGATTTCACTTGGTTAAAGGGCTAGTGAGAACATTAACACTACGGATTTGCAGATGGCACTCATGGAGAGAAAAACCTAATACCCAGAAGTAAAGAACACACATCCAAGAGGGTATTTCTCTACTCTCACTTAACAAGTCTTCTTATGTCCCAGTGTGCTGTGCTTTTGTGGATGAATTTTGGATTCAGGAGAGAGAGGAGATGGCAACTGCTGAGGTGGCCTGGAAAAGTCATAGGCATCCTCCCTTCTCCCACATACTGATCCCATCATTTTAACTGAAAGAAAATCTGCCCATCATTCTTTGAGGACTCAAAGCCAAGCTCTCCCAGTGACAGTTAACAGTAGTTAATTCTGGTTGTAACCGGATCTCTCCCCTTCAATCTCTTCTCTTCTCCATTTTCACTCTCCCTAGGGGATCTCCTCACTCACAGGTCTTTAAATACCACCTAAACGTTGATAAATTCCAAATTTATATCTTCATCTCAGTCATCTTTTTCTCAGATATCCACCTGACTGCTGCCAGCTCCCGTACCTGGCTCCTAAAACTCAACTTGTCAGGGGCTTCCCTGGTGGCGCAGTGGTTGAGAGTCCGCCTGCCGACGCAGGGGACACAGGTTCGTACCCCGGTCTGGGAAGATCCCACATGCCGCGGAGTGGCTGGGCCCGTGAGCCATGGCTGCTGAGCCTGCGCGTCCGGAGCCTGTGATCCGCAACGGGAGAGGCCGTAGCAGTGAGAGGCCCGAGTACCGCAAAACAAACAAAAAAACAAACAAACTCAACTCTTCTAGAAGAAGGCACCTGATCCTCCTCTAAGGTCCTGAGTGTGCTCTTTCTGCAGAGTTTCCCATTTCTAAAAGGCACACATCCATCCACGCAATTGCTCAAGCCAGAAATTTGCAAATCATCTTTGTCAGTTTCCTTTTCCTCATTCTCTGCATCTCTTCAATTATTTAGGGCTGTAGATTCTACCTACAAATGTATCTTGAAGACGTCTACTTTTCTCCATCTCCATTGCTCCCACAATAGGGCAAGTAGTGGCCCCACAACTAGACTCTCAGCAGCCTTTCTGCAATCCACTCATTACACGGCAGCCAAGGTGAACTTTATAAACATAGAACTTATTGCATCCCTTTCCTGCTTCAAATTCTTCAATGATTTTCCGTTGCTTTTAGGATCAAGCTCTAAAGATCTAGAAGGCCCTATGATATAAATCTCCAGCCTCAACTCCTGTTTCTCTCTTACTTAAATTCTGTCCTGACTCAAGGACTTTTTCCCTACTCTCAATCTGGATAATTCATATCTCACTCTAAACGCAATTTTTCCAGAGGAAGCCTTCCCTCATTCCACTGAACGGGTTAAAATTGTCCTGCTTATGATGTCGTGCTCACTCAAATTTTCTTTCACAGAATGTATCAAAAGTGATACATTTTCCATATGATTATTTATTTACTAACAATTGCCCAGACTAGGCTATGAGTTTACAAGGACGGAGACCATATCTGTTTTGCTCCCTGCTGAATTGCTAGAACATTTTACAGAGCTAGATACTAAGTGAATACTCAAGTATCTGTTGAATAAATGGGTGAGTTATGTTGACAGTAGTTAAATTCCAGAATGATTAGAGGTGACAGGATAATTAAGGTGTCCAGAAAGACTCAGGAAAGAGGACTGGCCTGGTGAGCCTGTGTGAGTGGTTAGAGATGGAGAGGGAAAGACGTTTCCTTCCTCTATTCTGTGTATTAAACTGCAGAGAAGAGATGCAAGGATCACCAGACAAATAGGACCAGAGTGTCTACTTAATGAAGCTAAGCAAGAGTCAGTCATCTCCTGTGATTCAGAGCTCCTAGTAACCCTGTTAGAGAAGCTTGCCTACCTAGAACCTTGGGCCTGATTCACACACCTGGCAACTGGCACAAGATGGGGTGGAGATGGAGAGGAAGATGGAGATGTAGGTGGAGATGGAGATAGAGAAGGGAGGGAGAGGACATAAGGAGAGTGGGAAAGAGTGATCCTATATGGTGGGGAGGCCTTTCCCACACTGAGACAAGAAGCAGAGAAGAAAGACCCTTTTTGCCTGAGAGCCCAAATGCCCAAGGGAGCAAGGGGCCTCTTTGAAGGGGCCTAATGAATGGCAACTGATTAACTAGCCTGGCTACTCCCTCTTTTTTGGGGGAGTAGAATAAAGCAGTAGTTGGTGGAATAAGGGGGCTAAGTGCTCATTTTCATATACCCCCCTTATTGGAAAGAAACAGAAGCTCCTCTTCTAGAGGAAAAGAAGTAAAGTTTCTCCCCTTGAGGCCAGGAGGCTGAATGTTATCACATGCCCTATTAGCACCTGTGGAGAGGATCCTAAGAATTTCCTCCTTTGAATTATTAATATGGTGATTTCCCATTGTACCTTGTATTTACATTATTTATATCCCTTATATTACTAGACAGTTATTATCTCTTTATGACTCAGTATCCCCCAATAGTCTTTGAGCTCTTTGGAGGAAAGACCACGTTTTTTCCACTGTCATAACTTCTAGGTCTATGAAGATTTGGGGGGCACATTTTATACTCAATATTTGCTAAATAAATATGCACATAAAAGAAAAAGTGGTCAGGATCTGAAGATGATGAGATACTAGTCATAATATTCCAGCTTTTAGGAGGCTCTCTGTCTTTGCTGGTACTTGTGTAGTTCCCATACTGTTCTGAATCACTAAAGTTAATCCATGATCATTACCATTCTGTATTTCTCCAAATAATCCATGAGTATATATATATATATATTTTTTTAAATTAATTAATTTATTTATTTTTTTGCGGTACGCGGGTCTGTCACTGCTGTGGCCTCTCCCGCTGCGGAGCATAGGCTCCAGACACGCAGGCTCAGCGGCCATGGCTCATGGGCCCAGCCGCTCTGCGGCATGTGGGATCTTCCCAGACCGGGGCACGAACCAGCGTCCCCTGCATCGGCAGGCAGACTCTCAACCACTGTGCCACCAGGGAAGCCCCATGAGTATATATTTTAATACCTCTTTATCCCTAAATAATCCAGGGAGAGACAATAGGAAGTCATGATTCTAGATAAGCAGAGTCCACATAGGTTTGCAGAGCCATCCTAAGTTTACAAAAATATCTCTGGGAGTTGTTGCATTGTTTACAAATAATGAACCAAAGTGACTAACCTCTTTATGTGTATTTGAATGAGATTATCCATTTTATTTTTTAACCCAGGTTTTGCGTGTGTGTGTGTGTGTGTGTGTGTGTGTGTGTGTGTGTGTATGTTGGGAGACACTTGGAAATTAAAATAACTAGTACCCAGCTTTTAATGAGGACCCAGAAATAATGAGATCATGGAACCAGCATGAACTTGATGCTACACAGCTAATTTAGTCCGAGAATTTCCATGCTACATAACAAGGTAAAGGGCTTAAACTCCACTGAGGTCTCTCTCTTTTTCTAATGATGGATTTCCCAAAACACATGGATGTATGACACAACTGCTCATGTTTAAACTAAAAACAATGTTTTTCTCTTTGCTGTATGATCAGTGAAATGTGTCAGTCCCCAAGACATGACCAAACAGCATCAAAGCAGGAGTGAAAATGCAGACGTTGTCTGCTAACACTTCTTAAAGCCACCAGGAGACTATTAAGAGATTTGAGACAAAACATTACAGTAGTAAGAGTCCTAAGAGGGGAAGCTTAGTTGTTAAGAGAGCCACATCCACATGTTTGGGGAGTAGAGAATTGCTGCATGTAGAGTAAAGAGAGAAAAAAAGCATATTAAGGTATTCAAAGAGGGGTTCTCAGGGATTTTTTTGAAAATTGTTTTAATTTTAGATTTTTTTAGATACTGATACATTAAAATTTTATTTATTACATATTAGATATTTTTAGATATTTAGATATTTTAGAAATTAACATAAGAAAGGATTGGGAAGACACTGGGACACTGAGTTCTATGAGCCAGGTGTCTGTACTTCTTTTTTTTTTTACATCTTTATTGGAGTATAATTGCTTTACAATGGTGTGTTAGTTTCTGCTGTAAAACAAAGTGAATCAGCTATACATATGTCCCCATATCTCCTCCCTCTTGCGTCTCCCTCCCACCCTCCCTATCCCACCCCTCTAGGTGGTCACAGAGCACCGAGCTGATCTCCCTGTGCTATGCAGCTGCTTCCCACTAGCTATCTATTTTACATTTAGTAATGTATATATGTCTATGCCACTCTCTGACTTCATGGGGGGAAGGGTAAGCTAGACAGTTTCTTTTAAATAGAGAAAGATGCCTCGCTCCATGGAAAGGAAGAGGATTGGGGGACATGAGGAAACATTGGAGTGTCTGAACCCAGACCCATGGATTCATATTGGTGCCCTGGGGTGGGGTGGGGTGGAGGTGGGGAGAGGGGATGCTCTGCTAGAAGTTAGAGGACCCGTTTCTACCAGTGAGACTTGAGAAGAAGGTAATCCTGTTTGGGGGAAATATGAGATAATGATATGATGGAAACTGTGAAAAAGAGATAGCTTCCTACTTCTGAAAGACATTGCTTTGACATTATAAAGATTTGCTTATGGATCACAAGGAATTAATCCTTGTCATGGATATCAGTGTTGATATGCCCCTGGACCACTTGTTTATGTTAGAGAAAGGAGGATCTCAGTAGAGACCAGATATTCTTGGAACACTGTGACAAATGAATGTTCTATAGTCAGAACTCCATCCTTTGGACAAGACTGTATGGACCAAGTCCACACTCAGCATGTCACCATGCTCACACTTTCTTTCATGGAAACTCTTAGGATGTCTCATAAAACTCCAGGTTGAAAATCACCAGAATCAATACAATTTAGGATGACCATTGCTGGTGATAGTCGAGGGAAGGGGTTAGTTATCTAAGTTCAACAAGTGTTCTACACAGATTGAGAACATCACAATATCGAGAAGGACCTCAGCCTTCTTCAGCCCTGTTCTTCTTCACCATCCTCTCCAAACAGGAGGATGTTGATGTGAATATTAAAGTGGAGGGATTGTAAGTGGGCAGTGTTGGGCACATGGTCTCTTTCTTCCTTGGGATTCTTCTCCTCTATCATGCAGTACTCCTGAGATGGGTAAACTATTTAGTCATTAATGCTGAGGACATAGGATGATAGGGAAAAAAATGGGACTTAGTGGAATGGGCACTCGATGAGGAAGGAAGAATGCAGGAAGAGAAAGGACGGGACAAATCACAAATTTCACTGACATCACAAGTTGGTGTGGGGCAAGCTTTGCTCACAGTCATCCTCAGTTTTTAGTGTGCTACATCCATTTTTGGTGTTGCCACCTCAAAATGCAATTTTGCCATCTCTGACCTTATGTATTCAGAGTAAATGTATTCCTGTGAAACTTGAAACCAATATATTACAACACCATGCGGATTTCCCAATATGATCAATTCTGGGTGTGTGCTGGCCATAAAGCAGGATCTTTCAACCAAGCATGACAAGGTGCTTTATACCCAGTCTATATTTTTCTCCACCTTTTGCAATTAAAGGAGGGTAGAGAGATGGCTGGCTGGCTGGCTAGAAAACAGAGGCAGAGCCAGAAATAGAACCTAGAAGTCTAACTTCTCTTTTCTACACTCTTTCTAGAATTATGGGACCGTTTCCTTCTTCCTCCTCCTTGTCCCATGGCTCCTCCCACTTGTGACTGTTGTTCAACCAGTACATTACAGAAATGACTTCCCTGGAAGTCAAAAAGATATAATTGTGAAAGCAAAGTTCTGAAGTTTCAACAGCCTATATTCTTGGAATGCCAGGATAGGATATTTCTCATCCTTGAGAGAGCTGTTCAGAACTCATTATGAAAGTGTTACCAAGAGATTTATATTCATATCTGTCAGATATTATTGGACTGTGTTTCCTTATGTTAAAATTTGTTGTTATGACCCATAAAAAAGAGAGTAAAGTTACATCCTTGGTAGGATTTTCTGAGGATTAAGTGGGATAATTTATATTAAATGCTTAGCTACTTTTAATTTTATGACTGTAGACGAAAGGGAAAAAAGGTGCCATGTTGAAACCTTCAATTTAACACCATTCAAATAATTTGAGTTTCACAAATATTTTCTGTGTACCCACTTTGTGTGAAGAAGTGCCTTCTATTCCCGAGAAGATGAAGTGATAACTGAAATACATCACATTTTAGTTCTACGTGGGTGGTTACGGGCACCACTGTGGAGGAAAACAATATACCAACAATGGTATTGATACCATCTTTGTTAGACATTTCTTTAACATAATGGCTCAGAGCATGGGTTCTAGAACTAGAACTGCCTTAGATCAAATCCTGCCTCTGACTCTTTCTGGCTGTGACCTTGCCAAGTTGTTTGATCAGTGTTGCAATTTCTTCATAATAGTACTTATTTCATAAAGTTGTTGTGGAGATTTAAAAAGTTCAGTTATGTAAGACATTAAGAGTTATGCCTGGCTTGGTGGTAAGTGCATATTTACTGTTAACTCATCCTTATTCATTGCAGTGTGACCAGTCAGGGTGTACTGTCCTCTGGATGATTTGACTAGCTATCCATCACAGCTTCACAGGACGAAGCACCCTGGTGGGGCATGGTGTTCTAGAGTCTAGTCCTCCATTTACACGTTCAGACCCCCAGTTTCCTAAATGCACTGAAACTTAAAAATCTGAAGGCTGATTTATTAATTTGCCACAAAAAAATATAACCACTGTGTACTGTAGTGGTTAAGAGTATAAACTCCAGAGATGTGTTCTAACTTAGCTTCGGCTCAGACATAGCTGCCTGTTCTTGGGCAAGTTATTTATCCCATCTGAGCTTCATTTTCCTTTCCTGTAAGATTAGGATTCCTTCTGAGGAATGTGATGAGGATTCCATGTTATAAATCATGTAAAGCACTTAGTACATGGGGCAGAAACTAAGAAGACATGTCAATTCCTAGATTCTCCTTTCTGAGTACTCAGGAAGACATTTCTCAGCTTTCCTTGCAGTTAAATGTGATCATGTGACAGTTCCATCCATAGGAATGTGAAGACAAGTGACGTGCATCAGTTCCAGACTGGCTCAACAAACCTCCATGTGCAATCTTTCCTCTTTTTCTCTATCCACCAGTTGCCTTAATAATCTCTGAAGACTTAGGGGACAAGACTGCCAATGATAGAAGAGGCCGAGTTTCCTGATTAAAAGTGTAGATTGGAGCCTCCCTGTTCTTTCCAATTAAAACCCGCAATTCAGCATAAGTGAGGGAGAAATTTTAAAACTTTTATTAGGTTAAGCTGTTGAGATATAGGGTTTTTGAAACAGGACTTTTAGCCTGGTGTGTGTAGCACAGTATATGGCTGATCAAAATGATCAACGAATGTCAGCTAATAACCATCGTCAGCAATCAGACCATGATGCTCATGGTCACAATTCTCTCCCCATTTGTGGCTCCACATGAGAAATTAAATAAGGCCTCTGTACATTTCTCAAAACACTTATGAGCAAAGGAATCAGAACAAAGGGACGTGGTTGTTAGACCCAAAAGCAATTGCATCTAGGCAGCAGTGATAACTGACAACTGACAAACAGTAATACAAACCCCACTTGTTCCTCAACAGTGAACTTGCATTGACCATCATGCTTCTACTTTCTGATCCAGTCAAGACAGGGCTAGGTAAACATTGATACACTTGTTCCCTTTGGAATAGCCTTTTAGAGGTGGCATGCCCAGCATCCCCATGGTGCTTGCACAGCCATTCTTCAAGTGAGATCCAAAGCAGTTGATACAGTAGAAGCTCTGACCAAGTTACCAAGAATCAATTTTTTCTCTGTTACATTGATTCACCCTGATGTGCCAAATTGATGTTATGTGTATGCCGTTGGAGATATATTAGTATAAACTATGCTTCCTTGAGGCTATTCCCTAGTCACCTTGATTGGAATTTTGAGCATCTCCCCAAACTCCTTAAGAACTGATTGGTTTACATTGACAGATGTCTTGGGTCATATTTGAGGGAAAGATATTAGTAGTTAATTTTCAGAGAATAGCCTTGTTTTTAAGTTTTTAAAGTCACCTGACTTTTGCCCATACTATTGTCTCCCTGCTTTGATTTCCAGTTATATTTTGTGCCCTTCAAACCTTTACTGAGGCCGCTTGACATCATTGGACATTCTTTTGCATCTCAGCATTCCCAGGTTATCTGCCAGCTCCTGGGCTTATTTGGGATTGGTGCTTTCAGAAGCTTGACTAACTCCATGTGATAGCTGGCATGAGGTATTAGCACAGCACAGTGGAAACAATGGATTTCTAGAGATTTACCATCTGGACTGCACCATCACATGAGCTTGAGTACTCCAAAAGGGAAAACACGATAAATTTATGCCCTCACATTACTGTAATTCTGTACCACTCAACAATTACATATTAAACATATACTAGGTGCCAAGAAGTAAGAGTATAATTATGAATAAGTTGAAGTTTTGTGCTGGGGGAGCCCATAAGCTTGTAGGGGAGAAATAGGCATACTATTATTATGTGACTATTGTTTTTAACAGGTAACTTGTTTTGGTTCACTTAAAGAATGCCTGAGTAATGCACAACTTTTGTACCTTTTAACTGAGACGTGATTCATATACAGTGAAGCCCACGAATCTTAGGTATAATGCTCAATAAATTTTTACATGTACACTCGTGGAACTATCACCCAGTTCAAGATATAGAACATTTCCAGCACCCCAGAAGGCTTAATCATTCCTCTTATTAGTCAATATGCACCATCATAAAGGATACCTCTGACAAGATAGATTAGTCTTGTGGTTTTGAATTTCATAGAAATGGACTTACATGAACCTGCTTGTGTTTAGCTTCTATTGCCTAATACTGTCTGTAAGATTGATGTTATTGAGTGTGGCCATAGATTCATCCATCTTACTCTTGAATGTTTTGGTTATTTCTACTTTGGGGACTTTATAATAGAGCTACAGTGAACATTCTTGTATAGGCATTTGTTGGCTGTATGCACTCATTTTTGAGGGCTTATACACAGAATTGGAATCACTGGGTCATAAGGACACGTATGTTTGCTTTAGTAGGTACTGGTAAATAGTTATCTAAAGTATATCAATTTGTATCCTGCCCTAGCAATGTTTGAGAATTCCAGTTTCCCATTCTCACTAAAACCTGGTTTTGTTAGTTAGTTCTTTAGTTTTAGTCATCTTCATATAGGTGTGATGGTGTTAATCATGGTTTTAATTTTCATTCCCTGATGACTAATAAATTTATTTGTTTATTGACATTTTTATATTCTGTGAACTGCTTTTTCAGTTCATACATTATGTGAACTGCTTTTTAAGAATTTTGCCTTTTAAAAAGTTGAATTATTATTTGTTTCTTTTATTATTTGTAGAAATTCTTTACACCTTCTGACTATGAGTATTTTACAATATATAGTATTTATTTATATAATATTTGATATCTATACTTATGTCTATATCTATATATCTAATGTCCTTATAGTTTCTGTAGGAGCTGTAGTGATGGCTCTCTCTTTTTTCTTTTCTTTTTTTTCCTTGATCAGTATTGTTTGGAGTATATCAATTTTGTTAATCTTTTAGAAAATTGTTTTTGCTTTTGTTGATTTTTCTCAATTGCCTTTCTCTTTTCTATTTAAAGATGTCCATTTTTATCTAATTCATATCTAATTTTATTGTTATTACTTAATTGTTTCACTTACTTTGGGTTTAATTTTTCTTAATTTTTTAACTTCTTGAAAAATGAAATCTTAAAGTATTGGTTTTAAATCTTTTTTTAATACATGCATTATTTTAGCTTTATACCCCACATTTTAACATATGGTAGTCTCATTGCCATTTGGTTCAAAATAATTAATTTTCCTTATGACTTTTCTTTGACTCTTGGATATGGTTGCAGATTTGCTTACTTCTCCTTTTAGTTCTGTCAACTTTGCTTTATATATTTGGATGCTGTGTTAATTGTATATAAATTTCAGAATGCTGTATCTTCCTGTTTAGTTGTCCCTTTTACTGTTATGAAATGCTCTTCTTTAATTCTTGAAGTCTACCTTACCTAATATTAATGTAGCAACCTCAGCTTTCTTTTGATTAGGTTTGTATGGTATATATTTAAAAAATTCTTTTACTTTCAGATTTTTTGTGGACTTATATTTAAGTCTGTCTCATATGTTATTTTGGTTAAATTGGCTGAAAATATATGCCCTTTAATTTGACTTTTAAAAACCATTTACATTTAATGTAATTGCTGATATAGATTTTAGGCTTACCATCTTACTTATATTTTATTACATCTGTTTTTTCCTTATTTCTTTTTCTTGTCTTCTTTTAGATTAATCAAGTATGTGTTTTGTAAATACATTATATGTTATAGACTCCACAAGACATTACTATTGTTACTTTAAATAGTTAATATGTATGTTTATATTAATAGTTGTTACCAGATTATTTCTGATAAAAGCTTGAGGTCTGAGTGGGGGCAGAATTACTCTGTTACTTGCAAAGTAAAGACTTTGCTTAATGCTTGATGAAGGAGGACATGAAGAAAGAGAGAGAGAGTGGGGGTGGAACAGGAGTTAGTGAGATGGCAGAAGGCCAAGAACTCTCTGATAGGATTTCTCCTTGAAACTCCTAATTGCCAGATCTTTTGTAACTGCTACAGAAATATTGAAGTGCTTGCTAAGTATGTATTTTTTATAGAATAATTTATTCAACCATTTTTTCATTCATCTGTAAAACATCAACTGAGCATGTATTTAGGTACTGAGCTAATTGTTTAATATAAAATGATGAAAATAAGATAGACATAGTTCCTGGCTTCAAGGAACTCATAGTCTAGTAGGCAAAACATCTGTACAAACAGATATGAAGAAGTTCTCATTTTATTCAGAAAAATGTTTTGGTAATTTGATTAGGTCACCCATGTCTCTAAAATCTCCAATAGATTTCCATTAGACTTAGAAAAAATCTAAACCTTTGATGTGATCTGCCACTACCTGTCTCTCTCTCTTCATCTTTTATGGCCACTCTCTCACATAGCTTTGTCCCAGGACACACAAAATTCATTGCTACCTCAGAGTTTCTGCCCTCATCGTTCTTTCAGTTTACAACATTTGTCTCAAGTTCACCACAAGGCTGATTCCTTCATATCTTCAACCCTCAACCCTTTGGTAATTGCATGTCCATAGACAGTCCACACCTGACCACTCTATCTTAATTCTGCCCACCCCACCAAGTAAATTTCACATTACCACAACCTGAAATCATCTCATTTATTAATTTGTTTTGTGTTCCCTCTACTAGGATGTAAATTTCATAATAGTAGAAATCTGTTTTTCTTCATTTCTGTGTTCCAATTTCATTGCATATAGTGGGTGTTGAATACATGAGGGGTTAGATTAGGACGTGACCGGTGGGCCCCCCCCACCAATACTCTATTCTCATTCTCCTGTGGTCCTTTCATTCCAAGGCTTTGATAATAGTTGGTGCCAGGATTCTGGGGAAAACTGCTTTGCCATAGACTGTGTGAAGAATTCGATGCATTATTCTACTTATAAGAGAGAGGGGGAAAATGGTAAGGGTTGGAGTAAAGAAGATATTAGAGGCAGAGTGCTACACTACTTGACTCCTTTAGATGCCCTTCTCTCCAAATTATGAGACTCACGAGCATCTGGTATTGATTATAGAAAGCAAAGTGTTGAATTTCATCCCAAAGTGGTCTAATGATGGACAAAAGCAATAATGGAGGAAGTTAAAGCTTGAGAGCTAGAGCAGAGAAGGAGACGTAAAACTCTTGGAGTTGGGCTGCACCCCACAGGCTAGCAAGCCCTGTACTTGCCAGCCTCAAGACTGAAGAGCCCAGAGTCAGCGACAGAGACATCAGTGGTTTAAGGGATAAGGAAGATCTTACATGTCTGAAGCAAGGTCCTGGAGTGATACCCTGGCTGTGTGCGGCAGATAACAGGCAGGACATGAAGATACGGCAACAGTCTTCCCTGGGGCGGGTTGGGGAGTGGAGAGAGAGGTTACCAGTTATAGGGGAAACTAAAGTCAGGTTGGCTCATGAGTTACCAGGGAAACCAGCAGAGGAGCAAGCCTCTCACTGCCCCTTTGATAAGCTATCGTGGTGGGGATGTTCTGATCTAAAGATTGGAAAAATCACTGGCTGGGGCTGGGGGCAAGTGTGTAGGCATTTACTGATTAGGATCTATGATTAAGAGGGAAGGTCAGTCATGTGAGTAGGGTATAGGTGAGGCAGGGACAGGTCAAGCGGGGATGTACAGAGAGCAAGAGAATAGTCATCTTTAGTGGCCTGATCATATGCTTGGGAATTAGCAGAAATATTGAGGGGGCACTTCCTGAGGCCATGCAAATGGCAATTCAAGACAATTTTGCCTAGCTTTCACGGGGTAGGGAGATAATGATAATTAAAATCTGTGTACATAAAGGAATTGTGCCATAAAAAGGTATTCTAAAATGTGGAGCAAATGACTGAGAAATGATTAAGACTGTCCACTGGATGTGGGAAGGGGACTGTTCTGTAAAGTCTTTTCATACTGTCTGTAATGACTAAAATAAGTCTTGAAGAATCAGTCGATATCTTCCAGGTAGAGTAGTTGTGAGTGAAGAGTGTTTCAAAAAGAGACATGTGCAAAAGCATGGTGGTGTGAATCAGTATTCATTAAAAAAAAATTCATTCAGTCACCTTTAGAGAGTTCCCACTAATCGCCGGGCTCTGGACCAGTCGTGGAACTGCAAGGGTTCAGACTGGCTGGCGTGCAGGCAGCAGAACCGGGTAGAAGTTCAGAGCATAGGTTTTGGCATCTGACAAACTCGAGTTCACATCTCAGCTCTACTACTTCTGAGTTGTGCAAACTTGGGCAAGTTAGTCAATCTCTTTGTGCCTTGGTTTCCTCATCCATCAATACTCGCTGTGATTATACAGGAAAAAATGTATGTAGAGTACTTTGCCCAGTGCCTATATATGACCAAATGTCAGCCACTAGTACTTCCATGTGGTTAATTTGGTAGAAATGAGTACAGAATACTTGCATGGGTGTACAAGATAATAAACTTTTTGTAACCACTGACAGGTCTTTTTTGTACATCATTATGGGGAAAACAAGAAGCTTTTCCAAACTCCTCTCCTGGGACCCGGGGTAGGGATTCTTGATCTCATTCCACTGGTTATGAAGAGTTTTCACACAGAGGCAAAGCATCCTTTTACTTCTCTCCTGGGGGGTAGGGAGAGTTGCTGCGGGGCGGGGTGGGGGGGGGGGAATACATCTGCACCACAGCTTTTCTGGGTAAACTGATCACTCCCTACTGATTTGTTATCATGCCAAAAGCGTCTCCGCCCTTCCTTTCTGGAGCTTTTGCAGCTGTTCCTGGAGGAAGACTCAGTTGAAAGGGGTTGTTACGGACCTGGGACAGCTGGGATCTTTAAAGATCTGTCAGCAGCTCACAGCAAGTTCCAACACCCTGAGGTAATGATGAGGGTGGTGGAAGACTCAGAGGAGGAGCTGATTCTGCAATCAGCTGAAAGCTTCTCTGAAATCTGGTGACACAGCTATTGAGAGACTAGCAGGCTGGAGATGGACATGGGGAAGGCTGAGGAGAGGAGAGATTCTTCTCTATGGATGACTTGAGGGAAGACACACGAGATCCTGTGGGAGACTTCCAATATGGGCAGTGGGGGAGAAATCCTGGGGCCGAGAAATTACAGGCTCATAATTAGCTGGTCAGAGCAATCAATAGTCACATCGATTGTCATTTGCTTGCAAATTGCCCACGTGGTGTCCCTCAGAAGATCTTGGCCACAAGCCTTAGATTGCCGATTCTGAAGGTTGTGAACAATAATTACTCTCTGTCCCATCACCTGTCACAGTATCAGCCCCAGGACCCTTGGTCTCTGGATTCCAAAACGGGGTACAAAGGACTGAGTAAGTTAGTATGGAGAGTGGTGCTTCCTCTTGCAGGCATGCATGGTCTGATGGCCCCATTTGTTTGGTTTTCAAGAAGACTAATAAGTTAAGAGATCCAAGGCCCTGCTGTTTTTAAACTGCTTCCATAACCAGGAATTATCACCCTATGTTTTTCAGGCTTTTTTTGTTTTGTTTTGTTTTCTTTGGTTAGGGTTAATGAGAAAAGCCCAACTCAAATGAATAAATGAGAAACTGTTTGTGTCAGTGAAAATTTAAGTCAAAAGGGATTTTGTTTGTTGGTAAATTCAGAGGATGACAAGATTTGGACATGGCTCAATCCAGAGGCTCGTGATGTCTTCAGGACTCAGTATTTCTCTATCGTTATCCCTCAGTTTTACATTTTTCTATGTTATTCTTTATGCGGGAGGTTTCCCCCAGAAGGTGGCAGAGAAAGCCACTAGTGGCTCTAAGCCTTTATTCTACTAGCTTCCACAAGCCCAGCGTAAAGAGGGAACTCCTTTCTCAAAGGTTTCAGTGTAAAGGACCCTCATCAGTTAAACTGCCATGTGTACCTCTTGGAACCAATCATGGTGCCTCTTACTAGCAAAGCCTGAGTCACAGATGAGTCTGTCCTTGAAAGGGATAATAGGGTCATTGCCATATGAACAACATGAATGAAAGTGAATGTTGTGATGGTTCCCTAATGGCAAATTGGGGTGCAGCAAGCAGAACCTGAACGAATGTGTGCTGGGGAGGCAAAAATTCCAGATGTTCTACTCCATGCCTAAACCGGGTTTCAAGTCTGTACTGCTCTTCCAATCGTGAGTCCCCAAAACAGAGGATAGAAAGTCTGGTTCAATTCAATTCCACAAACATTTACCAGGCACTTACTACGTGCCAAGATCCATGGGAGGCCCTGGGAAAGCAAAGATGAATGAAACATAAACTCTGCTCTCAGAGATCTCACGGTTTGATGACTAAGACTAATAGTATGGATGAGGTTCTATAGTGGTGGGATGGACAAAATCCCATAAAAACACAAACATCAAACACATTGATTGATAGCTGGCTGGGGACTGAGAAGACCCCCCTCAGAGGGTCTTCAGGACTTGGAGTCTCGAAGTGTGATAGTAGCTCCTCAGTCCCTCCTCAGATAGTAGCTCAGCCTGGCTGGCACCTTGATTTTGGCCTTTCAAGACCTTCAGGAGAGAGCTCAGTTGAATCTGCCCAGTTTTCTGAAATCCAGAACTGTGAGTTAATAAGTGGGTGTTGCTTTAAGCCACTAAGTTTCTGGTAATTAGTTCTGCATGAATGGAAAACTAATATACGTGAGGACAATGAGGAATTCATGATGAGGTTGTACCTAATTGATTCTAAGACTCTCACAGAAGTGTAGGCTCCTTGGGGCTGAGACTGTGTCTTGTATTTACCACTATATAGCCAGCACCCATCACTCTGCCTGGTACACAGAAGACAAACAAGGATCAGTTGAATGAATGAATATGTGAACGATCAGGTCTAACCGCTATTAGACAAAGGCTACACTTTTCACACCCTCTAGATGCTAGTGAGCATATAGCCTATCTGTGTGTGTGCCACCCTGCCTGCAAGCCTGAATTCTCAAGATGACCCAACAGCAGCCGAATGCCCATTTCCTAAGCCAACAAATTATTTTGGAATACCAGTCCAGTGCTGTGCTAGCCTTTCTGCAGGTACAACCCAGCAGCTGAAAGATATGCCTCCTAGCTTCAGGAAGGTTGCTGACTTACTGGCGAGTGAAGATCATCAAATGGAGTATAATTAGAAGCAGTGTGTTATGGGAAGAAAAGATTTTGGAGATTAATCCTTTGTCAGTTGCTTTGTTTGCAAATATTTTCTCCCATTCTGAGGGTTGTCTTTTCATCTTGTTTATGGTTTCCTTTGCTGTGCAAAAGCTTTGAAGTATCATTCAGTCCCATTTGTTTATTTTTGTTTTTATTTCCATTACTCTAGGAGGTGGATCAAAAAAGATCTTGCTGTGATTCATGTCAAAGAGTGTTCTTCCTATGTTTTCCTCTAAGAGTTTTATAGTGTCCGGTCTTACATTTCGGTCTGTAATCCGTTTTGAGTTTATTTTTGTGTATGGTGTTAGGGAGTGTTCTAATTTCATTCTTTTACATGTAGCTGTCCAGTTTTCCCAGCATCACTTATTGAAAAGACTATCTTTTCTCCATTGTATATCCTTGCCTCCTTCGTCATAGATTAGTTGACCATAGGTACATGGGTTTATCTCTGGGCTTTCTATCTTGTTGCATTGACCTATGTTTCTGTTTTTGTGCCAGTACCATATTGTCTTGATTACTATAGCTTTGTAGTATAGTCTGAAGTCAGGGAGTCTGATTCCTCCAGCTATATTGTTCTTTCTCAAGACTGCTTTGGCTTTTCGGGCTCTTTTGTGTTTCCATACAAATTGTGAAATTTTTTGTTCTAGTTCTGTGAAAAATACCAGTGGTAGTTTGATAGGGATTGCATTGAATCTGTAGATTGCTTTGGGTAGTATAGTCATTTTCACAATGTTGATTCTTCCAATCCAAAACATGGTATATCTCTACATCTATTTGTATCATCTTTAACTTCTTTCATCAGTGTCTTATAATTTTCTGCATACAGGTCTTTTGTCTCCTTAGGTAGGTTTATTCCTAGATATTTTACTCTTTTTGTTGCAGTGGTAAATGGGAGTGTTTTCTTAATTTCACTTTCAGATTTCTCATCATTAGTGTATAGGAGTGCAAGAGATTTCTGTGCATTAATTTCGTATCGTGCTACTTTACCAAATTCATTGATTAGCTCTAGTAGTTTTGTGGTAGCATCTTTAGGATTCTCTATGTATAGTATCATGTCATCTGCAAACAGTGACAGTTTTACTTCTTTTCTAATTTGGATTCCTTTTATTTCTTTTTCTCCTCTGGTTGCCATGGCTAGGACTTCGAAAACTATGTTGAATAATAGTGGTGAGAGTGGACATCCTTGTCTTGTTCCTGATCTTAGAGGAAGTGCTTTCAGTTTTTCACCATTGAGAATGATGTTTGCTGTGGGTTTGTCATATATGGCCTTTATTATGTTGAGGAAGGTTCCCTCTATGCCCACTTTCTGGAGGGTTTTTATCATAAATAGGTGTTGAATTTTGTCAAAAGCTTTTTCTGCATCTATTGAGATGATCATATGGTTTTTATTCTTCAATTTGTTAGTATGGTGTATCCCGTTGACTGATTTGTGTATATTGAAGAATCCTTGCATCCCTGGGATAAATCCCATTTGATCGTGGTGTATGATCATTTTAATGTATTGTTGGATTCTGTGTGCTAGTATTTTGTTGAGGATTTTTGCATCTATATTCATCAGTGATATTGGTCTGTAATTTTCTTTTTTTGTAGTATCTTTGTCTGGTTTTGGTATCAGGGTGATGGTGGCCTCATAGAATGAGTTTGGGAGTGTTCCTTCCTCTGCAATTTTTGGAAGAGTTTGAGAAGGATGGGTGTTAGCACTTCTCTACATGTTTGATAGAATTCACCTGTGAAGCCACTGATAGACTTCACCTGTGAAGCCATCTGGTCCTGGACTTTGTTGGAAGATTTTTAATAACAGTTTCAGTTTCATTACTAGTGATTCATCTGTTCATATTTTCTATTTCTTCCTGGTTCAGTGTTGGAAGGTTATACCTTTCAAAGAATTGGTCCATTTCTTCCAGGTTGTCCATTTTATTGGCATAGAGTTGCCTGTAGTAGTCTCTTAGGATGCTTTGTATTTCTGCAGTGTCTCTTGTAACTTCTCCTTTTTAATTTCTAATTTTGTTGGTTTGAGTCATCTCCCTCTTGATGAGTCTGTCTAATGGTTTATGAATTGTGTTAATCTTCTCAAAGAACCAGCTTTTAGTTTTATTGATCTTTGTTATTGTTTTCTTCATTTCTATTTCATTTATTTCTGCTCTGATATTTATGATTTCTTTCCTTCTGCTAACTTCGGGTTTTGTTTGTTCTTCTTTCTCTAATTCCTTTGGGTGTAAGGTTAGATTGTTTATCTGAGATTTTTCCTGTTTCTTGAGGTAGGCTTTTATAGCTATAAACTTCCCTGTTAGAACTGCTTTTGCTGAATCCCATAGGTTTTGGATCATCGTGTTTTCATTGTCATTTGTCTCTAGGTATTTTTTTATTTTCTCTTTGATTTCTTCAATGATCTCTTGGTTATTTATTTAGTAATGTATTGTTTGCCTCCATGTGTTTGTGTTTTTTACGTTTTTTTCCCTGTAATTGATTTCTAATCTCATAGCGTTGTGGTCAGAAAAGATGCTTGATATGATTTCAATTTTCTTAAATTTACTGAGGCTTGATTTATGGCCCAAGATGTGATCTATCCTAGAGAATGTTCCATGTGCACTTGAGAAGAAAGTGTAATCTGCTGTTTTGGGATGGAATGTCCTATAAATATCAATTAAATCTATCTGGTCTATTGTGTCATTTAAAGCTTCTGTTTCCTTATTTATTTTCATTTTGGATGATCTGTCCATTGGTGTAAGTGAGGTGTTAAAGTCCCCCACTATTATTGTGTTACTGTCGATTTCCTCTTTTATAGCTGTTAGCAGTTGCCTTTTGTATTGAGGTGCTCCTATGTTGGGTGCATATATATTTATAATTGTTATATCTTCTTCTTGGATTGATCCCTTGATCATTATGTAATGTTCTTCTTTGTCTCTTGTAACATTCTTTATTTTAAAGTCTATTTTATCTGATATGAGTACTGCTACTCCAGCTTTCTTTTGATTTCCATTTGTGTGGAATATCTTTTTCCATCTCCTCACTTTCAGTCTGTATGTGTCCCTAGGTCTGAAGTGGGTCTCTTGTAGACAGCATATACATGGGTCTTGTTTTTGTATCCATTCAGCAAGCCTGTGTCTTTTGGTGGGAGCATTTAATCCATTGACATTTAAGGTAATTATCGATATGTATGTTCCTGTGACCATTCTCTTAATTGTTTTAGGTTTGTTTTTGTAGGTCCTTTTCTTCTCTTGTGTTTCCCACTTAGAGAAGTTCCTTCAGCATTTGTCGTAGAGCTGGTTTGGTGGTGCTGAATTCTCTTAGCTTTTGCTCGTCTGTAAAGCTTTTGATTTCTCCATCAAATCTGAATGAGATCCTTGCCGTGTAGAGTAATCTTGGTTGTAGGTCCTTCCCTTTCATCACTTTAAGTATATCATACCACTCCCTTCTGGCTTGTAGAGTTTCTGCTGAGAAATCAGCTGTTAACCTTATGGGAGTTCCCCTGTATTTTATTTGTCATTTTTCCCTTGCTGTTTTCAGTACTTTTTCTTTGTCTTTAATTTTTGCCAATTTGATTACTATGTGTCTTGGCATGTTTCCCCTTGGGTTTTTCCTGTATGGGACTCTCTGCGCTTTCTGGACTTGGGTGGCTATTTCCTTTCCCATGTTAGGGAAGTTTTCGACTATAATTTCAAATGTTTTCTCGGGTCCTTTCTCTCTCTCTTCTCCTTCTGGGACCCCTGTAATGCGAATGTTGTTGCGTTTAATGTTGTCCCAGAGGTCTCTTAGGCTGTCTTCATTTCTTTTCATTCTTTTTTCTTTATTCTGTTCTGCAGCAGTGAATTCCACCATTCTGTCTTCCAGGTCACTTATCCATTCTTCTGCCTCAGTTATTCTGCTATTGATTCCTTCTAGTGTAGTTTTCATTTCAGTTATTGTATTGTTCATGTCTGTTTGTTTGTTCTTTAATTCTTCTAGGTCTTTGTTAAACATTTCTTGCATCTTCTCGATCTTTGCCTCCGTTCTTTTTCCGAGGCCCTAGATCATCTTCACTATCATTATTCTGAATTCTGAAAGCAATGGATTTGTAATGAAAGGATCTGGGTTTGAGACCTGGCTCTGCCATTTACTAGCCATATGACTTTAAGCTATTAGATAATCGTTTTTGAGCCTCAGTCTGCTCATCTCTTGGGGCATAATGGTAGTGTTTATCTCTCATTGCTATTATGACACTCATACAAAATCTTTGAGAAAAGCAATTTGCAAACTAAAGTTATAAGTCCATGTTAGTAACAAAAGGGTTAGTTAAAGATAACCCTAGATATTGCTAGAGAGTCTGGCTTGGGTTGCGATTTCAAAGAAGCCATGGGTGTGATTTGACAAAAGGCAGCAAGGGCATGGAAAGGGGTGGGGTGGCTTTGGGGCAGAATTATATCCAGAATTCATTGTTTTTGAACGATTTAGTGCACAACCTTAAATGGCTTTTCTCCTCCTGGGAATCAGCTGTGTTCAACAAGTGCTAGAAAATTTGGCAAACTAAGAACAAAGAGACCTTACTATTCTTGTATTATTCAAGGTTTCCATCTTTTCACCGTGGCTGGAGCAATCCAGTGCTTCTGAAGATTTTAGAGAATAACTGATCTCAATAAAAATGCAAATTGCTTGCTTAGGGTAATTACCAAATTTTCTTGACAGCCTGATGGGGTCAGTCATTAAGGTCAAACTAAATTTCTTTCCTGCCAGAAAGGAATGACTAGAAGCAGAGTCCCCTTGTATGGCATTTCCAAGGACTTGCTCCAGTTAGTCTAGACCCTAGGTTTGAGGCAGTCAGGAGGCAAAGCAGCTTCCAAAGTCTTAGGTTCCCTACTCCTTTTCTGTTTGGTAAACTCTTAACCACACTTTGCTGGTGCAGGGTGGGGCTGGGCCAGGGAGAGATGCTGAGGAAATGTTTTAAGGTCACTGCAAGATAATAACAATGATAAGCAGACATACAGAATGGTGTGAATCTCAGCCAAAAGCCTCAAGCAGGCTGAATTGAGGTGGAGGTACCAGCTGTAGGATGGTGATAGACATCTGTTGGTTTGTCTACTTTATATCCTTTCCCTCTTCTTCTGGTAATATAATTCTGCTTTTCTCTGGAGCCTGAGTAGGGCTAACCCATCTGGCCCTCTGCTCTAGCCACAGTGGTGGGCATGTGACCTAGATACGTCCAGTAAAGTACCCAAACCTTTTGGCCATAATAATTCAAGAATGGATACATGGCCCAGGCTGAACCAATCAATCAAAACATTCCCTGATCCCGTTTTGACCTAGTTATCAGGGAACATGTCTTTTTGGGCTGCTGGGGTTGCTAGGCTAGATCCTGGGGTCTTGGAAACCATCATTGAAGAGACACCGTAGAAGATATACCTAAAGCATGGAGAGGGAGAGACTGAGCCCTGATGCCTTATTTTGAACCTCTGTGTCCAGTAACATCTGAAGTCATTCATTTAATTTCCCTGTTATAGACACTAAAATTCTTTTTTTGCATAAGTTAGTCAAACCTCTATTTGTTGCAATTGAAAGTGTTTTAACTCATATAAATACCAAGTCCAAAGATCAAAAAGCTTCCCACTTGGCAGTACACACATTAACTCATTAGTCTAGAGCCATCTAGGCATTAAGTACAGGGCATTATTCTAGATGTTAGCAGCTACTAAGATTCATTTAACTATCCATCAATAAGCATTACTGGGGTACATGCATCCATCAGATGCTGTGGAGGCAGAAGTTATTATGTCACATTCTTGTTTGCCCTTGAGGACGTCACAATTTAGGAAGACATATAAACAAATCACTAAAGTCTCGAAATGTTTTGAGAATTCAGAGCATAATGCTTCATGGTTAAAGATTACTTCCAAAATCGGATAGGGATACAAAAATCTAAAACGTGGTTCTTGCTGTTACTGAGTTTGCTGTTAAGATAAGAAGGAAAGGCATTCAACAAAAATGAAAACTCATATGCTAGAAAACAGTGTGGGATTGGAACCCAGTGGATGGTGGTATAGTCAGTGGCTATGGAGCTTAGACAAGGGAGAGATCCCAGAGAACTACCGTTCATCCGGGAGGACTTCGTGGAAAAGGTTAGCCTTGGAAGGGGCTTTCAGGACCAGGCTGGATTCTTACTGGTTGCACATGATTCAGCTGGGGACTTTAAATCTGGATAGGCAAATCAGTAAGAGGGTGTACTGGTGGCCTCAACCAAGAAGATCAGTCTTCTCTGGTGGCTGGAAGCCCTTCAGGGGAGGCTGGAGATCCTAAGGTGAGGATTTGTCATTAACAAAGCCTGGATATTCAGAGATCTCCTGACACCTCCATATCAGATCAAGTTTACTTTCATCTACATGGATGAAAAAAACAAAGACCTAAAATATCAGTGGTTTAAACAAGAGAGATGTTTATTTCTCACTCAGATGACTGCACATAAGCTTTTGGGGGCTGACGTGGTTTCTCCAGGGTCCAGGAAATTAAGCTTCTAATATTTTGTCGTCTGCTTTCTAGAGGGTAGTGCCCTTGTCCACGGTGTTCAAGATGGCTCACTACTATGTTAGAATCTCATACAGGGAGTGAGAAAGAAGAAAGAGGGGACTCACTTCCCTCTCCTATAAAGGCAAGGCTTAGGAGTGCATTCATTGTTACTGCTCATATTCCACTGGCTAGAACTCAAGTCACATGGACACAGCTAGCTGCAAGAGGGGCTGGGAAATGTAGTTTTATTCTGAGCACCTGTGTGTTAAAACCCAGGGATTCTAGATTTGAGGAAAAGTGAAGCATAAATATTAGGACACAACCAGTCTCTGTTACAACTTCCTTTTACAGGAGGCTGTTGAGGGGTTAAAGACTAAGAAACACATGCACTGAAACCCTTAACAAGGGCTAATCCATTTTCTTCCTTTTTCCAGCCCCACCCATTAGCCTCCTTATGAAACTGGGAAAACGTAAGGAGAAGAGAGAGAATATTTGTTGAACACTGTTCCAGGAACTTTCTGCAGTAATTTAATCTTCACACCACCATTATGAAATAGGCATGCATATCCCCACTTTAAAAGCAATAACCTGAGATTCAGAAACAAGATATAGAGGTGGGGAACTAGCATTATTGACCCATTAGAAAGAATCAGACACTTTATATTCATTAAATATGCCCAACATTTAATGTTTGTTAACTCATTAAGTCCTCACAATTCAGACAGATAAATATTATTATTTCCTTTTGCATATGGGGAAACCAAAATTGGGAAAATAAGCCTGGAATTTGAATTTACTTCTAACACCAAAAGCTAAAGTATTTCTATGGTACAAACACGCTACATCCCACCATTGTCAGCTACAACTTTTTCGGTGTGAGTTGATTCCTTTATTTGCTTACTAATTAATTAATCGATCCATCACTTCAACAAAAGTTTTTTAAGCACCCAGGCTGTGTCAGGCTCAAGTCTCTGACCTCTTATGCCTCACATTCTAGGTGGGGAAATTGAATCCCCATTGAATCCATTGAAACAAACCCTTATTGTATGCCTATTATGACTAAGACTGGTTTTATAAAGACAAGTACAATGCTTGGCATATAGCAGCACTCAATAAATATTGAATTAATTAAAGACATAACCCTCAGGGAGGGACTTCATGATCTATTAGTTCAGATTCAGAACAATGTGAATGTGGGAAGGGATGCTACTTGCTACAGCTGTGAACTGAAAGGCTGTCTTTAGATGTGCTGGGTGTGAAGAGCTGCCGGAGTCAGGACCGTCTTCTCAACGTCTCCCATGTACACTCTGCTTGTCTGAGCTCCCTGTGAGTAGCAACTGCTCTAAAAACCAAGCACATGCAGAACCCACGCAAGAAACAGGACAGGAGCTTAGAGCCAGTGACTAGCAGTTGAGTTCATTCCTTGGCCTGTTGGGGTTGCCTTTTTGTACTAAATATCTGGCCGTGATTTCAGGGTGACTAAGGGCAACTGGAGAAAGAAAAAAAAGAACAAGAACCCCTTAAACACATCTGTATCAAATCATCCATAGATTTGGTAATGAACACAAGACATTCCTGAATCCGATGGGCCCAACATCGGGGGAATGTTGCTGAATACATTCTGTTTCTTGCCTTTTCAGTTCTTCCCTCCACCTCCTACCTCCCTCCAGGGTGTACTTCTGAACCACCTATTTAATAGTTAGCTATGCTAGAGCCAAGGGAGAGGATGGCTTCCTGATGGAGATTTCTTGAAAGAAGATATGAATTTTAATGTCTTGATGGATGCCCAGATGGAAAAAAAAGTATGAAAAGGAAGAGAGAGCCCTGAAATAGAATGTTTCTAGAATGGAAAATGAAGTGAGAGGGTGCAGGAATTTTCATTATTCTAGGCACCTCTAACTTTTTAGTGGAATGATCACTGTCTCTATTCCTATTTGATGGTTGGGCTGTTGACAGGTGACAAGAGAATCTCTGATTCTGAAAGAGGAAAAATGGAGGGTAATAGTAATTCTTGTTGAACTTTGGGGTCTTCTTTTAACCCATCTCAATGCGACTGTGTTTTGAGTTGGGGAAAGAGCTAACAATGATTTCTTTAGGGATAGAAACTTTTAGTTACACTGTGGGTGCACACCTCCAGAGTGCCATCCAGTTCAGAAGATCTGTAGGGGGAGAGGAAAAAAATAAAATCCACCAAGCAAAGCAATCAATCCAAATGTTTATATCTAAAATCAGTGGTACCAGTAACTTAGACACCTCAGAAATTTACACACCGATTCCTATGTAGCTACCACTGAAATAGGATTTTTGGAATCTTTCTTATTTTCTTTAAAATGCCTTTACAGCCTCGATTTGTGTTCCTCAGTAAAATAATTCTAGTTCTTCTTTGTTTGAAAATACATTTGCATATTAGGAAGGGTGGTAAGGAAATAGAAAAAAAAGAAATACAGTTGATATCTTAGCATGACAAAATAAATTGCATTCTTTTAAATGATCAAACAACCTATGTTCATTGTAGGAAATGTCGAAAATTACAAAGAAGGTAAAAGAATTTTCCTGTAATCCCAGCCACAATGAAAAACACTTGTAACATCTTTCAGGCTTTTTAATACCTACATATGTGGCAGGTTAGATGACTCATTATCACAGCTGAGGTGGGAGAGAATAAAAAGGTAATTAATTTCCCCATCTTTCCCATTCCACCCCTTCCATTTCTATCCTCTTCTCTCAAGATGCTCATATTCTTCTGAGAAAAAAAAAAATCAAAAAACACTCTCGCCTTTGTCTTCCAAGGTTTAAGCTCATTTGTGTTTGGGTTTGTGTATGTCTTGAGTGTGCATGTGTATGTGAATTGGGTTGGAGGGATGAAGATTGAGAGTTTATTTGGGTCTTAGGGGTCTTCAAAGAAATAACCAACCAAGGCTTTAGTTTGGAAGATTAGGCTTGTCATGGAATTAAGACAGAAATGTGCTCCATGGGGAGGAGAGAGAGAAACTGGAGCTTAAGTATAAAGGGTAGAGTAGCCCTAGAAGAGAGCTGATGTGTCCAAAGGAGGTTGAAAGGAGAGACTGGAGGTTGAAAGGGTCAGAGATCTGCACCCCTCCCATCAGCACCCTGGAGTGGCAAAACCTCTGGTGATGTGTCCCTGGGGAGAGAACACTGAACATCACTGCTTTGAGATCAGGGCCAGAAACTTCCTGTAGCCAAGCCTGTGACAAGTCCAGGGCTATGAGGGGCCCCCCTCTTTCCATCTCCAGAACTGCAGCCCTTGTCAATATCAAGATGTCCTATGAGGAGCTGTGGCAACAGAGGCACTTGACCATGATCTAGAGCTAGGCACCTCTTCCACTTCTTGGTACCACATTAGCCCTGGCTTAGTAGGAAGGTCCAAGGGAAAGTGTGTATGTGGGTGCAGGGAAAGGGGTATGAACCAACAGTCCCTGACATGGTTCTTCCTTTCAGCCAGGTAGGATGGGACTCTAAGCCAGATTTCATCCAATTTAGAAAAATAAAGATAAGTGGTAATTCTTGCATCTGTGTGGAAGGAGCAAATTCATGCCTGATATAGATGTGTTTTTCAAACACAGTAAGGAATGGAGTCACACTATATAATGTATCATGATCATTCCATGCTGTTACATATTCTTTTGCAACATAATTTAAAGTAGCTGCATAATAACTCATTGTGTAGCCAAAGTATAATTTGTCTACTTCCCTATAATTAGATATTTAGGTGGTTTCTACTAGTCTTATACAAATTTCTGAGATAAACAATGCTACTGCTATATGTCTTTACTCACATCCCTTATTTCATTAAGATAATTTCCAAAAGAATTCCTGAGTCAAAGATTTTACAGAATTCTGAAGTTCTTGAACTCTTGATACATGTTAATAAATCTTCCCACAGGGGGAGTATCTTACTTTTCACCACCAGAAATTGCCCACTTCCTGGCACTCTGTTCAAGCCTGGGAAGTAACATTTTTTAAATGTTGGAAGCTGGATTGCTGAAGAATGGTATTGCCATCTTTTAACACTCTTTTTAAAATAAAAGGGCCATCATTTCTCTTCATCACTCACCTTAGCTTCAGACTTTTGTCTGCTTTAGAGACCTGATCTTTCTTAATAGATCAGGGATTGCCCAGCTGAGGACAAATCACAGGACGTGTCGTATGCCATCTAGTAAGATGGCTCCACCTAGATGTGAAGGAGCTGGGGGCTGGGGGCAGGATAGAAGTGTTCCTGGCTTAGCAACTACTTCCCAGCCAAGATTCTCCATTATAGAAGAGGAGGTACGTGTCTTGGGGGGCCGGTAGCCATCTTTGTAACAACTACTTGCAAACTGTGTGCACCTGGATGGGTTACTTCACCTCTCTATGTGTCCATGTGCTCATCTGTCAGACGAGAAGATAATCATTTAGAGAAGATAATCATATCTACCTCACTGGCTTGTTGGAAGACCAAATGGGACAGTTCTTATAATGCTCTGTGCAGAGTGGTGGCACATAGTAAGATCTCAGGAAGTGTCAGCTGTTCTTATAAATATCTAAGTCTTTATTTGGGGATCCTATGTTGAGATTTCACCTTTTTTAAGATTGTAGGCATTATCTGTGGTTCATTTATCTGTATAGGTATGATGACTTGTTTTCCTTAATAAAATTTTAGTTTTTCAAGAAATGTACACAAGAATTTAGAAGTTTAAAATAGAGAAAAAGGAAGAGAAAAAGAAATCCAAAACTGTGATTCTTTTCTGTATTCTTTCTAGTCTTTCTTTATTTGCATGTGTTCACATAGCTATAATCATCACGTGTATATAATTTGTACCCTAGTTTATGCAGTTATGTTAATTTTATATTGACATTTTGTCTTTATATTTGGCCTTTCTGGTGTTTCTATAGTATTCCCTTGAGTGAATGTCCAGTAGTTTCTGTGATGATCCTTTTAATATTGAACATTTGGGGATGTTTCTAATTTTTTGCTATCATAAATAGCATGATTGTAAACATTGTTTTCACATGGTGTTTTACATATTTTGACTTATTCCTTAGGGTTTGGGACCAGAAATTAATTGCCAAATTGCATTTACCAACTGACAACACCACCAACAAGGTGAAAATACATTTTACCGCACTCTAGGTAGCAAGGCATTCTAGCTTTCTGTTATAAATATCATGCAGACTTGCAAAACATAACCTTTTGATTTGCATGAGTGAATAGTTTTGTGATGAATAGTTTTCTCTTTTACTTCCTAGAGCTTGTTACTCTTCCTCTTTTGTGATTCTTTTTTTTAGAACCATTATGATAGCTTCTTGAATTATCTTAAAACTAGTTTTCTCTCCACCTCAGAACACTATTACATTGTCATCAATGGTTATTTAGTACCTACCTTGTGCACAGAACTGTCTGAGCGTTTGGTCTGCGTATAATAATGGGAGAGAGCTGGATTGGACAATAATGTGCAGAGGAGCGATGGAGAGACAAGGCTTGGGCTGTACAGCAGATGCAACCCAAGAGGAGGACATAATGAGGCTGAATATCTTCTTGGAGATATCTATCTTGGAGATTTACTGGCATTTGATTTATTCTTTTTTTTCTTTTTTTTTTTTTTTTGCGATACGCGGACCTCTCGCTGTTGTGGCCTCTCCCGTTGCGGAGCACAGGCTCCGGACGTGCAGGCTCAGTGGCCATGGCTCACGGGCCCAGCCGCTCCTCGGCATGTGGGATCTTCCCGGACCGGGGCACGAACCCATGTCCCCTGCATCGGCAGGCGGACTCTCAACCACTGTGCCACCAGGGAAGCCCTGATTTATTCTTTTGTGAATTGCCCATTTAAGTCATTTGTCCATTTTTTCTATTTTTTACTTTAATACTTATTGATACTCTTTGTATATTTTGATTATGTTTTGAAATGTTTTGTTGTATGCGTATGAGAGAGACAAAGAAATCTATATATAGATAGGATTAAACTATTTTGTTATGGTGCTGCCATAACAAAATATCACAGATTGAGTGGCTTAAACAACAGACATTTATTTTCTTACAGTTCTGGAGGCTCGAAGTCCAAGATCAAGGTGTCTGCAGGTTTGGTTTCTCTTGAGGCCTCTCTCCTTGGCTTGCAGACGGCTGCTGTATAATAATAGAAAAAATATATTATTGGTCTTTGTCCCCAGTTACTGGCACAGAGCTCCTAAAACCCTTGTCATTTCCTAAGTGATAAGAGTACTACAAGCATCTTTTGTTCTAATATTTGGTCTTCGATCTTGACTGCTGACACAAAGCTCCTAAGTCCTTTGGAATTTCCTGGGTGATAGGAGTGTCTTTTGTTCTAAAGAAGCAACTCTTGGTGGCCTCCTGGATGGCTTCAGGGTGGGGGCTGGTCACCAGATGGACCAAACCATGATTAGAAACTCAGAGATTTCAGCTCCATCCCCCATCCTCCGGAAAGGGGAGAGAGACTGGAGACTGAGTTAATGATTGATTATGCCTACGTGATGAAGTCTCCACAAAAAATCCCCAAGGTGGGGGGTTTGGAGAGCTTCCAGGTTGAACATATCTGTGTGCAGGGAGTGACACACAGCTCCATGGGAACAGAAGCTCCTGTACTCTGGACTTTTCCAGACTTTGCCCTATGTATCTCTTCATCTGGCTGGTCATCTTTACCCTTTTCATATCTTTTATTATATAATAAATTGTTAAGTGTAAGTGTTTCCCAGAGCTCTGTGAGCTCCTTTAGCAAATAATCAAATCTAAGGAGGAGTCATGATAACCTCCAGTTTGTAGCCAAGTCAAACCGAAGTTGTGGGTAACCTGGAGACATATTATTTGGGATCTAAAGTCGGGGGAAGTCTTGTGGAACTGAGCCCTTAACTTGTGGGGTCTAATCTAACTCAATCTAGTGTCAGAATTGAATTGATTTGTAGGATACACAGCTAGTGTCAGAGAATTGGTTGGTATGGGAAAAAATCCCACACGTCTGGTGTCAGAAATATTGTGTTTGAGAAAAAGGAGAAACACTGGGAGTTTTCCCTAGACAGCTGCCTCCTCACTGTGTTTTCAGATGGTCAACCCTCTGTGCAAATGTGCCCCTGATGTCTCTCCCTGTGTCCAATTTCCTCTTACAAAGATGCCAGTCAGATTGGACTAGGGACCATGCTAACAACCTCATTTTAACCTAATCATCTCTTTTAAGGCCTTATCTCCAAATATAGTCACATTCTTAGATACTGGGGGTTAGTACTTCAATATATGAATTTTGGGGGTGGAGTGACACAATTCCACCCATAACATACATAGATATATTTTATATATACATATATATATATAAAATATACACATACATATATGCATGTATACATAGATAAAAACATTTAAAAATATATTCATGATGTCTTTCTGCATAACACTTATTTACATGCTTATTTAGTTAAATCAGTTGTCATAGTTGAGTCTCCTAGAAACAGAGGCTGAAATGGCAATTTGTATACACGTGCTTTATTAGAGAAATACTCTCAGGAGAAAACTCTAAGTGCAGTGAGGGAATTAGGATGGGGAAGGGGAAGAAGCAAGGATGTGATCTGGGGTTAGGTCTAGCCTCAACTTCAAGGGGATGGGAAGAGGAGCTCATAGCAATTTTGGATGAAGTTGACAAAGGTCGATTCTCCAGAGACCCTTGTGTAGCAGTACCTGCAGAAGCTGGACTATGGCACTCCCAAGGGAGAAAAGATCCCGGGGACCCGGACCAAGTACCAAGAGCATCTACAACATTACCTTTTGCTTCATTCTGCCCGAGACTTGGCACAGAGTTAGAAAAATGGTCTCCCCCATTTGCTCCTATTTTCTTCTAATATTTTTATGGCTTAAAAAAATGACTTGGAATTTATTTTCCTATCTGGTATAAGGTAGAAATATAATATGATCTTTTCCTAATCGCTAATGAGTTTTCTCAATACCGGTCACTGAAATAGACCACCAGGGCTTACAGAGGCCAGAGTAAACGGGAAATTGCTATTTGGTGCCCATCTGGTTAAAGAAGTTGAGAGAATAGGCTTTTAAATTTTTTTTAGTATAATGCAGTATTTGTTGTGTCTCAAATAACTACTATTTGATAACACTTACAATATTTATAATATTAATGGAACTTAACCTAAGAGAAGTTCAACTTACATTTTTTAAAAATATATTTTAATACTGGGTATTAATCAGAGAGATAGTCAAAATAATTATGGTCAAAAGTATTGAGTCAAAAACTTATATTAAATGTTTGATGTTAGTCTACATACAATTCAATTTTTGGTGTATAGTTCTTTGGCTGCAAGAAAGAACTTTTGCTTTACTCCATTAATAGGAATATCTCAATGTTGGAATGACCTCCTCTTGATATTTCTTCTGCTATTGATTTTTAACATAATTATTTGTGATTGTATGAATGAGTTGAGTGGGGAGGCACTCGCTGTGTTTATTCCAAGTAAGAGAACATAACCGATTCCTATAGTAATGAGGAGGTAGACGGTCAGTGCAGCTGCCCAATATTTTTGAGGCCAATAGGTTAAGCCTAAGAGGCTCTGACTAGTTATTCTTGGTGTAGGACCAAGTGTTCATCCCAGCTATGCTCCCAGAATGAACAGGTAATAGAGGCAGAAGTGATGAAACCGGCAGTAAGCAGGGGGTTTATATCCAACCTTGACGTTCATGCTTGAGGTCCTATCATCATGTCTAAGCAGGTTCGTTCTTAGAGGGGTGTCTGGTCCCTGACCTCCTGGAATTGAGACTCAGAAGATGGAAGATTAAGTCTCTCTCCATGGCCCTTGTGCCCATCACTTCTCTTCCTCTTCAGGAGAGCCAGTCTACATGGGCTTCTAGACTCTCTTCTTCCTGGAGATGTTCTTGCCCCAGTGGTTGTCACTATAGCATTTTCTTTCCTTAAGGAAAGTGCTTCTGCCTTGGCTTACAGTGTATTTTGCTCCCTGGTGAATGCTGAAAAGACACAGTCATCCATCTTTCCTGCAACATCCAACTCCTCTGGCAAGTGACCTTCCTTCCAATCTTGGCAAAACCCTTTTGAGGTCTTAGTTCATCTCTTATTCCTTTTACAGTAAAAAAAAAAACCAAAAAACAAAAAACTGCTATTATTTATCTCATAAAATCTTCATTTTATTCTCTGCTTCACTTTTTTTTTTTTTTTTTTTTTATCATTTTCATGCACTCCCTTCACCTTCAGTAAACTTCCCCTTCCTCCCTGGGAAGGGTACCTGATGTGTATATTTTTATAATTCTTGTGGCTTTTTCTTATCTCTGATTACTTCATGTTAAATTAACTCAGTCTGGCTGGGGGCACTCACACACACAATTGCTTTAGTGCTACAGCAAGCAGGCTTGCTGCAAAGATCTCCTAGTATTGCTGATGAACTATCTGAAAAAAGCTGACATCAGCTTAGTGTGTGAACTGTCCTGGATGGGAGTGGGACACATCCCTGACTTCAGACCTGTAATTTGCTTGCTCAGTTTAGTCAGAAGCTAATGTAGAAGGGAATGAGGTCTCCTAGCTATAGTAAAGGAGGAAGTAGGGCTGCTTTCTGTGGTAAATTATACCATGCAACCATTAAGTAGGAAAATGGTAAGAGTGGTTGGTGAATTTCCAAATTGAAGCTTGGTTCCTTTGAATCAGCCTGCAAATGGCTTTGTCAAGGTCATAATCAATGGGCAAGACAGGATCAATGATCTTTGGGTCTAGCCGTGGGTGCTGAATACCAGCCGGGCATATACTGGGCGGCAGACGTTCTTCTTGAAGCTGCTTGTCATGCAGCTCCAGTAGGTCAGAAATGTTTGGAACATGAGATCAATACAACCTATTTGATCCAGTCTCTAACGACTTAGATCTGTTTTTACTCATTCATTCATTCGTTCATTCATTCATTTTTTTCATCTTTATGTAACAGGTCCAGGTTAACCCTGGACCAAATTGTGAAGTAGGTAGTTAATTGTTCTTGGGCCTATCACCTCCTCTTTAGTTGAAGTGCTCTGCTTCTTCCCTCCATTCTCAGGTGCCAAGGGCCATCATATCTGCTCCCTCCTTCCTTCTAACATTGCATTGCTTCTCTTGACTCTTGCTACTTCTCCAAAACGTACCCCTCCCTGTTTCTGTTCCCACAGAACACTGATGAGTGACTCGCTGTCCAGTCTGGTTAACTATTCACCTAAAGTGCTATAATATTGCAGACTTAACAATGAGTTACCAATACGAGAATTTCTGGCATCAGTGGAGCTGTTTGGAGAAGTTTTTTTAGAGGGTGCTCATATCAGAGGCAAATTACGGGGGTCAGTGGAGAATGTGCAAGTGGCTGCCTACTTTTGAAGCATAATTGTTAAGAAGTTTTAAAAAAGACTTTCATATAAAATACTATGGAGGGCTTCCCTGGTGGCGCAGTGGTTGAGAGTCCGCCTGCCGATGCAGGGGACGCGGGTTCGTGCCCCGGTCCGGGAAGATCCCACATGCCGCGGAGCGGCTGGGCCCGTGAGCCATGGCCGCTGAGCCTGTGCGTCCGGAGCCTCTGCTCCGCAGCGGGAGAGGCCGCAACAGTGAGAGGGCCTGCGTACCGCAAAAAAAAAAAAAAAGAAGTACAGGTTAACTTGTGAAAAAGCGCTCTAATCAATAGCAAGAACAATGTCAAATAGAGGTATGTTCTAGGTAATTAAAAAATCTTTGAGTACGCCTGTGAAGCAGTGTTGTAGCATGATACTGATGAGGACATACTTTCTTTTTTCCAAGTGTCGAAGATACACACACTGATGTTTTATATCTGTGCATATGTATATATGTGTATGTGTATGTACTATATATATTACATACAGTGTTATATATGCTGTGTATATATACACATATATAATGGTATATATAGTATAAATATACATTTATACAAATGCATGCATATATTTCTATCTATCTCTCTCTCTCTCTCTCTCTCTCTCTCTCTATATATATATATATATATATATATATATGGCCTACCTAACCTCTTTTTTTTAATTGAAGTGTAATTGACTTATAAAATATATATATTTGTTTCAGGTGTACAACATAGTGATTTGATATTTTAATACATTACAAAATAATCACCATAATAATGCTAGTGACCATCTGTCACCATACAGTTATTACAATATTATTGACTATATTCTCTATGTTGTACGTTACATCACTGTGACTTATTTATTTTATAACTAGAAGTTTGTACCTCTTAATCTCCTTCACCTATTACTGCCTCCCCCTCCCCCAGCCCTCCTCCCTTCTGGGAACTACTAGTTTGTACTCTGTATCTCTGTAACTATATCTCTATCTCTATGAGTCTGTTTCTGCTTTGCCATGTTTGTTCATTTGTTTTGTCTTTCAGATTCCACATACAAAGGAAATCATATGGTAATTGTCTTTCTCTGTCTTATTTCATTTATTATAATGCCCTCTAGGTCCATACATATTGTGGCAAATGGCAAAATTTTACTCTTTCTTATGGCTAATATGTATATACACACACACATATATCACATCTTTATCCATTCATATCGATGGACACTTAGATTGCTTCCAAGTCTTAGCTATTTTAAATAAAGCTGTAATGAACATTGAAGTGCATATACCTTTCCAAATTAGTGTTTTTGTTTTCTTCTAATAAATACCCAGAAGTGAAATTGCTGGATAGTATGGTAGTTCTATTTTTAATTTTTTGAGGAATCTCCATACTCTTTTCCATAATGGCTGTACCAATTTACATTCCCACCAACAGTGCCCGAGGGTTCCCTTTTTTCCACATCTTTACCAACACTTGTTATCTGTTGTCTTTTGAATAATAGCCATTCTGACAGGTTTGAGGTGATATCTCATTGTGGTTTTGATTTGTATGTCTCTGATGATTAGTGATGTTGACTATCTTTTCATGTGTTTGTTATTTTTCTAGTTACTTTCGGTAAAATTCTTTTTTGTTTCTCGAGGGAGGTCTGTTTCACCATGAACTTCCCTCTTTTTCTATGTTCCATAGATTTTGGATTACTGTGTTTCCATCTTCATTTGTCTCAAAGTTTTTAAAAAGATTTCCTCTCTGATTTCTTCATTGACCCATTGATTATTTAGTAGCATATTGTGTAGTCTCCACATGTTTTTGTTTTTTACAATTTTCTTATTGTAATTGATTTCTAGTTTCATACCATTGTGGTCAGAAAAGATACTTGATATGATTTCAATCTTCTTAAATTTGTTGAGACTTGTTTTGTGGCCTAACATGTGATCTATCCTGGAGAATGTTCCATGCGTACTGGAAAAGAAATGTATTTTGCACTCTTGGTATGGAAAGTATTATATATATCTATTAAGCTCATCCTGTTTAAGGTGTAGTTATGGCCAGTGTTTCCTTATTGATTTTCCATCTGAATGATCTAATCACTGATGTAAGTGTGGTATTAAAGTCCCATAGTATTATTGTATTACTTTCTCCCTTTACATCTTTTAGTATTTGCTTTTTTATATTTAGGTGCTCCTATGTTAGGTGCACAAATATTTATAAATGTTATATCGTCTTGTGATTGACCCCTTTATCGTTATGTAATGACCCTCTTTTTGTTTGTTCCTGTCTTTGTTTTAAAGTATATTTTGTCTAACATTAGTATGGCTACCCCAGCTTTCTTTTGTCTCCATTTACATGGAATATCTTTTTCTTTTTCTTTTCTTTTTAAAATTTATTTATTTATTTATTTTGGCTGTGCTGGGTCTTCATTGCTACATGCGGGCTTTCTCTAGTTGCGGTGAGTGGGGGCTACTCTTTGTTGCGGTGTGCAGGCTTCTCATTGCGGTGGCTTCTCTTGTTGCAGAGCATGGGCTCTAGGTGCACAGGCTTCAGTAGTTGTGGCACGTGGGCTCTAGAGCACAGGCTCAGTAGTTGTGGCTCACGGGCTTAGTTGCTCCGCGGCATGTGGGATCTTCCCAGACCAGGGATCGAACCCGAGTCCCCTGCATTGGCAGGCAGATTCTTAACCACTGTGCCACCAGGGAAGTCCCTGGAATATCTTTTTCTATTCCATGACTTTCAGAATGTGTGTGCCTTTTAGATCTGAAGCACATTTCTCATAGACAGCATATATACAGGTCCTGTCTTTTTTATCCCTTCAGCCACCCTATGTCCTTTGATTGGAGCATTTAGTCCATTTACATTTAAAGTGATTATTGATAGGTATGTACTTATTGCTGTTTTGTTAGTTGTTTTCTGGGTGTTTTTGTAGATCTTCTCTGTTATTTTTCCTCTCTTGGTCTTCTTGTGGTTTTATAATATTCTTTAGTATTATGTTTGTGTTTCTTTCTCTTTCATGTGTGTATCTGTTGTATTGTTTTGGTTTGTGATTACCATAAGGTGCATAGATATCAACCTATAAATATAGCAGTTTATTTTAAGCTGACGTTTACCTAAGTTTGAATGCGTTCTAAAAGCACTACATATGTCATATGTACCTTCCCAATGTTTTATGTTTTTGACATCATTATTGACATCTTTTTATTTTGTGTATCCCTTAACTATTTATAATAGTTATAGTTAATTTTACTACTTTTGTTTTTTAACCTTCATAGTAGCTTTTTAGTGGCTGCTCCACTGCCTTTCCTGTATATTTGCCTTTACCAGTGAGATTTTTTTCCTTTTATTTATTTTATTGTTCCTATGTTATAGTGGAAAAGTGGCCTTTTATTTTCCACTTAAAGAAGATCCTTACCAATTTTTGTAAGACCTATTTAGTGGTGATGAACTTCTTTAGTTTTTGCTTGTCTGGGAAACATTTTGCCTCTCCTTTACTTCTAAATGATAACCTTGCCAGGTAGCACATTCTTGGTTGTAAGTTTTTTCCTTTCAGCACCTTAAACGTATCGTGCCACTCCCTCTGACCCACAAAGTTTCTGCTGAAAAATCTGCTGATAGTCTTATGGGGGTTCCCTTCCATGTAACTAGTTGTTTTCTCTTGCTGCCTTTAAAATTCTCTATTTTAGCTTTTGCCATTTTAATTACAGTATGTCTTGGTGTAGATCTTTTGGGGTTCTTTTTGTTTGGGACCCTCTGTGTTTCCTCAACCTGGGTATCTTTTTCTTTTCCGAGATTAGGGAAGTTTTCAGTCATTATTTATTCAAATAAGTTTTCTGCCCCTTTCTTTCACTCGTCTCCTTCTGAGACCCCTATAATGTGAATGTTAATACACTTGATGTTGTCCCAAAGTCCCCTTAAACTATCCTTATTTAAAATTTTTTTTTTTAATTTAAAAGGATTTTTTAAAATTCTTTTTTCTTTTTGCTGTTCTGATTGGGTGATTTCTATTCTTTCTTCCAAGTTGCTGATATGTTCATCTTAGCTGCTATTAATTTCCTCTAGTTTATTTTTTACTTTCATTTATTATATTCTTCAGCTCTGATTGGTTCTGTCTTATATTTTATAAATCTTTTTTTGTTGTTGAAGTTCTCACTGTTTTCCTTCATTCTTTTCCTGGAGTCAATGAGTATCTTTATAACCATAATTTTAACTCTTTAACAGGCATATTACTTCTTTTCTCTGTTTCTTTAGGGTTTTTATTTTCCTGGGGTTTTATCTTTTTCTTTCATTTGGGACATATTCCTCTGTCTCCTCATTTTGTTTGACTTTCTGTATTTGGTTCTATGAAATAGGTGAAACAGTTACCTCTCCTGATCTTGAAGACATGGCCCTGTATAGGATCATCTCCTGTGTAACTGTGTGCTGGGTGGGTTTGGCATGCTAACTGGAGCTAGAGCAGGCCCAGGCTGGGAGGCCCCTGGGGTGTGTCATGTTGGGCCACCTTGGCAGGATGGCTGGACCTGGAGCAGGTGTAAGGCTGGGAGTACTCTGGTGATACATGCCAGTGCCACTCTGGTAGGATGGCTGGAGCTGGACCAAGCATGGCACAGGGGTCCCAGGATGTGCTGCACTGGTGCTGCCCTAGTGGGGCAGCTGGTTCCCTCCTTAACTTCTAAAGCATCAGTACTGGTTGTTGGTAGTGCACTGGTACTGGTACCTGGATACTGCCCCCAGAGATTCTGCTTTAAATGGTTTGGGATGTAACCTGGGCATCCAAAATTCCAAAGTCTGCCCGGATAATTACCTTTATCACTTCTCCTAGGGGATACTTCCTGTAAAAGTGTGGAGAGGTTGTATTTTTACTTTATGGGAAAGGAATCCTGTACTGTGTCTGGATAGTTCACGTTTCATGCACCTGGATTCTCCTTAGTCTCATTATTCTTCCTTATAAGGGGAAGACATCCAAATAGCTCCTTACCTGGCTGGCTAAAATATCAGAACTCCAAACCAGCACAGAATTAGTATTTCCTGTCAGGTATCTGGTAGCCTATTAAGATGGTTAGCCAGTTTGAAAAGGGCGTGTGGCGGTACAAGCCTCCTTAACCAGGAGAAAGATCTTCATGTGCAGCTGGTGACAGAAAGGGCAGCCTGTTGAACCTTAGGTTTCCCAGGCATGCTCTTTGTACAGATGGCTCCACTTTGGTCCCATTTGTGTCCTTTATGAAGAGTTGCTGCTTGCTTTCTTGTTGGGAAAGAAGCTTTAAAGCCTTAAGCCTGCCTTGATCCATTTATCCTGTAATTTCTCAGCCAAGGATGTTATTTTCACCTCCCCACCACACTTCCCTCTTTCCATCCTGTTCTTCAGTCCCATATTAGGTGGCTGGCTCAGTTTTCTTCAAGGTCTTTTACCCTGTGACCTGGCTTCCAGCACTCCTGTGGCTTTTCCTCTTGACCCATCCCGTACAGGTAGAATGGGAGGAGGATGTCAAAGGAGAAAATGAGACACAGGCGTTGATAGTACAGTCGAAGCAGGAGACTATTATGAGTTGAATCATGTCTCAGTTCATATGCTGAAGTCCTAATTCCCAGTGCTTCAGAATTTGATCTTATTGGGAAATTGAGTCATTGTCGGTGTAATTAGTTAAGGTGAGGTCATTAGTGCGGACCCTAATCCGCATTAAAAAAGGGAAATGTAGACACAGAGATAGTCTCTCTCTCTCCCTCTCTCATACAAACACACACACACACACACACACACACAGAACTCCAAGTGAAGATGAACGCAGAGATTGGGGTGATGCTTCGACAAGCCAAGGAACACCAAAGACTGTCAGTAAACCACCAGAAGCTCGGAGAGAGGCATAGAACAAATTCTCCCTCATAACTCTCAGGAGGAACCGACACTGCTGACACCTTGATCTCGTACTTCCGTGAGACCGTAAACTTCTACTGTTGAAGCTCCTCAGTTTGTGCACTTTCTCATGGCAGCCCTGGAAACTAATACAGGGAACCTGAGAGGATGACCCATGCTCCTCTTCTGTTTGTTCCTCATACACTAGAGCAGTTTTCTCCAGAGTGTGCGCTTGGAGATGGGAGCTTCCCTGGAGCTGCCTCAGGGGCCAGAGGAGGCCAAACCAGTGGGTCTAAGGCCTCCCTTTTCAACAGAACAGCCCTGAATTTGTGTTTTTCCACCTTAGGCCTCCATGTAAAATTTCGCTTGCAAAAACAGTTCATCTGCCAAAAAAGCTAGAAACCCCTGTAGCTACCCTAGCAGAGGGGACTCCTTTTTTCAACACTTTGTGAACCTTGCACATGTTCTCGTGCTAAGTGTTTTCTCAGTCTGTGCCGGACCAAGATAAATTCCCTCTCGAGATCACTGTTTTCAATGACCTGAAACAATGGACTGAACAATGGACCTGCTTCTGGAAATGTGAAGTCAGGAAAGAGGAAGTGTCCAGGCACCGAAATAACTGGGCTGTTTTCCCCTGCTCCAGAAGACCAGGTTTCCACCAAGCCCTCCCCAGAGAGCAGGCTCTACGAGCAGCATGGCTGGGGCAGGGAGGTGGGGGTGATTCCAGGCTGGAAGAGGAGAATGAGAATGGCACGACTTGTGCTGACCCTGTGATGGTTTTCAGAAAGCAGTCTTAGCTGGCTTGGGCTCCTGCCTAGCTCCTCTGGTCCAGGGTCGTGCTTACCACCTTTGCTATCACCTGTGGATACTGTGCTCTTCTCTCCAGAAGCAAGGACTCATTTGCTCCATTGTGCGGTGGGTACTTTGGGCCACCTCTGCTGTGGGCTGCTTTGAACTTTGAGGCATACTCTACCTTTCCTGCCAGCCTCCCAGAAATCTTCACTCTTCTCCTTGCACTATGGTCCAACTACTCTGCATCACCCACTCACGGAACGGCGGATGAGGTCTTCATGTCTAAGGGTACTTTGGTAACTATGCCTGTAACCACAGGCCATAAAAAACTGAGAAGTAGAGTAATGAGATGAAATTTAGCCCAGTGCCATGCATGGTTCTGAGTGCCCTTGCAACAGTTCTATGAGGTAGGTACTACTATCCTCATGTAACTGATGATGAAATTGAGGCTCAGAGAGGTTAAGTACGTTGCCTAATGTTACATGGTCCATAAATGAGAGAGCAGGAATCCAGCCCAGGCAGTCTGGCTCCAGAGCCCTGCTCTGAAGCACCATGTACATCACACTTAATGGAGATTCACAGTAGAAAGCCTCAATTATAGGCCCAGGAGAACGTATTTTGGGTGTGTTTCTGAGGTCTAAGCCAAAGCACTGAAAATAGTGGGGAAGGTGCAGGTTAATAGTAATCCACAAGTTAACAAGGATGTTGCCTGTTAATACAAAGAGCACAATAAGGACTACAGTAAGTACTGAGCTAAATTTCCATTGTGAATTTTTTTTAACCAAACACAAACAAGTGGCAGATTATTACAGCTTTCCCTTGGGCCTGAGGCCAACCTAAAGGAAATGTTAAAGTATTGAACGGGACCCTTTTTCTCAGCCACAGTAAGGTGGCTCTGTATCACTAAAGGTGATAAATATCCAATACATTTTGTTGTCATTTCCATGTCTAATTTCCCTGAGAAGTTGAGTCTTTGCCAAGAATTTCCTAGAAATGAATGCAAGGAAAGAATTCTTTCCTATACTTAGTACGTATTTTTAATAATATGGTGGTTGTATGGTCTTTCCTCTCCAGGTTGTGGGATTGAACTACTTTGCTTGGACAGTAGCCTATACCGCTTGTGGGGTTAGCTGTCCCAATTCTCCTCTGGGGACAGGGTTTCAGAGTGATTTCCATGGCAGGTTCCAGGCTTGACCTACAGCTGAGAGCCCAGGTTGCACTTGATTGATGGCCACAGCTTCCTGGCTAATTGGTGTGTGGTCCTTCCTGCCTCCTTGCCATACCAGGCTCTAGCTTTGTGGAATGCCATTCTTTGCTTGTCCTTTCACTGGTGGAAAGTGCAATTTCCAGCTTCAACATGTGGGGCTATGAGCTCCAGTTCAGCCAGGCTATGTGCCCGTGAAGTAATTGAAGCCAGAGCCTCTGTTGGACTCCCACTGCCGGGCTGACCGGAAGGTTAAAAGACACAACTGCTAATAGGCACTGAAAGCAGTGATGTCTCCCTGGAGGCATGAGGCACTCGCACAGGAGGTCAATATGGCAGAGATTATTCTGCTTCTATCATTGTCCCTTTTTACCAAGACTAGATAATAGGAAGGATGTCCCCAGAGTCCACTATTAATATTACATGGAGAATTGGAGGCGAGGCCAGAGGAGACAATAGCCCCCCTTTCAAAGTGCCTTCTGCTGTGGACTTTTGATTGTAGGACTAGTAACCAGTCTGTTCTTCTAGACAGATGATCTTCTCTTGAAAAAAATCCTCCATGAAAATTCAGTTTATGAAACACAGACGAGCAAATGTAGCCGGAGCCATTGATGCCTTTTTCCATGTTGCCTTGGCCCAGCTTGAGTTCACCAGCCAAGGTGGGCAGTTTGTGTACCTCCTTCTCTGTCCAGGATTTTTCTTCTGCAGCCTCTATAGAGGCTCTTTCAGCTGGCCCACAGGGTCACAGGGAATTGAGGGGTTTGTGACGCCCTAGGGGCCACCCTCAACCAATGAGGTTCCAGACATGGAAGAAAAATACTCCAGTTTTCTATCACTCAATGGTAAATATTTGAGGTGAGTTCTACACAAATCTTCAGAGGGTCTCCAGCAGATTGTTTCCCTGCTGTCCTCAGAGATAATGTACTTATGAATACACCCTTCAGTGGCTTTTCTCCCTTCCCAGTTTCTCCTTCCCCACCTGTGCTTCCTGGAATCATCTTTCAATATACTGCCTGTGTCTTAATCCTTTCCTCAGAGTTTGCATCTGGGGTCACCAAATCAAGACAGCAGGGTAAGGGGCCCAGAGCTAGACCACTTGGCTTTCTCCTTTACCCTGCTCTTGGCCCCAGCCTCCTCATGCAGCTGGGGCCTGAAACTCCTATGGAGCTCCAGGCATGCTATCCAAGGGCTGTCTATCCCTTTTCACTCTGAAAATCCCCAAGGCTGAATTGATATGTTCTCCCAAGCCCTGCTCTTTTCCTTGCTCTTCTTATCTATGAAAATGGTCCCATCATTCCTTTAGTTCACCAGGGCCAGAAACCCTAGTCTGGTCTTATACTTCTTATGGTCCCTCAATTAAACTCCCCTTGCTCTCCATATACAACTAGTGTATGTCCTCCCAATTCTGTCATCTAAATAGTTCCTGAACACATCCCATCCTAACCACCTCCACTACTATACTTCCTTCAGACCCCAAATGTCCTGGGTAGGGTGACTGTCTGATGTTCTCTGTGGTAGATGTTTTTGGTGCCATGTTCAGAGCTCCTTGATGGCTGCTCTGGGTGAGTTCAGTGAGTGCTGCAGCTAACAGCTTACACCTGTGGACTTCTGCAAAGAATTACCCTTGGCATACAATCCAGCTAATGCAGGAATGCTGGGAGGTTAGACCCTCTTAATCCCTAGAAGCATCTGATGACTGATGTGGAGTTCAATTATGTCCAGCTCCACATGTCAAGGTGGGACAATTATGTGATGCAACTTGGACTCCAGCACACTCTGGATCAGGCCAAGGATAGACTATCTGAGACCATATCTTTGCTATGTTTCTATCCTTTTTCTTTTCTCGTTGCTCTCTTATCTGTTTTTCCTGGAGAGCAGTCCCTTTAGTAAATCACATGCACCAGAATACCCATCTCAGGCTCTGCCTCTAGGTAGCCCAGCATAAAAAACTTCATGAAATAGGCTACAAGGACCCTTTATAAAACACTCTCCACTGCAATCAAATGTTTGGGAAAAAAAAATGTTTGGGAAATTCTTATAGGCAGTATTATTCATTATTTGCTTCAAACCTTCTTTGGAGTGAGTTTCTCACATTTCCTTTTTGCTGCTTCTTTCTTGGATTTTCTTCTTCTCTCCACCCCCTTTGGATCAATAGCTCTGTGGAACCATAAAGTTTTGTTGCTAAACTGTGTTAAGAATTTTTGTATGTATTTTCAAAATATTGATATTGGTCTATAGTTTTCTTGAAATGTCCTTTTCTGGTTTTGTTATCAGAATAATGCTGGCCTCGTGGAATGAGTTGATAAACAATGGAACATTAGTTTAAATTCTTTCTTAGATATCTGATAGAATTCACCAGTAAAACCATTTGGGCCTGGAATTTCCTTTCTTTTCTTTTTTCTTCTTACTTTTTTTCTCCCTCATGGGAACTTGTCCATGGGCAAGTTCTGCCCACTCTCCGCTCTCTCCAACTTAGGTCTTAGGGTATAGGATTTTCTTAGCCTCTGGATTCCAGGGAGTAATGCTTGTCCCTCTCCCAGAGGGACAGGGACATTCCCTTTCCCCTCCCACAGTGCTCCATACGTAAGTTCCACTCAACTGTGTGGTTGCCAGCTGTGTGGAAAGCAAGTTATGGTAAGCACGTAGAATTTTCTGCTCTGGATTCCCAAGTCCCTCTCACTGTTTCTGCCCTGAGGCTTCCACAGCCAGGTGTGGAGAGGACAATGGTGCACTAACGTTGCCTGCACCTGAGCAGTATCCGGTAGCTCTGGGCACTCTATGTGCAGCCACAGCTGACATGGATTTGAGACCTGGGCCCAGCAAACCCAGGGCTACTAGCACCCATGTTCACTGGAGAAACTCAGCAGAGAACAAACCACCCATCCCTCTTCTGTATCAGGAGATACTAAAATCAAGTTTCCAAGATGGATTTACATGTCCCTTATATTTTTACCTATTTAAAGAGGAGGATTTTCCATTTACCTTTGGTGACCGAGAGTCCTGTTATTTCCTTGATAGATATAATAGACTCTGCAGACACACAGCAAGTATATAAAGATCAAACAAGTATACATTTCTAATGAATTATTTACGTTGTATATAAGCATTAGTGCAAGTGGTTTTGTTGAAATGGAATTACATGTCAAAAATCAGTGCTAGATGAAGGGAGGTGAATCTTTCTCATTTCCAGTTAGTTGGAGGAAAATATTTCTGGGAAAAGCGACGTTTTAAGGACTTTTGTACCAAGGCAGAGAGAAGGCCTGAAGGCATTTTGGCAAAGAGAAAAATCTTCCAGTCACAGGATGTAGAGCAAGAGAAAAATTAAGATGAGGGAGAAAGAAATGTCTATGGAGGTCTTCCACACATTTTTTGATTGGGTTGTTTGTTTTTTTGATATTGAGCTGCACGAGCTGTTTGTATATTTTGGAAACCAACCTATGGTTACCCGGGGCGAAAGAGGGAAGGGATAAATTGGGAGATTGGGATTGACATATACACTCTACTGTATATAAAATAGATGACTAATAAGGACCTACTGTATAGTTCAGGGAACTCTACTCAATACTCTGTAATGACCTATATGGGAAAATAACCTTAAAAAAAGTAGGCATACATGTATGTATAACTGATTCACTTTGCTATATACCTGAAACTAACACAACATTGTAAATCAACTCTACTCCAATAAATAAAAATAAATAAATAAAGGAAAAAGGAAGATAAGAGAGAAAGAAATGGTGAATTTGGTGGGCTCTGTGTCCATCCTAAACAAAGCAAAAACCAGGGGCTACCCCACTGTAGGTCATGTTGCATTTATATTGAGGCCCAGGAGTTATTACGTGCTTCATAAAGAAAGTGAGCGGGAAATATTGTGGCGATAACAGTAGTAATGAACATAAGTATAGCCAATATTTACTGAGTGCTTACCATATACTAGATCTTGGGCCAAGTGCTTTGAACGTATGACTTTGTTTAATCACCCCAGCATGGAGATGCAAAAGGTAATATCATGATTTCCCATTTATCCATGAAGAGACTGAAGTGTATTGTTGCTAGCAATTTTCCGCAGGCCATGCAACTATTCATTGTTGGAGCTGGAATTCAAATTAAGGTTTGTCTAACTCTAAAATACAGTACTAAAATAAAATAAAATACTGATTCTGATGCACTAACATAAATACTGAAATAGATAAATAATATATGCATATCTAGAACAAACTTAACCCTGAGGGTATTAACTGAGTTCTCTGGTTGAGGTGACCTCAGTTACATAAGCTTGAGATTTTTCCTTCTTCTGAACGTGAACTATTTGAATGCTCGGACATTCTAGAGATTCAAACTATTTTCTCAGAAATCGACTGTTCTGTTTCCTTGCTGAGAATTATAATTTGGGTAACTTCATCAGTGGTAGCCACTCTTTGAATTACATAAATATAAAGAAACGTTGATGTGGTTTTCTTTAATATTTTCCCCTCCCTCCCTTCCTTCCTTCCTTCCTTCCTTCTTTCCTGCTATGCCAATCTGAATAAAGTCTCATTTGCCTTTCATGTTCCAAAATAAGTCTTGCCTTGCAAAAGAAATAACACCTGCAAATTCAAATTTTTACCCTGAAATGATATTAGAAGGGCAATTTTAAATAATTAAATCTGATATCATTCTTTGTGAAATCCTTATTAATAATTGAGCTTTTTTTTTTATGTGTCAGACATTGTGCTTAGCACATACATTGTTTCACAACATCTTTTGGAAGTAAGCACTATTATTCTCCTGAGGTTAAGTGATAGTATTCTTTCCAGTTTAAAAAAGAATGAACTGAGGTTGATGGAGGATAAATGACTTACTCAAGGTCACACAGATAGTAAGTGGTGGAAGCAGGATTGAACCTAAGCGGCCTGATTCCAAGGACTGTGCACTTAATCATAACATCACATTGTATCTCACCAGAGGAAGAGCCATTCCTGCCAAATCCATAGGAGACATGAATAATGGTTAGACATCTATCCATCGCTTTGTCCATTCTTTCATCCATGCATGCATGCATCCACCTATCCAAAAAGTATCCATTATGTACAGACAATGTACTGGCTTTCCAAACAAGCAGGGAAATTAGCTGCTTGGAGTTTTGCATCCCCTTAGTATCCTGTGATGTTTCTAAAAGATAGAACTAGAGGAAGGATGTTCTAGAAGAGAAAAGCATTGCTTCTCCAAATAATTAAGACAGCATGTGACTTAAATAAGCACAAGATTAAGGGGCTGGGCAGGACATTAAAGGTGGGGTCAGAATGATGCATCTCTTACCCTCTTGGCACTTTCCTTTAATGGGGACAGGAAAACTTGTGTGACTTACTCTGTTCCGCTTTCTTCCTGCTGTAGCAGGCTCGACAGATTTTTCCTCACAAACCCTCGCTTCTATGGAATCCTTCAACCCAGAACATACTCAACAACATTTTGTACCTGCTATGTTCCAGGTACTGAATAATACAGAGTCCCTTCTTTTCAGTAGAGCTCAGTAAATGATCGTTTTCTACATGTTTCACCGTGCCTTGCTTTCCAAATGCCGGTCCAACTGGATTCATCAGAATCACCAAGGGGGCCTTGTAGCCACCATTTTCTGTTTTTGAGAATCAATAGAGCAAAGTGACTAAAGGCAGACGCTGAAGGCTGACTGCCTGCGTTCAAATCCCAGCAGTACATGGCCTTAGTCAAGTTACTTAGCCGCTCTGGGTTTTAGTTTCCTCAACGTAAAGGGGAATAGTTCCTAATTCATAGTTAGGATGAGGATTTAGAGAGTTAGTATTATACATAAAACACTTAGAAGGAGTGTCTGCCAAGTAGTAAGTGTTACAGATTATTAGCCGTTGTTATTATTAAAATTATAAATCATGAAACTGCTCAGATGAACTGGATGAGAATTTTTGGAGGTGGGGCTCAGGATCCTTCTTTGTTGTTGTTCTGCTTTCCAGGTGATTCTGTTTCTGGGTCTTGTTTTAGACTCACTGACACAGAGTGAAGTATTCTTAAATGTGGGTCTGGGTCCTAAGTCTGTTTCTCTCTCTTTTTAATCAATGCTTTTATTCCATTCTGTCCTACTAGAATCTCATTTTTTCCAAACATCTTTTTCTTGTCTGGATTCTATTGAGTCCCCCTCTTAAGATATGAGTTGATCAGGGACTAATACTCAGAAACTAGCAGCTGATTAAATCTTTCCCCTACATATGACTCATCTTCCCTGGTTATTATTTGCACAGTTTGGTTGCCCTGTGAGATTATAAATCCCTTGGTATAGACCCATACCTATGGGGTTGTACACAGTCAGAGCTCAATAAGTATCAAGTTCAGTAATGATCCAGACACATAGTTTAAGAAGGTATTCTCATTATATGTGCCACAGTCGTTTACAAAGTCTCCCTTTAGCTGATAGGAGTACTTTTCTTGATATTAGCCATGACGAATCAGTAACTATTCTATTTTTATAAATCTTAAAAATATAAAACCAATGTGAAAAAAATCACATAGTGAATAAAAATATCACGTAGTTTGGTTTACCTGTCTCATATATCTCGGACTCGTTGTCTATGTAATGTTGACCACACAGCCTAAGTAAGACAAAGAAAATCGGGAAAGTTCTATGGAAAGCAAGTAAATTGATTAAACATGCTTGCAGACTATATGCCCAATGACTCCAGGGTGAAAAACAATAACTTTAGAAGATACAGATTGGCTTCCTGGTCAACAGTGATCCCCCTAGGGCTATGGAAAAATTGTTCCTCTCTTGCTCCAACCATTCTAAGGGGCTGCCATTCTAATTTGTCCAAGGTGTGGACACGAGACCCATGTTGGGTGTCTTAGTTCGGGCCACTATAGCAAAGTGGCATAGATTGGCTGGTTTATAAACAGCAGAAATTTACTTCTCACGGTTCTGGAGAGTGGAAGTCCAAGATCTGTGTACCAGTGTGGCTGGTTCTAGAGCCCTCTACTAGACTGCAGAATGGCTGGCTTCTCCTATCTTCACATGGCAAAAAAAAAGGATGAGAGATCTCTCTGGATACTTTTATAAGGGCACTAATCTCACTTATGAGGGCTCTACCCTCGTGACCTAATTACCTCCCAAAGGCCCCACCTTCTAATACCATCACACTGGGGGTTAGAATTTCAGCATATGAATTTGGGGGAGACATATACATTCAGTCCATTGCATTGGTCAAGTAAAGACCTCTCCTGGGAGTTTCTGAATTGAAACTTCAGATGAAGGTTACCCATATCTGTTACAGCCACGACCAGCCTCATGCAGCCGGTGGCTTAGAGAATAAATCCAGCAGGCAGAGAGATGCCTTGATGAGAGATAGTAGAGCAGAGGGATGGCGTCAGAACAGCATTTGAGGCCCTGATCTGAGTTCTTTCAGCCTCACTCCAACCCCATCTTCTCTGTAGTGTAGCATGTGCAGTCACTGCTCTCTCTTTTTCGCTTATGTTACTATGAATTGGTTTCATGTGAATGTCATGGAGTTCTGACTTGGTAGAGTGGAATTAAGTTTAGAGTTGAGACCCTGTAAAACTTATTCTTCTATTAATATAGCTGTATTAGTATACATTTCTGGAATCTAAACCGTGTCACTGTTGGCTCACAGCAAAGTAGGGGTTAACTAACACCCCCAGATATTTTTCGGATAAACTGCTCTCTAGTTCTATCTCTACCTTTCTGCAAAGGGCATTTAATTCAGTTGACTAGATGCAAGATTTTATCTTTATCTTTCTTAAATTCCATCTTGGTGATTTTAATAGCCCCGTATTCTAACGTAGGTAAAGTTCAAACATTGATTTTTGTCCACTATCATATCATCTTTCCCTTCTGAGTTTGTGTCATCTGCAAGTTTGATACATGTGTGTTTTACATCTTCAAACATGTATATCAGTAATACAAGTTTAAATGTTTAAAAAGTTGAGTGTTTTTGACCTTGCAGTTTCCCTTCTAGGTATGTATCTTCTCACATATGCATAAGGAGACTTGAAGGCTGTCCCATGCAGCGTTTTTATAGAGAAAAGTGGGAATAACCACAGTATCCAGTAATCGATAAATAAATGTGGTGCATTCAAGGAACTATATTACTACAAAAGAAATAAAAAGTTAAAAGGAGTGAAGTAGAGGGCTTCCCTGGTGGTGCAGTGGTTGAGAGTCCGCCTGCCGATGCAGAGGACTCGGGTTCGTGCCCCGGTCCGGGAAGACCCCACATACCGCGGAGCGGCTGGGCCCGTGAGCCGTGGCCTCTGAGCCTGCGCGTCCAGAGCCTGTGCTCCGCAATGGGAGAGGCCACAACAGTGAGAAGCCCACGTACCGCAAAAAAAAAAAAAAAAAAAGAAGTGAAGTAGAATGCTAAGTATAAACACTGATTGTTCTTAAAACATTGATGACAAAGGCAATGTGCAGAGTGGTATGTACAATGCAATATGATATTAAAACAAAATGTTACATGACAAAATGTTAAAAATGGTGAATTCTGGCAGTAGGAACATGGGTAATTATGATTGCTATAGACTGAATATTTGTGTCCCCCCAAAGTTTGTAAGTTAAATCCTAACCCCCAATGGGATGGTATTTGGAGGTGGGGCCTTTGGGAGGTGTTAGGTCATGAGGGCAGAGCCCTCAGGAATGGGACTGGTACCCTTATAAAAGAGACTCCAGCGTTCTCCCTTGCCTCTTTCAACCACGAGAGATTATAGCAAGAAGACAGCCCTCTATGAATCAGGAAGTGGGCTCTCATCAGGCACAGAATCTGCTAGCACCTTGATCTCAGATTTCCAGTCTCCAGCATTATAAAAATAAATGTTTGTTGTTTAAGTCACCTAGACTATGGTATTTTGTTATAGCAGCCTGAACGGAAAAAGACAATTTATACTTATATTATACTTGTGATTTTCTGCATTTAAAAATTTCTGAAGTATAGTCTTTGGCACTCCAATAGCAGCATCCATCAATGTGATTGACCTACTTAATAAACATACCAAGAAAGTAAATGAACGTGGTTTGACATGACAAGTTCAGTGGAGACTGGCTATTCTGATTCCCAATTTTCTTCTTGGGCATAGAGGAAGATTACATTTACCAATGTCCCCTGAAGTTGGGTCTGGGCCACATGACTGTATTCTGGTCAATGGGATATAGATCTGGCCATCAAACTCCCTGCATGATCCCCTATGCTCTCTCCTCCCTTCCATAGTGACAGTGAGGCCAAAGGATGAAAGGGATTACAAATCAGAAGACAGCCATCCAGGGCGGCTGCCCCTCCTGCATCAGACTATGATGTAAAGGACTGATAAACCTTAGTTGTGTTAAGTCACTGAGAAACAGGGGTTATAATTCAGTGGTTAGTGCTGCTTATCCTTTAGATGCACTAGCTAGTCTTCAAAGATTTATTTATTGAGAGAGTAATATTAAAAGAGTAAAGGAAAATAAAACAGATAACTTTCTACTAACCTAAATCAGCTTTTAATATTTTTCCCTTTTCCCTTTCCATTATAATCTGTAGACACACTTAGAGTTGTAATTAACTTGTTGCAAAATAACTTGGAATAATTATTCCCTAGGGACAACATTTTTTTTTTTTTTCCTGCGGTACACGGGCCTCTCACTGTTGTGGCCTCTCCCATTGCGGAGCACAGGCTCCGGACGCACAGGCTCAGCAGCCATGGCTCACGGGCCCAGCCGCTCCGCGGCATGTGGGATCTTCCCGGACCGGGGCACGAACCCGTGTCCCCTGCATCGGCAGGCGGACTCTCAACCACTGCGCCACCAGGGAAGCCTGGGACAACATTTTTGAAGAAATCTTTTTTCATTCTTTTGAGAGTTATTTTAATATACATTCTAAAGGTACAGAAATATTTAGTTTTTTCAAAATAATTATATCAATTTGCAATGCCATCAGCAGTTTTCCTGTGGTAGTACACATATTAGCTTTTAGCAATTTTGTTTTTTAAATGAAAATGGTTGTACCTTTTTGTATATTAAAAAAATATTACAGTCTCCTTTGGGAACTTCAGACAGTACAGAAAAGTTTGAAGAAAATAGTAAAAATCATCCATATGGCCACTATCCAATACTCTTTTCGCCCGTTGCGGAGCACAGGCTCCGGACGCGCAGGCTCAGCGGCCATGGCTCACGGGCCCAGCCACTCCGCGGCATGTGGGATCTTCCCGTACCGGGGCACGAACCCGTGTCCCCTGCATCGGCAGGCGGACTCTCAACCACTGCGCCACCAGGGAAGCCCTCCAATACTCTTTGATGACATTTTGGTGTAGAATCCCCAGTTATATGTGTGTGAACACACACACACAAATGTTAGTTATAAATCTCTATATAACCTACCTTAGCAATATATTATGGACATTTTTTATGCCAACAAATACAGATCTACATTATCATTTTAAATATGAATTGTACTGTTCAGAAGCCAGTAGCTATTGTGGCTATTTAAATTAAAATTCATTAAAACTGAATCAAATTAAATAACATGAAATATTCAGTTTTCTGTGACAATGCCACATGTCAAACGCTCAATAACCACATGTGGCTAGTGACTACTATATTGTACAATACAAATGCAGAACATTTCTATTAATACTGAAAAATCTGTACAGCACAATTATAGATTTATAAAGGTTTGCATAGGTTTATTGAACAAATCCTTTATTTTTGATATTGTTATCCCTAGTGTATTCTTTTTTATGTAAATGTTTCACAGCAAATCTTATACTTTAAGTGCAGTTTTTGGTTCTTATAATTTGATGATGTTTATTTTTTATGATGTTTTTCTTCCAGTTTTATTGAGATATAATTGCACCACTGTATAAGTTTAAGGTGGACAGCATAATTATTTGACTTACTTACATCATGAAATGATTGTCACAGTAAATTTATTGAACATCCATGATCTCGTATAGGTACAAAATTAAAGACATAGAAAAGAATTTTTTTGTGTGATGAGAACTCTTAGGATTTACCGTCTTAACAATATTCATATATAACACATGGCAGTGTTAATCTTTATCATGTTGTACATGACATCCCTAGGATTTATTTCTCTTATAACTGAAAGTGTGTACCTTTTGACCACCTTGATCCAATTTCTTTTCCCCCCAACCCTCCTGTCTCTGGTAACCACAAATCTAGTCTCTTTTTCTATGAATTTGTTTATTTTTGAAGTATAATTGATCTACAATACTATGTTGGTTCTTGTTACACAACACAGTGATTTGGTATTTCTATACATTTCAAAATGACACTGCAATAAATCTAGGTACACTATGTCACCCTACAAAAATATTATAGTTATTGACTACATTTACCACACTATACATTTCATACTCATGACCCATCTCTTTTGCAGCTGGAAGTTCTTTGTATCTATGAGTCTGTTTCTGTTATGTTTGTTCCTTTGTTTTGTTTTTTAGATTCCACATATAAGTGAAATCATGCAGTATTTGTTTTTCTCTGTCTGACACAGCATAATACCCTCTAGGTCCATTTGTGTTATTGCAAATGGCAAGATTTCATTCTTTTTTATGGCTAATAATCTATTGTATAGTCTACCACATCTTCTTTATCCATTCATTATTGATGAGCACTTGAGTTGCTTCTATATCTTGGCAATTGTAATAATGCTGCAGTGAATATAGGGATGCATATATCTTTTCAAATTAGTGTTTTTGCTTCCTTTGGATTAATACCCAAGAGTGGAATCACTGGATCATATGGTAGTTCTATTTTTAATTTTTGGGGGAATCTCAATGCTGTCTTCCATAGTGGTTATACCAATTTACATTCCCACCAACAGTGCACGAGGATTCCCTTTTCCCCACATCCTTACCAACACTTATTATCTGTTGTCTTTTGGATAACAGCCATTCTGACAGGTGTGAGGTGATCTCTCATTGTGGTTTTGATTTGCATTTCCCTGATGATCAGTGATGTAGGGCATCTTTTCAGGTGTCTGTTGGCCATCTGTATGTCTTCTTTGGAAAAATGTCTATTTGCATAGGTTTATTGAACAAATCCTCTATTTTTGATATTAAGTTATCCCTAATGTATCCTTTTCTCTATTCTAAACAATATTGCCAGGAACATTTTTATAACAATCTTTGGGCAGATCTGCGATTACTTTCTGAACTCTGAGATGGCGCCTAACGCCAACAATGAAGGCACATGCCAGTTTCATCTCTGACCCAGCTCTTACTACATTTATTTCCTGATTTTCTTTCTTTGACTTTGCTACCTCACTGTAAATCACATCTGGATTCTGTCTTAGTCCGTTTGGAATGCTCTACCAAAATACCATAGACTGGGTGGCTTAAACACGAACGTTTATTTCTCACAGTTTTGAAGACGGAGAAGTCTAAGATCAAGGTGCTAGCAGATTCTGCGTCTGATGACGGTCAGCTTCCTGGATCATAAATGGCTGTCTTCTTGCTGTAACCTCACATAGTCGAATGGGGTTAAGAGACATTTCTGTGGTCTTTTTTATGAGTACTTATCCCATTCATGAGGGTTGCATCCTTATGACCTAGTCACCTTCCGAAGGCCCCACTTCCAAATACCATCACGTTGGGGGTTAGGATTTAACGTATCAAAATTGCGGGGGGCGAAACACAAATATTCAGTCTAGAGCAGATGCTTTGTCATCTCATCTTTTAACTGTTGTTTCTCAGACCTATTTGACCTTTAATGTCGCTAGGTATAAAAAACAGCTATTGTCTACTTCCTGCTTTTTTCTGGAGATAAGTTTTCAAAAACATTCCCCTTATTTACTTTTTACTTCTGTGTAAGTCAGTAGAGGCTAAGTTGTGCTACAGTAACAAAAACCTCGACTTCTTAGTGGCTTAGTACAAGGTCTTATTTTTCACTCATGCTATACAGCAGGTGGCTGGGGCTCTGCTTCAAGTTATTCTTACACCAGGATATAAGGTGATGGGGGAGCCACCATCTGGAAGATTCCTGATAGAGGGAGAAAGAGGTTGGCAGATTCACACACTAATTCTTAAATTTTCCTCCCAGAAGTGGTACATATGACTTCCACTCACATTTCAATGATCAAAACAACTCACACCATCCTGCCTAATGCTAAAGGAGACGGGAAGTACATGTGCCTGGGAGAACAACCAGAAACACTCAGTAAAAACATTAATGATGCACCCAGTATTATTTCTATTTTACTAGTAACAACATTTTTGCAAAGGCATAATAAAATAGGGATGACATAATAATACCTAACATTTACCATGTGTCAAACATTTTCGTATTTTACATACTTATCTCACTTGATCGTCACAGTCTTCATTTCCTTCATGATGATTACCCTCATTTTATAAATGAGGCATAGAAAAAGCAAGTGTCTTGTCCAAGATTGCATGGTTAGAAAGTGGTTGAGCTAGGATTCTGATTCTAGAACATGCATGCTTAAATGCTTCCTACTTTGTGTTGTTTTTTAGATTCAGAGTGGGGGTTTTCTCCTTACTCATCTTTGAATGGGGGAAGTTCTATGCAGACCTGCTGTCCCTAAATAATGCACAGGTAAGCTTCCTTTTGTGGTTATTTGGGTGCTACCTGGTTTCTCCCCATAGAAACAAGCAGAAGGCTGGATGAAACAACATCATACGAACAGGTAAGTCTTTTTCAATCTAAAGAGGGAGAAAGGCCCCATGAGCCAAGGACATTGGAAACCTGGGTACTTTGCATAATTTTTCCCTGTTGAAACTACTGCAGAAGTGGTGGCTTCACAGAGCTGGGAGAGAACCAATTTCCTTGGGGAGAATTTTTCCAGTTATGTATTGAGCTCAGGCTTAGGGCAAAGGGACACTATTAGAAATAAGTTAAGAGAAAAGAATCTTTGGCCTATAGGTTTTTTGCTTGATGTGACTACAAATATATTCTCCCAAACAGCTGCCTTTCTTTGTCGTTTATAGTTGATTAATCCCCATCTCTCTCACAGTGTGCCTTTGCTTCTAAACCTTACTCCTTCAAATTGGGAGAATTTTCCCCCTCAAGCCTATAGTCATCTGACTAGTGTCACTATGAAGTTGCCAAATACGAGATAAATGGCTAGGAATGGCACAATGATTTCTCTTTCCTTAATTGCCAGTGGAGCTGTGGCCTGGCCCCAGCTATAGAGAAATTGACTCCAGGTGTGGCCATCTTCGTCCATCTGCTCATGACCTGCTCATGAGCATTATCATAATTTCCCTCTTTTCTTTCCTGCAAGTGCCTTAGAGGAAAGGTAGTTATTGCTTTTCACAGTTGGTACTGAAGCTGGCAGGCATTCCTCACTTTGGGTTCAGATGGGGTTGGCACCATTCCCTGCTTCACAGTGGGTGACTCTATGTTCCTACCCCTGCCCCATCTCCCTCCTCCACGGTCATTTCGGTGATTTTCCTTGGGGAGGAGTGGAGACTATGTTTATGTTGTCATCCTTCCTGTAAGTCTGTTTTCTATTTTTTCAAACTTTTTTTTTAAACTTAGCAGATGTTACAAAGTTGCTTAAATTTGCATTTCTTGATTACAAGTTAGCTTGAACATTTTCCCAGACATTTGTTTTCTATTTGTATTTTCTCTTGTGTATATTTTGTTTGTTTGAGACTTGATCATTTAGCTATTGGGGTCCTACGGGTAGTTACTAAAAATATATGTATGCATTCTGAGATCATTAAGGAATCGTTCCTTTCTGTCGTTTCTGATGGAAATATTTTCTTTTCAATTATGTTTCCTTTTCATTTTATGTACATTTTATAATGGCCTTTTGATCACAACTCACCAGAATTGTTTTCTTTCCTGATACGTTTACCTGTTTAGTGCCCGGCTCTTCTCCTTAGAATTCAGGCTCCTTGAGGGCACGGGCCCTGGGTGGCCTGCTTACCACTGACTCCCTAGTACCTAGAATATAGTGCCTGGCAGTATTAAATTAATAAATGTTTATTATATAAAAATATATTTGATTGCTTCAAATCTTTTGAAGTAACCATCTCTTCTTAATGGCATAAATCTTTATAAGCTGCTTTTTCCCAGATTATTTGATTAAATGAAAACATTTAGGTTTTTTAGTTTTACTGGAAGGTATCTTTTTTTCCTTCATACTATTATCTTAACCCCATATATTATGCTTTTTTCTTCTTGTTTTAGAAGTATTATAGGAAGTATTTTAATATCATATATTAAATTACTGTGTTCCATGGATTAACTTTTCTAATTTTGAAATATTACCATATGGGTTCCCTTATTATTGCTTAAAATAAGTTTTAAAACAAGTCTCGTAAATTTCATCTTTTGTCATGGTTCTTTTAAGAATATTCTTTAATGACAGTACTCTTGTTCTTTCTATTTAATTTTACAACCTTTGGGGGGTTATTACTGATGGCTTCTTATAATTACTACCATCTTTTCTAAATTCCGAGAAACTAGATATTTGTTAATTTGGTTGTGGGTTGGCATCAAACTTATATGTTATTTCCAGTATCCACCTTTCCCCACTTCTAAAACTCTAAATATTTCCCCATCTCTGACTTTTGAAGCCTCTTCCATTTTTTACAATTGATTGAATGTTAATAACAGTAGCTTTGAGATTGTACCTATGAGATTCTTTAGCATCCTATAATGTAGTTCTCTTTGTATTGTTGATTCAAATGTATTAAATGAATGAGGTGCATTTTAAATTGTCTTCATTGATATCTTAAGTTGTAATTTCCACCCCATATGCATTTCCACCCTTGTACTCTAAAAACTTGAACCATAGTTAAATCAGAAAACTAACTCATTCCTCTTTTGTATAATCTATGTAGCCATCCATTCACTTTCTCCATTCATTCAATCCAAAAAGTACTTACTTTCCAGGCTTTATCCTAGGCTCTGGGGGTTATGACCAAAATGGACATTGTCCTTTGATCTTATGTGAAACATTGAAACTTTTCTTTCCTCAGTCCCAAAAATAACTAGAAGAAGGAATAAAAAGGGATAAAAGAGAGAAAACCACTAGAGTTTTCTCATCTTCAGATTTCTAACCAGGACAGTAGAATTTTTAGAGACACATTTCAGTTGTCTTTCCCCCCCCCCCACAATTTTGTCACTTATCCCACAGTTAATCATCACAAGTGAGTAGCAATTTGTGGGCTTGATGAGCCTTTTCAGCCCCTCTGCCACATCTTGGATATATGTTCCAAGACCACAAACCTACACTTGGGTGGTCAGGTCTGAGCACCACAGAAGGAAGGGAATTGCCAACCACCTTGATTAGTCTCTTGCTTTTCTGAGGAACTAGCTGTGTTCTCCCTCAAAGGATGAACCTTTGAATTCTTCTTAGCAGTCGGTACAGGATGGTCTTCATCAGGAGTTTTGAAATTAATCTCCAAGAGAAAACTCTATTGTATTTTCTCCACTTATCTTTCCTTCAGTCTCTCATTCTTCTACTCTCCTAATCCTTACCATTCATTTCTCTGTTCCTTACTGGTGGGGACTGCTTTATTGCTTTCTGTTTGGGTTCTTTCTACCATTCCGTTTTAAGAATCTCTCACCCTCTCCTATAAGGGTAGTGTGGAAGGGCGTTCCCCAACCCTTTCATTCATTTTCTTCTCTAACAGATTATATAAATAGCAAATGCAGTTAAGTCTTCAACATGAACTTTGAAGGTCCCTAAAACAGTTTCTTTTTCATAGTTTTGCTGCTCAGATTAGTGAATTCTTCCCCTGCCCACTCCACTGTACCCATCCCCACCACAACACACAGACACACACACACACACACACAGACACAGACACACATATGTTGCCACGAGCTCTTTCTGTAAAAGCTACAAACAGAATTTAGAAAAATCAAGTTGTTTATCATGGAGGTTGTAAAGCTGAGAGAGACAAATACAGACTGGGCTTCTGGTGTACATAGGAGTTGATAATGGAAGTTAGAAGGAGGTTTAAGCTGTATAAAAATGACACCATCTAAGGGAGAGGCCAGATGAATCTGATACGCTTAAAAGGCCAAGGAGAGATTATTTTGATCATTGCCCCAGGGATGACTAAGCCTAAAAAATATTTGTACCAACTAAGTCACTCTGGAATCTGAGGCAGACCCACAACCAGAATAATTACCACTGGCCTGATCAACACGTCTCCTTTCTGTAGTCAAACTGTGTTCATCAATTCAACACTTTTTCATTTAGCATCTATAATGTACCAGACACTGTGCTGGGTTCTGAGGCTAGGGGAGACCAAAGAAACACCTGACCCCTCATATAGAAATCTTAAGGAGGTATCGAAATACTGAGGAGCAGATGATAATAAACTGGATAAGAAGGGCAATGATAAAGGAAGTGCAGGATGCTATACAAACCTAAGAGGGAGGCATCAAATCTACATTAGGTATGTTGGAGAAAGCTTTCTAGGAGGAAATGACTTCTGATCTAAAACCTGAAGGTGAAAAAGTCCTTAGCTAGTCAAAAGTGAGATGGCGATAAATTTGAGTGGTGGCCCTGGTTGAGGGAGCAGGGGACTATAGATATCATATACCATTCAGCTATATGATATTTGGGCCTCTATTTCATCATAAATAAGTTGAAACTGAGATCCACTTAAAATCTATTGTTTCTATCCAGCTCCATATTGGAATTATATTACCCTACAGACTAGAATACTCTGAGTCCAATGGCTGAGACTCTGTTCTCCCCAGACAGTGTTTGTCTGGGCACTGCCAACATTGGTCTTGATGACTTCCTTTTTTGTTTGTTTTCATAATTGGCCACCTTTCTCCCTTTCTGCATCCCCAATCCCAAGACTGACATACTCTCAAAGCTATGATAGTACATTCTAGTAGGTTACCGCAAAGTTCTAGAAGCAATCCTGCCTCCATCAAAGGTCTCTACATATGTGTGTTCTGACCAAGAGTTCTTATTGTGCAATCTGACTCTCAGAAGATCTATTTTTCTGTTGCTGGGAGTCACCTTATTGTGGCTTTCCATCTTCTTGTACTCCTAACTTACTGTTTACTGTCTTTTCAGTAGACAAAAGAGAGCACAAATTTAATTTGGAATCACAGAGATCTTCTACCCAAAGGACCACTGTCCAGTGATGGATGCTGTGCACCACTGAAGATATTCATTTATATTCAAATATTGTGATTATCTGTAAGAAATGGTACAAATGTGATTCCAGGAGTTGAGAGGAAATTGCTTCTGTTTTATTAAGATCCTTTAAACCTTAGACTCTTGCTTAAAACTAGAAGATAAGTCATCAGAAGATAAATGTAAGAGCTCATATAGTTCAATAGCACGCAGTCTCTGAAATGAAGATAAAAGTGTCAAGAACAAAAGATTATAAAGGCTATTGCTCTCATTGTATGGAAGGGGGAAAACGTATCTTTATGAGACTCCTGGCTCACTAATACTGCAGAAAAATCAGGTCATGCTGCACTTTAAAATCTCTTAGATGACCTTTCTGGCCTGTCAGAATTAGTGGAGAAATTTTTAATGATTCTCAGATCTATTGACGTTTTATGTGCTGAACTTTCTTGGAGAAATCAGGGGACAACATGCCATTATAAGTTTCAGTTCTACTTCTCTCTTACTGTCATAACTTTTGATCACACCTATTTTTTTCTTTGCCCTTTTTTTTTTTTTGAAATGAAATGCTTTAGAAAATGTCATCCTTGAGAGTTTTGGTTGATGTTTTCAGGGTTTGTCATTTTTGTTAGTCATCAGATGGCTCCGTGTCATTTATGTCAAAATATATGAAAGTAACTGAGCAAGAAATTTCATCGACTGATAATGTGGATCATTCATACACGAGGGTTTAGACCTCTCTGCCATAACATTTTTTAGAAGTAAGCTTTCCCTAACTTCCTATTTGCAGTCCCTGAGAATTAACTTGCTCCTTAAGAGTTACATGACTTGGGCTTCCCTGGTGGCGCACTGGTTGAGAGTCCACCTGCCGACGCAGGGGACGCGGGTTCGTGCCCCAGTCCAGGAAGATCCCACATGCCGCAGAGCGGCTGGGCCCGTGAGCCATGGCCGCTGAGCCTGCGCGTCCGGAGCCTGTGCTCTGCAACGGCAGAGGCCACAGCAGTGAGAGGCCCGCGTACCGCAAAAAAAAAAAAAAACAAAAAAGTTACATGACTTTTGACCTCTCTTCTGAGGGAAACAAAGAGTGTGGGTAACCACGAAATGGTCCTTTGGTTATGAACTCCTCCAGAGTTGACTGGCCAATGTTTGTGTAATAGATACACATGGCCTCAAACACTGTGGGTATATTGAGAGGTATCTGGGAAACGTAATGTACTTTAAATTACCAAGAAGTAATTTGATCTGAATAAGACAACTCCAAAGAGAGCTCATTATGTTTCACCAAAATGCAATTGCAAATTGTAATTGGATTTCTTTTTAAGATGAACAGCAAACCCAGGGAAGTGGTACATTTATCATTTTTGTCAATCCCTTTCTAGAACTTGAGCACTAGGGATGATGGCATACAGTGCCACCCCCTTAGGAACAGAGAATATTCTCTAACTCAGGTGGGGTAGGCAGACATGGCTGTTGCTCTTCCTGTACACAATAGCCATTAATGTGTTTTGAGCAGAGGAGGAATTATTCAGTGGACATTTTCAGAAGGTTAATCTGAGAGCAGTGCTTAGAGAAAATTGGGGGTAAGAAAAGAAATTTGAACGTGGTAGAATATGAGACTGTTGTATTATCCCAAACTTGTAATGTTGGGGGTCTGCACCTGGGAAGAGGTGGTGGGATTGGAATGGAAGATGCGAGTATGAGGAATAACTCAATGTGACTGCACCCAGAGCACTTAATAACTAGTTGCATATAGGAGATAGTGTGTAATGGCAATAACCCTGGTCTAAGCATCAGGAAGAATAAAGAGGTTTTCAGAGCAAGGTTGAGGCTTAGTTTTCTATTTTATGAAAGAAAGGAATTGAAGTACAATGATCTCCAATTCCTTTCCAGGCCTAACATTTTAAAATAGGAAGATTTTAAGGCATTACAACTTTGCCCCTCATCTCCATCAGGAGGCTTGACATCAGGAAGAGTAAAAGATACAGTTGCTGTTTGGTGTATCTCTGAATACCCACTGGCACTTGACCCCTAATAGATTCCTGGCTAAGCAAAACCCTCAGTTTTACAACCATATCACACTTGCTGATCCCTCTCCAGAGTCAAAGATCATCTGTCTTAGATGTACTATGGTAGATGGCGTTTCATAAACTAATTTAGCAGTAAGGAATAAATAGCCTATAATGGCTAAAGCATTTTCTTTGGTTGGAGATGATCATATTTAATCTTTGTATAGTTGGCCCAATTTTCAGAAATACATTTCATGTAGACTTCTTGGAAACACTGTGAGGCACATTGATGTTGGGGGTGTCAGCATGTCTGTTTTACAGATGAGGAAACTGAGATTTGGGGCAGTTAAGGAGGTTGCACCCCCCCCCCCCACGGGGGTGACACTGTGTGCCATCATCCCTAGTGCTCAAGTTCTAGAAAGGGATTGACAAAAAAGATTACCCAGCTACTAAGTGGCAGAGACAGACTTTCTTACTCCAAGTCCATTGCACTTTCCATTCTGTTAGCATATTTCTTACTCCAAGTCCATTGCACTTTCCGTTCTGTTAGCATATTCATGGACATTTTAAGTCCCTGGGCAAGAATATAAAGAAGTATTTTTGGTCCAGGGACATTTGAAACCGTCCAATGATCACCATTTGGTCTATTTTTTCTACTTTCAAATATAATCCCTGCAACTATCTCATTTGGAATAGTTCCAATAACATTCTATTTAGTAATCCATAGCAATAACGATCATAATCACACTTTCTCCCTGACCATCCCAAAGAACCTTTAGTGTATTAATGCTGTTAATTAATCTTCATGACATCTTAGCAAATGAAGCAGATTGCAGGTAGGATGTCCCACTTGGCTGACTGGGAAGCTGAGGTAGAAAGCAAGGTTAGAGAGTTGCCTCAAGGTGAGAATAAATCAGCAGAGTTGGTGAGCCAAGGATAGCCTTTTTACAGCTGAAGCTTCAAAGTCTATTGGGAAGGGGCTTGTGCTATTTATTCCTCTTAGAAGATTACTGTTCAGGCACCAGAAAAAATTGCCATTTTAAAGCCAAGCTTTTCTTTGCTTAGTTATTTTTCAGTGCTTTTGAATTAGCTGTTCTCTTCCTTTGGGGTCCCCACCTTTTTGCAACTGAGGCGACTTCATCTTTCTCTCTTCTGGGATAACATGCCTAGTTGTCCTGCAGATGACAGTCTCCTTTACCCCTGCAGTGTCACCTCCCCCTTACCTTCTCTGAGACCGGAGCACTCCACTTTTCAATGGTTTCCCGGGAATTTGCCCCACGGGTCTCCCTTTCTCTCTTCAGGGACCTGGGATGGAGTCTTGTCTTTGCAGCACCCACGTCTCCATTGGGAGGAAGAGTGTTTGTTTCTGATGTTGTATTTCAATATTTTACTTTCGTCAGAGAGAAGATTGAGTGACTTCGTCTCTCTGTGTTAAAAATGATGATTGTGTCCATGACCATGTGCTCCGTCCAAGCTCTGTGTGGTTTCTGTAGTTACTGAAGCCCTGGGGATGGGCTGGGGAGCAATGACTGATTGCCCTGTGGCAAAGCTAAGGAGGAGAGTGTTGTTTCTCTGTGGCAGGGAGTCTGGTTACACTGGGGGAAAGGGAATGGGATTCCTGTAGGCTGACAGGAAGACCACAGCTATCTGTGGGAAAAGGCATGATTATGTTGCTCTGTTGTTGGGAAATGTGGTCGCCTTTAACCTTGAGCCAAACCAGAGAATCCTGCTTTGATTTACTTTAACACTGTATTTATACTCCCCGCAATAATTAACCATGTTTCGAACATCATCAGGATGTGAGTTATCAAAATAATATCACTCTGATGATAAAAGTGTCTTTAAAAGCCTAAGCCACTTAGCTCAGCAAAGATAAAAAAAGCCAAACAAAGCCCACGCCAAAACATTACCAAAATATTGGCTGTACATCTTTTCAAAATCATTGTCTGTGACGTTTTCTTAAAAGCATCACAAGATCCAGACAGGTAGTACAGGCATGGGAAAGAGCCTCTAAGTAAGCTTTTTTACAAAGTATTTGCTCAATACTTATCTTCTGTGACTGGAGACAAATGAAATGGCAGAGGAGAAGATTAAAATGCTGGCAGAGTTCTAGCAGCTTCAAGGCCGGGAAGGGAAATAAATGCTATACATGTTGCCACCTGCCATTCTCAAGTTCGTGGCAGACATCACCAATGGATCACATCACTCTTCCCTGTTGAGTCTGTTCTCAGTTAACAGTCTTTCTCATCATGGCACTGAACGTAGTAGCCACGATCAAACTTTAGGACTTGGTTCCGCAGCTGAAAACCTTTTACCTTCCCTGTTTTAGAGCAAGTTGACTTACCCTGCTTTCCTCCAGAGTAAAACCAAAGGTACAGAGAAACTGGGCACGTGTGGTGGGCGGGGTGGATTGCTGTTGATATAATTAAGGTATTTTCCAAGAGAGTTAGGCTAATCTGAAGTCTGCAGCTGTGGTCGAATTAGCTCCAAATTTAGGACACTTAAAATACTGCATCACTAATGAAAGAAATACAACTTAAAACACCAGTGTTTTACCTTTTGAATTAAAATTTGATAATACAAGGAGTTTGGGGAAGAATTGTGGAAACATGTAACCTCATTCACCTTGGAAAGTATAGATTGATACCGTAATTAGGAGGGCAATTTAGAAGTATCCGCCCCCAAATTAAATGCATATACCATTTGTCCCAGTAATTCAACATCTACAGATGTTTCCACAAGTATTTAAGGATACGTACTTAAAGGATATGCAGGATTTTGTAATACACTGATTGCAAAATAATTTAAAAATTAAAAATAAAGGTTACAGGCTTCCCTGGTGGCGCAGTGGTTGAGAGTCCGCCTGCCGATGCAGGGGACACGGGTTCGTGCCCCGGTCCGGGAAGATCCCACGTGCCGCGGAGCGGCTGGGCCCGTGAGCCATGGCCGCTGAGCCTGCGCGTCCGGAGCCTGTGCTCTGCAACGGGAGAGGCCACAACAGTGAGAGGCCCACTTACCGCAAAAAATAAATAAATAAAGGTTACGATCTATATATTTCTCATAGAATACTCTGCAGGCATTCAGAAGAATGGGATAGGTACAAAGTGGTAAATGGCATTGTTTCTTTGCAATTATTCAGTTCCTTCTCTTCCTAGCTATATTTCTTTGCCCCCTTGTCTTCATGCTTGGTCAGATAACATACCTTGCCCATGGGATGTGGATGGGCATGATATTTCCCACATTCTAAAATGTGATTGCCTAGCTTGGCTGGGACTCTTTAGCTCCAACTCTCTATCACATGAGCATAATGTCACATAGTGGCTATTTTATCAGCTTGGGTGCCAAAATGAGAAAATTAGTTGAACAGAACTTATTAGAGCAGAGCCAGATGAACCCAACTAAGTCAAGCCGAGCCCAAGAACCACAGCCGATCTACTACTCTCATGTAACATAAGCAATAAATAAATATTTGTTGTAAGCCACTGAGATCTTGAGGTTGTTTGTTTGTTATACAGCATTACTGCAGCAAAACCTGCCCAATATATCTAATGTAGAAAAAAATGTCAGGGATTTGCTAACATTTTGAAAAAATGAAAAGAGTTACTTACATAACAATATAATCAATATGATTGGCATTTAAAATTATCTATCGGGCTTCCCTGGTGGCGCAGTGGTTGAGAGTCCGCCTGCCGATGCAGGGGACACGGGTTCGTGCCCCAGTCCGGGAAGATCCCACGTGCCACGGAGCGGCTGGGCCCGTGAGCCATGACGCTGAGCCTGCGCGTCCGGAGCCTGTGCTCTGCAACGGGAGAGGCCACAACAGTGAGAGCCCCGCATACCACAAAAAATAATAATAAATAAATAAATAAATAAGAATAAAATTATCTATCAGTCGATCTATCCATCCATCCATCCATCTTTCCTTGTATATATGTAAAAAATATCTGAAAAGATATGTAGAGAACTATTAGCCATAGGTACCTCTGGCTGCGGGCAGGAGGAATAGAGAGAAGAGGAACTTAGTATTTAATTCATGTTTTAACTATTTGAATTTTTTACCAAAATGGGTTACTTTAATAATAAAAATATCGAGAAAAGTTTTCATTTTTAGTATTTTCTATTTCAGGTATTTGCTCTAATTTTGAGCATTGCTTTTATTGTGTCATTATACCTTTAAAATACTGTGAGTTCTGGTGGAAAAAGAAAACCCACAAGAAATGCCCAAGCGCTGATAAACAAATCACAAATGTGTTCTGTATCCATTCAACAATACGTAACTAACTTGTGACCTAACCTCAGAGATTAGTCCCGAAAACTAAGGAGGTCAGTGGAGAAGCATGGGGAAAGGTGGCAGTGATGAGTTGCTACATGGGTTTGTGTTCCTTTGTGACCAAGACAAAGGCAAATACTGAGAAATCTGAAGGCAGAGTGGCAAATGCTTTCTCTCTCTCTCTCTCTCTCTCTCTCTCTCTCTCTCTCTCTCTCTCAAGGCTAGAATTGACTTTCCCTGTGAAAAGCAAGGAATCATATTCATAGCATGTTTAACATTTTTTTCTAACTTAAAAAATTATGAAAAAGGCTGATCCCAGATAAAACTGAGAAGTAATTCTTTCCCTGTTCTGTCACAGGCCAAGAAAACCAGTCTTTCCTTTTGTCCTATTCCTTTGTGATTCATTTGTGGGAAAAACAAAGATCTCTTTCCCCTTGAGGCCATTGTCCCACTGTTTCCTCTTAGAATATCCCTCGGGCACCTTTACCTTTCACCTCACTAATTCCTGGTGGCCTTCATGGCTCAGATGTCACCTCATTTAGACACCTGCTGTGTCCCCCAAGGCCGGGAGTTGCCCTCCTGTGTGTCCCAGTATTACTGTATCTGTAACAGAAGTATGGAACTGTCATGTTCTGCTGTCGGTGCCCATTTATTTGTCCTTCTCACCCATTAAGCTCTTTAAGGACAGGCACGGTGGCTTATTTATCATCATATCCCTAGTAACCCATCCTGTGCTTGGAGTGTAATAGGTGCTCAATAAATATTTGTTTACTTGATTAAAAAAAGAGTGCTGATTCAGTAAAGTAATCTGTACCCAGATGTTAATGTCTTGCCCTTTAGGAATGTTTGCCTTTTAATAGAAAAGGGCAGGCAGGAATTTTAGATTCTTCTATTAACAGGCTGGTAGAGGACCTATTTTTTCCAGAGGAGTCTTCTGATTCCTAGGGCGACCAAGTGTGTCTGCATTTGGCTGGAGCTGAGGAATTTCTCAGGGTGTGGGACTTTCACTGCTAATATGGGGATAGTCTCGGGCAAATTGGGATGACTAATCGCTCCACTCTTCGATCAATCACATTAGAATTGCCAGGTCTTCTTATACACAGATCAAGGCAAGCTGTACCATCCTCCTCTCAGAAAGAATACCACCATTAATATGTTATTGCCAATATTTCCATTTCTCCTACCACTCAGGGATCATTGCATCTTCATTGATAAAACTCGTATGGTTTCTCAATGGACACATAAAAGATATAGATTAAAACCTTCCATCCTTTCCTGCTGTGTCCACAGAAGGTTGTCAGCCAGCGTGAGGAATTTATTAAGAGATTAAGTACTTAGAGGGCAGGGACTATGGCTGTTTTTATAGTGACAGGAATAGTACTGAACCCGTGTTCATTTCTTATCAGAGCCTTTTCTTGCCTGTAGTGGTGATGAGAGAGCAAAGGGTCTCAAGATTATTAGGCATACCTTGAGTTACCACAAGTTATTCAGTCTGGCTAAGAGTCAAGACCCTTATGCAAACACATCTCAAGTAATCCTCCAAGGAATGTCTGTATGCTGGAGCTAAACAGACAAGCTCTTGTCTTAGTCTGCAAGTTTCTACCAGAAGTTGAACTGCTTTTGCCCCAAAAGTAGAGGGTTGGCTAAGGCAGCTGGTGGGCACAGCTGTGAAATACAGGGATTTCCAAGTCCAGACTCTGTCAAGAAATCAGCTCTCTTACTGGCAGCTGTGCTCCAGCTGTGATGAAACACAAAGGGCTCCCCCAGAAGACAGCTGAGACCGAACCAGACCCCTGCTCCCAACTGCTCGGTCTTCTTCAGAACACTGTAGAAGCATCAGTTTACACCAAGTAGGGATGTTCTCGAAACTGTGGCTTGGCCAACCTTTGACCTCTCCACAGCCTTTCTCTCTTCTCTGTGTTTTCCTCTGGAACTTGTGTTCTGGACCAGTTAGAGACCTGGGTGAAAAGGGACAGAAAGATAGTTCAGAAAGAGCAGTGTCTTGACCATCTACTCGGTCAGCAAATATTAGTGAGCACATACTATTAATTGTGGTTCTCTGTGGCAGTGGACACATGATAGGCAGTTCGATCTATCACCTTTCTCACTTCTGTCCACTGAGTGAGGCTCTTAAGCATCCTTGGGAAGAACACCAAGGTGGTGTGTTTCTAGGTGGAAGTACATTCTACAAAAGGGATGCATTCAAAACACTGTTTTAAAGATAACATGTTGACAGGATGATTATTAAAACTGTGATAATAAGATGTTAGAAGAAGCAGTATAAATGGAAGATAGTGAAACAGCAGGAGGCGAAGGGAAGGACATTAAGGACTGACTGTATAGCCCATCCCTTCCTCCTTTCCCTACGTTATAACCTGGATAAGCCTCTTATTCCAGGGATGCTTATGATGCCTGCCTTTGTTTGCTTCTCCTGTAGCTCTTGGGTAGAGATGACCCCTTAGAATGGGAGTGATAACTAACCATGAATGGTATCATGGCAAGCAACATCTGTCCCCACAGTAAGAGAAAAAGGAATATCTCCTGTGCTAGCTACTATTGCTAAGTAACAAACCACCCCAAAACTTAGTGGCATAAGACAACTTTTCTTTTTTCTTTTTTTTAACTTTTTATTTTATATTGGAGAATAGCTGACTAACAGTGTTGTGATAATTTCAGGGGCACAGCGAAGGGACTTAGCCATACACATGCAACAACCTTTCTTTTTGCTCACAGATTCTGTAGGTCAGGAATTAGGACCAGTCAAAGCAGGGTGGCTTGTTTCTGCTCCATTATGTCTGGTACCTCAGTTGGGGAGACCTAAAGACTGGGAGGGATATAGATGGAGGCTGGAATCATCTGGCAGCATCTTTACTTACATCTTTAGAGGTTGATGCTGGCTGTCGATAAGACCTCAGCTGAGCTGTTGGCTGGGGCACTTACATATGATCACTTCTCCACGTGGTCTTCTTGGCATGCAGTAGTTTGGGTCTCCTTGCCACGTGGTGTCTGGTTTCCAAGACTGAGTGTTCCAAGACAGCAGGAGTGCATGACATTTTTGATCTACCCTTGGAGGTCACTTCTGTCCTATCCTATTGCTTGAGGCAATTACAAAGTTCTATTCAAGCTCTCAAGGTGGAGGATACTTGACGAGGGAAATTTTAAGATCACATTGTAAGATGAGCATGTTAGATGGTAGGTATTATTGTCATCTTTGGAAAATATTATCTGTCACATCCTCCTAAGTTAAAAGTTGGAGAAAAGTGGTTAGAAGTTAGGCAAGGCTGGGGGACTGGAAGTCATGATTTCTTTCTTTGAAAATTCTTCTTACTTTCTGAATATGCTCTGCTGATTGAGCCTCCATATCTCCGCCTTTGAAGATCACCCCACCATGAAGGCAATTCCCCGTCTTTTTTGTCAGACATACTTTGATTTAACGTTCCAGACACAATTCTATTGGTAACTCATTGGTAAAATCTTCCCTGGTGAACCAAGATGTAATTAAATCACACATTTCTCTGTGCTCCAAACAATAACTAATATGTAATGAGCACTTTTCTATGTACCAGGCACAGTTCCAAGTAACTTAACATAGTTTAAATAACTTACTCTTCACAGCAAGCCTGTAAGGTAAAGAACATTATTATTATTTTAACTTTATGGGTAAAGAAACTGAGGCACAAAGGATTAAATAACTTGGCTTAAGGGCATACAGCTTAAAAGTGGTAGAGCCGGGGGCTTCCCTGGTGGCGCAGTGGTTGAGAGTCTGCCTGCCGATGCAGGGGACACGGGTTCGTGCCCCAGTCCGGGAGGATCCCGCATGCCACGGATCGGCTGTGTCCGTGAGCCGCTGAGCCTGTGCGTCCAGAGCCTGTGTTCCATAACGGGAGAGGCCACAACAATGAGAGGCCTGCGTGCCACAAAAAAAAAGTGGTAGAGCCAAGATTGAAGGCAGAGCCAGACAGTATGCCACATCTAGAGGGACTATTGGGAGAAAGACTTCCAAATGGTGTTTATAGAAAATATCTACTAAGTAATTTGCCCAAAGAGTGTAGGGAGGAAGTGGAACAAAATTCCTGACACTTTGGTCAACTCAGTCTTTCAGGTAACCTTAGACACCTACTCCCTCCGATGAATTTTAAAAAAAACCAATTAAGATCAGACGTTGAAGTACTTATGGGAAAAATTTGCCAGCAATGTAAACCAACTTTTAAAAGAGGGGCATATAGGAAGTCTGAAAACACACAATTTAAAAATCATTATTTCATAAATGTTTCTGTGAGGCCGGGGAAGGGGTAAGGATGTGTTTGTCTCTTTTCTCCTCGTGGAAGAGAAGCAGAATTTTAAATAGCCCCTCTTCCCCAGCTTGGCGGTGCTCTGACTTCAGAGGGTGCCTCTAATTGCTCAGAAGCACAGCCTTCCCGCCTTGAGAAACTGGGGAATGATTTAGGTGCTTTGTTGTTTCTTTGCAGCCTTCCCGACCCTCCCTACCATCCTTCCACCCCACACACATCTGTGCGTTCACTAAGCATGCACGTGGGTTTGCCTGACCTCAGGCTCCAGGCACCTTTTTTTGAAGAGTTTCTAAGTGAAAGGAGCAAGGGGCGTTCCAGTGTCATTGGGCCATTCTTAATTTTTCTTGAGAGAAAACAATGTTAACTGTATAGTCTGATTACATGGGTAGTTAGCATCAAATATGCATATGTCTGGTTTGTTTGGAGAGCGTTAGTCCTCAAGATGCCAGGGATCGCAGAAGCCCCAGGGAGGAGAAAATTCAAACTTCTCAGATGCACAGATTTCATTCAGAAGTAATCCTAGACTTTTATTTCTTGTAAGAGGCTTTCCAAAGCCTGCCTCGTCCCATTTCTTCTGCTGTCCTTACTGGTACCACTGCCACATTCCTGGCCTTCCGCTCCGACATATAAGTGAGGCTATGGGAAGCCATGAATTGCATCTAACTTTGGAAACCCAACACCCACTCTCTGTCTGAGGTCTGCGAAGTGATCCAGTACCCAAGAGGCAGGTAGAATGATTACCTGCATCCATGCTGGAGGAGGGCATCAAGAGGACGTGCGAGCCATTGACACTGGAGCTAGACCTGGGCAAGCAACCTGAGGTTCCTCACCCACTCCCCTGTTCTCGGAATGTCTGTTCTGCCAGCAGTTCCCACAGTGGGAGCTGTTCCGAGGATGTAACCTTGAGAGAGTAAGGTGTTGTTGAAACCATATGGACGGTACATGTGACTGAACCCAGTTAAGGCCGCTATATAAACTTTCAAGATTCTGCTGGGCAGGCACAAACATCTATTCATCTTGTGGTGCCCAAGACAAGCCTTGTATGTGAGTTCCCTTGCTTATTAAGACTGCCACCTACCAATCCGGACTGGCCTCTTTCTTCAGTCTTTCCTTGCCCTCTGTGTATGGGGCCAGTTTGTGAACCTACAACTCCATGTGACCAATTTACTCTCCTTCCCCGCAAGCCCAAGGTTCCCAGCACGGTGCTCATCTGAATACCACACTAGTACCCTCCAATTCATTTTTTTATAGCCCCAATTTCTACTATTTGCCTGTGATTGAACGGTGGAAGTTTGTAGAAATCAGGCTTCTACACAACTGTGGGGTTTTGAGACAGAATATGTAAGACATCAAGATTTACAGAATTTTTTTTTTTTTTTTTTTTGCGGTACGCGGGCCTCTCACTGTTGTGGCCTCTCCCGTTGCGGAGCACAGGCTCCGGACGCGCAAGCTCAGTGGCCATGGCTCACGGGCCCAGCCGCTCCGCAGCATGTGGGATCTTCCCGGACCGGGGCACGAACCCGCGTCCCCTGCATCGGCAGGCGGACTCTCAACCACTGCGCCACCAGGGAAGCCCCCAGAATTTGCATTAAGTATTCCCTGAGGGAACTGTTAGCCTTCAACAGTGATGTATAGAGACCAGCATTTTCTTCTTGATGAGTTTCAGTCCAACATAGCTGTGTCTTAGCCATTTCCGTATGCTCCCTTTCTGGGTCTTTGTGAATTGATTGATTGATTGGAAATTTGTTCTTTGGTCCAAATCTCATCAATGTACTTTTGTTTCCTGTCTTAATTTTTTTTGCTATTCTTTTGAACCTCAAGAAGAATTTCAGATATGTCATATTGACTCTGCCTGTGGCTACTTGGTGCTCAACTCAATCCAAAGATCAGGTTTTAGAAAAGGGACACACGGCAAGAAATGTAAATTGCTGTACTCTGCTCCTCAGCCATCAAACATCCTTTGTTAACATTCTAATTTTCCACTAAATGAGCTATTGTTGCTACAGGTCAGTGGCCCCACTACAGAATTTGTAGGACAATAAACAAAGTGTAAAATATATGTAATGAGGACTGCCTCTAATTTCCCTTTAATTGCACATTGAATTATAGCCAGCACGACCCTGACACCGGCATTACTTCCTCAATACATAGCCTTGATGTAGAGCAAATTTTTCTTGTATGACAGGTTTATTTCTTTGCTGAAGGACTGTTTAAGGGGTATTTCATTGTATGTTGCAAAGATGTAATTGGGCTCAGGCTGGTTTAGTCACTTAATAGGTATGATCATAATGATATGTCACTTTTTAGTATATGGGCTGCTCACTCCTTTGCAGGTTGATTGCTTTATCTAGGAGACATCAAATGGAGTCCCTACAAAATAATACCTGTGGGAAGATGAGCTGCAGATTTATATCTCCCTTTAAGTTCAGGGCTTTGGTATGTTCGGAGAAGAATGGCAGCTTCATATCCAATAAGGCTGAAAAAAGAAAGGTAGTGAAATCTGCAAATAAAATTTTTATCACTTAATATTTAAAGTGTATTTTTCTTGAATGGCAGGGAAAATCTGCAGAGGTATTGACTACTCACCAACTGACCATTGGACACAAAAGCTGTGAGGTGCTTTGAGATTAAGTTCCCAGAAGAACATTTATGGTGCTAGGTGATATCACCTGCAGCATATCAATTAATCCAAAATTATTTTTTATTTTATCTTTTGTACCTCCAACCATAATCCTAACTTCTAATCCATGTTGAGTACTGTTCTTCTTATCCTATTTTTTGTGTTTCCATTTGCTTTCTTAACTGTTATGTTGAACCCAAGCTGTATTCATCATAAAATTCAGAAATATCAACGTAAGTATTGAAGATGGGTAGATTCGAGAGAAGGAAAGATGTGGAAGGTTGGAAGGGACAGGTGATTCTGGGCATAGCACAGTAGGACTCAGTGAAGAAATCCCCAGCAGTGATCTGATCTGAGGGGACACTGGCTTAGGTGATGGCAAAGTGGCATTGTTAGAACAAGCATAGCTATAGTAACATTGGTGGTGACAGGAACGTGTCTGGCTGTGGTCATCGGTGGCTGCTTCAGTGACCTTGTTGCTCCATCTATATATTCAGCGGTAACAGCAACAGCAGCAGAGCCTTTGTCAGACAAAAGCAGTTGCCATGATGTCTTCAGGGGGTACCAATGACATGATTGGCAGTTCTAGTGTCAGGAGCTACTGAAGATGTCACCATAGCAGCTAAAGAAAGTCGGAGGCGGGGGGGGGGGGGGGGCGGGGGGCGGGGCGGCGATGGAGAGCTGAAACACTGCAGTCTCCAATTAAACTAGTGTTCCAAGGAAGGCACCTGCTGTGGATTACCAGTGGCTGAGCGTCAGGTATGGGGTGAAGAGGCTATTTTTCCAGGAGAGTTGATAGGAGTAAAGTCAGAGAAGACTAGTATGTATCTTGTAAGAATTGTTGTATTAAATGCAATAGTAAGGTGTAAAGCAGCTAAAACAATGCCTGGCACATATTACAGCTTAGCTAATTTTATTAATATAGTCCAGTAATAATATTATTATTAGAGCTCCCGCTAGTTAAGCACTTATATCAGGTCTAGGGCTGAACGTAGGTCTTTATCTGTGTGACATAGACAGCATTTTTATGCCACAACTTGAGTTTATATGCTGTTATAGACTGAGTTGTACCCTCCCCCTCTTCCTCCAAATCCACATGTTGAGGCCCTAACTTCCGACAGAACTGTATTTGGAGATGGGGCTTTTAAGGAGGTAATTGGCTGAATGAGGTCATAAGGGTGAGGCCTTAATCTGATAGGACTGATGTCCTTACAAGAAGAAGAGACACCAGAGTTCTCTCTCTGCTCACACAGAGAAAAGCCCATGTGAGGACACAGTGAGAAGGGGCCGTCTACAAGCCAAGGAGAGAGGTCTCACTAGAAACCAACCCTGTTGGTACCTTGATCTTCAAGCCTCCAGAACTGTGAGAAAACCAGCTTCTGTTGTTTAAGCCACCTAGTCGATGGTATTCTGTTGTGGCAGCCTGAGCAGACATAAAAACCAACCCTTCCCCCAAATCCTTTATTTTCCATAATTCAATCGATTTTCTGTGACTTTACTTGCTCGCCTACCCCAATGATGGGAAGAACACTTGATCCTGCCAATGAAAGTTTTCTCCGCTTTCTGGTTTAAAACAAACTGTTTGGATAGTTACTCTCTCTATTCTGCTTCCCCAAGATGGCATCTGGGAGCAGACAGACACTTTTTTTTTTTAAACCTGAGGGCTTTTTTTTTTTTTTGAAGTAGAGTTGATTTACAGTGTTGTGTTAATTACTGCTGTTCAGCAAAGTGATTCAGTTATACATATATAGACATTCTTCGTTTTTTTTTTTTTTTAATTTATTTATTCATTTATTTATTTTTGGCTGTGTTGGGTCTTCGTTTCTGTGCAAGGGCTTTCTCTAGTTGTGGCAATCGGGGGCCACTCTTCATCGCGGTGCGCGGGCCTCTCACTGTCGCGGCCTCTCTTGCTGCGGAGCACAGGCTCCAGACGCGCAGAGCTCAGTATTTGTAGCTCACGGGCCCAGCTGCTCCGTGGCACGTGGGATCTTCCCAGACCAGGGCTTGAACCCGTGTCCCCTGCATTGGTAGGCAGACTCTCAACCACTGCGCCACCAGGGAAGCCCCATTCTTCGTTTTTAAATGTTTATTTTGATTTAATCCAGTTTCTAAACTGAGTCATGTGATATGTTGTCATCTTTTTCTTAAGATTTATTTTTTATTTATTTATTTTATTCATTTTTGTCTGTATCGGGTCTTTGTTGTGGCACGCGGGATTTTCGCTGAGGTATGTGGGATCTTTCGTTGCGGCGCGCGAGGGCTTCTCTCTAGTTGTGGCGGGGGGGATTTCTCTTCTCTAGTTGTGACGCGTGGGTTCCAGAGTGCTTGGGCTTTGTAGTCTGTGTCATGTAGGCTCTCTAGTTGAGGTGCAGGAGCTCAGTAGTTGTGGCATGTGGGCTTAGTTGCCCCGTGGCATGTGGGGTCTTAGTTCCCTGACCGGGGATCGAACCCGCGTCCCCTGCATTGGAAGGTGGATTCTTTACCACAGGGCCACCAGGGCAGTCCCTATACATTCTTTTTTTAATATTATTTCCCATTATGGTTTCTCATAGGATACTAAATACAATTCTCTGTGCTATACAATAGGATCTTGTTGTTTATCCATTCTATACATAAAAATTTACTTCTGCTAACCCCAACCTCCAACTCCATCCCTCCCACCCCCTTGGTAACCACCAGTCTGTTCTCTATGTTTGTGAGTCTGTTTCTGTTTCATAGATAGGTTCATTTGTGTCATATTTTAGATTCCACATATAAGTGATATAATATGGTATTTGTCTTTCTCTTTCTGACTTACTTCACTTAGTATGATAATCTCTAGTGGCATCCATGTTGCCGCAAATGGCATTATTTCATTCTTTTTTATGGCTGAGTAGTATTCCATTGTATATATGTACCACACCTTCTTTATCCATTCATCTCTCAATGAACATTTAGCTTGTTTTCATGTCTTGCTAATTGTGAATAGTGCTGCTATGAACGTAGGGCTGCATGTATCTTTTTAAATTATAGTTTTGTCTGGGTATATGCCCAGGAGTGGGATTGCTGGATCATATAGTAACTCTAGTTTTAGTTTTCTGAGGAACCTCCATACTGTTTTCCACATGGCTGCACTAACTTACATTCCCACCAGCAGCAACTCTTACTTCTTCTTCAGGTGTTGGGGCAAGAGGTCCTTCTGGTCTTCTCCTGGGTGGGGGTCTGTGCTGTGTGCACTGCTGAAGTGTGTGCGGTGGAGTAACTTGTTTGTATGTCACAGTTAGGGCCTGGTGATTCCCCCCACGGTGGACTTGGGTCTCACCTTAGCTATCCCTGGGGCTGCTGGTCCTTAGGGGCTGGCTGAGACTCCTGTCCCATCACTAGGTCTGCTGGGAACGTCAGATCCCCCCGCAGACCTTGGGAATGGGGTGGGGGCAGGGTTGTGGGCAGAGGCTGGGAGAATTGTCTCTCAAGCACTTTCACCTGGTGCTTTCCTAGGTCATTTCTACTCCAACATCTAGACGCCATGTTGGTCTTGCTGCCGTATAAATTCAGGTCATCTCTAAAACCATGAGCTCTGGGGAGGCAGGGAATAAGAATGTTGCTTTGTATCCCTTGACTCGAACTAAAGGCTTTATATTCCCCCAACATTAACCTCAGACGGCCAGGGAAATGAGCTCACTTATATCGGTCCTCCAGCTTTTCTTCTCCCGTTCTCAGGCTCTATCTGCTCATTTTCCATTTCAACTCCAGTGACAGAAACGGCCCTTCAGTCCAGTCCTCTCCCTTTCCCACCTCAAGGCTTGCGCTAAAACCCTGGGCTCTGGTCTTTCTAGCTTTGGCTCTCGATTTATAAAGCTCAGCTTTCGGAGTTCAAAGAAAACACCTCATCAAAACCCTGGATTCTGAAAAGTAAAGGCACTTGTCTTTAGCCTGTTGTCCTACAGTGGACAACAACAAGAAATCTGTATTTTAAAGCTTAAAGCCAAGTAATGACTTATTTGATCTAGGAGAGTCCACCTTCCCCCTGAAATATTGACTGTCTCAAGGGTGACAGGGAAATGAGCAATAATTAAGGGTTTAAAAGAGAAGACAATACATTGATTAAATATTTTCAAAACACTCTCGCTGCTGTACTCTCCTGTTAGTAAATCTTTCCACACTCAACCCCTCCCCACAAAGTATTTTTGTCTTTATCTTGCCCCTCCCTTCAAAGAAAGTGGGAGCTAAGGTCTTTCTAGGTTCTGTTTTGATCCCCCTCTTCTCCACCGAGTTCAAACTGCAATAGCAAGCAGAACTTTTGGGGGGAAGAGATAAGCCTTGAAATGACCTTGAATTACTAGAGGGTGTTAAGCAAGTTTTTTGGTTAAAATCTAGAGAAAGTGAAGCGTGTCACTCTGACCCCAATCTCCATCACCTCCCAGCCTCAGTTACTGTTTTGTCTCTGGTCTCAGGAAGCCAAAAGGTAGCATTGACTGAACAGGGGCCACCAGAGAGTGAGAGAGATCAGCCTCCATGCCATAACCTGAAACTTAACCCAAATTACGGGTTGTCTTTCCAGCCTGACTTTGGAATCAGTTTCTTTCCCTAGGACACAGCCTGTCCCGATCACTGAACTAATGATATGGCTTGCCGATGCTAGCATCACCCTTCCCTTTCCAAGAAAGGTTTTAGTTCTTTCAAAGACTTTGATTTCAAGAAATCAACTTCAAAGTTGCTTCCCCTGCTCATCCTTTTCTGTTTTCTCTTGGTTACCTCTGTACAGTGTTCCTCAATAGGTAAAGAGAGTGGTGTAGGGTTTGTGATTAGTCCAGAGTCCCTACTTCACTGCCTGGGGAGAGATTGCAGAGACTGACATTATCTCAGAGAAATCCCATTATTGGCAACATCCAGTGTCCAATATGGGAGGGTAAGGGTGGAGTAGCAGTGACCAAGGGATGAGCTTGGGTGGAGAGCAGCAGGTAGCCTCCCAGGGTCTTATGTGCTCTAGTATGGTATGAATGAAGTAGCTAAGAGTTCTTCAGACTCTCAAGGGGGCTACAGAATTGAAGAAAGGACTGGTGGACAGGAAAATGTCTGAAGTCAGGAGAAAGAAGCTGAAGAAGGCAAGGATATTTTTTTTAATTTATTTTTTTAATTTATTTTATTTTTGGTTGAGTTGGGTCTTCATTGCTGCGCACAGGTTTTCTCTAGCTGCATCGAGTGGGGGCTGCTCTTCGTTGCAGTGCGTGGGCTTCTCATTGCGGTGGCTTCTCTTGTTGCGGAGCACGGGCTCTAGGCACGTGGGCTTCAGTAGTTGTGGCACGTGAGCTCTAGAGCGCAGGCTCAGTAGTTGTGGCGCGGGCTTAGTTGCTCCACGGCATGTGGGATCTTCCTGGACCAGGGCTCGAACCCGTGTCCCCTGCATTGGCGGGCGGATTCTTAACCACTGCACCACCAGGGAAGCCCGGCAAGGATCTTTTGACAGAGGCATTGGCTGAGAGTGCCAGCAAGACATCGCAAAGCTCAGGCAGGACCAGCTCTATTTGAATGGATGCCAGGTCAGAATGCCCAGGGCTTGGTGGATCCAACTTTGCCAGAACAGATGAGCAGGGAAACAGGACAGCCGCCAAAGGTCATGCATAATGAGATGCCTCAACTGCAGACCAGAGAGGGTTAGAAGCTAGGACATGATGTAATACTCCTTTCCACACACTTATTCACCCTCAGATAGAAGGTGAGGTGCAGTACGGGGAAGCTTGGAAAGAATTAATTCTTACCCAAAGGGTCTACGATTTGAATAAAGACTGAGAAAGTTATACTTTAATTTGGATTTATAAGCATCACTGAATAAGAATGGAGTGTACTAGAATGTGATAAAATATATCTTTTGCTATAGACGGACTGGCAGTTTAAACATTAAGTTGGATTTGCTGATTCAGAAAAAGGTACCTTTTTTTTTCCAAATCTGAGTTTTTATACTCACCTACTGTACTTGTTTAATACTTTCATCAATCCTGTAAGGAAATTAGGCTCAGAGAGATCCAATTATTTGATCAAGAGATTAAATAATTTGGTCATAGTTAGCAATTAGCAGAGCCAAGACTTTAATTTATCTGGAATCAAAGTTTGTGTTTCTCAGTCCTGTGCCTAAACCTCAGAGTTATATGGCTGGTATTTTCAGCCTCTGTATTGTTTTTCATCCATAGGAGGGTGTGGCCTTAAAACATAAATCCTGACATTTTTTTTTCTTCTTAAATTCCATATATATGTGTTATCATACGGTATTTGTCTTCTTCTTTCTGACTTACTTCACTCTGTATGACAGACTCTAGGTCTATCCACCTCATTACAAATAGCTCAATTTCGTTTCTTTTTATGGCTGAATAATGGGTAAGACAGGAATAAAGACACAGACCTACTAGAGAACGGACTTGAGGATATGGGGACGGGGAAGGGTGAGCTGTGACAGGGCGAGAGAGAGTCATGAACATATACACACTAACAAACGTAAGGTAGATGGCTAGTGGGAAGCAGCCGCATAGCACAGGGAGATCAGCTCGGTGCTTTGTGACCGCCTGGAGGGGTGGGATAGGGAGGGTGGGAGGGCGGGAGACGCAAGAGGGAAGAGATATGGGAACATATGTATATGTATAACTGATTCACTTTGTTATAAAGCAGAAACTAACACACCATTGTAAAGCAATTATACCCCAATAAAGATGTTAAAATAAATAAATAAATCCTGTCGTAAATGTTCTTTATTTGCCTTTGTCCTTTGTTCTCATTTTTTCCTCCCTCTACTTCTTTAATCTCTCTGATTTTGTCCCTTTTAACTTATTAGTCCTCTATTTTGTCCTTTTTTAAATCACTCCAGTGAGTCCCCATGGTTGATGATCGGTTCCTCTCAAAGCCTTATTTGCCTACACCAAGCTGTGTGGCCCTCAGGATACAGACCCTATCACATGGAGCCACCTGGCCTGACACCTTCCCAGACCTCAGGAAGCAGGACATGAAGACAGCATTGCCTTTGGATTTGGAAGCCTACAAATTAAGAGTTCCTTGTGTTTGAGAGGTCCAGGAGGATTGAGTTTCAGATGAATGGAATAATCAACTTCCAGAGAAGTGAATTTACTTGGCAGGTTTCCACTGAAATGGATTTAAAAAAATGTCAGATGGAACTAAAACATTTAAGACATATGGTACATTAACTAAATGTTTAAACATTTACCTTTAGCTGCGTGAACATATCACTGATGAGATGAGTTCAGTGAGCTATGTTGAACATCTTTGACGGAATCACTGTCCAGTAGAGAGCTCTATTTCTTGAATTTATTTAATACAAAACATCCCCAGATGCTTACCACAGATACCAAATACATGTTATAATTTCACCGCTGAATGCAAATGCACATAAAGATGAAAGATCCAAACGAGAAAATCTATCTGTAATCTCAGTCATTACCTTTTATTTGAAATTGGTTCTCCATGAGAAGGGTGCAAAGAAGAGTATCATTAGTTACGAAGCAGTGAAAGTCACTGGGATGCCATCAGCGCATTCTGCTGTCTTCCAGAAAATCCCTTAATACTTTTTTGCAGGGTCAGCAAACATGTAGCAAGTGTGGGAGAGCTCCCCCTCACCCTTGTCTGTAGCAGACATTGTTAATCATCACAACACTTAATTTTCCCGCTGAGCCTGCACTTGGCCTGAGACTTTTCTCTGCACCCAGCACTCCAGGCAACCACTGCCGATTGATCCAAGCTGGCACTTAAAATGAAACCTATTTGCAATCTCCAGACATAGAACAATGATAGAGCAGTGGGGTGTTTCTATATCTGATGTATCTAAGAGACGTGATAATTGTGGTAGTAGGCCATTGGATGCTGTTAGGATTTACTCCTTTAATTAAAAGGATGGCTGTGGGGCTCCTTGGGTTCTGGAAGAATCCACTAGGACTTGGATTAGCCTCTATCTAGTTGTATAAAGGGCTAGTATTCTGTCTTCTAGGCAGACTAATTCCACACATACCTATATCCTTTTCTCTTTCACCCTCTGAGTTTCAGATCCTCAAACTGAGAATTCTAAACCCATTTGAAATAGAATGAGTCAGGAACTAACAGAGACCCTGAAACTAAGATAATCACTTAAATTCTGGATACTGCAGAGAACTTCCTGGAATAAAGGTGTGTGTATGTTGATGGCAGGGGGGAGGTGTGGAACTTGTATTTAAGATCTGATCTCAGACGTGTTCACATTTCCTATGTAGGCTGTAAATAATAACAGCTACTGTTTATCTCCCTGACAAGGTGTTAAGCACCAAAGGACATGCACTTTCTGTTTTTAAAATCAAAATGTGTAAATACGTCAGCCCAAATATTTTCATGAATGCTCTTTTTTGCCTGCATTCAGAATATCTTTCTTTGAAAAATATTTTAATCAGAGTTCTTCAATTAAGTTGTCTGTGTGATTCTCTTGAATGTTTCTCCAAACTCAGATGCTGCAAAATCATAGGCATTGTTACTTTCACTCCATTCCAGTTCAGAATATAAATTTATCCAATAAAAGTAAGAGTTCCATCGAGAGTCTCACCACAAGTTGAAACATTCCAAACTACATTATAGAATTTCAAATTTAAATATTATACACGGCAGGGGGATTCATCCTTTTATTTGTTCACTTCTTTCTTCGATATTTTAAAGATAAGTTTAGTGATGTTTCTTTACGTCATTACTTTCTGCAAAACCTACAAAAAGTAACTGTTAGCTTTTGAAATCAATGCTGACATTTCTCCAGTAGATTAGCACTTTACAGTTTCACATGGTCACAGGTATCATTATGGCTCCCAAGTTAGATCTCAAATGCCGGCAAACATTTTGTGCAAGTTATGTGTTCATCAACTTTCTTAAGAAATTCAGTACTTAAATTTTTATTAAACATGTGATTTCTTTCCCCTAGAATTCACTGCTGCTAAAGAGTTATCTTAAAATTTTTAAAAAGTTACCAAAAAATAATATAAATAAAAAGTTGTAGATTTAGAGCATATAATAAATGATAAAACCGCTGTAGTACAAATTATTCTCTACGTACTCTATAGAAGGATTCTCAGTCTCTATTTCCCATACATATTACATACACCAAACCTACAGTTTCCCAAGTTTCCCCTGCCTCTGTGCCCTGGTACTCCGGTGGCTTCATGCATCTGGCAGCCTGTTAGCACTGGCCATAGCACCATTTGCACATGTGCTCATTAGCTTGGAAGGGGCAGTGGTATTGAACACTTCTGTCACTAACACCACCAAAGACTGAAGGAGTTTGCTTCCCAAAGCCTAGTGTACAAGATCACTCTGTTTCCTTCCAAGAGAGGTATTATTATACTGTATCTAGACAGGATCAAGAGAAGAAAGAAAGGTCATCTCTGGTTGGTTTCGAATACAACCAAGTATTAAATTGAGAAGTCTTTTTATGGCATGTGCATTTCACATATAGACTAGCTGAAACCCTGGCAGAAGCTAAAAGTAAAAGTGGAAGCCTAGAAAATTCAGAATGTTTTTATACAATTATTAATAATAATACTTTTATAAAAATGAAAAACGTGAGGTACATGGTAAAGCAGATGGAGTGCCAGGATACTAGACATAGATAGAGACAGTTCAAGGCAAACCTGGATATATGCTTCCCCTACTTGGCATTTAAGAGGCCGATCTTCAGATCATTCTGGACCCAATTCTGGCTGTATCAATTAACAACTGCATGACTATAAGCAGGTATCTACCTTCAACCTTCTTGTTTGCAAACTGAGGGCTAAAATGCCTACCTCACTGGGCCGTTGTAAGGGGAAAAATGTATGGAAAGTGTCCAGAGCAAGGACCAGGTACACAACGCAACTGCTCACTACTAGAGACAGAGATGTTGTTATTACCACCATGCTCTTCTTACCAATGACTTATTGCGTACAGAGGCCATGGGATGATTGCTACTCAGGCTGATTTTTCCCTTGAAAAATGAAGCAGGATCAGAAAGAACCAGGGAGAACAGAAAAGGGAAGCAAGGAAGGTGGTCAAGTGGTATAACAGCCCTGCGGTATTGGTAAAATGGTTTAGATTTGTGCTGTTATCCCTTCAACACAAGAGAAGAACTACTATTTATCAAGCCCTGGAGCAAATATTTGCTCCTTTTCATAATGGGGCTCTATCATTCACACTGGTGCTTTCCTTATAACTGCCACACGGGGCGCTATTATTATTACCTCCATTTTACAGATGAGGAAACTGAGTCTTCAAGAGGTTAGAGAACAAGAGCTGACACGGAATAGTTAGATATAAAACACATGCTCCTAAATCCATGCTTCTTATCTACATTACTTCTCAGAAGTTACAAGTGTCCCTAGTGGACCCACATCTGGAGTGTCCAACATACAGTTCTGTTCATCAACACTAAGTAGCATTTTATGAGAAGGTGAGGTTGTCCTTTCTTATTAAGAACCTCAAAAACTTAGAAATTCTTAAAAGATGGTTCATTTCTAAATTTACCTAAACAGTTTTCAGAGCCTATTTGTAATTTTTAGCTATTGGCGGTAGCAAGTTCTATAATGTCTTATCCAATAAGTATAAAAGTAGCCTATGCTGCAGTAACAACCCCCAAATCTCAGTTGTTTAACGTAGCAAAAGATTATTTCTTGGTCATGTTACCTGTCTATTGCAAATCCTCAAGGTAGGAACTCAGGAAATCAGATTGAAAAGATAGTCACCATCACCAGCCAGAGGGAAGGGCACTCTTGAGGCTCTCACATTGCACGATCTAGCTCAGAAGTGATATGCTCGCATCCCCAGAAAATCCCCTGGGCAGAACTAGCTGCATGGCCTCACCCAAGTATAAGGGAGCTAAGAAGTACAATTCTGCCCTGTGTATGGGAAAGTAAAAATGAAAATATTTGGCAAACAGCAACCATCATTGATATAAAGTGACTACAAATGTAAATTTTTACTTTCTTTTAGTTTTTATAAAATGCTCTATTTGCCCTATTTCAAGTTTCTGGTGGTTCCCTCTACTCAATATATTCTATTATTAGGTAAAGAAATACTTGTTCACATATTTTAACAGAATTCCCACCTTGTTTCCAATGGAGGAACATCAGATTGAAGAAGAGTCTGTCTTTTCTAAAAAGTTCTTTAAAAAAAAAAAATGACATCAACTCCTAGCTGAGGGAGATTCCTTAAGGAAATGTGTCATTTTCTTGTCTAGAAGTCAATGAGCTCAAAGAAGAATAAAGGTAGGGCTGAAAGAATGTGGAATCAATGACCCAGTTAATACCTAAAAGACGCCAAATTGGAAAGTGTTACTGTTCCTTGTATCATCCATCACAGAAAATGGCTCAGCAGGAAAAAAGACTATCTCAAGCTGTCAGTCTTGCCATAGAAATAGATCATTGTAATACGGGTGGCAGAATTGCAGAGCTCAACATGGCCAGTGACATTCTATTGACTAGTTAAGAATCAAGAAAGGTAAGAACTGAGTGAATGAAAATTCAATCAAGTCCTAGTCAAATTAGCATTCAATAAACTGGGAAATATTCTTGTGTTGGGTTTTGGTTTTTTTTTTTGGTCCCTAAATATTAATCAGCTGTAAGCTACTTTCAGGTTATCCATTCAGCTTTTAAAAATGGATTGGTCTTGGGGGGCTTCCCTGGTGGCACAGTGGTTGAGAATCTGCCTGCCAATGCAGGGGACACGAGACCTGGTCTGGGAAGATCCCACGTGCCGCGGAGCAGCTAGGCCCGTGTGCCACAACTACTGAGCCTGCACGACTGGAGGCTGTGCTCCGCAACAAGAGAGGCCGCGACAGTGAGAGGCCCGTGCACTGCGATGAAGAGTGGCCCCCACTTGCCGCAACTAGAGAAAGCCCACGCACAGAAACGAAGACCCAACACAGACAAAAAAAAAAAAAAAAAAATAAGGATTGGTCTTTTCATAGAAATCTGTATTCAAAAGTAAAGATGGAATTTAATGTCCTTGGCTTAGATGTACTTCATAGAAGTGAGCAGTCTTTCATGGCTGCATTCTTAGCACATAGCAAAGAATGAGAGTGGAGGAGACGTTTCAAGCGCATGGGGCTGGAGACATGCAATGTAGAGATCGGGAACAAACTCAGCTTTCAGGGTGTTCAATGCCACCCACAGAAAATTCTTCATTGTGTCTTTATTAAACTCCTATTTGGCAATCAAGAAGAAGTAGGACAATTCAGTTCCAAAAATAATTATTGAGCACCTGCTAATATGCCTAAAAGTGTTTGCATACTTCAATGAACCATATGAGAGGAGAAGTATTTTTGTTGTTGTTATGGCACTATACTTGAAATTGCACAGACAACACAGGTCAACAAGATCAGGCAATGAAGAGAAAAGTAACAAAATAATCAACTGTTAGATTGAAGTATTGATCAAGATTTATATTTTGCAGAGTAAGTATAAGTCCAAAGTAAGTATTGGTTAAAAATCAGTGGCTTGCGGAGCAACTACTGAAGACCGCGTGCCTAGAGCCCGTGCTCTGCAACAAGAGAAGCCACCGCAATGAGAAGCCCGCTCACCAAAAGGAAGCATAGCCCCTGCTCACTGCAACTAGAGAAAGCCCGCATGCAACAAGGAAGACCCAACACAGCCAAAAATTTAAAACAAATTTTTTAATAAATAAATAAAAGATTAAAAAAAATCAGTGGCTTAATTTGATGTCTATATCAAAGCACATTTAAAATATTACAATGAAAACATTTAAACCTAGTTTTATACCTATGTAATTCTAATTTCTAAAATACTTTATCACATCAGCTGATTAGTTAAGAAGGTTCTTTTTGTGATGTTAATTAAGTCAGCATTCATTTGCAGCAACGTGGATGGGCCTAGAGATTATCATACTAAGTGAAGTAAGTCAGACAAAGACAAATATCATATGATATCACTTATATGTGGAATCTAAAATATGATACAACTGAATTTATTTACAAAACGGAAATAGACTCAGAAATAGAAAACAGACTTATGGTTACCAAAAGGGAAAAGGGGTGGGGGAGGGATAAATTAGGAGTTGGGATTAGCAGCTACAAACTCCTATGTATAAAATAGATGAACAACAAGGTCCTACTGCATAGCACAGGGAACTATGTTCAATATCTTGTAATAACCTATAATGGAAAAGACTATGAAAAAGAACATATATGTACATACATAAATGAGTCACTTCGCTGTACACCTGAAATTAACAATGTCGTAAATCAACTGTACTTCAATAAAAAAAAATTGTCAGCATATTTAGGTATCATTCAAGACACAAACATGATTGTGTGTTGCTTAGCAATTCATAATTATTAGAGGTTTTTAGAGACTTATAGCAATATCAGATGCTCTTGAATAAAATATTTTAATGAAAATTAAAAATTTTCACCTTAAAAATTTTAAATTCCCCAAATTATTATTATTGATATAACAATGGTACATCAAGTGTAAAAGAATCTTAATAAACTTACAGAGTTGGTTGAAAATATATATGATTTCACCTAGCTGATACAATTATATTAATATCTGACAAAATACATTTTAAGAAAAAAGTATTACTGGAGATAAAGACCATTAAACAATGATAAATTATTCAATTTACCAGGATGTAATAATTCTAAACTTGTACACACCCAACAGCCTCAAATATATGCAAAAATATCAATAGGACTCTAAGAAGTGGCAATTTCACAGTCTGAAATTTTAATATTTTTTCTCAGTTGTCAGAACAAGCACATAAAAAAAATCGGTAAGGGTGTTGAAGACTGAATGAAACCTGATAGAACAGGTACAGAACACTGTATCCAACAACTGCAGAATATGTATTGTTTCCAATCAAACATAAAAGATTGATGAAATTTTCCATGGCTAAGCCACAAAATTAGTTTCAACAGATTTCTAAGGATGGGCATCTGTGGCAAAGATTAGCTAGATGTTCGCTAAGTATGCTTCCTCTTCCTGGGTCCACAGCTAAACTACGTTGTACAGTCCCCTTGTACCTAGATGGGAATATGGAATTAGCTCTGGTCAAAGAAAAGTAGGTGAAAGTGATTATGCTGTTTTCAGCCCTGACCCCTGAACATATCCTATATGACCTCTACCCACTCTCTCTTTATTCGTCAGCCAGCTCAGTGTAGCAGTGTGTCCAGTGAGGCCCTGGGTGGCAAAGCTACTAGATGTTGCCTGGATCCCTGAGTTGTTACTTGGAGGAGAGCCACTCGGGAGAGTCCACTGACCAGTAGCTTGATGTGAGAAACTTTTTTTGTGTGTGTCAAGCCATTGAGATTTTAAAGCTTCTCATCCTATCAAGTAGCTGACTAAAATAGTACTGTGCAAACTGCATTCTCTGACAAAATTGCAATTAGGTTAAAAATTTAGCATAAGTAGTAATAATGAGAAAAAAGCTATAAGCTCGGAAGTTTAAAAACACATTTTTAAAACAACACAGGTAACAAGAATAGATAATGATGAAAATTAGAATGTACTCAAAACTGCATAATAATTAAAATACTAATTATCAAGATGTGTGCTAGCAGCTTAAAACAGTATTTATAGGAAAAAATATCGCCTTAAATATTAACATTAAAAACAATGAGGGATCCAGAAATAAACCCATACAGCTATTGTCAAGTAATCTATGAGAAAGGAGGCAAGAATATACAATGGAGAAAAGGCAGTCTCTTCAACAAGTGGTGCTGGGAAAGCCAACAGCTACATGTAAATCAATGAAATTAGAACACTCCCTCACACCATATACAAAAACTCAAAATGGTTTAAAGACCTAAATATAAAACATGACATGATAAAACTCCTAGAAGAGAACATAGGCAAGACATTCTCAGACATAAATCATATCAATATTTTCTTAGATCAGTCTCCCAAGGCAAAAGAAATAAAAGCAAAAATAAACAAATGGGAACTAATCAAACTTAAAAGCTTTTGCACAGCAAAGGAAACCATCAACAAAAATAAAAGACAACTTATGGAATTGGAGAAAATATTTGCAACCAACAAGGGATTAATATCCAAAATATACAAACCAACAAGGGATTAATATCCAAAATATACAAACAGTTCATACAACTCAATATAAAAAAAAAACCCAATCAAAATATGGGCAGAAGACCTAAATAGACATTTCTCCAAAGAAGACATATAGGTGGCCAACAGGCACATGAAAAGATGCTCAACATCACTAGTTATTAGAGAAATGCAAATCAAAACCACAGTGAGGTATTATCTCACACTGGTCAGAATGGCCAGCATCAAAAAGTCTACAAATAATACATGCTGGAAAGGGTGTGGAGAAAAAGGAACCCTCCTACACTGTTGGTGGAAATGTAAATTGGTGCAGCCACTATGGAAAACAGTATAGAGGTTACTTAAAAAACTAAAAATAGAGCTACCGTATGATCTGGCAATCCCACTCCTGGGCCTATATCTGGAAAAGACAGAATCTAATTCAAAAGATACATGCACCCTAATGTTCATAGCAGCACTATTTATAATAGCTGGAAATGGAAACAACCCAAGTTCCCATCCACAGATGACTGGCTTAAGAACAGCCATAAAAAAGAATGAAATATAGCCATTTGCAGCAACATGGATGGACCTAGAGAACATTATACTAAGTGAAGTATTGAGAAAGACAAATATTATGTATCACTTATATGTGGAATCTAAAAAGTAATTCAAATGAATCTATATACACAACAGAAATAGACTCACAGACACAGAAAACAAACTTACAGTTACCAAAAGAGAAAGGGAGGGGTGAGGATAAATTTGGAGTATGGGATTAACAGATACAAACTACTATACATAAAAAAAATAAGCAACAAGGATTTACTGTGTAGCACAGGGAACTATATTCGACATCTTGTAATAAACTATAATGGAAAATAACCTGAAAAATACATATATAACTGAATCACTTTGCTGTACACTTGAAGCTAACACAATATTGTAAATCAACTATAATCCAATAAAAATGTAAATATAAATCAAATCAATAAAATGCTCTGGAAGGAAAAATAATAATGAGGGCTCAGACATAACGAACTAGGTTTCTAACTTAAGGAATTAGAAAAAAAACAGCAGAATGAAGATTGGAGTGGTAATTAATGAAATAGAAAACACACACATAATAGAGAGGATCAATAAGCCAAAGGCTGATTTTTAAAATTGAAATATAATTCACATACCACAAAGTCCACCATTTTAAAGTGGACAATTCACTAAAGTTTTCTTTAGTGTAGTCACAAATATGTGCAACCATCATCACTAATTCCAGAACATTTTCATTACCCCAGAAAGAAACCCTGCAGCTACTGGCAGTGATGCCCCACGTTTCCCTCCCCTCAGCCCCTGGCAACCACTAACCTACTTTCTCTCACTAAGGGTTCGCCTATTCGGGACGTTACATATAAATGGAATCATACAATATGTGGCCTTTTGGGACTGGTTTTTTTCGCTTTGCATAATGTTTTCAAGCTTCATCTATGCTGTAGCAAGTATCAGTCCTTAATCTTTTTCATGTTCAAATAATATTCCATGTATGGCTATACTACCTTTTGTTTTTCATTCATCAGTTGATAGACATTTGGGTTATTTCAACCTTTTGGCTACTATGAATAGTGGTTTTATGAACAGTCATAAACAAGTTTTTGAACGGACATATGCTTATATCTGTATATATCCAAGGGTGTATATGTTTAAACTTACATATACCCAACTATCTTGGGTATGTACCTAGGAGTAGACTTGCTGGGTCTTATGTAATTCCATGTTTAACTTTTTGAGGAATTGCCAAACTGTTTTTCAAAGCAGCTCTACCATTTTACATTCCCACCAGCAATTCATGAGGGTCCCAATTTCTCTATAGTCTCACCGACACCTGTTACTTCCTGTCTTTTTTATCATAGCCAGAGTGAGTGTGAAGTGGTATCTCATTGTGGTTTTGCATTTCTCCAGTGAGTATTGTGTTGAACATCTTTTCATGTGCCTATTGGCCCATTGTATATCTTGTTATGAAAATATTCAAATCCTTTGCTCATTTTTAAATTTGGTTGTCTTTTTTTTTTTTTTTTTTTGTGGTATGCGGGCCTCTCACTGCTGTGGCCTCTCCCGCTGCGGAGCACAGGCTCCGGACACGCAGGCTCAGCGGCCATGGCTCATGGGCCTAGCCGCTCCGCGGCATGTGGGATCCTCCCGGACCAGGGCACAAACCCGTGTCCCCTGCATCAGTAGGCGGACTCTCAACCACTGTGCCACCAGGGAAGCCCCTGGTTGTCTTTTTTATTATTAAGTTGGAAGAGTTCTTTATAATATTCTGGATACAGACCTATAAGAGATATATGACTTAAAAAGTAATACCTACCATTCTATAGGTTTCCCCTTTGCATTACTGATGGTATTATTTGCAACATAAAAGTAGTTTTTAATTTTGATGAAGTTCAACTTACATTTTTTTTTTTTTGGATGTGCACACTATTTAATGTGAGTTGGTGTACCCAGCACCGCCTGCTAGGCCTCTGTCCCTCCTCACAAAGCTGTGATTCTTGGCCCCAACACCCTTAACCCAGATGTGGTATAAAGACACCGTCTGGAGACCACTTTATGCAGCTAGAGAAACCAGAAGACACTGCCCGCCCCTTCCCCAGGAAAGTACACTTTAAAACGTAAAGACACTGAAAAAGAAAAAATCTGAAGAGGGAAACTATATGAGCACCCCTAAAACCAAAGTGTTGTATATGCTTAAAATAAAGCATTAAGTAAAACTATTACATCAAAAAATCCCTTAAGCCAAAGGGTACAAATTTCAGGATGCTTCCACGTCGTGGGCCATGGGGTCTCCCTGCTCGGCTCTAGTGCCTTGGGGCCTGTGTGGCAGAGAGTGGGTGCACCGCTGGGCCCACCCATCGTGCCAATGGGCCTCTTCTGTCCACGCTCCTCAAACACGCAGCCAAGGGGCAGCCTGCCTACTCTAGACTGGAGAGCGGGTGGGCAGTCCTTCAGTCCATCCTGGAGGTGCTCGGGGAGGGGGGGCACTGGTAGAGGCATTGCATCTCCCCTACAATGTCCCCAGCTCTCTGCCCTGTGGTCTCCCCTAAAATTTAGAGCCTCCATCTCCATCCAGTGCCAATGGACAGTCCCGGGGGTGGGGTGAGGGGAGGCCTAGTCACGGTGCACCGGCTGCCCCTCCCCGCAGGCCTCGTTGGAGGAGGGGGTCACGGCGGCAGTTCCTTCCGGAACCCGTGGGCAGCATGGCTGCGGGTGCAGCTCAGTCTCACTGATGCACAGCCCCAGGAGGCCCTTGGTGGGCTGCTCGGTCATCCTGTCCTCGGGCACGCGGAGGCTCGGGAGCCAGCCCGGGGGTTCCTTTCATGTCGGGTTGGGTCTCAGCGTGAGCTTGTCGCGGCCGTGCTGGCTCTGGCACCAGAGCAACCAGAGCAGACTGACGTTGGCGATGCCACGGGTCTACATCACCGCCTCCTGCGCCATCAGGCCCTGCACCAGCAGGCTGACCGTGGAGAACTGCAGCTCAAGAGGGCGTGGCCATCAGCCGGTGCCGCTGCAGGCCCAGCGTGAAGGTCACGTGCTCCAGCAAGCGCCGAGCGAGGAGGGCGAGGAGGGCGAGGGCGTCTTACTGTAGATGCAGGGGAGCACGCCCGGCTTGCGCGCTAGCTGGGTGCTGGATGCCCTTCCCCAGCGTGCCGCAGGAGCGGAAGAGCAGCCCCGTGGCCCCGAAGTTGAAAGGACTCCCAGCCCTGGCGCCAGGCCGGCGGCCGCCAGGTAAGCCGCGTCATGCAGCCGTTCCTCAGGGCCTGGCAGCAGGAGTTGAAGAGAGCGTCGCCGGTCAGCTCACCCAGCGGCTCCAGTTCCCCGCAATTCAGGGACAGGGTTGGGCCCCTCCGGTCACACACCCGCGGGATCCGGGTAATCCTGAGCCCCTTAGCGTTCTGCCTGAAGCGCTGCAAGATGGCCAGGAGCTCGGTGTATGTGTGGTAGCGGTCCCTTGCTCCATCTGGGTGGGCGCCAGCGCTCTCGCAGTCAAGGCCGCAGCCACCCCGGGCAGGGAACATCAGGGAAGCCGGGAGGCGCCCTGCCACAGGAGCAAGAGGGATGGCGGGCCCTTTGACTCCTGAGGAACCACCAGTATGGGTGGTGGGCACTGCCTCAGCTTGAAGATATACCCAACCCTCGCTCTCTCCACCGTCCAACCTCTTTAATTTTTATTTTGTTGCCTGTGCTTTTGGTGTCATATCTAAGAACCGTTGCCTAATCCAAATCTCAAAGATTTATACCTGTTTTTATCCTGCGAGTTTTAGAATTTTAGCCTTTATATTTAGGTATTTCGTTTTTTTAGTTAATTTTTGTATATGGTATGACATAGTGGTCCAAGTTCATTCTTTTCATCCAGTTGCCTTAGCACCATTGATTGCAGAGACTGTTTTCCCCCACTGAATTTTCTTGGTACCTTTGTTGAAAATAAATTGGCCATAAATGGGTCTATTTGTCAAAGTTCGATTCCATTGTTCAGTTTGTCAAAGTTCGATTCCATTGTTCAGTTTGTCTTATCCTTTTGCCAGCACCAGTCTTGAGAATGGGAAGTGAGAGTCCTTTAACTTTGCTCTTCTTTTTCAAGATTATTTTGCCTTTGCTTAGTTGTTTTCATTTCTATGGGAATATTAGGGTAAGTTTGTTACTTTCTGTAGAAAAGCGTGACTGAAATTTTGATAGAGAGTCCATTGAACTGGTGGATAATTTGGAAAGAATTGCTGTCTTAAAATATTAAGTCTTTCATGAACACAGGTGTCTTCCTCTGTATTTAGGTATTCTTTAAATTCTTTTGATGAAGTTTTGTACTTTTTAGTGTACACGTCTTGTACTTATTTGTTAATTTTATTTCTAAGAATGTTATTTTCATGCTACTGTAAATGAAATTGCATTCTTAATTTCATTTTTGGCTTGTTTATTGCTAGTGTGAAGAATGCAGTTGATTTTTGTATGTTGATCTTGTATCCTGCAATCTCACTGAACTAGTTTCATTAACTCTAATAGCTTTTTTTAGTGAATTAGGATTTTCTGCCTGCAAGATGATGCCATTCCTAAAAACTTTTCTTGCCTAACTTTCCTGGCTACAACCTTTAGTATTATGTTGAATAGGCATCTTTGTCTTGTTCCTGATCTTAGAGTGAAAGTAATCACTGTTTGTTAAATATAATGTTAGCTGTGGGTTTTTCATAGATGCCCTTTATCACGTTGAGGAAGTTGCCTTCTGTTACTGTTAGGTGTCTTTATCCTAGATGGTAATAATATTGGATTTTGTCAAATGCTTTTTCTACATGTATGGAGATGATTTTTTTTTTGGTCTTTTATTCTTTTAATTTGGTGTATTCCTTTGAGTGATTTTTGTTTGTTGAACCAACTGTGCATTCCTGGGATAAATCCTTTTTAATGTTGCTGGATTCAGTTTGCCACTATTTTGTTGATACTTTTTGCATCTATATTCATAAGGTATGTTGATTTATAGTTTTCTTTTTTAGTGATTTCTTTGTCTGGTTTTGGCATCAGGGTAATACTGGCCTCAGGTAATGACTCGAGAAGTGTTCCTTTCCTCCTATTTTTTGGAAAAATTTGTGAGGGATTGTTAATAATTCTGCTGTAAACATTTGGTAGTATTCACCAGCAAAATCATCTTGGCCCCGGGCTTTTCTTTTTGGGAATTTTTTGATTACTAATTCAATCCTTTTACTTCTTTTAGCTCTATTAGACTTTTTCTTTTGAGTCAATTTTGATAGTTTGTATCTTTCTAGGCCTTTATTTTACCTAGGTTATCTAATTTGTTGGCACACAATTATTCACAGAATTTCCTTATAATTCTTTTAGTTTTGTAAGATTGGTAGTGATGTCCTTTCTTTCTTGATTTTAGTAGTTTTAGTGTTACTTTTTCTTTAGTCAGTCTAGCTAAAATTTTGTCAGTTTTTGTGGATCTTTTCAAAGATCCAACTTTTGTTTTATTGATTTTCTCTATTCTTTTTAATTTTTGGTTTCATTTATTTCCACTCTATTCTTTATTATTATTATTATCATTATTATTATTATTTTCCTTTTACTAACTTTGGGTTAGTTGGCTTTACTGTTTTATATTTTTAAGGTGGAAGGTTAGGTTATTAATTTGAGGTCTTTCTTTTTAAATATAGGTATTTATAGTTGTAAATTTCACTTTAATCACTGCCTTATCTGCATCCCATAAATTTTAGTATGTTTTGTTCTCACTTTTACTAATCTCTTTCTAATCTCCCTTGTGATTTGTTTTTATTTGATCCATCGGTTATTTAGTTTTGTACTGCATAATTTCCACATATATGTGAATTTCCCAAAATTGCTTCTGTTATTTATTTTTACTTTTATTCCATTGTGGTCTAAGAACATATCGTATGATTTTAGTACTTTTAAATTTACTGAGACTTGTTTTATGGCCTAACATATGGTCTGTCCTGGAGAATGTTCCACGTGCAGTTGATAACGTATTTTGCTGTTGTTGCATTGAGTGTTCTATAGATGTCTGTAAGACCACCCAGAATGGTGGTCACGTCTGGAGGGGAGGAAGGAAAATATGACTGGGGTGGGTTCACAGGGAACTGAGGGGGTTGTAATGCTGAATATCTCAAGTCTTTGGTGAGTACATGAGCATTTTATTATTTCTCTGTAAGATGTACGTATATATTTTTATTCATGCTTCAGTATACAGATTATACTGTAAAATATATCCAGCTAGCCATGAGACTATATTGTGTCAGTCCCATGTTCTGCTTACAGAGAATACGGCTTAAGGATCAGGATAGGCTTCAGTCGTTCTGGATTTTCAAGGATGTCAGGAAGAAAAATAAATGTTTGCAATGAGCACAAAAGTGGCTTTTGCACCTGCTTTCTCACAGCTAAATGAGATGGTGTTTTAAAAAGTTAGCTTTATGGGCTTCCCTGGTGGCGCAGTGGTTGAGAGTCCGCCTGCCGATGCAGGGGACACGGGTTCGTGCCCCGGTCCAGGAAGATCCTACATGCCGCAGAGTGGCTGGGCCCGTGAGCCATGGCCGCTGAGTGAGAGGCCCGCGTACCACAAAAAAAAATTAAGTTAGCTTTAAGAAAACAAGGGCATGTTAAAGGAGATACTCAGTGAATTCTTGCAGTAGGATTAGAATCTGAGCAGACCTTACTGTCTCCAGGAGGATTTGGTGTCAGGTAGCATATGTAAGGCTGTGTCACTCTACAAGTCCCTCTGCAGGTGCAGAATAATAACCAATGTTTGGTGTTAGAATTTTGTATTTAGATTAGTGACCCCACTTCCCCAGTGTCTCCACACAAGTGGCATGGACACATTACAGGTTTAGAGAATGATTTCAGAAGCAACTGAAACATTATAGACAGAGGCAAGACATGTTTGCAGTGTGGCCAAGAGAGTATGGACTTTTACATCCTGGGCCAAACAAGACCTTGATCCTGAGAAAATTGTAATCATAAGGAAAGATGATTTCCTGAAGTGACTTTTGCAGGGTGAAAAGAATTGAAATAACATAGGACATTAAATGAGAATTTCTGAATAAATATCTAAATGGGCCAGAGATACCTTTGCATGTCGTTCCTAGGAGCGGTCTCCACTCACAGTTCTTTTCACTGCCATGATCAAAGGAAAGATCCTTTGACAAGCCAAGAAAAGTTTGATGCAGGCACAGCTTAAGAAATGTTAATGAGTTACTGGACATGCAGATGTGAAAATAAAGGCTACAGCTGGGCGTCAGCACAGAGCTGGAAATTTTGCTTACAAATTACACAGACAGAAAAAAATTCTCTGTGAAAAAATTATGAATCAGGAAAAGAGAGTAACTAATATGCAGGTTGGTTTCTAATTATGGCGCCACAAATTAAACAAGAAATCTTTATTTACAGCAATGTCTAGGACAAGTCAGTCAACTCTGTTGGAGGGAAAGTTTGGCAAAATGAATGCTAAATGACAGAAATTTTAAGTATTATATTGTATTAACATTTAAATATGGATTTGCACAGACAAATCACGTGAAAACATTTTATGTACTCAGCACTATAGTAAGTAGTGTGACAAACCAGATGAACAATGCAATACGTTTCCTGCCCTTATGGACTTTATATAATCTAGTTAAAGAGACACCATCAGGGTGAAATAATGAGATAAAAATATGAGGCAGAATCAAGAGTACTTGCTCTTGTGGACAGTTCTCAGCAACCTCACTCTCTGGGTCCTGGGAAAGAAGCAGGCAGTTGGAGCATCTACTTCATGACCACCCAGGGCTCCTCATTCATTCTTACTGATTCCTCATTGTGCCCCCTTTAGCTTATATGCAGAAATTGCCGTGACTCCTAGCAGGGCTTTGTTATCGAGCTTTCTACAAATTAAAAACAGGAATTTAAAGGAATGAAAATTGCTTGGAGCAAGAATATTGAAAATGATAAAAGGGCAACTAATAGTGAGAAGGGAAATAGAAAGCCTTTCGTACACATGACTTTGAAAGCAGAACCAGCTGAGCACGTTTAACAAAGGAACAAAAGCAAGCCTTGCCCTCCCAGGCCTCCATCTGACTGTGATGTTGTGCAGTGTGATGGCTGCTAGCCATGTGCTGACTTCATCGTTAACAATACGTATGTATTTGGTTGAGCCAGAAATTGTGTAATACATTTGGGAAATCTTTCCATCAAAAATTAGTTCAGACACAACCTCTTGGTGTACAAAGGGAATAAGCCTCAGTTCTCAGGACAAATCACAGTGGACTGCCTCATTACCCAACCATCCTGGATAAATGAGGCGTTACTCTGTATTACTGAGTCTGCCATTGTATGGTGTAGAACATATTTTCTATATTATTATAAAATAAAGTTATAATATTATTTTTGCAATATCACAGCTTTTATAGTGGTTCCTAAGGCAGCAAGTTAGCCAAATTTCAGACACTGTAACGGAGGGATCTTCTGGATCAAATGGCTTATTAAATAGATAAACTCAAATGAAAATAAGAACATAGTTCAAGTAGGTCTTCTGTTGTGATATTTGCATGTGTAGTTTTTCAGTGTTCTGGGGTAGTGCACAGCACAGTAAAAGGCAATGGTAGTGAATATCACTACGCACACATATTTGTATTATAAAAGGAAAACTGTGCACCTAGATTTGTGATCAGAACAGAATCTGAGGGATGTGTATCATGATGGCAACACTGATTTTGGAAAAACAAAAAAAGATGGAAGGAGCAGTAACCCAGGCTTAAGCAACAGCGGACTTTTCTTTCTTTGATTATTCATTTATTTTATGGGATTTCAACAGTGAAAGAGACCCGAGGAGCCATAAAATCAATCCCTCCAACTGAAGTTCAAAAAAGTGAATCATCTCTTGCACCCACCGATTGGTAGTAATTAACTTGAGGGCATCTCAGTTACTCTTCTGTTAAGCAGTTCTAGGGAATCAAATTTATTTTAGTTTACTTATTAGATTCATCCTAAGCACTCAAGGTGCTTTTGAGGGATATGATGCAAATTGTTAGCATCATTTAACATTTATTGAATGATAGCATCACATGCCTTAGAGCAGACACTAGACTTAATGAGAAGAGCAAGACATTCCCACTTTATAGAGAGAGTAACCAAGACAGGCGGGTAGGAGAAAGACTTGCTCAAAGTCAGACAGAAAATACTGAAAGGAGATTAGGTAGGACCCAGTTAGGTAATCCTTGGTAGATTGCCGTTTTCACTTGTACATAAGCTGAATTTGCTGGGGAAATATATATCAGGAAGAAATAAAATGTATTGAGAAAAAGAAGAGTTAATTTTTGAACTCTGGAATGGTAGTTGTGATGCTTAAGCATGAACACTTGGAGGGGTGGTGGTTAAACTCCTGTATTTACTTAGCTACCATTCTGTTTGTATTTCTCAATCCGTCTCTGCCAATTGGTGTCTGTCACTAGCCAACTAGAGAAGGGAGAGACAGGAAAGGGAAATAGTAAGCCCAGATTATCTTTTATAAGTGTATAAATTAATGGATATGGTAGATTTTTTCAATGTGGAAACTCAAAGTTCCGTGCCTAGTTCTATATTTTGGTTGTGTCAGTAAACCCAGAGCCAATGGGTTTATTTACAATCTTCTTTTCTGATTGGAATGAATAAAAGGGAATCCTAGATCACAGAGGATTTCAGTCTCCTAGTTGGGATACCCCACACCCCTAACATACATAGACAGAGATGACTCTGAGCTCTTTCTATGCTGTGTCCATGGTCATGGCTGCCCACTGCTCTGTTCCAACCCAAACTCTGCTGTGATTTCAAACCCATGTCTCTGGCTGAAGCAGGCTGCTTAGAGTTCTGGGTTGAGGTTTGTGTTTGTGGAGGGGCATACTTTCTTTCTTCAGACTTGGCCCTGCCAGTAAGTCTATAAATAGGATTCTAATCCTCTGCACTTCTTCCTGTGAAATTCCGACTTTGGCTGGAATTTTGATTTTAGAATTTTCTGTCCATGGAATTAAGTCTTTTTGGCCTCCTGTTCTCTACCCCCAACATCTTGTTTTATCCTTTTATTTCCAATACAGGCATTTCTACTGAAAGAGAAGGAAAGTGGGAATAAGGAATGATGACTACTGGAGGTCGATTAATGTATCAAAACCCAAAATGATTATTTTTGATTCATGACTTCTGAAAATATATGTGATAGTTCTTCAACATTAGGAGAAAGATGAACAAGGAGAAAGAGAAAATCTTTGTTGTTTTATTGATCTTCCTTAATTATATTCTTTTATCTCAGGAATAAGCTTGCACAGAAGCTTCTGCATGTACCTGCTGGATAGACGGATGCTTCTGAATCTACATCATTCCTACTGCTTTTGCCATTCCCCAGCCCTTGTTCAAGGCAGCCTCTTCTAATACAAACAAAACCATACAAAAAAAAAATCTAGATTTCTCTTGGTTTCTAAATGGATAAGAATTTGTTTCTGAACTGAAAGGAGCTTTTTTTCCCTGACAAAAATCTGATCATTTCAGGAGAAAACATATGACAGGTCAATATTGCTTTCTTGGTGATAGCCCAGAGTGGGGTGGCCCAGCAAAAACATCCAGAGACAAACAAATTAAAGACAAGAGTAAAAACAGTTACTGTGCTCAAGCACAGGAGGGATGAGAAACATACCAGTAGTGATCATTTATATTCCAAGTATGATTCATATCATAACAGATTGACATGTATTTGCCTTGGAGACATGATTGGAGGAGAAAATCTGAATGTTTGGTGAATCAGGGAGACTTCATGGAAGAGACAGCTTTAGAGAAGTGTGTAAAAAGTGTCTGGGAAGGAAATAGAGGTTGGTAGTTCCAAATACAGAGGTGGTCAAGGTGAGTGTGTCTGGGAAGAACAAGTTGTCTGACTGTGGGATACACGAGAGAGTGAGAGATGAGGCCAGGAAGAGAGAGCCGTATTGTGGATGTCTGAAATGTTTATACTTGAATTGGTAGGCAGTGGTTTTTAAGCATGCATGTTAATAGGTTTGACGTTTAAGAAAATTAAATGGTGGACCAGAAAGACTGGAAGGGAAGTAGAATTAGCAATCAGGAGCATTTTGTAGTAGCGAAAGTGAGAAATCTTGAGAATCTAAGCTAAAGGAAATGCTCAGATTTCATTGGCTGTGTCTTCATGAAGCTAACATATCAAGTGATTGAATAAGCCATAGATCCCTTAGTAAATTTAATAAAAATCTCTGGAAATCCTCCAGAAAAATATCATATTTGCACATACTCATAAAAAATGTTGCTTATAATTTCAGGGAATTGCTTATAATTTCCTGGGAACCAGAGAGCATTTAGGAACCTACGGACTACAAGTTAAGCATCTTTGAGTCTGACTGATTTGATTGCATTTAAAAAATGAACCAATCAGTTATCTAACAAATATTGTTTACCATTTTGACATAATATAGATTGGCATTTCACACTTTTTTTTATAACTTAGTACAGAGGTTGTGGTAAAACAATTTTGGCAATTACTACATACTCTGTCATCCTCTGGAAGATGAATATTACATATCGTCACGTTAAATGTTCTACAGTAAAGAACACCGGCTTAACTCTGTTTACTCCAGTGCTTCCAGCCATTAATCCAGTGGTTGTCAGAACCTGTCTCTGCAGCCTTCACCCGGAGACCCCTGCTTAATTGTTTCACAATCTTCAGATATAAATGGAACTTAGGCTCCAAGGACATAAAGTCCCTTTGCATCTGCCTTCACCTCTCCCAGCCCTCCTTCCTGTGAACCAGGAGGTAGATGTTCCGGTCTTTACTAACCAGTAGTGTGATCTTGGGAAAATTATGGCCTCAGCATTCATTTCTGGAAAAGAAGGGTGTGAACATCTATGCCCTGTATTTGGTGGTTCTCAAACCCTAGCGTTCATCAGAATCATCACGAAGCCTTCTTAAAGCCCCACACCAGAGTTTCTGAGTGTGAAGGCTGGGCTGGGGCCTGAGAGTTTGCATTACTGTGGAGTTAGTTCCCAGGTGATGCCGATGCTGATAGTCAACAGACCAAACTTTGAGAACTGCTGCTCTAGCATTTTTAAGATCCTGTAAACACTTAAGACTCTTTCCCATTTAGGTCATTTCCTCTCCCGAGCTGGCGACTCACTGCCTACCTGCTCCTGTTTGGGGTCTGCAGGGCCACAAATTCTCCATGCATTATTTTGTGTGATGGTTGCTATTGGTGTATTCTGAGCAAGACTGTATCATCATCGCTGTTGCTCTCGCCGTTCCCCAGCCCTTGTCAAAGGCAGCTTGTCTAGTACAGACAAAGTCGTACAGAACATATAAATGCTTTTTAAAATTTCAAATGTGTATAGAGGGCACTAATGAAATGTGTCACTATGTTGCTGACATGGCTTAAAGCAAACTTTTTTGGATACTACATATTTGATGAATCAAGCCAACATGCAGTTAGACTTGGTTGTACAAAGGACTTATTTACATGGCATTTCTTTTAGGGGAACACTGCTCTGTCTACTGTGTATGTTGGTGTAGGTGCTGCCTAAACATGGAAAGGATTCCCTCTGTTCACAATGCATGGGAGCAACTTTTGCAGAGCTAGTGCTGGGACAAAATGATGACATTGATAAAATTTGACTGGGGGATCCCTTCACTCTGTGTTCAGTCATTTAATAAATATTTACCGATCATTGGCATATAAGGCATTAAGCTAGATGCTTTGGGGGATACAAAAATAAATCAGATCAAATCCTTGCCCGCAACGGAATTTATAACCTAGGGTAAGACTTAAGATGTGTACATTCATGAAGACAGTGAGCAGGGCTGCTGCTTTATTGGCTGGGCTCAAATGACAGCAAATCTGTTACTAGTTATGTGACCTTGGACAGTTCGTGTAACCATTTGAGCCTCAGCTTTGTAATGGTAGGTAAAGAAATGCTGCATAGGATCACTTATGGCTTCATTGTAAAAACCCATATAAAATGCTTTCTACCATGTTGAGAATATATTATGTATTCAATAAACGGAGCAGTTTTAAAAACTATCATCATAAAAGTAGAGTGATAAATATAATAGATAATTTTGAATGCTTACTATGTGTTGGATATTGAACTAAGAGTTTTTCACATATTACTTCATTAGCCCTACACCAACCCTTAATATACTGATAGTATAGTTCTCTTCATTTTGATGAGAAGTAGAGAGAATGAGAGATGAGAAGCAGAACTCAGGAACCTTAAGTCATCTCCCTAAGTACTATAGCTTGTAAACGCCTGAGCTTCTGTTTAAACAACAGCATTCTGGTTCCAGGGCTTGCACCCTTAACCACTATGTGTACTGCTACTTAATAAATGCTCCAAGAGGGATAAACAAGATACTTGAGGAAGTCAGAGGTAGGAGCAAAAACTTCTGTCTAGGAGGAAATGCTACTATGATAAAGGCTTAAAATTTGAGCTAGGGCTTGAAAGATAGGGGGATTTTGGCTTTGCACATTCTCACCTGCCCTGTTCTTATTCAACATATTTATTTATTGCATAAATATTTACCCAACACTTCTTTTGCACCAGGCACTGTGGTGGGTGCTAGAGATGCAGCAGGAAGTAAGAAGGGCACAGCATCACTGGTTCAGTATCCATGCCTTCATCCAACTTGTGATCCAGAGCTGGAGGTGGCAACCCAACAGGCACTTAATCAGTAATTATGAGGGAGAAGTTTAGACTGCTGTTTAATTCAGGAACTATGAACTGAGGGCTTACTCCATCCTGGGCTGTGCTGCATGCGATGGGGGACACAAAAGTGAAGATGTGGTTCTGTTCTGCTCAGTAGTTAGACTCCTTGGGAAAAACTTTGTTTTCTTCTTCATGTTTCTTGCTGCTGTATATATTCTGTCCTGCAGTGGACATCTCTGATCTCAAATCCATTCATTCATAGTTATTTGTGATCTCTTAATTTTTTTAAAAAATAAATTTATTTATTTATTTATGGCTGTGTTGGGTCTTCATTGCTGCAAGCAGGCTTTCTCTAGTTGTGGCGAGCGGGGGCTACTCTTCATTGTGGTGCACGGGCTTCTCATTGTGGTGGCTTCTCTTGTTGCAGAGGCTTCTCTTGTTGCAGAGCACGGGCTCTAGGCACGCGGGCTTCAGTACTTGTGGCACGTGAGCTCAGTAGTTGTGGCTCGCGGGCTCTAGAGCACAGGCTCAGTAGCTCTGGTGCATGGCCTGAGTTGCTCCGCGGCATGTGGGATCTTCCTGGACCAAGGATTGAACCCGTGTCCCCTGCATTGGCAGGCAGATTCTTAACCCCTGCGCCACCAGCGAAGCCCGATCTCTTAATTTTTTAAAAAATTTTATTTTAATTTAATTTTATAGTGGAATCTAGAGGATTTACAATGTTGTGTTAGTTTCAGGTGCACAGCAAAGGGATTCAGTTATACATATATCCTTTCTTTTTCAGATTCTTTTCCCATATAGGTTATTATAGATTATTGAGTAGCGTTACCTGTGATATACAGTAGGTGCTTGTTGATTATTTTATATATAGTAGTATGTGTATGTTAATCCCAAACTCCTAATTTATGTGATCTCTTAATTTTTAAATAAACTAATGTGATTGGATAACATTTTTAAACTATTGACCCATTTCTGCCCCTCCCTCGCTTTTATTTTTTATCCCTCTCTTCTGCCACATACCTCCATTCATGCAGCTAAATTTTGGTCCACACATTGCCTAAGGAGAAGGATATTACAGGGCAGAAAATTGAGGGAAGGGTCAGTCTTTCTGGCTCTAGTTTCTAAAAGCCTGTGCCCTGAAAGGAAGGAATAGGACTCCTGACATAACCCACTCCAGTCGGAAGAGGCTTCCTGGGCAGGGAATGCCTTTAGCAATGTTGGGAAATGACAGTGATTAAATTTCTGCCACCTCAGCTGTGAATGAGGAATTGAAAAAAAAATTCAGTTAAATTATAGAAAAATAATTGGAATCCACTGCACTGATTCATGCTAAGATTTATAATCCTTTCCAGATAATTTTGGATTTCAGTGGGGACTTTCAATATCATATTCACTCATTCAACAAATATTTACCAAGCATCTCTCTACCATGTGCCAGGGAAGTCAGAGGCTAGTATTAGAGTGTGGAGTAAGAACAGACACAGGTCTTGCTGAATATTACCTTCAGGCAGAAACTCATTAATCAACTAATTACACAGATAGATGCAAAATTACAAGTGTGGAAATTGCCACTGAGGAAAAAGATATAGGGAGTATTCACAAGGGGGTCTGACCTCTTCTGGGGGGAGCTGAGAAGTCTCTCTGGGAAGTGACATTTTAATTGAGACCTGAAAATGAACAGGAGCTAATTAGGCAAAGAGGAGAGGAGAGAGTCAGTGTTCCTGGCAGACAGGATTTCATCCCCTTCACGTGGTGGCAGAGCCACTAGAAAAAAATCTTTATTGAAGGGAAGGGAGAGACTGTTGATCGCAAAATGAAGGCAGCTGCTGACACGAAGTGCTTTCCTGAGTGTGAAGGCATATTCTGTGCATGGGGGCTGCTTGTGTGTGTCTCCTATTATGTTTGTGCATGCCTCCCTGAAGCCTCAAAGCTCAGTGTCGAAGGCTAAACTCTTCATCTTTCCCCAAGTCTGCCCCTGCTCCTGAGCGTCCCATCTTGACAAATGATGGCTCTGTCTTTGCATTTTGTATAAGCCAGAACCCTCAACATCATGCTTTCCTCATCTTTCTTCTTCATCCCATGTCCGATCAATCTCCAGGTTCCGTCAATTCTGTCTCATTAATTTCTCTCACAACTAATTCACCTCACTCCACTCCCACTGCCTTAGTGGGGGTCAGCGCCCTTCCCGCCAGGCTCTGTGCATACTGAGCTACTTTACGTTCTTTGAGGAAGCTGCACCTTTCCCCGTCTCCAGGTTTTTATGCATATCTTTCCTCTGTCCAGAATCCTCCTTCCCCCCTCCTCCCTGTCTTCAACTAAGGAGCTCCCGGTATGCCTGTCCTTTGACAAGCTGTCCCCGGCCATCAGCCACAACCGCTATGGAGATGAGGTTGGCTTTTCCTCCTCCTTGTTAGGGATAACAAGTACTAAGTACTTCATACTTATCCTATCAACTACCTGTTTATTCATCTGTCTAGACCTGGCTATCCAACATGGTGGTCGCTAAGTACCCATGATATGAGACACTTGAAATGTAGCTAGGATGAATTGAGACACCATGAGTGTAAAATACCATATTTTAAAGACATAGTAGAAAAAATGCAAAATATTTAATTACTAATTTTTAACGCTGGTTGCATGCTGAAATGATAATATTTTGGATATATCAAGTCAGATAAATACATTAGTAAAGTGAAATTCACCTGATGCTTTTTACTTTTCAAAACGTGCTTAGTAGAAAATTTAAAAGCATATATATATGACTCACATTTGTGCCTTGCATCTTTTTCCTATTGGATGGTACTGGTCTAGACGCTATAAACAGCTAGAGCAGGGGTCAGCAGACTATGGCCCATGGGCCAAATCTGGTCTGCCACCTGTTTTTGTCAATAAAGTTTTATTGGAACACAGCCAGATTCATTCACTTAGATATTTTCAATGGCTCTTTCCCACCACAGCAGCAAAGTTGAGCAGTTGTGATAGGAACTATATGGCCCACAAGCCTAAAACATTTACTCTTGGCCCTTTTCAGGAAAAGTTTGCTGACCTCTGTTCTAGAAGGCTGATATTGTGTTTTATTTATCATTGTATCTCAAATCATTGCTCAATACCTGGCACTCAGTAAATGTCTGCTGAGTAAATAAATGTCTAACCAGTAGATATTTGTTGAATGAATACAAGTTTGAGAATTATATTGGCAGGATTATCACTAGCATCATTTTATAACACACAGCTGTGGTGACCATATGACTACAACTAAAAATTGAAATATGACCTGATAAGTAGTTATGTAACTGGACAGAAGTCATATACAATATTTAAAATTGGAACACCCTGCAAAAGCCCAGAATACATGGTCCCCACTTCCATCATCATGAAATATCTTGATTTTGGAGTAGACAGAGATATTTTAATTATGCCTGAAATAGGATGGAGTGTTGTATAAGTGAGAAAGAGAACTGTCTCAAAGGTTGGATATTTGGGATTAAGGGTTTAGGTCATAACTACCTTTACTGTTCCATGTGTGCTCTGTTGATATTGTAGAAAGGAATCTGAAAACTAGAGGGCAGAGTGATGATGGAGGCTAAAGACCAACAAAGAAGAGACTCCCGGGAAGGCAATATTTCAGTCTTTTTGCAAGAGACCCTGATCTTCCAGAAAGGATTCCTACATTCAACTTTCCTGTAGGTTCCTCCCATACAGGCTTCCTACAGGTAGTTTTTGCCTGGAAATGTAAAGCAGTAAGTCACATGGAAATCTGAATTGGTTTGCGAACATGGGAATTAATTCTTAGATCTTAAAAATGGCGCTGAGAATGAGTGTTGGAAGAGAGTTAAGTACATCTTCACACTTTGATCCAAATATACTCCTGTCATTTACTCTCTGCTCCCAAATCTACAGCTGTTAGAAGGCACAAAATCATTTTCTTTTGCTTTTCTCTGTCAAATTGTTGATGAAAATGATTTTACCAAATTGAAACATCCAGAGTTACCACAGATGAGAATCAAATTTCAGGTCTTGGTTATGCAACATAATCTCATCTCATAAGAACCAGTCATTTTTTAAAAATCATAACATTTCTCAGTGTTGAATTGAATCTTTTCTTTTTGAGTAATTAAAGTTGTAAAAGCAACTTGATATATTCTTTGGAGCAGGTAGATTCCACAGGGCTTTTCTGAAGGGAGGCAGAGAGTTTTCTTTTATTAGAGCATATTTGGGAAGCAAACAAAAGAAGAATGAGAATAGTATTCATTAGTAACATATGTGATTAGCATAGAAAGAGAATATTAAATATTTGATAATTTTTACTTTAGCTGGTCCAGAGAAATGAGAGATTATAAAGTTGATAAGATCATAGAGCTGAATCTGTCCATCCATCCATCCGCCCACCCACCCACTCATTTATCAATCTACCAGCAGCTGCTTATTAAATTTATTGAATTACATTTATTAAAGTACTATTTGTCCAGCTCTGTAGTAGGTGTTATGGGAGATACAAGGGAAACAAAAGACAATTCTGTGAATCTAAGAAGATTCATAGAATGCTAGGTGTGAAGATGACGTCGTAATTCAACACTGCCTCTTTCGCATTAAGAAACAATTGTTAGGTGATTTGTGTAATGTAATACTCAAAGAATTGTATGGTGAGCCACAGAACCCTAGTTCCTAGTCTAATAATTTTTCTACTGATACCAGTTGGGTAAGTCAGATATATATATATATCTACCTAAAAGGCTAGAGAGTAAATAATTCCAGGTCATCATGTAAGCAAGTGTGGGATCACTGAATGAGTCTGATCTATAGGGCTTTGGAGAATATCTAACAGTGATCAAGGTGAAAGGAAGGTTGAAAGGTGGAGTGGGGTGTGGAGCTGGACTTAAAGGAAATACAGAGCTTAGAATCATAAACGGTAGAGAGAAGACATTTCAGAAGACAAACAAAAGAGACAAATGCTAGGGGAGAGGAACTAAGCAGAAGAGAAGGGAAAGAGAAACAACTAGGTTAGACAAGAGTCGACAAAAGTGGCGAAGGTGGCTTTGTGTGGAGCAGAGGCCACCGTGGAGAAGCTGGTGATACGAGGTTGGGTCAGTGAGGTGAGAGCATCGATGTTAGAAGGTTGAATGCCTTCTGGAGAAAATTTTTTCTATTAGTAAGAGGCTAAAGTGTAAGCCAGGTTTTGGGAAGATTTATACACTGTACTCCCACTCTAGAGAAAGACAGAGTATTCCTCAAGGGCCCGGCAAGAAACCCAAAAGGAAAGAAAATCATTCTGGCAAATTAAATAAATATGGCAGTAAGTGTATCATGGTTCCTTTCTCATATCTTTATATTGCATACCACTTCCTGATGTTTGATCAAAATTTACTAGTTTGGTGGGAAAATCTAAAAGAGAATATTTGGAAACTAATGACATTAAGGATATGCACACATTTATTTTCAGAAATAGTCAGTTTGTACTCCACTGGGGTTGGATTTTTTTAAGGTTTTGATATACTGCTCAAATTATGGTTTAGGTAGGATGAATGCATCCTTGAACATTACATTTTCACAGTAATATCTACAAATCACTCAGAACACCATCACTGGCGGATAGTAAATATTTTATATCTTATTGAAAAATAATATTTTTTTCTTGTAAAGCATTGGAATCATATTCCTTTTAGGCTCTTTCCAAAAGTTTCCCTTGAAGAGCTTAAAAAATAATCATGCCTAAATCTTAATCATACAAATTTGCCAGTAAATTTTTAGGGCAGGAGTTTTTGGTTTGGATTTTAACTGCCATGGGTTCGGCATACCAGATTCTGTTCTCTGTCATGACTGTGCATTGCCACTGCATTTACATGTGGAACTGGTATGGAAAAACAATCTATAGCTCTTTACTTCTGTTTCTTTCTTGTTTCTCATAATGTGAGTAGAAAATTTATATCTACATAAATAATGCCAACCTTCAGCTATTTATCCAACTCTTCTTATGAGTTTGCAGAAGATGACCAGTGATCAGGCTCTTTCAACTGCACAACAGTTGCTGCCTTTATCTGCATAAATAACTTGCCTTTCAGTGAAGTGGAATGATAGGAACAGAAGAAAAACATGGGCATTCATTGCCTGTTGTTACTGAGAAAGTGAAGTTGGAGAGTATAAGCATGGATGTGATTTATCCTTTATCTCCTGAAGGCTTGGCTTGAGTAATTGGCTACCTTAATACTTCCTTAAACGTTGTTCCTTGTTCTTTATCAAGGACTTGATAATCGAATGAGGGAAACAGACATGAGTAGACAACTTGTACAATGGAAGGAGTACTGTAAAGCGGACTAAAGAAAGCACATGTGAGATTTGCCCCCTTTTCCAAGTTGATAAAGAAGATTGACTACTCATTTTAGTTTCTGATGCACACTTTTCTGAAAATAAGCATATTTTTAGACCGTGACATGAGGTTACTATCATTCTCCTCATCTTCACATAGGGGCAGGACATTCTGAATAGATATTATGGATGGTCATAAGACGCTTCTGTGCTCGTCCTCAGTGTGGCTAAGGGTGTGGGAAACTGGGCGCTCATACTCTGTTGGCAGTAGGGTGTATCAGAGGATATCAGTTGACTCTCTCTGGAAGCAGTTGGGTAATATGATCCGTGAAGGTGCTGTGTATCTTGATTACTACTCAATCCGTAGTGCCTAAAATTCAACTTGAATAAATGGCTAAATTAATAAATCCTAAAATATTTAAAATTTTGCATATGCTTTGATGCCCAGATTTTAACTATAAGAATTAAAAATCATGTGACTCTACTGTTAAGATTTAGCTATAAGAATATACATTCTGTTGTTCTTTATCATACTAAAAACTCAAAACAGCCCAGTTAAGTTTAACACTATGGGATTTAGTAAAAATTACATAACATCCCTACTATGGACTATTGCACACCCACAAGTGATAATGTTGCAAAGTATGTATATAAATGATACAGAAGAATGCATGAGACTTTTATAAGTAGGTCATAAAACAGTGCCTAGAGTGTTACTCCATTGTTATAAGATGATAAACTAAGAATTTTTAAAAGGATGTCGAAGAAGGGAGTTTACCGGAGGCTTAGGTATTGCCTTATAAACTCCAAAATTTTAGTGGCTTGAAACAATAACTATGTAGCCAATTGGCTTTTGTGAATCAGCAGGGAAGCTCTGCTTATCATAGCTGCTCAGGTTCCCAAAATGAAGCAAGCATCACAATCAGTGCTGATCACTGTGTCATGTGGAAAAGACCTCTGGAAGGTTTCACACTAGGAAATAAATGCTGTAACATGGAAGTAAAAGACGACAGTTCTGCTCACAACTCATTGGCCAGATCTAGTCACATGTCCCACCCACCCAAAAGGGAGCAAGGAATTATAATCCTCCCATGTAATTGGGGTGAGAGAATTAAAAATGTTTGGTGAGCAGCACTAAGGATACCACTTATGGTATCAATATTCAGCTCACTTTGTCTGTCTCTGAGGAGACAATCCAAAAGTCCTATCCAATCAGGGCATCAAAGTCCAAGCTTGTGATGTCTGGGTGGTGCCTGATGGTCTGGATATGGCTCCTTTTGATCTTCAAACCAATTGAAAAAATAGATTATCTCTTCCCCGAAACACATAGTACAGAATGGTAGAAGAGTGGCAGGGTGTCTACAGCACTCCCATTTGGAAAGGGGAAGTCGCTGGTCCGTATCAATCCTGAAATCTAACTGCAGGTCCCAATCCCCTGGAGATAAGGAATGCTTCATGATTAGGTTTTGACTGGGCTCCTGGGAAAGGGTTTTCCAATCCATTGTTCCATGTAGCCCTTGGATCTGCCCTTTAGAGGTCTTTCTTTTTCTATTATTTGCCTTTGCTCCATCTGAAAAGTGCACTACAGGATGTGCCCCCCTTCAAGGATGAGAAGCTTAGCCTGAAAATGCTCTCAGAAGCTCACAAGCCCAACTGTTGTTAAAGTTTCTGTCTTTAGACTACAAAAAACTGTCACCAACATTTTTGGAAGGCTCTTAGTTTTCTTTGGCTGTACAACTTTCTAAAAAATTTAATCAACTTTTTTTTTTTTTTATAGTTGATTTTGGTTAGTTCCTCGTGCTAATAGCCACATACGCAGCTCTTTATTGAGACAGCCCTCTCTCAGTTTCATCTCTATTGCAGTTATCTTAAACCAACCAGGCTTCATTGGAAGAGCCACAACTTCAGGCTCTTTTTGTTTGGGCTCTTTTGTCCAAATGAAAGGCTAAGTGCCATCTTAACTCATTCAGAAGTTTAACAGTGGGTGTGAAAACCATACCCTTGATTTATTCTTTGACACAAGGCTGTGTTTTAATCTTCCAGTCTTTCACCAATTGCTGATAAGAAACAGTTGCCTCTTCTATGTCTGCTTTCCAGATTCTCTGGACCATCTCCGTTACCTTCCATACTTGCTTGCAAATCAGTTAATTGTGTCCTGAGCTCATTCTTTTTATTGTAGTACCTTTTCAAAGGTGGCCAACAACAGTCGACATCTGCTAGAAAAGTTCTGTTTCCCAATCACTTCCTGTAAAGCTGCAAGTTCACAAAGTTTATCACCTTCCTTTCAAATTACCACAGGTGACATTTTCACAAAATAGATTATCTGTGCATAAATTGTTATCTTTCTAGCTGCAGACTAAAGACTCTTGATGCCTGTCACCTGACCACTCATCCTATGCCACGTACCTTAGTTTTCTGATAAGCTGTTACTCCAGTTCTAGGCACTTATTTTGTATTGACCAGAATAAGAGAGATCTGGTCCTCAGGTTTGTAGGTCCCTGAAATTTTATTGTCATCAAATGATTTTGTCCCATTTTGAATGGAAAACACATTCAAATTGATAAAAGATGATGGGTAAAAGTGTTGATTTGTTAATTTAAAATTGAAAGTCTATTTAAGTAGCTAAAATATCTGTGTTCTCCAACCACAACATACTATACTGAGTCAAGAAATTCTAGAAACCATTACTCTAATCTGAATGTTTCTTGGTTACTAAGTGTTAATGGATTGCTTGATCATGAGTGGATATCATTGTGGAATAATTCATCCAGTCTCTGTAGAAGCTTGACCTCCCTTGTATCACAAGAGAGCTCAGCACTTACATAGAGAGGGACAAACTCAGACAGGGATCTCATCTTGTAGCTTATATTCTAGGAGGTAGAGACAAACAACAAATGGTGAACACGAAATAATACTTAGGACATAATGCAAGTGCATTTTAAATAATAAACCTGGGTGATGGGATGTAGTGTAACTTGGAGGACTGAATGGAGGAAGATACTGCAATATTTTAGCTAAAATGGCCAGTGAAAATCATTCTCAGGCGGTGACATTAGAGCCAAGACTCAAATGAGGGGAAAGGGGTAATCATAGAAGATCTGATGAAAGAACATTCTATGTAGAAGGAACAGCGTGTTCAAAGGGCCAGTGGTGTGAATGGGCTCAGTGTGTTGGGAGGATGGAAAGAAGGCCGGGGAATGAGGAGAATGGTGAGGAGAGAGGTATGTGGTCATGTCTGAAAGATTGGCCAAGGATGTATCACGTACAGCTTTGTTAGTCATGTTGAGGAGTTGGTGTTTCCCTCTAAGCCCAGTGGAACCACTGGAGACTTTTAAGCAGTAGATCAATTTGATCTGTTTTATGCTTTAAGATCACCCTGGCTGGCTGTTTGGAGAATGAACTCTGGCAAGAAACGAGTGGAAACAGCCCACTGCAGCCAAGGTGTGAGACACTGGTCACTTGGATTAGAGCTGTAGCAATGGAGATGGTGTTAAGTGGTGGGATCTTGAAAACATTTTGGAGATGAGAGTTGGCGAGATTTGCAGATAGATTGTTTGAGAAACATGAGGAAAAGTAGGAAAATGAACGTTGTTTCAAGTTTTTTGGCCTAAGAAACTTGGTGGTAGTGATATCGTTAACTGTGATAAGGAAGACAGCTAGGGGTAAATCAAGAATTTTATTTTGGACACACTAAATTTGAGATGTCTATTAGGCAGCTAGGAGGCGATGTCAAGTAGGCAGTGGGATATATAAAACTAGAGCCCAGGGGGTGTTGAGAGCTAGGGATAGAGATTTATGAGTCATCAGTACAAAAGTGTTATTTTAAGCCATAGAAGAGGATGAGTTCACCTAGAAAAGGAATTCGAAGAGAAAAGAGGGTGGACGACAGAGTTAAGGGTTAGCAGAGGAGGAGGGACCAGAAATGGAAATTAAGAAGGAGCAAAGTTGAGGTTGGAGGAAAATCAGGAGTGAGTGGTGGTGTGAAAACCAAGCAGAGGTATTTCTGCGAGAAGCAAGTCAAGCGCTGCAAGTTGATGAAATGCCCTAATCCAGCTTCCTGATTAATATTTCTCCCAAGCACCCACAATACCATGCCCCTCTTTCTAGCATTTGATCCTACTGGAAAGGAGGCTAATTACGGAATAGTAATTGTTTGTAGTTTATTCCCTTTTGGTCAGTTATATTAAGAAGTGGGTGAAGTGGTATCTTGGTTAACGAGGAGCTTGGGTCTCTGCTCCAACATTGACATCACTGGTGATAACTGCTTACTCGCTGTGGAAGGGTTACTTAACTTCCCAGAGCCTTGGTCTCCACTTGTTTTCTGGGGATGCCAGTACTCATATCAGAGGCTTGCTGTGGGAATTGATTAATATAATGTATACAAGGCACTAAGCTCAGTGCCTGGCAAAAATGTAATTAGATCACAAATGGTAGCTTTTATTATTTTTTTCCCCAGATACTGATCGGCTAATTACGGAAATGGGTCACTATTGAGCAATCCTGCGCACTGTTGCAATAGGATAGGAGCCAGTCACTCCAACTATGTATTTAATGCCTCCTGCTGCTCCAGCCCGCACTCCCACGTGCCCGTCCTTTTGAGTCAGGACGTGTAAAACTCAGATAAGTGATGTCTTAAGAGATGGAATGATAGAAACGTACCTCTGTGCTTCTCTGCGAAGAATTATCCAGGCCTGGCGGCGTGTCAAGCTGCCAGTGAGCAGATAAAGTAGGGATAGGGGCCTGTGCAGAGCCGAGAGTGGGTCATGAACTTTGTTAAAATAAGCAGGCATTTCCCCACCTTTGGGCAGCTCACAAGCCTATCTTATCCGCTGAAGCCCAGGAGAGTGGGTCAGGGATATAATTGAGCAAGGGTCTCGGATTCATTTTCCAGAAAATGAGGCCGTTAGCCCTGGCTGATCTCTGAGAGGTTTTTGTCAAATGTAACAATTCCTCTGAAACTGTTACAGTTCCCCTCATGGTCCCTGTGTGCCAGCCACTTTCATCTGTGGAGGCGGTGGGGTGGCAGTGGCCACCCTGGAGTCGGGTAGGCAGTCAGCGCTGGTGGAGATGGAGCAGCGCCCTTCCTCCAAACTGACACTCCCTCGCCCCTCTGAGGGCATCTCATCTCGAGTTTTGAAATAACACCTTCACCGTACCCCTCCTTCAACACAAACACCTATTTTTCAGTTCAAATTGACCTGTTAAACTAATTTTCCCTCAGGGAGAGTCATCACTTTGGCTTAATTGTCAAAAAGATAGTAAGCCAGCTGTGGAGCTGGACTACCTCGGTTTGAATCTTGATTCCACTGCTTAAGATCTCTGTGATCTTGATGAAATTGATTAATCTCTCTAATCCTGGATCCTCATCTACAAAATGACTGATTACTGTTGTGTAGCCTATCGTGTAGATTAATGACTTAATTCACACAAAGGACTTACTTAGCATTATTTACTAACTTAGTACTATTAAGTCTTTAATAAACGTTGATGGGATATTTTGTCTCTGTTGTGCAAGAACACTGAGAAGCTTGTTTTAAGAGGCTTCTTCATGTTGTTATTTTCACCAGTGGTATTTTGCACATCGTTGGTGGTTTCAGCATTTTATTCCACCCTCTCTGGTGCTCCGAAGAAAGAGATACCATGTTGGAAGCATCTAGGAAACTAGCTTTATGATATAGTAGCGGATAATGACACCTCCTCTAGTTTTATATTTATGAGAACAGCTAACCCATCAAACGAAATGTCAATGTGGAGCTGGAGTCATTTGACTGAGTATGTTTATCTTTAGGGTGTTTTCAGCTGCATGTAATAGAAAACTGACAGAAACTTGTTTAAGTAATAAGAAAATGTATCTCACAAAGCTAAAATTCCAGAGGTAGGATAAACTCAGCCATGTTCTGAAGGATCCACTGTTTCTGCATCTATGCCATGGCGTCCTCAGAGGCTTGTCCTTCCTTTCAAACTTGTCCCTCTCTGGTCACAAAAAGGCATTACACGTCTAGAGAAAGAAGGGCCATTTTTCCTCATGTCTTTTTCTCATAGGGTCCTATTGATAACTGTAAGAAATCACTAGCTTGCAACCTTTGGAACGATTCCTATGCTTTCCATTCATACAGCAGCCTCCTTAGGCACGTAGATGGTCTCAAGAGTTCAGCGTAAATAGCTCAACAGCTTACCAGCCCAGCATCCCAGGTCCTCTCTTCCCTCTGCCTCCACCCTTTCCCACATGGGCAATTGCACATTTTAAAGTCTATTACTTGTAGAACCTCATTCCTGGTTCCAAGTGTTTTTATCAATTTGGGTTATCTGTCGCAAGCAGCAGAAAACAACTCTGGCTGATTTAGGCGGCAGGTAAATTTATTTAAAATGTACTAAATAGTTCCAGAATGATCCCGAATTTTCTTCTGCTATAAAGGACATCATGGAGACACTTGGCAAATCCTGAATAAAGTCTGCAAATTAGATAATAGTATCGTATTTGTATTCATTTGATGATTTTGAAAATTGTGCTGTGATTATGTAAGAGAATTTCTTTTTGTTAAATACACAATGACATTTTAGGGAAAAGATATCATGTCTACAATTTACTATTAAACAGTTTAGGAAAAATACACACACACAGAAGGATAAAGCCGTGTCTAATAATATTAACATAGGGAAACTGGCTGAAGGGTATTCAGGAATGTTTTGAACTACTCTTGTGACTTTTGTGTAGGTTTCCATATCCAATTAAAAAATTGTCTTTTAATGAGGCAAAAAGATACAAGGTAAGGTTGCAGTGCTGTATCAAGTCCGGCAACTTGTTTTAATAAATCACTAAAGACAATGAGGAAGATATTTAGTGAATAGCTCGAGATTGGCCTAGATTGCAAGAGATTCGGGCCAGAAGGCTTCAGAGCCAGTAACTGCTCCAGATCACTCCATGGAGCTCAGCCCTTGTGGACAGAACTGCCACCTCCATGATGTGCTGCTGGACATCGTAGTTTGCGCTGCTTCTGTGGCTGGTGCTTGACACTCTCCCCACCATTAGCACAGTTGCTCCTGCCCCTGGATAGTCTTTTTTTTTTTTTTTTTACATCTTTATTGGAGTTTAATTGCTTTACAATGGTGTGTTAGTTTCTGCCTTATAACAAAGTGAATCAGTTATACATATACATATGTTCCCATATCTCTTACCGCTTGCGTCTCCCTCCCTCCCACCCTCCCTATCCCACCCCTCTAGGTGGTCACAAAGCACCGAGCTGATCTCCCTGTGCTATGCGGCTGCTTCCCACTAGCTATCTACCTTACGTTTGGTAGTGCATATGTGTCCATGCCACTCTCTCACTTTGTCCCAGCTTACCCTTCCCCTTCCCCATATCCTCAAGTCCATTCTCTAGTAGCTCTATGTCTTTATTCCCGTCTTACCCCTAGGTTCTTCATGACCTTTTTTCCCCCTTAAATTCCATATATATGTGTTAGCTTACGGTATTTGTCTTTCTCTTTCTGACTTACTTCACTCTGTATGACAGACTCCAGGTCCATCCACCTCATTACAAGTAGCTCAATTTCGTTTCTTTTTATGGCTGAGTAATATTCCATTGTGTATATGTGCCACATCTTCTTTATCCATTCATAGGCAGATAGTCTTTTTACTACGGTGACCACTGCCAGGGACTTGTCTCCAGGGCCTTTGCGTTTTAGCTTCACTTTCAATTTCAAAGTCCGGGCTGCAGGAATCAGACTGAGAGAGCCCAAGTCATGGGCTTTTACGTAGACACCAGTTAGGCTCGTAAAAATGAGTATCAGGAATTTTCAGTCTCTAGAGTGACACACAAGTCCTGCTTTGCCACAGAGGGAGGGATTCTTCAAGAAGGAGTGGGTTTCAGACACCACACAACCCACAAAAATGACAGATGTCCATTGCAAGGTGGTGTTGGCAATTCTGTCTCTTAGGATGTCAAAATACATTCTGGGTGTTGTTCTGTTGAAAGGTAGGAGCAAAAGGAAATATTTCCTTCAACATGGAAGGAGTAAAATACTCACAGATGTTGGGTCCTAACTCACACATACACTCATAGTGTGGGTCAATATGGAAAATTATCCTCAATGAGATTTAACCTTCTGACATTACATGGAAAAGTTGGACCCTTTGTCTTCAGTTGGATTGCTTTTATTCTCAGTAGTCTTTATTCTGAACATTGATTTTTTTTTTCGTTCTCTCTCACAGGCTTTTAAAATTTTCCCCTCTTCTGTTTCTTTTTGTAAAAGTGATTGGGTTATTTTATATAAGGTTGCCATTTTTCCTTCAGAAGATATTCAGTTCCTGTCTCTCAAGAGGAAAACCCAGTCCTCAGCTCTGGTCCCGCATCTAGTGCAAAGCGGAGATTCAACATACTTTTGTTTCTCACTCAAACCTTGTTTTAGTATGTGACATAAATGTAATTATATAACATAATAGAATATTGAGGTGTTACTTCTGCCTAGTATTGTGTTAAGTGCTGTTCGTGCATTGAATAATTCTTTTGCTCCTAATATCTAATTGGAAAAGAAAGATATGCTTCGCTTAAGAAAAAAACAGCAGTATCATATAATTCTTAAGAGCATAATATTTTATTTTTATAAATGTTCCCCATAAAAAAATGATTAGAGGAAAGTAAAAAGATATGAGAAATTGTACTCTAAAAGTATTTGACATCTGGTTGGAATTTTTATGTTATTTGATTGTCCAAAGTTTCTTCGGAGGAGTTGAGGGAATTTTAACGTTTCATTTGGCAGTCAGATCTGGAGATGAATTTAACTGGCCTTCAGTAGTGCTGGCCTGTTCCTGAGAGAGAGAGATGATTGAGAGGGAAGGGTGGAGAGGGAGAAGAAGCCTTTACTTACCCTCCTTGAGGGACGACTCGGGTGGACCGTCTGAATTATGGGACTTATTGGCAGCAAGCAAGTATTGCCAGAGTGGATTACTGCAAAATGCTTCAGCTGGGGATGGTTTTGAAAACCGCTCATCAATTACAGATGGTACCTGGTATAGTAGCATGAGTACCCTTGAGGGCTTTTGTCCAGGAAATTTGAAGAAGCCTGTTATCTCTGACCTCCTCAAATCACCTCTTCCTTCATGGGTGACGCGTCTTACCTATAGACCTCACCTGTTTCTCACAGACCTACAACTCAGAACTGTATATCAATTATTAAACAATGTCCAGGGCAGGACAGTGACTTTCACTAGTTTTGGAAATGATCGAGACCAACATTAGTCTTTGTTAAATCACCGAGTGATTTGGTGGTCTCTAGTCAAGTTTAGGATTTCTAGATAGCAGAATCACACTAGGATTTCTAGATAGCAGAATCACACTAGGGTTAAGCAAATGTCCAGATTTTCCCAGAGTTTATTGGGTTCTAGTTGTTGCTTATTTGAGACAGGAAGTAAGATGAAATGTCCTAACATGGTTAAACTTCGTGGGCAAATGGACTCATCTGGGGCAGCAGGTTATAACTGTCCCCATTTGGGTTCACATAGTGACCCATGGTAACTTGGGTCCATGGACAGATACCTGGAAGGTCCATGGAAAGACTTCAGAATATTCCTGAGTCTATTTAAAGTATAAGCAAAATTTTATTTGTATTGCATTTATTTTTTCTGAGGAATGTTCGTGCTTTCTATTGGATTCTCAAAGGGATACAGGATATGGAAAATTTTGAATATACTGCCCCATAGTGAATGGCACAAATCTCTCTCGATCCATAATGTCTCTAGCCGTAGGCAAAGCTAGGTTAAAGAGTAGAACAGAGTCAACTTCCTGGAGTGCCCTCTACAAGGAATACTAAGACATTACTGAATTAAGTTGAAAAAATGTGAATTTATCTCACTCCTAGACATTGACCTTAAGTGAAATTAAAAGCGGAAACTTTTTAATTTGTCTTTTGAGCATTTTTGCAAAGCACCCATGCAGTCATAGCCAAAATTTTGGAATTAAATGATGTTCAGAATGCTAAACATCCTGGAGACCTAAGCGGCTGTTTCTTCCAGGAGTCAGAGTTGAGAACTCCAGCTGAGTAATCACAAATAAGAAAAAAAAAATGTTTTTACTCATACGTCTCATAAAAATGAAAGAATATCCATGTCATATCTTCTTTCTCGTAGCTTCCAATTCCTTCATCCCACAGCTGTTCCTTCACAGGGCAGCTCTCCATATTCTCTGTCCCAGTCCAGGCTACTTATTTTCCTCTTTGTGGCCTTCTCCCTTTAGCCTTGCTCTTTATTGTGCAGATCAGTGTAGTTGCTTTGGCTTAATCCTTCCTCCTGCCTTCTCTTTCTGGGCCTGCCCCTCTTCAGCCAAACCCCAGATTCTGCATCACAAATGTTCTAGTACCTGGGCTGGAAAAGACACCCTTTGTGAGTGGGAGAGGCGGAACGGGGAAAGCAGGAAACACACGCCCCTAAAGCTTCTTGTGGTTGCACATGGCAGAGTGTTGATTACAAGAAACGAGTAATGTTTCTCATTTCTTAACTTTAAAATCATTTAATATGCCTCCCAGATAGTTTTCTGATTTGGAAAACCACAAAAGAAAAAAAAAAAGTTTAATGCTTTCCAGAATTCTTTTTTTTCAGAATTCTGCTTCAATTTGTGGAAATAAATTTGTCAGTGAATCTGATTCTGGATGTAGTTTTCATTAATAGAAAATCTGTTTCTTCTATCTCCACTCAGAGTTGATGGGCTCATATGAGTCTTTCCACATGTGCCAGACAGCATGCTAGACACTGGTGAAATGGAGATGAAAAGGCTCATCCCAACTTTAAGGACTGATGGACAGACAGAAAGAGGGGTGATTACAGTATGTGAAGAGAAATGTACCTGTAGGGTTGTGATGGGAAGCATCTACATTTGTCTATAGGAAGTGAGCCTTAAAGTAACTCCTGAAAAATGAATAAGCTTTAGGTGAAGGTGAGAGTATAATTGCAGAAGGTACACAGTGCACACAAAAGGAAGGCACGAGAGGACGTAAGAGGCTTGAAGTGGTGGAGCTGGAAGAAAAAAATTGAAACCAAATGTGACTGGTCAGGTTCCCTTTAGTCTACACAGTAAGGGATCTTGGTTTTCCTCATGGGGAGTTCAGAGCTTTTGAATCACCTCTATAGCCACCATGGCAGTGGTTCTCAGTATGGCATGGTAGCTAACTGGGTAGGCTTAGAGGTCAGACTGCCTAGGTTCCCTATTCTTGCTGGTAGAGTGCCACTGGACAGTGCACCTGGCTTCCCTGGGCATCAGTTTTCTCATCTATAAACTGAAGATGTCTCTTTCCCAGGATTGTAGTGAAGATTTAATTCATCCACGTAAGATGTTTAGAATTGTATCAATATCTAGCATAGGTATCACAGTGCAAAAAAAAAAAAAAAAAAAGACAAAACAAAACCCATGAACTGTTTTGTGTATTCCCTTTCAAACATCAATAAATTGAATGAATGTCCTGCAGCATTCCAAAGTTTGATCTCCTAACAAGGTTGGCCTTAGGAGTAATTAGGTGAATCAGACACCTCTCTCTATGTTGCAAGAAGGATAGTGTCACCTATTCTCTGTTCTACCATATTTCCCCTACTTGGGAAAGTCTTGATACCCAGTGATTAAACATTACTAGTATCTGCAGATAATTGATAATTAAACTGTTATGAAGCGCGAATATCTGGACGTAATACAGTTATCAGAGGTGAGAGGATGGATCACAAACCTGGTTAGTTGAAGGCCCAAAACGAAAAATAAAGGAATAAAAATTAATTTTTGTCTGTAGCATCATATATGATTTAAACTTTGTTCTCAATATAAGTACTGTTTATTGTTTTTGAAGCACTTTAACATGTTATCTCATTGGATAGTTAAAATGATCCCAAGAGATGCAGGTAGAGCATCTTTTACTATTAAGAACGTATCCAAAATAAGGAAACCAAGGCACAGGTGAATACAAGTGTGACAACTTTTGTTCTACTGCCCCTTCTCTATATGTAGCTCTACAGTGCTTTTACTGAGAAGGAAGAAAAGTCTAAAATCCACTTTGGAGAGTTGTATGATTTCTGGTGGCGCACTTGATGTATTAATCAAGAAGTTGTAGTCACTGGTAGTATCTGCTGCCTAGGGTGGAGAACTCGCTTGGGATGTCTGTATTATTCACGGTTACTAGACTAACATGGCTAAGCTGTCATAACAAGGCTTTAGGGTTGCTATTTCATGTTTATAGACACATAGCAACAACAACGAACAAAGAAATGGACTGGGAATTTATTCCATGAATATTTTTATAGCCTGTATGTAGAGTCACCATGGAGTGACTCAAGGACCTTACAGACAGGTTGAGGAGGTGTGAACTGCACATATAAAAGGTTAAATAAAAATAAACGAAGATGAAAAGAAATAAAACAAGTGAAAATATCTTTAGGTAACATGTTTTCTATAGCTACTATCAAATAAGTGGTAATGAGTGGCTGACAGAACATCTCATAAACTCAATTCCCACTTAAAAATATGCACCTTAGGGCTTCCCTGGTGGCGCAGTGGTTGAGAGTCCGCCTGCCGATGCAGGCAACAGGGGTTCGTGCCCCGGTCCGGGAAGATCCCACATGCAGCGGAGTGGCTGGGCCCGTGAGCCATGGCCGCTGAGCCTGCGCGTCTGGAGCCTGTGCTCCGAAACGGGAGAGGCCACAACAGTGAGAGACCCACGTACTGCAAACACACACACACACACACACACACACACACACACATATATACACACACACACCTTAAACTCATGAGCCTACAGATCTCTTATGACTGAACAAAACGCTTATAGAATAAGCATGTAGAGAGGAAAGAGAAAATAGAGATTTTCTCTTATGCTCTAGAGCATAAGCTCCATGAGTTCAGGGACAAAGTTTGAATTATTTGCTGAATCTCTGGGGCTTAGAATAATACACGAATAGATGTTCAAAAAATATTTGCTCATTTAATGAATGAGTGGATACATGGATAAATACCAGAGAAAACCATAGAACTGAAGGACTATATTTAAGGTACTCCAAGGTGGGTGCAGTGTATTTTCATACTTTTATACTTGGCATGTAGCACATAATAGGTGTTCAATAAATGTAGTGGAAGGAAGTAAGGAAAGGAGGGAGGATGGGTGTTAATGGCATAGGATCTTAAGGCTGGAAGGAAATTTGTGAAGTCATTGGTCCTTCTCTTAAACTCAAGAAAAAGTCTGAGTATAGAGCAAATCTAACCAACCAAGCAAACAAAAAGCCTCGTAGAAGTGACATTTAAAGGTGTTAATCAGTCTAATAGAAAGAAGCAAAGGGCTAGAGTTTGAGAAAGAGTTCTGAATTGAAGTCAGTTTGATTCCTAGCTTTGTCAGTTTCTCTGTCTGTGACCTTACACAAATTGTTATACTAACTGGGTCTCAGTTTTCTCAGCTCTTCAAGGGGAACTACTGTGCTACAGAATTTTTATAAAGATTAAATAAGATAGTGTATTAAAATGTGTTCAGTAGCTTAGTACATGTTTATATAAAGAAAGAAATTCCTCAAATATGTTGAACTGTTAAATGTTAATAAAAATGCTAAGGAAAGATTTTTCTCTGGAATCTTTTAGAAGGAGAAATGCTAACTAAAATTACAAGTATCTTTTCTTAAAATTTAATTTATGGAAAATCCTAGTTCTTTTGATTGGTGGCATGTCTCAGAGGATTTTGTATACTAGGGAAAGTGCTTAAAAATAATGTAACGTGATAATGTAAATTATGTCATGCTATGCCACAAAAATTCTTCAATATTTAATTAAAAACTCTAACAACTTAAAATTCAAGAAGTGTCAAGAAATTAATTGAGGGTATAGACTAGTGGTCAGAGGACTTTGACTGTCAGCTCCAAAGCCAAACTTTCTCCCCTGGTTCAGATTACTGGGAAGACTTGGAAAGAATGGATCCAGCTGCTATAATACATGCTTATGGTTATAGCAGGAAGTGTAGATATTAGTGCCTGTTTTGATGTGCTGTCCCTGAGTTCCAGGATAGGTATTTTTGGAGAGTCAGTAATGGAAGGAAATGAGAAGCCTGTCACAGCTAACAGCCAAGGAGTCTCTAGGGATTATATCAAGGGTTGCCTTCAATCCTGCAAGGGTTACAGCTGTGCCAGGAGATATGTAAAGTTTTAAAAATATTAAATAAATGAAACCAGTCCTTTTAGTTTCTTATACTATACACAGTGCCAGCTCTGGGCTCAGGGACAAATCCACTGACAAGTGATTAATATCAGGGGGAACCACCCAAATCCAGAGACATGCATAATTCTGCCTCTGTCTGTTCTTAGTCAACAGTCAATTGGGTAAGACACAGTCACTTGATTTTTTTTTTTTCCTTTTTCTCTTTTCTTGAGTGTGTATGTGTATGCTTCTTTGTGTGATTTGGTCTGGTTAGGTTTGCTTTTACCATTTGTACTAGAGCTCTGTCTGTTTTTTCTTTATTCCTTCCTTTTCTTCTGAGCTGTGTGTCTGGCAGGGTCTTGGTGCTCCGGCTGGGTGTCAAGCCTGAGCTTCCAAGGTGGGAGGGCCCAGTCCAGGACATTGGACCACCAGAAACCTCCCAGCCCCATGTAATATCAATCAGAGAGAGCTCTCCCCGAGATCTTCATCTCAGCACTAAGACCCAGCCCCAGCCAACAGCCAGCAAGCTCCAGTGCTGGACGCCCCATGCCAAACAACTAGCAAGACAGGAACACAACCCCACCCATTAGCAGAGAGGCTGCCTAGAGTCATACTAAGTTCACAGACACTCCAAAACACACCACTGGACGTAGCCCTGCCCACCAAAAGGACAAGATCCAGCCCTACCCACCAGAGCAGAGGCACCAGTTCCCTCCACCAGAGAGCCTACCCAAGCCACTGAACCAACCTCACCGACTGGGGACAGACACCAAAAATAACGGGAACTATGAACTTGCAGCCTGTGAAAAGGAGACCCCAAACACAGTAAGTTAAACAAAATGAGAAGACAGACAAATATGCAGCAGATGAAGGAGCAAGGTAAAAACCTACCAGACCAAACAAATGAAGAGGAAATAAGTAGTGTACCTGAAAAATAATTCAGAGTAATGATAGTAAAGATGATCCAAAATTTTGGAAATAGAATGGAGAAAATACAAGAAACATTTAACAAGGACTTAGAAGAACTAAAGAGCAAACAGTGATGAACAACACAGTATATGGAATTAAAAATACTGTAGAAGGAATCAATAGAAGAATAACTGAGGCAGAAGAACATAAGTTCAGGAAGATAAAATAGTGGAAATAACTGCCGCAGAGCAGAATAAAGAAAAAAGAACAAAAAGAATTGAGGACAGTCTCAGAGACCTCTGGGACAACATTAAATGCACCAACATTCGAATTATAGGGGTTCCAGAAGAAGAAGAGAAAGAGAATGGGACTGAGAAAATATTGGAAGAGGTTATAGTTGAAAACTTCCCTGACATGGAAAAGAAATAATCAAGTCCAGGAAGTGCAGAGAGTCCCATACAGGATAAATCCAAAGAGAAACACCCCAAGACACATATTAATCAAACTGTCAAATACAAAGAAAAAATATTATAAGCAGCAAGGGAAAAGCAATAAATAACATACAAGGGAAACCCTATAAGGTTAACAGCTGATCTTTCAGCAGAAACTCTGCAAGCCAGAAGGGAGTGGAAGGACATATTTAAAGTGATGAAAGGGAAAAACCTACAACCAAGATTACTCTACACACCAAGGATCTCATTCAGATTCAACAGAGAAATTAAAACCTTTACAGACAAGCAAAAGTTAAGAGAATTCAGCACCACCAAACCAGCTTTACAACAAATGCTGAAGGAACTTCTCTAGGCAGGAGACACAAGAGAAGGAAAAGACCTACAATAACAAACCCAAAACAATTAAAATGGTAATAGGAACATACATATCAATAATTACCTTAAATGTAAGTGGATTAAGTGCTCCACCCAAAAGACATAGACTGGCTGAATGGATACAAAAACAAGACCCATATATATGCTGTCTACAAGAGACCCACTTCAGACCTAGGGACACATACAGACTGAAAGTGATGGGATGGAAAAAGATATTCAATGCAAATGGAACTCAAAAGAAAGCTGATGTAGCAATTCTCATATCAGACAAAATAGACTCTAAAATAATGTTACAAGAGACAAAAAAGGACACTACATAGTGATCAAGGGATCAATCCAAGATGAAGATGTAACAGTTGCAAATATTTACGCACCCAACATAGGAGCACCTCAATACATAAGGCAAATGCTAAGAGCCATAAAAGGGGAAATCAACAGTAACACAATCATAGTAGGGGACTTTAACACCCCACTTTCACCAATGGAATGATCATCCAAAATGAAAATAAATAAGGAAACACAAGCTTTAAAAGACACATTTGACCATGTAGACATAAATGATATTTATAGGACATTCCATCCAAAAACAGCAGAATACACTTTCTTCTCTAGTATTCATGGAACATTCTCCAGGATAGATCATATCTTGGGTCACAAATCAAGTGTTGGTAAATTTAAGAAAATTGAAATCATATCAAGTGTCTTTTCCAACCACAATGCTGTGAGACTAGATATCAATTACAGGAAAGAAACTGTAAAAAATACAAACACATGGAGGCTAAGCAATACACTACTAAATAATCAAGAGATCACTGAAGAAGTCAAAGAGAAATAAAAAAATACCTAGAAACAAATGACAATGAAAACCCGATGACCCAAACCTTTGGAATGCAGTAAAAGCAGTTCGAAGAGGGAAATTTATAGCAATACAGTCCTACCTCAACAAACAAGAAAAAACCTTACACCTGAAGCAGTTAGAGAAAGAAGAACAAAAACCCCCCACAAAGTTAGCAGAAGGAAAGAAATCATAAAGATCAGATCAGAAATAAATGAAAAAGAAATGAAGGAAACAGTAGCAAAGATCAATAAAACTACAGGCTGGTTCTTTGAGAAGATAAAATTGATAAACCATTAGAGTCATCAAGAAAAAAAAGGGAGAAGACTCAAATCAACAGAATTAGAAATGAAAAAGAAGTAACAACTGACACTGAAGAAATATAAAGGATCATGAGAGACTGCTACAAGCAACTATATGCCAATAAAATGGACAATCTGTAAGAAATGGACACATTCTTAGAAAAGTACAGCCTTCCAAGACTGAACCAGAAAGAAATAGAAAATACAAACAGACCAAACACAAGCACTGAAATTGAAACTGTGATTAAAATCTTCCAACAAACAAAACCCCAGGACCAGATGGCCTCACAGGTAAATTCTATCAGACATTTAGAGAAGAGCTAACACCTATCCTTCTCAAGCTCTTCCAAAATATAGCAGAGGGAGGAACACTCCCAAACTCATTCTATAAGGCCACCATCACCCTGATACCAAAATCAAAGATGTCACAAAGAAAGAAAACTACAGGCCAATATCACTGATAAACATAAATGCAAAAATCCTCAACAAAATACTAGCAAACAGAATCCAAAAGCACATTAAAAGGATCATACAGCACAATCAAGTGGGAGTAAGCCCAGGAATGCAAGGATTCTTCAATACATGCAAATCAATCAATGTGATACACCATATTAACAAACTGATGGATAAAAACCATATGATCATATCACTAGATGTAGAAAAAGTTTGCAACAAAATTCAATAACCGTTTATGATAAAAACTCTCCAGAAAGTGGGCAGAGAGGGAACCTACCTCAACATAATAAAGCCTGTGTATGACAAACCCACAGCCAACATCATTCTCAATGGTGAAAAACTGAAACAATTTCCTCCAAGATCAGGAACAAGACAAGCTTGCCCACTCTCACCACTATTATTCAACATAGTTTTGGAGGTTTTAGCCACTGCAATCAGAGAAGTAAAAGAAATAAAAGGAATCCAAATCGAAAAGAAGAAGTAAAATTGTCACTGTTTACAGATGACATGATACTATACATAGAGAATCCTAAAGATGCTACCAGAAAACTACTAGAGCTAATCAATGAATCTGGTAAAGTAGCAAGATACAAAATTAATGCACAGAAATCTCTTGTATCCCTATACACTAATGATGAAAAATCTGAAAGAGAAATTAAGGAAACACTGCCATTTACCATTGCAACAAAAAGATTAAAATACCTAGGAATAAACCTTCCTAAGGAGACAAAAGACCTGTATGCAGAAAACTATAAGACACTGATGAAAGAAATTAAAGACAATACAAACAGATGGAGAGATATACCATGTTTTTGGATTGGAAGAATCAATATTGTGAAAATGACTATACTACCCAAAGCAATCTACAGATTTGGTGCAATCCCTATCAAGCTGCCAATGGCATTTTTCACAGAACTAGAACAAAAAAATTTACAATTTTTATGGACACACAAAAGACCCTGAATAGCCAAAGCAATCTTGAGAAAGAAAAATGGATCTGGAGGAGTCAGGCTTCCTGACTTCACTATACTATACTACAAAGCTACAGTAATCAAGACAGTGTGGTACTAGCACACAAACAGAAATACAGATCAATGGAACAGGATAGAAAGCCCAGGGATAAACCCATGCACATATGGTCACCTTATCTTTGATAAAGGAGGCAAGAATATACAGTCGAGAAAAGACAGTCTCTTCAATAAGTGGCGCTGGGAAAACTGGACAGCTACATGTAAAAGAATGAAATTAGAACACTCCCTAACACCATACTCAAAAATAAACTCAAAATGGGTTAAAGACCTTAATGTAAGGCCAGACACTATAAAACTCTTAGAGAAAAACATAGGCAGAACACTCTATAACATAAATCACAGCAAGATCCTTTTTGACCTACCTCCTAGAGAAATGGAAATAAAAACAAAAATAAACAAATGGGACGTAATGAAACTTAAAAGCTTTTGCACAGCAAAAGAAACCATAAGCAAGATGAAAAGACAACCCTCAGTATGGGAGAAAATATTTGCAAACGAAGCAACTGACAAAGGGTTAATCTCCAAAATATAGAAACAGCTCAATATCAAAAAAACAAACAACCCAATCCAAAAATGGGCAGAAGACCTAAATAGGCGTTTCTCCAAAGAAGATATACATATTGCCAACAAACACATGAAAGGATGCTCAACATCACTAATCATTAGAGAAATGCAAATCAAGACTACAATGAGGTATCACATCACATCAGTCAGAATGGCCATCATCAAAATATCTACAAGCAATAATTGCTGGAGAGGGTGTGGAGAAAAGGGAACCCTCTTGCACTGTTGATGGGAATGCAAATTGATACAGGCACTATGGAGAACACTATGGAGGTTCTTTAAAAAACTAAAAATAGAACTGTCGTATGACCCAGCAATCCCACTACTGGGCATATACCATGAGAAAACCATAATTCAAAAAGTGTCATGTACCACAATGTTCACTGCAGTGCTATTTACAATAGCCAGGACACGGAAGCAACCTAAGTGTCCATCGACAGATGAATGGATAAAGAAGGTGTGGCACATGTATACAATGGAATATTACTCAGCCATAAAAAGAAATGAAATTGAGTTATTTGTAGTGAGGTGGATGGACCTAGAGTCTGTCATGCAGAGTGAAGTAAGTCAGAAAAACAAATACTGTATGCTAACACATATATTTGGAATCTAAAAAAAAAAAATGGTTCTCATGAACCTAGGGGCAGGACAGGAATAAAGATGCAGATGTAGAGAATGGACTTGAGGACATGGGGAGGGGGAAGGGTAAGCTGAGACAAAGTGAGGAAGTGGCATGGACATATATACACTACCAAATGTAAAATAGATAGCTAGTGGGTAGCAGCTGCATAGCACAGGTATATCAGCTCGCTGCTTTGTGACCACCTAGAGGGGTGGAATAGGGAGGATGGGAGGGAGACTCAAGAGGGAGGGGATATGGGTATATAGGTATACATATAGCTGATTCACTTTGTTATACAGCAGAAACTAACACAACATTGTAAAGCAATTATTCTCCAAAAAGTTGTTAAAAAAGACACAGCTGCTTGAATAGAATATGCCAACCAGGTCAAGTGTGGCCATGGCGAACGTTGAGTTCCAGTTTATCCTTGCTACCAGTTTTCTGTCATTTAAAGGATCCCAGAGGGATGGGAGATTTGTTTTCTGTCTTTGTGAGCTAGGATGACAGTTTCTCTCTCTTGACCCTTTAATGCAATTTGGTCAGGTCAAACAAGGAAATATCCATCTACCTTGTCCCCAGGTCTTCCTCCACCTTCTCTGACCTTACATAACCCCAGCACTTAACTAAACTCGGAAAAAAAAAAATATTACAGCTAGCAAGGTCCATTATGATGATCCAGTTACCTATTCACACCTCATTTTACAGATGAAAAAGATAAGGACTTGGGAGGGACGTAATCACGTAGCTGGCTTATGATCAGAACCAAACTAGAGCCCCAAACTCTTGACATCCTGGCCAAAGTATTTTCTAGCATTCCTAGCTTGAGAAGCAGGATGCTCCAAAGTTGTAGAGTCAAGCAGCAGGAATGAAGGAAACTGGGAAAAGCCTGCGAAGTTAAAGTCTGAGCAAGATATATTTTTGTAGACTGAGTACAATTTTAAGAAGTAAAAAGAATTTGGGGGCTTCCCTGGTGGCGCAGTGGTTGAGAGTCCACCTGCCGATGCAGGGGACACGGGTTTGTGCCCCGGTCCGGGAAGATCCCACATGCTGTGGAGCGGCTGGGCCCGTGAGCCATGGCCGCTGAGCCTGCGCGTCCGGAGCCTGTGCTCCGCAACGGGAGAGGCCACAACAGTGAGAGGCCCGCGTACCGCAAAAAAAAAAAAAAAAAAAAAAGAATTTGATATGCATGTGCATAAAGTAAAAATTAAAGGAGTCTGTTAACGTTTTAATGATATTAAAAGGAGTGAACACTGATGGCCTTCAAAGGAGATGAATGAATGGACCAAAGATTTCTTTGTTTTGATATTTCTTGTCTTGGAAAATCTGGTACTGAGCTAGGTGAGGTATGTAAAAGAGAGGGAGGGTAGTGAACGTCTGTGTGATCCTCATGGGCTTAAATCCATTAGAGATTTGAGTCTGCATAGGGTTTCTCTAATGTGAAGAAGAAAAAAAAAATCAATGGAACTGAAAAGATAATGGAAATTTCTCTTTGTGCTTATCAATAATTGCTAAAGGTTTGAGTCATATGAGAATAGCTTTGATTTCCCTGGGATAGGTTGACCAGTGGAAACATCTCAAGCCCTCTGGTTGTCCATGAAGCCTATTCAGTCAGCCAGCCAACTAGTCAACCGTTCTGTTAATGGTCAATTCAGTCCAGATGGTTAACTGGTGGGATATGATGAATATAGCCATTATGTTTCCTCATCTGTAGGTTCTGGGCAATGCCAGCTTCCCCTGCTAGTACTCTTAGGTTATGATGTTGAGATGTACTGACTCGTGTGGTACATCTACAGAGTGACTTTTTTAGATGAAGTGGCAAAATTTGGCAGTAATCAGTATTGAATAAGGAAGACCACTGAACTAGGTAGGCTCCAGACTGGACAAATCATGAGAAAAGGTGCTTTAGAGTAGTGCCTAAGGTTGCAGGCTTCACACATAGACGGACTAGTTTAAATTGTGGCATCATCCTTTACTGGGTCTTTGAACTAGTTATTTAACCTTTTGTTGTGCCAGTTTCCTTCTCTGTAAAATATAGGAATAATAATTCCCCTCTCATCAGAACACTGTAAGGATAAAATTAGGAAATATTTATGAAGGGCTCAAAAGAGGGTGTAGCACAAAATAAGTGCTCTATAAATATTAACATTATTAATCAATGCTAATGATTAATACTAATTAATATTGTGTAAATGTAGAAAACCCTGTTGACATAAGGAAATGATGGATGAACATGCTATTATGCTTTAACACATATTCAATGATACATAAATATGACATAAGATTGTTAATGGTAATAGTAATATTACTAGAGGCAGTGATTGAAGAAATACTTGCAAGAAATCTTTTGGGTTATTTAATCTCCTTAGAACACCAGGTAACAATTAGCTGGAAACTTGGCATTTTCTAGCTTTTACCTTGAGGTTTGGGCAGAAGGTCGTTGACTCACTGGTTCAGTGGGCACAACAGTATAGCTACAGATATCATTGAACCTCTGCTCTAAGCTCAGAGATGGAAGAAATATAGATCAAATATGGTTCCTGTCATCAAGGTCCCATATAGAATAATGAGGGAAAGAACACATAAACCACTGCCTATAATCCAAAGAATAAGAACAGTATTATTTTCTCAGAGAAACCCATCTTTGGCTTCTTAACTCCCGTGTTTATCCTCCCTCCTCTTTCTCCACCTAGTTTAGGAATCTTTATTGTACATCCCCTAACCCCACGTTTTTATCTTTTGTAGCCTTTTCATCATTGTAATTTTTTTTTTAAGATGTTGGGGGTAAGAGTTTATTAATTAATTAATTTATTTTTGCTGTGTTGGGTCTTCGTTTCTGTGCGTGGGCTTTCTCTAGTTGCGGCGAGCGGGGGCCACTCTTCATCGCGGTGCGCGGGCCTCTCACTGTCGTGGCCTCTCTTGTTGCGGGGCACAGGCTCCAGACGCGCAGGCTCAGCAGCTGTGGCTCACGGGCCCAGTTGCTCGGCGGCATGTGGGATCCTCCCAGACCAGAGCCCGAACCCGTGTCTCCTGCATTAGCAGGCAGATTCTCAACCACTGCGCCACCAGGGAAGCCCCATCATTGTAATTTAAAAATATATGTTTGCAATTTACAATTTAATACCTGTCCCATTCCGCTTGACAGTAACCTCCTAGAACTCAAGACCGTGTCTTCCCTCCTTACTGCTAAGTCTTCAATGCTTAGCACAATGCCAAGCACCAAAGTACTTTGTAACTGTTTGTTTATAGCATAAAAGAGGAGGGTCCTACCTGGTAGTACTGGGGAAAGGTCCACAGGGGAGGAACTGGGTGTGAAGGTACAGAGAGATTCAATGGAGGAAACACATATATGAACCTTTAAAACCAACTGCATGCTCCCAGAAAGCTAAACTGTCTGACTTGTTGCTACCACATGAGCCCTCGTTTACCTGAATTGTATAATCGTTTTGACATTTTGGAGAAATATTTACTAGAGAAAATAAGCGGACTGCTACAACGGGGTCAGGCATCTGAGTTCAAGTTCTGTTTCTGCCAGTCAGGAGCCCTGCACATGTAACTGCGCTCGTCTGAGCCTCCGCTTCCACATCTGCATAAAGTTAGCAGCATTCATCCCCACTGTGCTGTTGTGGGGATTGAACTGGTACATGAAGGGGAAACCTTTTGTAAACCGTAAGTGTACATGAGACCCGCTTATTAGTATACTTGGCCGTAACTGTACTGGCAAAAGTAATAACCACAGTGACACAAGCAGCTCTTTTTTTTTTTTAAACATCTTCATTGGAGTATAATTGCTTTAACAAACAGCTCTCAACAACTGCCTCGCATCAAAGGAGGAGGTCTCATGGAAGCCCCAGCAAGTGGCAAGTCTCTGTGTTTTACAAACCCAGGTTCTCCATGAAAGGGAAGCAGCTTATCAGCAAGACAGGAGCTTGTCAGCTTTCCCTTCCTCTGAATCTGGGCCAGGTCCGTTGCCCGAATTTCATGTACAGTAATAAAGGCATTGACGTTGAATGTGTTGCCGGGAATCAACAGCCTATTCAGGGTAAGATATTATGGCACAGCAGGTCGCCAAACAATATGTGTTTTTAAAAATATGCTTAAAACTGCAGGTGCTTTGTGTGGCCGCTTTGCAAAATCACTAGAGCTTAAGTATTTGTATTTTAATGTTTATCCCCAAACTGGCCTGCTGTGTTTAAATTGCCCAGGAAACGAAATGTCGAAAATGGAAGGAAAACAGCACAAGCTACATTTAGAAAAGCAGTGTTTGGTGAAGCAAGCTGCGGGGTTCTGATACCTTAACAGCACCATAAAATGCTTGTAATTAAATAACTGTTTTTCTTAACATAGCTATTGCTATTTTTCCCCCAGCCACTTATGTAAAAGCATTTAATGTTCATTCTTTCATTGCCAAACAGAGACTCTTGTAAAGAGGTAACTGGTCCCAGAAATTGTTAAAATGTTTTAATAATGTTTTACAAAGGGGAAGAATACATTAGAAAACAAAATCAGGCTGTAGATACTTTGTGGTTATTTTTATTGGCAGTTGGCCCACAAATAATGATTTATATGGAGGAATGTCATGCCATGGAGCTACTACATGAACACTGGTAAAAGCAATAACAAAATGCATTCTGCTTATCAGTGTCCCAGACACAATGGCAGAGCAAGAGGCTGCCAGCAGCTGAAAAAAGAGACAAGTTTGCTGGGGAACCATAAGGTGGAGCAGCTAGGCTTCCAAATATGGATGGTCCCTTACGAAACTTACGATGTTTTGACTTACGGTTTCTCAATGTTATGATGGTGTGAAAGTGATATGCATTCAGTAGAAACCGTACTTCCAGTTTTGAATTTTGATCTTTTCCCGGGCTAGCAATATGCAGCACGATACCCCCTCACGATGCCGGGCAACATCACGATCACAACCAGTGCACTGGCAACCATTCTGTACCCACACAACCATTCTGTTTTTTCACCTTCAGTACAGTAAATTACATGAGATATTCAACACTTGATCATAAAATGGGCTTTGTGTTAGATGATTTTGCCCAACTGTAACCTAACGTAAGTGTTCTGAGCAGGTCTAAGGTAGGTGAGGCTAAGCTATGATGTTTGGTTGCGCTTTCGACTTACGGTACTTTCAACTAGCGATGGGTTTATCTGGATGCGACCCCATTGTAAATTGAGGAAGATCTGTAATTAAACAGGAGGAAGGAAGGGAATGGGACCAAGAACAGCTAGGATTTATAGTGCTCCTACCACGTACCAGCGTAATTCATACAGTATTTTGAAAGCCTCACACCAACTGATGAGATGGGTGTGCAGCTGAGGCTGCGATAGCTTAAGTAACCGTCTCAAGGTTGCACAGGTAGGAGTGGCAGAGCTGGGATCGTGTCTTATATCTGTGTGACTCGTAATCCCATTTGTTCTCTATTATTCAGTGAACACTATTGAGAGAGCAAGTTAAGCTATCAAGGCTGGCATGAAATGGGGCAGTGTTCTGAGACTGGAAAAAAACAAGGGGAGGGAAAAATCCTATACAGCGGTATTTCTCCAAGTATGGTCCTGGGTCACCTGCCTCAGAATCACCTCAAAAGTTTGTTAAAAATGAAAAATCCCAGGTCTTATTACTTTCAACTACAGAAATAGAGGTTCTAGATGTGGGGCTCCAGGATATTAGGGTATTCATTTCCCCCCAAGAACCTAAAGATATTCTTATGCACTTTTAGGAACCAACCATAACCACCAATGAGTCTTAATTTGTTCTCTGTGCTTAACTTAATGGGCGTGTTCTCCAAGGAGATATCTCTCATGGCACTGTTGTTTAGTGAAACACATTTTGAGAATTGCTGGTTTATACTTATGCAGTTACAAACCCCTCTGACTCATCCATTGTGTGAATAGAAATAGGAGTTTGAGGTTACTGTAAATTTCTTTTCTGAGGTATGATGGACATTTATAAGAGCCATTCAGTAAGTGTTCACGTTCCTATACCCAAATGGGAAATCTGTTTTCAGCTCGTACTCTAATCAGGATTTAATTTTTCCCACAGGAGTGATTGTATTAGTTACCTATTGCTGTGTAACAAATTACAAACTTTAATGGCTTAAAACAGAAAACGTATGGATATGAAGGACACTGTGAGGAATGAAAACTCCAACTTGAAAAGATCATATAGTATATGATTTGAATCATACAACATTCTTGAAATAACAAAATTATAGAGATGGAGAACAGATTAGTGGTTGCCAGGGGTTAGGGATGGTGTGCAGGATGGATGTGACTGTAAAGTGGTGGCATGAGGTATATCTTTGTGGTGATAGAGCAGTTCTGCATCTCGATTGCTGTGGTGGTGGCACCACATACACAGTGGGTAAGATGGCATAGAACTCTACATAGTATGGTACCTGGTTTTGTTTTCGGTTTTGATGTTGTGCTATAGTTATGTAAGATATAACCATTGGGGGAAACTGGGTGAAGTGTACAGGAGACCTCTCTGTACTATTCCTGCAATTTCCTATGAATGTATAATTATTTCAAAATAAAAAGTTAAAAACACCCACCATAAACAGTTGTTATCTCATAGTCCCCATTGGTCAGAAGTAGAATGGTGGGTATGTCTAGCTCAGGGTCTCTCTTGAGTTTTCAGGGCAACTGTGGGCTGTAGCTGAAGAATCACCGGAAGCCTGGATTGGAGGATAATCTGCTTCTAAGCTCATTCATGTGGCTCTTGGCAGATTCAGTGCCTCATTGGTTGTTGGACTGAAGACCTCAGCTTCTCACTGGTTGTTGGCTGGAATTTCCCTGTCTGTTCCTTACCACTTGGGCCTCTCCGTAAATCAGCTCACTACATGGCAGCCGGCTTTTCTTAAAGCAAGTGAGAGAGAGTAGATGAACACCCAGATGGTAGCCACAGTCTTTTAAGAAACTAAACTTTGTAGAATCTAAACTCATATTCTCTTCATTAGAAGTGAGTCAAAAAGCCCAGCCAACACTTAAAGGGAGGGCATTACACAAGGGCTCGAACTTCAGGGGGTAGGGCTCATTGGGACCCGCTCTAGAGGTGTCTTTCACAAAGGCATCTTAAAGTATCTTTCTTTTTGACACAGTATGGAGAAATGATAGAGAGAATACACACAGTGATCGTGTTAGAGGAAGAATGATACGGCTCTAGCCCCCGAGTAGCCATCCTGAGGTTAATAACTGAGGCAGTCAACTGGGATTTTCCAGTCTATTTGAAGAAGCAAGCCTCCACAGCGATAACAATGTCAAAGGCTGTACTGGGAGGGACATCAGTAAACACATACGCAAATTCATAAGCAAATGTCAAAAATTTCTTGCAAATAGTAGTGAAGGCCCTGATATGAAGAGTAAATATTATGGATATTTATTTCAAGATATGCTTTGCAGGTTGGGGAGGCCAGAACAAGGGTGAGGATAACCAACAAGGAGTGTATCCCCGTGCTTAATTTGCTGCAGTCGTTCTCATGGGGACTGGTTTCTGCAGCAGAGGGCAGGCCAGTTGTCTACTTCAATCAGATGAGAAACTTCTAAAGCCTGACAGTCTTACAGGCAAGATTGTCCCCTCTAGGTCCCACCGAGACATAAACCACCATTTCCCGTGATCAGAATTGAACTTGGGCTGAGAATTGGAATAGGGCTGTCCTGCCACTGGTAGGCTAGGTGGGCCCCTGGTAGTTATGTGCTGTACTCATGGGCTGCTGGTAGAGTATTTGGGCTTGTCCCCAAAACTTGCCCCCAGACTTTCACTGTATCGACTCCATGGGAAAGACTTTGTCCAACTCTTTATCCCCAAGATGCTCGATCAACAACACGGCAGCCTCACCTAACTGTTAGCTACATGAATTCTGAACAGCCTGCTCTGGAGTATTGAGCATTGAGGAACAGCTCGTGAATTTTCTCCAGAATTTTCCCTGGCGTTGCCAGAAGTATTGGATATGCTACAGTGATCTCAGTGGGGCTCTTGAGTGAGTCTTGTCTTCAGTCAGTAAGTGCTGAACGCAGTGGTGGAAGGGACTTGCTGGCCGGGGGAACCAGAGTCATGGTGGTAATGATGACAAATGAATGTTTTTTTTTTTTTTTTTTTTGCGGTACGCGGGCCTCTCACTGTTGTGGCCTCTCCCGCTGCGGAGCACAGGCTCCGGACGCACAGGCTCCGAACGCCCGGGCTCAGCGGCCATGGCTCACGGGCCCAGCCGCTCCGCGGCATGTGGGATCTTCCCGGACCGGGGCACAAACCTGTGTCCCCTGCATCGGCAGGCGGACTCTCAACCATTGCGCCACCAGGGAAGCCCCAAATGAATGTTTGAATGTGTGTGTGTGTGTGTGTGTGTGTGTGTGTGTGTGTGACATGCATGCCCCATGTCAGCCATTGTCCACCCTCCCAGGTGGTAATAGTTGGGATAGAACTAGACACTTGGTGGTTATAGGCTCCCAACTATGTCTGGAAATGCCATGTGAGAACTGGCCCCTGCTTAGCCCTCCACCCACATGAGATACCCCTTTCCCCTCAGCCTTGCACATTATGCTCCAACCATACTCCTCTGGGTTTAGTTCCTCAGACATATACCAAGCTTTTTCTAGCCTCTGGGCATTTCCAAATGATGTTCCAGTGTGCGTTTCTCTTATAGTCTTTATCATAACTTACAGTGCTTTCACTCGTGCGCTTACATTTCTGAGGGAGGGGTGTTTCTTCCCTCATAGGCTGTGAATTCTGTGATGGTAGGACTATGACCCTTTTGTTTATCATTATATTTTGGCATATGTTAGACATTCTGTAAATAAGCTGAATATATTCTTGAGAGTTTCACACACAGTTTTCATTCTTTTAACACACAAAGGCTGAAGAGTCCGGGCCAGGTAGATAATTGATGACTGAGCTGTCCATCCTAGCGTGGATAGGCAATGAGATGCGTAGAAGGTATAAAACCAAATTAGAGACAGACAGAGGGGATCCAGTGAAGGAGGAGGCTGGGCATACATTGTCAGGGTATTTCCTGAGCTAAATGCAGGGTGTCAGCCTTACTTTCTGGTGATGGCAGACATGGTTATGATGGGTGTATGTAAAGGCCTGGCCAGAGAAAAAGAAATGACAGTTTAGTTAAATCAGACTGTTCTCAAGCAAAAGAAACTTATTTCATATCAAACTGTGTTGAGCCAGAGGTGTTGAGAATAGCAGAGGTATTTTCAGTGTGACGGTTGTGAATTGTGTTTATCACTATTAACAACGACAGGCACACCTCGGAGATATTGTGGGTCTGGTTCCAGACCCCTGCAATGAAGCGAACATCACAATAAAGCGAGTTACATGAATTTTTTTGGTTTCCCAGTACATATAAACGTTATGTTTATACTCTGCTGTACTCTATGATGAAGTGTGCAATACCAGTATGTCTAAAAACAATAGAAATACCTTAATTAAAAAGTGCTTTATTGGGCTTCCCTGGTGGCGCAGTGGTTGGGAGTCCGCCTGCCGATGCAGGGCACACGGGTTCATGCCCCGGTCCGGGAAGATCCCACATGCCGCGGAGCGGCTGCGCCCGTGAGCCATGGCCGCTGAGCCTGCGTGTCCAGAGCCTGTGCTCCGCAGCGGGAGAGGCCACAACAGTGAGAGGCCCACGAACCGCAAAAAAAAAAAAAAAAGTGCTTTATTACTAAAATATGCTAACCATCATCTGATAGCGCAGGGTTGCCTCACATCTTCAATTTGTAAAAAACTCTATTTGTGAAGTGCAAAAAAGTGAAGGGCAATAAAGCGAGGTATGCCTGTATTACGATCAAAGCACCATAAAAAGTAATGTACTGCCAAAGTTTGAGAGTCTGAATAGTTAACCGGTACTATTTTGTTTCCAGAATGGTGAGTGTTAGAAACACCTGTTGCTGAGACCTGTTTGTCTCCGCTGCTTACCACTGCCACTGGTAAAGACAGTGTATATTTTGGAGAAGAGAGGAGAGTCAGCTTCCTTGCTACAGCTGTCCATGTGAATGTGCTGGAGGCACCAAGGAGCCATGATGCTTGAGTGGAAATCTCACAGTGGCAGAGGCAGCGGCACTCACCAGCATCCTTGTTTCTCCCTTTCCTTCTGACCCCAGGATTAAATGACATTTCCCAGACCCTTCTCATTTAGGTGGAGCCACGTGCCATAGTGTGGGCAGAAGGGAGGGATGCCGTTTCCTGCACTGGCCCATAAAAACCTTGCACACACGATCCTCCGCCTGTGATGTGAACGGGAAACAGACTGTTACGGTGATTTGGGGATATTTGTGACAGCAGTTAGCCTTCCCTGACTAATACAGCCGTTGTTCCACAAGACAGGGTCTAAAATCAAATATTTTTCTAACATATCTGATGGTTCCAAGGTCGTGCTTTATTGCCTTGAATACAAGAACACACTGCAGGATGTCCCCCAGCTTCTGTTTGCAGACAGAAGACAGTTTAACACGAGAGTGAAATGAGTCTGTTTGCACTTGAACACTGTCAAGTAACCCATGGTTTCAATTGTGTGTGTGTGTGTGTGTGTGTGTGTGTGTGTGTCTGTACTCATGTGATGCCAAAATGTTGGTTTGATTAAAACGTGGGCATTTCACTGTATTTGCTTACAGGCTGGTCATTCATAATATTTAGTGTGAGAGATGTTGTTCTCCTCAAAATGTCCTTTCATCATTTCATACCCTTGCTTATATGAAAAATACAAAGTTGTCTTGAATCTAAGATTCAGGTGTAGTAGGAATACTGGTAATAAACAAGCCTCTCATTTCAGTGTAAAAGGACCAGCGCTAACGTAGAGGGAAATTCAGACACTAAGGGTCCTGGAGCAAAGACTTAGCTCATTTTGTACAGGAGGGCAGGGCAACTGTACAAAAAGTCTTAGCAATGGATGTTCATGGTGAGTGGTAATAAGAACTACAGGAGTTGAGAGGTGAGTATCCTAGGTCCAATTCCCTGGAGGCCAAGTCTGAGCTGGGGATTCTTGTGTAAGTGCATTATTGAGGCTATTCTCTTACAAAAACCTGTAAGGAAGTGGGAGAAGTGAGATAAAGCAGAGGAAGAAGCTAAGGAAAGATGTGGTTTCAGGGGAAGTCTAGCCCCATCTCATCTCATGGAGAGCTCTGAAGCATGAATGGTACCACAGAATTATTCCACCTTGAGGCATCAGTCAGTCATTTACTGTGGACCACCGCCCAAGGTGAGGTGTATAACTTTCCAGACATTCCTGTGCAAGGTGGCTCCCACAGAGGAGGATCTAGCTTGGAATTATCAATAGCCATCATTCACAGTTTCTGGGAGATGAGTACACTGCCCCTATGAAAGGGATGTAAGTGGGACTCCCGTCGTCTTCACCAGTCCCCTGCTTGCATTGTTCAGATCCACTTGATTCTCACGTTATGTTTATGCCACTCATGCAAAGCTGCTCTAGGTTTCTGACTGATCATAGTTTCTAGGGAAACTTCTAGACTGAGAGTTAGTGAAGGTATTATGCCAAGTTCATAACTGGCACACGTCATCTCTCCTCCACTGCCCTTTCTAGATTCCCCTCCCTCTCACCTAGCATCTCTGCTGGTCAAGATGGCACCTGGTAAGGTGACCTAGATCTACATGCTTAGGGGTTCTAAGCTTGGGTTCCCAGGCCCTTACCTAGCTATGGTTGCTGTCCTTGCCTATTTACAACTAAAATTGAGCATGGTAGTGCCAAGAGGCGCCCAGTTTATCCTCTGAGTTATAAACATATTCTCACCTGCTCTTATTATGTAGCTGCAGCTCTGTCTCTTCATGATAATCAGGGTCAGCTCTCTCTGTCACATAGCAAATCCTTTCTGTTTCTGTTGGTCTATTGGAACAAGGAGCCCAAAGTGGGCGGGAGCGATAGTTTTAAGTTTAGTGGGATTCTTGATGTTTCCCTGATGGAAAACATCCCCCCTCTAGGAAGTGGGACCTCTATAACCACACAAACTAAAGCTATAGGCATGAGAAGCACAAACTCCTAACTAGGTCATTGGGAGTGATGGAGAACAAGACCATTCATGCTGCATTCCTTGGTTCCTGTACCCATGTATATTCTACCTGTTGGACACAAAGCATTGTAGCTCTTTCTGCCCTTGCCCTGGGATTTGATGTTTTTCAATCGCTCTCTTGGCTGAGAGGTTTCTGCCAACGGCTCAATGCGTCTATTCTGATGATACATTTGAGAACCAGGTAAATAGCACTGTGTGGTTCCATGTTTCCAGTGGACACATTGTGAAATTGCCCTGTACCAAGAGTTCACTTATTCTTGGTTCCCTGGGAAACCCTACACTGTTATGTGGACCATGATAGTGCTCTGGATCTCCAGGTATCAGTATCAACTTGAACTCAGACCAACAACCCTCAAAAGATACGGATATTTTCCTTTCCACAGTATATTATTACTCAAGGAGATAACTCTAGATCATTGGGGAAAGACCGTGTACTCTTGGTGTGGTGTCCTAGGGTCCTTCTCCTTCAGTTGCTGCAGTCTAGGTGTGAGAACTGGCTCTGCTCTGGAAACTGGGCAAAGGGTTGTGATTTTTCTTTGAGACAGCTGACCTCAGGCTTCTGCTTACCCACCCTTGATTTAGTCGAATTATCTATATAAAGCAACATCCTTGCTGGTTGTCCATCTATTTTGCCGTTAATAACACATGTTCTTTTAGACATATCTCTAGATCCCTGCATTCCTGTGAACCTCCTGGCAGGAATCAACCTGAGTACCAATTAAGGCAGTTATGCCCATCTTCCTTCTGATGGTTAAGTGCTGCCACCTGGCCTCTGTCATTCTGTACTGTTATCATCCCCATTGCTTCGAGGAAGCCCGGTTCTCTAACAGCATGTCCTACTGTCAGTCCTGATCTACAGAAGACAGATACTAATGAGCTTCTCAACAATGCTGCTCTCCCCATCATCAGAGCCTTGGAAAAAAACGAATTCTTCTCTGAGCCCTCCACATAGTCAGCTGATGGATTCCTGGTCATATAGAGTAGATACGTTCTTGCATGCTCCCTTCTCTGAGCTGTTTGATCCTTTCCTTTATACTTTGCCACTGAAATTCTGGCATCTCTTCTACACTTAATATATACATTACTTTTCCCAAGGTTCTGAGGGCCATCCCTGCCCTATGTCAGAAACAGTGCTCAGGCTGTTACCAAGATGTTAAGTCTTGTGTCATGAGAGGTGTCCCTCTATTGATAAGTTATCCCTATCCAGCTGTGTATTTCACCTCCCAGGCTTACTCTCAGTATCAGGGTCTAACATTTCCCCTGTCAGTATCCTGACTTTGGTTTAGGACACCTTGTCAAGGCTGATACTCAATCTCCTCTGAAGTTTTCCAACTCTTACAATTAGGTTCTGGGCTCAATTTCCAGCATAATTGGCCCTCCAGAGACAGGAGATGGGGCTCTTTTTAAACACTACCCAAGAAGCTTTCTGACATTCACACCTTGCTTTCAGCAGATGATTAATCCACCTAAATCTGCATTTTCTCTCTTTACAACGCAGCTACACAATTCTATAGTCCTCCTGATTACTACTTCCTCAATACCTCTAAGATGCCAAGGATATTACCCAGAAACCTGTGCATGCCCTTCTGCCCATATCACAGCCCAGTTCATTCTAGGTGAAAAATGATAGTACACAGCTGCGGATGCCAAGACTCTCAGTAATCTATCTATCTCTGAGGATGGGGCTTTTATTACCATCCAGAGCTGAAAATGGGATTCTTGTGTAATTAATTTATTAAAGAAGTGCTCCCAGGAGAAACCTATAGAGAAGTGAGGATGCAGGATAGGACAAGGGACGAAGCCAAGCAAAGATGAGGGTTCTGCTAAGGTTGATTAATCCTGTGTCCACAGGGAGCTGTGGTGACTGACAACACAGAATTGCTCCACCTTGAGGCAAGGGGACCAGACTTTTGTATCGTTGAATCATTGTGTCATTGGCTGTCTGCCACTCCCAGGGAGGAGTTATGTAACCTCCCAGACGTCTACAGGTGAGGCAGCTCTTGTCAGCCAAGGACAATTTTCTAGAGGACGGTACAGCTATGTGCCCTTAGAGGCTGACACTTGCAGAAGCTGGAGGACGGGTGCACCAGCCTTGTAAAGAGATCTGGGCAAGGTGCCAATGGATCTGTTGTAGTGAGAGAGGTCTCTGCAGGCTGAATGGTCAAAGAAGCTGCCATAAATACGGAGAGCCTCAAACTCTGTGCCTGAGAAGAGTGAGTATTATGACCATGATCCTTGATGTGCTAGTTAGTCTGGTGTTGCATTCATTCGTTCACGTATTCACGTATGCGTTTATTCAGCAAGTCCACATCGCATGCCTGTTATATGGCAGACACCGCCCCTCTCTGCACTGAATATACAGCAGTGAAATAGGAAGATGTGGTCCCTGACCTTAAGGGGCTCACAACCTAGTAGGGGAAATCACTGCCCCACCATCTCAATGGAGTTGCACTGTGTGTGCATTAAGCAACACCAGTCAAACTATATTTACTCGGAACAAAAACGATTTCACAGTTTAGGTAGGATGGGCTGTTTTGCCCAACAACAACTCAGCCAATGCATTCCCTGAGCTTAGTAGGAGGTGGGAGGTGTGACATAGCTGTTTTCTCAATCACAACTTAGCCTAAACAGAACCTAACTGCTGCGTTGAATATTATTCTATTGAAATTAATTAAAAAATTTTTTCAGTTTAATTTTTAAGATTAGCACATTACAACTACTGTTTCTAACAAATGAGAACACAGATTATGAGTGCAGGGGTCCCCATTTCTGGACTCTTCTGAATAGGTCTAATGCATGTAGCTGGTTATAAAATTTAAGCTGGATCTAGGTGTCTATAATCCAGTGTACCAAATTTTCATAGGTGCCAGCCAGGCCCATTGATCTGCATTCTTCTTTAAGTGCAGCCTATGTGGAGCAATTTGAGCCCTGGAGTGGGCAGACTTTGGGTGGGGGGAATGCTAGCTTCTTTAAGAGCCCACGTACAAATAAGCCCTCTTAGCTTTGTTCAAGCCCAGACTGATTTGCTGATTCTGAGTCCTTGGCCTCTGTTTTCACTGGAGGGAGAGAGCTCAGTCTTTATATTGATTGGTTGAAGGCGAGTTTGAGTCAGCTGATGTGTGGCAGTGGCAGTATTGAGTTGTTGAGTTGTATTTGTGGCTTGCCTTGAAATGAAAGCTTTTTATTGGATTACCGTGAGGATGGGTAATGAAAGCAAGTAGTCATCGAAGTTACTGATGGCTTTGTGTTTGGAATCGGTAACTAGAGTACACAGGGTTGGTTGATTTGCTACATTTAGCCATAAAGTGTGAATGAGAATTAGTTGGTGAAATGCTTCTTAATAGATCATCATAATGCATTCTTTCCTGGTCTATTGGAGAAAATTTCAGCCCTGGAAAAGGAATTTAGAAAGATCAATATTCTGTATGAAGCATGTTTTTACAAAAAAAAAAAAAACCTATCAGGGTCAGAGAAACTATGGAGTTACATGACATCTACTGACGGTGGGGAGTATCACAATTCAGCCTGTGCTGAGAGGTTATCTCCCCCACCCATAAATATTTGTAACAGATATCTGCACGTGGAAATATTGTGGCTTTGGCCTATGAAACTAGAAACCTAGAGCCGAAGTTCCCTAGTCAGCTCTTACTCTTGCCGGGAATTGGCTGGGAAGTTGTCGGGCCCAGGAGCTAGTTTTCGATTTAACTTCTTTCAGGTTGATGGATGATGCCAACAACCTGCTTCTAGCCCTGCCAAAGAGCAGCCTGCAAGAGATTTGTGGGCTGTATTGTACACAGGAGCAAAACACATCACTGTCTTTCTACCAGAGGGGTGTCGCTCGCTCTCACAAGGCAAAAATCTAGTATTACTCAGATAAAGCTCTAGACTCTGTATCTAGGCAGAGAAAATTAGAGTCCCAACATAGGAAAGGGATTACTGTTCTTGCTATATCAGTTATCTATTGCCGTAGTAATGCTGCATTGAAAGCAACTACAAACCTCAGTGGCACGTATTAATAAACATTTCGTTTTGCTCACGCATCTGCAGGTAGTGAGGTGGCAGTAATAATCCGGGTCGAGCTTGGCTGAGCTCAGCTGGGCGCACTCAGTGCTTGCGGTCAGCTGGCAAGGTGTCTGGGGCTAGATGTCTGAGGTAGCCTTGGCTTTGCTCCATGTGGCCTCTCATCCTCCCCCGGACTAATCCACGATTGTTTGCCAGGGGAGGCAAGGTCTAAGAGAGCAAAGGGGGGCACTCACAGCCTGTAGAGGCATAGGCTTGGAACTGGCAGGTGTTTATCTTTTGTGTGTTCTCTTGGCTGAAGCATACCACAAGGGCAGCCCAGATTCAAGGGGATGGGAAGAGCCTGTAAAGGGCATGGAATCACAAAGGGATGGAGAATTGGAGCCATTTTTGCAGTCAACGTATCATACTCAATCGTGCATAAAAGTTCCAGGCGAAAGGATAATTGTTTACCAAGTGGTCCATGAGAAGCCAGTCAAAATCAGAGTAGACCTTTGTAAGAGGGATCAATACTTCTGTGTCAGTTCTTCCTGAACTGAATTTGTAGAGTGGTCACTCTCGGACATCGGCAGAGTTTCTCTACTCTGCTCATCTGTCTTTGATCTATCTGTTAGTTATTTTTCACTTTCCAGATCTGCTCTTTAGCAGTGTTTAGCAAAGAAGCTTGTAAAAATGGGGGTAGGAATGACTGCTAAAGGCAAAATGCATTGAGTCTCACTATGCGTTTTCATGGAGTGAACCAAAAGGAATGGAGTGCCAGGTGTAGAGTTTTAGGCATTGGACAATGAATTGCTGCTGGGCAGGAAGTGTCCTTCTGGAATTGCCTCCCTGTGGAAGAGCAGGGGCTCTGCTGTCTGAGATATGGGTTCTGATGGAACTAAACTAATCAGGAGATGCGTAGGCTTTGGGAATTTACTTGACCTCTCTGAGCCACCTATACCTTCATCAATAAAATAGGAGTAATAATATATACTTTAAGGCAACGTAGAATCCAAGAAGGTAATGTAATGGATTCTTTGCTGCTCCTGGCAAAAAGTAGATTTATAGCAAAGTTCCTTCCTGCATCACCCCATCCCGTATGACCCCTTTGGCTGCATATAAAAGGTTGACTCTACAGTTCTGGTTAAGAATCACTGCCAGGGTAAGAGAGAGCAGCAAATCTACATTGGCCGTCTCCCTGTTGGCGTACACTGTGTTTATTGGTCATTGAGGGTACGAATATGTCTATGGTGCAGTCCCTGCCAGAGAAGAATTTATAATTTGGTGGTGTTTAAGAGTGAGTCTGAGAACCTGAGCCTCTGGCTAAAGAGTTCAATGTCCCATCTCTCCTCAGTGACTTTTCCATGACCTTCACTAAGAGTCTGATTGTTTAGAGAACAAAAGGCCTTACGCTGAGAACTGGCTGAGTCCATTCCTGGGTTCAGCAACGGGCAGGGCCATAGAGATGGAAGAGATTTGCTGGATAAACATGAGCAAATGTTTCCTGCAGTGGCCTCATCTGAGACTCAGGAACATCAACTTTAGTCCCAATATAACTCATTAAAAGTTTTAAAATGCCCAGTCATTCAGACAACTCAACGGTGGGTTCTTTGAAGGCAAAGACTTTTATTTTTCTTCTATGTGTCTTTGGAGTTGGCTTCACATATAATTTTTTTTTTTTGAAGTTGTATTATTCTAAAGGATAGCATGAGAACGTTCTTTTGTAGTGATAGAACAACTCTGTGTCTTGATTGTGGTGGTGGTTACACAATGTGTACATGTGATAAAATTGCATAAAACTGTACATACACACACATACACAAATGAAAGCATGCAAAAATTGGTGCGATCTGAATAAATTCCATGGATGGTACTAGTGTCCATGTCATCACTTTGATATTGTACCATATTCATATAGGATGCTACCATTGGTGGGAGCTGGATGAAGGGTGCACCAGACTTCTCTTGTACTATTTTTGAAACTTACTGTGAGACTATAATTAACTCAAAATGAAAAATATTTTTTTAAATGTATTAGCATTATCTATGTGCTCTTATAAGAACTACATTACGTCTTCAGTATGACTTAACCTACTGTTTGTGTATCTTTCCCTCTTGAGGACCAGAACCCTGTCTTGCTTACTGCTGTATCTCCAGGTAGAACCTGGCATTCAGCAAATAGCTGTCAAATTATTGAATGTGTACTTGAATGAATGAATGAATGAATGAGCGAGTGAATCTCCCTTTTCGGGGAATCTAGGGCTTGGCTTAATTAATTAAGTCCAGTTAACTAAAATACGTTAAGGCCACTTGCCTAAGTTCACATAGTTAGTGGTGGTTTGAGGGTTTCCTGGCCCTACTGCTCTATACTGTCCAGGAGATGACTGCATTAGGAAGGCAGGTCAGTTACATGGTATCTAATGACTATGTATGAGTACGCATCCTGACTGTCCTCCATGGGACAACATTTATCTGAAATTAAAGTGAAGCAAAGAAACCCTTACTCATGCTGTTGTTCTCTTCCCCAAGAATGGTCTGTGTTTATCTATAGCAACAGGCAGGACTAAATGACCTGGCATGGGGAAAACACCACAGAAGAAATGCTTGCCTTGAGGCTCCATCACCTGCCACTACTCATGCAGGGTCATTTTAATAATATTTTCCATTTTGCTTTCCATCCACAAAACGCTTTGCAGCCCTTAACTAATTACTCTTCTCTAATCAGAGTTGATAGCTGTTCAGCGCGTTGCCTTTAAATATTTAACTGTGTTCAGAAAACGACAACAAAATCCCCAAATTGGCAATCACGTGACATCATCAAATGCCAGACCACACTTTCCATTTTTCTCTAACCAAGATTATGATGCTTTGAAGAGCAAAGCTTTGATAGCATAGGAGATGCTATAGGAAGCCAGGGAAGATTACCCCATGATTATCCCACTCCCAGCTTAAAACTCTTAGCGGCTTCCCTTTGTTCTTAAGGTGTAAATTTCTTGCCAAAGCTCACAAGGTCATAAGTTATCTGATCTTTGCCTCCAGCCCCAGGTTTTTCCTGTGTCAAACTCCCAGTTGTTTTCCATACGCTGGACACATTGTTTTTTTCCTGGCTTCCCACATTCCCCTGTCCCTTCCCACATCTGAGCCCTTTCCCTGGGATGCCCTTCTGTCTTTTCCTTCTCTTCCTACCACCTTCTAAGACCTCACATTCCCAGCTACAACAGTATGTTTTCAGGAAAGACTTTTGTGAGCCATCTTAGGCTACATGAGCTTATCCTATTTTACACTCTCAGAATAATTGATATTTCTTTTGTAGCCATTATCATAGTAGTATTTAAACAAAATTAATCATATAATTTAGCTGTTGGTCATCTCCCTTCTCCTTTATACTACGAGTTCCATGTAGTTCTGTGGAACTAATGTGAACAATAAGTATTTACTGAAAAAATGGATCAGTGAATGAACCAATGAATTAGTATCATGGATTAATAAGAAAGAGGGTGGGAGGAAGTGGGTAATGACCTCCAAAGTGATGTTTCACTTATCCTCTTAAGCTACTGAGTCAGCTGCCCATAGAGAAGTTAAAATACTTCCCCAGTGAATGCATAAATAAACATGGTACATCCAGACAGTGACGTATTACTCAGCACTAAAAAGAAATGAGTTATCAAGCCCTGAAAAGATGGAAGAAACTGAAATGGGTATTACCAATGAAAGAAGCCAATCTGAAAAGGCTGTTTACTCTATGATTCCAATTATGTGACATTCTGGAAAAGGCGAAACTATGGAGACAGTAAAAAGATCATTGGTGGCCAGGGGGTGAAGGGGAGGGATGAATAGGTAGAGCACAGGGGATTTTTAGGGCAGTGCAGATACTCTGTATGATGCCACAGTGGTGGATCCATGTCATTATGTTTGTCCAAATCCATAGAATGTGTGACACCAAGAGTGACCTGTAAACTATGGACTCTGGGTGATTATGATTGTTAGACCCAAACGGTCTACGAGGGATTCCAACTCGCCCAAGAACCGCCAAGAGTCGAGAGCCGCTGCAACACGCAAGAGGTTTATTAGGAGCCGATGCACCGGGGTTCCCTGAACCTCACGCAGGAGGCCGATGGGGAACCCCTAAAAGCGGAATCACATACTTTTTATAGGTTTATTTACTCATAGGGCGGGTATATTCTCACAATGATTGGGTAAATGTGGTGACTTTTGAATTCATTGGCTTAGGAACTTTTGTCCCACCTTCTGGCCGTTATAGTTGTCTGTTCATTGTGGCGGTTAGGGCGTATACCTGTTACGGGCAACTGGAAAATTACCCGCTGTCTGGCAAGTCCCCGTCAACTGAAAAACTCCAAGAATTGGTTTCGATAGGGAGAAGGAGTGGCGCACGATAGGGAGAAGAATTGGTTTCGATAGGGAGAAGGAGTGGCGCACGATAGGGAGAAGAATTGGTTTACGGGAACAAGTGAGGGGGTGGAAAGTCCCTAAAGGCCCCACATTCCCCCCTTTTTTTTTTGTAACTAATTTCAATCATGGAATTTCAGTTTCTTTTTGCGAGTTTTGGTATTGTTGCCTTAGCATTAAAACTTGTACCGTACTAATGCGTTCTCTAATAAAGGCTATCAGGCGATTCAGAATGCATGGTCCAAAAGTTAAGAGCAACAATAAAATAATGAGGGGCCCTAACAAGGTGGAAACTAAAGTAGTAAGCCAGGGAGATTTATCAAACCACGATTGAAACCATCCTTTTTGATTTTTCCTTTCCTGTTGTCTTTTGTCCAGGCGCTCCCTAAGTTTGTCCATAGTTTTGGTAATAGCCCCAGAATGATCAATATAAAAACAGCATTCTTCTTTTAGTGCAGCACATAGTTCGCCCTCCTTAAGGAACAGCAGATCTAATCCCCTCCTGTTTTGCATTACCACCTCTGAAAGCGAGGTGAGGGATTCTTTTAACTGAGTTATGGAACTTTCTAATGCCCGGAGGTCAACATCTACAGCTTGCCTTAAGGCATCATAATAGTGGGGTTGTTGGATGAGGGCTGTTGTACCCGTTCCTACCCCGGCTGCCATTCCTAGTCCTAGGAGTACAGCCAGGGTGAGTGTTATGGGTTCCCTCTTAAACCTTCCTCTGCCCTCATATTCATCTAGAAAGGATGAATCTGAATGATAAATGAGTCTGGGGACCAGCTGAACTAACACACAAAAATCGGTTGAAGCTTTAAGGACCTCTAAAGAAATGCAGGGGGTCAATCCTGTGTTACATGCCCACCATCCATCCGGAGGAGGGAGGAGATACCCTGAGCCCTGTGGGAGGCTTAAATTGGCACAAAGATGTCGGTGGGACGAGGGGGGCGTTCCTACACGTGTACCGTTTCCTAATACTGAGGCCAGGGTCAATTTACTATTTCCTTCTTGTTTCCATCGACATTGATCTGGAGTGTTAACATTATTATAATTAGAATTATATCCTATAGCATCATAATAAGGGGGAGGAGCAGCATAGCAAAGCCAACATGATTTGGTAGCCTCCGGGTTTGTGGCATTTAAAACCTCAAAAGCCGCCTGGACCAATGAGAGCATTCGGTCCCGGGGGGTCTTGGGCTTGATTGTTATTCCTTTTGGCTCAGAAGTTTGGTTTCTTATCTCTGGTAACGCTGTGGGAGGGGCCAAAGGTAGCGAAGAGTGCCCTATCTCAGGGTTGGGGCTTATAGGAACTGGAGTAGGGGTTTCAATTTTTAGTTTGATGGTCATTAGTAATCCATCATTATATCCTTCTTTATAAAACCTGATTCCCCATGAATGGCCATTTATCCAGTTTTTATCCTTTTTTCCTGGTTCACTAAAAGAGATCTTAAGGGGATGGCACCATTTAGTACATTCAGGCCTATAAGTTAAGGGGTTGGTTGGGTGTGTATAATTGGCTGTCACCTTAATAAAGTCCCAGCCAGAGGTGGGCTTCCAATAGGTGTCTCCTGTGGTTTCACACCCCCAGCTTTTACAATAAAAATGTTCCTTTCCCCCACATTGATAATTTAGGGACCTATGGCGATGAAATCCCGGGCATACATAAAAGGTAGGGTTGCTAAGTTTCTGTCGCGTACCCGAGTTTTGGCAGCCGTATTGGCCGGCCCGACCGGGTATGGATGGGGCATTTTGACGATCATGGGAGTGTGCTGTGTCCCAATTGGGAGCTCCTATGGCTAATTTACAAACATCGGGGAAAAGGTCTGGCCACCAGGTCCAAGGAGCAGCAGTATGGCTAACAGACCATATTACATCTCCAGTTTGGGAAATTACCTGCCAGGTTAAATGCTGGGGCAGGTGAGGACTAAAATTACTCACAGTCAGTAGGGGTAACAAAGTTAAAGTTATAAATCTGATGATCGCAGAAGCTTGAGCTTGAGCGGGTTGCTGGTCTTTTGGGCTCGCCATTCCGATGTTGCAGATGCTGGTGCGGCCTTCACGTGTGAAGCGTGGATCCACGCAGCGATGCCATCTACCTTTATAGCCGTGGGGGTGGTGAGCAGGACGATGTATGGTCCTTTCCACCGAGGCTCTAGAGTCTGGGTTCGGTGCCGACAGACGTACACGGAATCTCCGACTTGGAAGGGATGAGCCTCTGCTGGTGTTCCTGGTCGGTAAGCCTCTGCCAGCTGGGACCACACCTCCTTTTGGACCAACTGGAGTCCCAACAACCTAGCATATAAGTCAGTGTTATTATGGCAGTCAGGACTTAATTTCTCCCTTAGCGTAAAAAGAGGAGGTGGGGCCCCGTATAGTATTTCAAATGGAGTAAGATAATAGCGGGAGGGGGTATTTCTAGCCCGGAACAGGGCTAAGGGAAGGAACACCGTCCAATCTGTACCGCCAGTCTCTATGGACAATTTAGTTAGGGTCTCTTTTAGAGTTCTATTCATTCTCTCTACCTATCCTGAACTCTGGGGTCTATAGGCACAATGTAATTTCCAATCAGTCCCCAGGTATTTGGCCACACCCTGACTTACCTGGGCGACGAAGGCGGGACCATTATCTGATCCTATTACCTTTGGTGCCCCGAACCGGGGGAAAATTTCTTCTAAGATCTTTTTGGCCACCACAGTAGCTGTCTCCTTCTTCGTCGGGAAAGCTTCTACCCATCCTGAGAAGGTATCTATAAAAACTAGAAGATACCTGTTACCGTACCTTCCAGGGCGTATTTCAGTGAAGTCGACCTCCCAATAGGCTCCTGGGCGGTCTCCTCTGAGCCTTTTTCCGACCTCAAGTTTTCCTTTATGGGAGTTTACCTGTTGGCATGGAATGCACTCTCGTGCAATCTGCTCAGCTAATTTAGTTAGTCCAGGGGTATCATAACCTGTCTTGTGTAGTAGGGACACCATCTTTTTGGTTCCCAAGTGTGTCCATCTGTGAATCTGTTGTAGCATGGATTTTGTTTGTTGAGGAGATAATGTTCCTTTAGTTATGGCTGGGGTACTTGTTCCCCTATCATTTGGTTTCCCAGGACTCTCATCTGATAGTTCTAGTATGATTTCCCATAGAGCCACTTCTCGTGCCACCCTATCTGCCATGTTGTTGCCTCTTGTCACCGGGGTATTGTCCTTCTGGTGTCCGGGGCAATGAATGATGCTGACTTTAGTGGGGAGCATGAGGGCAGCTAGCAGTGCCACTATTTCTTCTTTGTTTTTAATTTCTTTGCCCGCCGAGGTGAGCAACCCTCTTTGTTGGTAAATGGCCCCATGGACCTGGGCGGTAGCAAATGCGTATCTACTGTCCGTATAGATGTTTACCTTTTTGTTTTCTGCTAGTTCCAATGCTCTAGTCATGGCGATTAGTTCAGCCCGTTGGGCCGATGTCCCTTGCGGTAATGTGGCTGCCCAGATGACCTCTTTCCCGTCTACCACGGCAGCTCCCGCCCGACGCTTACCTTCCTCTAGGAAACTGCTTCCGTCAGTAAACCAGGTAACGTCGGCGTTGGGGAGGGGCTGATCCATCAAGTCTGGTCTGCTACCGTGTGCTGCAGCCAGTACTTCCTGACAATCATGGATGACGGTAGTGCTTTCCAGGTCAGGGTCGGGTAGCAAGGTGGCCGGGTTGAGTCCTGTGGCTGAGGTAAACTTAATACGATCTGAGTTTAACAGCAGGGCTTGGTAATGAGTCATCCTGGCATTTGTTAGCCATCTGTCGGGTGGCTGGCGAATTACACTTTCTAATGTATGGGGGGCTGTTATCGTTAGGTTCTGCCCCAAAGTCAGTTTGTCAGCATCTTTGACCAAAGCGGCCACCGCGGCGATTATTTTTAAACAGGCGGGCCATCCTGCTGCCACAGGATCCAATTTCTTTGATAGGTACGCAACCGGGCGATTCCAGGGGCCCAGTTTCTGAGTTAGTACTCCCTTTGCGATACCTTTATTCTCGGCCACGTACAGATGAAAAGGCTTAGTGATCCTTCCCCCGTTCCTTTTTTTAGGGCATTCTCTTGCCCAATGACCTTTTTCTTTACAGTAGGCACATTGGTCCTTGTCTAATGGCCGCCTTCTATCCGTTGTTCGCCCTTCCTGTCTATTTCTGTCTCTACTGTTTCCTCCTCTGACTACAGTGGCCAGTATCTTACTCAAATGTCTTTCTTGCCTCTTATCTCATCTTACCTCACGAGCCTCTTGTTCCTTCTGCTTTCTTTTTTCTCTTTTTTCTTCTGTCTCCCTCTTATTATATACCTTATCTGCCTCTTTTACTAAGTCCTGAAGGGAGAAACCTTGTAGGCCATCCAGCCTTTGTAACTTCTTTCTAATATCAGGGGCCGCCTGGTCAATAAAGGCCATTGCTATGGTGGCCTTATGTTCCTCAGAGGTTGGATCATAAGGAGTGAATCGTCTAAAAGCCTCCATTAAGCGTTCTAGGAACACGGTTGGCGATTCCTGGGGCCCCTGAGTTACCTCTCTTACCTTAGCCAAATTCGTGGGGCGCCTGGCCGCTCCATGGAGACCCGCCACCAGAGCCTGGCGATACATTTTCAGGTGCTCCTTACCTTCCGGGGTATTAAAGTCCCAATTCGGCCTGACGAGTGGAAACCCGGCATCAATCTCGTTAGGCAACTGGGTAGGTTGTCCATTGGCGGCTAACACATTCTTTTTAGCCTCCAGGAGAACCCGTTGCCTCTCCTCAGTTGTGAGGAGAGTCTGGAGGAGCTGTTGACAATCATCCCAGGTGGGTTGGTGGGAGAAGACAAGAGACTCTATTAAAGCAGTAAGAGCCTGTGGGTTTTTAGAGAAAGTAGGGTTATGCATCTTCCAATTATAAAGATCTGCAGAGGAAAAGGGCCAGTATTGAAGGGGTCTATTCCCGTGGTTATCGGGGGGGCCATATTCTCTAAGGGGTAAAGCAGTAGAATCTGGGGAAACAGCCCTCTGGCTTCTGGTGCCCGCCGAGGGACCCCCCCTTTCCGCCATAACAGGTGGCCCTACTGATGCGGAGGGTTGTGAAGCTGGGGGTCCTAGGGGCGACATGGGATTTAGGGCCGGAGGATAAGGAGGTGGGGAATCTAGAAGAAGCAAATCAGACTGCAGGTCAGGATATATCGCCTTTGGCGGGTCCGGGGCAGCAGATGACTTTTCCGTGTCTGGGGTTTTCTTCAGGGCCAATATCTCCGATTGTGCTGGAGCGCATGCAGACGTGCCTGTTGAGGAAACAAAGGGCCGGACCCACGGAGGCGGGGAGAGAACTAGATCTTCCCAGACCAAGATATATGGTATCTGGTCTGGGTGTCCGTGGGGTCCTGTGTTAAAGACCCTAGACTTGACTAGCCCAACCTTATCTAACAAAAAAGATCCTTCGGGTGGCCACCCTGTCTGAAATGTAGGCCACTCAGAGGTACACAGCGTTTGCCATTTTCCTTTCCTTACTTCTACCGAAAGGTTGTGGGCCCTAGCCCTAACTTCGGTCCAGTGGCTTAGGGTAAGAGAAAGAGGAGTCGTCATAGTTTGTCCCATTGTCGTCCGTCAAAAGAAAGATAATAGTACAGAAAAACAATAAAATTTCAAAAGACACACATTGATATTGCCGCCGCGAACTTAAACCCGAAACCAACTCAAATTCAGATGGCAGCTTATATAACCTGCCAGAACCAGATGAAGGGGAGACAAAATTTGTTTCTCCTTCCAGATGGACCACCAGGGCGTCCCCCGGGGCCCGTGGACACCAGGTTTCGGCACGTCTGCCTAGCCAGGAGTCCAATACAGATTCCACAGCAAGCCGGTTCGCACGGCTTTTTCCTAATGGCGGCTGGCAACAAACAAACGACAAACAAACAGACAATTGGGCTCGAGCCTACCTGATACCTCCGACTCCCGATGTTCTTGTGACCCGGGGGCGAGTGGGGATCCCGGACGAGCCCCCAAATGTTAGACCCAAACGGTCTACGAGGGATTCCAACTCGCCCAAGAACCGCCAAGAGTCGAGAGCCGCTGCAACACGCAAGAGGTTTATTAGGAGCCGATGCACCGGGGTTCCCTGAACCTCACGCAGGAGGCCGATGGGGAACCCCTAAAAGCGGAATCACATACTTTTTATAGGTTTATTTACTCATAGGGCGGGTATATTCTCACAATGATTGGGTAAATGTGGTGACTTTTGAATTCATTGGCTTAGGAACTTTTGTCCCACCTTCTGGCCGTTATAGTTGTCTGTTCATTGTGGCGGTTAGGGCGTATACCTGTTACGGGCAACTGGAAAATTACCCGCTGTCTGGCAAGTCCCCGTCAACTGAAAAACTCCAAGAATTGGTTTCGATAGGGAGAAGGAGTGGCGCACGATAGGGAGAAGAATTGGTTTCGATAGGGAGAAGGAGTGGCGCACGATAGGGAGAAGAATTGGTTTACGGGAACAAGTGAGGGGGTGGAAAGTCCCTAAAGGCCCCACAATGATGTGTCCATGTAGGTTCACCAGTTGTAACAAAGGTACCCCTCTGGTGGGGGATGTTGATAGTGGAGGAAGCTAAGCACCTGTGGGAGCAGGGGATAGATGGGAAATTGCTATACCTTTCCCGCAGTTTTGCTGTGAACCTAAAACTTCTCCAAAAAATTGTCTTAATTAAAAAAAGCTGATTGGTGTTTGCCCCAGAGGCTCGGAGGAAGGAGGATCGGGGACTACCTGACTATCTGGTGATGGGTATGGGGTCTCCTTTGAGGGTGTTGAAGAGGCTCTGGAAACGGAGGTGAGGGTTGCACAGCATTGTGAATATACTAAATGCCGTTAGATCATACACTTTATTTTTTTTATTTTTTTATAATTTTTGGCCGCGTTGGGTCTTCATTGCTGCGCATGAGCTTTCTCTAGTTGTGGCAAGCGGGGGCTGTTCTTCGTTGCGGAGCACTGGCTCTAGGTATGTGGGCTTCAGTAGTTGCGGTGCGTGGGCTCAGTAGTTGTGGAGCATGGGCTCTAGAGCGCAGGCTCAGTAGTTGTGGAGCACGGGCTTAGTTGCTCCGCGGCATGTGGGATCTTCCCGGACCAGGGTTCAAACCTGTGTCCCCTGCATTGGCAGGCGGACTCTTAACCACTGTGCCACCAGGGAAGCCCTTACAATTTTTTAAAAATTTATTTATTTAGCAAATCATACACTTTATTTTTTTAACATCTTTATTGGAGTATAATTGCTTTACATTTTTGTGTTAGTTGCTGCTGTATAACAAAGTGAATCAGCTATACGTATACGTATATCCCCATATCCCCTCCCTCTTGCGTCTCCCTCCCTCCCACCCCTCTAGATGGTCACAAAGCACCGAGCTGATCTCCCTGTGCTATGTATGCAGCTGCTTCCCACTTGCTATCTATTTTACATTTGGCAGTGTATATATGTCCATGCCACTTCCTCATTTTGTCCCAGCTTACCCTCCCCCGTCCCCGTGTCCTCAAGTCCATTCTCTACATCTGCGTCTTTATTCCTGTCCTGCCCCTAGGTTCATCAGAATCTTTTTTTTTTTTAGATTCCATATATATGTGTTAGTGTACGGTATTTGTTTTTCTGACTTACTTCACTCTGTATGACAGACTCTAGGTCCATCCACCTCACTACAAATAACTCAATTTCGTTTCTTTTTATGGCTAATATTCCATTGTATATATGTGCCACATCTTCTTTATCCATTCATCTGTCGATGGACACTTAGGTTGCTTCCATGTCCTGGCTATTGTAAATAGAGCTGCAATGAACATTGTGGTACATGACTCTTTTTGAGTTATGGTTTTCTCAGGATATATGCCCAGTATATTGCCCAGGGATTGCTGGGTCATATGGTCGTTCTATTTTTAGTTTTTAAGGAACCTCCATAGTGTTCTCCATAGTGGCTGTATCAATTTACATTCCCACCGACAGTGAAGGAGGGTTCCTTTTTCTCCACACCCTCTCCAGCATTTATTGTCAGATCATACACTTTAAAATGCTTTAATTATATGTTATATATGTTTTACCTCAGTAAATAATAATGTGCCCACCAGAATCTTTCCTAGCAAAAGTGGTCCATGCAAACAGTAGTCGTCTCATGCTATTGTATATGTGGAGATGAAGTTAACCTATAATTTTAGGGGAGAATTAAGAAAAGAAAACCATTATAAGAAATTTTCTGTAGTTTCAGAGCTCTTGGCCTATTTCTCAAAGAATGAGTTAAACACGCTGACCAATATTCTCACTTATAATTTTATACTCAGTAAAATAGTCTTAGACTTAGGAATATAGTTTTTTTAACATGAGTCTCAAAACAGTTATTTTTATTTTGAATGAGAAAATATAAAGCATATCAATTTTAATTTTTCTTGAACTGGCACTGATACAGAAGAGGTTGTTCACTGAACTCTGTGGCTTTACACACAGTTTCCTCCCAATGGCACTTGCCTTCTTTCCAGCCTCACTTTGCATCTTAGAAGTCTTACACTGAGTTCTATCCAGGGGTCACTGTATCACTGGAGACCTTTTCTTTAAAAAAAATTTTTTTCTATGCATTTCATCTTCTTTCTCACTTCTCAAAAATCCAGTTTTGTTCCCACCGAGGATTTTTATGACAAGAGTAGTTTTCTTCTCATGTTTTTGCCAGCTTTCATTTCTGAATGCCCTACCTCAACTGGAAAAATATAAATGGGAGCATGGATAATGGTATTAACATACATGGATCTCTTAGCTCAGGCTGACATAAAATACCATAGACTGGGGGGCTTAAACAACGGACCTTTATTTTCTCACAGTGCCTGAGGCTGAAAGCCCAAGATCAGGGTACCAGCATGTCTGGGTTCTGATAAGGACTCTCTTCCTAGGTTACTTCTTGCTCTGCCCTCCCATGGCTTTTCCTCAATGCATGTATATGTTCTCCTTCTTGTAAGAAGAGGGAGAGAAAAAGATGATTCTCTTTCTGTTTTTATAAGGCCACCAATCCCTTTGGATTAGGACCCTGCTCTTATGGCAGCATTTAACTTTATTTACCTCCTAACAGCCCCATCTCCAAACACAGTCACCTTCGGGGTTGGGCCTTCAACATATGAATTTGAGCAGGGGACACAGTTTAATCCATACAATGGATAAGAATTTAAAGTTCCCCAGCAAAGTCTCAATACATTCTTTATGTGGTTCTACTTCATTAGATGTTTCCAAAGCACTCACATACGTTTTCTCATTTGATTAATGATTGTTTATGCATTTCAGATTTCAAAACACAGAGAACTAAGAGATAAAAGTGACTTTTCGAAGCCATCTGGCTAAGAAGTGCAGAGAGGCCCCAGGTGGCCTCATTTGTGGACCATGTTCCAGCCTCCACAAGTGGGCAGAGCTCACGCTCATTTGCCCTGTTTCAGTCTCTTGAACTGGAAATTTCCAAAAGGGACTGAAAACCTACTCTCAAATAAGAGTTATTTCTTTGTGAATAATGGATTGTATGCTATAAATTAAACATTACCCATCTTACTAAATAGTTAAGTCAAGCATTATGACTGGTTGCAAGCTCAGGACCTGAGTGTAATCCTGATTTGGGCGGCCAGTCTCTCCTTTCAAGGTCAGGGTCTCGGCCCGGTTTCTGTGACGTCTTGATCTTGAGTGGCTTTTCTCTTTTCTCCACTTTGTGGAGAAGTGTTACAGAATACTTCCCACTTCCACCTGGATCTACCCAGTACACAGGTTTTGCTCTCATAATCCGTCCTGAGACAGATTTGCACTCTCCTTTTGCCTGTGCTCTTTCTTTCTCCTTCAGCATTGGCCTCGCTGAGCCTTCCAACTCTCCAGCCACTGCACTGGCCGTGCGTTACCTTATATGACTTAGCCTTGTCTCCCTGTTTTGGATTCCACGTGCCTCCTCATTTTCTTCTGGTTCTCTTTGTGATGCTGGGCTCGATCCCCATGACACAGCATTTATTTTCCAGCCTTCTCTGGGGTCCTCCTTGGCACAGAGGCTGTCTCTTCAGTCTCCACTTGCCCCAGGGACAAGGCTTCACTGTCAGATCCCACCCTGGATGACCAAGCCCCTCTGGCCATGGCTGACTTCTGTTTACTGTATCCCTTTATCTTAATGGGATGGACTTTTTCTTTGGGATGGAATGAACTAGCTTTCTGGAAACGGACCCCCAAGAAAACCCTACCGAACTGAAGCAAATACTTCATGGGAGATGCTTATGAAAGTCCTTGAAATGACTCTTTGTAAAAGGTTGACAGGAACCAAAGGACCAGGAAGGCCAAATGCAGCAATAGCGTGAAACTTTCCATATGTATAACCCTTTCTTATCTACTTCATATGGTTTATAAATGCATTTTGGACAGAAAAGGGAATATGCCAGCATAGTTGTTTTGTCCACAGAGAATCATTTTTGTATGAGAGATGAGTCAGATTTTATTTTATTTTATTTTTTATTGATATGCAAAAAACTTCACATTTTTAATGTATATATTTTGATGAGTTTGGCCATATTCATAAATCCATAAGAATCATATCTGTTTGTGAAATTGTACTTGGGGGAAGAGGGAGAAGCAGAGAAGCAGAGAAAATATTTGTAAAGAAAAATCCTCCATTTGACTCTTGGCTCAGAATTTCTGTTTTGGAGAAAGTATCAGGTGTCCTGACTTTACAGTCTTTCGAATAGGAAAAAAATATACATTCTCCACTGAGTTGTGATAATGACTAACAATGTGTTGAGAACTTACTGTGTACCTGACAGTGTCGACTGGGCTTACCTTCTTATGGAAGTTTAAGTTTTACTTGAAAGACCGCTGTCACCCTAGCTGCAAATTCAGATCCTCTCAGTTGGCCTTGGGTAGTCAGCAAGGCTTATGGGTACTAAGTCTGCGGAAATCTGATGGTGTGTCAGCAGCCAGGGCCTGTCCGTGCAGCCTTGCTTGTTCACAGTTGGGGAAGGGGCTGGCTGGGCTGACTTACACTATTCTCATTTTGTCTTGTCATCCTTCTTGGGTGGAGTGTCCTGCCACGCGATGCTCTGATATGGGAAGCCGAACCCGAGGCTCAAGTTTCCAATGTCATGACTGCCACATGCACTATCCCCAAGATGTTAAATCAAGGGAGAGTGACTCCGTGATTGGGAGAGGCTTCTCTTTGTGGTCCCTGAGACTGACACTAATCCAAAGGCAAGCTGTAGGCTGCTATTTTGGACTTGATGCAAATGTGCATCACAGTCTGTCAGGCACTCTCTCATTGTGATTGACATATTTACTGTTGACAATACAAGGTGAACCCTGCAGTCCTCTTAGGTATGTGGCCCTTTGCCTCAAGACAACGTTCAGGGTGAGAATAGAATGTGGGATTTTGTTCCAGGTGTGCATCTGCCTGGGCATCTTTTTAAAAACTCTCTTGAGAATTCTCCAGGCTTCTCTTGACTGACAGCACAGAAGGCTTGTCATCTAAATATGTAAGTCTTCTGGCAACTGGCACATGTGTTGTTTACAGACAGGGTTTAAGATCTCGAGTGTGAGGGCTCTTCGTAGCTGTTGGTTCCTTGTACCATCACAGTTCTTTGTAAGTTTGGGTTCTTCACTGACCAATGAATCCTCTCTGACCAGAGCTGATGAAAGGGCACTAATTCCTGAAATCATAGAACCAAAGGATGGTCTGGAGAGGTTTTTTTTCTACTTTGGCAAGGTCCAATATTCTGGCTAATCTAGAAGTTTCTAACATTGCATTCCTCAGGACACGTGGTTTGCAGAATGTTAATGGGTGCCAGGGAAGAACTCTGTAGTCAAACACGTCTGGAACACAGGATGCTCACGATGCCTCATTCTTGGAGTTTCTTGGTGCATAATAAAAGTTCTGAGATGCTCTGCAGCCATGATGCTTGCATAACTTCAACCACATGACCCCAAGTAATTGACTGTGGCATTCTTTCCAGTAGCATCTATCGTATCCTTTAACATCTGTTAACATTGTGTAGGATGCATTTTGGAAAGTACTCATATAGGAAAAAGGCTTTCATTCCCTAAACCTGGTTTCCCAAGTGTGACCCAGCCACTCTAATTATGGAACGAGAGAGGAAAAGAAAGATGTGGGACTCGCCTGGAAAAGGCAGGCCAGGAGCCTTGCAAGCAAGTGAGAGGACAGCTGGCGATTTAGCGGCCGGGCACTTATCTGCAAGCCCCAGCTCAGATCCTCCCTGCCCATGATGGCTTCTCTGGTGACCCCATCCCAGAGCCACATCTCTTTCCTGCTCATACCACTCATTGGCTACTTGACTACACTGAATGTTATATTCATGATGAATGAGCATTTGAAACCGTCTTGAAAAACACAAAATCTAGCCCTTTTCTTTTAAGTGACGGGGAACCAGAGTAGATATTTTAGGTTACTTTTTACATGCGTAGATCACTTCACTACATTTCTGTCCGTACTTGCAATTGCTGGGTAAAGGGGTATGAATTTTGTGAAGACTTTTGATACCTATTACCCAAATTACCTTTCAGAAAAGTTTTACCAATTTACACTTCCAGTTTACACACTTGGCTGTGTATGGAAGTGACTGTCTTGGTGGACAGGATGTACCTTAAAGTTGTTATTATTATCAACTCATTATACGATCATTAGTTTCTGGGAACAGGGAGGAAAAACAGGCTCCCAGCATATACTAGAGGCTGCCCCCTCCCAACCCCTAGGTAACTCCTGGGCTTTCAGCTGTTGATGGCTGCTTGGTGTTGGTTACTTGGTGATGGCAGGCTGCCGTCAGCTGGCTTAGGAATAACCCAGTGCAACATCCTAGAGCTTCTGGCACTTCTAGACAAGTGTTTTCCTGGCCAATTCCCACCTACACACTTTAGCTGGGTCTGCACATGGCAGCTTGACAAGAGCCTGATATTTACATGTGTGATCACCTCGCAAATCCAGGGACTACCATCACCAAGGAAGGTGTGCCCAGCAGCCAGGTCTGTCGGATTCTGTTACTGATGTGGGCAACCCATTTGTCAGCCATGCCAGCCCTTCTCATGAAATAGGGCTGAGAAAAGGATTTGTCCTGTGGATCCTGGTATTCCCTAGACCGTATAACACCAGAACTAAGAAAAATAGTAAGAATAAAGCTAACATTTATTGAGGCCATCCCCTATCCAAGACCCGTCTAACCACTTTATATGCATTATCCAGTAGCCAAAGGATCATTTAAATCATAAGATTGTGTCACCTGCTTATGAAACTTTTCAAAAGCTTTCCATTAGAATAAAAGAATAAAAGCCAGAGTCCTTCTTATGAACTTCAAAGGCCCTGCATAGTTCTCCCACCCAAGGCTCCTACCTACCCTACTGTAACCTACATGAACTCATCCCTCACTCTGCTCTGGACATACTGGACCACTTCATTTTTCCTCAGACATCTCAGGCACACTTTTGCCTCAGGACCTTTGCATATGCTCCCTACCCCCCACACCTAGAATGTTTTGACAACAGATATCTCTGGCTACAGGCCTACTTCCTTCTGGTCTGTACTCAAAAGTGACCTTCTCAATGAAGTCTTCTCTGGACATCTTACCAAATCTGTTACTCAAATCTTCCTTTCTTAATTGATTGATTTTTTTCATAGCACTTAACACGATTTACATGCTCAATTTATCTGGTGTACTGTCTGTTTTCCCCCATTAGAATGGAAGTCCCTGAGGGGCTTTGTCTCTCTTTGTCACAGTGGTGTCACCAGCACTTAGAAGAGTGTCTGGCACATAGTATAGATGCTCAATAAGTATTTGTGCGTAATGAGTAAACTCACCTAATTCTCACATCAGCCCTAGGGGCAAGGGACTATTGTTTTCCTTAGTTTTTCGGATGAAACAGCTTAGACTTTGAGAGGTTAAGCAATCATCCCCGCAAGCAGTGGCACTGGGGTTTGAGCCCCACCCCCCTCCCAGCTTAGCCACTCTCCTCCATGCCCCTCAGAGAGGTGTGAGAACTTGGAATCCTCCATGGGCACCTCATGAGGTTCAGCCTCCAAAGCCAAACATCCAAGACTCCTCAAGCCGGCCCCAACCTAACTTTCTAAACACGGTGTCTTATGTGCCGCCCATTTCAGCCAAACAGACCATGGTGTTGCCTCTTCTCTGATTTTGCTTACGCTGTTCCCTTCCTCTCACCCGATTCAAATCCTTTGCATACATCTAGGCTCCAGTCAAATGCCACGTCTCCACGAAGCCCTCTGGTGATGGTTCTCTTGTTCAAGATAGTTGCGCGTCAGGGTCTTCTTCTTTCTGCAGTTCTTAAGGCAGAGGCCACATCTGTTTGACCTTGGTCTTTTCCACGATGTTGTGCGGAGACTCTCAAGCCCCAAAATCTGTTTACCAAACACACAGACGCCTCTTGCCACAATGGAGTAACATATTCTGAGTGGGGAGTATTTTCAAACATGGACGTCCTAATCCATGAAAATAGAGTTTGGTGCTGAACACAAAGCTACATTTAGGAAAGAGAAGGACTTAGGTGGCTCGTTGATTACATAGAAACCGCCAGTCCTCTTAATCAGCACAGTCTAGAAAATCAATCAAGCCAGGTGTTCGGTTGTTTGACATTTGTAGACAGAACAACAAGTAGTAGATTGAATTTCCTCTGCTCTGTATGAGGGTTTTTGCTGTTACATAAAATGCCCTCAGACGTTGAAGGTATCGTACAGATACGAACCTGTTACTTCTTTCAGAAACACACGATCACTTAAGAGTGTGGGATGGAGAATGAGAAGCAGGAGAAAGGGAGGGCGTATTGGGAACAGATACACATCAAATATTTTACACACTCATAAGTAAGAATGCACTTTAAAGCCATATGTGTAACTCTATTTTGCATGTAACAATAGAATTTAGCATATCGGGTCAGAAGGAGGACTTGGGAGACTCACCCTTTCTGGTGGACTAGAACCTTGTAACCTTGGACTATTGACTCACTGAGTAAGCTTTGTGATCTCAGGGACCAAATGAGGACACTAACATTCACACCCAAATGGGACAGGCATCTTTTATACATAAAATATATTTTAAAATAAAATAAATTGTATATGTGTGTGTGTGTATATATATATATATATATATATATATATATATAAAACATTTATGAAAAGACCTTGAGTTTTTAGCATCAAAAATACCGTAAGGAGCCAAATATAGTTCTTCCCCCTGTGAGGTATTACTTGGCATCATTAATTAATTAATTAACTGATTAATTGTTTAATTTTATTACCTGTCACTTTAATCCCATCTACCCACTCCTGCATTATTCTCACTTCTTCAGTGCCTTCCTTTTCTTGCCCTCCCATCTTTTGCCTGTTGCCTCCTTGCTTCTCCCTCAAAACCCAAACCACAGACTGGTGACTGTGGAGGATAAGGATGGGGATACTGGTGGAACTGGAAGGTGGGGGGCACAGTTAGACTTCGTCTTCCCAAGAAGTCCACTACAGATCCTGCCGAGAGGAACTATGAAATCAATGATAAGAACTTTTATGAACTGCATTATTATTTGTATTGCCAGCACTATTTTCTAAAACGGTATTTTCTAGTAAATCAAAATACGCATTTACGAATGTCTTGGCCAAGGTCTTATACTTTAGGCCAGGAAACGATGAAGGCCAGTCATTTTCAATCCTGACACACCTCTGAATCAAGTCGGTCTTAATTAAACCGAAGTCGTCTTGCCTGAAGCACAAATGCTGACATACCATTAATACACTTTTAAATTGTTTTTCCTCAGCTCTGGGCATAAAGGAAGCTTTAGCATCTGTCTCTGAATCTAGATCCAACCAAACCTGGGTCTCCAGACCGTGATCTTTGTGGACTCTTAATAAAGGTCCATGAAGGAAAATATCTATTGACAAAGTTGATTTTTGAAATACTGGGTGAGACTCAGTTAAACAGGGGTTTTTTTGTTGTTGGTTTTTTTTTTTTTTCCTGCTAAACTTCTCTGAGTCATTAGCATGCTATGCCAGGCATGGAGGGGAGAAAGTAGCAAAGTCCCAAAGTTACTTGACCATGGAATCCCCACTCTTTTTTTCCAGGGCATCTGTAAGACTAGTTTCTATGGAATACATTTTGGAGAATACTGGTGAGAAGTATAAATTAATGCGAACGATTTCTGCATGAGAAATATGAACATTAAACACGACTCTTGTATAGGGGAAGGGGACATCCATGAAAGAAAACTCCAGGCACACAAGATCCTTAGGAGGTAGATTTGAAATGAGAGCCAAGAGAAAGCCAAGTGAAGAGATCCTGACTTTCCCGACAGTGCAAGAGAGAAGGCAGGACATCGGGTTCTGTTTATTAACTGAATCATAATTAATATGGATTTAATTATAATAAGCATAAGGTCAGAAGGATTTTCTCATGAAGAATAGAAGACTGTAATCTGTTTTTACATTAACAGGGTGGAACCAAACCTTTTCATTCTCATCTTTCTTGCAGAAATTAACTACCACTCACTTTCCATTGAAATTCCATGTGATGGCAGCTCTAGGATCTTCAGCTTCAGCGTCTGCTTAGATACATTGCTATTGAGACAGATGCCTTATGGGCATCTTTTTGTGTCTCCAGTTGCTACTGGTCAGAGCGACTGGTCAGGGTGACTGTTCTCAGGGCTGCTGGAGCTGCGACAGCTCAGTACGGATGGCAGATGAGCTCTGATCTGCAGCTCCTCTCCTCCATTCCTAAACTAGTGACTTCACACCTTCCAATTCCCTGTGAGTAAAACTGAACTAACTACTTAAATGGTCCTTTTGAAAATAGGTTCATTTATTGGCTTAATGGCTTAGGGTGCATTCTTTGTAAAGTCAGCCCTAAGGGCCCAATCAGAAGATGAAATATGTCTGGCTTGGCCACTGCAGGAATTGATTAAAGGAGGCTCTTGCCTGCTCCCTGGTACTCTGCCAAACAGGAATTAAATGCAAGCAAGATGTTGTCCTCAGCTTTAGCAATTCCACGGAGAGGTTTTCCTCCCACTAAAGTGGAAGGGACTGAGGCCAGTTCTAAAGCAGCACCTCGCTTAAGAAACAAACAGAAAATAATAAAGGTTTTCAGAAAGGTGTTATTTTGAAACAGACCTATGTGTTTCCACATATGGCCACCTTGCAGGGATTAGAATAAAAATTGTGTGGTGCAAAGACTGTCTGGCCAGGTAAAGTTGGGCAAGGTTACTTGGGGTCCTTCTTTCTCTGTAAAAATTGGGAGTAGGATTTGACCGTCTAGAAGGTATCCCGGCCACTAGGACTCTGTGACGGAAGCTGTAGGGAGTGAGCTTCCCTCTCTTTGTGGCTCCTGTTGAGACCAGAGGAAGTAGACATTCGCGACTCCAGCTGAAGCAGGGCTCTAAAGACCTCACCTGCCTCTTCTACCACCTATCCCATCTCCACTGTGATTATGAACTCTGCTTAGATTCTCAGTTCAATCTAATCCACAGTGTTTGAGTGGACCCAAGCACAGGGACAGTAAAAGTTAGGACTCTGAGTTTCAAGTTCAGAAACCCTACTCAAACTGATTATAAAAGAACAATCATAACAAGAGCAACAGAGAGAGAAAGAGATTGATTTTATTGTCACTTGTAACTAAAAAGTACAAGAGTAAGTTTCCTTCAGGCACAGCTGTATCCAGGTGCTAATATGGCTGCAACAGCGTTTTCATATGGCTCTTTTGTCCTCTGGTTTGGATTTATTTTCAAGCAGGTTCTCCCTTCATGGGAAGAAAATGGCCACCAGTAGCTCAATACTTATATTCCAGTTTAGCAACCCCAATGGAAAGGGAGTGCTTCTTTCTTCCTCAGTCCCAAGATTCATTTAACATTCCTCAAATAAGTGGTAGGAGATACAGCAGTGGGCAAGACAGATGAAGCCTCTGACCTTGCTGGTTGGCACCTCACTGGAGGAACTTAGATGGAGTGTGTATCCCTGAGTCCGTTGCTTTGTTCAGGGGATTGGGATATGCTCTCTAGCCAGGTTAATCTTGAATGACTCCTGCTGCCATCCAGCAAAGCTGATATTTTGGAGGAGAGCTCTCCCTTGTCCCCAGTGTCTCACTATCTAAATGACACTTTCTGTCTTCATCATAAGGCTAGAACTGCATGGGGCAACCTCATTATCTACTCCAGTTTAGGAAGTAATGATAATGATAGTAAATGTTTATTGAATGGCTTTGCATACATTAACACGGGTAATCCTCGCCACAATCCAGAAGTTACATACTCTTTATGATGTCCATTTAAGGTGGAAGAAATGGAGGTACAGAGAGGTAGAGAATGTAACTGTGGTGCCCAGGCTATAGGGAACTGTGAGGCTGGTACTTACTGAGGATAACCTGGCAGTTACTACTCCTTTCCTCCCATCAGATTCCTTTCCCATAGCAAAAGGAGAAGGTGACCTAGAGAGAGTTCAAGGGAAAAAGAGGGTCATCCTTTCTAAGCAGCAACTGCATGAGGTGTATTTCACCTCATGTAATAGGTATGTTTCTAAAATGTCTTTGAAAATCTCCCTTCTGCAAATCAATTCCTCTTTTCCCTTTATAGTTTTTGATAAAACACCCGATGAGTATCATAGACTCTTTCCCTTTAATGGAATTTTCTTGAATGGATGATGACTTGAAATAATTGGACACTGTTTGGAGCTTGGGAGTCTTTTTATGAGATGGTGGTTTCTGTTACAATGGGTGCTGGTTAAAAATGGGTTCTCACCTATAAGCCATCTAGCTCACCCTAACTGATAAGTTGACTCCGTCTTTTATGACTGCTGTGCTTGTGTTCTTATAGAATTGGCCACCCTCTAATTTACTCAAAAGTAATAGTATTGATTTGCATCAGTTTTGTGGATTTTTAGTATCTTCTTCCTCAGCCAGGAAACATACCAGTTTCTTCCTAGCCTATCTGTAAAGGTCACTTGTATTCTTGGGATGCTTTTACTAGAATGAACTTGAACTAAAGATCAATCAATGTAATGCTATTCCTGACTAGGTTTGGTGAACCCAGGTGACAGCATCATCTTGAAGTGGCCAATTACTGAGCCTCTCAACTAGTTAACGATAGAAGAATGGGGGGAAGTAGATTGTTAGATGCCCACTGGTTTTGACTTACTCTTTGAAATATTGATTCTAACAACTGATTTTTGTATGTTATTGATACAGCAGACCATTTGGATGTGCAGTAAGCCAGCCACCAGATGTGAGGTACTAACCCAGATGAGTAATCATTTTGTAATAGATACATTAAAATAATTTTGTACTTCCTAAGACTTTTAGAAAAGGCAGACAGAGGTTTTCAAGAAGAACTGACGTTTGTCAGTGGACTAGGAAAATGAAAGATATATCCACTCTTCCTTTAAAAGAGTTGATGTTTCTTGGAGCTTTTGAAACGGAAGACAAAATGCCTTTGACCATCAGGTCGTCAATTTCAGAGGCTGTTGTTTTCTGGGTAGAGTTCAAGATTTGTTATGTTTGACAGTCATTGGTAGCTTCCTTCTGAGTAGAATAGATTTCGAAATTACAAACCACCAGGCAAGCATCAAACTGAATGTGAAAATCAATGACCCATCACAGTTACAAGCATGTAGATGGCCATGGCATGGTGAGTAGACTGTTTCAGAGAAGGAAATGCTTGAGGAAGAACAGACAAGGGCGGCTTTATTGACCCACTTCCTATCTCTGCCTTCTGCTCCTACCACCCTGACCTGCCATTGAAATGTGTCCGTGAATTTAAGTCAAGTGATAACCTGTGACTAATCTGTACGCAGCTTCTAAGCCATTTCCTCTGTTTCAGTTAGCAGAGGCATCTGCCTTCAACAACTGCCCTCCCTGCACAGAACCCCTCCTGCCACCTCATTTACATACGGGCTCATCCTTCCAACAGCTTCGTGTAACCCTGAAGCTCTGTTGGCAAGAAAACTGAGTGCTATTTTTTAAGATCTTCAACTGGAAGCTTGTGGCTGCACAATAGGAAAATCCAGCCTTCTTTTATTATTATTTGTAACAACGGCTACTGTTTCTGTTATGGAACCAAACTCGGGTCCGCTTGCCCATGCAGTAGAGCCAACCTACTGACACAGGGACGTGGTGAAGGAAAGTGCAGCATTTATTGCAGGGCTCCAAGCAAGGAGTCCAGGATGGCCAGTGCTCAAAAAGCCCCAAATCTCTGATGGGTTTCAGCAAAGCATTTATAAAGGCCAGGTGAGGGAGCGGGGTCACAGGGTACGTGTTCAGCTCGTGTGCGGTTCTGCGGTTGGTTGATGGTGAGGTAACAGGGCCGTGTCGTGGGGTTAACATTACCCATCCTTAGGCGCCAGTAGGTCTGGGGGCTATTGCTCATGATCATCAAGTAGTTAATTTCTTCCACTGGTGGTGGTTTTAGCATCTGTAAACCAACCCAGGATATGTGCATGAGATACTGTTTCCTGGGTACTTCAGACAGGAGCTACAGCAGAGGATGTAGGGGAGGGGTCTGTTCTGGGAAGGCCCCATAGGGTCCTGTGACATTTCTGTGAACACTTTCTATTTGCAGGCACTGTGGTAGCATTTTTAAACCTTGTCTCATAGATTCTCTGGAGGTGTCTGTGAGGTAGACATCATTCCTCCCATTCTACAGATAAGGAGGAAGAGCTTCAGAGCAATTAATTTCTTCAAAGTGATTTAAGACCAGGTGTGTACTCTCAACAACAGCACAAAAATTAAGTTAGAGAGTTATAGTTTTCACCTAGAGATGCGTGTCTCTCTCAGAAGGAATTGGGAAATCCCTCTTTATGAGATCTCTTTAAAAATTTGTTTTTAAATAAGTGTTTATTTTAGAATACTTGAAAGAAAAGTTGCAAGGATAAGACCGAGAGTTCCTTTATACCCTGACCCCAGTTTCCCCTGCTGTTTACGTCTTACATTGGTTTGATACATTTACATAGTATGATACACTTTTCACAGCTAATGAACCAATATGGCTGCATTGTTATTCACTAAATCTCCATAATTTATTTGTATTTCTTGAGTTTTTGCCTGATACCCTTTTTCTTTCTCAGCATCCCATCCAGAATACCACATTTCACTTAGTTATCATGTCTCCTTAGGCTCTTCTAGACTTTGACAGCTCCTCAGACTTTATTTTGATGACCTTGACAGTTTTGAGTAGTAGTGACAGATATTTTGCAGAATATCTATTAATATGGGTTTATCTGATGATCTTCTCTGGTATCTCAAGACTGTTACACAAACACATGATAGCTTCACCAGGAGAACTCCTTGAACTAGCTTTAAATTGTCAGAGCCTAGGTACACAGATGAGGACAGGTATTTAGGCAAAGTATACATATGTACAGCAAGGACAACTACATTCTTCTGGGTGAATGAATGGGACACATTTCATCAGAAATCCTTCACCCCAGAAATCTCTCTGTCTCTCTCTCTGTCTCTCTCTCACACACATACACACACTGTGTGCCAGATATTTATGAGAAAGTTAGAAATTTACAGAATAATAAGGTGGGTGAAGCCGTGATTTCAGTTAATGATAAAATTGTCATTGTAAATGGCATGTTTGTGGCCAAGAAAAACAGATGTCCATATAACAGTTTGGAGCCATCCAATGCATAAAGCAATTTGTAGGTAATCTACTAAGCAGTTATAGTATCAAAATGTATTCATTGTCAGTTGGACATACATCCAGGCTGTCTAATTGACAGCCTAACTGGTCTAATTGACCAGTTAATTTCCAGTCTGTCTCAGGAGCTACTAAACATGGTTTAAAATGGAGCCCTTGGTACTTCACCTAATATTGATGAACAAAGGAACAGATTCCTCCGCATGTTCAAAGTACAGAGAGTTCAGGGTGCTGTATTCTGTATGTAAAATCAGGTACCTCGTCAAGCTGTTGTTGACTCAGTCTGAATTGGTAAGGCAATGGTGAAACAATGTATCATCCCATTTAAATGGCTGGCAACTGAAACTATTGTAAAAAAAAAAAAAAAAAGACCTCTGTCACCAAGACTGGAGACAGAGAAAAAAACCTCATCAGTAAAGCATTTTATGATGGTTTTCTATAAAACACACCTGATTTTGGCCATTTGAGCAGATGACAGGGTCCCTCCCCATCTTTCTTCCCCAGCTCCTGGCTTCCAGGAGATTCTGTCTCAACTCTTGGTGTCCAGTTGAAAGTTCTTCTCAGTTTCAACACTGGACCATGTCCATTCTTTGTCTCCCACTTTGATAACTGCAAATAAAAGGAATGATTCCGATTTCTTTCTGAAAGACGAAAGAATATGCATTAGAATCAATAGACAAGATTCATTGCAAGAGGAACATGACCCTCTGAAGCAGCGGTCAAGGTGATTTTTCTAAGCACCCCACTGACAGCCATAGGCTCCTGTTTGCAGTTCTCTGCCACTGCTCCGCAGCTGCCCTTGGCTCCAGGTGTATCCGTGATCCTGGAATGCAGCCAGAGAAAGAGCTGGAAGAGGTGGGAGTGCTCTGATGGTTGAGCAGTGTGAGGGCTTTATCCTCCCCTAAGGGCTCTAAATATGCTTCATGGCACTTGGGTTTTGAAGCGCCTCATCGTCTGGAAGCCTGCACCGCATCAGGATTGGAAAGCAGCCTGTTATTGATTGCAGCTGCATCCTTATTTGGCGGAGGAAGAAGGGTGTAGAAAGCAAATGTGGTCCCATTTGGCAAGGACACCTTCCAGGTGAACAACAATCAGGAAAGATGTCTAGAGGCAAGGTTACGAGCCACCGAGACAGAACTGACAGGCCCAGGGTAGATAATAAGTGCCTTGTCTTTCAAAGGGAACCTCCCTGTCAGAAGTTTTGGGAACCAAAACCAGATTTCTGTGTACCTTTTACTTATTAGGTCCTAGGACAAATGTGTGCGTGTGTGTGTGCGTGCGTGTGTGTGTGTGTATGTGTATTAAAGCCCTTAACAAGCTTGCCTCGCCTCCACACACACTGGTGTTTCAGAGGCTCAGTGTATTTCACACATGTCATCAAATGCTGTCTCGCTTGTTAGAGAAAACAAGTATTCAAGTGTTTGTGCTTCTCCACCTCTGAATTGGGCCTATAGGATCGTATTCGGGGCTTCACCGTGGAGGTGTTCACCACTCACAAAACCCCTGAAGATTCCTGAGATGATGATCTGCCCTTTGGCTGTAGCACACATTTACATTTTTTCCTGCAAAGTTTGAACTACCTGCTGAGTGGACTTAACTGCCGGAGCGGCAGGCACATCACGGGGAAGTTTTGTTGTAGAAGAACAGCAGCGCCTAAGGTAGAATCGTGACTTGATTTCTTTGTTGGAAACAGGAAGTCCTGAAATGTATCCATTTGCTGGATTGAAAATGGCAACGGAGAGAAAGTCAAGAGGACTTCCAGTTAAATGTGGAAGATTACATACAAAGTGTGTACCTTCTTTCCTGTTGTAAATGTCACTGAAACCGAGGAAGGGAATTTATCAAGTGGAAACTAATAAGAACCAAGAGAACAGAAGAAGAGACAATAGGAGGCAAAAGATAACAGATTTTTGAAAAATGGGAGTGGATTAAGGAGTAGTGACTAAGCAAAGCAGAGGATGGTATGTGGGTGCGCCCGCAGATGTCTCACTGCATGAGTTAGACACCCAGTATCTTGGGAAGCAGGAGAGAGGCATAGGACTGAAAGCAGGTGGATTGATAGAAAATGTTGTAGTATGCATCTGGATTCCCAGGTTTTTTTTCCCGGTCCTTACAACCAGGTGTTTTCTCCTCCACCTGCCCCAGCATACGCGTGCGCGCACACACACACAGACAGAAGTTTATTCCTTGGGAAAACTTAACCATAGGAACAGAACCAAGCAAAACAGAACTGAACTACAAAGTGGAACCAAGCATAGCAGAAAAAGTAGACGTGGATGAGGCTGAATTTGGGGCAGGGGAGCTAAGTGAAAGCCTGCAGAACTGAGAGACCCAGTCCTAGATCTCCACAGACAAGCATACAGCCAAGTAAGAGATGCAAGGATTTGCCAGTAAAGAAACTGAACAGCTACAGAGAAAAGTCTTACAGATATTGGTACACAAAGACCCTGAAATGTTTTCACTCAGTTCACTGCTCAATCACCCTACGGTAAAGACTGCCAGTATACAAGCCCCACCTACTTACACAAAATTGAAGTTTTAGTGCCTCCTCCAAATATTGCCTAACATTTGAGGAGAATCTTCAGCATGAAAGACTGAGGCCAGTATAACAAACAGAAGAAAGGAACTGGGATGAGAGTGATGTGAGTGGAAAAAGAAATGCTGAAGAAAATACACACATATACACACACACATTTACCTCAGGGAGATACAAGGATATATTGCCTCCCTGCCCTGGGAACAGGAACAATCAATTAAAAAAAAAATGATTGCTAAAATTAAAAATTCAATTCAAAGTTTTGAAAATAAAATTGAGAAAATAGTCTAGAAGACAGAATCAAAGGACAATGAGAAGAAAATTCAAGAAAAAAATATAAGAAAATTAGAAATCCAATATTACATTTAAAAAAATCAACACATAGAAATTCCAGAAGAAAAGTGAGTAAATGAAGAAGTAATACAAAAAAATTGCCCAGAACTGAGTAACATCAGTTTCCAGATTGAAATGGCTCATGGGCAATGCCCAACACAGTGAATAAAAGAAAACCCACACCAAATACAGTATGATAAAATTTCAGTTACCGGATATACAGAGAAGATCCTAAAATCAGAATGAAGTTGGCTCAGAAGACAACAAAAGGACAGTACAAACATTCCGAGGAATCATGTCTTCACCTTCAAATTCCAAATCCTCCCAGGTCTTTTTTTTTAAAGATGTCTTTTTCTTTTTTTTGATGTGGACCTTTTTTTTTTTTTTTTTTTTTGCGGTACGTGGGCCTCTCACTGCTGTGGCCTCTCCCGTTACAGAGCACAGGCTCCAGACACGCAGGATGCGCAGGCTCAGCAGCCATGGTTCACGGGCCCAGCCGCCCCGCGGCACGTGGGATCTTCCCGGACCCAGGCACGAACTCTTGTCCCTTGCATTGGCAGGTGGACTCTCAACCACTGCGCCACCAGGGAAGCCCAATGTGGACCATTTTTAAAGTCTTTATTGAATATGTTACAGTATTGCTTCTGTTTTCTGTTTTGGTTTTTTGGCCACGAGGCATGTGGGATCTTAGCTCCCCAACCAGGGATTGAACCCGCACCCCCTGCATTGGAAGGTAAAGTCTTAACCCCTGGACTGCCAGGGAAGTCCCATCCTCGCAGGTCTTCATCAAGTGAGAGAGTAGCATTAAAAATATTTTCAGATATGCAAGGACTCAAAAAGCTTACCTCCTAGGCCCTGTTACTCAGAAAAGTACTGGAAGATGTGCTCTTGCTAAACAAGGTAGTAAACAAGAAAGCTCAAGACATGAAACCAAGAAATAGGCCACTGAGTAAAATGAGATGAAGAGAAGTCCCAGAACAGTGAGAGACCTGGCCTAGAAGGCAAATGCTCAGATTTGGGCAGGAAGATGAGGGCTCCAGGAAAGAGTTGGAGCTGATAGATTATCAGATACATTTGACAACGTGGAGAATTTTGTGTGTGTGTGTGTGTGTGTGTGTGTGGGTGTGGGTGTGTGTGTGTGTGGGGGAAGGGGTGGTAGAGTAGATCTTTCAGAGCTGTAGGGAAGAGGTACTGATCAGCACATAAGAAAATTAATCAAGTAAAAAGAAAAAAGACAACATAAACTCCAGGAAAAATAAAAAGAAAGGAAAATTTGCTGAGCAGAGAACAATATTCACATAGTCATAAAATATAAACATACAGTCTGACTTAACCAAAAAATGTGGATAGAAATAATTTTAAAGGACAGCCTTATGAGTGAGACTCTGTGTGTTAGTGTCTGTGAGGAGGGGTGCTAGCCTTTATCTGCTGATATAAGTAGTCAGTGCCTCAAATTGATAACATGAAAAAATAAAATCAGTGCATTATGAAATTAAGGAGGTATATTCTAGAAAAAACAGCTAAGTGAGTCAAAAGTAGCTGCTGTTGGGAAAGAGAATAGATACTTTCTCTTATAAGCCCTTTTCTACTATTTGGCTTTTAACGATGTTTATGTATTGCTTTGATAAAAATCGAAGTTCATTAAAAATAAAGAGCATGGATAAAATTTTTTAAAAAGGTATTGAATAGATCTATGCAACTGATGACTGGTTCTTATCTGCGGCATAGAAGTCCAGGATAAATTAAAAAGTGGGATATGCTGCATTTTTAAAAAAACAAGCATCTGAAGATGTCAGACTATTCAGTCATACTTTGCTGAATTTTATTGGGGCAGGAAGCAGAGAATATGTTATAATGACCTTTTTGCATTTGGAAATTCTTGAAGATCTCTGATTATATCCCTATGAATGTCAAAGATTTATTGAACTAAATCGAAACTAACAAAGCAAATAAATTATGAAGAGATTTTTTGGCACTAGGGAGAATTCCTTTGTTTTTTGAAGTGTTTGTGAGAATTCCTTTAAATAGCAGCCTCCTCTGGTACACTGAAGTTTTAGTAGATATCAACCTCTAGCAAGAATCTAGGGAAGATCAAAAGAAGAGATACTTAAATCTAAAAAGCTAGGAGTTGCTGCTGTTCCTTGATTTCTCAGGAGATAAGATAAAGCAGCTCTGGCACGCAGTGTGAGTTAACAGGAAAAGACTTTCTTCGCCAAAATTTGACATCTGTGCCGCTTGTGAGGAGCAGACCCACGGCTTTATTAAGCAGGGTGCATATTTACAATCGTTGAGTGCAATGACCAAACATGTGAACTCTTCCCAGCTTGACTTGGAAACTGCTGAGATTAAGAAACTTCCAAACCACTGAAAACATTTTTTTAAAGGAAGAAAAATCAATCCCCTTGAACAGAACTAAAGGTGAAATTTACATCACTTTGGAAAAATTTCTGGCCCTTCTTGTTGCAAAAATAATGTAACTGTGAGAGTTGCCTTCACTGGCAGGAAAGTAGCAACCTGTACTGTCTTGAGGAAGTAAACACAAAGGGTAGGTCGTCTTGAAGCCTCATTCGGCAAAGCTCGCTTAAGACTAGGTCCCCAGGGCTCTGTGAATGGCTGGCGACAGCCAGCCCCTTTTCTGTCACCTGAGCCTGAAAATTCATCCGCAAGTGATAAGATGACAGAGCTGGTTAAAGAGCGAGGCTGAGAACAGCTCCCTCTCGGTGCATTTTCTCACCTTTGTTGACTTATAGAAAGCTACCGCCTCTGCCATCAGTACCTCCAGCACATCCTAATGTCTACTCGAGGCATCCCCATCCCCACCCCCAGGTGGGCCGATGCATCCAGTCCCCCCAGAGTGTTTGGGGAAAAGGAGAACAAGAAAATCGAAGCAGCAGCCTCTTTTGTTGCCGTTCCAGAACGGAAGGACATTTCAGAGTCTTTAAGGCATCTCACCAGGGAGAGAAGATTCCAGTGTAGCAGGAAGGAGGCCGGCAGTGTTCTGCGGCAGATTTAGATTTACACAGGGCCGGTGAGAAACAGCCGCTGGCTCTGTCGGTGCCAAAAGGATGTATGAGCCCTGAGCGGCAGCTGGGCAGCCTCTTTTTGCAGGGAACCTAGGAAGAGGCCTTCCCGCCTAGTTTCCCTGTGAACCTGGGCAGCCCCTCCTTCCCCCACCCCTTCCCTTGCTAATTTCAAAGGCCCTCACAGATGCCAAGGCCAGCAGCCAAAGCTGGCTGAGAAAGTTCAGCAAGAGAAGAGCTTGAATGATTCGGGATGATGATTCCTTCTCCTTCGTCCGCTGGGTATTAATAATAGTCACTGCTTCATGGGGTTGTTTTGAGGATTAAAGGAGTTATTAATTAAGTGGAAGATGATTAGAAGGATGTGTGACCCAAAGAGTGTTAGCCGTCTTTAGTCATAGTAGCTGTGGCAGTATTCAGAAGATCAGCAAGAACGTGAGAGATGAAATTACACTTTATCTAAGGAGGCAGTTGGGTGACCAGATGACTCGATATTATCTGATTGAAGTGAAGTGTCACAGCTTTGAATGAGGACTTCTGTGCTGGAGGAAATGGGTCAACAGAGCCCTGCAAAGGAAGCCTAGAGAGGTTACAGAAACTGAACCCATCGGAAGTTGGCTATTGATTACAGAACCATTGAATGTAGGAGAATGTGTTACTAATTTATTCATTTATGAATATTTTGGAGACTTTGGTCCAAAGCCTTCTTGATCAGTTGAGAACATTGAGGGATCAGGTTAGATCAACTTTTCCTAAGGACATGCCCCCCAAGAAAGTAGGAGACCCTCAGAAAGCCTTTGTCTTTCATTCCACAGTGTCCTCCTATGAAAAAAAGGTTGCAGGATGGAAAGCCCACTCTTCCTCAGTTTGTAGCCAGTTTTGAGCCTTGACAGTGATACAAGTGGGACACAGTCTGGCTCCTTTAAACAGAGGTAGAGCAGGTGATTTCGTTACACATGTAAAACTTGGTCAGGTATGCTAACTACCTCTTAGATTTGTGAGGATTCAAAGGTGCTTGACCCAGAACCAGGTAACTGATCAATAAATGTTGATTTATCCCCCTCCTGAGAGGGATTCATAGTAGTTTCTGTAGAATGCAAATAGTATTGTCAGAATTGAAATTTGCACACAGTACTCTCAGACTCCAACGCCTGCTCCCAAACTCGACTATAACGTAGGCAACTGTGGTGCAAAGCAGAATCGAAGCAGAGAGAGAGATGTGAAAAAGTTGTAGCTCTGTGTCCCAAGTACTGCTCAAATGCTCACATGAGATTCCAAACTTAAGAGAGTAAATTAAATTCTTAAGTTGGCACTGTGGTTGCAATGAGACGCTAATATATATTGCTTTTGTATCCATTCTGGACTGGTCTGAATTGCCAGTATCCTGTTCAGTGCACAGGGAGCCCAAGGGAGAAGCCCCGAGTGAGGGAGATTGGCCCAGGCGTGTTGGGAGGTAGAAAGTGGGAACTGGCTCCTGACCTTCAGCTGCGATTCCCCAGGCAATCACTTAGCTTGTGAGAACCACAGTGCATTCAGCAAAAGTCTTCTTTTGTCAAGGATGAATGGGAAGAATTCCCCTCTGGAAAAAGATGGCAGCTGAAGAATAGAAGGGGAAATCAGGGCTCTTAATACAAGGAGCTGCAGAACTGGTACGCTGAAGAGGTGAAAAAAAACCTCTTATGTGCCACGAAACAATTTGCATCCTTGGAACAGGGCTGGATCCAGAAACTTCTAATACATGTTTCTGGAGATCTGGTGTCTTTCCCAAAAATGCATGTGCCCCTCCCCTACCATAGCTCAGCATTCATTCATGCAACAAATACTACTACATGCCAAGTGGAGTTCTAGGTGCTAAGGAAATGATAGTGTTTCGTTGTCGTTTTCTTTTGTTTTAATATGGACAAAGCTCATGGGTCTTATAGTCTAGAGAAGACAGACAACAAACGAGGAAAGAAATACATAATAAAATTACCAGGCTATGGTGTGGAGAAAAAGTAAGCAGGGTAAGACATAGGACATGTTTGGAGATAGCTGTTATAAACTGGGCTGTCAGGGAAGGGCTTTCCGATGGAGGATCTTTGATCAGAGAATGATGGGAATGAGCAGGCAGGTATCTGGGGAAAGAGAATTCCAGGAGGTGGGAAGGCAAGTGCAAAAGCCCTGAGGCAGACACGTGAGGGATGTGGGCTGGGGCCGGGGTAGTCAGAGCAGAGAGAGCAAGAAGGAAGATGCAGGACCTAAGATCAGACAGAGGCAGGAAGCAGAGCAGGTGGGACTTGATGGTAGGGAAGCTTGACTTGTCTTCTGTGAGAAAAAGTCTCACTTCTCATTTATGTTTTAATACTATCATGTCATCCAAGATGAAGGCCAGAATGTTCAGTTCCTAAACATTCCAAAAGGAACAGTTCATTAGTGCAGAAAAGGAGCCAGTAAAGAGGAGCGTACCTTGTAGGAGAGGTGTGTTTACATTCCTTCAAATTTGAAGTGAACATAATTCCTACACAATAGAGGTCTGCTTTGAAGCACGGTAGGATAGCTGTCCATCAACCCCTCTCTGCTGTGGGGATACAAAAGGAGGAGAAATTGCACATAGAAAGTTCAAAATAAGCAGGGGTTTGTTTGACTAATGTCTGAAAAAGTCATGTAAAAATTAACTAGTGTCGATGGCAGGGCAATAGATAAAGGAGGCAGGAGTCCAGTGGTTGGCCTGGGAAAGCCACACCAGTATTAAAAACTTCCTAGAAATGGCCCACAAAGTGGATAATCCACAGGTGAGTAACAAGCGACTGAAATACAACAGTTAAGAGAGCAGTTTTGGTGAAACAACCTCCAAAGCTTTTTAAGTGGTTTTTCAAAAGAAAACAAATTGGCTTGAGCCTCCTCCTAAAATAGGCAGGTATCCAGCAAACTATTGATATAATGATCTTGGGAGGTTAACACAAGCCTTGCTCTGGCCTTTTGCTTCTTGTTGCTCTCCTTGTAAAACCGTGGTCTCTGGAGTGTTGATTAGGAATAGCTTTGCTTTTAACGGTTCAGAATCCTCCCCATACTGTGGCCTTGACGTGGAGAAACCCTTCGTATTATGACACCTTTGGACCTTTGAATCTCCGAGCCACCAACGTGTACAGTCCTGATACCTCGACTCTTCTACTATCGTCATTCTCAGTCCTGAAACACAGGAACTGGGTCTACAGAGCCCAGACTCTGGAATCGAGCTGCCCGTATTTAGACCTTGGCACTGAACCCTGGCTCTGTATTTACTGGTTGGGCTTGGATGTACCTAGATTTCCTCATGCATAAAATAAGGGAAAATAATAGAGTACTTGTAGGAGCTCAGTGTAAATACAGACACACACACACAGAGTAGTGTGTGATAAAAAGAGTTCCTTAATGCTAGTTATTCATATAATTAGTGATATCAGCTTATAGTTGGGTTATTTTTCTTTCTTTAATTCCTTCCTTCCCCTTTTTCTTTTCTTCTTCCTTCTTTTAAGATTTATCTCTTGTTTGTTTCTTCTTTTCCCTTATTACCATCATTAATCTTCATCCTGTCATTATTGTTACCGTATCCCAAGAATAGGCTGTAGACCCACTTGATTTTGGCAAATAATATGGCGGCATGATGGTGAGTGGAATGTAGGCAGAGTCAATGCTAGTACTTTACAGGTGATACAGAGGCTAATAAACACACCCTCTTATAATCCCTGGCCCAGAAGGAAGGTGGGTGGAGGAAGGGGCAAGGGAGAGGAGGCGTGAAAGGGGAGGAAGGAGGGGGAAGGTGGAAAGAGAATAGGGCGAAGAAGAACCACAGAAAATCCCGAGGGGGACAATACCCACAATGCACAGAACATAAACATGAATTCTTTCCTGAAGTGCTTTACCGTCTTATCATGGGGATAATTTATCCTTGATTATAAGCACTGCTGCAGTTAACACTTCAACATAAATACGTGCATCAGGAAAACCTGCTTTTGTACGAATGAGGCCCTTATGGGCCACCATAAAGGTTGGGAAGATGTAAAAATGGAGTGGGAGGTGGAGACCAAGAGAACATTGGAAGCTTTAGGGAAATGGATGAGCAGGTTGATACAATATCAGCTAATGGGGTGCATCTGAGGCAGATAAAAAGAGCACTGACTCACAGGAGGAAAGTCAGAAAACGCTCCATCTTTGGGGAGCAGCCGTGTCATCTTGGCCATAACGAGCTACAGTATGTCTTGCTGGCAGTACACTTTACAGTACTGGATGGCGTCGGTGAGAGTGAAGAATCCTTATTTTGGTTTTCAGGTGACACCAGGGACTGCAGAGAGAGACGTTTTCTTCTGGAACTGGGGAGATGGACCTGAAACCCAGAAAAAACTGAGCCATTACCTAGAGATAAAGGGATGAACTCCCTGGCTGGGAGAGGGGTAGGGAGATGAACAACCAGACCGAGACTCAGACTCACATCACCCCACTGAGCGCCAGGGTGCTTCATCCGTCTCCCGACCGGAGTGTGCGTCTTCTCGCTAGCTTACATCCTGGTCCTGGAACCTGACCTGCGGCCGAAGGAGAGGTAAGGTTCTGCCCCATCTCACCATGTGAACTTGGGCAAATTGCTTACCCCTTCCACAACTCAGCCTCCTAATCTCCAAAACGGGCGATGGAAGAGTGCCTTCAGATCAGGTTAGTGCTATTAAACAGTGTCCTTTGGAAGCCCTTCAAGGACAAAGGTCTCAGGGGACAGGGAGAGTGGGAAAAGGTTGTGTTTCAGTTTTCCTTACATCCACATTCAGCCCCTGCCCCGCCGCCACCGTGGAGAACAGCTTTTTCTTGCATGAACTATGTGTTTGCACTGCAGGGCAATGTTAGGTCTGCGAAAGGCTTTTCAAGGCTAAGATTGAAAACCCACCGGTGTCGGCCATCTCTAGGATTGCTTCTGCCTCTTATTTTCTGTTTCTGTTTTTCATGAGGTGACATGAGAGTACCCTGTGCTGAACACACGGCGGGAAAAAGGCCCAGAGAGAAGTAAATTGGGAAAATGAGTGTGTGGAGGGTACCAGGGCTTTGGCTGAGGGAACCCCCAGGGCTTGCTTAGGAAGAGGCAGAGGAAGGGTCTGCGCCTCGCTGGAAGGGGTCGTTCTCCCCTACCCCCCACACAGTGGTCTCTCTCAAGTGCAAAGTTAATTCCTCCTACTTTAGATTACAGGAAGAATCCAGTTTGGAGCACCTATTTCTTACTAAGAGTGTGCTATGTAGTCTGTAATTTAAGATATATTACCAAAGACAGTATGATGAAAATAGGTGCTGCTAATTGCCGTAATTGGGATACACACTGCAGGGCTGGTTCCCTGCAGTGATGGTTGCCGTAAATGCTTAGCTTTCTTTATTGCCAGTTGGCGGCAGAGCTTCAGATATTAGCATGTTGTTATAATAGGTTACCATTGAGATTACTGGTGTTCAAAATATGTGGATTCTAGAAATCTCATAAAAACCCCTCTTGTATTTGCATAGAGCACTGCAATCCAGGGAACTCAGCAGTCTGTACTCTTCACAGTGGTGCCTGAAGCTTGATTCTGAAACTGCCCTTTATCTGGCGGTGGATCCTGCGATTGCCTGATTCATCCTCTAAAATGAACAGGATCTCCGCTTCCAGAACACCGTCACTTTGGTTTATGCAAGGGCATGGTCAGAACAACTAAGAGGGCAAAGTTTGGGGAGTTCATGCAGTTTATAGAGCAGGTTGTACGCCTCTTTTGTTCCTTTGCAGACTTTGGTTTGAGGCCTGTTTCGATAGAACCTGGGAGCAAAGTTTTGGGGGCAGAAACTTACATGTTTGCCACTCACAATGGTGGATGCCACCAGCAGCTTAGTTATCACCTAGGAGTTTGTTAGAAATACAGAATCGGGCCCACCCCAGACCTACTGAATCAAAGTCAGAATTTTAATGGGATCCCAGGCGATTCATGCACATTCTGTTACAGACTTCACCTACCTCTGACTTCAGTTGTTGATACCAAAAAGAATCCAATAATTGTGAAGCATGAGATTGGTTTAGGCCAGTTTGCAACAGAAAGGAGAGTTTCCAAGGATTTTATGCTGAGAGGAGCTGGGAAGGAAGAGGGAAGGAGAAGCAGGGATGGACGTAAAGCTTAGTAAAGGTTGCAAACTCACATGCTTCCATGGACAAGGCCAGTATGGGAAACAAGGAAAGTGGGCATGATAGGAACTACTGCGACCTGGAGAATTTGTGCCGCTTTCAAACACAGCCATCACTGCTCCGCTCTGGATGGTTGCCACACAGAAATGTGGGCCCAGCATTGTCAGACCTTCTGACTTTTTCAAGAGCCTGGAACATACATTTTAATGGGAAATTCTCTCATTTTTATTCAGTGAGGCCCAGTAGACTAAATCTCATTCTATCAGCTAATAACAGCTGAGCTTACACAGTCACTAACTGCTTAAAAGGGCTGTGGCAAGTCACTTCTCTCTATTTCTATTTGTGCATTCCTTTCATGGGTTATTATTAGAGAACATGTAATTTCCCAAATCCATGAGGATAATAATGACATGCTTGGGAGACCTGAGCCAAAGGCTCTGAGAATACATCGCTGGTTTCAGTTGGAGATGATATCCCTTGGAAAGCTGGAAACCTGCAGTTTTCTTACAGGGTCTCAATTTTCTGATGGTGAATCCAAGGGTTTGGAAAACACGCTACTTAACCGTCCATTGCTATGTGAACAGGTGGCTACTATAAGCTTTGCAATTTGGTGTTATGTAACTGAGTTCAGAGTTGAGGTGTTTGATTGATAGAATTTTATTTCTCTAGGGAGACACCAGGCATTGGGAGTGAGCAGTGGTAGAGGGTGGGAGAGCTCGGAACCCCCAGGTGAATGCAGTGAGCTGCTTCCCTGGGGATGTGCCTCAGAATTGATCATTTTCAAGGCTTTGTCTAAAGATCACCTCCATTAAAATCGCTTGGAGTGTATTTTGAAATGCAGAATCCCAGGTGTGATTACAAATCTGCTAAATAAAAATCCAGGGAATGAAGCTATGAAGAAATTTTAACAGACACTCCAGATCATTTTTATAATAATTATAATTGTAGGGCAATAGCATTTCAATGAGATAATCCTAGGTGGTAGCTGATTGTTCTCCATTTCTACTGAAGATAGAGTAAAAAGAAATGCACTTAATCTGCAGAAAGAATGAGACCGTGTTGGAAAGGACAATAGGATTGAGATGCTTGAATGACAGTATCATGCCAGTGAGAGAGCACCCCTGACTTAGACCAGGTCCATATGTTGTCCTGTAAGCCAGTTCTCTGGAAGGAAAAATACTATGACTTGTAGTGTCTCCCTATTTCTGTGGTGCAAATACTCCCATCATGGCCAGTTTCTTGCTACCAACATGTCATCACTGAATGGGAAGTTGGGAAGGGACGTGAAGAATTGGCTCTCATGAGCCTGTGCCAGCTGGCTCTAGCTGACCACAGGCAGCCCCTCACAAAGCAGTCCCAGAGGAAGATGTAAGTGCATGGAACAGTTAATCAGTACATACAGGAATTAGATATAAATGTAGCTATGTATCTAAATATAATTATATATATAAATGTAAAAAAAGTATATATATAAATGTAAAAAAGTATATAATTATATATAAATGTAAAAAAAGTGTATATATATATATATATATAATTAATATAGTTTAACCACATAGAAATTTATACGAAATCCCACTGCAGTGTTCCAGATAGCTAGGTGCAAGGTTTCTTTACCTGAAGCCAGTTTACATGCCTGGGGCTGTGCTTCCCAAAATGTCCATGTGAATCACCTTTGGATCTTGTTAAAATGCAGATTCTGGTTCCATAGGCTGTGGGGCGTGGCCGGAGAGTCTGTGCTTCTAACAAGCTTCCAGGTGAGGCAGTGATGCTGGTCCATGGACCACTTTGAGAATGTCAGCCGAGAGTCAAAGCAAGTTGACTCATTTTGCCCCTTTCCCTTGAACGCAAACCACAGCCTCAAAACTTATATTCCAAGGGGTTGAAAAGTCATACCTTAGTTAGCACCAGTGCAAACAGAGATGGAGAGCTCCAAACATGAGAAAAATTGTCCTGGTGTTTGGTTAACCAGTTCCACAATGTTCTTCCTCAGGAAGGGAGTAATTGGAATGGGTAGAAAGATTTCTTTTGCCTGGGGACCAGAATCAAAGGGCAGTTCCCTGCCTGTCTGTGTGACTGAAAATAGGGATCATAAACAAAAGCTGACTCTGAAATCTGCTTTACTAAAGATGCCTGCAGGCGTGATAAATCCATTGCCTATAGAGGCCACATTGGACTTGGGAGGACCAGGGACATTCACTGTAATGAGGGGTTCTGCCTGATGTTCCTCTTTTATATGTACCACTTTAGGGTTCCTAAACAATCTTTTAAGGATTAGGACTGGCTCTTGGAGCTAAGAAAACCAAGTTTGATAGTGAGACAATAAATCTCTCTTCCGATTGAACAAGAATAGAGTGTTTTGAGTGTTTATGGGTGTTAAGCATTGTGCTAGTGTTTTGCCTGCTTTTTTTTTTTTTTCCAAATCCCCCACCAATTATACAGGGAAGATATTACTGTCCTAATTCTCAAGTGAGAAATTGAGGCACAGTGATATGGTTCAATGTGCTTGATGTCAAAGGGCAAGTAAGTGGTGGAGCCAGAATTTAAACCCAAATCTGTTTCTGCATTTGCTGTGTATGTTTGTCCTTTTTGCGTTTTATCTGTAAACTTTTGTGAATAAGGATTATGCCTTCTCTCTTTATTTCATCATTGAATACCCAGGTAGGATTGTGTCTGTGTGTGTCTGTTGTTTATATACACAAAAAGTCTATACACAATGCTTTGTTTCTTGGAGCTCTTGGGGACTGATAACTGTGGAAATGAAAATGTTAAATCCACATTATTTATATGCTTATATGTTCACACAGTCAATGTGTTACAAATAATTCCAAACTATTCAATAATTATTGTATATAATTTTCAATAAGCAACTGATAGAATTGGCTAATAATGTACAAGAAAATGTGTATGTGGTATGGTATGAGCACACATACAGACCACTCAAGGAGAAGTTAACAAACCCAATAGCAGAATGGAGCTGGAGAAGCTCTGTACATCGTAGTGGGCACACGAGAGAAAGACGTTTAAAAGCCTGGCAAGGTCAGATCAAGATGATGGAGGAGGAAAATCCTGAGCTCACCTCTTCCTGCAAGACACACCAAAACTACAACTACGTATAGAACAACTGTCTCTGAGAACAACCTGAAGACTAGCAGAGCAGATTTTCTATACCTAAGGATATAAAGAAAAGGCCCCATTGAGATGGGTAGGAGGGGCAGAGATGTGGTCTAATCAGAACCCACACCCCTGGCTTGGCAACCCACAAGCAGGAGGGATATCACAACCACAGAGGTCCCCACTGAGGGGCAAGGGGTCTGAGCTGCACGTCAGGCTCCCCAGCTTGGGAAACCTGCACTGGGAAGATGAACACTCAATATCTGGCTTTGAAAACCAGTGGGGCTTATGTCTGGAAGAGCTGGAGAGGTATGGGAAACTGAGACTCTGTTTTTAAGGGGGTTGCACACAAACTTACTCTCCCTGAGTCCCAGTGCAGAGGCAGCAGCTTGAAAAGCACTTGGCTCATACAAGAAGGAGAGTCATTGACTAATTTTAGGGCATGTGCTAGAGGGACAAGGGTCTATTGGAACTTTCTCTGGGTATGGAGACACTGGCAGGTCACATTTCTTTTTGCTCTCCTACCTAGCTGGCCCAGTGCTGGTGGATATCATTTCTGACTTTGGCCATCTACCTTGCTAGCACCTGTCCTGTTGCTCACCTGGGGACTTGCCCCAGCGGACACTCCTCCAAAGTGTCCCCCTGCCACATCACACCCGATGGGCAGCCTTAGACAGCACTGGTACCCCTCCAAAGCAGCTCCCACTCAAGGGGGATCAGTGCTGCTCACCAGTGCCGCCCACAGCAGCCATAGCCAGACCTCGTAGACAGCTGGGCCAGGGACCAGCCCCGCCCAGCAGAGTGTCTGCAGCAGTTGTGGCCTAACCACAATGAAAGCATTCATGCAGCCCACACAGGGGATACCCTTAGAGCCCCTGGCTCTGTTGACCAAGGGAGATTGCACTACTGGGCCCCACAGGACACCTTCTACATGAGGCCATTCCTTCAAGACTGGGTGACTTAGCTGAAATAACTGATGCATAGAAACAAACACAGAGAGTTAGGCAAAATGAGGAGACAGGAATACCCTCTAAAGAAAAAGCAAGTCAAAACCTCAGAAAAAGAACTAAACTAAATGGAGATAAGCAATACCAGATAAAGAGTTCAAAGTAATAATCATAAACATGTTCACCAAGCTTGGGAGAAGAATGAATGAACTCAGTGAAAACATCAGCAAAGAGATAGAAAATATTAAAAAAAAAATTGAAGAATACAATAACAAATGAAAAATGCACTAGAGGGAATCAGCAGCAGATTAGGGGATGCAGAAGAATGGATCAGTGATCTGGAAGACAGAGTAGTAGAAATTACCCAATTGGGATAGCAAAAAAAAAATTTAAAAAGACTAATTTAAGGGACCTCTAAGACAACATCAAGCATACTAACACTCACATTATAGGGGTTCCAGAATGAGGAGAAAGAGAGAAAAGGACAGAAAGCCTATTTGAAGAAATAATGGCTGAAAACTTCCCTAACCTGGCAAAGAAAACATATCCAAGTCCAGGAAGCATAAATTTCCAAACAAGATGAACCCAAAGAGACCCAAACCAAGGCATATTATAATTAAAATGGAAAAAATTAAAGAGAGAGTCTTAAAAGCACCAAGAGGAAAACAAAAATAGGTACATACAAGGAAACTCCCATGACTATCAGCTGATTTTTCTGCAAAGTTTGCAGGCTAGAAGGTAATGGTATGATTTATTGAAGGTAATGAATGGAAAAAACTTACAGCCAAGAATATGCTACCCAGCAAGGATATCATTCAGAATTGAAGGAGATATAAAGTATTTCCCAGAGAAGCAAAAGCTAAATGAGTTCATCAACACTAAGTTGGCCTCACAGGAAATCTTAAAAGGATCTTTTTTAAACAGAAAAGGCCATTACTGGAAACAAGATAATTATGAATGAAAAAAATCTCACTGGTAGACGCAAACATATAGTAAAGGTAGTGGATCAACCAGCTATAAAGCTAGTACGAAATTTAAAAGACAAAAGTAATAAAATGATCTATATCTAAAATAATTGATACAAAAAATAAAAATACGTAAAACATGATACCAAAACCATAACACATTGGAGAGGGATTAAAATGTAATGCTTTTAGAATGTGCTTGAGTTGAAGTGACCATCAACTTAAAATAGACTGCTGTATATAGGTTCTTATATATGAATCATGGTAACACAAACCAATACCTGTAACAGATGCACAACAAATAAGAAAGGAATACAAACAAAACACTTAAGAAAGTCATCAGATCACAAGGGAAGAGAACAAGAGAAGAAAAGAACAGAGAAGAACCACAAAAACAACCAGAAAACAGTTAACATAATGGCAATACGTACATACCTATCAATTACTTTAAATGTAAATGGATTAAATATTTCAATGAAGAGATATAGGGTGACCCAGTGGATGCAAGACCCATCTATATACTGTCCACAGGTTACTTCAGATCTAAAGATGCACACAGACTGAAAGTGAAGGAATGGAGAAAGATAGTCCGTGCAAATGGAATCAGAAAGTTGGGGTAGCAATAACATATCAAATAAATAAATAAAAATGTAAAAATAATAATAAAAATAAAAGCCTGGCAAGTGCCTTGACCTAGTGAAAAGTCTGCATCAAGCCAGATATGAGATGCCCTTCTCAGATCCCCACCCATTCTCAGACCCCAGGAGTGTGGGTTCAACTCTGGCAAGGCCTTCTCAAGCAGAGGTCTGCCTGGCTCCCTACAGACCTCAAACTCAAGGGACACTCGGGAAAGGGAGTCGGATCACGCATGCTCTGGAGAAGGAATCTCAGTTCCACAGCACCATCAGTCTTCTTGGTAGCCTTCCTTTTCTTCCTTTAAGAATAGAGCACTGGTGGGCTTCCCTGGTGGCGCAGTGGTTGAGAGTCCGCCTGCCGATGCAGGGGATACGGGTTCGTGCCCTGGTCCAGGAGGATCCCACATGCTGCGGAGCGGCTGCGCCCGTGAGCCATGGCCGCTGAGGCTGCGCGTCCGGAGCCTGTGCTCCGCAATGGGAGAGGCCACAACAGTGAGGCCCGTGTACGCAAAAAAAAAAAAAAAAGAATAGAGCACTGGTATTAAAAGTTGTGGGCTGCTCCCATCTGAGGAAGGGTTTTCCTTCCTTATGCTTCTGCATACTGTGGGATAAATGGTACATGCTTCTTGAAGCTCTATCAACCTCTAATCTTTGTAAGTGTGCAGACACTGTGTATGTTGGCCCAATTATTATTCTTCTCTGCTTCCTTCCTGGCAAAGCCAGCATCCAATGCCAATGACTAAAATGCTATATACCCACTTGCCCAGTATCCCTTATGGCTACAGGTGGTCATGCCATTCATTCCTGCCAAATTAGATTTAAGGAGAAGTGTGTTAGGGAGTTCAGGGTAAAATTTTCTTCCCTGATGAAAAAGGGTGCTGTAGCCAAAGAAGTCCCAGCTCCCCTCTATCTTGCTTGTGGTCTGGTGGTGTAAACATGTGGTGTCTGGAACTACAACAGCCATCACACAACCATGAGACACGAGGCCTAAAGACTGTAAGCCAACATGTCAAAGATGGAGGAGAGGAAGGATGGATAGAGCTAGGGTCCTTGATGTCATTGTTAATTTAATGACCCAACCCTGGGACCCAGACTTCCGGATTCCTTGTTCTGGGGGATAACTTGAAGTGTTTTTGTTTAAGCCATTGCTAGGTATTCTGTTGCTTGCGGTTCAAAGCATCCTAAGTGAGACACAAGTTATGTGATCTCTCTGAACCTAAACTTTCTTATCTAAAAAGTGAGGTCAGTACCACCTAAGAGAATTGGGGGTAATTAAATAATTTGATCTACGTAAGTCACCTGACAAAATGCCATCTCACAATAGATACTCAGCACATTCTAGTTAAATGTAAAGAAAAATTGGAAGTGTGATGCAGTACTTTGGGCTGAATATGAATATTGCTGCAGCTATTTTATGAACCTTCTAATGTATAGAGTGAACAGTACAATGATTTTTTTTTTTTGCTTTACATTGCTTTATATTATTACTTGGTAAATATCATGTATGTGTAAATATGCATACCCACACTTACATGTTTCTTTTCTCTCCTAACATCTTTTTCACTGCTTAGTGGGGAAGCGGACTATTTCTCCCTTCTCTGGGAAGGAAGGGAGATTATCGCAGTAGAGTTCAAAGGCTCAGAAAACAGTCTGAGTACTTAACAATAGCTCTCCATTTAAGAACTCTTTCTACAGCTGGCTAGACTGGTTTAAGCCTCATCATATCAGATTTTCCTGGTAACATTTTCCAAGTTTGTATAAGCTTCAGCAGGCTACAGACTTGACCAGAACCTTGGACAGGATGCTCATTGATCTACTATGAAAACACTGTGAAACCCATCTTCCTCCCAGATGGAGGAAATGCATTGGCTGGTAAAGCCTCCTCTCTTTTGTTTCTCATCTCTTTGTCATTTCAGAAGTGGCTGTTCTCACAGACTCTTTGGTGGTTGCTGAAATCGGCTTTATTTGTCTGCTTCTTAGAAAGCAATCAACTTGTCTGTGAAAATCATCTTCCATTGTCAGGCCAACAATGGCTCTTGCAGCCTCCTCTGTGTCAAGTGGAATTCAAAAGGCACTGGTCTCTTCCACTTCCAAAGGGCCAGAAAGCGCCCAAGGCTCGGTTCTTGAACTGCCTAACGTACCCGTGTCTTCCTTCCTTCTCAAGGAAGTGTACAAAATGGCCCTTCCTCACTGGAAACTTTCAAGAGTGCTGGAGTGGACAACTTCTTATATGCTCCTCTTATCTACTTTGTTGCAGTACGCTGTACTACAAGGTGCAGAGACCCATGTCTTTGGTAAAAGTGGCTGCAGGCTCATCTGGCATAGGCTGGTGCTGAATTGGATCAGCTGCCAAAGAAGGCAGCCCTGGTCCCCATACCCACATTTACCTTGCAGGCTGAGGTCATATGGTTGTGACATCTCACCAGATTCAGAACCAGAACATTGCTCAAGGTGCCCTTTTCATGAGTAGTGTGAACTGGAGGCAGATGCTCAGTACAGACGGTCCCTGACTTACGACTTTTCGACTTTATGATGGAACGTGATAGGCATTCAGGAGAAACTGTACTTTGAATTTTGATCTCTTCCCCAGGCCAGGGATATGTGGTTCGATACTCTCTTGTGATGCTGGGCAGTGGCGGCAAGCCCCAGCTCCTAGTCAACCACGCAGTCACGAGGTAAACAACCGATACACTTACAACCATTCTGTCACTTTCGGTACAGTATTCAGTAAATCACATGAGATGTTCAACACTTTGCTATAAAACAGGCTTTGTATTAGATGGTTTTGTCTAACTTTAGGCTAATGGAATGGTTCTGAGCAAGTTTAAGGTAGGCTGAGCTAAGCTATGATGTTCGGAAGGTTAGGTGTATTAAATGCCGTTTTGACTTACAATATTTTCAACTTTTGATGGGCTTATCTGGGACATAACCCCAACGGAAGTTGAGAAAGTTCTGTATTTACATTCCAGAACATTCTGGAACATAGTCAAGAGTGGCAATGAAGCATGATTCTTAGGAGCATATGTTGTTTTTTTAAAAAAACTAATTTATTTATTTTTGGCTGCGTTGGGTCTTTGTTGCTGCACGTAGGCTTTCTCTAGTTGCGGCGAGCAGGGGTTACTCTTCATTGCAGTGCACAGGCTTCTCATTGTGATGGCTTCTCTTGTTGCGGAGCATGGGCTCTAGGCACACGGGCTTCAGTAGTTGTGGCCCGCGGGCTTAGTTGCTCTGCGGCATGTGGGAATCTTCCCAGACTAGGGCTTGAACCCATGTCCCCTGCATTGGCAGGTGGATTCTTAACCACTGCGCCACCAGGGAAGTCCCAGGAGCATATGTTTCAATCTAAGATTATCTGATTGTCTCCCGGGCAAGCTGTATCACCTTAGTTTCCTCATTTGTAAAATGAGGGTTTTAATAAAACCTACCTCATAGTAGTGTCTATAAGGATTAGGTGAGGCAGTGGTTATAAACCACAGGGCACAGAAGTTAATAACTGTTGTGTATTATTTTCATAAATTCTTTATAACCTTATGAGTCATTTATTCAAGAAATATTTATTGGGTGCCTATTATGTGCCAGGAAGATTCCCTTCTTGTTGATCTTCAAAATGATACATTCACCTTGAATGACGCGTGGCCGACAAGCCCCATCACAGGTCAGTTATTCATGTCCTCTGAGATGCTGCTGTTTCTTCAGGAGTTTCCTCCAGAAAGCACTGCCCTGGCTGAAGAAGGCAATCTACTCCTCCCCCCGAGGAAGTAAACCCCCCTCTTGCCCAGCTTTTGTGCTCTATAACCAACTGTGGCTTGTAAGAGCATTTCAGACTCTGCCAAGAGCCCTTCGAGCACAGGTCTTACTGAATTTTAGCTAACAGGCCTCACAGAGTGGAGTGCTGTGCTCAGCCAAAGTATTGCTGATTTGCTGGATGCATTTGGATTCTCCTTATGGTGAAATGCCTGGTGGCTTCTGAACAAGTATGTAACTAGAGACAAGGAAAATAGATGAAAGAAAGTGCAAAAGATATCTGGGGCAGGAAATAAAAAAGGAAGACGATGTGAACTCTGTTTTTTCAAATATTACTTTCTTCTTCCTTTCCACGACCTGCCTGTTCAAATAGTCCTTTATAACACTGCAGAAGGAGAAAATAAGATAAAGGGTGCTGCATCTCCTCCTGTGAAAGCAAGCAAGATTCCAGTCTCATGTTCTAGGAAGTCATAGTCTTGAAGTCGTGCTGGTCCTTCCACTGCCCCTGAAGGGAAAACAGTGGTGGCCATGGCAGGAGTGCCTGACATTTACCAAGCGCTTGTATGGACCAGGCCCACGCTAAGGGCTGTACTAATATCATCTCATTTTGTGTGTGTGTGTGTATGTCTGTGAGGGGTCACCTGATTGCTAAGAGGATTTCAAGGTCTAGATCTTCCAGGGCCATTCAGATTTGAATACCATGCACATCTGTCTATGTTTTACCCATGTTTTTGAATCTTCTAGTCCGTGTACTGGTTAAGAATGAGGACATTGGAGCCAGACTAAGATTTGAATCCAATTCAGCTACTTTATAGCTGCGTGGCCTGGGGCAAGTGATTTATCCCTGGGCTTCCATTTCCTGATCTGTAAAGTGGGAGAATTAATAGTTACTATTTCACGAAGTTGTGAAGGTTAAATGAGTTATTACGTGTAGAACAGAGCCTGGCACACAAAATCTATCATTTTGGTTGATCCTCTATGATTAATTCTCCAAGGAAAATATATTCTTTGCTTTCAGTCCTCACCTCCTTTCTAGCACCTGTAAAAAGGGAAGGATAATATCTTATTCATATGATTGTTTTAATGACTTAGTGACTTAATGTATAGAAAGTATTACCCTCTGTACTGTCTGTTCATAGATGGCACTCCATCTATGATGGAGTTTGAACTCCTCTTGATATTGTAGTATAGAAGCTTATCCTAAGACTTTTGGTTTATCTTTAATTTTATGGGTGCCAATCATTAATAATAATGCATTCATTAATGTATAAATTTAATCATTAATATGGAAATATTTTGACCTCAAAAGTATTGTTTCTTGCATCAAGAATAGTGAAAAGAAAAGAGAAATAACTGCTTAAGGTAACGTTCAAAGTAAAAAGATCATCTCCTAATCAGTAGAAATTTACGAACTAAAATGAATTTTGATTCAATCAAGTTTGAACACTATTAATTGAATATCTGTGATGGTTATAGCATTGTGCTGGGTGGAGGAAGAGGGAAAATTCATCTGAATCCCAGGGAGCTTTCCGTCTACCTGGGCAGACAAAGCACACACATGAAGCTGGAACATAAGAGCAGAAGGTAGGGTGTGATTGACCCAGGAGTCTGCAGAGTTCAGAGATGGTGGAAATCAGTGTGGAAAGATGTGAGGGCCAGCAGTGGGTTCACAGGAGGCTTGAAGGATTGTTAAGGATTTAACCAGACAGAAGGAAGGGAGGACAGGGCATCCAGGTTGAGGAAGAGGCAAAGCCAGTGCTGGATTTGCCAGAGTGTGACATGGAAAGGCTGGGAGCAGAGCCTTCTGAAGGGCAGCCATCAGCCACCCGGGTCTGTCTCAGGCAGGTTAGAGTTTAGAATAAAACATAGCCAGAGGGTTTCCCTGGTGGCGCAGTGGTTGAGAGTCTGCCTGCCGATGTAGGGGACGCGGGTTTGTGCCCCGGTCCGGGAAGATCCCACATGCCGCGGAGCAGCTGGGCCATGAGCCATGGCCGCTGAGCCTGCGAGTCCGGAGCCTGTGCTCCGCAGCAGGAGAGGCGAGGCCACAACAGTGAGAGGCCCGCGTACCGCAAAAAAAAAAAAAGAAACTTTCATTCTAGTGACTAGAATAAAATAATCTTCTTTAAAGGGAAAAAATACTTGAGGGGGAAAAAATGGAATAACATGTGTAATGCTGGAAATTTAAATATCAGTTTAGTTCCTCATTGCTAACATGGCATTTATATCCCAGATGAGATTTCGTAATTGATCCATAATTTGCTTCAGCTGTTGATTCTTCTGTTTGAGTTTCTGTGAAAACAAAAGAATTTATCAGAAACGTTTCATGAAATATATACCATGAAGGTAGAAGACTAAAATGTCATAAGTTATAACTCCAATGATCCAGACCCAAATTAAGCTAATTTCCTTAAGGCAGAAGGTCTCAATCCTTTTCTGGCCGCAAACATTCGCTGCAAGGCATGAGGAAGTCTAATTCAGCACCCAGAGGCCTACAGCTCCATCCCCCACCTCCCTTCACTCCTCCACTTCTACCACCAAAGAAAATAAGCTAAATATTTACTTGTTATAAAACCTAAGTACATAGGTTTTCCAAGAGACAGTGTAGCATAATGGTTAAGAACACAATCTCTAGAGCCAAACTCTCTGGGTTTATACTCAGCTCCTTCACTAACTAAATATATGATGTTGGCCAAATTAGTTAAGCTCTCTGTCCCTCAGTTTCCACAACAGAAAAATGGGGATAATAACTGAACCTACCTCATAAGAGTTTTTATGAGGATCAAAAGATTTGATTCATGTCAAGTGTGAGAACTGTGCCTGGCATACAAGTAAGCATTCAGCAAATGTTACTGGTAGCCACAGAACAGAAACCGTCAATATAGAATAGAAAGTATAATAAAAATGCAATGCCTGATGCAATTGGTCTTTCAAACATGTGGCAGAAGTCACTGTTTGCTCTCAGCATGAAGTGCGATCTAATGCTGAAAACTGAAGACAAGATGGCACAGCCCTGATATAAGCTTCTTCGTAACTGAGATTTGCTGGATGCCCTGAATGCACATGGCAGGTGTCCCTGTATCTCTAGATCTGGGTTTCTACTAGACCACAGTTTGTTAACTTCTTTTTAAGCATCCTTTCTTCAAATCCTATGTAGTAAATGTCTATGTAGATAAAACAAGATAAACATAGAGAATTTCAAAGTGCTTACTAGTTATTATAATAATCATTACTATTAAGTAACCTCTTGGAAACATTACATTTGGAAGTAATATTATTTAGTTAGATAATTTTAAAGATACTATATTAAAATACCTCCAGATCAAGTAGTACATGTTCATTATAAAGAGACCTAAAAATCTTTATCTTGATTTCATTAAAGAGCAAACTAAGATTAAATAAATTGCTTATATTCTATCTAGAGTTAGAGAGGTAACAGGAGGTAAGAAGGTAAAAGGGAAGAAGAAATTCTTATTGGAAAACAGAAAAGCAATTTAAAGAGACTTCAATATTAATTAAATTTAATTCATATTTGAAAAGAGAATTAACACAACACAGTCAGATTAAAACATATGACCGTAGAGTACACAGGGTAAGCATACAGTATTCAGTACCATAAAGCTCACTTTAACATAGTTTTGGGGAAAAAGATACTATTAGTACTTTAGGTATTCAGTCTCCTTGTTCAGTTTCACATGCCCGATCTTCTAAGTTCTGTTGTCATAAGTATGTGGTAGCTGCCTATTAAGTCTTTGTCATCCTAGAGACCAAGAAACTTCTGCCAGCAATCAAGGGTGGCAGCAAAACAGGAATATACGAATAAAGGTGTATATTGGGAGGTCGAAAACCTCTGTTCCAGTTCTGACTTTGCCTCTAACTTGCTATTTGATCTTAGACAAATTCCTTATCCTCAGTTTTCTTCCGCAAGAAATTGGATTATATAATCTATTAGGCCCTTGCCAGTTCTAATTTGTTTATACCCATACATAACATGAAAATCAGTTACACAGACACATGTAATGAAAACCAGTAAGCTTGGTTCAGGGAACTAATTCAAGGCTTCAAAATGATTCAGTCAGCTGCCCTTTTCCACCAAGCCATCATTCCCCTAAGCTGTGAGAGACTTCAGTTACCATGATTCCCTGCTCAATTCTCATTTTTCAGGAGGAAAGTAGGAAGAGCAACTGAATAAGAATAAAAGGAAGAGAAAGAATATGAGTTGGTTTTTAAAAAATTATTTGAATTAGTACCTTCTGACATGAATATGGTCACTTTAAAAAAAACTCAGAACTTCTCTTTGGAATGGAATTCTTAGCCTGTAACACATTTTGTTCCATAAATATTTACTGAGGGTATATTATGTGCTTGGCTCTGGGTTAGGCACTGTAAGGGAAGAAAAATGAGTAAGAAATGGTCCGTTGCCTTGAAGAAACTCCGCATGAAGTAGGAAGAAGATACTGCCCAAATGACTAGACCATAACCTGGTTAAGGCAGATGGCAGGGGAGAAATATCAGATGCTGTGGAACCCCAACTGGTAGGGTCAGCAAACAAGGAAAATATTTTTGTTTGGGGTCTAGAAAAGTTGGTGGTGAGCAAAGAGTGGAAGGAAGGATAAATTTGGTCTTGTTAGTAGATAATGGGGATCCATTAAAATTCTTGAAGAAGAAGAAATATGATTTAAACTGCAATGAAAAAGGTTAACTGGGCAGATGTGTGCGATGGGTTCTCCTAAATAACTTCAATAGTGACAAATCTGTATCCATGGAAAAGGAGAAAGAGGAGGTATTTAAGTTTTTGAAACAGTTGAAGACCATTCAGAGGCCAAGTCTGGTGAATGAAGCTTAGTGATCACATTTTCAGTATAAATTAAGGAGTAACTAGAAGTAATAAAATTATATTCTTGAGTCGTTAGAAACAGACTTTCAAATCAATATCCAAACAGAGGTTACAGATGGCTCCCACAATGGTTACATCACTGGAATAAATGCTACTTTCAAGAATACTCATTTGGAAATATAAATTCTGATATACTCATTTAAAAAATTTAGCATCATTAACTCTTAAATAAAGTAAGAGAACTAAAAAATGTGGGATATTTTCAAGGTAATATTCAACTCTAGGGAATAGTAAAACTTTTTTTAAGTATGATATGTCTTAAGGCATTTGGACAGTTTGTCTCAAAGAGGCCACAAAGTTCTAACTGAAAAGAATTAGCATACAAGTAAAATACCTAGAGCCAAAACACATCATGAAAATATCAACAGCAAAGCTGACAGTTATGCTTATTAGTGGTTAAACTGTAAATAAATTTTCATGACATGATACAGGATTTAATATATACAATCTTGCCACTGATTGATTTTAACAGAGGTTGACAGTGCTGTTATCAAAATCCATCATCTGTGCCTAATTTGTTACATTAACAGGTGAATGTGTAAGTAGAGTAGATACTTAAAAAATATGTTTATGCTAAGTCATACCATGTAATTTACTATTCATACAAAGGCTGTGACAATTGGTCAAAAATGCTTTAACTTCTAACTGCTTGAACTCAATTATATGTCAACTCTAAAAACTACCCACATATCTCTTTCAGTTTCATTTTACCATTAACAGAATACTTTTAAGCAAAATAGAACTCATTCTGATATCCTTAAAATATAGTCTCAAACAAGTGTTCATCCTTTACTTGGGTATTAAGACTTATGGATTCAAGCACATATGAAAAGAAAATGAAGTATTTTAAAAAGCCAAAAATTTGACTATTAAAATTAGGCCATTCTTCATCTGATGATTTATATCAAATACTGATTACAAATTTCATGCCCCAAAGTTTCATGCCACTATGGTAGACATCAGTGATATATATGTTGTTAGAAACCAGACTGACCATCAGTATGTTCTGTACAATCTCAAGTACACAGTGATACTCGGCTGACCCTTAAACACTGTGGGGGACTGGTTCCAGGACCTGCCACGGTACCAAAATCTGAGGATGCTCAAGTCCCACAGTCTGCCCTCTGTATCCATGGTTCTGCTTCTGCAGATTCAGTCAACTGCATATTGTGTAGTACTGGAGTATTTTATTGAAAAAAATCTGCATATGAGTGGATCTGCACAGTTCAAACCTGTGTTGTTCAGGGGTCAACTGTAGTTGAAAAATTAACTCAATTAATTTAAACTACTTTTAATAGCATCTGTGTGATTATGTATAGGCCAACATTTTACCATCTGAAGGTGGCTATTTAAACATATTTTTCACAGAAACACTCAGGTATGTGTGCCATTAAGGCAGAAAAATATATATCAATTGATCATGAGTTTACTCAGTGTTTTAAAATTTTTCAATTATATTTTAATCTTATATTCTAGAAGGGAGGTACAAAGTTGGAAGAAGTGGGGGAAAAGAAAAAATAAAATACCTTAGTACCACTAATTATACATAAGATAACTTGGTTAACAGTCAGAATATGTATTATATTCAATTAACATTTATGATGTTTTATTTAAGGAATGAGTCAAAAATCTCTTTGGGTCAAAAAATCCACTTTGGTTTTCAGCTGTTAACTTTATTCTCTTCTGCCTTTTTTAGGGGAATTTTCAGTTTGAGTTAACCAAATCTTAGTCCTCTCCCTCTTTTTTTTTGGTTTCTGTTTACTGCTTAATTCTCCAGTACTGTCTCAAATTATAGTAACAATTCCCAGGAAGTAAGAGAGAGCCATGAGGCCAATCAAATGAATACTTCCTCTGCCATTCAAGAGAAGATAGTTTCTCTCTAAATTCTCTTAAAAAAAAATTCCCATGGAAATATAGGGCTAAGCTTTAAATCTGTTTAATTTAAAACATGTAATGGATCCTTTCCTCTTTGTAATAATCTTCAGTTCAATACTATGTTAACTAAAACAAGTTTTATGCCAAAGTTAGAAGTATGTACAACAGCAAATTCAACAGATTCAAATGGTTTATTCAAAATCAAAACGAGTTCTCAAATGCCTGAAGTATAAATGGGAACACAGAATTTAAAATATGGGCTTTTATTCCATAAATAGATGAACGTTCAGAAATACTACTTTGTGCATTGAAGTAAGCCTGTTGCAGATAAACACTGTGGACTAAACACGTGTTTATCTTTTCTTTTTTCTCAAACCCTAATAAAATGGCAGGAGAGGAATGAAAAAGCTATAAATCCATGTGGAGAAAAATGATCAGAAAGGAGACAACAGTAGATGTCAGGTGGCACATGTTAAGAATGAAAAGTAGAAGGGGAGCAATAAATGACATGGGAGGAAACTACTATACAACCCAGATGGATGCAGGAAGGATGCCAGTGAGAACGGGCTGATCCGCCACGGAGACCTGGAGACAGGTGCCATCGCAAAGTCAGCACGTGAGGCCCCGGTGACAGAAACTGGAGGGAAACAGCTACAGGGATGCGTGAGAGCCCAGGTGCTCACTCCCATTCCTCACCAACGGGGGACTGAGTACCCTCTCCCGCGTCCTGTCCCACGTTTCAGGGAGCAAGAGGTTTGTTTCCTGTGAAATTGAACCAGAACAGCTGGGGATTCAGTGCCACCAGCACAGCAGATGGCAAGAAGACATGAGACTACACTCTATTTAGGGCACTGGAAGATTCTCCTCTGAAGAAATGGAATAGCCCTAAAGAAAAAAAGCCTCAGTAAATGATAGTTGGGGCTCCCCTCAAAGAGAAGAGCCAACTTGCTTCCAAATCTCGCTATGATGAAGCCAACTCAAAGCCTACGATAGGCTTTCCAGTGCTTCCCTCCCAAATATAAATGGCTCATGTTTAAGCATCAGATGCTCACCAGATCTTTTAGAGCCTCCATCTGCAAAAACAACAAAACATAACAGGGGTTGGCAAACTATGGCACGTGACCTGTTTTTGTAAGGCCCATGAGCTAAGGATGGTTTTTACATCAGAACAAGGACCATGGGCTTCCCTGGTGGCCCGGTGGTTAAGAATCCGCTTGCCAACGCAGGAGACACGGGTTCGAGCCCTGGTCCGGGAAGATCCCATGTGCCGTGGAGCAACTAAGCCTGTGCACCACAACTACTGAGCCTGTGCTCTAGAGCCCAGGAGCCACAACTACTGAGCCCGTGCGCCCAGAGCCCATGCTCCGCAACAAGAGAAGCCACCGCAATGAGAAGCCCGTGCACCGCAAGGAAGAGTAGCCCCCGCTAGCCGCAACTAGAGAAAACCTATGCGCAGCAATGAAGACCCAACGCAGCCAAAAATAAATACATAAAATAATTAAAAAAAAAAAAGAACAAGGACCACATGTCTCACAAAGCCTAAAATATTTACTATCTGGTCCTTTAAAGTTTGCCAAACCCTGTATGAGAAGATTATGGAAGAATACCTTCTAATTTCTGAGGGAACTTGATTTACAACATAGAATTTTATATCTAGCCAAACGATCAACTGGACAGATACATGAAGGCTAAAGTCCCTGCATTCCTCCTAAAGAAGCCACTGACGTATGTACCTTACCGAGGGAGAAATAAATTACCAAGAAAGAGAAAGATAGGAGATTGAGGAAATAGTGAAACCAACAGAAGAGGTGAAGGAAAGCCCCAGGGCAATAGATGAACAGCAGGCCTAGGGAGCATTCAACCAAGACCTGAAGAGATGGGAGGACTTGGGGTGGGAGTGGGGGGGAAACCTGTAAGTCGTCTGATAATTTGATTCTAACCAAAATTTTTCAAAATTACAGAACTATTAACTTTAGGAAAACAAAATAATTATTCAAGGAAATGTAATTCTAGTTTACTACGTGGCTTAGCAATAAGCAGTATTTATGTGCCATAATAATATGAACACAGAATATTTATTGAACCCCAATTATGACAACCGCATTGAAAGGACTGGGGGAAGGAAAGTATGTAGGTGGGTCCAGGACAGAGAGAGACTCTACAGAGAGCTACATCCTCATGTGGAGAAAGAAATACTCTTATACATCACAGTCTTGGTATCAATTACATCCTTTACTTAAAATTCACAAAATTCTACGTCAATAGCTAGTGAGAGTTTTTTGATTACACACTGTCAAAGTATTACTATAGTCTGATTATATGATAGGTCTTTAAAAAAATCAAGAATAGGTTATGACTAAACCATCATATTAGGAAAAAAAGAGGAACTTAGAGAAATGGAAAGTGAAATGAAACTTACCTTTAGAAAAATTACATCTTTCTGAAGTTACACAAGCTTACCCCTGCCCTCCCCCTGACCCCCCCCGCCCTGCAAATATCATAATATCTTCTATGGTAGAGAACAAACTATCTGTATGTCACATGGGGTACTCTGAAATCAAAGTTACCATCACAGTTGTGTTTTATTTATATATACATTTCATTGTATTTTATAAGTAATATCCTTACTATAGAGAAAAATAATAGAACACATCCATTGTGAATGATTACACAGATTATCAACAGAAACATGTAACACTTAATAAATGAATGTCTTATATCTCTGTACTACCAGACACCACTTATTCTTCAAGACCTAAATTAAAAGTCCCCAATCCCCTCGTAATTTCCTACTGTAAATTGTTTATGCTTATTACTGTCAAATTTGCTGGAACTATTCTTCTTAATTTATATTTCACCTCTTAAAAATTGTTTTAAATGTTATTTTAGAAAAATCTATCCATCTTTTTCTTTTTTCCTGAGTTTTGATATACATTTTTCTTTTAATTTTCCAATACTTCGTTTTGCAAGTCTTATTTTCAACTCTGAAATTCATTTTGACACATGGTGTAATGTAAAAGCTAGTTTAATTTTCCCCCAAAGTGTCTCTTTTGAAAGACTAATTTTCCACACAATCCCTCTTACGTCATATTAAATTCTCATATACAATAGGAAGACTTTTTCTGGCTATTATTTTACTAATCTATTCTTGTGCCGGTATTTCACACTGAATTATTGTTTTTACAATATACTTGATATCACGTTTTAGTTTTTGAAGCAAAGAGTTCTTTATTTTATTACTCTTATAGGAATTGTTTTATGTATGTATTTTAGTATGCTCTCAAGAAAATCCAATTTGCATTTTATTTGGATTTGTTTTTTGATTGGTATTGCGCTAAAATCTTACTAGTTTTGTGCAGCTTCAAGAGAATTCATATTTGGATTTGGACTGTTACTGTTTAGAATAGTTATTGCCCATATAAGAACTTAATGTGTTCTTTCAACTATTCAAAACTTCTTTTATGTATCTCAGTAAGTTTAGTTACATATATCATGGAAATAATTCCTAACTACTTAATATTTGTTGCTGCAATTGTGAATAGGATCTCATTCTAATTTCTTTATGGCATTATAGAAAAATGGTATCAATCTTGTATTAAGCTCTTCTTTCAAACACTTATTGACTCTCATCAGTGAGCTTCTTTGAGCTTAAGCTTGAGTTAAAATGTTATGTACAAGCTTAAGGAACTTAACAGATTTGTACATAATATTATAACCCGTTTCCTAAAGTTTATTTCAGTTTCACTGGCTATAACTTCTAAAATAGTATTAAACACAGTGGTGTAAGGCATCCTATTTTATACCTATATTTCATCTCAATGAAAAATGTTGGCTACTTATCTGAAATAAAAAGGTTTTTTTTAAAAAAGACTATCTTGTTAATAGTTTTAAGCATTCTTTTTTTCAATTTAATCTACTGATATTATATGTAAACTGAGTCATCCTCCTCTACCTCAGAAAACCCTCTGTGGCTGTGGCGGATTAATTAATACCCTGATGAATTCTATTAACTAGCATTAAGAATTTCAGGAGTGGGGCAGGAGGTGGGAGCATGTATTTGTAAGTGAAGGAGCGAGATTGGTAGTTTTATTTACTGTGCTATTTGTTAGGTTTTGGTAACCATGTTTCCACCACAGAATGAACTGACAACATTCCTTATTTCCCTATGGTTCTAGAGAACTATCTGAACATTATCTTCTGAACTTCTAAAAGTAGTCAGCAATAAATTCTAGTTAGGAACTTTTGTGGGGTAGAGGGTGGGATGGGGTAGTGCTTTGATAACTCAATTTCTTATTCAGCTGTTGAGACATTCACCTCTCCTACCTGTAAATTTTTATCATTTGCTCCTCCAAATATGCTCTAAGCTAGAGAGCTACAATTCTGCCTAGAAAAGAAGAAAGTAAATGGGTTGTGACTGAGTGCCTATGAGGCTTTTCTAAGAGCTTTACTGCCTGAATTCTGTGGTCTCTCTTCTGACTATTCAGATGGCATTTCTGCTTACATTTTAGTCCTGGGTTGTACTCTAAGTAGGTTAAATTTGTCACAGAAACAACTTCAGGTAATTCTATAATTCAAATTATGTTGTTGAGTTACACAGACTCCCCTGTAATTTGTATCAATAATTCGGAAATATAAAACATACAGACTAGCAACTCACTTTATTGACTTCAGCAATTTCTCGCCTCTCTTCACTAGCAAAACGAGGTGGGCCGGCCCGGTCATCATTCTTTGAGCCATCGTCTTCCACGTATGGAATAAGTTGCTGGGAGTGACAGACAAAAGTTAAAAAAGTCAAACATATGATACACAGTTTCCAATTATACTGGTATAGATAATGCTTCCGATTAAGATCACTTTTTATACTTTTAATAGTACAAAAATATATTTTAATTCAAATGACGGCCTAAAATAAAAGCCTTAGAAGTCTATCATTTCAGTGCACTCTACACATTAGCTTTTCAGATTTCTTTTGCAAAATAGTCCTTTTAGCAAAATTAGTTGTCACATGTAATTAAGTAATATCCTACTCAATCAGCAAATATTTAATTGGCAGATAGTGCGTGAGGAGACACTGCAAAAATAATGACAAATAAGACAAATGACAAATAAGTCCTACCCTTACGAAATTTATAGTTCGTTGAGATGGAACAGGCTTTCCTTCATCTATACTAAAAAGAAAGGAAGTTCATGGATGCATATTATATAAATGTCATCTACTTACTATCTAGTATCTGTGCAGATTTCTAGATGTCTTTTAGTTGGGAGAAAGTTTTTTTGTAAGAGAAGAAAATTTATATAGCAATGAAACGTCTAGCAGGATTATAATTAAATACGTATGATTTGTGATGAAGTTTATTTGATGAAGCCTCTTGTAGATGTGACAGAGACTTCAGGAATTATCTAGTCCTTCCATCTTATATTACCAATGCAGGAACAGGACAGAGGTAAATAACTGGTACAATCAGGAGTCAATCTGCCCAAACTTCTATGAGTTCTTGGGACAAATATAAACTTGCCCACATTCACAGGTACTTTCTTCCTTTCCTCTCTCCTAACGCAAGCAGAGTGGTCCTTCCTCCTGAAGACACTTTGTCTCCATTCCTGTGCCCTGATTCCTCTGCCCTCCTGTCTTCATTATTTAGTTTCCCCAACCTCACCCTACCATGTTCTTCCTTTTTTATCTAAACATGTTCTCCCATTTGGAGGAAAAAATCCCTAACCCTCAACTCTATCCCTCCTTCCATCTACTGTTTTCTTCTCTTGCTTTTAATCTAACCTTCTTGAAAGATGGATATCCACTTTCTGGCTTCAGTTCCTTATTTCCTGTTTAATCTTCAGCTCACTGTGATCTGACTTCTTGTTGCTACCTTTTCACAGAAGCTCTGCTCAAATATACCAACAATTAATCTGGTGGACAGTTTTCATTCTTTATTTTCCTTGACTTCTCTGCAGCATCTGTCAATGTCAACCACATTTCCCATCTTCCACATCTCTGACCCCTTCTTTTCAGGCTGTATTGCAGTTTACTCTTTCTCTGTGTACTCTTTACATGCTGATCACTCGAAGAAAGCACTGATCACAGGAAACTGTTCCTTATATGTAATGAGAGAACATCCAAACCTTCCCAGCTACCTTTGGTGGCAGACATATAACTTGTCAACAGGAAAAGAGCACCTATAAAAATATCATATACCTAATTAACTAAAATATATCTATGATCCGAGACTAAATTTTAAAAATATTTAAAAACTAGAGTGATTCCACTAAGATAATTTAAATTAATAATGATAAAAATAGTTATAACCTTTTATCCATAAAGAACTTACATGAAAACCACTTTAAAAGGATTTTACAATGCTATTAATATGCCTACTAAAACATCATGCACTGATTTAATTAAAATGAGACATTGGAAGCAATAATAAAAATTGCCACAGACAACCCTCTCCTCCCAACAACAAAAATTTACTATCAGCCTGGATGTTAAAGTCTACTAGAAATTATTAACAAGAAAAGACAGTAATAATTCTATGCACACATATATATATATATATATATATATATATATATATCACAATTTCATCTTCTCTAGTCAAAAGCAAAACCCAGTATGTTTCATAATCTGGAAATACGGTGAAAACAGAAGAGAGAAAGGAAAATATTACAAATGTCCTGAGACTATCTTAGACTCATCCTTCCTCTACCACTAAAACTTGCCTCTACTGGAATGGGATCCATCCCTCCGCAGTTTTCATTGCATTTATCATAGACCAGTCGCAGCTTCCTGAAGAGAATAGAGAGTTGGCGAAGATGATCCTGTAGCTTTGCTAACCGGTCTTGATATGTTCCAGTATGGTAAGTGACACCATTTGGCAGCTTCTCAATAAAGAAAAAGAAGAAGAAAAGAAAAAAATTAAGATCAGGACTTTTCAGCGGAAGAAAAAGAAGAGTATGTTGCCACTGTTGCAAAAATAATCTCAAAATACCTTAAATATGATAAGATAATTAAGATACTCAAGGTATGCATTAAAACATAAAGCTGTCACCAAAAGTTTTACTTTAAGGGCTTCCCTGGTGGCGCAGTGGTTGAGAGTCCGCCTGCCGATGCAGGGGACACGGGTTCGTGCCCCGGTCCAGGAAGATCCCACATGCCGCGGAGCGGCTGGGCCCGTGAGCCATAGCCACCGAGCCTGCGTGTCTGGAGCCTGTGCTCCGCAACGGGAGAGGCCACAACAGTGAGAGGCCCGCGTACCGCAAAAAAAAAAAAAAAAAAAGTTTTACTTTAAAAGGAAATCAATAGCAGGAGATAGGTGCAAATCAATCTGTACTTGAATATCATTAATAAATTATTACAAGTAACTGCTATGATCATAACTCTGTGTTGGATGCTTATATATTTTTAATTCAGGAATTTTATCAAAAGAAGCCAAAAATATATATTGAAATGACAAAAATCACAGATAAATGGAAAAACTACTACCTATTTAGAACTAAATGCACCTTTTGTGCAGTGCTGAAACTCACAAACAAAATCTTCCTTTCTCTGTACATCTTTACAGTATTTTATTCCCACAATTTGATCTGTGAAATCATCCTGTAATTAGAATTAACAAAATTTGTACCATGTTTTCTAGTATACGAGGTAATTTCATTATAAGCACTCATACATACACTTACCTTGGGGAATAAAGTGACTTAAAACCAAGACCCAAACTACTGTCTAATAGCTAGAAGATCAGTCCAGTCTTTCTAAACCTCAGTTCATCCTTTTTTCTTTTCTAAACAGATGAGGTAGGAATGCAAAAAAAAAAAGAAGAGCCTGGTAGAGTGTTCAGAGAAGAAAGAAAACAAGACACACTATCATTACAAGTAGGTAAAACCATAAACACTAAAAAAAAAAAATAAAAAGACTGTAAAGGCCTATACGTAGTTGTTAAAAGGTGTAATAGTTGATAAAAGATGTAATAGGAAGGTACACTTGTTAATAATTCATTTTCTTCTTTTCTCTCATTTCCAAATTTCCTGTAATGTTATGTTTATAAGTTAAGGAGATGGATCTTCTGAAATTCTTTGAAATGAGTTTTATTAGGATTTTTGGAAATTCTCAAGAATTAAAACATTCTGAGGATTATATCTCAAAGAAATGTGATAAAAGTACCAAGGACTGAATTAGTCAAAACAGTTTAAAGGAAAAAAGCATTATAAGAGTTCACCCCCCAATACAACATAGGATTTCTCATGACCTTTCAATTTATGAACTTTCACAAACATTATCAAATAAGAGGAAAGTTTCAAAGGGTCACTGCTTTCTTGTTTGGGTGATAATAAGTATAATGATTACATCTTGCATACAGAAGCAGGCTCTCTACCTTTATTATGGTACTGACTACGTTGAGTACTTTGCCCATATTTTGTACTTAATAAAGACTAGAAGCAGCTGACATTTATATCCCTGTATTCAGTATAGTGCACACACACATAAAGTCTTGAAGTACAGTCTGGATTATTTTACTTTCATGAATTATTTTTTCCATAAATGGACACTTAAAATTCACTAAGAATTCTGTGTTATGCAAAAGAACTCTTGATAAATCCTTTCATAAAGGAAAACAAAATCCTTTGAAATACAAAGAACCACCCTTCTCAAATTCACCCTCTTAGCAAGTTTGGGTATTAGTTTTCACATAGAGCATCAGCTTCTCAAAGAAGGGAGCAATTAATTCATTCAAAAAATTTACTTTTCATGTTGTCAGGCACTGTTTTAGAAGCTGAGGTAGAGCAGTGAACATGAGACAGATTATACCATAGAGTATATAATAGTGCCTAGGAGCTCTTGGGATAATACTATATAATGTAGATGCTTAGCTAACAAGCTCATCAGTAACCATCTCACTAATGAATACTGAATATCTGTAAATAAATGTGATCATACCGCTAGACACTAAAAAGGCATTCAACTAAATTCAACATCCATTCTTAAAACAAATATAAAACTCTTAATAAAAATTCCCCAACACAATAAAATACATTTATCTCAGTTAAAAAGTCAGCACCATGATGAATGTGGAAATATTACAAGCATCTGCACTAAAGTCAGGAACAGAACAGGATGTCTACTAAGACCACTAATACTACCAGTGAACACTCTTCTGGAGGTATGGCCAATGCAATCAGAAAAGGAAAAAAAAGTTGAAATATTAAAAAGCTGTGGCATAATCGTCACTATTTGCAAATGATATAAAGTTCTATCAATAAAGGAAGTCAAGAGAGAGATGGGTACAAAATTAATACAGAAAACCATAGCTCTGCTTTCATATATAAAAACAAAAGAAAATGAGAAAGGAAAAAGACCCTGTTTACAACAGCAACAATAAAGATAAAATATCCAGATAAAATATTTGACTTAAAAAATGTCAAGATAAATATGAAAACTTAAAATACTTCATAGAGACACAAAAAAGGATATTTTGTGTTCTCGGTTAATAAGACTCAACATCATACCAATATAAAGTCTCTCTAGGTTAAATCAACGGAATAAAAGCACTAACAGGATTTTCTCAGAACTATGAAGGTGATTCTAAAGTACATGTGGAAAGATAAGCAAGAATGGCCAAGGCGATTTTGAAAAATAAGTGTAAATACTTTATAGAGCCTCAATAAATGTAAGAAAGTTTGCCATTACTACATAAAAGAAGGCAGCTAAGTGGAATAGAGCATCCATAAATTGATTCGATTATATGAAGTAGCATCTGAAATCAATGGAGGAGGAAAACGAATTATTCAATCAACTTTTTGGAAAAAGTAAAGCTGGGGCCATGCCTTACACTTCATACTAGGATAAATTCCATACAGTTCAAAGTTTTAAGTATAAAAATTGAAACAAAACTGAATTTTTCCTGATTTTGGAGTGGGGAAGGACTTCCTGACTTAGACATTGAACCTAAAAAGACTGATAAATTCAGCTACCTTAAACAAATATATGTATATGTATATGTATGGCAAAAGGTAAACAGCAGACTGGGGGAAAATACTTGCAAGTTATATCACACACAGCAAGTTTTTCTAATATGTAAATAGCCGAATCTTATAAGTTGGGGGAGAGGGTAAAAAAGACCAAAAAAAAAAAGAAAGAAAAATGCGCAAATAATATGAACAAGCAGTTAACGGAAAAGGAAACAGAAATGATTCATAAAAATATGAAGAGATGCTGGAACTCATTAAGACTAGGAGAAATGTAAAGTAGATTTTCACCTATCAAATGATCAAAGATCCAGAAATATAATTTGCTGTGTTAGTCTCAGCCTGATGGTTGGTCAGGAAATGGTAGCATAAGCTGGTACAACTCCCATGGAGTGCAATTCATCATAATTTATCTAATTACATAAGCACAAAGCCACTTCTAAGAATTATCCTGCAGGTATACTTGAGCATTTAGGTAGGAAGGTATTCACTACAGTATAACAGTGAGAGACTAAAAGCAATCTAAATGCCCTTCTCTAGAGGACTGGCTAAATAAAGCACAGTATGTCCATGCAGTGGATTACTATAGAATACACCTTAAAAGGAAAAGGAAGTATTTTCTGTATAGATATGAATAAACTCCAAAATGTACCAAATGAAAAAAGGTGCAAAAGGTGTATAATATACCAGTATTATCTGTGCAAAAAGGGAGGAAATGAAAGAATATACATATACATTTGCTTAAATATGCACAGACTATGTGGAAGGATATATTAGGATAGTAATAAAAATCAATAATAATCACCACCTGTGGAGAGAAGTTAGCTAGCAGATAGTGATGGGAGGGGGAATGTTCACTGTAATGTCCTTTTTTATTTCTGAATTCTGAATATATTCAGAATATACGAATATATTCTATTATATATTCAAAACAATTTTTTTAAAAGATTTAAAGCATAACAAATAGAACCAAAGCAATACTTTCTTATGCAGGGAATCTTAATCTGGGATCTAGCGATCTTTAGGGAGACATCTGTTAACCCCCTGAAATTTTATTCAAAATGTTTACATGTGCATTTTTCTCAGAAGAGAGTCCATAGTTTTCATTAGATTTTCAAAAGGCTAAAGGACAACTAATAAAGAAGTACTTCTCTAAAACAAATGCTCAGAAATAACCTCAGCAGTTGATATTTATGACACTTCATCCTTCTAGATTAATAATACAGAAGATAATTTTTAAAATTTAAATACTTAAAAGAATGCATTAATAAATAGCTTATATGTAGTCTTGTTTGTACCACTTCTCTCAGCTTTTTATAAATGAAGGAGCACACTGTTGCTTCATTTCCAGCCAATTATGATATGGCCCACAGGCTCTTAGAGGAGTTAAATCACAGGATTCGCAATATAAGAAGCACAAAGAAATAACTATTGTAGTCCCTTACAAATTGGTTGAGAATATATGTCCACATGTAATCTAGTTATTAATAATACTTTTTTGAAAGAGTTCAGTTCTTTCAGTGTCAGTTATGGATGTGTATTATATTTCTGTTAATAGTACAAATTGTTTGACAGCAAATTAGTATTATAAAGAGGTTAGTAGGACGAGCTACCAGTCATGTGTGATGTTGGGTAAAGTCTTCTCTCTTTAAGCCTCAATTTCCTTAACTGTAAAATAGGGATAAAAATACTTCTTAGAACTGTTCTTATAACAGTATACCTGACCAAGGAAAGTACTTGATAGATGTTAGCTATTAGCTCTACTAGTCCAATACAGCAGGTTGAAAATAAAGAAATATTTGCTAAATTCTGAGATCATTTAACCCATACTTTAATCATCTTATACATTAATCCATTAATTTTTAAAACAATTGCCAAAGATTTCATATCTTCTCTTGGATTCCCTTTGTATTTTATTTCACACTGGCTTTATTGACATGGTCTTAAAATATTTCCATACAACTGTATTACTTCTAGAATCAATAGGAAAAAAAAACCTCAACCATTAAAAAAAAAAAGGCAACAAAACATTCTTTACTGCACCAATTGAAGTAAGAGTTCTAAAGTTCTAAGAGTCTGAGGGCCTGGATTCAAATTTACCCTATACTGACTAGATTTGGACAAGTCACTTCACCTCTCAGAATCATAGAATCCTTATCCATAAAACAAGAATGATACCCACATCACATAGTAGTAAAGATAAGCATTAAAAATGGGTTAGCAAGGGCTTCCCTGGTGGCACAGTGGTTGAGAGTCCGCCTGCCGATTTAGGGGACACGGGTTCGTGCCCCGGTCTGGGAAGATCCCACATGCCGCGGAGCGGTTAGGCCCGTGATCCATGACTACTGAGCCTGCGTATCCGGAGCCTGTGCTTCACAACGGGAGAGGCCACAACAGTGAGAGGCCCGTGTACGGCAAAAAAAAAAAAAAAAAAAAAAAAAAAAGGATTAGGAAAATGGTGCTGAAATAATTGGATATCCAAATGCAAAAAAAAAAAAACAGATCCATTTCTATCATTATATAAAAAAATTAACTCCATGTGTATCATAGACCTCAATGTAAAACCTAGAACTATAAAACTTCCAGAAGAAAACATAGGAAATCTTTGCCATCTTGGGTTAGACAAAGATTTCTTAGATATGGAACCAAAAGCAAAATCTGTAAAAGAACAAATCAATAAATTGGATTCCATCAAAATTTAAAATATCTGTTCTTCAAAAGGCAATATGAAGAGAATGAAAAGCCACACAGACTGGGAGACAAAACAAAGACATACAATACAGAAAAAAAAAAGAAAAGACGTACAATAACAAGTTCTGGCAAGAATGAGGAGTAACTAGAAGGCTCAAGCACTGCTGATGAAAATGTGAAATAGTGCGGCCACTTTGGAAAAGTTTCTTAAAATGTTAAGCAGACATTTCCCTACCCAGCAATTCCACTCCCAGGCATCTATCTACTTAAGAGAAACGAAACACATGTTCACACAAACATTTGTAGCTGAACACTCATAGCAGTATTATTTATAAGAGCTCCAAAGTGGATACAACCCAAATGTCCATCAACAGATGAACAGATACGCTAAGTGTGTTATATTCATACGGTAGAACACTGTTCAGCAATGAAGAGGAAGGAACTACTGATATATGCTGAGTGAAAGGAGCCACACCGCCCGCCTGCACCAAAAATCATAGTGTATGTTATATGAAACTCTATAAAATGCAAACTAATTTACGGTGCCAGAAAGCAAAGCAGAGATTGGCTGTGGATGGAAGGCCAGAAGTAAAGATTTAAAAGGGGCACGAGGAAACTGTGTGGGGTGATGGATGGTTTCACACGTCCACATGTGTCAAAACTTTAAATGCATTGTACTGTACATCAGTTATACCAAAATAAAGCTGTTTAACAAAATGCTTAGCAGAATCTGAATTCAACACCTTGGACCCTCAAAAAGTATTCTGTGGAAAAATATGAGATTAAAATAATCCCAAGAGTATGGCGGAATGAGACTCACCTCTACCTTGAAAGATACAAGAGTTCGCCTAGAAACCTGAGAACCCGGTCGAATCTAGAAAATGTGGCTTCAATCTTACAGAAATCCGGCCTAGAAAACATCACCTCCACATCTTGGGGACAGACACATTATTGGGGAACGCTTCTGAATGTAAATGGGGGCGACCAACATACTCGAGGTTTGGCCAGGGCAGCCGCGTCGAAGCCCAGGGGCCCCACGTAACAATTAAACCAGCAGCCCCCTCCCTCGCAGAAACATCCCGCTTTCTCCACGCACGGCCGTGACCGGAGCCCTCCTTCCTTCCCACCTGCATGTTTCTCAGGAGCTGGAAGATCTCCATGGTGCGGTACACGATGTCCTGAACCGTCTCCTGCCCGATCCGGCAGAGCGATGCGGTGTTAACCTCCCGGGCCGCCTGCTGGGCTTGGGGCCCGGCGAAGGGCCCGGGCGCCATCCCTGACGCAGCCAACGGAGGGGTGGACATGGCGTGGCAGCGGCGTCAGGTCAGCAGGGCTGCAGAGTAGGCGTCAGGGGTCCGCCCGACCGTCGCTGGCCTCGGCGTGAGCAGAAGCTTCTAAGACCGGGCGATCTGATTTCAACACAGCTGCCGTGACTTCCGCCACCGTGACGTAACACGTCATCAAACGTCACGGGGACCGCGCCCTCGGCGGGGTCCCTGGGAACCTGTGTCAGCGCAAGGTCGGCCGGGATTGGGCTGGACGCCCGGGAGGGGCGGGACGGGCGGGTTGAGTAGCCAATCACCAGCTGTACTCTAGCCAGAGGGGTCGGTGCGCGTGGTGGAAGGCCGGTGGGCTTTCCACCGCTTGGTTTCTCATTCTCAGCCAATGGTTAGAATTCTTGATAGAACGCTTACTTCGTCTTAATTTCCTTGCTGATCATTTTTTTTTAATAACAAGCATACGAAGTGTGTAGTAGTATTGTTCTTTCACATGCTTAGTGACATGTTTAGTCGCATACAGCTTGCAACTGATAACCTGCGATTTGAGTTTTTGATCTTCATGCTTCACTGTGACCTGACACCAACTCCCCGTTTGTTGTTGATCCCTGCTGAAAAGTCGGTTTATTCGGGAAGCTTTCCCGATCACCGGAAGTATAAAATTAACACTTCTCTCTCACATACACTATCCCCCCACCTCCATTCCCTTTCTGACTTTGGCACTATGTTGTATATAATTTTCAGTTTGTTTACATTCAGACTTCTCCTCGCCTTATTCACACACACTAGAATGCAAACTTTGTAAAAACAGAGACTATGTTTTATTCGCTTACTGTATTCTCAATGCTTAGTGATTGGCACATAGAAGGTGCTCGATAAATACATGGTATGACATTATAAATGTAAGAAAAATTAGAATAAATCCATTCTTTCTCCTACCACTTCCTGTCCATTTCCAAAGGATGGGGAAAGTCCAGAATGTGAAAACTGGTGATAGGCACTAAATTACTGTGTTTTAAATAGTATCTGAACACTCCATTGGTAAGGACTTCACAGGAAAATGTTATTAAAAATGACATAGGAGCCATTGTGGAGATTTTAAGCATAGTGATTTACAGCTGTTTAGTGAGCAATTGCCATCTGACAAATATTTACTGAGCACCTACTATGTGATGGGTGCTAGAAGTGGTGATAGAGTAGTGGACAAGTCAGACAAAAACTCTGCACTCCTGGGACAGACTACTAAGTATTGTGATGAGTGTCTAGAAGCAAAAGTTCAAGATCCTAATATCTAGGTGCTAACAATTTAGGGGATCAGGGATAATCTGAAGGGAATAAGTTGGGCCCTGATGGTGAATGGCAGAGGGTGCAGAACACTGGAGCCTATTCTGTGAGGGGATAATGGGGCAAGGGGACCTCCAGATGCTTCCAGGGTCAGAAGTTTAGCATCAGGGTGGGTCAGGAAATAAGGCTGAAGAGAGGCAAACCTCGGAGGACCTTCTAAGGCATGTCAAGCAGTTTGGGCTTTATTCTGAGTGGAAGAGCAAGCCATTGAAGAGTTTCAGGAGACAGGAATAATTGCCAGAAATATTCAACTTAGAAGGTTTATTGTGGCGGCTAAATGGAGAATGGTGAGTATGTACTGTCTCCTTGTTCCCTCCCAAAGGAAGGTGATAATGATGGTGATGGTCTGTATTAGAGAAGTAGTACAGTGGGTAACTTTGAATAAGTATTTGGTAAGTAGAATCTGGAGAACTTGATGTTGGCTGGATTGGGAGTGTGAGGAGAAGAAGATGGCACATGTTTCTGCCTTGAACAAACAGCTGATGTTTATGCCATTTACCAAGAGAGGGTGCACTGAAGGAAAACATGTTTCAGTGAAATTATGACTTGTATCAGTTTCCTATTGCTGCTCTAACAAATCACCACAAACATAGTGACTTAAAACAACAAGAGTCAAAGCAATCCCTATCAAATTACCAATGATGGGCTTCCCTGGTGGAGCAATGGTTGAGAGTCCGCCTACCGATGCAGGGCACACGGGTTTGTGCCCTGGTCCCGGAAGATCCCACATGCCGCGGAGCGGCTGGGCCCGTGAGCCATGGCAGCTGAGCCTGCGCGTCCGGAGCCTGTGCTCCACAATGGGAGAGGCCACAACAGTGAGAGGCCCGCGTACCGCAAAAAAAAAAAAAATTATCAATGACATTTTTTTACAGAACTAGAACAAAAAATCTTAAAATTTGTATGGAGTCACAAAAGACTCCGAATAGCCAAAGCAATCTTGAGGGAAAAAAAACGGAGCTGGAGGAATCAGGCTCCCAGGCTTCAGACTGTACTACAGAGCTACAGTAACCAAGACAATATGGTACTGACACAAAAACAGAAATATAGATCAATGGAACAGGATACAAAGCCCAGAGATAAACCCATGCACCTATGATCAACTAATCTATGACAAAGGAGGCAAGGATATACAATGGAGAAAAGACAGTCTCTTAAATAAGTGGTGCTGGGAAAACTGGACAGCAACATGTAAAAGAAAGAAATCAGAACGCTCCCTAACACCATACACAAAAATAAACTCAAAATGGATGAAAGACCTAAATGTAAGACTGGACACTGTAAAACTCTTAGAGGAAAACATAGCAAGAACACTCTCTGACATAAATCACAACAAGATCTTTTTTGACCCACCTGCTAGAGTAATGGAAAAAAAAAAGAACAAACAAATGGGACCTAATGAAATTTAAAGCTTTTGCACAGCAAAGGAAACTATAAACAAGATGAAAAGACAACCCTCAGAGTGGGAGAAAATATTTGCAAATGAATCAGCAGACAAAGGATTAAGCTCCAAAATATATAAACAGCTCATGCAGCTCAATATTAAAAAAACATACAACCCAATCCAAAAATGGGCAGAAGACCTAAATAGACATTTCTCCAAAGAAGACATACAGGTGGCCAAGAGGCACGTGGAAAACTGCTCAACATCACTAATAATTAGAGAAATGCAAATCAAAACTACAATGAGGTATCACCTCACACCAGTTAGAATGGGCATCATCAGAAAATCTACAAACAACAAATGCTGGAGAGGGTGTGGAGAAAAGAGAACCCTCTTGCAGTGTTGGTGGGAATGTAAATTGATACAGCCACTGTGGAGAACAGTATGGAGGTTCCTTAAAGAACTAAAAATAGACTTACCATATGACCCAGCAGTCCCACTACTGGGCATGTACAGGGAGAAAACCATAATTCAAAAAGACACATGCTACAGTTGTTCATTGTAGCACTATGTACAATAGCCAGGTCATGGAAGCAACCTAAATGCCCATCGACAGACAAATGGATAAAGAAAATGTGGTACATATATACAATGGAATATTAGCCATAAAAAAATGGAATTGAGTTATTTATAGTGAGGTGGATGGACCTAGAGTCTGTCATACAGAGTAAGTCAGAGAGAGAAAAACAAATACTGTATGCTAACGCATATATATGGAATCTAAAAAAAAAATGGTACTGATGAACCTAGTGGCAGGACAGGAATAAAGATGCAGACATAGAGAATGGACTTAAGGACACGGGTGTGGAGGGAAGCTGGGACAAAGTGAGAGAGTAGCATTGACATATATACACTACCAAATGTAAAATAGATAGCTAGTGGGAAGCAGCTGCATAGCACAGGGAGATCAGCTCAGTGCTTTGTGACCACCTAGAGGGGTGGGATAGGGAGGGTGGGAGGGAGGCTTAAGAGGGAGGGGGTATGGGGGGAAAAATAAAGAAATGCATGAATTAAATCACTACTTCACACCAAAGAATGGTTCCTCCCCCAGGTTTTGAGAATTTGTATGCCCTGGTCAACTGTTTTGGGTATTTAAGCGCCTAATGTCTTTTTTCCTTAAGCGTCACAGTTATTGCCAACCAAAGTCTGCTATTCAGACACACTTAGCCAGGATCAGGAGATATTTGTAAACACCGTCAATGAGAGCATGAGGCTTTAAAGACACAAACATGTTTTGGGATGAAAAGGCTCAAACTGTGTATGAATTTGCCTATTGTTTGTGGTTGATTGTCTCACAACCACGTGTCCTGATGATGGTTGTTCCTTTTTTTGGGCTAGAAGCAAATATTCTACTCCTCCTTTCCAAGTTTTATGGTCATCAAACAAACTAGTAAAAACTAACTATAAGGGCTTTGTGATCATTGATACTTCATGGTGAGTAGTAAATGAGGCAGAATAAAGTGAATAATTCACCTGCCAGAATTTCCTGTACCCTTGGCTCCTACGACTTCTCTTGAAGTTCTTTTGTTTCAAACTTTTTCATAGAGTACTGGATGGAAAGCCTTCTGCATTGCTGTTCATGGTCTAAAGCATGGTCTTCAGATTTCTCAATATATTAGAAGATTGGATACTTGTTTAAAAATACCAGTGTTGACTACATTCACCCTGCCCCAAACTGTATAACATCTACTGCTTCAGTATCTAATGGGATGCCTGGAAAACTATTTAAAATTACACCTTTTTTTTCCCTCTCTCTCTTACTCTTTCTTCCCTTAGCCTCTCACTTCCATTTGTATTTTGATATAATTTCTTTCCCCCACCTCCCACCTTACCCTATTGAGAACTTCTGATTTAAAAAAGAGAGCCCTTTGTCAATTGCTTTAGCGAGAATCATCTTACAACCAATTTAGTTAGGATGATGATGTAAAGTGAAAAATACCTACATGTAAAAATATTTACACACATTCTGAGGGGCAAAAAAATAAAGGTATGGTAAGTCAAGGCATTTCTCTTAGGGGGACATCATGTACAGCCTGAATTTTGAGCAGATTTTTGAGAGAAGAGTAACAGGTAATGGTGCAGCAGCAGAGGAGGGAGGCATCTCGTGTATTGGCAGATGATGAAACAGACAAATCAGGGGTGAGAAATCACAAATCTTCAGGATAGAAATAATGTTGGAAGAAAGTACTTCCTTGTCACTGGCCAAATTTTTGGAAAGGACCAATTACGAGAAACAGCTCCTACTTTGATTCACTGTTTCACAAGGGCAGAGAGGTGATTGTGTGATGAGACCGGGTCTGGGATCAATCAATCAGTCCCCCCACCCCGCCCCCTATCTTCTTTCTCTCCCTTAGGCTAACCCTCCCACAGTGCAGTGTCCTCACCTCCTCTCCCTCAGGCGCTGCCCCTACCCTGCCTGGGACTGGCAGATGTTACAAGAGAAGGGCAAAGCTAAAGCATATTCTATAATCTAGCTTTACCAAGAATAAGGCTGATACCTTACCTTCATCCCTTTGATTGTTCTGTACGTATTTCTCATCACATCTGATCTGCTAGGTTAAAAGAAAGGCAATACTATGGCCTTTAAATCTCAACGTATGGTCTAATTGCAAAAGAAGTAGAGAATTAAGATAAACCCCGTCTTCCTGAAACTCCTCTTCCATCGTGTTAGTCTCTGTCTATGTCCTTCATATGATTCCAGTCATCTCCATAAAAAGTCTCAGTCTCCCTGACTTCTGAAGGCCTCCCATTTTTCACTTCTATTCTACTTGAGCAACCTTATTTCTCACTGTCTTGAGCAGATCAGTCATGGACCTTGCCATCCTCAGGGTCCTTTCTGAAGGAAACTGCTCTTCCTACTTAGGTGGCCATTTCTGTACCATATGACTCCTCGTCCATCCTGCTACTAGGGATGTGACCCAAGGGCAACCAGTTTGTAAACTGGCCAACAGTGTATCGCTGGCTTGGTACAAAAAGCTCTGCCCAAACAAGGATGAAGGTAATAAAGTGGGATGATCAGAAAGTGTTTCTCAGGACTTTGAAGGGGAAAGAAAGAGTGAATCAGGCAACAGTCAAAGGGAACAGGATGGTTGGGACTTGAGAAGTGAACCCAAAGACAAGTAGAGACTGAGAGAGGCTGGTGGTGTTGGAAGGGGTGATTGGAGGAAGCTTATGCTTCAGGGCCATATAACCTCATGTACCATCTTTCTACTGTAATTTATTTGACCTCAGAGGGCATGCTTGTTTTACACAACTTGCTCACAAATTTGCTCATGAAATCTGGACTCCTGGACATGCCTGGTGGGGTCCTGCATATTCTGTCCATGTTTTACCTTTTCTCAGCTCTTGCCTCTCTTGCACCCATGCACCGTGCATTGTCACATTGTCCTTGAAGCTTTTCAAAGGTACTTTCTGTCCTCTGAGTTTTCAGACAAGTTCTTCTCTCTCTGTGGATCGCTTTACTCCATCCCACTCACTCCCAACCCTTTTATTACCCTGCTGGCTTCCCTTCATTTAAATCCCAGGTGAAATGTCACTTTCTTGGACCCTCCCAACTGAAATATGATCCCTCTTTTATTCACAGTACCTCCCGTTCCATCCTTTCATAGCACTAACCATATTTTGCAATTATATATATATATATATTTTAACATCTTTATTGGAATATGATTGCTTTACAATGGTGGGTTAGTTTCTGCTGTATAGCAAAGTGAATCAGCTGTATGTATACATATATCCCCATATCCCCTTCCTCTTGCGTCTCCCTCCCACCCTCCCTATCCCACCCTTCTAGGTGGTGAGCTAGGGATCTCCCTTTGCTATGCGGCTGCTTCCCACAAGCTATCTATTTTACATTTGGTAGTATATATAAGTCCATGCCACTCTCTCACTTCGTCCCAGCTTACCCTTCCCCCTCCCCATGTCTTCAAGTCCATTGTCTGTGTCTGCGTCTTTATGCAATTATTTATTTTTATTTGCACGTTTATTTATTTGATGACTGCTCCTTCCAGTAGTCTGTAAGCAGCATATGGGGTAAGGAGTATATGCATATTTGTTCACCACTGTGTTCTTAGCATTTAGCTCAGTGCCTAGGACATTGTAGATTTTTAATAGCCAATGCATGAATGAAGGAAGGAAGGAAGGAGGAAGGAAGGAAGGAAGGAAGGAAGGAAGGAAGGAAGGAAGGAAGTATATTAAATGGTTCCCTTACTTCTCATTCCCATCTGTCTTTCTCAAGTCCAGACATAAGATCCTTCACTCCTTTCTCTATCTCAGTGCTTCTTTTTTCTCCTATCTTTTAATTACATTTATAGTTTAACCACTACAAGCACATTTGACATTTATCATTATATCATCTGTTATTCCTTAATTGTTTTATGCATGCTTGGTTAATTTATCCACTGATGAAAGCAGGGACAGTGTCTCATGCCATGTATCCCCTCCTTCCACAAAGTGCCTAGCACAGTACCGGACATGTTATGAAATGTAATAAATAGTTGGCAACCTAAAACAAGTCCCTTTCAGTGAATGTACCAAAAGATGGAGATGTGGGGTGCTATGAAGTTCCAGAGACTTACTTTTAGTCTCACACATTATGAAAAAAAGCTCTTCAGGAGAAGGAACTGTACTTTCCATCATCATTGTCCTCATGACTGAGAATTAAAGGGCCACAGATGCAGAGCTCTAGAGTAAGCACAGGGGAAGTTTTAAAGTCCATTTACAAACATAGTCCTAATATGTTTTTCAATTAAAACTTAAACAGACAACTGAGACCTACTTTATGCTTGCGGTACGCGGGCCCCTCACTGTTGTGGCCTCTCCCGTTGCGGAGCACAGGCTCCGGATGCGCAGGCTCAGCAGCCATGGCTCACGGGCCCAGCCGCTCCGCGGCATGTGGGATCTTCCCGGACCGGGGCACGAACCCCTGTCCCCTGCATCGGCAGGCGGACTCTCAACCACTGCACCACCAGGGAAGCCCATATGCTTTGAAAATTAATAATCAGATTCATTGGTTACCTTTGCGTGAACAAAGTCATAAATGGTGAGAAAGCCCTGCTGATTCATCTAAAAATTAGAGTTTAACATTTACTAGCATAAAATTATTTTTTTAACGTATACTGCAATTTTATTTCAGTTGCACAAAGCATGTAGGAAATTTAAATGAAACAGTACGGTAAAAGTAGCAGAGAACCAAAAAAATCTAAAAAAGGAAGTACACCTACAGCATGAGAATTCAACATTCATTAAGTATTGCTTTTCGTTCTACTTTTTGGACCTAGCTACCTTAATTAGTAAAAATTTTACTGTTTCATCTTTATCTCATCTCCATATCTAGCTTACAAAAGTCTTCGAGAGCAGGCACCAAATCCTCTTTTTTTCAAGCAAGTAGTGTTTATTAATTTAGTTTCACTTATTAGTAAAATAAAACTTACATACAATAAGCTGCACATATTTCAAGTGTACAATTTGATGAGTTTCGACATATGTTTACACGCCAAAACTACCCCAATCAAGGTACTGAACATTTCTAACACCTCCGAAATTTCTATGTGCCCTTGTACCTCATGTCTCACTTTATTCCTTATGTTATGCAATCACTGATCTATTTCTATCGTTATAGGTAACATTTCATTTTATAGACTTTTATAAAAATGTAAACATACAGTACATGCACTTTTCGTTGCCTGGATTCTTTTACTCAATATAATAATTTTGAAAGTCATTCCATCTGGATGCAAATTTTAGTAGGTGGTGCCTTTTGGCTGTTGAATACTATTCCATTGTATGGTCATACCATATTTTGTTTATCTGTTCACGGCTGATGGATATTTGCATTATTTCCACTTTTAGAATATTACAAATGAAGCTGCTATGATCATTTGTAAACATGTTTTCATATGGAATTGGGTAATAGTGTAATCACTGGGTTATACATGGTGTATGTTTAAATTTTTAAAAATCTGCTAAAATGTTTTCCAAAGCATTTTACATTCCTACCAGCAGTTTATGAGGACGTATCACCCCCAACAGTTGGCATTACCTGTGTCTTTAATCCTGGCTCTTTTGAAAAGTGCTTAATTTAGGTATATCATTGTTTAATTTTTTTCTCTTGATGACAAATTATGATGAACATTTTTTTCCACGTGCTATTATGCATCTGTGTATCTTCTTTTGTGAATGTCTGCCAAATCTTTTGCCCATTTGTAAACTCAAGTTGGTAGAGTTCTTTATATATTCTGGATTCAAATCCTTTGCTCGATGTAATTTTCAGATTTTAGCTTCTTGCGGTAGAATTTTAGGTCATTGAGAATGTGTTATATTTTTCTGGTTCTTTGTATTTTGAGACATTTTGGATTCTATCATGGGCATTCTGAAAGTTTTGTTGTATAGACTCTGGGTTCTATTATATTCCTCTGAGAAATTTTGTTCATGTTTCCTTTTTCACCAATCAATTAACCTGGTATGACATAAGCTATAACTCTTTTATTACTTTCTGTGGACAGTCATCTAAATTTTAGTTCAATTCTTTAAGCCATTACTGTATTGCTTTAAATCTGTCCCACATATGCATGGTAACAGGGTCAACCTTAACCTTTTAAAAAAGTTCTCATGCATAGAATTAGGGGATTTACTCCTCTGGCTTTCTCCCTCTGGGATTCTCTTCCCACTCTCCAGTGGTGGCTGTTGTCCAGGCTCTTTCCTTGGTTCTTCCGGCAGGAAAGATGGTGGGGCTTCTCTTACAGTTTTAGCTTCCTGATTTGCAATAAACTCTATTACTGCAGCCCAACTTTGGGGCAAAGCCATAGGAAAACACAAAACTCACCCCCATGCTTGTTGCTGCTCCAGATTTCTGGTTCCCTCCATAATCTGACTGCTTTTGTTTACTCTTCAAAATCTTTAAGTGTTTTTTCCAGAGTCTGTATAAGTGGGAGGACTGGTCTGTAAGGGAGTTACACCACCATACCGGAAGGGGAACTCCACCATATATTCTGTTATCTCTTTTATTCCTTGCTGCAATCTCTTTAGAGCCAGAGCAGGAGCTTAGAGATCAGGTCACCATTTTTCTTTCTGCTTCTACGTGACTATGCATAGCCGAGACAACTGAAAGGGCATGCAGGAGACAAACTGAAGTTGGGAGGTTGGGGATGTGGCTGAGGGAGAGATCAGAAGTGTCACCGTTTTCCTAAGCATCGCAAAATAGATATTTTGGATCATCGTTTAGAAGTAGTGGAGCACAAATCCTTTTCTTTCTGTTACTAAAGCCCTGTCGCTTTCTCTTCATCACCCTACTTCTCGAGCTTGAATTCTGTGCTAGTGTCTCTACCTCTCCATGTTATTTTGACATGGCATCATTTTCTTTCGTTGACTTAGGGAGCTGTTGATCCCTCCCAGAGGGGTTACCATCTATGCAAGGTATGTCCAGATCTAAACAAAAATTGGGAACTGAAAGGAAATTCTGTATTTGCATTACAAAGGGAAGGCCAGTCTCATTTCCCTTCTTTTATCAAAAAGTACACTCCAGGTATTTGCTCACACAAGCCTTCAATAAATGCTTGTTGAAATGAATTGAGTCCTTGGAAAAGCGTTTGGGGAGATTAAGTGAATCATGGAAATAACCATGCCAGTACAAAATCATGTACAACTTAAGATCTATTAGCACCTTCAACTGTGCCTTAACACATACATTGTAACAACTTGAAACTCATTAACAGCTTGTTCTCTGTCTTGTATGATCAATGGTTTGCTTTTCACTTACAAGATTTTTTTTCTTGCTCTGCTTCACGAAAGAAGAGATGAGGACTAATGGATAAACATACCAAAATCAGGGAAGTTTTATGCATTCTTAAGAAGTTTCTTAACATTTCTTAACATCTTTCAGAGTTAAAAACATAGAGGTTTATGTCCAGGAGTTCTTTTCTTTCCCTAACATTATCGTTCTGTTTGTGTCTGTGAACCTGGTTATTTCTGAAAAGGCTAGGGATTTTTCTTTCTATGACTCATTCATTGTTCATTTAACAACATTTATTGAGCGCCCAATATGTGCCAGACACTGTTCCAAGCCCTGGAGCTAAAGCAGTGAAGAAAAATAGAGAAACATCCTTGCCCACACGAGCTTACCTTCTAGTGGGGGAGACAGACAATAAACTAATAAATGAATCAAATAACAAACAACAGAGGGAAATATATACTATGTCAATGGTGATAAGGGCTATGGAGAAAAACAAATCAGAGAAAGGAGATAGACAATGCTGTTTAATTAAACTAGTCAGAGAAGACATCACATAGTAGATAATCTTTGAGTCAAGACCTGAAGGAGATGAGGAATCAGGCTCTGATGTACTGAGTAAAAACATTCCAGATGGCTTGAGAGTGACAGCTTGTCATCTCTCTTACGTGACCAATGGTTTGAGGACCCTGAGCAGGGAGGCACTGGGAAGGGAGCTGCCTGGTATGTTCAAGACCCAGCAAGTAGGCCTATGGGGCCCGCACATTGCAACCGCAGGTGCAGAGCTGGTGGACAGAGGTTGCTGTATCATGTAAGGCACTTATTCTAGAAAGACACGGGGGTGGAGGGCTGGTTTGAGCAGAGGAGGGAGATGGTGTGACTTTGATTTTAGCAGGATTTCTCCGAATAGAATAGACTGTAGAAGACCCAGATCAGAAGGGGAAAAACAAACAAACAAACAGTGGAGGTGATTAAAATAATTCAGAGGCAGGATCCTGAAAGGTTGGACCAGGGTAGCGACAGAGGAAGAGGTGACGAGCGGTCATACACTGGACTTGTTTTGAAGGGAGAGCTGGAAGGAACTGCTGAGTGGCATGAGAGCAAAAGAGAAGTCAGGGATGCATCCAAAATTTTGGCCAGAGCACCAGGACCAATGTAATCATCAGTAACTGAGAGAGAGGGCCTTGAGAAGAGTATATTATGAAAAAATAATAATATAGTTATTATATGTAAAGTGTGAATGAAATGTCCATTAGACACCCAAATACTGGGCAGTTGAACACAAGAATGCAGAGTTTAGGGGAGAAGTTGGACTAGAGATATAATGGTGAGAGTTTTCAGAATATAGGTGATGTTTAATACCATGAGGATGGTTAAGATTGCTGCTGATTTCTGGAGTGCTGTAAAATTAAGAGATCCAGGAGATGAGGATCGATAAGGACGATAGGCTAAGAAGGTAAGGCTAGTGAGGTAGGAGGCCAAACGAGGAGAGGAGAGTGTCCTAAAACCCAAATTAAGAGGGTATTTCAAGGACGTGAGCAATCAGCATGTCAGATGCTACTCACGGGTCAAATAAGGTGAGGAACAGCAACGTGGAGGTCATTGGAGATCATGATCATATTAAAACAGTTTAATTAGAGTGAAGACTGGTCGCAAAATATTTTAGAGATGATTGGAAGAGAGGAACTGTCGCTGGTGAGTATAGAGAATGCTTTCCAGGAATTTTCCTCTAAAAGAGGGGCAGAGAAATAGTGGGTAGCTGGAGGCAGCTGTAAGGTCAAGAGATTTTTTTTAAATTTAATAAGATGAGAAAAATTACAACATGGTTGTATGCTTCTAGAAATGATCCAATAAAGAGAGAGAAATGGTGGTGCAGGAGCGAGTGGGGAAAATTACTGCCAAAAGGAGCGAGAAGGGCTGGAGCCTAGTGCACAAGTGGAGGAGTTGGCCTTGGATAAGAGGATGGGCAGTTCATCCAGAGTAAAGAGGAGGGAAGACTGAGTGCCTTGGCAGAGATCCAGGTGCATTTGGATTTTTCCTTCTAATTGCCAAAATTTTAGTTGGTTAAGAGGAAGATTAAAAAATTTAAAGCCATGTTGGCACATAACATAAAGGCATAGTAAATATTGTTGTTTTTACTGGGAAAAATCAAAACTGGAAGGGGTCAGCTTCTCAGGTCTTTAATTTTTCAAGATGAAGAGACCAAGGCCAACACGTTAACAAGCTAGTTGTTGCTAGAAATGATTTCATCTCATAATCCTGTGCTTAGCTCATTACATTGGTTACTTAAAAAGGTACCATCCTGGGGCTCCCCTGGTGGTGCAGTGGTTGAGAGTCCGCCTGCCGATGCAGGGGACACGGGTTCGTGCCCCAGTCCTGGAAGATCCCACATGCCGCGGAGCAGCTGGGCTCGTGAGCCATGGCCGCTGAGCCTGCACGTCCGGAGCCTGTGCTCCTCAATGGGAGAGGCCACAGCAGTGAGAGGCCCACATACCGCAAAAGGTACCATCCCCATTGTTAAACATAGTATATTAAATGGAGTATCTGTCTGTGAAAAAAATTTACATCAATAAGCAGTATATACACCAAGTAAGCATATAGTAGTAGGAAATCATGAACTACAGTCTTTTATATTTTTTCACCCAAGCATCACAACAACCATGAGTTATGAATTATTGTTACCAATTTTGCAGATAAGAAAATTGGGATCTCAAAGTATTCAATAGTTAAATAACTTGGCTAAGGTTACACGGCCATAAGTGGCAGAACCAGATCTGAAATCCAGGTTTTCTGACTCAAATCCAATATATTCTATAATATATTTTGTTATTTCTAATAATGAAATCTCAAATCATATTCCGGAGTTATCCAAAAGTTTCTATTATTTTCAATGTCTTCTACTAAGGTAGGGAAATAAATAAGTCAAATGCAATTACAATAAATGTTTCAACACTTTAGGGAGTAGTTTCAGTTGACTGAAGATATCACTCATCCAAAACTCCCTTTTTCCCAATGATAAATGAGATGTGGAAACACAAGAGAGAACTGATGATTAGAAGGCAACAGATGAAAATAAAACTTTGGGGGTGAATTCAGCTTAAAACAAGGTAGTTTAAATGTCATTGATCCTTTGAGGTATGGGAACATTTTTAATATTTCTTAGGCCTTGAGATCATTGGTGGGAAGAACAGCTGGTATTTGAGAGATGTGATTTAAAAGATGGTCCTGACTCATGTTAACTTGCAACCCAATGAGCTGAAACATCCAAATATTTCAGAATCCAAGTTTTTACATTAGTACTGTGCCCGATACCCATGAACCAACTAATGTAAGCAAAAGTGATTTTGAAGCTAGTTTTCTCAGGACTGCAGAAGTAGGAAGTTGACTGGATAACACTGCTCTGCTTCCTCTCAGTTAACCTTGGGACACAGGGTATTATCCCTGGGCCAGTTTATCCCAATCTGGGTGCTAGACTGTTCCTCTGGATCTCTTAGTAGACTTTTTTGTTGTCCTCTGGGTCAGTCAGTTATCTCTCTGAAACTGAGGTTTTGTCATCTCATTGGTAGGAATGCGTCTCTTATCTACTTTCTCATCTTGGACTTCCAGCAGCTTTTCACTGTGGTGAAATGTTTTCATCAAGAAGCAATAACAGGGATTCCCTGGTGGCGCAGTGGTTGAGAGTCCGCCTGCCGATGCACGGGACATGGGTTTGTGCCCCGGTCTGGGAAGATCCCACATGCCGCGGAGCGGCTGGGCCCGTGAGCCATGGCCGCTGAGCCTGCGCGTCTGGAGCCTGTGCTCCGCAACGGGAGAGGCCACACAGTGAAAGGCCCGTGTATTGCAAAAAAAAAAAAAGAAGTGATAACAGTCATGACAATTTATGGAGTATTTACCAGATGGTAGTCATTTTACAGAATACTTTAAAAAATGTGTTTTTATTCATTTTATTCTACCAATGACTTATATTCTACCAATATAAGTACTATTTTCATCCTACTTATTATACACATGAGTAATCTGAGGTTTAGAGAAGTTAAGTAAATTGCCCAGGGTCCTATAGCTGGTAAACATTTCTTATGTAACTCTGGGCATTCTTTCACAGGTAGGAGGACTTAGGGAAAGGCTTGGAACTGTCTTGTTTTTGTGAGAGAGGCCTTGGAGAGAAAGGTGGAAAGTAAAAGGTAACAAGTTGACAATACAGTGTTTCTAGTAGTTGAGAGTCTCCTTCTAGCTCAAAATCTCTATTGTCCTCAGAAAGAGAATTGTTATGGGGCCACCAATAGGGAGATGCACCAAGAAAGTTTCATATGGCCTCATCATCTATAAGCTGAGAATCATGTTCTAATTGAGTGGATGCTTCAAACTCACGTTGGTATTGTAGTCAATGCTTTAATAGAAATGAAGACTAGACAGAAATCAAAAGCCAAGTGATTTGGGTTTTATTAACATGTTACATAGTTTACTTTCCTATCTCCTGAAAGTATCTAGGTAATTCACAGTGACATGAACAGAAATATACTGTTTTTATCCCTTTTCTGTTTCAAACTGAAAACACTGGGTTGGTTTCCCTGAGTCTGCTCACTCAGAGTGGGATCCACTGAGCCTTGCCCTTGGTTCCCATTCATATGTACTGTTACTGGCCTCCTTTGTCCTTCCTTGTTCCTTAGCACTGCAAACCCATCTTAATTTGGTATCACATCTTGGAGTTTCTACCAAGGGATCCTGATCTTTCTGGGATTTTCAGGTTGTTTTCCCTATACTGGTACATTTCAACACTTCATCACTTCATTTTGGCCTTGCCACCCAGCTGTCCAGGGCCATAGTGGGTAGCTCTAATTTCAGTATCTATCTACTCTCCCTTCCTTGACTCTCTTGTTTTGGACACAGGATCATGTTTCATTTATGAAGCCTGATCATTCATTCATTCAATCTTCATTTATTTAAATCAACAAATGTTTTTTTGAGGGCTTTCAAGATGCCAGGCCTTTTGCTGTGTTCTAGGTGTATATTAGTGAATAAAATAGAGAAGTTTATTTCCAGCGTTGAGAAATTCCTTTACTGGTATTTCTTACTGGAAATCTCTGTCTACTATAGTGTTTCAATCAGGTTGAATCTAGATGAAAATATATCCTGGTGCATTTCAAGCATTAATAGAAAATCTTAAGGAATCAAAATTTGTTTGCAAGCACATTTCTATGAAAAGTCAACTAAATGGGAAAGTCAACTAAATAAGAATAAAAGGGAAAGGGAAAGCTAGTTAAATAAATGCACTTTTACGGTCTATTATATTATTTTTCAGGTCTAAATATAAAGAAATGTGCAAATTTTCATAATTGCTTTGGATAGAGTGTGAAACCGAGGGAATTGCCTGAATTCAACTTCCACCACCATCCAGTGGTTATCTCGCATTACATCATTTAAAGTATTTTCTTGTTTTAGGGGCACTTATTTTTCATATGATTAAAAACATACACCCATGTTTGCCTTTTTTTCATTTGCTGGGAAGAGAAATTATGTATATGCTGAAGACAATTTTTTAAAATTCACAGTTCCCCTTTCCTTCAGTCATTGTTTCCTACCGTCATTGTTGGAACCATTGTAGGTTTGTGACAGTGTCTAACTGGACAAGCAATCAGGAGAGAGCATTAATGTGTTAGGCACTTTTTAGGAATTACACTTCTTTGGTTCAAACTGTGAAGTTAAAGTGGATAGACTACATTGAAACTGATGGAATATGCATAATTTTTTGTAAAATGTGTGATGTTTAGGATCTGGAGAAGGTAAGCAAGAGTCCTGTAGTGGTGCTTCTGAAGAGTGAGAAAAAGCTAATAGGAGAGCGTTTGCGGACAGAACATACAAACCTGCCACTAAAACTAAGCAGCTGTAGCTCATTCTTTTTTTTTTTCAAGAACAGATTAATGAGGAAAAATGTCTTAAATATCGTGCTGTTAAAACATGCACGCACACACACACACGCACACACACTAAAATCTCAGAGCCACTTTGGTAAATAATAATTTGATTTTTAAAAGACCCCCAGTCACGGCACTGTGCAATTATAATTTTAATAAGTAACTACAAACTTAATTTCAGAATGAAACTATCCAACTTAATTCTAGTAATCAAGTTAATACATAGGAGATTCATTGAGTATTATCTTTTCCTACATTGTATTAATGGTTTGTGTAAAACTCAGCCACGTAAAATGCAGAATTGCCTCAATACTTTGTGAAAGTATTTCCTTTCTCTCCACAATGGATGTGATGCTGAATGTGGCTCAGCCAACACTCACCTCATTATTTCTGATGACCCAAGGAGTGTGTCATGTGGATGTATCAAATGGATTCAGAAAGGCATTCTGAGAGACTCAGCTTTGTATTATGTGTCCTGGGCTTCCATCGGTTCACCTTTGGACATCATCACTGGGATATAGACATGAGACCCAGCCACCAATGGGCTGTAGGACCAAGGATTTGAATGGGTATGGTACTCAAAGGAAGGGTGAAACTTGGATATGAATGGCTTTGCGCATGCCACCACTTCCAACTGGTCTTGATTGTCAGGACTAGGCACAGGCTGGTTGTCCTAATATGACCTTGAGGATGGCACCTATGACCTTGAGGATGGCGCCAGTGACTCACTTCTAAAGAATAAGTGTGGCACAAGGAATGGGATGACCTTTCCAAGATTTGGTGATACAAAACTTTGGTTTCTGTCTTGGGTTCTCAGCCTCTCTTGCTGTCTCACTTGCTTGCTCTGAGAGAAGCCAGCTGTCAGGTTGTGAGTTGCCTTATGGAGAGGCCCATGTGACACAGAATTGAGAACGGCCTCTGGCAAACAGTCAGTGAGAAAGTGAGGCTTTTTGGTCCAGTAGTCTGTGAGGAACTGAATCCTATCATCAAGCCTGTGAGGGAGCTTGGAAGAAGATATTTTCCCAGCAGTAGGAAACCAGCACACACTCTTTGATACCAGGGCATTACTGCACCACAGTGTCCTCAGAGAAAGATTTATTTGAGGTCTCCTACCATGGGCTACCCAGGCACTGCGCTAGGCAGTAATTAAAAATTCAAAAAAGACAGGTCCTGGGACTTCCCTGATGGCGCAGTGGTTAAGAATCCGCCTGCCAATACAGGTGATACAGGTTCAATCCGTGGTCTGGGAAGATGCCACATGCCACGGAGCAACTAAGCCCGTGTGCCACAACTACGGAGCCTGCACTCTAGAGCCTGCGAGCCACAACTACTGAAGCCCGCGTGCCTAGAGCCCATGCTCCACAACAAGAGAAGCCACCACAATGAGAAGCCCGCGCACCACAACGAAGAATAGCCCCAGCTCACCACAACTAGAGAAAGCCTGTGCGCAGCAACAAAAACCCAACACAGCCAAAAAAAAAAAAAGACAGGTCCTTTCTTCTTCTCCTTCTTCTGATTGTCTTTCTCTCCAAAGCTATTTCCTGCCTGCCTATAGGCATGCTCAGTTCTTAACCCTTCCCTCAACACCCATACTTTCTTAAACTGCTATCCTCTCTCTTTTCAATGCATGATGAGTCCTTAGAACAAAAAAAACTGCCAGTGTGACTTGGACACAGTAATAAATGGAATAGTACATGAGGTGGGGTCAGAGGAGATTATTAAAATTCATATAGAGCATTATAGATCATGGTACAAAACTTGGTTTTATACCAAGTACAATGAGAAGACAGCATCGTTAGTGGTAACCAAATGGCAGTTTTATCCATTAGGTACTACAGCCTTAGTAGTAGTTGCCATAGACTAGTATATGAGCTTGTCAATAGCTTTTTTAACATCTGGAAAAAAATTCATAAAAATTCTAAAAACCTTTCAAAAAAATTTTAGAGAAGCTATATTTAACATGTGACATGGGTGTATTTTTATATGTTTGAAATTATATGGGGTGGGAGCCTCTAAACTTTAGAAAGGTCTCATAGTAGCTGTGGACCTGTTTGCAAATATCTAGACAGAGCATACTGTCTCAGGGGACAAGAATGACTCAAAAGGTGAATAATATCCATGTATATAAGTAGCTGTAAATAATACCCTCTAGACCTCTGAGACAGTAAAAATGCATGCATACATAATAGTGGATATTAAATATTACACATTATATATTTCAGGCAGCAGTTATTTTTTAATTTCTATATAAGATGTATGGAATCAAGACTTCAGCTATAATATATACATCACTAATATATAATCCTGCCCATTGAGTAAGGATCAAGTTTATTTTCAAAGTCCTAACAAGATGTATCTAGCAGTTCTTAAAACTAGACCCCATGAATACTTACTTGATATTTTCCTTGACAAGTATCTGAGCATTTATTTCCTAGCTGACTTGCAGACTGGATACTTTTTCCCTTTGTTAATTTTTCTATCGTGTTTATTAGACACCTACAAAAACACACACTCATGCACAAACAAACACAAACATACATACAAAAACACAATTAGGCATCAGGCATCTCACATTGCCAAAGAAAATTGAAGTGAGATTTTTGCTTTTTCTTTATGTTCCAATATAACCTGGAACCCTGCCAGCCACATCAGAATTGGATACATCTGTGAAATTAATTTGAAATTCACTAAGTTTAATTTGCTTGCCTCTACATCAGCCATGGCGTCCTTCCAAATTTATTTCTCCAAGTTTAGGCTTTAATTTTATTCTGAGATCCTTCTCCTGAGTATATTTTGGTCCCTTTCACTAGAGAACTGTCCATTTTAACCATTTATATTTCCTGTCTTCCCATTATTTGAGTTAGTAGTTTGTGTCTCAGACTAAGCCTTAATATAGGAACAGTGTTTTTTAGCTAAAGGAAGTAATTCCCAAGTCATTAAAAAAACTTTAGTTGCTGGTTTTTACAAATGTTCACCCTGATTTGGAAGTTGTACATGGCAGGGAAGATGATGAAGGGTGAGAAAAAACCCAAAGCAGCCTTTTTTAGTCTTTTTACCTCAGAAGAACCTTTGAAATAATTTTCAGGTCTCAGGGAATCCCTGTATAAAATTATTATATCTACAGCTCTCAGTACATTAGTTGGATCAGTGAGTTGTAGATATAGTAATCCAATAATAACCCTCAGCACTCTTTTGAGTGTAGAAAGATATATTTCTGTAGATAAGTTTATTTGACGAACTTTTGAGATATTCTTTTTGTATGGTTCTTCCTTCTCATACTCTTATACTAGTCAGTAATGAAGGTGCAGTAAACATCAGTTCTTTTGGTTTTTAAATTCTTGCTTGATTTTTTTTTTTTTTTTTGTGGTACGCGGGCCTCTCACTGTTGTGGCCTCTCCCGTTGCGGAGCGCAGGCTCTGGACGCGCAGGCTCAGCGGCCATGGCTCACGGGCCCAGCCGCTCCGCGGCACGTGGGATCTTCGCGGACCGGGGCACGAACCCATGTCCCCTGCATCGGCAGGCAGACTCTCAACCACTGTGCCACCAGGGAAGCCCTTGATTTTTTTTTAAACCTCATCCCAGTAGGTTTGAAAGTCTTATCACCAGCCAGTTGCTGAGGAGCTATTGTATATGGTAGATGACATGTACAAGAGTAGTTTTACTCCCTACTTGAAACTGAAAATATCTTTGTAGCCAAACTTTCTTTAAAAAAGCTCTAGTAGGTAAGCTTAGCTCACCTTTTTTGAAGTTTTTTTTTTCTTTCCTTTTAACAATTTTTTTAAAAACTCATATTCACTTGAATATTACATGCTGGCATTATTAGGTTCTTAACAATTGTGTTACCTTTACTCTTCTGGGCAGTTCATACTACCACTAAATAACTTGGCTCCTGAGCCTTTGCACTGGAAAAAATTATCTATATCTCTATATACCTATAGATGATTTCTTTAAACAAAAGCATTGGTATTTAATTGCAATGCCAAATGTCGTGTGTGTGTGTGTGTGTGTGTGTGTGTGTGTGTGTGTGTGTTTGTTTCACTAGTGCAGTGAAATGACTCAGAAGATTATAATTCTTCATCAGTAGACATATCAGACTTGTTTATGAACCAAAGACTAGAATCCTCTTCCATCTTATATCTGCCTTAAAAACTTACCACATTATATCATCAGATGTGTTTTTAAACACAAACATTAATAATATATAAAATATAAGGGCCTAAAAAACTAAATGAGAAAATCACCCAAAGTGTAAAAACTTCATAACAAAATTGAGTCAGCATTTGCACAGTTCGTATTTTGCAATATTCACAGCAATAGCAAAATGGCAGGGTGTGGCTAAGCCATGGCATGGGAAAATTCCTTCCTTAAGATAGAAATTTCTCATAAGTCAGTTGGTGACACACGATGGGCAATGGGGCGAGGTAAGCTGACACCATCAGCCTTGTGTCCTCTTTGCACTTTTGTGCAATAAAGTGTTCACCAATTATCAACGACCTCGTTTATCCGACATCAAAGACTGAAAATTGACTCAAGCAGATAAACACTATCCTACTGGACCTTCTCATACAGGATTGGAAGACGTTTATCACGAACCGAATAGGGCCATTCAGCCACTACTTACCTCTGCAAGCACTAACATTGAGTGGCCCATTACGTTGAAAAGATAATGTGTTCTTTTTCCCATCACAATCTGTTGTAGAACCCCTAACCACAAATCTGAGATCCCTAAGATACCACAGAGTCCTTCTGAGAAACACTGTCTTACAGTTAAACAGTCCCACCTCTCCCTCCCTACTTTGACCAAGAAGTCAAAGATTCTTTTGTGTATCTGCTGAAGACACAGTACAGCATTTCTCTTGTGATCTAGAGCTTGGCTTATCACTCCTTAAGCATGTGTGTGAGAAGACATGAGTGTGGCAGATGTGGAGATGTGCTACTCAGTTCTTTCAAGAAAGGACTCCCAGACCAGCTGCAAAGGGTGTGATTAGCTGGCAGTCTGCAGCTCTGTGCTTCTTCCTCATGCACCTCAGCCTCTGAGCCAAGGTCTTGATACTCTCAGGTCAGTCCCTGGCCAGTGACCAAGCAGGGTGGTGGAATGAGAGCCTGACCATTTCCACCTGATGCCTGGTTCCTCCAATGAGCAATCTTTGTTCCAGAGTTCTCCTTTGGGCTAGCAGAGACTTGTGAGATCTGTATCACAGTCTAATGGCTCCCCCTGTCCAATCCAGCTTCCTTCCTTTTCTTTTTATAGGATTTAGTCTCTAAGAAACCGCTTACATTCCAAAGTCCATCTCAGCCTTTCCCTCCTGGAGAATCCAACATAGCACAGTTGGTACCAGGAGTGGCTGAAAAAGCAGGTGTGTAAAATGGCACTTTGGAAATGGACCACTCACTGACTGGCTGGTAATGAGGATCCTATCCCTCACAGATAGCCCCTAGTACAAGGTAGTTACCCAGTTGTTAAAATGTTCACCCATGGGGAGCTGGGATGTTGAGATGGGATGAGACGTACTGTCCAGGGCAGTAGATCAGGGTTTGACATGTACCAAGAAATAATAAAGATCAAGACAATGGAATTGGATGGTTATTACTAAGTTGCATTGAAAATCTTTGCCAACTTATAAAGAAGCCTTCGTCTTACGCAGAAAAAGCTGGCAGTCAAGTACAAGATTTGATAGAGTGGTTGAACTCCAAAGATGAATGAATGTTCAAATGAGGCAGACCTGCTATGTCAAAGTCAAGACAAGTTGGGAAAACCTAGGACCCTGACACATAGGTTGGGGACATTTGGCCTGAAGATTTGATTTCTCAGACTTATCTGCTCTTCCAGCCTTTAAGAAGTTACCCAACTCCTCCCCTTAAGAGCTAGCACCTGCCCCCCCCCAGCTCGTGCCAGACTAGAAGACTAGACAGTAAGTATTCCACTGCAGAAGCTGCTCCCACTGCTTTCCTGATTCCAGGTTCTTAACCAGGGTTAAGGAGCAGTATAACTCAGCCAGGGATGAAATGCATTACATAAGGGAAAACAGGGCTACACTCCAAAGGAGCTATAAGACCAGCCATCATGGACCAGCTGGGGCTGGGGTGAGTCCTTTCTTTCTTTCTTTTTTTTTTAAATAAAACTAGTAACATTTTAAAAAAAGAATTACAAACTAAATTATAAGTAGTGTTAATAGCAAGAACACTCAAGGACAAAAGGTGGGAGAAGAGAGACAAAATCATAAAAGGAAAAAAATACTTATTAAAATATTCACATTACAAACCACAAGGTATGCATGGCAAACGCCCACTCCCACTTAAAAACTACTATAACCTGAAATATATATATAATTGTTCTTCCTTCTTTCAAAGAGATATTTTTTCCCAGTGCCCCCATACAGTCACAGCCCTGAGTATGTGCTGGAGGAGGCTGAGGGTCTTGAACAAAGGAGTTCAAACATAAGATTGATTATTGGAGAGTTTATTGGTTTGGGGACACTTGTTTGGGGTACAGGATTGAACCCCCTGACAAGGACCCCAGGGGGTGGTGCACACTTGTGGCTAGGATGGCTCCTACAGCCTAGATAAGGCAATGGTTTATACTGAGTGAGGTTGAAATACTTAACATTGCCTAGTAAAATAACTAGAGAAAGGAATTAAAAGGCTGAGTGAAGTAAACAAGCTGGAATAGGCATATTATGTGAGGCAAGAAGAATCAGCAGAGGATTATGTTCCATAGGTGGGTCCCCAAATCAGAGTTTCACCTAGGCAGTCAGGAATTCACTGGTGAGAAGGACATCGGCATCACCATGGAGCCCAGTGTTGGCTGTCTTCTGTGGACCAGAGCTGAAGGTAGAAGAGACTGTCGTTGACATTGGCTCACTAATAGCAGTGGGGATAATTGGGATCCAGTGTAATAGAGGCCAGGAAATAGATCTTAACACCAAATGCCAGGAGATCATTATTCCCCTGAGAACCGATAAGATCAAGTGGCTCTCAAGGGAGTTTAACCCACAAAGAACTATGAAGATGGCTAAGAAAACATTATGTTTTGCCATGGGAAAATAGATGGATTGCCTACACAATCAAAAGAAAACAAGAATTAATGATCAGAAGTCTGAGGTCTGATGCCCAAATAAAGTCACATTCCCTTGTCCAGTTTCCAGACCTGAGCCAGTTTGCAGAGTAGGTTCCACTGATTCAAGAGGTGTGGGGTCCTCACAGGGAAGGACTCTATTATATACTGTAATGGTTCCCCTGTCCTTTCCCAAAAGAGCCAACAGACTACTTGAGTGGCTAAATATTGGAGAAGGGGTAATAAACATATAGAGGCCTATTGGACATAGGATGGACACCGATATCTAGTGACCTGATGCTTCACAATGCCTCCTCCATTAGATTGGGGCATATGGGAGGTAGGTAATAAAAAGTGTCCTGGCCCCAGCCAAAACAATCTTGAGAAAGAAGAACAAAAGTGGAGGAATCATGCTCCCTGACTTCAGACTACACTGCAAAGCTACAGTAATCAAAACATTGTGGTACTGGCATAAAAACAGACACATAGATCAGTGGAACAGAACAGAGAACCCAGAAGTAAACCCACGCATCTATGGTCAACTATTCTATGACAAGGGAGGCAAGAATATACTACAGAGAAAAGACAGTCTCTTCAATAAGTGGTGCTGGGAAACGTGGACAGCTACATGTAAAAGAATGAAATTAGAACATTCTCTAACACTGTATACAGAAATAAACTCAAAATGGATTAAAGACCTAAGTGTAAGACTGGAAACTGTAAAACTTCCAGAAGAAAACATAGGCAGAGCACTGTTTGAAATAAATCATAGCAGTATATATTTTTGATCTGTCTCCAAAAGCAAAGGAATAAAAGCAAAAAAATGGACAGGAGAACTGAATAGACATTTTTCCAAAGAGGACATGCAAATGGCTGAGAGGCACATGCAAAAATGCTCAACATCACTAATCATCAGGGAAATGCAAATCAAGACCACAATGAGCTATCACCTCACACCTGTCAGAATGACTATCATCGAAAAGAACACAAACAACAAATGTTGGCGAGGGTGTGGAGAAAAGGGAGCCCTCCTACTCTGTTGGTGGGAATGTAAATTGGCGCAGCCACTGTGGAAAACAGTATGGAGGTTTCTCAAAAAACTAAGAATAGAACTACCATATGACACAGCAAGTCCACTCCTGGGTATATATCTGAAAAAAATGAAAACACTAATTCAAAAAAATACATGTACTCCAATGTTCATAGTGGCAAAATTTAAAATTGCCAGTGTATGTAAACAGCCTAAGTGTCCATCAACAGATGAAGGGATAAAGCAGATGTGATATGCATACACACACACACACACACACACACACACACACACACACACACACAATGGAATACTTCTCAGCCATAAAAAAGAAATTTTGCCATTTGCAACAACATGGGTGGACTTGGAGGGCATTATGCTAAGTGAACTAAATCAGACAGAGAAAGATAAATACTCTATGGTATCACTTGTATGTGGAATCTAAAAAATAAAACAACTAGTGAATGTAACAAAAAAGAAACAGACTCACAGATACAGAGAACAAACTAGTGGTTACCAGTGGGGAGCAGGAAGGGGAAGGGGCAGTATAGGGTAGGGGATTAAGAGGTACAACTATAGAATATTATGTATTAAATAAGCTACAGGGGTATATTGTATAGCATAGGGACTATAGCCAAGATTTTATAATAACCAAAAAGGGAGTATAACCTTTAAAAATTGTGAATCACTATATTGTACACCTGTAACTTACACATCAACTATAATTCAATAAAAAAGGAATATTACAACAAAAAAAGAAAAAAGGGTCTTAGCCACATGCTAGCTCTGGTTGGTCTACTAGGTCTGCAGACACACTCAGTGATCATTTCCCCATTCCCTCAATGTATTTTTGGGATTGGCACACTTGGCTTTTGGAATAACTCCCACATTGCATCCGGGTCCTGTGAGATAAGAGCTGTGACAGTGGGGAAGGTCAAGTGGAAGCTTTTGAAACTGCCCCATTATACCTTGCCTTGGTCAGGACAGTCAATCAAAAACAGTATCACCACTACCAAATGTAAGGTAGATAGCTAGGGGGAAGCAGCCACAAGGCACAGGGATATTAGCTCGGTGCTTTGTGACAGCCTGGAGGGGTGGGATAGAGAGAGTGGGAGGGAGGGAGACGCAAGAGGGAAGACATATGGGAACATATGTATACGTATAACTGATTCACTTTGTTATAAAGCAGAAACTAACACACCATTGTAAAGCAATTATACCCCAATAAAGATGTTTAAAAAAACAAACAAAAAAAAAACACAACAGTATCACATCCTGAGAGCAGACATTGGAGATGAATGCTACTCTTAAAAATCTAAATGTCTCAGTGATATTTTTTGTCATATCTACGTTTTAATCCCATTTGCCCATGTAAAAACCAGATGGATCCTGGAAAATGACTATAGACAACCACAAAATAAACCAACTTGTAGTTTTGATCATAGCTGCTGTACATTATGTGGTTTTACTGCTATGACAAATTAATAAGGACTCTGGTACATAATACAGAGCCATTGATTTGGCAAATGTATTTTCTCTCGTATTTAAATCAGAAAAGAGGATCAGAAACAGTTCCCCTTCACATGGCATAAAAACTATTTCATTTACTGCTTTGCTCCAAGACAAAGCTCTCTCACTCTCTTGCCATGTTATAATCAGAACTCTGGACTCCATGGGCATCCTGCAGAGCATGACATTGGTCCATCACATGGATGGCATTATGTTGATTAGGCAGAATGAGCGAGAGGGGGCCAGTATGCTGGCGACCTCAGAAGGAGACACGCACTCCAGAGCGTGGGAGATACTTGCGACACCGAAGGCCCGCCCATTCACTGAAGATTTTAGGGGTCCAGGGGCTAAGGGTGTCCTGGGTCATCTCCTTCCAAGTAAATTGCTGCATATCTTCTACCACGAAGGCAGCACAATGCCTAGTCGGCTACCTCAGGATCTGGGGGCAACCAAATCTGCATCTAGGAATACTGCTCTGAGCCTTCGAGTGAGTGAGAAGAAAGGCTGCCTATTTTGAATGAGGCCTAGAGCAAGAAAGGACTCTGTGGCAGGTCCAGGTTGAAGCCACTTGGGTCGCAGCCCTTTGGGTGGGGCAGAGAGCACATGGGGTGAGTAAGGGAGACAAGGCAGGAGAGGCAGTGAATGGGCCAAAAGTCGGAGGTTAGAGCCTTTAGTGGTCTTCTAAAGAATACATTCATTCTGTAGTAGGCAATAGGGAGCCATTAATTTTTAGTTTTGTTTTGTAAAAGAATAACTTAGCTATAGACGTTTCTATAGGAAACTTGATAAGGTCGCATGTACACAATGGACTAAAGGATGTCGGGTGCTCTCAGGAAGATAATTTAGCCTTTTATGTTTCCTTGTTCCTCCCCATCTCACCTCAGATATGCTCATCCAAAACATTTGTCAAATTGAGGGCTTGGAAGAAGAGGAGCGAGGATAGGATTGTGTACACAACCCTTTCCATTTTGTCCCTGCTAGATTCTCATTTTTTCTAAGAGCTAATTTCTGAGAGCCAATTTTTTTCTCAGTTGTTAGTTTGCCACGGAGTGGCATCCCCTGCTCCAGAAGACTGGGAAGTCATTTCTATCAATGCCTTTGTTACTACACAGATCCAATACGGTCAAATTGCAAGTCTCTGGGAAATTATTACAATGAGCTTTTACCTGTATATTTTAAGTACTACGTTGCCTGTAAAGGACTCTTGAGTTCCTTAGAGAATAACGTTAGTATTTATTTTTTGCAGCTCTTTTAGAACCTCTTAAAATTGTTTGACTTCCAACAGACTGGAACTATTTCTAACAGGAAAGTAGTTAAATTGTTTCTAGACATAAAACAATGGAACATTTGTAGTAATCAAGATAATCAAAGCAAATGAGGTCTTTTAATACAAAATTTTGCTTCCATGATCAGGATAATGGAATTAATCCAATAGTTCACTCGCAATAATAAATATTTGTGGAATTAATATATTAGTCATATAATTCATGTTAGAAAACAGTAACACAGTTTGCAAAATATGCCTTAATTGAGGCCGAGAGAGTGAGAGAGAGAAATTACACTTAGCTCTCCAGACTCTCCCTTGTCGTTTAGTGAAATCTTGTATCAAACAATATATAAATATAGGATTAGAGGTGACTTTGTAGGTTGGAGCTTCTTGCATTTTTCTTAAATGTAGGTAGAGTCAGGAATTGCCTTTCAGGTTTCAGTGTTTCTCCTGAGTAAGGTCAAGTTAGTCCTTGCATAAGAGCTCCCTCCACTGGAGTCTGAGCTTTAAATATCTTTTTGCCTACTATTTACTTTCCTTCAAGATGCTCCCCTTCCTGCACCCCACCTAGTGCTGGCAGATTGAAGCAACACAACACTGAATAACGTCGCTCAGGAAAGCTGCATGTAAGCCCATTGATCAATACAAGGAGGCTGAACTGGAGAGAAAAAGAAAACCTCATACAGCTCTTCCTGTCATTCTCGAGTCACACTGGCTGCACAGAATATGTTTGTGGAAGCCTAGAGCATAAACTGACTGTTATCACATGCCTTCAAGGTCTCAGCCCGGTTTTTCATCAAATGCACTTTTTCATGAATTATTGCTTTCAAGGAAAAGTTGGAGATTTACATCCTCAAAGCTCTACCCCAGTGTCGCTCTGCTTTCTTTAAGAAAGCTGACAAATTTGGGCTGTATTTCTAAAAAATGAAAACTTACTATATTTAATATTGTTTTATGGCATTTGGGTTAATCAAATATTCTAGTTAATCCTGAGCGACCCCTTTTGTCATACTTGGATTGCATATTTTCAATGGATTGGAATAAAATAAGACCAGGCAATTAACACAAACTATATAGATCATGTTCAACCATTCTTATGAGGTCTAGGGTTCACCATTATGAATATTTATTACTAGCTGTGTAACCTTTATTGAGTTACGTAAGCATTTTGAAAATGTTTCTTTATCTAAAAATGGGGCTGTTAACACTTTACCTACCTCAAACGTTTGTACCAAACAATAAATGAAATAATGAGCGTGACAGTGCTTTGTAAATCATGAAACCTATTATAGGACATAAGGCTATGAGATAGATGTTTTCAGAGTGACTGCCTGAACTTTGTAATAAAATCTGTGAATGAACGTCATATGTGGAATTAATATCCTTTCTATAGAAACATACTACATGCCATAGAATATACAAATACTGTACTGGTTAATAGAGCTGGCTAACCACATAATATTTGCAGTCTCCAATTGCAATAGTGAGCATTATCTTTTCACACAATAGACACACACTAATGATTTTTTTCAACTGATGTTATTTTTCTAAACTCAGTTCTTTTCCATTTGAAAAGAAACGGAAAAAATGAAATTTCACCTTGCAGGGTTTATTGTGGTTTACTTTTTTGAGTGAGCAAATGTTTCTAATTCATCATAGTTTGATAGGGTCAGTGAAATTTGAGTATCTTTGCATAAATTACACTGTCAGAGTCAACATAAGCTAATTGATGCATACAGTCCTCCGAAAATAAATTGGATTGTGTGATTCCCACTGCTGCATGAATGTGTGTACATACTCATTTAAATTATCTACTCCCCACCATGTTTCTCCTTTCCGCATGTCACAAATCCAATCACATCAGTAGGAGCTCAACAAATCTTGGCTGTCATTATACTTACATATGATAGAAATACCAGGGTCCCTAGAAGAAGGTTGAAATTAAATATTAGAATTTTTCAAACATTGAAAAAATCAGTCGCCTAGTATGTGGGCTACCAAAGTATACTTCAGATATTTTTTTATAGAGTGAATACTTCTTATCAACTGGAAATCATTATATAATTTGCTCAATAAATGTTTGCTGATGACTCTGATATTGAATTTTCTCAGAATTGATTTATTTTCTTATGACCAAAGAAGGTGAGAACCAAACAATCTCTCCTTAAAGGTTCAAATTTCATTATATTTATGTACTTATGACAGCTGCATCTCATTACCTCCATCTTTTCTTTCTTTCCTTGTCTTTCCTGGTAGAGTTAAGGGCTTCCTTCTCAGTGTTCAAATAATTCTTTGTATATTCCACAACACACGGATTTTTTTTTTTTTTTTTACTTCTTTTTCAAGGAGAGTCTGACTCCTTGAAGATATTTTTTATATTTTTAGTACCTAGCACAGTGCCTGGTATCACCACCATAAAGCATCTCAATATACTATTGTATAATGAGAGAGTAACAAAAGAAAATACTTTGATTCTCATGCTGCCTTGTTAAGGTCCTTGAGATGTGACAAGGTGGTATTCTCGAGAAAATATTCTTAAACACAGGGGCAACTGCTTGCTTGATTTAACAATTTGCCTATAAAGCCCACTAAAAAAATCTGAACTTCCCAGAGGATAAAAGTGAATATAATTTTTTGTTGTTGTTTAGGGCTGGAACATTTGAAGTGAGCAACTCCTTGCACTTTGTTCATACATAAGGAAAAGTGAAAATTCTGAAAAGACATCTGTATTGTAAATCAAAATACATTGCTGAAATCAATTCTGAGTTGACATTCTGCTTGCAAATATTCTTTTGAGATTGGTTCTTGTAAATCTCTTTCCCATCTGGTTTTTATGTCTGCTCTGGGACTTGTATGCACAGAGTTGTCTAGGATCTGCTCAGAATGTTGAAATAAAGTAAGTGGTTTTTAATAAAAAGTTAGCCGGGAGGGGAAGATACCTTCTTGGTCATACCTAAACTGTGTATATATCTTTTTTTTTTTTTTTTTGCGGTACACGGGCCTCTCACTGTTGCCGCCTCTCCTGTTGCGGAGCACAGGCTCCGGACGCGCAGGCTCAGCGGCCATGGCTCACGGGCCCAGCCGCTCCGCGGCATGTGGGATCTTCCCGGACCGGGGCACGAACCCGCGTCCCCTGCATCGGCAGGCGGACTCTCAACCACTGCTTCACCAGGGAAGCCCTAAACTGCGTATATATCTTGTAGTTCTGCTTAACTTTTGGAAACTTTGGGACATGTTTTCTTAGAGAAAGAAAACTTATTTGAAGTCATGAAATAATCCTACCCTGCAAATTATATCTTTACAAAGAACATTTTCTGGAAGGATAATTTTTATTTTTAAGCACAGGAAGAGTGAGCAGCAGAGAAGAGTTGGTGATTGCAATTTCCTGTCTTACCATAATTGCACTATTTCCATTAAATTAATGATGGAGGAGAACAATTGTTTACAGAAAAGTTTCTTTCCTTGTTGAAACTTAGCTAATTTAGGAATGTTTACTACTTCCTAAAAGACAAATTCAATGATGACAAAGGAAAACAAATCAATCTGAGATGTGTCATGATTTTAAAAAGCCAATGATTATAATTTAACATCTAGAATTGATATTCCTCCTTGAGTTTTATGACGAAGTGGTGTTGTGAGTGGACTCTTCCAAGTGAGAACATGATCACCACCATCATCACATAACATTTACTCAACTCCAGTCTTCAATTGCAAGTTGATGGTTAATCTTTATGCAGCAACGCATCTTGGATTTATACAAGGAAAAAGAGACGTCATCCTACTCCTTAGAAGTATGAAGTTGTGTGTGTGTCAGGGCATCCCAGAGGCAGTTGGGAAGAAGAGAAAGCACTGAGGAAGCTGTACACAACCTTGAATATCCTCTCCAGTGGGGAAATAGCTAAACAAAGCTACCAGAGCTAGGAGCTTTCTCTTTGAGTATAAGGATAAGGCTACTGACATCAATTTGGTCATTTTGTGGTGGGGTTGAGGGGTGGTGCTTTTTCACTCAAGCAATACAAAGTAAGAAATCCTAGAAGAAATAAAGAGAATGAAACATTTCCCGTTATAGACCTTTGAGGACCATTGTTGTATCCATTGGAGGTGTGAGAGAAGGATATTAAAGTGAAACTCAGCATCTTCTTTCCAGTGGAATCCCCTCATACTTGCGTTTAATGTCCAACCCCCTCTCTGCTCAAATCTCATAGCAACAACAAATCCTGTCATGTATTAAGACTTTAGTCTTAATTTTAAAACAAAATGGGATAAACCATTAGCAAAGTGAAATATTTTAAAATTCTCTACTGAGCCCTTATTTACCATTAGGGATTTCACAGTTATCTTCAAAATAGAATGACTTTCATGCCTTGACATCTAATTTTAGAGTTCTCTTCTTTCTTTAGTGTAGGTCAGTCATTTTCAGACTTTGATATCAATAAGAAAGATTTTTCAATGGAAATTTTGTCTACATATGGTTTTTTACTTGTTGCCTTAAGATGCTCATTGTAACTCTCCATGTTACACTTTCCCAGGCCTCTATATTCTAGAAGCAGGTTAATATCTGCTTCTGTGCTGGTCTTCAGGAGGGATTTTATGGCTGTTATCCAATGTGAGACCGTGCTCCTGTGTAACTTTACAGTCCACTCCCATTTACTTACTACCTGTGCGTAACAAATACTAGCTTGTCCCAAGCTCAAGAGTAAGCCCAGCGTGCAGTGGACACTTCCTTCATAAGCCTAAAGACAGCAGTATCACTACACACATCATATTCTTTACAATAAGGGTGCAAAAATATCAGTTACACTTAGACTCTACAAAGCATACCTGTTAGCTTCTAAATACTTACAATGTCCTAATTTCCAACATTACACAGTATCAAACTGAATGACAATGTAGGGCTTTCATTCCTAATTTCTAACCACTTCATCCAGATATCGTGTGAAGTAAGTATGTTTCCTGGTGGTTACTGCTGCATTCTAATTCCCCCTTATTCGTTAATCTGCCTTCAACTTTGGACTTTATTCACCTTGCCTTTCTCCTATGATTCCATCCACTATGTCACATGGAACTTTCTTTAACTTTCTCTTGTCCATCATTAGATGGACATTGCCCAATAATCTCTAAATATGGTGACACCTGCTATGAAGTAGAAACGTTTCTTGGTATCAGTCACGTTACCATTATCTGATATAGTGAGAGTGCTCGTGAATTTGTGCTACAGTGGGTGAATGATTGAATGTTTGTATGTGCGTATGTGTGGTGTGAAGACACAGTATGCAGTAGTGTGCCTCTATTGGCTTAATTAATGATGTTCTAGAACAGATTCTGCGTCTGTCTCAGGAGTTGTTTGAGATGGAGTTTGTACAAACAAGTCATTTTAATGCCAGCCACTTTCTCTTTCTATTACACCGTGACATAGCCCCATTACTATGGCTATAAAGACAATAAATGCTAACTTAATATAGATCATGTCACTTCTGAAGTGGTCCCTATCCAAGATAATTGAAACCTCTCTGGCCCATTGGGAAGAACCTTCATGTAGTATAAGTGGTGTCAATGGTTTACCACTTTTCAGAAACTGATTTATTTAAATACATTTTATAGAACAGAAACACATCCTCAAGTAAGTTGATGTAAAGAGCTGCTTGTAAACTGGATCCTTTTTTCCTTCCTAAACACCTGAATAAATAGGGAAATATTCTGCCCTGCTGAGCCTCAAACATCTGGGTTAAATGTGTAGGTTGGTGAGAGGCACTGAAAGGTATGCACTGGGGTGCTTCTTTTGTTCAACAGTCAGCTTCAAAGGATGAAGACTGGCATCCAGTGAGTGATCCAGCTATCACAGTATTTATTTTGAGACAAACAGAATAATGGTGTGGAAAGGAGCAAAAGGGAGAATTTACGGGTGTCTCATCAGACATATAGACAAACACCAAGAAAAACCACGTAAGTACAGGGCAAGTTTTTATGCAGACTTATTTTACCAGATGTCATTGCTTCTAACAAGATTCTATTGGTGAAGATGCAAAGGATATTTTTTCTTCCTAGATTGATCTGTATATCATGAAAAAATAGAGCCCAGACAATCTCTGTAATGACTTCTGGAGAGACTCATTTGTCTCATGTCACAGAGCTTGGTTCCTTGTGAGAGAAACAGAGGTGAGGAAAGGAGAGGAGAAGGGAGGGGAAGAAATCCCGTGATTTTCTCCATCATCACAGCCTATTGAAGTGCTTAGGACTTTCTTTTGTGTGAAGGCTTTTAGGACATTAGTGAAATACATGTGAAAAGCTAAGAACAGACACTCAATATATAGCAATCTGAATTCTAAGAGGTCTGCATGCGATGTGTGTGCACACCTGCGCTCACGTGTGTGCATATGAATGACAGTGTGTGCATATAGCTACCATCCTATGGATTTTAGAGCGCTTAAGATGAAAGGGAAAAAGTTTTTATTTACCTGTTTCATGCACAAAGACAGATATTCTTTGTAGGTTTAGTAAATTTAGTAAGTTAGATTTTTTTAGAGCTTTAAGAATCATGTTAAGAATTTTACGTACGGTATCTTTAAATTGTTAAGTAGGGCTGTGAAATAATCAGATATTTATTTTAATACCATACCCTGCTGAGTAGAAAATAGATTGGAAAAGGATAAAAGTCAGTGAAGAGGAAGTGTTGGGAAGTTCTTTGGTGACGGTGGTTGGCTTGATCTTAGGTGATAGGATTGGGAATTTTGAGAAGGGAGCAGTTGTGAGATGTAGTTAAGAGGTGGAATGGACGGGACTCAGAGATGGGTTGGATATGGGGCTAAGGGACAGGAAGGTGCCAAGCACAGTTCCCACATTTCTGGCATAAGTAACTGGATGAATGGTGTTGAGTAATGGAGAAAAGCATATTTGAAATTTGGGTGGGTGTTTAGGAAGAAAAGTTCTGACTGGAGCACATTCAATTTGCGCTACTGGTGAGACAGTCAAGTGGAGATTTAGAAGGAATAGTTGGTTGCATTTGTCTAGAAGAGGTCTTGGAAGGAAACACAAAGTCTAAATGTAAGAAGTCGTAAGAATGGATGAGATGATAAATGAAAGTGAAGTAAGACACAAGTAAGAATTGATCATGAATGGAAGTGAAGACACAAAGAGGGCCAAGACTAAACTTTCATGAATGTCAACATTTAAAAGGTACAGTGAGTGTGAGAAGTTTCCAAAGGAGACTGAAATGGAGTGGGAAGGTAGGAGGCAAATCAAGAGGGCTTATAATTGTGGAATCCAAGGGAAGAGAATATTTCTAGCAGGAAGGAGCCGATGATAAATGGTCTAAGATAAGGCTTGGAAAATGTACGTTGGGTTTACCAACGTGGAGGGAGGTGATTTGTGACCTAAGCAAGAGCAGGTGTAGTTGAGTGGTGGGAACAGATGCCAGAATTACCACCTGACAGGAAATATGACATGTGGACGTGAATGCTGCCTGCAAAGACATTCTTTGGATAAAAGTTGTTAGAAGGAAAGAGGTGGTTCAGTAGCTTGAGAGGCATGGATGATTCAAGGAGTTGTTTTTCATTTTTTTCTACTGTTGTTATGCTGTTTATTGTTTGTTTTTTTAGTGGGAGAGACTGTAACACTTCTGAGTGCTAAGGCAAGTGTCCAGGAGGTAGCAAGAATTTGATGATGTTACCAAAGTGTGGAGAAAGCACAGAAGCAGCTGGGCAGAGACATAGATGCCAGAGGCAGAACAGAAAGCTCCAAGGCAACACACACACACACACACACACACACACACACACACACACACACACACACGATTTCTAAGAAAAGAGTATCCGGTAAGAAGCGTCCCGCAGGACACATGGTTCATAGTAATAGTTACCGAATGTGCCCGGGCCATGCTAATTTATTTGTTTACATCAGCTCAGTCCCCACACCACATTAGAATGGAAGCTCCATGGGGCCAGGATTTTTCTACACTTTGCTTTTTGTTGTGTTTCTGGTGCCTAGAACTGTGCTTGGCACATAGCACACCCTCCGTAAATATTTGTTGAATAACTGAATGAGTTAGATTTTGTTGCTCCAACTGTGTAGGTGGGAAGACTGAGCATCAGAGAGCTTAGCGTGCCCAGTCACAAAGGCAGCAAGTAAGAGCATCTGGATCTGTACCTAAACAAGGGTCTTGATTAACGTGCAAAGTTGCCTCGCTTTTAAAAATCATATTAGATGAAGCAGATATTTTTAAAAAATTCTTGTGTCCTCACATGCTACCTCTATCGTGCCAAGAGATTTTCAGATATTAGAATCAAGCTTATCAGAGTTTTAAGAAACTATTGACATTAATGTCTGTCCAACATTAGTTGGATTACCTATGAAGAGAAGGCATTACCGAGCTATCCAGGCTCTTATTTCAAAAGCAACCAGCAAGTATAAGCCCTGCCTCTTTTCTCTTCAAATGACGTACCATGCTACATTCAGGCATCCCTTTGATTGCCACATTCTCTCTTGTGCTCAACTGTGGATGTAATTTCTTCTTTCTCCTTTCTCATCCGGGCCTTCAAGATACCTTCATCTACCTCTGTTAACTTGTACCTGTAATAATCATTGTCTTTCTTTTTTCTTTTCTCTTTCCACCTCTCCCTCAAGTACTAAATCCCAGCCTTCATCCAGCTTTTCAAAGAAGCTAACATCTCATAAAATTGTAAGGTCCTGGGAACTCCAGAGAACCAGATTCTGTCACACTGAGCAATAGACTTGATCGTTCTACACTTAAAATATGAAATTTGAGAGGCAGAATTGAAGCCATTCTTGATAAATGCAAATAGCCATTTCAGCAGAGGACAAAATGAGAGGAAAATAGTTCAAAATACAAAGAAGAGGGTCAGTGAGCAGTGAGACATCCTGATAAAACAAGAAGAAAAATAGTCCCTTTAGATATGCTGGGCTTATTACTAATGAGGAATATTTGGAATTCTGGATATTATTTATAGCTTATATGATTGTATAGAGATTAATGCTACAGCAAACTATATTAGTTCTCCTTCTCAAATGTGAGTTGAATTCTCACAGTCCTTGTTCATATTGATAAAGGTGCATTAGAGATTTCTTCAGGTACTGTGGTACCTATTGTACATATTTTGTACCTTTAACAGGCTTCTCTCCAACTGACTTCTGAAGTCAAGACACTTATGATTAGTCCAGTGGACCATGTAAATAGTAATCTTACAAAATTCTGCATGACAAGGTCTTATTTCTACTTGGCTGTACAGTGGGCCTCTTTAGACTTTCGTAATCCGCTATTTCTGAGGTAGTAAAAACGGCCTCTGCTTACTTCTCCCTGTTGTCTTAACTCTGCTTTTAGAACCACTTATTATAATGGCCATACCTCCCACTCCTAGGTTTTACTATTGTGATACTCATCTAATAAAGTTTTACAATGAAAGGTCTGAAATCTTCTGGAAAGGAGAAAAAACTGCTTCCTTCCTCCCCGCTTAGCTTTATTGAAGTATAATCGACAAATAAAAGTTGTGTATAAAAATTGTATATATTTAAGGCATACAGTGTGATGATTTGATGTACATACACATTGTGAATTGATTACCACAATCAAGTTAATTAACACATCCATCACCTCACATAGTTACTTTTTTTCTCCCCAGTGGTGAGAACATTTAAGAGCTACTCTTTTAGCAAATTTTAAGTGTACAATACAGTATTATTAATTGTAGTCACCATGCTGTACATTAGATCATCAGAAATTATTCATCTTATAACTGAAAGTTTGTACCCTTTGACTGAAAAATTGCTTACTTTTAAAAAGTCTTAACTCTTCATAGTTGCCAGACTAGAACTTACAAATTTTATGGTTTTTGTGCTCCTGTGGTTCAGTCTTTGATCACCAAATTATCTGAGAGAAGATTCAATTGCATTTCTAATTCAGAGATTTCAAGATGGTTAAACTCCTAGAGCTGTATTAAATTCTATTATATGGCATCTTCTCCCTAGTTTCTGATATGATCCAATGGCAGTGTGTGTGTGTGTGTGTGTGTGTGTGTGTGTGTGTTGATTGTGAAGTAGATCATCTTCTCTAAGAGGAAGGCTACTGGTTTTTATGAAATATTTGCACAAGCTGGTGTAAATCCACCCCTGGATAATTTGGCTCATGAGAGAAAAAAAAATAACACACTTCTTCAAGTGAACAGATGTCTATGTATAGATATATTTTTGAGGCAAGGTCATGGTCAGGCATAATATGCATACCTCTGTAGGAAATATATCTATTTCATCTTGAAAACTTGGCATATGAAATCCCTTAGGACATAGGACAGAAACAGAGAAGGGAAGAAACAGGGAGAAACAGAAGGGAAACAGGAGATTTGATGTTCAAGACCTTGGGGATATTAAGATTATACTTCTAAAACAGAGAATGGATTATACAATTTTCAGGAAAAGTTTTCTAATTATGACAGACCCAAATATGAAATTTGGTAGATAGGCACTGCTGACCCCTATGGGATATACGGATATGTTTGCAGAATGTTTTTTGCCTACCAGAGAAAAACTGTACCTTCATTTAAAGCCAGAAGAAGACCTAAGTTCCTACCTGACTAGACTCTAGAGAGGTCAGTTCAGATATCGAAACAACACATATTTTCCTTGCTTTCACATCTTCCCAACATAATCGGTAGCCAGACAAAATATTGGTTCGTTTTTAGCCAGAGACAGTGGCATAAAAAAGAGATATGGACATTTTTTCTGTTACAATGCTGGCATTTGTGCTATTGGAAAACCTTCCATTCTGCAAAACTGAACACTAAAAAGAACAGGGCCCATGGGGAAAATAAAGCAAGGGGAGACCACTCAAAACTGTGAAATTTGAAGAGTAAAGCGCTAAAAAAAAGCCTCAAAACTTACCATCAAAAGAAATATATATATATATATACATATATATATATATACACACACACACACACATACACACACACACATATATGTATAAATATATATACTGGCATCATTAACCCGCTAACGGCATTTGCACCTGCCTTCAAAGTAAGTTGGTTATTATCAGTCCTAAGTCCTGGAGCTCCTACTTGTTCCTCTGAGACGTATGTTTTCCAAAATGAACAGTTTTTCTCAAAATTAAAAATGTTATCTAGTATGTAGACTTTTTCATTAATCCATAGTTTTCATACAGGGATTAATGTCTTTACAGCTTCTTAATCTGTCTTGGCAGCTTCACCAGTGAGTTTAACATAGTTGCACATGTCGAGATGTTCTTGAGGAAAGGAAAGGAAAGGGCTTTTGTAGAGTTTTAGGGGTTTTTTTCCTAAAGATCTTCATGTATTGCTGTGATTTTTCTTTAATTGTGACAAAGCTTGCTCTGGATAACTTTAAGACATTAAACTACCAGCAAACTATATAAGAACCAACCTTACTTCTGATATCTTAAGGACATCTTTCTCTATTTACCAGTCATACATGGGGTAATTTACATCAAAGAATCAGCTGTTTTACAAAAACAAATCCTCCTAATTCATGTGATGTGTAAGTTTCCAACATCATGTAGTGAATGCCAGATTAGCCAGTATAAAACTCTGTCTCATTTGCTATATTCAGAACCTGTTTCATCAGTCCATGCCAGGGTCTTACAATAATGATACAGTAAACAAGATGTTGTTTGTCAACTAGCGGTGTAGAGTTGCCATGCAGGGTGGAGGTGTGCTTTAAGGAAGAGTGAGGTGACACCTTAGGAAAGAAGAAAGAAACCCAAACCACCTCTATAAGCCTAACAAGTAGTTGTAACTGTGTTGTTTTAACTGTGATGGTAGATTTGTTTGACATCAAATGACCATTGAATGCAGTGTTTCTTCTCCGATTAGATGTTTCTTCCTTTCTTCTTTTCCTCTTTCTTTCCTTGTTTTCTCTCCTTTATTTTTTTGTTCTTTCTCTGATGTTTTCTTTCATCTGTGTCTTTTTCTTCTTTATGTACTACACATTAAATATCTACCATGTGGCAGGAGCATTGCTGGGTTCTAGAGATGAAATGGCGTTTATCTCTAAACACAGAGTTTAGAGTATTGTGGGAAGATACACGTTAAACATATAATCACACAAGTAAATGTAAACTAACAGGTAATGCGTGTTACCAAGAAGAGGTGCTATACATGTATGTCAGAGTGAGAATATACCTTAGTCAGATATGTCACCTAGGCTTCCTTAAGGAAATGAACTCAAAAAAATGAGTGGGATTAACAAGGCTAAAACAGGAGAGAAGAACATTCCTGCCAGAGGGAACTCCTTGTGCAGTGACCTTGCAGCCCTAGTGGAGACACTGCTTATGAGAAACTGAAGGAGGGCCAGAGCGGTTGGATGACAGAGCAGTAGGAGCGGATCTGGGGTAGAGCCAGATCGTGCAGGGCCCGGCTGGCCTGGCTTGGGATGCAGATCTGCATCTTTAACCCCAGAGAAATAGGAATCATTGAAATGTTTCAAACCATGAAATAGATGATATGATCAGATTTGCATTTTGAAAATGTGTCTCTGATTATAATATAATAAGGCCAATATATAATTTTTGTGCTCGCTGCAAGTTTGCATCTTCAAAATATCTCTGTAAGGAAAGAGCAACCCTGATGTTTGCATCCTTAATTCCATTTTGTAGATCGAGAGACTGAGACACAAAGAAGAAATCATCCTTTGCTTAATTAGGCCTGCACTGTTCCTTACATTTCTTCTAAGGGATATCAGTATCACGTGGGGTGACATGATAGCTGCGAAACGAAGCACATAGGCATAATCATTTGACATTTCTTTGAACAGAAGTCCCTGAGTCCCTCCTACTTTCAATCCAGAAAACAGCTTTTACTCCTGCCTAAGCTCTCATTTACAAGCTACTTATGTTTCCGTTTTACTGGAGGTGTTTGTAGGTTTTTCTGCCACATTAAGCATACACATCTTTAGGGATCTATCACCAAAAGGGAAGTTTGAAAAGATCACTAGAATTAGCAAAAGAAAAAAAAAAGAGGTTGGAGTTTTGGCAGTAAATTATCTATCTGAGGCCACATTGCTTCATTCCCTTGGTAACCATGCTTACTATGAACAGTTTTTATAAATAAGTCAAGCCTCCCATTTATACCCTCCATAATCCCTCTTAGGGAGGCAACAACACAGTGTGAGTCTTTATTGAAGGGTTTCTGGCTAGGAAAGTCACACTCCCGTCCCTCCACCTTTGCACAATCCATTAGGCATAGTATTAAGAGCTCCACCAATATGCTAGGTGTTGTGCAGAACCTTAGGGAAACACTGGATACTTCCCAGTAAATTTTATATCCAATTTGCCCCCTAAGTTTCTGCTCTGAGCCACCTTTAATGACACGTTTTTTCTCTTAGAAAGCAGAGTTGCTCTGAGAGGGTGCCATCTCAACAACAAACGGTTTCTGTACAAATAATGGTAACAGTCTACTTGGCAAGTTCTGGCTGGCAGCAAAACTGCTCGAGGTAAAAGTGTGAGAGGTGGGTCCTGGGCCGGAAGCAAAAAATTGAAGGAGAGGGCACCAGCTGTAAGTTTTTCACTTGTCTAATAGACTGTATTTTTAGGTTCAAGAAGCAGAGTAGCTGGTGAGGAGGAACTGCATTTTTACAAAAGTGTTTGGAACAAGAGTTCTCCTCAGTGTTTAGTCATGATCAAATCTTCAAAACTCCCAGATAATAGATGGGCATCATATAAACTTACCTATGATTTAATCACTTTGAATCTGAAGTATGATCATAGATAGTCTGATGATGTAAAAACAAAAGCAAAAACCACAGTTTATCAGGTCAGGGCTCAGAGAGTTCTGCACTGCGCACAAACACATTCCTGGCAACAATCTCCAGACATCGGGATGCTTACTAGGCAACGAGTAATGAACTGACCTGGGTAGAGAATGAGCAGGTCCAGGAACATTTTACTACTTTGAAAAGTTATTCCTCCTCCACTGAGACACTCAGTGACTTGGAAATAGGCACAGAGACAGAAAGAAGAAAGATGGAATAGAGGAAAAGGAATTGAATGGTGAATGGGAAGAGAAATTCCAAAAACTGAGAAACAATGAGAAGGAAAGGAAACATATCAAAGGGATACTTCTTAAAGCAGGTAAGAATGTGAGGGACTGAGACCATGGAAGACTCCAAAATAAGTTTGATTGGGGCCAACCAAGAGTGTTTATTAGTCTGAACATGCTATTTATATTGTGTATTGCTTTTACAGTAAAGGTAAATAATTAAAAACATACCTAAAATGACTTATAATGTTAAACTATACCAAAAAAATAGGCCAAGTAAAAATAGAAGATTCAAGAAATAAAATGAAGTGAGTAGAGGCTTGGGTGAACTTCCTATTACATAACTATATATTTAGCTTTAGATTCCTGTATTATATGGCAAAGGGAGAAGTGATTTAGTACTGTTGAATTAAAACAGCAAGGGCAACCACAACAACAAAAGTAAACAGCCTAAAATTTTAGCAGAACATTAACACTTTTTTCTGGTACTGAAAAATAATTATTTATACACCAGATAAAATAAGGGCAATGTTTTCATTATGGTTTTTAAAAAATAAAGAAAAAATGAGAGAAAGAAAAGAATCTTATAAAAGTATTTTATGTTTATACAGTGGCTTATACTTTATCACATACTTTAATTATTTCTCTTGATCTTCACAAATGACCCTATGACTTATGTAGGGCACTACAATGATCATTTTTACAGACAAAATTTAAAAGCTTACAAATAGAACACTCTTGGTAAAATTGATGGGCAGTGTACTAAAACTCAGGTCTTCTGACACAATCCAATTCTGTCTGAATCTTTGAAAGAGCTTTGGGTTGAAGGCAAACCATTAAATCAGTGATTCTACTTGTTGGATTGCCTCAGAATTAACTGAAATTTTTGCAAAGTAGAGCATGTTTGGACATGCCCTACACTTCCTTATATAGATTTCTGCTATTGAGGTCCAGTCATGTTCATTTACAGAAACCTATAGGGATGATTTTCATGCACACCAAAGTTGAGATCCTTCTGAATTAAATCTTAGATCAGTAAAGACTTTGTTCATGGAATTCATATCATCCAGATGAGTTCTTTGTGATTGGACTTAATACAGATGTAAAACTTGAAGATCCAATAGAAGTGTCCCTGGGACTTCCCCTGTGGTCCAGTGGTAAAGAATCTGTCTTCCAATGCAGGGACGTGGGTTTGATCCCTGGTCAGGGAACTAAGATCCCACATGCCATGGGGCAACTAAGACGGCGTGCCACAACTACTGAGCTCGTGCACCTCAATGAGAGAGCCTGCGTGCCACAAACTGCAGAACCCACACGCCACAACTAGAGAGCCCACGTGCCCTGGAGCCCATGCACCACAGCTAGAGTGAGAAAACCCATATGCCACAACTAGAGAGAAGCCCACACACTGCAACAAAGAGGCTTAGCACCATGGCAGAAGATCCTGCATGCCTCAGTGAAGCTCCTGTGGGCCACAACTGAGACCCGACGCACCCAAAGAAATAAAGAAAAGAAATAAATTCTAAAAAGGAGAAATGTCCCTAAATCTCTTTCTGCCCAGTCTCAGATGTCTCAAGATATCCTTTGGTAAAAATAGGAAGGAGGAGTCAGTTTATAGTTGTGTTCCTGAAATGCTGATAATGCTAAATTGAGTAATACAAATTAATGTATCTGGAGTTCCTCATTTGATGTGGCCAAGCAAGCTTCTATTAAATGGCCAAGCAAGCTTCTATTAAAATGGTCCTTCTGCAGGTAACTACAAATTCTGTATAAAATGCCTAAAACAACTACCTGAAGGCTCTAAAGAATGAATGAATGCAGGTAGGTTCTGAAGGAAAGTTGATGGTTGCAAGAAGAGATCCGTATGATTCATTTCTCATTCTAATTTTTTTTTTTTTAAGCCTATGGGCAGCCTGAGCAGGATGGTTAAAATACCAATAGAAAATTTACAGTTTTCCTGTTTTGAAGAACCAGAGGACAGAGTTTAAGGCAATCATGACCATTGGAAAGTAAGACAGGAAGCTCAAAAAGAGAAAACTAGGGCAGGAGGCTGGGGGAGAGGCAGCTCAAATTCTCCATATAAACTATTTCAAAATCTCTGGCTACCCATGAACAAAGTGTATGGCAGAGCAGACCACAGTCAGTCCAGCTAAGAATAAAAGAATGAAACTGAGATTTGAATTGCTGCCCAAAAGGCAGAGTTGGCATTTGAGTCTAATCAAATTAGTCACCTGCTAAAAATATCAGCACTATTTGTAGGAAAATGATGGGATCCAGAGTCTCCTCAACATAATATTCATAATGTCCAGGATACAGCTGAACATTTTGTGGTATAAAGTGAACAAGGAAAATATGGTCTATTCTGAAAAGACTATGGATGACCTAGATGTTGGAGTTAGTAGACAAGTGCTCTAAAGCAGCTATTATAACTATGCTCATACTGAATGGAAAGATTGAAATCTCAGGGGAAATATTATAAAACAAACCAAGTTCAAATTACAAAAATGAAAACTACATTATCTCACATAAAAATTCACTGGATGGCATAATGCAGAATTAAGGTGACAGAGGAAAGAGTCAGTAAACAAAGAGGTCTAGATAAAAAACCAATAGATAAATTAAAATGAAATTCTTAAAAATATTCATATAAGCCAAAATGCCCAAGTAAAGAAGAACAAAGGAAAAAAGGGGGGCAAAAAGAAAAAAAAAGATAGACAAAAGTCCAACATCATCAATAAATACATTAAATATTAACAAACTAACACTCCAATTAAAAAGGCAGAGATAATTAGAATAGATTGAAAGAGCAAGACCCAACGTTATGCTTTCTGAAAGAGAAACTCTAAATATAAAAACACAATGTAAGTTACATGAGATCAGAGTTGATTCACTAGGAAGATATAAAAATCATAAACAAAACTTCAAAATACATGAAGCAAAATTAACAGAATTATAGGGAGAAATAGACAACTCCCCAAATCAAACTAGGAGATTTTACCATTCTTCTCTGAACAATTTATAGAAGAAGTAAACAGCAAAGTAAAGGCATCGATGACCTGAACAACATTATTATCCACATTAACCTGATTGATATTTATAGAACACAACCTCAAAACTGAAGAATATGCATTCTTTTCAAGTGTACATTCTATGTATAAAGAGATCTATTTGGGAGTCACAAAATATATTTCAAAATTTTTAAAATATTGAAATCATAGAGTGTGTTCTCTCAACATAAGGGAATTAAACCAGAAATTAGTACCAATAAAGATATATATGAAAATCACACATATTTGGGAATTAAATAACATGCTCTTAAGCAATTTATGGAAAATTTTTTGAACTGATTGACAGTGAAAATATCACATATGGAAATTTGTGGGTTGTAGCTAAGTAGTGTTTAGAGTAGGATTTATAGGGATTTTTTTAGTTATATATATGTTTTTTCTTTTCAGATTTTTTTCCATTATAGGTTATTGCAAGATATTGAGTACAGTTCCCTGTGCTATACAGTAAATCCTTGTTGTTTATACTATTTTGTGTAAATTGTTCATATCTGTTAATCCTGTACCCCTAATTTATTCCTCCCCCTCCCTTTACCATAAGTTTGTCTTCTGTGTCTGTGAGTCAGTTCCTGTTATATACATAGATTAAACTGTGTTATTTTTTAGATTCCACATGTAAGTGATATCATATAATATTTGCCTCTCTCTGCCTGCCTTACTTCACTTAGTATGATATTCTCTAGATCCATCCATGTTGCTGCAAATGGCAATATTTCATTCTTTTTTTATGGCTGAATAATATTTCATTGTGTATATATCAATATATCACATCTTCTTAGACCAGTCATCTGTTGCTGGGCGCTTGTTGTTTCCATGACTTGGAACTTGGCTATTGTAAATAGTGCTGCTACGAACATTGGGATGCATGTATTTTTCAAATTAGAGTTTTTGTCTTTTCCAGATATATGCCCAGGAATGGGATTTCTGGATCAGATAGTAGTTCTATTTTTAGTTTTTAAAGGACCCTTCATACTGTTTTCCATAGTGGCTGCCACAAATTTACATTCCCACCAGCAGTGTAAAAGGATTCCCTTTTCTCCACATCCTCTCCAGCATTTATTATTTGTAGACTTCTTGATGATAGCCATAGAATTTATAGTTTTTAATACTTGTATCTAAAATTAGTTATCAAAATTTTCACTATAAGAAGCTAGATAAAAAAGAGCAGAGTTAACCAAAGTAAGAACTTGGGGGCAACGTAACCATAAAGCTACAGTAATCAGAGACTGTAATACAGGCGTTAAGATCTACAAATAATCAGTAGAACAGAATAGATAGCTCAGGAATGGACCCCCACTTGTATGGTTATGTGATATTTTTTTATGTTTTTTTTCGTTTTTGTGATAGTAACACTTAACATGACGTTACCCTCTTAACAAAATTTTAAGTGCTCAGTACAGTATTGTTACCTATATGCACAAAAAACTAAAAATAAAACTACCATATGATGAAGAAGTTCCATTCCTTGGTATATATCTGGAAAAAATGAAAACACGAATTGAAAACGATACATGCACCCCAGTGTGTGTGTGTGTGTGTGTGTGTGTGTGTGTGTGTGTGTGTGTGGAACACTACTCAGCCATACAAAAGAATGAAATTGTGCCATTTGCAACAACATAGATGGACTTGGAGTGTATTATGCTAAGTGAAATAAGTCACACAGAGGAAGATAAATACTGTATGATATCACTTATATATAGAATCTAAAAAATAAAACAAACTAGTGAATATGACAGAAAAGAAACAGACTCACAGAACAAGCTAATGGTTACCAGTGCAGGGGTAGGGAATTAAGAGGTACAAACCATTATGTAGAAATTAAATAAACTGCAAGGATATATTGTACAGCACAGGGAATATATCCATTATTTTATAATAACTATAAATGGAGTATAACCATTAAAGTTGTGAATCACTATGTTATATACCTGTAACTTATATAATATTGTACATTAACTATACCACCATAAATATATATATATATGTGTATATATATTTGTTTGACAAAGGGCTGGAATTCAAGATGTACATAGAACTCATAAAACTCAATAACAAAATAGACAACTAAAGCCAGTGTAAAATGGACAAAAGATTTGAAAAGACATATCATAAAATAAGATGTTTGAATGGTCTATAATTATATGAAAATATGTTCAACATCATTCACCACATAATGCAAATTAAAATTGTAAAAAAATAACACTTCACACCCACCAGAATGGCTAAAATTTAAGACTGTAAACACCAAATGTTGGTGAGGATATGGAACAAATGGAACTCTTACATTGTCGGCGGGATTCTGATAATTTACCATCACTTTGGAAAATGGCCTGGCAATTTCTTATGAAACTAATCATACACATATTCTATGACTCAGCAACTCCACTTCCAGATATTTAACCAACAGACATAAAAGTATGTTAACAAAAAGAACTTGTGCAATACTGTTCACAATAGCTTTATTCATATTGGTCCCAAACTCTCCCAAGTATCCACCTATATGAGAATGGATAAACAAACTGTGGAACAGTTATATAATATGTACAATAGCACTCCATGTTAAAAGGAATGAGTTACTGGTACAGGAGAAAATATAAATATATGTGAAAAAATTATGCTGTGTGAAAGGAGCCTTACACTCTATAAAACACAATGCATTATGTATACGTACTGCATGATGTCATGTTTATTAAAACTGAAAAAATCTAATTTATGGTAGAAATGATATGCATACTCTTCAGATATTAGAATGTTCATAATTAAATGAAGAAATAAACCTACTGCTTTGTTATTTAGTATGCAAGAAGGAGTACTGATACTCTAACATGGACCTTTGCCTGAGTGGAAGACACTACTGATGCTATATGTGGATAGACTCAAGAGGTGGTTTGAAACTGCACAGACTCTTGGGTTAGGACGCAATCTAGGCTTCGTGGCTCCTCACCGACATTTGAGAGCACGTGTTGCCCGTTCACCCCACCGTAGAACTTGAGCCTGTGTCGGACTGTGATTTTGAATAGCACATTCGGACTGGCCTCTTATCAGGATGAGTTTGCCACAAAATATGTCAAGCATTTGAATATTTCAAGTTAGTAGATGGGATATATCAGTTCTGTTCACTTAGATGAAGGTGTTTATCTGCTGAAGATAGCAGCTTCAATTTCAAGCATACTTGGTTTATCAGTGTCATACCTATGTCCTTAGTAAATGTTTTTCTTCCTCCAGGTCTGTATCCAAACATAGCCTTAGGTTTGTGTAAAAATCTGTGCCAGTGTAAAAATATTAGTTCTCTTAACTCTTCTATCTGTTTTAATATTTACTTACATAGCAATTTTTTGCTTTTTTCAGCAAACTCCTCTGTGAACCAAGGCCTGTGATCTTTGCCAGATATTTATAGTCCTGTGAGCTGGGACCTTGTCTGGATTGTACATTTCCTTAGTGCCTAGAACAGTTCATGGCATATAGTACATTGTCAATAAATGCTTGTTGAATAAGTTAATAATAAAACATCTATTTAAAAATATTAATTAGATGTTGTCAGTATTCCTTACCCTCTCCTTCTAGAGAAGGGTAGTTAAAACCTGTGCAACATTTTTAGATTGCAAGTTTGGTGAAGCCCTCTGGGTATCATACATAAATTAGCATTGATGAAAGGCCAAAAGTTAGTTCATAAACAATGTCCTTCCACTCTTGGCCATAGATGGTATTTATTACATAAAAATTCCTGTGCAGTAGAACCAATGTTACCAGTCAATAGTCCAGAAAAACAGATGCTGTCTATAAATAAGTCTTTTATAACAGTCGTAGATATAAAGAACAATACCTGACTTAACCAGGAGTCAGATCTTCAGCGATCTCAAAGCTGTCATAAATACTTAAAGGTAAGGAAGTAGGCTATTAATGGAGAGAAAAAGAAAAAAACAGAAATCAAATGCACTTTAATCTAAGGAAGAAGCATATAGAACGTAATTGACTTAGAAGGGTGAAAACTTTGGGTTACTTATATAACAAGTCTGTATGTCTGTATTATAGGAATTTTTTGTTTGATCTAGGCTAAAACACAAGAGTGGGGAAACAAGCAACCATAACAACAACTGTAATTGACAGTGAAGCAGAAGGTAGAGAATCACTCTGTAAATCCCAGAGCCTGGAGGCATTTAGTAGAAGGACAGACACCCATGGGTGAAGATGGCCTCTGAGCATCAGGGCACAGTGTAATGATTGCAGTTAATAATGAAGACCTTGAGTTATCGAGGAGTGACTGAGATTGTGGACAAATCTACATACGTGTTTCCTTTTCTTCCTGGGCTTTGAGCTACACTATCTTTCCCAGTCTTCCTATGCCCATAGCACTGTGTTTTTTCTAGTCAAAAAGGTGTTAACAGAAGGGAAATATATTTCCTATAGTTCTGACCCATCAAGTCTTTTACAAGACCCTCCAATGCTCTTCCCCAATCTACTGTCTGCGTATTGATGCTTAATATGATTTGGAAAGCCATATTTTGAAGATAACAGAGATTCTGTCAGCCTGGATTTTGAATGACTGGGATAATGAAACTTCCATTGACTCTTATCTGGAACTCCTGTTTTGGCCTTTACTTAAGTGAGTGAAAGACAAACTTAGGTTTTGTCAAGCCACTGAATGTGCTGTAGAGTCCACTGGCCACTAGCTACATATGTCTTATAATATTTCAGATTTAGCTAGTGCAGCCAAGGAGGTGAATTTTTTTAAACTAATTAATTTTTTATTTTTGGCTGCATTGGGTCTTTGTTGCTGTGCACGGGCTTTCTCTAGTTGCGGTGAGCGGGGGCTACTCTTTGTTGCGGTGTGCAGGCTTCTCATTGCGGTGGCTTCTCTTGTTGTGGTGCATGGGCTCTAGGCGCGCGGGCTTCAGTAGTTGTGGCACATGGGCTCAGTAATTGTGGCTCATGGGCTTTAGAGCACAGGCTCAGTAGTTGTGGCCCACGGGCTTAGTTGCTCCGCAGCATGTGAGATCTTCCTGGACCAGGGCTCGAACCCGTGTCCCCTGCATTGGCCGGCAGATTCTTAACCACTGTGCTACCAGGGAAGTCCAAGGAGGTGAATTTTTAATTTTATTACATTTAAATTTAAATAGCCGTATGTGGTTTATGAGTACCATGTTAGCACAGTTCTAGTAGGGCTTGGCTACATTTTTTTTCCATTTGAAGAAGGCTTGGACTAAGTAATGGCAGTTTTACCCAATAAAACAAGAGCCTGTATCTTATACGTGGCATACAATATCCTCAGTAATGTGTCCTTTGTGAACATCCCCAGCATCCCTTTAACCATGCTTCACCTCATACATGGTGCCACATTCACTACCAATTTATTAATACTGTTTTTATAAACCATGCCCTTCCTCTCTGCCTCTTCTGCCTGACATGCTTTTCTCTTTCATGGCCATTGGCAAATTGCCTCTCATCTTTCAAAATTTAGAGCTCACGTCACCTCTCCTATGAATACTTTTATTTTATTTTATTTGGTTGCCCTGGGTCTTCATTGCTGTGCGCAGGCTTTCTCTAGTTGTGGCGAGTGGGTGCTACTCTTCGTTTTGGTGCGTGGGCTTCTCTCTGCGGTGGCTTCTCTTGTTGCGGAGCACAGGCTCTAGGCCTGCGGGCTTCAGTAGTTGCAGCACGTGGGCCCTAGAGCACGTGGGCTTCAGTAGTTGTGATGCATGGGCTCAGTAGTTGCAGCGCGTGGGCTCAGTAGTTGTGGTGCATGGGCTCAGTAGTTGCGGCACAGTGCTCTAGAGTACAGGCTCAGTAGTTGTGGCATGTGGGCTTAGTTGCTCTGCGGCATGTGGGATCTTCCCGGACCAGGGATCTAACCCATGTCCCCTGCATTGGCAGGTGAATTCTTGACCACTGCACCACCAGGGAAGTCCCATGAGTACTATTTTGACACATTCCAGGATGAATTGCTCATTTTCTCCTTCGTATTGCACTGAAACTTTCTAGATTTCTATTATATCACCTAAAACACTTCATTGCATTTATCTGTTATTGCATTTCTCTCTTTTCCTATTAGACTGGAAGCTTTTGAGAATGGACTATGTCTATTAATATTTGTTCTTGTAGCACTTCGGACATCAATTACAATGTAAATCATCAATAAAAGATATGTGAATAGGAAGTTTGGGAAAGAGAATTCTATAATAATCTACTATTCCCCCTTTTTTTTTTTTACATCTTTATTGGAGTATAATTGCTTTACAATGGTGTGTTAGTTTCTGCTTTATAACAAAGGGAATCAGTTATACATATACATATGTTCCCATTATCTCTTCCCTCTTGCGTCTCTTTCCCTCCCACCCTCCCTATCCCACCCCTCTAGGTGGTCACAAAGCACCGAGCTGATCTCCCTGTGGTATGCAGCTGTTTCCCACTAGCTATCTATTTTATGTTTGGTAGTGTATATATGTCCATGCCACTCTCTCACTTTGTCACAGCTTACCCTTCCCCCTCCCCATATCCTCAAGTCTATTCTCTAGTAGGTCTGTGTTTTTATTCCTGTCTTACCCCTAGGTTCTTCATGACATTTTTTTTCTTAAATTCCATATATATGTGTTAGCATACGGTATTTGTCTTTTGCTTTCTGACTTACTTCACTCTGTATGACAGACTCTAGGTCCATCCACCTCGTTACAAATAGCTGAATTTCATTTCTTTTTATGGCTGAGTAATATTCCATTGTATATATGTACCACATCTTCTTTATACATTCATCTGATGATGGACACTTAGGTTGTTTCCATCTCCTGGCTATTGTAAATAGAGCTGCAGTGAACATTTTGGTACATGACTCTTTTTGAATTATGGTTTTCTCAGGGTATATGCCCAGTAGTGAGATTGCTGGGTCATATGGTAGTTCTATTTGCAGATTTTTAAGGAACCTCCATACTGTTCTCCACAGTGGCTGTACCAATTCACATTCCCACCAGCAGTGCAAGAGTGATCCCTTTTCTCCACACCCTCTCCAGCATTTATTGTTTGTAGATTTTCTGATGATGGCCATTCTGACTGGTGTGAGATGATATCTCACTGTAGTTTTGATTTGCATTTCTCTAATGATTAATGATGTTGAGCATTCTTTCATCTGTTTGTTGGCAGTCTGTATATCTTCTTTGGAGAAATGTCTATGTAGGTCTTCTGCCCATTTTTGGATTGGGTTGTTTGTTTTTTTGTTATTGAGCTGCATGAGCTGCTTGTAAATTTTGGAGATTAATCCTTTGTCAGTTGCTTCATTTGCAAATATTTTCTCCCATTCTGAGGGTTGTCTTTTGGTCTTGTTTATGGTTTCCTTTGCTGTGCAAAAGCTTTGAAGTTTCATTAGGTCCCATTTGTTTATTTTTGTTTTTATTTCCATTTCTCTAGGAGGTGGGTCAAAAAGGATCTTGCTGTGATTTATGTCATAGAGCGTTCTGCCTATGTTTTCCTCTAAGAGTTTGATAGTTACTGGCCTTACATTTAGGTCTTTTAGCTTATTTTTGTGTATGGTGTTAGGGAGTGTTCTAATCTCATACTTTTACATGTACCTGTCCAGTTTTCCCAGCACCATTTATTGAAGAGGCTGTCCTTTCTCCACTATACATTCCTGACTCCTTTATCAAAGATAAGGTGACCGTATGTGCGTGGGTTTATCTCTGGGCTTTCTATCCTGTTCCACTGATCTATATTTCTGTTTTTGTGCCAGTACCATACTATCTTGATTACTGTAGCTTTGTAGTATAGTCTGAAGTCAGGGAGCCTGATTCCTCCAGCTCCGTTTTTCATTCTCAAGATTGCTTTGGCTATTCGGGGTCCTTTGTGTTTCCATACAGATTGTGAAATTTTTTGTTCTAGTTCTGTGAAAAATGCCATTGGTAGTTTGATAGGGATTGCACTGAATCTGTAGATTGCTTTGGGTAGTATAGTCATTTTCACAATGTTGATTCTTCCAATCCAAGAACATGGTATATCTCTCCATCTATTTGTATCATCTTTAATTACTTTCATCAGTGTCTTATAATTTTCTGCATATAGGTCTTTTGTCTCCTTAGGTAGGTTTATTCCTAGATATTTTATTCTTTTTGTTACAGTGGTAAATGGGAGTGTTTTCTTGATTTCACTTTAAGATTTTTCTTCATTAGTGTATAGGAATGCCAGAGATTTCTCTGCATTAATTTTGTATCCTGTTACTTTTCAAATTCATTGATTAGCTCCAGCAGTTTTCTGGTAGCATCTTTAGGATTCTCTGTGTATAGTATCATGTCATCTGCAAACAGTGACAGCTTTACTTCTTCTTTTCCGATTTGGATTCCTTTTATTTCCTTTTCTTCTCTGATTGCTGTGGCTAAAACTTCCAAAACTATGTTGAATAAGAGTGGTGAGAGTGGGCAACCTTGTCTTGTTCCTGATCTTAGTGGAAATGCTTTCAGTTTTTCACCATTGAGGACGATGTTGGCTGTGGGTTTGTCATATATGGCCTTTATTATATTGAGGAAAGTTCCCTCTGTGCCTACTTTCTGGAAGGCTTTTATCATAAATGGGTGTTGAATTTTGTCAAAAGCTTTCTCTGCATTTATTGAGATGACCATATGGTTTTTCTCCTTCAGTTTGTTAATATGTTGTATCACATTGATTGATTTGCATATACTGAAGGATCCTTGCATTCCTGGAATAAACCCCACTTTATCATGATATATGATCCTTTTAATGTGCTGTTGGGTTCTGTTTGCTAGTATTTTGTGGAGGATTTTTGCATCTATGTTCATCAGTGATATTGGCATGTAGTTTTCTTTCTTTGTGACATCCTTGTCTGGTTTGGGTATCAGGGTGATGCTGGCCTTGTAGAATGAGTTTGAGAGTGTTCCTCCCTCTGCTATATTTTGGAAGAGTTTGAGAAGGATAGGTGTTAGCTCTTCTCTAAATGTTTGATAGAATTCGCCTGTGAAGCCATCTGGTCCTGGGCTTTTGTTTGTTGGGAGATTTTTAATCACAGTTTCAATTTCAGTGCTTGTAATTGGTCTGTTCATATTTTCTATTTCTTCCTGATTCAGTCTTGGTAGGTTGTGTTTTTCTAAGAATTTTTCCATTTATTCCAGGTTGTTCATTTTATTGGCATAGAGTTGCTTGTAGTAATCTCTCATGATCTTTCTTTTCTTTTTTTGCAGTACGCGGGCCTCTCACTGTTGTGACCTCTCCTGCTGTGGAGCACAGGCTCCGGGCGTGCAGGCTCAGCGGCCATGGCTGACGGACCCAGCCGCTCCACGGCATGTGGGATCCCCCTGGACCGGGGCACGAACCCGCATCCCCTGCATCGGCAGGCGGACTCCCAACCACTGCACCACTAGGGAAGCCCTCTCTCGTGATATTCTGTATTTCTGCAGTGTCAGTTGTTACTTCTCCTTTTTCATTTCTAATTCTATTGATTTGAGTCTTCTCCCTTGTTTTCTTGGTGAGTCTGGCTAATGGTTTATCAATTTGTTTATCTTCTCAAACAACCAGCTTTTAGTTTTATTGATCTTTGCTATCGTTTCCTTCATTTCTTTTTCATTTATTTCTGATCTGATCTTTATGATTTCTTTCCTTCTGCTAACTTTGGGGTGTTTTTTGTTCTTCTTTCTCTAATTGCTTTAGGTGCAAGGTTAGGTTGTTTATTCGAGATGTTTCCTGTTTCTTAGGATTGTATTGCTATAGACTTCCCTCTTAGAACTGCTTTTGCTGCATCCCATCGGTTTTGGGTCGTCGTGTCTCCATTGTCATTTGTTTCTAAGTATTTTTTTATTTCCTCTTTGATTTCTTCAGTGATCACTTCATTATTAAGTAGTGTATTGTTTAGCCTCCATGTGTTTGTATTTTTTACAGATCTTTTCCTGTAATTGATATCTAGTCTCATAGCGTTGTGGTCGGAAAAGATACTTGATACAATTTCAGTTTTCTTAAATTTGTCTAAGGCTTGATTTGTGACCCAATCTATGATCTATCCTGGAGAATGTTCCATGAGCACTTGAGAAAAATGTGTATTCTGTTGTTTTTGGATGGAATGTCCTATAAATATCAATTAAGTCCATCTTTTTTTTTTTTTTTTTTTTTTTTTTTGCGGTACACAGGCCTCTCACCGCTGTGGCTTCGCCCGTTGCGGAGCACAGGCTCCGGACGCGCCGGCTCAGCGGCCATGGCTCACGGGCTCAGCCACTCCGCGGCATGTGGGATCTTCCCGTACCGGGGCACGAACCCGTGTCCCCTGCATCGGCAGGCGGACTCTCAACCACTGCGCCACCAGGGAAGCCCCATCTTTTTTAATGTATCATTTAAAGCTTGTGTTTCCTTATTTATTTTCATTTTGGATGATATGTCCATTGGTGAAAGTGGGGTGTTAAAGTCCCCTACTATGAATGGGTTACTGTTGATTTCCCCTTTTATGGCTGTTAGTATTTGCCTTATGTATCGAGGTGCTCCTATGTTGGGTGCATAAATATTTACAATTGTTATATCTTCTTCTTGGATTGATCCCTTGATCATTTTGTAGTGTCCTTCTTTGTCTCTTCTAATAGTCTTTATTTTAAAGTCTATTTTTTTTGATATGAGAATTGCTACTCCAGCTTTCTTCTGATTTCCATTTGCATGGAATATCTTTTTCCATCCCCTCACTTTCAGTGTGTATGTGTCTCTAGGTCTGAAGTGGGTCTCTTGTAGACATTATATATATGGGTCTTGTTTTTGTATCCATTCAACCAGTCTGTGTCTTTTGGTGGGAGCATTTAATCCATTTACATTTAAGGTAATTATTGATATGTATGTTCCTATTCCTATTTTCTTAATTGTTTTGGGTTTGTTTGAGAGGCCACCAGTCCTCTCCCTGCGCACCGACCGAAGCCCGAGCCTCAGCTCCCAGACCCACCCACCCTGGCGGGTGAGCATACAAGCCTCTCGGGCTGGTGAGTGCTGGTCGGCCCTGATCCTCTGTGCGGGAATCTCTCTGCTTTGCCCCCCGCACCCCTGTTGCTGTGCTCTCCTCCGCGGCTCTTAAGCTTTCTGCCTCCGCCACCCGCACTCTCCGCCCGTGAAGGGGCTTCTAGTGTGTGAAAACCTTTCCTCCTTCACGGCTCCCTCCCACTGGTGCAGGTCCCATCCCTATTCTTTTGTCTCTGTTTATTCTTTTTTCTTTTGCCCTACCCAGGTACGTGGGGAGTTTCTTGCCTTTTGGGAGGTCTGAGGTCTTCTGCCAGCGTTCGGTAGTTGTTCTGTAGGAGTTGTTCCACCTGTAGATGTATTTCTGATGTATCTGTGGAGAGGAAGGTGATCTCCGCGTCTTACTCTTCCACCATCTTCCCCCTCGCCCCCTATTCCCCTTCTTTGATTTGCATTATCTCCTAAGAAGTTAAGAACTGATTAAGGCTGGACCAGTGTTTTCTGCCCTGTATTTATATTCAGAAAGATCTACTTTTGATACTTTACCTTCAGTGAGCACACAATCTATGGTTATGGTTTACAGAATGAAACCACAGTTGCACATTGCATTTCTTTGTCTGTTAATCTCAGACTATATGTCACAAAATCTCCAAGTCTCTGATGTAACTAAAATGAATACTGGAAATTAGCAGATCAGATCATGACATATATGGCATATGATCAATATGTTGTATGGGTCAATTTCATTGATATATTTTATCTTGTTACTAAGAAATGGTTATAATGAAAACAACACATTTTAAAGCTTACAGAAAGACTGGAATTAAAATTTCTGGTTATATTTCAATATTTCCCATCTTTTGCTGCAATGGCAAATCTTTGAAAAAATGGAGCCACTCATTGAATGCTTCACTATTTGATGAACTTGAAGGATAGCTCAAATCTTCACACTTTTCTATTATTTCCATTTATTCCCGTAGGTCTGTGTTTCCCTCTGAGATAATCTTTTATATGCAAGTCTGCTGGCAATAAATTCTTTCAGGTTTTGTCATTTGTATTTATTTTATTTTAGCTTTTGTTCATTTTTACCCTTTTTGTATTTGCCTTTATTTTTAAAGGTTATTTAATGGTATAGACTTCTAGGTTGGCAGCTCTTTTTCTTTCAGCTCCTTAAAGAAACTGACATAGTTTCTATTCAGAAGTCTACTATCACTTTTATTTTTGTTCATTTGAAGGCAATATGTGTTTTTCCTGCTGATTTTATTTGCTCATCAGTGAACTAAAGTAATTTGACTCTATTGTACCTATTTATTTATTTTTTAAAACTCTTACATAGGGTTTGCTGAATATCTTGCATTTGTGTGTTGTTGCTTTTTATCAGATTTGGAAAATTTTCATCCCACTTTTATTTGAACAGGGGACATTTTCTTCTCCTCTTCTGAAACTCCAATGATGTTTGTGTTAGACCTTTTTAATATGTCTCACATGTGTCTTATGCATTCTTCTGGTTCAGTTCTTCAGTTTGGATATTTTTCTATTGAATAGTTTCTTTTACTAATCCTGTGTTCCACTGTGTTCAATCTTCTCTTATGAGTTTTTAGTTTCAGATATTATATTTTTTAGATCTTTTTTTTTTTTTTTTTTTTGCGGTACGCGGGCCTCTCACTGACGTGGCCTCTCCCGTTGTGGAGCACAGGCTCCGGACGCGCAGGCTCAGCAGCCATGGCTCACGGGCCCAGCCGCTCCGCGGCATGTGGGATCTTCCTGGACCAGGGCACGAACCCGTGTCCCCTGCATCGGCAGGCGGACTCTCAACCACTGCGCCACCAGGGAAGCCCTATTTTTTAGATCTTAAATGTCAATGTGAGTCATGTTTTTCTAATACACCATTAAAATATTTTAACTTTACATTCGTTTTGCCCATCTTTTCTTTTATATCATTTAATATGCTAATGATAGTTATTTTGAAGACCTCATCTGCTAAGTCTATTATCTTTAATATCCCTTAGGTCTTTCATTCATTTTTTTTTTCTCTCGGTTAATATTTGCTGTTTTTTCCACCTTCACCTATCTGGTAAATTTTTATTTTACCTTCTGGACCTTGTGGTTGATATATTGTAGATGCTCTAGATTTTGTTATTAATCTCTAGAGAGAGTTATATTTTGTTTTCATAAGAATTTAAGTTGTGAGAGGATTACCTGGATTCTGAGACTTGCTTTTAGGCTTCATTAGGATGGAGCTATTGCACTTTTGTTCTTACTCTTAGAGAGCAGACCTTACTTCTTTTTTAAAAACTTTACTGAGATATAATTGGCATATAACATTGTGTAAGTTTAAGGTGTACAGTCTATTGATGGGATACACTTATATATTGCAAAATGATTATCACCCTAGCATTAGTTGACACCTATATAAAGTCACATAATAGTTATTTCTTTTTTGTGCTGAGAACACTTAAGATTTACTCTCTTACCAACTTTTAAGTTTATGACACATTATTGTTAACTATAATAATAATCCTGTACATTAGATCCCCAGAACTTATTCATCTTATACCTGGAGGTTTATACCCTCTGATCAAAATTTCCCCATTTCTCCTACTCTGCTCCCACACTCCCTGCACCCCCCATAACCACCATTCTGCTCTCTATTTCTATGAGTTTGGCATTTTTAGATTCCATGTATAAGTGATATCCTACAGCATTTGTCCTTCTGTGTCGTATTTCACTTAGCATAATGTCCTCAAGGTCCATTCTCCGTAGTTGTAAATGGCAGGATGTCCTTATTTCTCATTATTATATAATCATATTCCATTGTATAAATATACACCACATTTCCTTTATCAATTCATCTGTTGATGTACACTTAGGTTGTTCCCATATCTTGGCTATTGTGAATAATGCCACAGTGAACATGGGAGAGTATATATCTCTTTGAGAGCCTGTTTCCATTTCTTTTGGATATGTACCCAGCAGTGGGATTGCCGGATCGTATGGTATTTCTATTTTTAATTTTTTTGAGGAACCTCAGTACTGTTTTCCATAGCTGCTGCACCAATTTATATTCCCACCACCATGCACAACGATTCCCTTTTCTCCACATCTTCACCAACACTGTTATATCTTGTCTTTTTGATGGTAGCAATTCTAACAGGTGTGAGGTGATATCTTGTGGTTTTGATTTGATCACTAATCATTTCTCAGATGATTAGTGATGTTCAGCACCTTTTCGTCTACCTATTGGCCATTTGTATGTCTTCTATGGAAAAGTGTCTGTTTGGTTCCTCTGCCCATTCTAAAACCAGACTGGTTTTGTTTGTTGTTTTTTTGCTATTGAGCTGTATAAGTTCCTTATATATTTTGGATATTAGCCCCTTATCAGGGGTTAAATTACTAATTTTAGCTTTTGTTTCTTGTGCTTTTGGTGTCATAACCAAAAAATTGTTGCCAAGACTAATCTCAAGAGGCTTTTTCTCTATGCCTTCTTCTAGGAATGTTATGGTTTCAGGTTTTATGTTTTAAGTCTTTAATCCATTTTGAGTTGATTTTTGTGAGTGGCATCAGATAGGGTTCCAATTTCATTCTTCTGCATGTGGTTAACCAGTTTTCCCAGCACCATCTTTTGTAGAGACTATCTTTTCTCCCATTGAGTATTCTTGGCCTCCTTATCAAATATTAGTTGACCATACATACATGGATTTATTTCTGGGTTTCAGTTCTGTTCCTTTGGTCTTGGTGTCTATTTTTATGCCAGTACCATGTTGTTTTGATTACTATAGTTAGTAGTGTAGTTTGAAATCAGGAAGTGTGATGCCTCCAGCTTTCTTCTTCTTTCTCAGGATTGCAATTTGGAGTCTTTTGTGGTGCCATACACGTTTTAAGATTGTTTTTCCTATTTCTGTGAAAAATACCATTGGAATATCTGAAAAACAAATACAGGAAACAATCTCATTCGCAATAGAATAAAAAACAATGAAAATTTTGGAATAAATTTATCCAAGGAGGTGAAAGACCTGTACACTGAAAACTACAAGACTATGATGAAAGAAATTGAAGAAGCCACAAATAAATGGAAAGATATATTCATGTTCATGGATTGAAAGAATTAATATTGCTAAAATGTCCATACTACCCAAAGCTATCTATAAATTCAGTGCTATCCCTATCAAAATTCCAATGGTAGTTTTTAGAGTAGACTTTACTCCCAGTGCATGGTCATTACTCCTACAGCATGGTGCTTCCATGGTCCCAACTGGAAGCCTGAGATGTTTGCAGAGATCTCTTTTCCCTGGTTGGGCCTGAAATCCAAAATTTTCTCAGCACTCTGCAGCCTCAGAAATCTATGCAGAGCTCTCCAGCCTCCCAGTGGATTTTCTCTGCTAGATCTTTTGGAATCTTACCTTGTAAATAGGCAATTTAGGAACTAGCCAAGAATCCTAGAGGGGATGTTCTGATAGGTTATTACATAGGAAGGGTCCAAAGGTAAGGAGCATCAAAATCTATCTGCAAACCCCAGTGTCTTGGAGGCTCCAAATTTTAATCTCTGCTTACACAACCCAGCAAGAATACCACTCTTCTTGGGCTTTATTTCTCTGTGCCATAGTTTAGGAAGTCTTCTCAGGGAGAAAACCAGGATAAATGTGGTACATTCACCTTCATGCTTCCCTTCTTTCAATGACCAGAGCCTTGTGTTGATTGTTAAAAACTGTCTGCAAATAGTTATTTAATACACTTTGTCCAGTTGCTTATGGTAGGAGGTAGATTTGATAATAGACACTCTGCCATAACCAAAACCAAAGACCCTACCAATATCTCTTATTTCCATGGCCGTTCCTTGTCTGTGCCAAGGCCTCATATTTTCTTTCTTGTTTCTTAACATTTTCCTCATTCTTCATAAGATTTACTTGCTTTCTCTCAAGAGTAAAAGCATTCTACCCACTTTTTCTATGAATAGGTGACCTTAGACAAGTTACTTAACCTTCCTGACTCTTATTTTGTTCATCTAAAACAATCGCATAATAGGCAATGCTTCTCACATTGTGTTTCATGTACCACCTACATCAGAGTTATCTAGGAAAGACTGTTAAAAATATAAATCCCTGAGGTCTTTCAAGATTTTCCGAAACAGAATCTTGGCTAGGTGGACCCTGGGGATTTGCCTTTTTACCAAGCCGTATGGATGGTCCTTATGTAAACCGAAGCTTGAGAACACTGTGATAAGGCTACTGTGAAGAATAAATAAGCCATATTTTATGAAGCACCTGAAATATAAGTGCTTAAGAAATGCTAGTTTTCATCTCACTGTATTTCAACCCATACATTTTAGAAAAATATTTTAAATAGATATGCCAATATATGAAATATTTGGAAACTATTCAGAGAATAGAATTATATACATTCAAATGATTGCTGCTATTAACTATAATACTCCATAATCCAGCTTTTTTTGTTATTTATTGTACTCTGCAATAAAAGAGAAGTTCAGGGCTTCCCTGGTGGCGCAGTGGTTGAGAGTCCGCCTGCCGATGCAGGGGACGCGGGTGCGTGCCCCGGTCCAGGAGGATCCCACATGCCGCGGAGCGGCTGGGCCCGTGAGCCATGGCCGCTGAGCCTGCGCGTCCGGAACCTGTGCTCCGCAACGGGAGAGGCCAAAACAGTGAGAGGCCCACGTACCGCAAAAAAAAAAAAAAAAAAAAAAAAAAGTGACTTTGATTTAACAACTGTGCTAGTTTCCTTAGGAAATCAGATGTTCAAAAGATAATTCAGGGCTTCCCTGGTTGTGCAGTGGTTGGGAGTCCGCCTGCCGATGCAGGGGACACGGGTTCGTGCCCTGGTCCGGGAAGATCCCACATGCCCGGAGCAGCTGGGCCCGTGAGCCATGGCCGCTGAGCCTGTGCGTCTCGAGCCTGTGCTCCACAGCGGGAGAGGCCACAACAGTGAGAGGCCTGTGTACCGCAAAAAAAAAAAAAAAAAAAAAAAGAAAGAGAAGTTCAGCTTTAAATTTGATATAAAATATAGAACTGAAAAGTCAGTAGTCAGAATCCATCCAGATATTTCAACCTGGTGATATATATTGAAAGGTTACTATTTCTTCTCTTCCCCAGAAAATCTGAAAGGGAAACTAATATTCAACAAGAACATACACAGTGTATGAAAAAAGGGAGCCAAATACACGTTGTTCTGACTTGTGATTTATCAAAGTGAATTCTAGTAAAGGAAGAAAATAACAGAAACTGAAAGAGTGGAGTGAGGTCCAACTTCACAGTTCCACACAGAGCTAATTGTCTTAATTGTTGTAAGTGATTTAGATGTTCTTAACATTCATTAAAGTAAAATAAAAATGAATAACCCCCTAAGTAATATCCTCCTTGGCTTAATGACATAGAGAATCAATTGTGTGCAACATTTAACATGCGTTTTTAGAAAATTGGCTTCCTTTTTAGAAATGGCATTCAGGACATAGCTGCAAGGCAATCACCATCAATTACCCAATTATTTCTGTTTTAGTTATAGCATAATTCTCACTGGAAATAGATTACACTGTTGGAGCTTTAAGGTGATAATTAATCGTGCATCACCTGCCCCCAGTACAAGCTTGGAATCAAATAAGAATCTTTGCCAGGGATAAGATGGACAGGGATCAAAATTCTAGACTTATTTTTAGTAAAAACATAGATCAAGAAAAGTTTCTTGGATCTATAGCCACAACTGGGCTTTCTACTACCTTTTTCCCAATTGGAGCAATATAGCTGAAGGAGAATTTGGGTCTGTCAAATAGGTTCTCTTACCCAGGATTACTGCCCCACATCTGTTGAACCCTATTAGTGGCGACTGAGAGAGGCAGGCCTATAGACTTGCATGGAGAAGAAATTTCTTGGTCCTGACCTATGTGTGCTTATCTGAAGGATGTAGGCACAGAGCACAATTTGCCCCTCATGGGCAGGGGTATGAATAAACAGAATGAGGTAGCAGTTGAATCAAACATGTTTGTTTCCTTTACCAAATATCATGCCATACATTTTTACTTTAGGGTCAAAGTAGGAAGTTGGGGTGTAAGGATAATAACTTATAATACTTAGGATTAAATATGCAGATTTTTTAGGACAGAGCACTGTACTTCCTTGTGCACCTCTCTACTTCCCATAGATCTGTCCACTCTACTGCCTAGTAGAATTTAAAACAACTAAGAGAGCTTAGAATAAATGGATAAAAACCAAATGGTATCATCATAATACACAAATACTCACGCCTATACTGCATCCATACTTGGACAGACTTAAATGTAGATATGTATGTGCGTACTACTAGTTACAATAGCCAGGACGTGGAAGCAACCTAAATGTCCATCGACAGATGAATAGATAAAGAAGACGTGGCACATATTTACAATGGAATATTACTCGTCATAAAAAGAAATGAAATTGAGTTATTTGTAGTGAGGTGGATGGACCTAGAGTCTGTCATACAGAGTGAAGTAAGTCAGAAAGAGAAAAACAAATATCGTATGCTAACACATATATATGGAATCTTAAAAAATAAATGGTACTGATGAACCTAGTTGCAGGGCAGGAATAAAGACGTAGACATAGAGAATGGACTTTAGGACACGGGGAGGGGGAAGGGTAAGCTGGGACAAAGTGAGAGAGTGGCATGGGCATATATACACTACCAAATGTAAAATAGATAGCTAGTGGGAAGCAGCTGCATAGCACAGGGAGAGCAGCTCAGTGCTTTGTGACCACCTAGAGGGGTGGGATAGGGAGGGTGGGAGGGAGACTCAAGAGGGAGGGGATATGGGGATATATGTATGCATATGGCTGATTCACTTTGTTGGACAACAGAAACTAACACAGCATTATGAAGCAATTATACTCCAATAAAGATATATTTTTAAAGAAAAGATATGTATGTGCATACTATATTACTAAAGCATTCTTATGTGGACTACAATTATATGTGTAACCCCCATATGCATTTACCTTTGAATTTCAAATGAAGTTGGCTGAAACCCCATCCAATGATAGTGGCAGAGAACCTGCGTGTGTGTATATATGATTGGGCACCGATGTTGGGGAAGTGATGTCTGCACCATCCTGGTCATCTCTGGTGCTGAGATCTTGCTTCTGATCAAGCAGTTTAGTGGCTGAATTACCCTGTTCTACCAAGCGTGCTGTCCCATTCCACGATATGTACCTTGAATGCCACATCTTTCTCTCATTTCCACCAGAACTATAAAAATGAAAACATTCCCATGAGGTATTTTAGTGGATTCAGTCTCGGACGCTTTTCTGAGAGTTTGTGAAGATGGAGATGGTTTATATAGTTGTAAAAGTAAACTAAAATTGAATATTTGCTTTCCTTCTTTTACAAATCTTTTTATTATCAACACTACCTTACTTTCCATTCTCCTCTCCTCCTTTCCTTTTTCTCTTTTCCAAGTGTCCTTTCCCTGAGGAATAAACTCTACTCCTCCCCAAATTATTTTTAATTTTTTCTTGAAGTTTTCTCCAGCTCCCATGCTGAAACTCATGCCCAGGCCATCAAAGTCAAGGCTATGGGCTGCTTCCTTATGGTCTTATTTCTCTGAGCATCTGCAAGGATATGAGAGCAGAGGGACCACGTGAAGATTCGTTTCCCCAGTGTTATGAACTATACCATAAGTAGATAGAAGCAAATTCCCCCTGTTTAGGTTTAAATGTTAATCTTTTTCAACTTTATTATATATAAGTTGGATATCTATAACTCTATTATTAAAGGGTCGTTAATTTCCACTTGCACACAATTAGCCATAGCTCTATAATTTGATAAATGTAATCACAAGCCCCTAAAGTCTCCATAGGAATATGATTCCTTATCTAGTTTTAATTATATTCCTAGGGTAAATTGTATGATCTCAGCATATCAGGATGCCTCACCATTATGGGACAGAACAACAAAATTGCCATAGCCTGACTTATGATTCTTGATATTTCTACAACTACAACTAGAATTATTTCTTTTACATGGAAGTGGTTTTCAGACAGACATCTCTAAGGTAAATAGATTATATGATCTTTTTCTAAGAACAGGTTTTGATCAGGAAATAGCAGAGCGGACTACGAGAACTCTGAATCCTTGGAAGGAAATGACATCTTGAAAGGGTGTCATTCAGTAAGAAGTGAGTTAAGGAAGCAGTCAGGAGTGCTCTGCCAGATTTCTCCTGCCATACAATTGGTCTGAAAGCTGCCTTCTTCCAACTTCTTGGCATTTTTGGGGTAGACTTAACTCTAGTCCCTTTACTTCTGATAATAGAAAGTTTCCAAACATAAGTCTGGGTTATATTTTCACTCAGTCACTTTTGATAAATATTTTCTTTCATCTTTGCATTTTATAGTTTGATCCAAAATCAATAATTTGGATACAGACATACCAAACCACATAACTGAGAGGGTTCCTAAAGAGATTGGCAGAGTAATTTCCTAAAGTGCCTGGTAACTGCCGAGAAAACACTTGCTGTGTCTGAGAATGCTGACGAGAGGGTCCTTTTCTAATCCTATCCTAAACAGAATGGAAAAAAATGTTTCCTCTTGATTGGAGAAAAAGGTCAGTAAATTTGTAACATTCTTCGGCAATTTTCAGCCTTCCTGTTGGTTAGTTGTATCCCTTTGTTTTTAATGTTGTATATGTAGAGATTAGATGGAAAAAGAAAAGAAACAGCTTTGGTAACTTTTAACTGTCAGTGGGATTCTAGAACGAAAACTAGTATTTTTCTGTCAAATGTTGAGAAGTAGTTAAAAAGCCCCAAATTAGCAGCTAAGAAATAAGTAGCACAATTGCTTAAAATTCAAGACTAGTTTTAAAAGTTTTTCTAAAGCTCTGTTAGCACGATGCTAAGAATCACCTGGATGTTTATTGAATACACAGATTTGTGGGTCTACCCCAGACCTCCTGAATCTGACTCTCCAGTGAAAGGGCCCAGGAATCTGTGTGTTTAATGAGCATTCCAGATGATTCTTATAAGGTAAATTTTTAATACACTTTAAGAGTGAGGGATGCATAAGAATCTCTTGAGTGTGTCCCCCAGATAGATTACTCCTCAAACCAAGACACTGACACATATTCCCCCATACCTAAGCAAACCACTAGCACTAATTGGATATATTGTATCCCTCAGGTGTTTTGCTGGGTAAATCTAGGATGTCAGCTGCTATTGAATAAGATTAATACTAGAAAGAGCTCTAAAAAAACCACTAGAGGCTAGGAAGGAAAATTATTTTCCATATTTTTTATTTTTCATGATGTTTCTTCTGAAGTATCACTATTAAATTTAGCATCCCTTCTTTGCTGCACCCGTTACTTTCTAAACTCTCTAAGGGTAGAGATAGTTCTGTAGTCATCTTTGTATCTCCAGCCCTAACACAGGTTTGGTACATTTGTTACTGAATAAGTGAATGACTTGGCAAATACTAAAATTGCTGTGTTAAATAGTTTTAATAAAAAAACTTTGGTGCCTAAGGATGAGATGTTCTTGGCATACATTCCTAAATAGCAAGTACATACCAAGTGACGGCATTACAAAACTGAGGCTTTGCAAAAAGCAAAGTCACAAGGTGACAGTTTTGTGACAGTGGCTATAACACTTGATTCCGTTGCTTGGACAAGTGAAAATTTCCCCATCTGGGTCTTTACTTCAAATTAACCTTCATCTCCAGCAGCAGGAGCAATTATTTGGACCTGCATTTAGAGACAGGAAAAGGAAAGGGATTCTTCTTTTATGCCTCATTGTAGGCCACAGGATAAGTAACACAATACAAATGTCCCTGAAAGGATTAATGATACAGCTCAAGATAGCTACTATTTGTTCTAATTGGAAATAAGATCATCATTTCCTCTGATCTTCGGATCTGAGGATGAGCAAGGATCGCAGCTGAACAGTAAGTAAAGAGGCAACTGGAGAGAGTTGAACTCATCCTGAAGTCGGCTGTTACCAGTTCATCCAGCACTGCTTCCCAATTTTACACTTTCCTGGAAGCAGTAGTCACGGGGCTGCATGGTACAGTTCCAATATTGAATGGTAAACTGTTGTCCTAAAGACTATGAGTACTTTGGGCTTGTTAATAGAATCATGTAAGGGGCCATTTGGAGATTTTGAGAACCTAAGCAGTTGTGTAGATATTGGGTGAAATTGTTCTTGGCTGATGTGCTCCAGTTCCTACAAAATTCTCCCTATTTAGCGATAGATAAAAGAGAGCTTAATATATGCAAGGATGATTATTCACAAGAGAATCTACTTAAAGCTGCAACAAAAATTTCATGGTATAAAAGGAGAAAAGTTTTCAATTGAGACTTTATTTTGAAAAAATGGAGTTATAGTAGTGAAAATAATGTCTTTCTCATAAAAAAAAGAATTTTGGTTATAAAGACAACTAGGGCTAATTATAGAAAATAGCAAGTTTTTCTTTTTTAAAAACCATGATTCTGCCAAAAGTGTGTGAGAGCACAATGCAACATCCCTTCATGTTTAATTAACTTTCAAAGGATAATCTTTTTGAAGGTTACTTTTGAGAAATATTCATGGATGTATCGGTTTTTTCAGTGACTTTTATTGTTTGTTATGTTGATATTCGAATCTTTCTCCTTCAAAATGCCTGCTGTGTCATCAACCTCGCCTTTGCTCTCTTCTACAATTTTGAGCTGCCTAATGAGACCAAGATCCTTATATGTCAGTGGCTTTGTGCGTGGCTTGCACTGTTTTGCAGTACTACTCTTGTTCATCACTTGAAATTCTGAAACTTTTCTGAGATGTGTAGTTTTGCTTGGCAAAGGATTTGCGTTATATTTACAGACTAATGATCAAATACATCGATTTAATGGTTAGAGATAGATATGAATTTTCAGAGAGAAGGGATGTGGAGAACAGACTAGTTTTTATAAATGATCAACTCAGTACACCATTAGAGAAAATGTTCATGTTATGATGGCGTTTGCTTTCCTGTTGTGAAGACTCAGATAATAAAATTGAGATAATGAAGAACTTCTGTATTATCACTGTCTTCACTCGATAGGTGATTCAAATGCAGCTCAGAGAAGTTCAGTGCCTTAAGGCAACACAGTAAGTAAATACTCTCCCCTGATCCATGCTCCTTATGCAAAGGAGCGGATAGAATGGGGGGTTAAGAGTGAATCTGTTTCCCTTTGGTTGGCAGCAATTTGGATTACTGTAATAAAAAGCAGTTTCTTCATAGGCCCCATCACTCTGTACAGATGCTAGGATTTCTGAGTAGTCTAACGTTCCAGACTCATGTATTTTCTTCTGCGGTTGATTTTGGCCTCCATAGAAAGTGAATGCTGATCCCATGTCTGAGAATTCCTCTTGAGAAGATTGAATAGATTAATGGAAAGAGCTTTGAACTGAGAGTCAAGATTTATGGGGTCTAAGTTCAGCTCTGATGCTGACAAATTGTCAAAAATCAAGTCTGAGGCCTCCCTGGTGGCGCAGTGGTCGAGAGTCCACCTGCCGATGCAGGGGACACGGGATCGTGCCCCAGTCCGGGAGGATCCCACATGCTGCGGAGCGGCTGGGCCCGTGAGCCATGGCCGCTGAGCCTGCGCATCCGGAGCCTGTGCTCCGCAACGGGAGAGGCCACAGCAGGGAGAGGCCCGCGTACCGCAAAAAAAAAAAAAAAAAAAAAAAATCAAGTATGACCTTGGGCAAGTTGCTTTCTCATTCCAAACCTTGGTTTCCTAAATTTTGAGATAAAGATCCTGAACTCATTTATCACTAAAGCCCTTTCCATGGCAGAATTCCACATGTCTGCCTATCACCTGCAATCCACCACAGGCCTGTAATAGACAAATACTGGCTACTAGTAAGTACTTAATTTGTTGATATGTGCAAAACATTTGGTACATAGGAGAACTTCAGTAAACACTGGTTTCTTCTGTCCATCATATGCGTCCACTTGGAAGTCCCTGAACAAAGTGCTACTGTGATTATGTCTGACTTGGCATCTTTTTACTGACCTTGGACTTTAGGCCATCACTTGGCTCTCTTGCTATTCTCAGAAAGCTTGGTGTTTGTATTTCCAGAGATAATGTAGGGGATCAGATCTACTGTTTAAAAGATATTCTTAGTATTCCACTCTCTCACTTTCAGACAGGCCAAACTGAGGATTCCCTTAGGAGGACTGGATATTGGTCCTCGTGGCTGATGTTCATGGCTTCTTCTAGACTTCCTTTAGCATCTCGGTTCCTATTATTTTTAACTATCATCTATCTATCTATCTATCTATCTATCTATCTATGCATCTGTCTATCCACCTACCTATCATCTGTCTATCTACTACCTACCTATCCCTATCTATACCTGTACCTAACACTGATACCAAATATTATTTTCTTGATCTGGACCTGTGTCGAAAGCTCACAAATAGGTTTTCAGTGTGAAAGGTAAGCCAGTTACTTTAGCCATTTTATTCAGTTACCTTTCAGAGTATCTTAATTAAATTCGATTTAATGCAATGAGTTCCTACCATGCGCTCTTGCATATGATTTCTTTTGAAGAGATCCAGACAAAATGGTTCCTGTTCTCAGAGCTCAAATTCTAATTCCTCAGAAAATATAAAGCTGTCCAGGGGTGGAATCCAAAGCCAGGTCAGTCTCCAAGTGGGCACCGCTCCACTTCACTGTCTCTGTCACTGCCGTTCCGCGATCCTGGCAGCTGCATAGCAGGGTTCTTTAGGCAGGATTTGGGTTGAAAGGCAGGAGGTATGCCTCTGGTCTGGCAGTTGAGTGGCTTAAGAATCTGCTTGTCTTCAAGGGTTGGGATAGTGACCAGTTACGAGTGACCAGAAACCTAAACGTGGTCAGGAGTAGAAGGGTGCATTGAAGCTTGGAGAAGCAGATAGATCTCAGAAGAAGAGGTCAAATTGGAGTGGGAGGTGAGTTTTAGATACATTAAGATCCAGGCACCCAGAGTACAGAGTCTGAAACTAGTATAAATGGGAAGCTATTTTAATCTAGGTACATCAGACCACCATCCTTGCCATTACTGCCTTTGTTGCTCACATGATTAGGGAATTTAAACCTACTCCATAATCATGGTGCAAAAGAATAGATACTAGCTCCTGAGAGTGGCTATTTTTTGTTTGTTTTATACAGCAAACGTCAAATATCACCTGCGATATTTTAAATGGTCATCCGAAGACAGACATTTTCCTGTTTCAAAAAAACACATCTTTGACACATACGTGGACTTTAGCGTAAATCATTATTTCACTACATTGAGTGAGAGAGTCCATAGGACAAAGCTGTTTCCTTCTCCTTTGAATGCTGTGGCCCCTGGCATAGACCCATAGGCCCTGGCTTGCAACAGATTCTCTGTACAAAATTTTTTTTGAACTGAGATGATTAGGTTCTGATTGTTAAGAGCAAATCAGATCAAGCCATTTCTGTTACGAAACACTGTTGTTTGCCTTAAGCCATCACTTTCCCTGAGTTGGAAGCTTTACTTGATCAATAATGACTTTTGGGGAAGCTATTAGTCCAGAGCCCTGTAGAGCAACTTTTGGGGCTGCCGGGCACTGCATATCTGTCACTGCTCTTTGACAATCTGCAAGATGCAGCTACAGCATCTGTAGAGTGGGTTAATAACTGTCCTGCTTTGTGTGAGAATTACCAGGGTAGAACAGGAGGCTCAACACAGAGTCTGTACTTGCTTAGCATGCTGGCTGGAATTAAACACCTCATTTGAAAACCAAGACACACAAGGAAGGAAATGGAACAAATCCCTTGCTTTCAATTGCTTTGCAAATAGGACAGAGTGAGGCTTAAGTGTCGAATTCTGCCCGGATTGTTCTGAATCTAAATGGTTCATCTCTTGCAGGAGAATGGTTGAGTTATTTTGATGTTTGAGACTAGGTAGAAATGCCAACTGTATCAGCTAATTTATTCTTACATTCAACCACTCATTTGCCAAATACATATTTGACACCCATTACATGCTACAGATGAAGCAGAGAATAAGACAAACAAATCCCCTATCCTCATGGAGCTTATATTCTGGTAGAAATGAATAAATAAATATATCACATAATGTCAGCAATGAATAATAACAACTCAGAGGAATGCTGATATGGTGGTACCAGATATTATGGTGACAGTGATACATAGTGGTCAAGGATGGCATTTCTGAGTAAGTGCTCTTTGGGCAGAGACATGAATGAAATGAGGGAGGGGACCATGCAGGTATATAAGGAAGTGATTCCTAGCAGCAAAAAGAGAACATTCAGAGGCTCTGAGGTGGGAATAAGCTTGGCATTCTGGGGACAGCAAGAAGATTGGTGAGACTGCATAAAAATTAGTGGGAAAGGGGGATGGGGGGTAGAATAAGAGTAGACATGAGCAGTTCACACAAAGCACGTTTGCTGGGGTAAGCGTTTTGCATCTCTAAGTGTGAATGAGAAGGCAATGAGGACATAGAAAGGGGGAAATGAAATCTGATTTATGTGATTAAAGATCACACTGTATGGTAGGCAGAATAATGTTACCTTACACGACAAAGGGAAATTAAAGTTGCAGATGGGATTGAAGTTGCTAATCAGCAGATCTTCAAATAGGGAGATTATCTCGATTTTTCCGGGTGGTCCCAGTATAATCTCAAGGGTCCTTAAAAGTGGAAGAAGAAGGTAGGAAAGGTCAGAGTGATGTGATGTGAGAAGGACTCAGTCCACCACTCCTGCTTTTGAAGATGGAGGACCGAGGTCACAAGCCTCAGAGTATATGAGCAGCATGCAGAAATTAGAAGAAGGAAGTGGATTCTCCACTAGCTCCTCCAAAAGGGAATGCAGCTAAACAACACCTTGATTTTGGCCCAATGAGACTCATGTTGGATTTCTGGCTTACAGAAGAGTAACATGATAAATTTGTATTTTAAAAATCACTAAGTTAGTGGTAATTTGTCATAGCAATGATAGAATATTAATACACTCTGGCCTCTGTATGGGGGGATGAACTTTGCAATCTAAGCATGGAAGTAAGGAGTCCAATTAGGTTGCTACTGTGATTTTATAATCTAGAGAAAACGAAGGCGTAGATTAGAGTGACAATGGTGGAGCTGGTGGGAAGTGATCAGATCTGGAATGTATTTCCAAACGGACAGAAATTGTCTTGAATTATTCCTGCGATTTTGGTCTGAGTCACTGAGTATGAACAACTGGGTGAGTAGCAGTGCTATTTGCTGACATAGGGAAGATTGCGGGAGACATGGTTTAGGGGAGAAAAGCAAGAGTTCTAGTTTAGAAATTTAAGTCGGAGATCCCTTTCAGATATCTGAGTGGATCTGTTGATTAAACAACTGGGTAAATGAGTCTGAAGCTCAGGTGATAGATCAGGGCTAGAAATATACATATGGGATGACAAAGCTGCAAAATAGGAAAGACTTTTGTCTTAGATATTGTGATGCCACCGTATCAACCCCAACTGCGTATACTTGAAACGTTATGTGAGAGGAAAGGATGGTTCTATTTTGTTGAGACCATTATTATTTGGAATTCTATAGTAATTGAACTGATATCCTAACTAATCTCCCAAACAGTTCAATCATTTCATATTCAACATAATTTGAACTACTCACATTGCCCAAATTAAATCCAGAGAACAGGGGAATCTAGCTTATTGGGGATATAGCCATAAATCTTTCCTGATCATATGCTCTTGTCTACATTTGCCCGGGCAAACTGGGTGACCAGGACAACTGTGGCTTCAGTGGTTGGTGGGTGTAGCCTTTATCTGCACAGGTGAAAGTGGCTTGTCACAATGTTGACACTTGGAGCAGCTTGTTGAAGAAAGAGATGGGAGGATGCACCGCTTCATTTTTAGGACACGCACACATCTCGTCCACTCTTATCCCATTGCTCAGAATTAAGTATGTGGTCTCACTTATCTATAAGGAGATTTCTAGTCTGGGTGGCCATGTGTGCAGCTGAGATGGGAGGGCTCTGTTACTAGAGGATGAAAGAGGAAGTAGACGTTGGGAGACAATAGTGATTCTCATCCTGGTCTGCTTCTCTGGCCACCCTAACATTTTCATGCGTCCTTCTTCCTGCTCCTAGAACACACCCCCCTCCCCTTGCGGGTTGCATCAGCTCAAAGCCCAGTATCTGCAGGTGATGCATAGTCTTTTGCACCATGACTTGGCGCTCTGCTCCTGGCCCAGTGAACTCTAACCTAAAAGACCAGTTAATTGACCCCTCACCAATATAAAATAGCAAATTGGCAGCTGTATAGCTGCAATTAAAATAAACAACCCTGCCCTCCCCACCAAATCGCCCATTTAGAAAAAGGCATAATACAATAATCACGTTAAAACAATTATCACATACCACCTGTGAAGGAATACCAAAGACTCCTGTAATAGTTTGCCAGAGCGGCAATAGCAAAATACAACAGAAATTAATTTTCTCACAGTTCTGGAGGCTGGAAGTCCAAGATCAAGGTGTCCGTAGCTTTGGTTTCTTCTGAGGCCTCTCTTCACTGCCTTCTCACTGTGTCCTTTCCTCTGTGCACGTGCATCCCTGGTGTCACTTGTGTGTGTCCAAATTTCCTCTTTTTATAAGGACACCGGTCAAATTGAATTAGGGGCCCACCCTAGGGGCCTCATTTTCAAGGAGACTTCTAATCACCTCTTTAATAGCCGTATCTCCAAATAGTCATATTCTGAGGTACTGGGGTTAGGACATCAACGTGTGAATTTTGTGGAGGCACAGTTCAGCCTATGATTCCTTTCCCCGTCAGTGGAGTGAACTCCTTTAGTTCATCTGGCATACCTGGTTCTACTCTCCAGGCAGAACTTTCTGGACTAATGTTCTCTATGTCTCCTCCAGGGCCCAGGTTAGAGTGAGGTGAGGGAGGAGAGGCAGACATTTGCCTCAGACGTAAAATACAAGGGGGCACAAAAAATTTCAATAGTTAAGATAAAAATATTTTAATAACATTTTAAACAAATAAAAATAATGCAAAAGATCCATGATGAACAAAATATCAATTTTTAATAAAGATAAGATTAATATTACTGGTTTTTCCTTTTGCCTCAGGCTCCCTTATGGCTTCCTATAGCACTGTTACTGATCCTGCCATCATTAAAAACTTTGATATTTTATTCAAGAATTTTTTGCACTAATTTTGATTCTCCAAAACATTGCATTAAAATATTATTTATTGGGCTTCCTTGGTGGCGCAGTGGTTGAGAGTCCTCCTGCCGATGCAGGGGACACGGGTTCGTGCCCTGGTCCGGGAAGATCCCACATGCCGCGGAGCAGCTAGGCCCGTGAGCCATGGCCACTGAGCCTGCGCGTCCGGAGCCTGTGCTCCGCAATGGGAGAGGCCACAACAGTGAGAGGCCCGCATACCGCAAAAAAAAAAAAAAAAATTATTTATCGCGATTACTGACTTTTTTTTGCAGCCCCTTAAATTTTTTGTACCTGAGGCCAGTGCTTCTCCCTCATTCTCCTCCCTCCTCCCCCAGACCCTGGCTTTCTCTTCAGGGAACTTTGCCTTGTCCGTTGTCCTTCTTCACTACATTCAAAGTGAACACTGGCAAGATTATCTTTCTTGGTGGCCAAACCACCTTCTGCTGGTGCAGGTGCAAAGATCTATAGATGTTTTAGTGTATAACAGGCTCAAGCTTTGGCTAGCTACGTTTCCCTTCATTTGGTAGCATAATTCCTTCAAAAACCAAGTCAAATTTCAGTTCTAATTGCTTTCAATAAGTTGCATAAGATAGTAGCCAGCAGTCTCGTGTAACAGATTTTTTAAGCATGAAAATTTTAGTCTTTTATTTTCTGTCCTCTCTGATCTGTCCACCACTACACTGGTCTTTTTCTGCAAGGCACTGAGGCAGTTAAAAAACAGACTTGGGTAGGACGGAAATATCTTTAGTCCAATTTGTGCCACTGTGCCCCCTCCCATCATCTGGCAGAGGGCACTTACTGGGAAGTACTTGAGAAAAGCTTGGACTTACCTCCTGCTAAGGCTGCTTCTTCAGAATCACCAGAGCAGAGAAACTGCTACCTTTTCAACCCTGTGTGGGTCCAAATACCTAGACCCTGCCCCAAGCCAATTAAAAAGGAAAAAATTTTTAAAAAGCATCTTCCTAAACAGAGCTGAACTTCCATCTCTGCTTTCAAGTAGGCTGACTCTTCCTGGAGCTCGGCTTACTCTGTCAGGGCTTTGTTGAAAATGGCAAGAAGTAGACAGCATACACTATCATTCTGAAAAATTTCAACACTTTCCTATAGTAGGCTCAGTTAGCATGGGTTTTGATTTCCAAGTTATCACAGGAGACATTGTGGTAGGCAGAATAATGGCCCCTCAAAGATGTCCATGTCCTGGGCTTCCCTGGTGGCGCAGTGGTTGAGAGTCTGCCTGCCGATGCAGGGGACACGGGTTCGTGCCCCGGTCCGGGAAGATCCCACATGCCGTGGAGCGGCTGGGCCCATGAGCCATGGCCGCTGAGCCTGCGCGTCCAGAGCCTGTGCTCCGCAACGGGAGAGACCACAACAGTGAGAGGCCCACGTACCGCAAAAAAAAAAAAAGATGTCCATGTCCTAATCTCCAGAACCTGTGAATATGTACCCTTATATGACAGAAAGGAATTAAGGTAGCAGATGGAATGAAGGTTAATAATTAGCTGACCTTAAGAGAGGAAATTTATCCTGGGTCACAACAGCTCTTAAATGTAGATGAGAGGCAAGAAGAGGTTTGAAGTGACTTGACCTGCTGTTCCTGGCTTTGAAAACGGAGGAATGGGCTAGGAGCCAAGGAATGTAAGCAGCCTTTAGAAACTGGAAAATGCAAGCAACGGAGTTTCTCCCGGAGCCTACAGAACAGAACACAACCGTGCCCACCCCTTGATTTTAGCCCAGCAAGTCCCATTTCAGATTTCTGACCTGCAGAACTGCATGATAAAAAATTTGTGTTGGTTTAAACCATTAAATACATGGTAATTTGTTATAGCAGCCGTAGACAATGATGAAACATTTTTATCAAATGTTTTACTATTAGGTTTCTAGCCTCGAAGTTTTATATCCTTGTGGCCTGCTGCTTAACCGTTAAGCCAACGTAATATATGTTCAGTTGTGCCGCATCGTTGCCCTACTCCTAGGTACCAAATTCTGTATTCATTAGTTCATTGCTTCATAGTGCTGACAAGACGCCAAATAACTGTGGCTTAGACAGGATAGAACTTGATTTCTGTTTTACCTAAGTCTGACGAGAAGCATACCAGGGCTGTTATGGCTGCTCCGTGGATTAGTAATGCAGATTTCTCTCTTGTCCCTCTGCCATCCCTAGGCATTGCTTCCATTCACATGGATGAAGGAGATTCATCATCATATTTTAGTTCCTGAGATGAAAAAACAGGGAGTAAAGGGCACACACCTTCTCTTGAGGGCCGCCAATTGGAAGGCGCACACATCACTAACATTCACATGCTATTGGTCTAAGGTTAGTCACATGCTGTGTGTAACTGTAAGGGAGGATGGCAAAAGCAATCTTTATTTTGGTGGCCGTGTGCCCAGCCAGCGTCTGAGGGTTCCATCGCTAAAGGGAAAAGGGGATAATGAAAATATTTCCTGCTACACACGGGAAGTGGTATCACATTGTGCAAAGGAGGGATTCATTTCAATCTGAAATATAAGTAGGAAAAAAAAATAACGGAAAAACGGGGCACTGGAGCAGCATGAATTCACCATAGAATCAGCATTACTGCAAAGATAGTTTAAGTATAGCATGTTCAAATAAGACACTGAGAGCTTCAAAGGTGCATGGACAAATAACTATTCAAATCAAGCAAAATTCTCGCGTAAACATAAAAAGCTTCTACACCAAGAAGTGGGCATCCCAGAGCACACCTTGTGATAGGAGAACAATGTGGAACACAGGAAGGAGGCTCCAGAGAAGACCAGCCGTCAGGCTTTTGCCTTCGTCACTATGGTGAAGAATTATTGTCCGCCCCCCCGGGAAGGAGCAACCAGAGACAGACTGATGCCAGGACCCACTGTGTATCAGTTATAGATTAAACTGTGGCTGGTTTTCATTTCAGAGTATAGATTTAGTCATTCTCAACAAATCCTTTTTGTGAAAATCCTATGGATATTATCGTACATAGATACTTTGAGTGGTTAGACCACACGTATTAGACACCAGATTCAGTTGTCCTGAGAAGAAAAACCCAGGCAGGAAGCTCCCGCAGAGCGTTCAGATCAAATGTGTTACCCAGGGAGCTTAACTTTTCCAAGTCGCTGAACAGCAGAGAGGTGTCCTGGCAGTTAAGGTCACTGTGCTTTTTAACCCATGGAAATTCTGACATTTGTGTTAAATATCATTGGGTATTTGCTCACTGTGCTATGAAACATCAACAATTCAAAGACATCTCAATGTCTTAAGAACTTTCATGATCTTCGTTGGCCAATGCCTTTGTGCTTTAGCTAAGGGAGGAAACTGGTACCCAGAGAGAGTAAGTGAGTTTTCCTGCTAAATGGCTAGTTAGGGACAGAGTCCTGTTTGGAGTTTCAGTCTTCTGATCCTTACTCCACTGTTATATTCTTCATGTTATGGTTGCTTTGCTAGTTGATTCTTCCCCCTTCTTTCTAAAGTTTTAAATTACCCAGGTAATACATGTGTTTATTATTTTTTAAAACGTTACATTATAAAGTTAGTGCACTATTAATTTTAGTTCTTTACCCTTGTCCTCAGAAATAATCACTCTTATGAGTTGTGTATCCATGCTCTTTTTTAATATGTACACACCCATGTTTGTGTGTGCTTTTCATAGAAAACATAGAGTATTGCTTGTAGTTTTTGCTTTATTGTGTAAATTAGATCACACTATACCTGTTGTTCTGCAGTTTGCTTTTATTCACTCAACAATATATATATATATATATATTTTTTTTTTTTTTGCGGTACGCGGGCCTCTCACTGCTGTGGCCTCTCCCGTTGCAGAGTACAGGCTCCGGACGCGCAGGCTCAGTGGCCACGGCTCCACGGCATGTGGGATCTTCCCAGACCGGGGCACGAACCCATGTCCCCTGCATCAGCAGGCGGACTCTCAGCCACTGCACTACCAGGGAAGCCCTCAACAATATATTTTTATGATAACTTCATATTGATACACAGATCCAATTTTTTGTTTTTATTTGTATGGTATTCTGTCAACCAAATAGACCACATTTAATTTATGTTATTTATCCATTTCCCTTTTGGTACATATTTTTATTTGTTTCCAATATTCACTACTAAAGCTGATTAAATGTATGCATTCAATACCCAAGATTTTTCTAATCACTCAAAAAAAAAGCTCCTGAAAGGGGATTGCTATTGTCTGAATGTTTATATCCCCCCCCCCCCAATTCATACATTGAAATTCTAACCCCCAAAGATGATGGTATTAGGAGGTAGGGGCTTTGGGAGGTGCTTAGATTCTGAGGGTGGGACCCTCATGAATGGGATTAAGTGCCCTTATACAAGAGACTCAGACAGTTCCCTAGCCCCTCCACCAAGTGAGGACACAGCGAGAAATTGCTGGTTGTGAACCAGGAATACAAGCATGCTGGCACCTTGATCTTGAACTTTCCAGCCTCTGGCCTGTGAAAAATAAATTTCTGTTGTTTATAAGCTATATTGTGTTACAGAAGACAAAACAGACTGTGGTATTTTGTATAGCAGCCCAAACAGACTAAGACAGGGATAAACTGCCATGTGGAATTGTGGCCCATAGAAGAAGAAGATTGGGATTTTAATTACTTGATTTTACATAAAGCGTGTTAGGAGTCTTCGAGGCATAGGTCATTAAAATTAGAAGAAACATCAGAAATCCTCAAGTTTTCCCTCTTCCTTTTTTAAAAGCAGCAGTAGGTGTGAAGAATTTAGTGATTTCCCCCCCAAATTACAGAAAGACAGTTGGTGGTTTGTGCCCTCTCTACATCTCTGTTTTGTGGGCCATTTTCCTTGTCATGTTCCAGGTTAGAATTCCTTGAGTCACCCTTGGCTTTTTCCCTGTGCTTTCCCCTTTTGTACCCCTGAGAAACCTTCAGTGATCCAGAGAAGTTCTAGACTTCTGTCTTCCATCATGGCCCACCCAGGACCACTACTCTATGATGTAAATCCTTACTCTCTAATGTAAGCTCTGTGATGGCAAAAACCAATTCTGCTTTGTCTTACTCATGACAGATAAGAGTAGTCTATGACACTGTTTTCTTCTCAGATGAATCTTCACAATCATCAATGCAACCCTCGGATTTTTCTCAACGTTGTTCTACCAAAAAAAAGAAAAATCAAATTAGCAAGTGTGATGGAACCTATTTTTTGTCCTTAATGTGAAACTTTGGCTCTCTCTAGGCCAATCACTCATGGTTCCCTGCAGATGGTGGGTTATGGTTCAAGCATATCACTTAACTTCTACCTTTGCTTCATTTTCATTATCCTTATCTGGCATATCCTTCCCCATGTGCTCGAGCTATTCAAACCCTACCCATCTCCAGGATCCAGTTCAATTCCCTCCTCTCCTTGAAGCCTGCCTCAGCTATTCCTGCCCACAGTGCCCTCTTTTCTCTTCATTCCTATATTACTTACCTTATCCTGGTGTATAAAGCACTTATGCATCTCACTCTTCTCCAAGATACTCTAAAGATAAAGGCCATGACCTTCATTTTCCCTGTCTCCCACACAAATGTGCTATAGTACTGAGAACCTAATAGAATCCAGTGACTTATTGCATGAGTGAATGACAATGGGGTTGAGAAGGCATTAAGTGTAATGTCTTCCATATGGAAATGTGTGCAAAGGACAGATGAAAATTTGTCAAAAATTAGTACCATGTCCTGGCAAATGAATTTGGCATTTTGAAAAATGCACTATTTTAAATAATTTCCTTCCCTCATAATAAAAGCAATCTATGTTCATTGTAGAATTTTTGGAAAGTACACAGGGAAAATAAAAGTAATTTCTAATTCCATCACCTGGAGATAACTTCTGAAGAGTATTCAGTTCTGTTTTTCCCCAAGGTTATGCATCTATATAGTTATTTGTTTTGCTTTAAGACAATCCGGAAAATTCAGCAAATAGTTTGTATGTTACGTTTTGCAATTAACATTACAGTTGAACCTTGAACAACATGGGTTCGAACTGCCTGGGTTCACACTTTTCAATAAATATGTACCACAGTTCTACACCATTTGTGGTTGGTTGAATCCCTGGATGTAGAAGCGCAAAAATGGAGGGCCAACTGTGAAGTTTTATAGACTTTCTATTGCACAGAGGGTTGGCGCCACTAATGCTGGCATTGTTCAAGGGTCAACTGTATATCATCATCATTTTCTCCATTTAATAGTTAATAAAAAGGGTTTTATGGCTACCTAATATTACACTACATGAGATGTTTCATAATCTCTTCAATCACCTATTATAGAACATTGAGGTATTTCTAGTTTTTCACTACTACAAATTAATGAGCTAAGAATTACTGAGCACTCACTATGGGCCAGGTAGTCTGTTGAATCTTTTATATTTCCTAACACTTAAAGGATCCATAACAGCCTTTCATGGGAGGCACTTTTATCTTCCCCATGTTTTTGGATGAGCACACTGACGACCGTAGGGTTGGGTTCCTCATCCAAGATCACGATAAGTGATAAAGCCAGAATTCTAACCCAGTTAGAATGGCTCAAGAACCTATGCTAACCATTGTGAATATAATCATGATAAATTCTAATACAGAATTCTTTGTCCATGTCTTTAATAATTTATAATGAAAAATGTCAACAGTGGAATTAATGAATCAAAGGATGTGGAGAAACTTCCTATTGTCAAATTGCTTTTCAAAAAGATTATTGTACTAAATGTATGTATGTACCAGATGTATGCACTATATGAGCTTGCCCCCTTTCCCTGAGAGAGACATGGAATCCTTAGTCCTACATGTCTACTTTTAAACCTTTTACTCTAAGTATACTACAGCATCTATCGCATTATATGTCTTTATTCATATTTCAGTCTGTCTTGCTATACTGTGAAATCTTTGAAAGAAAGACTATCTCATTTGTCTTTTAATTCGTAGTACCTACCATTGGTGCCATATACATAGTAGATTCTCAGTATGGCTTTTGTCAAAGAAAGTACACCATGACTTGCAGTTTCAGGTGCCAGTTTGCTGTGTGCAGGTAAATGTCACTTCACTTTCTTTTCGAGTTCCCATGCTTCCTTAATACGGAGTTTCAGCTCTAGAAATTCTAGTCCTTTCACTGATCTTTTGTGGCTTCTACCTCCTTCTTTCCTGCAACCTAATTCCCAACTCTCCAAATCCATGTCAAACCTCACGTCCTCCTGGAAGCCTTTGCTATTACCATCTTCCTCTCCAGTGCTGAACTCTCCCCTTGTAGATTCCCATAAAGGACTGACTGTTTATAATATATAATATGGTAGCAGGTTTGATTGAATTTAGCAATTTATCAGGTAATTCCCTTAATGAATCTTTGATAGTGTAATCTTAATGTCACTTATTCCTCATGCTTCTTATTTCCTGCACACCTTAAGCACATTTTAAGACCCTGGGCATTTGCAACCATTCTCCAACCTTTGTGGAGGTGGTCTGCTGGAAGCGCTCAGAACTCCCCCAGGCATTTGGGAGTGGGCCAAGGGGCTGTCCTGCTTCCAGCCTTCTCTCTAGATGGGTTTGTGTATCTTCTGCCATCAACATATTTTGGAAGAAATTTCAGGAGTGTTTGATTTTTCCCATATTCTTCCCATGAAAATATTTCATCACAGTTCCAACTATACGCTCCTAGGATCCTATAGGTGAGTTCAGAACATTTTGCAACGAGAGTGGTTTAGGGAGACTTTAATTAATTGGTTTCCTTGGCAGTCTGCTAGAACCTTGATTATTAACATCTTTGATCAACATAAAATCAGAGTTTCCTGTGGCTGAAAAAATACTGTCAGATAATGAAAGCTTGCTCCAGTTTCACGCTCCTGTCCCCATATGAGGCCGATGTATTTTGTTCCCCATCAGTTTCCATTGCAGTTCTTGTGAATGTTATTTTTAGAATAGTCTGCATTTCACAGATTACCATATGTTTTTTTTCCTCTTGGTATCAACACAGCTTTTAAAGTTAAAAATTATTTGGCATGTTAATGTGTATGCCCTAATAAATCAAGGACATATGTCTTTAAACCACAAACACAAATACTCCATTTGCCATTAAATTTGTTGATGTATTTGATCTGATAATATTTTTCTATTTTACTGTCACTACGACTTGCCAACTTGCCTTTTGAAATCTGCACTTACGGAAAATTAATATTTAATGTGGAAACTGTAGAGCCTGGAGATTGGTGGGTATGAAGAGACACAGAAGGGGCTATAGGATTTTAAAAGAAAAAAAGCAGAGGAAAGGAAAATCTGAAGGTAGGGTACCTTTAGGTTTTTGGCAGTTTTAACACAGTGGAGATGAAAGAGGTAAAGACACCGCAGGAAGTAAGCGGCTTTGGGTAAAAGGAGCCAAAAATGAAAAAGAAGCACTAGAGGCGATGGAAAAGTTCAGAAGAGCTGATGGAAAAAAGGGGTGATGGTGAAACAGTTGGCAAAGATGAAGGTCACAGCCAGAATGAAAACTCATTAACAGAGAAGAATAAAAATTCAGAACTTAAAGAAGAGGCTCTACACTTCTCCAGCCTCTAAATTCCACCTCTACTTTCAGTAGCGCTTAGGAGTTTAACAATAGCTTTCACAGCTAGAAAACTTTATTAGACAGAGGGGAAGTGAGTCACGAATGAAATTGTTTACTGACAATTTCAGTAAAAATGCATTCAGATAAATGCTACGATTCCAATAGTTATTATGGCTCCTTTAATGAGAAGATTGATTCCAGATTTTGGCAGAAAATAGTCTGGCAAAAGCAATAACAGTTCTTTGGGCTTGGCATGAAACCCCACCACTTTCTCGGCTCCGTCTGTCTATTATGTTTTTCCAGGCCAATTCCATGCTTAGAAAGAGAGGCAAGAAACTACTGCTTACACCGGAGGGAATGTTCATGTTGGAACAGAGAGAGGGAATCATGATTTAAACACTTATTTTTGTTGTTGTTATGTAATTCACCCATGCAACGAATTCTTACTGCGCACCTTATAAGTGTTAACCACTGAACTTGATTCTAAGAATGAAGAGCTCATTGCTATTTAAGGAATCATGGTGAATTAATTCAAGCGTTGGCAAGCTTTGACCTTTGGACCAAATCTACCCACTGCCTGTTTTTGTAAAGTGTATCGGCCCATTTATTTATGTATTGTCCGTGGCTCCTTTTGTGTTGTGATGGCAGTGCCGAGTAATCAGAACAGGGAATGTATAGCCTGAAAGAATAAAACATGTTTATTAGCTTGCTCTTTACAGAAGAAGTTTGCTGACTGCTGGATAAATACAGTGGTTATAATGGAGTTATCTGGAGTTCAGTAAGTTATAGGAGAAGGAACCAATGATGTTAGTGAAAGCTTCAAAGAAGAGTTGATGTGTGACATTTGATTTCAGTTTTGAAAGAGTTTTGAAAGATTCTGGGCATGAAGGCATGAGAGTGGTGGTTTGGGAACAGCCGTGACAAAGCTAGTACTGTGACATAGTTTGTGAATTTTAGGAAGGGGGAGGATCCCACATGCCGCGGAGTGGCTGGGCCCGTGAGCCATGGCCGCTGAGCCTGCGCGTCTGTCTGGAGCCTGTGCTCCGCAACGGGAGAGGCCACAGCAGTGAGAGGCCCGTGTACCGCCCCCCCCCCCCCCACACACACACAAAAAGCACAGCAGCGACTTGTAGAGGCTGGATGAATTTTCATGTCTCCGAACTGTTCATATAATAGGGTAGAGAGAAGAATGAGGGAAGAATTTATCCGTTGTTCCCTCTCTTGTACCACTGACCATTTCACACTTTGAGGCATTAAATTCCCTGCACTGTTGGGTTGTGCCAGTAGCCCTCCTAGACAGCCACTGGGAAAATGAGAGCCTTGTGTGTTCAGTCTAGCCAGGGAGCCTGCATGCCTGTCTCTCCTTGCCAGTCAGGGCCACAGACAGAGCTCCTTAGTCTGTAGTGGTAGCCATAGCGGCAGCAACAGTGACCTGGCTCCATGACCTTGGGGACAGTGCAAAACATTCCTAGGGCCATTCCAGCCAGAGAACAAGTGGGCAGATTTGGGGTGCCACAGAAACTGAGTCTGGTACAGAGAGCATCAAATGACTTGTCTGGAATATAGGATAGGGTCATGCAGGAATGTCAGAAAAGTTGGAATGCCTCATGGAAGACATTGGTCATTGGGTGGGGACCATGTAATTAATTTACTAGCAAATGAGAAGCAATGGAAAGTTTTCCAGAAGGTGATGACACGATCAAAAGTTTGTTTTGGGGGGAACTTAATCCAGAAGTGGTATGTGAAATAGGTTTAGAGAGTATAGAAATTGGAAGCAAGATTATTTGTGAGTTAGAAAGAGTCTTGGCAAACCAAACTGTTCAGTTCTATACTCCAGACGTTTAGAATGGGCCAATGGACTCCCTACAGAGGCCCCTCCCTAGCCCTGTACTATGAATCATCCCTGTTCTTGAGGGAGGTTGAATAGATACATATGTCTTGTTCCAGGAGACAGAATGACACTCAGTCATATCTATTTCTAAGCAGCATATGGGTTTTACACGCTTATACATTGAAGTGCTTTCATTTTTAAGCACACAGTAATCACCACTTATTATTCAGACTATACCTGTATAGAGAAATGCACCTGGTTCTCATTTTATGATCTAGAGCTCCTCCAGCCATGGGAGACTATTGAACTACACAGTCAGGTGGGAGAGAAGGAGGCAGTCTGGCCATTGAGCATAAATAGACCCTGCGTTTTCTTTCTCCTTCCATGGCCTTGCCTCTGACTGAAGGCCTCAAAGAAAGTATTGGTCAGTCTATCAGCAAGTAAATAGTGGCATGATTTTATGTCATTCAGTCTATGTACCATGTTCCTCGTCTAAAAGCCCCAAATTTCCAAATTCTGAAACTCAGTTGCCCAAGAATTTTGGAGAAGGGATTGTGCACCTATATTACTTAGACATGTGAAATGACAGTATAAGGATTAACACTGATATCTCCTATCCATCCTATAATAAAAGCACATTAAAATTTCTCGAGAAACTTTGAATTGCTTTCAAAACATAACCCAGTATGTAAACTTTTGAAAAATATGTGTCTATACATTTTTAACTAAAAGAGAAAATTGTTTATCATCTCCCCATCACTTTGCTCCAGTCTCATCCCATTGTAACAACCAGTGGTAACACTTTGGCATATGACTTTTCATATCCTGAAATATCTTTAAGGATATCCTGTCAAGATAAACTACTTTTGGAACATGGTTTGGACTCAAACATGGAAGACTAGTAACTTAATGATAAGCTCTTTTAAAAGATTGCATTGCGTTTGAGAAAACCTCATTAAGAATTAATTCATAAAAGTTGTTCGATTTCTATCCTAAGGGGATATTTTTAGTATAAATTTTAATGGCATTTCTTAAGTCTACATATATAGAGCTGAAGGCTTTCTTTGAAATAGACCATTAAAACCTATATTACTTTGGTTATATAACTTCTGTTTCTTTTCAAGAAAGAACCATTCAAAATGTTGCTGAGCAAAATAGCATCTCTAAAAACCTAGTGGTCAATTTTTGGATTCCTGTACTACAGCCTGCCCTTAATAAGCCAGGCAGGGGGGTGCGGATTAGTTCCAGGATCCCCCACAGATACCAAAATCCATGGATGATCAGGTACCACAGTCGGTCCTCTGTACCCATGGATTACACCTCCGAGGATTCAACCAACTGTAATTGTGTAGTATGTATGTATTTACTGAAGAAAAAAATCCACGTATAAGTGGACCCCTGCAGTTCAAACACATGTTGTTCAAGGATCAACTGTATTTGCTGCTTTATCTACCTCAAAGCTGTATTAAAGTCTCTAGATGTTGCTTTTTGTCCATGTAAATTGTAGTTTCCATATCAGCTGCCAAATATGTGCATTTTCCAGCCTCATCAAGGTAGATATGGGATGATTTTCACTCCAGAATGCTGCTTTTTTTTTTTTGTGGTACGCAGGCCTCTCACTGTTGTGGCCTCTCCAGTTGCGGAGCACAGGCTCTGGACGCGCAGGCTCAGCGGCCATGGCTGACGGGCCCAGCCGCTCCGCGGCATGTGGGATCCTCCCGGACCGGGGCTCGAACCCGTGTCCCCTGCATCGGCAGGCGGACTCTCAACCACTGCGCCACCAGGGAAGCCCAGAATGCTTTCTTATATTTCATCTTCCTTCCTAATCCTTCTAGTTTCTGGAATACTTAATTGATATTTAGGATTTTACCTTTCATTTTGTAAATTCTCACAGCTTTAAAAATCTGAATTTTATCTTGTAAAGAAGTTAAACACACTTTGATTATATTCTGTAAATTTACATTTGGCCAAATTCTCCAATTATTTTAGAGTTACTCTCTGATCATTCATCAGACAAGCCTTAAAGGTGTCTACCATTAATACTTCCAGACAAGGGATGCCTTATGACTAACAAAAATAAGGTGATATTATGAGAGGAGAGACCATGGTAGGACTACATCATTAGAAATGTAATTGTAGGTGTCCCCTGCTTTTCAAAAGTTCGCTTTATGGCTGGGTAATATTCATTGTATATATGTGCCACATCTTCTTTATCCATTCATCTGTCGATGGACACTTAGGTTGCTTCCATGTCCTGGCTATTGTAAATAGAGCTTCAATGAACATTGTGGCACATGACTCTTTTTGAATTATGGTTTTCTCAGGGTATATGCCCAGTAGTGGGATTGCTGGGTCATATGGTAGTTCTATTTTTAGTTTTTACTCAGCCATAAAAAGAAACAAAATTGAATTATTGGTAGTGAGGTGGATGGACCTAGAATCTGTCACACAGAGTAAGTCAGAAAGAGAAAACAAATACCGTACGCTAACACACATATATGGAATCTATAAAAAAGAAAAGGGTTCTGATGAACCTAGGGGCATTACAGGAATAAAGATGCAGACGTAGAGAATGGACTTGAGGACATGGGGAGGGGGAAGGGTAAGCTGGGACGAAGTCAGAGAGTGGCATTGACATTTGTACACTCCCAAATATAAAATAGATAGCTAGTGGGAAGCAGCCTCATAGCACAGGGACATCAGCTCCGTGCTTTGTGACCACCTAGAGGGGTGGGATAGGGAGGGTGGGAGGGAGACACAAGAGGGAGGGGATACGGGGATATATGTATACGTATAGCTGATTCACTTTGTTATAAAGCAGAAACCATCACAACGTTGTAAAGCAATTATACTCCAATAAAGATGTTAAAAAAAAAGTTCGCTTTAGGTCACTTTACTCTTACAAAAGACCTACATTAGTACCTGTTTTTGCAAATCTAAAGAAATCCAAAGAGGTTTTCCATTCTTATGAAAAAAAGGCAAAATGAAAATAGCATTCAGTGTGAACCACTATAGAGGCAGTGTGCACTCAGAGCCGTGAGAGCTGCCCCGCCAACTCCTTCCCCGGGACGACACTCAGCATCTCAGCATCAAGCTGCCATAGCTTTGAACTGTGTCTGTGAGCATCTGTGCATTATCTTGATTTATTTTGTGCATTTGTTAGCAAGATGTGTCCTAAGGTAATTGCTTCTTTGCTTTAACCATTTCAGCTTATGAAAGGTTTCATAGGAATGCGCTACTTTTGGATGGTGGGGGAAACCTGTATCACCCTTTAAAGCAGTATTTATGGTGCTGTTTGGGGGTTTGCTACAGGAGAGAACTTGGCAAATCTATACAATGTGAAAATTATTGATGGCATACGGTGGGGTTTTAGGCAGCCCGATAGAGTATGTTATTTTGTTTCTTGCCTGAGTTCTGTACTGAGAGAGACAAAGAATAAGGCAGGTGGAGAGTAAAGTGCCTGGTTCATTACTGATGGAGATTTTGGAAAACGAGGCTTAGGCATAAGGCAACAAAGGCTTCTTAATACTTAACCCTGTTAATACAGGCATAGTCACTCAATGTCAGGTCGTGTTGGTCAACCACAGGCTTTCTACCCAAAATGTTGGGGCTACTACCGTGAAACTCATTGAATGACATAAAACAGGGTAAAGTGTGTGTTCCTAAAATCAGGTAGGTCCAAAGAAGAGAAGGAGAAAGGAGGGGACTCAGTCATACATGCCCGATTTCTTCTCCTAAATTTATAATTCAGAAAATTGAATCCTTCTCCCATGAAGAAAAGTCAATGAGGATGTAGAGGAAGTCAAGAATGTGACACTGATTGATGTCTCTCTTCATAGAAACATGAATCAAGAGTAAAGGCAGTATCATTCAATAATACATGCTCCTAATAAAATAACAGAAAGGGTATAATCTACACTTACGTTGGCATTCCTGCCTCTGCCCTCCCCATCCAAGGACACATGTAGATGGCCTAGAATCAAGCATTTATCTTCTAGGGAAAAAATTTGAGGGATATGCTCTGAAAAATTGCACTAATTGTCAGAGAATACTAAATATATGTGCTCAGAGTAATACTCTCCTCTTTTAGAGATTTAGCCATGTAGATCACTGGGGACATACTTTAGGATATTTAGATCTCACATTTCAGCAGCAGAATCCTAGTTTGCAGGCTATACACCACATATATTCCTTTGTCAGGATACCAAAAAGAGAGAATCTTAGCAATGTTTGGCTCAGAGAGTGAGAGTGGAAGCTTACACCAGGGCCCATCAAGAAGATACATGTAGGGGCTTCCCTGCTGGCGCAGTGGTTGAGAGTCCGCCTGCCGATGCAGGGGACACGGGTTCGTACCCCAGTCCAGGAAGATCCCACGTGCCGCGGAGCAGCTGGGCCCGTGAGCCATGGCCGCTGAGCCTGCGTGTCTGGAGCCTGTGCTCCACAATGGGAGAGGCCACGTCAGTGAGAGGCCCGCGTACCGCAAAAAAAAAAAAAAAAGAAGATGCATGTACTTAGTCGGAGAGGGACCCCTCACCATCTAAACTACCAGATTGCATCTCATTCTCCCAGCCTGACCACAGCTGTAATGAAAAAATGGTATTGAGGAGTCTGGTCTCTGCTCTTTCTCAGGAGACGTTCTTTTCTCCTTTGACATCAAAACCACACCAATAAAATCCCAAAGCAGAATATCGAACCCAGTGGAAGATGGATGCGATGCACTTATATTTTCAAGGTAATACCAGCATTCTCATTTGGTTGAACCATCTCTGGCATAATCCATGGCACGAATATGAGGCTATTGCCATGGAAGGTGATTCACTCTATAAAACTGTGGAGATCCATCTCCAAGGATTGCATGCCCCCTTTTTTCTTGAAAATAGTCTTTTTTTGTACTATAGAGGGTAAAAACATGAAGGACACACAGAAAAGGGGACATGAAAAAATTTAGTAGATTCAAAGTACTAGCAAAGCCAATGTGTCAAGTTTAACTGAAAATCACAAGTAACATGTCTGAGAGCAAAACGAGGTCCCAGAGAAATACCATGATCAGAGAAGAAATTATTCTCCAGGATAGTTTTATCGCTCATTCGGATAGAGTAGACACATGAAGTAACACACAACTACACATGACAGGTTTGTTCTTGTAAAGGACCTTGTTATACGTCTTGATGCCATTGTTCTCTATTCTGTTAGATTCAGAAAAATATATGCTCTATACAATAACTGTCTATGTGGTTGCACAAACAAAATTTCCGTTCTCTTAATTAGGTGAACTTATCCTACTCTAGTAGTACCTTAAACATACTATAGCTTCTTAGTAGGTAACTTTCCAAATCTTGATTACCAGAAATGCCATAGTCTTCTACAGCTTCCCACTTGTATTTCCTGGAAAAAATGAGATAATAGATATATTTAGTCCAGTACCTGATACATAGTGTATCCTCAAAAGGTAAGAGCTACTAAGCCCCTTTTGCTGAACCCAGGTTTATCTCAGACCCTGAGATATTCCTGATGAGGGCAAGAGGTATCTGGGCAGCCTTGCCCTCTCTCCCCCTACACAGTGGCCCTGGGCACTAAGTCTCATTTCTCAGACCACAAATCCAGTGTCTGAGCAATGATTGGGTGTCACATGCCCTCAGAGTCACCTTGATGCCAACCTGACTCCGGACCGTGTGTACCAGGAATGAGCTCTGAGCACCTGGAGAGCCTTATACTCTTTCTCTATTTTATGGTTCCTAGTCATGGGTTCTTTATTTTATCTTTCATGGTTTCTTCTTAGTTTTCTTGTTTAGTACACAGTTCAGCTCAGGATAGTTCTCTGAATTCCAGCCAGCATCTTGCCTGGTTCTTGGAAGCCTTCTTTCCCAAAGCTGAACTCTATTCCCCTCATATTTCTACCTGATAATGATACATCTACACGGACAAACCTGGGTCTAACAGCTGTTCACCTCTCCCAGGTATCATTCACCTCCGGGATCTCCATTCCTGCATGCAACCGGTCAGATGGGCACTGAAAATGGAATCTTCTCAGTTCTCAGTGTCTGAGATGCTCTCACTCACACCATTCCGTATCCTGGTGACACTGGTGCTACTGAAATCTGGCTTCTCTCCGTCCCACGAAAGATTTATCAGTGGCTTAACTTGCATCTCACCTCACCTTGTCTGTGACATCGCTAATTTCCCAGACTGGGCTGCAAGTTAACTGAGGATCTCAAAGTACGGGGGACAGAGCTAGACTAGAGGGAGAGTCATAAGGCTCGTTACTCAAAGATGTTTATGAGTTGAATCCTGGCCCTCAAACCCAAACAAGCTGAGGAAGTGATTTTCCCTTTGTCCCTGGTTTCTAGAATCACTTCACTATTCCTTCAATACTTTATTCTTTAGATTTATTTTCCTGATATCTTCTGAACTCAGAACTTCTGTATAAGATGGAATGAGAAAACTGAAAACCCATTCGGGCCACAGATCAGGAATGGTTTCAGTTACTCCTTTTCTTGATGCAGCCCAGGATATAGGTCCTGATGACGCTATATCAACACTTTTTTCTGTTCTCCTTACAGGACAAATTGCCGGAAGGGTTCCTGTTTATGAGGGTAGGAGTTGCTTAAACAAATTTCCCATAAGGATTCTGACAGAGGCTTCTCTCTGGTAAGTCAAAGATTCTGTATCACTGATTTGGGGCATAAAACCAGAATAGGTCTTAGATCCTTTATGTCTACTGAGATACCCTTCCCCAAAACTGTACAATCTGATTTGCTTGAGGAACACGGTTTCTTTCTGTCATTATCTCAGAAGGGAGAAGTCTAAGTCTGCATAATTATGGTGTTCATGCCTGTTGAGGATTTTCTCGAGGTTGGATCACAGCAGGATGCCCAAGCAAGGGCTGAATGCTGAACCGAAGTGCTAAGGCTACAAGCAGGGTGGGGTGGTGGAGGCCCCATCATGACATGTTAAAGCCCAGTTGCATACTTATTAGTGCTGCTGTGAGATACTGGGAAGAGCAGCAGCAGATGCAAGACCAGCCATCCTGCCTAGGCTAATTCACCCTGAACAGAAGTATGAGTGAGGAGGCTTGAGGTGACAGCCAAGGTTAGGACAGTGACAGTCTGACTGAGGAAGTCTTCATATGTGGGGCACAGTATGCATGACCAACGACAACAGCGATAACCTTTTTATAAAGGATTGAATATATTAAATGTCCTGTATACATTGCATCTGCAGTATTGTTTCAAGCATCTTCTAATTGCCAGACGCTCTTTTAGACACTAGGGGTTCAGCAGCGAATAGATAAAGTCGACAGAAAACAGATAAAGTCACTGCCCTTGTGGATTGTTTAATACTCATTAAATACCCTCAAAGTACTTCAAAGTCTGCCAAGCCGTGGCACCTCCTCATGGTTAAAAAACATTGACCCCACGTGTAAGCAATGTTACTAGTGGTGGTATTTTCAGTTGTGAAGAGCAAGGATATATCAGCCGTCAGTTTAAAACAAAGTATTGTCCCCAAGCTGGTAACTTACTAGGTCTTCCCATCATTATATTAGTCTGGTTGCTCCTGAGTGATATGGAATATGGTAAGATTTCGCAGATCTTATGGTCAGTGGCCCACTGTTGTAACTTCTGTGCTGTATCTTCTTTAACAGAGAAAGCTGTATGGGATGCCATGCCTATAAATAGGCATTCTGCAAGCTCTTGGATGGTGGTACTGGGGGAAGCACAGCAGGCAGGGAAGGCTAAGTAAGACCTATCTGGAATAGGTGTCAATTCATTTAAGGATGAGATGATACCCCCTCGATGATGAAAGAGGTCTGATGCAATCAGATTCTGCAAAGTGACTGGTAGATATTTGGGGGAGATGGTGCCACATCAAGGGATGAAGTGTTGGTCTTTTGATGGCAGTTCAGGCATTCAGCAGTTTCAAAAGCTAGGTCAGCCTAGATCAGAGGAGCCCCAAGCTTTGGGCCCATGCATGGCCTCTATCTCTGCCAACATGGCTGCTCAGTTCAGGGGCCCCTTGCACAATCGCAGGGGTAACCAAGGAGAGAGGCTGGCTGACTACCACTGGATGACGCATCGTCTTCTCTGCCCAGTTAAGCACTTCCCCTGCAATGGAGGGTCTCTGGTGGACATTAACATGGAATAACAAGGTCTTCATAGTTTCTGCCCACTTCCATTGGTGCATCTATATGTTTCTTTCTCAGGTCCCCTGGTCTCTGATCTAACCTTGCTTCCTCCAGGTCTCTGACCAAGTAGGCAAGCCTTTCACCACTACTCAAAGATCTGTGTATGTACTTATTTTGGGTCACTTCTAAATTCATACGAAGTGAAGGCTCCAGTGTACTGCTACACACCTCTGTCCATTTGGAGGATTTACCTCACAACTGTCCTTTAGATCCATGCCTGAATGGGGCTGTGCTGACGTAACAGTCTATTTTCGATTCAAACCAACACAGTGGGAGAATAAAGACACCGTGAACCAGGTTCCAGTTCTTTTCTGCCTCCATCATTTAGTCATAGGAAACCCCCATGATGTGAGGTCTTACATGTAAACTGCGGGAGATGCATGACTATTCTGTTAAGAGACATCTTCATGTAACGTACGTGTATCTCTAGACCTCTTTGGGCTTGATCGTGAATATACAATTTCTGCTGTTCAGTGTCTAGTAGCTCGCTGCTGTGCCCCCTCAGTATTAGGATGTGGAGGATATGATAACATCCAGCTTATGTCTGACAGCTTCACTGACCTGATAACTATTGTTAGCTCAGTCTTTACTAGGACTCAGAAGCACTCCAGGGGGCGCTTTTCCAATGGTAAGTAGTTCTCTGCTGTGGAAGGAGTCTGTGTCGTGTCTTACCTATTGGGGTTTTGACTGAGGTTCCAGACAGCATCCTTATCTATCACAAATAGTTCTAGAACCATTGGCTCTGCCAGGTTTTACCGTTCAAGTAACAGGGCATGCAGCACCACAGCTTAGACCCATTACAGAGTTTTCTCTTGCTCTGGGCTCTGTTCAAAGTGATCAGTCTTTCAAGTCACCAGATAAATGCATTGGAGAAGTATTCCCAAATGCATTCAGAAATCCAAAATCCTAAGAGGCACACTAAATGCTGTACCTCCTTCTTAGTGGTAGAAGGTATAAAGTACAAAAATTGTCCTCATCCTTAGAGGGGATGTCTCAGCATGTCTTAGACCACTGGACCCCTAAAAAACATCACTGATATAGTAGGCAGCTAATTCTTCGTGAGGTTCATCTCCAACCCTCTGACACGTATCTGTCTTGCTAGGGATGCAGAGTACTTACTACGTCCTGTTCACCAAGTCTTGTTTGCATGATATGATCAATATTGTGTGCTAGTATGATTCTTGAGCAAAGTCAGTATGATCAAGGTTCCTGCTGACTACGTTGTGACAGAGAGCAGGAGATTTAAGAGAGCCCTGGGAAAAGAAAGTGAATGTATAATGTTGTCCTTCCCACATAAAAGGAAACTGCCTTTGATCGTCCCTCCTGATAGAATTAGAGAACACATTTATAAGATCAGTAACCTCATACCCAGTACCAAAGTCACTGTTGTCTGTTTCATAAAGATTTTACATCCATTGCACCAGATGAGTTAGGATGACTATAACACTTGGTTAAATTTATGAGTCCACTGTCTTCCAGCACAACTCATAGGCTTTATTTTTTCAGGGTCTATACAGATGAATTTCATAAGGATATGTAGGGACCGTCACCCTTACATCCTTTAAGTCTGGTGATAGAACTAATATTCAGATTTCCTCCTGGAATGCAGTATTACTTATGCTTAAGTTTCTTGGCAAGGGGGTATAGGCAATCTCAGGACTTTCCTACAGTTTTGATTCATACTCCATAGGTCAAGGAATAATTAGTGTTCTGCCAGCTAATAAGTATATCTACCCCAATTTTACAGTTGGGAATTGGAAAATGGATCTCTGGACTCAGTGAACGCTCTGTGGGATGGAAGTGGATTGGAACTCTGTTTATCACCTTACCTCCATCAGTATCTATCTGGAGTTCCTGGATGGTATTTTGGATTCTTTCTAACAGTGTCAGCTCAGACCCTGTATTCAACTATTCTTGAAAGGTCTAGCTAGTCCATTTTCCTCTTGCAGAGTTACTCTAGTAAGTCAGTTTTGGAGAATATTTATTGTGTATACATATCATGGTATTATAACATCCTTCCTCAAGAGAAACAAGCTTTCAGTTAATAACCTCTGGGTCTGTGAACTAATTTAGACCTGGAATTTGGGTGAAGGACTACATTTTTTTCATTGCATTGCATCTTGATTTTTTGTGGGGGCAAAGGGGCTTACATTCATTCAAGTTGAATAACACCTTTGTCGGCTGTCCATCTATCTTGTCCGTTGGAACCTTCTAATCTGTAAGCTATTACCATAGAACCCTTTAGGTCAAGGCACCTTGATTGCTGTCCTGGCCCTTCCCATAATGATAGTCACATCTACTTTGCCTCTGAAGGTTAATTGCTGCCCCTTTGCTTTTGGTATCCTGAGATCATTTCTGCTGATACAAAGCAGTTCAGTACCAAGATGGCACATTCTACTATTATACCAACAGATGGAAGTCTCCACTGAGCTTCTAAAATCCACCCTTCACTGGATCCTTCATTATGGCCCTAGTAAAGGAGTATCTATGGGTCCTTCCAGTGAAGAGTCAGTGGGGTTTTCTGGTCTCACATAATAACTCTACTCTAACATGCTCACGTCCCTTAGCCTTTGGCTCCTTCTTCAATTTTCTACCTAGGCATTTCTGGCATCTCCACCTCGTTTACTGTGCACCATCATTCTGAACAACCTCAAGGAATCTAACAGTGGGTTAGAACTGATTCCAGGTCTCTTTTCCAGAACAGTATATCCTGAATCTTTGTTCACACTGTGCTGAGACAAGATCCAAGTTATTGGTCCTGGCCAAAAAAGTTGAGTGGTAGTGGATCTCGAGGAGAAAAAGCAGTATCTTCCTCAAGGTTTCTAGGCAATGGGAAGTTGCTCTTCTCTAATAAGGGGGGAGTTCTATCTATAAGCATGGAACGTTTAGGAGAACTGAGGGGTTTAACAGTCTCAGGTTCCTTCACTGTTAGTTGAGGAATGCCCTTGGGGCATTAATTTTCCTTCACTTTCAGGCTTTACATGGGCGCAGAGCACATTTCCTCTAATACACCATGCCACTATAACATGTCAGAGAAGACTTGGGACAGCAAGTGAAAAATAAAAAATGGGTGGTATGTGCGTAAGGTAAGATATTTCCAGTGAGTTAAAACCCATAAGAACTATATGCTATAATCATAGTTGGAGTCATAAATGAGGTCAAGAGAAGGTGAGACAGGAAACAGAGGACTCTGGAATAAATAGGAAGAAGAAGAAAATGAAAAGGGGTCTAAGTTAAGCAGATTGTCCCAGATGATACACCTAGTATCTGGTAGAGAGCTGGGGCAAAGATCTTGCCTCTCGTTTCCTCCCGAGGCCATCTCGACCACCGTTACTTTTTCTGCGCACATCAGACAGAAAATACGAGAATGAGCATTTTGACCTTCAAGTAGGAAAGCAGAGATTAGCTCAGCAGTCATCTGTAAATGCTTCATCTTTAGCTCCCAAGAGTATAGCTGCCTAGAATGCTACTGATCGAAGTCTCCTCACCTTCTGGAAATTCTGAGAAGCACTTCCTGTCTCTCATGGTGAAAGCCCCTAAGGAGCCTCATGGTCATCACAGCCTTCCCTAATCAAGCCTAAGTATTTGTCCTTTGAACACCAAACTTGCTACAACTCCAGAGTCTTGTTCTACTATTTACCTCTGTCAGGAACTTTCTCTCCCTGTCTCTTTGCATGGTGTACTCCTTCTTATCCTTCAAGGATCAGCTCAAGTGCCATCTCCCAGAGAGAGTCCCTGATTACATCATCTAAAGAAGCACACGCCACCTCTCTTCTCTGTTACCCTCCACTACCTCGATCTTGTCCTTCATAGACCCAGCACGGGCTTCGGCTATTTTGTACGTACTGATAAGCTTATTGTTTGATTTCCTCACTAGAATACAAACACCTTGAGGACAGGCATTATGTCTATTTGAGTCACCATTATGTCCCTTGTTCTTCAATTGTACCAGGCACATAAGAGACACTCCAGACATATTTGCTGGATGAAAGAAAGCCATTAAATAAACAAAATAAGTAATTGTTTTCTGCCTAATACCTATGTGTGGCTGGAATTACCAGATCACTTAGAGACCATGAGGACATTAAAGCATCAGTGAACTACGGCCAGTATCACCAGCGTACTGCACAGAATGCAGAACAGACTTTATCCTCTGCTACATGCTCTTCTATCTAAACATGACAAAATATTGAGCAATTATACCAATGATAATATTACCCAGATATACAGACAAAAATTCAGAAGCTTAACAAAGAATAGAAGCCTTTCAGAAGTGTGGTGCCAGCTCTTCATTTATTCCTTCCTCTGGAAAAGTGTTGTCCGTTGACAGGTGACATCGTTGTCTTTGGCCCTAGGAATGAATTACAAGACTGAGTTGCATGCTAAGAGGGTCAGCGTGCTCTTCTGTCCCTTACTTTTTAAATCCATTCATACCACCTTTGACATTTCTTGCTTGAAATTTGTCCTTTTAGCTTTCTTTATTGGTTTCTTCCTCAATTCTTCCTTTGACTTGGTTTACAAATGGGCTCTAGACCATGTGCTTCATGATTGCCTTTGAAATCCCATAGAAGTCGTCAATGGAAAGTTACCCTAAGCCTCATAATCTAGCTGAAACCCCAGTCTAGCTGCTGGTGCTCAGTTTCATACAGCAGAAATGCAGTTTGTCCTGATAAATAGATAACATACTTTGAAATTTTAATGCCTATGTAGTGACTGGAATACTGGGGTTCACATTCAGAGACAACCCTTGTCCAACTGATGATAAACTTGGAGAACAGATCATGGGACTGTTGAGTAAACATCAAATCATAAAAGGGAATGTTATTGTTGTGGGAGATATTTCGTTCAGACTCAAGAGGGCCGGAATTCCAGTGTAAACTGCCACTCATTAGCTCTATGAACTTGAATATAGGACTTAACCTTTTGGGTTTTTAAAAATATTTTAATTTTATTGGAGTATAGCTGATTTACAATGTTGTGTTAGTTTCAGGTAGGTGTACAGCAAAGTGATTCAGTTATGCATATACATATATTCATTCTTTTTTAGATTCTTTTCTCACATAGGTTATCACAGAATACTGGGTAGAGTTCCTGTGCTATAAAGTAGGTCCTTGTTGGTTATCTATCACATAATATTAGTGTGCCTGCGTTCATCCCAAACTCCTGATTTATCCCTCCCCTCCACGTTTCCCCTTTCGTAACCATAAGTTTGTTTTCGATATCTATAAGTCTGCTCCAGTTTTGTAAATAAGTTCATTTGTATCTTTTTAAAAAATTAGATTCCACATATGAATGATATCATATGATATTTGTCTTTGTCTGATTTATTTCATTTAGTATGATAATCTCTAGGTCCATCCATGCTGCTGCAAATGATATTATTTCATTTTTTATGGCTGAGTAATATTCCATTGTATATATGTACCATATCTTCTTTACCCATTCCTCAGTTGATGGACATTTAGGTGGCTTCCATGTCTTGGCTATTATAAACAGTGCTGCAGTGAACATTGGGGTGCATATATGCTTTCAGATTATGGTTTTCTACAGATATATGCCCAGGAGTGAGATTGCTGGGTCATATGGTAGTTCTATTTTTAGTTTTTTAAGGAACCTCCATGTTGTTCTCCATAGTGGCTGTACCAACTTACATTCCCACCAACAGTGTAGGAGGGTTCCTTTTTCTCTACACCCTCTCCATTTATTGTTTGTAGATTTTTTGATGATGGCCATTATGAACAGTGTGAGGTGATATCTCACTGTAGTTTTATTTACATTTCTCTGATAATTAGAGATGTTGAGCATCTTTTCATGTTCTTTTTGGCCATCTGTATGTCTTGTTTGGAGAACTGTCTATTTAGATCTGCCCAATTTTTGATTGGGTTGTTTGTTTTTTTGACATAGAGCTACATGAACTGTTTGTATATTTTGGAGATTAATCCCTTGTCAGTCACATCATTTGCAATATTTTCTCCCATTCTGTGGGTTGTCTTCATTTTGTTGATGGTTTCCTTTGCTGAGGACTTATCCTTTTGAATTTTCAATTCCATCATGTATTAAAGGAACAGAGTAAACATAGCATCTACCTATTAGGTGATGAGGATAAATTGAACAAATGCACATAAAGGCCTTAACGCAGCATGTGGCCATTGAAAGTACTTGATAAATGTTAGCTGTTAATGATAACAATAAAAATGTGCTTAGTGAGAGGACCTTCAAGATGGCGGAGGAGTAAGATGCGGAGATCACCTTCCTCCCACAGATACATCAAAAATACATCTACATGTGGAATAACTCCTACAGAACACCTCCTGAAAATTGGCAGAAGACCTCAGACTTCCCAAAAGGCAAGAAACTCCCCACGTACCTGGGTAGGGCAAAAGAAAAAAGAAAAAGGAATAGGGATGGGACCTGCACCTCGGGGAGTGAGCTGTGAAGGGGGAAAAGTTTCCACACACTAGGAAGCCCCTTCACTGGTGGAGGTGAGGGGTGGGAGGGGGGAAGCATCGGAGCCACAGAGGAGAGCGCAGCAACAGGGGTGCAGAGGGCAAAGTGGAGAGATTCCCGCACAGAGGATCGGTGCCGACCAGCACTTACCAGCCCGAGAGGCTTGTCTGCTCACCCACCGGGACAGGCGGGGGCTGGGAGATGAGGCTCCGGCTTCGGAGCTCAGAACCCAGGGAGAGGACTGGGGTTGGCTGCATGAACACAGACTGAAGGGGGCTAGTGCACCACAGCTAGCCAGGAGGGAGTCTGGGAAAAAGTCTGGAACTGCCTAAGAGGCAAGAGACCATTGTTGCGGGGTGCGCAAGGAGAGGGGATTCAGAGCACTGCCTAAATGAGCTCCAGAGATGGACACGAGCTGTGGCTATCAGCGTGGACACCAGAGACAGGCATGAAATGCTAAGGCTGCTGGTGCAGCCACCAAGAAGCCTGTGTGCAAGCACAGGTCACTATGCACACCTCCCCTCCCAGGAGCCTGTGCAGCCCGCCACTGCCAGGGTCCCGTGATCCAGGGACAACTTCCCCGGGAGAACACACGGCACACCTCAGGCTGTTGCAACGTCACACTGGCCTCTGCCGCCACAGGCTTGCCCTGCATTCCGTTCCCCTCCCTCCCCCAAGCCTGAGTGAGCCAGAGCCCGTTAATCAGCTGATACTTTAACCCCATCCTCTCTGGGTGGGCAACACACGCTAGGGGGTGAGCTACAGGCAGAGGCGGGGCCAAACCCAAAGCTGAACCCCAGGAGCTGTGCAAACAAGGAAGAGAAAAGGATATCTCTCCGTGCAGCCTCAAGAACAGCGGATTAAATGCCCACAATCAACTTGATGTACCCTGCATCTGTGGAATACCTGAATAGGCAATGAATCACCCCAAAATTGAGGCGGTGGACTTTGGGAGCAACTGTAGACTTGGGGTTTGCATTCTGTATCTAATTTGTTTCTAGTTTTATGTTTATCTTAGTTTCGTATTTAGAGCTTATTATCATCGGTAGATTTGTTTGTTGATTTGGTTGCTCTCTTCCTTCATATATATATATGTGTGTGTGTGTGTGTATATATATATATATCTTTTCCTTTTTCTCTTTTTGTGAGTGTATGTGTGTGTATGCTTCTTTGTGTGATTTTGTCTGTGAAGCTTTGCTTTTACCATTTGTCCTAGGATTCTCTCTCTCTGTTTTTTTGTTTGTTTTTAGTGTAGTTTTTAGCCCTTGTTATCATTTGTGGATTTGTTTATTGTTTGGGTTGCTCCTTTCTTTCTTTCTTTCTTTTTGTATTGGAATTAAATTTTTTTTTATTTTTAAATATTTTTCTTTAATAATTTATTTTTCTTTCTTTTTCTTTCTTTCTTTTTCTCTCTTTTCTTCTGAGCCATGTGGGTGACAGGGTCTTGGTTCTCCGGCTGGGTGTCAGGCCTAAGCCTCTTAGGCGGGAGAGCAGAGTTCAGGACGCTGGTCCAACAGAGACCTCCTGGCCCCTCATAATATCAATCAGCAAAACCTCTCCCAGAGATCTCCATCTCAATGCTAAGACCCAGCTCCACTCAACAACCAGCAAGCTCCAGTGCTGGACACCCCATGCCAAACAACTAGCAAGACAGGAACACAACCCCGCTCATTAGCAGAGAGGCTGCCTAAAATCATAATAAGTTCACAGACATCCCAAAACACACCACCGGACACAGTCCTGCCCACCAGAAAGACAAGATCCAGCCTCATCCACCAGAACAGGCAACAGTCCCCTCTACCGGGAAGCCTACACAACCCACTGAACCAACCTTACCCACTGGGGGCAGACAACTAAAACAACAGGAACTAGGAACTTGCAGCCTGTGAAAAGCAGACCCCAAATGCAGTAAGTTAAGCAAAATGAGAAGACAGAGAAATACACAGCAGATGAAGGAGCAAAGTAAAAACCCACCAGACAAAACAAATGAAGAGGAAATAGGCATAGGCAGTCTACTTGAAAAAGAATTCAGAGTAATGATAGTAAAGATGAACCAAACTCTTGGAAATAGAATGGAGAAAATACAAGAAACATTCAACAAGGACCTAGAAGAACTAAAGAGCAAACAAACAATGATGAACAACACAATAAATGAAACTTAAAATTCTCTAGAAGGAATCGATAGCAGAATAACTGCGGCAGAAGAACGGGTAAGGGACATGGAGGAAAAAATAGTGGAAATAATTACTACAGAGCAGAATAAAGAAAAAAGAATGAAAAGAATTGAAGACAGTCTCAAGACCTCTGGGACAACGTTAAACTTGCCAACATGTGAATTATAGGGGTCCTGAAGAAAAGGAAAAGAAAGGGACTGAGAAAATATTTGAAAAGCTTATAGTTGAAAACTTCCCTAATGTAGGAAAGGAAATAGTTAATCAAGTCCAAGAAGAGCAGAGAGTCCCATACAGATTAAATCCAAGGAGAAACATGCCAAGACACGTATTAATGAAACTATCAAAAATTAAATACAAACAAAAAATATTAAAAGCAGCAAGGGAAAGGCAGCAAATAACATACAAGGGGATCTCCATAAGGTTAACAGCAGATTTCTAGCAGAAACTCTGCAAGCCAGAAGGGTGTGGCAGGACATATTTAAAGTGATGAAAGGGAAAAAACTACAACCAAGATGACTCTACCCAGCAAGGATCTCATTCAGATTCAACGGAGAAATTAAAACCTTTACAGAAAGCAAAAGCTAAGAGAATTCAGCACCACCAAACCAGCTTTACAACACACGCTAAAGGAACTTCTCTAGGAAGGAAAAACAAGAGAAGGAAAAGACCTACAATAACAAACCCAAAAGAATTAAGAAATTGATAATAGGAACATACATATCAATAATTACCTTAAATGTAAGTGGATTAAATGCTCCAACCAAAAGACATAGACTGGCTGAATGGATACTAAAACAAAACCCATGTATATGCAGTCTACAAGAGACCCACTTCAGAGTTAGGGACACATACAGACTGAAAGTGAGGGGATGGAAAAAGATATTCCATGCAAATGGAAATCAAAAGAAGCTGGAGTAGCAATTCTCATATCAGACAAAATAGACTTTAAAATAAAGACTATTACAAGAGACAAAGAAGGACACTACATAATGATGAAGGGATCAATCCAAGAAGATATAACAATTGTAAACAATTGTAAACATAGTAGCATCTCAGTACATAAGGCAAATGCTAAGAGCCATAAAAGGGGAAATTGACAGTAACACAGTCATAGTAGGGGACCTTACCACCTCACTTTCACCAATGGACAGATCATCCAAAATGAAAAGAAATAAGGAAACACAAGCTTTAAATGACACATTAAACAAGATGGACTTAATTGATATTTATAGGACATTCCATCCAAAAACAATGAAATACACTTTTTACTCAAGTGCTCATGGAACATTCTCCAGGATAGATTTGGGTCACAAATCAAGCCTTGGTAAATTTCAGAAAATTGAAATTATATCAAATATCTTTTCTGGCCACAATACTATAAGATGAGATATCAAGTACAGGAAAAAAACTGTAAAAAATAAAAACACATGGAGGCTAAATAATACACTACTAAATAACCGAGAGATCACTGGAGAAATCAAAGGGGAAATCAAAAAATATGTACAAACAAATGACAATGAAAACATGACAACCCAAAACCTAGGGGATGCAGCAAAAGCAGTTCTAAGAGGGAAGTTTATAGCAATACAATCCTCCCTCAAGAAGCACGAGGGGCCTCCCTGGTGGCGCAGTGGTTGAGAGTCTGCCTGCCGATGCAGGGCACACGGGTTCGTGCCCCCGTCCGGGAAGATCCCACATGCCGTGGAGCGGCTGGGCCCGTGAGCCATGGCTGCTGAGCCTGCGCGTCTGGAGCCTGTGCTCTGCAGCGGGAGAGGCCACAACAGTGAGAGGCCCGCGTACTGCAAAAAAAAAAGAAACCAAAAAAACCACGAAAAATCTCAAATAAACAACCTAACCTTATACCTAAAGCAATTAGAGAAAGAAGAACAAACAAAACCCAAAGTTAGCAGAAGGAAAGAAATCATAAAGATCAGACCAGAAATAAATGAAAAAGAAAGGAAGGAAATGATAGCAAAGATCAATAAAACTAAAATCTGGTTGTTTGAGGAGATAAACAAAATTGATAAACCATTAGCCAGACTCATCAAAAAAAAAAGGGAGAAGACTCAAATGAATAGAATTAGAAATGAAAAATAAGTAAAAACTGACACTGCAGAAATACAAATGATCATGAGAGATTACTGCAAGCAGCTATATGCCAATAAAATGAACAACCTGAAAAAAAAAAAAAAAATGAACAACCTGGAAGAAATGGACAAATCCTTAGAAGCAAAACCTTCCAAGACTGAACCAGGAAGAAATAGAAAATATAAGCAGACCAGTCACACGCACTGAAATTGAAACTGTGATGAAAAATCTTCCAACAAACAAAAGCCCAGGACCAGATGGCTTCACAGGCGAATTCTATCAAACATTTAGTGAAGAGCTAACACCTACCCTTCTCAAACACTTCCAAAATATGTCAGAGGGAGGAACACTCCCGAACTCATTCTAAAAGGCCACCATCACCCTGATACCAAAACCAGACAAAGATGTCACAAAAAAAGAAAACTATAGGGCAATATCACAGGTGAACATAGATGCAAAAGTCTTCAACAAAATACTAGCAAACAGAATCCAACAGCACATTAAGAGGACCATACCCCATAATCAACTGTGGTTTATCCCAGGAATGCAAGGATTCTTCAGTATATGCAAATCAATCAATGTGATACACCATAGTAACAAACTGAAGGATAAAAACCATATGATCTTCTCAATAGATGCAGAAAAAGCTTTTGACAAAATTCAACACCGATTTATGATAAAAACCCTCCAGAAAGTAGGCATAGAGGGAACTTACTTCAACATAATAAAGGCCATGTATGACAAACCCACATCCAACATTGTTCGCAATGGTGAACAACTGAAACCATTTCCTCTAAGATCAGGAAAAAGATAAGGTTGCCCACTCTCACCACTATTTGTCAACATAGTTTTGGAAGTTTAATGACAGCAATCAGAGGAGGAAAAGAAATAAAAGGAATCCAAATCAGAAAAGAAGTAAAACTCTCACTGTTTGCAGGTGAAATGATACTATACATAGAGAATCCTAAAGATGCTACCAGAAAACTACCAGAGCTAATTAATGAATTTGGTAAAGTAGCAGGATACAAAATTAATGCACAGAAATCTCTTGCATGCCTATACAGTAATGATGAAAAATCTGAAAGAGAAATTAAGGAAACACTCCTATTTACCATTGCAACAAAAAATAAAATACCTAGGAATAAACCTACCTAAGGAGACAAAAGACCTGTATGCAGAGAAATATAAGACACCGATGAAAGAAATTAAAGACGATACAAACAGATGGAGAGATATACCATGTTCTTAGATTGGAAGAATCAACATAGTGAAAATGACTATACTACCCAAAGCAATCTACAGATTCAATGCAATCCCTATCAAACTACCACTGGCATTTTTCACAGAACTAGAACAAAAAATTTCACGATTTGTATGGAAACAGAAAAGACCCCGAATAGCCAAAGCAATCTTGAGAAAGATAAACAGAGCTGGGGAAATCAGCCTCCCTGACTTCAGACTCTACTACAAAGCTACAGTAATCAAGACAGTATGATACTGGCACAAGAACAGAAATGTAGATCAATGGAACAGGATAGAAATCCCAGAGGTTAACCCACACACGTATGGTTACCTTATCTTTGATGAAGGAGGCAAGAATACACAATGGAGAAAAGACAGCCTCCTCAATAAGTGGTGCTGGGAAAACTGGACAGCTACATGTAAAAGAATGAAATTAGAACACTCCCTAACACCATACACAAAAGTAAACTCAAAATGGATTAAAGACCTAAATGTAAGGCCAGAGATTATAAAACTCTTAGGGGGGAACATAGGCAGAACACTCTGTGACATAAATCACAGCAAGATCCTTGTTTTCCTACCTCCTAGAGTAATGGAAATAAAACCAAAACAAATGCGAAGTAAGAAACTTAAAAGCTTTTGCATGGCAAAGGAAACCATAAAAAAGACGAATAGACAACCCTCAGAATGGGAGAAAACATTTGCAAATGAAGCAACTGACAAAGGATTAATCTCCAAAATATACAAGCAGCTCATGCAGCTCAATATCAAAAAAGGAAACAACCCAATCCAAAAATGGGCAGAAGACCTAAATAGACGTTTGTCCAAAGAAGATATACAGATTGCCAACAAACACATGAAAGGATGCTCAATATCACTAATCATTAGAGAAATGCAAATCAAAACTACAATGAGGTATCATCTCACACTGGTCAGAATGGCCATCATCAAAAAATCTGCAAACAATAAATGCTGGAGAGGGTGTGGAGAAAAGGGAACCCTCTTGCACTGTTGGTGGGAATATAAATTGATACAGCCACTATGGAGAAAAGTATGGAGGTTCCTTAGAAACCTAAAAATAGAACTACCATATGACCCAGCAATCCCACTACTGGGCATATATCCTGAGAAAACCATAATTCAAAAAGAGTCATGTAACTCAATGTTCATTGCCGCACTATTTACAATATCCTGAACATGGAAGCAACCTAAGTGTCCATCGAGATGAATGGATAAAGAAGATGTGGCACATAAATACAATGGAATATTACTCAGCTATAAAAAGAAACAAAATTGAGTTATTTGTAGTGAGGTGGATGGACCTAGAGTCTGTCATACAGAATGAAGTAAGTCAGAAAGAGAAAAATAAATACCATATGCTAACAAATATATATGGAATTTAAGAAAAAAATAAAAGGTTCTGAAGAACCTAGGAGCAGGACAGGAATAAAGACCCAGACCTACTAGAGAATGGACTTGAGGACACGGGGAGGGGGAAGGGTAAGCTGGGATGAAGTGAGAGAGTAGCATGGACATATATACACTACCAAATGTAAAATAGATAGCTAGTGGGAAGCAGCCCCATAGCACAGGGAGATCAGCTCGGTACTTTGTGACCACCTAGAGGGGTGGGACAGGGAGGGTAGGAGGGAGATGCAAGAGGGAGAGGATATGGGAATGTATGTATACATATAGCTGACTCACTTTGTTGTACATCAGAAACTAACACACCATTGTAAAGCAATTGTACTCCAATAAAATTGTTTTTAAAAAATGCTCTTGGAATATTGGAGTACCTTTCCCTTTTTCTCCACCAGGAAACCTTCCTTTTATTCTTCAAAATTGTTTTGCTCTGTTTCCATACCAATGGCCTTAGTCACCCTCCTTGCTGTGACACCATTGTTCATACTTCTATACCACTGGTGATATTGTTATTCATTATTACACTATAGGGGTTAACCTGTGATAGTTGTTCAATAAAGTCTGATTGAATGATGCATACCCTCTCTACATTACCCTTGACCTCACCCGAATCTAACTGTGGCGTATTACAAAGTGAGATTTCTGAAGCTCTAACTTGTTAGAGAAATGACTGTTGGACAGAAGCCAGAAGCACACGAAAAAGCCTTCACACTTAATGCCTGGACCAACTCTGGTTGTTCTCCAGACTTTGCATTGGTGGGAAGAGATCTGTGTTCAAGCCTGAAATCAAAGTTTTAACATTGCTAACATGTTTTGAAAAATGCTGGCCTGAGAAGTAAAGACAGGATCTTGGATCTACTCTTAGTTAAATGCTTCTGTTTGGAATTTGAAAAACAATTGCAGGGAAAGTGCCAGTAACTCTAGTAGATAACTTAAGCATCTTCTAAAATACCTGCTGCTGAAGTCACCCATTAGCTCACTCATTATAATATTCTTAATATTTAATTTAATCAATTAACCACCTGGCTAGTAAATGTTTCTGTCGTCCTAAATCTGTTCTCCTGGGCTGTCACAAGTGTCTCACAGGTTCAGAAACACATAAAATTGCTCACTCCCCACAATGCTCAGAGCAGAACAAGGACTCCTCCACCTTTAGGACCCTTTAAACGCTGAAATCCTATGATTCCGTGGTTCTTTCGATCAGATAACGTTTTGTTAGTTTCCACAGTTCTGGATAAGAAAGGGCCATCTTACCCACTCAGGAGTAAATTGTGATGCTGTTAAAAAATCTATTGGGTAATTCAAAAGGAGACAACACAGAACTCTTTAAATTGTGCGGCTACAGCAATTTGCCAAGAGGAAGATTCTAGAAGGCCCCAAACTCAAACCCTCAAGGATTATCGAGTACAAATGAACTTCCCCTGTATTATCTCGAGACAAATTCCCATTCAGTGTGCTCAGCTAACCAACCTCGTGAACTTTGCATGTCAACATCACTTTACCTCTCTTTAGACTATATTGCCTAGAAATAGCACCAAATGAATGATCAACAGCAAATAAATCTGATGAATCACTTTAATCTCTAGCTCTCTGTTGGTCTCTCTCTCTTTTTTTCCTGAGAGATTTTATTTCTGACAGTCTCCCTAGGAGTCATCTCATGAGTCATCTTAGTTCCTTTGAGAATATCTGCTCTCAGCGGCTGCAAACCCTCCAGGGAAACTTGTATCTGGCTGAGGTACAGGCTGTGCAAATCATGAAAATGATTTAGCTTTAGCTGAGAAAGCACTGCTCAACCTGCAACACCACCTCTTTCTTGGCTGCTGTGTTCAGCCGTTGCAACTTTGCAGTCACTCATTTATTCCTACGTTCATTCCTTCTTTCGTACACCTTTTACACGCTCATTTACTCTTTCAGAGTTCAACATGAAACAACTCCAGAACCTTTCAGTTCTTACATTACTCAAATATTCCTTGATTTACCATTTTGCTTAAAACTGGGTATGCAAACTAAATGGTGCATTTCTGCCTCTTACATCTTTTTCATACATTATACTAGTAATGTGCCTTTTTAAAATATGCAATATATGTGCTTTTTATTGAGTCATTGTTGGGATCCCAACCACAAGCATCTTACTGTGTGCCAAGTACTCTGCTCAGCTTTTCTTATAGGATCTCCTTGATTTCTACAATAATCTTGTGAGAAGTCATCATTATTCTTTGTTTCCTTATTAGAAATTCTGGGTAAGATCATGGCTTGTTTCTCATCCTATCCTAGATGGCTGCACCCAGTGCCTAGCAAATAGTAGGTGCTTATTTAGTTATACATGCATTTATCAAAAATTATCACTAGTCCACCATAAACCAGGTACTGTTAGCCCCCAGGGATGAAGTTAAGTGCAAGGTGGATGTGGTCCCTGTCTTTATACTCTAGTAGAAGAGATAATAAATGTTTGATGAGTGAGTAAATGAACACAGAGACTAAGATTAAGAGGAGTTAAGTAACTTCTAATTAGTAACAAAATTGAGATTCACACCCAGATCGGTGGGACTACAAGTCCTTCCATGATGCCTCATATAGAACCATTTTAGGCAGAAGGCTTGACCTCAAGGAGCTCACAGTCTAGAGAAGAGGCAAAGTGCAAGGAGTGGGGGAGGAGGAAAGCAAGTAACCAGATATTTACAGTATTTGACATTTAGTGAATCCTTGCTATGCACCATGTACTATTTGAGTAGCTTTATGAATATTGACTCTTTTAAGTCTTATAACAATCTTTGGCACAGGTAGTATTTTATCTGCATTTACAGATGATGAAAAGAGGCACAGAGAAGTTAAATAAGTTTCCCAAGATCACCCAGCCAGTAAGTGGTAAAATTTGAATCCAGGGAGTCTGATGCAACATTGGAGGCTCTTATCACCATTTTATACTACCCTTCTCAGTGTAACAGTGTGCTAGGAACTATTCTCGCCTCTTTGCATTCAAAGACAAAATATTCCCTTCATTCTTTATTTTTAAAAATTTTTATTGAGTATACTTAATATACAAAAAGTTTCACATATTTAATATATACATTTTGAGGAGTTTGGACATATCAGTACACCTCTGATACTATCACCACACACAAGGTAATAAACATATCCATTGCTTCCAAAATATTTCTTGTGTCCTCCTGCATTTTTTTGTGGTTAAAAACACTTAACATGAGATCTGTCCTCTTAACAAAATTTTAAGTGCTTAGTACAATGTTGAAAACTATAGTCACTATGTTGTACAGCAGTTCAACAGACCTTATTCATCTTATATAACTGTAACCTTATACCCAAAGAATAATAACTCCCCAATTTCCCCCTCCCCTCATCCCCTGGCAACCATCATTCTCTTCTCTACTTCTATCAGTTTGACTATTTTTGATATCTCTTTTAAGTGGAATCATTGTTTGTCCTTCTGTGACTCACTTATTTCATTTAGCATAATGTCCATCGGTGTTGTCAGAAATGGCAGAATTTCTTTCTTTTTTAAGGCTAAATAATATCTGATTGTGTGTATGGATATACCACATTTTCTTTATCCATTCATCTGTCTGTCAACATTTCATTTGTTTCCAAAAATCTTGGCTATTATGAATATGCTGCAGATATCTCTTTGAGATCCTGATTTCAATTCTTTGGAATATATACCCAAGAGTGATATGTCTGGATCATATTGTAGTTCTATTTTTAATATTTTGAGGAACCTCCATACTGTTTTCCATTTACATATCTACCAACAGTGTACAAGAGTTACTTTTTTTCCCCATAACCCTTGCTCTCTTTTGTCTTTTTGATAACAGTCATCCTTATAGATATGAAGTGATATCTCATTGTGGTTTTGAATCAGATTTCTCTTACTATTAGTGATACTGAACATCTTTAGTATATCTGTCAGCAATTACTATGTTTTCTTTGGAAAAATATCTATTCAAGTCCTTTGTCTACTTTTTAATCAAGTTTTTTGTTTTGCTATTGAGTTGTAAGAATTCCTTATATATTTAGAACAACAAAATGCCCAGAATAACCAAAGCAATCTTGAGAAAGGTGAACAAAGCTGGAGGCATTACACTTACTAATTTCAAAATACATTACAAAACTATAGTGGTTAAAACAGTATGGGACTGACATAAAGGCAGACATATAGACCAATGGAATAGCATAGACAGCCCAGTATATATGGGCAACTGATATTTGAGAAGAACCCCAGGAAAACACAATGGGGAAAGGATAGTCTGTTCAGTGAATGATGTTGGGAAAATGATATTTGCATGAAAAAGGTTTCTGAGCTGTAACTGATGTACATTGACTCCCACCTATTTTTTCACTTCCATGCCTTTTAAAAAGTTTCCCCATTTATTTCTTAGTTGGGTGAATTTGTTCTCCAGAAGATTCTTTATAAAGGGCACATGTTCAGTGTCCCTTGATCCTCGCATATCTAAAACTATGTTTCTATAACCTTGATAGCTGAAGGACCACTTGATTTGCTATGAAATCTTTGACTTACACTTTCTTTCCTTGAGATTTTTGAAAATGTTTCTCCACTGTTGTCTGTCTTTGCCTGTTGCTATAGGTAAATCTTATGCCAATTTGCTTGTCTTTTCATTGTCAATGACATGTTTTTACTTATTAGTTTGTGTTGGTGGTTTTTTTTTTTTTTTTCGTTTAGCTGTAGACCATGAAGTCTTTGTTTGTAAAGTCTAATAGTTTTATTAGGGTATGTTTCAGATATGGCTAATCTAGATTAGATCAATTTTCACTACACAGTCCATTTGATACATGAAAATAGGCCTTCTTCTATTTCTGGAATAATTTCTTGGATTATAATCTAAAATGTTATTCTTTTATATTGTTTTATTTTTCTTCAGAGACTCCAATTATATGTATATTAGATCTTCTTTACTTCTACCAATACTTTCTCTTGATTCTTCTTATTTCTTCATTTTCATTCTCTTAATCGTCTATTTGTCCTTATTAAACTTCAATTCAATGTTTTCTTGCTCTGGCAATTTGTAATGTTGTTTTCAATTCTAAGATGAATTTGACGTTTTCTATTATTTCTTTCCTGATTTCAGTCATTTTACATCTTTCTGGGGGTTTTTGTTCATATTGGTTAGGAGTTTTTAATTTCTCATTTGCGGTATTTATTTCACACCTGCAAATTTCTGTTTTCAGGTATTTCATTCGGGTGAGAGTATTATGTTACACTTTTCTTCTATTTCATGGTTGACATTTTGAGGATCTTTTTCAGCAGTGATATATTTCAATTCTCATTTGGTTTCTTTTGTTCTAACTTTATATGTATATCACCTACTTTTTCTTTTTGAGTGTCTAATTTCTCAGACCAGCAATGGCAGTTACATAGACCAAAGTGAAAGTTTTGAGAGGTTTGCTCGATTCCTTAGTTCAAGACTACCCTCTTCTGCTGGCATGGTAAAGTGCGTTTCTCTAATTGATTTTTCTATTTTGGGGTGGAAAGGATTCATGTTTATTCTGATTTGTGATTCATTCGCTCTCTCTCTCTCTCTCTCACACACACACACACACACACACACACACACACAAGTATGTTCCCTTTTCCTTTCACCACGAAATACCCAGGGGCCATGTCCCCTTCTCAAGTCACTCCATTCTCCTTGCAGAAGGCTTGCTTCCCAACACTGTTGCTTTGGGTTCTGTTTACATTCAACTCCCTTCCTTTCGATTTTCTTGTAGCCAGCACTCTTATCTACCAGACTCTAAATTTGTTCTCAGTGTTTTCCAACTCTTGACGGGGCTTTCATGGTGGAAATTAATTTAGGGCAATTGTATTTGGATTCTTCCTCCCCTGTGGTCCTTGCTCCTTTGATCTCTTTAATACCTGTGCCTGGCTCTCCCCCAAAATGGGATTTTTAAAAAATTTCCTACTTACCAATGTTTTAAGCTCATAGTGTTGTATTTTCCATTCCTTAGATGTGCAGAAAGCCTAGATTATGGTTAGTTTAATTTGCTGTTCTTATCTGTCCAGATACGTTTTGGGAGAATGTTTAAAGAGAATCAGATTTCAGAGGCCAGCATTATTCTATGTCAAACCAGAAATACCAGATGATTAGAATTTAAGCAAAAGAGGGTCAGAAGTAGGATTTGGAACGATAAAGCTTTTGACAGGGCTCAGAAACGTGTTTGACTACCCATTTGCACCTCTCAGATAACAATAAAAAATGAGCTGCTTTCTTCTTTGTTCAGGTGCAAGCTATCCTCCAGGGCACCCACTCTTACTCACCACATCCATCTTAACCTCACCCTGGCTCAGAGGGTGAGGCAGAGAATTAATCACTGGTAGGGCTTTCATGAGTAACAGTACTTCTGTTCTTCTGCTCATGCCTGACTGTGCAGTTTCTCACCTGTGCGCTTTTTCTCTTCCCAGGCTAATATTGCCCCCAATTTTCTCAGGCCGTTTCAATGAGAAAATTTCTGCTCACTTTAAGATTCTCTTTAATTATCAGCTCTTTCAGGAAGCCTTCTGTGACTTCCTGCAAGCTGGATTATGGGTGTTTCCTCTGTGCAACTAGAGCAAACCATACACATCCCTGTCACTGAACTTGACATGTTATTCTGCTTGTGAGTATGCCTTCACCTGTAAGGTATGGATGCTTCATGATTCCTTCTTCGTCTTTGCATTTCCCCAGTGTCTCTCACAGAGCCTGACATTTAGTAAATGCTCAATAAACATTGGTGGAATGAATTGATGGATAAAGAAATGAATGTACAATAAATGTTCTAGAAGTGCCTGAACTCTGCATGGTCCTAGTCAATGGGAAAGGATCTACTTAACTTTATTATTATGGGTGAGGATCATTGGTCCCTAAAGAACAGTTTCCTACACTTGCATCTCTGGCACCAGGTCCACTTGGACATAAATGTTGACCAGACCTCCCTCAGAGCCTGGAGGCATGGAGCATTTTGCTGAGGGAGCTCTCAGGTGATCTTTCTATCCTTGTCTCCAGCCATTTCCTATTTGGGACACACAAATGATGATCTCTTCTCTATATAAAGATAGATGGGAAGAGCGAATCTATCCCCAAAGTCTGGAGAAAGAACTTTTCTCTTCAGGTAGAGGCAGAACAAAATTCATGTAAGCTAGTTTTCTGCCTTCACTCACTTGATCTTTAATTGTATTTTAGATGAGCATTTGATAGTGAAGGACTACCTGCTTTTGTCCAAGATCATTATAATTCTTCAAATTCAAAAGTCTGTGTCTTTTCTCTTCTCTAGAGATACTGAGACTCTAAGCATCACTGAAGCATAGAATTTAGGAATCAAAGGAACATTGTGATCAGCAGGCCTTCTCATTCAACAGACAAACACTGACTTGCCCATAATTATAGAGCTGGCTAATGGCAGAATGAGTAGTAAAATCAAAGTTTCTCAACTCATAGTTTTATATTATTTCTGTATGTATTGGCTATAATTATGCAGGCAGAGTTAATAACCAATTTGGGGTCTTTTTGGAGAATTTGCCATCTCAAAATACCACCTACTCTTTTCCGTCTGGGCCGTTCTCATAAAGGGGCAATTCCATTTTCCTTGAACGTAGAGAATAATTCACAGTCTCGGTTTTGCCACACTCCAGAGTGTCTTCAGCCATAAAGCAGTGTCAAGAGATTGTCAAAACAAAATTAATTGAAATAATAAATTCCTGCCATATAATGTCTTCAGAAGATGAAAGACAAGGTGTGTCTCACAATAAAGCAAAAGGAGAGTGTCCTAAAGGGTGGGAATTGTGGATCCAAAGGGAAGATGAAACTTCTTTTACTGTAACATCTTCCATGTTTTTAAAACCCTGCAGGTTTTAGAAGGGGGAAAACCAGAATTGTCAAAACAAGAAACCACATCTTCTTACAAGTCAGGGCCCTCCACAGAATTTCTGACAGTTTGAACACCAACTAAAGTTGTTTTAATACCAAATTTAACATGCACAGGCATTTCAGATCTGTCACTAGGAGCAGGATGATGTCAGTGAGAAAATGTGGTGTTGTTTCTTTTTCACAAGTTTTTCAGGATCCGAGATGGAGCTGTTTGTTGAGCATGTCACTGCAGAGAGGGGGTAATAATTAGTGATCTGAGAAACAAGGCTTGTTGCGAGGTTAAGAATCAAAACCAAAAAGCTTATTAACAAGGAGAAGAACTGTCAAAGGGAGGAATAAAGTGAGAAAAACATAGTGCTTATCGCTCCTAGAAGCTCCAGTTTATTTAGAAGCTTTGGAATTCGGTTCTGCAGGCCGTGCATGCGGTATGAGTAGGGTCAGAAATTCACACGTCGTGGGGATGCTGTTACAGCCATGCTTGAGAAACATGTCACGACATGGGCATCTTTTCATCCCAAACCATTTGTACCTTGCCTTTCAGACAAAGGTTGCTTCTCAACTTTAAATTTTATTGAAACATGCATGAAAGCTCTCTACTAACGAAGACACTTTTAAAATACATAAGATGATAATGAGATTTTACAGAATCTTTCATTATTCTGTGCCCATTCAATTCTCGGCTTCATGTTAAGGAGCAACATTCTTCCCTATTAAATTTCCTTCCCTCTAAATTAGCATTTAATTATTTTAAATTAAAATGGCTTGATGTGTGTTAGTCTGCTATCCTTATGAAGAATTTGGAGTTTCACATAATTTAGCTAGTATCTTTCTGTGTCAAGGAGGAGTTGGTGGCCCCTCAATATCCATTAGCTTCTTTTCCTTAGTAACAGAATTCAAGTTGTATTTCAGTGTCAATGATTCTGGCTACAAGGAAACATTTTGCAGCCTACGACATTTTTCAGCTAAGTGTGACCATGATGTGCAAACAAAACAGTCACATGAAGGTAGAGTAAGGTTTTGAAAAGTTGTTAACTCACTTGCAAATGTGCCCATTTAATTCACCTTTCTCCTGCCTGAAATCTGGTATTTGCTTCAGATGGCTGGAGCTCTAGCAGCCAACTTGATCCATGAGGTGGCTTTGAAGGTGGAAAGCATGCTGTAGGATGATAAAGTAGAAGACAATTTCATAGCCTGACCGTACTCGTCCTGGACTACTAAACTCTGGGGCCTCAAGTTATATGAGAAAATAAGTGCTTTCTTTAAACACTGTTATTTCTGCTCTTTGCATCTCTGGCAGCTAAATGCAATTCTTAATACATACTCTTTCTGCACATAAGCTCAGTGAAAGCAGAATGACCAACAGTTAAACCTGTCCTCAAAACTCAAGCCTTATACATCAAAAGATGGGCAAATGAATGTACGTTTTTACATTTATAAAATGTATCATTTTATAATTCCTCCTTTTAAATGATTTTATAATCTCCTACCAGTTCCTTTTACCTCTGATGTGAGCCTTTCTATGTAAAATTAGTGGCTTCGACATTGGCACTTGTCGTTTAGTGTTGGATTCAGATATTTACATATATAATGATGAAACAGATGCATAAGTATTTACATTAGGACCCTGTCAGTTGGAAATATAAATAACCAATCTTAGACATATTTAAGCTGAAAGGTAATTTATTAGCTCAGGGACTGGAAAGTCCAAGATCAGGTGGGCTTCCAGCATGGTGAGATCCATGTGTTCAAACTGTGTCATCAGATATAGTGTCACCATCTTCTAGCTCTGCTTATTAATTTTTTTTTCCCTTTTAAGCCTATTGGCCTCATTCTCTCTGCTATGGAGAGACTCTCTCTGTGTGGTGGAAAAATTTTGTTTAGGCAATCCCCCAAGCGGACATCACTGTCACGCATGTTATTGAGAAGAGACAGGCAGTCTGTCCCAAATATTATTGGTCCCGTATGGGTCCTGTGTTCTTGGACTATTCGTTGTGAACAGATTTGGGTCACCAAGTCTATGCACTCTGATTACAGTCATACCAGAACCACTTGGGAAAAGGGGATGGTGGACCAGTCTCAACCTCCCCACTGTTTCAGGAGTTTGTATTCTGGGCCTTGGAAACACTGCTCTTATCCCTCTGTGATCCTCTGTTTCCTCTAAGATGCTGGGAGTATGTGAGGTTTTATTAGCCCATGTGAGGGTGAGCAGAAGGCCACTCAGCTGCACATCAGAGGACCTGTGAGAGAGTCCTGTGGCTCATTAACTGGCTTTATATCCTTAAAAGTTACTTACTCTTTCTGGATTTTAGCTTTCTGGACTACAAAATGAAGACATTGGACTTGGTAATCTTTAAAATCACTTCAAATCCTAAAAATCTACAACTATGACTTGACACATGTGCTTAAGCCATATATCCTGCTCTAGGAATATTTCTGCCTTTGCAACTTTAAATATGTAAACTCTATCTTTGATAAATAGCCTGGTGCCCTGCATCAGTCTACAAAGACTCTAGGAACAGTTTTTGGTTTTCTTCCTTCGCTATTTTTACAACTTTAATCTGAGAAAAATGGTGCCCCCCTCTATAAAAAAAACTTAGTTTTCTAAGTGAATACAAATTAAACATTAAAAAAAAGTCATTAGAGCACGAACCATTACAGGAGATGAGAACAGGAGGGTTGGCAGGTTGGGAAAGGAGCTTACATATGCTAAAGGTGTAAAGAGACTTGAACAATTATCAATCCTTCCGCTTTAGAGAGAGAGAAATTTATTCATCCAAAGACACTCAATATGAACATTGGGCTTTTTTGAAATAAAAAAAGAAAAATTAATACTTACTATTTATTTTATGCCAGGCACTGTACTGAGTTTTATGATATCGTTTTTCCGTTTATTTTTCATGACGACTCTATAGGTAGGTATTGTTTTTTAATTAGGATCACGCAGATGAAGAAGGAAGCCTTTGGTAAGTAAGTGGTACAAGATCAATTAAGCAATAAATGGTAAAGGTGGATTCGTACTCAGGGAGCCTCACTCCAGAGGCCAACCTCAACCCAGAACCACTTCATTGTTCGGAGCCTATCCATCACATTTTCTCCTCGTTCTCCTCTGCTTCCTGGTTTCCTTCTCTAGAAAACAGCCCAACTCTGTCCCATTGAAAAGAAGTCTTTGACACACACATAATTAGAAAGCTGGACTTGAAGTTCCTAAAGAAATGTGGCTGCTTCATTATAGCTAAAGAAAATGAGTGAGTTTACTACAGGGTTGTCTAACCAAGGGCAAGGGAAAGGGGATCTTGTTGATAGCTAAGTGGTCTTTTTAGAATTTATTAATATTTATTTGGAAGCTATTTTTTGGAAAGAAGGAGGAAAGAATGTTTCCATGAGCCTTGCTCTCTCCTTTAAGGTCCATCTGGTATTGCAGGTATGCATGCCAAATCACACTCTTAAAATAACACTTACAAAGGGCTGTTCCTTTTATAAGTTGAAAAATCTGTCTGATTTTTCACACTTTCACCAAATCAATGTCTAGAGAAACATTTTATAAGTTAAAATATGTCCTCTGTTGCTGCCGCTTCAAGTTACGATTAAATTAGTCATAAATCTCATTTGGAAGTTTAAAATTCTTCCCAGATAGGATTCCACAGACATTAAGAGCTAAGTCTTCCCTAAACGTGGACATTTAAGCCTTTTCTTCTGCAGATCAGCAAGTCGCTTCCTCTGCTATTAATCCCATAATATGCTTTCTTCTTTTAAAATTCCCCAGTCTCAAGATCATCTCCCATGATGCCAGCTTTTCTCCTTTTTCTGGACTTTCTCTTGTTACACGTATCACTGAGTACCATAATGATTTGTCTTCCTACTGAGGGACTATGAGAAAAGAAGGTCTGTTTCTTGTTCATCACTATCCTGTGAGAAAAGAGGGTCTGTTTCTTGTTCATCACTATCCTGAGTGTCTAGCACAGTGCCTGGAAAATAGAAGGTTCTCCACTAGTGTGTGTTGCATTGAAATGATTCTAAGACAGAGTTTGCCTACATAACCAGAAAGGATAGAGGAACCCATAAACAATGGTTGTGATTATGGGTCAGAATTCAAAACTAATCGTAAGAAGTGCATAAGAAGGAATGACTGTATTAATGTCAGTGAACTATCAGCTTGGTTTAGCTGAACTCTAGTCATAAAATTATTTCCCCTGATAGGAAAGCTCAGGAAGGCACTTCCTCTATTCTGTGGTTCAGGTATTTGGGAATGTCGTGGTGGGAACAGAAGAAATTAAACTTCATAAAAACATGGAGAATGGATTTTTACCGTTTTTGTTTGAAGTGATATGTTTGGCTAGTGATTACAGAATTGAAACGATTCAAGAAAGAGAGTGACCCAAACCACAGTGATTTTGAAATTTCCATTTAAACATCTCTTTAAACGTCATGTAGGGAACAATCTTAAAAACAGTGTTTGCCCCCCATGTTATTTCAGGGCTTGTCCCACATATGCAGCTTTATATCATGAAATAATATTTTTTAAATATTTTCCGGACTTCATATTGCCTCATGATATATTTGTGGCTAATTTAAATGTCATGATAAAAGACGTTTTCTGTTCTATTTTGTTTGGTTTTATAAATGTCAAATGCTATTACAATAAATACCAAGGAACAACCAATTTTTTGTAATGTCACTTTTTAATCAAATATATTTTCTCTGATAATAACCTGTTTAATCAACTGAGTTCTGTAACTGCCATCTTCTAAGTGACTAATTCGGGTAAGTGATTTAACTTCTCCAAACCTCAGTTCCCTCTTTTGTTAAATATGGTTCTTACTATGATAACGTGGAAGAATATATGTAAAGCCCATGGCACAATACATAAAATGTATTAAAAACTCAATAAACGTTCCTTTTTTTCTCTCATAAAAGGAAAAAAATATTTGGAATGACTACTATGTCATCCCTCAGCCTTCTCCCCTTTAACTAAATAATTCCTTTTAGATATTCTTCCAGGTCTCCACCACTCTTATTATTCTGTTCTATCCTGAACCCCTTTTTTTCCTTCATTGATGTGAAATTTCATAATCAAAAAAAAAAATTAAGGCAGAGTTTTCAGTCTTTAGACAACTGAGCTTTTTGTAGCCAAAATTGAAATTAAATAAATTGCCCAAGTGACTACATTTCAAGTAAGTTAGTGTTGGCTAAATCAGCATTTAGGAGAACTGAGCAAACCATCTTTTTTCTAAATAACAACAATAAAATGTATTGTCTGAATTTACATTCTAGTAATTTAAGTACCTTTTCATCCCTTCTTCTAAATTGGGGTCACAGGGGTTCTAGAGAACTATTATGAGGCAAGCCCCCCAAAAAGATGATATTCCTGGCCCCTGGCTCATAATGGAAAGGGGGAATGAGTGTGTGTGTGTGTTCTACAGTAGAGACAAAATCTATAGCCAGCCCTTTCATCCAATCAAAAACACCTGTGACAACAATAATGATTTAATGCCTTATTCTACCTCAAAAATGCTCCAGGCAGCCACCAGCTCTGTAGAGGGAGTTTATCATTATGTATGTTAGGATGTTGTGAAATAAGAATAAAGTCACTCAGAGACACAACACTTTGGTGAGTAACATTGTGTTTCAAGTCCTCATAATGATTTCTTGCAGACCATCTTTACTCATTTCTAGCCTTCAATGATTTCTCCGTCTTTGGCAGATTTGAGACAGCGTGATAATTTAGCGAATTGTTAGTGAACTTAACGTTTATGCTGAGGACCAACCCTTCCTGCAGGGAAATTAATATTGTGTCCGTTAATGCCGTATCCCTAATGTAGAAGAAGATAGTATGTATCATGGAATAAAAGCGATTAATAATAATTAGCATTAATTGACTGATTTTGATTACATTATTCTAGATACTGTTTCAAGCTCTTACATGTCTTATTAACTGAATCCTCAACACCCCCCTAATTAATATAACCCCCATTTTATTTTTTTAATTTATTTTTTATTATTATAATTTTTTAACATCTTTATTGAAGTATAATTGCTTTACAATGGTGTGTTAGTTTCTGTTTTATAACATAGTGAATCAGCTATACATATACATATAGCCCCATATATCTTCCCTCTTGCATCTCCTTCCCTCCCACCCTCCCTATCCCACCCCTCTAGGTGGTCACAAAGAACGGAGCTGATCTCCCTGTGCTATGCGACTGCTTCCCACTAGCTGTCTATTTTACATTTGCTAGTGTATATATGTCCATGCCACTCTCTCACTTTGTCCCAGCTTACACCTCCCCCTCCCCGTGTCCTCGAGTCCATTCTCTAGTAGGTGTGCGTCTTTATTCCCGTCTTGCCCCTACGTTCTTCATGACTTTTTTTTAGATTCCATATATATGTGTTAGCATACAATATTTGTTTTTCTCTTTCTGACTCACTTCACTCTGTATGACAGACTCTAGGCCCATCCACCTCATTACAAATAACTCAATTTCGTTTCTTTTTATGGCTGAGTAATATTCCATTGTATATATGTGCCACATCTTCTTTATCCATTCATCTGTCGATGGACACTTAGGTTGTTTCCATGTCCTGACTATTGTAAATAGAGCTGCAGTGAACATTGTGGTACATGACTCTTTTTGAATCATGGTGTTCTCAGGGTATATTCCTAGTAGTGGGATTGCTGGGTTGTATGGTAGTTCTATTTTTAGTGTTTTAAGGAACCTCCATACTGTTCTCTATAGTGGCTGTATCTATTTACATTCCTACCAACAGTACAAGAGGGTTCCCTTTTCTCCACACCCTCTCCAGCATTTATTGTTTGTAGATTTTTTTGATGATGGCCATTCTGACTGGTGTGAGATGATATCTCACTGTAGTTTTGATTTGCATTTCTCTAATGATTAATGATGTTGAGAATTCTTTCATGTGTTTGTTGTCAATCCGTATATCTTCTTTGGAGGAATGTCTATTTAGGTCTTCTGCCCATTTTTGGATTGGGTTGTTTGTTTTTTTGATATTGAGCTGCATGAGCTGCTTGTATATTTTGGAGATTAATCCTTTGTCAGTTGCTTCATTTGCAAATATTTTCTCCCATTCTGAAGGTTGTCTTTTCATCTTGTTTATGGTTTCCTTTGCTGTGCAAAAGCTTTTAAGTTTCATTATGTCCCATTTGTTTATTTTTGTTTTTATTTCCATTTCTCTAGGAAGTGGGTCAAAAAGGATCTTGCTGTGATTTATGTCATAGAGTGTTCTGCCTATGTTTTCCTCTAAGAGTTTGATAGTGTCTGGCTTTACATTTAGGTTTTTAATCCATTTTGAGTTTACTTTTGTGTATGGTGTTAGGAAGTGTTCTAATTTCATTCTTTTACATGTAGCTGTCCAGTTTTCCCAGCACCACTTATTGAGGAGACTGTCTTTTCTCCATTGTATATTCTTGCCTCCTTTATCAAAGATAAGGTGACCATATGTGCATGGGTTTACCTCTAGGATTTCTATCCTATTCCATGGATCTATATTTCTGTTTTTGTGCCAGTACCATACTGTCTTGATTACTGTAGCTTTGTGGTATAGTCTGATGTCAGGTAGCCTGATTCCTCCAGCTCCATTTTTCTTTCTCAGGATTGCTTTGGCTCTTCGGGGTCTTTTGTGTTTCCATACAAATTGTGAAATATTTTGTTCTAGTTCTGTGAAAAATGCCAGTGGTAGGTTGATAGGGATAGCATTGAACCTGTAGATTGCTTTGTAACCCCCATTTTAAAGGTGAGAAAATGAAGAGCAGCGAATTTAAATAATTTTCTCACAGTGATATAGTGATTAAGTGGTAGACTTATCATTCAAACCCATTTAATCTGACTCCACAGCCTAATTTCTTAATTTTCCTTGGCAGCATCAAATATTCTGTATGTTTTTCACTGCAGGGATCTAGGGCTTAATGTGCTAACTCAAGGGGTCAGTTAGATTCTCAAAGGAAAAAATTCTGAGAGACCTCTATGCCTTAGTCCCAACATAGCTTTCCAACCTTATCTTGTAAATCTTTCACGAATGAGATGGTACCAAGTGGGTTACTGACTTTTTCTCAAATCCTTCCTAGGCCTTTCATATCCATTTTAAAATGCCTTTTGCTCTATTTTATATGTTTTTCTTTTATAATATCTATCAGTATGACTCCTACCCTAATCTACAAACCCACTTTAAGTACAAATGCTTCTATGAACTCTCCCAGGTCTTTTTTTCCCTGATGAAGTGAATTTCTCCTCTTTGACTTTGCATGGACCTCTCTGGATTCTGTGGTCTATCCTTATTTGTGCTCCTGTCTGATCTGCTTTACTAGATTATAAATTCTTTAAAGCCAACACTGCCCCTTAGACAGAGTTGGTACCTAATGACTGTTGAATTGATGCTGAAGTTCCTGGCTCCTGTCTCAGCGAATGAGTCACACAGGCAGTGGGAGAGCAGCTGAGAAAACAAGGCCAGGTCCTAATGTGTAATGGGCCAGAGCAGCAGGTCCTTGTTCTTGTTCAGGGGGCTTTCTCAGTCCAGGAGGGGCTGTTTCTCTTCCCTGCAGCACACAGGGAACATAGTCTACTTTCTCCTCTTCTTTAATGCTGCCACCCTATCTATAATTCTATCCCTGGGGGTTCTTACATCACCAAGAAAGAGGTCATCTCCCTAGACATTTTCCTCTTTGTTGCACCCAAAGACAACCTCACAGTATCTTTTCCCTTTAAAGGTCATTACTTTGGAGAATACAGGGGATATAAGAGAAAAGTGAAGAAAATAAAAAGCTTAAGTAGTCTGTTGTATATTTTTTAGTGCAATCCCTGATGATGGGTTGTCTTCTCCTTGACTGAAGTTAGAGACTCAAAGTCACCTTAGACTTTTCTCAACCTTTATTCTTGGGGTAATGTTTCCTAAGAGATATAATCTTGGCAGAATGTAGATATCCATTCAGATTCCCATCCATATCCAAGGAGATAGAATGGTGTGGTGATTAGAAGTGTGAGTTTGGGGACTTGTGTTTGAATTTCAGCTCTACCACTTTTGTAGGTATGTGACACTGGGAAATTTGTGTAATGACTATAAGACTCAAGTTCCTTATTTGTAAAAAGAAGGTAATATGGTGTTTATATCACAAAGTTGTGAAAAGTTTACATGAGAAATGTATGTAGAAGGCTCCAGGTAGGCATGGCTACTCTTCACCATTAACTAGTTTTCTATTTCTAGGCATAGGGAAGCTTTGCACTTGCCCAGGCCCTTGAAACTAGGAGTGGTTATGTGACACAGTCAATGGAATATGAGTATAAATAATGTGGGTCACTTCTAGAGAGAGATGCTTAATTGCTGGTGCTGGTCTTTCCTGTCTGTCGTTTCCTGGGCACATATTGGTATGACGGTGCCCTGAGGTTAAAGATGCCTGGAAGACTGAGAAGCCCAGAGAAGACTTTGTATGAGCAGGAAATAAAGCTTTGTTGTCTTCAGCTTCTAGAATTCTGGGCTTATCTGTTATCACAGCATAACCTAATCTGTCCTAATACAGTGCTCAATAGAGTCTACGACAGAGTAAATACTAAAAAATTGATAGTTTTTAAAGTAGGTAATTTGCATTCCCTGGACCTCTATCCTGGGAAGTACCTGTTAATGGGCCCCCAACCCAGTCCCACACAGGAGTATTTCCTCATACTTATCGTTGGCAAGCTTCCATGAAAACCTGACCAACACAGCCCGTCAGCATTGTATAGTATATTCCCTTGTAACATTCACCTGCATAGAATTTCTTTACTTCAGTAAAATGATTAGAAACCTTTTGGGGCAAACCTTCTTCTAGGAAGACACAGTAACTTTTTCCTTGCACACACAGGCTAATGGCCATTAACAGTCCTCCTTACCACGTCTCTCTGGCAACATCATTGCACACACTCCCCAATTAAACTTTTTTCTTCTTTCTGCATATGAAAAAGTCATTATGTGTCTACTCACCACAAACATCCTTAGTAAATCATGTGTTTCATTCTTCTTGTAGATGAAAGTGATTTTTTAAAATCCTATGGAGCTCAAAATTTATATAAGTTAATGGATTTCTTGACTGGAGTTGGGTCACTCTTTCAAGTGAGTGTTATGGATGGTAATTTTGTATGGCTTAGAGGGAAGAGCAGTGACCTACTTCTCGGTTTCAGGTTATAGGACTGATCCTAGCACAGTCTTGCTATGTGACTTTGATCAATTTCTTTCTTCCTTGAGCTACCTGGAGTTTTTCTCATTGAATTGTAAAATCTTTAACATCCTGTGGACTTTAACTCCTGACTCCTTATATTTCTTGCAGTCTCCCACACATATATGCACCGTGTAATTTCCTTTCTAACAATGTTTATATTTTTGTAGATACAAATCTTGTTTCATATCCTAGCTCTGCCTCTGCTAACATATGTAACCCAAGACAAGCAATTTAACCTCTGAGTCTTTGTTGATCCATCTATAAAATGGGAATAATAATACTTAACTCACTAGACTGATGGTAGGGGTAGATGGAACAACATTGGAAATTACCTGGTAACATAGTAAGAAGTCAATGCATAGTAGTTTTTCTTCTCTTTACTTCATATCTCTCCTGGCATATCAAGATTCTGGACCTCCATATTCTATATGGTCTAAAGAGGATGATTACAAAGGATTGTTCAGTTTAAAAAAAAGTCTTCGGTATTTCTCATTTCAGAAAATGTAGGTAGACTTAACTGTCTCCTCCATGTATGGTTCTCTCTTCCTTGGTGCCTTGCATTTTGCAGTTAGGATGTACTCCAAAGTCAGCCAGAACTTTTCCACATCAAGATGCCAGCTCTAAGCAGTGCTATTAATAACATTACTGCTAATAAAATAGCCAATATTTATTAAGTATTTACTAAGTGCCATATACTATTCTAAGTATATAAAATATGTTTATATGCGTGATATATAACATATAATTATATAGAGAATTGTTTAGAGATTTAGAGCATATAAATTTAGAGCATATGTATTTTATACACACACACACAATTCTATGAGACAGGTGTTATTATTGTCCCCATTATCTCAGTCTGGGTCCACTCAGGAGAGTTACTTATTTTGACAGAGAAACTTTAATATAAGGTATCAAACCAAAAATGTGACACTGATGTATCGCAGTAACTGTACCTCTAAGGCTGTGGAGAAGAGGGACTGGAAGGGAAGAAGCTGAAATTATTAAAACTAGAGTTTGAAGGAAGGGCCTTGTGGATCCGAGACTCAGATCTCTGTGGAGGGGATGCTGTTTCAGGTTGTATTTGCATTCTTCTTGAGAAAGTACGTGAGGCTGATTCTAGGAACTGGGAGAACTGTGCACTGAAGGCAGTGCTGCTGCCACAGACTATTACTGAGGAACCATTGTCGCAGCGGCAGGACAGGGACAGGAAGCACAGCAGGAAGGAATAGGTGCTTCTTCCTCCCCCCATCTTCCAGTCTTCCCTCTGGAATCCCTGTGTGTAGCGACTAATGGAGATCCAGCCGGCAAAGGAGATGTGTGGCTCTCAGAGTCCCAACTCTAGCATCAGAAAGCAGCTGAGAGACAACTCTTAACAATCAACAACTCTACCCCTGTAGCCATTTGCAGTCTCTATGTACACCCTTGTCCACGTAGTTAGATTTCAATACAACAATCAAACAGCTTTATGCTTCCACTTAAGAAGGTGCAACTATCTCTTTGTTACAAACAAAGATGCTCTCACCCTCTCAATGGAGTGAGGAGATGCAAAGTTCCGACAATTGCTGTGTGCATCTCTGGGAGACGGTCACAGTATTCATCTCTGAAGTTCAGAAAAGCAAGCGAGGTAATTTCCATTGAGTTATGCCAAGGCACCTGCATACAATTTCAAGAAAAGCATCCAGTGAACTGTGATGGGAAGGAAAACTCTTCTTCCCGATGATTTCCCTTGTCCATTGACTTATAGATAAGTTTAAACACTTGGTGAAGCTCTTCAGGTCATTCATTTCCAGACTTACTTTCAGCTCCATGTCATCCCAACACTGTCATTGCATTTACTCCTTTTCCTTCTTCTCCTCCCCTTCCCCCCTTCCCTTCTCGTCCTCTTCTTTTTCTCCTCTTCCTTCTCCTTCTTCATGGTCCTCTTTTATTTTATTTTTTTTTCTGTACGCAGGCCTCTCACTGTTGTGGCCTCTCCCATTGCGGAGCACAGGCTCCAGACGTGCAGGCTCAGCGGCCATGGCTCACGGGCCCAGCCGCTCCGCGGCATGTGGGATCTTCCCGGACCGGGGCACGAACCCGCGTCCCCTGCATCAGCAGGTGGACTCTCAACCACTGCGCCACCAGGGAAGCCCCATGGTCCTCTTTTTATATTGTATATCATTTTAATCAACTTGAAATTATTTTCTGGAACAAGTTAATGGATGAATATACAAAAAACAAAATCTTGCTGTTTTTTTCCAGAAAGGTTCTATGTTTGCATGCACACCTAATGAGATAAAAAATGTTTATCTCACTATAATCCTGTCAATAGCATTTTTTCACATTTTTACTACTATGATGGGTAAGTAAATTGTATCTCCTAAGTTCTATTACTTTGCTTATTGAGTTGTACACGTTCTCATGTAGATTTCATTTCTCTCTTTTCCTATTCTAGAATTTTTATCTTCATATTCTTTAAATACTTTTCTTCTGAGGTCCTTGGTGGATTGTTCTTACTAATTTTTATGAGTTCCTTATATATTAGAAACACTTATCCATCATACCATAGTTGCAATTTTAATCCCAAATTTCATTTCTCTTGAAATTGTATTTCTGCAGTTTCTGCTATTAGAGTTGAGTCTTGGATCCATCAAAGCAGTTGAAATTTCTAAGAAGCTATTGCTGATATCAATGGAAGGATTTAGAATAGGTTAGGGATCACCAACCAGGTATTCACTTTGTCCTGAAGACTGTCAACATGATGCTGACAGACATGTTACCCATTCAGATATAGTTTTCTAAGTTCTTGGTCTATCAGTGGGTGACATTTTACCATATAAAGGGAAGCTTACATATGACGATGTGGGTCCATCTTTTAGAGTGATAACATAGCAACAGCTTTTGTTAATCTCCAGGAACCAGAAACAGATTGAATTCTTGGCAAGATGTAAGAAAAGAGCTTTCACAAACTCAGCTGGCTGTGGTGCTCCCTATGTTGTAAATGCTATTGCAGACAGACCCTGTGAGTGAGGCTTCCCACACTGTGAACAACACATCACTCGGCAACAACCATCTTCTCTCGGGTCTGGCAGGGAGAGTGAAACATGCCAAGGTGAAGATACTAGGAGAGAGGGCAGAAACACTGGCAAATTGCTTTCTTTTCAAAATGGAACACTTAGGAGCAAGCAATAAAAAATAAACAAACCGGGCTTCCCTGGTGGTGCAGTGGTTGAGAGTCCGCCTGCCGATGCAGGGGACACGGGTTTGTGCCCCGGTCTGGGAAGATCCCACATGCTGCGGAGTGGCTGGGCCCGTGAGCCATAGCCGCTGAGCCCGCGCGTCTGGAGCCTGTGCTCCGCAACGGGAGACGCCACAACAGTGAGAGGCCCGCGTACTGCAAAAAAAAAAAAAAAAAAAAAAATTAAAAACTTTGTGCATCAAAGGACATTATCAAGAAAAGTGAAAAGATAACCTATAGGATGGGAGAAAATATTTACAAATCATGTATCTGATAACGGTTTAATATCCTGAATATATAAATAACTCCTACAGCTCAACAATAAAAAAACAAATAACCCAGTTTTAAAACAAACAAGGGATTTGAAAAGACATTTCTCCAGAGAAGATATACAAATGACCAAAAAGCACATGAAAGATGCTTAATGTCTTTAATTATTAGAGAAATGCAAATCAAAACTACAGTAAAGTAACATTTCACACCCACAAGGATGGCTATTAAAAAAAAGAAAACAATACAGAATAACAAGTGTTGGTGAGGATACGGAGAAATTGGAACCCATGTTCATTGCTGATGGGAATGTCTAATGGTGCAGCCACTGTGGAAGCATATTAAAAAGAGGTATTCCAACAAATACCTGTACATGAATGCTCATAGAAGCCCTAGTCACAATAGCCAAGAGGTGGAAATAACCCAAACATCCACCAGTGGATGCATGAATAAACAAAATGTGGTATCGCCATATAACAGAATATTATTCAGCCGTAAAAATAATGACGTACTGGTGCATGGGACAACATGAATGAACCTCAAAAACATTATGCTAAGTGAAAGAAGCCAGACAAAAAAGGTCAGTTGTTGTACAATTTCGTTTATATGACATATCCATAATAAATAACCCATAGAGACAGAACCACATTAGTGGTTGTCAGGGGCTGGGGAGAGGGAAGCCTGCGGGGAGGTTTCATAACGGGTACAGGATCTCCCTTGAGGTGATGAAAATATTTTGGAACTAGATAGAGGTGGTGGCTGCAAAACATTGAGAATATAGTAAATGCCATCAAAGGGTACACTTTAAAATAGTTAATATTATGTGAGTTTTACCTTGATATAAATTGGAAGAATAGAAGGTGGACATTTTCCAAAATTTTGTCAAAAACATAAATATGGCAATTCAAGAAGTTTAGTGAACCCTTAGGAAAATAAGAAGTAAATCATGGCTAAGAATCATATTCAGACTACTGAAAACCAAAGATGGAAAGAAATCTAAAAAGCAGCTAGAGAAAAACAATACACAACATTCAGGGAAGCAACAAAATTCAAAAGACTGAATTTTCATCAGAAACTAAGAAGGGAAGACATCTTTAAAGCTTGAAAAAGAACCCAAAATGGTCAATCCTGAAATCTACATCCTTTGAAAATAACCTTGAAAAATAAAGGCAAAATAAAGACATTTTCAGGTAAGACTAAAGAGTATTCATTGCCAACAGACATAGACTACAGGGAGTGTGAAAAGACATTCTCCAAAGCTGCAGGAAAATGATACCTGAAGGAAACTCAGATCTTTTATAACAAACAAAAAGCATTAGAATGATAAATATTCTACAGTTTTTTCTTATTAATTTTTAAAAATTACATTTGACTGTTGAAAGTAAAATTTATAACATTTTTTATCAGTTTTAAAATAGAAATATATGTAACACATATGATTATAGCAAAAAGAACAGGGTCGGGTGGTAAATAGGTCTAAACAATTTTAAGCTTTTCACATTTTACATGAAGAGTACAATAGTAACTCAATTAGTTACTCAATTAGACTGTGAAAAGTTATAGTATAATTCACAGAGCACCAACTTAAAAAAATTACAGAGGCATAGCCAAAAAGCCGATAGAGAAATTGAAATGAAATTCTAATAAAATATTCAAATGGCCCCAAAGAAGTCAAGAAATGCAGAAGAGAGATTAAAACAGAGAAGAAAAAAGGAAACAAATAATAAAATGGTAGACCTAAATCAAATCACATCAATAATTATATATGCTATTATGAACTAAAAGCAACTTAAAGGCAGCAATTATCAGAATAGAAAAAAAAGAGCAGTAACATCCCCTCTTTGGCTATATGCTGTATAATAAATGCTGTTTATATATAAAGAGATGGACTGACAATAAATGGGTAGAAAAAATTACCTACAAACAGCAAACATAATGAAGATTAGTAGCTGTATTAAAATCAAGTAAAAGAAAGATGTAAAGACAAAGGGATAAAGGAAGGGCATTTCCTAATAAGGGTCAATTTATCATGAAGACATGGCAGCTCTAAACATGTATTCACTTAATAACAGAGCTTCAAAATAGATGAAGCAAAAATTAACAAAATTAAAGGGAGAGAGAGAAGATTTCAAATAATATTTGGGAATGTTAACACCTGTGTCTTAGCAACTGGTAAACACATAAACAGCAACAAATCAGGTAGGTAATCTGACAAACACTACCAACTACCTTGACCTAATTGATATTTACAGTACAATACACTGAAGACATACAGAATACACGTTCTCTTCAAGTGCATATGACACATTCAACAAGACAGACCATGTACTGGGCCATAAAATGAATTTCAACAAATTTAAAATTATTGAAATTATACAGAATATGTTCTCTGATTATGGAACCAAAGCAGAAAATAACAATATAGGAAAACTCTGAATATTTTAAAATAGAACTACATACTTCTAAGTAATCTGCAGATCAATAAAAAAAGCATAAAGGAAATTAAGAATTATTTTGAACTGGATGATAAAAATACAACAAATTGGGACTTCCCTGGTGGTCCAGTGGTTAGGACACCATGCTTCCACTGCAGGGGGTACAGGTTCGATCCCTGGTCAGGGAGCTAAGATCCCACATGCTGTGCAGCATGGCCAAAAAAAAAAAAAAAAATACAGCAAATTAACCTTTTTGAGATGCTTAAGAATAAATGTATAGTGTTAAATGTTTATATTAGAAATTAAAGTTCTAAAATTACTTAAGTTTTACTTTAAGAGACAAGAAAAAGAGAAGCAAAGTAAACACAAAGAAGGAAGATTTTCTAATAACTATTACACTAAACATCCAAGAAGTGGAAAGCAGACAAAGAGGGAAAATTAACGATGTGAAACAATGGTTCTTGGAAAAGATTAATGAATTGGTAAACCCTTGGCTAGACTGGTAGAGAAAAAAAGATCAGGAATGTAACATAATAATATGCTTTCAGAAATGATAGTAGGATTATCACTGCCAATTCTACAGATGTTAGGTGATTAAATAAGAGAACATTATAAACAATCTTTAGTCACAATTATGTTGAAACAAACACGTTCCTTGAAAATGAAATTTACCCAAACTAATACAAGATGAAACAGGAAATATCAGTAGTCCTACATTTATTAAAGAAGCTGAATTTGTTGCCTACAACTCTTTGTCACAACTTTGTCACAACTGACCCTTCACATTCATCTAAATTAGACAGACTACATAGTTTTCCAAAAATTCTCTGCACCTTCCCACCTCTGCATCTTCAAGCTCACCATCTCCTTCATCTAAAATATCTTTTCTTTTCTTCCTGTGGAAACCCTAGACATGACACAAGTCCCACTTTGACTGATACTTCCTCTGTGAGGCAATGTGATGTAATAGAATGAGGTCCTTAGAGTTCAGGACTCCAACATGGGGCTCTAGATCTTATTCTTCCCATTGTAGAGATGACTGACTATGGTTAGCTTACTTAAAACATTTCTATGCTTCAACTTCCCCACTTGTAAAATAGGGAAACTACTACATACTTCATAGGACTGCTATGTAGATTTTATGAGATGGCCATTACTTCATACTGAAAAGGCCAGCAAAAAGTTCACTCTACATCCAGGCTGCCTCTCCTCTCTTATGTTTTGCCTTATCCATTTCCTTCAGCCCAATAGAATCTATCTCTTCTTTCAACAAAATCCAATAGCATCTTCTTAAGAGTGTTTTTAGGGCAATTCTCGTGTTTAATCTGAGCAATAAACCTGGGTAGGAATTATTCAGCAGTTGCTTTCTTGCTCAAAAAGGTGCATGCTTCAGGAAAGAGAATGGTATTAGTACTTAAGCAAGGGCTTTGGGGTAAAAATCTCAGGGTTGGAGTCCCAGATTTGCTACTCGTTAACTCTGTGATTGTGAGAAATTTTCATAACCTCTCTGAGCCTCAGCTTGCTTATGTCTCAAATGGGAATAATTTTAGTCTCTTAACTTAGAGAGCTGTTGCAACAATTAAGTATGATAATATATCTAAACCATTTAGCGCAGTGTCTGATATATTATAAGAGCTCAACAACCATAAGGCTTATAAAAGCAGAAGGAATGAATGGTATTCAGACAATGGTGAGAGTTATCATCTCCCATGCCCTGTACCCCTATTCTCCATTGCACGAATGGTTTTTCAATCTCCAGTAATCTTCAGCGTTTTCCAGAACTCTTGAGTATTGCATGTTTTTGGATTTCCTCCTAAATCCCTAAATCTCCTTGGTCGACTGGCAGAATCAGATTTCTGTAGAGCAGATGTTTTTTGTTCTAGTAGTCTAGGTTCTTTCAGTGCTTGAGGACCTCTATTTTCTCATGCAAGTTGAGTTTTTTGCCCACCACAAGGAGCACATCAGGGCTGGCATGGGGCCAGAGTCCCCAGGTGGGGCCTGGCGTATTGGCTGGGATTTGAAGACAGTCTTTAGTTTTTCCAGGCCCTCTCCCTCAACTACTAACCCTGCAGCTCTGTAATTGCTTACATATTTTTATTTCAGTTCTTAAGGCAACTTTTCAGTACAGCCCAAAGGGGCTTCACACATTATTAAAAATGCTCATACAGAGCGATTAGCCTACATTGTCTGGTCTCACAGGACAACTGTGTGTCCCATTTCTTACCGGGGGTCTGAAGTCAAGTTGATGAACACCAGTTTAAACCCTGAAGTTCACTACCAAGTGATTCTAGGTGAAAGGCATCTTCAAAATTTACCCCTTCCTCTCCAGCGTCATGTCAGACTCCTCCTGTGGCCCTTGCTCAATCCACATTCTCGATATAATGTAAAAGGATGATTGGAATTCAGCTTCAGAAGGAACCTCTTCTGTGGTGCCTAATTTCATGTTGTCAGTGTTTTGTACCTGACTTGGCTTCCTTGTTCTTCCTCTCTGTCATCTGCAGACTGTTAGATACAAGTCACCATTCAGGCAGAATGAAATAAATTCGGAAGGCTTTATTGGCAGTTTAACAGGAAGCTGCTGCAAAGCAGACCCATGAATTTCCTTGCTAAGCCTCTACTTTCCATTCTCCACTCATGCCACAGTAATGATGCTTTGTAACTATATAATGGCGCTCATCCTTCAATCTCCAGTGACACTGCCCACGGCTAATTGGCTCTTACAGCATCCCTGTAGGGTAAGCAAGTCCCCGATTTGCCAATAATTGAGACGCAGAGTGGTCAAGTGTCTCTGGTAAGGCCATAAAGAGTGTCACTCCAAGAGTTTCTTGACTGTTATCCGTTTGCCCCCGTCACTAAGTTTCCCTGTAACTCATAACTTCTGATGAAAGCCTGCTAATCAGGGAGTCTCTGGGCACACAGATCCAGGGGATGAGAATTTGAAGAATGGATGCTCCTCCAAGCCCCTTAGTTTTTGTTGTTTTGCTTTTTAAAGTTATGGTTTCCTGTTGTTGGAAGCTTCAAAAAGGACATGATCTCTCATTCTCAACTGCTGCTTTATTGTAAAAGGAGCTACTGAAACTCATGGGAAGGAGAGGTACTTATGACAGCTGGGAGAGGGAGACTCATTTTTTCCAAGAACCCAGCACGAAGCCTGGCCTGTCTCCTGGCCCCTGCAGCTGTTCTCCCACCACAAGACTAGCTCTCTCATCCAACCCAGCCCAACTCGGATCCCCAGGAGCAGTCCTGCCAGCTCAAGCCGCCAGGACTCAGCCTCAGGCTTTTCTGGTTATAGTCTCTTTGTTTGGGAACCTTACCAAAGTTTCAGTGATTCAGAGAGGCCAAATTTGATTCTTGCAGGACACCAAGATACAAAGACCAGTTCCTGAGTTATCTATTCATTCTTAGACGTAATAAACATCTATCAAAAATTTCTTATATGCCAGGCACTATGGAATAAGTGTGAGTAATACACACAGTGTCTGCCCTCATGGATCTTAAATTCAGTTCTTCCCTTGTTTCCTTTATTCTCTCATTCCGGCAATGCTAAGTAATATTCAGTCGTCCCAGAATTACCTTTCTGTCCTCTCTTGAACGTGGGAATTATCTCAAAATTCCAAGCACTGTAAGAAGATGGCGTGTGTAGTGGGTTGAATGGTGACTTCCAAAGAGATATGTCCATGTCCCAATCCCTGGAAACCTGTGAACATAACCTTATTTGGAAAAAGGGTCTTTGCAGATATAATTAAGGATCTTGAGATGAGTTCATCCTGGATCACCCAGGTAAGCCTAAGTCCAAAGACAAATGTCCTTATAAAATACAAACGAGAAGAAGACACAGAGAAGGAGGCAATGGGAAGATGGGTGAAGAGACTGGAGTAAAGCATCTATAAATCAAAGAGTTCCAGAGATTACCAGAAGCTACCAGAAGCTAGGAGAAGAATGTGAAATGAATTCTCTTCCCAGAGCCTCTAGAGAGAGTGTGGCCCTGCTCACACCTTGATTTAGGATTTCTGGTTTCCAGAACTGTGAGAGAATACACTTGTGGTGTTTTATACCACCTCGTTTGTGGTAATTTTTTTTTTTTTTTTTTTTGCACTAGTTACAGGCAATTAATACAGCATGGCACATTGGTCTTAGAAGATGTACGCAGAAACATTTGTCTTTAATCTATGACCAGTGGGCACACTCAGGTGACTCTTTCAGAGTCAGAGTCCTGACCTTTTTAACATGTGTCCTGAGGCTGATGTGATGAGCCACGGTAACATCCAACTGTAATTTTGTTCCCTCTTTTTTTTTTGCGGTACGCGGGCCTCTCACTGTTGTGGCCTCTCCCGTTGCAGAGCACAGGCTCCGGACATGCAGGCTCAGTGGCCATGGCTCACGGGCCCAGCCGCTCCGCGGCATGTGGGATCCTCCCGGTCCGGGGCACGAACCCGTGTCCCCTGCATCGGCAGGCGGACTCTCAACCACTGTGCCATCGGGCAAGCCCTGTTCCCTCTTTTGAGGGAAGTTCTCTCACTTTGCTCTAAGAGCAACATAAAAATAGAAAGTAAGTAAAATTTCAAACAAAGTTACTAAGAAATACTTATTCCTTTTGCTTCAGTTTGCATAAATTGTTCTCTGAGAAAGGTGCATACAGATTACAGTACAAATTATGGAACAGTAATAGGCAACACCCACAATTTGCCAATCCCACCCGTTTGTGGTCCAAGAGAAAGGCAGAAAATAAATATTCATGGGACAAAGTTTGGAGAGCTTCCATGTCTGTAAAGGAGAGAGTGTGTTTGCCAGTCTCCCAGAACACCCCTCTGTGGATGGAGGAGAATTGTCTGGTCTTGTTTCTCACCAAAAACTACCAAAGTCCCAAAGGTGGAGGCATCCATGTTGCTTATCACTGTACCCCTTCCCATGCCTGGTATAGTTTCCGACTCTTGGTACTAACAATGATAACTATAGCTAACCCTTATTGAATTCTTAATATTTCAGGATTTATTCTAAGTGCATTACATATGTTGACTAATTTGATCTTCAGAGACATCATATGAAAGAGCTACTTATATGATCCCTATTTTACAATGAGAACACAAAGTCAGGTTAATAAATATTTCTTTTGTTCATGATGCAAGTTATCTCACTGATTGAATTTCTAAGCATCTCTAGCTACTAGGTTGTGTATTGCTTTTTACTGTCTCAGTTTATAGACAAAATCTCTCCACATATTTGTTTTGCTTTTATCGATTTTATTGCAGTAAAATTTGTACACAAGAAAAGAATCCAAATTTACTTGTACGGTTTAATGAGGTTTGAGAAATGTGTTTGGTTATTCCAGCACAATAAGCGTAAAAAATATTCTCATTACCCTTAATTTTTCACTCATGCCTCTTTGCAGCCAACTCCCTTCTCAAAACCCAATCCAGACCACCTTTTCTGTATCTGAAGATTAGTTTCATATAAATAGAATTGCACAGTGCTGTTGTATCTGGCTCAGTATGGTATTTTTGAGATTTATCTATGTTGTGTATATCAGTATGCTTCTTTAACTGCCTAATAGTAGTTTGTTGAATGAATATACCACTTCTTCATGCACGTGTATGTTGCTTCCAGTTTGTGGCTATTATGAATAAAGCTGTTGTGAACACTGTATACAAACCTTTGTGTAGACCAGCATTTGCATTTCCCTTGGAGTGGAATTTCTGGGTCATACAGTAAGTGTACGTTTAACTATACAAGAAACTGCCAAGTTGTTTCCCAAAGCAACACAATACATTTAACACTTGCATTGACAATGTATGAAAAGTTCAAGCCTTGTACATATGCTGTATTGTCTGTCTTTTAAAATTTCAGTCATTCCAGTGAGTGTGTAGTATCACTGCGATATCATTTGCATTCCTTAATGAATAGTGATGTTGAACACTTTTTTCTTGTGCTTATTGGCCCTTTCAGTATATTACTTTGAGAAGTGTCTGTTCAACCTTTTGCCAACTTTTTTTTTTTTTTTTTTTTGCGGTACGCGGGCCTCTCACTGTTGTGGCCCCTCCCATTGCGGAGCACAGGCTCCGGACATGCAGGCTCAGCGGCCATGGCTCACGGGCCCAGCCGCTCCGCGGAGGGGCACGAACCCGTGTCCCCTGCATCGGCAGGCGGACTCTCAACCACTGTGCCACCAGGGAAGCCCTTGCCAACTTTTTATTGGCTTGTTCATCTTTTACTGAGATGTAAATTTTACATATTTTGAAAATCCTTGTTAGATATTACAATATATGTTCCAAATATCTTTTCTCAGCCTTCAGTTTGCCTTTTCATTTTCTAGACAGTGTCTTTTAAAGAGAAGGTTTTAATTTTGATGAAGCTCCAATTTATCAATCTTTTCCTTTTATGGTGAGTGATTTTTGTAATCAAAAAAGTCTTGCCTACCCAAAGTTTACAAAGATTTTCTCCTATGTTTTCTTCTAGAAATTATATCATTTTCGATTTTTTTTATTTAGTTGTAATCCATTTTAAGTTTTCTTGTTGTTGTTTGAGATAATTATGGTCTTTTTTTTTTTTTTTTTTTACATTGCTATTCAGTTGTTCCAGTACAGCTTGTGGAAAAGAGTATTCTTTTTCCATTGAATTAACTCATAAACTTTCTGCAAAATCAGTATTCTTTACTACTGATCTATATTGCTATGCTTACTTCCATACCACAGTTTTGTTTTGTTTTTTTGGCCATGCCCCCATGCCCCGCGGCATGTGGGATCTTAGTTCCCTGACCAGGGATTGAACCCACGGCCCCTGCATTGGAAGCACAGAGTCTCAACCACTGGACTGCTAGGGAAGTCCCTAATACCACAGTCTTTTAACTAGTACAGCTTTGTAATGAATCTTGAACTTAGGAAGTAGAAGTCCTCCAACTTTGTCTCACTTTTTCAAAATTGTTTTAAGTTTTCTATGGTTTTTTCATATCTAATCAAATTTTATAATTAGCTTGTCAATTTCTTTAAAAAAGTCTACTAGGATTTTAATTGAAATTATATTGAATTTAGACATCGATTTGGGTAGAATTGACATTTTAATATATTGTATTGTCTGATCCAGGAATGTGGTCTATTTCTTCATTTATTTAAGTCTTTATTAATTTCTCTTAGGAGTGTTCTGTTGTATTCAGTTTAAAGGTCTTGCATAATATTTGTCAAATTTATCCCTAGGAGCTTCATAGGGTTCCAAGTGCCCATTGCCAGTGTATGGAAATACAATTGATTTTTGTATATATAGTCACCTTTATACAATAACTCACGAAGTGGTTCTAGTAGCATTTTGTAGATTACTTGGGATTTTCTGTTGTCTGTGAATAAAGATAGCTTTACTTCTTTCTTTCCAATCTGGTTGCTTTTTATTTTTTTATTGCCTTATTAGACTGACCAGGACCACCAGTACACAGTTGAATAGTGGATTCAAATTATACTCATGTTAGATCACTCGATATCGTTCTGTGGTTAGTGAGGCTGTATTAATTTTACTCTGCCTTCCGTAGCTCTCTGCTTCAGTTTAGAGAATTTCTGTTACTCTGACTTCAAGTTACTCTGATCTTTTCCTCTGCAGTGTCTAAACTCTCAAGTACATTCGGTGACTTTTCCAATTCAGTGTTGTATTTTTTAACTCTATAAAATTTATTCATTCTTTTATATAGTTTTGACTTTTTATCGTGTTCATGTTTCTCTTTAGCTCACTGAACATATTTAAAATAGCAGTTTTAAAATCCGTAATAATTCCATAATCTCTGTCGTTTCTTAAGCTCTTTTTATTGACTTTTCTCCTGTTTATGGATCCTGATTTCCTGCTTCTTTACATGCCGACTGATCTTTTAATTTGAATCTGAGTATTATGATTGTCACCTGACCGAGTACCTGCAATTTGCTTTTGTCCTGAAAAGAGTGTCATATTTTGCTCTGGGAGCCAGTTACTTTGCTCCTAGGTCAACTTGACCCTTCCAAGGCTTGTTTTTAAGCCTTATTAACGCTTGTCTAGTGAAGTGTCAACTCTTTGGCTAGTGTAACACTGTTCTTAACTCGTGGCCATTATGGTATCTCTCTACTAAATGCCCTGAGTGTTCAGTGGGGTCTCTCAACTCTTATTGGTCAAAACTCAAAATTTTCTCAGCCTTGTGCAAACCAAATTAGTTGTTTATTTTACAACTAGGGTGCCCCTCATATGTTTTCCTTTGTTTGGGAATTACAGGGCTGTGCTGTTCTCTGTCTAGTGTCTGAATATTGTTGTTTCATGAATTTAGTCCAGTTTTCTAGTTATTGATGGTGGCATGAGGTAGTCCAGTCTTCTCGTCATAGTCAGAAGCAAAAGTACTTAGCATAATTGCTGAATAAAGAACCTCAGGTTCTCATTTCATGATCTAGAGTAAGCTTAACACTTTAGCCCAAATTCCCAAAGTTTTCTGGGGAGTCTACTTATTTTCTGGGTTCCTTATCTATTTACCCTCACTCCTGAGGAATGTTTTGATCTCCCTCAATGTCATTTCTTTTGTCCACTTTCCAAAATACCACCAAGACAATATATTGTGTATGACAGTATATTCTGAGTACTGGTTAACAGAGCAACATTGCACTATACCAGAGGACAAGTAGATACTTAAAGTAGAGTATTTGACATCAAGAGTCTTGAAGATACTTGGCCATCCATGGCAGGGAATTTCTTCCTGTACCTCTGCCCCACAGAGGCCTTAGTCTAAGCCATTCTTTGAGATCCACTCATTTTTCTTTTCTAATCCCTCTGGCTATATTCTTTCTTTATCCAATTCCATAATTCCTAGCCCCTCTCTCTCAAGCTATCAACCCCAAACTAAGAATTCTTATAACTTCCTTGAATAGAGCAATTTAGATTTTTCTCCTTAAATTTCTCCTTCTAAAACAGTGGTTTTCAATTCTGACTGCTCTTTAAAACTCACCAAAAGAAACTTATAAATTCTGCTTCCTAGGCCTTATCCAAGCCCGACAAGATCAGAATTTCCTAGTGAATACTGAGCATCTTTTTAAAGATTACCTGGTGATTCTCAGTTGAGAACCACTGCGGGATATTCTACCCATAGGGCTGTCTTTCTCAGCTGGAAAGACCTTTTCAGTTGTTTTCATCAACAAAAAATCACCATGCCCCTTGTCTATCCATCCTGAAGAACACAGTGAATCATAAGAAAGCTTGAAATTTTGTTTTTAAACTTACCTTGTCCCAGATCAAATATTTAAGCTGAGTATCTTCTTCTGATGTTCTGAAAATAAGAGAAAGGGAATAGAAAGATTTACTTCTACCTACACAGAGTAAAACCCATAAGTCATCTTTTTTTCTTATCTTTACCATCCTCGTGTCTTTTAATGTTTGATGCATTCTAAAATGTAAACAGATTCCATTTTAGCACCTAAAATTCGACCAGTTTCTGTCACTCTTAGTCTATAAAACAAGTTGATGTAATTATCGCATGGTGAAATTTTCTGAAGTTGCCTAATCCTTGGTTTTATCCAAAATCAAAGAGGGCATATCCACGTCTCTCTTTTAATCACCTACTTTGTGGCCACTTTCTTAATCTGAGTATATTTTAGAGGGTGGGGTGTAAAGTCCCTGAGCTGCAGATTCTAAACCTTGACCCTTAACTTTCTTTATCTAGACTTTTAAATTTATTTTTAAGAGAAGAAAGTGTGAGTCTCCAGATAACTGTCTTGTCAAATTTTTGCACTATTTCAAAGGCTCCTTGGAGATGTGTCAGTGTTGGCAACAGTAGATAGAACATTCTTAAGGACTTATACCAAGGAATGCACATTTCCTTCACTGTATTTCATCTACAAAGAGAGGCCATTTGGACTCTAGAATTCAACTGCACGTTAACTAGTTCTTCACTGGAAATTAAGAGAAACATTGTTAATTGTTATCAATATCCTTCTTAAATTTGGGGTTCTTACTCTACTACCTGATGGTAATACTTAAAAATTCTTAAAATACTGAAGAAAGCTGAGCTTCAAAGTATCTAATTAACTTTGTTCTTGGTGTCTCATGTGGGTATTGGGAAAGTTATTAGGTCTTGTAGCTCCAAGATAATATTCCTTCCACTGTAAAATTGTGATATTCATTTAACAGATATTTTTTAAAAGCTTAAAATGTGGCATAGTGGTTCTTAAACTTTGGCATCTGACCAAACTATGGTCCTCCTTCACCAAAAGCCCACACATGCACACAGCATATGTATGCCTTCTTACAATAATTTGCACATACTTTCGGGGAGTTCTGGGGTCCTAAGACCCATTCATGGATTCCTCATTAACGGCTCCTCATCTAGATGTAGGTTCAGGGAAAGAACAGAATATCGGATATTTCAGCATTGACTTTCTGAAAATTGTGCTGGAAAGGGTTACTTTTCCAACATGGTCACTTTAAGAGCCAAGCAAATTTTCTTCCCAAGAAAGCAAAACTGATTTTTTTTTTTTTTTCTGTTTTAACCTCAGGTAATTCCTTAAATATTAGCCAGCCTAGAAACATCAGCCAACCAAATGCCGTCAAGATAATTCCTGGCTTAGATTGTGTACATCTTGCAGAATTTCCTTTTCACACGTTTGTTGGCCCTTCTGTGCTTGCACATTTTTTCCTCCTTTTTCCTATTTTTGTTTAAATAAAAAGTAATTCTAGTCTGTATTCCTAAATGTAGTCTATCTTCATTGGAAAAATTTCCTCAAGGACATTAGCTAATGAAAATTCCAAAAGACAAGATTAAGAGTCTATTTCCCTCCACTGAAGGCAAGAATGATAGTATTCCCTCGGTAGATGTGTTCTGAAATGAATTTGAGCATTTATCAAGTTTTTCACACAAGATATTAAACACTATCAATGTGCCCAGAAAGGAGATAGATTCTCGCTTTAAAGGTGACTAAGATACAGGTAAAGAGCATTTTGAGGACACAGGATAGAACAACTAGCAAGATAACCCTCCTTAGTACTTCTAGACATAGACGATTGTATAAAGAAAATGTGGTGTATACACACACACACGCACACACACACACACACACACACTTTTAACTACTCAGCCATTAAAAAGATTGAGATTTTGCCGTTTGCAGCAACATGGATGGACTTGGAGGACATTATGCTAAGTGAAATAAGTCAGACAGAGAAAGATATCAGACAGAGAAAGACAAATACTTCTATGTGGAATCTAAAAAATACAACAAACTAGTGAATATAACAACAAAGAACAGACTCACAGATATAGAGAACAAACTAATGGTTACCAGTGGGAAGAGGGAAGTGGGGAGGGACCATACAGGGATAGGGGATTAAGAGGTACAAACTTTCTTTTTTTTATTTTTAACATTTTTATTGAAATATATTTGCTTTACAATGTTGTGTTAGTTTCTGCTGTATAACAAAGTGAATCAGCGATATGTATACATATATCCCCATATCCCCTCCCTCTTGCATTTCCCTCCCACCCTCCTTATCCCACCCCTCTAGGTGGTGACAAAGCACCGAGCTTATCTTCCTGTGCCATGCGGCTGCTTTCCACTAGCTATCTATTTTGCATTTGGTAGTGTATATATGTAAATGCTACTCTCTCACTTTGTCCCAGCTTACCTTTCCCCCTGCCCATGTCCCCAAGTCCATTCCCTAGTAGGTCTGCATCTTTATTCCTGTCTTGCCCCTAGGTTCTTCATGACCATTTTTTTTTTTTTTGGTTTTTTAGATTCCATATAAATGTGTTAGCATACGGTATTTGTTTTTCTCTTTCTGACTTATGTCACTCTGTATGACAGACTCTAGGTCCATCCACCTCACTACAAATAACTGAATTTCGTTTCTTTTTATGGCTGAGTAATATTCCATTGTATATATGTGCCACATCTTCTTTATCCATTCATCTGTCGATGGACACTTAGGTTGCTTCCATGTCCTGGCTATTGTAAATAGAGCTGCAGTGAACATTGTGATAAATGACTCTTTTTGAATTATGGTTTTCTCAGGGTATATTCCTAGTAGTGGGATTGCTGGGTCATATGGTAGTTCGTTTTTTAAGGACCCTGCATACTGTTCTCCATAGTGGCTGTATCAATTTACATTCCCACCAACAGTGCAAGAGGGTTCCCTTTTCTCCACACCCTCTCCAGAACTTACTGTTCGTAGATTTTTTGATGATGGCCATTCTGACCAGTGGGAGGTGATACCTCATTGTAGTTTTGATTTGCATTTCTCTAATGATTAGTGAGGTTGAGCATCCTTTCATGTGTTTGTTGGCAATCAGTATATCTTCTTTGGAGGAATGTCTGTTTAGGTCTTCTGCCCATTTTTGGATTGCGTTTTTGTTGTTTTGATATTGAGTTGCATGAACTGCTTGTATGTTTTGGAGATTAATCCTTTGTCTGTTGCTTCATTTGCAAATGTTTTCTCCCATTCTGAAGGTTGTCTTTTCATCTTCTTTATGGTTTCCTTTGCTGTGCAAAAGCTTTGAAGTTTCATTAGGTCCCATTTATTTATTTTTGTTTTTATTTCCATTTCTCTAGGAGGTAGGTCAAAAAGGGTCTTGCTGTGATTTATGTCACAGTGTTCTGCCTATGTTTTCCTCTAAGAGTTTTGTAGTGTCTGGCCTTACATTTAGGTCTTTAATCCATTTTGAGTTTATTTTTGTGTATGGTGTTAGGAAGTGTTCTAATTTCATTCTTTTACATGTAGCTGTCCAGTTTTCCCAGCACCACTTATTGAGGAGGCTCTCTTTTCTGCATTGTATATTCTTGCCTCCTTTATCAAAGATAAGACTTTCTATCATGTTCCATTGATCTATATTTCTGTTTTTGTGCCAGTACCATACTGTCTTGATTATGTAGCTTTGTAGTAGAGTCTGAAGTCAGGGAGGCTGATTCCTCCAGCTCTGTTTTTCTTTCTCAAGATTGCTTTGGCTCTTCAGGGTCTTTTGTGTTGCCATACAAATCATGAAAATTTTTGTTCTACTCCTGTGAAAAACGCCATTGGTAGTTTGATAGGGATTCCATTGACTCTGTAGATTGCTTTGGGTAGTATAGTCATTTTCACAATGTTGATTCTTCCAATCCAAGAACATGGTATATCTCTCCATCTGTTTGTGTCATCTTTAATTTCTTTCATCAGTGTCTTATAGTTTTCTGCATACAGGTCTTTTGTCTCCTTAGGTAGGTTTATTCCTAGGTATTTTATTCTTTTTGTTGCAATGGTAAATGGCAGTGTTTCCTTAATTCCTCTTTCAGATTTTTCATCATTAGTGTATAGGAATGCCAGAGATTTCTGTGCATTAATTTTGTATCCTGCAACTTTACCAAATTCATTGATTAGCTCTAGTAGTTTTCTGGTAGCATCTTTAGGATTCTCTATGTGTAATATCATGTCATCTGCAAACAGTGACAGTTTTACTTCTTTCCTGATTTGGATTCCTTTTATTTCTTTTTCTTCTCTAAAGAAGTTTCTCTGTCGCTAAAACTTCCAAAACTATGTTAAATAATAATGGTGAGAGTGGGCAACCTTGTCATTTTCCTGATCTTAAAGGAAATGGTTTCAGTTTTTCACCATTGAGAACTATGTTTGCTGTGGGTTTGTCATATATGGCCTTTATTATGTTGAGGTAGGTTCCCTCTATGCTCACTCTTTGGGGAGTTTTTGTCTTAAATGGGTGTTGAATATTGTCGAAAGCTTTTTCTGCATCTATTGAGATTATCATATGGTTTTTATCCTTCAGTTTGTTAATATGGTGTATCATATTGATTGATTTGCCTATATTGAAGAGTCCTTGCATTCCTGGGATAAATCCCACTTGATCATGGGGTATGATCCTTTTAATGTACTGTTGGATTCTCTTTGCTTGTATTTTGTTAAGGATTTTTGCATCTATGTTCATCAGTGATATTGGCCTGTAGTTTTCTTCTTTTGTGACATCTTTGTCTGGATTTTGTATCAGTATGATGGTGGCCTCGTAGAATGAGTTTGGGAGTGTTCCTCCCTCTGCTATATTTTGGAAGAGTTTGAGAAGGATAGGTGTTAGCCCGTCTCTCAATGTTGGATAGAATTCACATGTGAAGCCATCTGGTCCTGGGCTTTTTGTTTGTTGGAAGATTTTTAATCACAGTTTCAATTTCAGTGCTTGTGATTGGTCTGTTTATATTTTCTACTTCTTCCTGGTTCAGTCTTAGAAGGTTGTGCTTTTCTAAGAATTTGTCCATTTCTTCCAGGTTGTCCATTTTATTGACATATAGTTGGCTTGTAGCAATCTCTCATGATCCTTTGTATTTCTGCAGTGTCAGTTTTTACTTATTTTTCATTTCTAATTTTATTCATTTGAGTCTTCTTCCTTTTTTTCTTGATGAGTCTGGCTAATGGTTTATCAATTTTGTTTATCTTCTCAAACAACCAGCTTTTAGTTTTATTGATTTTTGCTATCGTTTGCTTAATTTCTTTTTCATTTATTTCTGACCTGATGTTTATGATTTCTTTCCTTCTGCTAACTTTGTGCTTTTTTTGTTCTTCTTTCTCTAATTGCTTTAGGTGTAAGGTTAGGTTGTTTATTTGAGATGTTTCTTGTTTCTTGAGGTAGGATTGTATTGCTATAAACTTCCCTCTTAGAACTGCTTTTGCTGCATCCCATAGGTTTTGGGTCATCGTGTTTTCATTGTCATTTGTTTCTAGGTATTTTTTTATTTCCTCTTTGATTTCATCAGTGATCTCTTGGTATTTAGTAGCATATTGTTTAGCCTCCATGTGTTTGTATTTTTTGCAGTTCTTTTTCCTGTAATTGATATCTTGTCTAATAGCATTGTGGTCAGAAAAGATACTTGATACGATTTCAATTTTCTTAAATTTACAAAGGCTTGATTTTTGACCCAAGATATCGTCTGTCCTGGAGACTGTTCCATGAGCCCTTGAGAAGAAAGTATATTCTGCTGTTTTGGGATGGAATGTCCTATAAACTCAATTAAGTCCATCTTGTTTAATGTATCATTTAAACCTTGTGTTTCCTTCTTTATTTTGGATGATCTGTCCATTGGTGAAAGTGGAGTGTTAAAGTCCCCTACTATGATTGTGTTACTGTCGATTTACCCTTTATGACTGTTAGCATTTGCCTTATGTATTGAGGTGCTCCTATGTTGGGTGTATAAGTATTTGCATTTGTTATATCTTCTTCTTGGATTTATCCCTTGATCATTATGTAGTGACCTTCTTTGTCTCTTGTAATAGTCTTTATTTTAAAGTCTATTTTGTCTGTTATGAGAATTGCTACTCCAGCTTTCTTTTGATTTCTATTTGCATGGAATATCTTTTTCCATCCCCTCACTTTCAGTCTGTATGTGTCCCTAGGTCTGAATTTGGTCTCTTGCAGATAGCATATATGTGGGTCTTGTTTTTGTATCCATTCAAGCAGTCTGTGTCTCTTGGTTGGAGCATTTAATCCATTTGCATTTAAGGTAATTAGGAGGTACAAACTATTATGTATAAAATAAGCAACAAGGATATATTGTACAACATGGAGAGCATAGCCAGTATTTTATAATAACTGTGAATGGAGTATGACCTTTAAAAGTTGTGAATCACTATATTGTACACCTGTAATTTATATAATATTTTACGGCACCTACACTTCAACTAAAAAAAAATAAAAAATAAAATGTAGATGAAAAATATAGAAAATCAAAGGACATGGAACAGTTGCCCTGACCCTAATGGTTCTGGGATCCTGTGAGCCTGTAGTGGCAGGTGGCCAGTGAATCAGTAATCCCCACAGGAAGGGGAGCTAGTAACTCAGTTAGCTGGTGTTCCAGGGATCTGAATCTTACATATAATGTACATCTTTCCAGGCAATGGTAGCTTCCCTAGCCCCCTTTTTCTTTATCCCTAGCCTCAGGCTGATTGCTGGTCCTTTGCATTTCTTTCCTTATTTAAGGCAACCTTCCATGGTTCGTTTGTATCAAGCTGCACCGTGCAAATGAGGTGAAGTGCCTCCTTAAACTTTGGCCCTAGGTACTTGGGTTGTCTTACCTAATCCTGGCCCTGGCTAGCATAAAACAGCCGGAGAGGAAGGGTGAGAAGGGACAGCCTTCTGTCTAACACCCTGTAGCTAAGGTTTACGGAGGACAAATGTGTGTTCACAGATAAAAGAATTCCTCCCCTTTTTCTTCCTACTATGCCTTCTTACTCTGCCCAAGCTCAGTTTCTCCTTGGGCATTCCTGCCACAAAGAGCATAAAAAGAGGCTGATGTGGAACGTGGCAAGATGGTTGTTGCTGGCCTCTCCGTTGGCTTTGGATGTCTTGGGTTTGAAGCAGCATCTCAAAGACCCTTCTCTACCCCTTGATAGGAAGACTGAGGTTGCATCAGGTGCTACAAAGATTTTTCTTTCCACTCGAAAGAAAATTCTTTTTCCATAAATCTAAACTTGGTATGGGAAAGCCCTAGATAAGTCTTTGAAGCCTTTGGTGCCCAGGCCCCCTACACTGGATCAAGGCCATTTGACTCCGAGAGGAAATTTGCCACCCTCATTCACGCCAGGTGATGGGAGCATTGAATGTTATCATTTCCCAAGGTCATTGACAGTGCTTAGCCCAGAGGTGGGAAAGCAGATCACTGTCATCATCACTACTCCTCATTATTTGTCTCCTTTTAAATTTTGCTCTTTTACTTGCATTCTCTCATTTTATCCTCACAATAGAGCTTGATATAAGTTATATTTATCCCTATTTTACAGATGAAAAAACTAAGGCAGAGAGAGTTAGAGCATCTTGTCCAAGGACACACAATAAGCAGTAGTGGGGGAAGACCCTGGATGAAGTGTTCTGAGCCAAACACTTGTTCTCTTTCTGCTACTGAGCTCTGCCTCCTGTGCTGAGAAAGGGCCTTCGTGATAGGAGCTTTCCTGCTGTCCTTTATCCCCCACAAATGGGAGCAGTAAGCTGACTCCAGTGACATTTACGGGATTCTTACTTTGCTTGTGGTGTTCTGCTGGGTGCTAAAGATGAAGTGAAGAGTGAGATCACATTCCTTGTTCTCAAGGAATTTACAGAGGAATAAACAACCACCTCTTTTTAGACTCATGAGGTTCCATGAATTTATTGATGTATATATAGGCTGGGCCAAAAAGTGCCTTTGGTTTTAAAAAATAAAAGACACATTTTTCATTTTCACTGAGAACTTTATTGAACAACATATTCACCCTTTTGTTCCACTGCCTTCTGCCATTTTTCAGGCACCTTCATAATTCCATCTTCCCAAAACTTTTTATCTTTTTGATCAAAGAACTGTTCCAGGTGCCTTTTACAGTCTTCCAGGGACTGGAAATTTTTTCCATTAAGAGAATTTTGTAAAGACCAAGATAAATGGAAATCGGAGGGTGCAGTATCTGGTGAATGCAGCGTATAAATCAGAACTTCCCAGCCACGCTGTGACAGTTTTTTCCTGGTCGTCAAGGAAATATTCGGTCTTGCCTTATCCTGACGGAAGATCATGTGTTTTCTGTTGACTAATTCTGGACGCTTTTCGTCGAGTGCTGCTTTCAGTTGGTCTGACTGGGAGCAGTACTTGTTGGAATTAATCGTTTGGTTTTCCGGAAGGAGCTCATTATAGAGGACTTCCTTCCAATCCCACCATATACACAGCATCACCTTCTTCAGATGAAGACCGGCCTCTGGCGTGGTTGGTGGTGGGTCATTTCGCTTGCCCCACGATCTCTTCCATTCCACATTATTGTACAGTATCCACGTTTCATCGCTTGTCACAATTTGTTTTAAAAATGGAACGTTTTCAGTATGTTTCAGTAGAGAACTGCATGTGGAAACACGGTCACGAAGGTTTTTTTCGCTTAACTCATGTGGCACTCAAACATCAAGGCGATTCACATAACCAAGCTGGTGCAAATGATTTTCAGCGCTTGATTTGGATGTTCTGAGCAGTCAGCTATCTCCCGCGTGGTATAATGTTGATTGTTCTCAATTATTGTTTCAATCTGATCGCTATCAACTTCAACTGGTTTACCCGACTGTGGAGCATCATCCAGCGAGAAATCTCCGGCATGAGACTTTGCAAACCACTTTTAACATGTTCGATCAGTCACAGCACTTTCTTTAAAAACAGCTCTTCAGCTGTTTTTAAAAGTATGAGGTGATGCCTTTTTGTAGCAGACTGTGAGCCCCACCTACCCGCCCATTCCTGGTGGCTCTCTCCAGCCCATCAGCAGATGAATGAGAGAACAGCCCGGTTGTAATTAACTGAGTCATTATCCTTTACACTGCACAAATCTTTCTTTGCATTTCAGTTGCATTTTTACCTATTATTTTACCTCGAAATAATAAAGCCAAAAATGGTGCTTTTTTCCCTTCCATCTTCAATATTAAAATGGCTACACAAAAGTTCACCAATCTTGATAGGTCTTTTTTTAAATGCGCACTGATAGGACAGCTGTCACATACAGTCTAACAAAATTGTTCTGATGAAGTTAAAGACAACTAAGTGCTACTAGAGCCAGCTTACAGAAAAAGCCTAATGAACCTTTTGGCCCACCCAATAGCATTTCATCATCCATGGGACTTTGCTGTTGATGATAGATTCATCTTTACGCTGGACTTCATGCATTTTGAGTCCAAGGACTGTCTCCTGAAACCTTACTATGCCCAGCGCAGTCATGAAACAAGGCAGGTGCCCATAAATATGTATGAGTAGATCGATTGACTAAAGGACGGTACCAGTAACAACAATGGTGTGTAAGTCCTGCTTTGGGACTTTTTAACATTCTAACCAATTTCCCTAACTCTGTTTCCTAACTCCCAACTGTAAACAAAGGCATCCTTCTTGGTTCTGGGAGGCGAAGAGCCACTTTCAGCCCAGTGATGGGCGTCCAGAAACACAGCCTGCTCTTGCTGGTCTGAGGCACACAGGGGTCCAGATACCTCTGCTCTGGTTCTGGTGCACCTTCGTGGTGCTCACACCCCCCATTGTGCCAGCTCTTCCTCTGCCGTGCACCCTAGTTTCGGTCTTATCTGCCAGCTCCTATGCCTCATGTTTTATACATCCAGTTCTGGCATTGCCGCCTTACCCAGCACCTCTGGAAACCTAAACTAAAGGAGGCCCGCCCCAGGAGTACCGTGTCTCATCTTCAAAGAGTTCTCAGAAAGGAAGGCTGTGAAGGGTAGGATGGCTGGGTCATTGCAGCCATTCTTCCGTTTGATCCTCTAAAATAGATTGTAAGTGTGACTGCTGGGCATCTTTCCCTTGAACCCCTCCCCTCCTCTTGTTTTAATGTTATGCCGGTTACTTCACAGCCTGAGCAGCTTATGTGTTTCGAGCTGGGATGGGGGAGCTGGGGGAGGGGTAGGCTGGGGGCTGGGGAGGAGGACATGTTGAGAGAGAGAGGCCACATGGCACAGGCAGGCACGTCAGGATTCTTGAATTCTTTCCTCTGCATCCACCTCTCCCTCTGCTACCCACAGGGTGTGAAAATATCAAGGAAAATTCCTCCACTTCTAAGGAACTGCCGTCTGACAGTTCTAGAACCTCTAACCTGGGTTTCAGGTATTATTGGCACATCCTTTAATTTGTCCTCCGGGATGTGGGTAATTAAAAGTTATGAGATTTGGGCAGCCATCCAGCGTCTTCCTTCCCGGCGCAGACAGCACATCTTAAAACGCCAGCCCGCGCTCGCCTCTGCCATCAGCCGCCGCGTTCCCGCTCACAGGCGTCACATCCTTGAATGCCACATTTAACTGGGAAGAAAAGAGCCCTTTCCTGCTCTCGTTCACCTCTCTCTGATTTTTGTACCTCCCTTTTTGGGAGGCGTGTACACGGATTCAGCCTAACGCTGTGTCAGCCCTCGCCGTCCCCTGGGTGCTGGCTGGCCTTGCTGTATCTCGTTGCCACATAAACACGTTGCCTTTGAGAGGCTGTGCGTGCAAGCAGGCCTTTCGCTTTTGTTTTAAGAAAGCTCATGTGCCCAGCGTTAGGATTTTGCTCCTGGAAAGTGGAGGCGGCACTCAGGTCTCAGAAGTCCTGCTGCCGCTCTGCCCTGAGGCTCACTCTCCCATGTCCTCTGGCCACATAGTCGCCTGCAGGCTCTGCAGCTGTTTTTAAAAGTATGGGGTGATGCCTTTTTGTAGCAGACTGTGAGCCCCACCTACCCGCCCATTCCTGGTGGCTCTCTCCAGCTCATCAGCAGATGAATGAGAGAACAGCCCGGTTGTAATTAACTGAGTCATTATCCTTTATTAGCAGTTATTGTTTATTAAGCTAATATTGACAAGCACTTGCATCGTTCTTCTCAACTTTCCTACTAGATAGGCATGTTTTACCTCCCTTTTACAGGTGAGAAAAGGGAAACGGAGAGGAGGAATAATTTTTGCAGGATCTCACAGTAAGTGGTGGAGCTCAGAGTCAAATGCAGGTTTCCTCCACCAGCCCCGGGATGACAGAGGCAGCAGCGGGGGACGTTTCTGTATCGACCCCAGACATATATTTCTCCTTAGAATTTCATCACGGGGCTGAAGTTTACTCTTCGTGTCTGACATGTACAGAAACTATAACTTTTTCTTTTAAATAACGGATCTCACCTTGCTCTGAAATTCTCATTTCTGCTGATGATTGTGTGTGTGTGTGTGTGTGTGTGTGTGTGTGTACTTGAAGGATGAGATATGGGAGGGAATGCTTAATAAACGTAACTTAGTCTCTCCTTTTTTAAAACTCAGTCTGTGGTGAAAAAGCATACACACACACACACGCACGCACACATATACATACATTAAATGATGTATGTATGGTGTGCTGATCAGTGTTTAACAATCAGCGTTTGCAGGGGGAGTTTCTGATTTGTAACATTTATCACCTGTGGTGTAAATACCCCCACTGTGGCCAGTTTCAAGCTGTCAGTATGTAGTGGGTAGCTGGGAGAAGATGCTTTCAATTGGCTTTCACTAGCCAGTGCAAACTGGCTCCATAACCACAATAAATAAACACGCACACACACATATGTAGATATATCTGTATATGTACATATATATGTATAACATCTGTAAAATATATATACTAATATTTGTACACACACATATATGTGTAGCAACAGCCCTCCATATCTGGTTGAACCAACTACAGGTTGAAAATATTCAGAAAAAAATTCCAGAAAGTTCCAGAAAGCAAAACGTGACACACCAGCAACTATTTACATAGTATTTACAACTATTTACATAGCATTTGCATTGCATCTACAACCATTTACACAGCATTTACCTTGGATTAGGTATTATAAGCAATCTAGAGATAATTTCAAGGATGGATGATTTAGAGGAGGATCTGTGTATGTTATATGCAAATACTATGCCGTTTTATTTAAGGGACTTGAGCATCCTCCTATTTTGGTATCTGCCTCCTTGGATACCAAGGGACGACTGTGTATATGTATATGTATATGTAGGTAAATATATATGTATATTTTTCCAGTCTCAAGTTGAAACTCCCTGACGGAACTGTTCACCTTTTTCAGGGGTGGTTCTTCCTCTTCCTCCTCTGAAGATATCATCTGGGTACAGACACGGGTTAAGTACGTTCAGATGAGCAGAGGGACACATGGCCTCCCATGCGGGGGTCTTCCTCTAGGAAGGCTTGCACTGAGAGGTCCCAGGTCCTCCATGGTCACTGCTGTCCTGTGTTGGTGTCCCCAGAGTGCCCCTGGTTCACCCTTCTGTTGAATTTTATGCTGGTAGTCAGACATTCTGCCGTCGCCTCCAGTTATAAGGTCCTTGCTTTCTGCAGCTTTATTTTCCTGCCCTTTTGGTCCACCAACCCTTTTAGGTGCTTTCTGTACCCAACGCTGCTGGTGCTATAATCTGTGAGGCACCCTCAGGTCTTCCCTTAGCCGCTGCCACTCTGGGTCAAGTCACTGTGGCACCTTTCTGAACATTAAGTTGTTCTGAGGGACTTTTACCATATCTCAAGTTCAGAGATGGAACACGCACCAACCAAAACCCACCCAGATATTTCCATCCCAGCTTTTGATTTCTAGCCCCAAAGATGGGGGAGAAGAAAGTGAGGCCGTTTGTTCCTAAGGTTATGCCCAAAGCTCCTCCCCATACGACATCCAGAGCGTTAGACATGCTTTTTCATGTTTTCCTCTGAATTCTTCCCTGCTGCGTGATCTGTTCTAGTGTCAGTTCTCCAGTGTCTGGCTTGTTGCAATTCTAAAATCCTTTCATCACTCAGCAAAACTTTGTTTTTCTTTTACAATGTAAAAACACTTACTTTCTGACTACTGGCTGGCTGTAGACTTCAATAACTTCATTTTGAAACCCAAAGCTTAGGAAATGACTTCTTTATTCTCAGTGGTGTTACCTTCCCCCTGAGTGGATAAATGCCACGTCTGTTATGGGTGTGAAATGGCAGGGCAGCAGATTTCACAGGGGTTGAAAAAAATCCATCAGTGTAATAATACTAAGGAGATTATGGCCTCTAAACTAATCATGATGAGAGCAGATAATTACTTGCTTTTGAGAAAACAGGGGAAGGGCTAAAGGTGAAAAGCTTCCCTAGATATTATTTAATTGTGCATGATGTATTAGAACCCCAAAGCCGACAATAGGGAGAATACTTCTGACAAGTCCAAAGTGGGTGGGTGGCAGCCATAGGCTGGTTGGATTCCCAAGAAAGAGTGTCATCCAAAACCTAAAAGCGTCGCACACGTAACGTGTTGTTATTAAATTCTAAATCATCTGGCACCATACATTGCTATCCAGCAAACCCCTCCTCTCTTAGCCCCACTATACCCTGTTCGGCCTGTTCTCCTCTGTGAGGCTGTGAAAGTGGCCATCAAGTCTGCTTTGTCTTTATAGCTGAGCGTCTAAGAACAGTGTTGGACACATAAGTATTTGTCAGATCAATGTCCCACACAACAAGAGAATGCTGGGATAATTCTGAATCACGTCTCACAAATCGTAAGAATTTAGAACAGAACCATCAATCCATACTAAGGCAAGAAGGGAGAGTAATAGTTCCAGGGTCAACTCAATATAGAACAGGGAAAAAAATCAAAAATTTGACCTACTCTACTATGTGGTTCCCTCCAGCTGCCAGCCTGTCACTCACAAGCTGCCTCTGGACTTCTGAGGGTCTCTGTTGGAGACTCATTCTTTAATCTCCTGGGGTCCATTACTGCGGACATAAGACAAAGCAAATGCTTACTGTCTTGTTATGGAATGGATCAGGAAGTTTCACACACTCACTCAGAGCCAGCAGAGGTCTCTGGGTCTCAAGATCGTCTTTCCACACCCTTAAAAACGCATACACACGATCGAACTGAAAGCTGATTTTACCATGGCATATATTTGCATAATCAATCCATGGGTGAAAATATTTTTTCAGAACGTTAAACCAAATGGGCCCTCCAAATACATTAAAGTTAAAGTATAATTTTATTCATATTTGTGTGTGTGTTTAAGCAAGTTTTTACAACTGGGACTAAATTCAGGAGAAAAATTCCTACTTTTAATTTGGCCAGTCTTAGGCAGGTTTGAGAGAGCCTATCTTTCTCCCTAGCTGCCAGTAGGCGGAGCTCGTGCACAACTCGGGGACCAGCCTTCCTTCCTGCTCGAGCCCGAGCCCGGGAGCAGGGGGTGAGTCCTGAGGGGGTTAGGAGAAGAGAGATGAGATGCAAATTTTCCCGGGGGGTGGGAGGGTTGATTACCAAAAAACACCTATTTCTCTCAAATGTCACCACTTTAGTGAATGAAGCGTTTTCTGAACGAGAAAATGTGTGCTATCTACGGAATAAGCCCGTCTCTATCCATCTCCTTTCTGCTCTTTTCCACGCAGGAGAAAACTTCTTCCAGCCAAGTGTAGTTTTTGCTGTAATCACATGTTTTTCTGAACTGTGTGTTGGAAGTTTCTTTGTGACATTCACCAACGAGGTTCTAAGTGCTGCTTTGGTTACGTTCACCAAATGTGCTTAAAAACAGGAGGCTGGCACGCAAGTAGCATCAGAGCTGGCTTGGGTGAAGGTGCAGCCTTTGCCTGCGAGTAGGTTTCAGGAGACGGGTCAGGCAGGAGCCTTCTCTGCCGGGGGACGTGGAGCCCAGCGCGTCATGATTCAGGTTATCCGAAGATCAGGCTTGTGTGTACACGTGTGTTTGTGTATGTGTGAGTGTGTTTGTAAAGAGTGAATGTATGTTTTCTGAGTCAACAATCGAGGCCCGCTAAAAATTTGTAGTAGAAACTCTGCCAACTAGTTCATCTCCCCAGCCCCAAAAGAGAAATAAATAAAATTCATCACAAGCCTGGAGAAATTTCTCAATAGAAAAAGCATCAGTTGGGCTTCCCTGGTGGCGCAGTGGTTAAGAATCCGCCTGCCAATGCAGGAGACACGGGTTCGAGCCCTGGTCCGGGAAGATCCCACATGCCACGGAGCAACTAAGCCCGTGTGCCACAACTACTGAGCCTGTGCTCTAGAGCCCGCGAGCCACAACTCCTGAGCCCATGTGCCACAACTACTGAGCCTGTGTGCCACAACTACTGAAGCCCGTGTGCCTGGAGCCCCTGCTCCACAAGAGAAGCCACCACAATGAGAAGCCTGCGCACCACAACGAAGAGTAGCCCCCTCTCGCTGCAACTAGAGAAAGCCTGCGCGCAGCAACAAAGACCCAGTGCAGCCAGAAATAAAATAAATAAAATAAAATAATTTTTTTTAAAAAAGCATCATTGCCTGGTTTTTCATTGACTCAGGGGGACAGTGTCTCAGAAACAGAGCATAAAATCTTTCTTAAAAGTGGTTTGCAGTATTATTCTTTTCAATAGTGAATGTTTCTGATGCCATGTGTTAAAGGATCTATGATTAAGTATTTACTAGAATTCAGGATGAAGTAGCTCATTATTCAAGCATTTAATTCCCTTTTGTCTGAAGCTTTAGTGTATCATTCAGATGAGCGGGGCAGCGGGTAAGACAGGGGGACCCTCCCTGTGTCTTTAGGAAGTTTTTTGTGTGCAGTGCTTCTATGCACCTGGGGCCCTGCCCGGTGCACTGTTAACAGTTGGAGAGGAGCGCCATCTTGTGGCCCCACTAAAAACTAACAGGTGGCAAACGACCAATATTTGAAGTACCTGTGACTTGTCAAGTATGCAGGGGACTTGGGCACCTCTCACCAACTCTGGGGACTACCCTTTCGCTTAGCATAGAGACCTGAAAGCCGACCAAGAAAAGGAACATCCTCTTCAGATACTGTAGCAGGAGCTGTTGTTTCACAGTTCATTTTACTTGGCCTATTCGTTTCCTCTTTTTTTTTTAATCTGAAAACTGAACCACAGGATTTTTCTCTCTTAAGTGTCCTGAAAGTGGGATGTTTGTAAACGTATATTGTACAGTCATTCTTAATAGTTTGTATTTTTCAGATTTATTTATCTCACCCGATAATATTTGTCATCATTATCTACAGTAGTTTTCTGGGACAGGCTACCTTCCCATGGAACCAAGGAATATTTAGAAATCTTTGGAGAACACACCCTTTCTTTGTGAAAGATGTTGGTAACACATTTTCTGATTTGTTCTACTGTATTACAAGTGTCTGGTCTTGAAGTCATGAGACTTATTTTTGATCAGCAAACAATATTTTTCTTTTCTTTCTTTTTTCTTTTTCTTTTTTTTTTTTTTTTTTTTTTTTTTTTTGCTGTACGTGGGTCTCTCACTGTTGTGGCCTCTCCCGTTGCAGAGCACAGGCTCCGGACGCGCAGGCTCAGCGGCCATGGCTCACGGGCCCAGCCGCTCCGCGGCATGTGGGGTCTTTCCGGACCGGGGCATGAACCCGTGTCCCCTGCATCAGCAGGCAGACTCTCAACCACTGCACCACCAGGGAAGCCCCTATTTTTCTTAATGATTGCAAATTTAAAAAATTTTGTAACTAGGTATGGTGATGGATGTTAACTAGACTTATCGTGGTGATCATTTTGCAATATATACAAATATCAAATTGTTATGTTGTACACCTGAAGCTAATGTAAAGTTGTATGTCAGCTGTATCTCTAAAAATTTGCCAATAAGGGGAGATGAATGAGAGCTTTATCTTCATTTAAAATATGTTCCTATATAAACTATAGATGCACATAAGTCTCTTGGAGAGGTGAAGGACTGGTGATACAGCATTTGGATTGTGTGGAATCAGATGAAACCCATTCAGATCTCAGCTCAGCTACTGACTAGCTGCATAAATCTGGACAAATTGTGAAAATGTCCAGAACCTCACTTTGTAAAATTAGAGCAATATTGCCAATCACAGAGGGCTTTTGTGGTGATTAAAGGAGATAACCCTGTGAGTCAAACACATAACACTTCTTTATTATACGGTGGAAACAAAGTCTCATTAGTTACTGATGTGGATCATTTTGTTTCCTAAGGCTATTTCAATAGCATCTGGCCCTATAGGAACCTTAGATGTTCCTTATTCCATGTAAGAGTCATCCCAAAAGACAAATGGCATTTGCAATTTGGCTAAGTTACAGTGAACACTTTTGCTTTAACCTCAGAAAGTAAGAATTTGGGCCTATGACTTATGTCGTCTACAAGGACGTAGCTGTCCTTAAAAAGAATTCTAGCACCCGCAGGCCAGCACTTTACACACTTTTTACACACAACCCACAGTAACCCCAAACCGCCCCTGTCTCTCTCCCCTTTCATTTTGTGTATGTTAGCATAGTGAGTAGTGTCCCGCAGGTCTCTGAAGCTCTGATAATATTTCTTCTTTCTTTTATCTTTCTCCTCCTCTTTCTTCTGCCTGTTCGAATGTGCTGGAGCCCCTTTAATGAATTTTTCATTTCATTTGTTTTACTTTTTAATTCCAAATTTTCTATTTTGTTCTCTTTCACAATTTCTGTTTCTTCATTGATACTCTGTTTGGTGAGGCATCAATCTCATACTTTTGTTTACACGTAGTTTCCTTTAGTTATTGGAAGGTATTTAAAATAGTTGATTAAAACTTTTTCTGTGTGGCAGCTTAAATCATGGCACCCAAAGACATTAGGTCCTAATACCTGAAACCTAGAAATGTTACCTTATCTGTGGGGAAAAAAAGGACTTTGCAGATTAAGTTGGGGATCTTGAGATGGGAAGAGAGTCCACCTGGACGATCCAGGTTGGCCCTAAATGCAAGCACAGGTGACCTGATAAGGGAGAAAGAAGCAGAGGGAGCTTTGACACCATGCAGAGCAGAGGGCAAGGTCATGACAAAGGCAGAGACTGCTGAAGGCCCCGTAGGAGGGTGGTCTTTCTTCCAAGTGACCATGGCTAAAAATTTTACCAAATTTTTATCAAATGAACGTAACAGAAGTCTCCACATATATAATCTGTTGTATCTTTTCCCTCACCACCCATCGCCTGACTGCTAAGCCAATGCCGTATCTTCTAGTTTGGGTCGTTGTTTGTATGTACGTATGTATGTATGTATATATGTATGTATTTATTTATTTATTTATTGTCATTGCAACATCCACAATTAAGGAATGAACTTCTCTATTAGTTAAGATAATGCCAGCTTCTATAACAGAAAAAACTTCCGACCCTTAATTCCTTAACGAACAAGCATTTATTTTTCCTGAAACAGCCCAAAGAGGGTGAATCTAGTCACATGCTTCAGTGATCCAGGGTTTTAGGCTTAGTCCATTTTGTGGTTCTGTCATGCTCAGAATTCTCTGAAGAATCTCTGCTTAGTCAAAATGTGGTTTAGAAGACAGAGTGGATAATTATTCAGAAGGGTTGGTTTTTTTTCGGCTCAACCTGGAAGTGATACCCATGTCTTCTGCCATATTTCATTGATTTCACTTGCAGAACTCAGTGACTTGGCTGCAGACAGCTGCAAGGGTGGAGGTGCCGACATGCAGTATAATTGTGTATCCAGTTGGAATACAAAACGAATTTTGGTGATCATGGTGGTTTAGACCAAGCAAACTATTTATTTTTCACGAAATACCGTTTTTTAAAAACTTGATTGAGTTATACTTGGCATAAAATAAACTGCATATATTGAAATTATGCAAGTTTATGAGTCTGAGATATATGTATACCTGTGAGAACCATCAACACGGTCAAGAAAACAAGCGTATCTATCACCTCAGTATGTTCCTTGGGCCCCTTTGTAATCCCCTCTTCCCCATTCCCCGTAACAGGCAACCATTGATCTGCTTTCTGTCAGTAGAGATTAGTTTGCATTTTCTAGAATTTTATGTAAATGGAATAATAGAGCACACTGTCTTTTTGTCTGGCATTTTTCATGCAGCGTAATTATTTTGAGATTCAGCCATGCTGTTGTATGTATTCATAGTTTGTTTCCTTTTATTGCTGAGTAATATTCCATTACGTACATATATCACAATTTGCTTATCCATTCATTTGTTGATGAATATTTGGGATTTGTCCATTCTTTGCTATTACAAATCTAAAGCTACTGTGAACATTTGTGTACAGCTCTTTGTATGGACATGTGGTCTAATTCTTTTGAGTAAATACCCAGGAATGGAACAGCTGGCTCATAAGGAAGGTGTCTGTTTAACTTTTAAAGAAACGGAGACACATTTCCTGACCATTTTATATTCGCGTCAGCAATGCGTGAGAATTGAGTTGCTCTGTATGTATTGTCATCAGCATTTGGTATGGTCAGTCCTTTTAATTTGAGCCATTCTAAGCGGGTGTGTAGTGGTGTGTCACTGTGGTTTTAATTTACATTTATCTAATGAATAATGATACTGAGCATATTTTCATGAGCTGTTTTGCCATCCGTATATTTATGTTGGTAAAATGTTCAATTTATTTGCCTCTTTTTTTTATTAGGCTGTTTCCCTCTTCCTACTGAGGTATAAGGACCTTTATATATTCTAGCTGCAAGTCCTTTGGCAGATTTGTTTGGCAAATATATTCTCCCATTTTTGTCTTCTCATTTTTGTTACACAGACTCCTGAAGAGCAAACATATTTAATTTTGACGAAGTCCAATTTATTGATGCTTTACTTTTATAGTTTGTTCCTTTGATGTCCTATTTAATAAAGCTTTGCCAAATTCAGGATACCTGAGATTTCTTCCCATGATTTCTTCTGGAAGTTTTATAATTTTAGCTCTTAGATTTAGGTCAATGTCTCATTTTGAGGAAATTTTAATATAGAGAGGGAAGTAAGGGTTGAGGTTTATTTATTTGCATACGGCTTCCTAATTCTCCCAACATCATATTGTTGAAAAGATTACCCTTTCCCCATTAATTAATTCAGCACCTCTTTTTTTTTTTTTTTTTTTTTTTTTATTTGTGGTACGCGAGCCTCTCACTGTTGTGGCCTCTCCCTTTGCAGAGCACAGGCTCTGGACGCGAAGGCTCAGCGGCCATGGCTCACGGGCCCAGCCGCTCCGCAGCATGTGGGATCTTCCCAGACCGGGCACGAACCCGTGTCCCCTGCATCGGCAGGCGGACTCTCAACCACTGCACCACCAAGGAAGCCCAATTTAGCACCTCTTTTGAAATTCAGTTAACCAAATGTAAAGTGGGTCTATTTCTGGACTCTATTTTGTCTTGACTAATCGGGGTCCTTTTGCACTTCCACATAAGTTTTAGAAACAGCTTGCTAGTCCACACATACAAACGCCTGCTATAATTTTGATTGAGATTGCATTGAATCTATAAATCAATTTGGGGAGAATTGACATTTTAATAATATCGAGTTTTCTAATCCACGACTGTGACATGACTCTTCATTTATTTAGGCCTTCTTTAATTCCCCTTTCCAACGTTTTGTAGTATTCAGTATATAGGTCACACACATCTTTTGTCAGATTTATTCCAAGTATTTCATATAATCTGTTGACATGTTTAATTTCACTTTATGATTCTTTCTAGTATACAGAAATACGATTGATTTTTGTGTATCGACCTTCCATTCTAAAATCTTGCTAAGCTCATTTATTAGTACTAATAGTTTTTTGGTGAAATCCTTAGGATTTTCCACATAGATGATCATGTCATCTATGAGTAAAGACAGTTTTTACTTTCAGATCTTTTGCTTGCCTTATTGAACTGTCTAAGATGCCTAGTACAGTGTTAAACAGAAATGGTGAGAACAGATATCCTACCTTGTTCTTGATCTCTGTTCTAGCGTGTATTCTTTCACCATTTCATATGATGTTACTGCGGGTCTTTTGTAGGCATCCTTTTTCAGGATGAGGAAATTTCTTTCAGTTCCTACTTCGCTGAGATTTCTTATCATGAATGAATGTTAGAATTTGTCAAATGCTTTTTTTACACTGAAATTATTTTATCAGTTTTCTAGCTTTTTTTTTTTTTAACATCTGTATTGGAGTATTATCGCTTTACAATGGTGTGTTAGTTTCTGCTTTATAACAAAGTGAATCAGCTATACGTATACATACATCCCCATATCTCCTCCCTCTTGCATCTCCTTCCCACCCTCCCTATCCCACCCCTCTAGGTGGTCACAAAGCACTGAGCTGATCTCCCTGTGCTATGCAGCTGCTTCCCACTAGCTATCTATTTTACATTTGGTAGTGTATATATAAGTCCATGCCACTCTCTCACTTCGTCCCAGTTTACCCTTCCCCCTCCCCGTGTCCTCAGGTCCATTCTCTACGTCTGCGTCTTTATTCCTGTCCCGCCACTAGGTTCTTCATAACCTTTTTTTTTTCTTTAGATTCCATATATATGTGTTAGCATACGGTATTCGTTTTTCTCTTTCTGACTTACTTCACTCTGTATGACAAACTCTAGCTTCTTAATATGGTGAATAACTTGATAAAATTTTCAAATGTTGAACCAAACTTACTTTAGTATATCTTTTTACTTTCAACTTATTTGTGTCATTATATTAAAGAATATTACTTGTAGGCAGCATATTGCTGGGTGCTGAGTTTCTATCCAAACTGATAATCTCTACCTTTTAATTGGAAGGTTTAGATGATTCACACTTCATGTGATTATTGATATGGTTAATTTAAATATAACATTCTGCTATTTGTTTTCTATTTTTCTCATCTGTTTTTTGGTCCCCTTTTCCTCTTTTTACCTTCTTTTGGAATAAGCCAGTGTTTTTTTAATGATCTCACTTTATCTCCTTTGTTACTAGGTAAACTCTGCTTTGTTTTTATAATGGATGCTTTAGGGTTTATTAGATGCAACTTTACCTTACCACAGTCTATGTTCAAATAACATGATACCACTCCCTGTATAAGAAACTCACAGCGGGTTTGTTTCTGTTTCCTGTCTCGAGACCTTTGTGCTGTTGTTGATATGCATTTCACTTCTACATATGTTACATATCTCACAATGCATTACAGTTGACCCTTGAATAACACAAGTTTGAACTGCACAGATCCACTTATACACAGATTTTTTTCGATAGTAAGTACTTCAGTACTACACAATCCACTCTTGGTTGAATCCATGGACATGAAACCATGGATAGGAAGAAGTGTGAATACTGAGGAACCATGGATATGGAGGGCTGATTATAAGTTATTCTCAGATTTTTGATTCTGCGGAGGGTCAGCACCCCTAGCCCCCAGATTGTTCAAGGGGCAACTGTATTATCTTGTATTAAAACAATAAACTGTCTTTTAGAGAGCTTTATACAATTAAAAATCATGTTTTATATTTACCCAGTGTATTTATATAGTATTCTGGTTTCCCTCATCTTTATGTAAATCCACATTTCCATCTGGTATCATTTTCTTCTCTCCCAAGGTCTCCCTTTAACATTTCTTGTATCTGAGATCTACTGATAATGAATTCTTTCAGCTTTCATGTTATCTCATAGAGTTTTTATTTCACCTGCAGTTTTGAAAGGTATTTTTCACTAGGAATAGAGCTCCAAGTTGCAAAGTTTTTTCAGGTCTTTTAAGATGTTGCTCCACTATTGTCAGGCTTGCATTCTTTCCAATGAGGAGTCTGCAGTCGTTTTTTCTTTATTTTTGTTTTCGTTTTGTTTTTCTATTGTGAACATGTCTAATCTCTTCGTTTTTAAGGTTTTCTCTTAATCACTGATTTTAATTATTTTCTTTTGATGTGCCTTGGAGTCGTTTTATTGTGCTTGGAGTTCGTGGAGATTCTTATATCTGTAGGCTTATAGTTTTCATCAAAGTTGGAAAAAATTTGGCCATTATTTCTTCAAATATTGATTTTTTTTCTAACACTCCCACTTCAGGGATTTCAATTACATATATATTCAGCATCTTGAAGGGGTCCCACAGCTCCCACAGTGGTTTATTATTTCTTTCAGTCAGTTTTTGTCCTTTCATTTTAGATAGTTTCAATTGCTATGTATTCATGAACTTTTTCCTGCTTTGTGTATCTACCATTGACCCTCTTCTTCATTACAGACATTTTACTTTTCATCGTGAAAAGTTTACATTGGGTTCTTTTAAATACCTTCCACGTTTCTGTTCAACATTCTCATGCTGTATTTTACCTTTATGAATAACTGCAGTATCGCTATAATAGATGCTTTAACGTTGTCTGCTATTTTTAGCATCTGTTTCACGAGTCCATTTTTATTGATGAATTTTTCTGCCTCATGATGGGTCATATTTTCCTGCTTCTTTGCCTGCCTGGTAATTTTTTATTGGATTCCAAATATTGTAAATTTTACCTTGTTGGTTGTAACATTTAAATATTCTGGATTTTTTTTTTTTTGTTCTGGGGCACAGGTAAGTTACTTGGGAACAGATTGTTCCTGTCAAGTTTCATATTTAAGGTGACATCAGATCAACCTTTAGTCGAGGACTAATTGTTCTTCAGTATGGAGGTGATACTCTTTGGAGTACCCTACTTGATGGCTGTTGTCCCTATAAATTTGAGCCACCTCGAGCTGCCCACATTTTCAAATCTGACCTGTCACCTCAAGGAGACTTCTGGGCACTCTTTGGATTCCCAACCTGAAAACTTTCTCCAGACACTAAGATGGGAAATCCTAAGGATCCTCTCTTTTGTTTCTCTTTTCTCATCAATCACTCTCCTGCACTGCCTGTTGTCCAGTGTTTGAAAACGGGTTATTTCGTATATTTTATCTATTTAGTTTTTTAAGGTAACAAAGTAAATCCTCTCCCTCATACTCAATAATGGACAAATATAAAATTCCTTAAGTACTTCACGGATACTAATAGTTTGAGGAACATGATAGCCTGAAAGTAGCTCTCTAGAGAATGTCCCATAGGGTGGTGCTGCATATGTGACAATCGTATCTTATCCCTGCTGCCCATTTGCAAGTTGAAGTACGTACTCAGAAGCCAGCTTGTTCACTTCGATATCTGCCCTCTCTGGGAGGTTCTATTCTATTTGCACTCTCAATACATGCTATAATGGCTTGCACTTTTTTTCACACTTTGCAGCATGAAATCACCCTTGCTCAGCTTGAATTGGGCTGAATGCCAACCCTTTGCTTGGATCATTGCCTACTTCGATTTGGCTGTAAATATAAATAAAATACTGGTTTCACACCTGGTTATTCTGGCCACTATAACATAAGCAGATACAATCTGCTCCTGGCTAAGTATCCTGATGGTCACTATTCACTGTAAAATGTCACTATGGTCATGCTTTATAGAGGTGACCTTAGGGTGCATAATTGAATTTTTCTGGCATTGTGGAACTGGAACACTTGCAAATCACAGCTGGCAACGTCTCTGGTTAATCTAGGCCTAAGAACAGCTGGGCCAGAGAATGAACATCCAAAAAGAAAAGAATCCAAAACAAACCAAAAAACCCAAAACATAACCAGAACCAAGAGTTGATATAGTTTATTAACTCACTTACCCAACGTCTCCTTGAGTTCATGTGCACAGAATGGTAGAATATGTGAAGAACCCATCATGATGAATACACAAATTAATACTTAACAGTATTGTTTCTTGCATTCCACGAAACAAGTACATACAGCTGTGAAGGAAAATAGTTTTGAAATATCAACTGAGGTAGGTTTGTGGTTGTTTTTCTTGGAATTGCCTGTTGCCCTTTGACTTTTTAACTAACTTAAGCCACAGTAAGGATTTTGCATACTCAGTGTTTCAAGGTAGTGATTATCCAGCAAAAGAGAGAAAAGGAAATTTTGTCAAGGCTTCTGAGTTTCAAAAGTCTAGGTCTCTTAGATGATGGAAAGGAAAACAGCAAAGCTCTTCGGGTCTGATCGAAAAAGTCCCCCAGAGTCAAAGAAATGAAGAGTTAGAAAGAAAACGTTTTGAGGAGCTATTTGGGCTCCTGAGAAACAGGACATTGGACCCTGCCATACTCCATGCTCAGTCCAGGCAGAGGTCTCAGAAGAAGTCCTAGAGAATCTGCATGCAGAGGGACCCATACTCCCTTTTCTGTGAGAACCTGGAGAGACAATAAAAGCCTGGAGTGGAAATGTCCATCTGGCACTTCTAGACACACTTCAAGACCAATGCAGTGTATTCCCCTTCACCCCAGTGAGCTGCACATGCTTTAGAACAATCCTTGCATGTCTGTGAACAGCTCCAAGGCTCCTTCAGTTGAGAATAATCATAGGCTTCCAAAAGGAGGTTAGCTAAGAAGGAATCAGACCGTGGTTTCTTGCTGACATCGACCAAGACATTTCAGCAGAGACCTGCAGAGATTGACAACCAGGAACTATGAGGTCTAGACTGTCCCTCCCAGTCCCTCACTCCTCCTCATGCTCTGTGGAAAACGTCCAAGACTTAAATACAGCCCTGGAGGGAGAAGAAACCCAGCATCGATCTAGAGATGTTTCTGCTACCCAGCAGAATAGGGGATTTGGAATAAAAGTGTTATGAAATAGGTCTCAACGTCACAGAGCTACTTTTCTTGTACATCCGAGTTTGGAAATTGAGACTTCAAAGCCATTATGCAGCAGAAGTTTCTGTGATACATTTATGATTACTATTTTCCAAGCCTAATCTGTAATATTAGCATTGCAAAAGATAGTCATTCAATAAGTCCCGGGCAGAGATGCAATTATAACTCAGAGAGGGAATTTGAGATGATACGTCTGTGAGATATTGCAGCCTAAACTAATTGACCTCAAAACTCAGTGGCTTCAAGCAGTCATTATCCTCACTCAGATGTCTTCACGTTGGATGGAGTTTGAACGCTCTGGATTGAGCTTGGCTCGGTGGCTCTGCAGATGGGCTGGGACAGCCCTGCTCGAGGTCTCTTTCATCTCCTTCTTAGACCAGTGGGACAGCCAGTGTGTTGTTCTGTGGGGAAGGTGGAGGTGCAGAGGGCAAGTAGAAACGTGTAAGGCTTCTTAAGGCTTAGTCTCCGAAGTCACTGTCACTTCGGTCCACGTTTATTGGTCAAGGCAAGTCATGTGGTCAAGCCCAAAGCAAGGGGTGGGAAAGTGCACTTGCCCAAGATGCAGTCATGACAGTGGTATGGATTCAGGCAGGGTGAAGAATTGGAGCCAGTTATTCCACTGACCAAAGATGGGCGTGGACATTTTTTTTGAGTGCCTACTAGTAGCCAGACACTTTGCTAGGTGTTTTACATCTGTGCACCTAAATCTGTAACAGTATTATGTGTACAGTTTGCATTGTTTTACCTTTTTTGTCAGCGTGTAAGGAAACTGAGGCTCAGAGAGGTCAAGTGACTTGCCTACTGTATACAGTTAATTTGAGACTGAACTGAGATTTCAACCTGTGTCTGTTAGAATGCAAATCTTGTGATTTGGAGGAAGCACGATGATGGCCAGGTCTCAGGTTTCTCGACATTCAGTCAAGTCCCTTTTTCCTGAATGACCTTGACTCTTGATTAGATAGCTCTGAGCTTCCTTCTTTTTCTTCTTTCGTGCACAATCCTGCTTCCTTTCCTTTTGGACCTGCTAATTAATTCAATTACTTTTCCTTGATCCCTATTAGTAGGTAACACCATGATTGATACCATCTGGAAAACATTTGCCCAAGTCTTGAGTGGAAAGTTTTACAGAACTGGAGACGTAAAAGGAGACCCTCAAGAGGAGGTCTGCCTATGTAAGTGATAAATTTTACCAGCCCTTGGATTATCTGCCAGGAGCTTTCCCTCCAGGCTCAGGAGCAACACCTTTCCTGCTGCAGTGCTGGTGTATTATTTATTTACCACATGTTCAGTGACGCATGTGCCCTCGGAACAAAGTGGGGGGGGAGGAACCACTAAGCTTGCATAAACGAGCTTTCAACAGAATCTGTTTTCCTCCAACTGTCTCAAGTGCCTTCTCCTGGATGATCTTGCTTCATAGTTTTAGAAGCCCAGATGCCAACAGCTGGAGGTAAAACTCCGAGTGTAATGGAAGAAAACATGTTGATACTTTTAATTGGTCCCTGAAGTGGAACCCGAGGAGCAATGTATTGGTTGATGGATTTGAAGCTTTCAACTTAGCAGAGCTGAGAAGCATTTGGTAAAGATAAACATATTAGAAATTTGTGGCTCATTATTAGAAAGTTAATTTTATTTCATTCAGGATATGATAATGAAGTGAAAAATCACTTTAATTTATTGCTGTTGAAGTTAATGATGTGTCCACTTACACGTAAGCGTGAGCACCTGCATCTTGGACCACGCTGTGACTTCCCACCAGTCTTGAATCCTCTGAGGGTCCTGAACTCATGGATCAAAATAAGCAAAGCTTCTATTCCCAGCCATACTCCACCGCTCAAGTAGGAAAGATTTGGTGAGGCTGAGGATCTCTGAGAGCACTGAGGGGCTGGCCATCAAAGGTGCGTGAGAACTTCAAATATGACACACCTGTAGTGTTCGTCAACAGTTGTTGCAATAACACTGCATAAAATGAAATCGCCAAATATCAATGGTTTGTAACAGCAAACACAGCAAATACTCATAAATATTTTCTTACTCGTGAATATGTAAATCAGTTTTTTGCTTACAGGACTGCAGGTCCACTGAGCCCAACTCCACTTCAGGTTAAAGGTCAGATTCATGTCAGTTCCTTGCACCTTTCCTTACAGGATCCAGGATCATGGGGCAGCAGCTACCTGGGTATGCTCTTCCCATGGCAAAATGCAGCAAGCAACACACCAAGGCTGCAAGAAACTTGCTATTTTTTTAAAGCCTCAGCTTGGAATAGGTACATCATCACTTTTGCTTATATTCCTTTGGACAAAGCACATAGCATGGCCTTGTATCAGTGGACCAGGAAAATATACTCCACCCCAAGGGAGAGGGAGAGTGAATATTTGCTGAAAAATACTTCAATAATATGTACCTTTATTCATTTTTATAGACTATGACCTTTGTTTTCCTCTTCTACACTATTTAGGGGAATTGAGTTTACACTAGTAGGGATATATGCATTTGAAGTAATTTAGGAAGAAATAAACAGAGTAAGAAATGTGTAAACATTGTGAAATGTCATGCTTGTCATTTTCTTTTTCTGTGGTGTCTTTGTTTGGTTTTGGTATCAGGGTAATGGTGGCCTCATAGAAAGAATTTTGGAATGTTCCCTCCTCTTCAACTTTGTGCGATAATTTGAGAAGGATAGGTGTTAACTCTTATTTATGTGTTTGGTAGAATTCCCCTGTGAAGCTGTCCTGTCCTGGACTTTTGTATGCGAATTTTTTGATTACTAATTCACTTTCATTACTAGTGATCAGTCTGTTAAATGGTCTGTTTCTTCCTGAATCAGTCTGGGAAGATTGTATATTTCTAGAGATTTATCCATTTCTTTTAGATTGTCCAATTTGTTGGAATATAGCTGAACATGGTATTTTCTTATGATATTTTGTATCTCTGGGATTCAGTTTTAATTGGTCCTCTTTCATTTCTTATTTTGTTTATTTTGGTCCTCTGTTTTTCTTAATGAGCCTGGCTAAAGTCGTATCAATTCTGTTTATCTTTTTTTTTAATTGGAGTATAGTTGCTTTACAATGTTGTGTTAGTTTCTGCTGTACAGCAAAATGAATTAGTTATACATATACATATACATATACTCCCTCTTTTCTGGATTTCCTTCCCATTTAGGTCACCACAGTGCATTAAGTAGAGTTCCCTGTGCTATACAGTAGGTTCTCATTAGTTATCTATTTTATACATAATAGTGTATATATGTCAGTCCCAACCTCCCAGTTCGTCCCACCCCCCTTCCCACCTTGGTATCCATACATTTTTTCTCCACATCTGTGTCTCTATTTCTATTTTGCAAATAAGTTCATCTGTACCATTTTTCTAGATTCCACATATAAGCAATATTATATGATATTTGTTTTTCTCTTTCTGACTTCATTCTGTATGACAGTCTCTAGGTCCATCCATGTCTCTGCAAATGGCACAATTTCGTTCCTTTTTATGGCTGAGTAATATTCCATTGTATATATGTACCACATCTTCTTTATCCATTCATCTGTTGATGGACATTTAGGTTGCTTCCATGTCCTGGCTACTGTAAATAGTGCTGCAAGAACATTGGGGTACATGTATCTTTTTGAATTATGGTTTTCTCACGGTATATGCCCAAGAGTGGGATTGCTGGGTCATATGGTAGTTCTATTTTTAGATTTTTAAGGACCCTCCATACTGTTCTCCGTAGTGGCTATACCAATTTACATTCCTACCAACAGTGTAGCAGGGTTCCCTTTTCTCTACACCCTCTTCAGCATTTATTGTTTGTAGATTTTTTGATGATGGCCATTCTGTTGGGTGTGAGGTGATACCTCATTGTAGTTTTGATTTGCATTTCTCTAATAATTAGTGATGTTGAGCATCTTTTCAAGTGTTGGTGGCCACCTGTATGTCTCCTTTGGAGAAATGTCTATTTATGTCTTACTCCCATTTTTTGATTGGGTTGTTTTTTTGATATTGAGCTACATGAGCTGTTTGTATGTTTTGCAGATTAATTCCTTGTCAGTTGCTTCATTTGCAAATATTTTCTCCCATTCTGAGGGTTGTCTTTTCTTCTTGTTTGTAGTTTCCTTTGCTATGCAAAAGCTTTTAAGTTTGATTAGGTCCCATTTGTTTATTTTTGCTTTTATTTTCATTACTCTAGGAGGTGGGTCAAATAAGACCTTGCTGCAGATTATGTCAAAGAGTGTTCTGCTGATGTTTTCCTCAAAGAGTTTTATTTACATTTAGGTCTTGAATTTAGGTCTTTAGTCCATTTTGAGTTTATTTTTGTGTATAGTGTTAGGGAGTGTTCTAATTTCATCCTTTTACATGTAGCTGTCCAGTTTGCCCAGCACCACTTATTGAAGAGACTGTCTTTTCTCCATTGTGTACTCTTGCCTCCTTTGTCATAGATTAGTTGACCATAGGTGTGTGGGTTTATCTCTGGGCTTTCTATCCTGTTCCATTGATTTATATTTCTGTTTCTGTGCTAGTACCATACTGTCTTGATTATTGTAGCTTTGTAGTAAAGTCTGAAGTCAGTGAGCCTGATTCCTCCAGCTCTGTTTTTCTCTCTCAAGATTGCTTTGGCTATTCGGTGTCTTTTGTGTTACAAATTGTAAATTTTTTTTGTTCTAATTCTGTGAAAAATGCCATTGGTCATTTCATAGGGATTGCACTGAATCTGCAGATTGCTTTAGGTAGTATAGTGATTTTCACAATATCGATTCTTCTGATCCAAGAACATGGTAGATCTCTCCATCTGTTTGTGTCATTTTTGATTTCTTTCATCAGTGTCTTATCATTTTCTGAGTACAGTTCTTTTGCCTCCTTAGGTAGGTTTATTCTTAGGTCTTTTATTCTTTTTGTTGCAGTGGTAAACGTGTTTGTTTTCTTAATTTCTCTTTCTGATCCTTCATTGTTAGTGTCTAGGAATGCAAGAGATTTCTGTGCATTAATTTTGTATCCTATAACTTTACCAAATTCATTGATTAGCTCTAGTAGTTTTCTGGTGGCATCGTTAGGATTTTCTATGTATAGCATCATGTCATCTGCAAACAGTGACAGTTTTCTTCTTTTCCAATTTGGATTCCTTTTATTTCTTTTTCTTCTCAGATTGCTGTGGCTAGGACTTCCAAAACTATGTTGGATAATAGTGGTGAGAGTGGACATCCTTGTTGTATTCCGGATCTTAGAGGAAATGCTTTCAGTTTTTCCACCATTGAGAATGATGTTTGCTGTGGGTTTGTCATATATGGCCTTTATTATGTTGAGGTAGGTTCCATGCCCACTTTCTGGAGAGTTTTTATCGTAAATGGTGTTGAATTTTGTCAAAAGCTTTTCTGCATCTATTGAGGTGATCATATGGTTTTTACTTTTCAATTTGTTATATGGTGTATCCCATTGATTGATTTGCATTTACAGAAGAATACTTGCATCCCTGCGATAAATCCCACCTGATCATGGTGTTCGATCCTTTTAATGTGTTGTTGGATTCTGTTTGCTAGTGTTTTGTTGAGGATCTTTGCATCTATGCTCATCAGTGATATTGGCCTGTAATTTTCTGTTTTGTGATATCTTTGTCTGGTTTTGGTATCAGGGTGATGGTGGCCTCGTAGAATGAGCTTGGGAGTGTTCCTCCCTCTGCAATGTTTTGGAAGAGTTTGAGAAGGATAGGTGTTAGCTCTTCTCTAAATGTTTGATAGAATTCACCTGTGAAGCCATTTGGTCCTGGACTTTTGTTTGTTGGAAGATTTTAATAACAGTTTCAATTTTATTACTTGTGGTTGGTCTGTTCATATTTTCTATTTCTTCCTGGTTCAGTCTGGGAAGGTTGTACCTTTCTAAGAATTTGTCCATTTTTTCCAGGTTGTCCATTTTATTGGCATAGAGTTGCTTGTAGTAGTCTCTTATGATCCGTGGTATTTCTGTGGTGTCAGTTGTAACTTCTTTTTCATTTCTAACTTTATTGATTTGAGTCTTCTCCCATTTTTTCTTGATGAGTCTGGCTGAAGGTTTATCAGTTTTGTTTATCTTCTCAAAGAACCAGCTTTCAGTTTCATTGATCTTTCCTATCGTCTCCTTCATTTCTATTTCATTTATTTCTGCTCTGATCTTTATCATATCTTTCCTTCTACTAACTTTGGATTTTGTTTTTCTTTCTCTGGTTGCTTTAGATGTAAGGTTAGGTTGTTTATTTGAGATTTTTCTTGTTTCTTGAGGTAGGATTGTATTGCTATAAACTTCCCTCTTAGAACTACTTCTGCTGCATCCCATAGGTTTTGGGTCGTTGTGTTTTCATTGTCATTTTTTTCTAAGTATTTTTTAATATCCTCTTTGATTTCTTCAGTGATTCATTGGTTATTTAGTAGCATATTGTTTAGCTTCCATGTGTTTGTGCTTTTTACATTTTTTTTCCTGTAATTGATTTCTACTCTCATAGTGTTATGGTTGGAAAAGATGCTTGATACGATTTCAATTTTCTGAAATTTACCAAGGCTCGATTTGTGACCCAAGATGTGATCTATCCTGGAGAATATTCCACGTGCAGTTGAGAAGAAAGTGTCTTCTGCTGCTTTCAGATGGAGCTTCTCCACAGAATAAGCAAGGACAGAGTGGGTGCTTGTCTCTGACTGGGGCGTGTGCTGGGAAGTCATGATACTGACCAGAATCCCTAGCAGTTTCAATCTGCTTCTTCTGCCTTGTTTCAGGAGTAAGCAAGTGTGTGCACACTATTTACGAGTAGAGTCTATGTTTCTTACAGCCCTCCTGTTAGTCACACTGCTTTTAAAACCAGCTAAGGAGACTTCTCTTCCTGGAGTTGAACCCCAGGCCTGGAGCACCTGCTATGAGGCTCAAACTGCTAACTCCCCAGGGAAGATCTCAGAGCCTGTGTAATTCCGCTCCTCTTCTGTGTTCCCTCCTAGGGGTTCGGGTCTCTACCTGATCAATTCTCTGCCCTTCCTACCTGACTCCGTTTGTATATTTTTTTACAGCCTTGGTTGTAGGGGAGTCTGTCTGGCAGTCTCCAGTTAGTTTTCAGTCAGAATTGCTTGACATGTAGATGTATTTTTGATGTGTTCCTGGAGGGGGGTGAGCTCATGTCTTCCTACTCTGTGATCTTCATCTCTACTCCAACTCACTTTTGTTTAAACTCAATTTTTCTATTCTTTTTTGGAGGGAAAAAGTCTCTTCACTGTTTACAAGTTGATTTCTGAGTTGCATAAATTCCCTCTCTTTGTTTTTCCCTGTGTTATCATGATTTCCCCCTTTCTTTCCCCATTCAGTCTTGGCTGCCACAGTCAGACAGAGCACAAGGACAATCTTTTTTTCTTGCTTCTTAGTAGAAACTTTAGGAGAAGATAGTAACTGCTCCAGGTTTGTCAAATAGATAAATTTTTAATCAATTTTTGAATTTTCAGCATCTATAGCAGTGCCTGATCCATAGCAAGTACTCATAAATATTTGATAATAAATTTAATGAGATAACTTGGATGCCTAGTAGGCTTTGGGGATATGAAAAAACATTAGAATATATACATGTCTTGGAGTATCTTGAAATCTACTCAGGAATAGTTATATAAATAAAAAGATTATAATGAAACATGAAAACATCCATAATAAAGGTAGGCAAACCGGTAAATAAAAGTATATACTATGAGAATAAATAAAAGGAGGTTAGGTGGACGGGAATCACAAGGATCAAGGAAGATTTCCTGAAGGAACATTTGCACTGGACCCTGAAAAATGGATAGGATTTTACATAAAGAAATGTAAGCTCATTTGAATGTTCAGAGGTTTTTTCCCTGTCCTATGCATGTCATGTGACTTGCCTCGGAAAATTCTATGTGATAGGATCTAGTTGCAAATTTTCCTATTTCTCAACAAATAAGTTAATTTTCAATCCAAAAGATCAGTGCCTTTAGGGACCAGCAGCTCTGCAGCATTAGTGACAGAGAAAGAGCAGCCTGGAAGGAGCCCATGGCCATGAAACAGAAATTGTCAGTGTATTCCTGAAGGTGAAAACTGCATAGTGAGTAAAAACCTAAGTAAATAAATCTGAACACAACTGGGAAAAAATTAGAGCAGCCTTCATAGGGTTCCTTTTTGCATGGGTAAGTGCAAAATTACTGTGGGAAACTATTATAGAAACTATAGGAAATTCAAACAGTGCTGTAGCAGCCCCTGCCTCAAGAATCCCAGAACATTCTATCAGTGGGATACAGACCTATGCTGATAAAACCTACTTGGAACCAAATTCAGGTTGCCTAAGGTGGGAACACTGTTGATCCCATTGATAATGCAGATTCAAATACTTGTGAGACAGGAGGAGATCCAAAGGGCATAGACCAAAAAAGAACTGTAAAAGCAGAGACAGGTGAGGATAACACTTTGGAAAGCAAAGTCCATAGAGCTTTAGAAAAGAAGATGACAGAAATAGGAAGCTTTGCTGAATCAGGCTTAGCTCAGAGAGGCCGAGAAGTAGACTGAAAAAAACGCCACTTTTAAAATACTCCCCTGTAACCATAGAAGAGGGATCCCTTGAGCTGTGAATCTGAGAATGCTTCCCTGGCCTACCTTCAACTTCTACAAAAGAACTTCCTCCTAATAGTCTTATTTAAACAAGGAGAAAGAAAGAGTTATGCAAAGATATTATAAGATAAAAGCTGAAAATGAGCCACAAACCTCCATGGAAATAAAAACATTGGAAAAAAACACACAGTTTTGTCTGCAACGAAGATAAAAATTGAAAACAGATATTTCAAATTCAATAAAAAGAAATTTAGAATATGACTAAAACAGTGTAAATAACAGAAACAAGACTTAAAGCATTTCAGAAATGAGGTAGTTGGACAGCAGAAAGATTAAAAAAAAAGAGATGGCATAAATTAAATGAACTCTTTCGGAAAATAAAGACTGAATTAGAACGAATGCAAAAGCAAGTAGACATTATAGAAAGCTTAATGTGGGAAATATATGTTCAAGGGAGTACAAGTGAAAATTATGAAGTAGAAATAGAGACAAAAAGCTATTCAAATGTTCATTGCAGCTCTATTTACAATAGCCAGGACATGGAAGCAACCTAAGTGTCCATCAACAGATGAATGGATAAAGAAGACGTGGCACATATATACAATGGAATATTACTCAGCCATAAAAAGAAACGAAATTGAGTTATTTGTAGTGAGGTGGATGGACCTAGAGTCTGTCATACAGAGTGAGGTAAGTCAGAAATAGAAAAACAGATACCATGTGCTAACACATATATATGGAATCTAAGAAAAAAAAATGGTCATGAAGAACCGAGGGGCAAGATGGGAATAAAGACACAGACCTACTAGAGAATGGACTTGAGGACATGGGGAAGGGGAAGGGTAAGCTGTGACAAAGTGAGAGAGTGTCATGGACATATATACACTACCAAACGTAAAATAGACAGCTAGTGGGAAGGAGCCGCATAGCACAGGGAAATCAGCTCCGTGCTTTGTGACCGCCTAGAGGGGTGGGATAGGGAGGGTGGGAGGGAGGGAGATGCAAGAGGGAAGAGATATGGGAACATATGTATATGTATAACTGATTCCCTTTGTTATAAAGCAGAAACTAACACACCATTGTAAAGCAATTATACTCCAATAAAGATGTTAAAAAAAAGCTATTCAAGAAAATGTGAAAAATAGGCAGAATTAGAGCCAACGTATGTGCAATTGAAGATCCCAAATGAGCAAAAAAAAAAAAAAATCATTGGTACAGAGCAAATATTTACAACAGTATGTCAAAAAAATCTTTCCTGAAATGAAATAAATCACAAATCTACTACTAAAAGAGCATTTTATGGGTGATTAGAGACTTTGTAGTTTGAGTCCAGACAAAGTAATTTTTTATTAAAACAAAATACCAAACTTCTCAGAAACTCATACCAGAATTCAGAGTTGCTTTAAGGTATTCCATAAAAGATAGTTTTCAACTAAAATTAGTAACCATATAAAGAAATAGGGAAGGGTGACCCATACCTTGAAAAAAAGGCAGTCTGCAGAAATAGACTTCGACAGGGCCCTGGTTGGATGTAGTGAAGATTAAAGCACCTGTTTTAAATGTTTGAATAATTAAAAGAAAACAGGATCAAAGAATTAAAGGAAAATATAGTCTTGATTGAAAAGGCAGGAAATTTCAACAGAGAAATAGAAACTATAAGAAGAACCAAACGGAAATTCTAGACCTGAAAAGAAATTAAATAAAATGAAAAATTCACTAGGTGGTCTCAAGAGTGGTTTGGAGATAGCAAAAAATGTCAGTGAATTTGAAAATAAATCAGTAGAAATTATCTGATTGGAAAAACTGAGAAAAAAAAAGGAAGAAAAATAACACAGCTTCAGAAATCTGTGGGACAATATCAAGCATTCCAACATATATGTAATTGGATTCCAGCAAGAGTGGAGAGAAAGAGGCAGAGAAATATTTGAAGAATTAATGACTCTAAACTTCTCCAAATTTTCTAAATTTACATAGCCAGTAAGCTCACCACAACACAAATTATACTGAATTACTTTATCATCAAACTGCTGAAAGTAAAAGGTAAAAAGAATAGCTTGATATTACAGTTACCTACAGAGGAACAACCATGTGATTAATAGATGACTTGTCAGAAACAAAGAAGGCCGGAAGACATCAGAATAACATATTCAGTGTCGAGAGACAAAAAGTGTCAGTCAGAGCTCTATATACCAAACTACCCTGCACAAATGAAAGAGAAATTTTCATATAAACAAAAACATGAGATTATTTATTGGTATAACATCTTCCCTAAAAGGAGTGCTAAAAGAAAGTTTTCAAGATGAAAGGAAATGACACCAAATGGTAAAGTAGATCTATATGAAGGAGAAAAAGTACCCTGAATGGTAAAGGCGGGTGAGAAAATAAAAGGATATATATATTTTTCATAATTACGTTAAAAGATAAATGATTGATTAAAGCAAAAATTATAGGGGGCAAATAAAATTATTTTTTGCATGGTTCGTTTATTTTATCGAAGTAATTCACTGGGGATTGAAGGGGAAAGGAAAAAGAAATGAAGAATTTCTAGAAAATAAAATTCATAGAAACCAGCTTATCAGTGCCTGTGGAATAGATACATCTACAATAAGCAGTAAGAGAAAATTTCATAGCATCAGATACCAAAATCAACGAAAAATAAAATATATTAAACATATAACCCCAAAGCCAGAAAATGAATGACAGTTAAACAAAGTAGATGGAAGAAATTTTAAATGATAAAAGCAGAAATTTATAACAAAACAAAAAATATATTAGGTCTAGTAATAAAACACAAAGCTAATTGTTTAGAAAATCAAGAAAATTGGTAATCCACTTGCATTTGCTAATCTATCAATAAATGGTAAGGAGGTTAGAGAGAGAGAAAAAAAGAAAGAGATAAGGGAGAAGACTCTTATTTCCTGGTAGAAGGACTGAGGGATATCCATTAGTGTAAACACTCCTAACCTCTGCCCCATGGAGAGGAACCACTTGCCTGATTAGTGACTTTGGAGAGAGTCAGAACTCATTTGACACCACTGGAGATGGCTACATGCTAATTATTACTATGAAATTTAATAATCAGAGGAAGAGCATCAAACAATTACCTTGCCTTTCTGGTTTAAGGTGTATTTCAGAAGTTAACACGTAGCTTTCATGGATAAAGGAAAGTTCTTCTACACAGAATAATTTCCACAAATAAATACAAACCAAAGGATAAAATTAGAAAGTCATCATTTTACAAACCCGGTGAAATGGCTGATTCAGACAGTAGTAATCAGTCTTTGCACAGGTGGCATTCAAACTGTGTTCCACTGTGAGCATCACCTCAGAATTTCTCAGAAATGACAAATGTTGGTCCCTAGTCCAAACCTACTAATCAGAAACTCTGGGGGTGGGGTCCAGAAATCCTATTATAACAAGCTCTTCAGTTAATCCTGATGGACAGTAACGTTGAGAACTGCTTTATGCCACGCTGGCTCACCTGATTTCATTCTTCAGAGAATTCAAGGAGGATTTGGGCTAATCCAAGGACATCCAAGTTTCCTCTCCAAATCCTTGATTTTATTGCTTTCTGATTTTGGCCAGGGTGCAGGTTCAGAGGTGATAGAAACTTTGTATTTTGGAGGTTCAATAATGCTATTATGTCTCTTCTTCTGTTGGCTCTGACCCTTCAGGTAAGATTGTATCTCAAAAACAAGCTCAGAAAGGTGAGAGAGGTCTTTTCAATTCAAATGTACTACTTGGACTATTAAATAGTCATTTTGATTTCTGAAGCTTCCCTAAGGAACTGGGGCAAATTGAGTTAATCAAATTTTCTAGACTGCTTTGATTCCCCTACAGCCATACAGACCTGGCTCCTGTCATTTTGAATTTCTGAGCTTTTATTTTTGTCAAGAAAATGGATAATATATTCATGTGCTTAAAAGCAGCTTGCAATCCTCTTAGCAAAATGTCCTATATGTGACAGAAATTTTGCACCAACAATCCGTGCATTGCTTTGAGGTTTTTATTTGGCTGTTACGGTGTGTACAGGTATTCTGAATTTGTACACACTCCTGGAGGGCTGAGGCTGAATTCTGTGGTGTTCCCTTTGTAGCAAGCCAAATGCTGTATGCCTTCATGTATTAAATTAGTACGTTTTGATGATCAAGCTGCTATGAAGAAAATACTATTCCTCTTTCGAAATATACTTTGTTGAGATGTGTGTTTCACTGGTAGTCCTTTAGGTTGAATGTCCTTGAGTTAGTAAAATCTTCAAAAGACCTGCACCCTGAATTTCTCCATCCTTATAAGATAAAGCACACTAATACAATAGCATTTCTTCTCAGCCCTCCCCAAATGCTTGGCAGAAATTCCTGCACACGACCCCAGTATTTCTCCTAGGTACTTCTGTGAGTCCCCAACTGGTGTTTCACTTGTGAGTGATTAACCTTGTTCTCTTCTGTGTCCTGTGAGGTCTGCCATTTATTTGCCTCTTATGTCCTACTCTAGCTTCCTGTGGTGACGTCTCCCAGTAGAGCCCATCCCAAGGCAGCAGCTAAGTGAAAAGGATGGAAGGTATCAAAATAGCTGCTGCTAATCTCTGCTCTTCACACGCACCCTGCCAAGGAGCCTTGCTGACCATGATAAGGGTGGCATTTCCCATTGCTGCCCAGTGCTGCCAGTGCTTGATACTTGCACCGTATCATGATTACTTTATCGAATTAGCTTTTTGTAGTTTTTACTGGATCTTCCACTGTAGCCCAATTGCCCTTAGAAGCTGGCATGGGACCTAAGTGACAAATTCAATATTCATGGTCTTACCTCCCTTCTATTCTGACTAGTTGCCTTAGATCCAAACTCATATACTACTCAGATCTCATGCTTTGGGTTGCAATTCTCAGACCCACTTCACCAGTCCTCTAGATGTGTCCAAATGTGCCTGAATGCTAGGATAAACCCAGCTTGAGGGCAACATATTTTTATCCCTGCTTTAGACAAAATTGGCGGGTAATATGATGCATCTAAATTAAAGAACCATATTCGGTCTGACTCTTTGGAATCCATCTGAGAAAACACTAATAAATAAAAAGAAATGCAATCGAGGAGGGGAGCAGTGAAGTGCCATAATCTCTAGAAACATGACTTAACTTATTTGTGCATTCAACAAGTATTTATTAAGCGCCTACAATGTTCTAGACCATTGCAGGGATTGCAAGTAGATTCCACCTTGTGCGCCAGCTCTGATCAATTGGCGGTTGCTGCCTGGAGCAGGCTGCATCTACATGTGGGCTCAGCAGGGAAGTGTCATGAGTGATTAGTGGTGTCAGCTAGGGATGAAGGAATAGCAGTAGCGGCAACAGACATGCCAGGTATTTGCAGTCCCTTTTCCAGTCCCTGGAGATACAGCAATAAATAAGACACATGCATATTTGTAAGTAGCCAAAATGCCCTGGCAACTGAATTCACAGGATTTTCATATTATTTTTGCTTGTATTCCTTTTCCAAGAGATGTCCTCAGTTATTCAAGCCAGCTCTGTGCATCTTGGCATGCACCTTTGTTTGTCTTCTACTGATTCCACATTTTCATCCAGATCTACAGCCTCTGCAGCCTGTCATACAGCCTCACTCCTGGTGGTTAATGCACAAGACTAGTTCATCTCCTGCCCAGAGGAATTGGAAATGACATTACAAAGAAAAATGGCCCCCCACAACTCAAGAAACGTCTGTCCTGGAACTGTCTCAAAAAGTTCAGCTCCCTGCGGTATGATACAATTTGACATCCTCATTAAAGTAACCACAAGGAGAGTCAAAGAGGGAATGAAAGGAAGAGCTTCATATTTCAAACAGGAAAGGAAAATCTTTTCATTGACTTGCATGCAGATGAAAGAGACCTCAGAGCCCAAAGCTAATTACCTACAGCATTAATTCAGGATGTGAGAGACAAAGGATGCACCTTTGTCAAAATGCCCCAAGACAGTCAATTGAAACTGATGAGCAAAGGCAAAGCTGGTGGGGAGGGCTGGGGAGTGTGTGCAGGGAGTTGTGATTCACCATGTCTTGTCTCCTTTCCCAGAGAAATTGCCACCATGTGAGTTCTATAAAAATAGATTACTCGTTTGAAGCCAGATGCATCCTTTATTGAACCTGGCTCTTCCTTATTAAATATAGTGATTAGAACCAGAAATAAGGAAATAATACTCAGAATGATCCATCATTATCCTTATACACTTCACGGCTAAGGAGGTAAAACTTTTTTATTCAATAGGTATTGAGATAATCACATATAAAACCGAAGGGTCTCTTCAATTTCCTGTTACGATGAATGGATAAATACAATGTTCATTTAAAAGCAAGGCTCTCCTTCACCTCCAATCAAAGTAATTAAAGCATCTGGATTACTTTCCTTTTGACTCTTAATAAGGGGAAAAAAAATCATCCTGGTTTTGCAGATGGCAAAGTTCCATATCATGCTTGATCTGCTTTATAAGAAAAAAAAGTCTTTACTAATGAGTATGTGCTGTCTGTGTTATGTCATCACACTGTTTCTTCCATGAAAATTTACTGTTTTGTTTTTCTAGCTTCCCTTTCCTTTTTTCCTGGGACAGCACCACCACTGTCCCTTTTCTTGGAGCTGTCCTTTCTCCCTGCTTCCGACCTTGCGATTTTCAGTAGGAATGCCCTATTCAGTCATGATACTGCCCCACCCTCATCTCCAGCATAGCTTCAGGGGCAGCACTGGACCCAGGATGGGTCAGAGTTCCTTCCCTGATATATATAGATATATTTCATGTTCTTTCCTCTAATGCTTTATTTTTTTTTTAACATCTTAATTGGAGTAGAATTGCTTTACAATGGTGTGTTAGTTTCTGCTGTATAACAAAGTGAATCAGCTATATGTATACATGTATCCCCATATCCCCTCCCTCTTGCATCTCCCTCCCACCCTCCCTATCCCACCCCTCTAGGTGATCACAAAGCACCAAGCTCATTTCCCTGTGCTATGTGGCTGCTTCCCACTAGCTATCTATTTTACATTTGGCAGTGTATATATGTCCATGACACTCTCTCACTTCATCCCAGCTTACCCTTCCCCCTCCCCGTGTCCTCAAGTCCATTCTCTACGTCTGCGTCTTTATGCCTGTCCTGCCTCTAGGTTCATCAGTACCATTTTTTTTTTTTAGATTCCATATATATGTGTTAGCATATGGTATTTGTTTTTCTCTTTCTGACTTACTTCACTCTGTATGACAGACTCTAGGTCCATCCACCTCACTACAAATAACTCAATTACATTTCTTTTTATGGCTGAGTAATATTCCATTGTATATATGTGCCACATCTTCTTTATCCATTCAACGGTCAATAGACACTTAGGTTGCTTCCATGTCCTGGCTACTGTAAATAGAGCTGCAGTGAACATTGTGGTATGTGACTCTTTTTGAATTATGGTTTTCTCTGGGTATATGCCCAGTAGTGGGATTGCTGCGTCATATGGTAGTTCTATTTTTAGATTTTTAAGGAACCTCCATACTGTTCTCCATAGTGGCTGTATCAGTTTACATTCCCACCAGCAGTGCAAGAGGTTCCTTTTCTCCACACCCTCTCCAGCATTTATTGTTTGTAGATTTTTTGATGATGGCCATTCTGACTGGTGTGAGTTTTGATTTGCATTTCTCTAATGATTAGTGATGTTGAGCATCCTTTCATGAGTTTGTTGGCAGTCTGTATATCTTCTTTGGAGAAATGTCTTTGTAGGTCTTCTGCCCATTTTTGGATTGGGTTGTTTCCTTTTTTGATACTGAGCTGCATGAGCTTCTTGTATATTTTGGAGATTAATCCTTTGTCAGTTGCTTCATTTGCAAATATTTCTCCCATTCTGAGGGTTGTCTTTTCGTCTTGCTTATGGTTTCCTTTGCTGTGCAAAAGCTTTTAAGTTTCATTAGGTCCCAACTGTTTATTTTTGTTTTTATTTCCATTTCTCTAGGAGGTGGGTCAAAAAGGGTCTTGCTGTGATTTATGTCATGGAGTGTTCTGCCTATGTTTTCCTCTAAGAGTTTTATAGTGTCTGGCCTTACATTTAGGTCTTTAATCCATTTTGAGTTTATTTTTGTATATGGTGTTAGGAAGTGTTCTAATTTCATTCTTTTACATGTAGCTGTCCAGTTTTCCCAGCAGCACTTATTGAAGAGGCTGTCTTTTCTCCATTGTATATTCTTGCCTCCTTTATCAAAGATCAGGTAACCATATGTACATGGGTTTATCTCTGGGCTTTCTATCCTGTTCCATTGATCTATATTTCTGTTTTTGTGCCAGTACCATATTATCTTGATTACTGTAGCTTTGTAGTAGAGTCTGAAGTCAGGGAGCCTGATTCCTCCAGCTCTGTTTTTCTTTCTCAAGATTGCTTTGGCTCTTCGGGGTCTTTTGTGTTTCCATACAAATTGTGAAACTTTATGTTCCAGTTCTGTGAAAAATGCCATTGGTAGTTTGATAGGGATTGCACTGAATCTGTACATTGCTTTGGGTAGTATAGTCATTTTCACAGAGAAAGATGTAGGTTATCTCCTTATTGGGTGGAGTTCTTGGCAGGTGTGTTTCCTGCCGGGTGACAAGCCAAAGCAAGGGCAGCTAACGTACAGAAAGAGAAGAACGAGAAAGCTTGACATGAAAGGCAGACAGTCTTGACTGAATCCCACTTTGTGTAGAAGCCTAGCAGTATCCATTCCTGCAGCCTGAATACTAAATACTTGTATGAGATGCTCCAGTACTTTCCCTGTTAATTCTTCATTTTGATTAAGTGAATTCAATTTGAGTTTTAGTAGCAAAGAGCTCAAACTATTGAACTTCCTACTAAGCATGGTAACAATTCACCTGGTGTCAGTAATACTCTGTAGTTGGGACTATTTCATATAAACAGTGGGTAGAATTTGGTCATTAGGAAGACTCTTAGGAATGGTGAGGATTTGGGGACGTTCTCAGGGATAGCTGGGAATGGGCAGGGAAACTAGGGCAAATTGTTCTCCAAGCACAGAATGACGATTGGCATTCAGATGACTGAAGCCCAGGCCCTGCCCATTTCAGGATTGGTAGGGAACCCCTAGCCCAGGATTGACACAAGCGAGAAGTCAGCCTATTCATCTCCTGCCTCCTATCCCTCCCCAGTAGCTTGTTCTCCGTACCTTCCTCTGCATTTGTCATCACTTATCAGATATGACCTCCAGATTCCTCCTCAGCATCTCCTTTGATCAAACTTTACTTTTCCCTGACTTTCAGCTTCAGGGGTGTATTCCCCTCAGTTTTCATGTCCATGACACCCATCCACAGCCAACAGACCTTTGTTCTAGAACTGCACTCATCATTATTGTGGCCACTAGCGACATGGGTCTATTTAAATGTACGTTTTTATTAATTAAAAAAAATTTTAATTAAAAATAATCTACTCAGCTAGATTGCAAGTACTCAATAGCCACGTGTGCCTAGTAGCTCTTGTATCAGATATTTTCATCATGGCAGAAAATTCTGTTAGACAGCCCTGTCCTATCAGGTAGCCCTTGTTTGACTAGACCACCCTTGGTTGCTCTCTAAGCAGCTACTGAGAGAAGATGCAGGGTAGAATAATGAAACAGAACAGCCAGACATTCCTATGTCTTCCCTAGGGAGAGCAAATACAAGTGCTTCCATGCCTTACCTGTCAGCCCTTGGCAGACATCACTAGTTAATCACAGCATTATTTCCCGCTGAACCAAGACTTGGCTTTTGCAATCCTTTTGAGCACTGTGCTCCTGGAAGCTTCTAACAAGTGATCAGGGTGGGTATTTGAGATAAACCATTTGGAATCTGATTCTAGTCATTAGCTAGAGCTAAAGAAGAAATGAAGGTCCAGCAAAGCAAACGAGTAATAGAACCCAGGCTAGCATTTACGTCTTCTGATTCAAAGCAGTGAAGCATGTGGTAGGCAAGTAAGTTCTAGGTTTGAATTGCTGGGGTTCACATCTCTGTTCTGTCTTTTAATTTCTGTGTGGCCTTGAACTTCCTGCTTTTGAGCTCCGGTTTTCTCCTTTACGAACTGGGAATTTTAGCAACAGTACTTTCCTTATGGGATTGTTTTGGGGAGTTAATATGATAATTAGTGTAAGGTGCCTGGCATATAAGAAGTACTGAATAAATGAGAGTTACTATCATGACCTGTGTGGCATTTGGAGCCTCAGTTATTGTTGCCATCCATATAGAAGAGGAAGCAGAAAAGCAGAGAGATTAGACCACATGTCAAGGTCACACAGCTGCTGCAGAGTAAGCTTCTTACCTATTTTTATTCCAAGTCTAGCGCTCTGTTTACTAAAAGCTGCTCTCAAAATAATTGCTGCCTCTTTAGATACTCTAAATTGTTTTCACCCTTCCAGTGCAGGGTACTAAAAAATTCATGTATTTGTGTACTTCCATAGCCCTTTGTCGCAGCTGACAAAGATCCTGACAGATAAATTGGTTGTGAACCTGTCTTGTTGAGACCTTCTTGCCTGATTAAACTTTTCCCACAATTTGCCCATTAGCTGGTTAGAAATGCACATTAAGGTCTAGGTCACACTCAACTTTCTCCATTGCTTCCTGGGTCCGTGAAAGTTGGGACTTACTAGGTAGAACCAATAAACTGCTGGCATTTGATAGTTCTGGCTTTACAAAAATTGCATTTTCTGACCTAATAATTATTATTTTTATCTTACAAATAAGGAAAACAGGCACAGAAAATGTCAGTATTTTGACCAAAGACAAACAGCTAATAGGTAATGGAACTGGGATTCAAATCTAAATCGGCCTAACTAGGTTAACCATGGTGAGCTGCCATGTGTGACCTGGAGCCTGGGCGCCCTATGACCGAAACCTTAAGGTTGTTGTTGGGGGGAGGGTGGAGTGGCCGGTCTCAGCAGAAGAATATCATTGATTCTTTGATGTCCACCCGCTGTGGTTGCAAAAGGAATTCAGACCTCATGCCTGACAGCCTGTTAGTTGAAAACATCATGTTAATAAAACTATACTTTAAGCCACTTGTTCATTACCTGCCAGAGAAGCCTAAAACTTTCCCAATTTGGAGTTTGTTATTTAAGCAGTATTTTGCTTCCTTCTGCATTTCCCTGAAAACCTTAATCCAGTCTTTATATTCTTACTGGAATTTCCTTTTGACTTTCCTGCTTAGTGGCAAGTAGTACCTACTGCTCTTCAGGAGGAAGGCTGTTTGCCCCCTGAGATGAATGGTTGATTTATCTTTTGAAAAATGAAACTTTCTCTAAGGTAGTTTGTGAATATGAGTGCTTTTTAAAACTGAACATCAGCAATTATCTTTCTTTGTCCAGAAAGATAAAGTAGATAGTCTGTCCTGTAATTGTATAGCCTTACCTAGCTGAATGACTTTCCTAGAGAAAGGAGACATTCACCGTGCTCCAAAAGAGTGGTTTTTATAGGAAATGAAAGTATCATCCCTCAGGCAGTTGCCAACCTAAAGGTAGTTCTTTCTGACCTGGGCTGTGTCAACATGGTAACACAGCTTATTTAAATTTTTTTAATGAGCAAGTGAATCGATTATTTTATATGATATCAAACACCTGGATTAGCTGATTTTTTTTTTTTCTCAGAAACATGTCTATTTCTTAAACTCAATTTACAGATTCTTGCATTTTTCAGGCAGGGCCCACCCCTCTTTGTATGTTTTACCTAAACAAACAGCAAACTTGTTTCAATACAGAATGTAGAGGAGACAGGAATGTCCTGAAAGGACCAAGTGGGGTTTGTAAATGTGAGTCAGCTGTTAGTAAGTTGCAGCTGTAGGTCATGTTACACTATTGGAAGCTGTGATATACATACAATGACCGCATTGGGAAAGAGGAAAGCAATTCTTAAATCAGTTGCAGTTATCTCTCAGTAGTTCATTTATCTTTGCCCACATCACTGCTCTAGGTGTTGTTTTTTTGTTGAGGCAGGGTATAAGGGTTTTTTTGTTTTTTTTTTTGCAGTACACAGGCCTCTCACTGTCGTGGCCTCTCCCGCTGCGGAGCGCAGGCTCCGGTGCGGAGGCTCAGCGGCCATGGCTCACGGGCCCAGCCGCTCCGTGGCATGTGGGATCTTCCCGGACCGGGGCACAAACCCGCGTCCCCTGCGTCGGCAGCCGGACTCTCAACCACTGCGCCACCAGGGAAGCCCCAGGATGTAAGTTTTATGTATATGTAAAAATCTATTTTCTGCCTGGGAAATTCCGTTTTTCTCCGGCTGGTGGTGAAGACTCCAGGGCCTTCTATGCGGCTCTAGGCCGACAGCCGTACTGTTGTCTTCAGAATCACTTAAGGACCGATTTTCTCTGGCATAGAGTGTGTGTAGATGAGACCTGTATCTCCCACGTGTCATGTGCTTCTGTATAGCTGGATCTGTCCCCGTTTACTGCCCCAGAGCAAATGGAGACTATTAATATTTTAATGAATTACCTTAAGGGCACCATGAAGGAAAAAAAAACAGTAAGAGCACCAGCTTCCCTCAGGGACTGAAACCAGGAGCACTTCCTCCATTGCCAGGCCTGCTCCCTGAAATGTTTTCCTTGTTAAATCTCAGCACTGTCATCTTTGGCTGTTTTGACATTTATGTGCTCAAAGTAACAGAGACATTCTTGGCTTTGTTTCTTTCAGTTTTAAAGTTCTCTAGTTCACTGTTGGGGAAAATGATTTCTAGTCAATGTTTGCAGCACATTTAGAATCATTTGAGAGAAGGAGGAAAAAGCATATTCAGCCCATGATAAGCTAAAATCATTTCTCATTTCCCAGTGAAATAAAAGCTGGTTACAAATGTGATGTCAGTTTGACTTTGGTTGTGAAACAGCCTTCAACCTTGTATTCCGCTGAGCACCGGTCAAGATGATCTCTTCTCAAAAGATCACAAAAAGACAAAGGAACAGAAATAACATTGTGGTTTTCTATTTAGATTTTGATGGTACTTGGGGACAGTTTGAAGTCTGCCTTCCTGGTTCGGTTTTGCCTTTGCTGGGTTTTCAGCACTTGGAATCCATTTCTTCTAAAGGCACTTTGGAAAGTGTAAGGGAACCACTAGATGGCAGAAGCGCACTGCCTAAAATCGGAAGAGCCGTTGAAGTAGCATCCCTCTGATGCTGGCGGCGAGGGGGTGGGGAAGAAGATGCCCTGGTGATTGACTGATCCACTGACCCCGGTCTCCCCCTCCTCTCCTCCAACTCTCATTGCAGTCCTGGTGCTGTTCTCCTATAGCTTCTCAAGCGCACTGCCGGGATGGGTGGCTTTGCGGCTGTCCTTTGGATTCCAGCAAGCAGATCTGTTAGATGACTGCTGCTTAGTTTAAGGTGGCCTAAAAGTCTTCTTAACTTTCCCCAGCATCCCCAGCAGTGTGGTTTTGGCGATTGTTTGAAGAAGGTCCTAAAGATGCCTGGGATTAGGATTCTTAGCTTCTACTGGGAGTAAGGCCATAGGTCGATAAGGCTACTTCTAATAAATAACTCCTGTTCTCTGCCACACATGCGGTTGTTCATTCATTTTTCTCTTTCCTTAAATGTGTATTTAATTCCTACCATGAGCTAAGCACTAAGGATACAACCTTAAGTAAGACGTATTCAGGCCACTAGTTCAGTTATGAGAGACAGGTGGGCAGTTAATAGACAATTAAGACAGGTGATGGTTGCTACAATAAGGGTGAATACAGAGCACGTTAGCATCACAGATGAAATTTCTATCGGGAGTGAAGACTAAAGGGAGACCTCAGGGATGACTGGGAGTGAACAAGGCGGAGCCAGGCAGAGTCAGGGCAGAAAAATCCCCGGCTGGAGTCTAAACTAGAGATAAGAAGACGCTAACCCAACTAAGATGGGAGAGAGTGCTGTCACTTGGGGGCTTAAGAAGCTGTCTGGCTGAAATTTAGAGTGGGACAATGACAATGGAAGAGTAAGGTAAGTGCGTACCAGATTAAGAAGGGTCTTGTATGCCATACCAAGGAGTTTAGCATCAGTGAGAAGCCATGAAAAGTTATACAAAAGGCAGTGTCTTTTTTTTTTTTTTTTGCGGTACGCGGGCCTCTCCCGTTGTGGAGCACAGGCCCTGGACGCGCAGGCTCAGCGGCCATGGCTCACGGGCCCAGCCGCTCCGCGGCACGAACCCGCGTCCCCTGCATCGGCAGGCGGACTCTCAACCACTGTGCCACCAGGGAAGCCCCAAGGCAGTGTCTTGATCATGTCTGCTCTTAGGCCATTCTGGTGGCATTTAGAGAATGGATTGGAAGGAGGCAAAGGGGAGCAAGTTAAGGTGGGCATTTCTGATAGTCACAACAAGATAGTGGCAAGGGATAGAGAGAAGCGAGTGAGTGGTAGAGTTATTAGGAGGGTAGAAAAGCTGTGTGCAGATTTACTATACATGTGGTGCAAGAGAGCGGTGGACTCAAGAATAATCCCTTACCCTTTCTCTGGGGTAACTTCAGAGACCGTGTTACCATTAATCAATTGTAGTACTGGGCATGAAGTTCATACTAAACCCCGACAATGTGCAAAGAACTAAATAGCGTGAAACTATAATTATTTAGTATTCATTGATCCATTCGTTTATTCAAACAACATTCATGGATCGTTTGGTTTACATAAGGCAATATGCCAGATCTTGTGTATAGTATCGGTATGAGCACAAGTGATGTGTTTCAATCTTCAAGAAGTTTAGAGAACAATTTTCCTTCTCACCGTATTTTTCCTGTTGTGTTTATTGCTTGTATTGTACATTTTGGATTTGGGCCACATACTGTCTTATTTTAAAAATCGTTATTATATAAGTCTCGTCGCTTTACCGAGACTAGAAGCTGCTGGGAGGCAGGTCAGCAACCAAAACCTTGGTGGTTTCACAGAAGGAAAAATTGAAAAGTTTTGTTGAATGAAATGAAATATAGCCCTGATTCCTAAAGTTACTTTGGACACACAGTTTGGAACACTCCTGCCATTAGTATTATCATGAAAAATATGTCATGAGAATGTTCGCCGAGCTCCTGTGTGTCAGCACTGGTGATACAAGGGTTAACAGAATAGGCACAGGCCTTCTCGGGAGCGTAGGATCTCGTGAGGACAACAGACCTTGAGAAAACACAGGGTAAATTATTTGCGTAATAACATGAATCTGTGTTAACTTACCGAGCTTTGTCTTCCTTGTGACAACACATTTGTGGAGGAAATGTGCAGTTACGCTTAGGAGACAGGGAAAAGCTGACTGGGTCCTGAAGACATGAATCCATTGCCTTGGTCATTATTACAGAGCTAGAGTTTGGCTGAACTCATGGTCAAACAAAATAAGCACCTAATGAGAAGAGACAGGGAGTCTCCTAGGTCCTTAGAAAGAGCCTCTGCACCAGAGGGGGCGAACACACTAGGCTTCGTCTCGTGTATCAATTCAAACTGGTTGGAAGTGGCTGCCTGGAGGGCCCTGTGGAGCAGGATCTAGTGGGAAAGAGGGATTGTTTTCAAATGAGCGGTTGCTCAGGAAGGGAGGGAGGGTGGTGACAGCTGGTACATATTGGTGCATCCTTCACTACACTATGGCTTAATCAATAATATTGACATATTTAGAGAAAGAAGTCATGGAGAAATTGAAATGTACCATCTAGAAACATGGGGATCAGAGAAGGCGCTTTGGGTAGGAACAGCAGCTCATTTCTGAATCTGGGAGACCCTGACAGTCAGGTCTCTGGGCAGGTGAAGGTTATCAATGGTCAATCATATTTGATTAGTCTTCATCATGGCATTGAGATCCTAGAGAATCTACTTTTCTTTGCTCAAATCCTGTGCTCAGGAGGGCCTTTGGATTCAACTGCCAAGCTCGCCAATACCAGGAAGGAAGACAGTTGATAAGAGGTTTAGGATCATTAGAAACAGCTAAAATCTGGTTTCTGGACTTGTAAGCCTGAGGATTTAGGCCCCTGGTTATAGTAAATTTATTCTAAGGTTGTGTTCTAAGGTTTGTTGGCCAACCCTCCCTGGCCACATGCCTTAGCTGAAAAGTGCCTTTCTTTTGACATTGATGAAACCCACATAAAGTTTTATCAGTTAGCCAAATCAGCTAATTTGTAAAACTTTACATAACCCATGTGCAGAAAACTGATAACAACAAAAAATTATTCAAGAAACTCGCAGTTCTATTTTGGACCAATATACTCTTTAAAAATAAACAAATGTGACAATTAAAACATATATAAATTTAAATTTGATGAGTTTTGGCAAGAAAGTCCTCTTTTCTTTTCACTGGCATCTTCCCCTGATCTACTTGCAAGTTCTGCAGAAATTTTTGTTTTTGAATGTGTTTAAATGCAAATTTTAAGTTTACCCACACATTCTGTTAATGATGTGACAGTTCTAATGTATTTTATTTCTGGCTTAAAAGATGAAGCAAAATGCAAATTTGAAGAACATTGAAGGAGTTTTCTTTCTGCCTTTTTAAATGCTTCCAGCAAGGAGGCTTCCTTCAAGTTGAAATACACAGGAAAAAAATGCCTAATAATAATTACTGCTTGGCCTTGACAGTTAGCATTGTATTTCTTGCAAATGAATATCTCAGGATCGAGTCACAGGAACTCTTTGCTACATAAAAGTGCATGTATACTAACTTCCTCCAAGGGAAAGAAAGACTTGAAAACATCGTAGACTCAGTAAAACACAGATGTTCCAATGGCTCAGCAATCTGTAAAGTTCATTTGGAGGTATTCCTAGAATAGGAAAAGAATAGGAAGAGGAAGACAGTTGAGAGGAGAAAGGCAGCTAGAGGCAGAAAAGAAAAAGAGTCATAAGCTGACCTACCGGGTGGTGATTGAGTTCGGCATTGTGGAATATTTGACAGGTGAAGATCTAAACTTTGAGCATCAGGCTAAGAGATTGAATCAAAGGGTTAATATTTTCAAAGCAGAAGCTAAGCTACTCACATAGAACATACTGTACCCCCTGTGACAGATTTGTTTAAGAGACACAATTTCCTCCCATCCCAATATATAAGCAATGAGACTTTACCACTTTTCCCATCAAGAGGTGAAGTCAAAGTCCTTCTCACATTGACTCTGGGCTTGGCCATGTAACATGTTTTGGCAAATGGGGCTCACACAAGGAGAACCTTGAGAAGCGTGCAATGTCACTGGCTCTCTGGAAACACTGCTTGAGACCTGGTATAGCCTATAGAGGATAAGAGGCTGTATTAGTTTCCTCTTGCTGCTGTAACAGATTACCACAAACTCAGTGATCTAAAAAAACCCCAGAAATCTATTGTCTTATAATTCTCAAGGTCAGAAATCTAAAATGCGTCAGCAGGGTTGAATTCCTCCTGGAGGCCCTAGAGGAGAATTCATCTCCTAGCCTTTTCCAGTTTCCAGAAGCCACCTGTATTCCTTGGCTGGTTACCCCTTCCTTGCGTCACTGTGACCACTGTATCTTTGTCACATCACCTTCTCTGATTCTGACTCTCCTGCCCCCTTCTTTTTTTTTTTTTTTTTTTTGCAGTATGCGGGCCTCTCCTGTTGCAGAGCACAGGCTCTGGACGTGCAGGCTCAGCGGCCATGGCTCACGGGCCCAGCCGCTCCACGGCATGTGGGATCTTCCCGGACCGGGGCACGAACCCGTGTCCCCTGCATTGGCAGGCTGACTCTCAACCACTGTGCCACCAGGGAAGCCCTCCTGCCCCCTTCTTAAAATAACTCTTGTGATTAAATTGGGCCCACGTGCATAATCCAGGATAATCTTCCCATCTCAAGATCTTTAACTTGATCACATCTGCAAAATCCCTTTGTCCTATAAGGTAACATATTCATATTCACAGGTTTTGAGGATTAGAACATAGATGCCTTTTGGGGACCATTATTCTGTCTACCACCAAGGTCAAGTACAGGAGAGCCACGGAGCCCCATCCCACAGCCAGCAGCAAGGTACCAGATGTGTGAGTGAGGCCATCTTGCCTCTTCTAGTCCAGTTCAGAAAGCAATCACGTCCATGATCTAGCAAAAGAATTACAAGGAATGATATGCCATTGATTTTTAATTCAAGGTTTTGGTTGGTGGGCTATACAACCTTCAAACCCTAAGTTGAATCATTTATTTTCACAGTAATTTAAATCAGCCTCCTGGAATCTAGACATTTTACATCTTTATTGGCAAGGGTGAGGTTATTTTTTTTAAGCTATTTATTTTTGGCTGCATCGGGTCTTCATTGCTGCACGTGGGCTTTCTCTAGTTGTGGCGAGTGGCAGCTACTCTTCGTTGTGGTGTGCAGGCTTCTCATTGCAGTGGCTTCTCTCGTTGCAGAGCACGGGCTCTAGGTGTGTGGGTTTCAGTAGTTGTGGCATGCAGGATCAGTAGTTGTGACTCACAGGCTCTAGAGCACAGGTTCAGTAGTTGTGGCGCACGGGCTTAGTTGTTCCGCGGCATGTGGGATCTTCCTGGACCAGGGCTCGAACCCATGTCCCCTGCATTGGCAGGCGGATTCTCAACCACTGTGCCACCAGGGAAGTCCTGAGGGTGAGGCTTTGAGGAGGGGAAATCGTTTCATGATTTCCACAAATAGCTACTCTCCTCATGGTATGAGGACTCATACCTCTCTTATATTGGACTACACCCATTATATTTTCCAACCTACCTCTGAATATCATCAGACATCAGAAATGGAGTGTTTTTTAAATTCAGCATCCTAATTGATTCCCTAATGAATATCTGATTGTTTCCTTCAGTCTTTTTCTCTTTTCTTGATATAGTTTGAAATGTCAAAAGGTGTTTATGGCCCTTATCAGTATCATTAGCAGTTGTTCCAATTTTCCAATTTCTGAAACCACAGATGCTTGAAAATATCCCCTTGTTCATCTCAACTCTTGGAGTCATAGAAATCTATACTACAGGCTCCTTGGTGTTCATTTCTGGACTACTCTGTTCCAATTAAATCATCTATCTGAAATTTGTTAAGCACTGACCTCCACTTTGGGCTCTATGGAGCCTCTTACAAATCAAGTTAAAAAGACAGAGCTACCACTCTCCCAAGAAGTTCCATACAATTTAATGCAACAGGCTCATTGGGGGAATGATAAAAGGTCTCTTTTGTCTTTCATTAACTCAAATGTGAAACACTTGATTTGCAACTCCAGTTGGATATTATTATTTTGCCTTCTAGGTCATCTCCTTTTTAGAACTTTATCCTGAATGTCAGTCCTGTTGTCTTGGAAACTAGGCAGAAATGAATTAATCACCTTAATTACACTTTGTAGGGTGTTAGGATGATAAACAAATAGAGGAGCACATGTTCCTTTTTCCAAAGTTGCTCTGATGGGTGTAGTGACTCATCAATTCTTCTATCTTTATATTGTATCTCCCAGCTTACCTGAGATTTCTCCCTCTGTGACCATGTGGCAGTTACAAGACATGTCTACAAATTCTTTAAAACTATTCACACCAAGAAGGGGGTTCCCTCTCCTTCCTTGTATCTAAGCAGGCCTTAGTAACACCCTTGTAATAGAAGCAGTTGAAGGAGGGTGCATTACTTTGGAGAAGTGATGTTGCGGAATTCTGAAAAGGCTTAGCACCTCCTGCCTGGATGACTCAGCACCTTTGCTCTGGGGGCAGCCAGGCCCCACGGGAGAGCATTTGAGATGAGCATGAGGACAGGCCATGTGCAGATCCTCTGGCCAGCAGCCCCAGCTAAGCCTCCAGAAGATCTCTGCACTGATACCCACGTGAGTGAGCCCTCTTGAAGGATGTGCCCAGCAGACCATCAGATGGCAGCTGCTCCAGCCTGTATTAGACTGCAGCTGTATGAGAGACTCCAAGTGCCATCTACTCAGATAAGCCTTGCCCAGGTTCTTGGCTGCAGCACCGTGAGCAAAAGAAAATGATTGTTGTCTTACGCTATTACTTTATTGTGCATCAGTGGTAACTACATTCATCTTAAAAAGCAAAGCTTGAATAGGTGTTCAGCTGTATCTAAATCAATTTCCCAGTCAGAGATGGCCTTGTGAGAAAACACTTAGCTCAAGTTTCAGGTTGGGGGGAACCTGTTCTCTGAAGGAGGCAGTTTATTGAGAAGAGGCACTGAAACTGGATATTAGGAATCTAGGGGTTTAGACCAAGCATTGCCACTAATTGCTGTGTGAGTCTGGTCAGATCATTCTCTCTCTAGAACCTACTTTCCCCATCTCTAAAATAAAAAAATCGAGACTAAATAATATGTAGGGTTTCTTCTACACGTTAAAATTTTATATTCTAATGACTTCTGAGAACATTGAGATAGTCAAATCAATAAAATGAATTGACTTGTAATATCTCCTAAAAGAATGCAGCTAGTTTCTCGGTGGAATGGTTCACCTATAAACCTGTGGGAAGTTCTGTCCAAAAGTATTGAAAAGCTTGACTCCAGGTTTAGAAAATAGTGATGTTATCTTCAAGATTTTTATTGAACTGAAAACAGTGAGATTTTCAGATGATAGTAATTAGAAAAAGCTTTCCTAATTCCACTGTCATTAACTCAAGAAAGGTGCTATGTGTTATTTGAAATTAGCTCCGTGTAACATTTGCTTAAATTATTTGTCATAACTAGCAGTCATTCGTTTTCTTACACATAAGATAGTTGAGGCCTCCTTTTTCCAGATTATTTCTATTTTCTTTGGAACATTATCTTCTTGTTAGGGATTGAGATAATGTGGTGTGAGCAGTGATTCATACCCCTACGCTCTAAGAATGTAAGAGCAAGTGACCTTTTAAATTTTTTATATTAAATGTTTCTATAATATTTATAACTATGTTATAACAAGTAGCCATTGTTTTTGTAATGAAAACAATAAAGACTTAAGTATATATTCTTCAGATAAGGAGAAAAAATAAAGATGATTTTTCATGGTTTTTATTCATCCTTAGTATTGCTTGCCACTTCACATTTAATAGAGTTTTTTGGTTTTCACCGAAGTAGATCGCCTAACATTATCTTACTGTCTGCAAAGATTAATCAAAGTTTGGTACAAAATGGCTGTTTGATTTAAGGATGTTGTGTCCTGTGATAAGAGAAATACTATATTGAGATGTCCACAAAATGGCTAAGGGAACACAGAAGAGGAGATAACTAATTTTGAGTGGAGGAATCAGGTAAGGCTTCTGAGGGGAGGTGACATATGAGTTGGGCTAGTCAATGGCAGAGCTAGGATTTTAACCCAGTTCTGTCCACTCCTCCCACCAAAAATAACACTCAGGATCTTCGCCCTGCCCTGTACTGCCTCCTCAGCCAGTTGCCCCACCAGATCTACTGTCTGAGCCTATCTGCAGGTTAGAACCAGCTTCATTCTTGTTGCCTTTATGACCGTGGCAGGTAGGATTACACTAATACTAATATTTTAACACTAACAGTAAAACTAATACCCAGCATTCATTAAGCACTCCCTATATGTTAGGTCCTTTATTAATAGGGAGAGCTAATAATTTATCACCAACCAGAGACATCTTTTTTTTTTAAAACAACTCTGTTGGGATATTGTTGACATACAATAAACTATATGTGTTTAAAGTATAGAATTTAATAAATTTTGACATATGTATTCACCCTTGAAGCAATTAACCACAATCAAAATAATGAACATTCTATTACCCCTGAAAGTTTCCTCATGCTTTTTTATAATCCCTACCTACCCCTCACCTCTGTCCCCAGGCAACCCCTCATCTGCTTTCTGTCACTGTGGCTTAGTTTTCATTTTCTAGAATTTTATATAGATGGAATTATGCAGGGTTCATTTTTTTTTGTCAGACTTTTGTTTATTCACTCTAAATTGTTGTGGGTACCAATAGTTTCTCCCTTTATGTTGCTGGATAGTATTCCATTGTATGAGTATGCCACGGTTAGTTCATCCATTCACCGTTGATGAGCATTTGAGTGGTTTTTAGTTCTTGATTATGGACAATAAGGCTACTATGGATATTCATGTTAAAAAGTCTTGGCTTTTTATAGGCAGAAAAGGCTAGACTCTTTTTAGCCCCCTGCATCCATCATTTCCATCTTTCTCTGGGTCTTAGCAGATGCCGTTTTCCATGCCTAGAACCCTCTTCTGTAAATGCCTCCCCAGCCCCACTGTCATGTGACATTCACCATTTCACTTTTCGTGTCTCTACATAAACCTCACGTCTTTCTAGAATCACTTCCCTATCTGTCATCAGTGAGTTGGGTACCACTGCCTATGTCCTCTCGTAGATATATTTTATATCTTCCCCCATTATAGAACTTATCACGGGCTATTGTAACTGCTTCTTTACATATCAAAGTTTCTCTAGAATTTAAATTGTCTGGCTAAATACATGTTAAATGATTGAATAAATAAATGAATGAATGAAGAGTAAAGAGTAGGATCAAAGATAAGCACGGAAGAGAATTAAGAAACTTCTATAATTAGATTGTGGTGATGGTTGCACAGCTCTATGAATATACCAAAAATCATTGTATTGTACAAATCAAGTGAGTGAATTACGGTATGTGAACTATATCTCAATAAAGCTGTTTATAAAAAGGGAATTGACAAATAGTAAGTTATCTTGATGGAAAATATATTAAGGAGTGACAAAAAATAAGGCTGGAAAGAATTCTTAACATTTCAGCATCAATTCTAAATGTTATGGAAGACTGAATCATCAAAATTCAACTTACCATTAGGTTCTTATCCCAATATTCTTTTCTAATTTGACTCATTTACTTATTTATTCATTTTTGCTAGCAAACTTCAATGTATGCTAAGATTAGTTTTCTAACGTGTTTTGTGTAATTTTTCTGCTGTGAGTAACAATCTAATCTAGAATGGATAGCATAATAAACTAGGAGCAAAGAGGAGTGCATTCCATTCTTGGAACCATCCCTCTCCAGGAGACCTGATGCAAATCAGAACCCCTATTCCCTGTGTCATGAAGAATAAGTGAGGATTTACCATGATGATAGAATTGAGACGTGCATTTGAGGCAGAGTATAATCTACAAAAAAAAAAAAAAAAGGCAGAAAGGCATTAATCATCAAGGTAATGATTGGAGGACTTGTCCTGTGGTGTGAATCTACAGGGTGAGGTGGGTAGGGGCAGGAGTATGACACTAGACAGGTGGGTTGTTGTAAAATCTCTTCGTCCTGGAAAGAGTTTTCGGTTTCATCCTATAGTCAGGGCAGAACCAACATTTTAAAAAAATTAGGCTCGTAAGAAGGAATGAAGGGACCAAATGGGTCATTGTGAGGATAAGTGCAATAATAGCTATGAAAGAATTTTGCACCCCTGGGAAGAGAATGCAATATAAATCAAAATCTCTTTTACTCACGTAATTTGACCATAGCATTGTTAGCCTCTCATTTGGATTCAAGCTTTCTTATGCCCATCTTTGTTCTCACTTACACCTTCTCTGAAAGTCTCTGCTTCCAAGATTAGTTTCAAATGTGTGCTCTCCTTAACTCGTCTCAGGGGATCTTTTTTTGTGTGTTCAGGATCAAGAAGTGAGGTGTACCTTGGGTGGTCTTTTGAGGACTATCTTTTATCACCTCAGAAATCCTACCCTGAATTGAAGCTTATCCAAAACGATCTGTCTTGGAGGGAACAGTGTTTTAACCACCCTGTTTTTTATCTATTTGAGACAGTTTGATTTTTATCCATAACTATTTCTTGATTCCAACACTTGTGGGAGATAATTTCATACCTGTCAATAGGCTATGTGTGAAACAGTGTATGTGTGTGAATTTATGTATGTGTGTGTGTTCGTATGGGTAGGCGGAGAACTGTATTCAGTTTTTATTGCTGCCTAACAAATGACCACAAACTTAGTAACTTCAAAGAACATCCATGTATTAGCTCACAGTTCTGAAGGTCAGAAGTCCAGGCAGACACAGCTGGTTTCTCTCCTTAGGATTTCATAAGACTGAGTTCAAAGTATTCAAATGGGCCAGGTTCTTATCTGAAGGCTCTGGGGAGGAATCCACTTCCAAATTCGTTGTTGGCAGAAATCAGAACAAGGACATTCTCTTACATAACCACAGTGTAATGATCAAAATCAGGAAATTTAGTGTTGATCAAAGTACTATTACATCATCCACAGTAATATTCAAATTATGTCATTTCTGCCAATAGATCTATTATAGCTATTTTCTTCTCCTTCAGGATCCTACCCAGAATTAGCCATTGCATGTAGTTGTCATGTCCTTCTAGTTTCCTTTAATCTGTAATATTTCCTCAGTCTTTATCTTTCTTGACACTGACATATTTTAGAGAACAGTTATTTTTATAGTATGTTTCTCAATTTGGATTTTTCTGATTATTTTTCTTCATTAACTTCAAATTAAGTATTTTTAGCAGGAATGGCAGACATGCAATGTGTTCTCCTCAATGCATCATATCAGAAGGCTTATGACGTCAGTTTGTCCCAGTTTGGTGATGTTTGCTTTGATCACTTGGTGACAGTGGTGTCTCCCATGCTTCTCCACTGCAGAATGTCTGTGTTCCTCTTTGTAAGTAATTTGTGGGGAATTATTTTGATCTATGTAAATATCTGTTCCTCATAACACAAATTTTAGCATCCAATGATGACTTTTTTTAACTCCTTCATTTTCTGTTTATTAGTCAGCATTCATAAATCAATAAGAGAAACTGATTTATTTATTTATATCAATATGGACTCATAGATTCTTATTTACTCAAATAAATTGTTAATAGCCTCATTTATATTGAGGCTCAGTTTCACCCAGATTTGGCCAGTGGAATCCTTTCAAGATCACTCGCATGTCCTGTTGATACATTCTCATCATCTTGGATTACTTCCTTATTTTTAGGTGTAGGAAAATGTTCCAGGCTTGTCTTGCACTTGAGCCCTGGAATCAACCTTTTCTCTAAGGAGAACTGTTGCTTTTTAGAGGAGAATGTAATTTAGAAACCAGTCACTGGTATGCTTATTACTTCTGGAATGTTATTACTTTTGTGACTTCTCAGTAGAGAAAAAGCTAGGATATAATACACAAATATACATATGTATTTCTTTGTTTCAACAAATACAAATATTAGTAGCTTTGCTTGTTTAATTCTAGAAAATGGGTGGGTTTTTATTTCCATATTACAGATGGGAGAAATAATCAGAGTTGGAACCACTGTTTTTTTCTTTTTAACTTAATTTTTTATACAGCAGGTTCTTATTAGTTATCTATTTTATACATATTAGTGTATATATGTCAATCCCAGTCTCCCAATTCATCCCACCACCACCACCCCACTTTCCCCTCTTGGTGTCCATACGTTTGTTCTCTACATCTGTGTCTATTTCTGCCTTGCAAACTGGTTCATTTGTACCATTTTTCTAGATTCCACATATATGCGTTAATGTACAATATTTGTTTTTCTCTTTCTGACTTACTTCACTCTGTATGACAGTCTCTAGGTCCATCAACGTCTCTACAAATGGCCCGATTTCGTTCCTTTTTATGGCTGAGTAATATTCCATTGTATATATGTACCACATCTTCTTTATCCATTCGTCTCTCGGTGGGCATTTAGGTTGCTTCCATGACCTGGCTATTGTAAATAGTGCTGCAGTGAACACTGGGATGCATGTGTCTTTTTGAATTATGGTTTTCTCAGGATATATGCCCAGTAGTGGGATTGCTGGGTCATATGGTAATTCTATTTTTAGTTTTTTAAGGAACCTCCATACTGTTCTCCATAGTGGCTGTGTCAATTTACATTCCCACCAACAGTGCAAGAGGGTTCCCTTTTCTCCACACCCTCTCCAGCATTTGTTGTTGGTAGATTTTCTGATGATGCCCATTCTGACTGGTGTGAGGTGATACCTCATTGTGGTTTAGATTTGCATTTCTCTAATGATTAGTGATGTTGAGCAGCTTTGCATGTGCTTCTTGGCCACCTGTATGTCTTCTTTGGAGAAATGTCTATTTAGGTCTTCTGCCCATTTTTTGACTGGATTATTTGTTTTTCTTAATATTGTGCTGTGTGAGCTGGAAGCACTATTTTTTTTTTCATGTTGAAGGAGTTTTATTCAGCAATCAGTACTAAATCTATTTTTTCATAAACACTAATTTTTAGAACAGTTTTAGGTTTACAGAGAAACTTGGATTTGAGAAGATAGTATAGAGAGTTCCCTTGCCCATTTCCCCTACTATTAACATCTTACATTACTCCAGTGCATGTTACAATTAATGAACCAATGTCTATACATCATTGCTAATCAAAATTCATAGTTTATTCAGCTTTCCTTAGCTTCACTTAATGTTCTTTTTATGTTTTAGGGTCCCATCCAAAATGCCATATTACATTTAATTGTCATGTCTTTTTAGGCTCTTCTTGACTGTGGTGATTTCTCAAACTTTCCTTATTTTTTTATGATCTTGACAGTTTTGAGGACTACTAGTCCAGTATTTCATAGGATGCTCCTCTATTAGCATTTGTCTATTTATCTTATGAATAGTCTGGGATTACATGTGTTTTTAGAGAATGACCTCAGAGGTCCATCTTCATCACATCATGTCAAGGGTACATATCAGCAATACAGTTTTTCACTGTCGACATTGACCTCAGTCACCTTGCAGAAAAAGTGTTCATCAGGTTTCTCCACAGTAAAGATATCTCACCCACCCCTTCTATACTGTACTCTTTGAAAGGAAATCACTACCCAAAGCCCACACTGCTTCCCCTTCTTCACGGTGGAGTAGCTACATAAATTATTTGGAATTGTTTCATGAGAGGTATGTCTCTTCTCCTTCATTTACTTACTTACTTATTATATAAGCATGGCCTCGTGGATATCTATTTTGCACTTTGAGTTATTATCCAATACTACTATATTTTGTTGCTCAGATTGTTCTAGCCTTGTTCACTGCGAGCTCCAGCAGTTGGCTCCTCTGTCCCTTTGACATACCCCTATCATTGTGGTTTTTGTTCGTCTTTGAGCACTTCTTATTTTCTGGCACCACCAGATGCTCCAAGCTCATTTTGTGTATTTCCTGCCCCAGCAGGCTTGTTTTGTAATGATATTTGTTAGTCATTTTGAAACTATATTCTGTGTAGGTGTAAGCAAATGAGTAATATTTGGTGGGTAATGGGAGCCAGGTTTCTCACTCTTGGGGAAGGGAGTTAGAAATATGGAAAGGAGGAAGAAAGGAAGGTACCTGTAGATTTGGACTGAAATTTAACATTTCAGTATAAACTCATTGTTTTAAATTTACAGATATCACTGGCAATACTCCTTGTCTCAAAGTCCGTTTTGTCTAATATTAAAATGGCCAGTCCAGCTTTCTGATGCTTACTGTTTACCTAATATCTCTTTTTCTGTCCTTTCACTTTTAAACCCTTTTTGTCTTTATATCCAAAGTGGATTTCTTGTAGCTGGAAATAGTTAGGTCTTATCTTTTCAGTGGAAAATCTCTGCTTTTTTTTTTTTTTGCATTACGCGGGCCTCTCACTGTTGTGGCCTCTCCTGTTGCGGAGCACAGGCTCCGGACGCACAGGCTCAGTGGTCATGGCTCACGGGCCCAGCCACTCTGCGACATGTGGGATCTTCCCGGACAGGGGCACAAACCTGTGTCCCCTGCATCGGCAGGCGGACTCTCAACCACTGCGCCACCAGGGAAGCCCCAAAAATCTCTGTTTTTTAACTGAAGTATTTAGTCCATTTATATTTTGTTTTATTACTGAATCCTCATGCAGTCTTTATTTCACCCCCACCCCCATTTCTTCACAGCTCTCTTTTATCAGGTATCCTACTCTATAAATTCCAGCCACTTTAGAAACTGGCAGTTCCAGTCTCTGCCTCCTTAGCTCAATGAAATCCCTACTTCACATGGGCTTCTTCTCCCTGTTCTGCAACAGGGAGAAAGTCTGGGTGATTGTGGCATAATGATGATACATATCTTATGGATTTCCCTTCTCACAAGGACTGCAATACTGTACTACTTGTTGTTCAACTCCTAAGAAAAAAAAAGCAATGGTATCACATATTTTCATCTACTTTATTTATTTTTAATTTTCTTATTTATAGCTATTTTTGTTGTGAGAGCAAGTCTAGTATAGTTACTCTGTCATGCCTAGAAGGAGAGATACCCAAAGACTTCCCTAAAGCACATCAGTAAAAATACCGTAGACCGTAATACAGTCAGTTATTCTGTAGCTTGTGTTTTCTTTTTAAAGTTTTTTTCCAGCTTTCTTGAGATATGGTTGACCAACACTGTATATGTTTAAGGTATATACATTGTGATGTTTTGATATACATATGCATTGTGAAATGATTTCCCCAATCAAGTTAATTAGATAGGTTGTGTTTTGTAGATAAATTGCAAATAGGTTTCCACTGCTGAATTCCCTGAATATCCTCAAATAAGGTTTCTAATCCTTTCAGATAACTAAAATTCTGGCCAAATGTTATAATTATATAGAAATTATAAAAGAACACAATGGCACTTTGTGCTTTCCAAGTTCTTTCACACACTTTTCTGTAAGGACTCTGTTGGTTACAAGTGACAGAAACCTAACTCAAAGTGAATTAAGCATAAAGGAGAATTTATTGGCTTATATAACTGACATCCCAGGGTATCTGGCTTTGGTTATACTACTGGGAATCTGTCCCTCTCCATTCCTCAGGTCCCGTTTCTCCTGTTGGCTTTTTGGCTGACAGTTTGACGCTAGCAGCTCCTGGCTTATATCCTGCCAGCTTGAGAGAGCTCCAGCCGAAGAGAGCTCCTCCTTCAGGCAACAAATAGTTATTTAGAGCCTGATACATATGGAATAGGGGATACGCGCAATGGTGAGCTAGATAATTAGTATTCTTGCCCTCAGAGAGTTTACATTCTGGTCACATGAGAGAATAAATAAGTGAACAAATAAAATCATTTGGTCTCTGGTCATTAATTTGAAAAAATAAGACAGGGTAATGTGGTAGAACGTAAATATGATGGCTATTTTTGTTTCACTGTCCAGGGATTCCTATCAGCTTAAGGGGCATCTGACTTAAGACATGAGTTATTATGAGAAAAAGGCAACCAGGTGATCTAGGGAAAGAATATTGCACGGAGAAAGAAGAGCAGGTACGCAGCTTCTAAAATGGAAATCGGTGTAGCCTGTTCTAGGTAGAGAGAAGTGAATGTAAAGAAACAGCAGATGATAAGATACATGAGATAGGTAGGAGTTAGATCACAGGGGCCATGGTAGGAGTTTAGATGTAATCCTGGTTACAGTGAAATGAGGACAGCTAAGAAATATAATGTGACCTTATAGAATGATCATTCTGGGGGCTATGTAGAAGATTTACCAACACTGAACCAAGATTGAGAGTGTTAGTCTGGCCTTGATGATGTGCCCATACCTAAATCAATCACTGTGGCCAGGGTGATGCAGTGCTTTGATTGGTCCATCTCAGGATGTCCTAACTCCTGAGGCCAGGTGGTGAGGTCAACTGCATCTGAACTACATGAACTTAAAAGTAGGGTTGCGGGTGGCCCTCTCACATTGAGGTGTTACTTCCAGAAGAAGGGTTAATGGGTAGATACAAATAACAAAACACCCGTCCACTCCATTTTCCAACTTAAGCAAAGAGTGGTTGCAGTTATTAGAAAAGTGCTGAAGCCCTGCTACGTTCTGGGAACTAGCGCTTCCCAGGTCAAAAGAGTTTTCCTCACCAGCTTCAGGGGTAGCATCTGAACTCTGGGCAGGAGTCTAAACTCTGAACAAGGTCATTCAGGTCCTAAAATAACATGTGAATGTAAAATATACCATTAAAAAGGTGAAGATATGTTTTCTAATATTTTATTTTTGTAAACTATGGCCAAAGATTCCAGTAGAGACCACATTTGGGGGGGAAAAAGCATGTTTGGCACTATGTTCTAACACCGTGAGTAGAAGATGAAATCTTTACATTTCTATAACAAATATTCTTTATGGAAAACTCGAGCATGCCTTAATCTCTAAGGATTCACTTCTTGAGTAACTTTGGGGAACTCAAATACAGTAACTCACTAGTATTCCCTGGTATTCATCTGAGAATTCTTGAAGGAAATAAACTGTGAAATAGTGGCACCACCAGTCAGGACACAATGTGTCCTCTGTAAACAGCCGTTCTCAAAGATTGGAGAAAAAATCGTTAATGCTTCACCCATCAGGGAAAAAGGGGGGGAAATGAAAGGAGATTCCAGAAATTTCAGATCATTGAATCTCATCTCATCATTTCAGTTCCCGGGAAAGTGATTGAGGGTTTAATTAAGTTTGGATAGTTGAATAAGTATAACCAGAAAGAGTTTCACTTGCAGAATTTCCATATAGCATTTGGATTTGTATAATAGAACCTGTCTTAAGGGAAAACCTCCTTCCTGGCTGGGAACTTTTTTTTTTTTTTTTAATTTATTTATTTTTGGCTGTGTTGGGTCTTCGTTTCTGCGCAAGGGCTTTCTCTAGTTGTGGCAAGCGGGGGCCACTCTTCATCGCGGTGTGCGGGCCTCTCACTGTCGTGGCCTCTCTTGTTGCGGAGCACAGGCTCCAGACGCGCAGGCTCAGTAGTTGCGGCTCACGGGCTTAGTTGCTCCACGGCATGTGGGATCCTCCCAGACCAGGGCTCGAACCCGTGTCCCTTGCATTAGCAGGCGGACTCTCAACCACTGCGCCACCAGGGAAGCCCCCTGGCTGGGAACTTTTATAAAATTAATCATAAAAATGTATGTAAGAATTTCTGGTTTCTTTTATGTGGTCTCTGCCGCTGTGGCTAAAGTTAGAGCATGGATATTTCTCAACACTTTTTTTTTCTTAATAAACAAACTGTTTGGGATGGCAGTGATTTGGGTTGTTACATTTGCTAAGCTCCTTGTCTGTTACAAGCTTGCATTATCTAATGGTCAAAACAGGTAGTTTATCAATTGTCCACACACATTTATTAAGTACAGATCCACGCAAAGCATTGTGTTAGAAACAAAAGCACGAAGAAATCTGCTCCCTGTCTTTAAGAAATTTGGTGACAAAATCAGTGCATGTACAGCATCCCGAGAGGAGAGAGTAGCGTGGGTGTTGGCAGTTATGTGGGTGTCATTGAGAAGCTGGGATATTATTTAGGCCTTAAAGAAATGAATAACCCTTCAATCTAAAGATAGAAGAAGTGTAGGTGACTGGTGCTGTGTCATCCTTGCTTTTTCTCCAGTTTCTACCTGCTCCTCCAGGATTACCTCTTTTATTGCTACAATTTCAAATACTCTTTATATGTTCTCTTTATATTCCTAACCCGGGCCTCTCTCTGGAGCAGATTCGCATTCTGCTTCCTAGTGTACATTGCTACCATAAAAGTTTTAATGGTACGGCCATTATGGAAAACAGGGTGGAGGTTATTCAAAAAATTAAAACTAGAACCACTGCGTGATCTAGCAATCCCTCTTCTGGGTAAATATCCATAGGAAATTAAATCAGTACTTCAAGGAGACATCGGTGCTCACATGTTCATTGCAGCATTTTTCACAATAGTCAAAATATGGAAGCAACCTAAGTGTCCATTGATAGATAAACGGATAAAGAAATTGTGGTAAATATTTTAAAAAGGAGATTTTGCCCTTTGCAACAACGTAGATGAACCTGGAGGACATTATGCTAAGTGAAATAAGCCAGAAACAGAAAGAAAAAAACTGTATAACCTCATATGTGGAATCTAAAATCTCATTTATGTGTGGAATCACAGAAGCAAGGAGTAGAATGTTGGTTACCAGGTGCGAGGAGGTAGGGGAAACGTGGAGATGTTGGTCAACGTGTGCAAAGTTGCAATTATATAGGATGAGTAAGTTCTAGAGATTTAATGTACAGCATGGTGACTCTGGTTAATAATATTGCATCGAATACTGGAAATTTGCTAAGAGAGTAGATCTCAGGTGCTCTCACCACGCACACACACACACACACACACACACACACACACACACACACAGAGTAACTGTGTGAGGAGATTTAATGTTAATTAGCTTGACTGTAGTAATCTTTCACTATGTATATGTATATGAAAACATGTTGTATGCCTGAAATATCAATGTATACAATTTTTATTTTAAAAGAGAAAAGAAAAGAATGAATGTGTCTTTTCTCTTAAAGTTGCTTTTTCCTTCTGTATTCCATATTTTGGTTGATGGCACTACCAGTCATTACCAATTTAAGCTAACAACATCAGAACCTCATTCTAGGTTCTTTATTCTTCCCATATTTCCTTAACGCATCACCTTCCAAATTTAGCAATTTGACTTCCATTTATTTCTGACTCCGTCCTTCCTTTGCATTTGGTATTTACTTGTATTGACACACTAATCACGTGGTGTTGCATATATGCATTTATGCGTGTGTGTGAGCTCTGGGTAGCAGAGTGGCTTCTTAGTCTTTGATTCCATTTCCAGTGACTAATGCCATACCAACGCCAAGCCCAGAGACATAACGCATGTGGGATGTATGCAAGAAATGTTTGTTGACGGAATTGTGTGTTAGATATCTATTATCTATTCATCAGTTATTTAATAATTCACCCAACACACATTTATGGAAGACTTGCTGTGTGATTGGGACTATGCCTACTTGATACTGAGAAGACAAAGGTGAAGGAGACACACCATCCTTGCTCTCTGGTAGCTCATAGAGGACAAGGAAGAACAAACACATAAATAAGTAATATTGAAAAATTAAAGTTAAGATAGACCCATTAATCTTAACCATCCACCATTTTCAGTCTCAATATATGTGTGTGTCATCTTATTATTTGATAGTGATGTTGCACATTTTGCAGTGATATTCTCTCTCTCTCTCTCTGGCATATTAGTTCAATGCATAATTAATTAAAATTTGGTAAACTCTTAAGTTGAATTATCACTAACAAAGTACTTGGGAGAATAAAACATTTCCTCTTAAAGAAGTGTGTTTCTAAGAAGAAGAATATGACCCCTTCTAGGAAAGCAAACACATCATGGGATCCTATGATTAAAGCCAGTCCTAATAGAAATAAAAATTCACCACAGCTATCCAGGCTTGAGCATAAATCAAGATACAGTGAACTTAGGGACTGTAGCCAAGAAGCTAGTGATAAAAATCTGAGAATATTGATTATTCCAGTTGAAAAATTGACTTAAGAAAATTAAACACCTTAAAAAGGCAAAAAAAAAAAAAGAAAAAGAAAGAAAAAGCAAACCTTTCGGTTTTCCCCCGAAATCATCTTATCTCAACCACTTTCTTTTAAGCTGATGGAGAAGAGGCTGTTTCAGGAAAGTGCTCATGTTTACCCCAAAAGTTTCACTTGTTGTCTGACTGCCACCAGATCCACGTTGAAGATTTTCGAGGTCAAGTAAGGTTCTAGTAGCTCTTTTGAAGTACACAAAAGGAAGGATGTTCTTCAGGTTGAACCAGCTTGCAGGTTATTATTAGCACTGAAAAATTGAAAAGGTTCACGATGAGCTTTCAAAATGGAATTAGTCTGCACAGCTACAAAAACCAAACATTTTTTATGTTTGGAGAGGAAGAAATGCTATCCAGTGTTTTTCAAAGACATGTACGTGGGCCTCTCCCCGTTGTGGCCTCTCCCGTTGCGGAGCACAGGCTCTGGACGCACAGGCTCAGCGGTCATGGCTCACGGGCCCAGCCGCTCCGCGGCATGTGGGATCTTCCCGGACCGGGGCACGAACCCGCGTCCCCTGCGTCGGCAGGCGGACTCTCAACCGCTGCACCACCAGGGAAGCCCAGTATTTCATTTTAGCACACCATTAAAGTGATCAAAAATCTCCTTTCTTCAAGCCCTACCACACTCAATCTCTGTAGACATTGCCTCTTACTTCATCCTAAAAGTTGAAGCCATCAAGTTTAATCTCCCTTAACTGTCCTACCTCCCTCCCCCAAACTTATCAATATCCACTTCTGTCTTTTAATCCTTTTCTTTCATTTCAGAGGCTGTGGGAAGGGAGCACCACATTGGGCACTGCTTTGACTATTTGTGTAGAGTCCAAAAAAAGCAATGGCTGAAACAAGTTAGGGCATTCTTTCCCCTCATATCACTAAGATTAGGAAGAGGCATTCTGGGGCTGGTACAGAAGCTCTGTAGTGGCAACAATGACCCAGGCTCCTTTGATCTTTCTGTTCATCCTCGCTTAACACTTGACTCCCTTCCAAAGAGCTGCCTCTCAATCAAGGAATGGTCACTGTAGCTCCAGCCATCATGTCCACATGCCTGGAAGTAGGAAAGAGGAAAGGGGGAGGGATGTCAGAAGGACATCTTACAGCTTAGATAGTCATCTTTTAAAGGACTTTTCCTAGAGCCAACAATTTCTGCTTCTATCTCATTGCTCACCATTCTGTCATAAGGGCAGTACTATCTCCAAGGAAAGACGAGATAATTCTTCTAAAGCTTGGCACATTGCTTCCTCCAAAAAACCAGGATTCTGTTAGAAAGGGAAAAGGTAACAGTGGATTTGAATAAGCAACTCAGTCACTGTCATGGTATCTTAAATCATTTCTTCTATCTTCAATTTTTTCCCTTGTTGAAATGCTACAAGAAGGGTAGTGAGGAAAAGGAGCTGAAGCTTGGGCATCAGACAGATGTTCAAACCCTCAGTTTATTGCTAATTAGCTCTCGGATCTTGTGCAAGTTATTTAATATTCCCAAGCCTTAGTGTATCTATAAACTGGAGATAAAAATACCTATTGTGAACCCCTGTTCGGGGAACTAAGTAAGTGTAAAGAACTGCTATAGTGCCTGGAACACAGTAAGTGATCAATCATTTATAGATATATAGATACCATGAAACAATGCTTTGATCTTCTTTGAAACAACTATGGCTTCTTATTGTCCCTGTAGGTACCCTTTTGTTTTTTTCTGTCTATCAAATAAGTATTGAAATACCAGATTTTGTTCTTGGCTTCCTGATACCCCTCATTCTGTGTTTCTCATCCATTTATCTTGGTTTGAATTGCACTCAAATGCTGATTATTCTCAGCTTACCCAGACCCCTTCTGCAGCTTCTGACTCACCCCTGGCTATTCTCAAAGTATCTGTAATTGGTTGAATAGTAGTCCCCTAAAAGATATGCCCACCCAGAAACTCAGAATGTGACCTTATTTGGACTAAGGGCCTTTCCAGATGTAATTAAGGTAAGAATCTTGAGATGATATCATCCTGGATTAGGGTGGGTACTAAATTCAATAAGTGTCCTTACAATAAACAGAAAAGAAGAAGACACACAGAGACATAGGAGAGAAAGCCACGTGAAGACGGAGGCACAGATTGGAGTTATGTGTCTACAAGCCAAGAACCACCAAGAGTTATTGGCAGCCACCAGAAGCTACGAAGGAGACATAGAACACTTTCTCCCTGAGAGCCTCCCAAAAGAATTAACCCTACCAACACCTTTATTTTGGATTTCCAGACTCCCAACTTTGAGAAAATAAATTTCTCTTGCTTTAAGCCCCCCAATTTTTAGTAATTTGTTGTGGCAGCCCTAGGAAACGATTCGTGTCCCAAACTGAACTCCTTGACCTCTCTGAATGTTCCTCTGCCCATATTTTCTAACTTACAGCACCACTCTTCACACAGTCCAGCTTGTCATCTTCACCTTCACCCCACCATCTCCCTCCTCATCTAACCAATTACCAAGCCTCGTATCTGACAAATTCTAGTAACTGGCCTTCATTCTCCACATTCATTTGCCACTTTTTTGGGTTTGAGCTACTGTCATCTCTTATCTGGAGTCATACAAGCCTCCCAGTGTGTCTTCCTGCCCCTTAGATTATCCCGTTGAAAGAGATCCGGCCAAAGTGCGGAACTGATCATGAGCCTGACGTGCTCCGAACTCTGTGATGGTGCCTGAGTCTCTGTAGGTGAAGCCCAAGAACCGGGCTGGTGACGACTGCTCTTTCCCTCTTGCCTGTGTGCCTTCGTCCACACCATCTGCACTGTTGGTATACAGCTCTGCTCACCAGCTTGTATCTATGTTGCCAACCAATGCCACTTATTATCTGCTACCATTCCATGTGTGCACCACTCTAAGAAGCCTTCTTGATTCCTGTCCCAAGTTGGTGCCTTCTCTGAGCTCCTTTAACACCCTGAATGTTTACCATGAGCTGTTAAATTTTGCACATTGTATAAAATTTAAGCAAATTCATTATGGTGGAAATTAAAAGAAAGAGTCTAACTCCCCTACCGGTTTGATCTCCTTGAAGGCAAAGGCTGCTCTCCTTCACCTCTCCAGAAACCTGCACACTGCAGGTTTATCCTCAGTAAATGGTAGACACGTTTATCCTCAGTAAATGGTTGTTGAAGGACTGAAGAGCTTAAATATTTCTCCTGTGAAACTACCAATTCCCTTTACATTGTTTTACCATCATTGGTAATCGTGTTCAATTAGTAACCTTGAAGTGATCTTAAATTCTTTTTCTTATTGGCCACTGCAGTCAATTCACCCAAGTCCCTCTTTTCTTCCTTAATCACACAGGGTCTCTGCAGAGACCTAAAGGGACAGTGGTTAAATGTACAGGCTCCAGAGTCAGTGGGTTTGGGGTCAAATCCTGGCTTTGCCACTTTCTAATTATGTGACTGTGGCCGTGTTATTTAATCTCCCTGAGCTTTATCTGTGCATCTATAGAATGGAAATGATCAGAGCACCTGAATCATAGGGTCACTACCCTTTACTGGTCACTAAAAAAAATGTATGAGATAAAGGTAGAGAATATACCAGATGAACTGAGAATCACACTGGTCTCCTGACTTCAGTTCTCTAAGTTCAGCAAGGCTGTCACATAGACATGGGCTTTGAGCTAAATGTTAGATTTTATGGGTTATTGTTTTCCAATAGTGCATAGGTGACTACTACATGCGACATCTCTTCTTCTATATGGTCTTCTAGCCTTCTTGAGGTCAAAGCCTTTTTTTCCCCAGAGTGATTTCAGCAGACTCCAGGGTGTTCTACCTCCCCTTACTATGTTCCCTTCTCACCCTCAAAAAGATTCCTGTTGCAAAGTGTCATTTCAATCAGGATACCCCTCTCCGTGGAAGTGAACAAAAGCTTCTGGTTCTCCATCAAAGAAAACTCAAACGCTGCCTCACAGGCTGCAAGGTCCTGTGCAAACCAGAGTGTTTTTCCTACCATATTCCTCTCACCTGCTCATCCCTCTTAGTTTCTAGCCAAGCAAACTTACCTATGGTCCACTTCAAACAGCATGCTTGATGGTGGCCTCAAAGCCACTATACGTTTTTAATCAGGATAATGTTTTGGAAGAATATTAATGTGCTTTTCTCCTTTGCATTTTCAGGTTCATGGGCCTCTCCCTAGTGTGGCTGAGGTATCCATCCACCAAGAGGAAATCACATTGTTACCGCGGGAAGGAACTGAGAAGGAACCAGGTAATGCTGAACTTCCGATATTTAAGATAGTAATTATCAGGTGGGAGATAGCTTGTGACCAGGTTTTCTAAGAAAGGAGGACTTTTCAAAATTCCTCTAGTTGCTATTTATTACTAAGACAAACAAAGCCTGAAGGCTGTGTGAAGCATCTTCTGTGATGGCCAGGCCATGAGATTTGCTGCTCTGGCTAGAAAGAACATATAACAGTGAAAGACAGAAAAGCCCATCTTTTCTGGCTGTAGTGGCTCCTGGGAAATGAATGGTAGGTGGAGCTCAAGCAGTCCATTGAGGCTCTACAGTTTAGACATGGGTTGGAAGGAGGTATCTCATAAATGAGGGATATACAGCCCTGGTTCCTGGCTTCAGTTCTCTGGATCACTTTAGCAACCCTGTCACGTAGATAGAGCTTTGGAGTTTTGTCTTTTCAGTTTCATTCTCCTGCTTCTTGTAAAGCTGTAAGATCTTTTAGGGCAAAGAAAAAACTTCCCACATCCCACAGTTTGGTTTCTGATTTTACTGGTGGCAAAGAATGGGGAGTTCTTTCCAATAACCATGCAAATCATCATTGAACTACTAGGTAGAGGCTTGAGATGAAAATACATCAGGAAAAACTTGAGAGAAAAAGATGCAAGGTTCTCATTTACACCTTCAGGCTAACAAATGTTCATTGCCTTGCGAAGAATTGTGGTCATGATGCGGCATGTGAGGAAGGACCATAGAATGGTTTAAATTTTACTGCAAAGCTATTTCACATGTTGCATTTAAGAGCCTCAAGACTGACCAAAAATCAAAACAACTATTTATGCTAAGAGTTGCTGAAAAGATTATGGGGACTGTGGCCAGACAGATTTAATAACACATAATTTGTGAAAAAACAAAATGGGGAAAACATATTTTGAGTGAATTGATTGACTTTTTATTTGCTGAGTGTGAACTGTGTGCCAGGAACTGTGCTCAGGGTAAGCTTGCAGAGATAAATGATGTTCAGTGCCTTCACAGAGCCAGTATTTATTGAATACCATTCTAAATACTTCATGCAAATGAATTTGTTAATACTAACAACAACTTTGTATGAACTGTTATTACTGCTTTTGCCAGATGTTCAAGGTCATATATTTGGTAATAAGTGAAGCCAGAATGTGAACCAAAGCAACTGGCTTTGGAGTTTGTGGTCTTTACCAATATGGTTTACAGTCTGTAATGTGGTTTTATGGCTAAACCCATAGGGTTGGCATCAGAGAGAACTGGGAAAACACCAGAAGAAAATTTAGGAGAATATTTTTTATATCTTGGAATGGGGAAGGGCTTCTTAAGCATGAACCAAACCCCAAAGCCATGAAGGAAAACACTGGCATATTTGGCTCTATGACAAATAAAAGCCTTTGTATATTCAAAGAAACCATCTATAAACTTTAATGTGTAAATACCTGCCTGGGGAAAAATATTTGCTATATATTAAACATACAAGAGAATCCTATATGTTTATAGGAATCCTACAGATCAGTGAGAAAAAAACTCATCAACTGAAGAGGTAAGAAGTAGGGCTTCCCTGGTGGCACAGTGGTTAAGAATCCGCCTGCCAGTGCAGGGGACATGGGTTCGAGCCCTGGTCCAGGAAGATCCCACATGCTGCGGAGCAACTAAGCCCGCGCGCCGCAACTAGTGAGCCTGCACTCTAGAGCCCACGAGCTACAACTGCTGAGCCCATGTGCCACAACTACTGAAGCCTGCATGCCTAGAGCCCATGCTCTGCAATAAAAGAAGCCACTGCAATGAGAAGCCGACACACCGCAATGAAGAGTAGCCCCTGCTCGCTGCAACTAGAGAAAGCCCGCGTGCAGCAACGAAGACCAAACACAGCCAAAAATAAATAAATTAATTAATAAATTAAAAAAGAATAAAGAGGTAAGAAGTAAATTAAGAAAAGGCAAAAAAAAAAAAAAAAAAGAAAAGGCAAATCACAGAAGACAAAATACAATGGACAGTAAGCAATATTAAAAGATGCTTAATATCACTAGTAATCAGAGCAATGCAAACTAAAGCTTTGAGCTACCTCCAGCTGTTTAATTGGAAGTATCCAGAAGTTTATCCAGAAGTTTGATAAGAAATAAAAGTCACATCCCTGTTTGAAATAGAGATAGCAAAGGTCTCCATCAGAATCTTAGGGATTGGGCAGATTGCAGTGATTTTGAAATTCCAGGGGTACTTGTTGAAAGAGCCATGTTACTTTTTCTCTTTCCTCCTCATTTAATTGATATTTCTCCATTGATAAAACTCACAATAAACCAAATCAGAAAGCTGAAACAAAATACAAAAATTAAAATATACTCAGAATGCTTACTCCAGAGTCTCCTGGGAACCCACTGCTTTCTGTCAATCGTGACGTGCTTCTTCCACATAGCACGCCTTCATGGAGAGAACATTTGTAACCACAGGCTGTTTTCTATTTTATTTTTATTTTTTGCTTGTTTTATTTCTCTACAAAAGACATTTGTTATCCCAGAGACCTAAATTAATCAGAAGGTTCTGAAAATCTGATGAAATGTGAGGAAAATGTGAGATTGGCACTTGTTCATGTTATTCTGAATAACAAAATCTCTTGAGTTTTTGGAAGGAAGGTAAGAATGCACTTTAGGTAGGGGTCTTAGAGCCATTTTCTCTAGGAAGCAGAGAAAACCAGGGAAGAGAAAAAGTTGGGCAATGCAGAGAACTTTGAAAACTGCTCCAAACAGATAAGTAATCACTATGTTCTCACAGAGTAGCTCTTGAACCAGATTCACTTTCTGCTGACCCCTTCAGATATACCTAGTGGTGGAACTTCAAAAGTAAAAAAGTGAAGAGAATTAAGGCACGGTCCCATTACTCTCCTGGGAGAACTGCTGACTTCACTGGCATCAATCCTCTAAATACTTATGCAAATTTTCAGTTAGGTAGAATTCTTTTTTTTTTTTTTTTTCTGTAAGTATGTTACTGAGATTCTCTCTGGATAGCTTCCATCTTCTCACATTTTCTGGATGAACACCCTCAAGAAGGATCAAATGGCTTTTATTCAGTTTGACTTTCTTCAGAACTTAAAAAAAAAAAAAACCCTTCTCAAGATACATTAACTCTTTCCCAGCATGCAGGTATCACTTGGCAGTCATAGTAACAGAAAAAACTTCTTGAGTGTAGGGTTAGAAAGAGGCTAGGCTGCAGGATGACAGATGGGGTGTTTAAGACCAGTTCTGCCCTTGATTTGATGAAATGCCATGGGAAACTCAGCTACCTGCTGTCAACCTCATATTTTTTCTTCAGTAAGATAAAGAGGTCATTCTTGATGACCTTGGGGATCTCTTTATACCTGAGGTTCTGAAGGCTGTGAGAAAATGATCGCTAATGAAATATCCTGGTACTCTGAAATATGAATCTCATAGCTTCACTTAGATGTACTTTTAATTCTGTCTTTATACAGCAGCAATAACTTGTTCTTTGAAACTGGTAGCATTGCCACATTTTATCCAAAGCATTTTCTCTGTTCAAGTTTTTGGGTTTTTTTTTCTTGTCCTTGACATTATTTCTAATTAGTTTGAGCCTGGTTAAAAAGTCAGCAATTTCATATGCCAGAAAGATGATTTTCTGGCCCCCAATTTTTGTGTTACAAAAGGCAGGGTAAGCATGGTTAAGCTGCAGAAACAAATTAACTCAATAAAATCATAGCTTTTTCAGAGTCTGGTGTGAACCTTGTAACTCCAGGTCAGGTTTCTTCCCTGGAATGACTCAGTCTTCCTGGATGCTCCCATCCTGTGCTTTTGTCTCAACTTAGGTCCTCCAGTTATTGCCACAGGGCAAGAGACAGCAAGAAAGTCACTTACTGACTCCGGCTCTTAAATACTTTGGGCCGGAAGTCACACACATCACTTCTGCTCATAGCTCATTGGCCAGAACTAGTTATACAACACTGCCCAACTGGAAAAGGGCTGAGAAATGTGGGTCTGGGAGCAGAGAGATAGTCAGTGAGCAATATATCTTTTTCTTCCATATCTTTCTTCTTTTTTAGACAACATCACCTCAAGCTTTCCATTTATTGCCCATCAGTCCATTCATTGTCTCATATTTCTTAAACACTGATTTTCTTCCAGGTACTTACTGGATAACTTAGGTACCATACAGATGAATAAGATCCATTACCTTCACTTAGACAAAGGAAGAAGAAATCTACCATGCGCTACGCAGATACCATCTCATTTAATCTCTCCTTTAATGCTAGTAAGGCATTGATATTTTCTTCATCTTTACAGATAAAAAGCTGGGACCCAAAGAAATTAAGTAGCTTGCCCAAAATCACATGGTGAATACGTGGCTAGCCTATAATTCCTACTCTGGTCTGTGTGACTCCTGTGGCTTTGCTTTTTCCATCATAACCCCTGATTCGTCAGTCTTTGGTTAATTAACAGGAAAGGCTGGCTTGACTTGGGAGTGAGATGAATAGATTGCTCTGTGTTTCTCTCACATAGGGACACAGTAGAGTGGGAGTCAGGACACTGAAGTCATTAAAAGGGTGACCTCTGAAGTCAAAATGCCCAGAGTTTTAAACTTACTAGCTTTGTTTACTTGGGCAAATTACTTCTCTAAGTTTTATTTTCTTCATCTGGAAAATGGATTATTCAGATAGTTAAATGGAAAAAATCATCATAGGTAAAATGCTTGACACACCCTGAGTACTCAGTGTCATCATCAGCATCGCTATTATCATCACCTTTTTCATTATCACCATCACTGTAATTCAAACTCTTGCCTAAGGTGCAGGGCAAAGGGTCCTCTGCATGTGATTCTGTAAATCTCAGTTGTGACCCAGTTTCTTAAGGGCTTTTTTTCCTGGAGCCAAGACTCAGCTTGTTACTGCACGGGGCATTGTTAATTTATTTCAGGTCCTTAAGTTCAGGTAAAGGTCCCTACGGGTCTTTAAAGACTTTTAAAAAAATTAGGATTCATCTTCTATTATCTGGTACCTCACACTGGCTTTTATTTATTTTTGGTTGATTTCTAATTCACTCTTAAATCTTTATTCTTTTAAATAGGTAGACAAGAAACACTAATATAAGAAGGCATATGGAAATCTTGACTCACAAGCCCGAGGGGGCTGGGGCCTTTTTATTCCAACAGCTTCACAAAGACTCTGAGCAGCCTGAAACTCTCTTAGGGACATACTTTTGACCTCATCCTCACCGACCGCCCAATCTCTGACCCACTTTCTCCTGTACTTCCAACACCCTTGTACCAAGACTCTAACTCTGCCAATTTCAGATCTTACTGAAATCTCTAATCACAGACCCCACCATGTGTTCCTCTAACCCTCTCATGTTTTCACACCTCTCCTTTCTAGCTTCCATTGTTCATTATTACCATCACGTCCTTGCAAATACTTTAACTTCTTGGCAGCTCTTTCCCCTTTTCCTACATTGTGCTCACTTGGCAAAGTCTCAAGACTAATTAAACTATCTACCTATTTTTGCTTGCATTGTGGAACATTTGCGGAGAAAAAACAAACTTGCTGATGAGGGCTTTCATCTGAAAATCATGGTTTCAAATCACGTGTGGGCATGCAACATTGCTGTTCAGTTTTACATCACTTTCCGAGGTTTTTCCGATTTCCAAAATGGCTATTTCATAGCTTCTCTCACCTCAAATCCTTGCACCTCTTCTTTCCGATATCACACTCTCAGCTACTGACCTCACTTTACACGTTATTGAAAAACAGAGGATCTGCCAGTGAGGAACACTGTCTTTTCCCTACTCCAAAAGCTACAGTGCCACTTGCTTCTGTTCCTGTGACCTCTGCCTTCTCTGGATAAAATGCCTTCACTCCCATCAAAGGCCAAACCCTCCGCTTGGGCTCTGGGTCCCCTTTTCTATAGGTTTTGCAAGGACAATATGTCTGAAATTTTACCCTTTCCCTCTGCATTCTCAGTTTATTCCCGTCTCCTGAATCACTTCCATCAGCATACAAACCTGTTGTAATATCACCTATGTTAGCTTTTGGATGTCCTCCTGAGAATTATACATCTTGTTGACAGTTTCCTTTGATTCCTCCATGTGTGGGTTTTCCAAATGCTGCATGGGGCTGTCTCTGATTTTTGATCCCAAAGCCTTTCAAAGGTTTTGGAAGCCTCTAATTCCCTGTATTAAACCCCTTTCTGCTTGAAATATCTGGAACAATTTTTGGTCTCCTGTCCAAATCCTGAGTGTGACGTATATGTCGACCCTTACTGCCTTACAGCTTCACTCTGTCTCACCTTTCTCTTGAAATGTTTTGTTTTTTCCCTGATCTTTACATAAGTGGTTGCAAATGACAGAAAGTCATTTGGATTGCAGCTTAAGTAGTACTGCCTCATCCAACCCATTCACTATCACATTATCTTAATTTGTGACATACTATTTATATATTTTTCTTGTTTATTTGCTCACCAGAAGATAAGCGATCTAGTTTATCTGTGTATTCCCAGTAGTTAGGATAGTGTTTGGCACCCAGCAGGTATCTAATATATATTTGTGGAGTAAGTGAATGAAAACTGACCATCTCACGGCATTTTCCTCAGATATATCAGTGATTGAAACTTTAGGTTCTTCTGATAAATTTTAAGGACAAAAGACTACTTTAGATCCTGTGAGAGATACAAAGTTGAATTAGAACTCAGTCCTGCCTTCGAGGAGCCAGCAGAGGAAATAAGATGCATACGTGGCATTTGTGTAACATAGAATGTGTTGTCCTTATGCACCTGTAAAAGCTACGGGAGTTCAAAAAGGGATATGCTGCCTCCATTTGGGAAGACAGGGAAGGTTTTCTGAAGGATGTGATATTTGAATTGGGCCTTGAAGGATAATTAGGATTTGTGCATGCAGAATGGGTGGAAAGAACATTCTAGAGCGAGCGTTATTAATGGCTCAAAGTGGAGGTAAAGCAAATTCAGAATTTAAGGCGTTGAGGATAGTTTCCCTTGGCTGGAGATTAGGGGGTGAAAAGTGGAGGAGTGTAAGATGAAGGACTATACTCAGAAAACAAAACGTCTCACATAAATCCTCAGACAGGCGGAGGATCCACCATTTTTCATTTAAAAACTACTTACTGAGATATACATGCAGATTTTACATTTATTTAAGGTGGGTATTAAGTTTGCAGTTAGAGAATAGCTCATTTATGCTAAAAGCCTTGAGGCTGTAGGAGTTCTGTTTATTACATTAGAAGCCACACCATGTTTTACATTCTAAATTCTCTGGCTCGGATTCCATGTTGTAAATCTCTGCTCCCTCTCTGCATGCAAATGCGAGCTTTTAGCATCTCTCCCCTTCTCTGAGGGTGAAATCAGTGTACATCCTGCTTCTTAAGACACGTCAGTAATCTTCCTGGAGATAGCAGAAGGTGATTAAACTTACTCTAAATCATCATAAGCCCGTTGAAAGGCATTCTCCTCTTGAACTTCTGCTTTCCTCTAAAACAACCCAGCAAATGAATTGGAAAGTGGCTCAGGGTGAAGTCAAAAGAACATAGAAATCTTCCTTGATGTTCTTTAACATCTAATAATAAGGTGTTTTTTGCTGTATTATGGCTTTATAGTTTCTTAGACACTCTCATAGTCACCACAAGTAATCGTCCTTCAGACGTGCATTCTCCCGCCTTGTCATGTTAAACAGATTCCCTTCAGCACTTACATTACCACGCTGTCCAGTTAAAACAGTGGTTCCAAATTGGCTATTTGTTTAGAGTTATGGAGTTAGAATAGAGCAATGTATTTTGTCTCCTGTAGGCTCTTATGTCACTGGATATGAGTAATTATATGCATATAGACAAAATTCACACCTAAGATTCACAGGTTTTAAGTTAATCACCAAAGATCGAGTGCTCACTTAAAAAAAAAAAAAACCTGCTTAAAATACGGTATCACTGGGAGTGATAATACCAGTAAAAGAATACAGGTTCTGCCCTTTCTTTAGTGCAGGAAATAGGGCAGTCAATTATATATTCAAATACATGTACATTTTCTCATGTAAAGATGCATTTGGTCATAATAACCAGTGGCGGGGGGAAGAGACGATCAAGACAAGCTGGCTGGGCTTCCCTGGTGGCGCAGTGGTTGGGAGTCTGCCTGCCGATGCAGGGGACCCGGGTTCATGCCCCCGTTCGGGAAGATCCCACATGCCGCGGAGCGGCTGGGCGCGTGAGCCACGGCCGCTGAGCCTATGCGTCCGGAGCCTGTGCTCCGCAACGGGAGAGGTCACAGCAGTGAGAGGCCTGCGTACCGCAAAAAAAAAAAAAAAAAAAAAAAAAAAAAAAGACAAGCTGGCTATTTGCTTGTGTAATGCTGAGTTTCGTAAGTGCAGGGAAGAATTCCAGGGAGTCATCAATACCACGGAATTGTAGTTTCCTCCTTGAAAGCAATGAAACATGATTCATGGTCTTAAAATGACCTTTTAGAGACATTCCATTCATCACCCTCCCTCTTAGGCTGTAGTGTAGATAGGCTATATCTTTGATGATCTCCACTGTTCAGAAACTGTAAGAATTTTTGATTCTCACAAAACACCAGCAATAATAGGCAAATTGAGCTCTGTGAAAGGGAATCTATTAAAGTCATTTATTACAGACAAGGCCCGTCTCTGATGAATCCTAGAAGGAAGAAACTAAAAAGATCATCGAAAGTGGAGGCCGCTGTTTGGACCACCTTTTTAAAAATATTTGAATTAGTTGCCAACATAATATCATACCCAACTGGCCCCCTTGCCTCCTTAGCATTTCTGGTTTTAATCCCTATAGTAACACTTTTTAATTTTCTTGTTGAGGAACTAGATTCTCAGAGAATTCAGGTGTTTTCCAAGTCACACATCCGATTGATAAATAAACAAGGAGTTTATTGAGATGGGAAACATTTAACATGTTTTATTCCATCATATTAATCCCCAAATTCACACATGTCTCTACCACTTGAATTACATAACTGCGAATTTGAATATCTGTAACTTAGCAATAGGTTAGGAAAGTTGACTGCTTTTCCAGTAATCGTCACTTGACATATTCTTTTCCCAAAGGAAAACAGAAAGCCAACTATCCTTTTCTAATTTACCATAGGTCACATTTAAAAAATATTTATTAGAGAAACATGATGGGAGATATATGAAATGGTTAAACCATGGGGAAAGAGACAAGTCAGCACAGCAAAGAGGTAAACACAGATAACACAGAGTAAATACCTGCTTAGTTCAATCTCAATTATTTAGGAAAACTGGGACAAGACTTGGCTTAAAAATGGAAAGTAACATCTTAAAAATTTCCACCAGCTGCTAGGCACTGTGAATATGTTATCTGATTCACACAACAATCTCTCAAGGGGTGGTATTTTGCCATCATTCCTATAGAAGAGGAATCTGAGATTTCAGAGAGGTTAGGGAGCATCCCTGATTCCACCCAACCAGCCAGGGGTGAAGCTGGAACTGGAGCCATGTGGGATTCCAAAGTGTGCCTGATTTCCAGGACACAGTTTCCTTCTTCCCATACTATATTCTTAGACACAAATTTTGTGCAGTTGAAAAGTGTAAATAAGTTTGTAAAAGGAGTATTTTTAAACGATGGTGAAACAAAGCATGAGTCATTTTGTTAAAATAAACCCGAGAAAATATGTCCTATATTACTTTGAAGTTAATCTAATTTTAAGCAATCCTTTTTACCCCGAAAGCAAATTCCCTTGGGACTGTCATTAGGCACAGTTTTCTTAATCTGAATTAATTTTGTGCTGGGAAGTAACAAAGGGACATTGCTTTGGTGCTGAATGGCCCTTAATTCAATCTCTTCTGGAATATTCAGGGACCCTTATTCAAATTTATACAAAATTATGATTCTCTTCTCCCTGAAATATTGAAGTGATGATAACACACACACACACACACACACACAATTGTTTCTAAGCACACACAAACACACACGCATATGGTTCTGAATTTCCCAAAACATCTCCAACTCACTCACAAAAACAAGTAAATGTGACCTATTTCTTCTGTTTTTTTCTTTTTTTTTTTTTAATTTATTTATTTATTGGCTGCATTGGATCTTCATTGGTGTGCAGGGGCTTTCTCTAGTTGCGGCGAGCGGGGGCTATTCTTTGTTGCGGTGTGCGGGCTTCTCATTGCCGTGGCTTCTCCTTGTTGTGGAGCACAATCAATAGTTGTGGCTCACGGGCTCTAGAGCGTAGGCTCAGTAGTTGTGGCCCACGGGCTTAGTTGCTCCGCGGCACGTGGGATCTTCCCAGACCAGGGCTCGAACCCGTGTCCCCTGCATTGGCAGGCGGATTCTTAACCACTGCACCACCAGGGAAGTCCCCATTTCTTTATAGACATCAAAACATCTCCCTTCCAGGACTGCTGGAAATCTTTTCTTTGAAACTCCTTTGACTGAGAGCAAAATCTCTCCAGACAGGCTGAGGAGGATTAGAGTGTATTCCTTTGAGTAGCAGCCTAGCAGGGTCAAAGGAAGATAAAGGGATTTTCAGACAAGGTTCTGATGAAGAAGGCAGTTGGAATGAGTGGTTGAGGGACATATAGCACCTCACCTAGGAGACGTTCGACCCCAGTCAAATCCCAGAGGGGCTGCTTCTGCAGAGAGCTCCGTCCTTTCTCCGAGCCTGCTGAGATAAATTCTGTGCCTCTTTCAGAATAGATTTGAATGGTAAATTACCTTGCTTGGAGGTGGAAAAAGAGTAGGGAAGCTTTTCTTTTCCCATGAGGCAGCATCCCTATTTATAAACGGTAATGAAATTGACACAGGTAAACTGATTATGCTAAGTATACTGGGTACACAGGACTTCTGAATACTGTTTCCTTTGCCTGCTTTTTGGGGTTTATATAGAAACTTGTGATTCTGGGGCTCAGAAGCTCAAGTCCCAATCAGTGAATAATTTATTAACCTTTAGTAAGTTGCTGATCTCTTTGTATCTTGGTCTTATTACTTACAAAGTAATAGCTTTCTTAGTAAATTGTTTTGAGATCTCTTGTTGAAAGGATAAATATGTCGTAGTTATGAAGCCTTTTTAGCAACATTCTGACAAGGGATTCTAACCTAAACCCCCACGGACAGGAGCTGTTTATTTTTATCAAGCTGGAAATAAACCACTTTGAAATAATGAGGAACAAGGCATAGTTGGAGTGATGTTTTCCAATAAAAAATTCTATGGAATAGTTGAAAGCAGAATGTACAAGAAAAGCAATGTTAGTTATTGGGCACTGACCATAGACTAGATGCTGCAGTTAAAGGTGGATAAGGCACCATGCCCGACCTCAGGGAGCTCATAGTCTAGAAGGGCTGACAGGCACACAAGCAGGTAGGTGCAACAATAGGAGCATGTACACACCCAGCACCAACATAGAGGACACAGTCACCAACTGGTAGAGCGTGATGACCTGTTTTCATGCCCAAATCCAAGAATTTTAGAGCTGGCAGGGATCCTAGAAATATTTAGTCGAACCATTTCATTATCTGAAGGAGAAGCATGAGAACTGAGAACTTAAGAGACTTGAAAAAGTAGAGAAACCCACATCTTCAGACTCCCAGCTTAGTTCTTTCTTTGTTACACAAATTGAAACCAAATCAATTAGTCAAGTCCATGAAAACAAAATACCGTATACATATTGAAATATACTGATGTTTGTAATATCATAAATATGTATATAAGTATTATGAATATATATTTTAAAGGTCTCTGTAAAGTACATTTATATCAAATTATGGCATATATTATATATTACATAATATACTGTGCCTTACATGTTCTGTGATATATAATGGATATTAGTTTTATTTGCAATATATGCATTGTACTATGTATTATATATAAATGTTATCATTAAAATGAATAAATACGCAACAAAAATGTTGCTTGGCACCCCAGAGAAAAGTTGCTAGGCACTAGCCTGGATTCCTCATTTTTTTCCCATTACTTTGGCCTGAGAAGACACCCCCTCTTTCTGTTTAAATCAGGTGCTTCCTTCTAACTCCCAGCATAAATGACAGCTCTTCAGGTAACCTCTCTTGATGACCTTAAATCACTGCTGGCTGTCAGCAGTCTGTCCTCATCCCACACCACTAGACAGGTGAATGCCTAACGAGCCCCTTAATTGAGAAGCAGTCCATGCTATCACTGAGAACATGACCTTTAGAACAGATGCACGGGGGGGCCCACTCTGCCTTATTCTAGGTGCGAGAGTTAATCGTTTCCCTCAGGTCTCTAAACCTTTTCACTTCCATCTATAAAATAATAAGAATTGTACCTACTACATTGTGTCTTTGCAGAATTCAAGTGTATATGGGAACCTAGCACTCAGTAAATATATAGGCTTTCAGTCCTGCTTTGTTTTCTTGTACACTGATTGCTCAATAAATATTTCTTAGGCCACATGAAATTTTGTTTTTCTTCAAATATTTTTTACATTTCTCCCTCTTCAATCTTAGATTTATTCCTTTAATTTTGCCACCCAGAAACAGACAGATCATAAAAGCTATTTTAAATTATTTACGTCCACCTTTGGGTCCTCCAGGGAAACAAACAGCCAACTGCATCAGATTTTGCCAACAGCATTTTCTTTCTCGGCAGCGCAGAGCAACAAAGGCAGCTCTGGAAGTTTGTAAAAGCAGTTTTTATTTCTGGTGACTCATTAGCAGGGATGAGAGAGAAGCAAACATCAAATGGTAACGTGAACAATCTAAGTAAGAAACAAACTCTGGAGTTTCTGAGTCTTTCTCAGCACAGAAGCCCATCGAGTGAAGGGATGATTAGCTGCAAGGATGCCAAAATGAAAAATTTCCTTGGAAATTTCCAAGTAGCAATTAAAAAAAAATGGTTTGGGGCTGTTTTAGCCTGAATTCTCTAACTGCCCTCATCCCCCTCTTGATTCTGCACTAGAGACTTCGTTCCCTCTCAGCTCCATTTTTCACCATTATTATAAGGCTAATTCCTATTACATCCACCCTCAGCTTTATCATTGCTCCACCCACCGTCTCGGCTTCTTCATCTCATAGAATTATTGTCTGAGCAAATGAGCATGTCCTTCTAGCTGTGCCTCTACAGACATCCCCAAGCCACCCCTCTCGCCCCACACGAGAGCTAACCACTGTCATCTCTGATCTTCTTCAGGAGCCTCCTGTCTGTACTCTTGCCTATTAACATCTGTTCTCCACTTAGCAGCCAAAGCAGTGATATTTGAAAAATATATAGAGAGGCTCTCCATTATTTTTAGAATAACAGCAAACTCGTTACCATGGCCTCCAAGGCCCTACGTGATCAGGTCCCTTTCTGTTTGACCTCATCTCTTGTTGCTTTTTCCCCCTATTGTTTCCAGAAGTTTCTCAAATGCACCAAGATCTGAGCTAGGGTTTTTGGCCTCTCTGGCTTTACGCATGACTCACATCTTTGATAATTCAATCGGGGTATAAGGAGGGGCTTTAGTTAGGATGTTCAGGGGAACACGGTAAACTAAATGCCTTTCCCTGTGCCCTCATTCCCCTTACCTGAGTTTATTTCCTCATTATCATTTGTTTTCTGGAATGAATCATACATATTGATATTGTCTGTGTCTGCACTAGCCCACAAGCTCTCTGAAGGGTTAGCCTAGAACCGGGGCCTAGAACAATGCCTGCCACATAGTAGGTGCGCAAAAAAATATTTTTTGAATGAATGAAGTATTTGTCAAGTTTTGTAAAGCAGTACTTGTAAAGCTACAAATATGGAAATATTTGTAAAATGCTTAGTAGAGTGTTGAGTATATGCAGAGAAATAGTTCTTTAAAAATTAGGCAATTTGAAATATAACGTAAGATCAGAGAAAATCCTACCAGGGTAGGATGACTTTGAATATCAGGCTAGAAAAATCTCCAGATGCCAGGAAGTAGAAAAAAGGCCACTGACGATATATCTCTGTTTATATTCATCCCTATATGATCTGGATTCCACACAGGCTGTACTAAATTCCACCAGACAAATGCTTTTGTATCTTAGATGTTGACCGGGGGTTAAATCTGATAACAGAGTTTGCTCAACTGAGTCTGGCATGTATTGAGACAGCTCCTGGGCTAGACCTGACTCTGATGCTGCTGGTAGGAAACCAGATGCTCAGATCATCTTCAAGGCCAAAGAAAGTTCCATCCCGGCACCCAGATCTTCTTGTTTTATGTAGACACTTCAGAGATCTAACATCGAAGGCATTTGGGGACAATGCACAAAGGCTCAGAAAATCAATTTCTATCACCAAAGATACAAGAGTACATTTTTACCAATTGTGAGCCTGCGAATGACATCTCCTCTCCTGCCACCATGTTTTAAAGCTTGTTTGCCCTGACATGCAGGCAGAGGCTCTTCTTTCAGTTTGCATTTCTGGAAGACAACACTGACCTAGATTTCCTTCTAGTACAGAGTCCACGTGAGGATGTGACTTTGCTGGCTGCTTCCTTAAGCCCCTGGAGATAATTCGCTACCTCTCAGCCTTAGACAGAGAAAAATAACAGGTAGGGGGAGAAAAAAAGAAACTTGGCCTTGCCTCATGCTAACTGGAAATGAAATGTATTTGTTTCTTTGAAAAAAAAGGTCTCCCAAGTCCTTGGCAGAGGGCGCCAATAGACTTTTATGTATGTGCTGGGAGTTGTCTTTAGTCCAAGACCCAGGGACTGCAGTTCAACGTGCGCAAGATCAAACACAGGTGCAGCGGAGATGCTGTGCGGTTCAGCCAGTCACCCTGGGGGGAGAGCCAGGCGGAAGACTGGGGGGGGGGAAAGCTTTTCATATTTTAAAAGATATTGAAGTACTACTGCCTGGAGATTTGAAGTATTTAAAGCACCTCTTGGAAAATGCCTTTTCATAAAATGCTGGGGATAAGATGCAGAATAAGAATCATTCCTTCAGAAAAGTTCTGTTTTCACCTCCACTACCACCCTTGAGGTAAAAATAAACCCAACTCAAGTGTGAGATCCCACAGTGTTGTAAGGAGAGGTGGAAACTTCATTCCAGCAATATAATCGCTTTTGCTTCCATGCACTTTTGTTCATTAAGTATTTATTCACTGCCTGCTATGTGGTGGGAAGCAAAAATTGAATTTCCCTCATGGAGTCTACAGTCTAGTTTCAAAATGCTGAATGTGCCTTTGCCTTCTTGCCCCAGCTGTGGAGGATGACTTGATGAAATGCCAGCAGGAGTCCTCTCCTGGCACATTAGCGTCCAGGTACACGTAAAGCAATGGAAGCTTAGTTCTGTTTCTCCCTGCTTCTGCTATCATTTCTCTGCACCAGCTTCTTCCCTGGCACTTGCAGATGTTAAATTCAAATACTTCCTTCAGGAACCTTCCCTCCTTGCTCCAGTATACTCCCAGAGCCCCTGGCCGTACCTCAAGACACAGTAGAGAGAACGTGGACAGTGGCATTAGACAGAGCCAGGTCCAGATCTTGGAAGTCTTCAGAGGCTTCCGCTTACATGCTACGGGACTATGAATAATTTATGGATTTGAATCAATGAACCATTCTTCCAGTGTATAAACTCTGGCTGCGTTGGAATCTTGTTCCCATGTATATCAGAATTATTTTTTAAAAACAAACTTTCATTGAGTCCTTACTCTACCCAGGCACTGGAAATACAAAGCTAAGTAAGACACGTCTGGCCTTGAAAGAGGTCATTATGGTCCAGTGTGGTTAGTGGAATCGACACTGACAGGAATTCACAATTTGCAGTGTGGCATGTAGGGGAGAATAACTGATTCTGTCATTATGAGGGGACAGTGGGAAGGGCTTAGGGCTAGGGAGAAGTGAAATCAGGGTAGACTGCATAAGAGTTTATCTTATGGACAAAGTGAAGAAGGACGTTCAAGGCAGAAGGAGCAAGGTGGACAGAGACGCTGGAGGTTGAACAGCCTTACATATTTGGAAAACAGCAATATTTGAGATTGGATTCAGTGTTTATGTACATCCTCTGTTTCACAGGATTTCACCCAGTCACTATATTTATAATCATACATATACCTACAGGTCTGCAGTTGTTAACTCCTTTATTTAATCAGCAGATATCTTTGAGTATCTGCTATGTGTTAGGCAACAAAGCAAGTTTGGGCCTATTGGTATAGTCAGATCTCATAATTATAGTCCAATAGTTAAATGGATAATAATTGTAAAAATAATGTTTCAAAATTTTCCATGATGTTTCTGCCTATGTGATTGTATTCTAGAGGTCAAAATCATCCTAGCACTTTCTGGGACACATTCATTCTAGCACGATAAATGTACTTTACGTATGAGCATGTATGCATTGAGCAAAGAGTAAATTTAATAGCGATCTTCTCCAGAGAGTTTCACAGGAGACCGATAAAATAACTATCAAGTGTTTTTTATAAGATAGAATGCTCAGTAATAGCAAAAATCTCATCCTCTTATGAGTAAAAAATCCCCTTCTGAAGTGAATATTTCTAATCAGATTGTGGCATCGTTTCAAACAAGACACTTCAAGGCCGTAAGCCAAATATGTGTACTTTCCAGTGGTGCAGAATTTCCGCAAGCAGGGACCCAAGATATTGTTCTTGGGTCTCACTTAGAAATAAACAACCGAAGTATCACCCTCCCAGGCCTGCAATTTTGAGACATTAATAACTCCTCAGGTTGTGTCAACCTGACATTGTGGAGATGAGGACTAATGATAAATTATGTGCATGCTAGAGAGACAGAAATGGTTTGTCACCACGGCAATGGTTATCATGACCTGACTTTGTTATTCATAATGGTGTGTTGCAGCCATCCCCCCACCCTTCCTTACTGCCTACCACAACCCCATATACAAGATATATACCCAGTTCCTGCTGTGAGCATCTCTGTAGAACCAGGTCATTAGCTGGCTGTTTATGCCTCATGAGAATCTATATGGAAGACTCTTTTTTTTTTTTTTTTTAAGATGTTGGGGGTAGGAGTTTATTAATTTATTTATTTTTGCTGTGTTGGGTCTTCGTTTCTGTGCGAGGGCTTTCTCTAGTTGTGGCAAGCGGGGGCCACTCTTCATTGCGGTGCGCGGGCCTCTCACTGTCGCGGCCTTTCTTGTTGTGGAGCACAGGCTCCAGACGCGCAGGCTCGGTAGCTGTGGCTCACGGGCCTAGTTGCTCCGCGGCATGTGGTATCTTCCCAGATCAGGGCTCGAACCGGTGTCCCCTGCATTGGCAGGCAGATTCTCAACCACTGCGCCACCAGGGAAGCCCCTGGAAGACTCTTTATTGATGGATATTTCTGTGTAGTTATCTGGGAGTACAGAGCAGAAGATCCCTGCCTTCTGAAACTCAAGTATTAAGGGGGAAGTGAGTTGATCTGAGGGTTATTTAATAAACACTGAATGGAACTAGGAGGTAGCAATGACCCTCAGCTATGGCCCAGTCCCCGGAAATGAATTTTGTCTTTGTATGTTAAACAGCCTCTCATCTGTCTTGTACCCAACCAGTCATGAGATGAGTTGTAAAGAAGGAAGGGTCAAAGACATGCACTGTGTAACTCCACGGTACCAGCCGATTCTTGTTAGCAAATAAAGTCTTGATAGAGTCATCAAGGGTGCTCCATACATAGCTCTTTTCCCTTCCTTTGTTCACTTAATTATTCATCCACAACACTCATTTGTTTATCACTTACTGTGTGTTAAGCACCATGCTAGTCTCTGAAGATGCAGTGATGGACCCTCCACATTTAAAGAGATCGAACTTTAGTACGAAAGGAAGTTATGTAAAGGTACATCCGTAATACAAGAGGATCAGTGCTATAATTTGTTTCAGCAAACATCGATTTGAGCATCTACTATGTGCCAAACATATTTTAGACAATGTGGATGAACTCAAAGAGTTTAGTAGAAAATATATAAGGAAAGAAAGACAAATAAATAGAGTATTGCAAGAAAACCAATGAAAGTACATGAAGTGTCAAATAGTCTCAATGAGTAGTGAGTATCTTTATTTAGAGACGACTAGACAAGACTTACTAAGACAGGCAACACCTGTTTATTTTAAGAGATGCATAGGGATTCAATTCTGGACTGCTGGGGGAGGGGTCCAGCATGTGAACAGCACAGATGCAGGAAATCGTTGCATCTTTCACTGCAGTGGTGAAAGTGGAGGGAAACACCAAACCTTGCTCATGAAGGACAAAACATCCTGAATTCTTTTCTGCAGATGAAGGAGAAGGTAAGGTCTTAAAGATGAGGAGATACAAATGTAATTATATTTTAGAATAATTTCTCTGAAAAGGTAGAAGTTGGACTGCAGAGACAATCCCTTCTCTCTGGCACAGTAATTGGTCCAGAGGCCAAAGTAGGCACTTGATCCAATTAAGAACAATAAGAATCATTTCTGGGATGATTTTATTCTGAAGCTAAGGGAGATATCTTCTCTATCCTCTTGCCTTGTTCTAAGGGAGATATCCTCTCTATCCTCTTGCCTTGTTAAGTTGGGTCAACAGAGCTGGGTTCCACAATGTCCTTCTGCTCTACAGAATAAGCCTGTCTGCAGTAAAAGAGAGTAAGACCAAGAGAATGTCAAGGATGAGAGAAAGAGGGGTGGAGAGAAAGAGAGAGAGAAAGCTAGGGGAAATCATTCTAGTCTGCAGATCCTGTTGAGTCTCAAGACAGCTCCGTCTCTGTCCGTAAATACCTTTCTGTTTAAATGATTCAAGTTACGTGTCTGTCACTTGCAGGTAAGGGTCCTGACTCATCCAGAAAGGTTGGACTTGATTGATGAGTAGAAATTTAGCAGCCAGCTGAGAATATAAAAGGCATTCCGGTCAGAAGGGCCAGCATTTGTAAAAGGACAGTGCGTGTGGTTTTATATGGCTAGAACACAGTGCTGTGAAGGGAGGGGAGTGGCAGGTGGTGAAGAGTTGGGCAGGATCAGGGCACATCTGACCCTGTAGATCATACAAAGAGCTGGGACTTTATCCTGTCAGTCAGCACTTCTCAAACTTTTTTGCCCAAAGACCCATGTTTATTTTTTTAAATTTTTATTCCATCACAGACCAATCAAATATATTTGTAAAACACAGTAAAATGAATAATTAAAAAAAGGACACAAAATACCAGCCGAACCTTTACTCGTGAGATTAAACTGATACAAAAGCACTCTTTTACTAACTATACTTATTCTCAATTTCTGTACTGACTTGATAAATAAACAGCTTGTCATACTGAGTGAAGTCAGAGAAAGACAAATATCATATGATATGGCTGATATGTGGAATCTAAAATAGGCTACAGATGAACTTATCTACAAAACAGAAATAGTTACAGGTGTAGAAAACAAACTTACGGTTACCAGTGGGTAAGGGGCAGGGGGTAAACTGGGAGAATGGGATAGACATATATACACTACCATATATAAAATAGATAACTCATAAGGACCTACTGTATAGCACAGGGAACTCTACTCAATACTCTGTAATGACCTATATGGGAAAAGAATCTAAAAAAGAGGGAATATATGTTTGTGTATAACAGATTCGCTTTGCTGTACACCCAAAACTAACACAACATTTTAAATCAACTACAGTCCAATAAAAAATTTTTTAAAAAAGAAAATAAGCAGCTTGCAGTCCAACTGTAGTTCATAGACCACACTTTAGTTACATGACTGGAGATGATGAGAGCCATTGAAATGTTCCAAGCAGAAGTGTCGAAATGTAAGTTGAGATTTTTGCAATGACTATACCCATTGTATCGATTAACAAAGATGTCTTTAGAGATGCACTACCAGCTCCGCTCTGAATCATATCCCATCTAAGATTTCTCTCAGGACCTTGTATGAACACACAGAACGCGTCCTGATAAAAGACTGACGATACAAGTTGTTAGATCTTGCTAAGATTTTGAATGACAGAGTTAGGATTTTATCTTTTTAACAGTTAGAGCTACCCAAGCTCTAACGGAATGAGCTGACTTGTGAAACTGCGACTTTATTCTTGACACTGACAGCAGAAAGAGAAGAAAGAGGCTGAAAGGAGAAGTGTGTGTTGTGTATGTGTGTGTGTGTGTGTGTGTGTGTGTGTGTGCGCACGGGCACATGTTTCCTAAAGCTAGAGGATGGAGTCCTAGTGAAAACAAACGTAGTCTCTCTTCAGTTCTGCTTTTGGTCAGCCTGACGAGGAAGCCATTTAGTCAAGCGTGAGGGGGAGAAAGAAGGATGCTCCATCATATAAGCCTTCCATCCCTGATCTAAGTACATGTGTCCTTCTCTCAGGGCTGAGAAACACGAGCAGTTGGTCTGCGTCCCTAGTACCTGGTTATTTGAAATAGATCCTTCCTTATACCAGAACCAGTGCCTCAAAATGGCCACTCTGTAGTACAGTTTCATAAAAGTTATTGTTTATTCTGTGGTATATATTCTATGTTAAAAAATGTCTGAAGGGCAAAGAAATACCCCAAACCCCAGAGACTGAAACACAGATCTTCGTGGAGTGAATTTTGAAGATATAATTTCAAAACTCAGCAGGTAACAAGAAGAATTCTCCACAGGGGGTTATCACATAACATCCCGCTTGTATGGGGCTCATAATTCAGAGAAAATGATCCACCTGACTCCTCCCACCCCCCAGCGCTAGCTGCTTTCCTCAGCCACAGGCTGTCAGATGTATTTTTGGAGTCGTCTTTGAGGATGATCTTGATTGAGTTAATCAGTCAATTTCCCACAGTGCTGATATTCTGACTTCCCTCTAAAGTCTTTAGCAGGAAGGCACATAATTAAACAGCACAGGTAAACTGCATTATTGCCCTAGAATACACAATCTGCTTCTCAAAATTTTTCAGTTAGTAGAGTGTCTGGAAAGATTTTCAAATCATTTATAGTAAATATACAAAATATTAGTATTAATCACAATCTCCTTTTTACGGGGTGTTTACTGTGAGCTGCTACACGATATGCTAAATATCCGAATGTGTTAGAAATATTATCTGATTACGTGCTAACAGTAACTCTGTTAAGGAATATTTTACTCTCAACTCCTTTCTGCAGATAGGGAAATGCATATACACAGAAAGATTAGGCAACGTGCCCAAGGTGAAAACACTAAAATCTAAATAGGAATGCATTATAAAATGTGAAACTTCCAAGCCATTAGAGGAGGGAAATAAGTGAATAAAGAAAATGGAACATTCTAACAGAGGGCAAAATAAAAAAAGAAAAGAGTTTTATGAAAAGCCCAAAATGTGATGCAAGAAATAAACTCATATTGGTTAGTAGCAATTATGAATGTATGTAAAGAGCTATATATTCTTTTAAAGAGGCACAGTTAAATATAATGACCCCCAAATATTGAGATAAACTATTTAAAAGTATACTTAGAAAACACTAACATAAATAAAGCTGATATGACTATATTATCAAAATATTGCTTTAAGGCAAAAAGCAGTGTTAAGGATAAAGAGAATTATTATATACTAGTGAAAGGAGTAGTTCAGCATAAATATATATGAGGTGCACAAAAGAGAACATTGAAACATGGGAGGAAATAATTAATAGTTAAGAAAATTTCCACAACTGAAATATATCAGTTTCTAGTTAAAAGGGGTCATCAAGTGTCTGACACAATGGACATAAACAGACCCACACCAAGGTACATTACAGAGAAATTTCAGAACACTGGGGACAAAGAGAATATCCTATAAATTTCCAGAAGGAAATAAAAGGTCACAGTCAAAAGATTTTATTGAAAGAAAGGCTGGTAACCAGAAGGTGATAGACACGTGCCTTCAAAAATCTAAAGGGAAATTATTTTCGACTTAAGATTTGACACTGAGCCAAATTATCAGTTTAACATCAGGACGGAATAGAAATATTTTAAGACATAAAGGTGTCGATAGACTTACCTTCCGTGCAACGTTGCTCTGAAAACTATTGGGGAATAAGTTTCACGAAAGCTATAGAGAAAATCTGGGGTAAAGAACACACCAGGTACAGAAAACAGAAGATCAAGCATGGGGAGAGAGAGATGAAAGGAATGCCCAGGTTGGTAGCTTAGGCAGAAGCTGCATTACAAACTTACACAAAAGGGAGCAGATCACATAGGCTCTTGGCTGAACTTCTGCAGGAAAGTAAGATAATAGAGTTCCTGATGTATCCGAATATCATAGGATGAGATTTTAAAACCTGGAAAAGGATCTGAGGTCAAATTGTAACAAGTATATAAAAAAATTAAGCAAACAAAACCAAATTCATTATTCGCTGTAGGGAAAACAAAACGTGATCATAAATGGCTGAGCTGTGAATAGCATTTACATAGTCATAATATGTAATATTAATGCTAACAAAAGGATGATATGATGAGAGAATGGGGGAATGTTCATGAAAGGGAAAATATCTAGAGAGAACCAAGTCCTTACTTCTTATAGTGGTAATTCAATAGATAAGGCATACAACTAAAAATGTAAGAAATGGCAGTTCAAGGATGTTATTTTGAAACATGGAGATAAATAACAAAATCATCAGATAAAAGATTAAAATTTTGTCTCTGGGAAAGGCAAAGAGAGAAGATGGACATCATCTTTTGGGCTCTAGAGAGCCACTGAAGTTTTCAGCAGGGGTATAAATGATCATATTTGTGTCTTAAAAGAGATCATTGGGGCTTCCCTGGTGGCGCAGTGGTTGAGAGACCGCCTGCCGATGCAGGGGACACGGGTTCGTGCCCCGGTCCGGGAAGATCCCACATGCTGCGGAGCGGCTGGGCCTGTGAGCCGTGGCCGCTGGGCCTGTGCGTCCGAGCCTGTGCTCCGCAACGGGAGAGGCCACAACAGTGAGAGGCCCGCGTACCGCAAAAAAAAAAAAAAAAAAAGATCATTGGCGTAAAAAAGGCAATGTACGATGGTGACCTGAATTAAAATACTCGGCACAGGAACAGGCAACAATGTATGAATGCAAAAGAGGCTCAGGAGCCAATCTACAGCAGTGGTTCTCAACCTGTGATCTCCAAATTGAAGCATCACGAATACACATTTGTTAAGTGTTGGAATTTGTTACAGACACATTCTCAGGCCTTATCCCAGGAATTTTGAGGCTGGGGCCCAGTAATCTGTGCTTTAACAAGCCCACTGGGTGATTTTGATGCACAATAAAATTTGAGCCACTGAGTTGTGGGAATTGGTGCTTGATTGGCTGTTTGGGCTGAAGAAGAGGAAGGGAAAGGAGGATAATGTCCAATATCTGGCTTGAGCAACTGGGCAATAAAGAGGAAAATAAAATTCAAGATAAACAATGCTCAAGTGCTTTGTAAGTGGAGTTATACTCACAGCCCACTGATACCTGGGCAGGGACCCATTTAGTCTCGAGCAGTCTCTGAACAATAGTCTACCTTCAAAGCCCATGGAAATGCTGCAGGTTTTACACGGTCTTCCACATTTGACTTCCCCCATGCTGACTTCTGTGGAAAGTCATTTTTTGTTTTGTCACAAATAGCTATGAAACCAGAATCCTTTACAATTCCTATTCCGAGGTGGGTTCTGACCTGCTGCTAAGATGCCAGATGAGAAGGAGTTTAAAGAGGAGGGAGATTGTTAATGACGGAAAGGAAGCAATCGTCATGAAATTCACCTCCCTTCTTTCAACAGTCTGTCTTGGGCCTTTAAATGTGTCACATAAATCTTTTCTGGCCCAGTAACTTTAGGGCACCAATAATTTATTTCTTTTAGTGACTAACTCAGGTCTTAGATAACAAATCACTAAAATAATTATCTTTTTTTTTTTTTTTTGGCGGTACGCGGGGCTCTCACTGTTGTAGCCTCTCCGGTTGCGGAGCACAGGCTCTGGACGCGCAGGCTCAGCAGCCATGGCTCACGGGCCCAGCCGCTCCGCGGCATGTGGGATCTTCCCGGACCGGGGCACGAACCCGTGTCCCCTGCATCGGCAGGCGGACTCTCAACCACTGTGACACCAGGGAAACCCAATAATTATCATTTTAAAAGTCTGGTGCAATAAGCATCTCTGAGCAAGTCACCTCATTCCTGGATTCCTGCAAATCCTCTTCAAACCTGGCTCCTCACCACTTCATCCGTCTTGCATACCAATGCCAGATTAATCTTCTGGAAGCCCCTGGAACACAAATAATAGTGGAGTTATTGTGGCTCTTCCCTTCTTCTGAACACATTAAAATGGGGGATAAATGTAATATGTCCTAATAAGTGGGGAGTAGCCCTTGAGGAAGACTCAGTGGGGCAAGTAAAAAGAGAGAATCTAATTCTTAGCACTTTTCTCTCTTACTTACTTGAAAAATCTGTTGGGAAAATCTAAAGAAAGGTTGGTTATAAAAGTGCTTTGAGCTTTGTAAATTCATATGCAAGTGTAAGATGGTCTGAGACAAGGTGAGACGTGCACCTGGAAGACATTTCTGCCTTGGGCAAATTGGTCAAGCATGTTGCAGAAGTATGGAGTAGACAACGCTTGGGTCTGGGGTTCTGGTTGCTAAGGGGAGGAGGTGTCTATAGGGAAGGGGTAGATAGGGGCCAGGCAAAGTCTCAGAGCAGAGAGTGGAGTCATTCCTTTGGATTCCTTTGGGTGATCAAGGAGCAACACGCTGGTGCCTATCAAAGGACAGGAAATGTACCTTTGAGGCAGCGACCATTAGGGGTTGACCATCCCAGTGGACTTCTGGTGCTGCCGCAGCTTCCCAAGGGCTTCTATCCACGGATGACGGGCAGTGCCCTCGTGAGGCAAGCCTGGTGACATGCACATCTAGATCTTCTCACAACCTGGGTTCCCTTCAGATCCAGCCCTCTCATCTCAGACCGTCTAAACTTATACACGTGGAGTTGGCTCTAATCCCTTTAGCCCTGTTCCTCCCCAGCCTTCTCCTGGGTCTGATGAATCTTATTTTTTTCTCCCAGCCAAGAGAGTGGTTTTTTGTTTTTGCTCTTGCCTAAAATGTTTTTCCCCAAGCTTTTACCTGTTCCTTAAGTTTATTTTTTCCGTTAAAGGTTCAGCCTTTTGAGACCTAAAATTGCAGAAAATATTCTTTTTCTTGTGGTTTCTGTTATCACCTTTTCGTTTTAGGGCTGAGACAAGCAGTTAGCTCAGACCAGCATAGTTCCTTGAATGAGAGGAAGGGAAAACTGGGAAAAAACAATCTCTACAAAACGATGGTTAAGACTGAGCTGACCCATATTAAATTGCTGATATTCAGCCCTTTTTACTTACAAAATATTGATTTCAAATTAATATTTTAGAAACCACTTCCTACTACATAAAGGTGTATCCAAAAGCCTTCACTGTAGTAGCTAAAATCACTATTTTTCAAAAATGCAACCCAACATGTGCAAAGAATTAAGAATTAAGAACCTCTTAGTCTAAAAGTGGGGTTAATTAAGGTAGAATTAAAATTAAAAGGTGAGCTTTACAGGTCTTAAAGTTAGGGATATGGGCTAATGGGAAAAATTAGGGCACAGTAGGGGCAGGAGTGGCCTTGGTGGGGATGAGTTGCTTGAAAGGTAAATTGAGACAGTGAGAAAAGGGACTTTGCATTTATTACTATCAAAAGATGTGGTTGGGGGAATTCCCTGGCTGTCCAGTGGTTAGGACTCCACGCTCACACTGCCAGGGGCCCAAGAACGATCCCTGGTTGGGGAACTAAGATCCCACGGACACTAGATGGAGAATCAAAAACCTGATTTTCGGGCTTCCCTGGTGGCGCAGTGGTTGGGAGTCCGCCTGCCGATGCAGGGGACGCGGGTTCGTGCCCCGGTCCGGGAAGATCCCACATGCCGTGGAGTGGCTGGGCCCGTGAGCCATGGCCCCTGAGCCTGCGCGTCCGGAGCCTGTGCTCCGCAACGGGAGAGGCCACAGCAGTGAGAGGCCCGCGTACCGCAAAAAAAAAAAAAACAACCTGATTTTCAACCCCAAGTCTCTCACAATGAGATGGGAAAGCTCGAAAAACTCATTAGGCTTTGTAAATCTATATTACTGTAGCTACTGAAAAAACAGTGAAGGTAATAGTACCCCATCTTGCCCCTCTCACAGGGTTCTTGTCAAGGTCAAATAAAACCATGTAAAGAGCTATAAAAATACAAGTAATTTCTTTATTTACAGCAACGGCTTTTGAAGCCTCATTTAGGCATTGTGGCTTTGTGCATATTATTGATATCAAATTCAGAAAAGATGAAAATAAATTAAGCTCACCTTCAGAGGCCCAAGAAATGTCAATAGCGTTTCAGTTGTGAATGATAAAAGAGAGACATGAGCAAAACCCCAGGCTCTGGCTTGATACACATTCTTCCGGTGGGAGAAAAATATAGTGTGACGGTTCTGCTTGCAAATTTCTTCTTCCTCCTCCACCTCCTCTCGCCTTGTCCTCCTCCATCTTAATTTTTTTTTTTTTTTTTTTTTGCAGTACGTGGGCCTCTCACTGCTGTGGCCTCTCCCGTTGCGGAGCACAGGCTCCGGACGCGCAGGCTCAGCGGCCATGGCTCACGGGCTCAGCCGCTCTGCGGCACGTGGGATCTTCCCTGACCGGGGCACGAACCCGTGTCCCCTGCATCGGCAGGCGGACTCTCAACCACTGTGCCACCAGGGAAGCCCCATCTTAATTTGTTGAGCATCATATGAAGCCAGAGTCTAGCTTAAGTACCTTATGTAATTCTCCACTTTTAATCATATAGTAGTCTTTTTTCTGTGCTGTTTCATGAGCCAGCCTGTTGTGCTACTTACTTCAAGATGTAAACTTGCGTAATATAAACTTGTGGAAATAATATACTTAATAGGAAGAAAACATCCTGTTTTAGACAATCCATCCATCTCTACCCCCCACCAAAACCCCACATACACCCTATGGGTTTCTCCAGTCAATGGAATTTTCAGGGCCCGTAACTGTCTCAGTTCTGTTCTGCAAGCCTGACTTTCCACCCGATCAGGGGAGCTTGGCCTGAGCTCTCAGGCATCAGCCTGGCCGGCTTGGTCCGGGTCCCATCCTTCACAGCTGTCCTATGAGCCCTGTGGGCAATCCTGCTACTGTGAGGTTATCTCATAAAGCCCTGGACACAACCCTCCCCATGTTACTTCTCTTCCTACCTTATTTAACCTTTCATGTTAGGGACAATAACACTGTCTAGGATGTGGAAGGCCATCTGTGAGGGGCTAATTGATTTCCCTCCGTCATTCCATATTTATTTTCCTTCTCCTTGCCTCCAGAGGCATGCTCTGAAGCAAAGGCCATAGCAGCACCTCATGCTGGCAAAATCCTGCTTTTATTACTTCTTCCCTGGCAACAGTTCTTTACCCACCTTGTCAAGTGACTGAGGACATTGCGACAACCATCTGTTTCCCTCTGCCAGAATCCTTTCGTGCAGTTTGACTCGATTTTCAGGACCGTCCCACTAGTGCTGCTCGCATTGTTCTCCATTTGCCCGTGCTACCTTTGGCAGGATTCTTCACTGGGGTTGGCATTTTCACTTCACACTTGTTCATCTGATTAGCATCCTTCAGTTGTGTATTAGCAGTTTAGCTTCCAGCAAGTGGTCTCTTGGTTAGCTTCCCCTTTATCCTTGAAAGCGTTGCTTTCATCTCATCTCTGCTGACACCATCTTTCTTCACAACTGAGTGCTGTGGGTTTAACCTCCTAAGGAGCTCTCAGTTCCCATCCTGCTCTCCTGCCGTGGCCTCAGGTCAGGCTCTCATCTCTTCCTGCGTGGAGGACTGATAACAGCCTGTTCTCCTTGCAGACACACCTGACCCCCTGCGAACCACCACTGCCAAGCAATTTTCCAAAACACAAGGCTGTGTTCATGGCACTGCTCTGTTTCAATCCCTCAGGGATTTTCCACTGAGCTCAGGCTAAGCCCATCCACTTTGGTTATGACACACATGTCTTTTAAAATCTCCCCTCTGCTTTTCTCTCTAGCAGCATCTTGTGTTATGTCCTCATAATTTTTTTTCCTCACTCAAAACAAACAAAAAAAACCCCTGGCAGGGTCTTTGGTGGGGATAATGGCGGACTCTGGGAGGGCTCACGCCAAGGAGTACTTCCCAGAACTTCTGCTGCCAATGTCCTTGAGCCACAGCCACCCCCGCCTCTGCAGGAGACCCTCCAACACTAGCAGCCGTGTGGCTGACAGGGTCTTGGTGCCCCAGCCGGGTGTCAGGCCTGAGCCTCTGAGGTGGGAGAGCTGAGTTCAGGACATTGGACCACCAGAGACCTCCCGGCCCCACGTAATATCAATTGGCGAGAGCTCTCCCAGAGATTGTCATCTCAATGCTGAGACCCAGCTCCACTCAATGACCAACAAGCCCCAGTGCTGGATACCTCATGCCAAACAACTAGCAAGACAGGAACACAACCACATCCATTAGCAGAGAGGCTGCCTAAAATCATAATAAGTTCACAGAAACCCCAAAACATACCACTGGACGCGGTTCTGCCCACCAGAAAGACAAGATCCAGCCTCATCCACCAGAACACAGGCACCAGTCCCCTCCACCAGAAAGCCTACACAACCCACTGAACCAACCTTAGCCACCGGGGACAGACACCAAAAACAACGGAACTACAAACCTGCAGCCTGCGAAAAGGAGACCCCAAACACAATAAGTTAAGCAAAATGAGAAGACAGAGAAATACACAGCAGATGAAGGAGCAAGATAAAATCTCATCAGACCTAACAAATGAAGAGGAAATAGGCAGTCTGCCTGAAAACGAATTCAGAGTAATGATAGTAAAGATGATCCAAAATCTTGGAAATAGAATGGAGAAAATACAAGAAACGTTTAACAAGGACCTAAAAGAACTAAAGAGCAAACAATGATGACCAACACAATAAATGAAATTAAAAATTCTCTAGAAGGAATCGATAGCAGAATAACTGAAGCAGAAGAATGAATAAATGACCTCGAAGATAAAATAGTGGAAATAACTACTGGAGAGCAGAATAAAGAAAAAAGAATAAAAGAATTGAGGACAGTCTTAGTGACCTCTGGGACAACATTAAACACACCAACGTTCAAATTATAGGGGTCCCAGAAGAAGAAGAGAAAAGAAAGGGACTGAGGTGCTTCCCTGGTGGCACAGTGGTTGAGAGTCCACCTGCCGATGCAGGGGACATGGGTTTGTGCCCCGGTCTGGGAAGATCCCACGTGCTGTGGAGCAGCTGGGCCCGTGAGCCATGGCCGCTGAGCCTGTGCGTCCGGAGCTTGTGCGCTGTGGCGGGAGAGGCCGCAACAGTGAGAGGCCTGCATACTGCAAAAAAAAAAAAAAGACTGAGAAAATAGTTGAAGAGATTATAGTTGAAAACTTCCCTAATATGGGAAAGGAAATAGTCTATCAAAAAACGAATTCTATAAAACATTTAGGGAAGAGCTAACACCTATCCCTCTCGAACTCTTCCAAAATGTAGCAAAGGGAGGAACACTCCCAAACTCATTCTTTGAGGACAACATCACCCTGATACAAAAACCAGACAAAGATGTCCCCCAGAAGGAAAACTACAGGCCAGTATCACTGAAGAACATAGTTGCAAAAATTCTCAGCAAAATACTAGCAAACAGAATCCGACAGCACATTAAAAGGATCATACACCATGATCAAGTGGGGTTTATCCCAGGAATGCAAAGATTCTTCAATATGTGCAAATCAATGTGATAAACCATATTAACAAATTGAAAGATAAAAACCATATTATGATCTCAATAGCTGCAGAAAAAGCCTTAGACAAATTCAACATCCATTTATGATAAAAACCCTCCAGAAAGTAGGCATAGAGGGAACTTACCTCAACATAATAAAGGCCATATACGACAAACCCACAGCAAACCTCATTCTCAATGGTGAAAAACTGAAACCATTTCCACTAAGACCAGGAGCAAGACAAGGTTGCCCACTCTGACCATAGTTATTCACCATGGTTTTGGAAGTTTTACCCACAACAGTCAGAGAAGGAAAAGAAAAGGAATCCAAACTGGAAAAGAAGAAGTAAAACTGTCACTTTGCAGATGACATGATACTATGCATACAGAATCCTAAAGATGCTACCAGAAAACTACTAGAGCTAATCAATGAATTTGGTAGAGTAGCAGGATACAAAATTAATGCACAGAAATCTGCTGCATTCCTATACACTAATGATGAAAAATCTGAAAGAGAAAATAAGGAAACATTCCCATTTACCATTGCAACAAAAGAATAAAATACCTAGGAATAAACCTACCTAAGAAGACAAAAGACCTGTATGCAGAAAACTATAAGACAGTGATGAAAGAAATTAAAGATGGTACAAAGAGATGGAGAGATATATCCTGTGCTTGGAACAGAAGCATCAACATTGTGAAAATGACTCTAATACCCAAAGCAATCTACAGATTCAATGCAATCGCTATCAAACTACCACTGGCATTTTTCACAGAACTAGAACAAAAAATTTCACAATTTGTATGGAAACACAAAAGAACCTGAATAGCCAAAGCAATCTTGAGAAAGAAAAATGGAACTGGAGGAATCAGGCTCCCTGACTTCAGACTCTACTACAAAGCTACAGTAATCAAGACAGTATGGTACTGGCACAAAAACAGAAATATAGATCAACAGAACAGGATAGAAAGCCCAGAGATAAACCCCCACACATATGGTCACCTGATCTTTGATAAAGAAGGCAAGAATATACAATGAAGAAAAGACAGCCTCTTCAATAAGTGGTGCTGGAAAAACTGGATAGCTACATGTAAAAGAATGAAATTAGAACACTCCCTCACACCATACTAAAATAAATACAAAATGGATTAAAGACTTAAATGTGAGGCCAGACACTATCAAACTCTTAGAGGAAAACATAGGTAGAACCCTCTATGACATAAATCACAGCAAGATCCTTTTTGACCCACCTTCTAGAGAAATGGAAATAAAAACAAAAATAAACAAATGGGACCTAATGAAACTTAAAAGCTTTTGCACAGCAAAGGAAACCATAAACAAGACGAAAAGACAACCTTCAGAATGGGAGAAAATATTTGCAAATGAAGCAACTGACAAAGGATTAATCTCCAAAATATACAAGCAGCTCAATATCAAAAAAACAAACAACTCAATCTAAAAATAGGCAGAAGACATAAATAGACATTTCTCCAGAGAAGATATACAGATTGCCAACAAACACATGAAAGGATACTCAACATCACTGATCATTAGAGAAATGCAAATCAAAACTACAATGAGATATCACCTCACACCAGTCAGAATGGCCATCATCAAAAACTCTACAAACAATAAATGCTGGAGAGGGTGTGGAGAAAAGGGAACCCTCTTGCACTGTTGGTGGGAATGTAAATTGATACAGCCACTATGGAGAACAGTATGGAGGTTCCTTAAAAGCTAAAAATAGAACTACCATATGACCCAGCAATCCCACTACTGGGCATATACCTTGAGAAAACCATAATTCAAAAGAGTTGTGTACCACAATGTTCATTGCAGCATATTTACGATAGATAGGACATGGAAGCAACATAAGTGTCCATCGACAGGTGAATGGATAAAGAAGATGTGGCACATAAATACAATGGAATATTACTCAGCCATAAAAAATGAAATTGAGTTATTTGTAGTGAGGTGGATGGACCTAGAGTCTGTCATACAGTGTGAAGTAAGTCAGAAAGAGAAAACCAAATGCCATATGCTAACACATACACATACACACACACACACACACACACACACACACACACACACACATATATATATGGAATCTAAAAAAAAAAAAGATTCTGAAGAACCTAGGGGCAGTATAGGAATAAAGACACACATAGAGAATGGACTTGAGGACACGGGAGGGGGCTGGGACGAAGTGAGAGAGTGTCATGGACATATATACACTACCAAATGTAAAATAGCTAGTGGGAAGCAGCTGCATAGCACAGGGAGATCAGCTTGGTGCTTTGTGACCACCTAAAGGAGTGGGATAGGGAGGGTGGGAGGGAGACTCAAGAGGGAGGGGATATGGGGATGTATGTGTACATATAGCTGATTCACTTTGTTATACAGCAGAAACTAACACAACATTGTAAAGCAATTATACTGCAAGAAAGATGTTAAAAATAATACTAAATTTTATTATTTAATATTAAATAATATTAAAACGCAAATAACTTCTTCAGAAGACTTGTGTTTCAAATGCACTTAAAATTCTCCCATTTCTCCCCATTCTGATTCTTTCTAAATTAAATTCCTTTAAATGAGTATCTTCTATTGGTTTCTTTCGGCTGTTCACTTGTGTCTGAGGACATAGTGCAATGATGTCACTAGTCATGTGGAAAAAAATATTTTCTTCCACATGACTGGAAATCCTCAAAGATGTTAAAACAAAGAAAAAAACAAAAAAACCCTGGCAGTGGTTCTAAATTGGTAGTGGGTGAACTTTTGGCAATATCTGGAGGTGTCTTTGATGGTGGTCACTGGTGCAGGGAATAGAGGATGATGCCTCTGGTATCTACTGGGTAGAGGCCAGGGGTGCTGGTAAACATCCTACAATGCACAGAACAGCTACACAGGGCAAAGAATTAGCCGAAACGTCAGTAGTGCTGAGGCTGAGAAACCCTGTTCTAGCCAGATTAACCTACTTGGTTGTGCTTCCGTATCTTTGGCCAATGACCTTTCCTCTCCAAAGCGTCCCTGTCTCCCGCCATTTGCCTGTTAATGTCTAATTATCCTTCAAGGCTCAGCTCAAGGATCACCTTGTTTTGGTGTACAATGGCTGGTGCCCCTCTTCTGAGCTTTTAGTCATCTAAAATTTCAGGCAATATATATTTATAGGACATCTACTAAGGACCAGGACTGTGTTAGGTTTTACAATTAAAATAGTGAACCAAGTTAGCATGGGCACCACACTGATAAAATCAACAGCCTGGTGGGGGAGATAGAAAGTCGTCAAATAAGCACACAAGTGAATGTGGTGCCCACCTCCCTGTGCTTACCTCCTCTGTGTGTGGAAGGACCCCTGGCCTTTATTTTATTCTGGAGTTTTGTTCAGGGGTCTCCCCTAGGCTGGCCTGATGTTGGCAAAGTTTTTGTTGGCTTGGTTTTTGATCTTGTGTTATCTCTTCTTATAAACCTCTCTTGAACACATGACCAGAATCCAAATTCTATACCATTGTGTCCCAGGCTGTTCCCAATGGACCTGCCCATTTCCATCACCCCTGCCCACCATCTGCACCCACAGTCCTATCAGGTCACGGCCATACCTGCATGGTTTTGAATGCTTTCCCCTCCCCTTCATTCTTTGGCTAAGTTTTCCTTCTTCCATCAAGACTCAGCTCATGTGTCACATCCTATCCACAGGTTCTGAAAATATAGTCAGACCCTCTATTTGTGGGCTCTCAGCACATGGTACATATTTGTATCTCAGCATTCAGTAAAGAAAAATGGTAAAAAGCATAGTTTCTGGAGTCTGACAGATCTGAACTTACTTTCTAAGCCTTAGTTTCTTCATCTGAACAATAAATAATAGTGTCTACCATATGTGTTTCTGAAACTGTTAAATAAAGCAATCCTGTAAAATGCCCAGCGCAGTATTAAGAACTCAATAAATGTTAATGGTTATTACTGTCTCTAACCATACTGTAGGCTATATAACATTCTGTAGCTCTCACCTGGACTAACTGCTTTCTCTCTGAGGATAGGAACTGTATTTTATTCATCATTGTAGCTCAGAGACAAGAAAAGCCTGGATAGTAGATACTTGTTGCATATTTGACTTAAGGATGGGGATCCAATTTACAGTGGTCTCTCCTGTAGCAGTTAAACACTTAACATTAATTGAGCACTTACTACGTACGACAGCGGGTGGGTAATCACACAGGTTGCCTCATTTAATCCTCATAATCACCCTATGAGAATGGTACCCTTATTATTACTTCCCATTTTACAGAAAACTGGGGCACAGAGAGATAAAGAGCCTGCCCAAGGTTACACAGTTAGCAAGTGGCAGAGTCCAAATTTAAACACAGGGAGTTTAAGTCATTAGATCTTTACTAAAAATTTAGATAAAGTTAATATTCATTTTAAGCATTTATTGTTGGCGTAGTACAATGGACACAAAGAAGCTTTTTGTCTAGATGCAGATGGTACAAAAACACCTACTTTCCCAGAGCCACCAAAATTATTCCAAGCTTTCAGAGCCCTTCCTGGTAAGACTCAGTAGGGTGTAGGGTGGTGGGATTGGGGTGGGAGGTATTCAACTTCTAATCCAAACCAGACACTCGCAAACAAGGCAACTATTCATGTTTGCCTTCTCCATTTTCCAAGATCTTCTATAATAAATAATGTGGGAAATATGTAAATGAGAGGAGGAGAGAATTAGAGGGATGAGTGTGCCACACCAGGAAAGTTGAGAGAAAAATGGTTTATTCACAGATGAATGAAGAAACATCTCAGTGGAGTCCCTAAACAGGGATGACATTGTCCTCCAAGAATATAGGCCACCTAATTGCCGGTTTTTACTGGGAGGTGGGGGAGAGAAGTATTAATAAAGTGTATTAAAGAAGCAGTCTCACAGCATTTCGGTCACCGGTAGTTCCTCCACCAGGAGCTTGTAGAGAGTAACTCAGCTGTAAAGAGGACCCGGGGAGTTCTTAAGCTACCTGGCCTCCTAAGGCACCTATTTAAATTCTTAATTTTAGCCAAATGAGAATTATCCCTGCAGCAAAGTAAGGTGAGCTACTGAGTTTCACTATTTGCTCTTAGAGAAAACTGCAATTAATCGTCTGAAAAGTCACTGGGGTGTAAAACTTGCAATGTAGAGAGCAGATGTTATTAAAGCGTCAAGCTTTTCCCATGGATGAATGATGCTGCCACCTCCTCCTAAGACACAGTTCTGGGGTCCAGGCTGCGGGCTTGGGTTACAGGGGACACTGGTATTGTGAGGTCCTTCAGGCTAGCCTGGTGGCTGAATCTCCCAGCTTAGGGAGAACAGAGAGTTCAGTTATATCCCCAAACCTATCAAAAAACTGCAGAAGAAGGGAGCCTCAGGGGTATGCCTGTTTAACAGGCTGAAGTGTCTCATGCCATTATCAACTTTCTCTGTTCTTTACTTTTCTGACTGAGGAGAGTAAAGGTCATAGACACCAGTAAACCAAACACAGTGGAAATAATGAGCTCTCAGGAAACGAGGGGCGAGGCGGGCAGAGATGAAAAGAAACTGCTTGGATTATGAACTTGAGAAAAACATTGCCCCAGTGGCCTCAATGTAATTGATTTGTGGGGAAGAAAGAATGTTGTTGTTTTAATGTGTGATATTGCATGATCCCAACTCCCAATTTTTTTTAAATTTATTTTTTGGGTCTTCGTTGCTGCGTGCGGGCTTTCTCTAGTTGCGGCGAGCAGGGGCTACCTTCACTGCGGTGCACGGGCTTCTCATTGCAGTGGCTTCTCTTGTTGCAGAGCACAGGCTCTAGGCACACGGGCTTCAGTACTTTTGGCGCGTGGGCTCAGTAGTTGTGGCTCATGGGCTCTAGAGCGCAGGCTCAGTAGCTGTGGCACACGGACTTGGTTATTCTGCGGCATGTGGGATCCTCCCAGACCAGGGCTTGAACCCGTGTCCCCTGCATTGGCAGGCGGATTCTTAACCACTGCGCCACCAGGGAAGTTACAAAAGGGAACCACTTGACCTGAAAACAATCCAAAAGGAAAAATAAGTAAATTATTCGTGGAGACTATTTGATTAAACAAATATCCTTTAAATATAAATTATTTTACTGCTTGCAGTGGGGAGGGGTAGTTCCCCAAAGATAAATTGGGACACAATTCACAATGAGGAAGAAGACGCACTGGGCAGACGAAAGCAGCAGATGTATCAATACCTTGTACAGATTATAATATATCAAATCATATGTATCATTCAATATACAGCATTCAAGAAACAAGAAGGAAAAACCAAATCTGATTCTGTATGTACATATGAATCTTTAAAACACAATAAAATATTCTTAACATGGGATCTAACTGAACACAATTTGGTATTCCAGGTTCTTTTGTGCAAAATCTTTGATGAATGGATTTCTTAAATTATTAGAGATGTGCTTCATAGTTTAACTGAACCACAAGTTCTTTATTATGATTATATGTATTACATATTACTTGTTACATATTCAATTTTACTAGCAAAGCACCAATAGTTATATTTTATACATGCAAGAGATATAGCATATGATATATATAACTATGATATAGAACATCCATACTATATGATTATATATAAGTACATATACATTACATATAATATATATCAAATTATACTAGCAAAGCACCAACAATAGACATTTCTGGCCAATAGAATTCTCTAGTTGACAGAATTTTGGTAAGAGAGGTTATATTTGTATCGTTGGCCAATGAAATATATGATGGACAAGTATGTGTCTGGAATGACCAGGGAGTCTGGGAAGGTCAATTTTCCTCCAAGATTTATTTATTGATCCCAGTTATACCTGAGAGTGTAACTCCTTCAGTGTCCATTGACTCACTTTTCCCTGGAAGCAGCACATTTGAGCTCTGAACCCAATTATCTTCCGTAGTTCAGCCTTTGCTTTGGTTTCAGAGCTCATCCAGGCAAGTGCTTTCTCCGGCATCCATTTATTCCCTTGTAAGTATGAACAAAATGAATCGGCAATCAGAAAGCCACGGTACGATTAGCCAGAGTGTACTGGATAAATAGCGTTTTAGTTCCCCACATGTTGACAGAATTTACAGTGTTGCAAGTTACAAAATTCACTCTGGGTTATTCAGGAGAAATTAAATACTGAGCACCATGATTTTACTGCCCTCCTGGCCAGACTTGAGCATCCAAATGGCATTGATTCATCTGGTAGTACATCATCGTGGGTCTCGCAGAGCCCTTTACAGGGGACTACGGCCCTTATACTAGGACCATCGGTAGCACTCGTCTCCCATATTTATTCCAACAGCGCCCTTACGTTGCGACCGTAAGACCCTGATGTGAGATTTTAGTTCTGCAACAAGCATTAGTATGGCGTTTCAGTCCCTATGTAAAACCCTCAAACAAGGCAAGGGCCGAGGGAACTCGCTGGATACAGTCGGATGGAACAGAACCAAGCTTGCGATCAAGAAGGCTCTTCTGTCAGTAAGGAGGCAGGAGTGGGAGAGGGGAGAGAAGAAAGAGATGGAGAGAGAGGGCTTAGAAGACAAGCAAGGGGAAGAAAAGGCAGGAAGAGATTATAAAACGGAGAAGGGAGAGGAGACTAAGAAAAACCTGTTCTATAAGGCACAGGAGAAAAGGCCAAGATTGAGACCGCGAGACAGAGTGAGAGCGGTGCCACGGGAGAGGGAAGTCAGAGGAACGAGAAGACTCTGACCCAGCCCGCCTGCAGGAAGGAAGTCGGCGCTCATCGGCGCGCGCTTGTTTGTGTGCGCATGCGCGCCCGGGCACCAGCTTGCTCACCGGATAGGCTATCAGGCTGGGACTGGTGGCTGGGCCGGGGCTGGTGGTGACGTTACGAGGAATGGGCAAGTGAGAGCATAGTGCAAATAACAACAGTAAAGCAAAAGCAAAGCGGAGACGGGTTGTATATGTTTCAGTGCAGAGAAATGTAAGAGCCTGGAAGAGCAGTGGGGAGGCCTCTAGTCTTAATTCTGCCGTTAATAATAAGAACAGTAATGGCAACATTTATTTGGGACTACTGTTTTCCAGACATGGTGCTGAGGGTCTCACATATACTCTCTTTTTTAATCCTTGCACCAGTTTCCTGCAGCAGGCCCTGCTATCTTCCCTTGTGGGCACAGGAGGACACTGGGGGGCGTTCAGCTACCTGCCCAAGGTCACATAGCCAAGTGGTGAGGGGAAAAGGGAGTAAGGGGGAAGCTGGGGCAGGGGTCAGGACCATCCACAGTTTCAACCCACTTTACTTATTAGAATCTGGGCTACGGTTTTTGTCTGACAAAATGCTTAGCAGGGGCTTCCCTGGTGGCGCAGTGGTTGAGAGTCCACCTGCTGATGCAGGGGACACGGGTTCGTGCCCCGGTCCGGGAAGATCCCACATTGCGCGGAGTGGCTGGGCCCGTGAGCCTTGGCCGCTGAGCCTGCGCATCTGGAGCCTGTGCTCCGCAACGGGAGAGGCCACAACAGTGAGAGGCCGGTGTACCGCAAAAAAAAAAAAAAATGCTTAGCAGTTGCAAACATCTTGAGAACACTAACCAGACACCTGCTGAGATTCCTTCTTGCTCTTTAAGTCAACGCAACGCATAAAGTCCTTTACTTCCAAATAAGGAATGAATGATACTGAGATTGTAGGTGGCTCAGGGGTCCTTTTCTAAAGCCTTTCTCTTTCAAAACAACTTTCTATATCGTGGGGAAGAGGGTGACATACACACAAGTAAATACCAGAACTTATAATCATAACTAATTTCCCTATTTTATTCAGGAAGGATGATGAGGAGAAAGCTTTGTTCTAGAACTGTAAGTGGCCAAGTTGATACACAGGCTTTGATGGGCAGCCGATAAGGCTTATGGGCCTTTTGCCAGAGAGGAGAAAGAGAATTCCTGTGAGTGAATGAGCGTGGAGGGAAGTATCACACTCATACCTGGCAGCTTTGGTCATGCCCACACTTTTCCAAATCTTATAAACAACCTCCTTAGCAGAGCAATGAAGTCCTGTCTGCTGCCGGAAGTCTAAGCCAATGCAACAGTGGTGCCTGCGGCAGGCACTGAACCATGAGTACCATGTCTCTAAAATAGACCATGAAAATGTAACCCAAGACGATTCCTGTCTCCTGTGGGATCATTTCTTATTGGTGTGGGCAGGCAGGGCTGTTCAGTAGCAGAAATTGGGTAAGGGCTGTGAAGGGAGTCACGAGAGCAAGAAATAAATTCTCTCTTTACTGTAGATTTTATTGAAGAAAGGACTCAGAAAACTGTAGGAGTGCATCCTAAGATTTCATGTGCCCATCTTCCTGAGGTCTTCTTGGGGGTTGCTCAAAATCTCTTCTCCTAGATTCTCTGGTCTGGGTCCACACTGTGCCCCCAGCATCCCTGGGCATCCCTTCCACTTCTGGCTTATGTCCTGCTCCCTTCCAAAGCCCTGACATTGGCAGACACATTGCTGACCTGGGACTGTTTCCAGCACTCAAGAAGTCTGGTCAGGTCTGATTGCTCATCTCTGTCTGGGGGCAGCCCCCTGGAATACTGGTGAATATAACTTTAAACCTCATCATAGAAAGAAATGAAGAAGCTAAAAATAGAAACTGGTAAGAACAAGACTTGGAATTATGGGAGAATTAAGAAGTAAGAGGGACAAGAAGGCTTAGGATCAAAAATGATATGCAGGGCTTCCCTGACGGCGCAGTGGTTGAGAGTCCTCCTGCCGATGCAGGCGACACGGGTTCGTGCCCCGGTCCGGGAAGATCCCACATGCAGCGGAGCGGCTGGGCCCGTGAGCCATGGCCGCTGAGCCTGCGTGTCCGGAGCCTGTGCTCCTTAACGGGAGAGGCCACAACAGTGAGAGGCCCCTGTACTGCAAAAAAAAAAAACAAAACCAAAAAATGATATGTAGATTAATGGGTGTTTTAATGAGTGGTTCTTTAAGAAATTGGGATAAGGCAGAGAAGAGACAGGAAGAAAGACCAGTTAGGGTATTTTAAACATAAGATGAAGCAAAAAGAGTGAGAAAAATTAATGTCTTATTTGTTTATCTTGAAACAGATTAAATAAATGACTAAAATTTTACATAATGTAAAATGCCAACTATAAAAGTTATTCACAATATCCAATGGAGAAATTATATTTTAGCCCAAGTGCCTTTAGTGGCATTGAAAAAGATGACCCCACAATTTGCTACCTTTGAAAAAAGTTTTGTAAGAAACTAATAGAAGAATCTAAATGACACAGAGCCTACACTTTGCAGGGGGGCAGGGGAGGGGACCACATCTTCCCTTAAGTACTTCCTCCTTCTTCCCTCTCTCCCATCCCTGCCAAATGTAGATCAGACACATGTGTCAAGGGGACTCGGTCACTTTGTCTGCATATTAACTGTTATATTAAGATTTGCTGCAGAAAGACAGTCCGTTAAAGTTTTGCCTCTGAAGAGGGAAAAGAGTGGAAATAAATTATCAGCTGAAGGACATTTTAGAAGAGATCTTTTAGCATTCGTTATTACTCTTTCAGACTAATTGAAATCAGTTGTTCCAGTGCCTCGACTCTACCCAGTTCAGTTTTGCCCTTGGGAAAGCTTTATTTCTTCCCATATCTGGGTAAACAAATAGTGTTCTGATGTGTTAGCCCTGTAAAAATATCCAAGAGGACTCAATGAGGTAGTTCAGCTTTCAAAACTTTTCACAAGAGTGCAGAATTGGGGTGGACTCCTTCTCATGAGAAGCAGGAGCAGGCCAGAATGATGCTTTGGGCTAGGATGGAAGCAAGACACTCATTGAGAAATAAAATTGGCCAGACTAGTGGTGCACAAAGCTGAGGGCAGTTTTCTGAAGCAGCATCTAGATGATACTAAACAAACCATTTGCAAGGGAGAAGTTATTCATCCACAGCTCTACCCAGGACAGTTTTCTGAAGCAGCATCTAGATGATACTAAACAAACCATTTGCAAGGGAGAAGTTATTCATCCACAGCTCTACCCAGGAAAGTACAGCCCAGCATCATCGGGTCATTCTGTCTTTACACTCACTGTACTCTAAAATTCATTCTCCTCGTCTGATGTACAGTTGGATTGGGACATTTGAGAGCACTGGGAAAAGGCTTGCAATCGAGATGTAACCTACATGACCCTTCCTTTGTGCCCGATTTGTTGTTAATTGAAGCTGAATTACATTTTCGTATTAATTATAGGAGAGACCAGAATGAAAAAGAGTGGGACACAGGATAGATCAGTTTTGATGGGAAGTTAGAGGGTATGTGTTTCCAGAAGAGTAGGTTAATGGAAAGAGCATTGAACCAGGAATCAGGTCTACGTTTTGAGTTTTTTCTTTGTTTCTTATTAATTACCTGACCTTGGGTAATCCATTTGGAATTTTAGAATCTCAGTTTTCTCATTATAAAATTAGGATAATAGCATCTCCCCTAACAACTTTACAGGGCTATTGTGATTATAACTCAAGGTGGGCAAGGGAAGATCCAGGTTCTCTGGAGTCTGAAACTTACAGAATTTGGGGCACCCTCGTTAAAAAACAAGAATTACAAAGTTCTAAAAACAAAATTAGGTATAATGTGGAAATTTAGAAGAAGAAATCACAATATGTTATGAAAACTGTATTCCTGCCTCAAGTTCATTTTAGCCAGATGTCAAAAATATTTCAAAGAATGTGGCCCAGAAGACACACTTGAGAGAGGAGTGAGAGTAAAGTGAGAGACTGGTCATAACAAATTGCAGTTAAAATACCTGCTTCTGCAAATTTTACAGAAACACAGAGCATGTGAACATACTGCCAGGGTCTCGGAAGGGACTTGTACCTGTGGGAGATCCAGCAGCCAAAGCTTTTTGAGCTTCATGGTAAATCAGTTTCTTAGATGATGTTTGTTAAAAATCTTTTTGAACTGTAAAGCACAATATAGATGAAAGGCATTGTTTCCATTTTTCCATTTTCAGAGTTGTTGCCTGCTGTGAAGTCTATTTAATAGGCTACTGTTATAATTCTATTACCGTAAACTTGATGCAAATTGGGGTTTAGATGATTTGTACCACAGCTACAACCTAAATTATTTGCTTCAAAGAGCATATTTATTTAAATTTCTTTTCTCGGAATATATACACCCAATTGCATTTATAAAGCAGCCTTTAGATTTATAAATGACTCGTATATAGTTTCTAAAACACTTTTTGTTTGAGCCTTGTATTATCTGTTGCTAGGTAATAAATGATCCCCAAACTTCATAGCTTAAAACAATAATAATCATGTATTATTTCTCATGCTTTCTGTGGGTCAGTTATTTGGGAGTGGTTTGCATAGTTCTGGCTCAGGGTCTCTCATGTTGTTGCAGTAGGATTTTGGTTAGAGCTGCAGTCATTCTGTAGGCTTAACTAAGACTAGAGGATTTATTCCAAGGTGCTCACATAGTTGGCAAGTTGGGGCTGGCCATCCAGGAGAGAGAGAGAGAGCCAATAGAAGTCATCTTACCATTTATGACCTAGCCTAGGAAGTCATCAATGTCACTTCCCTTGCATTCTATTGGTTCAGGAAAGTAGAAGTCAGTCCAGATTCAAGTGAAGGGAACAAAGGCCTCTCCTCTCAGTGAAGGATTATCAGCATCACATGGTCAGAGGAGAGTGTAGAATGGAATATAAATTGGTACCACCATCTTTGGAAAAGATGTATGTACAAGCCTCATACAAACTTGGGAGATGGGTAGGGCAAACATTTTCATCTTTCTTCATCTAGAGGGAAAACTTCAAAGCACTTTGTTAGGAAGAAACCTAATATGCCTGGGTCCAAATCCACCCTCTATACTGTAGCTTATTCTCTGAGTTATTCTGGAAGAAAGTTACTTAACCTCTCAGGATTTCTCTTGACATGTTTGTTAACTCTAACAACATGGTTCTCATAAGGCTTAAATGAGATAAAGTCTATGAGGGGGTCAACCAGTGCGTGGCACACAATACATGCTTAATAAATGGTAGGTACATCTTGGAGATGAGAAAACACCAACTGAAACATTAAATAATTTTTCAAGGTTATAAACTATAAAAAAATCAAAGTATCAAAGCAAAATCTTTTAACCTAAAGTGCAGTAATTTCTTCATTATAATAGGTCACTTTGCCAAGCAGATAAGTGACTGATCCTTTGTGTTTGTATGTAATTTGTTCATATAGCTTGATTATAAATAAAAGCCCTTCTTTGAGTCTAACTTCAAATACCAACTGTAAAGTTAAAACTCTTCTGGTTCCAGATGCCCGTTGTTTATTTTTGGATGATAAATGTAATCCACATTATTGATGATGGAAGCACTGAACTTGTGAATTACTTTTTAATTATTCAATTTGATAGGATACACAATATGTAAAATTAATAGGAGCCTCAGTCAGGAACAGATTTCCATTTTTTTCCCTTAGCTAACAGACTTAGTTATAAACAATAACATAGCTGAATTCAGCATACAGGAAAATGTGACCATAGTTTTCAATTGTTATGCATATTGACTAATTGTTTTCTTTTTTTCTTGAATATTAAAAGTGATTAAGGTGGTTTGTTCACCAAGAATTGTTTGGGCCATATCTGGTGGGAGGTTGGGGAGAAGGGTCAGCAGAAAGTGTTTAATGCACTAAGCATAAGGTTTCCATAATTCATTAGCTCCACTTTTGTACACCTTCCTGTGCATTTATAGAGACTGCATACATTATACAGTGATGGATGGGATGCTGATTAAATAAAATTTGTGGCTCTTGCCCAGAATACATTTTTTCACATTAATTTAAAAAATTCTAAATGGTGTCCTTAAAAATGACTAAATGTTTATGCCAGCATGGAACACCAGAGTTAACCAGAGTTATCAGGAATTTGACAAATAAAAAGTTTGCTTTCCCTTGACTTCCGCTCACTCTTTCCCATTAAGACTAAGAAACAAAGCAAATGAAAGGATGAAGCCCTGTCCCAAACTTTCAGCAATTCTTGCGTTCTTCACAGTGTTCAAAATACTGTACAAGGGTATCTTCCACGCCCCAGGGAAGTTATGATACTCAGGAAGCTTGCCTATTCTGTCTCCCTTTAGGAGAATCACTACGTACCTTCACATATTAAAGGTTCTCGGAGATCAAGTAACAAAATCCATTTAGCTTGGTTTAACTCAGTGTTTCTGAAGTGTATTTGAACAGGGAGTTCTTTTTTGTTCTCTGCTTTTTCAAACAACTTCAATTGACATCTCAAGGACTCTCATCCTCTTTTGCAGGCTGCACTCTATTTCAGTGTATGTATATAATACCATTTTACTTAGCAAAGCTCCTACTGATGGATATTTTAGTTGTTAGCGAGATTTGCTACTTTCAACCCCCCATTTGTAAATAGTAGCGTCTATTCATAATTATTGTCTTTAGATAGAGTTCTAAAAATGGGATGCATGGTCTTAACCTGGTCTAGATGTATAAGCCACAGATCAGCCTCCTTGAACATCACCAAAATTGCTCTGTGGAAACCCAAGTGCAATCATCTCCCTTCTGCAGTAGAAATCTTATGGTGGCCCCATAGTGACAATTAGAGCTAGAGGCCCTGATGTTCAGGGACAGACAAAGCCTCATCTGCTGCATTTCTATGGAAGCCAGCTCTCCGCTTCACCCTGCTTCTACTCTGGATCTGCATATTTTGTTTTCATCAGTTGTAAAATCTGCCACAGAGGTATCAGGTGAGCACCTCTGACTTCCTGGCTGAGAAAACCTTAGGATAACGTACCTTGAATTGCACTCAAGTAGCCCATGGAATGGATGAGTTAACTGTACAAGTCGTCCAGTATGCACTCTTCTGCATTGCCCTCTGTCCAATACTTTCTTATTCATTTTCTGCTGTTGGCTGGTTACAAAAAGAGCAGTGCCTGGAGCTCAGAGAACAACTCTCCAAAGACCATCTGTTTCCTAGGGCCCTAGTGAGACTTGTCTCTACTTAGTTTTCAGCTCCTCTTTCCATTGGTGAATATAATTTCTCAGTGAACATTTGACCAAATGATTTGCAGTTGGGAATCAGATATATTTTTGTGTATAAACAAGATCGTCATTCACGTATTTTGGAAAAATTCTGAGTCTGTCTAGTTCTCATTATGACTATGACTTTGCATAAACCTGACCTAACCATATGACTGATTACTTTCCAGAACAAACTCCCTTTGTTTGTGCTGCTGTGTCCAAAATCACTAGCTAGCGTTGTACTGACTCTTGTATCCAAGCATCACTAGCTGATACCGTTCGTCCTTCCCAAAATAGCTTCCATTCTTCATCCCCTTTCCTCACCCCTATATCCTTTCTCTCCAATTTTAATGAATTTTATCTTTTCTTCAGGACTTAGATCCTGTCCAAAACCTTCCAGAAGCCTCCCCCGTTCCCCCTAGCCCAATAGGATCTCTGTTTTCTCATTTTATTAGGCATTCACCATATTTAGACTTATATCCCCATTTATTTTTTTTAAAACGTTCTGTGTGCTTTGTCTTCAGCTGGATTGTAAGCAGTTTGAAGCCAGTGACTGTCTTTTCACCATTTCAGGTTTGAGAAACACACATCTCTCATTTTCTAGAGAGTATAGGACAAAGACACAGATGATGTATGCTCAAATAGGCATAGAACCTAATGAGTAACTCTCCTCAACTTCTGTGGCTCTCCTCATCCGTGTTTGGATATTTTAAAATAACATGAGCCACAGTACTTAGCCACCAAGCCACAGTACTTAGAGTTTTCTTTCATTTTCCCCTAAAGTGGCAAATACATTTCTGTCCTTAAAAGCTGTGTGTTTATACATTTGGAAAATTGGAATGTCTCATTACGAATAGTTCTCAGAATTTTAAGCAAAGAGAGTGCCTGGGGTGTCTGTCTCAGGTATTGATTGATGGTGAATAATTAGAGAAGAAAGATTATTTCCAAACATTTATTGAGATCCTGCTGTATATCAGAACCCATCCTTGGTTCCAGAATCCAGCAGTGAATAAGACAAGCACAGTCCCTGCCCTCATGAAACAAATGCATTGAAGATCTTTTGCTCTTGAAAAACTGTGATCCCAATCTTGAAAGCTGAGAGAGAAAAGAAATATGAGTGGTCATTTGGAATTCTGGACATAAAATATATGCATCACCTATAGGGCCTTTTTTATTCTTTTATGGATTGGCCATAGACTATGCAATAGAGGTGGGACATAAAAGAATGATGGAAAAGATGAGACCTGACTAAATAAATCCCTTGAAAGCTTTTTTTAAACACTCTGTCATGAGAATAAATTCCCCTTGAACCGTTTTTTTGTTTTTTGTTTTTGTTTTTTTTTTTGCTTCTGTTCCTTTTCGGGTCACCAGAAATGAAAATATATTAGGAGAATGGCATGTGCATTAAAAATCTTTGCAACATCTCCAAGTCAACACCAGACCTTTAAAAACCAGAAGGAGACACTCAAAATGAATACACTGGGGGAAGGGCACTGGAGAGCATTTGGAAAACCTGGAAATAATCTACACATTTGTCTAGACTGGCAGTTATGACTGTAGTAAACAAATGAAGCCAAACCAATGAGACCGTTTTTTGTGGCAGCTTTCGGGTTGTAAGCATGCACACTGAGAACACATAGCACGCATTAGATAATCCTCACGATGAGGGACTCAGGGAAGGCTCTGCAGGATACATAAAAGGAGGGCGTTAGAGTAAGGCAACACTTACTGTGAACCTGGGTTTATACATATGAAACAACAGGCTGCAGATGTGTCATGTTCATAGTATGCTAAGAAATAATTCCTCAGTGTTAGAAATTTCCAAGCCACGGTGAATGATAGATGAACGATGGAGAGGTAGAATCAGAAAGCTCTATGGTAAAAATGAGGTATTGATTCTGTGAGATTCTAATTTAGCTTAGTTCGCTTAGAAAAAGTAGTATATTGATACGTACTCAACACAGCTCACATTCGAAGTGACTTATCAGGATTCCAAAATGAAACCTGAAGCAAGCAATAATTTTAACTGTAATTCTCCCCCAAGTCGCCCACACCAAATGACAGCATCTTTGCAAATAATTTGGACAAGAACAAGGCAAATAGTATATCTCTCGATATTACTATTTGATGAGCAATGGGAGTTTGAGCTTCAATGCCAGAAGAAAGGACGGGAAAAGAACTGGAAGTAAGTGTCTGGCCGTAATAAATTAGGAAGCCAAACATCTGAACTATTAGAAAAGTGATTCAGCGTAAGCCATACCATACATTTGCTCGATGCCTAGTTCGATTTGGTGGTTTCAGATGGTCAGATGAAAGGCATTATCTGTAGGTAAATATAGAATTGGACCTTTTTGATTCATAGCTAGACTTCTTGAGATGTTAATTTGTTGATGTTAAACTTCATTTTGAAAGAATTTTTCATTCAGTCTTTTTGGCCTTTATTATAGGCAGTTAAATAGCACATATAAATCCCCTAACACAAAGCTTGGTCTACAGGAAGGTAATAATAATAATAAGGATAGCAATGTTTGAGCTCTTAGTATAAGCTGGAAGCTAAGCTAAACATTCTTATTATTGCATTTATTGTGGAGTTCAGAAAGAATTACATCCCCTTCTGTGCAATTATGTCTCACTTTTGCATTTAGTTTTACATTTTCTATACTGAAATCACGACCATAGAACTAGAAATTCTTTAATGTTTTATTTGCATTCTGCTAAATGAAGGCTCTAGTGTCACTTCTTGTGCACTTATTGTGCTCCATTGCTTTTTCAGTCAATTCATGCCATTTCCAGGATGAATATTTTGCTTACGTGGCACACACATACACACACATGCACACACAGATGTTCTTACAAATCTTCCCGATTTAAGTGGGTTTTCCTCCTGACCCTTTCTGAGGATCTGGCATTTTCATATTCACTCTTTTGCCAGAGGACCATGATTAAGTGATTTTTCCAGGATACACAATTTGTAGTCTCTATCTCTGGAATTGTTAACCGCTCTTAGTAAAGAATAACTTAGTTTCTGTTCTGGCTGTTTCATAATAGCTCAGCTTTTTAATCTCCACTTTAAAGAATTTCTCTTTTGTAGGTTCAATACTTACCTCTTAGAAGTGAAGTTCTTTGTTAAAGGTTTAGCTTCTGTAACATCCCGGGATGCTTTGGGGGCCATTAAGCTTAATGAGTTAAGTTTTTTTTTTTTCTGAAGTGTATATGAGGTGCCGACTGAAGATAACTTTAATAGGTCCTCCTGATTTATTACAAAGAAAGTCTCTTTCAACAAAAGCTTTCAGGCTGAACTTTCATTCTAGTCTAGGAGAAGCAAACTTTTGGTCTCAAGTGCTGCATAATACATCACATGCCATGTCTGTATTCTTGGGCTATTATATAACCAAGCTATCAGTTACATCAAAGCTTGTCTCCCCACATAGAGATGCATTGACAATAGATAAACCCCTTTTCTCTCCAATTGGTTTTTTTTTTTTTTTCAAAGAATTCCATTGAATGAGGATCACTTTTTCCCCTTTGAAATGAAATTTAAAATTTCACACATATTTATCACGAAACAGTCAAAGCAGAGTAGGTAATTTTTATTATAAACTTTTTTTCCCATAGAGCCTCTAAAAGGCTAACCCCATGGAACCATCAGAGGAGCTTTTCAGAAACAAGTCTTCAAAGCATTCCTTTAGTCCAGTGGTGCCCATCTCATAACAGAGACCCCTGAAGTCTCTCACATCCTACCCACCCTATTTGAGGCTTCAAAGGGAATTCCTGACCCAGAGGAGGGAAGAAGCAAAGTCTCTCCATGGAAAAGGCAAAGAAGAGTCCCTGTCCGGCTGGTTGGAGATGACACCCATGTAGGCAACTCTGTGGGGTCACCGTCCTACCACCTATCATGACAAAGGGAGTCCATGCTTCCAGGGCCCTAAAGGACCCCACTGACCTTTGTTACCCCTTCACTTTGATTTCAGGCTGTAATACTTCTAAAAAGATGCAGCCCAGCATAAAGACTTCAGAGTCATAAATTTTGTCTACCACCTGGGAAATAGCCAACCAAGATCAGTGTGGCACATCTTGAGCAACTTTCTTATTCCCTCTGTGACCCTCATTTGTAAAATGGGGACAATATATTCACTTCCTGAGTGTATATTATATGTCAGAAAATATTTTAGGTACTAAGAATACATCAGTGGCCAAAAGAAGAAAAAAAAGACCAAAATCTCTATCCTAAATTAGCTGACTTTCTACTAAGAGGCTTTAGCCAATTTTTGTAAAAAATCAATGAATAAAATATTACGGGGAAGAGTAAAGCACAAGCATATAGGTGAGAGTTGCAGTTTTAAATAGGGGGGCCTGGGAGCCTGTCTTTCTGAGGCTATGACATTTTAGCAAAGACTGGAAGGAGATGAAGGGATGAATCATGGAAATTTCTGGGGGAGTGGCAAAGAGCCAGATGTGGGAGGATGTCTGAGTTCCAGGAAAAGCCAGGAGCCTGACGTGATGGGAGATAGCGAGAAACTGGGGAAGAATAAGAGGTGAGGTTGAAGAGCTGATGCAGGGACAGATTTTATAGGGCTTATCATCCTTTGTACTATTGGACATTGAGTGAAATGGGGCCATTTCAAGGTTTTGAGCAAAGTGATACGATCTTAGAGTTTAAGAGGGTCACTCTGACGATTAGTTTGGGAGCAGAAGGGGACAAGCCAGGACAGAAGCAGGGAGATAGCTTAAAGGTGGCAGTAGTTATCTAGACAAGAGGTGATGGTGGCTAGGGTCAGGAGGTTGTGAGAAATGCTGGATGCTGGGCATAGTTTCAGTGTAAAATCAGCAGGATTAACTGACAGTTAAGATACATGATGTGAGAAAAAGAGAGGAATGGAGAATGACTTTAACTTGAGCAACTGAACATATGAAGGTGCTCTTTACTGAGTCACAGAAATCTGCAGAAGCAGCAGGTGGGTGGAGGAGGACAGGAGTTTGGTTTTGTACACGTTGTTTGAAAGGCCACGTAGACTTTCAAATGCAAATATTGAGCTGACATTTAGATAATAGTAGTGCTTATCATTCGTGATGGTTTCGAGAATTAATGGGCTTTATCATCTAGCCCTGCCTACTTCTCCAATCATATCTGCCACCACATCTTACCACCCCCCCAGTACTCAGTCATGTCAAACTATTTCATGCTTTTTCCTATCTCCATATCTTTTTGTTGTTTTTGTTGTTAGGTGCATAAAAGTTTAGAATTGTTCTTTTATAATTATGATAGAGGTTTCTAGTGCTCAACCATACATGGTTCTTCTTGTCCTCTGGGTACATTGGAAGGTTATTCTTTTCTGCCTCTTTGCAGTAAGACAAGGCCAAGTGACCAGTTTACACCAAGGGGCTCTGACATCAACTGAATGTCACTTCCAGGATGAAGCATTTAGTTCAGAGCAAGTGACCCTCTGGTGCTCTGACTCTCCATGGCAAAAAAAGAGCTGTGTCTTTCTGAGGTGGTTGCTACGAGATGATAAAGACTCTATCAGTCTGGGTCCCTGAGTGATTATGTAAATAGAATACCACACTGACATATTACAGATATAAAATGTGAGCAAAACATGTTAAACAACTGGGATTTGGGTTAATTTTTACTGTAGCAAAACCTAACCTGTCCGACTAATATTTTTAGTGAATTCTATCCCTAATGGTGCTTTCATCTCTAAAATTTTTTAAAACTATATTTTGTGTTATTCATATATCTACATTAATTTCCTTTTTATTAGTTTGGGGAATATTTTTACTTGTCCTTCACCTTTATCCCTTTTTGTAATTTGTTTCATTTTAAATATGTCTCTTGTAAACAATGTAATAGGATTCCAATCCAATTTTCAATTATTTCAGTAAGCATTAAAGTATTCATCTAGCTCCTTCTAAATACTAGCCTCTAATTTCTGGATACTAGAGATAAAGCAATGAACAAAGCAAATTTTTTTCTTTAATAAAGCTCTAAATACCTTTTATAGTAAGCTTGATTCACTAACCCTTTCCTATCGATGTTGTATTTTTATTGATTATCTAATTTTTTTACTTTCAATTTAGTGGGTTTTTAAAAAAATTTTGCTTCTTTTATTTTCCTTTCTGCCTACTAATGTACTGATCCAGTTTATTTTCTCCTTTATTCACTTATATATTATACATTTGATTTCTGTTCTTCTGGGATTACCATTAAATTTTTAACATTCCCTCATGTTTGAAAAAAATATAATATACCTTTATTCTTCTTCTGAACTATGTATGGCTCTTAGAACATTTGTAACTAAATTTCCTTTCTTCTAATTTCATGTAATTGTTGTTTAGTACTTTAGTTATCCCTTGGTTTTATATAGTCCAATTAGTCATTATTTCTGATTGCTTAATGAAGCCACTGGTTGTGGAGATGTCAGCCTATCCATGTTAAATTATTTCTTTTTTCAACTTCTTTCTGCATTCTTCTTTGTCCTCTGAATTCAGTTTCTTTTTTCCTGAGCTATAATCTCTCTGCAAGGATTTTGGGTGAAAAATTCTCAGTCTTTTTTCTGAAAATGTCATAATTTTACCTTCAAAATTGAATAAGAAGTTGTCTGAGTAAAATCTATTCCTTGCTTAAACTATATTCTATTACCATTTTGCAGGAGTAAGGCTTTAATATCTGTAATTTCATATGGTTCAAGCTCACTACATTATCAGTTGTTTTCCCTCGGCATCTAAGGTCTTTTACCTCTGTTACTGGTATTGAAAAGTTTTATTTTAGTGTAAATATTTTTGTCTAACAGAAGTAATTTATTTTTCTCTGATTTAAAAAAATATATTTGTGGGCTTCCCTGGTGGCACAGTGGTTGAGAATCTGCCTGCCAATGCAGGGGACACGGGTTCGAGCCCTGGTCTGGGAAGATCCCACATGCCGCGGATCAACTAGGCCCGTGAGCCACAACTACTGAGCCTGCGCGTCTGGAGCTTGTGCTCCACAACAAGAGAGGCCGCGACAGTGACAGGCCCCCGCACGGTGATGAAGAGTGGCCCCCGCTCACCGCAACTAGAGAAAGCCCTCACACAGAAACGAAGACCCAACACAGCCAAAAATAAATAAATTAAATTAAAAAAATATATATATATATTTGTTATTCTTCACTTTTGCTCTACTTTTGAATTTGTGGATTCTTTCATTAATTTTGGAAAATCAGCAGCAATCATCTCGTGACTATTACTAGTCTCCTATTCTCTCTAGGGTTTCCATTTGAAATTCCTGTTAGGTGTATTTTGGACCTTCTCATTCCATCTGCTTTGTTTTTCAACATTGCTTTGCTCTTTTCCATCTCTTATCACTCATGATGCATTGTTGATTTTTTCCTCAAACACACGTTTCTATTCATTAGTTCCACGTGTTTATCTGATGTTAAACACATCTATTAAATTTTTAGTTTCAGTAATTGTATTCTTATACTTCCCAAAGATTTATTAACTTTCCCAAATCTTATTCTTTTCATGTAATACCTTGTATGTGTTTGGAGATTTGATTCATTCATTTAGCTTTTATCATCTTCAATATAATGATTTTATTTTCAGATTGACGTTCTGATACCTCAAATTTGCATGGCACCAATTCGGTTGTTATTTTGTGTGTTGACTCTAATACATTTGAATAGATTCTTCACCTGCTTCCTTAAACAGATTCATGTAACTGATCTTGTTTTTGTTCTTCTTTTAACTGACCATATTTTGTGACCTAGATTCTGAAAGCATCTTTTAAGAGTTAGTTTCCATTTGTTTTTGGTAGGCACTTCCTGGAGCCAGTTTGTGTGTGTGTGTATGTGTGTTGGCAAGCTTTATTCAGGATAAGTGATTTAACTGTATGTTCATTGGCTTGTCCACAATTTTCATGAGTACAAAATAAAACAAGATTCAAATGAGAATTTCCAGTCATGTGAAAGAAAATATTTTTTTCCACATGACTACTGACGTCACTGCACTGTGTCCTCTGACACAAGTGAACAGCCAAAAGAAACGAGTAGAAGATACCCATTTAAAGGAATTTAATTTAGAAAGAATCAAAATGGGGAGAAATGGGAGAATTTTAAGTGCATTTGAAACACAGGCCTTCTGAAGAAGCATCAATTTATTTCAGTTTTAATTTTTTTTTTAACATCTTTCTTGGAGTATAATCGCTTTACAATGTTTTGTTAGTTTCTGCTGTATAACAAAGTGAATCAGCTATACGTATACATATATCCTCATATCCCCTCCCTCTTGCGTCTCCCTCCCACCCTCCCTATCCCACCCCTGCAGGTGGTCACAAAGCACCGAGCTGATCTGCTGTGCTATGCGGCTGCTTCCAACTAGCTATCTATTTTACATTTGGTAGTGTATATATGTCCATGCAACTCTCGGACTTTGTCCCAGCTTACCCTTCCCCCTCCCCGTGTCCTCAAGTCCATTCTCTATGTCTGTGTCTTTATTCTGTCCTGCCCCTAGGTTCTTCAGAACCTTTTTTTTTCTCTAACATTCCATATATATATATATATATGTGTGTGTGTTAGCATATGGTATTTGTTTTTCTCTTTCTGACTTACTTCACTCTGTATGACAGACTCTAGGTCCATCCACCTCACTACAGATAACTCAATTTCGTTTCATTTTATGGCTGAGTAATATTCCATTGTATATATGTGCCACATCCTCTTTATCCATTCTTCTGTCGATGGCCACTTAGGTTGCTTCCCTGTCCTGGCTATTGTAAATAGTGCTGCAATGAACGTTGTGGTACATGACTTTATGAATTATGGTTTTCTCAGGGTATATGCCCAGTAGTAGGATTGCTGGTTCATACGGTAGTTCTATTTTTGGTTTTTTAAGAAACATCCATACTGTTCTCCATAGTGGCTGTATCAATTTACATCCCACCAACAGTGCAAGAGGGTTCCTTTTCTCCACACCCTCTCCAGCATTTATTGTTTGTACATTTCTTGATGATGGCCATTCTGACTGGTGTGAGGTGATATCTCATTGTAGTTTTGATTTGCATTTCTCTAATGATTAGTGATGTTGAGCATCCTTTCATGAGTTTGTTGGCTATCTGTGTATCTTCTTTGGAGAAATGTCTGTTTAGGTCTTCTGCCCATGTTTGGATTGGGTTGTTTGTTTTTTTGATATTGAGCTGCATGAACTGCGTGTATGTTTTGGAGATTAATCCTTTGTCAGTTGCTTCATTTGCAAATATTTTCTCTCATTCTGAGGATTGTCTTTTCATCTTGTTTATGGTTTCCTTTGCTGTGCAAAAGCTTTAAAGTTTCATTAGGTCCCAACTGTTTATTTTTGTTTTTATTTCCATTTCTTTAGGAGGTGGGTCAAAAAGGATCTTGTTGTGATTTATGTTATAGAGTGTTCTGACTATGTTTTCCTCTAAGAGTTTGATAAGTGTCTAGCCTTACATTTAAGTCTTTAATCCATTCTGAGTGTGTTTTTTTGTATGGTGTTAAGGAGTGTTCTAATTTATTCTTTTACATATAACTGCCCAGTTTTCCCAGCACCACTTATTGAAGAGGCTGTCTTTTCTTCATTGTATATTCTTGCCTCCTTTATCAAAGATAAGTTGACCATATGTGCATGAGTTTATCTCTGGGCTTTCTATCCTGTTCCATTGATCTATATTTCTATTTTTGTGCTAGTACCATACTGCCTTGATTACTGTAGCTTTGTAGTATAGTCAGCTGGGGAACCTGATTCCTCCAGCTCCATTTTTCTTTCTCAAGATGGCTTTGCCTATTCAGGGTCTTTTGTGTTTCCATACAAATTGTGAAATTTTATGTTCTAGTTCTGTGAAAACTGCCATTGGTGGTTTGATAGGGATTGCATTGAATCTGTAGATTGCTTTGGGTAGTATAGTCATTTTCACAGTGTTGATTTTTCCAATCCAAGAACATTGTATATCTCTCCATCTGTTTGTATCATCTTTAATTTCTTTCATCAATGTTGTATTGTTTTCTGCATACAGGTCTTCTGTCTCCTTAGGTAGGTTTATACCTCAGTATTTTATTCTTTTTGTTGCAGTAGTAAATGGGTGTGTTTCCTTAATTTCTCTTTCAGATTTTTCATCATTAGTGTATAGGAATGCAAGAGATTTCTGTGCATTAATTTTGTATCCTGCTACTTTACCAAATTCATTGATTAGCTCTAGTAGTTTTCTGGTAGCATGTTTAGGATTCTCTCTATATAAAATAATGCCATCTGCGAACAGTGAGAGTTTTACTTTTTCTTTTCTGATTTGGGTTCCTTTTATTTCTTCTTCTCTGATTGGTGTGGCTAAGACTTCCAAAACTATGTTGAATAGTAGTGGTGAGAGTGGGCAGCCTTGTCTTGTTCCTGATCTTAGTGGAAATGGTTTCATTTTTTTCACCATTGAGAATGATGTTTGGTGTGGGTTTGTCATATATGGCATTTATTATGTTGAGGTAAGTTCCCTCTATGCCTACTTTCTGGAGGTTTTTTTTATCATAAATGGGTGTTGAATTTTGTTGAAAGCTTTTTCTGCATCTATTGAGACCATCATATGGTTTTTATCCTTCAGTTTGTTACTATGGTGTATCACATTGATTGATTTGCATATATTGAAGAATCCTTGCATTCCTGGGATAAACCCCACTTGATCATGGTGTGTGATCCTTTTAATGTGCTGTTGGATTCTGTTTGCTAGTATTTTGTTGAGGATTTTTGTGTCTATGTTCACCAGTGATATTGGCCTGTACTTTTCTTTGTGACATCTTTGTCTCATTTTGGTATCAGGTTGATGGTGGCCTCGTAGAATGAGTTTGGGAGTGTTCCTCCCTCTGCTATATTTTGGAAGAGTTTGAGAAGGATAGATGTTAGCTCTTCTCTAAATGTTTGATAGAATTCGCCTGTGAAGCCATCTGGTCCTGGGCTTTTGTTTGTTGGAAGATTTTTAATCACCGTTTCAATTTCAGTGCTTGTGATTGGTGTGTTTATATTTTCTATTTCTTCCTGGTTCAGTCTCAGAAGGTTGTGCTTTTCTAAGAATTTGTCCATTTCTTCCACGTTTCCTTTTTATTGGCATATAGTTGCTTGCAGTAATCTCTCATGATCCTTTGTATTTCTGCAGTATCAGTTGTTGCTTCTCCTTTTTCATTTCTAAGTCTGTTGATTTGAGTCTTCTTCCTTTCTTTCTTGATGAGTCTGGCTAATGGTTTTTCAATTTTGTTTATCTTCTCAAAGAACCAGCTTTTAGTTTTATTGATCTTTTTCATTGTCTCCTTCATTTCTTTTTCATTTATTTCTGATCTGATCTTTACGATTTCTTTCCTTCTGCTAACTTTGGGTTTTTTTTTTTCTTCTTTCTCTAATTGCTTTAGCTGTAAGCTTAGGTTTTTTGTTTGATATGTTTCTTATTTCTTGAGGTAGGATTATATTGCTATAAACTTCCCTCTTAGAACTACTTTTGCTGCATCCCATAGGTTTTGGATGGTTGTGTTTTCATTGTCATTTGTCTCTATGTATTTTTTGAAATCCTGTTTGATTTCTTCAGTGATTTCTTGGTTATTTAGGAGTGTTTTGTTTATCCTCCCTGGAGCCAATTTTTATGTTAAATTTTTAGGTTGGGATTCCCAGACCACATTGGTGGTGTAAGTTCAAAATATAAGCGTGAAGGAGATATAAATTTGGTGTTTTAAATTTTCCTACCATAGGCTAGGCCTAGATAAAAAAAACCATTTTTTTCCCCTGTTCCAAGGAGTAGAGGTTTTCCAAGTCTAAACCTTTACAGTGAGTCTAGTTCTTCAGGGTTCCCAGAATTATACAACAGTCTTAACTTCAGCTCACAGCCCTATATATTATATGTATCTGAGGACTCATTGCGTGTGACTACCAGGGTGCTAAAACCACAAATAATAGGATACTGATACTAATATCTCCCTCCTCCTACTCTCTACTCACAACTGCATCACACTAGCTTTTAGTTTTTCTTTGTTTCTGGTACCTGGAGGTTTCATATCAGTGTGTATGTGTGTGTCTATGCATGTGTGTGTAAACTCATGAATGTATTTAAGAATGTTGTATTTTATTCAAGTTTCCAATTGTTTGTAGTACCTGTTTTCAAGTCTACACTTAGTACTTAAAAATATTGCAAAAGAGAGAGTAAACGAAGAAGGGGAGGTAGATAAGAGGGGAAGAGGGAAGAAAACTCATAATCTTACGGCAAGAAAATTGAGAAGTGAACAATTAAATTTGAAACAAAGATGTGAGGAGATAAAATGCTGCCAATTGATAGTACAGGATTAAAACAAAGGGAACAGGCTTTGCAAAGCTGGTTTAGGCAGAGTTTACTTGGATCGAACACAAAAGGCACAAATTATAAAAGAAAAAAATAATAAATTGGACTTCATTAAATTAGAAACTTCTGCTCTTTGAAAGACAACATTAAGAAAATAAAAATACATTCCTACCAATGGGTACAGCCACTATGGAGGACAGTATGGAGGTTCCTTAAAAAACTAAAAATAGAGCTACCATATGATCCAGCAATCCCACTCCTGGGCATAAGAAACCATAATTTGAAAGGATGCATGCATCCCCGTGTTCATTGCAGCACTGTTTACAATAGCCAGGACATAGAAGCAACCTAAATGTCCATTGACAGATGAATGGATAAAGAGGGCGTGTCACATGTATACAATGGAATGTTACTCAGCCATCAAAAGGAACAAAATAATGCCATTTGCAGTTATATGGATGGACCTAGAGATTGTTATACAGAGTGAAGTAAGTCAGAGAGAGAGAGACAAATATTGTATAATATTGCTTATGTGTGGAATCTAGAAAATGGTGCAGATGAACTTATTTGCAAAGCAGAAGTAGAGTCACAGATGTAGAAAACAAACTTATGGTTAACAAGGGGGGAAGGTGGAGTGGGATGAGTAGGGCGATTGGGACTGACATATATACACTGATATGTATAAAATAGATAACTAATAGGAACATCCTGTACAGCACAGGAAACCCTACTCAGTGCTTTGTGGTGATCTACATGGAAGGAAATCCAAAAAAGAGGGGATATATGTATATGTATAGATGATTCACTTTTTTGTACAGCAGAAACTAACACAACATTGTAAAGCAACTATACTGAAATAAAAATTAATTTTTAAAAAAGTTACAAAGAAAAGAAAAATACAAACCACTGACTAGAAGAGTATATTTGAAATGCATATATCTGACAAAGGACTTATGTCCAGAATCTATAAAGAACTCATACATCTCAAGAATAACACAAAAATGGGCAAGATTTGAACAGATTTTACAAAAGAACATAAACAATAAGCTAATGAAAAGATGCTCAATATCAATAGTCATCAATGAAGTGCTACTTAAAAGCAAATTGAGATACCCCTATATACTGATTAAATGGATACGATAAAAAGGATTTCTAATACCATGATGTAGTTATGATATATAGCAACCCCAATACCCAAATATTGTTGATAGGAATGTAAAACAGTATACTCACTTTGAAAAAGTATTATCAGTGTCTTACATAGTTAGACATACATATAACTTAATAATTCTACTTGTAGGTTTCTCCTGAATAGAAATGAACACATGTCCACACAAAGATTTATATTGAAGTGTTCATGGCAGCTCTGTTCAAAATAGCCAAATGATAGAAACCACTTAAATGCCTGTCAATAGGTAAATGTATAAAGAAAATGTGGTGAAAGTATTCAGTGTCATACTGCTCAGCAATGAGATGAACACACTACAGATCAACTCAATGACATGGATGAATCAGAAGAAGCACCATGTCGAGCAAAATAAACCAGAGCAAAAGAACATATACTAGAGGGCTGCCCTGGTGGCGCAGTGGTTGAGAGTCCGCCTGCCAATGCAGGGGACACGGGTTCGTGCCCCGGTCTGGGAAGATCCCACATGCTGTGGAGCGGCTGGGCCCGTGAGCCATGGCCACTGAGCCTGTGCGTCCAGAGCCTGTGCTCCACGACGGGAGAGGCCACGACAGTGAGAGGCCCGCGTACCACACACACACACAAAAATGTACAAACAATAAATGCTGGAGAGGGTGTGGAGAAAAGGGAACCCTCTGGCACTGTTGGTGGGAATGTAAATTGATACAGCCACTACGGAGAACAGTTTGGAGGTTCCTTAAAAAGCTAAAAATAGAACTGCCATACGACCCAGCAATCCCACTACTGGGCATATACCCTGAGAAAACCATAATTCAAAAGGAGTCATGTACCACAATGTTCATTGCAGCTCTATTTACGATAGCCAGGACATGGAAGCAACCTAAATGTACATTGGCAGATGAATGGATAAAGAAGATGTGGCATTGTATATATACAATGGAATATTAGTCAGCCATAAAAAGGAATGAAATTGAGTTATTTGTAGTAAGGTGGGTGGACCTAGAGTCTGTCATACAGAGTGAAGTAAGTCACAAAGAGAAAAACAAATACCGTATGCTAACACATATATGGAATCTAATAAGAAAAACATGGTTCTGAAGAACCAATGGGCAGGATAGGAAGAAAGACGCAGACATAGAGAATGGACTTGAGGACACAGGGAGGGGGAAGGGTAACCTGGGACAAAGTGAGAGAGTGGCATGGATTTATATACACTACCAAATGTAAAATAGATAGCTAGTGGGAAGCAGCTGCATACAGAAGGAGATCAGCTCAGTGCTTGTGACCAGCTGGGAGGGTGGGAGGGAGATGCAAGAGGGAGGAGATATGGGGATATATGTATATGAATAGCTGATTCACTTTGTTATAAAGCAGAAACTAACTCACCATTGTAAAGCAATTATCCTCCAATAAAGATGTTAGAATAAAAAAACAAATACATACTATATTCTTTCCATTTGTATGAAATTCTAGAACAGGAAAACTAATGTATAGTAGTAGAAAGTAGATCCGTGGTTGCCTAGGGCAAGAAGTATAGAGCGTATATTCCCTGCAACTCTGTACCAGGGAGCTTTGGGGAGTGATTCAATGTTCTTTGTCTTGAGTATGGTAGTAGTTATATGGTGTGCACCTTTGCTCAGGTTCATTGAATTGCATAAGCCATTTGAGACCCAGAACAGCCAAGATAAGAAAGAAAAGCTCCTCCATAATGACAGACATTGGCTATCCCATCGTGGCTCTGTGGGTGCTCAGAACCAGATTTAATTTGATTTTGGAAAACAAAGCAATGAAATGTTTCAAGTGCCTGAATGTTGTAAAACAAATGTCTGCTCCATACCATTGATTGTTACGAGCTTTCCTGAAACAGAAAAGGACTAATCCAAAAGCAGAATAGATACCCCACACAATCCTGTTATATTCTTCAGACCATGCACTGTCTTGTAGCCAGGGCAACTAGCACCAAATGAGCAAAACTGAGTGTTGTTTGTGGTTTTCCACACTCTCTGTTTCCTTCAGAATGAAAAGGGCTTTGTAAATTTTAAACAGCATTATCACTATCATGGTGTAAAAGTGCCATCCGGCTTCTCATGATATCATAGTAAAGCAGCTTCAAGCCTTTCTTGTCAAAGGCATCTGTCAGCGTATACTCTGGTGAATGCTTCTGTTTGGGGGCCTTATTATTTTTCTTGCCATTATTGAAAATGTGCACCCCTCCATCACAGCCTTCTCTGGTGTTTGGTAGATTCTGCCATGGAGACCACGCTGGCAGCTTGAAGCCTGATGTGTGCAGTAATGTGTCAGTGTCCCACCTTGCTTGGCAATGAGAACTGACATTTCTAGGAGCTCAGATTCTCCAGAGCCTTTTACCGAGAGTGGACAAATACATAGATGAAAAGAGCCCTCATCACTTCTATTCCTCATCTGTTTGATTACATATTGTATTGTTTTGATTTACAACCCACTCACAAATTCCTGGTTTGATAGTATCTATTATCTGTGGTTGTCACTTGTAAGAATTGAATTTTATTTTCTTTTGCTCTTACATACCTGGGGTGGATGAGAAATGACCTTCTCTGTGCTTTCATTTTCACAGACTATTCATAAAAATGTTGACAGGAAAGTCCCTCAAATGCACATATGTAGTGTATATAACTGAGGGGTGGGAAAGCCTGGAAGGAAAAATAATGAATAAACCTTGAGCACTGAAATAAAAGGAAAGAAGGAAAATATGCTGCAGTCACCTTTTTATAGCTAGAAGCAAAGAAAGGTTAGATAAAGGATTCAAAACGGGGTGTCAGGCTACCTGGGCCCCCTGCTACTTTCTAAGCTAATTAACATTTCAGAAATGAATATTTTTCATGTTTAAAGCAGTGATTGTAATTCCCACCCACAATTTTGTTTTGAAGATGAAATCAGAAAATGTGCAGTGCCCTGCATTTTGAAAGTACTATTTCAGCTTTACCCTGTTAGTAAACAGGTAGCACATCAAACTGAGTCACTGGGGAATGTCTCATCATCGGACACATCACAAAGGTGAGGGTAAAAATGTAGGGAGTTAGGAAGGGAGAGTATAGAATCCCAGGACTAGCAAGTGGGGGGAGCCATTACCAGTCCCAGCCTCCAGCAGGTGAGTGGTGGTTACCAGTGCTGAGTAGAATTAGAGACTCTCCTAACTGGAGCTGGGGTGTAGTAGAAAGGTCCAGTCAACACATGGCAACCTGATAAACTAGCCCACCATATTCCACCCTTTTTCATCTTAACTTTTCTGAAAAGGGAAATCATATTTTATTTACCTTTAAAGCCAAAGAAATTTCTCCTAATTCACACCTAGGAAAAAGAAGCTATCTCCTCCCATATTACGTAGTTTTTGTTCGATTTATAGCACTGGCTATATCTCCCCCTGCATTGCTATATGACTGTCTAGTTCTAATCTTTTGGATTTTAAATGATAGGGACTGTGTCTTTCTCATCCATGTATTCCCTTAAGTGTCTAACAAAAGAAGTGCTCAGTGAGTTGAATTGGAGACAAAAATTTGATTTACCCACTGGCCTTTAAATGATCTCATTGAGTGTTATGTCAAGACTGATGAAAAGGTAAAGGCCACAGACAAAATAACTGGGGATTAAGTAGCAAAACTGAGGATTCATTCACCAGAGATGATGCAAAGCAAGCTATCTATTTTATTGAATACTATTTTTGTGTCAAGTACACTTTTTCCAGTTTTCTATGGGGTAAGACAAGTATATTGGCAATCCATTCATCTATTTTTTATTTTCACAAATATTTATTTATATGATCAAGATAGAGAGCAGGAGATAGAGTACTGTCTAGTGTGGATCAAGTGTGATATGGGTTTTATTTCACCTGATGAAGACCAGAGGTAAAGAAAGAGTGCAGTGACCTCACGTAAGAGGGGCACCTGACCCAAACCAGAAGGGCATGACAATTAAGGCCAAAAAATTAACACTTCTTGTGGAGGATAGCTCTCTCTGAGTATCCATGATTAACAACTGAGGAAGAAAACCAACAGCATGTGTCATGGAGACAAACCACCCACAATCCCTATTAACTTAACACAGAATAAGGGCAAAAGGAAGAAGCTTCCAGTGGTAATTCATGCAGAAGCAAAGAGAAAAGCATGGCTGACAGAAAAACAGACAAACATATTAACAAACAGCAACAACAAAACCTTCCAGATGTAGAGTGAAATGTCCTGAGTAGGAAAAGGAACACGTCCAGAGCGCTCAGATGAGAATATTCTAGTGTGCAGGAGGCCTAAGTTTTGAAGTGCTGAGTGGGTGAGATAGGCAGCTAATTCATTTCTGATGTCTGAGTCACTTTGAAGGACTAGAGACCCAGGTGAAGAGTTTCTTTGATACAAGTTGTCTCAGGAGAGGGCCTCATAAACAAGATTTATATACAAATCAGGTTTTGACTGTAATTTAGACATCATGCTTAGAAACAACTAACTTGAGTCTAGAGGGAGTCCTCACTCTGAGGAAAATAACTCCCTTATCTCTGGGGGTGAAAACGCTTTGTTAATAAGTATTTTAAGGGCTGGAGTTTCCCATTTACTGGTCAGCAGAATGAAGTTAATTTCTCATCACTGAAGATGAATTCACTCAAGGGTAATGACAAACATCCTGGTTTCTGGCTTTCTTGAGAGAATCAAATGGGAAAGCTGGCTTTTGTGGGGGAGTGTTAATGTCAGTCATCCTTGGCTGCTGTGGAAGTGACAAACAGATCATTAAGCCTGATTCACATCATGACCTCCGTGCCCTGAAATAGAGAGAACTTCTGAGAACAGCCAATTGAACCTTCCTTCTGTGAGAAGCAGTGTTCCTGGAAAGAGAAATGGTGTGATAGCCAGGCAGACATGGGTTTGAATTCTGACTCTGACACATTCAATAGTTCTATAACCACAGAAAATGACTGGCTCTCCTCTAGGACTGCTGGGAATATTAAAGTAAGATGCTCATTTAGTCAACTTCTGTTTATTTAGTGCCTGCTATGCACCTGATATAGTTGGTACTGGGGACACAGTGATGAACAACAGAAAGGCTTTAAAACACCCTTATGGAGCTTTAATTTCAATTTCAATCAGATATCATGCAAGAAAGTAAATAATTATGATGGTGCCTAGAGCCATGAGCAAGAAGATGTGCTCAACAGTAACTACTTAGGGGTGGGAGGAGGGGCACCACTTTACCTAGTGTGAGCTTAGCTGTGAAGAAGCAAATCATGGAAAAGAGTGAGGGGAAGAATATTCTAAGTGAAAAACAAAAGCAGTAATTCCAAAGGTGCCCTGAGGAGAAAAGGGCTGTCTACACTGAAGGAACTCAAAGGAAACCAGTGTGGCTAGAACATAGGGAGCATGGCAGAGAGTGGTGTAAGATGAGATTATTGCAGCAGACACTAATTGTCTCCTAAAGCTGGAGGCATTACACTTCCTGATTTCAAACTATATTATAAAGCTACAGTATTCAAAACAGTATGGTATTGGTATAAAAACAGCCATATAGACCAATGGAACAGAATAGAGAGCCCATAGACCCACACATACATGGGCAACTGATCTTCAATAAAGGTTCCAAGAACACATGATGGAGAAAGGACAGTTTCTTCAACAAATGGTGTTAGGAAAATAGGACCCCTATCTTTCACCATACACAAAAATCAACTCAAAATGGATTAAAGACTTAAACATAAGACATGAAAATGTGACACTACTACAAGAAAACAGAGAAAAGTCTTCATGACATTGGTCTTGGCAATGATTTTATGGGTATGACATCAAAAACACAGATAACAAAAGTAAATATGGCCAACTGGGACTACATCAAGCTATAAAGCTTCTGCACAGCAAAGGCAACAATCAGTAAAGTGAAAAGGCACCTGACGGAATGTGTGAAAATATTTGCAAACCATATATCTCATAAGGAGTTAATTTCCAAAATATATTAAAAAAATACAACTCAAAAAATAATGATCAACTGAAAAAAAATGGGCAAAAGACTTGAATAGACATTTTTCAAAAGAAGACATACAAATGGCCTAGACATATACAGTGAAGTATATGAAAAAGTGTTCAACATCATTAATCATCAGAGAAGTGCAAATCAGAAACACGAGATATCACCTCTCACTGTTAGGATGGCAATTATCAAAATAACAAAAGATCAGTGTTGGCGAGGGTGTGGAAAACAGGAAACCCTTATACACTGTTGGAAGGAATGTGAGTTGGTACAGCCACTTTTGAAACAAGTATAGCGGTCCTCAAAAAATTAAAAATAGAACTACCAGTTGATCCAGCAATGGCACTCCTGAAATCAGGATCTTGAAGAGTTATCTGTACTCTCATGTTCATTGCAGCATTATTCGCAATAGCCAAGACATGGAAACAACCTAAGTGTCTATCAACAGATGAATGGGTAAAGAAAGTGTGGTGTATACGTAGTGGGAATATTTTTTAGCCTTAAAAAAGAAGGAAATCCTATCATTTGTGACAACACGGATGAACTGGAAGACATTATGTTAAGTGAAACAAGCCAACACAGAAAAATGCCTACTGCACGATCCCATTTGTATCTAAAATAGAAACTCATAGAAGCAAAGAATAGAATGGGGGCAGGAGGAGTTTGGAAATGGGGAGTTGTTTGCAGTTATACAAGATGGAAAATTCAAGAAATCTGCTGTCCTATAACATGGTGCCCATAGTTAACAATACAGTGTTGTGCACTTAAAAACTTGTTGAAGGTAAATGTTATGTTAAGTGCTATTGTCTATCTCACACACACACACACACACACACACACACACACACACAAAACCAGAAAAGCAAGAGGTCACAAGAAGTCTTTTGGAGGTGATAGATATGTTTATTACCTTGATTTTGGTAATGTTATCATGGGTGTATGCTTATGTCTGAACTCAGCAATATGTATATATTAAATATATGCACTTTTTTGTATATTTAAGTTTATGCCAATAAAGCTGTAAAAAAAAGAAAATAAAATTTTTAAAATTAAAAGTAAATAAAATAAACAATTACATTTAATAGCACATTTCAGGTTTTTAACAAAAGATTAATACTACGGTTACATTAATAATATATGTATATTTAGTGCTTCCCTGGTGGCACAGTGGTTGAGAGTCTGCCTGCCGATGCAGGGGACACAGGTTCGTGCCCCTGTCTGGGAAGATCCCACATGCTGCAGAGCGGCTAGACCCATGAGCCACGGCCGTTGAACCTGCGCGTCCGGAGCCTGTGCTCCGCAACGGGAGAGGCCACAACAGTGAGGGGCCCGTGTACCACACACACACACAAAATATATATATATATATATATATATATATATATGTATATTTAATTCCAGTTTAGAAAAAAAAAAGTAAAATAAAAATCTTAGATCAGATTTTCACACTACTACAAGTATTATTTTTCTCCAAACTGTTCTGTATTCTCCTTTCCAAAGCAAAATCTGAGAAAATTACCCGTCACGTACATTGGGTCAACACTAGTGTATCATGCTACATTAGGTGCCAATGAGTAAACTGACACCATCTGGACCGAAACACGTTGTCTTTGCTTGCTATCAAAAGAGCAAAGACAGCAGAAGTCATATTTAGTGAGCCGAAAACTTCTAAGTATCAATCCACAGAAGGCTTCTGAGGTTGAAAAAGCAAAATCCTAATAGTCACAATAGCTGAGAGTCCTGGAATTGGCCAGGAAGCTTGATGGAAGAAATGGACAGAGAACACATCTTGCAGTCTTAGGAGACATCACTTTCCTACCCTATAGGCAAGAAGTAGAAAAGCTGCATTTGTCCTCAACCCCTGGCACAGAAAGCCTCCAAGTGGGATTTGTGAGACAAGGGGCAAAGTGGAGGCCTGAATCTCCCTAGTTATGATGGTGGGGTGGGGAGTCTAGAGCTTGCTTTGGGATTACTGCCAAGCTGTAATGACTCCAGACCCCAGTGGGCTTAATCCAGTGTGTAGCAGCTTCTGTTTCCCCATCTTGGTTTGAAATGGTTTTAACCGTGTTTTATTGAGTTTATAATAAATAAATAACTTCTTTGGTGTTTATTTTATATGTGAAGAGTGTTCCACTGTATCAGAAATCTCTGACTTCCAAGAAAGTAACTTCTCAGTCATCAGAATCTTGTATCCCTCTGAGCAGTTGGTCAAACACGCATTAAATTCCCCATGAGACCCTCATGGCCTGTGCTCTAGCATGAACATTTTTGAGAGTGTCTGAGTTTTGTACAGTGGGCAGGTACATACACCAAATCGTAGACAATTCTGAGAATCACAGAATGGAGCACGCATTAGACATTGCTTCTCCAAGTAGCCCATCTTAATTTTATTATTATTTTTTTAGCAATCAGTAAAAATTTACTAATTATATTACATATTTTTACACCATTAGGAGCACACTGTATGTGCAATTTCATGTCATATTTTCACTTTCCTTAGTATTATAACGTATCCTGTGTAATTTTTTAAATTGAAGTATAATTTACAATATTGTTAGTTTCAGGAGTACAACGTAGTAATTCAATATTTTTATAGATTATACTTCATTCAAAGTTATTATACAATATTGACTGTGTTCCCTATGTTGTACAATCTATTCTTATAGCTTATTTACTTATTCATTTATTTCATTGAAATATAATTGATATACAGTGTTATATGTTAGAGGTGTACAATATAGTGATTCACGTTTTTTAAAGGTTATACTCCATTTATAGTTATTTTAAAATGTTGGCTCTATTTCCTGTGCTGTATAATATATTCTTGCAGCTTATTTTATTTATTTATTTTTGGCTATGTTGGGTCTTCGTTGCTGCATGTGGGCTTTCTCTAGCCGCGAGTGGGGGCTACTCTTCGTTGCGATGCGCGGACTTCTCGTTGCAGTGGCTTCTCTTTTGTGGAGCACGGGCTCTAGACGCATGGGCTTCAGTAGTTGCGACACGCAGGCTCAGTAGTTGTGGCACATGGGCTTGGTTGTTCTGCGGCATGTGGGATCTTCCTTGGTTGTTCTGCGGACCAGGGATTGAACCCGTGTCCCTTGCATTGGCAGGTGGATTCTTAACCACTGCATCACCAGGGAAGTCGCTGTAGCTTATTTTATACAGTACATGATAGTTTGTACCTCTTCAACCCCTACTCCTATATTGCCCCTCCCCCTTCTTTCTCCCCACTGGTAACCACTAGTTTGTTCTCTATACCTGTGAGTCTCTGTTTTGTTATAGTCATTTGTTTCATTTTTTTAGTTTCCACATATAAATGATAACAAAGTATTTGTCTTTCTCTATCTGACTTATTTCACTAAGCATAATACCCTCCAGGTCCATCCATGTTGTTGCAAATGGCAAAATTTCATTCTTTTTTATAGCTGAGTAATATTCCATTGTATATATGTACCACATCTTCTTTATCCGTTTATCTGTTGATGGACAATTAGGTTGCTTCCATATCTTGGCTGTTATAAATAATGTCAATATGAACTTTGGGGTGCATGTATCTTTTGGAATTAGTGTTTTCATTTTCTTTGGGTTTACACCCAGGAATGGAATTGTTGGATCATATTCCAAGTAGCCCATTTTTGAAAGTGGTAGGACTTAAAAGTAATTTTAGTTATTGGTACCCACATTCCTCTCTCGTTTTACATTCAACATAGTAGAAAATTAGAGGGTTTTGATGATCAGCTACCCCACTGACAATTATATTTTCTATCTTGTTCATAGCTCCTTCTCCAAATTTCTATACACTTGTATATATTAATATTGCCACAATAATGCTATATAGAAGACTTAGTAGCTCGAAAGAAGCATTACTATTTCTCACAAGTTTATGGATCATCTGGGAATTTCTTTCTGGGCTTGGCTGATGGTGGTTGGCCTCACCCTGAGTCTGCAGTTACCTGGTAGGTTGTCGGTGACCTCTGATCTAGAATGGCCGCTCTAACATGATCAGTGCTTCACTGAGATAACCAGGTTGGCTGTTCTGCTCCATGTGTCTCATCCTCTAAAAGACTAGCCTGGGGAAAGGAAGAAGAAAGAGAGCAGAAATCCATAAGACCTTTTAAGGCCTAAACTTGGAACTAGCATTTCTACATTTCCAGGACATTCTGTTGACTAAATCAAGTCATAGGGTCAATCCAGTTTCAAGGACTGGGGGAAGAGACTCCACCTCTTCACAGATGAGTTGGAACAGATTCATTGCAAAGGGCATGGTTATCATAAACCATCGATAGGTGCTACAGTTGGTAATGTTATCCTTTTGTATACTGGAAATCTTTACAACCATCTTTTATTTAGAGATTGAAACACTTTAGCTTATTTTGACTTTCAGAGTGACTTTTCAGAATGGGACTTAACAAATCCCTAAGGCTCACACTTTATTAGATCGCAGAGTGGGGCATCCTGATTGTGTTAAGCAAGATTCAGATGAAGCACAGTAGATCAGACTGCCAGGGCCCTTAAGAGAGAGAACTTCTCAACCAAACCAACAGCTCCTAGCCTCCAAGTACTACTGTGTTGAACAAGAGTGCTTAAAACAGTACAACCTGACTTAAAAGTTATCTGTAAGCTTCAGTACAAATCAGCATGATGGCGGGAAGGTTAGCAGGGAAGCCCCACAGGTTGATAAGGTAAAGCTGACCCTAACCTGAGTCTCACATCTGGAATAGGTGTTCAGCCCTTGAACCAGTCACTTTACCATCACACTCATGCCCAACTGAGCAGATTAAAACTTCAAACAAGCCATCCAAGATGGAAAATTCTCTATGTGCCTCTCTATCTTGAAATTCCACAAGAAACACCCTTACTAGTGGCTCCTTTGCCTAGGGGCCTAAAGTTCTGCTTGGACCTACCCTGTCAGCAAGAGGAAAGTCCCCTATTTGAAAACTACAAGTCGGGAGTTGACAGGAGGGGAGGGTAACAATCACATGTAAAGAAGGCCACCATGCCTCTGTCTCTGTTCTCCACTGGCCCCAATAGCCTTGGGGCAAAGTTGTCTAGTGCTAACAAATGATAATTTTAAAAATCAACCCCCATATAGGAGCCTATATATTGATATTTGTACAGAAGGATATATCATATGTGTGTTTATATACTTATGAAATTGCAGTATCCATAAGGAATTCACCAAAATCTTGCTTTCTGCTGGCTTGCTAGTTCGTGGAGCTAAGCTTTTTGGAAATTTAAAGAGCAAAGTAATTTGCAAAATAGATAGCAAGGGCTTCCGTGTTATTCTCAAGTATAACTTTCAATTTACAAGTCTTTCATCTGTCCTCACTTTTTATCTGCCCTTCTTCCTTTCAACGTTATTTGAACCACAGCACTTCCATCAGCATGAAGATTCTGAGGAATTGCCTGAAGGCTTCCCTAAGGAGTACAGAACCATCTATTCAGATATTTTAGGGTACTTTGAACTGTAGGACAGTGGTCTCTGGACACCTGCCATATGTCGTATCAATCAGTGAAATCCAATCAGCTCAGGATTAACCTGAAATAATAATAATCATAGTACATAGTAATAGTAGTGGTGGTAGTAGTAGTAGTAATAATAGTAGTAAGGGTAATAATAATAGTAATAGTAGTAATGACATTCACCACCATCTTGATCTCTTTATACACATTGTCTCACTAAATGCTTTTGACAAGCCGTAAGATAGCTCTTTTAAAAGCCGAAGAAACTGGCTCTGATTTTTCAAAACCATAGAGCTAACACATGGCAGAGGCAAGATCAAACCCAGGTTCATCTCACGCTCTTAACTCCTTCTCTGTGTTGTTCCTAGAGAGACAAAAATCATGCTAATTTGCATGTGTGCAAGTGCTAGGCTGACATACTGAACCTAGATGATTGGCGGCTTTACCTAAAGATGCTCAAGCTGTGGCGCATAGGGAACAGAAAGGACACAAGGGCAGGCCGAACACGGATAAAGGAGAGCCACACACCTGGCAGGAAGCCCCATAATGGAGCATAGATCACTCCTGGGCAGAAAGACGCACTGGAGTGTGTGGAAACTTGAGCCAGGCTGACTCTGAGTGGAAAGCATTTTCACAGCTACTAGGGCAAAGGAGCAGAACAAAGCGACAGGTGACATGCCACAGCAGCCATGGCTGCTTATCGGGAATGTGGCGTAGGTAGGTCGGGTGCCACACTGTCCGCCTTGGGCGCTATCAGCACTCAGACAATTGTAAGTCACAACACCCCCAAAGTGTCAACTTCTAATTGAGATCCTGCATATTAGACATGCATTCATAGCTGTGATGGTTGTTCACTAGGCCAGGTGGCTGTGTAGAACAAAGCATAACCAACCCTTTTATTCTTTTTCATTAAATACCTTTTGCATACTTGATGTTAGATTCAGTATGTTTCCACCACTGGCTTCTGTCTTTGAAGACTATAGAATCTACTGGGGAGTTCGACACGTAAACAACTACTGGGACCTATAAAGCATGTTAGAAGCATTGTAGTTGAATTTTTAAGAACGACGTTCTTGAGTTATGGTTGACATAACGAATAGCTTTACATATTTAATGGGTACGACCTGGTGAGTTGGGAGATAAGTGTACACCGATGAAACTATCACCACAATTTATGTAGTAAAGCTATCTATAATCTCAAAAACTTTCTCCAAAGACTTGTACAACAGGCCCATATTGATAAACTGGGAACCATATTTATTATTGCATAATACCAACCACAGCCAAATAGCATTTATTCAGCCACTACATATTTCTCAAGCCTCTATTAAATGTCAGATACTGTGTTCGTCACTGGTGTATACTTACAGTCAACATAGGGTGGCAGGAAACAGACATTTTAAAAGTCTAAGTTTAATTATGGATGTGATTACTGCTGCAAAGGAGAGGTTCAGGATGCTATGGTAATGTAGTGTGGGGGATCTATACCAGGCCTAATTGTGTGTCATTTAAATCAAGACTTGGATGAGAATTTAGCCCTTTTTTGTAAGAAAGAAGGTAGGAATCTTCCAGGCAAAGGAATAGGATATGCAAAGTCCCTGAAGGAGAAAGCTGGGATGAGTAGAAATATGGCTGGAGAGAGGGAAAGAAAAGAGGTGCCAGTTGAGGCCGAAGATATGGGTCATGGAAGGCATTGGCAGCCATAGTTTATTGTATGATTGACATAGGACTTTATTCTAAGGACACTTTATATACGTTAACTCTACAGGTGGAAATCTGATCTTCCCTCTTTTATACCTGGGGAAGCTCAGCCTTAGAAAATTTCAGAGAGAACCTGGATTCACACCAAGGCAGTCTAGCTCTAGAGCCCAGCTGAATTGTTACCTGACACGGCCTCTAATGATTAGCTTTGTGTTTCAGAGGGGAGTCATTGGTAAGCGTGTTCCATTCACCAGTCATATCAGTGGGATACATGAGTGAACGAGAGTAGACTGAGATTTCAAGAAATCACTGGTCATCTATTTGCCTTGGGTACATACAGCTGCAGGAGGCCTTTTGACAAATGCAACCATCACTAGCACAAGTACTTCCTGCGCCTATTAGACATTTTGCACTTAAGAGGCTCTGCAAAGATGGGAGGTAGAGTCCATATTTCAGCAACTTCCATTAAACTGTCATATACCTTCCCTACATTCCCCGCCTTATTGCAGACCTTGGATTAATAAGATCTTTTTCGCTCAGTAAGAGCTTTCCTTTCTCAGCTGTGCAACCATCCTGCATTCTACTCCTATCACCGTCTAATAATTTTTTTTTTTTTTTTTTTTTTTTTTTTTTTTTTGCGGTACGCGGGCCTCTCACTGTCGTGGCCTCTCCCGTTGCGGAGCATAGGCTCCGGACGCGCACGCTCAGCGGCCATGGCTCACAGGCCCAGTCGCTCCGCGGCATGTGGGATCTTCCCGGGCCGGGGCACGAACCCACGTCCCCTGCATCGGCAGGCGGACTCTCAACCACTGCGCCACCAGGGAAGCCCTCTAATAATTTTAATGTGAGATGCTCAAGGTCAAACCCAGATCTTGGGCCCTTGGGTGATGGTGAATCATTTAGCAACTGTACCCAATCTTTAATGAAGGCTAGAAAATATTGAAAGTTTTGAGCTTTTCTTTTCCCCAAAATGAACTGTGCGATAGAGCAGTGATTATCTCTCTCACAGGCAAATGTGCCTTTTCTGAAATTCTAGGTAAAACTCTGTCCCACCCAATCCCTGAGTATGAGAAACAAGGGGAATATAATAGTAGAAAAAGCTAATCATTTAATTTTGTTTTGTGTATTTTTGTATACGGATAGTCAACAGACTATAGATGTAGAACTCTACAGATGTAAGTGTATTTTAATTTAGCACTTCAAACTATTGAGAGTGACTGGTTTTCAAAGTTTATTTTTAAATAAGTAATATATTCACACAAACACAATTTCCCACCCATCTCACTGAAACATTATACGTATATATTTATATCCAAATACATATATGTATATACATATGTACATAAACAAAATTCTAGTTCCTCATTCTTTAAGTAGAAAAGTTGAAGCATATTCAAGATCAGCTGGTTTCTTAGGACATTCAGTGTTCTCAGGACATTGCATGTGTGAGTTGCATTTATAATTCTATAGCTAATGGACCTTGATAATCTTTTGAGTATTATTCGACAGTTGAGAAAATTTTCTCTGAAGCTATGTGGTCATCATCATCGCCATTATGATTAGTATAATTGCCTTTCTCAAATGAGGCAAAATTCACCACTCCTCGGGGTAGTGGGTCCAAGAGACAGAATGCAAAAAAAAAAAAAAAAAATAGCATCACTTGACTTTCTTCGCTTCTAGTCTGCTCACTTCAGCCCCCATCTCATTACCTCACCGAGAAATGTTTCTCCTTTGGTGACAAATGAGGGAATTGAAGGCCCCTCTTGACCTTCAAGTCATTTTTCATGTTATTCCTGTAGCCATAATGAGCTGGGGCGGGGGGAGGGTTATAAAGTAAAGTTTTAGAGCATGTGTTTTGGAATGTCACAAACCTGGGTTTGCATCTTAGTTCTGTTACATGTTAGGTTTGGAAAGGTCACTTATACAGTTTGGACTGTTTCCCATCTGTAACGTGGAGGTTATCATACATACATCATGAAATTTGGTTGAGGGTCAAATAAGAAAATGTATTTAATTTCTTAGCCCAGTACCTGACACCTTGCCAGGCCCTATCAATGTCATTATCGATATTATATCAACAATATATCACTATTAAGATTATCCTTTATAATGAGGAAAAGGTTGGACCCTATTCTCTCCTTCCAGCCGTCAATTCAGTATCTCCTGTCCCCTGTCCAAGACTTTTGAAGGGATATGCCAAGTTTGGGCTGTTATTGCTATTTTGATTATTTAATATTGACTGAGCACTGAGATGGTGCAGCATTTGTGGGGCACAGGAGGAGGTAGGGGCAGCCTCTCCTGCTCTGAGTTGAGCTGGGAGCATGAAGCTGGCTGGATGTGTGGTTGAGGGTAGCATAGCCAAAAAAGACCATCTGGACCAGTGCAGTCAGGGCTCTCAGGAAACCTGTAGGGGCTCTGACTAAGCCCAGTTATTTGGCTTCTAATCAACTTAACATTAACATTCCCCCAGCCCTCCTGTCTAAGATGCTAATTCCTCCTAAAGAGGTATGTGATATATAGATGCGCACATCAATCAGGAGGCTGAGTTTTCTTCTGCCTCATCTCACTCCTGTCAGCTGGATTGATCCACTGGAAAACAGAGACTCTTCCTTTATAATAAAGCAAACCCCTAATTTGAATAAACACCACTGCCAAACTCTCACTTTAAGAGACGCGTTTGGCGGTTTATGGCTTTGTCACTCCAATAATACTTCTCCTGGAACAGATACCAGATTCCTTTTCTTGTTAGGAAAGTGGTCAAGCTTTTTTGAACCAATTGTACCTTCTAGAACCACCCAGCCCTCGACTTCCAACACTTCTAAAAATTGTCTGAAGGCCAAGGGTGTCCTGAATTCCAACATAACAGTAGTACAGAAGCTGTCTCCTCTATCATGTTTATTAGTGATAAGATTCTATTCTAAGTCACAAAATGCATCCTGTAGTTGCTCTCTTTACTTCATTACCTGCTTCAGCCAGGTAAATGGCATTCAGAGAAGTCTAATTGTGCCAACATGCTCACAAAAAGTTAAGCAGGACCTTTATATTAAAACCCTGTATTATGAAGTTGGCCTGCAGTGCTGGGGCAGGGGCAGGGGGACTTGAGATGACTCTGCCTTATTTTCCATTGAATAACCTTTAGTTCCCCAGATACGGTGCCAGGCGTATAAAGCTGCTCGGTCAATGTTTGCTGAAATGAGAACAACAGTTACTACCAGAATTATTTCTCAGCCTCCATGGATTTGTGTTTGCAGCCCCTCAGTCAAGTAGTCTTGCAGGAAGATCTCAATAAGTGATTCTCCACAACTCAGACAAGCAAAAAGTGTGTATGTGAGTGTCTATGTTTTCGGTAGTTGAAGGTTGGGGAGGGGAGGCAGCTATATTCTTGTGGACACAGGTAAATCTGTTGTATAATTTCTACAACAGAGTGCCATGCAGTAACCACTGCAGTTAATAATAATATCTGCTGATTATATGATGGTTTACAGTTCATAAAGTGCTTTCACCTATGCTATCCCATTTGGTCTCTGTAACAACGGAAGGGAGATTCTTATTCCCATTTTACTTGTGGGGAGACAGAACTCCAGAGTTAGCTGTGATTAATTTACAAGGACAGAACTGGCTGTGTTGACACCTGTCCTGTTACACTTCCTATCACCTATTCTCATCTCCCTGCACTGCACTTCCTTAAGGGCTTGATCAGAGATCATGAGCTGCTCCTATGTTTCAGAAGTTGATATATTCCATTATCATTCATTTGACAAGCTATCCCACGATTACTTAGATGCTAAGTACAATGACAGTTTCTAGGGGAGGATAAAAAGCCAAATAAGATAAAGACCACTGCTTTTGAGGGGCTCAAAATCTAACTGGGAAAGTCAAAATTTAAATATTGATGTAAATAAATATTTTTTGTGGAATGTAATAAGTTCCTACAAAGTGTTGAATAAACAAGGAAGATGGAGGAACTAACTTCTGAAAGAGGAAGACGGAAAAACTTCAGAGTCAATCTTTGGCAAGACTCTGGAGGCTGGATAGGAGAGTTTTTGTTGTGGTGGTTTTCTTCCAGTTTTATTGAGGTGTAATTGACATACCATATTTTATAAGTTTAAGGTGTATAACATAATGATTTGATATATGTATATGTCGCAAAATGATCACCATAATGAGTTTAGCTAACATCAACATAGTCACATTTTCTTGTAATGAGAACTTTTAAGATCTACTCTTTTAGCAGTTTTCAAATATACAATACAGTATTGTTAACTATAGTCACCCTACTGTACATTACATCCCCAGAACTTATTTGTCTTATAACTGGAAATCTGTAGACCATGCGATTTTTGGGGAGGGGGAAGAAGGAAGAGAGGGCAGCTCAGGAAGGGAAATGAGCCAAAGCATAGAGCCGTGAACTGTGAAAGCCTGCTTGTGAACAGGGGAGACTCTCAGTATAGGATACTTGTGAACAGTGATCATAGATGAAACTGGAAGGTGAAATCAGGCCAGATGACCTCAACTGAGCAGTCTAGCATTTAACCCTGTGTATGATGTATATTTTCAGAATGTAATTGTTTAAAAGGCAACAAGGTTTGTAAATAATAAACTTTAAAATAGCTTCTCTGGAGAAAGGCCAAGATTGTCCCAGATCAGGTATGGATAAGATATGGGCCTTAGAGTCAATGGTGGGGATTGTCTGGATATCATGCCTTCTCCTTGGTGGCTGCATGAAGGAAAGGGACAGCTCCTACAGACCCAGAGGAGGAATTCATGCCTTAAAAGCCAAAACAAAACAAAACAAAACAAAGAGAAAAAGAAAACCATTTTTGGGTTTATTTTATCATAATCTTGTTTAAATGTTTGTGAAGGCAGATAGGAGAAAAGCTCCAAAGGAGAGCTGCATCCCAGGAGCGTGGAGTTTTACTGGTCATCTAGTCATCCTGTCTCCCCCTTCCACCTGATGATTCTCCTTGCACTGATCGTGGGGGGTGTTTCCCTGAGTGTAGTGTTTCACTTTCTCCGTGTGTGTGTGTGTGTGTGTAAAAATGGAGCATTTCTTTACAAAGGATTTTTTGATACTTGGTAAATCTTTGATGAATTTGTCTGAAAATGTATTTTGCAAAAACACAAAGCGCAAAGCTACAGAACCGTAGCAGACCAAGTTTCTGGTGCAGTTCCCCTTTCCATCCAGTGGAGATCTTTGCATTTACTAAAATTCCAGCTTTATTCCTTGACAGCCCAGCCCAGCATGTCCCTCTTTCCCTGGCCTTGCTCATATGCTCAGACGCACTGACTTCTTTTCTTCAAACATGCCAAGTCCTTCCTGCCTCGGGCCTTTGCACATGCTGCCCTCCCCTTTCCTCCACCATTTTGCATGGCTGGCTCCTTCCTAACATCCGGGCTCAGCCCAGATGCCATCTACTCATAAAGGACCTACATGATCACCCTGTATAGATAACTACCCCCCTCTAGCCCACACCAGTCATTACCATATCATCTGCTTTCATCTTCTTACTACTTACCCCTATCTGAAAAATGTCTTATTTAGGTCTTTGTTTATTTCTTTATTGTCCATATCCCCTACTGGAATGTGAGTATCATCATCACTCCTGGATCCCCGTGTCAGTCACAGAGCCTGGCACGTATTAACCCTTAAAATCTCATTAAATAAACAAGTGGATGAAAAAGCAAAGGCAGCTTTAGGTGACTTAAATTCTGCCCTGCATTGGCATTAGTATTTAAAATACCCCAATTTCTGTTTGACTTTGCTAAGAATGGAGGGAAACAGCCGTCTTTTATTACACTTGCATCACATTATTTTGATGTCCTCCATCCAGGATATGTGTAACTTATGAATCAGTTTTACTCTATTATCCTCAACCTCTTACCCTTCTCTCTACCATATCCCATTCTCCACCGCATATCTCCACTTTGCCAGTTTATTCTATTTCTGTGCACAATAGGAAAGTAATTTACACTTACCTTATTATCTGGGCTAGCGCCCTAGCAAAACAGGCACTTTTTTAGCTTAACAGGCTAAGCATTTTAGATGCATTATCTCAATGCAATTTGCTTTAAATACCTTCCAAATATTGTCAGGTCCTACAGATTTGCATTATAACTCCTTTTGAGGTTATATCCAAAAAAGTTATTGCCCAAACCAATGTCAAGCCTTTTCCCTATGTTTTCTTCAAGTTGTTTTACAATTTCTGGTCTTACCTCTAAGTCTGTAATCCATTTTGAGTTGATTTTTGTACACACTGTGAGATAAAGGCACAGTTTCCCCAATATCATTAAAGAGACTATCCTTTCCAAATTGTGTGTTCTTGGTACCTTACCGAAGATCAGTTGACCATAAATGCATGGATTTATTTCGGGGGTCTCTATTCTATTGCATTGGTCAAATGTCTGTTTTTATGCCAGTACCATACTGTTGATTCCTGTTGCTTTGCGATATATTTTGAAATCAGGAAGCGTAATGCCTACAGCTCTGTTTTGCTCGAGATTAGTTTGGCTCTTTAGGCTCTTTTGTGCTTCCATATGAATTTTAAGATTGCTTTTTCTATTTCTGTGATAAATTGCGATGGAATTTTGATATTAGTTACATTGAATCTGTAGATAACTTTGGGTAGATGATCTCATCTAAGATCCTGAAAAACCTTCTCCGTGGTTTTCTGTTTATAAAGGATTAGAGATTGAATGGAAGAAGAACCTGCTTCTTATTTATGAATTCAGGGCTTACTGAGCCAGGGAAATCTGAGCTGTCCTTTCCTCATCCAGATTCATACAAGGTGCTGAACTCTGTGAGAAAGTGGAAACCAGAAAAGGAGGCCTCACCTTTCTGGGCTATTAATTACTCATAGAAGGTATTGCTCTAATGAAACGTCAACACAGAGCACTCATATGTTTCTGGTTGTGGCTTCTGCCATGTCAGAGACACATTTGGAGTGGAGAACGGGACAGTAAAAGAAATTCTTGTTGATAAATCCCATATAGAGGCCAAAGAAAATCCCCTATTCATCTCTGTAAAAAAAAAAAAAAAATAGGGGAGGGGATGGAAAAGAAACAGGGTATTGGTCTATGAAGTTCCTGCTGAATCCCATTTGAAGAATTCGGTTCAACTTCAAAGAAGACCCCAAGGTCACATCTGAAGCTGATTCCATTGTACAGGTTAACTCACCATGGTTTATAGTATCTTCAGTGCAGCTGGCACCCTTTCTTCTTCTGTAGTACCCCAAAACACTCCTAGACTCGACAGGTCTAGGGAAATAGCATGTGACGGTGCCGTTGGACTGTGTACATCAACCACGTGGTTTTAATGGCTGCAAATAGGACAATTATGTTTGCAGCAAATGGGTACCCCTTTGAAGAAAGGAAATATAGGGCAATTATATTGATACCTTATCTCCTGGGTCTTGCTTGACATACCTGAAAAGGGTGCAATTCAGTTTGACATCTCTCATCACTTCCTGGCCTTTATGGTTGAAGAAGGACAAGTGTGTTTGATTTTTTACAACTGTCAAGGGCTACCGTAGCCTCTGACCACCATCCTCTTCCCCCACTGGGGCTTCATAGCAATGACCAGGACGATTTCAGAAGTGCCTCTGATTCTTAGGTCACCTTTGATCTCTCTTAGACTAATCTGCTCCTCAAATGGGTTCGTCCCTCCAATAAAAGACTGAGAGTGGATGTGTGTATTCTCAATACAGTCCGGATGGGTGTCATGAGAAACATTTTCTGTCATGATTTTAGTGATCAAAAGATGATGACTTAACCCAAATTCTCTTTTTCCTCATTTTGTTTTAAAGATATATTAACATTTTAAAATAGAATTTAAACAGATGCCCAGTAACAGAATGACAAACATGAAGTGTGAAATCTGAAAGTTAGGAAACTGAACCACATATGGTCACCGTTTTTTTAACATCCGCCTGCGCTGGACTATTAAGTGGTTTCATCACCTTCAGGCCAAGCAGGACTTGTAAAACTGGGGAGGTGGGTATTCAAAGACAACATTTGCTTGGTGCCTTTAATGATTTCTGTAATTAGTCATCTAAGCAGTTTGCCCTGTGATCCCAAACAGGGAGTACAGGGAGATGAGCTGAGAAAATCATTTCCTTAAGGTACTTGAAAGCTAATTGCAGGAAATGAGGTCTGTCTCTTTGCTGGGTTCTCTGGCTTCCGTTTCATTGGGTGGGGATGGCGCAGGAGAGCAGCATTCTCCAAGAATCTATAAAAAGTATATGCCCAGGAGCACTTTTTTTTGACACCAGAGTGCTAAAGGCCTTTGTCTGTCGGCTTGCAAAATTTAACAGGTAAGTAAATGATCTGAATATGGCAATGACAATTTAGAGGCCAGCAGAAGGAAATGCACCTGGTTAGAGCAAGTCTCAACTCCATGAGAGAAAGAGACACCAAGAAACCAAGGAAGTGATGTTTCATAGGAACAGGTTACAAGGTCTAGGGGGTCTGTGACTCTGCCTTCATTGAACTGGACAGTTAGACTTTGCTAACAAACGCACTTTGAGTGACTCATTCAGCTTTTATTTCAAAGATGAAAGTAGACGTTTTCAAAGCATGTCAGAAAGGGACTTAACTATTTTAATGAATCCAGGACTCCCTTACTAGGTAACACTCTCTCAGACAAGGCTTCATCTCAGCAAGCCTCAGTCGCTCCCTGTGAGAGAAAGCCCTGTTTAATTCTCACCAATAATTTGGCCATTCTCTTGTGGGAGTGTGTTGATGACTCAAAACCTTTTAAAAGTTGGCATGATATAGGAGATACGGGGATATATGTATAGCTGATTCACTTCGTTATGAAACAGAAACTAACACACCATTGTAAAGCAATTATACTCCAATAAAGATGTTAAAAAAATCTCTGTGCACACATGCATACATACTCATTTTGTACATAACAGTAAGTAACAGTTAAGATTTACTGAGTGCTAACTACCTGCTATGCACAAATGCAACTTCCTTAAGTGTCCTCATTTATTAAATTCTCATGCCTCTGAATAGGGAAGTTTTGCTGATCAGAAACAGGGACAGAGTCTTTAAGTAACTAGCTTGAGGTCACAGAGCTAAAAAGGGAAGAACTAAGATTCAAGCTCAGGCAGTTGACAGAACAGCTGTTCAAAGGATAAGCATTCTTTCCTTCATGTCCTTCAACATTCCCATTTTCCATCTCTAACCAAACATATGGAACCCATAAATTTCTTTTATGGGCCCTAACATCACCATAGAGTCCTAGATAAATCTTGACCGGGTACTGGATGACAGTGAAGCATATTAAGGATGGAGGGGGGCAGCAGTACAATTGGCCTGATTTTAGTATTCTGCTGAATAAAGCATGTTGCTTTGAAAGTCATGAAAGATCATTAATGTTTCAATAGCCAGAGAGAGTACAATGCCACGAAGTAAAGAATTCACTATTCCAGTAACTTCAATGGCCTGGAGTTCTGACCATGCCAAGGAGGGGGAAAAGGGAGCAACAGACCTTCAACAGTGATGTCTGGCACATGAAGTCCTTTGGTGGCAGCTGTTCTTTCATCTCAAATCCTTAAAATCCCCATTGCAGATTGTCTTGACTTTAACACAAAAACATCTACCATCCAGAGTTTTCAATCTAGTCAACTAAAGAAGTAGAGTTTCAGGGGCATAGTAGAAATGGCTTGGAGCCATGGGCTATTCTTTTGGTTGACGTACAAGTCCATCTCCCTTATGATTACCTGGCATTCAATGTGTTTCTGACATAAAATCGAAGATTAACACGATTTCAAAAAAAAGCAGAGCAGACAATGCCACTAGAACTTGTGTGTTTGCCGGGTCATCTGTCCTTTAGAAGTCTGTCCTGTACAAAATATAGAAAAGCGAAACCATTCAGTGGCCCTTCAGACAGGAGACGTGAGTTGGCGTGAACCGTCCCTTCTGTTCCGAGAACCAGCTGAGGCAGGAGCCACTAGGAACCTGAGTGCCCCTCATTCTGGTTGCCTAAGCGTGCTTCCTGAGGTGTGGGACATGTCTGTTTGTCTCCACTGAGGAGGGCGAGCTGTCAGCAGATTGCTAAGTAGCTCTTTCAGCGGTGCTGATTGATTTGCAGAGATGGCACAGATGTGACCTCCTCAGTCGAAGTCAATGTTTTCTTGGCCCTCAAAGTTTCAGAAAAATACAAATGTAAATGAAAAATAATGACAAGGCCCACATATAGCCCCAGAGTCATTGCCTCAGCAATTATTAATGCCTGCTGGGTTTCCAGCACCCTGCTAGATGCTGACAATGACATAAAAATCATCAAAGGCAGAACTCCTGTTCTTCTCAATATTAATAATGACAAAGTAGCAAAAATTACATCGTTTTAAACATCACAGAGTTGATCGTTTTCTTTGCCACATATATTCTGCTTTTCAAATTAAAAACCAGCAGAGAAACACAAGCATGACTTACACATAGTCTTCCCTTGGTCTCAAATGCCCTTTTATTCATCTTCCTGGAGGACCTCCATATATAATTCAAAGTCTAGCATGGCTGTCAGCTCAATGGCATGAAGTCTCAGTGGCCATGTCCACACTGCAGTCCCCACCACTCTATGCTCCCTTCGTACCCCATCCACATGGCTGTAACTTGAGAAATTATTATAGGTATCTGAGTATGTGTCTGAATCCCCCACTTAGTGACCTCCTTTGGCTGAGGTTCTTCTAGACTCCAGCTGTTCTTTAGAATCATCTCCGGGTATGTTAAAAACTACAGAAGTTCAGGTTCCAAACCAGACCCACCGAGGCCTGCACATCTTTATTTGACTCTCCACAGGTGAGAGCCACACAAAGAATAATAGAACAATACAAATCAAAATAGTGCATCCTTAATATCTGAGGCAAGATCCAATAACCCAGTGAAATGTTTCCACATTCAGAACACAGTGCTCCAGCTGGAGGCTGAAGTGAGCCTTCCATTTCCTTCCTACTACTTAAATCTAAATCTTGAGACCAGCACATTCAATTCCCCCTGTGCAAAGACGGGGTGGGAAGGAAAGATGGATGGCTAGATCTGCACAAAAGGCCTTGGCCTAACTTACCCACTCAGCTCTCTGCTCAGGGGAGTTGGAAAAGAAAAGAAGAGAAGCATGCCTGGCCTGGACCAAGGAGACATACTGCATGCCTGGGTTTATTTACCATGAGGCAAGGAGAGGAAAAACGAGATCATGTGTCCCTGGCTCTGAGACACAGTAACCCTGTCTAGGAGAAAACCACAGCCCAAAGAACGTCCTAGTCTCAGACAAATCATGTTAAATACTCCTGTCCCCTTGTTGGAGGATCTGGAAAGTGAACAGAAGTGGACCTGGAATGTAAAGAGCAGCCTCAAATTACTTCCTCTTATCCCATTGGCTTCTTGTCAAAAGGCAGCCATCCTGAGGGCCAAGACCTCCATGCCCCACTCAACTGCTGTATTTTCCCTTTTAGTCTATAAGTGTGTGTGTATGTGTGTGTTGGAGAGTGCTAGTAGTAGCTAATGGGTAGAGCCCGGGGATGCTGCTAAACATCCTATGATGCACAGAAACAACTTTTTGCTGTTGTTGTTGGAACAGTTCGTCCACAACAAAGAGTTGATCCAGCCCCAAATGTCAATAACGCCAAGGTTGAGAAATCCTGGATTGGAAAGCATATCTATGGGGCACTCACTTTTTACCACACAAAGAACCGTGTTCTTGTTTTTAATATTTATTTATTTATTTGGCTGCACCGGGTCTTAGTTGCAGCACATGGGACCTTCGTTGGCACATGTGGGATCTTTTAGTTGCGGCACACGGGCTTCTTAGTTGCGGCACGCACGATCTAGTTCCCTGACCAGGGATTGAACCCAGGCCCCCTGCATTGGGAGCTCGGAGTCTTAACCACTGGACCACCAGGGAAGTCCCAGGAACCTTGTTCTTTACATTATCCCATGTAATTCTAACAGAAGTTATCCCATGTCATTCTAACAGAAACCCATTGATGAAAATATAATCCCCATCTTCAGATGAAGAATCTAAAGCTCAGAGAAATGGAGTAGCCCCTGAAGGTCACAGATCTGGAAGGCAGCAGAAAGGGACTCACACCAGGGTTTCTAATTCCCTCTCACATTCATTCCTCCACCACAGAGTCCCCTGTTTCCACCATGTCACTCCTCTCTCCCTTTCATGTCCCCATTGTCACTGGTATAATTCAGGGTCTCTGGGGGCAAGGTCTTTTGGTAGCTCAGTCTACAACCACTTCCATTAGTTTAGGTTTCCTCTTTCTTTCGCCAGACTTTTGGGTAGACGAGATACAAGTTTAGTGCTACCTAAGACAGGATACATTACAGAAGCATTGCCGTGCCTTTACTTTTAAACTCAGCAATTTATTCATCCCATTCTTGGAGGAATGTAGGCTCGTCTTTATCAGGCACTTCTGAAATAATGGTTGATTGTCAATGCAGGTTACTTGGTCAAAAAGAAACAGCCAAAAATAAAAAGTGTTCCAAGAGAAAGTGTAGATGGGATTTTGGCCAAGTTAGATCTGGTTTCAGCTACTTTCTAACTTGGACTTGCTTATTCCTCGGGCTCTGGTCCTTCATATTCTTTAACTCATCCTTCACTTAGTACCCTCCAGCCACAGGGACTTTCCTCAATTCCTCAAATGCACCCAGTTCTTTCTTCAGGGTGTCCACTCATTCTCCGGCTTCTTCTAGAATGTGCTTCCCTCTACAATGCATTTGGCTATCACCTGTCTTTTCGTTCAAGTCTCAACTTGGATGCCATTTCTTCAGAGAGGCCCTCCATTGACCTCCCCCAATCTCAGTCAGCCTCTTCTTTCATATCACCTGCTGCTATTTGTAGTACATTCTTGGTGGTGTTTATTAGTATAATGCCCGGCTCCCCACATAGGGGAAACAGTTCTGTGAGGGCAAAGGCCATGTCAGATTGGTTTAACCAATGCTCAGCCCATAGCCTGCATCGAAAAGTATTTTTAAATGAATGAATAAATGACATTGGTTACTTTACCTAACGTTTACACCCATATCTATACAACAATGGTATTAATTTGAACTTTTTAAAGGTATCATTAGAATGAAATAAGAGGACATATCTAAAGAGCCCAGTATAAGATAAGAGCCAACTAGGACAATAATTGGTGCTCCATAGATATTACTCAAGACCTGGGAGCTCTTATCTTAATTCTTTGACTAAATTATTTTCCATGTGACTTGGGATAAATACTCTGCCTCTCTGTGCCTCCTCGTTTTCTTTTATTATTAGGCCACACCATATGAAAACCCTCAAAAAGCAGCAGTTTCCTCATTTTTCATTTGTACAGGCGCCTTTTATACAGGGAAGTAAAATATAATTCAGCAGTTTCAGACATAGCATAGTATGCAAGCAAGATAAAGAGAGGAATTCTATCCCATTTAGTGAATAGTGATATTGACAAGGAGTAGAAAGATAATGCCCCCAATTATATCACAGCTTAGGGGGAAAGTCAAGCTCTAAGGGAGTACTAGACCCCCACATTCTCTTTTACCCCTGACTTGGCTCCTGTCAGTTTTGCTTTTCGTGTTTCGGAAAAAATCTGTGACTCCTTCCTTGACGCTGATTCTTGATAGGACTTTCGTGAGTTCAGCTTTACCCACTCAGCCTCGGGCTGCATTATTGAAAGGAGGTGAACTTTTTATCACCTGTGGTTACAAACAGCTGTTATTTCAGCCCCCCCCCCCCAACCCCCGAGTCGGGAATAATCTATACACACATTCCTGGAATTGAACACAGCTACAGATGGGTTGATAATCCAATGGACTGATGAATCTAAACGCATTTTCATTCATGGAGGCTGGAGCTAAATGAAGAAGGATAAAACGTGCATTGAACTGTATCATGAATTTCTCAAACTTCTTCCTTTGGTTTCTTAGGAACTGCAGAGCAGCACGTAGTGGCCCATCGAACTTGGGGAGCTGGCAGTGCGACTGAGCTAGTCCAGGGGATCTTCACAGAAACGGCAATCGGGGTCTTGGTCGGCTAGAGGTTCCATCTGAATGGTGAGTGAGTGCACAGGAAAGCTATTGCTGAGGGCTTTCGCAATTTCTCTCCGAACCACCTGGCTGTCCCGGCTGGCTGCTGTTGATAAAGAATCACAGTGAGATTGGCACTGATTTGTACACACGGGCGACGTCGCATCTCCAGCTTTTGTCTTTGATCTGGTGGGGTGGGGCACAGGCAGTGCACTCAGAAGGAACCATGATGGCTCTGACAATCAGCTACATTCACACAGACAAGACAGGGGATATCCTAGTGCTGCAAAGCACCCCGTCACTCTGGGAACTCTTCTCGCCCACAGCCTCTCTGGAGTCTGGCGCTCCTAGGAGCTGACTATGAAAGTGGAGATAAGCCATGAAAAAGCCAAGTCAAAACTATTATTTCTTATACAGCCCTGCTCACCAGTTCCCTGGGTTCTCTGGGTTGCCACCCTTATAGCTAATCAGAATTTATATCAAGGATAGTGACAAGAGCCAGGAAGCATTTAGAGCAGCAGACCTCACTGCCATCTTTTCTCTTGTCCCCAAAGGTATCAGGAGGCTGTAAAGTTCCCTCCGTAGTAACCTGATTGTTTACTAGATTCTTCCGTTTGCAGTGAAATATTGGTGTAGTAGAGGCTGTAAATTTCCTGCAGCCCCATCCATGCTTCTCAGCAAAGCTGAGGATGTCTGAGAAAGCACAGTCCTCAAATGACTCTTCTGTTCTCTGCCTCTAAGTAACTTCATGAGTTATTTCTTAGAAGCCTAATATGTCATCCTTAGCCTGAGCTGTCTCCCGAGGCAGTGCCCATTTTCTCAGCCCTAGGATGTATCACGAACAAAATCACCTTCTACTTGAAAAAGTAGTTTTGGGGATAAACCCCAAATCCTAAGAGTTATCTCACATGGTTACAGAATTTCTAACCATTCAGTAAAGGAACCACCATTAATTCTGACTAGAGTATCTTTTAACTTTTTAGAACCTTAAGGATGGGACCATCTTTCTCTTTTTGGTGATAGGCAAAGCATCTTACACACCAAAGATACTCAATGAAGATTTCTTCTTAAATTCTTCCTCTTATTTGACCGATAGGACATCAAGTCAAACAGAGTTTAAGGCCTTGAAGTTTGGGTGGCCTTTTAGCCTTTTGTTCTACTCTCTAACCCTCTGCAGTCGGCCTCCAGGGTTGTCATAAGTATCACTGTTGCCACGACGGCACTGGCAAGGGGGACGATTTTCAAAGGCCCTTGGTCACGCAAAACACTTTACAGTTGTTTTGGCAGGGGCAACAGACAAAAGGGCTCCTCTACCAAAAGGAGGGAAACTACAGACTTTACAGGACAAGGACTGAATTTCGTCCAGGGTGTTTACAAAACTCACTGACCTGCAGTAACGTGAGCTGAGAGAATCACTTGGTTCATTGTTAGCGACCAGACGTGCAAGCTGTGCACAGACACCACCCCATCCACCGCTAAAACGAGCTCCTTCACACCATTGTAACTCAGGTTCTTTGGCACACCTGCCAAGAGGACAGAGTGGGAGGCTGCTGTTATCTCACTAAATACAGCTCAGTGCAATGGCCAATCGAGGACAGAAAGCCCTTAGTAAATTACTAACTTGCCCTCTCCATTTATGGTTTCTTATTTCAAATATTTACAAAGCAGATTCACCCGACTATTTCAGAGGTTTTACCATCAATCACAGGTTCACAAAGAATATTTGCAGGTTTTACTAGGCAATCATCAACAGCAGTCATCACCCTTCATTTTCAGAGTGTATGGTTTACCCAGTTATCTTTGAAATTATCTGGAAAGCAAAAGGAAGTCACATGGGATTTGGTATCAGATTATCGCGGGTTGGCATCTGACTACAACTGTTGTGAATCTACCCAACTCTTGGAACTTGTCTGATCCTTAGAACATTTGTAGTAAAATAGGGATGATAAGAACAATATGTAGTTAACAGAGTCCTTTGGGGACTCTGAAAATATCTCAGAAAATAATCTGTCCTTTGAAAACTCTACTGCTATCCAAGTGTTAGTTATCCAACAGGTCACTTAGTGAACGGTGTTAATAGGGGATCCTAATGTTGTAATACCATCTCATTATTCAGTCTGTAGAATTTCTATTATTTTCGGTATCTTAGGGTTTAATATTAGGGCCACAGAATGTAGTAGTTTGACTTTCATCCTTGTTTCTAAAGGAACAGTGTGGGACACACAGGAAGGTGGGAAGTCTGGCAGCCAATCACCTATTCTTTGGGGCTGAAGGAACTGGGGTATCTCTAGCCTCGAGATGAGAAGGCTAAGGGAAGTAGGATTACTGTTTTCAAACATTGCAAGGATTGTCACATAGAAGATGACAGGATATGAAAGTGTAAGGGCCTGAGTCAATGGTTGGTTAAAATCATAGAAGACATCGGTTTGATATAAGAATTAAAAAAAAATCAACTCAACTAGTGCAGACGTGGTAAAGCCATTTGATGCAATAGGTAAATCCTTGTCAACTAAAGTTGATCCAGAGAGGATGCTGTAGAAGAGATTTCTAAGGATAAACACTTTTTAGCTTCCACTTCAATTGTATACATACATCACAAACACCTGGTGTGTTTGTTAAAAATAAATATGCCTCGGCTCCATTAAAATGCTCCTGAAGAACATTTCTGTGGATGAGGCTCTGAAATCTATACGCTTTCATAGCGGCTCTTGCCCTGGGATACACGTTAGTGTCACCGGGGAGTTTTAGAAATCCTGATGATTTCTAAAATGATCAGGAAATGTAGAAATTTCTAAAATGATTTGTTGGGTTACACCCAAGACCAATTAAGTCAGATTCTCTGGGGATAAGACCCAGCATCAGTATTTGCTTAGCTCATTTGGTGATTCTAACTGAGTCAAGGTAGAGGACCATTCCACTAATATTTACCAGCTACTGGGCAGCTCTACCTTACGGTGGTTCTCAAGCTTGGCTGCATGTTGAAAAACATCAAAGCCAGCCCCTATTAAATCAAAATCTCTGGGTCTAGGGCCTGGGTATAAGTATTTTTTAAAAGCTTCCCAGATGACTGTAATGAGCAGCTAGTAGAGAACCACGTACTTAAAAGGAATAGGGAATCCTTAACTCTCCTTTTTCAGGATTTAAGAACCTTGCTCATGGGGATTTCCTCCTTGAGGCTAACTTAAAATTTACTACAGTTTGAGTTTAGTTTAGTCCCACTTCATATTTCATAGAACTTGTCAACACGGTTTTTTACTCTGTGAGCTGCACAAAGCTCAGGGTACTAGAAACAAAGAAGTTCTTGTCTCAGATTAGCCATAGAATGTGCATGGAGTCGTGGGTGAAAGTGTTACGTCATCATAGTAATAACACCTTTATTGAGAAGCTGCACGTCAAGGTTTGTATTGAGCACTTTATTTATAGTGATTATTTTATTTAATAGTCATAAGAACTTTAAGAGCTAGTTAATGAGTGTTACAACTCCTGTTTGACTGGAGAAGAAAGTGGGAGTCAGAGGGGTTAAGAAGAATTGCTAAGGCCACATAGGTAAGTGGCATGTCAGATTCTAAGGTACGTGCTCTGCGTTGGAGTGTCATGCAAATGCTAGACTCCACGTACTGTAGCCCAAAGTTGACTATTATGCCCAGCGTGTCATCTCTGGAGAGTTTCATCTGACCCTTTGAAGACCTGCTGTCATTCATCTAGGACCCTTGAGATGAACTCATGATCCCACTACCTCTTTTTCTCTTGCCTTCTTTATCACTTGACTTTTATGGAGAATGCGAGTCCACTGTTACTTATTTTTCTCTATGAAATAATATTGACAAGCAAAAGGATATGTTCCCATTGGCCTCAATGTTTCATCACACCTTAGAAAGCTTTTTCTTTCTGGGGGAGAGCCTGCAAAAATATTAATGTATCCAGGAAAATACCCAGATTCGTTTTCAAAAAAATAATTACCCAGGCTAATAAGTACATGAAAACTCACTCATAATAAGTATATGAAAAATCACTCAGTATTCTTCATAATTAAAGACTTGTGTATGGAATCAGTAAGATAATATTCACCTATCAGATTAGAAGAGAATCAACAGTTTGACAATACCCAGTGATGGTGACGATGTGAGGAAATGAACACTCTCATACGCTGTTGGTAAGAAAGAAATTGATATGGTATCTTTGGTAGAAAGGGCAATATCTATCAAATTTGAAAAGGCACATAACTTCTGAAACAGCAATACACTTCTAGGAATTATTAGATTATTATCTAGGAATATTATTATCTAGGAATAATTAGATATACAATTGCTAAAAATATAATTGCAGCATTATTTGTAATGTCTGTCAATAAGCAGGTATTGCGATACGTGCTTACAGTAGAATAGAATACTTTGTATCCATGAAAAAGAATGAGGTGTATCTATGTATGTACTAAAATGGAAAGATCTCCAGTTGAAAAAGGTAAGGTGCAGAACAAAATATGTATGTAATCCTAGTTTGTGTAAAAAAGACACATGCACTATATATATATATACACACACTTATACACACATGTATATATGTATATTGCATGTACATATATGTGTAAATGCATAGATATTTTTGGAAAGATATATGTCAACTTATTAGTAGGTGTTACTCCTGAATAATGGGACTGAGAATTCAAAGGTAGAAAAATGGAGAGACTTCTTCTTATCATTTTATACCTTTCCATCTTTTTTAAAAAAATTTTACCAAGTACAAGTATTATTTTATTTTATGCTAACCTAATTTGAAAACCTAATTTAAAAATTAAGCATCTTCCAGATAGGAGTTACCTGCCAGTTTCAATAATTAGTTACATTTTTGCTTAAATAAAAAAAAGATAATCAGGAGAGAACGTCTGTACTGAGAGATAAAGTGGAATGTAGTCATCTCACATTGTACACACATTTGTCTTTTCTCCACCTTCAAGTCAGTAAGTTCTGTAACAGCAGTAACAGCTGCAGCTCAGTGCTTGGCCCTCAGAAAAGGAAGTGGATGCATCTGTGACTTGACAAACCAAATATTGTCCCCTTCTGAGCGAGGACATTCACTTGTTACTCAGTGATGTTTGACTCCGTTTTCTGTTTCACTGTGGTCAATCTGGTTGTGATTGAATTTTCTAAGCGCCACTCCCAGTGTCCTCATGGAAGAACCCTTTCAGGGGTATGAAGAGACTAGTCCAGTGGTTCTCAAAGTACGGGCCTCTGCCCAGCAGCGGCAACGTCTTGTTAAAATTCAGATTCTTAGGCCTCGCCCCAGGCCTACTGTCTCAGGAACTGTTGGGTGGGCCCAGCAGTCTGTGTTTTATCAGACCCTCCAAGTGGTTCTGATGCCACTGTCTGAGAACTGCTGGCCTAGTCTAATGAGCGTTTTAGGCAAGTCCTTCATAGTAGCTATAATGCTGCCTGAGGGATAGATTTATTCAATATTTCTTAGGTATTTGCCACATATTTAGGGATAACTTTATATTTTTTCTGTATCTCCCTCACTGAATCACTCATTCTGGTGTTTGTACTTATTGTTTTTATACTATGCCATATCATTTAACAGTTGCTGAAGAAAACAGAAGCCAATCCTTTTTATTTATGTATTCCCATTTGAATAAAAATCATATTTTTTTTCACAAAAATTTCTTGTAAGTTTACACTTTCCCTATAATGCAAACTCACAGTGAGCATGCCTTGAGGCCATTCCCTTTTGTGATTATAAGGAAGAGAAAACACAAATGCTGGGAATAATAAGAAAATCATTCCTACCTTCCATGAGTAAGATGGAGAAGTCCTTTAAGATAGTGATGGTGCTGGCCAGAACCAGGATGGAAAAGACAAATGTGCAGATCGGGTCAGCCATTTTATAGTCTGGCTAGAAAATATGGGGATTTCAGTTAATTGAATCCAGGCCTCCCATGCGGAAAGTCTGATGGATCAAATAAGTAAACCCTCACGCTTCCTTCCCTCCCTGTCACCCATTCACCCTCCTGACACTGAACTCCAACTCAGAGGCAAGACTTCCTGAAGACTCAGTCCTTCTTCTAAGCTTTCAACTCTCAGTGACTCAAGAAAGGGAGACCATAGGACGGACATGCTCTCCCCACAATTTAAGAAGTAAAAAGAGAGATATCCTTGAGTGCGCTCTCAAAAGGCCTGATTTAGCTTCTCTCAAATTAATAGAAGTACAGAGAATGTGATGAAAATATGCACACATTTGTGCAACATTCAATGACTTTTCATCCTTAATTATGATGAAAAGAAAGGATATCATTTGTTCAGAGGTTGCAATGTAACCAAGGTATAGCCAGAGCTTGGTCTTGGCAGACTGGGTTAGTTTACTTCTTTCCCTCTTAAATATGACACACACTCAAGGCAGGCACCTTTGATACAGTCCAAAGAATATGTACTGAGGCCTCATTATCGTGCTCTCTCACCGCTGGAGCCCTTGGCCTCAGGGTAAGACACCTGCTGTTCTGCCCGTGATGAAGTTCTGGTGCCACAGAAAAATTTGTTCCTCATTACTTCTAAGAAACCCGGCAAGAATAACCTTGGTAAGAGTACTCTCAAACTTCACTCGCCCTACAATTATGAACGATTTGGTCTTAAACTTAAAGCTTTTAGTGAGGATTTGCCCAACTGAATTCAGACATGTCTTTGTAATTTTTATTTACATGTTTTCATTTTCCACTAAAAATAATAGAGTCCTTGCTAACTGGGCAGTCGTGATGTGAACAGACAGAGCTATACACTCCTCTCCTCCATTACCCCCCTACCTCCGCGCTTACCCAACTCTGTTGGTTCTTGGTATTACCAAATAGAGATTTGTAGTGAATATTTGTTTGGGGTCAGAGGCCCACTCAGGATCTATTCCAAGTTTCAACTGACACCCTGACTTCTTGGAAATAAGTTACCTGTCTCCCATGGTGGGAGAGTCAGTCAGGTGCTCTACCCTCCCCAGCCAAACAGCAGATACAAGACCCAACCTATGTCAATTGGGCTCCATTTCCCAGAAATATGAGTCTTCAGCAGAGTGACAAGAACAGGAAAAAGATTAGTTGAGTCACATTCATTTCATCATGGTGCCTGGGACAGAAGTTGGATAGTTTCTGAAGTCTAGATACCAAAAGTTGCTCTTTATTCTACCTTGATTTCTGTAGAGGAGTACATCCAATAAATTTCAGCCAATGAGTCTACTTTTGGCTTAAGTGAGCTACAGACCTTTTCTGTTGATTACAACCCAAGAACCCTAAGTTATTCATGGTTCCATTGCAATCCATCTTAACCACAGAACAGAAGGAACTACTTTCTTGAAAGACGGGCAGCCCTACAGTTAAGACATAGCTCTTAGGAATTTGGAAAGTCTAAGGTTTCAAGCTTTGAAAGTTTCTTTGTTTAAACCTTGTAAAGTAGTTTGTGTAGGCAAACCGGCTGTCCACCCTCATTTAAGTTAATAATGGAGGGTCAGCTTCTGTACCACCTAATCTATAAAATCACTAAGACAGTGAGTAAACTCAAACATACTCACCTTAAAGTAGATAATAAGTGCACTGGTTAACACACTGATGCTCTGAAATAGATCTCCAAGGGCATGTACAAAAGCAGCTCTGACACTGGCATTAGCTTGCACTTCTTTGTGATTGTGGCCAGGGTGTCTCTGGTGCAAAATCACACTTAGTCTGGAAGAAAAAGCAATGTCCTTGGCCCACGAGACTAACCCTTAAAAATCTGTGCGGCACAATGGGGAGTTGACGACAGCATGTATTACCCAAAATGGCAAAGAGTTGAAACATTAATGCTTTATAGTGGACTATTTTGAACTAATTTTGAACACAAGGGTATCATGGAATTTAAAAAAGTTCACACAAGGATAGACAATGAAGATTCACCTCAGTTTTCTTTTCCATCTAATTAATACTACTCTGTTTCATTTTAAAACTGGAAACCATCACCTCTTAGGTAAATGCCAAGTATTTGACAATGAGGAGGGGAAATATTTATTGAGGGTCTACTGAATGTCAGGCACTGAGCTAGGCTTAAAGCTGAGCTTTGGTGGGAGCTTAATTAATGTGCTGGTTTCAAATGCAAAAAAGCAGCAGAAAACAATAAAACAAAATAAGTAGTGAACTTCTTCAAAGTTGGATTTTTTAATCTTTTATTTTACTTAATTTTGTTCATTTCCATGAGAATTGGAAATTTGAATAATTCCCTAATGGCCAATGATGAGAGTACTGTGCTATTTATCAAGAGACTGAAATATATTAATGTATTACAATGTATATAAATGTTATATGTATATATAACATATTGCATAATTTAACAGCTCCAATCCAAGTCAAAGAGACTAATAGTGGGCCCTATAAATTATGTACCTGATTCTGTTTATCCACAACTTTAGGAGTAATCTCTCTCTCTTTTTTTTTTTTAATATATTTATTTATTTTTGGCTGTGTTGGGTCTTCGTCGCTGTGCACGGGCTTTCTTCATTGTGGTGCGCAGGCTCCTTGTTGTGGTGGCTTCTCTTGTTGCAGAGCACAGGCTCTAGGCACATGGGCTTCAGTAGTTGCAGCACGCAGGCTCAGTAGTTGTGTCTCATGGGCTCTAGAGCGCAGGCTCCGTAGTTGTGGCACGCGGGCTTAGTTGCTCCACGGCATATGGGATCTTCCCGGACCAGGGCTCGAACCAATGTCCCCTGCATTGGCAGGCGGATTCTTAACCACTGCGCCACCAGGGAAGTCCAGGAGTAATATCTCTAATGTTTTGCCTAGAAATGCTTTCTGTACCTTTTGGAACAAAGGTTTAAAAAAATAATTTTTCAGTACCATGTATCCCAGTCTATTTGCAGGTAGGTGTCTGTTAAATCTCAGGCCATCATCACAAAGCAGAGAGACTGCTATCCACCAAGATGTGAACATTACATAATTTACAGTTTTTAGATTGTCAGTGTTTGGGCAGAAATTCACCCTCAATTAGGAGTTACCATTTAAAGTTCTTCAGACAACCTAACATGCCTAGCATACATGGCAGACCTAGAAAGAAGTTAATAGACTTTCTTTCTAGGTCTGCCATGTATGCTCATCACATTGTTATCCATTCTTTTACTCATTTTGTATTTAAAAAGAAAACTTACTTAGGGATTCTTATATGCCAGGCACTATTAAATGCTTGGGGCATAAAGGTGAAAATAGACGTAGTCCCTCCCCCATTGTAGCTTTAAGTATGATGGAGATGGCAGAGATTTTAGAAAGACACACATAAATGGAAAATTCTAATTATACTAAGTCTATTAAGAACTGGTGCTACAGATAGTACAACAGGGGACTCTGATTTAGTTAGACAAGGCAATTGAGTTGGATTTGAAAGGTTATACTAGAGTTAAATAGGCTAGTTAATAGGCTAGGAAATGTTGCAGGCAGAGAAAAACTTAGCCTTAAGGCGCTGTCCGTAATCTTCATCCGAGAATCCCGTAGCAACTTCTGTTAGAACTTTCTACCTTGATTTTGGGCTCCCAAGGAATAGATTTATTCCCAAATTATGGTTCTGATATCTCTGTGGTCAGACAATACAGCATCTAGCAGAACTTGAAACCTGTGATCCCAGTTCTGGGAGTAAACATTCGAGTCACTCAGTATCCTTATCCATAAATAACTTCCTGCTTGCACAGGGAAGTCAATGCTTTTCAATTCCCTGGTCTTTGTAAGCATGAAAAGCACATGTAGTATTAGGGTCGAAGTTCGAAAGCAGTGGTAGTAAAAAGGAAATTTGGATGGTATCTATTTCGAAAGTCACACTCGATCATCAAGGTGCCAGATTTATGCGGTAGTTAACCGGGTGCATTCTTCATCTTTATGCGGCATACACACAACCTATGTGACATATGACTCGGGAAATTATTAACATTTTTATTGTTCCTGCCGCCCTGGGGACATATTGTTCTTCTTATGCAAAGATGATGGTATTGACTCCCAGTCAGCAGGACATGTGGTCTGGCTTATTTGTCTCCTAGTAGTGATAGATTTGCATTGATCTTCCCATACTTTTTCTCCCAGGGCCAATATGAAACACATTTTCAAGTTAACTGGGTAGAAATAGTGATCTAGTCAGTGACAGCAGATCAGATACCACTCTTCTAATTGTTTAGCTTAGAGATTTTGAGCAATGGGTCCCAAACTAAGGGATGAGGAACTGAGGCAGGTACAAGCTAAGGACATGAAAGTGCCTGGAGGAACTTATTCAAAGTACACACGCTCAGACTACCCTCTAATTCCAGGGATTCCTTTGTGCCCAGACTACCCTCTAATTCCAGGGATTCCTTTGTGCCCGCTCTCAGAAAACAAAAACAAAACAACGCTGTTTAAAATGCCATTCTTCGTCACTGTCTTCTTCCATTCGTGAACCTACCTCATTGAACGTATCATGTTACATTGCAAGATAGACAGGTGATACGTGGATGGTTTTCTATTGCTGCTGTAACAAATTACCACAAAGCCTTTGTGGCTTAGAACAACATAAATTTATTATCTTACGGTTCTGGAAGTCAGAAGTCTAAAATGAGTATGCAGGACTGCATTCCTTCTGGAGGCTCTAGGGGAGAATTCATTTTCTTACCTTTTCCAGCTTCTAGAGGTCACTTACATCTTCAAAGCCGGCAATGCAGCATCTTCTCTCCCCTCTGACCTCATACTTCCCTCTTATAAGGACTTTTGTGGTTACATTGGGCCTATCTGGATAATTCAGGATAGTCTCCCCTTCTCAAGATCCATCCTTAACCACATTTGCAAAGTTCCTCTTACCATGTAAGTTGACATATTCAGAGGTTCCAAGGATTAGAATGTGGAAATCTTTGAGGGACCATTATTGTGACTACCACAGATGATAGGTAGGTAGGTAGATGGACGGATGGATGGATGGAAGGATAGATAGATAGAGTTTAAAGTAACGTTGCCCAAAATCAGACTATCAAATCGGAAAGATCAAATCAACCAAAAAGAATCAAAGCCCTGGCTTCAGCTCCGCATTGTCATGAGCAATCAGATAGTTCATTTGGGAAGACCAGACCAGTATGGCAAGGATCACATGTCCAGCAGGGCATGATCACATTTCCTCTTAAGAATGATTTAAGACTGCCTGGATGAGAGAATGGACCAAGAGATGGAAACTAAAGAGAGAGTTTAGCTAGCACAGCTTAAGAGTTTTCATGCAATCATAATGATGCAAAGCTAAGATAGACTGCTTTTGAGAGAAATTAATTCCTTATTATTCTGTTAAAATATATGAAACTAATGACCACTTTATGGGGATATTGCAAAAGAGAATTCAAAAGTAGAAAGGGGACTGAAGTAAATAAAATTTATCTCTTCCAACCCAGGTCTCTGGGAACTCATAATGTGTTCATGTAACATAAAGAATAGGAGTAGGTCACATCCCACATGGAACCATCAATTTGTGTGAGAGAGTAGAGTGGCTAGAAGCTCAATTCTGGGTTTGGTGGGTCTGTTTTCAAATCCTGCTCTGCACTGCCTCATTGGCAGTTTATTTAACCTCACTGAGCTTCAATTTCCTAATCTGTATGGTATGAGTGTTGTGAACATTGAGCTTGATAATGTAAATAGATCAAAAGATCTCAGCGCATTCTCTGACACATAGGAAGCATTCAAAATGGTAGCTATTAGAAGCCAATATTAAAACACACTGTAGGGGCTTCCCTGGTGGCGCAGTGGTTGAGAGTCCGCCTGCCGATGCAGGGGACATGGGTTTGTGCCCCGGTCCGGGAAGATCCCACATGCTGCGGAGCAGCAGGGCCCGTGAGTCATGGCCGCTGAGCCTGCGCGTCCAGAGCTTGTGCTCCGCAACGGGAGAGACCACAGCAGTGAGAGGCCCGCGTAACGCAAAAAAAAAAAACAAACAAAAAAAAACACACTGTAACTTAAACTAGCACAACCAGCCCTATTTTCAGTCTTAGAGCCATTTGAACACTCTGTCAGGTCTCTACCATCCTCACAAGTGGAGGAATTAAAAACAAACAATAGCAACAACAGCAAACCCACAAATCTATGTCCAGACAAGCTTCACGGGCAGTGTGTGGGGTGACTTACATAATGTTCGCTGCCACCGCACAGCTCGAAACAATGATCATCACGGTCGCCTGGATCTGGTAATTGGAGTACAGCAGGCGTTCATACGCTAGGTACACCAACACACCAGTCACCACCCAGACACATAGGATGGACAGCAGGGCACCAAGGATCTCTAGGGATTCAAAATGCACACAGACACACATACACAAAGAATTTGTGAATCACCTTAACCTCCCCAAGAGTCATAAGATATTAATGCTCCATTCCCCCCCAAAAAAAGAGAGGCTTCACACTAGCTTACTCGGTGATTCACAAAGCAAAAGTGTGGATGGATTTTAGCACTAAGATGAGACACGTTAATGTTGTATTCATAAAACACCAGTGTCTGAGTTCATTATGCTCCATATTACTAAGTAATTTTCAGCAAATTTTTAAAGCATATTAATGGCTGCCTACCCTTGCTGTTTTCCTGAGAGATTTTAATTTAAACAGGTGCTAAAATGATTGAAACTTATTAGGAGATGAAATAATGGGACACAGAGTAAAACGTGTTTAGAAACTCTTAATTTTGCCATAAAACACTTACAACTTGCCAGCACTGTAAAATAGTAAAAAGGGAATCCTTCAGAGACTTAATGAAAATGAGTTTCATATGCCAACCCAACATATTATAAACACAGAGACAAACTCCAAGGTATATCAACACTCTAACTGCATTTTACAAGCAAGAGTAAGGAAAAAAAGTGTCAGAATGTAGACATTTACATGAACATTTAAAGATAAGATAGTGTTCAGGCTTCCCTCTAAGTGAAGTATGTTTGCTCACTTAGAAGTTCCTTACACCTCACCTTGATCTTTCACTCAACCTTGTAAATAGGTTCTAAAAACCTACAAGGCTCTAGAAATATTCTGTGAGTCAGTGGTCGGGCACATTTCATAATTCCGACCTTCCCCCTTTTAAAGCAGAGCAATGTAACATATTATTTCCCAGACTTCAGTCATTTACATACACTTTCATGATTTTTACCATATTCACATGCCCCCTGTCTCATTGGCCACTTAACACCCTATTTTCTTTTAATTGAGGTGTGGTTGATGTACAATGTTATGTAAATTTCAGGTGTATGAGATAGTGATTCAAACTTTTTAAAGGTTATATTCCATTTATAGTTATTATAAAATATTGGCTAGATTCCCTGTGTTGTACAATATATCCTTGTAGCTTATTTATTTTATATATAATAGCTTGTAGCTCTTAATCCCCTACCCCTATCTTGCCCCTCCCCGCTTCCCTCTCCCCACTGGTAACCACTAGTTTGTTCTCTACATCTGTGAGTCTGCTTCTGTTTTGTTATATTTACTAGTTTGTTGTAATTTTTAGATTCCACATATAAGTGATATCACAGAGTATTTGTCCTTCTCTGTCTGACTTATTTCACTTAGCATAATGCCCTCCAAGTCCATCCGTGTTGTTGCAAATGGCAAAATTTCATTCTTGTTATGGCTGAGTAGGATTCCATTGTATGTGTATGTATACGTATGTAAATATGTGTATATATATACTACATCTTCATCCCCTCAGCTGTTGGTTGCTTCCATATCTTGGAAATTGGAAATAATGTTGCTATGAACATCGGGGTGAACGTATTACCATTATCTTTACATAAACTCACTTTTTGTACTTAGCTTCTTCCTCAACAAAGTTATCCATGAAGTTACATGTTTGATGTAAACAAACATGTGCTAGTTGATTTGTGCTAGTTGATTTTCACCTATATATCTATGGAGGTGCTGCCTGATATGGTAGCCATCAATCACATGTGGCTATTTAAATTTAAAATAAGTAAAATTAAAAATCCAGTTCTTCAGTAGAACTAGCCACATCTAAAGTGCTCCATGACCACACTGTATTATCTATTATACAGTATTTCCCTTGAAGCAGAAAGCCCTATTGAACAGCCCTGGTCTTCTACAGTGTCAGTGCTCACAGACTTCCATCACCAGGATGAGAAAGTTCAAGCAGCATTCTAAATTCTGAGTCTTCCCTGTGTTTACAAAGCAGCTTTGACCAATGGTATCATAAAGGGTAAAATACATGTAAAAATTTATGCAGATAAATGATGGGTGCTCAGCCAAAGGTACATGTTTTCCAAGTGTAGCCCTATTCAGGGACTGAAAAGCATCTTAAATCACATTGTCACCAAGTCTTTTTATTGATGTTTATTGCCTCACCCCTCCTTCTCTCTCTCTCTCTCTCTCTCTCTCTCTCTCTCTCTCTCTCTCAGTGTTAAAGGAAAGGCAATCTAAAACACCTGTGTTGATAAGTTGTTTGACATGAAATTAGAACTTCCTATCATTCTAAACTTGAAAAACCACAATCCACAATTGTCAGCCTACAAGCTGTGGTCTCTATCTATTGGCACCTTTTGGTGAACGCTGGCCGTGTTAGCATGTTGCCCAAAGCTCTGCCCTCAGATCTCCTCCACATTGATTTTCTCAACTGGTGTGAAAATATGGAATTGTACCTCTTTGTACACATGATTTGTACATTCAGCCAGTAACTCCTCCAGCTGATATAAGGAATAATACAGAGGAGGAGAAGTGGAGTGACAGTATGTGTTGGAGAGCCAGGTGGATTGTAAAAATGAGCCACAGTAAAAGCTTCCCAGGTAGTAAACCCTCATCATACCTGGGCCCATTCCTAGACAAGAGCAAGCTATCACTCGTCAAAGAACCAGATCTAAGAAAGAGGAAAAATAAACTTTCATTGACTCTTCTTCCTCCGCCTTCTCCTTTTCTTGTTGTTGTTGATGGCTGATTGAACAAGATATCCAGCCGAGCCATTCACTGAATGGCTAAATGCTGTGTGAGCAGGAAAGTCCATATTCTATCCCCAACGCCCCTATAAGAAGTTCTTCAATCTCTCCAACTCTCTTTGCTTTACTTTGCAAAATGGTAGAACTTCACCCCACCCTCTCTCCCAGATGCCGAGTCATTTAATGAATGGTATCATGGCTGTTACCGCACACTGAGATTCTTGGACTGGGGTGTTTGCTAAAGTGATGTCTGTGTTCCTGTTGTCCCACTGGAGTTAGAGGTAGCGCCATTAATCTGGCTGTTAGCAGAATTAGCATTGAGAACACACATTACCACGTACCTCTAAGGGATTTTCAAACAAGGCTTTGCACTGTCCCTTCCATTTTTATCCTCGGTTTGACTCTGCAGCATTACTCTGTGTCAATACTCAATTGATGAACTGTACCTGCCCGGTGCCATCCAAATGTTAGCCGCTTGGAGGGGGGTTTCGATGACAACCCCAAGGAGAAGAGACCGAGCAGGAAACTGGTCAGGTCAGTTAAGAGATGGGCAGCGTCTGTGATGACAGCAAGACTCCCAGCAATGTGTCCACCTGGGGGATGCAGAATAGAATATGGGGTTAGGGCCCCAGAGTGCAACTAGATCATATACATACTAACCACGGTTGGTGAAAATGCCACAGACTCACAGAACGGAAGACGAGAAAGGGTCTTAACTTTGATTTAATCCACCTCTTTCCCCCAATTTGACAAGTAAAGAAACCAAGATCCAGAGAGTGCGTAGGATTTGAACATGTAGAAGTGAATTACACGAGAGAGGCCATTCCTGGGATAAAATGTGGGGAACATTTGAAGAACATCCCAGTTAGACTGGGGCATGAGGATTCAAAAGAAATCTAAAAAGAGGAGGCAGGAGAGATGCAGGCCAGATTGCAAGGGTCTCTAGACTGAGGACCTGGACTTTGGTCTGTAAACCAAATGACACAATCTGGCCCCCTGATGTGCTGTTATTTGACTTGTAATTTTACCACAGTCTTTACCACTTCCTTCTGCTCCGCTAATTTATGTTATCCACCTGGTTTTGAGATCGCTGTTCTGAGTAGTGGGGAGGAGTAAGAAGAAAGGGCATGTACCTTCCAATGAGATTCTTTTTTAAAAATCTCTTTTATATTGGAGTAGAGTTGATTTTCAATGTTGCGTTAGCTTCAGGTGTACAGCTAAGTGATTCAGTTGTACATATACATATATCTATTCTTTTTCAGATTCTTTTTCCACATAGGTTATTGCAGAATACTGAGTAGCATTCCCTGTGTTATACAGTAGGCCCTGGTTAATTATCTATTTTATATATGGTAGTGTGTATATGTTATATATAGTAGTGTGTATATGTTAACCCCATACTCCTAATTTATTCCCACCCCGTTTCCCTTTGGTAACCATAAATTTATTTTCTATGTCTGTGAGTCTGTTTCTGTTTAGTAAATGAGTTCATTTGTATCATTTTTTTAGATTCCACGTGTAAGCGATATCATATTTGTCTTTCTCTGTCTGACTTACTTCACTTAGTATGATAATCTTGAATGCACCAACAGTCCAGTAAAGCACAGGAAGAGAACCCAAGCCGTAGGACACCTGCCTTGTTTTTCTCTCCATCTGGTGTGTTCCCTGTACTTCTGTCTAGTTCTCCTTTGTGCAAAGACCTCCAGCCTCTAAAATAGAAGTCAAAAGGACAACCTTATCTTTTCCTTCTCGAACAGGGCTGTTGTTTGAGTGCAATAACCTTTATTGTTGTTACTACATCTTCCCAGCAAAGAGCTTCCGCTGACTGGTTAGTCCTCCCAGAAGCTGTTTATTGCCTTGTGTGCAAACAAAGCGACGGAGACTGTCAGTCACCAGCCCCTCCATCATCAGACTCACCTTGTCTCAACTAATGATTTTTAAAAATTGCATATAAGGTTCATAATTGCAATAAGCCCCAGAGATCGCCGGCTCTAGCTATAGGTAATATCCGGTTTGTCAAAGTTTAATGGTCTGAAGCAAAGTAGTCCTCAAGCTTGTTACTGAGCTGTCAGGGCAAAAATCAGAATGATTCATTAGCCAAAAAGCAACATTTTGCTAACAAATCAGCTGTCCTTCCAATTATCCCCTGATGTTGCTCTGTCTGCCAAGCTTGGGCCTGATAATAAAGCTGTGTTAATAGTGCATTATTTCTTGCCCAGGGAATGACTGCACACAGATGAGCAGCATGCCTCAGTCTTAGCAATGAATGGTGGTGATGAATGATGGTGTATGCTGGGCTAAAATTGTAGCTTAAGTCAAGGAAATGAAGTCTCACAGGGGTTCTTCAACAGGCCCAGCTGAGTCAGGAGCTAACTGGGAAAGAAAAAGGGCTTGCTTTGGAAGCAGCATGGTTATATGGAGACCCGGGAACTGAGAAGCATTCTGCAACCATCCAAGCTGCTTATAAGAACAATCCAAAAAACTGTGGGGAATCATGCTGACTCCCATGGAGTAAACTGTTTGTAAGAGGTAGTCTGTGACTGAATTTGCATTTGCTTCTGAAAGCATGGGGTATTATCGACAGTTAATTCAATCATCCAGCCAGGATGTATTGAGACCTTACTGTGCACATCCCAGGGATAGGGTATACGAAAATAAACAAAGTTAAACAAAGCACAGTTCCTGTCTTCAGTGATCCCATTGTCTAACACTCACTGTATAGAAAACAGCCGTCATGGGCTAGGGGATCAGAACGCCACTCCCACTGGGAGCCCTGAAGGACTTTCCACAGGAGGGAGGGGTAAGAATTAGCTAGAAAGGAAGAGTTTCTCAGAAGGAGATAAGAGCAAGAACAAAAAGAGAGAAGTGAAAGAATGGGGCACCTTTGTGGAAAAGTAGGTGTGGTGTGTTGGAGAAATAACGGGAAATGAGACTGGAAAGGTGGCTTGGGGACCCTTGTGTACGGTGTCACATGTAATGCTAAAGGATTTGAATGTTATCCTGTGGGACAAAGGGATCTTTTTGTGATTTTGAGGCAAGGTTGTGACATGTTCAGATCTGTATTTAGGCTTTTCCTTCTAAGAATACAGATTTCTTGTCCTATTGCTGACCTAAGAACTCAAAATCTTTCCAGGTAAGGCTGATATGTACTAACTCCTGGACTACATTCAAGGCGCTCCATCTGAAAGGCCCTTCTCATCTCCCTCTTAGTCACCTCTCCATTCCTACTCGTCCTTCAAGGCTTTGCTCAGATCCCATATCCTGCAGGAGGACCCCCCAAATTCCCAAAAGTCATCTGAGAATACTACCTGCTTTCTCTGACATGGTCAAAAATGGTTTTAGGAAGGAGGTGAGTTGTGGGTTGGGGTCTTGAATGATGGTTAGGGTTTTGATGACTATGGAGAATGAGAGGGTTTTCCATGTAAATCAAAAGGCATAAGCAAAAGTTACAGAGACCTTAAGGTGCAATGATTATTTTGCATAGAATGAATAAATAGCTGAACCAGAAGAAGAGTCATATAGGGAAGTAGTAAAAGAAAAAGATTGATAGTCAGTTTGGCAGGCAAATGGTGGAATAACTTGAAAGCCACAGTAAGAATTTTTCATTTTGTGCAGGATGCCAGAGTTTTCCAATATATTGCTCTCTCTTCACTTGGTGCAGCTGAGTAGGGCCTACCACAGAGAGGGCCCCTGAACCAGCCTCTTTCTGCTACAAGAATACTTGTCAGTTTGCCGCTGTGCTCAGTAAAATGTCCTATGCTTGACGTGGTGGGGAAAAGGTTGTGAAGGACTGAAATGGCAAAGGTGAGCCACTGAAGAATTTTGAAAACAGAATTAATATGATGAGAGCAATGTTTTAGGAAAATTAGCTCAACATCAATACAGCTCAAATTCCAAATGATTTTCTGTCAGTATCCACTTAATTCCTTTACCGACAACATCACTCTCTTCTGACCCTAAAGCCAGATTTGAACTCATAGACTAATTATTAGGAATGAGAAGGAAAGGAGGAGATTGATTTGCTCACTCCAAGTGCAGAGCTTCCCATGTCCCCTCTACAAATTTTAGAAACAAATTGACAGGGCATACGGAAAGGTACAAGGAGAAAACTGTGTTTTGTGATTGGGAGGCCATCTCATTTCAGAATATTAATTAGATATCAGCTGGGGAGAATATGCATCTATTCTCGGCATCCACATGATTTCTGGGAAAAGCAAGAGAAGAAAGTTGTGCAGAAAACAAGCCAGTTTATACATGCTGCTGAGCTGTGTTTGCATGGGGTTGTGCCAGTACTTTATTTGGAAGGCTGTGAACGTCCAGAACATCAGCTTTTCAAATCATGTTTCAAATGGATTATGTTTTGTAGATTTTCCGTTTTGTTGATCTCTTACGTGAGCAATTGAAAATTGTCCATAGTCTCGTGACTTTCAATAATAAAAAAGAATGCCCCGGGCTTCCCAGGTGGCGCAGTGGTTGAGAGTCCGCCCGCCGATGCAGGGGACACGGGTTCGTGCCCCAGTCCGGGAAGATCCCACATGCCCCAGAGCGGCTGGACCCGTGAGCCATGGCCGCTGAGCCTGCGCGTCCGGAGCCTGTGCTCCGCAACGGGAGAGGCCACGGCAGTGAGAGGCCTGCGTACCGCAAAGAAGAATGCCCCTCTAATGTAGATATCAATGGATTTCCAGAGGGAGTTTTCCAGATTGGAGCTGCTAAAAGTAAATTCTTTGCAACTCTATCAAGCTATTAAGTCATTCATTCAAAAGCCTCACCCTGGCTCTAGAAATTGTATGGTTTCAATTTTTTAAAAAAATTTTGACTGGAAGGTTATTTACCAGCTCTGGATTCATAGCAACTCTGGATTCTTGGACCGGATTGGGTCTAAGCTCTCTTCCAGTTTTCAAAAACTGTGAAAGTATATGTGTATAGGTCAGAAGACTCCATAACTTGAAGAAACTAATTCTAATTGCTTGCTACTATAGTGCTAAAAAAGAAAAAAAGCTTAACAGATTCTCCTCCACTCTCAATTATTATTAATTTAGCACTCTTTGGGGGTAATAAAGAGAAAATGAAGCCAAAATATTGGTAACAGAGTGTAACAAGTTATAGTGGTAAGAGTGGTAGTAGCCTATGGTACTATATAGGTAGCTTATAGTGTTCTTGTTAATTTTTTGGTAAAAAGAATTATAAATAAGATACCACAGCATACCAAAACCTTTAGATTAAGTTTATAGCTGTACATAGCTTTATTATTAATAAAAAGAAAGGATACAAATATGTTAAATAAGGATATAACTTAAGATATTAAAATATGCAATAAGACTACAACTCTGAGAAAAGAAAGGAAGTAAAAATATTTTTAAAGCCAAAATTATGAATTAGAACACAGAAGGAAAATGAAAATAATAATATATTCAATAAAAATATATATATCAATAAAATAAAGTTTTATCAAGGAAACTAAGTAAAAATATACAAACAATATTAAAATGAGAAAGGAGCTGGAATAAATAAGAGAATACCAATGTAAGACTGTCATGTTCCATTGTATGATAATAAATTTGACAATTTCAGTGAGATGAATGACGGGAGATTTATAAATAACCAGAATTTACTCAAGAAGTAGAAATTTTGAGTATGTCCATGAATGAGGAAGAAGCTAAAATATATGAAAAACTTATCTCCAACAATGTCTCTGAAGTCAGACAATTTATCAGGGAGTTCTTAAAAAGAAAGAATAATTACAATGTCATATAAACTGTTTTAGCTTTTTTATAGAGTTGGCCAAAAAGTTCATTCTGGATTTTCCTTAACATCTTATGGAAAAACCCGAACGAACTTTTTGGCCAACCCAGTATATAAAAAGGAAATTATTAAAACTAAACTTTTCATTTTAATATGCATAACTCAGATTCAAAAACCAAGAAAAATAGCTCCAAAACAGAAAACAATAGTTAAATTTCAGTGATCAAAAAAATTACAACGATTTTTTCAACGTAAGAATCCTAACAAAAATATTAGTGACTCAGATTGAGCAATGCCTTGAAAGAATGGTCCACCAAGGTCTAGTCACCATAGTGAGAGCCTAAGAACATGAGCTCTGGAATTCAGACTGCCTGCTCACTGATAGGATGTTGTTAAAGTCGAGTACTTAACTCTCTGTGCTTCAAGTTTATGGTCTATAAAGTGCAATTCGTAATAGGACCTACCTCTCAGGAATTTCATCAGGATTAAGTAAGGTGATACGTAGAAAGCACTCATCACAGTTCCCAGCACATAGTAAGCATTAAACAAATATTAGCTGTTGTCATCCTAATACCAGAAATGCATCATGATCCCTTAATATAATACACATCAACAATGGGTAAAAACGTTTTAAAACAGAATGAATTTAAAAGATAAGGTTTTTGATAAAAGTCAACACTCATCCTTGATTATCCATTAACCATTAAAAAACCAGGACAAGGAGAATACTTCATTAACATAATAAAAATACTTAACCCCTCAGGAAACATTTCACTTAACAGCTAAATAGTTGAACATATGATTTGATTTAGCATATTATTTAACATGATAAAAATATGAAACCTACAGAAGAGACAGAACTATTGAAAGCAAGGAGAAATATAACTTTTTTGAACAAGAGAGGATTATCTCCTAGGAGGAGAGATGAGAGAAGAACAAGGAAAATTAACTTGAGATACATTTAGAATGACAGTAGTTCAAACACACTGTTGAGTACAAAATGAATATACAAAATGAAAACTTTCCAAAATCCCAAAAGTAACCATTTAGAAAGCAGGACATGAGAAAAGGAAGACCCCACTCACCTCTGGAAAGAATAAACCAAACACACAAACTAACTATAAATAACTCTAGCAAGAAGTAGGTTGTCCTTGTGTTAAAACAAGCAAACTAAAAACATGAAACCTTAACTTGATGAGAGATGTAGAATATCTGGATAAATGGAGAAACATACTGTATTCCTGGAGGGAAAAACTGAGTATTTTAAGAAGATTTGTGTTCCCAAATTAATTTATATACCAATAAAATCAAAATTAGATTTTGGAGGAAACTGAACAAAATTATTCTCATGTTTAATTAGAGTAATAAACAGGAATGAACAGCCTTTACCTTTTTTCTGTTAAACAAAGGATAATGAGGAAACAACAACAAATATTATAATATGTAAATCTACATTAAATATGTTACTACTGACCGAGATCAGCAGCACAGATAAAACACCTTAGAACCTAACTCTATTATTTATAAAAATTTGATAAATGATAAAAGTCATATGGAGAAAAATCAATGGAGGAAATAATTATTCCATAAATGATGTGTAAATCTTTGTTAGCTCTTTAGAAAGAGAATTTTCAATGCTAAGAGCATAGACAATTTCACATTGATTTAAAATTAAATGCAAAAAATTGAGCAACAAAATGATATTTATCTTCTCAGTAGGTAGGAAAGGCTTACTAAGCACTAAAATAGTGAAAGAGTCATAAAAGAAATCAGCCCAAAATGAAATGTTTGATACAATTAGCTCTATAAAATTTGAAACTTCTCTAAGTCAAACCAAAAATTAAAAAAAACTAAAAAGTAAACAACAAACTAGAATAGTACTAATAACAGATATAACAAAAGTTTAATAACTATATAAAGAGCTCCCAGAGGGCTTCCCTGGTGGCACAGTGGTTGAGAGTCCGCCTGCTGATGCAGGGGACACGGGTTCGTGCCCCGGTCCGGGAAGATCCCACATGCCGCGGAGCAGCTGGGCCCGTGAGCCATGGCCGCTGAGCCTGCGCGTCCAGAGCCTGTGCTCCGCAATGGGAGAGGCCACGGCAGTGAGAGGCCCGCGTACCGCAAAAAAAAAAAAAAAAAAAAGAGTTCCCAGAGATCAATATAAAGAATTACAAATTATCTGAAAAAACAAGTGAGCCACAGATATTACAAGGCAAATAGGAAATGCATTAACAAAAGGAAATACAGATCATTAATAAACATGCAAATAATATTAATAGTAACAAAGGAATGCATATTAAAATAAAGCATGTTCATCTATACATTAGCAAAGATTTTTGAAAGATTAAAATAAGTTCTGGGAAAGATTTGGAGAGAGAATCATTCTCATGTAGAGCTGGCAGACATAGGAATTGTTTCAGGCTTTCTGGATAGCAGTTTGGCAATGTGCATAAAGAAGTAATAAAAATATTCATGTCCTTCAACTAGTTATTTCCACTTTTAGGAATCTCTTTGAAGGAATTATCCAGAAAAACAAGCAGAGTTTTATTCCAGATTTTTCATTGCAGCATTGTCCATAAGTAGGAAAAAACTCCCTAGGTTTCTAACAATAGAGAGATGGTTATGTAAATCACAGTAGAGCATATTATAGAATATTGTTCAGGCATAGAAATGTTTTTGAAAGAGTATTTGATGGCATGGCCAAAAGCATTGTGTGCTCTCAGTTATGTTAAAAAAAATTGTGAGCTATGAATAGAAAATATACCGTAGGAAAATACTCCATAATGTTATTGAAGATTATCACTCAAAAGTAGGATTGTGATTAATTTTATTTTGTTTCCTTCTGCTTTCCAACTTATCTCAAATGAACATATTGTTACTATTGTTACATTTGCATAAAATATTCAGTCTTTTTTTAAAAGAACTTAGGCAACTCTCCTGTGATGATGCAGGGTTTTGTTTGCTTGTTTAATCAGAGAAGTCTTGAGAAATACTCACCGATGACCTCTGCAATCATGAAAACTAAGCATGTTCCTGAAGCAGCACAGAGTTTCCACTTGGCATAGACTTGCTCCTTTGCCCTGTTCTCTGTGGCCTTGGAGTTGCTGTGGCAGTGATACACGGCTCCTGACTCTGGCTCCTCTGGCTTCTCTCCAGGACGTTGATCTTTATTCAAGGGTTTCTGCTGGAGTTCCATGCTGAGGATGAGTTTGACAGAAGCAAGAAGTGAACATGGTTGCAAATAAACCTCTCACCGACAGCCCTACCCATTATCAGAGCTGCTATGAGGACATTTGCTGACTAGTTAGGAACTTATAATTCATGGCTCCTTCTACAAGAAATATCAAATGTAAGGAACCAAGCGAGAACTCTCCTTCTGAATTCTCAACTACAAAGAGTTTTGCTTTTATTTAGGCAAGCTCTTATTCAGTCTATACTACCAGTGATTAAAAGGAAGTAAAGGAAAAGGAGAAAGGAAGCAGATACATTTTGGTGCCTTTCCTTCACAGTCACTTCACTTTGAAAACATTTTGGGCACTGCTGTAAATTTTAAAAGGCGCAGTAATGAGGTTATTATTATTAACGAGTAATGTGCGTATGAGCCAGCCTGGTGATTCAGACACTCACTATGGCATGGCAACACTCTCCCTTTCTTCTGCACAGCAACATTGTTAATAGATCATAGCACTTTTTCCTGCTGAGTCCATATGAACCCTCAGAAACCTTCTTAACACAGCTTTGCAGAAATCTCTACCAATCTATCAAAGTTGTAATGAGAGTTAAACCTACTTATACTTCCCAAAGCAGGCAGTGCCTGTCAGTTCTATTCAAATATAAAGCATTTATAGAAATATAGAGCCATTTATAGAAATATAGAATTTCACAAATGCAAAGATTGTAGATAACATTTAGTCCAACCCACAGTTTCTTACCTGAAGTAATTAAGATTCAGAGAGGTTAAGTAATTGCCTGAGATCAAACAGCCAGGAAACGGGAGAGCTGGGACTCCAAGCCTAGTGTTTTTTCCACTATGCCCACACTGCCTCTCTACCTGAACATCGGTACACCTAAAACCAATTTTTACTGATGCCATGATCTTGAACTAATTAGATTTGTATTTTTTAATAAACTTATTAGAAGACATTAATAAGATTCTTAGGAGTAAGACCTTTACATTCATGACTGAAAGGTATAAACGGAAATAAATTATTTTCCTCCACTTGAAGAGTTACTTTGTCTTATCACCATCCACAAAAAGATCTGATGGTTTTGGCTTAAGTGATGATTATTATTACAATTCTAATTATCCTTATATTTGGGGGGTTTTCCTGAATAAAATAACATACATATTCATTATAGAAAACCTGGAATTACAGAAAGGCACAAAGCAGAGAGAAAAAAGTCAGTAATAAATTACCACCAAGAGACAACTATTATTGATAGTTTTTTGTTTAGCTTTGTAATAAATAAATACTGTTTTTACTTAGAGTCCATAGTAAATAGGATGTTTTTGATAGCAAGTACAGAAAACAAAGCTCATGCTAGGTAAGTTAACAAATGGGAATTATTGGTTCTGCACCTGAAAACATCTAGAAGTATTAGGCTTCAGCCTGATTTATCAAAGCTCCAGATCCATTACTCTGCAGTTCTCAACTACTCTTCAACCTCAGGCTGGTTTTCCTCATGTAGTGGAATAGTTGCCCAAGATAATCAGGACTGTGTACTTGTTTTTTCTTATACAGCGAGAAACAGTGTTCATTCTCCCAACTGCAAAACAGGAGTCCTGAGTTGCATGCTGATTTGGCCAGCCTCTGTAGCCAGAGGACTATGGATGTGCTAATTGGCTTAGACCTTGTTACAGCCAGAAGATTGGCTAAACCCAACAACGCTGACTCCTGGAGCTGAGAGTGTGGTAAATGCTGCCCAAATCACATGACTGCAACTCAGTGGGGATGGGCTGGAATAGATTGTGGATGAAATGACAGTGTCACAATAGGATTCCACCAAAGATACAACTTTGGAACCTAATTTTTAGCTGTACATATTGTTAACATTTTCTCAACTTATTAAATATTCTATATCATTAGTTTAACATACAGAGAGCATTATATTTAGTATAGATATGTTGCAACATTAGTAACTATTTTCTATTATTGGACAATTGCCTCTTTGCCAATTATTTGGCACCACTGTGATTCATATCCTTATAGTTATCGTTTGCTAAGTATATTATTATCTCCTTAAAATGCAATCCTGAAAGGGGAATTACTTGGCTAAAGAGTATCTACATTTTGGGCTTCCCTGGTGGCGCAGTGGTTAAGAATCCGCCTGCCAATGCAGGGGACATGGGCTCAAGCCCTGGTCCGGGAGGATCCCACATGGCACGGAGCAACTAAGCCCGTGTGCCACAACTACTGAGCCTGCGCTCTGGAGCCCGTGAGCCACAACTACTGAGCCCGCGTGCCGCAACTACTGAAGCCCAAGCACCTAGAGCCTGTTTTCCACAACAAGAGAAGCCACTGCAATGAGAAGCCCGCGCACAGCAACAAAGAGTAGTCCCTGCTCGCCATGACTAGAGAAAGGCCACGTGCAGCAATGAAGACCCAACACAGCCAAAAATAAATAAATAAATTTATTTTTTAAAAAAAGAGTATCTGCATTTTTAAGGATTTTGATGTATATTTGCCAAATTGGCTTCAGAATGTTTTTGCCGATGATGTTAACAGCACTCAGGATTTTGAGCAATTCTAAGTAATCTCCATATTGGAATAAGAACTATTTGGCAAGAGGCACATAGAGTACTCATACCTATAAATTTTCACCTTTGTAATGTGATACATACCCTGATAATAAACAACCGTATAAGGTAGTAGTGTTAGTCACCAATGGTCATCGACGCAGAGGAGCCAGAGAACTAATAAGAAAACATGGTGGAGGTTTCCTTTTTCCTAGTGCTGAGAAGGCAGTGTGAGCAGGACAGGGTCACCAAATATTCTGGCATTGTTCATATGACCACTCCGGCCATATGAAGCTTAACTTCATTTTCTATTTTTCGTGAATCTTGTGGGCAGAGAAAACCAGGTGGTGAGTGACTGAGAGAGAACTTATCCTGGAACAGTTTAGAAGCAGACCAAGGCAGGAATTCCACCAGGAGAACAGCCTGTGAGCAATGCCACAAGAGGAAAAGTGCAAGAAGCCTGGCCAATTTTTACTTTTAAATGCTGCTACCTTGTCCTAGACCTAAGATTAACCAAGTTGGATACATTTTGAGCTGAGATTGTTCCTTGAAGCACTAAGCCAGAAATCCGAAACAGGACGGAAATTGGATACAGTGTGTTCACGTGTGTGTATGTATGTGTTTTATGAGGGGAGATGGGAGTCCACCATCTTCGCTGGGCTATGATTCCAAAAGAAGGGTCTATGATTCTATTCCAAAGGGTCTATGATTCCAAAAGAAGTTAAAAAACTGAAGTTAAAATATATTCCTCATCATCTCATAAGAGCAAAGTGGTCTAAGTGTCTCTAGATTGCAGTACAGGCTCTTGATCTGAAAAGTGATGCAAATTCTAAGAAGAATTTTAAAACGAAGGTTCTAAAAAGCAAATGCCAGAATGCATCAAAATATGAATTTGCTTTCAAAGAATAAATCACCAGAGGTCACCACACATTCAAATATGGCTGACGCTTTGAAGAGTAGGAACAATAGGCCGGAGCAAAGAAACTTACTGTAGCATCAAACAGAAAAAACGGGGAGAAACAGAGAAGAAAAGTAGGGAAATATTACAAAAGTTGATGTCAATAGCCTAGAACTTAGAGTTCATCTCTTAAAATAAGAATTAGAAAATGGAGCTTTATTTTGTGATCTTGGAGAAGCATTTTTGTTTTTAATTTTGTATCTTATTTTTGTCTGTTGGTAGAAGTCAAACCCCTTTGGTTCTATATCTCTTAAGTGGAGCTGGTAATATTTTTCACACTCTTACTTCACATGTTGACTATATAAAATCACTTTGTTTTTGTACTTTCACATTACCTTTCCCAAGAGCCTTAAACCACTCCTCCTGTTGGGAGAGGAGGTAAAATCTAAGGTCCCGCCATGCATTTCCAACACTTCGTGTATTCATTCGTTCAACAAATGTGTTGCATGCCTGCACCATCAGAGGTGCTAATGATACCATCCATGCCTTTGAGACCAGCAAAGTTCTTGACCTAAGAAGCTTATATCCTAGCAGAGGGGAACACAGCAAACCAGCTGATAGTAACAGAGGCTGTGTAGTATCATGGGCAGTGACTGGGAGAGGAAAGGTGAGGCTACCTGAAATAGAGTGGTAGGGGAAGGCACCTCTGTCGATGATATCTGAGCAGTAACTTAAAAGATAACCCGGAGCAGACCCACAGGAAGGGGGAACATCACAAGCAGAGGGCATTGCTGGTGCAAAAGCCAAAAGGCAAGAAAGAACCTGTCTTGTTCAGAAGCTTGTCTTGAACAGAAAGGAAACTGCATAGTGGCCACTGTAGCATCGAGAGAGTAAAACTGAATCAAGTCAAAGAAGTAGGCAGAAGTCAGACCATGCAGAACTCTGTGGGCCATTGTAAAGGGTTTCATTTTCTTCAAAATATAAAAGGAGGAAGTCGGAAGGTTTTGACGAGGGAGGTAACATTATGTGGTTCACATTTCTAAAATGATCGTTTTGGGTGTTGCTTGGAAGGCTAGAGTATAGTGAGCAAAATATGGAGACCGTTTATTTGATTAGATGTTATGAGGGAGTGGGGAATAGAAGTGTTCACCTAACAGGTGTAATTTCTTGTCCCAGACCAGCTATCCAGTGTTCCACCCCTTTTTTTTTTTTTTTTTTTTTTTTTTTTTTTGCGTTACGCGGGCCTCTCACTGTTGTGGCCTCTCCCGTTGCGGAGGACAGGCTCCGGACGCGCAGGCTCAGCGGCCATGGCTCACGGGCCCAGCCGCTCCGCGGCATGTGGGATCTTCCCAGACCGGGGCACGAACCCGTGTCCCCTGCATCGGCAGGCGGACTCTCAACCACTGCGCCACCAGGGAAGCCCCTCCACCCCTTTTTTAAACAGCTTTATTATAATATAACTCATATGCCACAAACCCATTTAATGTATACAATTAATGGGTTTTAGCATATATACAAAGTCATCAACCATCACCACAATCTAATTTAGAACATTTTCATCACCCCAAAAAGAAATTCCATACCCAGTAAATCCCCAGTCTCCTTACACACAATCCTACCTCAGGAAATCACTAATCTTATTTCTGTCTTTATAAATTTGCCTCTCCTGGACATTTTCTATAAATGGAAGCATACATTATGTAGATTTTGTGACTGGCTTCTTTCACTTAGTATAGTGTTTTCAAGGTTCATCCATGTTATACCAAATTTCAGTATGTCAGTACTTCATTGCTTTTTATTTCCAGATAGTACTAAGTTGTATGGATATACATCTGATGGACATTTAGGTTGTTTACATTTTTTCAGCTATTATGAATAATGCTACTTTGCAAATTTGTATACAAGGTTTTGTGGAAGTATGTTTTCATTTCTATTGTTTTTCTATCTGGAATATTGAACTCATAGAATAAGTTGGAAAATGTTCACTCTTTTATTTTTTGGAAGAATTGATATTCATTCTATTTTACATCTTTGGTAGAAGTCATCAGTGAGACATTTGGGCTTTCTTTGTGTGAAGCTAATACAGTCTCTTTACTTGTTATTGGTCTACTCAGATTTTTATTTCCTCTCGAGTTTGGTAGCTGATATCTTTCTGTGAAGTTTTCCATTTCATCAAAGATTACATGCATTTTATTTTATGTGATTTATCTTTAAATCAATTAAGAGAAAAAAGGAGAGTAAATATTCTGTCTTTTATAATTATCTACATAATTACCTTTACTGATGCTGTTTGATTTTTTGTGTGTTGACTCTAGTTAATGGCTGGTGTCATTTGTTTTAAGCCTGAAGAATTTCCTTTACTATTACTTGTAAAATGAATCTGCTAGCAAAAAGTTCTCTCAATTTTTATTCGTTTGGGAATTTCTTTATTTCACCTTCATTTTACAAAGATAGTTCTGTTGGATAAAAGTTGATTGATTGGCAGGGTTTGTTTTTTCTTTCAGTAATTTAAATATGCTGCCCCACTGCCTTCCAGCCTCCTTTGTTTCTGATAGAAATCAGCTGTTAATCTTACTGAGAAACTCTTGCTCACGATGAGTCTTTTTTCCTCTTACTGCTTTCAAGATTTTTCTATGTGTTTTGCTTTCAATATTTTAACTATGATGTGTGTGTCAGAGTATAGATCTGTTTGCCTTGATTCTTCTTAGAGTTTGTTGACTCTCATGGATGTATAAATTAATATTTTCACCAAATTTTGAAATTTGTTCCTTTGAATGTTTTTCTGCTCCTTTTCTGCCTCCTCTCTTTCTGGTATTCCCATTATGTATGTGGTAGGATATTTAACTATGTACCACATTTCTCTGAGGCTCTGTTAATTTTTATTCATTCCTTTTTCTCTCTGTACTTTGTGTTGTATAACTATTGACCTGTCTTCACAGTCACTGATTCTTTCTTCTGCCAGCTCATATCTACTGCTGAGTCCCTTTGTTCCATGTATTGTACTTTTCAACTTCAGAATTTGGTTCTTTTTTATTATTTCTATCTATTATTACTGATATTCTCTATGTGATGAGACATTGTCATCATGCCTCTCTTTAATTCTTTAAACACGGTTTTCTTTAATTCTTTGAACATATTTATAATAGCTGCTTTAAATCTTTGAATGCTGAGTTCAACATGGGGGCCCTTTCCAAGGCAGTTTCTATTACCTGCTCTCTTTACTGTTTATAGGTTATTCTTTCCTGTTCCTTTGCATAGGTTGTCATATTTTTCTGGAAACTGGATGTTTTAGGTAATATATTGTAGCAATTCTGAATACTGATCCCCAGCGGACTTGTTATTGTGGCTGCTTACTTGTTTGCTTTTTTATTTGTTTAGTGAATTGGCTTGTCTAGTTCAGTGGAGTATTTTCTTTGACCTTCCCTGCTGTGTAGCCTCTATTGCCATTTCTCAGAGAGTGCAGCCTTGGACGTGTGCACAGTTATCCTTCCCTCTCCCTACCCGCTTTCCCAGGGATGGTGATCATTTTAATCATGTTTTCTTTGACTGTCTTTTTCCATGCATCACTGTTAAGCTTCTGGCTGCTCTGCCTTTGTTGGTATCACACTCAGCTCTTGTCCTCCTTAATCACTTGCTGATTGCTCTAATGTTTTCAGCAGTAACCTGAGGCATAAATTACAATGTTATCCAATTAAAGTTGGGCCATGTATTAGTCTCCTCTAGCTTCTATAGTAAAATACTGCAGACTGGGTAGCTTAAACAACAGAAATTTAGTTTTTCATAGTTCTAGAGGCTAGAAATCCATTATTAAGGTGCTGGAAAATTTGGTTTCTGGTTTTGGTGGCCCTGGCTTGTAGATGGCTGTCTTCTTGTTATGTTCTCACATGGTAGAAAGAGAGAGATCTCTGGTATCTCTTCCTCTTTATATAAAGATATGAGTTCTATCTATCAGGACTTCACCCTAATGACCTCATTTAACCTTAATCATCTTAAAGGTCCTGTTTCCAATATAGTCACATGGGAGCTAGGGTTTTAGTATATGAATTGTGGAATGACAAAAACATTCAGTCCATAAGAGCCTCCTTACAGGGATAGTATTTGAGGCTAATCTTTGTGGCTTGTGCCAACTCCAGGAGGGCTCTTTTTACCTGCCTTTCCCTACCTGTTTCTGTTAAACTTCTAACTGGTCTACCATTTAGCTTGTTGCTCTGATGAAGCAACCAGCCTGCCCTTGACTGCTCAACAGCAAAATCCTCATTGTTTTCGACAGTGCGCTATGCTTGAAATACCCCATGTTCTGTTCCAAATAACTCAGATGATGTATCATCAGTCCTCTAAGGGAAAGATGCATAGCTCTCTGTTCTTAGAGCCTGATTCTCCCATGGGCAGAACCTCTGCATCACTGCCCCAAAACTGAGAGAAGGAACAGTGACCCACTTATCCTGGAGTGCCACCTCTGCTCCCTAAGTGGGTGGTGAAGAACCTCACCCTGTGTGTGAGCCAGGGCAGGGGTGTTCAGGGGCTTGCTGCTCCTGGACTATGAGTAGGGATTGGGTGAAGGAAGGGGCCCCCAGTCCTCTTGGCCATGTCTGCATTGAATACAGGTTCTATAATATGGAGCTGGGGCAATTAGAGATTCCAGCAGCCCTTTGCTCTAGGGGTGAACTGTAGCCCCAGTTGGAAGCTGGGAGGAGAGAGATCCCTGTCTTTTGGCCACATCCAACCAGAGTAGAGCTTCCATCACAACAAGCTTGGAGGGGAAAGAGGTTAGTGGGGCAGATCATGGCTCAAATGCCACAGACTCTTGCTTTTTACTGAGATTTAGTAGATTTTCTTGAATAAATCTCAGTTTGCTGTATGCCCTTAAGACAGTTTCCAGAGACTAAACTGTTGGAGTTTTTTTAGTATTATTTTTACCAGTAAAATGGTAAAAATGTTTCACTGGGGAAGGAGGTCCATTGAGCTACTTACACCACCGTTCCAGAAGTCCTGCCATCCCAAACACACACACACACACACACACACACACACACACACACACACACACACTTTAAGGCTTCACATTGAAACGATTCCAGTACTTTGTCCCTACCATCTGGACCTGCCCTCACATTCCCTGCACTTCTTTAATATACAACTTGGGAAAAAGAAAAGCTCGTTTCCAGTACCAAGAAAACCATATTGAGTATGTAGGTCAACTTTATACAACTATCTCTTTGCTACCATGAGCCCAAGCATAGGGGATCACATCACTGGAAAGGGAATTGGAGGGATTGGTGGGGGAGAGATTACACAATAGTACCTACAGGGCCTAATATTACTACTTCCTGTGGTAAAATGTCTCTAAAATTATGTCCAACAATTCCTGTCATCCTATATGCACATGCCAGCAAGAGATGGAATCCACTGTGCCACCCCTTGAATCTCAGACTTGGGACTTGCTTTAACCCATCAAATGTGGTGAAAATGGTGCTGTGCCAGTTCTGGTCTTAAGCTGTCTGACACCTGTCAGATTCCACTGCTGCTCTGTTTCTCCCCTGAACTGCCATATAAAAAAGTCCAAGCTAATCTGATAAAATGAGACACCACACAGAGAGAGAAGCCATGGGAAGCAGAACAAAGACCAGTCAAAGCCAACACAAAGACCCCAGACAAGTAAGTGAAGCCATCCTTGACCTTCTAGCACATCCCAGACACCAGCAGAATGCAGCCTCACAAGCAAACCTCGATAACTCCACATGGAGCGAGAACTGTGATTAATAAAATGATTGTTGTTTAAGCCACTACGTTTTGGGGGATAGTTTCTTGCACAACAATAGATAACTGAAGCACTCTTATTGTTTAATTAGAGAATACAGATTCCTTCTCGATAAGTTTCTTAACAGATGATAACAACTTAAATAGAAAGCTGATGATAAGTAGAAAAAAAGAGAAGGAAGGAGAAAAGAGAAGGACCTTCAGGGGACAAAGTTACCTCTGAAATAGAGATAGAACAAATATATGAGAAAGGAGATTGGGAGAGGTGAGGAAAAGTGAATTAGTGAGGGGATCAAGGTTCATATGAGCTCAGGAGGAAAGAGATTAAGGAGCCAGGAGGCCACATGGTGAAAGTGTGTGTGCAGGAGACGGGGAGGGGAACAAAATTCACAAACAGGAGGCATGGTCCACATCCCAACTCTGCCATAATTAGACATCCAACCTTTAAAATGGCATTTATTCTCTCTGGAATCCACTTTCCTAACTGGTGAAATGAGGGATCAGGATAAATAATCTCATCTAGGTTCAATTGTTTTTATTTGGAAAAAAAATAAAAATTAGTTTGACAGTTTTTATCATCACTGTATCCTGAAAACCATACCAATTCATGAGGCGACTGAGACCCTATAACCATAAACAGTTGGCTTTATTTGCATAACAGAGTACTAATGGTCTAGTTTCATGAGAAGGGAAATACTGCTATTTTAATAATGCAGAGATGCTCTATTAATAGCATCCACAGTGTTAACAATTTGTTGTTCAAAATTTCTGCCTGACCTAATGTGAGGCTTTGTCATTTATGGTCTCAATAAATCACATCTAATATTATTTTCTTAGAAAAATAATTCTTACAGTGTGAGATAATAGATGTGCTAGACTCTTTGCCATATATATTTTTTAAGCAAAGTTATAAATATCCTAAGAAAAAGTCCCTTTGCAGTTGCTTAAACATTCGATGCTATCAAACGCAATGCCGCTACTCTTTGGAATATTAATTTGTTTTCATGAAACACACAAAAACGTTACACATATTATTAATGGGTAAGAAGTATTCTCTTAAATTCTGCTTCTAACATGAACTTATTTCAGATTCTCATTCATTTATCTATGTATTCTGAGTGTGTTTCTCTTTGCTCCCCACTTGGATTGAATTCCCCAAATGCACCAAAGTCTCATTCTTATTTGTCTGTGTCTTTACCAGGAAATTATCTCAGTCAGGAAAACTTTCCTAACCCTACTTCCTATGTAGGGTTTCCCTAACCCTACTCTAACTCCTTTTTATTTTTTCAGTTCTCAGCCTATCACTTCTGAAAAGCTTTCTCTGACTCCCAAATTCCAGCAAAGACCTAGGCTCCCTTGAGGTATTCTTACTGTATACCCCCAGAATAACACACATGCTATTTTGTAATTGTCTGTTTCTTATATGCATTCCACATTAGACTCAGGCTTTCAAGAGGACAGAGATACAGGTCTAGGAATATTTTAGTCTCTGGTATATATACACACGTTCAATCAATTATGGTTAAATAAGGGGGAAATGAATGAATATCTTGCACATGGAACTGTGGGAGATAGTAAAAAGAACTAGAGCTATGTAGAACATTAAGCTCAGCTATGTTTATTATAGGTGTGTATATGTGATAATGATATTATATAATTAAGAAAATAGCAATTAACTTAAGATCAGTGTGACCACAATTTGCCACATAGTTGAAAAGCCTTAATTCTTTCTAAATATAATTTAATAAAATTTACTATCTTAAAAGTGTGAAGAATTGAGGAAAAGAAAGGGAAACACATCAGATTGTGTATGTCCGTTTTTTAGAAGAAAATCTACAGATGAAAAATATACTAATAAAATATGTCCTTCGTACACTCAGCATATTTAAGGAAGCAAATCAACTATACAGAGTATTGCCTTTTTCAGGATAAGAATTATATAACTTGGCCAGCAAGTTTATAAAATTTTACAAAACGCCCCCAAGTTGCAACAGCAAAACTTTCCAATTCTGAAGCAGTAGGATCTAGGGACTTAGTGAATACTCAAGACACAACGAATTGTGAAGCAGTATCAGATGTCTGTTACCTGTCTAGCGTGAAGGCGTACATCTTGGTGGCTTTGTCATTCACAAGATAAGTTCTTTCGAGAAACTCCATGGTGGCCAGGATAAAAGATTTTGGTGGTGGTGGTGCTGTTATTGTGGCGACGGCTGCTGCTCTTTAACTCACTGTCCAGTTTTAGAAGCAAAACAGCGTTACGACTATTCACACACTTCCCAAAGAAAAAATGAAAAGCTTCTGGGATTATAATAACAAGCCTCCCGTGTCAGTGTTCTTGACAGATCTGCTAAAACTACAGTCTGTTTGGAATGTTACCTGGCTTCATTCTCTCACCCACAGAAACTACCTTCCTGCAGGTAGGATCCCATGACGTGTGTGTGTACGCGCACGCACTTCCCATGCCATCTGATTCCACTGTGCTGTCTAGGAGGTAGAGCAGATCAAGGGTTACCCGCTAATTGCTGCTGTAGGGGTTTGGTCTTCAGAGCACACCTGGGTGAGCTCAAACAGCTGCCTTTCTGTACACTAATATCTTTTCCCTCCTCTTCAACTTTCTTTTTTTTTTTTTTCTTTTTCTTGGCAGTGAGTGAGAAGGTCTGTCTCTGAACCTAAAAGCATTTCTCCTAGGATTTAGTTCTAAAATGCCCTCTAAGGCTTCCCTGGTGGCACAGTGGTTGAGAGTCCGCCTGCCGATGCGGGGCACACGGGTTCGTGCCCCGGTCCGGGAAGATCCCACATGCCGCGGAGCGGCTGGGCCCGCGAGCCATGGCCGCTGAGCCTGCGCGTCCAGAGCCTGTGCTCCACAACGGGAGAGGCCACAACAGTGAGAGGCCCGCGTACCGCAAAAAAATAATAATAATAAAAATAAAATGCCCTCTAAGCAGCTGTCAAGATTTACTTCTCTTCTTCTAGGACCATTTGGGGATTTCACTACTGAAGAGGACATAGATCATTAGTTACTGAAGTCTCTAATCTGAAACAGTTCCTGGTGCAGCAGCTTTGAAACCCTTTTGACAGACAGGAGAAGGGCAGTCTCAGCTTCTAAATAAATAACAGCCCTCAAGCACAAAAGAACCAGAATGAGCTGTGTTCTCCCTGGCCAGGGTACCCTCTGCTGAGGATAAAAGACCAACCCAAGGAACCCCTACCAGGCAAACCCATCACAACTCTTAGAAATGGGCTCTTCTGAGTTGATCCCAAGAGACCTTCAACCCCCAAACTCCTATGAATTTTATTTCATTACAAAGAACTTTCCTTTCCAAATAAGAGAAAGGACTATAGCCCAAGGACAACAGCCTCGTCACACGGCAGGCATTTACATGTGGGCCAAAGAGCATCCAAGACCTATAGAGATGCAGGCAGGGGCAGGCGAGTGCAGAGAGAAGAGGGCGTAGGAAGAGGGCGTAGACCCTCCACCTCTGAGTCCTCATTTCCTTCTTCATCTGTTGACACTAACTCCCTAGGGAGAGCACTCAGAGTGGTGTAGTCCTGAGTAGTCCAATGGCTCAGCATCTCGGGAATCTGCCCATACGGCTGAGCAGAGATTGCCCACAATGACCTAGTAGAATAAATATTGTCTCCTGGAAGGAAAGTGGGATTCAATGGCAATGGCTGTAGGCAGTGAGGGGAGAAGTCACCTTTGGCTGAGCGTGAGAACGCCAGGTCTCCTATCACATCCATCGTGAAGCTGTACCTCTTGTCGATTTTAAGATTTGCAACACTGTCCTCTGGAACATAAATTCTAAGGTCTTTTCATATGGCCCCCATTGCCAACCTGCTCATTAACTTTGCTCTGACAGATGGAAACTGTAGAAATGGCTCTGAGAGGCCATTTTTATTTGCAGGAGAAATTCTGGGTCTAGTAAAGTATTTCCTTCTCTTATATTCTTACTCTTAACTTTGCAAGATAATAGGCTATTCTGTGGAGGCAAAAGTAAGAAACCAGAAAAGAATTATTAATCTATCATGTGACGTGTTGCCGTACTTTACAGCTTGAATCAATTGTGAGTAGTTTCTAGCACATAATAAGAGAAAAAGAATTCGAATGAATGAGTGTCAAAAAATGAAGAAACTACGTAAAACCAGGCTGAAATCCACTAAAGATTAGTGCGAAGCAGAGGAGATAAGTATTATTTAAATGCAGGAAAGAGAATATTTGGCTATAGATTTCAACAGGGGAAAAGCAATCTGGAAGTTTGAGGTTCCACACCACAAGTTTGGTCGCTAGCCCATATATAGCTGCACATATGTTTATGATTCTATGACTATGAAGATATATATTATTGATAGTTTGTTAATGTGAATTGTTTGTGAGGCGAGGATAGAGTGAGGATATATGAGAAGGGCAGGGTAGGGCTGATATAGACAGGGTAAGGTGGAGATGGGAAAAGAGGAAATGGGAACCCAAGCAAAAAAGGACAAGAAAAAAAATGTATTCTATGATCTCTCCTGTTTATAAGTTGAAGTATATATATATATATATATTTGCCATTTTTGTAGACCCAGTATAGTCTAAAATCAGCAATTTCATATGATTCTACTTAAATATATATGCACACATGTATACATACTTATAAAATGTATATGTGTACATGTGTGATACATTTAAAAATAAAAACTTAAGTGTTCATGCTTTAAAACTATAGGGAGGGCTTCCCTGGTGGTGCAGCAATTGAGAGTCCGCCTGCCGATGCAGGGGACACGGGTTCGTGCCCCGGTCCGGGAGGATCTCACATGCTGCGGAGTGGCTGGGCCCATGAGCCGTGGCCGCTGAGCCTGCACGTCTGGAGCCTGTGCTCCGCAACGGGAGAGGCCACAGCAGTGAGAGGCCCGCGTACCGCAAAAAAAAAAAAAAAAAAAAAAAACTATAGGGAAATTAGGTACTATTTTCCTCAAAGCTTTGTGAATTTCCAGGTGCTACCCTTGGAGGTAACTACTTTACTATAAATCAAAGCTTCTGGTATAAGAGCAGGGAACAGTGGATTACAACAAATAAAACTTTTATGTTAAAGAAAAGTAAGTTTTGCTACTACAAATTTAGATGTAAAGTTATGATAAGAATTGTAAGCATGTTATGTTATGTAAAATATTCATCTGTTGATTAGCTTATCTTATAAACCCCTTTTTAACTGCACCATCATGCCCTTTCCCCCCAGTATTTTGTCAGCACAATGTTTATAAAAAATTTCCCATCCTCCCTGACTAACCTTTGGCCCACTTTGGCATACACAGCCCACCAAGGGCTAATGGCCCAAATCAGACTCCACGTGAGTCACAAAATATGTATTCAGAAAGCAATGCAGATCAAAAAAGAAAATCCCCTATCTTGTTGACAAGTCAGTTTTGCTGGGCATTTGCTGCTCATCCCAGTTTCCTAGGCAACCAGCTTCCAAACCATCCTGAATTACAGGTTGTCCTCTCTGCCCAGTCTCCATCACGAGCTTGTAGCAACTGAAGGGGCAACATACAATTTATAAGTTAACTCTGGGAATAAATATTCTGTCAGCCGCGAGAACATAACTGATAAAACCAGAGATCTCATTCTGCTCCCCAGTGCTGGCTATTGTCGACAACAGTTTCTTAATAGGATTTTACAAGTGGTAGCTAATACGTATGCAAAAATAATTTACACACGTCTTACACATAGTTTGCTATTTCACTTGCGGAAAGGATGTGTGTATTCATGCAGAACCATTGTAATCATCCCTACACACTAAAGTACTGGGTTCTCACTGTTTGCATTTAAACTCGTATTTCAGGAATACGTCATCTTGTCATTGTTTGCATATGACCATTCCCTAAAAAGACATTTGAAAATGTGCTTGTTTTAAATAATGAATGTGGATTTTCATCCCGTTTGTATCTTTCTTGTTTATGTGTAGAGGCCATGGAGTGGAATGGTTTAATGTATGGACTTTCAAATGTACAGAAAGACTTAGTTTCAGTTTCTGGTTTGGCCATTTTCTTACATATGTGACCTTGAAAAAGTTGCCTGACCTCTGTTGTTTTCAATTTCTCATCTGTAAAATGGGGACATTAATAGAATCCATCTTACAGACTTCTTGTGAAGAGTAGAGGAGATATTGTGTATAAAAGTTCTCAGCGTAGTATCTGCCAATTTTATCTAGATGTGAGTTGCTATGTACTTGGCCATGTCTAAGTATAATACCTTGGCTGTCCCTGAGAAATTGACCCCAGCCTTAGTAGAGGCTAAGAATTACTCAGGGAATGGAAGTAGAGGTTTCTGAAAACAAGACCTGGGAACTTGAACCCGCCATCAGCTGTATGACTTTGAGTAGCTGCCTCAAATTCTCAGGGCTCAACTTTCTCAAATAATAGATTTGTGCCTGCCTTATGCTCCCCACTTGGTAGCAGAGTGCCATTCAGAATGTGTCCTCAATAAAGAGGACACAACAGGAGAGAAAATGCAGACTCAATCAGTATAATCACCTACTAAAGATTCTGGACTTATGTATTCCCACACAGACTATAAAGACATTATTTCTAAGTTGGGTAACATTTTCTTAGCAAGGTGGCTTTATGGTCATTACTACAGTATGAGCTTTTCAAAAGTTCCATCTAGGAACTTGTAAACAAAGACACTGGAAATTTAATTGGATTGTATTTTAAAGAACATTATGAAAATTTCATCTTAATCTAAAGTGAACGTGTATAAAACACAAACCATCTCCTGATATTTCATACTTTACTTGAAAATGGACTGAAAGCCATCTGAGTTTTATTTTCTTCTTGATAAATTGGCACTAGCTCTGTTTTTTTGGCGGTGGGGGGAGGATTTTTATTTTTAAAGAGATTGATCTACAGAAATGTTCCAGTGCAAATACAGCTTGTATCTGTTGAGAAAAGAAAGACTTGATAAAATATCGATACTAAAACAATAAAAGAAATATTTTATTAAGGCTGATAGATGCAAACAAATAATATAAAAATAAACAAACAGTGTTTTGGTGGGGAGAGCTATTGGGGCCAGGTGGTTAAAATGTTTACAAAGTGTATATTTTACTGATTAGTCTCCATGCCTCATGCTTCCTTTTCCAAATATTCTGCAACTTAAACTAATTAATCCTTCAGTGCACCTTCTGAGCTAGATATAGTTGACTGTGTCTTGCAAACTCCACAGCAGTTTTCTGCTGACTTCATATTCTCACCACAGTATATGTCTCTCTTCTTTATTTTATTTACATTGGCAAGCAAGAAAAGGTTCCAAGGACCTAAGCCATGATTTTAAGGCATTGGAATAAGAAAGGCAGACAAAAACACTCTTCCTGATATTCCAGCTCCTTGATCTATAAATGCACAGAGCATCACTGAAAACCAAAGCACTGAATTCCTGAATTTAAAGGAGAGAGAGAGAGCACCCTCTTGTCATTATCTGGAGTGCCACCATTTAATTTTCATGAGCACAGTTTACTTTCCTTTAGTGAAAGTCTTGAGGGGCTGATAATTCATCTTAGGCAAAGGATTTTCACAGCAAGTCCCCAGATGACTGCCAAGAGAGCAAAGGCATAGCTCATCTTCTCCTCCGAATCTCAATGCCTGGATTTATTTGACTCGAAGCTGACAAGCCTGCCTCTCAGGAGACAGTCCAGGAGATAAGACAAAAGCTGCCTTGAAGCTTTTCCTCTGAAAGGCTGAGCCATCACTCTTTATGTCAAACCCAAAGTGCATCAGAAGACAGCAGCAGGGTTTTCTGCTTGTAAGCGCAACCACAAGACATCACAGCTAACTCATCTCTTCTTTTGGTATCAGTGAATTTGCATCCAGTGAGTCCACATTTTTAAATGCTGCTAATCCAACTGTAGCAAATGTCACCACCACCGCCAGGGGGCGAGTTCTTTGAATTTGCATCCAGTAAGACAAGTGAGGCATCATATTACCTTTTGCACCCCAAGACTCTCAGTCACCCAGATATTGGTCAGTGAGAAAAAGATGGGAATTTCCATTTCCTTCCCAGTCAGCTAACTCTGAAAGAGAAGAAAAATATTTAATTATAACAAGCTAACACATAACACATCATTGAAAATATTCTATCTGGCAACAGATTTTTTTATGTGCCTAATATTCCCCTTTACCCTTCAGAATCTGAAACTAAGATTTTTCTGAGTCTTCACCAGAATCGTGATACTTCATCGTTCACTGAATAAGCATTTCATTTTTTTTTTTTTTTTTTTTTGTGGTATGCGGGCCTCTCACTGTTGTGGCCTCTCCCGTGGCGGAGCACAGGCTCCGGACGCGCAGGCTCAGCGGCCATGGCTCACGGGCCTAGCCGCTCCGCAGCACGTGGGATCTTCCCGGACCGGGGCACGAACCCGTGTCCCCTGCATCGGCAGGCGGACTCTCAACCGCTGCGCCACCAGGGAAGCCCAAGCATTTCATTTTAAACATTATAAACATTCAGATTAAACTGCTACAAAAATGATACCCAAGACACAGACACTGGCAATCAATGTCCTCCTATATTTTAAATATTATTTATGCAACAAAAATCAATATGACAAAACAGTATGAACAGTTTTTGGTACAAGTTCACTAGAATGGGATTTGTTATAACCTGCATTTCCTAGTCACAAGTTAGTTTCCAAGAAAGCTGGTAAATGGTAAACTCAGATGCCCCTTGGCCATTTTCAGTTGAAGGAAACAGACGGAGAAATCCATTCTATGATTAATGTAATGTCCCAATGAGTACTAATTCTCCATCACTTCTTAGAATCATTGTTATTATGGATGTTGCTGTCAGCAGATGGGGAATAGTTCTTTTTTAAATTTATTTTTCATTGACGTAACATTGGTTTAAACATTATATAGTTTTATGTGCACAATATTATATTTTTATTTCTGTATACCCTAGAGCATGCTTACCACCAAAAATTTAGTTTCCATTCAGCACCATATAGTTGGTTCCCGTTTATCCCTTCCATCCTCCCTTTGCCCCCTTTTCCTTCTGGTAATCAATACTCTGTTCTCTGTATTTACATGTTTGCTTTTGTTTGGTTTGTTCATTTGTTTGTTTGCTTGTTTTTTATATGCCATATAAAGTGAAATCATATAATATTTTTCTTTCTCCATCTGACTTATTTCCCTTATTTCCATCCATGTTGTCACAAATGGCAAGATTTCATCTTTTTATGGCTTAGTATTCCATTGTGTACATGTACCACATCTTTTTTATCCATTCATCCACTGATGAGCACTTAGGTTGTTTCCATATCCTAGCTATTGTAAACAATGCTACAGTAAGACCTGAAACCATAAAACTCCTAGAAGAAAGTACAGGCAGTATGCTCTTTGACATGTCTTAGCAATATCTTTCTAGCTATGTCTCCTCAGGCAAGGGAAACAAAAGCAAAAATAAACGAATGGGACTATATCAAACTAAAAAACTTTTGCACAGCCTAGGGAACCATCAACAAAACAAAAAGACAACGTACCACACTTCCAAATATGGAAGAAGATATTTGCAAATGATATATCCAATAAGGGGTTACTATCCAAAATATATCAGGAATAGTTCTTTTTCATCTGCTTTATAATACATAGTCATCTCTCCTCTTTAATAAAGACCAGGCCCCCAACTAAATTGAGGTAGACTGGTTAGACCTAATATTTGAACACACTGGATTCATTGTCTGCTCAAATATACCCTTTCCACTCTTGGCTGGCCAGATTACAGGCCTCAGGCATTCCACTCTAATCCACGTGGTCATTTGCTACTAATTCAAACTCTTTGCTAGGAAGATGCAATTATTTAATTTCTGCCTAATGGCTTAGACAGCAGGGCATACTTCCCTGTGTTGGACTCCTGTCTGAGGATACTGCCCCTCAGGGCTAGCTTACCTGACACCTGCATCCAGCCCAGCCGCCCGTTTTTAACTGGTACTGCTGCTACACTGACCGCGCTGTCATGCTGAATGCGCCCAGTTTGCGATCCGGCTGCTGCGAGTCCTAGTTCTGTCCTTTTTACAAATGTTCAGTGTGTCGATGAATCCGTTTGCTTCTTTCTGCCCCAATTTCCTAACCAGAAAATGTTGAATGACAGTACTAAGCTACTTCAGAAGACTCTTCTGAGTAAAAAGAATCCCCTTCCTCTTGCAGGTATAAAAAAGCACTTCCGAAGTATTTAATATTGTTAAATACTCACATTAACTATGGAGAAGTCATTTACGTAAAAAAAAACAAAGAAACTTACCTTAAGGTAAATACCACCTACATAAAAATGTTAGCCTATTTTTAATTTAAAAAGTAACATATATCCACAGCAAAATATCTTTAAAATTTAAGAAGGTGGACATGGACGGTAAGTCCTCCTACCTAAGATCCTAGGCTAAGATACAGGGAATAAACCATTTTTAAGAGTATCCTGAATGTCTTCATGGAATTCTTTGTGCATTTATGGGCAGACGTACACGAACTTTTTTTTACAGTCCAACTTAATGTGTATTTTAGGAATGACTTATAAGCCTGTCAACAGTTAATTATTTACAGGTCATTTCTTAATTATTAATAGACTTTCTTTTCTATAACAGTTTTAGGTTCACAGAGAAATTGAGTGGAAGGTACAGATTTCCCATATACCCCCTGCTCCCACATACCTGTAGCCTCCCCCATTATCAACATCCCCACCAGAGTGATACATCTGTAGTACACCCAAAGTCCATAGTTTCCATTAGGGCTCACTCTTGGCGTTGTATCTTTCTTGTTGGACAGATGTATAATGACATGTGTCCACTCTTATAGTAACATATACAGTAGTTTCACTGACCTAAAAACTCTTTCACAAACACCTTTATCCACCAAATTTGCCCAATTTTTATGAGGTTGCTGTCTGGTGAATCCTAAGGTAGCATCAAAATAAAGCTCATTTCCTTCCTTCTGCTCTTGCTGGGAGACTCCTAGGCCTGTCTTCCACCTACTGGACCAAGATGATTTGATGGTTGTGGCTCCCGTCCCACGACCTCCACAAGTCGGCAAGTCCAGGTCCATGTCCCACCTCATGTCTTGTTTAACAGCAAATTAAACAGGCTAAAATTCCCAGCAGTTGCTTTTCGTTGGGAGGAAAGTTAAAGAAGAAAGCAAGAAGCCCTCGGAGATACCTCAGCTTTTTGTTCAACCCAACATTTGGCATCCATCTCATCCTCCCCTTCCTCCCAAGCCTTGATGAAATTCCTGACGCTAATAGCTAAGCTCCAAGCTTATCCTAAGCTTTAGTGAATTATACAGACAACTTACTGCTCTCTGTGAACGTATAATCGAGGGTAGAACTGCCTTTGCAAAGCAATCCATTCGGTACAGTACTGGGTGACATACTATAGGTCATCACAAACCAGCAAACATGTCCCAGGACTGCCAACATATTTATACTTGGAGAATATATATAGCATTTGTTCACAAAACCTGAACAGAGTGAATATTAAAGTGAATATCACCAGCCCCAGTCACTTTCCATGCCAACATTAAAAATTAGAACTCCTATCTTAGCCCCTTGGATGATCAGACCTGGCTCTGTCAATCAAAAACAGTATCACACATCATGTGTTAGCTTACAGTTTCTCACGGCTTTAAAAGAAAGTCTCACTCTCTAGAGCCTGAAATTACAGACACTGACGCTTATAACAGTGTTCTGAAGAGTTAGACAACTTAAAATGAAATGTTTACTTTGTCATATGAGTCCAGGTATTTTCCTCTCTTTCAGGAAAATGTCACATGAAGGTGAATCACGTCTGGCTTAGTCTTATTGAGGAAGTAATGGCAGTGCACGAGATACAGTATCTCTTTCAACACCCTAAGGGCCAAATTATCCTTGTCACTCTACATAGCACATCTCTTTTATGGAGAATTTCAGTTATTACTCTTCGGCATAGTGTTTACAAACACTCAGCAAATTATTATTCAGTAGATGAGAAGAAATGGGAAGGATACCCAAAACGAGTAGTTTAACTAAGACATTAAGTAATGTGAAAAGACTAATTAGAAGTGTGACTTGCCCATCATTTCCCCCAAGAACTTCCACATGAGACTCCTTTCTCCTAAGTTTCAAAAATAAATGTGGTACATTCAATAGATAGACTTGAGAGTTATCTAAAATGAACACCTGAAGATGTAATACCGGCCTTAATGTAATCAACAGAAACCAGAGAACTAGTCCAGTGACCTCTCTTCTAGAAAGCAGCATGGTATGGTATTGATTGTGGATCATTTCCACCGAAATACTTACCTGGTTTTTTAAATAGGCACTTAAAAGGGAAGCTTCCATGACCTGGAATTGGCCCTCTTAGACACCTCCCTGATACTGCATCCTCTTCTTGGGACACTTCTCCTTCTGGCCGTGAATGTGGATGCCACCTTCTCATCTTGAGGGTCTCAGCTCGGATATCCCCTCCTCAGAGAGTCCTTCTCAGATCTTTTTGTGGAAAGCCGTGGGGTCTCAGCCATATCCAGTTTCTCTCCTCCACAGTGCACTCTTCATTCCCTTCAGAGCCCTTGTCACTATCTGTGTTACCTTCTTTGTTTTTTGTTTCTGGCCTCATCTATTCCTATAAGAATGTAAGCTCTTGGGGGAAGGGGCTTTGCTGTTTCACACTGTTGTATCCCCAGTTCTTGGTACACAGTATCTGGTATATCATGGGTGAATAATACAATTTTCAGAAATTAATAAATGAAGGAATGATTGAATGGATGATTGGATGGATGGGTAGATAGAAGATACTAGTAAGAATTACATTCAGAGCACTGTACTTACTAGTGATTCAGAGTAAACCTTTTGCACTCATGTAGACTTGTGTATCTCCTCAGTAACTGGGTTATCGTAACATTTCTGAACCTGTTTTGTTATCTGTAAAACGGGGATAATTAGATTTTTCTCACAGAACTGTTATAAGATTAAATGCAATAATTTATATAAAATGAATTTCACATATAAAGCTAATAGTAACTGCTTAGTAAATAAAGGATATCCATATTAATACTTCATATATAAAACCAGCCTGTAGTCACATAGGAAATTTTTGTCTTATCAAATATGAAAAAAAATCACAAAGTACTTTCTGATCTAGTTGTCAAGTTTCAACTAAGTCAGAGGAAAAAGCTATAATAGACTGGACTTCTCTACCTTAAAGAAAAAAAATTGGAGCTGGCAGGGGTATTAAGCTTGAAATGGCACTGCTACCTGGTTAAGTCTTAGATATATCTATGCTTCCTTTGGATGCGGGTGGAGACAGCAAGAGGGAAGAGAAGATCATGCAGGAACATATTATGGAAGGAAAAGAACACAACTCTGACATTTACTAAATTATTATACACCTAGATCCTGTTATTAAAAAAAAAAATGTCATGAAGAACCTGGGGTAAGACAGGAAAAAAGACACAGACCTACTAGAGAATGGACTTGAGGATATGGGAAGGGGGAAGGGTAAGCTGTGACAAAGTGAGAGAGAGGCATGGACATATGTACACTACCAAACGTAAGCTAGATAGCTAGTGAGAAGCAGCCGCATAGCACGGGGAGGTCAGCTTGGTGCTTTGTGACCGCCTGGAGGGGTGGGATAGGGAGGGTGGGAGGGAGGGAGACGCAAGAGGGAAGAGATATGGGAACATATGTATGTGTATAACTGATTCACTTTGTTATAAAGCAGAAACTAACACACCATTGTAAAGCAGTTTTACCCCAATAAAGATGTTTAAAAAAAAAAAGAACAACAAAAAAATCAAACAACATAAAAAAATAAAATAAAATAAAATATATATATATATAATTATTTTTCTTCTTAAAATTCAGAAACTCCGATTTCTTTTAATAAAATGTGCAGAATATATTTTATCTCAGTGCTATTTAAATTTCTAAGTACATTTGGACAGTATATATGCATTTAAAAAATGTCTGTGGAAAGAGCCAATTTTATCATAAGACACGAGGAGTTCTGCGTTATTTCTCATTGGTGCAAAACTAATTGGCTTTTCCCATGCATTGCACAAATATTTGTTTTTCCATTTTATTATCCTTATAATTGCAGTTGAAATTAAAAGAGGGCACAACCATCTGGCAAAATCTGGAGCAGGAAGCTTTGCACTTCCCAGCATCCTAGCCACATTGGCTTCCCAAGCCTCAAGAACCACTGTGATAGAAGTCATTGCTCTCCATAATGTCACCCCATTGATGGCACCAGTTTTCCATGTGCATCTCCAATTATACCAGCATTTGAGGAATTTTTTTTGAGCTGCAAAGAAATTCCTAAAATATACATGTTATCTAAGACTCCAGAAGTAGAAATGAATATTGGTGGCATAAACTCCTGATTCCTCCATTGACCACATTAGAGTCATGCAATTGTGGGCTGGTGTCTCTTCGTGTGAAGTAGAGAAGGAATAATGAAAGTATAGGAGAATGGAAAAATTTAAAGGAAAGAACCAAAACCCATAAGACAAAGTTACATACCCAAATTTGGGGACTAGATTCAAGAATCTCAATAAATGCAACAAAGAACTTTCTTAAACGCCTACATTTCTTATCCTGACAAAATCCTGGGTATATACTGATATAACCAATTTGGGATCTCCTGGCTCCTTGAAAGATTTGGCTTTAACCCCGAATTCCATGGCCTGTGGGCATCCAAAGTCTCCCCTGTATTTTGGCAACTTTCGTGGGCATCAGGAGCAGGCGGGTGTCTGCCTTCAGCTTCTGTTTCTATGTAGCCATGTATTAAACCAGAAAAGAAACTTTCCTTCCTTTTTTCACAGAAGAAATCTATGCACACAGTGCATTGATGAATGTAGCAGACTTAATCGAAGATTGCAGGCTAAAATGAAGAAAGAAGTTAAATTGCAGCCATGTAAAAAAGCTAACTGGACCTGTAGTCATCATCGTTCTGAAAAGATACATCAGTTATCTTACTAAAGGACTTAAGGTTTTCCATGATCTTTTACTCATCTTGTCTCAATCTCTGCATCTTGCTGACATCTATCTCTTTATTCTCTTCCTTTTCTTTTCTCTTCTTCCTCTTGGCATCACGGCAAATTCTTAACTTTATCACACTCAGAGTAATTCCGGGACAATCTTCTGTTCCTGGCTAGTCAGCTCTCAACCCTCACACTGAGATGCCTATCAAGATATTTTCCCAAATGAGAAGAGTTTTCTCACCAAATATAATTCTGATGCTAGAATTTTAGTATCACAACTCCCCCCTCCCCATTTCATTAAATAGTGCTCTATTTGTGGCAGTCTTTACTGCCATTCCCTGGTTTTTATTCTCTCTTTCTGGACACAGGGGAGGACTTCTCTGCTCTCTTGACACTGGATGCTAATTCAGCCCAATGGGCTGAGAGTGGAAGTTACATGAATTACTTTCTGTTTGAGGTATTGAAATGTCAGTGTGAGATCCCCCAGTATTGACTTTGCCCTGTGATTTTGGCAACCACAGAAATCTGCGTAGAAGTTGAGTCTGCCTCATCCTGGGCACCTAAATGACAGTGAATCAGCAGAGCCTCCCTACTGACCTGCACTGGACTTGTAAAACAAAGAGAAACAAATCTTTGCTACTGTGAGCATCTAGGATCTGTGGCTTGTTTGTTTTTACAGCATAACCTAGCCTCTTCTGACTTATACAGTGTTCTTATCACAAAGGCTTGACACAAACCTCACTCTCCTCTCCCTGCAGTAAAAGACTGCATCCCCTTAAACCAGATTTTACTCTCAGGGGAATGAGCACTTAAAACAGTTTCTACCTTTTGACAATGTTCTCTTTGAGTCTTAAGGCCTGAAAAGGCATCATTTTTGGAGAATTTGCTCACAGGGATTAGTGGATCTTTTTGCCCATCCACTCCCCGCTAGAGCTTTGCCTCTGCTTTGGACATTGCCAACCAAGAGCCTATCAAGTTGCAAGTAACCAAGCACTTGCTTCTCAACTGTGAACAGAAGGGAGGTTTCCCCACAGCAAGTCAATGTACATTTTTACTGGCCAGTAATACCCAGTGCAGAGTCTTTGCTCATTTTCTTCACCAGTAGTTCCCAATGTCTTTGTGTCCTTTCTGTGCCACCATATCTCAAAGTGAATTGAGAAATTAAAAAAAGCAACTATCTTGTATGTGAGGTATATTAAGAATGACATGTTATGGTCTAAATTAGGAAGTGACGATATTGCATGTCTATATAGATGTACTAAAAAGCCTTGAAGTGACTACATAAAACAAGTGGTAAATCAAAGCTCAAAAAATCTTAAAAATGACAAAGTGAAATATATGATTTCTTTTAAAAAGTTATAATTTTAAAAACCAAATACGGCTTTATGTTATGAAACTTTCCTATTACTTTATACACAAAAGATACCATAAACTTTCATTTCAGTATTTCAAGAAGTATGCTCATATCCCCCAGGTATTAATGACTAGTAATGAAATTAGTTCAGGTTTCTAATTAATTTACATTTAAAGATTCCATCCATCGTGTGTTATTTTAATATTGATGGCCTATTTATGTAAATGTCATCATTAGTCTTATTCCGATGTCTGTTTATTTGTTGCATAAAATCAGGGAGGTCACATTTTTAAAACATGAAGGCTTGTGGACAGGGGAATAGACCTTTAGTCTCTGTGTCATCTGAGTAAAATGGGAAAGCTTAAATGTTGGCACATTCTGTCTATTGTCATGTTTTAAAACTTAGGCCCAGGACAGGGTGGTTAATTTCTCAGTGGCAAGAAGCAAATAGTGTAGGTAGAGGAGACAGAGCCTGGCCTGAAGCCTGCCCTCTAACTTGAGACAGCAGATGCGGAAGCTTCCCTTTCGTTCATTTGCAAATGTCTGTTGCATACCTACTTTATGCCAAGAAATGTGCTCATTGCTGCCTGCAATGGTAACCAAGTCCGACTGGTCTCTCTCCTATGGAGTGTGTATACTAATGGTAAGGAGGAATGCCCAGGACAGTGTCAAAAACCGTGCAAACTTAGTCATGATTTAAGGAACAATTGATTCAAGGATTCCCATACAGAGGAGCAGAGCCCCATGGAGGGGAAGGGAGACTGAGGTCCTCGGTGGGATAAAGGCAGAGCGTGATCCTCAACAAGAACACAAGGCTCTGTGGTCCTCACTTGTCAGAAGGGAGACTTAGACTTCAGTGAGGGATCAGGCAGGGCTCAGGCAGCTCAGAGGTCTTCAGTGGAACACACAGAGATTGAGCGTGGTGTAGATCCTAATACCAAGTCCTACTAAATGAGAGTGTGAGAATCTTTGAGTTTTCCTGCCTCAACTGTGACTTCATCTGGGGCCCTCAGTGGATGTCAGACCTCAGATGTAGAGTCCCTATAGATGGTGAGCCCAGCTGTTGGAGGCTGTGATGAGTACAGACAAGAAGGGTCTGTATGGCAGTGGTGAAGGGTATGAGCCCTGGGAGCAGAAAACCTGGGTGGGAATCCCAGTTCTGCCACGCATGAGCTAGGTCACTTTGGGCAAGTTGGCGTAATCAGTGTCTTCAGGTGTAAAATGTCAATGATTATAATAAAATCTAATTTATTGGATTGTTGTGATTATTAAATGAGATAATATATGAACAGTGCTTAGAGTATTGCCTAACCCTCCACAAACTCTTAATATGTTGCCTGTTATTAAAGATGCCAGGGCCCAATCTTTGTAGCAGCAAATAGATCTCTTGATCTCACTTCCCCACATTAAGAGCCTACTGTAAACCAATTAGAGTGAGTCTACAGGCCAGACAAAAGCTAGTTTTCTCATTGCTTCTAAACCTTAGTTACTAATAAGTAATTAGCTTGAGTATAAATACCCAGTGACTCATGTCAAATGTAAATAACTCTGATACCCTGCTTTCCATTTCAGTAAAAGTCCACATGCCACAGATGATGCTGTAAGAACACTTGACATTTTATGTTCATATAGCACCGTGCCTTCCCAGTACTATAGCTTCTACCACTTCTCGAGACACTAGGCCTCCTGAGAGCATCTTAAGGATGGGGGTGTAAGCCATGCAGAATGAAACTTAGGCTTAATGACCACACTTATGACCAGATGATGTGAAATAACACTGTGGGGCAGGGAAGGTTGCAGTACACAGGAAGGAAGGTCTGAATGGGTGGTCAGGTTAAGATAGTAGAATAATTCTTAAGAGAATGTATTCTTCTCATATTTCCCTTAGCTTCCTCTTTGGCTTAAGTGAATGTTGCAAACGAAGAGGGTTACTTCAGCAGCCAGAACCCAGGCATTGGCCAGGTCTTTCTTGTTTGCAAACTCTGTCTAAATTATGAACTGGAAAAGAGGCAGCATGGACTGACTCCCAAAGAATTCTAGCTCAGAGCTGGTCTCAAATGTTTCCTTAACACAAAGTGAATGAACTAAGGGGGTGAGAGACAATAGCTAATGCTGTGAAGTGCTTTGTGAATACGGTGGAACTCTGAGATTATTGTTTAGAAAACACTCTTAGCTGCTAATCTCACAGTTTATTATACATTCAAGTTTCTCTTAGCTTGTAAATAGAGCCTGCCTGGAGACTTTTCAGAACACTCTTACTGACAAAGGTGATCAAAACTTGGATCTGTCCTTCCCAAATTAAGGCTTCAGTATTGCTTGCCATGGAAGCCAAGAAAAGGGGGCTGCTATACTTGACTTCTACCAACTTTGACTCTCTGTGGGCATTGGACCTGTCTCAGAGGCTCAGAAATACTTGCCTGATTTCCAAACTTTGAGTGACGTTCAACTTTAACTGAATGGTTTCTACTATTTTCCCTCTATAAATTCAGCAAAATTTTACCTTCACCTAATAGCAATGAGAAGATGAATGACTCAAATTATTATTCAGGTAATAAAAGACCAGGCTGATGAGTACTTCCACACATCAAAAGGAAATGATGTCTTTCAAGTGAGGAGGTATGCTTAGAGAATGAACAGGCATGTTTACAGACATTTGCACTTTGGATGGCTGATCTCTTTTAATATGTTTGTGCAAAAAATGTGTGGCAGGGGGCTTCCCTGGTGGCGCAGTGGTTGAGAGTCCGCCTGCCGATGCAGGGGACACGGGTTCGTGCCCCGGTCCGGGAGGATCCCACATGCCGCGGAGCGGCTGGGCCCGTGGGCCATGGCCGCTGAGCCTGCGCGTCCGGAGCCTGTCCTCCGCAACGGGAGAGGCCACAACAGTGAGAGGCCCGCGTAACGCATAAAAAAAAAAAAAAAAAAAAAAAAAAAAAAATGTGTGGCAGGGTAGAGGAATTCCCTGGCGGTCCAGTGTTTAGGATTCTGCGTTTCCACTGCAGGGGACACGGGTTCAATCCCTGATTGGGGAACTAAGATGCCTCATGCTGCGCGGTGCCACCTAATAATAATAATAAAAGGGGGGACCTGCTGTAAAGTATTACCCCAAATCTACATTAGCTTTGGGTTGCTGTAGGCTTTCAAGTTCTGAAAATATGACTTACCCAGTCTGGTAATGCTTTAAGAATAGTCTGGTTTAAAAAAAATGATCTATTGATCTTAGAAGATTTTAATTTGGGTTAGTTCACTTAAAAGTGCAATAAACGGCAGGTTCATGTGTTGAATCAGTAAGACAGCGATTATTTTAAGAGTATCCGTCATCTGTGCTTTGAATTTAATCAAACCTCCTTATAGAGTTTTTAGACAGTATTTGAAATAACCACGTAACCTGTCTGTGAAAAGATGTTTTGAGTTGTATGTCAAAAGTTGAAGAGAAATTAGAAAGACAACTTATAGTTTTAAAAGACCAATAATGACAGATGGGCAGTTGCTTTTATTTTATTTGTGAGCAACTGTTGTTTTGAAAGGCTTTTTTTCCTTTTTTTGAGAGAGAGAAAAAGGGAGAGGGGGTACAATATCTGGACCCAGAAGGTTTCTGAGTTACATTTGCAAGAGTTAAAAGTCTTTACAGGGCTTCCCTGGTGGCGCAGTAGTTGAGAGTCCGCCTGCCGACACAGGGGACGCGGGTTCGTGCCCCAGTCCAGGAAGATCCCACATGCCGCGGAGCGGCTGGGCCCGTGAGCCATGGCCGCTGAGCCTGCGCTTCCGGAGCCTGTGCTCCGCAACGGGAGAGGCCACAACAGTGAGAGGCCTGCGTACCGCAAGAAAACAAACAAAAAAAAAGGAAAAAAAAAAAAAAGTCTTTACAAAGGTAGTATAAAAGCAATTACACAATTTTGGTAATGTCTAGGAAATGAATTCTTGGTCATGTTCATAAGGAAAAGGCAAATATCATAAAAGAAGAAGAAATGAGACATACCTTGCTGTTAGCATTAACTTGCAATTTTACCTTAAAAGCCAAATATTTAGGTTGAAAGGCCTTGTACCTCTGACCTTTTCAGGTTTCAATGAAGATTTCATCATCTTGGTTCTTGAGATGCTAGTGGCTCCCTGCTGAGATGAAGCTGGAGGGCCTTCACCGCTAACCTGAGACCTGTAGCTCTCCCTTAGTCCTATAAAGTTCATTTAGAGCCATCTTTCCTGACTTCTGTACATAAAGCAATATAAAACATTACAATATAAACTACATCTGAGGGAGTCATCTGAAATTCGATTTCACTGGTTAATAATTAAAAGTCAAAAGCCTCTCTGTAGCTTTATAGCACTCTCTATCGAGAATAAACTTTCTTGATAAGGCACCCTCCTCCCAAACAGTGGAAGCCATTGGCATATTCTGCAGGAATCAGTTCAGTGATTCGTAAATCCTATCCTCCAGGATGTGACTCCATGGTTGAAGCTCTCATGGAGGTGACATGACATATTCAGAGTTCCCAAATTATCCACCCATTTACAAGTGTTGGAATTTAACGTAAGTGTCTCTATTTTTAAAATGGAGATGGGCAGTAGTACCCACTACACAGGGTTGTGCAAGGATTAAACAAGTCAATATGAGGGAAGTGCTCAGAATAGAGCCTGGCAAACAGAAAACACTGTACATGTTGGCTATTGTTATAATTGTTATGTTTTTGCGTTATTCAGCAGAAACTTTTTACTTCACATGAATGAGAAATTCTCCAAAGGAAAAGCCGTTGTAGGAGGACAAAAATGATGATAGCTAAAAAATTGTTTTTCATTATTTTATGAATCTTAAGCATTTCTAGAGTGACACATTAACCTTCATGAGCCTAAAACCCACAAAGTAGTAGCGGGAAGGAGCAGTGTCCTAAAACGTTAGGATCGTAGGCAACACTGTATGGATGGAAAAGAGCTACAGGACGTAGTTTCAGGAGTTCTAGGAAGGACTCTTGCTGAGACATTGGTCTTCTACAATCCTGACTTATGTGTGAACTCACCCATGTCCAAACACTTTCTGCTAGTAAAACCATTGTCCCACTTCAAATGCATATATTTGGAGAATGAACATCTTCAGTCAGTATTTCCTAGGACACCTGAGTGCAAACTAAGCCATCAGAATTTTTCCAGTTTCACTGTAATAGCTACCTGAGAAGAAATTTTAATGGTGGCAAGAAGAAAGAGTGATCTAGAGGACAGCCAGACTACCTACCGGTTTGTGAGGTATGCTGGGAATAATGTATAATTAATAATTCTAATTTTTTTTTTTTTTTTTTTTTTGGTGGTACGTGGGCCTCTAACTGTTGTGGCCTCTCCCGTTGCGGAGCACAGGCTCCGGACACACAGGCTCAGCGGCCATGGCTCATGGGCCCAGCCGCTCTGCGGCATGTGGGATCCTCCTGGACTGGGGCACAAACCTGTGTCCCCTGCATTGGCAGGCAGACTCTCAACCACTGCACCACCAGGGAAGCCAAATAATTCTAATTTTTTATGTAAAATAATTAGAGGCAGACTTGAACGTCATACCCATAATTATGCCACTCATGAATTCTGGTATTTTTTGGGAGCAGATCAGAAAAGAGCGGACTTTACAGCTTGGACAATTGGAATGGCCCATATTCTACCCTGTAGTATATCTAAGCCATAGCCCTTCTGAGCAGAAGTCACACATGTGTCACTGGCAAGAGAGCTCTTCCCTGCTCATAAAAATCTCTATAAATCTTCCCCAAGCCACTCACATAGAAGCCCACAATCAACACAATATAAGCAAAAAGAATGTGTTTACTCTGCAAATGCAGTTTCCAGTAAATCCTGAAACCCCCCTTCCTATCAGCCTACACCCAAGCACTTTCTGTATTAAAACCAGCCAATGGCTTTGCATCTGCCATTCCTCTGTCTGCAATGGTTTTCTCCAGGTCTCAGGATGACTGGCCCCTTCTCATCATTTACTTCTCAGCTCATCTCCCACAGCCTCAATGAGCATTTACCCAATGCTCTAGAAACTGGCTCCCAACCCGTACCCCATCTTCAGTCAGAAGAACCGTCTTTCTTCCACTTGTTGCTAATGAAATGAACTGATTCCATCTGTTGATTTATTTGGCATCTGCCTCCCTTGCCCAGAAAGAATCTCAGGGAGAGAAAGGACCTTGTCTTCTAACACTTAGTAGGTGCTCAATCAATGCCTACTTGTGGAGTAAAAGAAAACTACCATAACGAAAGAATGCTTGTAACACGAATACTTACTTCTGTTAAAAAAATAGTGCAAAGCTCTTGGAGGACTTCGGGGTGTGACCAGGAGGATCCAGGGGCAGGGGTGCACAGGGGAAGAAATAACTACCCTAAAATGAGCCAAGAGAACTGGAACGGAAGACTGATGGGACAGCAGAGTGGCAGGTAGGGATGATACTTGACAAAGATGACCTTCAGCTGTTTACAAGTTTGCGTTCAACACATACTCACTAGAGCAGTTCCTCTTGCTGGTTTTTCATTTAGAGAAACAAAGAAGGTGGTCATCTCATACAGCCTGGAATATAACTCAGATCTCCTCATTCTTATTTCTGAGGTCTCTCTAGCCGTCATTCTGGAGGGCTGACTTGGTCACACAGCTGTGGGATAGTCTATGGCCGGAGAAGCATAGCCTACAAAAGGATGGCTTTCTGTCACCCCCATCCCCACTTATTTTCTCAGTATCCTCCTGTCTCTGGGTCTTACATGGCTGAGAATCTGCTGAAGTAGGAGTTGTGAGCCTCTGGCTCATGAAACAGCTAATTAATTCACTTTTTTAAAACAAAACACTGTGTAATAGGAGGGCTAGGGATTTAAAGCTGACAGGGTTCAGCTTAACCTCTGATGGGGGAATTCGCTCTGGTTGATTACCCCCACAGCTTAAGTGTTCAGTCACAAAACTTAATTCCTCCAGATTGATTTTCCAGGCTCTATCATCACCGGATCGTTGCTACTCCACCAGGTATACTCCCTTGGGTTCCAATGCCCTGCTGTGGAATCTGATTAGCAATTCAGAAAAAGGGCAAGGGGGAAGGGGGCTATGAACCAGGAATGCAGGGGTTCCCCAGCAGTCCTTTCAGTTGGACATGAGCGTTGTTTTTCTCATCCAAATCCTAATCTAATTTCCCCTAGCAATCATTTCTAGCTGTAGACAGGCAGTATGACAGCACTTTTTTTGCAGAAACTTTATAAATCATAGGAAAGAAAAGAGCCCCTGTTTTTAAGTGATAGGTGTTTGAATTCTCTAATTTAATGATGGCTAGGACAAGGTATCCACTCCCACCTGGAGCTGGGTCATCACTTTCTAGTGATCTAGCGATGCTTTTCTCCAGCATCTGTGGATGTCCTATGGCCCATCTGCCCTGAGAGCTCGCTAAAGAAGCAAGTGAGAAAAATATAGTCTCTAAAATCTGTCATGTTCTGGTTTTACAAATCTCTTTGCTTTATTCATCTACCGGTGTCCTCACCCATTGTCTGAACCTCTCCCAGAGCAACTAAATTATTGTACCATTAATTTTAATTATTTTGTATATTACATCACCATCCTAAAATAAACTTTCCGTGGGGTGGCGGGGGGAGGGGGGACCAAGCCTGCCATACCCAACAGTTTTTCCCAGTAGTCAAGCCCATAGTAAGTTTTACAAAAATGAGTTGAATATATAAAATGTCTACCATGGCAATCTCTGTATATATTTGTTAAAAAGCACTAGAACCTGACAGCACGCTGGCGCCTTAACAAGCCCATTATTCACATCTCTGAATCCTAGAAATAGGAATGCTTTAACATAGAGTCATAATACAGGAAATTGTTAAATCAGAATCAAATCCCAGTTCCTGGCAATGCAGCCAGGCACGATACACAGAAATGTCTCCAAACCTTCAATGTTATATACAATAGCAACGCCTTGCCTTGGGAAGGCACTAACACTTCTGCAACTATTTTCTCATCTGATCTTCATAATAGCACCTGAGAGAGGAAGGGCAGATATTATTATCTCCATTTTGAAGATAATATGTCGAGTCATAATATAAGTAAGTGACTTGTTTCAGTTCCATAGCAAGCATCAGAGCAGAAAGTTGGCAACCGGTAGCACCCAGGCTTCTGGACTACTAGTCCATTCTTTTCCCACTAAACCCCATTAGGACATATGCCTTCCTAATGCTGCACTTGTCATAATTTCACGTGCATACAGATTGCCTGAGGATCTCGTGAATACACGAATTCTGATTCACCATGCCTGAGGTAGTACCCAAAATTCTGTATTTCTGACAAACTCCTAGGGGATGTTGATGCCGTTGGTCTTCACATCTTCATTTCTCCATTGCTTGGCACATAGTACGTGCTCAATAAATATTTGTTGGCTTAATGAAATAATGAATGACCAACCTTGCTTGAGCTACTTTGGGTGTCTCCAGTGCTGCATACATAGTAAAACACTCAGGAAATAAGTAGTGAATTAATGAATTAATGGAGCAGTCAATGAAACAAAGTGCTGACTATGTAGAACTCCGTGTGATCATAATTGATAGAAAAATAAAGGACTTCTAGAGCAGGAGAATTCTTGGGACACACCCCAGTGTTCTCCCTGTGCTAGCTTTTGAGTCCATAATAACGCATTTTGCTTATGTAATTGCATCCATCAGAAGATCTTCTTGACCCCATAAGTAATGTGAAGTTTTTTTCCCCAAGTTCTTTTTGTGCTTTGAAGACATTGTCTCCCTAATACTTCCTGCCAAGGCTCAGTGAAGTAAACCAATTTCAGCATTCTCATTTTTGCTCTGGAAAAGAAGTCTGAGTTGCCCCAGCCTCTCAGGCAGTGCTGAAATTAGAGCCCGTGCTTTCTGCCTCTCAGCCCAGATCATGACACTCGGCTGAGTCTCAAGGAGTTTCTCATATACCCCCAACTCCTTTATCTGCACAATACGGCAGGGTGGTGAATGGGGCCTTGCACTTCAAATGAACTTTTTAATTGTTCTGCACTGAGTTATGAAATAAAGCGTTTTATTAAGAGTAAGGGATGCATTCAACAGAGCTTAATTAAAATGCTCTTACTAGTTGGTGAGATAAAACAATACAAACCACATTAAACCATTTTCCAGGAATCCCATTTCTCAAGGTCTGGAGCACAAGACACTCTCACACTTTGAATCTGTCTCAGGAAATCATGAAAGCACTTGTCATTTATAAATGAACCCAGGAATGGTGTTACTTTCACAAACTCTTAGTGGCAGATACAGTTTTTCAAGAAATGGGGTTGGCAGGGTCGGTGGGGGGCAATGACTAGAAGAGAGGGGACGGAATGTCATCCCCCTCTTTACAGAGGGGCCCAGCGTGGATGCCCTTGCTGGTTGGCTAATCTCAGCCGCCTTCCTCCCGCCCACCCGGCACGCAAATTAGCCTCATTATCTAGGACATTTCCAGATGATAAGCAAGAAAGACATTTTGGAACTGAGAATCAAAAACTCTCCAGTTATAAAGAGGAAAACAAAAGCCTCAGCCAGGAGCAGAGCTGGTTTGCTGTCTAGCTGCCTCAAACCATGTAATCAGGACTCAGTTTCCCTACATCTATCAGCTCCACATTTCTCCAGGTTGACATCACTATCAGGAAGGTGTCCGCTCGGGTGGCAAGGTGGCCTCCAGCCCCTCAGACCTATGTTGTACTAGCGGGAGGGAGAGAAAGGGCCTCTTTTTCTAGTAGTTTGCACAGAAGTCCCAGGACTCACTCGAATTGGGTTAGCCTCGTCTGCCTGCCCAAGGCTAAACCCATCACCAGAGCCAGAGAGCGTGGCTTCTATTTAGTTGGGCCTGGGGGAATGCCCCCTCCAGGGCTGGGGTGTCGAGCCCCACTGAAACACAGCCACCAAGAACTTGGAAGAAGTAGTACCCCAAAGGATCCTTGGGGTGCTGTGACTAAAAGAAGAGGGAAGGGATGGCGCACAGGCAAGCAATAGAGGTCTACTGCTAAGTCTGATCTTACATTTTGTCTGAATTCTGATAACTAGGTTTCTCCTAGGTTCCAAAACCTGTTACCTAACCTGAACACCATTTCTGGTAACTGACTACCTATCTTTCCTGGATCTGGGTGCCATCTTGGCAACCTGCCTGCAAGCAACAGTAATAATAGCTAGTCATGTTTACCGAATACTTGCTTTGTGCCATAACTTGTGCTAAGTGCATTATATATTATATGTAATTTTATCACCACGAACACCTGAAGATGTGTTTTTCATAACTCCATGTTTAGTTGAGACAACTGGGGCTCAGACTGAGGTAGCTTTCCTAAGCTAACATGACAATTAAGGGAGAGCCAGGATATAAAGTTCTGTTTGATTTCAGAGTCTAAGGAATTAATCACCATGCTGTGTTGCCTGGCTATGTTTTCATGGACTCGTCTACAATGAATGCTGGCAAATCACTTAATGTCCTCAGACCTTAGCATCCTCACCTGTAAAATGAGAATGGTGGTACCTGCCCTGATCGGCCTATCTCATCTCTTAGGGCTACTGTGAGATCCAATAAGGTGATGTACATGTAGCATTGTGATTATGATTATTCCTTATATAATCAAGCAAAATTACAAATATGGGTATAAAATTGAATATAGAAGTACATACAGCCCACCAGTTCCCGTAGTCACTTACTTCTAGCTTTGCCAAGAACACACACCCTTTTCAGGCAGTTCCCTGATCCTCTCAAATACTCTGGATCTCAGTGTACTTTATCCCTCTAAGAGGAGAAGCTTCATTGTATGCCACGTGTGTGTCCTGGTGTCCCACCGCCTCCTGAATATCCCTCACTCTCAGCTTTTTATACAATCCTGCTCTGCAAGTCTGATGTCCACCCCTGGGAGAACATCTTGCTCTGTTCTCTGGGTCACCATTCTCTGCCCCCCAGTGCACCGGGACACACGGTCACCTTATACCATTGTTCCTGCTTGTGTTATCTTTTTGGCATTTATACCCATAGGACTGGAAAGAAGCCCTCAGTCTGTCACCCTGAATGAGCAAGTGACAGAATGCCCATAGTTAGACTACAATTTCCACCTATTTGATGGCTTTCCTTTAAGTGAACGCTGCTGAATTCCTATAAAATTCACAGGAGTAGACAGAATTTGGACAAGCCTCAGCATGTCTCTCTGGAGCCCACCCGAAACATCAACAGCAGCCAGGTCTTCTGTCATCTTCTCAAGGAGGGTTTTTAATCAACATATTTTTATTCTAATAATCTTACCGGGTATACCTATCTTACAGGCTATAATGGGGATATAAAAATTTTCAGAAACGCTTTAAGTGAACAAAATGCTTTGCACTTCAGCTTAGTTTTTCAGAACAGAGAGGGCTTGGAAAAGTCAATAAAGAAAGGGTAATTGGAAGCATCTTAATCACCATAAATGCTGAGCTGGCTCCTCTGTGAAGCTGTTTCCTGAGTGGTATCCAAGGTGGTAATTCTTCTTGGATCATTCCCTCAAAAGAATGTCTTCTTTGAATTCTCAGTATTTGACCTTAACAGCACTAAGCCTTTTTGTTAAAGACTTTTTACCTTGGTAGACAAAGTTGAAAGCATACAAGACTGTGGAGACAGCAATTTTTCAACTTAATAACAGCGTGTCTTCAGCAAACGTACATACAGATGTTGTAGTTTAAATGAGTGTTTCAGCATTGTCCAATAAGTGGCCCTTCACTAAACACAAGTGAACAAACAACTTTTCAGCCAAAATAAATTTGGGTATCAGGTAGTTATAAAATCTGATGAGTTACTTCTCTTGTTTTTTTCCTATTTGCAGTGGACAGGTTTAAAACGTGAATAGAACACTTTTTCTTAACCTCAGTGATCAGTGATGTGCTGGACGCTCTGGGTAGATGTTCTCAAGAGCTAGACGTTAAGGACTTTGTCTCTACTGATCATCACTGTTCCTTAGTCAAGCTACTTGACCCCTCTGAGCCTCAGTTTTCTCATTTATAAAATGAAGACTGTTTTAACTTACCTCTAGAGGACGGTTATTGCCTGCCCATCATTATATCCTCCTTTTTCTGATAATGATACCTTAATTTTCTTTGGAGAATCATTCCTTCCCCACGCTAATGAAATTTATATGGGGCTGTCCCCATACACCTTTCATTTAAGGATAGGTGTATGACACAGGCCCGACCCATCAGTGTTCAGTCCCGCTGACCGCTGTGATTGGTTCAGGTGTGAACATACGATGCAGATCAATCCAGTAACATTCAGCCTCAGGACTTCTTTCTACTGGGATCGTCAGTCAAGACACACTCTCTTTCCCTGCGTTATCCAGTTTAGGAGAACGAAGGCTAGCGCCATGGGATGCCGCCTCATGGAGAGGGCCTGCCAGAGAGTGACACTGACACAGAGGAAAGAAAATTATCAAATAAAATGGCGACACTGAAACCAGAAATGTAGATTTCAGATAGCCAACCTCCCCCCTAGATAGGATTGTTCACCGTAGATACTCAAGTTGTTAGTGGAGTCGATAAGGACATTTTAAATCTTGTGTTGCTCAACTCTTAGAAATTCTGCCCAGCATCCTGAGAATTGGTTTATCTTGTACAGTGGAGCCAACAGGACCAACAGCCAGAGGTCCATGCTTATCCACCCAACTGCAAGGTTTCTCAGCAACTTTTGGAATCCTCTGTCTGTCACAGAGAAGCTGTATGAGTGAGGCAGACTACATACCTGGTCTTCACTTTGGCTTCATCATCTGCGGAGGAGGGGTAGTGGTGGGTTCCTGAACATTTTTTAGGACAGCTGTGAGGATCTCATGAGACGGTGAGGGGAGGAGTCAATCTCCGTTCATCAGTTCAGCTGGGCACCTCCTCTGAGCATCCTCCACTTCCTTGCGAAAGCAGCACTGGCAGTTCACTCCTTGAACCCATTTCTGGAGTTTCTATACAAATAAAATTGGAAAAGTCTGCGTATAACATATTAGACCTGCTGTGGCCATTGTTCCATATCACTCTAAACACCATTCTGTTTATTCTTGTCATCTGGGAGCATTTGATTTTAATTTGCCTGTTTAAGTATTGGCCTCCTCTATAGATTGTCCATCCAGCAGTCCTTGTGCAGGCAAAACTCCCATTAACTTTATTTATTTATTTTTTTTTTTTTAAACATCTTTATTGGGGTATAATTGCTTTACAATGGTGTGTTAGTTTCTGCTTTATAACAAAGTGAATCAGCTATACATACACACATGTTCCCATATGTCTTCCCTCTTGCGTCTCCCTCCCTCCCACTCTCCCCATCCCACCCTTCCAGGCTGTCACAAAGCACAGAGCTAATATCCCTGTGCCTTGCGGCTGCTTCCCCCCAGCTATCTACCTTACTACGTTTGTTAGTGTGTATATGTCCATGACTCTCTCTCGCCCTGTCAAAACTCACCCCTCCCCCTCCCCATACCCTCAAGTCCGTTCTCCAGTAGGTCTGCGTCTTTATTCCTATCTTACCCCTAGGTTCTTCATGACATTTTTTTCCCTTAAATTCCATATATATGTGTTAGCATACGGTATTTGTCTTTTTCTTTCTGACTTACTTCACTCTGTATGACAGACTCTAGGTCTATCCATCTCATTACAAATAGCTCAATTTCATTTCTTTTTAAGGCTGAGTAATATTCCATTGTGTATATGTGCCACATCTTCTTTATCCATTCATCCGATGATGGGCGCTTAGGTTGTTTCCATGTCCTGGCTATTGTAAATAGAGCTGCAATGAACATTTTGGTACATGACTCTTTTTGAATTTTGGTTTTCTCAGGGTATATGCCAAGTAGTGGGATTGCTGGGTCATATGGTAATTCTATTTGTAGTTTTTTAAGGAACCTCCATACTGTTCTCCACAGTGGCTGAACCAATTCACATTCCCACCAGCAGTGCAAGAGTGTCCCCTTTTCTCCACACCCTCTCCAGCATTTATTGTTTCTAGATTTTTTGATGATGGCCATTCTGACTGGTGTGAGATGATATCTCATTGTAGTTTTGATTTGCATTTCTCTAATGATTAATGATGTTGAGCATTCTTTCATGTGTTTGTTGGCATTCTGTATATCTTCTTTGGAGAAATGTCTATTTAGGTCTTCTGCCCATTTTTGGATGGGGTTGTTTGTTTTTTTGTTATTGAGCTGCATGAGCTGCTTGTAAATTTTGGAGATTAATCCTTTGTCAGTTGCTTCATTTGCAAATGTTTTCTCCCATTCTGAGGGTTGTCTTTTGGTCTTGGTTATGGTTTCCTTTGCTGTGCAAAAGCTTTGAAGTTTCATTAGGTCCCATTTGTTTATTTTTGTTTTTATTTCCATTACTCTAGGAGGTGGGTCAGAAAGGATCTTGCTGTGATTTATGTCATAGAGTGTTCTTCCTATGTTTTCTTCTAAGAGTTTGATAGTTTCTGGCCTTACATTTAGGTCTTTAATCCATTTTGAGCTTATTTTTGTGTATGGTGTTAGGGAGTGATCTAATCTCATACTTTTACATGTACCTGTCCAGTTTTCCCAGCACCATTTATTGAAGAGGCTGTCCTTTCTCCACTGTACATTCCTGCCTCCTTTATCAAAGATAAGGTGTCCATATGTGCGTGGGTTTATCTCTGGGCTTTCTATCCTGTTCCACTGATCTATCTTTCTGTTTTTGTGCCAGTACCATACTGTCTTGATTACTGTTGCTTTGTAATATAGTCTAAAGTCAGGGAGCCTTATTCCTCCAGCTCCTTTTTTCGTTCTAAAGATTGCTTTGGCTATTCGGGGTCTTTTGTGTTTCCATACAAATTGCGAAATTTTTTGTTCTAGTTCTGTGAAAAATGCCAGTGGTAGTTTGATAGGGATTGCATTGAATCTGTAGATTGCTTTGGGTAGTAGAGTCATTTTCACAATGTTGATTCTTCCCATCCAAGAACATGGTATATCTCTCCATCTATTTGTATCATCTTTAATTTCTTTCATCAGTGTCTTATAATTTTCTGCATACAGGTCTTTCGTATCCTTAGGTAGGTTTATTCCTAGATATTTTATTCTTTTTGTTGCAATGGTAAATGGGAGTGTTTTCTTGATTTCACTTTCAGATTTTTCATCATTCGTATATAGGAATGCCAGAGATTTCTGTGCATTAATTTTGTATCCTGCTACTTTACCAAATTCATTGATTAGCTCTAGTAGTTTTCTGGTAGCATCTTTAGGATTCTCTATGTATAGTATCATGTCATCTGCAAACAGTGACAGCTTTACTTCTTCTTTTCCGATTTGGATTCCTTTTATTTCCTTTTCTTCTCTGATTGCTGTGGCTAAAACTTCCAAAACCATGTTGAATAAGAGTGGTGAGAGTGGGCAACCTTGTCTTGTTCCTGATCTTAGTGGAAATGCTTTCAGTTTTTCACCATTGAGGATGATGTTTGCTGTGGGCTTGTCATATATGGCTTTTATTATGTTTAGGAAAGTTCCCTCTATGCCTACTTTCTGGAGGGTTTTTATCATAAATGGGTGTTGAATTTTGTCGAAAGCTTTCTCTGCATCTATTGAGATGATCATATGGTTTTTCTCCTTCAATTTGTTAATATAGTTTATCACATTGATAGATTTGCGTATATTGAAGAATCCTTGCATTCCTGGAATAAACCCCACTTGATCATGGTGTATGATCCTTTTAATGTGCTGTTGGATTCTGTTTGCTAGTATTTTGTTGAGGATTTTTGCATCTATGTTCATCAGTGATATTGGCCTGTAGTTTTCTTTCTTTGTGACATCCTTGTCTGGTTTTGGTATCAAGGTGATGGTGGCTTCGTAGAAGGAATTTGGGAGTGTTCCTCCCTCTGCTATATTTTGGAAGAGTTTGAGAAGGATAGGTGTTAGCTCTTCTCTAAACGTTTGATAGAATTCACCTGTGAAGCCATCTGGTCCTGGGCTTTTGTTTGTTGGAAGGTTTTTAATCACAGTTTCAATTTCAGTGCTTGTGATTGGTCTGTTCATATTTTCTATTTCTTCCTGATTCAGTCTTGGCAGGTTGTGCATTTCTAAGAATTTGTCCATTTCTTCCAGATTGTCCATTTTATTGGCATAGAGTTGCTTGTAGTAATCTCTCATGATTTTTTTTTATTTCTGCAGTGTCAGTTGTTACTTCTCCTTTTTCATTTCTAATTCTATTGATTTGAGTCTTCTCCCTTTTTTTCTTGATGAGTCTGGCTAGTGGTTTATCTATTTTGTTTATCTTCTCAAAGAACCAGCTTTTAGTTTTATTGATCTTTGCTATTGTTTCCTTCATTTCTTTTTCATTTATTTCTGATCTGATTTTTATGATTTCTTTCCTTCTGCTAGCTTTGGGGTTTTTTTGTTCTTCTTTCTCTAATTGCTTGAGGTGCAAGGTTAGGTTGTTTATTCGAGATGTTTCCTGCTTCTTAAGGTGGGCTTGTATTGCTATAAACTTCCCCCTTAGAACTGCTTTTGCTGCATCCCATAGGTTTTGGGTCGTTGTGTCTCCATTGTCATTTGTTTCTAGGTATTTTTTTATTTCCTCTTTGATTTCTTCAGTGATCCCTTCATTATTAAGTAGTGTATTGTTTAGCCTCCATGTGTTTGTATTTTTTAAAGATCTTTTCCTGTAATTGATATCTAGTCTCATGGCGTTGTGGTCGGAAAAGATACTTGATACAATTTCAGTTTTCTTAAATTTACCAAGGCTTGATTTGTGACCCAAGATATGATCTATCCTGGAGAATGTTCCATGAGCACTTGAGAAAAATGTGTATTCTGTTGTTTTTGGATGGAGTGTCCTATAAATATCAATTAAGTCCATCTTGTTTAATGTATCATTTAAAGCTTGTGTTTCCTTATTTATTTTCATTTTGGATGATCTGTCCATGGGTGAAAGTGGGGTGTTAAAGTCCCCTACTATGAATGTGTTACTGTTGATCTCCCCTTTTATGGTTGTTAGTATTTGCCTTATGTATTGAGGTGCTCCTATGTTGGGTGCATAAATATTTACAATTGTTATATCTTCTTCTTGGATCGATCCCTTGATCATTATGTAGTGTCCTTCTTTGTCCCTTTTAATAGTCCTTATTTTAAAGTCTATTTTGTCTGATATGAGAATTGCTACTCCGGCTTTCTTTTGGTTTCCATTTGCATGGAATATCTTTTTCCATCCCCTTACTTTCAGTCTGTATGTGTCTCTAGTTCTGAAGTGGGTCTCTTGTAGACAGCATATATAAGGGTCTTGTTTTTGTATCCATTCAGCCAATCTGTGTCTTTTGGTGGGAGCATTTAGTCCATTTACATTTAAGGTAATTATCGATATGTATGTTCCTATTTCCATTTTATATATTGTTTTGGGTTCGCTACTATAGGTCATTTCCTTCTCTTGTGTTTCGTGTCTAGAGAAGTTCCTTTAGCATTTGTTGTAAAGCTGGTTTGGTGGTGCTGAACTCTCTCAGCTTTTGCTTGTCTGTAAAGGTTTTAATTTCTCCATCAAATGTGAATGAGATCCTTGCTGGGTAGAGTAGTCTTGGTTGCAGGCTATTCTCCTTCAGCACTTTCAGTATGTCCTGCCACTCCCTTCTGGCTTGTAGGGTTTCTGCTGAGAGATCAGCTGTTAACCTTATGGGGATTCCCTTGTGTGTTATTTGTTGTTTTTCCCTTGCTGCTTTTAATATGCTTTCTTTGTATTTAATTTTTGACAGTTTGATTAATATGTGTCTTGGCGTGTTTCTCCTTGTATTTATCCTGTATGGGACCCTCTGTGCTTCCTGGACTTGATTAACTATTTCCTTTCCCATATTAGGGAAGTTTTCAACTATAATCTCTTCAAATATTTTCTCAGTCCCTTTCTTTCTTTCTTCTTCTTCTGGAACCCCTATAATTCGAATGTTGGTGCGTTTCATGTTGTCCCAGAGGTCTCTGAGACTGTCCTCAGTTCTTTTCATTCTTTTTTCTTTATTCTGCTCTGCAGTAGTTATTTCCACTACTTTATCTTCCAGGTCACTTATCCGTTCTTCTGCCTCAGTTATTCTGCTATTGATCCTATCTAGAGTGATTTTAATTTCATTTATTGCATTGTTCATCGTTGCTTGTTTCATCTTTAGTTCTTGTAGGTCCTTGTTAACTGTTTCTTGCATTTTGTCCATTCTACTTCCAAGATTTTGGATCATCCTTACTATCATTATTCTGAATTCTTTTTCAGGTAGATTGCCTATTTCCTCTTCATTTGTTAGGTCTGGTGGGTTTTTATCTTGCTCCTTCATCTGCTGTGTGTTTTTCTGTCTTCTCATTTTGCTTATCTTACTGTGTTTGGGGTCTCCTTTTTGCAGGCTGCACTTTCGTAGTTCCCGTTGTTTTTGATGTCTGTCTCCAGTGGCTAAGGTTGTTTCAGTGGGTTGTGTAGGCTTCCTGGTGGAGGGGACTAGTGCCTGTGTTGTGCTGGATGAGGCTGGATCTTGTCTCTCTAGTGGGCAGGTTCACGTCTGGTGGTGTGTTTTGGGGTGTCTGTGGCCTTATTATGATTTTAGGCAGCCTCTCTGCTAATGGGTGGGGTTGTGTTCCTGTTTTGCTAGTTGTTTGGCATAGGTTGTCCAGCACTGTGGCTTGCTGGTCGTTGAGTGAAGCTGGGTGCTGGTGTTAAGATGGAGGTCTCTGGGATATTTCCACCGTTTAATATTATGTGGAGCTGGGAGGTCTCTTGTTGACCAGTGTCCTGAAGTTGGCTCTCCTACCTCAGAGGCAGAGCCCTGACTCCTGGCTGGAGCACCAAGAGCCTTTCATCCACACAGCTCAGAATAAAAGGGAGAAAAAGTAGGGAGAATTAGTAGAAGTATGAGTAAAGAAAGAAGAAAAGGAGGAAAGGAAGGAAGGAAGAAAGAAGCAAAGAAGGAAAGAAAGGAGGGAGGGAGGGAGGGAGGGAGGAAGGAAGGAAGGAAGGAGGGAAAGAAGGAAAAAAGACAGAAAGAAAGATGATACAGTAAAAATAAAATAAAGTATAATATAGTTATTGAATTAAAAAATATTTAGAAAAAAAAAAAAAAAAAGGGACGGATAGAACCTTAGGACAAATGTTGGAAGCAAAGCTATACAGAAAAAATCTTACACAGAAGCATACACATACACCTTCACAAAAAGAGGTAAAGGGGGAAAAATCATAAATCCTGCTCCCTGAGACCACCTCCTCAATTTGGGGTGATTCGTTGTCTAAAGGAGGGAAGGAAGGAAGGAAAGAAAGAACGAAGGTAAAGTATAATAAAGTTATTACAATTAAACTTAATTATTAAGAAAAAGAATTTTTTTAAAAAAAGTCATGGACGGATAGAGCCCTAGGACAAATGGTGGAAGCAAGAGTATACAGACAGAATCTCACACAGAAGCATACACGTACACATTCACAAAAAGAGGAAAAGGGAAAAAAATCATAGATCTCGCTCCTAAATTCCACCTCCTCAATTTGGGATGGTTCGTTGTCTATTCAGGTATTCCAAAGATGCAGGGTATATCAAGTTGATTGTGGAGCTTTAATCCGCTGCTTCTGTGGCTGCTGGGAGAGATTTCCCTTTCTCTTCTTTGTTCTCACAGCTCACAGGAGCTCAGCTTTGGATTTGGCCCTGCCTCTGCGTGTAGGTCGCTGGAGGGCGTCTGTTTTTTCGCTCAGACAGGACGGGGTTAAAGGAGCCGCTGATTCGGGGCCTCCGGCTCACTCAGGCCGGGGGTTGGGGGATGGGGGAAGGAGGGGCACTACGTGCGGGGCGGGCCTGCGGCTGCAGAGGCAGCGTGACGTTGCGGCAGAGGCCGGCGTGATGTTGCACCAGCCTGAGACCCGCCGTGCGTACTCCCGGGGAAGTTGTCCCTGGATCCCGGGAACCTGGCAGTGGCGGGCTGCACAGGCTCCGCGGAAGAGGGGTGCGGAGAGTGACCTGTGCTCGCACACAGGCCCCTTGGTGGCGGCAGCAGCAGCCTTAGCGTCTCCCGCCCGTCTCTGGGGTCCGCGGTTTTAGCCGCGGCTCGCGCCCGTCTCTGGGGTTCGCGCTTTTAGCCGCGGCTCGCGCCCGTCTCTGGAGTTCCTTTAAGCAGCGCTCTTAAACCCCTCTCCTCGCGCACCAGGAAACACAGAGGGAAGGAAAAGTCTCTTGCCTCTTCGGCCGGTGCAGGCTTTTCCCCGAACTCCCTCCCGGCTAGTCGTGGTGCACTAACCCCTTCAGGCTATGTTCAAGCCGCCAACCCCAGTCCTCTCCCTGAGCTCCGTCCAAAACCAAAACCCGAGCCTCAGCTCGCAGCCCCGCCCGCCCCGGCGGGTGAGCAGACAAGCCTCTCGGGTTGGTGAGTGCTGGTCGGCACCGATCGTCTGTGCAGGAATCTCCCCGCTTTGCCCTCCGCACCCGTCGCTGTGCACTACTCCGCGGTCCCGAAACTCCCCCCTCTGCCTCCCGCAGTCTCCGCCCGCGGAGGGGCTTCCTAGTGTGTGGAAACTTTTCCTCCTTCACAGCTCCCTCCCACTGGTGCAGGTGCCGTCCTTATTCTTTTGTCTCTGTTTTTTCTTTTGCCCTACCCAGTTACGTGGGGAGTTTCTTGCCTTTTGGGAGGTCTGAGGTCTTCTGCCAGCCTTCAGTAGGAGTTCTGTAGGAGTTGTTCCACGTGTGGATGTATTTCTGGTGTATCCGTGGGGAGGAAGGCGATCTCCGCGTCTTACTCTTCCGCCATCTTCAAGGTCCCCCCAGTGCTGGAGATAAAACTCTTCCTTCAGGTACAGTGGATCAAACTTATCAACAGAGAGCAATAGATCCTTTTTCTTTTAGTGGTGATGACGAGCATCCCTCAGATCCAATGTGAGAACACACAGATGATGTCCCCTTCAGTCAGCTCATAAGGAAGCCCTCCCAAGAAGATCCAGGCGCTGTCCTTGTACTCGGAGTGCCAAGACACCTTCTCCGCTACCCCCAGCTGGACCTCACGCTCATTCAGCTCGTTGATCAGCTTAACCTTAGTTAAAGGGCTGCACAGGGCGCGAAAAAGCGCACAAGTAAGGGCGGCCCGGCTTCATCTCTGCAGGTTCACGCTCAGAAGCTAGGAACAGACTTCACGCTCAGAACCTAGGAACAGACTTCCCATTAACTTTAATAAAAGTTTTAAACATGAAATATTGTTAGGAGGTGGCTGATATTTTATGCTTACTACTGATGATTATTTTAAATGTTGTAATTGCTCCACTGGTGCCCCAAGGCTGGTTTAGGGAGAAAGGTAGTTTTAACTCATCAAAATAAAACCTTATGCAAATATAAAATGATGTGGATAAATATTAAACAGTAAACTCTCTTAAAGCTTTTGTCCCTAAAATGTCAGGCACCCTATACCTCACTAACTCTTTATTTCAGAGCAAGCTGGTTAGTAACAGAATGAGTGAAGGAGAGGTCATTTGAATTAACTTGGTTTTGCTGTACTTACTATAACTCTTGAGCCTTTTCTATAAAAACGAAATAAAAATAATTATCCTAACCCCAAACTGCCATCTTTAAATTGTAGTTGATTTTGTAATGACTTGACTTATCCCATAGCTTTTTTTTTTTTTTTTTTTTTTTTTTTGCGGTACGCGGGCCTCTCACTGCTGTAGCCTCTCCCGCTGCAGAACACAGGCTCCTGACACGCAGGCTCAGCGGCCATGGCTCACGGGCCCAGCCGCTCCGCGGCATGTGGGATCTTCCCGGACCGGGGCACGAACCCGTGTCCCCTGCATCGGCAGGAGGACTCTCAACCACTGCGCCACCAGGGAAGCCCCCCGTAGATTTTTTTCAGTGTTAGTTATTGCTTTTTTTTTTTTAGCTGAGCAGATTTGGAGGAGTTGAGCCTATGGCTCAAGCATCTAATCTAAATTTGGTTCTCTGATAGCCATGGACGGACAACTCACCTCTCAGAGGAATGATGGAACTCGGATCGTTGTGTCAATCACAGATAGTGGATTGGAAAGTCGGGCCCCAAATAATAAAACTCTGCACCAAGAGATAGTATCGCCTCCTTCCCTTAAATTACAATCCTCATTTCTATCTGGTATAAGAATTTCATCTTCAATAACGGATCACTGTGACAGAAAACCTGTTGTTGGCAAAGCATGTTTAAAATGATATTACCCAATCAGCCTCATCCCAGAGACACTTTCCATCTTCTCCTCAAATCCAGTGCCCATTCTGAGACACGGGTCCCTTCATGCAACTACTGATTGCCGTTACTTTTTGAATTTACTTTATCTAAAAAGAGCAAAGGCAAACTTTCCTCTGAGTGCTTCATGGCCTATATTTTATACTTTGATAAAAAGTAAACGCAGAGTCAATATGACATCTGGCTTTGGTACAGTGCAAAGTGGTTTCAAGCTTATTGTAACAAGGACGATGTCCTGGCAAACGTAAACTGTCTATAAATCTGCTTATTTTGCACAGTGGAAATGAACATAGAAAGGTTCGTAGTACAGGAAGGTCAGCCAGTGGCCACGTGAAAAAAGGAGAATCCACAGAAAATCTGTTCAGTCTGTTTCTGTCACCTAGAGATTTATCAAAGAACGTACCATGTCAAAAATTGTATCATGCAGGGCTTCCCTGGTGGTGCAGTGGTTCAGAGTCCGCCTGCCGATGCAGGGGACACGGGTTCGTGCCCCGGTCCGGGAGGATCCCACATGCCGCGGAGCGGCTGGGACCGTGGGCCATGGCCGCTGAGCCTGCGTGTCCGGAGCCTGTGCTCCGCAACGGGAGAGGCCACAGCAGTGAGGGGCCCGCGTACCGCAAAAAAAAAAAAAAAAAAAATTGTATCATGTGGATCAAGTGGCATTTTCCTCCAAAGAAAATACTGAAGACTAAGTGCAATGCAGATAAAATGGTTTTCTGTCTTCAATAAAGCATATGACGGTCATGCATGACTGGAGAGAACATCCCATTGGCAACAGTGCAGAGGTGATAGATGTGTCATAAGCCAACTGGCTTCTGAAAGAGAAAAATGCCAGACCATTTTGCCACAGTGCAGGCAAGATATAATCATTCTGAAACCATGTGTGTGATTGAGTTCCATTTTTAGAAGCATTTGTTAATTATAGTCAAAAGGGACTGGAGATTCCAAGTGGAAAATCAAATGGTCTAATTAGATGGGGAGGTAGTACAGACTAAGGGAGTAAACATTGGGCTGAGACTCAGCCAATCCAGGTGCTGGGTCCTGCACTGCTGCTAACAAGCTCTAACCTTCAGCAACTCATCCGACTTCTGTATCCCCATCTATAAAAGAAGGTTGGCCAAATGACCCCTGAAGTCCCTTCTAACTCTGACATTTTCTGGATCAAAAATCAGAATCCAATTTATGCCTGGATCTTAGTAAAAGAAACACAGTAATTTTGAACTACATTGCCTAATACAGTAATCTCATTTGGGTATTTGAATGTAAATCTAAATTGACTAAAATTAAATGGAAATGAAAATCCAGTTTCTCAGTTATACTAGCCACACTTCAAGTGTCCGGTAGCCACATGTGGCTAGTGGCTACTGTAGTAAATAGTGTGGATTATAAAACATTTCCATCATTGTAGAAAGCACTGACTTATAAAGATTATTTTCCACTCCCTAGAGCCTGGTCGCATTTTATAAGTATTTGTGGAATGAATAAATAAGAGACTGAGAGATGAAAAAAGCCAATACCAATACCAGCCCAACAAAGAGCTACCACTGAAAAAATATCCCCAAAATGGTGATGTGCGTTGAAAATGGAAAGAAATCCCTCTTCTATTCTTAGATTCTTGGTGAAATCACTCCTGAACTGTCGTGTATGGTTTTGCTCTTAACTTTACAAGTTAAGAAAAGTAAGCAGGAAATGGAGAACATACAGAGATAAGTACCTATGATGGTTAGTTTTATGTGTCAACTTGCGTAGGCTCTGGTACCCAGTTATTTAATCACACGCTAGCCTAGGTATTGCTGTGAAGACATTTTGCAGATGTGTTTAACATCGACAGTTGATGTTAAGCGAAGGAGATTACTCTCAATAACGTGGATGGGCCTTCTCCAGGCAGTTAAAAGGCCTTAAGAACAAAATGGAGATTTTCCAAAGAAGAAATCATGCCTCATAACTGCAACATAGAAATCCTGCTTCAGTTTCCAGCCTGACAGATTTCAGGTTTGTCAGCCAGCCCTCACAACTGTATGAACTAGTTCCTTAAAATAAATTGGGTAGTTAGATAGATAGTCATGGTATCATATATAAAATATGTATATATATAGTAACATCATATATGTATGTTGTGATCATATATATGTGATTATTTCGTACTTAACTCACTTCCTGGTACCAAAATTTATATCAAAGACTGATGATTAGCTCTCAGGGATCCTATTTATAATGATTTGGGTAAAATTTATAGAAAGCCCATCCATTTGGCATTCCCTAAACTGGTGGCTCTCACAGGACCCCGTCCATTTTTGCCATAAAGCTTTCTTCAGGATACCCCAGATGATGACTCGTGGTCACCAGGTACTCTTCCTCTTTGGTTGCCCTTTCCCAGACTTACGGTGGGAGGCTCTTACATCTCTGTCTCCTATGATATCAATAAACTATTTTTTCTTTAATTGAAATACAAAAGCAGTACTGAAACTGGAAAGTTTGGGTTCTAGGGTGAGGCACTGTGATATTTGTCAAGTTACTTAACCACTCAAAGCCTCATTTTAAAAGACAAGAAGGTGACATTTTAGCTGAGGCATGAGACCTGAATAGGAAGAAGGGGCCAGTCACTCAAGGGGGAGGGGGAGGAGGTAAACAAGCACTAATCTAGACAAAAGAAACAACAGGTGCAAAGACCCTCAGGAGAGAGCAAATATTGTTCAAGAAAAAAGAAAACTGTTTGGCTGGAGGCATCCCATAGCTGAAAGTTTATGAGAAAAGATACGTATCTTGTACTTTATATAAAGCTGCTCCTACTTCTATCATGGCAACTCAATTTGCTGATAAATTGATTCTTTCTACTAAAACTTTAGCCCAAGTGTAATCTATTTTCTGATATTTTTAAGCATATGTAGTCATTTTCCACCAAATCTCTGTGCATCCAAGTAATTTCACTCCCCACTTGGTGTCACTGGTTTCTAGCATTGTAACGGGGAACTATTATGACAGTCCCTCAAAAGCATTATACATTTTCAGGGACTTCCCTGGTGGCACAGTGGTTAAGAACACGCCTGCCAACGCAGGGGACACGGGTTCAAGCCCTTGTCCAGGAAGGTCCCACATGCCGCAGAGCAACTAAGCCCGTGTGCCGCAACTACTGAGCCTGCGCTCTAGAGCCCGCGAGCCACAACTAGTGAGCCCGCATGCCTAGAGCCCGTGCTCCGCAACAAAGAGAAGCCACCGCAATGAGAAGCCTGCGCACCGCAATGAAGAGTGCAGCCCCCGCTCGCCACAACTAGAGAAAGCCCACGCCCAGCAATGATGACCCAACGCAGCCAAAAATAAAAATTAATTAATTAGTAAAAAAATCACTTAAAAAAGAGCATTATACGTTTTCAGAAGCCAATTATTCATCCCATTCATTGCTCTGTTCAGAACTTCCTCCAATTCATCGTTATCCTTCTGCCGCTGAGCTAACAAATGGAACAGCCTTTTGTCTCTGAAGAGTATTACCGAAGACCAGAGGGACAGTCTCCCCAGTGTGCTGTGACTTGGAGTTTTATTGTGCCCCATCCCACACTGTCTATTTTCTGTGACTGGATCCCATTACAAACACAAATGTGTTTTCCTGCCCATGACTCTCATGCCATTCTTGCAGCTGGCTTTCCAGGATTTTTCTTGCCCACTTAGGGTCCGTTTCAGATATCCTTTCCCCAGATGGTGGTGCACTTTTTCGAATTGAAACTCAACTTCAATTCAGTCCATACTTTCTGCCATTTTATGTCTGGAGGCATTTCTCAATTACCTCTGTATTCGGTAGTGTCTTAGGGAATCCAGCCAACTGTGAGCATATTAATAATTATAAATTAATTAATTTATAAATTAATAAAATCAGAAATTCTTAACTGTGCTGTTCCTCAGACAAAAATCCACTAGAAACATTGCTTTTCCTGAGATGAGATAGAGGCCTGAGGCAGATTCTTTTTAGAACAGAACTCCAAGTGCCTTTCTAGGAGTCCAGAGGCCTAGGTTTGGCTTGTGTCTCACTCTGCATTCTGTGTGGCCTTAAGTCAGCTGATTCCCCCTCTCTGGTGCTGTTTCATCTTCTTTAAAACTTGGACTGGAACTCTTGGTGATTTCCCAACATTCTTTTAGCACTGGAAATTTTTTAGTAACACATTCATATGTAACTCCAGTTGAATTCAACAGACCAAAATGGCACTGTTGGAATTTTGATTTGGAACTGCTCAGTCCATCTATCTGTTCATACTCTGGGTAGTCCTCCATGGGTCCCTGGAAACCCTCAAAATATAATTTATAAACCCCTGGACTAGATGATCCTGTAGGCCCCTTTCCACTCTCAGGGTCTATAAGTAATAGGTTATATCTGGGGAAAAGAAATAAATACAAGGGGGAACTAAAAGATAAAGGGTAGGAGGGGCAAGCTAGCATTATTTGAAGATTTACTATGTCCAGGCATTGGTAAGCTTGAGAGGTGGCCACATGGCCTTCACGAATAGAAGGAGATTCATGTGGGTTGATTCCCAGCAGAAGTTTATACCATTACCATGGATCTCTCCCAACAGATAAGCCAAACATCTCTGACGTGAAACCTAAATTTTATCTCAATTACATATTCACATGTTTTGTTGATTACAATAGGCCATGCACCCTTCCCCATAAGAGCATTGCTGAGCATTTATTGTCCATGTAGTAGATTCAGTAGCAGTTTAATCCCTGACATGGGTTTGGGGCAAGGAGGAAGCCACGTTCTTTCCCGAGACTCTGGTTCCGTATGAGGACAAAGGTTTAAGTAGGACAGATGTAAAACAGAGTTTCAGCCTTCATGGAGCTCAGTCAGCTCACAGTCTAGTGGGAGACACATACAATTTTCAACTGATCATAAATTGAAATAATTACAAACTGTGCTTAGTTCTATGAAGTAAATGTATATTAAATGAAAAAAATAATAAACCTGTAGTATCATAGAACAGGTGGTCAGGCTTAGTAGAGGGAAGAGAGTTTAGGGAAAATTTTCCTAAGGGTGTGTAATGAGCTAAAATACCGAGCTGTTGTGGAGGAAGCAACTCTCAACTCTTCTTTTGCACACTTTTGGACTCATCCTTGCATCATCTCTTTCTCTGTGGCCATATTTGTAGCCAGGGATTCTGAAAAGAAGGAAGGGAAATGATGTTATAGTCTCCCTTCTGCGTGGATGGGATTTGAACTCTGCCCTTTTCCAGCAGCTTGGCTGGGAAGGAGAATTCCTCTTCTCTGCAGAAGCGCTAGGTGTGGTGAATGAGTTAGGAGACCGCTGCTCATCCACGTTTGTGGCAGACACTGCTAATCAGTGGAGGTACTTGTTCTTGCTGAGCTGAGTGGTTCTTATGTCCATGTTGTTGCATCCAAATGATTAGAGTTGTAATGAGGAATAAGGCCTAGGTATCATCCCACATCCCACATTTTGCCTTGCTTGGAAACTGGAACACAATTGATTCCATCTAGGCTTGGGACAACTTGTTGCTTCCAGTGTTGTGGATCTGCTCCTGACTTATGCTTCATCTAATCTTGAGGTCAAGGAAATCTCTTCTTTCAGATTTATGCAAATCAGACTCTGGCACAGTTCCAGCCTCCAGGGAACACATGCATAAGTTATTAAATTAGTAGTGTAAACTGCTTAGAATAGTATTTGGCACCTAGTATTTGATAAATTGACATAAGTAAATACTTATTAAAAAACAATAGATAAATATCAGTTTAAACTCTCATCATTATTAGTAAAATTATTGTAAGAGAAAGGGCATTACTCCCAGGGAGCAGTGAGAGTAGGGATCTAAGGAAAAACTGTAGCCAAGAGTGAGGGAATGGCATATTGTCTGTGAGCACAGACAGGGTTTTCCTAGCAGTATTTTTAAAATTAATTTTTATTGGACTATAGTTGATTTACAATGTTGTGTTAGTTTCTGCTGTACAGCAAAGTGAATCATTTATTTATATATATATATATATATATATATATATATATATATATCTCCACTCTTTTTTAGATTTTATTCCCATATAGGTCATTACAGAGTATTGAGTAGAGTTCCCTGTACTATACAGTAGGTTCTTATTAGTTATCTATTTTATATATAGTAGTGTGTATATGTCAATCCCAATCTCCCAACTTATCCCAACCCCTTTCCCGCTTGGTAACCATAAGTTTGTTTTCTACACCTGTGACTCTATTTATGTTTTGTAAATAGGTCCATTTGTACCATTTTTTTAGATTCCACATATAAGTGATATCATATGATATTTGTCTTTCTCTGTCTGACTTACTCCACTCAGTGTGACAATCTCTAGGTCCCTCCATTTTGCTGCGAATGGCATTATTTCATTCTTTTTTATGGCTGAGTAGTATTCCATTGTATATATACACCAAATCTTTATCCATTCCTCCATCGATGGGCTTTAGGTTGCTTCCATGTCCTGACTATTCTACATAGTGCTGCAATGAACGCTGGGGTGCCTGTATCTCTTCAAATTATGGTTTTCTCCAGACATATGCCCAGAAGTGGGACTGCTGGATCACATGGTTGCTCTATTTTTCGTTTTTTAAGGACCCTCCATACTGCTCTCCATAGTGGCTATACCAATTTACATTCCCACCAACAGTGTAGGAGGGTTCCCTTTTCTCCACACCCTGTCCAGCATTTATTGTTTGTAATGATGGCCATTCTGACTGGTGTGAGGTGATACCTCATTATAGTTTCAAATTGCATTTATCTGATAATTAGTGATGTTGAGTTCTTAGCAATATTTTAACTTCACATTCTACTTGTCCTTGAAGCCTGCACCTCTCCCCACCACCCTTCCATGCATAAAACCATGGGTCCTGGATCTTCTGGCCTCTTCGCTTTACCAGGGCCACCAGGAGCTGGGGATACTAAGGAAAATTACCCTAGTCCCTGTCTTTAAGGAGCTAACATTCCAGTACAGAGGCAGAGAAGTAAAGGAAAATAGTGAATTAATAGACACTGTTCTTTCCTTCATGGAGCTTGCAGTCTGGAAAAGGAAGAGGTGTTAAATAAATAAACACATAATTTAAAATGTGTAATTTCTAAGAAGCTCAGTAATGGTGTGCAAGAGAGGGAAAGACAGGGAGGCCTAATCTAAAATTGGAACATCTGGTTAATGAAGACTTCTCTGAAACAGAATTGAGCTGAAGATGGTCTCATTTTGCTATGAATACATGCTTTGTGGGATGACGTTTTCTCCAGGTATTTCAATAATTTTATCACGTGTAAGATCATAAACATGCATTCTGATCGCCAGGACAAGTCAGCAGACCCAGCTCTCTTTGTCCTGCCCCTGGTGTTAAGAAATGGGAATGCTGAAAACACTACTAAAAAGCTCTGATAGAGTCGGAATACCTTCCACTTCACTGCCCAGCAAGCCCTCAATAAATATCAAGTATGTGACTAAATGAGTGAATGAAGCAATAGAATTTTGGAAATGTTTACTGAGAGGTTTGACTGTCTCACTATCTCATGGGACATCATTTGTATAGTGTCATTGTTTTTGAATTCACTATATGATTAACTCAGTTTGGGAGGTGAGGAAAGCATAATGAATGCCAAGTTTCCTTATGTCAAGCAAATACCCTTCTAAGAAAAAATAAGAGCATTTTTCTAACAATAAATCCTGACCTCAAGAAAGTTTTAGTTCTTAGTGTTACTGAAAATTATTTTAATAGGACAAAACAGTTGAGCAAATAAAAATAGTCCCCCACTAGCAATGACCAAACCTTAAAGGTGTATAAGCCAAAATGATATGAGTTCCTGCAAGTGATCCAACAGTTCTGGGGCATATGGGCCACTGAGGAGAGAAATACTCTAGAAGATCAATGACTGGATAGGATTTGATAAGAATGGAGACACATTCAGCTTACTTGGTTGAGGATTCAAACCCCATCTCAACTCCTTGAATTTTCTTTCTAAGTAAGCTGCTGGAAGTTGAGGTCCCAAAGCTGCAAGCCATGGTCTAAGAGGAGTCACGTAATTGTCACCAGCTGTTTTCATTCCAAGAAAAGGAGGATATCTGGGCTATAAGAGTATCTCACTTCGTGACCAAGTGTTACCGACCAACATTCTTGACCTTCCCTAGTTAATAGAAGTTGATAAGAGAACAGACCAAAAATCTAGGCAAGGCTTCACTGGGGCCCCTGTTGCAGCAGGAGGGAGTGAAAACAAGTACGAAGTTTCCTTGCTTGCTCCCCAAGGGGGCACAAGCTGGTTCCTTAGATTGGGTAGGGGTAGGGGCAGCTCCAGGAGTCTGGCCAGAAAGGTGGCTTAAGTGGTTTCACCACCCCTTTGGTGGTGTTGTGTATAGGGGGGCATGCCCAGTACCCTGCTTTTGCTCCTGGCTCTTCAGAAGTGACAGTTGGGTTTCTGGTCTTTCTGTATCTTGTTGTCTATAATTTTCCCCAACTGGGCATGTACACAGCTATTTTTAGTCGCACATGGTTACTTTGTATATTGTTGTGCTAGGAGATGTTTGTCCAGGTGCACGCACTACAGCAAAGGATCCCAGGTCCCAGCCTGTCTCACGAGGAGAAGAGGGGAGAGAGGAGGTTGACTACCAAACTCAAGGAAGCAGGGTCCTGCCCCTTTTTGGAAGCGTAACATTAAGAGCTTGATTCTGTCAGCTCCTTGTAAGAATACGTTAGGAAGGACTGAGATGGATCAATAGCCCATGTTGATACCTCGATACCTTTAGTGAACCTAGGAGACATCTGAAACACATCTCCTGAGGGATGCAAGCCATACTAGCAGCAGAGTAGAACCCAGAATAATCAGTGAAAGACAATGAGTATTCAGGTAAGTTGTCTCTCATTCCAGCCCCAAACAAGGAGACACAGCACAGATTCCAACACGAAATGGAGCCTTGCTCCAAGCAGTACCCATGGGAGTCTTCGCTCAGTGTCTCCCAGGGGCAACAGAAGCAGCCTCCCCAACTGGTGCCAGTGTCTCACCTTAAGGGCACTTGTCTGTGCCTCCCAGGTTCGGCTTCTCACTTTCTACTTTATAGATTCAGTTCTCCTCTATCTCATGTATCTCTTTAGGTCTAGGCACTCATTCAATATCTGTTGAATGAATGAACATTCTCATCATCAGCCTAGTAACCTGGGCCGGCAATGTAATTTGCAAGTCCCAGTGCAAAATGAAAATGTGGGGTCTCTTGTTTAAAAACCTGAGGGAAGATGTTGTTGAAAGTACTAAGATACAAAGCGTTCCCTTCCTACCATGTCTTCTCTCTCACTTTGTCATGATGTTTATTCGCTACTTAATTTGTTCTCAGCAAAGAGAAATTTGAAATTGAAATTGTTTACTGTTTATCTTTTATGGTGCAATGACAGTTTTGAATGCAAATATAAGCGCATTTAGTTCATACACAGAATCACCGAAATTATACGGTTCCTATTTCCGTAGGTCATACAAGCACTTGTATTTTATTTTTAACAGAACAGTGGAAATAGTGCATAAAGTGAACTCAACTGTTTTTATTTCCCTCCTTGTTATAATTCTACCAATACTGTCTACCTTAGGCTTATAGATGATTACAGAAGAGTAAGGAAACTGAAAAGAAAAAGAACAATGGGTCATCCTATCTTTCCCAGTTCAGGATTTATTAGGCTTTTATGTTTCTTTGAACCCCCGTTGCCTGTCATAGTGAGAACCCTGTGAGCGTTCACTCCAATGCTCTGTAACAGGCACAGGATATTAGCAATTGAATCAGCCCCCAAACTACCACGAAAGTCTAATCAACTGCATCGTTTTCACATAGCCCATAGAAATACCTTCATTATTTTATAAGATTTGTCTATGTGGCTAGAGGTAAAGAGGAGAAAGACAGTGAGGAAAATACATAAAAAGAGATTGCTGTGGGGCTTCCCTGGTGGTGCAGTGGTCGAGAGTCCGCCTGCCGATGCAGGGGACACGGGTTCGTGCCCCGGTCCGGGAAGATCCCACATGCCGCGGAGCGGCTGGGCCAGTGAGCCACGGCCGCTGAGCCTGCGCATCCAGAGCCTGTGCTCCGCAACGGGAGAGGCCACACCAGTGAGAGGCCCGTGTAGCGCAAAAAAAAAAAAAAAAAGATTGCTGTGGCCAATTTTTATGCATCATATTTCTAGTCTCAAGAGTTCCAAACTGATTAAATACAAACATAGCTCCTGACCAATGTGGCTTTTAGAGCTCTACAGAGTTCGTTTCCCTTACCACCAAGATAATTCAATTCAACAAATATTTATTGAGTTTTACCATATGCTTGCTGTGACAATGCCAAGACCAGCTAAGGAGGCAAGGCAGAAACTGAGAGCTGGCTGTAAATCAAGCTTTTCTCCCTAGGAACCACACGAACATTTAGCAATGGGGAATAAAAGGCTTCCAGAAAGGAAAGGGAGATGCTATATAGGAAACCACATCTCATCTTTGGTGACTGCACAGTTGTTCACTTCCTAACCCTGACATTGGCTTTGTTAGCACTCTTTCAAGATAAATTACAGTAAGAAAAGGGAAGCTAGGGGCATGTTAAGAGAGCTTTGGCTTTCTGTCTTTGGACTCATTGAAGCTAGAGAGGTTACATCAGGAAGAGCTGGCTAGAGATTCCGGAAGGACTGCCATAGATTTACCTTGAGGGCAGGTGGTCAGGCTTTGCTGAAATGTAGGGTTCTCCCAACCTAAATGCAATAAAAAAAATTTTTAAAAGGCATTTTCAGATTAATTGTGAAGGAGGAAAGGTTTCCACACACTAGAAGCCCCTTTGAGGGCAGAGACTGTGGGTGGCGCAGGGGGAAGCTTCGGAGCCACGAAGGAGAGCGCAGCCACAGGGGTGCAGAGGACAAAGCGGAGAGATTCCCGCACGGAGGATCCGTGCTGACTGGCACTCACCAGCCCGAGAGGCTTGTCTGCTCACCCGCCGGGGCGGGCGGGGCTGGGAGCTGAGGCTCGGGCTTTGGTCGGAGCACAGGGAGAGGACTGGGGTTGGCGGCGTGAACACAGCCTGCAGGGGGTTAGTGCGCCACGGCTAGCTGGGAGGGAGTCCGGGGAAAAGTCTGGACCTGCCAAAGAGGCAAGAGACTTTATCTTCCCTCTTTGTTTCCTGGTGCGCGAGGAGAGGGGATTAAGAGCGCTGCTTAAAGGAGCTCCAGAGACTGGCGCGAGCTGCGGCTAAAAGCACGGACCCCAGAGACGGGCATGAGACGCTAAGGCCTCTGCTGCCTCCACCAAGAAGCCTGTGTGTGAGCACAGGTCACTGTCCACACCTCCCCTCCTGGGAGCCTGTGCAGCCCGCCACTGCCAGGGTTCCGGGATCCAGGGACAACTCCCCCGGGAGAACGCACGGCGTGCCTCAGGATGGTGCAACATCACGCCAGCCTCTGCCGCCGCAGGCCCGCCCCACATCCGTACCCCTCCCTCCCCCAAGCCTGAGTGAGCCAGAGCCCCCGACTCAGCTGCTCCTTTAACCCCGTCCTGTCTGAGGGAAGAACAAATGCCCTCAGGCGACCTACACTCAGAGGCGGGGCCAAATCCAAAGCTGAACCCCGGGAGCTGTGCGAACAAAGAAGAGAGACAGAAACTCTCCCAGCAGACTCAGAAGCAGCGGATTAAATCTCCACAATTAACCTGATGTGCCCTGCATCTGTGGAATACCTGAATAGAAAACGAATCATCCCAAATTGAGGAGGTGGACTTTGGGAGCAATGATATATACTTGTTTTTCCCTTTTTCCCTTTTTGAGAGTGGGTATGTGTATATTTCTGTGTGTGATTTTGTCTGTATAGCTTTGGTTTTACCATTTGTCCTAAGGTTCTGTCTGTCCGTTTTTTGTTTGTTTGTTTTGCTTAAGTATAGTTTTTAGCACTTGTTATCATTGGTGGATTTGTTTTTTGGTTTGGTTGCTCTCTTCTTTGTTTCTTTTTTATTTTTATTACTTAAAAATTTTTTTTTAATAATTTTCATTTTAATAATTTTATTTTATTTTCTCCAATCTTCTTCTTTCTTTCTTTCTATTCTTTCTCCCTTTTATTCTGAGCCATGTGGATGACAGGCTCTTGGTGCTCCAGCCAGGCATCAGTGCTGTGCCTCTGAGGTGGGAGAGCCAAGTTCAGGACACTGGTCCACAAGAACCTCCCAGCTCCACATAATATCAAACAGTGAAAATCTCCCAGAGATCTCCATCTCAACACCAAGACCCAGCTCCACTCAACGACCAGAGAGCTACAGTGCTGGACACCACATGCCAAACAACTAGCAAGACAGGAACACAACCCCATCCATTAGCACAGAGGCTGCCTAAAATCATAAGCCACAGACAGCGCACAAACACCCCACCAGATGTGGACCTGCCCACCAGAAAGACAAGACCCAACCTTATCAACCAGAACACAGGCACTAGTTCCCTCCACCAGGAAGCCTACACAACCCACTGAACCAACCTTAGCCACCGAGGACAGACACCAAAAACGACAGGAACTACGAACATGCAGCCTGTGAAAAGGAGACCCCAAACACGGTAAGTTAAGCAAAATGAGAAGACAGAGAAACAGCAAATAAAGGAACAAAGCAAAAACCCACCAGACCTAACAAACGAAGAGGAAATAGGCAGTCTACCTGAAAAAGAATTCAGAGTAATGATAGTAAAGATGATCCAAAATCTTGGAAATAGAATGGAGAAAATACAAGAAACGTTTAACAACACTGAACACTGGTTCTTTGAGAAGATAAACAAAGTTGATAAACCATTAGCCAGACTCATCAAGAAAAAAAGGGAGAAGACTCAAATCAATAGAATTAGAAATGAAAAGGGAGAAGTAAAAACTGACACTGCAGAAATACAAAGGATCTTGAGAGATTACTACAAGCAAATATATGCCAATAAAATGGACAACCTGGAAGAAATGGACAAAGTCTTAGAAAAGCACAACCTTCCAAGACTGAACCAGAAAGAAATAGAAAATATGAACAGACCAATCACAAGCACTGAAATTGAAACTGTGATTAAAAATCTTCCAACACACAAAAGCTCAGGACCAGATGGCTTCACAGGCGAATTCTATCAAACATTTAAGAAGAGCTAACACCTATCCTTCTCAAACTCTTCCGAAATATAGCAAAGGGAGGAACACTCCCAAACTCATTCTGTGAGGCAACCATCACTCTGATACCAAAACCAGACAAAGATGTCACAAAGAAAGAAAACTATAGGCCAATATCAATAATGAACATAGATGCAAAAATTCTCAACAAGATACTAGCAAACAGAATCCAACAGCACGTTCAAAGGTTCATACGCCATGATCAAGTGGGGTTTATTCCAGGAATGCAAGAATTCTTCAATATACGCAAATCAATCAGTATGATAAACCATATTAACAAACTGAAGGAGAAAAACCATATGATCGTCTCAAAAGATGCAGAAAAAACTTTCGACAAAATTCAACACCCATTTATGATAAAAAACTGTTCAGAAAGTGGGCATAGAGGGAACTTCCCTCAACATAATAAAGGCCATATATGACAAACCCACAGCCGAGATTGTTCTCAATGGTCAAAAACTGAAACCATTTCCTCTAAGATCTGGAACAAGTCAAGTTGTCCACTCTCACCACTATTATTCAACATAGTTTTGGAAGTTTTAGCCACAGCAATCAGAGAAGAAAAAAGAGATAAAAGGAATCCAAATCGGAAAAGAAGTAAAACTGTCACTGTTTGCAGTTGACATGATACTATACATAGAGAATCCTAAAGATGCTACCAGAAAACTACTAGAGCTAATCAATGAATTTGGTAATGTAGCAGGATACAAAATTAATGCAGAGAAATCTCTTGCATTCCTATACACTAATGATGAAAAATCTGAAAGTGAAATTAAGAAAACACTCCCATTTACCATTGCAGCAAAAAGAATAAAATATCTAGGAATAAACCTACCTAAGGAGACAAAAGACCTGTATGCAGAAAATTATAAGACACTGATGATAGAAATTAAAGATGATACAAATAGATGGTGAGATATACTATGTTCTTGGATTGGAAGAATCAGCATTGTGAAAATGACTGCACTACCCAAAGCAATCTACAGATTCAATGCAATCCCTGTCAAACCACCAATGGCATTTTTTAACAGAACTGGAACAAAAAATTTCACAATTTGTATGGAAACACAAAAGACCCCGAATAGCCAAAGCAATCTTTAGAAAGAAAAACGGAGCTGGGGGAATCAGGCTCCCTGACTTCAGACTATACTACAAAACTACAGTAATCAAGACAGTATGGTACTGGCACAAAAACAGAATTATAGATCAATGGAACAGGATAGAAAGCCCAAAGATAAACCCATGCACATATGGTCACATTATCTTTGATAAAGGAGGCGAGAATATACAGTGGAGTAAAGACAGCCTCTTCAATAAGTGGAGCTGGGAAAACTGGACAGCTACATGTAAAAGAATGAAATTAGAACACTCCCTAACACCATTCACAAAAATAAACACAAAATGGATTACAGACTTAAATGTGAGGCCAGACACTATCAAACTCTTAGAGGAAAGCATAGGTAGAACCCTCTATGACATAAATCACAGCAAGATCCTTTTTGACCCACCTTCTAGAGAAATGGAAATAAAAACAAAAATAAACAAATGGGACCTAATGAAACTTAAAAGCTTTTGCACAGCAAAGGAAACCATAAACAAGACAACCCTCAGACTGGGAGAAAATATTTGCAAATGAAGCAGCTGACAAAGGATTAATCTCCAAAACTAACAAGCAGCTCATGCAGCTCAATATCAAAAAAACAAACAAACCAGTCCAAAAATGGGCAGGAGACCTAAATAGATATTTCTCCAAAGAAGATATACAGATTGCCAACAAACACATAAAAGGATGCTCAATATCATTAATTATTAGAGAAATGCAAATCAAAACTATAATGAGATATCATCTCACACCGGTCAGAATGGTCATCATCAAAAAATTTACAAACAATAAATGCTGGAGAGGTTGTGGAGAAAAGGAAACCCTCTTGCACTGTTGGTGGGAATGTAAATTGATACAGCCACTATGGAGAACAGTACGGAGGTTCCTTAAAAAACTAAAAATAGAACTACCATACGACCCAGCAATCCCACTACTGGGCATATACCCTGAGAAAACCATAATTCAAAAAGAGTCATGTACCAAAATATTCATTGCAACTCTATTTACAATAGGCAGGACATGGAAGCAACCTAAGTGTCCATCGACAGATGAATGGATAAAGAAGATGTGACACATATATACAATGGAATATTACTCAGCCATAAAAAGAAACGAAATTGAGTTATTTGTAATGAGGTAGATGGACCTAGAGACTGTCATACAGAGTGAAGTAAGTCAGAAAGAGAAAAACAAATACCGTATGCTAACACACATTTATGGAATACAAAATTAAAAAAAAGAAAAGAAGTTCTGAAGAACCTAGAGGCAAGATGGGAATAAATACACAGACGTAGTAGAGAATGGACTTGAGGATATGGGGAGGGGGAAGGGTAAGCTGTGAAAAAGTGAGAGAGTGGCATGGACATATATACACTACCAAACATAAAATAGATAGCTAGTGGGAAGCAGCCGCATAGCACAGGGAGATCAGCTCGGTGCTTTGTGACCACCTAGAGGGGTGAGAAAGGGAGGGTGGGAGGGTGGGAGGGAGGGAGTTGTAAGAAGGAAGAGATATGGGGACATATGTATATGTATACCTGATTCACTTTGTTATAAAGCAGAAACTAACACCACTGTAAAGCAATTATACTCCAATAAAGATGATAAAAAAAAAAGGAATACACAGTGATAAGTTTGAAAAAAAAAAAGCCATTGTGCTTTCCCTGGTGGTATCCTCAGCCTAGTGGGAGAAACATTTACATAAAAAGCAAATGTAATACAATGTGCCAAGTATATAGAGCTAAGCAGGGGGTTTATGGGATATCCTGGGGGCTGACGTAAAACCCTTGCCTAGGTTCCTAACACAGAGTGGATGCTTAACAGATATTTGGTGAATGCATGAATGAATAAGTGAAGAAAGACCTTCTCATAGGAGTTAGTAGATATGGCTAGTCTTTCAAAAATATATTAGGAGTTATCAGGATTGTTCTATGGGGCTTCCCTGGTGGCACAGTGGTTGAGAGTCCGCCTGCCAATGCAGGGGACACGGGTTTGTGCCCCGGTCCGGGAAGGTCCCACATGCCGCTGAGCGGCTAGGTCCGTGAGCCATGGCCGCTGAGCCTGCGCGTCCAGAGCCTGTGCTCCACAACGGGAGAGGCCACAACAGAGAGAGGCCCACGTAACACACACACACACACACACACACACACACAAAAGATTGTTCTATGCAGAAAGAACAAGTGCAGAATCCCAGGTGCAAAAGACAGCAAGGCATGTCCAGGAAAGTCCAAAGAGATCACTGTGGCCAGACTGTAGGGTGTGAGAAGGCGAGAGGTGAGAGATATGCCTGCAGAAGTGAGCTTTAGATGTCGTCTAGGGCGGGGATTGGACTTTACACAAAGGGCAGTACAGTGCCCCCGAAAGGTTGGAAGCAGGAAAGGCTTGTGATCAGATTTGTTACTTAGGAAACTCACTCTGGCTGCAGCATTGGGTATGGACTTGTAAAGCAGGAGCCCGTTACTGGAGTGCAAAGGACAAAATGTTACAAGTGGTATATAGGCCTCAATTTCCTTCTCCTAATCTTCTCTCCAGGAACTCTCTTTTGCAGCAGAGCCCTAGCAGGAGCCCTCCTCTTCTCTGAAAAGGATTAAGCTTCCTGACCCTTGCTGAGCACTTACAGTTATTAGTTCCCAAGAAGATATAAAAGAGCTTCAGAGGAGGGATCTTGGTGTCTCTTGGGATCTTGGGGTCTCTGAGAGATCTTGTCAGACAGTTAAGAACCAGTGTTATAAACCCATCCTTCCAACAAAATTTGGTTTGGGAAATGGAGTGTCTGATTTTAGTTAATCCTCTATTTCTTGACATCACATATGAGAAACATTCTCAAAAGAGCCATGACTTGACTCACTTCATGTGCAAGGAAGAGAGAGCAGTTCCAGACTGTTCATTTATCCATTATCCCTTCTCGAAAATCCTCAGACTCTCTTGGAGTTACGTTGTTCTTTTTGTGCTTGCCCAACAAATATCATAATCTTTCTTATGTAACCACAAGAACTTTTAAATTGTCTTTGATACCCTTGTACAGTTATCCTACAGAAGATCCTTATAACTAAGGCCACACATTTGGAGTTAGACTGCCCAAGTTCAATTCCTGGGTCCACCTCTTATTAGCTCCATGACCTATATAATTCAACTCTCTGCATCTCAGTTCCCCTATCTGTAAAGTGGAGATAATAATAGTCCTTATCTCCTAGGAATTTCCTGATAATTAAATTAGACAAGTCATAAGAACGCTTTAGCACAGCATCAGCCACGTAAGAAAGGCTTGGTAAGTGAAAGTTATACTGCTGATGGCATTTGTCCAGGTAGGACTCTCAGATTTTTCTTCATATTTTTTCTGTACATATTCTTCTGTCCTATGACATTCTACAGATAGTTTTATAATAAGTTGCTTCAGGTCTGAGTAACTCTAATTGTACTTCTCACATTCAGAAGTAACTTGAAATCCCATTTAATGTAGACATCAATAATGAAATCTCTAGAGGATGAGTGGTTCCTACAAATTTTTATTCATTACACAGATGAGTGGGTATAATGGTGAGAAGGATTGATTAGCAAATAAGAGAAACATGGGTTTAAATCCTCACTCTGCTGAGTACTATGAATACTAGAGTGATCTTAAGAAATTTAACTAACCTCTGTTTTTTCCCATCTGTAAAAACAAGTTGTTGTGAGTATTTAATAATGTGTATGTAAACTTCCTGGCGCATAGCAACTACTCGATAAATATGTTATAATTGTTTTTTAACTTACTGCAGAGCCAAGGGAAAAATGAAGACTTTGTAGCCTAAGCTATTTCTTTCTCTGTTATGTACATATTTGTTTCTGAAACAGGATGAATTCCCAAAACCTCATCAAAAGAAAGATTTGAAGGTAGAAAAATAATAAATCTCTTTGGAGTTGAGATCATTTGTTTCACGTAGCTCAGAGCTATTTTGCTTAATCTGAGCCTTTATAATGTCATCAGGAAGGAATCAGACACCCTTAATCCAGTGATTCCTGGGCTTTTATTTCACCAGGAGGGGAGTCAAAGTCAGGTTCATATGAGGACTCTCTCTTCTTCATTACTCCATGTGGTAAGATGTGCTTGATTCTAAGTAGCTCACATGGAAGCCAGTTATAAGTCTTTGCTGAGGAGACTGTACTGGAATCAGAGAATCTCCCTATGGGTTTTAACTTTCCCACCTACCTACTTTGGAGCAACCATTCACACCTAGAAAAAGACTAAAATGCAGGCGTTTACAAAACACAAGAAGAACTGAAGGGCCAAACTTCTACCTGGAATAGGTAGTCCTTCCTAAGGGGACGAGAATGGAACTTCTAGAGAACACAGCTTGGTTTGACCAAGATTATACAAGGAAGATGGGACAGAGGTGGGGCTTACCTACCAGGGCAGAGCAACGGAGAAATGGCACATTCCCTTGGAACAGCCTAATAAAATGGCAAGTTCTTCCTTATTTCTTCTTTTATGTGATACAAGGGTCAAATTAGATATGTAAAGTCATAATACCCCATCTGTACTGCTCAGGAATTTGGGAATTCAACCGACTACAAAAGTTGGGGATGACTTACTTCTGTCACTCCCAGGTGAATGGGATGGCTCGGGACGAAATTCTGATTGCCAGACTCCATAAGCATGAGGAAGTAGAAGCCAATTCTCTGTTCCTCTCCTCATTTCTACCTAACCTCCCCTCTCCAATAGACTTGGGAGAATCACACAATATAAAACAGAAAAAGAGAGCCCTGCTATACTTCATTGGCCTGAAATGGTCTCATCTGTTAAATAGATCCATCATGTTACTCTCAGAGACAATTACAGCCAAAAATATTTGAAGTCTCTTGGAAGAATTGAGTATATAAAGGCTCTATTACTTAATCTCTGTATTCTTGTCCTGGCACTGGCAAAGGCCAGGGGGACCATTTTGAAAGTGGCCTGAAGACGGGGACTTGGATGCTACTGGCAGAAGCCCATCCAGAGGACCAAGGACACAGATGACACCATGAGTGTATTTATTAGTCAAGATAGGCGAGATTAGGCTGTGGTGGCAAATTAACCCCAAATCTCAGTGGTTTAATACAAGAAAGGTTACTTCTCCCTTATGCCACATGTCCGCTGCAGATCTACAAAGCTCTGTTCCACTCGCAGACCCAGATTAACTGAGGCTTTGCCATTTCTTAGCTGTATCATCTGGAACATTGACCTCTCTAATCAGCAAGAGAAGTGTCTCAGGTCTGGCTACATAGGAAACAGCTCAGGATAATTTCTGTGCTGAAAGTTTACTGGGGAGTAAACTCAGAATTGACGTCTATGAGAGGGAGGGAAATTGGCTGGACAAAGAGAAGTATTGAACTATGACAGGGTAACAACAAAGGTCTTGGCAACCCCGCAGGGAGTTCTAGAACTGAAATGGTAGTTCAGAGTTGTCTCACCTTCAGGCAAGGGATCTAGGTATTTATTCACATCAATCCTCTCCATTAATTCAGAGTCCTGGACCCTACATTATTCTAGTATATCCTATTACATGGCATTCAGTTCTCTTCTAGTTGCCTACTCTCATACTTCACATCATCATGATAAACATCTTTGGCTGGACCAATTGCCTTGTGTTGGATCTTTCAGACTGGTCTCTCTAACCACATACCTAGTTGAATTTATGGTACTCCAAACCCTGAAACCCCAGGATTCAGCCAAGACCACTAAACTGGGATAGAAAGAAAGAGATAACTTCTCAACCTTAAAGTTCTTTGAAAGTACATTTCTGTGATCACCTAGTTTTTTCTCTTTTAATCACTTGATTCTTTCTCACTACCCCTTTTCCTTATACCCCTTTACTTATGTATAAGTAAAAGTATACATATTACTTTTCACCATTAGAGAGTCATTACATACTTCATCTAGACAGTGCCCCTGTGTTTTAAGGACCTAGACCAATTATAATGAAAGCAAGGTGTGGATCACTGCATACACAGCATTAATCCTTGGACATTCGGTAGCCATTAACCTACTTTAATAATTGACTAAGACTGTTGCTTCTTTAAATATAGCTATGTGTTTCTATCTTAGTGGAACCGATTACAGTTTATAAGTCTGTTGAAAAACAGCTGACTTCTCAACTCAGCTTAATCTCAGGGACTTAGGAGTTAATGAATGACAACTAAAGGACCTCTGACCTGTGGATGACGGGGGCTGGGCTACTGCTGGAGTCCAGCTCAAACGCTCCATGCGTATTTCCATTGAAATGGCACCTAGGGACAGAGAGAGTGTGTGTGAGAAGGACAATCTAACGGAACGAGCCATCGCTGTAAATCTGCTATTACAGCCTACTTAAACCAGACTTTACAAACAAGCAGCCAGACACAGGTACAGTTTTGAATTAGTGCCAATCTTTGAACTTGGAAGATTTCCCTTAATGATTTGTAGTCCAAGCCTGAATTGAAAAGCCAGCCTTGAGAACACTGAGCCATCCTTGTGGCAATAATTGACGGGGGCCAAGGTGTGGCTCCTCTCCTTCAGAAGGACAGGGCACGCACTCACTCTCCAGATCACCAGGGTGCCACTATTCCCCATTGTTATGGACTGACTTATGTCTCCCTCAAATATTGAAGCCCTAACCCCCAATGTGACTATATTTAGAGATAGGCTGCTTAAAGAAATAATTAATTTTAAATAAGATCTTAAGGGTGGAGCCCTAATCCATTAGGACCGGTGTCCTTCCAAGAAAAGGAAGAGACACCAGAGATGCACGCACACGAGGAAAGGCCATGTGAGGACACAGCAAGAGCACAGACGTCTGCAAGTCAAGGAAAGAAGCCTCAGGAGAAAACACATTTGCTGACACCTTGATGTTGGACTTTCTGCCTCCAGAACTGTGAGAAATAAATTTCTGTCATTTAAGCTGCCCAGTCTGGGGTATTTTGTTACGGCAGCCCAAGTCGGTCAAGACAACCATTGTACCATCCACACAGTCCATCACCGTGCCTGTGATTTACAGTTTTCCCGCACACCCCGATCATCTCATTCACTCCCTCTCTGGGTCCAGGAGGACTTTCAGTCTGTCACAGATGATACAATCACTTTGGCCAACAACAAGATGCAGATAGCTCTGCAGTTACAAAAAACAGTGACTTTGGGAGAAGATATTAAAGTAGGTAAAAGGAAAACCAGGTTAAATATTCAAGTAAAAACAGTTTCTGCAAAGGCAGATTTTCCTCACACAGAACAAACCACCCACCAAGGACAAAATTTTAACAGAGTTTGTAAAACTGGATGACGTGTAGGTCTAAGAAGAATATGGCAGAGTTAACATCATTGATTTTGAAACAAAAAGTGGAGGAACTTCTGAGTTCATATCTTGTCTGTGCCACCTTCTAATTATGTGCTCTTGATCTCCATTTCTCCAACTTTAAAAAAAAAAAAAGAGTGATACAGGGATGTATATAATCTATATAAGGACCTAGCAAGTGCCTGGAACATATAAGATTGAAGTAATTGGAGCTAGTCATTCTGTTAGGATGCTTTCAATTACAAATAACAGAAATTTCAGCTCAAGGTAGTCTGAATAATAAGGAATTGAATTGGCTCAAACACTGGAAATCCAGAATTGGGGTAGCTTGCCAGGTTGACTTAATCCAGTAGCTCCAACTGGCTTTGTCTCTCTGTAGTTATCTTAATTCTGTCTCTTATCATGTGTCAACTTGATCCTCAAGATGGCTGTCGCAGATCCGGGTTCCAAACTGTCCAGAATAAAATATATAGTTTTTCCTATGACCTTTTCCATAAGCACCCACAAAGTTTTCTTCATGCCCAGGTGAGTCAAATGCCTGTGCCATTTCCTTGTTGCTAGAGGAATGTCATGATCTGATTGGCTTAGCCCTGGGTTCCTGAACCCATCATTAGTAAAGAGAATGGTGCTATGAGTAGCTTGAAATAATTAAACATCGCTAGTAGAGTTCTGTTCAGTTGCGTTCCCCTGAGGCACCTGGGCTGCTTAGTGGAAGTGACAAATGCCTTAACAAAATCTGGGTCCTGCTATGAGGGAAATGGATAATAGAAGCTGTGTAGGTGACCAAAAATGACCACTATGTTAGTATTTTCTTAGTGAAAGAAAGAGAATTTATAATCTGTGGCACTGAGGTCTTGCTTAGACCATTTTATGTGCTAAGTGGAATAATATAGCAATATAATATTATGTAATTAATATAATATAACTTAACTTTCACATCAGTACTGTGAGGTGGACGTGTTGACGCCCAGTTTGAATGTAAGGAACTGTCAGAGAGAGGAGGGTCCTGGGTCACAAATCTAAAAAGCCACAAGAGTCAGAGTCACAGCTCTGAGACTTTTTTCCTTTTCTGTACAATGAGAATAGCAGTAGCACTTATCTCATAGGGTTTTGTGAGAATTAAATAAGTTAATATATGCGACGTGCTTGGAGGCATGTCTGGCACATAGTAAGGAAGCAGTAAGATCTAGCATTGTCATAACTTCATTTCATGGGATCTGAGTCCATCAGTGGTAAGAAACTCCAATATTTTGGTGAAAGAGAGAGGGGGCGGGGGAAGAGAGACAGGGAGAAAGAAAGAAAAGGAAGGAAGGAGGGAGGGAGGGAGGAAGAAAGAAAAGGAGAGAAGGAAAGAAGACTATTAATTAAACTATAACCTAAGGTATTCTTATCACTTAACATTTTATATTCATTGGAAGAATACTTTTGGCTTAATGAAACATAGATTGTTTTATTCTAAATCACCTTTGTGTATACATTAAAAGGAAATGTAAGTGAAATAAACTGGCTAAGGTATTTCTAAAACTGCTTCAAAATTCAGAGTTTTAATCTTCATCGCTTCTCCACTGAGTCACCAGTAGCCAAGTTTTTCACACGATACCATCCTCAGTGCCGTGAAGAGTGCTGGAGATGAAGCACTTCTAAAGTAACCTGTAAAATTAAAAAAAGCCTTTACTGAGGGTCTCCTTAACATGGTTTTGTAACTATGTAGAGCTAGTCTTCATAGACTTTGGCTCTATAAATATTGCTGATACTCTGAACAAAAATTGGTTTCTAGAGGTTGAAAGAGTACTCTTCTCCTTTCTTCAGGATTTCCTTCCAACCTGCTGACACCCATTTATCACATTTTGATGTTGACACTTTAAATGCATGTACAGGTAATGCCAACCACTTCACAACTGCTGCCTTCCTAAGAGAGATTATAAAATGCCATCAGGTGAAAACTGCATCCCAGTTTCAGAGTTCTTAAAATATGAAAGATGTAGACCTTGCAGTTGGTGAAACAAAGTACTCTTATTATTAGTTTTATTCTTATTCTTAGCTATTTGTCTCCAAAGGTCATAGGCCTTACAGTATTGTACTAAAACCAAAATCAGATGCCAAATAGCAACAAAGTATTAATCAAATAGAGAAAAGCTAAACACAATTTGAGTCACACTTAGCTCTTACTGAGAACATTAAAAAGTCAAAGGACAGAGACCCAAAAAAAAGTTCAGTTGGAGAAGTAGCTTATTTTATTGGTTAGGGATAATAAGCACAGAGATTAACTCTGGCAAGCCATCCTAAGACACCTTTTTCTTTTTCTTTTTGGAATAGTGAAAAGAATCAGAAACTTGAAGTGCAGAAGCACTGAAATGTCCATTCTAAGTCCATCCCTGCAAGAACTCTCATATCTGTATTTTTAACAAGCTCCTCAGGAGATACTGAGGCTCAACCTATGTAGGGTGAATGGACCACCAGGGGCCAGTACTCAACTAAGCAACTTAGGTGAGCTGAGACAGAAGCCACTAGAAAGGACAACTGAGTGAGAAGGGCTTTTTCCTCAATGCTTAGGTTCATGGAGAGTTGATGGAGAAGGAAAGACATTGCTTCTCACGTTTACTGTTTAAAACCTGTTCTGTAAAACAACAACAAAAAAAAACCCTCTCTGACTTCCTGTTCGTTATTTTAATGAAAAGATTTAAGATTTCTTCTTTGGATAAAAAATTGAGCTAGTTCAAGCTTTAAAGTTCACAGGGTGGGATGGTGCCACTGTCTCACAGATACAACCACCACCATCTCAAGATGCATGAGGATAGACAGGTCTCTTAAATGCCACATCTGTTAATAACTTTGCAGAGTTCAAAAACATCCCTGTAGTTCTCTAAAAGTCTTATAATTAGCTATGTCAGCCAAGAAGATTTAGAGAAATAGAACATATCCTACCAAGACTTGGCTGCAAGAGTAGAACGTTTCTTCTTTTAATGATAAGATGTCCCTTCAAGAGATATTTCACAAACCTCACGGTCATGTTTATCAGTTTCTGCTGCGTTTCATTAATTTAGTTCATCAATCAGTCAGTCAACCTGTCAACAAACATCTTTAAATTCCTATTCTTAGCCAGGCACTGTAATAGATGCTGCCAAATAGAAAAATGACTAAGACTTGACCCTTCTTCCTTAAGAGATCAGAGTCTAGTGGAGACCGATACATAAGATAATGATTTTAAAAGGTGTGATGTGTAGTTTGCTAGAAAGCAGCAGAAGAGGAAAAGAAGTAACTGACCCCAAACTTATAGTCTGTCTTGGAGAAAAGAATACTCCCTATGGTTAATTATAGCCTGGTTCTTCCTGGAAGCACCCAGTCCACGTTTCCCGTCTTTCTTAGGTAATCAGTATACAAGACAAGTGGCATGATGACTATTTGCAGAAAGCTTTGCAATTTTCTTCACTCCTCTTGGTGAGTAACTCTATTTCTCAGAATTCACTGTAGTTTAAAATTTTGGAGCACCAAGAACAGGAGAGGGAACCAATTTCGTATCTGATTACCTTTGGGTTTTTGGCCATCCCTATTTCAGTAAATACAGAAAAGTAGACTTTCTCCTCCTCTTGAGACACTTATTTAACCAGAAATGTTTAGAACTTTTTGTTACCTGGATGTTTTGATAAGAATCACTTGGGATGAACTTTATTAGCATAGCTGGCATGATATTAATTGAATACCATTTAAAAACCAAAGGACTCTGGATGAAAAGGTTACAGAGATTGTTTTGTACTATTTTATTTTGTAACTGTTTAAAGTCTGAAATTATTTCAAAGTGAAAAGTTTAAAAAGTTACAAAGAAAAGAAAAAAGAATAGAGCAGGATTTCACTGGGATGGCAAAGGCAAGAGAAGGTATAGTAAGAGAAGAAATTCAAGGCACAGGTACAGAGACATAAACTGACATGGTGTATCCAGGCGACTGCAAGCAGTTTGAAAGGCTGGAATATGAGATATTGAAGGCAGAGTGGATAGGGAAGAACATGGAACATAGGGAAGAACAGAGACAAGATCATAGAGGAAATTATATATGATGCTAAGGGGTTTTTTTTGTTTGTTTTTTTCATGGTCAAGTTACCTCCAAGTAAATAGTCTTTTTATTTTTTTAACACCTTTATTGGAGTATAATTGCTTTGCAATGGTGTGTTAGTTTCTGCTTTATAACAAAGTGAATCAGCTATACATATACATATGTTCCCATATCCCCTCCCCCTTGCGTCTCCCTCCCACCCTCCCTATCCTACCCCTCTAGGTGGTCACAAAGCACTGAGCTGATCTCCCTGTGCTATGCGGCTGCTTCCCTCTAGCTACCTATTTTACGTTTGGTAGTGTATGTATGTCCATGCCACTGTCTCACTTCGCCCCAGATTAACCTTTCCCCTCCCCATGTCCTCAAGTCCATTCTATACGTCTGCGTATTCCTGCCCTGCCCCTAGGTTCCTCAAAAACTTTTTTTTTTTTTTTGCATTCCATATATATGTGTTAGCATACGACATTTGTTCTTCTCTTTCTGACTTACTTCACTCTGTATGACAGTCTCTAGGTCCATCCACCTCACTACAAATAACTCAATTTCGTTTCTTTTTATGGCTGAGTAATATTCCATTGTATATATGTGTCACATCTTCTTTATCCATTCATCTGTCGATGGACGCTTAGGTTGCTTCCATGTCCTGCCTATTGTAAATAGGGTTGCAATGAATATTTTGGTACATGACTCTTTTTGAATTATGGTTTTCTCAGGGTATATGCCCAGTAGTGGGATTGCTGGGTCATATGGTAGTTCTATTTTTAGTTTTTTAAGGAACTTCCATACTGTTCTCCATAGTGGCTGTATCAATTTACATTCCCACCAACAGTGCAAGAGGGTTCCCTTTTCTCCACACCGTCTCCAGCATTTATTGTTTGTACATTTTTTGATGATGGCCGTTCTCACTGGTGTGAGGTGATACTTCATTGTAGTTTTCATTTGCATTTCTCTAATGATTAGTGATGTTGAGCATCCTTCCATGTGTTTGTTGGCTATCTGTATATCTTCTTTGGAGAAATGTCTGTTTAGGTCTCCTGCCCATTTTTGGATTGGGTTGTTTGTTTTTTTGATACTGAGCTGCATGAACTGCATGCATGTTTTGGAGATTAAGCCTTTGTCAGTTGCTTCGTTTGCAAATATTTTCTCCCATTCTGAAGGTTGTCTATTCGTCTTGTTTACGGTTTCCTTTGCTGTGCAAAAGCTTTTAAGTTTCATTAGGTCCCATTTGTTTATTTTTGGTTTTATTTCCAGTTCTCTAGGAGGTGGGTCAAAAAGGATCTTGCTGTGATTTATGTCATAAAGTGTTCTGCCTATGTTTTCCTCTAAGAGTTTGATAGTGTCTGCCCTTACATTTAGATCTTTAATCCACTTTGAGTTTATTTTTGTGTATGGTGTCAGGGAGTGTTCTAATTTCATTCCTTTACACGTAGCTGTCCAGTTTTCCCAGCTCCACTTATTGAAGAGGCTGTCTTTTCTCTACTGTATATTCTTGCCTCCTTTATCAAAGGTAAGGTGACCATATATGTGTGGGTTTATCTCTGGGCTTTCTATCCTGTTCTATTGATCTATATTTCTGTTTTTGTGCCAGTACCATACTGTCTTGATTACTGTAGCTTTGTAGTATAGTCTGACGTCAGGAGGCCTGATTCCTCCAGCTCCATTTTTCTTTCTCAAGATTGCTTTGGCTATTCGGGGTCTTTTGTGTTTTCACACAAATTGTGAAATTTTTTGTTCTAGTTCTGTAAAAAATGCCATTGGTAGTTTGATAGGGATTGCATGGAATCTGTGGATTGCTTTGGATAGTATAGCCATTTTCACAATGTTATTCTTCCAATCCAAGGACATGGTATATCTCTTCATGTGTTTGTATCATCTTTAATTTCTTTCATGAGTGTCTTAGTTTTCTGCATACATGTCTTTTGTCCCCTTTAGTAGGTTTATGCCTAGGTGTTTTATTCTTTTTGTTGCAATAGTAAATAGGAGTGTTTTCTTAATTTCATTTTCAGATTTTTCATCATTAGTGTATAGGAATGCAAGAGATTTCTGTGCATTAATTTTGTATCCTGCTACTTTACCAAATTCATTGATTAGCTCTAGTAGTTTTCTGGTAGCATCTTTAGGATTCTCTATGTATAGTATCATGTCAACTGCAAACAGTGACAGTTTTACTTCTTTTCCGATTTGGATTCCTTTTATCTCTTTTTTCTTCTCTGATTGCTGTGGCTAAAACTTCCAAAACTATGTTGAATAATAGTGGCGAGAGTGGACAACTTGACTTGTTCCAGATCTTAGAGGAAATGGTTTCAGTTTTTGACCATTGAGAACAATCTCGGCTGTGGGTTTGTCATATATGGCCTTTATTATGTTGAGGGAAGTTCCCTCTATGCCCACTTTCTGAACAGTTTTTTATCATAAACGGGTGTTGAATTTTGTCAAAAGTTTTTTCTGCATCTTTTGAGACGATCATATGGTTTTTCTCCTTCAGCTTGTTAATATGGTTTATCATACTGATTGATTTGCGTATATTGAAGAATTCTTGCATTCCTGGAATAAACCCCACTTGATCATGGCGTATGAACCTTTGAACGTGCTGTTGGATTCTGTTTGCTAGTATCTTGTTGAGAATTTTTGCATCTATGTTCATTATTGATATTGGCCTATAGTTTTCTTTCTTTGTGACATCTTTGTCTGGTTTTGGTATCAGAGTGATGGTTGCCTCACAGAATGAGTTTGGGAGTGTTCCTCCCTTTGCTATATTTCGGAAGAGTTTGAGAAGGATAGGTGTTAGCTCTTCTTAAATATTTGATAGAATTCGCCTGTGAAGCCATCTGGTCCTGAGCTTTTGTGTGTTGGAAGATTTTTAATCACAGTTTCAATTTCAGTGCTTGTGATTGGTCTGTTCATATTTTCTATTTCTTCCTGGTTCAGTCTTGGAAGGTTGTGCTTTTCTAAGACTTTGTCCATTTCTTCCAGGTTGTCCATTTTATTGGCATATAGTTGCTTGTAGTAATCTCTCATGATCCTTTGTATTTCTGCAGTGTCAGTTTTTACTTCTCCCTTTTCATTTCTAATTCTATTGATTTGAGTCTTCTCCCTTTTTTTCTTGATGAATCTGGCTAGTGGTTTATCAACTTTGTTTATCTTCTCAAAGAAACAGCTTTTAGTTTTATTGATCTTTCCTATCGTTTCCTTCATTTCATTGATTTCTGATCTGATCTTTATGATTCTTTCCTTCTGCTAACTTTGGGGTTTTTTTTGTACTTCTTTCTGTTATTGCTTTAGGTGTAAGGTTAGGTTGTTTATTTGAGGTGTTTGTTGTTTCTTGAGGTAGGATTGTATTGCTATAAACTTCTCTCTTAGAACTGCTTTTGCTGCATCCCATAGGTTTTGGGTCGTCGTGTTTTCATTGTCATTTGTTTCTATGTATTTTTTGATTTCCTCTTTGATTTATTCAGTGATCTCTTGGTAATTTAGTAGTGTATATTTTTAGCCTCCATGTGTTTGTATTTTTGATGCTAAGGTTTTTGACTTGCTTTTTGTGTAGGGTTCCCAACCTGACTGAAGGGTGTGGAATAGGAAAGTGATTTGATTATGTCTGCATTTTGAGAAGAGCAGGGTGTCAGTATGGAGAATGAATTGGAGGAAGGTGAAGCTAAGGATGAGGAAACCCATAAGAAGGCTATTTAAATATTCCAATAAAATATTATGTGGAAATGGAAAATCATAAGACCACCCACATTTTGATTCACATTTGATTAAAATTGCAGTTGAAACCATAGAGCACATCTCACAATGGCATTTTATGAGAGTTCTCAAGAGGAAGGAATGTTTTGGCATAAGAACCCTTGAGATGGCAAAACACTGGACTAGATATCATGATTTGTTATAAAAATATGGAGGAAAGTTGAAAAATATTTGCAAACCCACTACCACAAAAACATGATAAATACAAAGAATTAGTCACTGTTGTAAACAAAATTAAACCTATAGTATTCCATATATTGTTACCATAATATTAAGATTCTGGCCATTTTGCTAGAAGGGGGACAAGAATTTCCTGTAATACTTTGCTTTCTAACCACTAAGATTTGTAGCTTTCTCCCATGGAATATAATCCTTAATCTCCAGGTTACTGCAAGCTTGTTTTGCATGTTTGTGGTTAGATGTATTCTACTCACTGTATGTTTGCTATAGGATTTTGCACTTGCTAGAGTATGTTAGTTGTAGAAAATTGAGTTTACTCACTGAAATTTTAATATACATTGACTTCTTTCTGGAGCTCCTCCACTTACGTAAGAGGCATGAATTTGAAAATGTTGATCCTTGTTGTTGCCTTTTTCCCTACAGACATAATCGTTTTCAAAAAAAACACTAATGCATAATTCCAAGTGATTCATTCTAAACAAAGAAGTCTATTTATTCCACAATGACAAGGATCATAACCTAGAACACAGATGGTAATGGAGAGGAACAGATGGAGTTAAGTGATGTTATAGAGGCAACTAAGTGGGTCTTACTCATTTATAGGCTGTGGATGACAAGAGAGAGTGGAGGATACTGCCCAGATATCTGTTTCAAGTGATGAGGAATATAGTGGTGTCATTAACCAAAATACAGGAGAAAGAGAAACTTCAAAAGATAACACATATGGTTCAAGGCATATCAAACTGAATATGCCTTTAGTTACTACCATTTAAGGGGATGTTAAACAGGTAGTTGAAAGTATGGACCTGAGCTCAGCAGGGAGACTGGGGTTGGCAATGAAGATTTGAAGATTGTCAATGAATCCATGATAGCCATAGCTGTGACATCAATACCCACTGAGGTAATAATCCTTCACATTTGTATGGCATGTGGTAATTTTCTAAGCACACTTACTGTATAATATCTCGTCTGATGTAGGTAGTTCAAAAGCAGTTGTTCCCATTTTACGGATGAATACACTAAGGACAAACAGGTTAAAACCTGCCCAGATTCACAAGTCCACCCCAGAATTCAGATGCTCCGACTCCAATCCTAGTTTTCTTTCTGTTGTTCCTTGTTGACTCATAATGAAACCATTGTGTGCAAATCCATGGGAAACGCCTTGGGGCTAAATACTGTGCTCTCCAACTTAGGTAAATGTAATCACTCAGAAACAAATTTCAAATTCTCCATTGCACTAAAATCACAGCCACTTAAACACATACAAACTTACCACATGCTTCATTCTGAAAGGACTGTAGGTAATTACATTCCTCCCACAGTTGACATCTGCCTCCTTCACGTTGTATGTTAGAAATCTCCCACCTCCTGTCACAGGGAAAAAAGAGTTTCCCAATTAACCAAGTGTTATGTTGCCCTCTACTTGCTCTCCTATGGCAAGAAGAATTCAGTTGTCCTATGCCATGTACCTGATTCATAAACATGCAGAGAGAACAGAATGAGTAGATGGTCAGATCACACGTACCATCCTTCTGGACTATTCATGGAGGTTTGACAGGGATCTTAGGTGGGCACAAAATCACAGAAGAGCAATGTTATCGACTGTACCATTGGGGTTTAGGATCCAAGTGACTCAGATCAGAATATTCTCTAACCTAAAATATATCTCACAAGAAACCGGTTACAACTCTTAAGGAAGAGCTAGTTTATTTTCCAGAGGGAAAGAGTTTTGGATATTTGAGGTGAAATGGTATTGAATAGGATGAATAGGATTTCGGAAGAAAATTTTAAAAGAATATGGCCTATTTAAAGGCAAAAACAAGAACTATTTGTGGAGTAGGAAGAAGTAGTGAAGGAGCCTGGAGAAGAAAACAAAAGCAATACTGCCCAAAAAACCCCAGTAGTCTTGGAAGTAGTGTGCGCTCAACCATGAAAAATTACATCTACTTTCAAAGGTGCAAAATGAACATTTTTCAAGTAGAGCCACAATGGTGGCTATTGAAATGCAGTAAAATGATTGAGGAATCAAAAGATATAAAGCCATCTCAGCAGCTGAAATAAAGCTCCAGACATGACACTACTCTCACATCACACATAAATGTCAGACACCATATATTTTATACCCAAATATGCCGTTAAATTTAACGGGAATTTTACATGTACAAAGACTCTGGCATTTGGATACATGAAAGGAAGATTTGAATTGCTAATATCAAAAATGGATCAGAAGGGCCCCTACAACCTTGGAAAGGTAGGATTTAGGATTTGAGCCATTTTTTTCTTGATAGAGGTGGAGTGCTATTGGTTTATTAGGATATTCTCAGTTGGACTTTATGTCCCTTTAATGTAGACACTGACAAAACAGCTCATATAGTTGGGTCCCTAAAACATCTGGGAATGAACGAAGAGAATAAAATCAAAGTTAGGTGGTGACAAAAAATAAAATACTGTGTAGGGAAGAGTAGTACATTTTGAAGGGGAGTCAGAAAAAGGACTTAAGTAGGGAACATAAAGAATTGGACAGTCTTTTTGGGGTGATCTGGTAAATTTTATCCTTGATTAGACATTTGATGGTATTAAAGAAGAAATAGTATCTCTTTCAAAACACAAAAATAAGTGTAAGCATATTCTAATAGTGTCATTAGGAACAGACTTTGTAAAAATGCTTTCACTATAGCTGCATTTTACAAATGAGGATGTTTGTTTCTATGACGGGAAAATGACTTAATTTAAATATACGTGATTACTTTCTAAGTAACATCTTAAACTTCAAGCATCATCAGCTTTTATAATAATGGAATGGCCCACAGTTTCAGCCTACACAACTTCCACAGTGCAGAAAAGAACTGAATATGAGTTAGAAGATCTAGCTTCCAATGCCTATTACCAGCTATAGAATTTGGACAAATCATTTTCAGTCTCTAAGCTTCTGTTTCCTAATAGGTAAAATCAGGACAGTGATGGTTACCCACTCACTTCACAGAGTTAGGAAGAACAGATGATAAGCTGTATTTCCAACTACAGTGACATCTACAGAGTGTTAGTTGTGGTATAAACAATGCCAAAATACACATTAGCTCAATTTCATCTAAAAGAGTCAGTTGATAAAAATTTTTATCTCATTTTATTTTTATAATGCATTATAATATATTCTTATTTAAAATAAAAATGTAAAAATACAAAACATATATAGAAGGGAATAAAAGTCAACCATAAATGTTGCCATCAAAAAAAAAAGAACTACTGTTCATGTATTCAATACCTATATATATTTCGTGATTATCTATGAATGTTGTGTCTGTCAGAGACTTGGTAGAAAGTTGAATTCAAATAAAGATGGTTCAAATAAAGAGATTTAATGAAGGGACTGCTGTCAGAAGTGTGGGCAGGGGTGGTGAGAGGACCTCTCACAAGGGATGGTGAGACACACAGGAAATAGTAAAAGTGGAAAGGTGTCACAACCCCTTAGCCAAAGGCCAAGGGAAGAGAATACAGTTACTTGGCAGGAGCTGTAGTCATAGAGAGTCATAGATTTGGTGCCAAAGGGGAAAAATCAAACACCAGACCACTTTCTTCTCCAACCATCCAATCTTAAGCTAGTAACTTTCATTGGCCACAACCAATTGGAAGACCACTGATGAAGAAACATCTGAAATACAGTTTATAGGAGTCAGCCCTTCAGGGCACACAGTGAGGCAGACAAGAATGGAAAATCGATCTGATGGGAGGCAGGCAATTAAAGATCAACTAGCATGTACATTAAAATGGGAAATCTAATATACTGACAGCTTTGCATATTACACTTTCAGTTAACATTACATCAGTGACCATTTTTCTATGTTATTAAAAGTTTTCCTGTGGCATAATTTTTTTGACCTTGTAGCATTTTGTCAACAGGATATGTTATAATTTACTTGAAGCATATAAATTATTTATTTTTTTCTCCTCCAAATATTCTCCTTTATCAAAATTTTTGTACTTATCTCATAATTATATTATAACTTCCTAGAGTTACTAGATCACGAGATCTGAACACAATTTAAAATCCTTAGTACATATACCAAATTCTCCTCCTAACAGTACATGAGAGTGCCCATTTCAGTACAAACTCACCAATACCAGGCATTTTAAATTTTTTAACTTTGCCATTTCAGTTGGTGAAAAACTTGATCTTATTTTAATTTGCATTTTTTAATTACTGGTAATATTAAACGTGTTTTCAGTTTCACTGTCTATTTCTTCTCTAGGGAATTGAGTTCCTGTCTTTTCCTGGTTCTTCTTTTACACAAGGAATCATTTGAAATAAGTTGTTCTGGTGTCAATTTATTCCCTAGGTATTTTAGGTATAAATGTCTTGCTGCCACAGATTATTTTCTACCATTATACTTTTTAGTGTTCAAAGCATAAATTTGTAGGTGACTTCCAATTTTTAGAATTCCTTATTGTTTTGTAATCATTAAATCATAATTTGGCTATTATAATCCACCATTGACATCTGAAATGAGTTATTTTAAATTTAGGAAGACAGAAATGTAGAATGATGGTGGGAAGGTGATTTGCTGAAACCATCTTAGTTGTACTTTTAAGTAATCTACTCTTCCGGTAAACAAAGAAAGAAACTAAGATCCTATGGCAGACTGGAAAAACATGGCCACAGTATTTTGCAACTGCTCCCATCTAAAGGTGGAGTATATTTCCCCACCCCTTAACTATGGGCTGGCCTTGTGCCCTGCTTTGACCAGTAAATAGAATGTGACAGAAGTGATGTTACGGGAATTCTAGAACTAAGAGTTTAGGAGACTTTGAAGCTTCTGCCTTTGCCTGTTGGGACACTGCCCTGACCAGCCATGGAAGGATGCCTAGCAGAGGCTAAGGCTCCTCATGTGGAGGAGAACTCGGTGCCTCTGTCTGCAGCCAACACCAACAGCCAGAAATGTGAGTGAGACCATACTGGACCTTCCAGGCCATCCAACCGTGCAGTTGAATGCAGCCACATGAGCAGGCTCAGGCTAAACCAGCAGTGCAACCCACAGAACTGTGAGAAAAAGGAAGTCATTTTTGTTTGAGCCACTCGATTTTGGAGGGGACTGTTTCTCGGCAGTCATTAACAGATATAGATCTCCTAAGAGGACACATCTCTGAGTCACTGATTAATTTCAGTTTTATCCTGCAATACAGATACAGGAAGCAATAGATCATGAAAGTTTTCTCCCAGAAGTAAATGAAGAAACTGAATGTGAAAGAAGCATGTAGATGCGGATAAAAATCAAGACGTGTTAGTGTTTGAGAGGAAGAGGTGATTAGTAAACTGAATTATATGTGTAAACCACACCACAACTAAAGAGCAAACCCACTTCCAGGGTGTGTGTGAGCTTCTTGGGGTCCATCACCCCTGAACAGACCACGCTGCCAGTGCACTCAACCCTGGGCAACCAAGGTGCCTCAGAGCACAGGACACAACCTGTGAAGAGACAAAACGAGTGACTCACAGGTTTTCCCAACACCATCAAATTCCAGAGCAGAAATCTGAAGAATTTAAGAATTCTAAATTCAAATCTGGCCTTTCAGGTTATGATGAAGGTGTATTAACCAAAATAACATAAAACATTTGAAGTTTGTTAATTTGATTTAAAACTAAAAAGTTTAAACTTATGTTTTCTAGGCCTCCATTGTACTCTTCTCCAGGACCCCACAAATGTTAGAAGTAGTCCCTAACCCTCTAAATTGGGGTCCACTGACCCCTGAGTGCCCATCAAAATATTATTTCCCATTACACATTCACGTGATAATTTTTCCATCATTTGCATTTCAATTGAGCAAGTATCATCCTAGCACTTGCTATGTGCTGAAGCCTCTGAAAGGTCGTGCTCGATAATTACTGAAATAACTCTGGTGGAAAATAAATATCCCCGATATCTTAAATTTTGGAAAACTGTGAGATGGTTTTGCAAACCATCAACTTTACGTCAACTTTATATCAAGTTACATCAACTTTAAGCCATTTTGTTTTTTATACTCTCATTTCTAATTCTTTTTAAAGAGGAATCTGAAATGTAGATGGGGTTATAGCTATTCTTTGTAGTTTTCTATTACTGTGTGTATTTTCTTGTGTGTTCTTTAATAATGCATTCATATTGCTCTGTAATAAAATAAAAAGGTAAAAAACACTCAAACAGTATACAAAACTATGAAAGTATTCTATGGCTAATTCCCTGAGCCAAGAAAGTAGCAAAATGGTTAACAAGAAAGGGAGAATTCAAGAGATATTTGGGAAGAAATTTATACACATCTTAGAGATAGAATAGAAGGTCAGAGTTGAAGAGGAGAGAGAGGAGGAACCAAGGGCAGCTAATAAGAAGATAGTGTCATTCATTGAAATAGGGATGACCGTGAGTAGGGAAGCAATTGAGAAGATAAAAATAATAATTAAATGCCCAGATGCTGCATGTGGAGAACAGATGAGGTGGGAGAGAATAGCATCACAGTACCTTCCAATTATGCAAAGCCATGATCATCCATGTTTTAAAGTAATCGCCCCATTTGCTCACTTTTAAGAAGTCTATTTGGATCTGAAGCCCTTTCTTGCTTTTATTTTTGCCCGACATTAGATTTTGCTAGTGAACCACTCCTCCTACAACACTACAGGCAGGCTCTGAGGAGTTGACTCCTAGGACCCCTGATGGAAACACTACAGGGAATGAAAACTGGGTTCAAGTCTGGCTGGCTGCAGTGCCTTCCATTAATAGGTAGAAATGTAATATTCATTAAAAAGAATTCAGACTTCAGTCGTTCTAACGATCATGAAACTTCTTTCATTAATGCATAAGAGAACAAAAAGATTGATTTTCATTAGGAATGGCTTTCAGCATTTTTTTTTACTTCTTATATAAAAAATAAATCTGTTCAAAGTCTTATAAGGTCCAAGCTATTTCTGATCTGCTCAGAAACAGTACTTAAGTTTTTATAGAGTTGTTCTCTGCTTCACCATTGTAGTCAGTTTGGAATACTCCATTATTTGGTAAAATTAGTCACCTAAAATTGCTTTCAATTAAGCCCCTCACTTCTCTCCCTCAGATCAATAATTTTTTTTTTTTTTTTTTTTTTTTTTTTTTTATGCGGTACGCGGGCCTCTCACTGTTGTGGCCTCTCCCGTTGCGGAGCACAGGCTCCGGACGCGCAGGCTTAGCGGCCATGGCTCACGGGCCCAGCCGCTCCGCGGCATGTGGGATCTTCCCGGACCGGGGCACGAACCCGTGTCCCCTGCACCGGCAGGCGTACTCTCAACCACTGCGCCACCAGGGAAGCCCTCTCTTCTCCTTTTGATGATGAACTGGGAGGTGAAAGAATTAAGGTTTCTATATTCTCTACTTTTCAAGTCAGAACTTTCTCTATACCACCTCTTCTTCCTTACCAAGCTAGAATTTTCAGTGCTACTTTCTCTGAGTCTGTACTGTCAGGTGGCTACCAGGGAACAAGACATGTGAGAATGAGGAATAAAAAAACCACACTATTTAGTATGTTCAAGGTATTATCCCGTTTACACGTGTATGTTTGCTCTCAGAGTTGCCTTTTCCTTTTCATTTGAAGTTGTTGCCTCCTTTGGAAGGAGCTCGCCTGACTTATATTTTACCTCTTCTGTAAGGAGTCATATGTAGAATACTGGATAAGAGAGACCATTTCTGTTTTATTCCCATGAGGTTTTCACATCCTTTCATGAATGGACGCCAAAGAAAAGTCCTCTGACTGACCCTCTCTTACTCCAGCTCTGCCTGGCTCATAACTTCTCTGATAAAAAAAGGGATTTAGGGCTTCCCTGGTGGCGCAGTGGTTGGGAGTCCGCCTGCCGATGCAGGGGACACGGGTTTATGCCTCGGTCCGGGAGGGTCCCGCATGCCGCGGAGTGGCTGGGCCCGTGAGCCATGGCCGCTGAGCCCGCGCGTCCGGAGCCTGTGCTCCGCAACGGGAGAGGCCACAACAGTGAGAGGCCCGTGTAACTCAAAAAAAAAAAAAAAAGGGGATTTAGCAACTGCTAAAGAAAAAATGAGACATTCCCCCTACTGTAATTAAATGAACTGAGAAAAGGAAGCATTTTGGAAAGAAGGTGAGCAGCCATCCAAAGCATTTCTGCCAAGAATAAATATTTACAGCTTTGTATATTGATGGGAAACTCTAGCCCCTGATTATAATCTGGCTTGTGTTGGTCTCTCAGTAATTCCGTGAGCTCACATTGTTGGGTATGAAGTGATGAAGCATTGTGTCAGGAGCATCTGTTACCTGGAGACGTCTAGTGGTGCTACGCAGGAAAGGTCTCACGCTGGGCAAAGAGGGGATCCGTTTTAAGTGAAGACTACAATCAGAAAAAGATGATTTCTGCCAAAGAAGCTTTAAACTCCCTCTAACATCACTACTGTGGACCAAAACCATAGGTTAAGTCCAGGAAGAAATCCCAGGCATCCAAGAGACTCAGTCCTGAAGCAAGAGAGAAGAGGACAGATCCCTCAGCCACCCCCAGGGTCTAACTAGCCTCCAAAGGCCACATGCTTGCTGCCTCACCTCCCTCCAGTTTTCCTAGTTCTGACCTCAGGTTTATGGCCACAGCTCAGTCTCTGGCCACACAGAGACCTCCTTTCCCATGTCATTCCTGCTGCCATTCTGCTAACTCCCTGCCCCGCATCCAATGAAATTCACATTCACCCCTAAGCCTGGCTCTCTAGATCCGGTGGTTCAGTATCAACATTTACCTGCCTGATCCTGCTTGGGTTTCTTTACGGAAGACCCAACTCCTTCCCAGGCGATGCTGCTGCTTTAATCACTCCTGTTTCTAGGACACATCTGAATGGTTTCAAGCACATGGGGAAAAGTGGGAAGGTAGATGGGGCCGAGGCCAAGAAAGAGTTGGTCCGATTCTCAGTAACATAACACCCCGCCACAGTATTCACGCACCTCGTGAAGACGGCGGTGGTCGCTGTGCTGCTTTGTAGTATGTTAGCATTCTGTACCAAGAACTTTCGTCTTGGCTTGGCGGTATCTATAAGAAGTGTAAATTTCAACTAACAGTATATCCATTGTCAGCGCAATGTCTGCAGATTCAGACTGTCTAGGGAAAAGTTAGTCATGCTATTGGATATTCAGTCTTCCACAAATGTACCTCCGTATAAAAGAATTGCACATCTTATTTTATTGTGCTGCGTTCCAGTTATGAGAAGTAGGGACTTAGAGGTTCCACAGTGGGACGAGACTTCTGTATTCATGACTGGACTGATGAATTTGGCTGAGAGAGTAACAAACCATTCTGCAGACTCCTCCACACAGCCCTGTGTCCGGTCTTTCCTCTTCTTATTCGTGATACCCAGGTGTTCCTTCTGATTAACGCACAGGCTTTGTCCCTCATTTGGGTCTCCTCTTGCCTCTCTTTACTTGGTGATCGCACGTGATTCCGAGCTCAGCCCTGCCGGGATGACTTTCAGGAACCGGACAAGTAAAATGCCATTTGCTGAAACGGCCTTCTAGATCTCAGACAAAGCTGATGGCTGAACACACACTCAGATCTCTGCCAAGGGTCTTCATGGCCCAGTGCAGTGCACAGCTTGGGCAGCCCCGATCTTGGCTTATAACTTAGAAAGAGTTATGGCTGATATGAGTTATGACAAAGAGTTATGACAACCTAGAAGAAGGTCATTGTCCAAGGGGCCTTTTAATGTTTTGATATGATTTAAAAATGGAAATAATGCTATTTTCATCTTTACAATGGAAAATGCCTAGGATATATTTTATGAGCTGCTGAAGAGCTTCTTCTGAGGTGATCTTTATTTTAAACATGTTCATATTTATAGGACTCATCCGCAGAGTAAAGATAAAGAGGCCACAACTTGGTCTCTGAATTTTCCGTAATGCGCCACTTATCAGTTATAAGAAAGCTGAGAAGACGTATCTGGCTAGGTTTGCACACATCTTGCCACTGACACCGCACACGTGCGTGCATGCTCGCACGTACTTGTGTGTGTGCACGTGTACACGTGTACTTTCCTAATCCACTGAGTATAAGCAAATGGGTGATGGGTAGTTAGATGGTTTCTGGTTTTGCTGTTTGGACTTTGATCACTGAAAAGTCAACCTAGAGTCACAGTGAGAACAACTGAAAAAGGACTTTAGTCATGAAAACCATGATCTGATGACATTGACCAGGAAGCTCATCAATTTCTGCTGCTTCATCGATCGATTAATAACAAAACAACACTAGCTATCGCTCTGAGCAAAAGAGCAGGCTTGCTGAGTAGAGCACGGTGGGAAATAGCAGGACCAAAAAAGTCTTCTAATTCTTTACAGACCCAGAAACCCTCAATGGTCGCTCACAAGATAGAGAATGAAAAAAAAAAGGCAAGCGTAGGGAAAGAAATATGAATGTGAAGTTCATTTGTAATATTTTCGTTCCCAAAATGTATTCCGAACTAAAGGAACAAAAATAAAATGTTTACCTGGGGAAAACAAAGCCTGCTATGAATTACCTGGTGGTTTGATAGAGGAAAAGGAATAGTTTCCTTTAGAAAATTTGCTTCCCCAGGTTTTGGCGGCCGGGAAACATATGTGATAAAACAAAGACGTAACGGAGTCAACAGGGGATTTCAGTCTAATCAGATTTAAGAAAAGCCAAGTTGTCTCTGGAGTGGAGAAATGGAAGGAAGAAGTTTTATAGAGCATATCGGGAGGACATTATTTACTTCTCTCCGCAACACTGATGAGCTACCGGGTAATGAAATTTTTATTGCAAAGCTTACTACAAACTGGCTTTGTTTCCTGCATCTATATTTGGCTTTGTTGAGTCCCTCTGCTGACTGATTTTTGTTTGGCCTTGTGGTCTTCACAGCCTCTCCCATGCCATCCTCTCCTCCACGATTTCTCTTTCTGATCAGCACTAACGCTACTCGCTTGTCTTTTGCTTTGTTCAGTAGACTTCTTAAGACGAAACCCTGAAATCTTTACCTGGTTTCCTAGATTGTTCCCACTCTTTCTTCCTGTCTTGCTGTCGGCATCTGAGCTCAGTGTCAGAGTAGACGTGCCCCTGCTTTTCCATCTCCTGACATCATCCCCTGGGCCCTGGAACAGTATCTCCATCCTCTATTTTGACCACTCAACCTGCATGTCCTGCTGACACTTTCAACTCAACATATGCAGAACTAAACTTACTCTCTCCCTCCCAAACCAGCTCCTCCTCCAAATTTTCCTGCTTCCATTCATGGCATACGTAGCTCAAAGCTCTTCTTCTTTAGCTGCTCCCACATTCAATCAATTGCTTCTGTGGTGATTATTCTGTCTGTTTTCTCTGTCTTATCCCCTCAGGCCCCACACTAGTTCAGAGCCTCATTAGTCTTTGCCTGGTCAACCGTACTCCATTGATCTTTCCGCCTTCACCTACTCCAATCCATCCCACACACACAGCTACCAGATTAATCATCCTGAAATACAGCCCCAATTTCCTTGTCCACCCCCAGCTGTAAAACTTTCAAATACCTCACTGTCTTTGGAATGAAGCACAAACATTTCCTCCTGCCATTCAAGTAACTTTACAATAGAACCTCGACCCATCTATTGAGATTTATCAACCACTGCTGTCTATGGTCCAGCGACACCAGTGTGATAGGGAAGAACTCAAGAAAGGTCCAGAATTGGACTTTTGCCTAGAAGTTCAGGTATGCGTATTATTCATGGGTAGGGGTGTGGGAATGTCAGGCAGTGGCCCAAAGGCAAAGAGGGTTGTCCAAGACAAGACCTGCCAATTGCCTAGTTCTTTCCACAGCTCATTATTCTGGAAATAGTAGATGCTCCACGAATTCTTGCAAAGCAACTTGCTTTTACTGCGTTTTAAGCTAGAAAGTTACATTTGGACAAGTCTCAATCAAAGAGTAGATATTTTCTTATGCTTTTATAAATCAATGTGGCTTATTATTCTCAGCTTTCTGCTAGTATACACTCTGTTACAAATACATTCCCCAGGCGAGGACTCAGCTATATTTTTGATGGGGAGGAAGGAACAACTTTCACTGCAGCCAGATTAAAACCAGCCGTCCTTTTCTCTTTCATCTCTCAACACACAAGTCATGCAGAAGTCAATGAAAAGTCTGCAGAGTCAAATTGTTTAGGGATCAGTTAGTCATACTGTTGGACAGTCAGACTCCCATAAATGTGATTCCAATATAAAAACAAAATAACAATAATAATAATTTCCCAGGGTTGTAAGTGCTCTGTACTATGAAAAATTCTTTCACAGGCTTTACAGACTTTTCTTCCAACAACTATTTTTTAGGTTAGGCAAAGAAGGTATAGTGAAGGGATTGGCAAACTTTTTCTATAAAGGGCTAAATAGTAAATATTTTAGGCAGTAGTCTCTGCCTCAACCACTCAACTCTACCTTTTTTGCACAAAAGCAGCCATAGATAATATGTGAAGGTATGGGTATGTCTATGTTCCAAAACAATGTTATTTATAGATGCTGAAATTTGAATTTAATATGATTTTTATATGTCACAAAATATCATTCTTCTTCGGACTTTTTATTCAACCACTTAAGAATATAAAAAAACTATTCCTAGCATATGGGCCATATGGAAAGAGGAGGTGGGCTGGGTTTGGCCCATGGGCCAGAGTTTGCCAACTCCTATTTATAGCGCTTTCCTCATTCTACAGATGAGATTCTGTAGCTCAGAAGTTGAAATGACTTGTGTCTGAAATCACACAAGATGATACCAGGATTATTAGTGCCTCCCTACATCTGTAAACATCTAAGAGTATCTGCCCATTCTTCCAAGCAATGAACACTGCATCTGACATGGAGAAGAGTGTCTGAAATAAGACCAAAGAATCACAGCATTTCATCTTCCTCAGAGGGCTCTTGGGTGGTCTGTGACATCCTCCCCAAAACTAAATGTAAAAATTAAGTGTGGGTTTTCATTGACAAAGACTCCCTCCTTGACCAAACTTTAGCCCAGCTCCTCTGAACCTTCTTCTCAACTAGACCTCATTCGTGATCTGCAGCCCTTGGCCTGCTGTGTCCAGTTTTAGCAAAAAAAAAAAGGAAGGTTGAAGTTGTGCTATTCCTGGAACCTACCCAGTCTTCTTGTCAGGATGGTGCTCCTTAGGGAGGGTAAACTCACAGATCCATGCCCTACAAAGGGACTTCGAGCGTTAAAGGCACAGAGCCCTGACTTTGGCCAGAAGCCTTTCCCTTTATAGTTACCACTGTGGTGATGGAAGATGAGCATTGATGGGGACAGCAGCAGAAGTGACTGGTTAGCATCATCTTGGATGACAGTAATGGTGGCTGCGGGAGGACATTGGGAGAAGTAGGATTCCAGAAGCGCCCTGAACCTGAAGGGTTCCCCTTGACGGTATTGATTTTATGGTTCATGGTCAGATGCTACACTACAATTTGAAAGCATGGGTTGGTAACGTGGAGAATGCACCAATATTCTTTACTGGTGGGCTTAAGTCAACAAAAACAGGGCTGTCTAGAGAAACTGCTCAGTTATATGGCAGATGAATGGACTGAACAGACTGTGGATACACTGCACAGCTGTGTGAATACAAAGAATTAGTTTCTTGAAACATTTGTTGTTTGGTCCCCCGGTTAGTACCAGTTATGGGCATAGAATTATTGTAAAAGTCATACGGGTCAGATCACCAAGAAGAACATCTAGATTATCCAAGTCTCCAGATCCTTCTTCATTTATATCTGTCTTAATTTTAGAGTTTTTTCCTTGAATGGAGGAGCTGCTGCATGGACTCATTTTGTTATCCATTCCTTCCACTTTGGCATTTTCCAAAAAACAGGCTTCCCTAGACCATGCTGTCACCTTTTTGCATTTTAAGTAATCTACCCACCTATTAATGGCAAGTGTATGCCAAGTAGCGTGGGTATAAATTTTTTAAGGTCAGGAAATGAGTTCTAGCCAATAAAGATCTTAGTGATATCCAGTGGCCTGTATCAGGACAATGAACTATTACTCCATAGAGCCTGATAATATTATTTTAATGAGGAAAAATGCTTGGACATGTTTAGAGCTTGAATAAGTGAATTTGGGTGTCAGGGCTGTGTGTGTGTATACATGTGTTTGGGTGTAGAGAGTATTGGAAATGGTGTGGTCCTTCTCTTGGTCATGCCCAAGAGGTCCTCTAATTAACTTTGGGCTTGCTTTAATCTGTGTCCCTCTGGACCTGACTGCTATCACACACTGAGAAAACTGAGGCAGTTGCTAGAATCTCCTGACTTTCTATTTCTGGCTTAGACCCGACAAGAGATTGTTTTTCCCCTGTGTTGACCCTTAGTCTTTTCTCTTGGTCAGCGTTTTGTCCATGACCTTCATCTGCCTCCAATCAGATATGGATCCAGTGCCTATTCTCCTCCAGACCCACCTCTCACCCTCAGTTGCAGAGGGGCTTGGATGGACTTCCCTTCCCTCCATTGCATGTATTTCCTTCCTCACCTAAGATTTAGTCACCTCCGTTTAGGAAACTTACATTTGAACTTTCTTGGCCATAACTTTGACTACATTAGGCCCTAAGGGCAGGCACCAGTTTTTTCAGGTAGATGCTAGTACTACAAACATTCAATAAGTAAAACTAAAAACAAGCTTTCAATCGCATTGTGCTTATATTCCCCAGTCTGTTTGATAAGTTTCCAGTGATGCTTACAGGATAGAGGAAAATCTGATATTCTGCCTGTCTGAAGGAAATTTAAGCTGCACCTAAGAGGTCAATGTGAGAGTGCATTAAAATGTATATATGTGGATTTAATCACAGGGTAACTGATCTACATTTTAATAACCACAAATATATGTAGAATTCCTTTAGTCTTTTTCCTAATACCTTTGTACCCCAGACCCTAGTATATGTCCTTGCTGAAGGACATATATACAGACATTCTCTATACATTCATTCATATTAGTGGTCATTTAATTTTTTTTTTCGTTACTTCAACATTTCATGTGGGGTGCTCAAATGACTCCAATGAGGCCTATTGAACTGAAATTATAATGATGATCACATTAGGGTAAGAAGGCACAGAACAGAAACGAAATGCTTACTAACTGAAGAAGTAGCAAACAAGGAAGGCAGATTTTAAGTGACATTTGGAATCTAAATCAAAATGACATCCTAAAAGGAGCTGGAGAGGGGACCCTGCTGGTCCTGTGATGACTGCCGCTGAGATCAGAAGTCATGCTATGCAGCCCAACGACTGCTGCTGTCTTTGGGGGAGCCAATTTAGGATTTGCTTCAGTAGCTGTAATTTAAGAGTAAGGGCATTGGGACTTGAAGCTGAGCACTCCACACGCATATAACCAAGGAGATTTCTATCCACAATGTAGAAGCTTTGGGCTCATGCCACAGCTTTTCTATTCTCTGTCATCTTTTTGCAATTAGAGAGAAGACCAAGTAGGAAAAAATGATCACTAATCAGCCCTATCTGAAAGTTATCAGCTCTGAGCCCCTATGTTAGCTTTTTGAGTTCTACTCCCTGGAGAGGGACTGGTAACCAGGCATTTCCAAGCACTGATTGAAGCTCATTATCACCAAGGTGTTTCTGTAGTTCAGTTTTATCCGCCCCATTTCACAGATGGCCAAATTAAGGTCCAGTGAGGTTAAATAGCTGGCACAGTCTCCCAGAGACTGGATTTCAAGGACCTTGAACTGGAGATCAAGGTCTTCCCTTTCCACACCAAAAAGTATTTTCTCTCCCTCATCAAAACATTTTGAGAGAATCAGAGTAAAATAAAAAATGTGGTATGAGTCTTAGGTCTCCGAATAAAACGCTCTGCAGAATCCACATGAGATTTGGTAGCAAACATTTTTTGTCAAGCTATCAAAAATAGACTCTTGTGACTATGACTAGCTCTGGATAAAACTCTTATTTTCGGCTTCCCTGGTGGCTGAGAGTCCGCCTGCCAATGCAGGGGACGCGGGTTCGTGCCCCAGTCTGGGAAGATCCCATGTGCCGCGGAGTGGCTGGGCCCGTGAGCCATGGCCGCTGAGCCTGCACGTCCGGAGCCTGTGCTCCGCAACGGGAGAGGCCACAACAGTGAGAGGCCCGCGTACCGCAAAAAAAAAAAAAAAAAAAAAAAAAACCTCTTATTTTCCTTCTCCTCTGCAATCCTTTACCATTTTCCTGACATACTTCATATCTAATTAATATTTTCTATAGCTCTGACCATTTTAACCCTTTGCCTCTGTTATTCTAGCCTCACCAAGATGAAAGGGGGAAAAATTTCTCATCAGTCACACCTAGAAACTTCTTGAGTGTTGTTCAGTCCAACAAGGCAGGGATTTGGGTATTGTCCTGTCTGTTTGCATGTTGATGATGATGAATTGAATTCTATTAAGAATTTCACATCATTTGCTCTTATCAGTTACCTACAAAATGAAGTTCCAACCCATAGGGTTGTTTGAAGATTAAATTTGATGGTATATGTAAAGGATTTAGCAGCACATCTGATATACACTAGGCATCTTTCAAATACGTATTATTTTTTAATGAATCTTTCATGCATGCAGTATGGTAGGAAGAGCATAAGGTTAGAATTAACCCAGAGAGTTATGTTCCAATTATGGATCTAGCTTTGAGCACTCGTTTGTATAACACCAGAAGACCTCCTTCTTCTGTCTAACATGGGTATCAATACCTGTTCAGTCTTCTCAAATTTATAGAAAGGATCAAATATGCTGGTGGTTTTCAGTATACTTGAAAACATTAAAAGTCTATGCACAGAAGTGTGGGTAATTATTTTAGTCATTCTTGCTGTTAAGTCACCGCTGTGTGATAACAGTGAGTTCATTGCCTTCATATTGAAGGGTGTGAGTCATGGTAGAATAATGTAGCAAACTCGGGCTCCAGAGAGAATGGAGTTCAATCCAAGTTCTACCACCCACTGATTTGCTTTAAGACCTTGGGAAAGTCATGAACCTCTCAGAACCTTGATTTCTACGTATGTTCAATGGGGATAATAAAGCCTAGTGTAATAGAGGTTCCTATAACAGCTGGGTTAGGGCTAAGGCTCAGACATCCCAGAATGTGAATCTGGGCAGCATGGCCCTGTTTTCTGTCTGCATCCTCTATTTGCCTGAGACCCAGATAAAACTTGAATCTAGTCTATAACCGGGGTTTAAACATACACAGTTTTGATTCTCTGACTGGATTGGTATGGATGGAAGTCAGATTATAGAAAAAGAATATTGAACCCCTAAGAGACAAAAATCTTAGTGAGAAAGAGCTGCTACAACTGACAACTAAAAGAAGACTTAACACATCCTTTATTATCCTGAAATGAAATTCGGAGATAATAGGACCTATCTACATACCTAATGTTTTTTAAAGTCAATAAAATGGCTTAACTATAACATGAAGGAGAAGTAAAAAGAAAAGTAATTTATAATAAAATCATCTGTACTTCATAAAGTAACAGCTGGGAGGTGATAACAATGGGATATTAAATGAAATAATCAGAAGCTTGTACCTGTTTATAGAATCATGCTGCCACAACCCGGCTGACCCACAAGTCTGTAATATTGGCAGTTCACGCATCCCAAGTTGTGTTGCCATTGGTGATGTAATTTTCTGAAAAAAAAAAAAAAAAAAACCCTAATGATGTTATGAAAAGAGGAAATATAATGTTCTCTAAATTTATAGTTGAACTATAACTCATGCTGAATTCTTGGAAAATTCAGTGTATATTAAAAGTATGCAAAAAATTATCATGCTGACAAAAAAATAAGTTAGTTGCTAGGCTTAGATAATGATTAATAGGCCTTCTTTATCTAATAAATGTCTAGGTAGACATTCAAAAGTTAGATGGGTATGGGATAATTCATTTGGGCTAGGACTATAACACACATCACAAGACTTCCAGTATTTCTGCCCCGATCCACTAAGAGCTTCCCTAATTGTTGTAATAACCAAAACATAAATTTCAAAAACACTCTTTAGGGGGTGGTACCATACCCACCGAGAACTACTGCTCCAAAAAGTTAGTATAATCTTAACAAAATCATAAAACTATAATAATCAACTTCATAATCTGTCCCTTCTTCTGTGCTCCTGTTTCATCCTAAAAATCCCAGACTACTCTCCCTCTTTTCGTCTCTGCTTTTTTTTTTTTTTTTTTTGCGGTACGCGGGCCTCTCACTGTTGTGGCCTCTCCCGTTGCGGAGCACAGGCTCCGGACGCACAGGCTCAGTGGCCATGGCTCACAGGCCCAGCTGCTCCGCGGCATGTGGGATCTTCCCGGACCGGGACACGAACCCGTGTCCCCTGCATTGGCAGGTGGACTCTCAACCACTGCGCCGCCAGGGAAGCCCCTGTCTCTGCTTTTATATTAAATTATCTTTTTAAATTATGCTCTGGCCACACTGAGATCAGATTTAGCAAGAATACTGTGTCTTTTCTCGTGCATCCACTATGATCAGTGAGTATCAAAACCCAATTCATCCATAATTTTAGTCTCATTTCACAGAGGAGAAGACTGAGCAAATGAATGCAGGTAACTCACCCAAGGTCATGCCACAACCTATCTGCAGGGATTGACTAGAATCTCTATCATTCATGTCTGACCACTGAACCCCTTTTCCTCCCAGTTCCCTCATAGACCTATGACTTCATTAGCCTTTTAAGAAGGGGTGGCTGGAACAGCAGGTAAAACCCCAGTCTCTCTGTTTGGCTGTTTGTCAACCTGTCTGGTAAGAAATCAGTGGTGGAGGAGGAGACTCCCAAAATGGGTTTCCATTCATCCAAGCTCTTGCCCCCCTCATTTGCATGATTAATTGCACCCTAGCTCTTAGAGAACCGCTGGCCACCACCAAGGCTGCTGCTCCATTGAGTACAAATCCATCATTGAACCTGCTTAAGAGAAGGAGCAGATGATGAACACACCCAGACAGGATAAAGCAGGGTCAAGCCACAGACTCACTCAGCCAGGGGACAAGCCATGCACCGTGCTTCCTGTCTCCCTCCTTTGCAGAGATGTGTCAGGGAGTGTAATGAAAAGTAGTGACGTGGAAGAAAGCATGCTGTTGCCTTCCAAGGGTCAAGTCAGTACAATTTGTGCAAGGTCCTGACATTTTCACTCTTTCTCAGTATAGAAATACTGAACTAAAAAAATTACAGTGCCCAAGGGGAAAAAAACACACCAGCCAGGGTCACTTAAAGCACTTTAAAATAGATCCCACGTGGGGCTTCCCTGGTGGCGCAGTGGTTGAGAGTCCGCCTGTCGATGCAGGGGATACGGGTTCGTGCCCCGGTCCGGGAAGATCCCACATGCCGCGGAGCGACTGGGCCTGTGAGCCATGGCCGCTGGGCCTGTGCGTCCGGAGCCTGTGCTCTGCAACGGGAGAGGCCCACGTATCGCAAAAAAGAAAAAAAAAAGACCCCACATGAAGCATCCCAATATATCATGACGAGTGTTTTGCAGAGCGGGAAAGGAAGCTCGCGGGGATTGCCGCACAGTGTGCCTCTGTGAGTGACGATGGACTCGTTCTTCTTAATCACTGTGGGCCGTTCTCGTGAGCAGCTATACATCAGCTCTCACTTTTGGAAAAGCCATTTTCTAATGGGACAGGTGGGTTCTTGCTAATTCTGATCAAGAGACCTGTCATTTCATGAAGTGATTCAAAGGGTTTATTCAGTGTTTTCAAAAGGAGAAAGGCACAGTGCCTACTTGGAAACACACATCAGACCGTAGGTAAAGAAGATGGCGATTGGTAAAAACATTTTCAGGGCTTCCAAACAACTGATGTATTCCTGAGGGCTCTAAAATGATAAGTGGAACTTTGCAGCCTCCAAATTGCAGTAATTGTAGCTGGGACCTCCTTGGATAGAAAGGGGGTATTTTAAAGGCTTGACTACAGGGTTTATTCAGGTATTATTATCACCCAGATGGTAACCTAGCTTCTAAAAGCCAATGGAACGTACTATTTGCAACCTTAGGAAAGTTAAATAATCTCTTCATTTGTTTCCGTAACTATATACATACCTACTTCAGAAGGTTATTGGGAGAATTTCATGTCACAAGTGTCTGATGTATGGAAAGCATTATGTAGTGACCACAAGGAGAGCTAGGGCTCCATTAAAGGCTGATGTAGGGTAGAAAGAATAGAAATACAGCTTTATGTATTTTCATTTAAGGAGGGCAAAGAAACCCTACACACACCAAAGATCTCCCGAGTTGGAATTGTCATTATCACTGATACTGTTAATACCCTGTATTTGCTTAGTGACTTCTAGTTTACAAAGCCCTCATCTTCGTCTTATTTAACCCACCCTAAAATTCTGTGAAGCTGTCTAATATGATACTAATAGGTAAAAATCTCCAGTCTTTTAAATTAAGACATATGTTTCTAAAAGCCCCCTTTTAGGGGAATACCCTGGCGGTCCAGTGGTTAGGAATCTGCGCTTCCACAGCAGGGGGCATGGATTTGATCCCTGGTTGGGGAACGAAGATCCCACATGCCACGCAGTGCGGCCAAAAAGTAAATAAAAGCCCCCTTTTAAAATTTTCCGTAAGGTCCACATCAGTGGGAATTTAACTATAGCCATGAAGGCAGCACATTAGGATCAAGGTTTATTTCTCTTTTTGCTATGCTCACGTTCACTCTATAAAAGAAATGGAACTGAGATTGTATTTTAATCCAGTAGGGAATGTCACAAGGGCAATGATCTTAGAATAACCCAGTCTTATTTTTAGCAATGAACACTGTGGTGTTAGGTGGAGATTTATTGCATTCCTTCATTCAACAGATATTTGTTGAGCACCCATGCCAGGCACTTTGCCAGGCAGTAGGGACAGAATGGTCAGCATTTTTGTCCAAATATTTATAAGCTAATGAGCCATCCTACTAGACCAGATAGAAAAAGAAAGGAAGAATAAGGTCAGACTGTTTTAAAGACATTGAAAATAATCACAATCAGCTGGATCTAGTGATAAACGAGGCAATTCAACAGAAGGATGTGAAGCATAAAGTGTTACCACAGTAGGTACATAAAGATGCATTTTTGAGCAATTATGGCAATTAAAGCACTTGGAATAAAACTTTAGGGATATAGGAGGAGAGCATGAGAAAAGAAAATATCTTGATGTTTCTCTAGTCTTCATTTCTCTCCCTCCACCCCCACCCCAACCACCCCACTAACCCAGCCATCAGATCCTTGTTCCGATAATCATCCATTTACTTGCCTACTGACAGCAAATCTGATGAACACATGCAATCAATTCTTTCCATCCTGGTCAATCACACTGAACATATTCAGTATGACCGCCCTTGGGAGAGAATGATCTAGCAAGGTCACATGAGCTCTAACGATCTGTGGCCAGCAGATCCAGTCTCATATCCTGATCTTTTTGACTTCCTAGCCGTAAAGATAGTGAGGGACCCATATGCACTACTTTCCAAGGTCATCCTACTTGTTGGGCTTCGGAACTGATGTCAATCACCCTGAAACTGTGCCAACTCACACTTATCAGAAGGGCTTTCAGCTTCTGAACCTCCTGGACTACAGGAGACCCAAAAGCATTTTTATAAATATTATCTTTAGGAGTGGAGGAGGAGTAAGATGTAGAGATCACCTTCCTCCCCGCAAATACATCAAAAACACATCTGCATGTGGAACAACTCTTACAGAACGCCTACTGAATGCTGGCAGAAGACCTCAGACTTCCCAAAAGGCAAGAAACTCCCCACGTACCTGGCCATGTTGCTGACAGTGTCTTGGTGCTCCAGCTGGGTGTCAGTCCTGAGCCTCTGAGGTGGGAGAGCCAAGTTCAGGACAGTGGACCACCAGAGACCTCCCGGCCCCACGTAATATCAATTGGCAAGAGCTCTCCCAGAGATCGTCATCTCAATGCTAAGACCCAGCTCCACTCAATGACCAGCAAGCTCCAGTGCTGGACACCCCATGACAAACAACTAGCAAGACAGGAACACAACCACACCCATTAGCAGAGAGGCTGCCTAAAATCATAGTAAGTTCACAGACCCCCCAAAACACACCACTGGACGCGGTTCTGCCCACCAGAAAGACAAGATCCAGCCTCATCCACCAGAACGCAGGCACCAGTGCCCTCCAACAGGAAGCCTACACAACCCACTGAACCAACCTTACCCACTGGGGGCAGACACCAAAAACAATGGGAACTATGAACCTGTAGCCTGCAAAAAGGAGACCCCAAACACAGTAAGTTAAGCAAAATGAGAGGACAGAGAAATACACAGCAGATGAAGGAGCAAGGTAAAAACCCACCAGACCAAACAAGTGAAGAGGAAATAGACAGTCTGCCTGAAAAAGAATTCAGAGTAATGATAGTAAAGATGATCCAAAATCTGGAAATAGAATGGAGAAAATACAAGAAACATTTAACAAGGACCTAGAAGAACTAAAGAGCAAACAAACAATGATGAACAACACAATAAATGAAATTAAAAATTCTCTAGAAGGAATCAATAGCAGAATAACTGAGGCAGAAGAATGGATAAGTGACCTGGAAGATAAAATAGTAGAAATAACTACCACAGAGGAGAATAAAGAAAAAAGAATGAAAAGAATTGAGGACAGTCTCAGAGACCTCTGGTACTACATTAAAGGCACCAACATTCAACTTATAGGGGTCCCAGAAGAAGAAGAGAAAAAGAAAGGGACTGAGAAAATATTTGAAGAGATTATAGTTGAAAACTTCCCTAATATGGGAAAGGAAATAGTCAGTCACGTCCAGGAAGTGCAGAGAGTCCCATACAGGATAAATCCAAGGAGAAATACACCAAGACACGTATTAATCAAACTATCAAAAAATAATACAAACAAAAAATATTAAAAGCAGCAAGGGAAAAGCAACAAATAACATACAAGAGAATCCCCATAAGGTTAAGAGCTGAACTTTCATCAGAAACTCTGCAAACCAGAAGGGACTGGCAGGATATATTTAAAGTGATGAAAGGGGAAAACCTACAACTAAGATGACTCTACCAAGCAAGAATCTCATTCAGATTCGACGGAGAAATTAAAACCTTTACAGACAAGCAAAAGCTAAGAGAATTCAGCACCACCAAGCCAGCTTTACAATAAATGCTAAAGGAACTTCTCTAGGCAGGAAACGCAAGAGAAGGAAAAGACCTACAATAACAAACCCAAAACAATTAAGAAAATGGTAATAGGAACATATATATCGATAATTAACTTAAATGTAAATGGATTAGATGCTCCAAGCAAAAGACACAGACTGGCTAAATGGATACAAAAACAAGCCCCCTATATATGCTGTCTACAAGAGACCCACTTCAGACCTAGACACATGCAGACTGAGAGTGAGGGGATGGAAAAAGATATTCCAAGCCAATGGAAATCAAAAGAAAGCTGGAGTAGCAATTTTCATATCAGACAAAATAGACTTTAAAATAAAGACTATTACAAGAGACAAATTAGGACACTACATAATGATCCAGGGAAAATCCAAGAAGAAGATATAACAGTTGTAAATATTTATGCACCTGACATAAGAGCACCTCAATACATAAGGCAAGTGCTAAGAGCCATAAAAGAGGAAATCAACAGTAGCACAATAATAGTAGGGGACTTTAACACCCCACTTTCACCAATGGACAAATCAACCAAAATGAAAATAAATAAGGAAACACAAGCTTTCAATGACACATTAAACAACATGGACTTAATTGATATTCATAGGACATGCCATCCAAAAACAACAGAATACACTTTCTTCTCAAGTGCTTATGGAATATTCTCCTGGATAGATCATATCTTGGGTCACAAATCAAGCTTTGGTAAATATAAGAAAATTGAAAGCGTATCAAGTATCTTTTCCAACCACAATGCTATGAGACTAGATGTCAATTACAGGAAAATATCTGTAAAAAATACAAGCACATGCAGGCTAAACAATACGCTACTAAATAACCAGGAGGTCACTGAAGAAATCAAAGAGGAAAAAAAAATTTTTTTTTCAAAATTCAAAAAATTTCCTAGAAACAAATGACAATGAAAACATGATGACCCAAAACCTATGGGATACAGCAAAAGAAGTTCTAAGAGAGAAGTTTATAGCAATACAGTCCTACCTCAAGAAACAAGAAACACCTCAAATAAACAACCTAACCTTAAACCTAAAGCAATAACAGAAAGAAGTACAAAAAAACCCCAAAGTTAGCAGAAGGGAAGAAATCATAAAGATCAGATGAGAAATCAATGAAATGAAGGAAACGATAGGAAAGATCAATAAAACTAAAAGCTGTTTCTTTGAGAAGGTAAACAAAGTTGATAAACCATTAGCCAGACTCATCAAGAAAAAAAGGGAGAAGACTCAAATCAATAGAATTAGAAATGAAAAGGGAGAGGTAAAAACTGACACTGCAGAAATACAAAGGATCATGAGAGATTACGACAAGCAACTGTATGCCAATAAAATGAACAACCTGGAAGAAATGGACAAAGTCTCAGAAATGCACAACCTTCTGAGACTGAACCAGGAAGAAATAGAAAATATAAACAGACCAATAACAAGCACTGATATTGAGACTGTGATTAAAAATCTTCCAACAAACAAAAGCCCAGGACCAGATGGCTTCACAGGTGAATTCTATCAAACATTTAAGAAGAGCTAACACCTATCCTTCTCAAACTCTTCCAAAATATAGCAGAGGGAGGAACACTCCCAAACTCATTCTATGAGGCCACCATCACCCTGATACCAAAACCAGACAAAGATGTCACAAAGAAAGAAAACTACAGGCCAATATCACTGATGAACATAGATGCAAAAATCCTCAACAAAATACTAGCAAACAGAATCCAACAGCACATTAAAAGGATCACACACCATGATCAAGTGGGCTTTATCCCAGGAATGTAAGAATTCTTCAATACACGCAAATCAATCAATGTGATACACCATATTAACAAACTGAAGGATAAAAACCATATGATCATCTCAATAGATGCAGAGAACACTTTCGACAAAATCAACACCCATTTATGATAAACACCCTCCAGAAAGTAGGCCTAGAGGGAACTTAACATAATAAAGGCCATATATGACAAACCCATAGCCAACATCATCCTCAATGGTGAAAAACTGAAACTATTTCCCCTAAGATCTGGAACAAGACAAGGTTGCCCACTGTCACCACTATTATTCAACACAGTTTTGGGCATTTTAGCCACAGAAATCAGAGAAGAAAAAGGAATCCAAATCGGAAAGAAGAAGTAAAGCTGTCACTGTTTGCAGATGACATGATACTATACATAGAGAAGCCTAAGATGCTACCAGAAAACTACTAGAGCTAATCAATGAATTTGGTAAAGTAGCAGGATACAAAATTAATTCACAGAAATCTCTTGCATTCTTATACACTAATGATAAAACATCAGAGAGAGAAATTAAGGAAACACTCTCATTTACCATTGCAAGAAGAAAAATAAAACACCTAGGCATAAACCTACCAAAGGGGACAAAAGACCTCTTTGCAAAAAACTATAAGACACTGATGAAAGAAATTAAAGATGATACAAACGGAGAGAGATACCATGTTCTTGGATTGGAAGAATCAACATTGTGAAAATGACTATACTACCCAAAGCAATCTACAGATTCAATGCAATCCCTATCAAACTACTAATGGCATTTTTCACAGAACTAGAACAAAAATTTCACAATTTGTGTGGAAACACAAAAGACCCCGAACAGCCAAAGCAATCTTGAGAAAGAAAAACGGAGCTGGAGGAATCAGGCTCCCTGACTTCAGGCTATACTACAAGTCTACAGTAATCAAGACAGTATAGTACTGGCACAAAAACAGAAATATAGATCAACGGAACAGGATAGAAAGCCCAGAGATAAACCCACGCACATATGGTCACCTTATTTTTGATAAAGGAGGCAAGAATATACAATGGAGAAAAGACAGCCTCTTCAATAAGTGGTGCTGGAAAAACTGGACAGCTACACGTAAAAGAATGAAATTAGAACACTGCCTAACACCATACACAAAAATAAACTCAGAATGGATTAAAGACCTAATGTAAGGCCAGACACTATAAAACTCTTAGAGGTAAACATAGGCAGAACACTGTATGACATAAAGTACAGCAAGGTCCTTTTTAACTCACCTCCTAGAGAAATGGAAATAAAAACAAAAACAAACAAATGAGACCTAATGAAACTTAAAAGGTTTTGCACAGCAAAGGTAACCATAAACAAGATGAAAAGACAACCCTCAGAATGGGAGAAAATATTTGCAAAGGAAGCAACTGACAAAGGATTAATCTCCAAAATATACAAGCGGCTCATGCAGCTCAATATCAAAAACACAAACAACCCAATCCAAAAATGGACAGAAGGCCTAAATAGACATTTCTCCAAAGAAGATATACAGATTGCCAACAGACACATGAAAGGATACTCAGCATCACTAATCATTAGAGAAATGCAAATGAAAACTACAATGAGGTATCACCTCACACCAGTCAGAATGGCCATCATCAAAAAATCTAGAAACAATAAATGCTGGAGAGGGTGTGGAGAAAAGGGAACCCTCTTGCACTGTTGGTGGGAATGTAAATCGATACAGCCACTATGGAGAGCAGTATGGAGGTCCCTTAAAAAACTAAAAATAGAATTACCATATGACCCAGCAATCCCACTACTGGGCATATACCCAGAGAAAACCATAATTCAAAAAGACACATGCACCCCAATGTTCACTGCAGCACTATTTACAATAGCCAAGTCATGGAAGCAACCTAAATGCTCATCGACAGACAAATGGATAAAGAAGATGTGGTACATATATACAATGGAATATTACTCAGCCATAAAAAGGAACGAAATTGGGTCATTTGTTGAGACATGGATGGATCTAGCGTCTGTCATACAGCGTGAAGTAAGTCAGAAAGAGAAAAACAAATACCGTATGCTAACAAACACATATATATGGAATCTAAGAGGAAAAAAAAAAGGTCATGAAGAACGTAGGGGCAAGACGGGAATAAAGAGACAGACCTACTAGAGAACGGACTTGAAGATATGGGGAGGGGGAAGGGTAGGCTGTGACGAAGTGAGAGAGTGGCATGGACATATATACACTACCAAATGTAAAATAGATAGCTAGTGGGAAGCAGCCGCATAGCACAGGGAGATCAGCTTGGTGCTTTGTGACCACCTAGAGGGGTGGGATTGGGGGGGGAGAGAGACACACGGGGGAGGGGATATGGGCATATATGTATGCATATAGCGGATTTACTTTGTATACAGCAGAAACTAACACAACCATGTAAAGCAATTATACTCCAATAAAGATGTTAAAAAATAAATAAATATTATTTTCGTACCATTCCCTCTGTTTAGGGAGTAATTAGGGAATAGAGTTTGAGCTTTGGATCGAATCCAGGGGCTGTCACTTAATAGCCTTCTGGTCTCAAGCAGGTTACTTCACTTAGTGAGCCTTGCTTTCCTCATCTATAAAGCAGAGCAAACTCGGCTACACTCATAAGACCGTTGTGAAGATTAAATATGTTAATACTTAGGAGAGTCATTTCACCAGAACTTGGCATCTAGGAGTTTTCCAGACATGCTTAAAGTACCTATCCTCCCACAGCCCCACCAAAGGGAAATTGGGTCCCTGTAATCTCTGCTGTGTAATGTCCGTGTTGGTGCTCTGGGATCCCACCTTCTACTCATCCACAGTGATTGGACCAAGGTAGTCACCTGACCCCAGAGCAGACAATGCACAGACTAGTCAGTAGCCATAGCCAATTGGCCTGGCTCAAAAACAAACAAACAAATTAGCAAGTTGGGCTGATCAAATTCTTCTTTCTGGATTTTAGATAGAAAAAGAGGAGGCTGCAATAGTTAACAACAAAGGAGAAGATAAAAAAAGAGCAAGATGGCCGTTTTGGGGGTATGACATGTCAAAATCATGGGTAGGCATACTTTATGAGCAAGTAGAAATTTAAGAGTGGAGACTAAGACCTCTAAATAAAAAGGAGAACAAAGTAGACATGCAGAAAAAGACAATGAGAAAAAGGTACAATTTGCTCTCAGTTCCTGAGCTTCCTGTTCTGATTCCATTTCCAGTCCATGGGAATCCTTAGAACAGCCTCCTTTTTAGTGAGATAACTTGGGTGGAACAAACGAGGTCTGATTAGACACTCAATACGTGTTAGTTCCCTTGTCTTATTTACTTCTCCGGTTATTGGTCTCGTCATTTATTCATGCGTCCCTTCATTAATTTATGTATTAAGTTAAATAATTCTTGACCACCTACTATGTTCCAGGTACATCATATCTGCCATATTTATACTGAGGCCTTAACTTGTATCCTTCCCAAATACTAATTTTGCATTTATCTAGGCATGGGAGAGAAGGACAAGACACGCAGGAGTGACTGTCATGGTGAGGGAGATATTTAGGGAATTAGTGCAAGGCTGGTCAGATGTTCCTGGAAGGGGCTGCCCTCTCTTACTTCTGAGCAGCTGAGACCAGTGAGCTCCAGCATCAGCCCCAGAGCCCAGAGTAAACTACCAGATTTTCAGGTCTGAAATCACTCTTGCTTTTATGTCGTCCAACATGCTCAGACTTGGAGAGGGACCTTCACAACATCTTCCGCTGACCCCGCCCTCCGTGGCTCATGAAATGTATTTCTTTTCTCCTGCGCATTCCTTAGACTTTCTCATATACCATCATCAAGCACAGAGATGTTGACAGCACAGAGTAAACCAACTTTAAATCTGTGGGTTATTTTCCTCTTTCAGCTTAAAAAACAAAAGGAGAAAAGTGGGGGAAAGTCTGCTCAGTCTCTCTTAAAGAAGGGTAAAGACCGAGATGCACAAAGAGACAGTGTCAGAGATCTTGGGGCAACTGGCTGGTCTGAAGAGGTCGGCAAGCTCAGGTTCACATTCATGTCCAAATGTTAAACAAACAGATGGCTTGTCTCGTGAATGTTGATTAGTCTCACGCTCTGCATTGGGCATGTTTTCAAAGAACTGCTGCTAACAGCAGCGTAGCTGTCATGTTCCTACCCGACAGAGGCCTGGAGTCCACTCACCTAGTCAGGCACTCCAGCCTGGTTCTTCCAAGATGCCAGTGGGAGAGGATGGCCTGTTCTCAGTATTTCCACAGCCTAACAGATCCTGCCTGTTTATCCACAGTAAGACTGCACAAACTGTCAGAACATCAAACCCCTTCGCTTTGGCCTGAAATAGATATTAACCCAGGCCGGCTGTGTTTGTCATTTCCAAGCAACTAGAAACCTGACTTGGCAGCAGGGGCCTCTTTGATTAATACCAAACAGGCAATCAATGAATCGTTCAATTAAATAAAGCTAATTTGGTGGATAGGTGAAAATCTTTCAGAGATAAGATGGGGAAAATAAAAGGTGAGCTTGGTGGGGAGACACATGGAAATATTCTTGCAGGACTTTATTGATAGAGCATTTCAGCTTTCCTGTATTCGGGCTGTAAAAAACACCCTCAAGAGGTCCCTGCAGGCAAAACACTAGGGCCTTCCTAAGGGGGAAGGGGGAAGTTAATGGTCCAAACTACCACCCTCCAGCATGCTTTTAAAAGGTCAAATTGTGGCTTCATCACGGCTGGGCTGGCTTCCAATCAGGCTGCTAAAAGAATGAAATTCCGCTTTTTCAAGAAGAAAGAGGATGACGAAGGGAATATTGTCAGTAGGGAATTTAATTCCTGGCAGGCCACGAAGGGTTAAATCCCCTGTTGGATTCTGTGCTTCGTACTTGTTTAATGCATCTTGCTGATGGAGCCCTAAGGAGCGCAATCAGACACCAGGCCATTACCAGCTGGTGCTGAGGTGGAGTGAGCCTTTCCAACACGAGATGGCAGCACAAGCCTGCATTGGAAGCAAAGGCTCTACTTGAGGGCAGCAGAACCCCTCCACCCCAAGAGGTTTTTATTCCCCTTGAATTTTAACCAATTGTATTACACCTTTTGTCTCCAGAAGGACAGAAATATGTTTCCTCCTTCCCTCTAACTGATTTTAAGTTTCCTTTTGTTCAAGCTCTGCTAAAAAGAGGAGCGAGCCCTATTTCAAGGGTTGAGCTGCTTGAGACTTCTATTAAGTAGGCCAAATAATTATACCCTAAAGACAAACCTGTTCTCTGAAAACCACTCTCAGTATTGTCAGGAGCGATGCTTGTGCTACGTTAACCCGCTGACAGGCCTCCAGGGAGCAGTCCTCTTCCCCCAGGGAGGTTTTAGCTTTCCAGTCCAAACCTAATTGTTTATTGAACAAGGGTCACCTGCTGTTACCTTCCTCTCAGGACTTGTTGGCATATTTTATAGGTTTTTTTTGGTTTTTGTGGGTTTTTTTGTGGTACGCGGGCCTCTCACTGCTGTGGTCTCTCCCGTTGCGGAGCGCAGGCTCCGGACGCGCAGGCTCAGTGGCCATGGCTCGCTGGCCCAGCCGCTCCGCGGCATGTGGGATCTTCCCGGACCGGGGCACGAACCCATGTCCCCTGCATCGGCAGGCGGACTCTCAACCACTGTGCCACCAGGGAAGCCCGTAGTTGGCATATTTTAAAAGGTGATAAATTTGCCCTTTGGCTTCAAGGTCCTATTGCTAGAATTTTCATTGCCTTTTTTCAAGTAATAACGTCACTTAATGAAGATACACAGCCTCAAATGTGTATTCGGTTATTTGTTCAATAAATAAACAATATTACTGTTCTCATGGTCTTCCTTCCATCCTGACTCCCTGTGCTTATGACAGCAGCCCCCAAAACAATGAAGAATCCTTGGCCATGGCTCTCTAGCTTCCAGAACTTTGTCTGTGCAGTTACACTCTGCTGAAAGCACTCCTGCCCCCTCTCTTTACTTGGCTAATGTCACTACCTTGTCTAGTTCTCAATCTAAGTGTCACTTCCTTTGGTAAGTATGTCAGTTGTCAAGGCCAAGTCCAGATGAGATGGCCTTCCCATGGTTCCCGTAACAGCCTAAACTTTCATCACTACTGTCCTTCTAGCGTTACGGAACAACCTCAGGTTGATGAATCAGTATTCTGCCCCTCCCCTACCAAAGACTAGAAGCTGCTCAAGAACTGCATCTCCATCTGGCTTAGTTTACCCTACAGCCCTCAGCATGAAGGTGCTTAATCAGTATTTATTGAATTAAATAACTGTAGAATTAAAAGCATACTAAAATTCGTGAACTTACTTTATTTTAAGAAATATTTTATTTGGGTAACCTATTTGCAGCCCTCATGCTTATTCTCTTACCTCCTCATTGTTTTATTCTTTTGTGTCATTTTAATAACACACATAATGTGATGCAAAGCCTAATGTTGCCTCTAATTACAAGCTCTAGAAGAATCTGCTGTGACGTTTATCCTTCTGTGGTGAATTAAGATCACTTGTGTTCTGCTGGTTGTTTTGAAGGATCCAATCACCTTTCCCCTTGAAAGATAGCGTCGGCCATCTTTGCTGGTTTCAAACCTCAGGCAGAGTTGTCAGACCATTTGAAAAGCAATAAACTCTTAAAAGGCGTAATAATAAGGGGCCAACTCCCAATTTTGAGAGTTAAGAAGTCTCAGTGTATGTATTTCTTTTACCCTGTTTTGCCAGCATGGAGGGATCTACCGTTCGCCTTCCTGAAATGATTGCTCTTAAGAAGAAATGCAAGGCATACTTGTAACCAGATGAAGCTCACAGCATCGGGGCTCCGGGCTCTACAGGTCGAAATGTGGTGGATTACATTGGCCTGGATCCTGAGGATGTGGACGCTATGTTGGAAACCCACCAAGGGCTTTGGTGCTTCTGAAGGGTACATGGGAGACAAGAAGGTAAGTGGGCTGTGAGAACGAAGGATATAGGTACTGGCTATGAGATTTGGGAACTCACCTTTAGCATAGAGCGTCCTGACGTGCGAAAGGGGAGTCTTGATTGTTTGTGGCTTAGACTCATGGTGTTTGTGGGCTGCACACTTCAGCTGCCTGGTGAGTGACTGATGAACTAAAGGCTGGTTCTGTTCATTGTTGTTTTCTTTTTGGAGCTTTATTCTAAACTACTTGCTGGTCTGAGTAGGGGATACCCTCTTGTCTGAAAGAATACAGCACGGTGCTGCCTGTTCACCGCAGTCTTCTACTGGGTTTGAGTTGTCTCACAATTTCAAAAGTAGTGGGGTTGTCATGGCAGCCATGGGAATAGGATACCAGTCCCCTTGCCCTTGGATGCAGGTGCGTCTTGAGTGAGCATAGAGACGGGAAGAAAAAAGATCATTTTGCTAGTTCTGGTGCATTACAAGGTGTTGTATTTTTCAGTTTCAAAATATGGAGAACTTTGAGGCATTTGAGAATCGATGTGGCATGGTGGAAATGGTTGAACCATGAGACAGAGGCCTAGGTGTGAATATTTCTCTGCTAACTTTGTGAGTCTTTGGGCAAAGCATTTATGCTTTCAGTTTCCTTATCAGTAAAACAGTTAAGTATGCCTAGTTTATAAGATTGTAGTAGGGTTTTAAAAATAATGTATATCTATGCTACAAATGGATGAACCTTGAAAACACCATATTAAGTTCTAGAAGTCAGTCAACACAAGGTCACATTTTGCTTGATTTCTTTTATATGGTATATCCCGAATCTGAAAATCATAGAGACAGAAAGTAAATTAGCGGTTGCCAGGGGCTGAGACGTTGGGGAAAGTGGAAAGTGACTGCTAAAGAGTATGAGGTTTCTTTTTAAGGTAATGAAAATGTTCTAAAATTAGATAGTGATAAAAGTTGCACAACTCTGTGAATATACTAAAAGTCACTCAATAATACACTTTTAAAAAGTGAGTGCTATGGTATGTGAATTATATTTTAATAAAACTGTTGCTTCAAAATCTCTGCAATGTAAGTCGAGTATTTGTATGTGGCACATAGTAGGTGTTCATAAATGTCTGTAGTTCCTCTTTTTCCATTTTTTTCTTATTTTTCTATTGAGGGGTAATTAACAGATTATATTAGTTTCAGGTGTACAACATAATGATTCAATGTTTGTATACATTACAAAGTGATCACCACAAGTCTAGTTAACATCCATCACCTTATGTAGTTACAAAACATTTTTTTACTCTCTTAAAAGTTTTAAATATGCAATACAGTATTATTAACTATAGGCACCATGCTGTACATTACATCCCCATGACTTATCTTTTTTAACATCTTTACTGGAGTATAATTGCTTTACAATGCTGTGTTAGTTTCTGCTGTATAACAAAGTGAATCAGCTATATGCATATATATATATCCCCATATCCCCTCCCTCTTGTGTCTCCCTCCCACTCTCCCTATCCCACCCCTCTAGGTGGTCACAAAACACTGAGCTGATCTCCCTGTGCCCATGACTTATTTATTTTATAACTGAAAGTATTTACCTTTTGAACCCTTCACCCGTTTCACCCACCCCCACCTCTGACAACCACCAATCTGTTCTTTGTATCTATGAGCTTGTTTTTTCTTTGTTTTTTATGGGTTGTGTGTGTGTGTGTTTAAATTCCACATATAAGTAAGATAATACAGTATTTGTCTTTCTCTGTCTGACTTATTTCACTTAGCATAATGCCCCCAAGGTCCATTCATGTTTTCAGAAACGTCAAGATTTTATTCTTTTTTATGGCTGAGTACTATTTCATTGTATAGGTAGATAGATTAGATAGATAGATAGATAGACAGACAGACAGACAGGACACTTTCTTTATCCATTCATCCATCAACGAACCCTTAGGTTGTTTCCATATCTTGGCTATCGTAAATAGTGCTGCAATGAACACGGTGGTGTGTGTATGTTCTCAAATTGGTGTTTTGTTTTCTTTGGATAAATCTCAGAACTGACATTGATGGGTCAAATGGTAGTTTTATTTTTTTATTTTTCTTAGGAACCTACATACTGTTTTCTATAGTGGATGCACCAATTTACATTCCCATCAACAGTGCACCAGAGCTCCCTTTTCTCCACACCCTCACCAACACTTTTTATTTGTTGTCTTTTTGATAATAGCCATTCTAACAGGTGTGAGGTGATATCTCATTGTGGTTTTGATTTGCATTTCCCTGACGACTAGTGATGTTGATCATCTTTTCATGTGTCTCTTGGCCATCTATATGCCTTCTTTGGAAATATGTCTACTTGATCTTTTTAAATTAGATTGGGGTTTTTTTGCTACTGAATTGTATGAGTTCTTTAAATATTTTCAGTGTATCAGATATATGATTTGCAATATTTTCTCCCATTCAGTAGGTTGTCTTTTCATTTTGTTGATGGTTTTCTTTACTGTGCAGATGCTTTTAATTTGATATAGTCCCACTTGTTTATTTTTGCTTTTCTGGATTTTGCTTTTGGTGTCAGCTTCAAGAAAATCACCACCAAGACCTATGTCAAGGAGATTACGGCCTATGTTTTCTACTAGGGGTTTTATGGTTTCAGGTCTTATGTTCATGTCTTTAGTCCATTTTGAGTTAATTTTTGTGTATGGTGTAAGATAGTGGTCCACTTTCATTCTTTTGCATGTGGCTGTTCAGTTTTGTCAACACCATTTATTGAAGAGGCTGTCCTTTCCCATTGTATATCCTTGGCTTCTTTATCGTAAATTAACTGACCATATATGTGTGGGCTTATTTCTGGACTGTCTATTCTGTTCCATTTATCTATGTGTCTGTTTTTATGCCAATACTATACTGTTTTTATTACTATTGCTTCAAAATATAGTTTGAAATCAGGGGGCATTATGCCTCCGGCTTTGTTCCTCTTTCTCTAGCTTGCTTTGGCCATTTGGGGTCTTTCATGGTTCCATACATATTTTAGGATTGTTTAATCTATTTCTGTGAAAAATGCCATTGGAATTTTGATAGGGATTGCATTGAATCAGTAGATTGCTTTGGATAGTATGACATTTTAACAATATTAATTCTTTCAATCCATGAGCACAGAATATCTTTCCACTTATTTAGGTATTCTTCAATTTCTTTCATTAATGTCTTTTACTTTTCAGTGTATGGGTCTTTTATCTCCTTGGTTAAATTTATTCTTAGGTATTTTATTCTTTGTGATGCAACTGTAGATTGAATTGTTTTCTTAATTCTTAATTTCTCTCTCTGATAGTTCATTATTAGTGTAGAGAAATGGAACCGATTTATATATATTAATTTTGTATTCTGCAACTTTACTGAATTCATGTATTAGTTTTAATGGTTTTTTGATGGATTCTTTAGGGTATTCTGTAACATCATGTCATCTGTGAATAGTGACATTTTTACCTCTTCCTTTCTAATTTTGAGGCCTTTTATTTCTTTTTCTTGCCTAATTGCTCCAGCTAGGATTTCCAGTACTGTGTTGAATAATGTGGCAAGAGTGAGCATCCGTATCTTGTTCCTGACAGGAAAAGCTTGAAGTTTTTTACTGTTGAGTATGATGTTAGCTGTGGGATTGCTATATATGGCCTTTATTATGTTGAGGTATGTTCCCACTATACCTACTTTTTCTGCAAGGTTTTATATAAGTGGATGGTGAAGAACTTACTGTTTCATATAACATAACTATGGATCCGTTGTTGGTTTTGAGACCTCTCTTTCACTTGAATTTCAATATATTGTTTCAGCCGAGTGGGGGGATTATAATTACAATGTGTAGAGAATTGTGAAAATCTCAGAGTAACTCATGGTAATGTGTCACAATGTCATCTGTATTATATTTTTCGATAGGGTAAAAAATGTCTGAGTATTGTAGCTCACAGGATCAAATAAATATCCCTGCTTGGCAGTTGATTTGTTCTAAAATCTGGCCCTATTTTTACCTCCACCTTTATTGCCCAGTTGGTACTTTTCTTCCCTATCAGGTACGTGTCTCACTTTTCCAGACACATGCCATCCTCCTCTCACTTTTGTGACTTGTTCTGACCACCTGATTTTGGATGACTTCCCTGGTGTCTATTCATGCAATTCCCACTCAGCCTCACAAATGCACTTAGGTCCTCTCTTTGCCCAGAAGTTTCTCCCCACTATTGAAGTCCACAGTGATTCTCCATCTCTGACAGCCAACCCCCAAGGGTCTGTACCCAGAGACCACGACTTCTGAAACCAAAATCACAACTAGATTAAAATGGATTATGCTAGGATACCAGAAAATGCTGTATGCTAACTGAAAGTATAAACTATACATTCTGCTTATTCTCCAGTTATTTCCTGTCATAAGCATATTCTCCCCAACCAAAAAATAAGCTACTCAATGAAAGCTTTGTGTTCTGTGTTTTTGATATCCAGCAAGCTCCTTATTTGAGTCTAGGCATAAAGTAAATACTCCATGTGTTGCTTTGTGTAGAGTAGGCCACTCTGTAAATTGACTGATTAATATGAAAAAAAATCTATAATTATTTAACCTATTCCAAGTCTCAGCAGCCTTATCACAATAACAGATTTGCACCTAAGAACGTGAGAGGTCCCAGGCCTCTTCCTGATCCCAGGAGGGCTTCGGGCTGGGCTAGCACTTTAACAGGAATTCAGTGCTTCCCAGAGGGCAACATTCGAAGGACTACAAAAGCAAGGAGTGAAACAGCACTGGATTCCATGGAGACAGACCAGAGGGTGCCTGAGAATACGTTTCCCTATCACTACCCCACCTCATAGATACGTATGTGTGAGAGTCTGCAGAATCCTTTCTGATTTATGCACTGGCCTAATAATCCTGCCTGTTAGTGCGATAGTCACTTAATTGTACTCCATTTCCTGAGCACTCAATCAAAGAAAGATGTAAGGTGTTCTCACCATGTTTCTAGATAGCTCACAAATTAAAAACCTTAAAGTTTTCTGCAGTTCCCGAAGCAAAACCAGAAAAGCTGAAAGATGACTGGTATGATTAATACATTTCTCAGCACTAGGACATTGTTATTTTATTGCTGGTACCAGAGTGACATCATTTTTCATAAAGACACCATAATTGTCTTTGACTGTCATAAAAGGTAAAATTCATTCTCATGGAAATTGAAGAGAACATTGCAAAGCTTCAGTCAAAAGGGGACTAAATGATACAGATGATAAAATGTCCTGGCTTTAAATGTCTGCCTGTAAACCAGGAGTGAAACTACAGAGAATTAGGCTTGAGATGAAGATTGTAATAACCTGGAATTAGTTTAGGCATCCCTCTAATCTCATTTTTTCGTGGTGTAGATCTATTCATTGGGAAATATGTTTTCCTTCGTTGGCCAGTATTTCAGCTGTCTACTTCCCAAATGAAAATACTTAAAGCGGGAGGAGACAAAGATACCAACTGAAATATATCTTATTGGAGATGGCAGAAGCAACTCCTCACTAAATCACACAAAACTGAAGATACAAAGCAAACGATATGTAAAAGTCCTTTGCTCAAAATATTGAGGCTCTTGTCTACTAAGCTGTCAGAGATTCTTAAGGACAAATCCTAGAACCATCACACACAAATTTCTTTTCAACAGACTGAAATGAGGAAGCCTGGACAAATATTTAGGAATTCCTTGCTATTATGTTATATGTCAAAGTTCCTTCCTCCTCCACTCCCACCTCAATATGAGCAGAAGGAAATTCCTTCTGCTGCCAAGAGCCTTATAAAACCTTTACATTATTAATTTTTGCATGGATTCATTGTGTTTTGGAAGCCTCACAAGAAGCTGAGTGCAGTTTGAGGGCAATAAAACAGCAGGACAAATGGCAAACCTTTCAGCTTGGCACCATGGAATGGAGCATGCATCTGTGCATTCCTCTCTGGGGGGCTGGAAGGCTATAAACTTCTCAAATCTGGCCCTCGGTTTATGTTATTCATGCAAATGGTCTTTCAGTTACTGTATGGGAGAAAGCCCTTTAAAAGAAAGGCAACAGGGCTTGCCTGGTGGCGCAGTGGTTGAGAGTCCGCCTGCCAATGCGGGGGACATGGGTTCGTGCCCTGGTCCGGGAAGATTCCACATGCTGCGGAGCGGCTGGGCCCGTGGGCCATGGCCGCTGAGCCTGTGTGTCCGGAGCCTGTGCTCCGCAACGGGAGACCACAACAGTGAGAGGCCCGCGTACCGCAAAAAAAAAAAAAAAAAAAAAAAAAAAAAGAAAGGCAACATTATGGGCTGGTGATTCTCAATTTTCCTGTGCATAGATATCTCTTGCTAGTCTTGCTAAACGCATATTCTGATTCATTAGGTCTGTGTGTAGGGCCCGAGACTCTGAATTCCTAACAAGCTCCCAGATGATGCTAATGATGCAGGTTCATGGACCACACTTTGAAATGAAAGGGGTTAGCTCAACATAGGGTTAACTCACCCTATACCAGACTGGGCTTCCGGCAATTAGGTCAGTGCTTGCACTTGACTTAAAACAAATTTGAAATTAGTCCAGTTCATAACGTTTGTGAAGATATCCATGTCATTTCCATTTGGGGCCAGTACTTACTAGGCAATTAAAAAATTATCAATTAACCCAGGGAATGAGGTAGGTGTAAAAGGAAGAATTCTTTGATCTTTTACTTAGGCATTTTTCATTCTCACTTTGCAACTGTATATCTTGCTTCCTTGTTAAAAGTAGCTAATGCCGATTTTATCTTGCAGTTTTATTAAAAAACTCATCTTAGCCAAGTACAAATCAGTCTCAGAAATGTCACTGTAGCCCATGTGCATCAGGCACAAGGATTAGACAGAGCAAAGCTTTGCATGGCCTGTTTTATTTTGCTCACCCAAAAGGAGTCTCATGTTCAGTTCCAAGCCAGATGTCATTTGGGGTGATATTATATAGAAATTCCACTAATTAAACTCACTAAACTATGACCAGCTGGTATTAACCCTCTTGTTAGGTCACAAATTGCTTCCTTCTCTTGTATGAAAAGATATCTAAGAGCTCTTCTGTGTTTTGAATTAGTTACAAGCTCTCAGGAAAATGACCTCAGAAGGCATAAGCTTGGCACGCAGCAGTGATCAGAAAGGGATTTGTGTGTGCGTGTGTCTACTGTCCGTGGGTGAATGCGCATACCAGGCTACATGCGATAGGAAAAAAAACTGTAAAGCCTGAATTTCAGATGTTGGTGCAAAAATATCAGCATCATAACCTAAAGGGAGCATCTTCCCCGGGGTGGGGGGTGGGGCAGTAGTTTACCAAAAGATCTCGTAAGGTCCAGAAAAGGTCAGAAGAAATCCAAAATCCATTAAAAAATGGTATGGGAGACCATTTTGCCCCATATTCCAGGCAACACTTAAAAAGAGTAAATATTTACTAAGCACCTGTCATATACATACTAGTCATTCGGAAGTCATGAGCAAAGCCAAAAGCAGAGTAGGGTCGATGTATTCATTCAGCTAATATTTACTGATGCCTGCCTTCCACTAGGAATACAGCCATTGCTATCAAGGGACCTCTTGGGTAGAGAGTATTGTTTAAGACCTCAACAATGTCTTCTCCTGTCCTCTGAAATTAAAGCTCAGGGGAGGCACGTGTTCAAGACAGTGGCGTCACATGTTTGTATAAGGTTTGGGACACACTGTCGTGTGGTTGCACATGTCAAAAGAGGTTCGTGAGTGAAAGAGGACGTGAACTCCATAAAATGTGTAGAGTAGAAGTAAAGAAGTAACAAAAGTGTTAAGAAATATTTGCCCACTTGGGATAGTTTTATCTATTAAGAAAGACAAAAATCAAAATGCATACTACAAAACATATATGTCTAAATAAGTAACATAATATGTATGTATAAATAAACAACATACACATGTGAAGTATGTATTGATAAAACTAAGCACTGTTACATCAGAAAACAAGTATGCTCTCTCCTAAGACAAGCTGAAAGGATGAGCAAGTAAACTGATGGCAGGAAATATATCTTGTTCACTCTTCTAGCCCCAGCATCCAGCACAGGGTCTGGTTCACGATGAGTGCACAAGATCGTCTGAACGATTAACGTATAAATCTTCATTTATTCATTGAGTTCCAGGTCAGAGGTGAGATGCTCCATGAGTATTTCTGGAATCACTCCCCCAAGTCTCCCCAGCCTGTGCACTTCTAGCTTATCTGTCTGTTATTTTAGCTGCCACTGCTTTGTCTTCATCAATGGCAGTTTCAAATACTCTACAACCATGCTTGAAAGTCCTGAAAGCCAAGAATGATTTCTAAGGCTTCCTCAGAGACCCCTTCAACCACGAGAGCGAAATGCTGGTGGCGTGATTGCAGTGACCGAATAACCTGCTGTCTTTTAGTTTAAGATCATTTGATTCACTGTACAGGGAAATTGTCTTGAAAAATACAGAAGATGCAGAAAGAAAATAATTCTGGTCAATTGGGACAAAGTAATTTAAGGTTGGCAAAGGTTTAGACCATCATTCTCAAAGATGATTGATAGAATAGCTTCATCACCCTGTTGTGCATTTTTAGTACAACTACTACAAATTTAAATTCATATGCCTTTTAATATTTCCACTTCTAGGAATTTTTCTACAGTTATGCCTGTGTGTGCAGTGATCTATGGACAAAGATATCTATTGCAGCATTGCTTGTGGTAGCAAAATACTGAAAGTAAACTAAATGTGCATTAGTATAAGAATGATTCAATGAGGTCTGGTATATCCATCTAGTAAAAGACGATGCAATCAAGAAAAGGAAGAAAACGAGCTCCAAGACACACTGTTAAATGAAAAAACGTCAGAGTACAGAGCAGTAGGCATCATTGATGGTTTCAAAGGAATGTTTGCAATACATAACTAATATAGGTGCATAGAATCTTTTAAAAGACGTACAATAGGGCTGCCCTGGTGGCGCAGTGGTTGAGAGTCCGCCTGCCGATGCAGGGGACACGGGTTTGTGACCCGGTCCGGGAAGATCCCACATGCCGCGGAGCGGCTGGGCCCGTGAGCCATGGCCACTGAGCCTGCGCATCCGGAGCCTGTGCTCCGCAACTGGAGAGGCCACAGCAGTGAGAGGCCCGCGTACCAAGAAAAAAAAAAAAAAAGATGTACAATAAACTGGAAACAATAGTTGCCTCTTGTAAGGGGAACTTGGAGTAATAGAGACCCTTAAATTATCATGTAGACTTTTCTGTATCATTTGTATCGTTTTTACCATGTACCCACATTGGTTTTTAAGGTAAATTTTATGAACTACTGTTTAGGAAAACAGAACAGCTTAAGGGTGTTCCGATACTACAGTAGGTGCCAAATTGGGCTACAAACACTCCGGCAATACTCCAGTCACCGTTTCCTAGCATTCTGCCTCATGATGGCAGTCTAGTTCTTCCATTTTTTCTTTCTCCAGCAAAAATTTAATTTGGTTTCCTCTGAGTGTTCTCTGGCTTCACCTGCAACTTCGGAGTCCACAGTGAATTGAAGTATTAAGGAGCTCCTTCCCCAGAAAAAAAGACATTGGTTTTATTATATTTAATTCACCTGATCTTTTTCTTGTCTAACTTTCTTTCTCTTTTAAATTCTCACAACACAGTGTGTCCTCCCCCCACCACAGAATGCACAGTGGAGTTTTCCCCTTACCAGCTTGATAGGTGGTCAGCTTCCAGAATCTTGCCGTAGCTAAGGAATAACGTTTAGAAGCCCACCTTAGATGGTTTGTTTTCTTATTATTCTAAGTGATGTTTTTATTTTATTCCCTTCTAACCCGTTTCTCTGGTTCTATGTATTCTTCTTTACCCACTATGGTACTTTTTTCTCAATAAAATATTTTCTTCCTACAAAATACTGTGGGAAAATCTGTAGGGTCAACGTGGGCTTCTCTGGGTTAAGGAGAGATGGGGATGCTGACCCACCTGCGTGTCTTTTCTTCCCCTTGCCCATTTGTCCCTGACTATCCACTCTCCTCACCCCAAACCCTTCAGACAATTTTGAAGTGTCACCAAGGGTACCTAAGGTTGCCCAGTAGAGTTTGAAAACCTCTCTGTAGAACAAGGAAAGCCAGCAGTAAGGGAAACTTAAGCTCAAGTCAATATTGTCAGAAAGAAGGCAAAGTTACTCTGGTGTGGTTGGAGAAGGAGTAGCTCCAGGACCCAGGTCTTCTAGTCTGAGCTACAGAAAATGCCTAAAAACACTTTGTGCACCAGCCTTCCAGGACAACCACAACACAAACAGTTAAAGGCAGCTGAACAGATTTCTGCTTTCCAAAAACCTATATTTTTAAAGAGAAAATAAAAAGGATTTTAATTTTTTATGACTCCAAGAAAATACATTATCAACACTAAATTAGACCTATAAAACCTGTTTTTCTGATATATATTTTTTAAAACACATTTTAAAAAAATGATTTGCTGGAAAGCTCTGTTTTTTGTTTTTGTTTTTTCTAGAAAGCTCCGCTACTTTCAACCAACTCTCCCTCACTAGTCCGAGGCAGGGTTAAGACAGCCACGGGTCCTATTCCTTCAATGGACAGCCCCCTTCTGAGGCAACAGACTTAGCAGAAAGCACCAGGGCCTTGGAGCCTAGCTGGGCTCAGATCCCAGCTTGGCCATAAACGTGGGCAGGCTGTTTGGCCACCATGAGCCTCATACAGCAGAGCTAGTGCTTGTAAGCAGTGTGGTGTCGTAGTTAACAGCATAGAGTCTGAGCCACATGGTCCTAAATCCCAGTTTCAGCACCTTCTAGGTGTGTTATGTTGGGCAAGTCCTAACCACTCCATGCCTCAGTTTCCCCACCCGTAAAGTAGAGCAAATACTAGTACCTACCTCATAGGGTTGTTATAAAGATTCAATGAGTTATTTTTGTAAAGCACTTGAGAAGTACCGTGTAAGTATTTGTTAAATATCAATGCATAGTAACGTTATACAGTAATATTTGAGGTATACCAGAAAGGGAAGAGGAACCAATAAGTGCAGTGGATCAGGACTTGGTTTGACGTATATTAGACGTGGATGGTTTTCATCATAAGTCCTTCTATCCTCTATGATGTGATTTTTTATTATTGTTCATTTGCCTTCATTACTTTGATATTTTTTAAATACTTAAGAAAATAAAACTCACAGTATTAGATATGAAATATTGGTCAAGTTAATTTTAGTGAGTCTGTTTCTTCTCATAAAATTAGGACAATAAGCCCATTCAGTGTTTGTTCCCTTCCTATCTACTTTGGGAAGGAAACACTGTTTTTGAGGTAAATAGGACAACTAGCTTTGTGATCTTGGAAAGGCCTGCCATCTTCCTCACCCTGTTTTCATCACGATTGCGCTAGAAGATCTCAGAAGTTCTTTTCAGCTGTGAAGCCAAGGCATGATATTTTGTTACCTTTTTTAGCTTTGAAAAATACAAATGTATTATTTTACAGTTCTGTAGATTAGAAGCCCAACACTGGTCTCACTGGGCTAAAATCAAGGTGATGACAGATCTGCATTCCTTCTTGGAGGCTCTAGGGGGGAAGTTGTCACTTGCCTTTTCCAGCTTCTAGAGGCTGCTCTCATTCCTTGCTTCTGATCCTCCTACATCTTCAAAACCAGTATTATCTGGTCAAGCCCTTCTCACAGCATAACACTCTGACCTCCTTTTCTACCGTTTTTTTTTTCTTTAAGTCCCTCCCACTTTATTTCTTTTAATTGAGGTTAAATTCATGTCATGTAAAATTAACCATTTGGGTTTTTTTTAATCGAAGTGTAGTTGATTTACAGTGTTTCATGTGTACAGCAGAGTAATTTAGATATAGATATATTCTTTTTCAGATTCTTTTCCATTATAGGTTATTATAAGATATTAAATATAGTTACCTGTGCTATACAATAGGTCCTTGTTGTTTATCTATTTTATATATAGTAGTGTGTATGTGTTAACCCCAAATTCCTAATTTATCCTCCCCTCCCCAGGGTATTTTTTTTTAATTTTATTGAAGTACAGTTGATTTACAATGTTGTGTTAATTTCTTCTGTACAGCAGCAAAGTGACTCCGTTATACATATATACATATATATTCTTTTTTAGATTCTTTTCCGTTATGATTTGTCATAGGATATTTAATATAGTTCCCTGTGCTACACAGTAGGACCTTGTTGTTTATCCATCCTATATATAATAGTTTACCTCTGCTAATCCCAAACTCCCAGTCCTTCCCTTGCCTACCCCCCCCATCTTGGCAACCACTAAAATTAACCATTTTAATGTAAATAATTCAGTGGCATTTCATGCATTCACAGTGTTTTGCAATCATCACTTGTATCTAGTTCCAAAACATTTCATCCCCAAAAAGGAAATCCCATGCTTATTGAGCGGTTGTTCCCCATTTTCTGCTCTCTCTACCCTTTGCAACCATCAGTCTGGTTTCTCTCTCTGTGGATTTACCTATACTGATACTTCATATAAGTGGAATCATATAATATTTGACCTTTTGTGTCTGGCTTCTTTCACTTAATATTTTTGAGCTTCATCGTGTATTACCATGGGCAAGCATTAATTCCTTTTCATGGTTGAATAATATTTCATTGCATGAATATACTACAGTTTGTTTACCCATTTTTCAATTGATGGACATTTGGACCGTTCCCACCTTTTAGCTATTGTGAATAACGCTGCTATGAAAATACTTGTGCGTGTGTTTGAGTACCTGTCTTCAATTCTTTCGGATAGCTACCAAGGAGTAGAATTGTTGGGTCACATGGTAATTATATGTTTAACTTCTTAAAGAACCACCAAACTGTTTTGCACAACAGCTGAACCAAGTTACCCTTACTGTAATACATCTCCAGAGAACTACACTCCCTCCCTTTCATGGGACCCCCTTCAGCTAACACCTCCCAGGATTGCAGGGGTTCCTCTGACATTTACTAAAGCAGGAAGCCACCTAAAAAACGTTCTGCATGTTAAAAACTGCCAGAAACTCCCAGGAGACTGGCAAGGCTTTCTAAAGAGCTGTAGGCCTTTGGAAACTTTGATGAAGCTGCCTTATCCTGTCACAGACACAGGCTCACAATATGGTAGATGTTTTGTAAATGTGAGAAGTAGCGTAAGGTCAAATGAGCCAGCTGGCTTTTAGAAGTTGAAAAGAAAAGCAGGTGCAATTCCACTGTCTTCATAAAGTATTTCTTTATATCGAACCTTTTATTCATTTGAGAAAAGCATGTTAACTGCCTGCTGTGTGCCTAGCATCATGCCCTGATTAAATAACATGATCCCTGTTATCAGAGAGCCCGTGAGCTGGCTAGGAAAACCGATGGTAAACAAATAATCGCATTAGAGCCTGACAAGTGCTAATAACAGGGTTGGACAGAGTGTTGTAGGGGTGCAGGAGGTGGAAGCGTTAATCATACCTAAGAAGCTGAAAAAGGCTTGACAGGAAAAATTTTCAGCTCAGCCATCAAGCATGAGTAGGAAGGTGGTCCTCAGAGACGGGCTGAGGCCTAGGCCGCTATGATCAAAGGCTAGCGAGTACACAACTGCAGGACACAGTTAAGGGAGTCTTTAAACAATCAAGTATATCTAAAAACAATAGGGCGTGTGAAGGTGGGTATGAGAGGGTGAAATTGGAAAGTAAATTTGTCTTATTCCCAGCCAAAATGAAGTGACCCTGCCGGCATGAGACTGACCCCTTAGAAGGCAGCCCACTGCTGACAATGAGGGTCCTCTGGGGTATCACTTACCCACACTGGCTAAGCGTTGGCATCAAGCACATGCAGTGAGGTGTGCCTTACTTCTAGGGGTCCCATTCAGAAGATTTCAAGACCTCAGAAGGGCATTTCTCTGAATTTCTAAATGTGTTTGTCAAGATCCTAGAAAGCTCTGTTGTATAGTATATAAGCATATAAGCTTTGCAATAAAATAGCCTTGGGTGACTGTTTTTTCCCTCTAAGCATCAGTTTTCTTACCTATAAAATGGGCCTCATGAAAATATCTGCCCTGTGAAGTTTTGAGAGGATTAAATGACCAAAATGTGCATACGGTTCTTAATATAGCACTAAGCACACAGTAAGCGCTTATAAATGTGACTTAAGATTATTCTTAACGAGAAGCTCTAGGGATTCAAACTGACTTGGTATCTAGGGAAAACTGTATACTTACACTTCCTCTTATGAAACATTTGGGTCAAGGGGTCAGTTAAAGCGACAAAATCTTTATCACCAAAATCCTGAAAAGATCTGGACCTTTTTGTTAGTTGGCTTGGAAAGGAAAAAAGTGTATGCTTTCTGGTTCTTGGTCGCACCCTAAACAGATTGCTTCTCTTGGGCATTTCCCAAGAAGTGATCTCAGCAGACACAGCACACACCTCTGTGATGATATTTCCCTATACTTCTTGAACATGTCGCTGGAAAAAAAGGTCAAGAGTGACTAAGGGAGAGAACTCAAGATTTTAATAACTAACAGTAGTCTCCTACTGGCTGACAGAAGTTCAGGTATATTACATGAGCGCCTGCTATTCAAAACCTTGCAACTTCTCCAAGTTTTACATTCCGGACTGTCTAAATAACTCAGCAAAAGCTGAACCTACCTTGACGATGCTCTATCCTGAGGTGAAATTACGTTTAGAGAAATGGAGATTATTCTGACACAGCTTAAAGACTTTTCTTCGAAATCGGTCACATTTAACAACTGTGTCCGGGCAAATGTTTACACTTTTCAGCATGACAAAGAGGAAGACAGACCAAAGTGATCAAGTTCAGACATTGAGCATGCCTTGGCTTCACTCAAAAAAGAACTGATAAGAACATTGGAAATATTATGAAATTTACATAAAGAGAACTATGGGAGGCAACATAAACAGATCAGGGAAACCATACCTGGGAATTCGGAAACGTGCCTGGTCAAGAATTCACAGTAAGTTTGAGAGAGCAGAAAACACTGTATTTTTACATGCAGAGCATCTTTTCCTAAGGAAAGGTTTTTCTTTTCTTTTTTTTTTTTTTGGTCTTTGTTTTGTTTTTAACAAAAGCAAGAAAGGCCCACCATGATGGCAATGTATGACTGATCTGCTTAAAATCTGACAGTTTATATAGTCATTAGCAATTATTTGCCATATAACTACATTTCCTCTGATAAACCAGTGAGTGACTCAGGATCACTTCTTCATGTGCTCCATTGCTGTTTCTAGGCTATTCTTAACTCTGTAATCTGTAGGGAACTTCCTGTGCTCTGAAAATGTCTGAGGTCTGCCCTTATTAGAAGCTGCATTTTCATCAAACTTTAAAAAATGAGGCACATGGACTTCAGGTTAGAAATCAAACAAACGTGGCAACCTTCTGGAACTTCCCTACTTTAAATCTTGCCATTGTATTTGGAAAATCATCGCCTTCGTCTTGTTTAATGATTGGTTTCCAAATGACTGCTCAAAGAGTGATTTTTTTCCTTCAACATCAAATACTCTCGACGTTGGACTGGGTCATTTTGAATCTGTTCGCGGTGTTAGTTGACTCCAAACAAACAAACAAACAACTTTGTACAGAAGAAAAACCGTGTCCTAAAGTTGGTTTTCCGTTCCATTCCAATAATTTACTTCTTTATAATTATAGTTCCATTACATTGGCTCTTTGTCTTTATGCGAGAGACACTGAACTTCATTAGCTATCGCAGTGAGTAAGGAAAATGTAGAACTACTGATCCACCAGCAAAGCATCGGAGTGCTGCGTGGGGTGTTATGACTGTGGGTTGATGAATTTTAAAACTTTCACTTTGGTTTTCAAAGCAAGTCAAAAATTGTTAAACGCGATAGTTTCTGTGGTTGTCTTTTTTTTTTTTTTTGAGCTTTGCTCTGATGTCCTAACCTTGAATATTTATCTCCGACACTAAATTTCTGATCATACTCTAATTCTCTTTTTAAAAAACTAAAATAGTCTATGCGCTAGACGCACTGAAATCTCACAACTGAAAGGCGAATAGATTACCAGAATACAGTGTTAAACTTCCTATGACAATTGCAAGGGCCTGAGTATCAAAAATCAGTAATATGTCCACCTTTTAGCTGATAGAAACATTCATGTCTTACCTATAATTCTTATCTATCTTATAAAGGTTCACATCTTATAATTAAGGTAATTAAATCATTGGATGTTGCTACCTGTAAATAAATGGAGAAAACAGTGAGTAATTCTGGCAGAGCCAATGCAATTTACCTTAGAAAAATGGATAAGCTCGACACCATGGGCAAAGGACATCCACCCCATTTTAAAATGTTGGAAATAGCAGTTTTGCCCTTACTTGGCCTTGCTATCTGGTATTCCTTGAAATGAATGTGTTTTTTCCATCAACGTTGATTTCTTTTCCAGTAGGTTATAGGGGATAAAATAAAACAATACTGACATTATTTGCTCAAGAGGAAGTAACGTGGCAAATGAAAACTAGTTCTGAGCTTTTTTCCTTCTACTAAGTTGGCACTATGTCAGCTTGTCCTTAACAATGTCCTCTACTATTACCTTAGACAAAGTTACCAGTAACTTATAACCTTTATCTATTAATTATATTTGTTCTTTATTATTTATAAACACATATATCATATGCATTTTTCTATATAGATGTCTATATAAAGACATGTCTATCATGTATAATTCTTTCACCTGTTGATTTAAGCTAAGAGAAAAGGATTCAGATGCTCAAAGACTTGAGGTTTTTATAGGTTCGGTGTTGGAAGATTGTCATTTTTCTACTTCAACAAAAAGAACATCTCTCTCTTTAATAGTCTTCCTAATCTAGTACTACATACAGGAAAAACAAACGGAATGTGTTAGGAAGATGCAGAGATCCATACGTGTCAGAAAACCCCAGGAAAGCATTAAAACTGGCTCAAGTTTTTTGTTTGTTTAAGTTTTATCAAGGTATAATTGATATACAAAAAGTATTCTATGCATGTAATGTATGTATCTTGATGAGTTTGGACATATGCATATACCTGTGATACCTAATTCCAAGGTTTCCAGTACTATACAGCAACCCTTTGGGATCTAAAGACTGTCCCCCAAAACTGGGAACAGTAATGCTGTGTTTGTACTTCTTACGCTTCTTTTTGAAAGCATTTCATAAAATCTTTGTTGTATTCATATTTTAGGGCAGCAGTTTAAGTGGTTCCTTACACAAAAGATTTGAACTTTTAAGGGTTTTTTAAAAAATCACTATCTAAATCTCTCACTATCTATTTTTCCATGACTACTAATAGCCTAACTGGTATCGGTGATGTCGATATGAGGGCAGACAAAAAACCTTGCCCTCCAGAAGACCATGATATCATCTGAAATTATTCATCTGCTCTTCCTCCACTTTTTGTTCCCCTCCAACATTAACAAATTAAACAATAGCCCCCTAACAGGCGGCATCCTTCAAGATCAAAATTTATTTTCAAGCAAGTTAAATTCCTTGGGAAAAAGAAAAAAAAAACAGTTTGCCAGACACCGTTATGAATGCTTTGCAGACATCTTATTTAAGCAAAAATAATCCTATGAAGTATTTTATATATGAAGAAACTTAGGCTCAAAGAACTTGAGTGACATACCCAAGTTCACACACGGTAAATGATAGAATTAGGATATAACCCCAGTTCCATGTAACGTCAAAGACCCTACTACTCTCTCCTATAACTTGCACCTTCTCCAAGGACAGTGGCAGGAAGCAGGGTGGCATGTGAACATTAGAATGGAAGGAAAATCTATTCAGAAGTGAAGAAATGAGAATTCATTATCTTGTTCTTCAAATAGAAATGATCAGTAGGAATCCCAGTGAGACCGAAGAGTATAGGTTAGCGTGCCCCAGGACCCAGGTTTCACTGGTCTCCTCTAAAGCAGTCATTAATTTCTTCACTCAACACTAGTTTATTGGGTGCCTAATAAAAGCCTAACACTGTGCAGGTCACCAATGTAGCACAGTGAACCACAGTCTCTGTTCAGAATACCCAAACAATTAACAGGTAGACAAACAAAACCATAAACAAAATAATTGGGTTATCTGGGTTTCTCTATGAAGTTGACTTTTGGTTTGAGATCCTAAGACAGGGAAGGAACAGCTGTAAGTAGAATTTCCTGGGCAGAAAGAAGAGCAGATGCAAAGGCCCTGGGGCAGGAAAGAGCTTGACTTAGAAGAAACTGAAAAGCAGGCTACTGATGTAGCCTTGTGAGCACCAGGGTGGCTGATACGAGATGGTGCTGGAGTGAAAGATGGCTGCTGACTAGGCAGGGCCTTCAGGCTAAGATGAGGGTGTCGTTCCTCTCCGTATATTCTACTTTCTTCCTTTTGTCAACAGCCAAGCACAAAGCTCTTTATTTTGTACAATGCCCCCAGTCAGGAAGCACAGTGTACTCTCATTCTTAATACCTCCTGTAGGACCAAGCCCTCAGTAACCACTATGGATGCTACTCAGTGATAATGCCTCACATTTTGTGGGATTTGTAAATTACAGTGAACTTCCTGGCATCCTTTTTCCTTCCTCGTGACAACCAGAATATTAGTGTAGTGTAGTAGCCATGTGCCTGGCTGTCACACCTGGGCACAAAGCAAAGTTCTGCTACTCCATAGCTGTGTGACTTCAGACAGGTCACCTCACCTTTCTAGATCCCAGGTTCCTCATTTCAAAAAGGAAACAACCGTCTTGCGGCATTCATCCTGTGAGGAATAAGCAAGATAAAGTATCAAGATTGCATAGCATAGGGCCTGGCAGGTAGTCAGTGCACAATACTTGTACATGTTTCCACTCCATCCCACCCCATCTGCAGACAGGGACTTGTCTAAGCTTGCCCATTTAGGAGATGCTAGAACCAGAACTTTGGCTACTTCATCTAAGTGCTTTTTTCCCTCTACTGCCGTGAATCACTGCAAAGTGAAAGGAGGTTAATAAACCTTTTTCCACCCTATGGGAGAGGGTATCATGTACAGCGAGAGGAAGGTCAATTTCTGGAAGCATGGGATTAGTTTGAGCATTGATCTAAAAACGCTTACACAAGAATTTCTTAAGGGCATACTTCTATTAAACATGTCTCTGCTATTTCTGCTAAGCAAAAGAAGAAGGAAAAAAAAATCCTGCCCTATGCTTCCTTAAAAGGAAAAAACAAATGGAAGTTTGATGAAATCATGTGGGTGCCCTTGACTTATCTTTATCCATCACCGTAAAATGTGCCCACGTGGAAGATAAATAGTGTTATTACATCCAGTGCTCAGTACTGAGTTCCAGAAATGCTGACAAGACACTAATCCCAACAAAATGTATGGAAGTTAATTATAACTGAAGCACACAAAAGTCAGCCAGAAGATTGCAGTCACCAAGATTCACTGAATGAACACTTTGTTCTTTGCTGTGAAGGAGATACGCACATCTCTCTCCTCATTCCCTTTCTGCATCTCCCTTCTGCCTTGCCTACATAACTGCTAAAGTGCAACTCCATGCTGGGAACAAATGTGCTGTAAGCCTGAGAAGGAAAGGAAACGTTCTCAGTGGCTCGTGCCCAGGGGACATTTGGAAAGCCCAGGGACTGCAGAGAGCCTGGTGCTATCTCTGTAACCTTAAGCTTGAGGCCATTCACTGACACTTTTCTTCTCCCAAGAAGGGTATCCATCAGGCATTCAGCATAGTAGCATCTTTCCCTGAAATATGATTGGCTATAAGGCCACCAGAAGTTCAGGTTTGCTATTAAAGCCTTATTAGGAAAGCTAATCAGATTTCAAAGGCTGTGGTTCTTGTGAAAAGGCAACTAAATTTTCTGCCATAGAGAGAGAGGGTCAATCAGCCCTGCATCAAAGAAAAATATGGGCCAAGAAAATGTGAATGGAACTGGAAGTAGGTATTTGAGTTTCTGCTGCTTATTCCCTTTGACCCTCTGGAGGGAGAATAGTGATGCCATTGTCCCTAACTCACTATCAATTCATTCATTCATTCACTCAAAGTACATTTTTTGTTTTTGTTTTTGTTTCTTGCGGTACGCGGGCCTCTCACTGTTGTGGCCTACTCCCGTTGCGGAGCACAGGCTCCGGACGCGCAGGCTCAGTGGCCATGGCTCACGGGCCCAGCCGCTCCGCGGCATGTGGGACCTTCCCGGACTGGGGCACGAAACCGTGTCCCCTGCATCGGCAGGCGGACTCTCAACCGCTGCGCCACCAGGGAAGCCCTCAAAGTACATTTTATTACATGCCTAACCGTACAAGCGTATCACAAAGAACATTAGTCATTCAAGAAATTCATTGAGAAATCTATTATTGTCATTTAAAAAATAAATTTGGCAATGCTGACTAGTCTCCTTCAGAACCCTACTGGCGCAGTGGTTGAGAATCCACCTGCCAATGCAGGGGATGCGGGTTCGAGCCCTGGTCCGGGAACATCCCACATGCCGCGGAGCAACTAAGCCCATGCGCCACAACCACTGAGTCTGTGCTCTAGAGCCCGTGAGCCACAACTATTGAGCCCACATGCCACAACTACTGAAGCCCACGTGCCTAGAGCCTGTGCTCCGCAACAAGAGAAGCCACTGCAATGAGAAGCCTGTGCACCACAACGAAGACCCAATGCAGCCAAAAATTAAAAATAAATAAGGAAATTAAAAAAAAAAAAAAACCTCATCTTTTCTGCATTCCCTCCCCAAGCAAGAATCTTCTTAGCAAAGTTTTCCCTAGCCTGGGAAGCCAATCAAATTTTAACTTCTCTCTGTGGTTCAGTAACTGTCATATCATGTCTCTTTATTTTCTTCACAGATATTTCTGGAATTTTCATATTTTTTGGTTCCTTACTTATCCTCTGCCTCCCTGAATTAGAATGTCAATTCCACAAGACAAGACCCCTTTCCAATCTTCTTCACTATGGTTCCAGGTCAGGTTGGCCATCTGGTAATGCCTTTTGCCTTGCTTGCATTAGGTCCTAAAACTATGCCAGAACAGAGTAAGTGTTGAGTAAATATTTTGATTGAATGAAAGAACTATAAACGTGGTAAATACAGAAATGAGATGCTGTTGAAGAGACTGAGATAAAAGTTAAGGGCAGGCATGAGGAAACCTTGCTTTCCAGTTATTACTTGGCAGCTTCAGAAACTGAAGCAAAGAGCTTGCAAGCAACTTGATATTAGAACACAAGACAAAGTTTACCCAAACCATTGATCCTTATGACTATGTCCTTTAATAATAATAATAATAAAAGCAACAACAACATTAGTACTCTGGTACATTTATTTTCTGCCAGACACAGTTCTAAGTGCTTTTCCTATGTTAAATAATTTAGTCCCTAAACTATCCTGTAAGAGAGACACTATTATTACCTTCTTTTCACAGATGAAGTAACAGAGGCATAGAAAATGAAGTGATATTGTACAGCACAGGGCAATATAGCCATTAATTTGTAATAATGTTAAATGGAGTATAATCTATAAAACTACTGAATCACTATGTTGTACACCTGAAACTAACATAATACTGTAAATCAACTATACTTCAACAAGAAAATAAATAATAAATTGAAAAATAATTTTTAAAAGAGAAAGAAAGTAAAGTGACTTACCAAAGGTCACACAGCTTACATGTGTCAGAGGCAAGGTATAAACCCAGGCACTCTGATTCTCTTAACCATCTGGCTATACATTAAACCTCACTGTGTTTCCCTGAGTTTATTGGCTTTATCCTATTGTGACCGTGCTAAAAGAGTATTGCATAGCATGGATTAGAAACATAGATGTTTTACAAATCTATTGAAAAAGTGGATGGGACTGTTATTGTAACAACAGTAAAACAGTAAAACTTCAGAATAAATGGAGAAAGAAGAAAAACTGTTTTTCATACTGTCTTAAGCAGCCACCCTCATGACAGGGAGAAAATGAGGCAAATTTTTTCTGTTTAGCCTTAAGTGTATTTATACACTTTAATCTCTTGCCTTGTATGCTCATCAGAGCAATTTGTCAGTTGGTTGTAAGCTTTCTACATAAATATATGTGAAACTTGTGGTGTCTACAGATATCCCCTATTAAAATGATGAATATATCTGTTTTAAGTCTACCGAAAGTAGAAATTAAACTAGAGCTGCTGAGGCACATTTCAACAGGAGAGAGGAGAGATTTATGCATTTGCAGGTATTCACCCTCGACGTTCAGTTGAGAGCCCCTTTGCTCCCTATCCCTTTCCTCCCCGACTCAGTTCAGATAACCTGATTGCCCTCTTCCTGTAGATCCCAGCCCACCCACAGACTCATATCAACAGATGAATGGATAAAGAAGAGGTGGCACATATATACAATGGAATATTACTCAGCTGTAAAAAGACACGAAATTGAGTTATTTGTAGTGAGGTGGATGGACCTAGAGTCTGTCATACCGAGTGAAGTAAGTCAGAAAGAGAAAAGCAAATACCATATGCTAACATATAAATATGGAATCTAAAAAAAAAAATGGTTCTGAAGAACCTAGGGGCAGGACAGAAATAAAGACGCAGATGTTGAGAATGGACTTGAGGACATGGGGAGGGGGAAGGGTAAGCTGGGACGAAGTGAGAGAGTGGCATGGACATATATACGCTACCAAATGTAAAATAGATAGCTAGTGGGAAGCAGCCGCATAGCACAGGGAGATCAGCTCCGTGCTCTGTGACCACCTAGAGGGGTGGGATAGGGAGGGTGGGAGGGAGACTCAAGAGGGAGGAGATATGGGGATATATGTTTATGTATAGCTGATTCACTTGTTATAAAGCAGAAACTAACACACCATTGTAGAGCAATTATACTCCAGTCAAGATGTTAAAAAAAACAAAAAGCCTTCAGTTAAATATCAACTTCCACTCGCCGTTGATGCCCATCCATTCAATGAGTACATACCTAGCATGTGCTGTGCACGAGACTAGATTTGTTGCCTGGATCCTGAACCCCAAACTATTTTCCTTGGCACCTATTCCTTTTTTTCTTCAGTATCCCAGCTTGGATTTCCGGTTTCTTCTCCCTGGTCTGGACGGACAGCCTTGGGGGACTTGTCCAGGGTTACTTTACCTGATTTAAGATGGTCTCTGCTCCCAGTATTATCCCCCTTCTCTGCCTAACGTCTACTCCCTTCTTTACCGAGTGCGTTCCATTACCCCTCCTTCCTCTTCACCAAAATCGTTACACACCCATCCCTTGGGCCCAAAGTTGACTTACTAAACAATAAATATTTCTGCGTACTGGTCTGAATATTCTATCAATGACCCCACAGCTATTCCAAATGTACCCATTTCTAGAGCACCAGTGAAATAAAACATAATACCAGTTAGGACCATTTGAGGAGAAGAATGAGGCTTAGAATCATCCATGATATTGAATATTTCCTGCTTGATGCAAATTATTCTACTTTAGGCATGCGTCCCAAAGTATATCCCAAGAAACTGATCCTAAGAGAGGTACCACGTGAAAAAAAAAGTTCTGTGCGGGAAATCCTGTGTTCTACATTCCCTTCTTGTGTCACAAACTGGTTTGACACAGGAAACCCATTTTTTTCAATAACATCCATAATGTCCCCATTGAATCCACTTTAGGAAATGCAGCTTTCCTAAAAGGAGACAAAGATGAACCAGAAATATTTTCCACCTTCAAAGGAACTTTTCCTTGGAATGGTGCAGAGAGAAAGATGCCCAGCACAAAGCAGAAGTAAACAAAGCACACGTGTGTGTTTGTGTTTATGAGTAGAAGGTAAAAAATGAGTATGAGCTGATTGCTTAGTTTCATGGTGAGGTGATTGGCCTTTCATTGGAATAATGATGTAATATGTCCTGAATCCATATCCAGCCTAGGACATATAAAGAAAGTCAGATGCAGCGCAATTTTTTACAAGTTTTATGTGTGAGAGAGAGATCCTTACTTCTCTATGCTGCTCGCAGCTCCCCTAAGCTCCCCTCGCTAACTTCTGACCCCTTTAATTGTTCCCAGGAATTTGTAGCTTCATCCAGTATCTGTATGGTTGTGTGATACTGAATATCTATTTTGCATCCCATCCTCTCACAGACATGTGTTTTACTCTAAGTCTGAAAGGGCCTAAAAGACCATCCCATACTCATATTTTATAGGCTCATCGTATTTACGTGACGTGGTCATGTTTAAACAGCTAAATCATGGCAGGTGAGGGAGTAGGGTGAAGGCCTAGGAACTCCCAGCCACAGAGCTGGGCAAACATTGTCCTTCCTTGGCTGGCCCAGTGAGGATGTCCTCAAAGCTGATAGGCTGATTCTGTTCAAAGACTTCATTTGTCACACCCTCATTACTCTCACCCACACTCTGGGAGCTAAGAAGTACTGGCCAGGAGCAAAAGGTCAATAGGATCACACACATTCACTTCCAGAAAGAACCCCACCAAGTTATCAATGTAGATATCAATTTATTCTAGCGGTCTGACCACCTCTTCAGAATCATTCCTGGCCCCTGCATGTTCAGCTCTCACAAGCTCACGTACCATAGCAGTGCTTGAGTTCACCAGGAGGCAAATGAAAACGTATTGCTCGTCTGTACCATCCTTTTTTCCAAAATATTCTAAGCTAGAGATTCTGTAGCTATGAAGGCCCAAGGGTTTCATTAACTTAGTTGCTAACAATTTATGCTTCAGTCTACTGTCATCGAAAAATGGTGGATAATGATGAGCTAATTCTCGCGTGAACTACAGGGAGGATTTGTTCTTTTTACACATCGATATAAAACTAAAATCTTTTTAAAATGAAACTAGATTAGGAAAGAAAAATTTTAAAAAGATTCAGGTTGGTTTGAAAGACAGCACTTCTCGTCTCCTCACCTCTATCCCTCCTAAGACAATTCTTATGTCTTTTTAATCTCCCCTAAGAAGGATTTCCAGTTTTACCAAAAAGTCTGGCTCCAACTCTAGGTATATTTATGGCTGTAATTTTCAAGCTGTAAAGTGCTATATAATACGCCTACCACATTATGGGCAACAGGTAAATATTTATGTAATGGAAAAAATGGGTGAATAGTATTATTATTTTCCTTCTTGTGTATTTTCTTCTTTTATCCTACCTAGAACAAGACTAGGGGCTGTTCAAAAAGGGATACCTAAGTGATTTGGTCATATTTCCTACTTAATACCTCTGCTGCTCAGTCCTTATGTCCCAGTTTTTGTTACTAAATACTTTGTGCTTTGCAAAAACTATTTCAGGTGTGGAAATGAGAAGGCATGCAGTGGAGACACTGCTTACTGAGTTCCTACAAAGTGCAAAGTACATTTTTTGGCACTGGAGAGTCAAACGGTTACATGAAATCTGTGATTTCTGCCATCAAAGGTTTACAGTCTATTTCAGGATCTTGTGTATATGTATGTACACATAAGCATATATATGTATATAATTTGGGATTATATATTATATTTAATTATATAATTATGATTATATAATTGGGACATATGTGTGTGTGTATACATGATGATAATTGGGAAAACTAAGTTTGGAATTAGAAAATTAGACTGGGAAGATTAACTAGTAAAATATTACAATAGGCTATCATTTAAAAAATAATATTTTCTGTTAATATTAAAACTAAGAAATGAAGGAACTTATAGGAAAGGAACTCTATGTGTTTTCTGACTGCCTTTAATTTTATGTATTTTTTTCTTTGCTATATACCCTTCAGATTTTTAAAAATAAAAATGTAAGAAGCATATGCTAAATATAAAATGAGTGATATGTGTACAGGCAACTAGTACAAAAGTTCAGAAGAGAAAGCAGCCTGGGAATTATTCTGGATTCTCTCCAAAGTAAGCTAAGTACATACAATTTCTGTATGTTTTCCAGAGAATGAAGCTGCTTACTCCATACTTAGACACTGTGGAACCAGAAAACCTTCTGATTTATTGAAATCTACATTGTACATAATCTTTTGAAATTATTCAATCTTAATGCTTCCATAAATATACATAAGCTAGAAGCTTTAAATATATTTACAAATCGTATCCTGTTTATGTTTTATTGAATATTCAAAAATCATTTGCCATTAGATGATTATTAATATGCAACAAAATGCCATAAAGCTTCTTTAAGAAGCTCTAGAGGATTGGGTATTTTATTTCTCCCAAAGAACTCCAATATCAACCTCATCCCTAGTTTTTTCCCCTTCAATAAAATTGCATGCTGTTTTTTGCCAGTGCCCAAGGACAGTGCAGAGTTATCCACAGTCCATCCCAAAGCTACCCAGAGTCCGCCTCAGACTCTGAATCAACAAGTCTGAAGCCCTGAGGCTGGCAAGGAGTGACTTCTGCTGTCAGCTCTTCAGGCTTTTTCTCTGTCCCAGGCTTGGAATGTAGAGAGCAGGGTGGAAGTGTTTAATCTGGAAGCTATCTACTTCTTAGGAAGTTTACCTCGGGGGTCTCAGAAATATTGAGCTGCTTGGCACTTGAAGGAACTTCCCAATAAGGGGGCAGACTAAAAAGATGAGTTTCATTCAAGCAAGGAGGACAGAATCTGAAACATGAGACACTGGTCCAGACTCTTGATCCCAAGTGACAGAAACCCAATTAAAACTCGTTTAATCACAGAAGGAAATAAAACAGCAAGCCTTCATAAAACTTTAATTTCCTTTTAATCTTGCAGAAAAAATTATTTAATTATTTGTATAAAAAATAAGAACATTGCAAGTAAGAAAAAAAAAAGAAACTTGTTGAATCAGAAAGAGAACTGGTTCATGTCACTGAAAAGACCAGGAGAGAATCTGGCTTCAGGGTCTCCAGATCATCAAAACTTTTGACTCGCACTCTCTCTGGCTCTTTCTTGCTCCTGTTCTCATAGCTATTTCTCTGTATGAATTACCCACGTTCTCTTAGACCGTAGCCTGAGGATGGAGTAGACAAAGAGTTGAGTATACGAGAGTGGAGTTTGAAGAAACCGTGGCACAACCAGCTATAAGAAGTCAGTCAGTGATCAGATATATGAGTACAGAGCTCAAGACAAAGAGCTCAATTAATAATTTTCATAGAGCTCCATGAACTAATGATAGCAACATTTATGAGCATCACCTGTATGCCAGGCAGTTTACTAAGCAATAAACCTCATTGAACCTTCAAAATTCTGTGAGAGAGTCTCAGAGGTCTAAATGACTTGCCCAAATTCACATAACTGCTAAACCATGGCGCTGCCATATTTGAAAACCCAGGTCAGTACATATGACTCCTGTCCGGGACACTCTGGACATTAACCAAAGTGTTGGCTGCTGGGGGGACTCATAACTGTCCTCTCCCAAAATCTCCCTTCAGAAAGGGAGCTCCCTCAAGAAAGGGAGGTGCTTCACACAAGGTTGTGCCCCCTTGATAAAAGGTACCAAGACCCGATCACCTTGCCTCAATTTGGGAGACTGCAAAGAACTTCCCATGGGATCGTTAGATGCCTCTGTCACAACTGCGTCACAGTTAAACTTTAGCTTCTGCCCAATTTTACTTCCCCCACTTCCTTACATGTGTCGTTCCCAAGTGTACCCATGGCAAAACTCACACGCACAAAACTCCATTTCAGGTTCTGTTTCAAGCAAGCTCAAAGCCTGAGCTGTTTGCCTTTATCATAAGCTACCTCCTCAAATCAAGTCTGTTGGCATTGCCTGCTTAACTCCAAAGAGATATTGTGAAATGAATCATGAAGTTTTGAAAATGAGCAATTTCCAAACAGGGGACAAAAAATATTTCCATGACATACTCAAAAAGGTAGCATAATTTTATGTGAATTGTGGACCTAGTCAACAATTTTTCATGTTCTCTACTACCATATTTTATGTTCTCTATTACAAAGCTGAGCAGAAGGCCTTCTTCATATTGGTTTACTCTTTCCTGTCTTCCTGGCAAATTAAACTGTTTGATGAACGGCCTGCATTTAGCGTGGAGCTTGCTTGCACGTCAGACACGGTTTAGATACAAATTGTTTCCTTGAAGAGTAACCATGGAGTCCTTCACTCCTAGGTCACTGGGAATGTGTTAATATTCATTGAGTCCTGTGGTGCGTCAAATAGACACAGAGTTACCAATCCTCAACTTCAATCTGAGTTACAACAGAAACCACAGTAAGAAAGACAAGAAACAAAGACCACTTTGTCCATCCTTGAAGGATGCCTTAACTTCATCTGGTCCTTCTAGAAAATGGTAATATTTTCTCCTTCTCTCTCAGTGTTTTTCAGTAGGAAAGACTGTCACCCATGTTACAGTTTCTGGAATTCCAGAGAGGCCCCCGTGCTCTCCCAAGTACATCCCCTCATTGACTTGAGGATATTTGCAATTCCACCGTTAGAAATTCTTTCTCAGTCAAAGGTGGCCAAGGCAATAGCAAGCCTTAAACCTTTTCAGTCCACTGCAGTTCAGTATAAGTATGACTGAGTTTGCCAACAACTTTTGAAAGCAGGTGGTTCTGATGACTAAGTTGTTGGGTAGAGAGATGGGGTAGGAAACCAGCACTGGTAGAACAACTATTTGTTCAAGACACTTTACAGGTACAACCTCATTTGATCCTCATTTAACCCTATATTAGCCCTGTATTATCCCTCCTTTATTGATAAGGAAACTGAGTTTTAGAAAAGTAGATAGATTGTCCAATATCATGTACCTAGAAGGTACCAGATGTGGACTCCATGTGTGGGCCTGCCCAGTGGAACAGCAGTATCCTCTAAAAACACTGGACTCATCAGGGGAGATCATGTCATTAGGGTAGGAAAGTGAAGAATGAAGAGGAAAAAGGAACTAAAACACGAGTACTTAGCCTCAATGATCATCACTGCACTAGGCCATGGGACCTAAGGTAACATGGTACTACACAAAGCATGACATGAACCTGGAGGGGCCCTGGGATAAAGGGCTCCTTTGCAACAAATAGATGAATAGTCCCCGTGAAGTAGAATGGCCACCTCCTCTGCAAACAAGGCCAAGAGCATCTGTAAACTCATTAAAACCTTTGGCGCCAGAGAGTGTCCACTCTGGACTGTAGTTTCTTAGCTGTTTGGTATATCAGTCTGACCAACGGTTTCATCAGCCCACACTCAGATAGAGTTAGGTGGCTCTGAACAGAACTTTTGGAGACAAGCAGAGAGGGGAGTCACCTGAACGTACCATATATGTAGTTCTCTATGTGAGGCTACAGACTGATTCCCAGATAAAACAGCATTCTCTTTGGGATTATCTACTGCTACAGATTGTCCACAGTGCTGCTTCTGCCTGCAATACCAGCAACTCTTAGGAGTTTGAAGTAGGAAATGTACTCCCAGGTACAACAATTTTAGTTCTCCAAGTATAACAGGGCTGCATTTGTATCACTGGGCTTAGACAAAGTTGATCCAAGTCCCCCCAGATTTATACTAAGTTATCTATTCATTAACCACAATTCTAGTACTAACCTTTTCTCATCTTGGAATGTTAGACATGGAGCTCAAAAGTATTATGATGTACTGGGAAAACAGCATAAGGTTAAGAACATGGGTTTTGAACCACATAGTCTTTGATTCAAGTCCCAATTCTAGTATTTTCTAGTGCATGGCCTTGCACAAGTTACTTAATCTCTCTGCACCTCAGTCTTAGTAAGGGTAAAATGGAGATCTATCCAGTAAGGCTGCTGTGAGGGTCAAATGAGATAAGGTATGTAAAACTCTTACTGTTACCTCTTTAATTCTCACATTATGACCCTGTATTTGAAGGAAGCCATTGAAAATGACTTACCATGAGATTTTGCCCATCTGCCAGGTGAACACTTGGCTGTTTAGAAGGAAAATACCTTAGTTTGGCTGAAAAAAACACTAAAATCAACAACTTGTTGAAGACAAATGTTCAGAGAAAGATGGTATTTGGTGCTATTATATAGTTTACCCAGAAAAATTACAGCAAAAAGAAAATGAAAAGCATTTTCAAAAGCATTTCAAAAGTCAGCATTCTTGTTTTAATTAGTACAGAGATTCATAACCTTCACTGTATTAGATGTAAGAGAAGACTCCTTTACTCACATAATTTTTGATCTCTGTTTAAAAATAACATTTCAGTCAAACCTTTTGATGATTGATGACTGATTATTCACCATCAAATATTGGTACCTTGTGAAATGGATTTGCTTTTAGAGCTCCTTTTCTGGCACCAGTTTTCCTCGGAAAAGGAGGAGTTTCTGTCCACTGAGATGGAGACATATTTGTGGATGCTGTCAAAAGCTCTTTTACATTTGATGTCTCATGTCAGAGAAGTCAAGGATCCCGAGAGGAATTACTTTCTACCAAGCGTCACATGTGCTCGGCTTAGTATATATTTTCCAGGACTTGCTTCAAAGACTGGGCATTATAACGGAACTCTTTTGAAGAGGACTGAAAAAGATCCATTCAAAATGTATCTCCTAGCTCCTTGTCTAGTTACGTTTATCCTACAATACCTTTTTGACATTTTAAATCGCATATCCTTTAGCTGTGATGGGAATGTCATGAGGAAATCTCTTGAAGAACAAAGAAATGAGCATGTGTGATGATTGAAGAGGCAATTTAAGGGGCTATTGTGACCATGACTATCCCACTGAACTGGATACAGCTGTGTAAACCCAGGATGGGCGGTATGTAAACAGGGATTTGACAATGCTATGCTGCTGAGTTTGGCTAGAGCTCAGATCACACATGTCAGTTTTAATTATAATATCTCCCACCACGTCTTTGACCTAAACAAAATATATAGTCGTCTCTTCAAACACATCTGTGTAAAGTCATATTGGATAAAGTGGGTTTTTTAACATACAACAACTGAAATGTTGGCTTTAACAGAGGCATTCTTCTAAGGCTCAAAGATTAACAAGAGCGGAAAAAAACTTGTAGAGAAGAGTAAGCAAACGCAGAGATGCCATAAATTTTCCTTCTGGTCTACTAATCGATACCAGCACTCTGCCAGTGAATGACTGTAAATAAGTTAATAGGGAAACCCATTTGTCATCACTTTGTATGCTAGTGAAATTCCAAAGAGCCTGGAGGATAAAGTGCTGATGATTTCATTTATCAAAACCCTACTCATCCTTTAAGACCCCGATCAAACATCATCCCTTCCATGAAGCCCTGAATGTCCATGCCCAGGAATGGGTTTCCCCTGCCCCAGATCCACCGTGCCAATTTTCTTTGTCATACGTAAGAAAATTGGCTGAATACAAAGGATGTCTTAGTAGACTTTACATCAGAGTTTGAGTCCTGGCTCTGCCGCTCCTAGCTAAGTGACTTCAGGCAAATAGGTTTGCCTTTCAAATCTAATAATGACAACAATGATGCCATTTGTTGAAACCCTACCATACACAGTGTGTGCAGTACAGTATTTCTAATCCTCACCACAACCTCCAGTGTGGTTATGATGGTTCTCCACTGTGAAGCCAAGGGAACGGAATAGTTAAATAACTTAAGACAGCGCATTTGATAAGCTAGTCTTCAAGCTTCAACAAACATGCATATTCCATTTCATTATCCTACCTTTCTCACTTCATCTACCACTTAGGAAGCACCTAACACATAGTAGTTCTTACTACATACATGCTGACAATACCAGTTTATTGATTGACCATATAGGCCCTAATGGGAAGCTTTAAAGACCACATTAACCCCTGTGCCCTCAGAGGACCTGGGTTTTTCATTTACTGTAGACAACATGGACCTTGAATTTTAACACTGAGCAGCAAAAGCTACAGCATAAAGTATCAAAGGCTATAAAATTCAACAAGATTTGATATATGCCATTTCTCTTTTTTTTTTTCTTGACAAAAATAAGGCCACTCTCCATAGACACAGAACACTTTTGACCATAATTTACTGTATGAGTTCCAAGTTGATTAATCTGAGAATGATAATATATTTCAAAATATTGCAATCTCACAATTAATGGATGCTAAAAAATAGAATATATCAATACCAACGTTTACTAAAACATGATGAATATTTTTATTCTAGATAATTTTTTTTATTTTAAGAAAAATTGAAAGAAGAATTATATTTTTATAGTCATTTCAAAGTTGGGTAAGAATTCCAAAACTTTATTTGGAATAACCACTCTTCGGTCTGGAATACAAGTTTTCAGCTCTTTTGAGGAAACGGGGAGGGGGAAGGGTAAGCTGGGATGAAGTGAGAGAGTAGCGTTGACATATATACACTACCAAATGTAAAATAGCTAGCTAGTGGGAAGCAGCTGTATAGCACAGGGAGATCAGCTTGGTGCTTTGTGACCACCTAGAGGGGTGGGATAGGGAGGGTGGGAGGGAGACGCAAGAGGGAAGAGATATGGGGATATATGTATACGTATAGCTGATTCACTTTGTTATACAGCAGAAACTAACACAATGTAAAGCAATTATACTCCAATAAAGATGTTAAAGTCCTTGGGGCAAGGTGTGAATGTCAAATTAAGACATGTAATTTGTAACAAAGAATTCCTTTGAGGACTACAAACTACTTGAGCTTAGCAACCTGGAGTTTATATGTCTTATCTTGCTTTTGGCGATGATCTAAGAGTCTAGCTTCTGAAAAGGAGGTAAATGTGTTCAAATTAGGAATTGACCCTGAGGAAGCTAAACTTTCTCAATTGACAGATACCTGCCTTAATTACCAATCCAGTAAATTAGACCAGTGGACACACTTTTCCTAATAACAGGACAGAACTGTTGATGCATGGAAGCAGCGTGGTGCAGTGACAGGAGGAAAGACTTTGAAAGAAAGAAGACAGGGGTCTGCACCCTGGCCTTACGTGTACTTGGACAGTTAATTAGCATGCCACAGTGACTTATTGAGAGCTTGGCTTGTGCTAGGTACTATTTTAGGTATTAGGCCCTGAAACCACTCTCTAAGCTTCTGTTTTCTCACGTTGAATCTAAGAAAGAGTGAAAGAAAATAGAAGCAAAGTACTTAGAAGGGTTCCTGGAATACAGTAGGTGACTGATCAGTAGTGGCTGATATAAAATTATTGTTTCTATGGCAATGGAGTTTGTCTGGATAAATCTGACCTTTACAGTTTGATTTTCATTCTTCTTCAACTCCCAATCAATGTGGCTAAAGCTCAATCTTATTATTTCAGAAATATGACCTTATTATTAAATTTAAATGCTCACACGAAAAAGGAAAAATTAGTCACCTGAATACTTTTTCAACAATACTAATCTGAAATAATATTTTGCCAGTAATTGTCATCGTTTTAGAAAGAGTCAGTTCTATGTCATGTTGCAATAATAATACTTGGATCGGGTTGCTTTCAATTACAAGTAAGAGAAAAATCCTCTCAGAACAAACAGGAAAGGAAATGTATTAGCTCATATAATTGAAAGGTAGAGACTAAACACTATATATTATCACATATAATTCTTACAATGTATCCATTATCATCTCCATTTTATATGAAGTAAATGAAGCCTAGAGACGTTAAATAACTTATCCAAAGTTCACACAGACACTGTGTGAGGAGTCAGTATCTGAATCCACGCCATCAGACTCCAAAGTCCATTCTACTTTTTAGACCATTTAGAACAATTCCTGGCATAGACTACCCAACCAACATCCACTTTTCATAATAACCACTAGGCTTTTTCACTTTCCAAAATATGATGACATTTTATTCCATTTTTCCATTTTCTATTTTAACAAGAGAGTGTCACATAGATATAGCCAAAGAATTTGGATTAATATACTACATCACAATCAGTTTCATTTTTCGGGTCACCAAATGCCTAGATCCAGGCACAAAGCCAAGTGCATTGAAGGAGATAAGATACTTGCTCTTCACTTTGAGTTTACAAGGTATATACTTCTGTAGTTCTTCAGGGTTGACAAAGGCATAGGGCCTGCATTAGCTCCTTCGGTCCTTATAACAAACCTGGTCAGAATTTCTGTAAGCCCGACCTGGACTGTCAGGGGTCAGGGCCCACTGTAAGCTACAAATCTTTACACAAAATATGAATAGGTGCTGGAGCCCAGGACCAGACCCCTGGATCAGGGTAATTAATTTGTGCCAGTTTCCCTCACGCTACCCACCCCACCTCATCGGCCCCACTCCTGTCTCTAAGGCTAGTGCTACGTTCAACAAATGCCAAGTGCTATCTGTAACACAAGAGTAAAGCTAACACTCCTTGGGTCTGAGGCAGACACTTAAAATACAGCAACATGTTCAAGCCGCTTTAAATGGAAGCTTGTTTCATCATTTCTTTTCCTTTGCGTGGCTATGAAACCTTAGTTTGTCTCTTTAAGCATCCTAAACATAATTATTTTAAAGTCTAGATCAATATAAACTATCCCAGAATTTATGGTGTAAATGTGGAAAACCTCATATGTTAATAAGATAAATAAGTAATGTCTTTGTCAGACACAGCTCTAGAATTCATTGCATCTGGAGTACACTGATGTCTCCATAGTTGATTCTGTTGCTGTTTTTCTTAAAGCTAGTTTTCTTCACGTGTGTATGAATTTGGGCTTGCAGGCGCATTTTGAACGGAAGCCTTTTGGGTTTGGGTTTGGGTTTGGGTTTGGGCTTCGGTTCTCTGACATCTGCCTGTGAACACGGTCTCACTCACCTTCCATCTGTACCCCCTGCTCTTGCTTCCTGTGCGCATCTCTCCACATGCCCCCCACGTGCCTCCCTCTACAGTTGCCTCAATATGCCCCCCACACCCAGCCCACAGTCCAGAACCAGGTCTTTTAAGGTTTGGAGGTTTGGGGTATATATTCGTTTCCTAAGCCTGCCATAATAAATTACCACAAGCTTGATGCCCTCGAACAACAGAAATTTACGCTCTCATGGTTCTGGAGGCCAAAAGCCTGAAATCATGGTGTCAGCAAATCCACGCTCCTTCTGAAGAGTTTAGGAAAGAATCCTTCCTTGCCTCTTTCCAGCTTCTGGTGGCTACTGGCATTCCTTGGCTTGCAGTAGCTGCATCACTCCGATGTCTGCCTCTGTCTTCATGTGGCCTTCTCCCCAGTTTGTCTCTATGTGTCCTGCTCACTTTATAAGGACATCTCGGTCATTGGGTTTAGGGACCACCCTAAATGCAGGATGATTTAGTGTCCAGATTCTTAACTAATTACACCTGCAAAGACCTTATTTCCAAATAAGGTCACATTCTGAGGTTCTGGATGGCCATGGATTTCTGCAGGGTTGGGGGGTGTCTGTTCAACACACTGCAAGTCACAGACCCTATGATTACATGGAGGAGAACAAAGACACAGTTACCAAGCCATTGGATGGTTTCATTCAGCTCCCAGTCACAAGGCTGTTTCTAATTACCTTGACTCAGATGGTAATCTACAGGATTTTTTCCCGCTTTATAAAAATGGTGTTGGAGGGACGTCTTCTCTCATGTAGAAGATCCTCAGTCCCCTGAAGACACAAAATTCCTGGCCATCGCTGCCAGTTGAGGGCACAGTGCATCTTCACACCAGCCCTACCACCTGTTCGTGTGTCTGTTCCATTTCTAGTTCTTAAAGATGTTTGCATTGTTTTTGAACCCAGCTACGCCTGCTAAGCTTTCTATTTTTACATTTTCTCTCTCGTTGCTATATGTTTGGGTACATCAGAGCATCAGTTGACTACATCATCTTGATGGGTTTCCACTTCCATTTTTTTTTTTTTTTAATGCATACTGTGTAAGTCAAACAAAGTAAGCATCTGTCACTTTGCAACATTTGCTTAGGTCAAGCGGCCCTATAAAATGGTAATGGAGGCTGCATAGTTCTGACTTGGTAGATAGTGCAAAATAGTTTTCCAAAGCAATTGCATCAATTTACACTCCCACAAGCAGTATATGAGAGGTCTAGCTGCTCTATATTCCCTCTATTTTATGTTCTCTTGAATAATTTCTGTAAGGTTAGTTTTATTTCTTCTTTAAAAGTTCTGAAGAATTCACTAGTGAAGCTATCTGGGCCTGGAGGATTTTTCCTTTTTTGTTTGAGGAAGATTTTTAATTACAGATTCAATTTATTTAACAGATGTGGGACTGTTAAGATTTTCTATTTCTTCTATCAGTTTTGGCACATTGTGTTTTCAAGAGATTTTTCCATTAATTCTAAGTTTTAAATGTATTGGTATTACATTTTACACAATATCCTCTTATTATCTTGGTATTATCTGTAGGTTCTCTACTAATGTCCCTTCTTATTTCTGCTATTCTAATTAGTTTTTTCTTATCAGTCTCAATTATTAATTTAATAAGATTTTCTGATTAAATTTTTACTTTATTGATATTCTCAGTTGTGTGCCTTTTTTCTAGTACATTGATTTCTGCTCTTATTTTTATTATAGTCTATACTTATTTGCATTTAATTTTATTATTTTCTAATTTCTCAAGTTGGATAATAGATTATTGGTTTTATGTTTCTTCTTTTATACTCTGTACATTTAAAGCGATTCATTTCTCTTCATCACTGCTTTAGCTACGTACTACTAGTTTTTATATATTGAGTTTGCATCATTTAGTTAAAACTCTCTTTCATTTGGTTAATTTTTGACTTCATGTATTTTGAAGCTGTGTTATTAGGTGCATTCACATTTAACACTATTACATCTTCCTGTTGAGTCAACCCTCTATTATTATCAAATATCTTTTATTATTTCTCTGCCTTAAAGTCTACTTTGAGTGGTATAAATGTAGACATAATACCTTTCTTCTGCTTAGTGTAGTATGTTTGTCCATGCTTTTAAACACAATCTATGTCTTGATTTTACATGTGGTTCTTGTAAACTACATGTAGTTTGTCTTTTTCTTTCTTTCTGTTACTCAAACCTGACAATTTTTGTCTTTTAATTGGTGTGTCTTAGTCCATATACATTTAATGTAGTTACTGATATAGTTGAATTTATGTCTATCATATTTTTTCTCTGTTCCATCCGTTCTTTGTTCCTTTAGTTCTCCTTTCTGCTTTCTGTGTATTAATCAAGTCTTTTACGTATTCTATTGTCTCATCTATTAGCTATTTTATTATACCTTCTAGTAGCATTATTATAGTTGTAACACTAAAATTACAGTATACTTTCTTATTCTATTACAATATACTTTAAATTGTTACCTTTACCACTGCCCAAACAACACAAGAAATGTAGAGACTATCTCCATTTTTCTGTTCTCATGTCCTTTGTGCTCTTGTCACATGTTTTACTTTTATTGATGTTATGCGTTGCAGAAGACTTTATTGTTTTAAACAGTCAGCATCCATTTATACTCACATTGTACCTTTTGTGATATACTTTATTCCTTTCTGCACTTTCGTGCTTTCATCTGGGATCATTTTCCTTCCGCAAGAAGAATTCTCATAATGTTTCTTGCAGTGTGAGTCTGCTGCTAATGAGGTTTTCAGTTTCACTTTGTCTAAAAATATGTTTATTTTGCTTTCATTTTTTCAGAAATATTTTCCCACGTATGGCATTGTAGGTGATTTTTCCAGTACTTTACAAATGTTATTTGATTGTTTTCTGTCTTCTGTTATTTTCATTAGGAATTTAGCTATTATTTGTAATCTATTTTTTTCTCTCTGGCTGTTTTTAATATCTTCTCTTTGTTTTTGGATTTTAACATCTTGACTATAGTTTGCCAGGTGTGGGTTTTTTTGTATTTGTTCTGCTTGGTATTCACTCCACTTCTTAAATTAATGGGATAGTCTTTTTATCAGATTTGGGAAATTCTTGGTCATTATTTCTTCAAGTATTGTTTCTGTTCTATTTTCTCTCTCTCCTCTTTTGGGGACTATTAGTACAGTTATGTAAACTTTTTGATTATATTCTCAGTAATTTTATGTTTTATTCTTTTTTTACATACTGTCTTTTAAATTGGGCATTATCTGTTTACATGTCTTTGAGTTCTGTCCATTCTGCTTTTCTAAACATTTTATTTTGTTGAAGTATAGTTGATTTACAATTTTGTGTTAACTTCTGCTGTACAGCAAAGTGATTCAATTATACATTATCTTTCATATTCTTTTCCATTATGGTTTATCACAAGATGTTGAATTTAGTTCCTTGTGCTATATAGTGGGACCTTGTTGTTTATTCATTCTCTATATAATAGTTTGCGTCTGCTAATCCCAAACTCCCAATCCATCCCTCCTCCATCCCCCCTCCGCCTTGGCAACCACAAGTCTCTTCTCTATGTCTGTGAGTCTGTTTCTGTTTTGTAGATAAGTTCATTTGTGCATATTTTAGATTCCACATATAAGTGATATCATATGGTATTTTGTCTTTCTCTTTCTGACTTGCTTCACTTAATATGATAATCCCTGGGTCCATCCATATTGCTGCACATTCTGCTTTTAAATTCATTCAATGAGTTCTCAATTTCAGATATCATGTTTCGCAGTTCTAGAATGTCAGTTTGATTCCTTTTTTTATAGATTCTGATTATTTGCTTATAGTCTCCATATTGTCATGTATTTTCCATCTTTTCTTCTATTTTTAACATAATATTTATAGTCATGTGATATGTTCAGATGCTAACTACGACATCTGGATTATTTCTGGTTCTAGTTCTGTCTTTTCTCTTGATTATTGATCACTTTTCATGCTTTTTTGCATGTCAGTAATTTTTTAGACATTGTAGATACTTTGAATTATGTTCTCTTCCTCTCAAGAGTGTTAAGTTTTTTGGGGGTAGACAGTTAAATGACAAGCAAATCATCTAGATCCTATCAAGCTTAATTTTAGGCTTCATCAGTGTGGGTCTTAGGTTTTAGTTTTGCCCATTCTCTTAGGGCATTATCCTTACTCTAAAGTTTGACCTTCCTGCTATCTAAACTGAAGTTCCAAGGTACTCCTGAGGTCTCTCCACTCTGTCTCAGTTTTGACTCCAAACTCTGTCTCCATAGCACTGTACAGCTTCTGAAAGTCTTTGCTTGGCTGTCAGCCTCACAACAAGTATTCTTGGCTAAGCGTTTCAGAGTTGTACCCTGTGCCTGTAGTTTAGCATCAACCCAAAGATACAAGGGGTTTATTTACTCAGATTTGGGGAGCTTCCCCCCTAACAACTTGGTTGCCTTTACTCTGGAACCATGTTCCCAAATCGCAGTCACCTTGGCAGTCTAAAATTTCAATCTCTGTCTTTTTTTACTTAGCAGGACCACAATTCTCTATTCAGGCTCCATGTTCTTCCTCTGTAAATTGGAAACTACTGTCAGGGAGAAAGCATCAGGAATACGGGGATTACCTCTTATGCTTTCCTTCTCTCAAGGATTAAAGCCCTATGTTGGTTGCTCTCCAATGGCTGCAAATAGTTACATATTTTATCCACCTCTTATATGCATTTATAACAATAGGGTGAGTCCAGTACCAGATAAGAGATGTCTCTTCTCCTTAGGTATTAGCCTCTTAGCTGCCTCTCTTTTAGTTTCTGAGCATCTTGCCCCGTGCCTGCATCCTTTTGTAACTAGTAGATGCCTCGTGAGGAGACTGCATACATATTTTGGGGCTCACATTTTTTGTGACTGCCTTGGTAGGCTTCTTCTCCAATTTTTGTCTTCCCTACCCATGAGACTGCCACAAGTTCTAGGACACCACTTTTTCTTGGCTTCTAAAGCTCATACTAAGTATAAGCAAATGCTCTTATGAGGATAAGACCACGATAAACTTAGGGCTTATAATGTATGTTCATTCCGTATTGAATCATGGCCCCATGTTTCTTCTGGTCATCTGAGTTGATTTCTAATACTATCAAACATCTGCTTTTTCCTTTGTTTTGTGCTTTAACTCAACTTACATAGTTATTCTCAGCAGAAGAGTTAGTCTGATACAAGTTACTGTCAATGCAAAAATCCCTCGCTTGCATTTTCATTTTGACTGTCTACCAGAACCATTTTCTAGTTCTGGCCTGGAAGTTAAAATAAACTCAAATCAAATCTAGGGAAGAGATGGCATGACTGGTTTTTCTAATCTGTGTCATCTTGTTATTTTTGAATCCCCTCTTACATAATTTATACCAAGTTTTACCTATAATATAGTTCACTGATGCAAGTAATTTCAATGCATTTTAGTCAAATAAATCTCCCCATTGAAATATTCTTAGTTATTAACTAACATATGAAAAGCCAGAAGTACTTGCCAGAACCATACATTTTGAATTGATTTTACAGCTGTTGGAGAGCAGGATGTTATTCTAGGCTGTAGACCCTGCACTGCCAGTCTTAAGGGCCACAGGACACTTACTATGGAATTAAACAGACTTTGATAAGCATCATCAAATGTGGCCCTTGTGTTCTTCTTTTTCCACATCAGCAGCAGACCCTTGCATGATTTCTCAGGCTACAAGTCAGAGGGAATATATTTTCTAGTCGGGGAAAGTAATTCAAATTCCAATATTATGAATCTGTACCAACTAATATCAAGAGGAAAATAAAGGATAAAAGGGCTGAATTTACTTATCTGTTGTCCCGCCAAATCTTTTATTTTGTTTAAAGATTAAGATTCACATCTGATGCCATGAATGATAAAAGTGTGTCTGAGTTTTGCAAGTAAATTGGAAGAAAATAGAAAGTAAAGCAGTTCAGAAAAACATATAAATGCAGGTAAACATCCAAAAAGGAGAAATTTTTTTTTGACTTTTATTTATTTTTTTATACAGCAGGTTCTCGTTAGTTACCCATTTGATACATATGAGTGTATATATGTCTATCCCAATCTCCCAATTCATCCCACCACCACCACACCACCACCTCCCGCCACTTTCCCCCCTTGGTGTCCATACCTTTGTTCTCTACTTTTGTGTCTCAATTTCTGCCCTGCAGACTGGTTCATCTGTACCATTTTTCTAGGTTCCACATATATGCGTTAATATACGATATTTGTTTTTCTCTTTCTGACTTACTTCACTCTGTATGACAGTCTCTAAATCCATCCACGTCTCTACAAATGACCCAATTTCGTTTCTTTATGTGGCTGAGTAATATTCCATTGTATATATGTACCACATCTTCTTTATCCATTCGTCTGTCGATGGACATTTAGGTTGCTTCCATGTCCTGGCTATTGTAAATAGTGCTGCAATGAACATTGGGGTGCATGTGTCTTTTTGAATTATGGTTTTCTCAGGGTATATGCCCAGTAGTGGGATTGCTGGGTCATATGGTAATTCTATTTTTAGTTTTTTAAGGAAACTCCATTCTGTTCTCCATAGTGGCTGTATCAGTCTACATTCCCACCAACAGTGCAAGAGGGTCCTCTTTTCTCCACACCCTCTCCAGCATTTGTTGTTTGTAGATTTTCTGATGATGCCCATTCTAACTGGTGTGAGGTGATACCTCATTGTAGTTTTTCGGTTTTTGGTTTTTGGTTTTTTTGTGTGGTACGCAGGCCTCTCACTGTTGTGGCCTCTCCCGTTGCAGAGCACAGGCTCCGGACACGCAGGCTCAGCGGCCATGGCTCACGGGCCCAGCCGTTCCGTGGCATGTGGGATCCTCCCGGACAGGGGCACGAACCCGTGTCCCCTGCATCAGCAGGCGGACTCTCAACCACTGCGCCACCAGGGAAGCCCCTCAATGTAGTTTTGATTTGCATTTCTCTAATAACTAGTGATGTTGAGCAGGTTTTCATGTGCCTCTTGGCCATCTGTATGTCTTCTTTGGAGAAATGTCTATTTAGGTCTTCTGCTCATTTTTGGATTGGGCTGTTTGTTTTTTTAATATTGAGCTGCATGAGCTGTTTATGTATTTTGGACATTAATCCTTTGTCCATTGATTCGTTTGCAAATATTTTCTCCCATTCTGAGGGTTGTCTTTTCTTCTTGTTTGAAGTTTCCTTTGCTGTGCAAAAGCTTTTAAGTTTCATTAGGTCTCATTTGTTTATTTTTGTTTTTATTTCCATTACTCTAGGAGGTGGATCAAAAAAGATCTTGCTGTGATTTATGTCAAAGAGTGTTCTTCCTATGCTTTCCTCTAAGAGTTTTATAGTGTCTGGTCTTACATTTAGGTCTCTAATACCTTTATTTATTTATTTATTTTTCCTTTTTGCGGTACGTGGGCCTCTCACTTGTATAGCTTGTATTGCTATAAGCTTCCCTCTTAGAACTTCCCTCACTTCTTGTGGCCTCTCCTGTTGCAGAGCAGGCTCCGAACGTGCAGGCTCAGCAGCCATGGCTCACGGGCCCAGCTGCTCTGCGGCATGTGGGATCTTCCTGGACCGGGGCACGAACCCGTGTCCCCTGCATTGGCCGGCGGACTCTCAACCACTGCGCCACCAGGGAAGCCCTCTAATCCATTTTGAGTTTATTTTTCTGTATGCTTGTTATGGAGTGTTCCAATTTCATTCTTTTACATGTAGGTGTCCAGTTTTCCCAGCACCACTAATTGAAGAGACTGTCTTTTCTCCATTGTATATCCTTGCCTCCTTTGTCATAGGTTAGTTGAACATAGGTGTGTGGGTTTATCTCTGGGCTTTCTATCCTGTTCCATTGATCTATATTTCTGTTTTTCTTCCATTACCATTTTGTCTTGATTACTGTAGCTTTGTAGTATAGTGTGAAGTCAGGGAGTCTGATTCCTCCAGCTCCATTTTTTTTCCCTCAAGACCACTTTGGCTATTCGGGGTCTCTTGTGTTTCCATACAAATTGTGAAAATTTTTGTTCTAGTTCTGTGAAAAATACCAGTGGTAGTTTGATAGGGATTGCATTGAATCTGTAGATTGCTTTGGGTAGTATAGTCATTTTCACAATATTGATTCTTCCAATCCAGGAACATGGTATATCTCTCCATCTGTTTGTATCATCTTTAATTTCTTTCATCAGTGTCTTACAGTTTTCTGTATACACGTCTTTTGTCTCCCTAGGTAGGTTTATTCCTAGGTATCTTTTTCTTTTTGTTGCAATAGTAAATGGGAGTGTTTCCTTAATTTCTCTTTCAGATTTTTCATCATTAGTGTATAGGAATGCAAGAGATTTCTGTGCATTAATTTTGTGTTCTGAAACTTTACCAAATTCATTGATAAGCTCAGGTAGTTTTCAGGTGGCATCTTTAGGATTCTCTATGTATAGTATCATGTCATCTGCAAACAGTGACAGTTTTCTTCTTTTCCAATTTGTATTTCTTTTTCTTCTCTGATTGCTGTGGCAAGGACTTCCAAAACTATGTTGAATAATAGTGGTGAGAGTGGACAGCCTTGTCTTGTTCCTGATCTTAGAGGAAATGCTTTCAGTTTTTCACCATTGAGAATGATATTTGCTCTGGGTTTGTCATATACGGCCTTTATTATGTTGAGGTCAGTTCCCTCTATGCCCAGTTTCTGGAGAGTTATTATTATAAATGGGTGTTGAATTTTGTCAAAAGCTATTTCTGCATCTCTCGAGATGATCATATGGTTTTTCTTCTTCAATTTGTTTATATGGTGTATCACATTGATTGATTTGCGTATATTGAAGAATCCTTGCATCCCTGGGATAAATCCCACTTGATCATGGTGTATGATCCTTTTACTGTGTTGTTGGATTCTGTTTGCTAGTATTTTGTTGAGGATTTTTGCATCTATATTCATCAGTGACATTGGTCTGTAATTTTCTTTTTTGTAGTATCTTTGTCTGGTTTTGGTATCAGGGTGATGGTGGCCTCATAGAATGAGTTTGGGAGTGTTTCTTCCTCTACAATTTTTTGGAAGAGTTTGAGAAGGATGGGTGTTAGCTCTTCTCTAAATATTTGATAGAATTCACCTGTGAAGCCATCTGGTCCTGGACTTTGTTTGTTGGAAGATTTTTAAATCACAGTTTCAATTTCATTACTTGTGATTGGTCAGTTCATATTTTCTGTTTCTTCCTGGTTCCATCTTGGAAGGTTATACCCTTCTAAGAATTTGTCCATTTCTTCCAGGTTGTCCATTTTATTGGCATAGAGTTGCTTGTAGTAGTCTCTCAGGATGCTTTGTATTTCTGCAGTGTCTCTTGTAACTTCTTTTTCATTTCTAATTTTATTGATTTGAGTCCTCGCCCTCTTTTTCTTGATGAGTCTGTCCAATGGTTTATCAATTTTGTTTATCTTCTCAGAGAACCAGCTTTTAGTTTTATTGATCTTTGCTATTGTTTGCTTCATTCTTTTTCATTTATTTCTGCTCTGATCTTTATGATTTCTTTTCTTCTGCTAACTTTGGGGTTTCTCTTGTTCTTTCTGTAACTGCTTTAGGTGTCAGGTTAGGTTGTTTATTTGAGATTTTTCTTGTTTCTTGAGGTAGGCTTGTATTGCTATAAACTTCCCTCTTAGAACTGCTTTTGCTGCATCCCATAGGTTTTGGATAATCGTGTTTTCATTGTCATTTGTCTCTAGGTATATTTTGATTTCCTCTTTGATTTCTTCAGTGATCTCTTGGTTATTTAGTAACGTATTGTTTTGCCTCCATGTGTTTGTGTTTTTTATGGTTTTTTCCCTGTAATTGATTTCTAATCTTATAGTGTTGTGGTCAGAAAAGATGCTTGACATGATTTCAGTTTTTTAAAATTTACTGAGGCTTGATTTGTGACCTGAGATATGATCTCTCCTGGAGAATGTTCCATGCGCACTTGAAAAGAAAGTGTAATCTGCTGTTGTTGGATGCAGTGTCCTATAAATATCAGTTAAATCTATCCAGTCCATTGTGTCATTTAAAGCTTGTGTTTCCTTATTAATTTTCTGTTTGGATGATCTGTCCATTGGTGTAAGTGAGGTGGTAAAGTCCCCCACTATTATTGTGTTACTATCTATTTCCTCTTTTATAGCTGTTAGCAGTTGCCTTGTGTATTGAGGTGCTCCTATGTTTGGGTGCATATATATTTATAATTGTTATATCTTCTTCTTGGATTGATCCCTTGATCATTATGTAGTGTCCTTCCTTGTCTCTTGTAACATTCTTTATTTTAAAGTCTATTTTACCTGATATGAGTATTGCTACTCCAGCTTTCTTTTGATTTCCATTTGCATGGGATATCTTTTTCCATCCCCTTACTTTCAGTCTGTATGTGTCCCTAGGTCTGAAGTGGGTCTCTTGTAAACAGCGTATATATGGGTCTTGTTTTTGTATCCATTCTGTGAGCCTGTGTCTTTTGGTTGGAGCATTTAATCCATTCACGTTTAAGATAATTATCAATATGTATCTTCCTATTACCATTTTCTCAATTGTTTTGTGTTTGTTTTTGTAGGTCCTTTTCTTCTCTTGTGTTTCCCACTTAGAGAAGTTCCTTTAGCATTTGTTGTAGAGCTGGTGTGGTGGTGGTGCTGAATTCTCTTAGCTTTTGCTTGTCTGTAAAGCTTTTGATTTCTCCATCGAATCTGAATGAGATCCTTGCTGGGTAGAGTAATCTTGGTTGTAGGTTCTTCCCTTTCATCACTTTGAATATGTCATGCCACTCCCATCTGGCTTGTAGAGTTTCTGCCAAGAAATCAGCTGTTAACCTTATGGGAGTTCCCTTGTATGTTATTTGTTGTTTTTCCCTTGCTGCTTTCAATAATTTTTCTCTGTCTTTAATTTTTGCCAATTTGATTACTGTGTGTCTCGGTGTGTTTCTCCTTGGGTTTATCCTGTATGGGACTTGCTGCACTTCCTGGACTTGGGTGGCTATTTCCTTTCCCATGTTAGGGAAGTTTTCGACTATAAGCTCTTCAAATATTTTCTCGGGTCCTTTCTCTCTCTCTCTTCTCCTTCTGAGACCCCTATAAAGTGAATGTTGTTGCGTTTAACGTTGTCCCTGAGGTCTCTTAGGCTGTCTTCACTTTTTTTCATTCTTTTCTCTTCATCCTGTTCCACAGCAGTGAATTCCACCATTCTGTTATCCGTTCTTCTGCCTCAGTTATTCTGCTATTGATTCCTTCTAGTGTATTTTTCATTTCAGTTATTGTATTGTTCATCTCTGTTTGTTTGTTCTTTAATTCTTCTAGGTCTTTGTTAAACATTTCTTGCATCTTCTTGATCTTTCCCTCATTCTTTTTCTGAGGTCCTGGATCATCTTCACTGTTATTATTCTGAATTCTTTTTCTGGAAGGTTGCCTATCTCCACTTCATTTAGTTGTTTTTCTGGGGTTTTATCTTGTTCCTTTATCTGTTACTTAGCCCTCTGCCTTTTCATCTCATCTATGTTTCTGTGAATGTGGTTTTAATTCCCCAGGCTGCAGGATTGTAGTTCTTCTTGCTTCTGCTGTCTGCCCTCCGGTGGATGAGGCTATCTAAGAGGCTTGTGCAAGTTTCCTGATGGGAGGGACTGGTGGTGGGTAGAGCTGGGTGTTGCTCTGGTGGGCAGAGCTCAGTAGAACTTTAATCGACTTGCCTGCTGATGGGTGGGGCTGGGTTCCCTCCTTGTTGGTTATTTGGCCTGAGGTGACCCAACACTGGAGCCTACCCGGGCTCTTTGGTGGGGCTAATGTCGGACTCTGGGAGGTCTCACGCCAAGGAGTACTTCCCAGAACTTCTGCTGCCAGTGTCCTTGTCCTCACAGTGAGACACAGCCACCCCCCGCCTCTGCAGGAGACCCTCCAACACTAGCAGATAGTTCTGGTTCAATCTCCTATGGGGTGAATGCTCCTTCCCCTGGGTCCCGAAGCACGCACTACTTTGTGTGTGCCCTGCAAGGTGTTTCCCCTAGTCCTGTCAAAGTCCTGCAATCGAATCCCACTAGCCTTCAAAGTCTGATTCTCTAGGAATTCCTCCTCCCATTGCCAGACCCCCAGGTTAGGAAGCCTGACGTGGGGCTCAGAACCTTCACTCCAGTGGGTGGACTTCTGTGGTATAAGTGTTCTCTAGTTTGTGAGTCACCCATCCAGCAGTTATGGGATTTGATTTTATTGTGATTGAGTCCCTCCTACCATCTCACTGCAGCTTCTCCTTTGTCTTTGGATGTGGGGTATTTTTTCTGGTGAGTTCCAGTGTCTTCCTGTCAATGATTGTTCAGCAGTTAGCTGTTAGATTCTGGTGCTCTCGCAAGGAGTGAGGGCTCGTCCTTCTACTCCCCAAAAAGGAGAAATTTTTGTTAGAAGATAGCAGAATTAGTATCTGAAAGTAGAGGAAGTACAAGAAAAAATAAGGGAAATGCTGACTATTCTTCTATTACTTCATTTATAAAGAGAAAAGGAGGAAGAAAAAGTCTCATTACTGTAAAGTGAGGCTAACTTAAAAATAAAATGGTAAATATAATAACTAAATAAGTTACAATAACATTTCCCTGGCAAAATTCTCCCCAGGTAAAATCGTATGCTGAAGCCTAGGTTTCACATATGTTATTTGAGCAAGGTTTTAGTACACACACCCACACACACAGACACACACAGACACACAGCTCAAACAAGAATACATATACCTCACTAACACATTTTGTATAGTTGGTTGGTTAAATAAACTTTTCATTTTAGAATAATTAGAGATCTACAAAAAAGTTGCAAAGATAATAAGGAGTTCCTGTGTACCACTCACTTAGTTTCCCCTAATATTAACATCTTCCATTATCATGATACATTTGTCAAAACCAAGAAAACAACACTGGTACATTGCTATTAACTAAACTTCAGACTTACTTGATTTCAGTGGTTTTCCACTAACGTTCTTTTTCTGTTCTAGGATACCACATCGCATCTAGACATCATATCAGCTTAGACAGCTCTTGGCTCTGACAGTTTCTCAGTCTTTCCTTGTTTTTGCATGATTTTGACAGTTTGGGGAAGTACTGCTCAGATATTTTGTGCAACGCTCCTTAATTTGGGGTTGGCTGGTGCTTTCTCGTAATTCAACTTGGAGTTACAGGATTTGGGGATTAATACCACAGACGTCAAGTGCCCTTATCATCATAAGAGAGAGTACATGGTATCAACATGGTTTATCACTGGGGATGTTCACCTTGATTACTTGGTTAGGGAGTGTTTGCCAGTTTCCTCCACTGTAGAATTGTATATATATATATATATATATATATATATATATATATATATATATATATTTTTTTTTTTTTTTTTTTCCCTTTTCATACACTATTCTTTGGAAGCCAAACTCAAGGGGAATGGTAGATATTAGGCTCCACCTCCTTACAGGGGCAACAAGTGTTTCCAAAACCTAGATTTTAGGAACAAACATGAAAGGGCAAATAAAAACAAATCCAAAATCTTTTACTTAGTGTTTTATAACACCCAAACTACTATATAGTATATCTTATGACAGAACCCAACAGAATAAAAACTTAAATACCATGGTTTCAACCTCGGGAATTGGAAATTCGTTTTCGATTCTTGCTAGTATCCAATTGAATGACAGGGTAGATGGCACAGTCCTGAGATGGTAAATATATGGGCATGCACTCCTCATCCTCATGGCAGACATCACTAATCAATCAAGTAATCTTTTCTAATTTTATCCACTGTAGCTTTGGAGTTCTTTCATTATCAGTTGTGCTGGCAACAGATATGTAAATAGAAGCCTAACATTTCTTATTTTGTTTCTAGCACTAAGGAACACTGTCAAACAATTTACCATTGTGCTTCAGCAAACGTTTTAGCATCACCCAGTGGTCTTTCTTGAGGAGCTGTAATTGTGCAGCACATTCAGAGTTACCAGAATATCTCTATTCATCCCCTCCTCCACGTTTAATTCAGCAAAAATATGCTATAATTTTCAGAAATCAACAAATGTGATCCTGCTTATTATCTATTTTTTATGCATTCAAACTTATTTTTTGAATGGTTCTGAAGAACCAGGGGCAGGACAGGAATAAAGACGCAGACATAGAGAATGTACTTGAGGACACGGGGAGAGGGAAGGGTAAGCTGCGACGAAGTGAGAGAGTGGCGTGGACGTATATACACTACCAAATGTAAAACAGATAGCTAGTGGGAAGCAGCCACACAGCACAGGGAGATCAGCTCGGTGCTTTGTGACCACCTAGAGGGGTGGGATAGGGAGGGTGGGAGGGAGACGCAAGAGGCAGGAGATACGGGGATATATGTATATGTATAGCTGATTCACTTTGTTATAAAGCAGAAACTAACACAACATTGTAAAGCAATTATACTCCAATAAAGATGTTTAAAAAAAAAGAGTGTATTCTCCGGTTGGGAGTGCATTGTTCTACTACGTATATATCTTAAATCTTAATTATGCTTGCTAATTTTTTAATTATGTAATTAAATCCCTTCTATATTCTTGCTGACTTTTTATATTCTTGGTCTATCGAATATAGAAAGATTTGTTAAACTATCGCTGTATGATATTGCATTTATCTATTTTTTCTGCTAACTTTTGCTTAAACATTCTGAGGCGGTGTCAAAATTTGCATGAATCTTTAAAATTATTTCTGTCATACGAAATGTACCTTTTGTCATTATGAAGTGACACTCCATCTCTAGTAAAGCTTTATGTCTTAGGGGGGGAAAATATTTTTTGAATATCTACTTCATTCAGTGACTTGTGTGAGGTTCTGTAGGGGCCATAGTTTCGCAGAATAGCATTACTGCCCTCGAGGAGTTTATATGTTATATATGGAGACTTTGCATAAATCGGGGGACAGAGTGAAAAGTCTGTATGAATGGGAGAAAGTATTACAGGCATTAGGAAGATGGGGATCACTTTTCTCTGCGATAATCCAGAAGAAGCTACAGAGAAGGAAAGTATAGTTCCCAATGCAAGCCTGAGTTAATCCAGTCAATCTACAAATATTTATCAACTTCCAAGCATATACCAGTGGCTTCATCAGAGGCCGGGGATTATAGTACTATAACAATAACAACTACAAATAATATGAATGATTACTTTTAATTCCAGCTTTCTTTGTGCTGGTTGAACAAAATTACAGGCATGGTCTTTGACAAGTGTTCTGAAAGAAGCATGCATAAGATGCTAAGGAAACAGAGAGGAACATCATCTAAAAAGGGCTTCATGGATTAGAAAGGCAAAAATTCTAGCACATTTCCTAGAGCAGTGACTCTTCAGCCAAGTTTTAGAAGATGAATGGGAGGTAACTATATGCATGGGGCCAAAGCACCGCTCCCAAAGAGAGAAGAGCTGGGAGGAAGGCCCTAAAGCAAGAAAATTCGTGGTGCATACTGAAAGAGGCTGGATGTGGTGAGAGGGAACGGCGCTACCCATGCAAGATGGGCCTGGAAGACAGGGCAGTGTATGGAAGGAAGAATGAAGACTTGAGCTTCATAGCATTTAACCATGTCAGCTGACTATGTAGTACAGTGTAACAACATTCAAAGTGAAGCTTACACTAAACTCCTCTGCGTTACGATATTGCCTCCAGATTGCCCCTTCAATCTGTTGCCCATCAAGATCACCCCTTATCACATGTACATAGATGAGTTTGTCAGAGGAAGAGTGAGCAGAGCAGGGACCTGGTGGGGTAAGATGTGGGACCAGGAAATCCCACTGGTGAGGAATGTCATCCTGGGGTATAAGTCTGAAAACATGGACCTCTATCCCAACTAGTAAAGTACCAAATGCAGATATCTCAGTTGAAGAGTGAAGAGAAAGAGAGCATCCACCAAAAAATTAAAAATTAAAAGTAAGTAAATAAAAGTATTAGATCAGACTTCACCTAGCTCACAGGCAATAGATATTTTCTTTTTGGCAGATGGTGATAAGATGCCTGGATCAGATGCTAATTAAACAGCTGATGGAAATTCATGCTGGAATTCAAGACTTGAAAGAGGAGTACAGAGACTTCAAGGGTGTGGAATTCAACTTGCCTAAGTCCAGTCTAGAAGATGTTTATTAAAATCATCCGTTCTTAACAGAGCCATCTCCTCATATTAAAAAGCCTTTCAGAAAAATATAGAAGAAGTTCTATTCCATGACATGAATAGAAATTGGATCCTCAGACTTAGGCAATACTTACCCTATTTCTCACCCTAAAAATGAATTTTTCTCCTATGTCAATGTCAGTGGGGTATAATACTGTGTCTTTTACTTAGAGATGTGTTTTAATATATAAAGACTAAACAGTGATAATACAGACCTGTAAAAGACTGCGTGACATATCGCTTTATTTATGTTCTCTCCTTAGAAAATGAAAGGTGGTAAGAGGAATATCAAGTAAAACACTTTGATTTTTCTCAGGTCTACATTTTTTCTTTATCATAACCAGTTTTTTGAAAATAGAAAATACTCATTTGGAAAGACCGTCCTTATAAGTTGTAGTAAAAATACACTTTATACCATCTATTTATTTATCAACCCCCCTGTGTGCCTGCCCTGCCCTTCCCCTAGGCTTGCACTTATTTGCTGATAGCCGAGAAGGTGGTCATTGTTTGTCATGCAGATTTCTTGGCTGGGGTATTGCCAGATGAGCTAGTAATTGTGTTTGTTTTTAGGTCTATCTTCTGACTTGGTGATTGATTCCTCCTGCAGATCATCAATGGAAATTAAGTGTTTTGATCAGGGTCTTAATTTGAATTTAGTTAAGTTTTCCATCCAGCTTCCAAAATCTCCGATAGGTAGAATTGCCCTTTCTATCTACTCGTCTGCTGATCACTATGGGATTTAAGCGTATCCTGCTCTGTCTTCGCCTGACTCCCTGTGCAGGAGTCTTTGGAGGCTCTTAGTGGACATCTGTGCAGGCTTGTTTACCCTGTTCTCTCTCCACCCACACATCAGACTGTGGGTCAATGGACACAATCCTTATATCTCTAGCACCCTAGGCCAATGCCAATTAGGTGGTAAATAAATAGTTAAATAAATAAATGAGTGGATGGATGAATGGATGACTAAACCATAAAAAAAAGCTAAGATGAAACTATTTATTAGGTATTTCTCTGTTTACAGACAAATCTTCCCTCACTTGAAAACTACTGGGTGATAGTCAAGACTTCTAAAGTTATGTGGTGGGTGGGATATTTCCTAGTAATGACACCTCTGATGAATCCCATCCTCTCCATTAGCACAGCAAAGGAGAAAGTTGCTGACTCTATAGAGCGTAAAATTCACCTCAGTTGGCTTTAGAAGCACATCCTTTCTTTTATTTTATAAAACCTTAGTCAGCACATATTCCAAAGAATTTGAATTTTATAGGGTGAAATGTAAAGCTGTGTTTCTTAACAATCTTATACTGAGACACACACACACACACACAAACTCACCGTCTCTTAAATGTATTTAGAATTCAGGAAAAAAAAGGGACTTCCCTGGTGGTCCAGTGGTAAAGAATTCGCCTTCCAATGCAGGGGACAGGGTTCGATCCCCAGTCAGGGAACTAAGATCCCACCGACCATGGGGTAACTAGGCCCACGTGCCACCTCTATTGAGCTTACGTGCCACGTGACTAGAGAGAAGCCCGCCTAACTCAGTGAAAGATCCTGGGTGCCACAACTAAGACCTGATGCAGCCAAAAAAATTAAGGAAAATAAATAAATAGAATTCAGAAAAACAAGAGCATTTCTTACTTCTCAAATAGTCAGAGAATTAAAAATTGTTGTAATTCCAGAGTAGGTGAGGATATTGGGAAACTGGCATTTCCATACATTGTTAGCAAGAGTTTATTCTGATGCTCCATTTTTAAAGGACAATTTGCCAATAGTATCAAAATTATAAAAGCACATACTCTGTAATTTAAGAACCCCATATCCAGGAATGTAGTTTTTATAATTACCTGTACAATAATATGTACAGGAAAATTTATTACAGCATTATTTCACATAGCAAATAAAACTCCTGTAAGTAACCTAATTGTTTATTATTAGGAGAAAAGTTCTATAAACTATGGTTTGTCCCTGCAGCTGTTAAAAATAATGAGAATGATCTTTATGTACTGCTATAGAGAGATATATCAAGTGGGAAACATTGTCACAGAATAATACATACATTATGATCCCCTTTGGTTTAAAAAAAATAGTTGTGTGTGTAAGTGTGTGTGTGTGTGTGTGTGTGTGTGTGTGTGTGTGATTGTGTGTGCTTAGAGAAATTCTAGAAAGATACACAAGAAATAATTGACAGTGTCTACCTCAGGAAATAAAACAGGCAGAAGTAAAGGCAACTTTTTCTTCAAAGTTTACATTTCTACATTTTGAACTTTTAAATGTATATGTTATTTCTATAATTTAAAAACAAGTTAGTAAATTTTTGAGATTAATCCTTTGTCAGTTGCTTCATTTGCAAATATTTTCTCCCAGTCTGAGGGTTGTCTTTTCATCTTGTTTATGGTTTCCTTTGCTGTGCAAAAGCTTTGAAGTTTCATTAGGTCCCACTTGTTTGTTTTTATTTCCATTTCTCTATGAGGTGGGTCAAAAAGGATCTTGCTGTGATTTATGTCATAGTGTTCTGCCTATGTTTTCCTCTTAGAGTTTGATAGTGTCTGGCCTTACATTTAGGTCTTTAATCCATTTTGAGTTTATTTTTGTGTATGGTGTTAGGGAGTGTTCTAATTTCATTGTTTTACATGTAGCTGTCCAGTTTTCCCAGCACCACTTATTGAAGAGGCTGTCTTTTCTCCACTGTATATTCTTGCCTCCTTTATCAAATATAAGGTGACCATATGTGCGTGGGTTTATCTCTGGGCTTTCTATCCTGTTCCGTTGATCTATATTTCTGTTTTTGTGCCAGTACCATACTTTCTTGATTACTGTAGCTTTGTAGTATAGTCTGAAGTCAGGGAGCCTGATTCCTCCAGCTCCATTTTTCTTTCTCAAGATTGCTTTTGCTATTCGGGGTCTTTTGCATTTCCATACAAATTGTGAAATTTTTTGTTCTAGTTCTGTGAAAAATGCCATTGGTAGTTTGATAGGGATTGCATTGAATCTGTAGATTGCTTTGGGTAGTAGAGTCATTTTCACAATGTTGATTCTTCCAATCCAAGAACATGGTATATATCTCCATCTATTTGTATCATCTTTAATTTCTTTCTTCAGTGTCTTATAATTTTCTGTATACAGGTCTTTTGTCTTCTTAGGTAGGTTTATTGCTAGATATTTTATTCTTTTTGTTGCAGTGGTAAATGGGAGTGTTTTCTTAATTTCACTTTCAGATTTTTCATCATTAGTGTATAGGAATGCTAGAGATTTCTGTGCATTAATTTTGTATCCTGCTACTTTACCAAATTCATTGATTAGCTCTAGTAGTTTTCTGGTAGCATCTTTAGGATTCTCTATGTATAGTATCATGTCATCTACAGTGACAGCTTTACTTCTTCTTTTCCTATTTGGATTCCTTTTATTTCTTTTTCTTCTCTGATTGCTGTGGTAAGACTTCCAAAACTATGTTTAATAATGGTGGTGAGAGTGGGCAGTCTTGTCTTTTTTCTCATCTTAGTGGAAATGGATTCAGTTTTTCACCATTGAGGATGATGTTGGCTATGGGTTTGTCATATATGACCTTTATTATGTTGAGGAAAGTTCCCTCTATGCCAAATTTACAAGCAGCTCACATAGCTCAATATCAAAAAAACAAACAACCCAATCCAAAAATGGGCAGAAGACCTAAATAGACATTTCTCCAAAGAAGATATACAGATTGCCAACAGACACATGAAAGAATGCTCAACATCATTAATCATTAGAAAATGCAAATCAAAACTACAATGAGATATCATCTCACACCGGTCAGAATGGCCATCATCAAAAAATCTACAAACAATAATGCTGGAGAGGGTGTGGAGAAAAGGGAACCCTCTTGCACTGTTGGTGGGGATGTAAATCGATACAGCCACTATGGAGAACAGTATGGAGGGTCCTTAAAAAACTAAAAATAGAGCTACCATATGACCCAGCAATCCCACTACTGGGCATATACCCTGAGAAAACCATAATTCAAAAAGAGTCATGTACCACAATGTTCATTGCAGCACTATTTACAATAGCCAGGACATGGAAGCAACCTAAGTGTCCATCGACAGATGAATGGATAAAGAAGATGTGGCACATATATACAATGGAATATTACTCAGCCATAAAAAGAAACAAAATTGAGTTATTTGTAGTGAGGTGGATGGACCTAGAGTCTGTCATACAGAGTGAAGTAAGTCAGAAAGAGAAAAACAAATACCGTATGCTAACACATATATATATCGAATCTAAGAAAAAAAATTTAAAAGGTCATGAAGAACCTAGGGGCAAGACAGGAATAAAGACACAGACCTACTAGAGATGGATTTGAGGATATGGTGTGGGGGAAAGGTAAGCTGTGACAAAGTGAGAGAGTGGCATGGACATATATACACTACCAAATGTAAAATAGATAGCTAGTAGGAAGCAGCTGCATAGCACAGGGAGATCAGCTCGGTGCTTTTTGACCACCTAGAGGGGTGGGATAGGGAGGGTGGGAGGGAGGGAGACGCAAGCGGGAAGAGATATGGGAACATATGTATATGTATAACTGATTCACTTTGTTATAAAGCAGAAACTAACAGACCATTGTAAAGCAATTATACTCCAATAAAGATGTTAAAAAAAAGACAAGTTAGTAAGAATAGACTTGTGTCTAGAATAATACATGCAAATAATTTTATAGTTTTGGGGTAGAGAGGCCTTCCAGTGGAACACACAAACCATAAATGAAAAGGTAAGCATATTTGATCACCTACATTTATTTTTAAATTTTAGTACCAAGAAGGAAAAATTAAAAAGTATTGTCCAAGTCTGGGTGAAGAGTTTTTAGAGATCACACTAAGAGTAAGATTCACAAAAGTAAAAAATGATAAATTGGTTTATATCAAGATTAAAAACTTCCTCTGTAAAAGACCCAATGAAGATGAAAAGATTAGCAGTAGACTTGGAGAAAACATTTGCAAATTACATATAGGACAAAGCTTGTATGTAGAACATATAAACAGTCCTCCAAGCTCAACAGGTTTTTTTTTTTTAAGAAGAAAGCAAATAATCCAATTAGAAAATGGGCAAAAGATATGAACATACATTTCTCTGAAGAACATACACATGAAAATAAATGCATGGAAGATGTTCAACATCACTAGCCATAAGGGAAATGCAAATTAGAACTGCAGTGAGATATCACTACATACCTATCAGAATGGCTAAAATAAAAAATAGTGACAGTACCCAAATTGGTGAGGGCATGATGAAACTGAATTACTCTATTACTGGTAGGAATGGAAAATGGGACTGCCATTATGTATGCCTCCATATTGTTTTCCATAGTGGCTACATCAATTTATATTCCCACCAGAAGCGTAGGAGGGTCCCTTTTTCTCCACATCTTCACCCACAGTTCCTATTTCTGGTCTTTTCGATGATTTCTGGTGTTATATCATTGTGGTTTTGATTTTCATTTCTCTGATGGTTAGCAATGTTCAGCATCTTTTCATGTGCCTGTTGGCTATCTGTGTATCTTCTTGGAAAACTGTCTCTTCAGGTCTTCTGCCCGTTTTTTAACCAAGTTGTTTATTTTTTTGATATTGAATTGTATAGCTAATTATATATTTCGAATATTAACCCATTATTGCAAATATTTTCTCTCATTCAATAGGCTGCCGTTTCATTTTGTTGATGGTGTCCTTTGCAGTGCAAACGGTTTTAAGTTTAATTAAGCCGCATTTGTTTATTTTTGCTTTTGTTTCCTTTGCCTTGGGAGACAGATCCAAAAAAATACTGCTACAATTTATGTCAAAGAGTGTTCTGCCTGTGTTATTGTTTCTGGTCTTACGTTTAGGCCTTTAATAACCATTTTGAGTTTCTTTTTGTATTCAGTTTGAGAAAATGTTCAAATTTCACTCTTTTACATATAACTGTCCAGTTTTCCCAGCACCACTTATAGAGAAGAATATCTTTTCTCCATTGTGTATTCTTGCCTCCTTTGTCATAGGTTAATTGACCATAAGTGTGTGAGTTTATTTCTGTTCCATTGATCTATGTGTCTGTTTTTTGCCAGTGCCATACTGATTTGATTACTATAACTTTGTGGTATAGTCTGAAGTCAGGGGGCATGATACCTCCAGCTTTGTTTTCTTTCTCAAGATTGCTTTGGCTATTCAGGGTCTTTTGTGGTTCCATATAAATTTTAGGGTTGTTTGTTCTATTTATGTGAAAAAGGTCATAGGTATTTTGATAAGGATTGCATTTAATCTGTAGATTGCTTTGGGTAGTATGGACATTTTAACAGTATTAATTCTTCCAATCCATGAACATGAGATATCTTTCCATTTCTTTGTATCATCTTCAGTTTCCTTCATCAGTGTTTTATTGTTTTCAGAGTATGGGTCTTTCACCTCCTTGGTTAATTTTATTCCTAGATATTTTATTCTTTTTGATGTGATATTAAATGGGATTTATTACTTGCTTCTCTTTATGATAGTTCATTATTAGTGCATAGAAAAGCAACAGATTTCTGCACATTAATCCTGTATCCTGCAACTTTACTGAATTCATATATTAGTTTTGACAGTTTTTTGGTGGAGAGTTTAGGGGGGTTTCTTGATATAGTATCACATCAACTGCAAATAGTGACAGTTTTACTTGTTCCCTTCCAACTTGGATGGCTTTCATTTCTTTTTCTTATCTGATTGCTGTGTCTAGGACTTCCAATACTATGTTAAATAGAAGTGGCGAGAGTGGGCATTCTTGTCTTTTTCCTGATTTTAGAGGAAAATCTTTCAGCTTTTCACCATTGAGTATGATGTAAGCTGTGGGTTTGTCATAAATGGACTTTATTATGTTGAGATATGTTCCCTCTATACCCACTTTGATGAGAGTTTTTATCATGAATGGATGTTGATTTTGTCATTTGTGTGCCTCCCGTTTGCCCCCTTAGCACTCTGAATTTCCCCCCACTACAGCATTGATCACATTATACTAGAGTATCTTATTGACTTATCTGCCCCTCCTCCCATCCAGGGCATAAACACCATGAGAGCTAGAACCCCATCTTTCATGTTCATCGCAAGATGTTCATTTCAAAGTTGATGCTCAACACATGCCTAGAATAGTGCCTGACACCCAGGAGGCACGACAATAAAGCTGAATAAAAAAGGGAAGGAAGTGTGGGGAGAGGGGGCAGAGAGAGGGAGAAAGAGAGAAACAAAGAATGTTTGGACTGTTAGATTCACGCTGCTAATTGAACTTAAGGCAAAATTATAAGGTACAAAGTATTTACATTTAGTATTTTTTTTCTTTTTCTATTCCCTTCCGTTGTTTAATTATTCACTCTAGAGAGTCTAAAGCAGGGGTCCCCAACCTCCAGGCCGCAGACCGGTACGGGTCCACGGCCTGTTAGGAACTGGGCCTCACAGCAGGAGGTGAGTGACAGGGGAGCAAGCGAAGCTTCATCTGCTGCTCCCCACCGCTCCGCATTGCTGGCATTACTGCCTGAACCATCACCCCACCCCCACCCCCATCCGTGGAAAAATTGTCTTCCAAGAAATCAGTCCCTGGTGCCAAAAATGTTGGGGACCACTGCTCTAAAGGTCAGTGTTTTCATATCACAACCTAAAATAATTCATACTAAAGAAGTGATGACAGCATTGTTTCAAAGGGTGATTCCAAAAGCATTAGTTGGAGACAATAATGCTTAACCCAAAGAGTCTTAAAGATCATTTTGAGTTCAGTCCCTCACTTTATAAATGAGAAAATTGAAGCCCAGAGACTCACCAGATATCACACAGCAAGTTCAGCTCAGAGCTGACACCCACAGCTGGGTCTTCTGACTTCCTAAACTGCACTTCCTCCTGGAGGAAACACCAGCCACTTAGCGAGAGTGATGTTTGGGGAAGCAGGATGAGGGTGATATTCCCAAAGTCAGGCAGGCAAGATTTCTTGCTGCCCCTCAAATTTCAACAGCCACAAGCATCACCCACCCCAGAGGGTTATTGTGGGTTTAATGAGCTATTGGCTATGACAGCACCTGGTACATTATAAACTGTAAAGCACTGGGTAAGCTGTAGGGTTGGGGGTAAACAGTAAACCATCAAGTCATAGTAGACTGAGAGGACATTGGTCGTGCTCTCAGTAACCTGACAGTCTCACCTAGAAATCTTGAGAAATTTCTTTGCTTGACAATTCCTAACTGAATCCTATAGAAGTTTAGAGAGACAAGCATCCTTCATACCAATTCAGAAGCATTTTTTGTACAGACTTGATTTTAGGCTGTTTTTTTGACAGTTCCCTAAACTTCCCTGATACAAAAATTTTAAAGCTGATGAACACTTCATTGTATTTTACTGCCAGTTCACTCCTGAAACACTTTAGGAAATTATTTCATCCCAATTTCTTTCAGTTGCTGAAAAATAAAATGGCTTCTGTGACAGAATCAGATATGTAGTAGGTTCCATAGGCATTTGGATATCCTTGATGGAGTGTGTTAAAAGATAAACCAAGGTATATTAAAAATTTTAAGTTTATTTGAGCAAAAATCGATTCAAAGCAGGCAGCATCCAATCTTGCAGATAGAAAAGGGTTCTGAGGTGGTGTACAAAATGAAAGACTTTTAAAGCCAGAAGGAAGTAGGCACAAGGAAGCTATACTAGGCCAAAAAAAAGTGGGTTGGTTATTGCAAGGTCACTTTCTTTTAGGGGATGGCAGGGGTCTATCAGGCAGATTACCTGACGAGTGCTGATCACGTGATTACTGGTTGACTGGTTTAAAATTCCATTTCTGGGAGAGCCAAAACTGTAATCAAGTTAAATCTGTTTGGTGGCGTGGGGCTTAGCGTAAGTGACTCCATTTTGGACGTGTTGTCTTTCTCTTAACAAGTGTGAGCACGTGGAAATGTTTTTACGTTTTGTTGGGTTTTTTTTTTTTGCGGTATGCGAGTCTCTCACTGTTGCGGCCTCTCCCGTTGCGGAGCACAGGCTCCGGACGCACAGGCTCAGCAGCCATGGCTCTAGGGCCCAGCCGCTCAGCGGCATGTGGGATCTTCCCGGACCGGGGCATGAACCCGTGTCCCCTGCATCGGCAGGCGGACTCTCAACCACTGCACCACCAGGGAAGCCCTGGAAATGTTTTTAATAGGCAGAACCTTTACTGTGGAATTCCAGAGTCTCCACAGGGGCTTTCTCTCAGATACATTTCCCTCCAATATGCTTTGATTGGTCTCCTGTTGCGTTAGATGGCTCCTAAGTGACAAAATGAACTTTCTGGAGTCCTTTGCCTATAGTTTCTAATATCCACAGTTGCAATCAGGCAATACATCATCCTGAACCTTCATCCCAGGAGGTTGTCGGGGTTCAAGTGTGTCAGTTAGTGATGCTTCGTTGGGTGCATGGAACTAAATACTTAAATAAAAGTGGCTTAAACGATTGAGTTTTATTACTGTTGTTCCTTAGAGAACAAGACTAGCCATAGGTAGGCAGTCTCAGGGTTGGCTCAGGAGCTCAGTGTTGCCATCAGCGACATTACTTCTCTTCATCTCTCTGTCTTCCATTCCTCAAAGTGTCCATGTATCTCCTACCTTGGTCACAGGGTGTCTGCAGCAGGTGCAAGCTTTACAACCTCATGTGACAGTGTTCCTAAGCAAGAAAGAAGAGAGCTTACCTCCTCTTTCTCCTTTTGTAGGAAAAGAAAATGTTTCTCAGAAAAACCCCAGCAAACTTCTCTTATGTCTTAGTGGACAAAACTGGATTCTATGGCCATTCTGAGCTCCCAGAAGGGCTGAGAAAAGTGAAGCTGTCGTTCTCAATGTCTCCTGGAATCGGGTGCTTCCCATAGACAAGATGAACAAAATGTTTGTTAGATGGGCTGTCGGAATATTAAACACTACTTGAGAGCATTCCAAACACTTAACATACATTAATCCATTAGATCCTCACAGCAAGTCCCTGGGGTGGGTAGGTGTGATTATTATAATATTACTTTACACAGAAGCAAACTGAACTTCAGCGATAATAACACAGTGAGGCAGTGAAGGAGCCAGGATTCCAACTCCATCGCCAGACTCCGGAGGCTGCACCGGTAACTACATATTACACTGCTCTCAGCCTGCAGTGACCGCCTCGGCAGGCAATCGGCCAGGCTGCTTCCAAAAGTCTAACACGTAAAAGGTCTGAGCCATGCTTATCTCCTTGGGAAGTGCAAATGTGACATTTTCCCCTGGCTGCAGTCACGGTGTGGGTGAGAAGAGCAGAGAGGCATCCAGGAGTGACAAGAATTGTTTTTCATCATCATCAAGGCGGCATCAACAGCCAGGGCCATGGTTGGGGCCAGGGCTGGGACCAGGAGAGTACAACTCACGGCCAAGGGCCAGTGATAAACAGTCAGCGGCCCACTGCGCCATCACAGGTGTCAGGACATCTGGGCAAGTCAGAGGTGAGTGATGGAGAGTCCAGTTACAAGCAGGCAGGATTGGAGGAGAACAGAGTTTCCAAGTTAGAGGAATGTTTTAGAGGCCGCTCCACTCTCTCTCTCATTTTCAAATGAGTGAAATGAGGCCCAAATAGAGTGGAGTAATGTGTTCCAGATCACCCAACTTGTCTATGTAGAATGTGAGGCACAAAACGAGGGCTTTTTTCCGGGGTCAGGTCCCCAAGGAAGCCTTCTTTGTCTGACCCTTTTAGAAAGCATCCCTAGTGCTTCATACAGGCTTCTGTTAACACCTTCTGTTATAATATCAAATTTATTCACTTATGTCTGGGTCTCCCTGATTACCTTGGGAGCGTCTCAAAAGCCCGACTACTCTCAGCTCTGGACAAGAATCTTGACAGCTCCACTTGCATGGCCCCTCTGATGATCATTTCCTCCTTGATAAAATGGAAAAAGCAATAGTTCCAACCTCACAGTGTTGCTGGGATGATCGAGTTTTAAACGCACGTGGCACTGTGTGCCAGGCAGATTCAGCGGTTGGTAAGTAGCAGTTATTGGCCATTTCATATCTCCCTGGTGCCTCCTCTCAAGTTGAGTAAATCAATTTATCAACCAGCTGAAGAGTCAACATCACAACAGAGAGCAGGTGGCAGAACGTTAGAGAGACATAAAGACGTGATGAAGAAAGAAGCAGGCACAGGAAAGGTCTGAGTCCAAAAGGGTAGTGAGATCACATAGAACTGAAGATGTAAAAGAAACACACAGAAAGTAGAAGAGCCTTCACCACGAACTCCGTCTCCCAAACCTGCTTCGTGGTTCTTCAGCTTGGGCTCCTCAAGATTTCAATAAGACGGGTACCATTTTGACTAGCTTCTTTAGATACACCTAAAGAGATTGAAGCAATATGCTTTAGGTTATAAAGCTGGCAAGTGGCCAGGCCAGGACTAAATACGAAGGCCAGGTGACCTCAAAACCATGTTCTACGTGCATATGAATCACCATGGGATTAAATAAGCTAACACACGTGGCATTCTTGGCCCAACACGGGGCACAGGAGAGGTGGCTCATGTCATTGCTGGTTTATCATTACATTCCAAGGGTCCCCCCCTTCACTGGTCCCAGAAGAGAAGGATGGCGGCACTGTGGTTCCTAAGGAAGAAGTGGAGCCTCGTAAGCCCCAGCATTTATTGGAGGCAGGACCCAGAAGCGCTGATGGTGCACGGCCCCCTTGGTCCTGGTGAAACAAGAGGCTGCCAGACCCAGAGGTAGGCAGTGTAGTGGCAGAGGTTCAACCCGAAACCTCCCCATACTTCTAATCCTTCCATAACCCTCATTAATAATACAGCCAAAGAGGCAGGAGAGGCAGCAGCAGTGATGGCAGCAGCAAAAATGAAAGAGAGGAAGCAGCTGGCACCGGAGGGCCTTGTGCCAGACTCACGGCCGGGAGGGACTCCGGCAGTGATGACAGTGGTAAATAAACAGGATTGATGGCTGGAGTGGGGCCCCGTACCCTGCCTGGGAAGGGACCAGGGGAGATGGGATTCTTGTGCATCCCATCCCACTGGTGTAGGCTCAGCCATCACGGGTTTACCCACATCAGAGTGTGATCCGCCCCCCGGCTGGGCGCTCCAGAATCACCTGTTACAGCAGAAGTAGTTTGGCAAGCCAAACAAGACGTGGATTCATCCAGGCCACCTGTAAAGGGATGTAAAGCCTAACAACCTATGCAAAGCTCCTAATTGTCATAATTAATTTGGCACCTCTTCAGTGGTAGATGCTAACCAGGTACCATAGGGTGAAAGCCCATTCCCTGATAACATGGTTAGTCCCCCCATAATTAAAGCTGTGAGAAATCATCCTCTGAAAAACCTAAATGCCGTATTTTCCTCGCTAAACTGTTTTTGTCATTTTCTCTTCTTTGGTCCTCTCTATCCACTACTGAGGTGAACATTTTACTTTCTTCGACTTATCCAGTTACTGCTTTCCTGCTGCATAATTTAGGTTATAATTATTTTCTCATTTTCCCCTCCAGCTGTCAGTAGTTTGGTCCCTTCCACCTCGTATTTCTTTAAAATGTCACACTGTTGCTCTAGCTTATTTAAACACTCTGGAAAGTGAAGGAGTGTAGCCATTGGAAGTGCATCCCCACATCCCTTAGAAGGGAGTCCCTGTTGTCTTTCTGTGTGCACCAGACAGGACCAGGATCCAGCAAGCTAAAAAAAACAGCTGATTGCAGTCGCAAAAAAAAAAAAAAAAACCCCACAGTCTGGCTTCTACTTAAAAAAAAAAAAAGATGAGGGATATGGTATGAGAGCAGAATTCACTTTATGAGGGGAAACAAAGCAAAAAACATTTAATAGCAATAGTGTCCCAAGTATCAAGTTCTCACTGTATCTCTCTATCGACAGCTGATATCACAGGCCACCTCCACCGATGAGGGCTTCCAAACAAAGACTTTCTTATTCTGTTTCTCCATTTGTCGCTCCTAAAAGATACAGTGATCCAAAGTTTATCGCTGAAAGATAGGACAAAAAACTGGTGACAAAAACTTTACGATAAATGGTGGACTTTTTTCTGTCTCAAAAAAGGGAAAAATAATGCATCCATTTTCAGAAGTTCTCTTTTTTTTCTTTCTTTTGATTCCCAAGAGAGCACATTTTTAGTAGAATTGAATTATTCACATGAACGCTAACCAATGTCAGCTACTCTGTATTCTGTAAGGAATTGAGCTTATAAAATGAATCATCTTGAGTATTTGCTAAACACAAAATCACAAGAATTTGTAAATAATAAATTGTAAAATGTACTTTAGAATGACTGCTCCAACATTTGAGTAGACTCTTTTTCGAAGAACAGATCACAGGAATTCCACTGCCTCTTTCCTCAGAATTTCTATAACTTTGAGGAAGAGACTTATAGGAAATCTCTTTTACAAGTATAAGTTAAGAAACCAGTCTGTATGTTTATAAGCCAAGGGCGTATATGCAGAACTTCTCAAGAAATCCAGGGGTTAGATATCAGGATATCGCTGACAGCTCACTGACAATGTCCTGTAAGTTGAACATAGTAATACCTCAGTTGTACAGAGGGAAGAAATTAAGTACCAAAGAGCTGAAATAATTCACTTAGAGTGATCGAAAAAAGTTAAGGACAAACTAAACTTGGTTCAGACAATCCTCAAACCCTCACACACATAAAACAACTTGTATTTAAGAGAAAGACCATGTCCATTCTGTTCTCCTTTGTCTTCCAGAACTAATTTTTATTGTTAATTAAATATGCAAATGACTTACATTTTATAAATTAATATTTATTTTTACAGACAATGACCATTATGAATATCGCTGAGATCTGCAACTATTTTTTTATGAACTTTATTTTTTACATTAAGAAGGAAGCACTTTTAAGGTAGAGGTAGATATTCTAATTCAACATGAACCATTTTAACTCCTAAAAGCTTAACAAAGGAATTGTGTTAGTTGGGAACCACTTGCGTACAAGTCATAAAACTCCAACTCAATTGACTTAGGCAAAAGGAGATGGTATTAGGAGGCTATTAGAGAATCTTCATGTACCCAGATGACAGCAAGGGCTGGGGATTTAAGCAGCTGCACCCCTGAGACAAGGAAGAGCAGCTCTCTCCCTCCCCTTTTGGGTTCTCAGTGGTGCTGTTTCGACCTCCTATATTAGAGATTCCATTCTCTCACATGGTGGCCACCAGCAGCTTCCAAGCCCCTCTGTTCCACAGCTTCTCCCATCAGCTTCTAATACTCATCTGCTCCCTTAGCTCAAGTTCAAAAACTCCTGAGGACAAGTTGATCAAACTGCCTCGATCTGCGTGACGATATCCAATGAGGTGAGACACCCTTAATGGTAGACTCTACCTGAAGGGTATGGTTGGAATCTAGGCAGGAGTAATTCTCCAAAAAGGGGACAGGACGGGAAGGAAAGGCTACTGAACAACTAACTGGGCAGACAAACCAAGAATAATCAAGTAGAACAAAAGCAAACACAGATTCTGAAAGTTCAGATAACATCAGAAAGTTAAGATGGCACAAGATAGAACGCTGGAAATTGGCATTAAGGCATTCTTCAGTACATTCTTTTTACTTCTATTTCCCAGCCAAAACAATGAATACATAACTGTGAAGCTTGACAACATACCATTTTCTCTCCCTCTTGTAGATGTTTTCTGTCACTTCCCCATGGCATCAAAGCTTTTGGCCTACAAATTGCCCCTAAAGTCTTACACAAAGCATCCATAATGTTACTGTCAGAATTGTTTCAGAGCTGTCTGTGTTATTTTTAGGGTTCAGATCTTCTTCTGTGCGTTTCCTCATTCCATATTCACGACATTATCTTCCGAGCTTTGCAATTCTGATGCAATTTCCAGTTCATACTTTTTCAATTGCTGCATTTTCATGTTTAAATCCAGCAAAGTTCTGGCCAGCTGGCAATTCTGGACATGCATTTCCAGCTAAAAGTTAGAAAAAAATAAGGATTTTTATTAGCCTGAGATATGGATCAAATGAAACTGCTCTCTGCACAGGAAAAATAAGGACTTTGTAGGAAAGGAAAATAAGATATCAAGAAAGACGTATTTCTCATCTTATTCTCCAGTTCTGACTGTTTGGCCTGACTATAAAACTGACTTTCTCTACGATAACGTAAAATCCAGATATACAAATAGCTTTCGAAATGGCCTTGCAATGAAAACAAAAAAAGCTCATGCGCAGAGCCATCCATTTGAAAAATTCCTGTGCATAGAAGGCTGTTTCCAAGCAATGGCATGTGATCTGCGAGGAAATCATTTATCTGTATGAGCTTTCTGAGCTACAGGATAACTGCTCAGGGCCCCCTGAACTTTCAGGACCTGGGCCCATTTACTTGATTACTTGTCATTTCAAGTTTTTAGGATTTTAAATGGTCTCCCTGCTGAGCAAAACATTTAACGACCCCTTTGTGTGTACTTATAGAATCTAACAATTTTCACTGTAGAGTGAAATCGGTTATACAGCAAGGCTGATTTATACCCTCCCTCCAGTGGGAGTTTGTGAAGATCTTCGTGTATTAAGAAATAGATCCATCTCTCGGGCAATGTACCCAAGAGGCAGTCTGACAAAAGCTTAGTCCAACATAATCTTTGTATTATAGTTGAAAACTAGTAATCAACTATTCGCATATTTCTTCAATTAGGGTCTTGTTTAATGCAGTTCATGAGAACCCTGTTCTCTCTGCTGAAAACCCCTCATCAACTCACCAAAAGAAACCACCCCAGGGTGAACCAGGACATTCCGCTGGTAAAAAGCAAATATGGACGGTCCCCTCCTAATTTGCAAAATAAAGTCACTGGATAAAATGTCTTTCAGTCTTCCTCTGACATATTTTTCTTCACTCTTCAGCACCTGGAACCATTTCTTTGATAGCAAGAATTTGCAAAGAATAAAGTAAATGAACATCCAGCAAACAGACAGTAACAACACAACCACTAGCACAAGAAGCCCTGGCACCTTGCCTACAGGAAGCTTCTGTTCTCCAGTGTGGAACGGACGCCCTATAAACCTGCCCTACTCTTCCAGCTTTATTTCCTGGCCCTCTTCCCACACCAGCTCCCACTGCAGCTGGTCAGAAACTTTGCCCGTCCCAAAATAAACACGTCGTACTGAGCCACATCTTCTGCCCGCTCTGCCCCTTGCCCCCCACTTCCTGTTGAGCTCAGCCAGATGCCAACTCTTCTTAGAAGCCTTCTCTGTCTCGCCTTATCTGTGCTTCCACAGCGTTCTGTACATGTGCCTCTCCTAGCACACAGCCTACACTAGACTGATGATTTTGAGCACAGTTTGTTCCTATTCGTAACTGTATCCCCAGCTAGGGCTGCCTGCTCACGCAACATGGTGGGTTCTCTGTGTGTTTGTTAAAAGACTGAGTGAAGGAATGACTAAATGGAGAAACTGATGATCACCCATCCTATACTTTCATGCCAAGAATCAAGCAGTTGAATTATTGATAATGGCTCACCATCTAAGCAAAACAAAGTATGTGTAACTCACACCTGTTTAGGAAAGTCAAACACCAATGATTCCTTAATTTTCTTTCCTCATGGATCCCACTGAGAATCTAATGAAAGCTATGAAAGAAGTGCATTTTATGCACTGAGGAAAGAAGTGCATTTTATGTGCATACAAAATTTGGCATACAATTTTAGGTATATAGAACCCCTGGAATTCACTCACAGGCCCTGGAATTCAATGCAAGCCACTAAGAAGACCGATTCTAACAGCATAAGTAACATTTCATAAATAGTAACATGTCTCTAAATTAACTGAACCTGTTCATCATTGTTCCTTACACAAATACCACCCTAACAGATGATGTGTGGACATACATGTATGGATAGGTGCCAGTTCCTACAGAAAACTGGCTAACGGCCCATTATCAAAAACGGCTTCTTCTAGTGGTGATGGTGTTGAGGATCCACATTCTTTTGCTTCTTCATGACTGGTCACACACAATGGTGAAATTGTTGGCCAAGATGTTGACCGTGATCTATATCTCAGGAACACAGCATCTGTGTATATGTGACATTCTTTGCGTCCTTTGCAGAAAAACCCTTGATCTTCCATGCCTATGTATCTGTCACTTTGGGGGCACAACCAAAACACAGTAAGAGCCACTGAGTAGTGTCTGTGTTCTATGCAGTTTATATAACATTAACTCATACAATACTGACAGTGATCCTATGAGTTTATTATTTCCATTTTACAGCTGAAACCCAAACTTGCTAATTAGCATTACTAAAGTAATAGGAACAGTGAGAGCAGAGCCTGTAAATGTTAATGCTGGGATTTGAACCCTCATCTATTTGGAATTTTATTCTCCACCTCTTCCCCACCCCCGGTGCATTACATGCTTAAAACTCCTACTAGTGGAATGACTAGTTAGAATGTGAAGGTTCAAGTGCCTCGGAGTTTACTGAATGTAATTTCTTCACTTGATTTAAATCAGTCAGCTGAGGGCGTCCCTGGTGGCGCAGTGGTTGAGAGTCCGCCTGCCGATGCAGGGGACACGGGTTCGTGCCCCGGTCCGGGAAGATCCCACATGCCGCGGAGCGGCTGCGCCCGTGAGCCATGGCCACTGAGCCTGCGCATCCGGAGCCTGTGCTCCGCAACGGGAGAGGCCACAGCAGCGAGGGGCCCGCGTACCGCAAAAAAAAAAAAAAAAAAAAAAAAGTCAGCTGAGGTATGGGAGGGATGGTGACACCCCAGGTCAGCAGCACAGGGTGACTAAGCCCGGTCTCAGCCTTCCAGTGGGCATCCTCATCCATAGCACACCCCTCCAGGCCATCTCTACTGATGAGGGGTCTCGCCCAGCCACTGCTCAGGTATCTGAAGAAAACCATGTGTTTCTCCGATATGGCTGGGTCAGAATTAATACATACCTTGTCAAATCCAAATTGTTAACACAGGTAAAATTAAATTGACTACCTTCTTGCCCTTCTTAAACTCAGAAACAAGATAAACTGTTAAGGTTCTTAAATCAGACAACTGACTGATGGTTGAATCCGTTCTAAAGTAGTGGTTAACATTTCATTAGTATTCAATGCAAAAGACTAGAACTTTCCAAATCTCCACTACACACATTCATGGGCAGCACCGTTTTAAAGCTTAAGTTGCTCTTATTCATTTTGTCTCTTTCAAATTGTACCTAACTTGGAAATTGTTTAAATCACAAAACAGTAACTAAAATATTTACCTACAGTTCCTCCTGCCTAATGTTAAAAAGCTACAATTTTACAAAATACCTTATTATCATTTTTTGGTTTCTGAATTCTTACCCAGGGGAAAGATAAAACTTGCAGAATAAAAGAAACAGTTGCTGATGGACTCGCTCCATCCATCCTGTGATTTCATTTCATTGAAACTTCCGCCTCCGAGCCCCATAACATGCCCGTACTATGAGTTCCCTAGAGGGAACTTTCTATGTGGTAGAAAAATATAGAACAAGCTGGGGAGGGGTGGTGACGGAGGTCTCGGGTGTGTCACTAGTAGACTCAGCCCTCGACAGCCAGCCAGCACCTCGGGCCCTGCCGGATCCCTCCCCTGCCCCGCTTCCCTCCTGGATGCTGCCTGGGAGGCAGGAGCATCGGCACGGTCGGGGAAGATCGACGGCCGGTGCCCAGCTCGCCCACGCGGCACGGCCTCACCCTCTCCCTGGGAAAAGCGGCGCTCGGCCTCCCAAGCCCTCGGTGGGGCGCGTGCGCGGCCCGCGGCCGGGGGCCCCGGGAGAGGACGAAGGAGAGGCGGCCCCGAGAGCCGGCCGCCAGTGGGCTCACCAGCTCGGCGCGCAGCCCGGCCAGGGCGCTCTCGACGCGCGCCCGGCTCTGCTCCTCCCGCGCCGCCTCCGCCGCCTCCTCCTCCCGCGAGCGCCTCGAGACGCCGCGCGGCGCCGCCCGCTGGAAGGCGCTCGCCAGCCGCCGCCTGAGGTCTTCCAGCAGCGGGCTGGCGGCTGGGGCCTCCTCCGGGCCGGCCACGCTCTCGCCGCCTCCGGGGAAGCCTCGTGAGGGAGGTAGGGTTGAGGGCCTGAGCCCGGCGCCAACTAGGATGCCGTGGGGCCCCCGGGAAGTTCCCTCTCTGCGGCGGCTGGAGTCCCCCAGGGACATCTCGGAGACGCCGGGTTCCAGGCTTCCAGGCTTGTATTGCTAAGGGTTTGTTTCCAAGAGCGAGATGAGGGCGGGTGAGATTGGGGGCGGGGTAACTCATGGAACCGGCGGGACCACTGCCAAGTGAGACGGGGCTATTGCTCCGCTGTGTAGAGGCGCTCCTTTCCCCCAGCCTCATCGCTGTCCTTCTTCCCTCCTTAGCAACGGGCGAAGGAAGTGGTTCCCATAACTCCGAGAAGAGGTTTCAACTGGCTCCCTTTTTCTTGCTCCTTGGAACGTCGTTCTAAGGGAAGACTTGGGTCCATCCAGGTAGGTGGAAGTTGAGGTACGGATGGAAAGTTTGAGGCCCTGGTTGCCTCGATTATTAATATTTCAGCCCTGTAAAATATTTTTCCCTGGCTTTCTACCGACTGAGGCACTGTGACAGGTGTTGTGGATATAAAGTCTGATTAGGCCTCGTACCAATGCCAGGCGTTGCCCACAATCAAGTGGGAGAAGCTTGGCCCTGTTTGAAACTTAGAATGATCTTTCCACAAGCCCAACAATGCAGAAGACACTTCGATTCTGAAACTCCGTGTTCTTTTCTATACTTGACACCCTTCTGCCACTTTCACATTGTGAAGGGGTTAAAATGAAAAATAAAAATTCCTCTTACTCCAGAGTGTGTTATTTTCTAATTCCCAACTCAGTGTAATCAGGTGCCAATATTACTTGTATATCCTTTATCAATGAACAGAATCAGCTGCCTCTTTTGGATCTAATCGAGAATTTCTAAAAAGGAATAAACAATCAAAATTTTTGTGTGATCATAGAATGCAAATACCTACCCCCCCTCATCCAGAAAGGGGGCAGAGATGTCCATACAGTACTCCCAGAATTAATCGTTCATTTAATAATGATTTACAAGTCACCTGCAATGTTCCAAGTCCGTGATTGGTATTGAGGGCAGTAAGAGCTAATTGTGATTAGTGTTTACTGGGTGTCAGGCACTTTTCATATATTAACCCATTTTATCTTCACAATAACCCTGTGAGGAAGGTACTGTTAGTTTCTGTATTTAACAGGTGAGGAAACTAAGGCAGATGTTAAGCTGTAAGGCAAAGATCACAAAACTGGTAGATGGTGGGCCTGGGATTTGCACCTAGGAAGTCTGGCTTGTGGTCTGAACCACTGAGACACACCTTGGATACACACTACCTCCCAAAGAGGAAAAGAAGTTGCTCAGTTGTATGACTGAATGTTCACATTCCCTGTGCTCATAAAATTGAACTCTACGGAAATGGCTTAAGGCTCAACTGGATAAGGAGCAGTGCAGGTTACCAATTCTGTCGATAATCTGCCAAATTCAATCTGCCACCTTACAATAGTTTACAACCTAAGCACAGTTATATACCTATCATTGTATATTTGTCACAAAGATTCTCTAGAAACATTTGAAGATGTGTTCTATTGGTGGAAATTATGAAAATCCGTATGGTCTACTAGGAACTAACTGAATATAAATATTTAAGTTTTTTAAATTTGTGGGTTTTATGCATGTATGTGATAGGTGGTGGGGCTTGAAAACCAGCACCAGTCAATGTGCAGTAGAAATATTTTTTTATATATAAATTTATTTTTGGCTGCATTGGGTCTTTGTTGCTGCGCACAGGCTTTCTCTAGTTGCTGCGAGCGGGGGCTACTCTTCGTTGCAGTGCATTGGCTTCTCATTGTGGTGGCTTCTGTTGCGGAGCATGGGCTCTAGGCGCGCGGGCTTCAGTAGTTGTGGCACATGGGCTCAGTAGTTGTGGCTCGCGGGCTCTAGAGCACAGGCTCAGCAGTTGTGGCGCTTGGGCTTAGTTGCTCCACGGTATGTGGGATCTTCCCGGACCAGGGCTCGAACCCATGTCCCCTGCATTGGCAGGCAGATTCTTAACCACTGCACCACCAGGGAAGTCCAGAAATATTTAAAAGTAGTTTTCTGCCATGATTTTTCACTTCTGTTTCCAGATCATTTTCTTCAACAAGAATTTCAGTTAAGTTTGATTTAATTCAACAAACAGTGAACGGTGCATGTTCATTTAAGCACTGTCCCGTGTAAGGGAGATAAAAAGGTGAATAAAGCATAATTATTGCCCTCCAGAAGCTTAAAGCCTGAAAGAACAAATTCATTCATTCATTCAGCAGTAGTTATTTAATATCTTATTTATATACCAAGTATTATACAGAGTGCTCAGGCTGTGAAAGTAAACCAGTAAGACAAAATGGTGTTTTAGAATAGATTGGTTTTATCACAAATTAATTATTTTCCATAGATCAATTTTTTCAGCCAAGATGCATCTTGAATTTTACAATTTTTTTTTCTTTTATACAAGTAAAATGAATGGAAGCATTGGGGAATCAGAGTGAATATAATATGCAGAGACATTTGCGTTAGGAAATGTATTAGTTATCCATTGCTACATAACAAATTATCCCCAAATTTAGTGGCTTAAAACAACAATAAACATCATTTCTTACGGTTTCTGTGGACAAGAGTTTGGGAACAGCTTAGATTATGATCTGGGACTTTCATGACATTGTAGTCAAATGTTATCCGAAGCTGGATGTGATTGGAGCTGGAGGGTCTGCTTGCAAGGTGGACCATTCACATAGCTGGCAAATTGGTGCTGGTGTTTGGTGGGAAGCCTTAGTTTCTCTCCATGTGGACCCTTTACCAGGACTGCTTGAGTGCCCTCATGATGTAGTGGCCAGCCTACCTCAGAACAAGACAGAGAGAGAGAGAGAGAGAGAGAGAGAGAGCGCCAGATGGAAGCTCTTTATATGTGTTCTGAACCATATTTTTATGATCTAGTCTTGGAAGTCACACGGCATCACCACATTCTGTTTATTAGAATCAAGTATCTAAGTCTGGACCCCATTTAAGTGGAGGGGAATTAGGCTCCTTCTTTTGAAGTAAGGAATATCAAAAAATCTGCAGACAGATTTTTGATCTGCCACAAGAAAAATATGGTACATACATGTAAGCAATGAATCAAATGACTGCTGACTTCCTGTCAGAAAAAAAAAATGAAGGCCAGAAGATATTAGAACAATATTTTTTTAGGTTCAGGAAGGAAAAAATTAACATAGATTTCTATATCCAGCAAAAATATCCTTCAAAGGCAAAATAAACGTGTTATGACATAAGAGAAAATTAGAAGAATTTGTTACCAGCCAACCTATGCTGTTAGAAATACTAAAGGAAACACCTCAGGCTGAAGTAAAATGGTAATAGAGGGAAACTCAAATCTTTAGGAAGGAATGAGAGTATAGGAAATTGTAAATACCTAGATATATACATATAAATGACTTACAGTCCTCTTAATTTTTTTTAAAAAAACACATGACTGTTTAATGAAAAAATTATAACATTGTCTTCTGTGCTTTATAATGAATTTAGATGTATCAATATAATATAGTAACTATAGAATAAGTAATCTTGAGGATGAATGGAGCTGTACATTTTATATGAAATGGTAAGGTATTAACCCTAAGTACACTGTAAAAGATTAAGGGTATATATATTTTAAAGCCTAGAGCAATCACTAAAAAAAAAAATGGTGCAAAGAGGTATAGCTAAAAAGCCATTAGAATGAGTGTCTATGTAGAAAATCTGAAACAATTAACAAAAAACACCCTTCTGATACTAATAAACAATTATATCAAAGTTGCAGGATACAAGTTGAATATACAAAAGCTAATCACTTTCCTATAAACCAGCAATAAGCAAGTGGAATTTGATTTTTTTTGGGGGGGTGGCAATGCATGGCTTGTGGAATCTTAGTTTCCCAACCAGGGATTGAACCCAGGCCCTCAGCAGTGAGAGCACAGAGTCCTAACCACTGGACCGCCAGGGAATTCCCTGGAATTTGATATTTCAAACACACATTACCTTTTACATTAGCACCCAAAAAAGAAAAACACTTAGGTATAAATCTAACAAAATATCCATATGGGGAAAACTACAAAATTCTGCTGAAAGAACTCACAACTTAACTAAGTAAATGGAGAGATACTCCATGTTCATAGATAGGAAGACTCAGTATTGTCAAGATATCAGTTCTTCCCAACTTGACCTATAGGTTCAATGCAATGCCAATCAAAATCCCAGCAAGTTTTTTGTAGATATACACAAACAGATTTTAAAGTTTATGTAGAGAGGCAAAATGCCCAGAATAGCCAACGTAATATTAAAGGAGAAGAGCATTGAGGACTGACAGTACTTGACTACAAGGCTTACTATATAAAGCTACAGTAATCAAGGCAATGTGGTATTGGCAAAAGAATGGACATATAGATCCATGGACCATAGCCGATAGATATACCCACATAACTGATCTTTGACAGACGAGCAAAGGCAACACAATGGAGAAAAGACATACACACAAGTGGTGTTGGAATGACTGGACATCTGTATGCAAAAAAAAAAATGAGTCTAAACACAGACACCCTTCACAAAAATTAATTCAAAACGGATCATAGACCAAAATGCATAACTATAATTCCTGGAAGATAATGTAAGAGAAAATTTACATGACCTTGGGTATGTTGATGACATTTTAGATACAACACCAGAGGCATGATCCATGAAGGAAATAATAACTTGAACTTCATTAAAACAGAAAACTTCTGCTCTGCAAAATATACTGTCAAGTAAATGAGAAGACAAGCCACAGACTAGGAGAAAATATTTGCCAAAGACATATCTAACAAAGGACGGTTATCCAAACTATACAAACTACTCTTAAAACTCAACAATAAGAAAATAACCCAATTAAAATGTGAGCAAATGACCTGGACACCAGACACCATCAACATATATGAAAAACAAGCATATGAAAAGATGCTCAACATCACACGTCAGTAGGGAAATGCAAATTAAAACAATAATGTATCATTACATGTCTATTTGGCCATTCTGTGGCCAAAATTTAAAACACTGACAACACCAAATGTTAACAGGGAAGTGGAGCAATAGGAACTCTCATTCTTTGCTGGTGGGAATGTAAAATGGCATAGCTACTTTGGAGGACACTTTGGCAGTTTCTTACAAAACTAAGCATACTCCCACCTTCTGGTACAACAGTCATGCTCCTTGGTATTATATCTAAAGGAGTTGAAAACTTACATCCACATTAAAACCTGAACACAAATGTTTATAGCAGATTTCTTCATAATTGCCAAAACTTGGAAACAGCCAAGATGTCCTTTAGTAGGTGGATACAGAAACAAACTGTGGTACGTCCAGACAGTTGGATATTATTCAGCTAAAAACAAATGTGCTATCAAGCCATGGAAAAACATAGAAGAATCCTAAATGCATATTGCTAATTGGGAGAAGCCAATCTGAAAGTGGTTCATGCTGTATAATTCCAATTATACGACATTCTAGAAAAGGCAAAACTATGGTGACGGTAAAAAGATCAGTGGTTACGAGGATTGGGGGGTGGGGAGGGATGAATAGACAGAGCACAGGATTTTTAGAGCAGTAAAACTATTCTGTATGTTACTAAAATGGTGGAGACATGTCATTATACATTTGTCAAAACTCATGGAATGTATAACACCAAAAATGAACCCTAATGTAAACTGTGGACTTTGAGTGATAGTGATATGCCAATAGAGGTTCATCGATTATAACAAATGTACCACTCTGGTGCAAGATGTTGATAGTGGGAGAGGTTATGTGGTTGGGGAGAGGCAGGGGGTGATGGGAACTCTCTGTACTTCCAGCTTAATTTTTCTGTGACCCTAAAACTGCTCTAAAAATAAAGTCTATCTTTTAAAGCCAGTAGATAAACTAAAATATGCTTCTAAAAACATTAAATTAATCCAAAATGAAGCCGGAAAAGAGATACAGCTTAAAATACAGAGAGAGCAAATAGAAAACATTTGGTAAATGGTAGGCCTAAATTAGATCATATCAAAAATTACATTAAGCCTTAATGTACTAAATATTCCAGTTAAAAGGCAGAGGTGTTCAACTGGATTAAGCAAAAGCAAGAACCGAATATATTCTTCCTAAAAGAGATGTACTTTAAATACAAATACAGGACTTCTGTGACCTGTAAAGATAGAGTAACATGAACTGGATTTATCCTCCTATCTGAAACAGCCAAGAAGCACCAAATATATTATTGAACTGACTTCAAAACACTGGACATCAGGCAATGAAAGACAGTGATCCCTGAGAGAATTTTTTTCAAACAGCCTTCTCAGTCTTGTTTACTGATTCCTCTCATCCTTGAGGACTTCAGAATTCAAAACACTGAACACCAGGCAATGAAAGACAGTGATCCCTGAGAGCTTTTTGTCAAACAGCCTTCTCAGTCTTGTTTACTGATTCCTCTCATCCTTGAGGACTTTAGAACATCTCAGGCTGTGTCCTTGGACCACTTCTCTCCTTTATCTCCCTTCACTGCAAAGTGATTTCGTCTTGTTCCATGGCTTTTTATTTTCGGTTACTGAGTTGTTTGAGTTCTTTATGTATTTTCAATATTAACCCTTTATCAGGTTTATGATATGCAAGTATTTTATTTCTTTTTTATTGAAGTATAGTTGATTTACAATATTGTGTTAGTTTCAAGTGTACAGCAAAGTGATTTGGTTATACATATATGTATATATATTCTTGTTTTTTCCATGGCTTTTATTATGAAATGCTGACACCTCAAAATCTTTTCTTTAGGTCAGACCTCTCTTCTAACTCTATCTCTACTTGGATGTTCAACTTAATATATCTCATTCTTAAACATTGATTACCTGCATCCCTTAATATATTCTTTTTTCAGTACCCCCAACCCAATTCAGTAAATGGAAATTCTATTGTCAGTTACCCAAACCATAAATCTTGGAATCACTCACAATTTTCTTCTCCCTCTTTCACCCTACATGCAATTCATCAGCATATCCTGTAGGCTCTATCCAGAATCAAAGAGCATCTAACTCCTATCATCCTAATCTTCCCACTCCCTGTCGCCTAGACTATTGTCATAGCCTCCAACACATCTCCATACTCTATAATTGCCCTCTTTTTCTTCCCTATTTTATTCTCCTTGCGGCAGATCATGTCATTTCTTCATTCAAGATCCTCCAGTGTGTTCCCACCTTACTTAGAACAAAATCCAATATTCTACCATAGCCTACAAAGCCCTTTATAATTCATCCCAAATGGCATTCCCTCCATTTCTCTGATCTCATCTCCTTCCTCTCTCTCCTTTGCTTACTCCATCTTGCCACCCTGGTCTCTTTACTGTTCTCCTTTCAGGGCCTTTGCTTTGTTATTCCTTTTTCCTAGGATTCTCTTCTCCCAGATACATGAGTGGCTAGTTCCCTTACTGTGTTCAAGTCTCTGCTCAAATGTCACTTCATCAGATAGACCTCCCTTGATCTAAATTAGCATATATACACCCCTCTACTCCCGTCATTCTCTGTGTTTTTGCCCTTCGTTTTATTCCTTAATACTTACACCAACTGTCATACTGTATATTTGTTTTCTCATCTATCTTCTCTTGTCTGCTAATAGAATATAATCTCCATGAGAACAGGTACTTCCTTTTGTTAACTGCTATATCCCTAAAATAGTGCCTAAAATGGTATCTGGCATTTAGCAGGCAGTACATAAAACGTTGTGAAATGAATGAAAAGAAGAGAGAGAAAGAAACAGAAGGCATCAGGACAAAGAGAAGGATGAAGGGGAGAGAGATAAGGAGGAAGGAGCTGAGTAGACCAGCCCAGCCAGGCAGCTGAAACAAACGTGGAATATCATGTCAGTTCATGAAATTCTCCAGAGTGACTCCCAAATGATAAATCAGGTCTGCTTGAAAAGAGCACAGTATCTGCTAATGAAAAGAAAAATAACCCCGTCCTTGTAGCATATTTCTTCAATGCATTTGTGCAAAGTGCACGTGATGCAAGGACAGGTCATGACATCAACCCCCAGTCCAGCCAGCTGACAGTGCCTGAACCCAACAGTCTCAGCTAAGTTTCTGAAACCATGTGATTTCTGGAATCATGTGGTCTGTATGTCTGTTTCTCTCTTTGGCTTCTTAAGGACAGCGCCTGGGTCTTCATCACCTTTTCATCACCTCCATGCTGGCATGAAACAAACACTTAACAAATACTGGTTAAATTCATTAATAAATTGATTAATACAGCAAGGCAGAAGGCAATTAACATTCATAGAGCACCTCTTAAATACTATATAGATATAGACATGGACACAAGTATAGATGCAGATATAGATTACTTATCGATATAGACAAAAGTATAGATATAGATACAGATAAAAATTGTATACAATTAATCTTCACGAAAATCCTGTGTTAAGTTTGTTTTGTTCTGTTTTTCATATGGGAACCTGAAGTTCAAAGAAAGTAAGAGACTTGCTTAAGGTCATATAGTAGACAAGGAAATGGCTGAGAGAGGAGTTGATTCCAGATCTATATGTCTCCAAGGGTTATGCTCTTTCCTTTATACCATATCAGACAGTATACAGTTGCAGAATCATTAAAAATGAGCTAAAGAAGGTTAAAACTTTGTATTTCTTTTATTCCAGTTACCTAAACCAATTCTTCCCTAGCCTAAGTGTCATCCTGCTTCCACCCTTACGTTTAGCAAGGACACCTTCTCTCAGTCCTTTTGAAAAACAGGAGGTTGAATGCACATGTCATCCTCCTAATTCACGCAGAACAGCAGCAAAACAAAAGTCTGAAATTCCTTACGCAGAATCCTAATCTCTCTAAATGTTTTTACATAAATTCATCAGTTAATATCTACCTTTGTTGCAACACATTTCTACTTTTTTTTTTTTCTGCCTGTTCACTGTTCCCTGGGAAACCTGGATACCAATTCTTTTATGTGTTCTTTAGCTGTACCTTGGGAACCTTAGCTTTAATTCCACTTCTTCGCTTCCTCTTCAACCATCCACTCTGAACAATTATTCTTTTAAGCAATGGGTTCCACGTGTTCCCACTGCAAACAGAATGTCCCCAAGTGTTCTGTGCAAAAAAGAAACAAATATTTCTCTAGGCTTCAGAGAAAGGAGATTTTTCCTTACAAGCCTTAAAATAAATATTTGTAATTTTTTCAGTGAACAGCTTAGTGATTTGAATCATTTGAGAGTCTGTGGGCAGCGTGGTCATTCTGTTTTCTGGCTAATAGTTGGCAAAAAGTCCTTTTTGGTTGTGGAATGTCCAAGATGTAGTCGTTGTCTTCCTAGCTTGATTTGCCAGAACTCTGGAGTCAAGATGCTGGTTTCAAATCCCAGCTTCACTCCTTGCTGGCCATTTGACTTTGTGTTAGCTCTCTGGGTCAGTTTGTTCACAAGTAAAATGAAAATAATCTTTTCCTCCTCACTCAGTTGCTGAGTAGATTAACTAAAGCACACAGGAGTGTGCTGAACCAAGTAGGTCTGGCTTACCCCAAGTAGGCCCTTCATAAATGTTATCTCTGCTCTCACGTAATGGATATGATGGGGTTCTTGCTGTAGAGACATGTTTCTAAACGTCGCATTAGTGAGCATCATAGTACTGTGTATCTAAAAGATACAGGAGAATTGGTATTAGTATTGCAAGGGAAACTGAGTCAGGTCTGAACTACAACAGTGAATCCAGGCTGGACAGTGCTCATTCCAATAGGTTGGATGACCATTTAAGATTGTCAGTGACCGTATGGAACAAGTATAATCATGTCGATCACATCTTCTAAGTGTGTATGGTGAGTTGTATTATTGTTCACAATATTCTCTGCCTCTTGGCAGTGGGGAGATTATATTTCTCCACTCGGCTGACCTCAGGCTTGGCCATAGGACTTGCTTAAGCCAATGAACTGCGAGCAGATGGGGCATGTGTGATTTCCCAGCGAAAACTATAGGCGTGGTCACACAATCTACCCTCTTCTGTTTTCCAGTGATGTCCCAGGGCGGGCAGTTCCTTCACCCTGGGTCCTAGAATAAAGATACCATGGAGCAGAGAGGAAGCTGGGCTATCTTGGGTGTGCAGTTCGATTGAGAAATAAATGTAGAAATCCAAAAGGACTAGTGTGTTTGCTTTTTTGAGAGCCTTGATATCTGATTATTCTTTTGATCTATTTCCTTTTTCTAAAAATAGAATGCAGATGTAAGCCTCCAGAGGACTAAGAGTTCTGGTACATTGAAATTTTACTGTGTCGTTTCTGAGCAGAGATGTGCTGAAGCTTACTTGCCTCAAACAAGAAAAATCTAGTTGTTGGAAGGTACAAAAGATTTCTAGTAACTGTCCAAATACATTTACTCTTTCATTATATTAAATGAATTATGAGTATATATGAAATATAGATAACTGTAACTGTTTTTTATTGACAGAATATATAAAAGCAGATATGCAGGACACTGTGTACTTTTAGACTGTCAGTTTATAGTCCGAGAAGAACATCACAGCTTTATTTCCACACTAAATATAAAAGGACATATGTTTTGAAGGAAATTAAAAGTGCTACTCTAGTGAACATAAGAATGAGAAGAAAGGCAAACAGCCTTATTGCTTCCATGGAGAAAGTTTTAGTTGTCTGGATAGAAGATCAAAACAACCACAGTGTTCTCTTAAGCCAAAGCCCAATCCAGAGCAAGAACCTAATTCTCTTCAATCCTAAGAAGGCTGAGAGAGGTAAGGAAGCAGCAGAAAAAAGTTTGAAGCTAGCAGAGGTTGGCTCATCAGATATAAGGAGAGAAGCCATCTCCATAACATAAAAGTACAACATGAAGCAGCAAGTGCTGATGTAGAAGCTGCAACCAGTTATATAGAATATCTAGCGAAGATCATTAGTGAAGGTGGCTACACCAAACAACACATTTTTATTGTAAATTAAACAGCCTTATATTGGAGGTAAATGTCATCTAAGACTTTCATAACTAGAGAGAAGTCAGTGCTTGGCTCCAGGCTGTGTTAGGGGCTAATGCAGCTGGTGATTTTAAGTTGAAGCCGGAGTTCATTTACCATTCCAAAAATCCTAGGGCCTCTAAGAATTATGCTCAGTCTACCCTGCCTGTGCTCTATAAATGGAACAACAAAGCCTGGATGACAGCACATCCAGTAAATATGGTTTACTGGATGTTTTAAGCCCGCTGTTGAGAACTACTGCTTAGAAAAAAAATGATTGCTTTCAAAATATTACTGCTCATTGACAATGCACCTGGTCACCCAAGAGCTCTGATGGAGATGAACAATGAGATTAATGTTGTTTTCATGCCTGCTGATATAACATCCATTCTGCAGCCCATAGATCTAGGAGTAATTTAGACTTTCAAGTCTTATTATTTAAGAGCTACATTTCATAAAGCTAACCCTACCGTAGATAGTGATTCCTCTGATGGACCTGAGAAAAGTAAACTGAAAACCTTCTGGAAAGGATTCACCACTCTAGATGCCATTAAGAACATTTGTGTTTTGTGGGAAGAGGTCAAAACATCAACATTAATAGCAATTTGGAAGAAGTTGATTCCAGCCTTCATGGATGACTTTGAGGGGTTCAAAACTTCAGTGGAGGAAATACCTGCAGATGTGGTAGAAATAGCAACCTCGTTTTTTTCCGTTATGGAGATTCCTCAGAAAACTAAAAATAGAATTACCATATGATCTAGAAATCTCACTCCTGGGCATATATCCAGACAAAACTCTAATTCAAAACGTTACATGCACCCCTATGTTCACAGCAGCACTATTCACAATAGCCATGACATGGAAACAACCTAAATGTCCATCCACATATGAATGGACAAAGAAGAAGTGGTACATTCCATACAATGGAATACTATGTAGCCATAAAAAAGAACAAAATAATGCCATTTGCAGCAACATGGTTGCAACTAGAGATTATCGTACTAAATGAAGTAAGTCAAAAAGAGAAAGACAAAAGTCATATGATATCAGTTACATGTGGAATCTAAAATACGGCACAGATCACCCTATCTACAAAACAGAAACAGACTCATGGAAATAGAGAATAGACTTGTGGTTGCCCAGGGAGAGGGAGTTGGGGAAGGGAAGGAGTGAGAGGTTGGGGTTAGCAGATGTAAGCTATTATATAGAGAATGGATAAACAACAAGGTCCTACTGTATAGCACAGAGAACGATAAAAAAAAAAATTATGCTCCTACTCTGGCTGTACTCTGCAAATAGAATCACAAAGCCTGGATGACAGCACATCTCTTTACAACATGGTTCACTAAATATTTTAAGCCCACTACTGAGGCCTATTGCTCAGAAAACAAGAAAAAGATATCTTTCAAAATATCACTATTCTATCAAATTCCCAATGGCATTTTTTACAGACTTGAACAAAAAATCTTAAAATTTGTATGGAGACACAAAGGACCCTGAATAGCCAAAGCAATCTGGAGGGAAAAAAACAGAGCTGGAGGAATCAGACTCCCTGAATTCAGGCTATACTACAAAGCTACAATAATCAAGACAATATGGTACTGGCACAAAAACAGAAATAGATCAATGGAACAGGATAAAAAGCCCAGAGATAAACCCATACACCTATGGTCAACTAATCTATGACAAAGGAGGCAAGGATATGCAATGGAGAAAAGACAGTCTCTTCAATAAGTGGTGCTGGGAAAACTGGACACCTACATGTAAAAGAATGAAATTGGAACACTCCCTAACACCATACACAAAAATAAACTCAAAATGGATTAGAGACCTAAATGTAAGACCAGACCCTGTAAAACTCTTAGAGGAAAACATAGGAAGAACACTCTTTGATATAAATCACAGCAAGATCTTTTTTGACCCGCCTCCTAGAGTAATGGAAATAAAAACAAAAATAAACAAGTGGGACCTAATGAAACTTATAAAGCTTTTGCACAGCAAAGGAAACTATAATCAAGACAAATAGACAACCCTCGGAATGGGAGAAAGTATTTGCAAACAAATCAACGGACAAAGGATTAATCTCCAAAATACATAAACAGCTCATGCAGCTCAACATTAAAAACACAAACAACCCAGTCCAAAACTGGGCAGAAGACCTAAATAGACATTTCTCCAAAGAAGACATACAGATGGCCAAGAAAGAAGCACACGAAAAGCTGCTCAACATCACTAATTATTAGAGCAATGCAAATCAAAACTACAATGAGTTATCACCTCACACCAGTTAGAATGGGCATCATCAGAAAATCTACAAACAACAAATGCTGGAGAGGGTGTGGAGAAAAGGGAACTCTCTTGCACTGTTGGTGGGAATGTAAATTCATACAGCCACTATGGAGAGCAGTATGGAGTTTCCTTAAAAAACTAAAAGTAGAATTACCATATGACCCAGCAATCCCACTACTGGGCATATACCCTGAGAAAACCATAATTCAAAAAGACACATGCACCCCAATGTTCATTGCAGCACTGTTTACAATAGCCAGGTCATGGAAGCAACCTAAATGCCCATCAACAGACAAATGGATAAAGAAGATGTGGTACATATATGCAATGGAATATTACTCAGCCATGAAAAGGAATGAAACTGGGTCATTTGTAGAGATATGAATTGACCTAGAGACTGTCATACAGAGTGAAGTAAGCCAGAAAGAGAAAAATATCGTATATTAACACATATATGTGGAACCTAGAAAAATGGTACAGATGAACCAGTTTGCATGGCAGAAACAGAGAGACAGATGTAGAGAACAAACGTATGGACACCAAGGGGGGGAATCGGTGGGTGGGGGGGGATGAACTGGGATATTGGGATTGACATATATACACTGCTATGTATAAAATAGATAACTAATAAGAACCTGCTGTATAAAAAAATAAGTAAATAATAAATTTTAAAAAATATATTACTCCTCATTGACAATACACCTGGTCATCCAAGGGCTCTGATGGAGCTGTAGAATGAGATTAGTGTTGTCATCATGCCTGCTAACTCAAAATTCATTCTGCAGCCCAAGGATCAAGGAGACTTTCAAGTCTTATTGTTTAAGAAATACATTTTATAAGTCTGTAGCTAACTTTGATAGTGATTCCTCAGATAGATCTGGGAAAAATATATTGAAAACCTTCTGGAAAGGATTTATCTTTCTAGATGCCATTAAGATCATCCATGATTCTTGGGAAGTGGTCAAAGTATCAACTTTAACAGGAATTTGGAAGAAGTTAATTCCATCCTTCATGGATAACTTTGATGGGTTCAAGACTTCAGTGAAAGAAGTACCTGAAGATATGGTAGAAATAGCAGGACAACTAGAATTAAGAGTAGATCCTGAAGATGTGACTGAATTGCTGCAATCTCATGATAAAAGTCTAATGAATGAAGAATTGCTTTTTATGGGTGAGTAAAGTGGTTTCTTGAGATGGAATTTACTCCTGTTGAAGAAAGATGCTGTGAAGACTGTTGAAATGACAACAAAGGATTTAGAATATAACAAATTTAGTTAATAAAGCAGTGGCAGGGTTTAAGAGGATTGACTCCAATTTTGAAAGAAGTTCTACTGTGGGTAAAATGCTATCAAACAGCATTGCATGCTACAGAGAGATCATTCATGAAAGGAAGAGTCAATTGACGTGGCAGACGTCATTGGCGTCTTGCATTAAGAAACTATCACAGCCCCCCCAGCCTTCAGCAACCACCACCCTGATCAGTCAGCAGCCATCAGCATCAAGGCAAAACCCTCCACCAGCAAAAAGATGACAACCCACTGAAGGCTCAGGTGAAAGCATTTTTTAATTAAGGTGTGTACACTATTTTTCTCAGACATAATGCTATTATTGCACACTTAATAGACTACAGTGTAGTGTAAACGTAACTTTTACATGCACTGGGAAACCAGCAAATCCATGTGACTAGCTTTGTTGGGATATTCACTTTATTGTGGTGGTCTGGAACCGAACTCACAGTATCTCTGAGGCTGCCTATAACATTAAATGTTAAAAATATAACATTATGTTTTTAGTAAGGAAAAACCAACTGGTATGTAAATGCAACTTATAGCAATGTTCATAGATCAATAGAACCAAGTAAGGTTTATAGGAAGCACATGGGCTTTCTCCATTGGGCAGTAGTCTTCTGCCAGGAGACTACTTCTACCTGACTTATATCAAGTGGATCAGAAAGAGAACAAGAATTTCTAAAAGAATTATATCACACGTTCTTTTACTTCCTTTCTATTGAATGAAGAAATGAAAGGAAGGGCATTGTTGCTTACAGTTCGTTTACACATCAATATTACTCTTTATGGGATCTCTCCATAAATGAAAAGTTAACAGAGTTACAACAACAGCTGATAGCCTCTGGCAGGCACAGAATAGAAAAACACTTGAGAAAAGATTATGCATATAATAGAGGAAAAGAGCCAGATATGTTAGATGGACGTGAAGATAAGAAGAAACAAGTTGTACTTCAAGTTATAGTTTGTTGTTCTAAAAAAAAAACACCAAGGCTATCAAGTGGACTATCGAGTCTATATTAGTCTCTATATAATATTGAAACAGCCTAGCATCTAAAATCACGTGCACCAACGCACACTGAGTTTAATGTATGTGGAAGTGAGGGGCAGAGCACCAACTTTCATTCATTCAACATTCATTCATTCATTCAAGAAGTATTTTGGAGTATTTATCTGTGTATTAATAGTGCCAGATGCTAGTGTGGACGTTTTTCTTGTTACTCTTGCCTTTTTTTGCATTAGATTGTCCCTACTAACTGTTTATTTTCTTCCATCCTTTCAAATCCACATTCAATGAAGAACAAAGGAATTTCCAAAAACTACTAATCCTGGAAATTAATGTACATGCCTGAAACGACTCCATTAATAAAACAATAACAACAACATCTCTCTTTTAAATTAATGATTAGAGACAAGTTTTCATAGATAGCTGGCTTCTTGGTTGAATTATGAATTTCTTTGACTACGGGTACACTCACATTGCTTAGGACAGTAAGTGCTAGGTGTGAACCAAGATGATGAAAAGTGAGTAGTACCTGGAGTGGATGCTGCTTGTTTGCAATTTTAGGGTAAAGCTTACACAGATATCCACTTTTCAAAGAACTCTTTTTTTAATTATGGAAAAATCTTAAAAAAAAATCAGAATTAGAGGAAGGAAAGTGACTTCTGAGATGTGATTCTTTGAAGAAAGAAACTAATTACTAACTAAAAAAATACACTGGTAGAAACACTACGTCTAGAAATTGCAGAATTAGTAACTTAATGACACAAAGCTCTATTACCCTATAGTGGGAAGAAGGACAGTGCGGTGAAGGGAGAAGTGTATTAAAAATCTATAGACATGTGCTCTTTACTCACTTGGATTTGACTTCTCCTTTCCTTGTTACTTTTCTACAAACAATATTTGCTGCTCCTGAATATTTCTTGGACACTTTTCACTGCTCCATGACTTCACATGTGCAGTTCCTATGCATGGAATTTCCTTCTCACCCTGCCAGCAATTCTAGTGAGTCTTCCCCAAATTCCCTAGGCAGGAATAGAACCTCTCTCCGTTGTGTGTTCCCGCTGCTGTGTCCATAACTCCAACTCTTAGTGCTTTTTATGCTAGACTTTATTTCTTTGTTATCTCTTTTAGTCCATGAGTCTCTGATGCAAGCACCTTGTCTTATTTATGGGATCCAACCCACTGTTCCATAAATGCTGTGGGAAGGATGGATGAATGTTAAGCTAAAGACTGACGTGTACCCCATCTCCATGGGATTTGAGTGGATTTCAAATACCTAGTAGAGAAAATTGTACATTTATGAATCTAGGAATACAAACTTAAAAAAAAAAATTCAAAGTCATCTATTTGCCTTGATTTCCACTTTAATTATTATTACTATTACTGTTACCTCCTATTGAGAAAATACTGAGAGAAAACATGCCAAGACACACTGAAGCAGTAACACATAACTTTGAGTACAATGATTGTGGGGTATCAGTGAGCATTATTAATATTTTGCACAATGAGGTAATTAATTTTTCTTTCATTCAGTATGTTTTTCTTAATGACAATGCTTTCTTTTTACATTCAGAAAATAATGAAATTTTACTTTAAAAGTCAATGTGTGATTAATAATAAAATGGCTATTTACACAAATATATTGAGTTAAGAAGGAAAGATTCCTGTGGGTTGTTTCTGTTGCAGTTTCATAAAAGAGAAGGGACTGGAAGGTATAATGGAAAAGTAAACATAAAAGTTCTGATATATGGAGGTGAATACACAACTTTTTGTAATACACAACTTTTAAACCATGGCATCAAACGAGGCTAGCTCGCTTTTGCCAGCAATAAGAAAGTTAACTGAGCAAAGTACAGAAAACAGTAGGAGCCTTGCTCGCTGCTTTCCAGTACCTGGGAGCCCCCTGCTGTCCACAAAAAGACACTGCAACCTCTCCCCAGGCTAATAGGGCAGTGTTAGGCACCTAACATGCAACCTTAAAAACTTACTTTTACCATTTTCATACACCAGATCATCATTATCATATGCTTTTATCATCCTTATTCTAAATCAACCAAGTCCTCTTTCTGGGTTTTCAATTTTTCTTAATGGTACCACCATCCGGGCTCAAACTCTCCCTCCAGCTGCTGCTTCTCTTCTTTTTCAGCATTATCATTACCATGTATTGAACTTTTGCTGTGTCAGGCACTGTGCTAGACTCTTCACATGCATTACATATCATTTAATCTCACAATAACCCTTATGAGGCAGGCAATTATGTTCCTTTTAGTGAAACATAATTTAACAAAAAAAAAAGTTTTCCTTTTAGTGAAAGGAAAGCAGGCTTAGGATGGTTAAGTAACTTGCCTTAAGTTTTTGAATGCTTAAACTGTTTTACTAGCAAAATGCATTAGTAAATGCATGCTGGTTGAATATAGATTGAACAGTTATTCACTTTGTAAAATTTTAACCGAACATCTTTTAAAAGATAATTTCCAACAAAGGACTAGCACACACACTTGAGGAGCATTTTGATTTGATTTTTTTTTTATTTCTAGGGAATACACATTTCAATACACTTGGGTATGCTGAGCTAATTCTCCTTCCTCAATCCCCAAGTGACCTTCCCATTCCCATCACGCATACCAGCATGGCTCCAGATTTCTCACACCTAGCCAGGAAGAAGGGATGGGGGATAGGAAAGAAGGGAACAAGTGATGGACAAAGACAGTCTGAGCCCCTCATGTAGCAGACCTCACATAACTTTCCTGGCAGCTGATACAGGTTTGTTTTAGAGGCAGAAACCAACCTGAGAACACCTCACTGATTCTAAGGCTGCTCAAATGTATTATAATGAAGTTGCTAGTATTGAGTCTAGCTCTTCCATCTGTGGTTGTCTGTTTTAAAGCACCTTTGGTTAAAATTGTATACCTAACTTCTGTTTTCTTATAGACTGACTCCAAAGAAAGAAGACTTGGATGAAGAGAATATTGGACAAGGACCTAGTATACATGTGAAAGCTGTATTTGTTTGATGTTTATTATTGAGAAATACCTTCTTGGTGAGTGTGTTGTTGGAATGGGGACTAGAAAGTAGAACTGAATGTTCCATAAGTTGGAACTTGACTTGAAGCTTAGAGTCAAATATCATATGGTCATTTTTTATCAGAAAAATACATGAAAAACAGTGTGAGCTTTGGGTGATGTTTACTGCTCAGTAGTGATACCTATTTATCATTAAAACCCCATCTACTTCCAGAAAGAGGCAGCTTATGAAGTTGGTGAGTTTCCACCAATAGCACTGTGAGAAATCTCAATTGGTAGTTCACTGGGTTCTAGGAAGATACAAAGAGGGAGGAAAACGAATGCAAACTGAATGAGGGTCGGGAACTGTAGAAGAATTGTGAAGAAACGTCAAGGCCAGAAGAGTAGGCAGAGGCCAATCATGAAGGCTCTTCTCTACCAAACCAGGAGAGTAACATAAGTAAGCAGTATGCAGAAAATGCTTTAATTAATAATCAGAAACCAACTGTGTTGGCCACTTTATTTATTTATCTTTTACTGAAGTACAGTTGATTTACAATGTTGTGTTAGTTTCTGGTGTACAGCAAAGTGATTCAGTTATACATATATATATTCATTTTCATATTATTTCCCATTATGGTTTATTCCAAGATGTCAAATATAGTTCCCTGTGCTATACAATAGGACCTTGTTGTTTATCCATTCTATGTATAATGAATCTTGTTTGGATTTGGATTTTGTTTGCCACTTTGAATACGCCTCAAACCGGCAAGTAGCAAGATAAAAGTATCTCCCAGTGGTCAGAAATGTCTTACTTTCCTAAACGTCCATATTGTGTCCTGATCATGCACGATCAGAAACCTGTTTCCACAGGCTCAAGGACTTCCCATCTTCAAAGAATACTAAAGCTGTTTTTATCTGCTCTGCCTGTTAATGTACTTCACCAAGGAGAGGGAAATTGGCTGATATATTTTCAAAAGATCTTCAACAAGGGTTTTTGAGTTTTCTAGTTAATTCTAAGTTAATAAAAAATGTTTCAAGGTATCTGGCTACCTTATTTTTCTAGAAGGAGTTCATCAAGGTTTTATTTCAGTGATTCAAGGCTTTAAGCTGAAGCAGTAAATATTCATCTAAGCTAGAATAATGGGGAAGATTCTTCATTACAGGTTTCAGTGATCAAATAATTAGGAAGAAAATGTTATTTAAAAAGAAGTCAAGGTACAGCATGGTGAATATAGTAATAATATTGTATATTTGAAAGTTCCTAAGAGAGTAGATCTTTTTTTAATTGAAGTACAGTTGACGTACAATAGTATATTAGTTTCAGGTGTACAACATAGTGATTCAACATTTTTATAGATGATACTCCATTTAAAGTTACTACAAAATCATGTCTGTATTTCCCTGTGCTGTATAATATATCTTGGTTGCTTGTTTATTTTGTGTGTAGTAGTTTGCATCCTAGTCCCCTACCCCAGGGGTCCCCAACCCCTAGACCATGGACCAATAGCGGTCTGCAGCCTGTTAGGGACTGGGCCGCACAGCGGGAGGTGGGCGGTGAGTGAGTGAGGCGTCATCTGCCGCTCCCCACCGCTCGCATTCCCGCCTGAACCATCCTCCCACTCCGGCCCGTGGAAAAATTGTCTTCCACGAAACTGGTCCCTGGTGCCAAAACGGTTGGGGACCAATGCCCTACCCCTCTCTTGTCCCTCTCCTCTCCCCTCTCCCCACTCCCCACTAATAAGTACTAGTTTGTCCTCTGTATCTGTGAGTCTGTTTCTGTTTTGTTACATTCATTCATTTCTTTTATTTATTTATTATTTTTTTTAGAAGACGTTGGGGGTAGGAGTTTATTAATTAATTTATTTATTTTTGCTGCGTTGGGTCTTCGTTTCTGTGTGAGGGCTTTCTCTAGTTGTGGCAAGCGGGGGCCGCTCTTCATCGCGGTGCGCGGGCTTCTCACTATCATGGCCTCTCTTGTTGCGGAGCACGGGCTCCAGACGCGCAGGCTCAGCGGCCATGCCTCACAGGCCTAGTTGCTCCACGGCATGTGGGATCTTCCCGGACCAGGGATCAAACCCATGTCCCCTGCATTGGCAGGCAGATTCTCAACAACTGTGCCACCAGGGAAGCCCCCTGTTTTATTTTTTTTAATTCCACATATAAGTGATAACATAGACTATTTATATTTTTCTGTCTGACTTGTATCAGTAGCATAATATCCTCTAGGTCCATCCATGTTGTTGAAAATGGCAGAATTTCATTCTTTCTTATGACTGAATAATATTGCATTGTGTGCACGCGTGTGTGTGTATATACATATATACACACATATACATATACAGAAGTTCTCATCACAAGAAAGAAACTGTAACTAGACTTACTGTGGTGATCATTTTGCAATATATACAGATATCAAATCATTTCGTACATCCGAAATGAATACAATGTCATATGTTAATTATACCTCAATTTAAAAAAAGAAACGTTTTTAAAAGTGTAATTTTGCCCCCAGTGGACATTTTGCAATGTCATTTTTGATTGGCACAACTGGGAGACGTGAAGTACTACTGGCATCTAGTGGGTTAGAAGCTGGGGTGCTGCTGAACATCCTACAAAGCACAAGACAATCTCCCACAGCAAAGAATTCTACAAAATATCAAAGTGCTGCCGCTGAGAAATCCAAGAATGTGTCAGGATTTTTGTTTTTGAAGCAAAAGCCATTCTTAGTCAACATTTAAATAATGTTTTATTATTGTAAGTAACACTGGAATGAAAATCATGGTGGTTCCTATTTGCTGAGGCTGTTCTGTGGTCTGCATGATAATTTATGTTAAGTTGCATCAGTATAAGAATTTTGGGGTGTGTGTGCGTGTGTACATCTGTGTGTAGGCTTGTACGTGAAGGCCTAATGCAGATTATCCCTAATCCACATCCTAGGGACAGTTGAATAGCACTTGAAATGTCCTGAAAAAGATCAACATTTTTAGAGTAGATTATCTGGTACTTAAGGTAGTCTTATTGATATCTACACCAGAGAGTGTGTTAATTAGCATAAGTGACATTAAAATTTTTTTTCATTGGTCTAATGAGTGATGTTTCCCATAAGTGACTGATAAGGAGTAAGTCAGAAGACGCACTGCTCTTGGATGCCAGAAGTGTAGGAATAGGACACAGCCAGGAATCCAATGCCATGAGTAAAGTATTTCAGGTCAAGGTTCCCTTTGGTCACTAGTCCCTCCATCCATGACAGACCTTGAAGCCTGTTGGACTCTACACTCACAGTCCTGCCTGCTTGCCGTTGTCACGTTAGCCTTTCAGGCAAGTGCTGGTGATCATACATAAAACAAAGAGCTGGCCTCTCCGAGAAGATTGTAGATGGAATGTGTTCAAACTGGTTGTGGGGAAATATAACTGACATTGAAACCATGATTTCCCTGATATTGTTGCTTGGCACAAAATTACTTTGAAACACACACACACACACAAAGGTGGAACCCAAAAGACTGCTCTTTGTGAAAAAAATGGGCATAGGCAAGGTCATCAGACAGATTTTGCATTGATCTAGACTCTGCCTTCCTAGATTCATGTCTTGGGGCAAGCTGCTGCTCTGAGCCTCAGTTTCCCTCATAAAATGAGGACTGTATCACCAATCTCAGTAAGCACGTTAACTGCGTAGCAGAATAGCCGGCACACTGTGAGCGTGCTACAGATGTTTGTATTATTTGCATGTCTTTATACCCAACTCTACTTCATTACTTAGGACAAATTTCTAGAAATGCAATTTCTGGTCAGTATATCACCTTTGAATGTAACATGATCACAAATGTTTTCTCAATAAAGCCCTCATCGCTTCAGCGATTTAGTGATTTTTTTCTTTTTTTTTTTTTTTTCCTTCATTTTGTTCTTTTAGGGGAAGAAAAGGCCAGTCTTTGGTTTCTTCTTCTCTTTTGATGGGAGTCAGCTCTTCTATTCGACTTCAAGAATGTATTTTGGGAGCCTGGTATTCCCAGTTGCCTGTCACCCTCCCAGTATTCAAGTACAACCACTCCCACCTGGTGCCCTTCCACCAGCTTCCTAGGATAATTCTAGAAAAGTCTCACACCAAGCCTTGCCCATAGCAGGATTAGAGTTCCTGGGACTAAGAGAAGCGGATCCTCAGAAACGAAAGATTATTTGCCTTTTATAACTAGAAAGACAAGACACATCATACAGTTCTTGAAAGTCACGAAGCAAGTAATGAAAATGTTAAGGTATGTAAGCTTATAGTAATGTGTCAATGTAGGTTCATCCATTGTAACAGATGTACTCCTCTAGTAGGGGACAGTGGTAGTGCAGGAGGCTGTGTGTATGTGGGGGGGCGGGGGGGTAAAGCATATATGGCACCTCTCTGTACCTTCTGCTTCATTTGCTGTGAACCTGAAACTTCTCTAAGAGCTAACATCTATTTTTCATAAAAGTGAGCAATACTACTTCTATCACAGGCTTTGGGAAAAATTGAATGGGATTAATTAAATGTGGGCAAAACTCTTAGCATAATGCCAAGCATGTAACTGCTCAAGCAATGTTTATCACTGTTGTAAGAGAAAACATAAACGATGGCAGGAATTGCTTTAATCTCTACATCTATATCCCCATAATAATAATGAAATAATCTATATACTTGTTTTTAAAAAAAAAAAAAAAAGAAGGGGAAGGAGAAGGCACCACGTGGAGTACTTGGTACTAGAACTCACACGCCCTGCCTTTCAATGCCTCTATCCTGTAACTAGTTCTTCATTCAGTAGACATTTGTGGCCTCCCTGCAATGTCCAAGGCACCCTGCCCGGTACTTGGGAATACAAAGATGAGTGAGACCTAACCAGCCCACAAGGCAAACGTGTATGGGTAATCAAGAGTCACAGGGAGGGGCTTCTATATCAGGTCAACTACATGTTCAGAGACTAATCATTTTAAAATATCAAGGGAGAAAAGATCTGATTCAAGTAACTTAGTAAGAAAGGGGGAGAAAGCTCTGATACTTTACTAAGGGATATAAAAGAAGACAAATGCATGGCCATCAGCACTCTCTAATTTAATCCATAAAGTCAATGTAATCCAATTAAAATATGCCCAGTGGATTGGGGTATTTTTAACTAAACCAGAATCATAAACCTGTGAAATGTCTAGAAAAAATTAAAACAAGCATTGAGATAAGTTTAGCTTTTATTAAATATACACTGTATTCCATTAAGAAAAAAAAGCTGAAGCCACATGGTTGTAGCCATGTGGGTTTATGCACTGTCTTGATTATCTTGATTAATCTTTAAAGCAGGCTTCCTAGTTTGTTTTCTCTTTTTACCCTAGGGGCATTGCAACATAGTATGATTTGGAATGGATGGAAAATATGCCTCTCCGACTTCCCTGGTGGCTCAGTGGATAAGAATCTGTCTGCAAATGGAGGGGACATGGGTTCGAGCCCTGGTTAGGGAAGATCCTACATGCCGCGGAGCAACTAAGCCCGTGCGCCACAACTACTGAGCCTGCGCTCTAGAGCCTGTGAGCCACGACTACTGAGCCCGCGTGCCGCACCTACTGAAGCCTGCTCACCTAGAGCCCGTGCTCCACAACAAGAGAAGCCATCGCAATGAGAAGCCCGCGCACCGCAACGAAGAGTAGCCCCTGCTCGCCACAACTAGAGAAAGCCCGCGTGCAGCAACGAAGACCCAACGCAGCCAAAAATAAATAAAATTAAATCTTTAAAAAAAAAAGAAAAATATGCCTCTCTCTTCCCCCTTCCCACTCCTCCCCCTCCGCCTGCCTCTAATGTAGAAGTATATTTTGAACTTGGGCACGTTATCCAGAAGATCAGCTTGAGGATCTGGACTCTGACCATCAATAAATGTTCCCCAGTTTGAAGACTGTTAACTTAGATGAAAGAGAGGCTGCTGTGCCAAGCAAAGGGATTTTCAATTTATCCCATTTACAAAGGTTTCTGAAACCCCACACTATTGACATTTTGGAAATTGCAGGAAATTCTTTGTTGTTTGGGGAGGTCATCCTCTGCACCGCAGTAAAGAATGTTCAGCAGCATCCCTAGACTTGAACCACTAGATGTCAGTAGCAGCACTCCACCCCCTCCAGTTGCAACAACCAAAATGCCTCCAGATATTACCAGATTTCCCCTGGGGGACAGGATCGACCCTAGTTGAGCACCACTGCCCTAGACAAAAGGTAAGTCATTGAAGGGCTTGAAGCAATAAGACACAACCAAAATTGCAAGATTATTTTTATTGCTTTTAGAAGTAATTGCAATGTTAATATGGGTGAGGTCTAATAAACTTTTTATAGACCTGGTGAAAAAGGAGGAATCTTTGGGGACATTTGCCTGTCCAATATCAAAACACACTCTAAAGCTTTGTTATTTAAACTGTGGTACTTGTGTAGGAATTGATAAAGAGACCTGAGAAATGGAGCAAACAGTCCAGAAATAGACTAATGTTAGAAAGAAGAGTGAAATAAGCACTCTCACACAATATGATGGTGTCATCATGGTGTAAATTAGTACAATCCTTGCAAAGCTATTTGTTTATATGTATCAAGTTGAGAAAAATTTTTTATATCTTTTGGGACTGTATACACTTGTCAGAATACTGTGAACTTGTTAAGAATTATCTTTATCAAGAGTGTGTTATAACATGCAAGCATGCTTATGTTATACTAAGTGAATAAAAATATAGATGACAATATGCATATATACATATATATTGAATACAGAATACAATATACATTTTGAATGTATATTCAATATAGGCACAATTAAGTTAAAAAACAATAAAAGTTTAAGAGGGTGTGGAATAACAGTGCTTTTCTCTAAGTAGTAAACATTTCACAGGCTACCTTTCTGCTTTTGATTTCTCTTTATTTTAAATGTTTTTCTATAATCAAATAATTTCCCCTTATTAATTAAGGGAACATTTTGCAAAATATTTGAAATAAACTATAATTTAAAATTGAATGAAAAAATTAAATGAAAATAGCCCAGTGTAATTTTTTTGCTTTCATTGAATGTATCTTTTGACAATTTACCATTACTACCTTAGCCTGCTTGGAGAGACATTAGTTTTCTGTTGGAAAAACCCCATGTTTACTGACAATTGAAAATTGAAAAACTATATAACACACAGTTTACTTCAGCCTGATTATGAGTCAGTGTTTTGAGGTTGCTGGTGATGTGCATTAATTTTAGACTGAATTTGTCTTCTTTTCCCTCACATGGCATCCTATCCTAGGAGGAGCGTCCTGATGGTTTAATTCATCTTCCATTGTCATTCTTGACAGTATTCATCATGAAGTGGAGACATACTGCTGCAGCTCAGGGTAAGAAAAAGTCTAAATTGAAATTTGTTCGTTTTGAAGTTAAGTCTAGTAATAGTTATGAGTTTAAAACTTTCTTTATCTGGATCTCAACCCTATTCATCCACCTTGCTAGATGTAGAATGCAATTCCTCTTCTTTATTTGACATTCACATTTCTTTTCAACCCATGTAATTTATTTTTATGCTTGGCATCTTGGTTAGATTAATTTAATTTCATTTACTCTCATATGTGTTAATGCTTACACATAACTTTATTATTTCCTGCCTTGACATAGTACAATTTATACTTAACTAATGAAATATCCTACCTAGGCTAAATGATATTCATAGATAATTATAATAAAAGTATCAGAGAAATGAAATATATCAAGTTATTTTTAGCAAGTGAATCAAGATAAATTTTAGTCATGAAAAGCATTATTTTATATATCCACCTCATCCTTAATAATCCTGTCTGATTCCTATTACCATTCAACATGTCACTACAGTGTCTCTTAATTAATATAATAAATTATTTCTGCTGGAATTCATAATCTCAAGTAGTTATTAGAAAGACAAAATTTGATTCCATAGTCCAAGAACCATAAATATCTATTGAAAGGTGCTTAGTAATTAAAATAACTCCTGGAAGAATATCTTTGGCTTTTAGCTTTTCTATTTAAGTAGAAATGTTCCCATTCTGGTTTAAAATATAAAATAGAGCCTTTTATAATGCTGGCAGTGGAAGAAAGACTCACAATTAATACGTTTATGTATCATGTTTAGAGAGAGATGCTGTACAAAAGGAAATTTATTTGATCCTCAAACTGATTCCATAAAATACGAGCCACATTTTTGCTTTCTGACTTGATAAACCAAAAGAGTCACCTGTTAATTTGCAATAAGAACTACAACTATCAAGCCAATTAGAATGTTCCTATCAGTTCATTTGTCATTTTCCAAGAAGAAAAAAGTCTAACCGGGAAAGCAAACTATCAGATCTTTTCTACCCCACGCGGCAGCCTTGTAGTGAGGTTTTAAGAGTCCAATAAATGACACTACTTGCTTCCAACTCTTGAGCTTGGCAGCCACTAAGAGACGGGATTACTGACAAAAACTTTATTGGAGGACAAGGCTTGGAAGTGCAGCCACGATGATCTTTCTTAAACTGCACTTTTCAGTGCTCACAAGCACCCTATAAGGTAGTCACTATTACTCCCCTCATTTTATAGATGAGGAAACTGAAGCAGAGAGAAGTCAGGAAATCTGCTCATGTTCAAAGATGTACCAGTTGGTGGGCTGTAAATGTGAAGCCAGGCATTTTGACTCTAGAACCTACATTTAAAACTACTGTCTGCCTCACTTCACAATCTTTTGTGACGGGGATTCCAATGGCTTGAGAACAGAGGCACAAGCATTAAGTTCTTCCATTGCGCCACAGAGTCTCAGACATTTTGACAGTTGACATTTCCTCTGAGAGAGTCACTTTCATTCAGTGGTAACAACTCAAGCCAGAAATTACGAGAGCCATGAGGTCTAAACTGACGACGTTACGACCATAGCCATCTGTGACTCTGGCTACATGTTTGTACAGGTTCCTTTCCCTTAGTCTGGACTGAACCCTCCTCCCTTGTGTACCTCACAGCTCTCAACCCTTCAAGACTCAGTTTAAGAGGATCCAATTGCCTATTTTTAAAAGCATGCTCTGATCCTCTTGGGAGATGAAATGTGTCACACCATCCACTTGACTCCATAGAACTCCAGGAACTTCCCTCATCTAGCACTCACTACATGTATTTTAGACGATATACCTACTTGCCTACATATAAGCTCCATGGAGACAATACTGGCATTTTATTTATCTTGTTCTTCCTAGGATTTAGCCAGTTATGAACCTTAAAAGAATGCAGGCTCTATAATAAATGTTGTAGAATCATAAAATCTAGTCCAGTCTTATTCTGTTTGAATTCCTTCTACAGCTCTACAATTCTAGTATATCTCTTGCAAGCTAAGTGTAGGCTTAGGGTTTGGAGATTAGGTATTTAGCTTTGGGTATGAGAAAACTTAGGAACTGAAAAGCAACTAAACTTCAGGTGTAAGATAGTTTTACAAATTTTTATATAAAAAGTAATGTAGTCTAGCTGTAGAAAAATATAAAAATCATAAAGCACAACTTTAATCGCATCACCTTGCTTTAACATCAATATATTCCTCTAATCTTCTTAGCAGCTGTTGTTAAGCCATTAAAAAGTAGAAAAGGGGGAGTAATATAGAAAGTATCAATAAAATATTTTAGTTAAAATGATATATTAAAAAGAGAACAGGAAATGTAAAATGTTACGGCACCTGAAACAGGAATAAGGAATGTTCGATTTAAATCAGCAAAAAAGTATTGAGTGGTAACTAAAGGTAAGACAAATACGGTAATAGTGATGCAACCACCTTTGTGACCTCAGAATCCTCATCACTCAGATGGTGACCAACAGATAATTCTATTCATTCATTTACTCATTCATTTATCCATTCACTCGTTCATCAAAGGACTCGGCACAGTAGCACATACTGGTTAGCCCCTAATAGATCAAACAGACCTGCAGAACACATTTTATCCTTTATCCAGTAAGTCCACCCAACAAAAAATTTCCAACTGCCTACTAAGTAAAAACAAATTAAGCGTGATCCTGGCCCTGCATAGTAATATCTTGTCAACCTTGGGGTCTACCTTCCTGAAAAATCTTACTTAATCAAACTGTAGGTTGGCACAAATTAAGGTCTCATATAAAATAGGGAGTTAAAATGACTTAAATGTCATTAAATATATTTTTTAAAGAATAAATATTCCAAAAGAGATCTTCTTCCAAAACAAATCAGATTCATAGAATTAAAACCCAGTCATATTGGATAACCCTTCCTATTAATTGCCTTCTTCTGTGGTTCAGGATACATTGCTGTGGTATTGTTTTCTTAAGGCAAAATTGATTTCCCCACAGTTTTAATATGGTGCAGGTCTTTCAGGTCTTCATGTTCTTGAACTAGTCCTTACTGGCTTGAAATGTAATGCTATTAACACTTGCATTCTTTCTGTTTTGTTTCAACATGCTCCATAACACCTGCTTTGTCATAAATGATCACTGTGCTTGAGGGCACAGTCTTCCTGATCTTGATTCCATATATAGAAAGGGTGTAGCATCCACACACACACAAATTCTCTCTCTGTAATATCCTCGTAAATACATACCTGTGATCTCCAAGAATGGGGAGCTAAATTTGGGTTCATTAACAAGACTGAACCAAACCACATTTTTTTTAAATCAGGGTTGTTTATATATACAAGACCCCATTATGTCTGTAAAAAACAAATTGTCCAAAACCTGGTATGGTACAGAACCCTATTCTGTTACATTATTCCAACCCTTCCTCTGGGAAGAAATTAGCCCTCCTGATAAAATGCATAAGCAATTTTAGGGCTTAACGGGTTTAATACTGAGAAACCAGTCATCTACCCTCCCAGCTGACTCTCACTTGGTGGTTGTTATGAAACATTATTTTCTATAGTTCAACAAATATTAGACAACCATCCTCTTTTCCTATAAGTGTTCTTGCCAAGAGTGAATCTTTGAACTGGCCTTCTAGAGGCCTTTTTCTTGCATCATGCTCATAATTAAATCCTCCAAAACCTTTTTTTTTAATGTCTCAAAACCTCCATTAGCAAGTCAGAGTTTACAGAAGATTCTCCTAGTAAGGAAGAGTGCAAAATAAGTTGATAATTACAGTACAGTGTAATAAATTCTACTTCGTAGGTGTACCCAGTGTGCCATGAGGATGGAGCAAAACTGTTGAAAGCAGACTGGGACCAGCTTACCACAAGAGAAATTGAAGGTAGGAGAATTTTTGTGAATATTTTATGAGCAAGTTTTCATTCATCGTGTTTATTTTGTTTAATTATTAGTTTTAAGACAGCTACCATTTTCTATCTGTTTTTGCTAAAAGTACATTGTTTTATCCACATTACAGCTCAAACAAGTTTTATTGGAATAGCTGGGAATTTAACCACCATGGTAATATCATTACTAGGGGAAAATAGGTTACAAATTCAAACCAAAAAAATCCCAAATTGACATATGATACACAACGAATTGGTAAATCAAGATTTCTTGATAATCTATATGGGTGAATACAAAAAGATGAAATAATTCTTAGGTGAGTTCAGCTTGATTTAACTCTGCAAGATCATTCTCGGAATGAGAATCATTCTGATCATTGAGTTGGAGTCCCAGATATCTTGACAATAGGAAGAATTTCAGCTGGTGGATATGATGATAACATTAGTCACAGCAGTTAAATCTTCCATTACAAATCAGTCCCTTGGCCTTCTGGGGTATGAATTAGTCTTTTGTTAGAAAAGTGTACATCAATGCTAAAGTTGAGTCCACGTAAATATACACATGATAACAGAATCAATCCAACTGCTCTAACTATATATTGACTCTGTCCTTGGTGCTGGCTGGTTAATATTTATATGCTTCATTGTTTATTGTTAATGACTTGGATAAAGGTATACCCCCAAAACTTCCAGATGACACTGTTGACAAAGTCAAAACTAAAAAACTATCTCCATGTACTAAGATGAACCAAAAATACACCAATAAGAAATTAACTAAGGATAAATGTAAGAAACAATTGCACAAATATAGGAAGATGTGACTTAGCAGCAGCAGGTATAATAATAAATTTTTTAAAATCAGAAGGGCTTTTATTGACAGTAAGCTTAGTGTGGGTTAAAATGGTCCAAAAAACTAATGAACACAACCTATTTTCAAATGCAATTAACATTCAGTCAGTTCTTATTTTTCACTATGTTTGGGTCTTCCATATCATTATTAAAGGTTTATAATGAGAGAGGGGATCAATAAGGTTTCTTCTGTGAAGGTTGGACCCCATCTGGAGAACAGTGCTATGTTTAGAACAAAAGGGAACAGTTTTGTATGTTGGAGTTGCATGTTTGGGCTTGCAAGTTTTTAGTGAAATAAATTTTCCACAGAAAATTTTTAACGGAGTATATATTATAGAAAGTTTTTAATAGAGAATTTCACATTTACCATTTGTTTTGAATTCTAAAATGTGAAATTGTAATATAAAGGGAAGAACTCATGTGGAACATTGTTCAATTTTTACCATCTGAAGAGTGCTCTTGAAAAGTATCTCTTAATCTCGGTCACTTCAGCCTGGCAGTCTAATGACTGGATCAACAATCTCTGATGTTAGCTAATAACTAATTCTTGTCTGCATCATATCTCTGTTAAAAAACATTCACTTCATCCCATAGAGACATCATCTTAAAGTAAAACAGAATGAGAATCACCTAATTAAATCAATGTGCAAAATGCAATCTTGGGCAAAACCAATCTCAGCACAGCAGTGAAAGTTTTTCCATCAGAGAGAAGGACTTTCATTCTACCGTGAATTTAGGACAAACTCTACAGTGCATGGAATTCCATGAACTATTAATTTAACAGATAAGAACTAACTCTCAGATGTTTCATGCTATTTAAAGTGAAAGATTCATTTGCCTCTGAGCTACACTCAGAAAACTTCAGATAGTAAAAGGCTCCTCAACTGAAGTGAGCTAAGAAAATTACGTGAAAGTCAATTTGCTTTCCTACTTGGAAACTTCTGATTTCTGAGATGAAGAAAATGAGTATAATTTTCTATAAATTTATGGATTCAACTCTATGAGTGCAAGCACCAATAGTACATCTTAATGGAAACATGGGAAGTTATTGCTGGCATCCTCCACTTCCCCATTAGAAAACAAAAGTCTCCTCCTGCTATTCCATATTTCATGAAGCAGACTACTTGGTCTCTGTGGCCTGTATTTAAAATAAGAGTAATAAATGCAATCTGGGATGGGTTGAACAATTTAAAGGAGACATTGGGATTTTGATCCTATCTTTGGACTCAGGCAAAGAGTTGTTTTATTTCCCTTTCGTAGGAAGGATCTGCAGGATGCAGCAGAGACCACTGGCAAAACTAAATTTCCAAAAGTTAAGTAAGTTATTAGCTGACAGTTGAACCCATGGGCTAGGGAGTCAGACCTCTGTTCAAAGAGTGCGTCTGCCACTTACTAGCAGATACTAAACTTCCCTAAGTCTTAGTTTCCTCCATCATTGAAATGGGATAAAAAATATTACCTATAGCATAATAAATAATATATATGGAAATATAATATTTATTTCTAGAAACTAAATGGTACCATGTCTAGTTTCACTCACCACCTATCAAAATGCCTTTAATATAGCAAATGCTCAAGAAATAGCAGTGATTATCCATATCATCATTATAATTATTGGCAAGAATTACCAACATTAGCCCAGCAGTTAAAAGTACAGTCTACATGGGACTTCCCTGGTGCTGCAGTGGTTAAGAATCCGCCTGCCAGTGCAGGGGACACAGGTTCAATCCCTGGTCCAGGAAGATCCCACATGCTGTGGAGCAACTAAACCCATGCGCCACAACTACTGAGCCTGCACTCTAGAGCCCACGAGCCACAACTACTGAAGCCTGTGTGCCTAGAGCCCGTGCTCCACAACGAGAGAAGCCACCGCAATGAGAAGCCCACGCACTGCAATGAAGAGTAGCTCTGGCTCACCGCAACTAGAGAAAGCCCACCTGCAGCAATGAAGACCCACTGCAGCCAAAAAAAATAAAGTACAGTCTTCAAAGCTAGACTTTCCGTGTTTAAATGTAACTTCTGGGACTTCCCTGACGGTCCAGCAGTTAAGACTCCACACTCCCAATGCAGGGGACCCAGGTTCGATCCCTGGTCAGGGAACTAGATACCCTATGCCACAACTAAGAGCCCACATGCCTCAACGAAGATCCTGCATGTGTTAACGAAGATCCCACATGCTGCAACTAAGACCTGGCGCAGCCGAGTGAATAAACAAATTAAAATTTTTAAATAAATAAATAAGTATATATATAAATAAATAAATATAAATTCTACCCTTTCCTAGTGATCTTGGATATTACTAAGCCTCTCTGCTGTCAATTTTCACCATTCAACAAATGGTGCTGGAACAACTGGATACTGTATCCACATGCCAAAAAAAAACAAAAGTTAAGTTAGACCTCACACTCTGCACAAAAATTAACTCAAAATGGATCACAGACTTAAATGCAAAACACGAAACTCCTGGAAGATAACATAGAAGAAACTTAAATGACCTTAGGTTTGGTGATGACTTTTTAAAGATTTATTTATTATTTTATTTATTTAGTTAGTTTTAAAATTTTTGGCTGCATCGGGTCTTAGTTGTGGCACACCAGATCTTCATTGAGGCATGTGGGATCTTTCTTTGCAGTGCGCGGGCTTCTCTCTAGTTGTGGCGTGTGGGTTTTCTCTTCTCTGTCTGTGGCGCGCAGATGCCAGAGCACGTGGGCTCTGTAGTTTGTGGCACGTGGGTTCTAGTTGAGGTGCACGGCGCGCGGGCTTAGTTGCCCCGCGGCATGTGGGATCTTAGTTCCCCGACCAGGGATCGAACCCGTGTCCCCTGCATTCTAAGGCAGATTCTTCACCACTGGACCACCAGGGAAGTCCTGGTGATGACTTTTTAGATAAAGCAACAAAGCACAATCCATGAAAGAAATAATCGATAAGCTGGACTTCATTAAAATTAAAAATTTCTGCTCTGCAAAAGATATTATTAAGAAAATAAAAAAGACTAGGAGAAAATGCTTGCAAAATACATATCTGATAAAGGGCTTTTATCCAAAATATACAAAGAACTTTAAACTCAACAATAAGAAAACGACTCAATTAGAAAATGAGCCAAAGACCTTAACAGATACCTCACCAAAGAAGATATAGAGATGGCAAATAAGCATATGAAAAAATGGTCCACGTCATATGTCATCAGGAAAATGCAAATTAAAGCACCAGTGAGACACCACTACACGCCTATTAGAATGGCCAAAATCTACAACATTGACCTCACCAAATGCTGGTTAAGATGTGGAGCAACAGGAACTTTCATTGCTGATAGGAATGCAAAATGGTACACCCGCTTTGGAAGACAATTTGGCAACTTCTTACAAAACTAAACACATTCTACCATATGATCCAGAAACCCTGCTCCCCTGGTATTTACTCAAAAGAGTTAAAAACTTTTGTCTACACAAAAACTTGTACACATGTTAAACTAATGATTATTACCAATAATTATTTAACTGGAGTTGCAAATCATACTAAAATTGCCTCTAAGATTTAATTTTAAATTCTTTAGGTCTCCGTTCAGTGAGTCCTTTTTTTTTTTTTTTTGCGGTACGCAGGCCTCTCACTGCCGTGGCCTCTCCCATTGTGGAGCACAGGCTCCGGACGCGCAGGCTCAGCGGCCATGGCTCACGGGTCCAGCCGCTCCGTGGCATGTGGGATCCTCCCGGACAGGGGCACGAACCGGTGTCCCCTGCATCAGCAGGCGGGCTCTCAACCACTGCGCCACCAGGGAAGCCCCGGTGAGTCCTTTTGTTCCCAGATCCGTAGGTGGAACTGTCTCTTCCAGATTTCAAGCTCTGATCAGTTTTTTAAGTTGTTTCACTCTTCTGATTCTAAGTCAGTGGTCCTCAGTCTGGAGACTTTTTGGGTTGTCACATAAGGAGGAGGAGGGAGATGTTACTAGTAGACAGAGGCCAGAGATGCTGCTAAATATCCTGGATACCGGACAGCTGCCACAAATGGCACAATGATAATTATGCCAAGTTTGAGAAACTGTGCTCTAACACCTTCTATCTTTTAGACGTCTTTTGTGTAGTTTTCTCCTCAGCCCACCTTCCATGTGTTCCTCTAAATCCCTAGGGTAACACCTGATTATAATGGCAGTGCAATGGTTTTTACAATAAGATCAGTTGTGTCTCAGACAAAAACCAGTATTCTTAGAATATGCAAATTATTTGTGAGGGTGAAGTATTTTGTCAAAGGAAGGTAAATGTAAGTTGCTATCTCCCACAGAAATGAGTTTATTTTGTTCACTTTTAGCCTTCCATTGAAAAGAAGTATTTGTCAAAGCCAGCCTACTCATTATTCTCCATCCTTAAGATGTGTTTCAGTGATGCATCTGACAGCTTATACTCAGATTTTCTTTTGGATGTAATAGTTGTACTATAATAAAGATGAAGCCTATTGTAAGAATCTTCCAAAATGTAGAATTCAATCATGTAACTCATTAATTCTTCACACAAACATGTTGCATCAAAGACAGATACGTGTTTTTAAATTTTTTATGATGATAAAAATCTAAAAACTGTAAAGAAACAATGCCAAACTAGGTATGATACCTTTAATAGCACAGAATATTATTTGAAAGCAGTAGCTTCAAATATATTAGTATTAATAGATCTATTCTTTCATTTCAAGGAGCATGTATTAGTTTAAATTCTATTCAAGTCTTTGAATATCCTAGTTCAAAATATATACATGGTCTATATAGCAAACCAAGCAATAAATTACTTAAGAAACCTCTTAAGAAATTTGTACTTTGGAATAAGTGTAATCTCTGATAGAGGGCTCATCCCCTAACTGACTCCACTTCAGCCAAGCGGATCTCCTTTCTGTTCCTTGAAACTTCCAGGGAACCTCTTGTCTCAGAGCCTTTGTACTTTCTGTTCCCTCTCCCAGACACTTCTTCCCTAGGGACTCACAGGGCTTATCCTCTGGTTTCCTTCAGGTCTTCACATAAATATCATTTTCTCAGGGAGACCTCCTTCACCCCCTCAATACTCTCTACTCCCATCCTGTACACTATTTTTCTCCATGGCAGTTGTCACCTTCTACTGTACTATATATTTTACTCATTTGTTGTAATAAGTACTCAGCAAATATGTGTTGTGTTCATTTAGTAAATAAAAGGAAGGAAAGGTGGGGATGCCAATAACATGGTTTTGCTGGAGTGGATTTAGTAGGCATGGTCTGTCTCTGGAGCTCTAATGCTGGTGGACGCTTCTAACACCGGTCCATAGCTAAGGTAGTGTGATTCTGGAACAAAGTGTACCAACAATGCCTTCCTGATTCCCCAGCTTCCTGACAGTTGCAGAGGTAGCCCTTTGTTTAGAAGGTGGCTCTCAGTTATTCTGGGAGTCTCTCCTGGAGACCCAGAGAGAGTCAGCTCTTCTTCACAATCTATCTCATTCATCTTAGTTTACCCAAATGTTTCCCATTATCTACAACTGAGCCCTGAATATACCCCCGTTTTACATCAAGAAAACTGATCACCAGGAACACTAAATGACAGCAGTAAGTCAAGCCTGAGTTTATATGATCCCACAAACTAAATGAACAATTCTAGATTCCTCTTCCAATGACTCAGAAACACCTACACAGTTCTAGAAATTTCTCCTCCTAATCCCTCAGAAAGATAGATTTCTGGAACTGATGAAAAAATATATTCTTTCCAGCCCAACCCTCTGCCTGGAATAGTTTGCACCTGGTACGGATGACTGTTAAGACTGCTCCCAAGAGGCAAGAAAATCTTGCATCTCAGTATTTGAGCATTTTGCATAATATATTCTGTATGATATTTTTGTGCAATTTTCAAGATATGTTGTACCGGGAAACTCAAATTAAGTCACAAAAATCGGCTGTTTGGTTATAAACCATCCATTGTGGGCTTACAGTGCATATTATGGATTCAAATCTTCTTTCAACTAAAAATGGCTTGTTTTCCTTTCCTGATTACTCAGTTGATGACTTGTGTGATTTGGGACAATCAGAGCCTGAGAATCTGGCTGCTGCTTCCTGTCTTTTGCACATTCTGTTGAAGAAGCTAAACTCTGTGTCTAGTTGGTTTTTTGGGGTTTTTTTTTGTACATCTGTGGAGTTTGTTTTTGAAACTGAAAACATTTTTCAAAGAGAAAACCATCTCAGAAAAACATCATAGAGGGAAAATCCTCTCCATTATTTGTATAATATTATATAGGCAAGCCAAGGACAGGCTTGCCTGTCTGAAAAGACAAACCTGGTAAGACAAACCTGAAAAGACAAACCTCCTCTGAAAAGACAAACCTGGTAAGAGGAGATTCCATAATATAGAAAGCAGATGAAGCTGAAGGGATCAGAGGATGAAAAGGACCAACATATTTTCAGGGGTATGAAAGTTAGTAATACAAAGCTATTAAATAACCTGTGAGTTAATTATATTGTACTTTTTTTCTTTATATATTGCAGTTTTAACACACTGTGGGTTTTTTTCCATTTATTTAAAGAGTTATTCCATGAGTTTTTAAGAATTGGTTCCCAGGGAATCCCTGGGTGGTCCAGTGGTTAGGACTTGGCGCTTTCACTGCCAAGGGCCCAGGTTCAATCCCTGGTTGGGGAACTAAGAACCCACAAGCCACATGGTGTGGCCAAAAAAAAAAGAATTGGGTCCCAAAACGTACAGAAGGAACTGTCCCTTCCAAAGTTGTAAGTTAGATCATGAGAAATTGTCAGTATTATTGAAAGTTATTTTTAAAAATAAGAGTTTCTCTCTTGGTTGTCAAAGTCAATACATTTCCCACTACTCAGACAGAAATCAGACCTTTACCACAAAGAGAACGCTCTTTAAAAATGGCGGTCTCTTGGGCTTCCCTGGTGGCGCAGTGGTTGAGAGTCCGCCTGCCGATGCAGGGAACACGGGTTTGTGCCCCAGTCCGGGAAGATCCCACATGCCGCGGAGCAGCTGGGCCCGTGAGCCGTGGCCGCTGAGCCTGTGCGTCCAGAGCCTGTGCTCCGCAACGGGAGAGACCACAACAGTGAGAAGCCCCCGTACCGCAGAAACAGAAACAAAAAAAAAAAATGGCGGTTTCATAGCGCCTAACATAATAGCTTATTAGGTTTAAAAGAGAGAAGAAGAGAGAAAGAGGGAAAGAGAGAGAATAAATACCTTGGCTACCATCAATAAAAATTGTATCTTTAAAAAAGGTTTTATGTTAGAGAATTCTGTCGCAAAACACCGTTAGATAAAATATTATCCTAAACATATGATATTGTAAGTATAAATAAATAGGGTAACTCCCAGAATGTATCAGGTGGACTCAGGGCAGAGGAACTACAGCGAGTGTGCAGGAGTAGGAGAAAGAGTCTCCTTTGTGAAGAGTCAGGCGTGAGCATTATGGAAAAGGAAACCCTAGGAAGGAGAAGTCTCATATTTGAGTCTGTAGGATTTGCTAAAGGGCCCGGAATATACATTTTTTTAAATTAATCATTAAATTCCACAGCCTGACACATTGCCACACACGATGGTTCAATAAATATTTGTCAAGCAGTTTGATACCAGTGATGTCTGTTGAGCACGTACGTAGATGTCAACTCCTTTCTTGCTTCTTCTTGTCTTAAATGGTGAAATGATACCTAGAGCAACAGGCATCATGTTCCAACCATAAAGCCAGTATTCCAAGGATGATAGGGCAGGAAGATGTAAAAAATGTTGGGCTTTGAGGTTATCAAGGATCTGTTTCCTCCAGATATTTTGTTATGTGAGTACTTAAATGTTTTATTCCCCCCTTTTTTTTTTCCTTTTGAGTGCAAATTTATATTTGGGGTTTTTTTCCTCTTTTTTATTGAAGTATAGTTGCTGTACAATATTACATGTTACAGGTGTACAATATAGTGATTCACAGATTTTAAGGGTTACACTTCCTTTATAGTTATTATAGTTTTATAATATATTATAAAATATTGACTCTATTCCCTATGTTGTACAATATATCCTTGTAGCTTATTTTATACCTAACAGTTTGTGCCCCTTAATTCCCTACCCCTATATTGCCCCTCCCCTCTTCCCTCTCCCCATTGGTAAGCACTAGTTTGTTCTCTATTTTTGTGAGTCTGCTTCTTTTTTGTTATATTCACTATTTTGTTGTATTTTTTAGATTCCACATATAAGTGATATCACATAGTATTTATCTTTCTCTGAGTTATTTCACTTAGCATAAAGTCAATCCATGTTGCTGCGAATGGCAAAATTACATTCTTTTTTTATGGCTGAGTAGTGTTCCATTGTGTGTCTGTGTGTGTGTGTGTGTGTGTGTGTGTGTGTGTGTGTGTGTGTGTATGAATGACATCTTTTTATCCATTCATCTGTTGATGGACACTTAGGTTGCTTCCATATCTTGGCAATTATAAATAGTGCTGCTATGAACATTGGGGTGTATATATCTTTTTGAAATACTGTTTTTGTTTTTTTTGGATGTATACCCAGGAGTGGAATTGCTGGGTCATATGGTAGTTCTATTTTTAGTCTTTTAAGAAACCTCCATACTGTTTTTCACAGTGGCTGCACCAATTTACATTCCTACCAACATCATACAAGTTTTCCTTCTCCACATTCTCACCAACATTTGTTATTTGTAGACTTTTTTATGATAGCCATTCTGACAGGGATGATTTGATATCTCATTGTGATTTTGATTTGTATTTCCCTGCTAATTAGCGGTGTTGAGCACCTTTTCATGTGCCTGTTAGCCATCTGCATTTCTTCTTTGGAAAAATATCTATTCAGTCCTTCTGCCCAATTTTTAATTGGGTTGTTTGTTTTTTTTGATGTTGAGCTGTATGAGCTGTGGAGGTAAAAGACCTGTACTCAGAAAACTGTAAGACACTGATGAAAGAAATTGAAGACGATACAAATAGATGGAAAGATACACCATGCTCTTGCACTGGAAGAATCAGTATTATTCAAATGACCATACTACCCAAGGCAATCTACAGATTCAGTGCAATCCCTATCAAAATACTAATGACATTTTTCATAGAACTAGAACAAATAATTTTAAAATTTGTATGGAAACACAAAAGACCCCGAATAGCCAAAACAATCTTGAGAAAGCAGAACAGATCTGAAGAAATCACACTTCCTGGCTTCAGACTATACTACAAAACTACAGCAATCAAAACAGTATGGTACTAGAACAAAAACAAACACATAGATCAATGAAACAGGATAGAGAGCCCCCAAAAATAAACCCACACACTTATGGTCAATTAATCTATGACAAAGGAGGCAAGAATACACAATGGAGAAAAGACAGTCTCTTCAACAAGTGATGCTGGGAAAATGGGACAGCTACATGTAAAAGAATGAAATTAGAACATTCTATACCACCATATACAAAAATAAATTCAAAATGGATTAAAGACCTAAGTGTAAGACCAGATACTATAAAACTCCTAGAGGAAAACATAGGCAGAACACTCTTTGACATAAATTGTAGCAATATTTTTTTGGATCCATCTCTTAAAGCAAAGGAAATAAAAACAAAAATAAACAAATTGGACCTAATTAAACTTAAAAGCTTTTATGCAACAAAGGAAACCATCAGCAAAATGAAAAGACAAACTACTGAATGGGAGAAAATATTTGCAAATGATATGACCCATAAGGGATTAATATCCAACATAAATGTTTTATTCTTTTTCCCTGAAACCACTGTTATTTATTACTTGTAGGAAAAAAAAAAGGTTATTTATTACTTGCAGAAAAAAGCATTCTTCACTGATACACCCCTAAAAGGAAAACTGTATCTTTTTTCCAGGTCCTGAAAAATAGGCCTGGTCTGATTTCACAGCAGCACCCCCAGATAAACAAACAAACAAAATCACCTGTTTGCTGATGTCTGCAATTCTTCATGCAACAGAACACTTTATCTAGAACATGTGATATTGACTCATACTTAATTGTATAGCACCTGCTTTTGGCATTATCTTTGGGTCTGCTCCAAGAGAGAATTTCCTGTTTTAGGAACTTCTGGGCTCGCAAATTCAGATAACCCTCAACGTATCTATTTTTCGGTTATTACAGGTTTCCTGGTTCAGCCATTGCTAAGCTTTTGTTCTCAAACTAATCACTCTGCTTCTTTTTTTTTTTTTTTTTTTTTTTTTTTTTGACCTCTCATTGTTGTGGCCTCTCCCGCTGTGGAGCACAGGCTCTGGATGCGCAGGCTCAGGGGCCATGGCTCACAGGCCCAGCCGCTCCGCAGCATGTGGGATCCTCCCGGACCGGGGCACGAACCTGTGTCCCCTGCATCGGCAGGCAGACACTCAACCACTGCGCCACCGGGGAAGCCCTCACTCTGCTTCTTTGTATTACATAAATAACCACCTCTAAAACTTTGCCTCATAAACCATAAACCTGGGTTCTTCCCTCAAATAGTCATAGATCACCATCTGTGCCAGTTATCAATTTATTGTCTCTGAGCTCCAAGTTCACCTTTGTTTTGCTTTGTGATACAGGAGCTGGACCATGCAAATATTTTCTCTTGTCAGCTAGTGCAATGTTAGGCTTTGTCAGCAGGGGGCGTGGAACAGAAAGCAGCATATGGGACACCCAGTGGCACTCATGCACCAACAAGTTTAGCCAGCACCATGCAGAGTCTCACTAGCAGCTCAGAAAGTGACTTACCAGTGAGCCTCACCAGCATCCCAGAGGGCTGATTCCCAACTAGTTTTACTAGGGCCCCAACAGGTGGTTTCCAGCCAGACCTGGCTGGTGGCACTTCAGCAAATTCTCTGTTACTAAGTAGGCCACAGCCACACCCTCTCCAACAGGGTCTGGATATCAGTGTTGGCCTCCTTCCAAGTCTTTTCCTTCCATGGGTATTAGACTCAGCTGTAGAAGTAGTAGCTCCTCCCTACCTCTGCTATTCTTGTGTTCTGTTGAGTTCACTTTATTGCTAAGCTGTAATCTCCTGTTATATAGTTAACTATTAATTATTTATCCCTTAATAGTTACTCCCTGCTATTAGTTCATTATTAGATAATAATTCTTTATATTGAAATGTTCCACTCAATTTACTGAGCTATTTCTGTCTCCTGGCTAGACCCTGACTGACAACATCTTCTTTAGGTCATTCATAGGAATTCTGCGTGGGCTATCTTTATTTTACAAAAATGTCAGGAGTCTACTGACTTCCAAAATAAATCAGCCTATCAGTTGTCATGTTAAACATGTAAGGCCAAATTTCCGAGCCTGGTAATCCAGTACATTAAAATTAAATTGTATATATTATTTTGCAAAGGTCCAGGAATCAGGAAAGATTCAAAGACATTGAATTTCTGTTGTGGTAGCCTTCCTTAAACCCATTAACATTTATTTTAATTGTAGTTCCAAGGTAATATTTCAAATAGTCTGAGAACGAAATTGCACATGTAAATACTTCGATGTTTAGGGAAGTATTTGGGTATTAGAAATGGACTCTGGTATTGCCTACAATTCAAGGATTTGAAATTTTTTATCTCTACTAATAATGAGCCTACAGGCAAACTAAATTTTTAAAAAGCTATACTTTCAACCCACACAATTGAATATCAGAACATTTGAGATTTTTAGGTTCTGTGCTATCCTTTGTCAAGAATGACCCAAGTAGAGAAAATATTTACAAATAATATACCTGATAAGAGTCGTGTCCATAATATATTAAGAATTCATACAAGTCAACAACATAAGGTAAACAACCCAATTAAAAGTGGACAAAGTATTTGAATACACATTCTCCAAAGAGGAGACATAAATGGCCAACAAGCATATGAAAAAATGCTCAATGCCATTAAAGAAATACAAATCAAAACCACAATGAGATACCATTTCACACCCACTTGGATGGATAGAATTAAGAAATAATAATAACAGAAAATAACTAGTCATGGTGAGGATCTAGAGAACTTGGAACCCTCATACATTGCTGGTAGGAATACAAAATAGCACAGACACTGGATAAAGAGTTTGGCTATTACTCAGTAATTACCAAATGACTCAGTAATTACCAAATGACTCAGTAATTCCACTCCTAGGTAAAAACCCCAAAGAATTGAAACCAGGTGTTCAAACAAATATCAGTATGCATATGTTCATAGCAACACTATTCACAATAGCCAAAAGGTTGAAACAACCCAAATGTCCATCAACTGATGAATGGTTTAACAAAATGTGGTATATCCATACAATGGAATATTATATATCCAGAAAAAAAGGAATGAAGTACAGCTATACACTACATTGTGGATGAACCTAGAAAACATTATGCTAAGTTAAAGAATTAGGCACAAAAGGTTACATATTGTATAATTCCATTTATATAAAATATCCAGGGCTTCCCTGGTGGCTCAGTGGTTGAGAGTCCGCCTGCCGATGCAGGGATCACGGGTTCGTGCCCCGTTCTGGGAAGATCCCACATGCTGCGGAGTGGCTGGGCCCGTGAGCCATGGCCGCTGAGCCTGCGTGTCTGGAGCCTGTGCTCCGCAATGGGAGAGGCCACAACAGTGAGAGGCCCACGTACCGCGAAAAAAAAAAAAAAAAATCCAGAACAGGAAAATCCAGAGATTAGTGGTGTCCAGGGGCTGGAGGGAGGATGGAATAGGGAGAGATAGCTGAATGGGTATAAGTTTTCCTTTTTGGGTGATACGAATGTTCTAGAATTAGATAATAGTGATAGTTGCACAACATTGTAAATATACTAAATGCCACTGAACTGTATACTTTAAAGTGGTTAAAATGGTGAATTCTGCATTATATATATTTTACTGCAATGAAAAGATTATGGAAGGGAAGGAACTACAGGTAGAAAGCATGAACAATTCTTTAAAGAAATTTTGCTGTAAAGGGTAGTTGAGAAGTGGTGCCATAGCTGGAAGGGGATGTAGGGAGAAAGGAAAGTTTTAAAAATATTGAAAATAGTGTTATGTAATAATTATCAAATAGGTCCTTGGTGAATGGTAATGTGGTGTATGGTTACCAGACAGACATAGAGGGTGGCAGTGTTGGATTAGTAGCCATTGATCTGTTAGAACCTAAACAGAAGATACCATGACCCACCTTTGCCTCTGATACTCATGGTCTCACTGTGAGAAAGAAATGAATGATGACAGTCGGGAAGCAAGATAAAATATGGAAGACCATAGAGACTAACTGATGTGTTGCTTAAAATATTAATTAGATTTCACCTCAGTTCGTCTTTCCAAGTGTGGATAAAGGTCACTGATTTCGTGCTACCAGTAAGATGTATGAATGAGAAATCCCATTTCCAATTGATTAATCATTGCCAAATAGAACTGATGAATAACTTGGAGAATCGGATGGTTACATATAAATATACTTTATAAATTCCAAATGTTCTAGAATAAATGCTGGTTAAAAAAACGTTCTGTGAATCTTTGGAAATTTGCTTATTTAAGATTAAAATTAGGGCTTCCCTGGTGGCGCAGTGGTTGAGAGTCTGCCTGCCGATGCAGGGGACACGGGTTCGTGCCCTGGTCCGGGAAGATCCCACATGCCGCGGAGCGGCTGGGCCCGGTGAGCCATGGCCGCTGAACCTGAGCGTCCGGAGCCTGTGCTCCACAATGGGAGAGGCCACAACAGTGAGAGGCCTGCGTACCGCAAAAAAAAAAAACCAAAAAACATTAAAATTATTCTTCATGTCTTGATTTCATTAAAAAAAATTTTAATGTTTTGTTTTGGAAATTTTCAAACATGCAGAGGTAGAGAGAGTGATTTCCTCATGTACACTTCACCTACCTTCAACAATTGTCAACTCACTGCTAATCCTGTTTCTATCCCCTCACCCACTCCTCTTTCCACTTCTTGAGGATTATTTTATAATACATCCCAAACATCTTATGTTTTAACCTGTGAATATTTTAGTATGAATCTCTAAAGGATAGTGGCACTCTTTTAAAATATAACCACAATACCATTTCACACCTAAAATCAACAATTCCTTGGTATCATCTTTTTGAACCCTACCTTCCATTAGCTAGTGGATAAAGAGTTTGTCCAGTTGGAAAATGCTGCTCTTTTTAAGAAATCTAGGAATGGCCACATAACACTGAGCAAGACATATTAACTTGGCCACACCTAGATGCATAGGAGGTTGGTAAATGTCATCTTTTAGCTGGGTGCCATATGCCAATCTAAAGAAAAAGGGAAAGATATTGGCAAGTAATACACAGTTTTTGTCATGGAACTCAATATAGAATAAAGATCAACAGTAAAGGAGAAAATGAGCAGATCTCAGGAGAAATGAATCGTGAATGTGTTGAGGAAACTAAGTATGTCATTAGATATCCAAATATCACTAATAGTAACTACAATAATACTAAAAGAATAACTACTATTTACTGAGCTCAAACAATGTGCCAAGCACCATTCTAGATGCTCTAGATATGTCATCTCATGTAATGAACACCACAGCCGCGAAGGTGTAGATATAAGTAGCCTGATTTCACAGATGAAAAAACTGAGCCTCATGATGTTAAGCAACTTACTTAAGGTCCCACAGCTACTAAATGGGAAGAGCCATGATGCAAACTCAGGTCTACCTGGTTCCAAAGTCTGTTCTCTAAAAATCCTTTCCGCTTGCTGTGGTCCGCGTACCGACAGCTTCTGAATTACCTGGAAGCTTGCTAAAGGAAGGGAAAAAAAAAAAAGCAAATTCTTGGGCCCCATCCCAAGCAGCTGAATGCAAATCTGAAATTTAACAGAATACTGGGATGAGTTTAAAACCCATTAAAAGTGGAAAATCACTCTCTTCCACCCTACTATGAATATACCAGGGCTCACTGATAATAAAACATCAACTCTAGTCTTCGGGAAAGAATTTTGATCTATTTTGTTACAGTGTGAGTTTCTATAATAATATTAATTCCTCACTTACAATTAGCAGATAGGGGAATGATTTCCAAATGACACGGAAGTTACATTAGTTCAGATGTGATTTCTTTTTTCCCTAACACATTAATTTTTTGCCCCCATCCAGGTAATGCAAAGCCCATTAACACAGGACTGTACATGATGCCCATTTCCTTCCACTCAGCTCTTGGCTCCATTGAGCCCTGCACTGTGTCTTTCAAGTGCTTACTGCAGGAGTTTCCCTTATCTCATATCTTTCTTTACACCTTTTCCATCAAGCTACTTCCACCTACTTTTTTTCGCTGGCCTCTCACTGTTGTGGCCTCTCCCGTTGCGGAGCACAGGCTCCGGACGCGCAGGCTCAGCGGCCATGGCTCACGGGCCCAGCCGCTCCGCGGCATGTGGGATCTTCCCGGACCGGGACACGAACCCGTGTCCCCTGCATCGGCAGGCGGACTCTCAACCACTGCGCCACCAGGGAAGCCCTCACCTACTTTTTATACTGTATCTACTATATTACTTCCTTGATTAGTGGTAATTTAACATCTTTGAAGTTTGCAAGGATTTTTTTATTAAGATGTTACCATTTTTGTTCTCTGTATTGGTTTTAAGAGCCCTATCCCAGCCCTATTTTCCTGCAGTTTGCCCTACTATTTTTAGTAAGCAATTTGCAGGATGAAAAGAACAATGTATATTACGTTATAACAAAAACACCTGCATTCTGGAATGACTGGAGGGGTTCAGAGGAAACACTATCCATCTGCTTTTGGGTAAGCACCCATTATTGTCAAAGATGCCTCTTTTTTTTTGCGGTACGTGGGCCTCTCACCGTTGTGGCCTCTCCCGTTGCGGAGCACAGGCTCCGGACGCGCAGGCTCAGCGGCCATGGCTCACGGGCCCAGCCGCTCCGTGGCATGTGGGATCTTCCCGGACCGGGGCACAAACCCATGTCCCCTGCATCGGCAGGCGGACTCTCAACTACCGCGCCACCAGGGAAGCCCAAAGATGCCTCATTATTACAGAAGAGATCATGGGCTTCAAAGTAGAGGAAATGCATCAAAACAGTCAAGAACAAAAACGTCCAGCTAAGGAGTTAAAAGTGCTCCCAGCATGGAAGTGTTGTTAGCATAATGAAATTTTCTGAGAAAAGTCAAAGTGATTATCATAGACCCTGACCCAGCTTCTGCCTCTGCAGCTTCCACTGGCCTCAACCTCAGCCATTGACAAATTCACATTCCCATCAGGCTCAGAGAACTGCACATCCCTGAGGCCACTCCTGGCCCCTAGTAACTTTTCTTTGCTGACACCTACCTGTCTGAACAGACCGTGCAGCCTTGACAGGGATGTTTGCAGCCCCTCTCCAGAGCAGAATCCTGATTCAAAATGACATGCCTGAAGCTGAGCATGTGACTATGAATGAAATCTACCATTTCTATGATTTATAAAACCCTCTCTCACACGTGCCGTTATCACTAACTTATTTAATATCTAGAATATTAAGAATTGAATACCAATGTTTTGTCTTTAATCCCGCCGCTCAAATATAATGCATCTGATTATAACATTTTTGACTATGACTGTTGTCCTTAGAATGTGTTCCCTTTTTGATCAAAATATTACCATCCTTTTTAGGGATAAAAAAAATATTGTTGACAGTAGAAGAAAAGCAAGAATCTACAATTTTTTTCAGTCATTTTCTGTCCATTTTTCTCTATTTAGCCCGCAATCTGAAAGGGGCTAGTCACTCTTTCTGGACTTTTCTTTAATGAACTTTAGAAACCACAGGCAACAAATATTTTATACTTTGATTTTTCTTTATTTAAATAATTTTTAAATTCTGGTGCAACATACTTAATACTCATCCATTACTAATATTGAAATACTCCTGAAAATCTATCCATTTGCCTTATTCCTCTCTTAATCTAACCCCTCCTACTTACGATATATTTTTTATGTCATAGAGCATTATGTTTTGAAAGTTTAGCAATTCAGAGAAACAAATCTATGAAATTGTGTTTAAACCTTAAACAACTCCGTTACTATGTGTTGATCATCTATTTCTGTAACAGTTTTTATCTCATGAAAAGTCTCAGTTGTGTGAATGTGTGTGTGTGTTCCTGAAATAATAAGACATAGAACACAGCTGCTTTATAAACATGCTTAAGACAGAGGCAGCGTCCAGTTCTTCAGACAGTGATTATCCCAAATCATACAAGTCATTCACTGAGGAAGCAGGAAAGAAAAGCAGAGTTTTCCAACTGGAGGAAGATTAGATCTGCAAGTTAAATCTGTCCTGCCATGGTTTTAGTCAAACAAATTCACAATTATTAAAATTGCAAATTTTACATTGCAAAATTGCACACTCACCAAATAAGCATTTCCAGGTAAAGGAGATATTAACTGCAGCTAAGTTCTGTAGCAAGAAAAATTAACTAGCTCAACGTTGTGTATAAGGAAATGAATGAGTATGTTGATAGGATGGGACTTCAAGCCAGAACAGAATATATACCTTGTTCAAAAGAATCAAATCCACAGATTTAGGGAATTAGGGTTATATGTGAAGAAAACATTAAAGAAATCCATGAAAGGGAAAGTGGGCTCCAGTGGAGAGCTATTGGGTAAGAATAAATGGTTCAAGAGAAAAGAAGTGATAGTACCTTGGGAGTTCAGTACTGGAGAGAGAGAGATATTACAATTGTAATCAAATAAGGATTACAAAATGGGCATAGAGCAAAGTATAGTTAAGAGGGGCATTTAGAGTATTAGGTATTTACTGATGTTCTTAAAAGCTAAATATTTGATAAATATTTGCCATACCTTGCCAGCTATTTCATTACTCAGAAGCTAGAAGGTTCAAGAGTAAGTCACAATTTATTGAGTAATTACTCAGTTTCAGCCACTATGCTAAGTATTTCATATATATGATCTTATTTAATTCTTTCATCAGTCATAAAGAGTATGGCCTCCATTTTTGTAGATAAAGAAATCAAAACCCAGAGAAGTTAAGTATAATAAATTGCATATGGTAAAACAGCTGGGAAGTAGAAGAGATGGATTTGAACCCAAAGCCCATATTCATAACCATCCTTCAAAGATAGAGGGAAAAAAGTCTTAGATAAAAAAGTAAGCTGTTGATTTAAATGTTAGATTTGTTATTAGAAATTAGTAAAACAGAATTGTTTTTATTCAAATTAAGAGGAAATGTATGTGGTCCCACTGACAAAAACTCTAAAAACTAATGTAATATAAGAAAGACAGGAAGTGGCAATGCATATTCATCTGACCATATTTTGAAATAGAGACAGATTTAAACTGAAATTTAATATTAACAATGAAGAAGGATTCACCATGCAATGTAGTCTTATCCATGTAATCCTTAACCTGACTCAAGACTCTTCCCAGGCGATTAGTTTTAGATCACTTTGTAGCTGATACGCTTAAATTATTTCGAAGTGTTGAATTAAATCGTTCACTGGCAGAAATTGAATTTTTCTGTTGTAAAGAGTTTGTTAATGAGTGAGTCTGTGTTTTTGTTTGTTTGGTTGGTTGGGTTTTTGTTTCTTTGTTTTTGGGGGGTGGGTTTTGTTTTTGTTTTTTGGAGATGATGACACAATTGCCAGAGTTGAGTTTATGAAAAGCCACACCAGCAGGAAGGATTTAAATGTTTTAAACATTTAATCTCTATTGGTTGAGGGAAATCACAATGAAAATAATAAAAGTGCTTGCACCCCTTCCCTACTTAGCTTGGGATTTCAACAACTATCCTTAATGGCAGCCTCTTAAAGTACCCATTAAAAAAACAAAGGGGGCTTCCCTGGTGGCACAGTGGTTGAGAGTTCGCCTGCCGATGCAGGGGACACGGGTTGGTGCCCCGGTCCGGGAAGATCCCACATGCCGCTGAGCGGCTGGGCCCGTGAGCCATGGCCGCTGAGCCTGCGCGTCCGGAGCCTGTGCTCTGCAACGGGAGAGGCCACAACAGTGAGAGGCCCGCGTACCGCAAAAAAAAAAAAAAAAAAAAAAAAACACAAAGAAAAGAAAAGAACAAATAAACAAACAAAAAATTGCCCAATTAAAATAGGATAGTCACTTGATGAAGCTTTGAGTTCCAGCTGCCATGACCACTTGGCTAATGGACTCCAGCCTGTGAGTTAAACCCTGCCCCAAGCAAAAATCAGGTGACACAGAATAAGTGGAGCACAAGGCTGCCCACTTTCTTATCCACCTGTTGCTACAACATAGGAAGGTTAAAAGTGAGCTGTGTTGTATAGTGTTAAAACCCTCGAAGGGTCCAGGGCAGTTGAAAAACTAGCATACACCTGGGCTGGATTAAAACTGCTAGGTGTCCACATCAAACGATGGTAATCTTATCCTCTACTCTGGCTAGGAGCATTTTGTCTAGCTCGGGGTGCCATTCTTTAGGGAAAAAACAAAATTTATAGGGGAGAACAATTGTGATAATGACAATGAAGATAGTAATAAAAATGACTTAGATTACTTGTAACATGCCATGCACCATTCCAAATGCTTCTACACGTATTCATGAATCCTCACAACAATCCTCAGGTGAGAAACCGAAAGCACAGAGAGGCTGTTACTCATGGTCATAAAGGCAGAAATTGGCAGGGCCGTTTTGTAAAGCCCTTAAGTTTGGGGCGGGATGGGGACCTTTTTTTTTTTTTTACATTAGTAGTGTTATCCTAAATATCAATAATACAGAGGATCAGGGAAGACTCTCTTGTGGAAGTGACTTTTGAGCTAAGAGTGTAAGATTAAGAATTAGACAAAAGGAGACGGGATGGAAATGCAAGACTATTCTAAGCACAGAGGACAGTGAGTGCAAAACTCTTGAGCTCTCTTGGTTTGATGACTGGAGCACAGTGAGGAAGAGAGGGGCAAGAGGGGCAGGAGACAGGGGCTGGATCATTGTATCAAATTAAGTACTTTGGGTAATAGCACATAGGCAGATACTATCTCACTACATCGTCATTATATCCCAGACCCTAGCTATCTTAGTATGTGGTTCAGAGAAGACCGTCTATAAATATAGGTTGACTGAATGAATGAACCCCTACATTTTAGAGAACTTATTTAAGGGATTTATGTTACATTTGTTGCTACAGAACCATTTAAATGAATTTTTATGTAAGGGGCACACAAAACTACACAAAGGCAGGTTTTTTTCCCTTTAAAACAAGCCCAAGAATAAAGTTACATCCAATCAGCGCTTCCTTGGCAAGCACTGCGCGCGCGCCGCTTGCCAGTTCCGCGACGCTAGAAGACCCTCTAGCAAGAGAATCACCTTTGCGCTTGCTCAGTTCGGGACTGCTCAACCAGAAGGCGGGTTCCAAAGAAAAGGAAATGGTCGCTGCGCCTGCGTTGCTCCTTCTGGGTCTTAGGCTGGCTGCGCAGGCGCACAGGTACCATTTTGACCGTAAACATCCTGCCGATTTGAACCGAGGATTTGGGCGGCAGGAAGAGCCGCGGCGTAACGGCAGCCATCTTGTTTGTTTAAGTGAATCGGGAAGGAGGCGGCGGCCGTGGCGGCGGCGGGAGCAGCTCCGAAGCTACAACTCACAAGGGCTCCCCCCCTTTCCCCGCCCCCTCCCCCGACCCTTTTCCCCTCCCCAGGCCACCCAGCCCGCCCAACTCCCGGCGGAGAACAAGGTAAGATAGTCGGCCGACCCCTTCTTTTCCTCCGGCTCTCTTCCCCCCACCCGTTCCGTGCCGTCTTGCCGTCGGGGAGCCGGACTCCGGAGGAGGGGCGGGGGGGAGGGCGAGGGAGACGTCGGCACTGCCTGCGCCCCGCGTCGGGGCAGTGCTGCCACCCTCCGAGCTCCCGAACCGCTGCGCCGCCGCCCAGGCCCCTTGCCCAGGTGCCCACCCTCGGCCGGGACCCGCGCAGCCTGGGCCCGCATCATTGTCTATTGGGTAACAAATGGTTCAGGTTTCTTCCAAGGCCAAAGAAGCAGTTACTCGGTCGGTCTCTCGGGGAGACGCGGCTCTGGGCACCGGAGGGCGAGGAGGAGGTTTGAACGAGCGCGCTCTGGGCACCGGGCCGCCTACTCTTCGGGTGAAAATGGCTGTCTGGGAAGACGCGGGAGACGGCGGCGGCGGCGGCGGGCTGGCCGCCCGCGACGCCAGCTCCGAGGGGTCGCAGCCATCCGCCGAGCGTGGGTGCGGGGGTGGGAGACACGCGGGCCCTGCCATCGCGGCCACGGTGGGGCCGGAGGACGGGGCGGGCCCCTCGCCAGGGACCAGTGCTGCTCCCCCTTCCCCGTTTTTTGTTTTTTTTTTTTTTAATGGAAAATGGTTACGCTGGAGATATCAAATATTGGCTAGACCCATAGAAAACGCGATCAAGGGAAGTTGCCTCTGATTCTTAGGAAATTAGCATAATTGGTTTCCTCCCTGGCTTTCCTAGCGATTGAGGATATTGAGTGTTGTATTTGGTGCGGGGGGGGGGGGGGGCGTTTCTGACAAATGCCTGGTGTCTCCTTCCTCGCTGAGAAAGGCTTTGAGAATGATCTGCTGTGATAGTGTGGGGTGACACTGTCGAGCTGTGCTGCTGCCAGACTTAGCGGCCTTCTTCAAATTTGAAAGAGGGAAACGCTGGAGTGTTTGGCCACCTTACGATTTGTTAGGCTTTCAGTGTTCAAAAACGCGCTTGAGTTTTTAAGGGTTTCTGGTAAAGGCTACTGTTCATCGGCTTCCCTTTGCAAGCGAAAATTAACATCTGCTCTCCATATATTGTTTAGAATGATCATTGAATTCTAGAAACAAATTCCCATTTTCTTCCAACGAATGTAAATGCCAGGGATCTGTGTGGTTGTGCGGAATGTTGAAGACAGGCTGGAGAAGCTTTCCTAAGTTGTAGAGTCATTAAATTACTTTGTTTCATGTTGGAAGCAACTAATCAATTACTTTTAAAAAGACATTGATGAGGATGTATGCCATACCCAATGATTAAATTATTACCAGTTTGTAGATGAGGTGACAGCAGTGCATAACTCAGCGGACATAATACCTTTTTGTATACAAGTCAGAATTACATTGATAGAGCATAGCTTTTACCTTTCTTGTGTTTATAGAGGCAATGCATTAGTACAATCTAGGATTAACTTTTCTTAAGGATGAGCATTTTTTTCCTGGTGAGTTCCTATTTATTGGAACATAAAGATTCTCAGAAGTTTTATCTTTATGGTTTGGTACAAAGGGAAATTTCTAATATCAGAAATAAAGATTTTGTGGGTTTTGTTTAAATGTTGTGATGTCAGAATTGTTAGGCATGATCATGATAGCTGGTATGTGCTCTGTGGGAGATTTTTTTTCCAAAGTAACTATTTGTGTCTATAGTGGCATTGTGTTGGGTATGATGTTCTGTTTAATTCTCATAATACTGTTCGGGAAACATCCCCATTTTATAGATGAGAAGGCTAAGACTCAGATGTTAATTCACTTTTAACCCTTACAAAACAACTGTGGAGGGAGCTGAGTTTGAACCAAGGACTGTCCGATTGTAAAACTCTTCTTCAAAGAACATTAGTATCAAAAGGGAGGGGAGCTCTAGGGTGCAGGGTTGGAAATACCTTCTGTCCCTGAGACACTCCCCAAGCACCCCCAGAGAGATGGTTCCATTCTTATCTGAGTTCGATGTTGATGTTTTCTAAGGTTAGTTATCACTGAATTTCCACCTTCCAGTTTTTTATAGTTAGGGAAAGTGAACTACACAGATTAAGCAGCTTAACATGCTAGTTACTGGCAAAGCACTCCCAAAATAATTGTTTTTACTTTGAATAGATGACGTTTGTGTATGCCATAAGTTACACAAGAAAAAAAGTCCAACAGTACAGAAGGGTAGTCCTCACTTTCTCACTGGACACAGGTTCCAAAGGTGACCGGTGTCATCAGTTTTGTTTGCACTCCATAGATATTTTTGGCTCATGCAAGTGCATGTTTGTATACATGTATAGAGAGAGCTCTCTTTTATCATTGTTTAAGAGTGCATGGGAATTCTATTGTATGATTGTATTAATTTGCTAAAAGTCACTTATTAAGGACTAGGTAGGTTATTTCTGATACTTTGCTATTAAAAGTCATGCTGGCAAGGCAACATAGTGTTTAGTTAGACTTGTGGGCTCTGAAGTTCAAGTTCCACTCACATTAAATGCTGGTGACCTTTGCCACATTCCTCATCCTCTCCTTTTCTCCTTTTCCTGGTTTGTAAAATGGGCCAGTATTTATCTTCTAAGACTATCACGAAGAGGATGGACACATAAAATACTTAGAGCTTAGTAAGTTTTTTTTTTATTGTTATTATACATCCTCAAATATACTTTTGGTTTATTACTGGAAGTGCAGTTTCTTGCTGGAAAGTATGAGATGTTGCCACATTGCCCTTCAAAGAGGTCATACCAATTTATGCAGCCAGTATCCTGCCCTGCTTTTTAACAGATGAGTGAAATATTATAATGATTTAACATCATTGTAGAATCATGAGCTATAATTTGACTTTGGTTTTTTAGAAACATCTTAAAGAAATCGCCATTTTTGCGTTCCTGAATATGTTCTAAATTATCAGTCTGTCATTTCACATCAGATTTAAATTACTTTTTAGGATCAATTTTTAAAAGTTGTTTGCTGCTTTAGAAAAAAATTGAGCAATCATGAAATTGGTAAGCTGTGCTTTTTGACCAAGTGCAGACTTTCTGCTAAGATCTTTTGTAAAGAATTAGCAAAATTTAGAATCTTTAAAACTTTCAACCAATCTTCTTTAAAGATTGGTTAAAGGTTTGGTATTACTAAGGGAAAAAAATGGTTTAAAAGGCAACAATGATTACACTTTATTATTTAGGTTCAAGCCAATAGTTGACCCACTGCTGTACATCAGGCTTCCTTTAGTTATTAAGGTGATTTCCTCTTGCTAATTGTTTCCCAGATTAATTTTAGCACCACTCCGCTTTAGTTACTCCCCATCCAATGCCAAGAAAGCATCCGTTTAGGAATCTCTGCCTGGGCATAGCTGGGATATTTTAGGCATGGTACTCTTGACTAGCAGCTGAAGTGCTGGCCATGAACTGCTGACACCTGTTGAGACGTGCCAGTGTCAATTTCTAAAATTTCCAGAATTTTTTACATGTATCAATTATGAGATCACTTGGTGTATTTCATTTCCTTGTTCATTAAACACTTATTTAGTAGTTGACACGCAGCAGGGAGTATTCTAGGAGCCAAATAGTAAGAGTTTTTTTTACTTATTTGGAACATGACTATCTTCTATAGTGATACTTGGAGCTTATTGTGTATGACAGTGATTGTATTTCTGAGAACATAGAGCTATATTGGATTTCTACAAAATCCTGTAGATTATATTTATAATGCTGTAGAGGCAGCTTAATTTTTATGCTAACAAACTTTAAGGCTTGAAGTAGAAGCGCTGCAACATAGGAGGCTCTCTTTGATTATAGGAAGCAAATTTTGATCTGCTCAGTGGAATAGAAGGTGCACTTGAGGTGTTGTTATTTAATGCTTTTACCTTAGAGCATTTGATCCGAATTCTTCCTAGTTTAGTATTCCTTAGTTCTTTTCTTAACTCCACATTTGAGAGAAAAAGTTCACATCATTAGGCAGTTGATGAAGCCTATTTTATTTTTTTCTTCAGAGAAAATTTTCCTAGTGTGAATTAATGATCCCCTGGAAGCATCTGGTTCAGAGATTGAAAATTCCATTAAGTGATGGAAACTGGAGATGAGGCAAACCTGACTGAATTACTCTTGCACCACCCTCCCAAACTTTTTTTTTTTGTGTGTGGTGCGTGGGCCTCTCCCGTTGCGGAGCACAGGCTCTGGACGTGCAGGCTCAGCGGCCATGGCTCACGGGCCCAGCCGCTCTGCGGCATGTGGGATCTTCCCGGACCGGGGCCCGAACCCGTGTCCCCTGCATCGGCAGGTGGACTCTCAACCACTGCACCACCAGGGAAGCCCTCTCCCAAACATTTTTGACAGGCATAAAATCTCTTGCCTGGGATACATTAACTAATATGTATGTATTTTCTGTACCTTATTGGAAAGAATGAGTATAGTTTTTAATTGAAAGTACAGTAAGCAAACTTCTTGTTTAAAATTTACAGTCCCTTTGTAAAAACATGAAAATTCAAGTTAACTTACTCTGGGTCTTTTTTCTTAAGCTAATTCAAAAGAAATTGTGCATTCCCAATAGCAGTGTATGAGAAATGGCAGCGTCTCTGTATCCCCACCAGCATTTGCTTCCTGTTGCCATTATGTTTTATTTTAGCTCCTATAAGAGGTGTGCAGTGATATCTTATTGGGTCTTAATTTGCATTTTCCTAATGACTAGTGATGCTGAACATCTTTCTTGTTTTTAATTTGCCATTGCTATATTCTCTTCCTTGAAATGTCCTTTTTTCTTTTTTTTGCCCATTTCTAGTTGGATTTTTTTTTTTTTCAACTCTTTTAGTTTTGAGAGTTCTTTATATATTCTGGATCCAGGTCCTTTTCAGATATGTGGTTTGCAAGTATTTTTTCCCATCTTCTGTCTTGTCTTTGCATCCTCAGTGGGCTCCTTCATGTTAGGTTCTTTTCCTTTATAGGACATGTTTTTGGTACAATGTCTAAAAATTCTTACCAAGCTTTAGATATCAAAGGTGTTCCTTTGTGGTTTTCTCCTTAAAATTTTATAGTTTTACATTTAAGTCTGTGATTTATTTTGACTTAATTTTTATATAATGTGTGAGGTTTGGGTTGAGGTCTTTTTTTTTTTTTGGCCTATGGGTGATGTCTGATCACTCAAGCGCCATTTGTCAAAGACTAAAAGACTACCTTCCTTCTTTGAATTGCTTCTGCATCTTTGTGAAAAATCAGTTGGACTTAATTGTGTGGATCTATTTCTGGGTTCTCTGCTCCATTGATCTGTGATTGATCTGTGTATCTTTCTCTTCACACAGTATTGACTGTTGTAGCTATATAAGTCTTAAAATTGGGTAGACTGATTCTTCCCACTTTATTTTTCTTTTTCAAAATACTTTTAGCTATTCTGGGTCTTTTGCCTTCCCTTACGAGTTTTAGAAAAATCTTGTCAGTAGCTATTAAAAAACCTCATTAGAGTTTTGATAGGAGCAGTGTTAAAAGTTTCTTTAAAAGCTAAAGGAACACTTATCATGCTGTCCAATAACACCACAGAACATTTGTCTTGGAAAAATGAAAAATTAACATTCACCAAGTCTGTGTACACTAATATTTACAGTAGCTTTATTTGAAATAGCCAAAAACTGGAAACAACCGAATGTCCTTCAATAGGTAAATGGCTAAGCAAATTGTGGTACTATAACCACCCCCATGGAATGCTGCTCAGCAATGAAAGGGAACATACTGTTAAGACATGCAACAAACACTTGGATGAATTTGTATCATGATGCTGAATCCAAGAAGCTGTTCCCAAAAGTCACATACTGTATGATTCCGTTTATATAACATTCTCAAAATGATAAAATTTGAGTAAAGAACAGAGCGGTGGTTGCCAGGACTTAGGAATGGTAGGGAGCAAGGGATAGGTGTGACATAAATTTTAAAGTTTTTAAATTTTAATTAGTTTTCATGTGTTTTGGGTGTGCTTGAGTTTCTTTCTGTAAAAGCATGACTTACCTTTTTTTAGTGTTACGGACATTTCAGAAAAAATTCAGTTGGCAAAATAGATTTTCTAAAGTTTTCTGTGGAAAAGGGAAAATACATGATATAAAGGAAATTATCTTTTTACACCGTTCACATGCTCTCCAAGCTGGAGTTTTGCAGGCTGCCTTTTTTTTTCTTAGGTATTAATACATTAGGTTACTAAAAGGAAAATAAAAGAATAACATACTTGTGTTTCTACTAAGACTATTTCAGTCATGAGTTAAATTGTATACTGTATCATTGTCCTGAATTTAGTAATCAAGTGCTTTCCAGATTCCTGAGTTGAGAAAACTATACAATGCTTCATCTTTTTAACGCTCAGCTTTTGAAAACTGCTTACCTGTAAAATGGGGCCAACCCACTTACTTATCTGCTTGGTGAAATATGAAATGCTTGTCATGAGGTAGCAATTATGATATAATGCATTTAGCTAAGAATCTCAGTTTTTAATGGGGTTCTAAACATGGAAATTTCCTCATTGATTAATATCTGTGCCTGAGTGTTTTTCTTCTTGGACATTCTTTTCTTGTCATGAAGAATATATTTTCTGGCTTTTGGCCAGAAGCAGACTTATTTTTACAATTAGTAATCAGGATAGGAATGGAATTAACACTTGATGGAACTTCAAAAAGAAGAGTTTTCTGAAGACAGTTTTTACTTAAAGGAAAAAAACCAAACTAGCACTTTTAAGATGACAATAGGGCATGGAAGTGACCTGACTTGTCCCCTTTCCTTTCAGCTTAGCATTTGGGGGGATCTTTTCTTACCTTCTCAAAATTAAACAATAGATTGTTTTTTTATATGCATACTATACTTCACTCAAGCCTTTCATAGTTTTCATATTTAGAAGAATAGGAGACTTTTATTTTCAGGTTTCTTGTATGTCTTGATAAATAATTCAGTTCTCATGTGGTGTTGTTTGCATTAACTTTTTGTCCCCTTCAGGTTTCCTCCTGTTTCATAGTCAACCAGAACAATGTTCTACGCACATTTTGTCCTCAGTAAAAGAGGGCCTCTGGCCAAAATTTGGCTAGCGGCCCACTGGGATAAGAAGCTAACCAAAGCCCATGTGTTTGAGTGTAATTTAGAGAGCAGTGTGGAGAGTATCATCTCACCGAAGGTATGTTTGATGTTGATATTTTTATTCACTTTGTTGATTGTTCATTGATGTGTGAAATAGAATTCTATAAAAACAGCTTCTTAGGTAGGCACCGATGTATATTGGAGGTAAAGAAAATCCATAGCCAGAGTTTCAATTTGATACTCTTCTCTTTAAAAATTCTGTTGAGTACACAGATATCTTCATTTGCCTCTTTCAATGGCAGATAAGCATGGTCGGGCAGTACCCAAATATTTTATATTTAACTTTCTAGATGTTTTTTATACTAAATATGTGTATAGGTATTCCTGATTGAGGAATTTACAAAGTTTTCAAAATAAGGACCCACTAATTAGAAAATGTTGCAGGGGCCAGATCTAACTATTGATACTTTATCCACGTAGCAAATAGTATCCAGAACACTTGCTCCACCTCAGCCTCCCAGGCCTACTTGCTGTTTCTTGAAGATACCAGAACTTTTCCCCATCTAGAACTTTTGTACTTGGCCATCTTTCCCTAAATATTTAATTACTGTGTTCCCCTAGAATGGAAGCCTCATGAATGTCCTTACCTTATCTGCCTTGCTTACTACTCTGTTTCTAGAGGAGATTTTATTGATATCCTCTGAAACTTCTGAAGCAGTGGTTTCCACCCTTGTATTTCACAAATAGTATGACTTAATATGTGTTTTTTGTGTTGCCAAGGAAATACCATTCAAACAAACAGTCACAATTATAGCTACTAACATCATGAGCATTTCATTGAGGAACAGACAGGATGACTTTAAAAATGTATGAAGGGCTAATCTCAAAATAAAGGTATAGTCCTTGAATATAATTTTTATATATTCACATACACACACATACCACATCTGTGTTTTAAAGGTCCTTTCCTGGGCTTTGTATTTATGCATATGCATACACACATACATGTACCAGTTTTCCTATTTTGAAAGCATTCCAGATTGCAGCTCCCTGGATCAGCCTTGGGAGCTCCTCTTAGAATTAACAGTTTGGACAATGCTGGTATAGTGTGTTAAATAAGAGTAGTTCTTTACTGCTGAAGGAGCAAGGGGATCCCAGGAATAAAGGTGGGATGTAGCAGAGACTTGTTCAGAAAAGTTTTCTGGGAAAATAAATGTTTCACAGGAGAGAAGTGAAAGTTTGTATTTGGAATTAGAGTAAATTATAAAATTTCTATCTGTGTATGGAAATTCAACTGGTTTTAGAGTTATAGTGTAGAATTTATTGGTGTTAAAGATGTTTCTATTATGTTATTTCTAAGACAATACTAATTAGAAGACTTTACAAACGGGAAAATAAGTGACCTGTAGTTGTACCACCTAGAGAAATCTTTAGTATTTTGCTATGTCTTCTAGACTTTTATGGGTGCATGTGTTATACATGTAATTTTTCTCCTTTTTTATGCATGTATAAAAAACCTGCACTGTAAGTTTTGTAACAGGACTGCATTCGGGAAAAGCTCTGTTCATAACTCTGCCATCATTTTTAATGGTTGCATTGTACATTGTCATAGTCTTTTACCCACAGAACTTAAATACACAAAAAAACCCAGAAACACAACTTGACCAAAATTGAAGTGAGGTCATTTGTGTTTTCATAAATTCACTGTAGAAATACTAATGTGTATGGTTATGGGGAGCTGCTGCAGACACTCTTGGGAATGTTGTAATAAACGGCATGTGCACTGCATTACCTTTATAATATTCAAAAAGCTCTGAATTCCAAAACACATTTGGCCCCTAGGACTTCATATAAAGGATTATGGACCTGAAATTTATCATTTTGATTGTGTATGATTTGTTTGACCAGCTTCTTTTGGGAGGGAGGGAAATAATCCATATTTTTTCCAAATTTTTTGAATTTAATTCCTCTGGTCTGTATAATGCAACCATTAAAAATTATGATAATGCCCTGAACAGAGCTTTTCCGGGCTGCAGGCTCATTACAAAACAATATAATACAGTTTTTTGTGTACACATGCACACAAAAAGAAAAATTGTGTTTATGCATATATAAAAGCCTAGAAGGCATATTAAAATATTACTAAAGGTTTCTCTAGGTGGTAGGATTACAAGTTTTTGTTTTCTTCTTTTTAAAAAACAGCCATTTAGTAACTGTTACTTGTAAAATCTTTTGTTCTCTGTCTTTCCTTAATGTTGATGTTTAGGAATATAATCATTGGAGCAGGTGATATACTTATTTTAAGATTTCTGATGTGCATTAACAGTTGTTCTGTGGGGAAATTGCACCAGTGTGCACTGCTGGTCGAATTGTTTGAGATGATATTTTCTTTTTATAGGTCTGCTTACTCAGTTAGGTGAATGGAGAAAGGAGAAATTGAACTCTTTTCTTGAAATTGATATGTGTGGCTAATCTTTAACATCCATAAGCAAGTATTGAGGGTGATTTGGCTTAAAAGGATAACAAACTTTTTCATAATATGTGCAGAGTACTTTGTACCCCATTAGGGACACTACAACTTTAAAAACCATCTCTAAGTGTGTTTTTATTTGATTGATTGATTTTGTTTTATTGTGATAGAATATATCACAATAGATATCTCCACAGGGTGAGCTGACCTGAAAATTTCTAATGTCTGCTTTTGTTGTGCAGTTCTTGTGGTGAAATGTTGGTTTAGTCGTTTAGAACAAGTGGCAGGCAAATTGCTCCTTGCAGCTGCATGCGTTCTCTCTCCCCCCTTCCCCTCTCAGTCTCTGGTTGGAACAGCCCCTCTTAAATCCCTGCAGATCAGAGTTTTCCTTGGATGTATAGCCTGTGTTCTTGATTATACCTCCACTCTTAACATGAGCTAGTTCAACAGCAAAAATGCCACACCTCATTTTACCTATTCCGGGACTGAACTCTGAACCAAACTAATCCAGAAAGAAAGACTTAGCCCAAACACCACCTTTTTATTTAATGAGGTGACTACTTTATTATCTGCGTTTTTAAGAAATTTACTTTGAGGTAACATTGATTTATAACATTATATAGGTTTTATATTTCTACTTCTGTATACCCCACAGTGTGCTCACCACCAAAAATTTAGTTTTCATCCATTACCATACAGTTGATCCCCTTTAGCCATTTTGCCTTTCCCCCATACCCTTCTCCTAAGGTAACCACTACTCTCTTCTCTGTATCTCCATGTTTTTGTTTAAACACCACCTTTTTTTTTTTTTTATGCGTTACGCGGGCCTCTCACTGTTGTGGCCTCTCCCGTTGCGGAGGACAGGCTCCGGACGCGCAGGCTCAGCGGCCATGGCTCACGGGCCCAGCCGCTCCGCGGCATGTGGGATCTTCCCAGACCGGGGCACGAACCCGTGTCCCCTGCATCGGCAGGCAGACTCTCAACCACTGCGCCACCAGGGAAGCCCTAAACACCACCTTTTAAAAGTTGCTAATTCTGGACAAGATAATGGCATGCCAAGATTGGGGTTTTTTTCCCTCCTTTTTTCTTAGGTGAAGGTGCAGTCAGCAGTAATTTGAAATTTCCTAAGACTACACCATAAAGGGAGATTCTCATTTTCCATTATGAGCAGTATTTTAATTGGGTATTATTTTTCATATCAGGGATTCATCATCAGATAAGTCCTAGATTTAGTTATAAATTTATTATAGTTTCAGATACTTAAGAATTTATAACAGTAAATTTATAATTTATGCTGTTATGAGATGTGACCATAAATATAGAGCCTGAGTTATTGTAAATAGGATTCTAGACTGCTATAGAGAATACCCATATTAAATAAAACAACACATTGTATTTGTAAGTTATAAGTAACATAGTGTACTAAGCATAATTTAATTTAAACTTTAAGCAAATATTTAACAGCTTTCTTTGCTACTTAAAAATTTGATGTTTTTATGGTGTTATCTGGAAAACAATCTGGTAAAGTTGAGCTCATGTTTTCTTGTTCTTAAAAAAAAAAAATTCTTATTATAACCAGAGGAATTTTGAATCATTCTATTTAGATTGGGTATTTACTTCTCTCATTCTTTTCCAACTACTCTGTCTCATCCCACACACTGGATCCCCCTAAGCACTGATCAAGATCTACCTTGATAAAATACAGGCTGAGGAATGTATTTTCTTGTGAAGAAAGATGGATACCATTATCCTTTATCAGTTAGTATGCTTTCCAGTCAGGTAATAAAAACTCAGTGAAAAGTGGCTTAAACAATAAGGAAATTAACAGTCTTATTTAACTAGAAGTTTAGAAGTAGGAAGATCTAGGTTCAGCAGTTCAAAGATGTCATCCAAGGACTCACCTTTCTTAGTTTAGTGGCTTCTTGTCCTCATGCAGACGGCCTTGCAGTTACGGGGGTACTGCAGGCAGCTACAGGCCCCACCTACTCACAGTGCAGGAAGGGGAGAAGGAAGGGAGGGGTGTTCGTTGTTTTGTTTTGTTTTAATTGGGAAAATCTTTCTCAGAAATTCTCTGACCTACTTGACACTTCTCGTTGGCTGAACTGGGTTACATGCCCGCTCAAAAACAAGCACCAACAGAGAAGAATGAGACAGTCATCCTTCAAGACTGGGGACATTTCACTTCCCAAATAAAATCAGAGTTCAGTTAGCCAGCAAGGAGCAATGACTCTAGATTGGCAACCAAAAGTGCCACATACTTCTTAATGTGCTAATGACAGCAGTTCATGGATTGCCTTAATACTTGCTTCATAGCTACCTTCACATCTATATTCATTCATGAATTTCTGCCAGTCTTTTCTTTGGGTATACTCAGGAAATTTACAGGTAAAGGCAGTGAGAAATAAAATATACATGATTGTGAGGTAACTTCAGATGAATGGTTAAAAGTATGGAGAGATATAAATTGCCTATGAATTGCACAACATACAAGCTTTGAAGTAGTCTCTAAATCCAGAAAATTAACTTTATAAATTAGAGTAATGTTAATTCACAGGTGAAGATGGCACTCCGAACGTCAGGACATCTCTTACTGGGAGTAGTTCGAATCTATCACAGAAAAGCCAAATATCTCCTGGCAGACTGTAATGAAGCATTCATTAAGATAAAGATGGCTTTTCGGCCAGGTATTGTTGACTTTTTTGTTTTGTTTTTAACTTTGGAGTTAATCACGTTTAGTTTAAAAACTGCTAAGCAGATATGCTAGATGAGCGTAGTTTGTTTTAATTGCAGTACAGGGAACCCCTTAAAAACGGGGCAGAGCTTAGAGAGGCAGTGTTTCAAGGGAGAAAACCGATTTTATTTTTGTTCTACATATGGAATTATGACAGTTACACCTTTTTTGTTAATCCTTTGGAGTTGCCTTTTTCTTTTAACCCCTTTTTCAGCAATCATCAGAGGTTGAAGTGTGGAAAACTAATTGTTCTGTGATTTTTAAAAAGCTCAGGAAAGAAAATATTAGAATTTTAATTTTCTCCTGAATAATTTTAGTGTATTTTTTTTTTTTTTTTGCGGTACGCGGGCCTCTCACCGTTGTGGCCTCTCCCGTTGCGGAGCACAGGCTCCGGACACGCAGGCTCAGCGGCCATGGCTCACGGGCCCAGCCGCTCCGCGGCATGTGGGATCTTCCCAGACCGGGGCACGAACCTGTGTCCCCTGCATCGGCAGGCAGACTCAACCACTGCGCCACCAGGGAAGCCCTTAGTGTAGTCTTAAAATCAAATTTACTTTTAGCTTAAGTTGTTGAGACTTTATTAAATGTTCTCTATAGTTCTTCGTTGTTGTTTTGTTTTAGGTAATAGTTGATTCTAAATTGGACTCTAGCAACCAAACTTGCACCTGCATAATTACTACTGTATAATTTTTTAAAGCCTTGACAACATTTTATTCTGATTAAAATAATCCTAATGTGTAGGAGAGATGCCTTATACCGTAATTTCTACTGTTGTTATATTCTTATACTTCCATTTATTTTAATATATAAATAGTGAAATCTTTGAGATCTAAGATTTGGTTAAAAGTAAAATATTTAGGCGGGGGCCATGACACTTTAGGCAGAGGCCGATGATTTCTTATATGTGGCTACTAAGTGTATTTTGCTTAAATAACATGTTTTGTTTCTTTTTATCTTCTAAAGCAATGCATTTTTATTACAGACCACTTGAAAAATATAGGGGAAAATGTAAAGAAAATTGAAATAATTTAATCCCACTTTCCTAAAATAACCAGTTCCTCTTAACATTTGGGGTATTTTTTTTGCAGTCATTCCTTTTCCTCATAAATTTCATGCTTATTTAGAAAACTGTTATTAATATGTATTTACTTGTTGATACGTCCTTTTAAAGACTTCTCAGTTTAATGCATAATTAGTGCTTTGACCTCTTTTAACACAAGTAATGTGGCTAATGATTATTAAAAAAACAAAAGTACTTGAGCTTCAATGGTACTTTGCAAATATTATCAACCCTTCTGGAATATAACCTTAAGAAATTATACTGACTTTTTTTTTTTTTAACATCTTGTGTTAGTTTCTGCTTTATAACAAAGTGAATTAGTTATACATATACATATGTCCCCATATCTCTTCCCTTTTGTGTCTCCCTCCCTCCCTATACTGACTTTACCTTCCTTGACCCCTTGATAATCTTTGGTGTAGCCACAGGTCTTCAAGCTTACCGTTTCTTTTCCAGGTGTTGTTGACCTGCCTGAGGAAAATCGAGAAGCTGCTTACAATGCTATTACTTTACCTGAAGAATTTCATGATTTTGATCAGCCATTGCCTGACTTAGAGTATGTCTCTCTCTCTCTCTCTGTCTCTTCTTTTTTTTTTTTTTTTTTTTTTACTTGGGGTACAAAAAACATTATTGGCTTACAAATGCATAGTTTTCTTGGGATGTTTTGACATTGCGTTAACATGTAGCTAGAATGCATGTGCTTTCATTTAGGGTAGTATATAAATATGAAACATAACCTAGAAGTGTTTCTTCTGTAAGATCATGTAGAAGATGCCAGCTTTAACACAGCTAAGAGAATTCTGATTTGCTTAGGCCATTGTGTAAACTGAACGGCAGTCTAGCTGTTTGCTTTACATAATGATATCAGTAAAACTTGAACTGTTGCTTCATGATTTTTTTTCAGAGGTATATACTAAAGTCATCTACCAGTTTATCATCTTGGCCAAGCTATACTCAGCCACAATTTTTGTTCTTTTCTTTTTTTAATAAACATATGAGATAACTTTCTATAAAGAGCAAGAAAGGGTCATTGTCACACAACATTTAAGAAGAGAAAGTTGTACAGAGATGGCCATTACAGCAGAATACTGTGGTATGTTTCCCTCTTCTCAAGTCTTCAGAATTCAGCTATGATTACCATGACAGGGAAGTGACTGTCATTTTCCAAGTGACTGAGTAGCACAGTTATCCGAGAAAACCTCTACACCAATCCCCATTTATTTTTTGACAAATTTGTCTGCTCTTTTAAAAAATGATCTTTGACTTTTAATTTATAGGAGTAAATTTATGATTTATTTTGCATTAATTGTGTTAATTAGTGCTAGGCACTATTTGGTTGCTTTACTTTTTCCTCCCTTTCTTTATACTATTTTATTTTTAAAATATTTTTATGGTGGAATTTTTTAACATAGCTAAACAGTGGAGAGATTAGTAAATATTATGAACCCCAGTAAATATTATGAAGCTGATCGTCCAGCTTCTTTCATTATCAATATATTGCCAGTTTTATTTCATGTGTACCATTGGCCCTTAGGTTTCACCTGGGAGGGTCTACTTATGTGCAGATTTTTTTTCACTAAATACATGCTACAGTACTACACAGTCTGAGGTTGGTTGAATTAGTAGATGCAGAACCACAGTTACAGAGGGCTGTCTGTAAAGTTATATGTGGATTTTTGACTTCAGGGTCAAAATCCCTAAATCCCACGTTGCTCAAGGTCTCAGCTGTATTTCCCCAATTGACCTTCTAACAATGGATTATTTTAAAGCAAATAACAAATACTTTATTTCATCTGTAAATACCTTGGAATGTATCTCTTTAGAGGCAAGGAATTTTTAAAACAAAGCCATAACACTACCACAGGTTTTTTTAAATTACAATAATTCTTTAATATAATATACAATCAGCAGTGAAATGCCCCCAGTTGACGCTTAGGCTCCCCCCGCCCTGCTTTGTTTCAGCTACGGTCTGTACAGAGTTTCCAGCCTGCATTTGGTTGGTATGTCTCAGAAGTCTCTCGTAAGAACCTGTAACAGAGCTACATGTTTTTTGTGTGTTTGTCCTTGCCATTTATTTGCTGAACAAACCTGGTGATTTGTTTGGAAGTATTTACATTCTGAATTTGGTCGATGGTATTCCACATTTGTACTAAACAGTCTCAGAAAAGACAGTAACTTCAGTGTTCACATAGCCTGTAAGTTGCAGGGCCCTGATGAAAACCCATGCCTAAGTTTTTGCACTGTATACCATGTTGCCTTATGTAGTGATTTCAACATATTATATTTTGCTTGCTGGTCATTAACAGTTTTAAAATTTAAATACAAATTAACTTCCACATCATTTAGATTCTTGGATTGTATTTATTTAATATTAAATATTTAGGCTCCATAGGTTGTATGTATGGTTTTTTTTCTTGCTTATATAAAGAATTGAGATGTGTGTTCCCTTATAAATACATTACAATGAGACTTGAGACTACATTGTATTTGAAATTCTCTTAAAGTGACATCGATGTGGCCCAGCAGTTCAGCCTGAACCAGAGTAGAGTGGAAGAAATAACCATGAGAGAAGAAGTTGGAAACATCAGTATTCTACAAGAAAATGATTTTGGTAATAGAGAAACAAATCATTAGCCACTAGCTATAATGTTAAAATTATGTTATGTAATATATTTAGGGTAACCTAAATTTGGATCTTATATTTGAATTTTCTCATTATGCACCAGAATCAGTTTATGAAATATGATAAAGATTTAAAGTTTAAACTAGATGTTTTAATATTCAAAGATAAATAAGACTTCAGTAAGCAAATGTGACATTATAATTAAAATAAATCATTAGCCATTTTCTTTTGATTCGGTGATGTTTCTAACTTTTTTTCAACTAATGACCAACTAAAATTTGTTTAGGTGACTTTGGAATGGATGATCGTGAAATAATGAGAGAAGGTAGCGCTTTCGAGGATGATGACATGTTAGTGAGCACTGGTGCTTCTAACCTCCTATTAGAGCCTGAACAGAGCACCAGCAATCTGAATGAGAAGATAAACCATTTAGAATATGAAGACCAATATAAGGATGACAATTTTGGAGAAGGAAATGATGGTGGTATATTAGGTAAGTCACAACAGGTGATTATTCTAACATAATTTCTTTATTTAGTTGCGGGGTTTTAGAGCAGTTGCTAATTCTTAGTCCTGAGCATCTCTCTAGGTATATATGTGTGACTTGTCACCAGTTGGTTCAGTAAAAGTTTTCTGTAAACCTGTAGCCTAAAAATGTTTTAACAATACCTAATTTTGTTTAAAACTGCTTGTCTTGGAGTTTTAAGTTTTACTAATTCTTCGAAGTGCTCTGTTTGTGTTTAAGTAAATATATGTTTTAAAATTAAGAGATTTTTTTTCATATGTTAAGTGTTTTATACTTTTGTATACTACCTTGAAGAGAACAGATGCATATTGAATACAGATTTAAATTTTTAAATTTAATCCATTTTAACATTTTTCCAGTGATTGGCTATTGTTCTTTTAGCATTTCTTTTTCAAATTGTAACTAAATTACATTCCCTATTTCAGATGACAAACTTATTAGCAATAATGACGGCGGTATCTTTGACGACCCCCCTGCCCTGTCTGAGGCGGGGGTGATGTTGCCAGAACAGCCTGCGCACGATGATATGGATGAGGATGATAATGTGTCAAGTAAGCGTTTCGTGTTCAGTGATCCTGGGCATGATGGATGGCATCCAAAAAGATATTTACTGTAGAAGACCAAAAAGTAAAAGTTTCAGCTTTTAATAAGCTGTAAATCTCCTTAAAAACAGTGCTTAGATTGAGTCTCTTTAACCCTGTGTTCCGCCCCCTTTTTTGGGCAATAGGTCAACTGGAGAGACCTCCTTATAACTAGAAAAGTGTTTTTTCTTTGGAACCCATGGGTTTCTTTCAGTTACTCAAAGGGATTTTTTTCCCCCTCATTTGCTGGATATATATTATTAAATAGCCAAGCCTTTTGTGACCAAATTTCTGCTTTTATAGTGGGTGGGCCTGATAGTCCTGATTCAGTGGATCCTGTCGAACCGATGCCAACTATGACCGATCAAACAACACTTGTTCCAAATGAGGAAGAAGCGTTTGCCTTGGAACCTATTGATATCACTGGTGAGCAAACAAACTTTTTGACTTTGAACTTTTTCTAGTTCTGGCTCATGTCCACTAATCTGCTGTTCATTTTAAATATAACTAAACTTCTTTTCTCCTTTGTTAGTCATCTATAATGGAAACTTTAATTCACTTATAATTCGAATATCTTACAGAGTATCTTTACAAGTTGCTGTGAAATAAAAGTATGGAACAAGCTTTCTGCTAATAAATATCTTAGTCTTTGGGGGTTACAAAAATGCCAACAGGTCACAAGTGTAACAGCACTGCAAGGCATTTTTCAGTAAAGTACAAGATTGACTAAACAGCACTGCAAGGCATTTTTCAGTAAAGTACAAGATTGACTAATCAGTTATCTTCCAAAATTCTAGATTCTGTGTATGGTTTGGGCTACAATCTGGGAAAATCTAAAAATACTTTTAACTGGAAATATCAAAGGTTCTAAAATCAGTATTTTTCTTATACTGCTTATTAAGAAGCACAGCAGAGCATATTTAATTGGGGGGTGCTGCTTCTGAGTAAAAGAGGCAGTATGTAATTTGGATGTGAAACTTTAAAATTTCTAGATGGTGTGTGGATACAATGGGGTAGAATACTTTAAGTCATTTACAGTATAATTCAAGTTACTGTTATTACTTCTAAGTAAAACAAGATTAACTTTTTGGGTTTCCTACTTAGAATCTGATCACCAAAAATTCTGATTTGGGCTTCTGGTTTAAAAAGAGTACTTACTGTGTAGCTATATTTAGGAACTAAAAATATAAAAATGAACAAGTCTTTATCCTCGTGGAACTTAAATAATAGGGGAACATGGGTAATTAAGTAAATTATATACTATATTATTGACAGATATGACAGAGATCTATAAACAAGGTAAGAGGGACATATACTGCAGTGTTTAAAATAGGATAATTGAGCTTAGCCAGCTGTTACAAAAACTTGAACTTTTTAATTTCAAGGAAGGGAACTCAGTAGCTGGAGGACAGGGCCTGGACAGAGGCTGTCACTGTATAACATCTTTTTGAATCTTGAATTTTGAACCACATGAGTATTTTAAAAACCTATGGGGTATATAACATGTATGACAATGAAATCTTGAGGAATTTATTTAATACCATGAGCTTTTCTGTATCTTAAGAAATTGAGATAATGTTACCTCTTTGTAAGAGTTTAGTAAGGATTAGAAATGAGGATACAAAGAGTGTACAGGATGGAGTTCTGGGTTCATCTGACTGGGTTTGGGCTTGTTTCACTTTATCAAGCTGCTTGTGCAGCTGCCATATATGAATTGTAACTTTTCCAATAAAAATCATAGTAGTTGCAACCTTTTATGGAGTCCTCAATCTATGTCAGACATCATACTAAATATTTTACAATCCCCTATAAGTGGTTGGCCATATTTCAAATGAGAAAATGAAGAGGTTAGCAAAATGAAGTTAACTTTTCTTAATGGTCACTCACTTAATAAGTGGCAGAACCTAGGACTCGAGCCCAACTCTGAACCAAGTGTGATGTGTTTACAATATAAAGCTACATGGGCAAAAATGAATTGGCTCTTGCCATTATTTTGCTCATTTTGTGCTAAAAGTCAGCATTCATTCATTCAGCAAATTTTTATTGAATACCTATTGTACGCTAGCCTCTATATGGTACTTGGGAAACATCACTTAAAACAGATTCTACTCTCACGAAAGCTTAACTTCTCTTCAAGGTGTTTAGAAAAGCAGGAATATAATGAGACCAAATCTGGTAGTTGTATGTTTCATGCTGGCCTCAGACAAAATGACCTTATTTTCTTATATCATGCCAGTCAAAGAAACAAAAGCCAAGAGGAAGAGGAAGCTAATTGTTGACAGTGTCAAAGAGTTGGATAGCAAGACGATTAGAGCCCAGCTTAGTGATTACTCCGATATTGTTACTACTTTGGATCTGGCGCCACCCACCAAGAAATTGATGATGTGGAAAGAGACCGGGGGAGTGGAAAAACTTTTCTCTTTACCTGCTCAGCCTTTGTGGAATAACAGACTACTGAAGGTAATATAGTTTGCAGAATTTTAAATTTCATATAGATTTTGATCATTTTTTAAAAGAAACTTTTGTTTGAATCATTTTTGATCAGGTATTGCTCAGTGATATAGCACCTTCTCTTTTTTTTCCTCCCTTAAACAACAGTATACTGAACATAAACCTGATCTGAAAGATCATGATAAGTGACACCTGCATTTCTAAAAGATGTAGAGTTAATCTTCACTGTTCTAAATAATGACAGTTCTCTCAACTTTCTCTGATACGTTACCACTTCTGTTGCCTTAGTGTGTACTGTGGTTCCAGTCTGCAATCTAGATGTTGCTTTCTGGCTAAAACAAGGGGTCGTTCTACTTTTCCCACAGTACAGAAATCTGGCTTTATGAGAGTTTTTTTTCACTTACAGGCCCTTTCTGCTCACTTCAGGTTCCAGACTATTCTAAAGCAAAGTTCTGAGGCATCATAGAACCAATTGATTTTTACTATAAAGTGTTTAAAGCAGCAAAACTGCTGTATATTGGAAGCACAATCGTAGAATCATTTGGAAGAAGGTTTTGAAGTGGGGTTTTTTTTTTTTTTTTTTTTTTGACTCAGTGGTCTCAATGTTAGGAATTTTTCTTAAGGAGTAATTCAAAATATGGAAAAAGCCACTTCTATAAAGATGTTCATTAATTATTATTTACAGTTAAACGAAACTTAAAATATTGAAGAATCATTCAAGTGTGGCATATATATTTACTTCCACTCAGTGGAATGTTCAGTCATTAAAAATACTAGAAATGACAGTTAATGAAATTACTGTACAATATTAAGTGAAAAAGGCACTATGCAAAGCTGTTGGGTATGATTTCAGTTAGATTGTTTTAAGTGTATGAATATGAAAATAAACTGCAGGTAAATAAATTTAGAACTTTAGGGTTATCTCCAAGTTACGAGACAGACAATGGTTAAAAATTTCATTCTCAACTTTTCTAAAATTGCAAGTGAAAATTTTTACAGAGGATTTCAAATTATAAAGTAGAATGAAGCATGAATATAGCATTAAGTAGAAATCATGCTAAATATATATACAGATAGTTAAAACATACTTACGGAAAATAGTAATGCCAGTGGCAGGTTTTCGGTTCGTGTGATTTATAGTAGAGATTTTATAATTGGTATTTATTTCTTTATTTAATAGCTGTTTACACGCTGTCTTACACCACTAGTACCAGAAGATCTTAGAAAAAGGAGGAAAGGAGGAGAGGCTGATAATTTGGATGAATTCCTCAAAGAATTCGAAAATCCGGAGGTTCCCAGAGAGGACCAGCAGCCTCAGCAGCAGCAGCGTGACGTCATCGGTCTGTTCCACCGGGATAGTTCCCGGATACAATCGCAGTGAACATTGGCTTAGAACTTACCTATATATTGCCAAAGTAAAAGAAATCAGGAACAAAGACGTATTCTCAAATTTTTGGACAGGGAAATACATGCCTTATATTCCTTTGTTAGCTGGGAAGTTTTCTGTTTTCAGAAAGGTCTGAGGTCTAGGACTTGGCCGAGTGATAGTCTGCTAAAGGATTGTCCTGCCTTGGACTGGAGGTGGGACGTGTCCTTCTCAAAACCTCTTCCCACCTTTAAATGTATTATAAATTTAGTAACCTTTGTGGAGGGAAACTCTTAGCATATTAGTATTAAATGGTTCTAGAATGTTGAGGACTGTATGACCGTTGTCCCCTCTTCATATGATCGATTGCAGATGAGCCCATTTTGGAAGAGCCAAGCCGCCTCCAGGAGTCAATGGAGACCAGCAGAACAAACCTGGATGAGTCAGCCATGCCTCCACCACCACCTCAGGGAGTTAAGCGAAAAGTGGGACAGATGGACCCAGAACCCATGATCCCTGTAAGCACAGCTCTCCAAGATGTTTGGGGTGTGGGTGTGCGGGCAATGTTTTAGATCCCTAGTAATAGCAAGTGTTATTTAAGGAGACCTTTTGAAGTGTCTTGGTTTGGGCAGAAAATAGTAAGGAATGGGTCCAGAAAGAATGACAGCTGAGGATCAAAACACAATGTCCTGTAAGTGTGAGGTGTTCTTAGGAGTTTTTGGTTTTTCTGACTCGGCTTCACAGTGGACTAAAGTGAGCATCCTTGGCTAATGTGGAATCCTTGACTCTGAACTTGGTCCTGGTTTTTATTTTACTTCTCAAACATTAGCCCATGGTGAATCTGACAGTCTAGATAGACTAAGTAAAGCAGCATATGGAACCTGTTAAGTACGCTGTGAGTAAAATGAAACAAACTTCCTGCTAATAATAACTTTGTCAGCAAGATGGAACATTTTTTCTCTGCTTTTATTGATATAATTGACATATATAAATTGTATTAGTTTCGGGCGTGCAATATATAATGATTTGATAGATGTATATATTGTGAAATGATTACCATGGTAAGTTCAGTTAACATCCATCACCTCACAGAATTAGATTTTCTTGTCACGAGAACTTTTAAGATCTACTCTTAGCACCTTTCAAGTACATAGTATATAGTTGAACCTCCTTATCCATGGATGTATACTGAGGGCTGTCTGCAGTACGAGACTTGAGCATCTGTAAACTTTAGTTCACAGGGGATCCTGAAACCAATCCCCTGTAGATACTGAGGGACAGCTGTATTGTTAATTGTAATCAGCATACTGTGTATTAGATCCCCAAAACTGACTGACCAACTTCTACTCGTTTCCCCCACCCCCTAGTAACCACCATTCTACTCGCTGCTTCTGTGAGTGTGAGCTTTTTAAGATACTTAAGATTCCACATGTAAGTGATATATCTATCATGCAGGATTGAGCTTTCTCTGATTTAGCATAATGCCTTCAGGGTCCATCTGTTGTCACAAAAGGCAGAATTTCCTTCTTACGGTGAATGATAGTTCGTTGTGCACGTATATTTTCTTTATCCATTTATGTGTTGATGGATACTTAGGTTGTTTCCATAGCTTAGCTATTATAAATAATGCTGCAGTGAACATGGAAGTGCAGAGATATCTTTTTCAGATAGCAATTTTATTTCCTTTGGATAACTAGTGGCTGCACCAATATACATTCCCACCAACAGTGCAAGAGGTTCCCCTTTTCTCATCCTTGCCAACTCTTGTTATCTCTTGTTTTTTGGGTGATGCTTCATTGTGGTTCTTATTTACGTGCCCCTGATTAGAGATGTTGAGCACCTTTTCATGTACCTGTTGGCCATCAGTATTGCTGTCTTCGGGAAAATGTCTGTTCAGATCCTCTGCCCATTTTAATCAGTTTGTTTTGCTCTTAAATTGTGTTGCATTCTTTATATACTTTGGATATTAATCTCTTACGATTTGCAGATATGATGAAGTCCTACTTGTTTATTTTTGCCTTTGGTGTCAAATCCAAAAAGTCGTCAGGACCAATGAGCTTATCACCAGTGTTTTCTTCTATTTTAGTCTTTTGTATGTGTCTGTCCAGTTTTCCCAACACCATTTATTGAAGAGATTGTCCTTTCCTCATTGGATGCTGCTTTGTGCTATATGCATAGGTTTATTCCTGGACTCTCTATTCTCTTCCGGGTTCTGGTTATTCTTTATAAATACTCCTGTATGTCTTTAATGCTAAGCAGTTTTAGGCTCTCTTACGTACTCCTCCAGTTGCTGAAAAAAGGTAAAGCAACGTCCTGCTACTTCATTCAGACTGGCTACCGTTAAGTTCACTTCGTGTTCCTATCCTGAGGATAAAGGAAGGAGGTGGTCTGGTTTAAGGCTTCCCAAGCTTAGGTCTATAGAATAAATTAACTCTGGGCAAAGGGAGGCTTTTCGGTACCTTAGGCTCTTGGTTCAGCCTCCATCATCAAGACATTGGCAAAAGAATATTCTTTGCCAATTTTAACAACTAGTTCTCTATGCCCTCTGATGGTAAGGAGTTGTTAAAAAAAAAAAAAAAAAAGAGCGTTTTTGAGTTCAGGAACGGGAACAAGTAAACTAGCGGGTTACTCTAGTACCACTCTCCGGGTAGTTGTTCCCTTGTCACGCTTTTAATGTTCTCATGTGTTACTATTAAGTCCGAGAAGAAAGAAATTCAAGAAATGGACCCAGAAAAATAGTCTCCTCATTCCTGATATCTGCTGCTGGAAGAGCACAAAGGCTCTTATTTCGAGCTCAGGCTGAGTTGCAGTAGCCCTTATACAGCAATGGTCGACAGTACCAGGCTAATTAACGATCGAGCCTTTTTGCGTTGCCCTGGAGTCAGTGGGTTCTGTTTAGTCCTAAAATGCTAATACAGAAAGTGTTGAGGGTTTTTTCTTGTTTGCAAATTCCTAACATAGAATTAAACAAAACACTTTTGTTCTAAGATAATGAATGGATTAATTTCCTTTGTAAAGTACTTTAATGTTGTGGCTTTACAGTAAAAGGACAAGATGTGTAATCAGGTTTTGATTATGAGGAAGTGTGAAGATAAAGTATTTCTTTCCATTTTGAAAACTGCAGCAACTACATGCATGTTTGCATAGTTAAGAGAAGCTACCCTGAAAATGTGCATCTGAAATTGCCTTATCTTTATTGCTTTAAGCCTCAGCAGGTAGAGCAGATGGAAATACCTCCTGTAGAGCTGCCCCCAGAAGAGCCTCCAAATATTTGTCAATTAATTCCAGAGTTAGAACTTTTACCAGAAAAAGAAAAGGAGAAAGAGAAGGAGAAAGAAGATGATGAAGAGGAGGAGGTAAGGAAACGTTGTAAAAAAAAAGATCTGATGAATCAATTCCCGTTCTAGGTTTAGCGAAAATCTTCAACCAGCTCTTACTATTTTTCACCTTGGAGCTGAGTTCATTGTGGTGGAGCATCAGAGTGATGAAAAATTTTTGGATATAAGCAGAACTTAGTGATCTAGACCATCATTAAGAACTTCAGATGTTGTGCTGTGTTCTCTCTCATTTGGTCCCTTGGGGGCTTTTCAAGGACATGGGACTTGCCCTTTCACTGATTTCTTGACTTCTGAATTGTTTGTAAGCTGCTTTTGTTATTGTGTGGTCAGCTATTAGCATCTGCCTCTAATCTATTTGTGTGGATTTTGCTTTTTCATTAGACTGGAGTGGTTTGTCCTGGGGCATGCTTTGGCTGTTCAAGTTTTTTCTTTCCCTCTTTTCCTGGATCTTTAAGGTTGTATAGTAGAATGTGTATTCCTCTAATTTTCATTACCGTCTGGTCGTGTTTATAATTTATGCCAGCATAGACTTCATAACCATTTAGTGCTTAACACGAGCCTTACACTGTTTTAAAGTCAGAATGTAGCCCCAAAGCTCTTCCAGCCTGTGTGCTAGAGTATCTCAGCCTTAGTGTTCAATCAGCATTTAAAATTATACTTTCTAATATATGTAATATATGTTAAGCTGTTATTAACTCCTGGTTCTTTGGATGTAGTGATAGTTGCAGCATAGCCTGGAAGCATCTCAGCTGTTGCCCCATGCCAACTTAAGACAGTCTTGTAGGTGACTGGCAGCCACGCCACTCCAGTTAAATATAAATTATAGCCCATTGCTTTTAAAACACTGTATGGAACAGTATTACTTACTCATCTTTGCTAGTCTGCAGGCTCTTTGGTAGTGGTCCATAGTGAGATTAGGAATTTTCTGGAATACCATCGTCCAGAAAGAAAATTATGCTACAAAAAAAAATACATAAATATACATTCAGTTAAAATAAACAGTATGCTTAGTGACATAGTCGGTTTATTTCCTTGCTTAAGTTTCTTACCTTAGCAAGGGCCGGAAATGCATAGCTCGCCAACCAGCGATAGTCCATGGACCAGACCGTGTAGATCACACACTTATAGACCAGTACAGAGTCAATATATTCAGCTAACTGCTTGCAGGTACAGAGGATTTCCTTTTGTAATTTAAGAAGGATGTTGAACTAGATGCTAAGTGATTTTCCCATTAGTCAAAATGCACACGATTTAGAGCTTTCAGGAGATACGGAAATGCTTCATTTTGTAGCAGTTTTGTCATTTTTTTGTTTTTGTGTGGGGGTCATTTTCACTCAGGATGAAGATGCCTCAGGGGGTGATCAGGATCAAGAGGAAAGAAGATGGAACAAGAGGACTCAGCAGATGCTTCATGGTCTTCAGGTAAAGTCTTAGAGAAAAAATTTCATCAAAGGCTTTTGGCAGTGTTTCCTTAAAAAAAAAAAAAAAAAAATTACATGCTATAACCAGAAAACCTTTTGTGAAACTTTTTGCAAAACCACACCACACACCTTAAACTATTTTAATACATAAGCTGTTGGGCTAAGAGTAAGCCTGGAAAGCATCCAGGTGAACACTTTCCCGTCGTTACCCTGCAAAGCAGAGCTCCTGTGTACATTTTACTTTTGGTTGAGCAAATTTATAAACTATTTTAATACATACGCTGTTGGGCTAAGAGTAAGCCTGGAAAGCATCCAGGTGAACACTTTCCCGTGGTTACCCTGCAAAGCAGAGCTCCTTTGTGTGTGTACATTTTCTTACTTTTGGTTGAGCAAATTTAATGGGTTGAATCACTAAATTTGTCAAATCATTGTACAGTGTCATTTATCCTTGGGCCTTAATGTGTCAGATACAGAGGAGGTATCTTGAGTGTCTGTGAAATACCAGGCAAGGTGCTCAGGTCTCCTAAAATAAATTCAAAGGATAGTTGACAGTTTTCAGAACTGTAAGTGCTAGATTTTACTGTTATCAATTAGATGAAATTGATAGATGAACTGATTAGATTTTATTAATTAGAAAAAATGAATCATCTATATTAGGTTGCCCCAACAAATGTTAACTTTGTCCCCTTGCCTTTTTTAATGTGAGAAACACCCTGGTACTGTTCAAAAATCTACTTCTAGCCCCCAACAGAATATACAATACAGTATACTTTTTTCAGTATCCGAAAGTAGTATCCTTTTAAAATTACTACTTCATTGTGTAGATTATTTTCATTTAATTCTTCCTTTTATTTCAGCGAGCTCTCGCTAAAACTGGAGCTGAGTCTATCAGCTTGCTTGAGTTGTGTCGAAACACGAACAGAAAGCAAGCTGCAGCAAAGTTCTACAGCTTCCTGGTTCTTAAAAAGCAGCAAGCTATTGAGCTGACACAGGAAGAACCGTACAGTGATATCATTGCAACACCTGGACCAAGGTTCCACATTATTTGAGCAGCTAGAAGCATTATAGCTAGTGTTCATTTCACTAGTGTGTACAAATTGCCCCCATGTGTAGGGCACACAGAACCCTTCAAGAAAATTTAGATTTTTGTGTGTACAAAGTCCCTGCCTCTTTCTTCATGTCTTCTGGTATTTTAAATTTATCAATTTCATCTTTAAGGGAAACTGCTTGTATGGTGTTTGTGTTCTGATGGAGAAAACAAGTACCCCAAGTTTATTTTAACAGTCCAGAACAGATTTGTGCAATATTGGCGCATATAATACTGTTGAGTAGCAGTGGAAAGTCAGGGAAAGGAGAACTTTTCAGGAGAAAATGCCTGACAAGTTAATCTATAGTGTGAATCGTCTTTTCCCACCGGCACCGGGCAGTCTTCTTCATAACCATTGTGCTTTAGGGATGGTGCCCAAAGCAGAGATTGTCCTCTTAAGTTTTAAAGTATAATTCCACACTTGATCATGGGGTTGTGTGAAATTGTACTGTAACTAATCCCTTTCAGCTACAAAAAAATAGGACTTGGTTTAAAGTGCCCTATTTTTTGTAAATCATTCCATTTTGAAACTTTTTAATGAATCTTACTATCCTGAAATCTATTGTTTTAGTGAGGCTCTAAAATGAGCAGAAATAGACTTTTTAGAGTAGAATGAATATAAAAAGCATTTATAACTTTCCAGGAGCTATAAATCAAAGTTTTAAAAAGATGTTTGGATATATTTGAGTATTCAGATCATGAAAATAGAAATTGCTATGCCAACTGAAAGGACGGACTGATGGGAAATCGTACAACTGGTTGACTTAACCTTTAAGCAGACAGTGCTGTAAAAACTAATGGCTTCTCTGATATTTATTATGTTTTAGTACTGATCATTTTTGCCAGTGCTTGCACACTCCTAATAGCTTTGCAACAGAAATCCAGTATCCGGTTTCCTATAATTTAAGTGAAGAAAAACACATCCAAATAAAGGCTTTAATATTAACAGATCAGATAGCACCAGGAATTATGTGACTGTTACGATTATCAATACATGTCTTAACATGTTAGGGCAAAATTACACACTGAAAAGTTCTAGCTTTTAAGTGTTGGCACTTTTGTGGAAAACAAAAATCACTCAGACTTCAATGTATACCCAATAATTTTAAATTATGTGAGATGTTTGAAATTTGTGAACTCGTAATTACTGTTTTGATGATTCAGTTTCTTGAGAATGGTAACTGTATAAAATTGCTGTTGCCGCTTTATTTTCAATATGATGTGCCTGTAAACCATGGTTTTTTCTCCCTTTGTATAAAGACATTGTAGATAATTGAATGTTTGATTATAGAAAGGTCATTAGTTTCTTGTTACACATTTTGTTAGTCTGGTTTTTGTTGCTTATCAGGTTTAATATTGTTCTTGAAAATAGTTGATGCTATGTTATGTATAACTTTTCTAATAAAAGTTGTGTTATAAGCTGTAAATGTTGAGGTGTTGGTATTCAGTTGGTGGCACTCCCCAAGAAAACACTGCTTCATCTTTTTTGCCCTATCTTGAATAATTATCCATACAAATAGTAAGTGAACTTTTCAAGAGGTCTTAGAGTAAAAAATAAATCTTTACAATGGCTGGTGCTGAGGAATCTTTGGGGCATAGATACAGCCCTGTAACTGCTAAGTACATAACAAATTATGACATGCCTGTGGGTTCTTGGCGCCCTAAACAAGTGTAGCCCATGGGCAATGTCCTGGAGACTTTCTGGGTCCATCTGAGAAGCCTACTTTAGCCAGGGCTTTCGGTCGGTAACTTGGAATGTATCCACCTTTGCATTCAAGCATCTGACTTGTCCTGCCACCAGCTGTGAGCTTTAAGACATTCAAGACTTTATGGTTTAAGTAAGCCGTGCTGTATCTTCCGCATAAATAGTTTAATACTGTTTATAATAGAAAAACCAATGTTTACTAAACACCAATTAGCCTCAAACCCAAAGATGCTTTAATTTGAGGCTCACCACCTGTGGTAAAGACAGTCTAGTAAAGAATTGCAGCCTAATACGTAAGTCATGGGAGCCTAGAATACAGCATGCCAAAGTACCTGCAGATAGTCCAACGAGAAAAAGCTTTTGCTAAGATTTGAAAGATAATTCAGTGTGGTAATGGTTTTATTATCAGGTATAGCAGAACCATGAGTATTCAACTTGGGACTAAAAAGCCTAGGTAGAGATGTGAGAGTGGAATCCTGCCCCTTGACTTCCTTCCTCAACTTAGAGCTAACAAAAAGGGTGCAGTAGGGCTTTCCTGGTGGCACAGTGGTTCACCTGCCGATGCAGGGGACACAGGTTCAAGCCCTGCTCCGGGAAGATCCCACGTGCCACGGAGCTCCTAAGCCCGTGCGCCACAACTGCTGAACCTGTGCTCTAGAGCCCGCATGCCACAACTACTGAGCTCGTGTGCCTAGAGCCCATGCTCCGCAACAAGAGAAGCCACTGCAATGAGAAGCACACGCACCACAACGAAGAGTCGCCCCCGCTCGCCGCAACTAGAGAAAGCCCGCATGCAGCAACAAAGACCCAACACAGCCAAAAATAAATTAATTTTTAAAAGGGGGGGGTGCAGTAGAGCAATGGGCCAGGGGTGTAGAAACTCAGCTTCAAAATCTTAATTTGATTATGGAGCCTAAAGCCCAAGAAGCTTTATTCTCTATCTGGGCCAGATGTATACAAGCAGAGGTTCTCAACCTTGCTGCCCTTTGTGGTCACCTGAGGAGCTTTAAAAAATACTGGATGTCTGGGTCCTATTTCCTGCAGAATGTTTTTCTGGATTGCTAATGCCCACTGAATACAAAATAACTGAATGGATGGAAGGAAATAAAGTAATAGATCTCCCACAACAATCTGTGAGTCAACATTAGTGTGCCTGCAAGGCATATCGTATTTACTGTGTGGTTTGGAGTAATGCCTGACATGCTGCCACCAGTCGCAGAATTTGAGAAAAATCCGTCAAGTGAAAAGTAAACTGGTATTTACAGTTAAATAGCCCAGGGTTGCCTTGAGACTCCATTTCCTCAACCATCAATCTGGGTGGTTGGTACAGAACTTGCAGAGTGTTGGCGAAGGGTCCCTAAAAGTGGGCACTCAGTAAACTGTGGCTGTTGTAAAAATGTTTAAAGCAAGGGATTCATATTAGAAAATGGCGTTTTCAAGATATGAATCTGATAGAGTGGGATGCAAAATAGAAAGGATTATGAAGAGACTAAAGGTCTTTGTAAACACTAGGGAATCTGAGTAAGATGCCAGAAGGAACCTAGGAAATGGTCTCTCTCTGAACATTCCCTCCCTTTCAGCACATTACCTTCCTTCTGCCTTCAGTGCCCTATGACATGAGCAATCCTGGCTGCAAAGATGATGACATAGGAGGCTCCTGAACTCCTCTCCTCCCATGGACATACCAAATGTACAGGTGCACATGGAGCAGTTTCCTTTGAAAGAAATTCAGAAACCCCAAGCGACTCCTATATGTTGGGTAAAACCAGAACATACCCACGTCAAAGTGGGTAGGAAAGGCTGAGACATGCTTGACATAAACCTCACCCCCAGCACAGCAATATATAATCAGGAGAGAACTCCAATTCCAACTTCTCCCTGAAGAGTGGAGGACGTGGACCCCACATTCACCACCACAACTCTTAAGACCCCACCCAAGGGACAGGCCCCCAAAATACCTAATTCTAAAAGCCAATGGGGCTTGCATCCGGGAGACCCACAAGAGTAGCAAACGTTTTTAACAGGTGTGTGAGCAGTTGCCACAGCTATCCTCCCAGGGTTCAATGCAAAGGGAGCAAAGAAAGGCTCTTATGTGTGTACTTTAAAAGCTGATTCCTGGGCTTTCCTGGTGGCGCAGTGGTTGAGAGTCCGCCTGCTGATGCAGGGGACACGGGTTCGTGCCCCGGTCCGGGAAAATCCCACATGCCACGGAGCGGCTGGGCCCGTGAGCCATGGCTGCTGAGCCTGCGCGTCCGGAGCCTGTGCTCCGCAACGGGAGAGGCCACAGCAGTGAGAGGCCCGCGTACCGCAGAAAAAAAAAAAAAAAAAAAAGATTCCTAAGGGTCAGGTTTCTAATTGAGCACACTTACAGGGACTGACTGCAATCCTCCTCAGACTAGGGAAACCAGCAGACGCCTCCCCCTGCTCTCTCCCTCTAGCTTGCTTCAAGTCACCAGTATATCCCTGAAAGGAGCTTTTACAAGTGTCTTATGCCCCAGCTTTTACGGCTGCTGCCTGAGGGAAAGACCCTTGGATCACCTGACTCTGACAGCCAACAGGGTTCACAAGTTGACATTCACAAGTCCCATAGAACTGTAGCAAACAACAAAGGAGTTCTTATCTTAGACTCAGGAGCACGCGCGCGCACACACACACACCACTGCCATAGACCCAGGCCCAAATCAGAGGGAGCAGGCAAAACACCCACCTGGAAGGTCTAAATACTTTAACCAGCTGCTGCCTAAAGGTCCAGCTTCCAACCAGCCTGTATCTATGTGCTGATTGCAGTCCTTCCCTTTGGGACATTGTCATATCTGGGTACACCCTCAACTACTGAGAGCCAGTAAGAACAAAGAAAGCAGCTTGGACAATCACAAAGGCTTGAGAAACAACTAGGAGCAAGGGCTAGGCTTATTGCTGAGGCTCATCTCTTACACAAGACCACTTTGTCAAGACTGGGAGAGGTGACTGTTTTGTCTAAGCACAGACACCAACACAGTCAAAGAAAATGAAACAGAGAAATACGTTACAAACAAAAGAACAAGACAAATATCCAGAAACAGATCTTAATGAAACAGATATAAGTGATTACCCAACAGACATTTCAAAATAATATATAGATGTTCACTGAAGTCAGGAAAACACTGCATGAACAAAGTGAGAATTTCCATAAAGAGAAAAAATATTTTCAAGTACCAAATAGAAATCACAGAGTGTACGAATACAATAAGTGTACTGAAAAATTCAATAGAGGGGTTCAACAGCAGACTAGTCAAGCAGAAGGAAGAATCAGCTAACTCAAATCCAGGGAGTAGAATTCATCCGGGCTGGGGAACAGAAAGAGAAAGAGAGACAATAGTGTGAGGGACTTATGGGAAATCATTAAGAGGATCGATATACATATTATAGAGGTCCCAAAAAAAAGAGAGAGAGAGGCAGAAAGCTTGTTCAAAGAAGTCATGGCTGAAAACTTCCCTAACCTGGTCCCACTGGACTGTATACATTTGAATACTTTAAAAGCTGCTGCCTGAGTTTCTGGCTTCCAGTCAGCCTAAATCCGGATGCCGACTGAGATTCTCCTCTTTGGGACACTTACATGTCTTGGCACACTTTCAACTACTGGGAGCCACTAAAAATAAATCTTCTTGGACAATCACAAAAGTTTGAAAGACAACAAAGAGCTAGACAGGGTTAAATAATAAGGTTCCTGTCCTACATGAGGCCACTCCTTCAAGACTAGGAGAAGTGACTCTTTTACCTAATGCACAGAAACCAACACAGAAAGTCAAGGAAAATGAAGAAAAAGAGAACTATGTTCCAAATGAAAGAACAAGATAAAATCTCAGAGACAAAATAAGTGATTTATCTGATAAAGAGTTTAAAGTAATGGTCATAAAGGTGCTCACTGAACTCAGAAGAAGAACGGATGAACCCAGTGAGAACTTCAAAAAAAAAAACAGAAAATGCTGTATAAGAAAGTACCAAAGGGCTTCCCTGGTGGCGCAGTGGTTGAGAGTCTGCCTGCTAATGCTGCCGATGCAGGGGATGCGAGTTCATGCCCCGGCCCGGGAATATCCCACATGCCACGGAGCGGCTGGGCCCGTGAGCCATGGCCGCTGAGCCTGTGCTCCACAACGGAAGAGGCCACAACAGTGAGAGGCCTGCGTACCGCAAAAAAAAAAAAAAAAAAAAAAAAAGGTACCAAGCATAAGTCATATTAATGAAGAATACAATAACTGAACTGGAAAAAATGTACTAGACTATAGTACATTAACAGAGCAGGAAAAAAAAAAGAAAAAAAAATGAAGGTAGTTTAAGGGACTTATGGGACAACATCAAGCAGACCAACGTTTGTATTATAGAGGTCTCAGTAGGGAAGAGAAAGAAAAAGTGACAGAAAATGTATTTGGAGAAGTAATGGCTGAAAAATTTCCTAACCTAGTAGTGAAGGTTAAAAGACAAAAGTTTTAGTAAAAAACAATTATAACTACAATAATTAAGGGATACAAAAGATAAAAAGATGTAAAATGTGACATCAAAAATACAAAATTTGGAGGTGGGGGAGACAATAAAAATGTAGAGCTTTAGAATGCACTCAAACTTGTTATCAAATTAAAATAGACTGCTATAGATATAAGGTGTTATATGTAAGACTCATGGTAACCACAAAGCAAAAGTCTATAGCATATACAAAAAAGATAAAGAGAAAGGAATTGAAGGATACTATTAAAGTCAAACCACAAAGGAAGAGAACAAGAGAAAAAGAAAGGAACAGAGGAACTACAAAACAGAAAACAATTACCACACAATAAACACACACATATCAATAATTTCTTCAAATGTAAATGGACTAAATTCTCCAGTAAAAAGAAATAGGTCTCTCTCTCTTTTTTTTTTTAATCCATTCAGCCACCCTATCTCTACAGTGCCTATAGGAGACTCCAGATATAAGGACACACACAGACTAAAAGGGATGGGAAAAGATATTCCATGCAAATGGAAACCAGAAGAAAGCTGAGATAGCTATACTTATATCAGACAAAATAGACTTTAAAATAAACACTTCATTAAGAGACAAAAAGGACATTACATAATGACAGGGGTCAATCCAACAAGAAGACAAAACATTTGTAAATATTTATGCACCCAAGATAGGAGTACCTAAATATATAAGACAAATTAATTGAACTAAAAGGAGAAATAGACAGCAAAACAATAAAGGTAGGGACTTTAATACCCTGCTTGTATAAATAAATGGAAAGATATTTCATGCTCATGGATTGGAATAATTAATACTGTTAAAATGTCCATACTACCCAAAGCAATCTACAGATTCAATGCAATCCCTATCAAAATTCTGCTGCCTTTTTTTATTTTTTAACAGAAATAGAATAAGCAATCCTAAAATTTGCATGGAACCACAAAAACCCTGAAAAGCCAAAGCAATCTTGATAAAGAATAAAGCTGGAGGCATCACACGCTGTGATTTCAAACTATATTACAAAGCTATAGTAATCAAAGCAGTATGGTATTGTCATAACAACAGACACATAGATCAATGGAACAGGATAGAGAGCCCAAAATTAAACCCATGCCTATATGGCCAATTAACTTATGACAAAGGAGCCAAGAATATACAATTGGGAAAGGACAGTGTCTTCAAAAATGGTATTGGGAAAACTAAACAACCACATGCAAAAGAATGAAGCTGGAAATTACATGATAATTAACTATAAATCAATTAAAGTTTGAGTGTAAGACCTGAAACCATAAAACTCCTGGAAGAAAACACAGGTGATAAGCACCTTGACATCAGTCTTGGCTAAGATTTTTTAGAGCTGACCTTAAAAGCAAAGACAACAAGCAATACTAACAAGGAGGACTAAATCAAATCAAAAGGCTTCTGCCCAGCAAAGGAAACCATCAACAAAATGAAAACAAAAAGAATGGGAGAAAATATTTGCAAAATATATATCTGATAAGGGATTAATATCTGAAACATGAAGAAATCATACAACTCAATATCAAAACAAACAGTCTAATTTAAAAATGGGCAGAGTGTCTGAATAGACATTTTTCCAAAAAAGAAATACAGATGGCCAACAGGTACATGAAAATATGCTCATCATCACTAATGATCAGGGGAATGAAAATCAAAACCACAATGAGGTACCACCTCACACCTGTCAGAATGGCTATTATCAAAAAGACAAGAAATAACAAGTGTTGGTGAAGATGTGGAGAAAAGGGAATACTTTGTACACTGTTAGTGAGAATGTGAATTGGTGCAGCCAATATGAAAAACAGTATGGAGGTTCCTAAGAAAATTAAAAACAGAGTTTCCATATGATCCAGCAAGTCTGCCTCTGGGTGTTTATTTATGTGAAGAAATCGAAAACATTAACTCAAGAAGATACACATTTCCAAATTCACTGCAGCATTATTTACAATAGCCAACATATGGAAACATAAGTGTCTATGATGGATGAATAGATAAAGAAGATATGGTGTGTATATGTATATTTTATACACAAACACACACAGTGGAATATTATTCTGCCATAAAAAAAGAAATGACATGAAATTTCTCCATTTGCGAAAACACGGATGGAACTTGAGGACATTATGCTAAATGAAATAAGTCAGAGAAAATCAAATACCATGTGACATCACTTATATGTGGAATCTAAACAGATAAGCAAACAAAAACCCTCAAATTCAGATATAGGGAACAGATTAGTGGTTGCCAGAGGTAGGTGGAGGGGAGGGGTTGGTAAAATGGGTGAAGGAGGTCAAAATGTACAAACTTTGAGTTATAAAATAAATAAGTCATGGGGATGTAACGTACAGCACGGTGACTGTAGCTGTTAATACTGTATCGCATAATTGAAAGTTGCTAAGAGAGTATATCTTAAAAGTTCTCATCACAAGAAAAAAATTTGTAACTGCATATGGTAACAGATGTTAACTTGTGGTGATCATTTTGCAATATATAAAAATATCAAATCATTATGTTGTACACCTGAAACGAATACAATGATATATGTCAATTATACTTCAATTTAAAATAAAGAAATAATAGCTGAGAACTTTCCAAACCTGGGGAAAGAATTATACATCCAAGTTCACAAAGCTAATATAACGCTATTATCTCAGTGCAAATAAAACCTTATCCAAGACACATTACAATGAACCTGTCAAAAATCAAAAATAAAGAGATAATCCTAACAGCCAAGGAAAAAAAGATAGTAACCTATAAAGAAAGTCCCATTAGGCCTACTCTCAGCAGATTTCTCAGCTAAAACTCTAGGTCAGGAGAGAAGCAATGATATATTCAAAGGGTTGAAAGAAAAAAATTGCCACCCAAAATATTCCATCCAGCAAAGTTATCCTTCAGATATAGATACGAAGGAGACATAAAGATTTTCCTAGAGCAGAAAAACAAAATCTGAAGGAGTTCATCACCACTAGACCTGCTTTGCAAGACATGCTAAAAGGGGTTTGTTCAAGCTGAAATTTAAAGATGCCAATTAGTAACATGAAAGCGTACAAAAGTGTACAGCATACGGGTAAAAGTAAATATTCAGTCAAACTTAAAAAACTAATTCTGTAGTAGGATGGTGTGTTAACCACTTAACTACAGTATAAACATCAAAAGAAAAGAGTATTAAAAATAATTATAGCTACTATAATTTGTTAATGAATACACAATATAAAAAGTAAATAATGCATCAAAATCTTAAAAGAGGGAAAGTAAAAGGGGGAAGGTCTTGTAGAGAACTGAAGTTGCTATCAGCTTAAAATAGACTGTTTTATCTATCAGATATCTTATGTAAGCATCATAATAACCACAAGGCAAAAACCTACAGTAAAAGCACGAAAGATAAAGAAAGGGGAAACAGAATATACTATCATAAAAAATCACCACTCTATAAAGGTAGCCAGAAACAGAGGTTAAAAATAAACAATGGAAATATAAAACAAACAGAGAACTATTAATGAGATTGCATTAGTTAAGTCCTTACGTATCAGTAATAACTCTAAATATGTGTGGGTTGAATTCACCAATGTAAAGACCCAGAATGGCTGGATGGATTAAAATCAAGACCCCACTATATATGCTGCCTACAAGAGACTCACTTCAGGTTTAAGGACACACATAGGCTCAGAGTGAAGGGATGGAAAAATATATTCCTTGCCAGTGGAAACAAAAAGTGGAGGTAGCTATACTTGTATCAAACACAATAGACTTTAAGCCAAAAACATTAATAAGAGACGAAGAAGGTCAATATGTAAGGATAAAGGGGCTCGATTCATCAAGAAGATATAGCAATCATAAATACACATATACCCAACATCAAAGCACCCAAATATATATATTGCTAAATAGCAAATATAAACATCTCTGAAGGGAGAAAGAGACAGTAATAGTAGGGAGCTTTAGTACCCCACATTCAACACTGGATAGATCATCTAGACCAAAATTCAAAAATGAAACATTGGACTTAAGCTATACATTAGACCAGATGGACTTAGACATTTACAGAACATTCCATCCAAAAGCAGAATACACATTCTTCTCAAATACACATGGAACATTCTTCAAGGATAGCTATGTATTAGGCCATTAAACAAATCAATAAATTTAAGAAGACTGAAATCGTATCAATCATCTTTTCTGACCACAGTGGCATGAAACTAGAAATCCATTACAAGAGGAAAACTACAATATGCACAAATACACGGAGATAAAGCAAAATGCTCCTAAGCAATCAATGGGTTGAAAAAGAAATTGAAAGAGAAATCAAAAATATCTTGGGGCAAATAAAAATTGGAAATACAACATACCAAAACTTACAGGATGCAGCAGAAGCAGTTATAAGAGGGAATTTTACAGCAGTAAACACTTACATAAAGAAAAAAGAAAGGGCTTCCCTGGTGGCGCATTGGTTAAGAATCTGCCTGCCAATGCAGGGGACACGGGTTCGATCCCTGGCCCAGGAAGATCCCACATGCTGCGGAGCAACTAAGCCTGTGCACCACAACTACTGAGCCCAGGTGCCACAACTACTGAAGCCCACATGCCTAGAGCCCATGCTCTTCACCAAGAGAAGCCATGACAATGCAAAGCCTGCACACTGCAACAAAGAGTAGCCCTCACTCGCTGCAACTAGAGAAAGCCTGCACACAGCAACAAAGACCCAACACAGCCAAAACTAAAAACAAATAAATTAATTAATTTTTAAAAAAAAGAAAAAAGAAAGATCTCAAATAGCCAACCTAACTTTACACGTTAAGGAACTATAAAAAAGAAAAAACTAAATCTAAGTTTAGTAGAAGGAAGGAAATAACAAATTCAAGTGGAAATCAATGAAATAGAAACTAAAAAAGACATTAGAAAAAAAATCAATGAAACTAAGAGCTGTTTTTTTGAAAAGATAAAATAGACAAACCTTTAGGTAGGCTAACTAATAAAGAACTTATTAGAAATAATACTAGAAATGAAAGGGGAGCTATTACAATTGATAACACAGAAATACAAAGTATTATAAGAGAATATTATGAATAATAAATACATGCCAACTTAGAATAGTGGATAAATTTCTACAACCTACCAAGATTAAATTATGAATAAATAGAAAATCTGAACAGAAAAATCATGAATGGTGAGATTGAGTCAGTAATCAAAAACCATCCAATAACAAAAAAAGCCCAGGAGCAAATAGATTCACTGGTGAATTCCACCAAACATTTGAAGAGGAATTAAAACCAATCTTTCTCAACCTTTCCAAAAAACAGAAGAGGAGGGAACACGTGCAAATTCATCTTACCAGGCCAGCATTACCCTGATACCAAAAACAGACAAGGATACTATAAGAAAACTATAGACCAATAACCCTGAGGAACACAAACACAAAAATCCTCAACAAAATATTAGCAAACTGATTATAGCAGCATATTAAAAGGATCATATACCATAATCAAGTGAGATTTATTCCAGGGACGTAAGGATGGATCCACATCTGCAAATCAATTAATGTGATACACTTCATTAACAAAAGGATAAAAATCAATAGATGCAGAGAATGCATTTGACAAAATTCAACATCTTTCACTATAAAAACTCTCAACAAAATGGGTATAGAGGCAATGTACCTCAACATAATAAAGGCCATATATGACAAGCCCACAGCTAACATCATACTAAATGGTGAAAGGCTGAAAACTTTTTCTCTAAGATCAGGAACAAGACAAGAATGCCCTTACTTTAATTACTTACTTACTTAACTTACTTACTTTGCTTACTTAACTTACTTTACTTCCTTTACTTCCTTCCTTCCTTTACTTACTTCCCTTCCTTCCTTTTTCCTTCTTTCCTTCCCTCCTTTTTCCTTCCTTCCTTCCTTCCTCCCTCCCTCCTTCCTTCCTGCATTGGGTCTTCATTACCATGCGCGGGCTTTCTCTCGTTGCAGTGAGCAGGGGCTACTCTTCGTTGCAATGGCCAGGCTTCTCATTGCAGTGGCTTCTCTTGTTGCAGAACACGGGCTCTAGGCACATGGGCTTCAGTAGTTGTGGCATGTGGGCTTCAGTAGTTGTGGCTCATGGGCTCTAGAGCGCAGGCTCAGTAGTTGTGGCACATGGGCTTCAGTAGTTGTGGCATTTGGGCTTCAGTAGTTGTGGCTCATGGGCTCTAGAGCGCAGGCTCAGTAGTTGTGGCACATGGGCTTAGTTGCTCTGCAGCATGTGGGATCTTCCCGGACCAGGTCTCGAACCCATGCCCCCTGCATTGGCAGGCAGATTCTTAACTGCTGCACCACCAGAGAAGCCCTCTTTTTTAAAAAAAATTTATTTTTATTTTATTTTTGGCTGCATTGGGTCTTCGTTGCTGTGCATGGGCTTTCTCTAGTTGTGGCTAATGGGGGCTACTCTTCACTGTACGGGTTTCTCATTGCGGTGGCTTCTCCTGTTGCAGAGCACAGGCTCTAGGCGCGCGGGCTTCAGTAGCTGCAGTGCACAGGCTCAGTAGTTGTGGCTCGGGGGCTCTAGAGCGCAGGCTCAGTAGTTGTGGCACATGGGCTTAGATGCTCCGCAGCATGTGGGATCTTCCCAGACCAGGGCTTGAACCCGTGTCCCCCACATTGGCAGGCGGATTCTTAACCACTGTGGCACCAGGGAAGCCCTCTTTAAACTTTTATTAAAAATAGTACTAGAAGTCCTACCCAGGGCACTTAGGCAAGAAAAAGAAAGAAAAGGCATCCAAATCAGAAAATAAGAAGTAAAGTTTTATCTATTTACAGGTGACATGATATTATATATAGAAAACCCTACAGATTCTCCCCCCAAAAAATTGTTAGAATAAACAAATTTAGTAAAGTTGCAGGATACAAAATCAGCTGTGTTTCAACACACTAACAATGAACTACTGGAATGAGAAATTAAGAAAACTATCTGATTTACAATTGCATCAAAAAGAATAAAATACCTAGGAATAAATTTTACCAAGGAGGTGAAAGACCTATACATTGAAAACTATACAATATTGATGAAAGAAATTGAAGAAGACATGAAAAATGGAAAGATACTCTGAGCATATGAATTAGAAGAATATTGTTAAATATCCATACTACCCAATGCAAAATACAGATTCAATGTAATCCTTATCAAAATTCCAACAGAAATAAAACAATCCTAAAATTTGTATGGAATGACAAAAGACCCTGAATAGCCAAAGCAGTTTTGAGAAAGAGCAAAGCTGGAGGCATCACACTTCCTGATTTCAAACTATATTACAGAGCTCTAGTAATTAAAACAGCACAGGGTTGGCATGAAAACAGACACACAGATCAATGAACTAGAACAGGGAGATCAGAGATAAACCCACTCATATACAGTCATTTGATTTACAACAAAGGCACCAAGAATACTCAATAGGGAAAGGATAGTCTCAATAAATGGCACTGGGATAACTGGGTAGCACCTGCAAAAGAATGAAAATGGACCCCTATCTTATACCATACACAAAAATTAACTCAAAATGGATTAAAGACTTGAATGTAAGACTTCAAACTGTGAAACTCCTAGAAGAAAACAGAGTATAAACTCCTCGATATTGGTCTTGGAAATGATTTTATGGATTTGACACCAAAAGCAAAAATAAGTGAGACTACATCAAAGAAAAAACCTTCTGCACAAAGGAAACCATCAAAAAAATGAAAAGGCAACCTACAGAATGGGAGAAAATATTTGTAAATCATCTATTTGATAAGAGGTTAATATTCAAATTATACAAAGCACTGATACAACTCAAGGGCAAAAAAAAATTTTTTTTTAAAAAGGACAGAGGAACTGAATAGACATTTGTTTCAAAAAAGACATACAAATGGCTAAAGGTACATAAAAAGGTATTCAGCATCTGTAACTATCAGGGAAATGTAAATCAAAACCACGATGAGATATCACCTCACAACAGCTAGAATGGCTATCATCAAAGAATACGCCAAGATATGAAAACAACTTAAGTGTTTGTCAATAAATGGGTAAAGAAAATGTGGTAAACACACAACACACACAGTGGAATATTATTCAGTCATGAGAAGGAGGAAATCCTGCTGTTTGCCATAACATGGATGGACCTTGAGGGCATTATACTAAGTGAAATAAGTCAGAGAAAGACAAATACTGTATGATATCACTTACCCGTGGAATCTAAAAGAATTGAACTCACAGAAGCAGAGAGTAGGCTGGTAGGACCAGGGGCTGAGAGGTGGGGGAAAAGGGGAGATGTTGGTCAGAGTACAAACTTTCAGTTATTAGATGAATCTGGGAATCTAATGTATACTATGGTGATTATTGTTAATAATATTTTATTATATTCTTGAAAGTTGCTGAGAGTGTAGATATTAAATGTTCTCCCCACAAAAAAGAAATGGTGATTATGTGAAGAGATGGAGGTGTTAGCTAACACTATGGTGGTAATAATTGTGTAATAGATAAGTGTATCAAATCAACGTGCTGTGCACTTTAAATTATACAATGTTATATGTCAATATTATCTCAATAAAGCTAGGGGAAAATAAAACTAAAAATGAATGAAGTGAAATGAATGAATGATTGCTATAGTTAATTGGCAAAACTTTCCCTCTTTCTTCTAAAGAAATTGCAGGCTTTAATATACATTCTTTTAAGGATCTTTCTCCAAAAAAATTAAACTATATAGTGCTAAATAATTGAAAAATAATCACAATTTTTTAGAAGTCAGAAGGGGTCACCTGTGATAGTCCTAACCCAAAGGCAGGTAAACATTCACACCGTTTAGAAAAATGCTGTTAAATTTCTAAGGTGGCATGACCTACTGGTTAGTATAATACAATCCAATAAGTACCATTATATATGTCTCCTGTCATAACATGTCTCTTGAAACCACGTAAAACATGAGAAAATATCACATGACACCCCCAGGTAGAAAAATTGCTAACTTCACAATCAGGTACAGTTGGATTTAAAGCCCAGCTCTGTCACTTACCACTACTGTGCCTTGGGCAAACCTCTTCCCTTCTCTGAACCTCAGTTTCCTCATCCATAAGGTTGGGTAGCAAGACCTACCTCATGGGGTTTGTGAGGATCAAATGTAATACTCTATGAATGCAACAGGCATCCAGCCAGGCTGGTACCTAGAAAGTATCAGGAAGTATGTAGCTACATCCATCCAAGCATTTCTTTCTTTTGTCACTATATACACATTATCACAAAAGGCAATTAATTTCTACAAGTCTCTAAGCTTCTCCTATAAAAGTAATTTAAGAATTTATCGCTTATAAACCCTGGAGGCTAAGGGCCTACACAGACAAATAGCTCTGTTCCATAAAAATAGGAAGCAATCCCTGGACATGACCTCCCAGGTGGAGCTGGGCGTCCTGGGGCATTAGTAGGTATCTGGAGCCACTTATTTTGACTACCTTCTTTTTTTTATATTACCTTTTTAAAAAATTTTACTGGAGTATAGTTGATTTACAACGTTGTGTTAGTTTCAGGTGTACAGCAAAGTGAATCAGTTACACATATACATATATCCACTCTTCTTTAGATTCTTTTCCCATATAGGCCATTGCAGAGTATTGAGTTCCCTGTGCTCTACAGCAGGTTCTTATTAAAGTTATCTATTTTATATATAGTAGTGTATATATGTCAATCCCAATCTCCCAATTTATCCCTCCCCTTCCCTTTCCCCCCTGGTAACCGTAAGTTTGTTTTCTACATCTGTGACTCTATTTCTGTTTTGTAGGTAAGTTCATTTGTACCCTTTTTTTAGATTCCACTTATAAGTGATATCACTCTGTTCCTGCCTTATAATCTTGCCTGCATGCTGTTTCCTCTAAACATTCTTAAGTTATTGTCAACTAGTAAATCAACATAGGAATTTAAAATGGTGGCAGGACATGCTTCCTTCCAGGAGCGTCTGCTTCCTGTTCAGTATTCCTCCTGCTTCTCTCCCAGCTGTGCTTCTGTCAGAGGCAAATGCTTAGCCTCTGCAGGTAATGGAAATGAGTGAAGTGGCCCGGTGTTGGATAAACAGAGGTGGGAGGGGTGGGCGGTGTCTGCTAAAGTCTCACCAACTGCTGGTTCAGAAAAGACCCAGAATTGCCACATTTAGGAGTTTATCAAGAGAGGCCAGGAATCCAGATTCTTATGTGAATACTCTTAATTTTTTTTTTTTTTTTTTTTTTGCGGTACGCGGGCCTCTCACTGTTGCGGCCTCTCCCGTTGCGGAGCACAGGCTCCGGATGCGCAGGCTCAGTGGCCGTGGCTCACGGGCCCAGCCGCTCTGCGGCCTGTGGGATCTTCCCGGACCGGGGCACGAACCCGTGTCCCCTGCATCGGCAGGCGGACTCTCAACCACTGCGCCACCAGGGAAGCCCCTACTCCTGATTTTCAAATGTGATGTATTATCCAAGATTGTTTTCAACCTCACTTAGACCCAGCCCATTACCCTCAGGTTTGTGGCTTCTGCGGAGTTGTGTGAAGGCTGTAAGGAAAGCGATTTTGAGCCACTAAAGCAAAGCTTCCAGAGCTCTTTTCTCTGTCACAGCTTCAAAGACCACAGGTTGGCTGCTGCTTCTTTAAAGTACACTGTCTTCATTTTTCCCAAGGCCTTTATTCCATTCTCTAGGCCCAGAGGGAGAATTCTTACTTGACTTTATGCTTCAGCTTATGGCCTGCTACTACCTTGTGTGATAACCACTGTGTAACCATTAGATGAGCACATAACCTAATGGAAACCTCTTCTTAGAAGCAGGGCTAGAAAAAAATTAAACCTAGGGACACAAGTCTCATCCTGTCAAATTTCCCAAAGCCCAACGATGCAGTGATTCTCAGATGTTACGAATGAAGGAGTCATGGGGGAGACTGTCAATCTGCAGGCTTGAAATCTGGCCCAGGTATCTGCATTTTTAACAAGCATTCCTGTGGTTCTGAGGCCGGCAATTCCCAGATGACATTTTTAGGTACCACAATCTAGCCTCATCCTCAGAGTTGCCGTTTGGAACACTTGGCCAGCATCTGGAGCCCCAACTGGAGGGAAGAGGAACCCTCTGTGATCACTTATTATTTATGCTCTAGGACTAATTAGTTCTCAGTTGGCCAACAGCTGCTCAGTGGGAAATTCCCATACATTTCAAAGATGGAATGAAGCTCCCCAAGTCGGGCAAACTGATACAGTGTTATTTCCAGAGGGCATCTGGTCAAAGGGGTTTTCAAGTCCCACTCTAATTATCCCAGCTGCTGGCGGTCTCCTACATGCTAGGTGAATGAGTAAGAGCCAGTGGATGGAAAATAATCATGTCAACGGCAATCATCAAAACATCGATAGGTATACTAAGTGAAGTCAGAGAAAGACAAATATCATATGATATCACTCATATGTGGAATCTATTTTTTTTTAATGATACAAATGAATTTAATTACAAAACAGAAACACATTGACAGATTTCAAAAATAAACTTATGGTTACCAAAGGGGAAACATAATGGGAAGGAGGATAAATTAGGAGCTTGGGATTGACATATACACACTACTATACATAAAATAGAGAACCAACAAGGACCTACTGTAGAGCACAGAGAACTCTACTCAATATTCTGTCATAGCCTATATGGAAAAAGAATCTGAAAAAGAATGAATGTATGTAGATGTATAACTGAATCACTTTACTGTACACCTGAAATACAACATTGTAAATCAACTATACACCAATAAGGCTTTTTAAAAATTGATAGATTCTCTTTATTGAGTTTGGCCTAGCTGAGGGCATGGGATTGGAATAAGCAGAAGGTGGGTTGAATAAAAGCTCTGTCTCTAACTAGACACCATGGGGACCACCTTAACTTCTCTATGTCTTGCTTCTCTACTGCAAAATCTCATAAGGATCCCATGAGGATTAAATAATATAAAGCAAACAAAGCACTTATCATAGTGCTTGGCCTGTGGTCACTGCTCTTTATCTATTAGCTATTGTTCAGGCTACAAATATTTGAGGGCTTTCCTCTGAGCAAGGCATGATTCTAGCTGCCTGGTATACTGACATGAACAAAATAAACATGGCTCCTGGCCTCATAGAGCTACGTTTCTGGTAAGTTCAAGGGAATCAGGACAGCTTCTCCAAAGAAATAAATCCTTCTTTGATTCCCCCCCCAAAGGAATTATTTCCCCTGTCTTCTCTGTTTCCACTATATTTTATTTATACCTTTTTTTTTTTTTTTCATTGCACCAGGTCTTAGTTGCAGCAGGCGGGCTCCTCAGTTGCAGCTTGCGGGCTCCTTAGTTGCAGCAGGTGGACTCTTAGTTTTGGCATGCATGTGGGATCTAGTTTCCTGACCAAGAATCAAACCCAGGCCCCCTGCACTGGGAGCACGCAGTCTTAACCACTGCGCCACCGGGGAAGTCCCTATACCTCTTTTATGAAACATCACAATATACTGTAATTTACCTGCTTACTTGTCCTTCTTCTGACTACTTGACATGAACTTCTGGAGGACTTGTCTGTAATCGCAGAACTCCCTAGCCCAGTGAGTCACTCTGAGCGGGGTGTGGTCGTTTTTATTGTATTCAGTATCACCAGTGGCAAAGGATGAAAATAAAGTAACTCATCAAGCCAATGTCTGTAGATATTGGTCTTAAGAGTAGAATATGAATTCTTATGGTTTTTAAAGACTCATAATCTTGCCTTAAAAAGTAAGGAAAGAAGAAAAACTAACAGGAAGGAAGAATAATTTATCTGCCAGCTTCCATCTCCCAGTGGGCAAAGGTTTGCTCCATGGGACATTAACTACCCATCCCTTCTGGGAAATGCCCCAAGGCAGGAGGCTGAAGGCTCTGGTGGGGTTTGCGCCTGTAAGGCTGGTGCAAAGCCCACCTAGCAGAGGTAGATGGATCAGAACAAACAGCCAAAGGCCCAAGATTCAGGTAATGCTTTTACTAGTTTAGAAGAGAGCCCTTCGGAGTTTAAATAAGTGGTCAGATACAGAAGAATACTTGACTTGGGATTCTAAATCCCCACAGTAATTTTTTGTGGGGGACAAATGTGCTGAGTACACTGGATGGGAAAACAGAGCAATTCTGGTGCTCAACCAGGAGAGGGGTGGCAAAATGAACAAGGAATCCGCCTTGCCCGCTTCCAGAACAATGTTTCCCAGGCCCCCCGCTGAGTAGACCAGACCTCTAATGCCTACACAGTCTTGCCAACCCCAGGTCACAGTGACAGCCATCAGGGTGCCAGAGAGAGGCTTTCTTCTTGACAAACATAGACTCCCAGCACCTTGGGCCATGCGGATGGGTGCCCAGAAGGTCAGCGCACACAAGGACTTCTTGAAAAAGACTGACTCCATCTTTTACAAGTTGTTTTCAGACATCAAAACAGTCCAAACAGTGATTTTTAATTTTTTTTGCATCATAAAATAAAGATGCTGTGTAATGAAAAAAACAAAAGAAGCTTTGCCTTCTAGGAAACGACAGTGTCACTTTCTTCATGCTGTTTGAAATGCAATAGCAGGTCGTAAATCCTGAGTTTCTTACCCAAGCAATCCCAAATGTGTTTAGATTGACTGCTGAAATAACAGAGATGGCCATATTTGCTTGATTATAAAAGCTGCATATGAAATGTTATCCCCTACTTTACCAAGCCCCCTGATCATGATGGGCACTAAATGAGGTTACATATGTGCACAGACTTTGCTATCTGGAGAGCTCCACAAACGTAATTAAAATAGTAACACAGCTTCCTCAGGAAGAAGAGAGAGCATATTAGGTGAAGATAAGGTTAGGTCTTAATCTACAAGTCAGTTTCACAGAAGGTAAGAGGATACCACATAATTAAGGTTGATTTCTTGGGCAACTATTGCAAGTTTTATAAACGTAATAGTTTGGGGGAATTTCAGCACTTAATGTTTTCCTGATGAGACTCTGGGGAAGAAACAACTTTCCACAAACTTTTTGAAACTTTGACACAGTCAATGGCTTCCAAAAAACATACACTAAAGGATAAAATTAATGAAGAGGGAGATTTTCAACTTGACACACATTTATTGAACATCAGACACTGCTAATAGCATATAAAAACATAATCCTTGTAATTACATCTTCAAAGGTGTCAAGGAAGTAGTGAGTGGCACTTGAACCAGACCTTGAAGAATGAGTGTGATTTCATTTGGCAGGTGGAATACAGAGGCTAGCAGGGCGGGGTGTTCCAGGAAGAAAGAATAACACAGGCAAAGGCGTGGAGGTAAAAAGGAGGAGGGTTGATTTGGGAGCCAAATGTAAGGAAGCAAAGCCAAGGTAGCAGGCAGTGGACAGGATCAACTCTCAGGCGAAGCAGTCTTGCTGGACTTTCTAAAGAGTCTAGGCTGAAGGACCACCTGGCATTTTTCCTTCCTTCTCTGCATTCCTATATTTACCAACAAATAGGGCCTCTCAACAGACCTTTCTGCTTTTAATCAGGTCACGTAGGAACTTCATACCTTGAACCACCAGATAGAGAATAGAAAGCTGAAAAACATTTCCAGACAAGAGCGAGTCTGCTTGTTGAGTATGACCATTTTTCTAAGTCCTTCTGGTTCCACTGTTTACATGGGAGCCTTACTGCAGGGAAAGCTGAGCTGTCCCAGCAGCCTCCCGTGTCTCAACTCTTAGAGCCTGGATGTGTAGGAATCATTCTGGGCCCTGGAAAATCATTTAGGAAGAGAAAGAGCTGAAAGCTTCCAATGTCTTCAGACTTCTTCCTGGGTTGCTGACAGAGGCATTCGTGGCCAGGAGTATTGGCAAAAGGGGTAGACCAGGAGTAGAGGGTAAAGAGAAGCCTCGTCAAATTCCAGTTTTCCTGGAATTTTTTTTGTCAGTGGCCCTTGTCTTGATCCTGAGCCGAAGTTCATGGCAGAATGACTTTGTAACGGCCCAAAGGTGACAAATGGTTTAGAGCTTCGGCAAAATCACTTTTGCTTTTAGGAGAATCATAAAATGATGATAATAAGAATAATAATAGTACGATTTGTTGCCCACTTAATAATAATAATACATTTATCATGGCTAGAATTTGTCCAACATTAAGCGTGTCACCTGTATTACCTCATTTAATCCACCTAACATCTCTGTGAGATAAATAATAGGTATTATTATGATGAGATAAATAATAGTATCTCTATGATAATAATATTATTATTATTAACCTTATCAACAGATGTAGAAACTGAGTGTGACGTAGACTACAATGGTCAGTGAAGATTTCATTTGTTTCTCTACATTTCACAGCTCCGATGGTAGTTAGGTGAGGTCATGTAACTAGCTGTGACCAACGGGCTCTAAGCAGAAACAAAGCACAGTTCTTCAGAACTGAGGCAGTGAAAAGCCCATATGAACTTTTCTCCCCTTTCCTCTCTTCCCCCAAGCTCAGGGATTAAGGAGGGTGGGAGTGCCACAGAAGCTCCTAGCTGGTAGAATCTCCATCAGCTCCAACAGGCTGGTCCCTGAGCAACTGAGGGGAGCAGAGCCTGTTCATAAACTTGGGATAAACGTATACCAGGAGCAAGGGATAAGCCTTTGTTGTGTTAAGCCACTGAGACTTCAAAGTTAATTTATTAACGGCTGCATAATCTAACCTATCCTGATAGTACACTGAGGCCCTAAGAAGTTTAGTAACTTACCTTAAATAATAGATCTGATTAAGTGATTGAGTTAGAACTGGAACAAAAATTTTCTGGTTTCCAGGCAAGTCTCTCTCCTGCACAAATTCCAATCTGACTAAGATAAGGGCCATAGTTTCTATTGCACCATTCCCCATGTGTGTGGCAATGACTCCAAAAACCTATGCATGAAAGACCCAGCCCATATGGGACATCTCTTAAAGACAGCTGATAGAGTAGCTCTGACAGGGCAGGCTGGTTAGAGGCAGATGTGAGGACAGAATTCCCAGGCAGACCCGGCACGTGACAAAGCTAAAAAGTCACTAAAAGCAGATACAAGCAGAGGGATTGCCGAATCACCTCACAAGGTCACATGAATTTACTACAGTCCAAGGCCTGGCCCTCAGTCTTACCCAATCTGGTCAGCAGACCCAAAGCAGATTCATTGCTCAGAGTCCAACTTGGAGCATCCAACTCACAGAAGACTTAAACCAGAAATCCAATTTGTCATTTTGTTCTCAGAAACATGACTATCACATGATCAATAATGATTTTGTTGTCCTAATTAGTGCATTCTCTCATTCGATCACTGGGTTCATCCTTGAAATACATTCTGACCTGGCTTCTGGGATATTTCACATTTGCTCTCTCAGCTGTTTGTTTTTCCCACCTCACTACAAGCTCATTCTCAGATTTCTTTGTTGATTCCTCATCTCCCTATCCTTAACATTGGAATGCCCCAAGGCTCAGTCCTTGAAAGGTTTTTTTCCTATGTGCACATTGGCTTGGTAATTTCTTCCAGTCTCATTGCTTTAAATAGCATCCACGTGCTGATAACTCAACGCTATACCTCCAGCTGACTTTAATCTTGAACTCGGGCTGCCCTCTTGATCTGTCCCCTGGGATATGTACTGAACATCTCAAATTTAACACATCCAGAGCTGAGCTTCTGATCTTCACCTACAAACAAGCGCCTCCTGTAACTTCACCATCGTAGTCAATGGAACTACCATTTCCTCAAACCCACAACCTTGGAGTCCCTCCTTGACTCAATTTCTCTCACACACCCTACTTTTTACCCTCCAACAAATCCTGCTGCTTTGTCTTCAAAATATAGCCAGAATTCAACCACTTGATTGCTACCATCCAAGTTACCATCATCTCTTTCCCTGGATCACTGCCTCTCAACTGGTTTCCCTTTCATGTTAGCCAACTCCCTCCTTCAAACTCTCCCTAACGCAGAAGCCAGAGTGATCATGTTAAAACCTTTGTCAGATCACATGACTCCTCCGTTCACTACCTTCCAAAGGCTTCCCATCTCACTCAGAGTAAACACCAGTCATTACAATGGCATTGGCCCCCGGGCAAATTCACTCTCCTCCACTACCTCTTTGATCACATTTCCTACTTCCTTTCCCCTTGCTCATTGCACTCCAGTCACTGGCTTCCTTGCTATGCCTGGAACAAGCTAGGCCCATCATACTTTAGGATTATTATACTGGTAACTTCCTTTGTCTGGAATGATCTTCCCTTAGATGTCCATGTGGTTCGCTCCCTCACGTTCCTCAGAAATTTGGGCTTGATTCAGTTAGGATGGCTCACTGCTACTCCATGTGGTGTCATCTTTGCTCACTCATGTTTTTGCGGTGAGCTGGTGGTCCATGTCTAGTATTTGGTTGTCTGTTGGTAGGAATGATGGGTATAACTAGGCCATGTGCTATTCACAGTCTAGCTGGCTAACCCAGGCTTAACAGGGTTCTCAAGAGCAGCAGGTGAGGGCATGCCCCAATGCCCACGTTTCGAGCTTCTGTTTTGTATCATGTGTATTATTGTCCCACCGGCCAAAACAAGTCAAACCGCCAAGCCCAGAGTCAGTGTGGGAGAGGACTACTCAACCAGTGTGGATTGAGAGAGGGAGATTATATCAGACTTTTTAAAAAAAAATCTAATATGGTGTTGTTTTAGGGGAAAAAAACAAATGAACAAACTTGTAGTTGGGAACCCCTGTACTATAATAGTATAATTCTTCTCTTCAAAGTTAATTTTTTAATTGTAAGGGTAACTACAGAGGAAGAGATTTCGTCCTTGTGTAATTATGCAGGAAAAAAAATTGTTTTGTTTTTATTCTGCAGTGCTTATACACTGTTTTTATCATCCTAGCATCCTTTCAAGAGCCACTCTTCTGCCTGTTGATGGTTCTGGTGGGGTTGTGAGTGCCATGTCCTAGTCCCTTCCACCCCACCCCCTCATGACACATGACTAATGAGAATCACTCAGACGCCCTCCCTGGGAATGATATATGGATCTGGGGTTGGAGCGGGTGGGCAGGAGAGAACGGAAGCCCTTTGTCTGCTGGAGGATACGAATCTGGAGCTAAAAGTCAGTAGCCATATTTCCCAGCACATAGGGGAAACCTACCTGCAGAAAGAAAAAACAAAAAAAAAAGTGGAGAAAAGGGAGGCAGTGACCTAGTGGCACTGAATTCACTGAATTCTGATTCTAGTTTGTGAAGTCTAGGTTCCTACGGTAATTCCTCCCACCCTGCTTTTCCTCTTCTGATATGTGAACAAATAAATTCCCTTTTCCTTAAGCTGAGTTGATTTTCCATCACTGACCGCCAAGAACTCTAATGTGAAACCCTGGGATTGCTGTTCAATAAACTCATCTTCTCATTCCAGCTCCATCACCATCTTCAGCTGCCAACTCTCAAAACGCTTCAAAACGCCACTAGCGAAAGTGCTGTCAGGAAGGGGGTGTGGAGGAGGAAGGAAAGGGAGCCTAAAGAAAATGAATGGATCACTGGAATAAGGAAACAGGATGAAAAATTACCACTCAGAATGGCTGGACAGAAGAAAAAGGAGACAGATAAATGGGAGCCGTTTGGCAGCCAAGAAAGCAAATGGAAGGATAAGAAAGATGACATGGGTGCTAAGAACAGTATTACCTGAAACACTCATAGGAGTCAGAACTCAGAACAGTGGCTTTGGGGTTGTCAGTGGTTGTCTTTTGGAAAAATAGACTTAGGGTCGTCATGAGAGAGAAAAAAGAGTGATGAGCAAGCCACCGTACAGCACATTAAAATGAAAAGTGGATTATGAGGAGAATTACTTCTTGATAGAAGCACAGCTCTGTTACTTTTAAATGTTGGTATTCTATCAAAAATCCATGAAGATGATACAGGCTTATCCTCACACAGAAACTATATTACATGCAGCTTGCCTACAGGATCACATTGTAAAGTATAATCTAGGGCAATTATATTCCAACTCTCCGTTCCCTTTGGCATATAACTAAATTCCTTTTCAAACTATCTTGTTTTCTAACCCCACCCTCAATTATTTTCTCCCCGACTTTTACATTTGACGATGTTTCCCATGATCTCAGTACCCTCACGCTCATCCACCAACCAGGTCCAGACCAACTTTTTACTTTTGCCACCACAACCTTCGTCCCACACCATGCCACTTCCAAGACGATCCTCACATAATGTCAGTACTCTAGCAAACTTATTTTTACTATGAATACTATTAAGTGATCTTTTAAAATATTATTATTTTTTTCTCCCATCATTCCTCTCTTTTAAAATTTTTTGGCCGCACCATGTGGCATGTGGGATCTTAGTTCCCCAACCAGGGATTGAACCCACACCCCTGCAGTGGAAGCGTGGAGTCTTAACCACTGGACCGCCAGGGAAGTCCCTATTAAGTGACCCTTTTTTTTTTTTTTTTTTTTACAATGTTTTAGAAGAGAGGAAGTGGTTCTTGAGAGGCTAAGGGGAGCATAGCATACAGCAGCTATTAACAATCCCTGACCCACTGGAAGTACAGAATCTCTGCTTATGCTAGCTATAGTACACATACCTGAGCATGAAATAAAACCATATATACAAAATTGCTTTGGAAAGTAACTCCAAAATGAAATGAGTCATAATTATTCATTGTAAGATACCTCCTACCTTTGTTTACTAGGTGTAGTTTATTTCCAAGGTATATGGGAGTGTTTCATGACCAGTGACCCTCTAGATTATGGCACAAGGGTCTCACCTGATCTGTCCATAGGAGGTGAACTCTAACATCATGGAGACGTGTCCAGCACACCTGCCCCAGCCCAGCAGCCTCCGTGTGGCAGTTCCCGGCAGGTGCCCCCAGCATCTGGAGCTAAGTCCCTCCAGTCATACTCTCCTCACATTAACTGCACCCCACACACTGGCTCTAACCTCAGGAGACCTGACCTGGACAAGGTCTTTATTCAAGGAAATATTAAGAAAAGAAGTATTATGGGAACCAACACTGGAATCAGTATCAACCTGGGGCCCAAGGGAGAAATGGAAGAAAGCCCTAGAAAAACAGAAAAGTGGGCTTCCCTGGTGGCACAGTGGTTGAGAGTCCGCCTGCTGATGCAGGGGACATGGGTTCGTGCCCCAGTCCGGGAAGATCCCACATGCCGCGGAGCGGCTGGGCCTGTGAGCCATGGCCGCTGAGCCTGCGTGTCTGGAGCCTGTGTTTCGCAACGGGAGAGGCCACAACAGTGAGAGGCCTGCCTACCGCAAAAACAAACAAACAAAAAAAGAAAAACAGAAAAGTTTCACAGAGCTGGTGAAATGCATGGGTTTGAGAATCAGAAAGTCAGATTTAAATACTAGCTCTGCTGCTTACGTGCTCTCTGACCCAGCACGTGATCGGTGCTCAATAAATAGAGGTTGAATGAATAAACAAAGTTAACTTAATTTGCAGAGCTCCAATTCCTGATATCTAAAACATGGAAGTAAACACCTGCTGCTGGGGTTTTTTGTAAAGATTAAATAAGGTAATATACAGAAAATGAATAGGAGACTGTGTGACTCAGAATTATTGCTCAATAAAGAGTATCTACCACTGCTACAATTATTATTATCCAAAAAGGAAGGAAAGAAAACATATCCCAGATTCCCTTAAATAGCTGGACCAGACAACAGCGTCTCCAACATTATAACTGATTCATCCTTGATATAAGAAAAGTGGTAGCAAATAAGTTACAAGAAACTCCCAATGTTCCGTGTTTACCTCAGGACAAAAGAGAAATATTAATCCAACGTAGGCCATCATGATCTTGTTCAAAAAAAATTCTCAAACTACAATCCTGCAGCCTGTGGAACAAAAACCACATTAACAGAAAGACAGACAAGATGAAAAGGCAGAGGGCTATGTACCGGATGAAGAAACAAGATAAAACCCCAGAAAAACAACTGAATGAAGTGGAGATAGGCAACCTTCCAGAAAAAGAATTCAGAATAATGATAGTGAAGAGGATCCAGAACCTCGGAAAAAGAATGGAGGCAAAGATCGAGAAGATGCAAGAAATGTTTAACAAAGACCTAGAAGAATAAAAGAACAAACAGAGATGAATAATACATACAATAACTGAAATAAAAACTACACTAGAAGGAATCAATAGCAGAATAACTGAGGCAGAAGAACGGATAAATGACCTGGAAGACAGAATGGTGGAATTCACTGCTGTGGAACAGAATAAAGAAAAAAGAATGAAAAGAAATGAAGAGAGCCTAAGAGACCTCTGGGACAACATTAAACACAACAACATTCACATTATAGGGGCCCCAGAAAGAGAAGAGAGAGAGAGAAAGGACCCAAGAAAATATTTGAAGAGATTATAGTTGAAAACTTCCCTACCACGGGAATGGAAATAGCCACCCAAGTTCACGAAGTGCACAGAGTCCCATACAGGATAAACCCAAGGAGAAACACGTCAAGACACATAGTAATCAAATTGGCAAAAATTAAAGACAAAGAAAAATTATTGAAACAAGCAAGGGGAAAACGACAGATAACATACAAGGGAACTCCCATAAGGTTAGCAGCTGATTTCTCAGCAGAAACTCTACAAGCCAGAGGGAGTGGAATGATATATTTAAAGTAATGAAACGGAAGAACCTACAACAAAGATTACCCGGCAAGAATCTCATTCAGATTTGATGGAGAAATCAAAAAGACAAGCAAAGGCTAAGAGAATTCAGCACCACCAAACCAGCTCTACAACAAATGCTAAAGGAACTTCTTTAAGTGGGAAACACAAGAGAAAAAAAGGACCTACAAAAATAAATGCAAAACAATTAAGAAAATGGTCATAGAAACATACATATCGATAATTACCTTAAACGTGAATGGATTAAAGGCTCCAACCAAAAGACACAGGCTTGCTGAATGGATACAAAAACAAGACCCATATATATGCTGTCTACAAGAGACCCAATTCAGACCTAGGGACACGTACAGACTGAAAGTGAGGGGATGGAAAAAGATATTCCATGCAAATGGAAACCAAAAGAAAGCTGGAGTAGCAATACTCATATCAGATAAAATAGACTTTAAAATAAAGAATGGTACAGAGACAAGGAAGGACACTACATAATGATCAAAGGATCAATCCAAGAAGAAGATATAACAATTATAAATATATATGCACCCAATATAGGAGCACCTCAATACATAAGACAACTGCTAACAGCTATAAAAGAGGAAATCGACAGTAATACAATAATTGTGGGGGACTTTAACACCTCACTTACACCAATGGACAGATCATTCAAAATGAAAATAAATAGGAAACAGAAGCTTTAAATGACACAATAGACCAGATAGATTTAACTGATATTTATAGGACATTCCATCCAAAAACAGCAGATTAAACTTTGTCTCAAGTGTGCACAGAACATTCTCCAGGATAGACCACATCTTGGGTCACAAATCAAGCCTCAGTAAATATAAGAAAATTGAAATCATTTCAAGCATCTTTTCTAACCACAACAATATGAGATTAGAAATGAATTACAGGGGAAAAATATAAAAAACACAAACACACGGAGGCTAAACAATACGTTACTAAATAACCAGGGGATCACTGAAGAAGTCAAAGAGGAAATCAAGAAATACCTAGAGACAAATGACAATGAAAACACGATCCAAAACTTATGGGATGCAGGAAAAGCAGTTCTAAGAGGGAAGTTTATAGCTATACAAGCCTACCTCAAGAAACAAGAAAAATCTCAAATAAACAATCTAACCTCACACTTAAAGGAACTAGAGAAAGAAGAACAAACAAAACCCAAAGTTAGCAGAAGGAAAGAAATCATAAAGATCAGAGCAGAAATAAATGAAATAGAAACAAAGAACACAATAGCAAAGATCAATAAAACTAAAAGCTGGTTCTCTGAGAGGATAAACAAAATTGATAAACCATTAGCCAGACTCATCAAGAAAAAGAGGGAGAGGACTCAAATCAATAAAATTAGAAATGAAAAAGGAGAAGTTACAACAGACACCGCAGAAATACAAAGCATGCTAAGAGACAACTACAAACAACTCTATGCCAATAAAATGGACAACCTGGAAGAAAGGGACAAATTCTAGAAAGGTATAACCTTCCAAGACTGAACCAGGAAGAAATAGAAAATATGAACTGACCAATCACCGTAATGAAATTGAAACTGTGATTAAACATCTTCCAACAAACAAAAGCCCAGGACCAGATGGCTTCACAGGTGAATTCTATCAAACATTTAGAGAAGAGCTAACACCCATCCTTCTCAAACTCTTCCAAAAAACTGCAGAGGAAGGAACACTTCCAAACTCATTCTACGAGGCCACCATCACCCTGATACCAAAACCAGACACAGACACTACAAAAAAAGAAAATTACAGACCAATATCACTGATGAATATAGATGCAAAAATCCTCAACCAAATACTAGCAAACAGAATCCAACAACACATTAAAAGGATCATACACCATGATCAGGTGGGATTTATCCCAGGGATGCAAGGATTCTTCAATATATGCAAATCAATCAATGTGATACACCATCTTAACAAACTGAAGAAGAAAAACCATATGATCATCTCAATAGATGCAGAAAAAGCTTTTGATAAAATTCAACACCCATTTATGACAAAAACTCTCCAGAAGGTAGGCATAGAGGGAACCTACCTCAACATAATAAAGGCCATATATGACAAACCCACAGCAAACATCATTCTCAATGGTGAAAAACTGAAAGCATCTCCTCTAAGATCAGGAACAAGACAAGGATGTCCACTCTCACCACAATTATTCAACATAGTTTTGGAAGTCCTATCCACGGCAATCAGAGAAGAAAAAGGAATAAAAGGAATAAAAATTGGAAAAGAAGAAGTAAAACTGTCACTGTTTGCACATGATATGATACTATACATAGAGAATCCTAAAGATGCCACCTGAAAACTACTAGAGCTAATCAATGAATTTGGTAAAGTTGCAGGATACAAAATTAATGCACAGAAATCTCTTGCATTCCTATACACTAATGATAAAAACTCCGAAAGAGAAATTAAGGAAACACTCCCATTTACTATTGCAACAAAAAGAATAAAATACCTAGGAATAAAGCTACCTAGGGAGACAAAAGACCTGTATGCAGAAAACTATAAGACACTGATGAAAGAAATTAAAGATTATACCAACAGATGGAGAGATATACCATGTTCTTGGATTGGAAGAATCAACATTGTGAAAATGACTATACTACCCAAAGCAATCTACAGATTCAATGCAATCCCTATCAAATTACCAATGGCATTTTTTACAGAACTAGAACAAAAAAAATCTTAAAATTTGTATGGAGACCAAAAAGACCCCGAATAGCCAAAGCAGTCTTGAGGGAAAAAAACGGAGCTGGAGGAATCAGACTCCCTGCCTTCAGACTATACTACAAAGCTACAGTAGTCAAGACAATATGGTACTGGCACAAAAACAGAAACATAGTTCAATGGAGCAGAATAGTAAGCCCAGAGATAAACCCACGCACCTATGGTCAACTAATCTATGACAAAGGAGGCAAGGATATACAACGGAGAAAAGACAGTCTCTTCAATATGTGGTGTTGGGAAAACTGGACAGCTACATGTAAAAGAATGAAATTAGAACATTTCCTAACACCATATACAAAAATAAACTCAAAATGGATTAGAGACCTAAATGTAACACCAGACACTATAAAACTCTTAGAGGAAAACATAGGCAGAACACTCTTTGACATAAATCACAGCAAGATCTTTTTTGATCCACCTCCTAGAGTAATGGAAATAAAACAAAAATAAACAAATGGGACCCAATTAAACTTCAAAGCTTTTGCACAGCAAAGGAAACCATAAACAAGATGAAAAGACAACCTTCAGAATGGGAGAAAATATTTGCAAACGAATCAACGGACAAAGGATTAATCTCCAAAATATATAAACAGCTCATGCAGCTTAATATTAAAAAAACAAACAATCCAATCCAAAAATGGGCAGAAGACCTAAATGACATTTCTCCAAAGAAGAAGCACATGAAAAGCTGCACAACATCACTAATTATTAGAGAAATGCAACTCAAAACTACAATGAGGTATCACCTCACACCAGTTAGAATGCGCATCATCAGAAAATCTACAAACAACATATGCTGGAGAGGGTGTGGAGAAAAGGGAACCTTCTTGCACTGTTGGTGGGAATGTAAATTGATACAGCCACTATGGAGAGCAGTATGGAGGTCCCTTAAAAAACTAAAAATAGGGCTTCCCTGGTGGCGCAGTGGTTGAGAGTCCGCCTGCCGATGCAGGGGACACGGGATCGTGGCCCAGTCCGGGAAGATCCCACATGCCGCAGAGCGGCTGGGCCCATGAGCCATGGCCGCTGAGCCTGCGCGTCTGGAGCCTGTGCTCCGCAACGGGAGAGGCCACAACAGTGAGAGGCCCACGTACCGCAAAAAAAAAAAAAAAAAAAAACTAAAAATAGAACTACCATATGACCCAGCAATCCCACTACTGGGCATATACCCAGAGAAAACCATAATTCAAAAAGAGTCATGTAACTCAATGTTCACTGCAGCACTATTTACAATAGCCAAGTCATGGAAGCAACCTAAATGCTCATTGACAGACAAATGGATAAAGAAGACGTGGTACATATATACAATGGAATATTACTCAGCCATAAAAAGGAACGAAAGTGGGTCATTTGTTGAGACGTGAATGGATTTAGAGACTGTCATACAGAGTGAAGTAAGTCAGAAAGAGAATAACACATATCGTATATTAACGCATATATGTGGAACTTAGAAATATGGTACAGATGAACCGGTTTGCAGGGCAGAAATTGAGACACAGATGTAGGGAACAGACGTATGGACACCAAGGGGGAAAGCCGTAGCGGGGTGGGGATGGTGGTGGGATGAACTGGGCGATTGGGATTGACATGTATACACTGATGTGTATAAAATTGATGACTAATAAGAACTTGCTGTATAAAAAAATAAAATAAAATTCAAAAAAAAATTATCAGGAAATCCATGTTCAAACCCTGTTTTGTCTCTATCTCTTCCTACATTTTGGCTTTTTGGATGGAGAAGCTAGAAACAGGAGAGAAAATGACTTCTCAAATTTTCTAAATGATTTCTAGGTCCCTTTCAGTGTGAACAGGATATGGTTCTATGAATTCGCCATGGGTTAATGGGAATCAGCAGTGATATGGTCTCCTGATGCCCCTTTTGTTGGTGACTGAATAGGGCCAAACCAGTGAATCAAGTGATATTCTACTTACTACAGACTCCAAATGGACCATTTTCACCTGACTGCCCTGGGCTGTCAGTCAGTTTCCAGCTTACCTGGGTTTCGTAGCGTTGGGTTGTTGAAGGAGCCTTAGGGGAAAGTGGAGTCTGCTTTCCATAAGAGGGCTTCACAAATAAGGAGCCATGAGAGTTAAATCAGTGGCTTCCTAATCAAAATAATCTAGGGAAATTTTTAAATTGCAGAATCTTGGGTCCCATGCCTGAAGATTCAGACTCAGTGGGTCTGTGGTATAGCACAGAGTCATGTATTTTTTCAAATTTTCCAAGATGTTTACAGTGGGCATTCAGATTGGGGAACAACTGTCTCCAAAAGGAATCACAAATTCAAATTCCTACAGGACCCAGGCAAATCAGGCTGAAAATAAAGTTCTCGAGGTCTAGATTTTACTTTCCCACTTTTGAGATATAAGTGAGTTTAAGAAATGTTTTCCTTTCCTCTTAATTCCACTATAAGAAAAATAGAACGAAGAGAATAAATGACAACAGATATTCAGCCTCAATGCTGGGGCTCAATAGGGAATGGTGGGGACTGTGGCAATCTAGATAATTCACATACCATCTAACTTAAAGCTTTCAGGGCTCAGATATCTCATCTGTCAAATGGGAGCAAGAAAACTTGATGGTCACAATTGCCCTGAGGATAAATGAAATACTAATTAAGAAAGCGCTTCATACACTGTGAAATGTTAGTTCTCATTACTACAGTTAAAACAGAAGATGGTGTTGCATGTGGTAAAATGTTCTTAGGTAGCAGAGACTGAAAAGTTTTGTTTTCAGGTTGATCTTCAGAAAAGGGAGTTCTGGGTCAGAGACTTTTGTGTTTAAAAAACGATAAGATCAGAGACTTCAACTCAGCACGGCCTTTGCTTTCGGCCTGATTTTGTTTCCATTCTCTTCTTGTCAAATGGTGAAAGCTGATAGCTGGTCTCAGCAGGGGCCTGCAAGTCTTGGATGCTGGAATCCTCCAGCCTCCTGGCACCATCACCTGCCACAGCTGGAGGGGATGTGGACAGAGAAGAACGAGTATTGGGAGGGCAGAGGCAGACGCAGAGGTGAATGAGAGGATATAGGCCCAGTGCCCTGAACGTAATGGATTCAAAGACAGGATGGAATTGGTGCTGATGAAATGAGAAGAGCCCCCAAGCCCAGAAGGTCAGCTTTAAAGCTATTTCACTGATATGGAAAGTCATCTTGGCACCAGCTCATAAGTTAAGAAGAGAAGCAAATCTATCATCAGCCAAGCCTTGCAGAGAAGTTTCAGGCCCTCAAACCTAGTAAGCACTGCTCCTGGTGGAAGCTGTCAAGTCAGACAGATAAACTGCTGGCTCCTGCGGTTTATTGAGCCTGAAATGACTGTAGAAGGTCAGTTCCTCTTAGAGTTAAGTTACATCGTCAAATCTTAGGAGCTGGAAAGGAAAAGCTTGTAACTGCCTTCTTACTATCTTGTCCCTTCTTGAGGTGACTCGAGCCAGGAATTGAACCAAACAGGGGCTCCTAACTTGTTTTATGCCAAGAACACATTTAACTAACTGTTGAAGCCTATGGACGATTTGTCAGGATAATGTTTGTAAATGCTCAAGATAAAATATATGATTACAAAGAAAATGAATTATGTTAAAATATAAATTATCAAAATATTAAAAATATTTGTGATACAGTAATTATAGTGCTTCCTTATTAAATAAGAAAATCTAGCAATAAGTCTTAAAACTACCATAATTTTGAAGTATTGTTGAGTAGTAATGAGTAGCAAACAGTATACTGAGATACAGTAACCGTATCATGCTATGATAATGTGTGTGTGTGGGCGGTCTATTTTTGATGAAATTACATTGCTAACACTCCTATGGGTTTGTTGCCTACATTTATAATAGAAGAAAATTCTATATTTCAATTAGAAGCTAGTAAAGATGTAATCTTTTTTGCCTTCCAAGTTCCTAGGGATCTGAGGGATCCCTAAGGGATCTAAGGACTTCAAGTTAAAAACCCTTGTGATAAGGTGATAGAAACAAATTCAGTTGACCCACCCTCCCCCTCTTAGCAGACAAGCAAATGAATACACCTCTTCAAATACCTCACTTGGGAAAGCTACAAATTTATGTTAACCATAGCTCAGAATATTTGTTTAAAAAGTAGATCTCATCTAAATGTATAAGCTGAAAATGACACATTGTAAATCAACTATACTTCAATTAAAAAAAATAAATTTAAAAAAATTAAAAAATAAATGTATAAGCCGTATTTATTTTCTATAAACTAAATTTCAAATTCAAGACTCCACACAACCAGTTGGTAAGACATCTCATGTCAGTTATTCTTGGTGTTTCTACCCAACCAGTTGGGGAATTTGTCATGATTCCAGGTTCTTCTTCAGTCTTTCATCATCTGGAGCGGGGGTGCTCTCTGTGTTGATCATCTGTCCACACAAGCTACCCAAGTAACGTCCACTGTTCCTCTCTGATGGCTTCTTCGGGTTCAGTGGTTCTCTGTTGCTTGACCATAGAACCTCTCCCCTATGTCTGCCTAAGTCCTTTCTTCCTAAAGGTACCATATAGCTATTTCTCTCTAGAGCCTTCAACTTCCCCATGGTTACTCATCACATATTTCCTCCAAGGCCAGGAAGTTTAGAACAGATTCCCTTTTTTTTTTTTTCCCCCTCCCTGCTGCACGGTGCAGCATGCAGGATCTTAGTTCTCTGACCAGGGATCGAACCCGTGCTCCCTGCAGTGAAAGCATGGACACTTAACTCCTGGATTGCCAGGGAAGTCCCCAGACTCCCTTCTTAAATGGGGAAAGGGAAAGAAGGAACTACAGTAGAAGGGAAAGTTATTATTTAAAAATATTATCCAGTCACATATTTCTATAATTCCACTTTGGAATCAACTTCAGAAAAATGTACGCATTTGGTATGAAAACCAACCCCTTAACTACACAAAAAATTTATGATTTAATCAAAATTGTCACTACTCAATTTCGTGTCCTACTTTATTCACCAGATTTTATTCCAGATAATTTTAGGCTACTGGCAAACATAAAACCATCCTCAGCAGGCAAAGAATTTCAACTCTGAAGATATTAAAAATATGCCACAAGAAGGCCTTTCTAATATGACTCAAAATCCAAGTGTAATAAAGAAAACATTAATAAGTTTTGCTACATAAAAATGAAAACCACATTTATGGAATAAAAAAACACCATAAACAAAGTGAAAGCACAAATAAGATACTGAAATAGGTTTACAAAAAAGAGGGGGCTAATCACCATATCTAAAGAACTCCTAGAAATGAAGAAGGAAAAATACCAACTCCTCAATGGGAAAAAAGTCAAAGAACAAGAACATACAGAAAGGCAAAAGAAATACAAATAAAATACAAGATTTTCACTCTCACACATAATAAGAGAAAAACAAATTAAAAACTCATTGAGAGGTATCCCCTTCTAGCCGATAAGGAACATAAGTACTGGATTTATCCTCCTACACGAAATTTAAAAAACAGACAACAGTTACGATACAGAAATTTTCAGACATTGACCATCAGGCTGCTCAGGACAGTGGTCCCTGAGAGAAGGGAAACAAGTGAGATAAGTCCCCTGAATGCCTAGGCTTGGAGAGAGATTCTTTGCTGCAGTTCAGAGAGGGGAAACCCAAGTGAAGCTTTACAGTCTCCCTGAGTTGAAAAGATGGCGCTGGTTGTCCAAAAAGGTCAAGGTGACTAGAATTCAAAGGCCACCTATGAGAAGAGAACTACACACAAAAAAAGAACTTTGACATTCTGGAGAGTTGAATATTCAGGTAAATACTATTCAATGAATGCATGTGAACAAACTACCTGAGATTATGGAAAGAACTACACAAAGAGAACAAGGTGTTAATACCCAGGGATCACACAAAGATGAGAAGTTTGTGTTCCATTATCCATGGTGGTAAACCTTGTAATCAAGGGGACTGCATAGGGTCTTCATAAAATTACTGCCTCAGCAATGGGAAAAAGTTAGCCTGAGAATGAAGACTTTTCTGTACATACATAATAAAGTTTAAAAGCAAGACTTGAAAGGAGCAAACTGTTTCCAAAGAATATAACTGCATCTTATTTAAAAATCTCAAGAATACAGGAATACAAAAATATCCAACAATGTAAAATTCAAAGTGTCCAGGAGCCAATTAAAAATTTTCGGACATGACTAGAAGGAGAAAAATGCAATAGGTAAAGAGCCATAAATGACAAAGACTACAGAGCTAGTGGACAAAGATGTTAAAACAGCTATTATAACTATATTCAATAGGTAAAGAAGGTAAATTCAACGTGTTACATAAAGACATTTAATTTTTTTTACAAAATCAAAATGGAACTTCTAGAAGTGAAAAATACAATTACTGTAATTTAAAAATTTACTAGGTGGAATTAACAGAATAGACACTACAAAAAAGGATTAGTGACTTTGAAGAAATAGTAATAAAAACTATACAAAATGAAACATAGAAAAAAAATTGAACAGAGAATCAATGAGGGGAAAATTCAGGCAGTCTACTATACCAATGGAGTCCATTAAAAAGAGGAGGAGGAAAAATATTTGAGAATGACTAAAAATTTCCCAAATTGTCAAAGCAATCTTGAGAAAGAAGAACAGAGCTGGAAGTGTCATGCTCCCTGACTTCAGTCTCTACTACAAAGCCATAGTAATCAAAACAGTATGGTACTGGCATAAGAACAGACATATAGATCAATGGAACAGAATAGAGAGCCCAGAAATAAATCCACACACTTATGGTCAATTAACCTATGACAAAGGTGGCAAGAAGTGGGGAGGGTGAGGGATAAATTAGGAGGTTGGGAATAACAGATACACACTACTATATATAAAATAGATAATCAACAAGGACATACTGTATAGCACAGGGAACTCTACTCAATACTCTGTAATAACCTACATGGGAAAAGAATCTGAAAAAGAATAATATATGTATAACTGAATCACTTGGCTGTACATCTGAAACTAATACAACATTGTATATAAACTATACACCAATATAAAATGAAAAAATTAAAAAATATGAAAAAAACAAAGGAGGCAATAATATACATTGGAGAAGAGACAGTCTCTTCAATAAGTGGTTCTAGGAAAAGTGGAAAACTGTGTGTAAAAGATGAAATTAGAACATTCTCTTACACGTACACAAAAATAAACTCAAAATGGATTACAGACCTAAATGGAAGCCCTGAAACCATAAAACTCCTAGAAGAAAAAATAGGCAGAATACTCTTTGACATAAATCATAGCAATATTTTTTGAATCTGTCTCCTAAGGCAAAGGAAACAAAATTAAAAATAACCAAGTGGGACATAAGTAAACTTAAAAGTTTTTGCACAGCAAAGGAAACCATTGACAAAGCGGAAAGACAGCATACTGAATGGGAGAAAACATTTGTAAATGGTATCACCAATAAGGGGTTATTATCCAAACTATATAAATAGCTCATACAATTCAATATCAAGAAACAAACAACCTGATTTTAAAAATGAGCAGAAGACCTGAATAGACATTTTTCCAACAAAGACACATAGATGGCCAACAGGCACATGAAAAGATGCTCAACATTGCTAATCATCAGAGAAATGCAAATCAAAACCACCATGAGATATCACCTCATGCCTGTCAGAATGGCTATAAGCAAAAATACCACAAATAACAAATGTTGGCAAGGATGTGGAGAAAAGAGAACCCTTGTACACTGTTGGTGGGAATGTAAATTGGTACAGCCACTGTGGAAAACAGTATGGAGTTTCCTCAAAAATCTAAAAAAAAATAGAAGTACCATATGATCCAGCAATTCCACTGCTGGGTATATATCCAAAGAAAACAAAAACACTCATTTAAAAAGATACATCCACACTGCTAACGCTCATAGCAGTATAATTTACAACAGCCAAGATATGCTGTTGTCCTTCAACAGATGAATGGATAAAGAAGAGTGGTTTATATATACAATAGAATACTACTCAACCATAAAAAAGAACGAAATTTTGCCATTTGCAACAACATGGATGGACCTGGAAGGTATTATGCTTAGTGAAATAAGTCAGACAGAGAAAGACAAATACATTGTTATCACTTATATGTGGAATCTAAAAAATGAAACGAGTGAATGTAACAAAACAGAAACAAACTCAGAGATATAGAGAACAAATTAGTGGTTACCAATGGGGAGAGGAAAAGGTGGGGCAAGGTTTGGGGATGGAATTAAGAGGTACAAACTACTATGCATAAAATAAATAAGCTTGAGCACAGGGAATATATTGTACAGCACAGGGAATATAACCAGTATATTATAATAACTTTAAACGGAGTATAATTATTAAAATTTTGAGTTAAAAAAGTCCAAAAATTTCCAAATTTCATGAAAATGCTAAAGAACCTCAACAAGCTGCAATAAAAGAAACATGAAAAATCCTACACTAAGGTACAACATAGTCAACTGTTTAAAACCACTGATAAAGAGAAAAATCTTTAAAATAGCCAAAGAATAAAGACATACTATACATAAAGGAATCAATAAAAAAGTAACAGCAGAATTTTCATCAGAGACACAGCAAGACAATTTTTTGGCTGCCTATAAGAAACCTACATTCACTATAAAGACACAAATATATTAAAAGTAATAGGATAGGAAGATATACAACATGTAAACACAAATCAAAAGAAAACTGGAAATGACTATCTTGATATCAAATAAATTGGATTTCAAAGCAAAGAATATTACCAGTTATTTTATAATAATAAAGAGGTTTATTCATCAAAAGGATCTAGAATGCTAAATATTTATGCACCTAATAACAGAGCTTCAGAATACAAAAAGTAAATCTGACAGAGCTGAAAGAGAAATAGACACATCTACAATTAGAGTTGGAGATTTCATCATCCTTTTCATTAAAACCGAGAACAAAAGATGTTAAAAAAAATTTTTTTAAATAAGGGTAGACAAAAATTCGGTCAAGATGTGAAAGATTAACAAGACTACCAACTAACTTGACCTAAATAATATTTATAGAACTCTCCAAGCAACAACATAATACACATTCTTTCCAATGTACATAAAATATTTGTCAAGGTAGACCATATTCTGGGTCACAAAACAAGATTTAACAAATTTTAAAGGATTAAAAACAAATTAGGAATTAACAGAAAATGTGATGAAAATCCTGAGATCTAAATAATGGATTTCTAATAATCCATGGATCAAAAAAGAAATCAAAAGGGAAGCTAGAGGTTATTTTGAACTGGTAAAAATGAAAACACAAATTATTGAAGTTTATGGGATTAAGCTAAATAAGTACATAGAAAAAATTTATAGCACTAAAGAATAAGGGTCTGAAATTAACGATCTAAAGTTTCACCTTAAGAAACTAGGAACTGAAGAGCCAATAAAACCCAAGATGAAAATAGGAAAGGAAATAATAAATAGCAGAAAATAATGAAATGGACAAGAGAAAAATAACAGAGGAAACATTAACAATAAAAAACTACAGACCAATATCTCTCATAATCATAGATGCAAAAATTCTCAACAAAATTTTAGTAAATTAAATCTAGCAACATATAACAAGACAGCACACAATTACCAAATGGGGTTTATCCCAGAAATTCAAGGTTGTTTTAATATTTGAAAATCAATCAATGTCATTCACCATTTTAACAGGCTAAAATCAAAATGTCATATGATCATTTCAATGGCTGCTGAAAAGGCATTTATTTGAGAAAATCCCCAAGCTAGTCCTGATAAAAATTCTCAGCAAACTTAGAAGGAAACTTCCTTAACCTAATAAAGGGCATTTATAAAAACCCTACAGCTATATTCATAAGTGATGACTCTCCATGTAAAAAAAATCCTAAGAAATATATTTTTAAATGCTTTGATAAAGTTGCAGGATACAAGATCAATACACAAAAATTATTTATATGTGAGCAACATACAATCAGAAAATAAAATTTTTTAAAATCTTTGACAATAGCTTTTAAAAATATGAGAAATTAGCAGTGTATTTGGCAATAGATGTGTAATACCTGCATGCTGAAAACTATAAAACATTGCTAAGAGAATTTAAAGAAGACATAATATATAGAGAAATATACTGTGTTCTTGGATCAGAGGACTTCTCACTGTTAAGATGTCAATTCTCCCCCAGATTGATCTATAAACTCCATGTAATCCCAATAAAAAAACCAACAGGATATGGAAATGCAAAGAACTGAGTAATAGCTGAAACAAGCTTACAAATGAATTAGAATGTTAAAGGATTTACTCTTTCTGATTTCAAGGATATTGTAAAGCTACAATAATCAATACGAAGTTGTGTTGGATCAGGATAGACAAATAAGTGAGGAGAATGGAACAGAGAGTCCAGAAATAGACCAACACATATAGTGTAAATGGATTTTTGACAAAGGTACAAGGGCAATTCAATGGGGAAGGACAAGCTTTTCAATAAATAGTGCTGGAGTAACTGGCTAGCTATATGCAAAAAAAATGAACCTCAACAGTACCTTGCACCATACACAAAAATTAACTTGAAATGAATCATAGACTTCAATAAAACTATAAAACTTCAAAAAGAAAACAAAGGAGAAAATTTTAATGATCTGGGGTTTGGCAAAGATTTCTTAAACACAAAAAGCATGAACTATAAAAGAAAAAGATCAGCAAACTGAACTTAATATCATAAACTTTTGCTCTTCAAGAATTGTTAAAATGAAAAGTCAAATCATAGACTAGGAGAAAACATTTTATATATACACACATAGAGAAACAGACTTGTAAATAGAATATGCAGGAAACACAACTCAACAGTAAAACAAGCAACCCAGTTAAAAAGAGACAAAAGGTTTAAACAGACAATCTACCAGAGAAGAGAGATTTGAAGAACAAATAATGTCATGAAAAATTGCTCAACATAATTAGTCATGAGGAAAGCACAAATTAAAACCACAATGAGATACTACAACATATACCTTCTAGGGTGGCTACAATTAAGATTAACTACACTCATTGTTGGTGAGGATAAGAAGCCAACAAACGGTGTGAATGCAAAAGTGCAACTTTACTTTGGAAAAGTTTGGCAGTTGCTTTAAAAGTTGGACACTTACCTACTATATATCCAAGTCATTCCAATCCCAGGTGCTTACCCAAGAAAAATGAAAGTATATGTCAATCTACAGACTTATACACAAATGCCCACAAAAAGTTAATTAATGAAAAAAACCCTAATGTCCATCAACAGCTGACGGGATCAACAAATTGTGTTATTTCTGTGCAGCGGAATACTATTCAACAATAAAGAGGCTTTAACTATGAATACACGTGGCAGCATCAATGAATCTAAAATCGTTAGGTTAAGTGAAAGAACACACAAAATGGAACATACTACAGGATTTAGTTTTCTGTAAAATTCCCAAAAATGTAAACAACCTATAGTGACAGAACAGATAAGTGGTTGCCTTATCTGGATGGGGGCAAAAGAAAGGATGGATTGCAAAGGTCCACAAGGAAAATTTTTGTTGTGATGGTAATTTTCTGTGTCTTTATTTTGGCTGTAGTTTCACAGGTATGCACATTTGTCATAATTCATCAAAATGTATACTTTAAATTCAATTTACTGTATGTAAATTATACCTTAATAAAGTTGATTTTAAAAAAAGAAGAGAGGGCTTCCCTGGTGGCACAGCGGTTGAGAGTCCGCCTGCCGATGCAGGGGACACAGGTTCGTGCCCCGGTCCTGGAAGATCCCACGTGCCACGGAGCGGCTGGGCCCATGAGCCGTGGCCGCTGAGCCTGCGCGTCCGGAGCCTGTGTTCCGCAACGGGAGAGGCCACAACAGTGAGAGGCCCGCGTACCGCAAATAAAAAAATAATAAAAAAAAAAACTGAAAGGCAAAAGTTGAACAACACCCTGTGTTGTTTTTATCAAAATATAAAATTGCTGAGGACAGCTGGCAAAATGCCAATATATTTTAGCTAAATTATAATGTTGTAATTTGGGGGAGGAAAAATTCCCCAAGGTGGCCACTGCGAGGAAAAAAATATTCAAAAGTTTTTGTAACTATATGGACACATTTATTTATAGTCTACTCACTTTTTTAGGCATGTGCTTCCATGCATGGGTGAGTACACACACGAAATCATCAGATCTACCACAGAATCAGGCTTTAAAATCTTAATACTCAATATTATCCACTGAATTTCAAGTTCAAGTGTAATAAAGAGTCTGACTCCACTTTTGGTAGTTGATAGCTGACAGTTTAAGCCCTACCACTTCCTTTTCCCCTGCTGCTGTACATCTGGGAAAACTGATAAGAAAGCCCACAGATGGCCTCCTTTGCTGTCAGCAGGCAATGCAAATCACACAAGCCTTGACCCACACACAAGGACCCTCATCCCAGACCCACCGTCTAACCACCATCAAGCTCTGCACCAGTCTCTTTTCCTTGCTCTTTCAAGCCTTTTTTGGATCAGCATGGGAGCCAGCCCTGATCTCCCCAGAGAGCCTTATTATGTAATAAATCATTTCATGTCCTCTTGGTTCATGTGCAGTGCCCTCAGTTTCAACATCTGAACCAAATTTGGGGGGTGAAGGTTGGGAGAGTACATCCTGTCTGTGCAGAGTGACCACAACAATCAGCTATAGCTGATTTACAACAGCTGGTTGGTGGGGGGAAGACACCAACGTGAGTATGGCAGGCAGCTTCTAGGATGGTCCCCAGAGATCCTCACCTCTTGATATTCAGGTTTCTCTCTTTACTTGAATGTGGGCTGGACCTAGTGACTTGCTCCTAATGAACAGAATATGGCAAAGTGATGAGATGTCACTTCTAAGATTAGGTTACAAAAAGACCCCGACTTCCATCTTTCTTGCCTTCTCTTGCTCACTGAGGGAAGCCAGCTACCAGGTTGTGAGCTGCGCTATGGAGAGGCCAACTTGGAAGTTGATGCTCCCACAGTAGAGCTTTCAGATGAGACTGCAGCCCCAGCCAAAACTCTTATCGCAGCTTCGTGAGAAGCCCTACGCCAAAGGTATCAACTAATCTGCTCTCAAACTCCTGACACAGTAACTGTGACATAATAAATGTCTGCTGTTTTAAGCCTCTAAATTTGGGGGTAATGTTGTTACTCAGCAACAGCTAATACAAAGAGTGTGTTCTTGAGTATGAGAATTCCTGGAGAACAGAAATAAGTATCAATAAGGGAAGAACGAGAAAAGATTAGTGTCTCGGAGACTATTGGAAAGATAAAGGGGGCAGAAGCAAACTTCAAGTAATAAACTGGAAGCAGATCTTATGTTGACTAGAACAATGTAGTTGGTGATCTTAGTAAGTGCAGCATCTGATTGCCACAAGTAACCGGGAATCACAAGTGTCCTCCTGGTCTGAGAAAGTCAGTGACTACATCATTTTGGGAGGGAAGATGTCCTTTTTCCAACTGTCTTGAACCTTTGGTTGATCCCATATGAACATCAAGGCATGAAGCAACTGCTTTGTTCCAATGAAAGTAGTCAATGAAAACAGCGCTAAGTCAGCGCTCTTTTACCAAACAAGGTCTCCTTTTACTAACAGTGCCACAGAGAGCAATTTCACCTTAATTACAGCCCAGTCTTGATCACCTGTCATTGTTACTGATTGCCTGCATGAAATGAATGTCTTAAATGAGATGAAGTTCAGTCCCCTATTCCCTGTTTCAGGAGTGGCAAACCATCATTTTATCTGACATCACTTTTTGAAATCAGAATTTTCTTCAGTATTATCTGTAGATACCTTCATCCTATGATCCTGGGAAGATCAGGGACATGCAATAGGATCTTTCTCAACTTCTCTGTACTTCAAATGTCTCTGCATAATTACCAATCTTCACCTCCTTTTGCCCTGTTTCAGAAAGAGTGGCAGTCTTCCACTTTCTCCAAGTTTGACCCCTCCACTAGCACTCTTAACCCAGCTCCTATCTCCCTTTGCTGAGCCATCAATCACCTCCACTCACATCTTCCTTCCTCATAGTCTATAAATCTTTCCACCCACTGATTATGTTCTTCCACCACTGATACCCCTTCCAGCTACCATCCTATATCTTTCCTCCCCTCAGCTGCGTTACTTCTTGACTTCTTATTCATTCTTAAGCCCAGAGAAATTTGATTTACATACCTACCATTCTACTATGTTGGATTCAAAAGCACCACTACCAGCAGAATTATAGTGGGATGGATCCTGAATGGTGACCAGTTCTGACGAACTTACAGATATGCCCATGATTCAATCATTCTCATTCAGTGAAGAGCTATTCGCTGCCTGATATGTGCCAGGCACTGTTCTATGTTTACCAGTAATTCATAGATGTGCCAGGAACAACAATGCCAGGGATATAACAGTAAACAAAGAAGACAGGATTCTCTGCCCTCTGCTTACATTTCTAGCGTAGGAGGATAAACCAAAAAGGAAAACAAAATAACATAATTAAACAAGTATAAAGTATGTCAGCTCTGAGAAATGCTATGATAAAAATAAAGTAGGGAGGGGGGCTATACAGTACAATGGAAGTGGGAAAAGTGGTGAGGCAGGATTTTATAGAGATGCTTCAGGGCACAATGGTTAGGGGAGAAGATTCTGGAGCCGAAGGACCTAGGTTCATATCCCTCCTCTCCCATCTTCTAACTGTGTGTTCTTAGGCAAGGCATTTAACCTCCTGGTACCTCAGATTCCTCATCTGTGAAATGGGAAGGATGTTAGAACCTACCAAATAGGGCGGTTGTAAGGACTGAATGTGTTTACAATATATAAAAGATTTAGAACATTGCCTGAGTTCAGTAAGGGCTCAAAAAATGTTAACCCTATTACTCATTCATTCAATAAGTATTTACTTAGCACTCATTAACCTGTTAGATTCTATGAAGTATATTAAAATGAGATGCATTCCTGACCTCTCAAAAAATATAGTATGAGTACATACACAAAAGCACAATACAAGGTGGTATAAAACAAATTCACTCTTTCAGAGGGAGACATTACACTCGTATTGTCACTCCTTACACAATATCAAGGTGCTCTGAAAGTATCTTCTCATCTAGGATCTCTCCTGGCCTTCACCACAATCATGAGAGATACTATTGCCCTCACTACACCTGTTGGGTAAGTAACACATAGGTATCCATTGAATCCCTACTCAACAACTTAGTGGCTCAGCCTGAAGGCGCAGGTGAAGTGGCAAGTGCACTGACTCAGAGTATGACCTTTTACACCACAAAAGCCCGTATTTAAATCAAGAACTACAAATTAAACTGTGTGATCTTGGACAAATGCTTTCACCTCCCAGAGCCTCAGTTTTCTCATGGGCAAGACGAGGACAATCAATTCTAGCTACATCAGTCCCATGCTAGGAGGAAATGAGGTATATGAGGGACTGTGCAAATCGTCCAGCCCTTAACAAGTACCCAACAAAATGGTGGCTTTAAAAGAAAACAAGGCAAAGCAACGCATTTCTCTCGCGATTGTCAGCCTGTACTTGCATGAGGCCTCCAAATCACCTTCAGATTCACAGGATGACACAACAAACATGTCAGTGAGTACAAAAATGAAATACAGGAACTATACCTGAGTCCACAAGAATACACTTCCTCTCAAGCCAAAAATTTCGTGAACTTCTCGTTTGCTTGTGATATAGAGTGCCATATGCAATATGGGGGCGGGGGTTCTTTTTTTTTTTTAGATCTGCATTTAAGCTATGCTAACCAATGATTTCAAATGCAAATTAACAGTGCTTTACTCAAAATATGAGCTCTTGAAAAGTTTTGTGTAAATTGGGTTTTGTAAATCATCTCAAAGTTTCAAGGAAAGATTTTAATGTAAAGAATCTCTGGGGTGAATCCTTTCAGATAAGACATGGATCGTTGCTAGGTTGACCCATTGATCCAGTTTATCTATTTTATCTTCTTTTAACGTGTAGATTTTCAAATATCCAGGAGCTAACACAGCACACATGACTTGGGTGGAAACCAGATTTCTTTACCCAGGAGAAAATGACATGAGAGACGGTTGAGGGTGGGAGTGTCTTTGTGAGAAAATGAGGGGTTTGATGCGAAGTTTAGAAAACTCAACTTCCACAAACTTAGGAAAGTTGTGCATAGCAGACTTTGGGGCTGAAATAGGTCCTTAGAAATATGAGTCTGCTCTGAGATTATGAACAGTGATCTGGGATGGTGCAAAGTTCTCAGGCTTCTGCACCCTGGAAATAACCTAGACCAATAATTTACTCCTGAGTTCCCCCAAGTGTCCCAGCTTGCAATCAAAAAAGACAGTGTGATTAGTAACATTTCACACTTGTAATGAACAAACTGGGATCTTTGTGCATCAGAGAAAGCTTCGTGAGAGATGGCAACATTTGTCCGAACCCTCAGCAGTATGTGCCGGAAGCTAACTGAAAGGCACAATGAAAGATGAGGCCTGATATGTACCAAGTTCCAGCAGGACATGAAGGCGATGGCGTGGAAATGGATAAGCTGAACATACAGGTGACATCTATTCAAAGCACATTCTCCTCTAAGTGGCTTGTATGGTTCAACTAACAGCAGTCGAGGCAACTGCGATTTGAAATCTTTTCTAGATCATATTCTTACAACGTTTTGCAACCTCCTAAATTGGATCTTTTGTGTCGAGATTTCTACAAGCAGGTCTAAATCCCTGAAAGAAAAGGAGGAGAAGAGGTGATGGTGGTGGACAGGATGGCTGGGAGAAGAGATAAAGAAAGAAGTGGGATCATTCACCTGCACACTGAGGGAAGGACACCTGCTAGGTCGCACTGCACCCTCCTACGTGGCTCTGGACCAGGCTCCTAGGGAACCAAGGTGGCTCGCTGTTGGAGTAATGGACCCTTCCAGCCAGTGTCCTATTAGAAACGACTTGCTGCTCTGGTCACCGGTTGCCCTAGCAACAGCCTAGATTATGTCCATGGGCATTAAAGCCAGGCAGTCCTGGGTGTTGGGATCCTGGTTCCTCTACTCACTAGCTGTGGGATTTGGGACAGCTTGCTTAACAGCTCTAGTCTCTGTGTCTTTTTTTTTTTTAATTATGTGTAACACAAAGTTATTTAAGTCAATAAATTTTTTTTTTTTTTTTGGCGATATGCGGGACTGTCACTGCTGTGGCCTCTCCGGTTGCGGAGCACAGGCTCCGGACGCGCAAGCTCAGCGGCCATGGCTCACGGGCCCAGCCGCTCCGCGGCATGTGGGATCTTCCCAGACCAGGGCACGAACCCGTGTCCCCTGCATCGGCAGGCGGACTCTCAACCACTGTGCCACCAGGGAAGCCCAGTCAATAAATTTTTAAGGAATTTCACATGTTCTGATTCTTTCCACTGCCAATCACCTTAGTCCCTCCAAACTCATAATCTTCGAGATAAAACAGCCCTTTCAAAAAGAAGTTGTCATATGAGTCAGCCCACAATTCTTTTAGTTAGGCTTCTTTGATCGCCAGTGAAATATGGACACACTTCAAAGTTCCCCACCTGTAATCTTTGGGATCCGATTTCCTCAAGCGATTTACTTTAGGACCATGTTTAGGGTCAGGCGATGGATCTGCCTGGTTCTGAATTTGACACCCTCTAGGAGTGTGTTAGGTTCAAATCATATTCACTCCTAAGCCATCACACCCTAGAACAGTACAGACCACTGGGATACGCCAATACCTTTTTATCTGTAACACTGGAGCATGATACTGTACCCAGGACCTCATAAGTCTGTTGTGCAACTGAAGAAAGGAATACACGCACAGCCATGACACAGAGCACGGGCTCTGTGTGTCAGCAACGGGTACAGCTGCCATTCAAGCAGCATCAGGGACCCTTAGAGGACTTGCTTTATGGAGGTGTTTTTGGCATGATAATAAGAGATAACAGTCATAGAACACTCACTATGCATCAGGCAGGCCAGGTTCTAAGTGATTTACCAGGAATTAACTCATTGAATCCTCACAATGCCCCTGTGAAGCAGGTTTAAGTGCTATAAGCATTTTATAGAGGCAGGGATACTAGGGGAGGAAACAGTGCTATTTCTGGTCCCAGGTCAGCCTGCAAGTGAGGGTTGGATGCAGGGTTTGTGACCAGGTGGTCTGGCTCCAGAACCCATACACATCACTTCACACAGTACTGCTGTGGTAACATGTCATTTTAAAAAAGCCAAACAACGTGATATCTATAAACACATGCGTGATCACTTAAACAAGTGTGGTATTATGGCATGTCATATATATATATATATATACATACAGTATACATACAGGTATATATACTTGAATATATGTCAAAACTATCTTCCTAGCCTAAAAGGACTTGCACAAGTCAACCAGCTGTCTGTCTGCACCCTGGACAGTGATAGCTTCTTCAAACAACCTGAACATTAGTAAAGGAACATCCAGGGTACTTTCTTATGGTCTCTTTATGGCACCATCATGTATCCACAACTTAAGTCACTGAAAGCAGAGACCTAGTAGTCACTTTGAATTCCACCCCTTCTAATACTTCTGAACCAATTATCCAGCAAATATTCTATAGGTCTACAGATCTTATAGCCGAGATTTCTGTTGTATTCATCCCTTTTTCTCCATTCTCAATCCCACTGTTTTCAGTTCAAGCACTTATCAACGTCCTTTCAGATAACTGGATCGGACTCCTAACCTTTCTTTCTGACAACATTCTTGCCCCCCAATAAATCCATTTTCCTCACTGCTGTTGAAAAATCATTTTAAAACACAAATCTTAAAATGTTGAGACTCTGCATCTAGAGAATGAAGCCTAAACTTCTTATTAAGGTACCTAAATCCCTTTCGATCTGATCTTTCAATCTCTTCCCACTTCCCCCAGACGCAACCACACATGCATTGGCAGCCACTGTTTCCTCTGATCGGTAAGCCTTCTCTCTCCCACATACCCTCCCCACTAGCTTCTACATCCATAGCCATCATTTGGAAAGACCCTCCTCAATCGTGAAAGCTTAGCTCAAATATCACCTGCTCTAGGAAGCCTTCCATGAATTCCCCATGAAAAGTTAGCTGCCTTTACCTCTGTGCCTATAACCGCTACATCATAACTTTTCCCTTGACACTAGCATATAAACTCCTGATGGCAAGTGCTATGTGTACACAATACGTTCTCAGCCCCCAAACAGTTTCTGGCATGTTGGAGGAGCTCAACAAATTCTTGTTATATTATTACCTCAGCCCTATCATATTAGAGTTGTTTGTTGACAAGTCTGCCTTTTCCACAGGAATGTGAGCTGCTGGGGGCAGAGTCCTTTTTGCCTCCAAACCAGCACTTTTTTGCCTCTATCCCAGCACTTTTCACAGTGCCTGGCCAAAAACCAACCAAACAAAAAACCCTTAATATTTATTGAACAAATCAATGCATAGTCCAATAAATGAATAAACCACAGAAGCCTCCAGGATCTCCTTGCCTGTCAGAATAACCTAAAATTATGTTTAGTCGTATGTTTAGAGGTCTAGTAGTTTGTCTGTTATATCTACTAGTGTTTAGAGGGAATTCTCACCAGAAGCAAATCAAGTCCAGCTGGAAGATACTGTTATAAAACAAACTAGATTCCAAGGGACCAAAAGGTGCATTGATTGCATGTCATGAATATAAATAAAAATATTTATAAGCGAGATATAAATTTTAATTTGGAAAAAGAATAGCTCTTGCAGGATGTCTATTCAGGCGTACTTACTCAACAAAAGGAACTTGGAAAAGCCGTGATTTGATGTGTGGTCTACAAAGGACAAAATTCCCACTCAGGTGAGGGTTTATTAAAAAACTCATTTCACAATGGCTCCTGGGAACTTTTGTGCTTGTTACATCATTTCCCCGTGTGGTGGCTGTTAGGATCATCACTACTGCAGACAAGTAAATGAAGACACAGAGAGCTTCAGGTTGCAGAATAAATTCCTGGTGCAGTAGACCCTAGGGTTCTCTATTACTTAGAGTGGACCAAATATATCCAGCTATGTTATCCAAACTCAGAGTGACAGGTTGTTTGCTGGAAAAGGTGCCCTAAGATGGGACCTCATCTCCTGAAAGAGGCCTTAGAACATCTGCCAAATGCATTCCTGACTTAACACCTGAGCTCTCTGTGGCGACAACTGTTCAATTCCATTTACTTCATTGAGCACCTACTGTGATCACTAAGCACCTACTGTGCCCAGCACATAGTGTGATTTCTATAATCTGAGAAGGGCATAAATGGTCCTGAAAGACATGAATGTTGCACCAAAGACTGCAAGATTCCTGGTAACGTATTGCTGGACAGGCAAAGACAATCTTGAGGGAATATTTAAGGATAAAGGAAATTTTAAAAATTAGAAAAACAGGGGTGTGTTGATAGTATATATGTATTTTTTTACATATTTGTTTTATTTTTGGCTGTGCTGGGTCTCTGTTGCTGCACGCAGGCTTTCTCTAGTTGTGGCAAGCGGGGGCTACTCTTCCTTGCAGTGCACAGGCTTCTCATTGCGGTGGCTTTTCTTGTTGCGGAGCACAGGCTTTAGGCGTGTGGGCTTCAGTAGTTGCAGCATGCGGGCTCAGTAGTTGTGGCACGCGGGCTTAGTTGCTCCGCGGCATGTGGGATCTTCCCAGACCAGGGCTCGAACCCGTGTCCCCTGCATTGGCAGGCAGATTCTTAACAGCTGTGCCACCAGGGAAGCCCGATAGTATATTTTTGAATGAAAATTTTGGTAACAAATCTGTGAGTACAATATTGTTATATACACATATACTGTACAAAGACGTGCACACAAACATAATGAAAGGAATGGAAACGTACACACCAGAACATTATCAATGCTTTCTCTATAGAGTGAGATTATGATTAGTTTTTTCGTGTCTTCCATAGACTTTTGTACAGTATAGTGCTTTGATGATCCGATTATAAGTTTTTTTAAAGTTTAAAAAATAAAAGTTTTGCTTTAAAAAAAGGGGGAAAGGGGCTATAAAATGTAGAAAATGTTGCTGAGAAGGGGAAAGGGAGAAAGATAAGCACACACATTTCATGTTTGTAACATTATGTGGCGAGCGGGGGCTACTCTCCTTTGCTTTCCTGCTAGGACCAGGATCAACCAGACTCGTCCCCAAGATGTGGGATTTGAACTTCCAGGAGAGGTAAATCAAGTTTCTTGGTTGATTTAGTGAACCGTGTTTTCTCAATTGCTACATCACCAGTCTGGTGTATTAAATCAGAATCATTGCCAATGGCCAGTGCCCCAAACTCTGGAGTAGAGACCCAGCTCCAGCCTGGCAGTAGAGTGTGTACTTGAAAGGCTTTAGGTTCTCAGGGGATTCGGATTTTCTACAGTGCAGTCGGCTTCCAAAACAGGAGGCAGCTGGCAGTGCTGGGGGTACTCAGAAATCAGAGATCCATCATGGAGTTTGAGGAACCTTATGGCAGAGGGTTTTATACTTTATGGTTTCTTAGTGGTGATCAAGAGACACCAGGTTTCACCTTATTGTCCTTTGACATCATGATTTTTTATAAAAGAGCTGAGAGGTAGAATAGAGCAGGGGACACCTGCTTTACAGGGCCACCCTCTGTTCTATCTTCCCACAGAACCACAGATCTGCTCTGAGCCCCAGGGTCATTATTCAACAAAATTTGCCGAGTCTCTTCCCCAGTTCATGCCCTGTGCTAGGTTTGGGTAACACAAAGGCATCTAAAATATGGTGTGTGATTTGAAGGACTCGCAGCCTGTGAGTGAAACAGGCTTGGGGGAAGAAAATCAAGAACAATATAATCTGTGGGACGTGATAGCAGAGAGGTAAACCCAAAGTGATGGAGACAAAGAAGAGGGAGTGATTTATATAAGCTGCCACTGTCAGCAGCCTTGAGACAGCACGACAGTCTCTACCCTCCTGAGGTTTACTCCTGAGGACAGGATGGCAAGCAGTTAGACCTCACAGCTCATGCTAACTCTGAAAACACGCCAGTCAGAATTAGCTAGACGTCTGCCTTGAGAATATTTTCTAGGACATTGTGCTTTATAACAGGTGAATACATGCAATGATTTGAACAAATTGTCAGAAGTGTTTTCCAGCAGACATTCTCTAAGTTACAACATTTGAAGGGAGTAGAGGTTTGGGGAAGGGGTGAGAAGTACTCACTATATTATGATATTTAGTTTTATGTATTGAATCGGCATCTCAATCTCCTTACTGTGTTACCCAGTGCCTCTCAACGCTGACTGTACATTAGACTAACTTGAGGCTGTTAAGGGAAATAATGATGTACAGGCTCCATCCAGACCACTTGGGTTAGAATCTCTGGACCACAAGCCTTGGCCATATTTTTAAAGTTCTCTGAGTTATTCTAATCTACACTCAGGGTCAAGAACACAAGTGTAATCCTTTGCACCCCAGATTTCTCACATCCAAGATGAGAGTGATAGCTTCTGTGTTAACATCTAAGAGTTACTGTGAAGGACCTATGAAACAGTATTATGTGAAAGCACATGGAAAGGAATAACGTTTTATATAAACCTAAAGCCGTATTTCTCATGTTATCAATCAATGGGTAGCAATGCTTTAAAAAATGTTTACTTCTTGGATGGTTGCTTAGTTTGTTGTAGACTAAATATGACCCAGGATCCTATAAATTCCTTGGTGAGTAGGCAAAGTAGGCTTGTCATCGGCCCAATGTCAAATCGGCATTGCTATCGAGAAACCCAGAGTACTAAGTGATGAGTTTACTGAATTACAAAAACTACATAAGCATTACACATACAGATGTCATGGAAATGTGAAGTACAGATTGTAGCTGGTTAAGTCTGGCTGCTGGAGGAGGAAGGAAGGAAGGGAGCTCACATTATTTGACCACCTTCTGTGAGCTAGGCTCTTTATGTATATTACATCTCTTCATGGGTAGATGAACCCACGATGGCATTTTTGAAACAGTAAGTTATGAAATCAGTTTAGTGGGTCACAACCAGTATTTCTTAAATAAAATACAATGGAAAAAGAATAAAAAAGGAGATAAATGTATGAAAGCTTATTTTGGTTATACAGGTATGGATTATGTGTACATGTAACATATTGCATTGTGATAAAAGACTATTTCTTACTCCAGGCTGCTGCAAAAATATTTGAAAATCACCACCTAAAGAGACAGTTATTATGAAATTCAATTTACAGAGGCTCAGAGATCTTAAATAATCCACCCAAGGCCTCATGGCTAGCAAGTGGCAGAACCCTCTTTACCAATATACCTTAACCTCCTGGAAAGGGCAAGCCTCACTGATGAAGAAATAATAGATATCTGCAGAAGGAATATACACATGTTTTCATAATTATTATTTTTAATAACACTAGCTGAATGACAGAATTGCTACCTAATTTTATCGTTGAGATGTAACATTTTCCAGATTCACTGATTTATTAACTGTCATAACATTAGCCACAGTTTGAACCCGAGCTAAAATTTTCTTTTCACTTTCATCACTTCTAAGCTTGGTTGGAACTCCTATGCTGCGGGTTCGTTATGTTTTGATTTCTTTCCTTTGTTACTCCAGGCACATCATTTCTCCACGAGGAAGCACAGGCCCCCTCCCTGGATCCCCCTCCCCCTTCCTGCGAGGTGCAGCCACCCCCAGGCTAAGCCCACCAGCCCAGGGCACACCTGGCTGTCTTAGCAGACCCTAGTGGCAGAGCGGCTGAGTGGACAGATTTGCACACGAGTGCTGCACCTGCACAAATAGGACTCAGACCCTTCAGGTCCAAGGGCAATATTGCTCCACTGGATCGTTTTACTGGCTACAACCTCAGCTTCCTCACTGAGAAATTCCTTCCCAACTCAGGGTCTGTAAAATCCCAAGAACACTTCTCCTTAGCAAGACAGACTTCAGAGTGGTTTTGACAACTTGGAAATACCACTGAAGTGATCGTTTAATGATTTTATGTGTTTTTCTTCTTGAGCCTCCTCTGTTTCTTCAAGACCCACAGATTTTTTTTTTTTTTTTTACTGTGGCTAAGCAGAGCCCTGACCTTGTCCACAAAAATCCTTCGGCCTAATAAAAAAATGATCAAGCACAAGTACCCAAACCCACAAAGTGGGAGGAAAACCCTCTACAGACCAGCCCACCTGTACTCACAAAGCCAGGGAGGTTTCCACTTGAGGGCAGGCATTATTTGGGGTTGGGGAGTGGGTAGATGGGGAAGAATCTTTGAATGAGGAGAGATAGGGTCACAGAGAGATGGGGTCATGATAGAAGAGGTCTGGGAGTAGAACTCCCTCTACTCGAGTTGAACGTATTTCCCAGGCTGCTGGGCTATCGGGGAGAAGTTTCAGTCTCCTCTATGCTGGAGAGGTGGCAGTGGTTAGTCAGTCTTACCTTATCCAGGGGGACATGGGCTTTGATTAAGGGGGGGGGCAGGTCTGGCTACATAGATTTTGGGGCCACTGCAAAAAAGGGGGCTCCCTGTTGAAAAATTATTAAGAATTTCAAAATGGTGACCATAGAACATTAAACCAAACACGGGACCCTTTGAGACTGTCCATACAGGTCACTCGCCCATGAAAGTGACCCTGAGGGGGAGAGTTACATTTTTAGCATCATATCACCTGGATATTGAGTCATTAAATAAAATGAACCTTCCTTCTAACCCTATCCCCTGCTACCATGTGTACACATTTTTTACATGGATGCTCTGGTTACCATGTTCCAATAGGCTGTATAACAAACATTTAAATAGAATTTACTATGTACCGGGCCCTAGACTAATAATTAATATGCATTATCTTGTTTAATATTGACAAAAACCCTAGGAGGTAAGAAGTACTGTTGTTCCTTTTTGCAGATGAGGAAACTAAGGCTTAAGGGACGATCATTTATTTGCCTAAGGTTATTCACTAGAAAGTGGCATTCAGCCTGTGTGCCTTGGGACTGGGAGAGGCAAGAGAGGCACTTGCCATGGGAGAAAAACTCAAGGGGATGTGAAAAAACCTAGTAATCAAGGTAAGTAGTACTTTAATGCAGTCTTTTAAACGTTTTGAGATCATTGTAGATTGATATGCAATTGTGAGAAATAATATTCTTGGTACTCTTTACCCAGTTTCTTCCAATGGTAACATCTCACAAAACTATGGAAAATATCATAACTAGGTTATTGACATTGAAACAGTAAAGATACAGACAATTTTCATCTGCACAAGGATCCCTCATGTTGCCCCAAATTTCCTTTTCTTTTTACTCTGTGACAACACAGAAATATCAGATACCAAAGTCCATATTGCCCCTGTGTTGACCCATATACATGTTACCAATTATTTATTATACTTTGGTATCATTAAAAAAATCATTCTGCAAATTCCTTTAGTTTTCCTTCTAGGCATTACTCAAAGTTGGACATTTCCTGGCTAGCAACAGTTTGTAAACTACACGCTTCTTATTAGGAAAAGAATCACAGCAGTCCCAGATAAAAGTTCCCATAGGTGATTTGCGTAGAATGGGAAAAAGCCTCACAGGTAATCCGCAATGCGATACTGCATCACACTAGCTTTGCCCTTGACTACCCATCGTGTTACTTTAATAACAAACATATGGGACGACCAAGTAGCTGATTCTCTGGGGTAAGCCAGACAGGGACAGAGCCCAAGAGAGAGACCCCAGATTTACTTGACAAGGCCATATTTTCCTGGGGTGCTTTGGACAACGTATGGATGACACAGCTGCAGATCTTGGCTATTCTAGTTTAGTTCCCCATGGTGCCAGAAAGTGTCATGCGGAGGTAATGATCAGGTGGTATGAGTGTGATTCTCAATGCCAGTGCAGCTACTTATTTCCACTCTTTCTGGCCCATCCTCACCCATTCCCCTTACAGCTACAAATCTTGATTGATGGTCAGTCAACACAGGCTTTGTCAACATAACAGAAGGGTAGAAATAAAACTGTTACTAGAATACTGCTTCTCAAACATCGATGGGCATGCAAACCACCTGGAATATTGTTACAAGGCAGATCATAATTCATTACGTCCTGGGTGGGGCCTGAGTTTTGCATTTCTAACAAGCACCCAAGTGATGCTGATACTATTGGTCTGTGAACCACTGCTCGTAGAAAGAACCCATATCACCAGGACCTGCAACTGAATTCCCTGAGATTAAATTCAGGTTATAATGAGACTGGGGTTTTGCTTTTTGTTAGCGGACTTTCATTGGCCAGGTCAGAGAGCTTTTGGTCATTCAGCCCCCTCTAGTGGATGAAATTATGACACGGGGGGCAAAAAATCAGGCTTCAATGAGAGAGCATCAAGAGGACAGGAAGGTGGAGCAGTCCTGGCACTATTGGAATCCCTGGTTTCAGAGGCTCCTGGAGCCCTGCTGAATCCCACACAGCCTGGTTGTTCAACTCTTCGTTCTTCAGATTACCAGGGCAATAACTTTCCTCTCTTTGCTTAACCACCTAGAGTTAGCTTTCTATTATTTACAATCAAGATTCCTAACAAAAATTATAATGTGATGGCTAAATAAATGACATTTCCCCATGGAAGAATCATACAGCTATCAACAACCATTATTTATATATATATATATATATATATATATATTAAGATGGACAAATAATATAAGGTTAAGTGAAAAAAGCATAAGACCAATGTAGACATAGAGCATAATCTGAACTATATAAATTTTTGAAGAATATTAAAAGTCAATCCTGAAGGACATAAACAGTAGTTATGGTAGAGGCTGAATAATGGACCCCTGAATGTGTCCTGATCCTCAGAACCTGTGAATATTACCTTACTTGGCAAAAGGGACTTGCCAATGTGATTCAAGATCTTGAAGTGGAAAGATTATCCTGGAGTATCGGAATCAGCTTCATACAACCACAATGGTCCTTGTAAGAAGGCAGGAAGGTCAGAGTCAGAGGAGATGATATAAGGGCAGAAGCAAAATTCGAGTGATGTGCTTTCAAGTGGCAGGAAGGGAATTACAAGCCAAGGAAACTGGTCCAAGAAATTGCAAAAAGCAAGGAAACATTTTGCTCTCAGAAGCTCCAAGAAGGAATCAGCCCTGCCAACACCTTAACTTTAGCCCAATGAAATTGATTTCAGATTTCTGACATCCAGAACTGTAAGATAACAAATTTATGTGGCTTATAGCCATTATGTGTGATAATTGGTTACAGCAGCAATAGAAAACAAACATAGTAGTTGTCTCCGTACTTTCCTTTAATCAACATCTTACTTAAAAGAAACACAAATCAATTTAACAGAAGGATTAAGTACAGCTTGCTATAAGAGGTGGTATTAATAATATTTTTCTACATTTCAACATAGCTCAGTTACTGTCTAGGACTATAGAATATAATCAGAATGAAGCACTATTTCAATGCATATTGCAGGAGAATCTCACTCTGCACTAACAGAATTCTGGTCCCATAATTCTCCTAGAAAAGATTCCTGATTTCTGCTGTTAATATCCAATAGGCGACTTAAAATGCATGCACAGGATTGACACCTGATAAAAACCAAAAGGCACACTGACGTACTTAAATCACAAAGCACATCAGAGGCAGAGCAAACTCTTAACACCACCAGGAATTCTTCATTCTCCTCTCAGTGTATTCCCAGCACTGTGACTCTGGAATCACATATGGAATCACCAAGAACAACAACAATAAAAAAAAGTGGCATGACTGCTACATGCCTGGGTAAAGAGTGTTAGTCTGACATTCCCAACCCAAGGCCAGGATCACTGGCCCCTCTTCTGAGCCCCCATAGTCCTCTGTGTATATTTGTTCTGTTGTACTTAATTCACCCTCTCAAAATTCTTTGTTTATGCATTCACCTCCCCAAATAGACTTTGATCTCCTCTAGCATGTGGTCTATGTCTTACTCCTTTTCGATTTCCCAGCCTAAGACGATGCCAGGTGTAGATAGAGCATTTATAAATGTTTATTGAATGAAATTAAATTGAATCCTAGCCTTAACCAACAGAACCTTTGGACTCTTACCCACCCAAGGTAATAAGAATTCAATTTTCTTGATTCTATGTTCAAAGAAATTGCTGAAGTAGAACTACATGACATCTTGACTGACTCTCCCCCAGGCTTTGAAAAAACATGAGATGCCTTCTAAAGGAACTGGACGATCTGTTTAACTTTAGATTTTAGTTTAGATTTCTAAGGGTAAAATTCAGACAGTGCCCTGGACCTCCAAATGAATTCATGATGAATGAGAGCTCCATCAAGTCCCCTAGTTTCTCTTCTCCAGGATTGATTGAAGCCAGGCCAATACTGGTTGATGGAAATTCTATCTCTTCCTCCTCAAGATGCTTTGCTGAATTTGGGTACCAAAAAACCTCTCAAATTCTTGGTCCCTTAGCATCTTCTCCAAAGACAACTAAAGTAGCTGGCTGAAGTAGTTCCTTCAGCATACCATAGTATGTAAAAGCGTTTTGGCTTTGGGATAATTTTGATGTGAGTTTAAATCCTAACTATAACTTTCAATAACTAAGAAACATTGGCCATTTTAATTATCTGAACTTTAGTTCCCTCATTTAGAAAGTGAGGACAAAATATCTACCCAGAGAGTGTTGTGTATTTACATAAATTGTGTAACATACAAGAATTCCTGCACATAGCAAGTACTCAAGAAGTAATAGTTGCTATTGTCATGAATAATAATTATTATCCCACACAAGTGCCTCTGAAGAGGGTAAGGCCTGATGCTGCATATACCCAACTGCCCCAAATTTGAAAGACACATCTCCTCAGGTTTTTTTGTTTTGTTTTGTTTTGTTTTTGCGGTCCGCGGGCCTCTCACTGTTGTGGCCTCTCCCGCTGCAGAGCAACAGGCTCTGGACGCGCAGGCTCAGTGGCCATGGCTCACGGGCTCAGCCGCTCCACAGCATGTGGGATCCTCCCGGACCGGGGCACGAACCCGTGTCTCCTGCATCGGCAGGCGGACTCTCAACCACTGCGCCACCAGGGAAGCCCTCCTCAGGTATTTTTTTCTCCCACATAGCTCCAACTAGTGGTGAGGCCACAAGTAAGAATGATTTCATCTTGGTCCACGGAACTTGCACCATCAAAAAGAGAAGACTCACTCCTAATAGCCCAACAATCCTAACATTCACATTTGGACTCGCCTCATGCATATCCATGCATTTCTTCCCTTTCTTTCGAAATTAAACCATGATTGACCTCGTTCCTCTAACTATTCCTTTACAAAGTTTACTAATGTTTTAGGATTAAAGTCTCAAAAGCACTACAGTCAAGAAACTTCTATTTCTCTACTCAGCCACAAAAAAGAACAAAATAATGCCATTTGCAGCAACATGGATGCAAGTAGAAATTATCATACTAAGTGAAATAAGTCAGAAAAAGACAAATACCATACGATATCACTTACATGTGGAATCTAAAATATGGCACAAATGAACCTATCTACAAAACAGACTCACAGACATAGAGAACAGGCTTGTGGTTGCCAAGGGGGAGGGGGGAGGGATGGATTGGGAGTTTGGGGTTAGTAGACGCAAACTATTACACTTAGAATGGATAAACAGCAAGGTCCTACTATACAGCGCAGTCAACTATAATTAATCTCCTGGGATAAACCATAAGGGAAAAGAATATAAAAAAGAATGTATATATGTGGATAACACAGTCACTTTGCTATACAGCAGAAATGAACACAACATTGTAAATCAACTATACTTCAATTAAAAAAAATAAAATTAAAATAAATTAAAAAAAAAAGAAACTTCTGGGCTTCCCTGGTGGCGCAGTGGTTGAGAGTCTGCCTGCCGATGCAGGGGAAACGGGTTCGTGTCCCGGTCCGGGAAGATCCCACATGCCGTGGAGCGGCTGGGCCCGTGAGCCATGGCCACTTAGCCTGCGCGTCCGGAGCCTGTGCTCCGCAACGGGAGAGGCCACAACAGTGAGAAGCCCGCGTACCGCAAAAAAAAAAAAGAAACTTCTATTTCTAACCAAGATGGAATGACAGGAACTAGACTTAATCTTTTACCTGAAATAACTGAAAAACAGGACAATATATATGAAACAATGGGTTTCAAGTTACTGTACATCAGCAACAAAGGACTATATTCCCTGAGAGGTGGAAACAAATGTTTCCTACAATTGTTATGGCTTTATGCCTAGAGACACTTTCCCAGTTACAGAGCATGGAAAAGGAACCCAGGTTGAACCCATCAAACTCCCTGGAAGGAAGAGATGACTCTGGGAGTCCAGAGAGGACAAGGTGGCTAGAATTCAGAGGATAGGCTACCAGAGATGAATGAGTTGCAGAGAGCAGGCTTCATAGATCTGCAGAGGATATTCCTTGAGTCTTCAGCTGAGTATCAATCAGCACATGTAAGTAAATAAACTACTCAGGCCAGGAAAAGAGCTATCTGAAAGCATTATAAGGAACAACACTTGGAATTCAAACAGGGCTGAAATATAGTTTCTGTTCCTACCAGCCAGAACAGAGAACATCATCATTTATAGGACACTGTGCTGATACTCAAAACAGATCTGTCTCAATAGTGGGACAGAATTAGCCTTAGACTAAATATTGCTCTGGTCTCACCTAACGCTGTTTAAAAATATACTTAAAAGGATTAAATTTCTTCCAAGGAATTTAAACTGCATTTAAAAAATATTTGTAAGAATACAAAAATATCTAGCCATTCAACAACGTATAATAGTCAATGTTGGGAACCCAATAAAAAAATTCTAGGCTTGCAAAGAAGCAGAAAAATATAACCCATGATAAGGAGAAAAAGAAATCATTGGAAATAGGCCTCAAATGACATAGACATAGAATTAGTAGAGAAGAGCATTAAAAGTTAATAGAATATACTCCACTATTTCAAGAGCTAGAGGAAAGATGAAGCATATTTAGTAGAGACAGGGAAAAGAATTTTTTTTTTTTTTTTTTGGTATGCGGGCCTCTCACTGTTGTGGCCTCTCCCGTTGTGGAGCACAGGCTCTGGACGTGCAGGCCCAGCGGCCATGGCTCACGGGCCCAACCGCTCCGCAGCATGTGGGATCTTCCCGGACCGGGGCACGAACCCATGTCCCCTGCATCGGCAGGCGGACTCTCAACAACTGCGCCACCAGGGAAGCCCAAGGAAAAGATTTTAAAGACCCCAATCAAACATCTAGAAATGTAAACTATAATGACTGAAATGAAAAATCAGACAAGCAACCAAATGGGATTAACAGCAAATTAGACATTGCAAAAGATAAGGCTTATGAGCTTGAAGCTATAGCAACAGAAACTATCAAAATGAAACAGAAAAATAGAGTATTATTGATCTGGAGGACAATATCAGGAAGCCCAATGTATGTGTAACTGGAGTCTAGTAAAGAGGGGAGAGGGTCAGAAAAAACAGGTAAAGAAATAATGACTGAAAACTTTTCAAATTTGATGAAAACTATAAATCCACGAACCCCAGACCTTAACAAAATTCAAGCACAAGAAACATGAAGAAAACTATACCAGTGTATATCATAATTAAATTGCAACTAATTTGTTATAAATAGAAAAACCTTGAAAGCAGTCAGATGAAAAAGATGCATTACATATAGAGAAACAGAGAAAAGAAGACGGAAGATCACACACTGGAAACAATGCAAAGCCAAGAGAATATGGGTCAAAATATGTAAAATCCCAAAGGGAAAAAACTATTACTTCAAGAGAATTAGAAGACAAGCTACGGATTGGCAGAAAACATTTTCAAAAGATACAGCTAATAAACGACTGTTGTGCAAAGTACACAAAGAACTCTTAAAATTCCATGTTAAGAAAACAACCTAATTTAAAAAATGGGTCAAAGATCTTAACAGTCACCTCACCAAAGAAGATATACAGATGGCAAATAAGCATATGAAAAGATGCTCCACATCATACGTTATCACGGAAATGCAAATTAAAACAACAGTGAGGTACCACTACACACCTATTAGAATGACCAAAATCTAGAATACTGACACCACCAAATGCTGGTGAGAATGTGAAGCAATAGGAACTCTCATACATTGCTAACGTGAATGTAAAATAGCACAGCCACTGTGGAAGACAGTTTGGTGGTTTCTTATAAAACTAAACATATTCCTACCACATGATCCAGCAGTTGTGCTCCTTGGTATTTACCTAAAAGAGCTGAAAACTCACGCCCACACAAAAACTTGCACAAGGATGTTTAAAGAAGCTTTATTCATTATTGCCAAACCTTAGAAGCAAACCACCTGTCCTTCAGGGGTGAATGGATAAGTAAACTATGGTACATTTAGATAATGGAATGTTATCCAGTGCTAAGAATAACTGAACTAACAGCCATGAAAAGACATGGAAGAATCTTAAAGGCCTATTACTAAGTAACAGAAGCCAATTTGGAAAGGCTACATACTGGATGATTCCAACTATATGATATTCTGGAAAAGGCAAAACTATCAAAAAGATCAGTGGTTGCAGGGGGTGATGAACAGGCAGAGCACACAGGACTTGTAGGGCAGTGAAAATACTCTGTATGATATCATACTTTGTATGATAGGCATACCTCGTTTTATTGCACTTCACTTTACAGCATTTCACAGATGACACATTACAATTTGAAGGTTTGTGGCAACCCTGTGTCTGGCAAGTCTATCAACTCCATTTTTCCAACAGCATTTGCTCGCTTCATTTTTCTTTGTCACATTTTGGTAATTCTCACAATATTTCAAACTTTTTAATTATTATTTGTTAAGATGATCTGTGATCAATGATCATTTTTTCATACAGCACGTTTTATTAGTTTTCTATTTTATATATATTAGTGTATACATGTCAATCCCAATCTCCCAGTTCATCCCCCCACCCCCCCCACTTTCCCCCCGTAGTGTCCATATGTTTGTTCTCTACATCTGTGCCTCTATTTCTGCCCTGAAAACCGGTTCATGTGTACCATTTTTCTAGATTCCACATACATGCATTAATATGATATTTGTTTTTCTCTTTCTGACTTACTTCACTCTGCATGACAGTCTCTAAGTCCATCCATGTCTCTACAAATGACCCAATTTCATTCCTTTTTATGGCCGAGTAATATTCCATTGTATATATGTACCACATCTTCTTTAGCCATTTGTTTGTCGATGGGCATTTAGGTTGCTTCCATGACCTGACTATTATAAATAGTGCTGCAATGAACATTGGGGTGCATGCATCTTTTTTTTTTTTTTTTTTGCGGTACGCAGGCCTCTCACCATTGTGGCCTCTCCCACTGCAGAGCACAGGCTCTGGACGCGCAGGCTCAGCGGCCATGGCTCACGGGCCCAGCCGCTCTGCGGCATGTGGGATCTTCCCAGACCGGGGCATGAACCCGTGTCCCCTGCAGGCGGACTCTCAACCACTGCGCCACCAGGGAAGCCCCATGTGTCTTTTTGAATTATGTTTTTCTCTGGGTATATGTCCAGTAGCGGGATTGCTGGGTTATATGGTAATTCTATTTTTAGTTTTTTAAGGAAACTCCATACTGCTCTCCATAGTGGCTGTATCAATTTACATTCCCACCAACAGTGCAAGAGGGTTCCCTTTTCTCCACACCCTCTCCAGCATTTATTGTTTCTAGATTTTTTGATGATGGCCATTCTAACTGGTGTGAGGTGATACCTCATTGTAGTTTTGATTTGCATTTCTCTAATAATTAGTGATGTTGAGCAGCTTTTCATGTGCTTCTTGGCCATCTGTATGTCTTCTTTGGAGAAGTGTCTATTTAGGTCTTCTGCCCATTTTTGGATTGGGTTGTTTGGTTTTTTAATATTGAGCTGCATAAGCTGTTTATGTATTTTGGAGATTAATCCTTTGTCCATTGATTGTGATCAGTGATCTTTGATGTTACTATTGCAAAAAGATTATGACCCACTGAAGGCCTGGATGATGGTTAGCATCTTTTAGAAATAAACTATTTTTAAATTAAGGTATGTACATCGTTTTCTTTAGATATAATGCTTAACAGACTACAGTACAGCGTAAATGTACCTTTTTTTTTTTTTTTTTGGCCACACTGCGTGGCTTGTGGGACCTTAGTTCCCCGACCAGGGATTGAACCCGCACCCTCGGCAGTGAAAGTGTGGATCCTAACCACTGGACCACCAGGGAAGTCCCTAAATACAACTTTTACATGAACTGGGAAACAAAAAAAATTCACGTGACTCACTTTATTGAGATGTTCACTTGATTGCCATGGTCTGGAACTGAACTCACGGTATCTTTGAGGTATGCCTGTATGTTGTTCTAAGCCATAGAATGTACAACACCAAAAGTGAATTCTAAGGTAAACTATGAACTTTGGGTGATTATGATGAATTAATGTAGGTTCATCCACGGGGGAAAAAAAAAGTGTCATTCTGGTGAGCAATGCTGATAATGAGTGAGACTGCACATGTGAGGGGGAAGGGGGTAAACAGGAAATCTCTGTACCTGCCTCTCAATGTTTTAAAAAGACATATGTATACATATAGCTGAGTCACTTTGCTGTACAGCAGAAACTAACACAACAATGTAAAGCAATTATACTCCAATAAAAAAAGACCAAAAAAACCTATCACCTGAGAATTCTATACCTTAAAAAGAATATTTCAAAACTGAAGATAAAGTAGACATTTTAGACATACAAAAGCTGAAATAATTCATTACCAGACAACCTGCACTTAAGAAATGTTAAAGGAAGTTTTTAAGGTAGAATGAAAGTGATATCAGATAGAATCTGAATCTACACAAAGGAATGAAGAGCAATGGGCAATTATGTGGGTAAATATAGAGACTTTTCTTACTATTGAATTTTTAATTTACTATTTAAAGAAAAACAAATTAACAATGTATTCTAGGGTTTACAACATAGAAGTAAAATGTGTGAAATAATAGCACAAAGGCCAGGAAGGGGGAAATGGAAGTATATAGTTGCCAGGTTCTTATACTATACTCGATGTGGTATAATATTAGTTTAAAGCAGGTTGTGAATTATTAAAGTTATATAATGCAAAACCAAGAGCAACCACAGAAGTAACACAACAAAGAGTTATTGTCAACAAACCAATAAAGGAGATAAGATAGAATCATAAAAATATTCAATTAATACAAAGAATGAAGAAAAATAGGAAAAGGCGAACAGATGAGACAAATGGAAAGCAAACGGAGTCATTTAAATTGGTAAATTTAAACCCAATCACATAAACAATCACATTATATGTAAATGGTCTAAACAGCCTAAGAAAAATGCAGATATTGTCAGATTGAATTAAAAAAACAAAATCCAATTTATGCTGCCTAAAAGAAATCACTTTAAATAAAAAGACTTGTATAGGTTAAATGTAAAATGATGAGATATATACACATATATATAATAACACATCAAAAGAGAGCTGGAATGAACATATTAATAGTAGACAAGTATATTTTAGAGCAAATACTTTACCAGGGATAGATAAGGTCATTTTATAATGATAAAATATCAACTGATCAAGAAGACAGAAATTCTAAATATTTATGAACCTAATAAGAGAGCTCCAAAATACATGGAGCAATATCTGATAGAACTACAAGGAGAATTTAGATGAATCTATTGGGTTGGCCAAAAGGTGCCTTTGGTTTTTTAGTAAAAAATAAAACACATGGGACTTCCCTGGTGATGCAGTGGTTAAGAATCCACCTGCCAGTGCAGGGGACAAGGGTTCAAGCCCCAGTCTGGGAAGATCACACATGCCACAGATCAACTAAGCCCGTGCACCACAACTACTGAAGCCTGTGTGCCTAGAGCCCGTGCTATGCAACAAGAGAAGCCACAGCAATAAGAAGCCTGCACACTGCAACGAAGACCCAACACAGCCAAAAGTAAATAAATAAAATTTTTAAAAATAAATTTTAAAAAACACACATTTTTCATTTTCACCAAGAACTTTATTGAACAATGTCTTCACCCTTTTGTTCCACTACCGTCTGCCATTTTTTCAGGCAACTTCATAATTCCATCTTCACAAAACTTTTTATCTTTCTGAGCAAAGAACTGTTCCAAGTGCCTTTTACAGTCTTCCAGGGAAATTTTTTCCAGTAAGAGAATTTTGTTAAGACCGAAATAAATGCAAAATCCAAAGGTGCAATGTCTGGTGAATACCACGGATGAATTAGAACTTCCCAGCCAAGCTGTAACAGCTTTTGCCTGGTCATCAAAGAAACATGCAGTCTTGCCTTATCCTGATGGAAGATCATGTGTTTTCTGTTGACTAATTCTAGAAGCTTTTCGTTGAGTGCTGCTTTCAGTTGTTCTAATTGGGAGCAGTACTTGTTGGAATTAATCGTTTGGTTTTCCAGAAGGAGCTCATAGCAGAGGACTCCCTTCCAATCCCACCATATACACATCACCTTCTTTGGATGAAGACCAGCCTTTGGTGTGGTTGGTGGTGGGTCATTTCACTTGCCCCGTGATCTCTTCCATTCCAAATTATTGTACAGTATCCACTTTTCATTGCCCGTCACAATTTGTTTAAAAATTGAAACGTTTTCATTATGTTTCAGTAGAGAATCTCATGCAGAAATACGGTCAAGAAGGTCTTTTTCACTTAACTTATGTGGAACAGAAACATCAAAGTGATTAACATAACCAAGCTGGTGCAAATTATTTTCAACGCTTGATTTGGATATTTTGAGCAGTCAGCTATCTCCCACATGGTATAATGTTGACTATTCTGTTAATGTCTCAACTTGATAGCTATCAACTTCAACTGGTCTACTCCGACTGTGGAGCATCGTCCAGCAAGAAATCTCCAGCACGAAACTTTGCAAACCAATTTTGACACGTTCAATCAGTCACAGCACCTTCTCCATACACTGCACAAAACTTTTTTGGGGTTTCAGTTGCGATTTTACATTTCTTGAAATGATAAAGCATAATCTGCTAAAAATATTGTTTTTTCTCTTCAATCTTAAAATGGCTGCAAAAATTTCACCAGTTTTGATAATTTTTTTTTTAATGTACAGTGATATGACAGCTGTCACAATACAATCTAACAAAATTCTTTTGAATGGGGCTTCCCTGGTAGCGCAGTGGTTGAGAGTCCGCCTGCCAATGCAGGGGACACGGGTTCGTGCCCCGGTCTGGGAAGATCCCACATGCCACGGAGCGGCTGGGCCCGTGAGCCATGGCCGCTGAGCCTGCGCGTCCGGAGCCTGTGCTCCGCAACGGGAGAGGCCACAACAGTGAGAGGCCCGCCTACCGCAAAAAAAAAAAAAAATTCTTTTGAATGAAGTTAAAAACGACTAAGCTCTACTTGAGCCATCTTACAGAAAACAACGAATGAACCTTTCGGCCAACCCAGTACAAATATAGTTGAAGATTTCAATGCCCCCTCTCTCAATAATCGATAGAACAAGCAGACAGAAAATCAGTAGGTGGGGCGGTTAATCTTATGTGCCAACTTGACTGGGGTAAGGGATGCCCAGATAGCTGGTAAAATATTATTCCTGGATATGTCTATGAGGGTGTTTTCAGAAAAGATTAGCATTTGAACCAGTAGACTGAGTAAAGATTTCACCAATGGGAACGGGCATCATCCAATTCCTTCAGGGCCGAAAACAGAACAAAGGGTGAATTCCCTTTCTTTTTTTTTTTGCGGTACGCGGGCCTCCGGACGCGCAGGCTCAGCGGTCACAGCTCACGGGCCCAGCTGCTCTGCAGCATGTGGGATCTTCCCGGACCGGGGCACGAACCCGTGTGCCCTGCATCAGCAGGCGGACTCTCAACCACTGTGCCACCAGGGAAGCCCCTCCCTTTCTCTTCTTGAGCTGGGATAGCCATCTTCTCTTGCCCTCAGACACTGGAGCTCCTGGTTCTCAGGCCTTCAGACTCTAAGACTTAAAACAGCAGCCTCATGGTTCACAGGCTTTTGGACATGACTGAATTATACCACCAGCTTTCCTGCTTCTCCAACTCACAGATGCAGACTGTGGGGACTTTTTGCACTACATAACTGTGGGAGCCAATTCTTTTAATAAATCTCCTTTTATGTGTATCTTATCAGTTCTGTCTCTAGAGAACCCTGACTAATGTATTATTAATATAGAAGACTTGAACAAGACTATCAATCAACTTGACCCAATTGATATTTATAGAACACATGACCTAACAACAGCTGAAAACATCTTTTCAAATGCACATGGAATATTTACAGAAGTTGACCACATGCTGTCTTGTAGAACAAGTCAATAAATTTAAAAATTTCAAAATATACAAGTGTGTTCTCTAAACACAATAGAATTAAATTAGAAATCCATAAAAAAAGATAGAGAAAATCTCCAAATATTTAGAAACTAAAAAATTTGGAAACCAAGTAACACATTCCTAACCTAATCAAGTGGGAAATTAGAAAGGATTTTGAAATAAATGAAAAAGAAAAACAACACATCAAACTTTATGGCATACAAATAAAGCCGAACTTAGAAGGAAATGTACAGCATCAAATATCTATACAGGCATACCCTGTTTTATTGCGTTTTGTTTTATTGTGCCTTACAGTTTTTTTTTTTTTTTTAACAAACTGAACACTTATGGAAACATTGTGTTGAGGAAGTCTATTGGCACCACTTTTCCAATAACATTCACTCACTTTGTGTCTCTGTGTCACATTTTGGTAATTCTTGAAATATTTCAAGCTTTTTCATTATGATTATATTTGTTATGGTGATCAGTGATCTTTGATATTGGTACTGTAATTGCTTTGGGGTGCCACAAACCACACCCATATAAGACCACAAACTTAATAGATAAATGTGTGTTTTCTGACTGCTCCACCCACTGGCCAATCCTGTCTCTCTCACTCTCCTCAGGCTTCCTTATTCCCTGAGACACAACAATATTGAAATTAGGCCAATTAATTACCCAACATAGTCTCTAAGTGTTCACTGAAAGGAAGAGTCACATGTCTCTTACTTTAAATCAACAACTAGAAATGATTAGGCTTAGTGAGAGGAAGGCATGTCAAAAGTTGAGAGAGGCCAAAAGCTAGGCCTATTGTACCAAACAGTGAGCCCAGTTATGAATGCAAAGGAAAAGTTCTTGAAGTAAATGAAAAGTTCTACTCCAGTGAACACACAAATGATAAGAAAGTGAAACAGCCTTATTGTTGATATGGAGAAAGTTTTAGTGTTCTGGATACAAGATAAAACCAGCCACAACATTCCCTTAAGCCAAAGCCTAATCCAGAGTGAGGTCCTAACTCATTTCAACTCTATAAGGCTCAGAGAGGTGAGTAAGCTTCAGAAGAAAAGTTTGAAGCTAGCAGAGGTTCATGAGGAAAGTGCAAGGTGAGAAAGCAAGGGCTGATGTAGAAGCTGCAGCAAGTTATCCAGAAGATCCAGTGAAGATTATTAATGAAGGTGGCTACACTAGACAACAGATTTTCAGTGTAGATGAAACAGCCTTCTATTGGAAGAAAATGCCATCTTGGGTTTTCATACATAGAGAGAAGTCAAGGCCTGGCTTCGAATCTTCAAAGGACAATCTGACTCTTTTGTTAGGGGCTATTGTAGCGGGTGACTTTAAGTTGAAGCCAACGCTCATTCACCATTCCAAAGATCCTAGGGCCCTTACGAATTATGCCCAATCTGCTCTGCCTGTGCTCTGTAAATGGAACAACAAAGCCTGGAGGACAGCACATCTCTTTACAACACGGTCTGCTGAATATTTTAAGCCCACTATTGAGACCTACTGCTCAGTAAAAAAGGTCTCTTTCAAAATATTACTTCTCATTGATAATGCACCTGGTCACCCAAGAACTCTGATGGAGATGAATAACGAGATTAATGTTGTTTTCATGCCTGCTAATACAATATCCATTCTGCAGCCCATAGGTCTAAGAGTAATTTAGAATTTCAAGTCTTATTATTTAAGAGACCGAGTTTGTAAAGCTATGGCTACCGTAGATAGTGATTCCTCTGATGGATCTGGGAAAAGTAAACTGAAACCCTCTGGAAAGGATTTACCGCTCCAGATGCCATTAACATTTGTGATTCATGGGAAGAGGTCAAAACATCAACATTAATAAGAATGTGGAAGAAGTTGGTTCCAACCTTCATGTATGACTTTGAGGGGTTCAAGACTTCAGTGAAGGAAGTACCTGCAGATGTAGTAGAAATAGCAAGACAACTAGAATTAGAAGTGGAGCCTGGGCTTCCCTGGTGGCGCAGTGGTTGAGAGTCCGCCTGCCGATGCAAGGGACACGGGTTCGCACCCCGGTCTGGGCCGCGGAGCGGCTAGGGCCGTGAGCTATGGCCACTGAACCTGCGCATCCTGGAGCCTGTGCTCCGCAACGGGAGAGGCCACAACAGTGAGAGGCCCGCGTACCGCAAAAAAAAAAAAAAAAAAAAAAAAAAAAAAAAAAAAAAAAAAAAAAAAAAAAGAAGTGGAGCCTGAGGGAATCCCCCTGCGTTCCAGTGGTTAGGACTCTGAGCTTTCACTGCTGAGGGCCCGGGTTTGATCCCTGGTCAGGGAACTAAGATCCCACGATGTGTGAAGAAAGAGAGAGAGAAGGAAGGAAGGAAAGACGGGAGGGAGGAAAGGAGGAAGGAAGGGAAGTGGGGCCTGACAATGTCACTGAATTGCTACAATCTCGTGATAAAACTTTAACGAATGAAGAGTTGCTTCCTATGGGTGAGCAATAAAGTGGTTTCTTGAGATGGAATCTACTCCTGTTGAAGATGCTGTGAAGATTGTTGAAATGACAACAAAGGATTTGGAATATTACATAAGCTTAGTTGATAAAGCAGTGGTAGGGTTTGATTCCAATTTTGAAAGAAGTTCTACTGTGGGTAAAATGCTATCAAACAGCATTGCATGCTACAGAGAAATTGTGCATTAGAATTTTTAGATTCCACAAAGCTGGAGGCATCACACAACCTGATTCAAACTATACTACAAAGTTATAGTAGTCAAAACAGTATGGTACTAGCATTAAAAACAGACATATAGACCAACAGAACAGAATTAAGAGCTTAGAAATAAACCCCTGCATATATGATCTAATACTATTAGACAAGGGAGCAAATAATACTCAACAGGGAAAGGACACTTTCCTCAATAAATGGTGCTGCGAAAACTGGACAACCACATGCAGAAAAATGAAATTCAACACTTATCTTACACCACTTACACTTAAGTCTTTAATCCATTTTAAGTTCATTTTTTCTAAGACCTGAAATCATAAAACTTGTAAAAGAAAACATAGGAGGGACTTCCCTGGTAGTGCAGTGGTTAAGAATCTGCATGCCAATGCAGGGGACATGGGTTCAAGCCCTCGTCTGGGAAGATCCCACACGCTGCAGAGCCACTAAGCCCATGCGGCACAACTACTGAGCCTGTGCTCTAGCGCCTGGGAGCCACAACTACTGAAGCCCAAGTGCCACAACTACTGAAGCCCATGCACCTGGAGCCCATGCTCTGCAACAAAAAGCCACTGCAATGAGAAGCCTGCACACCACAATGAAGAGAGTAGCCCCCTGCTCGCTACAACTAGAGAAAGCCCCCACGCAGAAATGAAGACCCAACGCAGCCAAAAATAAATACATAAGTAAAATTAAATAAATAAATAAAATTTATTGGGAATTCCCTGGCAGTCCAGTGGTTAGGACTTGGTGCTTTAACTGCTGTGGCCCGGGTTCAATCCCTGGTCAGGGAACTAAGATCCTGCAAGCCGCATGGTGTGGCCAAAAAAAAAAGGTTTATCTAAAAAATGAAAAGCAAACAAAACAAAGAAGAAAATCTCATTTTATTCGTCTCACTTCCATTCCATTGTCAATAGTTGAGTACATTTCCCTTCCCGTTTCTATGCATATATATACCTTATATGTGTACATACATACACATGCATCTGTTTTTTAAACAGATATAGAATCATACTATAGTAATGTCCTGATACTTGCTTTTTAACCTTACACGCCTTAAAGCTCTTCCTGTATTAATACATATACCTTTACCTCAATCTTCTTAATAGCTACATAAAATTCTATAGAAGAGAAATGTGCTATATTTTATTTAAACTCTCTCCTGCTGAGGACATTTAATCATTGACTTTCGTTTTCCATCTCCTATTTCTACAATGTTTTAATTTTCCTTATAAATGTATAACACTTTTTACGAATTAAAAAAAAAAGGAAAAAATGTTAAAAAAAAATAAAACCTCTCTCAAGAGCTGGCAGTCTGGTCTTCAAGCACTGGAGATGTCACTGCCCTGCACCTCAGGGATTTTAGTCATGCCTACCCATACGCCCTTCCTCTGCAAGTGAGTCATTTTGAACAATTACTTAACATCCCTCAAATCAGACCCTCCAGTTCTAAGGGCCTTGAGCTACATGTGAATTTTAAGAGCACTCAACCTGTTGTAACCAATCTTGTCACTTATAAAGCAAGTTTAATAACACATCACAGAGTTATTATGTGAAAAGAGGGCTGAGGTGAAAGTTGGCCTCTAGGATAGGGGCTGCCATACAGTTGGCCATTTCCCAAGAAAATCAAAAACTACAGAAGGAAAGTGTAAGGAGCTCTTTTCTCCTTTTTTTTTTTTTTTTTTTTTTTTTTTTTTTGCGGTACGCGGGCCTCTCCCTGCTGCCGGCCTCTCCCGTTGCGGAGCTCCGGACGCGCAGGCTCAGTGGCCATGGCTCACAGGCCCAGCAGCTCTGCGGCATGTGGGATCTTCCCGGACCGGGGCATGAACCCGTGTCCCCTGCATCGGCAGGCGGACTCTCAACCACTGCGCCACCAGGGAAGCCACTCCTTTGTCTTTCTTAATGGCTCTTAGATTTGACGTACATAATCAGAGTCACCTAGGGCGCCTGTTAAAATTGTACACTCTAGGCCTCACCTACGATGGTTTTTATTTAGTTGATGTGACTGGGGCCAGGAATCTGTGTGTTAAGCGGTCGATGCTCCAGGTAATACTGATGCTGCTGTCTCACCCCACTGCAGAAACACAGTTTGGTCCCACTGGAGCTAAGTCAGAACAGGAGCTACTCTGCTGCTATGGTGATGCCCAAACTTAATGAAGTGAGAATGAAGAAGAGAGTGGCCCAGCTCTTGTTTTGGTCCCATCCTGTGACTTCATCAGGAAGGGGCTGAAAATACACAGAAAAGTAGCACTAAAGGGCAGTTAATCTTGAGCAAATACTGAGAATGTAACCTAGGAACGTGTTAAGTCCTTTATATCTTGGCTTAATTCTAGAAAGTCCTTAGAGGTGATTTACCGAAAGGCTGGGGGCCTGAAACCAAGGCTGCTGGGCCCTGATCATAATTGTTGAGGCTCTAGGGCAAGCAGCATAAATCCACTTGGCCTATATTTGGTAGCTTATGCTACATTCATTTATTCATTCAGTTAGCTAACTGTGTCTACTTTAGACTGAAGCTTCAAAAGGGCTTTTTCTACCAGAGTAGACATAATTTAAATAGGATATGGGGGTGGTGGTGTGATGAATTGGGAGACTGGGACATGTATACACTGATGTGTATAAAATGGATGACTAATAAGAACCTGCTGTATAAAAAAATAAAATTAAAAAATTAAAAAAAATATGCATAACACACACACACGCATGCACTCAATCAATTAATCCTCTTTCCTATAAAAAAATAAATATTGGCTACAATAAAAAAAGAAAGAAATAGTATAGTCAGCTTTTATAAAGGCTCAACACTATATATACTGGCATCAAGAAAGACTGGTACATCCTTATGTCACTGGTTTATTTAAGAAACATTTATTGAATACCTCTTTGTCTCTGGCATATATTTTTATTAGGCTACTTTGAGTCTTCAAATGTCGCTTCCCCTGTCAAGCTTTTCTGAAAGCTCTCAGGTGGAATGAATCTTTAAAAATTATTTATAAATACATTTATTTACTTATTTATAGTTATACCTTGACTTGTGCCCCCCCCCCGGGAAATTCAGATTGATGTTACATGTTATACAATCAAAGAATTTTGTGGCTGGAAGGAGTTTTATTATAACACTAGTCTCAATGTAATAAAATTCACTATTTACGTATCTGTTCCCCAGGCAGATCACAAACTTCAGGAAAGGAGACTGTATCTCACTCATCACTGAATCCCAACAAGGTGTTCAGCAAACGAATACACGTACGCATATACAAACACCTCTGTATGAATGCTGTCCTTCAAAGTACTACCTTGGGAAACAGTACATTTTTCCAATAGTAATGACACTGCATAGAATCCCTCCCTAGAATTTGAAATGATCTTCAGAGCCAGTGTCAAAAGCACATAAGACAACAAGAAATATTTTAATTTTCCCTTTGATTATTCCCCAAAACATCTTTTTTCCATTGATTATTATGAAATTATTTGAGGTCCTTTCCAGAAGTCAAATTCCTCCATAAAGGATTAGGAATCTCCCCAGTTGAGGGTGTAAATCTTGTTGTAGATGACCTCTAAACATTTTAATCCTGGCCTGCCTCAGTGACTCTACCACTGTCTCACCCTACCTGTGCCCAGAGCTACTTTGACTTAGAGACTTAGGTTCAAACCCCAGCTCTGCTGCCTGTTATCTGTTCATACATGGGCAAGTTATTTGAGCTGAGTTTCAGTGGGATGTGTAGTTAATTTTGTATCAATTTGATGGAGCCAGGTGATACCTAGAATAATGTTTAACCAAGTATCTGGGTGTAGTCTGTGAGGGTGTTTCTTGGTGAGATTTACCTTTGAATTGGGAGACTAAGTAAAGCAGATTGCCCTCCCTAATGTGGAGTAAGGGAGAATTCACTCTCTCTGCCTGTTTTCTAGCTGAAATATGGGTCACCTCCTGCACTTGGACTGAAATGACACCACTGGCTTTACTGGGTCTCCAGCTTACAGATGGCAGGTCATGGGACTTCTCAGTCTCCATAATTGTATGAACCAATTCCCTTATAATAAATCTTTCTTTCTTTCTCTCTCTCTCTCTCTATATATATACATAATTTCCTATTGGTTCTGTTTCTCTGGAGAACTCTAATACACTCATTCTCCTTATATGTGAAACAGGGAAAATAAGAGCCATATATGTTAGCACGGTGCTAAGTACTGTATATATATCTCACTTAATCCTTTAACCTCAAAAAAGATAGGTACTACTGGGACTTCCCTGGCAGTCCAGTGGTTAAGACTCCACGCTTCCAATGCAGGGGGTGTGGGTTTGATCCCTGGTTGGGGAACTAAGATCCCACACGCCATGTGATGTGGCAAAAAAAAAAAAAAAAAAAAGATATAGGTACTATTGATAGGATTATCCCCTGCATACTCAAAGTCCTTGCTCCCTTGTGGCACTGACATTCCTTGGGGTAATATCCCCCTACCACCAAGGAACCAATTCTTTTTGCATCTCAGTCAAATTCCAAGGGGAGAGAATCTGATGGGTTCAAGTTAATGACTGGTCCCTGTTGGGCAAAATTCTCAGAAAAGCCTGTTCTATCATCTGACCTACAGATGGGCTTGTTTGATCAGATTCCCACACCTGGGCCATTCAGCTTTGTTCAGGGGAAATTAGTGGGGGGGGAGCTGTTGGTCTTATGCTAACACAATGACAATTTATATTTAAGAACCACCTTTGGAGTGGTAGAGGCCAGGACTCCCTGGGATCACTAGGAGGCTTTGGACCTGGCAAGCTTGCTAAGGTTGGACCTGTATTTAGTTTCTTTCTAAGGACTGAGGCAGAAAGGGTACAATATCCCAGGGTGTGCTCTTTAGGAAACAGTGATCTCCTATCACTTGTTTATTGCCGAATTCCAAGCCTTAGAACTGTGCCTGGAACCTGGCAAGCATTCAAATAATATATATTAAATAGATAACTAAATCCAACAATTCAAGGCCTTCCTGAGAGAGGCAGCTCCAAAGATCAATAGCCGTGAACTAGTCTTTCTGTGGCTGTATGATCTAGAGAGAAACCCATGCCCCTAAATACACGTCCAGGAAATGCTTTTGCTGTTAAGAGATTTTCAGTTCTCTTTAGGCATGGAATAACAAAATCCTGGAGGAAAGTACTGATGAGGGGACCTCTAGAGGAGGCGGGAGCGCCCTCTAGGGGCCAAATAAAATATCCTCAAAAATGCAGCACTGACACTGTAGGCAAATTTCTTTAAGAAAAAATGTTAATGCTTTAAAATATAGTAACATCACCAGAACAACAAACACAATGACAGCTTTAACAATTCTCCTTTAACTACACAGTCACCTAGCAAATAAAGTGTCTTTTATATTCCAGGTTCTGTGTAAAGTATAGGATATTTGGATGAAGTTGAAGATGAGGAAATGTGTAGCAAAAAAATACCTTTGTACACTATTGGTGGGAATGTAAACAGGTAAAGCATTATGGAAAACAGTATGGATGGTCATGAAAAATTAAAAATAGAATTACCCTATAATACAGCAATGCTCCTTCTGAGTATATATCCAAAGGAAATGAAATCAGTACCTCAGAGAGATACCTGCACTCCCATGTTCACTGCAGCATTACTCACAGTAGCCAAGACACAGAAACAAGCTATATGTTCATTGACAGATGAATGGAAAAGGAAAATGTGGTGTACATATACAAAGAAATATCATTTATCATTCAGTCTCCAAAAACAGGGAAATTCCGTTATTTGTGACAATAGAAATGAACCTGGAGGACATTATGCTAAGTGAAATAAGTCTCACACCTAAAGACAAGTCTCACACTTAAAGCCAAGTACTATACAGTACCACTTATATGTGGAATCTATAATAGTCAAATTCATAGAAGCAGAGAGTAGAATGGTGGTTGCCAGGGGCTGGGGCAGAGGGGAAAATGGGGACCTATTAGTCAAAAGGTACAAAGTTTAAATATGTACTGGAGATTTAATGTACAGCATGGTGATATAGTTAATAATACTGTATCGTATACTTGAAATTTGCAAAAAGTAGATCTTAAATTTTTTTTGTGTAACAATTAACTATGCAAGGTGATGGATATGTTAATAAGCTTGATTGTGGTTATTATCTCAAGTGCACGTGACATAAAAACATCACATTGTAGATAGGGTGACAGCATCATGGCAGCATAAGGCACTCCTCTCTTTGTCCCCCTTTTTTCAACAAAGAATTAGACATCCATCCATGAACCACAGTACCTTAGTGGGAGCTGTGGGATCCAGCAACACGTGCCAAGGGACACAGGAGGAGTCTCACTCACCTGTGTATCCAGTAATAAGCAGACAGACCTCAGTACAGGACGGAACAAGCAGAGCAGCAAACGCCGCAACCCCTGTCACGCGGTCAGGAAAAAGCCTGGAGAATAAACTGGGCAGATACCCATAGTCAAGAGCGAAATTTTAGAAGTCCAGCCTATCTGAGAAAAGATTCAAGTACCTCATTAAAGGAAAGAGAGTCTGAATGCAGCCAAGACAATAAGAACTTTACCAACACCAGTCTCCCCCCACCATGGCAACACTGCACGGGGCTGACCTATCAGGCGGCGGTGAATTCTCCTGCAGGAAAAAAGGAGAGTGGTGAGTGACCAGGGACGCAGGACACAGCTGAAGAAACTTGTTTCTCTCCAGCAGCATCAAGAGGACCAAGGTAGAACCTCCATGAATGGGAGGAGAGAGGAGATCAGGAAACGGACAGGTAAGACTGTCAAAGGGTATTAAAAGAAACATAGTCAGCAGGAAGTCCATCCACAAGCCTCTGGGAGTCCCACAGCCAGGGATCTCCCTACCAAGTCCACAGGCACCCCCAATACCTTGAGGGCTAAACCCATAGCTCCCCCCAGTCTGCAACTGGCTCCTTGTACACTCCCAAGTGTGGCGACAAGAGAAAGCTGCCGTAGACGGTGAATGTGCTTAGAAAACGGGCGAAGGTTTGTGGGCAAGGAAGAAATTAGAGCTCGAGCTATAGTACCACTTTTAGAAAACAAAAGAGAGGTTTCAAGTAGCCAGCCTGGTGAGTTGTAAGAACGAGGGAAGACTTAAAAGCTTAAGAATTCCGCCACAAGAGGGAACAAGATGAGTGGAACAGGTGTATCTACACAAAGGCAGAGAAAACCCCAGAAAATATCAGCACCAGTGAACTGAATACCTATATGAAGGCAACTAGCAAAGATTTAAAGAGGCATCTGCTTCTTTAAATGCAAAAGCAGCAAAGCAAAACTACAAGGAACATAAAGGATCAAAGAAACAGATTATCACCAAAAGATGCTAATAATCCTCTAATAACAGAGCTCAAAACACAAAATTTGCAATGTGGTTGATGAAGAATTCAAAATAACTGTTATGAAGAAACTCAATGAGCTACCAAAAAAATTTTTAAAACCCTCAGATAGACAGATCAATGAAATCACACACACACAAAAGCACAGGTTCAAAATGAGATATTTACCAGAGATAGAAATCATCAAAACGAGCCAGGCAGAAATTTTAGAGCTGAAGAATTCAGTAAATGAAATGAAAAATGCAGTACAGCACATCTGCAGTAGAGTAGAGCACCTGCAGACAGCATAAGTGAGGTAGAGGGTAGGAATTTTGAAATAACCCAGTTAGAGGGAACAAAGAAAAAGAGTGAAAAATTAAGAGAAGAAAGCATTCACGATCTATGGGACACCATTAAAGAACAAACATTAGAATAATCAGGGTCTAGAAGGAGAAGAGACGAGGAAGGGGACAGATTTAGAGAAATGGCAGCTAAGAACTTCCCAAACCTGGGGAGAGAATTAGACATCCAAGAGAGTGGAATGATATATCCTTAGTGTTGCAAGAAAAAAACTGCCGGCCAAGAATATTCTATTTGGCAAAGCTATCCTTCAGATGTGAAAGAGAAATACAGACTTTCCTAGGCAAACAAAAGCTGAGGGAGTTAATAACCACCAGACCTGTAAGAAATGCTGAAGGATGCTCTTCAAGCTGAAATGAAATGACATAAAAATATACAAAAGTATACAATACACTGGTAAAGGTAAATATAAAGTCAAACTTAGAAAACTCTAATTCTGTAATTGCATGGTGTGTTAACCACTTAACTATAGTATAAAGAGCAAAGGAAAAGAATACTAAAAATAATTATAGCTAGTATAATTACAACTAACACCAATGTTAAAAGAGGTGTAATTATAACTAATACCAATAATGACATCAAAAAAATAAAATGGGGGAGTAAAAATCTGAAGCTTTTGTAAGCAAAGTTAAGTTGCTATCAGCTTAAAAATCGACTGTTTTATCTACGAGATGTCCTAGAGTAGATGCACAAAAGATAAAGAAACAGAACACACCACCATGGAAAATCACCAATTTAAAAAGATATGCAGAAGGGGGAGGGGGTGGAAATACAAAAGAACCAAAAAACAATGAACCAGAGTCATTAGCAAGTCCTTACATGTCAATAATAACTCCAAACATAAATAGGTCGAATTTACCAATCAAAAGGCACAGAATGACTGGATGAATTAAAGAAAAAAAAGACTCAACTATATGCTTCATACAAGAAACTCACTTCAGCTCACAAAAGCTCAGGTAAAGAGATTCCATGCAAGTGGAAACCAAAAGAAAGCAGGGGTAGCTATAATTATATCAGACCAAATAGACTATAAGCCAAAAATGGTAAAAAAAGACAGAAGGTCAATACATAATGATAAAGGGATCAATTCATCAAGAAGATATAACAATTACAAACATGTGCAAACCCAACATTGGAGCACCAAAATATATTAAGCAAATACTAAGAGATCTGAAGGGAAAAAATAGACAATAATAGCAGGGAACTTCAATACCCCACCCTCAGCAATGGACAAGATCATCCTGACAGAAAATCAACAAGGAAATGTTGAATTTGAACCATACATTAGACCAAATGGACCTAAGAGATATTTATAGAACATTCCATCCCACAGAAGCAGAATACACATTTTTCTCTAGTGCACATGGAACAAGTCCCAGGATATGATGTAATAGACCACAAAACAAGGTCTCAGCAAATTTAAGAAGACTGAAATTATACCAAGTATCTTTTCTGACCACAATAGTACAAAACTAGAAATAAGTAACAAGAGGAAATCTGAAAAATCTACAAAAATGTAGAAATTAAATAACACACTATTGAACAACCAATGGGTCAAAAAAGAAATCAAAGGGAAATCAAAAACTACCTCAAAGCAAATGAAAATGGAAACACAATATACCAAAACCTATGGGATGCTGCAAAAGCAGTTCTGAAAGTTTATAGCAATAAATGCATGTATTAAGAAAATAGAAATCTCAAACAACCTAGCTTTATATCAAAAGGAACTAGAAAAAGAAAAAAAAAAACTAAGTCCAAAGTAAGCAGAAGGAAGAAAATAACTAAAATAACTAATATCTGAGCAGAAATAAATGAAATAGAGACCAGAAAGACAATTTTAAAAAATCAACAAAACCAAGAGCTGTTTTTTCAAAAAAGAAAAATGGACAAACCTTTACCTACTCTTCCTAAGGAAAAGACTCAAATAAAACCAGAAATGAAATAGGAGACACTACAACTGATACTACACAAATACAAAGGATCATAAGAGACTACTGTGAATAATTAAATGCCAACAAATCAGATAACCTAGTGAAATGGATAAATTTCTAGAAACATACAACTTACGAAGCCTAAATCATGAAGAAACAGAAAATCTGAAGAGACAATAACCAGTAAGGAGATTAAATCTGTAATCAAAACCTCCCAATACAGAAAACCCCAGGACCAGATGGTTTCACTGGTGCATTCTATTAAACATTTAAAGAAGAATTAATGGCAATCATTCACAAACTCTTTCAAAAAACAGAAGAGAAGGGAACACTGAAAACTCATTTTAGGAGGCCAGCACTTGAGATAAGGACAGCACAAGAAAACTATAGTCTAAAATCTCTGATGAATATAGTGTCAATGAAAAATTAATCAGCCAACTGATGAAAGAAATAAAAAATGTTATTCAAGCCAAATTGAGGATTATAACCCGGGAACAGCCTCTCAGAAAGCTCCGAGAACTCTTCTGTCCATTAGAAGTCAAAGCACAGTTATATAAGTTTTTTGAGACAGAGGGCTGTACATTAAATAATGTATTATTGACAGTTTACACAAGTACAAAGTGGTGGGTCATGGGACCCCTTACAAGATTAAAAAGGAATGTTATCTTTTAAGGAGTTGTCTTGTTGATGCTAGGAAAACGTTCTCCTTTATGGTTGAGAAGGTATTTCTGCCAATGGGGAGGTTTGGTTGATGCGTGATGCAGAAACACAATGCACAGTAGGGGGAGACAGAAGGCCAAAGGGCAGAGAAAACTTTTTATGTTTAAACTTTTCTTGTCTTGCCATAAAATATAAGTTTCATTTCACAATAGGTACAAAAATTCTCAACAAAATATTAGCAAACTGAACAACACATTGAAAAGATTATACATCATGACCAAGTGAGATTTATCCATGGGATGTAAACGATTCAACATACGCAAATCAATAAATGTGATGCACCACAATAGAATGAAAGATGAAAATTACATGAGCATCTCAATATGCATAAAAAGCATGACAAAATACAATATCCTTTTATGATAAAAACACTCAACAAATTGGGCATATAAGGCACATACCTCAACATAATAAAGGTCATATATGACAAGCTCACAGCCAGCATCATACTTAACAGTGAAAGGTTGAAAACCTTTCCTCCAAGATCAGGAAGACAACAAGAGTGCCCACTCTAACCACTCTTAATCAACACAGTACTTGAAGTCATAGGTAGAGCAATTAAGCAAGATAAAGAAATAAAAGGCACCCAAATCAGAAAGGAAGAAGTAATATTGTGCTCACGAATCAGAGGAATGAATACTGTTCAAATGTATATACTACCCAAAGCCATCTACAGATTCAGTGCAATCTGTGTCAAAATTCCCATAGCATTTTCCACAGAAATAGAAAAAGCAATCCTAAAATTTGTATGGAAACACAGAAGAGCCCAAATAGGCAACTCAATCATGAAAAAGAATAACAAAGCTAAAGGTATCACACTTCCTTATTTCAAACCAGATTACAAAAATGTATCAAAATAGTATGGTATTGGCTAACAGACACATAGACCAATGTAACAGAGTCAAAAACACATAAATAAACCCCTGAATTTACAGTCAACTAATATTTGACAAGGAAGCTAAGAATGGGGAAAGGATAGTCTCTTCAATAACTGTGTTGGGAAAACTGGATCAGCACATGCAGGAGAATGAAATCCAACCCCTGTTTTATACCACTCACAAAATTAACCCAAAATGGATTAAAGGCACAAAGACTTGATACTGTAAAACACCTACAAGAAAAATAGGAAAGAAGTTCTTTGACATTGGTCTTGGCAGTGATTTTTTTAGATACAACACTGAAAGCATAAGCAACAAAAGCATAAATCAGTAAGTGGTATATATCAAAATAAATAGCTTCTGCACAGTAAAAGAAAACCAAAAAATGAAAAGGCAATGTACAAAATGAGGGAAAATATTTGCTAACCATATTGGAGCAGGTGTTAATATCCAAAATACATAAAGAATTCACACACTTAGCAAAAATAATATGATTTAAAAATTGGCAAAGGAAATAGACATTTTTCCAAAGACAATATCCAAATGGCCATGAGGCACATGAAAAGGTGCTCAACATCACTAACTATCAAAGAAATGCAGATCTAAACCACAATGAGATATCACCTCACACCTGTTAGAATAGCTATCATCACGAAGACAAAAGATAACAAGTGTTGAGCAAGGGTGTAGAGAAAAGGGAACCCTTGTGTACTGTTGATGGAAACGCAAATTGGTTCAGCCATAGTGGAACACATTATGGATGTTCCTCAAAATTAAATATAGAACTACCATAGGATCCAGCAATTCCACTTATGGGTACATATTCAAAGAAAATGAGAACAGGATATCAAAAGAGATAGCTGCACTCCCATGTTTAGTGCATTACTCACAATAGCCAAGATATGCAAACAACCTAAGCATCTGTCAATCTCAGGTGACAGATGAATAGGTAAGGGAGATGAGAAACATATATTACATACACACACACACACACACACACACACACACACACAGTTGACCCTTGAACAATGAAAGGGTTTAGGAGCACTAACATACCACCCCCAGGTCAAAAATCCATGTATAACTTTACAGTCATCCCTCCGCAGCCATAATTCTGCATCTACAAATTCAACCAACTACAAACTGTGTAGAACTGTAGTATATATTTATTGGAGAAAACCTTGTGTAAGTGGACCCATGTAGTTCAAATCCATCTTGTTCAAGGGTGAACTATATGTGGAATATTGTTCAGCCACGAGAAAGAAGGAAATCCTACCATTTGTGACAACGTGGATGGACCTGAAAGCATTATGCTAAGGGAGATAAGTCAGACAGAGAAAGACAAATACTATATGATATCACTTATCTATGGAATCCAGAAAAGCCAAACTCATAGAAGCAGAGAGTAGAATGGTGTTACCAGGGATTAGGGATATGGGAACTGGGGAGATGTTGGTCAATGGGTACAAACTTCCAGTTAGAAGATGAATAAGTCTCGGAGATCTAATGCACAGCATTTGTGATTATAGTTAACAATAATGTATTATGTACCTAAAATTCCCCATATTATATAATCATTTCTAATGATAAAACCACATCAGAGTTCCTTGTTTGGGGTTTTTTATAAAAAAAATTAATACCTACATGTTTAAAATTCTTTGCAATGGACTTTCTTAAAAGGACTGGAAAGAAAGTGAATTTTCAAGAATTTTTTCTAGAATGTAATCCTAAAGAAAAGCATATCATTGTAATCCCCCAAATTACACACACATTCTACAATTTTACCGAGGGATCAAAGCCAGATGAAGGAAACGAGAACGAGTAGCAGTGAGTGAAGTTAAGATGCAAAGTTTTTAATTTTGATGGTGAGTATGGTCTTCACATGATGATAATACAAGACCCAGCTGATCATACTGAGGATTGATAGTAAGTTATACCATATTTTTATACAAACTCTGATGAGAATTAAAAAATTAAATAATCCTAGTAAAGATTCAATTAAACTCTAACGTGCAGCTATCAGTAGTGGCCATTTGTACCTTACGTGTCAGCATTCACTCATCCTTTTTTTTTTTTTAAATAAATAAATAAAAACATCACTTACCCTTCTTCTGATAGCAGTGTTGCAGTTTTCCTAGGGGAAACAACGCTTAGATATTCTCTGTCCATGTGATTCAGATGGAGTTCACTCCCAGAGCCAGAGCTGGGCATGTAACCAAAAGGTAGCTATCAACTTGTACTCTCGGGCTCCACTATTGGTTCAGGAATGTGCACATTCTTGGATCTTTTGCTGGAGCAGGTGAGAGAGGGGTGATTTCTTTTCTGCTCCAGCTGCAGGTTCTGGGAAGCCACCAGGCAGAGAACACTTTCCTGAGAGTAAAACCAAAACAAAGAAAAGAAGAAGTGAAAGATGGAGTAGGAGAGTGGTCTGAACGAAGTCAAGTACCTGGATCCAGCTGAGACAAGCTAAATGTATCCCTGGATTTTCAGTTGTGTGACCCAATAAACTCTTTTTTTTTTTTTTTTTGGCCATGCCGCGTGGCTTGTGGGATCTTAGTTACCCAACCAGGGATCGAACGTGGGCCCTCGGCAGTGAAAGCACAGAGTCCTAACCACTGGACCATCAAGAAATTCCCAAACTCTGCCTTTTAAAAGCCAGTTTTCTAGGGGACACTCTTGCACTGCTGGTGGGAATGTGAATTGGTTCAGCCACTATGGAGAACAGTATGGAGGTTCCTTAAAAAACTACAAATAGAATTACCATATGACCCAGCAATCCCACTACTGGGCATATACCCTGAGAAAACAAAAATTCAAAAAGAGTCATATACCAAAATGTTCATTGCAGCTCTATTTACAATAGCCCGGAGATGGAAACAACCTAAGCGCCCATCATCGGATGAATGGATAAAGAAGATGTGGCACATATACACAATGGAATATTACTCAGCCTTAAAAAGAAATGAAATTGAGCTATTTGTAATGAGATGGATAGACCTAGAGTCTGTCATACAGAGTGAAGTAAGTCAGAAAGAAAAAGACAAATACCGTATGCTAACACATATATATGGAATTTAAGGAAAAAAAAATGTCATGAAGAACCTAGGGGTAAGACAGGAATAAAGACGCAGACCTACTGGAGAACGGACTTGAGGATATGGGGAGGGGGAAGGGTGAGTTTTGACAGGGCGAGAGAGAGTCATGGACATATACACACTAACAAATGTAGTAAGGTAGATAGCTGGGGGGAAGCAGCCGCAAGGCACAGGGATATTAGCTCTGTGCTTTGTGACAGCCTGGAGGGGTGGGATGGGGAGAGTGGGAGGGAGGGAGACGCAAGAGGGAAGACATATGGGAACATATGTATATGTATAGCTGATTCACTTTGTTATAAAGCAGAAACTAACACACCATTGTAAAGCAATTATACCCCAATAAAGATGTTTAAAAAAAAAAAAAGCCAGTTTTCTGTTACTTGCAACCATAAGTATCCAGCTTAGTGTAACTTACATTTTTCACCAGCTCGAAGTCTGTGGATTGCTCCTCTTCTAGGACCAATCATCCTAAACCTAGTTTATTCTTTTTCAACCTAAACACAAACTATGACTAAAATAATGGTATGTTCCTAATGCACATGGCTTCATTCCCCGCCATCATGGGAATAGAATTTATACAGTTACAGGATTTCATTAGACTGAGGTTCACCCAGGTTGTCCCAACTTAGTAATTGACGATATAATTCTTTTAATTGTTCAGGTTAAAAACCTCGAAGTTGTCCTTGCCTCCCCTCTTTCCCTCACCTTACGTCAAGCACTTCAGCAAATTCTGTTAGCTCTTCTTCCAAATATGTTCAGAACCTCACCACCTCTAACTTACTGCAACCCATGATTGGCTCTCGCTTGTATTGTTCCAATATCTTCTCAAACGCTCCCCCATCTTTCATTTTGTATTGTTAGGGTTGTTTTCCACACAAGTCTCCAGAGATATCCTTCTGATGTGCAGTTAAATCACTTTATTAGTCTATCCTAAAACTCATAAGCATTTCCTATCCCCCTTCGTTCATCCACATGGCTTCATTTTTAATAAGATGAGTACATTTTAAAGTCCTAAATTCATGATTAGCTGAATAAACTTCACTTCCACTAACTAGACGTTTTATGGGCAAATCAAATGGCAGACTACTCTGAAGTGAAATTCAATTTGACCTCTGAATAGATGGTAGATAGAACATGAAAAAATGCATAAACTTGCAACTGACGCTTATTATGCATGCTAAAAAAAAGGGAGAAATTTTGCAATATGAACAAGAATACCCAACGATAATTGGATTTGGATGCAGCACAGGGTCATAAAATGATACCACAAAGACATCAGATTGCTTCTTTGATGATGTGAAAGAGCTCTGGTCGTTTTGGAGAGCTTTGGTGCTGGAAATACTGGAACTAGTAATTGAAACAGTTTCCAGATAGCCACAGAAGATGGTTATCAGTAAAGCACTGGTATGTCTGCCTTTCTTTCTTCTTTGACAAACAAACATTTATTGTGTGTCTACTACACACAATAGGGACAAGTGCTTAGGCAGTAGAGATTTGGCAGTGAACAGAGAAAATCTCCTGACTTTAAAGAGTCCACAGATCCTAAATTCAAAAAAAAAGTAAGTATTCTAGTGAGATAACTGCATAATTTAATGGAAACATAGCCAATGGATGCTGTGGGATATTGAAAGGAATGATCAACTCTGCTTAAGGGGATGGATGCTCATAGAAGTCTTTATAAGGGTTGGCCTTGAAGGATTTTAGAAAAGACCTTTAGGAAAATTCACTGTAATGGGCCTGGGACCCTCCTCCACTCCGCCTTTATCACCACTACCACCCCCTCAATACAATATCAAAATTTTTCCTTCTACTGGAAAGTAGATGTGATTTTCAGACCACAACTACTGTGTGGTCTGTTGGAATTCCCTACCATCACTTCAGGTACCTTCAAAACAATGTAATTTAGTGGTTAAGATCATGGCTCTAGTTTCAGATCCTGGTTTCACCATCTGCTAGCTAAAAGGGCTTGGGGAAGATACTGAAGCAGTGTCTAACTCTAAAGGTTGATGCACACTTTTCAAAAGGATAAGATGTATATCTGGAGAGAGAAGAATTTGTAATTCCCACCAATCCTCTGCTTGAAGCCCTTTGATTAAAAAATCTTGCTGGCTTATTCATTTGAAATATATATTTCCGTAAGTCAGAGTGCCTGTCATCTTGCATCCAAATAGGTTGATGAAAGTTGAGACTGGGAATCTCCATGGACCTATCATTTATGTACCAGGAAAGGCACTAAAAGTAGTTCAAAACCCCAGCCATCATCATCACCAGGAATGCCTTAGAGAACATGTAATGATGTAGTGATTGTTCCATAGACTCTAGGTACAAATCCTGGCTCACCACTTGCAGTTGAGAGACCTTAAGCAAGTCACCCAACCTCTCTGCTAAGTTTTCTCATCTGTAAAATGAGGACCTTCTCCACGGACTTGTAAGGAATAAATGAGATAACAGACATAAAGGGCTTACACCATTGCAAAGCAACATTGTAAACTATCAGAATAATAGCTCTTATTGTTGATTATCTGATGGAACAACCACGAGGTTGGCTAAACAGAGGTTTAACTGTAGAATGGAACATACCCTGCCCTGTACCCACTCCCATCGCAAAGAACTCTACATCACCTGGGACAGGACGGGACAAACGATTTTAAAGTCTCACCTTCTGGCAAAGAGATGAAAGCAGTATATTGCTTGGCTTTTGATAGGGAGTAAAGGGAAAGTGAATCCCTTTACTTGCAATTGCAATCAAAAGAATCAAAGTATTGACATGATCTAGTGCAGAAAGATGTGACAGCTCTGTTTTTGGCAGATCCCCAAATGGGATATTGCTTTTAGGACGCCTGTCCACTTTTCTCTAATACCAACCTATTCCATACAGATCTACACAGGGTGAAATTCAAGCACTTTTTCACAGGACCACTGGATTTCAAGCTCCATTGAGATTGGTGAGTTTGGTCCCTACAGTATCCAGATAGCCTGTAAGAGCAAGTGACGAGTGGTAGGCTCTCAATCAGCATTTGTTTAATGAGTGAATATGAACTTTTCCCTCCTACACAGCTGATTAGACCAAGAGTGAATTATTTCAGACCCTGGGGCCAATCAGATTCCCACTTGCAAAAATCGCATTCAGGTTCTGGAGAATATGGATTTACGAGCAGTCAGCTCTGGCTTTATGATGTGATATAAATTCTTTGAGGCTAAGGGCACCATTGAATGAAGGAGGAGATGGGCAAAGCAGGAAAGAGGCAACTGGCCATCTTGGAAGGGAAGAAAGCAAAGCAAATGCACAGAGAAGATCCAGAGACAAGAGACCTTACAACCCTAGAGGGAAAGAGATGGAGCTGGAGTGAGTAGCTACCTTGGATTTGTATCGCTGATTCTGATTCCTAATTTCTGGTCTTCATGAAACTCAGCTTCACACCCTTCTCTAGGTTTCGGGACATATTCCTGTGTCCTTCCATTGAATCCACCCTTGTTTTCATCATTTTGAACTGGTTTCAGTTTGTACAATCAATCCCTAAAACAACAGTAATTTACCGAGGTGTGCAAAGAAAGATGAAAATGTTCTGACACTGTCTCAAAGCCAGGAACATTCAATAACTTTCAAGTGAAATATTATAATGGCTTGGGTTTCTACACCTCATTTACACAATGAGGTAAATGTTTGTATAGATTCATCCCTTAAGAGTCATCTCTGCCTTTCTGAAGACTTCAGAAGCCTTTTATAGATTTTCAGTTTTTTCTCCCCAGTGTCTAAACTACCTGTGCACTAAAGGTGAATTTGCAAAAAAAAAAAATGTTTCTGACAAAAGTGAAATGCAACATTTAGAACTTCCAATTAATTTAAGTAATTTAAAAGTTTTTCTTCGGGGGGCTGAGTAAGTATTTTCTGAATACATAATGGGATTTGCTTATGAGACCAGTTACTGTCAGGGTTATTTTGCTATCATCTGTATACATTTACATGAATGCAGTTTTCCTCTCTTTTCAGTTGTGGGACAGTAAGATGACTGACTATATGGGTATGACTTGGAATACTTTGGAAATATTGATCTTCTCCCCAAAACCTGCTCCATCTGCAGCCTTCCCCATTTAACCTGATGGCAACTGTACCCCTCCAGTCACTCAGGTCAAAACCCTAGAGTTATTTTCAACCCTACTCTTTTTCTTCCACTTTGTTATGGGTTGAATCATGTTCCCCCAAAAGATCTGTTGAAGTCCTAACCCCATCCCCATACCTCAGAATGTGACACTATTTGGAAACAGGGTCATAACAGATGTAGTGAGTTAAACTGAGATGAGTTCATACTGCAGTAGTGTGGGCCCTTAATCTAATATGACTGATGTCCTTATAAGAGGAAAAGAGACACAGGCACATGAAGGGAGAGCACTGTGTGACGATGGAGGGCTGCAGCTGCAAGCCAAGGGTCACCAAGGATTGCTTGCTGGCAAACCACCAGAAGCTAAGAATGGACAAGGAAGAATTACCCGCTACAGGTTTCAGAGGAAGCATGGCCCTACCAACACCTTGATTTCAGACTTCTAACCTCCAGAACTCTGAGATAACACATTTCTGTTATTTTAAACTACCCAGTTTGTAGTACATTTTTGTGGCCACTCTAGCAGACTGATGCAACCCTACATCCAACTGGTGAGCAAATCTTCTTGGCTCTACCTTCAGCATACATCCAGAATGAGACACTCCTCACTACATCCAAACTGGTCTCCCAGCTGGAGTCTATTCACAACATGGAAGCCAGGGTGATATTACATTAACACCTAGATCAAAGGATGTCACTTTCTGCTCTGCCTGCAGGGGCTCTCCAGTTCCTGAGTAAAACCCAGAACCCTCCCAATATTCTATGAGGTCTGTCTTCCCTTGTTTTGCCAACACTGTCCTGTGACCTCTCCTTCTACCTAGAGTCAGTCAATCTCTCTCCTCCCCCTTCCCTCCCCCATCTTTCCCACCTCCCTTTCTTCCTCCTCCCTCCCCCTCCCTCCCTCTCCTTGGCTCTCCCACCCTCTCCCTCTCCCATTTAGCCACACTGACCTCCCTGCAGTTCCTTGAACTAGCCGTGCAGCCTCACACCTCAGAGCCTTTGCACCAGCTGCCCCCTCTGTCTAGAACACTCCTGCCCTAGATATCCAGGAGTCTTGCTTCCTTTCACCTCCTTCAAATCTCTGCTCAAATGTCATCTTCTCAGAGCGGTCCACTCTGACCATCTCATTTAAAATTACAACCTCTCCTACATTCTCAATGGCCCTTATCCTTGTATATTTCTATTTTTTGTAGCATTTATCAGCTTCTAGTATATTATATAATTCACTTGTTATATGTTTATTTTTTTTCTTCTATCTCCACCCTCCCTAAAGAATTTGTCCCACAAGCATAGGAATCTTCATCTTTTTTTTCCTCTAATGTATCTCAAGCACCAAAACAGTAGGTGCTCAATAAATACCCGTCTGTTGGATGAATTAATATCAAAAGGAGCTGTCAGCTACAGGCTTGCGTCAGCTCTGCACCAGTGGTATGCTGGAGTCTGCTCACACCAGCTTGCATCTCTTCTCAGCTTCTTGTTTGGTGACATCACATCGGTAGTTTGGAGCCAGCCATGGTGGGAGTATTTACACCACAGAAATTGGCAAGGTCTACAAATCAGGGCTTTTTTTTTTTTCCAGGAGAGCTGGATGGTAAACATTTACCAGCATGCCACCTCCCTCTGCCTAACATTATGAAAGACATTACAAGAAGAGCTAAGTTTTAGCTGTGAGACCAACTGATAAATCAGAACCTAGCTCATCTGGCCTGCTTTGCTCCTCAGAAGCTAAATACCACTGAACATAAATGCCGTGCTCCGGTCAGGGTTGATGTGACAGTGTTTATCCATTATGATCACTACCAAGAAGAGCAGTGGATAAAACATGGTCACAATCTAACAATGCATGTGGTCTACTGCTGAATCTATATTGAGGATACAAACAAACATGGGTAGGTTCTCCACTCAAATAATTCCTCAGTTTAACTCTATTGCTGAATTTTGTAGCATGATCATTAACTTGGTATGAGGCTTCAGGGTAATTGAAGAAATGCCTGACAAGGCTCAAGCACTGTGATAAGAAATGATGATACTAAAGTTAATAAGACCTGCCCTTTGTCCTCAAGGTGCCCACAGTCTAGTGGAGAGAATGACACAGATAACGCTAGGATACTTCAAGACACAGAGACGCACAAATTATCAAAATGATTTATTCTTGCCACCATCTGCAATTTTTTTTGCTTTTAACAAAAATCAACATAAGATAGTAAAACACAAGCCTGATTATGACCATTTGGATATAATGCAAATGGTCATGGGATACTGCCTTTTGCCCATCCCCTGAAAGGGGTCAGGCTAATATTCATATCTTCTGGTGGTGATGGAGGAATGGAGGGTAAGAAAAAGTAGGGAAGGACCAGGAAATAGAACCATCCCACCTCAGGTGGCAAGGAGGCAGAAGATGGATCCTCGTGACTCTGGCTCCATGTTTCAGAATTAGACCAAAGGGAGCAGGCATCAACTAACCAGGAGATTCCTGGAAGTTCAGCCAAATGCAGGACACAGAATGAGAGTGACCATATGCTCCAGTTTGCTTGGGACCATCCTGGTTTACCCCTGTCACCCTAGTACCAGTGTAGTTTAGCATTTGTCCCAGATAAAAGTCAGTCCGTTTACATGACAACTGTCCTGAGAGATATTAGGACAGAGCAGACATAAACCATCATGAGGCACCACGATAAAAGAGCACCCTGAGATGCCAAGCCAGCTAGCCTAGTCATGTCTTTAACTCTGCGGCAACATGATGCTATATTTTATACCATTTTCTGCCCATCCAAACCCCATCTATTGTGGAAATTTGGGACATATAACAGAGGTCCTTTTTCTGGTAATTTGTGTTTTCTTGCCAAGTCTCTTTCATCCTTCTCTTGACAATAACACCTCTCTTCTGTGTGAGAAATACATTCACGCATACCCACTGTGAACCCGGCCCCGGAAGTGGCACCTGACCAAGGACTGGCCAGCATCCTCAACTCTTAAGTCTTTTTTCCATAAGCCTGAAAATGTTGGACCATTTCTCTGGCCTTATCTGGAGACCCTGCCTGAGAATGAAGCCAATAAAAAGGTATGAGGCAGGATACAAGGGCATGAAACAAAGAGACAGTGGTGATGGATGAACTACAGAAGTAAGCTGGAGCCAGCTGATGATTTACCTTTTAAATCATGTTTTTTTAAAAAAATGAACATTGGGCTTCCCTAGTGGTGCAGTGGTTGGGAGTCCGCCTGCCGATGCAAGGGACGTGGGTTCGTGCCCAGGTCCGGGAAGATCCCACGTGCCATGGAGCGGCTGGGCCCACGAGCCATGGCCGCTGAGCCTGGGCGTCCAGAGCCTGTGCTCCACAACAGGAGAGGCCGCAACAGTGAGAGGCCCGCGTACCGCCAAAAAAAAAAAAGAAAAGAACCTTATCCAAGGTTCTACATCCTCCTCAGAATTTTATCCTGAGGAAATTACTACATAGCTCTCATAATTGTCCCTCGCATCCCCATGGCTACTGCCCCTCATTTCAGGCCACCATCACATCTCAACCAGACTTTTGCAACAGTTTCCTAATGGTCTACCCATCCCCACTGTCCACCCCCTACCTCTTACCCTACATGACCCCACCCCCCTCAGAGTAACCAAACTGATTTACTCAAAATCCAGATACAGATCTTCCTTCACTTATGATAGAGTTACATCCCAATAAATGCATCATAAATTGAAAATATCATTAAGTCAAAAATGGACTTAGGGACTTCCCTGGGGGTACAGGGAATCTGCCTGCCAGTGCAGGGGACACAGGTTCAACCCCTGGTCCAGGAAGATCCCACATGCTGAACTAAGCCCGTGTGCCACAACTACTGAGCCCACGCACCACAACTACTGGAGCCCATGCACTCTAGGGCCCATGTGCCACAACTACTGAGCCCATGTGCCACAAGTACTGAAGCCCACGAGCCTAGAGCCTGTGCTCCGCAACGAGAAGCCATCGCGTGAGACCCCGGTGCACTGTAACTGAGAAAGCCCGCATACAGCAACAAAGACCCAATGCAGCCAAAAATAAATAAATTATTTTAAAAATAAATAAATAAATTTTAAAAATAAAGTTTAAAAAAGTGCATTTAATACGAAACTATACTCAATATTTTGTAATAACCTATAAAGGAAATAATCTGAAAATATATGTATTATAACTGAATCACTGTGCTGTACACCTGAAACTAACACAATATTGTAAATCAACTATACTTCAATAAAAAAATAAATAATTAAAAATGCATTTAATACACCTAACCTTCCAAACATCATAGCTTAGCCCAGCCTACCTTAACATACTCAGAATACTTATATTAGCCAACAGTTGGACAAAATCATCTAACACAAAGCCTATATTATAATAAAGTGTTGAATATCTCATGTAATTTATTGAATACCGTACTAAAAGTGAAAAACAGAATGGTCGTATGGGTCCAGAATGATTATCTGCGTACAGAATGGTTTCAAGTGCATGGGTTGTTTACCCCTGTGATCACATGGATGACTGGGGGTCTCTGCTCAATGCCACTGCCCGGAATCACAACAGAGTATCAGAATGCATACTGCTTGCTTGGGAAAGGATCAAAATTCAAAGGACGGTTTCTATGGAATGTGTATTGCTTTTGCACTGTTACAGAGTCTAAAAATCATTAGGTTGAGCCATCGTAAGCTGGGGGCCATCTGTATGTATCACTTTCCACACTGGCTCTCCATTGCCTATAGGAGTAAGTGGAGGTGAAAATCTACAGGGACTCACAGAGCTGCCTCCTGCCCATCTCCCCAAATACACCAACCCCTTCTATAGCCACACCCCATTTGTGCTCCAAACCTCAACCCCACACAACTGTCTACCCTGGAGCCTTCCCTACTTCCCCACCCTGCTCAACTACTTCAGCTACATGGAACACTCACTCTTCTATTTCTTGCCACAGTTTTAGAATTTCCTCTTCACATAAGCCATGTGACCTCCAAGGCCCCCTGACATGGAATTTGAGGTGTCTGTCCGGGACTTCCCTGGTGATGCAGTGGTTAAGAATCCACCTGCCAACGCAGGGGACACAGGTTCGAGCCCTGGCCCAGGATGATCCCACATGCCACGGAGCAACTAAGCCCATGCGCCACAACTACTGAGCCCGCATGCTGCAACTACTGAAGCCCACGTGCCTAGAGCCCACGCTCCACAAGAGAAGCCACCACAAGAAGCCCATGCACCACAACAAAGAGTAGCCCCCGCTCGCCACAACTAGAGAAAGCCCACAGACGGCAACAAAGACCCAACACAGCCAAAAATAAATAATAATTAAAAAAAGATGTCTGTTCACTTGTGACACTTTATTGCCTTATCTGTCAGTGTGTCTTTCTCTAGAGTTAGACCTCAGCCTTTTGAGGATATGCCCCTCCCTGAGACAAACTTTCTTCCTTTACCTCCTTCATCCCCTCAGCCCATCCTTAACACCTCTTATCGCCACTCAGGTGGATCTATTTCTTCACACCACAGTGTCCTCCGCCCCTCCCTCAGGAAAATCTTTGGTTCTCATACTTAGTAAGCCTAGGTGGTAATGAAAGCAAAGCATAGCATCTTCATACTGACGTATAGTTTAGATACAGTAAAATTCACTCCTTTAAAGGATACAGATTACTGTATTTTGACAGATGTATATAGTTGTGTTATTACAACTGCAATTAAGATATAGAAGAGTTCCATAACCCCCCAATTTTTCCTCCTCTTTGGAATCAGTTCCCTTTCCCTATCCTCAGCCCCCGGTAACCATTGATCCGATTTCTGTCCCCTTTGCCTTTTCCAGACTGTCACACCAATAGAATCATGCAGTACATAGCCTTTAGTGTCTGGCTTATTCCACTTAGCAGATGCTTTTGAGATGAGTCCATGTTGCTGCCTCTATCATTAGTCATTCCTTTCTACTGCTGAGTAGCATTCCATGGTATGGGTATCCCATCGATTTATTTATCTATTCAGCAGTGGATGGACATTTGGGTTTCTTCCAGTTTGCGGCTATTTTGAATAAAGTTGCTATGAACATTTGCATACAAAAAAAAAAAAACAAACAACCTGACTTTAAAATGGGCAGAAGACCCGAATAGACATTTTTTCCAAAGAAAACATACAGATGACCAACAGACACATGAAAAGATACTCAACATTGTTAATCATCAGGGTAATGCAAAATGAAACCACAATGAGCTATCACCTCACACCTGTCAGAATGCCTATCCTCAAAAAGACCACGAATAACAAAACCTCGGTGAGGATATGAAGAAAAGGGAACCTTTGTACACTGTTGGCGGGAATGTAAACTGGTGCAGCCATTAAGGAAAACAGTATGGATATGCTCAAAAAATTAAAAATAGAACTACCATATGATCCAGTAATTCCAGTCCTGAGTATATATATCCAAAGAAAATGAAAATACTCATTCAAAAAGATACATGCACCCCAAAAAGATACATACAGCATTATTTACAACAGCTAAGACATGGAAGAAACCTAAGTGTCCATCAACAGATGAATGGATAAAGAAGATATGGTGCATATATATACAGCACTCAGCCATAAAAAAGGATGAAATTTTGCCATTTGCAACAACATGGATGGCTATTATGCTTAGCGAAATAAGTCAGAGAAAGACAAATACTCTATATTATCATTTATATGTGGAATCTAAAAAGTACACACAAACTACTGAATTTAATAACAAAACATACAGATTCACAGATACAGAGAACAAACTAGTGGTTACTGGTGGGGAGAGGGAAGGGAGGAGGGGTAAAACAGGGGTAGGAGATTAAGAGGTACAAACTACTAGGTATAAAATAAATAAGATACAAGGAAATATTGTACAGCACAGGGAATACAGCAAACATTTTACAATAATTTTAAATGGAATATAATCTATAAAACCTTTGAATCACTATGTTATATACCTGAAACTAATATAATAATGGTAAATCAACTATACCTCAATAAAAGGAAAAACTGCTAACTGAAAAAAAAATGGGAAAATAGCAGTCAAGTTAATTTAATGAGGAAAGTCTTTTTTTAAAAGGCTGCTTAAACAACTACATATACCTATACAGAAAAAAAAATAACATTTGATCCATAAGTCATTCCATACACAAAAATTAACTTGAGATGGCCAGTATACCTGAGACAGGCTGGGACCTGGGCCCCTTTGCTGCAAGTGCTTGCACCTGGGTACACGTCGAGCAATAAAATACAAGGAAATTATGTGGGACTAAAAGTAACTGCATGCCTGCGCAGTTACTGCAAATTCTGGACAAAAGAAAGAGACCAAAAAACCCAACTGCTACTTTTCAAGAGCTCGGAGCACAACACGGGGTCAACAGCAAAAGCACGGTACTGCGCAGGCCCCCAGCACACACCACCACCTAAGGGGTGGGCAAACCCCCTGGACACACCCCTACCCTCACCGCATACAAGGATCAAGCTTGGGCTTCCCTGGTGACGCAGTGGTTGAGAGTCCGCCTGCCAATGCAGGGGACGCGGGTTCGTTCCCCGGTCTGGGAAGATTCCCACATGCCGCGGGGCGGCTGGGCCCGTGAGCCATGGCCGCTGAGCCTGCGCGTCCGGAGCCTATGCTCCGCAAAGGGAGAGGCCGGCGTACCGCAAAAAAAAAAAAAAAAAAAAAAAAAAAAAGTAACTAGCTTCCCCCCCGCCCCCACCTCGGGGAGCAAGCAAGCAAGGGAACCTACTGTTTGATCTCGCCCCCCACTGCTGCAGCAGGGGTCCCAATAAAGCCTTGCCTCAATTTCCTGTCTGGCCTCTGATCAATTTCTATTGACTGAGGAGGCAAAGAACCCTGGTCAGTAACATACCTAACCGTAAAACCCAGTGTTGAAATAAATTTCTAGGCCCAAGATGGAGTGGCTCCTCCCCAGGGTGCCACGTCAGCAAACCAAAGCTTAGATAATTTTTGTGTCCCTGTAAATGCTCTGCTTGAGCAGAAACGCAGTATATCCAGTCAGCCAACCCCCAACTCCAAGCCAACTCTGGGCTCTACACGAATTTCCTTGTTCCTTCTCACCCCCAACAACGTCGACTAAGTGGCCCCAGCCAATCAGATGTTTTCTATTTTTCTCTTCCTTGTTCCTTATTCTTTATCCTATTAACGTTTTCTGCCTTTCACCCCATTTTGCAGTTCTCCAAAAGGGGACTGTCCTCTTCACGAGGTGTTAAAGTTTGTATTACCTAAATTATTTTCTTTAAACTTTTAACACCAGAAACATAAAGCACAAAGGCTATATTTCCTAATATAATTAAACTGATTGCCCCCAATGCTACTTTAATAAAAAATCATTCCTATAACTCACTAAGTACTTATGTGCCAGACACGCACTGAAGAACACTTTTGCCTGCATCATTTTGTTTCATCCTCAAAAACAAATGCCATAATTCCATATTCCCCTCCATATTTGTAGGGGATAGCTATGTTTTTATCTAACCTTTGTTCCCCTTGGTTTGGCAATGTCACCTGAGTTTCCTCAGAAGAACCACTTCTCCCTTATACTTACTCCTTGTGTTTTCTCTGGCTCTAGCCTCAGACTCCGGGTCCCAGGTTGGACATTGGAAGTCTTGGTGACCTTCCCAGATTCCTGGTGGTGCCCTGCGTCTTGCTTCGGCGTTCTCTTCTCATCTAATGCGTGCTTCCTAAAGTTTACCATGGGTTAGGATCACCTGGAGAGCTTGTTCTAGAGATTCTTAGACCCCACCCCCAGAGATTCTGATTGGTAGTTCTGGGGTAGGGCTCTTCAATTTTCATTTCCAACAAGCTCCCAGTTGAGGCTCCTGGTCTTAGGAGCTGAGAGTTTGTTAAAAATGAAGGTTCTGAGCCCTACCCCAGACCTACTGAATCAGACTCTCTGAGATTAAGACCCAGAAATCTGAGTTCTAGTAAAATCTCCAAATGAGTCTTAATGCACGCCAGAGTTTGAGATCCACTGTTCCATTAAGTGCTTTTGAATGCTGATTTCATATTAGCATCACTTGGGGAGCTTTTAAAACATTCAGAAGCCCAGGCACCTCCCTTAGAGATTCTCATTTGATTTCCTGAAAGGTCTCATGAGAAAATAATTTGCAACCAAGAGATGAGAAAGACTGCTCTGAATTGTGTTGTCCTTAGGAAGGAAGGTAGGACCCAGGCTTGTACCTGCAGAAGTTGGCAGTGCAGGGAAAGAGAGAGAATGGGGGCAAGGGAACAAACATTTGTTTCCTTGGATCACTAAGTAGCCCTCGAAAATGCAAGTTTTATTGGCTGCATGGTATTCCATTATAAGCTGTGCACTATTTATCGAACATATACTAAAGGCCAGACACTATCTTATTTACAATGCATATTTACCGTTTTACCCATTAAAACAACTGAGGCCGAGAGAAGCCCCATTTGATTGGACCTAGAACTGCCTGACTCCCAAACCCAAGTTCTTTTTTACGCCAGAGGTTCTCCATCTGGCTGCACATTAGAAACACGTGAGGAACATTTAATTTACAAAAGTGCTTGGATCTCTCACCAGATTTAAAGGAATCTAAATCTCTCGGGTGGGAGTTGGACACCTTTCGTTGTTTTTACTATTCCCCATGATTCTGAGGCACAGAGCTAAGAACCACTGTCCCACAGCATTCTGCTTCTCGTACTGGTTGTGTATATACATATTTCTGAATTCCCTTTTCCGGTTTTAGTGAAGTCACTTTCTTCTGCTCCTTTTGTTACTTCTCCAGAGTCACCCCCAAAATCTCAGATGGTCCAGAGTGTATTAGCCAGAACATGGTAGGGACCATGTAACAATACACGATGAAAGGACATTACATCCAAAGAGACTAAAGTACTTTCTCACTGCAGTGAGAAATAATGAGGGATGGCACAAAATTGTCTTTTCAGGATGTCACAGCAGAGCGTGTTTCAGTGCAAAGGATAATGACAGAGTAGGAGGGACACTGAATCAAAGTGCACACACTCAATGCCCCCCATACACATACATTGTCACTTTAGAATAATTCATGACAGAGTGACGGGGAAAGTAGGCAATAACTTTTAGAGGTATATGAAATTAACATTTCAGTGAGGATACACGATATTTTGCCAAACATTTTTCTAAATATTTCTTCTTTTCCACCAAAATGTTAGATTCTTTATTCTAACTACTGGTTATTTCCAAATGCTAAAGGGCTCAGTGGAGCATTGTATGTGCTGTATTGTCCAGTAAAGGTAGATGGCCCCTATTCTGTCACATGTAAAAGAAACAGCGTGATACTGACAGTCATGAGTCAGGAAGGCTAGAGACCCTGGAGTACAGGTGATAATAACAGAATTCATTTCATCCAATTTGATTCATTCTTTCATTCACTCACTCATTCAACATTTAGTAAGCACCTAGGTGCCAGAAATGACATCAAGCACTACTAGAAAACAAGAGTAAAATAAGATCATTTTCTTTGAACTTCAACCAAAGTATGCCTAGTGATAGCTCTACATGTCTAAATGTATTGTTTGAGGGAATGACGCTGAGACATAAAACCCCGGAATTCTTCAGGATCAGGGATGCTACCTACCTGCCCAGCTGTTTGGGCTCACCACCATTTTAAGGGCCACCAATGTGGACAGTACATGCTAACAACAAACATGGCTCTTCTAAAAGTCCATGCCATTCCTGGACAGTTTCCTCTCATGCCCTACTCTTTCTGAATGTAGAAAACTCTCTAAGTGCCACTATGAACATTATTACATCACACAGCTAAACAGCACCATGGTCAGGTTGCTCACCATGTAAAATACTGACATTTGCTAATTCAGTTTTGGAGATTACAAATATTTCATTACATGGGGATTGTCATTTCCACATCAAGTTGAACTATATATCTTTGTACAGTAGTGTGCAAAGTGATGAGCATTTGGAAGATGTCCCTTTTCAGCGTTTACTACCTGTGGAAAGGTTTAGATAATTTGTAACATCTTGGCCACTAAAGGGAACGATGGCATCTTTCTGAAAACATCAGGGAGTGAACAGGGAACAACAGCAAGCTGGCGGAGAGCCACTAGGGATTAATTCACTGGAGAAAAAGAAATGAAATCTTAGCACCCAGAGAGCTGGTCAGTAATTTTCTTTTCCTTTAAAGAAACTGGAAACAATTCATACATTTTCTTTTTCTCTTTAGCTGCCCCTTAAAAACATCTAGAGTGCAGAAGTATATTTTGTTCCATCCACTTGGCTGTATGACTAATTCATGAATAAGTATGTATTGTATACCTACTGTGTATATATACTTTTTTAACAGCTTTATTGAGATATAATTTACATAACACAATTCACGCATTTAAAGTGTACAGACTCAATCGTTTAATATATTCACATTATTGTACACCTAATCACCAGAGTCAACTGCAGAATATTTCATTACTCTGAAAAGAAACCTTGCACCCCTTATCCCCTATCCGTCTGTCATCTCTTCTAGCCCCTAGGTATCCACTCTCTGTCTCTATAGACTTGCCCATTTTAAACATTTCATATAAATGGAATCACACAATATATGATATTTTGTGACTGGTTTCTTTCACTTAGCATATTTCCAAGATTCTTTCATATTGTAGTATGTATTGGTATTTCATTTCCTTTTATTGACAAGTATATTGTATGGATATACCACATTTTATTTATCCATTCGTCTGTTAATGGATATTTGTATTGTCTCCACGTTTTGGTATTATAAATAATGCTGCTATGAATTTTGTGTTCAGATTTTGTGTGGACATATACTTTCATTTCTCTTGGGTATATACCTAGGAAAGGAATTGCTGGATAATACAGTAATTTTATGTTTAAGCATTTGAGGAACTGCCAGACTGTTTACCAAAGGAGCTGCACCATTTCACACTCCCACCAGCAATGTACGTGGGTTCCAATTTCTCTGCATCCTTGACAACACTTGTTATTTCTTGTCTATTTAATTATAACTCATCCTAGTGGGTATGAAATGGCATGTAATTTCCATTTGTCTTTTCACCTTCACAATAATTTTATTTGGGCGGTTTTTGTAGGGGAGAAAAAGGTTGTGAAAACTTCTTTTATAATCTTTAAAGATGATGTTAATGCTTAGATGTGATTTTTTTGCCTGATCCCTTTTCACCTCTCTCTATAATAGAACCCCAATTTTTTTCTTTCATGAGAACTATCTCTTATCCACTCTCAGTCTATATGATTTGAGTAGAGCTGACCTCCTCCCCCCTAGTGCCAGAATGAACACCTGAATCAGGCCTGGCTAACTGGAAACGTTGTATTAGAACAGGGCCTAGTTGCAGCGGAAAACCACACCAGTCACGTGAAAGAGATAATGTAATATAAGCATGTATTAATTAAGTATCAAGTTGTTAACCAGGACCCTAAATAGGTAGAAAGAGAACCCTAAAGCTCCTGGAGGTACAGCAACTGCAGGAAGCAGCTTCTGCCCTTAAAGCAAGGGGATAAAACGGAAGAGGTGAGAATTACTAAAACAGAAGTGTGGAGAAGCAGCCCTTGGAGTTGAAACCTCGGAGAAGGCAAACTCCAATCAATTGGTGCAGACATCTCTCAGCTCCGAGGAGGGGCCCCATGGGTCTGGTACCCACACACATCTCAGCAGAATGGGCTCCATCCCCTTAGTGCTGGTGTCTGGCTCTCTGGTGGGGGGAGAGGGGTGGATGCAATAAAGCTGTTTCTGCAGGTGTTGCAAATGGATTCAGGGACCGTGTTAGTAAGAAACTGCAGCTGCTAGAGTGAAGAAGTGACACTCGCAAGAGCCCCAAGCAGTCAGGGAGTCTACAGTAAGCTCACAGGAAGAAGCATGTCCTTTCTTCTTCCATCCTCCTTCCAGGTCCTGCCTCAGCGCCCCTCAGTGGCAGAAGCTACAAAAAAGCTGCCACCAGAGAATTGTGGTTTGCAGAGCTCCAGTTCCAGTGCCACAATGTAGAGCATAGAAAGGTGGGCTTGGAGCTGGCACAGGCCACCCCTTTGGCTACTCAGCATCCGTATGCACACTTCTTTACACATTTAAACTTTCAAACAATTAACTCCCTGTTTCACCTAACATGATGCAACTGTCCTTCATACAAAGGAAGGTATTCTCACACTCTTCACAAAATGAGAAGATGCAAAATCCTAACGGTCATTGTAGCTGTCTTTAGTTTATGTTAATTACCCCCTCAATGTCAACCTCAGTCCCAGATGAAATTCTGTTTCTGAAGACCAAATGGTATAGTTAACCGCAAATAAAAAACACTTGTAGGGGGTGGGGGAGGGATGGACTGGGCGTTTGGGATTAGTAGATGCAAACTATTTATGTATAGAATGGATAAACAAGGTCCTACTGCATAGCACAGGGAACTATATTCAATATACTGGCATAAACCATAATGGAAAACAATGTAAAAAAAATGTATATGTGTGTATAACGGAGTCACTTTGCTATACAGCAGGAATTAACACAACATTGTAAATGAACTATACTTCAAAAAAAAAAAATTAAAAAAACACTTGGGGCTTCCCTGGTGGCACAGTGGTTGAGAGTCCTCCTGCCGTTGCAGGGGACGCGGGTTCGTGCCCCGGTCCGGGAAGTTCCCACATGCCGTGGAGCGGCTGGGCCCGTGAGTCATGGCCGCTGAGCCTGCGCGTCCGGAGCCTGTGCTCCGCAATGGGAGAGGCCACAACAGTGAGAGGCCCGTGTACCTCAAAAAAAAAGAGCAAGATGGAAGCTACTTTTTTTTAGGACCTAGCTTCAGAAGGTACATGCCATCATTTCCATAGTATTACTATTCTATTTGTTATATGGGTCAGCTCTATCCAGTGTGGAAGAGGACACACAAGCTTATGAATACCAGGAGGTGAGAATTTGGGGGCACCATCTTGGAGGCTGGCTATTGCAACCATGTGTTCCATGTTTCTTTTGACATCAGCCAGAACCTCAATTTGTTCTTTAATTGGTGAAGCAACACAAACCTTCATTCCTGAAGTGTTTGAATACACCGTGGTTCTGCCTCTCTTTGTTTGTAGTAGTTTTTTATTAACATTTCCTATCAGATATAGAAGTAATAAGAGGCATCTTAGAGACTCTCCTCAGTTCCAGAAATAGTCCTCTCTACCCTCAGCCTGTAGCAGGAGTCTAATTTGCTCTTTGAAATTGGGATCAACTATCCCAGCCAGTAGAGTAACTCTCTTCTTTGCCTGTTGGTTCAGAGGCATAAGAAAGAAACCCCCAAGTGACTTGGTGGCAGTCTCATCTTCCAAATGAATGGAATTATTGTTGCATCCTTGGTAGGAGCATTTCACCCTTAGAAACAAGACCTCCAAGCCAGCAGAGCTCAAAGTTGTGAGGGGAGGAAGCAAAAATTCTCTAAGTGGGTTATAAAATGTAATAGTGAGAGGAGCTCCTCCCATTTCTATCCTTTAATTCCTGGACCCATGTATTCTAGGTATGGAAGAGACACACCATATATTGACCTCTGGTTCAAAGTTTATACTGCATCTTGTAAGAGAATATCCATCCTTCCAAGGTGTTGTCTCCAAACTGGCGTTACTTACATAATGATGTATTATAGCAAGACCATTTAATACCACAAATTCCTTGATTAGAAGCCGTGCTGGCAGAATACCATGATGGCAGACAGGCATTTTGTTAAGTGATACTGAGAGAAGCATTATGGGAAAGAAAAGAAAACTCATATACAGGATAGGCTCTGTTCCATTAAGGATAAACTTCTATTCCATGATGGAAAGGATGCAGTGTAATCAACCTGCCAGCAGGTGGCTGACGGGTTCCTTTCCCCTCCCCACCAGAATGGTGCCATACTGTGGGCTCAGTGTTGTTCTCAGCAGTAGTGATAACTAGGTCAGGGATGTCGTTGAAGCCCATGCATAGTCTCCATTTTGTCACCATAGCCACTTTTTTCATGGGCCCAGTGAACAAGCACTCAGCGGCGGGAAAAGACATCTAACTGACATCTATAAAAGTGCCATTCTGTCCACCCGATTTTTGAGAGCCTCCTCTGCAGTGAATGCCTATTGATGGATTTTCACATGGGACAAATTATCTTCATACTTTGTGCCCATTCTAAAAGATCCATCTATATACTTTTTCACCAGACATCTTTCTCACAAATCTTCCAATCCTATTCTTTCCAAGTCCCTAACTTGACTAACATGTTTGTAGTACTTGCACCTTCCTGCTCATCAGACTCAACCTGCGTAATCCCATCAATGTAGTGGGTCAGTGTGACATTGTGTGGAATATCAAGATGCTCATGATCTCCACAGACTATACTATGGCTGAAGGCAAATGAGCTTAGCATGAAACAAGACTGTAAAAGTATACTACTGACCCTGTCAAGGAAAAACAGACTGATTTTTGGTGCTGGTCCTAGCAAATTGTTAAAAATTGAAGGAGAAAAAAAAAAAGGATTTTCCACATGAGGTGTCAGGAGCTGTGTTGATTTGTTCCAGCAAATATATTACATCTGGAAGAGGTCCTGCAAATGAGTTACCCTCTGATTAACATAAAAAATCTAGTCATGCTTCAAGATCCATCTGCCTTCTGCACAGACCAAATAGATGTGTTAAATGGAGATGAAATAAGAATCAAGGGCTTCCCTGGTGGCGCATTGGTTGAGAGTCCGCCTGCCGATGCAGGGGACACGGGTTCGTGCCCTGGTCCGGGAAGATCCCACATGCCGTGGAGTGGCTGGGCCCGTGAGCCATGGCCACTGGGCCTGCGTGTCCGGAGCCTGTGCTCCGCAACGGGAGGGGCCACAACAGTGAGAGGCCCGCGTACCAAAAGAATCAACATTTCTGCATCATTCAAGTATTTGGTGATGGTAGTAATCCCTGCAATTCCTCCAAGGATGTCTTATTCTTTTGGTTTACTATCCTGGCAGGGAAGAGAAATTCCAATAGCTTCCCTTTGACCCTTCATATCCTAATGACCCTTCATAAATGAGACAGCTAATACAGGGACACAATCAGTTGCCTAGTATGTGTTTAAGTTGCACATTCTGGAACTGGAGAAAAAACACAGGGTGGGCTCATGGACCTACTGGGATTCAAACTTGGCATGTAACTCAATTTATCACCTGACCACCATAAACCTCCATTTTGAATGTGGGACCAGTTGCATCTTGAAACCCTAGCAATCAGCATCAATTCAGAGTCAGGGTGTAGTAATCTCCAAAAGTTCTAGATATTTCTATTCCCCAAAGCACATTCTCTCTAGAAAATGGCCACAGGTCCCTTTGGGGCAGGCTTCACGCGGACTTCAGTAGTTGTGGCTCGCGGGCTCTAGAGCGCAGGCTTAGTAGTTGTGGCGCACAGGCCTAGTTGCTCTGCGGCATGTGGGATCTTCCTGGACTAGGGCTCAAACCCATGTCCCCTGCATTCTTAACCACTGTGCCACCAGGGAAGTCCCTGCATTTTATTTTTTATATTTTAACTTAAAAATTACTATTTTATAAAAGTGAGTTGACTTTTCCAGCTCTCCAGTTTGGACTCTAATAATAGGCAATCAAATAGCACTGCATAAATATAAACCTTGTTAAAAATACCTAAAATTTGTGCATTTGAGGATATTGAAACAAGTATCATCAGTGTACATTTCACTTGCTTTATCACTTTATCTACATTTGATTTGCTAATCTTAACTCTTGTCATGATTGAAAAATGTTATTTCTCCTCACAAGAACTACAGAACTATATTCACTTTTTTCCAGTACCTTTGCTTTCCTTTGAAAAAAATGTTCCTACCATTAAGAATTTAAACCAGAATCATGAAATGACAATAGAAAACACTCATCTGGCTTGACAGGTAATATAGCCTGTGTGGTCCTCCTGGTGTAAAGCTAAAATTCCACTTTCCACCAAAAAAGCACCTCTTGAATTCAACTGAGAATGACATTTCTACAGGAATAAATTTGAATTTTCTCATATTTAAGAAGTTATTTATTTTAGCCATAAATAAGAACTTATTCATGAAGTACTTTATACATGATCATATTCTAAGGATACAGATTAGAACCACTATTTGAAGGTATCACAGGCAGCTGAAAGTCAGGAGCTACTGATCAATCTGACAACTTTACACTTCAAACTTACAAGGCTACTTTAATTTTGGCCTGAAGGATGATTAAAACAATTGGGGAGGGGGCCGAAAAAGAAAAGCTTGATTATTCAATTCCTAATTGAATTAACCCTTTAGACAGTTTTTTAAAATTTTATTTTTGGCTGCGTTGGGTCTTCGTTGCTGCATGCAGGCTTTCTCTAGTTGCGGCGAGGGGGGCTACTCTTCATTGCAGTGCGCGGGCTTCTCATTGCAGTGGCTTCTCTCATTGTGGAGCATGGGTTCTAGGCGCGCAGGCTTCAGTAGCTGTGGCACACGGGCTCAGTAGGTGTTGCTCGTGAGCGCTAGAGTGCAGGCTCAGTAGTTGTGGTGCATGGGCTTAGTTGCTCCGCAGCATATGGGATCTTTCCTCACCAGGGACCGAACCTATGTCCCCTACATTGGCAGGCGGATTCTTAACCACTGTGCCACCAGGGAAGCCCCACCTTTAGACATTTTTAAAGTAACATTTAAAGCCAACCTGAAAGAGTATTATTTTGGAATTTTTGCCATTTAAGATAACATTTACATCTAAAAGAAAATTGTCCTCCAGAACTCAAAAAAAGTAAAGGGATTTTTTTCCTCCTAGGACCTTATAAACAATTATGAAGTTCTCAAGAAAAATGGAGAGAAATGATTTTTCAACAAAGAATCTTTATCTTGCTAGATTATCAGTGCAACAAATACAGGTTTAGACAGACTGGTTGAGCCTCAAAAAATGTACCTCCTACACACTCTATGCTCCACCACAGCAGAAGAGGAAATCAAGAATGAGTAGAATGAAGAATCTAGGCTACAGAAGTGACAAAGTAGATTCTCTGGATAAGGAAAGGAAATGCCTGGGTGATAGCTGAGCAACATGCTTGGCAGAAAACCTTTCCACATTGGAGGACAGAGGGCTGGCTCCAGAAGTATTCCAGGGGTAAGAAATGACCTGATATTATATTGAAAATTATGAGATCCTTTCCAGAGTTACTGGAGAATATGGTAAGATCAAGTCAGAGGCTAGAAGAAAATGAGACCATTATTAACGTCTGGAATAACAAAGAAGTAACATAAAAAATAAATTCAACCATAGGAGGCTACTTGGTTTAGCGGTAAACAGAGTTTATAGTCATCAAAATGAAAATACGGAATTTGGGATGTATAAAGATTGAAATATTAATATATTAGAAAAATGGTGGAGTAAAATAAGTAAGCAAAATTTCCACTCCTTCTAGTAGGAAGTCAATAAATAATGGGCAGATCCAAAGGTAGCAGCAGATTCATATTATTTGGAAATGTACAGGTAAATTCTAAAACCACTACATGAGTTGAAAGAGAAAGTTTCCTTTGTGAATGTGAAAAAGGGACTACCTCTTTTTTGTCACAAGTGTTTTGGTACTATATGATTTTTTTAAACTATCTGCATATAATGTTGGAGGGTGGCGAGCAGCAGTAAGACAGAAAGAGACAACAGTTTTACATTAAAAAACAACCTCCAAATTCTCTAAGAAAAGTGAACATGATCACACCTAAATCCGTCCATTCTGGTTTTTTTTTTTTTTTTTAACAAATAATTTTATACAAAGGCTTGTGGGTCAATATTCATTTACAAAAATAAGTTTAGTCTTTTAACATAAGTACTTCCACAGTTTCAAAAAGAAATTCATTTTCATATTTGCATGTCTTTAAAAGTATCCAAAGGAATCATTACCCTTCTGCATTCTGCTTTTCAGAAACTACTTTTGAGGTAGATCTGTTTCGGATTCTTTTTCTTTTTCTTTTCTTTTCAGAGGCAGATGAGTTTGTATCCCGTGTTTTTTTCTTTTTCTTCAAACAGCTAAGAGGATTAGGGCCACTTATTTTCTTGCGCTTTTTTTTCCTTCTCTGTTCAGGGTCTTTTACTAAACCCTGTTCCTCTTTGAGTTGCTTGATATTTTGTTTCTCTTGCCCTGAGACAAGCTGACCTGACTCTACTGCTTTAGCAAATGCAACTGTTTTTGGAGAAGGTTTGTCCAAGACTATAGTGTTCTGAATAATGAACATGAGAGGAATTCCAGGCTTTTTCTTTACTTTCATAGACAAATTCTGATCCTATTAAAAACAAAAATAGAACTATTTACTTCAAATATGTCAATTAAATCAGATGCCTTAAAGAGATTTCTCAGAACTTAAAGTGGGCTATACTGAAAATAAAAGAGATCCCAGGTTTTACTTTTCAAATTAGTTATGTCTTACTAATGGGAGTATATTTTACGATAAAGAAAGGAAGAAAAACATAAAAACTGAGCACAGTTAAGTGGCAACAATGTGAATGGGATTTATCAATATTTTATATTGATCAATACTCTAAGACCATAAATTTTCTAGGACCTTGAATTACAAACTAATGCAAAGGTAAATATACTAGGTGATGTCCCTCATTTCTACTCTGAGATATGTTTCAGAAAGGGTCAAGAATGCTCACAGAGGGCTTCCCTGGTGGCGCAGTGGTTGAGAGTCCGCCTGCCGATGCAGGGGACACGGGTTCGTGCCCCGGTCCGGGAAGATCCCACATGCCGCAGAGCGGCTGGGCCCGTGAGCCTTGGCCGATTCAGATTCTAGACTCAGCTCTGCTTCTAATTGTGTAATTTTATAATCCTACAAGCAAATTTAAGGAAATCTGTATGTATGTGAGCTTATTCATTAATATCGACCCTGAGAGTCTCTCCTTCCCTGCTTCCCAGTCTTTAAAAGCCTGAAACAGTTCCATACTGGTGGTATAGTCTCAAACAATACGAAACACGACTTTCTAAGAAATAATATGAAACACGGGAACGTGAAAAAACATGCATAAACATAAAATGTAAAATCTTTGCTCTACTCCCCTTCCCTTCAAGAGCCCCAAAACATATCATCACATCTGTCAATAATTTTTATTTTACAAAAGGAAACTTCAGTAATTTAGAAGAAAATCATTACGCTTAAGGTTCTCTCCTCAAATTCTGAAATGACAATTGCTTTTGCTGACTACAAATTAACTTGAAAGCGTGCATTTTCAAAAGTTGAAACACTTAAACCACTTCCACCTAATTTTTTCTAATGATAAATAGCTCCATATGGAGTATAAATAGAAATGATTAAGATTGACTCTGGTTTTAAAAGTGGTATCACCTGTGTTGCCACAAAATAATGGTGAGGATTCCCATCTTCCACCATGGAAAGCAGACATTCTGATCCACTCACTGAATTCTTGAAATGGGGACAGTTTCGAACCTGGCATTTTTGTGCAATCAGCTTTGCCCCATATAAGTCCTTTCCCAATGTTTCCAACTCTTTTAACACACACCTGAAAAAAAAAAGTTATTAGCAGCTCACAATTATAACAGACGCACATCTGTTGTTCACATAAATTATAAAAAAAAAATACTCAATTCTTCTTTTTAAACTACAAACCACACATTAAGCATTTCACTCTTAAAAGACCCGAAAAATGCATACACCAAGTAGAAGGAACATAATAAACAGTTAACATGTACTGAGCATTTTTGATGTGCAGGCAGCATGCTAACTGCCTTTACATAAATTCTCGCTTATCTCAAAACAGCCCTACAAAGTTGGGCAGCTTACTTTATTTTTTTTCTACTTTTACTCTATTTATTTATTTTTATTAATTTTTCTTGGAGTACGGTTGCTTTACAATGTTGTGTTAGCTCCCACTGCAAAACAAAATGAACCAGCCACACACATACAGATATCCCCTCCCTTCTGGACTTCCCTCCCATTCAGATTAGCACACTGCGTAAGGTAGAGATCCCTGTGCTATACAGCATGAGGGCAGCTTACTGTAAAATTATCCTTATTTTAGAACACCTCATTCTGCGAGATTTCAAGTAACATGCCCAAATTCAAACAACTAATAAGAGGTAGAGTTGAAATGTGAATCTAAGTAGTTTGATGATAGATGCTTTGGACCAACCACAGTGCTACAGGCTTCTCCTTCAAGTGCAAATCGGTGCACCTTCAGAATATTTTCAGCTTAGAAAAGTAAATATTCTCAAGTCACCGGCGTGTTTAAAAACAATCACAACTTTCTTTCACTTTGCATTTTCATATTAATATCAGGCAATGTTTTTCAAAGTGTCACCTATAAACTACCCCTATCGGAATGACACAGTGATATTAATTTCTAGCTCCTTTCTCATCCCCAAATCTGAACTCCTTGTGGAGTCAAACATTAGCATCTTAATAAGCTCCCCAGGTACTTCCTCTTAAAAATTACGACGAGAACTACTGAGTCAAAGATTTCTCAACCTTAGCCAGCCCTTGCCTGATTCTACCTTGCCTCACCCGCTTTATCACACCATTAGTTTTTGATTTTTTTAAGAGATTTTGCTTCTAAAGTCATCCATTTTGAGTTTCAGGCCTAAATTGCCAACTACTTATTGAATATTTCTTGTGGATGGCCCGCCATCAGCTCTTCGTCAAATTCACGATGTCTAAAATCAAACTACTTTCCTGCCTCCAGACTTCTCCAGGGCTTGCTACCTCTTTAAATTTATTATCTTCTCAGATACTGTTTCGAAATCAGAAATCCTATTTAACCTTTGCTTCCTCACTCCTACCCCTGCCCCCACCCCATCAGTGGTAGTCCTATCTCAGCTGTTGGTATCTACCTCTGTAACGTCTACCTTGTGAAATTCCTACCTCTCCTCTCTCAGGTTCAGGCTCCCATTATTTCTTGACTAGACAACCACAAACAAAACATGCATGTCTTCATTCTCTTGCTTCTTCTTCTTCTTGCTCTTCATTCTCTTGCTTCTCCAACTTACCCCTCACATAGCTGCAGTTATCTTTTCTAGAAGATACTTATCAGGTCTGATAGCACTTATCTCTTGATACACACCAAGAATTGACAATAATATGCTTTAAAATAAACTAGCAGTAACTTTTTCTTAAATGAATAAGAATGGCCATGTTGGGACTTCCCTGGCGGTCCAGTGGTTAAGAATCCGCCTTCCAATGCAGGGGACGCAGGTTCGATCCCTGGTCAGGGAACTAAGATCCCACATGCCGTGGGGCAACTAAGCCCACGAGCCACAACTAGAGAGAAGCCTGCACGCCTCAACGAAAGATCCCACATGCTGCAACTAAGACCCACCCGAGGTAGCCAAAAAAAAAGAATGGCCATGTCAATAATTGCAATAACTGGGTGATAGACGTTTCATTATACTCTTCTATTTTTGTGTATGTATAAAATATCCCATAAGTTAAAATAAATTCTTTAGGGGGAAAAATGCTGCAGAATATAATTTCATGCAGTACTTCTCAACCTTTTTTATATTACAGCCCTGTATTAAAAATGTTAGTCTTTCTATGGCAGACAGGGGTAAGTAGACAAGGCTTGTAGCCAGAAGCAATCAACTCTGGGGCACAGACCATCTGAGAAGTTGTCTGGGAGCTCTGAAGGAGATGGGGATCAAAACTTAGGGGGTATCTATGACCCACTGGAGGCTCTGCTTGAATGAAACCCACACGAAGTTCTGAATATAGAAAGCTGTTCATGGAGTAGTGTTATGTGAGAAAAGCAGGCCATTAATATCACATGCAGAGTAAGAGCCCATTCGTGTGTGTGTGTGTGTGTGTGTGTGTGTGTGTGTGTGTGTAAAGAACTGGATGATACACCACATGCTAACAGTGGTAAGTCACTGGTGTGGTATTATAGGTCATTTAAATTTTCTCTGTTCACTTTTTAAAGGAAATATCCTACAAAGGAAAAAAAAACAAAACTAAGTTTATGAATAGTAGTTCTTCATTATGCAGACTCAACTTATCTTCTTATCAGCTTCTTTCCCAAACATATGCTGTGCTCTAATCTCTTTCCCTGGCATTTCACAACTCCACTCCACTCCTTTGTTCAAGAGGTCCCTACAAGTCACTTCTCTTTTCTTTCACTCAAAAAATGTCCTTCCCCTCAGAACTGAACCGTGACTGGGCTCAAAAGTTATCTCCTCTGTGGAACCTTCCTTGATTCCATCTTTCCTCCAATCAACCCCCCAAGATTCCATCTTAGGTATTCCCACACTTTGAAGAAGTGAGGAAACTAGGGGTCAAAACACACCAATTAGAGGTTGATTTATGCACTTTGCTGGCCATACGGGCTGGGAAATCATCCTGTTCACCAAGTTATCCTCTGCTAGAGCAGTGCTTGGCGTATGGCTGGTGCTCAATAAACACAGTTGAATAAACAAATGACCTTGCACAAAGTTAGGAAACATCGAGTCCTGACTTATGTTTCTGGGAATCAAAGATATTACAACATGGGGCAGTTGTGAAGCTTGAAAAATTCTTAAACTGGGAAAAGCTATGCAAACAACAAGCAATCACTTAGAGGATACAGGTCTGAGATACCAATAAACGCTCTACATATACTATACCTCCTCCGACTTATAGGCAGTGTGTAAGTAGTTACGAGCTTTTTTCTACAAATGAGTAATCCAAGGCTCAGAGAGGTTAAGTAACTTGTCCGAAATCACAAAGCTGGTAGAACTGGGCCCAATACTGGAAACCAGGTCGAACGGCAAAGCACGTGTCTTATCCTCCAGGTTAAGATGAATACTCGCCGTACCTTATACTGTCTATCTACTTGGTAGATACTCGCCCACCCTCCTTAGCGGTCCCGCTGAACTGTCAGCTCCTCGTGGGCGGCGCGCTTTGCCCCTCGGGGGCTCCCAATGGATGCCTGCGAGCAGCGGCCTCGCCTCTACCGCACCCGCGGGGCCCCCGCGCCTCCACCCGGACCAGCCAGGCCCACCTGGTGGTGCACAGCTGAGTCTCCCCCATGAGGTAGCGGGGCAGCTGCTCCCGCAGCTGGATGCGGCCCCGCAAAGCCGCCTGACAGAAGGTGCCGTCCAGCAGGATCTGGTACGGCTCGCGGACCCCAAAATTGTTGCGAAAGAAGCCAAGATGCTTCTTGGCGTGTTTCTGCCTCGTGATCTTCATGCCTGGCTTTCCCGGAGCGAGCCACCGGACCAGAATGCAGCAGCGAACTCCCCCCACACAGCCCGCTATCGGCAAGACGGACTTCTCCCGGAAATGAAGAACCCTTGGCCCCGGAAGCAAACGCCCCATCTGTGGGCCTGGTTTACGTCACTCCCAAACGGGAGCGCGCTTTACCCGGTGCCCGCGCTTTAAGGGACACGCCCTCGGGGGCGGAGCTTGCGCGTAAGTGGGAAAACGACTAAGTGCTCGATTAGAGGCGCACATGCGCAGTCATGGTCCAGGTTAAAAAATATACGCACTGCGTCTTGCGCGTTACCTGGCACGGCATCTGAAAAATCCGCGGTATAATAATAATCAGTGAAAATATTGAGCCTTAATATGTCCTAGGCACTGTTCTACGTAATATACCTTATATTTTTCCCTTTAATGTTAATAATTCTCAAATGAGGGAAGAAAGCGACCAAAGTATATTGGGCGACTATGATTGGGCAGGTTTGTAGTGATTGCCTTCCTATAAAGAAGTTAAGCACGTTTACTAAGGGCACGTGGTTCTTCAGTGTCAGAACTATCACCGGAACTCAGGTAGCCTGCCTGAAGTTCAAATATTCTTGCACTCCCCCTCACCTCCCGCACACATTCCCGCCATAGGACCACTCCCACTGAAAAGCCAAATGTCAGGGCAAAAAGTCCCCATCGTTTTGCATTTCCTCTTCTCCTGGACACCATCCTAAATCACTCGCATGGAGTGTTTCCGGAAGACTTATTCAAGAACTTCGTTTTCCAAGAGTCAGTGTCCCTAAACGAGAGTGCTAATTCTGCCCCTCACCCAAGCCATTTGACCTTGAGCAACTCCCCAAGAAACGGGTTCAGCTTCCTCACTGTCAAATAGGTTGGCAGGACTAGATGACTTTTAAGAATGCTTTTTATGTCTATAGTCTCTGAGGTAGGAGAACGACATACTGGGCTACTAACAGGGAGGTACAAAGCTGACCGAAAGTTTAGAAATTACTTGCTCAACTTGGTTAATGAAGAGAGTAAATCTGAAAATTTTGAGTTCCCCCGTGGCTAACTGCCACATATCCACTTCAATTCTAGGCAAAATAACCAAAGAATGGGGAGTATGGAATTTTGCATTTTTTCTTCTGGCCTGGAATCTGTCCCAAATCTCGTTTTAGCTAAAGATTGAGAGAAAGAACCAATGCAGAAAAATAACTTACAAAGTAATCGAGATGTGTTATTTGCATTTGGGGTTTTATTTGAAGATATAGGTTTATGAAATTGGAACCAAAATCTTCTATAATGTTAACCCTGTCTTGATTCACAGCACAACACCCCTTAGATGACTGCTTTCATTTAACTGAAAATAAATTTAGGAATTGGAAGACATGAAGAGTTATTGTAGGATTGGATTTATGGTTCTTGAGTATAATTGCTCATGACCTTCCAATCTGAATACTCTCTTTATCCCTGTGTGCCAACACCCCACTCTGACTATAATCCCGCCAAAGACAGAAAATATATTATCCCAGCCTTGCAAAACAGTTAAAACAGTTTTAAAAACAGGCTCACAGATTTATCTACCAGCTCCATCCTGTTAGCCACGTTTCACTACTAAGAAAAATGAGGTTCAGGACTAGGGATTTGAGTCATACTCTAGTTTTTTTGTTTTTTTCTTTTAATTTACTAGACTGTAGCATTTTTTTCAAGCTCTATGTATATGACAGTGCTATTTACACAACTGACCCTTATTTCACAAATAAGAAGACAGTCTATACTGCTGATTATCAAGTCTAAAACAGAATTTTCTGTTACAGCAGTGTTTCTCAAAACATGATCCTGGGACCTGCAGAAAAGTTCTTAGTGTGCTTGTTTAATATGCCCATTTCTGATTCAAAACAAGTACTGAGGGAGAGGGATACTAATCAGAGAGGAAGTGACATTTATTACAATACCCCCAAGTCATTTATTATGCATATTGGTGTTCCAGAAGGACTGTCTGCAGTAAAGCATCACTGTTTACCCAATGGGACATTTTCATTAAATGGTCCACTGAATACGTTTTGGCCTGATGCCAAATGACCTAGTATTAGAAAATCAATATTTGGCCACAACAAAAGGCAGAAGCCAAATATTGCCATTATTGGAGAAACTATTTGGATATAAGTTTAAATCTGAAATTTTACTTTGAAAATTATTATAATATTATTAAAAATTTTTAATTAAAAATTTTTAATAGTCATTGCAAATTTTTTTGACCTTAGAGTGCAGGAACAGTAATGTCTCAGCATGGCTAGCTGCTATTTTTTTCCTCAGGTCAGTACACTGGATATTTTCCAGGCCAAATAGACATTCAGTTGGGGTAGGAGATTCATTTATTTTTCTTTATTTTTTCATACTCTTCATATTCTTTATTACATCTGGATCAAATATAATTTATAATATGATGTTGTTGTACATGATTTTGAAGTTCTTCCTTCATGAAATTTTGATGAAGCCAAGTTGACCTGAAAATGATTTATTCCTGCAAGGTATGACTAATTCCCAAACAAGAATTTTCATGAAAGATTCATGTCCTAAATGGAATTAAATAGGTAAATATTAAATACAATTCATAAAGCTTATTTTGTTTAATTTCATAAATACTAGTATACCAAATAATTCAGCAAAGATATCTATTGTGATATTATTCTGCCTTATATTCATATTTAAATATTTGTCAACATCCATTAGCTCCAAAGGAATACAACATTTTCCCTAACGTTATCCAGCTAACATATTCTTTAAAGAAATATTTTCCTGAAATAAATAATTTAAAACAACTTAGGTAAACTGGTTTGTATTGAGGGCTTATTAGTCCTTCACTAAGATCCCCTAGGATGAACTCCATCTGGGACTTGCTTACTGTGAGTTTTTATATATAGGGGAAGGTGTTATGAAGGTTGGTTCTGGAGGCTGCCACGTTTTTAAAAATCTTCCTTACAGTTTTCAAATTACAAAAATAACACATGCCTGTTATAACAAGAGGAACAATGGAACAACACAGGACATTCATCTACTCTTCCTTGCCCAAATAACACATGTTAATCTACTGTGTAACTTCTGTAATTTTTTTAATATTCATATACTTATTTGCCTACATATATGCATACATATGTAGAGATTTTTGTCACTCTATGTTATTCAAAGATAGAATCGTATTTTATCACTTCTGTACATTTTGCTTTTCTTACCCAACAATCCTTGTGGAAATCCTCTCCACACATACTCCAAGTCAGTTGGCATAGTTCTTATTCATTATTTTTAATGGCTGCTTGAAATTTCCCACAAAATCACCACATTTAACATAATGACTGTGACACAGACTGTAAATTGATGCTCAATATCTCTTCTCTTTAGTAATAGGATCCTAATTTTATTCTGGACAATAGTGTGCCCAGAAAAGAGAATCCATTTCCCAGCCTTCTGTGCAGTCAAGTACAGTCAAACGATTAAGTTTTAGCCAAGGGTATGTAAGTATAAGTGTGACAAGGGACTTCTGGGAAAGCTGCTTAAAGGAACTTAACCTGGTGATGAACACTTTTGTTTTTTTTCCATTGCCTTTCTAACCACTCCCTGGAATTTGGATGTGACGAAGGGAACCCTAGCAGTGTATTTTAGACCAAGAAGTAAACTTGAGGATGGAGGCCATGTGCTAAGACAGCAAAGTAGATAACAGAAGCAGCCTGGGCCATCAATGACTATGAAACTACCTTTCCAAATCTAGACTTTCTACCTCTGGCCTTGTTTTACATGAGAAGAAAAATAAACTTCTATTTTAGTTTTAAAAAATTATTTTCTTTTTATTTTTTGAGACTATTGTTTTTAGAGCAGTATTAGGTTTACAACAAAATTGAAAAGAAGATGTAGAGACTCCCCATGTAGCCCCTGCCTCCACACATGCATAGCCTCCCCCATTATCAGCATTACTCAGGACTTTGCTGGTGGTACAGTGGTTAAGAATCTGCCTTCCAATGCAGGGGACATGGGTTCGAGCCCTGGTCCACAAAGATCCCATATGCTGTGGAGCTACTGAGCCCACATGCCACAACTATTGAAGCCCGTGCTCTGCAACAAGAGAACCCTGTGCATAGCCCCCGCTCTCTGCAACTAAAGAAAGCCCGTGTGCAGCAACGAAGTCCCAATACAGCCATAAATAAATAATTCATTAAAAAAAAAAATCACTCACCAGAATGGTACATTTTTTTCAACCAAGAAGGAACCTACATTGATAAGTTGTTTCTTTTATATGCAGCCAAACCCAATCTTAATTGACAGAGTATGTTAAAACTACTTGCCAGAATTAGAGAATTTTATATTGGCAGATGTTTTTGATAAAAGTTTGATGTTGGTTAATGTTTGCCAATACAATTACCCTTTCTTTGAACAGGTTCAAAATCCTAGTTTATAAGTTTTGTGAAAGGTAAAAAACTTTTTCAAAGTAAAATAAACTAAATCCATTTTACATACTATAGAAGTTATCTTCACATTTGTTTCTTTTGAACTTATAAACAATTTGATTTGAACTGAGAATGTCAGTGGGATATATCTCCTGTTTGGAAAAGTTAGTTAAATATGAAGAACCCCAGCTGCTTGGGCAAGAAACATCAAGGAAATGTTAGTGTCACCCAGTTGTCAATCAAAGAAAGCGAGCAGAATTTCTGTCTGTTGGCCCAGCTAGTACCAGTGGGCTCTTCCTTAAATGACAAAGGAGAAAGTGTCTCTTGGAAAAAAATTTCAAGGGATTTCTCTTTGTCAAGGATATTTCTAAGCAAGACAGTGATCAGGAAGTAGTTCACCATTGGTTATCAGATGACTGTTGTCAGATGGCTGTAAAATTAGACTAGCAAATTTGCTTGCTAAATAGTTTATTTGAATGAAATTATACAGAGAACAAATACTGCCATGTGAGGTAAGTTGAAAGGAATTTATTATTACACAATAGATCTGCATAGTGCTCTCCATTGGGATTTTACTACAAAATGTTCAGTGGCATTAATTGAAGTAGTAAAAACATACAATGGCAGAGAAAAAAGAAAAGTTAAGAAGTGGTAGCAATGTGCAAAATGTTTTACTTTGATACATACATAACAAACTGCCCTTTGAAATTTAATTAAATCATAACTGAAACTGGTAGAGAAGTTCACACTGTATGGGGTCATTCATTTTTAACCTATCAAAGCATTTTTAGAAGATTAATGAATCCTTATAAAATTACTCTAAGTAAGCAAATATTATTACTGTTACTTAAAGGAGTTTAAAGATTGAGAATTATGTCAGATTATGGCATTAAACGAGTTCCTAAAAACACTATTTATTTATATTGAACAAAATGTTGAAGACAACCCTTTCACTCATGGTTTCGTATATATTTTTAAGCAGCAGGAGGACTTCAGGGCAGAAACTGAACTTCTGGTGGCAAGGCTTTCAATAATTCAGTAGAATATTATTTCAAAGTCTTATATTTATAATTGAATTACACCAATACAAGGTATTAGTTACATGATATTATACCAAATAAAAGTCGCTCTTAGAATCTGTGCAAATGCTTTCAATGTGAGATCACTTTCTTTTAATATTAGTTGATAAGTCATACATCAAAATACTGGGATGAGAAGATCAAACATCATTTTAAAATTATTATTTTAGCAAACATATAGGAAATACCCACATGCTGAGTCATAGGAATAATGAATATTTTTTTATTGGCTCTCTCTTTACCCTCTCTATTGTGACTTTTCATAATTTTGAACAAATCACTTTGTTCTTCAAAGTATAACCTCACATAGTATGTATGTACACAGAAGAAGACATATGACTTAAATTGATCCCAGACTAAAGAGAAAGACTTTTTCCCCATGGTTAGGAGAAGAGGTTTTCTTTTTCTTACAATAAACATTTAAAAAGAAGCACATTGTGTTCTTTGCTACTGGCAGGTATTTTGAGGTTATAGGGGTAGCCAGTCAGTTTGTGGACAGAACCAAAACACGGTAAAAAACAGAGTCAAGGGGCTTCCCTGGTGGCGCAGTGGTTGAGAGTCCGCCTGCCGATGCAGGGGACATGGGTTCGTGCCTCGGTCCGAGAAGATCCCACATGCTGCGGAGCGGCTGGGCCACTGAGCCTGCGCATCTGGAGCCCGTGCTCCGCAACGGGAGAGGCCACAACGGTGAGAGTCCCGCGTATCGCCAAGAACTGGAGTCTTTATGCTGCTTCATTTGGAGTCTGCCCCCTTCTAGACATTTAGTTATGTGATAGAATACATTTCCTTCTTGTTTAAAATAATTTAAATTGTTTTTTGTTTACTTTTTTTTGGTTGCTTGTAGCCCAAAGCATCCTAAATGATGGAATATTTGTTAAATCTATGCAAGAAAATGTACTTTTAAAGGGAAAATGATAATATTACCTGTATAATATTTTACCTTAAAGAAGTTTAAGATGTTCTGCATATGTTCTTGTTTTGTCCTGGACACCATTGTGAAGAGGCTGGGATGCAAAGTTAAGTGTTGCTATTAGCTGCTTTCAACTATCTCCCAAAGGCATTTTTTCCATTCTAGTTAAATATTAAGGAAAGCATTTAGTGTTTTAAGCCAAATGATTTCTTTTGGCCAAATGAATATTTGTGGACTTGTAAAGAGTTTATGAACTTAATTCAGAGCTTTAGTTTTGCCCTATTTATATGTTGTTTCTTCTGGCTTTGCTTATGTCCAATTTTTGTGTCCCAGGCCTTGTTCATGAATTGTGATGGCACCACATATTCTTTTGGAGAGGAGGAGATACGACGGCTCTTGCCCTTTCCTCCCATTTCTATAGAGTAGGGAGTTTCTGCTCCCCTCCTTATGAGTGAATATTATTGGAAGGTAGGCTTCCTGTTTCTCCCTATACCTGGTTACTTATGACTCCCTAACAATGGGGTGACTAATCTGATGTTTGGGGAGATCCTGTCACCATGCCATAATGGTATCTCCTTCTCAAGGGGAAAAAAAGATCTTTGTGTTCCTTTCCTAGAAAATAATCTACAAAGAAGAGATAAGAACATACACCCCTTATAGGCTTTCGTTGAAAATTTGATCGAAAATGATGCTTCCTTGACTCCTTTGTTTCTCATGGGTACTAAAGCAGAACAATTCCTCGGTTGTATGTCACGAATGTGTGGTTACTTTCCAGAGGGACAGTAAATAGAAAGGTCAGATGACTTTCTACCCTCTTCCTTCATACCAAGGCTAGAACCAATGCTAAGTTGGTCCTATAGAGGTTGCCTGCCAACCCTGAGCTCAACTCAGACTGTCAAGATGTCCAAAGGAACCTTGCCTTCCATAGAGGTCTGGAAGAAGGCAACAACTGAATAGGAATAAACTGACATTAAAAAAAAAAAAAATCCTTTGGCTCATCTGAATACTGAATAGGAATAAAGTGACATTTAAAAAAATCCTTTGGCTCATCTTTGGTGTCTTGACTCTTCTATTTTATTGCCTTGAAATGGATTTAGGTAAATCTTAGCCAAGTGAAGGAAAACAGCTCTAGTACTGGCTGGGTCTAAGGCATGGACTGGTCACAGTCTGACATTCACTGGGCTGTGTTTTCCGAATGGGTTGAGTTACTACGCCACAAGAGCAGAACTAGTCAGACTGTTTATTTTTTCATTTTTTCTCTCAGGCATGGCAGGCTATCCTTTGCTTCCTGTCCTCATGCGGTAATCACCGTGGACAGGGCCCACAGCTTGCTTTGGAAGGCCTTTACCATCCTCTCTCTTTTTGCCTCTGACTAAATTTGAAATATTTCCAGCACATATAGAAGTATGGTAAAAACTTTAGCTCCAGTGACAGAGAGAATGAAGAACATATTATTGGGAATACAGGATGAATTTATTTTATCTAGTATATGAATATCCACAGTGAAATTAATAACCACAACATCAAAACTGCCTTTTGGAGGGCGGCTAAAGTACAGTTTAATGGTTGTGAGCAATCTTCTTTGGGTGATCAAATATATTCAGTATTCTGTTATTTAATTTCTTCTGCATGTTTGCAGGCTTACTTTGCTCTAGGATCGTGAAGAGGAAGTTTAGTTTATTGATTTGAGATATATCCTCTTTTATAATGTATACATTTAGCTATAAACTTTCCTCTCAGTACTGACGCAGCTGTGTCCCACAAATTTTAACATTTTATATTTTCATATTCATTCGGTTTACTGTGTGTTTTAAAATTTCTCTTAAGACTTCCTGTTTGATCCATGGGCGGGCTATTGGAAGCACGTTGTATAGTTTCCAAGTATTTGGAAATTTTTCTCTTACTTTTATATTTTGATTTCTAGTTTGAATCCATTGTGGTTGCTGAACATACTCGGAATGATTTCAGTTACTTTAAATTTGTCAAGGTTGGTTTATGACTCAGGATATGATTTTCTCTCTAGTTGTTCTATCAATTGTTAAAAGAGGAGAGTTGACATCTCTAACTATGACTGTGGGTGTGTCTATTTGTCCTTTGAGCTCTATGAGTTTTTTCTCAACGTAAGTTCAGCTTTGTTGCTAGGACATACACATTTAGAATTGCTGTATGCTTTTGGTGATTGACCATTTTATCATTATATATTTCCCACTGTCTCTGGTGATTATCTTAGCTCTGAATTCTCTTTTATCTGATATTAATACAGCCAGTCCTTCTTCTTTTGATTGATGTTTGCATGATAGATTTTTCCATCATTTTGTGTCAATGTGCCTATATCGTTATATTTGAAATCAGTTTCTTTTAGACAGCCCATGGTTAGGTTGTTTTTATCCATTCTTCCAATAGTTGTATTTTAATAGGTGTATTTAGAACATTTATATTAATCTAGTTATTGATATGTTTAGGCTTAAGACTGCCATTTCATTTTTTTCCCCTATAATTCTCTGTTTTTATTTCTGTTTTCTTTTTATTGCATTCTTGTGGGTTATTTGAACATTCTTTAGAGTTTCATATTGATTTATCTATGGTGTTTTTGAGTGTTTCCCTTTGTAAAGCATTTTTAGTGGTTTCTCTAGGTATTACATTAGATAAAAACAAAATCACAGTTTACTATTAAGTCATTTAACCGGTTCAAGTGACTTGTAGAAACCTGACCTTCCTATATGTCCCTTAACCAGCCCTTATTTGCTTTAACTGTTTCTTCTACGTATATTTAGAGCCACACTAGGTAATGCTATAATTTTTGCTTTAACTCTCAAAAATAATGTAGAAAATTCAAGAGGAGAAGGAAAGTCTATTGTAATTACTCATATTTTTGTTTACTGTGTTCTTTCTTCCTTATGATGTTCCAAGGTTTATTCTTTTATTGTCTTTTCTTTTTAGAGAACTTCTTTCAGTCATTCTTTTAGGGTAGGTCTGCTGGTAACAAATTGTTTTAGTTTCCCTTCATCCAAGAATGTTTTGATTTCCTTTTTATTCCTGAAGGATATTTTGGCTGGATATAGGTTTCTGGGTTGGTAATTCTTTCTTTTACCAGTTTGAAAATATTATGCAACTTCCTCTGGTCTCTGTGGTTTCTGTCGAGAAATCCACTCTAATCTAATTGTTTTTCTCTTATATCAATATAAGGTGTTTTGGGGCTTCCCTGGTGGCGCAGTGGTTGAGAGTCTGCCTGCCGATGCAGGGGACATGGGTTCGTGCCCCAGTCCGGGAAGATCCCACATGCCGCGGAGTGGCTGGGCCCATGAGCCATGGCTGCTGAGCCTGCGCGTCCAGAGCCTGTGCTCTGCAACGGGAGAAGCCACAACAGTGAGAGGCCCGCGTACCGCAAAAAAAAAAAAAAATTTTTTTTTAAATTAAAAAAAATATATATAAGGTTTTTTTTGTTTTGCTTTCAAGATTTTTTCTTTGGTTTTCAGAAGTTTGACCGTAATATGTCTTGGTGTGAAGTTCTTTGGATGTATCCTGTTTGGCATTCACTCAAGCTTCTTGAAACTGTAGGTTATGACTTTTCCCCTATTTGGGAAGTTTTTCTTCATTATTTCTTCGAATACCTTTTAACCCCTGCTCTCTTTCTTTTGTCTTTTGTGAGACGTCAATGACAGGATTGTTAGATATGTGTTTTTTACAGTTCCAAAGACCTCTGAGTCTCTGTTCATTTTTTGTTCCGGTCTCCTTTTTTTAAGTTGTTTTTAAAATATACATAACATAAAAACTTATATTTAAGATCCTTTTTTGAGTGAACAATTCAGTGCCGTTAAGTATGTTCACATTGTTGTGCAACAATTACCACTGTTCATCTGCAGAACTGTTCCATTATCCCAAATTGAAACCCTGCATCCACTAAACAGTAACTCCCTATCCCTCCCTCTTTCCAAGTCCTGGTAATTGCTATTCTACTGTTTCTCCTCTGCAGATTTCACTATTCTAGGTGCCTGATATAAATGGAATCATACAATATTTGTTCTTTTGTGTCTGGCTTATTGCATTTAGCATACTGTTTTCAGGGTTCATCCTCGTTGAAAAGGTTCAGCATGTCTCTGACTTTCATTTCTTTTTAAGGCTGAATTATATACCCTTGTATGTAAATACCACATTTTATTTATTAATTCATCTGTTGAAGAACATTTGAGTTGCCTCCACCTTTTGGCTATTATGAATAATGCTGCTATGACACTGGTGTACAAATATCTGTCTGAGTCCTTGCTTTCAATACTTTTGGCTATATTCCTAGAAGTGAAATTGGTAATTCTATGATAATTTTTGGAGGAACTGCCGTACTCCTTCTCACAGTGGCTGTACCATTTTATATTCTGTTAATTTACATACAGACTGGGTGATTTTTATCATTCTATCTCCAGTCCTCTGATTTTTTTCCATTGTCCTTTCTTTTCTGCTGTTAAGCCCATCCATTGAGTTTTTTTATTTTTGGTTATTGTATTTTTTTTAAGTTCTAAATTTATGTTTCATTCTTATTTATATCTTGGCTGAGACTTTGAACTTCTTTTCTGACACTCTTTCATTTGTTTCAAGTGTGTTCGTAATTGTTTGTTGAAGCATTATATGGTGACTGCTTTAAAATCCTTGCTGGATAATTCTAACATCTCTGTAATTCCAGTGCTGGCCTCTATTTGTCTTTTTTCATTCAGTTTGAGATCTTCCTTGTTCTTGATGTGATGATAAGTGATTTTTTTAAACTGAGACATAGACTTTTGGGTATTTTGTTACAGAACTCTGGATCTTCTTTTTTTTATTTTTTAAACTTTAAAAAAGTTGAGGTATAGTTGCTGTACAATATTATATAGGTTACAGGTATATAGTGAGTCACAGTTTTTAAAGGCTATACTCCATATATAGTATTATAAAATATTAGCTCTATTCCCCATGTTGTACAATATATCTTTGTAGCTTATTTAATAACTAATAGTTTGTACCTCTAATTCCCACACCCCTATTGCTCCTTTCCCCTTCGCTCTCCATACTGGTAACCATTTGCCCTCCAAGTCCATCCATTTTGCTGCAAACGGCAAAACTTCACTCTTTTATGGCCAAGTAGTACTCCATTATACATACATACCACTCTTCCTTATCCATTCATCTGTTATTGGACACTTAGGCTTATTCCGTATCTTGGCAGTTGTAAATAATGCCGCTATGAACATTGGGTTGCATGTATCTTTTTGAACTAGTGTTTTTGTTTTTTTCGGGTATATACCCAGGAGTGGAATTGCTGCGTCATATGGTAGCTCTATTTTTAGTTTTTTGAGAAGTCTTCATACTGTTTTCTGCAGTGGCTGCACCAATTTACATTCCCACCAACAGTGTATGCAGGTTCCCTTTTCTCCACATTCTCGCCAACATTTTTTATTTGTGCAGAACACTGGATCTTGAGACATATGTTTTAGCTGGTTTCCTCTGACACAGCTCTGGCAATGGAAGGAGGAGGGAGTCCTTCTTATCACTGCCCTAGAAGGGTACAAATAGAATTTTCACGTTCAGCCTCCATTGATTCCCTTGGGGGTAGGACTAGTTCCTTGTTATTGCTGGAGGATGGGAGTTCCAGCTCCCACTACCCGTAAATTTATATCTCCTGGATGGGAGGGGTAGTAATGCTTCATTACTGCTCTTCTTGTTTCCTTCACTGGCATTAGGAGTGGTTGGCCTCATTACCAGCTGTGGTGAAATCCTTAGTCTCCACTAGGCCTTCTTTGACATCACTCCATTGGGGGATGGAGTGGGTGCCTATTACTGTCTGGTGGGGGTGAAAGTTCGAGCTCCCCACATGGTCTCTACTGGCAGTGTGCAGAGAACAGACTTTTGTTGGAGTTTTTAAATCTGTGCCTGTTGATATTTTCAGGTGACTGGACTTCAGCTCCAAGTCTGGGATATATGCGGCAAATAGAAACTGGGAAATCACCACTGTGTTGCTCCTTGGGTCCCCATGTCCCTAACCAGTCTTTCTCCTTCTCTTCACCTTGCAGAGTCTTCTTATGTTGCTTTTATATATAATACCCTGGGATTTTGTTGTACTCATAGGGAGGAATAGGAAAAAATATTTCTACTTCATCTTCCCAAAAGAAGTCTGGATTTTGAATACATTTTTAATGTGGAGCCTACAGAAGTTTCCAATGGAGCAGGGGTAGGGTGTGAAGGAAACAGAGGAGTCAAAGATGGCCCCAAGGGCTTTGTTCTTATCAACTAGAAGAATAACACTGTCATCAAATGACAGGGGGAAGACTGTGGGAAGAACATTTTTTTCGAGGGGAGGTGGTATTTGGAGCTCAATTTTTGAAAGGTTAAGTTGGAGGTGCTTGTGGGACATTTAAGTGGAGATGTTGAATAGACAGATGGATATGCTGGTGTGGAGTTCAGTGGAGAGGTCTGAGGAAATATAAATTTGGGAATCATCAGCATTGCATGATGACCTGTGAGATAGCGAGTAAAGATAAGGGAATGAAGATGTACAAGGACTGAACACTGCTGCTGTTCTTAAATTAATTAAATTAAATTAAATTTTAATTTTAAAATTAGGGAAGGGTAAAGAAATCAGCAATGGTGACTGAGAAGAAAGGATCAGTCAGTGAGATAGGAAGGAAACTAGGAATCCAAGTGAAGGAATGTCATTGCTTCTAGACCCTTTCTAGTTAGGGTGATCATATTGATTTCCTGTTTAAAATTCTACTTCATTCTCACTCTCTCTCTTTCTCTGTCTCTGTATTTGTATCTTTTGGCTCTGGGCTATTTCATGCAGAGGGCCCACATACACTGTCTTTGTTCAGATTACAAGAACCCATGTATGTGTTTAGCATACATGACTGGAAAATCTTAGTGGGATATTTAAAAGGACAAAAATTGCAAAGAAATTTAAAACAAACTGCAATATGGCTCACCACTAATTAACAGAATGACGTTAGACAAATCACGTCTCAATTTCCTAACATGGGAGTTTGTATAGCTCTTCATAGTTTCCAAGATTGGAAATGGGGATTAATTTTAAAAATTAGAAGTAAAAGGATTTTTTACGAATGGGACGCTACATAAATGTGAGCTATAATGCAGTTATGATCAACTGCCTAGTGGAGACCGACTAAACATAAAGTGCAAAACATTTTTAAAAGTCCATTTTTTCCTTTCTTAAAGCTTTCTGAAAGCCGCTAACGCACAACGCGCATGTGCAGACGATTCCGTTGCCGAAGAAGGTGACTGAAGTGAGAAAGGAGGCGGGGCCTCCCCGGGCCTTTCCTAAGAGCTCCGCCTCTCGAACGCCAGACTGCGTCTGACGTCACGTGAAGCGTGTACTTCCGCTTCCGGTTACTCACGTTTCTCTCTTTTCCTGTCCGGCTGGAAAGATGGCGTCCCGCAAGGAAGGCACCGGCTCTGCTGCCACCTCTTCCAGCTCCACCACCGGCGCTGCAGGGAAAGGCAAAGGCAAAGGGGGGTCCGGAGATTCAGCCGTGAAGCAAGTGCAGATAGATGGCTTGGTGAGTGGGGTTCCGTCTCCCCATGCCCACGTGGGGAGCTCAGTTCCCAGCCCGGTTCCGCCAGACGTGCTTCCCGGCAGCCCCCCCTCTGGGCTTGCTGAGGCTGGGACAAGATTTTTCCCTAAAACCTTTCTTTATCTTCACTTTCTGCTCGGGAGACGCGGCCGCCTTCTCTGCCATCTTATGGGGGAGGTGAGGGCTGAAAAAGGGGACCTAGGTTAGGGTGTGTGTGTGACAGATTTTTGGGGTCTTGTTTTGAGATGCCTGGGAGAGGGTATTTGGAGAATGACTCTTCTAGGAGACAAGTAGGTGACGGAGGTGTCGAGAGGGACCTAGGACTCTAGGGCTTTTGGAAGGGGAGAGTAAACTTTATTGCTTCCCTGCTGGCATTTGACATCTGTAACTTCACAAGTGGAGATTTACTTTGTAGCCACTTTTGAGCCTGTGGTTCAGCGCTTACCTGAAACCGCGTAATTGGAATAAATATTTTTTATGTTGGCTTCTGCTTTCCCTATCTGTGAACATTGGAGTGCCTCAGGATTTGGGTTTAGGCTTCCTTCCACCTGGTCTCTGCTTGACAAAGTAGATGAAAGCACAACTCTGGAGTCAGACTGCTTGGGTTGGAATCCAGCTCTAAAATTAGCTGAATGACATTGGGCATGTTACTTAATCTCTTTCTCCTTGGTAAATTAAATGGTAAAACGTGTTACCATTTAATTTATCTGCTACTGTTATTATTTGTAGAAGTTACAGTGGTAGACTTTCCTTAAGGCCCCTATTCAAAGCTTTAAATATTTGTATTTTGATAACTCCTAGATTTATATTCCTTGCCTGACTTGGTTCTTGAATGCCACTCTTATATATCCAGCTGCCTGCTTGCTATCACTGTTTGGATATCTCATAGGTACTGCAAATTTAACGTGTCCAAAATAAAATTATTGACTCTCCCTCTCCTTCTTCTCTCCCACTCATTAACCTTACCTCAGTCTCTCCCATCTTAATAAATGGAACTACTATCTCTCCATTTGAAAAAGTCAAAACCTAGGGATTAATGTATGCATGTTCTTTTTTTTACCCTCAGCATACAGTCCGTCAGCAAATTCTGTTTGTTTCACCTTCGAAATATATCAAATTCATCTGCTTCTCATCTCTCTGCCACCAACCACATCCACTTACAATAAAATACAGACTTCTTATACAGACTTGAGGGTCCTGCTACTCTCGTCTCTTTCTTCAAACTCACCTCATACTTTCTTCTAGGCTTCAGTCACAGTGAGTTTTCAGAGTTTTGTTTTCTTGGCCTGAAATACTCTCTCAAATATTTTTCCTTCTCCGTGGCTTCTTTTGAGCCTTTTGGTATTGGCTTAAATGTCAGCATCTCAAGAAAGGCCTTGCCTAACAACCTGGTAAAAAATAGTCCCATCCCCATCACTCTGCATACATCACCTTTATTTCCTTTGTAGTATTTTCTACTGCCTGTAATTGTCTTGTTTGCTTTCTTGTTTGTCTCCCCCACTAGAATGTAAGCTACTGAGGGCGGGCAGGGATTATGGTTTTTCACCTATTCTATTCCCCAAACTGAAAAGGTTAATTGACATAGATAGGATAAACTGATGAATTTTGTACTGCTCCTGTTTCATGTCCCGATATCTTCTTTTATAAAGATTATTTTAATGGTATCTTGACTTGTTTTCTTAGCCTGCATACTTTTATTAAAACATTCACTTAATGTGAACGTTCAGACCTTGTTAACTTTCCTCTTGAAATGGTTTTTTTTTTTCCCTCCTGGCCGCGTTGCACAGCATGTGGCATCTTAGTTCCCGTGACCAGGGATTGAACCTGTGCCCCCTGCAGTGGGAGCTCAGAGTCTTAACCACTGGACTGCCAGAGAAGTCCCTTGAAATGTTTTTAGTGACTTTGCAATGAATTCAAGGCCCACCAAGATGTTGTCCTTGTTTTTGTGTTCACATTTATTTGCTACTATTTCCAAGCTTCTACGTAGGAACGGTTCATTCCAGCCACACAGGACTAATTTGGTTAGCCTCATGTTTAATCACATTTGTTTCCAGTGTCTTGGTAATGGCCAAGGCCAATTTTTCTTCTTATTTTCTTGAGCCTTTCCTTTCTAAGCTTTAGTCCTGTTTCATCAATTTTTTCTGTATCTTTAATGTTACCTTTCTCTTAACATGTGACCATTGTCAGACTTTCCCATATTAAAATGTTCAGCCCTGTCTCTTTTTTTTTTTTTTTTTTTTTGCGGTACACGGGCCTCTCACTCTTGTGGCCTCTCCCGTTGCAGAGCACAGGCTCCGGACGCGCAGGCTCAGTGGCCATGGCTCACGGGCCCAGCCGCTCTGCGGCATGTGGGAACTTCCCGGACCGGGGCATGAACTCGTGTCCACTGTATTGGCAGGTGGACTCTCAACCACTGCACCACCAGGAAAGCCCAGCCCTGTCTCTTTTTACTTAGTACTTTGTGTTCATTCTTAGTCCCCACTTTTTTCCTTGAAGTCAGTGGTTAAAGGATTTGTCTATATTTGTGGTCTTCCATTCTTTTTTTAACTCACTGCTACTAGAATCTGCCATCACCAAGTCCCTGATTTAGTTTTTAAAAAGGTCATTGATAACATTATCAAAAAACTGTAAAAAAAAAAATCAAGATATATTATACATGCAAAATAGTGTCTGTAGTACATAATTTAAATAATCACAAAGTAAACATCCACTTACCTGGCATTTAACTTGAGAAGTAGAACATTGAGTACCTTTGAAGCCCCTTCCCGTTTCATCCTTTTCTCCCATCCCTTCTTCGAAACCTGTAATCACTCCTGTGAGCTTTGTTTCAGTGATTTCTTAGTTTTCTCTATAGCTTCACCACACAGAGTATTCCCAATTTGTTTAGTTTGTTCTGTTTATATTAATAAAAAATGAAATATTAATTAAATCATAGTATATGTTCCCCTGTGTCTTGAATCATATATATGCATATCTCACACCATGATTTTGAGATTATTCTGTTCTAGAGTGAGGAGCTATAATTCATTCATTTTCATTACTATATAGCATTTCATTGTATGACTAGAACATAATTTTCCTCATCTAAATGTTAATGGACAGTTAGATGGCTTGTTTTCCTTGTGTGAAATGATATCTCTCAATAATCTTAATTGTGCATTTCAGTAGGCTTGTCAGTGTGTCTTTTGTTGTACATTGTGCAGAGTCAGTGCTCAGTATATCCTTGTAGAACGGATGAGTGAGTCTTCATTGTAGTCAAGTGGTCTCATTGTTCCTAGAGAAGATCAAGCTAATTCTTCCTATTGGACTTTTCATGTAAAACCTACCTTGTTCCCCCCAAACCAGGCTGAATCTTACCTTACTTATGTACATTATACTTTTGATACTCAAAGTATGGTCCAAAGACCAGCAAGACAAGCAGAATTGGCCTCGCCTGGTAGCTTGTTAGAAATGCAGAAATACAGTATTTCAGAATTTTTCCTGATCTACTGTTTCAGGTAATTTATAGCATATTAATGTTTGAGTAGTACTGCCCTGGGCCACATCGATCTCTTCCTTTCTCTGAACTTTTTGTGGTGACAGCTTGTGTTGCTCATCTTGGCGTGTAATCATATGCTGTTAATGAAAGGTTTACTGTATATTAAGGAAAGTCAGGCGGAGTACTAGTAGGTATCCGTAAGTAAGGTAGTTTACCTGCCTTAGGTAGGCAAACCTAAGTCCATCTGACTTTTTCATCTCTGGTTGCTTCCAAGGTTTGGATAACCCTGCAGACATTCTGGACATCGTTTCTTTCCCTTATGGCAAGAAAGCTTGTTGAAATCCATTTCCTTTCTTAAAAAAACTTCATGACAGTGCTTGCTTCCTGTGTTTATGGCATGTACACCATTGGTGACGAGCTGTATTAGTGTTGTTCCTTGTAGCTTTGTGGGGATGATTGAAGGAGCTTATACGTGGTACTTCACATGGAGATGATTTAATAAATAGCGTTTCTGGACCTTAGTTTGTTCTGCTTTAATGTGAGGATAAGGCATGGCCTTCCTACTGTAATAAATAAAATCTTAACATATAAAATTTCCTACTGATGTTTAATCATTGTCAATAACAGTTTTAGTAGCTGGGATTGATTTTAATAGTTGGTATTAGTTACAGTGGGATTCCAAACTGGATGCCTGACCAAGTAAATGGAATATAATGAGAAATTTAAACTATAGTTGTTGCAGTCCAGATGAAATGGCATATATCACTTCCCAAAGGCCTGCTTCGACATTAAAAGGTGTGGGCACAGTAAGTCTTTTACATCAGACTACTGGTTTTTTATCTTTTGCTTTCTTGTCACCTTTGGCTTCAACTAGCTCCTGTATAACTAGAAGTTCTGATCTTATTATCCAGGATTTCATAAGTTTATCCAGATATTTTAAGCCTTGGCAACCTTTTTCTGGGCCTTTAGCACAGATATTGGGGAGAAAAGCCTCTATAAATCATTAGGCTTTGAAGAGGATGTTTGCCAGTTCTTATTTTTGTGGTCAGATCCTCTTTTACTTTACCAAGTCTCCTTTAGATAGTTTTTTAGATAAAAGTTCCTGATTTCAGCACAATATGAAAACTTGGTTGCATTTGCTTTTCTCTAGGAAATTCATAATTTTGTTTTTGTAAAATATTTAAATTACGGTACTTGGATATTATTTCATTTGGCAGGATATGGGAAAATACACTTAAAGAGAAAATAGCTTTATCTTTTCCCCCTGCAAACTACTGTTTGTAGAAGATTGTTCTATAAAATGGTTATCTCCTGTAAAGATTAGACTTGATAGCAAAGTATAGTGCAATTTACATATCCATCTATTTGATGACAAACTGTACTTGTTTCATCAAAACCGAAGGGCTGAAGTGCGTACTGGTATATACCAGAGCCGTATTCTGGAGTTTTATTGATGTTGGTACCAAGCCCAAGCATACAAGGAAAAAAAAATGGATTTAGCAAAATAGTGGTAACTCAGTATTAACTTACTCAAAATATAAAACTTTTTTGCTCTTTGAGTCTGAATATCAACTGTATTTTGGCATAAAATTTTAAGGATTTATTTTCCTCCCAAATAGTACCAAAAGCCAAAGGTATTCATTGTATCTTGATGATTAATACAAAACATTGTTTTTTCTCAATACCTTTACCTTCTATCCCTGTCCCCAACTAGTTTCATTTGATACGAGTAGCAAATGTTTGTTTATCTATGGGATAGCAGTAATGTGCTAAAATTGGATGTTTTAGAAAACAAAAAATGGTATACATTCATAGTAAGAAAAATTTGGGGAAATACAAAAAACACAAAGGAAATCAGTTTATATGCTCATAACTTGAGGGTGGGTACACTACTAAGAGTTCGGAATTTTCTTCTCTAGCGTTTCTTCAATGCTTTAATAAATATCTATAGTTGAAGTTAATGGGTTAAAGGTGGTTGTGCACATTTTTAAGCATATTAAGCACGTTGCCAAACTGCTATCCAGAAGAGTTGTATAGTTCAGTGTGCTTTCCCACTTACAGAGTATAGAGTGCTGTTTCTTGACACCATTGCCACCTGAAAGTTAATGGTTTCTAAAAATCTTAGTCTATTTTAAAAATTAAGTATGCATGTTAGTATGCTTGTTGCAGTGATTCATCAATTTGGTAAATATTTCTTGTCTGATAGTGATAACACTCACAGATCTGCCCAAGTCACCCAGTCTTCGGGTATTATCTTTGATTGTTCCTTAGGGTTTCCCTTGGATTCTCTTAAAGTCACTTACTTAGTAGCTGTGATCCTAGAATGCAGAAACTCCTTGGAAAAATCCTCATTACACAAAATAACATCAAACTTTACAGCCTGACTTTTAAGATCCTCTTTACCTTTTGTTTATAGCCTCCAAATAAGAGCTTGTAGATATACTGTTTTCAAGTTTGGTTTAAGGGTAGCCTTTAAAACAAAACAAACATCTTTTTCTTTTGGGTAGAATAAAACCCATTTTAGATTTTGTACAGAAATGCATAACCTTCAGTTTTGTTCTGAAGGACCTCTTGAGGATAAAGAAGGCGAATAATCACCTCCCCCTGGGATTATTGTGGTATACTTTTTATGCTGGAAAGTTGAAGTGCTTTTAATTTATTAAACCTGTTTAATTAAACACAGCCATTTCTCTGGGTACACATGGTACACAAATCAAAACGCAAAAAAGAGTAGGTAGTGAAAAGAAACTGTCACTTTCATTCCTATCTTCACCCACCCTCTTCTCAGGGGCAGAGTCACAGTTACTCTTTTTGAATGTTTCCTTCTGGACCTATTTTGGCAAGTATTGCCTCCTATTAAGGAAGCAGAAACAAACTGTAATGGAAGCACCTAAAAATCACCTTAAGGCCTTCTAATTAAGCAGTGGTTCACGCTCCTGAATATAATAAGCTTAAACTGTGTTGGAAAGCAGACAGCTCATAACGGCTTTGAAATTTTGTTTGTTTTGTGTGAGAGGGGAAATGAATTTTGTTCCAGCTAAGCCTCTTACTTTAGGAAAATTATCTTCTAGCTATATGTGGGAAAATTTGCTTCTTGGTTATGTATATTGAGTTGGTAAAGTAAAAATTTAATATTATAAGTTAAATATCCTTCTCAGTTAACATTTAATTGAAATTATACATTTGTATGTTTGATTGCATCATTGGACTTTCTGATGACTAATTTTTATGATGAGAGCAGAGCTATTCTGTTGAATTTCTTGAGGCTGCGTTGTTCTTCTTCCCCTTTCCCCAACAATTAATAGTTGATTTAACTTTAAAACTGTGGACCATCAATGAGCATTAGATCCAAGAGAATAATTATGAAATACAGTCTTTCAACTGCAATATTATAGAAGCAATATTGGTTAAGTGTATTGGAACATTGTAACTGATCCCATATGTGTCAGGAGCAAAATATCTTTTTTTTCTTCTTCTTCTTATTGAAGTTACTTGAATTTCTTTCACATCAAAACTTAACAGCAATGATTTAAATCCTATTTATTATTTGACTCAGCCAGTTATGAAATGGAACCCCATCCCACTTGAGCCATAAAATGTGTTAAATTTAAGACTAATGCTGCTTTCTGTTTTTTGAATTTACATTTTGGCAGTAACTACCTTCTTTGTTCAGTGTTAGAAAAAATGATCCAGGCTTAACCAAATAAGAAAACTGCCAAGTTCACAGATCAGTCAGTGAGAGAAGCCAGAATTAAATGAAAGTCAAGATATTGACTTTACAGAATATGCTAAGGGGAGATTCTGTGGCATTACAGTTTCTTTGAGACTAAAATTCTTCTACAGTAATAGCTGTTCTTTGACGGTGATTGATGTGAGAAATTCAGGCTGTGGACCTTACTTCCCAGAATCTACAAAACTGGAGTAAAGCCAGCTAGGAATCATGCATCCTGTCTGACCTCTTCTGTCTGGCTAGCAACTGGTGCAGTTTGGGCTTTACCTTTTTACTTCAGACTTTTAAGACACTCTTGTAGTGGATCTAGTCTTTATTTTTAGCAAGGATAATGATGTTTTTAAGGAAACTTACATCCATCTATCCATACACAATATTTTGAATAAATCAATTAATCAGTTTACTCACACTCTTGACTTTTTAATGCAGATTAAAAAAATCTTGTCCTGAAACCCTGTGGTATTGGTTGTTATAAGAGATAGGTACAGATGCCTGATAAGTCTAAACAAAAATGGGAGTTTGGCGTTAAGTGGCTGATTTTTAATAAGTCATATTTATATCTTATAAGACTGAAAAAAATCTCTGAGGAATAGACTGTGAACATTCTGAGGAGACAAGGGTAAGTGCCATGAGGGTATCTGGCATATTCAGTCACTCACTGAATATTTGTGGGATAGATAGATGGATGGATGAATGAAAGAGATTAGGTAAAATATTTATTGTAAACTAGTGGTTGTAATAGTCGCTAACGTTTATTGAGGCTTTACTAGGCACAGTGTGATAGGTACTTTGGGTGGGTTATTTTTTAATCCTTGTAACTATGCTGTGAGAATAGGTACTGACTGATTTATCTCCATAGGAGATAGGTGGTAAGGTAACCTGCTTAAGGCCACAGATCAAGCTTAATTTTGAATTCTAGTGCCCAGACTAAACTATGCTATATGGTTTTCCTGTTTGTACAGACCAGAGGTTCACATTTCTGTGTACTTGTAAGAATTAATTTTAAGCTTTTACTAAAGTTTTCTCTCTCACTTGAACATTATTTTTTTTCCACAAAAATAAAGATTAATTCTAGGGTTACTGTGTACTAGACAACAAATGGAAGACAGCAAATCAAGGTTTGCATGTTGGGGCTTTAGCTGGGCTCGCTCACTTGATAAATGATTTACTGTCTTACTTCCGTCTTACAGAGTATGTGATTCAAAGTGGAGTTCTGCTGCTGAAATGAGTTTGTTTTTACCCTTCTTAAAAATACAGAGTTCAGAATAGAATCAAAACTAAGAGAATAGTGGTCTGAGGCCAGCAAGTGCCTGTCCTCTCCTGTAGCAAGCGGGGGTTGGGGGGAAGCTATGGGTTTGATAGCTACACAGTTTAGACTTCACATCTATTGAGATAATGTTATATTTTGAGAGACTTCGTTATCAGTGACATAAATTAGGAAGTGTTTGATTATAAACTCTCAATGTTCCACTCCTGGAGTTGGGAGAGAACTGTACCTGCCTAACGTTACAGTTTCTATAAACCAGTGCTGATTAAGTGTGAACTGTTACTGGTCTGCCTGAGACAAGCACGGGATTCAGACTAAGTCTTTAGAAACTTTGACAGCAGTTTAATATTGCTTTGTAGCCAAGCTTGTGACCCCTGGGCTTGTATTCTCTATGTCTTTAAAAATATGTTTTCACTTTCTAGTAAGTAATTTTTATTCTTTGACTAAAATACTGGTCTGTGGTAGATGGGAGGAAAATGAGTTCTTTGCTGCTTGTAGTTTGAGAAGCACTGTTATAAATGATTTTTATGCCTGTTTTAGATAATAGCATCTTCCTATAACCAGAGGAAGGCCACTTCCTATAACTAATAATATTTAGTAGAACCTACCTAAAATAATATTGTGATCACTAAATACCACTACTTTTACTTTATTATCAGGTTTAATGGTAAAACATTTTAATAATGTCAACATTTCTTACCTGTGAACTCTAACAAGATGAACAGATAGATTCACTGTTTGTTTACCCTAGGTGCACAGTACAGGTTGCAACCTCAGAGCATTCCTTATGAGCTCAGCTTTATAAAAGAAGGTTAAAAATGATAGATGGTATAGTTCTAACAATTTGGAACTACTTAGGTCCCAAATCTTTTAAACTGGGCTTTCAACAGATCCTTTTTATGTGTAGTGCAGAGACAGTGGGAAACCTGCTGCTTTTCCTGGTGAAGATTTATTGCCGTAAGTTTGAATTGATATTTTGCTGATTTATAATTGGCTTAGGTTAGGCTTCTCTTAAACAGATCTGTCTGCTTGTTGAAAACCAGTCTATGTATCTGGAAGTTACCTCTTTCACCTTGATGGTGTGTACATATGCATATTTTCTGGTAATTTTTGTTATGTGTGCAGCGACATCTGTGAATTGAGTTGAAGAGTAACCATATCAACAAGAGATTAGAATTTAAAGTCAGCAGGTGCTCAGGCTTATAGTGTGTGGATTTTTTCTTTTTCTTTTCCTTTCAGAGCCACTTAACCATGCTTCATTCAGTCCATGTTTTTTTTTAATGTACCCCAAAGAACATGCTAAAATCAAGATACATTATGTCCACACCATTCTGTCAACTCAGGAGCACTGTCAAAAAAGGAAATTAAATTAGTTTGCTCTTCTTTGTGCAACTCCATACAGTAAATTGCAGTGATTGCTGTATTTTAAAATCATTTCCCTTAATTTTTTTTATTTGATGTTTTTTGAGTTAAAAACAAATACATGCTTATTAGGATTAAGTAAATAATACAAAGATTCATAGAAGAAAAGGTATGTCCTTCCACACCATTCTTGTTCGTACAAACATAAATGCATAACTGCACGTATATAATACACTTTTTTACTACTTTTTAAAACTCTTTCTAACCCTTTGTGTGTCATGGGCCTCTGGGAATCTGGCAAATGCCATGGATGTTTTTTCCAAGAAAATGCCCTTAAAATATGTAGACACAAAATATTGCATTTGATTTTAAGAGGTTCTTAGATCTCCTTCAGTTCCTTTGTGACCTTCAGGTTTGAATGTTTGCTTTTAGGGTTTATAGACTTGGAGAAGTATACTTGTTAATGTAGAATTTTGGGTAGTGTGGATATTTTTTAGCCATGTCTTGTGTGTGTGTGTGTGTGTGTGTGTGTGTGTGTGTTTGTAAACATGTAAACATCCAATTTCTGGTGAATTATTTTTATATAAACAGATTTTTCTAGGTAACTGAAATTGTTAATTACTTAATCTCATTAAATTCTAAAATACTTTAAAAGAAAAATTCTGAATGTTATACTTTGACTTCTAAAATAATACAGATTTATTTTTGATTTGTTTTATTTTTGATTACTTAGGCTTATTGTAAATGAGTTATTTTAAACTTGAGTTTATATATACACATATAAAATATAAATAATGTCAGAATATAGCAGTGGTTCTTAATCTAGTTCCTTGGGCCTTATGGCATTTCAGGGGATCTTTGAACTCTGAAATTGGGGATAAAATTTGGAGTGGGCACATATAAATTGTTTCTTCATCATATAGACATTTTTAAAGTACATACAGTTTTTTAAAGTTAAGGTATTATTTATACACAATAAAACCCACTCATTTTAAATGTTCAGTTTGATGAACTTTAGTAGTTGTAAATAATTATATAATGGGAACCACAATTATACAATTATTTGTGACCTTCTGCCCTCAGTATCCTCCCCCTCACCTTGGCCCCAAGGCAACCACTTATCAGCTGTGGTTTTGCCTTTTCTAGAATTCGATATAAAGGAAGTCATATAGTACATAGCATTTTGTTGACTTCTTTCACTCAGTATAATGCTTTTGAGATTCCCTGTTGTTGTATTGATACTTTGTTCCTTTTTTTTTTTTTTTTGCGGTACGCGGGCCTCTCACTGTTGTGGCGTCTCTCGTTGCGGAGCACAGGCTCCGGACGCGCAGGCTCAGCGGCCATGGCTCACGGGCCCAGCCGCTCTGCAGCATGTGGGATCCTCCCGGACCGGGGCACGAACCCGTGTCCCCTGCATCGGCAGGCGGACTCTCAACCACTGCGCCACCAGGGAAGCCCACTCTGTTCCTTTTTAGTGCTGAGTAGTATTCCATAGAATGGATAGCCTATTGCAGTTGTTTATCCACCTGTGTTTGGTAAACTTTTGGGTTGCTTCCAGGTTTTGGCTATTATGAATAGTGCTACTGTGAACATTTGTGAACATATCTTTGTGTGAATATGTTTTTATTCTTCTTGGGTAAATTCTGAGGAGTAGGAATTTGGATCATGTAGTAAGTTTATATTTAACTATACGATACTGCAATTACTGTTTTCTATCTTTCCACCAACAATTTTCATGGAGCTCTAGCTTTTTGGAAAGGTCTTAGTTTCCACTTCCTTGAGTCAAACAAGTCAAGACCCCATCTGCTGACCCAGGACAGAAATTGGGCTGCAGCCCAGTTCCTTGCCCTTGGGGATTGTATCTAGGTCTGCTGTACCTTTGGATACTGCTGTGTTAAGTCACAGGGTTAATGCTCTGGTCTGTGAGTTTTCTCTTCTAGCTTGGCTGACTGTCTGGTAAGCTTTTCAGAAATGCAGCTTATTCATCATTTCTGCATGCACACAGGAGTAGAGGGGGTTGAGGTACTTCGTATTCGTATATTGCAAGGCCAGAAAGTTCCAGATTCAGTTCTTAAATTACTTTTTAACTTTGAACTTGATTAGACTTGCTACCTTGATTAGAAGAATTTTGGGTGGTAACTTCGTAGACGTATGTTTACCAGGTAAAGATTAACCTTGACAGTGGTATTAGAAATATCGCTGATTATAAAAGCCATGGCAAGCCTTTCCTGAAAGGATTTTATTAATATATTGTTTCATAATTCATCGACAAAAATGATATGAAATTGTTAGTTTTGAATTATGTAGTACTATCTTAGGATGTAACTGAGTCTGCTAGGAGATTGGGTTTATTATTTATATACCAGAGCTTTTGGTAAAAACGTGAAAGTGTACTACTCCCACCCTACTGTTCATCCCTCTTTAGGCCTTTTTGTTCCCTTAAAATACAACTTGTATATTTTATGAAAAACGAATATTAGTATTTTTTTGAACTAGTGTTTAGAACCCATAGTTGGCAAATACTCACTTCACCCAGCTCTTCGTAGGGCTGGCTGCTTGTTCTTCAGCTCTCTGCTCAGGGGTCATCTCAGAGAAAGGCCTTTTCCAGATCAACCTAGCTAACAGCACATTTCTCTATTTTCTTCATAGTGCTTTTAACAATGTATACACACGTTAATTTTCTTAATTGTCATTCTAGAATAGTGGTTCTTAAACTGTGAGAATCCCCAACACTCTTTTAGAGGGTGTCTGAGATTTAAACTATTTTCATAATAGTAACTATAAACATTATTTGTCACTTTTACTCTCATTCTTTCTTGAGTGTTTAATGGAGGTTTTCAGATTTTACATGATGTGTTATGTAAAAGACTGAATGCAGAAGCAGATAGGAGAATCCAGTTGTCTTTTATTAAGCTAGACATTAATAGGATTTACAAAACTGTAAAACAGTGTCATTCTCCTATCCTGGTTCAAATTTATTTTTGAAAAGGTAAATGTTTTACAGAAATGTGAAACAATGTCATTTTTGTATCCTGATTAAGTTTTTTTGTTTTGGAAAGTAGTTATTTTTCATAAAAATGTAATTTAAGTTAGTTTGTGATGCATTTATTGTTTTAAGTGAATAAGGTATTTTGAACATTTTTGGTTTGAATTTTCATATGTAAATATCAATATAAAAGTTCTTTGAGGTCCACAGTAGTTTTTAAGAGTGTTAAAAGGGTCCTTTGATCAAAATATGTGAGAACTGATGTTTTAAAATATAAGCCCCATGAAAATAAAGGCCTTATGTATTTGATTTAGTTTCATATTCACAGGGACTGGCATTGCTATAACTGGCCTGTAGAAGTCACTCAGCAAATATCTGGGTGAATGGATTAATGAGTGAATGAAAGAAACTGAAAATAACAGAATTCTGGTGATTCTATGCAGGGCTTCCAAGTTTTTCTGTAGTAACGGGTCTTTGTAGACATCATATTTGATAGAAAATTACTCCAATTCATCAGAAAACATAATCTTTAATTTGGTAAGATTTAAATTGTTCCCTGGTATGGGACTGAAAGTTTCTGATGTGCTTTTGATTAGAGAGTCTGCTAAGTGTTCCTTTCCAGGAAGGATGGAAGTTTTAACCCATCATGCTTATTAATTAACTCAAAGTTTAGGTTGATTGACTTCTGGTATAATTAATTTATTTGGATATTTTAGATTATTATTTATATTTTGTCCTATAGTATTGAGAATACTTTCTGTCTTGGAAGTTAAATTCTTTGTTGCTTTTAGCCTTTTGGGCAAAGTTAGGTTTTCATTTTTTTTTTTAATGCCAAACACTTAAAGAAATAGTATTTTGTTCATTAGAGATTAGAAATAGTCTGCTTTGCTTTTTCAAATTGTCTGCACCGAATAGTAAACAATAGTAGGAAAAAATGGTTCCTCTAGGGTACTTTCAGCAGACAGGAAGTCTGTTTACTGTCTTGCAAGTTGGGATTCTTTGGCAAGATTTGCCCATCCTGAGAACATGCGAACTTCAGAAAGCTAGGAGATGGTTCTAGAGACTGCTGACCTATTCCAAGAACAGTACTTACTATGCAGGGCATATCAAGGAGGTTAATAAGCATTTAGACTCCAAATATGACAATGTTGGGGAGGTGTAGAAGAATTTGGTAATTTCACATTCTGCTGGCCAGTTTGTTTCTGTCCCATAAGGCATAATTTGTAGAAGAATCTTCCTTTACCTGCTAATTTATAGGATAAAGGAACCTGGTTGGTTCATAAGTAGTAGTAGTTCATAAGTAATCATAAATATGGGGTCAAGCTATAAAGATAAGTTTTACTCTGCTATAGACACGTGAATACTTCTCAGATGAACTGCTCACATTACCTTTCCTCTCATTTTTTTATTGTAGGGATCCTTCCAAGTAGGGCTTGAGTTTCTCTTTATGCTTTTATAAATAAAAGGTTCATTCTTGGGTCTGTATTTCTCAGTGTACTCACTTTTTAGCAACACAGGGAGTCTTAAAACAGGAAAGAAAACTTGTGGTTTAACCAGTTGAGTGCATTGCAATCACCTGAGAAGTTATAACAGAACAAAAGGACTTCCGTGGTGGCGCAGTGGTTGAGAAGCCGCCTGCCAGTGCAGGGGACACGGGTTCAAGCCCTGGTCTGGGAAGGTCCCACATGCCGTGGAGCAACTAAGCCCATGTACCACAACCACTGAGCCCGTGCGCCACAACTACTGAGCCCGTGCGCCTAGAGTCCGTGCTCTGCGACAAGAGAAGCCACCACGGTGAGAAGCCCGCGCACCACAACAAAGAGTAGCCCCCGCTCACTGCAACTAGAGAAAGCCTGCGCACAGCAACGAAGACCCAACACAGCCAAAAAAATAAAAACAAAAAAACCCACCTCATTAAAAAAAACAACAAAAAACAGAAAAAAAAGGAAGGCTGGTCCATACTACCTCATTAAAAGTTAGAATGAAGTAGGATGTTAGAATCACCTGGAGAATCTAAAAACAAAAATAGAAACCAAAACCAAAAAAAAAAAAAAAAGCCCACAAAACCCCAAACCCAAAAAACCGTATAGGAACCCCAACCCAGGTTAACTAACTATGATTTTTAGGGATTGGGTTTCAGGCATCAGTATTTTTAAAATATTGATGGCTGTCATATGTAGCCAGGGTGAAGACCTCTCTTCATTTATTTAAAAAAGCTCCCCAGGTCATTTTGATAAGCTAAGAACATTTGTGATGCTTATAAACAAAGTATAATAGAGGAGTATGTTTTTGTTTTGGGGAGCTGTTAAGTTTTTCATGTATCTTGCTTTTAAGAGTAAGAACAGGTAGCATGACATCAATAAACAGGATTAATTAAAAGTATATCAGCACTGCTTTATGGACAGAAGCATATGATTGGTTGGAGGGAGAGAAAAATGAAAGGCTAGTAAGCATGACTGAAACAGGACATGTGTGGTGGAACGTTCCCGTCTTGTGGCTTGTGAGGATAGTGCTGCTAAAGATAAGGAGCTGAATCGCATTCTTACAATTAGTGGCAGTTTCCTGTTCATGATACTTCTTATCAGGGCACAAAAAATGTGACCACCAGTACCATTCCCTCAGTCTTTTTTTTTTTTTTTTTTTTTTTTTTGCGGGACGCGGGCCTCTCACTGTTGGGGCTCTCCCGTTGCGGAGCACAGGCTCCGGACGCGCAGGCTTAGCGGCCGTGGCTCACGGGCCCAGCCGCTCCGCGGCATGTGGGGCCCTCCCAGACCGGGACACGAACCCGTGTCCCCTGCATCGGCAGGCGGACTCCCAACCACTGCGCCACCAGGGAAGCCCATAAGATATTTTTAAACTATGCTAATTTGTTTTTAAACATAATTACTTTTTCTTATCTCTATTTTCTTTATAAAAGGAAATAAGGTTATTTTGGCCTGACTTTTTGTGAAAGTATGCTGGGCCCTAGTCATCAATACTGCTTTTTGCACACACAGGAACCAGCTGTTAGGAATCAGTTCTAGGATTTGTGCAAAGATCTACATTAAGCTCAGATATCTTCTAGCATCTCTCATTTACTTTGATTTCAGTTGTGGTTCAGTGATCTCATTAATAGGGTTAAGTATCCAGGAAACTAGGTAAACTACACAAGTTGGTAGGTGTGTCTGTCATAACTCTTTATCAGTTTTGTTTATCCCTTTTTAGCCATTCATGTTTCTTCTGTTCTTTAAGTGTGTGAAATGATTTCTTGGCAGAGAGTCAAGTTGAATAGGAATTAAACAGTTCTGTTTTCTTTTTATTGATAAAGTCAGTAATATTGATGATTTATTGAGCATTTATTACATGGCAGACCCTGTGTGAAGTATTTACCGTACATTTTCTCATTTTTAATAGTGTCAATAATGCTATGAAGTAGCTCCATTTTGCAAGTCAGAAGTCTAAGACTTAGGAAGATTAAATAGCTTTCCCAAGGTCACAGCTAATAAATGCTAGAGCTGTAAATCATTCCTATTCCTGCATGACCCCTTAAGCCCATTTTGTGCCTTTCAAGAAGTGGAGAGGTCTTTTATACAGGAATATGTAAGGTTTGTACACTTTCCCCACTTCACAGTGTTGAAGTAGTACACCAGCTAGTACTGCCAGTCCTTCTGCATAAAGCTCTTCCCTGCTGACAGCTTGCTGTTCTTAGGAGGTCTGGATCTTACACTGGTGTAAAGTCTTTTTGGGTCTCTTCATCACAGAGTCTTTGCTTCATATCTGTTCCTAACTCATGGTTTTAATTATTAAGTTACTGATATGAAAGTCATGTCCTTGTTAAAGTATGCACATGAGCTTTGGAGTTTGACTTGGTTTAAATCTTAGTTCTTCCATTTCCTGGATGTGTGATCTTTAGTCATTTACTTCTCACTGCTTCAGTTTTCTTATTTGTAAAATGAGTATAATAATGCCTTTTCACTAAGGTAGTTGTGAGAATTACATGATTGATAATACATGTAAAATAATTAGAATACTGCCTGGCACATGGTGTTCAATAATTGTAACCTGTGTTACTGACTGGTTACCAATGATTTATTTCTGTCAGTAATATACTTGTTTTAAATTAAATGCTAATCAGTAAGATACTAATTATCATTTTGTTGTTAGACTTATTTTTTCCTTCTGAGGACTTTCCATTATATTGTAGACTGTATTGCCCTTTCGTCTTCAGGCCATGGACTTGTACTGAATAATAGACTACTATTAATAAATACTATGTGCCAAGCACTATTCAAAGCCCATTAATATATTACCAATCTCATGTTGTAGGAATTATTGTTAATCATTACTGTTACTGTGAACTTTTAAATGAATTACCTGTTCAATCATGTTACCTCTTTATCTTTATGGAAATATTAAAGGAGAGAGTAATAGTAAGAGCTGACTAATCCATTAGAGATTATTTGGTGTATCCTTCTGGTTGAGAAAAATTAGGTAGTGCTAGAGACTGGGTTCTCTTTGTGTTTGTTCTCTGTTACCAAGCAGATTCTTCTTAGATACATGTTCCCATTGTTGCTTCCTCTGATTAATTAGATGCTCTGTTCAGGAACCATCTTGAGGTGTTGAGAATTTGTCAGAGGGTTCTGCTTTTAGGTGTTCAGATAATTGAGGTCTTTATCTCTGTGTTTTATTGATACTTTTATCATCTGTGGCAGGAAATTATCTTACTATTAATAAAGGTTAACAGGATCACTTTATAATGATCTCAGGTTGAGGTGATGTTGTTTGTTTTGAGTGAAGGAACTCTTGGATGCCAGACATTTAGGGACCCTTGACTTGAAGGTTGTGAGTGCTATACACGGACACTTTTTTTCTTTTCTTTTTTTTTTGCGGTACGCGGGCCTCTCACTGTTGTGGCCTCTCCCGTTGCGGAGCACAGGCTCCGGACGCGCAGGCTCAGCGGCATGGCTCACTGGCCCAGCCGCTCTGCGGCATGTGGGATCTTCCTGGACCGGGGCATGAACCTGTGTCCCCTTCGGCAGGCAGACTCTCAACCACTGTGCCATCAGGGAAGCCCTGGTTAGGCAAGTTTTATTTTTTCTTTGAAATAAAGGAAGTGTAAACTGTAAGATGGTATTTAAGCTTCTTTCTGTTTGTTTTCTTTCAGGTGGTATTAAAGATTATCAAACATTACCAAGAAGAAGGACAGGGAACTGAAGTCGTTCAAGGAGTGCTTTTGGGCCTTGTTGTCGAAGATCGGCTTGAAATTACCAATTGCTTTCCTTTCCCCCAGCACACTGAAGATGATGCTGACTTTGATGAAGGTAAGGGTACTCGTCTTACTGTGTCTTTGCAGTGCACACAAATGGTTATTAATCCAATGTTCACCATAACCTTTGATGTTCTGTTATTGGGAGTCTATCAGGGTAGCCTAGTTCTGAGTTTCTTGAAAAAAAAAATTATACAAATTCTCTGAAATGAAGGTTTATTATAAAACACTTCATTAGTCTGGCCTTTACTTATTTGGAATTTGTGATTCTCATAATTTGGATAGGAGCTGTGCTGAAGTTAACTTTCCCATTATGAAATCAGCTTGCCAAATACATTGTGAAGGACAGGGATTGTTATTGTGTCCAACACCCATTTCCTACTATAGTATTTGGCTTACTGTTTAAGAAAAGATGAGTTGAGCTATCTACTTCAGAAAGACGACACTCCTTAAGTATTTCAGGAGCATTTTATTTTTGTGCTACAGGTATAGTTGCTTTGTTAGCAAAGGCTAATAGTAGTTAAAAGCTCATACCAAAGGCTAAGGTCAGCATCCTAAAGGATTAAAAAAAAAAATCTAGTTGAAAATAATTTCTCACTTGTCTGAACTCTCAGAACTCATTTTGTACATAACTTTTTTTTTTGCGGTACATGGGCCTCTCACTGTTGTGGCCTCTCCCGTTGCGGAGCACAGGCTCTGGACATGCAGGCCCAGCGGCCATGGCCCACGGGCCCAGCAGCTCCGCAGCATGTGGGATCCTCCTGGACCAGGGCACGAACCCGCATACCCTGCATCGGCAGGTGGACTCCCAACCACTGCGCCACCAGGGAAGCCGGATACCTTTTTTTTTTAAATGGCAGTTAAGACAAATAACATTTATCAGCTTAATTATTTTTAAGTGTACAATAGTGTTAACTTTATGCCACTTGTTGTGGAGCAGGTCTCTAGAACTTCCATTTTGCAAAAACTGAAACTCCATATCCATTGACCAACTCTTCCCCTTTTTGCCCTCCCCAAACCCGTGGCAGCCACCGTTCTACTTTCTGTTTCTAAGAGGTTGACTACTTTAGATACCACTTATAAGTGGAATTGTGCAGTATTTGTCTTTTTGTGACTGGCTTATTTCACTTAGCTTAAGGTCCTTAAAGCTCATTCATGTTACAGCATACAGCAGGATTTCCTTCATTTTTAAGGCTGAATAATACTCCCTTGTATGTATATATACTATACTTTCTTTTTCCATTCATTCATTGATGGATATTTAGATGGTTTTTTACCTCTTGGCTACTGTGAATAATGCTGCAAATGTCTCTTCAAGATCTTATTTTCAGTTCTCTTGGATATATAATCTTGTCAGAAGTGGGATTTGCTGGATCGTGTGATAATTCTATATGTAATTTTTTTTGTAGAACTTTCATAGTGTTTTCCACAGTGACTACACCAGTTGACATTCCCACCAACAGTGCGTGAGGGGTCCCTTTTCTCGATCTTCTTGCCAACACTTGTTATTTGTTGTCTTATTGATGATAGCCATTCTGACAGGTGTGAGGTGATCTTTCATTATGGTTTTGATTTACATTTCCTTGATATTAGTGATGTTGAGCATCTCTTCATATGCTTGTTGGCCATTTTTATGTTTTCTTTAGAAGGAGAAATATCTATTCAAGTCCTTTGTTAATTCTTCAGGATTTTTTGTTGTTGTTGTTGCTCAGTTGAAGGAGTTCTTTATATATTTTGGATATTAACTCCTCGTATATATGGTTTGTAGATGTTTTGTTCCTTTCACTCTTTTGTTTCCTTTGTTGCACAGAAGCTTTAATATAATTTGACTTATCTATTTTTGGTTTTGTTGCCTTTGCTTTTGGTGTAACATCCAAGAAACCATTGCCAAGACCAGTGTTATGAAGGTTCTTCCCTGTATTTTCTTCTAGGAATTTTATGCCAGTGCCATACTCCTTTGATTATTGTTGCTTTGTAATATGTTTTGGAATCAAGAAGTGTGAGGTCTCCAGCTTTGTTTTTCTTTCTCAAGATTATTTTGGCTATTTAGGGTCCTTTGGGATTCCATATGAATTTTAGATTTTTTTTCCTATTTCTGCAAAAAAAAAAAAAATGCCATTGGGATTTTGATAGGGATTTCATTGAATCTGTAGATCACACTGGGTAGTATGGACATTTTAACAACATTAAATCTTCTAGTCCATGAATACAGGCTGGATGTCTTTCCATTTATTTGTGTCGTCTTTACTTTCTTTCAGCAGTGTTTTGTAGTTTTCAGTATACAAGTGTTGTGCCGCATTGGTTGAGTTTGTTCCTAAGTATTTCATTCTTTTTGGTGCTATTGTAAATGAGATTGTCTTTTACATTTCTTTTTATCATTCATTTTCTATATAACGTTTAATTGATCAACTTTAACTTTGATAAAATGTTATCTCATTTGACTTCACATCCTCATAGTACCTTGAACATTTAATAACACGAAGTATATTCTTACTGAGGTTAATATAATAACCTTGATATTGCAGTTTGGTCTACACATCTTTTTTTCATTAAGATAATACTTCTAGAAACTAACCAAGGCTGTTTTATTCTAGGCACTTAAGTATTAGCATTATTTAAAAACTTTCATGCAATATGCATTTTATTTTGTTTTATTTTAAACCAGTCAGGATCTCCTTGTTTCATTTGAACTACTGTAATATTAATATTAAATGTGTGTAATACTCACATAGGATTATGGTTGGGATTTCTCTTTAGTCCATTTTGGCAGTATTAAGTTATCTCTATTCCCATATTCACCAGCCTATCTGGAGATACTTAATTATAATTCAGTAATAACTGATTTAGATCTGGAAGACAAGGGAGAAGACCAGGGATTGTTAGCACAATTTCTTTGATTTACAAGTTAGGAGCCTGAGAGGTTCATTTGAAATGACTTACTCAGTTTCCTTGTTAGTGGCACAGTTGGGAGCAGAATCCATTCCTGAACAGTTTACATTGTCATGTGGCTTTCTCGGCTAATTAATTTTGTTTTATAAAATTCTCAATTTAGAATATTAGCAAGAAATAGCTGTTCAGTGCAAATATGGTAGATAAACAAAGCAAAATGTCTGACTAATTTTAGATCTTGATCATTGGAAGCTAATTTTTTTTCCTGCTTTTTAAAAAAAAATTTTTTTTATTAGTCATCCATTTTATACACATGAGTGTATACATGTCAATCCCAATCTCCCAGTTCATCCCACCCCCACCCCCACCCCCTGCTGCTTTCCCCCCCTTGGTGTCCATTTGTTTGTTCACCACATCTGTGTCTCAATTTCTGCCCTGCAAACCAGTTCATCTGTACCATTTTTCTAGGTTCCACATATATGCGTTAATATACGATACTTGTTTTTCTCCTTCTGACTTAGTTCACTCTGTGTGACAGTCTCTAGATCCATCCACGTCTCTACAAATGACCCAGTTTCGTTCCTTTTTATGGCTGGGTAATATTCCATTGTGTATATGTACCACATCTTCTTTATCCATTCGTCTGTCGATGGGCATTTAGGTTGCTTCCATGACCTGGCTATTGTAAATAGTGCTGCAGTGAACATTGGGGTGCATGTGTCTTTTTGAATTATGGTTTTCTTTGGGTATATGCCCAGTAGTGGGATTGCTGAGTCATATGGTGATTCTATTTTTAGTTTTTTAAGGAACCTCCATACTGTTCTCTATGGAAGCTGGCTTCTTTTATGGACTTGAGATAATTGGCCTTTGTACCTTTTCATTAACATGTGCTTTAAGAAGCTCATTAAAAAATGCTTTAATAACACTGAGATTAGAACAGACTTCAACTTAATGTTAAATAATAATAAAAAATTACAGGGCATTGTTTGCTGTGTATTATATGTACATTTCCTATAATCATTTACTCTACATAGTTGAAGGTTTTATCAGTCCCATTTTCCAGATTAGGAAACTGAGGCCAACTTGTCCAAAATCATTTAACTGGCAGTTGGTAGAATAGGGGTTGAGATCTTTGGGTCCCTGGTCCCAAATCCCATGATTTTTCCCACTAAAATGGTGTTGATTTTAGAAATTTAATGAAGTAGAAGCCAGTGGTTAAAGGGTGTTGAGTGCAGAGCATCATTATTCTATATCTTAAATTTGTTTTTGGGAAAAACAACTGAATTTGAATTAGATTTTCTTGGTTTGCCTTTGGAAGCTAGTAGGTTTTGCCATTTTTCTTATATATGTGAGTAATCTAAGTCAATGCTCTGTATTTCTTCATAGCCTCCTGTAGTAGTCTTAAATTTTAGGTTCTCTCACTTAATCCATTTATTTAAGTTTTTTCGATGTGAACCATTTTCTAAAGTCTTTATTGAATTTGTTACAATATTGCTTCTGTTTTACGTTTTGGCTTTTTGGTGGAGAGGCATGTGGGATCTTAGCTCCGCGACCAGGGATTGAACTTGCACCCACTGTATTGGAAGCTGAAGTCTTAACCTCTGGACCGCCAGGGAAGTCCCCATTTATTTATCTTAATGGGCATTGGTATGCAGTCACCATTAGATGTTTATCAAACCTTGATAAAAGCTAAATTTTCCCATTGTAGTCCTGCATGTTGATTATTTTAAATCATGCTAAAGTAAAGGCCTTTTGTTTTGCTTACTGCTATTCTGGTATTATATGCTGGCTAAAATTAATATTTATTCAGGGAAGGATCTTTTCCTCTGCTTTTCACCCTATGGAAGTAAAAATCATCAAACATTTAATAAGTTTAGTGATTATGTATTTCGAGTTGTGTTAGGTTGGGTTTTTTTGGTTTGTGTGTTTTTGTGCCTCGTGTAAAGTTGAGATTTCTAATCTGTGGTCCAAAAGAGAGATATTTTAAATCAGGGCCTGGCAAATTATGATCTGTGGGCCTGCTTTTGCATATAAAGTTTTATTGAAACACTGCCATGCCCATTCACTTATGTATTTTCTGTGGCTGTGTTCCTGCTACAGTGGCTTAGTTGAGTAGTTGGGACAGAGACCGTATGGGCACCGAGCCTGAATTTTTTTTTTTTTTACTGTCTGGTTCTTTAAGAAAGTTTGACCACTTCTTTTTTATATATAATTTTTTCTTGTTATTTTCCTGCTCTCAAAAGTTAAAGGTAGTTCCTTCTTTCATCATAAAGTGATGGCTTTTTGTTTGTTACTTATTTCTTCTAGATGTTGCCCTTGACATTGACTCTCATCCAGAATGTATTATGGGCACTGTAATGAAAATGCTGGTATTATCAGGTGTTTGTTTCTCTGGTGCACCTGGAAAGTATCAGAATGGTATTTACTTTAATTTTAATGCATTTTTCTTTTCAAAAAAATCCCACATATTATTGATATATGTGGGAACTGTCTGTGGATAACAGGGAAGAAAGGCTTTCAATTAATGGTTGTAGACTTGTGACCAGGTGTTGTGGAAAGGTAGTGTTATGAGGCCTGAAAACCCGGCTGGAAATTTCAGCTCTATACTTAGGATCTGTGTGACGCCGAATAATTCACTTCTGAACTTGTTTTTATCTGACTCACTAATGTTTTTCATCAAGCATGTATTAATTGCTTATATACTGAACATTGGGAACATAACTGAAGGATAATTTCCTTATGAGATTAACTTTCTGGGTAGTGCTACCATGGATGATGTTACAATAAGCTGATACAGAAAACAAGAAACAGTTGTGGCATGAAGTTTCTCTTGTTCTCTCCATGAATTCACATTTTTTTTTTGCATATGTGATAACTTCTCCTTTGAGTGGTTTAAATCTCAATAAACTTTCATGTTACAGAATTTACTTTCTAGAGAGATAATATGCTCATATTAGAGAATATATGATTTTTAAAAAATTAAGTAGAAAAACTCATATTAAAATTCCCATTAGGGGGCACTATTATCAAGCTTAGGAGAACTGGAGACTCATTTGTTTTCTTAGACATGCAACCCGAGGCTTGCTAAAAGGGAAAAATATTTTCATCTGATAAGATTCAGATACTGTTTTATACAACTGAATTCCTTAAATATGTTATAAATTGCAGTGAATTAAACACAGATCCAATAACTCACTGTCTTGTTTTTCAGCAAACTAAATCAATATAATATTGCAGGTGATACAAGAAGCTTACTTTATTCTGCATCAGAGCCAAATCCATAATTTTCATATTTGGAATAGACAATTTTTAAAATTTTGCTCTTTTTAAGTCAGTCACAAAGGATGATCCTTGGCCTTCAAATAAGTTTCTTTCAGAAATGAAGCATGAAGACTGTATTGTGCTATTAAAATGCAGTTAGGGGAATGAAGTGATGCCTAACTGAGACAATATTGACGTGTGCAGCATGTGTAATTACTGAAGTAATTCCACACAGTGAAGTGATATGTACACGCACATAGCTCTTAACCTTTCTGTTTATTTTCAGGTACTTGAAAATTATTTTCTTAAACTCAAGTTTAGTGTTAGACCAGGAAACACTACTAAAGACTGTGTTATACGCTATCATTTATCATTAAGCTACCAACAGAAGAGCAGTAAGTAGTATCGTCTTAAACAGACTCTTCAAAGGCTAAAATAAGAATTGGCAAAAATGTAATTAAAATAAAATGTAATCACAGTAATTTTTCATGGCATAGGTGTTATTTTTCTATCACTGGGTTCGGAGAGAGTGGGTTTGTATAGTTATATTACTTGCAATACTTTCTACATAGGTAAGCTATATTTTACACTGGAGAAAGTCTCTGCTTACTTGCTTCCTGAAATCTCGCCTTCTTTCTCCTTAGTTTGCTTGCAGCCCACACTGAGTGCAAAACTGCTTTAACCCTAGCTTACGATCACTATTTCGGCTTTGTATTGCTTTGGAGTTCAGGGAAGGGTTGAGTCAGAATGGAGAAAGCTTTTCATGTTTTTTCAGACAGATGGGGACATTTTGTAAAAAGACATGATGTTTACTTACTATTTTGTATTATCTTCCATCTGTATGAATAGTCATTGATCACTGTGGTCTGTTCGATAGATTTCGTTTTTTAAAAAATACTGTTTTATTGCTTCCCCCCCCCCCAAAGAGCTTTTCTTGGTGGAAATATTGGAAATATTATATATAGATAGTTTTGAAGTGTGTTTTGAAACTTACTGGAGAAGTAGAAGCATGTTTACTTTGTGATCTCAGATCATCAAGTGGAGGTATGGTAATGTTTCAGATATCAGAAAAAAAATTCCTTTTCAGCTTTTATCCAGCAAATTGCATTGAGTAGGTGGTGAAAAAAAATTGCATTGAGCGGGTGGTGAAAAAGATACAGATATAAAATCCTAGTTACTGCTTTGAAAGATTTTAAGTGGGAGCGACAAGTGTGTAAATAAAGAATTGTGAAACAGAATTAATCTGAGTCTAGTGTGAGGAAGGGGAAAAATGATGGCAACACTCAGATATGAGCTACTAATTCCTTTTGGAGGATGACTTCACAGGGGAGGTAGAGTTTGATTTTGTAGGTGGTTATTAGTTGCATTTTAAGTAATTTTTAAGGAAGTTATGTCTTGTGAGTTTGTTCCAATTACTCACATTTCTGGGCCCTCATAAATAACACAAGCATCTCTAGAATTTAATATATATTCATTTTGGCATCTTTATTGTTCAGAGCTAATTATGTTCCTTGATAATATTTTTCAGATTTTGTTGCTGGTTTTGTATTAGGTGGAGAAGTTGTTTTTGACATCTAGGCTCTTTTGATACATAAAAAGATGCTTGACAATAATAATTGAGTGCCTTGTTTATGGAAACTCAGGACCCATGCTGCAGTTAGCTCTATTTAAAATATTTAATAAATATTTAAATAGGATACTTAATAAATTTTAAATAGTTAATAACCTGTTTCATATATATTTCATTTTAAATGAAACATTGTATAGTCAGGTAACTAGAGAGAATCTGTACACTGAATTATGGCACAGTTCTCCAGGGTACTGATGTCTTTGTTGTTATTCATGGTAGTATTTTGAAAACGTTAAACCATTCACATTGAGTGATTTATCACTGAATATTCAGGGTAATGAACTTTAGATTATTGCTTACTTAAATTATTTTGCTCACTCAGAAAGCTATAGTTTGTGATTTGAAACTAACTTAAAAACCTTAACCTTACTTTATATGTTTAGTTTTTGGCTTATTAGGGTGATTAGAATATGAGAAGTAGAATCCAAATATAAAGCATCAGTCCTGATTATTTTTATGCCTTTTTTGTTCTCTCAGTTTGGGCGTCTCAAGATTTTAAATACAAGAGTAGGAGCAAAGTCTGACTTCATTTTAAAAGCTTGAAAAATATTTTTGCTTTTATTGCATGTTTTAAAATTTAGGGTTTTTCCCCCCTTTTAAATGAGAAACTCCTGTGCATAGAAGGATATACTATTGAAAATGTGGTCAAGGTAAAAGATTTTTCTGCTTTAAGAAATTAAAGTGCTTTACACTGTACCCTCCCTCAGTCCCTAAAGCGTAAGTGCTATGGTTTGGAAAGAAGCCAAGTAAAACCTGTTCAAATTTTGTCCAGACTTAAAGTAATACTTTAAGATTTGAAAATTACAGGTGGATACAATACTTAAATAGTATTTAAAATTCCTAAGTTTCCCAGGTCTAAAAATGTAATCCTTAAATTACTATTCCCAGTGGTTTAAATTTTAATTAAATAAAAATTGCCTTACTTTTGAACCACAACGACATTAGGTATAGATATTTGAATTTATTACTAACTTTAAGGTTAATAACCATTAGAAATGAACTGTTTTGGCACTAATTAAAATGTCAAAAAGCCACAGCTACAGTGTGTAATCAAAGACCTTTGCTATTTCTGTTTTTCCAAAAATTGTCCTACCCATCACAGTTCAAGCTTCCTGTCTTGCCCTGGAGAAGTGCTACCTGGCTTCACCCCCCCCCCCCAATTAAATACATTACCTGATCTGCAAGTTTTATAGATTGATAGATTACTTATAGTTAGATTTGACGTTTTGGTGCTAATACTGAGTTTTGCAAACTGCCTTTTAATATAGATTGATATCTTAGTCATGCCAGTGAAGTGTTCTGTTTGTTTTGTTTTCATCTCTCTAGGTGAAATTTTCATAGCTCTTGAAACTTTTATCTGTTTGAGGTTACTCTTCAAGGCTTACCTATTATCAGTTTCAGACTGGTGTTTTCATACCTTTATCCCTTTTCAACATGAGGATTATTTGCTGCCCTTTTTTAAAATTGGTAATTTTTTACTCAGTACATTTTTGGTGCTTTCTGATACATTTGAGAACAAAGACAATATTTATTTTGACTTAAGTAACAATATGATGGCATAGGTTTATAATGCAGCCCTACATCTCCCCCCTTCTTCACCCCATACATCTTCACCCTTTGTTTTCTCTAATATGTAACTACAGACATTTTAATATACAGACAGCCTTTCTTCCCTCCTTGATCAGTGAGAGGATCACAGAATTACTCCAGTGGTCTTTGCAGAAATGTATCTGTCTTGTTGCTGTTTTGTAGAATTGGAAAGGTGAGGACCTTGTGGACATGGTTTTTGGTGGCAGGCTACTAGTCCCACAAGCAGCAGTGGTCAGAAGAGGCAGGCAGCAGCGTCCTAGTTAGGGAACTTTGGATTTGGGGCATGTGTCAGCGACCCCAGCAGGCAGCAGTCACTCCACAAATAACAGTTGTCCTCACGCTACTGTAGCTTCCAGGCTCCTCTGTTCTCACTTTACCTTCTCCTTTTCTTTTCTTTCTTTATTCCATTGTTACTCATTCATCAAGTCAGTATTTCAGTGGGAACTATGTGCCAGGCATTTCCACTGGCCATTTCGTGCCTGTATCTGCTAAGGATGTTTCCTGAAGTGTTCGTTGAAGAACTTAGCTGTTCTAAGCAATGTGTTTGACTTGAAGCATGGGGAGATTGGTTAGCACATTACGTTAGTGAAACCAGGTTATGGTATAAAGTGAAGATTATGTTGCTGTTCAGGTGCAAGTGTCTAGAAAACCTTTTGTGTAGTTGGAGAATGACGTGGGTTTATAAAGATGTGTCTGCAAGCCTACACATCTCCAAGTTGGGGATTCAGAGTGATTCCATTATTTTGTAACTTAATTTGGTTCCTAAAGATTTGTAAAATCATCATGTTTTTCATTTTCATATTAGGAATATTTTATTTTTATTTTTGATCTCACTTGGTAGGGACTCCCAAAATTTTAGATGAAAATTTCTTTGTCAGTAATTTAATCTATAATCAAATGTACTCAGTTTTTTTTTTTTTTTTTTTTAAATTTATTTATTCATTTATTTATTTTTGGCTGTGTTGGGTCTTCGTTTCTGTGCGAGGGCTTTCTCTAGTTGTGGCAAGCGGGGGCCACTCTTCATCGCGGTGCGCGGGCCTCTCACTGTCGCGGCCTCTCTTGCTGCGGAGCACAGGCTCCAGACGCGCAGAGCTCAGTATTTGTAGCTCACGGGCCCAGCTGCTCCGTGGCACGTGGGATCTTCCCAGACCAGGGCTTGAACCCGTGTCCCCTGCATTGGCAGGCAGACTCTCAACCACTGCGCCACCAGGGAAGCCCCAAATGTACTCAGTTTTAAAAGTCTATTAGCAAGACTTTTTTGGTGAGGTGAATTATTTCTTCATTTCTTCTTTCCCTCCTCATAACACTCTTATCACCACTCCTACCTTGAAAACACAGATAAAGCAAAACATTAAAAAGATTCATTACTGGAAGAGAGTGAAGGGTTGTATGAAGAGTGGTGATATAACACCTTTATGGGTATTAGCCATTTTCTCTGGTGAATGAACGAGGAATGGGATGGTATAGACATACTGTGAAACGTTGCATATTGTGAAATGTTAAAATCACGGTAAGCATGTCTGGGTTACTTCCCTGCTCCTTTAGGAGATGTTTGACATGATTAACCGTGAGAATGATGTTTTGCTATAAGCCAGATTTGTATTTCGTTTTTGTCTCCTCATCCTATGGGCAGCCTGATAAAAAATAAGTAGTAGCAAATTCCATATATATGGAAATGGTGTGTGTACACATTTACCATTATAGCTGTTAGTTGAGAAAAAATTTTAAATCATTTTTATACAGCTCTTGCAAACTTTCTGAAAGGCATAAAAGGAAGGGAATTTAGACTGAGTTCTGGTAAAGTTCTGGTTTATTACTGATTGTAATCATTTGTCTCTAGCCTCAATTTTCACATTTGCAGAGTGGATCACAGTAGGAACTTTTGTGATTCTTTTTGCACATGGGAAACTGAAGCCCAAAGAGGCCCAAGTTTAAAGTGAGTGGCTAATCCAGAACTAGAAATTCCAACGTGCCCATCTAATATGTAATTCACACAATTTAGGAGGGTTGTCAGTAATGCCAGTATTTTGTTGAAAGCACTGTGAGTGATATAGATGCATGCAATTGTGACTTGTAGGCATGATGTATTTACTTAAAAGTGACTTCTTGGTGTTATCATTTACTCTCAGCACAGCTGGAAACAAATGTTTGTTGAATTTAACACTAGATTCAGAAAGTTTCTTAAGTTTCTGCCTGTATACTAGGTATTAAATTAAAATGAAGGGCAATTCTAACCTTTAGGTCAACAGAAAATTAGTGGTAGTTGAATATATACAGTCACCTCCGGCACTCTAAGATCATTTCAATGCTGAAAGAATGGAGAAGCTAATTGAAAGTATAAATTGGCCTGGGTGGGTTAAGGGAGGAAAAACAGATTCTTATTAAATGCTGTTGAATGCAGTTATAAACAATAGGTTGAATAGATGGTTTAATTTGACTTAGGAGATCAGCCTCTGACTGATGACACAGGAAGACTTTCTAGAATACATTGCTTTGCAGATGACTTAAGCAGACAATACTGATAAAGCTTGTCATGTGAATTTCCTTCTTTACTGAGTACACAGTATGCTTAAGTGATATGTTGTGCAATGCTTCCAATCTGCTGTGACTGCCATCTGCGCAAGCAGAGTGAGAGAGAGGAGAACATGGAAAGGAAATGGATCAGTTAGTAAGTTGTAAGGAATCTGTGTGAACACTGGGTGCCACTCCTGAAGCACGAAGCAGTGAGTGATTTTCTTTTGTCACCAGTACACCCAGCTGTCTGTAAACTGGAGGCTTGCGATACATTCAGCTCTCGACTTCCCCTTTTGGATGTTGTGGTACCTGTGCTTGAGACCAACTAGAAAATCCAGGGATGGTAACCATGATCATGCCAGCCTCTTATTATTTTTCTCTGTTACTTTTCTAATATAAAGTCTTTTTGCTGCTTCAGTGTTTGACACCATTGTTGAGGTTGATTTAATAATGCTAGCTAGCATTTTTATGTTGCCTAAATGGAATCTTTTTGGAAACAAATTATGCCATAAAACAAGTTTCCTGAGAAACAATTAAGTACTTTAAAAAGGGTCAGTAAGACCTATAGATGGGAAAATTCCTTCAAAATCTTACAAGTTGTAACCAACAGGGGACCAACCATATGAATGATGGAGAAGTTGTGTATGGGTAAGAGGAGTTGACTGGCAGAATCTATCCTGTATACCTTTGTCAGTGAGTAAATCTCTTATTTGGCTTTGAGGCTTATAACTTGTAAAACAGTTCTTTGTGTGTGCATATGGTTACCTTTTTGATGTAAACATATGAGCTCTTATGAAACTGTTAATCATGAGTCATCTGGTACCTCCTTAGGAATTAACATAACCTTATATAGATGACTAATAATACAAAGCCACTGTGGTTTCTGTGGTTTTACCAACCATGGCTCTAGTTCTAAAACATTTAAAATGAGACTTGCTCCCTCTTTAAAAATTTTTTTGGACAAAGAGATGTCTTATCAGAAAACTGCAGTAACTTAAGCAGATCCATAACTGGAGGGAATTAATAACAGAAAGTTTTTGTTGACACCAGGAAGTAGATTAAATAGTGCAATTGTGGTAATGAGTACCGTATATGATAAGCTTGAGCCACCTGGGTTTTATTAGGCTGCTTGATACTTTGATCACAATATTATTTCAAGGCTTGTCTATTTAAATTGCTAAGGTTTCTTGTCATCTTTGTGATTTAGACCATAATTTCTTTCACTGCAAAGAGATTTTTTTAAAAGAAAGGCTCTGGCCAAGCTGAGATTCTGGGGAGGTGCAAGTTCAACAGCTAAGCGAACCTTAGAACAAGAAAACCTTTTAAACAAAATTAAAAGCTTGAAAGTGCAGCAGTTGAGTATCAAGTTCATCCGACCTTGCTTCTCTTTAGTTTTTTGCTTGGATCATAATTACACTTTTGTTTATCCTGTGGTAGTGGAGCACTATAATGCTGTTTGGTGTAATTCAATTAATTATTGTTTGATATAAATACATCCATTTAAATATATATTTCATGTCTTGAGAATGTAGTAACTTAACTGCTATCGGTTTCCCTTCAGCTGGTATTAAATGGTTTTGATGAGCATCTTTGAGAATTTATGGAAAGATTTTTTAACTACTTCGCCCATAATGAATGAATTATACTAATCACAGAATTTAATTTGTTTGATAAATTATCTTGCTTTGTCTTTGAACTTGAAATTTTAAACTTTAGCTAGCCTATTAATATAGATCAATGAAATTTTTAGTCATCAAAATCAACAGACTTTCCTTCCACTAATTTTAGAAATAGTCTTTCACAGGTATTTAATAGTATCTTTGTTGTGTAGTTAAGCAAATGTTTCGGCTTAGGAAAATAAATATTCATTTGGACTAGTAAATGGAGGACAGGGAAGATTTAATAACTTAAGATATTGTTGTCCTTAGCATGATAGTAATAATAATCATTATTAAAAGAGCTGTCTTGAAAATTTACATGTAAAATGCTTTGTACATTTATTGATGTGCTGATTAATTTTCACTGTCTTGATCCCCGCCCCCCGTCTTGATTTTTGAGTACTCTTACAATTATTGTAGTTTGGCTTGAAGTTTCCATGTCCCAGTGTAACTTTTAAGCCTGGTGAAGGGCACTTAAAAATGTAATGGACTTCTTTTAATATAACTGATTTGCCCTTGGTACTGAAAGACGTATGGAAGTGATAATCAACAGCCTTTTTGTTTTCCCTGATAAGACAAAGGAGAAGAGTGTTAAAAATAGGAAGAGATTTGAGCATTGGAAAGATTGCTTACCAAGAGTTTGTAACTTTCTGTTTTTAGAAAGTAGGGTAGTACTTTTAAGTTTTAGAGGTTTGTGACTCATTGAGGAAAGGTGAACTCATACAAAATGAAGAGGTATAGATTTAGGAACAAGCATGTGATACAAACGTAGGAAAGTGAGGTCTGTCACTTAGAGCAAAGACTTAGTTTGGGGAAATGGTCTGAAATTATGATAGATAGGGTCAGATTATGGAAGACAGAATGCTTGAAAAAGAGGCTTAGACTTGAAACAGTTGTGTGTCATTCTGGGTTCCCCAGCAGAGGTGTAAGGGTATAAAATCAATATTTTTTTTGTCTAGAGGCAGGAAAAACAGATGGATAATGAAGGTTTGAATGAAATGTGAGCAGTAGCATTAAGAATGAAAAGGTGAATACTAGAGAGACGGAAGAAATTGTAAAAGGTTGAGCTCAAGGTTATACACATATTTTGAGGGATTGACTTCATGTATCAAATAGCTTTAATATCTGACATATTCTAGGAGAATTAAATCCTGTTTGTCATCCCTTTTCCTCTTGAATAATTTGTAAACAGCACCCATTCTGTGATAATGGTATGTATGACAGAGCAGGTGGGTACAGTAAATGTAAGCTGTTGATAACCGGCAGGGCAATACGAGCTTTACTAAAATATTAAATATTTAAGATTTTTCAATTAAGGGAGCTTTCGGGGCCATTTTGAAAGGTACATGCATTGTTTGGAATAGTCAATATGGTATAGATGTGGATTGATATTTTTAGGGCTGTCTTAAGGAGAGAGGATTGATCTTTATTATAAAGCTCCAAAGGGCAGAACTAAGATCTTCTAAAAATAGAAATAAAGAGTAAAGTAGATTTACTTCACTCTTCCAACAGAACTGTCCATTCATGGGATGGAATTCTTTAGACAGTTGTGTCCTGTCTTGAGAATAGTTCTTACAAATTGGTGGATTCATTCATTCATTTAAAAGATATTTACTGAGTGCCAGCTACCACAGGAACTTTGGCAGATGTTGAGGGATAACATAATGAACACGTTGAGGAGAGAGACATAAGACAGTTAACCAGATAAAATAATTACAAATTGTGTTAAGTAGTGTGGAAGAAATAAACGGATGATTTAGTGGGTGGTGCCCCACCTTAAATGGGTCCCTTCAGAGTCCCTGACACTGAGGTGTATTCAGGTGTGTGAGAGCCAGGAGTAGAGGAAAACGAAGTGTGAAGGCCCTCCTTGAGGTGGGAATGAGCTTGCCATTGTTTAGCAACTTTTAGAAAGCTAGGCCGTCTGATTAAATCCTTCTGAATTAGAAATAAGGGGCTGTGTCATTCAGAGCCTCATAGAAATTTAGGTTTTGTTTAGTAAGCAGCAAGAGGCTACTAAACTGAAGGGTTTTAAGTTAAATGGTTGAGTTAATGACTATCATGTTCTTTATAACTCTGTGATTTAATCTAAGACTTATTTTTCTTCTTGGTCGTGTATTTGAAATATTCATGAAAACTCAGCTTGGTGATTGAATGCATTGGTGATAGTGTTTATTCCAAGAAAGTTTATCTGTGGCTACTAGATAACTTTTATAAACAAATTTGTCTGCAGTTTTTATTTTTTATTAACTTTTTTATTTTGGAAAAATCTGGGGTGTACTGAAAAGTTGCAAAGATAGTTCAGAGTTTTCCTATAGCCCTCAGCCCGGTTTCCTCTAATGTTATCATCTTACATTCCTGTGGTACATAAGTGTAACTAAGAAACCAACTTTGGCACATTACTGTTAACTAAACTCCAGACTTTATCCAGATTTCACCAGTTTTTCCATTAATGTCCTTTGCTTTTCTGGGATCCAGTCCAGGATACCACATCACATTGCTTTTAGTTGTTGTGTCCCCCTAGTCCCCTCTGGTCTGTGGCCATTTCTCAGTCTTTCCTTGTTTTTCATGATATGGGTAGTTTTGAGGAGTACTGGTTAAGTGTTTTGTAGAATGTCCCTCAGTTTGAGTTTGTCAGATATTTTTTCATGATTAGACTGGAGTTTTGAAGGGTAAACCCACAACGGTGAGTGCTCTTCTTATTACATCCTGTTGGAGGGTAGAATGTTATCCACATGACATCACTAGTGATGCTAACTTTGGTCACATGGGTAAGGTGGTGTCTGATACCCTTTTTGAATCATCACTCTGTCTTGGAAGTCTTTATAATTTACGGAAACCTTAGGACATTGATGTTTTGGCTGAAAAATTAGAGTTTCTCTCTTGGAAGAAACAACTTTTCTCCTTATACTGTCTATTCCTAATAGTTTAATAGCTAAACAACATGGGTAGAGTTATGTATTATGTGCCTTAATATGTAACTTTTCACAGTTTCGATGACCTTTTTTTTTACTTTTATGCTATACCATCTTAGACATACTATTGGGTATCTAAATTCATTCAGGCCAGTTGGGATCTATCTCTGACAGAATATGAATTAGATGTTGGAAAACATTCATTGTAGCTCATCAGCACTTCAATATCAGGAATATTTGATGCAGAAATTATCATTTCCCATGTGTGATCCTACGCAGTGTTATTGGCAATAGTTTGTATCCACTGCAAAATGCCTTTTGTACAAAGGAACTCGCCAAACTTTTACATTTGGTGTGAATACAACTTTGTCCACTGACATAGCATATACTACCACTGTGAGAGCTACACGGTGTTATACAGTCTATGAAATTGTTTGAGAGGTGAAGAAAAAAGGCTTGAAATAATTAAAAACCAGCCTTAAATAGCTTGTGTTTTCTTTGGGATGTTTGAAACATTTCAGCTTTTAAACTACAAATTTTGAGTTTTCCAGTTAAGAAAATAAGAAAGGATGTACAGCCATCCCTTGGTATCCACGGGGGATTGGTGCTAGGGCCTCCACAGTGAATACCAAAATCCATGGATGCTCAAGTTTTTTATCTTACATATTCTTATTTTGGAGCCTTCTGGAATTTTTTTCCCCTTCCCTGAATACTGTCAGTTTGTAGTTGATCGAATCCACAGGTGTGGAACACGGGGGATATGGAAGCTGCCTGTATTGAAATTTTAGGGACATTCCTTTGATTTCCGTTTTCTGCAGTTCTTAAACTTTTGTTTGATTATTGACTCCAAGTATCTCTTCATATTTGTTGACTAACCTTATTACTCTTCTTTGTATGGGGAAAAAAACAATTGTACATCAAGATTTTACTATTATTAGTAAAATAGGTATTTTTCCTAGCTATTAGTAGGAAGAAATTGTCTTTTTTCTCTTTTTAACTGGGAAAAATCACTAAAAATCTTGAAAGTTAGCCATGGGGAGGCAGTAATCTTTGAATGTTGTCATCATCATCACCATCATCATTATTATTGGTAATGATAACATTACAACCTCAGTTGTAATGGCTAACATTTATTGGGCACTTATCAAGTGCCAAAAATTGTGTCGAGCTTTTGGTATGCATTAAATATAATCCCCATGGCTGTTTCATGAAGTAAGTACTGTACTATTCCCAGGCAATACTTGGTTATATACAAATGGCTTGTATAGGAAATGATTTCAGAAGAGGAAGTCACTTGAGCACTAGGTTGGAACTAGTGGAATTTGCACTAGATCTTGAAGATATGTGGTTCCTGCTTCTCTCTCTGACATGTCCTTCGACATTACCCTCAATTTTCCCCCTAATATGCCAGCTGTGCTAAACCACTTGTTTTCTACCCAAACCAAGATCTGTCTTGTTAGTGGATTATTCTGTTCTCTTAATTTGAAATAATTTTAGATTTACAGAAATTGCAGACAGTTCTTGTATACCCTTCACCAGGTTTCCCTTACTGTTAACATCTTATATAACCATAACATCTTACATAACCACAGTGTTGTCAAAACTAAGAATTGGGACCATTAACTAAAGTACAGATTTTATCTAGATTTCTCCAGTTTTCCTACTTATGTTCTTTTTCTGTTCCAAGGTTCAATCCAAGATACCATGTTGCATTTAGTTGTCATGTTTCTTTAGTCTCCTGCAATCTGTGCCTTTTCCTTGTTTTTCCTGACCTTGACATTTTGAAAAGTACTAGTATCAGGTCTTTTGTCCACTGTCTGTCAGTTTGGGTTCGTCTGATGCTTTCTCGTGGTTAGATTGAGGTTGTAGAATTTGGGGAAGAATACAAAAGAAGTGCCTTTCTCATCACATCATATCAGGGGGTACATCATCTCAACATGTTTTAGTACTGGTGATACTAACCTTGGCCGCTCAGTTTAGGGGGTGACTGCCAGGTTTCTCCACTGAATATTTACTATTTTTCCCTAGAAGTGAGTTACTACTCAAGAGGAGGGGAGTTAAGTTCCATCTCCTGGTGGGACAAGTAGCAAAGAATTTTTGGAGGTAAGTTGAAAACACCCCAGTAATTAATAAATATTATGAGGACTATCAGGATTAATCTTAATTATCTTTTTCAGTTATTCACTTTTATTAGACTGGATGTTCATTGAGCTCAGGAACTAAGGCTGATGTATTGTTTCCCTTGTATGTAGAACAGTGGCATATGGTAAATGCTCAATAAAATATTTGTTGAATGGCTAGAACCAGAAAAAGGAGATTGTGAATTGCACACAAAGCTAAATTAGTTAAACTTGATCCTTTAGGTAGCAGAATAGTATTAACAGTGTTTGAATAATGTGGCAAAAAATTTTACTGTTTTAGTTTCCTTTGTTTTAATTTTGTTTGTGATTGAAGAATACATTCTTCCCTAATTTTAACATATATAGAAAAAGTATTTTTTTTCTTAGCTTTGTAGGAGAACTGATTAGAATAAAGAAATTTAACAAAATAAATTTAGGCCAGAAGTCTTATTATATGATAGCTGGTTGAATGTTTTGAGCATGCTCTATATTTAGAAGGGTGGATTTAACTTGGGAAAGCATATAATTTCTAAGTAAATTAGCAGTGATAGAAAAATCCCATCCCATTTCTCAAAAAAAGGTGTTTAAAAGTTACAAATGTTATGTTTAACCTAGCTTTTGCAATATAAATGGACTCTCTGAACACCAAGCATGCTAAATTTAACTTCCATATTGGATGCCGGTTTTACTTATGGATGCTTCTGGCTTCCCTTCAAACTGTATAAATCTTTTTTTTTTTTTTTTTTTAAAGAGTGTCAGTTGATCCACTAAAAACAGGAACAATAAACCATACTTGCATTTGACCATTGGTGTTTTTGCTAAGTAGTGACTAAAAAGTGAAAAGGAGTTTTGTTTAAGAAGATGTTGAAGACTTCAGGAGATTGAAATTGGTTAATCAATTGGATAATCTTTTGTTTCAGCTGCAGTTGCCACCATCCCACTAAGGATGAGTTTTGTTACCTGCTTTTTTCCCTAGATGGTTAAGCAGTCTTGCTCCAATGCCAGATTATCGTTGGCTACTTGAGACTGTTAAAATACTGTCTTCTATTTCATTATTTCCATTAAAAAAACCCGACACTGTCATTTGCCATTGATCTTAAGGCCCCTTGCCATTCGAAGAGAATAATCAGAGCACCTATGTGTTCATTTAAATAAACTGTTAAGGAAAAAGTTTGTTGAGCTTAGAGGAGTCAAATGTCAAGTGTTTTATTGATGACGAAAATTGTTGGGAAATTGAATTATGAAATGGATGGAAATGTAAGCAAATGTTATCAAATCAATTTTAATTAATAAAATGGGACCTATAACTCAGTGAGTTTTGGCATACACATGCAAATAAATGTATATATGTCTGTGTGTAAAATTTATATGTATAAATTCCTAACAGCCCCACTGCTGTCCCTTGTTAAGATGAGCCACTGATATTAACAGTGTTTTGCATCTCAGTAGAAAAAAATCATAAACAATGAAATTTAGGGGTTGGCAGCATTAAAGAATTGGCGTTCACATGACAGATTAGGATTTCTAAGAATGGGGAAAGAGGTTGATTGCGGGGAGAGGTTTTAAAATAGAGGCTGTTACATGACCAAGGTACTGATAGACAGATGCGGAGTATGGTAAAAGTCCTTTAGCTTCACTTTCCTCCTCTGTAAAATGGAGACAGTCGATACCTACAACATAGATTTATATTAGTTTTGATCATTTTGTTCAAGAGTTTGACCTTTGTACCATTGACAGTGGGCAACTATGAAAGCTTTTTGTATTATGACAGTTCAGATCTGTTTTAAGACCATTCTGAGCACTGGTGGTGGGAATGAGAGAAGGGGTAGATACGAGAAATTTGATGACTTCTGAGTAAAGGAGTGATTTGCATTAGTGAGCGACAGCTAACTTGACTTGTAGACTAGACTTAATATGATGATCTAGAAAATTGCAGCTTAAATTCTGTTTTGAATTAAATGTATGAGAAATGTATAGGTTTACTTTTTTGAATAATCAGCCATGTCAAATTTATTTTATATCACATTGATCAACTTGTTAAAGCTAAAGGTAAAAATTACTGCAGTTATAATTATTTTGCATGTGAAACAATAGCTACCTAATAGCCAAAACATGATAATAGCTCTCCTCTAGTGTAATGGTCCAGGGGTAGGCTCTTGCTGTGTTTGAATGTGATCTGATCTGTACCATGGTGATACCATCTACCTGTAGGGTGGTTCTGGGGATTAAGTAAGAATGCATGTAAAACATTAAAACAGTACGTGACTCATGGTGAACACTTAATGAGTGTTAGGTATTGTTATTTTTCACAAAAGCATAACTTTGGGTACATTTGGGGTAAAATTTTGAGTTCATTGTAGCTTGGAGGCATATGAAGTATGTAGAGTCTGCCTTCTACTGGAGCATAATTTAACTTAATCAGTTGAGATTATGTTTATCACATTTCAAGATCAAGCCTTATTGAGTAGTCTGATTTGCATTGTATAATTCAAACTAATCAGGGCAAGTTGAAATTTGGAAGATTTTTAAACAGTGTGATATGTAATAGGAACAAATAAAGATTTAGGCCCTGAGGGAAGAAACATAAACCTTTAGTACTAATTCAGTGTGAGGAGGACAGGCTCAGCTAGAGGTTCCTGGTTAAGTGGGTAAAAAAATGTTGTAACATAATGCAGAGGGAGCCTCACCTCTTGGTAGTGGCTTTAAGCAATAGGGAAAGTGGCTCGAGTACAGACTCAGAGGGCTGTGGTCATCCTAATTCCATTTTAATTCACAAGCTCACTGGTGGAGTGAATTCCGCTTTGTTCCCAGTCTGTAGCAGAACAGAGGAGGAAAGTGAGCAAATTTGCCAGTCTTTGGGTTGGTGAAGGCAACAGTAGGTCTTCAGTGTCCATATGTATGCAAATAGGCATGCATTAAAAAAAAAAAAAAAAAGGCTTTTCTAAAATCCTAAAGCTCTATCCTTTTTTAATTTTTTCTTTTAAAAAAATTTCATCCGGGCCCAGTATTTCCTTAGGGGTGATCTGGAACCCCTTGGAAAAGCCACAGTGAGACTATTATGTCTGTGCCCTTATTGTAATGATCGTAGTGTAATACAGGCAGGCTTGGTGTCCTAGCCTCTTTTATTTGACTGCATGTACTGCCTTAACTGTTTTAATTTGTTTTCTTAAAAAACTTTTTTTTTTTGGTTTTTGTGCTTTTCATTCTGTTTTTGGAGCAAGGGTGTTCTGCCTTACATATTTTGTAGTCAGATTTACACTTCATCAATTTTACCCTCAAATATTATTTTGATTTTTTTTTCTCAAGGAGACAAAGCATGATACAAGGTTTAAATATATGAGTATGTAGTGGAAATTCAATATCATGCTAACAGCACCTCCCCCCTCACCCGTATTGTAACTATTCTGAAGCGCTAGTCATTGAACCCTGTATTTTAGGCAGAAATAATGAATTATTTCAGAAACAATTTGTGTAGTGCTTTGGGATCTGATTCTTGATGTAGTCATGAAATATGCTTATCTTTTATCAAGCCTTAATTATTATTCATGATTATTAATTATAGGGCTAGAAAAATTTGAGTGGTATGAGGAAAAATCTTATTTCCAAGTATTTTGGGGGATTTTCCAAGTATTTAGGGATACTTTTTTTTTTTTTTTTTTTTTTTTTTTTTATGCGTTACGCGGGCCTCTCACTGTTGTGGCCTCTCCCGTTGCGGAGGACAGGCTCCGGACGCGCAGGCTCAGCGGCCATGGCTCACGGGCCCAGCCGCTCCGCGGCATGTGGGATCCTCCCAGACCGGGGCACGAACCCGCGTCCCCTGCATCGGCAGGCGGACTCTCAACCACTGCGCCACCAGGGAAGCCCTAGGGATACTTTGAAAGTATGCTATTTGAAAAAATTTTCAGTTTATTCATATATCCTTATATGTGTATATACTCCATGGTTTCCTGTTTTATTCAGTGGGTTACTATATGTTGCTATCACTTTATTTTGATGTTCATTTTATCCTGTTTGATCAGTGGGTTATCATTCAAGGTGGCTGTGTCCTTCAGCAATGTCTCCATCAATTAGTTGAGCATTTTATTGCTTTGTGGCATAATATGATGTTCCAGGCTCATTTTGTACTTTCCGTGTCACAGCTCTGGAATCAGTCATTTCTCAAAGGATCCCCATATCCTCGTAGAGAAGAATGGTATCTAGAAGAGAGAACTGGGCATTGAGTGTACTCATTGCTATTGGAGTATAGCAATGGGCCTTTTGAGGCTGACAGATCTAGGGAATGTATGTATTTAAGTACACAAATAACACACAGAAAACACATTCACATCTGTACTTCTTTATTTATCTGTATTGAAAACCATGAGTTCACACTGAAATGGCCAACTCCAGTATACTGCAACAGAGTTTATTTTAGGTTTCTCCCTTTCCATATTTATAACTCCCTTCTCTGACAGTGAAAACACTGGCCTTTGCTATTCTTAATATGTTTACTTATTTGGTTAATTTCTTCCTCATGTAACTCAGCTGTCTCTGCTGTCACACCTTTTCCCATGCCTATGTCCTCCTTACCTTGCTCAGGCTCTGACTCCACCTTCCATCCCCTTCTCCCATGTGACCTTCTTCACCCCACTTGGGCTCTGATACCCTATGCCAGACCACCTGTCCCCCGGTTGCCCTGCATTCCTCACCCTGCTTAGATGCTGAAGCTCTTTGCTTTGCTCCCTGAGCCCCCAACTTTACTGAGTCTCTGACTCCCCATGCCACCTACTGCCTTGTGAGGCCGCCTTTCTTACTGTTTAGTGTTGGACAACCTGCTCACCTGCTTGGGCTCTGACACTCTGCTCTGGACTGTTGCATCTCCGCCCCCTCTCCCCCCCGCCCAGGCTGTGCACTTCTTAAATTAATTACCTGTGCACAGTAAGGCACAAGAATTTAGGAGGTTGACCCTAGTTTTTTTTTTTTCTTTTTTTTTTGACCCTCGTTTTTAAGACTTTTGCATTAGATGGGATTTTCTTATTGCTGTTTTGTTTTTAAAGACAGTATGGGTATGGATATGGGATAAATAGAGGATGCATGAAGAGAAACTTTTGTTTTCTTATTCCCTGTTACTGTGTTGCAGTACCCCTTCATGAGTCAGTTTTAGCTCATGCTTCCTTCTTTGAAGGGTTAAACTAACTATTAGCATCACATAGTATTTCTATCTGATCTGAACATGATTTCGTTTTAGGGGAACTTTTAAGGAGAGGTTGTAGAACTACTTCTCAAGAATAATTTATATATAGGTCAAAGATTTCAACAAAACAAAAAAATGAAATCATGAAAGAACTAAAAGAAAATGTAAGTGAATTATTTAATATTCAGTCTTAGATTAGGTAAGACCTTTCTGTGTATGCTACAGAACCCAGAAGGCATAAAATGAATGGTTGATAATTCAAAGAATAAAAATACAAACATATATGGCAAAGCGAAAGAAAGTATTTGCAATTCAGCACTGACAAAAGGCTAATTTCTAAATTATATAAAAATTGTTTTTACAAATCGAATGCGGGGAGAAAAGAAAACAAACAGACCACTAGAAAAAGTGGACCAAAGGTGCCAGGCAGTTCATAGGAAAAGATAAACAAATCAATTTAAATGAAAGAAATGCAATTTAAAATGTATAAGAAAATACTAGTTTTCACCCTTCAGATTTGGAAAGATTAAAAAATTTTATAGCACACTGCACTGAATTTGATAGACACCGTGTAGGGAAGCAGATACACTCATATATTACCGACGAGAGTTTAACCTGGCACAAACTGTATGAAGAGAAGTTTGGCGGTATCAAAAATGGAAATGTTTGCTCACAGTTCTTTACCTTGCAGTTTCACTTACAGGAATTTGATTTGCACATCTCCTTACCACGTATGTGAAGTGATGTATGTATAAAGATATTTATTACAGGATGTTTAATATCAAAAGATTGAAATAACTTAATGCCTGCCAGTAAGGGAATGATTAAAATATGGTGCATCCATTCAGTGGGATGCCACACGTTTGTACAAAAATATGAAAAGCTTTATGAACAAGTGTGGAGAACCCCTCAGATATATTTTTAAGGGAGTACGTTTTTCGGTTGTTTGTTTTTTGAGCATGCTACTATTTTGTTGAAAATATGTGAATTTATGTATCTTTATGTGTAACAGACTTGTATATGCTAAGACTACCTCTTTAAGGATACATCTATAAACCAGAAAGTGTGGTGATGTCAGAGGGCATAGGAGTGAGAGGGAGACCTATGTGTTTCAACTCATTAAGCATATTATTATGAAGAGTGTTTGTAAATAGACATCTCAGTGCCACTATATAAGATGAATATACAGTGAGGGTAGCAGGAAAAGGATTTCTTTTTTGAAAGACAGATAATACTTTTCCTGAGTCTTCCTTAATTGTGGTGTGGAATCCTGTCTTGATTCTTAGTCATTTATTACGCCAATACATTCTTTAAATGTTTTGCCTAAGTTCCACTTAGGTTTGATTTTAAGGCAGTACTTACTTTTAGTAGAAGATAATAAGCAAGGTGGTATTTTCTGTAAACCAAAATTTAATTGGCCTTTACTGCACTGATTTTTTTTTTTTTGTATAATCGAGGTCCTGAAAAAATGCATAGTTTATATGTTTGTAAATCTAACAGTCTTTTCAAGTGCACTGAGAATTTGCCATTAAGAGGATTCTTGGGTGAGTTTTATAAAGGGAGTGGTTCTTTCTTCTAGTTTCTTTCAGTTTGTTTCATATTATTCACGTCATGGTAAACTTTTATTGGATTTTGAGAGCCTTTCAGAGTGCTTGCAAAATTATGTGTATATCCTTCTATGCTATCCCTGTAGTCTATTAGATTCAGTTCAGTCCAGTAAGTAAAGAGGGTTGTGCCACAGTGGGATGCTAGGGAGTATTTCTTAGGAGGTTGTTAATGTAGAACACAAGACCTTATCTGCCAGTGTAAAAAAGTGAGCATTGGGAAGAGGCAATTTCATATTTGTGATTTCACTAGCTATGAGAAGAACCTCTGTTCCAAGAGGAATAATATAAAAAGTAATTTTGTCTAATCTACCAAACCTTAAAATTGAAAATAGGGACTTTGTACATCCCCCTCCTCATTTTTTTTTAAATAGAAGGACATTTCTTTTGTAGGCTTTAAAACATTTATTTCTTTTTAATAGAGGTTCCTATGGTGGTGTTTTGAAACAAAATTAAAATTTAAATGACTGAAGAGTACATATAGAGTGACAGGCAAGAATTGCAAGATTATTTAGTACATGTTAAACAACCAAAACAAAGAACACTTGAGTACATTATTTGGAGTGTCCTTGGGGCTTTATAAGTGCACCCCTCCCCCACCAATGCTAGGTTTGTAGGGGGTGGGGGAGTGATGGTCAAACCCAAAAGGTGGGATTTGGTCTTGAACTGGAGTCTGCTCTTTTTCAAAGTGTAGTATGTATGTGTATCGTGGATGCAGTGTACAAATGGGTTGTTATTTATAAATGGAAAATGAAGGTTTTTCTTGCATTTCTTAATAGTTTAAGCAGTGTTTGCTGTCATTAGGAGCTGCCATCAGGCTTAGTAATGGAATAAACTATGTTTGCACTAAGGCTGTTTATTAAATGTACCTTTGATCTAAGAACACTAGGAAACAATGTTTACCTGAACAGTGAGCATTGGGGTTGAGTGTATTCTCAGAGCTACAACACTGTCACTAATTTTGGTGAAAATTCTATGGATTAGCCATGATACCTGTTCATATTGCTCTCACATTTTATTTGCTTGTCAGAGCCTTTCATATGTTGAGTATAATGGCCTTCTTCTTAGTCACTTGCTTAATTTAGCACATATACCTAAAGCATTTTCTACCTGTGTTTTAAATTTTCTCTTTATTTAAAATGAATACACAGAGCAGAACTAATCTTTGAATATTTGCTGTATCAATTGTATTAGACATTTTTCTTTTACATGCTGAGAATGATAAGCAAAGTAGGTTATAATTAGATCCCAGTGTAAGTCAACCTAGAAATGGTAGTTGGGATCAAAAAGTAATGTTAACAGCAGTCTGAAGGATTAATAAATCCAGTATACCCTTTCCTGGGCTTCAGTGTCTGCACCCTTTCAGTAAGTTGCCTTAGCTCAGCTAGAACTTATTTTCAAATTTCTTAGCCCCCCCCCCCCCCCGTGCCCCCCGCCCCGCATTTCCAACAAGTGCTATTGTGCTGGGGTTGAGAGATAAAGGAGGAGAGGAGCTATTTTTCTTTTTAATTTTATTGCCCTCCATCTGATTGTTTTAGGTTGCTGTATTTTCAGAAATAGACTAGTGACTTCGGTAGTTAGTGTTAGTGGTCCATCAGAGAACTGTCAGCTCCAAGTCGTAGGCCAGCTCTTTGCTTTTTGCTTAAGGCCAAATAGTTGGAAAAAAAAAACCATAAAGAAGCAGGGCCAGTGAGATGAAGGTCCTGGGCTTGGTATCTTCTAAGAACAAGTATGACTGACTTTTAGTAATAATTGTGAAAGTAGAAGTGATTTTCAGCAGTTATTAAAGTGATAGTGATTATTTTGGGTAGAAATATATTCTCATTTGTGGGAGGAGTAGATATGGCATTAAGATATCAGACCCCTTCGATGTTCTGGGATATGTTCATGTTTTTCTTAAAAAATAAATTTTATTTATTTATTTTTGGCTGTTTTGGGTCCTTTTTGCTGTGCGCGGGCTTTCTCTAGTTGCGGCGAGCAGGAGCCACTCTTCGCTGCAGTGTGCGGGCTTCTCATTGTGGTGGCTTCTCTTGTTGTGGAGCACAGGCTCTAGGCGCACGGGCTTCAGTAGTTGTGGCATGCAGGCTTCAGTAGTCGTGGCTCGCAGGCTCTAGAGCGCAGGCTCAGTAGTTGTGGTGCACGGGCTTAGTTGCTCCGTGGCATGTGGGATCTTCCCGGACCAGGGCTCGAACCCGGACCGTGTCCCCTGCATTGGCAGGCGGATTCTTAACCACTGCATCACCAGGGAATATATACACTTTCCTATTGGTGAGATTCATTTCACCTGTAATAGTTTAATTAAAATGCAGACGATCTGACTTTTCAATGTCATAGGGCTTCTGACTACATTTGAGTTTTTAAGAATATATACAGTTTTAAAACCCTGTAAAAATGCCCCAGATTAAACAAATGTCTCCTGGCCCTTCTAACTTGAAGAAAAAAAAAAAAAATTAAGCGCCAAGTAGAAAATACTTCATAAAGCTTATCAAATGGCTGAGTCAGTTTCTCTTGAATTCCTACGTCTATTTACAGGAGAAGTACATAAAACAAACACAATTTGTTGAATAATTATAAAGCAAGCATCCACATAACGGCTACTTTAGTCAAGAAATAGAACATGGATAGCACCACAGAATCTCCCTGATCATAACTCCCTTGCATTCCCCCTAGAAGTAACTAGTATTCTGACTTTTCTGAAGCTTTATTTTTTATAGTTTTACCAGGTATGTTTTTATGCATTATGAATTTAATTTTGTCTGTTTTTGAACTTTATAAGTGTAATGACAGTGTATGTTTTCTTTGTGTCTTGCTTGTTTTACTCGGCATTGTATTTCTGAGGTTCATCCTCTGTAGTGCATTCATTATTTTCTTGCTGTATTCTATTTGAATATATCACATTTTATTCATTCATTCTGTCCTCAGTGGGCATTTGAATTGTTTCCAATTTTTATGTGAAATTTCTAGGTTTTTAAAAGCACTGTATATGTCAAAACATTTTGTATGCTAAAGTTGACCATTTATGACTCCTTCTTAAGGTATGAATACCAGAGAGATTAGACAGCATTCTGTGTTTAGCGCTCGTACTTGAGTATATTCAGAAGAAGGCATTTCACTGCTGTCTAATACATTTGTGGTGAGTTTGACAGTAGGGGCTTGTTGCAAAGTTTTTGGAACTTTTCCCTTGGTATTCAAATGTTTCTTTAGTTTTTCTACGTTATATGAATATCATATAGATAAAAGTGAGGGAAATTATGAGTTAAATTGGGCTGACTAAATATGGTATTTATCTTTATTTTTTATTGCTTTGTGTTGACAGTAACATTTTGTCGTGTTGCATTTAAGCTGTGCTCGGAATGTGTCTCGACCCTCTGAAGTACTATATTTTTAACTAACCTTAGCTTGTATTTTATAAGTATACGTAGGCAGTAGTCAGACCTGATTCATTCTAGCTTAGTGTCTTGGGCATTTTAGGTTTCTTACTTGAATGAATGATTGCTTTTGTGACCAAGTTTTTATTACAAGTATCTTTAAAAGGAATCATGAAGTATATCAATAACTTAGCAACCCTCATTGTTAGAGGTTTTTGTAAATTTAGGTGGTTTTCAGTATATTCGAAAATTATTCCAGAAATGAAAGCAGTCATGGGAAAAGCAGTTTGGAAATGATGCTGTTTTAAAAGCCCGTAAAAATGCCCTCAGATTAAACAAATGTCTCTTGGCCCTTCTCTTAAAAGGAAAAAAAAGAAAAACTTAAGAGCCAAGTAGAAAATACTTCATAAGCCTATCAAATGGCTGCGTCAGTTTCTCTTGAAGTCCTACATGTATTTTTCTTTAGATAATATAGTAACAAATTATGTAATCATAAATTATCGCAGTTATTTATTTGGAAACTTTCAGGTTGCACTTTTGATTTGTGAATTTTGTGACACCACTTTGTGATTTGTGTTTCTTTTGCTGGAGCACCAAGGTTGGAGCAGGCACGATGTGGATTTCTAGTCCTTTTCTTGAATGTGTGAACTTTGTTGATTCCTACTAATTGAAATTGTTTTGCAGTATTCCTTTAATGTGGCACACAACCTAAAATGCCTTTTGGAATTTTGATGTTTTCTTGGTGGCTCATTTAAACTTTTTGCACGAGCTAGTTTTAAAGTTACCATGTAAAGTTGCTGAGCATATTCCATTTTTCATGTTAACTGCTCAGTCTGTCTACATTACCTGACTTCAGGCTTTCATCATCATCTCTTGCCTGAATTATTGTGGTAGCCTTTTAACAGGTTTCCTTGCCCAAGTCTTTTCCTTTTTAGTCCATTCTCCCGTCTAAAGTGATGCCTTAAAAAAAACCCAGAAGTCTCAGAGTGTCACTTTCCTACTTAAAACCCTTCTCTGGCGCCTCTGTACCTGCACAGTAAAGTCCGTGTCTCCCTGGCTTACGGTGCTTTGAGATTTGGCTCAGGCATATGGTTTCCACCTTCTTTCTTACTCTTTTTCCTGTGCACATTATATAGTATGAGATTGTTTTATAGGGTTCCCTAAAAATTTGGAGTCTCTTACACTTCTGTGCCTTGCATGGTGGTTTCCTCAGGCTTGACTCCAGCTCTTACTTTTTCTGTCTGGCAAGCTCTTTCCCATCCTTCAAAACTTAGCGCAGGTTTTGAACCTCTGCAAAGCCTTTCCTAATGCCCCTATCCCCATAGTTCCCTTTGTGTCAACTCTGCAACCCATATACCTTGAATTTATCACATGGTATTGCTAATGTGGCTTTCTTACCTACTCTGAACCGCTTGAAGGCAAAGATTATGTCTTGATTCAAGGCTGGCTGTCAGCTTTTACCTTAGTGCCTAGAAAAAGAGATAGGTGCTCAGGAAATGCTGGCAGAAGTCATCTGGAACTGGAGTTGAGACTCACTCTGTAATGACATTTGAAAATCTTTTCACATCCTCCTATTTTTAGCATAATATGGATGATTTGAGCCCATTTGGTCACTCATCTTTTATTTTCCAGGATATGTAGACTGTATTATCCTTTCTGATTAGTAGGTAGTCAAGATATTTACAGAACCATCACAAATTATATAAAATTCCCTCCATAGGGCTTATCATTGACTTTGAACTTGGTGTAAAATCAATTCCTGATGTGATGCTAAATGTTTTATATTTTAAGTAATATGGTTTTAATTCAGAATATGGAACCCCAGATAAGCTTCATAAATAACACTTGTAAACTCTTCCCTAAGGCATTTGTGATTAGTTGTTTAGTCCAGTAGAGAAGCGACAGAAATGGGAAGTTGAGTATTCATTTTCTTCATTGATGACTTCCTGTGTTTAATAGTAGGATTAGTCTGTAATTGTGTTCTCTTTTCTACTGTCAGTAAAGTTTATTGTATTGAAATGCTGTATAAAATCCATGTCTCTTTCATGGATACTAACGGAAGTAGCTGATAGTGTGAGGTGATGGAAACATTTGATTTCTAAACACTTTTTAGTTTGCATTTGATTTCTGTTACTCGAGGGGACTGATCCTTCACAGCTGTTAGAAAATGTAAGTGGGTTCCTCTCCTGCTGTACAGATCTTTCCTTGTTTGGGAACCTTTGATGGCACGGTAGGGGCTTTAAAAAGTGTCACAAATATAAGGCAATTTATACTGTAGTAAGCATAGAATTTTGTTGTTGCTGTTTATGGCGTAAAATTGAAAGTTAAAAGTAAATGGAGGAGAAAGATTACTGAGCATGGTGTGCTTGTGAAAGCAGCCTTTTTTGAATTAATAATGCCATCTCTCCTGGTCACCTGGGCTTTCTCTCAGTTTTTCTCTCCTGTTTCTTCTACTCCAGATTCTCTTATTGGTGAATTGAAAAATAAAAGAATAGATTGATGAATCACAGACAAGAAATAGCGCACATTTTGTCTTGATTAATGTCCTAGATTAATATACTTGGGGGAAGGGACGCAATCAGCCATCCCATGGTAGAAGCAGTCTATTGAATAGGTCCGTGTTTTGAACTGAAGGATTTACTTATTACAGAAATAGTTCTCCAAGTACTCTGTGAGGCCCAGTTGTTAGAACATTGCTGAGAAAAAGAAAGCACTCTGGGGTTGGAGAAGATGCCTCTTTAGTACCTTTTTATTCTCCGTTAGGCTTTTACCACTTAGCATGGAGATTACAGCCATCACATTGGAATACTAACCTTAGCAACAGATGTGATCCTGAAGCATGTTACTCATTTCACCAGATGTTCCATTTCTCTTTAGGGCAAACTTCTGGTTAGTTTCTTGTATCAAACACTATAAGAAATCAGAATTTGAAGTTTATTTTAGGCAGACTGTGGTTGTTTATAAATAAGAGAAAAGGCTCAGTCTTTTATAACCTGAAAGACTGAGTGATTTGCATAATATCAAATAAATTGTGCTGCAGCTACATTTTACCTTTTGTAATTGATATTGCCTGTATATTCTGTTTGAAAAGGTTTGGGAAATATATATTTCAACAGTATACTTATTTCTTATGAAATAAACAGTCAAGTAATATTCTTTGTTGATTGTGCAACAGCTATTTATGATTTACATACTCCTTCCAAAAAAGCATTTGAAGCAGATATGAGTTTCTTGCTAATTTGGCAATTTAAAACATTTTATAATTGAACAAATTGTGGATATTCTTAATCATAACATCTGCAGGATGTTGATTTATAAAAACAATAAAATGTTTTCATGCTATGCATACTTCCTGTAGTGTATGCTTACAGTTCAAAAGAATTATTTTCTTATCTGTTTCCTTCAATCTTTGAATTTTAGCACTAGTCATAATTCTGAGTCTGGAAAAGATTTCACGATATTCCAAATTTCTGTGTTCTTCCTTCCCATCAATAATGGTTTAGCAGTTTTATGTAACATTAGAAGCATTACTTTGTAAAAGTAGCAGTATCGAGGAATGCATCATCTTGTTTCTTTTGAATAATATGAACATAATAGCTGCAATGTAATTGAAAAATGTGTATTAATTGGAGAAAGGGAGGAATCCTGGCACCTTTTCTTTTGGAAACTTTGCTTTTTTCGTGTTCATTCTACATCTTCACTGTAGGGGGGTGGATCCAGCAAGAACAGTTTTATAGTGCATTTCAGAAGATACATTCTCCCTTCTTCCTACTTTCAATCAAATATTTTGGTAAAAGCTCTCATGTCTGCAAGACTTCCATCTGGTGAGAACTTGATCCTTTCTGCCCAGTTTCATCTTGGCTCTCTCCAGTGGTTATAGCATAATAGCTTCTCTTTGAGATTAAAACACAGAACAAAGACAGGCTCTTTTTATTAATAGTCAAATGAAAGGCTGCAGATTTGTGAATAGTCCTTTTTCCAGATAGAGAATTATTAGAGACAGGTCCTATTTCCTTCTTTTAAACTCTGTATTCTAAAATTGTACTACTATAATGGACAGTTCTTACACTTTCCTTGTCTGTAAAATGGGGATAATAGTACCTACACAATAGAACCGTTGGGAGGATTATCATAAATACATGTGAGGTGTGTAGGCTAATAATCAATGTAGGCTATTATTATTCGTCTTGTGGCTTAAAAAAATAAAGCTGGCTAAAATTAAAAAGAATTCAGCGTATATAACCTGCCAGGGTTATATAAATCACTGAATATGCTGTGACCAGAGCATTTACAAAACAGCATCTTCATGATAACCAGATTTTTTATTTTTTGCTTCTGCCCAATTTTGATATTGTTTTCTTATAGTCCTTTTTATGAATATTAATATCAACCTTTTGTATTCAAAAATTGTTATGATTTAAATAAACAGTTTTAGCTTATGTCATCATCCCTATGCACACACCCCATTGCCAAATTGAGAAATTTAAATAGAAGTCGTTATAGACTGAATGTTTGTGTCCCTCCAAAGTCCATATGTTGAAACCCTAACCCCCAATGTGATGGTACTTAGAGATGGGGCCTTTGGGAGGTAACTAGAGTTAGATGAAACCGTGAGGATGGGGCTTTGGTCTGGTAGGATTAGAGTCCTTCTAGGAAGAGATACCAAGAGCTTGCTCGCCTTCTTTCTTCACTATGTGAAGGCATCAGGGAGAAGGCTGGCAAGCCAAGAAGAGAGCTCTCACCAGGAACCGAATGAGCCAGCACTTTGATCTTGGACTTCCCAGCCTTCAGAACTATGAGGAAGTAAACTTCTCTGGTATTTTGTTATGGCACCCCAAGGGAAGCTCAAAATTGGAGTAGTTAGGTAGGAAGGAAGCTGATCTCTCTCATACTAAAGGGATACATTCATTATATAGGGCATTGTGACAATGAAAAGGCATTCTGTTTAATGTCTGGGGTATGGCTCTGTCTGTTCTTATTCCTGATACAGCAGATGTCTATTGAAATTTTTGTTTTATGACACCATGTGTAAAACGTTATTGTTTGTGGATGATAGGTATTCTGAGATGTTTTGACCTTAAACAATCATGTGAGTTTAGTTGATTTTCTCTGGACAGGCACTTAATATAGTAGTCATAATTCAGCGTCAGATGATTATCATCTCAGCAGAGGTCTCAGGGCAAGTTCATGCACCACAGCCATAGCAAACAACATATCACAACATTTCATTTTTATATATTCTCTTGATTAGGTTGTTGAATAGAAGTAACAGGCAGTTGGAAGCTAAGACTTTTACCCCCAAGAGATCAAGTATTTCCTGCTCAATTGGCTTCATACCATCCTGCATGTCCTCAATACAATTCCATTTTAATTTTGTAGGAAAGGTAAATTTATTAGGTACAGACCAAACACTTAGAATAATTTTTACTTTTTACCTATTGTGAGTAATTTCACCAGAGTATGCATCTTCTGCCCTCTTGAAATGTGACCTGTGAAATGTTTTGTGAGGGCATTTGAACCATGCTGCCTCTGAAGACAGCAATATCTTTTTAAAGAGTTTTTCATTTGGTTTTGAGAAGTCCTGGAGAAAGGACAGTAACATTGCCTAATCTAAAGAAAAGTAAAACAGAAGAGAGACGCTTAGAGAGAGAGGCATTGTGGCACTGAAAGCAAATATCATGGATATTTGCTAATTACTGTTGGTAACTTAACTTTTTATGGCCTCACATGAGACACTGTTCACTTAACTTATGCTTTTGACTGCTTTGTTTTGACCCGATTCCCAAGCGTCCTTTTCCCAGTGAAATGCTTGAGGAAGCAGTCTTCTCATCTTTCCATTGCTTTCTTACTCAACAGCTTTCAACTGATTTTAATTGTGAGTTTTGCTGAGAGCTTAGTGAGGCTTGATCTCTTCAGTGTAACAGATGGTTCTGTAGCAAATGGACCCTACTTTTATGCTCTTTGATCTGATATAGCCTTTGACATTATGAATTTGTCTCCTGGACCTTCTGCTGCAGTTCCATAGGAGCATCTGGTTTACCTCTTGAAATGCTTCTGTTACTGAACTTCTCAAATTCTTGCATCTCTGTTTTGCTTTTTCTCTTCCTATCTTATCTATATCTTTAAACTTAACTATCATTTTTGTGAGCATGTGAATTTTGTTATGAATTAGAGAACAGAATGTACTCTGTTTGAACTTTTAGCCCCTGCTAAGTTTTTCTTTTTTAAATAAGCTTTTTGAATTATAAAAGATTAATAGAACAATATTTCAGAGAATTTGGAAAAGAGGAAAAATTATCCATCTTTTATCTTTAACATAATGATGGTTAATAATTTGGTATATTTCCTTCTAAGTATCTTTAACATTTTAAATTTTAGAGTGCTTTTACCTTTTGTATCTGTTTCATATTATGTTGCATATTATTGTGTTTTTGAATGCTTTTCACCATTGTTAAAGCTATATTGTGAACTTTTTTTTTTTTTTTTGCGGTACGTGGGCCTCTCACAGTTGTGGCCCCTCCCGTTGCGGAGCACAGGCTCCGGACGCGCAGGCACAGCGGCCATGGTTCACGGGCCTAGCCGCTCCGTGGCATGTGGGATCTTCCCGGACCGGGGCACAAACCCGTGTCCCCTGCATTGGCAGGCGGACTCTCAACCATTGCGCCACCGGGGACGCCCCTGTATTGTGAACTTTTGAAGGCATAAATGTATCACAACTTCTTCCTATTGTCAGACATATTAGTCAATTTCTAATTTTTTGTTATAAACAGTTTTTGATGATCACTTAAAAGCATACCCCTCCCTCCAGTTATGAATTATAACCTTTTTGCTGATTTCCAGCAGAGGAATCAGAGTTAAAGGACATAAATATTTTTATGGTATATTGAAAAGAATGTGGGCTTGGTAGCTGGGAACATCTAGCTTTGAGCCATGGTGGTCACTTACCTATTATATGGGCAATTTACTCATGTAACAAATGGAAAAAGTAATATCTTCCTTACATATAAAGTATAGGGAGTATCTGATTTATTGATTGAAATATAGGTGCTCAGTAAGTAGAAGCTTTTCTTAGACCCAGCATTTTTCCTTAAAGGTTGTTGCTCTCAGTAGTATATGAGAGTATCATTTGAGTGTGACCATATACTTTAACACACAAATTGGGAAACTTTAGTTCCAAACCTATGCCAAGTAATGTGGGCTTTGGACAAATATAAACTGGAGCCCAGCCACACTCGGAACATATGTCACCCTGCAATTAAACCACATCTTCACCATCATTGTGCATATTTTTTAAAGTTACATATTTTTCAGGTGAAAATTGACATATTTTGGTTCAAATTTATTTGATTACAAATAATGTTGAATTATAGTCTGCCCAATGGAGTAAAATTCTCCATTTAAACATAATCTTAGGGCTTCCATGGTGGCTCAGTGGTTGAGAGTCCGCCTGCCGATGCAGGGGGCACGGGCTCGTGCTCCGGTCCGGGAAGATCCCACATGCCGTGGAGCGGCTGGGCCTGTGAGCCATGGCCACTGAGCCTGCACATCTGCAACGGGAGAGGCCACAGTAGTGAGAGGCCCGTGTACCGCAAAAACAAACAAACAAAAAACAACATAATCTTAAATATTATCTTTATTTTCCCACAATATGTTCTTCTGAAAAAGACGTAAGTAAATTAGCTACGTAATGTCGATTCATTCTTTCTAAATATAGACAGTCTTCTGCAGTGCTCATTGAGGTTTCTAGTCCAGTGTTTGCAGTGTTCCAGATTGCTTTCAGGATTTTTTTTTCTCTTTCCTTGTTATTAATTACTCTGGATAAACTTGCATTTATTATTATTCCTTTTGTATATCATAAGGAAAGCTATCATAGGATTCATCTGAGTTTTTTTTTTAAGAAGGACTTACTAAAGCACCACTTGTACCAGGCAGTGTACTTGGTGCTGAGGACACAGTGGTTTTTTTGTGAAAATGTAAACACAACAAGGTGATTATAGCGTAGTGGAATAATGTTATAAAAGCAGGAGCACGGTACACAAAGTAAGGGCACTTAGCCTGGACTAGGGAACCTGGAAAGTTTCCAGAAAGAAGGGGTTTCTGAGCTAAGACCTGAAAGGTGAGTAATATATGTCTAGCCTTTCCCTTGTCTGCCATGTATATTAGTACTGTTGTATTAATTCAGGATTGTGGTCTACCCACCCTCCGGTCTTTCTATAATTAGTGTTAGTAAATAGTATTGTATCAAGAGACAAGTTATAAGAAAGCATGATCGCCATAATTGGCCCCCAACTTGCAGATCTCAACTGCACATGTATTTGTTAATAGTTTTTCTAAACCAGTTGAAAGTCCTTCATGTCCCTGGCCTATATCACAGTTTGATAGTAGTGAATTTTATATTAAAACACTTAAAATATGAACATTAAAAAAATTTATCCTTCACTTTCTGCCTTCAAATTTTGGTGTTTTCAGAGGAAAAGGCGTTGAAACAATTGTCATATACATTTTACATATTGAAGTGTAAGGTTGATTATGACTTTCCTAGAAGACTTCTCTACATTCCTAATAATTGTTCTTAAAGCTTGTATGTGTGCTCTAAAGGATAGTGAGTTGGTCAGTGTGTCTCAGATGATAGTTACATATGGTAGTTTGTTTTGGTTACCACTTTTACATCATTTACATATTTTTGTTTGTCGAATTTGCATTTTTCATTCTTATTATTGTATTGAAATTCCATCTCAAAAATGGGGGGCGGAATGGTTCATTGAGTCGTAAAAATAGTAACAAAATCACTGTGTCTCAGAATAATATGTGATAATCGAACAGGGTTCCAGTGCCTGCATCAGTGTTCTGAGGAGAGTTGGGGTTTGCTCCTCAGGGAACATTGGCAGTGTTTGGAGACATTCTTTCTGTTATCACTTTGGGGAGCGCTGCTGGCATCCAGTGTGTGGGAAGCAGAGGTGCTGTGCAGTATGCTACAACGCACAGGATAGCCACCACGACAAAGAACTATCTGGCCCAGAATGTCCGCAGAAACTCTGGCCTCTGTGGAATGTGGATCTGTATATGATAGGAATGAGAATCTAAGAATGTGGTGATTTATACAAGCAATAAGAGGAAAGTGAATAAGAATCACTGTGGCACATACCTCAAAAGTAGGTTTTATGGACTTCTTGAATAATTTGCCCCTAGTCCCCAAAGTTTTTGGTTATTTAAGAAACTTTGTCAAGTGGTGGCACAGTGCCACCAAAACATGTGATTTAAAACTCCAATGACAATTTTTATAAATCAATAAAGTTTTTCCAGGACAAATGTAATACTTTCCAAAGAACTATTTCCAAAAATAATGAATCTTGTCGCTAAAGGTGGACAAGAGTCCCAACTACCAGAGCATCATTCAAAGTAGCACTTTTTTTTTTTTTTTTTTTTTAAATAACACAAGTAGAGGGGCTTCCCTGGTGGTGCAGTGGTTGAGAGTCCGCCTGCTGATGCAGGCGACGGGGATACGTTCATGCCCCGGTCCGGGAGGATCCCACATGCTGCAGAGGGGCTGGTCCCGTGAGCCATGGCCGCTGAGCCTGTGCGTCCGGAGCCTGTGCTCCGCAACGGGAGAGGCCACAACAGTGAGAGGCCCGCATACCGCAAAAATAAATAAATAAATAAATAAAATATAAGTAAATTAAAAAATAATAATAACACAAGTAGAAGTTGCACTATTGCAGATAACCTTGTAAAAGCAGCTGTAAAGTTAATGACAAAATGCTGTGTTTGGCGAGAAAGCAGAGTACCTATATCCTTTCCTTTACAAAACTACTGTTAGTTAATATTTCGTAGTTTCAATCACATAGAACATGCAAAAGCACTTCCTATTAAATATGCATGTTACTATATACTCAGCTTCACTGTTGATGTGCACAAAAGCATTCATCCTTAGCATATATGTGATTCTTGTATGAAGGAAAAGTGCCAGGTGATTTTTTTGTTCATTATGGAAAATCCATGATTCAAGAGAAGAGTTTTTATTTAACAACTATTTTGTGAGTTATATAGACTAGAAAAAGCGTGTTAGAGTACTGATAGAGTACAATTGTATTTGTGGCAAGAAAAAAGCATTGCTGCCACAGTGCCTGCCCACACACTTCTTTGTTTACAGGGAACAGCTTCAGTGGCTCTAGAATTCTCCTCCCCTCCTCTCCTTGTTTTTTGCACCTGAACATCTATGAAATTGAGATGTACTTTTTAATCCATGGTGTTTTATAATTAAAGTTGCTAGCTCTCTTTCCTTTCTTATGCTTTAGTGGAGTTTTAGACTTGATGAAATAATGCTATTATGCTTTTCAATCTTAATTTAGTATGGAAGAAAATAGTGAAGATAATAAAATTGAAATTTCAGTCTTTCAATACTTATCTTTAGAATATGTTCAATGAAAAATGTGTGGGAAGAGATTAAATCTGACCCTGCTTTTCTAACCTGCCTGTGAGGCGTAAAGATACCTGTATGAATCTTTGACATGAGAGTAGAGGTTACATTTTTATACCTTCTTTATAACAGTCAGTGACAGTAAAAGCTATTTTCATTCCTTCCTTCAAATAATTTGCTAAAGTGGCATGTTTTAGCTAAACATGTAGTATCTTGAGTAGTTTTATAGTATTAATTTTGAGTAAAAATACCACAGTTTTAAACATTGAGATTATGATACGGGGATGAGGAAAGTGTTCCCACTTTACTAAGCCTTGATAATTTTAATTTATTAGAGGAAGAAATTGATGAGATTGCTAGACATATTAAACTACATCTAAATAGTGCAACAGGATATGAATAGCTCCAGAGCTTAATGAAATCAAGGATTAGAATCTAGTCTATTTCATTCATATATGTAGCATCATCTGACAGTAACGAAATGCTGGCTGCTTTTCCTGATGAGAGCTACAAGTCTGAGTAAGGAGCTGCTAATTTAGTAGAAATAGAATGAGAAAAGAACCTTCTTAGATATATAACCTGTAATTCAAGTCATCCATCTCCAGGCTGTATATTTAAACCCTGGAGGTAAATGCAAATCATCTCTGTCACTGATATACAGCAGTTTTGTCTCGTTTTTAATTTCATTAAAACTTTTATTTATATAATTAAAATTAGGATAACTTTTTGAAAACTTGAAATCAGTGGTTTTCATGAGTGCAGAGGTCCATTAAATGTTCTGCAGATGATTCACGTGTGAGAGAGGTGGTTCCAGTGCTTTGTTTGTCTGAACTAAAATTGTGTTGGGAGGAAAATCTAATGATGGTTTTTGAACCTTTGCCTCTTCCTTCAGGGATTAGCCTCAGGCCTGTTGTCTGTGTGAGGAACCCACTTATGCTCTGTAGTCTAGAACTCTAGTCACTTCTTAAACTGTGATCCTTGTTATACTTCTCTCCTCCTTTTGACCATTCTTATTGTTAGGGTTTCTAGATCATAGTTTTAGTGAAACTGACTTTGTCCCCCATTTATCTCTGGAATATTAGCACCTGAAGGCACAGTAGAGACAGTTGATTCCAATTTCAAAACCTAGCAGAGAAACACATGAAGTTTTATTCATGGGGGATTTTTATCTGGTCCCTGCCTTAACTCTTTTAAAAAATGTCAGTTTTCTCACAAGGGTAATCATTGCCATTTTACTACTGTTTATTTGATCACTGTTACCATGTGATAAGCATTAATCCAAATCATTTTTTCATTTGAGATACATTAAAAATTAGATGATTTTAAAACTGTAATTTTAAGGGCAGTTTGGTTATTTGGAGGTTTTCCTCTGCTTTATTTTATTGTATTTAATGGCAAAGCCAAACATGCCATTCAGGTCTGCTGTTTTCTCAGCCTGCAACTAGTCTTCTGTGCTGTATTATTTTGCAAAGTAAGAAGCCAGGCCTTTGATTCCCAAGCTTGATTTCCTGGTTGTTATTAAAAGAGAGAGTTTGTTCATTTTAAAGGCCCAGAGAACTATATGTGATTATCCAGATATTTTCTTTACGGAACATTAAGCATTTGAGTAGACCCAGGAATGCTGGCTGTCACCCTGCTCCTCTACTAGAATGTCAGCTGCAGGAACCTTTTCTGTCTTTGCCCTCTTGCTGGACAGCACCTAAGAGTCCAGCGCATTATAGCTTGAAATAAATACTTGCTGTGTGAATGTATGAAGGGATGAATGTATGAATTTGCTGTTCAAGATTTTTCTTCCTCACAATATAAGGAGGAAGCCTCTGTAAGCTGTTTGTATTGCCTTTATCTGACCATCAAAATCTATTCTGCAAGGAAGAGATATATATCCTTTGGGGATAAAAGAGGGTTTTTTTTTTTTGTTGTTAAGGTGATATTACCTGGTTTGAAAATGCTTTGAAAGATTGCAAATGGCACCTTTTTCCAAGTCTCGGCATACCCAGCTCGCTCTGTATCTGGACACTGCAGTGAGGGACAGGTTTTTTTGGCGGTTTGAGTGGGGGGTGAACGATCTGAAACAAGTTCAGGGAAAGTAAAACAAAGATAGCCTTTTCCTAGATAGTTATTTATGCTTCCCTAGATATTTATTTATTTATAGTTGTGCAGTGTATTTCTGTCAGTGCAGCCCATAGAGGTTAATTCTATTTCAAACATCTGGCAGGATCCTGCCTGCCAATTGCGGAAGAGAATTATTTGGTCTGTTTTGTAGCCTTCCAGCATCTTTCTGTAATACTTTTCTTGCCTTTCAGTGATTTTTATTTCTCGCCTGTATGCTCTATTTCATCTTCCTCTCTAATCCAAGAGGTCCACTATAGAAAAGCATCTTTAGGAACCTCAGATTACATAATGACAACTGATTAGACAAGTCTCAGTAATGGTTTCTAGAGATCGCTGTGTAAAAAACTCCAAAAGATAACAGGATTACTGAGTTGCTTGAAGATGGTTTTTAGTGTGTGACTGTAGAACTGTATTTTCAAGGTACGTTTGTAACATAGCAGGATACAGTTTGTGCTAAGTGTATTTTATAACATAACATTTTTGCTAGAGACCAGCTTTCCCCCAAAATGTGTATTCTTCTCAAATGGAGAAAGGTTACCTCTCTGTTTGGATCACCACTCCTTGCCTTTAGAACAGTCTTAGCTTACTAGCTCCGGTCATATCACCTGGTCAGTCAAGGAGTGTATTTTCTCTTGGGAATTACTAATCTAAATCACAGAGTTGTTTAGATGAAGCCTCCATCCAGCTTCCCACATGATGAACTTCCTGGTTTTGGTAGGACAAGGGTAAAAGTGACAATCTGTTGGGTGTCCTGCTGGGGTTTCCTTGGGACCTTTGGCCTGTCATTTTTACTCTCCCTGAATAGTGTGTCTTTGGTGATCTCAGTGCTGTCTATGCTACTGTTTGGCTGCCCCTGAACTGAATTGATTACTATTGCTTCACATCTTGCCTCCTTCCCACCTTCCCCCTACATGTGCACAGAGGAGTGGAAGTTCCCTGAGAGCCAAGACCACATTTGGCTTGTTCTCTATTGCATCTCAGTGCTTGTTACTCTTTTTTGGATCTTAGCCCCTTTGAGAATTGAGTGAAAGCTTTACACCCTCTCTCCACAAAAGTGCATATTTGTATGGTTTTGGGAAAAGGAGATTGTAACAGGAAAAGTAACATGGCCTCATTAAAAACAAGCCACAAGGATCAAGCCTCAGATTTATTGTGGTGGCTGTGTGGGTTTCTGCTTGTTCTTTTTCTCAGCATAGACCTCTTTATTCCTTACCCCATAAAAATAAGTTTGCATGAAGCTGAGTGTGTAGGGGAAGAGATGGGGGTAAGAAAGGGTTGGATGGAGAGAGTGGTTACAAGTCCTTCTGTTTCTGTGGTATAAATAATCCATAGGAAGTTATTTGCTCTTCCTAGCCTTTTCTTTAACTCCTGTCATTTTCCATTCTTGCCAGCTTTCCCTTTGCGTTGCAGTTAAGGATACTCTTCAAAGACTCGTGTCCTTCAAGCTTTCTTCTTATAGCATCTTTAATACTGATTTGCTAATCCAAATTGTCCTGATGTTTGAAGGTAAAGGGCACTATCTTTGGACAGTTGAGGCTGCAGGAGTGGATCACCCTACTAAGTGATAGGTGGCACATTAGAAAGCTGTTTGCTATATTGAACTGAGTTTAGCTCCGTCACTTGGGTGGGCAGTATTTCCAGTAACCTTTACTCAGTCAGTGCCTTGTGTAAGGTGGCACTGCTGCTCACTCTTCCTTCCCATTTCCACCTGTATTCTCAGTACGGTTTCTAAAGTCACCTGTTGGGGAGGGGGCAGGGAGCTTATTTCCTTTATTTGGAAGACTTACAAATGCAATCAGGAGATAGAAACTTATATAGCACAATGCAAGTATATTGTTATATACCCAGTAATAATAGTACACCCAAGATTACCTTTTCTCGAAATCTAATTTCTGTAGCTTGTCTCTTTCCTTATTGACTGTTCTTTATTGTACTGAAAATAATTAGCTTATAGTTTTAGTGTCTAAGAAGTATTTTTTCCCTTTGTAATCCTTTTTCACGGTAGACTGTTTTTTGATCATATTCATATTTGTACATAAACTTTCCTTTGACTCAGATAAACACCATAACCTCTAGATTATAAATAGCATTTCTGAATGATAGGTGATGGTGAAAGCCCACTGAGCTCTTCTTGAGGTTATTCAGTGCACCAAGCTCTTGTTGCTAAGGCTTTCATTTATCCTCTTTACTACTTCATGAAGTCGATACTGTTTTTATTCCCATCTTACAATGGCAGACACCTAAGCTGAGACAGTTTGTCATAGGTCACACAACTAATATGTGTTAAAGATGGTGTCTTAGCTTGGGCTGCTGTAACAAAATACCATAGACTGGATGGTTTAAACAACTGGATGGTTTAAACAACAGGAATTTATTTTTCAGTTTTGGAGACTGGAAGTTCAACATCAAGGTGCCAGCAGGGTTGATGTCTAGTGAAGGCTGTCTCCTTGGGTTGTGGCTACCTTCTCACTGTGTCTTCACACAGCCTGATTACTCAGTACTGCCTATGGATGGAGAGAGGAAGCAAGCTCTGAGGTGTCTCTACTTATAAAGGCACATACTCCATTGTGAGGGCCCTACTCTCATGACCTCAACTGAAACTAATTACTTCCCAAAGACCCTATCCCCAGATATCATCACATTGGGGGTCAAGCTTTTAACCTAAGAATTTGGGGTGGGTCACAGTTCAGTCCATAGCAGATGCTATTCAGACCAGGTTGGCTACTTCAGATTCTTCTGAATAGTCTGGTACCATATTCTGTTCTCTGCTCCCACAGTTTAGGAGCTCTGGTATCCAGATTATTTGGTGACCATGTTAAATGTAATAAGTTGGCCAGCAAAAGAAAATGCTGTTGATACTTGTGTACGTACTCCTATAGTATTGTATGTATTGCACACTTCTCTTGCCGAAAACCATGGAAAAATAAGGGTAAGAATAAGTAAGAAAACAAAAGTCATCTATGATCCCACTCCCCGGAGAACTGTTGCCGTTACCATTTTAGCATATTTCTTTCTAGTTTTTCTCTTTCGGAGGAGGGAGCAACCTAGGTTACTCACATATTCTGCTTTTTTTCCTCATCTTGGCATCTCACGAGCATTTTCCCAGTTAAAATTTTTAGAAACATTCTAAATGATTTTTGCCTTGGAGAAAACAGATTTGAGAGCTGCTAAGAAAGTAGAGGACTATATGAGCTGAGTGTGGGAGAAGGTGGGCAAGATTGATGACTCAGGGCCTCTCACTGAGAGAGAAAACAGTTAGTCTGCATGGAGGGTGGGATTGATAAAGTCAGTGTATACTTTTACCGAGTGCATTACCTATGGAACTCCCACCGAAAAATGCTCGTTAAGCAAACAACCATCTGGGCTGGAGGTAAGTTTTTAAAATTGCCATCATCATATGGTTGGAAGTTGAAACCACCATATTTTAGGTGGGGAAGTTAAGGTTCAGAGAGAGAAATGTGTTAATTGACCACCAGCTCCTATTGAAGAGGGGGTACCTTTAAAGCTCATGTCACTATAACTTTTATCAGGCTCCCAGCACAGGTGATACTCAGTAAACGGTTTCACAATGAACAGTATTGCTTGTATGCTGCAAACAGTTCTTCCAAAAACTGACCATTTGTTCTCTATTTTGAGTATTTAGTGCTCACTGCTGATGCATCCCATTCTATGTTTTGAACAGCCTGAGTCTGATAGGTAGTTTCTTACAGGATGAAACTATTAATTCATTTTGGTAGCCCTTTCTTCTTTTATTCCCCTGCTGCTGCTGCTTCTGCTGCTGCTTGTAACTTGTACAAACTGTTTTCTGTTTTAAGACTCATGAGCCATTCTCTCCTTGTTTTCCTTTAAAAACCTAGATTTATAAAAAAGGTAAATCAGTGGTGATTGTTCTATTAGAGAATGCTTTTGCTTCTCAAAAAACTGTACAATAGTTTTCCATTGAGACTCCACATGAAATTTTCATTTTAGGCTTAAGAACTAGATAAAAGCCTTACCTACTTTGGAATCTTATGTTTTTCTCCCTTTGGATAATATAAATTACCACGTTTCCCTTTTTGACTTGATTGCCAGAGCCCAGAACTAAATTTGTGTTTTTTAACCAAAATATCTATGGCTTGCTTCACTTTGTTCAGGTCTCTGCCTCACCTTCAGTTTCCACCTTCTTTAATCTAATTTATACTTTCCCTAGATGTGATTTTACTGGTTATGCTTTTTAATGCAAGCTACTTTATGTCCTTTGTGAAACATGGTAAGATGGAGATGGATTGATTTATCGATCTATAATTTCCTAATAATTGTGACCATCCTCTAGTACATTAACAACAATTAGGTTTCTGAAATATTTCTTATAGTACCTAACTTTGTGTCAGCATTAAACAAGTACTTGATATATACCTGTAAATATGACAGGGGCGTTACCTGTCCTCATGAAAGAGCATGAAATATATATTTTTCTAAACCCAAAGATTCTCATTTGGGGCTTCCCTGGTGGCGCAGTGGTTGAGAGTCCGCCTGCCGATGCAGGGGACACGGGTTCGTGCCCCGGTACGGGAAGATCCCACATGCCGCGGAGTGGCTGGGCCCGTGAGCCATGGCCGCTGAGCCTGCGCGTCCGGAGCCTGTGCTCCGCAACGGGCGAAGCCACAGCGGTGAGAGGCCTGTGTACCGCAAAAAAAAAAAAAAAAAGATTCTCATTTGGTCTTCTAACATACTGTGCTCCTAATTGTAGCAAGTGGTAGCAGTGGTCAGTAGGTTATTCTTTAAGTGAGAATTCTTCATGGTGATAGGTAAGGAAAGGGGGTCTATATCGCCTTGCTCCCATCAAAATGAATTTACATTGTGTAAATGGATCTCAAATGACATACAATTAACTTAGTTGCTGTTCTCTGTCATTCACTTACACGCATCTGTTTTCATGACCAAGGACATAAATGTATATATATATTTAAAAAATTCTCGTAACCTCAAAGAAATAGGATTTCTTGGCTGTGTTTCATGATTTGGTTAAGAAGATACAATATGAATTTGTTCCAGGATATACATAGTATTTTCTGTGAAGAATCCAGTTTATTTCATAGGAGACTTCTTGGGATACATTAAAACCTCTAAAAAACCTGATTTCCAATAATTTTCAAAGCTCTTACTAGTTTAAAAGATAGAGTAGCACACACATCCTCTTCCCTTATTCCCAGCTTGGCATAGAGAAGAAATTACTTGTCCGAATTCATAAACCACTTTAAAGAAGAAATTAAACCACCCAGGACAAATGAACACTTTAAAAAATATTTCCGGTAAGATTAAGAAAGGCAGTATTTTTGTTATTTCTTTTTAAATAGAACAGGTTAATATCTAGGTAGAGTAGAATTTATATTGGACCTGTATATTTCTCTATATTGTGAGAAATTGAACTCTTACCATAGTTCTTAAACAGTCCCAGCGTGGCCTTAATAACAGGTGTATTAATTGGGGGATCAAAAAAAGGATGAATACGTAATGCCAGAGTGGGTGAAGAGAATATGGAAGTTTTAAGAAATATGTACTCTATAGTTTCTCTCTACCCGAAGTAGACTCTTATTTAATTCTTTTTTCAAATGCACATTCTGTTTGCTTAAATCTACATCTGCTCCTAGCTTTGAGCATTGCCTGAAACGTATGTGTGGCTTGCAGAAAATATGATATGAAGAGGAAAGCACAGAATAGTTTGTCTTATTAAATAATGTGGCAGAGCCTTCACAGTTCATAGCCTGTCCGCGCTCACCGGTGTCTCAATTGGTGCTGCTGGGAAGGAGGGTTGTGATAAGTTTCTTAAAAGCCTTCCTTAGTTCTAGCCCTAATGCTAGAACAGATATATTTTGATGTATTCTACTTTCCTGTCATGTTTGTTGTTATCATTGATTTGTTTCAGAATTGTGGGGTTTTGTTTGTTTGTTTGCTTTTAAAGCCCTTTGCATCTCTTGGTTGAGCTTAGTTTGTTTCTTTGTTTCAAAGAGCATGTACAACTACATCTGGTCTCTCTTTGTTCTTTTCTTGATCTGTTTGTGCAGGTCATCTTTGATCTGGTCCAGTGCTTAGTTTCAAATAGTAACATAGAATGCAGTGTTTTAGGAGTTTGATTACATGTTTGGTGATAATTTCACACTTTGACATTTAAAAATCTTTGAAGGTAGTTTTATCACTTAAAATCTTACTGGTAGTGCTAAATTACTAGTTAATTTAGTGATCAAACCATGCACAAGCTGTGGTTTCTGAAAACCTAGAAATTGTGTATTTCTGCTCTATCTCTGTTATGCCTTTATTGATTCAGAAATAATTCACTCTACACTTTACTAATAAAGAAGAGATGAGATTCTGTAATGGATGGTTGCCTGGGCTTCGGAGTCAGAAAGTCTAAAGTCCAATTGAGTCCTGCCACTTTACAAGCTGTGGTAAACAGCTTTTCTAAAAGGATTTCGGTGATTAGCTCATTAGAGTTATTGTGAGGAATAAAGTCAGGTAACATATGTAGACCACTTAGCAGGAAGTGTGACATATAAGTGCTCACTAAGTGCTAGTTTCTTTCCTGGTGCTTAGTCTTGTCCTTTTCCTCCAGACTATATCTATGTATATTTTTAATAAGATTTTATTATATATTTTTAAATGATTTGGATTTGTTTGATACAATATCAAAGTAGTCAAATAAGACAATAGATCCTTTGAATTGTTTTTAATTTTTTAAATTTAAATTAGTTTATTACTTGGTCCTTTAATTGTTCCCCAATAAGACATCTCTAACAACCCCCCCCCACACACACACACACACCGCCCCCGCCGCGCGCGTGTGCGCGTGCAATCTGCCAGACAGATAGTTTTAAAGTATGCTTCAGCTTCAGTTTTCTACTTTCAGCTCATCCCAGCCTGGCCAACTGTGGTAATTCTTTGTTCCTGTTTTTTGGCAATAAATTGCATTTCATGAGGACTCACTTAAAATAATAAAATAAAGATGGTTTTTAAAATGAAGGTGAGGAATTGGAGGTGAAAAGAATGCTGATTAATTACTGTGCTGAACTGAAAAGCTTCGAATTCAGTGTCCTTCCTGGTGATCTTAAGGAGAACTCATATCTCAAACTCTTGTTCGATTGTTTGCCAGTGTGTGAGTCCAGATACAGCATTTAAATATAAGACAGCATAGTATATTCAGTGTTTTCATATTGGAGATAAACGGGAGAAAGGCCCAACAAATGTGGTGGATTTTGAAAGCAATAGTTATTGGGCAGCCTGCCTCAGTTAAGACTGTTTAGCTCTAGGCAGTTTAAAATTGACTGTTTTGCAAAGAGGGTATCTGGAAAAAGTGAATGTGAATGCACTGGTGCCAGATTGCGGGCAGTTCCTCAGTGTTGTAAACCAGGCTCTCCTTTGCTTGGGAGCGGCTTAAGCAATGAAGGCAGTTGTAGAGGTTGAAGAGATTTATAAAACTTCACCTCATTTTTATAATCCTTCCAAATTTTGTAGCACCACCTCATTGCATCTAAGTGTAGCTTTTGTATTAGTAATTTGAGTTGGCTTGGTAGTAACATACCTATTTGTCTTTGAAATTCATTTGCTGTGCACTGTTTCTCCTCAGTCAGTCGGCAGGGGGTTTGCTTTTTAAACTAACAACGTTTTAAAATGTTCTTTCCTAAACTTCTCACTACACAATTCTGAGCCTTTCTATTGAATATTATCATATTTTAAAGTAATCCTCCTCTCCCCAAAAGTTTTCCCTTGCTATTCATCTTTGGAAAGTTCTCCAGAAATATTTAGCCATTAACTCAGAAGTTAATATCGTTGGTTGAAATTGCCACTTGGGCTTCTGTTAAATACGAGAACTTTAGAACAAAAATGAAAGTGTCTCTAACCCTGAGCCAACTCGTCAGAGTTGCCAGTAAATGCTTGTCTCTTATTTCATTGATCTTCATTAACTCAACTATAGGGAGGTGTGGCACTTTAATATCAAGGAACTTTGGTTTTCTTTTCCTTCTCCTTTCTCTTTGTTTCTTTTGCTGTAATTCTCTTCCTTCTGAGAGATAGGAGTGAACCTTATCTGTCTAGCCACATCTTTTCTACCCTTCTTTTAAAACTCCAGCTGCGGGTGGTGGCAGGGAGAGGGTAAGTGAGGATGGCTGGGAATGAGAAGGAAATAGCACCAGCCCCTACTCCCCAGAGCCTGCGGGCTGGGACACACGTCCGTCCTCACAGTCCTTTCCAGATAGCATGAGCCCTTCCCCTTTCTGTTTACCCGGTGTCCCTAGCTAAACTGGGTCCTCTTGTTTGTATCTCACCTGCCCACCCCCAGTACCCCTCCCCTCCACCTCGAGCATAACTCCTGAGAGGGACTGGACTAGCAGAGCCACTAAAGCAGTGGCATTTGCCTGGGAGATGAGAATCTGGAATGATCGTTCTTATTTCCTGTGTAAAGTTTACTGGCGTGTCACTGTATCACGACTTTTTTTTCCGTGTCAGAGGGTAAATGGTGTCAGCTGGTGTGGCAGCTCAGTTTCAGTTGATTGATGGGCGTGTTGGGAGCACAGTTTTGAGACAGTTTAGTGGGACAGTCTGCTGTGCATTTACTTATCCCCACGTAGGTTTACCGGGAAGCTTTTGTAGGGTTTTATTTGTACTTTTGAGAACTTGGTTGGAGGAGGAGAAAAAACTGTGAAAGGAGACAGGGTCACATGTCTGTGTTAACATTAGAACAAGGACATAGACCTAAAACACTGCAGAGATAAAATTCACATGGCTGTTTCTGGGTTGTCTCTGATTGCATATAATAGAACAAATATGACTTCCTTAAAAAATTTTTTTTTAATTAAAATCGAAGTAACCTCTTTAAACTGTGCATTCATTGGGAGCCTCATATGTATAGTTCCAGCGAGGACTGGGCCTCAGTGCACCCCAACACCCCAACTTCACTTTGGAGCTCTAGCACCCTTACCCTCACCTTTTCAAGGATCACTTGTAGTCTTTTTAGTTAGATCCTTTCTTTCTCTGATACCTCCAAGAGGACATGCATTTAAAAAAAAAAAAAGTTGTGTTTTTAATTTAAAAAATTGGGGTGGTAGGTCTAAACCTAGATGAAGAATGACCTGAAATTTCACATATTTTTTTGTGTGTGTAATAGTGAAATTCCAGTTCATTGTAGAGTTTCAAAAGCAATTTTTAACTCACCTGTCATTGGTCTTAACCCTTAGATTTGTATTTTCATCCTATGAAAACTCTTATGACCTTAAAAATAAATTTTATTAAAGCCTTGTAAAATCTTGTATGTCATGATTTTCTAAGCTGTAGAAGAGGAAAATAGAAGTGCTCAGCCTCACCCGTAATGTAGAAGTTTATTTATTCATCCCTCAATCCCCAGAAATAAATACATTGGCATTTATTTACAATGGTAACTCCGAGGGCGACAGGCTTCATTCATAGGCTTATAGTCTTTAGTCTCTTCTCTAGCTGAGAGAAAACACTTCATTTTCCTCCTTATCGTTACCAAGGGGCTGTAAGATAGGTAAGACTCTGGATGAAGAAGGAATCTGGAGGTTTGCTACTGATTGTAAAGTTTTCTACTTCATGCATCCTGAAAATGCTATTATAAAATCTGTTGTATTCAGGCTGTTTGACTTAGTAAGATTACAGAATATTTTTCATAGGAAAGCACTTTTATTTTAATTATTAATGCATGCTACCTGCTTTAGTTTATAGAAGAATCATTACTTGTAATTAGCATATCCAGTGAACAGTGTGGAATCTTAGCATTTTGACTGGGATGAGCTCTCAGATCTTTCTGGAGATGGGAAAACTGAGCATCAGAGAAGGACAGCGATATGCCCCACGGCAGAATCTCAGAGCCGACATGAGAACCTAGATCACTAGACTCCGGGTCTTTGTCTACTATTGCCAGTTGGTAGAATCTGTCTTCTGCTTATATTATAGCTAAATTGTACATTGACAGATGTTTTATAAGTACCAGTTTTAAAAAACTCATCCTATAAAATCGTGTTTGTACTGTCAGTTGCTTGGTAATTGCTCCCCATCTCCTCTTTCCTATCCCTTTAAAATAAATAATTAAATTTAGTTCTGGCTCCTGTTTTACTGGTGATACTAGAATTTTTCATTCATAAGTTACATTTGATTAAATTTTACTAGCCAAATCAGTGATTTTACTTTAAAAGAGTTATGAAATTTTAAAGCAGAAAGAAACAATAGCAATGGTTCTATCCCAGTTTTATGTGGTTGATAGGAATCTGTTAAACTGGCTAGGAAGGGGGATATCTTATATGCTAGAAGCGAAAAAATTAAGATAAAAGGTAATTGATTCAGGATTACCATGTTAATTTTATACTGCTCCTTCTTGAAGCCTTCATATTGTATATAAAAGGAAAACTTCAAAAAAACATAATTCTTGAGTAGTTGATGAGTTGGCTGCCATCTTTTATCATAAGAAATATAACCTTCCTTGGAATAAGCAGATTTATACTTTCTTTACCTAGTAACAAGTGTTGAAAAGACCGTGTCCATCTGGGGAAGGTTCTTCTATACTTTATGATCCTGAATTTTGTTTGCTTTGTAAAACCGTAGTGCTATAACCAAGGAAATGACAGACATTTAACTTTACTTTTGCTAAAACCTGATTAAGAGTTTTGGAAATGAAATGGTTAGATTTTGAGTTAAGCAAATATGTTTACTCAACACAGTCATGCATTTTTATTGTAATAGAAATAGCTTGAATATTATGTTAACTATAAAATTTTCTCCTGTTTTACATATTTGCTACTCGTTATTGTGCTATATTGCTTTTCAGAATACATTATTATAGTGTCTGCACCCATTTTTCTAGTAATACAGCTTTGAGTTAATAATATACGTTATAGTCATTAATTTGACATGTAAAAGTCATCCAACTGTTCATTCTGTACATGGTGATTAAAATATAACTATTCTAATGAAAAAAATACTGTTGATTACTTAACACAAAGGAACACACAGACGAAAAAAGAATTCTTTTCTAAACTTAGCACATGCAGCAGGGGGCACCAGTTGAAGGCAAAAATGAATTCTTCTATTTTTAATCAGCTACAGCTTGTGTCCTGTTCATACTTAAATAATGTGGTAGTTAATTGTTTTCCTGTTGGTTTTCTTGATGGTTTTAACTTCTCAGTTCTAAAAGCTGTGTTGAAGACGTTGATAACTACTCTCAACTTATTAATTCAAACATAACTTCTTACAACCATCCAATTTAGTAATTACACACATTTTTTCCTTAAAAGTGGAGACACATTAATAAATAATTACTTGTTTGGAATAAGGCATTATTATTAGATTTTTAATACTGTTTCTACAAAATGTGTTTTTGTTAATGAGAAAAGGAATGCCCTAATGATTTGAAAGCTTAATTTGTTTTCTTTACATGTGAAGCGAATGAATTTAAAATCTGGAAACCTGTTCCCTTTAGCTAATAAACAGTCGTGTAGAAATTTGTTTCCAAAAAGGCTTGTTTTTAATATGGGTAATATCATTAAATAGTTTTTCTTTTGTCCCTCTCGTCCCCATCATCTAGTCCAATATCAGATGGAAATGATGCGGAGCCTTCGCCATGTAAACATCGACCATCTCCACGTGGGCTGGTACCAGTCCACATACTACGGCTCGTTCGTCACCCGGGCGCTTCTGGATTCTCAGTTCAGTTACCAGCATGCCATTGAAGAATCTGTCGTTCTCATTTACGGTTCGTAGGAGTTTCCTTTATTATTCTTTTCTTCCCTTAATATTATTACTACTACTATTTTTGCTTTCTGTCTTTTCGCCTCTAAGAGCAGCCTGGCAGGCCTTCTCAAGTAAATACCAACCCTGTTTCTGCAGCAGCCTCAGCAGCAGCTAAGTCTAGACAGGGTTTCCTTCTTTCTGTTTATTTTTCTTGCTATCAGAGCCCTGATGTGTACATTTTGGAATGCTGGAGTAGCTGCTTCATTTTTATTCCTCCATCTCCCCTCCCTCATTTGAAGGGGCTGGTGGAACTAGACCAGATGTCTAACAAACCCCGATTGCTAGAGTGTCTGGCTCTGTACGTGACTGACCAATCATAACACAGTGTGCCAAGTTTTTTTATACCTCGGACAGCAGCGTACAAAACCTGGACTGTTTCTTAGCACAAAGATTTTTTTCTTTTCGGCCTGTTTAATGGTGTTTCCTCAAGCTCTCCAGACCAGATGTTCTGTGCTGTATCAGAACTGTAGGCAATTTAACAGCTTTATAGCCTTCCCCCTCCCCAAACACTCACAGTTTGCCATATCTGGCAGACTTGCATATAGTTTCCAGCTGAGAAGTAAATGTAACGTCCTGAGTATCTGTCAGAAAAAATACTAATGAATACGATCAATCTTATGAGCTGCCCCCAAATTGTTTCAGTATGTTAACAATTGGATTACAGTAAAGAACAAGTTGTTAAAGTGTACTTATACTGGCTGGAAACATTGCATCATCAGACCTTGATGAATTTTCCACTTGTTTCAGTCTATTTTGGTTTTCATTTTATCACCTATTGCTAAAAGTTGCACTGTGTTAAGTTTCAGGCAACATGAATGTTAACACAGGTTTTAGGCGAATATTGGCATGCCGGAGCCGTTATGCAGCAAGTGCTAAGCTCCCTTACTCACGGAGTGTTTAAGCGTTAGCTTTGATAAAATTAGTTTCTCTAAAACTAAAGAGACACTTGTGATTGCACTTTGACTTTAGTGGTTTTGTTTTTAGAATCTGCTTTAACTAAAAAATTTGAACAGTGATTGTTAGGATGGATAAATTTTGGAAGGGCTGTTTATTTAAATTAGTGGACTAAGAACTACACAATGTGTCCAGTGAATTTTCATGTTTAATATTCATTAGTATTTTCCTTCTAATTATACAAGATGTATGTAAGATGTATAGAACGTATGCTATATTTAATTTTTGTCAAGATTGCTGGTTCTAGCTGAGGAATAGATTTGAAAATAACTGTATTTTGTATCTTCTGTTTATACTTTCGGGAGGAAGTTATTCTGCCTATTATAAGTAGGGTGATAGGTTCCTGCATTTTCACTTACTGTTTGCTATGCTGGTTTGAATCTGCTTCAAATTGTGTTCTGATTATTTATTTTGATCTTCATTTTGCAAAGACTATGATAATTAACAGAATGTGCCCAGAACCAGTGTCATTTGGGCACTGGTAGTGACAGAATTCTTAGTAATTTCTTTTTCTTTTCCTTATTTGAGATCCCATAAAAACTGCCCAAGGGTCTCTCTCACTAAAGGCATACAGACTGACTCCTAAACTGATGGAAGTTTGTAAAGAGAAGGATTTTTCTCCCGAAGCGTAAGTGTTTGGGGGCCTATAAGGCATATGTTAAGGATCGGGTGTTTTTCTTTTAAGATATTAGTTTGCCACATGTATTGAATCCTCGGTGGTGGTGTGGTAATGCTTTTGCCATGTGGACGGTAGAAGTTTCTGCATGGCTGAGTGCCACTTGATTTCTCCCTTTCCATGTTTAAACTGTTCTTTATGGAATGTCTCATCTGTTGTTCTCAGCATGAGTGAATTCAGTTAGAGTGGGGATTAATTAGCTACTGGATTTGAAGAAATATATGATTAAATAAAGGGAGATGGGATGAGTGAGTGTTCAGTGGCTGTCAGATTGTAAGTTCTGTATCAGAACAGTCGAGAGCTGTTTGTCTTATTTTCTGACCTGTTTCATTGGGGGGGGTGTGTGTGTGGAAAGATATAAATATTTTGGGGGGTTCAGTAAGGAATGTGGATTTTTTGGATATTTTATGGGTGACAGGTATGCAAAGAATTAATTGAAAAAGCTGTTTTGTGATCCTACATAATGGCATTGGAATATTTACATTAAAATTTTAAAAATTCAGAATTCTTTCATTTTCTGTTAATTATAGGAATTTTTATTTCTTATTAAAGTTAGTGCTTTTGACTTCATGTAGGACAGACAATTCATTAGTAGTTTACCATTTGGCTCCTAAAGAAATTAAGATGCGAAGCATTTAAAAAGAAAAGCTAACTCTTGAACAGTTCCGGGGCATGGTGGTTATAACTAAACTCTGAGGAGTTGCGTTCTCGCCGTGTTCTCAGCCACCGCGTGTGGAGTAACGTGTGAGTGTCCTGCTACTTGTTAATCTCTTGAGTTCAGTTGGCTTTTAAAGTGAACTTTCCAAAAACTAGAGTATTTCTCTTTTCTAGCTATTTTAAATATTTTAGATATAGATTATATAGCATGATTTCCTATGGCATTTACATTTTAGTATCTGAAATTTTGAAGATAACCTGATTGTGAAGAAGCAATAGTTTCTTTTGCTAAGTCTTATTTTCTAGTCTTATAGCTCCAACTCGGATCATTTTCAGAGTTGTTCAAATCACTCGACTTAGGCTTGACTCTGTAAAACTCTAGTTTCTCTCCCTTTTTAAAAGTGCTAATGAGACAAACAAAAATCCTCAAGAGGGCCTGTAATTAGGGAAAATGAAATAATCACTTTAACACTTACTTCTGACCACCAGACTAATGTATTTTTAACATGCTTCGCAGATTGAAAAAGGGAAACATCACCTTTGAGCACATGTTTGAAGAAGTGCCGATTGTAATTAAAAATTCCCATCTGATCAACGTCCTGATGTGGGAGCTTGAGAAGAAGGCAGCTGTAGCAGATAAACATGAATTGCTCAGTCTTGCTAGCAGGTAAGCGGCCCTGTCTAATGAGAAGTCCCTTTTTTATCACTTTCTGCAAAAGAGTCTTTTACTTAGACTCTAACCGGTGAAACAAGAAGAAAATTACTTAAGCACATTTTGAGGTTCTTAAGACATAGTAGCAACATGTAGTACTTGTCCAGCTCTGCTAAAACCCAAGGAAAAACACCATGGTTATTGATACAGTGAGATGGTGTTTGAATACTAATAGCTACCGTTATTACAGGAGCGCTCTGCTGCCTTCTCTGTGTCATTTTTGCTTTGAGATGGTACATGCCCACAGGGGAGGGGTTTTGTGATTTGGCTCAGCTTTATTTATTGTACAGTATCCTTAGAGGCTGTGGTATTAGGTCTGGATATTTAATAATGCTTGGGAGAAAACCAGAATGCTTCTTTGTTTTACTGTGGCATTTGCCCTTGTTCAGATGTAGACTCTATTAGCAGTAAGCTTTCCATTTGAATTTTCAACCAAGATTAGAATTTTCTGAACCTCACACTGGCTTTTGCTTCTTAGACAGTGGTGACATCATTTGCTTCATCGTGACTGCTTTGGCTATCTAGTTGCTAAGATATTGTTTATTATATTGATAAAACGCTGACTGAGGTGTTCTAAAACAGATTATTTCCTTTTTGAAATTAATGTTTCATTTCCCCTCATTGATTGCTTTTAACAGAAATATGAACAGAATCATGTATATAGCTCCTCTTAAATTCCCTTTAAGCCTGATGTTAGTGATTGTTTTGTGGCAGGAGAAGGCTAATAGCAAGTAGGTAATCTGTCAGTATGCATTTGCTGAATGGCTTAGAAAAACAAGGTGTGTTTTCATACAGCAACCAGTTTGGAACAGAAGCTCAGTTATTTATCAGGTTTCTAGTTATCCCAGATAGAAGCTAGTACAAAAGAATATGCAGGCTTTGTACTTCTTCAGTATAAGACAAGTAGGGGTAAACCCAGAAGGACCAGTATACCCAGTGTTCTTCTCCATGCACTGGGATGGGTGGCACTGTGGTTGAAGTGCCACCTTCATTGCATGAATTTATCACAGAGGCCACTAGAAAGTCTTAACAGGGGAAGGAGATGGAAACTAGATGGTAAACGGAGTGCTCAGTAATACAGCCTGGTTGCAAGGGTCATTTGGCACTAAAGAGTGTACTGTTTGACTACAAATGTATGTTCACAATAGTCCTTTAATTTGTCTCTTTTAGAAGGTCATATTTTTCTTCATTGCTTTCACAAACACACTCGGCACACCTGTATTTAAAGCATTGAGCTAAGAACCTTTTTCAGCATGCAATTTGATGTATTAAGTATATAGTTATATAATAATTTTAAATTTACTATGTGAAAGCTTTTGCTTACATATTATTTACGTCTTCACCTTTCCCCGAGCTTCCTTTATTGAGGATACAAAACAAATACAGCCCTTCTCTGCTTTCCCATGACCAATGAGCTGGTCTGTAATGTCTGTTTGTCCAAAGCAGCATTTAGAATAGCCAAGAAAATGTTCCCAGTTCGCCATAGCAACTAAGATCTGGACAAATATTTTATTATAGTTTTTAATCTTCTGTATTTTATATGAAATAGGAAGAGAAGATGTTTGCTTTCCATGTGAAGTTATTTAAAAGGGTAAATTGGTGTTCCTATTGGGAGAAGAAAAAAAAAAAGAAGCAACCTTGAAGCAGTGCTTATACGAATGGACCGTTACATTGGCCCAAATTGATAGTACTAATTTAAAAGACTGAAATGTAACCTTTGTACCTCTCAAATTTTAATTTCTAACATTAGTAGCATGATGATTGCTAATCATCATTTGCCATAAAACTTTTTCTAAGAAACCGCATCAGAAATCATTCTGAAGTAGCTCCTTAAACATTTTGCTTGGTCTCGCTTATCACAACCCATATGCGTGTTCCAGTTCTTCCTTTACCTGATAACTTTGCTTTATGCTATGAATAAAACATACTGCATTCCCTTTCATTTAAAAAATTCTAATTCTTAATTTTAATATTATTAGACAGAAGTTCTGGTAATGGTTATTTCATAACAGCCTTTATTAATTTTTAAAAATCAAGCCTTTGGCTTTTCACACATGAGAAAACAATTCTGTTCTTGTTTCCTCTTTAAAAAAGTAAACTAAGGGTGGGCATCATACATGAAGGATAATAAGGACAAATTGATAATGTAGCCAGAGCAGACTTATCACTGCACCTCTCCATTCACATCTGTTTAAGTTATCTGCTTTCAGTTCTTTCTTTCCTTGGAAATAAAAGAAAAGACTACATTATTGAAACTGCCAACAATAACTCTGTTTCACTATTCTAGTTGAACTGGTACTGAAAAGATCCCCATAAAATTGCTCTTGGTAGTCGACCTGATTTCCTATGAGTGTTATCTGTGAAATAGTTCTGTATTATTGTTAATTCCTTTTGCCCTTCAAGACCTGTACTGTGCAGATTTTCACGTATTTCTTATTGGTTAGATTTCTGAAGAGCACTATAGTAACAGAAATGTTACGAAATGTTTAAAGTCCACATACCTGTGCTTGTGCTCTTTCACTATAATTACATATACCTACAACACGTAATGTTAGTACTTCGCATTAAAGACGCTTTTTAGTAGAGAGGGAAGTTCTCTTCTAGTAGCACCTTTCTCATTGCTAAAATCAGTGTAGTCAGTCTCCAAGATGTAAGGTCTGGAAAAAATAATAGATCTTTCTCTGCAATGGCAGTTAACTCTTCTTAATGGCGTTCTCCAGTGTCATTGCTCTCTCCTCGATCACCCAGTCAAGGATTGGTGGTGATCTTTCCCTTCTGTGAATTTCTTTTTCACTTAAGAACATAAGTGACTTATTTAACAAGTAATCATGTAGTTAATTACAGTATTTCTTGTATTTAATATAGTTCTTTGGGCCTCAGTTCTTTAACTGGTGAAAATGAGGGATCAGTGTCTCCGCTGAGGCCTCATCCAGGTCTGTCTTTTTCTGCACCCTCTCTCCTTGGGTATCTCCAGTTCCTCTCTGTACTGGTTCTTTTCTGTTACATTTATTGACTGGATTTTCCCATTAATTTTTTTTTTTTTTTTAATGCTCGGCAGTTGAGAAAAATTGAAAGGATAATAAGTAATACAGTGAACACCCATAAACACTGACCTGTATTCACCAGGTGTATGTGTTGCTACATTTGCACCTGTTCTCTTTCTCTCTCTAGACATAAATGGGTACTTACTTTCCCGAACCATTTGAAAGTAAATTGCAGACGTGGCACTTAACCCCTAAATACTTGAGCATGCATCTCCTAAGAGTAAGTAAGGACATTTAAACTTGTTTAAAGTCACCATCATCTTAAACAACAAAGTTACAAAAACAACACCTTTTGACCTCGTGCCATTAATATCCATCTCCTTTAACCTTTTACTTCATTTTCTCCCCCCGCCTTTTTTTTTACAGTCAAACTTCTTAATAGGATTTTCTATATGTTGCTGTCTGTATTTACTCATTTTCCACTTATCCTAAACACTTGGTATTCCATCTATTCTGTGTTGTTAGAGTTCTCGCTGAAGTTGCAAAAGATGACTTTTATCACGATATTGCTGGATGTTATAGAGTGTTGAAAATTTAATATGTTGATAAACCTTCTTCCTGAAATACTTTCTTTGATGTAGTTTAGGATACTACCACTGGGTTACTTCTGGGTTACTTCTCATTCTCCACAGTCAACCTTCTTCTGCTCATCCCTAAATATCGGTGTTCCTTGGGGTCTGTCTTCCTGTGTGTGATTCCTGGGGTGATTTCATCTTATTCCTTGTCTTTTGCTACCTTAGGTCAGGGCCTCATTATTTCTTTTCCTGATTACTTTCACAGTCTCCTAACTTCCTGCTTCTAACCTTTTCCTCTTTCATTGCAGTGATCTTGCTAAATGCAAATTGTATGATCATATTACTCCTTTGCTTAAAATATTTGGCTGAGTCCCCATTGTCCTTGGAGTAGCATCCAAGCTTATAGCCCAACTTCCAAGAGTCTTTGCACCGTGACCGTTTGCCTCTTCAGTTTCATTGCTCTCTTTTTTCCCAGTCTTGCCCTTCTCCCGTGCTTCTTCTGATGGACTGAGTTACTTGCAGTTCTTCAGATGTATCATGCTTTTCATGCCAGTGTCTCTGACCATGTTAACTACACACAGTATCTGCAGTGTCCCTCTGCATCTTCCTTGTCTCCAACTCCCATCTTCAGCTCCTTCAAAAACTCAAAATTCAGCTGTCACATAATCTGGAAAGTCTCATCTGATCCCACCAAACTATCTTTTATGCTTCTGTTCTATTATAGAATCTACTACCACTGTGTTGCATTTCTTTTTGTGTTCCTTGCTTCTCCCTAGAATGCTTTGAGTGCAACAATGTCTTATATAGTATCTTATAACAGAGTGACTGGAAAAGTAAGTATGTACTCAGTAATGTGTGTTGAAAGAATGCATGTGAGAGGGTACAGTATAGTTAAATTTCAGCCCTGAAGTTACTTGGAAAGCATTGTAACTAAATAATCAGTGGATCTGGACATTTGATTAGCTATTGGGGAAAAAAAATCATTTTAATTCCTGATCTTGCACCATCAGCTCAAATTATGGATGAATTAAAATCAGACTATTAAGAAATTGGAAAAGAACAGAAAAGTGAATACTTAATCTGATGTCCAAAGAAGAAATATTTAAAAGTGAAAAATGATTCACAAAATTAACAATGGAATAAGATAAATATGAAATAAAATTTAATTTGAAAAAAGCACTTGATTCTTCAGTTAAGTCACTAGACCAAGCTGCTGGATCGAGGTAAGATAGATAGTGCCAGACCTGGAATTAAAAGATAAATTCATCTACACACACACACACACACACACACACACGCACACACACACCCCAGATCTATGCTCTTTCTATTATTTAAGATAAAGAGCCAAAGCTTTCTAATTATTTTCTTCAGGTTACAGATGGAATCCATGTTTTAACTGGGTTTACTTTTAGTCATTCCCAATATTCCCAGTCTGTTTCTTCCTCAGCCTTTTCTTTCTCTGTAAGTGCTGTAACCAACCGTTTAGCTACTCAAGCCAGGAAACTGGGAGTCGCCCTTGATTCCTCTCTCATTTCTGCCCACTTTTCTCCATGTTCACTGCCACTGGGCTGTTCCAGGCCGCCACTACTTCTCTCTGCAATGCCACAGTAGATTCTGTGTGTGTGTGTGTGTGTGTGTGTGTGTGTGTGTGCGCGCGCGCGCACGCGCACATGCGCGCACAGATTTAAAATAAAATTCATGTAAAATAAAATCTAACATTTTAACCATTTTTAAAGAATACAGTTCAGTGGTTTTTAATACATTTGCAATATTGTGCAATCATTACCACTAATTTGGAAACATTTTCATCACCCCAAGCAGAAACCCCATGCCTCTAAGTAGTCACTTTGCCTCCCCTCATCCCCTTGCAGCCAGTAGTTACTTTCTGTCTCTGTGGATTTGCTTCCCCTGGACGTTTCCTATAAATGGAACCATGCTGTAAGTGGCCTTTGGTGTCTGGCTTCTTCCACTTAGTATAATGCCTTTACGTTTCATTCATATATCAGTACTTTGTTCTTTTTATAACTCAGTAGTATTTCATTGTATGGACAAATCACAGTTTGTTTATCCATTCATCCTTTTCGGTTTTTTTTCCCAATTTCTGTCTGTTTTGAATAACGCAGCTATTAACATACATGTACAAGTTTTTGTGTAAGTGTAAGTTTTCAGTTCTCTTGAGTATATACCTAGGAGTAGAATTGCTGGGTTATATTGTAACCCTGTGTTTAACTTTTTGAGGAACCACCAAACTGTTCTCCACTGTGGCCGCACCATTTTACATTCTCCCCACAATGTACGAGTATTCTAATTTCTCCACATTCTTGCCAGCACTCCACAGTGGACTCTTAACCGTCTCCTAGTTGCTACCCTCCGGTGTATTCTCTGCATAGCAGCCAGGCTAAATCATTTTAAAATTTCAGGCAAGACATGTCACCAGGGATTCATGTCAGAGTCGCAGGTTCTCATTCACACTAAGTGACCATGTGGTTGGGGTGTTGTGCGAGGCAGCTAATGGCTCCTGGTGTGTGCTTGTCTGGCCTCCCTAGCCTGTCTCTGTGCTCCTCCCATGCCAGGCCTCCTCTTTTTACCTGTCTAGTTCTTACCCACCTCAGGCCTTCAGCACTTGGGCTTTCTTTCACCTAGAATACTTTTTGCATGGCTGATTCTTTCTAACCTTGTGCTTCCAGCCTGTCACCTTTTTTTTTTTTGCGGTACGCGGGCCTCACACTGTTGTGGCGTCTGCTGTTGCGGAGCACAGGCTCCGGACGCGCAGGCTCAGCGGCCGAGGCTCACGGGCCCAGCCACTCCGCGGCATGTGGGATCTTCCCGGACCGGGGCACGAACCCATGTCCCCTGCATCGGCAGGCGGACTCTCAACCACTGCGCCACCAGGGAAGCCCCAGCCTGTCACCTTTTAAAAGAGATATTCTGACCACACTATCTAAGTGTCGTATCTCCCCTCTTCCCTCCTCCCCTCTCCCCATCAATTGTAAGCTCAGTGAAGAGCGAGACCAGGAATGTCTCATTCACTAGTGTCTCCTTATTTGCTAACACTGAGGCTGGAACATAATAGGTGTTTAGTAGATACCTGTGTGGAATGAATGAATGAGTACTGTTTGTCAGCTAGTGATTTTTAGAGTACATATACGTGTACTGGGCCTAACATGGTAGGAGATAGTTGTGGGCAGAAGTCAGTGAATATGGTGGGTGTTGTACTAACCATTAGCATCACTTTGTAAGAAGATTTTGGCAAGTAAGCTGCAGTAGAAATTTATGGAGAGGAAAAGAAAGATGAATGACTGTACTTCAGATTTTAGGAAGGGCAGAGGAGAAGGAGCCCTCTTTCTTCATTTGGCCTTGCAGAATAAATGCTATTGTTACTCTTTCAGAACCTGCTAGGTAGAGAAATCATGTGCTAGAAGTCTCAGTCCATTTGCCGGTTCTTCCTTTCTGTGGCTACTGATTTGAATGCTTTGGAGCACAGTTGGGGAGAGCGGAGGCGGGGCTCAGGAAACAGGTTCAGGAGTACTGAGCCTAGGTTAAACTTGGTTGTTCAGAAAGTACCCATTTTAGATACCCTGCTAGATATGTTTAACTCTTTCTACTCTGACATGTGTATGCTCTGACACTAAGAAATTGAGCTATTTCAGATACCCTTGTAGTTAATAGTTGTGGGTTCGATATGGAAAGTTTAATAACAAGCTGACTCTCATTCTCTCCTCTGCCTTTGCTTTCCTGTATGTGTGTGCTTTCCTTTTTTTTTTAGCAAATGGCAGATCAGTTTAATATCTCAAAACTACTTAGAGCAGTGGCAGAGCTATAACTTTAAAGTATGACATGTCAGTCAGTATACTTACTTTATATTTCAGCAGTCATTTGGGGAAGACCCTCCAGTTGCTGATGGACAGAGTGGATGAAATGAGCCAAGATATAGTTAAATATAACACATACATGAGGAACACGAGTAAACAGCAGCAGCAGAAACATCAGGTTGGTATTATGGGAAAATTCAGCAAACATAGAATTTCTTTCCAAGTATGGTGCTTCAAGAGTCATCTTCAAAACGATCTAAATTATCTTTGATAAAGCATTGACTCTTAGCTAGTAACTCTATCATGTTTTAAAAGGTTATTCTTTATATAGTATGTTCCTAATATATTATTTACAAGCTGTACTTAAAAATCCCTATCTTGAAGAGAGCTGGTAGATTAAGCTCAGATTGTAATGCCAAGGTTATGCAAAACAGAGATACATTTATTGAGAAAATCAGAGGCAGAGAGATTGCAGAGGGTCACAGCTCATTTCTTTACTAACTAGAATTGGTTTGCTAGTGGCTCATTGCAGTACAGTTAGCAGTCTTCAGTTCATTTAAAAAACTGAGCAATTGTGATTAAGAGCAAGCAATTTTGATAGGAAATAATAGATCAACTGCTGTGAAATAGATAGTATAATACAGATTTATGTGGAATTACCTGGATATTCTCATATGCACATCCACACTGCTCTGGCCATTTAATCTTAATCTTTATTAGTGTTACCTGAAGACCACATGATTTTCACAGTTCCTGGAATACTGTTTAGGACTGTATTGCTCCGAAATGTTCTTAGCATTTGATTCATAGATAAGTTGATTCCAGAATGTACATACATGTGAGTGTTTGATTACTCTGTTCATTAAAATGTACTTTAAATTAGATGTTGGTAACTGTAGGATTTTAAGCACAACTAAGTGGTTCTGAGAATATCATATTTAAAAAATTAATTTAATACCAATGTTCATATATTTAGTGAAATTTAAAATACTGTGTTTCTACACACATAGAATTTTTAAAACACATATAAATCTATAAAGTATCATTTTTTTAACTGAAAAGATGGTGGTGAAGATGGTGATGGTGAAAGTCTCTTATAAACTGGGGAGAATAAAACCAGCTTGATCCCATTCCCTTGCTGGTTCTTCCTGTAGGTAAAAGACCCAACTGGAGGATCAAATTGAAAATCTGTCACCAGTGAAACAGTTGATTCTGGAAACCAATCTTAGGAGATATTTTTTAGAATTCTAGTATGACATAAATTTTTGCATTTGACATTTATTCCTACTTAGCACCATTCATAACCCTTTTTAGATTTGTCTCACTTCTACTCTCATACCCCATAATGAGTAGAAATTTTTGCAAAGCAAGTTACTTCCCTTATCTAAGGACTTAAAATTTTTACTAGCCTACCCTGGTTTCCCATTATCTGACCTTTTAAGGCTGTGTGTGGGATATTATTTCCTCTGCTGTTGTAAGCAATCCACAGCTATTAGCGTCTTGATTGTAGTTTGAACTATAAGTTTATAGTTGATATATACCTTTATATATAACCCCACTTTCTCTGCCTTGAGTCTTAAGAATCCAGAGTTTGAAAGTTTTTGAAGCATTATCTGTGCTAATATTCTTTCTTCGGTGTAGAGCTAAAGCACAGATGATTATCTGTTGTTAGGAATTGATAGTATTTACTGTTATAATAATAACAGGAATGGTGACGTTATAATAGTAACATCATCAGTATTATTGTTACTTTGGTCAATAAGGATAAAGCTGAAAAAATTCCCCAATATGGTATTTCATTACTTAGTTCTTCAAGTTAAGATGAATCATACTTGCAGTGCTGTTTACCCTGTTGTCGTAATTGGTCAAGTTACTCCCTTTCGCTCATGAATCTTGAGCTTCTTTGCCTGTAAGCCCCATGTTTCTCACATAACCAGTTTTGTTTTTCTAAATCATTAGTTACATAATCTTAGAGCTCAGAGTGACACTAGAGTTTACAACAAGGAAGTTTTCTTTAACTGTTAACCATATTTAGCCTCTTAGAAGCAAGAGTTATGAAGGGTTACATTTATAAAACCGAGATTGGAGTTCAAAGCAGTGGAGTTTTGTTGATCACATAAGTGAGGGAGGTCTTTTTTCTTCCCAGGTAGAGAAAAATAACCCAGTCATTTCCTCTCTGAATTTTAGTATCAGCAGCGTCGCCAGCAGGAGAATATGCAGCGCCAGAGTCGAGGAGAACCCCCGCTCCCTGAGGAGGATCTGTCCAAACTCTTCAAACCACATCAGCCCCCTGCCAGGATGGATTCTCTGCTCATTGCAGGTATTGTTAGCCAGTGCAGAACATGGCTGGTTTTCTTTATTCTTTAGGAAGCAGGAGACACTGAGAGATTCACAGGGTAAGACATCTAAAAGTTAGTGTATTTAAAATGGTTAAATGATGGACTTGAATCTAGCACCTGTAATTTCTGAAATTTAAGAATTTGTCAGTCTTTGTTATTTCTAAGGTCCTTTCAGTGCTTCACTCTGTGTTTATCTAAACAAACACTTTTGAGATGGGATTATATAAACTTTCTAAAATGGGAAGGTTTTGTGTGAGTCATCTTTCATGGAAACCAAGAAAAAGTGTTTATCATCTCATAATGCAAAAGACCATTGAGTTCAAACCCCTTACTTTTGATGTTCTAGCCTAGCCTTGAGCCCAGTCTGTAAGTGGGTGTTTGAATTGAACTGAAGTTTTTGACTTAAAGAAGTATTTCCCTTACTTTGACTTGTATTGTAGCAACATGAATGTAACTCTCCATGGACTTTCTCTGGGGATAAACATTTAACACTGCCTTAAGGTAGTAGAGCCGTTGTGTCCTGTGCTAGGACTTGATTTTGAATATATATAACATTCATGCCCTTATTTAGCTATAATCACCTTATTTCTGTATGAATGTTGTTGAATACTGTTTGATTCAGTCAGCCAGTTGTCTGAGAGATTTGTTAGAGTGAAAATCCAACTCAGAGAAAAGAGGGTCTTCTGCAATTTCTCAATTCTGTTGATATATTTTTAGTGTGGGGGAAATTCCAAATTCCTTAAAGCTTTCTGGTACCTGTGTAAATGAGATTTGGGAAACTGAGACACCTTACTTACTTAAGGGCCACTTCAAGCAGAATTGTATTTCTTATACTTTCAAGAAATGTGTAACTGTTGCATCAGAGTAGATCATTAGTTTTAAGACTAATGCAGTGGTAGAGCCCTTTCCTCACATGGGCTCCTTGCTCATGGTCTGTCTGGGCTCTGGGGGTGCAGGAGCAGGCTGTTAATATTTCCGGAGCACGGACTGAAAACTACTGTAGTTAACATCTGGGTGAGGTGGGTCTGGTTAGTTTACAGTTCTGTGATTTGGTATCTCCTTTCTACCTGGCTAAGAAGAGCTAGTGCTGTTCTCTCACTTGTCTTAGTTACAGTGTTGGTCTGGTCTGCACAGTCAGTACATTTTGATTGACAGCTAATATGTGCTTAACTGCTGATAATCTTTTTAAAAGTTGTCATTTTTCTTCATTATCCATGTAACCAAGAGTGGAAGATAGCTTATTTAAAAAAAAAAACTTATATTCTTTATTAATCCCTTATGAACGAATAGAATTCTTAACTCTTTTTAAAAAAAATTTTATTGAAGTATAGTTGCCCTACAATATTATATGTTCCAGGTTTACAATTTAGTGAATCACAGTTTTTTCAGGTTATACTCCATTTAAAGTTATTACAAAATATTGGCTATATTCCCTGTGTTGTACAATATAGCCTTGTAGCTTATTTTATACCTAATAGTTCGTACGTCTTATTATTCCCTACCCCTGTATTGCCCCTCCCCCCTTCCCTCTCCCCACTGGTAACCACTAGTTTGTTCGCTAAATCTGTGTCTGCTTCGTTTTTGTTTTTGATTCAAAACATAACAAAATAACATTCTGATGATTCTGTGTTATGCTGATTTTCTTGTTTGACTAGTATTCTGGGTCATTTTACAGTTTGTGGAACATTATGACTCTCTTTCTCACTTTCCCAAATGCACAGGCCAGATTAACACTTACTGCCAGAACATCAAGGAGTTCACTGCTCAAAACTTAGGCAAACTCTTCATGGCCCAGGCTCTTCAAGAATACAACAGCTAAGAAAAGGAAGTTTCCAGAAAAGGAGTTAACGTGGACTCTTGAGATCACATTGGGGCAATTCTCGGAAGAAACACACTTGCATATTGAGAAGTCTTTCTAGCAAATAATAAAATAATAATAAAATAATCTCGACTGCTTGCTCATTTGGGTTTAGACATATTATATTTATCTTCTTATTTTTATTTAGCTTATACCTGTGTATTTCCAAAGATAAAGCAGGCTTGACCAGAAGCATCACCAGGCTCAGACCTACAGGCTCCATCACCTTTGTTATACCTCTGTGCTGCCACATTTCAGCCACCGAGTCCAGTGCTGCTTGTCCCGATGCCCGACCCAGAGGCCCTGGTACCTACTGTGAATCTAGTACTTCTTCGCTCCCAGGTGAGCGCCCCTGAAGCCCCAGGCTTTGTGTGCTTGCCCTGGCACCCCTGGCGTGCTTCCCGTGGGTCCGCCTTTTCATTTCTTCAGGTGATGGTTGCCCAGGCCCCATGCTCATAGGCCATTCATCGGGCACAAGAATTAAAAAAAAAAAAGAAATCATTTCACCAAAGGACCATGTTTTTGTATGAAAATGAAATTGATTCTGTGTGTGTGTGTGTTTTCTTTTTAATTGAGGGCTTCATGTTTATTTTTTTATACCGTGAAATATAATTATGCTAATAACAAGTTTTATGAGTGGGGAAGGAAGAATTGGGAGACAAGTGCTACACTGGAGGGAAAAGACTATTTTAATAATTTTGTATTTGAAAGGAAAAAAAAAATCCTGCCATTTGTATAACCCCAAAATCAGTGAGATTGACCAGCCGGCGGAGGTGTGCCTATGAGACTCTTTGGATGGTTTTCCCTTTGAAGACACGACTCCTAGGAAGATGATCAAAGGAATGGGTGGTGGGTAAGAAGAGTTGAGAAATCCTTTTTTTTGCAGTAACATTGTTTTCGAGGCAAGACTGGGGCTCTGGGATCAGTCAGCTGGATCGCACCCTGGCTCTTTTCCCTTTAGTGGGTCCTGAGACACCTTGTATCTCACTGTCCTCGTGCAGAGGAGGTGAGAGAAGGAGACCAGTGTAGGGTGCTGTGGGCGCTAACAGAGTCCACGGGGAGCCGTGGTTGGTGTGGAGCAGCCTCAGAGTGAGCTGTGACGCAGGGCGCGCCCTGGGCCCTCGTTCAGGATATTGGGGGTTGTTAGCAGGTTTTTGCTTTTAAAAAGATCTGGCCCTCGAACATCCTAGAATTCAAGTCCTTGCTCACATGTAATTAATTTTCCTAGGATAAATTCCTAGAAGCGGACTTACTGGTCAAAGGGTATATATAATTCTAAGGCTTTTAGTTGCTATATTTCCGTCAAGAAAGGTTATACTGATTTGCACTCCCGCCCATGGTGATTCCTTATTAGAGTGAACACATTTGAGTGTGACTGTGTTAGGCAGAGGGGGTATATTGATAAACAAAGCTGGTCATGGTCCCTGCCTTTGTGGATGGTATACTCTTGGTTCATTTCCCTGCATTCTAGTTGCCTAGATTTGGAATTTTGTTGTGGATAAACAAAGCGCCCTTGAAGTATCAAAGAGCAAACTAAAAAGAAGGAAGGGGGCTTCCCTGGTGGCGCAGTGGTTGAGAATCTGCCTGCTAATGCAGAGGACACGGGTTCGAGCCCTGGTCTGGGAGGATCCCACATACCGCGGAGCAGCTAGGCCCATGAGCCACAACTGCTGAGCCTGCGCGTCTGGAGCCTGTGCTCCGTAACAAGAGAGGTCCGCGCACCGCGATGAGGAGTGGCCCCCGCTTGCTGCAACTGGAGAAAGCCCTCGCACAGAAACGAAGACCCAACACAGCAAAAATAAATAAAATAAATTAAAAAAAAAAAAAAGGAAGGAAAGTCAGTTCAAACATAATCTTATATACTCTTTTACTCATGGTATATGTTTAATTTAACAGGATTCAATTGTATTTTTTAAAGATGTGGCTATTTCTGCATTCTGTATGACTGTTTAGGTCCTCATAACTCAGTAATGTGTGAGTACACACTTAAAAGAAGATTTCAGTAGTTTTTGGGTTAGGAATTACTGTAGTGGGAAAAACTGTTTAGGAAAACATGTCAATGGAAATTAAATCTCCACAGTATGTGGTGTTAGGGAATAGCTTCTGTTCGGCATTTGATTTGAGTGCTATATTCTGACAACCTTCAGGAACAAATACATGTGGTTCATCTTCTATAAATATTTGCAGTTTCTTCAAGTTGAAATGAGAAAAGCTCGTAAACTGAGTACCAAGTCTGATAAATCATTCACTTACCCAAGAACAAGAGGAACAGAAAAAACTAGCATATTAACCTAATGGAAAATTAAATGTTACAAAGTAAGAAAAGTAAAACCTATTTGATATTTAACCTCATAATCATGGATAATACTTTGTAAGTTTCTAGATAATGTAACATTATATTTAATTGAAAATACCTGAGAATGAATCTTTAGCCTCCCCAAAATACCTTATTTTTTTAATATGGAGGTAAACTAAAGGAACTTTTTTCTCCATTTTTTGAAGCTTGGAAATGGAGATGCGGTTATCTAATGTTAATGTCATTAATGGAGTTCGGTGTAACTTCTCATTTGCAGCATCTAAATATTTAAGTTTTAGTGTCTTCTAAAATGTTACTACACTGTTCACAGTATGTTTTTACAACATTCTTTGGAAAACCTATGTCAGCTTTACTTTCAAACCGTGCTGGCATTGAACTCTGATGTGGATATTAGAATGTTATGAAAGAATGTTTTATTTAAGTTGTAAATTCCATCTTATAGTAAGTATTTCTCATTCAAATTAAATATGTAATATACCATTTATCAGTTTTCTCTTTTCATTAGGCATCTTTTTCTTTGATAGTTCTGTCATAGAGATGGGGCTGATAATACTCAAATTGGGTCAAACCAAATACCTATAAAGGCTTACTTTAGCAAACGACTCATGTGCCCATCTATAGAAAGCACAATCAAGTCGTCATTGCCAACAGAGGATTCTTTCTTTATTTGGCATGTATGGAAGTGGGGGGGACAGTGGTTAGTAGATAAGTAATGAAGGGAAGGATGAAGATCTGAGTCTGTTAATATTGACAAAGATGAGAGAAAAGCAGTAGATGATTTCTGCATCCCACAGCCTAAGAATGTGCAGTGGAGGAGTTCAAACCTGCTTGTTGGGCAATGACTCCCAAATCGGAGTCTGAACCTCTTTGGATGGATTGGAACAGGGGTTGATCTGACTCCAAGTTACTTGAGATAGGAAAGGAGGAATGGGGAGCCAGAGCTATTGGGAAATTACCGTTTGCTGGAGCAAACAGCCGTGGCCTAATACCCGTTGCCTTCATCTTCGTTTTTACATAGATGCACACTCCCTATAATGTACCTTAAGCCTGCTTGGCTCTGCAGCATAACCCAGAATGGCTATACTGAAGCCTCAGTAGTGATTTTTAGGAATACAGTTTCCAGATGTGGAATGGTTTCCAAGAGCCACCCACCCCCAGCTTGGGGAGTTTGGGTCATTCTGTAGGGGCTTGGTCCGTCCTAGATAGTTCTTTAAATACCTATATCCTCCTTGTTCTCAGAGACTAAGTTCTCATACGAATTGTCACATGCTCAGTTTATTAGAATCACAATTTGATTTGGTGGGATTGATTTTGAGGTCAGTTGCATTTTCTTAAAACTGTGAGTTAGGCAGCCCATTTTCAATCCTTTCATTGAATCAGTGGCTAGCAGACTACCAAAGATTGAATGCAGTCTGAGTCTCACTAACTTCAAGTATTCTGTGGAACTTTCAGGAGTTGAGTGGATAGTAGGTGGGGTGCTGAATCCATGCTCACTCCTAGGACTTGTTGGAAGTCCTTTTCAGTAGGTTGCAGATACACATTTAGTTTCCATGTGCATTCTCCCCTACTCCAAAAAGAAGTATAGGAGAATTGTAATTGACAGATGCTGTACTGTAAAGAAATGTAAAAATGATTTTTCTCTTCTTTTATTCCAAAAATCACTGTTTTTACATTTGGACAAAAGTGAAGGACTCTAGCAGTTCATAAGACCTTTAATGCAGAGTGGCCAATTTCCAAGTGTCCTTATTTACAGTCAAGTTGATTGCAGTAGGAAAATATTGCTTCTAGCATTTGTGTCAACCTCAAGACATAAACCCAGGTGTCATTTCTGTTTCCTTCAGTAATGTTTTTTTTCATTGACCCTTCTCCAGGGCACAGACATTTCTGGCATCTTCTATCTTCCTTTGTGGACCTGGAGGCAAAGGATTTGTTGAACTTTTCAGCAGTGTTTACTGCTTCTGACGGTAAATGGTCCTTGCCTTTTCTTCTTGGACTGGAGTCTCTTCTTGCCAGTGTTTTACTTTGTATGTATTGGAAACAGTTCTTGTTTTGTCAGATCCCCTGGGTAATCCTTTCCCGCCTTTGTTTATCTTGTCATTTGGCTTTCACTTGCTTAACTCGTTCTTAGATTCAGTGTGCCTATGATTCTTTAGTTTTGATTCTTGCCCTTCTCCATTTTGAGGCTTTTAAATTGCATTTCATTCTTCTTAAACAGTTACAAAGATTTTAATTTTTTCCCTGATGGAATCACGCATCTCTGAGTGTCATAATTGTCCAGTCAAGCAGGCAGGTGTCCCAGTAACCTCATCTCCTGATCAAAATTGTGAGGGTCTGTTTTTCTCCTTGATGCATGCATCCACCATTACTACTAACGAAAGGTGGGAAACTAGACCTCTGATGAGATACAGAGAGGAATTACAGTCGATGACTTCTAGCCCACCGTACTATAAGAGAAATGCACTCTCAGGAGGCAGTGGGCCAAAGAACTACAAAATGCATGTGCTGCCTACATTCAATATCTAGTCTGGTCTTGATGGGTAGTATTATTTTGGCTTGTAGTCCCTCTGATATTCCATACCTGTGGAAGGGGACCCCTGTTATGGAGGCGAAAGACCCAGATACTTGGAAAGGAAAGTGAATAGACTAATTACATTGCATTTGAAACAGCTCTTTGAAGAACGATTTCCTACATTAATACATTGTTTTACAGTTCACCAGGTACTTGCTCGTGTATTTTCTCATTTGAGATTGGAAAGGAGTATGGATGTGTTATGAAGCCAATGTGTTTGGTACTTGGTAATTCCTGCTCAGGGACGATGAAACCAAACTTCAAAAAGGCGCGACTAACTAAAGCTCCCACACTGCTAGGTGGCAGGACCAGGACTGGAGCTCAGGCCTTGCTTTCTCTTATGAGTACTCGGCACAATCTCCCTCCTTAACACAACTCTAGGAAAATAGTTCTCAGTTCAGCACAGCTTCCCATTTGTATGAAAGCTTCACTTCTGTGGTGAGCCACTCTCTCCCCTCCTCCCACCAATTTTGGCAAACTGTTTTGCCCCCTAGTTCAGCCCACCCCCTAAATTCATAGAATCCCAGTGGTGAGCCCCCAACCTCCATGTTTATAATTAGGCAGGGTGTACACCTCACCCGATTAGTGATCCTTTTCTGATAAATAAGAATTGAGATTAAGGGACTCCAGTGTCCATTTGGGCTCATTTCTTGCCAAGAGAATATCTAACCTTGTTAACCATTTTGTAATATAGGGCTGAGTAGCAGAGAAGAACTTAGGGGAAGAAGCAAGAGAGGTGCAAAGGTGGAAGAATGCTTCCAAGTTCCTTTAACACTTGGATTTTCTGTTTCCAGTCCCTTTCTGAGGCCTGTTTGTGTTCCTGCCCTTGGGTCTTAGAAAAACACTTCTGAATCTTCTTAATAACACTGCCTTTTTTCCCCTTCAAATTTGAGTTGGTTTCTGTTGCTTTTTACCTCAAAAATGCCTAATCCAACTCATGTATATACTAAGGCTTATTTGCTATTAGGCCTGAATGGGTTGGAGAAGGTACAGCCTTACAAGGAATAGAAGAATCAAAGTTGTTTTGCAAATACATTAATGACATTTTAGAGCAGGAGGGAACCCAGCCTGAGCTGTTGGCCACCACATACACTTTTTTTTTAATTTTGTTTTTTACTTTTTATTTTGTATTGGAGTACAGTTGATTAACAATGTTGTGTTAGTTTCAGGTGTACAGCAAAGTGATTCAGCTATACATATACATGTATCTATTCTTTTTCAAATTCTTTACCCAATTAGGTTGTTACAGAATATTGAGCAAAGTTCCCTGTGCTATACAGTAGGTCCTTGTTGGTTATCCATTTAAATATAGCAGTGGCACCACACACACTCTTATTTACCGATGAGGAGACAGCCTTCAAGAGCTATAAATCTTGTTTCCAAAATAGCCTAGATCATTCACTCTTCTTTTGTATTATTCTGTGTCTCAGCATTTCTTCAAGAGCTTGAGTGTTATCCCTTCATGCTGAACCTTTCTGTTTTGTTTTTTGTTTGTTTGTTTGTTTTTGCGGTACGCAGGCCTCTCACTGTTGCGGCCTCTCCCGTTGTGGAGCACCGGCTCCGGACGCGCAGGCTCTGCGGCCATGGCTCACGGGCCCAGCCGCTCCGTGGCATGTGGGACCTTCCCGGACTGGGGCACGAACCCGTGTCCCCTGCATCGGCAGGTGGACTCTCAACCACTGCTCCACCCGGGAAGCCCAGCCTTTCTGTTTTTGAGATGCTCTCTGATGCCCCCTGGAGTTGAGGTGTGTTCTCAGAAGCATTTGGAGCACAAAGGTCACACTCTTGAGAAAGAACAAGATGTTAGGGGCTAATTAAAAGCCTTTTGTAATTTATCTCCTCGTCACCCTGACTGTTCCAGCTAGGAAGAGGATGGAAGAGGTGAGCTTTTGCTGCTTCGCTGGAGATTGGTGGTGTAAACAGGTGGCCGGGTATTCTAAATTTGGTCTGAGATGAAAACATTTCAAGCAAACAAAGTTAAGTTAGATTCTTTTGACAGTGAAATATTTCTTTAGAGATGCAGATGTCAGTTTTATCAAAGTACAAATCAGCATTGGAAAAAAAGGATACTGGATGGGGTGTGTGTATGTGTCTGTTTAAAAGATCCTCCTGACCAAACATGTTGGAATGCTGTGACACACCTTTGCCTCTCTGCCTTTGAAACTTAGGATGAAATGACCTGTGGAGTGCGTTCCCTCCCCTTCCCAAACTTAGGGGAGGGGGGAACTGGAGCCGTTTGTTAGGAACAAAGACATTTGCATTTGCGATGTTCATGTCGTTCTGCTCGTGCTTCTGTGAATTCACAGATGTACAGAAATTCAGAAATCATCTGGGGTAGGAGAAGGAGAAAGGGGCGGTGTTGATTTTGGATTTTGACAAAGCCCTGATGTGGCAGATCTTAGATGACAATCTCCCGTTTGGTATGGATGGACGGTGGTGACTGGGGGGTGCTCTGCTGAAAGTGATTCGAGGCCGGCCATGTAAATGCTCCCTGGATTCTGAATATATTTAGTGTGAGCAGTAAATCATTGCTCCCGCTGTAAGCGCACTTGGACCACAGGATGGTTTTTCTCCTGGTGCTCTTATGTAGTAGATGCTTGTCTCTCATTACTTCTAGGAAGAAAAGTCAGCCAACCAACCAGTTGAGAGCAGTGTTTTTCCTTAAAAAGAATTGAGTGTTGCTTACTCTGTCAGTTCAGTGCTTCTGAGTCTCTCTTTATGTCTAACTTGGCAAGTGGGTTTTAGCTTTGCAAATGGAGCATCACTGTGGGATGCAAGTAGAATCACAAACTTACATTTTCTAAATGGTAAGTGCTGTGTGTTTTCCTCCGTGCTATACGTATTAATGTTGGAGCACCTTGTGGCGGTCATTCAGCAGACAGATGTGTCCACATGGTGCTGAACCCTGGGACTGGAATTGCAGGCAGTCCTGACCCTAAGGGACTTACCCATGGGCAGTGGTTCTCTTTAAGTGTGGTGCCTGGAGAAGCGTCACCTGTGAGCTTGTCAGAAATGCAAATTCTTGGGCCTCCGCCCAGATTTACAGAATCGGGAGCTTTGAGGGTGGAGCCTAACCGGTGCTTTAACAAGTGCCCAGGTGTTTCAGAGGCTTGTGAAAGATTGCTCTGGAACAGTGGCCCCTGAATCTGGCTGTGTGTCATTATTGCCTGGGGAGTTGAAAGTCAGGTCTGAAATAGGCCTGGGAATCTTCTTATTTTAAGCTGATTTGGGGAGGACAGAATGCAATAAATTATTTTAGAGTAGTCACCTCTATTAGAGGTTAAGAGTAATAGTCATGTCAAGTCCTGGAGAAGGATTCCAGACAGAGTGTAAAGCCAGGCCTGCAGGCATACTTGGCCAACACCAGCACAGAGGAAGAGGTGGGAGAGAAGGGGAAGGAGGCAGTGGGAGGAGGAAGAGGAAGAGGGACGGAGAAGGCGAAGGGTGGAGAGATCCACGCCTCCAGAGAGCCCTGTACGCAGGCACCAGGGAGCCTTCTCTTGAGAGTCACCAACATTTCAAAGCAGGTGCGCAGGGAGCCCGAGACAATAGCTATAGCAGGGCTTTGTTTACCTGACTGCTGATGGCAGCGGCCACCTAGAGGCAGCGGTGTTAACACTGCAGAGAAAGGAAACCAGCGTGTGCCACTTAACATCCTTGAACTGAGCGAAGGCTGAGTGACATGAGTTCTGTTTTGAAATCTGAATGCCGACAGCAGAAAGGAGAGGGAGTTGTGACATTTTGCCTTCTACCTTCACCCCTAACTCCCCCTAATTAGGGTTAAGGAGTCAGATTTTTAAAAAACAGAGACGATTCAAATATATATTATTTTTCTAGCAAAAATGTAATTGCTGAACACCATCCCCGTAAGTTTATGGTGAAAAGCACGTTGACGTTAGGAAAAAAATAATCATACTGTATGCTGTCTCCGTGGTCAGTCCAAATCATGTGCAATTCTGTTTGAGCTGATAGCTCCCAAATATGACCCATTACATCTTTTGAGAGGTTTCTTGTATATTTGGGCACCATTGGTAGAGTGTTACACCAGAGTATGAGAGAGGTTCAGCATTCGGTGATGGGATTTCTTCTTCAGCACCTTTATAAAATTGGCAGGGAGAGTGCATTTTTAGCAACCGCATATTCTCGGGTGCAAAGAATCTTTTTGGGATGGAGACTGCGTGGCCTGCGTGGGGAAGGCAGATCTGCATCTCTTGAGGCCATCGAAACAAATCATTGGAGGCATTGAGAATAGAGTTCTCATCTTGCTTGCTGTCATTATCCCTTTCTTCCTCTCTGTTTCAATTCTTTTTTTGCAGTGTTTTCTGAAATTGCCTTTTTTTTTTCCAAAGAAAAGCATATAGAAATTTAGATTTAATTTGTCACAGCTTGCATTTAAAACTCTGGAAAAATGAGAAGTAATTGGAAGATAACAGTAGCATCTGCCTAACCAGTTGTTTCAAAATATGGCAATAAAATATTAAACTCGAGGCTTGCTATTTTTGTGCCCTGATGTCTGTCATTGGTTATGATAGATTTCTAACCTCCCCACCAAATTAATATTTTAGGAGGGGGCAGGGGAGGATGCATATGACAGTTATGGAATTACATTATTCCTAAAGGAAATTTGTAATAAATGAGGCCCTGACTGTAAACTTTATATATACCATCCATTATTTTCCTTTAAAAAGGAGGGAAAAAAGTAAACCCGCTAAGCGTATATATACCATGTTGTTTAATTGACCTGGACTAAAAGGCAATCTCAGATTTTGGGTACTGCCATTGGAAAAAAGCTTGAAACTGATTCGGTACATAAATTCTATGAAGAATTTGGATTTAGAGGGAGAGCAAGCAGTTTTGATGGAAGATGCAGTTTATTTGCATTACAAATGGGAGGTATGGGATGGTTAAAGTGTATTAAATGAACATCCAACGCTACACAAGGATGGAGCTTCATTATTCCTGTAAATGGAATTAGCCAGCAGCAACAGCAAGAACTATTCAGGTTATTTTAGTGAAATTGGAGTTCCATTTGCCAGTGGAGCAAGGTGCAGTGTGTCTCAAATTGCGCATGCCCAGAACAGTTGTGTGGGCCTTCTGGGGAGGCAGGAGGTGGCTGCAGCCAGAGGTCTGAGGATGACAATGCCTGTGAAGTGTTGCAGGCTCTTTGATGGGGATGGAGGGAGTGGAGGTGTTTCCCAAAGTGTGTTTTGCCAAGGAAGACTGGTTTTGTGGGATATTCATAGGTGCTACTTGGGGGAGGGGGGAACCCCAGAACTTTTCTGGTCAAATAAATTTGAAAAAAAGCTTGCTTAAACAGCCTTAGACTAGTTTTTTACTTCAGTATTAGCACAACCCTTAATATACAAAGTGAAGTGTAAAGTTTTAAGAAGAGGCAGTGTAGCTAGTGGCTGCCCTAGGCAGAGAGCTGGTTAGTATCTGAGCACTTTCCCTCAACTGAGTGCGGATGGGCCAGTTGCCCCTGTGTTCTCATTTTCTAAATGGAGATAATAATATTAGCTTGACCTACCTGAAATTGCCAGTATTTGACCTGCAAAAAAGTAGCAATTTCTTATTGCTTAGTCCAGTGCTATTAGCACAATATGTCTTTGTACAATAATGCATACTTCATAGGATTGTTGGGAGAATTAAATAGGATAATGTGGGTATAAAAATTAGTGAGTAGAAACCTCACTTAAAATAGAGTCAGGAGGCCAGAAGAGGGCGCTCTCACATCCTATGCTCTTAGCCGAGCCCTATGATAGCAGAGCCCAACAGAAGGAAGAAAGACGACTTCTTCTTGCCTGGCAAGAGCTCAGCCAATAAGAGACTGTCACAGCTCAGCCAGTGAAAAGCCGCTATACTCTGAATTCTCAGTTGCCCCAGCGGACTCTGTTCACTATTGCCCTCCCAACTTCCTTTACCCTTTTTAAAAAGAGTCCTCCTCCCCCTGCTATGTGGGGACTTGCACACAGCTTACTATGGTTGCAGAATTGCAGTTCTCTGTTGATGCCAAATGAACCCATTTTTGCTGGACAAATAACTGGCGGTCTCTTTGTTTTAGGTCAGCATGGGTGGAAGCTCTTTGCACTCCTAGGAGCAAGCATTCCTGAAGGGCCAGTTGGTTGTGTGAGCTATGTGACTGAATCAGTGTGACCACAGAGCTCCAGGACTGACGGGATTCCAGGCGAAGTTTGCTAGAGAGCAGAGGTCAGCAAGCTTTTGTCTGTAAAGGGCTAGATAGTAGATACTTTAGGCTTTGTGGGCCATGTGGTCTCTACGGCAACTACTGAACTCAGGGGCTGTTGTAGTGGGAAAACAGCCTCAGACAATATGGAAAGGAATAGGTGTGGCTGTGTTCCAATAAAACTTTATTTACAAAAATCAGGCAATGGCCTGGATTTCGCTCCAGGGCTGTAGTTTTCTGATCCTTACTTTAGACAAAGAAAAGCAGTGGGTTGTAAAAGCAAGAATACAGAATTGGGTATTTGGAGACCTGATCTGCTACTGGCTGTGTCACGTTGACTTCTCTGAGCCTTCGTTGAGCCTTTATCAAGTATTTTCTGCCCTAGTAAGCTCATAAACTGAGGACAGCATGGAAGGAGGTGCCATAAAGGCAGTCTAAAACCTATGCAAACATATAGTATTAGTTTTCTAGGGGGATTATCTGTGCCTTTATTCATTTGTTCAAAAAGTCCTTTTTTAGTATCCTCTGAATCAGCACTTTGGAGATATCGTGGTAAGTAAGACAGATGTTGTCTATGTCCATATGGAACACACATTCTCTTGGGGGTATTTATTTCTGGAGTGTTGTTACATGATTTCAATGGAAAGTGGTGATATAAAAATTATTGGGGCTTCCCTGGTGGCGCAGTGGTTGAGAGTCCACCTGCCGATGCAGGGGACAGGGGATTGTGCCCCGGTCCAGGAGGATCCTACGTGCCGCGGAGCGGCTGGGCCCGTGAGCCATGGCCGCTGAACCTGCGCGTCTGGAGCCTGTGCTCCGCAACGGGAGAGGTCACAACAGTGAGAGGCCTGCGTACCGCAAAAAAAAAAAAAAAAAAAAAATTGTTTCCTCTGCTTTTTACAGAAGACCCTTTGTCCTGAGTTGAAGAGAGTGAGCTAAATGAGAAGGTGAGTTCTTCAAATATAACCTAGTCCAGAGGAGGAGAGATTGCCTTTTCCCAAGAGACATACTAAATAGGACTTAGGATGAAGTCAGGCTTAGTTGGTATTTGAGCTTTAGCTACAGTCCTGTGTATAAAAATACTATATTCTGTTTATACAGCAGACTCCTCTTCCAGCCACAGATGTTTCCGGCACCTGGTTAATTTCTCCAGGAAAGGCCAATGCTCATTAAGATTCCCAAGTCCCAGAGCTAAGTTTTATGAGTGGGGAAACTGAGGTACTGAAACTGGTTACGGGATTGGCTTATATCACGGACGTAGGACTCTGGCCAACACAACTGGTGGGTCCTAGGAATGGGACAAGGTCTCTCTCCCAGGGACTACCTGACTCTCCAAAGTGGCTGAGACTTCTCAGACCCCCTACTCCAATTAGGCTTAAGAAGCATTAGAGGGACCTGAGACTCTGCTGGGACAGAACCCGTTTTCACAAAGGAGAGACTTGAATCAGGAAACCAGATGCTGCTTCAGGGCGAAAGAAGTTTGGCAGCATGAGAGCTGTGAGTCGGAAGGCTGCAGTCTGTCAAAGACAAGCAGCGCGATGTGGAAACAGGGTCTCTTTTCTTTCTTTCATGAGCTGGTTTCTTCCGTCCCTTGAGTGGCCTGTATTGAGGTTGTCTCTCCGGAGAAGTATCCTGGAACCAAATAGATTCCCATCTAGATGGTTGTGATATTATTTGTCTCTTGCAGTCTTACTGAACAGTAGTAACCGACTGGGAGGGCACAGCAGAACCTCCAGAAGTGTCCCCAGCAGGGCTGGAGGAGTGGGAGTGTTAGGTTTAGTTTGAATACACTTTTTAATATTATGGTTTAATTTTGTATTGGGGAAAATTAAAAAGGGAATCTGTTGGTTTTGTAACTTGCCCATCTTGGCACTTGCCAAAAGGGAAGCTCAATCAAATTTTCTTGGTCACTTGGGATAACTAGTCAGTCTAAAAATTGTTGGGAGATAGGGAGATTTTAATGTTTATCAAAGGAAGGCTGAAATAAAAGTAGACTCTTTCCTAGTTGCCTGGCTAAAACAACAAGCTCAGAGTGAGGGGATTCTGGACACAGTCACAGCGATAATGTGAAGACTAAAAATAATAAAATGCCTTGTCTTTGGAAGGGCTGATGCCAGCTCTTATCACGGACAAGAAAGGTTAGCAAGTGGGCTTTGCACTGTGGATGGAAAGCCAACTGATTTGGTTTTACCGGAACTGGTGAGAGCCGGGAGTGTCAGTGCAAAAGCATGTCTATCACTATGACCTCAGGCCCCAGAAGCCGACTCCAGCAAGTAAGTCACAGATATTCCCTGGTGATGCGAGGTCCAAGCTAAGCAGGACCTCAACGACTCAGGATGCAGAGGTCAGACAGCCCCTGGCACGGTTCAAAAGGTTTATCAGCTCCTTCTTTGAAAGGCTAGAAGGAGGAACAAGATGTCAGGAACAGAACTTGTATTTCTGTATTGAATACAATACTTTGAAGCCATCAAGATTTGAGGGTTTTTATCACCACAGCAAAACTCTATCCTGATTAGCCTCAGTTCTCATCTGTAAAATGGGAGTAAGAGCAGCCCTTACTGCTACTGCGAGAAGGCAATAAATTAATGCTTAGAAATCGGGTGGCCAGTGCCTAACGCATACAAGGTGCTCAGTGAAATGTAGTGTTGGTGCTGATGTTGATAACAGCTTTTTCCTCCGGCCATGGGTATGGTCACTCTCACACTACAAAGGCTCTGAGGAATGGGGTACTAGTATCGATTCTATAGGGCATATTCCTGTTGTTGTTTTCCCAGAGGATGAATTAGATATGCTCGGGTTCATCTACACCCTCAACTGATCTACACCATGTCTGTGAGCATGTATTCATTTTACACATATATTTGAGCACCTGTTATATATACACCAGGCCTTGTTCCAGGCCCTGGGGAAGCAGTGGGGAATAAGCAGGAATTACTGCCTGTGTCAGTACGAGTCCTCCAGGTCCTTAGGAAGCAGATGCCCTTCGAGAGAGAAAGAGGAGGGAGCTGGAAGGGTGGGGAGAAACTTCCGATGGGCTTGTGAAGGGGAGAGGGCGGAGGGGGGGCACAGGGTAGCAAGAGTCTCGGACTGCAGCCCGGTTCTGAGAAAGTTTTGGCCAGGTGAACAGGGAGCCCTTGAAGTGAAGTCGTCTATTGGAGGAGTCCCACATCTGGCAGGAACGAACTGTGTTTTGTGCTGACCTTGATCAGTGGCTGGGAACAGCCCATGGGAAGCGAGGCCTTGGTGCAACACCATGGTGGATGCAGATGAGCACAGCGACTGGGGCCAGCAGTCACTCACCCTCCCTGCAGCAGGAGACCTGAGGGGCTACCACACTGCTTTCCTGGCATGGACAGTCTGGAGGGGGAGACAGGCATTAAACAAACAGTCACATAAGCAATCAGTGATTTGCAATTGTGATTAGAGCCACGGAGGAGAAGTATCGGAGACCACAAGGTGGTATCACAGAGAGCCTGGTGTTATGAAAGTCGGGAAGGCTTCCTGGAGGAAGGGATTTCCTGGGGCTGAGGGTGGAAAGATGAGCAGTAGTTGGCCAGGTAAAGAGGGGCTAGAAGAGAATTCCGGAGGGAGTGAGAGGGTGGGGCTAGGGACCTTCAGCAGGGGGGCGGGAGAGAGAGGGAGAGAATAGAAAAGAGAGAAGGGTAGAGATAGCAGAGATGATGTCTGACAAATTGTCATAGAAATTCTGGGGGTTTAAAAAAGAATTATTCCTATTCCCTCATGTTCTCTCCTTTGGGATTCAGTGGTTCCATTTTTTTTCCAGGAAAAAGACCCCCACTCCCACCCCAAGCATACATTCTAAGGAGACCCAACTCAGACCTCGTACATAAAGTATCAGAGAAGTCTGGGTTTATCTGCTTCTCGGGGGGGCATTGGGGCATTCAGGTCTTATTGATGAGACTTTATCAAATCCTTGATACCAAAGGCCTCTCAGTGTTAGAAGTCCCAATGATCTCTATTAAAAAATGATGAAATGCCAAAACAGGTTATAAAATTAGTCTTGCGAGTGTATCTCAGGGACACACTATGACACGCTTATGTTTGGAGACTGACAGCAAGAGTCCAAGCATGAGGCCGATGGCATCTCATCCACCCAACCCTGCTACCTCCTAGCCATAGGCCCTGTTGAGTCTTCGGCGTGTGGGTGGCTCTGTGTAGATGGCAGGGGATGGCTTGTGTACACTGACAAACAGGTTCGTGCAGAAGGGTGCTGAGTGAGAAGGGACCAGGAGATCATCCAGATTTCTTTTGAGCCTTTTTCTGAAATCCATGGCTTTTCTTAAACTCTTTAAACCTTAGCTGATTTCTAAAATAGGCTAATGTCCTTAAAACCTGTTTCCCTTCATCTGTTCACCCCAGCTGGACCCTCTGACCTTGATAATCAAGGGCACCTGGCATTAGAGCATCTCAGATGATTCCTGGCCTCTCGGGACAGGAGGACCCACCTTGAGCTCTGATGTTGTTTGTTTCCATTTAGTTCCCGTGATCCTGTTGAAGGCTGTTGTCTTGTCCTTTTCTGCCTTAAATATGTTAGCAATACGTATAAATCTCAGCAGCTTTCCTTTGGAGGAAAATAACATTGCTAATATTAAAAGAAATCAGTTCTGCATGATGAAGCGTTCAGTTCCGTTTTCTGCCCGTCTGTGCACCTGAAGAATGTTTCTTACTAGATTAGAATTTGTCTTAGGCTGTATTAGCCTCTAGTGTTTTATCTGCTCTTTTTTGCGGGGAAGACTCCCTCCCACGCACCCTCCGTAGCTCATTTCCAAGTCTGTATATCTCGTGCATCTGCTGTTGCTTTACCAAGGCCTGTGTAGCTACTGACAGTGATTGGCAGAAAAGCATTTCCAAGAATTTTAAAAAAAACAAACAAACGAAAAGAATGAGAAAGAAAGAGCTGAGGAAAGAGAGGGAGAAAAGTGTATCCACTGGAGAACTTTTGCTGAAGGAAGACAAAGAACAAATACGCCTCTACTTGCTTCATATGATTGATTGTACAGATCAAAATGTTGGCCCTTTGAGTTACAGCTACCAGCTGGTATTTGCTGCATCACCCATATGACACCCTTACTTGGAACCGATAAATCCTGTGTATTCAAAGTGCTGATCAGGGAGTTTCTTGCTTGCATTTTTCAGCCCCTACTGTTCTTGGCTTTTAAGCACAAGAATTCGGGGTTTCTAAAGGAAGGAAGGGTGGATATGGGGACACTGTTGTTTCCATTGCATGCCCAACCATGTCAGCTGTGGTTTAGTCAAGATTTAGGAGTTAGACATGATTTACGAGTCAGAATGCCTAGGTCCAGAGACAGTGGGAGGGCCAGCTCTCGCCTTCTAATCGTTGTGTTGTCTCTCCCCTCCTTCCCACTATCATTCCTTTTGGGAGAGAAATCTTAAGTAATGTCTGTATAGCATTCGAGAAACCATGTGGAAAATGTAAGCCCCAGAGAAGAATAATCCTCCAGGTGCTGCAGGTAGATGACTTTTGTGACATGATCTTTCTAAAATGGAGCCCTGAAAATGGTCCTCCCCCTGCTACAAATGCTTCTGTGTTGGCCTTTATTGCTTCCTGGATACACCCCACCTTGAGCTCTGATGTTGCCGTTGGCAATTTTATGGGCAAGGAGTTCGGTGAACTAGCCCCCGCAATGCCCTCTAGCGTCCTCTGGTGCAGCTTCCTTCACACACACCTTATGTGCCGTAAGAGATGTCAAGCAAGGTCCCACCAGGAAAAGAGGAACCCTTGTGAATTCTTGAAACAGAGGGGATTGAATGCAGGGAATTGATCAGACAGGCAAAAACGGACTGAGAAGCCATCAAGGGATGATGTGGCCCCCCAGAGATTAGGCAGCAGAGAGTCATAGGTGGAGGGACAAAGGCCACAGATGGGGCTTCGGTCACCTGGCAGAAGCAGGGACCACGTGGGCCTGTCCAGCCGGAGCCACGGATGAGACAGAGCTGTCTGAGTCAGGGAAGAAGGGAGAGAAATATCCTGGCTTTTTCTTTCTCTTTCCTTCCTATCTTAGTCTGTTCAGGCTGCCGTAATGGAAATACCACAGCCTGGGTGGCTGAAACAACAGACATTTATTTTCACAGTCCTGGAGTCTGAAAGTCCAAGAGCAAGGTGCTGTCAGGGTTGGTTCCTGATGAGGCCTCTCTTTTTTTTTTTTAAGATGTTGAGGGTAGGAGTTTTATTAATTAATTAATTTTTGCTGTGTTGGGTCTTCATTTCTGTGCAAGGGCTTTCTCTAGTTGTGGCAAGCAGGGACCACTCTTCATCGCGGTGCGCGGGCCTGTCACTATCGCGGCCTCTCTTGTTGTGGAGCACAGGCTCCAGACGCGCAGGCTCAGTAGTTGTGGCTCACAGGTCTAGTTGCTCCGAGGCATGTGGGATCTTCCCGGACCGGGGCTCGAACCCGTGTCCCCTGCATCGGCAGGCAGATTCTCAACCACTGCGCCACCAGGGAAGCCCAAGGCCTCTCTTTCTGGCCTGCAAACTGCTGCCTTCCTGCAGTGTGTTCACATGGTCTTTCCTCTGTGTGTGCAGAGAGAGAGAGCATGCTCTGGTGTCCCTTCCCCTTCTTATGAGGACTCCAGTCCTATCAGATTAGGGTCCTACCCTTTCGATCTCATTTCACCACAGTCACCTCCTTAAAGGCCCCACCTCCAAGTACAGTCACATTGGGAATAAGGGTTTTTGAGGGGACATAATATAGTCGTTTACATTTCCTATCTCCTACCAGCACCTCCATGGGCCAAGTCAGTGGCTGATGTGGGAACCTGGGCAATGCAGCGCATCGGGGCCAGGGGCTGTGTGATATAGGACAAAGCATCAGGTCATTGTATGTGCGGTGTTGTACGTGAGTAGTGGGTTTACGCTCAGAACTGGGGTTCCATTTGAAGAGAAATGGGAGAATGGATTCCTGTTGGGCAACCAGCAGTGTCCACCTTAGAGTGATATTTAATCTCTTTATGCTTCTGGAACTCATGATGTTTCTTGCCTTGTTCATGATTTCTCTTTGCCTGGAACTTTCCCTACCCCCATTTTCTCTTTACTAGCCCTTTGCCTGGCCAAGTTCTCACCATCAGTGCCATCTCCTCCATAGCTTATAGGTTTTCATTAATTTGACACATATTTATTAAGTGCTAGGCACTGTTCTAGGCTCTGGTGACATCAGAGTCAACAAGGTTCCTGCCTTCATGCAGCTTACATTCTATTGGCAGGGGGGAGCAATACATAATAAGTGAGTAAAGACATCGTATTTCAGATGGGAATAAATAAAGGGGAAAAATCGATCAGGGTAAGGAAGACAGGGAGTGCTGTAGGTACAGGTAGTATGTTGATTTGATGCTAGATTGGCCAAGAAAACCTCAGAAATAAGTAGTGTCTAAGCAGAGAAGTTAAGAACAGGAGTCACGGGGCTTCCCTGGTGGCGCAGTGGTTGAGAGTCCGCCTGCTGATGCAGGGGACACGGGTTTGTGCCCTGGTCCAGGAAGATCCCACATGCCACGGAGCGGCTGGGCCCGTGAGCCATGGACGCTGAGCCTGCGCGTCCGAAGCCTGTGCTCTGCAGCGGGAGAGCCACAACAGTGAGAGGCCCGCGTACCGCAAAAAAAAAAAAAAAGAGCAGGAGTCATGAGGGTTTCAGAAAGCTGAATAATGGCCCCCCAATTATATTCACACCCTAATCCCCAGAACTTGGGACTATGCTGCCTTACCTGGTGGAAGGGACTTTGCAGATGTCATTAATGATTTGAGATGGGGGAGGTTATCTTGAGTTTTTTTGGTGGACCCAAGGTCATCACAAGGATTTTTATAAAAGGGAAGCAAAAGGGTCACAGTCAGTCATAGGAGATATGACAACAAAGCTAAGAAGTTAGAGTGATGTGAGGAAGTACCGGGAGTGAAGGAATGCAGGTGGCCGTTAGGAGCTGGTAAAGATAAGGTGACAGATTCGCTTCTGAAGCTTCCAGAAAGAATGAAGCTGTGCTGATTCCTTTATTTTAGATTTCCAGCCACCAGAACGGTAAGAGAATGCATTTATGTTGTGTTAAGCTGCTAAGTCTATAGAAGTTTGTTACAGCAGCAACAGGAAACTCATACAGTAGTCACTGGGGGAAGAGTATTGCCAACAGAGGAACAGAAGGTGCAAATGCCCTGTCGTAGGAAGGTACCTAGTGTGTTGTTCCAGTTATTGATTATTTCCACAGTTAAAAAGTTCATTCACATTAAATCTTTTCTCAAACACTTGTCACAAGGTAAGCACTTTTCTTCATTCCCCACTCCCCACACTTCCTGGGCCTACCTCTCTTAAAATTGCTCGTTTGTTTCTGTTTCTCCTCCTTGGATGATAAACTCCCTGAGTGCAGGGGCCTTAAGTTTTTCATTGCTTTGTCCCCAGAGCTGACGTAGAGTAAATACTTAAAAAACTGCTGCATTTTAAAAGTGGAAGACTCTTCAGGAAACTTCCCTCCATTCAGATAAACCCATACGACCATATGATGGCCCATAGAGTAATACGGTTATACTCCTTGGGTATTATCTACCCATTGTGGTCTGAATATTTGTGGACTAGGCAAAGAAGGTTATGATAGGAGCACAGACTGACTGTTCTCAAGGTTTTCAGAACGCTCAGCTGGGATATGACATATTTGATCAGGTTCCCTCTTCGTCCATGGGGGAGGGTAGGCCTGTTCTTTGTGTGAGGGGTGTTAATGGGGTCACTCATTAATGGTGATGGGGTGGAGGGGACCACTATGTCTGGTGAGGGGAGACTTAGGCCCTCAAGGTCATCACCCCATTAAAGATTTTGCTGCTTAGTTCCTGTGTAATCCTTTCTGAGCCCAGCTGCTATGGTAACTGGGGAAGTTATCAAAATCCTCCTGTAGGTCTGAGGATGCACCCTCCCCGCCGTGCATCTCCCTGGGGTGGTCTTTGGCTCTTGTCTGCGTCCCAGCTCAAGCACAGGCCTCACCAGCCGGGGAGAGGCACTTTCATCAGAGCCCTTGGAAACTATTCAGGGGGATTGTATGCTGATTTTCGGGCTGTCTGCTTACCAGCATCTTCATTACTTCACACTCTAAAATACTTGACACTGCCATTGGGTCACCCTTAGCTCCCTGCAGTTAACCATTGGCTTTGAAAATCAAGCTGTGCTCAGCATTTCAGTGATGACTACAGATGCAGGGAAGGAGGTTGAGGCTCTCAAGTTAAGACAGTTGTTATTGGAGGAGGGAGAGAGGGAGGGAAGGCGTCAGAAGGAAGATGAGTGTCTGGGTGTGGGTGCAGGGGAGAGGGAAGGGGAACAGGAGAGAAAGTCCAGAAGTGTAGGGGACAGCGGGGGATGGTCTGAACACAGGTCAGGGGGACAGGACAGGAAGAAAGAGCTCACAGGGAGTGGGGAAATGCAATGAGGACTTGGGAAAGGTGTGCTGGGCATACGTGTACACATTGGTTTTTGTGTTGGGGCAGCACTTAGAGATGGAGGAAGGCTGGAGGGATGTTTATAGAGCACCAGAAGCAGAGTGAGGATCTCTACATTTGTTATCTCTTAGATTTCACTCCAAATGTGTATGTGGCAGGCATTATTCTCATTGTTTTTTTATATTTTGGCTGCGCCGCCTGGCATGTGGGATCTTAGTTCCCCAACCAGGGATTGAACCTGTGCCCTCTGCAGTGGAAATGTGGAGTCTTAACTACTGGACCGCCAGGGAAGTCCCCATTATTCTCAGTTTTACAGGTGAGGAAATGAAGGCTCAGAAAGGTTAAGCAACTGATCAAGAGGGCACATGGCTAGGTTGTAAATGGCAAGTCAGGATTCAAACCCAACTCGTTCTGAGTGTAGACCCGTGGCCCACTCGACTATTTACCATACATTTAAAAAGCTAACAAACGTTGGGCAGTGGATCTGCCCCTTGGAGTTTCAGAGCCCTGAATAGGCTAATTCATGCTGCAGTGACAAATGATACCATCTCAGTGACCTACAAACCAATGGTTTATCTTGCACTCATGCTTCGTGTCCACTGTGGGTGGCTTCAGTCCATGACGCAGACTGATGGAACAACCTCTACCTTGAAAGTCGTGTTGCTTGTAATGAAAGAAAAACAGAATATGGCAAACTCTCAGCTGGCTCTTAAAGTCTCTGCTTGAGAGTGGAACACATCTCCTTTGCTCACGTTTCTCTGGCAAAATCAAGTGGCACTGTCAAGGTTGCTGCCGATGCGGCAGGGTTGTAAGTCTTCCCCCAGGGATGGCATTAAATGCTTTTGAATATCAATATATCTGAACACAGGCAATGAAGAAGTTTCTATGGGACTTCACCATTCCCTGAGACCATCTGGCCCTGGGTGCGGCTGGTGCATGGCTGGTTCCAGGTGGTCTACACCAGAACAGGAACAGTAGATGGGAAGAGGGGCAGAAAGACTGTCTTAAGACCAGGAGCTGTGTTACCATGGGGTTACCTAACCCCTTGATCCTGTTTCTTCATTGGTAAAGTGCGGGTAATAGTATCGTGCTCTCGGGGCTGTTGAGGATCAAGGGAGATTGTAGATACACGGTTGCACGCATCAAGCGGTCAATAAATGTTATGTTTCTCAACCAGCCATTCATCCCGGCTCAGCAAGGACTAAACAAGGGAAGAGGTCACATTTTGAAGGCGAAGGAGTTTGGCAGGTATACAGGTGACTGAAAGTCCTTACAAGCAAGGAGATGAAACTGAAAGGAATGAAAAATTAGAGGACCCAACAGTGGAATCGGTAGCCGGTGGATAAAGTGTTGATTGTAAGCAGTCATTGGTGATGCAGCAGAGCTGGTTGTGCATGGCTTCCTCCGAAAAGCTTGTTAGAACTGAATAGTGGCTCATCTGCCTGCATTTCTAGAGGCAGACTTCCATGAAAGGCTGGTGGATGGACAGCACATGACTGGAAGACCAGTGCAAGGTGGAGCCTTCTTTCAGTCACCTCTCTGAGGACAATCTTGAAGCAGAAATAAAACTCTAAGAGACAACGGGAACTTGTCTGTTAATCCCTCACTCAGAGCAGAGCCCTGGGGTTCATTACTTTCTGCAACGCCGTGGATGATCCCAGCATCACTTGTGCATATGTTCGGCAGTTTCATGGAGCTTCTTTCACAAAATTCTGAGAACCCAAATGAATCAAGCTACTCAGAGACTCATTTTATAAAGGCAAGAACCGGCTTACTTATCTGTTGCTATTTTGCAAAGTTGTTGATGTATTTTCCCTTGGCTGGCAAGGTTTTATGGTATCCATTGGTCAAGAGTTTTGGATAACCAGCCTCACTCCACCATCCTTCAAGATGCTGTCATCAGGAGGCCTTCCTACCACCCATTACTAGATGTGTTCTCCTTTATTTTTGAGGCTGTGGAGCAATTTGTCTGGACTTTCCTGGGGGTGACCTTCTCTTTTTCTTTTTCTCCTTACTATTGTTTATTTTTAGAGTTTGGTAAACATTACTCCATATCAAGCTTCTTTGTGGTTTCTTCTAATATTTTCTGCTCTAAACATGACAGGTACCAGTCAGGGTCTCAGTAGGAATCATAATCATATCGTGTAGATTGAGGAGTCTTTAATAAAGAAACTTTATAAAGGCTTGGGAAGGATGTAGGGCAGCCACAAGGAGTGTTGCAAATCTCTGAACTGAGTAGCAGTAGGTACTGGTCAAACCCCTAGGTCTGGAAGGGCGAAGAGAGTGTATCAGCTGATTTTTGCTGTGGCAGTAGACAACCTCAGTATCTCAGTAGCTTATGACAACAAACATTCATTCCTTGTGCATGTTACCTAAAGGGTGTAGGCTGGTGGTGGTTCTGCTTGACTCTGCTGGCCTCGGCTGGGTTCACTTGGGCTCAGCTGGGCTTAGCTAGGCTTGGGTGATCTCCATATATCTTCTCATTTGAGAACCCAGGCTGACAGTAATCTTTGACTGAGACTATTCTCATGATGGAAGGCAGAATAAGAGGGGCGGAGCCAGACCATGCAAGAACACATATAATGCTTCTGCTCTGATGAGATGAATGTCATACCTGCTTATGTTCCATTGACCAAAGCAAGGCAAATGGCCAAGTCCAAAAAAATCAGCAGGGTGAGGGTTATACTCTTGAGAGTGAAAATGGAAATTTGTGAACAAATGTTACAGTCCATCACAGGGAGGGAGTGATTACTGGAACCCAGAGAGAGAGAGAGAGAGTTATGAGGAGATGGCTGCCTGACAGGAGCAGTGACTGCATCGAGGCAGCAGTCAGCCATGGAGCACAGAAGAGGGAAATGGGGGAATAAATGCCTCCCTCCCTCCAGTCTCTGGCCAGTTCTTCCTGTGTCTGTACCCAACTAGAAACCAAAGGCAAGAATGCTTACTCTGTATCTCTGCTGGTCAGTTTCCTGGGACAGACAGCAGGGTGGAAAACATTAGAGAGTAAATCTGGGGAAGCAAATGGAAGATGATTTGGTTCTTACTCAAGGGCATCATAATCTGATTCATGGTAAGAATATTAACATTGCAGAAAATGTACCACAAGCATTTCTTAAAAACCAGCAACTCCTCGTTCCTAAATGACTTAGGAGGAATTCCAGGCTGATGGTTCGTAAAGTTAAAATGGGGGAAAAATTAAGAAGGCAATAAATCTTCCTGGAGATTATGCTATAAATCTAGGGGAAAACCCTTCTGGGTGACGTAAGGCATAACCTTTAACAGCTAATAGTCTAAAAACTGTTTGCATCTGACCATTCTGAGTGCCTAAGTGGTTTCCATTCCAACAATGTCATTTATCTTGTGATATTTACTTTATTGTGGTAAGTTGCAAAGTTTTTTTTCCCTCAGTGCGTCTGTGATAAAATAAACTCGCCTGAGTGAGATGAATGCCAGCCTATTAACAAATGTCACTTAGACGGGGATGGAGCTAAGCTGGCCCAGCAAGAGATGTAAGAGGTTTGCATTCCTCAACACCAATCTGGAGGAGATGATCATCTCCACATTTATGTGTTCTTACAGCCATGTGATGTAAGAGTTCTAAATTCTGAAAGATTCTTGAGCATGATGGTGAAACAGGGCAAGGGATCTTTGCAACGCCCTGTATCTTTCCGTTAACCTTTCTCTCCTCAAATTTTCCTCCAGTTCTTCCAGAATATGGTACTCTCATGCTTCCCCTGGTTGTCTAGATGCCCTAGACCCCAGGACTTGGAGTTCCCCATCAGGTCTGCTTTCTGTAGAGGGAGAAGGATGCTCAGGATCTTCTGCCCATGTTCTCACCTCTTCCCAATAATGGTGCAGAATTCTGCCTGTCCTCCCATTGTTCTTTCCACCCATTTTCTAGCTTCCTCTTTCTCACCGCAGTGCAAGAGAAAGAGCTATGACTCTGGGTGGTCAGGTCCTAACACATCGATGGAACTCATTGTTCATTCTCTCTGTGCCTGCTTCCTATGTGTATGATAAGTTCTCCTATGGGTCCTGCCCCCAGGTGGTAACCACACCCAAGGACCCCTGTTACAGGTTGGCCATCCTCATTCATTTGGCCGCCCAGGTCAGAAGCTTGGTGTCTGCTCAGAGATCCCACCGTCTCTGTTGGAAGGGGAAGAAGCCTAAACTTCATGCACCTCCTCCATTGACCTTAGAAGCCACGTTATTGGAGTGTCAGAGGCTTGTTCTGTTTTTAAAAGAATAATGTTTTGTTTTTATTTGATAGTTGTTGCTGTGTGAATGCTTTCTTAGCCAACAACTCCAGAGGAGAGGGGGGAGTTGGGAGTAAGATTTGGGTACCAAACCTGATCCCAAACCTAAGCCCTTTCCTTAGGCTTAATTTCATTCCCCCTTTCCATCCCTACAAAATGTAGTTGAGTGGATACCAAGCACAGAGCACTTAGTGTTGAAAGAACTGGGTTCTAGTACCAGCCTTGCCATGAATTCAACTCGGAGATGAAACTTCGGGTGAATTATTTAATGCCTCTGAATGTTTTCCATTATCAGACAGGATTTAGTTGTAGCTAACATAAACCAACTTAGCTATTTTTAATCAGAAAGGGAATTAGGTGCTCATAAAATCCTTGAATGGTTGGGAGAGTGGGCTGAGACTTCAGGAGTGATGTCCAGAATCATCCTGCTTGGGTAGCTACCACGTCAGCCTCAATCATGAAGCTAGAAAATCAGGAAGCTGACACAGCAAATGATGGGTCCAGGAATACACTCTCTGGGTTGTAATCCAAGCATAGATTTCAACAGCAACAACTGCCTCTGGAACTATGCCACAGCTTCCGGATCCACCTCTGCAAAACATGAGCCCTAGAACTCCTTCTCTTACCTCCGTGAACTCAGCAACTGGATATTGGGACTTCAGGCACTGCTACTGCAGGGAACCCAGTGCCGCCATGAAGTTGATCAGCAGCAACATCAGAAGGATCTGAAATGAGACCTTTGCCTTCATTACATGTAACAAATATCACGCAGTTATATACGGTCGGCCAACCTAAATCACGTTCAAATTTTAGCTATAATAGATGATGGGAAATACCGTTTTTAGTTTTTTCAGTCTTTGCAGTTTTAGAAGACATGCTAGGATAGTGGGTATAGAACTTTTTTGCCTGGAGACCAAAGTTAAAAATACATTTTAATCAGCCCTCAGATTGTGTATGTGTGTGTGTGCACGTACACCCCTGGGTTCACATTTTATGAAACAGTATTAACTTTATATGTAATGCACTTTTATACTTTCTATTCTATTCTATTCTATTCTGCTCAACTCTGCTCCACCCTACCCAACCCGATGCAACTCTACTCTAGCCAATTCTATGCTATTCTATCTCATGCCATTCATCATGTTTCATTCCGCCCCATTCCATTCTATTTCATGATTTTAAAAAAGCTTGTTGTGATAAATGACTTTTAGATTTCCTAAGGGACTGTAGTCTCGCGTTGATAAGCCCTATGCTAGAGTGAGAGGGGTTGCTGGCCCAAGTGTGCCATATCCATTGCATAGGGGCTTTCCTGGAAAGGTGTTTCTGCATTCCAGAGTTCTAGATTCCGTAAGGTGGCACTGTCTTGGCTCCTAGATCCAGAGAACCTCCTCTACTTGCACAAGTTGCTGCAATGGTTTGACATGACAAATCACTGAATGTGTGTTAATTGGTTGGACTGCCTTTCTTCTCAAAGAGGATGTACGAGTTTTCACACTGGTCTCCTCCGATTGTTTCCTTACTCCTTACTCCAATGCAGTGTTCTGAACTGTGGGGATTATGGGAGTGGGAACGCATTTCTGAACCCAGTGATCACACCATGGAGGAGGCCATCTATCACTGCCATGCTCTTCTTTCTCGCTACCAGGTGGTTGGTGGGATGGAGCTTTTATGTGGGTCTCTGAAACCTGCAGTGGGAAGATGTTTTAACTGTGAGTCTTTTCCTGGCATCGTCTTGAAAGTTCTTTTCAAGAGTCTTTTCTTCTCAGTCTGCCAGCAAGCACTCAGACCACACATGTAATAACTCAGCCCCTGTGCTGTTTCCTAGTGAGGGGCTAACTGCCTTGGGTACCACCAGCTTGGCTTCCAAAACATGAGGTGAGAGAGAGAGATCATGGTGATGATGACGATGATGAGCACAATCTTCTTTTCCATCCTGTTCTAACTAGAAGAGAGTTCTTTCTCCTTATCTGCTGATTCAGTGCATTAACCACATTTTCCCTCTTGATTATTCATGATTTCTAGATCTAATACTTAAGGTTAGTTCCTAATCCCTCCTCTTCCATCTAGTAAACTCCTATTTATCCTTCAAAACACCAGTACAAATTTCACCTTTTTGGGGGAAGATCTGAGTCTCCTGGGCATCACTGGCCCCTCCTCTGTGCTCCCACAGCACCATTTACATTTCTTTGTAGTTATTATTGCATCTCATGATTTGTTCTGCCTGTGCCTTCTCTTAGGTTAATCATTGTGAATACAGAGCTGTGCCATTTTCATTTTTGTGTCCGCAATGCTTGGTTCTCAAATAAATGTTGAATAAATGAACAAATGAGTAACTATCCCAACAGTTCCCTTCCAAGCCTGTTTGTGTTTTGTTGAAAATAGTTTCTTCGTGCATGTAGCTTTAAAAATGTTAAATGGGACTCGACAAGTTCATTTTAATAGAATTTTTTTTTGTAATATTATGATTCAAGAAACAAAAAAGGAGGAGATACAAAGAAGACGGATTCTTCCTCTCTGGGAACCTCCACCTAGAAGTGGAGACCAGAAATAACAATATAGAACTAACAAAAGCCTTTACTGAGCACTTAGCCATGAGCCAGACCTGCAGTGGCTGCTCTTCAGTCATGACTTTTTTTTTCGCGGTACGCGGGCCTCTCACTGTTGTGGCCTCTCACGTTGCGGAGCACAGGCTCCGGACGCGCAGGCTCAGCGGCCATGGCTCATGGGCCCAGCCGCTCCGCGGCACGTGGGATCTTCCCGGACCGGGGCACGAACCCGTGTCCCCTGCATCGGCAGGCGGACTCTCAACCACTGTGTCACCAGGGGAGCCCCCAGTCATGACTTTTAATCCTCATGCTAGCCCATCCTGGCATTACTATCTTCATTTTGCAGGAGAAGAACCTGAAGACCGGGGAATCTAAGTCATAAGAGCATCTCACTTACTGGTGGGAGAGGTGGGGGTAGTAGGGTATGTGCTGAGAAGCTCTTGTCCACTTCTAATACCACAGACCTTCCCCACCTGTGTTGTGACTTTACATCTTGACTCTGAGAGAAAGCAGTATAAAAATATGTCTCAATCATAACAACATAAAATAATATGGCACTCGAATTAGCTCCATGTATTGTACAATATAAGGCATATTCATATTTGTTTTTAGAGTAAATATTGCCAATTCTTTTTTGGTTATGATAAAAACTCAAGACAGGCACAAACTATGGTCCCCACAAATGGTGAGTGATACCTCTTTTCCATGTTAGAGTCATACCCCTTCTCTGTGAACGCTTTTTTCTTCCCACTCCAGGTGTGTTTTTCCCATCAGTATTTGTGATACAAACTCTTAGGTACCTCCTGATATCCAGTTCTTCTTTGTCCTTGGTAACAAGAACCCTGATTTTCAGCTGAACACATTGCTACCAGCTAAAGGACTATATTCTCCAGCTTCCCTTGCAGCTATGTGACTAAGTTTTGGCCAATAAGATAGATGCAAGTGGAAGTGATGGTGAAAATTGTAGAACATGTGCTTAAAGAGAGAAAGTGGTCCCTTCTTCTGATTTCTACCCTGTAGTCTGAAACTCAGATGTGATGGCTGGACCTCTAGCAGCCACCTTGGATCAACAGATAGCGTAGAAGGCCAGTGGAATCTAGGTCCTGAAGTTGGAGAATCACTCTAGACTGTCTACCTCTGGACTTCTTTTTCTGTGAGAGAGTAAAATCTAGAGTGTTTAAGCTACTGTGAATGTGGATTTTTCTCTCACAGGTGGCCACACCTAATTCTAACTGATGTAACCTCTCACTGGCTCACCAATGATTTTAACTTATACAGGCATAACCTTGTTTTATTGTGCCTCACTATTTTGTGCTTCACAGGCAGTGCATTTTTTACAAATCTAAGGTTTGTGGCAACCCGGCATCAAGCAAGTCTATAGATGCCATTTTTTCCAACAGCATTTGCTCACTTTGTGTCTCTGTGTCACATTTTGGTAATTCTTGTAATATTTCAAAGTTTTCATTGTAATATATTTGCTACGGTGATCTGTGATCAGGGATCTTTGACGTTACTCCTATGACATTGTTTTTTAGACATAATGCTGTTGCAAACTTAATAAACTACAGTGTAGTGTAAACATACTTTTCTATGCCCCGGGAAACCAAAAAGTTCTTGTGACTTGTTTTCATTGTGATGTTGGCTTTATCGTGGTCTGGACCTGAACCTGCAATATCTCTGAGGGGTGCCTGGATCTGTCAGGCTCCAAGGTCTTTGTGAGGTCCAAGTGCTAAGTGCCTAGAGATGGGTCTGACACAGTGTAGTAGGGGGTCAAAAGGGGACACATCTCATTTCTTCTGGAGGTGGGTAGAATCTCTTTGAGCTGAGTAGCATACCAGTGTTCTAGTCTCAAGGTGAGCTCATTGCTCTGAGGCTCTCACACAGCAACTTGGGCTACAAAATGTAGGTTCCATTCACTCAGTTCTCAAGTGGGGCCCAGCCCACGGACACCCTTACATTAGCTGCTGAGGGCTTGGCTAACTCTTAGCTTTCTCTTGACAAGGGCAGTGTGTGGAAATGTACCTCCTCACCTGAGACATCCTCGCGCTGAGAGATACTGTCTCCTGTGGTGCTGGTAGTCCTGTGGTCCTAAATGGCAGGATGGGAGCTATAGAATCCAAGATGTGGAAGCCAAAAGAGAACTTAGAGACATCTACTCTAGCTGATTTATTTGGAAGATGAGGTAATGAGGTTTTTAGAAGTGGACTGACACACTAGAAAGGGACAGAGCTGGGATAATGACATGTTTCCAACTTTCTAGTTTGGTGTTTTTCTCGAGCATGGTATTTGATGTTGCCTGGTATATTAGTCCAGATTCCCCAAGACGTAGATGCCATGACAGTATTAAATGTGCAAGAATTTTCTTAGGAGAAACGCCTGTATTAGAGAAAATGGGGAGGGAGCTGGAAAAGCTCGGGAGAGTTGACAGACTGTGATGCAAGTCTGACTCAAGTGAAGAAAAGAGGGAGGGAGGTTTGGGCGGAAATGTCCTAATGTCCTAGCCTACTGTCTAGCCTAAGGAAGCCCCAGCAAGGCTGCTGGTAAGTCTCTGAACCACAGTTAGCCATCACAGGAGACCCGTGTTTCCCAGAAATAGGTTGGCCTTGGTATCCCTAATGCACCAGCAGCTCCCAGGAATTGTGGCCTCAGCACAAGTGTAGCAGTGGATTTCAGAACTGCATCCCTTGGTGAATTATGCTCCTTGTAATAGTTAGAGGTCTACAAGATATGTTCCCATGGCCGCCACACCTGGCATCGATCCTTTGCCAACTTTTTTTATCCTAAATATCATTTATACTGGTGTGCATCCAGTTTGTGTTGTTATAGAAAGTAGGGAGATAGGCACATTCTTTGCGTGGGGACTGACGTGGCTGAATCTTCCATTTCTTATAACTTTGCAGTGGATTTTGAGCCATGCAGCTAAAGCAATCGAGGTGCCCCCTTTGATGGGGAGAGGTCTAGTCCTTGAACCTCATAGTCATGGCCCTAAAGGTACACCATGGAATCAAAGCAATGGCATTACCGGTTTTTTCCACATTTGTTTGGAGGCAAGTCAACAGGATTGCTGGCTAAGCTCGCTGACATTTTCTAGAAAGTTGTATTAAGTGAGAACTTATGCAAATTCCAAATACAGCCATGTGGCTACTTCTTCATCGTTGGATTTCCATATGTTTCTCTGCTTACTCCTTTAAGTCAGGGTTGCTGCAGGGCAGATGGGGGACAGAAACATGTGTTGTGTACTGTGGATTCTGAGCCTCACATGTGATCCGCAGAGCACGACAGAGCACCTGGTGGAACTCAGAGACTCAAGCTGCATAGGGTCTGCCCACATTGCCTCGGCTCAATGACTACCCAGCATTCTCCAGACCCAGAACTCCTGTGGGTGGAGCACGTGTACCCTGTGGAAGAGGTAAGGGTCTCCGATCGGGACTTGGCCACGTGGAAAGAAGCAAAGTCTGCAACAGCAGGTACTGCCTACCTAACTCCCTATTTTCTGCTCCTGCGTGCTGGTGTTCATATTGCCAGAAGGAGGGGTGAATTTACTTTACATTCTATAAACATTGATAGCGCACCACTTATGCGGGGCCACAGAGATGAACAGAACATGATTTTCATCCTCAGGTAGCTCACAATATGGTGGGTTGATGGTTCCTAAACAGAGAAATAAATCCAGCTTGATGTGGGCAGTGTGAGTGGAATGAGAGAGAGAGAGAGACATGTGTTACCAGACATCAGAGGAAGAGCATCCAACTCAGGCTGCAAGTCTCAGGAGAGTCTTTCTGGAAGAAGCAGTATCTTAGTCTTAAAGGAAAAGCAGAAGTTCACCAGTTACGGATGGGCTGGGAACGTGGCTGGAGCTAGTGAGAAAGCAGAAGGGTGATTGAAAGAGAGAAGTAGGTGGCTGATCAGTGCAGGGCCTTCCATGACTCAGAGGCAGAACAAGGAGTTTAGATTTTATTTTAAGTGCAAGGAGAAGCTGTGGGCATTTGTCACACAAGGGAGTAAGATGATCTGAGTTTTGTTTTAGAATTTTGCACTGGCTGCTCTGTGGAGAATGGATCATGGGAAGGCAAGAATGGGAGCAGGGAGACCCATTTTGCTAGTTTATAATAGTCATGGGAAAGGAGAATGGTGGTCTGGATTAGGAGAGTAACCAGAGAGGTGGATATAAGTTATCAAGCTCATGACATTTTGGAGGACATGCCTATGGATCTAGAAGACAGATTGGATGTGCGTATGGAAAGGGCAGGGTGTGATGAAAGAAAGGGAGTGATTGAAGATGACTCTTAGGCTTTTGGATACATGCTGGTCCCTTTTACTGAGATAGAGGAGGCGCAGATTTTGGAAGCAGAGCAGGAAATCTTGAGCTTTCTTTGGGAAATGCTGAGTTTGGGGTGGCCTGCTAGACATACAAGCTGAAGTGTCAGATAGGCAATTGCATATATGACTCTAGCTCAGAGCAGAGGTCAGGACTACACGGTAAATTCAGGGGTCATGAAGACTTTGGGGCCATTTAGAGCCCCAGGCCTGCGTGAGTCACCAGTGAAGAGATAGTGTAGAATAAGAGGCAAGGCTGTAACAGAGTTGGGTGTGCTGACATTTGGAGTTCAGAGAGGCGTGTTGAGAACACGCCAGGCAATGTGCTGGTACTTGGCAAGACATTTTATTCAGCCACTTAGCCTCCATGTGTTCGTAGTAGACCAACAGGCATCTCTCTGCTTTGCTTCTCAGATTGACCCTAACTGGGTAATCTAATCCGCACTGCTCAAGCATTTCTAAACTGTTGGCTGAATCAAATAAAGGATGACCCTTTTATGACTGTGAGTTTTGACAATAAGAGGGTGGCTTCCTAGAACTTACTGTGAGAAGAAGAAACCAGACAGGCAGCTGGGGGAGAGAGGGAAGCATTTGACTAAGAGGAAGCCTCCTCACCTCATCTGATAGAAATGCTTGGCAATTAACCCATGAAAGAAAGGAAACCCCAGGAGCATTACTGCTGCTGGAAATATTAGGGCATGCTGCCTTGTTCCAAATTTGTGTCTAATTTTGTCACTGACCTTACACCAGTACAGAGAGAATGGGTTCACTACACTACACCAGTACCGAGAGGATGGGTCACTACACTAGAGTGTGGACAGATCAAAAAGAAGAGTTGTTGTTTTTTTAATTTTTGGCTCTCCTTATCTTACCCTCCACTTTCTACTTCCAAATCAAGATGGCGCCTATGGATATAAATATATAACTTTGCCCCTCAAGCTAATTGCATAGATCAGAAATCATGTAGCAAATCATCTTGAAATCTAAGGGGGTGCAGATTAGAAGTGAAGTTGACAATGTGTCATATAAGGAGACCTGCACAGTGATTACTCCAGCAAGTGAAATACAGGTGACATCCTTTGGGTACAGCCAGAATTGTCATGTGCTGACATCAGTAAGAGGTCAGAGAATGGACATTGAACACTCAGTTTCTGTCTCTTGTAAGAACATACCTAAATGCTGGTAATAAATACTGGAGTTCCCCTGTCTACCCCTTCTTTTCTTATACATTTATATTTGTGTACTTTTAACCATTTTAACAGGAAGATATATGTGGTCTATATTTTAGATCAGGGGTTCTCTGAATTCTGTATAGTTTCCATTTTTCTTTCTTCCAATAAATTCTAGGCTCATAAGTAGAAGACCTGGGCTCTACCCTTTTCTCTCTTGCTAACTGATGATCCTGGATAAGTCATTTAGCCTTATTGAGTTTAAATTTCTTAACTAGTAAAAAAAAAGTGGGAGATTGGTGATGCTTGAAGTAAAGGTTAGCCAATATTCCAGAAGCAGAAACCTTGTGAGTGTTCTGTAAAATTTGTATAGATACGGAGTCTTTTGAAAAGTTAATTAATTAATTAATTAATTTTTGGCTGCATTTGGTCTTCGTCGCTGCACGAGGGCTTTTTCTAGTTGCAGCAAGCAGGGGCTACTCTTTGTTGCGGTGCGTGGGCTTCTCATTGTGGTGGCTTCTCTTGTTGCGGAGCACGGGCTCTAGGTGCATGGGTTTTAGCAATTGTGGCACGTGGGCTCAGTAGTTGTGGCACACGGGCTTAGTTGCTCCGCGGCATCTGTGGGATCTTCCCAGACCAGGGCTTGAACCCGTGTCCCCTGCATTGACAGGCGGATTCTTACCACTGTGCCACAAGGGAAGTCCTGATAGGGAGTATTTATAAAGAATATAGAAAGCCAGCAGGAGCATTTAGGGATCATGCTGTTCTGGGTCATCAGACAAAATATTCCATCCATGAGATGGCTTAGGTTGTGAACTATTTTTTGTCTTTATAAACAGCCAATTAGATGCCCCAAAACGGATTCTCTTAATTGAAATATTAGAGAAATAGCAAAGTTTGCAAAAGGGCAGGAGTGTGAGTTATTTCTGCAACTATATCTAGAGTTAGCCAATGTTTTATTTTCATGAATTCTTTGGGATACCACACAGAAAGACAGATTTGGAGCACATATTCAACAAACATTTATTAAGCCCTTACTATGTGCCTCTGTGCTAGGCAGTAGAGATAAGAAAGCAAACATAAGAAGGTAGATGAGGTCCCTGTCCTCATAGAGATAACAGTCTGGTGGGAGATACAGACAAGGGAAGAGTCACAATGAAGTGTGGGAAGAACTTCCAGAGAAGAAATACAGAGGAGAGAGCCTAATTCAGATGTGGAGGGGACCACATCAAGGAAGGTTCTTAGTTGGCAAGGGTTACCATACCAAAATACCAGAGCTGGGCAACAGAGATATATTTTCTCACAGTTCTGGAAGCTAGAAATTGCAGATCAAGGTGCTGGCCAATTAAGTTCCTGGTGAGAACCTTGTACTTGGCTTGTAGATGGCGGCCTTCTCACTGTGTCCTCACACAGTGGAAAGAGAGAGAGAGAATGAGAGAGAGAGGACTCTCTGGAATCTCTTCTTATAAAGGCACTAATCACAACATGATGGCCTCACCCTCATGACCTCATCTAAACCTAATTACCTCCCAAAGGCCCTGTCTCCAAGTATCACCACACTGGAGCTTAGGGCTTCAGTATGAATTGGGGAGGTGCACAGTTCTGTGCATAGCAGGGGCTTCCTGGAAGAAGTGAACTCCGAGCTCACACCTCCTGAAGGAGTATATTGGGAAGGGTAGATTGGTGTGGGGAGAGATTGGGGCAGAAAATGAGAAATGTTCCAACTGAGCATCCCAGATTACTCACATCCTGTGTTTTTAAGCAGGATGTTCTCACCACCTGGAGGCTCTTGTTTCCTCAGCCTCTGCCTGATGATCTCACAGCTGTGTTTCTGCACCCCCGTCACATGGTCTCCTTCACACGTGCTCCCCCACCCCCAGGCAGGGCTAATCTCATCCTCCATGCTCCCTTAGCAGATGTTGGTCCTTCTCTGGAGAACTCATTTTGGTCTATCCTATCTCATATTCATTTATGTACAACTGTGTTTCCTTCTTGAGCTGATGAGGAAGCAGAGCTGTACATAAGTAAATACGAGGTAGGATGGAGCAAAGTGAGCAAAGGCAGGGCTTTGTGTATGTGTGCTACCCCAATAGTACCTAGCATGGTGCTACCATACACTGATACTTTTGATTAGCAACAAATAATCCTCAAAACTCAGTGGCTAAAAACAGTAAACGTTTACTTTAGCTCATGGTTCTGCGGACTGTCTGGGAGGCTCCTCTGGTTTGGGCAAGGAGCTGAAGGGCAGGTGATCTTTGCTGGGCTCTTCTGCATGTCTGAGGATAGCGGGCAGGCAGGCTGGAGGCTGGTTGATCTTGAACAGCATCACTCGCTTGTCTGGGGGTTGACGGGCTGCAAACAGGGTCACCTTGATTTTCCCCAGTCTGCTTCTCCATGATCCGGCCTCCAGTTACCTTCTCAATACTTTGTCCATGGACCCTATGGGTCAACCATTTTTATTTGTCCCTTTTCCCTCAGAGGGCAGGGACTATGTGTGTTTTGATAAGTGCCATTCAACTCGTATTGGATGAATAAGTGAAGAATCTTTGTGCAGCTGTCCAGAATAAGCAACCCTTACTGTTGGGGATAAGAGTGAGAATGCCACCATGCCTTTACACCTCCACACCACCTCATCCTTCAAGGCTCCATCCAGGTGTCAGCTGTCTAGAAGCTTTTCATCACTCCCTAGCCAAATTCATCAGACTGTCTTCCATATTTTCACAGCACTTTGGACGGAGCTTTGTGATAGCACGAGTCACATGATTCTACTTATTGTTTATGTGTCTCTTTCACAGCTAAACTATGAGGGCCTTGAGGTGATGCGATGAGGTGGAATCTGGTTATACTGTGCCATCAGGTCTGCATTTGAATCCTGAGTTCAATCGTTTATTATTGCGCCACCCTCTATCAAATGGGGTTCAGTGAATAACATTTATCTGACAGGTATTTATAGAGTTCCTACTGCATGCTGGGCACGAAGCTGGTGCTGAGGATGGAGTGGAGCTTTGATCAGGGAAACTCACAAATACGTTCCTGTGTACAATCTGTGATATGTGATATGAAAGGGAATAGCAGAAGACCCTATCAATAGGTGAGCCAGGAAGGCCTCTGCAAGGAGGTGACTTCTACTTTGAGACCAAAGACAAAGGTGAAGTTTGGATAAAGTGTTATAAGCAGCAGGAATAGGGGGTGTGGAGCCTGAATGAAAGAAGGAGCTGAAGGAAAGCTAATATGGCTAAAGGGTGGGAAGCAAGGGATGTGTTTAGAGAAAACAGCTGTCTTGTGAGTTGCTGTATCCTCGTGTCTATGCCGCGCATATCACAGGTACAATGAATGCATAGTTGGAAGGCTGACATCAGTTCTGGTCCTCAGCTAAGAGCTGGACTATGACAGGGTAAGAGAGAATTTCCGGTGCTACTTTTCTTTGTCTTCTTACCCCCATCCCAGTTTTGTCAACAGACCATGGCACATGGACCTATTCTAACAGGCCGGGCAATCACCCCACAGATGAGTTCTGCTGGTTCTTGTTATCGTCTCCATCCCAGTTCCCTGGGCTGGGTGCTTGCTTCCACAGAACAGGGTTGCCACATCACGGGGTAACATCCCTCTTGCCACTTCCTCTCAATACCTATAGCTGCCCATCTGGGCTGTCTCTTTCACCCAATCACAGGACTGACGAACTGGGGTCTTCAAGGATCCAAGCTGCCACCTGGGGGGCACACCCCTCCCTACCTTATGTCAAGCTCTGTTCCACGGGTAGTGAATCAGCACGCTTTCACCTCGGATTGTCTGGCCACCGCTTAAATGGAGCACTTCCTAATTCCGCCCCCTCCCCAAGGCACCTCTCTCTCTGATACAGACTGGTGAGTGATAGAACCCAGCGCTCAAAACTGAATCTGTTTCCCTGTGACTAGGGCTTTGTCACTGAGCCAAGCTTGTCTGCTGACCCTCTTCCCAATTAAGGTGAGAGCTTTCCCAGAAGGCCTGTCACTCCCTTATGCAAATGTCCTACTGGCACCCGACCCCACTAGCTCATTAAATCTGTTTAGATGTATCTGAATCCCAGAGGTGGACACCGCTTAGGCTCTGTCTGGGATAGACAGCCCGATAGCTGTTTTCTGTTTCCTCCCCCGCACCCCAAAAGCCTTTATTTTTCCTTCCCTCTCTGAGGAAAAGTCTGGTAAAGGCATTTGAGGTACAGATTACCGATGCAGCGTAATGTTTTACATCTGCAAGAGGCAAAGCTGAAAGTCGAGGGAATGACTCCTTAAGTGTAGGAAGGAACATATTTTTAGATGTTCTTGAACTCATATAATGTAGGCAGCTCTCACTTTCACCCATGCTTATAGCTGTTCCTTCGTGATATTGTGCTTGGTATTGCCGGGCTAGGCAGAGCTGAGGCCAACAGCAGCAGCTGTACCAGGAAGCAAAACCCAGGGAGTCACTCTCAAACTAAGAGGAGGTTGGGTTGATCTGTGTGTCCATTTGTCAGTCACAACAAGACTTAGGCTCTGGAACCAGGCATACTTGGTGTGGAACCCCATCTGGTCCCATACCAGGTTTGTGAACATAGGTCTCATTGCCTCTCTGTACCTTGATTTCCTTATCTGTGAAATGGGTAGAATAACAGTGAAGAGCACTGACTTCAGAGTCAGACTCTGTCACTTACTATCTCTGTGAGTTTGACTAAGTTCTTGCTCTTTGCTGCACCTGTTTCCTCATCAGAGGATGATCATAATGGTCTACCGACATCATCGGCTTGTTGTAAGGATGACACAAGTTGGTACACAAGCAGCACTTAGAACGGTGCCTGACACAGCATGAGCACTGCGGGGATATTTGCTATTACTGTTGATGTTATTACCATTAATGCCCACCTCATAGGCCGTTTGAGAATGAAGGAGACAGAGAGGTTGCTGGCGTGTGGTGAATTTCAGCTTCTGCTCTTACCCGTAAAACACTGGCTCAACTTAGCATATGAGATGCTGCATTTAATTCTATGTGAGCTTCCTAAGGTGAAGTTTACAAGTTTAGGAGAGGGAGGGCTCCAGACTTGCTTTTCCCTTCCACACACTCACTCTAATGACCCAGTTTTCTCCAGGAACTTCTGTGAGGAATGTCAAAAGCTTTCATGCGTGTAGGAGCTGCCCTTAATCCCTGATAAGGGGAAGAAAGAGAGGAATACAGCCGAGCAATATAAGAGCCTGGTGGGTTTATGGTGTCATGTTAAGGGTGTTCTGACTTCTCTGCTCTATAAAACACCCCATATAAACTCTAAAATAAAATATTTACATTTTTACATACCTAGAAGTACTGGGTGGTTAGAGTGAAGTGATTTGGTTGATTTCCAAATCCACGAGGCTTTGGGGATTCTGGTTTTGCCTTACCTGATGCAAACTGACACTACATAGATTGCACGGAAAGCACGTTTTACTGCTTAGGTTATTTTTAATTGGGGGTGGGAGTGGGAGAGCTTGAATAGAGGCTGCTGTGGCACTTTGAGTGAACAGCCTAAATGAATAGTCCCTCAAGTTTTTGATAACAGGAGTAGGGGGAGAATTTATATGTAGATATACCTATATATAAACAAAAGATTAATTTTTCTGTTTATATGGAAAGGAATTTTAAAGGCATGCAACTTCTAGAAATTTCAACTTGCAGCTGGTTAGTTTTCTGAGCCATGATGAAGACAGAGCAAACACCCTGCCAAAGTTTAGTTATACACTGATAGCTGTAGCTTGGAGAGGGGAAAACGAAGGTCTGATATAATAAGCCGACAGATAAGTCAAGCACCTACAAATGGTAATTACAGCTGCAAAGGGCAGTGTTTTAAAATCACCCTAGTGAATTATGTGTTTCTGAAAAAGGAACTATGCGTCTGAAAAATTAGGTTCTTTGGTAATGCTTTAGACACTATTGTTTTGGCCCTGTCACCTCACTAAGGTTATGAATAACACAGTCCTTCTTACTTTTATTTTCCTGGATTAGCCGGTTGCCACTAGTTCTGATTTCCTGGCTCTAATGGAACTGCATTCTGTTCCGCTGTAAATGCACTGTCGTTCCTGTCACCTCGAGGGGACACTGTGGGGTGTGCTTCTCAGGTGCCCGTGTGGGAGCTGAGGGGCTTGGGGATACTCTCTTCTGACCCAGCTCACTGGTCGCTCTCCCCTTCCTACTGCATGGGCCACCGTGTTGGAAGGAAAACGTGGCTATCTCTTGCTCCATCAGGCACTCGATTATCAACTGTCCATTTCTGCTGCATCGGGAGCCTCATGCTAGGAGGAGGGCTGTGGCATGTTCAGGTGTGCCTCCCAGGAGGCACTGCCCTCCCGAGCCGTGCCTCGACCTAGAGGAAGGGATGCCTTTGTCAGATGTACACAGAGGAGCTTCATCGGCTGGAGGGGGGCATTGGTTAGGAGCGCTGGGGGCCAATGAGAGAATCTTTGTTTCAAGGAGCATCTTTGTCTCCCTGTCATTCAGCCGTCAAACATGATGGCGGTGGGAATTGGGCTTGAGGTGTTTTCTGCCTTCTCTCGCATCAGTCTGACTAAGCAGGGATCCTTAAGAACGATTACAGCATCAACAGTGACAGTGACAACAGCAAACCGTGGCAGTTTGCATTCCCCAGAGTTGGCTGCAGAAGCATCTTCACCCTGCGTGCCCTTCTCAGTGTGCACCGGCCACTCCCTCATCAGAAGGTGGGGCCGATTGCCCTATCCCTGGGGTCCTGCTAGTGCTCTGGCCAATAGAACATGGTGGACGTGACACTGATACTCCCAGGATAGCCCTCACCTGGCCTGGCAGCCTCCACTTTCAGCCTCTTGGAGGACGGCTGCAGTGGAGAGAGTGAGACTCCTGTGTGATCACCAAGTTGAGAGAAACCGAAGCCATGTGTGTGTGCGGGGACCCTGGAGGAGGAGATGCCATGTGAGAGTGGGGTTTGGGGAGAGGTCAAGGGGCACAGGAGGGAGGTGCAGACACCTGTATGGAGAAACTGTCTTAGAATGGCAGCCCAGTAGAGCCTTCAGATGACTCCAGCCCCAGCTGTCCTCTGGCTGTGCCCGCACTAGAGTCCCCAAGGCACACTCGCCTGGCTGCAGCTGGTCAAGCCGGCTGCAGGACTGTGTGAGAGAAGACATGGTCACTGTAAACCACTAAAGTTTTGGGGGAGCTTATTTTGCTGCAATGACAGCAAAAATACTCTCCCCGCCTCCTGCCACTTCCTCTGAAAACAAAACTCCGTGTTTCAAACTGAATGTTCTTTGGCTTCTGCAACTTTATTGCCGGGAACTCAAGCCATGGAGGAAACAAAGAACATAGGATGTGACCAAGTCTCATTGGAATAGACTCCTGGTAAGTGGTGTCCAAGTTTTGCCACAAGCAGGTTTTGGAACTGTATTTCCTTATTTCCCATTTTATCCTGTTTCTACCTGTTCCACTCTGACATCAGACATGTGGGAACATAGGAACTCCATTCACTGCTGTATTTATTTAGGTGTTTACTTATGGATGTGACAATTACTGGGAGCCCAGGACTCCTGACTGTGGGGAGCCAAAGAAGAGGGAACGCCTGCCCTGCGTCTATGAGCCTCGCCCCTGGTCAGGGAGCCTGTGCATAAGGAGAAGGGATGACCGCACATGGTGATGCCACAGGAAAGGCATCTAGGAAGTATTTCAGAGGAAAGGAAATGTCCACCCTCCCTCTCCCAAGCCACATGGACAAGAAGACTCAAGGGGACATAACTGGCCTGAGTCCACACTGCCCCTCGGTGCCCTGGATTCTCTTTGTGAGAAACAAGTCCTGCTTTGTGGTCGGTGAGGATGGAGTATTGTAGTCAATGGAGCGGCTGGCCACAGCTCGTTAGCAGTGCCGACCTGGGGGCTCATTCCCACCTCGACGGTTTGAAACTGCTTTCCTTCCCACTCCACCCAAACACCCCCCAGCTCAAGTTCCAGGGGGCATTTATAGTCTGACGCACTTGATTTTCCCTGCCTTGTATCGTTCATGAATTGTTTCATAGGTACCCATTTGGCCTCCATAATGAGGCTGGAAGTTTCTCGAGGGTCTTATTCTTTTATTCCTTGTATGGGTGGTATTAGGCACTTAGAACTCAATAATCACTTAACAGTCGATTGGTGAATATGGAACTGGATTGGCCGGATCACAGAAACTCAGAAATAAAAGCGTTCAGGTACTGAGAGAAAGTCTTAGAGACATTTAGTCATCTGCAGACCAGTTAGCATCCATCAGGCATGGGATTGAGGACTTTCTAGTTGTTAACTTACAGAATCTTTGCAACTCAGTAAGGTAGGTAATATCATTCTTATTTTGTAGCTGGGGAAACTGAATCCTAGAGGTTAAATTACTCTGGTCAAGATCATATAGCTAGTTAAGTGGTAGGCCTGGGTTTCACGGCACTTCAATTCTGAGGTTTATGCTTCTACCATGACATTCTGTCACTTTACCTTTGGAGTCTGATGGGCCATTCAAGTTGCGGGTGGAGGTGTCTGTCAAATACAGTGTAGTTTTTATGTGTCTGGTTTCCCAATTTCCCCATACTTTCCAGTTCTAAAGGTTGTATGCTTGAGCTTACATTTAGCAGTCTCTCATTGCTAGCTCCTAAGTTAGTTTGGATATCATATCCAAAAATTTGGATCCAATGTGTATATTTCTTGTGGAAGCAAAAAGTGAAAACCTTCCAGCATCTGTTACTTATAATTGCTCTACATTAAATTACAATTTTGAATTTAAATTTGAAAAAGTGCGTTTCAGTACCAAGACTTTGATGTGGAAATGAGCAAGGGTAAGAAGTAACTGATACCTTCTGTATTTTTCTTTGAAAGAGGGAGATGTGTAAAAAAAAAAAAATCAGAGTCAAGGGAAGGTGCCCTGGTACTTGTTCTTAATCTTTGAAGGAGATTGTGGGATGCCATACTTGTGCTGGTATCGAGGACCAGAATTTACACATGCCTCCTTAAATCTAGACTGTTTAGCCCCCAAATCCTACCTCAGATGCTGCCTGATTCACATTCTCAGTCTTCTCCTGCTTGGGAGACCCTAGTGGAAGTCGATATCACTTGCCCTCATTTCTCAACCATGGTCCTTTGGCAAACACATCTGTCTTTATAAATCAAGTTAAGGAGCATGGATGAGAGAAACTCATACAAATCAATAAGAAATAGACTACTTGGACAGAAATATGGGTAAAAGATGTAAACAGGGTATGTTAGTCTGCTTTGGCTGCCAGAACAAAATACCGGATTTGGTGACTTAAACAATGGAAATTTATTTCTCACAGTTCAGGAGGCTGATGAGTCCAAGATCAAGGTGCCCACAAGGTAGGTTTGTTTCTGAGGCCTCTTCCCTTGGCGTGTAGGTGGCCACCATCTCACTGTGTGCTCAGATGATCTCTTCTTTGAGTGAGCATGGGGAGAGAAAGAGAGAGCTTTCATGTGTCTCTTCTTATAAGGACACTAATTTTATCAGATCAGGGCCCTACCCTTGTGACCTCATTTAATCTTAATTACTTGCTCAGAGACCTCATCTTCAAATTCAGCCACGTTGGGGGTTAATGCTTCAACATATGAGTTTTCTGGAGGACATAAACATTCAGTTCATAATGCAGGGCAGTCACGCTAAGAGTAAATATGTCTTATTTTTTAATAACAATAATAATAACATTAATTTGGAGAGTACCCTATTCCAAGCATTGTTCTAAGCACTTGGCGTCTCTTCACTCATGAAGTTCTTATAGGAAGTCTGTGACTAGGTAGTTGCCACTGCTATGTCATTTGACAGAAGACGAGCCTCATGCATAGAGAAGTTACACAACTTGGCCAGAGTCACACAGCTAGGAAAAGGCAGCTCCAGAATTCAAACTCAGGCTTTGGCCCCTGAGCCTGTACTCCTGACAACTCTCTAAGATGCTCAGACTTGTCCACAGATAGAAACTAGAACAATACACCAATTTTTAATTATTGGATTGATAAAAATGAAAAAGTGAGGTATATCTAGTACTAGCAAGAGTGTGGGGAAAATGGTGTTTTTACACACCTTTGGTGGAAGTAGAAACTTTTGAAGGGCAATATGACAATATCTATTGAAATTAAGTATGTGTGTTTTTATACTTTGAGCCAACGATTCCACTTCTGGAAATTCACTTCCTTACAAAATTATGCCAAGATATCAGTGCATGAAATTCACTGCAACATTGTTTGAATTAGTCAAAAACCCAAAGTCAATGTAAATGTTGATCAGTAGGGCAGAGTTTAAAGAAATTGTGATAATTTGATGAAATGTGGATCTGTGAATACTGATATAGAAATATCACAAACATATACAGTAAGTCCTCTACATACGAATGTGTTCTGTTCTGAGAACATGTTCCTAAGTCCAACAAAGTTAGCCTAGGTACCCGACCAACACAATCGGCTCTATAGTACTGTACTGTAATAGGTTTATAATGCCAATACTTTTCACACAAATAATACATAAAAAACAAAGAAACAAACAATAAAGAAAACCTTTTTAATCTTACAGTACGGTACCTTGAAAAGCACAGCAGTGCAGTACAACAGCTGGCATACAGGGGCTGGCACCGAGCGAACAGGCAGGAAGAGTTACTGACTGCAGGAGGGAGAGGAGGTGGGAGATGGTAGAGCTGAAGGATCCTCAGCAATAGGAGACGGAGGGCAGGCTGCAATCTCACTCATGCCTGACGCTGATGGCACAGGTTCTGGTTCCTTCCTGGATACAATTCTATCTACCCTCTTGAACATACGATCCAGTGATGTCTGGGTAGTAGCTCTTTTTTTCTCATCATAGATGACATGGGAGCACTGGATTGCATTCAGAACGGCTGCTGCAACCTTCGTGTACTGTCCTACATTTGGGTTCTGTGCCTCAAAAACTAACAGTGCCCCCTCAAATAAAGAAAATCCCCTTGCCATTTCCCGTGTCATGAATCTCTTCAGTTCTTCAGTTACTTCTTCTTCCTCGTGTCTCTCTTCGTCATTTCTCTGGGCCTCCAATTCCATTAGGTCTTCATTAGTAAGCTCCTGTGTTGCACAGCAAGGAGTTCAATGAAGTCGTCCTCTTGCAGATCTAGCTTGAAATAAAGACACTGTACAGCTGTACTCTATACAGTACTGTACCGTAGACAAAAGCACAACCACTTGTAGAGGATGCACGCATGTGACAGTGTACGCCAGACACGTGAACTAACAACGTGATTGGACACGTGAACGCATGTTTGTGACTTGAAGGTTTGTATGTAGGGGACATACTGTACTGACATGTGGTACTAGTTTGTTAGGGCCACCATAACAAGATACCACAGATAGGTGACTTAAACAACAGAAATATATTTTCTCACAGTTCTGGAGACTGGAAGTCCAAGGTCAAGGGGCTGGCAGGTTTGGTTCCCTCTGAGGCCTCTCTCCTTGGCTTGCAGACAGCCGCCTCCTTGCTGCCCCTTCACATGATTGTTCCTTTGTGTATATGAGCCCTGGCGTCTCTTTGTGGATTTTACTTTCCTCTTCTTATAAGGACACCAGTCAGATTGGATTAAGGCCCATCCCAAGGGGCCTCATTTTACCTTAATTACCTCTTTAAAGGCCCCATCTCCAAATAGTCACATTCTGAGGTATTCAGAGTTGGGGCTTCAACATAGGAATTTGGGCTTCATCATAGGAATTTGGAGGGAGCACAATTCATACCTTAACATAGGTGAAAAAGAAGGATGGATAACCTTGTGATTAGTATAATCTTTTATGTGTAACTTAAGACACATAAAGGCTGGTATATGCATTGAAAATTTGTCCAAAGAACTCTTACACTTAATTTTGGGGTAAAAAACTGGATGAGCCTGAAGGGTGGTTGAGAGTAAACTTCTAGTTTACTTTTATACCTTTCTGTATTTAATATTCTAATCATGTGGAAACATTGCTTCTTATTTTCTTGTTCAAATGTCAGCAAGAGCTACCTAGATAGTAGGATTATGCCTCATTTTAACTTTGGCTTTTAATTCTTCTGATGGAAATCATCATAAATATTATTAAAATTAAAAAAAAATTCTAAAAAAGGAAAAAAACAACAAAACATGAGGGGTAATGGGTTGCATGTATGTGGAGAGATTTAGCAGTTTATGGTCAACTTTCTCTCATTGTTTTCAGTGTGTTGTGGTGTATTGATGATCTTTGAAAAAAAAAACTTCTAGAAAGTTTCATAACCCGTGGTCCCATCCCCACTTTTCTGGTATTATTTTGATTTGTAAAGTTTTCTTGAAGGTTACCTGTTTTGGAGAAATGTTGTGCCTTCTCTTTCCTGGAAATAGTTCATAAAGAAAAAAATGAGGTTACTATCAACTTCTGACTATCTGCATTCTATTGGTCTGCTTTAGGGATTTAAACATAGCAAATTATTAATCACGGCCCACTTCCCAGGTCACCTCAGATCTTCAGCCTGTTCATTAAATTTCAAAGAATTTTAACATTTGTTCAGAGGATGTGTGATTAGGAGGACTGCAAAGGAGAAGCTACACACCTTTCTCCAAAGTGAAATCTTGATCATTTTTCCATCATTTGCTGCTGGGCACCGACATGTTACTACTTCCCTGAAAGAGCAAAGAGGCCTTTGAATTGGAATAGTTTCACAGTTTTACCCCACAAGCAAAGGAGAAGGGAAGGAAATGACATGTACTGAGGGCCAACTATGCATCAAATGCTTGACATATCTTCTTTCACGTTACCTTCACAGCCACCCTCTGAAGTGAGTGTTACTATTTCCCATTTACAGATGAAAAAACAGAATCAAAGAGGTTAAGGGATAATTTCAAAGTCTAGCAGCCAGGGTATGGATGGGTTCAGGATGCATTACCAGGCCTTTGGATTCAGAGGCACGTATTCATCCCAGCCTCTGCCAGTGTTCACAGCCACCGGCTCTGCAGGGTCCTCGGGCTACCAGGCTTTGGGACATGGTGAGATGGAGCGGGACAGCAGACCAAGGCCTGCGCTTTCCTTGGAAACAGGACAAGGCGAATCCTCACTCAACCCAAGGGCGATGCTGGTTAGAACCTCCAGTGCTACTGCTTGCGGGCTTTCCCCAACCCCTTCCTTTTACAAAAGGGGAAAATGAGGCCCAGCAAGCTTAAGTGAATTTTACTCTTATTTCTTATATCCCCAGTTTCTTCTTTCTTTTCTCTTTGTGTAGATTTAAAGAATGATCTCTGCAATGCAGGGGGATAGTTTGCCAGTGGATTCTCTGTGGGCTGTGTGGCCTCATTTTCTTTTTATCAGTCGATTGCCTAGATCTACTTTAGTATCATCTTATGTTTTTCTTCCAAGATTTCATGAAGAAATTAAGCTTTAAAAATGCTCACTTGTTTTATTATATATATTCTCATGGTAAAAATTTTAAAATACACAGAAACATAAAACAGAAAATGAAACTTGATGTAGTTTCTCACTCCAGAAAGCAAAGTTTGGGGTGTAACTTTCTAGATGTGTTACTATGATATGAATGCATACACCCCATACAGGCTTCTGCCTGAGGCCGAAGGAAAAAATCAAAGATACTGATCTTGTCTTTGTTTAAAATTTTGATATTTTGTTCATGGATTTTTTGGCATTACTTTGGTTTTTAGAACATTACATTGAAATGTTATTTACCTGGATCACTGAACTTTTTGGCACCCCTTAAATTTTGTGCCTGAGGTGAATTCTGCTGTTCTCCTGCCTCATTTGTCTCTCCCTAGCCCTGGCCCTGGAATACACACATTTTTATTAAAAAGCTTTTTATTTGGCTTGTTTTACACACACACACACACACACACACACACACACACACACAAAATCATACTATAATAAGATGAGTCTACACATCTACAGCACTTACTGTATAACTCTATATAATCTTTGTGCTTTCCATGTGTTAATCCTCATAATAGCCCAATGGGATGGGTATTGTTTATATCATTTCCATTTTACAGATGGAAAAAGTGAGGTATCAAGAGTTAAAGTGCTCAAGGCCACCCAGCCTGTAAGCGGCTGAGCTGGGATTTGGACTCAAGCAGTGGGGCTCCTAGGACGCGTGCTCTAACCTACCACGTAATTCTGCCTCTCTCTCGTTCTCTCTTTGCACACGCTGTCCTGTCACCTACATTTTTTTCTCACTATCATAGACATCTTTCAGTTTCACTGTGGAAGACTCTACTCCATCTTTGGATTCCCAATATAAATGGAAATAGCAAGAAAAAAAAAGCAAAACCCAAACCTCTCTCAATAGCACCTTAACAGACCCTCAGCCTTTGGCCAGTGGCATTCCCCCCATCCCCAATGCCTTCCTGCCCTTTGACTATCAAGACCATTTCTCTCAAACGGACTTTTGACTACAGTGGCTGTGGCTTCTCGTCTGTTGTGCCAACGCTCTTATTCTGAGGATAACCGACTGGTGCCAGCAATCTGGTTGCTGTGTATCCAGAGCAAGCCACCTCTTCGCGAGCTCAGGGGAAACATTTGGAGCACAGATTGCAAAGCACCTGAATTTGAAATGTTTATTTCTTGGCTGGCTTTTATTTTCTTCCAACTATCAAAGGAACGCTGGCTGAAGCGGACACATTAATCACTTGTCTAATTTCATTTCTTAAAACCTAGTTATTTTTAAATGATAAGTAACATGATTTACTGCCCTTTTTGATTTAGAAACCTGTTCAAAATGCAGAGTGGCCTCTTTGTTAGCATAGTCTTGAGATGCGTTTTCATTTGGGTTTTTTTGGATAATTAAGTGCTTACGGGTCTTTCATCTAAAATACATGTTCCTTATTGATATAGTTCATGCACTCCAGACCATTTAATTTAGGTATTGGTTATTCCTAGTAAAATGCAATATGGTTGGTATCCCTAAATAAATAGGCTAATAAGAAACCCTTACCTGTTCTGATTATTTTGCAATATGCTCCCTTTCCATTTGTGGGTAGTTAGCAAATTCTGTGGATGAGGTCGCCAGTTCAGTTCCTAGATGTCCTAGTTCCATGGTCAAAGTTTGCACTCTGACTTTGTGATATGGAACAATGATCACAAAGGGTGTGTGTGTGTGTGTGTGTGTGTGTGTGTGTGTGTGTGTGTGTGTGTCTCCCTTCTGATCTTTCATCACTTCTGTGGTCTCAGTAGGTAGCAGGCGAGGCAGCATCCGGTCCCTTTAAGCCAGGGGGTAAGAACGGAGCGTGATAGGTTTGTGCGGGTCACCTTGGGAGGGTGCTTGGGATACAGGTAGTGGGTAAGTTATGGGCTGAGTTACACCCACCCCCAACCCCAGATTCACATGTTGAAGTCCTAACCCCCAGTACCTCAGAGTGTGACTGTATTTGGATGTAGTGTCTTTAAAGAAGTAATTAAAATGAGGAGACTATGACTGGTGTCGTTATAAGAAGAGATCAGGACACAGTCACACCCAGAAGGAAGACCATGTGAAGACACAGGGAGAAAATGGTTCATCTACAAGCCAAGGGGAAGGGCCTCAGAAGAAACCAACCCTGTCAACATCTTGACCTCAGATTTCTAGCCTCCAGATGATGAGAAAATACATTTCTGTTGTTTAAGCCACCCAGTCTGTGGTACTTTGTTATGGCAGCGCCAGGAATCTAATTCAGGTGGAAAGTGGGTAAAACAGGGTGGACTTTTGAAATGAATTACATACATTTTTGGTAAGCTGGTCAAGTGAAAGGTCTCGTGAATTTTACTTCCTGTAACTTACCTACCTGTAAACAGATTTCCTGTTCTTGAATTGTTGTGACTCCCCATGTTATAATGAAGTAGCTTTTGTAGCCTAAATGGACTACGTGTACTAAGTGGTTGGAAAATCCAGTGAATCAGCTCAGAGGAATGGGCTGTGGAGGGCTGGGGAGCAGAGCTGTCCTTCTAAGGCTGCCACTGGAAGAGAGGGCGCCCCTCCCGTCTGAGTGAAGGGGAGGAGAACCATCGCTCTCATGTGACAAGCATTGTGGGCTCAGCTTTATGCACATGGTCTCCTTTTGTTTTTACTACAAGCTTGCATAACATCTTATATTATCGTTACTTTATAAATGAGAAGACTGAGGGCATGGCAATGGTAAGAACTTGTGACTTAAATAGTTCTACCTGTATGCAAACTCCATATTGCTTTTTTATTACACTGTGATGCCTCTAATTTCTTTTTTTTGTTTTTAAGTGTTATTGCTTTGGTCCCTATGATACTAATTTTTATGGCTAGGATACAGTGCCTAGTTGTTTAGTCAAATGCCAGTCTTGTAGCTGCTGTGAAGGTATTTGTTAGATGTGATTAACATGTATAATCAGTTGACTTGGAGTAAAATAGATTACCCTCTCTTTATTCGATGGACCTCATTCAATCAGTTGAAGGCCTTAGAGCGAAGATTGAGGTTTCCCTAAGAAGCATAAATCCTGACTCAAGACTGAAGCATGGTAAGCTGCTTGAGTTTCCAGCCTGCTCGCTTGCTTTGTGGATTTCAGGCTCAAGATGGCAACATCACGTCTTACCTGAATTTCCAGGTTGCCAGCCTGCGCTACAGATTTGGGACTTGCCAGACCCTACAACTGTGTGAGCAGCTCTTAAAATCTCTCTCTCTCTCTATCCTATTGGTTTTGTTTCTAGGGAGAACCTAACTAATACAATCTTTAATTAAATTGAACCTTCAGCTTGTGAGGTAGGAAGTTTCACTATTGCATTAGAGTAAGTTACTTGCTGTAACAATACCCAAAACTCAATGGGTGGGACACAATTAAAATTTTTATTTCCCACATATCATGATCCAACAAAATATTGGCAGGTTGGCCTTCTCCATGGTGAATTAGAGAACCAGATTTCTACCCAGTGGCTCTGCCATCTTTCAGGAGTCCTGTGGTTCCCCCCACCGGATCCTCTACATCGAGCTGGGAGGAGAGGCAGTGGGCATGGAGGGTCTCACCAGGGGTGTTAGAGGCCAAGCCTGCAGGTGGCACACACTTTCTCCCATATTCCACTGCCCAGAGCTCAGCCACGCCACGTGGCGGCTCCTGGCTGCAAGGACCCTGGGACGTGTATTCTTCCTGGGAGAGCCCAGAAAGGAGAGGAGAAATGCATTTATTGGAGACCACTGGGCTTTCTCTGTCATACCCGACAACTGCCAACGTGGCTGCAGACATGATAAGGGTAGGGAAAAAATCAAAAGAATAAATGGATGTTGTTTTTGAACGGGAAAACAGAATGTTTCTATATGTCTATTACTTTTAAAGTTAATTTGTGGATTTATAATTTTAATGTATAGATACACAAATCTGATCAAAATAACCATAGGATTCTTGCCCTGGAAATTACCAAAATTTTTGCCCAAAATTCCTCTGGAAACAATAATGGGCCATGTAACCAAAGACAACTTTGAGCAAGAAGACCAGTTAAGGTGGAAATCTGTTTCCACCGGATATTAGAAAAGGACATACAATAACACACTGCACCTGAGATACCATTTAATACCAAGTGGTAATGACTGGTGCTGGTGACCTTCTAGAACAACGAATAACCTCATACTCTGCTGGTAGCATTGTGATCTGGTACAAGTCTTTCAAAAAGCAGTGTGAGGAGATATAGGTATATTATATATATCTATCAGGAGTCATAAAAATGTTTCTACTCTTTGACCCAGTAACACTGACCCTAGGACTTTATTCCAAGGAAAACATTCAGCTTAAAAAAAACAACTATATGTAAGGATATATTTATTGCATTATTAGTCTTAATGGGGAAAAAAAGTTGGTACTAAGTTTACAGATACCTAGTAATTATCTTTGATGAGAGCTCTCCTCTTTTTATAAATGCCAACATCTCACCAGCCCCCCGGTAGAATAAGAACAGAAAGATCGAATTTGGCTTTAAATTGATGAGAAAAAGCTGAGGCGGAGCATGGCTGTAACTGAATATCTGCTCACCACTGTGGAATCATATCATCTTTGTAGATCTAAACATAAGTTTCTTTTTCTCTCCCTGGTCTGGAAAGCACTCTATGGTCATTATTAAGACAATTTTCCTAACTCTAAAAAGCCTCAATCCTGCTTGCCTTTGGAGATTCTCTTGGGGGAACAGAAAAGAGAAAAAAAAAAAAGATTAAAGTAAAGCCCAGCCTTACTAATGTTTGCCCCTGGCAAACAAAGATGCCCCGGGAACGAAACCAGGTGAGGATCGGCGAGATCGGGGCTGCGATTTGTTGGTCTGCAGAAGACTCCGACAGGGAGAGAACAGTCTGGCTGCTTCTTGTAAGTCGCAGACCTCTTTGTGGCTTTACCCTTTGTCCTGAGATGTGTGAGGTGGGATGCTTGGGCCCCTTTGCTGGGAGCGTAAAGAGGCTCTGGGCCCCATTCCCTCCTCTTTCTCACTTCCTAATAGAGCAGGAACTAATGTGCAGAAGGCAGTAGGGAGGATTCCGTGTGCATTTGGACACCCTCTGCCTGTGAGACGTCTGTGGCAGTGAGTCCACTGGGAGGTGCTAGTTGAGCGAAAGGACAGAGGGTGGGGAGGGCAGCCCACCTGAGGTCCTGGTCCTGCTGACGAATGCACCTCTCCCCTGGAGATGTCTGTATTCTCTTCTGCCCTCTCCTGAGCTACCCCAGGGAGACAAGCCCCTCGTAAATCCCAAAGTTCTTTGAGGAGTCAACCCAGCGGCCCGACTGTCTACTACATTTCTTAAAAAAGGTCTCTCTGTAGAAGACACAAGTGGGAACAGATTTACCAAAAGCAATGGCAATAGCGACAGAAATCATAACAGCAAACACAATAATTATAGGATTGCCAAAGACACAATAACAACTCTTTCTCAATGCCTCCCACTGTCCTGGCCAGGCTCCCCGATTCTCGGGCCCCGAGGCCTGTGCTCGTGACAGCTGTGGTCCCTGCACTCAGTGATGGGCCTGCACCCTGATGGTTCCATGAGCCCTGCCTGATGTTCTGGGCCTGCATCCTCCCGTGGCAGTGGGAGCTTTAAATAAACATAGCCGAGGGGAAGAGAGGGCAGTAAGCGACCTGTGTTCTCACAGTGCACACAAGGCTCCTTGTGGCCAGCACAGGGAGCTCCCCTCCAGCTGTCCCAAACATTTTCTCTTCCAAGAAAGCACTTTACAAATGATACCTTGGACAACAGGAGCAGTTTTGAGTCACCAGCCACACAGGGAGCTGGAGGTTTGGGAAAGTCCCTCAGTACCGATAAAGGCAGGTGGCAACTCGGAGCCCGGGACACGGCATCCCTGTGGTCTCTAGGTATGATCCAGGTGCTGGCTTTCTCTCCTCTTCTCAGGAGAGGGCTGGCATGCTGGTGGGTCCTGGCCACCTGGCCAGCCCAGGGTCTCTGTGGACGTCTTAGCTTTGCCAGGTTAGCTGGGCGGCCTTTGTTCCTTCCCTTCCTCTTTCCCATTCCTCACCTCTCTCTCTCTCCTTCCATCTTATTTTCATTTATTGAGCATTTACTATGCACCGAATACTATGCGGGACATTTAGGAGGCTGCAAAGAAGTAAAAGGCATGCTTTCATCTTCCAAGGAGCAGAGAACCTGGTACTGGAGACTGCAACCTGGACTTTCATCTTCCAAGGAGTAGAGAGTCCTTGGTTCCAGAACTTCTCTGTCACAGATTAGTGGTATGACCTTAGGCAAGTCACAGAACATTTTTTTATTTTGGTTTCCCCATCTGTCAAATAGGGGGTCATACAAGGTTATCCCATCCTTTCCTAAACTCTGTTGAGTTTTTATGGTGAGTGTCAAGTAAGTATTTTGTTCACTTGGAGAAAGATGGCATTGCAGAGTTCTTAGAGAAGCCTTTGTGAAAGAGATGGGACTTGAGTTAACTCCCAAATGATGCATAGGGAATACGAGCAGAGAAAAAACAACCTACAAATCCAAGAGACTATTGGTGTTTGGGAGGAGGAAGTTATGAGGAAGTTCTGGGTTAGCATGTGTGCAGGAGGAATTGAAAGGAAGAGGCAGATGAAGCAAATATGGTGAAAGGATATGGGGAAACAAGAGAGAAAAAGTCATACCAAGTGGTGTATTGATTTTAAGCACAGACCCTCTCAATCATGGTGGTATCATTGATGGAACTAGAGGATAATTAACAGAGTTGGTCTGATGGAGGAGATGCTGAGTTAACTTTCAGATGCTTTGAGTTTGAGATGAGAACAGGACCTGCACTGGAAGTGTCCAGGGTGCAGTCAAAAGTGTATAACCAACCCTTTGGAGGAAAGTCACGAATGGCTTTCAAAGACGGGGGAGTTGCCCGATTAGAGGTTCATACTGAGGTGATGAGATGAAATGAGAGCTTTGACAAAATATGAGAAGAAGAAAGAGCAGAGCATTGAGGGATGAGATTTGGGGACTGCCCACCATTCGAGGAGAAGCCAACAAAGGTGACCAAGGGAGAATCAGAGACTGGAGTAGAGCTAGAAGTTGGAGGAGGGAGTCGGTTTCCAGGCAGGTGGGAAGCGTATCTTGTACCACCCCAAGATACAGGAGACCCGAGAGAATGCTGTGGGATGGCAAATAGATGGTCACTGTTGTGCTTTCCTGGTTTTATTATTATTATTTTCTTTTTTAAAAAAATTAATTTTTATTGGATATAGTTGAGTTACGTATAGTTGATTTACATTACTAACACAATTTTGTGTTAGTTTCAGGTGTACAGCAAAATGAATCAGTTGTACATATACATATATCCACTCTTTTTTAGATTCTTTTCCCATATAGGTCATTACAGAGTATTGAGTAGAGTTCCCTGTGCTATACAGTAGGTTCTTATTAGTGATCTATTTTATATATAGTAGTGTGTATATGTCAATCTCAATCTCCCAGTTTCCTGGTTTTATTATTAATTCTTTCTCTGTCTTTTATGGAAATGCCTGATGGGACATTTAGGGAAGTTTGGTGGAATTAGTTTCTCTAAGGGTCTTTTTGCTTGTTCATTTTTTTTTAAGAGTGAACCTGGAGGAAATTGAGTTGGAACGTGGAAAACCCTTATTTTAAAATATTACTGCTAGATTTATAGTCAGTTTAGTGCTAGTGACTCCTTCATTCCTTAAAGATTAATATCTACATTGAGATTGAAACATATAAAGTATTTTAACTTTTGGGGAGAGGGCATGCCACAGACCAGTTCAGGTATCTGAATCAAGTATGACCCTTCTCCCCAGAAAAATACACAAAAATTGGCATGTAAATTTAGGTGCAGGTTCCTGAAAGCCCCAATGGGGCCACATACCCAACTGGAGAACTTTTTTTTTTTGCGGTACGCGGGCCTATCACTGTTGCGGCCTCTCCCGTTGCGGAGCACAGGCTCCGGACGCGCAGGCTCAGCGGCCATGGCTCACGGGCCCAGCCGCTCAGCAGTATGTGGGATCTTCCTGGACCGGGGCACGAACCCGTGTCCCCTGCATCGGCAGGCAGACTCTCAACCACTGCACCACCAGGGAAGCCCCCAACTGGAGAACTTTCACACATGATCCAGCTCCCTACGTTATGTAGCCTCTCTGAGCCCATTTTTCTTATTTGACGAATAAAGACAATCCCTTGTACAATGAATATTAAATGAACAAAGTGCTCAGAACAAAACGTAGCACATGGTGAGCACTCAGTAATTGTTATCCGTTACAGTTATGTTATTAGATGAAATTTCCTCAACTGAATGACTGTTCTCTGGACAAAGGTCTTTTTTCTTAAAATATTCTTTCATTCACGCACTTCTTCACTCATTTACTCATTCTCTCGCTCATTTTCTTTCTCACTTTTTATTAATTTGTTCTAGGATCTAGGGAATCAAAGAAACTAAAGCTGCAATCCTCATCACCAAGACGCTCTCAACCTAGTGACATACAAGCAGATACTTACTTTCCCTCAAAGGTTTTGGTGTCAGGGTTTCAAATAAGGAAAGGGCAAAGCAAAAGACAGTAGGTAGGTTTGGAGCAAAAGATAGTGTTTCTGTTGGTAAGATTTTAGAAGGTGAGTGTAATACAGTAAGTCCCCTACATATGAACGAGTTCTCTGCTGAGAGTGCGTTCATAAGTCCAACCAAGTTAGCCTAGGTACCCAACCAACACAATCAGCTCTATGGTACTGTACTGTAATAGGTTTTTAATACTCTTCACACCAGTAATACATAAAAAGCAAACAAACACAAAAAAATAAAACATTTTTTAATCTTACGGTACCTCGAAAAGTACAGCAGTGCAGTACAACAGCTGGCATCCAGGGGCTGGCCACTGAGCGAACAGGCAGGAAGAGTTACTGACTGGAGGAGGGAGAGGAGGTTGGGAGATGGTAGAGCTGAAGGATCCTCAGCAATAGGAGATGGAGGGCAAGCTGCAATCTCACTCACGCCTGACGCTGATGGAATGCATGTTCGCATCTTTGAAAGTTCGCAGCTTGAAGGTTCGTATGCAGGGGGACTTACTGTATATTACATGCATTGAGATCTTAATGTGTTTGGAATCCACTAATGTGGAATTGATGAGAGTGGCATTGAATCTTAGATTGAATAGTAGCAGCACCTTCTACTGTTCCGAAAAGTGAAAAATTTTAAACAACACAATCATACAAAGAACCAAGGAGACTGTTCCTTAGGTGCTCTGTTTATAAGACTGGTTTTTCTTCTGTTGTAGCACCCTGAAGCTTATCGTCATTTGCTTACATTAGACTGTGATCCTCCTGGAGGACAGGGAGTTGATCTCATTCAGTTTTGTGCCTAATACTGACTAATTGAATGTATGATTGTATTTAAAGGGTGAGAGAACTTTCCTATTCACTCTTTAAGTCATTGCAACAGAACACATTTACACCGAATCATTAAGACAAAATTACCAATGATTATCTGTTCATTAAGATGTCTACCAGGAAAACACCTTGTTAATCTATGATTTGTATAGTTCTAGAAAGTATTAAGGTAACTTTAAAAATATCGGGTAATTCAGAAGTTTCACTAACTCTACGTGACCTTTTATCCATTAGATTAAATTAGCGTCACATTCCTACTTACTCTTTTAGAAAAGCTTTTATCTTGGAAAGAAAATGGAAGAAAAGTCTAAGACTTCACTTACCTTTGGTATCTTTGGGGGTCATAAGGGACTTCCTTAAACACTTTTTAATTAAAATTCCTTTGAAATAGTTTTATGTACCACTTGAGTCCCATTATGTACTTTTTACATTAGGGCCGAACAAACTTCTGAATATAAAATCAGACTGGGATTTGCTCCTGAACAGTATGAAGGGAAAAACAGATGTTTTTTTCATGATTGTATCTGGGTTTATTGGGAAAATGTACTTTGAGGTTAAACATTTTTCATAAGAACTAAAGACAAGGTGCCCAATTTTACTGAATAAGGAAGAATGTGAGACAAAACCCAAACTTCCTGGTCTGGTTTCTGGGTCTGGATCCAGTGTCCAACTTCAACTTACTGTTCTAATCTTTCCATGTTTCCCTAATCATATCCTCTGATTTACCCAGACACATCTGTTTATGTCTCCCCAACTCACGCACTTTCCAGCCTGTTCTCCCCTACCTGTCACAACTCACTGAATTCCTCCCCTAACCCCAGGATTTGACATTCAGTTAAAATCCTACCATCCTCCCATTCCCCCACCCACCCTTCCTTTTAAGTGAATGGTTATTGAGTGATTACTCCAGGCCAGTCACTGTGCTAAGTGCTTTACAGGCAGTATCATAACAACCCTATGAGGTAGGTAATGTGTTAGCCCCATTTTACAGGTAGAGAAACAGGATTTGAATGGCAAATTAATTTTCTCAAGAATTTATAGCAAGGAAATGACAGCCGGATGTCAACCCATTTCCAACTGATAATTTTGCGTGAGAGGGTGGCACAAGGGAAGCGAGCAAGGCAAAAATGAAAAAAAAAGGTTCCTAACATCAGTCCTTCTGGACCTGGGATGGGCTAGCTTATAGTACAGTTGCAAACCGCCCCTGGGTCTCAGCAGCTTAATGGAATGTTATTACTCATGCGACATGAGCAGTGCCGGCCAGCAGGGGGCTCTGTAATCACTTAGGGCTTCTAATGACAGAGCTCCACCTTGATAAGGACTTACCAGATCACGGCAATAGGGGAAGACAAAGAGGTGAATCTTGCACCAGCACTGAAAGTGTTTACTCAGAAGTGACTTTCCACACTTTCGTTGACATTTCACTGGACAAAGCAAGTCACATGGCCAAACTCCATGTTCAGGGGGTGGAAAGTGTAATCATACCATCTTTCTGGAAGGAGAAGAACCAAAAATAGTTGTTGTACAGTACCCAAACTACCCCAGTGCCTGGACAGTCTTCATCGGAGTGTAGGTCCTGATTCAGCACTGGGATGGTGACAGATGCAGCATAATGCAGTTTGCAGACACAACGGAGAGACATGAGTGGAGCTACCATATTCTCTTCCCCTCAGGGATCACTCATTCCAGTGGGGAAAGACAGAGAATTCACTGAGGAAATGTCTAAACACCATCGTTTAAAAATGCTCTCATAAAAGAAGCATTTCCTACTCATCTGATTATGCAAACCAAGAGCAATTATGTGGTTGCGTGTTATCATGGGAAACCAATTCCCCTTGTGTTTCTGTCCAGGCTTGGTAGGCACAAGCTTTTGGGCCATTTTCACCTCCAAAAATGTCCATATGCGAGATCTCTTATTCACAATCCACAGTTCATAAAATTTTATCGCGTCAACATTAAAACCAATTTACCTGTTTCCCTTTTAGTATCATTTTGTGTTTTTTTTTTCTCTCTTCAAAGTTTGAGTTAAGAACCCTCTTTAGGTTGAGCAGAAAGCTTTCATTTTCCAATGTGAGTAATAAGTGCTTTTTCAATTATGTTTCTTTAGAATTGGAAACAAAGTTATTTTAGATAGTTTCTGATGCTTCCTGGCTTGTCATAAAAGTCAGAAGTTAATGGATTCGAATCCATTCTCTTCCCTTCCCTTCTCCTCTTCCTCTTCTCCTTTTCTCCCCTCATCTCCTTCCCTCTCCTTTCCTCATGCACTTCCCCCTTCTCCCTCTCCCCTCCCCCTTCCTCCTCTCTCCCTCCTTGCCTCCCTTCCTATCTCCTATACGATCACCATTTTACCAGCTCCAAATGCACCTTCTATTAACCAGCTGTTACTTCTTCCTAAGGTGAGTGCCTCATATCATTTCCTTGTTCGTTCATGCCAGTATGTGTCCCCAGAATGAACTTCTATAGTGTCAAATACTTTCTCTTCAGAGCTGTAATGAAAACGTATTTCTGTGATTATTTACGGAGTTTTTTGTTCGTCTTTCTGCCAGTAAAACTGCCATTTCCATGAATGCAGGCGCCAGGATCTCCTGTCATTTCTGTGACTAGAGATCTAACCACAACACCTGAGTCGTGACAGGTGCTCAGGTACAGTTTGGATAGCTATTTAGTCAGCAGTGCTCTTACTTTCCCACCAACCTTGTGTCTGGGTGACTTGGTGGCTTTTTGGCGGGTTGAGACCTGCAGGCTAACTCAGATGGGAATGAAGAGACAGCAGAGAACCCCTGTAACGTGAGAACAGCAGCAACAAAATACATGCTCAGCACCACCCTGCTCCAAGTGTTGATGTTTTGTGCATGGTGGTCAAGTGACACTTTAGACCAATATAAGCTTGTGGCTTCAAAACTCTGAAATTTTAAAGTGGTATTGATGGAGTGGTACATGGGAGGAGAAGAGGGAGAAAACCCCACTTTTTCTACCAGTTATGTAAGGTCCTTTTCTGCCTGCCAGCCTGTCTGATATGATAGTCTGAAAGCACGATTTTCTTGGTAAAACAAACACAGACTTCTCTTTAAAAACACCTTTTGATACTTTATGAGTAGGGCTGGTGTATGTAACCGATCAAGACCAACATATAGCTTATTATGACATTTAGCTGATTAAAATAGTCTAGACATAAACTTGAGATTTCAGAAATGTTTAAGTAAGAAATACATTTTAATGTACAGTAGATGTGTACTTAGTCCGAGGCCACCTGTATCCCTACAGGAATTACAGAGCAGGAAGTACTTTTGACTCAAGAAGTGTGTCTGAAAATTAAGGTTGTAAATGAACAACAGCTTGTCTATTAGATTATTTCAGCCACAAAGGACTCAGTATGTTTCAAAATGCTCGTGATTTTCAATACATTTCTGTGGCTCGATTTAATAAATACTGATGCTGGGAATGGCTTGGCTTGAAGGTCTGCAAAGGCACATGTTTAGAAAAGCCCAGAGACTCAATAGTAGCTGCTAGTTAGGCTGTGGTAAAACACACCTGTGGCTAATGGAAAAGGAAAAGATTGAGCCGACCCTTGGCAGCAGCCTCAGAGCTGGCACCAGGGGTGGGAGTGGGCCGGGGGGGTAGGGCAGGTGTGCTGTGGCTTCGTGGTCAGTGCCCGGCCTTGGCCTCGGTGCCAGGAGCGCCCGGGGTCTCCTCCTGCCTCGTGGGCCTGGGGGACAGCAGCCATGCTCTCTGGTGTTGTTTTCCTGGTCTCTAGCTTGTGAATAATGAGGTTTAATTAACATGCAGGGTGGCTGCCAGTGTTAATTGGCTAATGTTTGGGGCCAAGCACTTTGAAGTGGAGTATCTTATGAGCAGTTGTAGGGCAATCCTGAGGCTTGGTGTAGGTTGTGATTTTTGATTCATTTTTCTGTCAGTGTTGACCTCTTTGGGGTGTGTAGGAGGTGGGTCAGGTCAGGGAAAGACACGGGGGTGGGGTGGTCAGAGGACGTGCTTCTCTGCCTTTTTGAGAGGGAGAGAACAGAGAGTAAACCCTTCTGAGGTCTCTCAGGGCCCAGTTTCCGGGTCTCTTTGGGAAATACTGGAATTGACTGGGATGGGACCAGCGTAGAAGAGAATGTGGTACTTTTGCCTTTTTCTCCTGCAGCCAGACTGTTGAGCTGGCAGGAAGACGTGGTGCTCCTGGAGACCTGCAGCCAGTTCCCTGTCCTTGTTTGGCCAAGGCTTTCATTCTGTCCGTGCATATGAACTCTGCTAACCTTTTCCTTCTTGGAGCGTTCGGTGGCTAGGACACCAGCATGGTGGCCAGGAGAATGAGGTCCTTCTCTTGGTTTGTGAGTTACCACCGTGACTCTCGGTGGGACTCTGTTCTCCTCACCGGTTTCCTCCTTTGAGAAATGAGGAGTAGATGAGCTGGGGAGGTGTATCAGTTAGCTTTTGCTGCATGACAAACCACCCTGAAACTCTGTGGCTTCAAACAGCAAACATTTATTAACTCACAGCTCTGTGGTTTGGCATTTGGGATTGGACTCCTCTGGTGGTTTTGGTGGGTTGGGTCTGGGCTTTGCTGAACCTCAGCTGGGCTTGCTCATATGTCTGCGGTCAGCTGGGGGGGCAGCTGGGGCCGGCTGGCTTACGATGGCCACGTCTGGACCATGGGATGACTGAGCCTTTCTTCCTGAGCTTGCTCATCCTCCAGGCAGGCTAGCCCAGGCTGATTCATGTACTGGTCAAAGGTTCTAAAAAAAAAAAAGTGGAAACTGCAAGGTCTCTGGAGGCCTAGGTTCAGAACTGGCATGATCAAGTCACATACCAGCCCAGACTGGAGCGTGGGGAATAGGTGACGCTTCTCGAGGGGCACAGCTGCAGAGTGCGGTGGCCAATATTTTCTTCAGCTACCACGTCAAGACAATGAATAGAAATTAGGACTAATAGGAGAACAGCAATCTATATTTTTGAGTTGGCTTCAAGAATATGAGGTTGCAAGTCCTGGCTGGTGTTTTGAACTCATTATGTGATTTTAAATAAATTTTTCAACCTGTTTGTTGATTTTAACCACTGCACTTCTTTTGCTTATACATCACTAAGAAAGCAATGTTCGAGTAGTTAATGAAGATTTTATAGAGAGATTTGCATATCCACCAGGCCCATTGAATAATGGACATTCAGTAAATAACTTTGCACGCAGCGATTGATACATGTATTAATACATACTTAGGTCTGTTAAACGTTTTTTGAAACACAGAATTTTACTTACTGTAGAAATTTAGAAGAGAATATAAAGAGATAAAATAGAAGTCATCTGTTACTCCATCACCAGTGGTAATAATGTATAATTGTTAATATTTTGGTGTAGTTCCTTTAAGATTTTTTTTCCACTGTGTGGTGGGTGTGTCTGCTGCAAACCTGGGATCATGCTGTGATACTGTTTTTATAATCTGCTCTTTCACTTTGATAAATATACATTTATTGCCTCGTTTTTGATGACTGCACAGTATTCTAACGCACACATGTGCCACAATTTACTGAACCTATCCTCCGTTGCTGGGCATTTAAATATTTTCTGGTTTTAAACGTTATTTTTAAAAACATCCAGACAAACATTTTAGCGCTAAATTCTTTGAAAACCTTTGTGGTGTATAAGAGATGTTTTTGGTCTTTGCCCTGCTTCCTGGCACAGGGCAACTAAATCCTTGGAATTTCCTGAGTGATAGAAGCATCTTTCTTCACTCATAAGGTGGCCCTTTTGAGCACACCTGACTTTGTGCTAATGAGGTGAGTTTGGATGGGGACCCTGCATAGCCTCAGGATGGAGCTGGTCACCAGCAAGACCAAGAATTAGAAGACTGGAACTTTCAGCCCCACTCACTGACCCCTGAAAAAGCAAAGAGCAGGGGCTGCCCATTCAGCTCTATAAAAACTCTTGAACAGTGAGATTTGATGAACATCTGGATTAGTAAACAGCATCCACACGTCAGAAGGGTGGCACAGCCTAGTTCCACAGGGACATCCAGTAGGTACACACTGAGAATTGGAGAATTGCTTGGTGGTGTTGGAAAACACTCTGCCATTCTTAAATATTTCCTTAGGATATATTTCTAGAAGTGGTGTTGTTGGTATCAAGGGTAGGTATATTTTTAAAAACTTTTGATTCATTCTAAAAAAATCAAGAAAATTCAACCATTTGTTCACACGTGACATCGATAAGAATGCCTACGTTCTTTGGTCTACCACATTCAACACAGACTTGTAAATGGTTCTGAATCCTTCCATGATAACTCTATATCTCATCGGAGTTTGTACAACCCTCAAGATCAACAAAGTGCAGAGCTGGAAAAAATCCCAAGGTCATTAAGTCTAACCCCATAGGCAAAGCTCAAATGCTCGCACCTTCTCATTGCATTCACTGTAAAGTATTGGGTTTAAGAAACACAACAGACATAACGTTGAGGTGTATCTGACAAACACCAGCCTCACTTAGAGCTGTTGAGTGTGACTGAGTTACTGCTCTTTCTAGGATGAGGGAAGGAGAGAGAACAGACTTCCAAATGGCTCTGGTTTCCCAAAAAGGAGCAAAACAACTTCTGTAGTCCAGTTGTTCCTGTCTCTCAACCCAGCAGGCTAAAATCATCAGCAGAATCTCTGCTCAGTGCTGGGGTTTTGAGAGAAACTACAAATGGAGAGCTAGAGCGTTTTTCTATCAGAAGGGAAAAATAATGATAAATAAATTAAACACATCTGGAACAAGCATAAGAAATAGCTTAATTCCACTAGAATTTTTCTGCCATTCATTGCAAATTTTAGAAGCTGGGACAACCAGCACGTCTTCATTCCCTTCAGTGTTCAGAGTTCTAATCTGTGTCTTTTTGTTGGCATGCACTTCAAGCTCAGAGAATAGAATTATAAAAACAAAACAAACATATAACCATCCTTCGGTGTTACTTTTTCCTGGACCCTGCTCCTTCTCTCAAAGGGAGAATAGATTCCAAGCTGGTACGTGACCACACTTCTATAAATATGTGAGATTGCCAATTTCCCGACAAATCTAGTGAGAGGTTCACACCTGGCATTTGCTCATTCCCTCTAATAATCAAAGCATTTTGATGGGGCCAGACTTGGCAGCTCGACTCCTTTTTCTCTTACAATGAGTTCTCTTCTAGAAGGCTCTCATTCAATACACTTTCCTGATGGGAAAGTAGATATACCAAAGTAGATCTGAATCATGCTTGGTGGATATGGCTTTGCCTCAAGCTGAGGATTCTTATGCACACTTTTTGAAACAATAACGTTTACCAAATTCCCAGTGTTTTAGACCCCACTCCCATTTTCCTCAGAAATTCCCACCAGCATTCACTTAGGGGTTCTCTTGTGTCCTCATGAAATTCACTGGGGCATGGAGACTTGAATCACTTATAATAGCGACCTGCTTTGTTAACAATCTCTCCCATATATATACGTTTTTAACAGCAAAGACATAAGCACAAAAAATAACCACAGAGCTTTATGTTTCTTATCACCTGCTGACACTGTCTTTCCAATTCAGCAGGTTTGAGCCTCCTTTATCTTACTTGAATGTGATGAAAAAAATCCCTTTTTTTCCCCTAAACATTTGTTTCTAGGTGTAGTTCATTCAGAGTGTGTTCTATGGCAGTGTTGTTATAAGATCATTAGTCACAACAACGATAGCAAGGTAATAGTGGTATTTCAAGGCTCTCAGTATCCTGACAGCTTATTAACATGGAGAAGTTATGGATCTGCCAGAGGTGGCAGAAAATGTCTTCTGGGATTTCAAGATAGACTTTGAAGACATGGGAAACAATCTTGACAATGCTGTGGTTAAAAATTTCCCAAGGTCAGGGCCATTTTACTTGTAAAAAATGGCTGGAAAAAATCTTGTTTTGGAGCATCAGAAAGATGGCAGAGTAGAAGGACATGCTCTCACTCCCTCTTGCGAGAACACCGGAATCACAACTAACTGCTGAACGATCATCGACAGGAATACACTGGAACTCACCAAAAAAGAAACGCCACATCCAAAGACAAAGGAGAAGCCACAATGAGACGGTAGGAGGGGCACAATCACAATAAAATCAAATCCCATAAGTGCTGGGTGGTGACTCACAAACTGGAGAACACTTACACCACAGAAGTCCACCCACTGGAGTGAAGGTTCTGAGCCCCACATCAGGCTTCTGAACCTGGGAGTCCACCAACGGGAGGAGGAATTCCTAGAGAATCAGACTTTGAAGGGTAGCGGGATTTGATTGCAGGACTTCGACAAGACTGGGGGAAACAGAGACTCCACTCTTGGAGGGCACACACAAAGTAGTGTATGCATCGGAACCCAGAGGAAGGAGCAGTGACCCCATAGGAGACTGAACCAGACCTACCTGCTAGTGTTGGAGGGTCTCCTGCAGAGGCGGGAGGTGGCTGTGTCTCACTGTGACGGCAAGGACACTGGCAGCAGAAGTTCTGGGAAGTACTCCTTGGCATCAGCCCTCCCAGAGTCCACTGTTAGCCCCACCAAAGAGCCCGGGGAGGCGCCAGTGTTGCGTCGCCTCAGGCCAAACAACAGGGAGGGAACCCAGCCCCACCCATCAGCAGACAAGTGGATTAAAGTTTTACTGAGCTCTGCCCACCAGAGCAACAGCCGGCTCTACCCACCACCAGTCCCTCCCATCAGGAAACTTGCACAAACCTCTTAGATAGCCTCATCCACCAGAGGGCAGACAGCACAAGCAAGAAGCACTACAGTCCTGCAGCCTGTGGAACAAAAACCACATTCACAGAAAGATAGACAAGATGAAAAGGCAGAGGGCTATGTACCAGATGAAGGAACAAGATAAACCCCCAGAAAAACAACTAAATGAAGTGGAGGTAGGCAACCTTCCAGAAAAAGAATTCAGAATAATAATAGTGAAGATGATCCAGGACCTTAGAAAAAGAATGGAGGCAAAGATTGAGAAGATGCAAGAAATGTTTAACAAAGATCTAGAAGAATTAAAGAACAAAGAAACAGAGATGAACAATACAATAACTGAAATGAAAAATACACTAGAAAGAAGCAATAGCAGAATAACTGAGGCAGAAGAATGGATAAGTGACCTGGAAGACAGAATAGTAGAATTCACTGCTGCGGAACAGAATAAAGAAAAAAGAATGAAAAGAAATGAAGACAGCCTAAGAAACCTCTGGGACAACATTAAATGCAACAACATTCACATTATAGGGGTCCCAGAAGAAGAGAGAGAAAGGACCCAAGAAAATATTTGAAGAGATTATAGTTAAAATCTTTGCTAACATGGTAAAGGAAGTAGCCACCCAAGTCCAGGAAGCACAGAGAGTCCCATACAGGATAAGCCCAAGGAGAAACACGCCAAGACACACAGTAATCAAATTGTCAAAAATTAAAGACAAAGAAAAATTATTGAAAGCAGTAAGGGACGAATGACAAATAGCATACAAGGGAACTCCCATGAGGTTAACAGCTGATTTCTCAGCAGAAACTCTACAAGCCAGAAGGGAGTGGCATGATATATTTAAAGTGATGAAAGGGAAGAACCTACAACCAAGATTACTGTACCCGACAAGGATCTCATTCATATTCGATGGAGAAATCAAAAGCTTTACAGACAAGCCAAAGCTAAGAGAATTCAGTACCACCAAACCAGCTCTACAACGAATGCTAAAGGAACTTCTCTAAGTGGGAAACACAAGAGAAGAAAAGGACCTACAAAAACAAACCCCAAGCAATTAAGAAAATGGTAATAAGAAGATACATATTGATAATTACCTTAAACGTGAATGGATTAAATGTTCCAACCAAAAGACACAGGCTTGCTGAATGGATACAAAAACAAGACCCGCATATATGCTGTTTATGAGAGAACCACTTCAGACCTAGGGACACGTACAGACTGTAAGTGAGGGGATGGAAAAAGATATTCCATGCAAATGGAAATCAAAAGAAAGCTGGAGTAACAATACTCATATCAGATAAAATAGACTCTAAAATAATGAATGTTACAAGAGACAAGAAGGACACTACATAATGATCAAGGGTTCAATCCAAGAAGAAGATGTAACAATTATAAATATATATGCACCCAACATAGGAACACCTCAATACATAAGGCAACTGCTAACAGCTATAAAAGAGGAAATTGACAGTAGCAGAATAGTGGGGGACTTTACCACCTCACTTACACCCATGGACAGATCATCAAAACATAAAATTAATAAGGAAACACAAGCTTTAAGTGACCCAATAGGCCAGATAGATTTAATTGATATTTATAGGACATTCCATCCAAAAACAGCAGATTACACTTTCTTCTCAAGTGCGCACGGAACATTCTCCAGGAGAGATCACATCTTGGGTCACAAATCAAGCCTCAGTAAATTTAAGAAAATTGAAATCATATCAAGCATCTTTTCCAACTACAATGCTATGAGATTAGAAATCAATTACAGGGAAAAAAAACATAAAAAACACAAACACATGGAGGCTAAATGATACGTTACTCAATAACCAGGAGATCACTGAAGAATTCAAAGAGGAAATCAAAAAATACCTAGAGAAAAATGACAATGAAAACACAATGATCCAAAACCTATGGGATGCAACGAAAGCAGTTCTAAGAGGGACGTTTATAGCTCTACAAGCCTACCTCAACAAACAAGAAAAATCCCAGATAAACAATCTAACCATAAGCCTAAAGGAACTAGAGACAGAAGAACAAACAAAACCCAAAGTTAGTAGAAGGAAAGAAATCATAAAGATCAGAGCAGAAATAAATGAAATAGAAACAAAGAAAACAATAGCAAAGATCAATAAAACTAAAAGCTGGTTCTTTGAGAAGATAAACAAAATTGATAAAACATTAACCAGGCTCATCAAGAAAAAGAGGGAGAGGACTCAAATCAATAAAATTAGAAATGAAAAAGGAGAAGTTATAACAGACACCACAGAAATACAAAGCATCCTAAGAGACTACTCCAAGCAACTCTATGCCAATAAAATGGACAACCTGAGGAAATGGACAAATTCTTAGAAAGGTATAACCTTCCAAAACTGAACCAGGAAGAAATAGAAAAAATGAACAGACCAATCACAAGCAATGAAATTGAAACTGTGATTTAAAATATTCCAACAAACAAAAGTCCAGGACCAGATAGCTTCACAGGTGATTTCTATCAAACATTTAGAGAAGAGCTAACATCCATCCTTCTCAAACTCTTCCAAAAAATTGCAGAGGAAGGAACACTCCCAAACTCATTCTATGAGGCCACCATCACCCTGATACCAAAACCAGAAAAAGATACTACAAAAAAAGAAAATTACAGACCAATATCACTGATGAATATAGATGCAAAAATCCTCAACACAATACTAGTAAACAGAATGCAACAACACATTAAAAGGATCATACACCATGATCAAGTGGGATTTATCCCAGGGATGTAAGGATTCTTCAATATACACAAATCAATCAATGTGATACAGCATATTAACAAATTGAAGAAGAAAAACCATATGATCCTCTCAATAGATGCAGAAAAAGCTTTTGAGAAAATTCAACACCCATTTATGATAAAACCTCTCCAGAAGTTGGGCAGAGAGGGAACCTATCTCAGCATAATAACGGCCATATATAACAAACCCATTCTCAATGGTGAAAAACTGAAAGCATGTCCTCTAAGATCAGGAACAAGACAAGGATGTCCACTCTCACCACTATTATTCAACATAGTTTTGGAAGTCCTAGCTATGGCAATCAGAGAAGAAAAAGAAATAAAAGGAATACAGATATACCATGTTCTTGGATTGGAAGCATCAATATTTTGAAAATGACTATACTACCAAAAGCAATCTACAGATTCCATTCAATCCCTATCAAATTACCAATGGCATTTTTTACAGAACTAGAACAAAAAATCTTAAAATTTATATGGAGAACCAAAAGACCCCGAATAGCCAAAGCACTCCTGGGGGAAAAAAAATGGAGCTGGAGGAATCAGAGTCCCTGACTTCAGACTATACTACAAAGCTACAGTAATCAAGAAAATATGGTACTGGCACAAAAACAGAAATATAGATGAATGGAACAAGGTAGAAAGCCCAGAGATAAACCCATGCACCTATGGTCAACTAATCTATGACAAAGGAGGCAAGGATATACAATGGAGAAAAGACAGTCTCTTCAATAAGTGGTGCTGGGAAAACTGGACAGCTACATGTAAAAGAATGAAATTAGAACACTCCCTAACACCATACACAAAAACTCAAAATGGATTAGAGACCTAAATGTAAGACTGGACACTATAAAATTCTTAGAGGAAAACATAGGGAGAACACTCTTTTACATAAATCACAGCAAGATCTTTTTTGATCCACCTCCTAGAGTAATGGAAATAAAAACAAAAATAAACAAATGGGACTTAATGAAACTTAAAAGCCTTTACACAGTAGAGGAGACCATAAACAAGATGAAAAGACAACCCTCAGAATGGGAGAAAATATTTGCAAATGAATCAGTGGACCAAGGATTAATCTCCAAAATATATAAACAGCTCATGCAGCTCAATATTAAAGAAACAAACAACCCAATCCAGAAATGGGCAGAAGACCTAAATAGACATTTCTCTGAAGAAGACATACAGATGGCCAAGATGCACATGAAAAGCTCCACAACATCACTAATTATTAGAGAAATGCAAATCAAAACTACAATGAGGTATCACCTCACACCAGTTAGAATGGCCTTCATCAGAAAATCTACAAACAACAAATGCTGGAGAGGGTGTGTAGAAAAGGGAACCATCTTGCACTGTTGGTGGGAATGTAAATTGATACAGCCACTATGGAGAACAGTATGGAGGTTCCTTAAAAAACTAAAAATAGAATTACCATATGACCCACTAATCCCACTACTGGGCATATACCCAGAGAAAACCATAATTCAAAAAGACACATACATCCCAATGTTCATTGCAGCACTATTTACAATAGCCAGGTCATGGAAGCAACCTAAATGCCCATCGACAGACAAATGGATAAAGAAGATGTGGTACATATATACAATGAAATATTACTCAGCCATGAAAAGGAGCGAAATTGGGTCATTGTAGAGATGTGGATGGATCTGTCATAGAGAGTGAAGTAAGTCAGAGAGAGAAAAACAAATATCATATATTAACACATATATGTGGAACCTAGAAAAATGGTACAGATGAACAGGTTTTCAGGGCAGAAATAGAGACACAGATGTAGAGAACAAACGTATGGACACCAAGGGGGAAAAGAAGCAGGGTGTGGAGGTGGTGGTGTGATGAATTGGGAGATAGGGATTGACATGTATACACTGATGGGTATAAAATGGATGACTAATAAGAGCCTGCTGTATAAAAAAATAAATAAAATTAAATTTAAAAAAATCTTGTTTTGAGAGGAATTTAGAGAACACATATATTCTTTCAAAACCCAAGGCCTCGTTCAAACACCCTTTCCTCTGGCTAGTGTTTCCTGACTCTTCCCTTTGGGTGTTTTCTTTCTTCTCTGACCCCTCGAGGCACTTTGTTGTATTTCTTACATGGCAGTGGCTCCTCCATTTTGCCTCAGGATTCTTTAAAGCAGGCGTCTTGGCTCAGCCATCTTTCTGTCCTAGCTCATAACAGTGTCTGGACACAGTAGGAATCAATGCTTGTTGGATGAAGGAAGAGAACAGAGAAGGAAGGACCACCTGTAAGCACAACTTACCCAGAGGTAAGCTCTCCAGAATATAAATAGGTGTGCATAGGAGACAAACACTAAAACAAAAGAAATGAGAAGGAACTGAAGTCGTGAAAATCTCAGGTTTATACCTTTTCAGTTGTTTTTCAATCAATTCAGTTTGATTTAATGTAATGTCATGTATTAAACATCATTAGTGGTCTTTACTGTGGGGCATGTTGTGTCAGTCCCAGCCTATTCACAGTGATGCTATCAGCTAGGAATGCCCGAGGCCCTCGCCAGGGTCTGTACCACTTGTGTTGAGCCCCTGTGGATATTCCCCGCACTGGGACCAATGTTGTGGCTGGACCAGCCCTTGTGATTCTTATTATGATTGTGGGATGCATTTCAGCAACAACCAGCAGGGAACTTCAAAGAACAAAATTTATTACTCACAGGTCCTGGAGGGTACATGGCACACCCAAGAGTCACATAGTGAGGGTGTGGGTCCAAAGGGAGTGTGCAGGTCTGGGGCCCTGCCTTTATTAATGTCTGAGGGTGGGGTGTCTAGGGTTTAGCAGGTTCACTCTTCATTGGCGAATTTAAAACATAAGAGTGAGAATTGGGGAGTGGGAAGGGAGAAGTGGGATCATTCAAGTGGTCAGTTATCTAGGTTACCAAGGGCTTTAAAAAGGGAACTTCATGGTGGGGATGGCCTAGTTCTTTGTCCAGTTGGTTTGCTAGTACATGTGTCATATGACTGGCAGTGTGTTTCTTTGAGATGGATGTCTTTGAACTGGAAGACTTGGCGATCATAAAGCTTAATGTCAGGCCCTTACACTACAGGGGAATATCAGTACAAATAAAATCCTGTATCGTCCTCAAAGTACCCACAGTCCAGCAGAGTGGACAAGTGTGTAAAAAATTATTACAGAACATCATAATTAGCTCTACACAAGATGTTCAAGACTTAGAGGTAGTGCAGAGAAAGGCATGTCCCTGTGATGAGTCGGGGAAGTGGAGAGTCTGGAAAGTTTCCCAGACTCATCTCTCTGGGTTCTCTGGAAGTTTTCCAGGTAGACAAGGAATATAGGTTGTGTGGTGTGTGGTAAGCTTGTTCTAGGCAGAGTTAACAGAATAAAGAAAGGCACAGAATCATAGATCAGTATGGAGTGTTTGGGGAAATAAAAACAGTTGTGGGAACACTGAGTACAGGTTGAAGAATATTGAAAGATGGAGCTTGGGAGGAAGGGAGAGGTTGAAACATGAAAGCCCTTTTGCTTCAGTAAGAAGCTTGGCCAGTAGTTTTCCAATTGCGCTTCCTCTGAAGCAGGAATTTAACTTCTGTAAGCTGATATGACTCACTCTATTTTTCCAGAAGAAAAGTTCCTTGAGAGTTGGAACTTCACCTGTAGCCTGTGCTGTGATTTATCATCCAATTTACTGGTCTTGTGGACGCAGAATAATCTTTGACTTTCTTTGTGAGAGAACTGAACTTTATATAAATTCGATAGACAAAAGTGGTGATGCAGACAAAAGGCAAATTTGATGTTAAAATACACCGTTGGTGGGACTGTAACACGATGCAGCTGCTATGGAAAGCAGTATGGAGGTTCATCAAAAAATTAAAAATAGAACCAACATATGATCTAGCAATCCCACTCCTGGATATATATCTAAAAGAACTGAAATCAGGATCTCAAAGAGATATCTGTACTCTCCTGTTCATTGCAGCATTATTCATAATCTCTAAGACATGAAAACAATTAAATGTCCATCGAGGGATAAAGAAAATGGGGTGAATTCATACAATAGGATATTAGTCGGCCTTAAAAAAATACGAGCCAATCTTGTCATATGCAACAACGTGAATTACCATGGAGGACATTCTACTACATGAAATAAGCTGGTCACAGAGGACAAAAACTACATGATCCCACTTATATGAAATACCTAAAATAATCAAGAAAGAGTAGATTGGTGGTTACCAGGAGTTGAGCGGAGAGGGAAATGAGGAGCTGTTCAATGGGTACAAAGCATCAGTTACACAAGATGAGTAAGTTCGGGGCTTCCCTGGTGGCGCAGTGGTTGAGAGTCCGCCTGCCGATGCAGGGGATACCGGTTCGTGCCCCGGTCCGGGAGGATCCCGCATGCCGCGGAGTGGCTGGGCCCGTGAGCCATGGCCGCTGGGCCTGCGCGTCCGGAGCCTGTGCTCCGCAATGGGAGAGGCCACAGCAGTGAGAGGCCCGCATACCGCAAAAAAAAAAAAAAAAAAAAAAAAAAAAAAGATGAGTAAGTTCTAGAGACTGCTGTACAACTCTGTGCCTATGGTTAACAATACTGTATTGTACACTGAAAAATTTGTTCAAAGAATAGATCTCAAGTTATGTATTCTTACCACAATAAAGAAAGAAAGAAAGAAAGAAAGAAAAAGAAAGAAAAAGGAAGAAAGGAAGAAAGAAAGGAAGGAAGGAAGGAAGGAAGGAAGGAAGGAAGGGAAGGAGGAAGGAAGGGAAGGAAGGAAGGAATAATGGAAGGAAGGAAGGGAGGGAGGGAGGGAGGGAGGGAGGGAGGGAGGGAGGGCATGGGTTCTACAGCCAGGCAGAACCAGTTTAAATCCTGCCTATGTCAAATATTAGATATACAGCCTAGGGCAGGTTATTTATTCTGAGTCTCAGTTTCCTTGTTTGAAAATAAGGAATAAGAATATCTGGGGGTAATAATATCTGTTTTGCAGGCTTTGATGTGAGGATGAAACAGAAAACATGCATGAACACATTTATTGCTATCATGCTAAACTATAAGATATATTAGGAAACGCTAGTCTTCTTTGAAAATTCTTTGTTCCGTTCTAGATGTGGTAGTTATTGCCAACCTTCTAAAGCATTTTTTAACAGTACTTCGTGTCTAAGTTACTAACTCATGTAAGTCTCTCCATTTTTGTAAGTAATTTTAAGTCAAATAGGTAATTCTAGGTGTTCGTTACTGGATTAGGAATCCTGGAGAGAAAAGTAGAAAACGACCTAAATGATAAGAAGTAGAGGCTGGCAGAGAAGACTTCCATACACCCATCCATCTGTCCATCCATCCATCCATCCATATTCATTCATTTAATAATCTGTCCAGTAGGGACAGACGCGCACACACACACGACTCTTTTTCTCTGTTTTCTTTACTGTAAGTTTCTTCTTTGTGTTAGATAAGATTTTGAAAGCCTGAGAAAAAAGACTTTGGGGAAGAGAAATAGCTGGAGAGCTTTGAAGGGGCACAGAGCTGATTCTGTGCCATGAAGGAGGAAGGGTTTTCTGACAGTAGCTATAATGAGGCTTGTCCTGACTCCCCACTCTCTGGCTTTGAAGCCCTGGATGAATTGCTTAAATTTGCTGAAACCTCAGTTTCCTCATAAATCTGAACCTGGGTAATAACTCTATCTGGAGTGCTATGGAAAGGATGAGTTGAGTTCATGTCCCAACAGAGAGCTTGCCACAAAGCAGGCACTCAGATGGTATATAATATGTCCAAATCTATGTCTGTCTATCTATTCATCTGTCAATCTATAAATAAGATTTGAATAAAAATTTGTTTAGCCTCCCTTAGACAGTTATTTATCATCAAAAAAAATCCTAAGTGTTAGTAGGAGCTTGGTGGCAGTACTTGCTTTTAAGATGGTCATTGAATTTACCCAGAATATGCGTATATTAATTTTTGACATAATTCTTGAAAGGGAAGCAAATAAAAGTAAAAATCTTTGCGTAGTTCTCAAAGGCCCCGGAAAATACATTCTACAGCCTATGAGGAGTCAGTGATTTGCACATGAGAACATTGAACTAAATTATTTTAAATTCCTCTTTCAGTACTAAGATGCTACCTTTTTTTTCCCTCAAGGGGGTTGAGGCAGTTGTGAAGTAAAAACCAAAAAGGACAAAGTTAATAGGAAAACAGTGTCCTGAGCAATATGTATTCACTGTCATGTTTGTTATGTTGGTTAACTCTTTATGACAGTCCTCTGAGAGAGATATTATTATTTTTGTATCTTAAAAAGGGTGTAATTGGGATTTACATTGATAAAATAGCTTGCCTTCAGCAAGAGCAAAAGCACTTGTATTTTTTTTTTTTTTGCGGTACGCGGGCCTCTCACTGCTGTGGCCTCTCCCGTTGCGGAGCACAGGCTCCGGACGCGCAGCCTCAGCGGCCATGGCTCACGGGCCCAGCCGCTCCGTGGCATGTGGGATCTTCCCGGACCGGGGCATGAACCCGTGTCCCCTGCATCGGCAGGCGGACTCTCAACCACTGCGCCACCAGGGAAGCCCCAGCACTTGTATTTTAACCTAGGTATACAATTGATGTGTTTTACAATTTCACTGTTGCATTTGAGAAAGAAAATTACATTGTAGTCATTCACTCCTAAGTTCAGGCAGCAAGCCTTTATTGAGAAGCCACCATGTACAAGGCACTGAGAGATCTCCAAGGGACTGACTCTATGTTCTACCTTCCAGAATATAAAGTGAATGGAGACCTTTAGAATTGTGTGATGTGATGTCCCTACACAGGTGCATTTTGCCTTTATGAAATAAAAAGAAGGGATTGGTTGATTTTATTTTATTTTTCAAAAGTTTGTATTTTATATTGGAGTATAGTTGATTTACAGTGCTGTGTTAGTTTCAGGTGTACAGCTATGTGATTCAGTTATACATATACATGTATCTATTCTTTTTCAAATTCTTTTCCCATTTAGGTTATTATAGAATATTGAGTAGAGTTCCCTGTGCTCTACAGTGCGTCCTTGTTGGTTATCTATTTTAAATACAGTAGTGTGTATAAGAAGGGATTGATTTATCATGAAGGATGAGGGATGAAGAATCTGTGAAAGCAGGTAACAACATATTTTACTCAGTTCTGCCAAATCTTATCTGTAAAAGTACCATCTCCACAATGTCATTCTGTAATGTTGAAGATATCCGTCCTCTCAGCACCAATTTGTCCTTACGTAACAGCACTTCATTGTTTTGGGGAACAGCTTCTACCACCCCCAACCCTAACATGTCTGAATGTGATGAGAGCTGGCATGTTCTTATTGGACTCCACGTACCTGGCCACAGAAGTTGTTCTAGGGAAGACGGCTGGCCCAAACACAGTATCTCATCCTCACTTCCACAGGGAGTAGCAGAAGGTTGGACATGTGATCCAAGACCAACCAGAGTCATCCTCTGGGATTTTGCAGCTTGAAACTAAGAAAATAAGGCCCCTTTTCTCTCTCGTGACAAAATAGGAAGAAGTGAGCCAGGAGCTGCTTGCTGGTGGCCCTGGTTCCTGCCTCCTGAGAAAGCCAGACTGAAGGAACAAAGCCAATGGCACAGAGAAGCAAACCGGAAGTGAAGAAAATCCTGACCGGTTGAGGCCCGAGGCCCCCAGAGCGGATCCTGTCCCCACTTTCCCAAACTTCCCATATGGGGGTTCCTCGGCACCCTTCCTACAAATCCATTCTTCCTCAAAAGCTGGTTTGAGTTTGAGTTTTGCTACTTGCATCTGAAAGAATCTGGACTGGTGCGTGTCACGCTTGGAAACGGGAACAGCGGAACTAGGGTGTTTGGTGAGCTACGTCACCCCTCCCTTGCAGGTCTGAATCAGGGAGGGCAACACAAGTGGAGGAGAAGAAGCCTTGAATCCAGCTGTCCTCTCCTCAGGCAACTGATAGGATCTGCAAATGGGGTGTGGAAACTCTGTCCATAATCTTCTAGGAATCTTGGGCAACAGATTATGGAACACTGAAGACTCAAGAAGATAAAATAAAGGAGCAGAGCAGTTCAGTCACCTCCCTTCCCTTCATTTCAGTTTTCTCCAGCGTAAACCTCTCTCTTATAATAATAGACCAGTTTATACCTTTAGTGCTTCTGTGTGCCAGGCGCTGCTCCAACAGGGCCAGTATTATATTTAACCTCATTTGACAGATGAGGAAACTGAGACACAGAGATTAAGTAACTTGCCCAAGGCAGGGTCAGGTTTAATCCCAGGTGGCCTGGCTCTAAAGTTCACGCTAATAACCCCATTTAGCAAATCTGGCCTACTAGGCCATTTCTAGTCTTTCTACCCCCTCCACGTACTGCCAGTATATTTAGTATGTGGCTGATACCACCACATACTTTCCCTTGTCTTTTTATTTGTTCCATATCCTTAACCTGATACCATGATGCCAGTGGCCATGCCTTCTGTCTTTTAGTCACCCAAGCCCCCAGGATGAATGCCCAGCGTAAAGGTGGTACATGATCATAATATCATATTCTGTGCTTTTAAAAATCAGACAGCTTTATTAACAACTTCCACATGTAACATACAGCAGTGTTAGTTATCTTGATCATGTTGTATATTACATCCCCAGTACTCATTTATCTTATAAATGGAAGTTTGTAATTTTTGACCACCATCTAATTCCCCCGTCCCTCCACCCTCTGACCCCCATAGCCACAAATCTGATCTCTTTTTCTATAAGTTTGTTTGTTTGTTTTTGAAGTATAATTGATCTACAACACTATGTTAGTTCCAGTTACACAACATAGTGATTCGATATTTCTATACATTTCAAAATGATCACCATAATTCTAGTTATTCTATACATTTCAAAATGATCACCATAATTCTACCATACAAAGATATTAAATGCTGATTATATCTCAATAAAGCTGGAAGAAAAAAAAGGAAAAAAATCAGTCAGCTCTAGACATGAATACAAACACTTTATAGAGCTTTTAGAGGAGGATAAATGAAGAAGTTATTTTTTCCTTTTCCTTTCAGGTTTCTTCTTGATATTCCAGAAACACACTGCAAGAAAAGTTTCATAATAACAGCTTTCCCATTCCCCTACCACCCTCGTCTCCATGTTGAATGTTTCCCTACAAAGAATACCCCATTTGAAAAGTAGCATTGTTCTACATACGGCTTTCTCAGGATCCAATTAGTCAGGGCCTGCTGGCTCTGGGACATGCTATGGATAATTTTAATGTATGACCTTGTGTTTATTTGCACTATGGGATCAGAAAATAAGCAGTTAGAAGATGTTTGCCCTTGAAAAACATTTTAGAGAATTAACTGCTGGCTTGAGATGTTATCTGCCATGTTTGAGCCCCAAACACATTTTATACCTGTGTTAAGTCTCTGAAAACAGGGATTTGGTAATTGAAGCGCTGACCTGATGTTATCTCTGATAATATGCAGACAGGCCCAGCTCTCTGAGCAGAGAGAATTTACAGACTGCAGAGGGTGCAAAGAGCAGAGGGGATAGTGGAAAATTTGAAGAAACATTCTTTTAGGCGCATCTGTGTCTACGCCCTCACTTGTCTGAAGTAGTTGTGTGGAGTAGTTTCCTTTTTTTTCTTTCCCCCTTTGAGCCTGTACTTCTTTTAAAATCTTAATCTGAAAATTATACCATTCAAAATAAAATTCAGAAATCTATTCACCAAAACAGCAACACAGAGCTGTGATTGATGAGAAACCCAAAGGCCTATGTTTTGGTTGCAAAATTTAATTCTAGGACTTTATTTTTGTTTTGTTGTTGTTGTTGTTACAACTTGTGTTTCTACTTCTTTTCCTTTTCTGGTAGCTTTCCCCCCTCAAAACTAAATTATATCTTAGGCTTTTGAAATAGCTTCAAAGTGAAAGCCTGCGTTCTTTTTAAAAAATAACTCCGTTTTCTCTGAAGGTGGGGTGTTCGAGTTTATTTCAGGTTTTGAAGTGGGACACACCTCTGGGCCACAGGAGGGAAGACGTCCAACTGCCTTGGCAATTCTGTCTCTCCCCTTTGTCTTTTTACAAATGTCCACTAGGACCCCAAGCTCCACTTCCCCCTCCCCTCCATAAGAGCGCGGGTTACTTTTATTCAAAAGGACGTATTGACTGGCAACGAGAGTAAGGTGTTCCCTGTCTCTGATATTTTCACTAGCCTAAGTCTTTTTACTCTCAATGGACATCTCTGTGACAGACACTTGCCTCTTCCCTGGGGACTGCTTGACAGGTTGGTAGACTCCTGTCTCGCCCCTGCCTCTAAGTGCCCCTCTCCTTGCTTCCCTGGTGCCCACTGGAATTTGGTATTTTGTGAGCTGGGCCAGGAGAAGCGCCAGCCATCACCTCAGACCTGGCGGCTGGCCAGAGGGGCTGAAGCAGGGCATGGCAGACACTCGGTTCCTTGGCAGCCACTTCCCAGAGGGAAGGACGGCAACCACCAGCCTCCAAATGAGACTGTCCAAACCAACCAACCAACCAACAAACAAACAAATGCCAAATACAAACACAAATGGAAGAAACCACACATGCTCAGAAAGGCATGAAGTGAAAACTCAAGAATGCTGTTGTCTGGGGCTTTCACCAGCCATGTGCCTGGTGTCCCAGAGAGCTAATGGGGAGGACGGCTGGTTTTGAGATTCCTGTGGTCTGAATACACACCCTCATCACCAAGATGTGACTGGAAAAAAGTGGTCATTGTACAGGCCTCTGATTTATTTCCTGATAAAATAATCTTTACTCTCCAAGGCTAAATGTCCCTTCCCAGCTTTCAGAGAACCAGTCTTTATTCCTGTCCACCAAAGCCTTCTGCAAATTAGGTCATTCTGTCTGTGGCCCTGGAGTCTCAGCTGCTGCCCCGCCTGCCAACACTGCAGTGTTTTCTTCTCCGTGTTTCCCCGGCTACGCCAAATGTCGACGTGGACGATGGTCGCGGGCAAATTATAGAATTTCTTTAAGTGGAAGGAATTAGTTGTCATTTGGAGCCAACAACAAAAAAAAAACCTTGTTTGCCATTGGAAAAGGATAGATTTTGATATGACGTCTCCTTCCTGTCCAGCTCCCCAGCCATTTTCATTTCTTTTACTGAACATTTCACATCTAATATCCCGAATTATCTTGAAGCCTCAAAAGATGGCCAGAGCTGGCTGGACCTCACGGTGCATTCCTAATCTCTCTGTCATGTCAACACCCTTCTTTAAAGTAGTGCTACTTACTTTCTCATTGTAGACATATTCCACATCTCAGAGGGTTGGAGATGGAAATTCCACTTGGGCAATAGAAACGGGGATGGTATATCTGTCCTCTGTTGTATACATTTCACCAAGTGTAAGAACCTTAAGTACTGCCACTGGGCAAGGCATATGTAACAACACCAGCATATTCAAGCATAAGCGCTTGAAAATGCCAGTGTCTGTCCCTTTTCCCTAATTACTTAAGCTATTGTCTGTCTATCAGTTACAGGAGAAAAATGCTATTTTTAATCTCCTATGATCCTAGAGAGAGCGAATCTTGGTACTGGAGGGCCCTTTGCTAAGTGTTTGTGCAGGGTGGTGTACATGTTTGGAAAGGTTTGGGTAAAGCCATATTGCTCTGGAAAGGAGGAAAGATACTAGGACTGCGGTGGTGGTAGGGGTCCTGGGATCAGAAAAGAAAAAAAGATGTATATACACATTTATAAAAATATATAGTATGGTATGGCAGAGAGGCTTGGGCGAGGAGGCATGTCGAATGCCTGAAGTGTGGGCTTGGGGTACATGATGTAAACTCTCCCATCCACCCCTTCCCACCTCTCTCCCTGTCCCCCATGAGTTCTGCAGTAAAATTCACATTATTTGCTAATACCCCTAGTGTGAGTGAGTTATTTGGTGGGATATGAAGTCCTGTGTGTTTGGGCCTCGGGATGAAGACAGGGTCACCTGAGCAGAGTTGATGTTCTCTGACCCGCACTCTTCTCCCTGCTCTCTTGCTCCCTGTTCAGCTCCCTCTCTCGCCCCCTCTCTCGTTCTCTTTGCTGATTTAGAAGTTCTGGGGCATTAAGCTGTGTGTTTTTCTTTGTGCAACATGCTTTCTAAAGAGAATATATTGTTAGGATCCCACGGCATATAAGCTCATGTATTGTGGACAGCTGCACTTGTATTTCCGACAGGAGGGTGATAATTGAGAAGAAAGGAGAGGCTGGGAAGGGGAAATGCAGTAAGCTAGACTTTTTTCCCCTCTTTTAAACTGTTTTTGGAACAGTTTAAAAGCATGTGGGATCTTCCCGGACCAGGGCTCGAACCAATCCCGCATTGGCAGGTGGATTCTGTTGGGGAAGATGGTCAACTAAACCGTGGTAGGGTGATTTGTACTATAGTGGAGTTATTCATAGGAGAGTCACTACATTGGAGAAGAAGGTGCAGACTTTAAGCAAGGGCAAGGAAGAGCAATTGAACCTCTACCCTATGATGGCCCCGTTATGTGTCCCCGGCTCCATGTTGCACTCACTGTATGTACACCAGAGATTCCCCCCTCGAGAGCTGGCTTTAATGGGATCTCCATTAAAGAGAGATCTTTTTTTTTAATATAAATTATTTATTTATTTATTTATTATTTATTTTTGGCTGTGTTGGGTCTTCGTTCCTGCACACGGGCTTTCTCTAGTCGCAGCAAGCAGGGGCTACTCTTTGTTGCAGTGCGTGGGCTTCTCATTGCGGTGGCTTCTCTTGTTGTGGAGCACGCGGGCTCTAGGCACGCGGGCTTCAGTAGTTGTGGCATGTGGGCTCAGTAGTTGTGGCGCACGGGCTTAGTTGCTCCGCGGCACGTGGGATCTTCCCGGACCAGGGCTCGAACCAATCCCGCATTGGCAGGTGGATTCTTAACCACTGCGCCACCAGGGAAGTCCCAAAGAGAGATCTTTAATGTGGCTTTAGATAGTGCCGGAACAGAACCTGGAAGCAAGAAGAAAGGGAGCCCCGAGGAGCAAGGAGACGGAAGATGACCTTTGTAGCTTGTCATTTTGCCTCAGGCATCGTTAGCTAACATTAGTTCTAGGCCCACTGACCATACCGCTGATAACCTCTGTGTGCTGCCTTTGGAGGGGGGCCAGGATAGAATGAGAGTCAGGTCTGCGTTGAGAAATCTGGGGTCAAAATCCCAGCTTCTTTTCTTACTAGCTGTGTGATCGTGGGTCACTTTTAAACTCTTGGAGCCTTAGCTTCGTGTTATGTATTTTTTAGTTAACGGTTTTCATGATGTATTTCATAGAAAAGTATCTCTGGTTCATAAATGAGCTTAACTTCTGCCACAGTTTTAATAGGTTTTAACTATGTTGATATGAAAAGAACTATATGATAACAAATTATGATTATAATTTAGTTACCAAAAATATCAGTAAATAATTCTCAGAGTTTTATTAAAGCTGGAAATCTGTATTTTTTCCCTATGAATAAAGACTTATTGGCCAGTGTTAGAAAATTGCTACTGCTGAAATTTTTTTTAATAAAGCACGTAGTAAAAGAGCATGCTAATTACTACGTGCTGCAACTCTGAATACGGTATACTTTGAACAAGAGAAATTGCTCAAATGTGCTGTAGAAGCAGTCTTTTCTTCTCAATGTAAACAACTCCTGGCTTCAGAGCAGCATTTGGGCTGAACTGCTAAAAGCATCTTTGTTTATTTTTCTCTGCATAGACATAGTTAATGAGAGCACTGAGAACTGGGGCTTCAACCAGGTCTGATGTTAACCCCGTGAGGCTAATTTTGTATTTGATAGTTCATTTCACTGGGTCCAGAATCTTGGGCATATATTGGAGTCAAAGATATCACTTTCAGAGCCAGACTTGTTGCTTCCAGAAAACTGGCTTAGGGAGAGTCTTAGCATGCTATGGAGGTTTGGGGTGGGTCGGAAAATTGTGCATGCTTCAGGGCAAACTTCGGGGTCTTAGAAGTGGGTGACTTTTTTGGTTTGAAAAAGCTGGTTTGGAGCTGAATTAGTTACTTCCTTTCCTGTACTGGTCTACCTGTATTCCTTGTCTTCATTCCATAGTCTCTCCAGACACCAACTCTTAGCTTCATGCTCCAAGTCCAAAATATCTAACCGTAGCATTCAAGACCCATCATGTCCATCCCTAATGCACATTTCTCCTTCCTACACCCCTCTCATTGCCCTTACAGTCTATGCTTCTGTCACAACAAATTACATTTTTTCCCCTCAGAGGAAGCCATTTACATGTTCATCTCCACATCTTTGCTTATGCTGCACGCTCACTGCTTGGAATGCACCGCCCCCCCCCCCCCAACCTTGTCATCCCTGCTGGTTAAATTCTACTCATCATTCAGGGCCCAGCTGCAATGTTCCACCCTCTGAAGGCTTTCCTGTGCAATTACTCTCTTTTGCAGCCTTCCTTTTACGTATTGCAATCCAATGTAGAGCAATGGTGAACTCATCCCTTCCCCCACCTATGATTAGATTGTAGGCATTTTAAGGACAGGGGCATGAGACCTACCTGGACTAGGAAAACCCAGTCAGGGGCACATTTATTAAGGGTGTTCTCATCTGGTTTTGTCCATCTTACGTGCTGAAAGTGCACAAATCTTAAATGTATAGCTTGACTAATTTTTACTTATGTATGCCTATATACCCACCCTCTCATCCACCATCTAGATGAAGTAGTACAGAACATGATCAGAATTTTAAAAGTCTTCCTTGGACCCCTCCCAGTCAGTCAGTAACCCCCTTCTCCACCCTCAGGCATCTACTATCCTGACTTCCATCATTATCGATTAGTTTTGCCTATTTTTGAACTTCATATAATCGAATTATATAGTATACACTCTGACATTTTCCACTCAACATTATATCTGTGAGATTTATCCATGTTGCCCCATTTATCAGTAGAGTTTGTTACTTTTTATTGCTGAGTAGTGTTCCGTTGTATGAATATACTGCAATTTATTTACATTTTTTACTTTTTAATGAATGTTTGGATTGCTGCTAAGCTTTGGCTCTTACAAATAGAGATGCTGTGAACATCCTTGCACATGTATGTGCTTTGGTGGTCAAAAGCATTCATTTCTGTAAGGGTTACATCCAGGAGAGTTGCTGGGTCAAGGGACTTATGTATGTTTAGTTTTAGTAGGTTCTGTAAGACTTTCTCCCAAGTGGATGTATTGATTCTCTCTCCCATCAGCAAGGTAAGAGAGTTCCAGTTGCTCCACATTCTTGTCGGCACTTGGCATAGTCAGTCTTTTACATTTTAGCCATTCTGGGGAGTGTGTTGTTGTGTCTCATTGTGGTTTTAATGTTTTTTTTTCCTCTAATGACTGACGAAGTTGAGCATCTTTTTATATGTGTTTTGGCTATTTTGATGTTCTCTTTTGTGAGGTGTCTGTTCAAGTCTTTTTAGGTCTTCATTTCTGAGCTATAATAGCCAGATAATATCCACCCAGTCCAGGGACATGTCAATAACTTAAACATATCAGTTGCCTAAAAGTCTTCTTTAATACAGGGATGCCTTATAAAGGCATCTAAAGAGAAAATTGAGATAGATTGAATTCTATACCATGTAATAGAAAATATATACAGTTTACTGTCTATTAACTTAGGCATCATCAGGTACAACAATCATAGTGAAAGCTTGATATAAATTTCCAACCCCTTCTCACTGTGAATCTGGTGAAAGACAGACAGTTGGGTCTGTCCCTGTTCCAAGTCTCGATTTCTTTTCTTTGGGGTCCAAGTTCTACAGACCCTCTTCTGCATGTCTTGTGATATTTGGATCAGACTCTTTTCGTATTGGGATCTTTATTGCTATGGGAAGTTAATTCTCAGTCTTTTGGTCTACCATTGCTTAAAGTTAGTATTTTGAGTAGTGGAGCTTTATCAAATCAATTCTGTTCAAAGGAAGTTCCTTTCCTCTGGTGTTCTCTGCTGAATGCTACCACTAATTATTTCTTTTCCAGGGGCCTCAAGGGAAAGGCCTGTCATTTTTTGTCCCTCTTTGTGGGCTCTCTGGCTATAGCTGATTAAGGGTCTTACTCTTTAGCTACCTGACTTTCAATATTACATGGGTCATTGCCATATAAGTAGTTGGCACTCGATAATTGTTGATTTACATTGAGGTGGGATTTGAGTGGTGTTATCTGTACTGTTCTTTGCCTTGTAGGTCTGCCTTCATGAGAAAGCATTCGGGCATGCCATGCGCCTTTGTGACTATACTCAGACAGTAGCAAGAGCTCTCTTGATCCAAAATATGCTCACTTTCCACCTCCTAACTGGCCTGGTTGTTCCCCACCATTAGAATACACTCTTTGATTTAAGACACTGCCTTTAGACATCTCTTAGATTATTTCTGTATTATCTAGAAGGAGGTGGAAAATACAAACTCAGTGGCATCCATTAACATTTTAGTAAGAATTCACTTAGTTATATGGCCTCAGGAAGAAGGCCCATAAGGAATGGGACTAAGGAGAGGTGAGTGTAGATGTGGAGACAAGGTCTCACACCTGGATAAAAGCTGCAGGTGACAGGTAGGTGCACTAGCCGACCAGGGCGCCATTATCATGGGACCCCCTTAAATCTTGGAGTCAGGGAACCTGTGTGCAGGTTGCAACTTGCTGCTTTTTACTATACAACTTTAGTAAGTCATTTCACTTCTCTGTAACTTAGTTTTCTAATTTGTAAAATGGAGATAATATCTCCTCTGCATAACTCTCAGGGTGGTTGAGGACCTCATGAAATGATGTATATGAAACTGCCTCATATAATCTAAAGAACTAATCAGACATGTTATATTTATTTCAATAATAATAGTTCTTGTTGGAAGTGATGAAAACTGGAGTGCCGTTGGAGACAAATCACTTACTTTACAATTTCGCTCTGGGCTACAGCTTGTGAACGCAGAGACTGCCTGATGAATCCTTATCTAAATGGAGAGTTTTATATTATTATACAGATAACAGCAGAAAGATTAAAATGCATGTGCATAATGGTAAAGTGAGTCCATTAGTGAAACATTATTTTTATTAAAAATAAATTTAATGTATGAGCGGTTTGCTTTATTTCTAGGATGTTAAACAACTAGTTTGGGTGATTTTTCTCCCCCCATGCAATTGATAAAGTTCATTTATTTTAGCATGGCACAGACTCAGAGCAAACATATGCCTTAGGCTGGCAAATTAGGTTGGTCTTGGGTTGTTTTCACTTTTCCACTTTATCCTTCTTTGACTTAGTTGAGATATGGTTGGTCTCTGGAGAATGGGACCACTATTGAAATAGGACAGAGCTGCAACACTGGCCTGTTCATTTATATCAATTGGATGAAATTTAATTGAGTGAATGAAAAGTACTGAAGACATCTATCTTTTTTAAAATTATTTGAATATGGACCTTGCTTTTGTTAGGAAGAAAGACCTACACTGATTTCCCAGGTACAGGCAGAGTCATAGAATGTTTGACTAATACAAATAATGTAATCCAACCCACTCACTTTATATTTAGGGAAGCCAAGATATAGAAAGATTTAATAACTTGTTCAAGGTCACATTGCTAGTTGGTGGCAGAACTGTAACCAGAAGCTGGGTTTTCTGTCCTCGGTCAGGGCACTTTCTCTGACCCCCTGCTGCAGGGTGCAGAAGTGAGAAATAGTTTTACTAAACAATTGCCACCTTATAGACTTACAGACAGAAGATATTCACTGGCTTTGATAATAATGGCTTGTATCAATACTTTTCAAAAGATAAGAATCCAACAAAATTAGTTCTTTGAGACTAGTCTCTATCTGTGCCTTTGGGGGGTAAGGAATTCATCATATTCTTGGGCAGAGTGCCTGGTCCTCAGTGGACAGTCAACCAGTGCTTGTAGCTGAGTGTTTGGTATGTGACAGAACAGGCCAGTGGTGATGCCTGGAACGAACACTTAGATCAGAATCCCTCGCGTAATGGTTTAAAACACAGATCCCTGGATTTTACCCCCTTCTACTGAGTAAAGGTTTCAGTGGCTCTCACCTAGAAATATGGATTATTAACACAATTTTTAGGTGATCTTTTAGTGTTCTAAAACTCGTTGCTCTGAGACCTTCTTCCTCATCAGTTCCTAAAGCTTCAGGCCAAAGAATTCCAGACGGACATGTAGTAAGAAAACAGTTCAATTTTTGTTTTATTTTTTTATCTAAAAAATTAAGATGGAAAGCAAGTTTTAATTACATTTAATACATGGGTTGGCACTGCACACTTAGGTCATAGAGTCTCACTTCATGGGTCACAAATGGCAGTCATGGTACCCCAAGTGAGGGTGGAAACCCCTCAGTGCAGACATTCAACAATGGTGACCTTAATTTCCTTCCCATATATGGCCACAGAATGCATATTAATGCTAGGTGTTGCATCAAATTGTTTAATTTTATAAAATTATATGTATACACATATGTATTTATATAAAATAAAAAGACTTCTACACATGTAATGATTAATTTTATGTATCAATTTGGCTAGGCTATGGTGCCCAGTTGCTTGGTCAAACACCTGTGTAGATGTTGCTGTGAAGGTCATTTTTTAGTTGTGATTAATATTTAAATCAATAGACTTTGAGTAAAGCAGATTGCCCTCCATAATGTGGGTGGGCCTCATCCCATCAGTAGAAGGCCTTGAGAACGACTAAGGTTTTCTAAAGAAGAAGGAATTCTGTCTGAAGACTCCAACCTACAATCCTGCATGAATTTCAGGCCTAGAATTTAGACTCAAGATTGTAACATCAACCCTTACCTGAATATCCAGCCTGCTGCTTGCTCTATGGGCTTTCCAGCCTCCACAATTGTGTGAGCCATTTTCTTAAAATAAATCTCTTTCTCTCTCTCTCTCTAAATATATTTTATAGGTTCTGTTTCTCTGGAAAACCTTGATTAACACAACACTAGAAATTTAACATTTTTTTTTGAGATGGTGAATGTCCATATCTTGTACTATACAGGGTTTCAACAATAATCTTATTACAAACTTTTTGTTATCAAATGTAAAGATAAGTTGCTAATGTTTTTCTTTGTTTGATTTTTACAAAATCACAAGGATTTCAAATTTATTTCAAGTGGCCCTCACTAAAATGCTACCTAAGAGGTATTTTTGAAAATATCAATATATTTAATCTGTCCCTTCGGATAACTGTGATATTTTGAAAATAAATAAGAAATAACCTATTTTCAAAAGAAATTCTTGCCATGGAGAGTTTTAAAGATGCAAGTTTATTTATTTATTTATTGAAGTAGAGTTGATTTATAATGTTGTGCCAATCTCTGCTGTACGGCAGACTGACTCAGTTATACACATATAGACATTCTTTTTTTATATTCTTAAAGAGGCAAGTGTAGAAACTAGATTGTATGTGGTGTGTCTTTGTCTCCAAAAATGATTACATGTTTTGTCTACAAAAACTTTTATATCTGCATATTAAATAACATTAAAAAGAGAATTTTCTAACCTGCTTGAAAGTCTAGAGTTTCAGTGGATTTTTAACCCATTTGTGAAACATAAAAATGTAGCATCTTCCAATTAGTTGGCAAGCAAAAATGAGTGGCATAAGGGAAGATGGAAACTTACCAGCTGAATTTTAATCGAAACCTTTGCATAATTAATACTATAATTAATAAGCATGGCTATATAAGTATAGCCAATGATGCCTTTCTTCCACTGGTATGTATCTGTGGAAGGCATCTTTCTGGCAATAAATTAGCTTTATATATCTGGATGCCAAATACCCAGAACTGAAAAACACATAATCGAATTGCAGTATCACCAGAATTTTCAAGTAATGCCAGATACTCAGTCCCTTTGTTTGCACTAAAATATTATTAATAATAATTTAATCATTTTGTTCTATTATTAAAATATAACATAGTAGAGCAATATTTATTTAATTTCTGTTTTTCATTATATTTTATAAAATTATGTAAGTTATGTGTATAGTAGTGCGAGGGAATAGTTTATAAATAAATATATGCATGTTGAAGTTGTATGCTCAAAATCTACTTATGTTTGGGGTGAGTGATTAAAGAATTTTGGAGTACAGTGCTTGCATTATTGAAGAGTACATGACTGAAGCATGCCCCACCGTGGCAGGTGGAATGGTCACAGCCTCACAGCTGCAAGCCATGAGCTTTAGGGCAATACTGCCACTACTTCAGGATAGGAAGTAAGGGAACAATCTGTGCCCAATGGAAAACCCCAGGGGGGTAAAGCAAGGCCAAGGGCAATTATGCCGAATAGAATCTGTCCAAGAGTCTAATACCCCGCTTCTTGTAGAAATACCCTGGGACTCAGGGAGGAGGAGGGAGAGAGAGGAACTTGGAAGCCTATCAGGGAATACAGGAAATTTAATTTTAAAATTAGAGAAAGTTTTCATTTAATGGGATTAAGGAGAGCATTGGGTAAGTACTGTTTAAAAATGTAAAAACGTGTACAGCGTGGCAGTCTGCCAGTGACCTATAGTAAGTAAACTCCCCTCCCCCTTATCTAGAATGGCTCTTTGTCTTTTTTTTTTTTCCCCTGAAATATTAAACTTTGGCTAGCTGATCCATTTTAGAACATGCTTTCAAATGAAAAAGATACAACATGATAGTGTGACTTTTTTCTTCTTCTTTAGAATATAACTTTAGTTCAAACTACTGAGGTCTGGTTAGGGTTTGGAGTAAAAGATTCCCTTCCTCAGTTAACCAGGGTGTTTACTAAGGAAAAAGAAACTCTGAGGACCCAAACAGATAGGGACGCAGTCAGTTTTGTTTTGTTTTGTTTTTTAAATCTCTAACGCTAGAGTAATTACTGCCTATGGAAAAGACTTGATAAAGCAGATGTGTGCAGTGGCATCCTTCAGAGGATCGTGGGGAGGGATACAGCTTTCAAAGAGTATATTGTATTTTGTTGCAAAATTCTCTCCTTCCTCTTGGCAAATATTTGATTATCATGCAGGGAGTGGAGAAAGGGGAGAAAAGGAGATTATGCAGGGCACTTCAGATAGCAGTTCTCCTTTGGAACCTCTGCGGGTTCAAAGAGATAGAAACAGCTTCTAATGCTTGTCTTTACGTTTAGCAGATGGTGTTACTCAAGTCAAAGTTTGCACCTCTTAAGCCTTTTTTATTCTCTGAGTCTGTCTCTTAGGCTCTCTCCTCCAAGAGGTCCGTAGAAGGGGCTGCCCTTGCCTAGATTAGGAAGACGTCTAGGAGCCCTCGTCATGTCCTGGAGAGCGGAGGAGGTTGGTGGAAAAATCAAGTGTAGAATTAGGTCTCTTTCTCTCAGCTCACAGGTAACGATTAACAAGTTCCTTATCTCTACCTTCAGAATATATCCAGAAGCCAAGCACTTTTCAACCTTCCACCATTACACTCCTATCAAGATTAATGCTCGGGCTTCCCTGGTGGCACAGTGGTTGAGAGTCTGCCTGCTGATGCAGGGCACAGGGGTTCGTGCCCCGGTCCGGGAAGATCCCACATGCCGCGGAGCTGCTGGGCCCGTGAGCCATGGCCGCTGAGCCTGCGCGTCCGGAGCCTGTGCTCCACAACGGGAGAGGCCACGGCAGTGAGAGGCCCGCGTACCAAGATCAATGCTTATTTTCCCTCAGCACTTTGTGGGTACTACTGCTGTGTCCTTTGCCATCTATGGCTGCTGCTTGGAAGTCCTCTTGAGAGCTAGTGCTTGCACATTTGTGTGTAATCTGTGTCTTCTCTCTGGCCCTTTTGAGATGATTTCCTATCCTTAATGTCCTGTCAGTATGGATTTATTTTTATGTATCAGAAGGCATTATTGCTCTGAGAACTCACTTTGTTTCACTTTGAAATGCTCAGCAAATATCATTTCAGATATTGCTTCCTTGCCAGTGCCTCCATTTTCTATTCTATGGACTGCTATTAGTTAAATACTGGAGACTCTCATTCTCTTATCCAAATCTCTGAGCTGTCCTAATTAAAAAGAATCATTTTGTCTTTCTGTGTCATATTCTGGGTGACTTCCTCAAGACTATCTTCTAATGAATGAATTCTCTCTTCAACTAGGAACAGTCCGAGATTTATCCTGTCATGGCATTTTTATTTCAATGACCACAATTTTTACTTTTTAGGCTTAATTGGTCCTTTTTCATAGCTTCTTACTCTTCTTTGATTTTTGCCTGCTTATTAAGTCCTTGAACTTTTTAATGGACATGTTGGCTTCCATCTTCTTCTTTAATGTACTTAAATAAGTCTTCGATATTTCTATAAAATCATTTTCATATTGGAGTACATTTGTGTTCAAGTTATTTATTTATTGGCTACCGTTTGAGGGCATTATATTTTCCCGTGCACTTTGAAAATTTTATTTCTATGCTCTTTTTGAGTAGGAGGGATCTTAGTTTTGTTTATTTTTCTCTCGTGGTTTTGCAGTTTCCTTCATTCATTTCTTTGAGTCCCCAAGCCATAGCCAGGTCTGATAAAGGCAGTTGTATGGATTCCTGCCTCAGGGTGTTTTGTGGGTAAAACTGTGTCCCCTAAGAAGATATGTTGGAACCCTAACCCCATTACCTGTAATTGCGATCTTATTTGGAAATAAGGTCTTTGCAGATGTAACCAAGTTAAGATGAGGTCATCTTGGAAGAGGGTGGGCCCTCGTCCAGGGGCTGATGTTTTCTTAGAGAAAGGAGAGGGACGTTTGGACACAGAGACACACTCACAAGAGAAGACAGTTATGTGAAGACTGAGGCAGAGATTGGAGTTATGCTGCCATAAGCCACGGGACATCTGGGGCCACTGGAAGCTGGATGCAGCAAGGAAAGATTCTTCCCCAGAGCCTTCAGAGGGAGCATGTATCTCACCTCCAGAATTGTGAAAGAATCAATTTCTATTGTTTTAAGCCACCCAGTTTGTGGTACTTTGTTATGGCAGCCTAGGACCCTGCATTAGTATTAGGGTGATATTGGGAATACTGTGGCACCATCACAGGGGCAGAGTTTAGTTGAGTTGGTGGCAGCTTCTACCGGCCTTCTTGGACTCACATCTATGGAAGTGCACTTGCTCCAGAGATTGACCCGACCTGTTTTTACTTTTGTGCCTCTTCTGCAGTAAAGAGGTTGAGAGAGGCCACTCTAGTCCCTGACTTCAAGCAGTTAGCCTGGCTTGTGACCCCATTTCCCTTTACCCTGAAGGAGACACACCCCTACCTATTGCTGACATATTTGAGCCCAGAATCCACCAGTCTTAAGTTGTCAGTCCCGCCTAGGATGGCATTTTGCGCTTCTGTCCCGTCTGTAGTCCACAAATATACAAATGTATTTATCTGTTTTTGAACCAGCTATGCCTTCTTGGTTTCTCTTTATTATATTTTATCAGTCATTTTGTCCGTTTAGAGCCCAGGGCATGGAGAATGGACTTACTGTGGCATCTTGACCAGAAATCTAGTCTTTAACGCACAGGTTTTGTTCCTTTATAAACTGTACATAGTTGCTTTTTGTCTACTTGACAAAAATAACGTTAGTGTAGTTCCATGTTATTATAAACTCTTTATGAACATAATGTTTAAAGCTTGTGTAATATTCCACCAAATGGAAGTGGGCAGTTCTTTAAGGAGATACTTTGTGGTGATAAAATGTCTCAGCCCAACAGCTTAAAGAATCATTGTAAGCATATTAAAGGCTGAGGTGTAGGAATTCCACATGGCCCCCCTTTGGTGTTTTGAGTCAGAGTAGAAGCAGTAAAGTTGAGTAACTAACTTAAGAGAAGTGTTCCCACTGTGTTGTAAATTCCCTGAGCAAGGAACATTTGTTTAAGACAGGCTTGCAATCCACTAATCAGTGTAAATGGTTTCCATGGAATTTCATTGGTTTCTGAATATAGCCTCAGGTTATGTGCTGCGAAGATAGTTTTGAAATTTTAAATGATGGTAACTTGAAATCACAAACATTTTCCACTGGAGGTGGGAAATAGGCCACAAACTGCCTTCTCCCACAATAGCTAGGATTCAGGTCTTGATACCCAGAACTTCCTCCTGAGATTCTAACAGAGCACCCTTTTGGGATTCCCTTGCCCCATCCTTCTTGAAAGGGGCACTGAAAGCACTTGTTTGTGTCTGGGAGAGCAATGGGAGTTTCCACCCCTCTCACAGTAACATCTGCCTTAGAAATGTGTAGGGCTCCCCAGCATTCTGAACCCTCTTCATAAAAAGAAAAAGAGAACGAAGAGATAATTCAGGAAATGTTGCACCAGTAGGGGGTTTTCTTGAGAGTTGTACTGTTATCTGTTGGCTGAGAAAAACAATTTCAGTATATGAAGTCACAGTATTGCAAAGGTTGACTTAGCTGTACTTAGACCAGTTCTTATTTGATTCTCCAGTCTCTTCTACAACATTCCCAAGAAGTGGTCATTAAACGTTTGCGTGAATATCTTCAGTTATAGGGACACATTACTTATAGGGGCAGCATATTCCATTGTTGGACAACCACAGTTGTTAGAAAATTCTCTATATTGAGCAAAGGGCTGCCTTTCCCATTTGTTTCTGTCTGGAGCCACAGACAAGTCTAGACTTTTCTTCCGTTTAGCAGCCTTTAGGTTATCTAAAGACAATTGCAGTGGCCTCCTTGGATCTTCTTTTCTCCAGTTAGTACATCTCCGTTCCTTCAAACATTTCTCCTATTTCTTTAATTTCAACCGAAGAGATGATCCAGGTTGGGTCTGGAATGGAGGCCAGAGATGGTGTCTTAGAACACAGTGGGAAGTCAGCCTTGCCAGAGTCAGGCAAGGACCAGTAAGTAACAAAATAGAGTCCAAAACCAGAGACCGTTAATTAGGAGGGAGTTAGTGTCAGGGAGTTACTACAGAAGCAGAGTGAATTCTCTCTGAAGAAGAATTTAGCAGAAGTCTACTACTTAGGGGGATGGAAAATAGCAAGGGGTGAGTTTCAGATAAAAGAACTGGTTAGGGCACAGGCTGAGAGTCAGCGTCCAAGAGACCCCATAGAATCAGGGTAGATGAGAGTTTTCTGGAGGCCAGACAACATATCACCATCCAAGAGAACAACTCTACCTTGTGTTACTTGCCTGGACTGCTTCTTAATGGGAAACACATGTGGCCTTTGTTGTAATGTGAAATGACTTTGTGGCTCTTCACCATCCTCTTCTCTCTCCAAAGGACAGCCTTGAGTCTAAGTCACTTTGATTCACATCTAGCAAACAGCTCGCAAAAGAGAACATTTTGCCTTCTGACAACAGCTGCTACGAATCCTGGAGCATAGATTTGTGGTCTATTGAAGCACAGCTATGGATCATTTTTACTGGCAGATTCATATCTCCCAGCTCCTTCCACCCTTACCTACATCATAAACGAAGGTCCTAGAGAGATGTAGTCTGAAAAAATCTAAAGCTATTACCTTCAATTTGAAATAGAATTTTCTCCTGGTTGAAACCTCATGTTTTGCAATTCAGCTCAGTTTCCTTCAAATTGAGGCCTATGGATTTAGGCTACAATTGGAACTTCTCTCAATATCTATTTTTCGGGTTGAGTTTGCTCAGGTCATGAGCTAAAGAATGCGAATTTGCGATTTTGCTATGGTGAGCCTGCCCCCCTGTTGAGCAGTCAGGTAGCTCTGGCCTAAAACTCTGACTTCCAGCCAACGGACTGGTCTTGGGTGAGTTCCCTGATCTCTTTGAGTCTCAGTTTTCTCACCTGTGTAACAGGGATAATCGTGACCTATGGGATTTACGTGAGCTGACGGATGCAATGTGCTTATACAATACCTGGCACAGGATACATGCTTTATACATGTAGATTTAAAATTCTAACCAAGTCACAATAGCTTGCACATGACAACAAATAATTGTTACATAATAAGTAAATGAATATCCTTATCGGCCAGCGCCCATGATGAAAGCTGAACGTGTATTTACCAAAATTGTCTTCTATAATATTGTGAAAATGGTTCATCCAGATTGCAAGACCAGCCAATATATATATGAATTGATCCCTTTCTTTAATTTACCAAAATTGTCTTCTATAATATTGTGAAAATGGTTCATCCAGATTGCAAGACCAGCCAATATATATATGAATTGATCCCTTTCTTTAATTTACCAAAATTGTCTTCTATAATATTGTGGAAATGGTTCATCCAGATTGCAAGACCAGCCAATATATATATGAATTGATCCCTTTCTTTAATTTACATGTTAACAGTAGAATCACTAACTGAGAGAATTATAACAGGAACTATGCTAAATGCATAGAAATATTACCTTTAATTCTCACAGCATACCTGTGAGGTTGGTATTATTATCCTTTCTGAAGAATAAGAAAGTAACCTCAGTGAAGTTAAATAACTTTCCCAAAAAATACACAGCCAGAAAGTGGCTGAGTTCACATTTGAATCTGGGTCTAACTTCAAAATTTCCTTTAAACACAATTGAGAGGAGCTGTGGGAAAGATTTGAGGTTTGTGTTTAGGTTGCTTATTTCTTTTATTTTTTTAAAATTAATTAATTAATTAATTAGTGGCTGCACTGAGTCTTCATTGCTGGTGCGGACTTTCTCTAGTTGCGGTGAGCAGGGGCTACTCTCCGTTGCAGTGCAGGGGCTTCTCATTGCGGTGACTTCTCCTGTTGCGGAGCATGGGCTCTAGGCGTGCAGGCTTCAGTAGTTGTGGTGCACTGGCTTAGTTGCTCTGCAGCTAAGATGTGGGATCTTCCCGGACCAGGGCTCGAACCCTTGTCCCCTGCGTTGGCAGGTGGATTCTGAACCACTGTGCCACCAGGGAAGTCCCTAGCTTGCTTATTTCTAAAAGAGTGTCCTTGGAGAGCAGAGACTCCTGGGGCCATGGGACAAGAAATGTTAGATTCCAAGTTTAAGTAACAGTGAGGGCCAGGAGAAGAGGGACGTGACTCGGGGGGTGGACATGGGTCAAAGTCAGTGCAGAATGGCCTCAGGGCAGGTGGGAGAGAACTAGTGAGTGTTCAGGATACCTCTCTACTCCAGCATGAAGGGAGAACCGTCAGCCAGGTGTCTACAGGAGCTGCCGGAGGACCTGAGCCACCAGCATGCAAAGTACACTAAGGTAGAGCCTTTGTTTTGTTCATGCTATGAACTGTGCGTGGTCTGGAGAGGGCACCCAGTAAACATTTGTATGTACAAATAGATGATTGATTAAAAACATTTGCTCTAATGCTTTGATTCTGAAATGGAGGAAGTAACTGGTCCAGGACGAAGGACTCCAGGTGCTGCTGGCCCTCAGTGGTAGGCACCCTGCTTCCTACTGTTGAGGAAGATAAAGAAGTAAGGAGTGGTACCTATGCTGGCTTCAAGCAGAAACTTAGTGTGGGGCTTCCCTGGTGGCGCAGTGGTTGAGAGTCCGCCTGCCGATGCAGGGGACACGGGTTCGTGCCCCGGTCCGGGATGATCCCACAGGCTGCAGAGCGGCTGGGCCCGTGAGCCATGGCCGCTGAGCCTGCGCGTCCGGAGCCTGTGCTCCACAACGGGAGAGGCCACAACAGTGAGAGGCCCGCGTACCACAAAAAAACACAAAAAACCCCCCAAACGAACAAACAAAACAACAAAAAAAGAAACCTAGTGTGGGTATGATGTTTACCATCTCCTTGTTAAGCTGCAGTTTTTAAGACAGGCCCTTAAAAGGTTGTTTATTTCCTGTCAGATCCTTGACCTCCACAGTAGGAAAACCAAAACCAAAAATCAATCCCTTAACGCAGTGTATAAATACAAGTCTCTAAATGGGAGCAGAGTGTTCTTTACCGAAGCTGGAAATGATTCAGTCGAATTGGTGAAAAGAGGACACAAAACAATCTAAACATATTAAAACATGTTTCTTCACTGGGGATTTCTGCACTTGTCCAAACTGTAGTTTAGAAACTCAGATAATGTCTAATTGCGTTAAGAAGAGTCAAATTCCATGTTAATTCCTCTAGACTACTCAACATTGGCCACCATCTCTTAAACAGCATTTGTTTTTCGTGTCTCCTTGGCCTGTCAGTGTTTCTTATGTATGCCTCAGCTTGGTGGGTTTGGAGTGGAATGTGTAGGGAAGGGGAGATGAAGGGATAGAAAAGGTTGGTTTTGATTGGAAGAGCTTGTTGGGCAGTGTTATGTCACCTTTGACCCTTTCACTTTCAACCTGGGATCTGTCTTTAATATCAAATGGCTATTTCAAGAGTAGCACCTTAATACTTTAACATAAATGTGTATTATAAGTAGAAGGATTTTTTAAAAATCTCTTTTATCGTGTTCCTTAATAAAAAAAAAACCTTTTCCTTATTTTTTCCTGCTTAGCACACAATCGATGCAGCAGACAATGTAAAACTTTTTTTTAATGTTGTCCCAGGACATCATAAGGCAGGGCAGCTTGTCCCTGGTGTATATTTAACTAGCATATTAATGAAGGGAAAAGCCTCAGTATTATTCTGGTTAATGCAGTTCTTTAAAGCTTCACAGCACAAAACAACATGTTTCACGTTACTGTTTACCCCCTTGAAAGAGACGGTGGTTTTAAGGGGACATCTTGAGACCTATCTGATTATGTGCCACCATGGCTGCTCACATATCTCCTAGAAATCTGATACGCTTTAAACGCATCCACGTATTTCCATGGTGAGAATTTCCACGTGCAGTGCCACCAAGCCCTGCTCTCGTCACAGAATGAGATTATTTACCGGAGGGCTCTGTTAATTACTAAAACAAATAATTTACCACCTTTTTTGGATAGGCATTGCAATATGTAATCACGGATATTAGAAACCTTTTGTCATCTACAGTTTTAGTTGTTTCTTTTTTCTTAAGAATGGGAAAGGGGCCTAAATGTTCTTTTCTTCTATGACATCTGAGTCCCTGTGCCCAATTCACTAGCTGGAGTAGGTGGATTGATTATTTGTTTGGGGGCTGGAACAGAGCAGTGTTTGCTGTCAGGGGCCCACCGACCTACACCCTCTTTGGCATTCACCTGTACGGTAAGTCCCCTACATATGAACAAGTTCTGTTCTGAGAACGCGTTCATAAGTCCAATCTGTTTGTAAGTCCAACAAAGTTAGCCTAGGTACCCACCTAACACAGTCGGCTCTATCGTACTGAACTGTAATAATACTTTTCATGCAAATAATACATAAAAAACAAACACAAAAATAAAGAAAACCTTTTTAATCTTACAGTACAGTACCTTGAAAAGTACAGCAGTACCAGCTACATCACCGCTGCTTTTACGCTTGCTTCTGGACATCCTGGGCTTGAAATAAAGATACTGTATTACTGCACTCTATACAGTATGGTACAGTAAAGTACACAAAAGCACAGCCACTAGTAGAGGATGTACACACGTGACATTGTATGCCAGACGCGTGAACTGATGTGATTGGACATGTGAAAGCACCTTTGCATCTTTGAAAATTCGCAACTTGAAGGTTCGTATGTAGGGGACTTACTGTAAAGGCTAAAGCTCTGTGTTTTATAAAATGTCCTCTTTCTGTACTCATAAAGATCCTCTAAACATTAGGATGATTCTTTAACACGGTATATATCCTGATCAAATGAGGTCATCAAAAGGACCCAAATGCCCAGCTGTCTGTAGAAGCTTCTATACAATCCTCCAGACTTGTTCACAGACAATGAAATGTGAAAGCACCTTCACACCTTTGAAATTCACAACTTGAAGGTTCGTTATGTCTGGGACTTACTGTATACAGAGAGGCTGCTTACTGGGACATCTGTGACTCTTTGCTTGGGGACTTTTTTTCTGGCTGGGATCTGTGGCATAAGTTGGAAGTTCTAGGGAGTTGATTCCCCAGAAGCAGCTTCAGCCAATGAAGGATGAGGAATCGGTGGATAAAAGCCACAGCTTTCTTGCTCCTCAGTTAGGATAACCCTGAGGGAGAACCCTCACTGTCTACCAGTGTCCCCCATGGGAATCAAGCTCCAGGTGCTTCCTCCCTGTATACAAAGTACCCGTTATGCTTCTTTCCCATCCCCGCCACAGTTCCCAGCTCATGACTGGTGCCTTCAGCGTTTTCACCTCCCAACCACTCTACTGGCACTTGAATCCCAAAATCTGTTTCTGAAGAAATCCAGAAATCCTCAGGAAAGGTTTCTGAAGTAATTTTGGATTCAAGCAGAAGACATCTGAGTTATATTGAACCAGCCAGCCCCAGACTCTCATGAAGAAACTCTATGCCTCTTTGCTTTAAAAAAAAAAAAAAAGACTTTATTTTTTAGAGCATTTTTAGGGTCACAGCCAAATTGCACTGAAAGTATAGAGAATCTCCCCCACCATAAATAGCCTGCATGAGAGCGGTGCCTTTGTAACCATCAGTGAACCTACGCTGGTGTGTCCCCATGACCCAATGTCCAAAGTTTACCTTCGGGTTCACTCTTGGTGTTGTCCTTTCTGTGGATCTGGACAAATGCATGATGACATGCATCCACCATGCTCTTGCTTCTCCTTAAGGATTGAATCCATGTTTTTTTCAAACCCTAAATTCATATTGAAATTTTACTCCTTTAGCTTTCCGTCCTCAGCTGCTGCCGCGTGGGAGTGTCTGCATTTCATCTGCGTGTCAGTGGGGGGAAAGCCATCCCTCAGCAGGTCATTGGGGGTGGCTGTGCATACCTAAACGTGGAGGGGTCATCATATGCCTTGGGATCTTTAGTTGAAACAGGCTATGTAAATAGTATCTATTATTATTGCTAATAATGACCCACAGCTGTAATGGTGGTAAAGCTTGTGTGCAACGAGTCCCAGATGCAAGCCTCCTGGGCCCTTGTCCTCGACGGCGATGTGAACTGCAGTGAACTTATCTTGTCACACCCTATCCCCACGCAGGGAACGAAATCCCTGTTGCTCAGAAATGGTGGCCTGTTGTGCTTTACTGCAACTCAAGCCTCATTTGCACTTCTGAGCAGTTTCCCCCACTCTTTTCTTTTTTTTTTAAATGTAGAATGGAATAATCAGCTATAGTTCTTGGTGGGAGGTCCCTTGTGCTCTGCCCTAGATTTTCAATCTGGCTGTCAGGCCAAGCCAGATTGTAGATGGGGGAGGATTATTTTTTTGTTTGTTTGTTTGATTGATCGGTTTGCATTTTTTGGTTTTCAAAGGGGGGGGGGGTTGGCAATTTTCTTTCTTTTCTTTTTCTTTTTTTTTTCCCTTTCCTTTTCCCCCTTTCCTTTTCATCCTTTCTCAATCACAGCGCTTGTAGCTGCACAGCTTCAAAAACTGTACATCCTCCCTGCTGGGCTGCAAGCAGTGAATTACCTCCCTGGGTTGAAGGAGAAAGTGACAGCCTGGGACCCAGGAGCCCAAGGTAGCTGTGTGGCTGAAAGCTCCCAGCTTAATATCTCAGCAAGTTTTAGATTCCCAGTCTGTCTTCTGTCCACGGGTATTGGAAGCATTGTGGAGTTACAGACTTCTCCCTTATTTCCTCTTAAAAGTCCCTATATATTTTCTTGAAAGCAATTTTGATCTGGTAATATTGTGTTTGTTGGTTGGTTTGCCTTATCAAACATCTGCCTGCCTTATTGACTGTAGGGACCACCTCTCCGTGTCCAGCACACCGCCTGACACTTAGGGAGGGCTCAGCAAATCCTTGGGTTGAAAGAGCAAATGAATGAAAAGCAAAAAGGAATCCCAGCTGTCAAATGGCCCAGTGTTCTCCTCCTGCAGATGAGAAGAACAAAAGTTCATTGAGGAAAATGACTTCTGAGAAGTTTCAGAGCGAAGATGCAAACCAGGAGGAAAACGCTTTAAACTTCTAACACGCCGCGGAAATAGAAAGCGTATTCTTCTCCTGGTGAACTGGGCAAGGCATCAGTGTGCTGATGGGAGAGCAGAGTTTGGGGACCCAGACGTGCACCCCATCTGGAAGGGCGTCTTCCACATGTCGGGCCCTGCAGCTGTTTTTCCAATTCTACCAGGCTGCAACAGCCAGAGTCATGGGATTCTAACAGGCTCATTTCCAGAGCAGGAGGGAGGCACCTTCAGTTGGTTTTCCAGTCCAATTTCCCATTGTCCTTGCTTCCTAGCCAGCTGCATGTCCTATTAGCCATCTTTCAAACAATAGCACCTTCAGTGGCTGCTGACTTCCAGGCAGTTAGATTTTGATTGACGGCCTCCCTACCTGAGTGGGGTAATGTGTTCTAGACAAATACTGATTTCTATGAAATACGGTCGGAGCAGTGGTCACCCATCTCGGGTAGGAGCTACAGGCATAGAGGGATATTAAAAAAAATTCTGAAGGCTGGCTGTGTGCAAGGCAGAAGTGGCTTCCGTAAGGCTGGCTACTTTATTGAAGGGAGGTGGGGTTTTGTGATTCAGATTAAGGACCAGGTGCCAAGGCTTAGAATGCTGCTCAGAGAAGGAAAAATGCGTCAGCCATGACTTCAGTCTGGCAGGCTCTAGACAGACATGTAATAACGACATTGCTATACCCTTAAGCCAGTTACATGCTGAGGAAATCAGTTCAGTTTTGGGAAACCATCCTTCTTTCAAGATGGATTTATTTCCTTCTCTACAGTGTTTCCCATCTGTGAAATGTTAATAAATGCTTTTTTTAAAAAAATCCAATATCTGGGTGAAATAAATTTTTAAAAGGAAGGGTTCAATGAACTTAGGTTAAGATGGCACTTCTCATTGTAGTGTTCTTGTGTTCTTTGGGCATTTTCTCTGTTGAGTATCCCCATCTTGTGAGACCACAGAGCACCTTATGGGAGAGTGTGATGGTGGATTCTAATTCTGAGAAACACACCTTTGGAAACAATCTTTTGGTGTCCTCCCAGGCTTCAACATGTACAATTTGAATGACTCCTTGGCTTCCTTGGGTAAATTTTTCCTGCCTTGACAATGGAATTCTCATGGCAACTTTTCTACTGTGTTTGTCTTCTTGCATTTTCAGAATGAGCAGTTCCATAATAGTCATCAATAGGCACAGTAGTTTTAGACACATGTAAATATTATTTGGAACTTGAGGAAATGAACATCCAGATAGGGTCAAATAATTTACCCAAGATCACATCATTTTATTTTATTTTATTTTATTTCTATCTCTCTGTGAATACAAGAGCCGCTCCATTGAAGAGCTTCCTTTTTTTTTTTCTTTATCCCTGAGGCCTTTCAGAGCATCTTGGTGGGAAATACCTCATTCCATTGTAGAACACAGTAGGTCTGACCCAGAGGCCTGAGTGCTTTTATAAACTCAGCAAAAGTGATGCTTATTACTGAGGAATATTTGCTCTTGCAAAGGAGCTCCTAGAATAAAGTATTTTTTGTTTGTTTGTTTTTTAACCCTAATTCCTTTTGCATCGTGAGCAATGCAGAAACTGAAAATGCCAAAGAGGGCGAGGAGAGAGATGGCAGAAAAGCTAGGCTCCTCAGAATAATGAACCTAATTTTTCCACAGCCCAACTGCTGGGACATGAAGACAGGAAAGCTTTTACCGGCATGATAGAAAATGCCAAGCTGAAAGTGGAGTTCTCCGTTCCACTCCTGCTTGGTGGGAGGCCCTCGCAGTGTACACTCCTTTCCTGGCAGAGAGAGGAAGAGCCTGAAATATGGCTTTTCAACTTTATCAGCAATTGTGTTGGGAAGCTATGGTGAGTTTGGGTTTGGTTTCCAAGTGTATGATTACCATCTTTCTAAGACGGTCAGAGAGAAAGCTTTTTAGGGGCAGGAGGAGGGACAGTTCTGACATAGCTGTCACTGTCTCCCAAGGAGGCCCCAAAGGGCTTGGAAGTCCATCAAAGTAGGAATTCCCAAAGTGCATGGTCAGGAAATTTCTGGACAGAGTTTTGTTTGGAGAATTGGACTATGAAATGCCATTGACTGACTGAATAACAGAATTCGTCTTGCCAGGAATCTATTATAGACAGGGTTATTTTGAATCGGAATGGCTTGTCAATGGCTTCTCCCATTGTCCAGGAAGCAAAATGTCTCAGATGTGTAGTATATAGTGCAGAGGTAGGCACACATGCTTTTTGCCTGTGCCTTGTACATCAGCTGGTTCACTTTTGTAATCTCAGCAATTAGCCCAGTGGCTTGCACGAAGTAGGGAATTAGTGACGTTTGTTGAATGAATGAATTAGTAAAGCGATTGAAGTTCTGATGTTGTAACTTCCTAGTTTAGAGGTGGCTAAGTCACCCAAAGGTCTTTGAGGCTCTCTTTTCCTCTCGTGTCTTCTACTAAAAATCTGATCATTCACAGTGCTTTTGTTGTTCAATACAGGAATCTGGCAACCTTAACATCTTAGCAATTATAAAGATGAACTGGATGTTCCAGAACAATTGATAACAATGGTGAGGCCACAAAGACCTCTTCTGTGTGACAGAGAAGCAGCTCTAGGGAAGGACCCTGTTGGCTGAACTTGCAGCAACTGTTTGATAAACCAGTTACTAGAGACACTGCAGCCAGATGCTTGGGGGAGAAACTCATCTGTGATGTGGTTTTGAGAACCTTCTGGTTTTTCATGGCACTTCCTCCTCTGAATTCCAACAGCACCTTCTTTGTGCTTTGCTTCCATCACCTCACTTGGGAAAGAGCAGAGTGTTTGGGGTTGGAATTCCTGCAGTCAAGTCTGCTTGCTGTTTATTGTTCTCTTGCTATCATGTAGCATTTCTTCCAAGGATTAAACAAGATAATAAATGGGGAAATCCTGGTCAAATCGCCAAGCAACTTGCAGATACTAGTTGTGAAGGTGGCATCTCATTTTATACTTAATTTTGGACAGGACTGCTAGATTGTCCATGCCTTAAAAGCAGAAGGCTATGGATGATCTTTGTGTGTGTGTGTGTCACAGGGCCTAGTAGGGGGACTTAAATAAAATAATTGAATCAGTACTGTGATAGAGTGAACCAATGACTAAGCCTTAAGCTGAGAGCAGTCTTTCTTTGCCAGTTCAAACTTATGGTCATAAGGAGGGGCCTTTAGGAGATTGGGGAGGTGAGGGGCATGTAGGGGTGGAGGAGATGGGAGGAGGGAGAGGATATCGGAAGTCTAGGAAGGTATCTGTCATCCCCTCCTTCAGGGACAAATGGAAAAGGCAAGTCTGGGAGGAGGCCTAGTGGAGGTGCTCTTGAGAACGTAAGTGCCTTCTTTGGTGGCAGCCAATGGTGCATCTAAATGGGTCATGAACATTAGCATTGGCTCAGAAACCCCAGGCTGAGAAGCCAGCAGTGCCAAACGAGAGAAATAACCCGAAGATTTCTTTTTTTTAAACTACTGCTTATGGGGTCTTTTTTTTTTTTTTTAATATTTATTTATTTATTTGGTTGTGCCGGGTCTTAGTTGTGGCAGGCGGGCTTCTTAGTTGTGGCTCATGGGCTCCGTGGTTGTGGCATGCGAACTCTTAGTTGCCGCATGCATGTGGGATCTAGTTCCCTGACCAGCGATTGAACCCAGGCACCCTGCATTGGGAGTGTGGAGTCTTAACCACTGCGCCACCTGAAGATTTTAAAGAACCAAAATGCCCAATCCCCATGGAAGTTTGAAGGAGAATTATAGGTCCATTGGCTTAGAGCAGGTCTTGTCTTCTGTCTAGCTAGGGATCAGAGGGACAATGGGAGAGGTGAGGAAGCTCCATTATTTGGCTGAACTCCATCTATATTGGAGGGCCAAATATGCATTTGGAAGATCTGGTGACTTTGTAAAACTGTTTGCAAGGCCATATGGATATGTTTTTAGTTTAAACGAGGGTCAGTGTGATCTGTTAAAGAGTCAGTGGCTTAAGTGCTCCTCTTGTCTCGCAAGGCAGCCCAGGGATGGTTTCATCCTTGTTGACAGCCACTCCCTGAAGCTCTGGACTAGCCATTACTGGCTTTGTTAGGGCGTGTCCCAGCCTTGTCTGCCTGACCAGCCCTTCCCTCTTTCTCCGGAGTCTTGTTTCTTTATGCGCTGCATTGTCCTTTGTGTCTGAGGTGGGTACCGCTGTCTGGGAGTTCTCTCACTGTAGGTTTGGGTGTGGCTGCAGAGTCAAAGATGAACACGACTCCTGGCTGCCTCCCAAGTGATTCTTCCAGTGGCAGCAGAATAACACCTGTGGGAAAGTCATCAAAAGCTAAACAGGACCCAGGAGGAGTAAGTCGGTCCCAATGCCTCCCTGCCCAAGTTTCACTCCCCTCTGTGCGCTCGGTACTCACTCTTCTCACAAGATCATCACACCCATTTTTTCTGTCCCAAACGCTAAACCTTTTCTTGATATGAATCAATTCGTGTTGCCATCATTTGTTGTGTTGTTTCAGCATCCATTTGTGTGTTAAGTGAGTGTCTTCTATCTTCATTTATAAGTCTACAGCCATGAGGATTTGATTGTATCTATCATAATGAGCTCCTCGAGAGGAGTGACAAAGGCTTATTCATGATCGCGTCCATGGGACCTGGGGATGGAGTTTCTGCTCAGGTACCGGCACATGGTTGTTGTTCAGTAAAGATTCAGAGGATAGGAACTGAAAAATGCCAGGCTTATATGTGTGCCAGGAGAATTAGAAACACTGGTCATTAATCATAAGTGTGTTCATTAAAGACCCAGATGGAAATTCAGAGTGATCGTGAATGCAGAGCTACTGATAAGCTGAGTTTCTGCTTTGCTTTTGACTCCCTTATCTTTGACAGGACCCCCATGTCAACTGGTAGTAAATGTAGGCTCAGGATCTATAAGATCTCTGAAGAAATAAAAGACCTAGTAGCCAAAAGTAGGCTCTGAATAGCTTATGTCTTTGGGAGACCAAGAAGGCTGTCCAGGAGTCAATGTGAAGCCTTGAAACTGTGTTGGGCAAACTTTTCCATCGTTTCTTTGCTGGCTCAAGAGTTCCCTCATCACCTGTGTGTTTCCCCTAATAAATCTGTTCATTATGTTGTGTATACATAGTTCTTTTAATTTCTGACTGGCTCAGTTACTCCTCAGAATGTTGTATAATTTCTATTGTGAATTGTTGTTGCTTTGAGAGAAACTGAAACTCATTTGCGTGTATACCCTCTCTCAGCCAGTGCCCCTCTAACGGCACACCACTAATTTATGACCTAAGTTTTTCTTTTTTTTTTTTTAATCAGTGTCGTCATGCTGAGGTCAGCTTCACTCTACCCCATGGGCTATGCTCTTCTTTACACAAGAACTTAAGGAATACATTAGGGACCCAGGAGGATAAGGGGACTCCTACAAATCCTGACTCCTCTCTCTCTGTCCAGAGATGGCATAGATGGGCTGAGTGTTTATAATCATGCTTATCGTGATGGCCATTAAGAGAGGATTAACGGGGCTTCCCTGGTGGCGCAGTGGTTGAGAGTCCGCCTGCCGATGCGGGGGACATGGGTTCGTGCCCCGGTCCGGGAAGATCCCACATGCCACGGAGCGGCTGGGCCCGTGAGCCATGGCCGCTGAGCCTGCGCGTCCGGAGCCTGTGCTCCGCAACGGGAGAGGCCACAGCAGTGAGAAGCCCGCGTGCCACAAAAAAAAAAAAAAAAAAAAGAGAGGATTAACGTAAGGAGATTAAAAGACTAACATTATAAGGAAATACGCTTTGAGGTTGCTCTAGGCATAGTTTGCTCTAGACCAATTAATACAGGAGAAATTATAGCTCACAAATGTCTCCATTTTGATTAGCTTGAAATGTGATTTAGACCAGTTCAGTTTAACATATACTAACTGAACACCTACTATAAACTCAGAAAGTTTACTAGGCACTTGGTATGCAGAGCTGGATGACACAGGCCCAGTTTTCAAAGAACTCATCAGAAGTTTTGTTCACAAGGATGAAGAATTCTACATTTAACCCTTAACATGGTTCTGAAAGAATCTAGATTTCAGACCAAATGTATATCACAGGCACTGCCTTTCTTCATATTACTGATTATTCTTTATTCATATTTTTTTTTCACTTTAGTGTTCTCATAGTTCCCACAGGATCTGAAAAATCGTTTACCTGGCCTTGGTCAATCTCCACCTATTGTTAATTTACCCGAAGACTGCTTCCCTTTACAGGGACATAAATATACAAATAGTTTTTTTTTTTTTTTTTTTTACATCTTTATTGGAGTATAATTGCTTTACAATGGTGTGTTAGTTTCTGTTTTATAACAAAGGGAATCAGTTATACATATACATATGTCCCCATATCTCTTCCCTCTTGCATCTCCCTCCCTCCCACCCTCCCTATCCCACCCCTCCAGGCGGTCACAGAGCACCGAGCTGATCTCCCTGTGCTATGCGGCTGCTTCCCACTAGCTATCTACCATACGTTTGGTAGTGTATATATTTCCATGCCTCTCTCTCACTTTGTCACAGCTTACATTTCCCCCTCCCCATATCCTCAAGTCCATTCTCTAGTAGGTCTGTGTCTTTATTCCTATCTTACCCCTAGGTTCTTCATGACATTTTTTTCCCTTAAATTCCATATATATGTGTTAGCATATGGTATTTGTCTCTCTCTTTCTGACTTACTTCACTCTGTATGACAGACTCTAGGTCCATCCACCTCATTACAAATAGCTCAATTTCGTTTCTTTTTATGGCTGAGTAATGCTCCATTGTATATATGTGCCACATCTTCTTTATCCATTCATCCGATGATGGACACTTAGGTTGTTTCCATCTCCGGGCTATTGTAAATAAAGCTGCAATGAACATTTTGGTACATGACTCTTTTTGAATTATGGTTTTCTCAGGGTATATGCCCAGTAGTGGGATTGCTGGGTCATATGGTAGTCCTATTTGTAGTTTTTTAAGGAACCTCCATACTGTTCTCCACTACAAATAGTTTTATATTAAGTTTAGAGAAAAGAAGATGTGTAAGCTCTAATTACTACAATGTCAGATTCAGCAGTAACTTTTTTTTTTTTTAACATGTTTACCTGTCACCGTGAAGGTCTATCCTCTCTCTTCTGCTAGTCTGTGTTTTCTTCCTTCTCAGATTCAGCTCAGATCGCAACTGTTTTCTTGGGCCTTTCTTAACTGGCCCAGGCCCTTTTCTAACTTCTAAAACACTGATTTGTCTGACTGTATTTTGGCACTTAACGTGTATTTTATTGTTATTATCTCTCATCTCTATTCTTCAATTAGCCCCGTGAGGAACTCAAGATGTAGCTGCATTGCGTGTGCTTTTGTGTTCTTTGAGCATCTAGCCTAGAACCTTGCACATAGTATGCAGTTAACAAACAGCTCCTATTTGTTAACTGATTTTGCTTTTTCCTACGTGAGGTGTTGGTTACCCATATTAATTAATGCCCAAGGCAAAACATGACAGCTACATGCGCTGGTCTAAGAAATATAAAAATCAAAGCAAACCCTTGAAATCTGAGAGACTAAAACCTCATCTTGATAAGGGAAAGAACAGTTTTATGAGCTCAGCCATCATTTAGCATTTTGGCTTCCCCTGCATGATCTGGCATGGTACCACACCACAGAAATCTTTGTTTACTTCTTAGGACCCTGGGCTGGGGGCACAGTGCCACTCTCCATTGCCTGCTTTTGTCATTTTTCATGTTTGGCAATTGAAGCTGATCCAAATAAAATGTTATTTGCAAAAAAGTTAAAAGCAAAATGTTCACTGAAAAGACATTCTTCTTTGAGTAGGGAATATCTCTGTATTTCTTGTTTGGTTTTAACATCTACATTGGCAAATTACTGGTTTATCAATGCTTGGCTGTTCACCATGCAGCATCTTATTGGAACAATTAAAATGGTACAGAAAAGTCATGGCAGTGGAGCTGAAGCTGGGAGTTTCCTGGGAACCATTTAAGATACTTGGCAGATTTTGCCAAACAGGCCTAGGCCATATGTAGGCAAATAACCATGCATTAAAGAACTTTTTCAAATCTCCAAGTAATCTCTCTTGGACATCTTTTCTCTTTTGTTTCCAAAAACACAAAAAGAAAGAGTCAGTGCCACTGAGCATAAATCGTCTCAAGTTGCTCAGGGGTGACGTAATGTGGGTCAGGGTCCAGTGACCTGGAAAGATGGAGTCCAGTATAGCAGGAATCTCAGACTTGCCCCAACTTCCTCCATGTCGTCTAGCCCTGGTATGCTACTTCCTTCTGGCTCTGATATGTGTTATGTATCAGTTTATATCCTCTAAGACCTAAACCTGTATAAACATTTGACAACCTACAGAGAACCTTTTTTTGTAGGGTGGTGGGGAGAGAAAGCAAATAGGTGAATCCGACCACCCCCTTTAATACAAGGCCTCTGTCTCCATCCTTACTTTGAGAATCCTTTTAGCGTTGCAAAGCAGTAGGGTAGAATCCTAGACCTGTTTCTTTTCCAAGGGAAAAAGACTCTCATGGAATCAGCGGCTTTGGAATTTATTTGTGGCCACAGAGATAATCCCTTTTATAGGAAGAATGAACTAGCAAATAATTCCCAGCCTCGAGCATGCTTATCTCTTGCCGAATCCCCCCTTTTTTCAAGTTAGAGTGTTCTTTATTGAGAAATGTATTTGCTTTTCCAGTGATTCTGTCCTTGTGCAATTATTTGTTGTTGTTGTTGTTGTTGTTTGACTTTGAGGTTCAAGGTTCTTGTCTGGAGGAGACTTGGGTTATTTAACAAACTCATCCAAGATATGCAGGAAAGATCTCCGTTAAGTTAAAAGGTATTTGCTTGCCCACAAGTTCACATTTGCATTTGCATCTTGGCCAGCCTTTGTTTCTTGGAAAGCGTTTTTCACACATGCTGAGCCTTGGTGGGAAAATATAAACTCCTGGCTTTGAAGGGTGCCATGTATGCAAATGTAAAAATGTGGTAGGATAAAATATATCTCCGTACTGGGCCAAGGCTGGCTTTATAATTTCTCATTTCAGTTGGCATCCATGGCTTTCACTCTTCTGAGAGATGTAAGTACAGTGCTGGGTGGGGTTTGTGTGGATATAGTCTTACCAGTGTAGATCTATAATCTGAATCAACCTGACCTCTGAACTTCCATTTTAATTCCATGGGACATTTGAGCCTCAGCGTTTTTTACATTTTGCCTGTCAGGGAGCAGCTTGACTGTTTCTGATGGGATACTCTTACATTTCTACAGGGGTATAAAGGTTCTTTCAACACCAAAGGAATAGAATCCAGGAGAGAGGCACAAAGCAGTGGAAGTGGTTTAGGGAACCTTATTTTCTTCCCAAATATAATTGAACTACTGAAAGTGTGGAAAAGGGAAAATAACTATTATTAAACGGTATAATCTAGTCAGGTATTTTCAAAAGACAAAATGACCACTCAGAAACTTTGAGTTCTAGCCAGTCCTCTCAGGAAGTCCTAACAAGTGACTGAAAGTCATGGGTGGAGCCATGGAAAATCACGGTCAAATAATGAAGTGTCAAAAAAGATCATTTAAAGTAACACGAGATGAACCAATGCCACTGGTGAGCCAATTCTGAGATGAGGAGAGAATATTTTCATTCTACCGGAATTATTTTTCTGGCCATTGACTGTCACGTTCCTAAGTGTCTGTATATTTAGCACTTCCTGTGTTGCATTTGAATTATTCTCAGAATTGGGTCTTCAGTGTTGATCTAGGTGCTGGAGTTCTGTTCATATTACTAGGCAATGTGTGGGTGGCACAGATGTCTTTCCATGGAAGCTATACTCTAAATTTAGTGACATAACTTAGGGAAGGTGCCTAGCATTGTGCCTGGCACATAGCAAGTGCTCAATGCAGTAGTTACTGGCGCATTTCAGAAAAAAATCCTTTGTCATCCAGGAGCACATAGTCAAGTAAAGTAAACAGAAAAGAGACATGAAACTATTATTAATGATGCAAGGCAACATATGATTATGTATCTGTTTTTAGAGTCAGTCAGACTGAACATTAGTGGTACAGAGAAGGGAGACATCAATATGGACTTTGGCACTGGGAAAGGTCTCATGGAGCAGAAACGACCTGAGCTAGAACTGAGGTTAGGGAGAATTGGGACAGGCAAAGAGAAGGGAAATGATAGGCTGAGAGTATGAAAGTGATATGGCATGATGAGGGGCAGAAAGCCCCAAAGTCGGTAGGGTAGTTGACGAGATTTGCTCTTTGTGCACCAGATCCCTAAAAGGAGCAATATTTTCCTCCCTTGGTTAATCATATTCACATCTTTTTTTCTTTGAATAGAAAAGTAGGCTTAGCCTAAATACCTTGGATGAGGCTGAGGTACCAACTTGCCTGCCAACAATGCTTTAAACGGAGCAGCTTTCCTGGCTACATAAACTAACGCGAACTATCAGAAGGAGATTCTGTGTGTAGGTTTCCCAGAATATCTGACCATTGTCTGGGTCATAGAACTGATATTCCAAGTACAAGTTAGATCATTTCCATTCATGGACATAAGCGAGATGCTTCTCCTTTAGGTAACGCATTTGAAAATGCTGTTTCCTGAGTACACATTCTTTATTTTATTTTATTTTATAGGGCAAATGTTATGTGCCCACAGCATAGGGTAGGATATCATAAAAGATACTTGTTCAGAGTTTAATTATTGTACACAAGACTCCAGCAGAATGATTTCAAAGCCTTTTGGAATGACCGAATATTCAGTTTTCTGTACCCACAGCTGTCTATTCTTATGCTTTATGGAGGCCTTCCTTTCCTCTATTTGTTGAAGATATAAAACCACATCTCAAAACCCATGTAAAAATACTATAAAAAGCATCCATGATTAATAGAACGTTTTCTACATTAACTGTCTTAACCAATTCTATTAAAAGAAATTTTAAAGAATATCTCCCCTCTTTTTTCTCCTTCCAAGTTTTAGGGGGTGTTCCAAATATGGAAGCCTTCTGTCAGAATTCCCTCAGATTGACAGGGTGGCTTTATGATTGTGATATAAAAAGACAGAGGTTTCTCCTCCCCCCCCCAAATGGTTGTTTTAACCATCTGACAACTAAAAATGTGCTTAAGAACTTGGTACACTGATGAAAATGGAAGTCATACACTTTATCTGAGACCCTATCCATTAAAAAAAATGACAGGAAACAATCAAGGTGCTTTTAAACTCATTATTATTAACTCTCTGCTTGGGGTGTGCCTTTCTCAGAGGCTATACCTTGTCTGAGAATCACCTCCTCTCTGTCTCTGTGTCTCTATCTCACTCTGTCTCTGTCACTCTCAGCATTTTTTCCTCCACTCTCCCCTCTGCTGACTTTTCCACAGCCTTCACTTTATTTACGAGAAATTGAAGTGACAATCTAACTGAGACGGTGATGGTCAGGTTTCAAAAAATAATACAGCACGTTGAAGAGAAACAATCACCAGAACTCAAGCACTTGTAAGAAGCCCAAGATAAAAGAGTCTTGTTTTCTTGGCAAGCCCGATAGATGTTCTGCAGTGACAAATGATATAACTGTTATCTTGACACCATACTCTCCCATGTTGAAACTGTTTATGAGAAACAAACATCATATGAAAAACAGATTGCCAGACACTAAGTAAATCACTATAAAGGGTAGTGAGTCAAGTATTGCCAGTTTTACCCACATTGTCATTGTTATGATGTAACACATTCCTGAAGTCTGATATTGTATCCAAATTTGGGCACAAAAACCTCCTCTTGATCAGTTGGCTGAAACTCCCAGCTGCATAATATGTCACACACACACGGAGGCACAGACACACACATACACAGATTTGGATGCACACCCAACCTGAGTGAAGCACAAAGGACAATCCGGAAAGGATGGACTATTAAAAAGGTGTGCAGAGATTATACAAACTGTAAATTTCAGCCCTTGCCCAGGCAATAAACCCAGTAATCCTCTAAGCTCTGCTAGCAATGATTAATAAACAGTGGGTGTGCTAAACATATGGAAAAATCATCCCATCTGGACCATTTAAAACTAGGACATAGACTTTATCTTTGTTTATTTCATCCTTAGCTAAAAGGCTTATTATGAATTGCAATAATCCAAGAAGCCAACCATGGAAGACAGACAAACTCTTTAGATAAAACCAAAAAAGCAAGTTCTGTAACCGAGGACCAGATGTATTTTTGGGTTTAGCCCTTGTACATATTTAGCCGAGCTTTTCAAGTGGTGAAGATTTGCATGTTTGTTTTGCAATACTAATGAATATGTTTTTGATTTACATTTTAGAAAATGGAAACTTTTATCTTCTTGGGGCTTTGTAACTTAATGACTTCCAGAGGGTGGCTTGGTGTCCTCTTTTAACCCTTCACCATGAGAAAAGTATCTCTTTCAGAGGCCCAGCGCTCTATCTTCCTGAATGAAACCCCTAAGATAATGTGGTTCTGTCTTTTGTTGCCGGAATGGCAAGGGTTGAAGAGCTTTTGGCTTTCAATCTAGTGAAAACATATGTAAATGGCAAATTATTTTTAAACTAGCTTTAATGTGAATCTTGGGGGTATAGAGAATGACTGCACAGATGATATTTATATTAGATGAATAAGGACAACTCTTTTGGAAAAACATTGCTTTGAGAGGTAAGATCTTGAGTATTGGTTCAATTTCCTTGGAGATAAAGATTGTTTTAGGAGGATGAGGAAAACGTCTTACTGAATTTTTTACTTCTGGAAGATATCCTTAGGAGCAGTGCTTTCTTCCTTTAAGTTTCTTTGAAGATGTTACGTGGAAAAATAAGTAAACATATTTCCCCCCCAAGACTTCCTGTGCTTGTAATTTGGATTCGACAAGGACCTTATCAGAAATGGAAAATTTATCCTTGAGGGATAACAGAGTATTTTAGAATAAGAGATAACTCGAGCTTTGAACTCTCATTATTTGACAAATTGGACCAAGGAGATAGTTTTTCTTCCAAATTCTTCCAGTAGTTTTAAAAAACAGAATACGATAAAAGAATAAGTATGCCCTTAAAAGCCTGTGTTGGGGCCATGAAATCTTTTAAATGCTTAACTTTCTGGGACAAACAAGTAAAGGTGTAATATCACACTGAGCATGAAATGGGGGATGTTTTACTTTAGCTCTACAGTGATTAGCTGCGTTGAGGTTCAATGAAAATGTGCTAGTGAGGGCTGAGTTGTCCTTTGATAAGGAACCAATGGCGTTTTTATTATGTAATATCCGAAAGGCTCATGATCAAGAGTCCCTAAACCTAGTTCTTCACAAGGGAAATCATTTCACTCCTAGAGATATTTTTCCCACCCAGACTCTCTTAATAACTAGTTTTAACTTTCCAGAACAGTTTTATAGTGTTGTATTAAAATTGGATACATATTTGCTGTGAGTTCTTGGTTAGCAGGCATTTTCTAACACAATTTACTTAAACCAAAAAAGGTTGAAATGTGGTGTAAGAATTCCTTACTTTCCCTTAAAAATTCCTCCAAGACTTTCAGTTCTCTTCTATTTTAGATCCGAGAGGAAAAAAATACCTAAAAAGATACCTAAGTGTATTTTAAAAATACCTAAATGTATTTTAAAAATAGTTATTTTTCTTATTATTCAGGATCTAAGCCTAATGGATATTTCTTTTAATGTGATCTTAACTTATGAGATCTTATTTTAAGATTATTTATTAACAATTTCGATCCTAATTTATCCTTGCCCTTCCTCTACGATAAAGAGGAAGGGAACAGGTAACCAACTGATTGTGTAAGCACTGTGTGCCTGGAAGTTTGTCTTTGCTATGTTATGTTCACAGAGGCCTACAAGTAGATCTTATTACAGAGGAGCAAATCGAAGCTTAGAGAAGCTAACTAATGTAAGGTCACAGAATTCGGTTGATACAGACCCAGGATTCAAACTCAGTTCTTTTTGCTTTTCAGAATGATTTTCTCTGCCCAACATCATGCTGTTGTAGCCCTTGCATCTCAGAGTCATTAATCTCAAATCTCCTTTTTTGTTGGTGCTCTTCAAAATGAATGTGTCCAGCATACCAGGTACCTCGAATAACGTCAATCTGCTTGGGCATAGAAAACCAGCTGCTGGTGGGATTGCAGGATGAATATTGTGGAGCAGCTAGTGGGAGAGGGTTGGGGAAGAAGACCAGAAGGAGACATGGCATAGCCAGGAGAAGAGCAGTGGTGGCCTTGGCCAATGGATCCTAACCTTTGTGTAGCATCCTTTGAGACTCTGATGGAAATTATAGACCCTGTCCCTAGAACATTTGCTAAAAATGTCAGGAATTTGCAGACCTGCTGAAGTTGCTGAGACTGACGGACTCTATGCTGAGTCCTTGACCTTAGTCCTTGATACTCTAAAGTACGGTCCATGGCCCAGCAGCATCAGCAATCTCTAAAAGCTTTTACAAGAGAAGGATCTCAGGCTCCACTCAAGACCTATCAAATTAGAATCTACATTTTACTAGATCCCTAGATGATGGCCAAGCACCTTACAGTGTGAGAAACATTGGTCTAGGCAGGCAATAGTCAAGTAGGAATGAAGGTGTGAGGTTGATGTGTCAGAGAGTAAAGGTAGTGAAGATCGTGCTTAAGCAGGAAGAATGGGGAGGGAACAGGGTCTCAGGTTTATCAGGAAATGGGAAGATGGTTGGAGGCTGGTCATGGAGCTGTTAACTGTGGACATTTCTCATCTTCAGTCATGGTCAGTGGGTAGGAGGCACTTGCTTGAGTTGTCTGATTCTTCTTATCCACCACCTACACTTACTGAGCTTCAAATGACTAGAGCAGTTTTCACATGATAGCCATGAAAAAGTCATAGTTTAAAAGTAGGAAGTATTTGAGAAATGATGAAATTGTTTATTTGACTGTTAGTCACTTAAACTACGCAATCTGGGTTCATTTTGATCATCTTAAATTAGTATTGCTAAGAAATGGCTTCCATGTCCTATGGAAAAGCGGTTTGAACTATCTTCTTTTAATTAAGCGTTTTGGATGGATGTCCACACATTCCTTGCAGTTTCTGATGTATCCTCACGATCCCTGGGACAGAGTTGCAGGAAGTAGCTGAGCAAGGTGTCTTATACACCATAGCCATTCAGAGCATTTTTTAACAGGAGTGGAAGGTCCTTGTAGGGACTGGCCCTGGCAAGGCAGCATCAGAACTCTTAATTAGAACTTGGTCCACCCCACCCAAAATGAGAACCTGGGTCATATAGATGGTGACCGTAAGATAGTTTTGCTGTCAATGCACTTATTCACTTTTATTTGTTGGCCTTTTAAGCATGTGAAGCCTTAACAGATAGTCATTAACTGCTTCAGGTTAAAGATCCCTTTGTGATACGACAGTGCACAAGTCTATAGCATATAAGTGGTACCAGTGTTCTATCGGGAGCACTTCTTGGGTGGGAAAAGGACTTGAGACCCAAAAAATAGTATAACTAAGCAAGATAAAGTATCTCTGGTTAAACTGTTTCTAGGTGCAATGGATTCTGGGGAAGACACAGCAGAGTTTTCAATAAGAAAGTAATTTAGGCATTTGGCACACATTCATTGAGAATGGGCTCTGCTACAGGGCTTGTGTGCGTGACGGACATACAATTATGACAAGGACATGTTCCCTACCCTTAAGGAAGTCCAGTCAAGTGGAGGAGGTACTATGGGAGCGGAGGGGTAGAGTGCCATAAATGGGTATTGGAAAGTGCCCTTACCTAAATTTGTTGGGTCAGTGAAGGCTTCCTGGAAGGAAGTAAAGGAAGTGAAGAAAGAGACGTATAAACTCCTATTTGAAGTGGTGAGGGGGCGGAAGGGTGCCCAGGCAGAGGGAATGGGATGTACAAAGGCTCAGAAGTAAGAGATAGGATGGTGCTGTCAGACAACAGGAAGCATGCTGACACCATTAGAGTGTATTGCCTGCGGATCTGGAATAAAACCTTAGAGCTTGAAGAGGCCTTTTAGGTCAACTAGTCTCAGTCCCCCAAGATGTCTTAAGAGATGATCCCTCATTGTCTCTTCAGCACCTCCTGTGATGGAAAGCTTCCATAGGGAAGTCCTTCCATAGGGAGAAATGAAATCCATCTTCTGCTTTTCATCACTGGTCCTAGTTCTGCCCTTTCTTGTCACCAGGACGATTTGAAGCTTCTTCTAGTCAGTGACCCCAACACCCTTTTGGGGACTGCATTGCCAAAGGAGATGAGGCAAAGTCCAACTGGACAATGGCACACATGTAGCAAATATTGTACTTCATGCATTCAAATCCTACCATATCCCTGAACTGCGGTTTTATATAGGCTCTCAGTCAATCATGATATTTCACGGAAGAAGTGGGAAGAGGCCAGATATTTGGCTTAAAGAGCTCACATTATTAAGATCATATTAAGGATTCAATTCTGTGCAAGCCTTCCTGTGAATTCCCACCTCCCATCCACCAAGTCTTATACGATGCCACTGTTGTGCTGGCTTGAACTGTCAGCACACCTGTACCTTTTTAATGATTATGGCTAAACCCTAGTGCCAGCTGGAGGGGAAGGTCACATTTCATAGTGGTGTAATTGGAGAACTGTGTTTCTTAGGACTAGAGGTAGCAGAGCCCTGTTGGAAAGTTTGAGAACATAGACCTGGTCAAAAGCCACTTACTTTTATTTTTGGTTGTGTTGGGTCTTCGTTGATGCGCGGGCTTTCTCTAGTTGCAGCGAGCAGGGGATACTCTCTCTTGCAGTGCGTGGGCTTCTCACTGCAGTGGCTTCTCTTGTTGTGGAGCATGGGCTCTAGACGCGCAGGCTTCAGTACCTGTGGCACGTGGGCTCAGTAGTGGTGGCTTGCAGGCCCTAGAGCACAGGCTCAGTAGTTGTAGCACAGAGGCTTAGTTGCTCCGCGGCATGTGGAATCTTCCTGGACCAGGGCTTGAACCCACGTCCCCTGCATTGGCAGGCGGACTCCTAACCACTGCGCCACCAGGGAAGTCCTGAATCACTTCTTAAATAACTGATTGGATCTCGATTTCTTATTGTGACTGCTCCCTCATATAGCTAGAGGATTAAGCTAACAGAATTAGATATGTCCAGAAACCAAAGCAGAATCTGGGTCATAAGAGAGGAAAGAGCTGCAGGTAATTGGGTCCAGTGTGTAATATGGGGTCCATAATACACTTTCACACCTCCTGCATTTATGATTGAAAGGATGATTTTCCTCAGCAAGTGGTCCTGAATCATCTGTATTAGTTAAAGCCATGTTTGCTGTTCTAATAATAAAAAAGTAACTTCTATTTATTTCTGTAGCCTGCCTGTTCCTTAATGCAGACTGTTGATGGAATACAGACATGGGTAAGCATTGTCATAGTGCCTTTTACACTGTAGAAGTATGTCCTTATAAGAAAAGATTACATATGTAGAGTCACAATGCTTAAACTGTAGACATGAACTTGGTTTCAGAGGAGATGAAGTGACATCTAAAAGGTGAAACATGCGTAGCATTTGAGTTTAGAAAATTTTAGTTTCATTTGCAGCAACACAGTGAAAATATCCAAGATCTAATCTTAAAATAAAACTTGGCTCTAAGAGGCATGTGTAATAAATTAGCAGATTAAAGTTGTTTACACCTTTGGCATTTTTAATCTCATATTTCTGCTTTAAATAACTTTCCTGGCAATTATATACTAGGTTTTTTTTTACCATATAATTCTGAAAGTTGCATATTAGATATGCTTTTGATATTTACTTCAACTATTTCTTTCTGCCTCTGACCGTAAGATGACTATTAGTTAATGACAACTCACAAAATATTCTCATTTATGTTTGATTTACTTTTCAAATGAATAAATATGAAAATGCACTTTTTGTTTAAATAAATAGTATTTGGTAAAACTATTTCCTGTTTCTTTTGAAAATGCCTTCATAAGTTGTTACTTTGATACTTTGAAATAATAAATATTTAAATTAATTCAACACATTTGAAGAAATATTTATGTGAGTCTCTGGTGAGTTAGACATGGTCCTACATCCTGCAGAGGGTATCAAACTGAGGGACACATTCTTTAGCCCTACAGGGGCCTTACAACTTTGTAGACAATTTAGGATAGATACTCAAATGATTGTCATGGAAGGGCCATGAATGAAATTCAAAGACAGTACTGTGGATCCAAAGGGGGAGAAGGTAATATCATTATGTGCTACAAATATAAGATTTTTTTTTCATATTGGGACATCCTCATCAGATACTTTCTAGAAGAGACTTTTCTTGACCTCCCCTAAAATGTGTCTGATTTCCTCTCTCTTAAAGATCTCCGTGTGCTTCCTTAAAAACAACAAAACAAAACAGCTTTATCGAGGTATATTTCACATACCATGACATCCACTCATCTAAACATCCATCCATCTCTGTGTTTCCATGTGTGTGTGCGTGTGTATGTGTGTGCTTGAGAGTGTATGCAGGTATGCACGGTGTGACTAGACTAACCTAGGTCTGGACTTCCTCTGAGCACACCACCCTCCCTGCAGCCCTGTCTGGTCATGGCTCTTTTCCTCCATCACCTCCTGGACCATTGGTCATGAAGGTGCATTTGGGTGTCTTCCTAGTTCACCATTTCCATTTCCAGACTGTTCATTCTCCTTCCCTCTTCCCTAGAACCCTGCAGTTTTGACTCCCTTGTCATTGGACAATCCCACCTACCACCTTCTTTGTCTGTGGACCCCGGGATCACTCCTGTTCATTTGTTGAAGACTTTCATTCCTGGTTGACTGTCGTTCTCTCTTTTCTTAATTCTCCCTTATTTTAATATCCAGAGGGTACTTCTGATATCCTGGCCACTCAGTTCCTTGACCTTCTTTCCTCCAGTGATCTCATTCCACACTCTTCCTCTAGTCCCCTCCCTCCCATGATTCTTCTCTAGACTAGAATCTAGACTTCCTGTGACCTGTCCATAATTTCAGTTTCAAACATCCCACCCTCTGACCTCCACTTCCTATCTTTTCAGTTTAATTCCTCTAATATTTGACGCCATCACTCCTTGAACTCTCTGGGACCTGCAATCTATTGATCTTACCACCTTTCTCCTCTCCCTTCCTCCTAATCCTAATTCCTCCCTTCCCAGCTTAAATCCTGTGCTCAGTTATTATAATCATACCCTTGTACCTACCCTCAATTCTCTTGACTCTCTTGCTTCCTTGAACTGACTTGGAAAAAACCCATCCTTGGTTAAATCCAACTCTGCCTAATCTATGCCTGTACCTATGCACTGAATGTGGCTGGAAAACACACACACACACACACACACACACACACACACAATGACTGGTTTTATTGTTAACCTTATGACCATAAACCTCATGTGAATATATAATGCTTCCCAGCAATCATACTACCTTTTCCTAATGTATTCACCCCACTCTTCTAGACAACTGTTTTATACCCGTTCTTTCTTTTTCAAACCTCTAGCATCTCTGTGTCACCAGAGATGGCTTTGCTTCCTACTTTTTTGGAAACACAGAAGCAATCAAAAGATAACTTTCTACAGAATACCACCACCGAATTTAGCTACCTCCCAGTACCTGTACTGACCTATTCTTGCATCCCTCCTGTTACCATAGAGAGGAAATGTCCATACTCTTATCTAAAGACAACCACTCCATGTGTCTATGGATTCCATAGCCTCTCACATTACTCAAGGTCATTGCTCCAGCAATTTTGTTCCCCATATCATTAATTTCTCCCCTCTCCTGGATTATTCCCATCAGCATACAAATATTTACACGTTATTTCTCTGATTAAAGCCTCCATCATGCCACAGAAACTTTTTCCCTCAAAGTTGCTGGTAACCTCACATTGCTAAGTCCATTGCTCCACTTTTAGTGCCCACACTGAGACACAGTGGTCACTTCCTTCTCCTTGAAATGGTTTCTTCACTTGGCTTCTAGGATCCTACGCATTTTTAGTCTTCTCTTCACACCACTGACAGCTGCTCCTGTTTCCTTTGCTGATTCTTCATCATCTTCCCAACATATAATGGGCTCAGTGCTTGGTCCTCTTCTTAGTTACCCTCATCCTCTCTCACTGCTCCCATCTATTTTCATGACTGTCAATATTGTCGATCTGCTGACAGCTCTTAAATTTATATCTCCAACTGCGACCTCTCCATGAACTCTAGATCTGTATGTTCAGCTGCCTCTGAGCATCTCCCCTTGGATGTCTAGTCGACAGCTCAAATGAAACATCGCTAAAAGTGCACTGCTGATCTTTCCTCCCCAAACTGCTGCACCTTCATTCTCTCCCATCTTGGTAAATGGCAGTTCTGTCTTTCCGGTTGCTCAGGCCAAAATGCTTGGTATCATCGTCAACTCCTCTCTTTTTCTCATATCCCACACTCAATCTGTCATCAAATATTATTGGCTTTTCTCTCAGAATATATTGAGAATCCTAACACTTTTTCCACCTTCACCTCTGAAGATGATGGTCTAAACCACCATCTTCTCTTACATAGATTGTTGCAATATGCTTCTCATTGAACTCTTGGCTTCTACTCTCAACTTGCATTGAGATCCCTTTAAATTCTAAGATGATGTCACTCCTGTTTTCAAAAATTCCAATTTCTCTACATCTGATACAGAAGAAAAGCCAGGGTCCTTAGTGACCCACAAGACCCTACTCAATCTGCTGACTCCTGTTCCACATTTACCTCTACGATTGCTACTTCTCTCCCCTCACTTTCTCTACTTCAGCCACGCTCTAGGAACTCTAGGTTTCCTCCTGGCTCAAGACCTTTATTACTGTATTCCATCTTCCTAGACTATTCCTTTCCCTCATTTGCCCCCTCACTTCCTTCAAATCTTTGCTCCAACATCACCTTCTAAATGAGGTCTTCCTTAACTACATCATTTAAAAATCTAACCTCCTAGGTCCCTAACCCCATTCCCTGCTTTTTTTTTTTTTTCCCATAGCATTTAGCTCATTTTAATATATCATATAATTTGGTTTTTAAAAAAATCTGTTTGATTTATTGACTTTCCCTCAACTAGAATATACACCCCATAAAGGCAGAGATTCTCCTCTGTTTCATCCATTGCTGTATTCCCTAGAACAGTACTGCCTAGATAACTAGATACTCAATAATGTTTGTTGGGCAAATGGATGGAGTTCACACTAGCTTAGTTGAGACGAAGCCTACCATGGCCACGTGAAGGTCTGATTATTTTGTAGGTGCTGCCTCCAAGGACATGATTTTTAAAGCCTGCCTCCCCAGTGATCTTCTCCTTCCCCATTATTTCTCTAAGGACTATTCAAAGGAAACCAGATATAATCTGACTTCTGGAGTGGAGGGAAAAACAATGTGGGGTCCCAGAGGAGGGGGACAAAGGGGTTAAAGTGACTGAGTGGGGCAAAGGGAGAGGGGAGAGCGGGTCCCAAAGGAGTGGTTTCGTTTCCCTGGAGACTGCCTGACACGTGTGAGTGGGCTCCTGTTCAAAAGATCAATCCAAGCTTTCCTTTCAACTCAGGACTCCCACATCTTCCACACGCCTCCACATCCCTGGGCACTCAAGGTTTGTCACGCTCTCACGAGAGACTTCTCAAGCTTCTTCGTGGGTGGTGGCGAGCGGGAAGGAAGTGTAATGCATTTTTACAAAACCGCTCTAAAATTCTTGCATGAAAGGTGCTAAACAGGCAAACTGTTAGATTTTATTTTTAAATTGTGCAAGCTATATATTTCCCCATTAAATGTTCACCTGCCAGATATTCTCTTTCTGCTTGAAAAAATAATAAAATCAAATCGTATAGTATCCAATTACTGCGATAAATTTGAAATATAAAAAAACGATTCTTTCTTGTTCCTGTGAGCTGCTTCCAATCATTTAAAGGATAATATTAGCCACAATGGCTTTCATATCTTCATTTCTATTGTAGTTACCATTCTGTCATAGACCATGATCTCTGAAGCAAATAATAGAAGAGCTGCAGGGCATGAGAACAGCCTGTCTCTCCCCTAACTTGTCCTGTCAGGTTGCTCAACTTTTCCAAAGTCAAAATGTCTCTCTACCTTCTTTAAATCATCTAAATATATTTTAATTTAAAAAGAATAATTCTCCATCGGTGGGAAAATTAGTCCCCCTTTCCAACACTTATACTACCTCCTTCCTATAAAGAATATCCTGCACCCCCCCCCCCCATCTAATTCATCCTGCTGCTTCTTGACAGGTTTTCTTGTTCAGTCATCAGTTGGACCCTACTCAGAGTTTGAGCACCCCTTAAGACTAGGATGAAACTGGGGCATTTCTGAGCCTGGGCTTTGCAATAGAACAGACCTGACTTCCAGTCCGTTCTCTGTCACTTGCTATGTGGAGGGTCTTGGGTGAGATACTTAATTGCTCTGAACCGCAGTTTCCTCTGCTGTTGAATAGAGATAATAATACATGCCTTACATTGTCGTTTAAAAATTAATGCACTTCGCCTAAAGAACACTGGGAAAACACCTATAGTTAAACAGGTTGGGTTTATTACTTGTTGCATCGAGGAGAACACACAGTCCAGGCAAGTGTAGGATGGCTCAGTAAGAGGGCGTGAGAAAGAATCTGTCATAGAATTGGGGCTTTGGGTGGCGAAAGGTTCGCTCTGCATTAGATGTTGTCAGAAAGCAGAGGCAATACACAATATGATTGTGTATCTCAATAAATCTTATCTACAGGGAGCAGAGACCAGCATGAGTATAAAGGTGTGACTGGTAAATACTTAGGAGTCACTCATTTGGGGGGCTTGGTATTTTTAGGGTGGCACAGAGACCTTGCTTTTGTCTGCACTTGGACGAAGTTGTGAAGTGGCTTTGCTCTGTCTCACTTTGTCATGGTCTCCCAGCAACCTCGTCTGAGGATGGAATTCTGAGAGATGTTTTATGTCTAATAGGAGGATAACAAGACTTTGCTGGGAGTGCCAGGCCAGCTTCTGAAGGCTGGAGGTTGCATTTTTTTCTCTTATTAAACATAAACCCTTGGCATGGTATCTAGCCTCTGAGGACTCCATACATTGTGGCAATTTTCATGGTAAAAATCTAAATTACACACTCAGCCTTCTCAATTCCAGAATAAATAATTCTAGTTCTTTCACCTGAGCCTCAGGGTACTGGAGGGTAATAAAGATAACTGGTATTTCTTTAAATCCTATGCCAGCATCATGCTAAACACTTCAAGTAGATGCTCATGTGTAATCTTTGCCGTAATCTGATGAGGTATTGTTATTTTTCACATTCTACAGACGAGGAGTTGATTTTTAGAGGTGAAGAGACTTCCCCAAAGGCATACAAACATAAGACTAAATGAGGGGAGGACAGATACCACCCCCAGGAAGTCTTCTTTCTTTTTTTAGAACCCAGATTCTTAAACAGGACGTGATGCTTTCTGTTTCCTGACTCATTGTGGATGGTCCAGTCCGAAGCTTCTCTAGTACCAATTACATTTCTTATTCCTCATCTGAATTACAATTAACATTGTATTTCTTGCTCTTATTTTCCAACAGTTCCTTTATAGTATCCATTAGCTGATAGCAAAGCATGTAGCTTTAATTCAAGACAGCTGGATTGTGGCTTCCGCATTAATTGAAGGACAAATCTGGTAGAGTTTTAAATTGGAAAATTTTTAATCTTCTCTTTGGACTAGAGGAGAATGGTGATCCTAGTTTGTGCATTCAAAACGCATTATGGTCCCCATGCTACTTCTTAAAAAATGAGTTTACAGTGTTTGAGCATAATAGTTTTTGGAGTTTTAATGAAATGGCAACACAAGGCAATATGTACCAGGCTGGAATTGGCATTTACTCGGCCTTATTATAATGTTGCTGTATCAACATTCAGTTGATGAGAATGCTGGCATTCACTCTTACACGTGTTATATCTGCTTCTTAGGATGCTTTGTGGGAATAGAGATCTCTGCTATATTATAGTGTTGGAAGAAGAGAATTAAAATATTTTGAGCATCCGCTCTGTGCCAGGAATTGTCCTAGGTGCCTTTACACGATCTCATTTATTTTATTTTACTTTTTTAACATTGTTATTGGGGTATAATTGCTTTACAGTGGTGTGTTAGTTTCTGCTTTATAACAAAGTGAATCAGTTATACATATACATATGTTCCCATATCTCTTCCCTCTTGCGTCTCCCTCCCTCCCACCCTCCCTATCCCACCCCTCCAGGAGGCCACAAAGCACCGAGCTGATCTCCCTGTGCTATGTGGCTGCTTCCCACTAGCTATCTACCTTACGTTTGTTAGTGTATATATGTCCATGCCCCTCTCTCTCATTTATTCTTCGCAACAACTTGGAGAAGGAAAGAATTGTTTGTGGCTCAAGTCACCAGCGTCTCACCCTGGGTTACTGCATATTAGCTTTCTAATTACTCCTTTGCCCTCGCTTTTGCCCTCTTATGGTCAAGTCTAAAGTTTAAATGATCTTTTAAAACTGTAATTCAAAACTCATCACTTCCCTACTTAAACACTCCCCCTGGCTTTCCACTGCCCTTGGAATAAAATCCAAATCCCTTACCTTGACCTCCAAGCCTACTCTGTTTGACTCCTTCCTGCTCCTCTGACTTTATCTCAGCCACTGTCCCCCTTGCTCACTGTGCTACAGTCACACTGGTATTCTTTCCTTTTTTTTCCCTAACACCTCAAGTGTGTTCCTGCCTCAGGACCTTTGCACTTGCTGCTTTCTGTGTCTGGAATCCTCTGCCCCAATTCTTTCTTTGGCTGATTCCTTGTTGCCACTCAGTTTTTAGCACAAATGTAATTTTTTTCAGTGAAACCTCCTGTGATTATAGAATTTGCAGTAGTTCTGCATTTCTAACTAGGCCTTCTCCATAACTGCCGTGTTTTTCTTAGAGTTCTTCTCACCATCTAAAATCATGTTGTTCATTCATTTCTTCACCTAATTATTGTCTGTGTCTCTGCCTTTGGAAGTCATTTCCATGCTAGCAAGTATCTTGTCTGTCTTGTTCACCACTGTACCCTGGAGCCTAGTTCAGTGTCGAATGAACGAACATGCATTTTTTTACAGATAAAGGAACTGAACAACCGCAATAAAAATCACAACAATAACAACGGCAACCACCATTTATTGAGTGCCTTCCGAGTCCTGGACATCAAGCAAGGACCTTGAAAAATATTCTTTCACTTCTTCATTTAATTTTCCAAGCAATCCTCTGAGGCAGGTACAATTTGCTCCACGTCTCAGAGGAAGATGCTGAAGCGTAAGGCTGTGAGCCCAGCTCACTCAGCAGGTGATGGGTCCTAGAGTGACACTTGCCTGTCTGATTTTACTGTTCTTTTTCCTGTAGCGCACGAGAGAGCAGGGTATGTCAGGAACACATGTAATGCAGGAAGATTTTCCTCTTCAGTGAAAAGAGAGGCAAATTCCCACTTTAGATGTGATAGAAAGGTCATGGCATGGAGAAATGGTAAATCTCAGTAAGTGTTTTACAAAAAGTGGCCAAACGCGCTCCAAGCTGAGTTGGCTGGGCTCAGGCAGAAGAGCAGGGCCCAGTGTGTGTAGATAAGTTGGTGCAAGACCATGGCCAGGCCAGGCCCTGCTGGGCCCTGTGTGTGTGTGCAGCTGAGAGCAATGGAAGCCCATCTACTGCCTTATCAAGGGCCAGCTGCCATCTCTTGATTCGCAAAGCGACGTGTTCAGACTCACGTAGGAGGGTTATTTCGAAAGTGCTTCATCAACAAGTCCCAGATATTCCAGGTTCCTTTCTTCAGGAAAGTGGGACTATTTGAAGGTTCCCAGAAAAAAAAAATTTACAGTTGCCGCATTGGGCCCTGGTGTGACCTCGCCTACCCAGCAAGTTGGTTTCTGCCACATCTTCAGGGAGCCTAAACCTCATCCTCAACCCCAGGGCCTAATCCATCGTACCCTTTGGACTCTGACCTGGGCCTGAATCTGTCTGGGGAGTTCTGAACTCATCTTTGGTTGGCTTCAGGGTTACTCTGGTGGATCCTCTGAGGATACAGATCTCACTGGAGTTTGTGGGATGTTTGACTCCTGGGTTGTAAAAAAAACAGAGAAAGGACATCATGAAAAACCTGATGAAATCTGAATAAAGTCTGTAGATTACTTAATAGTATTGTATCAATGTTAACGTATTGGTTTTGACAAACGTAACAAGGTTTAGGCAAGATGTAACCATCAGGGAAAACTGGATGAAGGATAGGTATATGGGAACTCTGCAATTTTGCAACCTCCTGTAATTAAAAAATTATTTCAAAATAAAAAGGTTGTTAAGAAAAAAAATCACATTGGAAAGAATGGCATGCTGGAGAATGAGAAAAGTGGAGAAAGGAAGGACAGGTAGGAACTGCTTTCGTGGAAAATGACTAAGCTTTCAGTGTCCTCATTCAGATTGTATGTTACCCCGGTTTTTAAATCAAAGGGGATATGTGGAATTGTACAACTCAGGAATTGTGTAGCGGCCTAAAGGAGAGAAGTAAGTGTCTTGGTTCATTTGGGATGCTACAGCAGACCACCTGAGTGTCTAGCTGGCTTGTAAACAGCAGAAGTTTACTTCTCACAGTTCTGGAGGCTCAGAAGTCCAAGATCCAGGCACTGGCAGATTCAGTGTCAGGTGAAGACCTGTTTTCTGCTTTATAAGTGGCCATCCTCTTGCTGTGTCCTCACATGGTGAAAAGGGTCGAGGAAACTCTCTGGAGTCTCTTTTATAAGAGTATGAATCCCATTTATGAGGGCTCCACCTTCATGATCTAATCACCCCAAAGGCTCTAGCTTCTAATACCATCACATCAAGTATTAGGCTTTAACAGATGAATTTAGGGGATGGAGAGGACACAAACATCCGGTCTATACCAGTTACTGACCAAGAACATGAAGGGGCCAAGGGTATCGGTGAGACTGCAGGCATCTGGACTCTTATTCTGGGCTTGTCCAGGAATGCAACTCTTTGGGCAGCAATCAGCTTGAGAGACCACATGGTGACTCCTCATATCCTTAAAATTTTTGACATAACCTCATCATACTAAACCCACTCCCACTATTTTATTTATTTTAGTCACTTCAATATGATTTGTAACTTGGAAAAGTAAAACCCCTCCAGAGTGGCTATCACTTTTGGGGGTGACATAGGTAATTTATGCATCATCTCAGTTGGTATAATATTCCTGCAAGGTCAGTATTGTTATTTCCATTTAAAGATGAGGACACTGAGACTTGGCCAAAGCGACACCATCAGTTAAGGTCAGACTTGGGATCAAATACAGGTTTGTTCAACTGCAAGGCTTGTATTCTAGCCCGTGAATTCCAAAGCTTTCCTCTCTGAGCCATTCTCCATAATCCAATTTTTTTTCCCCGCAGTGCCTTTACATAATTCAACTTGTACATTATTGGTTGATTTTCACTTTCTATGGGTTGTATTATCTGTAACAATGGTTCTCAACATTGGCTCTGCTAATATTTTGCACCAGGCAATACTTTGTTGCAGGAGGATGTCCTCTGTATCGTAGGATGTTTAATAGCATCCTTGGATTTCTCCTGCTAGATATAAGTAGCATCCTCACACCCCCAATTGTGAACATAAAATTGCTTTTAAACATTGTCACATGTCCCTTTGGAGGCAAAATGTCCCTCATTTGAGAACCACTGATCTACAAAATTAAGCAATAGACTTCTTAAAGGTCAAAATCTCTACTGTATTTCCAAAGAACTCTGTGATGTCTACATCACTGAGGTCATTAGGTACGTACCATATGGGGTCAGACACCACTGGGGTCATTCAGTAAACACAAAAAAAATCCGTTCTGATTCAAAGTTTCCCAGTACCATTACTAAATAGCTGTGGGATTTGGAGCAAAATATTTAGCTTGATAAGTCTCTGTTTTCTCATCTGTAAACCAGGGATTATACCAATTTCAAGCCCAGTTTTGAGAGTTACATGAAGGAATATATGAAAAGCACTTAGCATAGTACCTGAACCCTGGTAAACACTCAAGTAATAGAGATTTTTGTATTAAAAAAATTCATACTCAGTTTCTAGCTCAGGGCCTAGCACAAAGTAAGTGTTTAAAAATTTGTAATAAAATTTGTGAGTGAAATGTTAAGTTACCCTACAGGCATAACTGCCTGCAAGAGTTATGAAACACAAACAGTCAAGGAAGTATATTGCTAACAGTATTATTCATTCATTCAGGAAAACCCAATATCACAGTAGTACTCTTGCTTTTAATCATGGATGCCTGTGTTGTCTTCTATGATTTAATAAGGACTTTTAAGTATGGTAGCAAATGCCTATTTTATTGGGGCTCATGGGAAGGGAACACAACTAGATGAGTCCATCTCCAAGACTGTTTGGTTGCTCTTTGGGAACTTGATCATAGAAGTGCTCTCTGCAAGTCAGGGGAACGTGATGTTTGTTCTTTAGACAGTGAGCCATTCTTGAAAGGAAACCAAAATGGCCGGGAGAGAGCTGAAAACTTTAGGTGACCCTCTCTCTTGTTGCTTCATTTTCTCCAAAATCAAATGTTTAAACAAGGTTTCGCAGCATGCTTCCCATGAGCTGATTGGGTTGACTCCAGCGGTACTGATTGGGTAGACATGGCTTACATTCCCTGGCTGGGGCATCAGACCTATGAAAACTGTGCCTTGAGTCCTTTATGAACCAGAGAGAAGGACTTCCATATTCTCCAATGAAAAGAAGGGGATCTGGATCAACATGAGGGCAGGACTTAAGTTGAAATAGGGAATCAAGATGCCAAGTGTACAGGTCAGAGGCAATAGAACTGAGGCTGTGGAATCATACAAATCTGGTTCAAATCCAGGCTCTTGAACTACCTAGCTCTAGGACCTGGGCCATTTTATTTAATAAGTGTGCATATGTGTAAAATGGTGATGATGATACTACCTAATTCACAAGGCTGTTGAAAACATTAGAATAATGTAGGTAAACTGCTCAACGTGGTACCCGGTGTGTAGTTAACTATCAATAAATAGGAGCTGTTCTTTTTGGATATTCCATAAACGTCAGGCAAATATCTTCATTATTCTGGGCCTGGTTATGCTGTTGACACATGAGGAAATTGGATTTGATTAACTGTTAAGGCTTTTCCAAAGAGCCTTAGAGTCTTGCTGAGTGCTAGCAAGAGAAATTAGGACATAGAGTGTTTGTTGGGCTGGTGAGATAGCGTGCGTGCGGTGCATGCGTGTGCGTGCGTGGAGGGGGTGGGAAGGGGGAAATGGGCTCTCGAACCTCTTGACTGCACCAGAGAATCCACACATTGGAATTCTTCCATGTATTTGAAGGAAGGGTCCTGCTGCTAATAAACACCTATTAAAAATCACAGGATTATATGATTTTTAATATCTTCCTCAGTTTTCAAATTCTAATGAAATATATATGTATACATATATTCACTTAGTGTGTGTGCACCTGTTTATATAGTGTGTATATACACATAGAGTGGGTGTATATATATATATATATACAGTGTGTATATATAGAGAGAGTACGTATGTGTATATATATATATATGCAGCTAACATTTGAGTGCTTTCTATGTATCACACACCATCCTAAGAACTTTCCATGGAATATCTTATTTAATCTGCACAAAACCCAATGAAACGGTTCCTGTTGTTATCCCCGCTTTATGGCTAGACCGAGGCTTAGCTAGATTAAGTCACTTGCCAAAGTTACCTAACTAATAAAGAATTTCAGGCCAGATTTGACCGACGTCAGACTCTGTGCTTCTTTTTCCTCTTTTAACTAATTATCTGTTCACCTACTTTACATTGCTTCTCTCTCATCTTAATATTTTGACTGGATTGAGTGATTGAAAACAGTAAATAAAATCTTCTAGATTCCAATCCTTATCCTTAGCCATCCTGTCCACTTTAAATTCTTAGCTGCTTGTGCTGGTTAAAGGTGGATAGATTTGATTTCCACCTTAGCTGTGTGTTGTGTGTTTTTTACAGTTTTCCAGAGTAATCCAATCACTTAGCAAATAGTCATGGAATAACTATTATTGGGCAGGCACTGGGTGAGATCCTGAAAGCATGTTAGTATGGAAACCATACTAGTTATAGAGTAATGTGCTAGTTATAGGGTATTGATTTTTAAACAATTCAAAAATTTTTAAAGCAATATGACTTTAAAAAAATAATAAATTCTGACATGGGATCTAGTATATAAAATCAATGAAAGTGGAACTGCAGGGGTGATTGAAGCAGAGGCAGAAGTCCAGAAGCCTGCTCTCGGGGCCTTGCCCTCATCTAGTTATAGCCCCCAAGGCATCTTTGTGGAACCCCGGGGGTGACCTGGAACACAGTCTGAAAACTGCAGACCTAGTGTAAGGCTAGGGCATGCCATGCTTAGACACCAGCTATCATTGGACATTTCCTGGGTCTCTTCATATATATCTGGTGAGCTTTGCCTTGGAGGCCAGGAATATACAGATGATGGTAATATGCGGTCCCTACTCTGATGAATTTGCTCTTTTTTTTTTAACTAGTGAAAAATAACCACCTCAACAATTATTCCTGTGTCCTAATGAGTGTTATTCTTCAAAATCCTGAACTGAGGTCAATTATGCTTCAAGGTGCTTATGGAATTGCCTTTAAAACTCTTTTTCTAAGAAAATCTGCCTTTTTATTTTATATTCACACCATAAATTAAAAACATTTCCTTAGTGCTGGATATTTGCCATACCAGATCCATGCTCCCATCAGTGTTCTTTTAAAGAAATAGGACTGTATCTTTACTTATTATTTTATTTATTTATTTATATATATATATATATATATTTTTTTTTTTTTTTTTTTTTTTTTTTTTGCGGTACGCGGGCCTCTCTCTGTTGTGGCCTCTCCCGTTGCGGAGCACAGGCTCCGGACGTGCAGGTTCAGCGGCCATGGCTCACGGGCTCAGCCGCTCCGCGGCATGTGGGATCTTCCCGGACCGGGGCACAAACCCGTGTCCCCTGCATCAGCAGACGGACTCTCAACCACTGCGCCACCAGGGAAGCCCCTTTATTATTTTTTTAAATAAATTTTTATTTATATATTTTTGGCTGCGTTGGGTCTTTGTTGCTGCGCTTGGGCTTTCTCTAGCTGTGGTGAGCGGGGGCTACTTTTCATTGTGGTGCAGGGGCTTCTCATTGCGGTGGCTTCTCTTGTTGCAGAGCACCGGCTCTAGGCGCCAGGGCTTCAGTAGTTGTGGCTCGCGGGCTCTAGAGCGCAGGCTCAGTAGCTGTGGCGCCCGGGCTTAGTTGCTCCGCGGCACGTGGGATCTTCCCGGACTAGGGCTCGAACCCATGTCCCCGGCATTGGCAGGTGGATTCTTAACCACTGCGCCACCAGGGAAGTCCCTCTTTGCTTATTTTTAATGACTATGTCATCAAAAGTAATGTCTCATATTAATTAACATTTGTACATGTTCATTACATGTATAAATTACATCCCAGACCCTTTCTGAGTGTAGACTTGTCTGGGTTACTCTCATGTGATCCTCATAGCAGTCCTATATTGTGAGTACTAATAAGGTCTCTATCTTACGGCTTTTTCAAATGCACAGAAAAGATGTGTAATATGTTGAAAGTGACAGGCTGCTAATGGGGACCATCAGAATGTGACTGAAGAGTGACCCCAGAGTCTCATGCTTGTCTACCACCCTCTGTACAATAACCAAGAACTGTCCAAACCACAACCACAGCTTTTGGTCCTTAGATGTATCAGAAGTCACCAGCCAAGGCAAAATCGATTTGCAAATAATGGGACAGTTGATTAATATTATCAAATTGATGATGTTCTTATTATCTTACAATGTGTTCTTACACAATGAAGAAACAAGTTCTTACAATGTATTTCCTAGGAATGAAGTGATGGGGCTCCGTACAACAATCCCAAAGAGCAAGTACCAATAAGGTCATCGAATGCAACTGTAATGCCAAACATACCGAAAAAGCCAGCTTCTCAGTGGCTTCCCTGTCTATTCTTCCCCAAATTTCCTTTCCTCCCAACTCATGACATTTCATATCCCTCTTCTATAATTAATGTTTTATATTTTCTCTTTAATACTTAATGATACCTAATATGCTATATATTTTACGTTTTTGCATCTTGTTTGTTGACTGTGACCACAGTAAACATAAATTCTTTGAGAGCAGGGAGTTTTGTCTGTTTTGCTCTTCACTGTGTCTTTGGCACCCAAAAGAGTGCCTGGCCCATAGCAGATTCCCAATAAATATTTGTTGAAAGGATGAGTGAGTGAATTACACACCTCCACATAGGACTCAGCCGCAGAACTTTTCATTTTATCCTCATCTCTCTCCCCCTGCAGGTGCAGGATCAGAGGATGGCAGTGACACAGGATGTGACACAGAACAGAGTTAGAGTCCCAGGTAGGCTGTGTGACCTCCACAGGCCATTCAGTCCCCCAGCCCCAGTTTCCACAAATGTGACGTGAAGATGATTTATAGCTGATTGCTATGGGAACGAAGTTATTTAAAACTCTTGCCAAAAGTATGTGCTTAATTAATAGAAGCTGGACCTGAAGCGAAACTCTTGTAAGAGTATTAAAAGCTTCTCTCTTTTAGAAAATATTGATTTTAGCTGAGGGATAAAAACTAAAGGCAGTGTGAGATTTTTACTCTCCCGAGGGGGCCCTAAAACATTTTAGCAGTTTCCCTTCCGGCAAATGCCAGAATAAAAGCCGGCTGCTTGGCACACTTGCCTGCCTCTTTTACTCAGGCCCACATGAGCCTGGAAAGCTCTGGGGAATCCAAGGCAATTTCACAGTTGCTTGGGGACTGCAGGTGCTTTGTGAGGGCTTCCACAACCTGTGGAGGCCAGAAAGACATGGAGCCGGATGTCAGAGGACCCAGGTGATGCCCTAGATTGAGTTAGCTGTGAGTGGCTAGTGAACAACACTTCCTTAATGAGTGCAGAGCAATGCTGCATTTAACAGCAGATTTTTATGCCTCCTGTACATGCAGTACTGGTGTTGAAAATGGAAACCCAGATGAAATCCATCGGAATGCTGATGATGTTCAAGGTACTGAAATACAATGGTTCATAAGGCCCCATGTTTTCGAATGAACCTTTCTATTTCATTCCTTTGTAGCATGCCAGGGATTACTTATGAATTATGGAGAATAATTAAGGAGGACTGTTCTTGGTGGAAGACTATGAACCGAAAAATGACAGTGGTGGGGAGAGAGCTCAGGGCTGAGGTGAAGCTGAGGAAGCGGTTTTGTTGTCTGCGCACGAGGGCATCACCAGGAGCCTTTCTAGTTGCGATAAGATGAATGAAGGGGATTTATTAACGCCCACAGGGATGGATGAATAGAATAAACTTGATTTCCTTTGGTTCTAGAGGAATAGATGGCTTTAAACTGCTATCTTTCCGGACTGTTTGCTAACATCTTTGAGGAAGAGATTTCAAATAATAAACGTGACAATGGGAGGACAGACATAATTAAGAACGATGGAAAGAAGTGTCCTCTTTAAAAGAGAGTGCCTACAGAGCCATTTAAAAATACACTTTGCAGCATGTCTTTAAGATACCTTTATATAACATGTGATGTAAAATAAAGCCAGGGATTGAAATTGCAAATACACCAGGAGAGTTCTTCCAAGATTGCTTTGTCCTATAGCATTTCTCTTGCACATTTATGAGAAAAATAGCTGAATAAGGAAGGCACAATTCCAATTCCCTACAAAAAGGCTGTAGGTTGATGACCATCACTTGTTTGTGGGTGTGGGCCTGGGGAAGGTACAGAAGAGGGTAGAAGGAAGAGTATTTTGCTAGGAATCAGAAAGTCTAGGTCCCACCTACTCTTGTCACTGTGTGACTTTGGTCAAATTTCTTTTTTTTTTTTTTTGTGGTACGTGGGCCTGTTGTGACTGTTGTGGCCTCTCCCGTTGCGGAGCACAGGCTCCGGACGTGCAGACGCAGCGGCCATGGCTCACGGGCCCAGCCGCTCCGCGGCATGTGGGATCTTCCCGGACCAGGGCACGAACCCGCGTCCCCTGCATCGGCAGGTGGACCCTCAACCACTGCGCCACCAGGGAAGCCCCTGGTCAAATTTCTTGACTGCTTTCAGTTTTGTTATCTATAAAATGTCTAACCCACAGAGTGGAAGAGAAGAGGAACAAGTGGGGAGGGAATACTTAGATGTAAGTTACTGTAACTTTTCTGGTTCTGTGGTTGAATGTTGGGATTACGGGAATTCATGCGTTATTAGAACAAACCACCAATAAAAGTAGATGAACTAGAACCATGCATGAGACAAGGATGATGGCATGTCGTGAACTGAGGATTAGGATTGATGCAATTCTGTGCACCTGATTACTATAAATATAAACAAAGAAACAAACAGAAGGATAATCAATGGAATGAATGAGTGAATAGATTAATGCACTCTATTTGCAGCTCTTGTAGCACTATGTTTTTTTATTCTAGCAACTGATCAATGACAGTGGTCTTTCTTGGTAAAATTCATTTGGGGGAAGGATGTTGCTATGAAAGAATAGGGCTGTTTCAACTGTACTGAAAGTGTATTAGTCAGCGCTGCAATCCTGACTGACCTTTGGCTCACTTTTAGCATCACGGAACCGCAGCTGCTGATGGCAATGAATGAGTTCAGTGGACCACACCACCTGAAGACACAGATCTCAGCTGCAGTTCCAGTTTTTTTTTTTTTTTCAATTTATTTATTTTATTTATTTATTTTAGGCTGCCTTTGGTCATCGTTGCTGTGCACGGGCTTTCTCTAGTTGTGGCGAGCGGGGACTACTCTTTGTTGCTGTGCGCAGGCTTCTCATTGCAGTGGCTTCTCTTGTTGCGGAGCACGGGCTCTAGGCACACGGGCTTCAGTAGTTGTGGCACACGGGCTCAGTAGTTGTGGCATGCGGGCTCTAGAGCGCAGGCTCGGTAGTTGTGGCGCATGGGCTTAGTTGCTCCGCGGCATGTGGGATCTTCCCGGACCAGGGCTCGAACCTGTGTCCCCTGCGTTGGCAGGCGGATTCTTAACCGCTGCGCCACCAGGGAAGCCCTTTTTTTTTTTTTTAAACAATATTAATTTCTCAATGCAGTAGGCATTTATTTAGCTCCTACAAGGAGGCAGACACGGCTCCATGGCTTATAAAGCTGAAACGACCCAGATTTTACAAGTGGGATTGTTCCCTTAGTCCTGCTGGAGCAACAATATAAAAATAATCCCTACCTAGTAAGATGGGAAACATCGTAAACCAGGTGAAAGTGTGTGATGCAGGTCTGGAGAGGAAAGATGAATAGCAGGGACGAGGGAAGTTCTCAAGGAGAATGTGGGGTGAGGTGGAGTAGGAATACCTTCTGGGGATTTAATCCAACTAGCCCCATTTTCATGACATACTAATGGCTGGGCGTCAGTTCCTTCAAATAATGTCTGTGTTAGGAAATTAGGTGAGTTTTAGGGAACCTGAAAGACCTGGTCTCCGATTCTCTGAGCAAAGAGGAGAATCAAGACAGTTAAGAAATATTATAATTTCCTTTTACTGTAAATTGGCACTGATTCGTTTCTACTTGTTTTTTCCTTCTGTGGCTCATTTCCTCCGCCTTCTCCCCACCCCCCTTCTTCTTCTTCCTCTTCTTTCTACTGCATTCTGAAGGACCACATAGATTGTCTGTGAAACTGTGATTGACTCAGAATTCTTTTGAGATTCTCAAGAAAGTGAATCTACTTTGCATGAATTTTAAAAGTTATTTCGGGCAAAACTGTGAAGAACTTGGCTGAATTATCTAATTTTAATATTTTGGCACATTTCACAAGCAAATAAAGTTCTCATTTTGCTATACACAGAGTCTCTCTATAGAAAATTCTACTTGTCTGTGTGTAGACACACATATGTGTAGATCTATAAATGCACGTGTAATCAGTGAGACCATCCTGGCAAGTAGTAGCGTGCATAATCTACTATCAGAGCAGTATTGCAATGCCAGCTAATGTTTGTTCTTGAACAAACATGTACAAAAGCAGCCAGTTATGTCTTTGGGTTAAAAAACATTGAAGTGTGTTTAGGATGACCCAAACAGTCATGCCTTAGAGAGGAAAGAGCCCAAGGAACCCACACGTACAGGGTAGAAATATTCACTTTAGTGCCATAGTTTACAGTTTCGGAATACCTGGCAGGTTATAGTTTATTAACTTTGGGAAAAGTTGGGGAGGAATTTGGCAGTTATCCAATGGAGCAGATTTTGTGACTTCTCTGTAAAGTGAAGAAACTTCCATTTGGTATATTGCTCATTTCTTTGTTGATTTTACTGAAGCTGTTATTTATCTAATCTTCACAGGATAGTTTTCATTTAAAAAGTAAAACACTTGAAGAATTTTATGCATATTCAACTTTTCTCTCTCTTTTTTCTTGTGTTACCTTATTGAAAAGTCACCACAAGTCATCAACATCTTTTTCGCAAAATCTTTTCTTTAGTTCAGAGGGTTCCTCATGAAACAAGCATGATTAGAATCATCAATCATACCAAAAATATTAGCATAATTCTACCTTTGGTGATAAGTGGTAATTTTAACTCTGTTTTCTTTATAACATGGCTGTTAAATAATATGAATAAGTTGTAATCAACATGGTACTTTGGTAAGTCTGAAGGAAAGTTTTTCTCCGCATGGGCAGAAATCACTATTTTTTTAGAGTTAAAAGGCTATTCACTCAGGGAAACCTTATTGATACTTGTGAGGGTTGGGGAATATGGAGGACTATTCTAGAAACTTAGGTTCATTGTGAGTTCCTAAAAGTAAGATTTAGGGATAAGCCATCCTCAGAGCTTCATTTTGGTTGGATCAACCCTTGTCCAGGCTTAAAGTCATCTGGTTAGGGCCGTGGTCAGAGCAGTAGTGGAGGGGAGTTGGGGAGATGGGCACTTGTCTGTCCATTATATGGAAGTGACCAGCTCCCCTACACCATTCCTCCCCTAGTCCCTCAACTTAGGGGGAGGAGTTTCTCTTCATATGGATGAGTTTCTTCTCCTCACTGATGTTCTGCAAGTTGCACTTTGCCCTAAGAACTGATTAGAGGAAGGAAAATACTTAGGTTGCATGTTTTCCCACACATGACTAGTACATTTTTAAAATCCTCTGAGCGACAGGGATCTTGCAGAAGGAAATAATTTTCCCACAGAGTGAAATCAGTAGATAATGACACAGCTTCATTATGGTAAACAAATTGGATTGCTCTCAGAGAGAACGTGGCAGTTCCACTGTCACTCTTGTATTATATAATGTGTAAGCCTACAATTGTAGGGAAGACAGAAGCTGATCTGAGCGTGGACAAGGCTCACCACATCCTGGATCCTGCCAATGATAGCTTCATTTAGGTTTCAAAGACAGAGATGAGTTCCAATCACAGCTGCCTGCTTTTGCTCCTGAGTCCTGTGGAGTGAAAACTGTCCAGCCACCACTCTCACCGGTGGGCAGATGGCTCAGAACTGGGCAGGAAGTTTGGCAGTGATGAAACATGCAGGCAGAAACTAGTAAAATAGTGGACCAATGATCCATATGGATCAGTGGGAGGGTGGAAAAAATTGAGGGTAAAGAAACTGGGGCAAATTTATTCATTCATTCATTTAGCCATCATTCATTAAACTGTTCGTAAGGTATCAGACACCGGTTAAGTGCTGCCCGTTCAGAGATAAATGACATGGATCTAGCCCTTCTGGAAACCAAGCTGGTGGCTTTAGTGGGAGAAATGAGTAGGTTGAAAGAAGACTGACAAACATCAAAGATGACAATATAATGTGGACAGGGGCTACACTAGGGCTTTTCAGGGTGGCACAGACGATGAAGGTCAGTAGGTGATTGAAATTGGTTTTCAAAAGGGGTGATGACTAAGCTGACTTCAGCTGAAGTCAGACGAAGGGTGATGGTGGTTGAGTCAGAGGAAGAAAAATACAGCATCACTTATTGAGAGCTCACTACATACTAGGCAATATGTTAAGCATTTTATGTATCAATACATTATCTTATTTAGTCTTTACAGTAACCCACATGATATAGGTATCACAAATCCCATTTTTATAGAAACAAAATTAGGTGTAAAAATATGAGGAACTTGCCCAAGTTCACAGAGAAAATACGGAGGGTCTGTCTGGTTGCAAAGCGTGTGCCCTTAACATGATGTCATCATACAGAGGCCAGAAATGTGGTATAAAGGAAACACCAGAAAGGAAGTGACCAGCATATCAGGTGTTTTGACTCATTCCTGCCTGGGTTTTCGCCTTCTGATCTGTTCTAGCTCCACACAATTTCCCCTGGATCCTGAGTTGCCATGGAAGCCACCACATTATGGATCTTTGTGGTCAGTGGTCTCCGAACTGACATATGGGTGTTTATTTAAACATTATATACATATTCCACGGGATTGCATATTACATATGTTTTAAAACATAAGAAAAAGCTAAACAAATTGTTGAAAGCATAAAATAAAGCAAACATACATGTTCTCAGGTTTCCTTATGCGTCACCCCCTAGGGTGAACAGATCCATTTTGCAGACCACCACTCTAGATGGATCCTACTGCTTCTCTTATCTGAACCTGGAGCTCCCTTCTCCTTTATTTTAGCAAAGGTACGGTTTACATTTATTTTCAGAGTAAGATGGGCTTGAAAACTAAGTGAAAATGACAATGAACATAAAACATAAATCTCTTAACCTGACTTAACCAAAGCCCCGCCATCACTAGCTTAGCCGGGGTAATTTACAGGATTCCAGAACTCTATTCCTTTCTGCATCTCAGACTCTTTAATAGGTAGGGTGGAGGTGAGGAAAAAAATGCAGATGGTGGGTGTCTCACCAGTTGCACCAGCTATGCCTGGCTATGACACTTAGCTTCAGTTAACACTCGTGTGTTCTGCAAATGTTTTGAGGTCTATACTTTTCTACTGGTTTTCTTTACTCTTGGTTTCCTGTTAAGATCCCCTTTTGAAAAATTTCTATATAGTCTTGTTAAAACTAATATCAAAGGGGATTTCTTCTACTGTAATCAGTTGGGGATGAGCAGAAGGTCAAAGACATTGGCTGCAGCCATTTTGGTTCAAGATGGCAGGAATTGTAGGCAGAATTGGAGCAGTTCCAAACTGGCAAAAGCCAAGTGAAGAAATGAAGCAAGCTGAAGTGGCCACAGGGCTTTCTCTCTAAGGGTTCTAACTTTGTCAGAAATACTGATTCATCCTTGTTCATCTGTTTGCATTTGGAGCCTTCAAATATTAGCCCCCATAATTCCTGTAAAGCAACATAATGGAAGGATGAAAATTTGGATTTCAATTCTAAGAAAGCTTTTTTTGTTATTGTTGTTGAAGAAATTCACTTGATAGTTTTTCATTATTAGGGGGTTAAGAACATATAAACAAAGCTGAGGATCAGAAAATTCTAAAGCAATCGTTATTAAAATGAACAAAGATGTTTATGAAATCAGACAAGCAGTTAGAGGGAGTGAAATGATTAGCTCTCTGCACGTGTAGTCATTTTTTATATCTAAGGATGAAGAAGCAGATGGTCTTGTTATCAGTTTGCATATTTGTCTAAAAAAAAGCAAACACCACAGGTGTAAGACCCATATTCCTTTCCACATGGTACGCATGTAAGAGTCTGGCTCTGAGTTTGTAATTATAGATGCTGCTTATAGAACTTGACATCATTTCACTGCATCCCAGAGTGCACTGGATCTTTGAGCGAGAAACCAACCCATTTCTAGTAGCCACACTCCAAATCCATTTGTCCAAGAACTTGTTGATATTGCCCTTAGAGGGAGTCCTCTAATGATTCTTTGGCTTTACTGATTTATCAGAAATAATTATAGAATGATTACACTGACAGGCACTGTGCAAGGCACCCACTAGTACCTATAGCTCTTTTGGTGGAGATAAATAAGCACATAAACCTTGATTACTACATTTGTATATCCACCAAGGGGTCCATGATTTCTTATACATCATATGCAAATGCTTTTGGAAGAGAGTTTTATACGAAAACTTCTCATAATTATAATTCAAATTCGGGTATCAGCACCACAATGATACCTGAGATTTGGGAACAATGATTATCTATGGATTCTTCTGGAAGGCAAGTACACAATATGGCTGCCCATACGCCAAATTCAACCGGCTGATGTATTTTGCTTTGCAGATCGTGTGTGTGTGTGTGTGTGTGTGTGTGTGTGTGTGTGTGTGTGTGTGTGTGTTGTGTTTAGAGTATTTTTAGACAGAACATTCTCAGTTTTCTACAGTCTTTATCAGTCACTCTTATCTTATTCCTTCTTGGTTCACATGTTAAATTAGTTGACCAGTCTATGGGTCTTCAATTCTGTTAGCTCTGATAGACGTGGGAAGAGGAAAGGGAATAGGAAAAAGCAGTAGGAACAAATAGAAAGAGTAAAAGAGAGGGCTGGAACAGAATGTAGGGGATTATGTAATGCAAAGGACAGGTATAGCCCCAGGCTGAGGACTTGGTCTAGAGCAGATACCACCATGAACAACATGGGGCATCAATGTAGGGTGAGAGGAAGAAACCAGAGGGAGACAGTTACTAATATCTATTAGGTGTCACAGCCCAGGCATTTTACTCTCATTATCCCTTTTAATAAACATAAAAATCTACCACCAACCAGGTATTCATGTAATGAGGTTATAGTCAAGGAAAAGGAGGTTTGGAGGTTAAACAATTCGCCCAAGATCATGAGTACTAGCAAAGGAGTGGGGCCTCAATCCCAGGGTTATGTGACTCCAAGGCTGATGTTTCCCCATTTTTCTACGACACTGGGATTCTATATATATATATATATATATATATATATATATATATATATATAGTACTAAGTCCAATTCTGGAGAAAATAAAAGTATTTCTTGGTCACATTCTTTTTCATCTAAAATTAAAATAGCTTTATCAAGTACTACAGAAAAAATGTGTGTATTATTGTAACTTAAATTACCCATTTTACTGAATAAAGGATTGCCCATGAGGAAATTGGAATTACTTTTATCCACTAAGAATGTTAACCCCTCAGATGTAGAAATACAGTTCAAAGAGCAGATCCAGGTGAGTCTGAGTGAGGGTTACTCAACATCTACAGTGTAAAGCCATTCCGGGCTGAAATTATAGGTTGAATCAACAGTATATCCCTGATTCTGATTTTTAAGCTAAAAGCAAAAAGATGCAGCATAAGAGGAGATATGTCACTGCTTTGATTACAGAAGTATCTTCTCAGAAGAGTCACTGATAGTAAGAGTGGAAAAAATGGTCTTTGGTAGATCTAACCTAGGTTGTCAGGGACAGGGAGAAAATGAGAAAGTTAGTTGATCATATGGCAAAGCATTAAAGTAGGGGAGAGGATTTCTAACAAACAAACCCAGAGAGTAATATTTTAAAAATGAGAAAAAATAGGCCCTATTACTGAAACTATAGGATGATAAAATCATGCCTGAAATCACAAAGATATAGAACTTCCTTATAATGCATGGTTAACAAGGCACTGTCATAAAGGAACATAGAAACTATCAGGAAATAATTAAGAGACTGTAAAAGTAGTTCTTGATAAAAGGTACTTAAAAGACCACTTAGCGTGTTTGGACATATGTACAACCGGGACATATGTGTTTCTATTAAGATGTTGGTGACAACAGTAGTTAACAGTAGTTGTTGGCCTCTGAGGACTCTTATGAAAATCCATAAGAAGTGGAAAGTGGGCATTACAGTAGTCCAGGAACTCATGAGAAGCCTGCTTGTTTCCATCAAGCATTTCTTCTGATAAGTTAAGTGACTTGAGTTACCCACCTGTGCTGGGCAGTCTCTGTTTGCCCCTCCAGGTCCCCCTTGCACCTCCTTCACCCTGCTCTGTGCCCTGGGAGGCTGATGTGTATGAACAGCATCCAGATTCCCTTGCCTTCTGGCTTCTAGTTGAGCTTGGCCTGCGGAGGCAGCAGCAGGAGAGGATAGGGCAGGAGAGTGTGTTCAGGGCGTTGATTCCTCTGGCTGCCTTCTGCTGTGCTGCCCATTCTTTGTTTCTCTACTGTGGACCACAGCTCCCGTGTGTGGAGGAGAAGACGGCGCTTTCCTACAGCTCTGGATGAATTGATGCCACCAGCCGAGGGTGGCATGAGCTCCTGGCTGTTGAGAGCTTCAGTGGGCTTCACGTGAATTCTTCCTGCATCTTTGTAACCCATCCCTTTCTAAAAGCTCTCCTCTAGTTCCCTGTTGGAGTATGCCTTGAGTGTGCCCGTTTCCTGACTGATAAATCACTGAACTTCAACTTTGACATTTGTACAGTGAGTTTTTGAAGGTCAGGCTATGAAGCTCTTCTAAGGGCTCACAGAAATAATTTTAAGTAACGTTTCAAATTAGAGTAATAAAAGTATTATAAATAATATTATCAACCAAAATGCAAATATGGAAACTGCTTTGAATGAGAGGAAAGAAAAGCCGTGTGAGTGTTTACATCAGAGAGTCTGCAGAATCAGCTGTCACAGGAGGACCCCAGGAGGTCTCCAGTGGCAGAATTTTCCTGATCCCTTTAGTTCCCTTTTCATGGATTAATGTCAGGTTGGCCAAGATAAGGCTCAGTGTTAGGCTTCCAGGCTATGCCACAGGGCAAGGCAGAAGGTAAGATTCTGGATGAAAAAACTGCAAATAGCTCACGCTTCTTCTTACGAATTGTGATAAGTCTTATTTCGGAAATATTTTTTCATCTAAATGCATCCGTAGAAAAGGCCTTAAAATTACATCTCAGCATCAGATCAACACAGTCAAGTTCATTCTTCATTGAAGCCGCCGGCTGGAGAAGAGGGTTCGTTTTCACATGGGGTGGAAAATGGTGACTTCAACTTGTCTTCAGTTGCTTTCATTCAGCAAGATTCCAAATGCTTTCCCCATACAACAAGAGAATGGGGAACACCCAGGTTTTTTGAGGTGAAACAACTTCAGAACCAAGGATGGCTGTTTGAGGCCACGTCACAGATCACAGCACTGCTCAACTGGAGAGAAATGAGGTCGGGAAACAAAAGTCCCCTCCTTCCCAAACCTTCTGGAGCCGTAGAAAGAATCGGATAAATATAGCATCTTATAAATACTTAACTGGTCCTTGGCCAGAGCAGCAGGGCCCACACCTCTGTTCAACGCTTTTGGCCACGAGAGTAAACTCCACAAATTTCTGCTTCCCTGCCCCTGTTCCTCAGCATCAGGGAAGACCTCAAGTCTGGCCAATCCCATCACATCACAGGGTGGCCTGCGTTTTGTTTATATGCTGAGCTCTGTGCAAAGCTCTCACTAGGAATCATTAAATATAAAATATCAATTTCCCAAGTTTAAAGGCAGCCATGAAAAGGAAAATCCAGTTGTATTTTGGATGTGCTGAGTGATGTTGCTTCCCCAGGCAAAGAATTTCAAGGTTTCAAGGCTTTCGATCTATATGGCTTAATTATTGCAATATGTAGGGAGGCTCTTGGAGACCCAATCCATCAGCGTTACGAGATGGCCCGAGTCTGGCAAGGCCTCGTTAGCTTCTACCATTTTTCACACAACAGGGAGGCCAGCGGGCAGACATTAAAATCCTAGGGCTCTTTCCAAAAGAATCATAGTAAGATACATCCTCTGGGATCCTGGGATCCTTTATCAAGGAAACAGGAGGCAGACAAGTGAGAGAAAATTTGCAAAGGTTTTTAGGTCTTAGAAACAAGCTATATGACTAGTAGCATCAATATTAGGAACCATACAATCCTGTATATCCTTTTTTGTTCCTCTTCTGGAGAAACAAGGGCATAAAAAGGCAGAGAAATTGCTAGTTATCGAACAGAAATAGTGTTAGATCCAGCTTTCCCTTCTCAGAGGCAGTGTTATCTCTGTATCTTTCCAAGTTTTGTTGGCTTGACAGAATGCTGCTAAAAAATGAACAGTCTGTATGCAGGCAATGCTCTAGCTATAATCCTCCATTTAGTAGGAAAATAAGAAATCGCTTTTGCATGATTTGGTAGCCTCTGCCATAGTATCGTATTACTGAAAAACATGGTATAGTTTCCTTTTCATAGCCCCAAATTGTCTTGTTTAACAATTTAAGGAGGAATTTAAACTAGGTCTTAACTCAAAAAGTTAAAACAAATATTAACCTAGTTATGATTTAAAGCCAAATAATCTGTCCTAATGCATTTCCCTTGTGGAGAGGTACAGGGCAATTTAAAGAGATCTTACAAAAATAATAAATTCTACCTAAGGGAAACGGAAATCTACAGTTCTTTTTTTTTTCTATTTTTTTTTTCTACAGTTCTTTTAAAAAGTGATTCACATTTCCAAGGAGCTGAAGGACGGAGTCTCTTGTTAGCAGACTCCATCAGCTGTAGGACCTGACATGGTAGAAGCAACCCAACAGGGTATCTTTCTCGTTTTCATGCAATCGGAGATTTTTTCTTTTTTTTTTGTCTTTAAACAATAAGCGAGTCAAGTCATGGCTGAATGGATGTATTGCTCCGGTATTTTAATGTATTACAATTTATGGCAGTTATTTACTTCAGCCCTTGGCTTGCTGACACTAAAATTATCTTAAACAGGAATTATAACATAAAATTAGATTAGATATACTTTAACAAGTTTATCTCTAAGAATAAATATATACAAATTCTGAAATGAAGTACCCTGCAATTTTCAGCCAGTGCTTGAAGTAATTACACATTCTGTGGTGATAACACCTTCCGGTTTTTTTATTGTGCCACAAGCTGGTGAGATACCTCTACCGCGCATGTTAATGCTGATTAGCAGATAAAGTGTAAATCTGAGGAGCCTTAAGTTCTGTTGCTTTGCCAGTTTGCTCCTGTCTGGAAACTGCAGGCCGCAATTCCTCTCATTCCGACTTGGTCTATTCAGGCATCGCCTGAGCTGTCTCTCTTCAGTGCGTTTTAATCCATCAGAGCTGTTCGCCATTGAATGCCTCACTGTTTGTTTTTAATTCGGCAGACTCACACAGTTTCCCCTATAACTGCCTTTTATAATCAATCATAGGAGAATTGTGACTCTGCAGAACAATAGGTGGGGATGACATGTTTACGCCACGCTCCCTCATCCCTGTTGTTTAGCTGCTAATAAAGTGACATGTTGAAATATGTTCCCGAACCTAGAGGGAGAGAGGGAGGCTCTGTACAAACTTTGTTTCCACTTATGCATCTGGAGCCCTCGGCCTGGAGGAACGTGCCCAGTGACTCCAGTTACAATGAGACTTAAGAGGGATGCTAATGTTTAGGAGCGGGAAGGACTGTCCACCCTGTGCTCTGGGATGGCAGAGATCCAGAAGGTGTGGTCGGCAGCTTCCACAGTTCAAGTTCAAGTTCAAGAAGTACTTATCCGTAGCCTCCATGCAAACTTTAGGCACATTCCGTGACCTCTTTGCCTCTCTTCCCTATGGCCCAACTCTACCTTTGAAGTCACTGGGAGATCCTTTAGGAAGAGTTTTTGCTTTGAGCTGTTGGGCTTGATTAATTTGAATTTACATTCTGGCCTACAGCAAATACCTTTGAGTTTCATTAACCAGGATGTGCTCATCAAGGACCTTCCACACTCTTTTTATTTCCACCTGCCTTTTTGATTTCTACCTCTACATCAATTATTCAATAAAAAATCTCCCCTGCTATCCCCACCATCTGTGTGTCCTCAGCTGTGTCCACGTTTGCTAAATGCCTATTGAATTCTTAACTGACTGTGTGTAAACCACCAGGGCCCCAACGATGAGCATGAAATGTCCATCAGCTGGGTATGGAGAAGAATCAAAAGGCCTAGAAGAAAAAGTGGTTCAGGAACATTTGGAATTCACTTGTGTGTGTGGGGAAGAGCACTGCTGCCTCTTCCATGTCTCGATAACATGAGTGAAGGTTACCAAAATGATGTGATTGCTCAAAAAATTAACTACGAGGTTACATACTTATGCATGATAATAAAAATGATTTTGTTGCACCACGATGTTTGTATTAGTCAGCTTGGGCTGCCATAACAAAATACCATAGACTGAGTGGCTTAAACAACAGAAATTAATTTTCTCATAGTTCTGGAGGCTGGGAAGTCCAAAATCAAAGTGCCTGCAGATTCAGTGTCTGGTGAGTCCTCTCCTCCTGGTGTGTAGCTTTCTGCCTTCTTGCTATGTTCTCATATGACAGAAGGGGAAGAGAGAGAGAGAGAGAGAGAGAGAGAGAGCGCGCACATTAGCACGCGATAGAGCAAGCTCACAAGGGAGCTTTTCATGTCTCTCTTTTTTTAAAAGCTAAGGACACTAATCCTATCAGATCAGGACCCCACCCCTTATGATCTCCTTTAACCCTAATTACCTTCAGAAAGGCCCAACTCCAAATACAGACACGTTGTGGGTTGGAGCATCAACATATAAATTTTGGGGGAGACGCAAACATTCAGTTCAAAACAATGTTTCTTTAGGCACCAAGAAAGAAACTTTAGGCACAGAGGAAAGAGATAGTGATGCAGACCCTGAATACAAAAATTTTATTTTTCTGGACATGTGGTGTGATGTTTAATTGTTTAGAGTTGTATTTCTACTTTTATTAAATTTTAAGAGAAATAATATTAAGTTTTATCTTTAGTAAAGTTCTAATGTCCATTAGAGAAGATTTTGAAAATATAGTTAAGAAAGAAGAAGAAAAAAATTATCTCCAGAAAACTCATCACCCAAAGAGAGTAACTGCTAACACTTTGGTGAATATCTTTCTAGAATTTTCCTATGCAAGCATACACATGCACACACACACACTATGCATTCTGTTTTTCAATATGAATTCATATAGCATTTGCATTTTAGAAATTTGCTTTTTTCCTTTACCAATATATCTTGAATATTTTTCCATGTCATTAAATGTTCTTTTATAACATGTGTTTCTATTTTTTTAATGAGAAAAAAGAGTGGTTTCTGCTGCAGGATTTCATGGTCAACTTGTTTAAATTTATGGCAAGAACATTTTTAATTGAAAGTGTATCAGAATGACATGCCCAGTCCTGGAGAGGAAATGGAGCAGAGGGGAGAAAAAGGGTGTAACCCGAGGACCTGGAAACACACAGAGGACAAATTACTGAGCAAATCAATACTTGAAGATGTGCAAAAGTCACTGTGCCCCAGTTTCCAGCAAAATTCATTCTGTCTCTTGAAGACATTATTTGCAACAAGCCTGGAACTCAATAAAGTTTGTGTTCAGTGATGGGATATGAAGTTGATTTAATAACCAAGGACCCTGCAATTTACGCAGCTGGCGTAAAAAAAGTTGATCCTGTGGTATGACAAATGTGTGAATCTGTTGGATTATGTGGGAAAGTAGCAATCAGCTGCTGTTTAAATACTTGTAGGGATTACTTGCCATCTCTTAAAATCAGTTTCATAAAAACACTTTGTAAATTTACTTTCTGAACAGCCCTTGTGCATTTGATACAAGAATGCTAATTTGGTGATCGACCAGAAAGTGACTGGCAGGAATGTCGATGACACTGGGAGCAGACAAATTGAGGCTAAAGCTGTCCTTTGGTTGAGAAAATGTGAATAAAGACATTAAAATGTAGGACAAAGAGGAAACCAGAGGTGAAGGAAGAACTGGGAGTCTGGTTAGCATAATTTAGGAAAGATGACGCTTAGTGGGATCTCCAGTCAATTGTCTGGAATATCGTATGCATCTGACAGAGGTCAAATACTTCTGGGACCATGACAAATGGTGCACTTTCAGTGGAGAGAAGAGTCTGAAATGGTGAAGAGTCTGAAAATCATGGCACATTAAGAACGTTTGAAGAGCTGTGTGCATTTAGTGCGAAGAAAGCAGAGCTGCAGTCAGCTACATGTATTTAGCTTGAGGTCTGATGAGGTATGTGCATACACTTATTCTGTGTTACAGCAGATGGCTTGGAAGTTTCTCACAATGATCTGGCACTGTTCTAGGGTGTTTGAGGCAGGTCTGCATTGTGGCTTGTTGCTGTAGAAGATCTCTAACTTTCCTTTTAATTGAAGGTTTCCAGGGCCTCACCTTCCTGCAAATTAGCTATAAGCTCTTTGGTAGAGATGGATGACAATCCACCAAAAGTTACTGTTCTCCTTGCAGAGTAGGGAGCGATTGTTGGCAGAAAGGTGCCCAGCCAGAGGCTCTATTTCCCATTTCCCTTCTAGGTGTGGCCATATGACACTTGTCACCAATGGAAGGAGACTGGAAGGGATGGTACTCACTTCTGGGTCAGGGCTTTTTAAGATACAGCCTGGGCTTCTTCCATTCTCCATTTCCCTGTTTGCCAACTGAGTGCAAAAACCTTCAAGGCCCAGAGACTGGTGAGCTACAGGTGGAGGGAGCAGGTCCCTTAATCACCTTAATCACTAAACTACCTGCCCATCAGGAACACCAGCTCTGGACCATTATGTGAGAAATCAGCTTTTAAAGTGTTAAGCTGTTAAAATATGGGGTTTTATTTGTTACAGAAGCTAACCTAGTGCTTTCATCTGGGACAATTCTGGGTGGTCTCCTGTACAAACAAGAACAGAGAAAACAGATCAGACCTTCAAATAAAATAATTATAGGGCAAGTACAGGGATTGTACCTGGACAACTGGGCATAAAGAACTTTGCCTAGGACCAGAGGGAGGTGAGGAAGATGAAATAATGATAATGATGATGACGATAATAAAATATATAATTTAATATAATTATTTAATATATTTATAAACTTAATAATTATTATTATTGTCAGTTAACACGTACCAGCACTGCACTCGGTAAATTACATTTGATCCTGACAATAACTCTATGAGTTTACCAATACCTTCCCCATGACAAAAATGAGGAGACTGAGATTCAGAGAAATTAAATAACTTGCTCAAGGTCACACAGCAAGTACGTGACTAAACCAGGATTTGGATGGAGGCTGTATAATGGCACCATTTAATTCTAAGCCTGTGACTTGAAGAAGAAAAACCCTTTTAAATCCTGGGGTCATACTAGCTTTGGAGGGAGAACTACAAGAAGCAACCTTTCTGTTTTGCAGAGATATTGGAACTCTGCGCCATGGTGCACTGTCCAATGTCTTCTGCTAGCGTAAGATTGTCTGCTTTCTTGTCTTCCGTAAAACATAGCTCCTGCAGAGGCTCCTAAGGTAACAAGAAATGCAGCTTCAATTCGAGCTCTGCAATGCATTCTAGAAGGGAGCTCATCTGGATTCCCTTCACTGAGTAGAAAGTGTAACTTTCAGCCAGAAACACTGCCTCTGACTGCCAAGGATCCTACACAGAATCCAGAATATTCCATTCACCCTGCTCTCTACTATGTATCTTAAATCTGTAAGAGGGACAGTCTTCATATGTTGAATTGTAGTGAAACACACAACTCGTGTATGTCCATGGTACCTTTAACCTGTGACGTAACTTTGGCTTCAGAAGCTCAGATGAAAGGACCCTTTTCTTACCTGCCTTTAACTGGCTGTTTGTGGATACACATCTCAGACATACAGATTGGGCCATTTTGTTATTTTGTTGCTGGGTTGTACCAGGCACTGGAGGAATTTGTGTAAAGTTACTGCTGAATCAAACTGAAATTTCCTGTGTCTGGGGAGGCATAGGTACCTACATATTTATTAATACGCTTCTCATGCACACAAAAGTTTTGAGAATAATGCTTTATAGGATTGTAGAAAACTTATGTTTCTATAAAGTCTGAGTCTTTCTGCTTAAACATACAGACAGTGTGATGTTTTCTGAGCATCTTTCTAATGACTGAGCAAATGCTTCATTACATTTACTATGTCTAGAGCTCTGTCCTAAGAGCTGGAGATAAAACACACTCTTGAAGCTTTCAGTCAGTTTGGGAAGCAAAGTCAGCTTTTATAGTGCACTGTAGTAAATTATTGCTATGTTTTGTTCTGATTGATCTAGGAAGTTACTTGACCATGCCGCAGTACCCTGACTTCCTAGTTAAATTTTCCATTACAGGGGTGAGTATTATCTCAGGAATCTTTTATAGGGGTTCTCAACCTGGGCTGTCGGTAGTTTCACCTGGCAAATAAAGAGAATCTTGATGCAGCCTGGACCAATTAAATCCAAGTGTCTGGATTGGGGGTCAGTGTTTTTCCCCAGGTTTTAGTTCCAATTTCAGGCTTAGCAGGATGTTTCTCTCCTCTGCCTTCCTGAGTATCTGTCCTTTGGGTGCTAGGAGGATGCGTGTTTCCCAGAGACATCCATCATCAACGGAGCAGGATTTCCATTCAGATCTGATAGAAGGCCACGTACTTGGCTTCCCATCTGGGATGCGAGGTCCAACTCTTTAATTAGGCTTCCCCCACGTCCGCTATTGTATCTCCTTGTAATTACAAGAAGTTGGCATGCCTTGTGTTTGAGCAAACCCATGAGTGATGTAGGCCTGTTTTCTGACATTTAAATTAGAAAAATAGGGGGCTTCCCTGGTGGCACAGTGGTTGGGAGTCCGCCTGCCGATGCAGGGGACACGGGTTCGTGCCCTGGTCCGGGAGGATCCCACATGCCGCGGAGCGGCTGGGCCCGTGAGCCATGGCCGCTGAGCCTGCGCGTCCGGAGCCTGTGCTCCGCAACGGCAGAGACCACAGCAGTGAGAGGTAAGCATATCGCAAAAAAAAAAAAAAAAAAAAAAAATTAGAAAAATAAATGCCAAGAGCAGAATGGAGGGGTTACCAGAGAGCCCTGGACCGAACAGTCTATCTTTAAAAACATCATTTCCTATTTGTTTGTATAAAGCATTTCAGGAAGTCTTAGGTGTTGGGATGATGAGAGAGGTGTAAAGCAATTCTACCAGCCACCCACAGGTAAGATGTTAATTACGCTGGGTGAGAGCCCAACACCAGTTGAAAACTAGATCCGTGAACACTAAGACGGGTGATTTTCCACTGAGAAAATATTTTTCCATTCTGGGGGTTATGCTTTTGACCTGAGACAGTGATTTAATAGTAGAGCCATTGAGCATATCCCCGATCTCTTCTTTGCCCAGGACTTTCTCAAAGTCCAGGCTAAGGCGAGTGACAGAATCTCTGGCGCGGAAATGCAGGCTCTAACGTTCTCCATTGTTTGCGCATTTCTCCAGATGCCAGTCCACTTCGGCCTGGGTGGTCCAAGCTTGTGCTTCAGGCAGCTGCAGAGGTTCCAGCAGGCTGCAAGCCTCTGACGCAACCTTCCTTGCGAGAACTGATTGGCCAAGAGCTGGCAGCCAGCCACGGGTGTTTTTTTTTTTTGTTTTTTTTTCCTTCGCAGCATTTGCACTTTTATGTCTAAGCTGCTACCTCTGCTGAGCTGAATGGAAGCAAAGTGTTTGAGCTTTATTTTCAAAACCGAGAAAGGTTTGTTGGAAGAAGCTGGTAACCAGGTTTTCATGTGGGTTTCTAGTAGAGGATGATGGCAGTTTATTATTATTCTTTTTGCGGGCATTTATAGATTCAGGTATCTCAAAGTTTCGTGAGTTTTTAATTTCTACTCTGTGCTTCTGAGAGCATCACTGATTAAAATGATTTAAAGGATGATACAAGGAGGCACTTTGCTAGTTATCTTTTGCATTCTCCCACATCGCTGGTAGAAGACTCAAACATAAGTGGAGCACCTAATTTAAAGAGATCCCCACTTTGATTTCAGGCACAAATCAAAATGATCACTTCAGTGTCTTGTCTTGACATGTTTCCCTTATCCATTGAGGATACTTGGACTTGAACCAGGGGAGGGACGAAATTGCTCTTTGTTGAGTGGCATCCAGTTCCATGTATTTTCAATGGCCTGAGTCAGCTAATCCTCACAGCAGTCCAATAATGCAGGCACTCTCAGTGTCCTCATTTGACAACACAGGGAATTCAAGCTCAGAAGGGTCAAGCAACTTGGCTAACATTACAATATAGGGATGCCAGGAGCCAAACCCTGGTTCCTGAGACTCCAAAGTCCATGTTTTACCATTGCCATTATTTTTACTTCCTTGACTCAGTCTAATTTGCAGCAGCTAATTCACAAGGCTGGGGCTCAAACCTAGAAGCCATTTAAATAGAAGGAATGCTTTGAAGCAGGGGCACTTACTGTCTATCTTATTCGCTGCTACATTCCCCGAGTGTGGAATAGAGTCATATATATGTGTATACACACACACACACACCCATACACAAGCACACGCACATATACACATACACACACATATATAAAATATATATAGTAGATGCTCAGTAAATATTTTCTAACCAATTGAATGCTTTTTGAAAAAAAACCTTAACTCTTACAATAGTGTTCTTGAAACATGTAAACTTTGATCTCACTTAAGGTCTTTTTTTGTTTTTGTTTTTCTTGGTGTGGGTCTTGGATGCCTCTTCTATATCTTCTATGCTTTGAAGGGACCCCATGGTCTGGTTCTAACTGGTATAGTGAATGTCAGCAACTTAAGCCCTTTCTGCGGCCCACGAGGAAACCAACTATTGGACATGTGCCTGTGAGGGAAAAATACAATTTGTGTCTTACCTGATTTGAAAAGCCTTGTCTTGACATTCAGAGGCAAACTGGTGAAGTCCAGGCACTGTCATATCTGGTGAGCTCTGTTTAAATGCAAAACTTATTTAAGGAGACACTGCTCACGCTAGAAATGCCAATAGCCAATGGATATGAGGCCAGGTTTGTCAAGATGCAATATTTTCCTGCCTTATTTTATGGAAATGCAGTATACCATATGTCTCAAGGATTGAAAAATCTGTGGCAATATTGTATACCTAAATTATATCAAACTGTTCTGGCCTGAGTAGATTTACTTAGTGGAACATGTAAGGTAGGAAAGTAATTTAAATTGTTAATCTTTTTTGAGAAGCAAAATAATCAGTCTCTTTGTAGAGTATTTTTCTTTTGACTAATCTCATGAAGTATGAAAAGATAGTTATCATAAAGATCCTTCTGCAATTCACTGAAGCTACTTCTAACCTCTTTTTTTTTTTTTTTTTTTTTTTTTTTTTTTGCGGTACGCGGGCCTCTCACTGTTGTGGCCTCTCCCGTTGCGGAGCACAGGCTCCGGACGCGCAGGCTTAGTGGCCATGGCTCACGGGCCCAGCCGCTCCGCGGCATGTGGGATCTTCCCCGACCGGGGCACGAACCCGTGTCCCCTGCATCGGCAGGCGGACTCTCAACCACTGCACCAGCAGGGAAGCCCCTAACCTCTTTTTATAAACTATTTTTCTGCGAGAATATTTAAGAGGTCATATAGAAGGAGTAGAGTACATTTATAATAATAATAATACCAAACGACAGATATTTTTTGTACCAGTTACTGGTACCAAAAAGGACTTTAGCTGTATTATCTCAAAGGTGGGTATTTTTAATCTACATCAGTGTGAATATTGCAGCTCTGAGAGGTTTAAGATCACACAGCCAGGAAGAAGCAGAAATGGGCTTTGAGTTCAGGTTTATCTGAGAACCAAGTTCACGGCAGGCCCTCATCTGCTGGGTACGCTATTTCCTGGTAATAGAGTGAAACATTTTGGTTCGTGTGATTCCCTTACTATTGTCCTTCCTAAAGTATAATCATGCTTCTGGTAGATATTAACTATACTTCTCTAAATATTAATTAGTTGTGTATTTATTAATTAAATTACTTGGCTCTGCATACTGAGGGAGGTTATATTTTTATGTTATTAAGGAGAATAAATTTATTATATTGTTACAGGGAGGAAAGAAAAAATATTACGCACCTAAAAGTGCAATTGGGAAGGAAAACTTGGAGTTAAGTATAATATTTGTCTTGGGATCCAAAGCAATGAAAGAAGTTTTATACAAAGCAAAGTAAGTAATTGATTCTTGGATACATTTCTTTCCCATGCATCTGAAAAGTATCAATAAGAGCATCTACAAAACAGTCACAAAATCATGAATGATTCCTTAATATTAGATCGAGCTTCTATTTCAGAAAGATTTTTTTTTTTTAATGCAGGAGTGGACGTTTGGATTATTTCTAGTCTTTGGCCATTAAAAGTAAAGCTGCTATGAACATTCATATACATGATATTTTCAGGTTTTTAAATTTTTTTTGATTATTCATAGTTATTTTATAGAAACACAACTGGTTTTTGAGTGTTGATTTTGTGCCCTTTAATGTTGCTTAATTTAGTTATTAATTTCACAGGATTTTTTGTGGAACCTTTAGGGTTTTCTATGTATAGGAGTACGTCACATGTGAACAAAAAAATTTTTACTTCTTTCTTTCCAAATTGGATGTCTCTTGTTTCTTTTTCTTACCTAAGTGCTCTGGCTAAAACTTCCAATACTGTGCTGCATGGAAGTGGTAAAACTGTGCATGTTTGTCTTGTTCCTGATCTTAGGGGAAAAGCTTTTGGTGTTTCAACACTAAGAAAAAATGATATTAGTGGGACTTCCCCGGTGGTCCAGTGGTTAAGACTCCGCACTTCCACTGTAGGGGCCATGGGTTCAATCCCTGGTTCCTGAGGGAGGCTATTTAGATGAGGATGCCCTGTTGTACTTGGCAGAGGACATCCAGAACCAGGAACCCAAATATCACTTCGTAAAATATGATTAGATCTTGGGCCAATGAGGCAATGCAGGCCGTATATTTAGGGAGGAAAACTTTGGTGACCAGAGCAAATATAAGAAGATGTCTTAATTCATGACTGACAATGTGATGATGTCACTTGAGAATGTTTTATGGAGAGTTTTCTCTCTTGTTGAAGTTTGTCTCAGCTCGGTATGAGGTTGGGTCAAATTTCAGTATGAGGGCTTCCCTGGTGGCGCAGTGGTTGAGAGTCCGCCTGCCGAAGCAGGGGACACGGGTTTGTGCCCTGGTCCAGGAGGATCCCACATGCCGCGGAGCGGCTGGGCCCGTGAGCCACGGCCGCTGAGCCTGAGTGTCCGGAGCCTGTGCTCCGCAATGGGAGAGGCCACCACAGTGAGGGGCCCGTGTACCGCAAAAAAAAAAAAAAAAAAAATTTCAGTATGAGATGTGGAGTGATATGGTGAAGAAGAGTGGGGAGTCCAGGGTAAAACTGCCTGAGTTTGAATTTCAGTTCCATTATTTACTAGTTGAGCATGTTCCTTCAACTCTGTTTGTCTCGGTTTCCTCATCTGTAGAATATGGATAATGTCCAACTCATAGAGTAATTGGGAAGATAAAAGTGAGATGATCTTGGTGGATATTTTTGCCTAACAGAGGAAGTACTCAACCAAAGTTGATAATAATTGTTAAAACTATATTTCTTTATTATTATAGTTACAGAGAGTGTTGGATGAATCTGGTGATTCCAAGTCAGCTGGATGTTGCTAAGCGTTTTCTTCAGCAGGTGTAGAAAGCCTAACAAATGGTTTTTCTCCACTATAGAGAAATGTCCAAGAACCAGAGTCTGGCATGGAGTTCCCACTTCTCTTGCAGGAGCTAAAAAATAGACCCATTGTGTCTTACTTTCCAATTCTCATTTTCTGAGAGGTTGGGTGTGTTGGGAACTACATCTTCCTGTGTTTCTCCCTTCCTCTCCTGCTACGACCAAACTCACAACCTTTCTAACACCAGATGTGTAGGTTTTTTTCCCCACACCGAGCAATTCTCTCTGATAGCAGCTGGTGTCCTCCAAGTCAGTTCAATTCTGACATTGACTGGAGTTAGTGCAGACCCCACAGGTGAAGGGCTCAGCCCCATGAGACTGCCCCCCACTTCAGATACCAATCGCAAGTTGTAGGTCCCCAGGTTACCCACCACTTCTGTTCAACTTGGCTAAAAGTTTGAGGTGTCTATGACCCACCTCCTTGAATTTGATCACAATCTTCCCTCAACTTCTGCAAGGGATTGGCTCTAGGACCCCCCTGTGGATACCGAAATCTGCGGATGCTCAAGCCGCTTACACAAAATGGCCTGGTACTCTCATATAATCTAGGTACATCCTCTCCTATACTTTCAATTGTCTCTAGGTTACTTTTCGATGTAAATACTATGTAAATAGTTGTAAATACAATGTTAATAGTTGCCAGCATGTGGCAAATTCAAGTTTTGCTTTTTTGAACTCTGGAATTTTTATTTCCCCTGAGTAATTTTGATCAGTAGCTGGTTGAATCCGTGGATGCTGAGCCCATGGATGCAGAACCCATGGATCAAAAGGGCCAACTGTATTTGCTAGAACAGCTCATAGAACTCAGAGAAACACTTTATTTTCAACAGTTTATTGCATAATAAAGGATGTGATAAAGGATGGAGTTGAACAGCTAGATGAGGAGATACCCTGGGCGAGGTCTGGAAGGGTCCCAGCACAGGGGCCTCTGTCTCCGTGGAGTTGGGGTATGCCATCATTGGGTGTGTTCACCAATCTGGAAGCTCCTTGTACCCCATACCATTGGGATGTTTATGGAGGCTTCATCACATAGGTGAGATGGATTATTATCTCAATTCCCACTCCTCTTCCCTCTCTGGAGAATGGGGGTGTAGGGCTGAAAACTCCAAGCTTCCAGTTATGGCTTGGTCTTTCTGGTGTCTAGCCCCCATCCAAGAGCCCACCAAGAGACCCCACCTCATTAGAACAAAACACACTGCTCTCACCCAGGAAATTCCAAGGAATTTAGGAGCTCTGTCTCAGGAACCAGAGTCAAAGATTAAATGTTGGAACCCGAGAGTCCTCTAGCACCACTATTTAGAAAGGTTTTAGTGGCTTTGTGTCAGGAAACAGAGTGGGGACAGTGGTGGGGGAAAGAGACCAATATATATATTTCTAATTATTTTACACTGGGCCAGACTTTTTTTTTTGATATCAGTAACAGACTGAAATTCAGCATCCCTTTTCCAACTCTCCCTTGCCCAGCCCACCTCACGTTGCCATTGCCATATGCTGTTGTGCCTCCAGTTCATCGTATGTGTATTTTCATCCTCAGTGGTGTTAGATATTTGTTCCTTTCTGACACCAACCTTGGCACACACCTCACTTTGGATCTATAATGACTACAGGTCATGTGTTACAAAAAGGCTTATTGCACAGTCAGAGAAGTTGCTTTGGTAACTTAAATGTTTCCCGTATTTTTCATAACCTAGTTTAATACTGTATTAAAGATGCTTTATTTACTTCACTCTGTCAAGATGCTTTCTGTCTCTCATGCCCAAATCCATTTTAGGGTTATTTTATGCATTTTGGGGGGGGCGATACTTTTAAAAACGTTCAGTAGAATTTCATTTATTTTGATTCTTTGAAAGTTGAGCGACAGTAGTTCTTCAGCCATTTCCAGACTTGCAGAAGTATTTAAAAATAATAAGTTAATTTTTCTAAAAGTACTTTATAATTTGGAACTTTCTAGTTCATACATGGTTCCTTTCCTTTTTCCCCTTCATCTGAGTTAATGTAATTTATTTTATATATGCTTTGATGACAGATACATATATGTTAAAAGATATTATTATTATATTATTACTCCATATATTTTATTAGTGTTGATCATTACTACTAATAATCACCAACATTTATATGTAAGATATAGCTTGCAATTGCGTCTGCCTGTGATGTTATTATTTCCATTTAGCAGATTGGGAAATGACGTTAAGTGAGAGATGACTAGCAAATGGCAGGGTAGTCATGTCAAGCTGGACCTTCTAACTCCAAAATGCATTCTTTTAGCAAAATACCACATTGTGTTTTTTTATTGAGAGTTACTGTACTTACGTATAGCTAAAAATAAGTGAATCTTAGAGGAGGACTGTGAAATCAAGATTACCCATTATCTGACTCCTTCTTTCATAAACATGTAACATGCACTTTTGGGCTCACATTTCATATTGTGCTAAGTATGTACATGCTTATCTTCTACAAGGGTTTTAACCTTGCTTTTCTAGTCTTAAGATTAAGTGCTTCTTAATTTCTCCTCCCCCTTCCTTTGGTTTTGATATAGTGGAGATCTGAGGAACTGTAGTCTGTGATCTCCTGTGACCTTGAGCAATTTTCATAACTTTTCTGAGCTTGTTTTACTTTGGAATGTGCCATACAAAAGTCATTTAATATTATTGTTGCATTCATATTGTATATTATTTATGGGGTCGATTTATAAGAGTTATGGAATTAACCATTTTTATGTTAATCACAGAATAATTCATTGCATCACTCCCAGTTCAAACATCACTCCAGAGCTTTTGATCATTGGCTGAAGGGGATCAGAGAGGCCATTCAGTGAGCTAATTAATTAGTTGACTAATCCCTTAAAAACTGTCATCCATATTTTAGTTGAAATGAAGAAACCAAGCTCAGAGAAGTGGTGAATGATTTGAAGTCACAGAGCAATTTAAGTGAGAGAAAACAAACTTAGGTCTTCTGATTCCAAACTGGTGGGCAACATCCGTAGTGAAATAGCATGGATCTGGAAAGCACACGGTACTCATGTATCCTGGTTCAGAGGCAACTCAATTAACATGTTCACATTCAGGCATTTTACACCTATTCCCAGGGTGGGGGACTCACAAGTGTCCCACATGTAAGGTTGTTTCTTTAGAGACTAAAACAACTTCCCAGATATATTAACCTAGACACCCTGGCCCACTCTTAGCTGTTGTAACTACTTCCTGAGAATCAATTCCTGGTATCAAAGGCTTTCCTAAACCCAGACACCAATTATCTAAAGACAGTGTAAGCAGTGCTAGCACCTTTCTCGTCATATTTAGGATAGAAAAGTGGTTTTACATAGAATTCATAAAATTAGCCTGAAATAAATATTTGGATTCGTCCATGAAAGTTCACCCATGCATTGAAACTGTTTATGCAGGTGACCTAGGGATTTGACGCAAATAGCTTTAAGGATCACAATACAGAAACTCTCATGCATGATTAGCTGTCCTCAATGTTTTAGACAAATAAATAGAAAATAATGCCAATTTGCTTCTGTTTACTTTGAGGCCAAACTGATAAACATAAGAAGGAAGAACTGATTTGTTTAATAACGTTCATGAGTTTGGTGCTGTTTCATCAAAGTTGTGTAACACTTTTCCCTTGTCGTAATATTTGTTTGTATCTTGGAGGACCTCTTTTCAGCATTCTTGGAAGCCAATTCTGTTACTGGAACACTTAACTCCTTTAATTATGTTGATGAACGCTCGTTCATGACGTCCATCACTGGCTTTAGAATTCTCATAAGAGGTGCATTTTGTACTATATACGTGTCTTTAACAGGATTGAATGCAAGAGGCATACACAGTAAGGGTGATAGACTTTTAAAATCATAATTACTGTGAATGGCTTCAGTCTTTTAGACAGTTCTATAAAGGGTTTTTCTGTGACAGGTGAAATTCCAATCAAGTGAAAGGGTGATCTTTTAACTCAGCTACTGTGGGACATATCTTAAAGGTTTTTTTGGGTTTTTTTTCCCTCCACAAATCTTTACAAAGCTTGTGAATCTGCATAGGGGAGAAACATCTCCACAGAGAACTTGTTCAAATGACAGATTTTTATGGTCTAGACATTCCAGAATTTCATAAGATTTACAAGCCTCCAGTAAAATGAGGTAGAAAAACTTATAAAACTCCAGTGGCTTGAAATGAAACATTTTCATGGAGTAGAAATCAACCTGCTTTGATTAAAATACAGTTCAAAGGAGGTAAACCAATGTGATGTAACAGATTTAGTTAAAATAGTGCCTTTTCATCATCCTCCACCATCCCTTTCCATTTCCTTCTCATCAGTGGAAAATGGTACATTACAAAGAAGTTACTAATTATTTACTTATTATTTCCATGATCCTGCAACTGTGTCCTTGTTAGGTATATTAGGAAGGAATGTTGCTTCCCTGAAATAGTATCTTGCCAAGCACATACCTGTGCACACACATGCACCTTTTAGACTTTCACTTGGGAGAGAAGCAACTTATAGATCTCGCTCTAATTGAGGGAAGTGTCATTTATGCCCAATTTAAATGTAGTTTCCACGTTGGATCATAGGGGCGTTCTCAGCCAAGCTGAATCCTTTCCCACTGAATTTATTGTGTGCTGTGAGTTTGGAAACAGGTGTAGGGGGATACAGTTGGTTTCTGTTCTTCTTGGTCAAAGTCGTAAAAATTTTCTTCTGGGGGATGGGTGTGTGTGGATGGTGGCACTGGTGGTGAGATTTAGATCTTTTAGTCTTTATGTCTGCTCCCTTGGTTGATTTTTCTCTTGTTTTTTGCATTTCTGCAAAGAAGAAATTGTGTTGTGGCTAAGAGGCTGAACCGATAGAGGTGCCATCAAGAGGTTTAGTAGGTTGAGAAGGAAGCTTGTCATTAGAGTTAGGGTTGTCAGGCTCTTAGAATTTTTCCTACAATAATAAAGATTTCAAGAAATTATGGTGTGCCAAAATGCCAATTATTTAAGGAGTGAGATATAGTTTTCTAGTAAGCAGATTTCTCTTGAATACTAGCCACACCACCCTTTTCCAGGATCATGGCACCTGTCAAATCAAGTCAGTCATCTCAAGGTTACTTCTGAGCACAGAATCAGAGCACTGAAATATGGATGGTCTACTATGGTTCTGTTTTTAATTTTTTTGCTTTTTCTTCTTCCAGTTTTATTGAGATATAATTGGCATACAGCACTGGGTAAGTTGAAGTACAGCATGATGATTTGACTTATGTACATTATAAAATGATTACCATAATAAGCTTCACGAACATCCATCATCTCATATAGATACAAAATTAAAGAAATAGAAAAAAATGTTTTCCTCATGATGAGAACTTTAAGGATTTACTTTTAACAACTTTCATGCATGTAAAACATCAGCATACACTGTGATTCTTACACTTTAGTGTGTCTGAGAATCACCTAAGGGGGCTTGTAAAACACAGATCAATGGACCTCATCCCCAGAGTTTCTGATTTAGTAGGTTGGGAGTGGAGCCCAAGAGTTTGCGTTTCTGACAAGTTCCCAGGTGGTGTTGATACTGTGCTCTGGAGGTCCATTTTAAGGACTACTACTTTACAGCAGTAATGTGTTGCTCAAGTTGTATTACAGCTTTGTGACTTATGTCTTCTTTGTCATAGAGTATAATTCCCCAATGACTAGGATACTTGTGTCCACCAAATGTAATTATTTCTCACCTCAGATGATACTTGATAAGCACCAATAAACTCTTTTTTTTTAACATCTTTATTGGAGTATAATTGCTTTACAATGTTGTGTTAATTTCTGCTGTATAATAAAGTGAATCAGCTATATGTATACCCATATCCCCTTATCCCCTCCCTCTTGTGTCTCCCTCCCGCCCTCCCTATCCCACCCCTCTAGGTGGTCACAAAGCACTGAGCTGATCTCCCTGTGCTATGCAGCTGCTTCCCACTAGCTATCTGTTTTACATTTGGTAGTGTATATATGTCCATGCCACTCTCTCACTTCATCCCAGCTTACCCTTCCCCCTCCCCGTGTCCTCAAGTCCATTCTCTACATCTGCATCTTTATTCCTGTCCTGCCCCTAGGTTCATCAGAACCTTTTTGTTTGTTTGTTTTAGATTCCATATGTATGTGTTAGCATACGGTATTTGTTTTTCTCTTTCTGAGTTACTTCAGTCTGTATGACAGACTCTAGATCCATCCACCTCGTTACAAATAACTCAATTTCGTTTCTTTTTATGGCTGAGTAATATTCCATTGTATACGTGTGCCACATCTTCTTTATCCATTCATCTGTCGATGGACACAGGTTGCTTCCACATCCTGGCTATTGTAAATAGTGCTGCAGTGAACATTGTGGTACATGACTCTTTTTGGATTATGGTTTTCTCAGGGTATATGCCCAACAGTGGGAGTGCTGGATTATATGGTAGTTCTATTTTTAGTTTTTTAAGAAACCTACATACTGTTCTCCAAGCACCAACAAACTCTTATTGACCAATACCTTTCCTATATCCACCATCAAATATAATATTATTGAGAGACTCTACTTCCTCGATACGTTACAGTGTAATTAAGATGATCATAACTTTCTTTAATAATTATTAGATGTCAATTATGTTCTTCTGAGCACATCTCTTTGGTGCTTTGCTTTGGTTGGTAACTGGATTTCCTAGGTAGACGTTTGGGAATCTGCTTTTTCTCGTTAGCAAACAGCTTACAAACCATCTCCTTAAGATGAGGCTATTTCTCTGATAGGCAGTCTCTTCTATGAGGGGTTCTTTCACTTGCTTCAATTCCAGAAAGTGGCATTTTTTTCTGACCCTGTCCCCCAAATCAAGTGGGGTGAAGTCTTTGTGGTTTCTCATGTGCATTTATGATAAGTAATGATACCTCACAATTATTTAGGGCTTATTATGTGTCAAAAGTTACTCTAGACACCTTGCATGTCTTAACTCATTTAATCTTCACCACAACCAAATGAGGAATGCACTTTTATTATCCCTACATTAAAGATGAGAAGATGAAGCCAAAGAGAGGTGAAGTAGTTTGCCAAGGGTCCCAGTGATAATACATGGACCACCCAGGATTTGAACCCCAGGGTTAGATATTTGTCTGTTGGTTGTGGTTGGCCCTCCCCAATGTGGGTGTTGAGGAGGGGATCTTCTCCTCAGTCATTCTCCGTAGTGTAGGGCCTCCATTGCTGCTCTGCAAGCTGGTCCTGCACAAAGGAAGCAGGACAAGAGGTTGAGAGCAGCTGAAACTGTGCTGTTCTCAGGTCACCGAGTCGTGTGGGCTGGTGTGGGCTCTACCATTGGGGGTGAGTCTTCTCCAGCTTCACACATAGGATCTGTATAGGTTAGTGCTGATTAGAAGGAACGCTTGCTCTGCTTTCCTGGGAGGGAAACCGATGAGAACAACATTTTGGGTCCCTTTCTGGCCTCCATTTCTCTGTAAAAGACATTTTAGTACATCCTTGCTGGTGTCCGGCTGTTCCTGTGATGGGGGAGGTGGTGACGAAGTTAAATTCGGGGTGTGTGTACGGGTGGTGGAATTAGAAAGCCTAATTGTGGCCTCACATCTAAGCAAAGTGTCTTAGGTTGGGTTCTCCAGAAGAAGAGCCTAGGAGGGATGTGAGTGCACGTGGTTTATTGAGAAAGTGTAATCCAGGAAAACCCATCAGGGAGCGAGGGAAGCAGCACAGTCAATGGGGAAGACTTGGGCGAGGAAGAATGTGGGCTCGGGTCAAGTTTACCTGATCCACAGGGGAAGACCCCAGCACACAGAGACCACTGCAGAGCTACTTCTCCTTGAGACAAAGGGGTTTAAGGGCCACTGGGGTGGGGAGGGGATCGTAATTTCCCAGGTAAAACTCCAGTGGCTTGAAATGAAACATTTTCATGGAGTGGAAATCAACCTGCTTTGATTAAAATACAGTTCAAAGGAGGTAAACCAATGTGATGTAACAGATTTAGTTAAAATAGTGCCTTTTCATCATCCTCCACCATCCCAGGTAATTTCCCAGGTAAAGTGACCCCATCAACTGAGGACAGCTCTTCAGATTAGGGGGGCATCTATGCAACACTCACAGCAGCTGAGGGTGGGTGTACTGGGCCCTGAAGGGGATCTGGATGTGGAAGCGAGCTCTGTTTGTAAATTGAGCTTTAATAGAAATAAATATCTGTATTGTCTTGTTTGACTCATATATCTACTCTACAGATATGTGAGGAAAATAGTTGTGATTATCACTCTAAAGCCCCAGCAGTAGGCCACCAAGCTTCACTCTGCATTAATACCAGCTTGAGATGGCTTAGTTATAGATAAATCACACATTTACTGAAGCTTTTCATTATAGCACTGTAGGATTGAGTTTGTCTAGAAGAAAGAAATGAAAGTAATAATTTGTTCGCTTTGATTATTTTTTTCTAACTAATGAAGGGTATGGCTTCTAGTTGCATATTGTAAAAAAGAGAACAAGAGAAGTCAAAGTAGATATATAAATGGTACTTTTGGCTACTGTTCTTGAGATTGCTCTAGCCATGAAGCCTCCATGAAGACCTCACAACATATTGGAGAATATCCAGGCTCTGGAGAAGAACAGAGATAAATTCAAATGGAGATTCGGCTTCCACTTAGGAAAACTACTTAATCTCTGAGATTCATTCTCTTCATTCGTAAGATTGTTGGGAGACGCAATAAGATGTTGTATATGAAGCTTCTCTTACAGTCCCTGGCACATAGTAGGTGCATAAAACATAAAAACCACTTGTTCAATAAAGATTCATTGCCTGTACTACGATAATACATGCTGAGCAATGCACTAGGCACTGGGGCTGTCAGCATGAATACAACACAGTCCTTTGCCCCCGAGTCTAGTGAAGGAAAAAGACACATGAGTAAATAATTACAACATTAAGTGGGACAAAAGAGGTGTAGCTTGGGGAGACCAGGTGAGGAAGTAATTGCCTGAGGGAAGTCCAGAAAGTCTTTGCAGGGGAGAAAAAAAATTGAGTTGGATTTCACAAGATGGGAACAAGCTTGCTAAAAGGTAGTGGAAACTGTAGAAGGCGTGGATGCATGGAAAGTTATGTGGTATTTGAACACTATGTCAAGGGTCCCCAACAAATAAATATACAATAAGAGTTTCTCAAAACTCTGTTTTGGGTCAACCTGATGCTCATACCTCTTGCTATAAACCAACACCCACATTCCATTTTGGTCCTATAAACTTTTGAACTGAATGATTGTTTATTTATGACACTTTATTTCCATCCCCAGACATGATTTCTGTAGGTATCAATGGTCATGATGATAAAGATTGATGACAAAGATTATGAAGATATATTTAATTTGGATGCAGCAAAATTGCGTCAAAAACTTGATATGTGTATTTTGTTTAATTTGTGTTCATTGAAATGCAGCTTAAGTGAATTGGAGACCCCATGTTTACATAAATATGGAGTTGGAACATTTAAGAAAAGGCTTTTTTTGTATTAAATAGCATTCCTAATATATCTATATAAATCAGTACCTCCTGTTTTGGGATAGTTTAATCTGAGAAGATTATGGCTTAAAGATCTTTTAATCACTAAGGAGGAACAAATATGTATCAAGCACGTAACACGTGTTAGGTGCATCACAGTATCATTCAAGCTTTTCAGCATTCTTGACAGATGTAAGGAGCAGTCATTACTGTTTGCCTACCTACCTCTACACTCCTCATTACTAACAATACTCTGATTTGTTCAGATGTGTGGTGGAGTAGATCCCTTTCCTAGCCATTGGGGATGAACAATGATACAGCCATAGTGCCATGTCTCTTTACCAGTGATTGGTTTAGAGGTGGACATACAACCCAGTTCTGGCCAGTGGGACCTGAATTGACATCTGCTGGGTGCTTCTAGGTAATATTTTCCTCTTGGTGGAAAGGCAAAGCTGCATAAGGGAAGTGCTTCTCACCTTGTTCCAGCTTTGGACATTTTCATATGAAAATATAATTCTTGGAACCACTTTAGCCATCTTGAAATCATGAGGAGGAAGCCAAGGCAATTGCAGAGACCAACTCAATTTCAGAATACTCTAGCTGCAGAATCAACCCTGGAGCTTACCATCTTTGGACTGTGTGATATATTAGAAAAATAAGCCACAATTGTTTGAGCCAGTTGTAGTCAGGTAATCCATTACTTGCAGCCCAAAGCATCCTAATGATATATTCCCATTTTACAGGTTATGTCACTGAGGTGTAGGAGGCCAAATCATTTATTCAAGATCTTACTGATATTGAGCAGGGAAGAAAAACCAGGTCTGTTGAAATCCAAAGCCCAGTCTCTGTGTCTTGTAAGAAAAAAGAACTTAAGTTTAAAAAAATCTCTTTTCTCTTCCTTACATATTGAACTTGATTTCATTCATTTTTTTCCCCCTGAGGAATTTTCAGCAAGTGCCTCTTGTCAAACACCAGGATCATGAAGCAGTTCAAAAATACATGGATGTCCCATTAAACAGCTTTACTATGGAATAGCTAATAATTACAATTTATTGACAGTTTGATATACACTTTGTGCAACGTGCTTTCCATGCATCATTTTATTCTGGCAACAACTTTGTGAGGTAGGTTGTTTCAGGTGAGGAAGATGCATTTCTGCAAGGTTAAACTACATGCCCAAAGTCACATAGCTCACAGAGGCAGAGCCAGGATACAAACCCACTTTTACCAGTGTGTTTAACCACTGTGCTATACTTTGCATAACCCTATAATCCTGCTCGACCTAAGCTATCTGAAAATCTTGAGAAGAAAATAAACAGTTTTCCCAGCTTCTTTTCTGCTTTTACAAGGCAACCACACTGCCAATAGACGTTTCTGCAAGAATACATTTACTTTTGCCAGGACAAAAAAGGAATTAACTTAATGTGGTGCCCATCTGTTTGCCAACAAATTATAGCATCTTAGTTTGGAAGAGATTGTAGCAGCCATCTTGTTCAGGTTTTCTTTCCCAGACTGGCCTCCCCGAGCAGAGGTTATTCAACCTTTGTAGAGAAACCTCCACTGATCTTGTAATGGCTCACCTCGGCATTGCTCCAATTGTTAGAGAACTCTTCCTTTTTATTGATTTTCTTTGTTTGTTTTTTTTTTTTTTTTGTAACATCATTTTAGCAATTCTAGGTCTGTCTTCTGTAGAAGTAGAAGCTTTGACATCACAGAGATCTGGGTTGATATCCTCCTGACTGGAATATTGTTTATCCTTGCCCAGTTCGAGTTTGCCTCTTATGAAGATGAACAAGAGTGTCTCTAATACTATAGGGTCAAAGTAAGAATTAAAGGAAAGGCTCACAACTCTAGTACAAATTCCCAAGGGAATCCAAGTGATTTGGTTAGACGCTATTACTTTAGGGGTAAAACTTTTGAAGCAAGTGACCTCATAGGCCACTCACTGGATTGGAGATAGTTTGCCTGTCTTTGTATCAGGTGCCCTGTTGTGCTCAAGGACCAAGTGTCACATGATAGAATGTCCCATTTTAAGAGTATGCCATGGGTGTACCTCATCAGAGACTGCACGTCTTTCAGTTACCTTCTGTAGAGGGCCTCAGGCATGGTGGTAACAGAGCGTAGAGTCCCGTCTGGTACCCACACTTAGTTTGGTATATAAGTGCTCAATAAATGTTAGTTCATTTGACTCTTTCTTATTCCACTAGCCAGGCTTTCAAGTTCTTAGAGACGGCGCTCACTCAATTCAATTCATCAAATACTCACTGAATGTACTGTGTTTGTATTAGTTTCCTAACTCTGCTGCAATTCCCCCGATTCAGGGATGCATCTTCCAATTCTTTAGTCTTATTCTGTAGCCCTTAGATAATGACAGATTCCAAATGGGACAAGCCTTCAACATTTGACAATCACCCCAGTTGATTCCAATATACCATTACACTGAAATTTTCATTCTTCAATGAAGGAAGCAGAATTATGTCACCAAGTTATTTTTGGGCCTCCACAATTTCTAATAGCCTTCATTGGATGGTGAATGGCTGAAGCTTTTAAATCTAGTAGAGGTTGCATTGGGATACTCTGGAGGCTTTTGACTGGCTTTCTACCTTTCTACATTTTCTGTTGCCATAGTTGAGACCTGTGTCCTAAGCTAGCTCAGCTTCTAGTCAAATTGTCAAAGTTTAGTGCACATAAGAATCTCTTGGGGACATTTTACAGATTCCTAGACTTCATCCCCCAAGGATTCTGATTTGTATGGAGCCTCAGAGTTGACTTTTTAAAATAATAAACCCCAGGTTATATCATCATTTTTGAGAAGCATAGAGCTAGGGTAAATATAAGAACCCTTAGATTGTCAGCTCAGTGATTTTCCGTGAAAGTAACCTTGCTATGGGTTCAGCAGTGATCATCTTCCTGGATTCAGATTCTGGGCTCTTATTTCTTCCTTGTGAGAAAATACTTGCTTTTTGCCCCAATGTTGACCCTTGTCTTGTAACTACTTCCCCCCCAACACACACCTCTCAGAAACTGGGAACTTGGCACTGAATCCCAGTCCATTATGACTAGGTTCATGTTCTCTGTACTCAAGATATGGAGCTCTGGACCCAGAATAAAGGAAGGTAATTGATTAGATGAAGATGCAAAGGCAGAATGTCTGATTTGGTGTGGCATCTCCGGCGTGATAAAATTGAACCAGAAACAAAGTAATTGAACCACTGGCACCATCCCTGCAAGTTGTTTTTCTTGAATTTTTCTTCATTACTCAAATTGCCCTTTGGGTTGCTAGCTCATTTGACCCTTATTTTTGGTTTTATGGCTCTGGATTTTGAATGTGTAAACTCCCTGACTCTCTGGCCTGACCCTGTACCACATCTAGACTATGTCCTGGTTTAATGTTCTGTCATGTATTCCTATTGAAAACTGATATAATGATAATAATTATGGTGGTCCTGCTACCAATACTACTAAATATCTGTAGGGTACATATTATCAATATATGTTTTACATCCACAGCAAATATCTGAAGTAAGTCCTATTTTTATTCCAAGCTTTAAATAAAGAAACTGAGCTTAGAGTTATACAGCTGTTAAGTGGCTGAGCCAGAAAGGATATGCAGGCAGTCCCACTCCTGGAGCTGTGCTCTCGTCAAGCACATTACATTGTTCATTTCCATCGCTACTATACCTGCCATTGCTCACCGAGTGACAAAGAAGTCTCCAAAAATCTTCCTTTTTCTTTAATGTATATGGTAAATGGAGATAGGGGATGAAAGTTCCCAATAATTCCTTTTTGGAACTCCTTGAGCACCACTGAATTTCAACAAAATTTTTCCCCCAAAGAGCATTTTTGAAACCATGACATTCCCTGTTATCTCTCCTAACTAGTGAGATCATCCCAATGATTCTGGGGGGGCTTCATTGCATTTTATCAGTGGCGCCTTTGTTGTACAATTTCCACTTTTGCTCTTGAAGATACAATAAAAGATTTATGCCTGATGGACTATGATGTGGTTTGCATCTAAGAGAAAAACAATTCCTTCCAAAAAAATACCATATCCCCAAATGATTTCATAATTGCAAACAGTGTTGACGAGCTCTTTGGCTTAAATCAGTTTATAACATGTTTGCTGTGTTTTTGTGTAGATATGTTTTGATGTGCTTGCTAAGGAAAAATAATTAAAACCCCTCTGCCATTTCTAATTGAGAAGAAAGAAATGTAACCCATTAGTTGATGTCTACCATAATAAGATTTTTTTCTCCCTCATTTCATTCCAGATTTGTTTCAAGGATTAACTTGCATTAAATGGTTTCAGGTCTGAACGTCAACCATGTTTCTCATTATTGGAGATCAAAATGGCTTAATTCCCTTTGTGTGTTGGTGCCACTAAAACACAAGGGAATCTTAAAACTACAAACCTCTGATAGAAGCACCACATTTTCCTCGTCAATCTGCCCAGCAGAGCTTGTGTTTTTCCTCCATTTACTGCTGGAAAAATGCTGTGTGCTGACAAGTTTTGGGGTTCTGGTGTCATGCACAGGCTAGGCAAGACTTCCTTTGAATCTAGTTACTGTTGTATTTTCAAATATGTTGATGTGAACTTTGCTTTCTAATGCTCCTTGAGTCAACTATTGTCTTTGATCTTTAAACAGAATGTGGCCATCCATCTAGTGGATTGGTAAAGGACTAGCATCGAGGTTAATCCAGGGGCCTCTGGATTTAAACAGACCTGACTTTAAATTCTGATTCCACCACTAGCTATATAACCTGGGTCAGTTTTGAAAACTTGCCTTGTCTGTAAAATGGAGCTAATGATAGTACCTATTTATTGGCTGTAGAGTGGCATACAAGAGCGCATGCATGTTAAAACATTGCTGAGCAAAGGAGAACGTGTTAAGTGACCAGTTGGTTCTATTGTTATGTTACCCTATTGTAGAGACTATTACCCAGAGTGTTGTATTACCCAGGATGAGTTGGAGTCTCATTCCCCGTCTGGTATCTGGGTTGGCCTCAGTGACTTGATTAGCCAACAGAATGTGGCAAAAGGGACATTCTGGGATTTCTAAGGCTGAGTAATAAGAAGCCTGGCAGCTTTTGTCTGGGTGTCTTGGAATGCTTGCTCTGGGGAAAATCAGCTGCATGCTGTGAGAAGCTCAAGCCACATAGAAAGGCCATTGATAGGAGCTCAGGTTGACAGCCCCAGCTGAGCTCCTGGTTGTCAGGCCAGCCATGTGAGTGAGTCATCTTGGATGTGCAGCCTTGAAAAGGCAAGAGTTGATATCAAGGCTTTTGGAGATTCTCTTTCAGTTCTAGCATTTCCTTGTGACCTTGCTAAACTTGGTTATCTGGTTGATTCAAGCTAAACAATTAGACACAAAGAGAGAATTTTGGGGGGCACAGGAGCATAAGGGCAATAAAGAGTACCCCTTTCCTCTGCTCAAGATCTGAACCGATGGAGAGAGAAGACCAAGGAGTAAGGGAGATGGAGACCGAAATATCGCTTTTATGAGAGTGAAGACTGGGCATGTGTCTATGGTTTCCTCATGGAGAACTCCAGAAGGAATTAGGTTTATCTTTTCAACTGGCCCGAGGCACTGACCTCACTCTAGAGGAGCAAAGAACCTGACAGCCTGCTCTCAAGAGGAGATGTCTGGGGTCTTCATGCTCATCTCAGACTCACCAGTCAAGGGGAAGGGGCTGAGGTGTGGAGTGGAGCCCTCCACCTGGAAGCAAACATTGGGAATGGGAATGGGTGCTCCGCTGACAGGACTGTCTACCTCAGTATCTACTGAGTTCAAGAAATAAGTGACCCAAGTTTTACTTTGTGAAGACACAGTTTATGGTGACAGATTCAGACCGAGGCGTTTCACTTTACTTGTAGGTTAAGTTGGTTTGTATCAATGATCTCATTCTTTTCTTCTAAGTCCAGAGAGTCCTGGTAACATCAAGTCCCATGTATTTACAAAGATGGAATTAAGTAAAGAACCTTCCTTCAATCATTCTCTCTTCCATCTTTCCCTAACTACTTTCAATTTATGACCCTAACAATGAATCTTAGATAAACTGCTTCAAAGTCTTCAGCCTAAAGGAACTGATGGGATGGTATTAGCAATCACACCGTTGATCGTGAAGTTAAGGATGAAGGTTCAATTTTAGCATGCCTTAGCTTTAAATGGAGGTAAGTTGTTTTATTATTACAAGCCTTGGCGCCCTTGCCCTTGTCCGGCTATTTAACAAATGCGTGTCCTTGTTTACCAGTGGAACCCAACTAGGGGGTATAGATAGCTGAGTGTGAGCCTCAATGACTACACTTCGAACAACTCCAAGCACGTGTCCTATCGACGGGGTGTAGAGAACGCAGGCAGCGCAATCAGGATGCAGATGTTCTGAGGTGTGTTTTCAAGTTGTGCTTTGCAGGAGGTCTGAGCCACAGGCACACACACACACACACACACACACTTTCAGAGTCTTGGAATCTCACATGTATTGATTCCTTCCTTTCTATGCCTTCACTTGGAGGATCTTCTCAGGATCAGGAGTTCTTGCCTCTGTGCTGACTCTTCTCTTACTACTTTTGTTAGAGCACTGATATTGTTGCTTTTTACTTTTTAAAAATCTGTTTCGAATGTTGTACTAGGCTCTGAAGTCTACGGGAGCAGGGTTGAGGCTATCTCATTCAGAGGTGTATATAGCACCTAGTACAGTGTCTGACCCCTGGAGGGGCTCAGCAAATATCTCCTTGAATTGAATTGAATGACAGCTTGCTTCCCAAGGCAGAGGAGTCCAGGCAATCCTGGGTTGAGTTTCTGCTTCTAACCATAATCTGCAGACTCGAATACAGTTCTCAGTGGCTCCTAAGATCCCTGAGGAATTAAACACACTAAGCTTCTTGTTTGGAATAACTTCACTGCCAATACACAAGAGCTACCTAGACTTGAGGCTCTCAATACCCCAATGTAAAGAGTCTCATTACATCATTCCTTGAAGTCTCTGTTATGTCAGTCTATGTGACTGGTGCCCAGTCCTTCAAGGAGGACTGTAACTGCGACTTGGGCACAAAATGCAAGTGGCACCCAACAAACTCAGTCATCAGGATGAATAATATCTTAATGCTATAGTTTGAAAACTCAAAATTAATGCAAACATTTCATAAAAAACAAAATATCAAAATTCTAAATCAAGACCGTTTCAGTATTCTTGATTTTCCTTTTGCCTCTGAAAGGCATTAATTTGTTGCCTTACTCCTCGTGTCTAATCTTGGCCCTGGAGCAGACAGAACCAAAGGGAAATCTCCTTGGACACGACTTTCCTGATTTTCACCCCTTGATTTTTTTTTTTAACTATATGGGGTGGGAGGAGATAGTATGGGTTTCAGGTAAGTACTAAAAGATAAATGCATAAACAAAGTCATAAATGTAAGAAGTCAAATCTGAACTGTGTGTAGGAGAAACGAGTTAGCAGGACATGTTGCATAGTTAATAATTGAATAACAAAAGGCTGAAATAAATAAAATTTTTAACAACACTCAGCAATAAGGCTGCAATATTTACTTCTCAGATGGATTTGTATGGCTCCATTTTTATTTGGAATCGATTTTTAAAGGGCTTTTTCTTAAATTCTTCTCAATTCCCGTTAAGCAGTACATGAAAAGTTACTTTAAGTGAGAGCAAATGTGGATGAAATCAGCCAGGGCTCCAACTGCGCCTTCATCCCTACTGGAAGAGCTTTCTTCATTTACATAGGAGAATGTGGAGCCAGAAAAGGGGAAAAATACAAACATGAAATCTCCAAGAGCCTTTTGGAAACACAGCAGAAAAACACATTGCTTAAGTGGAGAAGCCAAGTGGTTTTCGAGTTTCCTGCAAAGCAGCAGCTTTAGGGGGAGAGTGACCTTCTGGGGAACGCAGTGGCCCTGGCTGGAAGATTAGGGGCTGACGTTTTGCAGGCTGTGGACGGGGGGGGAGAGATTGTGTAACTGTAGTAAAGCGTCTTGAAACTTTTCAACAGGAAAACAAAGTGGGGAAGAAGCCTTAAAGAGAAGGGAAAGCCTCAGGCAGGATTTTTTGGTTTTTTGGTTTTTGTCCCTGTGGAGGCACAGCTGCGGCTGTATCACAGTATTTCCCACGTGTTTCCTTTGGATCTCTTTACCTGGTGCCAACCCTGTACAACGGAAGTAGAAGAGAGCTGCTTGATAGCAATCGAATCCCAGTCAAAATGCTGAGTTTTCTCCTGGCTACTTTCTGGAGCACAGGGTGGGTCTGACTTGCGTAGAAATGCGAGGGACCTTCCCTGTCCGCCTCCCATCTTCCAGTTCTGGAGGGACAGGCTGCAGGCAAGCTTTCCTGCTGCACCAGTGGTGGGAAGGTGGAAAATCTTGGCTTGCTGAGTCTGAAATGAGATGCAGGTGGACCCAGTACCACAGATCAAATTTTCTATTTTTGGCCTTTCAGCCACAGAAATGCACAGTTATGCCAGAGTAACCTTTTCTCTGGAGGAATCATCTCATGGCTTGTTGCACATCAAAATCATCTAGGGAGCTTTAAAAATACTGATGCCAAGGCCCCACTTCAATCCTATTAAATTAGTTGCCCTAAGGGTGGGAATCATGCATCCAAACTTTCTTTCGAGCTCCCCAGGTGATTGTAATTTGCAACCAGGGTTGAGAAATCGTGACCCAGAGCTCTTGAGCCCATAGACAGCCCTTTTCTGTCCTCTGGGTCCACTCTCCACCCAAAGAGCTCTGTGATCTCCATCAGTGGAAGCTAAGACTCTTTTAGTTTAATTCAGTTCAATTACAAACAATTCAATTCAATAAATACGTATTCAACTGCTTTCTAACCCTTCATTTCTGATTGTGGCTCCCATGAGAGTGGTGAGAACCATGTTTCTCAAATAAGAGGTTGGAGATACTTGAGTTTATCTCATTTTTTGGTGCCATATTTTTTTTAAAAAAAACCTGTTAAACACAGATTACAAATTTTTAAAAATTATGCATTGGATTTGGACTTTTTTTCTGACACAACACTCTGAACAGCATATGTTTGTACGTATGTAAAACATTATTTTTTTAAACATTTCTTAATTTTTTAAAAAAATTATTTATTTTATTTTATTTATTTTTGGCTGCATTGGGTCTTCATTGCTGGGCGTGGGCTTTCTCTAGTTGCGGTGAGCGTGCGCGGGCCTCTCATCGCGGTGGCTTCTTTTATTGCGGAGCACAGGCTCTAGGCGCATGGGCTCAGTAGTTGTGGCTCGCAGGCTGTAGAGCACAGGCTCAGTAGTTGTGGCGCACTGGCTGAGTTGCTCTGCGGTATGTGGGCTCTTCCGGGAGCAGGGCTTGAACCTGTGTCCCCTAGCATTGGCAGGCGGATTCTTACCCACTGTGCCACCACGGAAACCCTAAAACATCTGTCATTTAATGTGTTTCTGTATTCAGTGCGTGTTCTAAAGCGTTGATGCGCTGAGATAAATAAGACAGAGTACTTAGCTTCTGAAGAGCTCCCAGGCTGGTGGGAGACCTGAGATGGGAACAAGAAATTAAAGGATTGTGAACTGCTGTAGCTAAAAGGGGTATGTATAAAAGGATGTTTCAGATGAATTCAGAAGGAGGAATTGTGCCTGGCAAGGCAGAAAGGCTCACAGAGGAAGTAGAGGGGAGTAGCCATTCTCTCTGAAGGAGTCAGGCAACGGGAGGAGGACGTGCACTTCTTGAAGGTGAGAATTAAATGTTTGGCTAAAGGCTACACAGGAAACATAGGAGGAGATAGGGAAGGAACTTGAGGGCTCCCAACTGTCTGTTGAGCTTTATCTGTTGGAGTCTAGCATTTCTAAACCATTCTTGCCTCAGGGCTGACTTTTAGGTTCATAAATTTGCAGCTACACTTGGGTGTGCTATGGTGGACAGAACATGCTAGGTGGATGAGACCATAGCTGATCCGCTTCTGGAAAGTGATGGACAAGCCTTTGAGGAGGCTCTAGAAATGGATTGACGTGGATTTCATACACTAACTGTGGAACCTTGGACAAATTCCCGAACCCCCTGTAAAGATTCTCCTGCTCACCTCATAGGGTTTTTTGTTTGTGTTTTTGTTTTGAATGAAGACTCAGTGTATTAGGTGTTGTGTAAAGTGCTTAACAAACTGCCTGAACATAGGAAATGTCAATGAAATGTTGCTCTCCCTGTTGAGATAGTGAATTTATAGTTCCCTTTAATTTTTCTTTGTGTATATTCGGCCTTCCCATTACACCTTCTTCCCAGGTACATACTCAGAGAGACCATCACCCTGGCCGATGATGAGAAGGGCATGACTTTGGACAAACAACAGAAAATGTGTTTTAGGGAGTAGTTACTAAATCACCAGCAAGGAACACCACAGTTCTAGAAAGTTCTCTAATAGGCTCATCAAGTCTCTTTTACTGATAAGTCCATTCTGCTGTCCATTGTGTCTCCGCTTCCAACATTAAAACCACCACAGAAATGACCAGGCTCAGTCCATCTGCAGCATCACATCTGCTCTCTCCACGGCTTGCTCATCATTCTTCCTTACACTTTAAGACATGACGATGAGGATGATATTTGAGAAGGAACTTGAAGAATGCATGGAATGTCTTATGGTTGAGAATAGGCATTCCAGGTGGTCAGATTAAAATAAGTAATGGTATAGAAATATACATAGGAACGAAAAGTAATAAGTAGTTGTTTTGTTGGAACCCAAGTTGTATTTACAGGAAAAGTGGAGGAATAGACCTCAGAATTGAAGCTGAGGCTACAAGGATCCTCCTTAGAGATTCTGCCTTGAGAATGAAAATTCAGAACATTTAAGTACATGCTATAAAATAGCTGACATCTCTTAAATAACTTGGCTCCAAATTTGTTTAAAATAATTTACCTCAGCTTTTATTCTGTTCTTTTTCTTTCTTTGTGTTTATTCATTTCTTCCCTTGTGTCTTATCGAGGGCGTCTGGGGTGAGGTCCCAATCCCGGCTTGCTGAGAGCTCATCTGCTTCCAATGCCTGTTCTTGCTCCACGTAAAGTCACAATCTGTTCCTGGGAGAACATATTCATTTGCACAATAACCAATTGTAATGTGAAAAAGGAAGGATTATAACATCAGTTGGGCTATGAGTGGTTGGCATGGAAGAAGTCCAGCAAGGCGCAGATCCTGTTTCTGTACATATGTCCTTAATAATAATGAAGAAGTAGGGGGTAAATTATGCCAGAAGGGAGCGGAGTCATTTCTGAATAGCTGGTTTTCTGAGGGAGTACATATGATGTCAGCAATTAATTAAGGCCTCAATTCTGTTTTCCTATAAAAATCCTATTTTAGTTGCGGTATCTTTGATGCATCTGCTGGCATAAGCAGGATACAGGCCATAAATAAAAATTCAAAAATATCTCTTTCTTGTAGAACTTGGAAACAGACATTCTGAAATTGAAGGAAACCTACATAGTATCCAGAAGGATCCCGAGATCCTTTCTAAGATGAAGGGCAGTGAAGTCCATGCTAAATCCGGGCCCTGAGGGATTTGACTGGGAGGGAAGACAACTCTGACCAGAAGCAGGTCCAGGATTTATAACTGGACAATTTCAAATCCATGTTGGATGATACTTCAGTGGCAAAGGCATTTCTGGAAGAAATGTTAAGCAGTGCCCAAAGTGAAGAATTTACCCAATAATGACAGTAAAAACTTTAAAGTTTCAAGATACTGGTAACAGAGGATGGAAGGTTGACAGGACCAGGCATCACAAAGTCCCTTTCTGGCAACTTTACCTAAAATGAGGACCAATGGGTTGTAATTAGAACTCAGGTGTCCTCTTTAAAAAATGAGCAAAGATACATCCAGAACGATAGATTATTTGAGCTGAGAGGGACTTGTTTGCACATTGAAGCCAACCTCCTGTTTTGTGAGGCAATTGATGTCCAGCGATCACTCAGCTAATTTCTATCATAACCAGGGGCAGAATTATGGTCTTGTAAGAACTTTGTCCATGTCATTTTAACGCCCAGCACTCTCTTTATACATGATCCCAAGAGCATCCTAAATTTTGCTGGGTGAGTCCCAAGGTAGGCATAAGGAGGAATGGGTATGTTACATGACCACTGTGGAAAATCTGACATGTCAGTGTAAACTACTGGGAAGAGCGAGTAGCCAAAAATCACAAAGAGAGTCCAAACGGCGCTGTGGCCAATTCAATCCAGTTTTTCTGGTCAGCTTCATGATTTGGGGGAAACAAAATAGGGATTTTTGTTTGGAAATGTAGAATGGAGTTGAGAATTTCCTCAAAAGCAGAGGAGGGAGATCCTTCTAAGTCAAGGCAGTAGGAATGAAGGGGAGGGGACCCAGATACCCAGGAAGGGAGTCCGGGAAAAAAGATGGGGAAGCAGGTCCCAGGCCAGCCAGCTGCTCTGGAAGGCAGGTGGTGGTTGCAGTGATGGTGGTAGTGGTGAAAGAGCATTTAAGAAACTCTGGATACTTATGAATCTCAGGAAGAAGGGGGACAGACAGAGTCATCTGGGGGTGGGGTGGGGTGTGAAAGCAGGAGGCTTCCTCTGTTGCTGACAAAGCATCCCAGACTCCAGCCATCACTCGTGTCACTGATGGGATATGAATGGGGATATGAACTTGCTTATGGGATACAAACCCAATGATGTCTTACTGATTCCAGGGGAGGAAAAGAAAATCAAGTTGTTAGAGGTCAGAATTCTTTTTATTATAAAGTAACTCCTCGAAGGTCCATAAATGAATTCTATTCAGTGAGGGAGACACATCAAGGAAATATAGAGCTGGAAAGCTTCCTTTTTTCTCACTATTAATATTGATACATACATATATTTTTAAAAATGTGTCTTCTAGTTCCAAGGCCAAACCTAAGGATCAAAAAGTGGGCGGTGGCCCAATTCCTGGAAATCCCCGCCCCTTCCTAAAACAGCTGGAATACTCCTCCCACTCATTAGCCTATGAAATTACCCACCCCTATAAAAACTGACAACCCCATACCCTGGTGCCGCTGTCATCTTCTGAGATGGCCCACACTCTGTCTATGGAGTGTGTTTCTCTTGAAATAAATCCACTTCTTACCTAAAAAAAAAAAAAAAGTGTCTTCTGATATACTTGCTTCACCATAATAACAAACAATGTTAATATATAATAATGATAATCTGCAGGCATCCATGTATCAAAATTATTTTCAGAGAATATGCTGGTAGAGAGGCTCTCCACAAAAAATATTAATAATGAACAGCCTGAGTTCTAGAACTGTGGTTTTTATGAAGATCCTGTTTACCTAAGTTCTAACCTCTGCATAGTTACAGAAAGACTGAGAATTCTCAGCAGTTAGTGTTCTTGGCAATGATCTGGGGAAGTACAAATGCGGCATGGGTCAGCACAGAAGGTAGACAGGAAGGAGGTAGTGACCAGTAGGCAGCATCCATGAAGGATATAAAGAGAAATATGACCTGGACTCAAAGAGCTGCCACCACCTTATGCTAAGGGCTCATCGTGAAGGCTAATTTTAAGATAAAAACATACCTATACTGTATGGTTTCTCTAAAGGATTTGTTAGTATTATTAAACACACATATATAAACAGTTAATTGCCTAATAAATAATATTTATTTCTTAAATAGTTTCTTTTTATCTCCTCAGTGAACACTTTTGGTTGTTGACATCAAACTCTGAGTTATAAGAACACCTGTCAAAGGCCTGTTGGAAAGTTCCTTGAAACCAGGTGGATCGGACTGGCCCTTTAGTCCAGTTGTAGATGCCCACTGTGGGCAGACTGAGGAAGCGACCCTCTTACCAGGGTGTGCTTGAACATGGCCCAGGACATTAAAAAAAAAAAAAAATCTTGCAATTACACTTTTCTACCACTAGATGATATGCACGTATAAGCAAGATGAAAACCCTCCTACCTTTCCTTTCTGCATCAGTGGCCACAGTGATGATAGGTAAGTTAAGGTATCCAGAATTCAATTCCAGATGTTACTAAGAAAGAGAAACACAATATGAACATGAAGAACTGCCAGCATTGATTAGGCAGTAAGTGTGATCATACCAAATTTATCAAACACTTATCCTTTCATCTAGGGGCCATCAAAGTTTACCACCTGCCTATGGGCCAAATCCAGTTTACCACCGCTCTTTGTAAATAAAGTTTTATTGGAACACAGCCATGCTCATTTGTCTGGGACTGATTTTGCTTCACAATGACAGAGGTGAGTATTGAGACAGAGACTGCCTGACTTGTAAAACTTAAAAAATATTTCTATAGGGTCCTTTACAGAGAAGTTTTCCAATGCCTGGTCTAAGCGCATATAGGTCATACTAACTCATTTAATCTTTACAAATCTATGGTTGTGGGTATGTGTTATTACAATTTTTTTTAATTTAAATTTTTTATTGGAGTATAGTTGATTTACAGTGTTGTGTTAGTTTCAGGTGTATAGCGAAGTGAATCAGTTATACATATATCCACTCTTTTTTAGATTCTTTTCCCATATAGGCCATTACAGAGTATTGAGTAGAGTTCCCTGTGCTGTACAGTAGGTCCTTATTAATTCTCTATTTTATACATAGTAGTGTGTATATGTCAATCCCAGTCTCCGAATTTGTCCCTCCCCACCTTACCCCCTGGTAACCATAAGTGTGTTGTCTACATCTGTAACTCTATTTCTGTTTTGTAGATAAGTTCAATTGTACTCTCTTTAGATTCCACATATGAGTGATATTGTATGATATTTGTCTTTCTCTGTCTGACTTACTTCACTCAGTATGACAGTCTCTAGGTCCGTCCATGTTGCTGCAAACTATTTGTTTTACAGATAAAGAAAGTGATTAAGGACACAATGAATCTTGGCACATACGTTACATGACTGTAACAGACATACATGACAAAGGCTGTAAGTATTGATGTGCACCATGCTTGATACTCTTGGGTTTGTGTAAACAAGATGAATAGCAGTTGGCTTCAAAGCTGTGGGGAACCTAGAAAGAAGAAATTAAAATTATTGCAAGGTCAGGCCAGCCTTCTGTGTGATCCACAGGTAGAAATGTAGCTGGAATTGAATAGCTGCCCATGAGCACTTTTTCCCGACATGACGCTTATTCTGAACATATTGTAAGAAACTCTTTTGACACAGTAATTCATGAGACTGAAGATGACTCATCAAATGAAAACAGTGCTTAACATGTGATTGAAACATCCGTGGTCAAGTGGAGAGACACAGAAAGAAGGCAGTCAAAGGAAGTCTTCTTCTTAATGTCCTAGTTTTCCCCCAATCAAAGGGGGTCTTTGCTCCTTCAGTGCTGGGTATACTTGGGCCCTCAGGATATCTGCTGGGGATGGTGGAAGCTGGGAGTGGGGCTGGGGAGCAGGGTGGTATTCAGCTTTATGATTTCCTAGATTCCTAGTCATCCTCAGGAATGTCTTTCCCAATAGTTTATAATATGCAGTGAAGTATTGGGATAACCCCTGATGGTTCGTTCCACATTTGTGATTACTGAGCTTTCTTTCTTTTTTTTTTTTTTTTCCTCCTCAGGAGTTTAGGTAACTAACTGCCTCAGAGTCATACATCATGAGACGGAGAGGGGAGAATCAGGAACTGGGTGAACCAACTTAATCCTTTGTCCCACATGAAGAGATGGGACCATATTGCCTAGATTCCAAGGGTTTTCCACATGGACATGCCCCAAGCTCCTTCTCTCCCCTTCCTTTGCTCCAAGAAGACCTCTTCTATTATTCGTCCACATTTTGATGTCCTCCTTTCTTAGGATAGATACCCCATCATCCCTACAGAAAAGGAAGGTGCACTGGACTGTTCCTTCCACTCGAGCTTTGTTGGCTCTAAGAAAGGGTAGGTGCTAATGTTTGGTGTCTCCTTGGGGTGAGCTGGGGGTGTGAGTGGCGGGAGGGTCAGGGAGGGGAGCAGGAAGGAGAAACTCTGAAGTCTGGCAGAGGGAAGTGGGGAAAGAGCAAAGGCTTCTGTATCAGGGAGCTACTGCTTTCTCCTAAAGAGTGTGAAATAAACAAAGCTTCCTTTAATAATAATTAATTTTCTTCTAAAGAGCATCCTATCTGAATTACACGAGAAATTTATATTCCTCCTCATAACATAGCTTGGAACCCCTCCCCCTGCCTGTTTCTGTAAAATGATAATCCCAAGCTCATTGTGCCAATGGAGCATTTGCCCCAGTTTTCATTACAGAATGAACGTCCCAAGTCCAGCTCTCTTTTCTTTAATATACAGGTATGTATATATGTAGGTTCAAATGTATGTATGTATTTACAGTTGAATTTTGGTCAGGACAGGGTATGTGGGATAGTGTTAAACTGAAAATTGATAAAGATAATCTGGGCTTTTGGAATTTAGGAAAAGGGAAAAGGCTGAATGATCAGACACGGTCTTGTGACAGGTAAATGAGTTAGGTTCTGAGGGAATTTGGATATGTAAAGGAAGGGGCATCTTAGATTATGTGGTGGAGAGGCAGGGGTATGGGCTTGAGTGTGGGCGCTTTGGGAGAAGATAATTCTGGGAAGGCCTAAACTTAGGAGTTCAGAAGTATCAGGTTAAAGTTTGAACTGGATCGCACAGTCCTGGAAAGAACTAAGACTTTTGACTAGAGAATTATCACTGACTATGAACATTTCAAGGGTAAAACCATCATGTTTACCTTTTCTTGTCGGATTTTAGCTAAGTGACCACTGACGTGTGGTCAGGTTTCAACCAATTTCAAGTGAATAAATGCACAGCGGTGATATTTTAGGAAAAGTAATCTGGGGACTAGGTATGGGATGGATTGGAGAGGAAAGACAGAAAATAGAGAAAGAACAGGAGTGAGTGCAAAGACATACACATCTTACTTTCCTTCACCAAACAGTCCATGTAAAATGATCAAATTTTAAATCTCATTGCTAGTACCACAACTGTAGTTGGAAATGGCTGAACGTGAATCAATCATCGCAACAGTAGCTGTAACCAGAACTAGGAAATGTTTCCTAAAAAGTCTGTCTGTTTCGCTTTCGACTACGTGGCCATGTCTTACTGTGCCCAGTTTAGGATATGTCACAAATGCATCACGATGAGAAAAATTCATCGGGAAAGTAGATTTTGTGTTTGCCTCAATCACAATCATTTTCTCATTAGTGTGGGGAGTAGCTTATTTAATAAATATTATTTCTTTTTATTCTTACCATCTTCAGATCTATATCTGAGACAGAAAATTTTTTTTAATTTACTTTTTTATTCAATGAAAGCCAGATAAGAAGAAGGGGTTAAGTCTGAGTTAATCAAAATAGGTTTTCTTCAATTCTTAATTCCTTATTCTGCCCCTGGTACTCGGTTGATGTGTTTAACTAGAAGGACTCACTTTCAAAATCTCTGTGTTATTGGGTGGAGAAATAAGGGCCCAAGTCCATCCCTGGTTACGTCAAGTGGTGTCAAATTTGGCTTGCAATTCTCACTTCCTGTTGACTCCAAGAGAAAGGCTGCAGTTGGCGTCTAAAAGTGAAAAACATGAAGCTCTGAGACCAGTCTGAATTACTAATCACTACATGTCCTGTTCAGTCTAACCACTTTCCAAGTGATTAAGTGAACCGGCCAGGTCAGTGACTCAGCTTCTGAGGGGGTGGCCAGCAGTCCGAGCTGATCTGCACATCCCTGGTTTCACTTCCCAAGGTTTGATCCAGAGCTGCCTCGGAAGGGTGATTTCCCCTTGGAGCTTGTCTCTCTGGGGACAGAAGGACGGACACAGATGATGAAGTGTATAGTCTGCTGGAGAAGGGCCATCTCACCATGAGTCTTTGGCGGGAAAGAGTTGTAAGAATGTCGTCTTTCATCAGCTGGTGTCACTCTTTGGAACCAGTCACAAGTAGCTGGGTGTGGTAGGGCGAAGTTGTCTGAAGTCTGAACGAAGAAAAATATATTGAGTAGGAAACATGAACTTGTTTTCTTTTTTGGCTTAACTGTCAGTAGATACAGTATTCCCTTGTTTGTTTCAGTAACTACCAAAGGTTCTTGAAGACGTCACCATTTTAGAGTAGTGTATTCATTTGCCTGGTTTTCTAAGTGATTAGCTGAACTTTACTGCTTTTATGAAGTTTAATGTCCAGTTACCATAAAAAAAGCAGCACATGGTCAGTGGTGGAAATAGGGGTGGGATTGTAAGGGCCACATGGGAGTGCAATTCCGGGAACTCCCGGCCTCCTATGCAAATTAGATTAAGCTTCTCTGCAGCCTGGGCTCCCAGAGCAAAGAATTCCCATTCCCACCTCTTTTTTTTTTTAGCATTGTCTCTTGTGGGAATTAAGAAATCACTTTCAATTTATTTCAGCTACTGCCTGTTTTAAAAAAGGACATCACAGGCCTCAGTTTGTCCACCTTGCTTAAGAAAACTCCTTACCAGGTAACCTCTTAAATATTTAAAAAGAAAGAAAAACATTTTGAGACCCTTAGGAGAAAATACTGTAAGTAAATCAAAGTCCTATTTTCTCAGAAAGAAAGTTGAGTCTTTTGACTGGCTGGTGCCACCATCTTCTTCAGGCAGTTTTCATACTTGGCTTAAAACTTTTAGTCGTTTCTCATATTACCTTTGTTTTGATTAGTTAAAGCATGATAACTTGACAACACTCAAATGTGAGAGCTTGAGAAAGGGAGGGTGGCAGGGAGGAAAGAAGCCCTCCAGCCAGCAAAGCTTTCTTTAAAACTTTTTTTTTTAAACATGAATATTTCTCAAATACAGGGACTGAAGGTGAACTTGAAGAATACATGCAAAACCACAACCTAGATTCTCTGAAAGTGGCCATTTCAGAGCTCTCTGGAAGGAATGTGTGAGCGTGTGCACGCCAGAGAGCAAACATGCAAATCAGTTCCTTCCCAGGACACCCCAGCGCTGCTGCTCTATCTGCACAGATGTGCTGTGAGCCTTGCAGATAGCATCTGTTTGTTCTATTTATGGGGGAAAAAAAAGCATGTATTTGTGAGCTCGGCAGGAGCACAACTTTCTTTTTGGATCTTTGATTCCATTAGAATTTTTGAAATTTCACATTTTGGAACAAAAGAATTTGAGTCGTTGGTGATTCTAGGTGCTGTGTAATTCCCTCTCCCGTTTATTTCTTACCTGCTTCTCCTGCCTCCCAATTTCATAGAGTTAAAATCAGGAGAGGGGAGATGAAGAGACTTGCACAAGCACATAGAACATTTATTCTTAGTTTCATTCATCATTATTGATTTGTTTAGTTATTAACCAGATATTTATTGAGGATCTGTTATATCCCAGGCACTGTACAACATTTTAGGACCCAGTGGTGAGCAAAAATGTCACTGTTCTTGTCCTCATGTATTTTATAGTTTACTCGGGGAAATGTACAGAAATAAGAATAATCACACACCAATATACATCTTCTTCTGTGACAAGTGCTAATTATTGCCCTAAGAGCCTAAAATAGGCACGTTTGAGATGGTCCAAGAGGTAACAGAAGGCTTCCTTGAAGAAATGATGATGCTTCTTAAGCGACCCTTAAGAAGGATGAGTAGGACCTAAGGAGGCATATAAAGGAAGGGTCTTCCTGGCAGAGGGAAGGTTGAGAAAAGACCCTGCGATGGATGGCAACATGAAAGTATAAGAACCAGAAAGAGGGTTAACGTGGCTGAAGTGAAGAGGGAGGGAGAGCAGCAAGGAGATGGGCTGAGCTCCGAGTCAGAGCCAGACGACACAGCACACTGTGGCTCATTTTGAGCTTTGTTTTAGGAGTATTGGGAAGCCCAAGTAGTGAGCAATGGGAGGAGGGTAAGACTGGATGAGGAAGACCACAGGGGGCTACTGCAGTAGTCCAGGCAACAGGTGACAGAAGCTTGGTCTAAAGTAGTGAGTGGTAGAAGAGAGGGGAAAGGAGTAGATGCATTCAAGAGGTATTTAGAATGTAAAAATGATAAGATATGGGGAGGGAGGGAGTAAGCGGGGGCAAGGATGACCCTAGGCTTCTGAGCAGGACAAATGGATGGATGGTGGTATCATTCATCAAGACAAGAAAAGCTAGAAGGTGGGGGTAAAGGCAACATGATGAGTTTATTTTAGGAAGTATTGAAGTGAGATGGTAAGGCATAGGTTGACCATATGGGTCTGGCCCTCAAAGACAAGGTCTGGGCTGGAGATAAAATATTTGTGAATGAGTTGTTTAAAGTTTTGACACTGATGTGATTTATTCCTCTTGAGTATCTTTCCAGAACAACATGTCTGTAAGTAGGGATAAATCAAATGGTTTTGGACACCAGGCTAAGTGAATTGTTGAACAACTTATTTCATATGACAGGGATTTGAAGGACTGTTGGGAGGTAGGTCTAGTGTGGATGAATTAGGAGTTGTATGGTTTCAAGTATATCAAAAGCTACCCCTGAGCCCAAATACCCATCATTTTCCCCTTGACCTGTCAGAGGGCCTAATATTGCTAGCAGTCATGTTACTCTTTAAGGAATTCTCATTTTATCTGGCTTAGAGTGATAAAACTTTAGTAAAAGTTGTCTACACCAAACTTCTCACTCAAAATGAGTCTGCTTTGCAAAATCTCTAGACATAGGGCCTCAGCTTGAACATGTACGTCTGTGATGGGGAATCCAATATTTGGCAAGACAGTGCAGATTTTTAGTTCTGTTCCAAAAATTCTTCCCTGTATTGATCTTCTCATCTAGCACGACACAGAACAGTTCTCCTTCTTTTCCACAGAGCAGACAATCAACTGGTGTTAACCCATCAGTCATCACTATTCTCAGCTCAGCTGCCAAGAGATGAATGAGTTAGATTCAACTGTCATTGAAGCCCTTCGATAGACATCACCTCACTTAGAGGTCACAACAACCCTTTGAAGTATGTATTATTCATCTAGAAAGAGAGGAGGAAACTGATTCTCAGAGTTAAATGACTTACCCAGTGATGTCACATGAGTAAAGAGCGGAGCCAGGTTTTAAATCCAAATATTCTGACTCCCAGTCCAGAGCCCTATGCAAGCTGCCTCGATAATTTGGGTGTGGGCTCTGTGTTGACTTCTAAAGGTAACACATCAGGAAGGACCAGTGACTGATCAGCTGATAGCACTGAGGTGGTGCTTACCCACCTGACCCTTGTGGACTGAATGATGCCTGCCCGGTACTTGACCTTATAACCTTGTATCTCTTTAAGAACTGGATAGAACACTCATCTTCACATTTTTTTTTTTCAGATTTCACTCCCTATTAGTTAAAAACAATGAGCATGTATCCCAAATATATTTATATGTGTATCTTTGGATTCAGTACAAATATAACTTTTTTTTTTTTTTTTTTTTTTTTTTTTTGGCGGTACGCAGGCCTCTCACTGTTGTGGCCTCTTCTGTTGCAGAGCACAGGCTCTGGACGCGCAGGCCCAGCGGCCATGGCTCACGGGCCCAGCCGCTCCGCGGCATGTGGGATCCTCCCGAACCTGCGTCCCCTGCATCGGCAGGCAGACGCCCAACCACTGCGCCACCAGGGAAGCCCTATAACTATTTTTTAAAATTAATTTTTACCGAACTATAGTTGCTTTACAGTGTTGCGTTAGTTTCTACTGCACAGCAAAATAAATCAGCCATACATATACATATATCCCCTCCCTTTTGGACTTCCTTCCTATTTAGGACACCACAGTGCATTAAGTAGGGTTCCCTGTGCTATACAGTATGTTCCCCTCAGTTGTCTATTTTATTCATAGTATCAAATATAAGTTTAAAAAAACATAAAAATATAAATGAAAGTCGTAATAGTTTCTATTTTCACCCCAGTGAATCATCTTCATGGATCATCTCTGTCTGCTCCCCCTGGAGGGACCACTGAAATGGAGTCGGGGGACAGGACAGGAGAAGAGCCCAGTGTGACAGGCCATGGCTAGTTGGAGTACACCACCTGGGGAATGTCTGGAAACATTTCAGATGTGCTGACGGTGAGCTTTCCTCTCTGTGCTGCCCAGCTTCAGCTCAGTTTCTGCTAAGATCTCTCTGGAGGTTCACAGGGGGTGAAGGGCTCATTGCCCTGGTCTGTGTTGTTTGTCCTTGGCTTTAATTGCCACTTGTGTCCTGAGCTATGTGGTAATAGCACTAATATTAGCATTTGTTGACCGCTTACTATGTGCCACTGTGCGAAGAGATTTACGCACATTACCTCATTGATCTTGTTACAACCCGGTGAAGTTTTGCTATCCTCGTTTCACAAATGGGAAAACTGAGGTGTGGACAGCTGTGACTTACCCACAGGGGTATGTCTAATCAGTGGCCCAGCTGGGATTTGAACCCAAGTCTGTTCTCCACCAAATCATTCATTCTTATCTGCCGTTCTGTACTGCCAGTAGGATTAGGGTTGAGATTCCTGATAGTGACCTGGAAGGATTTCCAGCACTAAAAGTGACTCAAATGGGAAGACTCATCGGTTGCACAGACCAAAAGGTTGGGCTCCCATCAGGTGTGGATAAATGAGAGGAAGCCGTCAGCTTTACGGAAGTGCAAATGTGCCAGTGCAGTTACAAATGAACGTCTCCAGTCAAATCTCAGTCCTTTGTTTCGAGATAATCTGGCTCTCATTGTAACCCCCAGCTTCAGGTAGCAAATATATGCTGAATACTTTTCTAGATGAGACCACTGGAGGCTGCAGTTGTTGTTTAAGGCACCTGAGTTCCATTACAGACTATACATGGTTTAACCTTACATTTCAGTGTTTGAATGTGTGTGAGAGAGGTGTCAAGGGGTCCAGGAGTTTTCTTCATTATCTACCAGAAGGCTTCAGCCTAGTGGAGTCAGGTAGACATGGGTTCGAATCCTCACTCTGGTATATATAAGCCACGAGAACTTTGGCAAATTATCGTTCTTCCAGTCTTGATTTCTTCACCTTTAAAGAGGAGATGATAGTACCTGCTTCAAGGTGGTGCTGTGAGGATCAAACCCTATACATACGCAGTGCTTGGAGCACAGTAAGTGCTCAAAAATTGGTAGCAGGTATTGTTCTCGGTGACCCTGCTTTGTCTAAGAAGAGGCACTGATGGATTGTCGGTGGCATTAAGTCCATGTCCTCTGCTGTGTTGGTGATGTCCTAATTGAAAATGAAAAGGAATTTTTTTCTGAATCTCCTCAGCATCTTGCTGCCACAGAAAAAGAAATCTGTTTCCACAAAGAGAAGCAAGAGCTGGAGACACTGGAAGTTTATGGACCGGAGAAGGCGGCTCGGAGAAGAAGAGCATTCTGGCAATCAGCGACGCTCTCCTGAGCTGCCCAGATGTGGGCCAGATGCTGCCAATCTGTAGAGACACGTTGGGCTCAGTGACTTGTGCCATGACTTTCATCCACGTGGGCATGGAGGATATTGACTGATCTCACTCCGATTATTAAGAGTGACTTCAGGGCTCTGGAAACATGAGTGTAGGAGGCTGGGACTTGAGGGGTAGTCTTGACAATCCTCCCAGTTGAGCAGAAGGGTTTCTGGAACTGACAGCCCTGCTCTGGGGATACATGTCTACTTCACATGCCTCGCCCCACACCACCCATAGAAGAGGGCTCAGCAGGAAACACTGAGGGTACTTCATTGGGAAGTGATTTGCAATTTCTGCCTTTGCAGAAATCATCTCTAGCGACTTTTATTTGGTGTTATTAAAGATGATTTTGATGTGATATTAACTATAGTGATTCTTCCTATAATCACTTCCTCTTTAGTCAGCCTGTATGACCCCTTTTCTAGCTGGAATTTCACTACACTGCTCAGCCTTCCATTCCATGCTTTTTAAAAAACATGAATACTTTATTTATTTGTGTAATTGAACTATAGTTGATCTACGATATTATGTGAGTTTCAAGTATATAGCATAGTGATTCAGTGTTCGGCAGATTATACTCCATTATAGGTTATTACAAAATAATGGCTATAATTCTCTGTACTATATAGTATACCCTTGTTGTTTATCTATTTTATATATAGTAGTTTGTATCTGTTTATCCCATACCCCTAATTTGCCCCTCCTCCTTCCTTCTCCCCTTTGGTAAACACAAGTTTTTTTTCTATATCTGTAATTCTGTTTCTGTTTTGCATATATAGTCATTTGTATTACTCTTCAGATTCCACATATAAGTGATAATATCCAGTATTTGTCTTTGTCTGACATTTCACTAAGCATAATATTTTCTAGGTCCATCCACGTTGCTGCAAATGGCATTATTTCATTCTTTCTTATGGCTGAGTAATATTCCGTTGTATATATATATATACTAAATTTTTGTTTTGATAAGCATATTTTGTTCTTCTAAATGGATAAGGATGGTGAAAATTTCTCTTTTTATGTTGGGCATTAGTAGAGGCACATTAATATACCTCTTTTTAACTAAGGGCTAAATGCAAGAGCTGAAACCTGGACACAAAACAAAGAGTTGATCGTAACTGCCTTCCCTGCCTTCAGTTTTGCCCTCTCTGTTCCCTGGCCAGTTCTCTCTACTGCAGCCATAGTGACATTTCTACTTTCATCCCTACTGTGTTCATTATTTATTGCTGCTGTAACAAATTACCACAGACTCAGTGGTTTAAGAGAGCACACATTTATTCTCTCACAGGTTTGTAGGTCAGAAGTCTGACATGAGTCTCAGTGGGCTAAAATCATGGTGTTTGCTGGGCTATGTTCCTTAAGCTTTCTTAAGCTCTAGGGGAGAATCCTTTTCTTTGCCTTTTCCAGCTTCTAGTGCTTATTCTTTGGCTCATAACCCCTTCTTGCATCTTCAAAGCCGGCAATGTTGCATCTCTCTGGCCATGCTTTCATGTTCCCTTCTCCCTCTGCCCAGAGCTGGGAAAGGATCTCTGTTTTTAAGGATCTATATGATCAGATTGACCCAACCAGTTAATCCAGGATAATCTTCCACCTCAAGGTCTTTAACTTAATAACATCTGGAAAGATAACTTTGCCATGTAAGGTGACATATTCACAGGTTCCTGGGATTAGGATGTGATACATTTGGGTGTTATTCTACCTATGACACCTACCAGTCTGCTCCAAGCCCATCATCTCTCTCCTGGACAACTGCAACTGCTTCTTAAATGGTTTCGCTTTGTACAACCTGTTTTGCACCTTCACCTTTTGTTATTTCTCTTCCCATTCACTCTGATATAAAACCATACTGGCCTCCTTGCTGTTCCTTGAACACAGCAAGCACAATTCTGCTCCAGGACCTTTGCACTTGCTTTTCTCTGTCACAAAGACATTTTCATGACTGCCTCCCTCAGGATTCTGTTCAAATGTCACCTCTTTGGGTGGGGGGGGGGGGGGTCTTTTCCTGGACAACTTATATAAGTGAGGATCCTTTCCCCCACTTTCATCAGACTATTCTTTGTCTCATGTTCTAACCTATTGACTCATGACAGATGATATATTTATTTTTTTCTCTTTTCCTTCAAGTCTTATTTCACTTTTATATTGAAAGATAGTTTCACTGATTATGGAGTTCTAGGTTGACAGTTTTTTTCCAATATTTTATAGATATAAGTACACTGTTTTCTGGATTGTATTATTTCCGATGAGAAGTCTGTTATTTTTAATTTTCTTCCTCCCAATATAATTTTATGCTTCTGTGATTTTCTCTTTGGTATTAATTTTCAGAGATTTAATTATCATTTGCCTTGATGTGGCTTTCTTTATGTTTCTTTTGCTTGAAGTCACTCAGTTGCTTGGATCTGTGGGTTTATAGTTTTCATCAAAGTCTGCCATTATTTCTTCAAATATTTTTACTGCCTCCCGCTTCTGAGATTCCAATTATACATATGTTAGTTCACTTAATATTATATCACAGTTCCATGTTCAAGGAAAGTTCCCTGTTCCTTTCCCCCATGGAATCTTTTCTCTTTTATTTCATGTTATATAGTTTTATGGCTCTATTTTATATCCTCTACTTCTGCCATATCTAATCTGCTGTTAATCCCACCTGGGGTATTTTTCAACTCAGATATTGCTATTTTTATTTCTGTAAGTTTCATTTGTATCTTTTCATATTTTCCACACCATCCTGATCATACTTAAATTTTCTCTACTTTTTTAAACATAAGGAGTCCATTTATTATAGTTGATTAGCCTCCTTGATTTTTACTAAGTCTATCATTTGTCATTTCTGGGTCTGTTTATATTGATTGATATACCTCCTCATTATGAGTCATATTTTTCTGTTTCTTTGCATGCCTAGTAATTTTTGATTAGTAGATTTTGTGAATTTTATATTGTTAGCTGCTGGACTTTTTTTATCCCTTTAAATAATGTGAGACTTCTTTTTAGGACACAGTTATTTGTTGACAGTTTTGTTAAGGGAAACCTAGAGCAGCCTTTAGTCTAGGGTTAATTTGGTCCTACTCCTGGGAAAATATTCTCTCAGGACTCTATTTAATGCCGTGTGTGTTAGGAGTTCTTTCTATTCTGGCTGGTGAAAGTAGCAACTCTTTTTCACACTGTATTTTCCTGGAAGATTATTTTAAATGCTCCCTTTCTTTCTGTGGCCTTTATAGTTTTCTCACATGTATGTGCTAATCAGTAGCTAGCCAAAGACTCCAGGGTCACTCTCTGCCACTGTCCAGAGCTTTTTGAGTGAAGCGCTCCCCTCCCCAGTACTCTGTATCCAGAATACACCATCTCTCTCCACCTTGGGCTCTCTGAATCCCAAACTCTCTATCTATTCAACTCAGGGAGACTGCTCAGCTCTGTCTGGGTGCCCAGTCCCTATGCTGTGGCCAGTATGTGCTCCCCAGGTATTAAGATGGGTCACTTGTAGGGCTTATCTTGTTTGTTTCACTTCTCTCAGACATGACTATCCTACGATACCAGTTGTCCAGTTTCTGAAAACTGTTGATTCTCCTATTTTATCTGATTTTTTAGTTGTTTAATTTTTTTGTCTTTTATTTTATTTATTTATTTAATTTTATTTTTTTATACAGCAGGTTCTTATTAGTTATCTATTTTATACATATTAGTGTGTACATGTCAATCCCAATCTCCCAGTTCATCTCACCCGACCCCCCCCCCCCACTTTCCCCCCTTGGTGTCCATACATTTGTTCTCTACGTCTGTGTCTCTATTTCTGCTTGCAAACTGGTTCATCTGTACCATTATTATAGATTCAACGTATATGCATTAATGTACGGTATTGGTTTTTCTCTTTCTGACATACTTCACTCTGTATGGCAGTCTCTAGGCCCATCCACGTCTCTACAAAAGACCCAACTTCATTCCTTTTATGGCTGAGTAATATTCCATTGTATATATGTATCACGTCTTCTTTATCCATTCGTCTGTTGATGGGCATTTAGGTTGCTTCCATGACCTGGCTATTGTAAATAGTGCTGCAATGAACATTGGGGTGCATGTGTCTTTTTGAATTATGGTTTTCTCTGGGTATATGTCCAGTAGTGGGATTGCTGGGTCATATGGTAATTCTACTTTCAGCTTTTTAAGAAACCTCCATACTGCTCTCCATAGTGGCTGTATCAATTTACATTCCCACCAACAGTGCAAGAGGGTTCCCTTTTCTCCACATCCTCTCCAGCATCTGTTGTTTGTAGATTTTCTGATGATGCCCATTCTAACCGGTGTAAGGTGATACCTCATTGTAGTTTTGATTTGCATTTCTCTAATAATTAGTGATGTGGAGCAGCTTTTCATGTGCCTCTCAGCCATCTGTATGTCTTCTTTGGAGAAATGTCTATTTAGGTCTTCTACCCATTTTTTGATTGCATTGTTTGCTTTTTTAATACTGAGCTGCATGAGCTATTTATATATTTTGGAGATTAATCCTTTGCCTGTTGATTCATTTGCAAATATTTCTCTCACTTTGTTGATTGTCTTTTAATCTTGTTTGCAGTTTGCTGTGCAAAACCTTTTAGATTTCATTAGGTCACATTTGTTTTTTTTTTTTTTTTTAATTTCCATTTCTCTAGCAGGTGGGTCAAAAAAGCTCTTGCTGTGACTTATGTCAAAGAGTGTTCTTCCTATGTTTTCCTCTAAGAGTTTTATAGTGTCCGGTCTTACATTTAGGTCTTTAATCTTTTTTCAGTTTATTTTTGTGTATGGTGTTAGGGAGTGTTCTAATTTCATTCTTTTTTTTTTTTTAAACACCTTTACTGGAGTATAGTTGCTTTACAATGGTGCGTTAGTTTCTGTTTTATAACAAGGTGAATCAGTTATACGTATACATATATCTCCATATCTCCTCCCTCTTGCGTCTCCTTCCCACTCTCCCTATCCCACCTCTCTAGGTGGTCACAAAGCACCGAGCTGATCTCCCTGTGCTATGCGGCTGCTTCCCACTGGCTTTCAATTTTACATTTGGTAGTATATATAAGTCCATGTCACTCTCTCACTTCATCCCAGCTTACCCTTGCCCCTCCCTGTGTCCTTAAGTCCATTCTCTACATCTGCATCTTTATTCCTGTCCTGCCCTTAGGTTCTGCAGAACCATTTTTTTTTTAGATTCCATATATATGTGTTAGCGTACGGTATTTGTTTTTCTCTTTCTGACTTACTTCACTCTGTATGACAGATTCTAGGTCCATCCACCTCACTACAAATAACTCAGTTTCATTTCTTTTTGTGGCTGAGTAATATTCCATTGTATATATGTGCCATATCTTCTTTATCCATTCATCTGTCGATGGACACTTAGCTTGCTTCCATGACCTGGCTATTGTAAATAGTGCTGCAATGAACACTGTGGTACATGACTCTTTTTGAGTTATGGTTTTCTCAGGGTATATGCCCAGTAGTGGTATTCCTGAGTCATATGGTAGTTCTATTTTTAGTTTTTTAAGGGACCTCCATACTGTTCTCCATAGTGGCTGTATCAATTTATATTTCCACCAACAGTGTAGGAGGGTTCACTTTTCTCCACACCCTCTCCAGCATTTATTGTTTGTAGATTTTTTGATGATGGCCATTTTGATTGGTGTGAGGTGATACCTTAGTGTAGTTTTGGTTTGCATTTCTCTAATGATTAGTGATGTTGAGCATCCTTTCATGTGTTTGTTGGTAATCTGTATATCTTCTTTGGAGAAATGTCTGTTTAGGTCTTCTGCCCATTTTTGGATTGGGTTGTTTGTTTTTTTTGATACTGAGCTGCATGAGCTGCTTGTATATTTTGGAGATTAATCCCTTGTCAGTTGCTTCATTTGCAAATATTTTCTCCCATTCTGAGGGTTGTCTTTTCCTCTTATTTATGGTTTCCTTTGCTGTACAAAAGCTTTTAAGTTTCATTAGGTCCCATTTGTTTATTTATTTTTTTTGAATTTCCATTTCTCTAGGAGGTTGGTCAAAAAGGATCTTGCTGTGATTTATGTCATAGAGTGTTCTGCCTATGTTTTCCTCTAAGAGTTTGATAGTGTCTGGCCTTACATTTAGGTCTTTAATCCACTTTAAGTTTATTTTTGTGTATGGTGTTAGGGAGTGTTCTAATTTCATTCCTTTACATGTAGCTGTCCAGTTTTCCCAGCACCACTTTTCTCCATTGTATATCTTTGCTTCCTTGTCATAGATTAGTTGACCATAGGTGTGTGAGCTTATCTCTGGGCTTTCTATGCTCTTCCATTGATCTATATTTCTGTTTTTCTGCCAGTACCATATTTTATTGATTACTGTAGCTTTTAGTATAGTCTGAAGTCAGGGAGTCTGATTCCTCCAGTTCTGTTTATTTTCCCCTCAAGATTGCTTTGGCTATTCGGGGTCTTTTGTCTCTCCATACAAATTTTAAGAATTTTTGTTCTAGTTTTATAAAAAATGCCATTGGTAATTTGATAGGGATTGCATTGAATTTGTAGACTGCTTTGGGTAGTGTAGTCATTTTCACAGTATTGATTCTACCAGTCCAAGAGCATGGTATATCTATCTGTCTGTATCATCTTTGATTACTTTCATCAGTGTCTTATAGTTTTCTGAGTAGAGGTCTTTTACCTCCTTAGGTAGGTTTATTCCTAGGTATTTTATTCTTTTAGTTGCAATGGTAAATGGGATCGTTTCCTTAATTTCTCTTTCTGATCTTTCATTGCTGGTGTATAGGAATGCCAGAGATTTCTGTGCATTAATTTTGTATCCTACTACTTTACCAAATTCATTGATTAGCTCTAGTAGTTTTCTGGTGGCACCTTTTCCAATTTGTATTCCTTTTATTTCCTTTTCTTCTCTGATTTCTGTGGCTAGGACTTCCAAAAGTATGTTGAATAATAGTGGTGAGAGTGGATATCATTGTCTCCTTCCTGATCTTAGAGGAAATGCTTTCAGTTTTTCACCATTGGGAATGATGTTTGCTTTGGGTTTGTCATATATGGCCTTTATTATATTGAGGTAGGTTCCCTCTATGTCCACTTTCTGGAGAGTTTTTATCATAAATGGGTGTTGAATTTTGTTAGAAAAATTGTCTGCATCTATTGAAATGATCATATGGCTTTTATTCTTCAGTTTGTAATATGGTGTATCACAGCTTGATTGATTTGTGTATATTGAAGAGTCCTTGCATCCCTGGGATAAATCCCACTTGATCATAGTGTATGATACTTTTAATGTGCTGTTGGATTCCATTTGCTAGTATTTTATTGAGGATTTTTGCATCTGTATTCATCAGTGATATTGATCTATAATTTTTATTTTTTACAGTATCTTTGAGGCTTTTTTTTATGGTTTCAGGGTGATGGTGGCCTCGTAGAATGAGTTTGGGCGTGTTCCTTCCTCTGTAATTTTTTGGAAGATTTTGAGAAGAATGGGTGTTGGCTCTTCTCTAAATGTTTGATAAAATTGACCCGTGAAGCCATCTGGTCCTGGACTTTTGTTTGTTGGAAGATTTTTTATTACACTTTCAATTTCATTACTTGTGATTGGTCTGTTCATATTTTCTATTTCTTCCTGGTTCAGTCTTGGAAGTTTATACCTTTCTAAGAATTTGTCCATTTCTTCTGGGTTGTGCATTTTATTGGCATAGAGTTGCTTGTAGTAGTCTCTTAGAATGCTTTGTATTTCTATGGTGTCTGTTGTAACTTCTCCTTTTCCATTTGTAATTTTATTGATTTGAGTCCACGCCCTCTTTTTCTTGATGAGTCTGGCTAAAGATTTATCAATTTTGTTTATCTTCTCAAAGAACCAGCTTTTAGTTTTATTGATCTTTGCTATTGTGTTCTTTGTTTCTATTTCATTTATTTCTGCTCTGATCTCTATGATTTCTTTCCTTCTACTAACTTTGGGTTTTGTTTGTTCTTCTTTCTCTAGTTCCTTTAGGTGTATGGTTAGGTTGTTTATTTGAGATTTTTCTTGTTTCTTGAGGTAGGATTGTACTGCTATAAACTTCCTCTTAAAACTGTTTTTACTGCATCCCATAGGTTTTGAATCATCGTGTTTCTGTTGTCAATTGTCTCTAGGTATTTTTTGATTTCCTCTTTGACTTCTTCAGTGATCTCTTGGTTATTTAGTAACATATTGTTTAGCCTCCATATGTTTGAGTTTTTTACTTTTTCTTTCCCTTAATTTATTTCTAATCTCATACCGTTGTGGTTGGAAACGTTGCTTGATATGTTTTCAATTTTCTTAAGTTTACTGAGGCTTGATTTGTGACCCAAGATGTGATCCAGGAGAACGTTTCATGTGCACTTGAGAAGAAAGTGTAATCTGCTGTTTTTGGATGGAATGTCCTATAAATATCAATTAAATCTATCTGGTCTATTGTGTCATTTAAAGCTTGTGTTTCCTTATTAGTTTTCTGTCTGGATGGTCTGTCCATTGGTGTAAGTGAGGTGTTAAAGTCCCCCACTATTATTGTGTTACTGTCAGTTTCCTCTTTTATAGCTGTTAGCATTTGCCTTATGAATCAAAGTGCTCCTTTTTTAGGTGCATATATATTTATAATTGTTAAATCTTCTTGGATTGATTCCTTGATCATTATGTAGTGTCCCTCTTTGTCTCTTGTAACATTCTTTATTTTAAAGTCTATTTTATCTGATATGAGTATTGCTACTCCAGCTTTCTTTTGATTTCCATTTGCATGGAATATCTTTTTCCATCCCCTCACTTTCAGTCTGTATGTGTCCCTAGGTCTGAAATGGGTCTCTTGTAGAAAGCATATATACGGGTCTTGCTTTTGTATCCATTCAGTTAGCCTGTGTCTTTTGGTTGGAGCATTTAATCCATTCACCTTTAAGGTAATTATCGATATGTATGTTCCTAATACCATTTTCTTAATTGTTTTAGTAGGTCGTTTTCTTCTCTTGTGTTTCCCACTTAGAGAAGTTCCTTTAACGTTTGTTGTAGAGCTGGTTTTGTGGTGCTGAATTCTCTTAGTTTTTGCTTGTCTGTGAAGCTTTTGATTTCTCCATCAAATCTGAATGAGATCCTTGCCATGTAGAGTAATCTTGGTTGTAGGTTCTTCTATTTCATCACTTTAAATATATCATGCCACTCCCTTCTGGCTTGTAGTTGCTGCTGAGAAATCAGCTGTTAACCTTATGGGAGTTCCCTTGTATGTTATTTTTCCCTTGTTGCTTTTAATAATTTTTCTTTGTCTTTAATTTTTCTCAATTTGATTACTATGTGTCTCGATGTGTTTCTCCTTCAGTTTATCCTGCTTGGGACTCTCTGCACTGCCTGGACTTAGGTGGCCATTTCCTTTCCCTTGTTAGGGAAGTTTTTGACTATAAGCTCTTCAAATATTTTCTCGGGTCCTTTCTCTCTGTCAGTTCTCCTTCTGGGACCCCTATAATGTGATTATTGGTGCATTTGATGTTGTCCCAGAGGTCTGTTAGGCTGTCTTCATTTCTTTTCATTCTTTTTTCTTTATTCTGTTCTGTGGCAGTGAATTCCACCATTCTGTCTTCCAGGTCACTTATCCATTCTTCTGCCTCAGTCATTCTGCTATTGATTCCTTCTAGTGTATTTTTCATTTCAGTTATTGTATTGTTCATCTCTGTTCTTTTGTTCTTTCACTCTTCTAGGTGTTTGTTCTTTAATTCTCCTACGTCTTTGTTAAACATTTCTTGCATCTTCTCAATCTTTGCCTCCATTCTTTTTCCGAGGTCCTGGATCATCTTCCCTATCATTATTCTGAATTCTTTTTCTGGAAGGCTGCCTATCTCCACTTCATTTAGTTGTTTTTCTGGGGTTTTATCTTCTTCCTTCATCTGGTACATAGTCCTCTGCCTTTTCATTTTGTCTGTCTTTCTGTGAATGCGGTTTTCATTCCACAGGCTGCAGGATTGTAGTTCTTCTTGCTTGTGCTGGCTGCCCTCTGGTGGAAGAGGCTATCTAAGAGGCTTGTGCAAGCTTCCTGATAGAAGGGACTGGTGGTGGGTAGAGCTGGGTGTTGCTCTGGTGGGCGGAGCTCAGTAAGACTTTAATCCACTTGTGTGCTGATGGGTGGAGCTGACTTCCCTCCCTGTTGGTTGTTTGGCCTGAGGCGACCCAGCACTAGAGCCTACAGGCCCTTTGCTGGGGCTAATGTTGGACTCTGGGAGGGCTCACGCCAAGGAGTACTTCCCAGAACCTCTGCAGCCACTGTTTTTGTCCACACGGTGAGCCACAGCCACCCCCCGCCTCTGCAGGAGATCCTCCAACACTACCAGGTAGGTCTGGTTCAGTCCCTTCTGAGGTCACTGCTCCTTCTCCCTGGGTCCTGATGCACACATACTTTGTGTGTGCCCTCCAAAAGTGCCCCGTTTCCTCCAGACCTGTTGAAGTCCTGCAGTCAAATCCTGCTAGGCTTCAAAGTCTGATTCTCTAGGAATTCCTCCTCCCGTTGCCAGACCCCCAGGTTGGGAAGCCTGTCATGGGGCTTAGATCCTTCACTCCAGTGGGTGGACTTCTGTGGTGTAAGTGTTCTCCAGTTTGTGAGTCACCACCCAGTGGTTATGGGATTTGATTTTATTGTGATTGTGCCCCTCCTACTGTCTCACTGCAGCTTCTCCTTTGTCTTTGGATGTGGGGTATCTTTTCTGGTGAGTTCCAGTGTCTTCCTGTCAATGATTTTTCAGCAGTTTGTTGTGATTTTCGTGCTCTCACAAGAGGGAGTGAGTGTATATCCTTCTACTCGCCACCTTCAATCTGTTTAATTCTTAATTAGAAAGCCCTGGATCAGTTGCTGTGGGCAGAATTTGGGCAATTGTTCATTAAAAAAAATCTGAAAAGGAAATTTTGGTTTGATTTTTATTTCTCTGACTACTAGTGAGACTGAATTTTCCCCAAACGTGTATTGTTTATATTTCTTCTTTCCTGTGTAGACACTACCCATTCTCTACTTTCTATTGCTTTTCCTGTGTCCCAGAGGCCTCCACAGTGAAAACTTTTGTTACTGCTGTAGTTTGGATAGATTTATGGGACAGTTTTTCATGCTTAATTTCCAGTGCTCTCTCTGTCTAGCAAGTGGGGATCTCCTTTCAGATGAAGGACTTTTATGCCTTGAAGTCTTTTTAGAGAGGTTTTTGTTTTAGTTTGAAATACTTATGGGTAGAAAAAATACATCAGTTATTGGTTTTTCTTCCCATCAATTTACCACTCAAGATCAAATGCCAGGAACAATGCCTAATCACTGAACTTGATTTCTTTTAATTAATTTTGGTTCCGAAAGTATTTTGGCAACTAAGTCTAAATGAAAGGGAGATGAAAATATATCATATAAGGCATCCAACATGTTAGAGAGTGATTAATGAATGCTCTGCTATTGAAGCCTTTTGGGAAGAACTGATGGATGAACTGAGGACAACTGGGAACTTTACTAACTGTAGTTTCACAATTTAAGCACTGGCCTAAATCTTATCTGAGGGATGTTAGTGGATTTATTGATGTAGAACAAGTCATTGAATTACCATTACTCAGAAGTGCCCTTGATTTTGCTGTATATGAAATTATCATCGTTATAATGACTTTTAAATTTACTATCATATTAGGGTCAGTCACTAAATTTTTGTTAAACAATGATTTGAACTCCTGATAGATTTTGATCATATCTGTAACACACAATTTAACTGTCTCTTCCGTAAGTCCAGAAATTGTATTTTCCCTTTCTAATGTCTCTACAAAGTGAAATTTTATTCTAAGAGAAAAGTTGCGGTAATGCAATTTTCCCAGCTTGTATGTTGGCTTCATATTAACGTCAAGATTGGACAACTTGTAATTTTCTTCATCTATGTAACAGAGAACAGTTCCTTAGTGATGCCTTATTTTCACTGGTACTTTATATGTTGTTTATTTATTTATTTTTTTTTTGAAGGGGAGAGCAAGGTGTCAGGATATAACACACTTTTCTTATCTTTCCAGTTGGAGAGTTAGATCTGGTAGCAAGATAGATGGAGATCAGTGGATTGTGTCAGCTCTTTTACTGATAAAGTAAGTTGGAGTAGTGACCTGTATGCTTTGGCCAAGGGAGTTTGCTAATAGATCAACCCTGAATAGACAAACTACATCCACTTCCCCTTCAGTCTCTGACACAGCAGGAAAAATTCAGGTCTTCCCCGAATTGTAGCTTCTTACATTTGGTAGGAAGATAATTAGGAAGAGAGGAGATAGGAAAGGGCTAAGAGAAGCATGCCCTAGTTTTCATCCCAGAGCTACTAATTACCATTGGTTACTTAACCTCCATAGCCTGTTTCCTTACCTGTGAAACAGGATAATACTACCTGCTCATCTTACCTGATTGATCGAAAATTCAGTACGATAACACATATGAATGTGCTTTTTTTTTTTGCTGTATGCGGGCCTCTCACTGTTGCGGCCTCTCCCGCTGCGGAGCACAGGCTCCGGACGTGCAGGCTCAGCGGCCATGGCTCACAGGCCCAGCCACTCCGCGGCATGTGAGATCTTCCCAGACCAGGGCTCGAACCCACGTTCCCTGCATCAGCAGGCGGACTCTCAACCACTGCGCCACCAGGGAAGCCCGAACGTGCTTTTCAAAAAGTAAGTTATTCCTAAATGTGTTTCCGGTGGCCAGTTGTTGCTAAATGACAAAAATCTGCTTGAAGAATATAATAGCAATGTAAATAATATAGCTACCCTTTATATATGCCTTTTCATATCAAGCCACTGTGCTAGGGGCTTGACATGCATTCTCTCCACATTCTCTTTAAATGTTTTTTCTTTTTTCTGTATCAATTCACCATAAAAATTATAAGTGCAAGTTATTCTTATTCTCAGTTTACAACTTGAGAGGACTGCTTCTTCTCAAATAAATGTTAAGTTTTCTCTTTAACTCCTTGCAAAGCTTTCCAAGAGTTTGTTGCTTTTACTTCTTGGAAAAGGAAATCTTAACACCTCAGACCTCCTCCACAAGAGAAAATGGGGGCAGAATCTTGCCTTAAGTCTTCTCATCACTAAGGTTTCCACTGAAGACAAAAGTGCCTGTAAGGGGTATAAGAAGTAGACTTCAGGTGTGAGATGACTGAAGGAGAGAAGTCATGTCCTGTGTGTCAGCATATGCTCAGTGAAAGCAAAGAAATCTCTCCCCACCCATCTAGCTCCTTTGCTGTTTCTTTGCCCTCTCTCCCTCTCCTCCACCGGGTTTGCATGGACACTGGTCCTGGCTCTAGTCCCCTGAAGGTGGAAGGACGTGCTGAGCCTTGGCTATACCCAGCTTCTGGCTGGTCTCACTGTGCATCTTCTTTGCTCCCCTCCCTGCTCTCTCCCCAGATTTGGGCCCCAAGTTACACTGCCCATAAGGGCAGGACGACCTCTTCCTTCTTCTCCATTGTGCTTGGGGGAATTAACTACAGTAGATGCACTCCGTTCTGGCTTTGCCTCATTAAGAGGTCTCTATGGATTAATTCCCGAGAGATCAAGTCTCATTACTTTACTGTGGCAAAGTGAAATTAGTGCAAAGTAACAAGGAGCCAGATTAATGTGACCCCAGGAAATAATCCATAAAAATCTTATGAGTCCTTTAGCAGGCTGTAAATTGGATTTCAGACAGGGTCAGGGGAGGGGGAAGAAACATGTTAAAACACAATCAGTTTTAATGAATAGAGCTAATATTTTAGCACTTCCAAATAGAAGAAAACACCAGAGTAAATAACTCTGAGAACCCAATGGCACTATTTTCTAACATGTGTAAATAATTGAAATTGTGATTATAATCCTAACTGAATTTTTCTTGCTTTATGGCTGCTAGGAAGTGTATTGTTTATTAAGCATCACAGAACTCTAAATCAAAAGAACAAAAGAGAAGTGGAAGGCAAAAGAAAGAAATGAAAAAGAAAAATATCTTGTCTGGACGATCAGTTGTCTGGCTTAGTCTATAGGCAGGCGAATATGCGGTCTTCAGCTTTTTGCAACAAAGCAGTCAGGCTGTTGCAGAGATATATCACTTCACAGGTCATAGCAGTTGTAGCAGAGCCTGAAAAGCAAATAAACAACTCATTAATTGTCCATATAGTGTTTTTCTGGGATAAAGAAACTGACTTTCAAAGAGGGGGAAAATGGTTTGGAGACTGATAGGATACAAATTTCTTCCTTTCCTTTCCTTTCCATTATTTTCTTTCCTTTTTAGCACTAACAGGAATGGTGAAGTGACAGGCATTTTGTAGTGGTACCCAGAAATCCTGTGTCATCAGGTGGTTAAGAGAGGATGTCTTGGATATTTTACAGAAATAGTAAACATAATTCTAAAATTCATTTGGAACTGCAAAAGACCCCAAGCTGCCAAAGTAATCTTTAGCAACAAGACCAAAGCTGAAGGCACCACACTTCTGAATTTCAAAGTATATTACAAAGCTATAGTACTCAAAATAGTATGGTACTGGCATAAGAATAGAGATATAGAGCAATGAAACAGAATAGAGAGTCCAGAAATAAATCCATGCATATATTGTCAATTAATCTTCAACAAAAGCAGCAAGAATGCACAATGAGAAAAGAACAATATCTTTAAAAATGATGTTGAGAAAACAAAATACCTACATGCAAAAGAATGAAATTGGATTCTTCACACCATAAACAAAAATCAACTCAAAATGGATTAAAGACTTGAATTTAAGACCTGAAACTGTAAAACTCTGGGAAAAAGCTGCTTGACATTGGTCTTGGCAATGATGTCTCAGATATGACACCAAAACCACAGGCAACAAAAGCAAAAGTAAACAAATAGGATTACATTAAACTAAAAAGTTTCCGTACAACAAAGGAAACAATTAACAAAATGGAAAGGCAACCTATGGAATGGAAAAAAAATTGTAAACCATACATCTGGTAAGGGGTTAATATCTAAAATATATAAGGAATACAACTCAATAGCAAAAAAACAAATAACCTGATTAAAAAGCAAGCAAAGGATCTGAATAAACATTTCTCCAAAGAAGATATCCAAATGCATGAAAAGGTGCTTAATGTTACTAATTATCAAGGAAATTAAAATCAAATCCACAGTGAGCTATCACCTCTTACCTGTTAGGATGACTATTATTAAGAAAACAAAGATAGCTAGTGTTGATAAGGATGTGGAGGAAAGGGAACCCTTGCGCACCATTCATGGGAACGTAGATTGGTACAGCTATGACGGAAAGCGGTATGGAGGTTTCTCGCAAAATTAAAAAAAGACCTACCATATGATCCAGCTATCCCATTTCTGGATATTTATCCAAAGGAATTGAAATCAGGATCTTGAAGAGATATATAAACTTCCATGTTCACTGCAGCATTATTTACAATAGCCAAGATATGAAAACAACTTAAATGTCCATTGATGGATGATTAGATAAAGAAAATGTGATATACAGATGCAATGCAATATTGTTCGACCTTTTAAAAAAGGAAATCTTGCCATTTGTGACAACATGGATGGACCTGAGTAGCATTGCTAAGTGAAATAAGCCAGACACAGAAAAATGCACTGTATGATTTCACTTATGTGTAGAATCTAAAATACTCAAACTCATAGAAATGGAGGATAGAATGATGGTTGCCAGGGTCTAGAGGGAAGAGGAAATGGGGAAATGATGGTTAAAGGATACAATTTCAGTTATGTGAGTTAAATGAGTTCTGGAGATGTACTCTATAGCATGAGCCTATAGCCAACAATACTGTACTGTATACTTACCATCTGCTAAGAGAGAAGATCTCAAGGGGGGACAGTGGGAGGGAAATTTGTGAGGGGATGGATGCACTTATAACCTTGATGATGATGATGGTTTCGTAGGTGTGTACTTATCCCCAAATAGCCCCTATTTACTTTACTTATAAGTAAAGCAATATGGTAGACAGAAAAATAGATTACAATGGAATGTTTGAATCCAAATTACAGAATATTTGAAGACTTAATATGTGGTAAAGCAGAAAACCCAAATTATAGGGAAGGGAATTGTTTAATTAAAATATTGTTGGGAGGAAATTGCTTTGTTATTTAGAAAAAAAAAGTTAGTTGAGATTCTCAGCCCTTATACAGAGCAATTTCTGAGAAAGCATATGAGTGTGTGTACATATATATGTTACGGATTGACTTGTGTCCCCCCAAAAGACATAACTTTGTTTATAGCAGCCCTAGGAAGCTAACACTATGTATTTAAATATATGTATATATATAATTATAATATTTTTAATGGTTGATTTTCATGTTGAAGTGCTAAAACTAGCTAATATAATTTGATGAGGAAGCTTGAGTGGTACTTTGCCTTAACAGGTTTTTTTTTTTTTTTTAAATAAATCATTTGTTTAATTTTTGGCTGCATTGGGTCTTCATTGCTGTACGCGGGTTTTCTCTAGCTGAGGCAAGCAGGGGCTACTCTTCCTGCAGTGCGTGGGCTTCTCGTTGTGGTGGCTTCTCTTGTTGCAGGACACGGGCTCTAGATGCGTGGGCTTCAGTAGTTGTGGCTCGAGGACTCTAGAGTGCAGGCTCAGTAGTTGCGGCGCACGGGCTTAGTTGCACCACCACATGTGGGATCTTCCCGGGCCAGGGCTCGAACCCGTGTCCCCTGCATTGGCAGGCAGATTCTTAACCACTACGTCACCAGGGAAGCCCCCACCTTAACAGCTTTTAAAACATTTTCTAAAGCAGTGATGATTAAAGCAAAAAGACTAATAGATCATTAGAATAGAATGGGAATTTAATGTATAAAAATATAGGAGGAGAGTAAGGATGTGGGCAAGCAACTCAGTCCTTTTCCACGTGGACTTACCCAGGCTTCTTCAGAATGTGGTGTCTGGGTTCTGTGAGCATCCTGAGAGAATAAGGCGGAAGTGTGTGACATTTTTTGACTTAGCCTCAGAAGTCATACAGTACCTTTTCTGACACACTCCATTGGTTACTGTAGTCACAAAGACCTGCCCAGGCTCAAAGCAACAGAACATAGACTCACCTCCTTTATTTTTATTTTAAAACCTATTTTATTGAAGTATAGTTGATTTACAATGTTGTATAAATTTCTATTGTACAGAAAGTGATTCAGTTATACATATATATGTATATATATACATTCTTTTTCATATTCTTTTCCATTATGGTTTATTACAGAATACTGAATATAGTTCCCTGTGCTATACAGTAGGCCCTTGTTGTTTACGCATTCTATATATAATAGTTTGTGTCTGCTAACCCCAAACTTCCAATCCAACCCTGCCCCACCCTCACCTCCCCCTTGGCAACCACAAGTCTGTTCTCTATGTCTGTGACAGACTTCACCTCTTGATGGGAGAATGGCAAAGTTCTAGGAAAGCACGTGCAATGGGAAATATTGTCGCTACTGTCATAGGAAAATAGTCGGCCACGATTTGGGACTTGGGAAATCCTTGCCCTCTCCATATGTAAACTGTATGGACTATAACTGACTTTGCTCTCTGGGTTTCTTGGATTGGTTCTCACATTTGCTCCCCTGAACTCTCACTGAACTCTCACTCACCTTTGCTTCCCTATCATTATCTTGGGGCAAAATTCCTGGACACTGGTGATAATTTTATTTTGTGAGGCATTTTGGGAAAAGATTTGAACTTGATTTCCAACAGGGTTAAAGTGGTTGTAGAATTAGACCCAAGTATAACAGCACAAAAACTCAAATGTAAGGCACTGAGTTTTTGGTAGTTTCAGATGATACAAATGTGAGGAATTGTCAAAGAAGTTGTGAGCATGCACACAACCATACATGCAACCTTCCAGGTATTCCTAGGTGTGGAACGGCCACAAGAATCTTGATCTCTCACCACATTATTTTGGGGGTTCAAGTCAAGCTCGGCTTCACAAAACCTATTTCAGGGCCATGTTAAACCTGTCAACTAGAAATTGACAGCTCTATGACTTTAGCATTGAGAAATTCCTTCTGTTCTTTGTCCTGGGACTCCCTCTTCCTCCCCCACTCCAATCCCTACATCCTGTCACCTATAGCCTCTCTAGGGTCCTCAGATAATGCAGAAGAATAAAAGATAAGTCTGTCTTATAGAATCTGGAGAAATTGCTGACTTCAAAAATCAGCCCTGTATCATGAGAATCAGTTCGATCACATACAGTCTCAAGTTAAGTTCAAAGAAGCAAACTTTGACAAAAGTTTATGTAAAGAATTTTCATTGTTCCTACATCACCATTGCAAACATATCCTATAACAAGTAGCTGATGTTGTCTGAAATGAACCTGCAAAATAACCTTAACTTCTAAGTGGGGTTCTGATAATCTCATATAAGTGATTTCATGGCCCATGATACCCATGGGCTAATTAGCACTTGATAACTGTTATTTGGATGGAGGTCAGCAAATCTTTGATACCAGAGATATTGCTCAGTCCTTTCTATGCCTTAATGCCAATAAATACAGTCAACTCAGCCAATGTGGAGATGGCATAGAATTTCAGTTTTATTTATCTTATGCTTCAATAAAAAATAAATGAAAATAGAGGTACTACAACATTTTAGATAATGGAAAACCACTATCCAAAGGGGAAAGGTGTGTGTGGCTAGGTGGGTGCTAGCATGGTCTCAGGACTCAGTGCCTGCACCTATAGAGGATCAATATAGATTCGTTGAATAATGAAATGAAGGAAGGAAGGAATTGGGATTATGTTAATAATTAACTAGATTATGTTAAATAACAAACTAGAAGAATAGAATGCAGTAATGCATTATTGCATTCTATTCTTCACTTGGTATTTTGAAGAAAGGGTCAGTTTGAAATCCTTTCCTCCTTGAGTTCACTATATTGGATAGATCAATTTGTTCTAAAAAGACTGCAAATTCTGTTTGTGGTTTAACTTTGAAAAATTCTCCTTTTTGGTTTAGAAGCACCTGGGTGACGTTTTGGAGTTTGTCCTTTTTTTGCATCTGATGCCTCCATGACTGATTCCAGGTAGGCTCAGCAAACACATTTCAGAATTGAGTGAAGGAAGTTAAGATTATATTTCAACTCATATCTAAACAGAGGGTGAGTAAATGCAATTGCAGGAATAATAAAAATGATGAAAAAGTCCTTACACAGGACTTTCCCAAGGCACTTGGGACACTGAAGATAATAATTAATGCTTATTAAAGTCCTATGGGGTTAGGAAGGGGGCAAAGAGTATTAACTTGTTTTATAGGGGAAATGAAGCAAGAGAGCTTTAATAAACTCCCTCATATCAAGCAGTAATTATGTAAAAAAAAATAAAGTGTAAAGCACCAAACTCCTTTTTCTCAAGCCCTTGCTCACCAAAGCATAAGATTGCTCCTGAAGTGCGGTCTCGAGTAAATTTCAGCAAGACTTATCTCTTTTCTTTTTTTTTTTAAACATCTTTATTGGGGTATAATTGCTTTACAATGGTGTGTTAGTTTCTGCTTTATAACAAAGTGAATCAGTTATACGTATACATACGTTCCCATATCCCCTCCCTCTTGCGTCTCCCTCCCTCCCACCCTCCCTATCCCACCCCTCTAGGTGGTCACAAAGCACCGAGCTGATCTCCCAGTGCTATGCAGCTGCTTCCCACTAACTATCTATTTTACGTTTGGTACTGTATATATGTCCATGCCACTCTCTCACTTTGTCCCAGCTTACCCTTCCCCCTCCCCGTATCCTCAAGTACATTCTCTAGTAGGTCTGCGTCTTTATTCCCGTCCTACCCCTAGGTTCTTCATGACTTATCTCTTTTACCTTCATACATTGTGCCTCAGATCAGGTGTTCTAAGCCCTTTTTCCACTGTGCAAACCCCAGCCCTCTACTTCCTTCTCTCTCAACAGAAGAAGTTACTTCCTACTTCACAGAGATCCTTCGGTGAACTCTCAACCTACTTCCTTTCTGACTAAAAATTTGTTTTCATCTTCACCCATTTTCTGCTCATTCCTCCTCCTTGTTTCAGTCTCATCACCTTTCACAGTCAAGTGCATCCATTCCTCTCTGGATTCCATGCATTACAGCCGTCGGGCGGGGGGTGGAAGGCAGCAGGGGCTTTTCTGCCACCTGCCACCCCACCCCTACTTCTTGCCTCCTGTCTTAATCACTCCTCCTCCCTTAGCTCTTTCCTGTTAAGCTGAAATCAGGCTCAAAACTCTCCTTCCCTGAAAATACTTTTCCTTGGCCCTGCTGTTCTTTCACATGACTTCCCCATCTCTCTTTCTTCCTGGGATTGCTAAATTTCTGAAAAGAGCAGCCTGTTCTTATGGGTTTCTTTGCATTGATCATTTGGGCTGCTCTTGTTTTCCAAGGGGCGGGGGGGGGGGGGGCAGCAGGAGCTTTGGAATCAGAGTGCCTGGGTTCAATCCCAATGAGAGGAAGACTGGCCTTATCACTACTCTGCTATTGACTGGGAAAAAGTGATCATTCCTTTAATACTGACTTTTCAAGCACCAATTTATACTGCTCTGCAGTTTACAGGAGCTCTACTTGGAGAGATAAATTGTTTGATTTTATTTTTAAATTTGAGCTCCTGTCTGATAAAAAGACTTGTCTTTCCTATAAAATCAAGCATGTATATTGTTAAGGAGAAACACATTTTTTAAATTTAGATTTTTATTTTAATTGGAAATGAGGAAAGGAAGAACAACTACCATGCATAGTGAAAAATATCTGTGCATAATGGCTGGTTACCATTCACAGCTCTTCAGCCTTTTCTATTAAAAATCTCTGTATAAACAGAATGGGATGGTCACTTCAGTCTGTGGGAAAGCAATTTTCTGTAGACTTTATGGTAAGGATAAGGCAATCTTACTTCACTAGTTACCTGCAGGTCTTACAAGCATTTCTTTCCTACACATGGTTTAAAATCACTGATTTGATAGGTAAGAGAGGTCTAAATGTATCAGGGAGACTGTTGTAGAAAAAAAATGTGCTCTAAGTGAGGGGAGAGGGAAGAAAGAGCAAAGGGCTAAGAAGAGTTACTGGTAGTAGTTCTTTGAGTAAATAAAGCACTGTGATGCTAAAAATGAAATTTGATGTCAGTTATAACAAGAGACTGTCAATCTAAAGATACCAAAAAACTGAAGAGGACTTCAACTGCTGCCTCCAGCTGGGGGCCACCAGACAGACATCCATTTCATTCATTCAACAAACATTTATGGAGCACTTTCTAAAGTAAACACTTGGAAGGCAGGAGTGAACAACACAGTTCTTGTGCTGAATGCGTGCATGATGTAGGGCATGAGACAGATAAATATCAATAGTTTATGGTGATAAATGCAGTGATCCAGGTTTCCCTGCAGGTGTGATGAAGTGATACAGACACAAGAAACAGGGCAAGTATCCTGATGGAGGTGCTGACTGGGCTGTACTTGGAGGAGTAACCCTATCATGGAGGGGTGGGAGTGGGAAGGCATTGGGGAGAGATAGAATGGAGAAAATGGGGAGCAAAGAGTCAGAAGAGTGGAGGGTGCAAGATAGGGATCAAATAACACCAGTGGCAATAAAAATGAGGGTAAAAAATACAAATAAAGAATTAAACCTTGCCAATAAAAGATTTGCAAATAAAAGATTATAGCTGGGAATGTAAACCATGACTTAAAAACCCCTGGGAAGAGGATTGTAAATCAGACTGTGTGTGGGTCTGAGTGACCTTGACCAAGCACAGTAATTCTAAGAGCCCAAAACTCTTTAAAAGGTCTCTCAGGCTCCAGATCTCAACTATGCCATGTTTTTGTGTTTCACGGGAAACCACTTTCTACCTATGTTTATTTTCATCTTTGTTCCTCGTGCCCTACTGCAGGGCAACAAAGACTAGATATGCCTAGTGAAGAGTGAGTTTGGTTTGGTCTCTAGATATTCCTTCTAGTCACAAGGATAGATGTGGAATGCTCTAGGCTGTGTCTGCTTTGTAGGTAGAAGTCTGGAGTGGCTCTATTTCCACATGCCCCTTGAATTTTTCCTGCAGAAGTTATGACTCGTGGAAATGATACCTGATGCTTTCATGATCTCAAGTGGCTCAACTTTGTAAAAGAATTCTCATAGTGAAACTGGCAGTTTTCTAAAGAAATCGGCAGTGTGGATAAAGAAACAAAGAACTACTTTTTTTTTTTTTACCAGTTTTATAGGATGTGGAGGAACTTATACAATGCTTGGCAAATATTTTTAAACATGGCACTGAAAATGAAAAAAATGAAGCTTCTGAGAGGGTTCTTTTCTTTTTTTTTCTGTTGTGTATTTGCTCTGTTGAAAGAAAGACTTAAGAGCAAAACTGAGAGAAGCTGTATTTCCTCAGCCCTTGTTATGTTCTACTTGTTTTCACATGTTATTTCACATATGTAACATATCCAGTGAGGCAGCAAGTAGTATTATTCCCATTTTCTAGAGGAGGAACCCCCAAACCAAAAAGATCAAATAATTTGTAGAAGAGCAGAGAATCAGTAAAAGAGCTGGGATTGTAGGTCTTGCCTACCTGAGCCTAAAGCTTCAACTTTCCCTACTGTACCAAGTTACAGCAGTTTGGGGCCTCCTTTTATGCTCATAGGACCCTATCCTTCCTCCTTTGTCAATAAAAACGTTGTACTTTTCATTGAAGTAAAATATACCCCCTGAAAAGTGCACATGTACCTTAGGGGTATAGTTTAATGGATTTTTCAGACTGACACATCCGTGAATTAGCTCCCAGATCAAGACACAACGGATCACCAGCATCCCCCAAAGTCCCCTCACGTCCCAGCCCAGTTGGGAACCCCCATATCCAGAGTAATCACTATCCTGACTTCTCATAGAGAGATTTCGCCTCTACTTTATACACAGGGACTCATGTAGTCTTCTGATTCTGGCTTCTTTCGCTCAACATTGTTTGTGAGATTCACGCACAAGATTACAAGTCATTGACAATTGTTTGTTCTCATTGCTGTGTAGTATTCCATCGTGCAATCATACCACTATTACCCACTCCTTTGTTGCCGGGAAATTGAGAACTTTCCTGTGTGGCGTTTGTAGTACACAGAATAATGATTCCCCCAAAGATGTCCACAGCCTAATCCCTGAGGGTATGCTACTTGTGGCAAAAGGGACTTCGCAGAGGTGATTAAGTTAAAGAACTTGAGAGGGGGACGTTTCTTGGGTTATCCAGGTGGGCCCAATGTAAGCACAAAGGTCTTTTATAAGCGGGAGGCATATCAGAGAGGAGATGCAAAGATGGAAGCGAAGGCTGGAGTGGGACGCATTTCTTTCTTTTTAACAGAGCCGGAGCCGAGGCTTTGCCTGTGCCCCGCCCACCCGCTGCAGCCGCTGCTGCCTCCGCCCTGGCTTCCGGCCTTGTCCCCTCCCCCCCGCCCCCCTCCGCCGGGCGCAGGTGAAAGGTCAGTCAGAGCGGCGCCCCGCGCGACCCTACGCTGTGGCGCCTCCCAGCAGCCACCGCGGTAACTGGGCGGCAGGTTATGCGTTCCTCGAGCTTCATATTGTCAGCTGGCTCCGGCCCGCCAGGCCTCCGTGGTCACGCCTGGGATACATTTTGAAGATGTGTTTTGAAGGTGCAGTTGGCGTCCGGAAGCTGGAAAAGGCAAGGCAACAAACTTACCCTTAACTCCTCCAGAGTTTGACGCCTTGATTTTTTCAGGCCATAAGACCCCTTTAGACTTCTGCCCTAGAGAACTATACGATAGTACATTGGTGGTGTTTTAACCCATGAAATTCATGGTAATTTGTTACAGAAGTAATAGGAAATTAATACAGGGCTATTAAGGGGCGAATCACTATGAACATTCTAGTACATGTATTTTGGTGAACATACGAACACATTACTGTTGAGTATATATACCCAGGAAGGAGATTGCCAAGTCACAGGATATGCATGGTTCAGCTTTAGTCGATAATGTCAAATGTGTTTCCAAAGTGATTATACCAATATATACTCCCCACTAGAAGTGAGGAGAGTTCTGGTTACTTTCCACCTTTGCCAACAGTTGGAGTTTGCGTTTTTCATTTTGGAAAATTTGGGAGTGTGCAGTGGTATCTGTTTGCGGTTTTAATTTGCATTTCCCTGATGACTGATGCGGTTTAGTACTCTTTCATGTATTTCTTGGACATTTGCATTTTTTGTGAAGCGTTTGTTAAGTCTTCTGCGCATTTTTTCTTCCTACTGTCTGATTATTTTGGCTGCAGAATTCTACTCATCTCTGCTTTCCTGAAACCATACTCAATGCTTCATAATTATCTTTCCCTGGTCTTTCCCATTTTTCTAACTCTCATTTATTTAGTTGCCCCAGGAGAAATGCATCATAAGCTGATTCAGACCTAGTCATGATTCACTGTTAAAAGTTTGTGAATATCTCTTTTAGAGCTTTATGATTTCAAAAGAGGCATTTGCATCTTGGATGTGCCAGCATCTATGCAGCCTCTTAACCTAGGCCTGCATGGCAAGGCCTAGCAACTCAGCATTTAGACCGCCTGGGGCTTTGCACCAAAAAGCAAAGTCTGACGCACAGCCTCTCTTCTCTGTAGCCAAATTTGACTGTTAGCAAGAGGAAAGCTCAGTGGTTTATGGAATTCAGGTTTTGTGGGTGACACTAACATAATTGTTGTCTTTCAGTTGCTTGTGTTGCATTTCAAGAAGGAAAGTTTAAGACATTCCGTATTTGGCATTTAATATATACGTTGCCATTCATAGGTGCATGCTTTTAAATTAATTTTAAATTGACAAAGAACATTGACTCTTTTTGGTGTACAGTTCTTTGATTCTTAACACATGTATATAGATTCATGTAAGCATTGCCACAGTTAGGACAGGGTGGAGATCCATTACCCCAGACAACTTGCTTGTGTTATCCCTTAAAATGACATCCTCCTCCCACCTGTAACCTGGCAACCATTGATTTGTTATCCATCTCTATAGTTTTTGTCTTTTAGAAAATGTCATAAAATGGAATTTTACAGTATGTAATCTTTTAAAACTGGTTTCTTTAATGTAGCACACTCCCTTTGCAATTCATCCAAGTTATCGCATGCCTCTTTTTATTGATCCTTTTATTATTCCTTTTTGTTTTTCTTTTTCATTGTACAGATGTACCAACAGTTTATCTGTTTACCAGTTGATGGACACTTGTGTTCTTTCCAGTTTTTGGTAGTTATACTGCTCTCAACTTTTCTGCACAGGTTGTTGTGTGAATATAGCTCTCGTTACTCTAGGGTAAATGCCCAGGATGAGTGTACTAACTTTATAAGAAACTGTCAAACTGCACAATTTGCACTTCCGCCAGTAACATATGAGTGTTCTAGTTATTCTGTATCCTAATCAGTGCTTGATACTGTCAGTATTTTTTATTTTAACCATTCTAATAAGTGCGTTTTAATTTGAATTAAATTATGGTTTTAATTTGAATTTTCCTAATGGCTAATGATGTTGAGCATCTTTTTTGTATGGTCATTTGCCATTTTTGTATCTTCTGTTCATTTTGGTGAAATGTCTGTTCATTTTGCCTATTTTAAAAAAATGAATTGTCTGTTTTCTTAGTAAGTTTTGAGAATTCTTTATGTATTCAGGATACAGGTCCCTTGTCAGATATATATGACTTATAAATATTTTCTTCCAGTCTATTATTTGTCTTTTAATCCTCTTAAAAGTGTCTTTCACAAAGAAAATATTTTAATTTTGATGAAAACAAATTTATCATTAAAAAAAATGGATAGTGCTTTTGGTGTCATACTTTAGGGCTCTTTGCCTATACCCAGGCCATAAAGAGTTTCTCCTGGAAGTTTTATAGATTTACATTTTATTTATATCTATAATCCATTTTGAGTTAAGTTTTGGATAACATGTGAATAAACTTGTGTTTTTAAATTTTTTGCTCATAGATGCTCAATTGTTCCAAGATCATTTGTTGAAAAGACTTTTTTTTTTCATTGAAATGTTTCTGCACCTTTGTTAGAACAGACCATATTTGTGTGAGTCTATTTCTGAACTCTCCATTTTTCCCATTGATATGATCCTTTAATCCTTTCACCAATACCATACTCTCTTGCTTATCGTGGCTTTATAGTGAATCATAAAATCTGTGTAACATATTCCTCTTTCTTTATTCTTCTTTTTCAAAATTATTTTAGCTATTCTAATTCCTTTTCCTTACTACATAGATTTTGAAGTCAACTTGTCTATATGTAAAAAAAAACCCTGCTGAGATTTTGATTAGAATTGACTTAAATCTATAATTTAATCTGAGGAGAATTGACATCTTTCTGTGTTGAGTCTTCCAATCCATGAACATGGTATGAATATTTATTTTGGTCTTCTCTGATTCGTCTTATCATCATTTTGTAGTTTCTAGTGTAAAGACACTTTATGTGTTTTGTTAAATTTATTCCTAAGTATTTTATTTTTTGGAGTTGTTATAAATGGTATTTAAATTTTTTTGTTTTCCAATTTTACATTGGTAGTATACAGAAATAGGGTCAGTTTTTGAGTATTAATCTTGCAGCCTGTGACCTTGATAAATTCACTTTTTAACTTTAGGAGTTTCTGTTGATTCCTTGAGGTTTTCTATTTGGATAATTATGTATTTCATCTGTGACTAGAAAGAGTTTTATTTCCCTCTTTCCAATCTGTATGCCCTTTATTTCTTTTTTTTTGCATTACTGCACTGGCTGGGACTTCCAGAATAGTGTTGAATAGGAATGATAAGAGTGCAAATCCTTCTCTTGTTCTTGTTCCTGATCTAAGAAGAAAAGTACTCAATCTTTCATCATTAAGTATAATGTTAGCTCTCAGTTTCTTATACATCCTGTTATCAGGTTAAGGAAGTTCCCTTTTGTTCCTAGTTTGTCGAGAGATTTTATTATTAAGGGATGTAAAAACACCCAAAGTGTTTTCTATCTTGAAGTTCCCTGCGAACTTGGGGAAAAAAAGTCTATTTTTGAAGACATTTTTGGATAGATTATCAGCTGCTATTGGGTGGAGTTCTACACACAACTAGATCCAGTTGGCTGATGGTGTAGTTCAGTTCTATATCCTTGCTCATCTTCTACCTGCTAGTTCTGTCTACAGAAAGAAGAGTGTCAAAATCTCCAGGTATAATTGTGGATTTTCCTATTTCTCCTTTTCATTCTGCCAGTTTTTGCTTCTTGTACTTTGAAGTTCTGTTGCTAGAGACATACACATTTTAAAATTGTTATGTCTTCTTGATGAACTAACACATTTATCATTATGTAATGTCTCTGTAGGTGCATGGTTTAACTTAATTTTTTCATCTGTATATGGAATCTGAGAAGAATGTCTAGGGCATCATGGATTCTTGAATGTAGACTTAGTCCTGATTATGTTATGCTCTTTCTGTAAAGCTAATTTGTAAAGGTCTTGACTCTTTTTTTTTTTTTTTTGCGGTACGTGGGCCTCTCACTGTTGTGGCCTCTCCCGTTGTGGAGCACAGGCTCTGGACGCGCAGGCTCAGCAGCCATGGCTCACGGGCCAGCCGCTCCGCGGCATGTGGGATCTTCCCGGACCAGGGCACGAACCCGTGTTCCCTGCATCGGCAGGTGGACCCTCAACCACTGCGCCACCAGGGAAGCCCAGGTCTTGACTCTTTTAATGTTAGTTGAGCCAATGGCACCTGCTTGGCTATGTCTTAAATATAGAAAAGTTAGAAGAGCTTGTCATTGAGAATCTTTTAGTACAGTGAAGTCACAGACATTTGTTAGGACAAATGGGTTACTGCTTTTTCTCAAAAACGGTAGGGTAGGAATTATCTGCTTTTGAAAGACTTAAGTTTCATTTTACAGATTCTGAGTGGATGAAGACTACTCCCAGGATCCTTGGCCAAGGGTTTTCTCCTTCAGTTTTCCTGCATCTCTGCCTGAGAAGACAGGCAGAGTTTCTAGGAAAGAGAAAATACCTATCTGTGAAGTGAGGGAAACCAAACCTAAGAAAGATTTTTTTTTCTTTCCGTGGCAGCCTTAAGTTCTGGTCACTCACTTCCATTGCACTTCTGATAGACTGAAGATCTAATGGTATGTGGCAAATACAACAGTCTCCAGCCCGTTCCACTTAACTCATGGCTCAGCAATGGAAGTGACATGGTGCCAGTTTTTTCTGAAGCAACCTTTCCTTATTCCCAGTCTGCCTCTCGAGCAGGAAATGACCATCCTGGAGAGCAACATGGAGATGCAGCGAGAGGTTAGGAAGGGAGGAAAAAGGAGAAAAGTCTCTGAAAACATTTCTCTTGCTTCTTCTTATATTATGCTTATGTTCTTAAACTAAAATAATAGATGGTCACCAAATTGAATACAAGTCTGAAACCTATTCTCAGAATTAAACTACTGGGGATTAACTGCCTAAATAGTGAACTTTAGTTTATAGCATCAGCATAGCCCTCGAATGAGTTATGGACTTGTACTCACTCCAGAACAATCTGTTACCCTCCACATAACAGAAAATGCCATTTATTGCAATTTGTGCAAACTATAAATCAGTACATTATTACTTAGAGGCATGTAAGCTGTGGCTATACTGCATACTCCTGCGTTTGGTAATGGTGTGTGTTTTGGGGGATGGGGGAGGAATATGGATTTTCTAAGTCTCCATTTGAGTACTTGGAAAGATTCTCAGGAGAATTAATGGTGGCTGCTGTCTTCTTATATTGCAAAGAGGCCTCTCTGTTCAAGCATTCCTCTCGGTCTCAAACAGGTACTGTCTCAAATAATCAACCTTTGTGGAGGAATTGATTGTATACACTCTGGAAGGAGGTAGAGTCTTTTTGCAGAGATTCCAACCCTGGCGGTACATTAGAACCACCTGGGAGGTGGGGCAGACTTTTGGAAAAACACTGATGCTTGTGCCAAACCCCAAACCTTACAATCAAAATTTGGGGGGACACCCGGACACCAGACATTTTAAAAAGCCATCCGGATAATTTTAATGTGCAGCCAGGGTTAAGAACCTCTGCTCTACAGAACAGGAAGAGGAAGAAAACGGAAGATGTAGAGGGAGGATAGCTGTGAGCTGTAATTTTCTCAAATCAAGGTGGAAATGCATCTTGGAGATTTCAGATACAAGCAAATCCACAGGATGCTGCTTGGAGTATTTCTGTGCACACCCTGAGGAGTGAAAAAAGATAAAATTAAGTGTGCCTGACAAGAAGTGAGTAATAAATCCTTATGTTCTCCCTTAAAAATGCAGGTAACTGATAGAGACCTAACATGTGCAAATAAGCATGTACCAGCCTTGCATAAAACTTTTTCCCCTTGGCTTGGTCCTTTACACAGTGCCTCCTGACTCTTTTTATATCATGGTACCCCGAGAAAATGATATTTGATTTGCACGCTGAACTGAACAACTGAGGCTGCAGCCCAGCTGCCCCAGGAGCTGAGGAGTCAATATCCGGTGGGAAACGGGTGCGGCATTTTGTCCCTGGAAGACTGGAGTGTTTGCAGGGGTTTCGAGATATTCCTTTATATTCCTGCTTTTCTTTTTGTTTTTCCTTTTGTGGTTTGATGATTTTCCTTTGTATTATGCTTATGTTCTCTTCTTTTTGTTTTTTGTGAACCTATTGTATGTTTTTGATTTGTGGTTACCCTGTTTATCAAGTATGTTAACCCCTTCTTATATCTGCTTGCTTTAGACTGGTAGTTATGTAGGCTCAAACACTTTCTAGAAAAAAAACTACATTTTATTACTCTCCTCCCCCTCATTTTGTGAGTTTGATGTCCTCTTTTACATCTTCATGTTCATCCTCTTGCTATTCATTGTGGCTGTCATAACTTTCACAGAAATTTTTTGATTTCTTATTTTTAATCTGTGTACTGGCTTATTTAGGTGATTTACTTTTTTTCCCCCCTTTCATCCTACCTGGTTATGTGGAGATCCTTCTTGTCCTTTCAGGTGTTTGAGGTTTGCTGCTAGTGTTCAGTAGGTGTTCTGTGAGAGTTGTTCCATTTGTAGTTGTAGTTTTGATGTATTTGTGGGAGGGGGTGAATTCCATGTCCTTCAACTCTGCCATCTTGATTGGCGCCCTTAGGTATTTCTTGACTAGAGTGTACCCCTAAAGACTATTTTCATTTTACCTACAGCGCCAACGAGACACTGGAAACCAATGAGATGGCTGGCAGGATGGAGTCTGTTAAAGTGAGTTATCTTTATGTACTTCTGTTTTATGCCATGTTGGGGAAGGAGTGTTGGTGAGACTGGCAGAGCCGGTGGCAGAGCTGGTGGTGAGAACCATTGGGTAGAGGCTGCAGGGAGTCTTACTAGGTGAGGTCTACTCAGGCCCCAGAACCCATCCTCGGCAGTCAGTTGGATGAAGCATAATAGCCGGAGCATTGGACAGGGAGTCAAGACAGCTAGATTTACTCCCTGGCTCTGTCGCAAACCAGCTGTGTGACTGTGGACAACAGCCAACTCCAAGTATCAAATTGGGCCCAGCCAGTTCAGGAAGCTCTTTCCTCTGAAGTCTCCTTAAAGATGCTTTTCTCCTTTGTTCTCAAAGACAAAACTGTAAAGACTCATTGAGAATGACGGACTCATTCCCCTCCATGGAACAACACTTATGCAAGATTTAGTAGAGAATTAGCCTAAGCAAATGCTTATTTAATTATCATCCAAGTATCCAAACAGAGGCACTTTTGAGAGTGAAAGGCAGTGCTACTAACAATTAAATTGGAACAACAGATATTGACTGGGATTTTCATAGACCAACGGGGATGTGTGGCCACCCTGCCTCTGACACTATTACAGTTCTGTAGTCACCTGTCTAACTTTCCCATCAGAATGTGCTCTCTCCAGGGCAGGACCATGTCTTTTTTATCTCTGGATCCCCAGAATTCTGTACAGGGTCTAGGACACATTAGGTACTCAATAGATACTTGGTGGATGAAAGAACGTATGAATGAACTAGTTGGGGACACATTGGGTGACCTTGAGCAAATCACTTGAGCTCTTGGTGCCTCTGGAAAATGAGCAGTAGACCAGTGATCTTTAAGTTCCTTCCAGTCTCCCACCCTATGTGTCTTCCTGTCTTGGGCAGTTTCTGCTTCTATCCCCCATCTTCCCCCTCATCTTGGATGACGGAGATGTGCTCTGTGAGCACCAAAGCAAAGCCCTTGTCCTGAGTTGGAGCTGATGCTGAGATGCCTGCCCTTCTCTGAGCCCAGGGAAAGGTCTCTTCACGTCTGTGGGAGTATGTATGGCAGAAAGGAGAAAGAAATAAAGGAAACCATGCCCGTGCCTTTCTAATTTACGGTTAGGTAAAAAAAAGGCATGGAGAGGAGGCTCAACAGTGCCAAGGTCATAGAACAGATTGGTGACCGGGATAGGAAGAGCCTCAGATGGCTACTTACTTAGGGAGCTCTTTCAACCTGAGCTGGGGAGATCTGAGCCCAAGGAGCTCCTCAGCATAAGCACAGGGCAGCATTCTTGTCAGCAGCAGCCCTTTCAGGGAACCAAAACTGCAGTCAGATTGAATCACGAACTAGATTAGCCACATTAGAGGTTTAGCTACAATATATTTCAAAGTTAAAACACAGGCTGTGGCAGTGGTATCAAAACCTGTAATTTCTGTTGCAAATGAACAGCATGAAAAATGGCCCCTGGCTACTGGGATAGACAGAGGAATATGTGAGTGAAATAACATGGCAGTTATGTCAGAATTGGAAGAATAACTGTATTCCAGAATAGTAAATTATTATTACGGCCCAACTGGTAGAGCACCCCATAAGGTAAGAGAATGTGTTTGTATTTTTTTTTGTACCTGGATAAAATTACATTGTCAATTTTGTTTAGTCCCTATTTAAAACCTGAACATTCATTTTTGAAAATATGTGTGGAACATAAGGTGACATTTGGAAAAAAAAGCATAATTTTCAAAGAATACTGATCCCATTAGTTCTTATATTACAGATGCCGATGAATTTAACTTTTATAGTGTTGCAAACACATGGAAAGCATAAAATGGACTTTCAGCTACCTAGGGTTTTCAACAATGTCTCAGGGAAGTACCTGAGCTTTATAAAATGTTTTTTGGGGGCATACTGTGGTATCGGGTTGCATGAGCACAAGTCCATGGAATCAGAAATTTCTAGCTTCAAGTCTGAGGGCCATTTCTAATTGATTAAGTGATCTTATGCTACCAACATAATTGTACTGAGCACAACTTTTCTTATCTTCAGAATGGGGTAGTAATACTTTTATTACAGGGCCTCATAAAGATTAGAAATTACAATATGAGTGAAGTATTTAGCATAGTACCCTTCATATAACAAGACACTCTGTAAAGAAAGACTGATATTATTATCATCATTATTATTATTTAATCTTATACATGATATGAATCTTGTGAAATTAATCTTTTGAAATTAATTATTAATTAACTCAGAGATTAAGGCAAATATAGTGAGTTTACTATGCTAGGTTTTTTTTTTTTTTTACATCTTTATTGGAGTATAATTGCTTTACAATGGTGTGTTAGTTTCTGCTTTATAACAAAGTGAATCAGTTATGCGTATACATATGTTCCCATATCTCTTCTCTCTTGCGTCTCCCTCCCTCCCACCATCCCTATCCCACCCCTTACTATGCTGTCGTACGTATTTAACTTTTGTGCATGTGTGATTTAACTCTGACAGTGGGTTATTTGTGTGTATGGTGAGTTAACTCATCTTACCAAAGGTAGCACTTTTAAAAATTTTTAACAAAGTAAGCTGTAAAATTCTCCCAATCCGATGGAAAATGCAAGTATATTTCACCTTTATTTATTAAAATATTATTTACTAAATATCAGATATTAAAATATTTAAATGTTATTTTATATCCAGTGTTAGCTTTAAATAGTCATACATGCACACACAGACAAAATAAATAAATTTATTTATTTATTTTATTATTTTTTTTTAACATCTTTATTGGAGTATAATTGCTTTACATTATTGTGTTAGTTGCTGTTGTATAACAAAGTGAATCAGCTATATGTATACTTATATCCCCATAGCCCCTCCCTCTTGCGTCTACCTCCCACGCTCCCTATCCCACCCCTCTAGGTGGTCACAAAGCACCGAGCTGATCTCCCTGTGCTATGCGGCTGCTTCCCACTAGCTATCTGTTTTACATTTGGTAGTTTATACATGTCCATGCCACTCTTTCACTTCATCCCAGCTTACCCTTCTACCTCCCCGTGTCCTTAAGTCCATTCTCTATATCTGCGTCTTTATTCCTGTCCTGCCTCTAGGTTCTTCAGAACAATTTTTTTTTTAGATTCCATAAATATCTGTTAGTATATGTTTTTCTCTTTCTGACATACTTCACTCTGCATGACAGATTGTATGTCCATCCACCTCACTACAAATAACTCAATTTCGTTTCTTTTTGTGGCTGAGTAGTATTCCATTGTATGTATGTGCCACAACTTCTTTATCCATTCATCTGTCGATGGACACTTAGGTTGCTTCCATTTCCTGGCTATTGTAACTAGTGCTGCATTGAACATTGTGGTACGTGACTCTTTTTGAATTATGGTTTTCTCAGGGTATATGCCCAGTAGTGGGATTGCTGGGTCATATGGTAGTTCTATTATTAGTTCTTTTAAGGAACCTCCATACTGTTCTGCATAGTGGCTGTATCAATTTACATTCCCACCAACAGTGCAAGAGGGTTCCCTTTTCTCCACACCCTCTCCAGCATTTATTCTTTGCAGATTTTTTGATGATGGCCATTCTGACCAGTGTGAGGTGATACCTCATTGTAGTTTTGATTTGCATTTCTCTAATGATTAGTGATGTTGAGCATCCTTTTGTGTGTTTGTTGGTAATCTGTATAACTTCTTTGGAGAAATGTCTATTTAGGTCTTCTGCCCATTTTTGGATTGGGTTGTTTGTTTTTTTGATATTGAGCCGCACGACCTGCTTGTATATTTTGGAGATTAATCCCTTGTCAGTTGCTTCGTTTGCAAATATTTTCTCCCATTCTGAGGGTTGTCTTTTCCTCTTATTTATGGTTTCCTTTGCTGTGCAAAAACTTTTAAATTTAATTAAGTCCCATTTGTTTGTTTTTGTTTTTATTTCCATTACTCTAGGAGGTGGGTCAAAAAAGATCTTGCTGTGATTTATGTCATAGAGTGTTCTGCCTATGTTTTCCTCTAAGAGTTTGATAGTGTCTGGCCTTACATTTAGGTCTTTAATCCATTTTGAGTTTATTTTTGTGTATGGTGTTAGGGAGTGTTCTAATTTCATTCTTTTACATGTAGCTGTCCAGTTTTCCCAGCACCACTTATTGAAGAGGCTGTCTTTTCTCCATTGTATATTCTCGCCTCCTTTATCAAAGATAAGGTGACCATATGTATGTGGGTTTACCTCTGGACGTTCTATCCTGTTCCATTGATCTCTATTTCTGTTTTGTGCTAGTACCATACTGTCTTGATTACTGTAGCTTTGTAGTATAGTCTGAAGTCTGAGAGCCTGATTCCTCCAGTTCTGTTTTTTCTTTCTCAAGATTGCTTTGGCTATTCGGGGTCTTTTGTGTTTCCATAAAAATTGTGAAAATTTCTGTGCTAGTTCTGTGAAAAATACCATTGGTAGTTTGATAGGGATTCCACTGAATCTGTAGATTGCTTTGGATAGTAGAGTCATTTTCACAATGTCGATCTTTCCAATCCAAGAACATGGTATATCTCTCCATCTGTTTGTATCATCTTTAATTTCTTTCATCAGTAGCTTATAGTTTTCTGCATAGAGTTCTTTTCTCTCCTTAGGTATGTTTATTCCTAGGTATTTTATTCTTTTTGTTGCAGTGGTAAATGGGAGTGTTTCCTTAATTTCTCTTTCAGATTTTTCATCATTTGTGTATAGGAATGCCAGAGATTTCTGTGCATTAATTTTGTATCCTGCTACTTTACCAAATTCATTGATTAGTTCTAGTAGTTTTCTGGTAGCATCTTTAGGATTCTCTATGTATAGTATCATGTCATCCTCCAACAGGGACAGTTTTACTTCTTTTCTGATTTGGATTCCTTTCATTTCTTTTTCTTCTCTGATTGCTATGGCTAAAACTTGCAAAACTATGTTGAAAAATAGTGGTGAGAGTGGGGAACCTTGTCTTGTTCCTGATCTTAGTGGAAATGGTTTCAGTTTTTCACCATTGGGAATGATGTTGGCTGTGGGTTTGTCATATATAGCCTTTATTATGTTGAGGTAAGTTCCCTCTATGCCTACTTTCTGGAGAGTTTTTATCATAAATGGGTGTTGAATTCTGTTGAAAGCTTTTTCAGAATCTATTGAGATGATAATATGATTTTTTTTTTTTTTTTTTTTTTTTTTTTTATGCGTTACGCGGGCCTCTCACTGTTGTGGCCTCTCCCGTTGTGGAGGACAGGCTCCGGACGCGCAGGCTCAGCGGCCATGGCTCACGGGCCCAGCCGCTCCGCGGCATGTGGGATCTTCCCAGACCGGGGCACGAACCCGTGTCCCCTGCATCGGCAGGCGGACTCTCAACCACTGCGCCACCAGGGAAGCCCGTTAATATGATTTTTATCCTTCAATTTGTTAATATGGTGTATCACATTGATTGATTTGCGTATATTGAAGAATCCTTGCATTCCTGGGATAAAACCCACTTGATCATGGTGGATGATCCTTTTAATGTGCTGTTGGATTCTGTTTGCTAGTATTTTGTTGAGGATTTTTGCATCTATGTTCATCAGTGATACTGGCCTGTAGTTGTCTTTTTTTGTGACATGCTTGTCTGGTTTTGGTATCAAGGTGATGGTGGCCTTGTAGAATGAGTTTGGGAGTGTTCCTCCCTCTGCTATATTTTGGAATAGTTTGAGAAGGATGGGTGTTAGCTCTTTTTTAAATGTTTGATAGAATTTGCCTGTGAAGCCATCTGGTCCTGGGCTTTTGTTTGTTGGAAGATTTTTAATCACAGTTTCAATTTCAGTGCTTGTGATTGGTCTGTTTCTATTTTCTATTTCTTTCTGGTTCAGTCTCGGAAGGTTGTGCTTTTCTAAGAATTTGTCCATTTCTTCCAGGTTGTCCATTTTATTGGTGTATAGTTGCTTGTAGTAATCTCTCATGAGCCTTTGTATTTTTGCAGTGTCAGTTGTTATTTCCCCTTTTTCATTTCTAATTCTGTTGAGCTGAGTCTTCTCCCTTTTTTTCTTGATGAGCTTGTAATAGTTTATCAATTTTGTTTATCTCCTCAAAGAACCAGCTTTTAGATTTATTGATCTTTGCTATCTTTCCTTCATTTCTTTTTCATTTATTTCTGATCTGATCTTTATGATTTCTTTCCTTCTGCTAACTTTGGGGTTTTTTGGTTCTTCTTTTTCTTTTTTTTTGCGGTATGCAGGCCTCTCACTGCTGTGGCCTCTCCCATTGCGGAGCACAGGCTCCGGACGCGCAGGCCCAGCGGCCATGGCTCACGGGCCCAGCCACTCCGCGGCATGCGGGATCCTCCCGGACCGGGGCACGAACCGGTATCCCCTGCATCGGCAGGTGGACTCTCAACCACTGCGCCACCAGGGAAGCCCCTGGTTCTTCTTTTTCTGATTGCTTTAGGTATAAGGTTAGGTTGTTTATTTGAGATTTTTCTTGTTTCTTGAGGTAGGATTGTATTGCTATAAACTTCCCTCTTAGAACTGCTTTTGCTGCATCCTATAGGTTTTGGGTCATTGTGTTTTCATTGTCATTTGTTTCTAAGTATTTTTTGATTTCATCTTTGATTTCTTCAGTGATCTCTTGGTTATTTAGTAGTGTATTGTTTAGCCTCCATTTTTTTGTATTTTGTATAGATTTTTTCCTGTAGTTGATATCTAGTCTCATAGTGTTGTGGTCAGAGAAGATACTTGATACGATTTTAGTTTTCTTATATTTACCAAGGCATGATTTGTGACCCAAGATATAATCTGTCCTTGAGAATGTTCCATGAGCAGTTGAGAAGAAAGTGTATTCTCTTGGTTTTGGATGGACTGTCCTACAGATATCAGTTAAATCCATCTTGTTTAATGTGTCATTTAAAGCTTGTTTTTCCTTATTTATTTTCATTTTGGTTGATCTGTCCATTGGTGAAAGTGGGGTGCTGAAGTCCCCTATTATTATTGTGTTACTGTCGATTTCTCCTTTTATGGCTCTTAACATTTGCCTTATGTATTGAGGTGCTCTTATGTTGGGTGCATAAATATTTACAATTCTTATGTCTTCTTCTTGGATTCATCCCTTGATCATTATGTAGTGTCCTTTTTTGTCTCTTGTAATAGTCTTTTTTTTCAAGTCTATTTTGTCTGATATGAGAATTGCTACTCCAGCTTTCTTTTGATTTCCATTTGCATGGAATATCTTTTTCCATCTCATCACTTTCAGTCTGTATGTGTCCCTAGGTCTGAAGTGGGTCTCTTGTAGACAGCATATATATGGGTCTTGTTTTTGTATCCATTCAGCCAGTGTATGTCTTTTGGTTGGACGACATTTAATCCATTTACATTTAAGGTAGTTATTGATATGTATGTTCCTATTACCATTTTCTCAATTGTTTTGGGTTTGTTGTTGTAGGTCTTTTCCTTCTCTTGTGTTTCCTGACTAGAGAAGTTCCTTTAGCCTTTGTTTTAGAGCTGGTTTGGTGATGTTGAAATCTCTTAGCTTTTGCTTCTCTGTAAAGCTTTTAATTTCTCTGTCGAATCTGAATGAGATCGTTGCTGGGTAGGGTAATCTTGGTTGTAGGTTTTTCCCTTTCATCACTGTAAATATGTCCTGCCACTCCCTTCTGGCTTACAGAGTTTCTGCTGAAAGATCAGCTGTTAACTTTACAGGGATTCCCTTGTTATTTGTTGCTTTTCCTTTGCTGCTTTCAATATTTTTTCTTTGTATTTAATTTTTGATAGTTTGATTAATATGTGTCTTGGTGTGTTTCTTCTTGAGTTTATCCTGTATGGGACTCTGCACTTCCTGGACTTGACTGACTATTTCTTTTCCCATATTACGGAAGTTTTCAACTGTAATCTCCTCAAATATTTTCTCAGTCCCTTTCTTTTTCTCTTATTTTCTGGGACCCCTATAGTTGAATGTTGGTGTGTTTAATTTTGTCCCAGAGATCTCTGAGACTGTCCTCAATTCTTTTCATTCTTTTTTCTTTATTCTGCTTTGTGATAGTATTTCCATTATTTTATCTTCCAGGTCACTTATCCATTCTTCCTGCCTCCGTTATTCTGCTATTGATTCCTTCTAGAGAATTTTTAGTTTCATTTATTGTGTTGTTCATCATTGCTTGTTTGCTCTTTTTTTTGCTCTCTAGGTCCTTATTAAATGTTTCTTGTATTGCCTCCATTCTATTTCCAAGATTTGGGGTCATCTTTACTATCGTTACTCTTAAATCTTTTTCAGGTAGACTGCGTATTTCCTCTTCATTTGTTTGCTCTGATGGGTTTTTACCTTACTCCTTCATCTGCTGTGTATTTCTCTTTCTTGTCATTTTGTTTAACTTACTGTGGTTTGGATCTCCTTTTCATAGGCTGCAGGTTTGTAGTTTCCATTGTTTTTGGTGTCTGCCCTCAGTGGGCAAGGTTAGTTCAGTGGGTTGTGTAGGCTTCCTGGTGGAGGGGACTGGTGCCTGTGTTCTGGTGGATGAGGCTGGATCTTTTCTTTCTGGTGGGCAGGACCACATCTGGTGGTGTGTTTTGGGGTGTCTGTGACCTTATTTTGATTTTAGGCAGCTTCTCTGCTAATGGATGGGGTTGTGTTCCTGTCTTGCTAGTTGTTTGGCATGGGGTGTCCGGCACTGGAGCTTGCTGGTCATCAGTGGAGCTGGGTCTTAGCGTTGAGATGCGATCTCTGGGAGAGCTCCTGCTGATTAATATTAAGTGGGGCTGGGAGGTCTCTGGTGGTCCAGTGTCCTGAAGTCGGCTGTCCCACCTCAGAGGCTCAAGCCTGACAGCCGGCCAGCCACCAAGACCCTGTCAACCACATGGCTCAGAAGAAAACGGAAAGAAAAAAAATAAAAATAAAATAAAATAACGTTATTAAAATAAAAAAATACATTATTAAAATAAAAAAGTAATTAAAAAAAGAAAAAAAAAGAGAGCAACCAAACCAGTAAACAAATCCACCAATGATAACAAGCACTAAAAACGAAGATAAACATAAAAATCAGAAACTGGTCAGTCGCATACAGCAAACCCCAAGTCTACAGCTGCTCCCAAAGTCCACTGTCTCAATTTTGGGATGATTTGTTGTCTGTTCATGTATTCCACAGATGCAGGGTACATCAAGTTGATTGTGGAGATTTAATCTGCTGCTCCTGAGGCTGCATGGAGAAATTTCTCTTTCTCTTCTTTATTCACACAGCTCCTGTGTTTCAGGTTTGAATTTGGCCCTGCCTCTGCATGTAGGTCACCCTCTGGCATCTGTTCTTCACCCAGACAGGAGGGGGTTAAAGGAGCGGCTGATTAGGGGGCTCTGGCTCACTCAGGCCAGGGGAGGGAGGGGTATAGAATGTGGGGCGAGCCTGCGGCCTCTGCCAGCGTGATGTTGCACCAGCCTGAGGTGCGCTGTTTGTGTTCTCTCAGGGAAGTTGTCTCTGGATCGTGGGACCCTGGCAGTGGCAGGCTTCACAGGCTCCTGGGAGGGGAGGTGTGGTAGTGACCTGTGCTTGCACACAGGCTTCTTGGTGGCGGCAGCAGCAGCCTTAGCATTTCATGCCCATCTCTGGTGTCTGCACTGGTAGCCGCGGCTCTCACCCATCTCTGGAGCTGCTTTAGGCAGTGCTCTGAATCCCCTCTGCCTGTGCACCCAGAAACAATGGTCTCTTGCTTCATAGTCAGTTCCAGACTTTTCCCGGACTCCCTCCCGGCTAGCTGTGGCGCACTGGCCCCTTCAGGCTGTTTTCACGCCTCCAACCCCAGTCTTCTCCCTGGGATCCGACCTCTGAAGCCTGAGCCTCAGCTCCCAGCCCCCACCCACCCCGGCAGGTGAGCAGACAAGCCTCTTGGGCTGGTGAGTGCTGGTCAGCAGCGATCCTCTGTGCGGGAAACTCTCTGCTTTGCCCTCTCCACCCCTGTTGCCGCGCTCTCCTCTGTGGCTCCGAAGCTTCCCCTCTCCCATCCTTCGTCTCCACCAGTGAAGGGGCTTCTAGTGCATGGAAACTTTTCCTCCTTCACTGCTCCCTCCCCAGGGTGCAGGTCTCATCCCTATTCTTTTGCCTCTTTTTCTTCTTTTTTCTTTTGCCCTACCCAGGTACATGGGGAGTTACTTGCCTTTTGGGAGGTCTGAGGTCTTAGTCTTCTGCCAGCGTTCAGTAGGTGTTCTGTAGGAGTTGTTCCACATGTAGATGTATTTTTGATGTATTTGTGGGCAGGAAGGTGATCTCCACATCTTACTCCTCTGCCATCTTGAAGGTCCTCCTAAATTTATTTATTTTGAGAATTTCATGTTTATCCTCATGAGCAACAAGTCAAGGCGGGCAATAATGTGATTGAGATCAGGGCCCTGGAGTTACACAAAGCTGGGCTTCATTCGTGGCTTTTTTTCTTCCAGCTGTATGACCTTAGACTAAGCCTCTGTGAGCCTCAGCATTCCTCATCTAGGAAATAAAGGCAATATCTACTACAGAATTGTTTAAGGATTAAACGAGATACTACCTATAATTGCTTGGCATGGTACAGTCTACATAATAGTGTTTGTTATTAAAAAAGTTATATGGGGCCTGGAACTATAATTTGATCAGAGGGAAGAAATATTTATAGGGTTATTTCATATAAGGAAATCATGTAAATATCCAAACAGTTCTTACAAGGTGGTTTGAAGAATGGATATAATTTCTGTGTAGGCAATGGGATCTTTCGGGTCATTTTCATGACTGGATGGGATTATTCACTTAGTGTTACAGTACATTTCATAGCTCCCAAAACCAAGACAGAAAGAAAAGCAAAAGTGATCATTATACATGGTTAACTGAGTAATGTATATATTAAGGAGAGGTGAGACCAGATAGGGTTTTTTTTTAGAGAAAACTTACTATTTTCATTACCAGCAAGTAAGTGTGGTCTTGGGTTAATGTTATAGGTAAACTTAGTTTGATTCAGTGTAGTATAGTGTCAAAGCATTTTTCACAACCACTATTCCAGTAGGAAAATGTGGGTATGATAAAGAAGTGGGGCTGGGATTGGTAAATGTGAGGAAAGCTAGTAAAAATGGTATGGTTTGAGTGGACATTTTTATAGACCAGCATATGTATAGAGATATGCTTTGCTATCTGAGGATTTGAAAAATGGTCTACTTTGTCATCCAGTAATTTTGGTTGTGGGTCTCTTATTTTTGTTAAAACCCCTCAAATTCAGCAGTTTGCACTGGGTGTCCCCCTTGGCAAATATAACGCATTGCCGTAATTCAAGTCGTATTCAGTCAACTCTGTGGTTTCAGGGAGCCCATACATTTCAAATTTATTTCCAAGGTCGTGAAGCCATCCCCTATGGCAAGTGCAAACCGCCTTTGATGTGGTGGGCACAACATCTGTGCAGGCAGACACACTTAACTCATGCAACGCTTTGATTGCGCATTTTGGTTGAGAGGTAAGGTTTTTGAACTCAAATACGTTTAATGTTAAGTCACATCAGACAATTAGGCAAATGGGCCTTGGAAGTGGAGATGGCACTCTGGCCACAAAGTCCGTCCTGGGACACCTGACAAGGAGAAAGAAGGACTCCTGGCCTGTTGTTAGCACCATCATCTTGGGTTATGTGCTGGCAGTAACTCAGAATCAGCTCCTGAAACACATGTTTAACACTGAACTTCAGAGCTCCCAAATCTGTCTCTCCTCTTGGTTTCCGAGTTCAGTGAATGGCACCAGCGTCCACTCAGGTGGCAGTGCCAGAGCTCTGGTGTCATTCTTAAATCATTTCTCTCCTTCATTTCCATCTCCATCTCCATATCCATTGGAGCCCCAAGACTGGTTAATCTTTTTTTTTTTTTTTTTGGCGGTATGCGGGCCTCTCACTGTTGTGGCCTCTCCCGCTGCAGAGCACAGGCTCCGGACGCGCAGGCTCAGCGGCCATGGCTCACGGGCCCAGCCGCTCCGCGGCATGTGGGATCCTCCCAGACCAGGGCACGAACCCACGTCCCCTGCATCGGCAGGTGGACCCTCAACCACTGCGCCACCAGGGAAGCCCAAGACTGGTTAATCTTAAAGTTGCTCACATTTGTCTAGCACTGCTTTGTTCTCATCTCTTGCTTGGATAATCACTACAAGTCTCCTGATTTCCTTCCTGACGTATAAGCTACCTCACTCTTATCCTTTTCTGTTCTGTAGCCATGATGAATCTTTAAACTACTCCCTTTCTTAAGAGTTTTATGAGTTTCTGCTGCCTCCTGGATAAATAAGGTCCAAATTCTTTTATCTGGCCTTTAAGATTCTTCTCAGATCTCAGAGAGTCTCCTAGATGGGGGTCCCCAACCCCTGGGCCAAGGACTGGTACTGGTCCATGGCCTGTTAGGAACCAGGCCACACAGCAGGAGGTGAGTGGCGGGCGAGCGAGCGAAGCTTCATCTGTATTTATAGCCGCTCCCCACCGCTCCCCACCGCTCCCCATCACTCCCCACCGCTCCCCACCGCTCCCCATCGCTCGCATTCCCGCCTGCACCATCTCCCCCCACCATCCATGGAAAAATTTTCTTCCACGAAACTGGTCCCTTGTGCCAAAAAGGTTGGGGACCACTGTCCTAGTATATCCCTTACCACCTTGCATCCTGGGTCTGTGCTGTTCCTTTTGGATAGAACATATTCTTCAGCTTTCTGTCTTGACTAAAACCCATTCCTGTTTTGGGGCTCAGCTAGGATATAATTTCCTCTGCAAATTATAACTTCCTACCCTGACTGGCACCCCAGACTCCAAGCCAGGACTGAGTTAGTGAGTCTGCCCCTGCACCTTGCACTCAATTTCTACACAGGACTTCTTAGGTGTATCCTAATGCCTGTTCCCTGGTCCACATCACCTGCTGACTGTAAACTCCTCCAAGCAGGGAATTGTTCCAGGACCCAGCAGAGTCGTACATATTCAGTTTTCAGAAAAATATCTGTTAAATAAGTAAATGATTTTAACTCTTCCACTCTGTCTCCCTACAACTAAACTCCAGACCTTGATATAGGTTTACCTATACATCTGCATCTGTGCTGGGCATAGGAAAGCTTCCTTTATAAAAATGCCACTGGCAAGTTAGGTTATTTTGATTGAATGAAATGTTATTAAAAGATATTGGAGGGCTTCCCTGGTGGCGCAGTGGTTGAGAGTCCGCCTGCCGATGCAGGGGACACGGGTTCGTGCCCCGGTCTGGGAGGATCCCACGTGCCGCGGAGCGGCTGGGCCCGTGAGCCATGGCCGCTGGGCCTGCGCGTCCGGAGCCTGTCCTCCGCAACGGGAGAGGCCACAACAGTGAGAGGCCCGCGTAACGCATAAAAAAAAAAAAAAAAAAAAAAAAAAAAAAAAGATATTGGAGCATGAAGTTCCTTCTTTAGTCTGCAGGTAGTGGAAGTGGAGCAGCCCTGATATATAGCTTCTTACAGAGAATAAGCAGGTAGAGGAAGTGCTGGGAAAGCAGACCCAGTGGAAAGGATGCTTTATGCACACATTCCTTTCTCCTTCCCAGTTTACAGAGCTTTTCTGAACTGTGGTATTTCTCTGGGTGATAAGGGAATTCATTTGTCATGTATACTAGTAATTTTCAAGTGCTGTCATTTATGAAGCCTGGATAGGCACCAATGGACTATAAAAGAACATGGTTCCTGCCCCAAAAGATTTTGGAAGGTTGAAAAGATGAGATTTTTAATAGAAGTGTCAATTAGAAAGAGTCAAAATGGCATTTATTAAATGGTTGTGACAGTTGAGGTGGGAAATGCTGAATAGAAGAGATGCTACTTGGTAACAGGGCAAAAGAATTGTAAATTCCTCAATTATTGCTCCTCCATTGTCCTCCATAAAATGAGAGCAATTTGGGCACTGGAAAAAGTGTGAACTTGGAGCCACATGAATTTGTGACTTTGTCCCTTTTTGGAACAAAACTGGAAGACCTTTCCAGTTGGAAAGGCTGCTTGATCATGCTGATCCTAAATTTTCTTATTAAAACATGGGGACTAGGACATACTTTTATTAGGTTATCATAATATAAGACCACATGTGAGTTAAAATAGCTCATGTAAACGTCTCTAACATTATGATTATTTACTTAAATGTCAGGGTTCACAGTATACTGGAATTGCTAACTGCCTAAGAGTTAGAGGAAAAACTTAGAGGAAAGTCAAGTTTTAAAGTAAGATTCAAGTATCAGTTGTCCAGGATCCAGGAGGCAACACTGTGTGCAAAGAAGGTAAGCAGGATGGAGCCATCACATAAGGGGACTTGGAAGGCTATGTGGGGGCAACCAGGCATATGATGATTAGGGCAGACGCCAAATCAGGCACTACCAAGCCTGGCCAGGAATCCAGGAAGAGAATGATCTTCTGTATTATGTATTGAGTTGGCCAAAACGTGTCTTCAGTTTTTAAGTAAAAATGAAAGACACAATTTTCAGTTTTACCAAGAACTTTACTGAACAATGTATTCACCCTTTTGTTCCACTGCCTTCTGCCATTTTTCAGGCACCTTCATAATTCCATCTTCCCAAAACTTTTATCTTTTTGAGCAAAGAACTGTTCCAGGTGCCTTTTACAGTCTTCCAGGGAATTGGAATTTTTTCCATTAAGAGAATTTTGTAAAGACCTAAATAAATGGAAATCTGAAGGTGCAATATCTGGCGAATATGGAGGATGAATCAGAACTTTCCAGCCAAGCTTTAACAGTTTTTGCTTGGTCATCAGAGAAACATGTGGTCTTGCGCTATCCTGATGGAAGATTATGTGTTTTCTGTTGACTTATTCGGGATGCTTTTCATCAAGTGCTGCTTTCATTGGGTCTGACTGGGAGCAGTACTTGTTGGAATTAATCGTTTGGTTTTCCGGAAGGAGCTCATAATAGAGGACTCCCTTCCAATCCCACCGTATACACAGCATCACTCTTCTTTGGATGAAAACCGGCCTTTGGTGTGGTTGGTGGTGGGTCATTTCACTTGCCTCACGATCTCTTCCATTCCACGTTATTGGACAGTATCCACTTTTCATCGCCAGTCACAATTTGTTTTAAAATGGAATGTTTTCATTATGTTTCAGTAGAGAATCACATGTGGAAATACAGTCAAGAAGGTTTTTTCACTTAACTTACGTGGAACCCCAAACATCAAAGCAATGACCATAACCAAGCTGGTGCAAATGATTTTCAATGCTTGATTTGGATATTTTGAGTATGTCTGCTATCTCGTGCGTGGTGTAACTTTGATTGTTCTCAATTAATGTCTTGATTTGATCACTATCAACTTCAGCTGGTCTGCCTGACCGTGGGGTAGAAATCTCCAGCATGAAACTTCACAAACCACTTTTGACATGTTCGATCAGTCACAGCACCTTCTCCATACACTGCACAAATCTTTTTTTTGCGTTTCAGTTGTGTTTTTACCTTTCTTGAAATAATAAAGCATAATATGCCACAAATGTTGCTTTTCTTCTTCCATCTTCAATATTAAAATGGCTACACAAAAATTCAACAATTTTGATCTTTTTTTTTAAATGCATGCTGATATGACAGCTGTCACATACAATCTAACAAAATTGTCTTGAATGAAGTTAAAGACATCTAAGTGCTACTAGGGCTAGCTTACGGAAAAAACCAAACGAACCATTTGGCCAACCCAGTATTACTTACTATGTAGGCAGAATTCTAAGATAATCCTCCATTGACACATGCCCTTGTATAATTCCCACCCCTTGAGTTTGGGTGTGATTTGCAAATACGATGGGATTTCTTTTCTATAATTATATTGTATGGCAAAAGGGATTTTTGCAGACATAATTAAGGTCAACTGAGCAGTTGACTTTGAATTGATCAAAAGGGAGAATATCCTGGGTGGGTGCAACCTAACCAGGTATGCTCCCCAAAGCAGCAGCAGAATCCTGCTGGCCTTGAAGAAGTACGGCATCATCTTTTGAGATGAGCGAGCCACATGTCAAGAACCTGTGCGTGGCCTCTAGGAACCTGAGCAGTCTCTGGCCAACAGCCAGCAAGAAAATGGGGACCTTGGTCATACAACTACAAGGAAATGAATTCTGCTAACAACCAGTAAGCTTCGAAGAGAATCCTGACTCTCAGATTAAATCACAGCCCTGGGAAATACCTGGATTTCACCCTGGTGAGACCCTCAGGACCAGGCTAAACCTGTACCCAGACGCCTGACCCAAGCAATCTGTGAGATAATAAATTTGTGTTGTTTTTAGCTACTAAGTTTGTTCTGCAGCAATAGAAAACTAACGTGCTTACTCTTCCTTGTCTATTCCACACAGAACTAACTGATACATCCTTTTAGCTCCCGTAGCCTTCTGCTCACTCCTTAGATAGAGCACCAGTCACCTTATTTTGTAATGTTGGGTTATGACTCTGTTTTTCCATGAGCTCTTTATGAGGATATATCTCTTTACAGAAGCTAAGAACAGTGGAAAAACTTCAATTCCTTAGGAATCAAGGAGACCTATGCTCTATTCCTGGCTCTACTGATTAATTGTATGAATTTTGAACCTCTCCAAACATTGGATTTCATTTACAAAATGGCAATAACATCACTAGACCAGTGGTTCTCAAAGGAAAACAATTTTTGCAATCCCCAGGGGACATTTGGTAATGCCTGGAGACATTTTTGATTATCCCAACACAGAATGAGGGATGCCACTGGCCACCTGGTATGTAGAGGCCATGGATGCTATTAAATGTCGCATAATGCACAGGACAACCCCTGATTACAGAGTATTATCTGGCCCAAAGTGTCAACAGGGTTGAGGTTGAGAAATCCTTTATTACCCTAATAATATTATCATAAAGAATGTAAAATTGCTTGCACAGTGTCTATTTTCTGTGGGGAGGCTAAAATTCTCTTTTCAGAGGACTCTCTAAATTATTGGAAGTACTTTCATAAACTACACATGTGCTTTCACTTTCCCTACATGGTCCTAAATTTGTCTTCTTACCTCTTTCTCACTCTCCCAAATCATCACATGCATGAAGAGATGTTACAAATAGGAGTTTCTTGTGCAAAAAATAGCATGCAGCCAGAAAATAGTTTGAGAACCATTGGCTCTAAAACATAGTACTAAATAATCCTCTTTTCTCTTTCCGAGGTCTGTGATTTTGTCTGATCTTTAACACATACCTAGGAATATCATCAAATGCTCACTAAATGCCCAAATAGACGAATGCCCTTTTCTTAAAAAAATATTTTGAAATTTTAGCATTTTGCTCTTACTATGTTGCATTTTGAAAATTAAACCTATGGTAAAAATGGGGAGAGAATGAAATTGCAGTTGGAAACCAACTGTTACATTGAGCCATTGATTTAACATTTCTGAACCTCCTCTAAAGGAGATGTTATAATAACATTTTTCTCATAAAATTGCAAGAATTAAAGGAAAGCTGGTAAACTGCTCCCATCTTTCAAGATTCAGCTCAAGTCTCAGAACCTTTGGGAGAACTTTAGTAGCTCCCACTGTGACCATACTGTTCTGCTAAAGGAATTCCATCCCCATGTCAATTATTGCACATATTTATAGCACAGTTATTTCTTTGCACTTCTGTTTTCCCCACTTGAAAGATGTATGGGTCATTTTTTAATTGAACTTGAAAACTTTGAGATAATTATAAATTCAAATGTTGTTGTAAGAAATAATACAGAAAGATCCCATGTGCCCTTTACCTTTTTTATCAAAGGTAGTATCTTAGGATAGTACCAAATTACAACCATGATATTGAGGATAGCCAAGATACAGAATATTTCCACTACCACAAGGATCCCTCATGTTGCCTTTTTACAGCAATAACGACAGCACTTCCACCCTAGCCCCTTCTTCACTTCCTGGTGACCATGGTTCTGTTCTCCATTTTTATAATGTTGTCATTTCAAGAATGATGTATAAATGGAAGCATGAAGTACATAACCTTTTGGCACTGGGACTTTTTTTTAACTCAGTACCATTTTCTGGAGAGTCGTCCAGGTTGCTGTGTGTATAACTGCTTTTTATTTTTTATTGCTGAGTAGTATGTCATGATATGAATGTCCTGGAGTTTATTTCTTCACCTACAGAAGGACATCTGGGTTGTTTCCAGCTTTGGGCTATTGTGAATAGAATTGATGTAAACATTCATGTGCAGGATTTTGAGTTAACTGGAGTATAACTCAAGTATAACTTGAGTATAACTCTTCATTTCTTTGGGATAAATGCTCAAGACTGTTGCTGGGTATTATGGTAGTTGCGTGTTTATTATTTTAAGGAACTGCCAAACTAGTTTTGAGAGTGGGTATAGCATTTTACATTCTTGCCAGCAATATATAAATGGTCCATTTTCTCCTCATCCTTGCCAGCATTTGGTATTCTCAGTTTTTTATTTTAACTATTCTGATAAGTGTGTAGTGATATATCATTATTGTTTTAATTTTCTTTTCCCCAGTGTGTCATGATGTTGAATGTCATTTCATGTGCTGTTTGTCATCTGTGTATTTTTTTAGTAAAATGTCTGTTCATGTCTTTTGCCCATTTTCTATTCAGATTATTTACTTAATGTTGAGCTTTGAGAGTTCTTTACATAGTTTAGATACTAGTCTTTTCTCAGACTTCAGCTTGTCTTTTCATCTTCTTCACAGGGTGTTTCAAAGAGTAAAAGTTTTACATTTTGATGAAGTCTAATTTACCAATTTTTTCTTTCATGATTTGTGCTTTTTTTTGGTCAAGTATAAGAACATTTTTCCTAGCCCTATATCCTGAAGATTTTCTCCTATATTTTAAAAAATGTTTTATAATTTTACACTTTACAGTTAAGTCTGTTATGCATTCTCAATCAATTTACAAAGTGTGAGACTTAGTTTGAGGTTAAGTTTTTGCCTATGGATATTCAGCTGCTCCAACAAATGTCTTTTCATTTGTTGAAAATATTTTCTCTCATTCAGTTACTTTTGCACCTTTGTCAAATCACTTGGGCATATTTGTGTGGGTCTCTTTCTGGGTTCTGTATTCTCTATACTAAGCATATTTGTGTGAGGTTATTTCTAACTTCTCTATTCTGTTTTATTGATCTGTGTGTCTAATCTTCTGACAGTACCACAGAATCTTGATTATTGTAGCCATATGATAAGTCTTGATATTGGGTAGATTGTTTCATTTCACTTTATTCTTCTTTTTCAAAAATGTTAACAATTCTAATTTATTTGCCTTTCCAAGTAAATTTTAGAATAATCTACATAGTAGATTATCTACATAGTAAATTTTAGAATAATCTACATAGTATCTACACAGTATCTTGCTGGGATATTAACAGGAATTGTGTCAAACCTGTGTATCTTTTAGGAAGAACTATATTTTTACTACATTGAGTCTTCCAGTACAGGAATATAGTTGTATCTTCTATTATTTAGATCTTCCTTGGTTTATTTCATTAGCATATTATAGTTTTTAGCATATAAATCCTCTAAATGTTATGTTAGATTTACACCTGAGAATTTCATTTTTTGAATGACTGTAAGTATTATTATTTTTTAATTTCAGTCTCCATGTCTTTGTTGCTAGTATATAGAAATAAAGTTAATGTTTTTGTGTTTATCTTATATCTTCCTATCTTGCTGAAATTACTTATTAGTTTATATGAGGTTTTGGGGGTAGATTTCTTGGAATTTTCTATGTAGACAATTACACAATCTGCAGGTAAGGGCAGGTTTACCTTTTCTGATTTCTATGCATTCTATTTCCTTTTCTTGTCTTATTGTATTGGCTAGAACTTAACAGCAGCATATTGAATAAAGGCAGTGAGAATAGACATCATTGCCTTGTTCTTTATCTTAGGGGGAAAGCATTCAGAATGTTACTATTAAATATGATGTTAGCTGTAGGTTTTTTATAGATGCATTTTATCAAGTTGAGAAAATTTTTCCTCTACTTCTGTGTTTCTGAGAGTTTTGTCATGATCTAATGTTGAATTTTATCAAATACTTTTTCTGCATCAATTGATATGACCATGTAATTTTTCCTCTTTAGCCGGTTAACAGGGTGGATGTCATTGACAGATTTTCAAATATCGAAATAATCTTGTATCTTGGAATAAACTCCATTTGATTGTTGTGTATAAGTCTGTTTATATATTGCTGAATCTGCTTGCTAACATGTTTTTAAAGAATTTTTGCATCTATATTCATTAGGAATATTTTTACTATTTTTGACTGGTTTTGATATCAGGATAATATTAGCTTCATAAAATGAATTGGGAAGTATTCCCTCCTCTTCTGTTTTCTAGAAGCAATTTTGTTGAACTTGGTTAAATCTTTTTTAATGTTTGGAGTATTTTCCAGTGAAAACGTCTGGGCTTGGGGATTTCTGTTTTGGAGACTTTAAATTATGAATTTGATTTCCTTAGTAGTTACAGAGCTATTCAGAATATTTTACGTGAGTGTATTGTGGTAGTTTGTATTTTTCAAGGAATTGGTTCATTTTATATAAGTTGTCAAGTTTGTGTGTTTAGAATTTATAGTATTTCCTCATTATCCTTTTGATGTCTGCAGATTCTGCAATTAGGACGTTTTTTTTTTCCATACTTGAGATTGCTAAATTTTGTTTTCTTTCTCTGTCATGACTCCCCAGGAGGGGGGATGGAAGTCCAAGCTCCCCACTTGGTTTCCATTGACACTTTGGCAGAGATCTAATGGGGATGAAATTCCTGGCCCTCTACTCTGCTGTCCTTCATACTACCTTGGTGAGAGGGTTATTTGTGAGGGGTGGGGTGCCTTGTTACAGCCAGGTAAGGGTAGAAGTCTAGGTTTCCTGTATTGACCTTTGTTGCCATGGGTGGAGGTGGGACCACTTTTATTTTTTTGCCCATGTTTGGCTGGAGTAGACTGGTTATTGTCTAACAATTTTCTGTTTTGTTAGGATGCGTTTTGACTAGACAGGGAAGGTTTTTGATGTTTTCATTTTTTTCTGAGCCTGCTGGTACTCCCAGATACCTGACTTCTTCAGTTTTAAGTCTGGGGTATATGAGGGAAAATGAAAACCCAAGTAACTCACCACTGTGTCCTTCCTTGTGTTCTGAGGTCCCTAGTTGGTCTGCTTTATTCTTTCTGTATTTCAGAGTCTTTTATGCTCGTTTTGTATATAAAGTCTAGGGCTTTTAACTGTGCTTAGTGGGAAATTGAGAAAAGTATATTAACTCCATCTTCCTGAAAATGGGAGTTAAATAGTACTTTTTATTACTTTTCTTTTAACTGTCAGTACCTAGTGGGGAGGTATTTAATGAAGTTTAAAAGAGACAGTGGTAGATAAATTATTTTAAAACTGTTAAGCAGAAAATATTATTATTTTTCCATTATTTTTTGATATTATAGAAATTATGAAAGCTTCTACTTGTTACTAATGATGGTGGGTTTTAAGATTGTTTTTGTTTGTTTCCTCATTTGATTTTATTGGCGTTAACTCTAGTGAAGTGGAATAGTCATGGTGGGACAGCACAAAAGGAAACAAATATCATTAACATAGATGAGCTGATGCCAGAAAGACTGATAGCCATTTCAAATTGCCTGGTAAACAGGAAGTCCAGGAAAAATATGCTTAATGAACACTGTTCCTTTTGAATTAAGGCAAAATTATTGCTTTTGTATTAATCTAGATCTCTCTATTTCATCAGTAAATCTTTCAGAGACTGAATTATTGTGAAGAAAGGATGTCACCGAGGGGTGGGCAGTCACGTGACCTGGGGGACGCTTTAATAGGTCAACATGCAACATAGCTGAGACAACTACTGAGAATTGCTATTCTGTTGAGAAAAGAAACACAGCAAGTTTGACCTTGTGGAATAATTAATACTTACCTAAATGGTTGTCTGTAAAGAAAATTTTGGTAAGTTGGATTCCATTTTTCCATTTGGTTCCATTACATATTTAGAGATAAATCCTCAGCATGTATAGTAGTCACATCACAGTCTAAAACTTTGCTTGCCAAAGAACCTTCCCTGACCACACATGGCCCATACCGCTCGTATAACATTCATCCCGTGAAATCTGGAATAATACCTGGTTATTATTTCAACTTAAATATTTTCTTTGAAAATCTGAGCATTAATTTCATGAAACCAGTTTTCTTTTTGTAGTGCTTTCTCTTGACAGAAGCATGTCCTTAAATTGAAGTATTTGAAGCGTCATAAAATGATTATATGCTGTCAAATATTTTGGTTCAGTATTAAGAGTCTCTTTTTTTTCTGCTTTTCTATATAGTTCACAGAACCACTCAAGACAAACATCTTCCTTCAGTTCTTTCTTGCCTTTCATTGTCCATGTCTTCTTTCTACCTCCTACCTCCTTGGTGAGTTAGTGGGCTTTTATTTTTTTCTGGGAAATTCATAACTCTGTTTCTTTTGATATACTTTGCATTTCACCATTAACAAATGGACCTTCACGATAAGGAAAGTGTCACAGCTATATTGATTATCACCCTTTCCTGAAGGTGTAGTCTTGGGTTCTCTTCTTAGCCTCAGTGAAACTAGCTACCTGGTCGTGATTCAGAGCATTGGGCAGTCATGTAAATCAGCAGCATGAAGTAAGTGCAGCCACATTCTGAAGTTAATACTTCAGGTCATGTGACTTATATTGACTAACAGACCAATTACCATTATTCTCCTTGCCTAGCATTTTCTTTCACACCTTGTTCATCTAGTTTAAATGTTGCCTTCATGGGGAAGTCATTGCCTCTGTTAGGTCATTTTTCTTCTATGTGTTCATAGCATTTACTATTTCATTCATTCAATCAAAAATATTCATGGTGTACCTATTATATGCTAGGAGTGATTCTAGCTTTGTATACTCCAGCACTCTGCCTGTCTCTTTGTGAATAATTATTCAGATTCATAGTCACCTAACATCTATTGAGCACCTACTGTTTGGCAGACTTTGTGCTATGTAGGTTCCCTTGCATTGTTGCTTTTAGTTGCTTCTTTGTACAGATTGTGTAATTCTTAATAGACTTTGAACTCCTAGGGGGCAGAAACAGTGTTTTATACACTTATGGTGATGTTGATAGTGCCTGGTATGTAGTAGGTACTTGGAATATATTTGACAGATGAATGAATGGATTAAAAAAATAAGCAGGGCTGACTTCGGTGGTGGAGAAAGGTATGTGTGTCATTGCATGTGAAAGGGTAAGGTTGTCTCTGCTTCTGGCATCTGTGACACGTCGATTCCATCACAAGCAGATCCAGCCAAATTGACTCTCCTCGGGCATAGAGATGTTTTCCCTCAATCAGATTCTGTGCCGTTTACTGTATACAACTTGAGGCCCAAGTATGCTCCCCTGATGAGCATGACATTTTATTTGCATGCACATAAGCAAGTCAGAGTGCTTAATTTGGAAGTGCAACCCCACTAAGAATGCATTTGTTTGTATTTGTTTAGAAGCTTTGTTTGGTGGGCACATGGGGGTGATCTAGGACATGGAAGCTTGGAAAAACTGATGAAAGCTAGATCTCCCTTGAAGACTGCATTTTGAATGAAAACACGTAACCTTTAATCACCGTCTGACCTCTTTTTGTTCTTGTTCCAGAACATTCTCCCAGGCCTCTTCAGTTCTTTTGTCTTGATTTTTATGGACTGGTTATATAGGCCTTTGGTGTTTAAGGAAAGTTTTCTTGTGGTTAGGTAGAGTATGTTTGAAGGGAGTTTACTGATGGTTGGTGGGATATGTGTGAGGGGCGTTTGCAAGGGCTGACATGCTTAGATTACTAACAAGGAATAGCTGTCACACTCCTTCAGGTGAAATTTAGCTATTACCAATCCATCAAGGTAAATTTATGCTGCCTCAAAAAAACTGGGCTGATTTTTTTTCTGATTTTCTAAAAAAATGTCATGAATGTGGCGGGTAGAACAAGAGGTTCCGTTTTGCTTCGTTGCAAAGTTGCCTCCATCCAAGAGTGAGGCAGCCTGCTCTTAGTTTGTTAGGTTACAAGTATTTCCTTTGTTGGTGGAAGAGTTGAAAAATAAAATAAAAAGAACAAGAAGAAGTCAATTTCTGTTTCTCACATCCAACAACACTGCATGGAATCTTTATTTAATGGATGAGTATATACCTCACAGGCTTCTTATGTGGAGAGATTTGACATGGGTAATGAAATAGGAAACCCAAAGCAAACACCGAGGGAAGGAAACGGTTTATTTAGCGCAGTCCCAAATGCCACCCAACTATTGCCTTCATTTCAGGCAGTCAACAGAGAAGGTGGCCTCTTTCTCCCTCAGGATATCTGTTCATTTTATAATTAACCAGGAAGAAGAACATTTTTCTGAAGCTTTTTTGATTGAGGGCTTGTAATTTATTTATTTTATTTATTTATTTATTTATTTTTGAGGGCTTGTAATTTAAATGGAAGCTACTGCTTTCAGGATTAAGCACATTGCAAAGGAATGTCTCACAGGTTTTAGTTTTATAAAATTTGTGATGACTTATACTTACACAAAAGATTAACCCTGTTGGTTTGTGCTGTTTCCTTTTTAATGCCAACTTCATCACACACAGAAACATCTGAATTTAACTGCTTTTTCTTGTTTTATACCTATGAAAAGTGATTTATAACCAAACCAAGGAAAACCTCAAGTTACCAGTGCAGTGAGATTATTATTATTACCCAAAGTCAAGTAGGTTGGAAAGATTATATTTTATTCCAAGATTCATCCAAATCACACTGGTTTGGAAATCACCTTAAACTTTAATTTTTTTCCTTTTAAACCAGCACTTGGTATTCACTCTTATCTGCAGAAGTTAAGGTAATTTCAGTAGTACTTTTGTTTTGTAATTTTATAGCTTACTTCAATGTTGTGAGATTGGCTTACAGAACTTGCTGTGCAATGCTTCCACAGTTTTCTGACTTTCGCCACATTGCTATTGAGATGTGTATATTTTACATTCAGTGTACGTCCCTCAGGAAATATGAAGTTGGTTAATTGCATTTACTATTTAGAAGACAATAATTATAATATACTTTTATATAGTGCTCTAGTTTACAAGGCATTTTCACATAATTATATCATTTGATCCTTAAAATAGTCCTTCGATGTTAGCAAGGAGGATACTATTATCTTTATATTAGAGAGGAAACGGGTTCAGAGGGGTTAAATGGCTTGTCTGAGGTCACATGATTAGTAAGAGGAAGAACTAGGATTAGAGAGTGTGAAGTCAGAGTCCACAGCTGCCCAATTACCACAGTGCTCCTCCACTCTGCTTTGGACCAGAACCCAAGGAATAAGGTGATTTTCTCTAAAAAGGGTTCTTATTGCATGGTACCAAAGACGAAGTTTATACTCTTGAAACTGCCTCAAAAATACTTACAAAGCAGTAGAACAGCAACTATGAATAGGGTCCTTAAAATTTTCAGGGTACACCTTTAGGGAGTATTCATGAGGGAGAGCTTACTGTAGAAGACAAGTTTGGAGATTACTGCTTGAGCATATTGTGTTTGGGTCCTCTGAGAAGCAGACACCAAGACAGATAGGGTTAGACGTATAAGAAATTTGTTAGGGAAATGCCTGGGCGGGCAGAAGTGCAGGCAGGGAGCTGGAGGAGGTGGGGAGAGCCTTCAGATCATGATGGAGGTGTGATGCCTGGGAAGGAGAGAAGGAAGGTGCATTGATGGGTAGATAGGAAGAGTCTCAGACTGCAGCCCAGTTGTAAGGAAGTTTGCATTCAGGCTGACTGGGAGGCCTCAAGCCAGAATCTCCCATAGAGGGGTCCTCTATCTCACAGGATAGGGTCTGTGTTTGCAACCCTGCTGGGCTCAGCCACTGGCTGGGAGTGGCCTGCAGGAAGCCCCAGCATGAATGTGGTGAGGGATTCAGAGCACAGCAGCTGCAACCAGTCAGCCAATTAGATTCCCCACGGCAGGAGATCTGAGGGTGCACATTCACAGTCACCATGGATTTGCACAACATTCATTTCCCACTTCTTCAAGAGTAAGGAGTAAACAAAAATAACAGCAAATATTCTTGGCAAAATGCAGGCACATTACGAGTAAAATTAGATGCTCCATTATCACCATTAACAAACTGGCCTCTTAATATAAGGGAAGGTTAGAAGAATTCTGGAAGACTTAGATTTTGGTTTTTCAAAGGTTCTCTTTGTAATCCTTTTTGACAACCAAAGTGCATGCTCTGTGAAGGCAAGAATGGTGAGCTATTTTTTTTTTTTTTTTTTTTGGCTAATACAGGCACAGTGCCTGATCTGTAGTAAATGCTCAGTCAATTATTGTTGAACAAATGGATAATTACAATTGAAGGGAAGGGGCATATTGTCGTTTCTGAATGTTTTTCATTTCTACAGTATTTGAATGACATCTGAAAGTGTTTCTCTATTAAGCTTGTTAACAATGTTGATGAGCTAAATTCCTGGAGTGGAGGTGGCTTTGGTCTAAGAAATCATTAAGGTCAGCCTTCTCTGGTCTGATGACCTTGGATCTGAGGACTTGGATAGCTGACTTGACCTGGTATAGCCCCTCCCTCTGCACACTGGTCTGCAGATGGCCAAGTGTATTTGTCTAAAATGGCTTTGCACTTTCTTAGCATCTTTGTTTAGGCAGAGGCACTAGGGATGGTGGAGAGGAGATGAAAACTCTGGATACATAGGTGAGGCCATTCCACATTTGCAACATCAGTAGTAATTCAGTACTTAAAAATAATTTGTTCATGAGTTTCAGGTTATGTCAAGGTTTATTTGTGTGGCATCCCAGTGCATGCTTCTGTCAATAAGACTCCTGATTCCCCAGGCCCTTTGGACACCTTTGATTCTTCCTTTCTCTCGTATCCAACTAGTCAAGGAGTACAGCCAGTTCTTTTGTCATTTATCTGTTAAGATCTTTCCTTCTGTTTTAGGAAACATTAAGTGCCCTGACTACTATGAATAACCCTGATGGGTTTCCTTACCTCAGAGGGCTTTCATCCACGTGTACAGACGGTTCTCCTTATCCTTGAGTTCTGCATCCCCAGATTCAACTGATCTTTTTTTTTTTGGCTTGTAATTAAAAAAAATTTTTTTTAATTGGGGTATAGTTGTTTTACAATGTTGTGTTAGTTTCTACTGTACAGCAAAGTGGAGTTTCCTGTGCTATACAGCAGGCTCTCATTAGTTATGTATTTTATACATATTAGTGTATATATGTCAATCCCAATCTCCCAATTCATCTTTTTTTTTTTTTTTTTTTTTTGCGGTACGCGGGCCTCTCACTGTTGTGGCTTCTCCCGTTGCGGAGCACAGGCTCCGGATGCGCAGGCTCAGCGGCCATGGTTCACAGGCCTAGCTGCTCCACGGCATGTGGGATCTTCCCGGACCGGGGCACGAACCCGTGTCCCCTCCATCGGCAGGCGGACTCTCAACCACTGCGCCACCAGGGAAGCCCCCAATTCATCTTTGATCAAAAATATTTGGAAAAAAATTCCAGAAAGTTTCAAAAAGCAAAACTTGAATTTGCTGTGCATGGGCAACTATTTACATAGCATTTACATTGTATTTACAGCTATTTACTTAACATTTACATTATATTAGGTATTATCAGTAATCTAGAGCTAATATAAAGTATACAGGAGGACACATGTAAGTTATATGCAGATACTATGCCATTTTATACGAGGGACTTGAGTGTATTTGGATTTTGGTATCCTGGAGCCAATGCCCTGTGCATACTGAGGGATAACTGTACATAAGTGTCACGTGTACTTGGACTTCAGTCTCAGATCTGCCTCGAGCTGGCAGTTGACTTTAATGCAGATCATTTACCCTTTTTCAGCTTCAATCATCTCATTCATAAAATGAGGATAATAATTGAAGTGGACTTGAAGTGAGATAATACACAGAACGCAGCTACTATAGCACCTACAGATGATGGTTTCTTCCTGCAGCTCGGAAACCCAAGTAGAATCCCTGACACCACTGTCTGGTTAATCTTCTAAAAGGATAATTTCACCTGTCTCTTTAAGTCAACTCTGTTGCCTTTTTTGCAAACACTCCTAAGGTGTGAGGTCAAGGAACCACAGAACAAATTTCAAGTTTATCAGACTGCCATTCAGTGTCCTCTACAAGCTGCTCTTTTCCTAACTTGTTAATGATATCCTCTATTATTTTCTTAGAGAAAATCTCCTGTTCCAGTTGAGAAATAAGTTTGCTCATTTTCCCTTTTATGCCACATGTGGGCACACCTCTGTACCTTAGTCACACCTCTGTAGAGCTGAAGTTCCCTTTTCTTCAAACATCCCAACCCACAGCCCACAGTGATCCTAATTCCATTGCTTGGCATGTGATCCAAGGGACTGACCTCTCTGGGCCTCCGTTTCATTATCTGCAAAATAATGGTGAATAATCATCACATCCTAACATTGTAGAGATTAAATGAGATAAGATATGTGAAGCACATGGGCAGTGCCAGGCATATAGCAGGGACTTAATAAATATTAACCACTGTTATTGTACCTGCTTTGTTTCTGAACTCCTCTTCACTTACTGTCTAGGCATCTGTGGCCTCAAACCAAACTCTGATGGGCCACCCAATATGTACATATATATTTTCTCTATTTAATTTTACTGAAAGTACAGCTTTTTAACTTGAGTCCTAAGTGATGTTAAAATTAAGTCTGCTATCTATTTGGGAATTAGCATAGCTTGCAAAACATCTTGGTTCATCTTTTTAGAAAAATTCTCAGTCTTCTTAAATGAATTTTCCATGTTTGAGGACAGAGATAATTTTTTTGTTGGTGTCAAAGATAGAGCTTTTTGTTTTAATGGTATAGTTTACATAGAGTAAAATTTACCCGTTTTAGCATGCAATTTTGTGAGTTTGGGCAGCTGTATGTAATGTAATCACCATCGCATCAAGGAATAGAATGCTTCCATCATCTCCCTCCCCACCAAATTTCTTTGTCATCCTTTCTAGTGAACCCCTCCTGACACCCAGCCTCTGACAACACTGATCTATTCTCTGTTCTATAGTCTTGCCTTTTCCAGAATGTCATATAAATACAATCATAAAGCACATAGCCTTTTGAGACTGGCTTCTTTCACTTAGCGTAATGCATTTGAGGTTCAGCTATGTTGTTGCATGTATCACTAGTTTGTTCCTTTTGTTTGGTGAGTAGTATTCCATTGTGTGGGTATGGCACAGTTTACCCACTTACCAGTTGAAGAGTATTTGGGTTGTTTCTAGGTTTTGGAAATTATAAGTAAAGCTGCTTATAAGCATTTATGTACAGGTCTGTGTCTGATCATAAGATTTAATTTCACTTGTATAAATAACTAGTATTTATACTAGTTGTATTTTGGGCTCATATGCTACGTGTATGTTTAACTGTATAAGGAACTGTTTTCTCGAGGGGCTGAACCATTTTCCCTCCCATCAGTAGGATATCAGAGTTTAGTTGCTCCACGTCTTCACCAGCACTTTTTATGAAGAGAGTACTTTTCACATAATAAGCACTGAATGTATTAAAAGAAATTTTAATCTGTGTTGCTTACAGGTGATTCCAATGCTCTTGCTATGACCACTATCTCAACAACCTCTCTTCTGAGTTAACTAACTCCTGAGTATGACTCAATTTCTTTCTGGAAGCCAGAGCACCTTTTCATTAAAAACACAATATTGGGTTTGGCAGTTGAAGAGGCCACATAGGTTTTATGCTTCATTAGAATAAAACTCAAAAACCAAACACAATAGGCAGGGGGATGAGGATTAATAATCTTCCATTTCTGGAGAGTAAAAGAATCCTCTATATTAGTTCAGTTGAAATGGGATCCTGCTTTAGCTCACAGTCAGTCCCTGCCCCCAGGCAACCACACATTCTCTGGTTGCCTGATTGGACCATTCACAGTATTTCCTGTGAGCAGATTCTTTCTGAGGCCAAGTAACTGCAGTTAAGGGGGGGAGGTGGGCTGAGGGAAGTAATGAAGCACTAACTAGGTGCTAACAAAGGGCCACAGCTAAGAGGAGAGAGTGTGGAAATGTGATAATGAAGAACTTCTAATTATGTTTCAGGGGAAACAGAATCTTTAAGAAGCCCTACATTGAAAAGGTCATTAAAAGAAACAGAGATTCATGTATATGAGAGTTAACACCAATCTGCTGGAGTGGGTCGGAAAGGCAAGTGAGGGAAGGCTCTGGTGATTTACCTGTATTCATAGTCATGAGTGAAACACAAAGGAATTCATGGAAACCAGCAACCACTTCATTTAGAAGGGGTGATTGCTTGGCCCAAGACATAGGCAGAAAATTAAAAACAAAGCAAAACTAAACGCAAACACAAACAAAATCATATTTCTGTAAACTTCTTGAGCAATCTTGAACAATTTTCACCAGGTTTTTCTTGTGCCAATCATTCCTCTGTGAAAAGAGCTGGGAAGTATTTACTGATTGCTTTATTCTAAAAGCAAAAGAAGCTTAAGAAAATAAAGATTTAACACTATAACCATGGTAAATAGAACTAGAATGGAAGAGGTCAAGTGGTGTAGCAGATAGAACTTCTGAATGGGGATTAGAGAACCCGAGTCCAAGCCCTGAGTTTGCTGCCAACCAGCACTGTGATCTTGGGAGACACTTATTAATCTTCTTGCATCTCTGTTTCCTTGTCAATAAAATCAAGGTATTTGAGTGGCTGCTTTTTAAGATCCTTTCTAGCGTCAAGACCCCATCATTCTAAATAGTAAACAAAATGCAAATGATTGCCTTTCTTTTTGGAAATATTTTTCTATGGTTTTTGGCTGGAGACTTAGGAGGCAGTCCTAGCTCCCATCATTTACGGTGTTGGGAATCCACTTACAAGAATTGTCCCTTTAAATTGTCTTAAAATTCTGATGCATGTTTCATGGACATTCGGAGTTGTGAATCTTGTAATTATTTCCTAAAGAAGTTTCAGGCCTCTATTGTTGTCTGTGGGCAGATCAGCCGACAAAAACCACAAAGCAACCATCCTGAGACTTAACTGGAATGCTATGCTAAAACTATTTTCCATTTTCATTACAACTGCCGTAAGAATAGAGGTACATCACAGCAATTTTAGCTTTTCCTATTCCTTATTGCCTCATATGTTCTGTGAATTACAGGGGTGTGTGGTATTTCCCATATGCTCTGATTTGATTTACTGCTCCTTCCAGTTGGGTTTTTACTAACCTATGAACGAGGAGGGTGTAATAAGAAACTGAAACTCATGACGTGGGAAAGGTCAAAACAGTACTGAATCTGGGATAAAGAAGGAGTGTCAGAAAGCATCGATGACAGAGTTGCATTAATTGCCACTGCTCTCTGAGCCTTCTCTTCCCCTGTGTTTGGATAAAAGCTGCAGAGGCAAGAGTATGGGGATCAGGATCCCAAGAGCAGTGGCTGAATCTCCCTCATTGAGCCTTCGTGATGGGACTTGGATGACACAGTGGGGAGTCTCCCCATTGTTAGGAAAAGTGCCTTAATGCAGAGGATCAGAGTCTGTCATATTGACATCACAGCCAGAGGTGTATCAAGATGGAAAGGGAGACAGAGAGTTAATTCATTCCCATTTAGGGAGTGCTTTAGGCTTAATGACCACATCATGATATATTCACTGAGTTGCAGACATCAAATACATTTTTGCTTACAACACTTTAGATGCCATTTTGTTATAGATAAACTGATCAAATCAATAGTTAATTAAGTGATATATCCTTTTACTGAACGACATTGGCAAAACCAAATGAGTCAGATTACATAAGAATGTTACAGATTTTCTTTTTCACCTTGAGGCATTTATTTTTAGGTACAGTAATAGACACATTATTATAATAAAAGTATTGATTGGGATTATAGCAGGATGCAGTACTAGCCATAGGCTAGGCATTTATGAAATACTTATTAAATAGAACCTTTTCTAATACTATCCACCACCTTTCAAAAGATCTTGTACATTTTGTCTTTTCTGATCTATTAGCAATGTGTAGTGGAAAGAATCCTGGTCTCATAGCTATTACCTGGTTGATGATTTGGATTAGTCATTTTAACTTATTCAGAACTTATTTTTATCATTTACAACAAGAGTCAATGAACTGTGGCTCCCAGGCCAGATCCAGCCTGCCACCTGTTTTGTAAATAAAGTTTTATTGGAACACAGCTGATCTCATTCATTTACATAACACTTGTGTCTGCTTTCACCTACAATGGCCAAGGTGAGTAGTTGTAACAGAGACGATAGGGCAAAGCCAAAAGTATTTACTCTCTGGCTTTTTGTGGAAAAAGTTTGCTGATCCCTGATCTACAATGTGAGACAGATGGGTCAGTAGCTTTCAACCTGTTTTAAACTTGTGAGACCCATTTTTCACTCTAATATATAAAATAGGCAAGCCAAAGTTTTTGTGGTTGAGGAAGTGGTTAGGGTTGAAGGGATCCACCCAATCTGGCTCTCCCTGCCTCCTAAGTTACTGCCAAAGACCCCCAGGGCTCCAGTGTAAAAAACCCTCTGAAGAAGTCATCTCCAAGGTATTTTACAGCTTTGGAACTATACATATAGTTTCTTATTTTTTCAGCATATGTGGAAAAGTAGACTTCAGTGATAGATTTACCTCTTGTTTCTGATCTTCCATTCTAAGGCGGTGGCAAGGCTTCATTTGTCTTCAAGCCAATTTCAGTTGGTAGGACTGTGGGGATTCAGCAGGTCTTAAAGTTTCCATGTTTCTTAGAAAACTTTGGTATACTAATAAAAGAGAAACTAAAGCTACACTTCAAAAACAGACCCCAAGGGTAGAATCTATCAAAGCGTAATGTCTCAACTGCGACATGCAAGTTTTCCTTTCAAAGCATGGACCAATGGGTAAATTGTTTATTTGCATATACTGTAAGCCAGCTTTTCTGATGATGGAGGCAGCAAAGGAATTGGATGTGGTCTAACAGCATAATGAAGTCCAATTCAGTTAGTGTTTATGGAGTGCCCACAGGGTGTGGGCTATTGTATTTAACAAGATAAAAACCTCTGTGATGCTCATTTTCTCATTAGTGCATTTCTAAGGCCTATTTTGCCTTTCCAGATAACCTGGAAACATTCAGTTCTTTGGAGAAAGTCCCCAGTGAAAGATATATCCTTATCCCTTGACTTTTTAGTGTGTGAAGGAACAAAAATGGTAGTGAGGTAGGATGGGGTAGAGGAAAGGAATTCATAGCTGTGGACTATCTGATTACATGTCTTGTGCTGTACTCATAAAAATTTTCTCTTTTCTTTCTCACAACTATTTAGAGAGTGGGAATTAAATGATATAAATGTGAAAACAGCAACTTCCCAAAGTCACGCAACAAATAAGTAATAGAACAAGGATTCTGTGTCTGGATGCTTATATGTATCCAATTGTAGTATCCATTAGCTCTGGTTTAAATACTTAAAACACATAATATGTATGCATGTAAATATCCATATGATTAAATATATCAACAACCACATTAAAGTTGGAATTGTCATTCTCAGCGCATTCTCAGCGCATAGACAGTGTTAACTTTGCATCCTTAAGTTGTCTGTATGACTTGGGAAATGATCTTAGTCTTCAGTCCAAATAGATAATAGGGGGTCGTCTCAGTGAGAGATCAAGAAGGAGAATATATCCTTCTCAAGACCAGGAACGGGCAACATTTTCTGTAAAAGGAACAGACAGTAGGTATTTTATGCTTTGTGGGCTACATGGTCTCTGTTGCCTGTTGATTTCTGCTGTTGTAGCACCATAGTAGCCGTGGCCAAATCTAAACTAATGAACATGGCTGTGTTCAAATAACACTTTATTTGTGGACAGCACTTTCATATAATTTTCAGATCATCACATTCTTTAGATTTCTGTTAACCATTTAAAAATGTAAGAAATGTTATTAGCTCACAGGCTCTACCGAAGCAGAGGGCAGGTTGGATTTGGCCTGTGGGCCTTGTTTGTCAACCCCTGCTTTAGACTAGTGCTGCACAATCACTGAGTAAAAATCAATGAGAAAGCTTGTTGAAAATGGTTTTTCAGGCTTCATTCACCTCTGAAGGTTCTGATTTAGTAGGTCTGGGTTGAGGTCCGTTTTATGTATTTTTTGAAAATCCTGTACAGACATACCTCAGAGACATTGTGGGTTTGGTTCCAGATCACTGCAATAAAGTGAATATTGCAATAAAGCAAACCACACAAAGTTTTTGATTTCCCGGTGCATGTGAAAGTTATGTCTACACTATACTGTAGTCTATTGAGTGTGCATGTATTTTAAAATGTACATACCTTAATTAAAAAACACTTTATTGCTAAAAAGTGCTAACCATCATCTGAGCCTTCAGTCAGCAGCAGTAGTAACATCAAAGGTCACGGAACACAGATCACTGTAACAAATAGAATAATAATGAAAAAGTTTGAAATATTGTGAGAATTACCAGACCGTGACACAGAGACATGAAGTGAGCAAATGCTGTTGGAAAAATGCTAGAACTGCTCGACGCAGGGTTACCAAAACCTTCAATTTGTAGAAAACACAGTATCTGTGAAGCACAGTAAAGTAAAATGCAATAGAATGAGGTATGCCTGTAGGTGATTTTTTGGCGATGTAAGTCAAGTTTCCAATGGAAATAAGCACAGTAAAATTAGAACAACTCACAGAGTTTTATTTGTGGGAGCACTAAATTGTAGAAAAATATGGGTGGGGTGTAGGTGAGCCTTAAGGAATAATGCAGGAACCCAGGACTAGCAGCAGAAGATCTGCTACCACTAGGCCTGAAAGGGTAAGGGGAGAAAAGGGGCACTAGAATCCAGAAGGAGGGAGTTGGTGGAGAAATCCCTTTGGAGTTCTGTGGTCCATACTGGTTAGCCTCCTGACTGGAGAAAAATGAAGAGTAAATTGGAAGGGACAAACAAAAGATACCTTGAAGAGTGGTACAGGCATTTTTAAGAACTTTGGCCCTCATCTCTCCTCTTATTCCGCAATGCGACTTTTAATCCTAACTCCCTGTTACTGCCCAGGGCCCCAGGTGGTCATGGCAGACAACAGCTGACTCTACCAACCCCCTTGACTGCCTGCCAAATGTCTGGAGGGACAGTTCTGTCACATGCTCTGATGAATGAGGGTTCAGGGGTATTTGGGGTATCTCTTAGTCCACAAAAGGTGTAAAATTGATCCACACAAGAAGTTGGTTGAATGGTTGGGATCTGGGACCACGGATCCAAATGTCAGCAGTAAGTCTTAGTCTCTGATTTCCCTTCTGTTGATATACTTGGGAGAAGAGAGGCAAAACTTGTAAATCCTGGGCAGAGGGGAGAGGAGTGGGAGAACAAAGGAGGCTTTGCTGGGGGCGAGGTGGGGAGGGGGTGTCTCCTGAACCTGAGGTTAAGACTCACTTTCATCCTAGGTGTAGAGGGTTATAACAAGTACCCACTGATTAAAAGAGTAAATCAGGGCTACTCTGGTGGTGCAGTGGTTGAGAGTCCGCCTGCCGATGCAGGGGACACAGGTTCGTGCCCCGGTCCGGGAAGATCCCACATGCCATGGAGTGGCTGGGCCCGTGAGCCGTGGCCGCTGAGCCTGCGCATCCGGAGCCTGTGCTCCACAGCGGGAGAGGCCACAACAGTGAGAGGCCCGCGTACCGCAAAAAAAAAAAAAGAGTAAATCATTTCTTGTGTAAACAACAAGTGGATGAGACTGGAAAAAAAGTAATCTAATGGTCAGGGAGGGGACATGTCAAATATTAATATATGCTGTAATATGTATATTATAATATATATTGATATATTGAAACCTCAGATATTACCAGAGGGGCTGGAAGGCAGGGGAGACCAGTGATTTGGAGCAGAGACACTTGATAGAGGATCATGATGACTGGGAAAGCCTTCTGGATTTGGTTATTAAAAGTTTGATAGTGACCATCAATGTAGTACAATTTCAATGGACTCGAAGGAAAAAAGCTAGGCTTACACGGTTTAAAGAGAGACGGGAGGAAATGCAGGCTCCTGGGCCCACAGACCTAGGAGCGCTTTCATTGGATTGCACGCACCAGAGTCCTGAGCAAAGTCCACCTGACAGGATGGCCCAGGAGAGGAGAGGGCAGTTTAGTTTACAATTTAAAAAGGGTGATGAGGGTTTTAGAAAACTGTCGAGTTTCTAGAATTTAAACTTAGTGGTTGCCAGCCCTGAAGGATATAATTCCTGTAAAATACGTCCATTGAAAAGTGTTGCTCCAACTTACTTGTCAAGACCTCTCAATTTCCAAGATGATTCCATAGCTGAAAAGTACTTTGCATGCTAGGAGGTGCTGAGTGTAAACGTCATCTGAAGGTACAAGGGACTTTTCTACCAGTGGTTTCATCCATGTTCGGTAGACTTTATAGCAAAATCCTATTTCTTAATACTTTTATGTTCCCTATAGCTGCCTGTATATAGTGGGACTGTCCAATCTAGTTTAGACAAAGAAGAAACAGACATAAATATAAGCTAAAGGCTGAAAGCTAGATCTCTTGAGTTGATTTTGGTTCTTAAGGGTTGTGGAGCTCAAAGGCAAGAGCAAAGAGAACATTTCTTTGAGAAGGTGCCACTGTGGTCTACGATATTTTACAGATCCATTTGGCTTTTGCTTTTTGCATAATAACCGTCCATTTATTTTCCCATTTGTCTAAATTTACACATTCATATGGTTTACTTTATACATAAGAAGACACCACTCCCCCTTACCCCCCCCCCATCAGTATGAAGCAACGAAGAAAATCTGTTTGCCAAATGAAGAATTTAAGAGATCTTCAAAAAGGGCATTAATGAATTGGTAGTAGCTCTGGGAAAAAAAAAAAGAATGGCAGTTTTCAAATTAGTAAGTTTCCTCTTTGCTCTTCTCCAGAAGATTTTAAATGGATTGTCCTAACCTCAAGCCAGAAAATCCACTTTTCTCTTTAATATCCTGATTATCTAATAAGTCCTTGCTTCATTACTTATTCTGCTGTTCTATCCTTACATTTTCGGACAGAGCCACTTCCATAGGAATGTCAGGATAGAACTCCAATATTTCAAAGGAGCTCACACATAAGGTGTGGAAAACCTGTTTTGCAAAGATAGAGCTCTTCTCCTATTACCCTTTTCATTGACACTTAAGCAGAGCTTGAGAAATTATTAGACATTTTTCACTTGGAGATTCTTAGATAATAAGATAAAATATACAGCTGGAATTGGCAGTGACGAGACAAAATAAAGAAGTAACTAACTGATCAATCACCAGAGTAGCTAATTACCCTAACATAAGTTTCCATTTTCTTTAATGAATTCTCTCTGGCTCTGGATATCTGATTAATTACAGTGTGTAAATCAAAACTAGCTCCTCAGAGGCGAGAAGCCACTAGAAATGCTCTTATAAAATGTTCAATGAATTCTTTTCCCTAAATCATGAATTGCTGCTTAATCACAGGTTACTTTTATTCAGCAGTATAGAAAGGAATGACATAATAATCCTTTGGAAATTGCTGAGACTGCTTATTTTAAAATATATGTATAAAATAAAATATCCTTCCTAAAGACATCTTTGAAACCAAAGATCTCAACTCTGTTGCTTGATTTAGTTTTTTTTTTTTTAGTAAAAAGGTTTTTTATTTTATACTGGTGCATAGTTGATTAACAGTGTTGCGTTAGTTTCAGGTGTACGGCTAAGGGATTGAGTTATACATATACATGTATCTATTCTTTTTCAAATCCTTTTCCCATTTAGGTTATCACAGAATATTGAGCAGAGTGCCCTGTGCTATACAGTAGGTCCTTATTGGTTATCTATTTTAAATATAGTAATGTGTAATTTAGTTTTAAGAATAACCCCTTCCTCAATCCCCAGTGTTCTGCTTGGTTACCAGTTTTTGTTTTTGTTTTTTTTTTTGGTTACTTTTCATGTCTATAATCTGTATCTTCCTCAAACTATTGTGTCATTTTCTTCTAGTTTGTTCTGTAAGTTACTATTAAAATATCAAATTTTTCTAAATATGACTATAAGATTTAATCACCTCATAACTATAATTGTCTCCCAAATTGAGGGTTGGGGGTGAGGGCAGCAGAGGTGGGAGTTGTGGGAAAAAGAATTAAAAAAAAAATTTAAAGAGAATCACCTTTACGATTGCACCCAAACATTAAATGACCTTATTTTATTATTTTTTTTATCAAAGCATAGTTGATTTACAATGCTGTATTAGTTTCTGGTGTACAGCAATGTGATTCAGTTATACACACACACACACACACACACACACACATATACTCTTGGGAAAAAGAAATTTAAATGGTTCTCTTCTCTCTTTAGTTTTTGTTATTTAAAAAAAAGTTTGTATTTTAAGAGTAGTAGATGAAATGGAAAAGGGAGCAGGAGGTGTGGAAGGAACTTTGAGGCACTTCTCATCTTCACAGAAGAGCATTTCAATGAATAATTTCAAACACACACACAAAACAAAAAACATAGAATGATGTTCTGATTTCCTATTTCTGTTCTTCCCATGTTCTTTGTTGTACTTTGCCTCTCCACAAATGCTTTCCAAAACTCACCTTTAAATCCTCAGGATGTAGAATGACATGCCTACAGGACGAGACAGAAGCCATTAGTGAGGACAGGCCAAGTGTGGTGAGTTCCAGAGCCAACCCCCCTCTAGAGGAAGCAACAGTGATTTGGGAGGAATGTGAGCCTGGTGTTCCCAGATCTCTGTCTTTTCCAAGAAAATCTGGAAATCTGGATTTTTTATGTGAAATTTCTTGAATTTTGAATGCTGGAGACTAATTCAATGAAAGGAAAAACATTGCATGGGCCAATGGCACACACGTGCAGGCCAGATTGAGTCTTCAGGCCACCACTTTGCAACCTCTGACAAACATAGTATTATAGGCTTTGGTTAGATCCCTGCTCTCAGGACTTCATTGCCACCAAGAAGGAGAAATTGCTGTTCACATGCTTTGATTTTAGTATGAAAACAGAATGAAACTGACGAACTCAGAAGTACATTTATTTGCATGAGAGATCAAACTCTTGTTCATTGTCTTAGTGAGGAGAGAAATGAGGAATTATATATCTATTTAGTTTTTTTTTTTCTCCCAGAAGCTATTTTTAAAAAGTCTTCATTAGCTCACAGAAATACTTTCTAATTTCACAGAGACCTACAATTTATACATTTTTAGTTTTATATCAAGGAATTAGGATCAGTCAAATACACTTTCATCTTTTTTAACATATATATTTAAGTAAGGTGTCAATCTTTAATTATACACTTTTAAATTTGCACATTGTAAAAGTCCTGGCTAATGTCATCATTAAACAGAGCTAGACTCTTTTTTGTGTGTGTGTAAAATTTATGCTTGTTTTGGTTCATAAGACAGCCAGCCAGAGTGATTAAGAGTACCAGCTTTTGGGTGAAAACGATTTGAGTAAACAGCGGTTAAGAGGTAACTTTGGAGTGAGAAAAACTTGAGTTTGAATCCCACTTTTTTCACAGCATGTCCTTGATTAAGGAGCCTAACATCTTTAAGCTTCTGTACTTACCATTCACAGTGTTAGCAGTGTGACTTGAGTGCTTCGTAGCTACTGGATGGACAGAGACTTGGTGAGTGGTTAGGATGAAGGCTTTGTTTCAGGAGCAACTAACAATGTGGGGCTGGTAGCTGGAACCAGATAGTGGAAGATCTGGAATACCTGTGAGAAGTTTGTCGTCTAGGGTCCAATTTTAGAGTCCAAGTTGGAATCTAAGTTTGTAGATGAGGGTGAAGGATAAAAGCATTTGAGTAGGGGGCAACCTTGAGAGAGAGGGTGCTTTAAGCAGAGTGACTTAGCAGCAGTGTCTGGGACAGATCAGACTTGTGGTAATCCATAGGAAAGATGCTATCCGTCTGGATTAGATCATGATTGTGGAAACAAAAAAGGAGAAATGAGTTTAAAAGATATCACTAGATGTGACTTTCTTATGAATAGACTCGATACGACATTCTTGTGTTTTTGGAAAAGCTACACTGCAGCAAATATTAGAATTTCAGGGTTATTTTAAAGATAATTTATGGTTGGTGAAAGAGAAAGGAGAGCTAAGGCCTGAGAACTGAATAATGTCTGAGGTTAGGAATCAAGATGAGAAAATATACTAGAGGAAATGGAGAAGAAATAAGGAGTTTGAAGAAGAAACAGAGTATTCTAATGATAATAGTTATTTTTGTTTAAAGATTTCAAGGTGCTCTTATATCCCTTATATTTTTAATGTTCTTGATATGATAATCCATATCTCACTTATCTTCTAGGAATACAGCAGCTTTTCTCTCCTTGTATGCATATACCAGTTTTATATGCCATAGGAGCTGTCTCTCCTAAGAGGTTTTCATCACTTGGCTTCATATTATATGCCTGTCTTTGAGTTGATGTGGGGTTATATGGATGCACAGGATCAAGAAGAGTCACAATCTGATGTAAAATATGATACTTCATTTGCTTGTCCATTTTGTTTGTATCTAATATCAGCAAGGAGTCACAGGCTATTTCATTTTTTTCCTTAATGAGTTGTATGATTTTTTTTTTTCCTTAGTTAGTTGTATGAGTTTCATTTTGTTAAAAATATGGCTGTCAGCTCTTGCAGGGCTGGGGCCTTCTTCTGTTGTTGCTTCTACCCAGTAAAATTTTATATTATGCCTTATGATCTTGTCTCATGAAATATGAAATTGAGCTGTGAATAGGTTTTTGCTAAATTTTAAATGGTACTTTTAATTTATTTTCCAAACTGAAGCATGTCCTTATCACTCACTCTATTATGTCTTGTCATACTTAGTACAAACTATAATAAGAGATGAGGTAAAAATTTGAAAATGATTGATTAGTGTTTTCTGGATGTTTAAATTTTTATTTAACATTAATTAATTAACATATTTGTTCATTTACTCTTGTCTCTGTACATTTTAAATAAGGCTAGATTAGGCCACAGTTTTCTCGGGCTTTCTTTCACATCAGCTTGACATCACTCATCTGATAGTTTGAGAAACGAGTCTTTACAGCACTCCCTTCCCTTCTTTATCTATTTAGCTGTAATTTTATGTTTTTCCCATTTTCATGTATTTGTTTCATTTTCAAATGTCTCATTTAAAAAAATTGTTATATTTTTATTATTTATTTTTAGTTTTTTAAGGAACCTCCATACTGTTCTCCATAGTGGTTGTATCAATTTACATTCCCACCAACAGCGCAAGAGGGTTCCCTTTTCTCCACACCCTCTCCGGCATTTATTGTTTGTAGATTTTTTGATGATGGCCATTCTGACTGGTGTGAGGTGATACCTCATTGTCGTTTTGATTTGCATTTCCCTAATGATTAGTGATGTTGAGCATCCTTTCATGTGTTTGTTGGCAATCTGTATATCTTCTTTGGAGAAATGTCTATTTAGGCCTTCTGCCCATTTTTGGATTGGGTGGTTTGTTTTTTTGATATTGAGCTGCATGAGCTGCTTGTATATCCCACTACTGAGCATATACCCTGAGAAAACCATAACGCAAAAAGAGTCATGTACCACAATGTTCATTGCAGCACTATTTACAATAGCCAGGACATGGAAGCAACCTAAGCGTCCATCGACAGATGAATGGATAAAGAAGATGTGGCACATATATACAATGGAATATTACTCAGCCATAAAAAGACACGAAATTGAGTTATTTGTAGTGAGGTGGATGGACCTAGAATCTGTTATACAGAGTGAAGTAAGTCAGAAAGAGAAAAACAAATACCGTATCTAGCACATATATATGGAATCTAAAAAAAAAAGTAGTTCTGAAGAACCTAGAAGCAGGACAGGAATAAAGACTCAGATGTAGAGAATGGACTTAAGGACACAGGGAGGGGGAAAGGTAAGCTGGGATGAAGTAACAGAGTGGCATGGACATATATACTACCAAACGTAAAATAGATAGCTAGTGGGAAGCAGCTGCATAGCACAGGGAGATCAGCTCGGTGCTTTGTGACCACCTAGAGGGGTGGGATAGGGAGGGTGGGATAGGGAGACGCTAGAGGGAGGGGATATGGGGATATATGTATACGTATGGCTGATTCACTTTGTTATACAGCAGAAGCTAACACAACAATGTAAAGCAAGTATACTCCGATAAAGATGTTAAAAAAAATTGTTTGGTACCATTTTGATTTCCTTTTTGGTGTCTTGAGGCTTGCTTTCCTTTCCTTCTTCCCTTTGATGTGACTGAATTTAGTTAAGGTCCTGGAGGATGGAGACTGTTTGTGGCCCCAAAGCTCAAGTTTGCACAATAAATGGATTCAGCACACAAATATTCAGGATTTTTTTGAGTGTGAAGCACCAAGTTAGATGCTGGGATACAAATTCAAATAAGATGTTGCTTGGGGTCTCTGCAAACCTAAACTCCAGTAGAGAGATGGGCAAGTAAATCAGCAGTTGTATAAGGGATGGCAAGAGCTCTTCTAGAGAGCTGAAGAGGTTGGGAGTTAGGGAAGGCTTCTTGGAGGAGGCAGCCCTTTTTGAATTTTGAAGGATAAGTAGGTGTAATTAGAAATGATACAACCTGATCTTAGGTTGTATTAGTGGATGAAGAGATGAAGGGAGGAGGATAAGAGAAATATTAGGAAGATAGGCTCTGTAAGACTTATGATTGTTGGGTGATGGAGAAAGAGGAGGTGAAGGATGCCTCTGAAATTTCTACCTTGGACTACTGGGCAAGAGGTGGTACCTGTTTGGCAAATAAAGATTAATGGAAAAGGAATAAGTTTAGAAAAAAAGAGAGGTGATGATTCCAGGAATGGTCATTGCTCCTTTATCTCTACTCCTTCATAGTCATTCTTCTTCCTACTGGCAGAGTATTTAACTAGAAGGGATACAGCCTTGAACTCTGATAAAAACATGTGGCCACCTAGTGATACATTCCTTCCTCTTGAGCCTTACACGTTGGGGGAAGGAAGCCAGGATTGGGAGGGGGAGCATGGGGATGAGGGACCCAGATCTCCTCCAAGGACGGACTTGCTGCCTCAGTCCTCAGTCATCTGGAATGACTGAACATGATGCGGATACAAAAATCGAGGCATTCTGCACCACGGGAGGTACTCTGGTGGAAAAATTCTTGCTCTAGAGTGCTCTGCTAGGTTGACCAAGGCTTTGTGGGATCTATCATGCAATTTGATTTCCTCCTCTGCCCCATCCTGTTTCCTTCTTTTTCCCTTCCTAAGTGTGATTTCTAAGAAAAATCTTAGAAACTCCTTCTTAGTGTATGCTTTTGGAGAAGCCAACGTGTAACATGTTTCCCTGGAGAGTTTTCAGAACTCTCAGCGTTTCTGGGATTGCTCAAGCTCTCTTTCCCCCTGGAGTTCTAGAAGGAGAAGGGGGTCAGGGAATGTATCCTAGAATATAGTGGAGTAAGGAGCTGCAATTATGTCCCAATTGTTACTGGCCTGATAGGATGAGGTGAGGTTGCCTTAGCTTGGGAAGAAATGAATCTGAGAAAACAACTGAGCAGTGAATTTTATGATTGGGTTAAAGGTACTTCTGATCTCCAAGAGGGCTTTAGTTTAAAAACAACAGATTGCAGCAGTTGTCCTAAATGGGAGCTTCCTTCAAATAAAGAATATCAAAGAAACCGTGGGAAAGTTTGAAGCTAGTTGCTGTGAACTGGAATACTTTAATCTCTTATTAAATGAATGCAGAGTGATAATAATATAATGATGCCTTGCATTTAGATCACTTATTTATTTTCCCCAAGACGTTCCTAAAGCACTATAATGCAGTCTTTTTTCCCTTTACTTCTGACTTTTCCTCAAGTGGGGGAAGGAAGAATAGAGGTAATTGAATCTTTAATAGCTAATGTCCCATTTTTTGATTCAACTTCTTCCTTAATCCACTTGTATTACAGCTATGAAATACTAATAGAAATGATTTTCCTTCCTGTCCCTTTGACAGTCTAGGGAAGGCTGTCAGAATAAGGAATGAGATGGTTTGTATGAATAGAGCAATGCGGGGTTGTGTGAGTAAGGAACCTGCCTACTGAATAATCTACAAACAGAAAAATCTAAGCCTTGATTGTCAGACATTGATACCGAGTCCTAAAGTCTTATCGTAATCATTAAGAAGCTATCATTATTGATCTTTGTGTATCTTAGCAGTGTGCTCAGCAGGTATTCTGCTAACATTTTATATATACTATTTTATTTATTCCTCATGATATTTCTGGGTGGTATTTTTTCCCTTATTTCAGAGAGTGAACAACTCAGACTCCGTTCGAGTGGTTGAGTAAGAGGTCCAAGTTCTCACCTGGTAAGAGACAGTGCTGGGATTTGAGTCCAGGGGATGTTTCATTCCAGAGATGGACCTTCTAACTACATTGCTTACTGCCTCCCTAACGTGGAACTCCCTGATCTGCAACTGCTATACTGACTCTACAGTTGGAACGATGGAGTGTGTGTGTGTGTGCGCACACGTGCGTGTGTGTATGTGTGGCGGGTCGGGGGTTGGAGGGGAGTCTACTGAAATAGCCCCTGAGAGTACAGCCTGCTGAATATGCTTAAAATAAAACAGCTTCACCAGCAGAACCCCAGGCTCCTACTGAATATTCCATGTTCCCAAACTCCCCCTTCATGGAAATCTTCGGCTTTTCCAGTGCAACTCAGGGAAGAAGATTTGACATCTTCAAGGATGCAATCAAAAAATAAAGGAATAACAAACATTGCACAACTATGCTAATTCATGCCCCAAAGGGAAGGCAACAGGAAAAACCTAGAGTTTGCCAAATGGATAAACAACTGAACTGGTAGAGACAGAATTAAGACTTCAAGATGTTAAAAGACTTGTTATAAACAATGGGAATTGGAAAAAAGAAAGTTGTACTCAGCCAAATCTCTCAGATATGTGTAAGCAACTAACGCCCACTGAGATAGATGGATGCGTCAGTTTCTTCATTTTAATGAAGACTATTTGACTTTGCATGTTTGCATGGCTCTCTGTATTAAAGTCCTTTTCTGGTTGGTACTGATGAAGCAACTCATAAAAGAGTCAGAGGCTTACACTGCAAGCAGGGCAAGAAGTGGGCTCAAAATGGAAAGCGCATGGCTCAGTTTGTCTTGGGTTCAATACCTCCTCCCCTAGTCCCTCATGGGAGGGAGGGAAGCGTGCGTAGAATGGCTGACCCTATTTTTGGATTCCTGCTGGGCCATTATTATTACATGTTTGTTCAATATTGTTATCCTAGGAGCAATCTTCCCTAAATTGCTACCTTCTACATCTGATATTATTTAGAACAATGTACAATTAGCTGCATTTCTGCATGAAGAACTTTTCTTCAAAGCAAACATGATAAACTTTGGTAGCATGGTACCCCTGCAAATAATGCTTGATTGAGGCTGCTTAATTTAGTAATTTATTTATCAGCTTAAATGATCCCAGTCATCTTTGCATATGTCAACATCCATTTGTTTTGTGAATATATTGGGGTCAAAATCAGCCTCTCATTCATAGGAATATTTATCTGTACCCACAGATGCATCTGCGTGTGCAGTTGATATCGCCTCGTGCTAACCCATAAAGAAAAATATTCTCTCTAATTAAATTGCTTTTATATTCTTACTGGGAGATATGTTAATTTCTATTGTTCTGATGTAATTGCTTTTGTTTATTTTTGTCTCTCCAACCAGATTTTGAACACTTAAGGGTAGGGAACAAAATTTGTTTTTTTATAACCTTGTCTCTTTCCCCTATCCCAGTCATCAGTAAATGCTTTTAAAATTTTGCACCCTGCAGAAATAGGTGCTAAATAAATGTTTGTTAGGTGACTTGGTAGATTTGTATATTCAGACAAGTAGGTCAATAGCCTTAGAGGTATAGCCTAGTTCCTAGTAGGTTGAGTTTTAGAAACCAATAAAAGTGAACCTTTGAAGGATTTTGGTGGCCAAGCAAGGTTCCTCTGGTGTTCCCCAGGATTGATGACTGTTTCTAGCAGAGGTGTCATCAGAGGAATCAAGAGGAATCAAGGAGGAATCAAGAGGAATCAAGTTTAGCAGCATGAGTGGAGGAGGTGGGACCTACACTGGTGAGTCCATAGAATAGGTGTTCTCCCAAGACTCTTTCTCCTAAGCGTCTCATGGTTTTACTTCTGACATTTCAATTATGCATTTTTCAGTTATGCATTGCAGCCTCTGTTGACTTTTCATCACTATCTTTTCTACTGTCACATTCTCATATTACTTTAAATCTGTGGGAAGGGTGCCATTTTTGTAGAGTGTGCCTTGGTGAGAAAGCGTTTTCCTCCAGCCCCGTCTCAGAGATCTCCCTATGGTTTTGTCTTTCCCCTGGAATTATGAAAAGTGCACTCTGAAGGTGAAGTTGTATAGTTTAGAATGCATAGACCACACATCTTCCATTCCTTGTTAGAGTAACCCACGCCATCCCCCCACCCCCTTCCCATTCTAAGTGACTTCTGGGCAGGTCCATTTTTTTCCCAATATTTTATTTTTTCAAAGATTTATTTATTTTATTTATTTATTTTTGGCTGCGTTGGGTCTTAGTTGCGAGACGCAGGATCTTCATTGAAGCATGCGGGATCTTTCATTGTGGTGTGTGGGCTCTTTGTTGTGGTGTGCAGGCTTCTCTCTAGTTGTGGCCTGCAGGCTCCAGGGTGCATGGGCTCAGTAGTTGTGGCATGTGGGCTTAGTTTCCCGACCAGGGATCGAACCTGTGTCCCCTGAATTGGAAGGCAGATTCTTCACCACTGGATCACCAGGGTGGGCAGGTCCATTTGAAACTAGTAGAGAAAAAAAAAAATCATGGGTGCAGCCAGCCTTTGCTGATTGATTATTTCATACTTGTGAAACAATTTTCTATACCAATTATGCCTTTGCAGATGACAGAAGCCATTTAGTCTAATGACCATAATAATTAATTTTCATCATGAAACAGATTGGTTAATGATGCTGAAGCCTAGATTTCATTATGGAACTAAAACATAAAACTTGCCCACACTCCCAGAACATAATTTTCAAGTTTGTAAAATCAGGGAGTAAATGCAGTAATTACTTTTCTGATAAAATCAACTGAGGCAAAGTTAGGGTGAAAGTGTGAAGTGCTATACCAGAGTTTTTTTGTTTTTTGCATCAGCTGTGATTCTCAAAAAGGAGCTCCTGGGCAGCAGCATCAGCAGTAGTTGGGAACTTGTTAGAAATGCAAATTCGTGGACCTCACCCTAGAGCTACTGAGCCAGAAACTCTGCAAGTGGGGACCCAACCATCTGCATTTCCACCAGGTGGTCCTGATACGGCTCAAGTTGGAGACCTACTGGTTTAGAGAACAAAGGAAAGATTTCAACACTGGCTTTCTTGTGTTTTTAGAGTCTCTTACTTAAGGTATCGGGGGCTATAGGCCTTTCCATATTTGGAAGGACCTCCACCAAAAAACCCAAAAGCAATATTTGTTATGCTAGAGTGAATGGTCTACCATTTGGGATGTTAGACAGACAAGCCAGAATTCAGGCAGAGATTCGTAATTTGGGTTCAAGGGACTCCCCTAACCACCAAGACATCCAATAGGTAGAATTCAGTAGATCTATGATCCCAGTAACATTGTAGGCAATTGTTAGTATATTTATTCACTTTTTGAACAAATACCGATATTTATAGAGCAGCACTTTGTGTCAAGACCTGTTCTAGATGCTGGGGTTTTAGCACTGACTGGAAAGACAAAATCTTTGCTAACCTTCTAGAGTGGAGAGGCAAGCAGCAGCAGACAAAAACACAAGTCTGTATCAGCATGTGAGATTTCGTGCTGCGAAGATAAATGAAAGGTGATAAGGGGATAGAGGATGCGTGGGACGTGAGGGGCTGCTGGTTTATATAGTTGATCGAGGAAGTTCTCTAAGATGAGCGGGCATGTCAACAGTGTAGGAGGAAGGCAAACAGATATTTGGCGAAAGAGATTTCAGGCAGAGTAAACAGAAAATGGCATGCAATTGGTGTGTTTAAAGGAAAATAAGAGATTTGGCTAAACTCATAAAGCTAAAAATGAAGCCTAAATAAGCTTGGCTGGTTCCACTACGCTGCACTCTCTCTTACTAGATGTCTCTGGAGGATTGTTATCTGAAAAGACCTGTGTCCATATATGCTTGATGACAAGACTTGTGGTTTATGTGATGGCAAAGCTACTATATTATACCCCAGGCTGGGCCTTTTGTTTGAACTGATCGGCTGAGGTTGTTCTTTTGGATGTACGACTGACTCGGTCACTTAAATGAAAGTCATGGTTATATAACTCTTGATGCTCTTCGGAGAGAGAAGAGGAAAGAAACAGAGCTTCCCTGTCATCCATGGTGACATAATTTTTTAAACTGCCATTGATTGAGCACTTGCTATGTTCCAACACCTAGCTAAGTAAATGACCCAGATTTTCTTCTTTTAAAACTCATTTTTGTTTTTGGTAGTGATCGGAATATACTAGTCTGTGAGCTCCACAAGGGCAGCAATTTTATCTCTTTTCACCCTTGAATTTTCCTGGAGCAATGCTTGGTCACAGTAGATGTAGATACACAATAAATATTTGTCCAATGAAGGAATGGAGTAATTTTTGTAAGTCATACAGCTAACAAGTGACAAAACTGGTATTTGAATCCAGTCTGTGTGATTGCAGAGCTTTAACTACTGTTCTGCACCATGAGTTAACCTGGATGGAATGAGGGGAAAAGATGGAATATGAAGGTTGAACATAAGAGCAGTGTGGAAGAAGCAACTCATCTGAAGCTATTAATAAAGAGAGCAGAAGTAGCAGGTCTTCTCTCCTCATGGCTGAACTTGTCTTAGACTTTCTGGGGCTAAACAGAAAACCGTAACAATGCCGATTCTCTGCCCTCTAAAAGAGCAGACTGGCAGGACTAATTCTCATGGAATAATTAGTCAGCAATACAATAAATTAAGTGGGATGGCATCTCATTTCATCCTGTCTACTCTAGAGCTTGCCGTCTTTGGAATCGCAAGCATGAAACTTGAAAATAACAAATTTCCATGTTGGAAACTGAAATTATATCAATATGAGAAGGACCCTCGTGCTAGTTTTAATTGGTTTCATTTAATCCAAATTGCCACCATTTCTAATTTGCTGAAGCATGCTGTTCAGACACAGTGCTGGATGGATGTGTGGAGAAGTCTCTCCCCTCCCTCCTTTCCCTCTCTTTTTCTTCCCCTTACCTACCCTCCTCTTTTCTTTTTTTCCCTTTCCTTTTCTTTCCCTCTCCCCCATTCTTCTTTCTCTCTTACTTTTAAAATTTATTTTTCTATTTCCAAGTTTGTGATTGTAACCTTATAACATTGATGTGGATAACACAGACGTAATTGTACCCACTTTACACGTGAGAAAAACTAAGTCATTGCAGGCATTATGTAATTTGTGAATTTTGTGGTGAGGATGGAAAGAAACCCATATTTCATAACTTCAGATACCTTGTGCGTTTTGATAAAAGTCCCAGAGTAAAGTCTCAGGTTCGACCATGGGTATCGATTTACAGTGTGTGATGAATAATGATGCATTTATTAAAGTGAAAGTGAAAGAAAATGAAGGCTAGCTTGGAAGTCCTAGGGTTTTAGGAGCCTTTCATAAAGATAGGATTATATTAAAAAAACATATTTTTGTGGGATTAGATGAACCATGCATCGAGGGTGCCTATCTTTAGGTATCATTTCCTGCCTACTCTTGAGTAAGAATCATTAGGTTGGTTCACTGTTTTGTTTTGTTTTGTTTGTTTTTGCCAGTAGGTGATACTAGCAATGTTTATAGTGTTTGTGAACCTGTCTTGATAGGAGGAAAAAAGGCATGCTTGGGTTTTTTGGGGGTTAAGTAAACTCTTCAGACTCTGTGGTCAACCAGGAGCCTTCAGCTAGAAGCGTTTCCTTGGGTTCTGTGGTCTGCCTGCCAAGAACTCAATCTCTAAATGGTTAAACATTACTGTTTAAAGAGTTTTGGTTTTACAAAAGAAGAAGGAAAAAAAGGAGGGTGCTCTTGTAATTTTTTTTTTCCAGAGCAATTAGATTACCAAACACTTCTGATAATATGATAGAGCCGGCACCAACTCATTTTCTGGGGAACATGCTTTTAGATCAGAAGATAACTTTTCTCAAAAGACGTTCTGGTAATGAAGCTGTGTTTGGGAGAAGAGCAGCAAAACAAGCTCATGGCTTCTCGTGTCATTGTCCTGATCCTTACAAGGCTGAGATTTCTATAAGCAGGTAAGTCTTGTTGGAGACAATGTCCCAGTATAGCTTGGGGAGAAACAAACAAGTAAACAAACCTGTCAGATAGCTGAGATACTTGAAGTGGACCATAGAAGGTGCAGAAGGGTTATGTTTCAAACGTGTTTTAATATGAAGCATCTGAGTTGTAAGAGAACGTCGTTGATTTACAGGCAGGTGGTTGCAACACTGACTCTAATTAAACGACACCATTAATATGAAGGGGAGTGAACGTGACCACCATCTCCTGTTTCCCTCATCGCCCTCCACAAAGCAGAATGAGAAATGAGGCATGACCACAGTCTCACCGTTGCCTAGTTTGGAGGCAGGGTTAGGCAAAGTGGTGAAATTCTGAGCTGAGGACTTCACTGCAGACCCCAATTCTTGCATCCCAAGGGGCTGAGTTGGAAAGGAGCCCTTGGCCGTGAAGACTGTCACTCAAGCTGCTGGAGTTTTCATTAGTTACTCTTTAAACCCCACCATGTTATGTCTTTTTCTTCTTCATGCATTCATAGAGTTAAGGATTATTTGCTCAGTGCTAAAATTTTTAATTTTGGTCAAAACTGGAATAATACTCCTTTTTCGGTATCCTTCTGCTGGTGGGTGGGCAGGCAGGGGGCATCCTTATTTGCCTATCTGGCAGCACTATTGTGAGTTATATTTATCGACTGGAAACTTGGCAAGGCTAATATTTTTTCTTGGTAACAAGACATTACCCTCAATTTTTTACGTACAAGACTCCACAGCAACCAGGTGGAACATACATCATTAGCTCACTGAATAATGAATATATTTTAAACCAGGACTTAAAGCTGTTCATTTATAGTATATTAAACCCCTCCAAAAAAGTTTAACGTAAGCCCAGCTTTCTGCAGTAGAATTAACTAAATCAAAATGAGACTTTTTAAATTTGGGGGGTTTTTTGGTTTTATTGAAACTCATTCCACTTTCCAAGAACTAAAAATTAGCATCCTGTCTTGACTGTTTGGAATTACTTACTGTCATCTGTTTCAGACGTTAAAGGATGTGATTTAATATCAGCAATAAGGCCCTTCTTCTTCATTTGGCAGGTGTTAATTATTTAAACACTACTCATTTTAATTTGTTTCCATCACTCTTTTGAGTGATTTGCTTTACAGGTTTCATTATGTGCATTTCTTGAAAAATAAAATCAAAAGGAAGGCAGGCTGTAGCCTTCGAACGACACCGTGCAATCTTGATAGGTGGGGTGAGGCAAGGCTGTATTTCCTATATTATGATCTGCATGTTCTCTGCTGATGGAATGTAATATACAATACATCATTTTTATCTTCTTTATAATAAACAGTTGCTCTAGGCACAAAGCCTCAGGTTCCTGCATGCTAATGATCCTGGCTGACTGGAGAAAGCCTTTGCATTTCCTGATCTGTTAATTAGGAACGAGCCACAGACAACCAGAGTGATTGAAAATATAGGAGGGACATCTCTCCCCATGTAATCACTCCTTTCCTGCATTTTGGGTATCATCCTCCTTGTCAATTCCTGCTGCTTTGTTCCCTCCAGCTAAACTGGCTGCTCCTCCATGATGACTTATGTTATAGAAAGCCGTGTGCTTGTGTTTCCCCCAGTAAGGTGCTTGTCAGAGCTTCCTCTGCTCAGATGGCATGGCCCTGTGTGTGCTCATATGGAAAATCATCTCTGTACTGGGCAGAAATGCTGGTGTCAGTTAAGTCAGGTACTAGCCTAACTGCTTGATAGAAAACTTTTTCAGGAGACTAACATCTAAATTTGAAAAGCAGAGGGATAAGGAGAAAGAGAAAACGCTTTCACAAGCCCTCTGGGAAAGGAGAAGCTGACAACCCAAGGTTTTTTTCACTTGTACACAGCGAAGTAATTTCATCTCAGTGTGAAATGGAAAAGGTGGGTATTTGTTTAGATTGAGCCCATTCGGTAATGATTTTAACACTCACTGGAATCTCTTAGCCAAAGTATTCCAGAGACAGAGTCTGTAATGAACACTTATCCTCCCAATTAAAGTTTCAGTCCCAATGAAAACGTTACCTGATGCCCTCCTCTTATTTTCAGTTTTTCAGTCTTTGCTCTGTTTTTACCTTCGTGATTGGTGGCCTCATTCATCATTTTCCCAGTGAAAATTGTTCTTCCTTTGGCAGCCAGGAACAAAACCAAACAGGCTGATCTTCTTGCTTTAAAAATCAGGTTCATCAAACTCACTGACACTTCAGATTTGAAGTCTAGAAGGTCAGATTAATTTCTGGATGAAATAGCTTTATTTTCTTGACTGAATGGAAGAGGAAGTCATATGCTTTGTAAATAAAATGTTAATAAACAAAAGCCTTAAATGTTTCAGACATGACTCAGTTATCTAAGTTAACTGTTACTCCGGGAGCTGTTTTCCAAATCTCTGAGATCGCTTTAATTTTGGTGATAGAGGGATACCTGTGGTTGAAGTGGCGGCAAAAGTATGTAATGTGAAGTGCACTTTGTAATGAAAAGCACGATAGCCTCTCTTGTCATTCTTCTCCATGTGTCCACAGAGCCTGTGAAGACAATGTGTGTGGCTTCACTGGAAATCATCACAAGATTTGGGAGGGGGATGGAAGCCCATGTAGATGAGGAACAGGATGAGAACTAAGGTCTTTGAAAACATTTCAACGATTATTCTTTCGCTTATTCATTTATTCAACAAATGTTAACTGAAGGCATATTCTGTGCTACGGCAGGAGTGGGGATGGGATACGTGTTTAAATGAGAGAGGTCACAATCCAGTGGGTCAGACAGACCTGTGAACAAAGAATATTAATTGGCGTGTCACATGAACCATATACGCAGTGTTCCAGATGAGCCGAGAAAAGAGAGATGCTCATACTCTGGGGAGTTTGAGAAGGCTTTCCAGGGCAGGTAGTATTTGAGTTGGGTATTGAGATATGAGTAGGCATTCATCGTGTAGAAATGGTGATAGGTTGGGGAGACTGGTGGTGGAGGGCATTCCAGGTGGAGAGGAGGAGGGAGCTTGGGAGAGCACTGATGAAGATGTCAGGGCTCAGGTGGTACAAGGCCGTGCTAAGAAGTTTATTTATTATTTTTTCTCCCAAAGTGAGTGATCCTCCGGAAGGGAGGGAAGCAGGGAAGAGTCAGCATTAGGGGGAGAGTTTTAGAAGATCACTGATGACTGAAAGGAGGACATATTCAACAGAGGAGAGCAGGTGAAGGTGGGAGACCAATGAGGAGAATTAGAGGAAATCAGGAAAGGAGATAGTGACCTAAGCTAAGGCATGGCAATAGGTGTTAAGTCAAAAAATGTGAAGGATCTGAATTGTATTTCATTTGCAAGTTAACAAGTTCGTCTGCCACAGTTTTACATACAAATATGGACAGAACAGAGAAAACCCAGGATTAGTGACAAATGCTTTATTACAGCAAAAACAGCAGCCAGAGCAACCTGCATGAGTTCCCCACGCCCCAGTCCCCACTGGGTGGCTAGACCAGGAGCTGTTACCTATGTGCATATAATGGGGTGCACCACAGGAGAGGACCCCACCTTTGAGTACACTCTGAACTTTTATAAGGTCCCTAGCAAATCTTCTCATCTCCTCTCCAGAGAGAGAGATTATTCATTATCAGGAGAGAGAGGAAAGGCATCTCTAGGTTTATACCCTGGGGTGTAAATAAATGCCTCTGGAGAGATGCATCTCTAAGTCTCTCCAGAGGGATGCACGATCTCTAGCTTCCTAGGCTGTCAGCTATTTAAACATGTCCTTTGCTCAGAAGACCTGCAGTGTACAAACGTGGGAAATCCATGCAGGATTGTTTCTCCACACGGAAATGGAGAGGAAGGGCTGAATCAATGAAATTAATGGAGAATTGTCAATAACAAAACAATACCAAACCCTGGAAGCTGATTAGATGGGGCAGACAGGGGTTGGGGAGTGAGGCTGAGGGAGGCTGAGGTGTGACTGAGGTTCCTGATTGGATAGATCTAGTGGTAGGTAGGGGGTAAGAGAGGAGGAATTTTTTTTTTTTTTTGATGGTGGTGGTGGATCAGGGGTGCCGATACAAGGCACAAGTTAAATGTTTAGAGGTTGGTTTGTATAAATTGACTATACCTGAAGATACCATAGGGTTCTCTGCGAAGTGACTACTGTTTTGCATCATCTGCCATTGCACAAATAGTAAGACAGGAGAATACAGATAGTAGAGGCAAAAGGGGCCACAGTTCCAAATGTCATGTGGGCTCATTAATGTTTTGGAGGGGAAGGTGGCTGTGGTGTCCTGGCATGCAGGAAGAACTAAGAGCTGTATATTACTTACTCTTGTTTTGGGAAATGGGCTTCAAGGGGAACTTGAGCTTGCCTAGGGTAGAGCTCCACAGAGCAATAACTCCTGCAGAGCGGACCCTTGACAGGCTCTGGACAGGTGAGAAGTAAAATGACATAGGGTGGGAATTGCCCAGTTCTGTAAAAGCTTCTTGTGAGCTGCTGTAATGGCAGAGACTGGGAATCCTGGAATGCATCTTTCATTTTTATGGAGAGGGTACAGCAAAGTGTGGTGGAGAGAGCACCGGACCAGGAGTTAGGAGGTCAGGATGACAATCTCAGCTGCGTCATTGACTGTTCACAGAGGCCTGAGAAATTGCTAGGCTACCTGAGCCTTTTAATCATCTTTAAAATGGGGAGAAGATTGCCTTCTGTGTTTTGCTGATCAGGTGAGAATATTTCATAAACTGTGACCATCTTGCAGTTGTAAATTATTACCACCATTATAACCATCGCCACTGCATTTGAATCTGAATTCTACAGACATTCAGTGAAGGTGCTTCATACGTATTAGGTATTTGAGTAAAAGATGTTGATGATAATTTTTTCTTCTCTTCTCTCTCTGTATGAGAGACCATTTTCTTTCCCTTTTCCAAAGCTTCTGGGATGGGTAATCATGGCTTTTTATGTGTGTATGTGCCTTCCTCTGTTATATATGGAAAGTTCTAGAAAGCTTGTACCTAAATCAATATAAGGCAAATAGAAAATTGCATTGTAATTAGATAAGAAAGTGTCTTATCATCCCTTCACTGGGTTTAAAATATGAGAGCCTCTTATGGAAAAAATTAGAGGTTCTTTTACCCTGGTTGAGGTTTACTTTTAAGGAGAGCCTTCTTTTTCTTTGGCGTCTATGGTATTTTAAATACAATTTTATTACCCATGGTATCAAATAACTGTATATTATCCAACGTGCAGAAGGTATTCTGTCTGGATTGTTATTAAAATGTCAATTATTATTGCATCACTCTAGGGCTGGATATTTAATCTGAGAAAATAAACTAAGTATGTACCCTCCTCCTTCGTTACAGGGCTTTGGGTTCTAACCTCCTTTCTGGTATATAACTACTGGCTGCTAAATACATGAGACTCTACTTGATCCTAATGTAATATATCAAATCCTTGTTATAACTTCAGAAGTTCACATGCATTTCCTCTTTAGTCAGTTTAAAACATTATACACTACCCTTTATCTTTAATTATTGCTCTTTTATATACTAATTGCACTGGGTGAGTTTATAATTTTGGTACTAGCTTGACCTTTTGAATCCATGCATTTTATTTCAGCCTTGAGCACCTAGTGAAGGTGGGAGATTGAGAAAAGTTCGGTTTGGCTTCCCAGGTGCCATAGATGATATCTAAGATAGTTCCATTCTGATGTCTGGAGATTACAAGAAGAATGGGGAAAAGATTGATGAGAGGAGATAGAATGCTTTTCAGAGAAGTATGGAGACACATAATGTTAGCATCACAAAGATTCTAAGAGATCCTTTCATCCAGAGTGAAAAAGAAATCACTCAACCGGACTTGTGAAAGCAGCTTTTTCTGAGGAGCAAAGCTGGGCGAAATCCTCTTCCTCGTTGAATCTTGTATCATCTTTGCTCCCCAGGTTGTGTTCTTCCTACCGGAAGTTTGAGAAAGAGCTCCAAAGAGGGGAGGGCCAAGGGGCAGAGAAAGGTCAACCTAGGGAACAGGTGTTAATGGAATTTAGCTCAGATTTCATTTCATGGAAAAGAAATAAGTGAGTGTTATGATCTCCTAAATGTAACTAGATTGCTTAAGAACTAGTGAAGATTTACAAACTCCTTGAGTTGTTTCCTCTGAACTTCAGTAGATTTTTGTACAGTTCTTCCAGTTTAGGGCATGCTGGGTTGAATAATAAATTGGTGATTTTGCACTGCTCTGTTTCACACCTGTTAAGAGTTAACAAATTGCAGCTATTTTCTTTGAAAAACACTTTTCAAATAATTTAAATACTGCCCTGCCTTGGACATTACAAATTCTTTACACTTGACTAGTTGTTAGAGTTGTGAGAATAATCAGCCGAGTTCAAAACACCTGGAATTCTCATCAGTTCTTGGGAAACACTGCCACCATTGTCCTTTGGGTGGTTTGAGCTAATGGTAGAGTGACCGTGCAATACCCCTTTATTTGAGACTAATAAATTCATAACATCTTTAGAAAGTATGATGCTTACCCATTGGACTCTTGCATGTACTCAGTAATGTCTGCATTTAAAAAGGAGAGAAATGGGACTTCCCTGGTGGCACAGCGGTTAAGAATCGCCTGCCAATGCAGGGGACATGGGTTCAAGCCCTGGGCCGGCAAGATCCAACGTGCCGCGGAGCAACTAAGCCCGTGCGCCACAACTACTGAGCCTGCGCTCTAGAGCCCACGAGCCACAACTACTTAGCCTGCGTGCCACAACTACTGAAGCCCATGCACCTAGAGCCTGTGCTCTGCAACAAGAGAAGCCACCACAATGAGAAGCCCGTGCACTGCAACGGAGAGTAGCCCCTGCTCGCCGCAACTAGAGAAAGCCCGCGGGCAGCTATGAAGACCCAACGCAGCCAAAAATAAACAAACAAACAAACAAAAAAATAAATCAATAAAAAAGAAATAGAAGGTGTCACACACAAAAGAAGAGAAATGGAAACTTTCTCCTATTGCTAGTAGAAGAAAGCATCTATTTACGCATAAGGGCTATAGCTACAATATCTCTTGAGCAAGATTATGCAGTGTGTGTTCTCGTGTGTATGTGTGTGCGCACACGTGTGTGGATGTGAATGAGCATGTAGTTCATGTAGTTCCAGCATGGAAGGTCTGGAACCTGGAGGTGCAGATGTGCATGGGGGTGTATTTGGTTGTAGGTGAGGACAGCTTGTCTCCAGCTCATTTCAACATAATAGGCGGGAGACAGCATAGCTGAGTTTCCCCAAATGGCTAGTCCTATAGCCTATCTTTTTCAATGTCACTGGATTGATCGATCATTAAGATGCCTCTCTTTTTAAAAAGAGACAGCCTACTGACAAGCAGAATGGGTATTTTTTTAAAAAAATCGAAACAGGGAAGGAAGCCAGACATACTGAAAAAAAATGATTTAAAATATTATTTTGGAGAACATCACTACCTTTTGCTAATCTTTTAATTCTGATAAGTAGCAATGCTTTCATTGGTGGGCAAATCTCACTTCCTTGATAAAGCCTCCCCTGTCTCCTTGATGGGATCTGATCTCTTGCTGATGTCCAGGGGCCTCTATTGTCTGTATCTCCCACTCGTCAGTGAATCTCATCTTGTTTTGATTTGATTTTTGCTCATCATTTAAATTTTTTGTCACAGTTGGACTTTGTCTTTGCTGGTAAGTAGCTCACAAACTAGTTGGGGATAGGACTCTCATGCATCTGTGTTTGCTTAGCATAGTAACTTAAACAGGGTAGGTGCTAAAAAAATGTTTGTTGACTTCACTGCTGGTGAATAACTTCAGTAGTTAAAGAAGCAGTTTTGCTCCTTTCCACAGCAGTAAACAGCCATTAGTTTGTAATTGTAAGGTTGCCTAAGGCCATTTTCAGCCTAAAAGTGAGTGTGAGCCATCTATCAAGGAAACAGAAGTATTGAGCACAATAAACATTTGGGTGTACATTTGGCCTGGAGGAAATTTTTTGTCTATTTGTATGGCCCAAATTCTTCAAATAATGACTTATTCGCTGTGTTTATGTTCCTGGTTATCAAGGAAATCTAAATCTAATCTAAAAAGGCAGAAAAATGCACTCTAAATGTAGACTAATGGTGAGTAAAATGCAAGGATAATTTTGAGAGTGTCTCTTAGAAAAATATCAATAAACATTCCAATGTGAATCCAGGGCTCCAGGACTTAGATCTTGGGGTGAAAGCTTGCACTCAGCTCTATAAATGATTAAGATTACAGGTTGTTCTAAGCATTAATGTCCTGTGTGCAGAAATACTTCTGCTCACTAGTCTGCCTGCAACGAAGCAACTGCTACGATCCAGTGTGCCTCCCGACCCTAGGAAGTTTCAAGAATTCTTAATCAGTCGATTTCATGTTTTTAGGCTAATTCCATTTCCTATTCTGAAGACCGAAAGAAAAACATCAGTGCTTAAAAAAAACAGCTTAGGATTCTTGCTTTTATCTTAGAGAATGTGATTATTAATGGCTATTTTAGAAGTGCTTTTATATTTGGAGGCATTTTCCCACTCTTTTCTTATTCATGTATCCTGAAACTGCACCCAGTAAATCTCCCCTTTCTTCCAGACTCTTCCCTCTTGCTATTTCAGACCCTCAGGCAAGCCTTTCATCCTCCTTCTGTATGCCACAAAATAGACAAGCTAGTTGGAGGCCTGCAGCTTTTTGTGTGTGTCAAAGGAAGGGATCCAGACTTCTTTAATATGGCAGCACCCATTGGTCAATCCACTTCACTCCTTTCAGTAACCACTGACCACCCCCCAAAGTCCCTTGGCACCTCTTTCCTTGAAACCAAGGCCCAAGGAGGTCAGACAGCCTCTTTTGCTTTGCCAAGCATCACTCAGCCTCAGCTGAAGTAATGTTTACATATATGATCATTCCATGCCATTTAAAATATGTAATGGATACTGTGAAAACAATAGGCATATTCAAGCTGCAACACTGTGCACGAATGGGAGAAATATTCCAATACTCATATCAGAGCCTAATAGGTATAATTTTGCTCAAGATAGAGTAATACGCAGCAGCTTTCCCCAGACTGCTGGGTACAACAAAGAAGTGGTTGTCAACCTTTTCAGAATCAGATGTTAATGATATTTTGTGTCTTTGTTGAGTCTGTGGAAAGCAGCTACTGCACCTAGAAGGGAAATGACTTCCATACCGACCGCCCTCAGCCAAAGTCATTGGGACTGGGAGAGCTGGACGGAGTCCATATTTACATTTCAGAGAGAGGTGTGAAAGAAGATTTCAAGACAGAATCGACTGAGCTGCCTCCCACTTGCCTTCCCCTATGTTCAATCTTATCAATGCTGTGAGGGGTCTTATTATTTCCAACATATAGAAGGGGAAAATGTAATGTAAACAAAGGGCTGATGTGTTTTGGCAAAGGAGGGAAGTTTTTCTGCATTTCGTGTATTTTTGGAAACCCCTGAAATCCCAAAGTCATACATCTTCCAAGGTTTGGAGGAGCATTCATCCAAGCATCGTCTGTACTCAGCAACTTGGAGAGCAGTAACTTTGCTGCATCTTTTGTAGTAAGCAGATAACTATTCGGTCTCTTTCTCTGAGCTGGTTGTAAAGAGCTGCAGCCATCAAATAGTTTGCTTTTCACATCTTCCTAAACCCCCCTTTTGTACCGTCGCAGTCTGTCTTCAACAAAATTCTATTTTCATGTGCTTTACGAAAAAGTCTTAGTTCTCATTTCAAGTCCGCCCAAAAAGTAGGGCCTCTCAGTACTCTGTTCCAGCTGCCGGGAATCTGGCCACTCTTTTTGACGAGATACATATAATTTTAATTTAAATCTTTAGACACTGTATAGCTAACTATTGAGATTCTGACAGACTCAGCTCTGAGGGTCAGATTCACTCTGTTCATAGGAATAACACAAGCCCTACTAATAATCTTAAAAGCAGAAATTGCACCACAACCTCTTTTTAACACCATGCTTATATTGAAATCCCACTTTCACAGTAATTGTGATGTCTTTCAATAAAGACCTTCTGACAGTTATCCAAATTAATATTGGTATATTTCCCCCGTGTCATGTGTGCCCACTTATGAAGACTATGTTAGCTCATCTCTGTAACTGTGAAAATTTTATTATAAAAATTAAATCACAAGCAACATGTCTGCCAATATGGAACCTCTTATGTTTATATATGTACTCCTGTCAGAGTTCCATGTAAGTTCTGAGATACTTTATAAACATGGTTGTGATTGTACAATGTGTCGAGTAAGACATTTTCCAGATTTGGTCAATTAACGGGACTTTGGCGAACCTAATTCAATCATTTCAGTCATTTTGAAGTCTGTTTCTGATTGCCACAGCTTAGTGTCTTGCTACTCCAAGTATTGTTTGTGGACCAGCAGCACCGGCAGCACTTGAAGCTTATACAAATGCAGAATCCTAAGCCCCAAATAAGACCGACTGCATCAGCTGCAATGCTGCTGGCCTGCCGACTACGCATGAATAGCAAGGACCTAGTGGATCCTAAATTAGGTGTTTGGGTCATTTTGAGGTTAGACAGCTTTGGAAGTATGTATGCATTTTTTTTTTTTTTTGTGGTTAGGAGGGAATTATTTTAAATATGATTAAATAATATAGCAACACCCTCTAAGTTATGTGGTTTCCAAAAAAACCTGTTTTATTTTTTAAGAGTGTGCTTTTGTCAGAATCTGACTCGTTAATGTATTAAGTTATGAATTCCTAATGGTGACTGTTGGAAAGAATATGCAAACAGTTTGTACATTTACAATCAAGTATTTCAATGCTTTAAATGTAATAATTAAATATCATTGGTAATCTATAATAAAAAACTATTACAATAGCAATAGGTAATATTTATATAACAATTAGTATGAGCTAGGTGCTCTTCTAAGCACTTTACGTATATGAACACATTGAATCTTTCTGACAGTCCTATGAGATGTCTTTATTATTGTGCCCACTTTAGAGGTGAGAAAACTGAGGCATTGAGAGTGACTTACCCAAGTTCACATAGCTAGAAATTAGAGGAGGGGATTGTTCTGATTGCCCTTTATAAATACTAGTTGGTGATTAAGCAGTGACTTCTAGCTGAGATTGTCTTTTAGAGCCCAGTACACTCTCTTGTTTTACATGTGAGGGAAATGGGATTCAGAAAAGCTATGGGACTTGCTTAGCATTACAGATAAATTTGTGCCAATTGGACATATATCTCAGCCCCTGTATAGATTATACCCTTGAACTTCATAACCTCCCAAGGAAATAGGCAGGTGCCGTGTTGTCATACCAGTGACAGCCCCATTTGATCTCATTGCTTCAAAGAAAGAGATTGGCCTAAGTACAGGTGATAACGCTCATACATTGGATGTTCCTTGTGTGGCAGAATCGCTCCCTCTCTTTTTCATGCTTCTGGTCAACCCTGTCCATATGTGTAAGGTTGTACTAATCACTCTCATTTGCATTATTTGTTGACATGTCTACTTTATACCAGGGCTTGAGAGCTAAGGCCATATTTCATGCTTCTTTATAACCCTAATAATTACCATGGAATATGGCACATGGTAAGCCCTGAGTAAATCTTTGTTGTGTGGACAAATGACTACCCCTTACTGCTGCTTCAGGTATGCAGTCCAGATAGGTGTGAGGCCCAGGTGGCTCGGGCAGGAATGGAAGCAACTAAGCCCAACATAAACGTGAAGAGATGGGGGGGTATAGTTTCACGGGCTACTGGTGGCGTTGGTAGTGCTGTGTGCATGTAAGAGCACAGTTTAGTGTTTAGGTGGTTGACTGTTTCTTTCCTGTGTCTTTTCAGTTTTTCGTTGTAATTCTCAAAGGCTCCAACCCCTTTTCTTTACTTCCTTTGTATAACACCTGGCTTTATACCACATGCGGAGAAGAACTGGTGAATGCCTGTGGGGATCATAATGAAATTGCTAATCTGTACCTTGGAGAATTTACAATATTAGCCTTCTCTGGGAAATGTTCTCCTTGAAGTATTTTATTTATTTAACTAGAAAAATGAAATAAGCACTAGATGAATCTGCTGGTCAAGGTCAGGGGGAATTGTTAAAACATAAATGTTTCAATTTTTACTAGCCTATGGTTTTAAAACAAAGTCACAATTACTTTTAATGATCAAGTGAGTCCTTATTAGTCCAAAGAGTCTGTGGTCAGAGTGTTTCCCAGTTATTTTTAGGGGTCCCCATAGGGTTGGCCCATATGTCCTTGTAAACCGGTCTGTCAGCTGTAGTTATCACTTGGTTCCTGCTTATTTTTAATTTTCCCTCCAGTTCTAACTTGTATTTATCTACAACCACTGTCTGCCAAGCCCTTTTGTGAAGTGTCATGGACTTGGTGACAGTAAAATGTATTAGGAAAAGCCAGGAAAAGTCATCTGAAGAAGAATGAGAGTCTTACCCTATCAGATTTATTTTTTTTAATTAAACTATTTTAATATGATTCACATGTATTTCTAAGAAATAATTCAGTGAGGTCTTGTGTACCCTTCACCTAGTTCCCCTCAGTGGTAACATCTTGCAAAACTATAGTACATTATCACAACCAATATATTGATAGTGATACAGTCAAAACAGAGAACGTTTCTGTCACCACCGATATCTCCACATTCACTCCCTCCTGTCCCCACCAGCTTCTGAACTCCTAGCAACCATTAATCTGCTGTCCATTTCTGTAATTTTTTTTCATATCATGAATGACATATAAATGGAAACATTTAGTACATAACCTTTTGAGACTGGCCTTTTTCACTCAGTACACTTCTCAGGAGATACATCCAGGTTTTTGTATATGTCAATATTTTGTTCCTTTTTATTGCTGTGTAGTATTCCATGGCATGAATATACTATGGTTTAACTATTCACCATTGAAGAATATCTGGGTTGTTTCTAAATCTAGGCTAGTACAAATAAGGCTGCTGTGAAATTTGTGTATAGGTTTTTGTGTGTACATAGTTTTCATTGTTTTGGGATAAGTGCTAAGGAGCACAACAGCTGGGTTATATTATAGTTACATGTTTTATTCTTTAAGAAACTATTTTCCAGAGTAGATTTTTCACTGAGTATAGGATTCTGGGACGATAGTTCTTTTAATTCATCAGTTGAAAACTTTTTGGTGACTTCCTTTTGGTCTCCAGGACTTCTGATGAGAAATGTGCTGTTATTAGATTCCTCTCCCCCTCCAATTATTGGTAGGGTATTTCTCTCTCATTGCTTTTAAGATTTATTCTTTGTTTTTAGTTTTCATAAATTTGACTATGATGTGTCTTGATGTGAATTTATTGGGATTTATCCTGTGTAAGATTCACTTAGCTTCTTGAATTTGTAGATTTGTATCTTTTTGCCGTATTTGGGAGTTTTCAGCCATTATTTCTTTGAGTTCTTTTTAGCCCTGCCCTCTTTCTCATTTTCTTCTGGGTCTCTGATGACATAAATGTTACATCTTTTGTTATAGTCCCACAGTTCCTTCAGACTCTGTTAATTTTTTCAGTCTATCTTCTCTGTTTTTCAGATTGGGTAATTTCTGTCTTCCAATTTGGTGATTGTTATCTTTATCTCTTCCATTCTGCTCTTGAGTTCATCTATTCAGTTTTTGATTTTGGTTCTTATAATTTTCAGTACTTAAACTTCCATTTGGTTTTATTTATATCAACTTTTTGTTTGCTGAGATCTTCCAGTTTGTATCTGTTTCAAGTTTATGAGTATAACTCGTTTTAATGTGCTTTGCTTTATTGTGCTTTTCAGATATTGTGTTTTTTACAAATTGAAGGTTTGTGGCAACCCTGGGTTAAGCAAGTCTATCAGTGCCATTTTTTCCAACAACATTTACTCACTTTGTGTCTCTGTGTCACATTTTTGTGATCTTCACAATGTTTCAAACATTTTTATTATTATTATATTTGTTATGGTGATCTGTAGTCAGTAATTTTTGATGTTACTACTACGACTTGCTGAAGGCTTGGATGAGTGTTAGCATTTTTTAGCAAGAAAAATTTTTTAATTAAGGTATATACATTTTTTAGACACAACACTATTGCACACTTAATAGATTACAGTATAGTGTGAGTAGAACTTTTATATGCACTGGGAAACCAAAAAATTCATATGACTCACTTCGTTGCAGTTGTCTGAAGATTAACACACAATATCTTTGAGGTATGCCTGTATTCATAATTGTCCATTGAAGCCTTTTTATGATGGCTCCTTTAAAAATCTTTTTCAGATAATTCTAACATCCTTGTTATCTCAGTGTTGGCATCTGTTGATTGTCTTCTTTCGTTCCATTTGAGATATTCCTGATTATTGATATGATGTGTGATCCTTGGTTGAAATCTGGACGTTTTGGGTATTATACAACTCTGAATCGTATTTAAACCTTCTGTTTTAACTGGCTTATTTTGACTCTGCTCAAAATAAGGGTAAGAGGGAGGAGGTGCCACCTCTTTCTTGCAATGTGAGGGTAGAAGTCCAGGTTCTCCACTGGCCTCCATTGACACTTGAGCAAGGATGGGGTATCTCCTGGGTACTACTGAAAGGGATTGGGAGTTCCTGCTGCACACTAGACCTCCATGATAACTCCCTGGCTGGCAGAAGTCAGAGTGCTTCATGATTGCTTGCCACATGGTTTCCACTAACACCACTGGGCAGGGGGCAGGCAGTGCCCTCGTTACCACTGGGTGGTGGTGAAAGTCCTAATTCTACTAGTTGTCCTGTGACATCACTCCAATGTGGAAGGGGCAGGGTGCCTCCTTACTCTCAAGTGGGGGTGGAAACTGAGACTCTCTGCTAGGCCTTTGCTGGCCTGGGTGGGGATGTGGGCACAGTTGTTGTTTTTTTTTTAACCCCCTGTGGTGTTTGGCAGAAGTAGAGAGACTGTTGTCTAAAAGTTACATGTTTTTTCTAGGCAGCCCCTTTCTGGTCCTTTGGCTAGAGAGACAACTGGCTTTGTTGAGGCTTGCTTTCTTTTTTTAAAAAAAAATTATCTGCACTTGTTGGTATCTCAGGATTGTTAGCTTCTTCAGTTCCAAATCTGGATATATGAGGCAAAAAGAAAGCACAGGGAGCTCACCACTATGTAATTCCAAAGCCCCTAGCTACTCTGCCTACTTCTGTCTTTCACTGTCTTATTAAGTTATTTTTATGTATAATGTTCTATGGCTGTTATTCATATTCATGGGAGGATTGGGGAAAAAATGCCTACGCTAGATAAAAAATTTAGCAAATTGTTCATTCAACCCATTGATTTTTGGTGAATGGGCTTTTGGCTGATTGACGTTTGCTGAGTTGCCCTAGAACTGTTATATCAACATATATGAAGCTCTACCAGGGAAAACTGGGTGGAAAAGTTTGTAAGCATATTGGAGCTGTGCTCTGATATCTTTTGGATAATTCTTCTTGAGTGGCCATAGGAAACTGTAAAATCATAGTTGCACTCCTTTTTGCGAGAGCACTGGAATCACAGCTAACTGCTGAACAGTCATCAACAGGAAGACACTGGAACTCACCAAAAGAGATACCCCACATCCAAAGACAAAGGAGAAGCCGCAGTGAGACGGTAGGAGGGGTGCAATCACAATAAAATCAAATCCCATAACTGCTAGGTGGGTGACTCACAAACTGGAGACAGATTATACCACACAAGTCCACCTACTGGAGTGAAGGTTTTGAGCCCCACATCAGGCTTCCCAAGCTGGGGATTTGGCAACAGGAGGAGGAATTCCCAGAGAATCAGACTTTGAAGGCTAGCAGGATTTGACTGTGGGACTTCAACAGGTCTGGGGGAAACAGAGACTCCACTGTTGGAGGGCACACACAAAGTATGTGTGCATCAGGACCCAGGGAGAAGGAGCGGTGACCCCATAGGAGACTGAACCAGACCTACCTGGTAGTGTTGGAGGATCTCCTGCAGAGGCACAGGGGGGCGGTGGTGGTGGTGGTGGCTGTGGCTCACCGTGGGGAAAAGGACACTGACAGCAGAAGTTCTGGGAAGTACTCCTTGGCGTGAGCCCTCCCAGAGACCGACATTAGCCCCAGCAAAGGGCCTGTAGGCTCTAGTGCTGGGTCCACTCAGGCCAAACAATGAACAGTGAGGGAAGTCAGCCCCACCCATCAGCACACAAGTGGATTAAAGTTTTACTGAGCTCCGCCCACCAGAGCAACACCCAGCTCTACCCACCACCAGTCCCTTCCATCAGGAAGCTTGCACAAGCCTCTTAGATAGCCTCTTCCACCAGAGGGCAGCCAGCACAAGCAAGAAGAACTACAGTCCTGCAGCCTGTGGAATGAAAACCGCATTCACAGAAAGATAGACAAAATGAAAAGGCAGAGGACTATGTACCAGATGAAGGAAGAAGATAAAACCCCAGAAAAACAACTAAATGAAGTGGAGATAGGCAGCCTTCCAGAAAAAGAATTCAGAATAATGATAGGGAAGATGATCCAGGACCTCAGAAAAAGAATCGAGGCAAAGATTGAAAAGATGCAAGAAGTGTTTAACAAAGACCTAGAAGAATTAAAGAACAAACACCTAGAAGAATGAAAGAACAAACAAACAGAGATGAACAATACAATAACTGAAATGAAAAATACACTAGAAGGAATCAATAGTGGAATAAGTGAGGCAGAAGAACAGATAAATGACCTGGAAGAAAGAATGGTGGAATTCACTGCTGCAGAAATAAAAAAGCATGAAAAGAAATGAAGACAATCTCACAGACCTCTGGGACAACATTAAACGAACCAACATTCGCATTATAGGGGTCCAAGAAGGATAAGAGAAAGAGAAAGGACCTGAGAAAATATTTGAAGAGATTGTAGTCAAAAACTTCCCTAACGTGGGAAAGGAAATAGCCACCTAAGTCCAAGAAGTGCACAGAGTCCTAGGCAGGATAAACCCAAGGAGAAACATGCCAAGACACATAGTAATCAAATTGACAAAAATTAAAGACAAAGAAAAATTATTAAAAGCAGCAAGGGAAAAATGACAACATACAAGGGAACTCCCATAAGGTTAACTGTTGATTTCTCAGCAGAAACTTTACAAGCCAGAAGGGAGTGGCATGATATATTTAAAGTGATGAAAGGAAAGAACCTACAACCAAGATCACTCTACTGAGCAAGGATCTCATTCAGATTCAAAGGAGAAATCAAAAGCTTTACAGACAAGCCAAAGCTAAGAGAATTCAGCACCACCAAACCAGCTCTACACAAATGCTAAAGGAACTTCTCTAAGTGGGAAACACAAGAGAAGAAAAGAACCTACAAAAACAAACACAAAACAATTAAGAAAATGGTAATAGGAACATACATATCAATAACTACCTTAAATATGAATGGAATAAATGCTCCAACCAAAAGACATAGGCTTGCTGAATGGATACAAAAAGAAGACCTATCTATATACTGTCTACAAGAGACCCACTTCAGACCCAGGGACACATACGGACTGAAAGTGAGGGGGTGGAAAAAGATATTCCATGCAAATGGAAATCAAAAGAAAGCTGGAGTAGCAATAATCATATCATATAAATTAGACTTTAAAATAAAGAGTATTACAAGAGACAAGGAGGGACACTACATAATGATCAAGGGATCAATCCAAGAAGAAGATATAACAATTATAAATATATATGCACCCAACATAGGAGCACTTCAATACATAAGGCAAATGCTAACAGCTATAAAGGATGAAATCGACAGTAACACAGTAATAGTGAGGGAGTTTTAACACCTCACTTACACCAATGGACAGATGATCCAGACAGAAAATTAATAAGGAAACACAAGCTTTAAATGACACAATAGACCAGATAGATTTAATTGATATTTATAGGACATTCCATCCCAAAGCAGCAGATTACACTTTCTTCTCAAGTGCACATGGACCATTCTCCAGGATAGATCACATCCTGGGTCACAATTCGAGCCTCAGTAAATTTAAGAAAATTGAAATCGTATCAAGCATCTTTTCCAATCACAGCACTATGAGATTAGAATTAAATTGCAGGGAAAAAAATGTAAAAAACACAAACACATGGAGGCTGAACAATACGTTACTAAATAACCAAGAGATCACTGAAGAAATCAAAGAGGAAATCAAAAAATACCTAGAGACAAATGACAATGAAAACACGACCATGCAAAACCTATGGGGTACAGCAAAAGCAGTTCTAAGAGGAACATCTATAGCAATACAATCCTACCTCAAGAAACAAGAAAAATCTCAAATAAACAATCTAACTGTACACCTGAAGGAACTAGAGAAAGAAGAACAAAGAAAACCCAAAGTTGGTAGAAGGAAAGAAATCATAAAGATCAGAGCGGAAATAAATGAAATAGAAACAATGAAAATAATAGCAAAGATCAAAAACTAAAAGCTGGTTCTTTGAGAAGATAAACAAAATTGATAAACCTTTAGCCAGACTCATTAAGAAAAAGAGGGAGAGGACTCAAATCAATAAAAAGAAGTTACAGTGGACACTGCAGAAATACAAAGCATCATAAAAGAATACTACAAGCATATCTATGCCAATAAAATGGACAACCTGGAAGAAATGGAAAATTCTTAGAAACGTATAACCTTCCAAGACTGAACCAGAAAGAAACAGAAAATCTGAACAGACCAATCTCAAGTAATGAAATTGAAACTGTGATTAAAAATCTTCCACCAAACCAAGGTCCAGGACCAGGTGGCTTCACAGGTGAATTCTATCAAACATTTAGAGAAGAGCTAACACCCATCCTTCTCAAACTCTTCCAAAAAACTGCAGAGGAAGCAGCACTCCCAAACTCATTCTATGAGGCCACCATTACCCTGATACCAAAACCAGACAAAGATACTACAAAAATGAAAATTAAAGACCAATATCACTGATGGATATGCATGCCAAAATCCTCAACAAGGGACTTCCCTGGTGGCACAGTGGTTTAGAATCCACCTGCCAATACAGGGAACATGGGTTCAATTCCTGCTCCGGGAAGATCCCACATGCCGCGGAGCAGCTAAGCCCGTGTACCCCAACTACTGAGCCTGCGCTCTTGCACTCACAAGCCACAACTACTAGGCCTACATGCCACAACTACAGAAGCCCACATGCCTAGAATTTGTGCTCCACAACAAGAGAAGCCACCGCAATGAGAAGCCTGCACAGTGCAACAAAGAGTAGCCACCGCTCACCACAACTAGAGAAAGCCCACGTGCAGCAACGAAGACCCAACATGGCCAAAAATAAATAAATAAATGAATGAATGAATAAATAAATAAATAAATTTATTAAACAAACATCCTCAACAAAATACTAGAAGACAGAGTCAACAACAGAATAAAAGCATCATACACCATGATCAAGTGGGATTTATCTCAGGGATGCAAGGATTCTTCAATATATGCAGATCAGTCATTGTGATACACCATATTAACAAACTGGAGAATAAAAACCATATGATCATCTCAATAGATGTAGAAAAACTTTTGACAACATTCACTCATTTATGATAAAAACACTCCAGAAAGTGGACATAGAGGGAACCTACCTCAACATAATAGAGGCCATATACGACAAACCCACAGCAAACATCATTCTCAATGGTGAAAAACTGAAGGCATTTCCTCTAAGATCAGGAAGAAGGCACGGATATCCACTCTCACCACTCATATTCAACATAGTTTCGGAAGTCCTAGCCATGGCAATCAGAGAAGAAAGGGAAATAAAACGAATACAAATTGGAAAAGAGGTAAAAGTCACTGTTTGCAGGTGACATGATATTATGCATAGAGAATCCTAAAGATGCCACCAGAAAACTACTAGAGCTAATCATTGAATTCGGTAAAGTTGCAGGATACAAAATTAATGCACAGAAATCTCTGGCATTCCTATACACTGACAACGAAAGATCTGAAAGAAAAATTAAGGAAACAATCCCATTCACCACTGCAACAAAAAGAATAAAATACCTAGGAATAAACCTACCTAAGGAGGTAAAAGACCTGTACTCAGAAAACTATAAGACACTGATGAAAGAAATCAAAGCTGACACTAACAGAAGGAGAGATGTACCATGTTCTTGGATTGGTAGAATCAATATTGTGAAAATAACTATACTACCCAAAGCAATTTACAGGTTCAATGCAATCCCTATCAAATTACCAATGGCATTTTTTACAGAACTAGAACAAAAAACCTTAAAGTTTGTATGGAGACACAAAAGACCCCGAATAGCAAAAGCTATCTTGAGGGAAAAAAACAGAACTGGAGGTATCAGGCTCCCTGACTTCAGACTATACTACAAAGCTACAGTAATCAAGACAATACGGGACTGGCACAAAAACAGAAATATAGATCAATGGAACAGGATAGAAAGCCCAGAGATAAACCCACACACCTATGGTCAACTAATCTATGACAAAGGAGGCAAGGATATACAATGGAGAAAAGACAGTCTCTTCATTAAGTGATGCTGGGAAAACTGGACAGCTACATGTAAAAGAATGAAATTAGAACACTCCCTAACACCATACCCAAAAATAAACTCAAAATGGGTTAAAGACCTAACTATAAGACCAGACACTATTAAACTCGTAGAGGAAAACATAGGAAGAACACTCTTTGACATAAATCACAGCAAGATTTTTTTGACCCACCTCCTAGAGAAATGGAAATAAAAACAAAAATAAACAAATGGGATCTAATGAAACTTAAAAGCTTTTACACAGCAAAGGAAACCATAAACAAGATGAAAAGACAACCCTCAGAATGGGAGAAGATATCTGCAAACGAATCAACAGACAAAGGATTAATCTCCAAAATATATAAACAACTCATGCAGCTCAATATAAAAAAAACAAACAACCCAATCCAAAAATGGGCAGAAGACCTAAATAGACATTTCTCCAAAAAGACATACAGATGGCCAAGAGGCACATGAAAAGCTGCTCCACATCACTCATCATTAGAGAAATGCAAATCAAAACTACAATGAGGTATCACCTCACACCAGTTAGAATGGGCATCATCAGAAAATCTACAAACAACAAATGCTGGAGAGGGTGTGTAGAAAAGGGAACTATCTTGCACTGTTGATGGGAATGTAAATTGGTAAAGCCACTGTGGAGGATGGTATGGAGGTTCCTTAAAAAACTAAAAATAGAATTATCATATGACCCAGCAATCCCACTACTGGGCATATACCCAGAGAAAACCATAATTCAAAAAGACTCATGCACCCCAGTGTTCATTGCAGCACTATTTATAATAGGCTGGTCATGGAAGCAACCTAAATGCCCATCGAGAGACGAATGGATAAAGAAAATATGGTACATATATACAGTGGAATATTACTCAGACATAAAAAGGAACGAAATTGGGTCATTTGTAGAGATGTGGATGGACCTAGAGACTGTCATACAGAGTGAAGTAAGCCAGAAAGAGAAAAACAAATATCGTATATTAACGCATATATGTGGAATCTAGAAAATGGTACAGATGAACTGGTTTGCAAGGCAGAAATAGAGACACAGATGTAGAGAACAAATGTATAGACACCAAGCGGGGAAAGCATGGTGTGGGGTTGTTGTTGGTGGGATGAATTAGGAGATTGGGATTGACATATATACATTAATATGTATAAAATAGATAACTAATAAGAACCTGCTGTATAAAAACATAAAATTCAAAAAAAATAAAATGGTAAGAATACTTAATATTTTTATAGCAATTTCTTGTTTAAAAATACTTTCTTAAATATCCCATATGAATATATGATTCATATTAAAACACACCAAGTATCTCTTTGTGAGCAATAACTACAGTTTAATAATTTAACAGTTTTAAGTGTAACTGATTAAGACAAACCATGGGTTCTTAGGTGGATCCTTGAGAATAAGAAGGGTTTACATAATTAACTAATGCTGAGTTACTAAAGGAAACTAAGTTACTGAGATTTCCTTTCAAGAGTAACCAAACCATTTGTGACCTTTCATTTTCAAAGGCTGCTACTACTTCATGTCCCGTGTATAGTAATGATTTAGAATCTTAGATTTTCCCTGTGACAGCCGACAACTTCCTTGAATCGTATTACATCATCGATTTCAAAGCAGTGACCTATCAGCTACATTCAGGGCTCTGTTAGGAGTATTTCATACCATGCAATGTTAAAAATCTTTGAGAATACATTTAAATCAGTGGATTTTACATATGATTTTTGTCTTATTCTGAAAAAATTGAGTAATCTAGAAATGATTGATCCACATTCCCTTGGCCAAATGTAGTTTTGAATTGACATCTGACTAATTCGAACTAGTCTCATTTGTGTTACCTGTCAGTTCTAAACGAATGAATTAATCTGAATACTTTTTTCTTTTAAAAATAAATTTATTTATTTATTTTTGGCTGCATTGAGTCTTCGTTGCTGTGCGTGGGCTTTCTCTAGTTGCGGTGAGCGGGGGCTACTCTTTGTTGTGGTATGCGGGCTTCTCGTTGAGGTGGCTTCTCTTGTTTTGGAGCACAGGCTCTAGGCACGCAGGCTTCACTAGTTGTGTCTTGTGGGCTCTAGAGCGCAGGCTCAGTAGTTGTGGCGCATGGGCTTAGTTCCTCTGTGGCATGCGGTATCTTCCTGCACCAGGGCTCGAACCGTTGTCCCCTGCATTGGCAGGTAGATTCTTAACCACTGTGCCACCAGGGAAGTCCAGTTTGATTACTTTTCACAGATTAGTTTTGAAGTAGGCACATTCCTATACCTACAGTAATGTAAGAAAAGAATATGCTGAGATATCCAGAATTGTATCCAAAGATGTTTTTTCATTTAAAATAAGTATATTACAATGTTTCAAGGGTTTCAATGTAAGAACAAGAACCTGGGGTTAATTTATAATCTATTTAGTGGACCTCATAATTATTCAAATACTGTCTCATCTTTGTTAGTGCATTTTAAATTTCAGCTACTTGCTTCAATGGACAATGTGTATAAGATAAGCTGTGTTTCATTAAATGAGATTATAGACTAGACTCACATCATTGGAGAAATTAACATCTGTTGGCCACTATATGGTAAGCATTGTGCTCAGTGATTGTCAAAATCACCTCCTGTCGTCTGCCCAAATAACCTAATTTTCACATTAGGTAGAAGGAGACTAATGAAAATAAAGTGATTTGTCCAAAATCCATGCACAGAAAACAGAGCAAATCTATTTTGGAAACCCATAAACTTCCTTTAAGCCTTGTCTTCTTTATTTCTCTTAATTTCCCCCTCCATTTTAGCTTACTTGTTTACAATTTTTGCTTTATCGGTACTGCATGCCAGTTATTCTTTCCCATGAAACCATCTTTCATGAGTCAAGACTGTTTTTCTTAGAAGGCAAATTGTATAGTAAGAGTTGAGGATATTTTCTGACAGATCTTATATTACTTTTTTCTACCATTGTTCTCCCAAAAACTCCCTATACATTTCATTCCTTAAAATCCTGTGAGTTTGAACATTTCTCCCTGTCATCACTCCAGCATCTCAGAAAAGAATCTCATTCCATATGCTTTCAGGCGCTCAAGGAACCAAAACATGAAAACCTGGAATTTGTCATTACCCATTTGGCCTCTGGTCCCTCAAATCCAGTAGCTTGCCTCCAGGAGAAATCAGTCCTTGACTCTTTAAAAGAATCTCTTCTCTATATTATGTATTTGGTTAATTGGAAAAGGCTGTTTTTTAGGTAAAAGATCCTGCTTCATTTGGATAGCAACCAAGTCAGCCATATGGGAAGGAAAATAATCTAGTGAGTTGCAAAATAAGAAATCATGGTCCATGTGTTCCCTCGGATGGCTTTCTATGGGATATGAGGCTCTATCTCTTTGAGTTTCAGTTTATAGCTCTTTAAATGGGGATATCCTTGGCTCTATTACTAAAATTTGAGAGTATAATAAATATGCATATGATAACTAAATCTCTCTACCAGGAGAAGGAGCTCTTGGAGTTTTCCCCTTTCCTGACTACCAAGGAATATTAAATCAACTGATCCGACACTGTTCACAAAGTTAGGGATTTTGCCTCTTTTCATTTCATGCACTGGTCTATTTATGAACATGTGTTGAGGACATTAGAAGTCTTGGATGATGGCCTTGCTGCAGAAACAAATTGGCCAACAAAAGTCAGTGTTTCCTGTATCTTCTATTCCTATGGACTTGTCTTAGACTAAACTCACTTGACCACAAAACACACTACTAAGAAATATGGCAGAGCCAATGACAGGGTAAGAATGAAGGTATCAGTCAAATTGGGAGTAAGAATTCCATTTATTTATGCATTTCTATGTAACTCTTTCTCTAGAGAACAAAACACCAGAGAAGAGCTATATATTCTCTGCCTAACACTGAGGCCTATGAAAGAGAATTGGGTCTGGAAAAATCTCTGGTATCAGACCAGTTGACCAAGTGAACTATCCAATAGGTATTATGTGTTGTCAAGAAATCTTCTCCTTCCAAAAACTAAAAAAAAAAAAAAAAAAAAACGCCTTAGTCTTTCATGAGAAGTGGAGCAATGCTTGGTTGAGATTGCCAAGCAATGTATTGGCTAAATTGAGGACTCTGACATGTGTAAACAAATCAAGAGATTAATGAGGTGCAAAAAATGTTATTTCTCTCTGGAAACTACAGGAATCATAAACTATTGTAGTTGTCATTCAAATACTGAAAATTGTGTAGGTGCTTCAAAGGGGTAATGCCAATGAATTCATTCAAATTGTTTCCCTAGAATGATTCAACTTTAAGAAATGTCAGGGATTTCATACTCTCCAAAGTGGCCTATGTCAGTTCATCTTGTTACTTATATGAGGGTAATATTCTTCTAAGTATGGTGTGAAATTCATTCCCCTGGAGAATGGGATAACCCTTTCTAGAATGATTTAAGTAGGATCATGTCTAGAAGAAAGAGAGTTAAGAGACTTTTAGCTTTCTTGGGCCTTTGTATTTCTGTGAAACCCAGAGGAAAAACACCAGGGATGATGAGTGGACATGGGACACTGTGGTTTTGTGACAATTTTTTTTTTTTTTTTTTTGTCTCCACACATCTTCAGAGAATCTCCATCACTGTACTTAGGAATAGGACCAGAAAATAGACGAGGTTGAAAATGTCATCTGGAGAAATTGCCACACAGGAAGTATAGCTGAACCTCTACAAGAAGTATGGCTTCTTGTACCTGATTGGCAAAGGACCCAGAAGTCTATGTGCATTTATTTCATGATCATGTTTCATAGTTGTTCTGGAGCTAATTACTTAGAAGTCTATCTTTGTTTATTATGCATAGGTTTGTTATTTTGCCGAAGTTCAAAATTTGGCAGAATAGACCAATTAGTGAAAATGCCTTAAAAGTTTGAATAAATTTGTTGGTTATGTAGTAGTAGCAAAAAGTATAATATTAGCCACAAAAAGAAAAAATATCTATGAAAAACTGAAAAGATTTTGTAGACTCTCTTGCACAGAGCAGGGGTTGTGTATTCCTTGAGTCCTCTTTCTTGTGTGGAGGCAGCCTTTGACCTATAGTCAAATTTTGTCAATTATTTGTACCTTTCATAATTCAGACAAATCGTTACTCTTTGCTGAGCCAGTAAACATCATCAACTTGTTCTCAATAATTTGTCAACATTGCAAGCAAAAGAGACCTTTGACTTCTCCCCTGAAGCATCTTTGACACAATCCAAGGAAATTCAACAGATTTGTTAGTGCACATGATAAAATTGCATAACATCTCAGTCACTTTTAAGGAAACCTCATTAATATACTTCTATTAAGTCACTTGTCCACATTTCCCCTTTTTCAAGAGGGGAAGATGCATAAGGAGATACAGAAAATGGGTTTCTGTACATTGATTCAGATATTGCTGTGAGATTACAGATACAACATGAATGCCATCGAGGGCTGGTTCCTTCTAATACTGGCCATTTTGCTGGCATGTGAGTGGCCACTGGAGGGGTTAATGAATAGCTACAATTTGAAATATCACATTTATGTGATTTAATTACCTTTAAGTACCCGAAGAACAATTAAGAGATCTGGTCCATCTCTTGAGGTGTTTCATGTAATAAAACATTATGATAGACTTAGGGGTATTGGATTTTATAGTGTCTTTATACTAAACATACCACATCTGTCATCTCTAACTGATAAAGCTAATTACTCAGGTTATTTAAATGTGAAATAATGACATAATGGAGCTTTACGCCTGATAATAGGTAGAAGAGAAAAATATGAGTAACAAGTTCCCTGTTCTATAGACAGATGATAAGCAAGACCACATCTTTAAGTTGTTAAAATTTTTAATAAAGCAAAACACTTTACTTGACTTTATCTCTTTTCTCTGGCATCATTACTTGGTTAGGGCAACATTCTGAACATGAGTTTGTAAGGTGAAGAAATTAACATGGAAAAATTTTGAAATTGCATCAGATTGATAAATTTAGCTCAAACAACTATGGAGTACAATATGAATACATTAGACCATCATTAGACATTAATTCATTCTATGCTCATGTGGATATAACAAAACTAGTATCCTCACATAATGGTAGCAAGATGGTATGACTTTTGGAAGGTAACTTGGAAATATGTGTTTGTACCCAACTAATTCCACTGCTGGGATATTATCTTAAGAAAATAGTTCAAAATATGTGAGAAAAAGCTGTACCTACTAATATATGCATAGCATCATTATTATATACTAGTAAGTAATTGGAAATAAATTAAATGTCCAACAATAAGGTAGCTGATATTATGGCATGTTACCTAGCTATTAAAGTCATAATTATGGAGTCTATTTATCAGCATGAAAAATGCTTATGTCATTTTCTCAAAAAAGACATAGAGATGGCCAACAGGCACATGAAAAGATGCACAGCATCGCTAATTATCAGAGAAATGCAAATCAAAACCACGAGGTCACCTCACACTGGTCAGAATGGCCATCATCAAAAAGTCTGCAAATAATAAATGCTGGAGAAGGTGTGGAGAAAAGGGAACTCTACTACACTGTTGGCAGAAGTGTAAATTGGTATAGCCACTAGGGAAAACAGTATGGAAGTTCCTTAAAAACTAAAAATAGAGCTACCATATGATTCAGCAACCCTACTCCCGGGCATATATCTGGAAAAGATGAAAACTCTAATTTGAAAAGATACATGCACCTCAATGTTCATGGCAGCGCTATTTACAATAGGCAAGACATGGAAACAACCTATGTGTCCATCAACAGATGAACAGATAAAGATGTGGTATATATATATATGATATATATATATGATATATATATATATATGTGTGTGTGTGTGTGTATGATGGGATATTAGCCATAAAAAGAATGAAATAATGCCATTTGCAACAACATGGATGCACCTAGAGACTATCATACTAAGTGAAGTTAAGACAGAGAAAGACAAATATTATATGATATCACTTATATGTGGAATCTAAAAAATAATACAAATGAAGCTATTTACAAAACAGAAACAGACTCATAGACATAGAAGACAAACTTATGGTTACCAAAGGGAAAAGGGAGGTAGGGAGGGGATAAATGAGGAGTATGGGATTAGCAGATATACCCTACGATATATAAAATAGGTAAGCAACAAGGACTTACTGTATAGCACAGGGACCAATGTTTAATGAATTGTAATAACCTATAATGGAAAATAATGTGAAAAAATATAACTGAATCACTTTGCTATATACGTGAAACTAACACAATATTATAAATCAACTATACTTCAATAAAAAATGCTTATGTCATAATGTTAAGTGAAAAAATTTATAGAAAACTACATACATACTATTATTATAAATTTTATATGCTTATTTACGTTGTTTAAAATATTTGAAGCAGAGTTACAACTAAGTTAAATTTATGCACAAGAAAACAAATATGAAGGAAACATGTAATTGTGTGTTTGGGAGTGATTGTCCAATTTTTATCATTTGTAATGTGTTTTAATTACCTTTATAATACAAATTATAATTAAAAAATAAATCCTATTGCATATAAGAACTTCACTCCCAATCCATAGGGAGAAATTTAGATAGAGGAAATTATGGAGCTATGAGAAGAAGAAAATTAAAGAAGGTCAAGTTGAAAGTTAATGACAAAGTGGTGGATGAAGAAATACATAAGGATGAGGAGAGCGTTCTGGTGGGATGTTAGGCAAATATGGACAGGTACCTAGATGGCTTTGAAATTCACTGCAGATAACTGAAATCTGGTGATCAGTTAAATGGGGAAATTTTAAAAAAAACAGCTAAAATATATAGTGGAAGCATGATGTGAAAAAAGCAAATCAGCAACATGGCAAATGGAGAGATGAGGGACAACAAATTACCTGAGTTGCATTCAGCTTCTTGAACAACCTCACAGCATCATCTATGAATTTTGGTGAGTGCTGAGTAGCGAGGAGGGTTATCAACACTAAGGACTTGGATTAAAGCCAGAAATTGTCCCAAGGGAACTTGGCTGAGCAGGATCCCATTCACAGAATTGCAGATAGAAGGCTATTGAAGCAAGCTGTAAAATGTTGAGCTGAATCGGTGGCCACTTGTGAAAGGAGCATTCATATTACACCATTCTAACTTTGGGAGAGGAAGAGTATCCAAAACATGGCAAGATAACTTTGAGTTGACCTTGGCAGGAAACAGAACAATGATTGCAATAAAACATGTGGTTTTTGAGAATTCATATCATGTTTTAGTTGGTCTGGGGTTTTAAGCTTTCATTTATCTGTCACATGTATCCACATATTATTAATAAGTAATACACATGTATTTACATATGCATATAGAGGGGCATGTCTGTTGAAAAGGTCAGTTGATATAGAAAAGGTCAGTTGATATAAGAATAAATGTTGCATTCTGAAGGGGAATCATTTGGTCATCTGATGAACTCTATGCCCAGGTAGTGTTTTATTGTATTATACTGGCTTTTTATGTCTCTGTACTGGCAAACTCAAAAGTAGTCTTATCCTTGCCTCCATTTTCTTACCGTACACTTACTGTTAACTGCTCTTTAATTCCCTGGAATTTGGATTCCATTTTCCCTGCTTCATCAGTGTTTTTAAAAATATCCATTACTTACAAATAGCCATTGGCCTTTCCTATGTTCCTTTACTTTTTTCCCCTACATTCACAGCCTTTGGTTTTGTTTAGTACCAGTTGACTTTTTCTTCCAATTGGATAAAAATAGCTAACAGCTAGTGACCATTTACTCTGTGCTCTGAGACTGCACTAAAAGCATCATTAGATGCTACTTTTGAGTTCTCTCCCAGCTGAAGTTAGAGCAAGGGGTCCTCCAGTGCTGGGCGGGGGGAGTTAACCTAGATTCACTTCCTTCTTGAAATCAATTGCAGGTATAGTTCCCTAAGGTGAAAAAAGAACAGAGGAGCTTGTTTTCCAAATGAAAATCGTTTCAATTAAGCACAGTGGATATACTCTTTACTGTAGAACCACATTTGGAAATTATATGAGGAAGGAGCATCTTTACAAAGGAGATACTTTTGACCGTTTGTAGCATTTGTCTCTGTTTCTTTCCCAGCTCAGTGTCAAGTGAACTTTTGGTCATCTGACAAAGGAAGATTTTGGCCCAAGTTATCCAGTTATCTGTCCACGCTGGTAATATTAAACAAGTAGTTATCCTTGTGTTGTGTTGACCTGAGTAAAAAAATATTTTCAAAAATGCCACAAAGAGTCCTTGCTATTCCATTGATTTAGGGAAATTTGTTATAGGAATGTAAATATCATAAATATGGAAGGTTTGAAAGTTATAACAAAAAGGGAAGTCCCGTCCAGGGTGATTTTAACTCAGCCTCTCAGGCCTCCCAGCTTTTGCATTCTCTCTCTTCTTTTTTCCTTTTTTCTTTCCCCCTCCTTCCTTCCTTTTCCTTGTATTTAGAAATCCCTGTTGAAGTCAGGACACAGCTAGGGTGCTGTGACAATGGCCAGAAAGAGAACAGAGGTGTTGTTTCTATTCAGACCTTCTCTATCTTTTCTCATCCTCCCTTCCTGCAAGCATCACCTGTTAACTATGGAGAAGATACACACACACACACACACACACACAGCCTTATTCTATGCCAGAGCAGACCTCCTGAAAATTGCTGCCAAGTGGCCACCGCCACCAAGAGACTACAGAATTTCTGGCATGAGGCAGAATCGATGACTGAGGCCAAGTGATTGTTGCTGAACTTACCTGTGTTGAAAGGTCAGCTTTGTGGTGTGAAGGCTGGGCACAGTCACTGAGGCAAATTGGATTGTGAATGGAGGCCCTGAGGCATGTTCTGCACTTTGCAACTGGTCTGGCAGGCTCCTCCCCTTCCCGAGTCCGCCAAGGGCATGGGAAACACCTGGGCAGCGACAGAGGCATGTCAGACAGCTCCGCCAAGGTACAGTCTCATCTACCTTTGTTTTGCACACAAAACCTACATAATGGCCACATTCTTAGCAGGTGATTTTCCAGTGCCCTGTGTCCTGATGAGAGAGCCCTACATCTTTGCAAGAGACATTTACTTCAACACTTCAACTCGAAGATCACGTATTATTTGAGTGTATCCTGTACCGATTTGTAACAAGTATAAATGTTATCAATTTGAGAACATACTGATGAGTCACAGGACAGCTTAGACCTTGTTTTGTGTTCAAATTGGGGTGTGTGTGTGTGCGTGTGTGTGTATATGTGTGAGATGGTGGGTTCATGGATTTAAAAAAAGAACCATGGATTATCAAAAGAATACACCAATAATATTATGTAACCGTTGACCATCTTAAATAATTAACTATTGACCATTCTTGTCCCTCTATTCTTGCAAATGAAAAATGGATAAAAGAAAAAATACTATTTTATAAGAGTCAGAGGCATGGGTGATGTAGCAACTTCTTTTATTAAAATGGAAGTCATCAGATGGGAACTTTTTCAACTTCCTGTGACTGACTCCGTGCCCAAGGAGCCACCCTTTCCCCCTTCCCGCTTGCTGCTATGAAAGATGAATCTACTCTCTTCCTTCGAATCTACCTCCACCTTTCTTCAAGATCACGTACGCTTTTGCCTTTTCAGGAACCATGTTCTACTGCACGATTCCTCTTCTTGAAATTTCAACGAACTTCTTCCCTTCAGTATTTAAATGTGATTGAGCCTTTCTCAACTTTTAGGAAAACCTCTCTCAATTCCACTGTGCCGTTCAACTTCCTTTTATCTTTCACTGTCAAACTCATTGGAATGCTTATACCTGCCATTTTGACTACTTCACTTCCCATTCTGTCTTCAGCGCACTGGAGTCTGGTGTCCACCATGCCCATCAGACTGAAATTGCCCTTCCTAATGGGTTTGCTGACCCCCGTTCCAGCCAGGCACTTTAAACTCTTATTTGATCATTCAGCACCACTTAATCTTATTGACTGCTCCATCTGAGGTAATTTTTCCCTTGGTGTCTGTGACACCACACTTTTGCTGGTGTTTTCTGACTCTCTCAAGAAACCCATCCTTCACCGTCTTTGTTGCATTTAGAAAGGTAATTCAGGCTGATTCTCAAAGATCCAGTGTAATTGTTTTAATTTTGTTTTCATAATAAAAGGTTGAAATATTACTAGTGCATATCTGTGGGATGCTAGTAAACTTTTGATTATCAATTCTTTTTTTTTTTTTTTTTTTTTTTTTTGCGGTGCATGAGCCTTTCACTGTTGTGGCTTCTCCCGGTGCGGAGCACAGGCTCTGGACGTGCAGGCTCAGCGGCCGTGGCTCACGGGCCCAGCTGCTTCACAGCATGTGGGATCTTCCCGGACCGGGGCACGAACCCGTGTCACCTGCATTGGCAGGCGGACTCTCAACCACTGCACCACCAGGGAAGCCCTTGATTATCAATTTTAAAGCTATCTTATTACTACCATTACTTTATAGTGGTGGACCTAGGAGGGTCCATCACTTAACTCCAAGTCTACTCTTGTCCCTCTTTTTTCCTAGGAAATTCTGACTGTATCCTCAGCACTGTTGTTTTTGTCTTAATGAGATTCTTCATGTAACCATCACAGTATCACCCTAACTTCATCTAAAGCTATTGTAACAGCATCAGTATGAAGTATTCATGTTATTATCAGCTTACATTTATTGAGCACCTGCTATGTGCCATGTATTTCACATTTCTTATTATCTCAACTCCCTTCTGGTAAAAGATATACTATAGAAATAACAATTAACAACTAATCATTCTAGTCCTTATGACACATCTGCTGAGTTAAATATTCTTATCCCCCAACATCAGATTATCAAAGGCAGGACTCACACCAGGTCCCCCTAACACCCCCAACCCATGTTCTTTCCACTGTACATACTTACATTCTTTGCTATAACCCAGTGTCCTTGTTCACAACACTGCAGTTCAAGATTGTCTAAATAGTTAAATGATGGCTTCTTATTGGGTCTTTCCTATTCTAAAATAATCCTATAACTTAAACTGTGAGAGATGAAATCAGCATTGAAGCCCTCAGACTCCCACCTTTTTTGGAGTCACCAGAACTATTTCTCAGATTTCTTTTCTTTAGATTTTCTTTCCCCCTGGATTGGTTGTTGGTTGTTGAGTTTGACATGTCTTGGGACACCATCCAGTACATCTCAAAAAATTACTGTAAAAAGACAGCACACATTCTGATTGTCACGTGAGGGCTTGAAATGGAAGTGAGATAGAAAGAAATAATGCAAGGAACCTGCAAGAGAAGAATAGGTAGAACAAGTTGGCTGTGTCAACTATAATTGGCTGGGGGAGGGCGAGTGATTTTGCCTCTCTCCTCTCAGAGGATACTTGGTAAAGTCTGGAGACACTTCTGGTTGTTACAGATTGGGGAGTGGGCACTGCCTACTGGCAACTAGTAGGAAGAGGCTGGGGATACTGCCAAACATTGTAAAATGCACAGAACAATTCTAACCTACCTCTCTGGACAAAGAATTTTCATGCTCAAAATGCCAACAGTGCAGAGGTTGAAGAAACCCTGCTGTAAAGAAAGAAGGGAAAAGGGAGACAAAAGTGACTTGGCGATTCTGAGTCTCTGTGACTACAGACATGAAGATGTCATCGAGAGCAATTAGAAGCCCAGAAGTTTTGCTGAATTATTGGATAAGGGGATGAATCATTTCAACCAGCTTGAGCTTGAGGTTCCTGTGAGAGACACAGCTGGCGGAACCAGTAAGCAGAAACGTTGTTAAACTGAAGTGAGTGGGAGAGGAAATGTGGAAATAGAAGTAATTCACCTTGGAGTGATGGTTCAGACCGCAAAAGTAGTTGAAATGTTCAAAGACATGTGGGAAAAGAAGAGTAAAGACATTTTACTGGTACTTTAGAAACATGAATCCTTCACATAAATAGTGAATTTTAAAGTGATACACAGTAAAGATTATTCCTGCTCTGCCCATCTGTTTCAACATGAGGAATCAAACTTTGAATACCAACCTTTCTAAAATAAAGGTTCCTGGAGAGATTTAATTTCACTTACAACAGTTGGCTTTTTTTAAAACCTTAATACCACTCTTTTCTATTTGAAATAGAGGTTATCAAATTTAGTATTTATTTTTGCTTAGGGTTTACAAGTTAAGATTATAACGTGTCAGTGGTGAGAGGGATTGAAGTTATTTTTGCTGTAACACAAGATCAGAAAAAAGGATGTCCATAAAGAGAGGTGTAGTCAGGACTTTTCAGTGTGCCTGCTTTCTGGCTAGTTTTCAAAACGCTTAATAGTTTCAGCTTATAATTGGTAAACGTGGAAACTTCGAGACACCACACCCTTGTGTTAACTTAAAATGAATGGTGGCTTCAGCACGAACATATTTTTGTCAAGGCACCTAGAGACAATCAGCCACACCTGTCATGTTATTAATCAGCTACCATCTCCAGCTGCCTAGTCTTCCTTTGGAGAAGCTGCTGGGGAGCAGGCTCCTAAGCAACCTGCAGCTGACTTATTTTAATGAGCAGCCTAAGGATCACTCTACTGCGTCCCTTCCTCCCTCCAGAGCAAGACCCGTAATCATATTAAGAAGTTCTTGTTTATGCATTCTTCATTTATCTGATCCTAGAAAACTCCTAGGTTGTTTGGAAATGTTGCTAATGAAGAATCAAATGTTGGCAGCTGGGATGCCCAGGGATTCTGCAGAAGGATGTGTTGGCAATAAATGGGCCCTGCAAGGCCTTCAGGTGCAATGAGATTTGGAGTTTCGCAGATTGGAGGAACCAGTTTGGTTCTTCTTAGATCCCTTATAAAAATTTCTTGACTTTATTGCTTGTGCCTTGTGAGTATTCATGGCTTCATCTGCTCTGTCTTTTGAATAATATTTACAGTTTTGCTAGCTGTGGCCTTAAAAATAATCTTCACCTTATTATTCAGAGATGTCTCATCATGCTGAATAACGCATGACCCACACATGCTAAGAATAAACTGAATGGTGCCATGGAATCTTCTACCCACGTAACTGGAAATTCATGGCATGCAAAACTGGAACCCAGCTGCAATGCTGTCTGCAGAGATGGCTCTTCATGTAGGTGGAGGAAGCCACCTACTCATCATTCATTAGAGGGGTCTGGAAGTATCTGTGTGGAAATTTCTCCCTCAGGCCTGCCATCATATCTGAAATTCTCACCATTAGAGTGAATTCTTTGTCTAAGAGATCATTTCAGTAAGAGCACCTTTAAAATGCATAGAAATATCCTGCGAGGGTAGGAACACTGAATTCGGTTGAAGCCTATTTTTAGTTTAACATAGATAGGCTTTTCTTATTTTCTAATTTTGCCACTTTTTCTTAGAACGTAGGGCCGCGACAAAATAGAAGTAAGGACAATAGTTGATCCAGGTAAGAAATCAGCAATGTTTAGGCCTAATGGGCATTGGTAGGGGAGCCCATTGTAGTGGTGGGGGTGGGCAAAAGTGGAAAAAGTTGCCTTTGGGGCAGAAGAGCTGTCTCTTTGCCACACTGTCTTTAGAGACATGTCCCTGGAGACATTACTACAGGTCACTTCTAATAATAACGACATAAATAATGAATCAACAACAGTAGTTCCAAATATTCCAAATGTTGGGTTCTGGGACCTCAACAATAGTCTTCACATTCGTTATGTCATTTAATTCTCACAACAACTGCAGATAAATAAACAGGCTCAGAAAGGGTAAAACCTACCCAGGTGTAAAGTTAGTAAGTGGGGGATTTGGGACTTGAAATGAGGTGGTCTGATTCCAAATTCATGATATTAACCACTATTCATTTAGCCTCTTTACTAACTTTCCCCCTTGATTTCCCCCCTTTGTCACCTCTTCAAATCTATGCTGCAGCCATATGCCATTCTCCTTGTCTAGAATGTCTTAACTCTCTTTTATTCCTGTTGGGAGTTTTTTCTTTTTAAGGATCAGGTGAAATACCTTCTAAATTTTTTTTTAATGTATGAAAAAGTTATTTTACTGTATTCATATTACAAATAACTAGGGAGGTATAGCTCTATTCCCTGCCAGATTGTGAGACAGTTGAGGCAGGGATGCTTTATAATGTTGGTAGCACAGAGTCTAACTTTGTCATTGAACACAAGAGACAATCAATAGACATTTATTGAATAAGTAACTTTGGTCATAGGTGTCCTATAAAATCGAGGAGTAAGCAATCTTCATCCTAAAGTTACCAACAAAAGATTAAGTTATGTCTATTGGAATCAGTTTTAGAGGGCAGGAAATAACATAGTACTTTTAGAAATAATTTTTTTTTTATTAACTAAAATTTTCATTACTTGCCCAGATAATTTTTATCAAGGTTGCTAATTTTCTTGTGATTGGATAACAAAATCATTTTACTGTATGTCCTCAAGTGACATAAGGATGGAAAAAACTATGTATACATATATATATGTATTTATATATAAATATACATTTGTTTTTATACATATATATGATATATATTTTATAAATATATCATTTTTTTTGTTTATATCTTTGAGGGCCTGTAATTGTGAAACTTCTGCCAAAGGGGAACATGCCATAATGCAAGCACCATATGAATGAGAAAAACAAAATACTTGCCAATTTATTATTCAAGATATGTATGAATAAATGATATAAATGGATGTGAGAAGATGACATGTATCCTACAGGTAGAAAAACCTTATGAATAACTTTAAGAGAGGTGCTGTAAGTGTGGGAAACATATCACATATGTCCCTGGAGACAATGTTGAAACATCAGAGAAGCACGTGGTCACTTTTTGTGGTTCTGGAAACCCAGAGATGTGTGTGCATTTCTCCATTTTTAACTTGTGTGTGTGTGTGTGTGTGTGTGTGTGTGTATACATCAATTATCCCAAGCTCCTTAAAAAGTGTATACAGGATGACTATGGCCCTCCACCTATTTCTACATTTTTAAACAAGAAATTATGCTGTTTTAAATTTCTCAAAATTAAATATAAATTGGAAATGTAAAGTACTTCTGATATGGTGAAAAATTTACTGGGAGGGGAGGGGACATCTTGTCCTTGAAAATTTCCCCTACCTTTTAGCCTGGGAGTGCGTTTTAGTAACTGTTAAACCAAGTCAGTCAAACTGTGAATGTGTGTGTGTGTGTGTGTGTGTGTGTGTGTGTGTGTGTGTGTGTGTGTATGTATGTGTAAGTGCATCTCACTTTGCCCTTTCTTACTTAAGAATCAAAAGCAGTTGGTATCTCCACAGAAGGCTTGGGATCTGAACACCGACATTCTGCATTCCTATAGACTATCTTCTGGTTTTAGACGGAACACCACCCATCCACCACTCATTCACCCCATGCACAAAAAATTGAGAACCAACTACTTGTCGTGCATATTGCCAGGCTGTGGGTGCAGATGAGAATGTGCCCTAGACTTGGTCTTGGAGACTTCGTGGTCTGGTGGGATAGGCATATTGTAAAAGAAAAAAAATCACAAACAAATATTCCAAGAAGTATTCTGTTCGCAGATCTGGTGCTATTTTAACCTTAGATTTAGATGAAGGGTTTACCAGAAGCATTTGCCCAAGATCAGTACTTATTACTGATCACTGTGTATCATACGATTCTTGGTTGAGTGTGTGAGGACTCTTTATGTGTTAAAAGCAGGTAGCACCAGCCATGGGGCTTTATGGCTCATACCTCAGTTTTGGCCACTCTTCATGAATCAATCAAGAGTCATGCCATGGGGGTCTCTTGTCCCAAGTGACATCTGTGTCAGTTGAAGAGCCTTTTATTTCTGATCAGATATTAGACTGGAAGTAGCACCAGATAGCGTTAGAAGTGCTTAGAAACTATTTCACATGGTATCTAAAGATAAAGCATTTAGAAGTCCTAGTTTTGCATCACTGTATGCACAGAGGGGAGACAAATTGCTTTGTCCCTTTCATTCCATTTATCTGCTCTAATTTACAGAGCATTATTGCTTAAGGATTATGCAGACAGCCTTGAAGCTAGGTGTTCCATGTTCAGCACTTAGCTCCATCACTTACTAGCTGTGTGACTTCAGGCAAGTTATTAAACCAATGTCCATTTCCTTAGCTGTAAATATAAAATAACAACACCTGATAATAAGATTATTGGGTGGATTTAATTAATTAACACATGCAAAGCAATTAGAACAGTGCCTGGCACACAGGCAGTGCCATTATTACATTACCAGGTTTTTATGGCATTTACTTCTGCTGGGGCCCAAAAAGGCATCAGATTCCTTCTCGATACAGCACTCCAGACAACCCCTATCACCAGATTGGAGCAGCATGTGAGGTGAAATTAATTTGTCATCTTTATTCTATCAATATATAGTCATAAAATATATTTCTTTCTACTGTCATGAGAGAAGTCCTTTGAAAACCAGCTTTAAGAAGCCTTGTAGGACATCGCTCTATTAATCTTTCAACTGGTCCTTTTTTTGAAAGGCACCTCATAACTCAAAGGTATTGTCCACCACAGAAGTATTTGCATTTTAACAAACTTACTAAAAATATAAATGTCTTCAGAATCCTTAGGTATAACTTTCTGATGGTGAATTTCCAGGCATCATGTTATGTAGTGAGAGAGCTTGGATCTCCTATGATGAGCTGAAATGCTCAGGGGACCTGAAGTGAACCCAGTTTAGTTGCATCCCCTGTCTATCTGCAGGAGCAAATCTTCTCTCCAGAAAAGTTTCCCCAATTCTCAATTAAGGACTATAGAACTCCTGCAATTAAGATCAAGAAATAATCCCACAAAGATTCTTAAATGTATGAGGAACTAGCCACTCTGACTTAGAATTCTAGGACCAACAGATGATAGCGTTAGAACCTTGAGATATTTGTACTTTTCATATATAGAATATACATATAGAATATTATATAAAGTGTTACATGTGGCAACTCTACTTGTAATGATTAAAGATATAAAGGGTACAAAAAGTTTACCAATTAAAACATGTATTAGGAAAGAACAAGTAAAAATGAAAAAGGAAAAATTCTAAATATGAAAAACATTGTTGAGATGACGATGAAATGAAACTCAGAAGACTGTTAGGTAGCATATTAGAACCAAGGCTAGAAAGTAAAGGTCTAACACAGAGAATGGAAGAGGGGTACTATTTAAAGAGATAATGGGGCTTCCTTGGTGGCGCAGCAGTTAAGAATCTGCCTGCCAATGCAGGGGACACGTGTTTTAGCCCTGGTCTGGAAAGATCCCACATGCTGCAGAGCAACGAAACCCATGTGCCACAACTACTGAGCCTGAGCTCTAGAGCCCACATGCCACAACTACTGAAGCCCATGCACCTAGAGCCCATGCTCCGCAACAAGAGAGGCCACCACAGCGAGAAGCCCGTGCACTGCAACAAATAGTAGCCCCCGCTCACTGCAACTAGAGAAAGCCCTCGCACAGCAACGAAGACCCAACACAGCCAAAAATCAATAAGTAAAATAAGTAAATTTAAAAAAAAAAGAAAGAAATGGAAAGTTAAAAAAAAGAGGTAGTGAATGTGAATTTTCCAGAACTGATGATAAACCATGGATCCTAGGGTTTGGGAATCACCATGTACCCTAAGCAGGATAAATAAAAAGAATTTCATGCTTTGACACATTGGGAAATTGCAGAACGTCAAAGCCAAAAAAGATTTTTAAATCAACCAGAGAGAAAGAACAGTTAAACTGAAATAGTAATGACATTATTTTACATTTTTGCAACTTTCTTTAATGTCTGGCTTAATAGTAGACAGTTGGAGTCTCATATCTTCTTTTATTTATTTATTTATTTATTTATGTTTGGTTGCATTGGGTCTTCGTTGCTGTGTGCGAGCTTTCTCTAGTTACAGCGAGCGGGGGTTACTCTTTGTTACAGAGCATGGGCTCTAGGTGCACAGGCTTCAGTAGTTGTGGCTCACGGGCTCCAGAGCACAGGCTCAGTAGTTGTGGTACATGGACTTAGTTGCTCCGCGGCATGTGGGATCTTCCCAGAACAGGGCTCGAACCCATGTCCCCTGCATTGGCAGGTGGATTCTCAACCACTGTGCCACCAGGGAAGTCCCATCGTATCTTCTTCTCAGTCTCTTTTGATATTCTATGCCATGGAGCTTTTGGAAGACTCCACTAAGAGAGTGAGAATAAAAAAGCAAAATTTCTAGTGTTCTTACGAAAATAATTTTGAGCTCACAGATCCCTTGATACAGTCTGGGCAAGACATAGAGGTCTCCATCCCACACTTTTTTGAGAGCTGCTAGATCTAAAATATGTCCCCAGAGATTGGTTCAAGATGGCAGAGTAGAAGGACAAGCGCTCACTCCCTCTTGTGAGAGCACTGGAATCACAGCTAACTGCTGAACAGTCATCAACAGGAAGACACTGGAACTCACCAAAATAGATACCCCACATCCAAAGACAAAGCAGAAGCCACAAGGAGATGGTAGGAGGGGCGCAATCACAATAAAATCAAATCCCATAACCACTGGGTGGGTGACTCACAAACTGGAGACAAATTATACCACAGAAGTCCACCCACTGGAGTGAAGGTTCTGAGCTCCATGTCAGTCTTCCCAAGCTGGGGGTCTGGCAACAGGAGGAGGAATTCCCAGAGAATCAGACCTTGAAGGTTAGCAGGATTTGATTGCAGGACTTCAACAGGATTGAGGGAAACAAGAGACTCCATTCTTGGAGGGCACACACAAAGTAGTGTGTACATCAGGACCTGGGGGAAGGAGCAGTGACTTCATAGGACACTGAACCAGACCTACCTGCTAGTGTTAGAGGGTCTCCTGCAGAGGCGGGGGGCGGGGGGAGGCTGTGGCTCATCACGAGGACAAAGACACTGGCAGCAGAAGTTCTGGGAAGTACTCCTTGGCATGAGCCCTCCCAGAGACCGACATTAGCCCCAGCAAAGGGCCTGTAGGCTCCAGTGCTGGGTCGCCTCAGGCCAAACAACCAACAGGGAGGGAAGTCAGCCCCACCCATCAGCACACAAGTGGATTAAAGTTTTACTGAGCTCCGCCCACCAGAGCAACACCCAGCTCTACCCACCACCAGTCCCTTCCATCAGGAAGCTTGCACAAGCCTCTTAGATAGCCTCATCCACCAGAGGGCAGACAGCAGAAGCAAGAGGAAGTAGAATCCTGCAGCCTGTGGAACGAAAACCACATTCACAGAAAGACAAAATGAAAAGGCAGAGGACTATGTACCAGATGAAGGAAGAAGATAAAACCCCAGAAAAACAACTAAATGAAGTGGAGATAGGCAGCCTTCCAGAAAAAGAATTCAGAATAATGATAGTGAAGATGATCCAGGACCTTGGAAAGAGAATGGAGGCAAAGATTGAAAGGATGCAGGAAGTGTTTAACAAAGACCTAGAAGAATTAAAGAACAAACACCTAGAAGAATGAAAGAACAGACAAACAGAGATGAACAATACAATAACTGAAATGAAAAATACACTAGAAGGAATCAATAGCAGAATAACTGAGGAAGAAGAATGGAGAAGTGACCTGGAAGACAGAATGGTGGAATTCACTGCCATGGAACAGAGTAAAGAAAAACTCTTAGAGGAAAACATAGGAAGAACACTCTGTGACATAAATCACAGCAAGATCTCTTTTGACCCACCTCCTAGAGTAATGGAAATAAAAACAAAAATAAACAAATGGGGGCTTCCCTGGTGGCACAGTGGTTGAGAGTCCACCTGCCGATGCAGGGGACACAGGTTCGTGCCCCGGTCCGGGAAGATCCCACATGCCACGGAGTGGCTGGGCCCGTGAGCCATGGCTACTGAGCCTGTGCGTCTGGAGCCTGTGCTCCACATGGGAGAGGCCACAACAGTGAGAGGCCAGTGTACTGCAAAAAAAAACAAACAGATGGGACCTAATGAAACTTAAAAGCTTTTGCACAGCAAAGGAAGCTATAAACAAGGTGAAAAGACAACCCTCAGAATGAGAGAAAATATTTGCAAAGGAATCAACGGACAAAGGATTAATCTCCAAAATATATAAACAGCTCATGCAGCTCAATATTAAAAGAACAAACAACGCAATCAAAAAATGGGCAGAAGACCTAAGTAGACATTTCTCTAAAGAAGACATACAGATGGCCAAGAGGCACGTGAAAAGCTGCTCAGCATCACTAATTATTAGAGAAATGCAAATCAAAACTACATTGAGGTATCACCTCACACCAGTCAGAATAGGCATCATCAGAAAATCTACAAACAACAAATGCTGGAGAGGGTGTGCAGAAAAGGGAACCCTCTTGCACTGTTGGTGGGAATGTAAATTGATACAGCCGCTATGGAGAACAGTATGGAGGTTCCTTAAAAAACTACAAATAGAATTACCATATGACCCAGCAGTCCCACTACTAGGCATATACCCAGAGAAAACCATAATTCAAAAAGACACATGCTATCCAATGTTCATTGCAGCACTATTTACAATAGGCAGGTCACGGAAGCAACCTAGATGCCCACCGACAGACGAATGGGTAAAGAAGATGTGGTACATATATACAATGGAGTATTGCTCAGCCATAAAAAGGAACGAAATTGGGACATTTGTAGAGACGTGGATGGACATAGAGACTGTCATACAGAGTAAAATAAGCCAGAAAGAGAAGAACAAATATCGTATATTAATGCATATATGTGGAATCTATAAAAATGGTACAGATGAACCAGTTTGCAAGGCAGAAATAGAGACACAGATGTAGAGAACAAACGTATGGACATCAAAGGGGGAAAGCAGGGTGGGGGTGGTGGTGAGATGAATTGGAAGATTGGGATTGACATGTATACACTAATATGTATAAAATGGATAACTAATAAGAACCTGCTGTAAAAAAAAAGTAAATAAATAAAATTAAATTAAGAAAAAAAAATGTCCTGCCAGAAGGAACATGATACTAGAGGGAGATACGAGAAAAAGAAGTCATGTTAGTAAGAATAAAGTAATAAAATACATACATTCAAATAAATCTTACATTAATATAGTTATAACAATGATGTTTAATTGGTGGAGTATATATGAGCCTGGATTTCATGAGGAGCAGGTAGTAACAATAATAATTCTAATAATAATAGATGCTGTTTATTGAAAACTTCAGTGTGTCAAGTACTGTGCTAACCATTATCATTTAATTATTGCTAAACTTGTAACATAACTACTCAGCATCTTTTTTTTTAATTAGTTAATTTATTTTTGGCTACGTTGGGTCTTTGTTGCTGCACACGGGCTTTCTCTAGTTGTGGCGAGCAGGGCCTACTCTTCTTTGCGGCACATGGGCTTCTCATTGCAGTGGCTTCTCTTGTTGTGGAGCGTGGGCTGTAGGTGCACGGGCTTCAGTAGTTGTGGCACGTGGGCTCAGTAGTTGTGGCTCACAGGCTCTAGAGCACAGGCTCTGTAGTTGTGGCACACGGGCTTAGTTGCTCCGCAGCATGTGGGATCTTCCTGGACTAGGGCTCAAACCTGTGTCCCCTGCCTTGGCAGGCGGATTCTTAACCACTGTGCCACCAGGGAAGTCCCCATTCTTTTTGTAGTTAAGAAAATTGAAGTGCACAAAAGTAAAGTATCATTGTCTAAAGTAACAAAGTTAGGGAATGATGGAGCTATGATTCTAAACCTTGCAATCTGACACCAGAGACTGCAGTGGAATAAAATGGTGTCTAAAATTAGAAAATAAAAATGTAGGGGTGGAGGGTAACTTTTCTAAGGGGATAAATACACTAATATCTAATGGGTCCCTAGTATATGCTTAGCTCAAGACTTGATAGAATTTTATTTTATTTTTTGACATATATATATTCTTTTTTAAAATAATCTTTCCCATTATGGTTTACCCCATGAGATTGGATATAGTTCCCTGTAATATACAGTAGTAGCACCTTGTTATTTATCCATTCTAAATGTAATAGTTTGCATCTACTTACCCTAAACTCCCAGTCCCTCCCTCTCCCTGCCCCCTTGGCAACCACATGTCTGTTTTCTATGTCTGTGTGTCTGTTTCTGTTTTGTAGATAGGTTCATTTGTGCTGTATTTTAGATTCCACATAAAAGTGATATCATATTGTATTTGTCTTTCTCATTCTGACTTACTTCACTTAGTATGATAATCTCTGGTTGTATCCATGTTGCTGCAAATGGCATCATTTCATTCTTTTTATGGCTGAGTAGTATTCCATTGCATATATCTACTACATCTTCTTTATCCATTCATCTGTCAGTGGACACTTAGGTTGTTTCCATGTTTTGGCTATTGTGCTGCTATGAACACAGGGGTGCATTATCTTTTTGAATTATAGTTTTGTCTGGGTATATGCCCCGGAGTGGGACTGCTGGATCATATGGTGATGACAGAGAGAATTTTAAAAGGCTCCATTCTTATGGTATTTACAGGCTTGTGGGAATAAAAAGTCTTAGGCACATGAGAAATGTGTATATTATAGAGCAAAATTATGCTTCAGAGATTTAGGCATTTCTAGGCAGTGACATTGTGGAGCAAGCTGTTTGGGGACAGCCTGTGGAGGAAAAGGATTTGGGCTCATCTTGGAAGAAGAGTGGATTTTGAATTAACAGAGGGGTAGTAGAAGGGTGTTTCAGTGGACATTTGAGCAGTAGGCAAAAGGATAATCATGACCTATAAAGGGAGCCATAATGAAACTTATTTGATTTATACATGCATGTAGGGGAAGTGTGAGTCAGGCAGCACCTAAATTTGGATGAGACTGTGGAAGTCCTTGAATATAAATATGAGATGAGCCTCAATATTGAGAGAGAGAAACCAGAACTTGTGCAAAATCCGGTGCTGTACAAATGGTGAATCATCTGAAGAAATAATCATCAGACAATGCAAAGCAGTTTAATGTTGTAGACACATTTGAAAGGTGATAAGCCTGTCACGTATGATATATGAAATGACAGATGTTACAGATGTTTTCAAACTTCATGTTGGTTGTATCCTGTGAACCCCATAGCCTTCATCTTTAGGCAGATAACCGAACAGTTATAATGATCTCCTGCCTGTATGGTCTTCTGCAATGTTTTTTTTTTTCTCTTATTTTTATCAATTCTCTTTATATTCATCTGGTCACCAAATTTTCATGTGTGTCTTTGAGTTGTTTTATGTTGCTGAAAAATGCTTAATGTTGCTGTACCCAGGAAATAAATCCAGTGTGGTGAGGGAACAAACACTCTCAAGACCTGGAATAACAAGACCTTTATTTCTTTGACTGCTCTATTGACTACACATGACCTGAATCAGCTCTTTATTCCTCAGTCTTTTCATCTCTGACCTGAGGAGAGCAGCCACATTACTGCTAGATAATGTTAAAAAAAACAGTGACTCTTTCTGATAAAGGAGGATTGTTAGAAATCATTGACTAAAATCTTAAAACTTTCCATTGCCATTGTAATTTAAGCAACACTGTGCCATAAGTTGTATTTTAATTACTAGCTAGGTTTCTAAATGTAGACAGTAATTTGATAAAATATCTGTAATGTAGGCAAGCTAGTATAGCTAAATACTCTTGCCATTTGCTTATACATATTGTATGTATACGTGTGTACCATATGCACACATATGGTGACTCGCTATGTGGCTGTAAAACTTGGATCTGTATTTGTAGCAGTTCCATTTGTGGAGGTTCAGAACAGTGTTTATAGGAGTAAGAAAGAGAAGAGCAGGAATGGCTTTGGCAAGAATCAAAATCTGCAAATTTTCTTCCTCAACCATCCTAATCACATGCCTTCTACCCCTGACTCTGCTAATAGTTGTAGTTAACATGGATATGGTGCTTTGAGTTTATGAAACACTGTTGCATAATTTCCACTGGGATCGTGGGGCAGCTCACTGTGGGAACAAGGCCAGGGTAACAACAGCATGTGAGTAATGGTCGGAGGAGGTATGAGTTGAGTCTGTGAGCCGAACAGCATGTAGATCATAGGGCCAGTATTTGGTGATAAGGAGTTTGGCCTTTATCATACATGCAAAGGGAAACCTCTGAAACGTTTTAAACAGGAGAGTGACATGAATTCATTTACATTTTTAAAAGTTTCTTAGGCTGTCACATGGAAGTGGATTCTAGGAGGATAGGGTGAAAGCACGAAGACGAGTCAGAAAGTTACTAAAGTTGCTTGGCTGATAGGTGGTGGTGGCCTGGGGTGGATTCACCTTGAAGCTAATGAAACTTAAGCTTCAGCATCCCTTGCTCACAGTAGCCCCTTTTTCAGCTGGGAAAGAGCCTGTGCAATGTATTCGTGATGTCATATGTCTTTGTGATATTTGCAAAAATAAGATATCTTAACTGTTAACTGTTACGACAGCTGTTTCTTTCCACTCTGATCTTCCTTCCACCATATTTCCACTTGGATGGAGTGATATATTGGACTGGCTCTGGGCATTTTTAGGATCTGTTGGGGGAAACTGATGTGGGTGTATGTCATTTAAACTACAGTTTGCAATGGTTCCATTACACAAACGAAGCATACTACTTTCACAATCTTTACACTTATTGGAGAACTAAAGAAATACAGATTAAAAACTAATGAGATATGAGACAAAAGTGATAAAGGTTAACAATAAATTTACTAGAAATTTTTCTGACATCCAGAAGTGAACTGTATAACCCTCACATTTTCAAATTTCATTAATTCATTAAGAAGAAGAGACAAATTTTGAGTAGAATTGAGAGTTTGTTGATTGTTTGATAACCCAATTAATGAAGAGGAATGAGTCATATGAACATATTAGTAAAAGATTTAAGTTTCTTGCTGTTTTGACAAGGTGAAGATAACATAAAACTCATACTACACCATTCTCAATTAGAACATCAACAACAAACTGCGTAGTGAGTTTTGCTAATTCAAAGAGTGTTGAAGATTAGTCACTACATATAAAAACTTGAAATGCTCTGAAATCTTATAGCTCACCTACAGAAGAAAGTAGAAAGTAGTCTTTCCAAGTTTGACGAAAGTCTTAAACATTTACATAGCACTACAATAAAGTGTAGTGATGTTGAAATAAAAGTTTTAAGCTCTCAGTAACAATCCTCAACTTGATGGAAGAAAGATTGAATTATCTATTTTCTTTATCAAAAAGTATTTTACAAAACTGTTGTCATATGAAGAGGTGATCAAAGAGCATGCAGGTAAAAACATGTAGGAAAATTATAGAGGTGTGTGAACATACTAATTAATAAAAATAATATGTTATTTTCTGGGTTTTTATAAAGTTTGTAGTATTTTTCAGCATTAAAATTTTTTCATATGAGATTTATTTGCTCATTCTAAATATGTGTTTGTTTTTCCCCAATTTTGTATTAATAGCTCTGTATTCCTTTTCTTTAAATATGGCTTGCCAAATTGGATAAGCCTCGAGCCCCATGAAACCTGAGTTTGTCTCTTTGACTTAGATGGTGGCTGTGAAGATGGAGAAAAGTGGAGATATTTAGGTTTTGGAGGCAGAATGAATGCTTATAAGATTGTCTTATTGAGGGGTGAATGAGAAATAAGGTAACTCCTCTAAACAACTTGCATCTGGCTAACTAGGGTTTGAATCTAGGTGTTAGGCTCAAATGCTTGTGTTCATTATCATATTTGAATCTTCAGTTTCCTTATGGGTTTTGAGGATTCAATTAGATGATACTAACAAAATGCTTCCCGTGGTATCTGGCATATTGTTGGGTTGCTATTATTAAGATGATATAAGGTTTATTTTTTAGACATGCATTTTTTAAAATTAGGAGGCATTTACTTTTCTGGCCACTTGCCAATCTCTCTGAATGAGTCAGCCCATTTTGCCTGTAGGTTTCTGATTTTTTCAGGGGATAAGGGAATCCCTCTTCATTGCTCCCTACTGGTCACTTGTCAGCCAGCCAGCACCCAGTGCTAGGAGTGGATACTCACAAACACCGGGGTCCTTTGTCTGACTGGTCTATGGAACATCAGTGGCATAAGTGCTTGGGGAAACCTGGATGTGAGACAGAAACTGTACATGCTTCAGTGGGGGGTGTTGGTGGAAGCTTCAAATTTTTCAGAGGTGGGAGAAGAGACTCACACGTTTCCTAGAGATGCAAGAACAGAGTAAACCCTTAGGACTCCAGAGTGATTCTGATCTAGCTAGTTTAGATTAGTTTAGGCAGATTTAAGCTAACAAATGAGGTAGGATGGGTCTAGTTTTCAAAGATTCTACACTGCAGGAGCCTTCTTGAAATGATGTTTTATTGAAACTTGTCTCAATGCCTGAGCGCTCTTTTAAGATCCCTCTGAACTTCTCAATTACTTCTGTAAAACTTATCTTATCACAGTTAACTGGGAATAATGACTTTTATCTCTTTGGGAACTAAGATTGCATTAATGTCTTTATTTTCTAAGTGTTAATCATAATTAGTTCCTGCTTTATCCTAGCCCCCCCCCCCTTTATAAAGAAATTTTTATTTCTAATTCTGAGATGAGAGGTTGGAAGGCTTTTGGATATTCAGGTACATGCTTAGATGCATGCACAAGCTGTTTTGTCTGGGGGCAAATAAGAGCTCTAAACATGAGGTGTTTTGTTATGTTCCCTTCCATGTCCGTGTAGCAAAGACTACAGCTTCTGTTCTCCCAGGCCACCACACCCTTAATTGCTCATAATAAATCCTGTGAGCTCTCAGTAGTTTGCCAGAAGAGATAGCAGTTACTCTTGTTTCGTTCTTTAATTTGCTGGTGTTCTACTTATTTGGACTTCTGAATTAGCATGTACCTGATGGAGATTTTAGTTTTACTTTGAATTCTGCACCTTCATTACTCCTTCTCCACCTCCTCCTCAGTAAGTGGGACAACTTTTTTTCTTTAGCAGATCCATATTCCACTACCAGAGCTTCAGTTCATCTCTGGGTAGTAATGTAAACCAACTGTGACTTCTTCTTTCTGGGTCTCTGAGTGTGGCAGTTGAAATTGTGTAAGAGCTGGGTCAGAGGAAGAGAGAGGAAGACTGAAAGAAAAGAGAGGCGATTCAAAACTAAAGAAGGATTCAGTCAGGATTAAGTTTTTTTGGCAAAATCAGGTTCTCCTTTTTGTATAATTCTGTTTAAAATATATGATGGTGATGCCCTCCAAGTCCATCCATGTTGCTACAAATGGCAAAATTTTTGTTCTTTTTTATGGCTGAGTAGTATTCCAGTGTGTGTGTGTGTGTGTGTGTGTGTGTGTGTGTGTGTGTGTGTGTGTACCACATCTTCTTTATCCAGTCATCTGTTGATGGACACTTAGGTTGCTTCCATATCTTGACAATTGTAAATAATGCTGCTATGAACATTGAGGTGCATGTATCTTTTTGAATTACTGGGTTTTTTTTTTCTTGGGTATACTCTTGGGGTATACCCAAGAGTGGAATTGCTGGGTTATGGTAGTTCTATTTTTAGTTTTTCAGAAAACCTCCATACTGTTTTCTATTTGGAATCTAAAAAAAGACAGCAAACTAAAGAGTATAACGAAAAAGAAGCAGACTCACAGATGTAGAGAACAAATGGGGTTACCAGTAGGGTGGGGAAGGGGCAGTACAGGGGTCAGGGGGTGGGAGGCACAAACTATTGGGTATAAAATAGGCTCAAGGATGTATTGTACAACACAGGGAATATAGCCAATATTTTGTAATGACTGTAAGTGGAAAGTAACCTTTAAAAATTATATAAAAGTAAAATAAAATAAAAATAAATAGAATCAATAACAGATCTGAAGGCAAAAGCATATGTGATGAGATCAAATGACATGATTTTATAGCCTTAAGAATTAAATATTTCTCATCCAGATTTTATTGTAAGCAAGCGAGTTATCTTAGGAATTAAATGGTTAACTGCTGTCTTTAGTAAACGCTGAAGTACCATTTAGTTTATGAACCAATCTTTGTATGAGCCTTTTATTTTTTATAAGTGAAAAGAATAATTCTTACTTCAGATTTCTAATGAGATTAGTTTTTTTTCTTCCCATGCCCCCTCTAAAAATGTATGCACACACATGCACACGTATCTATGTAAACATCATTTATACATGCCTTTACAAATATGCTTATATTTACATGAAATATGTGACTTTTTTTCTTTGGTGTGATGTCAGTATTTTGCAGCTACAACTGAATGAAAACCCCAACAGGGTCAGGGAATGATGTCTTTCTTTATACAGAATGAGCAGACCCTCTGCCTGCTCTGCCTGCAGCCTCCGTTCTGGCCCATAAGGACATTAGGGAGGTCAGAGGTCTATCTAGATCCCAATGACAAATGGCTTCCCTTTTATTCTCATAGGCTTGGTTCAGGATGATCACTTCAGGTGAGTGTGGAAGCAACAGTAGGGAATCCTGGAGCCAGTTTCTCAAACTTTGCATCACTTCCTCCACAGAAAACAGTGGAAGTTTCCTTTCTCACTGCTTCTCATCTGATGAAATGCCTAGTGCGAGATTAGTATTTTAATCTCGTAACTCCAATAGGAAGAGGAAGGAATGGCTTGATTATTGCATAACCTCATCACTTATTTGTGCTTTTGGCTCTGTCTCCCTCTTCCCCCTCCTAGCAACCTCCTCAGGACTAGCTTCTCCTTCCAAACAGTTTTGAGTCTGACCTATTTATTGAAGAACATGCCCAGAAATTTGATGCTGTAATTACTCCAAGAATTATCAAACTTGTTTATCTTATACCCTCTTACAGCAGCTGTTCAAGGTAGAAGCAGTGAGTGGCCTTTGATTAAGCATTAAGCTTTTTTTTTGTTTAAATGAACAAATAAATAAATATTTCCTTGCCACATCATCAGTAGCTTGATTTGGTTTCAAAGTAAATGCAGCTACATGACTCCTGTGACTGCTTTTAAACAATTAAGTGCCGTCTCCACCTTAACATTTTACTCATTAGTCACTGTTGAACCTTTGTCCTTACTTGTCAGTATCTGAGAAAATATGCACTTCAGCTCATGATGTCTCCTCATTCTCTCCATCACTGTGATAAGAGTCCTTATTCACGGCCAGCCTGGCAGAATGGAAACATTGGGAGTGGGAAATCTCACTGAAGTTGCTTCCCTGTGACTCCAGTGAAGATGCAGATGGAAAGTGAAAATCTGGATGATTATAAATGATGAGTTTTTTTTCAAATATCTGGATATTGACATCTCTTAGATTAGTAGTCCCCCAATTCTCAAATTCATGGTCCCGTAAAAATAAATGAGTAAAAAATGTGGGTGGCTTCTGTAGGACTGCCTACTTTTACTTTTGTCAGTTAAAAAAAAGGAACAAACTCTGCTTACTTTTGCAGCCATTTTATAAATGAAAGGATGTGTATATACCAAAAAAGGATCATCTCTCAGATTAAAAGAGAGTTCTTTTAAACGTATCCATTCAGCTTTGTTGAAAACACACTGCCTGTTTTACTCATTTCACACCAGACCTATGAGAACACTGTGTTCTAGCTGAACCTGTCTGAGACCTGATTTTGGGATGTAGCTCAGATTTGTCTGGATGCCTGATACTTTGACAATACAGATCACAGATGCGTGTCGGTGTAGAAGTTTAGGTTATGTGTTTTTCCCTTTTTATCAGCACGTAGGGATGGTTGCTTTCTATCTCAAGAGTTCTGCCTAATGGGTACGGACTCCTGTAGGTGGCTTTTAGCTTCATGTTGTTTCCCTGGGAAGATAACTCAGCTGTGCCTGTGGGTTTAGTGAAGATTACTCATTATGAAACAGGATCAGCCTTACACTTATATGGAGTAGGCAGCGGCTTATGTGGCACGATTTGTGGGATGCTGAGAAAGCTTGGAAATAATTCTTTCACTCAGTTGCTACACAGCCTGAAACCCAAAAACATGTATGTTTATTCTTTTGGACTCCCTGGGGGTCCCGCTTGTCTCCTCTTCTCCATCTACACTCTCCCTTTAAGACATCTCCATCATTCTGAAGGCTTTAAATACCATAGTTATGCTGACAACCTGTTTTAAAATGTACCCAGTATTTTGTTTTTATTACATATATGGTCAGGCAAATAGATCAGGAGATGATGGCCATCAAAAAATAAATAGAATCAATAAATAAAATCAATAACAGATTTGAAGGCAAAAAAATATGTGATGAGATCAAATGACATGATTTTGGAAAATAGCTTGTCACTCATAGTTCCCAGGAGAAGTGGCATGTCATGTTCCACAGGAAGGACCAGGTCCGCAGGAGGCAGAAGGAGCAAGGGAAAGCATGGGCAGTGGGCTTTACTGTGGTTTTCATAGGAAGGACTGGACAAGGCAGGGTAGGCAAGTTGAGCAGGCTTAAGATTGGATAGTTTGAATAATTTAGGTGGGCTCTGGGCTGTAGGAGTGGTCCCTAGTTGTCTGGTACCTGACTGTGGGAGATTAGAGCAGAGGATAGTGGTTTGATGATGAGAGCCTGATAAAGGAGGTAGTTGGGGGTGTGAACTCAGGATTAGTTGGTTTGCATATGAAAGGCGTGCTCACAGGGGAGGCATTTGCTGTCTGTAGGAATTACCTAGCCCTGGGAGGACAATCTTTCCCTGGTCACTGAGGCCTCAGATGGCAGAGCGTCAAGATACAGAAAACAAGAAAACATAGTTAATGTACACAATCCCCCACATTGGGATCTGCTGCCCAGGCCTCCCTTTCATGCATATTCATCTATCCAGCTGCTACTTGGCATCATCACTTAGATGCCTTAGGGCATTTCAGAATTAACCTGCCTAAAATGAAGTACCAATCTATCTCTAAACCTGGCCCTACCAGTCTTCACCATCTCAGTAAACACTACTTCCAAAAATAAAGCTAGAAACTTGGACAGCACCTTTTTTTCCCCTTGATTCCCATGTTCAATCCACCTGCCACTTCTTTCAGTTCTAGCTCTACGATATGTCTTATATTTATACACCTCTCCTCATAGCCACTGCTACCATGCTAGTCTAAATCAATACTTATCTGATCTCAATATGGAGAAGACACAACAGACAACCAAAAAAACCCCACAATTAATTAAAGAACCAAAAAAATCAACAAGTAAATGTAAAAGCTGTAAACTGTACATACTGTACTCTGCTTTTCTATTTTTCCATTTTTCTCAATCCCCCACCATCACTGTCCTGCAGCATAGGAATAATCTATTATCCAGTCACATGCCAGAGTAAACTTTTAAAAACATTGAGCAGAGCATATCACTCCCTTACTTAAAAGTCTGGAGTTGTGAGATTTCAAACATGCTCAGGATGAAGCCTACTTCCTGACCATGGGCTGGAATTCCTGCAGGATATGACCACACTCTAGCTTTCTGACTTCATTTCATGCTATCTTCACCCTCACTCACTATGCTTCACAGCTTTTTTGAGTTTCTAGAACACTCTAAACTCAGTTCCTCAGGAACTCGGCAGTTGCTGGTAACTTCTATGTGAAAGTTTTTTTCTAGATTTTGTGTACATCTGAATTTCTTCTTGTCCCTTAGGTGTGGGCTGAACAATCATCTCTTTAAAGAGGACTTCCCTGTCACCCTCTCTAGCCAAAGGCTCCCTCTCCCCGCTCCACAACCATATGTGACATCAAATTATTTATAATATTTTATGTATATATATATATATATATTTTTTTTTTTTTTTTTTTTGTGGTACGTGGCCCTCTCACTATTGTGGCTTCTCCCATTGTGGAGCACAGGCTCCGGACGCGCAGGCTCAGTGGCCGTGGCTCACGGGCCCAGCCGCTCCGCGGCATGTGGGATCTTCCTGGAGCGGGGCACAAACCCGTGTCCCCTGCATCGGCAGGCGGACTCTCAACCACTGCGCCACCAGGGAAGCCCCCATGATTCTTCTTTTAAACATCAAGGCACAACTCTTAACACGTGAAAGCCTACTAAAAATTAATTTATCAATCTGTTTTCCTCCTGGTTTTATGAGAATAATACCCAGGGAGTAGGAGGCAGAGAAAAGAATGATGGCTAGATTTATATAAACGATATGAGAAGAAATTGGTGTCAAAAATGGATGATTTGTGTGTTTTAGGCTTTAATTTGTTTTATTTCTTTAAAATTATCTTCTGTTAAGAACTTACTATGTGCCAGTTTATGATAGTTATTTTAAAAAATTATTTACTCATCACAATAATCCTATAAATTAGGTATTAATATTCTGATAAGGTTTATGAGGGGAATTTGTAAGTAGGCAATTTTTATTTGGTTTCCAGTTTTATGTTATTTAAAAACACTTCATAAAAATAAGAGACAGAGGGTGTGGGCTCTGGAGCCACGCAGGATTGGGTTCTCATTTCTCCTGGCACCATCAGTCACTAGCTGTGTGACCTTGACCTAACCTCCTTAAAAATTGTTTCCTTCATGTAAATAATGGGAAAAAAATCAGTGCTTATTCAGAGAGTTGTGGTGATCACTAATTTACATTAAATAATGGGTAGAAATTATTGTAACACAGTGTCTGGCACATAGAAAGTGCTCCAAAAATATTAGCTATAATTATTATCCTCAATTTTGTAACATTTAGGAGCCCTGCATAAAAAACAAAGTGTTCTGTCCTTGGTTTAAGGGAACAAGATGTCCCAGTTTAGGAACGTCATAAAACTATAGCAGAAATTTCTATACTTAAATGTCTTTGAAGCAGTGTTTCATACTGTAACGACTATATTTATATTAAAGTAAAATGAATGAAAAAGCTGACAAGGTTATCACATAAAGCGTATGCAGCACGTGGCTCAGGATGTAATTTCTGAGTATATAGTGAGTACATTAATAAGACCTAATGGGTCAACCTCATTTGTAATGACATTTAAAGTGAAAGATTCTTCCCAATTTCTGTTTTTCTGTGAAGTTTTAATAATATCATTTTGGTATTAGAGTCGAAAAATCTTTGAGTTATTCTGTCTCTTCCCTTCAACTGTCCCCACCGCCTGCCACGGTCCAGATCATACAGAATTGCTCTTGTTTCCTAAGTCTTTGTCCAAACTTGTTTTATGGGAACTCAAATGATGTGGCTGCTACCCCTCCTTTGGGAGCCAGCTCCATGGCCCAGGAGCTTGCTCAGTCAGCAAGGATTACCCGATACTGTGCCTTCATGTTCGCTTTCATAATACCATCCTATTACCTTTAGCTAACACCCTCTGCGTTATCCAAAGTAATTCACTTCTTTCCTTGATGTTTGCACCCTTCAGGTATTAGTTAACTGTTATCATGACCCCCCTTTAATCGTCACTTAGCCAGGTTTTACATATTTAGTTCTTTTCATCTTTCCCCATAAGTCCAAACCCCCAGGCCTGTAATCATTTTGTTACTCTGCTTTGAAATCTTTCCAGTTTGTCTGCCTCTCTCTGGAACTGAGGCTCCCAAAATGACTGCATCAGTACAAATATATTCTCTGCAGAGCTCTCTGGAGTCCCAGAGCTGCTTGGTTGGAGAAATGATAGAGCGTTGAGCCAACCTCAAAATGAGATGGTACGTTTAAAGCATGTGTTGTTGAATTCTGCTTTCTATTTGCTTGTCTACATGACTAATCTCCTTACCTAGATTTCAAGTTCCTTGAGAGAAAAAAACATGCACAATTGACTTTTCTTGGATGGATAAGTGTCTTCAACCTTGGCTGCACATTGCAGTTACCCAATGATCTTTAGAAAGTCCTAAGCCTGGCCCCCACCCCCAGGCACTCTGAGTTAATTGGTATGGGATGTGAGCGGGCCATCAGAATTTTTTAAAACTCCCCAGACGATTCTAATGTGCAGCAAAGTTTGAGGACCACAGCCCTACACAACGGGTGCTTAGTAAACATTTGGCAGGTGAATGAAAAAATAAATACGATATTACTTACCTTTTCCCCAACTTATATCTGAAAGTCTCTCCAGGGATAATCATCTCCCAGCTTCCTGCTACTATTATTTATGTGTGCTTTATACTGATACTTCAAACTTTTCCAGGTCACCACTCATTGAATGATTTTTTGGCCACAATTTCTAGAAGCCTTAAAGGAATTGTATCATGTGTCTGACCTTTCTGTTTCCTGACAGCCTTTTCAGTTTAATAGTGCTCTCATGTATAAGAGTGCTTTCTTCCTCGTTCCATATGCCTGGGAATGAAATAAATCAGAATTTCCCTTCCCCTTTTGTTTCCATTCATGTATTTCTGTAGCACTTGTCAACCAGTAATGACCTACTTTATTTCAATGGCTGCCAGCTTTTGCAGATAATTTTTCCTGGCAAATTTTGATTCAAGAGCAGCATGTCTATACACATAACATTAAGCAATTCATATTAGATAAAACTTCAAGATACAGTTTAGGATATTCATAAATACTATGTCAATCTAATGGTAGATTTTTAAAAATGTAACAGACTTTAATTTTTAGAGCAGTTTTAGGTTTACAAAAAAATTGAACAGAAAGTACAGAGAATTGCCATAGATTTTTTTAAATAGATCTTTATTGGAGTATAATTGCTTCACAATACTGTGTTAGTTTCTGTTGCACAACACAGTGAATCAGCCACATGCATACACGTCCCCATATCCCCTCCCTTTTGAGCCTCCCTCCCATCCGCCCAATCCCACCCCACTAGGTCATCGCAAAGCAAAGAGCCGATCTCCCTGTGCTATGCTGCTGCTTCCCACCAGCCAACGACTTTACATTCAGTAGTGTATATATGTCGATGCTACTCTCATTTCGCCCAGGTTCGCCTTCCCACCCCATGTCCTCAAGTCCATTCTCTATGCCTACCTCTTTATTCCTGCCCTGCAACTAGTTTCATCAGTATCATTTTTTTTTGATTCCATATATATGCGTTAGCATGTGGTATTTGTTTTTCTCTTTCTGACTTACTTCACTCTGTATGACAGACTCTAGGTCCATCCACCTCAAAACAAATAACTCAATTTCGTTTCTTCTTATGGCTGAGTAATATTCCATTGTATATATATGCCATATCTTTATCCATTCATCTTTCAGAGGACATTTAGGTTGGTTCTATGTCCTGGCTATTGTAAATAGTGCTGCAGTGAACATTGAGGTACATGTCTCTTTTTGAATTATGGTTTTCTCGGGGTATATGCCCAGTAGTGGGGTTGCTGGGTCATATGGTAGTTCTATTATTAGTTCTTTTAAGGAACCTCCATACTGTTCTCCATAGTGGCTGTATCAATTGACATTCCCACCAATAATGCAAGAGGGTTGCCTTTTCTCCACACCCTCTCCAGCGTTTATTGTTTGTAGATTTTCTGATGATGCCCATTCTAACTGGTGTGAGCTGATACCTCATTGTAGTTTTGATTTGCATTTCTCTAATAATTAGTGATGTGCAGCATCTTTTCATGTCCCTCTTGGCCATCTGTATGTCTTCCTTGGTGAAATGTCTGTTTAGATCTTCCACCCATTTTTTAATCTGGATTGTTTGTTTTTTTGATATTGAGCTCCATGAGCTGTTTGTATATTTTAGAGATTAATCCTTTGTTGTTTCATTTGCAAATATTTTCTCCCATTCTAAGGGTTGTCTTTTTGTCTTGTTTATGGTTTCCTTTGCTGTGCAAAGGCTTTTAAGTTTCATTAGGTCCCATTTGTTTGTTTGTTTTTTAATTTTCATTTCTCTAGTAGGTTGGTCAAAAAAGATCTTGCTGTGGCTTATGTCAAAGAGTGTTTTTCCTAGGTTTTCTCTAACAGTTTTATAATGTCTGGTCTTACATTTAAGTCTTTAATCAATTTGGAGTTTATTTTTGTGTATGGTATTAGGGAGTGTTCTAATTTCATTCTTTTACATGTAGCTGTCCAGTTTTCCCAGCACCACTATTGAAGAGGCTGTCTTTTCTCCATTGTATGTTCTTGCCTCCTTTGTCATAAATTAGGTGCCCATGTGTGCATGGGTTTATCTCTGGGCTTTCTATCTTGTACCATTGATCTGTATTTCTGTTTTGGTGCCAGTGCCATACTGTCTTGATTACTGTTGCTTTGTGGTATAGTTTGAGGTCAGGGAGCCTCATTCCTCCAACTCTGTTTTTCTTTCTCAAGATTGCTTTGGCTCTTTGGGGTCTTTTGTGCTTCTGTATGAATTGTAAAATTTTTTGTTCTAATTCTGTGAAGAATGACATTACTAGTTTGATAGGGATTGCACTGAATCTGTAGATTGCTTTGGGTAATATAGTCATTTTCACAATATCGATTCTTCCAATCCAAGAACATTGTATATTTCTCCATCTTTTTATGTCATCTTTGATTACTTTCATCAGTGTTTTATAGTTTTCTGAGTACAAGTCTTTCACCCCCTTAGGGAGGTTTATTCCTAGGCATTTTATTCTTTTTGTTGCAGTGGTAAATGGGAGTGTTTCCTTAATTTCTCTTTCTGATTTTTCATTATTGGTGTATAGGAATGCCAGAGATTTCTGTGCATTAATTTTGTATCCTGCAACCTTAGCAAATTCATAGATTAGTTCTTGTAGTTTTCTGGTGGCGTCTTTAGAGTTTTCTATGTATAGTATCATGTCATCGGCAAACAGTGACAGTTTTACTTCTTCTTTTCCAATTTGTATTCCTTTTATTTCTTTTTCTTCTCTGATTGCTGTGGCTAGGACTTGCAAAACTATGTTGAATAAGAGGGACGAGAGTGGACATCCTTGTCTTGTTCCTGATCTTAGTGAAAATGCTTTCAGTTTTTCACCATTGAGTATGATGCTTGCTGTGGGTTTGTCATATATGGCCTTTATTTGTTGAGGTAGGTTCCCTGTATACCCATTTTCTGGAGAGTTTTTATCATAAATAGGTGTTGAATCTTGTCAAAAGCCTTTTCTGTATCTGCTGAGATGATAATATGGGTTTTATTCCTTAATTTTTGTTAATGTGGTGTATCACATTGATTGTTTTGCATATATTGAAGAATCCTTTCATCCCTAGGATAAATCCCACTTGATCATGGTGTATGATCCTTTTAATGTGCTGTTGGATTCTGTTTGCTAGGATTTTGTTCAGGATTTTTGCATCTATATTCATCAGTGATATTGGTCTATAATTTTCTTTTTTTGTGATATCTTTTTCTGGTTTTGGTATCAGGGTGATGGTGGCTTCATAGAATGAATTTAGGAGTGTTTCTCCCTCTGCAATTTTTTGGAAGAGTTTAGAAAGGGTTGGTGTTAGCTCTTCTCTAAATATTTGATAGAATTCACCTGTGAAGCCATCTGGTCCTGGACTTTTGTTTGCTGGAAGATTTTAAATTATGGTTTCAATTTCATTACTTGTGATAGGTCTGTTTATATTTTCTTATTTTCCTGGTTCAGTCCTGGAAAATTGTACCTTTCCAAGAATGTGTCCATTTCTTCGTGGCTGTCCATTTTATTGGCGTATAGTTGTTTGTAGTAGTCTCTTTTTTCTTTTTTTCTTCGGTACGTGGGCCTCTCGTTGTTGTGACCTCTCCCACTGCGGAGCACAGGCTCCGGACGTGCAGGCTCAGCAGCCGTGGCTCACGGGCCCAGCCACTCTGCAGCATGTGGGATTTTCCCAGACCGGGGCACGACCCCATGTCCCCTGCATCAGCAGGCAGACTCTCAACCACTGAGCCACCCGGGAAGCCCCTGTAGTAGTCTCTTATCCTTTGTATTTCTGCAGTGTCAGTTGTGATTTCTCCTTTTTCATTTCTAAATTTATTGATTTGTGTCCTCTCCCTTTTTTTCTTGATGAGTCTGCTAAGGGTTTATCAATTTTGTTTATCTTCTCAAAGAACCAGCTTTTAGTTTTATTGATCTTTGCTATTGTTTTCTTCATTTCTATTTCATTTATTTCTGCTCTGATCTGTATGATTTCTTTCCTTCTACTGACTTTGGGTTTTCTTTGTTCTTCTTTCTCTAGTTGTTTTAAGTGTAGGTTTAGATTGTTTATTTGAGATTTTTCTTGTTTCTTGAGGTGAGATTGAATTGCTATAAACTTCCCTCTTAGAACTGCTTTTGCTACGTCCCATAGGTTTTGGGTCATCGTGTTTTCATTGTCATTTGTTTCTATGTATTTTTTTATTTCTTCTTTGATTTCTTGGGTGATTGCTTGGTTATTTAGTAGTGCACTGTTTAGCCTCCATTATTTGTGTATTTGTGTTTCTTACAGTTTTTTTTTTCCTGTAATTGATTTCCAATCTCATAGTGTTGTGGTCAGAAAAGATGCTTGATACGATTTCAATTTTCTTAAATTTTCCAAGGCTTGATTTTTGACCCAAGATGTGATCTATCCTGAAGAATGTTCTGTGTACACTTGAGAAGAAAGTGTATTCTGCCACTTTTGGGTGGATTGTTCTATAAATATCATTTAGACCTATCTGGTCTATTGTGTCATTTAAAGCTTGTGTTTCCTTATTTATTTTCTGTTTGGATGATCTTTCCGTTGGTGTAAGTGGGGTGTTAAATTTCCCTATTATTGTGTTACTGTTGATTTCTCCTTTCATGGTTGTTATCATTTGCCTTGTGTATTGAGGTGCCCCTATGTTGGGGGCATAAACATTTGTAATTGTTATATCTTCTTCTTGGATTGATCCTTTGATCATTATGTAGTGTACCTCCTTATCTCTTGTAACAGTCTTTATTTTGAAATCTATTTTATCTGATCTGAGTATTGCTACTCTAGGTTTCTTTTGATTTCCATTTGCGTGGAGTATCTTTTTCCATCCCTTCACTTTCAATCGTATGTGTCCCTAGGTCTGAAGTGGGTCTCTTGTAGACAGCATATATATGGGTCTTGATTTTGTATCCATTCAGCCAGTCTGTGTCTTTTGTTTGGGGCATTTAATCCATTCACATTTAAGGTTATTATTGATATGTATGTTCCTATTACCATTTTCTTAATTGTTTTGGGTTTGTTTTTGTGGATCTTTTTCTTCTCTTGTGTTTCCTGCTTAGAGAAGTTTCTTTACCATTTTTTTATAAAGCTGGTTTGGTGGTGCTGAATTCTCTTAGCTTTTGCTTGTCTGAAAAGCTTTCGACTTCTCTGTTGAATCTGAATGAGATCCTTGCTGGGTAGAGTAATCTTGGTTGTAGGTTTTTCTCTTTCATCACTTTAAGTATATACTGGTACTCCCTTCTGGCCTGCAGAGTCTGCTGAAAAATCAGCTGATAACCTTATGGGGATTCCTTTGTATGTTATTTTTCTTTTTTCCCTTGCTGCTTTTAATATTTTTTCTTTGAATTTAATTTTTATTAGTTTGATTAACGTGGGTCTTGGTGTGTTTTTCCTAGGGTTTGTCCTTTATGGGACTCTGTGCTTTGTGAACTTGGGTGACTATTTCCTTTCCCATGTTAGGGAAGTTTTCAACTATAATCTCTTCAAATATTTTCTCAGACTCTTTGTTTTTTTCTTCTTCTGGGACCCCTCTAATTTGAATATTGGTGCATTTAGTATTGTCCCAGAGGTCTCTGAGATTGTCTTCAATTCTTTTCATTCCTTTTTCTTTATTCTGTTCCTTGGCAGTTATTTCCACCATTTTGTCTTCCAGCTCACTTATTCGTTCTTCTGCCTCAGTTTTTCTGTTACTGATTCCTTCTAGTGTATTTTTCATTTCAGTCATTGTGGTGTTCATCTCTGTTTGTTTGTTCTTTAGTTCTTCTAGATCTTTGTTAAACATTTCTTGTATTTTCTCAATCCATGCCTCCATTCTGTTTCCAAGATTTTGGATCATCTTTACTATCATTACTCTGAATTCTTTTTCAGGTAGATTGATGATTTCCTCTTCATTTATTTGGCCTTGTAGGTTTTTACCTTGCTGCTTCATCTGTGATATATATTTTTTTGCCATATTTTGTTTTTTTCTTTATGAGTGGGGTTGTGTTCCTGTCTTACTGGTTGTTTGGCCTGAGGCTTTCAACACTGGAGTTTGTAGGCTATTGGGTAGAGCTGGGTATTGGTGCTGAGATGAGGAACTTCATGAGACCTCACGCCGATGAATATTTCCTGGGATCTGAGGTTCTCCCTTAGTCCAGTGGTTCGGACTCGAAGCTCCTACTGAGGGGCCCTCCCGCCTGCCTCTCCTGATCTCCTCTGCCTCCCTCCTATGCCCCTAAGGACCCATGTAACCTGGAGGGGGCTTTGGAGGGCAGGGGTCAGCCTGGGAGCTCAGCAGGCTCCCTGTGCCTGAGTGGGGCGGGCATTCTCCCTCCGCTCCTCCTGGGTGGCTCCTCCCACCTGCCTCTCCTGATCTCCCTGGCCTCCTTCCTGTGCCCTCAAGGATCTGTGTAACCTGGAGGGGGCTTTGGAGGGCAGGGGATCAGCCTGGGAGCTCAGCAGGCTCCCCATGCCCGAGTGGGTGGGGCAATCACCCTCCACTTCTCTCCCTCTCCTCCCAGAGGACCCCTCCCGCCTGCCTCTCCTCATCTCTCCAGCCTCCCTCTTATGCTTCCAGGACCCACATGGCCTGGAGGGGCCTTTGGACAGGGGGTACTGGCCTGGGAGCTCAGCAGGCTCCCCAGCCCAAGTGAGCCAAGCGATCGCCATCTGCTCCTCTCCTGCTCCTCCCAGAGAGTCCCTCCTGCCTGCCTCTCCTGATCTCCCTGGCCTCAGAGGCACTGATCCTGTCTGGCCTCCACTTCTCTTCCCCTCTCAGTCCCCCTGTGTCCTACAGGTTCACTTTGGGGTTCCTCCCATCTCCTTGGGCATCAGAGTCCCCCACCAGCGGCCAGCAGGTAACCTAGTTGTGGGAAGATGCTAACTCCGTGTCTTCCCACACCGCTGTCTTAACTCTCCCCATAGATTTTTTTGTGGGTGTTTTATCTGAGACTGAAGCTCAAAGCATCATACACAGTGAAATGTCTTTTTGGCCTTTGGTGAATACTTTAAATGGTGAGTATTACATAGCGAATTTTAAAACTAGGTGACAAGAATGTGAAACTTCATTGTGCTGGAGTTTTAATTATCATGATGGAAAGAATGGCACTTATCTGGCATAGTTTGGGGCTTATTCTTCTTTCATAGACCTTCAAATATTTTTACTTTTTGCACAATCAAAAGGTAGACAGCCAAAATGCAGCTCCCACAACAAGACCACACCAACCCAGCATTCTTATCCAGAGAAGCCTCCCTTTTAGATACGGCCAAGAGGCTGAAAGACATGTTTCTAGAATGTGAGGCAGAGAGAGCATCACCAAAGGGGCAGCTTGTTGGAACAAGCACTTGACCTTCAGTAACTTGTCTTTCTTTAACACTATAGAAATTCTTTAGTTGAGCCTTGTGCAAGATGAATAGACCCGCAAGTAGCTCTCATTCATGATGTCTTTGTCTTCTGCATCTTGCTCTTACCAAACACTGACAGCCTGAATAATCAAAGAAAACTTTATGCCTATCAATTTTCTCAGCCAGTTATGTTTGAGGTTGGAGGTAGTTCTGGGATTTGATTAACCCCCGTAATAAACAGAAAAGAGAGAAGCAAGTCCAAAGAGATTCTCACTCAGCTTCCCAGATAATACCAGAAAAATTATTTTCAGAGGTTAAGTCTCCAAGTAATCATCCAATTTCCTTTATTTTGTAAAAGAAGAATAATATGTGAATGACATCTTTATAAAAACTTATGAAGCCATATACAGTAACTTTCCTGTGGCTAAAATTCAGTTTTCCTACCATTTCCATTAGTCTGTCAGGTATATATCTGCGTGCTTTCATCAGACCACAAAAGAAATGTCCTATGTATATCTCTAGACTTAGAATAATTGTTAAATTCTGCTGCTGTTATGGTAAAGTACAGACAATGATAAACTTTTCAAAGATATTTGCAAAGGAAAACATCATAGTCTCAGTTAGAGGTCTTTAACTAATATAACATTTGTTAATAATCAGAGACTGGCCTAAAATATTTTTCTTCAAAAAGCAAGAGCATGTAACACAGCAAAATCTCAGGTTTTGGTAATTTGGATATGATAGTTGTGTGAATAGAAAGCCAAGACTTACTAGGAAAGGACTTTGGGGTTGCATTTATCTAGGAACTTATTTTCCAGACAAAAGCCAGGGGAATTAATTAAACTGCTTACCAACACATTGTAAGTAGAGGTTTATATTCAGTATCTTTTAAAAGGTGGCCCAGGGACTGTCTGCGTGGGCTGGGAAGTTCCTACTAAAGTTTAAATCCCTGGGCTTAACTCTAAACCCATTATAGCAGGGTCTATGAGCATGGGACCAGAAAGCTGCATTTTTAACATGGATCCCTAGCTGATTTTTCTGTGTACTCGTATTTGGTCTCCTTGCAGAATATAGAATAGAATGGGTCAGAAGGTGTTGAGCCCTATATGGTCTTCTCATTTTACTTTGCTAATTATACACTGAAACAAAATGTAAGCTAGAACTATAGAGACTATAGGTGGTGAATCCTCCCATGCTAACAACTCAGCTTTAAATAACTGCATACAGAAAGACCCCAAATTCTTTGCCTTAATATTTTAGCTCTTGAACTATCATAAATCCCACCCAGTGAAAAAAACAGCAAAGGAAAATAATCCAGATATAATGGAAACATAGAATGAGATTAAGATTAGATGAACATTGTAGTAAAAGTTGCTTAGTAATTGTAGTTTATTTATATATACTTAGGATAACCGTCCAGTTCTGTCATTTGAGTTCAGTCCTTCTTAGTTAATCTCCCCCACTCTCTTTTTTAAAGGTCTGATTAAAAAGTTTCAAGTATTGTTAAGAAGAGATATTTTAATCAGTTGGACCTGATTGATTAATTTTTTTTTTTTTCAAAGTTCCAGTTCCTAGAGTGGTAAGAACAAGAAAGTGACACTCTGCTCCAGTAGAATTTGCCTGAACAAGATCCATTCCTGCCTGAGTATGTCATACATTACATTTGAAAAACAGTACAGATAATGCAGGCAGAATTACAGGGGGTTATTTATTCTCATTTAAGAGCCTAAAAGGTTCTAAGCAACTGACACGTACCCATTTTAAAACTCTGTATATCCATTTCAAACATGCTGCATTGATTAAAACAGTTCTGGAATTTCAGTTTTCAAATTTTTTTTCTAAGACCAAGTTATAGTCTTTTAAACATCCTCTGGTGTGAAAAAATCTTCATAATTTGAGAGTGGCTTTGATTTGGGGGCATAACCTAATAATGTGGTCATTCATTTGGGCACTTTTTAAAAAAAAAACTGATTAATAACTAAGTTGCAACTCTAAAATAATGAAGTCTATTTTCCCTGTGATCCATAAATGGACTCCAAAGACGAGTCTAAAAGCAAAATCCTACTAATCTTTTGAGCATTACCAATACTACTATAATGGACAAGGAATTTGCTGTGATACAGGTGAAATAATTCTAGTTTTGGAGTGTAAGAACATTTTTAAAGTCACGGCTCTGCAGCTACTGCCTGTGAAACCTTAAGCAACTTGCTTGCTCGAAGTTTCCTTTTCTTCATCTTTAAAATGAAGATTATTATAACTGACCCCACAAGATTACAGTAAGATTTAAATGAGGATATGCGAGAATGTGCTTTATAAAATGAAAACACAAATATGTTACTATTGATAAACATACCTATTTGAGCTATTTGTTTTGAAGAATAACTGCATTTGGATGAAGAAGTTCTTTTTTAAAAAAAAGTTTTATATTTTGGTTATCACTTATTAGTAATAATATTTATTTAAACAAATATTATTCTTTAATGCAGACTTTTGAAAATTTCCATTTATCAGGACGTTGGTCTCGCTTAGAAGACATTGGAAAGGAATGAAAATGTATTTTAAAATATAGAATCCTCACTCTCCCACAATTTTTTTTATACAAGTAAATTGGAATCATTGACATTTCCCTACTCAAGACCTTGAAAAACTGAGGTTTATAATATAAGAACTGATAAGTTATTTAAATGAGAAATATAAGTATTTATGATGAAAACACTGGCCATATTTATCCCTTTATTCTAAATTAAAAGTTAAGGACCTTAACTTTTATTATCATTGATTTCTGAAAAACACCTTCCGTGTGATAAAGGAAGAGTGACAGTATGAGTAATCATAATCCACAGAAAGTCTTTAACACATTCAGACAATTTTTTCCCCATTACACTTTATTTTTATATGTGTGATAAAGCAGAATTGACTAATTCAATATGGATCTTTTTTCCCTGTTTCTTTCTCCATAACATTAAAGTTTTCAAATCCAGTGAATGGGAAGACGGAGGCCAAAAGAAGTGTTTGTTTCCTCCCCAAGTAAAAGGTTTAGCCTAGAATAATTTCGGCGGGCTCTTAATGATATCGAAAAGATTTTGACAGTGTTAAATATAATTCTGAAAGCCTTAGTGCATTCTTTTAATTCTTCCCTGTTTCATCTTGACATTAAATGTCTAGTTAGGTCCAAACTGGGTGAGAGGTCAAGTGACACGGTTAATCTCTTAACCCCCTGGATAAGGGCTTTTCAAGAAAGATCCTTTGGCACTATGGCGACAAGCCCTGTACACTTGAATTAGGTTATGACAAAAACACAAAGATAGAGTGTGGGAAGAGAATCAGGCCACAGGTGAGGAAAATGTTAGATGGATAACAGCACAATATTTTTCAAATGCTCATGAACACTTACTTTCTGAAGATTAATTCTTTATTAAATCTGTTTTTCAGCCTTGGCCATAAAGCATCTCATTTTCCAGAATTCATTTTCCCAGTTTTGCAGTCTCCTGTACTTATTTCACAAGAACCAAAGCAGAGACTCCATGTGGAATCTGTGCTTGTATTCCAAGTCAACACAAAGTGTATCCAAAATATTATTACTTATCTTTAAAGGAAGGAAATAATCATTTTTTACCAGACATTTAAAGAGATAGAATTTTTTCTATACAGTCTAAAACCAAGAATGAGAAAATAGAATTTTCTTGTTTAAGAAATCACTTCAAAAATAAGAAAATGGGCCAAAAAAAAAAAAAAAAAAAAGAGGCCTGCTATATTAAACTTTAAGTCTTAAATTCCAAAATACTTTTTGGTTCTCTTCCAAATAGAAATTTGCTACCTATTTTATACTATTAATTTGTGTTTTCTTTTTTTTTTTTTTTGCGGTACGCGGGCCTCCCACTGTTGTGGCCTCTCCCGTTGCGGAGCACAGGCTCCGGACACACAGGCCCAGAGGCCATAGCTCACGGGCCCAGCCACTCCGTGGCATGTGGGATCCTCCCGGACCGGGGCACGAACCCGTGTCCCCTGCATCGGCAGGCGGACTCTCAACCACTGCGCCACCAGGGAAGCCCCTGTGTTTTCTTTTAAAGATGTTTTTAAGAGCAGGAATCATATTTTATTATATATACATATATATTTTTTTTCCCTTGATGCCTAACACAGCACCTGGCCCAGTAGACACACTTGTTCTATATTTGAACACAACTATGTGTTAAACTTTGAGAGGGCACAAGGGAAATTTCCTGCCCCCAAAATTCATCTAACATCTTATCAAAGGGCACTTCCTCTACTCTGGGGTAGAGATTATTCCACAGGTCCTTGTCAATCTACATTTTAGCTATCAGTTAAGAATTGTCTTGATAATAGCAAGTGAATACTCACTGAGTACTTAGTGTGTTCCACTACTATGCTAAGTTCCTCACCAGTATTACCTTACTAATCCTCATTAACCCAAATATGAAGTGCAATTACTATCCCCATTACTCAGAAGGGAAAGTGGGGAAAGTGTAGATTTGAATATCATATTCAAGGCTACTTAGCTAGGCAGTTGCAGGTCCTGGAGTTATCTGTCTCCAGACTTCCTTCCAACTAAGCTTTGGCAGACATAGGATATAAGTGAGAGCCCAGGATGCTAATGAGGTTAAGAAGTGCCAAAGATGTTTATCTTCACAGTTTTGTTTAAGTCACCCCCAAACCTCCCCACCAACCCCAACTCATCACCATGATGAGAACTACTGGGGGAAATAGAGACTCATCCTTGCCTGACATTTTCTTCTCTTACCTCTGGAAGCCCCACCCTGTATCTTCTCTCCTTCCTTGCTTGCCCTGGGCTTCTGCTCTGGGATCTTTGCTCAGCTACTTCATGAAGGCAGCTCCACAACGGCAGTGATGGCAGAGCCTCACGCAGTTAATGCTAGTCTGTGTCGTTGTAGGATTCCAGCATACTTGTATATATCAGACTGGGTGACTTTGATGTCTGTGTAGGTCTAGTAAGTGGACTCTCCCGCTGGTTTCTTTCTTTGCTGTAACTCTCCGTGGCATTTTGAAGCACTTTTTTACCTTAGCTCCGTCCTCTTCTCTCTATAGACACTTCTCTTCCCTCTTTCTACTTACATTCAAGCTTGACGCCAGCTTCCTCTCTGAACATGTTCCCTATCAAGAACACATAGCTTCTCTCTCCCCCTCTCCCGATGGGCAGTTTAACTGGGCATCGATGTTCAGGCCTGGGACAGTTGAGATGTTACCTAGCAGGGAGGTGGTAGCACCCACGTACAGTGCTGGTCTGCATCTCATGGCTAAATTACCCACCGTACAGTAACCGCTTTGTTTAAGGAACAGCAGATATTATCTTCTCTTTCCTAGCAGCCTCCATTTGCCAGGGCTTTCCCCACTATCTTGGAAGTACAAGTCCCCACTAGACTGAACCCTTGGAAGGAACCCAGATTTTCAAACCTAATTTTTAAATGATTCTGTTGGACTGCTGGCTCTGTACATTTAAAACACAGGCCTTTCAAGAAAATAAACTTCATGAATATTCACTTCCCTTTTGCACATTCAGATGCCTCATTGAGCTGCCATGTACTTCACTTTTAGAAAAACAAATGGAAATAGGTTGATGTATTTTGTCAAGTTAGACACATTCTTTTTCTTTTTTGGGGGTTTAACATCTTGTCCTCCAAAGTCTCTAGCTCTCTTTATTTCTTGTTCTCTTTGGCAATCTTCCTGGAATCAGAGGCAGTTTTGAAGTGATTCTAAATTTAGGTTTTCATACTCAGCAATTCCAGATACTGTATTTTCACATATATGAGGTAGAACCAAAGTAAGTCACCTGTGGAGTAAGCACTATCCCATTTCAAACCTGAGCATCAGGTTCACATCAGTTGTGTCTGTGATTGTCACATTGCCCACGGAGGCTCTAATGGGTTTTCTGAATGGTCCCCAGCCTAGCTCCAGGTGGGGCAATCCCTGCCTGGGGACTGAGGTAAGATACTTGGTAGTCTCATGGTTCTCTGCCTTGTGTTCCATTACTTGAGTAATTCCTCATGCTCCCACCTTCTCCAGCATTTCTACCTGGAAGGAATAAGGTTAAACAGCACCACAAACAGGTTTGAAGGAATCAGGAGATGCTTGGAAGGTGGGCATGGAAAATTCTCCTTTTCTGTTGATGGTAGGAAGGCGGGTCGGGGGATTTATGAGTCACCATGTGGTTGGAAGCCTCAGAACCTTTCCAGCACTCGTTCCCCTGAGGACTGCCTCACGGGGACGCTTTTGTTCACTGCACAGGGTGCCCACTCTACGTTCCCCTCCTTGCCCTACAGTTCCTCTTACCAGTCAGTCACCCGTGTGGCAGAAGTCCAAGTGCTAAGGGATTGATCTTGGCAAACATTCCCAAATCCAGTTTTAGGGAATGCTTATGACCGCCAGCACCTCCAACACTTTGGTCTTGTAGTTTGTACTCTTGTCCATTTTGGTCAACACTCCAGTGGACCTGGGTGATTCCATTTATAACTTTAATCAGATCATGTCTCTGCCCACATTGGAATTTAAAGCTGTTCCCATATCCTCAAAGGCCTTCAATCTTTGATTCCTGGCTTCCTCTGTCATCCATTTCCCCCCACTCTTCTTCTTGCTTACTCAATTCCAGCCTCTTGGGCCTTCTGGCTGACTCTCCAACCTGTGAGCATACTTCCACCACAGTGCCTCTGCATGTGCAATTAGCTCAGTCTGGAACACTGCCCTGCCATTTCATGCAGATCTCTACTCAAATGGCATCTTCTCTAAACAGCTTTCCTTGGCCACTGCTTCTAAAATAAGACCCACCTGTCACTCTATATCCTCTTACCCCAGTGGCTTTCACACTCACTTGATGTCACCCACAGTGAGTAAAACATCTTGTATCATCACCCCATATGACATACACAGAAAATCACAGCAAAAATTTCATAAACAATACCTATGTTTACTATGGGAGATGCCCTTTAATACCTCCTATTTCATTCCATTCTATTTCATTTCATCCCATTCCATCCTGATTATTTCATTAAAAATCATGCTGGCAACATCCCTTCAAATTGATTTCACCACCAACTGAATGGTTATAATCTATTGTGTGATAAATACTGCCTTACCCTGTTTTAGTTTTTCTTCATAGCAGTTGTGTTCTGTATACTTTTGTTTGTTTATCATCTAGCTTTCCTGCTAGGAAGAACATGATGGACAATAAAAAATGCAGATTTTCCATGTTTTATTACTGTTGTATCCACAGTCCTGAGGAGCATACATAAAACAGGCCTCTCAATAAGTATTTCTTTTTTCTTTTTTTTTTTTGTGGTATGCAGGCCTCTCACTGTTGTGGCCTCTCCTGTTGAGGAGCACAGGCTCCGGATGCGCAGGCTCAGTGGCCCTGGCTCACGGGCCCAGCCGCTCCACGGCATGTGGGATCTTCCCGGACCGGGGCACGAACCCGTGTCCCCTGCATCAGCAGGCGGACTCTCAACCACTGCGCCACCAGGGAAGCCCTCAGTAAGTATTTCTTGAATGACTGACTCAGTGAATGTGTTCAGTGTTTATGGAAAAAAGATTTTGTTTTCAAATAATTTGGGTGTAATCCTGTATATTCTGTGTCCCTCCTGCAGATTCATAGTTCCCATTAGAATATTTAAAACTCCAAGATATTTTGTAGTAAAGAAACCTGCTTGGTTTTGTTAACTCCAGGATTCAGAAATTAATGGGCTGTCTCAGAACCATTCATTCCTAAGAACATACCTATTAAGGCATCACGGGGCATTGGTGATACTCAGATCACAGTTCAGAAAAAACATCTAGGCAAATGCAGCAGTCGTGGGTACTGAGCACAGGCTATAGTGGGGTCCTGGAGCCATCACTTTCTCCCCCAAAGGGAGGCATTAACCCATCAGTTACTGGATAGCAAGAATGTCCAGGGATCCTGAGGGAGGGGTTGAGTGTTCTGAGCAGCAGGAATGGAGGCACTTGGATGAACTAGGATAGCGGTGGCTATATCCAAGGTAAAGGAGATACTTAAATATTTTTGCAACTGGAATGGCTGTTTTTGTCAATACCCTTGAATTTAAAGCCTGAGCAAAGAATTACTCTGCTTTATTTCTCTAATCCTTTAGTTGGGGGTCATGACCCCTAGTGAGGTGGCCAAGGGATCAGGCAGAGGGAGCAGAAGCCCTACACCACTTCTCACTTCTCTTGGTCTGGAGGGAGAACAACAGAGAGAACCTCCTTGAGAAGCAGGAGGAAGAGGCAGGGAGGCTCTGGGGGCTGTTTGGGTTGCTGTTGTTCATAGTGTTTGTTTTTTTAAGACGGGATATTTAGAAGGGTCAAATCTTTGAGTGATGAGAAATTAGGCCCTAAATAAATGTTAGCTGCTATTATTATTATTATTGTTAGTTCTTTTACTCAATTTAACCACAGCCTTGGAGACTATATTCAGTACCTAAATTCAGTACTTTAATTCTGGAAGTAGCATCTGAGCTTTTATGACTGTGAATTTTTTTTCTTTCCTAATCAACCCTTGGTCCTACTTCCTTCCTTCTTTTCTTTCCTCAAAGATGTAAATTAAACAGCAGAGTTGTTTGCCCACTGTTTCTATTTGCCCAGTTCTCTGGGTCCTGAGGTGGTGCTACACTTCTGATGGGACAGCTATTTTATTTGCTGTGTTCCTGCAACTGCACGTTATTATAAAAGCATGATTTCCCAGATTATGCTCACTTCCAGGAGGGAGATCTGAGCAGCATTATATCACAGTAGATATTATTTTTAAATCAGAAAAATGTTTCAACACTCCTGTTCAACAGTTCATCAGCTACAAAGAAAGATGATTCTGTAAATGTTCGAAAGCAATGGCTTACTGGCTTCATTCACTTCATCCAGTGTGAAATGAAAGGCACAAAGAGTGACAGTTCTAGGCAGAACATTCCTTCAAAGGTGACACACTTCACCCTAGTATGTGGGTTGCACATTGTCTTTGTGGATGAACGTATTAGCTCTGTGGTGACCCTAGAGAAGGGAGGTGTCTGAGGATGTCCAAAGGAGTGTTGGAAGATGAAGGCTTCAAGCAAACGCGAAGAAACAGAACAGTGCTCCAGAACTGCTGCAAACACTCAGAGCCTTTCTCAGTGGGACAGTGTTGTGTGAGTCTCTAATGGAAAGTGCCCCAAAGGTGTCCAGGAACCATCAGGAATTCCCTCTTTCATAAACCCCAAAGGTAACAGCATGTATGACACAGTAAGACTGAGAACCAGAGTGGAAATGCAGTCTTGCCTGTCTTGCATCCTCTGGTGATTATCTCTGTGGTTTTCTCTTTGCTGAGATGGCCCTTGAGTTAAAAGGCACAGAGACCCTTGCTTCCTCAGTGCCTGGTGTAACTGGCCTTTGATACGGAACAAATCTGAGTTCATTTTCACTTTGCCGATTGGCTGTACGGCTTTGTAGAGTTACTGAACCTCTTTGTGTTATGTTTCCACATCCATAAAGTGAGAATAATGATTTCTATGTACCAGCCTTGCTGTGGTCATGAAGTCACAAGAATGCAAGCTCTCGAGCTCGACATTCTGGGTTTAAATCCCAGTTCAGCCACTTGTCAATTGCGTGTGATGTTGGCGGTTGGTTTCCAATGCTCCGTCTCGTGTGCAAAAGAGGAATAATGACCATGTGTCCATCACGGGGCTGTCTCGAGGATAAAAGGCAATCATAATGCATGGTCAGTTCTTAGCCCTGGAACTTATTCAGAGGGAGCCCTCCATAAACATCAGCCATTGTCAACACAAACAATATTAAGTGTGAGCTTGGTAAATCTCAGTTCTCCCATTTCCAGAGTATTCCCACTCAGGGGTTTATTTATTTATTTACTGCCCGCTCATGAAAACTTTCCTGACTGGGGAAGTTCTTATGGCTGTTAATTTTGCAGCCTTCCCCTTGAAACCTCCTCCTGTGGGAGCCTCATAGGTCAGAATCATTTTGGAATAAGGGACCCTTTGTCTCTGATATTCTTGCACAAAGGAGAGGATAGGCCATGACTGATTTTACCAGCAGTTAAAGATAATTGTCACAAAGATTTGGGAGGTGCGACAGGAAGGAGCGCAGACTGTGGGGTCAGATGAGGGTTGGACCCGGTCCAGCCTCCTTGTAGCTGTGGCCTTAGGCTAGTATTTTTGTTTTGTTTTGTTTTTTTGCCATTCTGGGCTTCCAGCTCTTCATCTGGAGAACTATAATGAAAATAATGCCTGTGTGAAAGGCTGATGAAATGAGATCACTGATGTGAAAAGTGCCTGTTTTGCAAACTATAAAGCACCACAGACATTTGAAGACATGGTATTACTTTAAGCCTCCAGAAGAGAATGATTTTGGAAATAAAAGAGGAAATCAACAGCATTGTTTGTAGTGAGTTGTGGTAGCACGACAAATGTTTTGTTTGCTTAAAAGTTTTCTCCAGAAAATAAGAGCAAGGATCAGAAGGAATCAGGATTCAAATTTGGTTGCCTCTAAAACTTCTTCTGTATTGAAACCTTATACTATAATATATTGCATTTTAAAGACAGATTATGGGCAGGTATCTGGAATTTAGTACAATTCCAACATTCCAATTAGGTCATAACATAAAACTTGAGGTACACAGAACTAGGCGGTGAGGAATGACATTTGTCCTAGCTTATTCCCTGCTCTATGATTACATCAAGATTATGGAAAAACAGATACACCTCTCTGCTTAACATTTCATTTCTTAGGTTGAAGGTATATAGAATTCATTGGTAATACCTGGGTTTCGGGAGTGCAATAGACATTTTGATGCCTGTCTGATATTTTTGGGATTCTATCGTCTAGGCGAGAAGTAAGATTGCAATTCCTGTTTCCCTTGGGTTTGCCCGTGTGACTCATTCTGGCCAGTGGGGTATGAGCAGAAGAGATAAACGTTACTTCTGGGCTACAGCATTTGAATTGCTGCTTTGAGACCCTAAGACCTCCATTTTCTTTCATATAAAATGACTGGCAGTGTTGCTGTGTTAGCTGGGACCCTAAGTGACCAAGAAGAACAGAGCTCCCCTGATGTGTGATGCACATGTAGTGTCAGGAGGAAATACATCTAACTTTAAGCTGCTGGGGTTTGGGAAGTCCTAACTTTGCCTATCCTGACAGAGAGACAGTCAAATCCATGTTTGAGTTTTAACCTCTGCTACATACTATAGGACCCTGGATACGTTATTTAACCTTTCTAGCCCTGAATTCCCTCATCTGTATTGTTATTTCATTGGGAGAGTATAATAATGCTAAATTTGTAGTGTTGTTGTGAGAATTAAATAAAGCAATGTAGACAAATTACTTAGTATAGAACCTGGCATGTGGTAGGCATTAAGAAATTAATTTCTTCTTGTTATTACTATTTTATTAGAATCATAGGCTCTTAGTATTTGAATGCAATTTAGATCCCATCTACTCGACATGCTTTATTTTTTAATTAATTAATTAATTTATTTATTTTTGGCTGTGTGTGTTGGGTTTTCGTTTCTGTGCGAGGGCTTTCTCCAGTTGCGGTGAGCGAGGGCCACTCTTCATCGTGGTGCACGGGCCTCTCACTATCGCGGCCTCTTTGTTGTGGAGCACAGGCTCCAGGTGCGCAGGCTCAGTAGTTGTGGCTCACGGGCCCAGTTGCTCCGCGGCATGTGGGATCCTCCCAGACCAGGGCTCGAACCCGTGTCCCCTGCATCGTCAGGCAGACTCTCAACCACTGCGCCACCAGGGAAGCCCCATGCTTTATTTTTTATCACCGATAGAGAATAGCTGTTAGGTTTGTTGATCCGTTAAAAAAAAAATTTTGTTATGTAGTATATGATTCCCTCTGAAATTGCATGATTAACTTGTACAAGTAGGGTTCCTGGCTTCCATCTGATTCTCAGTAGAGTTCATCTCCAAATGTTGAGCATCACTTCTGTAAGGTTTTATCATTCTAAATGCCTTGCTTAAAAGTTATATCCATGTGATCCTTCTGATATCCCTAATTAGAAAGGGGAAAAAAACCTTATTTGACCTGGCCTATTGCATATTGCCATTCCTTACCCTAATGGCCCTAGGTGTAATGTTTCTGGGTCAGGAGGCATCTCTGCCTTGGAGAGCAGCTGTACGGCATTGCCTCACGGGCATCTTCAGCCTGGGCTGTCATGGGGCAGTCAACTTACAGCATGCTGGGAAAACTGGGGCAACGGGATCTGGAATAAACAGGAAGCAGAAACTGAGACACTCTTAGAAGAGGTGATGTTAGAGAAGGGTAGACAATCATGCAGGATATCCCACTGCAGACCAGATAAGTGTGGTTCAGTTCTGGACTGGCCTACAAATGGCTATGGAGAGGTATGCTCAGCAGGGATGCAGAAGCACAGATGTAGACAAGCCTGGAAAGACCAACCAATGGTCCACTCACTTCTGGGAAATGTGGGTGGAAGGAAAAAAGGTGCAGCCAGCTAGATAAGGTATATGTTAGATGCCCCCCGGGATGACAAACAGACATAAAGACTTAGCCTTATTGGTTTTGAACAGAAAGTGGAATGGCCTTCAAGTTGCTACATGAAGAATACATATATTTGGAGAGAGCTAGGGCTGGAGCAGAGATGGAGACCGTCACATGCCAGCTTTAGGCTTATCCCCTTTTTATTCCACAAATATTTGCTAAACATGAATTAGATACCAAGCATGTGCTAGTTGCTCTGGTTCCAAAGGCACAAACAAAGAACAAAGATTACCCTCTGTCCTCAAGGAACTCATAATCTAGTTGAGGAATATAAACAAATTCATAGTGCCATTTTGTTTGATAGGGCAGATAATAGGATTACAAAATTCTGTTTTCTGAGTGTTATCAGATAACGTTGCCTGATTTGCTCTGGGATAGGAATCTTCTCCTTTCCGTTGTTCTCTGGACTCCCAGGATAGATGTGAAAGCTCTGTCCTATTTCCATGAGCGTATTTCTGCCAGCTTGACTCCCTTTATCCTTCCCAGTCTGAACCATTCTTTCGGGCCTGTGTCTGTTGATGGCTCCTGCTCCCATTGCTCCTATCATTAAACAAAAAAGAATTCTTGGGCTTCCCTGATGGCGCAGTGGTTGAGAGTCCGCCTGCCGATGCAGGGGACATGGGGCCCGTGAGCCATGGCCCCTGAGCCTGCCTGCGCGTCCGGAGCCTGTGCTCCGCAACGGGAGAGGCCACAACGGTGAGAGGCCCGTGTACTGCAGATAAAAACAAGAAAAAAAAAAAAAAAAAGAATTCCTGAGCTCATTAAAGAGAACTAGAAAAATCACTGTTTCTTTAGGTGTCTGTACCTTCACTTCCACTTGAAAAGTTAAGTGCCGGAATTTTCTCTTTTTAGAGTCTCTTATTTATCCCCTTTGGGCCTCCTTTCCTTTGAGAGCATATAACCCAGGAAAAGATACTCAAGTTTTGTCGGTTATTTTAAAATCACCTCTCCTTAATGCTAAAGCCCACACCAGTTGTCGCTCACACTTAAACACTCCATCAAAGTACTCTTATTTCTCCTTGTCCTTGCAGAGTGCTTTCTTGTTTTCTTGAGTTTTTTCATTCTTATGACGTCTTAGGTAGGCCATTCTACAAAGGAAGAACTTGTGACGTAGGACACCATGCTGTGATCTAAGATACTTTATTTCACTGGCAACAGTGTCATGGATTGCAAGGAGATAGCAATTATACAGTCCCCAATTTCTGGTCATCTGTGTTTCTAAATAGCCACTTCTCATTGACACTGTGGAGCATAATGTTTTTCAGAAACGCATACGTATGAGTTCTGCAGTAGATAAGAGAAAAGAAAAATGAAGAACCTATTTCAATAAGCATAAGTAGCACTAACCTTGGCGGTAGAAGTGAGGCAGGCAAGTTGGCAGGGTCCATAGCAACAACTGTTACCGTTCAAGTAAACAGGCACATCTAAGTAATTAGTAGCATGTTCTCATAATTGCTTCCCAAATGGCCGAGGCATTTGGTTTTCTACAACAGGATTCTGAAAGCTCTGATAGATGTGCTCTGTGACATCTATTTGCACACACTCTCCTCTCATCCTACCTCATCTTGAACTCGTGTACACAGAAAATTGATCCATTTACTCTCTTTGTCTTTCTGTTTGGGGTGTTTGATTTGTAGCTTCCTCTTATCTCTTCCCCAATCTTGACATGTCTCCTCTCCCATTTTGGAGTTTTTAATTATCTTTGTCTTGCAGTTTTTGCTCATCAGACCTGCACTTTGCAGCTCCTCCACAAAAACCGTCAGATTCCTACAGGGATGGCAATCACATCAGGTCCAGTGAAGAGCCCTTGGAACCTCGTGGCCTTGAGGTTGGAAGTGACTTCGAACCTTTTAGGGATCAATTTTTTGTGTGTGACTTGCCTAAAGAAGATTTCTATTTCTAAGGGGAGAAAGCATTTCTTCACAAAAGCTCAAAAGACTGGGACATCAAATAACTCTTACAAAACAACATTTTGATGAGTTAAGTGTAAATGAATCAGAAGCATATGGACTGAATTTCCCTTAAAATACACATGGGTTTAAAAATTAAGGGGAAAAGTGTTTGGCAAAATTCTCTTTGGGTTTGGCCAAGTCTGATTCCTTTGAAAACTAGTTCAAGACATGATGCCAATCTCAAAATGCTTCTGGGTTCACACATCTCTGGTTCAAAGTGCTCTCTTCCTCCGAATCCTCTATTTCCCCTCTTTGTTCACGGGTATCAGGACTGTGTCCTCTCAGTAATCTTAATCAGTGTGACATCTAAGAACAGAAAGTTATGTGAAAATCCTCTACTATCCAGGAACTGCTAATGACCAGATCTTTGTAGAGTACATTGAATAGGCACCCTGTGATTCATTTACGTCCCAGTCATTTTTTGAACATCTCCATCTACACAGTAGGAACCTAGATAACGAAGATAAATCGAGTATGGTCTCCCTAATCAAAAAACCCATAATCTCTGGATAAAGAAAGCAGATTTACATTATGATAGAAGGCAATGAGATAAATGTCGGATGGGCTGGAGTCCTGTTGGGCCACAGAATTCACTCCAGATGGCTCATCTAGCTCTCTTTCCTTCTTATTGGCGTTTTGATAGTTGCTTTCTAGTTCGCATGCTCTTGAATTTAAGGATGAGTCTACTTATAGATTTGCAGATAGGGTTAAGTTAGAAAGAAAGGAAAAGGCGGTAGCAACAGTGGGTAGCCATTGTCACTGTAGGGCTGAAAGAACAGGGGAAAAGGGAGTTAACAGGGCCCAAGGAGAGTTGGAACCAGGAAGGGTGATCTGTGGCCATGGCTAGGTGCAACTACTATCAGAGACACAGCATTAGAGCAAGAAGGGACAGGAAAGAAGTACAAGGGAAACTGGGATGTAGTCAGTGGTACTGAGTAGGGCAGAGAAAGGCAGAAAATTGTCCAGGAGGTGCAGTGGGTACATAGAGCTTGGAGCAGGATTTTGATAAGTAAATTTGAAGGGGTGGAGGTGGGGACATTTTTAGGTGCAAATATGACATAAGGAGAACACAAAGCAAAAGACATCTTGGGGAAAGATAACTTCCATATTTATAAAAGACTGGTTTATATAGGAAATTTGCATGGCATGCTAAGGAAGTTAGTCAGAGTTCTTCAGATTTATGATAAGGAATTGGCTTGTGTGATTATGGAGGCTGAGAAGTCTCATGATATGCTGTCTGCAAGCTGGAGACCCAGTAAAATCATTGCGGGCGTTCAATCTGAGCCCAAAGGCCTGAGAATCGGGAGAACGGATGGTGTAAGTTCCAGTCTGAGACCAAAGGCCTGAGAACCAGAGGGACAGTGGTACAAGAAGCAGGCCAAGGGCAGGAAAATATGGATATCCCAGCTCAAGAGCCAGAAATTTTCTTCTTCTGCCTTTTTGTTCTAATTAGTCCCTCATCAGATCAGATGGTGCCCACCCACACTGGGGAGGGCAATCCGCTTTATTCAGTCTATTGATTCAGATTCTAATATCTTCTGCAAACACTCTGATAGCCTCACCTAGAAATGATGTTTACCCAGATATCTGGCCACCCTTGGCCTAGTCAAGGTGGATGATAAAATTAGCCGTAACAGAGTTTGAGCTTTGTTCACTAGACACAATAGAGCCACTGAAGATTTTTGAGTGGGCTATAATAAAATCAAAGTAGTGTTTTAGGAAAGTTGCTCTGGCTTTGTGTAAAATGGATCAGAAAAGGGAGAGTTGGGGGATCAGGTAACTAGAAGGTACTAGAAGGCTTGATTTATGTAGTTTGATGTCTTGATTTATATTTTTTGCACAATATTTATTGACTTCCTGATGATACATGACATTTTATTTGGGTACCCTCCCCCCGATCACTCCAATGCAGTTAACATCTCTGTTTTTAGCTAAATCACAATTGGTTGATTATATCATCATGATTTGTAAAAATTGTTTATTGCTAAGCCAAATAGTATATCAGGATTTCATATTTTTCTTGTAAAACATTGTTTTTCCTGGAGTTTCTAACCGGGTCATTATTTTACTTAATATAATTTGCTAGCTACAAATTTTAATTATTTTCAAATGTTCATCCTATCAATTATTCTATCAAATTTCCCTTTTTTCTAGAGTCTTCCCTTCTAGAGTCCTAAGTCCTCCTTTTCCAATTTGAACTCTTTGTGTCATCCTTGAGGTGGTTTTGATTCCTCTGTGATGGATTTTTGCTTTCTCTTTCTTGGATTCACCATCCTTTCCTCTTCCCCTTTATTTCATTGCTAGAGTACATTCCTAATGGGCTTACCAAAAAAGAGAATTTGTTAGGTTAATTTTCTTCTTACTTGCATCTATTCATTCTAATCTACATTGGGCTGATAGTGATTTGTTTTAGAATGCATGGTTAATGAGTTCCCTTTTCCTCTGGATTTTGAAGGCAGCACTGCTGATGAGAAGTCCAATGTCCTTTTTATTCTTGGCCCTCTGTATTAAATCTGATACTTTTTCCTCTGGAAGCTTCTCAGATGCTGTCTTTTTTGGCCCCAGATTTCTGAAATGTCGCAGTGATGTATACTGGTGTAGTGGTTTTCATTCATCGTGCCGAGCATTCAAATGTGTCTTTTTCAGTATAGACGTTTTGTGTCCTTCAATTTCATGGTGTTTTCTTGTAATTTCCTGTGATAATTTTCTTCTCTTTGTTTTTTCCATCCTCTCCTTTTGGAATTCATATTAATTGGATATTAGACCTCTTTGGATGATCCTTTCTTTAAAAAAATGAAGTATAGTTGATTTACAATATTACATTAATTTCAGGTGTACAGCATAGTGATTCAGTATTTTTACAGATTATATTAAAAGTTATTACAAGATAATAGCTTTAATTCCTTGTATTTTTTTAAACATCTTTATTGGAGTATAATTGCTTTACAATGGTGTGTTGGTTTCTGCTGTATAACAAAGTGAATCAGCTATATGTGTACATATATCCCCATATCTCCTCCCTCTTGCATCTCCCTCCTACCCTCCCTGTCCCACCCCTCTAAGTGGACACAAAGCACTGAGCTGATCTCCCTGTGCTATGCGGCTACTTCTCCACTAGCTATCTGTTTTACATTTGGTAGTGTATATATGTCCATGCCACTCTCTCACTTTGTCCCAGCTTACCCTTCCCCCTCCCCGTGTCCCCCAGTCGATTCTCTACGGCTGGGTCTTTATTCCTGTCCTGCCCCTAGGTCCTTCAGAACCATTTTTTTTTTAGATTCCATATATATGTGTTAGCATATGGTATTTGTTTTTCTTTCTGACTTACTTCACTCTGTATGACAGTCTCTAGGTCCATCCACCTCACTACAAGTAACTCAGTTTAGTTTCTTTTTATGGCTGAGTTATATTGTATTGTATATATGTGCCACATCATCTTTATCCATTCATCTGTCGATGGACACTTAGGTTGCTTCCATGTCCTGGCTATTGTAAATAGAGCTTCAATGAACATTGTTATACATGACCCTTTTTGAATTATGGTTTTCCAGGGTATATGCCCAGTAGTGGGATTGCTGGGTCGTATGGTAGTTCTATTTTTAGTTTCTTAAGGAACCTCCATACTGTGCTCCATAGTGGCTGTATCAATTTACATTGCTACCAACAGTGCAAGAGGGTTCCCTTTTCTCCACACCCTCTCCAGCATTTATTGTTTGTAGATTTTTTGATGATGGCGATTCTGACTGGTGTGAGGTGATACCTTATTGTAGTTTTGATTTGTATTTCTCTAATGATTGGCGATGTTGAGCATCCTTTCATGCATTTATTGGCAATCTGTGTATCTTCTTTGGAGAGATGTCTATTTAGGTCTTCAGCCCATTTTTTGAGTGCTTTGTTTGTTTTTTTAATATTGAGCTGCATAAGCTGTTTATATATTTTGGACATTAATCCTTTGTCCGTTGATTCATTTGTAAATATTTTCACTCATTCTGAGGGTTGTCTTTTCATCTTGTTTATAGTTTCCTTTGCTGTGCAAAAGCTTTATAGTTTCATTAGGTCCCATTTGTTTATTTTTGTTTTTATTTCCATTTCTCTAGAGATGGGTCAAAAAGGATCTTGCTGTGATTTATGTCATAGAGTATTCTGCCTATGTTTTCCTCTAAGAGTTTTATAGTGTCTGGCCTTACATTTAGGTCTTTAATCCATTTTGAGGTTTTTTTTTGTGTACGGTGTTAGGGAGTGTCCTAATTTCACTCTTTTACATGTAGCTGTCCAGTTCTCCCAGCACCACTTATTGAAGAGGCTGTCTTTTCCGCATTGTATATTCTTGCCTCCTTTATCAAAGATAAGGTGACCATATGAGTGTGGGTTTATCTCTGGGCTTTCTATCCTGTTCCATTGAACTATATTTCTGTTTTTGTGCTAGTACCATACTGTCTTGATTACTGTAACTTTGTAGTATAGTCTGAAGTCGGGAGCCTGATTCCTCCGGCTCCGTTTTTCTTTCTCAAAATTGCTTTAGCTATTCGGGATCTGTTGTGTTTCCATACAAATTGTGTAATTTTGTGTTCTGGTTCTGTGAAAAATGCCATTGGTAGTTTGATAGGGATTGCATGGAATCTGTAGATTGCTTTGGGTAGTATAGTCATTTTCACAGTGTTGATTCTTCCAATCCAAGAACATGGTATATCTCTCCATTTGTTTGTATCATCTTTAATTTCTTTCATCAGTGTCTTATAGTTTTCTGCATACAGGTCCTTTGTCTCCTTAGGTAGATTTATTCCTAAGTATTTTATTGTTTTTGTTGCAGTGGTAAATGGCAGTGTTTCCACAATTTCTCTTTCAGATTTTTCATCATTAGCGTATAGGAATGCAAGAGATTTCTATGCATTAATTTTGTATCCTGTTACTTTACCACATTCATTGATTAGCTCTAGTAGTTTTCTTTAGGATCTCTAGATTCTAAAGAAAGATCTTTAGAATCTTTAGGATTCTCTATGTATAGTATCATGTCATATGCAAACAGTGACAGTTTTACTTCTTCTTTCCCAATTTGGATTCATTTTATTTTGTTTTCTTCTCTGATTGCTGTGGCTAAAACTTCAAAAACTATGTTGAATAATAGTAGTGAGAGTGGGCAACGTTGTCTTGTTCCTGAACTTAGTGGAAATGGTTTCAGCTTTTCACCATTGAGAACGATGTTGGCTGTGGGTTTGTCATATATGGCCTTTATTACATTGAGGTAAGTTCCCTCTATGCCTACTTTCTGGAGGGTTTTTATCATAAATGGGTGTTGAATTTTGTCGAAAGTTTTTTCTGCATCTATTGAGATGACCATATGGTTTTTCTCCTTCAGTTTGTTAATATGGTTTATCATATTGGTTGATTTGCATATATTGAAGAATCCTTGCATTCCTGGGATAAACCCTGCTTGATCATAGTATATGATCATTTTAATGTGCTGTTGGATTCTTTTTCTAGTATTTTGTTGAGGATTTTTGCATCTATGTTCATCAGTGATATTGGCCTGTAGTTTTCTTTTTTGTGACATCTTTTTCTAGTTTTGATATCAGGGTTGTGGTGGCCTCACTGAATGAGTTTGGGAGTGTTCCTCCCTCTGCTATATTTTGGAAGAGTTTGAGAAGGATAGGTGTTAGCTCTTCTCTAAATGTTTGATAGAATTCGCCTGTGAAGCCATCTGATCCTGGGTTTTGTTTGTTGGAAGATTTTTACTCACAGTCTCAATTTCAGTGCTTGTGCTTGGTCTGTTTATATTTTCTGTTTCTTCCTGGTTCAGTGTCAGAAGGTTGTGCTTTTCTAAGAATTTGTCCATTTCTTCCAGGTTGTCCATTTTATTGGCATATAGTTGCTTGTAGTAATCTCTCATGATCCTTTGTATTTCTGCAGTGTCAATTGTTACATCTCCTTTTTCATTTCTAATTCTGTTGATATGAGTCTTCTCCCCTTTTTTCTTGATGAGTCTGGCTAATGGTTTATCAATTTTGTTTATCTTCTCAAAGGACCAGCTTTTAGTTCTGGTATGCTTCTTTGTATGTGTATGTGTATGTGTATGTGTATGTGTATACTCACAAAAATAGAAAAAGGAAGAAAAAAATATATATATGTATATACATATATATTAAAAAAAAGGAAGAGAGCAACCAAATCCATAAACAAATCTACCAATCTTAATAAGCTGTAAATACTAAACTAAGAGAAACATAAAATCAGAAACAAATTAGATGCAGAAGGCAAACCTGAAGTCTACAGTTGGTCCCAAAGTCCACCATCTCAATTTTGGGATGATTCGTTGTCTATTCAGGTATTCCACAGATGCAGGGTACATCAAGTTGATTGTGGAGATTTAATCCACTGCTCTTGAGGCTGTTGGGAGAAATTTTCCTTTCAGTTCTTTGTTTGCACAGCTCCTGGGGTTCAGGTTTGGATTTGGCCCTGCCTCAGGTTTTAGATCACATGAGGGTATCTCTTCCCCACCCAGACAGGACGGGGTTAAAGTAGCAGCTGATTCAGGAGCTCTGGCTCACTCAGGCCGGGGGGTGGGGGGTGGGGGGGGGGCGGGGAGGGGTATAGGAGGGGTATGGAATGTGGGGCGAGCCTGTGGTGCAGAGGCCGTGTGACATTGCAACAGCCTGAGGCACACCGTGTGTTCTCCCAGGGAAGTTGTCCCTGGATCACGGGACCCTGGCAGTGACGGGCTGCACAGGCTCCCAGGGAGGTATGGATGGTGACCTGTGCTTGCACACAGACTTCTTGGTGGCTGCAGCAGCAGCCTTAGTGTTTCATGCCCGTCTCTGGTGTCTGTGCTTATATTCACAGCTCTCGCCCATCTCTGGAGCTCATTTAGGCGGTGCTCTGTATCCCCTCTTCTCGTGCACCCCAAAACAGTGGTTTCTTGACTCTTAAGCAGGTCCAGACTTTTTCCTGGACTCCCTCCTGGCTAGCCATGGCGCACTAGCCTCCTTCAGGCTGTGTTTACGCAGCCAACCCTAGTCCTCTCTCTGGGATCTGACCTCTGAACCCTGAGCCACAGCTCCCAGCCCCCACCCACCCCCGTGGGCGAGCAGACAAGCCTCTCAGGCTGGTGAGTTCTGGTCAGCACCCATCCTCTGTGCGGGAATCTCTCCGCTTTGCCCTCTGCACCCCTGTTGCTGCGCTCTCCTCGGTGGCTCTGAAGCTTCTCCCCTGCCCACCTCCCGTCTCCACCAGTGAAGGGGCTTCCTAGTGTGTGGAAACTTTTCCTCCTTCACGGCTCCCTCCCAGAGGGGCCAGTCCCATCCCTGTTCTTTTTTTATTTTTTAACATGTTTATTGGAGTATAATTGCTTTACAATGGTGTGTTTGTTTCTGCTTTATAACAAAGTAAATCGGCTATACATATACATATATCCCCATATCTTTTCCCTCTTGTGTCTCCCTCCCTCCCACTTGCCCTATCCCACCCCTCTAGGTGGTTACAAAGCACCGAGCTGATCTCCCTGTGCTATGCGGCTCCTTCCCACTAGCTATCTATTTTACATTTGGTACTGTCCCTATTCTTTTGTCTCTGTTTTTCCTTTTTCCTTTTGCCCTACCCTGGTACAAGGAGAGTTTCTTGCCTTTTGGGAAGTCTGAGGTCTTCTGCCAGCATTCAGTAGGTGTTCTGGAGGAGCTGTTCCACAAGTAGATATATTTTTAATGTATTTGTGGGGAGGAAGGTGATCTGCACGTCTTCCACCTCTGCTATCTTGAAGGTCCTCTCAGTTCCTTGTATTATACAATATTTCCTTGTTGCTTATCTATTTTATACATAGTAGTTTGTATCTCTTAATCCCATACCCCTATCTTGCCTCTCTCCCCTTCCCTCTCCCCACTGGTAACCACTAGTTTGTTTTCTATATCTTTGAGTCTGTTTCTGCTTTGCTATATACATTTGTTTGTTTCATTTTTTAGATTCCTTATATAAGTGATATCATACAGTATTTGTCTTTCTCTGTTTGACTTATTTCACTAAGCATGATATTCTCTAGGCCCATTTGTGTTGTTGCAAATGGCAGAATTTCATTCTTTTTTATGACTGAATGATATTCCATTGTGTATGTATACACCACATCTTCTTTATCCATTCACAACCTCTTTGGTCCTTTAAATCTCATTTTTCCCCTAGATTTTCATGTATTTTTATTTATTGGAATTTTTTTCACTTTATCTGACTTCTTAGCCTTCAGTTTTTTAAAGTATGATATTTTTAAATTCAAGAGCTGTTTCTTGCTTTTTAATTGTTCCTTTCTCATAATATTCTCATAGTGTTAGAAAGGAAAATATTCTCATAACTCTCTGATACTTTTAATTAAAACATCCTTGAAGTCTTTTTTTCTGTTCCCTGAGTTACTTTTCTTTTATGCCCCTCCCCGCCTTTCATTCAGTGTAGTCCCTTTTTTTATGTGGAAAGCTATTCGTGTTAGCTGATCCATTCATATTTAAGATTAAGGCATTTTAAATTATGTTTAAGTTGTGTATCCATACAGTAGAATACTCCTCAGAAATGAAAAACATTAAACTACTGTTACATGGAACAACATCAATGAATATCAAATGCATTATGCTAAGTGAAAGAAAGGGAACACAACAACATACATACCTTATAATCATATTTATGGAAAATTTTTGAAAAAGCAAAACTTTAGTGACAAAAGCAGATCAGTAGTTACCAGGATCCAGAGACTGAATAAAAAATTTGACTGCAAGACAGTATGAGGGAAATCTTTAGGTGATGGAAATGTTCTATACTTTATTGTAGTAGTAGTTATATGACCATGTACATTGGTCAAAACTCATCAAATTTCACACATAAAATTGGTGAATTTTATTATATGCAACGGATATTTCAATAAAGCTGATTGAACAGAAAGTAAATTGGAAATTCTCTGTGGGTGGGGCTTGTTGACTTGGAATTTTGAGCTGAGCTTTCCAAATGGGAAGCCATCCATTTCATTAGGGATGTTCTACGAATGGCAGTATGTGGAGGTTTTTACTGCTACTGAGAGTCCTTAAAGCAAGAAATAATTGACAGGTATTCTGCATGTGAGCTGGGTGTCCTGCCACTCCAAATATAGAGTTTCAAATTATTATACCTATTTTAATTATTACCACTTTTCATTGTATCTGTTGTCTCCAAGTCCCTAGATTTTCCTTTTAAATGTCTCACAATATGCCACTTAGAAGAAACCTCATTTGAATATTGAGATATATATTTAAATTTATATGTAATATGGATTTTTCACATGGAAACAATAAGAGAAAGAAATGAAAACTGAAGAAACTATGTATCTATGTATATTTCTTTTTATTTAGAATTTCCACAAACTGTGAAATTGGGTTTTGAGATAATGTTTTTAGCTCTCAGGGATTTCAGAGACCTCTGCTGACATTTAAGAGCCATGCGATGCCTAAGAAGACGCACTGGGAGTATTTAAGAAAACACTCTCCTATGTCAGTCCCACTCTCTCCTCCCACCTTGGCTAGCTATAATTTCTTTAAAATATTTGTAAAATTTTTTAAATATTTCAAAAATACCAAAAGTGCAAAAAATTAATATGCATCCCTCACCTAATTTTAAATGTTATCTGTTTGCCATGTTCTTTTTAGAATTTTCATAAGAACTAAAAATATTTCAGATGTTACTGAACTTCTCCCCACCTCATTAGTCACTTTGCCCCATTCTCCCATTTCCGTTATAGAAATAACCATCCTCCTGATGCTGGTGGGACATTTCTTTACATGTTTTTGTATATGACAATAAACGATTAAAGACATATATAATATTTCCATCTTTTTTTGTTTTAAAAATTTATATTAACACGATCATACTATGTCATCTTTTGTCACTTAATTTTTTTTCATTCAACTTTGTTTTTCAGTTTTATCCATATTGATAAATAGAACTAGTTCATTCATCTTAATAGCGGTAAAACAGTCAATGGAAAGAATAAACCAGAGTTTATGTATCCATTCCCTTCAGAGGACCATTGGGTAGTTTACATGTTTTTATAACTACATTCAGTGCTTCAGTGAACCTTCTTGCACATGTCTTCAGAAAACACCTATGGGGGGTTCTTTAGCACAGTAGCTCTCATATACTAGTGTGTATTAGAATCAGCTGGAGTGTTTGCACAACACAGATTTCTGGATCCTATCCCTAGAGTCCTTGATTCAAGAGCTGTAGGTGAGCCCAAGAGTCTGAATTTTTACCAAATTCCCAGGTGATGCTGATGCTGGTGCAGGGATCAGTCTTTGAGAACCACTGCTTTAGGGTCGATAGGTATGGGTGTTGGTCATTGGATATCTTCCACTTTGCTAGGGATTTCCAAATTGCTAGGGATTTCTAAACATATAGAGTGTTTGCACCAATGTATATACCTCTACCAATGTATGCATCCTTATTTCTTGCTAGCTTGTTGAAAATTGGTATTGTGTCTTTAAAATTGTTGTTAATCCAAATGATATCTCTTGCTGTTTTATTTTATATTTTTCTGATTAATAGTGAGATTCAGCATAATATCTTATATTTAATGTCCAATGTTTTTTCTTTTCTGTGAATTCCATATCCTTTGCCTTTTTCCCCCCAGTTAGGTTGACTGGTTTGTTTATCTGTTTATTTCATTGTTCTATTGCTTCGTAGAGTTTCTTTACATATTATGAACATTAATCCTTAATCTGATAATAGGCAGCAAATCTCTTAATCTCCTAGACTGTGATTTTTTTCTTTTTATGTATGGTATTTTTGAAGGAGAAACTTTTGAAATATTAATGGAATAATATTTTCCTTTGTTATATGTGCTTTTACATTATTTTGTTTAAGAAATATTTCCCTGTCCTGATGCCATAAAGATTTAGCACCTATTTATATACTTAAATTTTTCTCCTTTCATTTTATTCACAGTTTTTAATTTATTTGAAATTAATTATGAACATTGTATAACGTAGGAAGCTAATTTTTTTCCATATGGGGAATTGGTCACAATTCTTTCATAACGAAGTTTCCATTCATTTTTTTTTTTTTTTTTTTTTTATGCGTTACGCGGGCCTCTCACCGTTGTGGCCTCTCCCGTTGCGGAGGACAGGCTCCGGACGCGCAGGCTCAGCGGCCATGGCTCACGGGCCCAGCCGCTCCGCGGCATGCGGGATCCTCCCAGACCGGGGCACGAACCCGTGTCCCCTGCATCGGCAGGCGGACTCTCAACCACTGCGCCACCAGGGAAGCCCTTCCATTCATTTTTGTATCTGTTTCCAGACTTTTCTGTGCATTCTATTAATCTTCTGTATATTCTAGAATAATACTAAACTTTTAAATTACTTGAAATTAGAAATGACTAGAAAATGTTGGTATCTGATAGAGAAATTCTTCTCACATTCCTCTTCTTCAAGATAATTTCATCTCTTCTTGGTCCTTTGGACAAATTTGTCTACTTGGGTGAAAACTTTGGTTTACATTTTTCAGTTGGCTCGATCTCTTTATTCAGTGTTAACATTTTTCTCTGTAATAACATGTATGCTTTTTTGGACTTCACTTCTTTTTTGCAAAAATTTGAGGTAGATTCCAAAGAAAAGACCACAACATAATAGAAATAAGTGTGTGTGTGTGCTTGAAGGTAAAAACAGGAGAAAAGTATGCCAACCATAAAAGTCATAAAATTATCGGACTAAACATAAACCCTTATTCAAACCTTTCCAGTGAGGATAAAGAGGGAATGTGTGATAAATATTTGACTCCTTTGATAGAAGGAAACACACAAGTTTATGGTGGAAAAAAATGTATTCTAATACCAAACACTGTCAGAAAGTCTTTATTTATTTTATTTAAAAATTTTTATTGGAGTAGAGTTGATTTACAATGTTGTGTTAGTTTCTGCTGTACAGCAAAGTGAATCAGTTATACATATACATATATCCACTCTTTTTTAGCTTCTTTTCCCATATAGGTCATTACAGAGTATTGAGTAGAGTTCCCTGTGCTCTATAGTAGGTCCTTATTAGTGATCTGTTTTATATATAGTAGTGTGTATATACCAGTCCTAATATCCCAGTTTATCTCTCCCCTCCCCCTTTTCTCCCCTGGTAACCATAAATTTGTTTTCTACATCTGTGACTCCATTTCTGTTTTGTAAATAAGTTCATTTGTACCATTTTTTTTTTAGATTCCACATGTAAGTGATATCATAAGATATTTCTTTCTCTGTCTGACTTACTTCACTTAGTATGACAATCTCTAGGTACATCCAGATAGCTGCAAATGGCATTATTTCGTTCTTTTTCATGGCTGAGTAATATTTCATTATATATATGTACCATATCTTCTTTATCCATTCCTCTGTCGATGGACATTTAGGTTGCTTCCATGTCCTGGCTATTGTAAATAGTGTCACAATGAACATTGATGTGCATGTATCTTCTCAAATTATGGTTGTCTCTGGATATATGTCCAGGAATGGGACTTCTGGATCATATAGTAGCTCTATTTTTAGTTTTTTAAGGAACCTTCATGCTGTTCTTCATAATGGTTGTACCAATTTACGTTCCCACCAGCAGTGCAAGAGGGTTCCCTTTTCTCCACAACGCCTCCAGCATTTATTGTTTGTAGATTTTTTGATGATGGCCATTCTGACTGGTGTGAGGTGATACCTCATTGTAGTTTTGGTTTGCATTGTCAAAAAGTCTTACATGGAACATTTATTTCATAGGGAATATAGAAAAACAGAAACAACAATTGGTTAACAAGTACAGAAATGCATTTCTTATGGTGGCAGCGAGTAACATTTTAATGTTATAAAAGTGGATAGCAAATAGCTAATATGACCCCTTCCCATGGTCCAACTTGGTTCAGAGATAGAAATGAGAATATCAAAGTCTTTAGGTAGGTACAATTTCCCTCTAACTTTGCGATTGGAAACCAGGGCTCTTGGGTCAAATCCACCCTACCACCTGTTTTTGTAAGTGAAGTTTTGTGGGAACACAGCCACGCCCATTTGTCTACATATTGTCTATGGCTGCTTTCTTGCTACCAAGGGCAGATTTGAGTACTTGTGATAAGGACCACATGGGCCGCCAAGCTGAAAATATTTACTTTCTGGCCCTTTCCAGAAAAAGTTTGCCATCCCCTGCTCTAAATGATCATTCCTTAAATTATGAACTTTATATTTGCCCTAGGAATATTTTAAAATCCCCGCTCACCTATTTTTCAGCATCTGAGAGTATAAGCCAAATGTGTAATTGGGCACGATGGCTGAGGTGAGGCACTTGGCCAAAATGATTCGTTAATGTCTTTATTCAGGAAGAGAATGTGCTCTCCCTGTGTATACTCTTCCTACCCAGGGATTTCATCACTCAAAGAAAAAACCACCTGCATTCTAAATTAGGGAGATTCTCTGTTTGTCTCAGCAATATACTTGTTCCTTTTGCTCCGCCCGAGGTTCAGCCTCTTACCATCCACCCACCTCTTGGTCAGCTAGCCTTGGCGGTGCTTCCTGGACTCTCAGTAAGCAGTTCGTGGGAACCTTGAGATGGCATCTTTCTCCCCATCTGGACTCAAGTCCTGGTCAGCCCCGTGATTTTTGCAGCTTCTTTTCCCAGTAGACCTAGTGCTGAATTCCTCTCAGCTCCATGATGCTAAGTCATCTTTGTCAAAAGATTTTTGTTTTCTGAAGGACTGGTTAACTAAACGGTCATGGGTCATGACTCCAAACTGGCAATATATTCCAGTGGAAAAAAGCACAGAATTTAGAGCCAGCCGTCCTGTTTTTGAGTTCCTAACCTTGATACTTACCAGATGAATGACCTTGGGCAGGTTGCTTTAACTCTGAGACTCACTCTTCTCATCTGCAAAATGAGGATACTAATAATGCTTCCCACACCTGTTAGGGTTACTGTGAGAAACGAATGAGATACGGGAGAATAACTTGTAAACTACAAAGTAAAGCACACATACTCATTATTACTACCCGTTTGCAAAAGTTCCTCCAATGGTGTTTCCTAATCTCCAAAGGCTTTTCATTTGTATTCAGGAACCAGCCCGTTAATTTTCCTTTGCAGCCTCCTTGCCAAAGGGTCTCGCCATTGTGTTGGCATCTGTCTTCTCTGGAAAGGAATGTGCTGCTCCTCCAGGCACAGCTCCCCTCTACCGATCACTGTTCTAGAACCTAAAAATCTCAAAGCTGAGCTGTGTGGTCTTTGACAGTTTGAGAGTAGAGGTCAGCAAAAGAATGTTCCTTTTGCCTCTCCCTACTTCTGTGTTATCTCCTGGCCCCAGACCCCAAAGCCGTCCTGACTGTGCTCAGCATCTCACATACTCTTCAGTGAACACCACTCTTTAATTTCTTGCCTGACTCCTCTCTCTGTCTGAGCTCAGAACAAGGATAGAGGCAAAAGTGGGAATGGGGATGCAAGAATCCCCAAACAAACACTGTTCATTATCCTCATTGTTCCCATCTCTTTTCTTAGAACCCCAAAACAAATTCCTCTCTTCATGAGGCTCTCTTTCCCCACCCCTTTATCTCACCTCTTTTCTATATCCTCCCACCATCTAGGAGGAATAATTGCCATTGGATTCATCCCATTTCAGGATGTGGGTAGGGTCACTTGCGAGTGGGTAGCATCACTCTTTGTTAAAAGATATCATCATATGTGATAACCTTAATTCTTTATTTTCCTTCCTTGTATATATATCTTTTCAAGCATATGCACTGTTTTTTCTTCCATCTCCAGTATCATGGAACCAGCCCAAGAGTGGTCAGACTGCAAGATTTGGATTAAGCTCAGGGGAGGTTGAGACCCTGATTGGCTGCTAGAGCAAGCTTATCTGTCTCTACCTAGCCTTACTAAAACTCTGCATTGGATGTTGGACTAAACATAAAATTAGATAAAAAACAAAACAAAACAAATGAAACTCATTTGCTCTTATTTATTGCTTTTTCTGTGAGTATTTCCCCCAGGGCTCTCATAAAGGAGGGGTAACTCAGATGTCTATACCATCAATAGTCCACACAGTTTATATCTATGAACTCGTAAATAAATTCCTAAAATGGTCACTGGATCACTGTTTTCTGCAAATGGCTAGTCTTTGCATCCTGGGCTAATAAGCTCAAGTGGGATACCGTGTTACAAACTGTAATCTAAATTTTCTTCAGTTTGGCACTGACTGTTTTCTACAGAAAGGAAAAATAAGAATTACCAAAAAAAAAACCACCCAAACCAAAAAACCTGACCATTATATCTTTGCCAGATAAAACATAATTTGCTTTATTTTTCCCCTTTGCACCATTAAGAGATTTATTGTCTCCTATTTATTTTCAGCACTTTTCTTCATTTCTGGGAAGTCTGACCTGCCTAAATCATTATTGCATCTGAACAGAGTTTTGCAGACAGATTTCCAGTAATGGGCTCAAATAATGGACTCTGTTTGGTGTTTCAATGGCCCTTTAATGGCACAGAGAAGGGCAGTGCTTCTTACATGTTGCCTGAGAAGCAAACATGAAAGCCCGCCTGTCACTAGGGGGCCTAGTGACATAATCCGAAACAGCCCACACCAAAATTTAAAAATTCTTTATAGTCACATACTGTGGAAAATGTGCATTCTACATCACAATATATTTGTGTTTCCTTATATATAAACATGTCTAAGTGTTTTAACTGACATTTCAGGCATGTGTACCTTTTTTATCCTGGCACAGTTGCACTGGTTACTGCTTATTCTCACCCACAGTCTGAAATACATATGATTTAGATGCAGGGAAACTGGATTTGAATTGAGTCTCATCTGTAAAATGGGCTGTAGTGATGATTGAATTTACAACTTGGGGATACCTTTTTGGTGAGGAATTGTTCAATGTTGAGAGGGAAGGACTGACTAGAACCAATGGGGAAGTCTGAATCTGAGACTGTTTTGATGATTAAGTGCAGGCTTTTTCATGATATTTAACTGCTCTCATTTTGCAATAGTTCCACTCTATCATATTAGTTCCTTGGGGATGTTTTATAGAGTTTTTCCTCATAGGAGTGCCAATGTTAGGAACAATAATTCTCATAGGAAACTTTTGAGACAGCTGCCAGCCCCAGGCTCCCAGATTCACCCCTGGTGAACCTAACTTCAACAAATACTTATCAAGGAATGTTTCTGTGTCTTTCACTTGCTGGGTATGCTGGGGCGTATGGAAAAATTGTGAGCTATGGTCCACACTTTCAAAGACTTGAAATCTTATTAGAGGAAACCCACAAGGCTGTTCTAAGAATTCATCAATAATAATATAGGAATATGTAAGAATATAATACGTAAGAATAATACACACTTATCAAGGGCCTACTGAACAATACACTTGGCATGTTTCTTCTAATTCTCAAAATAACACTGAAAGATAAAAACTATTATTTCTGTTTTGCTGATATGGAAATCAAGGCTGTAGCTCAAGACTGTATAATCAAATGCCAAAAAGGAAAAGTAGATTTAATAGTGTCATGTATCAGCCACCATATCCTACTACCCTGAGTTATTCTGTGTAAATGGATTTTTCCCACACTGATTCTTTTTAGGTCAAGTGGAGGTAAAAGTGATAACCTCTTTGCTTCCAGAAGCAAAGCTGATATGAGATTTATTTAGTCCTTGCTGCATTGGGCAAAGGGGCTCAGTACTGTAAAAAAAATAAGCCTAAATTTCAGCACCATGGCTTAGATTCTTCTCTCCCTCCTTCTCACTTCTATCATTGTGCCTGACACAACCAGCCAGGCAGAAACTTAGCACTCACTAGTATCCATGTGCTATTTCACCTTCCCCAGTCGATGGAATGACTGAGGTGGTTAAGGATCTGAGTGCCTTTCTCATTGTCTCTTCTTCCACTGTGTCAGCAAGATGGTACCAGAATGACCCTGGAAACACAAGGGGCAGAGCCACAATATGGAAGACACCTGGGTCTCTGAGTCACTGCTGGGAGGAGAGCTTCCAGGAGAGCCATCCCAATAGGGACATCCACATGGGACTTTGTATGAGCAACAAATAAACTTTTATTATGTTAGGCCACTGAGATTTTAGGTTGTTTGTTACAGCAGGTACCCTGTCTGACCAATCAGCAGGTGTTGAATAATACTTGCTATCCATGTGCTTCATATTAAAATTGCTTGGGAAATTTACAAAAAACCTCATGCCCAGGTTACAGACCAATTTAATCAGAATCTCTGGCGGGGGGGTATCCAGGCATCAATCTTTTTTTTTTTAACTTCCTAGGTGATTCCACTGTATATTCGAGTTTGAGAACCAGTGTGTTGTATCGGTGGTATTCTAAAAACTGTGGTCTGTGGATTTTGTTAGAAATGCAAATTCTTACATCTCCCTATCTGTGGAATTGGATTCTCTTGGAATTTGTGTTTTAGCAAGCTCTCTGGGAGATTCTTCGGTATATTAAAGTTAAGAAGCACCGTTCTAGAACACTCTGCTCTAGTGATTCTCAAAGTATGGTTCTCTGGCTATAATCAGAGTCACCTGGAATACTTCCTAAAGGCAGGTTTCTGGACCCAGGCCCAGGCCTACTAAATCAGAATCTCATGATGGAAGTGCCTAGATGGCTATATCCCTCAAGATTTTTCTAGATAATTCTTGGCTCACCAGATTCACGCTTTTCAGTTACCAACACTGTTGCCCTTTCCCTAGAATCAAGGAGTTTCCCATCATTCCTCGTCACCAACCACCAAGTCCCTCTGAGTTCTGTCCATCCCCAGATGGGAAGAATGGCTACTTAACCTTACATGTAGCTTCCTGCTGTAGTTAGTTGTTTTAGATAGAGAACTCCTCCAGTGCTTTCGAGTGTTTGTTTACAGACGATTAATTATTAAACATGGACGTTCTGAAGCAGAGAAACTTTCAACTTAAATGATGAGAAATGATGCTGGTTGAAGAGAGACAGACTTGAAAATGAGGACTTCCTAAAACATGATTCCACTGATAGAGCTCTGATTTCTACTAATCTTTTCAAGGAACCATATCTACTGCATGAGGAAAGCTGCCTGTGGGACTAATTTAGATGATAAATGGAAAGAATTTAAATGAGAAATGGAAAAGGCATATGCAGAAGCAAGAAGATGATTGGAAAAAGACTGTAAGTTATGTCAGTTCATTGGGCAGGGCCCGGTTTGGGAGTGTACTTTAATCATGGCGAAAGTCCCTGCAAGTTTATAAAGACAGATTCTATAAAAGGCCTTTTTGATCAGAGAGAATCAAAATCTCATTCTTTCCCCATTTCTTTTTTCTCTCTCTTGCTCACTCATTACTTGAAGTTAAGTTTACGCTGGATTTTGGGAGGGCATGTTGGTAATTTATATGGCAGACAGAAGAAGTGGGTTCTAAAAGCTGCACATATGGCGGTCTTGGTGCCTGCCATTGTGGCCCCAATTTTGTGCTGCCCTTATTCCTTACTTTGTGTCTTTCACAGGAGCTTGTATAATAACAAGTTTGAGTTGGAGAGCTGGAGGTGCAAGGTGTGAACAGGGAGGTGTCTGGTCTGGCCTTAAGGAAGGTTGCTGTTGAAAGAAATATATGTATGCTCAGGAGGAAGGACTCTGTGCCGTGTGTTGAGCAGGAGGGGAGCCTGGGCTGAGCAGGGAGACGAGCAGATTCACTCTTCATTGCTCTGTGAACTGTGGGGAACACAGCGCCAGCTCACTGCTCCCATCAGAACTCTCCCATTGTACCCCTTTGCACATGGGAATGGCGGGGTGAGGATGGAGGAGTCCTCTATATATTAGGAATGGCCTGGGTGCACCCAGACAAAATTGGATGGAGTAGAAGAAAGCATGTTTCATGTGTGGTGGGACAGATCCTCAGGGCCCAGTCTCACCTGCAGGTATTGAAGGAAGTCTTAATCTGCCACACAGAACACACGGCACCATGAGTAGGGGGACATCAACGGGTTAAAATCCTGCATGCACTTGTCCCCAGGGCTTTAAGTTCTAGGAGACGACCCCAAATCTCAGAAAGTGACTGAAACACAGCAATCTGCAATCCTCAGGTAGTTAAGTAAAGAAGGCCCCAGTCATTCTGTTAGAATTTAGAATTTCTAGTCCCTGGGAGGAGACATGAGAAGAAGGCAATGTAGCATGGTAGCTGGAAGCTTGGAATTGGGGTCAGGGGGGTCTTAAATTTGTACCCCGTTCTATCATTTTATCAACTATGTGGCCTTGAGCAAATTACTTGATCTGTTGGAGCCTCTGTTTCCTGCTTCCTGAAATAGTTACAATATACACATGCATATATACCTTATAAGGGGTCATGAAAAATAAACAAGACAGTGTCTCTAGAAGACTCGGCAGAGTCCCTGGTGTGGGGTGAATAAACTGTAATCACTATTCTTCTGCATGATAGCTGTAAGTCTTGGGAGGGGTAAAAATGGAAGGCAGCAGTGCAGAGGAGAAATGTATGGGATACCCTAGATTATAAAAATGATGACCAAGGCAGAGGCCCAATTTTCCATAATGGATGGAACTACAACATACAAAAGAGGTAGAAATTCATTTACCCTAAACTGGCATCCAGCCAGGGGCAGGGTGGCAGCTAGGGTAACATATTGCTAACCCATGGCAACATGGTTGGGACCATCAATACGTCCTTTTTCAGGGAAGTGTTGAGCGCTAGTGAGCCATCATGGAAAGTCCATAGAGTTTGGACCTAGGTTTAAAGCCAACCTCTACACTGTACTAGCTGTGTGACAGATTCAAGTTACTTAACTTACATTTGTGAAAATAGGGGTGAAAGGAGATGAAGATGCTTGCCTTTCAGATTTGGAGCAAAGAGCAGAGATGGGCCAAGAAAGTGCTGGGCACATGGTTGAAACTCACAAAATGGCAGTTACTGAGCAGGGGTGGAGCCCAGACTACACAAGGCCCCTACTTGCTGGAGTCATGGGCCGAGTCATGGGCGGGGGGAGAAGAGATACCGAAGCCTATGCAGCAAGGAGGGTTGGCTTAGGAGTATCTAACTAAAAATGAGACATTGTTTTTGCACTTTCCATTGCCTTCCAGGGTGCTCCATACATGTAGCAAAAATTGACAGTTACTATGTACCTCTTCCTTGAATATGCAAACAGCTTAGATTCCACACTGAGGTAAAGGCTACTTGCAGATCTGATTACGCCCCCCTGTGCTTTCCACTGTATACCTAGCTTCAAAGCTATTCTTCATCCCAAGTTCACTTTCCAGTAGATCCTATTAAGGGCACTCTACTGCAGAGCAATTCTCCTTAAACTCCTCCCCAGCCCTGCAGCACCGACACAGGGGCTAACTGATTAATGCACTGCACTGGTCCTTAATACCTTCTCCTTCTAAGGTCTGGTTCAAGTCAGCACCCTTTGATTAGCATTATCTTTTCCAGCACTCTTTTGCATCTCCCTTCTGCTGGCGTTTATTCCTGAAAGGGAGGCAAAAAGATTGATGAAAAAAACTTGTCAAGTTTGCAAGATCACATTATCTAGTGATAAACCTCCACAAATGTTCCAAATATTCTGACTGATTTTTCTGATCATAGAAATGATCAATTTTCCACCCAAGCAATTTATTTAAGAAGGGAAATATATCTGTATGTATATAAACACCATTGCTGGTGGGTGCTCAAAAATTGGTTTATTTCAGCAGTAGGCCCTTGAAACTCAGTAGTTCCACAGAATTATTGATGCAATAAACCTCAGTGGTTTGTTACAGCATTAAGGGCCCACTGTTTACTTCAATCTTTTAATCAATACACCAGACGTTAGTTGCTGGCAACTTATGATATTTTAAGTATTATTACTAATGTTTTTTGTTACAGTTTCTTTCTTGCTTTGTTCTTTTTTCGGCTGCATTTAGCAGGGAGGTAGGGATCTGTGGCTGGTTGGATGTTCTCTCACATGCAAAAACATCACTGGGATATAATAGGTGAGAGAAGATTTACTTAGAAAAAACATTTTTTTTAATTCAACCAGCTGGAAAAATAATATCCTTCTTAATACTGAAGAAGGAAATGTGAAATGTGAGTGTTTTATATAGTGGCTCTGCTGCTACTTGTCTTCTTCCTGGACACCTTGTTTGTAAATGGCATCGAGAATGGGAAACGGATGACGATAAAACCGGCCTTCCACGGATCTCTGATTCTCTGTAGTGCAATTTGAAGGCAGGCCATTTTGTAGGAAGTATTCCCCAAAGACGTGATCCTCTGAACCCTGGAAGTTTTTCTTGTGTTAATGTTTGCTTTTTTTATCTGTGAATATTTGGCTCTATTTCTTTCCATACACTTTGGCATGGTCTCTGTTAGAATAACATGTAGTTTATGCTTAGCTTTGGGGTCACGATGACTATCAAACTGCAAATCAACAGGGCAAGAAAAAGTGCTGTTCAGCCAGTGCTTTCTAGAGAAGAACCGAAGCTGGGATTTGGTGTCTGGGGACAGCGAGCGTGAGGGGCATTTCCAATTGTGGGGAAGTTTCCCCTGGAGGAGGCCTTCCGCTAGTACGCATGTGCTAATTTTGTGCTGTGGTGTTGTGTCTCTAAATCTAGGTGGGTAATTAAGTACTGTTCTAGCTGGAGTTTATTCCTTCCCTCCTCTGTCTCTTTACTTCTGAGCTTAATTCACAGTCACTTAGGTGGAGGAGGTGCTCAGGACAACTCATTTCTTGCTGTATTAGTAACTGAAGTGCTACCTCTATGAATAATAGTAACATCGGGCAGTTGGCTGGAAATGGTTCCCCTGATATTTCTTAGTATCAGTGGTCTCTACTTCTAGTAGAATTTAGGGAGCTACTGTAGTTTTCTTTAAAAATTTTCAAGGATAGCTCTATTATGCGTTTGTGTACCCCCAAATTAAAAATGAAGTCAGCAAAAATGATAGTTCTTTTTGTTTCCTAAGTTAATCTCTACAAAGACTTTTTCTTCTTCATTCTTAGCTCAGTGACCCAGGAATAGCTGTGTTTAAGTTCTTTTAGAGAAGAAATTTTCATTTTTCTCAGTTGGCCATTAAACTGAAAACATTAAATAAATATTATTAATAATAAATTCATGAGGAATGAGTCCTAAGAAGCAGAATTAAAGTGCTGCTGAAGCAGCTTTCTGGCTTTTAAATTTGCAGATTATGTTACCAATAGGAGATAAGATGAATAATAAAGAAGGGACACCAGGCACTTGAGAAACCCACATAAGCATGAAACTTAATGCTTATAAAAGTGCAGCGTATCCACAGCTGGGAGGGCAAAAGAGTGCAGTGGAAGGAAGTGAAAATCAGTGTCTAATAACTTCAGTTAGAGTCTTGGTGTCAACAACTCTATTTTGAAGCAAATACCTCAGTGTGCTTTTCATGGGATGAAATACTGACCTGATCCCAGAGGGAATGGCAGATTGTCAAGGAGTTGGTGAATGGTTCTCAAAGTTCAGGTTCTCCGTGTTACCAGAGTTTGCTTTCTCAAGGGATCACTGACTCAGTGCAAACATTTTGCAACACGCTCACATGCAATGTCTCAGTTTCTCCCTCTGTAAAATAGAGATATTTGCCATGATGGTGAATCTTCAGGGGTGCTGAGTATGTTAAGGCCATAGCCACATTCATTACATATCAGTTTCAAGAATTAATTAGGTGCTGCCTAGTATTTACATCACTCAGTCCTAAGCGCTGAGACTGTTTTAGCCTTTCCATCCATCACCTGACCCTATCATCATCCTTTAGCTCTCCTTTTAGTTTCTACCTGGCATGTATTTTCTTTCTTTTTTTATTGGCGTATAGTTGATTTACAACGTTGTGTTAGTTTCTGCTCTACGGCAAAGTGAATCAGTTATCCACGTACATATATCCACTCTTTTCTAGATTCTTTTCCCATATAGGTCATTACATAGTATTGAGTAGAGTTCCCTGTGATATACAGTAGGTTCTTATTAGTTATCTATTTTATATATAGTAGTATGGTAGTATGTATATGTCAATCCCAGTCTCCCAATTTATCCCTCCGCCCTTGATACCCGTATGTTTGTTTTCTACATCTGTGACTCTATTTCTGTTTTGTAAATAAGTTCATTTGTACCATTTTTTTTAGATTTCACATATAAGCGATATCATATGATATATGTCTTTGTCTGACTTACTTCACTTAGTATGACAATCTCTAGGTCCATCCATGTCACTGCAAATGGCATTATTTCATTCCTTCTATGGCTGAGTAATATTCCATTGTATATATGTACCACATCTTCTTTTCCATTCATCTGTCGATGGACATTTCGGTTGCTTCCATTTCCTGGCTATTTTAATAGTGCTGCAGTGAACATTGGGTGCCTGTATCTTTTTGAATTATGGTTTTCTCCAGATATATGCCCAGGAGTGGGATTTCTGGGTCATATGGTAGCTCTATGTATTTTCTTGAAATTGTGGCAGAACCCTTAACTGTCCTGTAGAATTCTGTTTGTGGTATGTCCATGAAGCATCTCCTTCATCTATTTCTGTTTTTTTTTTTTAATTGGTTAATCTAAACTCTATATTTATTGCACTCATTTTCTGGGACTCTGATAACCTGAGATAAACTTAGGAGCATCCTCTTTAAATCAACTAGAGATATGATTAGAGTTAGCTGGGATCTTCAGCCTTTCAAGATGGATTTGAATTATTTTTAAATGGATTTGAATAACTCTGCCAAAAAATGTGTTCTTAATTGTCTATTCTGAGCACGTGAGGTTTACTTTCTTATGCTAATTTTGACAATAAGCAGATAGGCAAAGTAGGCACATTGAAGAAATAGTTTTATTTAAAAGTCTGCTTTGATCATTGCTCATTAATAGTTAATAGTAAGGGAATTGGATAACTTAGGAGAAAGTTTGGAAATTAAAAAAAAACTTTCTCCTTAACCACAAATACTACTGTCTGAGATGTTTGGGTATGCTGCAGCCTGCTTTATTGTTTGGATTCATCTATTTCACCTTTATTTCTTTATTTTTAATACCTAAGCCTGTCTTCTAACTTATTCAGTTTCAATCAAGAACTTTTTTTCTTGAAATAGTCTCCCAAACAGGAAAAATCCTTCAACTTGATTAGCAAGAAATTAAAACAGTGAACTGAAATTAAACATCTACTCTCAAACTTGAGTTTAATTAATTTTTCTCACTTACTTACAGATTTAGTATATTTTAGATGCCTTAACGGAATTCTTATGAGTAAGAATAAATGTCCTTTCCTGCAGGGCCTGTGCTCTTACCTGTCCTGTGTATGTGAATGTGAATGTTTCCTTTGCATCAATAGCTCTTTATTTCCTTTGCTCATGTTCTCCTCTAGCACCCTTCACTTTATTTCTCCTAGTACATAAATCAACTTTTTTTTAAAACTATATTTTCTATCAGCTACTCAAATATTCATCTCAGTGAGGCTCCCTTATCCAATTGGGACTCATTCCAAATCTTTAAAAACAATTCATGATAGAAGTTATGAATATCTTAAGACACACTAATCCCCAAACCTACTTCTTTTGCATTATACATTTCAGCAAATGTCACCTTGGGTCTTCTAGTTTTTCTTACCAAAATTCTTGATGTAGTCTTGAACTCCAACCTTCCTTTTACACCCCATATTCAGTCTATTAGCAAATCCTTTTTTCTCTATCATCAAACTATATCTAGAACCTTCTCATATTTCACAACTTTCCCCACTACTTGGGAATTGTAGTCCAAGCCATCATCATCTTTTCCTTGGATATTTGCAATAGCATTTTTATTACTGTCCCAGCTTCTATGCTTGCCTTCTTATTCTCAAACTAGAAATCAGAATAACGTGATTAAAAATAATCCAGATCACGTCTTTCCTCAGCTCAAATCCTTCCAACTGCTTCCCATTTCACTTAGAGTAAAAGCCGAAGTCTTTGTAGGGCCAGCACGACTCTCACTGCCTCCTCCTTCACTGCGTCTGTGATCTGTTTCCTGTGAATTCACCCTCGTTCACTCCACTCCATTCATTCTGGCTTCCTTGTTTCTTTAACATGCCCAGCATGCTCTGCTTCAGGACCTGTGCCATTGCTATTCTGCAAGTAATACATTGCCATGGTCAAAAAAAAAAAAAAAAAAACTCTATGCCTTAGGTTTTACATTGAGAAAAGGCTACAAATTCTATCAGTCAGCTCTTACAGTGTAACAAACTACCCCAAAACTCACTGACTTAAGATGTCAAACATTTATTACTACATCTCACAGCTCTGTGGTCACTGGGTCTCAACTGATCCAGGCTAATCTAGACTGGGCATGTTACTCATCCACAGATTGGGTGTGGTCTTTTCTCTAGCTGGGTCAGTTCTAGCCCTGGCCAGTCCTTCTCATGCTAATGGCATACATGTGGGAAGGCAAGTAGGGATATTTTTGTAAGATTGTGGAAGTATTTGCCATTGACCACTGTCATCATCTTAGAATAATGTCTTTTGGTTTGTTAGTGGAACTCGTTTGGAAGAATGGGTTTGAGCAAAATGGCAGTAGGCTGGGGTTAAGTGAACGGTGGCCACCAGTTTAGTTCAGCATTAAGACCTTCTGATCCAAGACTGAGTTTTTGTTCCTCCTGGATTAGCTAGTTTTAGGGAATCACCCATGAGGCTATAGATTTAAATTAAAGGAGAGGCTTCAGTGCAATGCAGGGAGGTGATATGGGAGTCTTGGCCACCGGTTTCCACAGCTTACTTGTACTTTTTGGATCTGTTCTTGCCCTACCCCATCATATAATGGGCTGCTGCTCTGCCCACCTACACTTAAGACTTACTAGATCTAATTATATCCAGGTCATGATGGCCACTCCAGCTGAAAACTTAGCATCTAATGGTCAGTCACTCAGTCTCCACTAGGGTCTAGAAAGATACCATGAACTGCTTTTAAAATGGCAACAAATTCTCTACTGCTAATGGCATAGCCTTATGGCAGAACCCCTGGTGTCTGTATGATGCTTGCGTTAGGGCTTGTCAGCGATTACAGACAGCATCCTAATCTACTGTACGTACTTCTAGCACCATCAGTTTGCTGGGTCAAATATCTTCAATGGCACGACAGCTTCCATGATAGCCTGGACCAGTTGTACACACCTCTCTTGCTCTTGCTCTTACTCTTAGAAGCTTTTTGAGTCACTTGATAAATAGGTTTCTTCCTGATTTTTTATATCATAATAGCTGTACTTCAGTGGTCAGAGAACTATCCTGAGAATTCTTTCAGGTACTATGGATTTTCATTCACTTATGCACCCAAGGACCAGGCAGATAAATTTAGCTTTGATCCAATTATGACTTATACAATTCCAGTGCCAGTGCTATTGCATAAGCCCAGTGTTTTAGCTTCTGTACCTCAACTTAAGTCACCACTGATGAACATCTCATAGTGTTGATGCTGTAGCATGCAAGAGGTTATTATCAAAGGGATTGTATTGTTATCTAACCAGGGAGTAAAACCATTTCTGAATCCCATCCTGATGGTCTGATTTTCCAGAGCCACTCCTTGTAACAATGATTTTATCCTAGGGTCTCCAAAAAGCAGAGCCTGAGGAAAGGCTTGTGTGTGATTGGATTCTCTTGGAAAGTGATCTTTTAGAATAGAGTTGGAAAATGGGGTAAATGAAGTGGGGAAAGAGGGAAAACCAATCTAAGAGTGTTCTACCAGGCTGATCACCACTATGGGGACCTGGGAGATTGTCTCATGAGGGATCTTCTGAGGAGCAGTTTGACACACTGAAGCACCATCTATCAGAAATGCTGATAAGCTATAGAGTGATTTCTGTTTTGGAGAAAACATTTTGTGAGCAATTTGGAGAGATACGGTTTGAATTACAGTTGTAATAATGTGCAGTGTGTGTTAGGCCTTAAGACTTTGTGGTATCAAAATATTCCTTAATGATGTGCTTGAAATTGTAATATGTATATTTATCCAAATTGGTCGACAAATAAGATGAATGACTGAAACAAGAATTAGGATTAGAAAAGTCCAACCTTTCCATATTTTTTTGTTGTTCTTTATTCATCTCATCTCTCTGCCCGTTCTTACTTTTTAGAGCAATACTGTTCAGTAGAAGTATAATAAGCTGCATAAGTGATTTTAAGTTTTCTAGTAGCCATGTTATAAAGGTAAAAAAGAATCTGATGGATTTAGTTTTAGTAATGTGCTTTAACCCAAATATGTCCAAAATATGATGATTTCAACATACAGCCAATATAAAAATTGTAATGAGATATTTTACATTTGTTTGTTACTAAATCTTCAAAATCTGATGTATATTTTATATTTAAAGCACATCTCAGCTGACATGGGCTGCATTTCAAGTGCTCAATAGTTGCATGTGGCTAGTGGCTAACGTATTGGATAGCACAGTCTAGAATGCCTTATCTGTTCTTGGCCTGGTTAATTTCTTCTGCCCTTCAAGGTACACATCAAATATCACCTCTTCTGAGAGTTCTTCATAGTCTTTCCTTTTATTTGCCTCCCTTAAGATTTCAACAACAACAACAGTAGCAAAAGTTTGTGCATTCCTTCTAAAGGTTATCAATTACTTTGTCTTTATATTAGTCATGGTGCATATCCTGATTTATGATTCTTTGTTAAATTATTGATCATTACCACCAGACTCTGTTCCTGGAGAGCAAAAATTGTGTCTTTTATCTCTATAGCCCAGAATCTCACTAATTTTTTAAAAAATTAAACAATTAGCTGAAGTTAATAACAAGGTGACATTAATATATATAAATGTAAGGAAACTTTGTCCCTGAAACCAACCCCATAAATACAGTATGGGAGGAATGTGATTTAGAAGCAATCCACTTGAGTAAGATCTAAGGACCTTAGATTTAATGATTAGTTCCATAGGAACAAATATTAGTATTTTCGTGCCCCAAACATGGATGCCCACTAAGTTTGCATTAACAAATATAGTGGACAAAGGAAGAAAGAGACACTAGAATTTCCTTTCAACTGGTCAGATAACATACAGAGCAGTAATTTTGGTGATACCATTTTGGAATGGAATCAAACAAACTGGAGTGCAGAAGAAGACATAAAACCACGTCATAAGAACAGAGGATTCAGAACTGGAAATGTTTAGAACAGAGATAAGAATGACCAAGGAAGAGGACGTTCCCTCCAAATACTTGAAGGACTACAAGTAAAGAATGGATTACGCTTGTGAGCTTTGAAGAAATAAAAAACAGATTTATTGAGGTAGGCTGTAAGGACTCATATTTCAACCTTACACAAGCAAATAACATAACAGAGTCTAAAACGATGCCTGGACATCCGAGAGGTACTTTAAAATGTTTGAACGGAGGAATGAATGAAGTGAAGTGAGAATTGACCGCCTTGGTAGGTAGGGGATTTCTCTTTCTGCAGAGCATTCAAGCACAAGCTGGATAACAAGTAGGAAATGTTGTAATGGGGATAGATGGCGAGAATAGACGTACTCTGTGCTTCCTTCCAAGCAATGAATTCTTCTTTTCAATAATTCTATTCACTTTAAAGAAAACAGCATTGCTTTTACTCAAGTCAGTGTTGACAGTGTACATAGCTAGTTATATATCAGTCCTATGAAACTCTCCAACGAAAACAATAATGTCATTTTCCCTTGAGTAATTCTCACCAGGTTTCTGCTTTTGGAAGACTCAGTTGGTTAAAGAAAGTTCATAATCAGTGTTTTCAGAATACATTTCAGGACATGAAGCAAACCTCACACCAACAATGCATGATTACTTATTTATTTTTAGCCATTAGTCATGGAACAGCACAGGTGCCCAGAATTCCCTGGGTACATAAGCATGAAACCTCTGCCTCGGAGAGCTTCCAGTCTAGATTGAGACAAATGCAAAACAGGAAACCTGAGCTTTACCACAAGAAGATGAATGGGCATCATTGATACCTGCATGTGTGACCTCTTCCAGACAATAATGCTTTACTTATTCAGAAAGCGTCAAGTAAAAAGCAGCTCAGGGCATATTTTGATCTTCGGGAAAATATAATAATCAGGATCACTGTAGTTGCTTTGCATACATGGAATTTACTTTGAGAATTTTGAGTCATCCTTTTGCCTTCATCTTCATTGTCCCCAGTCAAGAACTTTGTTCTGAGCTCTTCCTGTGTTGCAGGCACAGGGGATATGCAGATGGTTAAGACACGGTTCTTGCACTAAATAGTTCACATCTAGAAAAGGCAAGCTATACTAACATGAAAAGCTGATTTGACACCAGCCACAATGCTAGTGGAAAAAAGATAAACCTTCATTTCAGACAGACCTCAGCTGGAATTTCTGAGCTGGTTTCATTGGTAATATGGTAGCATCCAACTAGCATGTTTATGGTGAGAAACGAGTGAGATCTGATAGAAAATACAAAAATTCAAAGAATTGTTTTAGTTGCTAAATGTACCTTCTAGATCAGAGGCCGGTGAACTTTTTCTATACAAGGCCAGAAAATAAATATTTTAGGCATCACAGGCTGTTTAGTCTCTCTCACAACTACTCACCTTTGCGATTGTAATGTGAAAGAAGCCATAGATAATGTCAATAAAAGAACGTGGCCGCATTCTAATAAATTTTATTTATGAAAACAGGTAGGCCGATCTATAATTTACTGACCCCTGGACTAGACCGTTAAGTGCTCTAAGAGTTAAGAAGAGTTAATGAGTATTAATGAACTGGGAAAGTGTCTTCAAAGAGGAGAGGGAATGTATTATTTGTTTATTTTGGATTTTACTTTTTATCCAAGTTAAACATGCACAGAGTAGAAAGAGTCAATTTATTCTGTAGGATTTACTGTGAAAAATCATCACTCTCCCCCATTGCCTTGTCTGGGAGCCAGTCATTATCAACTTCTTTTGCTGATTCTTCTAGTATTAACCTCTAAATCTCTAAATTACATAGATACGTATTGCTCCAAATTGATTTTCTAATTTCAGGTACTATCTATGGACTTTCTTCTGTGGGAGATGGAGGTTTCACACTTTTTCCTACACCCAGCTCCTGCCACATAAGCAACCTCGCAGTCACCCACCCTACCTCGCAGCATATTGAATTGTAGTTTTGGTTAGATCAAGATTTAGTATTTACATGATTATGATGACTGTGTGTGTGATTCAAATCTGAATTATATAGTAAACTATGGCTACTTAGCCATTCTCATATAATGTTTTGTTTTCCCTGGATTTAATAATTTCCTTTTCTTTTCCTTAGTTTCCTTTGTATGGCATTTACCTCTAACTTATCCTCAGCCTCTTTAGCAGTTGTCTAATTATCTTCATAAATTATTCCCACGCATCAGACGCTCTAACAATTTTATCTGCCCAAAGAAGAACCACCTAGAACAGTGGTTCTCAAGCTTGCACATCCATCAGAATTACTTGGAGGGCTCCCTACAACACAGATTCCTTGGCCCCAATCCCAGAGACTCAAGTGTTCTGAGGTAGGGCTGGAAAGTTTTCCTTTGTAACTAGTTCCCGGTGACGCTAATGTTGAGAGCCCTGTACCTCACTGTGAGAAGCCCTGGGCAAGGGCCTTCTGCCCTGCTATAGTTTGGACTGGATCCCTTCTTCATCGGACACAGCTACCAAGCCTGACACTGCCATTCACCATCATCTTGGGAATTTCCAAGGCTTCTCTCCTGTGTTGCTACTGAAAAATCCAAAGCTCTCTGAAGTCTGATCCCTGCGTGTCACCTTCAGATAGTAGTGCCTCATGTTGTCAAATCAGCTTAGCATACGTTAATGTGTTTTACCTTCTCTATATTGTTAACTCATTTTAGGAAACAACAACATCTTAATCATCTTCGTATCTCCCATGCCTGGCACATATGGAACACCCAGAACAAAGTGCTTGGCTGATGATTTTTTTCCTAGATCATTATAAAAATATTTCTTTGCTCTTAGTATTCTGAGGAGAGGGGCTATTAACAAGTAACTCCATATAGAGAAAACAGATTTACTTAATTTTTGCATCTTCCTTCACATTTACCCGTGAGCATTTTTCTTGTTAAACCCTCCTTCCGTGTGTACTTAATTGTTGAGCATATACGATGTTGATACATATTTATTGACTGTTTTGTTAGATCTGTATTCTTTGAGAAACCTGGCACCACACCTCCTTTTCTAGAAGAGATGCCTATAAGGAGTTCATTTTCTCCTAAGAGATGGGTTCAAGTTTGTATGAAACTGATGTAGAAAATCAAATCTTTAGCCTTGTGAATCACATGCACTCTTAATGCCACTGTTTCCCATGATAAAACAGTTGTCTGCTGGAAACTGTACAGCGAGGGATTGCACATAATTTGCATGTAAGGAAAAAAAAGTGTTATTAAATAATTTATTTTTTCTATAATATAATTGATGGCAAGACCCACAGGTACCACATGGATCACTGAGTCTCATCAAGGAATTCTATCTTTCATCCATTCACATCAATATCAAAGTGTGCTGTCACATCCAAATCCATAACAATAATTTAAAAAACACCAGAAGGAGACATTGTGTACAACATCAACTGTAAGATTTCATCCAGGGAACAAGTTACTGTATTTGCTTTCCTTTTCATGTACAGCTGATGGAGCATGTCAAACCTACTTTGCATTTAGGAGGATGACATTGTGTATACCTAGGAGTGAGGGAGTAGACCTGTACAATAGGGCATGATATACACAGTGATAGAACTGTGATTACCTTCCTCAAATGGAAGATACATCTATGAGTACAAATGCTGTGTGTTGAATAGATTGGACATCATTCTGTCATCTGTAACTGCCAATTCCTTCCGTTTCATCTAGACTGTACTGCAGCTGAATACATCTTATGAGTTATATAGCAGTTTCTTAAAGTTGAAATTCTGTGTTTCAACAGGCCAAATGTGTTTGCTGTAGGCCCATCTGTCTCAGTAGTTCTCGTTCACACGCTAGCTATTTTTTCATACTTAAGGCTATTTATTGCATATAAGTACCCCAAAGCACAAATAACAGGCAGGAATATTTTAGACAAACCCATGACATATATCAAAGTATTCAAAGAGAAGCAAACAAGGGGGCAGAACACTCTGTTGTGGGTCAATAACTTGTATCACTTACCCAAAATTTAGTGGATGGCAATCCAAAGTTTTCAGTTCTCTTAAATCAAGGTGTTGGTGTGATGGATTGGGTATAAATGTGAATATGATATTCTTTCCGATGGCGCAAGCTACTTTGCCTTAGAAAGTGTGAAATCCCAAACCTATCCAAATTTCATCCAGATAAGAACTGAAAACATAAAATCATAGAATACCAGGATTGGAAGGGACCTCAGAATTCATTAGATATAAGCCTCCTATTGATGTTTGAGATCCTTTTAAAGTATTGAGACTTAGGATTTTTCCAGCATTTGGTTGACTATTTCTTGTGCTGGAGGAACCTTCCTGAGACTATTCTATGCTATGTTCATGCTCTGTTCGGTCCGTTTGCTCATTCACGTACTTATGCTACATTTGAACGATTTGATCACTTACTACGCCATTTGTATTGATTAAGTGCTTTTTGTGTTCCAGGGATTGTTCTAGGAACTGAGATGTTTCCTGTACCATTCAGTATTCTTTTATTTACGAGTACCAAACTCAGACCAATCAACCCAAATGCATTATTTAAGTAAAAAGAGGATTTAAATAAAAAGCTCATATTAGTGAAAAATCCATGAGTGGATCTGATTTTGATGTGATTAGATTCAGGAGCTCAAATGACTTCATCAGAAGGAGGTTTTCATTTCTTTGCTCTCTTTTCCTCTATGCTGACTCCATTCACATGCAGGCTTTCTACCTTGTGATGGTAAAATTGCAGACGTAGGTCAGGATCATATGTTCTCAATCTTCCTGTAACTACTCTTTAGCCTGCCATCCAAAACCAGAGTAAGGATAATTCTGCCTTTATATGACAAACTTCAACTATGATGTCTCTCCTTGAGACTTTTCCTTTTCAGAGTGATCTCTCCGTTCTTTACACCTGTCCATAGGGATTATAGAATCCTTTATGTCTAGTGCTTACTAAACATTTCTTGAGCGGGCAAATGAATGAATGAGTGAAGAAATTTTTCCAAGCTGATATATGAATCATCTGGGGGTCAAATTTAGTTTTGCGTAACTCAAAGGTTCATGCTCTTTTCACTGTCTTGTCACCACTCTGTATGCGGTTACGTAGCAGGCAAGTAAAAGCAGCAGCAAAAAGTCACAACGCGGTGCATCAGGAGCTGTAATAAAGGGCATGACAAAGCTTGTGAATACCTTCACTTGAAGGCCTCAGTTAAATACTTGAGAAGTTTTGTGACCAGAGTATGTCATTTACTATAGACTAGTAACAGATGGCATTGGGTAAGTTTATAGGTAAATTGGAAAAAAAAAAACTGTTTACAAAGTTACATTTTCATCAGGTTTTTATGCTTTTAAATTTATTTCCCCAATGAAATGAGCGGTACTCAAACTATAGTACAGTGAATAGTGCCTTCTATTAATGTTTTTGTTCATTTCCTCTGATTTCCTTTTTTTTTAAAAAGATAAAACTGTACTGAAATTATAGCTAGTTCTGGAGCTATGGTAAGAGCCTCAAAGAAGAGAGTCCATCGTGTTACAGTGCTGTGAATGAGGAAGCACAGGTTACTATGGGGACCCCTTACAGAGTCTGTGGGGAGAGTGGGGTTAGAGAAGATGTTTTAGAGGAGCTGGTAGCTGATTGCTGAAGAAATTACAGACATTAGGCAGGTAAAGAAAGGGACCTACTCACCATTATGACTGATTTATAGTCCTAGTATGGAATTAAGAAAAATGACCCTGGGATTTTACTTCATGTCCTTCCTGACATATCTTGGAATAAACCATGCTCTGCTTGGTTTCATTGGTGTAAATGATATCTGGTTGACTGGCCAGCATGCTTTCCTCTGGTAACAGCACAGATGTAGAAAACAGCCTACATCACCTGGAGACCCCAAAAACCTGCCTGTGCCCAGGCTCCACCATAGACCAATGAAATGAGAATCCCTGGGGCTGGGGCTAGAACAATGGTGTGTGTACCTTTTACAGAGTAACCTTTTATTTTGAGATGATTGTAGATTGACAAGCAGTCAAAAATAATCCAGAAAGTAGGTGGGTGACCCAATCTAGACCTACGAGACTCAGTCTTAGGACTTTTTATGGTACCACTGGGAGGACCATAATTTCTTCTCTTAGGGGTACTAAACTGGCTGGTTGGAAACCTGGTGTGGGTGGCCATCTTTGCACCATTTGACGAATGTTTGACTGAGATGAATGCTGATGTCGACGAATGCAGATAGGAACAATAGAGAGAGAGGCAGAATAATGATTGCATAATTGAAGGACCTGTATCCAGCTGTGCCTGCTGAAGCAAGCTCAGTGTTTGGAATTTTTACATATGCAAGCCCGTACATTCCTCATTATACTTAAGCCAGTTGAATCGGGTTCTGGTCATATGTAGCCAACATGTCCTGCTCAATACATTTGATTACTTTGGATGTGGTCTCTACCCAGTTTAGAACTCAGGAATGCAATAATAATTAACACATTTTTATTCTGCTAATTGAGAGAATACAGGTCTCAAAGAAATGGGACACTTCCTGGAAGCCTGGACTGGACAGAACAGTGGAAAGAGCTTGGTCTTCAGGGTCATAGCAGGGGCATTTGAACTTCAACTCCATCACTTATTTTAGTGTGACTTTGGGCAAATTATTTGGTATCTACAGATTTGTTTTTGAAAAAAGGTGGCTCAATGCATCATATTTATGATCTGAGTTTCCATGAATAATCTGTGAATATCGTAAGATCAATTAATAGCATATTAATAGCACTGCCTTTAGCATTCATTCACTTATCAAGGAGTTTCAGTACCCAGAAAGAAGCCGTCAAGAACTGTTGGAAGATCTCCTGGGGTATAGTACACCAGCTCACAGAGAGGTCCTTTTGTGGATACTGAAACACCCCAAATGGACCAAAGGTAAGAAGTAACAGGTGGTGGGATAAGCAAGAACTGTATACTGTCCCAAACAGTACAGCTTATGTTGAAATATTTTACAGAAATTTTAGTACACCAGATAATTTAATCTTTATTATACCTTGCTCTTCTAAACAACAATAATTAACTGGGCTTTACTGAGTACTTATTCTAGGCCAAGCATTGTAAATTAGTCCTTTACATCAAGTAATTCATTTAATCTTTGTGACAATTTACATCATATTATTATATGTTATTAGTCAGATTTCACAGATGGAGTCTTAGAAAGGTTAAGCAACTTGTCCAAAGTTATATAGCTAATGGGTGGCAGAGCTGGAATATCAATCCAGGCACCTGATTCCCAAGGTCGTGCTCTCAAGCTCTGTACCATATTCCTTGCCTAGGATTCTCGTATGGTTTCATGGAGTTCGTTTTGCTTGGATTGATAGCAAGGTATTGTGGACATTAACATGCACCATTTTTCTTCAGTGGCTGAAGCTTTTTTTCTGGGTCAAAATGGTCAAGTCTGGCTCCTTTAAGAATCTTCTTCAAGGACACTCCTTAGGCATACACACAGAAAGATTTCTAGGGAAGGTGAGTGTTGTGATCAGTCCTACCTGTTGATTACACATGATCTGTCATGTCTGAATCTCAAGCCTGGGTCCAGTTGGAGTCCTTGATAAGCGATTTATGGGTATTGGGTGGAGAAGAAACATGTATCAGTATCTACACTGAGCCCAGATAAGCCTCTTTTCAAACTGATAAATAAAAAGTGTAGGGGAAATATCTTATTTATTGGGTATATAGAGGTGTCACCCATTCACTTGTAATGCTAGTAATTTCTGGTCTTGACTGCTGTTTTCCTAAGTATGAACACAGGCCAAACCTTTCAAACCAAAACTAACTCAATGATTAACTAGTTGATCCTGGTCTTTTTCTGTGTGGAAATGTGTTATGTGTGGATATTCACTAGTACCTAGAAACACAGCTGAAAGTTGATGGAGGCTTTGCTTCGGCCCTCGGCATGCCGTTCCACATCTATTTAAACCATACTACCTTACACGATCTTACCTCGTCAACAAAGTCTGCTGTAACCTTTCTAGCTGCCAGGTGTTTCTCTCTCTCCCCTTAGAAACGACTGTAGCCTAATCAGGGTTTGTAGCTTAATCAGGGTTTCTCAAGCTCAGCACTGTAGATATTTGGGCTGGATAAGTCTGTGTTGTTAGGGGCTGTGCAGTGCTTCCAAGGATGTTTAGCTGTGCCTCTGGCTTCTATCCACTAGATGCCAGTAGCACACCCCTTGCCCTACCCCCTCCCCACCCTCTACTCCCATCACTGACTGCCTCCAGTTGTAACCATCAGAAATGCCTCCAGATGTTGCCAAATGTCCTGGGGGAGCAAAATGGCCACTGGTTGGGACCACTGGCCTATGCCAAAAAAATTTAGTTTAAAAGGTTCTGTCATGTACCTATAATTTTCTAGTTGTCCTCATTCACGTTTCCTCAACAAGATGGCAGATCTCTGAGTCAGAAATCGTGCATTATTCTATGCCTCTGTTCTTCCAGATGTGAAGACAAAGAGAAAAGGAAGGTCAACTATCTCAGTATCTGTTGAGTGCCAACCTGTGGCTGAACTTTTCTAAGTGCTTTGCATATGCCATTTCATCAATTCATTCTAGAAGTATTTATTGAATGCCTACTTACTGTATGATTCTTGAGCGGTGACTTTCAAATTCTGGCTCATCTGCTTAGCGTGACCTTTGGTAACACTTCATCTCTCAGTGTCTCAGTTTCTCTGCCTGTGAAATGGGGCAGTAATATCACCCATCCCATGAGGTTATGAGGATTACATGGACTGAAATGTGCAAAACATTTAGAACAGGATCTGGCCCATGTAAATGTCTGCTGAGCATTAACTGTCTCTGTTACTACGTGTCCAGCCTGGATTTGGTGAGAACAAGAGGTCTTGTTCTCATGGAGCTGATACTCTAATGTGGTCTTACACAACCCTCATAAAAACTATCTACAGTATAACTGGGCCCCATTTCACAGGTAGGGAAAGTGCAGCTGGGTGAGAGGAAGTAAATTGCCCAAGGTCACACAGCTACTAGGTCTCAGGGCAAGACATGAACTCAGCTGTCTCTGGCAACAAAGCTATACTGAGTATTTAATAGGTTCTCAGTGTACTTGCCGATATCTAGACTGAAAAGGAAATTATTTTCCCCTTTCCTTTATTCTTTCCTCTTTTTGTTTTTGTTTTCTCTTTCTTTTCTAAAGACTCTTGAAACCGTTCTCCTAAGTTTTTATAAGTATATCTCTCTTCCCATTTCACATTTGGGTATTTATTTCGCTTGTGACCACCCTGCTATCTCTGCTGTTGAATCAATCCCCGTCTTTAGATATATGAAATTTCATTGCAAATGAAATGTCCACAGTGATTCATCTTTGCAGCAAATGGGTAATGTGTACTTTGGGTTTTAAAAATAGAGATGAGTCAAGAAAATCATATGTTTCCTGTTTTAAAAAAAACTTCAAAGATTTGGGTGCCCCTCCACCTCTTACCATCAGATTAAACATGGTGACCATAATTGGGGTACACATCCAAAGAGAGCCTAAAATAGTTCATTCCTTTCCAATTTTAACATTTAGAAAGACTATTTATCAAAATAATAATTTCAGCTATTTCTAACTACATTTCACGTCAGCTCAGGGACTCTCCTGTGTGTCAATATTCGCCACCCGGGGTTTATCACCACATGGCATGTGGTGGGTGGTTGGAGGATCCAGTACTCTTCCTTGCTCTGTCTCTGGACGTGGGTAGCTGAGACACTCGGATCGTGGACAAGGGCTGCCCTCTTGCTAAATGACTCTTGTGTTATTATTTCCCCTGGGACTGCACCAGGGAATACACAGGACTGTGTATTTACGTGTGTGCCACTTCATAGTGGGTGTGACAGAAGAGCAGCCGGCAGGCTGGTTAGGCTGCAATCTGGAAGGTTGGAGAAAAAAACCCCTGTGTTTTGCACCTCTCCAGTCAGTGCTTCAGTGGGAAGAACAGCCTGTTCGCTGTTACAGGCTGCTTGTCCTTGTCTCACACCGATGGCAATGAGACGTTGATTTTCAGGTTAATTGGAGATAGTTTTGCCTATTTGAATGAAATCTTATCAAAATGCATCCTGAAAGAACACACTGGGCAAAATCTTTGCTCTTTTGAGGTGAAGGTAAAAGAGATGAAGTTTTCAGAAATTTCCTTGAGTTAAAAACTAGGCTATATATTTGCAATTTCAGTTTTGTTTGGTAAAAAGACTTGGTGTGCAGGTCTTGCAGGTCTGTCTTTGTGAACAAAAAGCATATCCAGAAGAGAAAAGAAGGAAGGAAAGAAAGAAGAAAGAAAGGGTGAGAGGAAGAGTGACTGAATGACACTAAAGACCAAACTTGGCAGCAGCATTATTTCTAGAAGACTTCTATCTCCTCTCAGGACTGGTCGCCACTCATACTCAGGACTCTGAAATATCCTCTTGGTTCTCTGTGTGTCCCTGTCTGCTTCATTGCTCGTGCTGACTGTCAGGTTTGGAAAGTCACACCTTAATTCCAAGTCACGCTTCTAAGTCCAGGTCCCCAGATCAGCCCTCCCTTCCATCCCAGGATGGATGGTATTTTCAAGCAGGCGTGTCCCAGTGCAGTATGGCAGCTACTGTGTGACACGGTGGTTCAGTTATGCCTTTATTCACATCCCATGATATAAATTCTTTAAGGTGGTCTGTCAGCTGCCAAAACTGTTGAGAGAAGAGACAGGCAGTATTGTCCCTACCCCACCTCACATGGAGAAAACATAACCCTGCCAAGTCCCAGCATGTTATTTGGCACGTTTAATATGTTTACTATCAGTTGACAACATGAATGATTCTGAATTCCCTACTTCACACTCATACACACACACACACACACACACACACACAGAACACGGTTAAGTACACCAAGAAAATACCAAATTTCCAATTGTGAGCGGTCAGTTCTATGAGAAAGACACTAATATTTGAGATTCAGAAACTTCAGGAGGCTGATTTAGAGATAATACCAACTTGCTCTGCTTCAGGAGAAATAGGACACTGCTAGAAGGAGTTGCTAGAGATTGGCAATAGCAAGACATTCTCGGGGGTGGGTGGCTCACCAGTGACAAGCATCTTGGCACTGACTCTGAATCTGCACTTTGTTTTCCCATCCCTGTGTCTTTGATGCATCCTTCTTCTCTTTAATTGCCCTTTAGATATCCAGGTGAAATTCAGTTTCCCCCCAAGATGTTTTCCCAGTAGTTGTGTCTTTCCCTTCACAGAACCACCACTGCATTTTGAGTTGCTTCTGTGTTGACTGCAATGCCCTTCTCCAGACTTTTGTGTATTTGACACATTAGCCTTGAGTTGAGAGGCTGGGTCTCATTTGCTTTTCACGGAATCACATTGCCTAGGACAATGACGAGAAGAGTCATTCATGGCTGCTCCATAAATATTTAAGAGATAAATGGAACGAGTGTCTTGACGTTATATTTTAAGTGTGAGGGATCAGGATGTAGGTAAAGAACCTGAACACTGACACTCAGAAGATTTGGGTTCAAGTTCACGTTCTACCTCGTACCAGCTCTGTGATTTAGGGGTGGAGGGAGGTCATTTAAGTCTTTCCCCAGAAAAACTGAGGGAACTCATGCTTAGCTGTGACCTCCCTAGGATTATGTGAACTGTATAAATTGATGGAGGTATTGCAGTTTTTGAATTGAACGTTGTCAAGAGATTTTTGTTAATACTTGAGTTAATACTTAATACTCAGTAGGCCTCCCTGCCTCCCATTTTTCTCTTCTTCCTCATTATTCTAATGCTAACAAGAATTTGGTCTTTGGTATAAGAAAATGCTATGAGTCTGACAGCAAGTGCATGATGGATTCGTGAATAGCTGGATTAGTTCCCGTTTTCTCCCTGACTCACAATTCCACCGTGGCCACTGAGACGTGGGTGTGAGAGAGCAGGTTCGGGCTATGGGTGCATGCAGTGCCTGTGAAAGAGGAACACAAACACGATATGTACGTACCGGGGTAGAACTTACAATATTGGGCTTCCAGTGCGCTACCCTTTGTGTAAACAGTTTAACCAGTCATCCAGCTCCGTAATTCTGCTGGTCCTCAGTGGTCTTGAGTTAATCAATTGTTAAACTCATGGAATAATTCCTTTTTGTGATTGCCAAAGTATTGATTTTTTTTTTTTCTGGTTTGGAGAAGACTAGGTATAGCTTCTCCACAGGGTATTTTTGAGAAACAAAAGGAATAATAAAGTGCTAAAAATAATTGTTGAATGAATGAACCCCCAGTTAACCACCGCATCAGGGGCCCTTTACCACTGGAGAGAATATTCTGTGACATTCCTTTTCAAGAGTAATACCGGTAACCTCTAAGTTGGAACAGAAAGGGAGGAAAACTCAGAAATAAACATCTTCACAGAATCCACATACCTAGGATTTTTCAGTGTACATTAGGCCTTATCAGTACTGTTAGGTTTTATGATGTTTGCAGCAGTGATTTTTTAAAAATCTAGTTTTAAAAATAGAAATCCAAAGACAGAGGGCAGAGGAAAAACTCTCCATTGCATCAGTATGAACATTTTTATGGGATTTTTTAATTTTGGCTTCCTGATCTCTTTGAAAACGCTCTTCTCTCTATTTATGGGGAAAAAATACACCTACTAACAGCCTGGAGGAATTATGCAATGTGCTTTGCACAACTCCCTATGGCCTCAGGTAACAATGTAAATGAACCTTATTAGACAATTTTTTTTTTCACTGTGCCTATGAGAAAATTATTTTTAAATGTTTTTTTTTTTTTTCTTTTGGATTCAGTAAAACTGCTCTCCTTGAATGAAGAGGAGCCACGTGAGAAGGAATTAGGGCATGTTACGATTCAGCTGTTTGAGTCAGATGTAAAAAGAAAAAAACATTTGGCATTTCTGAGGCGGAAAAAGCTAGGTCTTCCTTCTCAGGGTTCACAAAAATAACTGCTGAAAACCCTCACACTTTCCAAGAGAAACTTCTTTAAAAGTGATGTGTAACTAAATATAGGGAGATTATAATGGAAGTCAGTGTGCATGTGTGTAAAATCCCAGAGCAGCACAGGAGGCGTGGGCTGGAAACTCAGGGTCTGTGACTTTAAATTTGTCGGCAGATTTAAATCTGTTGGCTGGAAACTCAGGGTTTGTAACTTTAAATTTGTTGGTAGATTTAAATCTGTTGGCTGGAAGAGCTTTAACCCTGAGTCAACTGTGTTCGTTACCTGTAGAATGGAGATCTCAAAGAAGTCTCAGTGAAATGTACTTTAGGTTTATCATTTGGCTTTGAAGAAAAACCCACTAGCTGCACAAAGGAGTGACGATAATCTTCTTAAAGAACTGCTGAAAGCTTGGCTCCTGGCAGTGGTAGCTTAGAACAATGTCATGCATTCCTGAAGTGCCAGAGACCTCATCTTTGGGAGCACTTGTTTCAAGACCCGAGATCTTAATTGTGGTTGAACCTTGAGAAAGCCGCTAACCCAACATGACTGGTCTTCTAATGGGAACAGTAATGCGTACTCCATCACAACAAAGAATGTATGAAAAAACACTGTTCCAAAATAACTTGGTGCCAGGGACCGGGAGAAGCGGGGGTGGAGCAGCAGAGCAGTTCCATGCATGCAGGGCTTCCTTTGCGGGCGATTAGAAACATTCTGGAACTAGATGGAGGTGGTGGTAGCACAACACTGTGAATGTACTAAATGCCGAGGAACTGTTCACTTTAAAGTGGTTAATTTTGTTATGTGAATTTCACCTCTGTAAAAGAAAAATACGTTTGTAATTCAAGACAGAAGGAGCTCACCCAGTGCAAGCATGGTTGCATCACCGTTGGCAGATAGGTGTAAGGGTCTTTTAATGATTTTAGATGGAATGGCTGCTGTTTTATAATTCTGTTTGTTCAAAAAGAAGACATTAGTAGTGTTCTTTGGAAAAGATGCATGGCTGAGCTACAAGTGACATCTAGACATTTGGAAGAGGAGTTGTGATTTTGAAAAACTGTTTCTTTTACAAACCAATGTAATAATTGTTTTCCGACTGATTTTAGTTGGCAGAAATGGGACTTAGCAGAGAGAGGGAACAAATGGGTGAGTTATAGCACGATTGCATGGGGCTTGAAACTTGACCTTCCTTGTATTGATGACACACAGCCCTTCCGAAGCATCTTGACTCATCCACATTTCAAAAAGTGCCCAGTTGAAAGGAATGTGGACTCAGGAAGAATTTAGTATGACTGAAAATTGATAAAAGAGAGCTCAAGCAGCTTGCCCTACCTGCGGGAGCATATTCACCTTGCTGTAAACCACCCTTTTCCTAGGGCGCCATCAGCCTTTTGTATTTTCCAGTTCCCCTCCTTTCTCGTGTCTACCCCCAAGCCCTTAAGTAAAATGGTTAATTTCCTCTTGAATCTCTTCCTTATTTCTTGCTTCCGTTGTCCTTGCATGTTTAGGTGAAAACATTCTGGATGAGAAATGTCATATCAGGTCAGGACTAGTCAAGGACCCAATTCCTGCAAATACATCATTTGTTTCTAATCTAATGATGAGGCTCACACCCAGAATACCCTCTGTTGCTGTATTTCTCTCCAGGTAGAGCTCCATACTCTTGGGTGCCAGATGATTAAGCCTCTCTTCTAGCAGGGGTTGGAAGCAGCTGCTTCCATATCAAACCTCTTTTTCTCTCAGCCAGTTGTGGGAGAGTCTACACCCAGCTGTGATGCGAGGTGCCCACTGGCAGCTCTCATCTCTACCGACAGCCTTTCATCTCGATTCTCTATAAACCTTTCTTAATATCTGCTTGTTAAGCCTGACAGAATGGCATTAGAACAAAGCTAACCTGGCTGCTGAAATGCTGGCAGCATCATCTGTCAGGGCTTTTTGCTTCTTCCTTTGATAAAGTTTTGCCCAGCTATTATTGTGGAGGCCTTGTTGGAGGGTGCTGAGACCAGAAAGCTCAAAGGGTAATGTGGTCCTGGGGTGTATCCTGAGTTGAGTCATCTATTTCTTCTCTCAAATTATTCCTTGTGAATACCAAATCCACCCTCCCCATCTCTGTTATGTAAGTACTTCAGAAACCTTTCGAAATAAAACTTTCAGACGTGCTTGTTCTACTTAAAAATTCCAGAAGTAAGATTTTAGACAGTTTCATGAAATGATCACAAGGATCCTTTGCTTTCTATGGGTCTCAGAGTAAATTAGCATCAGAGGATGTAAAGTTAGATCTTCTTATATAAAGAAGAAAACAACCTTATTTGTGGTATAATAGGAAGTTTCCATCCCTCCCTGAAACTCAGCTGGTGCTCGAATTGACATGATCAGAGATTACAGTGCCGTCTGAACAGTGGAGGGGCAAGCTTTGCAAATTCATATTGCTATGAAGAGCCTACTGTCTTCAGACCGGTTAAGAACCATTTCTGAGAACAGGGCATGCCCACAGCAGCTGAGGCCAGCTCCAAGCCTTTCTCTTCAAGAATGGCTTTCCACCTGCTGTCTTCAGACAGACCTGGTGAAGGTTGGATAAGAGCCATGGACCCTGCCCTCTAACACTTAACTAGCACAGTCCTTGCCAGGAGAGTGGGTGGCCCACCAATGCTATTTGCCATTTGACTTAGAAGTACAGCTGACAAGTTAAATTAGAGGGGCTGGTAGATCAAAAGTGTTCTTCCTTGAGAAGGGCATCCATAATTTAGTCTGCTAGATTTAGCCTTTAAACTTCTGGAGCAGCTTCCGCCCCGCCCACCCCCATCCCCACCTCTGGCCAAGAACAGATTACATGGTAGTGTTTATAGACTCTTCATTAGCATAGTCTTCTCACTTTTCTTTACAGCTGAGTTTTCCATATTCACTTGTTTTAACCTATGGGAAAGGCAAGTACTAGATTTGAAATATTCGTTGTGATCATTCCTGCCTTCTTCCATAGAACATAACTGTTCTAGCTCACAGTGAAACCTCCTTGAACGGCATCAGCATTACACATCTGGCTGAGGGCATCATTTGAAGCTGAGAAATCAGAGCCCTCTTTTTATCTCAAGTGCTTCTTTTGTGTAGTATACATTCACAAGAAGGAAAAAAGACATCCTCTCAAGAACTGTGGGCCATCACTTTGGGAACAATGCTATGGCATAATATTAGTTAAACTCAGTTCACGTCAGTTTCAAGTTCCAGAACAAACAGATGAGATGTCTGGTTCTTCGCTCCCCCATACCGATACTCTCCTCCTCGTAAGCCATGCCAAGGAGAGTTCCCATCTCCAGACTTTTCTCCTTATAAGGTGTGGTTTCTGCCATTAAGAAGTCTGCTTGGACATGGAAGACTTCAAGCACTAAATTATGTCTCCTGTTCCCTGCTCACTGGCAGCAACTCTGCCAAGGTCCAAAAGGAGAACTGGGTAGGTATGTCCTGATAGGAGGTAGTGTTCCTCATCTAGTTGCCTTAAAAGCTTTTGAAGCCACTGTCTGATGGATCTAAGAAGATTGATCCTGAAGGTGTGAGCTCAGAGCTGCAAGTCGGGAGCTCAGAGTTGTAATTCTTGGGATGGCAATGACTCATTGCAGGGCCTGAGGCAAACTCACTCATCTTCTCTGTGCACCAATGTGCTCCTCTGCAAAAGCTAGGGAAATCATCACACAATTTCCTGATAGGGATACTATATGGTTTAGGCATTAATAATCGTGGCAAATAAGTTTGATGGAAAGCACCCCCAGAGGTTTTACCCTTTGAAGCCTCTGCAAAGTTTTAGGAGGCTTTGTTAGTCTTGTTTCCAAGTCTGGACTTCCCTCTTCGGAGGTCTTTCCAACCACAGTGAAGAAATTCAAGTTCCCTTGAAGTTTTGTTCTGATCCTGGTGAGCACAGATGATTTCCCTTAGGGCTGTGTCACATGGTGGTTTTGCAAAAGAGATCTTCTCACCTACCACAAAGAACCCCCTGCTCCCTTTTTGGACCAGATGCCATGCAGGATGGGAACCAACTTCTGTGACGAGACCACGGTGTTTCTGAGCCCATCTGGGTAAAAGCCTCCTCGTGGTCTTGGCAGAGCTGCTGTTGCATCAGCCAAGAAGCATCATAAAGACCTCCTTGATGGTCGTCTTCCATGTCTGATGACACAGCCGTTTTGGGCATAAAAAAGTCAAAATAAAAAGCGATGTGTCAATAAGTGGAAATTAAATGAACGTGTTAGTATTAAGTTGTTACATTCTACATGTGTTCCTCTGAAGAAATGGTGTTTATATTCAGAGCCAGCTGCAGGCTTTCAAGGTGGTAAAGTCAGAAAGGACCCAAGAGAAATTGACCCAGCAGCCCTCACGTGGCTTCCATCTCAGCCGGATCCTCCTGCGTTTTGTTCACTTACTTCTCTCCTTGGAAAAGAGTACAATTCCTAAGTGTTCCAGTTTCTGGGTGGACTGGCCTCTGCTCTCTGTCTTCCCTATTTCAGGTCTCTTGAGTCCTGAAGCGTATTTCTGTCTCATCTACTTAACTCTGCTGTTAAATCTCTACCACCATGCCTGTCTCTTCAGCTCACCAGATTTCACACTCATTGAAAGGAAATGACAGCAGAATTTCTCATGGACTTGGCTCCCAGCCAGCATGGAAAACGTACTGAGTTGATGTCTCCCAGAGCCCCATCTTTAGCTCAGGTGTCCCCATTTCACTGGGCTCAGCAGAGTCCCTACATCTGTGGTGTGCGACATTGTAGAGTTCAACCTGGAGACTTCGTTTCCCCTTCTGCGTCCCCGTTCCATGTTTAAGCCAAGGAGGCTCCCCATAGGTGGAAGACTGAAAAAGTGCAGATTGTATAAGTCCTGCTTTTAGCAGTGCCCTGTGGAGTAAGACATCTCCTGCTCAGTGTTCCCTCTACTGCTTTTAAGGTGTGAACAGATGAGCAGAATCCATGAGCTGACAGCCAGGCTGTATGAGTACCAGAGATGGTGAGTAGAACTCCGTTTGTGGCTTAGGGGCCCTGGAAGAAAACAACGGGATGCAGGCATTCCATTTTCCTTCATTCATTTACTCAATCTTTCACCCAGCAAATAGTTACTGAGCTCTTACAGTGCTGTGCCCCATGTTGGCCGTTGAGATATGAGAGCTGACATTTGTTGAAGGCCCTGTTGTAGAGCTAAGTGGGGCTCTTCCACAAGCTGAGAGACAGTACTGTGGTTATCTCCACTTTAAGAAGAGGCAATTGACACGTAGAGGTGTTAAGTAACATCACACAGCAGGCAAGTGATGGAACCGGGATTTGAATGCAGACGTCTCACTCAAAGTCTTGGCCTCTGAACAGCTACGTTGTGCTGCTTGAATGCAGGAATCTTTACTAGACATTGTGGGAAATACCAGGACGGTTCCTGTTCTCCAGAAGCTAGTGATAAAGAGGGAACAAACACTCATTGTCCTGCCACTTGTGCAGTGTATAATCTTGGCCGTATTACTTCTCTGTGCCTCAGTTTCCTCATCCTTAAAATGGATGTGATAATAGTTCCTATTTCTTAGGTCTGCTTCGAGGGTTGAATGTGTTAAAATATGCAAACAGTTAGGACTGTGCTTTGATTACCGGAGAGTTGTTAGCTTTTTATTATTGGCCATTAATATTTACCATGAATAAATTAAAGTATTCATTGTGCAATTATGGAATAGCAGTCACTATGTTAATCACTTGGGGATTTATAGCGAACAGGATGTGTAGTCTGTGTCCCCTTTATATCTTCATTGGCGTGAAGGTGACACAAAGAATAATTCTAACAGGAAGCAAGTAAAGCCCTGTAAGACAATACTCACTCCTACTTGAGATGGAGGAAAGAATGTTGAGGTAACCATAACTCCACCCTAACTGCCCCAAGAAGAAGGGAGTCTCTTGCAGATTGACTTGCAGAGAAAGGAGCAGAGAAAATGCTGTAGTTGGAGTAGAGAAGGTGGTTGGGAGTTGCTAGGGCAGGAGGCGAGTAGCAGGCAGCTCAGGGGCTCCACAGGCCGTCCCGTCTTCCCCGTTTCTCTATTAGGTCACCCCAGAGCTGTCCTGAAAGCTCACAGATAGGTTTGTCCGTCCTCTGTGGTTGGGAATGAGGGAACGATAGAGTCATTGGGACTCTTCAGGAAGCTCCCTCCATTTTGCCTTGTGAATCAACTCCATCAATTAAGGGGCAGACATCAATTTTCTCTGGCCTTTCAACACAGAGAGTGTGTGTGAACAAGGCGGAAGCCACAGGACCTGTTTAGGAGGAAATGGGGGTCTGCAAACTTATTTGCTTTGCTCCAGGGACGTACTAGGTACAGGGATGAAAATACGAGAAGGAACAGTCTCTGTCCTCAGTGAACTTGAATCCTTTCCTTCTCCACTTTGTTCACCCCAGAGATGTACTAACTCCATTCGTTGGTCTTACAGATAATATTGCCTTGGACACTATCTGGTTCCCTTCATCCTTCCTCCGCCCCCCGGTTCAGTTATTTAGAGACTGAGACTTATGTAACTGCTTTGATTCAGAAAGAAAAATTGTTTTCAAGCAGGAGATAGAGGTGGGATTTGAAAACTCATTTGAAGATCTTGAAACTGATTTTTCTTTGTTTCGCTTGTGGTAAAAATCCTGGAGTATGACTGAGTTGCCCAGAAGTGATGAGATGACCACTTATTCTTATTACATCCCCACAGTGACATGTCCCTTTAGTTTCTGCAGAGAGCAAATGGAGACCCAGGGCCACCTGAGTCTGAGACGATGCCGCTACCACCAGCACCTCCTGCCTCTTCCCCTCAAATTCCTTTTCACCCTGAAAATGGGCTTCCTTTTAAGACTGCAAAATAATAGGGTCTACCCCACCTTTTTCAAGTCAGGGCGCCATTTTCCGCCTCCCACAGCTTTCTTTGTTTGGAACTGTTCATTCTTGACCGTGATATTCTTAAACCAAGGAAGAATGAGGAAGTTTCACTGTCTTGGTGAAATTACCTCATTTAGGAATAATTGGTATTCACAGAAGAGATGCACATTTTCATCCACCTAGTAATGAACAAATTAACAAGACACCTACTGAGTTGTGTTAACAAAATTACCAAATGTAAAAGGAACTAATTACTATCCACTTCATCCAGACAAACTCAGAACTGCATTCCTAATGGGCTTTGTGGCTGACTTGATGTAGACTGTGGAGCAAGGAAATAAACAGGTGCCTAGTGATCAAAGACTCTGTCCTTGGTGATTGTTTTGGGAGGGGTGCCTGCTCCTCAAGAAGGCTGAGATTGCTTCTAGAAGTCTTTCTTCCTTGCTGGTGCACATGCTTGTAACGTGCACGCTTTCTTTTCATAGATAACTGATTGTTATCCATAAAATAGCAACCGAAGCACACAGAGATGAATTTCACAAATGGTCATCTTTTGTGAAGAGATGTAGGCAGCAAACTGCCTCTCTGATTATGGGGTCAGGGGACCCCTGGCCCAGTGCCTGAAAGAAGTTAGGCTTGGGGAAGATTTCTGATAAAAATGAAAGTAGGCTTCTCCCATGTATACTGGAGTTTTGGTGTTTGCTCACATTGAATACTTCTTTTCTTGAGGATGTTTGGAAGAGGCTGGTGGCAGTGTTTCAGACAAGACAATTGTTTGGCCCTACTTTCATGAATTAAATCTAATTGCATGTGATAAATCTGTTTTTGTTAGAATTTGTAGTAAAGCTCCAGAGGAATTTGAAGCAACTTTTTGGACTGTTTAGTTTCAACTAAATAGCTCAGCAATTCAGATGAAAAGAAAGGTTAGGTTATCACACAGGTTAAGATGAGATAGGACATTAAAAGAGGTTTTTAGCCACTTCACGCATTCATTCATGCACGCATCCATTCAACAAGTATTGTTGGTTGGTTGATAAGTGTCAATAAAGTTCTAAACTCTGGGGATAAAACAAGAAACAAGTAAAAAAAATCACACTCGACGTAAATTCTGGAAAGTACAAGACAAAAAAAAAAAAATAGAAAAAGAAAAAAAGGTGGCTTCCGAGAGTGATGAATAGTATGAAGTAAAGAAAACAGGTGCTGTGATGGAGTGATGGGATGGGGGACGGGACAACATCACGAAGTAGGGTGGTCAGGGGAGGGTTGGAGATGTGTTCTTCCAGCCAATCTAGTTTTCGCTAGCCTAGATTTCACAAAGGACCCAGTCTGAAGAACCGATTTCCAAAGTCTTTACCAGCATAGATTCTTTGATTAGATTTTCTGAGCTTTATCGTATTTTCATTGCTCAGCTCCATGTACTAAGGTGCTGACTATCCTCCTTCATTTCTGCACCTTGTAGTAAATTTCCCTCCACCCCTGTGAGGGGAGACACTCTTTGTTTGCCTCTGGAAAGCCAGTGAGGTAACTTTACAGAGAGCATCCCTGTTTTGCTAAATGGTGACATGTTGAATGGATCTCAGCATTAAAGCAAACATACTCTGAGCAGTTAGCTCAGAGCAAGTGTGGGTGGAAACAGAATCTGTAGTTCTAGGGAGAAATTTCTCAATCAGAGTTCTCACCACATAAACACACATCCTCATGGTAGGAACATGGTGGGGCTGCAGGCTGGGGTCAAGCCCAGTGCTTTGAGAGGCAGCGTTCAATGAATGTTGGTTGGTTGTATTAGTAAATGGATGAATGGTTGAATGAATAAATGGAATCAACCTATAGCTCTTGGAAATGATATCGGACATTAGGGGGTGGAATCAAGATGTGCCAGTAGAAATGCCAACACCACACACACATGCACATAACACGCACACACACCTTATGCTAATAATTTTTCCAAAGCAAGGCTCTAAAAGGACACTGAGGGCCTTCTCTGGGTTGGCCTGATGTGGGAGTTTTATATTAACATTTTTCTTCAGGGGGAGTTGCATTTGAGACTTGAGTCCCAGAGTGTTACATCCTACTTCTGAGAATATGTAAGGTATCTTCTCTTTTCTTTTATAGCTGGGGCCATCCCAAAATAAGCAAATATGGGAATATTAGATTTTCTTTTTGATAAAGCATAGAGATGAAAACAGAAGGTAGTATCATCAAAATTAGAGGACCATTTAGCAGTTTGGTGACTATTGTGTGGTAGTGGAAAGAGCAATAGAACAGGATCAAAAGAGCCGACCGGTGGCTTTGGATGAGTTAATTAACCTCCCTGAACTGCAGTTTTAAAATGCAGAGGATGCTTTTTATCAATTTTCGAAGTATAGTCTGTTGAGAGTGGAATGCACGACATCTTTATGCCTCTCTATAAGAAGTTCATAATGACATTGGCATTTAAAGATTCCGAAAGTCTCATAATAAAGATATCTGCTATACTTTGTTTGAAAGAACATTTCCAAAACTTTTTTCCTTTTGATAAATGGAACCATTTTTTCCAATAAATGTGATCTTAGGATGATTTCAAGACTCTCTAGCTGATATCTGTGTACACACACCCGCCCCCCACATGCACACTGATTATCCACACCTCCTTCTTTCCAAGCAGAATAGGTCATTTTCTTCTCATCCCTCCTACTTTACTGAACCACTGTAACTGAAGCTCACTCTAAGTTCAATGTGTCTCACTTTAAAGTGCTTGCTGTGAGAGAAATCTGCTCCTATTAAAACTCTTGGCAGGAATCACAGCTTCTTAAATATTCTAAAGACCAGTCCTTCCCAACCCCAAATCAGGATTTCAGGTAAGACACAGGCATAGGGGCTTTTATTGCTTGTAGGTCTTTTGCTAATTTTCCTGAAATGGAGTTACCGTGTCTCTAATTACTCTTTTGTACGTATATAAAGGGATGTAGGTCCAAGGAATTTGTGTAAGTAGGTGCCATGGCGAATGTGCAGAACCTAGCTGAGGATGGCACAGGATTTTGAGGTTTTCCCTGATTCTGTTGGCTTTGTGATCTGTACAGCAGTCCCCTTTCCCTTCTCTTTCATTATTTTCTGACTTGGTCACCACCGAGTTTTCAATTCCAAACACAGTTTCTGTCATGGAGATGATGAGTATTCAATAAAAAATTGTGGAATACATGAGTGAGTCTGAGGAGGAGGAAAGGAAGGAAGAAAGGAAAGAAGGGAGGGAGGAAAGAAGGAAAAAAGAAAGACATGGTCACTTATATTCCCTATTATTATAATCTGAGTGGTTCCTGCCAATTTTCAGAAGCAGCATTCCCGTTTTACACTGTGTTATGCTATATCCTTGAAGGCTTCTGCTCCCACCCTTGTGAATTCTTGTTTTACTCCCAATTATCCTAAAGCATCTGCTTTTTAAGCTGGTGGTGGGCTTGTTACTAGAGACACTTTGGAATTAGCTAAAGGCCAATCAATAATACGCTGATACTTTTAGAGAGATTCTGCTCCCAACACATAATTGCTGGAAATTTTATTCCATTATTTGGTTTGAAGCACAGCATGTAGTTGTCACAAGGGGACATTTGCTCCGGGGGTGAGTGTGACATTGATAGGATCTAATTTCACACCCAATACAACAGGTTGAAGAGCATCACTACTTTGCAAACCCTGGGTTTGTCTGCTGCTTAGTGCTTTTTGTTGCCAGGCTCTATTTCCTAGTTTGCTCTGCCAAAACTGGCAGGCTAGCAGCTTTTCAAAAAAATTAGGCAGAAGATAAAATTTCTGTAGCATATGATGAAAGATGGAAAAAATGAAAGTACTAAAATGTCTTTGTACAAATGCAAGGACTATAGGAGGCTGGCAAGAAGATAACTGTGCATCTGAGTGAAGGAGGTTATGACTACATTTAGATAAACAAAATCTGCTGAGATCATGTTCGTTGCTAAGATGCCATCCTTAAATGATAAATACCATACAGGGATTGGAGAAAGAAGAAAGAGATGAAGAGGTGCCATCCACATCAAAGTGTTTTTACACATATTACTGGGGCTCATACTTGGTGCTTAGCTTTGAGATGACCACTAAGTTGAGTTGTGGCTTTGAGACAACAGTATATAAAAGCTGTACAACACACTGCCTGCTTTCAGAGTGCTTCCAATTTTGTGGTAGATGCTACATTCTTCAAAAAATGTCTAACACCAGGCTTTATTTCTCATATTTAAAATCATTGGGATTTATTTACGTATCAAATATATCAACTGAGGGTACACATAAGGAAAGAATAGATGTAGTTTCAGTCCTAAGAGATTTTGTAAACTATCAGAAAATTCACAGACAAATCTCAGACAAGGCAGAACGTGGTGCTCACCAAATGAATTTGTACCTAAATTTACTAGGAGTTCGGAGGAGGGAAATACTGCCTCTTTCTTGTATAGTCAAGGCAAGTCCTTTTGGGGAAGGTAGCGTTTGTACTGGGCCTTGAACAGTTGGTAGGATTCCAGGAAGAGGAGGTATGTCTAGGGAACTAATTGCAAAAGGAAGTGAGTGAGCAAAGGTGAGAGGGCAGAAGAGACTGCCTTCTCTATAGCGAGTGTACTTCTCTGTTCTCTTCTCTATTTCTGCTGCTGGCATTGTCATCTCTACCTGGACACGCAAGTCGGGAATCTGTGAGTCCTTCGTGACTCCTCATTTTCCCTCACTCTCCAAATCTAACGAGTCACTAAGTTCTACTGAATTCACTCCTAATACAGCCAACAATTTGACCCTCTTCCTCCATTATCACTGAATCTGCCTTCGTGAAAGGGTTATCACCTTCTTACTTAGATAAGAGCAGAAGCCTTGTTTCTAGATTGTACCATCATAATCAACCCTTTATAGGGCTTCCTACCAGGAAGATGGTTCTGTAACTCGAATTTCATGATGTCACCCCTGCTTAGGGGTGACAGTCTTTTCATGACTCTCTGTTGTCTACAGGATGAAGTCCAAACTCCTTAGCATGACATGGCCGTCCTCCATGAATTGGCCTCTGCCTATATTTCCAGCTTCATCTGCTATCTGTCCCTTCATTATGGTCTTTTCTTGGTAGGTAATGGGAGATGATCATAATTCCTCTTACAGGAAAATAACATGACAAAATAGAAAGATTAAGTTGGTCTCCTTTTGCAGGAAAGATTGAAGAGTGAAATGATTATGTACCTGATTTGAAGTCAATAGACATGGATTTGAATTCTAGATTTGCAGCCTAATAGTTGTGTGGCTCTGGGCAATTTACATGACTGCTCTAAGTCTCACAAGTTACTGGAGTAGATTAAACTCAATGATGCAGGCGAAGTGATTAACAAAATTGCTGGGATGTAGTACACCTGTAACATGCTTAGTAAATGGTAGCCAGCTTGTTCTCTTCTTCCCTTCTCTTCTCTCCCTTCCCTTCTCTTCCTTTCTTCCCTTCCTCCCTCCCTCCCTCCCTCCCGCTCTCTCCCTTCCTCCCTTCCTTCATCCCTTTCTCTCTTTCTTTCTTTTCTTTCTTTCTTTCCTTCCTTCTCTTTCTCTTTCTTTCCTTTCTTCCTTCCTCCCTCCCTCCCTTCTTCCTTCCTTCCTACCTGACTTCCTTCCTTCCTTCCTCCCCCCTCCCTTCTTCCTTCCTCCCCCCCCCTTCTTCCTTCCTTCCTGACTTTGTTCCTTTCTTTCTTCCTTCCTTCCTTCCCGACTTACTTTCTTCCTTCCTTCCTCCCCCCTCCCTTCTTCCTTCCTTCCTTCCTTTCTTTCTTCCTCCCTCCCTCCCTCCCTCCCTCCCCCCTCCCTTCTTCCTTCCTTCCTTCCTTTCTTTCTTCATCCCTCCCTCCCTTCTTCCTTCCTGACTTACTTTCTTTCTTCCTTCCTCCCTCCCTCCCTCCCTTCTTCCTTCCTGACTTTCTTTCTTGCTCCCTCCCTCCCTTCTTCCTCCCTTCCTTCCTTCCTGACTTCCTTCCTCCCTCCCTCCCTCTCTCTCCCTTCCTCCCTTCCTTCCTTCCTTCCTTTCTCTCTTCCTTTTTTCTCTTTCTTTCCTTCCTTCCTTCCTCCCTCCCTCCCTTCTTCCTTCCTTCCTACCTGACTTCCTTCCTTCCTTCCTCCCTCCCTCCCTCCCTTCTTCCTTCTTGACTTCCTTCTTTCCTTCCTCCCTCCCTCCCTCCCTCCCTTCTTCCTTCCTTCCTCCCTTCCTTCCTTCCTGACTTCCTTCCTCCCTCCCTCCCTCTCTCTCCCTTCCTCCCTTCCTTCCTTCCTTCCTTTCTCTCTTCCTTTTTTCTCTTTCTTTCCTTCCTTCCTTCCTCCCTCCCTCCCTTCTTCCTTCCTTCCTACCTGACTTCCTTCCTTCCTTCCTCCCTCCCTCCCTCCCTTCTTCCTTCTTGACTTCCTTCTTTCCTTCCTCCCTCCCTCCCTCCCTCCCTTCTTCCTTCCTTCCTGACTTACTTTCTTTCTTCCTTCCTTCCTCCCTCTCTCCCTCCCTCTCTCTCTCTCTCTCTTTCTTTTTTCTTTCCTTTCTTTCTTTCCAGAAAGTCTACTTAGAGGACATAGGAGCCAGAATCAATGTGTAAAAACAGATTTCTGCAATAGATTCCAAATCTATGTTGAGTGAGATGCATTGCAAAACCTCAGAATATAATGGAAAAACAAAATCAAAAGTAAGATTTCATGAATGACCCATAACATGAATATAAAAAGAACGGAAACACCTTTCTATCAGATATCTGTCTATTACCACCCTATATTTAATGTATAATTAAAATATTCTTTACTATGAGTGTTGGAGATTGTTTCTGTTAAAATTAACACACCAACAGTACATTTATTAAGATTCTAATTTACCCAACACAGAGCTAATGGGCCATTATGATTATTGGACACAATATCTATAAGGCCTAGGACCTATGCACTTTCCAAGTACCTGAAAAAAAGGGAGTTTTCAATCTCAGAAGCTCATATACTCATACAAGAAATAATTAAACTGTCAGTAGAACCCAATGCCTGAAAAATTAGTGTAACTGAAGTTCTGTGGAGAGCTGACATAGGAATCGTGAGATTATGATCTCACTATGGTGTTTTAGACATTTCAGACAGTACCTAGACAACTTGTAAGAATCCAAAGAAATAAGCTTAAGATATAGGTAATGATTGAATGATTGAGTATGTCAGGAATAATGTGTTTTGGGGAATACGTATAGACCCATATTTATTTTGTGGGGGCAGGTAAGTGTTCATGCGTAAATTAATCTTCATAAGGGCCCTGTGAGGCATATACCATTTTGTTTGACCTAACTTGTGGAGATAATTGTTCTATCATCCCTTTTATTGTGTATATCTTTTAAAAACTTTTCTTAACTTATGTTCATCATAGTTGATTTGTTGCAACAGGCATTTTTAAAAGGGAGATTTTAGATTAATATGAGTCATGCAACAAGAGAAAAAACTTAATCTCTTAAGTATTAGAAGGAGATATGTACTGTTATTAAAGACAGTAGTTGTAACTCCTCTTGAAATCAGTGAAGGAAGAGGTAAAATGTGTTAGATGAAGAACTCAAATTATCTTTAGCTTAAAAATGATCTGAGTAGGATAAAAAGTAGAGGTGGATTAAAAACAGGGTACATATTTAAAATAAGTGGTGGAAAGATGCAAGGACGTAAATGAGTTAATTTTAGTGAATATGATCAAGTGTTATTAAGGAGGAAAAAATACATTCTGAAAGTTAAACAACAAAAGCCATGGCAATATGATGGATATAAAATGGCAAAATTCCTGAACATTTATATTTCTAATTTTATTTAAAGAAGAAAAATGCAGATAAGAAAGTCTACAATTAGAAATTAATGAAGACCTTTCAGGAAATGAAAAAAGTAATTGGCAAAAAGCAATCAAGCAAGGCTTGAAATATGGAAAGTTAAGAAACGGTATGCATGCAAAGGTGAAAGGGGATTGGTATCACTAATGGAGCTGCTTATAATTACTTGTGAAACGTGCCAGTGGATTAAAAGCTTTCTAAGATGAGTGCGGAATGCAAAAATCGCTCTATTAATACTGGTCTTGTCCAGTAGGTGTGACATCAATGCTTGGTAATGGAGAGATGATGATGTACATGTTCAAATAGGTCTAAATACTTTATAAGTCGGTGTGATGGAAATTACTCTCTAGAAGTAAATTAGGCACTTGCTGAGGACTATATTGAGTAGCCTTTGCGGGCCTTTAGGAAGTTACGGTAAATAATAAAAATAAAAATAATCATGACCAACACTGTGTACCAGGCACTGTTTTCTAAGCACTACTCATTTATTTAATCCTCAAACGGTCCTATGAGGCATATACAGCTATTATCTCTAGTTTATACAGATGAGGAAACTGAGGCAAACGCAAAGGGAAATGCGTTCAAGGTTAATAGCAGTGGTGACACAAGTACTTGCTGAGTGTCATTAAATGGTGCAAAAGAGTTCACTCACTTATTTATCAACTATTTAGCTCCTACCTTGTTTGTGCCTGGCACTATGCTTAGTAAAGGAGGTATCCCTGTATGAACAAAGAAGATAAAACTTCTGCCTTTGTCAGGTTGGAATCTACTTTCAAATATTAAGGTTAGAGCCATCAGGGCCAAATGTAATGGCCAGCTGCACATTGTTTAGACTGCACCCCTGACATACCACAGGCATCTCTCGGGCTTCTGGTTAGGTTATTAAGTTCTATTATCCAGTGGAAAGCCATTGCTGATCTCTGGGTTTAAACATTTTCCAGTGGACCTCAAGAATCTTAAAGCCAGAAAGTTAACATGAGATTCAAGACTCGGATGTGACTGTCTAATTTCTTTTTGGATCTAGGAAGACACCCCAGGAGGAACTCCTTCAGGGGTATAGTATACTGGAATGGCCACCTTTGGAGTAGGGCTCTCTAGGTTTGAATCCCAGCTCTGGTACCTACTATCTAGATGACTTTGAACAAGTTACTTAACCTCTCTATAAAAGAGGGAGAGTAATGGACACCATCTCAGAGTGTTGTGGTGAGAATTAAATGAGATACTATAGGTACAGAGCAAGTGTGGCATGAATGTTAGTGATAAGGTAATGGTGCTCTTCACGGTGATGGTAATGGTAATGACAGTGACAACCAAGTTGTATGGAGTGGAATAGTTTGTTGTTGGCTCATAGATTCTCTCTCTCCTTTCTTCCCCAAAGCCCACTGCTTGATATTCAGGGGCTCTATACTACACAATTTTCAACTTGTTTCAGTTCATTGTGTCTGTCATCTTTGGGCAAAGGTAATAACATGTTAAAAAGCAGTAAGAATCATTATTACCCATTGAATCCATTATAGCCCAGTCACTGCCCTGGGCCCAAATCATATATTAAATATATTTAATCCTTTCAACAACCCTACCAAGGAACTGAGACTCAGGCAATTAAAGAAGCAGCTAGAAACAGGTGAGAGCAAGAATTTGAAATCTTGTCTGTCTGACTCAGAGTCTGTGTATTTTCACCTTACTCTGCAGGAGAATGCTGAAAAGACGTAACTAACCACATAGTAATAATTTATTAAGTACACAGTGGGTGCTAGATGTGATAAATCAGAATATGATAGACTCCACTGTCCCTCTCTGCAGGAACAGAGTGACATGATGCAAATACACGAATGAGTAGAAAGGGGAGATTTCTGTACATGCAAAATAACCTTTTCCTTTTTTTCTTTGGAACCCTAGAGAAGGATAGGAGAGGTCAAGATGTTTCCTCAGATGTTTCTACATTAAATGTGGATTACAGATACATATTCAGTTTATGAGAGCATCTGTTAGAGTCCTCAACTGTTGTTCCCATTTTTCACCACAGCCAGGAGAAAAGGATGTAAATAAAACTGAAAAATTGTCTGAGATAAGAAAATAAACAATTTATTTTAAGTAATTTCAAATTTATAAAAGAGTTACATTAAAAGTACAAAACTCTCCGTATCCCTTTTACCCAGATTCCCCAACTGTTATTTAAAGCATTTGCTCTATCACCTTTCTCTCTCTCTCTTTCTATCTCTCTCTGTCTCCTTCTGTCTCTATCCCTGTCTTCCCCCTGCACTCACACGTGTGCACACACGCATACACACACACAGGCCTATTGGTATCCCCATTAACATTGGTATTCTAAATCATTTGAGAGCAGCTTGAAAACACAAAGCCCTGGGAATTCCATGGCGGTCCAGTAGTTAGGACTCCGTGCTTTCATTGCCAAGGGCCCGTGTTCGATCCCTAGTTGGAGAACTAAAATCCCACAAGCTGTGTGATGTGGCAAAAACCAAAACAAAACATACACACACAAACAAACAAAGCCCTAACTATTCTAAAAACTCCAGTGTGTATTTCCCCAAATCAAGGACACTCACCTACATAAGCATCATGCAAACCTCTAACCCAGGAAACCAGCACTGCAGTGATACAGTCATTCAGTCAACAGACCCAATTCAAATTTTGGCAGTTGTTCCAATGAAGTTCTGCCTTTCAGGTCTAAGATCCTATCCAGGAACACTCATGGCATTTAGTTGTCATATCCCTTTGCTCTCCTCCAAACTGAAACAGTTCTATGGTCTTTCCCTTTTATGTCCTTGACCAATTCTTAAGCTACTTCTTCATGACCAGACTAGATTATGCTCTCTTGGCAGAAATACTGTAGGAAAGTTGCTGTGTTTTTTTCAGCACATCACATTACCATCACCTCTGGTGATGTGAAACTTGATCATTTGGCCATATTGTTGTCTGGCAGATTTCCCCATCATAATGTCAACATTTTCCTTTGTAATTGCCTAGTGTTTTGCAGGAAAGTATTCTGAGAGTACACAATATTCTGGCTTCAATAATCTCCACCCCTTGCCTGAACTGTGGTAGTTACCTAATGGTAATTTTCTATTTCCACCATTTCTTCTACATTTATTAGTTAGTGTTTTATTTTAAGGAAGAACTCTTGCTTCTCCCACTTGTATTTATATCAGTGTGAACATAGGTTCCAACTTCATTTAACTGGTGTATTTCATTATTATCAGTACTTATTTTGATGCTCAAACTCTTCCTAATATGTCCAACAGTAGTCCCTTCCTGTGTTCTTTTGACACCTTTCCATCATTGTTTGAGCATGTCTTCACCTTTTGGTCACAAGTTGTTTCAAGTTTATTTTGCACTTTTCCTGCCCTAGTTCTGAAATCATTTATTTCTCCAAGCAACCCAGATTCCTTTTTGTGGAGAAGGGTATTTAGAAACCAAGATCTGGGTGTTTAGTGTGATCATTGCTACTGGGGTATTGTTACTTTGTGGACCTCTTAGTGGATAGGGCTAGAAATAAATTAATTTTTATATGTACAAACATATATCTATATAAATCACATGCACACTTAAGCCTATAAGTATTTCTATATATATGTGCAAACATATGTACACATATGTTAAAAAACAAGGAAGCAAAAAAAGTAGGAAGAGAAAAAGAAGCACAGGGAAAAGGGAGAAGGAAGAAAAATGTTAAATCGATTTTAAAAGTATAAATAATAACCAATTAGTGTATTTGGTTCACACACTTGTGACCAAATTTGAATTGTGCAGGGGGAAGTACATTAAGAAAGTAACAGGGTCAAAAAACGTGCTCTCTTACATTAGGGCTATGTTAAGGCAAAGAAGTATCAGAAAGAGGACTTTTTGATATATATATAGAAAAAAAATCCTTTTGAATAAAACCTAAGGCTGAGTAGACATTTTAGGTCAAATTCTTAAAAGGAATGATAGTTTTTTCTGTTAATTTAGATTTTCCAAGCCTTGAAAATAGTCACTTGTTCAGTTTGAGTAACTCTTTAGAAAGAATTTATCAATTTTCTTTATTGGATGATGTTTCCATGTAAATCTTATGGGAGATGTACATATATATGTAATATCCATGAACTGTGGTGGCAGTGTCAATCCAGAGTAGAAGTCAGTGCTTCCTAGTGTCTTTACCTAGGTTATATAGGTCATGGCAAGTTAGGAAGGGCTATAAGATTCATTCTTAGGGTAGAAGGGTAAAGCCATGTGGAGGAAGCCATATGGACTGACAGGAAGAGGCCCCATAACAAAAATATTAATAATAACACAGCAGCAACTGTGTTTTGTGTATGCATGTGTTTTAGAAAGATGTATGCAAATGTAAACAAAACATTAATTTATTTTCTCTAAAGCATAAACAAACATTGCCTCATTTGGCAGAATCTGAAAAATGCATATTGCTCCCTTAGGCTTTTTTCTTTGCTACAATAGAAGTATGTTTTGTATTAAATTCATTGTTACTAGTAAATTAATCCCAAAATATTGCAGTGTGGCTTTCCATAGTATTGAGAAGCCCTACTTCTTATGAAAAAATGCAGTCTCAGCTAAACACATCAGCCCCTGGAAATTATAAAAAAAAAAAAAATCAAAGATAAAGTTTTCCCTGCAGCTGAATGCCATGGACCTACAAGAAGATGCTGGAAGGTGAGGATTGTTTGAGCACCGTAACTTGCTGGGGAGCTGTTGGTCAAGTAGGGGCTATCAAACCACATGTGTATCTAGGAGACATACAATGAGGCATCACACCAGGGGTAATTTGCTTGCAAAGTTGTAGGAAGAAGAAAAATGGGGACTCTGAGATCATTTACTAAAGTCTTTAAAAATAAATCCTCCCAGACACACCTATTTATTCTTTTTTTTAAAATAGAGTAACTAACTTAATAGATAAAGGTAGTACGGGTAGTACAATCAATCTTAACTTCAGCCAAACAGTTGATGAAGGGTTTTAGGAACCAGAGTGATCATTAAGTATGGATGTGTCAAGGCAGCCACCTGCTGAACGGCCTCAGTGACAGAGGAGTGAATATGCAGTGAACGAGCACAGGCCCTGAGGAAGGACGCAGTAAATGACCAGGCCATTCGCCGAGCCAAATTCTAGGCTCTCTTAGTCCTTCAAGTGATGGGGCCACGACACGCTTTATATTAATTTCAAATCCAAAGGCTGTAAGAGCTTCTATCTTAAACAGTCCTTGGGCAGGGTTTAAACAGAAGCATTTCTGGATGCTTCTGTATTAGAACAGTGAGACTAAAACTAAAGTCAAAGAGAATTACAGCTATTGTCTGGGGAACAAGGGCTGAAATACCAAAAATTTTACTATTGAGAAGTTGCAGTGTCTTTGGTCTGATTTGCTGAAACCGGCCAGTTGTGCTTTGAGCTTTGAGGATACTTTTGCATCTTTGCCCCACACAAGACTGTACATTCCACAAGGGCAGGGCTTTGTCTGTTTTTCTTACCACAGTATTTCCTGTTCTGAGAAAAGTATCTGGCACATAGTAGGGACTCAACAAGATTTGCTGACTGAATGATTCGTCATCACAAACATCAGTTGAATGCTTGTTATGTATTTGGTGCTGACCTACATGCTACTTTCCTTTTCTGTATGACAAGAGCAGAAGGGAAAAAAAGTTTGAAAACTCATCTTAGTGTGGTGGTGCCTTCTTGGGCAAGCACACAGGACTTCTGCCTGTTGCCCTACAGTGCCTAGCAAGCAGAATAAAAACTCTTCTGCCATCAAATCCTCCACTCGTGGTGGGGAGGCAATGCTCCTTGTGTGGTGGGGTCTGGGAAGTAAGACTGCTGACACCTGCCCTGGGAAATTTAACTTGGTAAAATTACTGATGGTTGCAGCCTTAGCTTGCACAATGCCTCTCATGCTGAGCACATTCTTAGAATTCTGTGATGGGAAATAAGAGCTTCAGTGACTCAGGGCCAGAAATTGATGGACCTTAGAAATAATGCTGGGCTGGATAACAGAGCCAAAATGATTGGAAATGCTGCAACAAGGTAAATAATCCGAACAGACCTGAAGGCTCCCAAGAAGGATTTCAGAGGTTGTGGTTGCAGACAACTTTCAAATGAAGGACAAGAGAAACTCATCTCTGACACTGATGATCTGGAAAATAGGAAGAGCAGTCAAAACAACATGAGCTGGTGTCCCTGTTAGAGCACAACAGGACAATAGATATTTTCTTACCTACTGGACTGCCGTGAGGTTCTTGGGTGGTTTGTTTGCTTTGAAAAAAAACGTTCCCCCAGGGCTTCCCTGGTGGTGCAGTGGTTGAGAGTCCGCCTGCCGATGCAGGGGACACGGGTTCGTACCCCAGTCCGGGAAGATCCCACGTGCCGCGGAGCAGCTGGGCCCCTGAGCCATGGCCGCTGAGCCTGCGCGTCCGGAGCCTGTGCTCCGCAACGGGAGAGGCCGCAGCGGTGAGAGGCCCGCGTACCGCAAAAAAAAAAAAAAATGTTCCCCCAAACGAAAAAAGCTATAAAGAAAATGCTGTAGTCCTGGGGTACTGTGTGAGTTATGGCCTAATAGGAATACACTACTAAGAGCAAGCCAGAAAGAAATCTGATTGCAAACATCAGAATTCCATCATCCAGGTATTTCCAAACAGTGTCTTGGCATTGGCCAACCACTGAGTTTTGGTTAGAATTAAGAAAAAAATATTAATAGAAGGAGGTCTCCTTTGGAGGCCCCTCTGTTATGATGCCAGATTTGATTCTTTCTTAGCAACTTTTATGTGAACATCTTGAAGGATCTTGCAAATGCTGCTTAATTAAGTCTCACAACAGTCTTGTGAGTTAGTAATATGGCCCTAGAAACCTCAAGTTGAATGAGCTGAAGAATTGAGTAGAAATGCATCTTATTACCGGAGAGAGAAGCTTTTCTTTTACCAATTCCCTAAGAAAGTGTTTGCAATAAAACACCCAGGAAATCCCTAAAATTGAATAATAGTCAGGTTGGGAGAAAAAGTTGCTATCACTGGTCATTGAGTATAAACTTATAGGAGAATGAGCTGGGGACATAATTTTTAAGAACTATGGAACTCTCCTTCTGTTCTTGATAAACTCATCTGTGAATCTCTTTTTTATATTAGCTTTACTTCTCCTGATCATTTATTTACATGTCTTTGACCAAAAAGAAAAAAAGTCTCTTAATTTAATATATTCTGCTGTGTGGCCACATCTGATGCCAGAGGGTTAAAACCCGGACTTAACTTCTTGGAGAAGGAAAAGTTGTGTTCACCAGGCTAGACTCCAATCAGGATTTTTTTTCTTTCTGTGGCCATGTGTGCTTTGTCCATCTACAGGATTTTAGGCCCAAGTAAGTAAACATGGTTTGGAATAATTTATGTGCAGCGTGTTTGGTAAATGACTGAAATTCACTCCAGATTGGAGAGGTTTCTTGGGAAGACAGCAGCCACTCCCTGCCTGCAGTCACTCCACCGAACCCTGCGTTGGGGGAAAACCCTCCTGCCATCACATACTCCACTGATCTGGGGCCAGAGTCCAGATGGTGAGGGGTAGTGAGGGCTGGTGAGGAAGATTGTGGTGAGGCTTGGTTAGGCAGTTTAACCTCAGTGATTTTCTTCTTCATAACAATCCTCAGGCCCTCACCTGGTGGGCACGTGCAAGTTCTTGGCTAGGGAGGGATCACTGAATGGCCTGTGCCTGACACTTGTCACATGAAGTGGTGGCGTTGGAAATGTGGTCAAATGCTCTCAATAAGTCCCAGAAATAACTGTCATCATGCAGTCCTGAATGCTAGGTCCTAAGACTTATTTTCTTGGGAAGAAATGATAATTCTTTTTTCTGTGTTCTCTCTCTCTCTCTCTCTCTCTCTCTCTCTCTCTCTCTCTCTCTCTCTCTCTCTCTCTCTCACACACACACACACACACACACACACACACACACACACACACACACACACATTCTGATTTGGTCCCAATCTTAAGAGGCTGTGAGATCCCATCTGAATGAATCTCTGTCTATTTGAGGGTGGACTATTTAAATTAATATTTGAGGATGAAAGCCAAGCAGACCTGCATTAGAAGCCAGCCTTTGGTTCTAGTTGCCTCCTTTCAGCCTCAGATATTCTTTCAAAAGCTCGAGATCCAGGCAGCTTCTCTGCCTCTCAGTCTCAAACTCCACCTTAAATAGAATCTCAAGGAAATCAGGCAAAAAACCTTAAGTCAGCCCAGAGGACTCTCCCAGAACCCTAAAACCTTGATTCTAGGACATCCAGTGAAGAATTTCATGACCTCGATTTTATGATTATCTATCATATGTGTGCTTTTGTTAAAACCTTGAAGGCTACTTTGTTCTTGTTCTCTGTACACGGAGAATTTATATTTTTCTGTCTGTGCTTAAATATTTCAACCCTAGACTGGAAAGATGAAAGAGTTAAATATATGATCACACTACAGATATTTTAATTTAAATTCACTAATATGAGTGGATACGGTCTTTATACTTAGAATAATTTCTGTTAAGTTTTTCCGTACCTCTAGGTAGCATGCTTAGGGTTTATCCACCAAAATCATATAATATCAGTTTTAAACCTAGGACTTTGGCGATTATTTTAAGAGATACGAGGAGTAAAACTCGTAAAGACAATTGTCTTAAATTCATTTGCATTTCATTTGTTCTGTTTTGTTTGTTCTTTCTTATGAACTCTTTTATTTTCACTCTGATGTGTTCAATTAATTCCATTGTGCAAATTCCTTTGAAGAAGACCAGCCAAATTGCATTATTATGCTATACAAAAGCATTTGTCATTGGCCCCAGAATATCTTGTTTTACAGCGAGACACATAGGTAGCAAACATGACTTTCCCTCAGTTAGCGGTGGTGCTTTAAAACACCCAAACTGAGGCTGCCCATGGGTCTGATGTGCTTTTGGAGGTGCAGAAGTCACCTCTGCTAAAGCTGGTGAAACAAGCAACGTCCCTAAAAACCCCATCAGCTCAGTTCTTCTCTTCTAACTCCAAAGGGTGAAACTAAGCACATTCTGAAACCAGGGAGGCAAGAACACTCTTATTCCACGGCTCTCCCAATGGGGAACACATGCATTCTGCCATCAAAACCCACAAAGGGAAGGCACAGATTGGAGACTAGAATACATTTCTACTTTCATTAGACTTGTGCTTAGAAAATAAAGGACTCCAGACCCTCCCACAAGAAGAGAAACTGCATGGTCAAGAGTATAGACTTTGAAAGCAAACTTGCTTCGTTTAAATTGTAGTTCTGGCACTTCCTATCTGGCATCATGAATGAGTTATTTAATCTATTCATCACTCAGTTTCCCGATCTGAAAAGTGAGGATAATTATAGACCTGGCCCACAGGGTTGTTCTGAGGATCAAATGAGTTAAGTGGGTACAGAACATAGAATGAGGCCTGGCACATAGCAAGTGCTGTGCATGCTTTCTTTAAAAATATAAAGCAACATAGACATATGAGTACCCAGTAGCATCTCTGCAAATGGTTTGAAATTTTGCCCAAGGTTTGATTTTGATAAAAATTCAGATTGTATGATGCTTCATGGATCTGTTCAGTCATCATCTTACTCAGTTTTGTAGCCCTACAGTATTACCTTCCAGGAATATCCTTTACCTGCCTCACTTCTGATTCAGCTAATTAGACACACATACTAATAGAATATGCTCATATTATAATAGAGTATTAAAGAATACCAGAACATTTTCAGATTGCTCCCTTTGAAGTCTGAGAAAAGATTTTACTGTAGTCACCAGCTGGAAATGTGTCACGTTTTGCATTCTGTGGTGTCAGTGCAAAGCATAAAGCACAAACATGATCAATAAATAAGAATGTTCCCATTTCCTTTTACTTAAAAAAAAAATTTCCGGGCTTCCCCGGTGGCGCAGTGGTTGAGAGTCTGCCTGCCGATACAGGGGACGCGGGTTCGTGCCCCGGTCCGGAAGATCCCACATGCCGTGGAGCGGCTGGGCCCGTGAGCCACGGCCACTGAGCCTGCGCGTCCGGAGCCTGTGCTCCGCAGCGGGAGAGGCCACAGCGGTGAGAGGCCCGGATACCGGAAAAAAAAAAAAAATTCTCCAATACCCTTCCCAAGTTACCTTGACAGCTGCTACATACTATTATTTAAAATGCCTGATTCTGAATTTCTCAATTATGCAATTCACCGTGCAACTTCAAACAATTACTAACACAGAATAACTGGAAACACAGGTTCACTTTGTATTATCTGAACACAAGAATAGTTTCTGATTACTTTTCTTTTGCAGTTGGCTTTTATTTTAGTCACCGACTGGAAATATATTGTGCTTTGCATTAATCTAAGGCTCAACATAAACATAAAAGATACCAGAAATGTTCCCTCAAAGCTATATTTCTTAGCAACCAAGTCTCAGTTTTAGAGTGTCTTCAGTAATTAGGAGCCAAGGTAGTGACAGTCACTTAACTTCTAAATCTGAAACTGGCCACAGTTGAGAGGGCAGTAATAATAGTGGTTATTGGGCATGGAGAAAGGTTATAACCAGTATTCATAATCAAAAATGTTTCGGGAGGAAAGAAAAAAGTTCATTGGAATATGAATATAACAAATTTTGTTCTAGAAATGGCATCTTTTACTTTATCAATTATGACAAAGCAAAACAAAAAAAGTCAGTTTGCCCTGTGATCAGCATCGTATAAAGTCATGACATGCTTTAACTAATTGAAGATATCATGGGCAAGTACTACTACCCTTGCTTAAATAATCCAAAAGTACTGGTGGTTTACTGATCCTATTTTAAATGAGCTTGATGAATAACAATTCAAAAACATGTCTATTAAAATGCCTAACACATTTTACGGCTTAAAAGCTCATTCTTTTTTACTGGGTTCTTTCTTACCAAATTTTAGGTTACTTTCTTTTATTCTATTATCTATGGAAAAATCAGTAACTGGTTAATTGAATAAATTATGGTGATAATATAATAATAATAGCATTAGATACCACTGAGTGCTCATGGTATATTAAACATGGTGGTAAGTTGTTTGTTCTTTAATAAATTTGATTCTCAGATCAATCCTGTAATGAAGCATTGTTATTTGATTTTATAGACGTGAAGCTGAGGCTTAGTGGTATTAAGTGACTTAAAGATTAGATGATTAGGTATCTGATAATGTAGAGCTAGGATCTGACTGGCTCCAGTGACCCTCTTCATCTTAAACCCTCCCCGCCTTGTGAGGTAGTAAACTCACATCCTCTTGATTTTTTTCTTCAGTGACAATTTAATTATACTCAGACCATATTTTATCCGTATCTATGTTTCATAAGATATACTTTGAGAAAGAGCAAAAAATGGATTCTGGATACAAAAAGTTCATTCATCCATTATGGTCCATTCTCCAAGTGGAGTTTAAAATGCCCATACAACTGGCCAAATTTCACATGTGTTGGAACTTGAAATTAATGGCTAATCATACCTCTGTCTCCTCCAGATGTTGAACCAACTGATAAATACACATGGAATTTGATAGGCATCAAGGTATTGGAATTACTTCAGATAGCTTGGAACCAAGGCTAACACCTGGTTTCCTACACTTTGTCTTTGAATGGACCTTACTCACCTCGTCACAGAGCAGCAGGGCAGCAACGAGCGTCCCAGGCAGAGTCAGAACATGCTGGGTAGGGGACCCTATGGAGGAGATAGGGCTGCATTATCAACAAGCCTGGCCTACACCCTTACCCCTCAACCTCACTAACCAGATGATCTTCCTCCCTTGTGGAAGAGACAGTGACAGAGGGGGAAGCCAGAGCTAAAGGTTTCTCAAAGAAGGTGAGAACTTCTTGTAAAGGGGAAGACAGTACCCTTCAGGGGGCAAGGAGGAAAAACATCTTCCCTAACAGGAGACAAATTAAAAAGTTGTATTCTTACTAGATTCAGAAGTTTGCAGTTGTTCATTTCGCTGGGAAATAGTTTGCATTATGACTAATTGCAAAAATTCTGGAGGCAGTAAGGGCTCAAAGGCTGTCTATTCCACTTCCAGGCTTAGGCAAGTAAATACCATGAAGTCTCTGTTTCTTTATCTCTACTTCTCAGAGCTGCTGTTGGTCTGAAGATTAATGAGACCGTGTACGGAACATAGTATTTTTGATACTGATGCACAATCAACATTCGATTCATATGTGCTATTATTATTAATAAATAAAAGAGTTTTTTGAAACATGTCTTGCTGAGTCTAATTCAACTTTGTCTAACCTGTTTTAAATTTCTACTTTGTGAAAGGCTTAATATTTTATTTAATCATCCTCAAACCCTGAGTGCCACATTTTGTTTTTTCTAATCTCATTGGACAAGTTGGAAGCTCAGAAAGACCAAATATCTCGTTCAAGTTCACCTGGCTAACAAGCAGAGCTGGAATTCAAGCTCATGACTTCTAACTTGATCAAGTTGGTAGTATCCAGTCCTGTTCAACTCTGATTATGTTTCAACTTCTCAGTCCCTGGATCAATCTTGTAGAAGGAATATGAATTATTGTAAGTAAGTGCTGATAAAAATCCTGGTGACTTAGGAACATATTTCCCAAATAAGAAGCACGATCTTAAAGCCTTTGTTCCAGTCAGGATATCTTTATGATCCTGTCCTAACAACTTGATTGCTTCCAGGGTACACAGATAACTAAGGTAGTCTTTACACTTGAGGACCTTTATGTTTAATAGATTAAATGTACAATAATAAACCTTCTAACATTGCCACAAAACCCATCATAAATGCCACTTCTCTCTCTAAGATTCTTCTAATTCTGCAAAGTAAATATATTCAAGGGAAACCTTATCTTTCTTAAGATTTCACTTATTTATGATTCTGTAATCTCTCTCTAGATCCTGAATCTTTAGGGTCAAGGAATAGGTGATATTATCTTCAGCTTTGCTATAACAGCATCTCATAGAGCATTTCCATGCTCTCTATATAATATGATCCTCCAAAATACTTGCTGAATTAAATCCAATATGAGACGTCATTTGTAAGATAATTTTAGAACCAAGAAAGCAATTACAAAACCCCCAGTAATTCAGCTCAAATTGGGCTAATACAGTTTAAATTAACTTATCAAACTAAGAAGAAAGTGACTACAACAAATAAAATGATTCATGTGAGATAAAATATTCAACAAATAAAAATTATTACAGTTTGGGGAATTAACTCTGACTTTCTTTTCTTCTAAGGTCTTAGTCTGAAGTCATCTCAATTTTGTATTTGGTGCAGGGAGTGCATTTATCATGAAACTGTTGATAGGTTTAACTATGGGGAATGGGAGGGTGATCTCAGTCACTCCCATTGGGAATGAGATTGCTTCATGAGAGCTAAAGTGAAAATGAGATGATGCTGGATTGTGGAGGAGAGGAGCCAATACAGAAAGTCACAAGTATCGTTCCCCAGGTTCTGTGAGGTCCAGCTGTTTTGATAAAACCAGAGGAAAGCTGTAACCTTCAGACATGATGGGGAATTCAGGTGGAAGCAGCAACTCTTGGGATCATGCATAAGTTTTGAAATGGGAAAAGTTATTTATGTTCTAATGATTCATGCTTCCTGAGTGGTGAAAATATATATTATAGCATTCATTTTCATCATAGCTATCCGAGGGATGCTCACATATGGAGTAGTTATGTCATAAATCATCGTGTGTACCTCTTTACTACAGGAGAATCATAAGGCACATCCTAAAAACTCATTCTAAAATGATAGATGGGATTATCCTTTAAGTGGGTGAGTAATTATCTCTCAAGTATCCTTGTAGCCATGGTGACTAGTCCTCATACATAAGCATTACATAAATGTTTGTTCATGATATTTATATTAATTAATTGATTTAGTTTGTTCATGTATTCACACAATTACTACAATACCACCCTAAATTTATCAATTAGTTTTTGAACAAAGTTGTATCATAAGTGGTTTAAAGAATACATGTAAAATAACAAAATAAAACCTGACATTAAAAAAATTATTGTGTTAAAATAGATATAACATAAAATTTGCTGTTTTAACTGTTTTTAAGTGTAACAATGTGTGGCACTAGTTATATTCACAGTGTTATGCACCCATCATCACTTTCTATTTCCATTTTTTTTTTTAATCACACCAGAGCTACAGCAACCATTAAGCAATAACTCCCCATTCCCTCCTCCCTCCAGACCCTAGTTACCTCTAATGTACTCTCTGTCTCTATAAATTTGCCTATTCTAGGTATTTTATGAGTGGAGTCATACAATATTTGTCCTTTTGTGTCTGGCTTATTTCACTTCGCATGTTTTCAAGGTTAATCCATATTGTAGCGTCCTCATACTTCACTTTGACATTATTTTTATAACATTTTACTATAAGGCATGTTATGATATATTTTCATTGTGATAACAGCCATGAGGGATGAATCTTATCATGAACACATTTCAAGGGTTAAAAAAGTGAGGGCCAGAGAGATTAAATGGCTCCTTCAGTTTACCTAATAGCTAGGAGGTATGGACACATGAGCTTAGGTCTTTAAACTCCAAATCTGGTCCTTCATCTACTCCGCCATCCTCATTTTCTTCCTTCCTCCCCCCCCACCACCCCCGAATACTCTGTGTGTGCACTTATCTCCTCTTTTGGCACTTATTTCCTCTTTGTACACTTACCACTTTGTACATTTATTTCCTCCTAGATATTTAGTCTGCTGTTACAATTTGAGGCTGCCAAGTGACTAGTGGTTTCCTTGGTTATAGTCTGGACATGTAACCAATGTTTTTTTAGGGGAATGAAAGAAAGAGACCAGTATATATTTTTGCTCAATTATCTTTAGAAAATCTGATACAGATTGCCTGTACAAAGACTTTGAAGTAGAGTCTTTTTAACTGGTACCAGAATTTAACTATTAAAACATATTTAACATGACATGAGAAACATTTAAAAACCACTCTATAAAACTATACATTTTAAGTAAAGTGAGATTCTAAATTTGCAGGAAGAAACACAAAAAGTACATCATGATGATGATGATGAAGATGATATTATAATATACAGAAAAAAAATCAATGAAATGTGTACACACGCGCAGGACTCATCATTTACTTTGAATTTCTCAGGGAAGGGTGACCCCAGTTATGTGTTTTGAAATCTTGAAAGATATTTCTAATTTTAAAATGCTACTCTATTGAAATATCTCCAAATTTCCCAATAGTATAATTGTTATAATTCAGAAAAGTACCAAACATAAAAAATAAAAGGAAACTTAAAACTAGGACTGACAGCAAATCTATTGCCAAAATTTTGTAGAGAAGTTATCGTGAATTATAGATGGTCAATTGAATGAATTGAAAAATGTAATTGATGGACCTATTTGAACTAGGACCAGTGAGGAATAGAGAATTTCTGTTCTCTGTTATGTTGCACCCCACACCATCATCTGCTCCCTGCTGTAGATACGCAGTATTTTGTATCTAACTGGAAGTTATGGCATATATTTTTATTTGTGTTTATATAATTATACAATACTTGTCCTTTTGCGTTTGGCTTATTTCTCTTAGCATAATGCCTCCTAAATTAGCAGCTCCATTTGTACATCCAGTTGGTGATTTCACCTCCTTAAAAACAACTAGGCGTAAACTGTGGCTGTATGTCTGTTGGGTGGGGCTCCTGTGGGGTGGATAGGTGTCAGTGGTGTGACTAATTGCATCATGGAATGCAAAGGGAAAGAAGGAAGGGTCAGGAAAAAGAATGTTAGCACTAATCTATGATTCTAGTTTGTATATACTCTGCCTATTTAGAGAGTTAAAGAGGCAGTGGAGTCTCTAAGCAACTATAGATAAAGCCCACTAGGCACCAATAATTGCACATATTAACCTCCTAATAGGATTTAAGAGGACAGAATTTTTCTGTGAAAAGCACAAAGAAGTCTGTAAAGGAAAACAAGTGGGAATGAAGACATGATAAGCCGAGAGGGAAAGAGATATAATTATATAAGGAAGTTTACCAAGAAAACTTAAAATGTGATAATATTGATGCAGTAAAGAGCAGAATTGACACAGTGGAAAATAAATCTGTGGTGCAGAGAAAAAACTTAAGACTGTCTCCCGAAGAGCAGAGGAGAGACACAAGTGATAAAAAATAGTGAGTTAGAAGAGCATAGACTGGCAGACAAAATGGAGATTCAATTTAAAGATTCAATTTCCCTGAGGAACAAAGTAGAACAATTGAAGTAGTAACCATAAGAAAAGTCATCTCTAAATAAAACTTCCAGGAACTGGGATAATTCCTAATTATGCAGTTTCACATATCTCACTTTATTTTGGGTGAAATTTTTAAAACACGTTAAGGTATGTTCAGATAAAACTTTTTTGAAATATCTTGATAAGGGAAAATTGCTTTAACAATGAAAGCAGAAAGGAAGAAATTCAGGCCGATTTTGGACATTTCCTCCATAACACTAAGTACTAAGACACAAAGCGAAGGCTGTATAAATTTGAGGGAAAACAGTTGTGCTTTAAAATGGAAAACACAAAATGAGATAATTTATTTGTAATGCAAACAAAAGGAGTTTTTCAGCTATCTAAGGCTGAGAATATATGTATTATTTAAGTACTGTAATCTAACATGTTATTTGATATTGTAGTTCAGATGACTGAGAAAGAACCCAAGTAAAGCACTCAAGAAAGAGGAAGTTGAGGTATAAAGGAACTAGCGAATGTTAAATTAGTGAAAATATAGATTTCTGAATAATTTTATACACTTAACTCATACATGAATAAAAATAATTATATTATGAAAAGAGAAACTTCGTTATATAAATGTTAATTTAAAAACTTGGGGTCTAAAATACTAGGTTATATTAAAAAAAGTTGAGATACAGGGTAGTGTATAGGATGGCCATAGAAGAAATGTGGGAGGAAGTTGCTCAGTAGTACTTGTATATCTGACTTTGCTCATTTAGGAAATACATATTAAAGAATGTTTCGAAAAATTTCAAAAGTAATTATTAGTAGAACTGAAAAATAATTATCTTCTAACCCCCTAGAAAACATTAAAACAAACACAAGGGACTTCCCTGGTGGTCCAGTGGTTAAGAATCCGCCTTCCAGTGCAAGGGGCGCGGGTTCAATCCCTGGTTGGGGAACTAAGATCCCACATGCCACAAGGCAACTAAGACTGTATGCCACAACTACTGAGCCTGCGTGCCACAGCTAGAGAGAAGGCTGAATGCCACGACGAAGAGCCCGTGTGCTGCAACTAAGACCCAATGCAGCCAAATAAGTAAATATTAAAAAACAAACACACACAAGATGATCACAATTTGTATTAAGAAATAAGTTCACAAGGAGAAAGAAACACCTCAAATACTGAGTAGTGTCTCCGGATTGTGAGCCTATTATCTTCCCTTTTCTTTAAACTTGTCAATATTTTCTAAATTTTATTCAAGAGCATTCGTTACACTTACAACTAGAAAACTCAATAACATTACTTAAAATACTTTTCAAAGGCAACTTCAGAGAGAAAGGAAAAACATTCTAGGCAGAGGGCATGAGTCGAGAAGAGCTTGGCCTATTCGGGGACCTGCGCAAAAGCTGGTATGTGTGGAGTGAAGGAAGCTGGGAGGGCAGCTGCAGAAGAGGCCGTGGGGCTGTAGCCCGATCACGTGAGCCCTTGCAGTCACATTGAAGATTTTGCTTTTGATGTTAAAAAAAAAAAAAAAGTAATTGGAAATGGACAATGAGATTTGTGTTTTCAAAAGATCATGAGTCCATTGTGTGCCCTGGGTTCAGAAACACCAGGGTTGTGTCAATCAGGATGCTGAACATTTCTCCCTTGACCTTGTAGATACGTCTTTACAAAGCAGCCAATGGAGTGGTATGGTGACTGCAATCCCCAGGAAATAGATGGGCCTTAGTGATGTGTGTGTGTTTGTGCACATGTGTGGTGAAGCATGTGAGAGGGATGTGGTGTCAGACTTTTAAAAGACAAGGCCTCAAGAGTGTTTATAAAATATCATATAGCAGATTTTCTCTTTTTCTACAGCACGTTCATTCTCCCTAACTACAAATTCCAATGGTATTATTTCACCTCCTTATTCCTATCATTTTTTAAAAAGTGACTATTTTCATCAGAGAGACATAGACTACATTTGTATGGCCCGACCCTTTGGACTAATTTATTTTTATAATGACAATTTTGTGTGGGCTCTGCATTTTCAGAGCCATCATGGGATGACTTGGATAAGCAAACCAAAATGGAACAGGAAAAGCAACAGAAAAGCCCTGCTCTCTCATGCCTTCTAGGTACCTTGTTTTCACTCTGCTGTATTTGGGGTGCTGGGATCTTATTCTCAGAGGTGAAGCATCTTCTAAGATCAAAATGGATTACTTTCTATGTCTTATTCTCCTGGGTTTCCTTTACTCTTCTATTCCGAAAATGGTTTGTAGGTAAATCATCATTTCCATGGCTAAATAATAGCAAATTGCCACCAGAGCCCGTTCCTAACACTGCCAGTGTAGCCCCAGGGTTTCACAGCTCAATCAGTTATCTCTCAATCAACAAAACTTAGCTCCAGAGGAGAGCGATCTGAGAAGCTTTTCCTTTCAATTCTCTCATATGTTTTGTTTTAGCTTAATGTGTTTGTCTGGAGACTTAGACACCATGGTGATAGGCGTCAGAGAAATAAATAGAAATAGACATAGAAAAGAGCAAAAAAATAAAATGAAAACTTGGGAAGACTAGGAATGACACTTGTATCTGAGCACTCTTTTTTTTTTCAGAACTCAGTGAGGGGGAAATTAAGAGGGGACTTTGTGTCAGACAGATAAGTTAGTGAATAATTTTTCAAACAAACAGTGTTATTTTGCTGACACTACACTAAGGGATCTCATTAGCATGCTGAGACTATGTAAAAAATAGTGCTTTAGCTTTTGCTTTGCTGGATATTCCTTACATCTCAGCTCAGCTCAGCATTCAAAGAGTGGTAAGCCAGTGAAAGCTGGGCAGTGTGACACGGTGGAAACAGAAGCGCCTTTGGAGTTAAGAGAGTGGGGTTTTGGCACCAGCCTTTATTACCTATGTCTTTAATCCTCCGTGAGGTTTAATTTTCTCATCTCTAAAGTGTCCATATTAATACCTACCTGAAGCATTTGTGGCAGGTCAAAACACCAAACTAAAGCTCCTATCATTGTTCCTGCTATACAGAAACTCCTTCGTAAATGTTCACTCTACTTCCCGCTTCATCCATCCTTGGAAATTGTTTGGTTTCACTTAGTAAGATGAATGCCCAAGAAGGAATGAGACACTCAGCCTACTTTGCATCTCCTGATGATGGTCATCCTACAGACATAAGAATCACTGTTGGCTGTTGCCCTGTCTACTCTCTCTCTAAGACCAAAACCATGGCCAAGACCAGTTTCCAAGATAAGAGGTCCAGGCTGTGAATATTCCACCCGACTTCCACAGATGCAGCCTGGTGTGTCTGTATGAAAACATAGAACTGATACATCAGATCAGTTGGCTTGGGGGAGAGCAGCATGCCAGGGCTGAGAAATGAAAGAGCCACACTACGCTCTCCAATGAAACAAAAGCAAATAGACATTAAGTGCCTGCAGAGGATTCAGTCGAAGGTTTTGAACTGACATTTAAGGCGGAGGTTGGATGTGTGTTTTGCCTTCACGAAGTCCCGAATGGTATGTATTACCTGCTTTTGTGGTTGTAGAGAAAACCAATAAAATATTAAATTGTTTTCATTTTTCTAGCTTTGAGTGACATTGAATCCCTGCACACTGGTGAGCAAGATACTCACTTCTTCTTTGTTATTAGTCTACTGGTGCTCTCACTGACTATCCTGAGGGAGGAGGGCTGGGAAAAGTTCTAAAGAAGGTTGAGAAAGTCACAGTAAGACAATTCTGTTTCTCTTCCTGGATGGTACATCAGAAAGAAGCCTTTCATTTCATGTCAGTCACTTCTGCCTGCTGTGATTTACCCAAAGACATGGAGGAGTAAGTTTTTTATATTATCACAAATAATTTAAATTAATAAAACTATAGATTTCTTGGGGGAAATGATAAATGAAAATTGGGTATAGCCGTTTCTTGAACTCTCTTGCAAATGCTAAGCTTGTTCCCAAGATGCTAAAATTCATTCAGAATCCAGCATTGTATACAGTAGTTTTCATTGTTTTTTTTCCTTCATACTTCTTCTTGCCTCTCTTGAACATCTTATATCACTGCATTTCCTACTATTTTTGTTGAGAAAGAAAACAAATTTAGATGTTCTGTTTTAACTTTGCACATAAACTCAAACCTAAATCCTCAAATATCATGTCTTCTCATTCCTAATCAAAATAAAGCTCCAGGAGTAATTGGTGGGAGCAACATGCAAGCAAAAGGAATGTCAGAGAAGTCTGTTCTGTAAGCTTGGGTGGGTGCCGTTAGCCCCAGGGTAGGAGTAGCCTATTCCAGAATGAGAAGGCATGTGGCCATACAGATTCCTGGTACTGATGTCCAAAACCAAACTGAATGCATAACAACAACAGTTTGCATCTTTGGATGAGCTAAAGCTGCTTTCTAAACACTGGGCAAATTCTCTTGGTTGAGAAGGAAGAATCCAACTTGGGAGAACTCCATCAGTCAACCTCTATGTGTTGACTGCCTACAATGTGATTTTTCTGCTGTTCTCGGGAATGTGGAGGTTGTCAAAGAATAGTTTGGTCCTGCCCAAAGCAACTTACAAACTAATTAGTTAAACAACGGATATCCATGAAAAATTAGAGAATAATCAGATGCTCATGTATGTGCTGCTGACTTTTAAGTGTAATAAGAATTCCTGGAAGGGGAGGATCAGTGTATACAGAAAGAATTGGGACAGGTTTCTCAGAAGAGATTGGAGATGAGGTTGTAAGAAGGAATATGAAGGAGAAAACACATTACAGGCCATAGAAATGGTATTACTCCCATTGGGCCATATAGTGCATGTGGCAGAGAGGAGCCAGTGGAATGGATGGTAGGAAGGAGTTGAAATAAAGATGGAAATGTCGGGTGGGATCATACTATTTGGATTTGATATGGCAAGAGGGAGAAAGCTACTGAGAGATTTTGAGCTGAGGAGTGATCTGATAAAAGCTGTACTTTGCAAAAATATTCTAGCAATGGTGCATAAAAGGAAGTTAACTTGATGTTGATCTTTAAAGACCTTTAATAAAGATGAGGAAACTAATCCTTTTCTAAAAGTAAGTGAACTGGTGTGAAGGGGTAAAGGTTCATATATTCCACCTTGATCATCAAAGCCCTGCTTCTTTTGAGGTCAGAAATACATCACAGGATGACCTAGAGGGGTGGGGTGGGGGGCGGTAGGAGGGAGGCTCTAGAGGGAGGGGATATATGTACACATATAGCTGATTCACTTTGTTGTACAGCAGAAACTAGCACCACATTGTAAAGCAATTGTACTCCAATAAAAAAATTTTTTTTAATTAAAAAAAGAAATATATCACAGGGATTAGTGTCAAAAGCTTTGAGTAGTATGGGTTCAGTTTTTGGTCCTTGGCTCTGCACTTCCTATATGTTTGGCCTTGGACAAGTAACGTAACTTCTCTAATTAGCAGCTTCCCCATTAGTTGTGGTAGGCAGAATCACACAAAGACCCGCAGTGACTTTCTCCCTTTTCTAATTCCTTCCTGTTAAGTATGGGCAAAACCTGTGAAGAGGATGAGGAATCGTGTCCACGATTATGTTATATGACATGGCAAAGGAGAATTTACAGATGTAATTGAGGTTATTGGTCAGTTGACCTTGAATTAATCAAAAGGGAAATTATGCATATGGGCTTGACCTAATCACTTTAACTCTGTAAAGGTCAGCTCTAGAGGTCAGTAACAGAGAAATTAGATTCAAAGTATGGGGGGGGGGGTTCTCCCACCAGCTTCCATGAATTTTACAGTTTCAAGTTTAGAAGAGGACCTTGAACCTCTCTGACTTACAGAATATGTGTTGTTTCAAGCCACTGAGTTTGTGGCGATTTTTCATATGACAACAGAGCACCAATACACTGGTGAATACAGGCAATGAGAACGCACAGCCATGTTGAGAGGATTAAGTGAAGCAATATGAATGCTGAATGTGAAGTGTTCAGCACTATGCCTGGCATCTAGTAGGTGTACAGTAAATATTAACGATTATTATTCTTACTGTTTTTATCATTAAGTTATGAGTTAGCAATGGAATTAGTAGAAATATATTCTAAAATTAACAGAGCTGTCTTAGAGGAATGGGTGATGGTTGGTGTGTAGATAGTGATAACGGGGTTTCTAGGCCCCCTTAGTGCATCTGCTTGTGAGATTGATCAGCCACTTCTCTTCTTCATGTTAGCAAAGTATTCATTATTCCAGTTAGCAAGTTCCAGCTGATTGTGTAGTTTGGAACAGAAGAGCACAATCCTGACTGCATTAAATCACACATTCACAACAGTAATGTGTTTGGCAAAGTCAAGAATCGATCACTAAAGCTAGCTACTGATACCAGTTATAAATACATGGTATCAGCAATCCTACACATCAAGTGACATGTACAGGGATGAGATCCATGCATAAGGATGATATTCAAGTGTTTAGCAACTGGTATAACACAGGCATTGTAGACAACCAGCATGGCTATGCTGCAAAGCTAAATATCAACTCTGAATGCACTGGTAAAACGTGATTTGTTCATTCAGCATTCACTGTCAGTGAGTCTCCATTACGGGTCAGCCACCATGCTGGATGAAGGATGCTCAACATGGGCTCGTACCATTAACGACCTCGCAGATAATTAGAAAAGAGAGAAGGAAAAGAAAGCGACTGATGGTAATACAGTGATGTAAGTACTATGATAGAAACACACGTTGGAAGCTACAGGCTTAGATGGCAAAGGTACAGAAAAGAAGCCCCTTAGCTCAGCCTCAGCTGGAATCAGAAAATGCAGTGCTGTTTTAAGCTTGAATTCAGTCTTGAGTCTAAAGAAGTGGGAATTACTCAGACTTTGTTGGAGTGGAAGGTATTTCTTAAAGAGGAGACAGCCTGAGCCAAGTCATCATGAGTGAAAATGGTATGTTTGAAAAACTTTTATAAGGAGTGCTTGGAGTGAAAAAGGTGTAGAGACTAGATCATAAAGGGCCACATTAAGGAGAATGTTGTTATCTGATGACACAGGGAGTCTTTTAAATATGGTTCAGACAGGTTTAGGTTTTTACCTTCCAAAACAAATCCAGTAGTAATGTGGATAATAGTTTAGAGACAGCAAGATTGAAAGCAGAAATGCCAGTTAGGGTGACATTGTGGTAACACAGGAGAGGAGAAACGATGACTTGAATCAGGAACATCCCAGTGGAAATGTAATAAAAAGAGGGTAATTCTAAGAAGTACTTAGAAATAGAACCAAATGGAGTTAGTCATTTATTAGACGTAGGGATAGGAGGCACACAGAAATTAGGATGACTTGCATATTTGGGGGTTGGCTGATTGAGTGGATAACCCTGCTGTTTACCAAGACAGACAATTCAGAAAAAAGAAGAGAATGAGGAGAGGCATATTGAGTTTCAGGTGCCTATAGGAGAGCCAGCTAGAGATGTCCATGGAGCAATTGAAAGTATTGGTTTGGATGCAAGTATAGTCAGGGGTACAGGTTCAGGCTTGCAAAGGACGTTTGATAATTGCCTACCCAGCATTAGTTGCCCCTTCTTCCCTTTGTAACAGTAATCAGTTTTTATTTCAGTGGCCACTCCTTCCCTATCCAGTCCATGTCTATTAGAGGAAGTTGACACGACTTCAAGATCTAGGAGTGAGACCTGATTAGCCTAAACCAATCTAGCATATTCTCGAAAGGCTGTCTTACCTCCTACGGCCGCCTCTCTTTCGTTCCTTCCTCCCGTCCTTCCACTCTCTTTCTCAAAAGAATGCATATTCTTTTGGTCTTTTCATTCCTTCTTTCTTTCCTTTCTCCTGTTTATAATCTGTGGTGTTCTAACTGGTACAGGAAATTGTTAAGAATTGTGAAGGGCCTGATATTTTAACCTACTTTCAAATTAACAACTTCACTTGCCATAATTCCATGGATCATGGATGTTGATGGGAGATGTGAAACTCCTAGATCAAAATGAAGGACAGCGTATTATTCACGGCAGTAGCAGTAGCCAGAGTGTCATGATGGCTTATACAGCTGCCCATAGCCCCAGCTCCCACAGGGTGATTCAAAAGCACCCAGATGGCACCTATGCACTCAGTGAGTTACATTACAGGAGTGGAAATCTGAGTTTAGGGAATCCAAGTCGTTTATAATGGGCAATAAGCATGATTGACTTTCTTCAGGAGGGGGCATCATGTTATCTAAACCTGAAAGTGAACTTTCTCCTTTTAACCAGGAGGAGATACTAGTTCTATGTTCCAAGACTGTCCTTTATTAAAATGATAGTTTCAGATAAAGAGCAGTCAGTACCTGACTTCACAAGACATGAAAGAATATAAGAGAACCATGGAGAATATTCTCCCAGAAAAATCACCAGCATTTAGACGATATCACTGAAGTTGAGTATATAGAGTAATCATACCTGGTCTAGGAACTGAACTCAGGAGGCAGGAGCATTTTAGGAGTAGATGCAGAAGAGGAGCCAGGAGGGAAAACTGAGAAGGGGCAGCCGGAGAGGAAGGAGGAACTCCAGAAACCCTTCCTGAGGAAGGAACGGTCGTCAGTGCCAAACGCTTTAAAGAGGCCATGTAAGATGCACCAGTTGCTCTTGGCACTAGAAAATAACTTCAGCAAGTGGGGATGGAGCCCAGACTTCAGTGAATTGAGAATGAGGACGAGGAGGCAGTGAGAAAAAAAAAAATCTACTTTCAGGAAGGTTGGCCCGGGGAGAGGCAGACCCTCGACTGGGCCAGGCGCACCAAAGGAAGTGTGGCAAAGTAGGGTAAACATATGTTTCATCCTTCTCAGCATTCAGGTACAGAAATAATATGAAGCAGAGCACAGAGATCATTCCTTATCACTTGGCTACAGTATAGGCTGTGGAAAAGGGCATGGGCTGTGGAATCAAGTTGACTTGTGTTCAAATATAGATTCCATAACTTATTAGCTGTGGGATTGTTAACCTGAATCTAAATGTCTTCAGCTTTAAAATAGAGCTAATAATAAATAAATTGGGGCGTTGTTAAGATCATGGAAAGCACCTAGCAGTGGGCCTGCCATATTAGTAGTAATTATTTTTAAAAAGTAGAGCCCCTTAGATGAATTTGAGGGCAAGAACCAAGACCTCTGGAGAATTAGCTCTATTTGCTATAGTAGAGGCAGTAGTGACAGTTTGGGACTTGAGAGTTAACTCTTGTGCTCTCATTTTCCCCAGGGCAGTACATAAGGGAAGCAGAACATATCCTCACCACTGGCCTTTATTTGTCATTACCACCCTCGGGCAAGCTTGCGAGCCAGTGCTGCAAGGCTTGAGTGTCAGTTAGTTTAGCTTTCGCTTTCACAGTAAACCTGTTTCATGTTTTAAACTCATTAGACAAACGGTATATTCTTTATTCACCTTAGATAACTTATCCTTCATTCAGAGAAGATGTTTGTAGCTGTGTTACCAAATCAGAGTAATGCTTGCTGTGCTTGTTTTATGCGTCCCTGTAATATGTGTGTTTTCTCCGAGAGGCTAGAGGAAGGACTGGGAAACAAATTGACAATTTAGAGGCCTATGAAGGCACTGGATTTGTTTTTTACTATTTACTATATAAAAGTGATTATATTAAACTGAAATTAAATGCATTGTTATGGGGCATTTATGACATCTCATTTGAAGAATTGCTGTGAATCCTTTAGAGAGTACTGATTTGCAACCATCAGCCTTGTGTCATGAATGCAACCTCCAGTATGGTACTTAGCAACTAATTAAACTAAAAAGACAGATACGAGGCTTTTACATTTTTAATTTAAAAGCTTCTAAATATAATTGTTGCTATAGTGTTACCAAAGTATGGTACAGCAGTCTGCATTTTAAACCTCTTAATCTCATTGTCATAGTTAATTTTATAAATAAGAAGATCTGTGCTGGGGTTAGGAGATACGCTATGTTTGTTTTTCTTAACTTGAGAATGGTGCTGGTTGTCTTTGCAATTAAATGATACTTTAGTGTGAGTTTTCTCTCAGCTGAGTTATTAATTTACTTATGTCAGTAATTTTGTCCAAATATGATTTAGACTTCAAAAAGTTCCGTTGGAAACACACTTGCCAGCTGTAATTTAAAATCCCTTTTTATTTCTGCCCTATAATTTTTAAAGATGATAAAATTAGAAGTCGAGTGGTCTTGGATCTTCCTGAGTTATTTGTGGACGCTCTGTTACTCATGCATCTGAATGCAGCATTTCTTTCAGGCAGCTATTCCATTGGAGAGGAAACATGAGTTAGATATTAGCAGTCATAATGTCTTCAAAGCCTGGCTGCTTCCTCAGATTATATATGACCTTGAGCTAGTCCTTCAGACTTTGAGCTTTGAAAGGGGGATCATGGTTCCACCCCTACCTAATAGAACTGCTGTGGGTAATACTCGGAGCCAAGGAATGTTGGAGCAGAAAGGAAGCAGCCTGAGCACCTAATCCAGCACCTTCATCCTGCAGATGAACAAACTGGCATCCAGAGGTGATGAATCACCCATGCCCTCACTTAGGGCAGAAAAACAGATTTACCGATGGATTTGGGCTCCAAATCCAGTGCAGGTGTCACTACACCAAAGATATCTATGCAACATCTAAGATTATATTGAAATTATGGGAGACCAACTGTTTGGAAGAAAAAAAGTGGGAGAACAATTTACATCATCTAGAATTTTTGTCAGCCTCTTTGCTTCAACATTGGATGCTTAGAAACACGGGGTTTTTCATTTATTCTTCATTTGGACGCTCGCTGTCACTTAGAATCAGTGTGTGGTGTGTAAACGGACAGATAACGAAGTGTTTAATAAACTGATAGCCTCTGCAATTAAATCAGGATGATGTCTTTATTGGGTTTTTAAAAATCCCATTAACATGATCGAAGTTTTAAACAACCTTATTAAAACTTAGTTTATTTCTTAATACTAAGACTGTTTTTGAAGAAAATGAAGTGCCCTCAGGCTCCCCACAACAGATACTGCAAAGATCTTTGAAGGCTAATCAAGAGTTGATGAAGTAACATGTCCCAGATTCTAGGACAATTTTTTTCAATGACTGAGGTTCATATGAGTTTTCTGAGAGACCCCAAATGTCAACATGACTGCATTTACAGTACATGCGATGTCTGTGCTATTTAGGAATCACTTATTTTAACCCAGTGAATGGGCAATAGCAAGTTAAATATTAAACAGTATTTAAATGAGAACATAAATATAACTATGCATTATTCAGCACCAAGATAAGCTGATATTCAGATCAGACAGAAGGTCACTGCCCCTTGGTAATCATCCTCTCAGAATCAGGCAGTACCAGTTCTTTATATAACGAAGTCAGCTCTTTGTAGAAACAGTTTGCCTCCGGCTAGGGAAAAGGGACACATCATCTGTTTTCAGCAAAAGCACTTGGTGCTGGTTTGATCCCTTTCAATGTGCAACGTGATGATTAACCATGCTGCCTCCACATATACATATTCAGAGTTGGCTTTTTCTGGGAATGTCCCTCACCAAGGAGACCACAAAGGTATCTCCCACTTGGCTCCAAAATCATGACCCCTCCACTGTGCCAGTGCAAACAGATCACAAATTTGCTTCCTCTTATCTGACCTCTCACACTCTGCTTTGCCCTCACCTGACTGGGGGTAGGAGCCCTGAGCAAAATTAAGAGCCCGTCCTGAAGTTAGGCATGTTGACTGTTGAGTAGAGGTGGGAACCCGGGAGGTACAATCTTCATGGCTTACTGCTCACACAGTTTTCAGTCAGTTTCCAAACACACCCCCAGTGTACAATCGTTCCTCCAAGCTCTGATTGATTGAGTGCCATGCATTTGTTTGCGGCTCTCCATGCCCTACTTTTTAACAATGCTAGCTGGAATGATTAAGGTGATTATTGCCAGTGTTTGTGACTTTCCTGGTTAGATTAACTTTAAGACATGGCATTAAGTTATTTAGAGCTCAAGAGTGCTTAGATAGATGGCTTTAAAAAATAAATTATAGGCTACAGAATTTTCCTCTATAGCATGCCGTCTTCAGTGAATTTGAATATTATAGCCCATGAGCGCCACCTGTAAAAATAGCAGTAGTGGCAGGAATCCCCCAAAGATCCTGATATTGTAGGACCAGTCTCAGGTCTTCAGAATTGTTTTCTTCTTTCTCTCTTCCCTCCTACAGGGGCAATTATGTGAATTGCTTGTCCCTTGGGGGTGATATGAGAGATGAATCACTTCTCTCTCTCCTCCCCCGCAGAGATGATGAAGCATTTGCCAGCTACCAGCTTTAAGCCCAGAAACTCTGGGGTCTAGCCAGTCTGACGGTATATGTAGTATCGCTTCCTCTTACTTTGAATATTGACTGAAAAGACAGTAGATCCAGAAGAGCTTACATTTATAGAGCATTTTTTCCTCAGTTTACAAAGGACTTTCACATTAACATTTTCTTTTCACTCACAATAACTTTGTGGAGTATATGTAAAAAATTTATTTATCAACGAACATTTACTTATTGAACCACTGAGCAAGAAGGTGCTAGGGATACAGTCAATACCATTACGGTGTTTAGAGTCTAGTAGGGGAGAATGGTATTAGTCAAAGAATTATGCTTAAAAAGTAAAATTGTAAACTGTGATTGGAACTGTGAAAGAAAATTGCACATGATATAGTAAGGGAAATCACATATAACCCAGGGAAGAGGATATCAGGGAAGAGAGAGAAAAGAATATCCAAAGAGATTAAACATTAGGTAGAATGTAATCCTTGGACTCCCCTCATTGATATGTAAACAGACTTTCCAAACATGAAAGGCAAATAGCTAACATGATATTATGATGGAGTTTCTTTCTTTTATGGCAGTATTTTTAATTGGTGCAAATTAGTGAAGTTAAAAAGGTAATACCAATTCACCAAATAATCTATGATGATGAATTTGTTGTACTGAATTTGCAGCTTTGAGTTTTCCTTAAAAGCTCAGAGTGATATCCTTGATCTGTTTCAGAGAGGAACTTTCGTTTGGATTGTGATATAAGTGGAATTCTTAAGGTATAGTGAGGTATCTTGAGGTATAGTGATATAATGTGCAATTATATTTAGTGATAATGCCATTGTAGAACATTTTCTGATAGTACTTTTTGTGTATTTGGACCAATTCCAAAACGTACACTGCAAATTACAGTGTACGCAACCATTTCATACAGGATTTGCAAGTAAAATGTGAGAATTTAAAATTTTCTCACAGTAGAAGGCCCATAGACTATGCAATTCCATGATTTGCTCCCCTGATACTGTCAGCCAAGGGGTGTGTGTGTGTGTGTGTGTGCGTGTGTGTGTGTGTGTGTGTGTGTGTATGTTGAAATATTTGTTTAGTCTGAAGCAGAAAGAAAAAATCTAATGAGCAAGGGTATATAGGAAACTGACAGAGTGTATCTAAATTCTGGTCTCAGTACTACTACTGACTGTGAATCTGGACAAGTTTGTCCCTTTGGTTCCACATCTGTAAAAATATTAATTATTGGTTATTATAATGATTAAATGATAGATGAATAACAAAACTTAGTTTTTCCTCCTCTCAATGACTTAAAGATCAAAGGAGAAGACATTTCCCCCATAACGTATTGGTTTTATAGTAATCCATTATGAATTTAGCATCCATTAATCTATCTCAACTATTTTTCACCAAGTCATTGGCTGACCTACCCCGAGTTGCACAGAATCATTACCAGGTGTAGCTTGCTTCTGCTTGGCAAGATTATTTTTTTAATTGAAGTATAGTTGATTTACAATACTGTGTTATTTTCAGATGTACAGCATAGTGATTCGGTTTTTTTGCAGATTATATTCCATTATATGTTATAAATCCCTGTGATACACAGTAAATCCTTGTTGTTTATCTATTTTATATATATTAGTTTGTATCTGTTAATCCCATACTCCTAATTTGTCCCTCTCCCCCTCCCTCTCCCCTTTGGTAACCATAAGTTTGTTTTCTATGTCTGTGAGTCTGTTTCTGTTTTGTATATAAATACATTTGTATTACTTTTTAGATTCTACATATAAGTAATATTATACAGTATTTGTCTTTCTCTGTCTGACTTATTTCACTAAGCATAATATTATCTAGGTCCATCCACATTGCTGCAAATGTCAATATTTCATTCTTTTTTATGGCTGAGTAATAGTCCATTGTGTGTGTGTATATATATATATATATATATATACACACACACACACATATACATTGTGTGTGTGTGTGTGTGTGTGTGTGTGTGTGTGTACATACATACCATATCTTCCTAAGCCAGTTGTCTGTCAATGAGCAGTTGGGTTGCTTCCGTGTATTGGCTATTTAAATAATGCTGCTATGAACATTGAGGTGCATGTATCTTTTTGGATTATTGTTTTTGTTTTCTTTGGATTTATACCCAGGAATGAAATTGCTGGATCATACGGTAGTTCTATTTTTAGTTTTTGTAGGAACCTCCATACTGTTTTCCATAGTGGATGAACCAATTTACATTCCCACCAATAGGCAAGATTTTAAGAATAAAATTGACTGTAAAGATGGATGAGAAGACAGTTGAGGAGAGCTGGTTGAGGAAGACATGTGACCTTGATCAAGGTTTTTGCTCCACTTTCAAAAGTCCTCCAGGCATGAGAAAGCAGCTGTGATTAGTCCAATCCTTTGCCTCTCTCCTCAAAAGAGAACAGTAGTCTATAGAAAGAAGATTGAAGACCGTGAAAGCTAGGTTTTAAGGGTCATCCATGACTTCATCCTATTTTCTCCCACCAGATCTCCTGTTCACCTAGAGTAAGCCCTATCTCTGTGATTGGATCTGCCTCATTTTGTCTAAGCTGACTGATTGTACCTTTCACTGAAACCAAAGTCACATGTCCACCAGCCTTTCCTGTCCAAGGAACTGAATCCTGAGACTTTCCATATCTTGAATTCTAATCCGTTAGGATTCTAATGTTCCCTGTTTTCCCCTTATTGCTGATGCTTAGCACAATGGCCTTTCTAGCCACAGAGTTGAAATGCTGTCATGGGAGGGGCATTGGGCATAGAGTCAAAAGACAATTTTGCCAGAATGTGACTATGAGAAAATTATTTTACCTCTCTGAGTCTTGCTTTTTTTTTTTTTTTTTTTCTAGTTCTAATGTGGAGATAACATCATGTATCTTCTAAGATTATCTTGAGGATTGAATGAGTTAGAGTTTGTGCCTGTGTAGTAGACACTCTGGAACATTTAACTAAATCTGAATCTTAAGTAGCCTCCCAGTGTACAATCAGACTTTCCCAGGCTGACTACTCTGTATTCTATCATTTTCTCAGATTTTGTGTTACTTCTCCTTAAAATGATTATATTAAAATAAGCTTTCTTAAATAATATTTTCAAATAACATAAGTAAAAATGTTTAAAAAATCAATCCAGAGGTACTTTTGCTGAAATTCTTCCTCATCTTCTTACAACTCTAATTTTTTTTTTTTTTTTAACCAATCAAATGTCCTTTTTTTTTTGTCAATACGCGGGCCTGTCACTGTTGTGGCCTCTCCTGTTGCAGAGCATGGGCTCCGGACGCGCAGGCTCAGTGGCCGTGGCTCACGGGCCCAGCCGCTCTGCGGCATGTGGGATCTTCCTGGACCGGGGCACGAACCTGTGTCCCTTGCATCGGCAGGCAGACTCTCAACCACTGCGCCACCAGGGAAACCCTGTCCTTTTTTTAATAGGAAATTTTCAAGGCCATAAGTGTTCCATGCAGAAACAATCCAATTAGTTTTTATGTAACCTTTTATAATAAAGAAGGAACTGGTAGAATTTCCCTTGGTCTGTAATGGGAAACCTGAGCTTTCAAGATGTGTAGTGGTAGATTGTTTCTATATTTAAAAATGCTTATTTAAAAGTCAGACTATTCAGCAAGAATTTATACATTCACAAAAAAAGTTACCGTCAAAAAGTTGCCTTATAAAATTCTATCCTTATTCCAAGCTAAATTGCTTTTAGATCTCCTCTGGATTTATTTCTTCTCAAAAAAAAGTTTTTAACCCACACAAAAAAATCTTAATGCTTTAAGGTCACATGGCAGGTTTATTAAAACAAATGAATAAGTAAGCCGTGTTACTCTGACCATTTACTTCCATCAACAACCCTTGTTATGAATGATTTTGATTATTCCAAAAGATCAAATTCAATTTCAGATGACAAAGTTTTGCCAATATTGACAGAATCCAGAAGAACATGTAAGGGACAATAATAAAACAGACATTCCAAAACTATTTTGAGCAATGCCATCATTTGTGGAGTAAGTGCCTAGTTTCCAAATTGGACTACCCTGAAGTGGACAGCACTCATGGGATTGTATGAATCATGGTATTCTTGCTGGTTTTTTTTTCTTTTTAAATTAATCACTCTAAAGTTACAGCTCATGTAATAGTTGATTTCCAGTTTCAAGAAAAAATTCAGTAAATCATGTAATTGATCATATTAGAGGACTGAGTCCCGGGAGTCCTGAGGAATCCATCAAGCCTTATTCTTGAGAGCAGTCAGAGGTAGGAAGGGGAAGCTAGTATTGAGGAGAGCCTCCAGCACCTTCCCAATCAGATTTCACCAAAGCAGTTACACTTTTATCTGTTTTACTTATTGTGTCTCAGTAAGAAAATTTAATTATAATATAGAGTTTCATGCTTAAAAATTTTGAAAACGAATATGTTTTATTGCTACCCCTTTAAGGAGGTTCAAATGTCATTGAGTGCCTGAATTGAAAATCTTTACAGAGATCACTTTAAATTGTTTTTTTTATCTTTCACATGGAAGGTAAACAAGAATTATTCCATACCTCAAAATAAACACAACGTAATGACAGATGAATCTCTCCATTTATTATTAACATCTCAGTGGGTTAGAATAGGATTGGCAGTCCTACCCGATTTTCAATTCGACTACTAAGCACTGTTGACAGTTTGGTTAACCAAGTGGCAAACGACCACTGACTAAACACAAATAGTAATCATGGCTTTACATTGGGCACATAATAGAAGATCTTTTAGATGAGATTCACTCCCCATTGTAGATATGACATTGGCATATCTTCTAGCTTTTCATACAGTGTCTTGGTGGCTTTTTGTCTTTGTTTTTGGTCGTCTTTGTCAGAAAATGGAGAAACGTCATCCTCTAGCCATTGCTCATCAACAGCAAAAGCCAGTTTCTAGGGCTGCCATGTGTAAAATGCTGACCCCACTCTGACCCTTGTCTTTGCTCAATCCACTTATAAGAAAACCCAACATAATAGCAACATGTCTTTGGTGTCTACAGTAAAGAGAAAGCCAGGGTTTGTTGTTCAGTGTTGGCTTTGTTGCCCCAGAAATTGAAATAGTTATCATCAGAATCCATCTTACACAAATAGCCACAGGACAGTCTTCTCTCCCTCTCCTGCCCACACCTCCCTTCCTGGGTGAGTGAGTCTTATTCACTGTAACATGAAAGGTATGGGGACAATAAGGCATATGTACTCTTATCCAGGTGGCAGTGGCTTAGACATGATTGTAGCTTAGTGAAAATAACGAAGTATTTGGAGGAAGAAACATCTGGGTTCAAATCCCAACCATCTAGCTTGTAGAGTCCGCATGAGGATTAAGTACCACAAAGTACAGATGAAAATAAATAACTGCTGATATTACTACTTTGTTAGTAAAAACCCTATAAAACACTCAGGAGGAGGATAAACCATATATGAACTAGCTAAGTACATGTGGTAGTATTTACATGCATCTGCTTTATTTATTTATTTACGGCTGCATTGGGTCTTCATCATTGGGTCTTCTTTGCTGCGTGCGGGCTTTCTCTAGTTGCGGTGAGCGGGGGTTACTCTCTGTTGCGGTGCGCAGGCTTCTCATTGCGGTGGCTTCTCTTCTTGCAGATCTCGGGCTCTAGGTGCGTGGGCTTCAGTAGTTGTGGCACACAGGCTTAGTTACTCCGTGGCCATGTGGGATCTTCCTGGACCAGGGCTCGAACCCGTGTCCCCTGCACTGGCAGGCGGATTCTCAACCACTGCGCCATCAGGGAAGTCCCTATGCATCTGCTTTTAAACAAGCTATTTTAATGTCATTCTGACAAAAGCTATAATCCCCAGTAGTTGTTATAGTTAGTAGAAACGTTTTTCTTTTTTTAGTACTATTTTTTCTTTCTTCTTTTTAAGTGTCTCTTTTCCTACTTCGGACTTGTAGAGAATTTCCCTTTAGAGGAAGGAGGAGGGTAGAATGGAGATTATGAAGAGCCAGTGCCAGAATAATTTCTGTCCTACAGTATTTTGAAGTTCCTTTTTGCCTAAGCCAACAGATTACTTAAAGTTCTTTCTGAAAACTCAATTGATAGACACCTTCTCCCTAGTTTGACAATTTAAAAAGTTTTTTCCTTCTATATTTACCAACCACTGTATGTTCATCAACAAAAGCAAATAGGTTTGAATGCACAACATCATCTTACTGGGTTTATTTAATGCAAATATAAATCCACTTGAAAGTAAATCATATCTAAACCTGTAACTGGTATCAATCTGGTCTTATAAAAAATCACCAATATGAGACGTATTTCTAATACGCTGTGTTTATCTGACGTTCTGAAGATACAAACTCAGTGCTGAAATAGGAAAACATTTCATCACCTTAAGCTGGCAGTTTCTTTTCCCTACTCTGTGATGCTTCAATTTTAAGGCTCATTTTATAAGTTCTTCTTGGACACTACGTTAACCTTCAGGCCACAGAGTATTGGCAAAGAGTTGATTTCGTTTTTCCCATTGGCATAACTGCCTTCACAGCAGCACCCCCGCCCTTTCTTTTGTTTAATTTGGCTGCAGTGTTTCTTGCTTAAGGGATTTACCAGAATGTGGCCATACCTGGGATTGAGTTAAAATCAGGATAAAGAACTGGGAATGGGAAGGCTATAAACTGACCACTGGGTGGGTAACATCATTCTTTCAACTATTCAGAAAAACACACGCACGCCATGAACCCTGACTTTCAGAGGTGGAAAATGAACTGAACATATGGTAAAGTTAAAAATTAATATTAATAAGTGGAAAAGCTATTTCTCCAAGAGACATTTCATTTTAAGATTGTCCTCTACTGGAATGATTTATTTGACTCTCTAATCTACATGAAATGGGCTACAGGCTGAAAATGGTAAAGAATGCTCAAAGCAGGAGCACAAGAGCAATGGCTTTTGTATCTAAGAGGTATATAGATTCCTTGTTTGAAGGATATTTACACAGTTTGTTAAAGAAAACTTTATTTCCTTCTATTCTGAGTCTCAGATTAAATAACATATAGGAAAAATACTTAGCAATTTGAGGTCTCATTACCATTTATTTATGCCTTTATTTGCACATTTATTACATTAAAATGAACTGAAGATGGAAAGGGAAATGAACCTGACCTATGGAAAAACTAGGTAAACCAAGGCAATTCTGCATGTATCTAAGGGTGTTTTATAAGAGATTGTGTCAAATCTAGTGCTTGTAGACTTAGCAACAAATACTGTAACTAGGCCAGTTTAGACTCTTTTCTCTATCTAGATGACATGTCATAATGGTATGAATCTGAAAGCAGTGATGGAATCATTGATTTAGTGGTTGTTAAGATAGGTAATTTCAGCCTTCTCTGAATCCATCAAACATGTCCCTCCCTCCCCTTCTTTGCACCTGACTCCTTTTACATCATTATAAACAAAGATTTCAAACAAGGTAGATAATTGTCCTTTCATAACACTTATTTTCTTGTTGTCCCAAGTATTTTCTATTTCATAGTCTATTGGCTAGTAACCAAAACTGATTGATTGATTGATATGGCAATAAAAGTGCAAAAACAAGCAGACTCTGATCATTATTCATTAAAGACAGTTGGGTAAATGTAACATTGGTAGTAAATATTGGCCATGAATTTAACCTATCACTACTTAATTTATTCAACAAACTTGTTTGTTTGAACCTAAAGAACTAGGTTCAGCAGTATTCAAAGTATGGTCCAGGGACCCCTGGTAGTCCCCAAGGTCCCTTTAAGGGATCTTCAAGGTCAAGTCTTTCTTCATAATAATACCAAGAATGATGTTCATTTTTCACTCTCATTCTCCCACAACTATGTAGTAGAGTTTTCCAGAAGCTACGTAATACCTAATGGCATCATCTCTCTGATGCTAATGATATGTGTGCTTGTGGATTCTTGTGTTTAAAATTTTCTGTTTTAATTCGAGTACAGTAAATAATTACTCATAAATATAACCCACATACACAAAATCTCTTTGTGGGTCTTCAATAATTTAAAACATGTAAAAGGGTTCTGAAACCAAATACTTTGTGAACTTCTGTGCTAGGGCAACATATTAGTAAAAAAAAAAAAAAAAACAAATGGGTAAGATGTAGATGTTTCTCAATATAGTAGCTAAGACAGGAGGAAATCTTCCTAAATCTATCATTTCCAACCATCCATTCAATCCATTTCTCATCATTTGGGTTTGACTGCTGTGTTTTTAGAGCTACATTCTATCTGAATTCAGTGCTTTAGAATCAGCAGTTCTGTATAAACCCAAGTCCTGGCCTTGTGATGGAGCCAAATTTGTATCTCTCAAGAGCTGTGTGTCAAAAGGAAGTCTCCATGTTTGCATTTATGAGAATATACTACTTGGTAGTGGTGACAGTTGGTCAGCTGGAGGTTGCAAGATAGATACTCTCACTCCCCTAGCATGTACTCTGATAGAAAATTGGCAAAGAAATCAAGAAAACATATAGATTACCATGTAGATATATATGAGCATTTTATACAGTTTGAAAATGAAACCTAAGTCTTTCATTTAAGGGCTCAGTTATATCTTGCTTTCAACAAGTGTTTATCAGAGATCTAGTGCATGCTAGGCATTTTGAATACACAGATAAATAAGATATGGTCCCTCAGAGAGCTCACAATTTACAACCCCAAATGCAAAGTGATATAGAAGCAGAGATGAGAATTTAACTCTGCCCAGCATCACTAGAGAAAGTTTCGGAGAGAATGTACAGTAGGTGTGAAAGACGAGAATGGTATTCTAGGTGTAGGGAATATCATTCATGGAGACATAAATGTATTAAAATTCTTGGTATGTGCAGGGACCAGCAAGAACCCCTTTGATTAGCTTATACGGGTAGTGAAAGGAAATGGGTTAGAAACTTAGGTTGGGGTCAGATTGTGAAGAGATTTGTAAGCCATTCAAAGTAGTTTGAATTTTATTTGATCACTCATAAGAATTGCACACCCAAGGGTCTGCACAGGCCAGGAAAATAGAGTGAGAATAGGGTAGGATGTAAGCTCCTTCTTTCTGTTTTGTCTTCTAATTTTGAAACATGCACCTTTCCTTGTATTTTTTACAGTGATGTGCTGGAGCTGGTATGAGAGTGGATTGTTAGCATCTGCTCTCAACTTCGAATTCAGTGATTTCACGTTGGTAGCTTAAAATCTGGCATGGTGGAAGTATCAGTATTTGCAACATGGAAATGGGCAAATGTGATAATGCAGAGTATTTTTTTCTCCCTTTTGTTATTTTTGGTAGTTTGTTTTTTTGCTGTTTTCCAGCCCAACTTTGTTTGCCCGCTTGATGAATGTGCAGAAGAATATTTCTCTACCTTTCTAAAATTAAACAAGCAGCCCAGTTAGTGGCAACTGACAAGCATGAATCTGGGAAGACCCATGAACCGTGGAGAGCCGCAGTGTGAGTGCCCTACCTTGTAGAGGATAGTGGCAACTCAGCTCCCTTCTAGGCAAGGATAGGGCCACAGGGTTTCCAGACATCTCAGTCTAACAAGAAAAGACAGAAATCCATATATCTATTAAGGTAAAATCTCTTGATTTTTCAGTATTAGAAACTAATTCCATAACCATAGTAATAATTCCCCACAAGCTAGATTGCAATCTGCTTGTGCTGGAGGCCATGAGAAGTCGTTGAGGGTTTTTAAGCAGAGTGACACAATAGTGTTTCATTTTAGTAAAAACAAGTCCAGAAGATGTGTAGAGGATAGATTGAAAAGAACAGAGGCTAACAACAGGCACATAACAACTTCAGTTATGAGGTGAAGACTGATTCTACGGCCATCAGTAAGAACGATTTCAAAGGCAAAGTCAAGGATTTCATCCCCACAAAAACCAGTTACAGTGCTGTTTTCCAGCCACAGCCTACCCATTTCATCTGGCATACTCTTCTCATGGGCACACTGGGGTTTAGTCAACAGAGTGAGTAAGGACCAGTTTTCTCATCTTCAAGAGAACTCTCAAAGCAGTCACCCCAGTGGTGGTGGGTCAGCAGATCTGTCTTTATAAGGACAGCATTAATATTGATTCCATTGCTGACGTACCTTTGGAAACAGCAGAGCAGATGCTAGCGTGAAAGATGTTACCTCGATCAAGTTCATTGATGTATTTATTTTTCAGATTTAATCCCGGATATTGGCAGATGAGTTTGTGCTGCATACCTGATGGCTGTATTCCAACAGAATGAAAGATTTAAAACAAAACAAAAGTCCTTTTGAATGCTGGGCAGAGTCGATGCAAATGGGGCCTTGGCAAGGATTTCCTCAGAAAGCTGCCCAAATTCCCCCTCATTTCTTCCTTCCTTACTGGTTTGGGTAAATAAAATATTTATGATTTGGTAATAAAACCTCCCAAATACTAAGCCCTTTCATATGTCCACAAGGTGTGGGAATCTTCAGAAGGACTGAAAATACCAGGACTTAGCCAAGGCCCTTCACTGGATTGTGCCACTCCTGAGTTCTCTCCTCGTGTTGTTCTCGGTCTCCAAGAAACTAGATTATTATTTGATTGGAATGATACAGTCAAGGACATATGCGGTCTTTTGTTAAATTTTCCTTTTGGGAAAGTATCCAGACAGTGTCCTTGCAAAGAAAATCTTCATATTGAAAATCATTTGATGTTTTGTTTTTAAATTCATACTGACTGGAATCTGTTGACTACAGGGTCAGTTTGATGAGCCGTATTGGTTTTTATTTTTTTTTTTTTAATTGTAAAAACCAAATAGCAGCTGCAATTGCCACTGCTATCCTCTTTTTTTTTTTCACCATTCCCTGACCTCATTCTAACTCTTTCTCAGCTGAACACAAGGATCATCCCACCAACTGCAGGACACTTTATGCTTCTCTGGACCCAAGTCTCCTCCAGCATTTCAGGCTCTCGGGCACTGATTTCCAGGCCTCAGTTTTCTCCTATGTATTGAATAAAATGGGGACAATATAGTAGCTACTTGATGCTGCTGTCGTAAGAATTAACTGAGAAAATACACGTAAAATGCTCTGGAGTGTCCAGCACATAGAAAATATTCTATAGATATTTATCATTATTATTACCGTCATTAATATTTGGATGTTATTTTCACTCTAGACTTGTTTAATGTTCAATAGCAAATGTTAGCTAATTTAGACACACAGTCACTATCTCTTGCCCCAATCTCTGCCTGGCTCCTTACTGTCTGGGTCTCTTGGTGCTTGCAGTTCTCTATCCTGTTGAGAGATTGGGGGAATTTGATGGTAAGCCATTCCCTTAGGCTGCATTCTCAATCTGGAACCTTCAAGCCTAGGAGATTTTACTTCTAATGCCTCTCATCTGATACTAGAACTGCTCACTACTTGATAACAGCATGGCCTGCACCTAAATGTGAAGCTCATTTTTTTTTTTTACCACATCCTACCCCCATTTCCTGATATTTTACTCAGGGTCATCTCTTTTGTCTCACCTTTATTTAAACATTGTCTGTTGTGGCATTTGTAAATCTCTGATGGCTTCAGCCCTGGTGTTTCCCCTGCACTCCTGCTGTGCCCTGTCCAACAAGTGCCTGGTTGCTCTTCCTTCAAGGCCAGCACCAGGGTTAGATGTATTTGCATATCCTGGGGGATGGCATTGACTTCCACTTCTGATTTCACTAAGATGGGAGAGAGAGCCTGGCTCTCTGGATGTGTATTACTGTTGTGTCTCAAGGAACATGGGCTAAATCTCTAGGTTAGAGATGCTCTGTTTTTACCCCAGGTGGATGTGCTTCAGTACAGTTCTGGCCCAAACTACCCAAAGTGTGTCAGACTTCACAGGTATTAGGGCTTAGTCCCCCACAAAACTGCCCTCATTTCAGATGCCAGCTATAAGTCTCAGGGGCCATCTGCACTTCTGGTTGGCTGGCTATACATTTGGGGGTTCTTGCAAGCCCATCAGGGTTGACATTCTAGAAAGATTCACAGGACTCCCTGAAAGCACCATAATATGATTACAATTTTGTTATAAAGGGTACACATAGGACAGGGTCTGGAAGGGTCAGCTTCAGAGCTTCCACGCCTAACCCCTGTGGGGTCAGAACTTGTCATCCTCTCAGCATATCAGTGTGTTCACCAACCAGGAAAGTTCTCCTGAGCCTCTGTACAGAGTTTTTATTGAGCTTTTATTACATAGGCATGATTGATTACATCGTCGGCCACATGATTGAACTTAGTCTCCAGTCCGTCTTACCTCTTCGGAGATCAGGGATCATCAGGTGGGCCCAGAGTTCCAACCATCTAATCACACGGTTGGTCTTTCCGGTGACCAGTCCCTGTGCTGAATCTATTTAGGGACTCACCATGAGTGAGCAAACAAAGACACTCCTGTCACTCAGTAAATCCCAATGGTTTTTGAACATCTGGGCCAGGAACCAGGGACAAAAACCAGATATATTCTTTATTATATCAGAGAGAACATTTAAATTTTACTAATGATTGTGACTTCTGCTTAAATAAAAATATAGTTTCCCACTATAAAACCCAAGCAATACCTTCATTCTCTTTTAACTTCGTGTTCTCAGCTTCCAAATATTTCTCTTTATCTCCTCTACTGAAGATTATTTGGCTCAGTTTTCCAGGAGACTGACCATCAGTCCTTAAATTCTTCTTCACTCGTCCTTCTGTGGGGATTATTAAATTTTCTTGTGAATAAGGAACATGACAGACTGTTTAGGGAGCTCCTGGTTCCCCAGACACAGGTAGGTTAGGCTTCCTCTGGGGAGCCTTGTTATACCAAGAGAACTTCTCTTTGCAGCAGGCACTTCAGTTCCTCTCATGCCAAGCCATTGGGCAGAGCTTCTAAGTAAGACACTGTTTTTAGGTGCAGATAGACCAGTAGCAATGTCACAATGCCTGCCAGGGAAACCTGACTCAAATCTCATAGGCTTAGGTGGAACCCTATACGCCAGTGTGTTCATCCAGTTACACTGTACAGGATACATAGGCTTTCCTTGATCACCCTTCAAAATGTATATTGTCTTATTTCTCCCATGGAGCTAGAAAAAATAAATCCATTTGCAATTTCTAATATCATGTGCTTATTTCACTAATCCAGGAAAAATTGGTCACATTTTTGAAAAATTAGCATCCAAAAGAAATGTTGATTTCTTTGGAATTTGGGATCTAGTTATGGGTTTTTAAAATTCGTTTGTGTCAGTTCATATCTAGTGACATGTCTGAAATTTCCAAGGACATTAGATGCAATTTGCTAAATAAATTCTCTTCTCTAACTCCAGAAGAATCAGTAGCCTCATGTGTTCGAGCATTGAACTTTGGAAGCACTTTATTTGCTTTGATCTTCTATAAGATCAGGTTGACATATGGATGTGCTTAATCAAATATTTAAAGCAAGCATCAATAGCGGAGACTTTACATATCCATACACTCCCAGACTTGTTTTTCTAGTTTCTTATACTAGGGCATCTAATAAAGGTTAAAGGTCATTTAGGACATACTTTAAATTTTAACGCTTCAGCCTTAGTTCTCAAGATGGTTCTTGAAAATCATACAGAAGGCATTGTGTAACTCGGTGGTGATATAAGCAGATGTTTTATATATTTGTGTAATTATATTGTGTATTTGTATAACTCTAGATTTAAGTGGAATTACCCTGTAAAATTTCAGTAACATTTGTGCAGTTCTTTCTTTGTTCTTATTTTTTCTTCTTGCTTTTTGAAATACAAAAAAATTGAGTGGGGAAAAAACTCTGGATTTTCAACACTGAGGTCATAGTTGTATAGCACCAAACAAAAATGGGGACATAAAAAATATTAGGAATGAACACTTAAAAAATTTCCTGGAGTAGCTAAATCACAGAACTATAAAATCTTAGAGTTGGAAGAGTCTCTTGGGCTCTTCACTAAATACAGAAATTTCTTCTATAACAAGATCAAACCAATCTCAAACTTCTATTTGCCTCTTATAAGAAGGATGCCAACTGAATAAATTGGAATATATATATATATATATATGTGTGTGTGTGTGTGTATATATATATATATATATATATATATATATATATCTTTTTTTTTTTTTTTTTTGCGGTACTTGGGCCTCCTCTTAATGTTGTGGCCTCTCCCGTTGCGGAGCACAGGCTCCGGACGCGCAGGCTCAGCGGCCATGGCTCACAGGCCCAGCCGCTCCGCGGCATGTGGGATCCTCCCGGACCGGGGCACTAACTCGCGTCCCCTGCATCGGCAGGCGGACTCTCAACCACCACTGTGCCACCAGGGAAGCCCCTATATATCTCTTTTAAGTTAGAAAAGTATTTTTTAGTTGTGCCTAGTTGATGAGCCTCTTGTTCAAAGGCTAGAATATTTTCATTAATGCACTTTTACAATAACTATTTTTGTTTGGAAGAAGAGTGTGTGTTTGATTTATTTTCTTGCATTTACAGTGGCTGCCCATATCAAATCTAGCTCTAGTGACTTTTGAAACTAAAGGTTTTTTTTTGTTTTTTTTAAATAAATTTATTTATTTATTTATTTATGGCTGTGTTGGGTCTTCGTTTCTGTGTGAGGGCTTTCTCTAGTTGCGGTAAGCGGTGGGGGGGGGGCCTCTCTTCATTGCGGTGCATGGGCCTTTCACTGTCGTGGCCTCTCTTGTTGTGGGGCACAGGCTCCAGATGCACAGGCTCAGTAGTTGTGGCTCACAGGCCTAGTTGCTCTGCGGCATGTGGGATCTTCCCAGACCAGGGCTCCAACCCCTGTCCCCTGCATTGGCAGGCAGATTCTCAACCACTGCGCCACCAGGGAAGCCCCTGAAACTAAAGTTTTAAAGAAAAATGATACGTGTACCTCCATCACTATTTATTCCTAGGTATAAAGAATCAAGTTTACACAAAATTTTGAAACCTGACATTTTTAGGACATAACATGAATTCAAAATAAAGGCAATAGATGAATCCAGTGTTAAGAATAAAATAGTATTTTTATCAAGACTGCCGTTTATATATACTTTTTCAGAAACACTACGAAATGTCATGTATGTAGGGCAGACTTATCTAATAATAAAACATGAACATAGCGATTTGGAAAACTCTATATAGTTATGTGTTTCAGTGTAGTTTAGAACTATAAAAAAAAAAAAAAGTGCCCCGCATCAGTTTAATTTCATTCTATTTCATTTCATAGACAATGATTTTATTTTATTATGTGCTTAGCATGTTGTTAGGTACTGTGGAGGTTAAGCTATAACTCCAAGGATAGACACTAGCAATTGCTACCCATGATTGCTACCCATTTCACAGATGCAGAAACTAAGGCACAAAATTTGGCCAAGTTACTTGATTTAAGGAAACTTGTTCAAATTCACACAACCAGCAAGCAGAAGAACAGACAACTAGGGGTTAGCAATTACTATTTGTGTAGCTTCCAGAAGGGCCCCTGTTAAAAACAGAAGGAGGAATCTGTGAAACGTAGTATAAACTTCTTTTGTTTATTGAGTTTCTACTATCTCCCAGCCACTGTCCTAAGCACACTGAAACACAAAAACAAGCAAAACATCATCCTTTTACTTAAAGAGCTCTGAGTGTGACTATGTCCTTAATTAGAGACTGGAAGTTAGGGTGTGTAGAATAGTACTGGGAGATGGGGATCAGGGTTCATTCTGAAGAACCAAAGATACACATAAACCACTTAGGACTAAACCTGTCCCACAGGCTTAATAGACATTGGTTTTCTTCTTCAATAAGGTTTGGAATTTGTCCTGAGGACAAGGACCAGGGGTTTTGTTTTCTTGGAAGAGAACTTTGGACAGCAGTGCAAAGAATGAATTCGGAGACACCTAAGATAGGGAAGCCAGCTAGGAGGCTGTTTCAAAAACCTAGTGATGGGGCTTCCCTGGTGGCGCAGTGGTTGAGAGTCCGCCTGCCAATGCAGGGGACGCGGGTTCGTGCCCCGGTCCGGGAAGATCCCACGTGCCGCGGAGCGGCTGGGCCCGTGAGCCATGGCCACTGAGCCTGCGCGTCCGGAGCCTGTGCTCCGCAACGGGAGAGGCCACGACAGTGAGAGGCCCGCGTACCGCAAAAAAAAAAAAAAAAAAAAAAAAAAACCTAGTGATGGATGGAAGGCAGTGGGCTGGGGAAAAGAATTAATTAGAGAGAAACTTACATTTCACATTTTCTAAATAATTTTGAATCACTTGGCCTTTTAAACAAAAAAGCTCATTTTGCAGTATTTGCTGAAAACTCAGATTTCTCTCTCATTTCCCAGTGTAATGTCTATGCACTCGTAGACACACATATGCAGTCATCTGTAATAAACACTAGCTTAACGATCATGTAAGCAGGAATGCTCCTTTCTGGATAACCGTTTCAATTCAAGAATGATTTTACACTGGGCTTTGTCTTTCTCCATTGATATTGAGAAACTGATCTACTGTAATGACTTTTCAAGAGAAAAAGAGAAAATTAAGACCTCCCAAATGGAAAATGGTCAAAGTCATTTGCATAAAATAGTTTCTTTTCCGCATTGCTTCAATGAAACATCATCAGTCATCAGTCATACCAGCAGTATATATATTGAGTATGCAGAGTCATCGATTTGACAATTAACAGGTCTCAAAATATCTGCTCATCGAAATATCTCCCCTCCCTTGTTAGTTTAAATGAGACTTAAAAGCGTTAGTTTACTTCATTTTTTATAAAAAGGTCTTTGGATCTTTTATGATTTGGGGCTTGGGGTTTGAGAGGTGAAAAGGAGTTTTTGAAGAGTAGCTCATTAACCTTCCTTGATTGTCACTTGTGACAATGAGATAATTGAATTAACTAGACACACTCCAGTATCTTAAATCTCTGTTTTCTTTCCCTCTTCCCAAAGTCTCTCATTTGGTACCACTGCATTTACTACAATATTTGCATCTGTTCATTTCCCATCATCACCCCTACTATAACCCTCTCACCTGGACCCTGCCTCTCAGCTTCCAATCTTGTCCTGTTATAATCTCTTCTCCACACAACCCCAGAACAACCACTTACAAAGGTAAGACAAATGATGTCACTTAAAACCTTTCAACAGCATGGCATATCATTGTTTCTCATTGTACTTATAAAAGTGAAATTTTATGATCCACTCCAGCCAAGCCCCAGCCTCAGCTCACTGGCTGTTCCCCTGTCAATGAACTCCAGCAACCCCGGCTGCCCTGCTCAACTTGCCTCGGTAGGCTTAGATCTCACCTCTGATGTCACCTGTTCAGAAAGACCTCTCATCACTCCAGATGAAGCACTGAGTGTGAAGACCCATGTGTGGGATTCAAATCAATAAGGGTCATAACCAGAATGAGTTAAACACACACATGTACATATACCTACACACACACACACACACACACACACACACACACACACAACAGGGAAGAGAAATAGAGAGTTCAATGTACTCTTGCTTCAGTGAACTATCAGTGTACTACTAGATTGAAATATCAAATACATGTCTTGCTGGTTACAGCCCCCTACATACCTGCCCACAAATTATCACATTGCCTTCCTTGTTTGCTTCCTTCATTGCCCTTCTCACAATATGAAATCTGGCTTATTTCTGTGTTAACTTATTTTTTGAGAATGTAAGCACCTTAAAAGCAGGGCTTCATCTCTTTTATACATTTCCTTATTGCCAGCACCTAGAACAGCACCTGATACAGATCAAGTTCTAAAGGAACTTTTGTTTAAAGAATATCTGAAAAATCTTGTCATTGTTAACTTTATGTGTCAATTTGACTGGGTCACATCACCCAGATATTTGGTCAAACGTCAGTCTAGATGTTGCAGTGAAGGTATTTTTTTAGATGTGATTAATATTTAAATATGTAGACTTTGAGTAAAGCAGATTACTCTCCATTTTTGTGGGTGGGCCTCTTCTAAGCAGTTGAAGGCCTTAAGAGAAAAAGACTGAGGCCTGCTAAGGAGAAAGGATTCTGCCTCCAGACTGAGTCTGGACTTGAGACTGCAACATTAAGTCTTTTCTGAGTCTCCAGCCTGCCACCCTGCTTGGCAGATTTTGGAACTCATCAGCCCCCACAACTGCACGAGCCAATTTCTTAAAATAACTCTCTTGCTTATACACACACACACACATATACACACCCCACTGGTTCTGCTTCTCTGGAGAATGCTGACTAACACAGATGTGTTGACACTCACAGCCCAGTGAAATTTACCAGCATTCCTCTTTAGATATTTCTCCCTTTGCCTAGAACACTCCAGTCAGGGTAAGAGCTGAGCCTAACTCTCTCTTTTCCAAACCCCCAAACTCTCTGCCCCACCTTTATTCTCTGTTCATTTTCTTCTCCTCATCATAACCTTGCCACTTGACCTTCTGGTAGAAGTAACTTCCATAATTGCCTCTCACATCCTCCAAGCTTTCCATGTCACCCTAAGAAGGGCCTGTAACTCTAGAACTCCTGGTTGCTTTGATAAACACAATTCTTCTATTGTTTTGATTTCTTTTCTCCTGCAAAACTTCTGGTGGATAAAATGTTCCGTGTTGTTCCATATACATACTCATATGGAAGTAAAATCAGAAGAATATAAGATAACCACAAAATGAGTTTGTGCCGTTCTGTAGTGTCAAGTATTCTACACTGAGAATTTTAATTCAAAAGAAGTCATAAAGAACATGTGTTTTGGTTTTTTTCTGAGTAGTTTTTTTTTTAATTTTTATTGGAATATAATTGATTTACAATGCTATGTTAGTTTCAGGTGTACAGCAAAGTGAATCAGTTATATATATACATATGTCCACTCTTTTTTTTTTATATTCTATTTCCATATAGCCCATTACAGACTATTGAATGGAGTTCCCTATGCTATACAGGAGGTTCTTTAAAAAACTAAAAATAGAACTACCATATTACCCAGCAATTCCACTCCTGGGCATGTACCTGGAGAAAACCATAATTCAAAAAGATCCATGCACGCTAATGTTCATTGTAGCACTATTTACAATATCCAGGACATGGAAGCAACCTAAATGTCCATCAACAGAGGAATGGATAAAGAGGATGTGGGGTGTGTGTGTGTGTGTGTGTGTGTGTGTGTGTGTGTGTAATGGAATATTACTCAGCAATAAAAAAGAATAAAATAATGCCATCTTCAGCAACATGGATGGGCCTAGAGATTGTCCTACTGAGTGAAATAAGTCAGACACAGAAAAACAAATATCATGTGATATCGCTTATATGTGGAATCTTTAAAAAAAAAAGGGTACAAATGAACTTATTTGCAAAACAGAAGTAGAGACACGGGTGTAGAAAACAAACTCATAGTTACCAGGGGATGGCAGGGGAGGGATAAATTAGGAGATTGGTTGGGACTGATATATATACACTACTATATATAAAATAGAAAACGTGATTTTTAAAAGAGAATTTGAGACATAAATGGAAGTTAACTGCAAGAGGTCTTCATTAAGGAGTCCTCCCTTCAACTAGCTTTCTCATCAGTACCGTTCAAACTGGTACCTGATCTGAATGCAACTCTGATGGCTTCACGTGTGATTGTCACCAATAGGACTTTGAGTCTCTTTTGAACAGGGACAATGTCTCTTACATAATAATGTGCAAATAGGGCTTCACAATCCCACAGACCAGGGTTAGAAACGTATCTGTCACAACCATGTTCCCCAATCACATGATTTCCTCTCAAATGTTTAACGTGGAATAATATGACATTTATGTGATGCACCTAACAGTGCTTGGTGCCTAGTAGAAATGGGTAGCAATCGTGAGACACTTGTGGTTGTTACAAATATTAAATTAGGATGTGTGTATAAAGCATCTGGTACAGTGCCCAGCCCATATCAATGTGCTAAATACAAGGTAGATAATATTGTGATTGTTACTGTTTCAAGAACAAATCAATATTTTAATGTTTCATAAATATATTGAGGACCTAAGTGATTTGAGCCCAAAGACATTCAAAACTTGCTTTAAAAATATTATAGGATAGTCACAATAAACATCCATGAATGTATTCAAAATCTGAAAGAAAGTAGGTTGGGCTTCAGAAAAATCCAGGGGTTAAAAAAACAAATAATATTTTCAACTTACTCTGCAAACAGAGTAGAATCCAGCCACTACTATTCACGGCTGCTGCATTGGAAAAGGTGGAACATTTTTTTCTCAACCGATAGATTTCTCTAAATTTATATGTAAGGCTGCCACAGAGGTCACACTATTTTAATGGTTGTCGTTATTATTATCTATTTAAATACAGAGGAATTTAGTTTGAAGAGAAACTATAACCTTTCTTTATTTTAATTCACATTCTGTACAGGAAAACCATGACTTGCAGGTTCAAAGGAGAAAGCCTTTAAAAGGGCTTGTAAAAGGCCTCATAGGCTTCTTGGACATCAAATAGCTCAGCAAAACAGCATTATGATGATTTAAATGCAAATGAATTAGAAACATATGGATCACATTCCCTTGGAAATACACATGGGTTTGGAAATTAAGGGGAAACTGCCTGACAAAATGCACTGCACTTCCCTTAGCTCAGAATGTTTGAATAATGGGTTGAATTTGTTTGCCAGATCTTGAAGGCCATGGGTTTGTCCTATGGGTATTTTCAGAAATCTTCTGAGCCTTGAGGTTGCTTGGCTTTGAGGAGTGTGTGACCTGTCAGGGCCAGCTCCTGCCATCATTGCTCTTGTTCCCATCTCCTCACCATGCACACAAGTGTGTAGTTATCAAAGAGAAACTGATCTTGAAAGAATGGAAGAAATGGGGGCAGGGAGAGGAGGTGGTTGGATTTTTCTCTCCTCCTCTTTTGCTTTTCAGTTTTTCTCTTTTTTCTCCAGTGCTTTCCCTTTACTCTTTTCATCCTTCACTTCTTCCTTATTTTGCTATCTCTTTTTCCCCCTCCCTCCCTTATTTCTTAACTCTCTTAGAACAGAAGAATAGATAAAAACAGGATGCTTATAAGGGAAAGCTTGTAGGAGGGTGAAGGGATGAATTATCTGTGGTCTAATGTCTTTTCTTGAGAGCTACCCACTGTAAGTTCCATCAGAGAATATCTGAAAGTTTTTTTCAGTGGATCGCCTGTTTCCTGTGGCATAAGGGGAGATGTTTGGACTTAGTATGCTGTGTTATAAGCGTGTTAGAGTCTCATGCAAGTAGTGTTGTCCCGATTCGGTTTGTTTTAAAAAGCCATTTATTATTATTATTACTGATTCCAGGGATAATTAATTCGTTTCCTTAAAGTGAGTTGACACGTGGAATATCAGGAGCCCTAAGGCTAATTCACTGCTGCCTGGTCTGGGTGAAAGCAGGTGTCACAGTAAGGGGATCCAGCTTTTGTGTGTGCATTACAAAATATACTGCCTCGTGATAAGCAGCTACAGAATTGATAGTTAAATCTATCTGCATGGATTTGCTTTCCATATGGAACTAATTGCCTCTGGAATAGCTAAAGCCAAAAGATCTCTACGATTTCAAAAGCTTCTCTTATCTTTCCTCTCGGATGGCTGTTGACAGGAGTGAAACGCATCTATCCTCATTTATTATATTGGCTTCATCAAGTGAGGACGTGTTGATGGGAGACTGTTACAGAACCAGATGGTCCAAGTTGGTCTTTTATGTTTCCAGCATTTTCCCTCCTCGGTTTTAAAAGTCCAAACAAAGGCTGTCTGCGCTTGGGCTGGTCCCCTAGAATTTCTCCCCTTACAGGACCCAGTCCAGGCTCTCACTGGTACCTGAACAGGTCCACCTGAGGCCCAGAGCATCAGGTTTCTGTGTCCTTTAACCCCTCGTCTCATAGCGTCTCATCCCCTTTATCTCTTGTGTTGCTCCTGAAGGCTAACTGAGGGATACCGAACTTCTCTGACTGTCTGGACTGGACCCTGACATGGGGCCTTTCTCTTGCTTCTCAATTTGCCACCACAGTTTCGATTACCCTTACTTCCCAAAATGCATAGGCCAGAGACCTCTGCGTTCTAAATCTTGACAACTGGTGGTAATTTACTCTCTCTTTCTCTCTGGTTGTGGTTTAGAAGGGCAGGGCTTGACCTGGTGTTTCTTCTCTAAACCATTGAGCAAAATAGTGTAGAGATAAACAGGTAGCCATCCTCACTGTCACGCTCCTTGTCTAGAATGTCACCATCTTAGTTCACATTTCTGGAACATGTACCTGAGCCAAGAATAAGCACTGTAGATGTAGGCACCTATTTAATCCTCTCAACCATGTTAGGAAGCAAGTATCGTTATCCTTCTATACCACAGAGAAGGAAAATGAAGCCGGGAAGATAAGCTGTCCTGCAGAATCTTCAAGTCGAGAACAAGTGTACTAAATTTTATAAAGGTCAAAGGAGCAGGAATTTCACAACACAGCAGGCCCTCACCTGTATCTCCATCCACAGCATCTCCCTCTTCTCCCAGTTCCCAGAATAGTTAGAAAAGCTTTCAGAATGGGAATTTTAGCCACAGAAGCCTGAAATCATGGATATGGGAAATGCTGCTTGGAGACTGAAGAATTTCCCTCTGCAACTCCTTTGGCTGTGCTGCACTGGAAAAATGACTTACACTCTCTGTGCTGCAGAGAGAATGTTGTAAAGGTTAATACATGATGGTTAGAAGCGTCTGTCACCAAGTCAGCCTTATAAAGATATGCCAGCTATAGTATTATTATCCCACCAAGGAGTGTCCCCAAATGCTAGGCAATGAATTGTCGTCACACAGGGAAGAAATAGTGCAATGGATCACTCTAGAACTGTATATTCAGTTGCGTAGTGGACATCTTCCCCTTAGTAGCCCCCTTATACTCACACCACCGAACCAGTTATTTTTTCCTATAAAATCTGCCAATTCTTCTACTTTTCCTATCTTGGTGGGTGGCCCCAGCATATTCCAGCATAGTAGGCAATGTGAGAAATTTTGGAGTTGGCTTTTATTTCTCTCCCCAGACCGTATTTCGCTTACCAGATCAGGAGTTTCGTCTTCTTGATTCTCCTCTAGAATATCTTTCAGATGCATCCCCCTTAGTCAGTGGCCACCACCCTGACTGAGATCATTTCGATAGCCATCGAGCAGTCTTTCCTTGTACTCTTCTCCCCTCCATTCCATTCAAAGTGCCAGCAGAGCATGTAAATATATATAGAAAACTCCAATTATGTTATTCTCATGAGTGTCTCCCCATTTCTAGAGAATGAATTTCAAGCCCCTTGATATTTATGATATTTTCATTTGCCTTCTCTAAACACACCGCACGTGTATTTCTGTGCCACTGAGCCAACAGCCATACTTAGTCTTCTATCTGAAACATTTTTCTGAGAGGAGACTGAACCTCTCTAAGCTTCAGGTCCTTAACCCTCTCAACCCTCCACCCTGAAATAACCGTACATAGCTCAGAGCAAAGGCTGTTGTGAGAACCAGTCTAAAGCACTTAGCGCTGTGACCACTTACAGTGAGCACTGACAGTGTAAGAGCACCTACAGTGTGACCTTAGGCAATTTACTTAACTTCTCTGTGTCTTATTTCCACTATTCTAAAGTAAGGATAATACCTATAGCACAGAAATATCATAAGGATTGAATTAACCAGTATGTGTAAAATGCTTAGGACCGTGTTTATTATTCCTGTCTTATTTTTCTTATTATTCCTTTAACAAAGTTACATAATACCATCAGTGCTGATGTGTGTTACAGAATGAGAAGGGTTTGGCGGGGGGGGGGGGATTTCTTATGGTTTGTAATGTACATTTTATACATTCTGAAAAAAATATTGCATTCGAGCAACATATTTTAAGGCAGAGCCCAAATGTCATCACTTCATGAAGACGTTCCCCATGCTCTCTGCTTTCTTGCAGCCTGACCTGTTCTCACCTCCTGCTTCCTTTAGCAGTTTACCCACATTTCTATTATAACACTTTGCTGCATGATACAAGGATCTTCTGTGTGTGTGTCTTCCACCAGAACGTGAGCCAAGAGTTTGTGCCTTGTTCATTTTTTATTTCTTTTCAACCCTTGTTCTCCTCTCTGCCACCCCCAGATGCCACCTCTGTGCCTGGCAACCAGTAGGCGTTCAATGAGCGCTGACTGAATGCATTCTGAATGGGGTAATGAGCCATTGTCCCACCTTTGTGGCCGCTTTCTCAAATACCTCGGATTTAATTTGGGTCCGTGGCTGTGTTGATTGAGCTTCAGACACCAGAGTGTTGTCACAGCAGTGGGGACTCCACACATTTGGCTCCTAGAACATTTTGACAACAAGCATGACTGCGTTTCGAGATACCTGAGGGCTCCTTCCTGTTTTTCTCAAACACAGTTGGGCTTTCATGTGGTATTCCACTTGCTTATTGATACCCAGTATTTTTCTCGTTGGGCCAAATGTGGCAACACGTTATTTATTTGACACTGTGGTAATCCATTCACTTGGATGGAAAAGAACATATTAGTCAAATGAAACTGATGTCTGGTAGCCATGCACACTCACCCAAATAATCTGCCCCTGGACCCTGTTCACGGACCGGTTCTCCAGCTGCTTGACGCCGAGCCATATCCTTGCTCAGGGTTTTATTTTCCCTGGCCCTGCTGGGACACTAAAACCAACTTTCCGATTCAGCTTCAGCCTCGGCCTCCAGCCCCTGGACAATAGCAATACTGTGTGATGACTACTGAGGACAGATGAAGAGAGATGACTGTTTTAATAGCACTTTATGACTCCTCAAGCTGTACTGGAAACATCACCACAAGGAGAAAAAGGTATTCGCCAGGGAGAGGGGATGTCTCTGTACTCAGAGTCTGAGCCAGAATCAAAACCACAGACAGAAATAGGGCTGAGGTCCTACGGCATAAATTCCAGGAACTGGGGAGGAAGCTTGAGGACATGGCCATCGGGGCTTTCAGAAATGTGCTAATTGTGCAATATTCACAACTAACAAGGGCCAATGATAAAATAACAAAAATGAATGACTAAATCTGTGAGCTAATGATTTGGGGAACAGTTTTCAAAAACTGTAGAAAGAAAGGAAAGAAGCATTCAGCAACATCAGTCCCGTTATTGTCTTTCCTCTTTTCCACGTTCTCCCTTCTTAGTTCTCTCTCTCTCTCTCTCTCTCTCCTTCCTTCTAGAATAGCGAAGCACAAGTCTGCAGTGTCTAGGGGAGTCATATGTGCTTTGTGATATCCCTGTCTCTCATTAAAATGCAAAAGATTGGCATATGCTACCTAGAACTTCATTGATCAAATGTAGCTTTTATATTGGGTAGTCAGAAAGTTTCTGAACCTGCTTCTGAACTGCAAGTAACATCTGAAATTCATTTCTAAAATGGCCAGTGAATGGAGCAGGATCCTGCTAGAAAGAAATTCTCACCTCTTAAGAGCCAACAAGAAATGTCTAGTCATTAGCCAAGGATCAGCAAGGGACTTTTTCAACCTGTGTTTGGCAGGATTTTTAATATTTAGGACTTCTTGGTTAGTCAGGTCAAGTCCAAGAGGACGTCCTAACTAATTTGTGTGTGAAACTGTGCCATGCCAGAGAAGACTGCCAAAAGTTGTGTATTCATACGCACCCAAAGGGCCGCCTGGAAGAAGCACTGTCGTACTTACCATGTTTCCCAGAACCTAGACTCTTGAACAATGAGGACAAAGGTCACCTCAAGCCTTGGAGTTTATAACCTTACACGGGAAGGAACTCATTCTGGAGTAAAAAAGAAAATATGCCACTGAAAGTAAATATATCTCATGTCACATATAAAAAAACAATCAATGGGTTGTGTTAAGGAGGATTCAGAGGCTCTATGAAAACCCAGTGGGAAAGAGTGCCACAGTCAGTAAGCAGCGTCTGCCATTTCTGGTGTGGGAGGCTGGGTTTCATCTTGCTTCAGTGGGGGAAAGAAAAAGACTTTGGGATGTGACACAGTGTGGTGCCACTCATCTAGGATCTGCTCAGTCTGGGAAACTCCAACTTTCGTGACAGAGTGGGTTGTAAGAAATAGCAAATGTAATCATGAGGTATAGTAGTATGGCAATATATAGGATAGCATATATTAGTATAATAATGTATTGGTATACTTATATTTATATATTAATATGTATATTATAGTAATGTAGAAAAACTGAAAGAAGAATGCGTTTTTGGGAGCCTACTAAGAAAGTGTAAGACCGGTAAGGAGAGAGCTCTGCCCATTTTTATAGATACACTGTCCTAAGAAACCTAGGCAAGTCATTTCTTGGCTTAAATAGGAGGGAACCGAGCCACAAATTAGAATTAGACATAACAGCAGAGTCAGAAATGTCACCAAAGAGTTGGAGCAGAGGCCACCAATGACAGCTTCAACTTAAAAATAATAAGTCAGCCCAGGAGATTGAGCTACCCAAGTTTGCCTGGTCACCATAGTATATATCCTGTGTCTAACGTATTTCCATTTTTTCCTGACTTCTAGACCCGCACTGTCTAATGCAATGGCTTCTAGATATATGTGGATTTTTAAATTTAAACTTCTTAAAGTTAAATAAAACTAGAACTTCATTTCCTTAGTCACATGAGCCACACTGCAAGGGCTCAGGTGACATGCGTGGCTAACGGCTGCCATATTGGGCTGCAGAGATACCGAACGTTTCCGTCATCTCGGAAAGTCCTACTGGACAGTGCTAATCTAGACCATAGGGAAGAAGGGGAGTCCTGGTTTATGGAACTACCTTTATAGGACCAAGAAAAGAATAGTTTGCCCTGGTTATTCAGAGCTGCTCCTCCTTTCTGCTATTGCTTTGTTGCCCATTTCTTGCCCTGTCTCAATGCTGCACACGTGGAATTATACTGAGTTGATATGGACCTGCTGCTGCAATGTTAGGTGTTTGGTGAAGTAGGTGCTTAAGTATGCCTTGGAAAACTGACTTAAAAGGATTGCCTGTGGTTTTCTTGGAAGTCAGATAGCATTAAATCTGGCAAAAATCTTGTGACCCAGATATGATTCCAGTTGTTGATCTCTCTTATCTCTAATCTTCACAAACCCCCTTCAAGGTGGGCATTTTCATTCATTGTAAACAAATAGGCACATTAAAATGTTAAAAAAAAACTTAACAAAGACACATAGCTAGGAAGTGGCAAGGCAGTGATGTGAACACAAATATGTCTAGCTGTAATCCTGGACGTTTTCTCTCATATAGCACATTGCCTACTAGGGACGTAAAGCATGTCTATATAGAGATCCTTATAATAAAAGATAGAAATAAATGTCACAAGGACAGATTAATTGCTGAGTGTTCGAAATTTCTTTCCTGGTGACACCTCTATCTGACTTCTTACATGGGACAAATGTTCTGCTTACTAGTTTAAAATGTGCCATTTTGCCACCCAGTTGGTAAGTAACCTTCCAAAGTGTTCTATGTATTGATGAGCCTCTCATCCTATATTAATAATGATACTGGTGGCAAGGAACCTTCTGATTAGGCAGGCTCTGAATTGCATAAAAACTGTTCATGGCAATTGTCATGAAGTTTGCGGATTTAAAGAAATTTCCAATGATCCAGCATCAGCCCCAGGACATTGAAAAACCAGTGAACCTACCCAATGTTGTTAGACGTGAAGTCGGAAGCCCTTTTTCCTGTTCCAAAGAAAGAGTTGGATTTCCTATGGTTCTTTGAGATTTTCTAGCCTCTTTTATTTCTTCCTTTGCCCAGCAAGACCTTCTGATTTTCCTGAGGCATCACCCCAAGCTCCTTTGACAGCAGAGCTGTTTGCTGATCAAAGGAGAATGGGTTAGTTGCCATGAGAAGCTCCTTTTTCCATCCAACCTTCTGTGTCGCTTCCCAGGTGTGTGAGAGCTTGTGTATGAGAACACTGGCAATCTCATAGAGAAATTCCTTTTGTGCCTGATACATGAAATCCTGAACAAACTCTGCATTTGCTATGATTTTTCAACGGTCAACGTCTCCCAGTTAGCTAGGAGGAGAGGTGTAGAGAAGGGGAGAAAATTCACGCACTTGAATTTACCCTGAGACTTACTGAGAATTTCAAAATTGATTCATCAGATCAATCTCTTCCAATCCACCTCGGTTTGAGAGTTTCTGTCCTGAAAGCTGCTGAAGTCATATTGTGCTCTGTCACTTGGAAAACATTAATGACCTCAAAGTCATTGTATTGTGAGATTACACACGACTAGCTTTCAATTTATTGATTTGTTTACTTTGGTTGGTTTAATTAAAAAACAGTCTTCCAAACTGTATTACCATGCTGGCAAATATGCTTGAAAAGTTTCCTTCACCTTAAACATTGTACAGGCAAAACAAGACTTGTTTCATTTTCAAAAACGTGTTTTGCCTTAGTTTGTTTACAGTTCCCCCTTTTATTTTCTGCCATCTTTGGAAATGTGATGAAGTATCAGGGTAATACTAGAATCCTAATGGTGTGACCAGGAACTTTGCATTTGTAGTAGTACTGTCCAAGGAGCAGAAGCAGGAGGAAAAGAGTGATTGAGACTGCCTATTATGGGCTAATTGAAATCCAGCAGTGTTTTACCACTAAGGTAATATAAATTATTGCCTCTCCTGTAGTTTTACTCTGAACGTATTCATCGTTTCCCATCTGTCAGCAGAGACCAAACTTCAAGTATTAAAAAAATAGTAATTGTTGAAATAGTGGTAACTTTTCGACTTTGCCTACATAAGTAATAATTTTTCGTGTAGTTTAATACATCACTAATGAAACTTTTGTTTAAAGTTCCACAGTGCATCTGCCTTTTAAAGGAGAGGCTAGCAAGCACTGTTTAAAAACATCTTTCTTTTTGCAACCCCTTCATATGTTACCAATCAGACCAAGCATAAAATTTAAAAATATTAGAATACAATCTCTTCCGCATAGCATATTTTCAAGGAAGATTTTATATATTTTTTTCTTGATTCATAGATGTTAAACTTTGATCCACTAGAGAAAGAATATAACTCTTTTAACTTCAACAATAGATGGATAATAATATTCATAAATAACACTTTGACTATTTCCTATTTTGTGCTGTAAATTCTCAACGTAATGATTTTAACAAAATAACTTACTCTTAGATATTAATGTCCCTGTTAAATTATTCTCTATTATTTTTTTTTAAATTCCACATTTACCATGCACTACATACATCCTCAGTGTTTGGGACATTTTCAAAAACTTCTGTTTTTATTTATAAAACATTTGTTCATAATATTGTAATTAGAAACATATACACTGGAGCCTTTCTTTTAAAACTCTTTCCTTTCTTTTTTAATCTTCCAGAACAGAGAAAACTTTCCATCACCTCTTTCTCTTTAAACTGGACAATTTAAAGGACTCGTTTTGATGTGATCTGTATTAATTATCCCACAGAAATGTTTGTGAGTTTCTTTTATTCACAAACTAGATGGAGTGGGCTTTTTCATGGAGTTTTTCACATCTCACAGTCAGTAACCTTGCAGAGAAACACCCAGGCCTGTGCAGCTGTCACTGAGGTAGTTTCATTTTTAATCTGCAGCTCGCCTCTTCCCCAGTGTGTCCCAGTGTTTCCACTTAGATCAAAACAATAATGCATATTATTGTGTAAAAAAGAGTCCGTGTGATCAACAGGTTCTCCAGTTTCACCGAATTCTGAGGCAAATATGGGCAAAAAAATCTATGTGTTCCTACAGGTCATTTCTATATGTGCATTTTGATGTCACCTCTAACTTTATAGATATAAAACTGAAATCTCCATTTTCCTTCCCAATCTGGCTCTCATCCTAACTTCATGGTTTTCACTGCTAGTGCCAATGTTCTCAATTTTCAAGCTATCAATTGGGCCATCAACTTCGATTCAGAAGTCTGATTCTTCCCATGTCTGGATAGTGCCTGTATACCTTTTGATTATGTTTTTGCTTTGCTTTCCAACTCCACCACCCACTACTATCCAGGCACTTATAGTATAAGATATGTACCTTGTGAGTATCTTCCTATCCACTTGCTCTGCCTTTAATTCATTTCTCACCCCCACTCCAGTCCATTCCACCAATCAAATGCATGCAAAGCTATCTAATGCCTCTTTCTAAAATATCACTGTCCTGCTTCTCCTCTCTTGCTCAATGCCCTTTAGTAATACTTTCAACCTCAAACCTGTTGACCAGGTCCCTCTTCAGACTTTATTTCATATTCTACTTTCTTGAGTAATATTAATATTAACACACATTGCCTTAATCTGTTTGGGCTGCTATAATAAAAATACCATAAACCAGTAGTTTATGAATGACAAACATATACTTCTGGAGCTGGGAAGTCCAAAATCATGGCACCAGCAGATTGGGTTTCTGGTGAGGACCTGCTTCCTTAGATGGCCCTCTTTTTGCTGTAACCTTGCATGGCAGAAGGGGCAAGGGGGCTTGATTGGGCCTTTTTTTATAAGGGCACTGATCCCATTCGTGGCCTAATCACCTCCCAAAGGCTCCATACCTTAATATAATCACCTTGGGAGGACAGGATTTCCACATGTGAATTTTGGTGGTACATAAACATTCAGACTGTAGCACTAATTATTTACAGAAGACTTTTGAGTCTTTTCAGTCTGCCAGGTACTGTGCTAAATGCTTTAGCTACATAATCTAAGTTAATCCTCGCAACAACCAGGAAGTAGATATTATTATATCCATTTTTCACACAAGGAAAGAGACACTCAGGTAGATATAAATAGCTCACACAAAGTTACATGGTCATAGAGATAGAATTTATACCCAGGGCTTAACCTAAAGCTATGTCCTTAACCACCATTTTATAATGCCTCCCACAAATGTTTGCCTTCAACCAAACTATTCTATTTTCTTGAGTGTGCCTTAAAGTTTTCCGCCATTGTCCCCTTTTTTTCCCCTCACACCATTGTACCTGGAATGCCATTCCTTCTGCCCAGTGAAATGTTATCTATTTTTCAAATCCCATAAAAAACCTCATTTCCTTTTTAAAATCTAATCTAACCATCCCATTCTAAAGATGATTCTGTTCTATGAAATTCCTGGATACACAAAGTAAATAATTTGCTAATTATTTTTCTACTGGCCTGTGGCAGATTTATCGTTGTCCCATGCTAGTATTAATACTTTTGGCTTAAATTTATTTTTTGTGTGCTCTTACGTTGTTGTATTTATCCAGCCATGTCATCAGTAACTTGGTCTCCCTACGGTTTCTTGCATGTAGGAAGAGATAAATAAATACTTGATGCTTTGATTGTTTAAGAAATTCGGTCAAATTGTTTGCCCAGACTGGTCGCTCCGACTGTATTGATCAACTCAGCCACGGCGATAAAGTGAGTTATTTATGCAAACAATGCAATGACCTTGATATATTGTGATTTCAGGTATAATTTAAACACTCCTCCAACAGAAAAATTATACTGGGTAATAAAATTTGGGGCACAAACATGAATTCTAAAATTCGTAGTTTTATGGTAATACCAGGTTCATTACAAGTCAATGGGACTAAAAGTATATTTAGAAAAAAGGTTGCAGAAAATCTGAGCAGAGGAAGTCAACAATTCTTAAACGACACTTAGTAGATCAAAGGTTAACTTTCTGTGTATTGTTCTCAGACTGCCTCTAATATGTAATATACACTAAATGTAAATTGCAAAAGGAATGATGATATCCACCCCACACTTCACCCCAACACACTCAGTTATTTTCAGACTACCTCACTCTCAGATTCCCCATAGATTCTGAGTCCAACCTCTTCTCCACTGGAGAAAACTTCTTGCCATGTTGTGATCCTGTCACACTATCATTCAGCTTGCATTTGACCACCTCCAGTAACAGGAAACTCAGTGCTTTTGAGTTGGCCCAACCCATCCTTAGGCATTTATAATTTTCAAACAGTTCTTTCTGATAATAAGCCTCAATCTTTCTCCCTATAGCACTGCCCCATTCTCCCTTATTCTGAACAATGCTGTTTTTATATTATATTAGATAAAACAAAATAAACAATCTTGAATTGTTTTCCTCAATGCAACTTCTCTAATTATTTGAGAAAAGCTGCTCTGTCTCTTCCTAATTTCCCTCTCACATCTCCCCTCCCCTCAGGGCAAAAATCTCTAGTTCTTTCAGCCAATAGTCATTTGACTTAGTTTCCAGATGTCTCACCATGCTGGCTTTTCTCCTCTGGTTATTCTCCTCCATCCTGAGAATACAATAAACCAGATGTGGCCTGAGAAGGGCAGAAAACCCTGAAACTATAATTTCTCTTGCTTTAGAAATGGTGTTTCTGTCATTGCAGCCTAAGTTTGCATTAGCTTTTAAAACAGTAGCGTTACACTCATGGCTTTTATTGAACTTGTGGTCTAAAGCCCCAGGCCTTTTATTTTCCCCTAGGAGGTGTAGTCAAGCCATGTATTTCTCATCCTGTCCTTATGTAATTGATTTTTTAAAAACTACATGTAAAGGATTTTCCTTTATGCTTTTTTGTCTTTTATCATGTAGGTCCCCAGAAGTGCATGATGGGACAACTGAGAGAAAACCACAAGATTCTTGGCTGCTCTAGATGCTGAGAATCTGGAATGGCTCTAATGAATTACAATAGGAGTTCCACTCAACAAACACAAAACCCTATGGATATTAAAAACCTGAAAACAAGCAAACCAGAAAGAAATCCCCCAAAGCCTCTTGTTGGTGGGAACTGCATTTTACCTTCAGTAATACTAAAATGGGAAGATGAGGAGGGAAAATACATTTAAATCCCCAGAAACTGAGGCCTCCTACGATGACACTGCTTTTCAGTCCCTGAGACTTCCTGCCTTCATGCAGTTAGCAGGGGACCTAGTAGATGGGACATACTTTAAATATGCAGAGTTTCCTGTGTTTCCCCTTCTCTGAGCCAACTAGCACATGCTCAGCAGCTTTCCCCTTCCTCCATTAGCACAGAAATTACCTTTTGTCTCCATACACTCTGGAACTTCAACAACTTCTAACCGCTTGCACTATCAAAGCTCTTGTATCCAAGAAGCAATTGTCTCTCCAGTGGAAAATGAGGAGAAAAAAACCACCTCTCTTTTCCAAATGTCCAGATTATCGATAAAAGTAATCTTTCTTCAGCAATTATGTGAATTTCCATGTGCGCAACCCCTTATTCCTTCCCACACGTTTCCCTTTCTTCTGTTTGGTTTTTTGACTTGCTTTGCTCACTCCTGTATCCTTTTCTGGCTGCTTGCACTCAGTTGATGAGGCCTGTCTAGCATGGAAATGCCAGAAAGGTTGAGGACCTTCCCCCCCCAAGTCAGCCATAATCAAGTTTATCTGATGGGAGGGGGTTACAGGGGGTAGACATTCAAGCTCCCTTGCAGCCGGGTAAGATAACCTCTGTAGTACAATTCTTGCCCCAGAGCTCCCCATGTCGTCAGGTGGCTAGATTTCTCATGTTACCACTCTGGCCTCTCCGACTTTTTCCTCCCTTCCTTACATGTTTCTCCTGAGAGCACTCCCACTTTGAATCATCGGCACAGTAGTTCGCACCTCAGGCTCTGCTTCTTGGTCAAACAAACTGAGGCAGGGACCTGCTTTGGAGTCATAGTCTTTACAATTAAAGACCGGGAAAGTCGTAGTCTTTAAAATTAAACACTGGGAAAGTAGATTCCATTTAATTCAACGAACATTTTTAGAAGGTGATCTAAAAGGCTGAATTTCTTCATTAGACTAGAAGCTTCTGGAGGCAGAGATGAGGACTAATTGACGTTTTCCCCCGTGGCTAGCATTATGTCAAGCTCCACGTATGCTGTGTTACGGAAGCACTGTGATAAACATAATGCAGCCCCAACAAAAATTAAGTTTACAATTTTAGTGGGGAAAACCAACATGACCTAACTCCTTATAAAATAAATTTGAATGGAGAAAGTGCATAAGAAGCTATACGCAAAGTGTTATGGGGGTCTGGAGGGTCAAAAGAATCATTTCAGTTGGAGGTAAAGTCCAGACTGGAGAATATTCCATGAATCTGAATACAGATGCATATGATTTATAGGAGAAGAGAAAATAATATTGCTAGCAGCTACTGATGACTATATGCTGTGTCCTGTGCTAAGTCTTTCACATGCATCATTTTTTTAATATTTACAGAATATCTATGGTGTAGACGTTGTTATTAGATCTGTTTTACCAAGGAGGTTTTGAGACATGAAGTAATGTCTAAGCCCTCCCAGCTAAGAAGTAACGGAGCCCAGATTTAAACCCATTCTATTCGGAAAGGATATTGCAAGAAGAGGGAATGTGATAAACACAGATAAAGAGTCAGAAAAGAAGTCTACCAATGTGTGCTTGAGTAGATATAATAGGAAAAAAGCCTGGAAAGAGATAGTAGGACCAGATTATAGGATACTTGGAATACTATGCTAAGAAATTGGAATTTATTCTATAAATCATGGGGAGCATTGGAAGGAGTTTAATAGAAAAGGTGAATGATAAAACTTTTATACCTAAAGAAAATTACTCCAAATGAAGGATAGAAGATGATCAAGTGCTTCAGCTTCTTCAGAGGAATGTGGATACATTACCAAGTTTAAATGTATGTGTTATATCTCTTTTTTCTGGCTCTTTTCTATCAAGATTTTGCTGGATCTGATCCAGTGCTTCTAACATCCATAAATGATTTTGTTAGGAGACTTGATTTCCCACAACTTTGATATTGTGACACTCTCTTCTTTGACTTTGTTATCTGTGCTACTTTCTCTTTGCCCTCTTCTAAAATTCCACATGGCGTCTATTCATTTATTTTGGTAACCAGTATAAAGCTGTCTTGAAAAATGCCAAAGAAGTAATACATTGCGTAACACTGAGTGAAACCTCTTACAGATTCTCTCTCCCTATCTCTGTGGAAGGCTCATTCCAAATAACCTAGCAATTGTCCCTGGTTTCTGACCTCACCTTTGTCAAACTCCCCCCAGTATCCCACAACTCTGGTTCTCTTTCTTCTTCCCCCTCCTTCCAACCTTTTTAATCTAGTGTTTTCTGAGCCAGTAGCTCACCAGGACTTCTAAAGTACAGAAAGGTAATCTTTCTTTTTGTTTTTATTTCTCCATGTATTATCTAGAACCTAGGAGAAAAACACTGAAATAAGAAAGTGAGGAAGGTTCAAAAGCTTACAAACTTTCTGTCTCCTCTCTCTTTGTCTCTGTCTCTGTCTCTCTCCCTCTTATTTATCTGTAGTCATTTTACAATAAGTATTGCAGTATCTATAACCCATCACTCCCTTTCCGCTGGGTGGGCCCTGGCAATTGGAGCGATTTGCAGAAGGCACCGTTGCTATTGAACTTCACAGGACCAAAAGTTGAATTTTTGTCTTGGTCTTGCCATAGATGCAATCACTTTGGACACCCACATTCTTGAATTGCTTGACTTAGAAATTAAATGTTACTCTTAGTTCAAAGGGAACTAAAAGCACCCCAAGTAAGACTTCCCGCCTACCACTGATACCTTGAAAGGAAGTACATGCTTCCTTTTTCCAAGTATAGGAATGGCTCGTACTACATCTCAGTTGGTTGTCAGATTGTCAATAACCATGATAAGACTTTGTCTTCCCAGCTCAGAGGACATAAAAAATTGTGATGGGGTAGCAGCCCCTCCTATTTCTGTGATGAGCAGGCCTATGGTAGATTTTTATTAATTTTCTATGCCTTGCATTAAGTCAGTCACTGATGCTTCCATCGTGTAGTAAATCCATAAAATTACCATTTGCTGAAATTTTTCACTGCTTCAATTTATGCAGAGATATAAGACAGTTTTCTGAGCCTGGAGTATTTCTGATTACAAGAGAGAGAAGATGGCTAATGTTTGATTTCAAGTCCATTCGGTCCCATTTCTAACCTGCTATGTTTTTTTCCAATCTTTTCACTAAATGTATTGACCCAATTTTATAAGTCAAGAAAATAAGGCAGCAATGATAATTGACTTCTAATGTAGAGATACAGAGTTTGATGATCCAAATGGCCCCCTTAGGCTACAGAAGTAAGTAGAGACAGATCTTGGAAGACAATGCAAATACTCTTCATGCCTGGAATTGGGTATGCTATTAGTTGTTGTCTCATGACCCTGAATCTTAATATTAATTTGCCTCATGGATTAGAAAAAAGTTGTACAGACTGATTTTCCTTATGTTTGTTGCTTTAGAGCTAAATCAACCTTAACAATAATTTTGTTGATTCAGACAACTGTCCTTTGTATTAACCTCACTCTAATCTACATTGCAGCCCGTTTTATATCAGACCAAAATAAGCAAAGCTCTATACTTTGGGTTTTTTTTTTTTCTTTGTAATTCCCAGAGTCCATTCTTAATATTTTTGTTTTATTGTGACCACACAATCTAGGTTTACTGGTAGGGTTGCCAATAAAATTCAAGATGCCCAGTTGAATTTATATTTCAGATAAACCATGAATAAATTTTAGCATAAGTATGTCCTTAAAATTGCATGGGAGACACTTAGACTAAAAAATTAGTCACGTTTTATCTGAAATTCAAATTTAACTCAATGTTCTGTATCTTTATTTGCTAAATATGGTAACCCTATTTACTGGGAGAGTTATAATTTCCTGTAATTTTGTTCTTTTCAATAAATCCATTTCAACAGATAGATACAGTTAGTTGTTATATAAGTTTTTGTACAAATACATTAATAAATTAGGGACTATATATTCTAAATTGTGATTCTGATACTATGGCCAGGATAAAGCTCCTTTTCAAACACATTGCAGTCATCTATCTACCTGTCTGTGTCCTCCATTATTCTGTGACATCAAGAAGGGAGGGAGCATACTTCACTCATTTTTGTATTACACAATTTTGGCACATAGGAGGAGCTCAATAAATGTTTCTCGAATAGACTGCATAATTACAAAATGGTAGGCTGGCCCAGCAACAAAAGTGTGTGTGTGTGTGTGTGTGTGTGTGTGTGTGTGTGTGTGAGAGAGAGAGAGAGAGAGAGAGAGAGAGACAGACAGAGATTTTAAAATGCCTAACATGTAATGAGTGATAACTTGGGCCAGCGCTCTGCTAGGAGCACAGTGCTAAAGCTTAGTTCTTACCTTCTTTTTACAGAGGACTCTTTCACTAGAGGGTGGGTCAAGGCCAATGAAAGGCTATATCTAAGAATACATCAATCAATATGTGTGTCACCTAGATACTGCATCTGCTTTTTAGAGGCTCTCTAACAAAAAAAGGATGAATTAGTAAAAAGTCTTCATATAGTTCATATTGGTTTCCTCATACTTCTGTTACCAAATCTTCATTTCTAAAAGTCAATTTGTAATATAGTTGGCCAGGTAACTGCAATAATAGCTCCTGTCCCCTACAATTTTTTAGAATCTTTTCACTCCCCCTTTGAGAAGCTGAATCCAGGTCCCCTCTCCTTGAATCTGTGCAAACCTCGATTAATAGAGTCTGTCTGAGGTGACAGTTTGCGATTTTCCATGAAAAAACTATGCACTTCTACCTTGCTCTCCTGGGAATCTTGCTCTGAGAACCCAGATTTACTTTACTGGGATAAATTTTCCAGTGGTTTCCCCAAGAAAGTTTACATAGGAGGAAATTTTTTTGACCTTTTGCACACTTGAAATTGTCATTTTTATACTCTTGCTTGATGAACTGGCTGGCTAGTGCATTTTAGATTGAACTTCATTTCACTAGGAGTTTTTTGTTTGTTTGTTTGTTTTTGCGATACGCAGGCCTCTCACTGTTGTGGCCTCTCCCGTTGCGGAGCACAGGCTCTGGACGCGCAGGCTCAGCGGCCATGGCTCACGGGTCCAGCCGCTCCGCGGCATGTGGGATCTTCCCGGACCGGGGCACGAACCCGTGTCCCCTGCATCGGCAGGCGTACTCTCAACCACTCCGCCACCAGGGAAGCCCACACTAGGAGTTTTTTATACATTGTTCCACTATATTTTATTTTCTGATATTGCTCTTGGGAAGGCAGATATCAATCTGATTCCCTAGTTTGTGTAAGTGACCAGGTTTTTCATCTCTGGAAATGATTAGGATACTTTTAAAATTTTCTAATACTCTAAGACTTAATGATGATGTGACTTTTCTTCTCATTTATTAGGCTGGATGTTCAGTAAGAGGGTTATGTTTTTCAATTCCAAGAACTGTTCTTACATGATTGCTTTGAAATTGTCCTCTCTCCCATCACCATCATTTTCTACTCTTATTTGAGCCCCTATTTATTGGATATTGGATCACCTGGGTAGATCTTTTAATTAATTTTCTTTTCTATTTTCCACTTTCTGTTTTATTGCTCTGAGTGCCTGATTTAATGTTCTATTACATCTTCTACTGAATTACTAATTTCAGTGATCACATTTTTAAGTTTCAGCTATTTTCTATAATTGTTTCTTGTGTATACCATGATACTTTTTTCTCCTTGATGCAGCATTTCCTTTTTTCTCTTTTGAAGAACACTGATTATATATATTTTTTGAGGTTTTCTTTGGGTCCCTGCATCATCTGTTTCCCTTGAGTGCCTAGTTTTTCTGCTTATTTGTTTTGGTGTTTGTAATAAACTTTCCTCAAATAGCTGATCAACCTTGACTATCCAATCAGTTCTAAGATTGGGCTCTTAAACCTAATTGATTAGTGCTGTGGGCTTGTAGGGCAATCAAGTAGCCCACAGCTTTTTAACTGGTTGGTTTTCTCTGGGGTAGTTGGTTTCATCAGTAGGGGATCCCATGGTCTTCTGTCTGAAGGGCTGTGAGGCTACTGCTTTCCTGGAGCTGGAGTCTTTCAATAAATACTTTCACTTTATTCCTTTGTCTTCAGTATTGAATTTAAATGACAACCTGTGCCTGGGCTAAGGAGGCCAGAGCTTCTCTGGTTCAATTACCCTAGAGCAGTTGTTGTTAAGCATATATCAGAGTGACCTGGAAGGCTTGTTAAACCACAGATAATTGGGCCTCGCCTCCAGAGCTTCTGATTCAGTAGGACTGGGGTGAGGTTGGGAACTACACATTCCCAACAGGTTCCCAGATCTGGGGCCTGAGGACCACAGTTTGAGAAGCACCATTCTGGAATGTAACCCTCTGGTTTCACATGGAGATGAGTGAGAAGTCTGTAACTGCATGGCTTTTAGACAGTCCCATTGCTTCACCATCTCAAACTTGACTCCTGATCTCAGTGATACCTGCGGCCTCTAATTCCTGAGACTTTCTGGAATTTTTTAGGGGTAAGTAAGCAAAATTCTACTTTGCCTCCCCTTGCTTTCCCCACCCTCCCTGCAGGAATGTTGGATGGACTTCCAAGCTCTCCATTATGTACTTTCCGTTTTTATATTCTTAGGGTAAGGATTACTAACAGCCTCATTTTCTTTCATGGTAGAGTCTGTCTCTTTTCTTTCTTTTCTTGTTATTTAGGGTGTTATTTTGAAGGGAATAAACAGAAAACACTTCTTACATCATTTTGATGGAGTGTTATTTCAAGTAGAATAGTGAGAGGAAGGCTTCTTGTTCTCATCATTTTGAAACAGATGAGCCCACAAAATCCTTGATCTTGTGATTCTTCCTAGTTTTACTGTTAGAGGGTATTTTTGTGAGAACTGTATTTTACTGGGGTAGCATCATTTGGAAACTGGAAGCCCATGGTATCTAGTATCTTCCAGTTGATCAAAATAATGTAGACAATTGATCAGAACAAAATATTTACAGTTGCCTGAGTAATAGTTTGCACTTAAGAGCACTTACATTTTGCACTGAAAATAATAGCTGAAATGATTTTGCCCCTCTGTTTCCTTATATCAATTTTTGTTTTGTTTTGCCAGAGTGTTGATTTGGTTAATTCTCATTAATCCCAAATTTCAAAATGTGAAATGCTCTCATCAATATCTAGAGCTACTCTATTTAATGCAGTCGCCACTAACAATATATGACTATTTAAATTTAAATGAATTTAAGGTTCAGTTCTTCAGGCCCATTAGACATCTTTGTTAGTCACACATGGCTAGTGGCTACTGTGATGAAGAGCTCAGCTATGGAACATTTCCATCATTGCAGAAAGTTCTGCTGGATGGTACAAATAGAAAACCTCCTTTATTTACAGAAGAAAAAAAAAGAGGAAAAGAAAGAATGGCTTTGATTTTGAATGAACACACTCTTCTGTCTTATACCTTTTACTCAGGAACTTTTGTTTGAAAATATCAGTGTCTTCAATATATGTGCACAACGTCAAAAGACCACATTTTTGGCTTGATGGTGGTAGTGTGGGAGATGGAAGTGATTTACTCCAAAATGCTGGGTGGATTTGTGTGAAATCACTCCCATGCTGCTAAGGTGGAGATATGCTCATGGGGCTGGAGGCTCACCTCCCACCCCAGCCCACCCCACCCATTTCCCTACCTGGTTAGTGTCAGAAGGAGATGTGTTGAAAGGCTTGAGCCACTGCAGGTGTGCTTCGTCAACTGGGATTTTGGCTCAGACTTTCTCAGATCAACACAGTGTGTGGCTTATGTGCAAAGCGCCTGCTTTCAGGGGGGAAGTGTGTGCATCAAGGCTAAATGGCTGGTTCCAAGGCAGAGCAACACACTCATGGATTCTTGCCTGTACGTTTGTTGACCTTTGGATCCCAATTTCGTTGTTGATTGATCAAATAAACATTAGAGGCTATTTATTGGGTCCCAATGAGGAGCTATTATCCCAGCCAAAGGATGGTAAATATGTTTGTATTCCTGTGCCTAATTTCTAAAGTGTCAAAAAAAAAAAAGTTTACTAAAACTTGCTAGTGAAAATGAAACACTTCTAATAATCATTTGCTCAATAAAAAATGTGTACATGGACACAGAACGGCTTTATTTCAATATCACAAAAAATATTCTTTGGAAATCAGTAGGGGGAAAACACAGAAATGAGACTACAAAGATAATAGTTACAGAGAAGTGTTGATTTAGGTGTCGGATACATAATTATATTAATTTTATTTTATTAATTACATTAATTAATGACATTTAGATGTCAGGTACTTAAATTTTCTCTTTTCAGTTGCTTGGAAAGATGATCTCAGAACGTTCTCTTTAAAATTGCTGCAGCTTTTTAATTTTAACCTATAGAAAACAGCCTGGCTGCCCAAATTATGTTCCATTCTGTTGTATTTGTTGCAAAACTGGTGATCTCTCCCTGGATTTGTGAAAACCTGGTCTTAACCCTAGGGCAAGGTTAGGTGTTACTGTTATGAGTCTTCGTTGGGTAGAAAGAGCTTTCCTGCTGAGAGTCTCTAAGGAGATGTATCCTCCTCCCAGCCCCCATTTGCTGGTAGACACTCTTTTCAGTGAATGGGATGATCAGAACACTTAGATTTAGGGAAAAACAAACAAACTAGTAAGACTCATTCAAAATCAATTGGCATGTTATAATTGTAGGTACAAATAAGCTACAAATCAGTGAGGTCAATATCGTGGCAGAATTACCTCTGTATCTTAGTCAGGATTTATGTCTTTTGTTTCTCAGGGCTATAGTAGTAGGCAAATAACAGTATAACAAATATAATAGCAGTAATGATCATTATTGAATACTTGATAGGGGCAATGTACATAAAACTTGCAATAATTTTATGGGATAAAGATTATCGCATTTTACAGAAAATAAAATTAAAACTTATTTTTAGCACCTTGCCCAGTGTCCCAGCTAGTAGGTGATAGTGTCCAAAACCCAAATTTGTCTGACTCTATAACCCATTTTCTTAATCACCGTGTCAGGCATTCAGTGTAATGAGTGAGATAGAATTTAGGGTGTCAGGATTACAGAACCTGAAATACTGTGTATGTGAGGAGTTAAGTTTAAACAAGAACATTTAAAAAATTCTCAAGAAAAACAATTTTCTAGGAAATACAGTGAATCTCTGATGTATCCCAATCACCTAAATAATGTTTAGCACATAGCGAGTGTTCAAAGAGTACTTACTGCATTAATAAATTAAATGATTTAGGGTTGCTATGTAACTGTTATAACTTGGGGTGTACTGGGAGGTCTATAAGCTGACAGATGCATATTTTTACTTGCATGAGACACATAGCCTGGTCTATGTAGTTACTGTATAACTCAGAATCTCTTCATATATATATATATATATATATATACATATATATGTATATATCTTCCCCCATTATATTAGCCATGAATTGGTGACTTTAGCAGCTTTCTGGAAGACAGTGTGTACTGAATTAAAAGATACTCCTGTCTCTAACTGGTAGGAACTAAGTTTAGGGACTGATATTGTTCAGTGAAAGCAAGTTTACTGGTATGAACGTGCAGTAGGTGCTTCTCATTGCTTCAGGATGTCACTTTGCCTCAGTCTCCTAATATTCTGGAAGAAGTGAAGTACTCTCTAACATAAGGTGAATTTCTTTCCAAGAGAGACAATAAACGTCCTAAAATTAACCTCCCTTCAGTTCAATTATACCTTCAGAATCTTTTGGGATCAAACTCATGTACCTTTGCGATTAGTTAAGTCTTAAACCATTGGAATATTTAAAATATTAGTTTGGGTAGTGTATTAATTTCCTATTGCTGCTTTAACAGATTACCACAAATTTAGTTGCTTAAAACAACATAAATTCATTATTTTATAGTTATAGTTCTGGCGATCGGAAGTCCAGAATGAGTCTCACTGGGCTAAAATTAATGTATGGCAGGGCTGTGTTGTTATCTGGAGGTTCCAGGGAAAAATCCATTTTCTTGCTTTTTCCAGCTTCTAGGGGTTGCCCTGATTCCTTGTCCCATGGCCCCCCTTCCATCTTTAAAGCCAGAAATGGCCAGTGGAGTCTTTCTCAGAATGCATCACTGTGACACTGACTCTTCTGTTTTCCTCTTCCACTATTTAAGGACCTTTGTGATTATATTGGGCCTGCCTGGATAATCCAGAATAAATTCCCTAATTTAAGGTCAGCTGATGAACAAACTTAATTTTATTTGCTACCTTAATTGCCCTTTACCATATAACATAACATATTTACATGTCCTGGGAATTAGGGCACGGGCATTTTGAGGGGATCCAATATTCTGCCTACCACAGGTAGAAGCAAGAATATGGAGGTATTATGTAACAGACTTGCATTTACTTTCCAATTCTATATCACCTGTTTGATCTTGGGTAAGTTACTTAAGTGTCTTCAGTTGCTTGGTTGGCAAAACTGAGTTAATAATCACTACTACCCAGGTTTGTCATGAAGATGTTATTAGCATCAGAGAATTCAGGAGCCTTTAACCTGTGAAAGAGAATTCTCTTGTTTAGTTTGTCATCCTATTAGATATGAAAAAACTTCTCAAAAGCATATTGTAGTTTATAGCATTTTTAGATATCCTTTATTCTTTTTTTTTTTTTTTTTTTTTTTGCAGTACGCGGGCCTCTCACTGTTGTGGCCTCTCCCATTGCGGAGCACAGGCTCCAGACGCGCAGGCTCAGTAGCGATGTCTCATGCGCCCAGCCGCTCCGCAGCATGTGGGATCTTCCCGGAACCGGGGCACGAACCCGTATGCCCTGCATCGGCAGGCGGACTCTCAACCACTGCGCCACCAGGGAAGCCCCCTCCTTTATTCTTTTTAAGCAAAGGAGGTAAAATTCATTCATTTAATACCTTCTTTATAGCTCGTTACCTAGTTCTGTCTAAAAAATGAGCATTGATTAAGAACTTCTTATCTGTCTTCTTATTCATCAGCTTACCATGAGGATACCATACTATGGCACAGTTCTTAAAGAGACAAGATTAATGAACTTTCAACAATTAGAGAAAAATTGATGGATAAATTGTGCTGACCAGGAATACAATTAAAATTCATGAAAGAAATAGAGCTATAAAGGATGATCTAATTGCTGGGAACCTTAATGCAACATAGCATTGAAATGGACTTTCAGATAAAAGGAATAGAATTAGCAAAATGAAAAGAGTGAATGAGAGACAGAACATGGTATGTGAGGGAAGGCAAGCAGGGGAAGGAAGAGAGCTATCTGACAAAAGAGAAGCCATGTCTTTTAGAGTAATAGTCCAGTTTAACATGGAATATGGAACTGTATTCGAAAGGAACTTGAAAGCATCTTCCTTCTTTACAGGAAAAAGAAAACAGTGAAGGTTCTTAATTAGGAGGTGATGAAGATGAGTTTGGAAAGAGATGAGCTTGTAGAAATTGGGGGCAAGTATGGAGTTGAGTCATAATTCCCTTCCATTCAAATATAAACAAAAATTGATATTGACCAATGCATGACTCATCAGAGCTAAATCTCTCCCTCTCCCTCAAGGATTTCTGCTTATATTAGAACTTTTAGGGAAAGAAAATGTGACCCACTGACAGAATAAGAGGTGTCTTGAGAGATATTAACTTTGACAAAGTCATTATGAGGGAGTGTGGGGAGGACAGAAGGGAGGCATTTATTAAACAAAACAAAGCAAAACTCTACACTTGAGATGAATGTTCTTTGAAATCTTATGGGGTCCATTTTTGTGAGTTTTAATTCAGTGATCATTTCTGGAAAGAGTATGTTTTCAGAATTCTGCTTTTACTAACTGGTGACCTTTACAAAAATAATAAACTTTGAAGAACCCTAAATTCCTTCATCTTTAATATCAGGCCCATACTCCTTACCTATGAGAGGTTTTGTGGGGATTAATGTAGCTAACCCACCTCCATCAGTGGGCATATTTTCTAAACAATTTCTGGACAGCAAGAAGGGAACACATTGGAAGATATGGGGTAGCTCACATGATTGAAAGGAGAATGAATGAGGGTCAATCCAGAGATCTAGGGAGAAAGAACCAAAGGGTGTGTCTTCAAGTTGCTGTCATTAGGTTATCTCATTTCTACATGATTTATGTCCCTGTATTACTCTATTCAGGATCCAAATTCCCAGGAGAAACAAAGTATCTGATGAGCCTGTGACACAGTAAAAACTGCACAGTGCAAAACTAAACAGACGGGGAAGACTTTATTCAAGGCTATTGCAAGAGGGGAGAGAGGAGAGAACTCTGAACTCAACTCTGCTGAAACGAAGGGGAGTAGGGTCTTTAAGAGGCATGGGGTGAGGAGTAGATTGTAGGCTACCTGTGCTTACTAATTGGCTTTACACAAAAGGAAAGTAAATTTTCTCGTATCTTCATGACAGGAGGTAATTTTACAACTTGGGGCAAAGCTCCCACCAAAGTTAGGGTCCCATCCTTCCACAGAGACTGGAAGATGAAGATTCTATCTTTCTTTATGATTACATTTCAAAGGGATGGTTCCCAGATCCTTAAGAAAGACAGTCTTGTGTTGTAAAACTGGCAAGAGGCTTTAAGAAAGACTTCCATCTCAAAGCTGTACAAGCTTTATAAGGCAAACGCGCTAAGGGGAAGGAAATGCTAAGGCCATCTTGGTCACCAGGGCAGGCCACGAGCCTGCCTTGGCTGTGATGGTGGGAAGAAACTGATGTGGCAAAAGGCATCTTGACTTATATTCCCACCAAGGCAACACTGAGTGGGGAAAAGAATCATTCTCAAAAGAAAAGTGAGATAAAGCCACCGGAAAAAAATGGGGAAAGAATGGTGGGTAAGGCATCATGGAAAACGAAAATGTTCCTGGCACAGTGTAAGAAGTTAGAAAAGAAGTGTAACACTTGAGTGATTTAAATTTATTTAGAAGAAATAAACAGAGCTACTCAAAGTAATTAGCAAACAATTCACAGGGAATGTTGAAGCCAGGACAAATCCCATAAAATCGTGACACCCCATGAGCAATCCTCAGTACAGTGGTATTGGCGGAGGAAATAAAATCCTACCATTGCAAATAATTAAAATTTCTACTGTGGCCCCCTAAAGTTGCCAGATGGGGGATTATAATGCACAATGCACAGCAACAGATCTTAAAAATTCTTTTTATTTATCTATCTCCCTCAGGGTGCCATGTTCTCCCAAAGTGTCCCCAAACTGCTTTTGTTAATCAGTCAAATCAGTCAACTTCCCCCGCCCCCCCCCCACCCCCCACACCTGCCCTCCTTTCCAGCCTATTTGTTTCTCTTTAAAATACTCTGTGCTGTTTCACATGCAGGTATTATGCAGGTATCTAAGGCCGTCCTGCTTTTCCAGTTCTGTTTTCTACCCTGTATTCAAATGAACTATCAATGCTGCTTCTTCCTTAGAAGTCGGAGCAGGGACATCGAGGCTCTTTGAATCCCAGAGTAAATCTGTCATTAGAGCTCAGAGATTTCAGCCTCTGATGCTGGAACGAGAACACACAAAAGCTCGTAACAACTACTGGGAGAGTGAACTAGTATCTCCCAACCACCGGGTGCCCACTGGGTACTCATCCCTTTCATGATTCCATCCTGCAAATCTGTGGGCCCATCATACAGATAGTATATGTTTGCTGAGGAACATGAAGATGAGGAGATGTATCTGGTTCATCACATTTCTTCAGCACCTATTTAACACAGGGTGTGTCTCTGAATTAGTATTTATTAGCTTTATTTTTACTAGTTTGACTTAAAAGATTTTTTAAAAATTTTTTGGCCACACTGCGCAGCATGTGGGATCTTAGTTCCACAGCCAGGAATGGAACCTGCGTCCCCTGCATTGGAAGTGCAGAGTCTTAACCACTGGACCGCCAGGGAATTCCCATGAGTTTGACTTTTTAAATTGAATTATTGAGAAACAGAATTTCAAAGTCTGAAGGAATCAGTGTTTCTTCAGCAGGTGCAAACAGAGAAACTGTTCTATGAATGTGTTGGGCAGCCGTGAAGCAGGGCTACGGCGTTGCAGAAAGCTTTCCACATTAGTGGTTGAGAATGATAGCAATTACTTGAGTACTTTTAGTAGTACCCTCACTATCTAGTTTCCCAGCCTGAGTGGAATGTTCAAGAATCTGGCAGGATAGGGGAAGAGAGAAGCATGAAAGGGAAGGGAAGGAAAGGAGAAGGAAGGGGGTTTGAACATGGCTGCCACCATTCTAAGCTTTCCTCATGTCTCAGACACCAGACCAGGTCGTTTGGTAAAACCAGATGTATGGTAGCATGTGCTAATGTGGCCCCTTTACCTTTGTGTATGTATCTATAAAAATACTATTATAAGAACAATATCATCTTGTTTCAAAAGAGTATGGAGTGGTTTAGCTAATGAAGTTTATATGGCAATCTAATTATAGTGTTTCTTTTCAGTAAAACTCTATTAATGTGTATTACAAGAGACCAGATACTAAAACCCTTTTAACAGTTTCAAAGAAAGCTCCTATGATGGGAAACAGAAAAACACTTAAAGTGAACATAAAAGCTTTGTAAAAGAAAAAAAAATTTGTCTTAAACAACAAAAACTTTATTTTCTCATAGTTCTGGTATTTGAGAAGTCCATTTCAAGGTGCTGACTAATTCAGTTCCTAGTAAGAAAACTCCTCTTGGCTTACAGATGGCTGCCTTCTTGCTGTGTCCTTACTTGGTGGACAGAGAGAGAGCCTTCGCGTCTCTGTTCTTTTTTGTGTGTGATTTGACATTTTCACAGAGCATACTTCATCTAAAGTTATTAAAGAAAAAATTTTGAACAACTCCTTAAGATATGTGTGTGCTAAATAAATATAGAAGATTGTCCTCAGAGTACATGCATATAATATAAAATTCTGATAACTAAGAGTTGGGGAGTAAGATGTTCTTTCTGGAACACTCCAAATACCCCTCAGAGCGTAAGAACTGAAAGATCAATGTGGAACACATTACCATGGCAGACATGCAAGAGAACCATGGCTGGGAGCCACTGTTTCACTTTTCCAGTAGTTGTTAGAAGCTTTTGTGTGTTCTCATCCCTGCACCAAAAGCCTGAAATCTATGAGCTCTAATGATACATTTACACTGGGATTCAAGGGACAGCCAAAATGCATCAATGTTCTCACGTTGCTAATCACGGTTGCTCATTTAATACAGTGAGAGCCAAGATCAAGATGATAACTGTTTAAGGCCCTTAGCTGGAAGCCCTTAGGACTAGTTAATACAGTTGCAATTTTGTTCACATTCAGGCTCAGGAAATTATGTCTCATCCATTTGGAAACATACCTTGGAAACATTAAATAAAGGGCAGGAAACCACATACCAGCTGAAGAAAAGAACCAATTCCTAGGCAAGGTCTATGCGAAGGTGATGTCTGACTCAGGTCTACAAATTCACTCACCGTAGTAGGGATTGGATAACTTGCAAACTAACGTTAGAAACTCCGAAGGCTTACAAAGGGACTCAGTTTCCAGCCCGGGCTCTGAGTTGGTATGATTCTACTTTTGCATAAATTAATCACAGAACTATAATAATTTCCTACTAGGGTTCCAAATTTAGAACCCGGTTCCGCCTTCCAGTCTGTACTACAGATCTTTCTAATGCAAGTCAAGTATTTGAAGGAGCTGACAGCACTAACCTCAACCCAAAATGTTTGATCTGCTTCTTGTCTCTCATCTTGAAAGCATTGCTCTCCGATTTTTCTCTCTCTTGCCTGTTTAGGGGTAGACCTCCTAAAAGATGTGTAGTTTGGGTGGCTTTGGCAAAATGCTTTTATGTTTTCCCTCTTACAATAATAGCCTGAAATTGTTAGATCTGGATTTAGTTTAAAGGGCACAAACTACAAAAAAAAAAAAAAAAAGCCAGAAGGAATGATTTTGATTCTCTCAAATTTCATCATACATATCAACAGACATCTAAGGAAGAAGAGCCTACTTTCTTGATCATTTTTCTAAATAAATGTTTTTAAATGCAAAAATCTGTCTTACACAAGGAACTTGCAGATTGCTAGCTATTTCTAAAGGCATTGAGCTGAAATTTTAAACAACAGTTTTTTATAATGCCTCATATTTCTTTATGACAGGATCAGGGTTCATCAATTCATCCTCTCAAATACCTCTCAAATTGTTCTCCACATCCCTGCCATTACATTTCTAGTTTAGGGTTTTATTATTTCTTGCTGGGGCTATGGCAACAGCTTCCTTATGAATCATCTTACCTCTGGTTAGATTCTGATGGTAGCATCTTCTATACTACCTAGAAGAGGGCATTTTTTAATGCAAGGATCTAATCGTGTCATACCCTGCTGGAAACCTTCCAGTAAATCCCCATCATCTTCAGTATGCCTTCCAAATACTTAACATGGCACATGTTAAATAGTTTTCTATGTGCTTTCCTTGCCGATTTTCCAGCCTCATCTCTACCACTGCCTACAAGCATGGCTACTATCGTGTAGCCATCCTCTCCTGTCATGCCATGTCCTCTTGTGCCTGAAACACCTCTGACTGAAATGCTACTTTGTCAAGTTTCTGCTGTTACATGTCTCTCAAGGTCTATCTCAGTATGTCACCTGATCACACTCAGTGAAAAAATTATGGTGAAGATTCATGGGTATTTAGGTCAGTGAAAATTAGTATTAACATTAGCCCATTTCCTATATTGAGATGTACTTTAATTCTCCTTTTACACTAAGCTTCCTGTAAAAGCCTAATTTTGTGTCATTCTGGACAGATAAATGGGGTGAAGTATCACAGAACCATGACAGAAACTACAGCCACTGAGACAAAGGCCAAACCATAAAAAGAGTAAACGAAAGTAAAACTGCAGTCCCCTAAGAATTCTCGGGGAGATGGTGTAACCTTGGCATTTTTTACAGTACGTGGCATGGGAATGGATGTCTTGCTATTTGAAAAGTAAAGGAAAAGAGTGACCCTTAAACATAGAGGGTTTGGGATATACAGTTGCTGACACTTGGCTGACAAACCAATCTGTCTAACACCTCATCTGTCCCCTCTCCTTTAGCTATCGTTGTCTTTATTTGATATTTGTTGGGAGGACACTAGTGGAAATTTTAATCTTTCTATTGCGAGTTAGTAGTTGTTGTTGAAAAGAGGACTTATCCTCCGTGCTGAGGCCATTGTCTCTGGTGATGTCTAAACTCTCCGTGTTGACCCCACGGAGTCTTTCCACTTCATTCCAAACAGAGACCATGGATTCTCTCCCTGTCCTAGAGTCTACTCCGTCATGTTCCCCATTCCCCCAGCTTGGGGGACTACCCACTCTGAAATTTTCTTCTTAGTTAGCCAGAAGCAGACCAACCTAAAAATTTCCCATATGATTTTCTTCAAAGTGAAAGAGCTGGCTTAAGATAATGTTTATTTTTGTTGTTGTTTAATTTTTAATACTATTAACCAGTGTTGGCAAAGGGATAGGGAAAGAGACACCCCTAAACACCACTGTTGGGAGGGTAAATTGGTACAGACTTTTTGGAAGAAAATTAACAATATGCCAAAGCTCTTTTCATTCTGTTGAATTTATCTTCATTAGTAATCAGGAATGTCCAGAACAGGTATCTCATCAAGTTGTTCATTGCATGTTGATTTTAATAGAGAAAACTGCAAAAAACCTAAACGTTAAAATAGGGGATGAGTGCAATAAATGTTGACACATCTATACAATGGAAAATTTGCAACTATTTTTTTTCTTTTTGGCTGCATTGGGTCTTCGTTGCCGTGCACAGGCTTTCTCTAGTTGCAGTAAGCGGGCGCTACTCTTCGTTGCGGTGAGAGGGCTTCTCATTGTGGTAGCTTCTCTGTTGCGGAGCAGAGGATCTAGGCGCGTGGGCTTCAGTAGTTGCAGCGTGCGGGCTCTAGGGCACATGGGCTTCAGTAGTTGTGGTGCACGGGCTTAGTTGCTCTGTGGCATGTGGGATCTTCCTGGACCAGGGATCGAACCCATGTCTTCTGCATTGGCAGGTGGATTCTTAACCACTGCGCCACCAGGGAAGTCCTCAACTATTTTTAAATGAAGTTACATGACAGAAAAAATGTCAGATATGGTTAAAGGCCTAATATATATGTTAAGGTTTTGAACTACAACAACAAATGAAACAATAACCCTATTCTTTCTATCTGAAATGATTATAACTACAGTCACAATAAGTTAGCTTCATAAGAAAAAGAAACCTAAGTTTTAATAACATGTTCTAAAAATGCTATTTTTAAAGCAGATTACTGTTTAAACCTTTAACTCTGACATTCGTTGTTGAAGAATGTTTTCCCAATGACCATGGAAGTATCAATAATATTTTGAAAATTATGCTGAAAAAAAATTGAAATTGATACATGTCCAAAAAGAATATGAAATTATTTATTGCTTGTTGATGAAGCTCCTATTCTATTTATTTATTTACATATGTGTATGTAATTTTTAAATTTTTTCAAAAATTAAAAATGAATTATTTTTTCAAAAATGAATCTGTATTAGTTATCTAAAAATATCCTTAAAATTATTTACCTGAGCAGTCTAGAAGAAGTAAAATTCACAGCAGCACTGTGAAGCTGGAGCCAGATAGAAGTAGACCTCGGAAGAGGAAGAAGGGCTGGGTTTGATTTCCCTGTTAATTTTTCACTACATTCATATTCACAAGACGTGATACCATCAGGCCAGATTTATACATCACAACGTGAAGTGGAAAGTAAGCAAGTAACTAATTAATCTGTTCTATAAAGACAGAGGAGAGTGGAAGTGGTTTACCCCGAGTCCCTTTGGTGCTGGTAACAGTATTCATGAGCAGAGTGCTAATTAATGATTCAGCCTTGGCTCAATTTTATGTTCCTTGTATACAGGTTTGTATACAACGAACTGAGTCACCATATTGAAGATCTGCAATCTTCTGCCTATAAATGGCTTGTGGAAATTTTGTTCTGTCACAGTGTATTAAAGACGGATGCCAAATATCTTGTCCAAATGTTGCATCGGTGTGAGCAGACAAATGATGCTTAAGATCTAGGGGTTTTATGAAGTTTTATCAAGGTTGAGTTTAAGCATTACACTGAAATATGTGAACATGATACATTGCAAACTAAACATTTGACCATCCTGTGCAAAGTTACTGTCTGCTCTCAAGTAAAAATGCCTAAGAGGCTATTAAAAAAAAATAATGCCCTAAAAGAATAGACTTCAGACATCCCATTGGATGAACCTGAGAGATAATATGGAATAGATTGTAGTGGTAAATAGTATGAAGGAAGCATAGCTGAAGCTACTATTGGAATTATTTTTTTTTTAGCAACTATTAGAAGCTTTTGTGCCCTAGAAGTCACTTCATTAAAAAATCTTTGAAGTTTTAAATGTTAATGGTAGCTTTTGTCAAAGAGATTTAAAATTGAAACATTCTTTTAAGATGGCTAATCGCTGACAGTAGCTTGGGTTGTTTAGTGTTTATGAGTGAATCTTGGATTTGAGATTTGGTATATCAGATGAAATTCCCTGGATAATGGCAAGTATTCCATTCCACTTCAAATTGCATAAGCTTGCTCCCAGAAAACTAGCAAAGGAAACTATATATAGAAAATACACACACACACACACACACACACACACACACATCTAAGCTCCACGTGTGATATTTTGACAGAGTACAATTATAGCGTGTTTCAGTGTCAAGTCTGCATTTAACCTCAGTTTATTTATAGAAGCAAATATGGTAAAAGATCCAAGCATATAATGTCTTGGCAAAACTTAGAAGGGAATATCTGGGTCAAAACCTCATAAACACATTTCATCTGATTTCACACCCATGAAACACTGGTTCAGAAACTACACACAATTACCAGAGATCAACTATGCCTTTGAGATGACTTTTCAGCAGTTGCTAATAAAGGAACCTGTGACCTCCTGGCTTGCCACAGGTTTACTGGAAAAACTTTTAGAGCACAAAGAGTAAGGCTGGAAATACTTTTTGTATCGTCCACTTCTGTTTCTTTAGACCCCTGAGCACATTTCACTGTCTTAGTGTGTGTGTGTGTGTGTGTGTGTGTGTGTGTGTGTGTGTGTGTCTATCATTCTTAGAGATTTACAGAAAAGTTTTCTTAGTTCTGGAGCCTTGTGTTTATTACCTTGGATGACGGAGAGAGAGGGAGAGGGGGAGAAAGAGGGAGAGAAAGATAGAAAAAGAAAGAGAGAGAGAAAGGAAATGAAAGATAGGGAGGCCCATTCAAAAAAATAAATTCTTCTTTTGGGAGTGACTTGTCTGGAACTTTTACCATCAACTTGGGATCAGTGATAAAGTGGTCAAATAAACAGTATAAAGTCAAAGATACCTTGCTATTCAAGAAGTTTTTTGTTTGTTTGTTTGTTTTTTACTTTTCACTATTATCTAATCTTGAAATGAGCACCAAGTCCTGCAAAAGATAAAATAATATTAATAATTGTAATACTGCATTTGGATAAGCATTCATGAGTACTAAGGTCTCTGTAGTAAATAATTACCCAGGAATCTTACACTCAAAAGGCCAGGCCCATGTAAATGGTGCCATCTTAAACCTGACAAAAAGTGAGTCAAATATCCACTTAATATAAAATGTTTGTGTATTTCTCAACATCCCAATGATTGGCGGAATTTTTTCCTCCGCTTCACAAAATAATAGCAATCGATATATGCCAAAACCTATCCAAGTTTTACTTTTGTCTTTCTGTGTCCTGTTCAACATTCTGATTCCTTTTCTTTTCTATCACAAACCAGGCAAACTTACATTTAGACCACAGAAAGGACTATTTCTTTTCCTTTCCCACACTTGGAAAAAGGGAAGCATTTGTTGTTTATACCCACTCCCTCCTCCTTAATTTTGTTCTGTAGGATTTTATTTTTTTGGGGGGTGAGGGTATGTGTGTGTTAAGTCAGGGGAATCTGTTAAAAGTGAGGCATCTGGTTACTCTAAGATCAAAACCAAATCTTCTTTTGGTCTCACGTGAAGAACTGTGCAGTTTGGGACTCACTGTTCTTAATTCAATTACAGTCCCCTTTTTATTTATTTTTTTCTTAAATCTAAGGCAGAGTACAACACAAGACAGACAGAGGAAAAAAATAACAAAGGGAAGATCATGCTCTACAGGCTTTCAAGACATGTTTCCCTAGGCTTCAAATCAAGACCCACTCTAGCTGCATGCGGACAGCTGAAGTCAATTTCACCCTGTTACTGGGAATGGGATTCTTTGTTACCAGGGACCGCATCCCAAACTACTAAATCTGATGCTTACAGGCTTGTTCCACCTACTTTAAATTTTCGAATGCCCTTGCAGCTCCCCAAACTAATTGTTCCTAGGCATCAGACCGGCAGAATCTAAGGCTCATTTACTTCAATTGCTTGATTTCTTTTTCCCCCCTAAGTGCCTATTCCTTTATTTGCTCTCAACCACCTGACTCCATTTAAGTTGATAATAGGTACCTCCCCCTCCCTCCCTCCCTCCATAGCCTACCTTTGAAAACCTTCCTAACACCTTCCACAGAAGCACATGCTTAACTTGTACTTGTTGAATAGTTTTCATTTTATTTTTAAAGACAAAGCTACAAAATCCTAATCATCCAGGCTAAACTCTTGGTATGTTTCCTGTCCTTTCTTTTGGAGCTGGGAACAGAACCCATTTAAAGGTATTTGTATACAGACACAAGAGATTTTATTCCAAAAGATCGATTAGATACTATTCTCTGGGCCTTGGGTCTCCAGACTTTCTTCATTGCCTATCCCATAAGTAAAAACATTTTGGCATCCTATAATGTATATTCATTTATTTTTATGTTATATATATGTACATCTATATAAAATACTGTAAAACATTTATTGAAATAGAAACTGGAAACTGATTTAAATTTATATATACATACCTATATGTGTGTGTGTGTGTGTGTATATATGTATACACACACACACACACACACACACACAAATTCTAGTCTTTTTTTGGTTTATTTGTTTGTTGGTACATATCCCTCAGGTAAGAACATGCCACTTTGGAAACCAGTACTTTAGTCCAGCAGTTTTTAAACTCCAGCTCTTAGAAGACTGTTCAAACACAGATTCCTAAGCTTATCACAGAGCTTCTGAGTCAGGAGCTCTGAAGTGACACCCCTAAATTTCTATAAACCTTCCCATTTCTGGCCACACTGTGAACAACACAGTTCCGATGTATAGAGCAATTTCTGGATTGGACCATACCAGGTCCAGGTTCATTTTTAATGTAATCCTTTATAGAATCTCAAAATGTAGGGCTTGCATCTATCTATCTATATGCTCGCCATGATTGTTTTCTTCCCTCCTGCTTTGAGAGTTATTCTCACGTACCTAAATAACTGTGTATTAAAACTTCCCTCAGACCAACTGAAGAAAAGGCCATCTGAATTCGGTGAAAGGCGCTTCTTGAAGTGCAGCTTTACTGCTCCTGACACCATGAAATGACTGGGGGCAACTGCCATGGAAGGGTTGTCTGGAAATGACCTACAGATTTATGAATTAGATCAAAATGTAATGAATAGCATAGTATTTAAATTCAATTTGATGCCTTCGAGGTAACTTGAAAAGATTCTGACCTTAGTAAGTTGAACGTTCTCTGAAATATTGTTTACATTTCCTGGAAACTTGCTCACACGATCAGTTTGCTTAGTAAACTTTTAGGTCAAGGACAATATGAAGGAAAATGAAAGACTCATCAGCGTGCCGAGATTCCACGTGTGTCCTGGGCTAGTGAAACTTGACACTACTTTCAATAAAGTGAACATGTGCAAATTTTGTATGTCTTACAATTTGGTAGAAGAGCATTTCTGTACTAAAAATAATCTAGTTGATTATCCATAATGTTGCAGATACTGTGCTATGCAATTACGATAGAGCTATAACTAAGTGACTATACAAATACATGTAAAATTTTAACTATTAAATGAGCTGACATGGGGGCGGAAGGGGGTGGGGTGAACTGGGAGACTGGGATTGACCTATATACGCTACCATGTGTAAAACAGATAGCTAGTGGGAACCTACTCTATAGCATAGGGAGCTCAGCTCAGTGTTCTGTGATGACCTAGGTGGGTGGGAGGGAGGCCCAAGAGGGAGGGGATATATGTAAGCATATGGCTGATTCACTTCCTTATACAGCAGAAACTAACACAGCATTGTAAAGCAACTATAACCCAATAAAAAAAAAAGGTAATAAATGAGCTGAAAGGTGAAGTACATGATGCTATGAAAGTGCCATAGGGGGAAATGACTTCATTGTCCCAAGGGAAAATGTGCAGTTTCTTTCTAACCTAGTGGTTTACTTTTCAGTATTTGCTTTATGCATATTTTAAAGGTTATTAACACAGGACCAAAGAACAGGCCATCAGATTCAACAGACTTTCAATGGTTATCCAAGACCACTGGATACATGGGTTCCTAACTGGTTTCAGGAGGTTGGCAGGAATAAATAATATGGCAATGGGATAGGCTAAGAAGTCTATCTATGGGATAGGCTGGAAATTTAGGACCAGCAAGTGACTGATTGTATTTAGTTTAATTATTAAATAAAACAGTTCAAGAATGGCATTGAATAACTTCCTTGCCAGACGGATCCTGAGTCTCATGGCTGTTATTGCCAGATCTGCCAAACTTTTTTCTGAGTGACTGTACCTTGCCAATTTCTCAAGTAAGCAAACTGTCCTCACCATTTCGAAAGGTCCACTGTTCTTAGCATCCTTTTCCTTAGTTCTCATACTGATGAAGTCCTCATCCTACACACAAAAAGCCTCTTATGGATCCTTCAGGTTTTAGCCTAATACGTGCACAGAAGGCATTATTACTCTTAATTTAATAGCAGAGTAACATTTTCATACTAATCAGAGACTTGCTGGCTTAATTACTACACATTATTCCATGGGAAGGGAAAAAAACACTCAAATTTTAAAATAAGATGTTAACAGTAGCGTGAAAAGTTTCATTCTTAGCTGTTGGTCTGCTAGTAAAATAGGTTTGTTCTGGGTATTTTACCAATATTTTCATTTGTATTTCAAATCAGAGCTCAGTGTGGGACTTTTCCTCTTGAAATAGATATTTGTTGAAACGGATTCTCTTTTTCCATCTTCTTGCAAGAAGAAAAACATATTAATGTTGCTTTTCTGAAGGAAACTGCCTTTAAAAAAAATTATTTGCCGAGCGTGGTTTATCCTCTAAACCCTGTCTCTTTCTGATTCCTGAGCCGTGGTCACTTTGTTTTGATGACTCACCAGGTTTGGTAACATCCATCACGATGGGGATTAGCAAGTTTACTCAAAACAAAGGAGATATAATAAAGCCTGATTAATAAATGAGCAGACTTTGGTTTCCCCTGCTATTCCTCCTTTCTTCCAGTCTAGTTTGGGAAAGTGAAAGGTGACATCTTCTTTCTGGAAGCCTTACTAGAAAAAATGTCTTAACTTTGAGGTGTATCTGCTAGATTGTTCCAGACAAATACCGTTCTGATACCATATCACTTAGCTGTGTTTTCTGACTTAATTCCTTCTAAAAAGAATGAAACTTTCTAGTTGGTGGTTTTTCCCTAACTAATAATAGATTCTTAAGTTATTATAATCTATTAAAATTTTTGGTAGAAGTCTGAGTTACTACAGATTTTCATCAATAGAGCTATTCTTTACCCCCAAACCACATGGCAACTAGTACTGTGGCTCAGGGATCCAAAACTGTGTTAATCTGGGTGATGCCACTCTGCAGTACTTAAAAATGAGGCCTGTATGGTAATTATCACAGTAAGGTCGTAAAGAAAGAAGGAAAAATGGCAATGCCTTATGTTTATTTGTTTATCTCTTACCTTTGGACAATTGAGATAACATAATTGATGACTGACCTACTGAAATACTGTAATTCCACACCTCACTATTTACTTCATTTTCTTTAAAACTTGGAAATTCAACTTAAAAAAAAAAACAAACAACTAACAGGGGCTTAACTTTTTTCTTAGAACCGTGCTGAAGTATAGAAAAGGAAAAAAACAAAAACCAATGTCATCGATGAAACAAACCATTAACCCACCCCAAAAAGAGAGTGTTAAAAACCATCAGTAATTTGAGGAGCAAATATCAAGTGATCCCAGGATATGAATAATAACCATGATTAAAATCCACCTAACGCTTTAGGTGCTGTGAAAAATAGGTCATTAGCCTGGCTTTGTAGATTTGTAGGGCCTGTGTTAGATTTCATGTTTCCTTTGGATGTGAGGATGATCTTGAGAGGGCGTCTGTCAGTCTTTTGATTGCCAGGATCAATTTGGCTGACCAGAATGACTAGGCAGACGCCCTCTCCCCCTCTTGCTGTTCTAGGCTTGTTCCTCCTGAGACTGACTTTATGACAGTCTTATCTGAGAAAAGAACAATTATTTTTCAGTCAAGGGAAAAAGAATAAGTGTACTCTCCTAATAGGGCATAGGATTCTAAATTTTTTATTGAGACATGCTCCTGGAAAAATTTGGATTTAAAATTTAAACGGGGGCTTCCCTGGTGGCGCAGTGGTTGAGAGTCCGCCTGCCGATGCAGGGGTCACGGGTTCGTGGGAGACAGACAAACTAGGAGCTGCATGAGGGGGACCATTTGTAATCTAAGTATGTTTATGAAAATATACATCCTTCAACAATAAATAATAACTACATGGCTGTTTTCTCTAGAGCTAGATTGGACTTTGATTTCTTACCGAAGTAGGCCTCAGTTTATGTCTCTGTGACAGTAACACTAACCATCCAGATGATTGACTTGATTGTTCTAGTTTTCATCCAGTTTTGACATCTCCTAGATATAAATTATGTTAACATATGCTACAGAAGACCAATTATAGAACTATTAAGTGAAAGGTAATTTCCAGTCAGACCTTCTCCACAAATACAGATCCAGAGCCCCAAGACGAGGAGTCATTTAAATGTCTCTGTCCATTAAGGAAACAAATTCTTGGCAGTAGGCTCACCTGGAAGATTTTGTGAATATGATTTCATAAGCACATTTTGCCAAACGTATAAAAACAGACACAATCTAGATCTCCTGATTTTATCCATGTGTACAGAACACAGGCTCATCTGCTAATTTACAGCTGTTGATCATTTCACACTTGAGGATGGGATTGGGCAACTCAACTTTTTCGTCTCAATTTAAAAGTCCACTTACTCATCTCTCTCAATGTCTGGTCAGTCGTTCTTTCTGAAGTATGTCCATAACACTGAAGATATGGGAACTATTTTAACTTTAGATTTAATTGTAAAATTCATTATATCATAGATTAAATATTTCAGTTTGCCCTTCGGTGATTATGATTTTAGTTCTATATAAACAATAAGCTTATATATTGAATGCAAAGTAGACTTCAGCTCTTCAAGAACTGTTGCAGGATTGCTATTTAGGTTTGTGGCCTCAAAAATCAATCTCAATATTCATGATGAGTTTGACTGATTTTAGTTTAAATAAAAGATTCCATTTGAAAATGATCAAAAAAGCCAACTTTCATGGAACTAAATTATTCCTTATGGAGAACTCAAGTATAATTATTGCAAATGAATATCTTTCAAAAATTACTTTCATAGAGTTTTTGTTCAGAGATTCACTTATGAATAGAGGCTACCATCTCTAAATTTTCAAGCTAACTCCTAGAATCTGCTATGTGAAAACATCTTACCATAAAAATAATTATTTGTATAACTCACATTGCTAGCCCAATAATGGCTTGGGGAAACTCCCATTTAATATTTACCAAAACAGTCTGAGCTATAGCTCTTAACTCCTGATTTTAATAATATCAAATTTAGTTTATTATAATTTAATTTTAAGGTCTGCACATATTTTACTACAAAATGACAATGAAGTGGGTAGCATTTATTGAAGTATCTACTCATTGGAGTGTAAATATTGAAATGGCTTCATTTCTCTCCTGTATCCTGGATAGTGAGCACATAGGAAGCGTTGGCCCAATTTAAACTTGTCTCAGTCGTTTGGGTTACAGGACAATCTCATCTGATATTGAATACTAAGTTATCTTTATTTAAAAACATTTCATTTGGGCTTCCCTGGTGGCGCAGTGGTTGAGAGTCCGCCTGCCGATGCAGGGGACGTGAGTTTGTGCCCTGATCCGGAAAGATCCCGCATGCCGCAGAGCGGCTGGGCCCGTGAGCCATGGCCGCTGAGCCTGCGCGTCCGGAGCCTGTGCTCCACAACAGGAGAGGCCACAACAGTGAGAGGCCCGCGTACCGCAAAAAAAAAAAAAAAAAAAGCATAAAAAAAATTTCATTTTTCTAAAACAAAACCCCTCAAGCTTCCTCCCATGCTCCTCTCCATAGCGTGGCTACTTGAAAGAGAGTAGGGAATGTGGTCTTACCTCTCATTCCTCTCCCTCTTAGAGGAAGCGCTAGCTTTTCCAGTCCTGGTGGCAGGAAGAAAGGATAGCTCTGGCAAAGGTCTTTGCATGGGAATGTCTTCATATGGATGGTGGGGAAATGTCCTTTCTTCTGTTACCGGTGACCTCTGATGTTGAGGTGGTCTATATAGAGTCTGCCTGTGGGTACTGTTTGTGGCTTTCTTGTTTCGCTCAATCCAGCCACCTCCAACTTCTCCCTCAGAGGGACAGCCATGTGTGCTCTTAGCTGTTCCAGAGGTATAACCCAACGTTTTCTTCATGTTGGGCATCGGACTAAGCACTAAGCCTGGGTAGCTCCCCAGATCCTTCCCTTTCAAATATCTCTTTAGTTCCACTGAAACCAACATGGTTGTTTCTTGTTCCCTCTGATGGCCACAGAGTGCAGAGATGGTGTGCAGTTGGCTTTGTTTTTATCTTAGGCTCCACTAGAGTCCTTTCAAACTTAGGTGGAAGGGGCTAGTCCATAGGCCTAGGCAAGAAGTAGGTAGGAGTTTTTATTCAAGTGTGCCTCCCAACTTGAGAGGACACGGGGAGTCATCCCCTATTTTCCACTGTGGGGTGGAAAGTTCTGAGAACAATGATGTGCTCCTAATTTCTCATGCTCTTCCAAGAACTGTCTTTTCAGCCTCCATTCTGGGGCTGCACAGAGCAAGCCATGCTACTCAGCCAGGGAACAGCAGGCCGGCCCCTGCCTTGCAGGAACTGCTCCCCTTTCTGAGGGACTCTTTTGGAGCCTTTCTCACTTGGCTTCCATAAAGCTCACCCCTCTCCAGTGCTCCCAGGATTTATGTTATATCAAGTTGGGTAGGACAGAAAGGGTATGTCCTCAGAAGTCAGTGGTCCTAACTAGCCCTCTGACCTTAGAATGTGGAGCCCTTCACTTAGCTTTGGTATTGAACTAAAATTGCTGCACAATATAAAAAGTCCCAGTCAACATTCAGTTATACAAGTTTCTGGAAGTCAAGCATTAAAAGAAAAACTGATTGCTTATTTTCAGAGGATAAAAGCAACTTTAGTGTACGCAGATGTAAACTGATCAATTCTTAAAATTTTAGTGGGTTTTATTTTTTTGCTGTTTTTACTTTTTTTGTCCTCTGAAAGGAATTTTTGCTTCCCTCCACTATTAGAGGTATGCTTTCCTATTCATTTTAGCACTTATTTTAGTTCTCTCGTTCGTCTCAAATAGACAGAAGATGAGGTTTTGTTTTTTTTTTTTTTTTTTGTAGTTATGCAGTTGTTTCAACACAAACACCATTTGTTGAAAAGTTCATTCTTTCTCCATTGAATTGCCTTGGCGACTTTGTCAAATACCAATTGGTCATGTAAGTGTGGATCTATTTCTAAATTTCCTGATCTATTTTATTAATGTATTTGACTCTCGTCATGCCATTTACATTCTTACTATAATAATAAATTAGATATTTTCTGCATATATATTTGTTAATATGGGTCCCTTTTGAGATAGTAAGCAATAAGAGGACACCAATATCTGTTTTACTCATCCTGTGCATAGACCAGTGACTGACATAAATGATTCACTCAATAAATATTTATTGACTGAATGAATAGTTTAGTAGTCTTTCTGATTTATCAGACAATTTCTGTGTCAAATCTAAGGACTAGGGCCAAATTCTTAGCGCACTTACATAATTAGTTGAAGATAAATGTCAGGGTTTATGAATTTATTTTGCAGGCTACTTTAAGATCTCAATATATTAATTTTTATATCTAGAATATTTTGAAATGTTTCCTTTCTTTTTATCTTTTAGAGAGAGATAAAAAACTGAATTAGTCCTGAGAAAAGCAAAAGAAACCTATTTTTTAGATTTGTAAACTTGTCACTTAGACACTTGTAGGGCATAATAAAATTTAAAAATTACTTATAATACACAAAAGCCAGCATTTAGTAGCAATTATTTTTCAAAAGTTAGAGCTTAAACTCAATGTAGTAATTAAGACTTTGATAAAGAACTCTCTTTATGTTAAAGAACTCCCTTTCATATAGAACTCCAAGAGACTGAAATGATTAAAAATTTTAAGTGCTATGAAAAGAATCTAATGTAAAGTTTTGCTGTGACAAAAATAACACAGGGCTCTGGAATCGAGAATGACTTTGGCAGGTTGGTATGTGTGTTGGTGATTGGGGAAGACTCCTCCAGACAAGGTGATCAGGAAAGAATCATTTGAGGACATTAATGTTTGAGTCAAACCCTGAATGATGAAAGCGACCAGCCTTGTGAAGCTCTTTAGGAAGCTTTTCCAAGTAGGAGAGGCTTAAAAATCTCTACTGGTGAAAAACCTTGGAGTATTCAAGAGACAGAAAGAAGGTCGATGTGCCTAGACCCTGAAGAACAGAAGCAGTGGTATCTGATGAACACCAGGAAGTAGGCAGAATCTGGATCATTCAAGATCTTAAAGCATTGTCCATTATCAGGAGTTTGAATTTTATTCGAAAAGCAATGGCAGTAGAACGTGGCTAAGTTTATTGCTAATCCAAAATAAAGGGGAGTGGGCACACTGCAGTTAGCAAAACTGGCTTTTGCATGGGCACAGCAGATAAACACCTTTTGGATTTTGTTGGTATCATTCGAGGGCTCCTGAGTTAAACATTTTCATCATCTTAATTAAAACACTAACTACCAATTACTTATGGACTTATAATTCATGGAGCACTGAATTTATAGGTACACTCTCATTTATTCCTCAATTCTGATGAATCAGTATTCGTATTATCACCAATGTATAAGTGAGGAAAGCAAGAGAGAAGTTGGGTGACTTAGCTTATTACTAATTACTCAACGTATGTTTATTGAACAACTACTATGTGACATTGGAATAATTGTAAACAAATTAATCAAATTCCTGTCCTCATGGAGCTTACATTCTAGTAGTGAAGAGAGACAAAAAACAAATACATACATAATGAAACAGCATATAGTAGTCCGTGCTCGCAAGACGAATAAGGTAAGGGGAGAGAGAGGAGGAGCGTGGGCTATTTCAGACAGAGTGGTCTGGCAAAGCCTCTTTAAGGAGAACCTTAAATGAAGTAAGGTTGGAGGAGAGGAGGGAATTATACAAATAACCTGAAACCAAGTCATTAAGATCTAAATCCCCCCCTTCTGGCAAAACTCACCTACTGGTTACTGAGGGTTTGTAAAGCTTTAAAAATTATCATTACAATATTAGTAGATAAAAAGATAACATCTTGCTCATGAGCCTCTAATTCTAATCTGGGATAATTTAATCACTTCTGGTTTCATTCTGTCACTTTAAGGTTAACCCAGTCTTTTAGGGGCAAGTAGCTTTGCAGAGTTTTGCTCTCCTGCTTCTTCTCCCTCCCTCTGGTTCCAGATTGCATTGGTTCTGGTTCTGGCAAGGCTAACATACAACATGGTACCAGGAGTCCACAGTGTCCTCCCTATTCTCTGCTGACCTGGTCTTTGAGAGTCTGCCTTTGTCTTTGCTGTGCTTGCTGCTGGTGGCACAAGTCTGTCTTCTTGGCATGAGCAGTGCAGGGGAATTTCTGCCTGCAGCCTGGCCTCTCTCCCTGCTGGCTGCACTGGGCAGGCAGCTAGCATGAAGTTAATTTATGACTCTCTTCCATCTCTGGAGTTTTCCACTCTGCAGCCCTCTGCTCCAGAGTGACTTGGCCTCCAGTCTCCTGGGGAGCTCCCAGCCAGCTCAATCTCAATTGCCCACAGGGACATGGAACACCTCTGGTCCCTTCCATGCCACAGTGCTGCTGAGGGAGTCTCTAGCCTAGAAAGGGGCTGAGCTGAGAGTCTTTTTCTTAATTCCCAGCTCTCTTCCTTCCAACTGTACTAACTTGTCTCTTTTTAAGTGAGAAATTGTTGTTCATATTACACCAGGCTATGCTGATTTTTGTTTTGTTTCATTTTTAAGTGCTCGGAAGAGACAAAATGAGTGTTATTCATTTATGAGGGCTGAACTTAAGAGACAGTTTTGCTTTAGCTCCCACAAAAACTTGGCTTAGAAGATGAATAGCTGAAGCCTGGAGGATGCAGATCGTTGAATGAACCATAGAGAAAGATGCTGCAGACCTGTTAAACAGGAATCTCTCTCAGAGTGCAGAGTGCCATTTGAGAGTCTCAAGGAAGAGATGTATGAGTGGGAAGTTTTCTTTAACGTAAGAGGAAGCCATTCATCTTGGGCACTCATCTCTGTTGATGGATGAGGAAACCAGCGCACTATAAATTAGAGTGGATAGAAGGATTCAACAGTGATGTAGAAATTCCTTAAGTAGGTAGCATTTTCTGTTTTGAACACAGCATGGTAGACACAGCTGTTTACATTGGCTTTCAATAAATCTGGCCTTTGTTTTTGTTTTCTGGGGCAGATTTTGGGAGGTTGCTTATCAAGACTTGATAATAAGTAAAGTGTTAGGAAGAAAACAATTTAATGAAAGCGTTCGGGTTTTCCTTGTAGATTTAAATGAATGAAATATAACTCGCAGTTTTTTAGGTGAGGCATACATTTCATAAAATATAAATGATAAAATGATAAATATTAGTGGAAACAGTAGCAAACTTCCTTTGTCAACAAATATCTTCTTTAAGTGTGCCAGCTTACTTTTAACCATTTGGTTAAACAGTCATTAACAGACTGTTGACAAGTAAAAACTTACTCCTCCAAAAAAAAGTATCAACAGTAATATACAAGGACATAAGATAAGTGATGTTAGCAACTTGGTCCTTCCTGTTTTACGACTAATTTCTCAAGCAGAAACCTCAATGTAAAATCTTGAATTTCAAAGTACTTAGATATATATTTGATAAATAAACATTTAAATATTTTCCTTATAGAAAATGAACTCAATCCAGAATAGTAATATGATGTGTTAGGAAAAAATATATATGTGAATATAAAGATTTTATACATATATCTTTATATATATAAATATATAAATATATAAATATGTGTGTGTGTGTGTGTGTGTGTGTGTGTATATATAGAGAGAGAGAGAGAGAGAAAGAGAGAGAAAGATTACAATTGCTCCCTTCCCATTGGTTAAAAAGAAGGTGGGTTGAAAGAGATAGAAATTGGAAGGGGGAAGAGAAAGAGGGAAAAGAAAATCAGAACTGGTTTTCAGAAAGGATCTGATAAAGTCACACTGAGATGTTAACAACTAAATACATTCAGTGGATCAACACTTAACTAGGAACAATAGCTTAAGCCAAAGTACAGTTTCTCCGATGAAGCTTCAGCCATTTTTATTCTCAGGGGAGCACCCCTTGAACCCCCAAATAATACCCCACAGAGAACCACTGAATTTTTCTTGCTTTAAGTCCAATCCTTTTGTACATTTTATGAAAATTCAATCAATATATTTTCAATACTTTTTATTTCTAAGTGATTAAAGATTCATAGGAAGATACCAAAAAATGTATAGAGAGGTTCCGTGTATACCCTTCATTCAGTTTTCCCCAGTGGTAACATGATGCACAATTATAGTATGATCTCAAAACTAGGAAAATTGACCTTGGTAGAGTCACAGAACTTTATCTGATTTCAGCAGTTTCTCATGTGCCTGTGTGTATGTATAGTTCTATATGACTATATCATGTGTGTAGATTCATATAACTACCAACACAATCAAGATACAAAACTGTAGCCACACTCATCACTTTCACTCCTTCACCCCTAATTCTTGGCAACCACTAATTTATAACTCTATTACTGTGTTATTTCAAATATGTTATATAAATCACGCAGTACGTAACCTTTTGAGATCGACTTTTCTCACCCAGCATAATTCCCTGGTGATCTATCCAAGTGGTTGCATGTGTCACTAATTTTTTCCTGTATTCCATGAGTAGCATTCCCTGGTATGAATGTACCACAGTTTAACTACTTACCCATTGAAGGGCATTTGTGTTGTTTCCTTTCCATATCTGTGTGTTTTGATCCTACCGCGGGATTCTCCTGCTCTTCCCCCTGTGTTAGGATAATGCTGGGTGTTGTAACAAACGTTCAAATCTCAATAATTTAACATAATACAGTTTATTTCTTATTACTAGAATATTCCAAAGTGGTTATTCTTGGTGGGGCAACTTTCCTTTAAGCAATGATTCCAAAACCGTGGATGTGTTTCTTCTTGTTGTTCTGCCATTTGAAACACATAACTCTTGACATGGCCCCAGGATTGTCTCCAGGTCACGCAGCTAGAAGAAGAGAGCATGGTGAGGGAGCTGTGTCTCACTCGTCCTCATATTTCATTAAGATCTACTAGTCACGTGTGCACAGAAAACTGTAGAGGAGGCATGTAATACAGATGTATGCTCAAGAGGGAGAAAAGATGGGCTTGATGAACAAATGTCTGGGCTGTACAACAGTCAAAGATCTTGAAGCTGCCACGCATGAAGCTCCTACACATCTGTTCACTAATGCTCTCTGTTCCGTTACTGGTACAGCAGTTAGTACAAAACAGAGAGAGACGACATGAGATTGGGTGCATGCGTTGTGGAAAATTCAGTAACCCCCTCGTTTCCTCCATATAGTAAATCTGTTTGTTATTTGCACTCAGTAAACAACAAGAGTAAACCACTTTGTTGGAGTCCCACATTGTTTTAGGCCAGCAGAATTCTGAGAGCACAGTTTCCCACATTCTGCATTTGTAAAATCTACTAGATCCACTCTGGAAGGAATTAGGAGCACACATTTAAGGTAATCTCAAGGGTAGGAGGTTATGGAAAAACTGCATGCCTTGAAAAATAGTTTATGATAGCTCGGGGATTTTGAAAATAGGGTAATTATGTAATACTTGATAACGATTTACCACGATTTCTCTTATGTTTTAGCTAAGAAATAAGGATAAACATATAGTATTTTATCCAACTTACAATTTATAGAAATAATCAACATGGAATGAAACTAACAGTAGTTAAAACTGCTCACCGTAAATTTTGCTATTGATGAAGAATTGACTGGCAAATCAACTCTTGTTGGCAAAATATAGGTTTGCAATATTTGGCCTGGAAAACAATTGGCTTCATAAAAATAACGCCACAAAGCAAATTTCAAATTAGCTAAATGTATGACCACAATAGTTTGAATTAGATAAAATAAAAATTTTTAATTGACAACTTGAAACTCCTTTACAAAAGTAATGTAGTAAATTGTATTAGTCCCAGTGATGTTAATGTTAAGTCAATAGTAAAAGACTTACATGTAATGTATACAAAATTCATCAGGAAATTAAGTTGGTATAATATAGCCTGCTGCAGAAAATATTTTCTTCATAAAAATTCATCCATGTTGTTATAATTTTGATTTTAAAGTCTGTATTAATAAACGTGGAGTCAGCCTATCATGATGTCAAAATACTGGGGTCAAAATCTCCTGGACTCTTCTCATTTGTACAAGAAGGATAATGTAATTGTGTTTTTATCACAGAGATTTTATGAAGTGGTTCTCAAACTTTAATGTACATCAGAGTCACCCGGAGGGCTTGTCATTTGAGGTGGGGTCAGAGAATTTGCGTTTCCAGCAAGTTTCCAGGGGGTGCCAATCCTGCTGGTCTGGGAACTCCACTTTGGGTACCCCTTCCCTATGCTGTTTTTGTGAACACTGGTTCTTGCTAACAGCCAGTACCTGCATCTCTTTGTAGGAAAACTGGCCTCAGGTTTCAGCAACCTGCTTTCACAGAGAGCTGGGGATGCCTAGGAATTCATATTTCCCTGCCCTACCCTAGATGGCCCTTAACCACTGCTGCAGGTGCCAGGGTATAAATGCTACAGATCCCTGAGCAAGACCACACTGAACTGTGCCTACGCTGTCTCCAGGTGTGCCCAGGGGGATAGAATCAAAGTTATTTTTACCAGACCTTGGCAAGAGAAGTTTGAGTGGAGCGTTGGGGACAAAAGCTTGTGTGGAGTTTGACAGAAATTGGATGGTGAGACAATGAGAAGCAGTTTGGACAGCTCACACAAGACATTTGTCTATGAAGGAGGGCAGAGAAGTCAAGCAGTGCATGGGAAGGAAAGTAGAGTCGAAAAGAGCTTTTCCTTTTTTTTAAGATAAGAGCTATTATACCATGTTTTCCTGTTGGCAGGAATGATTCAGTAAAGAGGAATAAAGAGAGAGAGGATGTGTACTCAGAGCAAGAAAGTCCTTGAATATGAGAGAGAAATGGATTTGCTACACAGGTGGAGGGGTGGCTTTACCATGTAGGGTCAATATTTCCTCCATTAATTAATTATGAAATGCCTCAAGAGAACCCAAGACTTTCTCCTCTCATCTCTCACATTTTATTAGCCCCTAAGTTCTGCCAATTCTCCCATTCTAACATTTCCCCAAACTGCCTGCCCTTTATCTCCATCCCCACTGTCACAGCCTTAGTTGGGGCACACAGACTCTGTCACCTCGATTTTTGCAGTGGCTCCCCATGTGTTTTGCTTCCAGCCTTGACCCTCTTGATCCATTCTCCCATGCTGCCAACAGGCATCTCTGTCAGATGCAAATCTGAGTATCTCACTCCTCTGCTCAAAATCCTTCATCCACTCTCCTGCTGGATGAAATTCTGACTGCATTAGCTCCATACACAAAGCCTTTGATGGTCTGTCCCCTGCCCGTGTATTCAGTTTCCCCTCCTGACACTCGTCCTGCAACCCTTGGCAATCACTTAAGAACCAGCTTCCTGTAGCGCCTCTAAATGTCTCACACACTCATACACCACTGTCTTCGTATTTTTTGTTCCTTTTTGTCTAAACACTTTTCTCCCAGTTGCCTATCTGACTAACTCCTGTTTCCCCTTCATATCTCAGTTCAAGTCTTACTCCTCCTTTTAGTTAAATGAGTACCATTATGATGGAATGCATAATGGCTGTTCATTATAGCAACCAGTTCAAATGTGCAATTTCCTGTGGGCAAACCACGTTTTCCAATTTGGGGTCTGAGAAATTTGTCCCAGAGGATGGTAGGTGATTACTTCATGCCAAGGTGTGAATCAGATTCAGCTTACAAGGGATCACTTACATTTTCTCAAAGGAGTTTGAAAAGGAAGCACAAAAGTTTATTGACGAGGACTCACCCTTTTTAACTTTCTGCCAAAGGGTATAATCCATGGGCTCGGCAAGTCTTGGAAAGACTTCCATTACTTTGCAAGTCTGCTCGTCCCCCAGTCCTTAGGGGAAGAGAGAATGATCACAGAGAATGGAGATGGCGTAAGATCCCAAAATATTTGAAATTGAGATTGCGGGGGGAGGTGGAGATTTTGCTACAATTTCTATTAGTGAGTTATTTTGGCGAGCATTGAACAGGGGAAGTTCTACCTGTTCATACCAGCGCCCTAGGAACTGTGTAAAGTGTGATTCGAAATAGTAATCGCCATGACAAAAAGGAAGTTGTAGGCTTAAAGAGCAAAGTCCGAATGACTCTTGAGATCCCTTTAGTTCAAGTGATGCTCGGTTCAAGACTGCATTAAGGGTCTTGGGGTTGGGGGTGAGGGAGGCACCTAAGACTCTTGTTCTGCGGATGGAATAATAATGGAGCTGTGAAGAGGGAAAACTGGAGTATAAACCTGGGAGTAACCGAGAATTTGAGATTGCACAAAGGGTGAAGAAAACAAAACAGAAGAGGAGGCATGTTGGGGAAGCACCCCGACCACTACAAAACTCACCAACTGCCACCAAAAGTGACAAATATAATATGGGAACTTGTAAATGTTACAGGGGGAAGCAGTTATGATTTATTTGAAAACCTTCACAGTAGTGCCTTTTGCCAAACAGTAATATTTTTATAAAGAGGTTATGAAGCAACTTCTGTAATGATTGTACTTTCCTGATTTTTTTTTTCCTTTTGTTTTTTTTTAAAGTTTTCAAGGCTTTGGTTTTGCAGCTTCTTTGCCTTTTAATGGTTTGCCGTGACTGCCGCTTTAAGAAATGTTTTTGCTGTTCCTGCTCCATTTTAACCTTTCACTTTGTATTAACAAAATCAAAACCAGCACAATTAGATACCTCCTGATTCTGATTTGTTTTAATACTAAGAGAATGTTTGAAATGGCACAAGCAGTGGGGGAAATACTTCAAGCCGTGGTGGCTGCAACATTGGAGTTCTAGAGGCAAACATCAAAAGATAGCTTGAAAGGAAGACCAAAACCATCTCAACCAATAATTCTTTACATTTGTGTTTTTATTTTATTGTAGTCTTCACAATAAAAGCAAGAGGATTGGGTAGAGAGAAAAAGATGTTTGTAAGCTCATTTTAGTCGTGCAATGTCAAATGAAATCCAAAGGACTTTCTCCTTTGCTTTTCAAACAGACAATCAAGCGTTGTATCTGTAACTCAAAAAAAAAAATTAGTGACTAGAATACACGCAACAGTCGGTGCCTAACTGTCTCATTTGATTAGAATAAATGAAAAAGAAAATGGGTGAGACTCAGAAAGCAGGATTATAATGAAGCTACGTTGATGCAAACAACCACCTTTTCTGTTTACATGTTGGATATCCTGAAAGAGGTGGAAACGCTAGAAACAAAAGCAAGGAGAGATCTGCAAGTGATAGGAATCTGACCACCGAGGGAGACACATGAATAACTGAGCCTTTGCAACATCACAGTGGGCAGAATTAGCAAGAAATGGTTGCAATTGTGCACATGTGGATCGTAGTATACACTTAGGAAACAGCTAATGACTTGATTACTGATTCCTTTTATTATTACTGTGATTATTTTTGAGTCTCCTAGCAATAACACTTTGGAGTTTGGAGCTGTTACCTTTGTTCTTATTCCAGTTTTAAGTCTGGCCGTTAAGTAGAGATTCTACTGCGTTACACAGCCAGAGTGCCTTCAAGCGGGAATTTTTTTTTTTTTTTTTAATGTGAAATTGGGTGGCTGCCGTATATGAGCTTTTTCTCTCACCATTCATTTAGGTAGATTTTCAGTTCATGGCAACACAGTAAGTGTTTGGTTTCCTGTAAAAGGCTCTTACGTTCGTTTTATGAAAGGAAAAAGAGACTATCCCTAGACATGATGAGAAGTTTTTGAATTCTGTTCTCTGGATGATAAAATAGTGAATTGAAATGATGTATGGAACATCAGAACCCTGCTTTCCTTGCCTCCACTGCCTCTCAGTTTATCAATCTATGTCCTCATCCTCAGGAATATGACGGGTGGTGGGACAGAGGGGGGAGAGAAAGAGACAGAGAGCGAGAAATTAAAAAAACAAAGTCCCTTAGAAGACAGATTGCCTTAGAATCACTGAATTTCACAATGGCCCTGGAAATTGTGATCTATCTGGAAGGACACTTTCATTTATACTGTGTATACTGTTGACAGATCCAAGAATTGCCCTGCCAGAGCTCCCTCTCATTAGTCTGTTGAGGTGTCAGAGTCAACAGAGGTACCTGAATTTCCAGAGATCCCTCAGAACAAGCCCCAACGTCTTCCCACTCCTTCCTTGCCCCCAGCCCCTGCCATCTGACCAATATCTGAACAAAGCAGCTAAAAATTTCTGGGTGAAGGGAATAATTTTTCTGTTTCATATTATTAAATCCAGAATCTTTTCGTTTGAGTTTTATTAAAAGACTGGAATGAGCAATTCCTTTAAAAGGTTCCAGAATGGGCCAGTTTGAATGTCAAAAACTTTCTCTGCTTATCGAGAATTTAGCCATGATAAAGAAAGGATCAGCTTTTAAGTCCCTGGTCTGGCATACCTCCGTGACATGCAGGAACTTCAAATTGCAGGAAAATAATCTGGTTCTACGGAAACAGAGTTTCCAAAAGAGAGGATGGGATTGAAACCCACCGATAGCAGCTCTGGGTGAGCCTGAGAGAGAGCCTAACAATAGAAGCATAGGATGATTAAGGAGGCTAGTTGTTTCTACAGGAGAAAAGACTAGCCAGAGAGCATTTTGGCCCAGAATTTCCAAAAGTTAAATTACTGTGGCGCCTTTTCTCTCCTGCAGCTTTATGAATTTTGATATATTGTCCAAGAGATTTTTTTATCATTAATCCTAGCCTGACCATACGGTTGAGGGGCGGGGCAGTGTCTACTTAGAAACACAGGGGGAGTTAAATCAATCACGCTTTTAAAGTGATTCCCTAAAAATACACATGTATTACTTTTCATACAGTGTGTTTGTAAAAACGATTATTGCCAAGGAAAGCATTTGATTTCCAACCAAGCAAAGCAAGATGTATAAAACTTAGCAGCTACTAAAATTAGATAGCGCTGGAGTTTCACAGGCTTGGAAATTTAAATACTGTGAAACATCGTACGGCTTTTTTTCTAAAATGTCATGTCTTCTCAATTGTAGAGTGAAATACAGTGAAAGCCTTAAAACTCAGCATTAAATTATAATCCTATGATATAATTTTGTTTAAATGTTGAATACTCTCCATTACAGGGGCTAGAATAACAAAATCTGCAATCACTTACTAGTGCTTCCAATGTGCCCGGCACTGTGCTTTGCGATTTATATGTCTTAATATACAGTTCCATTAGCTAGATATTATTATACCCATTTTACAGATGAGAAACTGAGATTTGTGAAGTTTGAGCCCTGTGCTCAGCCTCAGTGATTCAGAATTCAAACTCTGATCCATCTCTGCTATTCTGCCAGAACTAAACTTCTTGCAAGAGTTTCACTCACATTATAACAAAGAGATTCACCTCCATGAATCCTTGAGAAAACTTTGTTTTCCCCCCATTTGTCTTGACTTACCTAACCATAAAGAGCTCAAACAGGAACGCCAGGAAAACAGTGTCTAGGTCATTTATTGGCAGTGATGGTTTTTGGTTTTCTGCTTCCTGCTACTCACCCTTGAGCTTCTCCAAAGACAGCCAGCCAGTGGGTTCTGGCACTCTTCTTTCCCAGTTGCTCTGATGCATTGTGATTGAAACTAGCAGCTCCATGGTGACCAGGAAAAACAAACGAGCCCATACCAGTTCTGTAAGCACTTACTGAACAGATTTTGAACAGGAATGAACTCAGTATAGCTCCAGAATTCCATCTGGAAATGAGCACTGATAGAAATCTTAGGCGAATGTCCTGCCTGCCTTTCACCCAAGGACTCTGCAGCACCAGGCACTGTGCAATCGCTCTGGACTTCTCTCAGAAATATGTGAGCATTTTGGTATTATGATGCTTATTTTACTCATGGAAACCCCCCGGGCTCACAGAGAGATTTAGAGGCACAAATACCCAGCTCAGGATCAGTCAACTACAAAGTAGAATTAGAGGGGCATTCTTGCTTTAAAAATCTGTCCATTTAAAGAGAGTTTTTTATGGTTTTGAGAATCTCGATTGGGCTTAAGAGAATTTTAAAGCCTCACCTAGAAGAATAAGGAAATGTGAAAGCCTGTTTAGAATATTATATTAATTTGGATCCTTAACCCAGGAAAGTGATGCCTCAATGAAAATACTAGTGTGTCTTATTTTTATTGAACAGTATCATTCCCACTAGCGTGAGGGCACATGGACGTGAAACACAAAGCATGCAAAGCCTATGAGCTTTCTTAAAGAGAGAATAAATTATTAAATTATTCTGGAAGTAGAGTTAAAGGGAGTAAGATAGGACCCTCTCTGTAGATACAGATAGAGATCACTCACTCAATCCATCAATCTATTGTTAGAGATATATCTCTAAGAATAAACAAGGGGTTTTGAAGTATTAAGGGACCCACCAGTCTACTGTCCTGGTGCACTTTTATGAAGATAACTTTTATTTTTCAGTGCTATTTCCTTAATTTTCTAGAAATAAATTCAGACTTTGTGATCTCCAATTCTCCTGGCTTCTGGAAAGCTTTCCAGCGGCCTGGCATAAGATGCACAGAAGGATTAAATGATCTTATGATGCCTTTGGGAGTTAGACTTAAAGAACTAAGTTCTAGGAGATGGTGGGGGGGATAACTAAATGTTACACTTTTAGGGTGTTTACTGTGTTTAATAATGAAATCAAATAAAATATTAAATGATTCCTTTTCTTTTACCTGGGAATAAAATGTCCATATTTAAAAATTTTCCCAGCTTCAGCTAAAATTGTTTTCCTCTTCCTGCCATTAAGTTAAAAATCCCGGAAATACAAGAGATTCATGCATTTAGTAGAGTGGTTTCCAAACATTTTTCATTAGGTACTGCCATCCTAAAAAATTTTGAAGTACACACCCCTAACATTTGAATATTTATTTAGAAATAAAGTGCAGTCAGAACGATAGAAAAATTAAAGGAAGAGACGGCAAACATTTTACTTACTAATGGTGCATTGTTAATTATAGTGGATGTCAATTTCCAATAGATAGTTTTTTTTTTTGCCTCTGCCTTCTTATCAACTGTTGTTCTAATGACAGCATGGCAGACAAGGAGATCATGTAAAGAATGGGGGATGTGCCAGTGCTGTCATTTTCTTGAAATTGTGCGTTTTTAATACCAAATTCAAATCATAGTTTCTTTGCAGGAATTATCTCAAGCCACTTGTTTGTTCTGTGAGTCACTTGTTTGTTTTGTGAGTTGTTCTTGAAAATGAAACAGCTTAATTCATAAATAATGGCAATACATAGCTGGTAAACAAGAGAGGTGCCATATCAACCCTTCCACACTGTGAGCCCCCCATTCTGTCCCAGGATACACAGGGTGATTTTTCCTATGTGGTGAGTGAACAGCAATGCAGAGATTAAGGAAGAACATGAGTGTCAATCCATACTTTAAATATTATTAAAGCTTAATTTCTTCTCTTTTTACAGGTTTTATATGTATATACACATTTATTAATGTAAGTTCATATATTTCCATCCCACCTCTCAACACACACACCCACTCTGAGTTTTAGATATCCCACTTTGGAGATCACTCACCAAATGTAACAGAAGTAATGACATCAGTAGTAGTGTAAGTTAAAAATGATAACTACCGTTTAATGAGCACTTACTAACCGCCAAGCCCTGAGCTAGGCAATTACAGATATTCAATTCTTACAACATCCCCAAGCAGTGTATTTTTTTTTTTTACTACATTTTATAGAGTAAGAGAAACGGAGGCTTAAAAAGAGGAGAATTAGGCCTAGAGTAGTTGAGTGTTTTATCCAAGATCACATAGTATTTAGTGGCAAAGCAGGACCAAAATATTCTGTACACCATGATACCATGTTCTTTCTGTGCAAAGGAGAATTTAGCAGAGACCATGCCTCTTCCCTACGTAGAATTCTCTTCAGTGGAGGGTCAGCTTTACACAATGTCTGAATCGGGAATCCTGATCCTTCGAAGTCTGCCCAGTCACCTGTTGCTTTTGCAATTTTTTTAACAGAGATTAAACTTTTCCTTTCACAATTAAAGAAATGGTAACATCCAGACTGACTCATTTGTATTTGCATGTAAATGAGAGATACCTGATCCTGTCTTCCATTGAGAAAAGGGGGAAAATAGGGGAGCAGAAGGCTATTGGGTACTGAAGTTTGGAGAAAGTGTCAGAGCCCAAGAGGGGACAAAATGGGAGATTTGGATGCCTGAATACAATCTATGTCTAATTTTCACTTTTGCCTCAAGCCAGGTCTACAAAGCAAATATGTCATAAGTTTGATGTCCTTTTATATCCATTCTCTTGACCTGTGTTATTCGTCTTTCTCTGTAAACCTCTGATCGCCCTGGACATTTGACTCTTCTATTTCCTTTATCAAAAGGCCATCAGCCTGCTAGGTCTTGTGGTTCTGTGGTTTCTCCACTGTGTTTTCATCAGATTCCTCTTGTCCTTTTTGTCCCCTTGTCATCTGTCCACGGGAGGGAAGGGTTCTTCTAATTTTAGATTAAAATTAATTTACATCTCCCACAAATCCGATATTTGCCTCACTTCTCTTATAAATTATTTACACTGGAAAGGCTGAATCATGAAACTGAAGCTAAAAATAATGTCATTTTCATGTGCTGATTTAAAAATGGATGCATAGATCATATTCTACTCCCTACATTTTTTTTTTTGGTCTCAGTTTGCCTTTGCGCACGTGGCTCCCTGGTCTTTGTATATGATAGGAGAGGGTATGGCACTCTTCACATTCATTGACCAGTCATAGTTACTTTTTAAACTCAACAACTGGTCTTTAAATGGTCTATGGGCCAGTACCTAGTAGATTCAGTGGGGAATATATAAAAGAAAGGCAAAACTCCCTTCATTCTAGAACTTTTCTAGAGGTGATGATAGACAAGGCCATCACTATAACACAAAGCAAAGTTTCCTGAGGGCCGTAAAAGGGGACAGAATTCTGGGTTTCTGGGAAGGGAACAATCACATTTGACTGGGAAGATTGGGTGAATGCGCTAGAGGTACCTCTTGGCCTGCCGAGCTCTTCACAGCTCCCCCAAAACACAAAGGGCCACCTTCTTCTACATAGTAACCTTGGCCATTTGTCTGAGGAAGTCGATCCAAATGTGGATGCCTGATCCAAGCTAGAGCCGTAAGCATCCCTTTTTCGAAATTTTGTAATTTTGAAGTGAACCACAGAACCTGGGGGTTGTTTGAAGGGGAACCATGTAATCCTGTGGTTGCTTAAGTACTTGGGCTCTCACACGTGCTTGACTGAATTATTCAGTGCCGTGTTCTACCACTGACTAGCAAAGTAGTCTTGGGAAATCTATTTAGACTCTTTGTCTTTAGTTTTGTTATTTGCAAACCAGGAAAAAGTAATGTGAGCTTTCTCATACAACTACAGTGAAATGTACATAAGGGAATTTATTTAAAATGTAACATACTGCATATTCAATAGTTACGGAGCTCTTAAGATGATTACGATTGCCATTGTTATTATTATCTCATGAATACCACTGGTAGGTCCCTGAAGCAACCCTGGGGCCTCCCCTCATCAGGGATTGGTTAATTATCAGCTCCTTTTAGGGTCTCTTAATATCCTTTTCCACGGACAGAAAAAACAAAACACTTTTTCAGAAAAAAAAAAGCGCTTTTTTTTTTTTTTTTTTTGGTAAAATTTATTCTGAGTTGTCTTTTGTTGTTTCAAACTAAAAAAAAAAATCTGATAAGGTAGTATAGCTTGAATTCTTTTTCTCCTTTCTTATTTTCTTTCTGTCATTATTGTTATTCCTTGTGGTCATTTTCATGACATTAAGATTTTTTTTTAATTCAACTTTCTCCACATTTTGGTTGTATATCCATATGCATTAACAAAATCTGTTAGCTCTGTAAATTTTCTAACACAGATGGCAAAATAAAATAAAAGCCAAACCAAAACAAACAGATGACCTAAATCTGTAATGGAAATTTATATATATATATATATATATATATATATATATATATATATATATATATATATATAAATGACTACATTCTATATATCATTCAAAATTAGAAGCTTCCTTGTGCTACCCATCCATAGAAGCCTTACATTATTCGGAAAGGGAAATACACATAATATTTGGCATCATCCACATATGACTGCCTTTGAAAAGGGGTGAGGAGGTACAGCTATATGATGAAAAGTATCAGATTACATGCACAGGCACACGCATGGACACATGCACAAGTCATCAAATTAAATCAACCTCATGGGTATAACTGAGGCATTATTTTGAAATCGGTGGTTATTATGCTCCCACAGAATTTTTGCCCTAGAAAACCCACCCTTAAGAGTTACAATAGATACATAGAATCGTATACCCAGAAACCATACTCTGGTTGGATTTATATGAAATAACTGAATCAATCACATTTTATAATCTTCATTATGTATTACATAATCCTTCATGAGGGAATTACCTCCTTACTTTATGAAGTAATTGAGTTCTGGCTTTATCATACCCTGGCCTAAGTGTTTATCTTTTCCCTGTTTATTTGTCTAGACCTGGCTTCAGTCTTTACCAAAGAACAAAATAACAAGGAAAACAAAATAAGAAACTAAAAGTATGGGATTTACATTTATTGATAGATAATTCTTATTAGATAAATACTCCAGAAGAGATACTGCATTTTAAGAATTCTGGCTGTTTGAAAAACAAACAATAAAAACCAAAACCAATATCAACAATTACAGTTGTGTTAGGACTTTTTCTGTGGTAAAGGAAAGAGACCCAACTTAGAGTAATATTTAAAATAAAAATGAGGGCTTCCCTGGTGGTGCAGTGGTTGAGAGTCTGCCTGCCGATGCAGGGGACACGGGTTCGTGCCCCGGTCCGGGAGGATCCCACATGCCGCGGAGCGGCTGGGCCCGTGAGCCATGGCCGCTGAGCCTGCGCGTCCAGAGCCTGTGCTCCGCAACGGGAGAGGCCACAACAGTGAGAGGCCCAAGTACCGCAAAAAAAAAATAGATTTGCTGGTATTAGTGATTATAAAGTCCATATGGCAGCTGCCTTAACCTCCAACTGGATTCAGGTGGTGCACAAAGTCCCCAGGGCTATCTTACACCTCAGCTCTGTCTCCCCATCTCCAGAGTTACCTTGACTCCAGGTGGTTATTTCAGCTCCTTGGGTTCCTGCTGCACGGGACACAGTGAGATGTTGTCCAAGGGCAGGGAGAAAGTTAAGGGGGTGAAATGCCGTGACAGAGATAAATGGCTGATACTTCACGTTTCCTTTTTTGCTGTTGTTGTTCCATAAATCTGTGGATATCATGCAATGAAAATAGCTGCCATTTGTCAAAAGCTTACTCACCCCCAGCATGCTGCTAGGTCTGTGGGGTGCATGTCGGAGTTCATGAAGACGACAAGGGGATCAGAGCCATTAGAGGAATTTGAGAGGAGAAGCCAGAGGCCGGGTCCTCCCTTTGGACCTGGAGCATTGGCTTTAGAAGGGCCGGTGAAGATTAGCCAGGTTTCAGCCTGTGGCCGTGTTTCCATCGCACTGTCTCCACATCTCCCCATCTTTTCTCCAGACTTCTCCCCAGGAAACTCAAGCCATATTCTTCTTAATGTAGCCACAAGTTTCTATAGAAATACTGGATATAAAAACCATTAACTAGGTATTGAGCAAAATAATAATAATAATTTATTAACAATTTAAATTCTCACCCGAAAAAGGGAATTTTTTTTTTTTTTGCGGTACCCGGGCCTCTCACTGTTGTGGCCTCTCCCGTTGCAGAGCACAGGCTCCGGACGCGCAGGCTCAACGGCCATGACTCACGGGCCCAGCCGCTCCGCGGCATGTGGGATCTTCCCGGACCGGGGCACGAACCCGTGTCCCCCGCATCGGCAGGCGGACTCTCAACCACAGCGCCACCAGGGAAGCCCAGGGAATTTTTTTGATGTACTCTATTTAGATTGCACAGCTTTTTATTCCTTTACAATTTTTCAAAATTTCATGTTCTACTTTCAAACAAGTGAGAATATATATTTAAAAACTACAAATTTATTTTATATTGGCCGAACATGCAACTTGTTGCATTCAAACTTCCACAAGTTATGTGTAAATCTAAAAGAAAATATATCCGTCCATAATGCATTTTAAATAGAATGTTAAAACAATTTCAACAGATACGAAGTAGCATGTTTTTGCTAGAAAATAAAAGTATTTTCACTCTGTAAGTATGTGGTTACTCTGGAATACACAAAAGTCCCATCTTAGACAATAACTTAATCATAAAGACAATTTAGAAAGAGATGTTTTATTCCACGAGAAAAATATCCAGATTTAAATTACTTCAACCAAAGTAAATTTCTTCAAGTTAGCCAAACTCAAGGCATTTACTTCGCAAGGTGGTTAATTTTCTGAAGGAAACCACTTCTCTATATGGAATTTCTTTTGCATATACATTCAGGGCTTCAAAGGAACAATTCTGACTATATGAACTGATCAGAAGCATTTTCTCTGTCTGAAAATATTTTTATGCTGGAGAAAAAAAACCTTATTTTTTCCCTTTTAAAGAATTTGGAACTACATTAAAATTTTAAATTCTTGATTCAGGACTGTCAGCCTTTTTTGATAAAGCTGTCAAGTATTTCTTACCTTAAAAGAACAATGAGATTTATGAGGAAGATGAAAGCCAGACCATGGGCAGCCTTGCTATGCAGAAATTTAAACATTCAGCACCATGACATGGTTGGAATCTATCTAGCGGGTATGCTGTCCTATATATTAGGGCCATTCCTTTCAGCCTCTTGTGATCAGCTGCACAGTTACGTAGAGTGGAGCTTTGGTCGGCTGATATTCCTGCAAGGGAGTGTCAGCTCACTGAGGTGTCAATATATTGTACAGTCAGAGGGACTGCAGGAAACTAGTTGAACATAAGTCATGTTATAACCCGATAGTGATTTTTTAAAATATTATATTAGAAGATACATATAATCATGAATTTCCTAAATTTGTTTCTTGGTTATAAATTTCATGTGCTAGATTGTCAGAATAATTCCATTTGTAACTTATTCTGGCCTCATTCTGTACTCCTCCCTCCTGACCAAGCCCCCCAAACTCCCAACAAACTGACCATAATGGGGGCTTGGATTTGTTATAAATATAATACTGATCATAGTCAAATCCTTAAACTGCTTGTTGGTTATCCTTTGTTATCATGTTGTGTAATACTGAGTGTGCACTAACCATGTGTCAGATTGACATTTTTGTAGGTTATATTTGGGTACAAAATGAAAATCGTTCATGCATGCTCTGACCTGGAAGTTCCTCATTTGGATGCCTTTGGTAATGGGTGGCCACTTTAATGAATTAGAAGCGGCCAATATAACCTCAAATATCAATTGGTTCCGCTTTCCCAACTTCATGAGCATTAGAATGTAAGTTCCCACAGACGAGGACATTTTTGTCTGCTTTGCTCTTGCCATGTTCTCAAAACTGAACAGTCAGTAAATGCAGGTTGAATGAATAAATGAATGAGTGAACTACATAAAAGAATCATTTTGTTTTAGCAAGATCTGTATGGAAAAGAATTACGAGAAGATGCTAGGAAAGTGTCTTCCCTAAAGGTTGTTCACCAAATATGCTAAAGTAAAGGTAAAAGATGGGTTTCATTTTGTTTAACACACCTGAATGATTAATGGCGACTTTCTTGGATGTTATGCTGAGAAGAATCGTGTGGCTCATCCAAGCTCAGTGGAAAAGAGTGCCGTAATCAATTGATGATGTCTGCTGTGGGACCATGGTGGCCCACATGATAAATGCTTGCTGTTCCTGGGATAGTTTCCCACCTTGCTGGGTGAATACTATCCAGACTCTGCCATTCTGAGGATGGTTCCTCATCTGATTGAATGAATCCCATCCATTATAGATGTATGTTGATCCTAAAGTTTTATACAGAAATTATTTTAATTTCCTTTTCCCTATAAGATTCTGTCACATTGACATAGTACCAGAACAAAACTCTCTCGAAGAAACCCTATCTGCTGTAGAAACCTGCATTCTACGTGAGGGTGCAAGGGGGTGTAAGATTCTTTTCTATGCTGCAAGTTCTGTGAGGATCTTAATGTAACACTCACAGGGCTCCAGCCTCATTTCAGCATTATTCCCAGGTTCCAGGAGAGTTATCCAAGTCTGTTGAAACCTGCTTTCTTACAATACATTTCCCCTATTTTCATTGTTCTTTGCCAGAATGAACAAAACTGATTTTTATCATCTGTCAAATGGAGCAAGATATTATGGTGGGGGAAGGTTTTCCATACTTTCCATTTTTGTAACAAAAACAGTTAGGCCAGTGGTTGTCTGCTGTGGGGGAGGTTTATGTTTCTAATATCGAGTAGCACACTCCTATCTAAGCAGATTAGAAACAGGGCTAAGGTCAACTCCACGGTTGGCAATTTTGCTTAATTCAGATGGAGCCAATAAGCTGTTGGAACCTTGGGAACAGCAGTCTGAAAATCCTGAATCCTTTAGAAGTGTGGCCTCCCTTTTAGGTGGTATTGAGCGGTTCTAAGAGGCTTTCTTGGCATTTTCAGACACATTGAAGGACGTGCTGTTGTTCGGTTCTCAGGTCATGTGTGTGAATATGCAAGGCAGAGACAGCCCATGTATTCCACTGCAGATGTGCTTTGGCAACATCTTAGCATTGCTAAGTGATCCAGACTATTTATTCAGTCACAAACTTGAGTCTTCTCTAAGTTAGAAAACTACCACTAAGGCAAAATATGGCAGTTCACAGAGTGGTTTATAACCATCTTAGCCTATAAATTCAAACCAATATTTTTTTTATCAGAATTAGATCAGTCCTGCCCCCTCAACTTTCCCTTAGCGAATGTTATTTCTATGACACTGTTTTTATTTCCACTGAAATTGACTCAGACTACATAAAGCTACAGAACATTTGCACACTTTTGATATGAAGAGTATTTTTCCTATCTTTTTTAGGACCTGTATTTAATTTGTGTTTTAATTAGACCATGTATAAATGTGGCTGCGGTCTCCAGGATGTCTCCTTCCCGTCACAAAAATGGCCTGCGGGAAATTGAATGCATCCTCCTAGGGAAGAGATTAACCTAGAAACAAAGGCAGCCTCATCTATTGCTGTTTCACTGGCTTGTATTTGCAATAATACAATGTTTATCTCACAAAAATGGGCTCCCTCGGTCCCACCAATCAGATATTTTGATTGTGAAACTCATGCCTTTTATTGTCCTAGTAAGGTAGCCCTTAATGGGGCTTGTGGTGTATAAGTAAATACTCCTTATGGGTTGACCTGTATTCAGATGTTGTTTGATTGGCTTCAGAGAGTGTATCTTTATTCTGCTCTGCTCTCACAGGTAAAAGCAGCACCCAGGTGACTTTCCCAGTTGCTGCTAACATGTTGCTGTGCTTCGGCGTCATCTGGGATGCTTGTTGGAAATGCAAATTCTTGATCTTACGTGATAAATACTTAACTGCTGCTTTCAGCAGTAGAAATCTCTTAATTATAGAAATCCCAGAGAGAATGACCCGGATGTGCCTTTACTTGGTATAAATTAATTTTCAATCTTGTTTCATACTTGGGATTGACATTCAGCCTTCACAGACAGATATAGCTAAACAAATATCAAACTATTTCCAATCAGGTTTCTAAACAGCCACTTCCTGGAGTCCTGAGTAGCCTGTTTCCACACCAGTGTCTCCACTGGAATCCCTCTCTCCAGCTCACACTCCACCAACAAAAGGCTTCATGCGAGGCACAGCAGTTCCCTCTTAACTCCTGGCTTTTCTCAGCATGCCCTCTTGGGAGATTTTAATCTCATTCCTATAACAATCAAATATTTGGTGACTAATCATCAATTTCCATCTTCTGGTCACGTCTTCTTCTGAGCTTAGAGCTCAGCTCCAAATATCTGTCTGCCTGGTGGGCGTTTCACTGGCACGTTCATAGCTAACAAAACCACAACTGTGTCAAAAAACAAATTCATCATCTTTCTGCCTAAATTCAGCTCCTCCTCCCAACTTCTATCCTGATCCTTGGTTCTCATTCATTCTGTCACCATTTGCCCCGTCAACTAAGCATGAAACTGAGTCATTCTTGACTCCTTGCTCTCTCTATCCAGTTAGTCATCCAATTAGTTGAATTTTACTCTAAAATTTATCTTGCCTCCATCATTTCCTTTCCGTTCCCACTGCCACCACTTCACTGCAGACTCATTGCCTCACTTCTAGATAAACAATCGTTTCCTTACTTACCACATTTTTTTCTTCATGTCACCTCCAGGTGAATCCTCTGTAAACATCATTTGACCATGTTAAATTTCTATTCGAATCCTTTCAATGGGTCACTTCCTAAAAAGAAAAAGCCAGTTGTCTTAGACTGGCATGTAAAAATTGTGTGATTCCCACAAAACTCTTTCAGACCTCTCTAGCCTAGTGCTTTGTGGCAGATGTTTTATTAAAAATTATGCAGTTTAACTACAACTCTTATTCTCCGTAGAAGAAGTTTAACTCCAGCGAAAAGTACTGAGTGGTGCGGGCATGATAATAATCCAGTTTTTCTGACTCACCTACTACACCATGTTCCTGCCAAGCCCCCTACAGAAACTCCAGACCTAGTTTTGTCACACATCCCCTTTGGTTTCTACTCCTTTACTATGTTTCTCTTATGGAGGCTGCCTTCACCTTTCTCTTCCCTCCCCCCCATTGCTTGTTCTGATGCAGTTCTGCCTTGATCTTTCTCTCATTGCATCAGGGACCGCATATCACTCTTAGTTGCCTGGTTGAAATTGGATTTGTGTCTCTTGTATATCACCTGAAACCACAATACTTCCTCTTAGCTGCAGACTTTGCTTCCGACTTCATGGAAAAGCACTGGGGCGATCATGATAGGATTTCTGTGTTACAGTGGTTCTCAATCTGGAAGGCACCCTAGAATCTCCTGCATACTAAAAACACAAAGACAAAAAAACCCAACCCAAACTAACTAAATAAGAAACTCAGGGTGTTTCTAGTGGGAATTTAGGCGTTAGTATTTTAGAATACTATACACGTGCTTCCAATGTACAAAGATGAGAACCACTGTTCTACAGATCACCATCACCATATTTATCTACCTATCTGTATCTATTCTCATATACCCTGCCTTCTCTTTTGATGAACTCTGAGCTTATAGTTGATGTCATCCCTTCCCTGTGTACACAAGATTCATACCCTCTCATCTGCTCACGGATATCGCCTCAATATCTATCCACCCTCCCTCATTCTTATCAACATACAAATATGCTATGGTTTCTCCTCTTTGGAAGAATAATAAATGAACTAATTCAACTTCTCTTGACACCCACATCCCTCAGCTATCATCCTATTCCTCTGCTCTCCTTTACCACGGAACTCCTCCACTCTCCTACGTGAATTACTTTTCTCATTGTCTGCATCAATTTCCATGCTGGTAAATCCCATGGTAACGTTCAGTCCTTATCTTACTCGACTCAGCATCGGTATTTGCTTCAGTTGATCACACCTTTTGCTTTGATACACTCGCTACCCTTGAGTTACAAACCCTTCGCTCATTCCCAGATTTCCTCTCACCTTATTGGCCGTTCCTCTTCCGTCCCCTTTGGTTGTCATTCCTCATCTCCCCATCTCTGAATATCGCAGTTTGCCTGGAACCAGTCTTGGACCTTTGCTCCTCTTTTACTATGCTCATTCCCTTGGTGATCACATCGAAGTTTTTTAAAACTTTTTTGAAGTTCAATTAAACTGCAGGTATTTAAACTGTACAATTCGATCAGTTTTGACATATGTATACACCCATGAAAGGATCACCACCACATCTAAGATTACAGACATTTCCATTCCTTCTCAAAAATTTTATTTCTCTTTATAATCTTTGCATTCTTCCACTCCCATTCACAGGCAACTATTGGTGTGATTTCTGTTACTAGAGATTAGTTTGCATTTTCTAGAGTTTTATATGCAAAGGGAACTATACAGTAAGTACTTTTTTTTTGGCTTGGCTTGGCTTCTTCCACTCAGAATTATAATTTTGAGACTCACCCATGTTGTTGTAGTCATCAATAGGTTTTTGCCACTTATTACTGAGTAATAATTTATACCCATACTATTGCGTGATAATGCCATAATTTATCCACTTAACTGTTGCACCTTTGGGTTGTTTCTAGTTTAGGGCTATTACAAGTAAAGCTGTTACAAATATTTGCGTACAAGTCTTTGTGTAAACATATGTTTTAATTTCTCTCGGGTAAATTCCTAGAAGTGGAATGATTGGCTTTTATGTTAGATATATGCTTACCTTTTTAAGAAACTGACCAACTATTTTCCAAAATGACAGTACCATTTTATATTCCCATCAGCAGTGTGTAGGAATTCCAGTTGCTTATATCCGTGCCGAGACTTTATATTAAGGCAAACTGTGCTCTGAGATCTCAATCTGGCTTGCCACTTGTGTTTGTAAACAGTAGCGCTATGCCCATTCATTTTCTTATCATCTATGGTTGCTTTCATGCTATGACTGCAATGTTGAACAGTTTTGACAGAGACCATACGGCCAGTGAAGACTAAAATATCTGGAATCTTCATGCAAAAAGAAAAAAAAAGAAAAAAAACAAAAATGTTTACCGACCCCTGCTTTATACATTTTTTTTTCTAATTTAACTATTCTAATAGGTTATAGTGATTTCTAATTGTGGTTTTAATTTGCATTTCCCTGATGACTAATGAGATTTAACATCTTTTCATGTGCGTATTTGCCATTCACTTATGTGAATCTCTGTTTAAATCTTCTTTCATTTCGCATTTTTTTGTTTTTTGCTTTGTTTGGTTTACTTCTTATTGAAGTATGAGTCTCTTGTGTACTCATGAAACAAATCTTTTATCTGATATAAGTGATATGATTTCCCCATTTGGTGGCTGGTATTTTAATTTTCTTCATGACATTTTTTCATATGATAAAGCTTTTAATATTAAGGAAGTCCAATTTATCAGTTTTCTTCTTTATGATTAATGTTTTATATTTCTATCTAAAAAAATCTCTTACTATGCTAAGGTTACAAAGATTATATCCTATGTTTTCTTTTATTTGTTTTATCTGTTTAGGCTTTACTTTAGGCCTAATGTCCATTTGGAGTAAATTTTTGCATATGTGAGATATGGGTCAATGTTCATCTTTTTCCCATATGGATAGCCAGTTGATCCAAAAAGATTTGTGGAAAAGTCGTTTTCTTCCCCCAATTGAATTGACTTAGCAACTCTAACGAAACTCAATAGATATATGTGTAACTGTTTTTCTGGATTTTATTCCATTCCATTGATACTTATGTCTATCTCTTGGCCGTTACGAAACTGTCATAATAGCTTCATAATAATCCTTGAAATCAAGTAGGGTCCTTTTTCCCTAAATTTACTTTCTCAGAAGGCTTTGGGTTTTCATATATATTTTAAAATATTTTGTCATTTTTTACAAAAAAAGCATGCTGTGGTTCTGACTGGCATTATGTTGACTCCACATACAAATTTCAAGGGAATTGTCATCTTAACAATTTTGAATCTTCCACTTTGTGAACATGGTATATATTTCCACTTATTTAAGCCATCATTAATTTTAATTTTTCTAGCATTGTTTTTTCAAAGTAGAGAACACAGAGCTCTTTTATTAGACTTATTCCTAAGTATATAGCAAAAGGGTATTTTTTGGCATAACTGTAAATTATATTATTTTTATAATTATATTTCCCAATTGTTCATTGCTAATATGTAAAAATATAAGTTATTTTTGTATATAACCTTGTATCTTGTGAATTTTCTATTTTCTAGTCTAGTTTTTGTTTTGAAGATTCCTTAGGATTTTCTATTTAAAAGATTATATCATCTGCAGATAAAATTTTACATCTTAATTTCTGATCTTTATGATTTAAAATTTCTTTTCTTATTTTCTTGCATTGGCTAGGACTGGCAGTACAGTGTTGAATAGAAGTGTTAAAGTGAGCATCCATTCTTTGTTCTTGATATTAAGGAGGAAAATATTCAATTCTTTACCATTAGCTATGACATTAGCTGTAAATTTTTTCTAGCTTCCCCTTAACTAGTTTGAAAGTGTTCCCTGGTATTCCTAGTTTATTTATTTATTAGCCTTTGATTTTTAACAGTTTGCTTGTGATGTATCCCAGCATAGTTTTCCTTGAGTTTATACTGTTTGAGATTTGCTGAACTTTTAAAATCTGTAAATGTATGTGTTTTACTAAACTTGGGGAGTTTTCCACCATTATTTGTTCAAATAATTTTCCTTCCTTCATCTCTTTCTCCTTTCTCTATGACATTTTATCACACATCTTCGATTGATAAATATTGTCACACAGATCCCTTAGGCTCTTGTTTATTTTTGTTCATTTCCATATATTTGTTTCTCCAACTTTTGAGGTCTTTGCATATTCTGCCTGCTTCTGTGTACTTTTCATTGTTCTCAGGTGGTTGTCTGCAGCACTTTTTAAAAGAGTTTTTAGTTGTTATCAGAAGAAAGGTTGAATTGTAGTAGATTTATCCTGCCGTAGGAGAATCAGACCCCCATTAACCAGTTTTATGGCCTTAGATGCCATCCTGTATCTGATGACTTCCAAATGAATATATCCAATTCAGACCTCTCCCTTTCCCTCCAGATATTTGTGTCCAACTATCTTCCTTCCATCTCTAACTTTAATGTCTAATAAGCATTTTAAAAATAAGTAAAAATGGGCTTCCCTGGTGGTGCAGTGGTTGAGAGTCTGCCTGCTGATGCAGGGGACGCAGGTTCGTGCCCCGGTCTGGGAAGATCCCACGTGCTGCAGAGTGGCTGGGCCCGTGAGCCATGGCCGCTGAGCCTGCGCGTCCGGAGCCTGTGCTCCGCAATGGGAGGGGCCACAACAGTGAGAGGCCCGAGTAACGCAAAAAAAAAAAAAAAAAAAAAGAAAAGTAAAAATAAGACTGAGCCCCTGATCCACCTAAATTCCTAAAACCTGCTCCTTCATCCTTTCAATTTCTTTGGAGTCATCCTTAACTCTTTTCTCTAATGTGCCACATCTGACCATTAGCAAATCCTGTTGTCTCTATTTTCAAAATTTTTGAGTATTTCTGTCACCTTCCTCACATCACCACCCTTGCTCATGCCATTACCATATCTCACCTGCATTATCGCCATTGTAGTTGAACTAATCTCCTGTTTATAAATGTTTGTTGCATTAATGGTCTACCAGCCCTAGATGCCTGAGACATTTGCACAATATTTAATTGCCAGGACTTGCCTTACAGTGTTGACAAGTAAATGATGGAAAAGGTGAATATCACTTGCAGCTAATTGGATCTGTAATTATAAATCAGGAAGCTAAAACCCACAAATCTTACTAAAGTGGGTGGGACTCTCTCCTAGGGCTCAGCCTAAGTGATACTCCTGAATTTAAAAATTGCTTAGTAAGGTTGTATTCATATAAATCATTCATTGTATTTGCTTTACTTAGAATTGGGTCACACACCCATAAACTGGGAGTGTGTGCTATCCTTAAATGTTTAAGATCATATAATCAGAGTCTCATTATCAAATCTCCTTCAACTTTGTATGGTGTTTGAGAGGCCTTGAACTATTTGATTGACTAGTGGATTTATTAGTGACTCTTCATAAGACTGTCTACCAGTAATATCAATTAGAAGTTATAAGAATCACTCGAGGAATTTTCTGAACTTACACATGCCCCTTTCCTACTCTCTCCCTCTCCACTCTTACCAGCATTCTGGCATGTTCCCTAGAGGGTATCTCCTAATCTCTGAGAGAGAGGAAAGTTTGGAAAACTTCCCTAAATAGTTTTTTATAACTGCAAAACCCTTCTTCCCTCACCCCAACCACATTAAGTACCACTGGTGACAATGCTGTTTCTTTAATGGCCCTTGTTAAAACTTCACATAGGTAGATAGATAGATAAATAGATAGATAGATATCTGTATATATGCAGTTAAAGTATGCATGTATGTGTACCAAAAGATACACAAAGCTATACACACATTATAAAATTATCTTTTTTAACATTAAACCATGGAATCCATAAGAAAAAACACTTATGGAATTATTCATGTGCAGAGAGACCGTAAATACTGGGAAATTTTACAATCCATTATACTTGTTAATAATACTTCTTATTCTTTCTGTAGAAAAAATATTGCTTCACTTTTTCCATTTTATTTCTTGGTCTCTGTGAAGGGATTTAAGTTTATCACGTTTGTACTAGAATCTTTTGCCTTCATTTATATATATATTTATTTGCAAATTTGCAAATATATTTGCAAATATATTACTGAACAGTTCCTTTTAAAAGGTCTAAAATAAAGATCATAATAATCAAAAGTAAAGATAAAAGCTAATTATTTACTCCCACCTCCAGTTACAATTTTTCCTAAGGGTATATTTCTATTACATGAAGTCACTGCTTCAAAAATTTTAATTAAATCAGCTGCCCTTTTAAAAATTTATTTTTGGAGGAGGGGGATGAAGTAGGGTCATCTTCTTAAAGTGAAAAATAACCTAAGTGCAAACCAGAGATTCAGCACAAGATCATGTAATATATTTTCTACGGAGGAACATTAATGCACACAAAAACTGGGAAAGAATGTATGTAAGAAGCATCATTTGATTTTAATTTTGAAGGACAAGAGAAAAGAAATGAAAAACTAATCTAATTTTCTAACCCTAAAACTAGGATTATAAAACTTTCTTTTCAACAAATATAAAATGTGTGCATTTCAAAGAGGGAAACACATGAAGTGACAAGGGGAATAAAGAAAAGCCAAATTAAGAATATCAGAAACTGATAAGATCAGAGAAAAAAAATCCTAAAGATTAAAAGAAAGCGGCATCAGTGTCAAGAGGGAATAACATGGACAAAGCAAGAGATGGGGAGAGGTTGATGGCAAAGAAAGAAGGAACAAGAGACATGCCATTTCTAGACAGTTCTTCTTTCAACTCTCACTAAACCTCCTCTGGAAGAACTCTTTTTCTCCAATTCCTCTTCCTACTCTTCGTCCTGCTATCATTTCCCACCAATTCTCTAAACTAACTTATTCTATCAAAACAAACTCAGTCCAGACCTTTAGACTGCCTATTCACGTTTCAGCCAGCAACTTTTAGGATCCAAATTAAGTATAATTTTGTCTCCTCTAGAAGCTTAACCACTCCAGTGACTCGGTTAGTTTAAGGCTTTTGTTGTACTAGATTATCCCACATAGTGTACTGTAACTAAATCAACAAAGACTTCTTTGAAGTTTGTGGGGGAATTTGATGGAAAACCATAACTCTTCCATTCCTAGGAAGAGTTCTATATAATAAAGCTTCTCTTAAAATCTATTATATCATCACTTTGTTCTAGTTACAAACATTTCTCATTTCTTTACCACTTAGCTATTCTAGGCTTATAACTTCCAGAAAGACCAACATCAGATGTTCCAAAGTGCTGTGTTTATAAGATCTGTATTCAAAAGAGCTCCTTTTAGTTGTTTAAGTGTATTTCGAATTTGATTTTCATACGTGTAAATAAGCTCTAGTTAGTAAGAATCTATGAGAATTCAGGAACAAGGAAAAGCAGTAAAAATCCTATGGCTACCTTAACTGATCCTTCCATTTTTAAAAACAGATTGTAGAATTGGGGATTAAGATCAAAGATGAACCATCATTTGGGTTGGTTTCTTTTGATTGTAGAATTGTGGATTCCTCCGTTCTGAAATCTGCAGATCATTTAGAACCCTTATATAAATACACTGCATGTTATAGTAATTAAACGCACTTTTGATAGATGCTTAAAGACCAAAAGTATGGCTACTGAAAACAATTCAGTCTAAGATTTTTGCTTTATTTAAGGTTAAGTGCTTAAAAAATTAAGCACTATACAGTTTCATTTAAGTAGATTATAATCAAGATTCTATATGTCTGTGTGATGCCTAATATATTTAAAAGGGATTTAACTTTATATATATATATATATATATGTGTGTGTGAGTGTGTGTGTGTGTGTGTGTATAAGTTTTCATTTTGAAACATTTACCTTGAAACTATAAGAGATGACTATGCAGATCTCTGAATATTTAGAAAAATAGCATATATTAGGCACACTATTAGGTATAATTTTGATATTATTAACTTTTAATGTTTTATAAAAAACCTTTATTGAAATATTGCTATTTCATTTGGTGATGGCAATGGAGATGGATACATGTAAATGGAATCAGTTACATTTTGGAGACAGAATTACAAGATTCGTGATGGATTTTATCTAGAAGGTGGTGATAGAGAGTGTTTATAAAGAATGACTAAGTTCTGGCTTGAACGTTCTAGTGGATGGTGATACCATTTAATTAGATGGGAAGAACCAAGGAAGAATAGGTTAATACTAAGGAAAATGGAGAATAACTTAATGAAACTAAAGAGAGATCAAAAATGAATTTACATATAATGATTTTAATGATCAGGCTATCTACCATTTGTCATGTACAGTACCGAGCATTTTTACGTCCATCTTCTTTTTCAGTGACGTCAATAATCCTATGAGCGTGATGATGCTGATTTTATAAAAGAGGACATCAGGACTCAGAGAGGTAAAACAACTTGCCTGAGACTAGTAAATGGTGGAGCAGGATTCACATTCAAATTTTTTTTTTTTTTTGCGGTACGCGGGCCTCTTACTGCTGTGGCCTCTCCCGTTGCGGAGCACAGGCTCCGGACGCGCAGGCTCAGCGGCCATGGCTCACGGGCCCAGCCGCTCCACGGCATGTGGGTTCTTCCCGGACCGGGGCACGAACCCGTGTCCCCTGCATCAGCAGGCGGACTCTCAACCACTGCGCCACCAGGGAAGCCCTCACATTCAAATTTGGGTGAAACCAAAAGCCAGCTTCTTCATGATAAATCTATCACAAATATCACAAGACAAAAAAGGTAATGTGTTACCTATATTATTTTAGTTTAGAGATTATGAAGATAAATATAGTAACTAATTTATGGAAAGGAAAGAAATTTATTTCATAACAAACAAGAACTTTCATGGTAATTCTGAGCAGTGATATACCACCCATTATTATTTCAATACGTAAAGAAAATTTGATTGATGTCAGTTGCAGATCCTGTGTTACAACTAGTGAAAAAAATAGAACATAAAGTCAGAGGATTAGCTTGGCTATCCTTGATTAGATCAACCCTCACAGTGATGTTTTAAAATTGTTCACCAGAAATTAATTTGAATGTATCAATTAATAAAACTCTAAGTATTTTGAGTAAAATTCAGAACTATTCAGAAAATAATCATTTCAGAATTCACTGGAATAGAGTCATAAAGCCAGATTGACAAAGCTCTGGCCAACAGATCTGACATTCAGCTCTTTGTAAAGCTAATAAACAAATTTGCTGAAACTAATAAAGCAACATGGAACATTGAAAATCATCTTGGCCTGGTAAAATGATAGACCTGAGTTTGCCCCTGAATTTATTAATTGTTGGCTGTGAGACTTTGAGCAACTAACTTTACTTCTTTGAACACCTACTAAGCTGTTTGTGAAATAGTATGATAACTCTTACAGGTACCCCTGAGCATTAGAGAGAGCATGTATACAGTGGCCGGCAATATAATTTTAATTAACTCATTTTTATGATAATTATGATAATAATGGCAATGATAATTATTATTATATCTTAGAAGAAATGTGGTTAGGAACATGGAGTCTTTCATTCACAACTCATTTTGGTCACTTACTAGATCATCTATAAAATGGTAATAATAGCCATTCACAGGATTTTCATAAAGATTATGTGAATTAATTAATACACAGTGATTAACTTTGTGCCTGGTGTTGAAAAAGTGCTTAGTAAATGTTGCTATTGGTATTTATTGTCATATTAGAGTCAGTGTAATAATGTTAACAATTATACATCTCAATAGAAAATAGTAAGTACTGTATAAAGAGCTCTGTTAATGATAAGTAGTACATTTCTTAAAGAAAGATCTTAGAATTACCTCTTAAACGTACTTCCCAAGTCTTGGCGAATCTGCCTCAATCTCCACGAGAGTAACTAACTTTATTTTTATGTTTCTTAGTTTCCACATTTACTTTATTTATCTTTAATGAATTTATGTTAAGAAATACACGTGAAAATGGTTTTAGTGCCATCAAGGACAAATTAATCACCTATCATCTATCACCAGTCTATTTACCTATTCACCTATCTTATCCATCATGTTTTTTTCTTTTCATCTTTAAAAGCAGTTTCATGTAGTATATTATTTTGTACTTAAAATAATGCTACAAAATAAGTAGGTAATAATTATTATCTCCTTTTTATAGTTAAAAGATGAAGCACAAGAGATTAATTAAAATACCCACATTTACAAAGCTTATTTCATGGCAGAATGTTACCTGCAAATCCAGATCTCTCCCCTGCTTTTTATCAGAATAAACCTGCTTTAATCCATATTTTACAGCTGCTTTGAGCCTTCCATCATATTCTATTCATTCACTCATTCATTTATTTAATTCTTCTATTCTTTTATTCACTTTGTTCATTCAACGAACAAGCGCAGACAACACTTGGTATACCCAAATCGTAAAAGATAAGGAAACACTTATCAAGAACGATGGAATAGAAATCAGAAGACCTGGGTATAATTCCTGTCTACCATTAACCTTCTGTCTAATATGGGTCTTCTCCATGTAGATGGCCCACCAGCATCTTCTAGCTTAAATGCCATCTCCTCTTTTGTGAAACCTTTTAAGATCATCCCATATACACAGTTCTTCTGTGCTCCCATGGCACATTATTTCTATCTCCTATCTCATCACCCATTTAATGCTGTCTTGCATAATGTAGTATTTGTTGTAAGTAAGTTAGATTTTCACAGTAGGGGATTAGGAGAGTGAGAGGGAAATAAATAGGCAAGAGGGAAAAAAGGCAAACCAAGAAGGAGAATAATATGAGTATTAATTATGTGGAATTGAAATCCTATAAGCAAGACATTTTTTAGCTGCAACAGAAACCCTAGTCAAACTGGCAAAATATTATCTAGTGGTTACAAAAAGCAGAGACTCACTCAAGTTTTCTCAAGTAATATCAAGTTTATTCTAGGCAGATAGGGTGTGTGGTAGGCATAATAATTTCCCTTCCCTTATGGATGCCTACATACCCAACAGCAGAAACTGTGAACATGTGGTATTGCATGGCACCAGAGATTTAAGGATGCCTTCTTAGTAAAGAGGAATTAAAGGGGATTTAAATAGAATAAAATTGCTAATCAGTTGACCTTGAGATGGGGAGATCGTTTATGATTTTCTTTATGGGCTCAAATGTACAAGGATTCTTATAAGTGAAAGAGAGAAGCAGAAGAGTCAGTGTCAGAGAGATTTGAAGATGCTTTCCTGCTGGCTTTGAAGAAATAAGAAGAGGTCATAAGCCAAGGAATGTGAGCTACCTCCAGAAGCTGGAAAAGTCAAGGAAACAAAATTTTCCCTAGAGCCTCTGCGGAAGGAACACAACCTTGCTGACACCTTGATTTTCACCCACTGAGACCCATGTTCTTCTTCTGACCTCCAGAACCCTAAGATTATAAATTTGTGTTGTTTTAAACAATTAAGTTAGTTGTAGTTTGTTACAGTAGCAACAGGAAATAAACACAGGTAATAATAAGGCTATAGACAACTAAGTCATACATCTAAGCATTATAGAAACCCAAGGGCAGTGTTATGGCCCAGCCCCAAAGAAAGACCAGTTTCCCTGGGGCTTGAACGTGGAACAGTTTCCTCAGTGACTAAGAGATTCTTTAAGATCCACAGTTGCTCTAGTTTTCAGTTTATCTGTAGTCTTTGCTATAGGAGGATTTTGTGGATACTTACTCATATTTTATCAATAATATGAGTCAGCCTTCCTGTGTTTTTGCTTTTCTGTCTATGTCTTTCCAATTCTAATCTCAGTGCCAACCGGCTACCTCACCCTCTCCTCTACTTGCTCATTGATCGTGTTGGCTACAGGCCTTTGCTGCCTGCTTTCCTCAGTGTGTTTTCAATTTTTGCCTTCTTCTACCAGTAGCTCTGTCTCCCATATGACTATTACCAAATGAACTTTATTGATTTAATTAATTAATATTGGCCATAGAGATCAGAGTTCTGGTACCAGGCAACTTCAGTAGTTGTTGGCTAGACTATACTGACTGCTCTTGGATCAGGCATCTACCGCTGGTGCAATAATCTTAGCAGATGGGGAAGTGAAATGAGTTACAAAACACGGTCACTGAGGGAGCTTACTCAACAGGGACTCTGTGTGTGTGTGTGTGTGTGTGTGTGTGTGTGTGTGTGTGTTCAACACTTGGAGCAAAACAGACCCTCTTTTCTAGAGGTTAAAAACATGGTTCTAGAATCAAACACCCTCTTTCAAATCTTGGCTCAGCTATGAGACAAGTTACTTAACTACTCTAAGTCCATGTTTCTGCACTTACAGAATAGAGATAGTTTTAGTGTCTAACCATAACTGTTGTGAGGATTAAATGAAATAATCCAATTAAGATGCTGGACATAAAATTAAGCCTTCAACAAATGCCAGATGCTATTGTTACTGTTTTTGTGGCCTTATAATTCTTGTGAGGATGAAATGAACAAGTTTGTATTCTTTACTGCTGTGTGTGAAAAGGCTTTGTCTCCCAAATAGAGCAGATGATACTTGGAGATGGTATCTCATATTGCTTTGGAATCACTCAAAGAAACACACAGTTTTTTTGTTGTATAGATGTTACCCAATTAATTCCCTCATTTAGCCAATAGTCATTGAGCATCTATTCTGTACCAGAATCTGTTTCTAGACACTGAGATACAAAGATTAATAGGATAAAGTATCTGGCTTCAAGGGACACCTCAGTGTTCAGAATGATAGGGAGAAAAATAAAAGAAGGGATTATGGAGACATATGGAAGGTAGATTCAATCACCCCAATTCATTGACCCTTGAACTTTGAGAGAAAAGAAAGGGGAGCAAAAAAGCTGTAGTGACCTTACAGATCATGGAATTCAACTCTTTCATTTTATAGATGATGAATCTGAGTTTATGTATACAAGCATCTTTCCCTCAAGGAACCTCTGGGCCACTTTACCACAGTGAATTCAGCAGTGTCTGAGTTCCTTGGATTGGCTTAGAAGCGATCGCCTGAGTTCCTCTTGTGAGAATCTGTCAGTGCTCAGTTCATGGTACCATTTATTTCTTAAAATTTTTACTGAAGTATAATTGATTTACAATGTTGTGTTAGTTTCAGGTATACAGCAAAGTGAATCAGTTATACATATACATATATCCACTCTTTTTTAAAAAAAATTCTTTTCCCTTATAGCCATTACAGAGTATTGAGTTGAATTCCCTGTGCCATACAGCAGGTTCTTATTATTTATCTATTTTCTATGTAGTAGTGTGTATATGTCAATCCCACTCTCCCAGTTTATCCCTCCTCCCATCTCCTGGTAGCCATAAGTTTGTGTTCCACCTCTGTGACTCTATTTCTGTTTTCGTAAATAAGTTCATTTATATGCTTTTTTTAGATTCCACATATAAGTGATATCACATATTTGTCTTTCTCTGTCTGACTTACTTCACTCAGTATGACAGTCTCTAGGTCCATCCATGTTGCTGCAAACGGCATTATTTTGTTCTTTTTTATGGCTGAGTAATATTACATTGTACATATGTACCATGTCTTCTTCAGCCATTCCTCTGTCAGGTTGACACTTAGGTTGCTTCCATGTCTTGGCTATTGTAAATAGTGCTGCAGTGAACATTGGGGTGCATGTATCTTTTCGAATTATGTTTTTCTCCATATACCTTTTAAAATATCTATTCGCCAGATAATGCAGCATGGGTCATCTTGCCATTGGCTGAAATTGTGAGTATCCAGTGCTTTGGAAGGTGTGAGATCAAATTTGATGCATTGTTCTCATTTCTGTGAGAAGAAGATGCTATAAATCATAAATGTTCCCCAAGTCTGACTAAAGAAATCCGTACATAACCATCATGGCTTTCCCCAGTTTGGCACATATACCTTATAGCATCATAGTTCTTTATTCTATGTCCAAGGTATCCATCTATCATGCTCCCAAAGAGTTCATAAGAGTCTAGTCGTTTTTTGGTATTGTGTAGCTAAAGTCTTCATTCATTCTTTTATTTTTTTTTCACATTCACAGAATTTTAATGGGCAAAAGTATAACTGTGGTGGACAGATTCTAGTAAGCCCAAGAACCCTCCCCACCCCCCACCCCACAGTGTGGGTGAGACCTGTGATGTGCTTCTAACCTATAGACTATTGCAAAGGTGATGAGACGTCATGTCTGTAACCACATTGTTATATGAGACTGCATCTTGCTGGAAGGCTTGCTCTGCAGACTCTCTCCCTGGCTGGGTATAAAGACCATGGGCTGGGACCCATGTGGCAAGGAGCTGAGGGAAGCCTCTGGGGGCTTAGGGAAGCTGATCACCAACAGCCAGAAAGAAGATGGGGCCCTCAGTCCCATGGCTGCAAGGAGCTGAGGGAAGCCTCTGGGGGCTTAGGGAAGCTGATCACCAACAGCCAGAAAGAAGATGGGGCCCTCAGTCCCATGGCTGCAAGGAAATGAGTTCTACCATCAACCTGCATGAGCTTGGAAAGTGGATTCTTCTCCCCAGTCAAGCCTCCAGATGAGAATGCAGCCCAGTTGCCTCCTTGATTGCAGCCTTGTGAGACCCTGAGCAGAGGACTAAGCTGTACCTGGGTCCTAACCACAGAAACTGTGAGACAGTAAATGTGTGTGGCTTTGAGCAATTAAGTTTGTGTTAATTTGTTACATAGAGTTAACTGACACAGTGGCCTTTTCTGCTTTTTTTCCTACTTTACAAAACTGAGGTAATTACATAAAGGCATAAATATGTACAGCCTGGTGAATTTTGATCTATATGTACACCCATGTGACCATCACTCATATCAAGACAGAGCATTTCCCATGCCCCAGAGGCTGCCCATGGCTCACTCAGTCAGGGCTGCTGCTCTCTAGGGCAAAACCACTGTGCTGACTCCTGTCCTTGAAATTTTTATCAGTGGCATAATACAGTATGTCCTTCTTTCACTCACAGATTTCTCTGCGTGTTAGATGTATCAGTAGTTTGTCTTTTTCATTTATTCATTTTTCTTGGTAAATATCATCTTGATTATTTATTTTTTTAATTTTTTTTTTTGCTGTACGCGGGCCTCTCACTGTTGTGGCCTCTCCCGTTGCGGAGCACAGGCTCCGTACGCGCAGGCTCAGCAGCCATGGCTCACGGGCCCAGCCGCTCCGTGGCACATGGGATCTTCCCGGACTGGGGCACAAACCCTCATCCCCTGCATCGGCAGGCGGACTCTCAACCACTGAGCCACCAGGGAAGCCCAATCTTGATTATTTTTTAATTTTTATTTTATATATTTTATTTTTGGCTGCATTGGGTCTTTGTACCTGTGTGTGGGCTTTCTCTAGTTGCAGTGAGCAGGGGCTACTCTTCGTTGTGGTGTGCAGGCTTCTTGTTGTGGTGGCTTCTCTTGTTGCAGAGCACGGGCTCTAGGTGTGCAGTCTTCAGTAGTTGTGGCTCACGGATATACCACAATTTACTTACCTGTTCTATTGTGGATGAGAATTTGAGATGTTTCAAGTTTTTGCCTTTTATGAGCAAAGCTGTCATAACAAACTCATGTACATGTCTTTGGTGGACATATTCACTCATTTCTGTCGGGTGCACATCCAGGAATAGAATTGTTGGGTTATACCATATGCTTTAAAACATCCTGTGAAACAGTTTTTCCAAAGTGGTTATATCAAAATATACTCCCACCAGCGATGTATAAGATGAGCTCCCCAAATTCATCAACATTTGTATAGTCAGTCTTTTTTTTTTAAACAACTTTATTGGTGTATAATTGTTTACAATGTTGTCTTAGTTGCTGCTGTATAACAAAGTGAATCAACTATATGTGTGCATATATCCCCAATCTCCTCCCTCTTGCGTCTTCCTCCCACCCTCCCTATCCGACCCCTTTAGATGGACACAAAGCACCAAGCTGATCGCCCTGTGCTATGTGGCTGCTTCCCACTAGCTACCTATTTTACATTTGGTAGTGTATATATGTCCATGCCACTCTCTCACTTCATCCCAGCTTACCCTTCCGCCTCCTGGTGTCTCCAGGTCCATTCTCTATGTCTGCATCTTTATTCCTGTCCTTGCAAACCAGTTCATCTGTACCATTTGCTAGATTCCACATATATGCGTTAATATACGATACTTGTTTTTCTCTTTCTGGCTTACTTCACTCTGTATGACAGTCTCTAGGTCCATCCACCTCACTACAAGTAACTCAATTTTGTTTCTTTCTATGGCTGAGTAATATTCCATTGTGTATATGTGCCACATCTTCTTTAACCATTCATCTGTCGATGGACACTTAGGTTGCGCCATGTCCTAGCTATTGTAAACAGAGCTGCAATGAACATCGTTGTACGTGACTCTTTTTTGAATTATAGTTTTGTCAGGGTATATGCCCAGTAGTGAGATTCCTGGGTTGTATGGTAGTCCTACTTTTAGTTTCTTAAGAAACCTCCATACTATTCTCCGTACTGGCTGTATCAATTTACATTCCCACCAACAGTGTAAGAGGGTTCCCTTTTCTCCACAAACTATCCAGCATTTATTGTTTGTAGATTTTTTGATGATGGCCATTCTGACCCATGAGAGGTAATAACCTCATTGTAGTTTTGATTTGCATTTCTCTAATGATTAGTGATGTTGAGCATCCTTTCATATGTTTGTTGGCAATCTGTATATTTTCTTTGGAGAAATGTCTATTCAGGTCTTCTGCCCATTTTTGGATTGGGTTGTTTGTTTTTTTGATGCTGAGCTGCATGAGCTGCTTGTATATTTTGGAAATTAATCCTTTGTGTGTTGCTTCTGTAGCAAATATGTTCTCCCATTCTGAGGGTTGTATTTTCGTCTTGTTTATGGTTTCCTTTGCTGTGCAAAAGCTTTTAAGTTTCATTATGTCCCATTTGTTGTTTTAAGTTTTTATTTCCATTTCTATAGGAGGTGGGTCAAAAAGGATCTTGCTGTGATTTATGTCATAGAGTGTTCTGCCTATGTTTTCCTCTAAGAGTTTGATGGTGTCTGGCCTTACATTTAGGTCTTTAATCCATTTTGAGTTTATTTTTGTGTATGGTGTTAGGGAGTGTTCTAATTTCATTCTTTTAGATGTAGCTGTCCAGTTTTCCCAGCAGCACTTATTGAGGAGGCTGTCTTTTCTCCATTGTATATTCTTGCCTCCTTTATCAAAGGTAAGGTGACCATATGTGCGTGGGTTTTTCTTCCTCAAGATGGCTTTGGCTACATTAAAAGGATCATACAACATGATCAAGTGGGGTTTATCCCAGGGATGCAAGGATTCTTCAATATACACAAATCAATCAATGTGATACATCTTATTAACTACATGAAGAATAATAACGATATCACCTCAGTCAGTGCACAAATAGCTTTTGACCAAATTCAACACCCGTTTATGATAAAAAAAAAAAAAAGCTCCAGAAAGTATGCATAGAAGGAACTTACCTCAACATAATAAAGGCCATATATGACAAACCCACGGCCAACATCATCCTCAATGGTGAAAAACTGAGACCATTGTCACTAAGATCAGGAACAAGACAAGGTTGCCCACCCTCACCACTGTTATTCAACATCATTTTGGAAGTTTTAGCCACAGCAATCAGAGAAGAAAGCGAAATAAAAGGAATCCAAATCAGAAAAGAAGAAGTAAAGCTGTCATTGTTTGCAGATGACATGATACAATACACAGAGAATCCCAAATATGCTACCAGAAAACTACCAGAGCTAATCAATGAATTTGGTAAAGTAGCAGGATACAAAATTAATGCACAGAAATCTCTTGAATTCCTATACACTAATGATGAAATGTCTGAAACAGAAATTAAGGAAACACTCCCATTTACCATTGCAACAAAAAGAATAAAATACCTAGAAATAAGCCTACCTAAGGAGACAAAAACCTGTATGCAGAAAACTATAAGACACTGATGAAAGAAATTAAAGATGATACAAACAGATGGAGAGATTTGCCATGTTCTTGGATTGGAAGAATGAACACTGTGAAAATGACTCTACTACCCAAAGCAATCTACAGATTCAGTGCAATCCCTATCAAACTACCACTGGCATTATTCACAGAACTAGAAGAAAAATTTTCAGAATTTGTATGGAGACATAAAAGACCCCGAATAGCCAAAGCAATCTAGAGAAAGAAAACCGGAGCTGGAAGAATCAGGCTCCTTGACTTCAGACTATACTACAGTGCTATAGTAATCAAGAAAGTATGGTACTGGCACAAAAACAGAAATAGAGATCATTGGAACAGGATAGAAAGCCCAGAGATAAACCCACGCACATATGGTCACCTTACCTTTGATAAAGAAGGCAAGAATATACAATGGAGAAAAGACAGCCTCTTCAATTATTGGTGCTGGGAAAACTGGACAGCTACATATAAAAGAATGAAATTAGAGCACTCCCTAACACCATATACGAAAATTAACTCAAAATGGATTAAAGATCTAAATTTAAGGCTAGGTACTATAAAACTCTTAGAGGAAAACATAGGCAGAACACTCTATGACATAAATCACAGCAAGATCCTTTTTGATCCACCTCCTAGAGAAATGGAAATAAAAACAAAAATAAACAAATGGGATGTAAGGAAACTTAAAAGCTTTTGCACAGCAAAGGAAACCATAAACAAGACCAAAAGACAACCCTCAGACTGGGAGAAAATATTTGCATATGAAGCAACTGACCAAGGATTAATCTCCAAAATTTACAAGCAGCTCATGCAGCTCAATATCAAAAAAAAAAAGAAAAAAAGAAACCCAATCCAAAAATGGGCAGAAGACCTAAATAGACATTTCTCCAAAAAAATGTAGATTGAAAAACAAACACATGAAAGGATGCTCAACATCATTAATCATTAGAGAAATGCAAATCAAAAGCACCATGAGGTATCACCTCACAGCAGTTAAAATGGCCATCATCAAAAAAATCTACAAACAATAAATGCTGGAGAGGGTATGGAGAAAAGGGAACCCTCTTGCACTGTTGGTGGGAATGTAAATTGATACAGCCACTATGGAGAACAGTATGGAGGTTCCTTAAAAAACTAAAAATAGAACTACCATATGACCCAGTGGTCCCACTACTGAGCATATACCCTGAGAAAACCATAATTCAAAAAGAGTCATGTACCAAAATGTTCATTGCAGCTCTATTTACAATAGCCAGGGCATGGCAGCAACCTAAGTGTCCATCAACAGATGAATGGATAAAGAAGATGTGGCACATATATACAATGGAATATTACTCAGCCATAAAAAGAAACAAAATTGAGTTACTTGTAGTGAGGTGGATGGACCTACAGTCTGTCATACAGAGTGAAGTAAGTCAGAAAGAGAGAAACAAATACCGTATGCTAACACATATATATAGAATCTAAAAAACAAAAAAAAAGGTCATGAAGAACCTAAGGGCAGGAGGGGAATAAAGATGCAGACCTACTAGAGAATGCACTTGAGGACACAGGCAGGGGAAAGGGTAAGCTGGAACAAAGTGAGAGAGTGGCATGGACATATATACACTACCAAATGTAAAATTGGTAGCTAGTGGGAAGCAGCTGCATAGCACAGCGAGATAAATTCGGTGCTTTGTGACCACCTAGAGGGTTGAGATACAGAGGGTGGGAGGGAGGGAGACACAAGAGGGAAGAGCTATGGGGAGATTTGTATGTGTATAGCTGATTCACTTTGTTATAAAGCCGAAACTAATACACCATTGTAAAGCAATTATACTTCAATAAAGATGTTAAAAAAAAAAAGATTGCTTTGGCTATTAGGGGTATTTGTATTTTCAAAGAAATTTTGAAAATTTTTGTTCTAGTTCTGTAAGAAATTTCATTGGTAGTTTGATAGGGATTGCATTGAATCTGTAGATTGCTATGGGTAGTATAGCCATTTTCACAATGTTTATTCTTCCAGTTCAAGAACATGGTATATCTCTCCATCTATTTGTATCATCTTTAATTTCTTTCATCAGTGTCTTATAAATTTCTGCATACAGGTCTTTTGTCTCCTTAGGTAGGTTTATTCCTAGGTATTTTATTCTTTTTGTTTTCAATGGTAAATGGGAGTGTTTCCTTAATTTCTGTTTCAGACTTTTCATCATTAGTGTATAGGAATGCAAGAGATTTCAGTGCATTAATTTCACATCCTGCTACTTTACCAAGTTCATTGATTAGCTCTGGTAGTTTTCTGGTAGCATCTTTAGGATTCTCTATGTATAGTATCATGTCATCTGCAAATAGTGAGTTTTATTTCTTCTTTTCTGATTTGGATTCCTTTAATTTCTTTTTCTTCTCTGATTGCTATGGCTAAAACTTCCAAAACCATGTTGAATAATACTGGTGAAAGTGGGCAACCTTGTCTTGTTCCTGATCTTAGTGGAAATGCTTTCAGTTTTTCACCATTGAGAGTGATGTTGGCTGCGGGTTTGTCATATATGGCCTTTATTATATTAAGTTCCCTCTATGGCTACTCTCCATTGGGTTTTTATCATAAATGGGTGTTGAATTTTGTTGAAAGCTTTCTCTGCATCTATGGAGATGATCACATGATTTTTCTCATTCAGTGTGTTAATATGGTTTATCTCACTGATTAATTTGTGTATATTGAAGAATCCTTGCATTCCTGCAATAAACCCCACTTGATCATGCTGTATGATCCTTTTAATGTGCTGTTGGATTCTGTTTGCTAGTATTTTGTTGAAGATTTTACGTCTATGTTCCTCAGTGATATTGGCCTCTACTTTTCTTTTTTTGTGACATCTTTGTCTGGTTTTGGTGTCAGGATGATGGTGGCCTCGTAGAATGAGTTTGGGAGTGTTCCTCCCTCTGCTATCTTTTGGAAGAGTTTCAGAAGGATATGTGTTAGCTCTTCTCTAAATATTTGATAAAATTTGCCTGTGAAGCCATCTGCTTCTGGGCTTGTGTTTGTTGGAAAATTTTAAATCACAGTTTCAATTTCAGTACTTGTGATTGGTCTTTTTATAGTTTCTATTTCTTCCTGGTTCAGTCTGAGAATGTTGTGCTTTTCTAAGAATTTGTCCATTTTTTCCAGGTTGTCCATTTTGTCCACGTATAGTTGCTTGTAGTAATCTCCCATGATCCTTTGTATTTCTGCAGTGCCAGTTGTTACTTCTCCTTTTTCTTTTCTAATCCTATTGGTTTGAGTCTTCTCCCTTTTTTTCTTGATGAATCTGGCTAATGGTTTATCAATTTAATTTATCTTCTCAAAGAACCAGCTTTTAATATTATTGATCTTTGCTATTGTTTCCTTCATTTCTTTTTCATTTTTTTCTGATCTGATCTTTATGATTTCTTTCCTTCTGATCACTTTGGGGGTTTTCTGTTCTTTTTTCTCTAATTGCTTTAGGTATAAGGTTAGGTTGTTTATTTGAGATGTTTCTTGTTTCTTCAGGTAGGATTGTATTGCTATAAACGTCCCTCTTAGAACTACTTTTGCTGCATCCCACAGGTTTTGGGTCATTGTGTTTTCACTTTCATTTGTTTCTGGGTATTTTTTGATTTCCTCTTTGATTTCTTCAGTGATTCCTTGGTTATTAAGTAGTGTGTTTTTTAGCCTCCATGTGTTTGTATTTCTTACAGATTTTTTCCTGTAATTGATACCTAGTCTCAGAGCGATGTGGTCGGAAAAGATACTTGATACGATTTCAATTTTCTTAAATTTATCAAGGCTTGATTTATGACCCAAGATATGACCTATGCTGGAGAATGTTCTATGAGCACTTGAGGAGAATGTGTATTCTGTTGTTTTTGGGTGGAATGTCCTATAAATATCAATTAAGTCCATCTTGTTTAAAGTATCATTTAAAGCTTGTGTTTCCTTATTTATTTTGATCTTGGATGAATCTGTCCATTGGTGAAAGTGGGGTGTTAAAGTCCCCTACTATGATTGTGTTACTGTTGATTTCTCCTTTTATGGCTGTTAGTATTTTCCTTATGTATTGAGGTGCTCCTGTGTTGGGTGAATAAAGGTTTACAATTGTTATATCTTCTTCTTGGATTGATCCCTTGATCATTATGTAGTGTGCTTCCTTGTCTCTTGTAATAGTCTTTGTTTTAATGTCTATTTTGTCTGATATGAGAATTGCTACTCCAGCTTTCTTTTGATTTCCTTTTGCATGGAATATCTTTTTCCATCCCCTCACTTTCAGTCTGTATTTTTCCCTAGGTCAGAAGTGGTCTCTTGTAGACAGCATATAAACAGGTCTTGTTTTTGTATCCATTCATCCAGTCTATGTCTTTTATTTGGAGCATTTAATCCATTTACATTTAAGGTAGTTATCGATATGTATGTGCCTATGACCATTCTCTTAATTGTTTTGGGTTTGCTATTGTAGGTCTTTTCCTTCTCTTGTGTTTCCTGCCTAGAGAAGTTCCTTTAGCATTTATTGGAAAGCTGGCTTGGTGGTGCTGAATTCTCTTAGCTTTTGCTTGTCTGTGAAGCTTTTAATTTCTCCGTGGAATCTGAATGAGATTCTTGCTTGGTAGAGTCATCTTAGTTGTAGGTTTTCCCCCTTTCATCACTTTAAATATGTCCTGCCACTCCCTTCTGGCTTGCAGAATTTCTGTTTAAAGATCAGCTGTTACCTTTATGGGGATTCCCTTATATGTTATTTGTTGCTTTTCCCTTGCTGCTTTTAATATTTTTTCTTTGTATTTAATTTTTGATAGTTTGATTATGTGTGTCTTGGCATGTTTCTTCTTGAATTTATCCTGTATGGGACTCTCTGTGCTTCCTGGACTTGATTAACTATTTTCTTTCCCATATTAGGGAAGTTTTCAACTATAATCTCTTGAAATATTTTCTCAGTACTTTTTTCTCTTCTTCTTCTGGGACCCCTGTAATTCGATTGTTGGTGCATTTAATGTTGTCCCAGAGGTCTCTGAGACTGTCTTCAATTCTTTTCATTCTTTTTTCTTTATTCTGCTCTGCAGTAGTTATTTCCACTCTTTTATCTTCCAGGTCACTTATCTGTTCTTCTGCCTCCATTATTCTGGTATTGATTCCTTCCAGAGAATTTTAAATTTCATTTATTGTGTTGTTCATCACTGTTTGCTCTTTAGTTCTTCTAGGTCCTTGTTAAGTGTTTCTTGTATTTTCTCCATTCTATTTCCAAGATTTTGGATCATCTTTACTATCATTACTATGAATTCTTTTTCAGGTAGCCTGCCTATTTCCTCTTCATTTGTTTGGTCTAGTGGGTTTTTGCTTTGCTCCTTCATCTGCTGTGTATTTCTCTGTCTTCCCATTTTGCTTAACTTACTGTGTTTGGGGTCTCCTTTTTGCAGACTGCAGGTTTGTAGTTCCCATTGTTTTTGGTGTCTACTGCCAGTGGCCAAGGTTGGTTCAATGTGTTGTGTAGGCTTCCTGGTGGAGGGAACTTGTGCCTGTGTTCTGGTGGATGAGGCTGAATCTTGTCTTTCTCGGGGGCAGGACCATGTCCAGTGGTGTGTTTTGGGGTGTCTGTGGACTTATTATGATTTTAGGCAGCCTCTCTGCTAATGGGTTGGGTTGTGTTCCTGTCTTGCTAGTTGTTTGGCATAGGGTGTCCAGCACTGTAGCTTGCTGGTCATTGATTGGAGCTGGGTCTTAGCGTTGAGATGGAGATCTCTGGGAGAGCTTTTGCCATCTTATATTACGTGGGACCAGGAGGTCTCTGGTGGACCAATGTCCTGAACTTGGCTCTCCCACCTCAGAGGCTCAGGCCTGATGGCGCCTGGAGCACAAAGACCCTGTCAGCTACGCAGCTTAGAGAAACGGGAAAAGAAAAAAGAAAGAAGGAAAGAAAAAATAAAATAAAGTTATAAAAATAAGAAATTAAAAAAATTATTAAAAATAAAATAATAAAAAAGTAGTAAAAAAAAAAAAAAGAAAGAAAGAAGAGAGCAACCAAACCAAAAAACAAATTCAGCAATGATAACAAGCACTAAAAGCATACTAAAAAAACCCCACAAAGACAGACAGAATCCTAGGACAAATGGTAAAAGCAAAGCTATACAGACAAAATCACATAAGGAAGCATACCCGTACACATTCACAAAAAGAGAAAAAGAAAAATATATATATGTATATTTAAAAAAAAAGGAAGGCAACAACCAAATCAATAAACAAGTCTACCAATGATAATAAGCTCTAAATATTAAACTAAGATAAACATAAAACCAGAAACAAATTCGATGCAGAAAGCAAACCCCAAGTCCACAGTTGCTCCTAAAATCCACTGCCTCAATTGTGGGATGATGTGTTGTCTGTTCAGGTGTTCCACAGATGCAGGGTACATCAATTTGATTGTGGAGATTTAATCTGCTGCTCCTGAGGCTGCTGGGAGAAATTTCCCTTTCTCTTCTTTGTTTGCACAGCTCCTGGGGTTCAGCTTTGGATTTGGCGCTGCCTCTGCATGTAGGTCACCCTCTGGCCTCTTTTCTTCGCCCAGACTGAAGGGGGTTAAAGGAGTGGCTGACTGGGGGCTCTGGCTCACTCAGGCTGGGGGTAGGGAGGGGTTCAGAATGCAGAGCGAACCTGCGGTGGCAGAGGCCAGGGTGACTTTGCGACAGCCTGAGGCGCGCCGTGTCCCGGGAAAGTTGTCTCTGGACCATGGGATCCTGGCAGTGGCGGGCTGCACAGGCTCTTGGGGTGAGAGGTGTGGATAGTGACCTGTGCTTGCACACAGGCTTCTTGGTGGCTGCAGCAGCAGCCTTAGCATCTCATGCCCAGCTCTGGTGTCCATGCTGATTACCACGGCTCGTGCCTGTCTCTGGAGCTCATTTAGGGGGTGCTCTGAATCCCCTCTCCTCACGCACCCTGAAACAATGGTCTCTTGCCTCTTCAGCAGGTCCAGACTTTTTCCCAGACTCCCTCTTGGGCAGCTGTGGTGCACTAGCGCACTTCAGGCTGTGTTCACGCAGCCAACCCCAGTCCTCTCCCTGGGATCTCACCTCCGAAGCCTGAGCCTTAGCTTCCAGCCCCCATCCATCACTGCGGGTGGGCAGATAAGCTTCTCAGGCTGGTGAGTGATGGTTGACACCAATCCTCCGTGTGGGAATCTCTCTGCTTTGCCCTCTACACCCCTGTTGCTGTGCTCTCCTCTATGGCTCTGAAGCTTCCCCCCACCACCCCTTGTGTCCACCAGTGAAGGGCCTTCCCTAGTGTGTGAAACTTTTCCTCCTTCACAGCTCCCTCCTAGTGGTGCAGGTCCCGTCCCTATTCTTTTGTCTGTTTTTCCTTTTTTCTTTTGCCCTATCCAGGTATGTGGGGAGTTTTTTGCCATTTGGGAAGTCTGAGGTCTTCTGCCAGCATTCAGCAGGTGTTGTGTAGGAGTTGTTCCATATGTAGATGTATTTTTGATGTATTTTGTGGGGAGGAAGGTGATCTCCACATCTTACTCCTCCGCCATCTTGAAGGTCTCTCTCTTCATTCATTCTTCTGAAAATATATTTTTGAAAATTAGGATGGTGATTCTGATTATCATACTTAAGTACATTTTGTATTAATGGTTAATTCAAATTGTCTGAATGATATAAATTTCAACAAAACGATAGCATTTTGTTGCAGACCAAATTAAGATGTCATGTACCATACCTCCCAAAACCCCGTGTAAATCTGTGCTCCAATAGCACCCTAAGAATTCTTTTATCATGGCATTGTCCACATTATAAGAAATAAATTATTATAACCAATGAACAAATATATATGCACATACTTTATATGCTCTGTTCCTAGTGGGATCTGGCATCAAGTAAAGTCTCAATAAATGCTTACTGAATTGAAAAGAATGTGTTAGTCTTGTTCAGTCATTAATTCAACAAATATCTTGATGTACCTATTATGTCTAGTACTGGTCTTTGTGGTGAGGATAGATTGATTGATAAGAAATACTTAGTCACTGTTTTTATGGACCTTAAGTCTAGCAATTTATTTTTTAATAAAGCCTGATAAGCATAGTGCCATTTTACAAACAACTCCTACTCAAGTGATTTCCTTTGAGTGGTGAACAAACCATGAATTCAGAAATTTTCTATTCACATAATGTTTCCAAGTTAATAATAGTTATTTCAAAGGTGGCTTCCAATTCTTGCAAGGTCAGCTGTAGTCTCTGGAGCTCTATGTCTGCTATTTTTAATGGCGTCTGCCCAAAGCAGCTTAGCCTGATTGAGAAGGGATGCGTCCTTTTCTTGATAAGATACTACTCTCATGAATGATAATGGGAATTATGTGTGAACATGAAGGAAAACTTGACTCTTAATTCTGTGGATCGCATAACAGCTTCTCAGAGACTGCTTTTTATGATTGATTGTCTCCCCCTAAATGGCTTCCATCTATCAGTATGATTTGAGGAAAGATTGCTTTCTTATCCTGGATAAGTCTCTCAAAACAAAGACCAGCTAATGATTTGAAAATTCCAAAACACACTTTAGGATGGTGTTATGGAGTGAAAACACTTCCATGTGGATATCCCATAGGAGCTGCCATTCATTAATGTTTAAAACAGATGCTTCAGTGAGCAACACATTTAATTAAATCCAAACCTGTTGTTATTATTCCAGAAAATATTATTATTAGCACACATTCCAAATGGAACTCACAGCAACTTCTGGTTGGAGTTTGGGGAAGATATTTTAATTTCTAAAAGAATTTACTTAAAGTAGAAAACATTGCAGTTATCTAGATACATTTTCTTCAACTCAAGGTCACGATAGTTGTGAGACTTAGTTAATTGCTTAGAATCTTTGCTACTTTGCTAGAGTGACTGAGCAGACCAGCTGGCTGGACAGGCCACATACATCATTATAAAATGCTGAAACGTGCACATGAAGTGTCTGTCTCTGCTTCTAAAAAAAGGAGAAATGAAAAGGAAAAAAGTCTTCACATTTTATAAGATGGGCTTATAAGATTGGCAGATGTGTCACTAATTATATAATTGCTATCTTATGTGGTTCTAATAAAATTATTTGAAGCCCACAAAATGTCTAGCAATTATTTAATTTAATACACAGTTATAATAAAAATAATTAGTATTTACTTTAAACTCTAAATTGTCAACAAAATACCTCAAGTAATTATTTTTATAATGCTGCATAATGAAATAAATGTGTAATTAGTGACAGATGGGGCTTTTAAAATTTAAAACAGAAAAAAAATCCTATCACCTGTTTTGATTATTTTCTTTACATGAGTGAAATTAGAATTTAAGTTACCAGAACTTACTTGTTTTGTGTGATAATTTCTCCAGTCTTTCCAATGCCTTTTTCTGTGTGGAATGAGGACGCATATCTTTCTGTGGCCTATAAGATGATCTGAGCCATGGTTAAAATAATCAATATGGTCTCATCCTGACTATAAGATGGGCACGGCTTGCTATGTTTCTGTTGATGTTATAAGCCTCTACTGAATATGAATGTCTGTATACTTCTCATTGGCACTCGCTTTCAGATTGCTATGCATTTTTATCATCTTATTTCTGATGTTAACTAGATTGTGATCTGCTCTACCAAAGAGATCTTATTCTCATTTTCTCTGTCTCATTTATCCCCATCTTCTGAATCATGTGACTCTGGAGCTCACTGCAAAGCGTGCCCCAGTGATCATAATTGAGTCTGGCTTTTGATGAGTTCTCTTTTATAGTTTTGGTCTTCTTTTAAAGAACTACACCATGAAACTATACCCCAAACCTGAATTGGAAAGACAAACTTATACTGCTGAGCTGTGAACTCCTGGAAGGCATGGATCACGTTTCATTTATCTTCTAACTCTAAAACCAGGCAGAGTGGTAAATTAATAGGTGTTCAATAAGTGTTGAATTGTATATTAGCCCATGTCATAGATTATGGGGGCAGGGAGAGACAATGGTCTCATATTTCATGTTAAGAAATGTAAATATATGGGAAATTTCAGGCATTTGAAAGGATCCAATAAGTAACATTCCTTTTTTGGCTGAATTTGGAACCCATTGAAAGAGATATACAAGAATCAGATAAATATTAAAATATAAATTTTATTATTGAGAAACACAATAAAACATGTTACTTGTGTGGCTAAATGGATTTGTTAACACTCTACTGAGATAAACATACACCACAAATTGCAGTCTACTTCAACAAGAACAAACATCTTTCTGTGTGGGGACAGCAAGCTGGAAGATTACAACCCTGCAGGTGGGTGGATTCCAAAGACCCAGAAGGGGCAACACTGTCTATGTCCAATCTGTCCTACCAAACTCACCTAACAGATAAGTAAATCAGTGTTCCTTCCTTGGAGGATAAGGATGTGGAGAAAGATTGGAAGTAACGTGTAAAGGAAGTTTCTCAATTTGGAAACCTGACTAATGAGAAATTAGAATGCCCCTAAGTGTTCTCCATTTGTTCTTTTTTTTCTACAGATAGAGGTATGGCTTCCCTATCAAAGTCGTCAATCTGTTAAGAGTCAGGAGTGAGGACAATGGCAATGAAATTGTCGTATTTATTATGGACAAAAGCTAGTCTGCAGAACTGATTTAGATTTGTGGTCAGTAATCTCCTGAACCAAACTTTCTCCAAAACTGTGACTCTCAGATAAGGCAGTGCCCTATCATGTGGTAGGACAGCAGCTCAGAATGTACCCTCTCCAAAGTCAGAGAAGGATTCAGAAGGTGCTGACTCTTTCAAGACCAGTTCCTTTGTCAAAATTCAGCAGAAAGATTAAATCACTCCTTCTCTTTTACCAATATGTGAGAAAGGGGGTAGAGATTAGCCAGAAATGTTATGCTAGTTTACATTCTGCCCCCCAAGGAAACATGAGGAGTACGATATAAACGTTTGCAACCAGGAGCCAAAGAAAAGTTTTAAGCACGATCACAGCAGCTTTGTAGAAAGATCACTCTGGAGAATGTAGTCAGAACAGGCAGTACTGAAGGCTGGGATTCAGGGTAACATGGAAATAGTGACTTAAATCTCAGGATTAGACACGATGAATCTGGGGGATTTGTAGGGAAAGAAGCAAATAAAATAGGAGAGTAAAAGATGAATCCCTAAGAAATGCAAATATTTACCAGCTAACTAGAGAAAGAGTAGCCCAAGGAAGCTGAGAAAAGGCAGCCAAGAGAATATGAAGAAAAAACTAGAAGGGAGTTGCATAAAGGAGGGAGTGGCCAACAGTGTGAAACTTTCAATGGCAAAGGAGCTAAAGACTAGTGAGTCTCCCTGGGGTTGAGCGATGGGGAGGGAATTGGGAACATCTCTAAGAATAGTGTCACCAGAGTAATTGGATCAGAAGCCACATTGCCTTGAATGGGGAGGTGTTTGGGTGTTGAGGAAGTAGAGATGGTTTCTAGAAACCTGACTACAAAGGAAGAAGAAAATATGATAGATGGAGACTTCAAGCCCAATTGGTCACAGTCCTAAGCTACATTCCCTAACAGTTTAGTCACTAAGTGAGATGATGTTTTGTACTCTGCCTGACTTTTGGGTTTATCTCTCGGTTGGCTCCAAGCTGTGGTGGGGTCCAGGAAGTGGGAGAACAGTGGTGTTATTTATTAGGCACTTCCAAACTCCAACAAAGGAAGGATGGATATGGATTGAAATTTGTATGTGGGAAGGTGTTGAGGAAGGCGAGGGATTCCAGCCTGAAGGTTTCTATCTTTTCTTTGAAGTGAGAGGCAAGGTCAGCTAGTGATTGAGCAGGAGGGAAGCAGTAGGTAGGAGGATAAAGGAAAGTGATAAATGTTCAGAAGAAATTCTGTGTGAAATGGGAATGGGAACTGACCAAGAACAAATAAGTTATTGTAGAATGCCTAATTAAAGTTTTTTTAAAAAGTTGAATTTTTAGTGGAACCTATGTACATAGGTTGGGAAATACCTCAAGTTCAGTCAGCTTTCCAAGAAGAAAATAACTTTGCAGTTGAGACCCTTGACTTCTGAGAAACTAGTTATTCAGTGTTCTTTTACCAAAGTGAACATGATTTTCAGTCCTCTTGTTCCCTAATCTTTAAATATTGATGTGCCTTAGGGACTCATCATTGACCTTTTGCACCTCTACACTGTCTCATTAGTAAATCTCATCACTCCCATGGCCTCAACCGAAATGCAAAGAAACACCATCAAAACTAAAACCTAGCATTCAATCGCACTGATCAGTTGTCACACAGGCACCTGAAACTCAACAATTTAAATGACAAAGCTACCAACACCCTGCTCTTGTTCCCAACTCAGGTACCTTAACCATATGTCTTTTTAATCTCTCATAGCTCAGAGCAGAGTGCTAAATACATCGCAATAGATGACTTTCTAAGCCAGGGCAAAACAATAAGTAACAAGCTCTGCCTGGTGTTCTGATGTCAAATATATAAAGATTCACAGTTACCTATTGCGTAGATGATCCATCATCACTGCTCCCCTCCTACCTGCTGGTTTGTCTGTCTACACTATCCATTATGATAGAAACTAGCCACATGTGGCTTTTGAGCACTTGAAATAGAGCTAATAGCCACATTGAGATATGCTATAAGTGCAAAATACACACTGAATTCTAAAGACCTAATATGGAAGAATAATGTAAAAATAACTAATAATTTTATTTTGGTTAAATGTTGAAATACTATTTTGAATATATTAGGCTAAATATATTATTGATTAATTTTAATTTTCTATGTACTTTTTTTTTTTTTTTTTGCGGTATGCGGCCTCTCACTGTTGTGGCCTCTCTCGTTGCGGAGCACAGGCTCTGGACGCACAGGCTCAGCGGCCATGGCTCACAGGCCCAGCCACTCCACAGCATGTGGGATCTTCCCAGACTGGGGCACGAACCTGCGTCCCCTGAATCTGCAGGCAGACTCTCAACCACTGCGCCACCAGGGAAGCCCTTCTGTGTACTTTTTTAACGTAGCTACTAGGAAATAGAAAATTACATACATTGCTCACTATTTATTTCTATTGCCCAGCTTTGGTCTAGGTGTAGCTACTTACTCTGTATTCCAGTTGAATCCACTTATACATCCAGTATTGCACTGAGCACACTTTATTGACATTATATTGAGCGTGTCTCATGCTTTTTGGTGAAACATCATCTGAACCCTCTTATAGTGGGTGAATGTTCTTAATTTGACACCTTCCTCCAAAGCAAGTATAATAACTAGATACTCACTTGGTTAGGGAATCAGTAGTTGACCCAGGCTCAGCCAATCAGATGCATCTTCCCTAGATTTGCAACTGGAAGTTGGTGAGGCAAAGATACATGGACCACAGGGTCTTCATTCTGGTATTAGAGGGCAGCAAGAGCAACATTGAGTTTCCCTTGTCTGTAGCTGGTTGTGGTGTAAGCTGAGGAGTCCATTCTTCAGAAAGGTTTCTCCTGAGGTTTGCTGTTTCTGGCTGTTAGTTTCTCTTCTTCCTGCCTGCTTCCTAAGCCTCATCTCACAACTTTCTGTGAACTACTCAGAACTGGTTCCATCAGTCCTACTTCTTGAATAATCGTTCCAGAGTAGATTTATATTCTCTGTAATTTAAAATGCTGACCTATTCTGCTGAGTATATTCTTGAGAGATGAGTAAAAGATAACTAGAGAAAGAAGATAGGCAAGATATTCCTGGGAGGGCACTCAACACAAAGACACGGAGGCTAGAACGCCATGCTGTGGGAACTCCGGAAGATGGGAATGAGCAGTATAGCATGGAAGGTGAAACATGCAGGGGTGGGGAAACTGTCAAGGGTAAAGGCATAGGAGATGTTCATACTATGCTGGAGGTTCTTCTGTAGATGATGATGAACCACTGGAAAATTTTAAGCAGGAAAATGGCAAGGTTATATTTGCAATAAAGATAGATTACTCCAGTATTTAGGAGTGATTTGGTTGCTGATAATGAAAATCTGATTAATAGAAATTTAAACCTTAAGGGCACTTATTGCATCCCCATCAAGAAGTCTAACTGCAGTCAGTATCAGGCAGTACTGTAGATCAATGATGTCATCAAAGCCCAGACCCTGGCATCCTTCTCCTCTTTGCCATCCTCTGCATGCTGGCTTTTATCCTCAGGTTCATAGTCACAGATTCACCCCATGCATCATGTACTACCCCAAACATCTAAATTAAGAAGGCAGGGAAAGGGAAACACTGCTGTACCAAAGCTGCTATGTCTTTTATCAAGGAGTAAGGCTCTTCCCCAAACTTCTTAGCTGATGTCCTCATATGTTCATTGGAGAAAACTGGATCGCCTAACCACTCCTAGCTGAAAGGGAGGCTGGGAAAATGAATAACTGGCAAGGAAAAAACAAACAAAAAACACCTAGGTATTAAAGATATGAACGAGGTGTAGGGAAACCACAAAGAACTGTCTTCAATGGGGGCTGGCAAGAGCAGCAGGGAGGGTGGGGCAGTTTCCACTCGTACCTTTCCCTGAAGGAGAAAACAGAGGAAATAGTTATTGAAACTGAAGACAAAGAGAGTCATGTGGAGAGTACCAATTGACTAGAGTTATACCCTTTAGTCACATGATATGGCCAGCACAGCAACTCCACAAGGACCAAAAAAGAAAATACCCCAGCCTTACACATCACCCCTGCCTTGACTGCCAGCTAGCTCGTTGACTGAATCAAACTGAAAGCCAGATGGTAAGAGTTCACTGATACTGCCCCTAGAGGTCAACCTGTGTGGTAGAGAACAGTGTGAGGAAGTAGGGAGAATAGATTTGGAGAGGTAGATGGAAGCTATCCAGCACAGATTGCCTTGTCCGCCTTAATCTTCTGGAGCTGGACAGATTGAGAAACTGCTAGAAGGAAGGATGAAAATATCTGTGTGCAAACAGTACTATCTGCCATATTCACCCTTGTGACAGTTTGGAGATGGATTTAAGGTGAGAAATGGATCACAAACACCCTTGCGAGAGATGCTGGAAAGACTGTTACCTGCCGTGATTCTCTAAGGAGGATTTTATGTGGCTTATAAACCTAATAATTTCTTGATTAGGATATACCTTTACAAATTTGAAATATTTGCAAGATTTAGAAACTTGAATTATATTTCAGATGCATACATTTTGATCTGTTTTAAATAAATTTCATAAAACTTGAAATTTGAAAAACTTTGCATTGCAATAGAGCCCAGCCAATCACATGAATTGTATTAAGTGGTAGAATAAAGAGTGAATTGTAAATAAAATTAATTGGGTATTCCTCAAAGGTAATTTAGTTGTTTAACAGTGGCAAGAGTCTGAATGTACTTTTGTTATATGTAAGTCTAGGACGTTATATTATACTAATCTCCTGGTTTATCTGTATACCTTTAGCTTCTAATTCAACACCTGCATATAATCACACCCACCTTCATCTTTAACCCTTGACAACCCCTAATTCATCCGTCATTTCTAAAATTGTGTTATTTCCAAAATGTTACATAAATGCAATCATAATATATAACCTTTTGGGATTGGCTTTTTCACTCAGCATAATTCCCTAGAAATCTATCCAACTTGTGTGTATGGATGGTTCATGCCTTTTTTTTGCTGAGTAGTGGCCCATGGTATGATACGTAGGTACCTTTTTCAGTAACATCACTCTTCAGTCAATTGTTTTCTTTAGTTGATTAAGTATACAGTAGTCCCTCCCTTATCTGTGGTTTCACTTCCCAGGGTTTCAGTTTCTCGTGGTCAACCTTGGCCTGAAAATATTAGATGGAAAATTCCAGAAATGAACAATTCAGAAGTTTTAAATTGCATGCTTTTCTGAGTAGTGTGGTGAAATCTCCCACCATCCCCCACCATCCCTTTCCCACTCGTGACATGAATCATCCCTTTGTCTATGTATCCCACCCAGTAATCACTTAGTAGCCATCCCAGTTATCAGATGAACTGTAGAGGTATCTACCACAGTGCTTGTGTTCAAGTAACCCTTATTTTACTCAAGAATGGCCCCAAAGAGCAAGAGTAGTGATACGCTGAAGAGAAGTCGTAAAGTGCTTCCTTTAAGTGAAAAAAGTGAAAGTTATGAACTTAATAAGGAAGGAAAAAAAAACATACACTGAGATTGCTAAGATCTACAGTAAGAAGGAATCTTCTATCCATGATATTGTGAAGAAGGAAAAAGAAATTTGTGCTAGTTTTGCTAAAGTTTGCTAACTGCAAAAGTTACAGCCACGGTGTGTGGTGTTTAGTTAAGATGGAAAAGGCATTAAATTTGAACAATAAGATATTTTGAGACAAAGAGAAAGAGCATATTCACGTAACTTTTATTACAGTATATTGTTATAATTGTTTTATTTTATTATTGGTTATTTTGGTTAATCTCTTACTGTGCCTAATTAAACTTTATCAGAGGCATATATAATTAAGAAAAAAACCTAGTATATACTAGGGTATAGGGTTAGGTACTATTTGTGACTTCTGGCATCCACTGGGGGGTCTTGGAACGTATGCCCTGTGGGTATGGAGGGACTACTGTCCTGAATATTTGTCAGCCAGTTTCTTAGGAGAATGATCATATAGTCATCTAAATCCTTGCTACTCAAGGTGTGGTGGGCATCAGCCGGGCCACCATCGCCTGGTGCTTGTTAAATTGTGAAATTTCAGGTCTCTCTCTAGACCTCCAGAATTAGAATCTGAAGTTGAAAAAGACCCTCTGGTAATTCATATTAGCAATATAGTGAGAGAATCTATGAGCTAGGTCACCCTGAGGACATTAAACAAATGCAGAGCTTACTGGAGGGTAATTTCCTTCCAGATTGTAAAGAAAAGTTGTCTCTGCTCTACCCCTTGGAAGTAATTTAATATATTTTCTCTGAGCTTTCGGATCTTCAGTTTTTTTTTAAAAAGTTAACTGGATTAATTTCCCCCCAGGTTTCATCAGGCATATTACCAGTCTGTGTGAAAATATTCTCTCCCTTAGCCAATCTGGCAAATTCACTGGAGAAAACTGGGAACTGGCTGGTGGCCATTCTATGTGGAGAGAGCCACCATTTTCACTACAGAAAGCCCCATTGTCTAGAAATAATAGTGAGGTTTTGCCCACAGCAGAAATCTGCATTCAATCCTGCTGTCCCAGGAGTGGAATTTTGCTTGGAGCCAAATTCTCAAGTCTTCTTAATTTTTGGTGAAGATGTGTGTTTTTGCAAGTGCAAATTCATGAAATTAAAGTTGGACCTTTCCTAGCTTTCCTCTATCCAGTGTTTTATGGCAGGGAGGACCTTTGAGTATTTTCTCAAAATAGCAAATGCCAGCAAAACTAAGCCAGGTTTGTTGTTAAGCTCACCACCCAAGTCTTTGTGAAAGGTTGGCCTGGAAACATAAGGATATCACTGTGAATTTTGACAGTCATCCAGAGGGTTCCAGTCAGGTGTAGCCAGTGGTCCAAAGGCACATCACCCTGGAGAAAGTCCTGCACCTGAATCCATGAGCCTGTGGGACCCCCTCCACCTTCTGATCCTCTTGGTTATATCCTCCTAGCTTCTGCTTTCTTGTGTCAATTACAGATACAGCCTTCAAGATAAATAAAAGCACCAGGGAAGTGTGAAGACTGCCAAGTAGACTGATTAAAAAAAAAAAAGATTTCTATGAAAGATGTGTAAAGCAGCTTCAGTGAGAGAAACACAGCTGAAATGATTGCAAATACACGGAGTGGTCTGTACTACAGTTCCATTATTGCAAGCACCAATTCAATTGAAAAGGTTACTTGTGACTATTGTTTTAATTGGAACGATGCTTGTTTTCATATTCCCAGTTGCTAAATGCAGACAGTCAGAATTTCTAACAATAGCCACAGTATGTGGCTGTAACAGCAGTGTTCTTGCCTGATGTAGGTAGCATCAAAATAGTTGCAATCCCAAAGGTAATCAGCCTCTTCCATCACACTCGCTGTGTGTAATGCTCTGATGCACTTTATACAGTTGAGATGTACTACCCTTCGCTACACTGTGCTGTTTAAACTGGAAGTATGTTTTAAAGCTATACATTGTTGGACAAGCAATGAGTTTTTTAGTAAAGAAATGAGAAATAACTTCATTGTTTGTTTTGCAAATCTTTAGTTTGTCTATTGGCTTACGGCAAATTTCTGTTACATTAATTTCATAAGTTTTTAAGTAAGAGCCAATTGAAGCTGAACAATCATTTTGTTTTCATAGAGTTATTAAGAAAATGCTCTGGCTAAGGGAAAAAAATGAGTTAAATGAATCAAGTGAATAAAGTAAGTATCTTGGGATTAAGGAGCCATCTCTGTATCACTTAAGAATTTCAGTATGTAGATTTTTTTTGTATCTAGGATTCATTTCCATTTTAATTTTTTCCTAGTGCCATCAAAAGAAATTCCTTTAAGCCTCTGATGTTGGTGAAGGAAACATCCTAATTCGGTTTTTGAGTGTTTTTTTTCCCCCAATACACTCTTGAATCTTCATATTCTAGAACCATTTGCAGTGGTTCTTGGCTTTCTTCTAAATCACATCTGGAGAAGCCACATGTTTTTCCCATGTGTGTCCTCATACCACTTGTAACTTTTAAAAATCATACTAAATTTTTACCTTTTGTGTGGCTGGATTTTATTTTTTTTTTAACTCTTACTTCAAGGATATTGTTCTATTCATAGGGAAGAGGAGATAATGGCAGAGTTATAACTACAAATTAATGCTGAGCCGTTGGCTAATGCCATTCACAGCGTTTCTCAAATTCTTCAAGTTTCAAGTAGAACCTTCAAATAACTCTTAAATAGTAATTAATGTGAAACTTAATTCCATAGAACCCCGATAATTTATTTGTTTAAAGCTGAAAATACTTAAGGTGAATTTTTTTGTATTACACAAAATAAAAAGATAATTCAATACCAAATGGGCAAAAGATTTGAATAGGCATTTTACCAAAAAACGTATATGAATTGCGTGTAAAAAACATTAAAAATGCTTAACAGCTTTATTCTTTAAGGAAGTGCATGTTTAAACCACATTGAAATGTGACTAAATACTTACTAGAATGATTAAAATTTAAAAGACTGATAAGCCCAAGTACAGGTAAGGATGCAGAACAACTGGAACTCTCTTGCACGGTTTGTGAGACTGCAAAATAGATGTTATCATTCCTCTCGGGAAAACCTTACTAAAGAGGTTCATGGATTTTTTGGTAGGTACAAGTTTAAGGTGAATTTTTATTTTGTTTTTATTGTTGACTATTTTATCATTGCGACTTTCCTGCAGAGGAACAGTGAGGTACCTTAAGGGTACTTTTCCACAAGTGTTTTACTTTATAAGACCTAAGTCACTAGGAGGAGTTCAATCTTACAGTCAACCTCTGGAACTATTTTCATAAAATTTGAAGATGAGTTGTTCCATCAAATCTTTTCCCCAACTTGCTGATACACAGCTTATTGGGCATCATTCTCAACCCAGATTATTCTATATGGCACATCTATTGAGGCAGGCGACTTCTGTCCTTGTTCATCTCTGGAAGTATCTAGAGAGGTCTTCAGCAGACTGCAGCATCCTGTCTTGCTGCTTTGTTGTTCATTTTGGCAGTCACAGATTTGCATGGGACTTGAGCTTAAGGAATGGAACAAGGCTTCTGATGGTGGGTTGACCAGAAGTATTCTTTTTCTTCTTTCAGGCTTTATGTTCTTAAACCCCTGTATGCTTCCAGAATTAGTTGATGCTGATCTTTAGCCAATCAAACAGGTTTTCCCCCAGTTTTTTCTATTACTTTGTCTCAATTTTAGCCTATTATTATCAGTTGCATGGGCAAGGACTTTTCAAGCTTTAAGTGATTCAATCTGTCCTTTATAATTGTCCCTTTTTTTCCTTGCACGCACTTTCAAAGTTTGTTATTTCATCATTTTATTTTTTCTGTTTATTTCAACATTTATATATTTCTTTTCATTTGCATTTATATCCTATTGAGAGAAGTATCAGTCAGAGATCCGTTGGGAAAACAGGACCAATACCAAGTATCTGAATCAAGAGGATATAATATGGAGATTAGTTCTACAAAGAGGATGGAAGATCAGTAAGGCAAATAGGGGACAATGAGGCAGTCCAGAGATTAGCAGCATCTGAAAGCCACTAAAATTTCTTGAGCTGAGACAACAAAGGAAAGAAAAGTGTTATCAGAGTCTTAGCAGAATCTGGGATCACCAAGGTACAAATCCAAAGGAGAGTCAGAGAAGAAGTATTCTGCCTCCTTCTCTTTTTCTGCCTTCCACATTCTTGTCAGTGTCTACCATCATGAGAACCCAGAGAAGCCACTGGGGAGGGAAGTCTGGGAAATGTAATTGACGGCGGGGGGTGGGGGGGGGTCAGCCACCCTCAGGGCAGAAGGAAGCTGGAGGAAGGAACAGGGAGGAATCTGATATTCAACAGGCAGATGATTCTGTTGGTTGGTGGCAGAGTCGATGTGCTTTTTATTCTGGAGCATAGTTTTGTTGACGTTTATGGAGATGTGCAGGTCTCAGGTTTATACCCAGAATATGTTCTGAACATAGAAGGCTGCAGTGAAGTGCAACTGTAGGCACCTGTAGGAATTAGAAATAAATTTATTTTCTGGAACAAAAACTATTATGAATCAATATGTAATAGAAAAGATTATCCACATGTAAGAGTTATTCCCACCCTGCGATAAACTTTGTAAATATGGGTCAGAGGAGAATTGGGAAATACTTAAGGTTAATTCGAGTGTCTGAGCTATATGTTATTACTGAAATGTGATGGACTTTGAAAGAAATCATCCACTTAGTTAGGATATGTGTGCATGGATAAAGAATGTGCTATCGGGATTCCCTGGTGGCGCAGTGGTTGAGAGTCCGCCTGCCGATGCAGGGGACACGGGTTCGTGCCCCGGTCCGGGAGGATCCCACATGCCGCGGAGTGGCTGGGCCCGTGAGCCATGGCTGCTGAGCCTGCGCGTCCAGAGCCTGTGCTCCGCAACGGGAGAGGTCACAACAGTGAGAGGCCCGTGTACCGCAAAACAAAAACAAAAAAAGAATGTGCTATCAAGAAAGTGTTAGCTACATAATGTCCAGAAAAAAAGAATGATAACATTAGGTCAGTGGACTTTCAAAACTGTCCAGAAAAGAGGGCATAATGACTAAGTACTTGATCTTCAATATTCAGCATTCAAAATTGTCAATCAGTCTCACATGTTTAGTTATCATGAGACAGTCCCCCTGACTTTCTCAATCCTGGATGGAATGACCAGAACCAAATACATCTTAAGATGCATTTGATACACTGTAAAAAACAGATTTGTTGCAATCAGACATGCCTGGCTTGGCATCTTTTTCTGTTACTTATCAGTTGGCAATCTGGGCACAATTTCTTGATCTGACCAAAGTTTGGCATCCACATTTGCAAATAGAAAGAATAATTTATTCCTTGTAAGGATATTTTGAACTACATGTGTCCTAGATTAATGTCAGTTCTTGATGTTGCCTCGTTGTCTTGAATTTAATGGAGATGGATGTTTAGGATTATCATAGCTTTTAGCCATAACAAGGAAAACAGTCTTGCCAGTTCATTGATGAGTTTCTAGCAATTCCTGGAGCAACCCATTCTAGTTTTAATAAACTATTATGCGTGAAAAAGTTACAGTTGATTTCAGTCACTTGCAGCTAAGAACCCTGGCTGATAGGAAATAATGTGTATATGTTTCAGTTCCCCACTTCATTGATCTCCTAAGTGTACAGTCTTGTTTTATTCATCTTAGTATGCATAGTGGTCAGCAATATCTAGAATATATAGGAGCCAGAACTGGACTGAACCAAGCTTCACTTTTTCCTTTTCCTTGCTCACCAACCTTCTAGTATAATTTAACTTTTCTTGCAGATTTCCTTCTAGGGAGAGTGATATATTGAGCCACTGACATAACTGCTCAAACTCATACTTTGTAAAGAATTCAGTGACATTCTGGTCAGAATCTGATGGCTGTGCTTAGCGTGAATCAATTCCCAGAAGCCTATTCTTTAGCGTAGTAATGATAAAATCACATTTCTGGGGCTGCAAAACTGAGGTCAGCCTTAACCTATGGAACTACCACTTTGCAAGGTATTGCTGAAGTGGCTAGCCAACCTACTTTCATAAAATTTCCAAATTAGGAAGTCTCTAACTTGAGCAATACCATCTGTATCTGCTATATTTCTCATCATTTTCAGCCATTTTCCCACAAATATTTTCCTTTTCACTTTTACCACTCTTTGGCAGAAATAAAGCTGGACGGTTGGAAAGATAAAGCCATATTTATCTTTCGTTGCATAACAAAACGCTGTGCTGTTGCAAACACTTGAACTGTCCCATTGCTTTGATTATAGTTGCAGTTGTCTGCCAGTAGAATTTTAAAGAGAGGTTCAAGAAATAGGAAGGCAGTTATGGACCCTATTCCAAAGTACTGCATAAAAAGTAATAATGACTTTGTGTGCAAATCTGCACATGAGAGGTCACAGAGGAAAGAGGATAGATTATTTGGAATTACTGCCTGTGACTGAAATTGATTTAAAAATTCTGAATGAGACTTGAGACCTTTGTTTAGAATCACTAGTCAAAGAGTTTTATATGTTTATTGAATGTTATGTAGATTTTTAAGGTCACCAAAGTCTTTTTATTCGTGTTTCAACTCCCTGTATTCTATGAACAAGTACTCATAGGGTAAGTACTTTACAGTTTGCAAAGAACTTTCAAGTACATTGGCTCACTTGAGCTTCACAACAACCCTGAATAATAGGAAAGTTTTGGAGCAAGCTCTACCAGGAGCTGAAATTTTATATCTTTTCTCTCTATCCCTTATTCTCATGGTAACCTGGTAATTCACATGGGAGTCATTATAACATTCATTCACAGTTTCATATTTTTCTCTATCCACTTGAAAATATTCTTAAGGTTTCTGAGAAGAAATTGATTTTTTTTTAATTGTATGCACATCTGCTATAGCATGCTCAGGATAAATCTCTCCATTTTGAAGGAAGATTTTAATTATTTTTCACTCCCACTAAGATATGCGGCTACCCCTAAGTTAGAATCATGAGATACAGCTTCTGTTATTTTCTGTTCAGAGCTATGTTTTCAACATGTTCCAGGGCAGATAGCAACTATCATGAGTGCTTAAAAATAGCCAGTATGTTGGGCTGTTCTTAAACCACAAAGGAAAGCTGTCTACGGGTTTAATACAGAATGGAAGATTTCTGTCCTTTACTGTCAGATGAGAGCCTAAGAAAACAGTAAAGTGCTGAGTAATAATTAAGTAAGGTGGTAGAAAATGTGACAAAAAGTCTTAAATTCAACAGGTGCAGTTGCATAAATAATGTCTATTTTAAAGGATCTGAACTTCAGTTATAAAATCTGGACACTTTAGTTATAAAATTGTGTGATTACCGTCTTACAATGTGGAGATAGGAGATAATAACCAGTACGTATTGAGGATCTTGTAACTGACAGTGTGACAGGGGCTCTACACTTTTATTAAGATTAGACCTGACTCCAACAACCATAGTAAATATAAGAGACGGGGGAATCGAAATGTTTGGCCACATGTCAGAAAATGTCCGTATCATAAGAAGGAGCCCATAGTATTTAAGATGACATTTGTTAGAATGGTGTTTCTGACCAGGGAAGACTCCTTCATTCAACCAAGGTCCGTTTCCTAGTTGAATAAAAGCAAATAACTGTGATATTTATGTCATCACCCATATAACATAGCCTACTAAGTTCGTATGATGAGGAACTAGTAAACAGAAGCCTAGAATTTATCCTCTCCTTTTATGATCTTGGGAAAAAATTATGGTTTCTGTTTTAGCCTATTTTTGCCTGATGAAACAAGAATATTTTCCCTAAAAGAGAAGTTATTTATGAAAACAAGTTAAATCACTACCAGGCATGTTAACTTAGAAAAGGAAGCCAACTTCACCATTATTTGCCTTTGGGAGACCCTGAGCCTCATAATGGAAAACCAACTAACTTAATTTTAAACTAAATTTCAGTCATTGCAGCTTAAAATATCTCAAGCCTTATAGAGCTTATGAAAATGAATATAAGGCTAGTGAACATATGAAACGCTCCAAAGAAATTCAGTATGGAATGAAACTCATTTGGACATAGAACAAAGAAAAATTGAAGCTCTGGTATTAAAATATCAAATTATTAATATTTTAAGGATAACTTTAAAGGCATAGCCCACTTGAAGGTAATAAAAAATAAATGTAACCTTATTATGCCTGTCCCTAAGAGTGTACACATATGTTGTATATGAGTTATCCCCAGTAGAGAAATTCAAGGATTGGATTTGTGAATGGCACTCTATTCATATTTAATAGAAAAGTAAAATAATTTATAAAATTAAACCCATATCTGTATTATAGAAATCCAGTCTAGTCTTGTGCCATTTAAAAAAAATAGTTCATTATGTGAATAACTCAGAGACACAGGACTAAGATCACTGGCATTAACAATATAAATGTAAATTTAATTTAACTACTTATTAACATTCTGTTGGTGCAACGTTGGTGTCTCTCACATCCTTTTCTGTTGTTAAGCAGCCAGAGAGGAGTTTATGTATGTGGTTTTGACCATAAAAGACAAAGGATCTAGAAGGAGGGAGTTCATTGCCTATGGGAGGGAAAATAGAGAGGACCATAAGATAGCTATCAAATATTGGTCTTCTGGTCTACCTCTGGGAGCTGTAGCCTTAGCTTATGGGAAGAGCTGTTTCCATGAAGGTCTTCATAATATAGTAGAATGAAAAATAATGTCACTGTTGTGCCCAAGAGGAGGTTCTTTCTTCAGCCTCTAAATACTTTGGTACTTCAAGTTCTCAGAGAAACACACAACATAACAGCATGACAGATATCCCTAGGGAATCCCAGAAATTAATGGGTGAGATTTTGCATGAAGCTGAATGCTTTATGTTAACAAGTAAGGAGAATAGACTCATGACTCCTTTACCCGCCGTAAACTTGGGAAGTCTGAGGGGACACAAATTAAATTAGAATTCTTAAGGCAGAACCCTGTCTTTCAGGAGATTATCACTTACTAGAAAAAGACAAATATGAAAGCATGAGAATAAGTTCAATCCATCTTCCAATTAATAAAATTGTTTTAGATATTTGCCATTTATCAACAAAGTTCAAGGTATGAATAAGATAATTTTCTTAAAAGGCGATAAATGTGAAATTCACATTTGGGGGTCCTATGAGAGGGGCATTGCAGAGGCAGGTGGTCATCCTCAAGAGTGTTGCAAGTATTGATTTGACATGGAGTTGCTTCACACATGGGCAACTCCTTGTATCTGTGCACAAATGGGGATAAGGATGAAGATTTATTCATTTAAAATAGTTGACTATTCCAAGCAATAATGAAAAGAACAAAAACAATGAAATATGAAAACCTTTAGATTTCTTCTATGCCAGAAGTTTCCAAATCTGAGTGTATATCAGCATCATCTGGAGAGCTTTAAAAAATGCATATTCACAGGTTGTATCATCAGAGAATCTAAATCATGAGGTCAAGTGATGCTTAAGTGTTTTTTCTAAAAATTTACCAAGATGATTTCAATATCTTTCCAGGTTTGACAACCATCGGGATATAGGATAGACAGTACAGGGGAAATCAGGGAAAGGAAAAATCAGTAGAAGTTGGAACCATCAGATAACTCTTCTCTGAAGAACAGAGACTTGAACATGGTGTAACAGAAAGGGTGCGATTTGAACCAGGAATGAAATCCTAAACTATACGGAAGAAAGCATGTATTAGGTTCGTACTGGCAGTTATAAGAAATAAACCCCCAAGTTGCAGTAGCTTAAAGCAGGAGAAGTATATTTTTCCTTCAAGTAATGATTCAGTGAGGGTGTTCCTGGTTGGCTGCTGCTTTTTCACATGGTAGTTCAGGGGGTTCCTGGGCCAACCTTATTGTAATTCCACTATCCCTTAGGACCTTATCATCTTTTGTAAACAGCCAGTGAGTGGAAGGTCCACCTGCTTCTTAAACCCCCTGACCCGGAAGAGATCCATATTACTTCTGCACACACTTCATTGCTGAGAAATAGTGATATGACCACACATAGATACAAGAGGAGAGGGAGGCTACAAATCACAGTCCCTCTCTGAGCAGCTGAATCTCAATACCGTAGCAGCATATCATAAATTTGTGTGTATAGTAAACTACTTCTGTGAAGTGGGCAGCAAATCCTAAATAAAAGTAAATTCTCTCAGAGTTGTTCTGCTTCAGATAATCTTTTTATTTATTTTATTCTTTTACATCTTTATTGGAGTAAAATTGCTTTACAATGGTGTGTTAGTTTCTGCTTTATAACAAAGTGAATCAGTTATACATATACATATGTCCCCATATCTCTTCCCTCTTACGTCTCGCTCCCTCCCACCCTCCCTATCCCACCCCTCCAGGCGGTCACAAAGCACCAAGCTGATCTCCCTGTGCTATGCGGCTGCTTCCCACTAACTATCTACCTAATATTTGTTAGTGTATATATGTCCATGCCTCTCTCTTGCTTTGTCACAGATTACCCTTCCGCCTCCCCATATCCTCAAGTTCATTCTCTAGTAGGTCTGTGTCTTTATTCCTGTCTTACCCCTAGGTTCTTCATGACATTTTTTCCCTTAAATTCCATATATATGTGTTAGCATACAGTATTTGTCTTTCTCTTTCTGACTTACTTCACTCTGTATGACAGACTCTAGGTCCATCCACCTCATTACAAATAGCTCAATTTCGTTTCTTTTTATGACTGAGTAATATTCCATTGTATATATGTGCCACATCTTCTTTATCCATTCATCTGTCGATGGACACTTAGGTTGTTTCCATCTCCGGGCTATCGTAAATAGAGCTGCAATGAACATTTTGGTACATGACTCTTTTTGAATTATGGTTTTCTCAGGGTATATGCCCAGTAGTGGGATTGCTGGGTCATATGGTAGTTCTATTTGTAGTTTTTAAAGGAACCTCCATACTGTTCTCCACAGTGGCTGTATCAATTTACATTCCCACCAACAGTGCAAGAGCATTCCCTTTTCTCCACAGACTCTCCAGCATTTATTTTTTCTAGATTTTTTGATGATGGCCATTCTGACTGATGTGAGATGATATCTCATTGTAGTTTTGATTTGCATTTCTCTGATGATTAATGAAGTTGAGCATTCTTTCATGTGTTTGTTGGCAATCTGTATATCTTCTTTGGAGAAATGTCTATTTAGGTCTTCTGCCCATTTTTGGATTGGGTTGTTTGTTTTTTTGTTATTGAGCTCCATTGAGCTGCTTATAAATTTTGGAGATTAATCCTTTGTCAGTTGCTTCATTTGCAAATATTTTCTCCCATTCTGAGGGTTGGCTTTTGGTCTTGTTTATGGTTTCCTTTGCTGTGCAAAAGCTTTGAAGTTTCATTAGGTCCCATTTGTTTATTTTTGTTTTTCCTTCCATTTCTCTGGGTGGTGGGTCAGAAAGGATCTTGCTGTGATTTATGTCATAGAGTGTTCTGCCTATGTTTTCCTCTAAGAGTTTGATAGTTTCTGGCCTTACATTTAGGTCTTTAATCCATTTTGAGCTTATTTTTGTGTATGGTGTTAGGGAGTGATCTAATCTCATACTTTTACATGTAGCTGTCCAGTTTTCCCAGCACCACTCATTGAAGAGGCTGTCCTTTCTCCACTGTACATTCTTGCCTCCTTTATCAAAGATAAGGTGACCATATGTGCGTGGGTTTGTCTCTGGGCTTTCTATCCTGTTCCATTGATCTATCTTTCTGTTTTTGTGCCAGTACCATACTGTCTTGATTACTGTAGCTTTGTAGTATAGTCTGAAGTCAGGGAGCCTGATTCCTCCAGCTCCGTTTTTCGTCCTCAAGATTGCTTTGGCTATTCGGAGTCTTTTGTGTTTCCAGACAAATTGTGAAATTTTTGGTTCTAGTTCTGTGAAAAATACCAGTGGTAGTTTGATAGGGATTGCATTGAATTTGTAGATTGCTTTGGGTAGTAGAGTCATTTTCACAATGTTGATTCTTCCAATCCAAGAACATGGTATATCGCTCCATCTATTTGTATCATCTGTAATTTCTTTCATCAGTGTCTTATAATTTTCTGCATACAGGTCTTTTGTCTCCTTTGGTAGGTTTATTCCTAGATATTTTATTCTTTTTGTTGCAGTGGTAAATGGGAGTGTTTTCTCGGTTGCACTTTCAGATTTTTCATTACTATTGTATAGGAATGCCAGAGATTTCTGTGCATTAATTTTGTATCCTGCTACTTTACCAAATTCATTGATTAGGTCTAGTAGTTTTCTGGTAGCATCTTTAGGATTCTCTATGTATAGTATCATGTCATCTGGAAACAGTGACAGCTTTACTTCTTCTTTTCCGATTTGGATTCCTTTTATTTCCTTTTCTTCTCTGATTGCTGTGGCTAAAACTTCCAAAAGTATGTTGAATAAGAGTGGTGAGAGTGGGCAACCTTGTCTTATTCCTGATCTTAGTGGAAATGCTTTCAGTTTTTCACCATTGAGGACGATGTTGGCTGTGGTTTTGTTGTATATGGCCTTTATTATGTTGAGGAAAGTTCCCTCTATGCCTACTTTCTGCAGGGTTTTTATCCTAAATGGGTGTTGAATTTTGTCGAAAGCTTTCTCTGCATCTATAGAGATGATCATATGGTTTTTCTCCTTCAATTTGTTAATATGGTTTATCACATTGATTGTTTTGCGTATATTGAAGAATCCTTGCATTCCTGGAATAAACCCCACTTGATCAGGGTGTATGATCCTTTTAATGTGCTGTTGGATTCTGTTTGCTAGTATTTTGTTGAGGATTTTTGCATCTATGTTCATCAGTGATATTGGTCTGTAGTTTTCTTTCTTTGTGACATCCTTGTCTGGTTTTGGTATCAAGGTGATGGTGGCCTCGTAGAATGAGTTTGGGAGTGTTCCTCCCTCTGCTATATTTTGGAAGAGTTTGAGAAGGATAGGTGTTAGCTCTTCTCTAAATGTTTGGTAGAGTTTGCCTGTGAAGCCATCTGGTCCTGGGCTTTTGTTTGTTGGAAAATTTTTTTTTTTAGCGGTACGCAGGCCTCTCACTGTTGTGGCCTCTCCTGTTTCAGAGCACAGGCTCCGGATGCGCAGGCTCAGTGGCCATGGCTCACAGACCCAGCCGCTCTGTGGCATGTGGGATCTTCCCGGACCGGGGCACGAACCCATGACCCCTGCATCGGCAGGCGGACTCTCAACCACTGTGCCACTAGGGAAGCCCTGTTGGAAGATTTTTAATCACAGTTTCCATTTCAGTGCTTGTGCTTGGTTTGTTCATATTTTCTATTTCTTCCTGATTCAGTCTTGGCAGGTTGTGCATTATTAAGAATTTGTCCATTTCTTCCAGGTTGTCCATTTTATTGGCATAGAGTTGCTTGTAGTAATCTCTCATGATCTTTTGTATTTCTGCAGTTTCAGTTGTTACTTCTCCTTTTTCATTTCTAATTCTATTGATTTGAGTCTTCTCCCTTTTTTTCTTGATGAGTCTGGCTAATGGTTTATCAATTTTGTTTATCTTCTCAAAGAACCAGCTTTTAGTTTTATTGATCTTTGCTATCGTTTCCTTCATTTCTTCTTCATTTATTTCTGATTTGATTTTTATGATTTCTTTCCTTCTGCTAACTCTGGGGGTTTTTTGTTCTTCTTTCTCTAATTGCTTGAGGTGCAAGGTTAGGTTGTTTATTCGAGATGTTTCCTGTTTCTTAAGGTAGGATTGTATTGCTATAAACTTCCCTCTTAGAACTGCTTTTTCTGCATCCCATCGATTTTGGGTCGTCGTGTCTCCATTGTCATTTGTTTCTAGGTATTTTTTTATTTCCTCTTTGATTTCTTCAGTGATCACTTCGTTATTAAGTAGTGTATTGTTTAGCCTCCATGTGTTTGTATTTTTTACAGATCTTTTCCTGTAATTGATATCTAGTCTCATAGCATTGTGGTTGGAAAAGATACTTGAAACAATTTCAGTTTTCTTAAATTTACCAAGGCTTGACTTGTGACCCAAAATATGATCTATCCTGGAGAATGTTCCATGAGCACTTGAGAAAAATGTGTATTCTGTTGTTTTTGGATGGAATATCCTATAAATATCAATTAAGTCCATGTTGTTTAATATATCATTTAAAGCTTGTGTTTCCTTATTTATTTTCATTTTGGATGATCTGTCCATTGGTGAAAGTGGGGTGTTAAAGTCCCCTAGTATGATTGTGTTACTGTCGATTTCCCCTTTTATGGCTGTTAGTATTTTCCTTATGTATTGAGGTGCTCCTATGTTGGGTGCATAAATATTTACAATTGTTATATCTTCTTCGTGGATCGATCCCTTGATCATTATGTAGTATCCTTCTTTGTCTCTTCTAATAGTCTTTATTTTAAAGTCTGTTCTGTCTGATATGAGAATTGTTACTCCAGCTTTCTTTAGGTTTCCATTTGCATGAAATATCTTTTTCCATCCCCTTACTTTCAGTCTGTATGTGTCTCTAGGTCTGAAGTCGGTCTCTTGTAGACAGCAAATATATGGGTCTTGTTTTTGTATCCATTCAGCCAATCTGTGTCTTTTGGTGGGAGCATTTAGTCCATTTACATTTAAGGTAATTATCAATATGTATGTGCCTATGACCATTCTCTTAATTGTTTTGGGTTCGTTATTGTAGGTCTTTTCCTTCTCTTGTGTTTCCTGCCTAGAGAAGTTCGTTTAGCAGTTGTTGTAAAGCTGGTTTGGTGGTGCTGAACTCTCTCAGCTTTTGCTTGTCTGTAAAGTTTTTAATTTCTCCATCCAATCTGAATGAGATCCTTGCTGGGTAGAGTAATCTTGGTTGCAGGTTTTTCTCCTTCATCACTTTACATATGTCCTGCCAGTCCCTTCTGGCTTGCAGAGTTTCTGCTGAAAGATCAGCTGTTAACCTTATGGGGATTCCCTTGTGTGTTATTTGCTGTTTTTCCCTTGCTGCTTTTAATATGTTTTCTTTGTATTTAATATTTGACAGTTTGATTAATATGTGTCTTGGCATATTTCTCCTTGGATTTGTCCTGTATGGGACTCTCTGTGCTTCCTGAACTTGATTAACTATTTCCTTTCCCATATTAGGGAAGTTTTCAACTATAATCTCGTCAAATACTTTCTCAGTCCCTTTCTTTTTCTCTTCTTCTTCTGGAACCCTTATAATTCGAATGTTCATATATTTAATGTTGTCCCAGAGGTCTCTGAGACTGTCCTCAGTTCTTTTCATTCTTTTTTCTTTATTCTGCTCTGAAGTAGTTATTTCCGCTCTTTTATCTTCCAGGTCACTTATCCGTTCTTCTGCCTCAGTTATTCTGCTATCGATCCCATCTAGAGTATTTTTAATTTCATGTATTGTGTTGTTCATCGTTGTTTGTTTCATCTTTAGTTCTTCTAGGTCCTTGTTAAATGTTTCTTGTATTTTGTCTATTCTATTTCCAAGATTTTGGATCATCTTTCCTATCATTATTCTGAATTCTTTTACAGTAGACTGCCTTTTTCCTCTTCATTTGTTAGGTCTGGTAGGTTTTTACCTTGCTGCTTCATCTGCTGTGTGTTTGTCTGTCTTCTCATTTTGCTTATCTTACTGTGTTTGGGGTCTCCTTTCTGCAGGCTGCAGGTTCATAGTTCCTGTTGTTTTGGTGTCTTTCCCCAGTGGCTAAGGGTGGTTCAGTGGGTTGTGTAGGCTTCCTGGTGGAGGGGACTAGTGCCTGTGTTCTGATGGATGTGGCTGGATCTTGTCTTTCTGGTGGGCCGGTCCACATCTGGTGGTGTGTTTTGGGGTGTCTGTGGACTTATTATGATTTTAGGCAGCCTCTCTGCTAATGGGTGGGGTTGTGTTCCTGTCTTGCTAGTTGTTTGGCATAGGATGTCCAGCACTGTAGCTTGCTGGTCGTTGAGTGAAGCTGGGTGCTGGTGTTGAGAGGGAGATCTCTGGGAGATTTTCACCGTTTGATATTATGTGGAGCTGGGAGGTCTCTTGTGGACCAGTGTCCTGAAGTTGGCTGTCCCACCTCAGAGGCACAGCACTGACTCCTGACTGCAGCACCAAGAGCCTTTCATCCACACGGCTCAGAATAAAAGGGAGAAAAAGTAGAAAGAAAGAATGAGTAGAAAGAAAGAAAGGAGGGAGGGAGGGAGGGAGGAAGGAAGGAAGGAGGGAAGGAAGGAAAGAAAGAAAGAAAGAAGATAAAGTAAGATAAAATATAATAAAGTTATTACATAAAAAAATAATTATTAAGAAAAAAAAACAAACGGACGGATAGACCCCTAGGACAAATGGTGGAAGCAAAGCTATACAGACAAAATCTCACACAGAAGCATACACATACTCACAAAAAGAGGAAAAGGGGAAAGAATCATAAATCTTGCTCTCAAAGTCCACCTCCTCAATTTGGGATGATTCGTTTTCTATTCAGGTATTCCACAGATGTAGGGTACATCAAGTTGATTGTGGAGCTTTAATCCCCTGCTTCTGAGGCTGCTGGGAGAGATTTCCCTTTCTCTTCTTTGTTCTCACAGCTCACAGGAGCTCAGCTTTGGATTTGGCCCCGCCTCTGCGTGTAGGTCGCAGGAGGGCGTCTGTTCTTCGCTCAGACAGGACAGGGTTAAGGGAGCCGCTGATGCGGGGGCTCCAGCTCACTCAGGCCCTAGGGGAGGGAGGGGCACGGAGGGCGGGGCGAGCCTGCGGTGGCAGAGGCCGGCGTGACGTTGCACCAGCCTGAGGCGCGCCGTGCGTTCTCCCGGGGGAGTTGTCCCTGGATCCCGGGACCCTGGCAGTGGCGGGCTGCACAGGCTCCCTGGAAGGGGGGTGTGAATAGTAACCTGTGCTCACACACAGGCTTCTTGGTGGCGGCAGCAGCAGCCTTAGCGTCCGTCTCATGCCCGTCTCTGGGGTCCGCGCTTTTAGCCACGGCTCGCGCGGGTCTCTGGAGCTCCTTTAAGCAGCGCTCTTAATCCCCTCTCCTCGCGCACCAGGAAACAAAGAGGGCAGAAAAAGTCTCTTGCCTCTTCGGCATGTCCAGACTTTTTCCCAGACTCCCTCCTGGCTAGCCGCGTGCACTAACCCCCTGCAGGCTGTGTTCACGCCGCCAACCCCAGTTCTTTCCCAGCGCTCCGACGAAAGCCCAAGCCTCAGCTCGCAGCCCCGCCCGCCCCGGCGAGTGAGCAGACAAGCCTCTCGGCCTGGTGAGTGCTGGTCGGCACGGATCCTCTGTGCGGGAATCTCTCTGCTTTGCCCTCCACACCCCTGTTGCTGGGCTCTCCTCCGCGGCTCCGAAGCTTTCCCCCTCCGCCACCCGCAGTCTCTGCCCGCAAAGGGGCTTCCTAGTGTGTGGACACCTTTCCTCCTTCACAGCTGCCTGCTACTGGTGCAGGTCCCGTTCCTATCCTTTTGTCTCTGTTTATTCTTTTCTCTTTTGCCCTACCCAGGTATGTGGGGGGTTTCTTGCCTTTTGGGAGGTCTGAGGTCTTCTGCCAGCGTTCAGTAGGTGTTCTGTAGGAGTTGTTCCACGTGTGGATGTATTTCTGGTGTATCTGGCTTCTGAATAACTAGGCCTTAAAATGCTTAGCCACTTGATTATACCTCAGCCCATTTCTAACTCAGATATTAATCTTTGTTATATGTGTATTTCATGGTTTTGTGCTGACGTATATTTCTGTATGATCATGTCTTTTCCTTTTCTGCTTTCCTTAGGTGCATGAACTGGAATTGAGAATGACGACGTACTTATAAACATCCTTTGACTTCATCAGACCCATGTTCTGAATCTGAGTATGAGAAGACGACTCCTGTAAGTAATTAACCAAGAGGCACACTGCCATCTTGGGTCACTTCACCCCCACAGGAGGGACTGAGAAGCTAAAGTAAAAGAGGATGCTGCCTGGGCACGTTTGATTTTTTTTATTGTTGTTTTTCCATTATAAATAGAAAGAGACAATAGAACCGGAAGGAATTCAGCTAAGGAAACATTCTGTGTTTATATGACCCACTTTCATGAGAATGGAGTAACATTCATGAGAATAGCCAAATGAGGGCCTTTCCAAAAGGAGAGATGTGGGAAAAACAGCCTTTAAACCTAGAGTGCCAAGGAAAAGAGGGGAATAAAATTAGGAGTTCAAGCCCCCTGAAGATGTAAATTCTGTGAGATAAGTAGGTGTGTGAAGAAGCTAAAAGTAGTTTTGTTTCTTTTGTGTACACATTTGATTTGTGTTAAGAACAATTGGTGCTCTCATATAATTAAAGCAGTTCTGACATTTTGGTGTGTTTCATTGTTGGGCTGTGCACAGAATGTTCCTACTGTCTTTGTTAGTGTATTTTGAATAAAGATGGGTTTTACATTCATTCTGACCTTGTGATACTACCTTGAGTTGCACAGTACTGTATAAAAAGATAAAATTAATTTACAATAATCAGTCTTGGCTATTAATGAAAATATTGCTTTTGCCAAGAGGAAATGCAGTTTGCACTATTTAAACTGAGTGACAGTTTAGCCTGTTAAAATTATTTTTATAAGGGCAATGTGGCCTCAAGAAAAATCTGTTGTCTTGTCGTTCCCATGGATATGGGCATATTACTTATGATCTGAAAATGTTTGGGGGAAATAAAATTAGTGACATTTGTCAATATTAATCTAATCCTCTCTTGATTACAGTCTCTACAGAAGAGGGACACAATATGTGATTTTTTTTTAAAGAATACTTAGTTTTTAAAATAGCATATATTTGTCTTTGGAATTGATTGTATTTTTTTCTTCCAAGAATACTTCCTGTACTGTGCATGTTTTGGGGGGGGATTAAATTAAAGTAACAATTACTCTTCTGCGATTCATAGCATAACAATTCAGCAGCTTCACATAAAACCTCCAGAATGTGGCCAAGAAATTTTTAAGGCATTTGAGTGGCCAACATTGATGTCATAAAGTACATACACATAGTTCAGATAGTTCCTTATCTGAGATCATCACAGACCATCAACCAGTGTTTATTGAAATCGGATTCATCAGTGGTTATTGTAACTTCTGTGAGTGTGGAGGAAGTTGATTAGACAAAGCAAAGAGACTTCCAAAATTTTTTTAGAAACACACAGGAACACTCTGACCCTAGAAAGTTCAATCTTCATTTATTTAACAAATATTCATTAACTAGGACTATTGTAAGCATGGGGTTTAGAGCAGGGAACTAGAAAGGCATGGTGCCTACCTTTGTTGAACTTCGTTCAAATGGAGAAGATAAACAATAAACAAGTAAACACATAAGCATATAAATCCAGCTGTAATAAGTGCTACAGAAAATAAATCAGAAGGGCTAGACATTATTTTATATAAAGTCATCAAGAAATGCCTTTCTCATAGGCATTCCCATGGCTCCCCCAGCAGTAGCCCCAGTGGCCCTGACCTGCTTGATTCCCCCTGCTGATGTCTAGTGGTTTAATTTCTGTCTTTCCGTCTAAGGCAGGATACAAGGGCCTCAAGCCCTGTAACTTCCCACATTTGACATCGGCTTTGGATGTTTTGTATAGTGTTTTGTTTTTGTTTTTGTTTATTTTGTTCTGAAATTAAAGTATGCAAAATAAATAACATGCAGTTTAATAAATGACAAATAGGGCTCATGAGTTACCAAGGCTACCATAGTGGTATCCCAAAGGTCTGAGATATTATGTCCCTTGCCATGGCTGCAACATGTAGAGGTGAGGAACAGTTATAAGATGCAACGTGGTAGTAATTCTCAGGTCAGGCCAGATAGTTATATCCAGAGCCAGACAAAAAAGTGAGAAGGAACTGTAATAGAAAACCAAAAGAGACCATGGTGATCTAGGGACACATCAAATGTCATGCGCACCAAAAAGAATATATGTGTAAATGCTTTTTTCAAAAAGGGATGCTGCCTCTGTCTTAGAAGTACTTGGAGTTAGGACAATTGGCCCTAAAAAAAAAAAAATCCCTGTAAATCATCCAACAATTGCTCTTCCTAGAGACCTTGAGTCATCAAGGAAAGATTAAATCAGGTTGAGTGTGTACTGCTTGAAAAGGTGGGGAATCTTTTACTAAGACTTCATCCTCTGCAGAATAATCAGTTTCCTGAGAAATCTCAGTTCCCTGGGAGTTCTGATATCTGTGATTATACAGCTGTTTGTGTTCCCTGAACATAAGAGTGATAATACTGGGAAGGGTAGAGAGGAGTCTGTTGAAATTAAGTGGAAAAAGTTTTTTACATTATTGTTAACTGAAGACCGTACTTTACTATGATCTCCGTAGCTTTTACCTAATGTCCTTTTTTTTTTTGTACCAGGATCCTATCCAGAATATTACGTCATATTTATTTATCATGTATTCTTAGGTTCCTGTTGGCTGTGACAGTTACTCAGACTTTCTTTGTTTTTGATGACCTTGACAGTTTTTGACAAGTACTGATCAAGTATTTTGTAGGACACCCTCTTTGGGAATTGGTCTGATGTTTTCTTTATGACTGAACTGGAGTTATGGAATTTGGGGAGAAAAACCACAGAGGTCAAGTGCCATTCTCATCTGATCATATCAGTGGTACATATTATCAACCTAACTTATCACTGTTGATGTTAATCTTGGTCACCTGGCTGAGATACTACTTGTCTGATTTCTCCATTTTAAAGTTGTTTTTCCTCTTTTCCATATTTTACTCTTTGGAAAGAAGTCACTATGTGCAGCTCACACACAAGAAGGAGCAGGTCTTCTTCTACCTTCTTAAGGGTGGGATATCTACATAAATTATTTGGAATTATTCTATAAGGGGTATTTGTCTATTCTCATTCAGTGAACTACTCGTATCATTATGGACTCATGGTTATTTATTTTATACTCTGAGTTATAATCCAATATCATCTTATTTATCTTTTTCCTCAAATTATTCCAGCTTTGGCCATTGGGAACTCTTTCGGAAGGCTCCAAAGTCCCTTTGACATAGCTCTATCAATTAAAAAACAATTTTTTTGGAGTACTTCCTTAGTTTCTGGTAGTATAAATACTGCAGGCTTATCTTGAATATTTCCTATCTCAGTCCTAGAAGCAGCTATTTTTCCAAGGACGCCTGGTTCCTCTTATTTGAGAATGGTATTAGAAACCAAGATCTGAGCCATAGGTGTGCTCTTTGCTACTGAGATATTCTTGGTACAAGGTCCTCTCAACTGAGAGCAACAAAATGTATGGGTGTCTATTAACCTGTGTATATACACACATCTGTACATATTCTCTATGCAGCCATCTGTATATATATTAAGTTAAACGTGTTTCTCACTGATGTCTCCAACTCTAATCCATTACCAAATGGATCATTCTAGCATTCTCCCCTTGCTTTTCTCTAACTTCCCACCCCAATGGTGAAAAACCTGGCCTCCCCGAGTCTGTCATCCATACATTTAATGGTTCATCTCAAATATACATACGTAGTGTTTTCAGAATTTTTAACCCATACCCCAACGGGCAACTTTATCAGCTAGAGTAGAGTGATTATATACAGTTCCTTTGCTTTTAGTTTTACTCCACTCATTTCTAGCATCACTTATGTCAGGCCATTTTCCCGTCACCCTCTTCCAAGTTACTTCATACATTTGTAATAAAGTTTGCTTATTTTGTCACATTCTGCATTCTATTTTTTGTATCTCCCTACCCGCCCCCCACTGCTCAACCTCTTAAATTATGTTTTTTGAATTTCATATATTAAGCTTCGCTCCTTGTGCTGTTAAAGTTCTATAGATTTTGACCAGTGGATAAGTTTCATACAGAATGGTTTTATTGCCTTAAAAAAAATTCCTTGTGCTTTACGTGTTCAACTCTCTCCCTACTCGCTGAATGCCTTGCAACCACTGATATCTGTACTTTTGCCCTTTCTACAATGTCGTAAAGAAGTATGTGATATGAGGGCTTTTCAGACTGGCTTCTTTCACTTAGCAATATACATTTAAGATTTATCCATATTTTTAAATGACTTGATAGCTCATCCCTTTGTTGTCACAGAAAAAGATTACATTGTCAGGGTGTACAGTTTGTTCAACCATTCACCTATCCAAGGACATCTTGGTTGTTTCCAGTGTTTGGTGGTTATGAATAAGACTGCTCTAAACATTCACATGCTGATTTTTGTGTGTATATAAGTTTCAAATCACTTGGATAAATACCGAGGATTTCGGCTGCCAGATTGTACAGTAAGACTGTTCAGCTTCGTAAAAAACTGCTGTGTCTTCCGAAGTTTCTGTACCATTTTACATGCCTAACAGCAATGAATGAGAGGTGAGGAGAGGAGGTTCCACCTCCTCACCTGCAATTGGTATAGTCGCCTTTTCTTAGATTTCAGCCATTCTAATAGGTGTGTAGTGGTATCTCATTGTCGTTTACATTTGCATTTCTAATGACAAATGATATCGAGCATCTTTTCCTATGCTTATTTGCCATCTGTGTATCTTCTTTGGTGAAATGTGTGTTCAGATATCTTGCTGCCATTTTTCCTCTGGGCTATGTGTTTATTTATTATTGAATTTTAAGGGTTCTTTTTATATTTTATTAAAAAAAATACTTTTATATTTAAAAAGGAAACCTGATTCAGCAAATATTCCCATGTACATAAAAGTAAAATGTACCAGTTAAACAAATCATTGGTTTTATGTGTCAGTGTACACAAGAGGTTGATTTGTGATTCTGGTAGTTGTTCTTCCTTACTGTTTATACATTAACTAAGTATTTTTGTTAATGTCAATTGCAATCCTAAATAACTTTGATTTAAACTTTCCTCCAGTCTTCTTTCATGTAAACTCCATGAGGCCAGACTTGATCTATTTCGTTCTACTCTCTATCTTCAACCGTTTGGAATAATAATCGCTCAGTAAATATTGGTTGAATGAATGAATGAATGAATCTGAAAATGAAGTAGTATATCAGTTGAGTGTAGAAATGGTTTAACATATTCACTAAATTTTTTCAATTATTTTGAAAAAGTAATTGACATCATATGGAAACACCACTGCCAGCAATTTATAAGATTGCCTATTTCCAAGTAAAGCAAATTCTGTCCTAAGAATTTAAGGGACTGTATTGGTTTTAGATAGGCATGCCCAAAGGAATCTGATTTAGCCATGCAATTTAAGACAGTGGACTTAGACAGTACTTTCCTTCTTATATCTTTGTGTGTGCATTCATAAAGATACAACTTATTTAATGTGATGAGAAAATGTTTGTCATGTGTGTTACATTTATCAAACAAAGAATACATTTGGAAACACGATCTGGTTAGCATGAAGGTCATTGAAAGAAATATTTACCTGGACCAGCTTTCAAGTGAGTACCATTTTTTTGCTTATTGTATTCAGATACACTTGCATGTTTTAGGTGGTGGCTGAAATTATCTGCAGCAAACCTTGAACCTTCCTGTTTAAGGTAATTTACAATGCATGCTTCAATTTCCAAATCAGGAAGTAGAACATACTTTTGATAAAAAGGAACAAAGACAAATATACTATGAATTCAAATAGCTAACTGATCTTCATGGGAGAAATACATAGTGAGATCGAAAGATAATATGGGCAGTCATCTATCTAATTTGTATTTACCTGCCAGAATACACATTTGAGTGTTAATCTTTGAAGTAACTGAAAACTCTATCCAATGCTTACTTACTAAAATGCTTTAGCAGATTACGCTGTATGAATCTCTATACACTGCTCTACCCAACTGTAGGCATTTAAACTACTGAGCTCCTTTCATAAGCTTCATGGTAACATTTAACCTGAGCAGACTCAATTGATATTATTTATAGAAGTATCAGAAATTGGTTTTGAAAGATTAGAAGTATCGACTTTACTGTGCTTTTGTTTTCTTATATTCATATAAAAAGATATTCAGACTCAGTAACATAGAAATATGTGACCTATTGATATAGCAAATACGCAACATGAATGAATTTCCCTAGTAACTGCATATTGACAGGACACTGTCCATAACGAAAAGGATTTTGCTTCCCTTCAGTGTATTTGCTTGAGAGTGGCGTGGGATGTTGACATACCATATGTTTCTGGGTTGTAAAAATTTTTAATCGCTTAGTGTGTTCATCCATGAGGTGAAAGCGACCATCTCACTCAAGCCCATTATACAAATTAAAAGCCTTTGTTCCTTTCGTGTTTTGTTGGTGGACATTAACACAGGCACTATGAACGTATTGGAGCTGAAAGAAATGGAGTGAAATGGCTCACACCGTTACTTTAAATTGAAATGCAGACAGTTCATCTGCATAGAAGTCGTGAGGTCTTTTTACCTGAAAGATTAAAAACACCAAATAGCAAAATGTAGACAATAACAGAAACCCACTAGATTTTACAGCAGCATTTTTCTCCCTCAGACACTGTACCTGTATAATAATTTTTGAAAATCCCTTATATTCGTCTCTAGTTGCTTCAGAACCTAGTTGGAGCCTTGGTCTGGAAAACCAGCATTTTGAAATGAAACTCATGTCCCCTTAGAACAGAAGTTGTATTCTTTTTCTATTTTCTTGTGTTCCTATAAATTACCTTTTTAGCTCATTATTAAAGGCAAAATAGGTATGCATCATTAGTCAAACACTAACGATCCTACGGTAGGAGAGAAAACTTGAACTAACCAACTTTCTACAATCAAACTACTTCTGTTTCAAGAAAGCTTTTCATGATCCTATATAGGTGTTTACTTCAAAAGATGAGTTCTTAATAATACTAACTTTTTAATCTGCTTCAGTGTAAGAGAATGTTAGGAGAAAATATGGCATTTTATAACACAAACTATTTTAAAGCAGATGGGCTATGTCAGTCTCCAAGACAGTTTCTGCACTTGTTCCTGTAGAAATCATAAATGTGCCAGAAACCGTGGGGATGTCATGCTAGCCAAATATAATAAAACATGGGACATTTTTCATTTTCTGAGAATATAATGATAGTAATAGCTATGCTTTAGAAGTTCTCTTCTACAAATCAAATATGCAGAGTTGATAGTCAGCTCTTGAATCTCTTTGAGTGTGTACTACCCACTTACAGAATCACAGAAATATTCTAAATCTTATATCTTAGTTTTGCATATGGGGAAACTGAGGCTCAGCTGATGACTAAAAAAACTGAAAGAACTATGGAGGGGGACTTTGACAAATTCTTTCATCACATTTCCTGCCTACGAGCCTTATATCCCTAGATCTGCCTTCCTGTGTTATCATCAGAGGTGAATTATGCATACTCCCATCTAACTCTCGTCACTCCGCTTGTGTGTCAGATCTCAGACCCTCTTGCCTACTCATGGGAAGCACTGTAGCAATTCTCACCTTCCTTTCTGACATCATTACCCTTTGGTCTCTACTGAACCATTCCCAATTCTCCTATCTTAAAAAAGTAAATAAAAAAGGATCTTCTTCCAAATTCTCTCTTTACTTGCTTTATAGACCACCATATGCTCTCAGTTTTTGTTCCCTTTTGCTTAATGCTCTATTGCAGTACAGATCATCCTCTGGCTCCCTGACCTCTTAAATATCAGAGATATACCAAACTTGGGCACTGGTCCCCTCCTCTCCTACATTCACTGTCCTGGTACTCTCATCTGGGCTTAGAGCTTTAAAGATCATCTATTTGATGACAACTTCCACATTTACATCTCCCAGCAGCTTCTCTATTGAAATCCATTCTTGCACTACCCAATTATCTCCATTTGGATGTCTAATAAATGCCCCAAATCCAACAGACAGTAACTGAACTCTTGTTGGTTTTTGTTTTTCCCTAAAAGCTGTTCCACCACAGTCTTCCCTTTCTCAGTGGATGGCAACTCCATCCTTCCAGGTTCCCAGGACACAAAGTTGGAATCACTTTTGACTCTTCTGTTTCACTCACATACTACATCTAATCCATCCAAAAACTGTGGTTTCGCCTTCAAAATATATCCATTGTAAATCAACTATACTCCAATATAAAATAAAAATTAAATAAAAAAAAATATGTCCAGAATCCAACCGTAGATCACAATTATACTCTGCTACCCCAGTCCAAGTCTCCATCGTCTCTGACCTAGACCTCTGCAATGGCCTTCTAACTGGTCGTGTCAGGTCTAGGGACTTGCTGCCATGGAATTTACTCTCAACACAGCAGCCAGAGTGATTCTTTAGACACATGTGAATCATGTCATTCCTCTGATGAAAATTCTTCAATAGCATTCCATTTCCCAGAGTCTGTGTAGAGATATACATAAGTAAGGATATGATTAAATTTAAGGACAGTCTACTCAAAATTCCAAGGTATCGTGGAAGGGCATAGGCATCACCTAACCGAATGTTGGAGGACCACTGTATCCTTCTCAGAAAAAAAGTAGCATACACTCTGTGAATTGAGGCATAAATAGATGTTATCCCAGAAACTGAATGGTAAGGCATGGAGGCTGAGGGATCAGCACAGATCACTCAAATATTTGAGATTGTATAATGTGTCAGCACTTTAAAAAATGTAAATAGTTTACATCTATTTAATCTTCCCTACAAACCTTCCAAATAAGAAGTCTTATTATGTTTATTTTACAGATGCTGACAGTAACACACAGGTAGAGCAAGGATTCAGATTCACACAGTTCCTCTTTAAGAGTAAGGTACCAACTACTGTAATTGGAGAAGTTAGTGAGACTCACATCCTAGAGAGCCTCAAGGTCCAAGTTAAAGATTAGACTTTGTCCTAAGAATCATAGGAGATATTTTTCCTACTTTGGACTGATCAGTAAAAATGAACTGGGCAAGAAGAAATTGCAGAGTACTATCTTGGGTTTAATAAACTGCCTAGATTAAAATAAATCTGAACTCCTTTAGTGGACTTTGTGAAGTCCCTTATAAATTCTAGCTCTCTGGCCTCATTTCAAGCCATTTGCCATTTTTCTTTTCCCCTACATCTCTCACCTTTGCATCTCACCTAAACTGTGCTCTAAATATTCTTGTGGGTACCTTCCCAGAAAAGTGTGCCCACGCAGAAAAACTGCATACATTTTAACAGTTTCGACGGATGGAAATCCTCCTGCCTGGGTTAAGAGTTCAAACTCTAAAAACTTATTGTTTCCTGACACACCGCTTCTGATTGATTAGGTCTCTGGTCTATTTCCTCTTCCTAAAGAAAAAAAAGAAAAAAGCAATTCTCTTCTCTACATAAGAGCAGATTACCAAATTACTCAGTACTCAGTTTAAATATCATAGATCTGGGAAATTTCTTCTAAGTCTTACTTTCCTCACCAAATGGGTATAGATAAATAGCCGTATGTTATTCAGAATGGGCTAAGTTATGCTATACTATCGAACCACCTGATCTTGGGGCTTCACGCATCAGAGGATTTATTTTTTTCTTCTGTGCAAAGGCCACTGTGAGGCAAGCTACGTGTATCTCATTTTGCTGAAATTTCAACTTGAGGCTTCCAATTTGCCATAACAGGGAAAAAGAGAGATGGGGAATGAAACTCCAGCTTAAAAATGCTTCTGCTTGGACCTGGAACGTGTCATTTCTGCTTTCACTGCAATAGCCAGAACTTGCAATATGGCGGTAACAAAATGAGGGTTATGAGGAGTATACGGGGCAGTCGGCAGTGCTTCCACAGGTAACGATTAAACGTGAAGCAGCAGTCAGTTGACCTCTTCCAGCTCCTGGCTCATCTTGTGATACTTACGGGTTTAAGTCTTTGTATCTTCATTGGAACTATAAGCTCTTTTATTTATTTATGCATTTCATTTAAACAATATTTTATTCTACTATAAGTATTCCTTTTCTTTTTTTTAACATCTTTATTAGAGTATAACTGCTTTACAATGGTGTGTTAGTTTCTGCTTTATAACAAAGTGAATCAGTTATACATATACATAGGTCCCCATATCTCCTCCCTCTTGCGGCTCCCTCCCTCCCACCCTCCCTATCCCACCCCTCTAGGTGGTCACAAAGCACCGAACTGATCTCCCTGTGCTATGTGGCTGCTTCCCACTAGCTATCTATTTTACGTTTGGTAGTGTATATATGTCCATGCCACTCTCTCACTTTGTCCCAGCTTACCCTTCCCCCTCCCCATATCTTCAGCTCCATTCTCTAGTAGGTCTGCAACTTAATTCCCATCTTGCCCCTAGGTTCTTCTGGCCATTTTTTTTCCTTATTTTTTTTTTAATTTTTAAATTTTTTTAGATTCCATATATATGTGTTAGCATATGGTATTTGTTTCACTCTTTCTGACTTACTTCACTCTGTATGACAGACTCTAGGTCCCTCCACCTCACTACAGATAACTCAGTTTCGTTCCTTTTTATGGCTGAGTAATATTCCATTGTATATATGTGCCACATCTTCTTTATCCATTCATCTGTCGATGGACACTTAGGTTGCTGCCATGTCCTGGCTATTGTAACTAGAGCTACAGTAAACATTGTGGTACATGACTCTTTTTGAATTATGGTATTCTTAGGGTATATGCCCAGTAGTGAGAGTGCTGGGTCATATGCTAGTTCTATTTGTAGTTTTTTAAGGAAACTTCATACTGTTCTCCGTAGTGACTGTATCAATTTACATTCCCACCAACAGTGTAAGGGAGTTCCCTTTTCTCCACACCATCTCCAGCATTTATTGTTTGTAGATTTTTTTTTTTTTCTGTACGCGGGCCTCTCACTGTTGTGGCCTCTCCCGTTGCAGAGCACAGGCTCCGGACGCGCAGGCTCAGTGGCCACGGCTCAAGAGCCTAGCCACTCCGCGGCATGTGGGATGTTCCCGGACCAGGGCACAAACCTGTGTCCCTTGCATTGGCAGGCGGACTCTCAACCACTGCGCCACCAGGGAAGGCCTGTTTGTAGATTTTTTGATGATGGCCATTCCGACCGGTGTGAGATGATATCTCATTGTAGTTTTGATTTGTATTTCTCTAATGATTAATGATGTTGAGCATTCTTTCATGTGTTTTTGGCAATCTGAATCTCTTCTTTGGAGAAATGTTTATTTAAGTCTTCTGCCCATTTTTGGATTGGGTTGTTTGTTTTTTTGATATTGAGCTGCATGAGTTGCTTGTATGTTTTGGAGATTAATCCTTTGTCAGTTGCTTCATTTGCAAATATTTTCTCCCAGTCTGAGGGTTGTCTTTTCATCTTGTTTATGGTTTCCTTTGCTGTGCAAAAGCTTTTAAGTTTCATTAGGTCCCATTTGTTTATTTTTGTTTTTCTTTCCATTTCTCTAGGAGGTGGGTCAAAAAGGATCTTGCTGTGATGTATGTCATAGAGTGTTCTGCCTAGGTTTTCCTCTAAGAGTTTGATGGTGTCTGGGCTTACATTTAGGTCTTTAATCCATTTTGAGTTTATTTTTGTGTATGGTGTTAGGGAGTGTTCTAATTTCATTCTTTTACATGTAGCTGTCCAGTTTTCCCAGCACCACTTTAAAGAGGCTGCCTTTTCTCGACTGTATATTCTTGCCACCTTTATCAAAGGTAAGGTGACCATATGTGCGTGGCTTTATCTCTGGGCTTTCTATCCTGTTCCATTGATCTATCTTTCTGTTTTTGTGCCAGTACCATACTCTCTTGATTACTGTAGCTTCGTAGTATAGTCTGAAGTCAGGGAGCCTGATTCCTCCAGCTCCGTTTTTCTTTTGCAGGATTGCTTTGGCTATTCGGAGTCTTTTGTGTTTCCATACAAATTGTGAAATTTTTTGTTCTAGTTCTGTGAACAATGCCATTGGTAGTTTGATAGGGATTGCATTGAATCTGTAGATTGCTTTGGATAGTAGAGTCATTTTCACAATATTGATTCTTCCAATCCAAGAACATGGTATATCTCTCCATCTATTTGTATCATCTGTAATTTCTTTCATCAGTGTCTTATAATTTTCTGCATACAGGTCTTTTGTCTCCTTAGGTAGGTTTATTCCTAGATATTTTATTCTTTTTGTTGCGGTGGTTAATGGGAGTGGTTCTTAATTTCACTTTCAGATTTTTCATCATTTGTGTATAGGAATGCAAGAGATTTCTGTGCATTGAATTTGTATCCTGCTACTTTATCAAATCCATTGATTAGCTCTAATAGTTTTCTGGTAGCATCTTTAGCATTCTCTATGTATAGTGTCGTGTCATCTGCAAACAGTGACAGCTTTACTTCTTCCTTTCCAATTTGGATTCCTTTTATTTCTTTTTCTTCTCTAATTGCTGTGCCTAAAACTTCCAAAACTATGTTGAGTAAGAGTGGTGAGAGTGGGCAACCTTGTCTTGTTCCTAATCTTAGTGACAATGGTTTCAGTTTTTCACCATTGAGGACAATGTTGCCTGTGGTTTTGTTGTATATGGCCTTTATTAGGTTGAGGAAAGTTCCCTCTATGCCTACTTTCTGGAGGGTTTTTGTCATAAATGGGTGTTGAATTTTGTTGAAAGCTTTCTCTGCATCTATTGAGAAGATCATATGGTTTTTCTCCTTCAGTTTGTTAATATGGTGAATCACGTTGATTGATTTGCATATATTGAAGAATCCTTGCATTCCTGGGATAAACCCCGCTTGATCATAGTGTATGATCCTTTTAATGTGCTGTTGGATTCTGTTTGCTAGTATTTTGTTGAGGATTTTTGCATCTATGTTCATCAGTGATATTGGCCTGTAGTTTTCTTTCTTTGTGACATCTTTGTCTGGTTTTGGTATCAGAGTGATGGTGGCCTTGTAGAATGAGTTCGGGAGTGTTCCTTCCTCTGCCATATTTTGGAAGAGTTTGAGAAGGATAGGTGTTAGCTCTTCTCTAAATGTTTGATAGAACTCAGCTGTGAAGCCATCTGGTCCTGGGCTTTTGTTTGTTGGAAGATTTTTAATCACATTTCAATTTCAGTGCTTGTGATTGGTCTGTTTGTAGTTTCTGTTTCTTCCTGGTTCAGTCTCGGAAGTTGTGCATTTCTAAGTATTTGTTCATTTCTTCCAGGTTGTCCATTTTATTGGCATAGAGTTGCTTGTCGTAATCTCTCATGATCCTTTGTATTTCTGCAGTGTCAGTTGTTTCTTCTCTTTCATTTCTAATTCTATTGATTTGAGTCTTCTCCTTTTTTTCTTGATAAGTCTGGCTAATGGTTTATCAATTTTGTTTATCTTCTCAAAGAACCAGCTTTTAGTTTTATTGAACTTTGCTATCGTTTCATTCATTTCTTTTTCATTTATTTCTGATCTGATCTTTATGATTTCTTTCCTTCTGCTCACTTTCGGGTTTTTTTTGTTCTTCTTTTCTCTAATTGCTTTAGGTATAAGGTTAGGTTGTTTATCTGAGATGTTTCTTGTTTCTTAAGGTAGGATTGTATTGCTATAAACTTCCCTCTTAGAACTGTTTTTGCTGCATCCCACAGGTTTTGGGTCATTGTGTTTTCATTGTCATTTGTTTCTAGGTATTTTCTGATTTCCTCTTTGATATCTGCAGTGATCACTTCGTTATTAAGTAGTGTGTTGTTTAGCCTCCATGTGTTTGTATTTCTTACAGATTTTTTCCTGTAATTGATATCTAGTTTCATAGTGCTGTGGTCAGAAAAGATACTTGATATGATTTCAGTTTTCTTAAATTTACCAAGGCTTGATTTGTGACCCAAGATATGACCTATCCTGGAGAATGTTCCATGAGCACTTGAGAAGAATGTGTATTCTGTTGTTTTTGGATGAAATGTCCTATAAATATCAATTAAGTCCATCTTGTTTAAAGTATCATTTAAATCTTGTGTTTCCTTATTTATTTTGATTTTGGATGATCTGTCCATTGGTGAAAGTGGGGTATTAAAAGTCCCCTACTATTATTGTGTTACTGTCGATTTCCCCTTTTATGGCTGTTAGTATTTTCCTTATGTATTGAGGTGCTCCTATGTTGGGTGCATAAATATTTACAATTGTTATGTCTTCTTCTTGGATTGATCCCTTGATCATTATGTTGTATCCTTCTTTGTCTCTTATAATAGTCTTTATTTTACAGTCTATTGTGTCTTATAGGAGAATTGCTACTCCAGATTACTTTTTTCTTTTCTTTTTTTTTTTTTTTTTTGCGGTATGCGGGCCTCTCACTGTTGTGGCCTCTCCTGTTGCGGAGCACAGGCTCCGGACGCGCAGGCTCAGCGGCCATGGCTCACGGGCCCAGCCGCTTCGCGGCATGTGGGATCTTCCCAGACCGGGGCACGAACCTGCGTCCCCTGCATCGGCAGGCAGACTCTCAACCACTGCACCACCAGGGAAGCCCCCAGCTTTCTTTTGATTTCCATTTGCATGGAGTACCTTTTTCCATCCCCTTACATTCAGTCTGTATGTGTCCCTAGGTCTGAAGTGGGTGTCTTGTAGACAGTATATATACAGGTCTTGTTTTTTTAATCCATTCAGCCAGTCTGTGTCTTTTGGTTGGAGCATTTAACCCATTTACATGTAAGGTAATTATCGATATGTGTGTTCCTATTACCATTTTCTTAATTGTTTTGGGTTTATTATTGGAGGTCTTTTCCTTCTCTAGTGTTTCGTGCCTAGAGAAGTTCCTTTAGCATTTGTTGTAAAGCTGGTTTGGTGGTGCTGAATTCTGTCAGCTTTTGCTTGTCTGTAAAGTTTTTAATTTCTCCATCAAATCTGAATGAGATCCTTGCTGGGTAGAGTAGGTTTTTCTCCTTTATCACTTTAAATATGTCCTGCCACTCCCTTCTGGCTTGCAGAGTTTCTGCTGAAAGATCAGCTGTTAACCTTATGGTTATTTGTTGTTTTTCCCTTGCTGCTTTTAATATGTTTTCTTTGTATTTAATTTTTGATAGTTTGTTTAATATGTGTCTTGGCATGTTTCTCCTTCCTGGACTTGATTACGTATTTCCTTTCCCATATTAGGGAAGTTTTCTACTATAATCTCTTCAGATATTTTCTCAGTCCCTTTCTTTTTCTCTTCTTCTTCTGGGACCCCTATAATTCGAATGTTGGTGCATTTAATGTTGTCCCAGAGGTCTCTGAGACTGTCCTCAATTCGTTTCATTCTTTTTTCTTTATTCTGTGCTGCAGTAGTTATTTCCACTATTTTATCTTCCAGGTCACTTATCCGTTCTTCTGCCTCAGTTATTCTGCTATTGATCCCCTGTAGAGAATTGTTAATTTCATTTATTGTGTTGTTCATCGCTGTCTGTTTGCTGTTTAGTTCTTCTAGGTCCTTGTTAAACGTTTCTTGTATTTTCTCCATTGTATTTGCAAGATTTTGGATCATCTTTACTATCATTATTCTGAATTCTTTTTCAGGTAGACTGCCTATTTCCTCTTCCTTTGTTAGGTCTGGTGGGTTTTTGCTTTGGTCCTTCATCTGCTGTGTGTTTCTCTGTCTTCTCATTTTGCTTAACTTACTGTGTTTGGGGTCTCCTTTTTGCAGGCTGCAGGTTTGTAGTTTCCATTGTTTTTGGTGTCTGTCCCCAGTGGCTAAGGTTGGTTCAATGAGTTGTGTAGGCTTCCTGGTGGAGGGGATTGGTGCCTGTGGAACTATAAGCTCTTAAAGGGCAAGACGACCATTTTATCTTTGTGTTTTTCCTATCTCCTACCTAGTTTAATTGACGTCTATTCAATTCAATTCAGTTAATGTTGTTGAGTTGCATTTATTAGGCATGGTTTGTATTATAATCCAGTTTCCCAGAAAAGAGACACCTAGATAGAGATTAGCATGAAGGAAATTTATTAAGACATGTTCTTAGGACCAGTGGCTATGGGGGAGTAAAATCAGCACCCCTGGGCAGTGGGAGAGTTTGGGCTCTGATGCAAGCTCAGTGGAGATCTCCAACTGACTCTACTGGAAATCTAAGCTGAAATAGCTCTTTAGAGTTGTCCCAGTTTGGGGCTGAGTCCAGTTTTATATGCCAGCCTCAGCCAGTCACTGAATTCAGGCTGCCACAGAGACAGGGGTTGTGATCTTGAACGAGGATGTCCAGTTCAATTGAAGGCAACTTCCAGAGGAAAAGTCCTTAGTTCTAAAGGGGAGATCTGGATATAGCACAGTGTCCACTCCCATTTAACAAAAAGTAGGGGCACCTCATTGGATAGTGTATTTAAACTGTCCTATGTAAATAAATACTGTGTTGTCTTAGTATGCTAAGAAAACAGGAGTCATAGCCAATAGCCTAATGGACTCCTATTTAAAACTACTTGACAGTTTGGGGCTTAAGAGTTTTGTGACTTTCAGTTTATTCACTTTGGTATAAATCAAATTTTATTGTAATTTTCTAACCCTACATTCAGGACTCAGTATAAAATTGGTTTCCTAAACGGTATAGATAAATGCCACATTTTCATCCTAACATGTATTTACATCCACAGCTATTCAGTTGTGTGGGTAATTTAAGCCTCTGAGTTGGGAATTGGTTTTGCACCTTTTTATCTATTCAAAAATACTTCATATGAGCAAAAGCTAATGTCTAAATAGAATTTACTCAGCAACATAAAAATATGTTATGAAAAAGTAGAGCCAGAATAGAGTAACCGTTAGCTTTTTAATAGTCTCCAATAAATGAAAATGAGATAGGATTGACAGCATTTAAAGTGACAGTCCTAACTTTATGAATGCCAGGCAAATATTTTTTTGTGATACCACATAGTTTATTTAATTCTTTTCCGTGTTTTATTTTTCTGCCTTTAAAATGGAGATAAAAAGCTTAAAATAAAATCGTATGTGATGGGTAAGGTATGGATGCTTCAAAACTTCTCAGATTGGATTTGTCTTACAAATATGGTTTATAGCTTCCCTTTGAATATTCACATGTAGAAAGCAGCTCCATTACAAACACACAGTTGTGTGCTTTGGGCCAGTTAGTTTGAGGGCAGTGAAATAAAAACACCAATATGATAAACCTTTATAGTAGAGTTGCTTAGAACTTTTTAGGAGAGACAGATGTTTGAGCACAGAGTTTACCAGTTGATACTCTATTACCAGTAGAGATGTTTGAGCACAGAGTTTACCAGTTGATACTCTATTACCAGTAGAGATACTATAATAGATATAGATTCACAGTACAGCAGGAGCACATTACAGGGAACAGAAATTCTGTATGTGAGAGTGTTTAAAAATAGTGAAGTAATAAATTTTGCCACATAAACAATTTCAAAATTTTAGTGGCCTACAACAGCAAACATTCATTTTCATGCTCATAGTTGTGCAAGTCAACTGTGGTTCAGCTGGTCTCAGCTTGCAATGTCTGGGCCAGGCTGGACTCCAAGCTTCCTGTCAGGATCAGGTCTGCCCCAAGTATCTTCATTTGTACATCTGGCTGAAGGGGAGTAATTACTGAGGTGTTCTCTTCTCACAGCAAATCACAGCCATGCAAGAGGACAATTGCAAATGTATGTTTAAAGATGCTGCTCACATCCCATCCACCCATTAACATTTCATTGACCAAAGGAAGTCTAACGGCTGAGCTCAACATTGATGGGCCAAGGAAATATACCCCACCCACACTAGTGGCAAGGACTGCAAAGTCACATGGAGAATCCAAGGATGTAAATTCTGTAACAGATATATGATTAAAGATTCTGGAGCAACAGTCCAATCCTTCATAAAATTTCAAAGGAGACTTGACATATTTGAGCTGGGTCTTGAAGGATGAATAGGAGTCTACTAATAAAACTCCAAACTGAATCCAACTCTAACATCCTACTCTGCTACTTTTCCTACAACTTTAAGTTATTTATTTTGAAAAAATATGTAATTGCTTTATTCTCTTTGAATAACCACCCTCTACAACTATCTGAAACTTGTTTATACTCAATGTCATTGTCAGACTAACTTACCTAGCTTCTGGCATTGCTCAAGTTCTAGATAAGCTTCCCTCCTGTCTTCCAAACGCTTTTGCTCACTCTCTGTGAAGCTTACGCTTGCCTTTGAGACTGCTATATCTTATGCCTAGGTGTGTAGCTTTCCAACTTTCCCTTTTATTTGCAAATCTTCAGAACAACTAATGTGCTCGGTATCTGCCCTGATACTTTCTTGGAGAGCTGTGATTTTTTTTACATGATACTTCTGCCATTTTTCAATACTCATTATCTCTATAAATATGCTATCTTTTTTATTTTTATATTATAAGTAATTTCTTTGTTTTATGTATAATCCAAATATCTCTCTACCCTTCAATATAAATCATCTTAAACTGACTCTTCAAGAATCCTTTGAATTGACTTATAGCTAGAACTTTTGATTCTGTGTAGTCACTTTTTTCCTATATGCTCAGCTGTAAATAATACTAAATCTGAGGAGTAAAAATAATAAAATGAGATTGCTTCCCATTTTGTATGTTCCTTGAGTTCTCTCTTATTATTTATAGTCATATTTCAATTGCTGGGTTATTTGAAGGCAAATCAGCACCATCGCTGGTTCCACATCCAGTTCCTGCCTTTCTCTGAGGAGAATAATCTTTATGAGAAAAGAGAAGTTACTGAAAAGAAACAACTCTTGGAAGTAAGGAGTTAACAGAAGTTGTAACAAAAAGTAGTGCTAAAAAGAGATGAGAGGCTGTGGACTTGAGATCAGCAACCGGAAGAGATCATTGAGATTCATGAATGTAAGAGAAACACTTGCATTGCCAAGGAAAAATTAAAAATTGTTGTCAAGTTCAGACAAACTATTAATGCATATGTGATGTGGAAGCACAGACTCCTGGTAAGAACTAGCCTTAGGCAATATTTCGTTTTAAAACAGAGAATAGTTTATATTATGATTCTACAAATGCATGTTGTCTAAATATTTTTGTTAATTGCAGAATATTTCAAGATAATAAGGATCATCAAGTGTTGAAAATGTAGTGATTCATTTGACATTGAAAAAAAGGAAGTACAAGCATTTTAAGTATAAAAATTAAGGCTATTCTGGATTTGAACTACATTCACACCTTGGAAATCAGCCGAAATAAAGGTCCTTCAGCTTGTAGAGAGTAGGTAAAGAATTTTCCTGAATATTTTGAAGCACAACTGGAAGGAAAACAGAATTTCAGTTTTCTTTCTTCTTTACCAGTATTTCTACAGTGCCTTATGCAAAGCTTTTCATATAAAATTTCCAAAACGTATTGAACAATTGGATATTTATTGAGTAGCTCTATGTTGAGCATTGGAGTGGATAAGGAGGAAAAAGAGTACACAGAGTTTTACTCATTCAACTAATATTTAGTAAGCAGTTATTATGTACTGTTTTAAATGCTGGGATTCAGTATTATGAACCAGGCAGGAAATGTCCTTGATCTCAAGGAGCTTGCATTCTACTTGGGTGAGAGATAAACAACAAGCAATAAAAATGCAAAACAAAAGAAACAAGCTAATGTTAGATCATCATCATCTCGAGCTATAAAGGAAATAAAGAAGGTAAAGTGATGCTGAGAGAAGACAGGAATTGGAGAATCCCCCTTATACATGGATGGATCAGTGATCAAGGGACAACTTTCTGAAAAGGTGCCACTTGAGCTAAGACCTCATAATGAGGAGACAGCTATTTGTGGAGCCATTGGGGACAGTGGTTCAGACAGAAGGAAGAGCAAGTTCAAACTCACTGTGACAGAAAGAAAGCTCTGTGGGTCCGAGGAACAAAAAGGAGGCTGCTATGACTGGAGGGTATAGAATGTGGTAAATGAGAGGGGGAGTCGGGGACCAGAATATTAGAGCCTTGTACCTGAGGCAAGCGTTTTGCATTTTATTTTAAACACAATGAGAATCCATCAGGATGTTTTTAGGAGGAGGGGGTTATATAATTTAATTTACAATTTCAAAAGTCATTCTGACTGCCTTTTGGGGAAAGATTTGGAGGGGGAGTGGGGGATGGTTGAAAGCTACCAGTTGTTAGGAGTCTGTTGCCCATAACCAAGGCCAGAGATCACGATGGTTTGACTGGGTTACAATGGAAATAGATTTTAGGCACATTTCAGAGATAACTGACAGGTCTTGCAGATGGATTGCATGTGGATGGGAGGAAAATTGAGTAATCCAGAAAATTTCTGCTGTCTGGAATTATAGGTCTGGTTGGATGAGGGGTTATTTTATGAGATGGGAGAGACTCCTGACTGAAAGAAACTGCTTTTTGTTGTGGAAAAAAACAAAGAAATAATGGTTAAAGAAAGTTTACAGTTTAGCTAGCAAAGAACACACACATATATACACATGATGCTAAAGGCAAGTTAAGAAGTAGCTAAATAAATTATAAGACACTGAAGGAATACAGCGGAAGTGCTTATTCATTCTGAGTGAATCCTTTCACATGTGTTTGACTGTGTTTCAGAATTTCAAACTTGAAATGATGTAAATACCAAAAGCACTTAATTGTTTCACATTGCCTGAAATCTGGATGTACATGTTTAGTCCAACCACTCAATAATATAAAAAAGGTCAGCTAGTACTTTTTTTAGCTTTTCCCTCATGGTTTCAAAATAACTGAGGTAGCTCTAGCAACATATTCTCACATGACAGAACCTCAGCTGAAGAAAGGAGATGGGAGGAAAAAAGAAGCCCATTTCGTGTTGGCTTTTTCTTTTAATCAGGAAATTTTTTTTCCTAGAAGCCCTCTAGCTGATACCTATTACATCTAATTGGACCACATACTCATCTTTGGATCAAAAACTGACGAAAGGAAACTAAATTGACAATATTGATTGAGATCAATCATAATTGAGCTTTTGAGTCTGGGGTCATAGCTGCCTAAAAGTAATAGGCATTCTTCAAGCAAAAAAAAAGGACTATTTGCCACACTGGGTATGATCAGAGACCCAAAGATTCAGTTTTTAGCTAGGCCTTCAGTGATAAAGGCAAAGTTGTTATATTTGCAAGCTCGCTATATTCCAGGCTAAGTTGAATGCCTGGCACATGGTAGATAATCTATAAATACATATTATTAAATGAATAATTAATATATGTTTGTTGACTGGATCACCACTTATACATGAAAAATACAAGAGGTTTTATACAAGAGGTCAGAGTGGTAAGCTAACTTGTTCAAGCTAATTCAGTAATAAATGTTAGAACAAGATGCAAACTCAAATGGGTTTTGTTCCAATGCCTGGACTCTGCTCATTGAGAGAGAGGTACGTTGATTTTCACTAAAGTCTAATGGTACAGTTGACTACACAACCCTAGAAGGACACTAAATCCAAGGTCTGAGAAAGGGGAGATTCTCAAGTAGAGTCAAGAAATCTTAGGGAACTAGCCACATAGTTTTTTTTATTTCCTTTAATTCCTTTAATTTACTTTTGAATTCTTTCATTTGCCTTTGGCAGAGCACTTCAATAGCCCACCTCTCAAACTATCAAAACTATTAAAATTTTGCCTTTCTTGATCTTTCACAACCTCTTAACATCCACACAACTGCCATGATGATCTCTATTTCTTTGGTTTCTCCCTATTTTTCAAGTTTATCTGTCCCATCATATCCTTATTTTCTTCTCCAACCACACTAGAACTTGTGGTCAATTCTGTCAACTATTCTCTCACAGGCAGACATACTTCCCTCACTGACTGACCTTCTGGATCAATTACAAACCTGTGTCAAGCCAACTTTCTGTTTCATTCCTTCCTCTGACAGAGCCACTGAAAATGGTAGAGAGAATCCCATAAAACATATTGCCCTGGTACACTAGAAATGGATGTTCCCCATCTCATGGCACCCTTCAGTCTCATTGAGCAATTCATTTGTTTGTATCCCATCACCAATGCTTCTGACTTCCTAGAGTAACTCCTCCAAATCTTTTTTTCCCCTCCTCAAGTCTCCTTCTCTAGGACTTTTACAAAACTGTTGTGTTTCTTCTTCTTGGCACATCGTAAAATTGTTCTTTGCCATCCTCTTGGTTTGGCATTGCCATGTTAGATACTGAGGTGTGACTTGGTCAATGAAATGTGAGTGTCACTATATGTGGAAGTTTTGAAAGCCAGTTCACCATGTTCCCTTTTCCTCATTTTAGTGATCAAGCATGTGTCAAGCTGGAGCCTTCGTAAGCCTAGTCCCCGAAGGACTTTGATAATCTCTGTCCTCCCAGTGGTCTATGTTGTACATGAAGAAGAAAAGCTTTTGCTGTGTTAAGCCATAAAGAATTGGGATTTGTTTGTTACCCCTGCATAATTCAGCCTATCCTGACTGATACAACCACTTTATAGAATTTCACATAATCTTCCCCTTGAAATTTCTTTTTTGGGTTTTAGCATTCCATTATCTTCCCATCCTTAGGCTATAATTTTTTTATTCCTACTTTTCAGTCCTCATGATAGTTTCCCTCTTTTTCCGCTCAACTGTCTTCTTTTTTCCTTCTGCACAATTGTGGATCAGTGCATTTACCGTCAATTCTTCAACTTCTATCTAAAACCTAATAACTCTAAAGTTTGTAACTCCAATAAAAACCTCCCCCCAAATATTCAGATCCACATGTCCAAATGCTATAGACAATTTTCACCTGGATATTCTCCTCAACTTAAATTTTTCTCTGATTGTTCTCACTAAAAAAATTCTTTCTTTTAAATTCTATCTCTTTGTAAATGTTCCTTCAATCTACATGTATCCTAAACCAGAAATCTGGAAATAATCATAGTTTTATTCCTCTAAGTCACTCCAAATAGCCTGTCATTATATAAATTCTACACCTGAAATAGTTTTTTTTATCTTCTTCTTTGCCTGTTCTCCTTCTGAGACTGTACAATCCTAAGCCATGACAATTTCAATAGCCTTCTGAAGTTTTCCCCTCCCTCATCAAGGGCACACACTGCTGTCAGAGTTCTATTTATAAAATATTGGTTAGATCACATAACTCTCATATTTAAAAATGACTCTGAAACTTTATTGTCAATAGCACAGAAACTATATTTCTGGCATAGCATAAGAAGACCATCAAAGACCATTCGTGTCTAAAATCACCTTTCTCGGGGGGTGGGATGAATTGGGCGATGGGGATTGACATGTATACAGTGATGTGTATAAAACTGATGGCTAATAAAAAATAAAATAAAATCACCTTTCTCTAATCCTCTTGCACCTTCCAATAATATTTGTGTAGAAGTAGACGTATATTTCTTGTTACATTTGTTTATGATATTTCCTCATCTGGAATGACCTTTTCCCTCTTCTTTTTGAATGATGACCACTAAAGTCTTTAGCAGCTCTTCCTCTGATGAAATGAATGATTTCCCCTCTGTGTTTCAATGATGAACTATAAATAACATTTACTGAGCAATTGCTACCTGTATTAGTTTCCTAAGGCTATGCGATAAATTACCATAAACTTGATGGCTTAAAACAACAGAAGTTTATTCTCTCACACTTCTGGAGTCTAGGAATTCAAATTAGGTGTTATCATCGTCATACTCCCTCTAAAAGCTCTAGAGAAAAATCATTTCCTGCTTCCTTGTAGCTTTCGGTGGTTGCTGGCAATCCTTGATGTTTCTAGGTTTACAGATGCGTCATTTCAATCTCTGCCTCCGTTTTTCACATAGCCTTACTTCCTGTGTGTCTCCTCTGTGTCTCTGTATCCATGTCTCCCTCTCCTTTCTCTTATTGTAAAGACACCAGTCATTTAATTTAGGGCTGATGCTAATCCAGTATGACCTCATCTTAACTTGATTATATCTGCAAAGACCCTATTTCCAAATAAGGTCTCATCCACAGGTACCATGGGTTAGAACTTAAATAAATATATATATATACTTTTTTTCGAAGGGGAGGGCACAGTTAAAAACACTACACAACCTTTTAGCTTTGTGCTGAGAACTTAAGGCATGAGGTTCAACCATACAAAATTTTTGTAGATCAAAACAAGGTGATTCTTGACAATTTCATATGGTTCAATCCAATATTAACACATTGAGTGTTCATAAATCTCGATCAGGTGACACTGCTATTATTCTCATATTAAGGGGAGGAGACAGAGGAGGTTCATTAACTTGCTCCAGGGCATATAATTAATAAGTGATGGAGCCAGAATGAAACCTACTGAGCCGAGCTCCAGCATCCACTCTCTTAACCATTATAATATGTCACTCCTCTGCCCACATTAAATCTTGTGTACAGCTCTATTATATCATTTATCACATAGCTGACATGTCTGTTCCCCTTCATTCTATTCTCTGAGCTGCTTTAGGAAGTTCTATTTACTACGTTTTCCCAACCCTAAAGATAGTGCCTGCCATTAGATAGAAAACAAATGTTCCTTGAAAAAAAATAAATGAACACATGGTCTGGAAAATGTTTACTCCCCTAAAGAAAAAAGAGAGGTACTTGGGAATAATAAAATTTCTTACCTAACCCCAGCCATTACATGTTACTAAGGACAATATAGTCATGACCGAGAAGCTATTGGGAATTCAGTCATGGTCTCGTATGACAGAGCTGCAGCCTCTCACCCTCATTCTAAAATCGCCCCAGCTCATTCTCAGCTCCAGTTCTACCATTGCAAGTATTCCCCTCACTCTGCCTTACACTTAAATGACAGTTAAACCCAGATTAAGCCAAAATAAATTGATTCTTTTCTCCCACCTGGGAGAAAAGAATTACTGAGATTTAATTTCTGAAACTATTTTTCTTTCCTTTTTTTTCCAAATGTCAATATGTACGTTTTAAATTTCAAAGTAAATGGAAATGATTTTTCTAATTAAAGAAGAATTGATTAGAAGTATATTAATGTGTGATTATTTAATAAAAGGAGCAGTTCTGCTCTAGGGTGTAATAAGCTAGAACAGCGTCACTCCCAACTTTACAATGAGCATAAGAGCCAGATTAACTTCAAATTCACAGCTCTTGTTGATCCCGTCAGAGAGCTGAGGTGGCAGACAACTAGACCAACATCTGAGGAGAGACAAGCCCTTGCACGTATATATCTGGAATATATACCATCTAATATTTGATAAAGGCTAAAAGTGGGCTGACTGAATAGTGCGTTCAGAATTTGGTGGAGGCCGTACCTTCTTCTAGGCTCCTTCTCCGTGACCTCATAGTACGCTCACAGGAAATATCAAGAGATCTAAGAAAGTTTGTAGTGTAAAAGTAGGGGAAGACAACAGCAGTCATGCAGGAAAGGCAAAAAACTCCTTACTCTTCACTTATGAAATAAAAGGCTGATTCTTCAGGTAGAAGAGCAACAGACAACCTCATCCTCGGGCACCGGTAAGAACTTACTACAGCTTGGAAAAGGTAACAGGGAAGACAACCTATGCTACAAAAAAGGAACTTTACCCAAATAAAAAACTAACTGTATAGGTTAATTTATAGGTACAGCGCAGAAAGATGAACAGATTCTGACAGATAAACCTAACTATATTAAGAATGAATTCATAGCCAGACTCAAAAGTATAGGGAAGAACAGAGCTGACTGAAGTTACTTTGGAAAAGAGCATTTTGATTAGATAATATAAGGCTGAAGACCAAAAGGACTGTCCGAAAATCCTGTGTTCCCATATTATACTTGGTCAATTTGTTTCTCACAGAGGCATGGCTAGCAAGTCTGAAACCAGTTTATATGTTTACTAGGGTTTAACAAGTAGTAAATATATTGCTGATAATAAAAACAGATTACTCACTTTTGGAGAAAGAAGTTCACAACCTTGAGAGTCCCTGGGTGAAATTCGAAACTGGCCCCTCTATATGGAGGACAAGGAAGGACCAAAGAACAGGGAAGACCACTCCAGATTGGTGGGTGGCAAGTTTAATAAGGAAAGGAGCTTACATACAAGGCTTCTTCTTGGTGGCCACAAGATAAGTGGATCTCCACGGCCACCCGAAGTTTGTGTAGAGAACTTAACAGGGTTCAGTCACATATACTCTCCAGATGGTCTCAACAGCACCTTACTCTCTCAAAGCTGCATCCTTGAACTGGCTCCTAGCGAGTGGAGCATACATTCCGAGGACAGGGAAGGGGGTGAGGAACCTCCGATTGCCCAGGTACAGCTCAAGAGTCAACTGCCAATCACATCCTCTTGATGACCTCCTCCAAAAAGTTACATAAGGAACGGATGAAGGCTAAAACGGTCTCTGTGTTTTTGGACTGGAATTGGAGGAAACAATATGGAGTTATGGATTTGTTTTAATAGTTTGGATTTAATAATAATAATAATGATCCTAACTTTACTCACTGAGAGGGACTAGAATTATTAATACCCCAGGAATAGTGAGCTATACCTAGCATCCAAATCTTGGTTTGTAAATAACATTTTTAAATAAAAGAAATCAGAGCTCCTTGGAGAACTGGTTGACTCCATATTGGGGGTAGGGAAACTAAGACAAGCCTGCCTGGAGCATCTTGTAGTGACGGAAAGTATGGTAGTGCAAAAAGAAGAGATGAAGGGAGGAAGGAAGAGAGGGAAGGGGAGGGGAGGGAATGAAAGAAAGAAAGAATAAAAGGATGGAAGCATGTCAAAGGGGCACAGAGGCCAACCTGATAGAGCTTCCAGTAGACAAAGAACAACTTCAGCAAAAATATTAATAATGGTGATATTTGTTTATAACAGAGAATTAAACAAAGTGTCCATACTGAAATAAATAAATAAACAAACAAGAGAAGATTATGCTTTCTTACAGAAGAATGGGAATTAATGACAAGGAAAGAATGAGAGAAATAGAAAATCACTATTAAAACATCACAATAATAATTGCTGCAGGCAGGGTCCACTGATGAATGCTAAGAGTAGTGGGCTAAAATTTAAGCAGAAACAGAATATTTGCAGTCTCAAATTATCCACCCCCAAATATTGAGGAATTACCAAGGGAAAAATAGTAACTGTATGGTAGGGAATCCTGGCTGAAATCACCGTAACCAAACAATCAAGGTTAACGTGACCAGTTATAGATATCAACATCATGTACCCCTGATCTGATGCCCTGAGCATAAGTATAATATAATCAAGATTATACCAACACAGGCCAACCCAAATTGAGGGCCATTCTACAAAATAACCACCCAGTACTCATCAAATGTATCAAGATCGTGAAAGACAAGGCTAAAATTCTGTCACAGAATACAAGCATATCAACCAAATGTAATGTGGAATCCTGGATTATATTATAGAACAGAAGAAGAACATTAGTGGAGATACTAGTGAAATCAAAATAAATTCTGTAGTTAATATATTTGTACCAAGGTTCATTTATTAGTTTTTCCTAATGGCATAAAACCATATAAGATATTAACACAAAGGGTACTGGGGTGAAGGATATATGGGAACTTTCCCTACTGTTTTGGCAACTTTCTGTAGGATTAAAATTATCTCATTATCTCCAAAATTTTTTTAAGTTAACATTCACTTGGAAAAACTAGATATGGATACGGACAAACAATTTATCAATCTGCAAAGTAGATTCCTCTGGGCTACCAGCCACCTGAGGAATGGGTTCAGGGTAATAGCCCAATCTAAAGTATGATCATTTAAAGTGTATAAGGAAAGAATTATAGACAACAAGGCAAAATGAACATTGAATCAGTGATCAAGAGCTTGTGAAATCACCATCCTTGAAGAACTTGAAGGACAAGCTACATAACCAGCTGTACTGACAGGCTGAGGCTTTGTTCTTTAGGACAGATAGGGCACTCTGCATGCTCTGTTTCTTCCACATAGAAGATTTGTTTTCTTTAATTAATTAATTTATTTATTAATTTATTTATGGCTGCGTTGGGTCTTCATTGCTGCATGTGGGCTTTCTCTAGTTGTGGCGAGCAGGGACTACTCTTTGTTGTGGTGTGCGGGCTTCTATTGCAGTGGCTTCTCTTGTTGTGGAACTCAGGCTGTAGGCATGTGGGCTTCAGTAGTTGTGGCATTCAGGCTCAGTAGTTGTGGCGCATGGGCTTAGTTGCTCCGCGACCTGTGGGATCTTCCCGGACCAGGGATCGAACCCGTGTCCCTGCACTGGCAGGCAGATTCTTAACCACTGCACCACCAGGGAAGTCCCCACATAGAAGATTTAAGAAATAACTTCACACTGCTCTGTGTATTTGCGTGTGGATTAGTGGACATCCACAGAGTTCTAGTAAAATATACCATTTAAGCAAACCCTAGACTTGGAAACAGTTTAAGGAAGCACACATCAGAAAATTTGGGCTATGAATTGAATAAAATACACAGAGTTTTACATCTTTTTTCCTTATTCATTACATTTTAAGCTCAAGTGGTTTCCCATCTGGACCAAGAAATTGCATTGCTGAACTGTTAATATTCTTTCCCTTGGAAATTTTATTAGAATTCATTTTGAAGAGGTGTATGGTCTAACGGTCTAGAAAGTCCACTGATTTGACAGCGATAATGTGTAAAACAATCTTTATCTTTGTGGAAGTTACCAATGACTCAGTCTTGATAGTCAGTGGTTTTCTGGGGAGATGATAAAATCTTTAAATCTTGATTTTTCCCAGGGTGATTTCATTTCGGATTATGCAGGCTAATTCATTGAAGGAAACTGCACCAGGGAACAATATAATTTTGCAGCAGCTCTTTAACAAAGAGTCGGGGAGATATTCCATTTCTGATTCAATGGACAATTCCATAGACTAGCTTTCTTCTTTTTCCATCTCTCTCTCTCTCTCTCTGTTGGCCTCTTTTTCTCTGTTGATTTTCTTCTTGGAAGCTTTGCAGCTGAAACACAGGTGGGCGGGTGTGGAATTTTGGTTTCCTTTTCATGGTTTCTTCTACATTGCTTTAAATCTCCACTGTTTTGAACAGCCTGACTGATCCTTTTAGTATTGACGTCAGGAGAGGAGACAGAGAACTGGAAAATTATTAAAAATAGGTTTCATTGTCTACAGAAGGATGTTGATTCTTGATTAATAACAATAAATACTTCATGTTTCTTGAACCACTGCATTTCTTATTATTTTCATTAGGTTTATAATGAAACCTATGGCTCACTGAACTTTTTATTTTTCATCCAGATAATTTGGTGTGATGCTGTCATTATATGCTGAAGGCAAGGGGAGAAATGCCAAAGATTGGTGGGTACAGAAAAGAAGTGAAGGGAAAGGAAGAAGTGGGTACCGGTTACTTTTGAAATTTCTTGCTATAAGGATACAGTTTGAGCTGAAGGAGGATTATTCATTTAACATACACATATTGATTACTTACTATGCAGGAGGCACAAAGAATGCTATGCTGACAATATAAAGTTCCAGACCTCTTGGAAAGTACCAAGGCCTTAGCTGTGGTCCTCTTCCTTGAGGGACTCTAGATAAGGTATGATTTTTAAAACCTTGATATTCCATGGCATTTTGCACGATTCTTCTCATTTTAGAGAATACTGTTTTTGTGGCTCCCTCTGCCTTTATATCCCACATCCAGTCCAGACACACAAGTCAGCCCCCTCATCAGTTTCTGCAATAGATTCACTCCTAAGAAGCTTTTTCGAAGTTTAATAGAATTTAGAGCAAATTTGGAGTCATAAGAAGCAGTCACATTTTGCAGTAAGTAGGTCATTCGCTTTTTCTCTTCACCCCTTTTTCCCTTTACTCTGCAGACCAGTGTATCTCTTCTGATTCTGAGCTTCAGGGTTGCACAGCCAAACATATGAAGGTGCTTTAGCTTAATAAGGGCCCTCCACTGAAAAGCATCATCCTTAGAAGGCGGTTGGAAAAGTAAAAGGCATAATGATAATAATAAGTAAAATAACAACAACAGCAGTAATGACCATCCAGTTACACACATTTTCATGCTTCCTACAGCTCCCACTCCGTCTACATTATACTGCTTCCCAACTTCAATATTGCCTTTTCATATTGAGTTTCAATCACTTGCAGAAGTATTACATGGAAAATAATACAGGTAATCTAACCTCTGAATTAATATTAATTCAAAGAGAAAATATATAAATTATTTTAGTCTGTATTCACAGAAAGATTGTTCACATCCTGAAATAAATCAGTCTCTCTCAATAGTTTAATAAAGAAATGATCTAGTCGCTTGAGTAGAATACAAAGTAAATTTTTGTTCATATTTGGATTTCTAACATGTTCACATTCGGTCCTTTACTCTCCATTTCTATCAAGTATAAGCCTTTTGATTTTAAATAGCAGGAACAAAAAAGAAATGAGAACAATAGAGCTTTTACATCTTTTAGGTGACATGTTCCATAAACCTTAAATTTGATTAAAATTTTTGTGAGTTTCTAGTGTAGTTATTTGAGTCATTCTAATGAAATAAGACTTGAAGTTCAGAAAAGTAAAATCATAGTGTATTAGAAAAAGTGTCACTTAGAAAATTTATGTTTAATATATAAATTCAACCAGCTGCCCCAGACATCATGATTTAACATAATGACTGTAGGTTAGACATGAACCACACCTACATAATTTTCCAAGTGATTTGTCTGTATTGGTTCCAATTTGATTTCTTTAAGGATTTATTAGGCTTGTTTTAAAAGTATTTAGATGTTTAATATAGATGAACAAACCCTAGGGAAGGAGTAAGCAAAATATCAGTTTATACATTCAAAACACAAGTTAATAATAGCTAAAATTATTATGTGATCATAAAACTATGGTAAGAAAGGCGGGAAGGACAAAATGAAAGGCCAATTGCTTTTCTATTATATGTCACAGTGGAGAATGTTACAAGTATAATTGAAACCGTGTTAAAGAATGGAGGAAAGATGGTAATAAAAACTGAATAGCCAGAGAAGAATCAGTTTTTCAGACATTTCAAATACTTGACTGCTAAAGGAAATTTTAACAGAGACAGGAATTTGCCTTTATATATCTTAGTATGGATATCATTTGGAGCACTGGAATATTTTGTAATATATTCAACTGGAGACCATCACCAAAAATAAAGGAACTACTTTAAGAAAGACTACCATTGGGAAATATCAGTTTTACCTTTAGAATTTATAATATTTAGACTAATTTCCCTAAAGTACAGGAGGACATGGTTTCCACAAATGCAATGTATGAAGAAAATAATGCTTCATTTTTTTTCTCATCCTTAGCCAAATTGTTTTTAGCCAAGTAGTTACTTTTACTATATCCATGGAACCTATACTAAACTAGCCTTCATTAAGTATTAAGTAAAAAGGAAATTTGTTTTCAGTGAAGCTGTGGATTCAACTTAACTACATATACTCAAATATTACCACTGATTTACACATCTAGGCTTTCAAATGGGTAATATGTATCCAAGGGAGAAGACTGTTGGCTCTTATCAACATAGGTCTAGTTGCTAAGGGAAATAGATGATTTTTATATATAATCTTAAGTATAAAATTTGAGGATCCTCCAACAAAGTCTTACCTCTGTGACTCAAAAAGGCAAAGTCTTCATGAAAATATGAGGAACCCGAGGCTGTCGTAAAGCATGAAAAAGAAGCATGAAATCTCTGCTCACACAGGTTACATATACTTTTAAAAATTTACTTCTGTCTAGTAATAATTTACTGATATTCTGCATATACTTTAGCACTAAAGCTAAATGTTGAGCATGTACTTTGTAGAGTCTTTAAGACCTGGATTTGTACTCTGGCTTTAGCATTTACCAGTTGTAAGACCTTGGGCAAAGACACTTAACAGCTCTAAGACTCAGTTTTGCCATCTGTAAAGTGGGCTATGAGTGCTTTTTCATCACATTTATCCTGAATATTAAGTGAGCTAAGGTTTACAGACTTACCTTACATGGCTGACATATTGTGAGTGCTCATTCTTTTTAAGAAATGGTGTTTTTTTAACATTTTAGAAGAGTCTCATTTTCACACATCCACTCCAACTCCCAAGAAACAGCGGAAGGGATAAGCCTGAAGACATTCTGAAGAACGTAAATACTATTCATCTTCTCCATTCAGCCCTAATCCTCACCAAGACTTGTCCACCAGAGCACTATTTGATTTTCTCCACATTTAGTGTTGAAAGACATTTATGAGGGTAGTTGATGGTTCCTATTTGAGTTCTGGCACCATTTTCCAGAAGAATTCTCTCACTTTATCTGCATATCAATATTGAGTTGTCTTAACACGAAGCCTCTGTCACCAAAACTTTGGTTTAGAAAACATTTGGGGAAGGGTCAGAATATAAGCAGCAACAAAAACACATTTTTGGAGAGGAGGATATGTCTGTCATTGTCCGTTTGCCCTTCCTTTGTCTGTTCCTCCATCACAGGATCTGACCTCAGAAAACTATTTCCCGGGCTCCATTGCCAACTGGCTCTAGGTTGGGTTTTGTCAAGAGAAATCACTGATGGGAGACAGGAGGGTTGGAGGATGGGAGAAAAGGGGATATTGTCACCCTTTCTCTTCTTTAGGCAGCATCTCTAGCTATTGTTATTTGTCCTCTGAGGTCCCAGCATGGACCAGGCAGCCTGACTTCTGGCTTCGGTTATACCGTTTCCTCCCTGTAATCCTCTCATCCTGTCACAGCTGCTTCTTTCTCCTTGTGCTAATCTTGGAATTGCCTCATCGGACCATGTTTGTAAACTCTTCCAGCACTGTTATAAGTTCCACATATCGGCTTCCTTCTAATCAACCACATGATGGAATTCTGATTTCTTGAATAGGTCCTGAAACTCAGGAGAATGGAGTTTCCCATACAGGGGCCAAAAATAAATTATGAAAGAACAAGATTTTAATGCCATCCATCATAAAGACCTGTTTTATAATACCTGATGCCTTCATATCATTTACCACTAAGAAATGATCACTCTTCCAACATTCTCCAAACATGGAATTCAGTGTCTGGAGCAGAGGCCCTCCTCCTCTTTCTAGGAATTTGATGTGGCTCTCTTTCCATGACTAAATTGTGTTCCTTTAAAACAGTTTTGGACTTTTGTGGCATAGCGGATTATGATAATATTTTTGATTTGGAAATTATCTGAGGTTTAGTGTTTCATTTCTGGTTTTGTTTTAATTAAATAAGTTTTTCATTTTAGCCTTTTTTTTAACCTGAGAAATAGAATATCAGTTATTGTATATAGTTTGCAAATAGTTTTAATGATTCTAAACATAACTTTAATTATGTACATTCTAAGAGCCTTCAATGTAGCCATAAAGATTAGCTTTATCAAATACTTTAAATGAACAGCCATCTCCCACTCCACCAGTCCTGCCCTCCTGCAAAAAAAAATCCTTTAGTACTATGTGAGTCACAACTCGGCTTAGTTCTCGAAGGACTTAATTTTACCGAACATACTTTTGTAACTTGAGGCTCTCAATTCTTAAATTTATTGAAACTCATATTGAGTCTGCTAAAGAACGTGCTTAGTTACCAGTCACTGGCTAGTGTCTCTGAAGACAAGCTTCCCGAGCTTCACGTCCACAAACCTTGCTATTTTCATGTGCTGTCTCCAGCCCTCTGATATAGGGTTGCAGTATATTACTTGCAAAACATCTATTAGAACTCTAGTTTCCAGTTTTTGAGCATTTGTTAAAGCCTGTACATTTTCAATTCTTTATGACATGATTACATGAAAACATAATCTTTCTTATCAGAAGTCGTAAAACCATATGAAGAATCAAATCCCACTATTTAAGATAAAAGAAAGGTTTATTTTGTATCACTCGGTTGCTAGTAGTCTCGTGGCTAGCATGAAACTCTTAACCATCACTCAGTAGAGAGAATTCCTTTTCATATGCATTTAAGGTCTTGGGATTTCCTTCCCATTAAATCTCTGTCTTATCCCTTTCTTCTCAAAACCACAGTCCCCCTTTATGCCCCATTCCTGCCTTACTTCTCACCTTATCCTGTTAGTCCAGGCTAGGTCATCCATGCCTCCCACTTCTGCAGTAGACATCTCATAATACTCTTTCTTGTGACTACCAGTCCAAGCGATGGACACTGTTCCTGGCTGCTTTCCAATCTCATTTTTCTGCTTTATCCTAATTGTTTTAGGTGAAGTGCTTCATAATATCCTTTTATGTTTAAAAAAAAAGAAAGATTACTTTTACTTGAAATGTCGATGAATCTTACTTGGTCTAAGTAGAGGCTTAAGTGACCAATTCTGTGGCACATAGCAAGCACTTAATAAATGTTAGCCATTATTTTTATTATTATTATTTCCACATGTCCTCTGCCTTCCTCTAAAATTCCTAAGCGAAGGGAAAAAAAAGTAAAGACTTCAAGGGGAAACAAAGACGGCTTTGGCCTCCTGTTAAAAGTGAATAGAAGGATCTTCCATGATTCTCAAAAAGAAGATGTAGTGGTAAAATTAGGAAGAAATCAAGACAGTATTTGTGGTTCACTGCTAGTGAAGACACTTTTGGCAAGAACTTTTGAAATTTGAAACTTTGTAACTTAATCTCATTTTTACTTTTTTAGTTCCTCCTTGTTGCTAGCAGTTAAAACCAAAACAGTAGCATACTTTTTTCAGAAACGAGATAGGAGGAGAATATAAAACTGAGCGCTGATCTTTTTAGCCATGTGACCTTGAACAAGTTCCTTAACCTTTCTGAGGCTCAATTCCTCTTTGTTAAAATGGAGACAATGCAATCTATTTCTCAGAGTAGTTGAGATTAAATGAGGTAACAGTCAATGCTCGTAGCATAATATTAAATGCCTTCTTATTCCCCACCATGGCCTCTTCTCCCCCCAAAATCATTTTAATGCTATTTTCCTTTATGGTAACTCAAGAGGAGAAAACCCCAAATGGTGTCAAATAATGTAATTATCGCCCTCATCAGATTAATAAAAAGCTAAATGATTAAATATTTGCTTATGTTTATTCTTCGTTTGTACAAACCAGAAAGATCATTACATTGGCCATTTGGTGTTGCCTAGACAAAGCAAACAGTTAGTAGCATGGTCTTATGGCACTTGTCATGTTCGACAGAATCTAGTTAACCTTCTTAAGAATCAGCTAAGGTTCACAGTCACGGAATGAAATTGTCGGCAGTAGCAGCAGTGAATGTCACAGGGCTAAGTCACCTACTGGGCCTGGGGGCCTTGTGACCTGGCGTTCTGAGGATGTGGGGAGTAGTGTCAGGCTACACGCATCTCGAACTCGTTTCCAAGGCGTCTGTTGATAGATCTCAACAAGCTCTTTCGATCATATAGTGCCATAAAGGGAGAACAATTGTGGGATTTAACTAATCTGGTATTTTCAGTTAAAATTTTTTGAACAGTAAAAAACATTGCCTCCCCTGCCTCGTAAAAAAAATAGCTAGTGTCATTCCTGTACCGCTCTATTGGCATTGAAATTCTTGATCATTCAGCAAGGAAGCAAAAATGAATTCAGCTTGTAGAACATACCAGGCAATGTGGTCAGTGCTGGGAATCCAAAGAGAGCAACAGCCCTACTGTTGCTCAGACAAGTGATGGAGATTAAGTGAAAATTGAATTTGCTGGAATCAGGCTGTCAGTGTTCATGTTCTGCCTTGCTTACTAAATACTAATGTGACCTTGAAAAATACTGGACCTCTCATGCTTCATTTGCATGATGGGGGTACTAACGAGCACCTACCACTTGTGAGTTGTTAGGAGAATCAAATTAATCCATACATGTGAAACTGTTGTGATTTTGTTTCACAGTGGTTAAAAAGAAATAGAATTCATGTACTATATAACAGAAGCTTTTCATTAATGGATGCGTAGTTTCCTGTTTAAATGTAAGTATTAGGAAAGAAGGAAGGAAGGAAGAAAGAAAGTCAATTTAAAAAAAAAAAGTTTGCCAAGTCTAGTATAGATAAGTAGCAATGATTCCTAGTGTTCATCCATATCCAGTCTGGTATCCTTCCTGCCACCTGGGAGGACTTTACTTCCCTGCCTCTTACAGTAAGGCAGGGTCCTGTAACTAGTCATCATCGGTGGGTTGTGGACAAAAGTGGAGTGTGGCATGTTCCAGGTGACACATCTAATTGTCAGGGCGAGACCCCCCCCCCCCAGCATTCTCTCCCCTCTGCCTTCTGTTCTTCCCTGGACAGAAGTCAGGATTCGTAGAGGACTTTGAATGAGTCAAAAGAAAGTGTAGTTTTGTTAAGCCACTGAGATCTTGCATTTTTGTTACTGCAGCATGAAACAGTTTATGCAGACTAACGTGTACACGGTGTAGAAGAATATGATAAAAATTGTAAAAGTGACATTTGAACGACTAAAGTTTGGGGAACATTGTAATAGAAATAAACAACACCCTGTGAAAGGATAACAGATTATTTGACGTTGGGGGATTCTGAAAGGTTTCGTAGAGAACATGGTATTTGAGTAACTCTTGTAGGATGAATAGGAGTTGGACTGGTAGAAGCAGAAGTCAGGAGCAATCCAGGGTGAGGAAAGAGCACACATGGGTACACAGAGTAATGGACATCATGGTGCATTCAAAGGACGATAAGAAGTAGAGTACTACTAGGCCTTGGGAACAATGAGCTGGATTTGTAGGAGAGAAGGCTGACATGTGAGTCAGGACAGCAGTGTGAGTCAGGGAGAGGGATAGCTCACTCAAGTGGTTGAATTAAAGGGAGTTTCATGAAGGTATGATTTTCAGAGGTGTAGGCAGCTTTAAGGAAACCAGCAAGGATAACGATGTGTCCAGCTACTAGCAACAGTCTTTACTACTCTTTAGGATGTAGGAACAAGGAAAGGAAGCAGAGTTTCCTGAACTCAGAGAGAGCTACGGCTATTGGAGGGCAGGGGAGAGCAGCCACTGCCTCGTTTCTACCTGGCAGGGAAAGAACAAACAGGAAGTACTATTGCCCCATCCTCTCTAACCTATTGCTCTTACCTGTTCCTTAGGCAGGTTTGACATATCACAAGTGCTCAATAAGTATTTCTGAATTTAAAATAATGAATGTTCTACTTAGGGAAATAACTACTTGTGTGCTTGTCTGAAGTTTATTGAGTTTTTTAGGCTATTACTTCACAACTTGAAATGATTGGTACATGTTACAGTTTTAACCAAAAGGCTGTCTTTCTACATTAATAAACCCTACACTTATTATGATGAGTGATGCTAAAGCCTTTTCATATGGAACTTTCACAATATAAGTCAACACATCAGTATAGAAAAATTCTCTACGACGGTGCTCAATCATGGTGCTTGTAAAATGAGAGAGAGAAAGTTTTCGGGATGTCTAAAGAATGACGAATCCTAAGGGCAGCACGACTTTGTTTGAATGAAAGCTTTGGTTGTCCAAATTGTTTTCATTTATTTCAAGGTGGACCCAGAGGTCAGTCATTCTTTATTAGATTAATATGCTCTTCTTGTTGACTGCTTGGAGATAGCATTTATTCTAAAAATGTTCCCACTAATTTGAAAAGTAACTTTCAGGCCTATGATATCTGTTGAAAAAATAAGGTACTCCCATCCAAAATATAAGAACCAGCATCTTTGTGGAAATCTCAAACTAAAAGACTTCAGATTTTTTTCTGGTTCTCTTTTTAATGTGAACCTTCGTCTAGTACCTTCGCAGGTTAAGGCAGGGTTCATAGTTTAGGTGCTGCACTGCCATCCAATTTCACAGCAAACATTTCTCAACTCTGCCCTACCTGCTGCCCCCACCAGCACTTTTTAACTGGGGCTCTCCTTCTGCTTGACCAACTGGTCACAAAACCCCCAGTTCGTTCATGCTCAGATCCAGTCCCCATTCCGCATCTGATCAGGCTGGCTCCAAACACGCCAGTGATTACTTGTTATCTACCGGAAATGTCCAAGTTGGTTTTTGTGACACAGGGCCCTCTTGGGACAACTCCATGTTCAGCTGCACTTTTGTTTCAAAGGCTCTTCTCTGTATTAGCTTCACCTTTACCCCTCAACTCCCTTTTAAGTTCAGAAGCGTCATAAAAAAGACTCAGTCAGGTGGCAGCTTAGCATATGACCCAGAACATTTGCATTCAGACAGAACCAAATCTGATACCTTTTCCAACTTACTAGGTTTGTCATTTTGGATAACTTACCTAATCCTCTCAGCCTCAGTTCCCTTACTGGAAAATGGGAATCATTGTAGAAATAGTAGTAGAAATACCTTAAATGATTGTAAAGCACATGGCCCCTGGCATGTGTCGGGAGGAGGCAGCTGTCTTTGATAACTGTTCTAGATGGTGCCTGGCAGAGGGTGTGCCCCTACTTAGTGTGAGTTCTCTTCCCACCTCTTAGTGCAGGCAGAGTTTCATCAGAGAGCCTCTTAACCAGTGGCCTTATCTGCCAAACTGCCCACCCTCGGGAGTAGTTAAAATACTTTCCAGGAGCTTTCAAGTCCAAGTAACTTCAGTGTTTGTTTCCAACCGCATGGGCTCCTGCAGTGGCCAGTTGGTAGCCATGCTCTGGAAATGAGGCAGAGTTCAGATCTCTACTGCATTTTATGGGCACAAACAACTCGAACTCAGTAAACACTTTCATTGCCATGTGGAGCAAAGCATACTGAAGCCTTGCTATGATACTTTCTGAAATCTTAAAAAGCCAAAGGGGAAAAAATAATTAAATTTTTGGAAATCTGGGGTAACAGTAACAGTGCATCACCAAAGCAGTCATTGCTGCGCTCGCCTTTCAAGGTAACTGATCTCTCCTGTGGGTGATGATACTAAACCCCCTGGGATTAATTCGAAGACATCTCTGTAGGGTAAAAATAAAAGACCAATTCCGATGTCCGCCTAAGATCCTTAAGACTACTGTTCACAATAAGAATGCTAGTCCCAGCAATCTGTAATCTAAAAGCATCCATTTTGTATGAAGGAGTGTACACAAATTCAGAGTAAGATGCCACTACAAAAAGGTAAAGGCTTCTTAATCAAACCTGTGACACAGCAGGTAGATTTATTCTGACAGGGTAATGAGTGATACGGCTTTGGTGGGAGTGCCAGTTAAAACCAATTATTATCAACTTGACGTGACAGGCTGCTAAAATGTCTTCCAGGACTCACCCTCTTTTCCCAGGCGGGTATTTTTGTTTCTGGGCATGGTTCTGATTTGGGATGTTCCGAGTTGTTTTTCTTTTTAGAAATGCAGATGTAGCCATTGTTTCAGAAAGCCTCCAAGTGGGTCACCCTGATTTATCCTTTTAGGATGGTTTCATTATGAAATGAGTCAGTTGCTTCCTGGAATGGGACCAATGCAAAGAACAATTCTAAACCCTAATTCACTGCAAACAATGAATGCAAAACATTCATTGCTATTTGTTTTAACAAGGACATTGCAGTTATAGCCCAGGAAAGGAACTGGTAATCATCATGGGCAGTGTCACAGCATCTTTCCAAAGGGAACCTGATCACACACAACTTGTATTAATTACATTTTAACTGTATCACATGGCATAATTTTACCTACTTATAAGGTGATAATCCTATATTAAGCAATTTTTAGATTGTGTTTTGTGGCCTCATTGCTGGACATAGTTGCCTGTTTTCTCTCAGTAAGCCAGCTAAGCACGCGAGTAGCAATGCTACTAGCCCAGCTCCTCAGTGTGGCATGGCTGTGGACGCTGTGAAATTCCATTTCCCTCCTTAGCCTTATCTCTACATTGAACCCCACTAATCAGCCACATACCCATAATGTCTACTTTGTTGATGCAGCTGAACTTGGACAAGGGGATGTGGTGGAATAAGACCCCCCGACTCCATCATTCACCAGGGGAATGAGCCTCAGTGAGGGAAGTATTTTCCATGAGTCCCACCTTTCTCAGCTAGAAAATTGGGCCAATAAGAGAATTTCTATGAATCTCCATTCCCCAGTTTGTAAAATGGGAATCATAACACCTATTTTGCAGAACTGTTGGGAGGATTAAATGAGATAACTATGTGAAGTTTTGGCTTATGGTATGGGTCCAATAAATTATCTCTTTTGTTATTGTTGCCTTGAGTTGTTCTTCTTTTTAATTCTTAGTGATTTTAAATCACTTTACCTATTTTTTCTTTCATAACTTCTTATCTCAGTTTGTTCTCCAGACTTTACTCATTCAGTGTTCTAGCTGTCTTCCATCTCTGCCTGCCCTTTACATATTTAAGATCTCTTGCTTACTTTGTCTCCTTCCCTCTCTGTAAATTTCATGAACTGTTTATACCATTTCCAAAGTGTGGAAGCAATCACATACCCCAGGGAACTAGGTTTCTATCTCTGAAATACATCCACATTGCATTCCACTGCAGTGACTGTGATCCACCCAGTAAGCCATTGGATTTTGTCATTTTAACTTGATTTTGTAGGTACCTTGAGATAGAAAGGGTTTTTTCTTCTTTTTTTCTTCTTTTCTTCCATCTTTTCTTTTCTTCCTTCTTTCTTTCCTTTCTCTCTCTCTCTCTTTCTTTTTCTTTCTTCCTTCCTTCCTTCCTTTCTTTCTTTCTTTCTTTCTATTACTTTTAAAAACAAGTTTGTATACTTATGGTTCATATTATTGATACTATTTCACAGGGAGAAAATGATAGAACAATTTCTGATAAATGAAAGTTGAGGCAAAAAATAATAACTGAAGATGTTCCTTTTGAACTTTTGTAATCTTTTTAAGAGAGAAACTTTTTCGAAAATTATTTGGACTCTAAAAGCAGTTGAACTTTGCTGCAAAAAATATCTAAATTCTGTAATTAAGAAAAGCTACCCCTTTTGCATTTTCTCTTCTCCAAGAGTTACCTAAAATTGTAAGGAGGAAGACTGCCATCCTGATATGGTAGTTGGGTTTTGAACTAGGCAACTGCAGCAGGCCAGGAAAGAAAGGGAGGACTTGGATCACATGCATGTCACATCTGGTTTTCTTATTAAAAATGCCCTGCTCACCATCAGCACTCTTATAAGCCTATACAAGTCAAATTATGTATTTGATTGCTTCTGGGTTTCTTTTATTAGTGTGTTGGCTGGTTCTTTGGATATTTTTCTGTCTTCATTTCAGTTAATCAGTTTCTTATTTTTATCTTTCCAGAGAACTCAGCTTCTTAATATGGAAGACTTTTGTTTTCCTGTAAATGCAGAGAACTGTCATGGTCCAAATTGCCAAATTCAATGCTTAGTTCTGTTTTCTCCATAAGTGAAAATTCCCATAACCAACTGGCCATCTGATTAGTGTATCGAGTTCCAAGAAACAAAGACTTTATTTCTCTTTGTGTCTCTTTTGAAAACCTTGCCACTATACAAGTATGGAATAAATATTTCAGGACTTCTGTACTGGTTGTGACCACAGATTTTAAAAGAATAAAAAAGAATCCAGGTGTGGGTTTCAGAATTGATCATTTTAATGTATAAAAATCATCTTTTTATGTAGTCATATATATTCAGTGTTGTAATTATTGAATAAAGAAAGAGTTCTGCATCCATAGTGTTACTCAAGAAAAAGGAGAGGGAAGAAGTATTTTTACAGAAGAATACCAGCTGGGGCTTCCCTGGTGGCGCAGTGGTTGAGAGTCTGCCTGCTAATGCAGGGGACACCGGTTCGAGCCCTGGTTTGGGAAGATCCCACATGCCGCGGAGCAACTACGCCCGTGAGCCACAACTGCTGAGCCTGCGTATCTGGAGCCTGTGCTCCACATCAAGAGAGGCCGCGCTAGTGAGAGGCCCGCGCACCGCGATGAAGAGTGGCCCCCACTTGCCACAACTAGAGAAAGCCCTCGCACAGAAACGAAGACCCAACACAGCAAAAATAAATTAATTAATTAATAAACTCCTACCCCCAACATCAAAAAAAAAAAAAAGAAGAATACCAGCTTATGAATGTAGGAGGAATGGCCAACTTGGAAAATAACCATCTTAATTTAGTAATTAACTGAGGCAGAGATAACCAGTGAACGGTAAAGTACATAGGCATGGCAAAAAACAGGTTGTAACTAGGAAACAACACTTAATGTGATCTCTTAGTATCACCCCACAGATTACCTACTGATTAGAAAGAGAGAAAGAAAGGGTCTTTCACAATGGAAAGATCTGGTAGACATGGCCTCAACCAAGTAACCAAAGTTAGCATCATCAATAATGGGTCCACTGGCAACACGTGCTTCCTAAAATGATATATTGGGAAATTCACAACATTATGTATGTAGTATCCATGGAGAAATATTTAACCTAATCTTAGGGAAGTGACTGGACAGATTGTAAGATGTTCGTTTTACCTGCCAACTTGCCAAAATTTTCAATGGCATGATACATAGGAGATGAAGAAGTCATGACAATCAAATTCAGTCCCTAATCCTTGGGTAGATCCTGAATCAGAAAACAATTGGGACAGTTGGGGAAATTTCAATATGGAATATGCATATTAAATAATATTATTGTGTCTACTTAAAATTTTTTCAGTGTGAGAGTATGTGGTTTTATAGAAGAACGTCCTCATTCTTAGGTGATACATGCCGAAGTGTTCTTGGATGAAATTCATAATGGTTATAACTTGGCTGAATAATTCAGAAAAAAGAGTGTGTGTGTAAATATATTTATTTTGTATATGAGAAAGGCAGAGAGAGAGAGAAAGAGAGAAAGAAAGAGATGGAGAGAGAGTACACATTGGTAAAATGTTAGTTCATACGTCTAGGGCAAGGATATACAGGTGTTCATGGGTACTTTATTTTCTGCACTTGGAATCAGCCAGAAGTGTCTGTTTTTGTCAGGGAAGATGGTGCAAGGAAGCTATCTCCCTAGCAAGAAGAAAGAGCCTTTCAATAATTCACTGGCCACATCTCTGAGGAATGAGCAACAGCAGCTCATACTCAGAAGATGACCTTGCGTCCACACAAAAGTGATCAGACTACCAGCATTTCCTATTCATCTCTCTTCTCCAGAAGTGCTTGGAGAGGTCGGCGGGGGGGCGGCGGGAAGGAAAGGAGAAAATGGATCCTGAATCAGAAATAGAATTTTCTCCCACCAGCTCTGTGAAGACCAGGATAAAGAGAGCCTTAACTTACCTTCCAGTAGTTTGTAATATATGACACAAAAGTAGGGGCACTCAATTTTGCTCCAATTTTCCATCTTAGAATCTTCAGGGCCTTTACAAACTGAAGGGCAAATTTAATTTGGTTTCAAGTGGTGTACAATTCATTTTTTTTTTTTTGGAATTGCACAGCACCAGCAAAGGATTAAATGAGACCGTTGATAGCATCTGTGCGTGTCCTATTAAGCATGCTGAGAAAACAGAGTCAGAGCAAATAACCTGCAGCAGGACTTGAAGGGCAAGCAGGAAGCCTGCAGAACTGTTTCGAATCTTATCATTTGAATTAGAGAAATCAGTCAGCAGGTGCTTTGGCCCTGAGTACGTATTTAACCAGAGCACAGAAGAGGAAAGATGGTTTTGAAGGCTTCATTAAAAAAGGGGAGTAAACAGCAGAGACAGACTCCTCCTGCACCCCTCAGCTTCCTGTTTCAGCTCAAGTCCAAAGTGAAGAGAAAACCAGCTCTAACAGTTGCTCTTAAAGAAGAAATGAGAAAAAGAGATTAGGAGGATTAATAGATAAGGTCAAATTTAGGTGGGGGGCGCTGGTGCTACAGTTGTGTTTTTCAAAAGGACCACTTGATTCAGTGTGATATATCCTGATTTTTATTTAACCTATAGCTTTATTGAGAACGTTAGAAAATCTCACCCTGTATTCTTCTAGCCTCTTAGCACGTTAACTATGTTTAAATTCATGGTTATCTCCTTGTTTGATAAACCTTACATGTGGTAGAGACAAGACTTAAAAAAAATTTTTTTTTATTGAAGAATAGATGATTTACAATATTGTATAAGTTTCAGGTGTACCACACAGTGATTTAGTTATCCATATATATGTGTATACATATATATTCTTTTTCAGAGTATTTCCCCTTATAGATTATCACATAATATTGAGAGTATAGTTCCCTGTGCTATACTGTAGGTCCTGGTTGGTTATCTATTATATATATACGTCAATAGTAGTATGTATATGTTAATCCCAGCCTCCTAATTTATTCCTCCCCCCACCCCCCCTTTCCCCTTTGGTAACCATTAGTCTGTTTTCTGCATCTGTGAGTCTCTGTTTTGGAAATAAATTCATTTATGTCTTTTTTTACTTTTGATTCCACATATAAGCGATACCATATGATATTTGTCTTTGTCTGGTTTACGTCACTTAGTATGATAATCTCTAGGTCCATTGATGAGACTTCTAACTGAGAAATTTTTGTGATACAGTGATGGAGTGGGGGCAACGTAGGAAAGAATGTGCAAAACCTAGTTTAATAAAAGAGTGTGCCATTCTATACACTAATGATGAAAAATCTGAAAGAGAAATTAAGGAAACACTCCCATTTACCATTGCAACAAAAAGAATAAAATACCTCGGAATAAACCTACTTAGGGAGACAAAAGACCTGTATGCAGAAAACTATAAGACACTGATGAAGGAAATTAAAGATGATACAAACAGGTGGAGAGATATACCATGTTCTTGGATTGGAAGAATCAATATTGTGAAAATGACTGTACTACCCAAAGCAATCAACAGGTTCAATGCAAGCCCTATCAAATTACCAATGGCATTTTTCACAGAACTAGAACAAAAAATTTTAAAATTTGTATGGAGAAACAAAAGACCCAGAATAACCAAAGCAGTCTTGAGGGAAAAAAACGGAGCTGGAGGAATCAGACTCCCTGACTTCAGACTATACTACAAAGCTACAGTAATCAAGACAATATGGTACTGGCACAAAAACAGAAACATAGATCAATGGAACAAGATAGAAAGCCCAGAGATAAACCCACGCACCTATGGTCAACTAATCTATGACAAAGGAGGCAAGGATATACAATGAAGAAAAGACAGTCTCTTCACTAAGTGGTGCTGGGAAAACTGGACAGCTACATGTAAAAGAATGAAATTAGAACACTCCCTAACAGCATACACAAAAATAAACTCAAAATGGATTAGAGACCTAAATGTAAGACCGGACACTATAAAACTCTTTGAGGAAGAGCAGGAAGAACAGTCTTGGATATAAATCACAGCAAGATCTTTTTTTGATCCACCTCCTAGAGTAATGGAAATAAAAACAAAAATATACAAATGGGACCTAATGAAACTTAAAAGCTTTTGCATAGCAAAAGAAACCATAAACAAGATGAAAAGACAACCCTGCGAATGGGAGGAAATATTTGCAAAGGAATCAGTGGACAAAGGATTAACTCCAAAATATATAAACAGCTCATGCAGCTCAATATTAAAAAAACAAACAACCCAATCCAAAAATGGGCAGAAGACCTAAATAGACATTTCTCCAAAGAAGACATACAGATGGCCAAGAAGCACATGAAAAGCTGCTCAACATCACTAATTATTAACGAAATGAAAATCAAAACTACAATGAGGTATCACCTCACACCAGTTAGAATGGGCATCATCAGAAAATCTACAAACAACAAATGCTGCAGACGGTGTGGAGAAAAGGGAACCCTCTTGCACTGTTGGTGGGAATGTAGATTGATACAGCCACTATGGAGAACAGTATGGAGGTTCCTTAAAAAACTACAAATAGAATTACCATATGATCCAGCAATCCCACTACTGGGCATATACCCAGAGAAAACCATAATTCAAAAAGACACATGCATCCCAATGTTCATTTCAGCGCTATTTACAATAGCCAGGTCATGGAAGCAACCTAAATGCCCATTGACAGACAAATGGGTAAAGAAGATGTGGTACATATATACAATGGAATGTTACTCAGCCATAAAAAGTAATGAAATTGGGTCATATGTTGAGATGTGGATAGATCTGGAGACTGTCATACAGAGTGAAGTAAGTCAGAAAGAGAAAACAAATATCATATATTAATACGTGTGTGTACACACATATTAATACGTGTGTACCTATTAATCGTATATTAATATGTATGTGGAACCTAGAAAAATGGTACAGATGAACCGGTTTGCAGGGCAGAAATGGAGACACAGATGTAGAGAACAAACGTATGGACACCAAGGGGGGAAAGCGGCAGGGGGTGGGATGAATTGGGAGATTGGGATTGATACGTATACACTGATGTGTATAAAATGGATGACTAAGAAGAACCTGCTGTGTATAAAAAAAAAAGAACCAAAACAACCAAGACAGTTTTGAAGAGGAAGAAGAAGATGTTGTAGTGATAAGGTGTGGAGAATTATTTATGCAATAACAAGAATTTAAAAATAAAACTAGTGTAATGTTGGCATGGGAGTGGGCAAGTACCGTATGTCATTGTAACAGTTCAGAGTGCTCAAGAAATGACCCACATATAATGAGAACTTGGTGTTATTATAAATTGGCATTATATTGATTAATCAATATATTGTGCTAGATCATTTTATATGAAAAAAATCAACTTAATTCTATATCTAGGACTCTTCTTGGAGTTTCAGACTCATACTCAAACAGTGTATCTCAAACTGAACTGATTGTAACTTGTCAAATTATTCCTTTTGTATTCTGTGTATCACTAGCAAAGAAATTTGGGAGCCAGTATTGAATTGAAAAAAAAAAAAACTAAAAAAACAAAAAGAGTGTGCCATTGCTGTATGGTCTTTCTTTAGTAGAAGGGGAATATTTCTCCTAGAAGCTGCATGGAGATTTTCAAGAATATATGTAAAAAAGTAATTTCACTCAGTGAAAAAATATCATCCAAACCTCATGTCTTCCCATCACTTATAAACTAAGTTGCCTGTTATACTTCCCCAGGGGTAATTTCTTTAAGCAGCTCATTTTTATCCTGACTTGAGCTCTTGGTGAGATTTTTTTTTCCTGGGTAGTCTATAGTAAATATTAAACATACTGCAGAAGAATTTATTACAAGCCCAGAAAATAACTTATTTTAAACTTTGTTATGTTACAAAGAATAGTGCAAATGACAAAATATTGGACCTAGTAAAATGATCCTGATTTGGGATTTTTGCGCTTTTTTTTAACATAAAGACTAATGCCTCTTTTTATTTTTAAATCTACCTTGTTTCTTTTAGTATCCATTTCTGAATTCAAGCAGTTTTTAATAAAAAAATAAGGATATTTAACTCTCCCACACAATATTTCTTATATTTGAATGGTCCTCTTAGGGCTCATATGTTAATATTGGAATGCTGTTTTTCCATTTCCTTTCATGGGACTTGTTTCAAAAAAGTTAGGTTCAGATATTCTAGAAGAATCTATAGAAATTCTATTCTTATTTATAAAATGGTTTCAGAGGGGAACACTTATATAAGACAGAGTGGTAGAGCACACATTTAGGTCACTTCACCACAGCTGGCTGGTCCTGTGTTTCTGAACTTCTTACTATTGGGAGGAGTCATCTTTCCTTTGCACGGTTTTTCACTTGATACTTCAGTAACACCTTCCGCAGGGAGATGGACTTCCTGAATGAGGCAGAGATGGATTGTTAAGCACTGAAAGATCCTCTGTCAGAACATCTTGTCGCTCAGGGAGTACCTTCTAAGGCCCTGTTCCTTTGATTGATTTTCGTAACCAGTAGCCATTACATGGTGAGACTGTTTTGTGTCAATATTGATTGCTAGCTTACTTTATTGAAAGTAAACTAAGGTTCATTGACATGAAGCCGTCACATGTGAAATGATGGAATGAATCTGTGAGCAGAGGATGCATGTCATGGGTAATCAGTGTGGAACATTCCCATGGATTCTGAGCAACTTTTTCACACATAGAGAACAAATTTTACGCACCAACAAGTCAGCGCCAGGCAACATGGCTGAAAGATTTAGAGAACTCAGAGGAGACTAATGGTACCTACTTCCCTAAAGCACAGGTCCAGTACCCAATACATTTAATTTAATTTGTGTTAAGTGGTATCCACAGGAGAGCTGCCGAGGTGCCATCAGTTTAACATTTAGGTGAAAAAGTTACCAATTCAATTTTTCTTTCACGGTCATTCAGGTTCCATCTTTTATTACAAAAAGTACAACAAGTATCTGATAATAATGAGGATAAAGGTAATATTTAATATTTATTAAGTACTATGTGCTAGGAACATGTGAGATATTTGTATTTATTTATAAGTATGAATCGCTAGAGTAAAACACAACATATTGGAGGAAAGCAGACTTTCTTTTGATTCTTAAATACTCTGTCATGTTTTACATATGTATGCAGCCTCATAATTCATCAAAATCTTCTCAACTCAGAATTGCCAAGTATACACTAGTCCGTTTTATTTAACTAGCTCATAGAGTCAGCTTTCTTTTCAATTCATGGGCATTTGACAGTATTACAGAATGCCTACTGGTATTACTGTCTTCTTTCACATTCCAACAAACTGAGAAACATTTTTGGTGCCAAGTGAATTAAAGTAAATCCTGAATTTTTCAATTATTTAAATATATTCATGCTGCCCAGAAAAAAATACAGTATAGATCAATAGGAGACAGTAATCTAGCATCTCTCCTGTTTTATGCTAATCTTTAGGAGTATAGTATTCTTAAAAGAAGGCGATTAAAATTTTCAAACCACTGGAGTATCGTCAGAATGAGTTTGCATTAAATTTGTTATAAATGTAGCTATTTCAACATGGCTGCCCGAAAACAGAAAACCAAAAGTATTTTGTTTATGATTATTTAAATACCAAGAATGTTCAGTTTGTACTTAAATACGGTTTTATTTACACCAGTTTTTACTCCATTATAAATGGATAATTCAACTATCTTACAGTAGAAAAACTTTTAGCTTTTTCTGCCCCCGTCTTTGGGCCTTGGACAACTCCTTGAGTGACCATTGCCTAGGTGTATAGAGGAACACTTTGCCAGTGTTTCCTAAAGTGCGTGTGTTCTTTGGAAAGTTAGTTGCTGGAATGTTATTAGGGTTCAACAGAAATATACATCCTTTAAGTTCAAGAAATAGCACTCAAACGTAATTAAATGTTCTTATTTAGATGTTGCATTTTCCTGGGATCCTGTTTATTGCAGAATTTCTCTCTTAGAAGTCCAGTTGAATTCCACTAATTTCAGAAGAAAGGGAGTTTGAGTCTTTAATTAATTCCCACTTGGATCAAATAGAAAGATTCCTGTCTCAGATGATTGGAAAAATTTCATTAACAAAATAAGAAGCGCTCCTCCAAAGTCTATGGCAATATGATCTGGAGCAGAGTTAACAATCAGATTGTAGATATAGGTATCTGCATGTTTATTGCCTACAGCTGAACTGAACGAAAAATATTTTCTTCTGATAAGACAGTATGACAACAGAGAAAAAAAATCTTGTTCTGTGGTTTACTGATGGGAAAAGTACGTTTTATATACCATCAATTCCCAGCCATGCTTAAATAGCAGTTTTAGAAATAACTTCTTAAATTACAGCATTTAGGGACAGAATGAAAAATGTATGGATACATACAATTAAAATGGTCCAATAATTAGACAATTCACAAAATGTTCCAGTGCGACTTCATGATCGATGAGTGTCAGGAGAACATCTTTTCAGATAAAGTTTGACCCCTGATTCCTTTGTGATAATAGTTATCTCTGTCAATAAATATTGACATTCATCATTACCAAAAATCTGTCTCTGCTTATTAGACAAAATTGGAGTGATCCCAGTTAATAGTAATGAGATACAGCATAATTTTTTAGACTTGTACCTGTATGGGAATTAAGAAACAAGTAGTATTTTTTAAATATATTTTGATAATTTGGCACTAACTACCCAAGAACTATCCACATGGCTGCCTACACTGTCAGCGTGTCCTACTCCTGATCAGTTATGTTGGCAGTCGTTGACTTTAACTTTGAAGTCACAGGCGATGAAAGTCAAGATTAACACATGAACCTTAACCTTTAGGCTAAAACAAATTTTTTTTTAATGAAAAGAGGAAGTACTTATCTATGATCAAAGAGCCAAATTAGTATCAGCCATGAAAAAGTTGTGCACAGGATATGTTTGGTTTTGATGGGAGTGAGTCAAACTAATATCTGAAAGAGTCAATTCATGTTGTAGCAACAGACCTGGATACCAGGCAGTACTAAACCATGACAATAAAAGAGCATGGAGGTGACTAAGTGTCCATTGACAGATGAATGGATAAAGAAGATGTGGCACATATATACAATGGAATATTACTCAGCCATAAAAAGAAACAAAATTGAATTATTTGTAGTGAGATGGGTGGACCTAGAGTCTGTCATACAGAGTGAAGTAACAGAAAGAGAGAAACAAATACGGTATGCTAACACATATATATGGAATCTAAAAAAAAAAAAAAAAAAGGTTCTAAAGAACCTAGGGGCAGGACAGGAATAAAGACGCAGATGTTGAGAATGGACTTGAGGACACGGGGAGGGGGAAGGGTAAGCTGGGACGAAGTGAGAGAGTGGCATGGACGTATATACACTACCAAATGTAAAATAGACAGCTAGTGGGAAGCAGCTGCATAGCACAGGGAGATCAGCTCGGTGCTTTGTGACCACCTAGAGGGGTGGGACAGGGAGGGTGGGAGGCAGATGCAAGAGGGAGGGGATATGGGGATACATGTATACATACAGCTGATTCACTTTGTTATACAGCAGAAAGTAACACAACATTGTAACGCAGTTATATTCCAATAAAGACGTTAAAGAAACTAAAAGCATGGAGGTGACAAGGTAGAAAGAAGAAAGGAAAATGCAAACCTTGTATGTGGAAAAACCAACTGCCTTGAGTAATTATGTGATATAACAAACTCTTACATTTCTAAAAATATATACAGATAATTTTTAAGTAAAGGCAAAGGGCCAAACATCAGACATCAATGTCACCCTTAAAAGCAACAATACTGCTACTCCTATGAGAAGCATTGGAAGGTAAAATCAATCCACGTGATTCAACAACAGCAGCTTACTCTTATTTGAATTGTATTTATAAGTTGAAGCTTCAAACCCTGCTAAGATGTCATTACTGTGCATGAGAAATGAAACAGGACAAGAGCTTAGTCAACAGTTTTCAAACCTACCGAGCAAAGGGATCTTTTTCCAAAGCAAAAATCTATGGCAGAATACCAGTGTATGAAAACATGTTTTTCTATTTGTAGGTTTAAGTTGATAGCAATTATGTATCACAGAGTCATTCAAAATAAAAGGTCATTTTGATAAATAAAAATTCTGAAAATGAGTGTCACAGAGGACAGTCAATAAGTTTCAGCATTCGATTTATCGATATATTTTGTCTTCTTTCTACAGAATTGAGCAAGTCCTAATTCACATATATAAGTAGTTGCAATGGCAACAGCTTTTAAAGAGTTTTGCAGGGTAGCGGTTGACATTCCTCTCAGGTATACATAAAGATAAGTTTATCTGTACAAATCAGTGTGGCAGTTGATATCAGTATGTTAAAATATGTGTATCATTTTTATTACATGTCTTAAGACAGTTAAAGTATTCTTAATGAAGTTCAAACTAATGTTGTTGTTCAAACTGACATTCCAAAGGACCTCTTGAGAGTCAATAGTGGGGTACAGTTGGAATGTGCTGGCTTAGAGGCTCCTAAGAAGGGTTATTCAGAAATGCTTTATTGAGAATAGGAAGAAGCAACAAAGTGATATTATAATAATTTATTGTAGAGCTTTATTAAGTAGTTCTGTTGTCAACATTATCAATTCTTGCCTCTAATAATCCAGATGCAACTAAACCATTTCAATTCAGGCTTACATCTGGTGGATACTGAAAAAGTATCTTTTAAAGTTACAATTACAGTGGTGGCTTAGAATGCCAGTTGTTTATGGCCAAGTAAAGACAGTGGATACAGTCAAAAAGAGAAGATGAGATCATAGATACAATAATTCAAGGGAGATCATAGATACAATAATTCAAGGGAGATTAGGATGGAGTCACCAAATCCTACTCTTCCTTTCAGGATTCAATTTAGAAGCCTAAGTCAATCCCCTAAAACTGGATTAGGTGCTCCCAGCCTAGGAGTGGGGGGAACAGAAATTAGTTGTAGGGCATTAATTTTTCTCAAATATTCTCTCTCCTGGGTTCAAGTATGCACATATGCTGGGGTACTTCTGCCTCTTCCTGTAATACACTTATACTTGCCTCTACTTAACTCTAGACTGTAATACTTGTGAAGACAGAAATCGTGTTCATCATGTGGACCAAGACCGAATTCAGTCCTTACCACCGAACTGGTCCCAAACATGTGTGAAATGAATGTACAGATGAGGAAATGATAGTTATTCATTACTACATAAGAGAGAATGAAAGGGAAAGGTGAGGGTTATAAAACATGATAAGCAACTTTGCATAGGGAAAGAGTAAATATAAAGCGTCCAAATATATATTGGCAAAGTTAATGTTCCTGTGGACCTTGATTTTTGTTTTCCTTGCATCTGAAGACAAATGCTATGACCAGCTTAGGTTTCCCCAGCCTAGCAAGGGGTGAGGCTAGATCACTTCTAGAGTATTTCATCATCAGATATCGCTCTCAGTGGAGGGAGTGGTGATGTTGATGATTAACCAGAAGGTATTCCCCCCACCCCCCAGGAGAGATGTTATAAGAAGGGCCTTGCAATCCTAGAAGTGCTGTTTTTCATTGAGATGCAAAGTTGAGATCTTAATCTCTTGAAAGACTGCTGGTTCCCTAAACTGCTCAGTAAGAGACAGCCAATAAAAATAATAGTGTATAGAGTCTTGTATTTGGATAGCTTTTCTCAGATTTTAGAGCACTGTCATATTCATCACTTTATGAGGGCTTCACATGAGAGGGTTTGCAAAGTAGATAGAATAAGAGATATAATGATGGGAGAACAAAAGCGGAGAAGTAAAATTCAGGCTCTTGTGGCTGAAACAGTGGCAAATTTGGGATGAGAAACTGATGCTTTCCATCCAGGTTCTGTGTGCCCAGGTTTTATAAATTTAGTGCTGAAATGATTGCTTATGTGCAGTATCTCGCAATACACCTCTCTGGATTTGGGTAAAGCACCAAAGTATAGAAGCATTTTCTGTCATTTTATTTGAGTGACCATGGAGAGGAAACCCAGCCAAAAAATCAAAACTAATCTTTCAGCTGAACCTATGTATATGCTCCTAAAGATGCACCAGGGGAAAAGCATCACTCATTGTCTTCGTTAAGCTAGTGTGGTCCTGAATGGGCGATTGCAGAGTTATATTTTAAAGAAAGTTGCAGTATTGCATTATAATGCCTGATGAAGTATGTGTGTTGTGTGCAGCACCTTTATTCCAAAGCTTTTAATAAGTGCTTTCCCATTCATCCAGTCTCTTACCCATGAGAAAAAAACATTCTCCCTCAAATTCATTTGTATAATGATAGATGTAGATTTCCTAATCTCTCATCGGATGTTTCAAGGTTGTTTTTTTTTTGAAGCTCAGAACTGTAGAGACACATCTGTCCACTATCAACTCTCATAATCCAAAAATCTTTCTAAATGACCTGAAACAGAAGTTGTGTGTGTTTTCAAATCCCAGATCCCTTCCCTGTTTTGTCTGAATATATCTCTAGCACTCCATCTTACCTCTCAGGATATGCTGAAAAACTGACCTTTCTTGACTGAAGCACATAAAGCTCAGAAAATGTTTTCTCCATGTGTCCCTGAGAGGAAGAAGAAAGCAGGGTTGACCAGGACATATTCTGTACCCAAGGATGTGGACAGGAATGCACCACAGGAAGCCTGGGGTGGTGGCAGCTATATGTGGCATGCGGCAATGGAACAGGGATTTGTCAGGAAGAGAGATATAATCTCCTCAAGAGAAAGAGCATTTCCAAGTCCTCCTGCAGGTAGAAGGAGCAATGAAAACTTCTGGTCAGTGGCCCCCTGCGGGTGGGCTATATACCTTAAAGAGTAAAGCTTTAAATTCATATTCATATTTATACTATAGATAAAATGTTAAATTTTGTATATTTTATATACTTTTTCTAACCCCCAAATGGAGAGAGATACTTTTAGAATTTTGTATATTTTCATGTACTCTTTTTTACCCCTGAATGCATAAATATACTTTTGGAATACTTTATTTGAAAAATAAATGTATCTAATAAATCCTGCACCCCTAGGAGGTTTTAGTGGTTCTAAAACGTCTCCATCATAGGCTGCAAAGAATATTATTATTCTCAGGTAGAAAACTGATACATTTTTATATATGATCTCTTCACTCATCAACTATGGATGTGGAGAGAACCAAGGTTCACCAGCTCGCCTGGTAAGCATATGGTACAAATAGGACAAGGGCCCAAATCCCCTGATGCACAGTACTGGGTTCTCCCAACACCATCAGTGGTACTCAGCTGCTAAAATGTCAGGGTAGTACAGAGATAGTCTAGTTTGCTCTTAATTATGTATATATAAGCCTAGTTTATATTTAAATTATTTTTTAAAACTAAGGCACAGTGAGTTACATTCTCAAAAAGTAGACTCCTTCAGCAATGATCTAGACACTATTTTTCAAACTGTGCTGGGGACAAAAGGAAACAGTATAAATGAGTAAAAAATATGAAGGGAGGAGAACATCTGGCCCACTCCCACTCCTGCAATTGGAGCTGGTTATTATAAGTTTGTACCAGAATCCCCTTCTTTATATTGTTTTAAGGGAGAGTTGGCTAAAGGGAGAGCTGGTATGAAATTTGGGAGGTGGAAGCAGAGCCAAAAGCCATTACTCTCAGAAGGTTATGACCCTCAAGCCTGGCGATGGGCAGACCCAGGAACCAGCACATCTTCAACCTACTAAGGCCATAGTTACTTAACAGGAGCTACTTCCCCAGAAGCTGCAGTTTCTGTTGACCTCATCTTCCTCTTTGTGCTGGTCCCACATCAGTTGCCAGATCTGCATGGCATCTTGGCTTTCCCTGCAAGCAACAAACGGTGCTTGAGTGGTTAATGATCATTTCTCTGGTTCTCCAATACCTCCCTTCCAGGTCTCTACAGAGACTTTGCTTTCCTGGCTGAATTCTGGCTGATAGAGGGTCTAACTAAAATAGAAAAATAAATATAATATGGGTAAGATTAACAATCTACAAACATGACCCACTTTGAGAGATGATTTCTTAACATGTGGCCCAATGGGAGCAGATTAGCTCACCATCTAGTTTCTCTAAACAACAAGCTATTTCTTGAAATAAAAGCAAAAATAACATCTACTATTTCATGAATATTTATTATAACTCAGGCATTGTACACCTATTGTTTCTTTTTTTTTTTAACATCTTTCTTGCAGTATAATTGCTTTACAATGTTGTGTTAGTTTCTGCTTTATAACAAAGTGAATCAACAATACATATACATTTATCCCCATTTCTCCTCCCTCTTGCGTCTCCCTCCCACCCTCCCTATCCCACCCCTCTAGGTGGTCGCAAAGCACCAAGCTGATCTCCCTATGCTATGCGGCTGCTTCCCACTAGCTATCTGTTTTACATTTGGTAGTGTATATATGTCCATGCCACTCTCTCATTTCGACCCAGCTTACCCTTCCCCCTCCCCATGGCCTCAAGTCCATTCTCTATGTCTGCATCCTTATTCCTGTCCTGACCCTAGGTTCTTCATAGCCAATTTTTTTAAAATTCCGTATATATGTGTTAACATACAGTATTTGTTTTTCTCTTTCTGACTTACTGCACTCTGTATGACAGACTCTAAGTCCATCCGTCTCACTACAAATAACTCAATTTTCTTTCTTTTTATGGCTGAGTAATATTCCATTGTATATATGTGCCATATCTTCTTTATCCATTCATCTGTCAATGGACACTTAGGTTGCTTCCATGTCCTGGCTATTGTAAATAGAGCTACAATGAACATTGTGGTACATGACTCTTTTTGAATTATGGTTTTCTCAGGGTATATGTCCAGTAGTGGGATTGTTGGGTCCTATGGTAGCTATATTTGTAGTTTTTTAAGGAACCTCCATACTGTTCTCCATAGTGGCTGTATCAATTTACATTCCCACCAACAGTGCCAAGAGGGTTCCCTTTTCTCCACACTCTCTCCAGCATTTATTGTTTGTAGATTTTTTGATGATGGCCATTCTGACTGGTGTGAGGAGATACCTCATTGTAGTTTTGATTTGCATTTTTCAAATGATTACTGATGCTGAGCATTCTTTCATGTGTTTGTTGGCAATCTGTATATCTTCTTTGGAGAAATGTCTATTTAGGTCTTCTGGCCGTGTTTGGATTGGGTTGTTTGTTTTTTTGATATTGAGCTGCATGAGCTGCTTATAAATTTTGGAGATTACTCCTTTGTCAGTTGCTTCATTTGCAAATATTTTCTCCCATTCTGAGGGCTGTCTTTTCGTCTTGTTTATGGTTTCCTTTGCTGTGCAAAAGCTTTGAAGTTTCCTTAGGTCCCATTTGTTTATTTTTGTTTTTCTTTCCGTTTCTCTAGGAGGTGGGTCAAAAAGGATCTTGCTGTGATTTATGTCATATTGTGTTCTGCCTATGTTTTCCTCTAAGAGTTTGATAGTGTCTGGCCTTACATTTAGGTCTTTAATCCATTTTGAGTTTATTTTTGTGTATGGTGTTAGGGAGTGTTCTAATTTCATTCTTTAACATGTAGCTGTCCAGTTTTCCCAGCACCACTTATTGAAGAGGCTGTCGTTTTTCCATTGTATGTTCTTGCCTCCTTTATCAAAGATAAGTTCACCATATGTGCATGGGTTTATCTCTGGCTTTCTATCCTGTTCCATTGATCTATATTTCTGTTTTTGTGCCAGTACCATACTGTCTTGATTACTGTAGCTTTGTAGTATAGTCTGAAGTCAGGGAGCCTGATTCCTCCAGTTCTGTTTTTCTTTCTCAAGATTGCTTTGCTATTCGGGGTCTTTTGTGTTTCCATCCAAATTGTGAAATTTTTTGTTCTAGTTCTGTGAAACATGCCACTGGTAGTTTGATAGGGATTGCATTGAATCAGTAGATTGCTTTGGGTAGTAGAGTCATTTTCACAATATTGATTCTTCCAATCCAAGAACATGGTATATCTCTCCATCTGTTTGTATCATCTTTAATTTCTTTCATCAGTGTCTTATAGTTTTCTGCATACAGGTCTTCTGTCTCCCTAGGTAGGATTATTCCTAGGTATTTTATTCTTTTTGTTGCAGTGGTAAATGGGAGTGTTTCCTTAATTTCTCCTTCAGATTTTTCATCATTAGTGTACAGGAATGCAAGAGATTTCTGTGCATTAATTTTGTATCCTGCTACATTACCAGATACATTGATTAGCTCTAGTAGTTTTCTGGTAGCACCTTTAGGATTCTCTATGTATAGTATCATGTCATCTGCAGTGACAGTTTTACTTCTTCTTTTCCGATTTGGATTCCTTTATTTCTTTTTCTTCTCTGATTGCTGTGGCTAAAACTTCCAAAAGTATGTTGAATAATAGTGGTGAGAGTGGGCAACCTTGTCTTGTTCCTGATCTTAGTGAAAATGGTTTCAGTTTTTCACTGTTGAGAACAATGTTGGCTGTGGGTTTGTCGTATATGGCCTTTATTATGTTGAGGTAAGTTCCCTCTATGCCTACTTTCTGGAGGGTTTTTTTAATCATAAATCGGTGTTGAGTTTTTTCGAAAGCTTTTTCTGCAGCTATTGAAATGATCATATGCTTTTTATCCTTCAGTTTGTGAATACGGTGTATCACATTGATTGATTTGTGTATATTGAAGAATCCTTGCATTCCTGGGAAAACCACTTGATCATGGTGTATGATCCTTTTAATGTGCTGTTGGAGTCAGTTTGCTAGTATTTTGTTGAGGATTTTTGCATCTATGTTCATCAGTGATACTGGCCTGTAGTTTTCTTTCTTTGTGACATCCTTGTCTGGTTTTGGTATCAGGGTGATGGTGACCTCGTAGAGTGAGTTTGGGAATGTTCCTCCTTCTGCTATCTTTTGGAAGAGTTTGAGAAGGATAGGTGTTAGTTCTTCTCTAAGTGTTTGATAGAATTCACCTGTGAAGCCATCTGGTCCTGGCATTGTGTCTGTTGGAAGATTTCTAATCACAGTCTCAATTTCAGTGCTTGTGATTGGTCTGTTTATATTTTCTATTTCTTCCTGGTTCAGTCTTGGAAGGTTGTGCTTTTCTAAGGATATGTCCATTTCTTCCAGGTTGTCCATTTTATTGGCATATAGTTGCTTATAGTAATCTCTCATGATCCTTTGTATTTCTGCAGTGTCAGTTGTTACTTCTTTTTCATTTCTAATTCTGTTGATTTGAGTCTTCTCCCTTTTCTTCTTGATGAGTCTGGCTAATGGTTTATCAATTTTGTTTATCTTCTCAAAGAACCATTTTTCAGTTTTATTGATCTTTGCTAATGTTTCCTTCTTTTCTTTTTCATTTTTTTTCTGATCTGATCTTTATGATTTCTTTCCTTCTGTTCACTTCGGGGTTTTTTTTGTTCTTCCTTCTCTAATTGCTTTAGTTGTAAGGTTATGCTGTTTATTTGGGATGTTTCTTTTTTCTTGAGGTAGGATTGTATTGCTATAAACTTTCCTCTTCTCTTTTTTTCTCTTTTTTTTTTTTGCAGTACACGAGCCTCTCACTGTTGTGGCCTCTCCCGTTGCGGAGCACAGGCTCCGGACACGCAGGCTCAGCGGCCATGGCTCACGGGCCCAGCCGCTCTGCGGCATGTGGGGTCTTCCCGGACCGGGGCACGAACCTGTGTCCGCTGCATTGGCAGGCAGACTCGCAACCACTACGCCACCAGGGAAGCCCTCTAAACTTCCCTCTTAGAACCACTTTTGCTGCATCCCACAGGTTTTGGGTCATCGTGTTTTCATTGTCATTTGTTTCTAGGTATTTTTTGATTTCCTGTTTCATTTCTTCAGTGATCTCTGCGTTATTAAGTAGTGTATTGTTTAGCCTCCGTGTGTTTGTATTTTTTATAGATTTTTTCCTTTAATTCATATCTAATCTCATAGCGTGGTGGTCAGAAAAAATACTTGATACGATTTCAATTTTCTTAAATTATCAGGCCTGATTTGTGACCCAAGATATGATCTATCCTGGAGAATATTCCATGAGCACTTGAGAAGAAAGTGTATTCTGTTGTTTTTGGGTGGAATGTTCTATAAATATCAATTAAGTCCATCTTGTTTAATGTATCATTTAAAGCTTGTGTTTCCTTATTTATTTTCATTTTGGATGATCTGTCCAGTGGTGAAAGTGGGGTGTTAAAGTCCCCTACTATGATTGTGTTACTGTCGATTTCCCTTTTTATGGCTGTTAGCATTTGCCTTATGTACTGAGGTGCTCCTATGTTGGGTACATAAATATATACAATTGTTATATTTTCTTCTTGGATTGATCCCTTGATCATTATGTAGTGTCCTTTTTTGTCTCTTGTAATAGTCTTTATTTTAAAGTCTGTTTTGTCTTATAGGAGAATTACTGCTCCAGGTTTCTTTTGATTACCATTTGCATGGAATATCTTTTTCCATCCCGTCACTTTCAGTCTGTATGTGTCCCTAGGTCTGAAGTTGGTGTCTTGTAGACCGTATATATATGGGTCTTGGTTTTGTATCCATTCAGCCAGTCTATGTCTTTTGGTTGGAGCATTTAATCCATTTACATTTAAGGTAATTATCGATATGTATGTTCCTATTACCATTTGCTTAGTTGTTTTGGGTTTGTTACTGTAGGTCTTTTCCTTCTTTTGTGTTTCCTGCCTTGAGAAGTTCCTTTAGCATTTGTTGTAAAGTTGGTTTGGTGGTGCTGAATTCTCTTAGCTTTTGCTTGTCTGTAAAGGTTTTAATTTCTCTGTCAAATCTGAATGAGATCCTTGCTGTCTGTTTTTCCTTTTCATCACATTAAATATGTCCTGCCACTCCCTTCTGGCTTGCAGAGTTTCTGCTGAAAGATCAGCTGTTAACCTTATGGGGATTCCCTTGTATGTTATTTGTTGTTTTTCCCTTGCTGCTTTTAATATTTTCTGTTTGTATTCAATTTTTGATAGTTTGATTCATATGTGTTTTGGCATGTTTCTCCTTGGATTTATCCTGTATGGGACTCTCTGTGCTTCCTGGACTTGATTAACTATTTCCTTTCCCATATTAGGGAAGTTTTCAACTCTAATCTCTTCAAATATTTTCTCAGTCCGTTTCTTTTTCTCTTCTTCTTCTGGGACCCCTATAATTTGAATGTTGGTGCATTTAACGTTGTCCCAGAAGTCCCTGAGACTATCCTCAATTCTTTTCATTCTTTTTTCTTTATTCTGCTCTGCAGTAGTTATTTCCATTATTTTATCTTCCCAGTCGTTTATCCGTTCTTCTGTCTCAGTTATTCTGCTATTGATTCCTTCTAGAGAATTTTAAAATTTCATTTATTGTGCTGTTCATCATTGTTTCTTTGCTCTTTAGTTCTTCTAGGTCCTTATTGAATATTTCTTGTATTTTCTCCATTCTGTTTCCAGTATTTTGGATCATCTTTACTATCATTACTCTGAATTCTTTTTCAGGTACACTGGCTATTTCCTCTTCATTTGTTTTGGTCTAATGGGTTTTTGCCTTGCTCCTTCATGTACTGTGTGTTTCTCTGTCTTCTCATTTTGCTTATCTTACTGTGTTTGGGGTCTCCTTTTTGCAGGCTGCTGGTTCGTAGTTCCCGTTGTTTTTGGTGTCTGCTCCCAGTGGCTAAGGTTGGTTCAGTGGGTTGTGTAGGCTTCCTGGTCGAGGTGACTAGTGCCTGTGTTCTGGTTGATGAGGCTGGATCTTGTCGTTCTGGTGGGCAGGACCACGTCCAGTGGTGTGTCTTGGGGTGTCTGTGACCTTATTATGATTTTAGGCAGCCTCTCTGCTAATTGGTGGGATTGTGTTCCTGTCTTGCTAGTTGTTTTGCATAGGGTGTCCTGCACTCTAGCTTGCTGGTTGTTGAGTGGAGCTGACGATCTCTGGGAGACCTTTTGCCATTTGATATTCTGTGGAGCCGGGAGGTCTCTGGTGGACCAATGTCCTGAACTCGGCTCTCCCACCTCAGAGGCACAGGCCTGACACCTGGCCAGAAACCAAGACCCTGTCAGCCCCACGGCTGCTAGTGTTGGAGGGTCTGCTGCAGAGGTAGGGGGTGACAGTGTCTCACCGTGAGGACAAGGACACTGGCAGCAGAAATTCTGGGAAGTGTCCTTGGCGTGAGCCCTCCCAGAGTCCACCATTAGCCCCACCAAAGAGCCCAGGTAGGCTCCGGTGTCAGGTCGCCTCAGGCCAAACAACCAACCTATTCTTTCTAATTATTTTAACAACCCCTCAGTGAAGGTATCACCAATATATAGATGATAAAAGCTGAGTCTACAATTGATTAAGGAACTTGCTTAAGGTTGAGACAGCTAGAAAGTACTAGAGTCAGGTCTATCTGCTTCCCTTCTGCCCTCAATTTGTTCTATAATATGTGTTTTCCAATGATGATTCACAAATAGTAGTGGCAACTTGAAGAGTTTCAAACTACAGAAGATGAGATGAAAAGAACCTGAGTTCTCTCTGATTCTTAGAAGCTGCTAATTACATTTCACCTTGAGCCTCCTTACTTAAAGCCTTCCAGTGATCTGAAATATTATGTTCTTATTGTTTAAGATTTAGGATTTTGAATTAGAGTATCTGATACTTGCAACCAAAGGCATCTGAAGCAATACTTTTTATAAGAGATTCTAAATCTAGAGGATATTGTGATTAATATTCTAGACAGAAATAATTAATTGGCCTTTTCCTTTGCCTGAGTTACAAATTCCTTGTGCCCACCCAATTCCTTTTGATTTAGTGGTCACCAGGCCAATTTCTCTCCAAGAATTTATTTTCTCAGATACTTTGACACTGGCAGGCAACTGACTGCCCTTTATACCCATACTGTATAATCAGTCCTTTTCAGGAAAATCCAAGATACTAAAATAACCCATCATTCACAAATCCCGTGTCTTGAAATTACTTTTTTTTCCTTCTTATAAAACACAGAGACATGAGTTGTGTATCTATGGGGGTTGACTGGGATAGAAAAGATTTCAGAGAAACTCCTTATACCAATGAGGAATCCATCAAAGGAAACAGGAGATTACTACATTGTACTTCTACGCAATCACTAAAATTTTTAAATGACGCTAGCTTAGTTGTTTCCTTTTCGATCTCCAAAAATAATGGGGTGGAAGTGAACAAAAGAAATGAGTTAGATTCAAGTCCAAACAGTTGCAAATCAGTAACACATTAATGGCATGTCCATTGCTGAAGGCAACATACAGCCCTAGATGATGTGGGGAAGATAGACATCCTGATGCTTAATCACATTCTGAATTCAGTCTCCCCAAAGATATATTGTTAATGACATCCATTCACTCCACCTCCACCTGAGACATGGTAATCTTCAATGCCAGGGGTCCATTTATAAGACAAAAGAGGTTTGCTCTCTGTTTTTAATTTAGTTTTCTTTTTCTTTTTGCTATATGCCTTTGGGCCTGTTTGACTACACCTGTAAACTCATTTATAACATTTAAACATGTAAAAACAATCCAGTTCCAGAAATGGGTGGTGGCAGAAGGAGAAAGAAAAATGCATTTCTGTTGATCACATCAGAATCTCTTTTTAAAAGATTCTTTTAGATAAACTTCACAGTAATGAAATTTTAAACTGGCAAAGCTGCAGAGTTGAGTTTTTCAAATGAGAGTCTTAGTCACTGGTAGGATGTATTCCGTGACTGAGTCATGCATGAAGAAGTTAGGACACAGAGATTTGCATGTGAGATTTGCAATGTTCACATGCCTCCTTAGCTTGTTCGTATATATATATAAATTCAAAGTTTATAAACAGGACTATTGTCAGCTGTTCTTGATGGCTCATATATTCTTATGGATCATTACTGACTTTTCCATGTAAGCACATCATATATAAGAACTTGCTGATATAAAGGAACATCGGGAGGTTGAAAAAGGCAAGATTTCCTAAAAATGTCTCCAGGACTTACTTTTTAACAGAAATCTGGCATTGCAAATGATTTTGAGATGCTAATTGGAAATGAATATTGTAAATCCAGTCTGACTCTACACAAAATTTAAGTAGCCTGCAAGCTGGCATCTGGAAACTTTCCTGCTCCCCAGTTACTGCCTATTTTCTTCTCCTGGATGCCCTTCCTCCTCTCTCCTGCCAGGTTGTCACGTTGTTCTTTGCTTGTTTTCTTCCCCAGCACTCATGAGGATTCTCTGGTTGGGATCTGAAGGTGCTATTCTTCAGATTTACATCATACTCGAGGGCCCTGAAAGATTAAAACAGATCCATAACTCAAAGTAAGATTGCCCAATATGAATGTGGTTTTAGGCATTATCATGAGTAATTGAAGAGATATATTTAACAATAATTTTGAAAAATTTGTGCTTCCTTAACCACATTTACTCTTCATTGCATAAACACAGAACCATGAAATAACAGGATTTTGTTGAACCAAAAATGCAACATCAGTAGCCACCTGTTATTTTTAAATGTGCAAGGCCCATAAAGGCAGGTATTTTTGTCTGTTTTGTGTTCTGATGTATCCCAAGTGCCTAGAAGAGTTTTTGGAACATAGCGGACCTTTTGTAAATGTTTGATAAATGACCGAATAAATAGATGAATTTTATTTTTATTTTTTGTCCATGAAGACTTATAGCAAGGAAAGGAGCCCTTTAAAGTATCCTTGTAAATGTTTGATAAATGACCGAATAAATAGATGAATTTTATTTTTATTTTTTGTTCATGAAGACTTATAGCAAGGAAAGGAGCCCTTTAAACTTTACAGTTCTCTTTTCTCAGAATTTATGAAGCGATGGGGATTTACAGTGATGTCTCATGGGATAACAATGTGGAGACAGGCACTGATGTCAGGACTTCATCCTGGGCTGGGTCCATGTGTAGGACTGAAAGTGCCTTTTCTCCTACCCCATCTCTGCTTTCTGTCTTCAGCCCTACACCCTACACCCAAGATCCACTCCTCTTCCCACATAACCCCTGATAATGCTAATGGAATCAGCTTTTTAGTAGTGACTGGTTAATATATTCCAGGGAATTAAGATAGATTGAACTATATTCTAACTTCATAATCCTTTATTTAATCTAAACATTTAGGCAAGCTATTGACAAGATGCAAATTCTGGACCTGCTACAAATGTCATAGGTAGAGGTTGGACAGTTTTCACATGCGATACAACATGCTGCCTTTAACAGCAAATAATGGACACAAATTAAAACAATGAATTCCACAGTACATTCATCACTGAAGAAACCACAGGCACGTATATACTGTAATGAGTATTCATGTTTAGGCAAATGCATACAAATAATTATTTTTTCAGAAGGAAAGGGAGAAAGGAAAGAGAAAGAATGTTGGGACAAGATATACTTGATATAATTGTGTTTTCAAGATCAGTCTTACTCTTCAGAAGAATTCTATTTATAATAGGAACTTTCTGGTTTTCCTAAATTTTATCAGAAGCATTCATTCACCCATTATTTCAGGGCCAAAGTGCCTTCATCTTTCAGACTCCCGGCATCCTCATTTCCGTACAGCTCTCGACCTAGAGTAGAAGTGTGCATTTCCCCTGAGTATCAGATGAGCTACTCATTTAGTTGCTCTGGTGCCTTATGTTAGACCTTAGTCCAAAAAACCCGCTAAATATATGGTCAAGTATACTGTGGCTCCCTAACAAATGACAAAATGAATTCAGCCATACTGGACTTGGCAGTCGGTCAAAATCAGTGACCCATAGATACAAATCAGTTGCTGTAAGACAGAGGAAGACAGGGCTTCCCTGGTGGCGCAGTGGTTGAGAGTCCGCCTGCCGATGCAGGGGACGCGGGTTCGTGCCCCAGTCCAGGAAGATCCCACATGCTGCGGAGCGGCTGGGCGCGTGAGCCATGGCCGCTGAGCCTGCGCGTCCGGAGCCTGTGCTCCGCAACGGGAGAGGCCACAACAGTGAGCGGCCCGCGTACTGCAAAAAAAAAAAAAAATAAGACAGAGGAAGACAGTTGTTAAGAAGAACAGGAAGACTCTTCAAGGACACTGCTGGGGCCAAGAAGGAGGATTTGGCAGTCAATGACAAATCAAACTCAATATTTAGAAATAACCACAGCTCCCAAGCACACTACTTTTATCACTCTCATGAACCCTTCCCCGTGGTATTAGACTAATAAAGGTGCAAGAGACAGAGAGCAACCTGAAGGGATTGTTTCTATCCAGAGGATAAATGTGCTTTATGATGGGAGCCCAATGGAACACCTGCATCAACTCTAATCCCTTTGCAAGTATGGGTCACAGCATGGATGGACAAGTCACTATCTGTATCAAAGCTGTTAGGAAACGGGAGAGAAAAATTGGGAAGGAAAAGTAGGAGCTGTTGGCAGAAAGAGCAATAACTCTATTAGTTGAAAAAAGTCAATAATGGGAATCTACTTAATCAACAAATATTTACTCGTTCAACAAATGTTTGAGCTCCCCATGTATCCCAGGCACTGGGCTGTTGCTGAAGAAACTAGTGAACATGGAAGTGCCTGTCTTTAGAGAAGATACAGTACAGGGCAGACTCATGGTGAAAAGGCATCTGGAATTTTTGTTTGTGGGGATTTGAGGGTATACATATTTACATTTTTTTTTAAATGTAGAAACTCAGGTTGCTTTAAACAACGGAAACGAGGGATGTTTTAAGGATAATTTTCCACCGATTGCAGATTGCCACCAGTAACAGCTATGCGGTTTGGGTGAACCATGAGATAGCTTCCATTTAAATATTTGGTCTATTTTAAAAGCTGTTATATTTTACAAGATACATTTCATAAACTTAAAATGCCCCTCTACTCATTTGGGACACCCTATCCTAGACTCTTGGGAATATATTATTCTGGCAAGTAATTTCATGCAGGTTGCAGATACTTTCTTAATACCTCCTGTGTACGCTAATTGATTATTGTATGTCTCTAAAAATACACCCGTCCTCTTGCTTTTGGACAGCAGTTTACATTACTACACAGGATGCTTCACAATACAGCCTAAAGGATTTGAATTTGTATTCCTACACACAAGTCTGGTGAGAAGGACCATGAGAAGTTTTTAATATGTGTACAAACTTGAATATTCTCAGAAATGATCCCTTCAAAAAACTCTGTACCCCACTTAAGTTTCTCCTTTCACCCCTAAGAGCAACGGTAAACAAATGTCTTCTGTTCATTTTAGAATAGCCCTATCGTTCCCCCACCCAGTCGTCAATAGTTTGTAAACATTGAGGTCCATTCTCAAAATTTATAATCAAGACAGTTTAAAAACATCAGAACAGAATTTGCATGATTTTCCTTTTACCTGATAGAAATGTAAAATATCAGGCCATCTGTTTCAAAAATGGGTACCTGGCAACTCTGGTGTTCTTTCTGGGAATAACAAATATGTTTCCTCCTCCATGACAGCTCACTCCACCAGTACAAGCTGCCTGGAATTCTGTGCTGAGAAGGCTGCTAAGTGCAGGTAAAAGAGCTCTATTCCTGATAAGGGAAGTCTGCTGTGGGTCCAGCTGTATGAAGTAGCTGCAGTTCTGCCAATATTTACTGGTCCAGAGCCCAGCTCTGCCGTTTACTGGCTGTGTGAACTTTGGTGATTTACCTAACCTCTCAAAATGTACTTTCTCATCTCTCAAACAAGGCAAACTAAATAAATGATTTCCAAATCCTGGCCCATGGCTAGAGGAAGCACTAGGTTCACATAGAGACCAGGTTTGAAATAAAGATTCCCTTGACTTGCCCAGGATTTCTTAATCAGAGTTTTTTCAGAGTTTGAGAACATTCACCCTAACAAAGACATTGAATAGTATTGATGCTCTACCAAGTTTGACAACCTCTGAGTCAGATGAGCTATCAAGTTTTTTTCGGCTCTAAAATTATTTTCCAGTTAGAGTCTAGAAAGCATAGAAAGAGTGTGCAGTAATTCCCCTACATAGGTATCTTCAAGTTGAGAACTTTCGAAGATGCGAACGTACGTTTACATGTCCAATCACATAAGTTAGTTTACGTGTGTGGCGTACATTGTCAGGTGCATGCATCCTCTACAAGTGGTTGCGCTTCTGTGTACTTTACTGTACAGTACTGTATAGAGTACAGTAGTACAGTATCTTATTTCAAGCCCAGGATATCTGGAAGCAAATGTAAAAGCAGCAGTGATGTAGCTGGCACTTCTGTACTTTTCAAGGTACTATACTGTAAGATTAAAAATATTTTCTTTACTTTTTGTGTTTGTTCATTTTTTATGTATTATTTGTGTGAAAAGTAGTATAAACCTATTACAGTACAGTACTCCATAGCCAACTGTGTTAGTTGGGTACCTAGGCTAACTTTGTTGGACTTACAGACAAATCAGACTTAACGAAGGCGCTCACACAACGGAACTTGTTAATATGTAGGGAGCTTACTGTACAAGAGTTTAGTAGGTGATCATATGAAATACCTCTAGTGGAGAAATTGCTGTGGCATTCTGAAGAACACAGCAAGAGTTGCAAATAGGAGCAAAGACTAAGGTGACTCCCTCTGTCTGATCCTTTTTAATGGTGGGAGTGGTGCCTGGCACAACTTCCCAAGCCTTCCTGCCTCTCCCATGTTTCTCTTCTGTGCACCTCTTCTGTGTGCCTGCCTGCCCTTGCTACCTCTTTTGTGTGATCCAGAGTCAGAATGTTCCTCAGATTTGTTGATGACCATTAAACAAACACATCACATCTTTTATGTATAAAGCCAAAAGGGGGCAAAGAACTGAAAACTATTATCCTTGGAAGCTTTTCTACACAGAAATAACACAAAAAGGGAACATCAGGTAAGATGCCAAGGTAGAAGATTCACCTTGATTACCTCACTTTAACATTTCACAATGAGGCAAAAATAAATTATCTTTTAGGGTAAGATTTAGTGGATGAGACTAATGAGGGTGTGAAAAATGCTGAAGGGAGCAGTTCTATCCCATTTAATAATGGCAGCGGGGATTCTGACAGAATTCCATTAGCAATTCCTTTTTAAGATAACTTAATTTCCTGATTAAACATGCATTTCTAAATCATACTGACATTTTAAGAGACAAACAAGTAGTGGTGCCAATTCTCTTGGGCACAGGGAAAAAACTTCTTTTTTCTTCCCTACCAACACCACATAGCCTATTTTACCTCTTCTTATCTCAGTGCACAGAAAGGACCATATAGTTCAAAAACTGCCTGAATCTCGACACTGCAGCTTGACCAGCTTGTAAAACTTGGGTGGAAACTAATTTTAGATAGTGAAAGAATTTTCTCTGTTGACGCGGGCAGCTCACAGCTGTGTGAGTCTAAGTGTATATGTGTGTGCTTGGGGGCTGAGGACGTTCAGGATATGGGAGAAACATGTTTTCTTGGACTAAACCAGGGCTTGCCAAACTCTGCCCCCCAATCTGGCCCACTACCTGTTTTTGTAAATAAAGTTTTATTGGAACACAGCCATGCTCCTTCATTTCCATGGTGTCTATGACTGCTTTCACGCTACAATGGCAAAGCTGAGTAGTGTTGCAACAGAGATTGTATAGACCACAAAGCCAAGATATTTACTCTCAAGTCCTTTGCAGGAAATGTTTGCCCACCACTGGACTGCCAATTCCATAATCTGGCCAGTATTCTATGCAAAAAAGGAAAATTCAGTGAATGCAGCATCCTGCAGGCTGATGAATGTTCTACAAATTAGAGGGGTGAGAAAAAGACTTCCCCAGAGGATGTTTGAGAGTGTCTTGTGCACAGGTGGATTCCTCAAAACCCCTGGCTCCATTAAGAGCAATGAAGATCTCGAAAGCTCCTTCTCTGCTCATAAAAGCAGGGGAAAACCAGCTCCTCTACTTTAAACAAAAAGCTTTTGTTTATTTATAACTTCAGCAGGAGTTCTGTTCTCTTCCTCCCTACTAAGTTTGCTTCACAGGAAGGGACTATGTAATAAAATTTTGAGATTAGCAGCCATCAGCAAGTCAGAACTTTGTTTTCTGTTTTTTTTTTTTAATTTCCCAAGTCATCTCCTTTAAGACATGATGCCATAAAAAGCATCTGAGATATTCTTAATGAGAAAATTAAGAAAATTCACTTCAGAAGAGGGTTTGATATCTAAAGCTTATTTATTTTCTTTAAAAAGTTGACTTTAGCCCCCAAATTTACCTGTTTGCCTCAGTTAGTATTACATTTTCTGTTTTAAAAAAATGAAATTTGAAATCTACTTCTATGTACTATAAAATCTACTTATGAAGAGTGAGGTTGCTGTTCTAATTCAAAAACAAAAACAACGAAAAATAAAGGCAAATACTTCACTAAAGGGTGGAATTGTGCTTTAAAGTTAAGCCATGTGGCTTGTTATGGAAATATAATGAGTTAAAGATGAAATTCCGTTTCTCGTTTGCATACATCTTGCAAAGAATCTGCCCAGTAAAATGGTAATTGGAGTCTTTTTTTATAATAAATATTATAATTTTTAATCCTAATATTGTAAGCTATGAAATGTCTTCCATTTCCCTAACATATGTTTTTTGTACTGTGTCTCAGTCCAAGAGACAGAAAATAAAATAAACACCTCAATGAACACAGTACTCATTCTCCTGAGACTCTGTACCTATCTTACGGACATAACATGGACCAGGATACTGAAGATTCTCCCCAGAGAGCAAAAACCTGCCTCACTTCTCAACCCAACGTGGTCTGCAGAAGTATTCAGTCTGGTTTGTTGCTAAATTGTTGCAGGCCCCCAGTAAATTGTGATTTTCAATTATAAGTGTATTTGTGAAGTGTAAGTGGGTTGATTTTCTCCATTAGAGCTGATAGTAAAGCACTCCAAGATGGCAGTGAAGTTAGGGTGGGGTTGTTTCAGTCTCTGGGAGGCTGATCATGAAAATATGGCTCTCTGTTGGTCTTTTTTGTTAATTGCGAAAACATGAGGAGGAACTCCTGTTCAGGAATCGTATTAGAAACAAAATACTTTGAATATTTCTCCTTAGTGATTACAGACATTTCATGAGGAGAAGTGAGACTTTAGGGGAAAAGATTTTCAGACACTGGGTGGTTAAGTGGTTACTTGTCCACAGCTTGCCTGGTCAGTGTGTGGACTTACTAAATGACCATTTATTTCTTCTGTCAATGCAAACATCCTGACTTTCATACATTCCAGTGAGTGGGAAATTCTACAGAGATCTGGATAAACTCATCACAGCCGCTCTACTGTCTGACAACCTGATGGTCATGGGGGACCTCAACGCATGTGTTGGCAGGAGTGCCAAAATGTGGAAGAAAATGATTGAACCACAGATTAGTCTCTTCCTGAGTGGTGAGCAGGCCAAGCAAAAACTTGAGTCGAGTCACAAACAGCAACTTCAATCATGAAAGCTAGGAGAAAAATATCATGGATATGCCACAAGTCAAAAATAACGGCATCTCACCCATTCTGCCGTTGTTTCACAGCAGAATACCAAGGCGTTAACAATCTGAATGATTCAAAGACCATTACCCGATATGTTTCAAATCATAAGAGCATAAGGGTGGGTGCTGGGTAGTGCCTATGAGATGAATATTCGGATAAACTCAACTCATAGAGAATTATGATACCCTGAAGGATTTTAAAGGATAGTAGAGCAATCATCGTAGAATAGAAAATGCTCTTTGGGGGCTTCCCTGGTGGCACAGTGGTTGAGAGTCTGCCTGCCGATGCAGGGGACACGGGTTCGTGCCCCGGTCCGGGAAGATCCCACATGCCGCGGAGCGGCTGGGCCCGTGAGCCATGGCCGCTGAGCCTGCGCGTCCGGAGCCTGTGCTCCGCAACGGGAGAGGCCACAACGGTGAGAGGCCCGCGTACCGCAAAAAAAAAAAAAAGAAAGAAAAAAAAAAGAAAATGCTCTTTGGTAAACTCAACATAAATCATTTTATGCCATTATTTGCCTATAAATATACCAAACTTCAAACTGTACTACAGTATTTTTTATTCTACGACACTGCTTTTAAAGGTTTCCCTGAAATATTGTAATTCTGGTCATTCCATGAAATTCCCACCTCCTTACCCATACCATATACATCTACTGAAATCCTGACAACTTTTAATCAACTCATCCCTTGCTCTTTAACATTTGTCCTTCCCACACTTGCTTGAAATTATCTTTTTTTCTCAGAAGACTGTAGCATATTTTTGGTAAATGCTGGGGACTTAAAAATACTTATTTTTATTATAAATAATTATGTATATGTATTAATTGACCTGCAAGATTTTTGCCATCTTTAGTGCAGAGAACTTAATATATTCATTTTTGTTTCCAACAGCAAAGGCATTTTACATAGTAAGTTCTCATTTAATCTTTATTTAATCAAAGATCCTGTAGCTTGGATCTGAAACTGATTTGAACATAATGTTGTGCTTTCCAGATTCCCCAAGAACTGTATTTTCTGACCCCAGCTCGATTATATATTTTTTCGATATTTAGAGGACCAGTAGACCAGTATCTGTATAGCAGAATTCAAGGATCTTGGCTCTGATTTGTCAGGAAAATGTTGGCTATACAGAGTTCCTATGGTAAAAACTGGTGGTACCTCCATTTCATGCCTCTTTGTAAACAGTGGCTTTCTGAAATAGCATGAAGAAATTATTCTCTTGTCATTTCTATAAAGAAACAGTTGTTTTTATGATGTGAAATGAATATTTAATGAGACCTTTTTCCTGATTTGCTAGTTCTGTTGTCCAATTTTCCCAATGAAACTTTTCTTTTCTTAGAGAAAGTCCATATCTACCAATTAAAATTCAAGTGTTCAGTACTCTAAAATGGTAACAAAGTCAAGTATGGTAGGAAGTTGCTTCATAAAAAGGGAAAAATCAAAGTCTAAAATAAGTTTCTGACGGTCGTAGTAAATGTAAGAAAAATGACATTGTATGAAATGAGTTCAATGACATCATGACATGGATTCTAGCCTGAGCGTAGAGTGAGAAAGTTTAATAAACCTTTCTCCAAGTTTCTTCCTCGCTGACAAGACATTCCTCTCATGGAAGGTTCTGGATGAGTTCACTTATAAAGGCCATATAAAGCATGTTGATCTACCTAGAGATACATTTATATAAAGATAAGGCCAATTCACAAAATAGTATTTAAACTAAGCTCTTTGGGGCAGGTCAAAGCCAAGTACTTAAAAAAGAAAAAGGAACTTAATTTTCATATCATTAAAACATACTCCCTCCATGACGTTGTTTTGGGCAATAAGAAGACTTATGTGTTTTTTAATGTTTCATATGAGATTTAAGGAAACATAGCTTCCTCTCTCCCAAACGTAGACATGACTTGGACAACTGCTAAAATAAACAGTATACAATACGTGGCAAGGTTGTGGCATGCTCTTTTTTCTAGGTGCCAAGATTTCAAAGGATAACTTGACTTTCACCCCTACCGACTCTGGGATCTTGATTTTATTAAGCTCTGAATGTGGTATTTTGCTTTGTGAGGTCGACACAATTAATGATCAGGATAGGGGGAACAAAAGGCATGACCACCTTTGGAAAAATCCAGAGTTACAAAACAAATGTGTCACTGCATCATTAAGGTTTTTCCTTCTCAAGTGAAAGATGCAAAGAATTGAGGAGTAAGGCTTCTTCTCCAAAGGGAAGGGAGCAGGCATCCCTGGTAAGGCTCCATCCTCAAAAGCAGCATCCCCACACCACATCTTGCTCCCATTACTGCTCTTTTCAACTTACGCTGACAGCTAAAGTTCAGAGGTGGCTTTGTTTCCCTTGTAGTTGATGTTAGTTCAACATTAGACTCTAAAGGTGGAGCAGGCACAAAAATTAATGCACAGGAATAGGACAAGAACTTTGGCAGCCAAAAACAACATACGTTTTACACTTGGGACAAGTATATAAATTAAAAATGGAAAAAGTGGGCAAAAGTGAGATAATTGACTAATATAAATACCTGTCAAACCTGACTTTACAGAGATTCTGAGCTGAGAAGCAAATAAAATTGCTCACCGCCACCTCCAACTCACACTCTTTTTCTTCAGGCAAACCTCAGGGTCCTTTTATGAGTTTTGGCTGAAGGAATCTGGCATATAAAGTTAAGGATCAAGATTTCCTGAACTATTTTATGCCAAAATTTTGTGTCTAAGAAGAACAGAGTAAATAGTATTGCTGCTTGTTTGAAAGTAACTGCAGGTAGTTGACGAGAGCCTAGAAATCATGAGAATGTTGCCTTTCAATATTTTGAGGGTCCACAATTGAATCTGCTACTTGGATTTAATGGATCAGTTTGACTCTACCACAGTAAATGATGATAAAGTTATAATTAGTTGAGGAATTTAAGTTTACTTTATGGTTGATACTTAAGGATGAAACTGAAATAATTAGATGTGGCAAGCAGAGGTTTCATAAGTCATAGTATACTATATTCAGGCACTGAAATAGGTTGAAAGCTATATCAGATCAGCTTATCCTCATCAGCATGCTTTGAAAGCTTTTCTCTCTCTATTTTTTTTTGATTTACAATGTTGTGTTAATTTCTGCTGTACAGCAAAGTGATTCAGTTATACATATATATGTGTGTGTGTGTGTGTGTATATATATATATATATATATATATATATATATACATTCTTTTAAAATATTCTTTTCCATCATGGTTTATCACAGGGCATTGAATATAGTTCCCTGTGCAATACAGTAAGCTGTTATCCATTCTATATATAATAGTTTGCTTCTGCTAACCCCAAACTCCCACTCCATTTCTCCCCCTTGGCAACTACAAGTCTGTTCTCCATGTCTGTGAGTCTGTTTCTGTTTCATAGGGAAGTTCATTTGTGTTATATTTTAGATTCCACATATAAGTGATATCATATTGTATTTGTCTTTCTCTTTCTGACTTACTTCACTTAGTATGATAATCTCTAGTTCCATCCATGTTGCTGCAAATGGCATTATTTCATTCTTTTTATGGCTGAGTAGTATTCCATTGTATTTATGTACCACATCTTCTTTATCTATTCATCTGTTGATGGACATTTAGGTTGTTTCCATGTCTTGGCTATTGTGAATAGTGCTGCTATGAACATAAGGGTGCATGTATCTTTTTGAATTATAGTTTTGTCTGGATATATGCTCAAGAGTGGGATTGCTAGATCATATGGCAACTCAAGTTTTAGCTTTCTGAGGAACCTCCATACTGTTTTCCCTAGTGGCTGCACCAACTTATATTCCCATCAACAGTGTAGGAGGGTTCCCTTTCCTCCACACTCTCTCCAGCATTTGTTATTTGTAGACTTTTTAATGATGGCCATTCTGACCAGTGTGAGGTGGTATCTCATTGTAGTTTTGATTTGCATTTCTCTAATAATTAGCGATGTTGAACGTCTTTTCATGTGCCTGTTGGCCATCTGTGTCTTCTTTGGAGAAATGTCTATTTAGGTCTTCTGCCCACTTTTCCTCTGGGTTGTTGTTGTTGTTGAGTTGTATGAGCTGTTTGTATATTTTGGAGATTGAGCCCTCGTAGGTCACATCCTTTGCAAATATTTTCTTCCATTCCATAGGTTGTCTTTTCATTCTGTTTATGGTGTCCTTTGCTGTGCAACTTTGAAAGCTTTTTGAACTTAATTCTTAGGTGTTGTTGGAAAGCCTGTTTGAACCGTATTTCATTTTGATTGTATAATATACACAGGATTAAGAGATAAGCTCCTTTTCTAATTAGTCATAGAAAATATGTATTGGGTTTAGGAAAATTGTTTCCCCCTTAGATAGATAAGAAATTTTTGTTTTCTAGGGAAATTTTCTTTTTAGGTTATGTGAGTGGGACTTGTGGAGCTGCACTGTTATGGACTCCAAAATAGCAAAGAGATAACTAAAGTGCTCTACAATAGAAGGGAAACAGAAATTTGAGGGTGAAGGTAAGCGTTTTGAGAAGAAAAGACTGTTGGGAAAAGAAGAGACCAAAGAACATGGCAGTGATTGGGCCCTGTTAGAAAAAACAAAATGAGGCCAGTGAGAAATTTCCAGAGGCACAGGCCAAAACCCATTTAATAGGGATGTATAATGGGACATTTTAACTTTTCGTAACAACCAGAATACAGTAAGTCCCCTACATACGAACCTTCAAGTTGCGAACTTTCAAAGATGTGAACGTGTGTTCCATCATCGTCAGGCATGAGTGAAATTGCAGCTTGCCCTCCATCTCCTATTGCTGGCAATCCTTCAGTTCTACCATCTCCCACCTCCTTTCTTTCCTCCAGTCAGTAACTCTTCTTGCCTGTTCACTTGATGTCCGCCCCCGTATGCCAGCTGTTATACTATACTACCATACTTTTCAAGGTACTGTACTTTAAGACTTACAGTGTTTTCTTTATTTTTTGTGTTTGTTTTTTATGTATTATTGGTGTGAAGAGTATTATAAACCTATTACAGTACAGTACCATATAGCTGATTATGTTAGTTGGGTACCTAGGCTAACCTGGTTGGACTTAGGAACAAATTGGACTTACGAATGTGCTCGCGGAATGGAACTTGTTCGTATGTAAGGGACTTACTGTACTTGCATGCCCTTACCACGAATCCCCATGTGAATGCCTAGCTGATTGAAGGGTTCACTAGCAGAGTTGAGATAAGCCTGAGCTAGAGAGTTCAGCAGGTAAAGGAAACAGGAACTCTGGGTCACAGTATTTTATTTTCCAATGGCATATGGGGTAAAAGTTTTAAGTGAATTTTATGTAAAGCTAAGGTACTGTGTGACCTCAGTTGATACTTGGGTTATTTGAAGTAGGATGCTTCTATTTTTCTTCCTCACATGTCATAGGACCCACCAAGACACCCCGTCATGATGGATATAGAGCACTATTATGGAATTCGTATTTAAGTAGCATAAGAGCGCATTAAAATATATGGGACTAATACAATAAACAGAGGATCCATTCAAATCACCTTCACAAAATTGGTAATTAACCACAGTTTGGCATGAAGATAATAAACTTTGGATATCTTTTATATATTCCACCTTATCCCTAATAACGTGCTTCCCCACATGTTTTCATGCTACTTTAAAATTACTTTAAATGCCTTAAAACCTGGTGCTGTCAGAAGTCAATAAATAAAATAAAATTGTAAAGTAAAATGTGTGAGCAATTTCAGCAAACTCTCGGGAATGTCCTTCTCTCCCTGGGGGACAAATATCCTATAACAAATATGCCTGTGTATCCACCACATATCCTCATAAGGATATTTCCAAGATGACAGTGCCTAGAACTACTTGACTTTCTCATGTTCCCTCTGTAAAAAGACGTTCAAAAGAGTTCTAGGAAATATCTAATCCTGACAATGCCATCGTTAGTAACCTCAGGGTCTGTAAGCATCTTCCCTAATGAGAATCTTGGCAAAAATTTGGTCTGATTTAAACCAGCCAAAGAGCAGTATAAAAGAGTCAGAAAACTAAGTCACAGTCAGAGAACTTAAAAGCATCAGAACATTTCTTGAAATTAATTCCTAATTTATTTTTAATCCAGCTTTCCTCAAATAAGCTCATGTCCAATAACCACAAACAGGGCAAAGAATGTCTTTAACCTAATACAAATCAACATGTTTACTTCTTTTAGAATATCATGGTTAAAAAGATAAAATTATTATTTTCTTACAGTGTGCATGATAACTGAATTTGAGCCTGAATAGAAGCATTAAACTGAGTATGCTATTCTATTCCAGAATAGAATTTGTTTAAGAAATTATGAATGCTGCAAAAACTGAAGTTTGTTCAAGGGTAAAATCATTGAAATTGATTCCATCTTTCAAGTTTAGGACAGGTTTTCAGCATGTTTCAACTGTTTGAAATCCTTGTCAGTAGATGCAGAGTCATTTTTTAGGAAATCTTAGTGAGAAATGTGGCTTTTAAAATGCAACCATATCTCTGTTATCTTTAATTTAGACTTATGGTTTCATTTTCACATAAGACAAAAGTTTATGTAACTACATTTTTTTAAATCCCAAGGTATTTGTTTAACTGATAAAGTCAGAAAACATCTAAATGCAAAAATCTCCTTAATATTTTGTCTTGATTATGATATAATGATGAGTTAATCTCAGTTGATTCACTGTAAATCCTTTCAAAGGCGATGTGATCTAGCAATAAGTAAACAAATCCCCTGCTTGAAAAAAATAATCCTACATTTAGGTTCATTTTTAGCACATTAATTGTATTATTAAACAGAACAACACATACTTTAAGGAGTGACATACATAAAGTAAAAATATGTCTTGGGCATTTAATTTTAAAGCAATCCTGAATTATTTCCAGCCCAGAGCTAGAATGAAGATTTGCTTAAGACTGCGGTATGATCTAAGGTCTTACTTAACATGGTTTTCTGTGTTTATTATTGATTAAACATACTCTCAAGGCACGATTTTCTAATAATAATACTCACAATTAAAATTGTATATAATTAATTAGGAATTAATTTGTTTAATGACAACCTCATAAGCAGTAAGATCTATGAGAAACGACCATAAATCTGTGTTGAATTAATCATTGCTTGAATGAATATTTATTCTTGTGTTTTCAGGTTTTTCAAAATGAGAGATAAAACTAATTTGTTGGACTTATTAGATATGTCTATTAATTTAGTAGATATAAACTAAATCATGAAGAAAGCAATTCAAATTCTAAGCATGAAGTTAAATTCAGTTTTTATTTCACTGCTACATTCATAAAATTAAAAAGCTTTTGTCTATTTATTTGATAATTTTCTTACTGATCAAAACTAAGGCATTTTTTTCAGATAATTTCGTTCATTGATTATTTTTGTTTTCTTGAATATTCCTGACCCCATACTCTTCTAAGCCTTGTAGGTTTTCAGTGAGTATCTAACATTATACATGAAACGTTCCTCAGCTATAACTACCAAATTATTTAAATTATTCTCTTTTTCAAAAAAAGATATCTAGTGTATACATTATAAAGTACCTTTCTTACTTGTAAAACATATAATTAATATTTAATTCCTAGATATTATCATCAATTACAAAGTCATTTTTTACACAGTATTTGTTTTGCTAAATACAGTAATGACTTTGAATTTAATTACTATACTTTGCTATCAAATATTAAGTACTTCCATAAATGACTTATGAAGGTACCACTTTTTATGCAACTGGTAAATATAATTAGTAACGTAAAAAAGAATTTGTTTTTACCTCTTTGAGTTTATATTTCAGATGGAAGGAGTTTCGAGAGACATATAATTCATGGAGTTATAAAAAAATATTTGTAGAAATTTTATGAAAATTACTTTTGATCATATATTTTTACTAATTTTTAGAACATGTTTGTAAATTCTCTCATAACCTTTTTGCTGTAGAGGCAAAGTTAATTTTAATATTTATATAATCATTACAAATATAGTATGGTCTTCATAAACATCTTATTTTCTGGATTTTTCATCATCAATACTGCTTTTGATATGCAAATTACAGAAATACCGAAACAATTTTTTATCTTATTGTATTGAACATGACACCACAACAGCAAAAAAGTAAAGGCTTTGGATGAAGAAACAGCATCTGAGTGGCAGTATGACAGCCTGTGGAAAATTTTATCATTTTGTTTAGTAATCACTTTTAAATTTATAATAAGTATATGTTGCTGTGATCAATTGTCTACTAAAGACAGTTGCAATGAAAACTCAATCCACAATAAGATTTTTTTAACAATTAGAAACTTCCAGTCCCAAGAAATATAATACTTTTCAAATTAAAAATACATTTAAAATTAAAAATGTGTTAATAAAATACTTCAAGAATTAGATTACTTAAAATTTTCTCTAAGGAGAGTGGAATGGGAGTGTGAATTCAAAGGGAAAAATAAACAATGTAAAATTTCTGACTGTTAAAAACGAACTTTTTAATGTGATATTCAAAAATGCATTATAGTGGGTATCAAATGGCCATGGTAATTAGATTCTATTGGATACCTTTTAAAGTGTGATGTAGCCGTTCTGTTTAAGGATGTCAATATTATAAAATGGTGGAAACTGCAACTTTTGTAAGTATTTAAATCTGTAGATGAACACTTTTAGATACCAATTTTAAGACTTTAAGAAGAGTTCAGTTTAGTATATATAAATATTCCCCCATCTAATAATTAGAACTAAATCTCCCTTAGCCCCATTGAGGGTGGGCTACACTTCGAACTTGCTTCAAAAGAATAAAGTATAGAAAGGGAAAAATAATAACTTTACAGTGGAGAGATCTAGCAAACACTATCTCAACCAAGTGATGAAATTTAACATTACCAGTGATGTCGTGTGGATATCATGTACCATGTAATTTGATAAGAAGTGCATCTCACTCTTGTTTTAGTCTTTTCAAAAACCCATAAACTCTGGCTAATCATGAGAGAAAGATCAGACAAATAGGAGTTTTACACAATACTTAGCTAACATTCCTCAATACTTTCAAGGTCATGAAAAATAGGAAAGACTGAGAAGCTATCACAGACCAGAGGAGACTGGGGCAACATGACAACTAAATGCAGTGTGGAAGCCTAGATATGATCCTGGCTCACAAAAATACACAAAAAAGAGGACTATTGGAAAAATAGGTGAAATCCAAAGTCTTGAGTTTAGTTTTTTTTAATGTATAAGTGATTTAAAAAGATTAAAAGTTCTTGTAGGATGGGGGGCTCAAAGTCAAAAAGCTTACAGACAACAGATCACTTGAAAAATCTTACACGTATGCAAGTAGATATGAGGTGTTTTTTTAAAATTAGAATGTGACTTTTAATAGAGACACTTTGGAAATGGCTTAAATACCTACCAATATAATAATGGACAAAAAAATAATAGTAAAATTGGGTAATCAGTACTACACGTCAATTAGCAAGAATTAAATAGAATTGCACCATCAACAGAATTAAATTTGAAAAAAAAGGTCCATAAATAAAGCAAGTTGTCAAATGATACATGCAGTGTGGTGCTGTTTATTTGAAGCCAAAACATACCTCAAATAGTTCTAAGATTTTTTTGTGTGGATACACCCACATTTAAGGAAAAAAAATACATGCATGGGAATATTATACATCTACTTCAAGTTAGTGGTTGATTCTCAGTAGGGAGGGAAGGGAATACAGATAGAGAAAAATATGCAGAGGGTTCCAGATTTTTTTAAATTTATTTATACATTTATTTATTTTTGGCTGCGTTGGGTCTTTGTTGCCACACACGGGCTTTCTCTAGTTGCGACAAACGGGGACTACTCTTCGTTTTGGTGCATGGGCTTCTCATTGCAGTGGCTTCTTTTATTGTGGAGCACAGGCTCTAGGCACGTTGGTTCAGTAGTTGTGGCTCGTGGGCTCTAGAGCACAGGCTCAGTAATTGTGGTGCACAGGCTTAGTTGTTCTGTGGCATGTGGTATCTTCCCGGACCAGAGCTCAAACCCATGTGTCCTGCATTGACAGGCGGATTCTTAACCATTGCAGCACCAGGGAAGACCCAAGGGTTCCAATTTTTATCTGTAACAATTTGTTTATTTTAAAATAACCTTAATCAAATATGGCAAAATGTTAAATATCTGTTATATTGTAGCTTACATTACTCTGAGTAATTGCAATTTTAATAATTAAATCTAAAGAAAGAAAGATGGGAGTTTTGGTAAACCATCAAAGTAGAAGTCTAACAGGAAGTTACAGATGAGAAGTCTTCAAGGACAGGTAGCACTTTTAAGTGATGGGCTGGAGAGGGCAGACAGCAGAAGAAAGAAGAACTTCAATCCTGCAACCTGTGGAACAAAAACCACATTCACGGAAAGATAGATAAGATGCAAAAGGAGAGGGCTATGTACCAGATGAAGGAACAAGATAAAACCCCAGAAAAAGACTAAATGAAGTGGAGATAGGCAACCTTCCAGAAAGACAATTAGAATAATGAGAGTGAAGATGATCCAGGACCTCAGAAAAAGAATAGAGGCAAAGATTGAGAAGATGCAAGAAATGTTTAACAAAGACCTAGAAGAATTAAAGAACAAACAAAGAGAGATGAACATTACGATAACAGAACTGAAAAATACACTAGAAGGAATCAATAGCAGAATACTGAAGCAGAAGAACGGATAAGTGACCTGGAAGACAGAATGGTGGAATTCACTGCCATAGAACAGAATAAAGAAGAAAGAATTAAAAGAAATGAAGGCAGCCTAGGAGTCCTCTGGGACAACATTAAAAGCAACAACATTCACAATATGGGGGTCCCAGAAGGAGAAGAGAGAGAGAAAGAACCCAAGAAAATATTTGAAGAGATTATAATAGAAAATTTCCCTAACATGGGAAAGGAAATAGCCACCCAAGCCCAGGAAGCACAGAGAGTCGCAGGCAGGATAAACGCAAGGAGAAACACGCTGAGACACATAGTACTCAAACGGACAAAAATTAAAGACAAAGAAAAATTATTGAAAGCAACAAGGGAAAATCAACAAATAACATACGGGGGAACTCCCATAAGGTTAAAAGCTGATTTCTCAGCAGAAACTCTACAAGCCAGACGGGAGTGGCATGATATATTTAAAGTGATGAAAGGGAAGAACCTACAGCCAAGATTACTCTACCAGGCAAGGATCTCGTTCGGATTCGACAGAGAAATCAAAAGCTTTACAGACAAGCAAAAGCTAAGAGAATTCAGCACCACCAAACCAGCTCTACAACAAATACTAAGAACTTCTCTAAGTGGGAAACATAAGAGAAGAAAAGGACCTACAAAAACAAACCCATAACAGTTAAGAAGATGGTAATAGGAACATACATATTGATAATTACCTTCAACGTGAACATATTAAATGCTCCAACCAAAACACACAGGCTTGCTGAATGGATACAAAAACAAGACCCACCTATATGCTGTCTACAGGAAACCCACTTCAGACCTAGGGACACATACAGACTGAAAGTGAGGGGATGGAAAGAGACATTCCATGCAAATGGAAATCAAAACAAAGCTGGAGTAGCAATACTCTTATCAGATAAAATAGACTTTAAAATAAAGAATGTTACAAGGGACAAAGAAGGACACTGCATAATGATGAAGGGATCAGTCCAAGCAGATATAACAATTATACATATGTATGCACCCAACATAGGAGCACCTCAATACATAAGGCAACTGCTAACAGCTATAAAAGAGGAAATCGACAGTAACACAATACTAGTGGGGGACTTTAACACCTCACTTACACCAATGGACAGATCATCCAAACAGAAAATTAAGAAGGAAACAAAAGCTTTAAATGACACAATAGACCAGGTAGATTTAGTTGGTACTTATAGGACATTCCAATCAAAAACAGCAGATTACACTTTCTTCTCAAGTGCACATGGAACATTCTCCATGATAGATCACATGTTGGGTCACAAATCAAGCCTCAGTAAATTTAAGAAAATTGAAATCATATCAAGCATCTTTTCTGAACACAACTCTATGAGATTAGAAATCAATTACAGGGAAAAAACCGTAAAAAACACAAACACATGGAGGGTAAACAATACGTTACTAAATAACCAAGAGATCACTGAATAAATCAAAGAGGAAATCAAATAATACCTAGAGACAAATTACAACGAAACATGAGGATCCAAAACCTATGGGATGCAGCAAAAGCAGTTCTAAGAAGGAAGTTTATAGCAATACAACCCAACTCAAGAAACAAGAAAAATCTCAAATAAACAATCTAACCTTATACCTAAAGGAACTAGAGAATGAAGAACAAACAAAACCCAAAGTTAGTAAAAGGAAATAAATCATAAAGATCAGAGCAGAAATAAATGAAATTGAAACAAAGAAAACAATAGCAAAGATCAATAAAACTAAAAGCTGGTTCTTTCAGAAGATAAACAAAATTGATAAACCATTAGCCAGACTCATCAAGAAAAAGAGGGAGAGGACTCAAATCAATAAAATTAGAAATGAAAAAGGAGAAGTTGCAACAGGTACCACAGAAATACAAAGCATCCTAAGAGACTCCTACAAGCAACTCTATGCCAATAAAATGGACAACCTAAGGAAATGGACAAATTCCTAGAAAGGTATAACCTTCCAAGGCTGAACCAGGAAGAACTAGAAAATATGAGCCGATCAATCACAAGTAATGAAATTGAAACTGTGATGAAAAATCTTCCAACAAACAAAAATCCAGAACCAGATGGCTTCACAGGTGAATTCTATGAAACATTTAGAGAAGAGCTAACACCCATCCTTCTCAAACTCTTCCCAAAAATTACAGAGGAAGGAACACTCCCAAACTCATTCTATGAGGCCACTATCACCCTGATACCAAAACCAGACAACGATAATACGAAAAAAGAAAATTACAGACCAGTATCACTGATGAATATAGGTGCAAAAATCCTCAACAAAATAATAGCAGACAGACTCCACTAACACATTAAAAGGATCATACACCATGATGAAGTGGGATTTAGCCCAGGGATGCAAGGATTCTTCAATATATGCAGATCAATCAGTGTGATACACCATATTAACAAATTGAAGAATAAAAATCATATGATCATCTCAATAGATGCAGAAATTTTTAACACCCATTTATGATAAAATCTCTCCAGAAGGCAGGCATAGAGGTAACCTACCTCAACATAATAAAGGCCATATATGACAAACCCACAGCAAACATCATTCTCAATGGTGGAAAACTGAAAGCATTTCCCCTAAGATCAGGAACAAGACAAGGATGTCCACACTCTCACCCCTATTATTCAACATAGTTTTGGAAGTTCTAGCCACGGCAATCAGAGAAGTAAAAGAAATAAAAGGAATCCAAATCAGAAAAGAAGTAAAACTGTCACTGTTTGCAGATGACATGATACTATACATAGAGAATCCTAAAGATGCTACCAGAAAACTACTAGAGCTAATCAATGAATTTGGTAAAGTTGCACGATACAAAATTAATGTACAGAAATCTCTTGCATTCCTATACACTAATGATGAAAAATCTGAAAGAGAAATTAAGGAAACACTCCCATTTACCATTGCAACAAAAAGAATAAAATACCTAGGAATAAACCTACTAAGGGAGAAAAAAGACCTGTATGCAGAAGACTATAAGACACTGACGAAAGAAATTCAGGATGATACAAACAGATGGAGAGATACACCATGTTCTTGGATTGGAAGAATCAATATTGTAAAAATGACTATACTACCCAAAGCAATCAACAGATTCAATGCAATCCCTATCAAATTACCAATGGCATTTTTCACAGAACTAGAACAAAAAATCTTAAAATTTGTATAGAGACACAAAAGACCCCAAATAGCCAAAGCAGTCTTGAGGGAAAAAAACAGAGCTGGAGGAATCAGACTCCCTGACTTCAGACTATACTACAAAGCTACAGTAATCAAGACAATATGGTACTGGCACAAAAACAGAAATATAGATCAATGGAACAGGATAAAAGCCCAGAGATAAACCCATGCACATATGGTCAACTAATCTATGACAAAGGAGGCAAGGGTTTACAATGAAGAAAAGACAGCCTTTTCAATAAGTGGTGCTGGTAAAACTGAATAGCTACATGTAAAAGAATGAAATTAGAACAATCCCTGACACCACACACAAAAATAAACTCAAAATGGATTAGAGACCTAAATGTTAGTCCGGACATTATAAACCTCTTTGAGGAAAACCTAGGAAGAACACTCTTTGACATAAATCACAGCAAGATCTTTTTTGCTTCACCTCCTAGAGTAATGGAAATAAAAACAAAAATAAACAAATGGGACCTAATGAAACTTAAAAGCTTTTGTACAGCAATGGAAACCATAAACAAGATGAAAAGACAACACTCAGAATGGGAGAAAATATTTGCAAACGAATCAACGGACAAAGTATTAATCACCGAAATATATAAACAGCTCATGCAGCTCAACATTAAAAAAACAAACAACCCAATCCAAAAATGGGCAGAAAATCTAAATAGACATTTCTCCAAAGAAGACATACAGATGGCCAAGAAGCACATGCAAAGCTGCTCAACATCACTAATTATTAGAGAAATGCAAATCTAAACTACAATGAGGTATCACCTCACACCAGTTAGAATGGCCTTCATCAGGAAAGCTACAAACAATAAATGCTGGAGAGGGTGTGGAGAAAAGGGAACCCTCTTGCACTGTTGGTGGGAATGTAAATTGACACAGCCACTATGGAGAACAGTATGGAGGTTCCTTAAAAAACTAAAAAGAGAACTACCATAGGACCCAGCAATCCCCCTATTGGGCATATACCCAGAGAGAACCATAATCCAAAAAGACACATACACCCCAGTGTTCATTGCAGCGCTATTTACAATAGCCAGGTCATGGAAGCAACCTAAATGCCCATCGACAGACAAATAGATAAAGAAGATGTGGTACATATATACAATGGAATATTACTTAGCCATATAAATGAACGAGATTGGGTCAGTTCTAGAGACGTGGAAGGATCTAGAGAGTGTCATACAGAGTGAAGTAAGTCAGAAAGAGCAAAAGAATTATCATATATTAACACATATGTGGAACCTAGAATGATGGTACAGATGAACCTGTTTTCAGGGCAGAAATAGAGACACAGATGTAGAGAACAAACATATGGACACCAAGGGGGGGAAGTGGTGGGGAAGTGGGGGTGGTGGTGTGATGAATTGGGCAATTGGGATTGATATGTATACACTGATATGTATAAAATGGTTAACTAAGAAGAACCTGCTGTGTAAAAAAATAAAATAAAATTCAAAAATTAAAAAAAAAAAGGATGTGATGGGCTGGAATGACCAAACCAGTCATCCATCACGTACTTGACCTTTCACCGAGTCTAGGTCAGGAGTAGAAATCCAGTTTTATTGATGGTGGCAATGGACCTAATGTGAAAGGACTTTAGCCCAGCAGTAACCAAAGTACCAGAAATTTAGACATCAGGACACAAGCCAAAATTCAGCTGTTATTGCTGAGGTTCAACATTAGGAACAAAAGACAGGCAGAAAGTAGGAACTAAAACAGTTCCCTTAGGTTTGGCCAAGGAAGTACTTGAGAGTATCTTCCAAAGCAGATGTCATTGTTAATAGTGTCACTTTGGTCAAGTTACTTACCCTTTCAGTGCCTTAGTTCTTCCACCTGTAAGATGGAGATTAAAAACAATATCTACTACACAGAGTAGTTGTGAGTATTGAGTGAATTATTGTGTGTAAGGCATTTAGAACAATGCCCAGTACCTAGTCAAGTATGATGTAAGTGCTTATAAAAATAAAAAGAAATATCACCGCCTCTAATAGAAGTGCTTTTCTTTAGCAATGTTGATGTATTCCACTCAAATAAATTAATTGTCTAATTTGGCAGAAACAACGTGATCGTAAACCAAAGCTTGAGTTGACCTTTTCTCTAAATAATCCAGATTGTATCTCTTTTACAAATGTTGACAAGCACTGAAAAGGGGAAAGCTTTTCTTTTCCTTGTCTCTCATGGCAACACCCATTGACCTACATGCTCTGGGTAAGGCAGTGTAAATAAGGATGGCAACAGAGAATGGTGGACGTGAAGACCTCAGGTTTTACCTAAAAATGAAACCACCAAATAGTATAATAGAACAATTTGGGGTGTGTGTGTGTGTGTGTGTGTGTGTTTGTGTGTGTGTGTGTGTATTCACCGTGGTACAGCTTGAATCAGCTTCTATCTGTAAAAATATTATGAATGCTATATGACATATGATCTGGCCAAAATACAAACGCTATTTCCTTTTGAAATTTAATACTGTTCCTTCACCAGCATTATTGATGAAGGAACATTTCATTAAAATGTTCCTTAAAATGTTCCTAAAATTTCCTTAAAACAATTATTTCACTGTGTCAAACAGAAGTCTGTATCAGTTCAGGAAATGTTATGGTTCTTAAGGGATCTATCATTCTATAATTGAAGATTTACACATAGTTTCATATATTAAAACGCTGCTAGCCTTTAATGTATATAGCATGTCAAAAATACATAAAACCTGTCTTCTGAGATAGTCATAGAGCATTCAGGCAGTTTCAAACACTACCAAATGATGGTAGAGGGTTTGAATTTACTAAGGTTGTTGAAGAAAACCTAATAAAATAATGCATTATTTAAAACATATTGTTTTGTCTCTTTTTCTATCCCAATATCATGCAGTGTAGATGTATATGCCACTATTGTCATTTATAACATTCACATCCAGCACAGACCCATACCTGAAAGCACTGGGGAATGAGAATATTTGTTTCTGCCAAGTTGCCCTAAGAAAGCCTACCTTAGTTGTGAATAAAATAGATATGTTACAGAAAACATATCATATCAGTGTCTAAAATTTCAGGAAACCACTTGCTTTGTTTGATATAGTTAAACAACTATCGTTTTGATACGAGTTATTTCGTTTTTATTATTACAATAATGAAGTGCTAAGCAGTAGATTAAATTATAACTGATTGCTCTTACATTGCTGTTAGGGGAGAGAAAGAGAGAAAAAAAAGAAGCCTTGGTGCAAAGTTCTTTGATTATTTGCAATGATCAAATAACAATAATACTTCACACAGTTGTTCTATTACTCATCACTTAATCTTCACTAATCATTGAATTAACAAGTGACTCATCATCAAGCCAACAATCATTTTAATCTAATTAACTTATTCTTTTCAACAAAAAAACTGTCACACATTTAATAGCGACAACATCACAACACACATGGAACATATAAAAAGTACACCTATACACCCAGCAAGATGATACATATGTATCAGGTCAGCCTGATGAAATTGCCCTATTATTAGGTCAAAAATAGTCAAATATCAGCAACTTCAGTTGGTTCAATCTAATATTTATGAGTTTTAAACGGAAAGTATCAGTTTTGCCTTCCAAATGTTTTAAAATATGTAGTTGCACAGCTTGAAATTAGAAATCTGAATTTTCATGAATAAAATGGAATGATATACCAATAGAATTAAATAAAGACACAGTCTGACATGACCTTTCTAAAAGTCCCCAAATGAAAGGGAGGTTGAATGATGCATCAAAACTAGATTGTTCTCTGATTTTTATTACATTTGACTTATCCTTGACTGAAATATCATGTCCAATATATGACTCTACCAACTAAGAGCAAAATAAGACATAAAGGATCCCCCCAAATCAAGAAAGATAACCAAGATTACACAAAATAGGACTGATAAGTTTTTTTATTCCCTTATGGTAAAAAATAAGTGGTAAAAAATAATTTACCACTTATTTTGGTGGTGGAAGTCAATTTTTATTGTAAAACTTTTTCTGTATACTTCAGGTGAGTCTACCACTATACTCTACCCACTCCCTGGTAGGGGAATGGCTCATGACCTAGGGTCAGCCAACCAGGGTCCTCTGATCCCCTGACCAGTGAAATTGCTTTGGAGATGGGTATGTTGCAGACATTAGGTTAATTTGACATATAGCCTCTTCTAAAGAGCATCTCCTTTCTGCTGGGGTAGCAGGCAGTAGGTACAATGTTAGTCTGAACCTGCTGGTGGTGAAGTTTCTTACGTGGCAACCCCTTTTCCTGAGAGTGAAGCCAACAAGAAAAAGAGAGAACCCAAAAAGACATTAATGTGGGGATGAGGTTGGGAGAAAGGAGACCAAAGGTGAGGCTGTATCAAGCATTTCAAGCATTAAGCATTGGTCATTGGGTGGGGAAGACTAGAAATGGAACTGAAATGGATCATGGACAAGGATGCTGAGAAAATGGCTGGGTGGGGATAGAATTGAAGCTGACCTACTTTATTATCTTTCTCAGGGCCAACCCTGCTTATGCTGCAGACAGGCATTTGCCTGAAAAATATTTATAATCTGAGATGCTGTGGCTTAAGCATGTTTCACGGGGAAATAAAAAAGTAGACAGAAAAGCCAGAGGTGTAGCTATCAGGAACAGGCTGATTATTCTTAACCAAAGGCTCTGAGCTTTACTGCCACAGTTTCTATGTCCTAGTGATTTAATTGGCCATGGCACACCTATCCTACCCAGCTGAGTTGCATTTCAAATAGGGAATACTGATAAGGCCAAAATGGTTGATTCAATGGCCACGTTCTAGTCTTGGTATTTGAGATGGGAATGTGAAAAATAAACATTAGGTGCTGTAAAAAAGAAAAACAAAACTGGAATTACAGAGTGAAGCTGAGCATGGACATGGGGTAGGAAAAGACTTGATTGTGAAATAGTTTTTTAAAATTATGTTTCAAAATTAAACTGACATTTTTCAATATGGAGGTCAGTGTTATAGTGAGAGTACATTTATGCTTAATGGTTAAAAATTTAAGGTTAGGACCAGGTGGTCTGTGCTCAAGTTTCAGCTCCATCCTCTGATATATTGGGCAACTTATTCAACCTCTCTGAAAAGTAAGGCTAGTGATATTAACATCCTAGGATTGTGCTGAGAATTGAATGAGATAAAGAATCTAAAGTACTTGGCACCTGGAAAGGGCTCAGTACTTTGTGGTTATGACTTTTACTACAGAATTAGAGAAATACCAAGAAAATGCATGATGTGGTCTCTTGCCATCTTACCTTATGTATATAATGTCCAGTGTAGAAAGTTGTTTCAATATATCTGGAGATCAAGAGCCCATGACCATCAGTTAGAATTCAGTTTCTCTGAAGTGAAGAAATTCTTCCATATGTCAACCCACATTCTTAATAAAATCTAAACATTTTCTTCAAGTTTTATCTTTTCTGGGGAAAACAGAAAAAGAAACTGGTTATCTTCAATCTGATATATTTAAGCATTGTTATCATTTTCTCTCTCTAATTTAAGCAATCTTGATTTTTTAAAATGTTCTTATAGCTGCCACTTCTTTTTGTTTTGTCATGGCTTTTACAAAGCCTGGTTCCCTGAATCAAATTGTGATCATGCTTTCTGTCCACCAAAAGCCTAGACAGTTTGTCCACCACTTACTGAAGTTGGCTAAAATTGAGGGAATATATTCTAGTGGCATCTATAATGGTTTCGTTATTTCAATACAGTAGAAGTAGTGAATATATACATTTACCCCACTTTATTTTTTTCTGTTCAGAAGAAGTAGCTTTCACAAAACCATAAACTGATAAATCAAGCTTCCATCAATGAGCAAGTTTTGTGTTGGAAGGAAGAATATTTGGACATTAAAGAAAATAAGCAGAGAGCACAAGACCAGAAAAAATACAGAAACTAAAATTAGTATAAAAGGGAATCCTTAAGATTTATCCAACTGAACCACAATGCCTTAATCCTCAATCAAAAATTGAGCTAAGTAAACCCTTCAAACTATCAATTCCTGATTCAGCAACACTGAAAAATTTATTGATGGCTCTTCTTGGCTTTGTTTCTTTTTTCCCTGCCACAGAGATCCTATTAATGTAAATTGCACATAAGTTTTCTTGACTTTGTTTCTATAGATTTATTCCTATGTCAGCAGATAAGAATTGCAACTTCTTTCAAAAAAAAAAAAAGCGTTAAGAAGATACCATTCCCTGTTCCATAGAGTCTAACAGAATTAGTGTATTGCTGCTTTGAAAATTCAATGCCTAAGAAATGAGGCAGTGACGTGTCTGGTGCACTGGCAGGAATAGTGATCTAACCAGTGTATCTGTTGCTTTTGGCTAAACATGAGAAAGGCAAGTATGTCTGGAGATAAAATTTTATTGGAAAATATGAAGAAATGGTACATGACTCTTCTCTCTGTCCTTCCTCAGATATCACTAGGAAGCACATAGGACTGAATAATAGTTAGAAGAGGGTACTGTTTTCAAGTAACTTTGGCAAAGCATACCTTTAGCTCATCATTACCACTATTTCTCCATTCCAGAACCCCATAAGTATAAGTAAGTCTTCAGATGTCAACTCTAGGCTATCCTCCTTCCTCCATTCTCAGGCCTAATCTCTTCAATTCTTAAGCTCTTACTGGGCCAGACCACATTAATTACAGTAGAATGAGACAGGCACAGAAGAGGAGTCTAGACCTGACCTAAATACAGAAGTGTCAGTTCTAAAAGGAAGTAAACTGTGGAAGAAAGAACACGGTTCATGAGGGAAAATAGCAATGTAACGACGTCTAACATAATCAAATACTTAAATACAAACAAAATTTTAGATCCATTTATAACATGATTTCTAAAGAGAAACAAACAATGACCATTTATTGAAAATATATTGAATAATGTATGTACTTCAACTACATTAATTTATTAATCACAACAGTTTTATGAGATGGGCACAATTATTATCACCCTCATTTTTTTTTTTTGGCTAAAGATACTGAGTCAAAGAAAGGAAACGAACTTGCCCAAGCCACCTGCCAGGTAACGGGAGAGCTAAAAGCCCAGAAAGTCTGAATCCAGAACCTGCGCTATTACCCACAGACACCTGTGCAGTAAGGCAAGCGATATTTAGAGGTCGGGAGTGGTATCCAGAACTGAGTGGGTTGACAGCTCTAGTCAGGCAGGTGGGAGATGTTGATAAAGGATTAGCAGACAGCAGGCCCACAGTACCTAATGGTATTTAAGAGCCTAACTCCAGTGTCAGAAAATTTAAGGGAGTTCCTAGGCTTATAGATCTTAAGGGATTGGAGAAGCTATTAAATGTGAGACTCAGGCACAGAAAATACTCAGATCTCATCACCTGAATTGGATGACAAGGTGGATGGAGATTGAGACTCAGAAACAAAGGAGAAACCTCTCTCCCAAGGTCAAGGCTGAAGTGACAGTGAGAGTGGCCTGAGGTTAAGTTTGACAATGTTAGAATGATGTCTCTTAATTCCAACCTGCCCAGGGTAAAAATCGGGCCAGAGGTGGGTAGAGTGAGAGGGTCTATTTCAGCCTGCAGTTGGTGGTTTTTGACCACTGTCTCACTATCCAGGGTGAGCTGGGCAGGGCTTAGCAGTGCCAGCCATATCATTTCAGGATGGGCAAGTTATCACAGACAAGGCCAGAATCTAAGCCGAGATTAGAGTAAAGCCCAAACTCGATCTCAGGCTGCTTTGAGGTTCATTATCTCATTTTCCGCATCAAGCAAAGTCTCCATGGGATGGCCCACACCTGCTTGTGAATCACTGAGATAAGATGACTCAGAACACTCTATTTGACACTGACGGCCAGTTCAAACACACCCACTTGTGGGAACTTGGATTCTTTTTTTTTTTTTTTAATTTTTTAATTGGAGTATAGTTGCTTTACAATACTGTGTTAGTTTCTACTGTACAGAAAAGTGAATCAGCCATACATATACGTATATCCCCTCTTTTCTGCATTTCCTTCCGATTTAGGTCACCACAGAGCATTGAGTAGAGTTCCCTGTGCTATACAGTAGGTGCTCATTAGTTACTAACTCTTCACTTCATCTGGAGACTTCTGTCATGTTGGAGCTGTGCTTGATTTCCCAGATTTTGTGGGCCTTCTTGATTGATACTCTGTATCTCCATTTCTACCATTTAATCCTTTGCCTTTTTAGAGCTTAGGTCACCATAGTCATTGGTGGGTTTTAGCTTTTGGCAAATGATAAACATCTTGAAACTTTTGCTATAACTCACCATATGGCTTCCATCTTCGTCAAGCTACACAGAGTTGGAAAAATACTTCATAACTTTCTGCATTTCTTCTTACATTTGTATTTGTGGGAGCAGAGTGTATCAGTAAGAGTGTATCAGAATGAGTGTCTAAAAACATTTGATACCATAAAAAATGATTCTACTTATCTGGACATTGAAGATTCAGTGGTGAGGTGAATATAATTTCCTCATCCCTAACCAATGCCATAGTATAAGATCGTGAAAGCAATTTGTGCTAAAACCAGTTCAGCACCAAGCATATTACTGAAGCGGAAGAGATAATACTGCCTTTCAGCAGTACTGTGAAAATGGTATTTTGAACAGTAAAAGGATAATAAAAATCCATTATTATTATAACTACCACTGACTATTGGGGGAAAGTTGCTATGGTTGTTAGAGGTCTAAAGAGGGAAGTGTGTATTATTTACATTGAAGTTTCAGCGTGACCTTTCTGAAGGTGAGGGTTGGTGTGTGAAAATTTCTATGAATTATCAAAAGAGGTTGTAATTTTTTTTTTTTTTTTACATAGTTTCATGGTTCGATTAGTTACTCATGGATGTGGGATTGCAGGGATCTCCTCTGCCCTACTGGTATTATGTAATAGATAAAGGCGAACTGGCACCAGTCAGACCAGCACTGAAGTCTCCTCTCTGGTCTTTGGAACCTACCTCTTGTCTTCTCCAAACTTTATGTAGGAAAAAATCCCTGGTGACTGAGGAATATCCTTTCATCTGAAAAACGAACATAATGAAAACTGATAAAAGGGATACATAAGGTTAAGCAATTACACATGAAAACTCCCAGTGGAACGTCAGATTCAATGTGTATGTTCAGTAAATGGGTCTGTTTATGTTTGTGTCCTTTTGCGTGAAGGCAATTTCGTGCTATATTCGAGAGCATGGAATTTGGAATCAGGCGGGCGTCAATTCTGTTTCTTGCTCCACCCCTTAACATGTGCCTCTGAGCAAATCACACAATTTCTTTAACCCCAACTCACCACATACTCAAAATGGAAATAACAACACCTGACTGATAGAGTTGTGAGAGGATTAAGATGAGAACATTTCTGTAAAGCACTTAGCGTACTACCTAGGATATGGTAAACACTCATTAAATGATACCTCCTTTATTGTTATCTGCATTTAAGAAAGATTCTTTCTCTGTAGGATTATGTAGGGAATACGTTCCAAGACCCCTAGTGGATGCCTGAAACCACAGAGTACCAAACCCTATACATACTATGTTTTTTCCTATACATACTTCCTATGATAAATTTATCTTGTGAATTAGGCACAGGAAGAGATTAACAACAATAAATAATAGAATAGAACAATATACTGTATTAAAAGTTATGTGAATGTGGTATCTCTCTCTCTCAAAATATCTTATTGTACTGTAGTTACCCTTCTTCTTGTGATGACATGAGATGATAAAATGCCTACGTGCGTGATGAGATGAAGACAGGGGAATGACGTAGGCATTGTGGCATAGCATTAGGCTATTACTGACCTTCTGACAATATAGCAGGAGGCGGGTCATCTGCTCCAGGTGACCCTGAATCATCCAGTCATGACTGTGTCCCTGGATGACAGGAGAAGACGATGTCGAAGGTTGGGGCTCCTGGGCTGAACAGAGCAGAACAGCACAAAACTTCATCATGTTACTTAGAACAGCACACAATTTAAAACTTAAGAATTGTTTATTTCTGGAATTTTCCATCTAATATTTCCAGACCATGGTTGAGCATAGGTAAGTGAAACCACAGAAAACAAAACTGCAGATAATGTGGGGGGACCACTGGAAGTCAGTTGTGATATGTCACTGTAAGAGCACACTTCGGGGGGATATCGTTTAGGTTGGACACCACCAAAAATTCCTAGAGGTAGTTCGCAGTTTTTTGCATTCTGTACTTTTCAAAGCCACTTAAACGATTATCCCCAAATAAGAAATATTTGTGAGAGCATAGCATAAGCGTTACAGGCACAAGTGGTGAAGTCTTACTGTCTGGTTTCCAAACCTAGTTACGTAGCATTCCAGCTGTGTGATTCTGGGCAACTTTCTCAATCTATGTGTACCTCAGATTCTTCATACGTAAAATGAGATAATACTAGTGACTCTATAGGTTAATGGAAAAGATTACATGAGATTACCTGTAAAAAGGGTTCAGCACAGTGCCTGGCACAAGACTGTGTAAGCTGTTATAATTATTGACAGACATGACTTCATTCTTGGAAGCTGCTATCTTGAAGAAGCTTTCAAAAAGTGTAATTGTTAGAGTTTAAAAAAAGATGGTTAAAAATAGAACATATTTTTCTCTCAAACTGCTACTGTCTTAAAGTATGTTACATGTTTTTCTGGATTATCACATTTTAAACTTATATTTCTAGATCCTCTCTTCTATTGGATGTCACTTTACTTTTGACTCTCAGCAACTAAAAACTGAAACTCAGTCTCAATATGAAGTTTACCTTCTAATCAAAGTGCCAGTTCTCTTTAAAAATCCTTTAAATCCTTAAAATCTCTTTAAAAATCCTCCTGTGAGGTTTAAAATCACAGAAGCTTGGAATCCTTTCTGCCTTTAGATAGTAAAGGAGCATGCTACGTAAGTTTTTTTTTTAAGACAATATTGACATTTTCATTATCAAAAATTCAAAGATGCTCTTTTCAAAAGCCAAAACCACCAAAGCCTCAGGCCAATCTTGACATGGGAAGATGCAACCAACCAAGCTGGCCAGTGGTATTACTGTGGATGAGTGAGAAGAGGAATCACCCCCAAGCAATGGTAGCTCTCAGAAGGGGGCCTGCCCTTCACAATTTAAGCTCTTTGAAGTGGCATTTCCTTCCAGCAATGAGAAGCCTTTGTGGTGATGGGAAACATACATTTATAATTATAGAAGAACACAGTGTACACTGGACATGGTAGAAAAGAATGCAAGGGTTTCAAGGGCAGCCTTGATATACACACAACTCACTCTCGCAGCGTCTTTCCTGAAACGTTGGGTATTTCAACTTGTACCTAATTAAAAGAGCCAGGAGGCAGCATTCCTGTGTGGCTTCTCCCCTTCCCAGCACCCCATTTGGCACTGACTCAACCATGCTAAGATGGTGAGCCATCTTGGTTAGCATGGCTACATGCTCAGTGTGCTACAGTGTGCTCTTTGTAAATCCATTTGACAAAATAAGATGTATAGAAGTCATGAAATTATTTCAAAATGATGTAAATATATTCATTAATACAACATCTGAGCAAGTGAACAATATGGAATTGAATGGTGCCTATGACATTTTAACTCCTTGAAGCAAAGTTTGAGCTGATGAGCCCATCCTACCTGAATCATTGCTCTTTACTACACATAGAAATTAACCCCAATATTCCTAATTTACACATCCAAACATCCTACGATACAGAGTAAGAGATAATCACATTTGACTGATGAGAGAAAAAAAAAGGCAAAACGAGCACAGGTATCAGAAGAAATGATACTAGTGAATTTATTAAAGCATCAAATTAGCTCTATATTTCTATATTCCTTTAGTAATTATCATAATAATTTTATATTTTGAAGTCTCAGTGGAGAATATACAATAAGATAAACTAAATAGTAAAGCGTATTAGTAAAGTTTCCACAATGGGCTTTAAACATAAAATAGATGGAAAAAAGAAGCCCACGATTCATTCCACAGTGGGAAAGCCAAAGGTGAAAAAAAAGTCCCAGAAAAAATTCTCAAAGAATTTTCCTTTGGATTCCATGTTGTAGATAAACTACTAGAGGTAAAACGTAAGATATTTCTAAACCATTAGTTTCTAAGCCAACAGTCACCCCCCACCTATTTAAAAAGTACAAAAACCAAACCCTGCAATTTTATCCTAATAGCTGATCGTCATTACACAATATGGTAGAAAAAGGAAAGCATGGGCTTCGGAGTCAGTTAGACTTGAGGTATGCATTCCGGATAATTACTCACTAGCTGCTTGAATTTTAGAAACTACCTAATAATCTTCCTGAGTTTTGTAAACACGTATGTACATAATGAATATGAGAGCTACCTCAGAATATCTGAGAGGTTAAAATATGATGATACATATAACAAGCCTACCTCAAGTACTGGAATAGAGTTGGCACTTCAATGTTAGTCCTTTCTTTTTTTTCTCTCTCAAGCCATTGTTCTTCCAAAATGTAAATACACTCTGAAGAGAAAGGACATTCTTTTCACCAGCAGAGCCAGTCTGGGTCCTTTGAAAGACTATTTTTTTAGCCATCTGCCTGTTAACTTTTTCTCTTCTTTCATGTGCAAGTATGCATTTATGCATGTGTGTACGTGTGTGTGTATGTGTGTGTGTGTGTATGCATGCAGGTGGATAGCTGCCTGTCTCTGTGTTTGTTCTTGCTGGATGTGGGTAAAGTAAGTTTGGGGCAAAGCAGAGTCTATTTTATGCCTAAATTGTTCTAAAGTTCAGTAGGTGACTCATTATTTAATCCTGGTTTAATAGCCTGTGTACGTCCTGAGAGGCAGAACTCAACAAGAGTGAATCAAGTGATTCATTGAATTGACATTATTGTATTCATATATTTCAATTTTATTATGATGAAATAAATGGCATGTTTGACTAGAAATCTTGACCAGAGTCCCTCCTTGAAAACACTACTGATTTGTCATATGACTATAACTGGCGTGTGTCCATTTCTTATCTTGGAAATAGAAATCAGAATAGTTGCTCTTTTAACCACAGCAAGTTTTCATGTATAAATTCCAGTTATATCGTAAGTAAGATGGAGGTTCCCTGTTACCAATTCAAAATAACATTTTGAGCATTTCAAATGGACTATAAAAACCACCCATCTCTCTTTCTGTGTACTGCCTCCCTCTAATATGTTATTCTAGAAATATGGTGAACGTGTCTTTTTTGAAAAAAGAAAAATAAGAATAAAAAGACAAAAAATAGTGCTGATAGATAGCCAGAAGCTTGAGGGGGAAAAAGTACAAAAACAGTATTTTGGGAGATGATATTCTTTGATTTAATCACTCCTGAGCTCGGTGCCAAACCACTGAAAATAAGTGACAGTGTCACATGGCGTTTGGAAGAGTTGACAGCAAAAGCAGACATCCAAAGCAGCATCATAAAAGCACCAGGCCATTTTCCAGGTTATTACCAAGGCTGGTGAAGAAAAACAGCAGAAATGGCCCACATCAGAAATGATTTCTCCATTGTAGTCGACCTGTGATGATACAAATACAACCAGCCAGTGTCCAATTACACAGTGTATTCTTTGGGGAAAAATTAATCATAAAATAGTTATAGGGTTCATGGATGGGAACCCCCTAGAAATGAGTATCAGTCCTAACAAAAGAAACAGATTTTAAAAACTGATTAAAGAAACAGACTTGACTGGAAGCTCTATGAAGGCAGAGGATCTTAATTCTTCTTTTCATCATGGTGCCCAGGACAAGGTCTGACACATAATAAGGGATCAATGAATACTTGTTGAATAAATAAGCAACATTAGACAGGAGGTAAATTTCAGACTCTCACTATGAAGGAGCTGGTGTTCCTACATAAAATTACAATACACATAAATTGAAGGTCATTAATTTAGAAGGCTTCGCTCTAACATAGTTACCCCACTCTTATAACCAGAGGAGTTGACAAATCAAAGTCTGATGAATTCATTTCAAACACCTCCCTTCCTCTCTGGCCTATGATCTCCCCAATACCAGCACATTGTGGTCTCACGCTAGGTGACTTCAGTTATAGCACTCTCCCTGAAGGACTTAGTTTAATTGACAGCTACTCCTCGCCTCAGCCAGAGGGAGACCACGGAATCTTAAATTATATCTGTTCATCACATCACTGAAGAGAGTGAAACTGACCAGAGAAGCTTGCCCTTGCGTAGCTCTCTCAGAAACGTTCATCAATAACAATGATTACCATTTATTTAGCATCTACTGTGCATCACATACTCTCCTGAGAGCTGTATATAAGTGGCGATTTTAACCCTAAAATAACTTTACAATTGGGTTGTGTTTTTGTCTCATTTTAAAAATCAAAACACAGAAATACAAAGGTCAAGTAACTTGCCCAAAGTTGGTCAAGTTTTAAAAGACAGAATCGGAATTTGGACCGAAGTCTCTGAACCAGATTAATTCAAGGTTTAAAAGCAACCTGACTTTTCTTTGAGAATCTCTGACAGGCACACCTCTTGGGACAATGAAATCCTCTTCATCTCAACAAATTGCAGCTTTTCTCTTAGACGTAGCACCCTCTTGAACTCTCTGTCCTTCAACTTTTATTTTATTCAGGATGCCTTCATTATAACAGCAACCCTACTGCACTAATTAAACTGAAAAAAGAATTAAATTTAAGTGCTCCAGACTCTGCTTAGTCACGACTTGGATTATTGCCGACTCTTCATGAATGTCCCATAAGTTTCCAGAGTCGAGTGTGGTTAAGTTAGTGCTTCTACTCTCTGTCTTGGGTGCAATTCAAAGCAAGACCACTAATAGCATCAGGACCCTCTGCTCCACTTTCATCCCCCCTGTTCTGTGGATAGTTGACTTCATTTTCAGACCTGCTCCCTCCCTACTGCAAGGAACATAGCCACTGGAAAGGGGCTGCCTCTCTTCCTTTAGGTTCATTTGAAAAACATGACATAACTAGCCATCTCTGCCTGGGTCTACATCTGGACCTATGAGCTGTGGCCTACATAGCAATCTCATCAGAACCACATGGAGCATGGGGGAAAGAAACAGGCTCCTAACGGAGGAAGGGGACTAAGCGAGCAAACAGTACCTCTTCAGTTACAATCTCATCAGGAAGGATGCTTTGGTAATAGAATTTTTTAGATAACTCCAATGAAAGAAAAAGGAAAGGGATCCAAAATATTTCATTCTAAAGTCAAATCAGAAAGATGCAGGATAAGTCTTTGCTTTTGTCTTCTGCAGTCCCTCCATTCAATAGCTGGTGACATACTTCCTGGGATCAAAGAAGGGGTCTTATAATACTCGCCTAGCTTCTCTAGCAGAGTACTGTGCATTCAGCCCTTCCTTCATACATAAGGAAAACAAGGAGAAGAGGGAAGGAAAAGAAAAGAAGAGAACACAAGAAAAGGAAGTACAGAAAAAATAGGGGAAAAGAGAATAAAAAGAGGGGAAAAAAATCATATTGTCTTATGAAGCCACTGAAATTTGGCAGGAAGTAGAATAACAAGAAACATATAGATACAGATGGGGAATTTCAATCCACACTTGCCCTTGTTGATTAGATATTATGTAATCATAGTTTTATTTTTTAAGATTAAATTCTATGTCATTTGATAGTGTTTTAGGCTCTTCCAGGGAGTCAGTAATGAGTGTTGAATTGGATCACCTACATTCATCCCTTGCATTCCCTCTTCCTTCTAGCTCATCAGCTGGCAAGCAATTGCAAAAGCCCAGCCGGGAACCCAAGCACTGAACAGGAGTTGTCTTATACTCTATATTTACCCTGCTTATTCTTAGGGTACAAACTAAGAAGTGTCACTTTGAGAAAATGTTTTCTAAAAGTCCAAACTTATCTGAACCTATAAGAACCTAAAAAAAGTCTTGGGCTGGGCTTATGGTTTGAGGTTTGAATTAAAGCTTAGGTTATTCTTATTTTATCTGCACTAGTTTTCCATCAGTAATTATACTGTTTCTATATCTCTGTCTTTCAAAGGAGGACATTATCATGGGTTTGGATACAGTAAGAATAAACTAACCAAATGTTCTGCCCATATGTCAAAATGAACCTGGGCTAAACACGTCTACAGGTTCAAAACCCTTTAACTACACGTACTATGTGTATATTTGGTTCACTTTGGTTGGTTTCCATTTCTTAGTTTTCACAGGCCATATTTATATACCAGTAAAATACCAGTAAGATACCAGGATCTCTCAAATCCCAATATTACATAAATAGCTAATCATAGGATAAGGTCACCAATGCATTTACTTCAAAAAAGAGTATCTTCTGGATTCTTTCTTGGTGAATGAACTCAACATATCAATTAAAATCTGTTATATTCACAGCTCTTCCCAAGTGAAGCAGTCCTGTCTGGGGCTTCTACTAAAGGGGAAAATCTATGGGACTATATTTTGCATTAGTTATTACATCCTTACCTGTACCTCCTTTCCACAGCCATTAAGATGAGACGGGGTAACTGACCTTAGACAGCCAATTTATAGGCTAGCTACATGCCTATGAAGTGTTTTGCTATGAGAGATGATAGTGAAGAGATTATTTTCTTGGGAACTTAAATTGGGTAATACAGAAATAATCAAAGAGTTAGCATGGAGTAATAAAATAATGGTCAACAGTACTGACCACTTCCAATAGAGTACTTATTTTACTAGCATTATCTCATGTCATTAAATTTAAATTAGTTACTTTTAAATTTTATCCTATAGATCACGAAACTGAAAATTTAATGAAATAAAGTCTATTACGTATCTCTGAGCTGTTGACTATTTGCAGAGCTTGCATTCAAATCCAGATCTATATCAGTACAGAACCCAGGATCCTTATTATTATGCTATATTGTGAGCTGGAATTGTAAGGAAGCAGGAACAGTGAAGAAGCTGACGTTTAAAAACAATACACAGCAAAGGACGAAAAATATGCCAATAGGTATTAAGAGAAAAATGAAGCTATAGGTAGAAAGTTATGTTAATTTGATGATGGGTCACTATCTGAAAAGTCTAGATTTAAAGCTCCTGTGCCTCCTGAAGCTAAAATCTGTATCTTAGTCTCATGAGAAACGATCCTTCTATGGCTTTCCGATGGCGTGATGGTAAGATCCTATCCCTTAGTTGTTCCTCTGAAGTATTTCTAAGGAAAGTCCTCCTATCTTTTTTTTTTATATTTTATTGAAGTATAGTTGATTTACAATGTTGTGTTAATCTCTGCTGTACAGCAAAGTGACTCAGTTATATATATATATACACACATATATATATATACTTTTTCATATTCTTTTCCATTCTGGTTTATCACAGGATATTAAATATAGTTCCCTGTGCTATACCATAGGACCTTGTTCCCTGTGCTATACCATAGGACCTTGTTCCCTGTGCTATGCCATAGGACCTTGTTCCCTGTGCTATACCAAAGTCCAGTTATTCGTGGATTTTTTTTCCATAAATACGATTACAGTACTTCAGTGATCAAGGCTGGTTGTATCTGCCCACCAATCCGGAAGCACAGATATGAAGGGCAGACTATAAAGTTGTACTCAAATTTTCAGTCGCACAGAGGGTCAGTACCCCTAACTCCCACGTTGCTCAAGGGTCAGCTGTAATAGATTCCATTGTCGTTGTGGGAAGAAAATGAACAGTGAGTTGATGGGGGAAGACCAGGAGGGATTATCAAGAATTTTGTCCCACAAATCGTGTGCTCCATCTCCCACCAGCCCAGCTGCCCAGCAGGGTCTACGCTTCCGAGGTCCATCAGTGGGCACACGCGAATGAGTAGAGAGACGGCTATGTGTCACTTTCACTGGCTGAGCCTCCTCTGCCCTCTCAGCTCTGCCTCTGACCTAATGCGGGTGATCCTCATGACCTTGGGACCCTCCTGAGGAAGATGCAGGAGCCAAAAGTGGGGAGGGGCTTGGAGGAGAGCCACCTGCTGATTAGAAACAGACATTTGGACTCCACATAAGCAGTAAATTAACTTCAGTCATACAGGTTGCTTTGGAAGAGTACCTAGCTCTACCCTAATCCGTATCGGAAGCATCTTTTACTTGAAATTAGAGTTGGCTTGATTCAGGATTGAAAGCGAACATTCAAAATAAATTGCCCCTAAAACCGGAGAACTTTCTGCCACCAGAATCCCTGCGACAGTGACATTTCTTGCCCTCTGTGGTCCGCACTCCTAATTCTCTGAAGTTAGCAACACTATACTCTGCGTTCCATGCAACAAAACACGTAGGAGTTTTGTGTTGTTGAAATGTCAAAACACTGTTTACATTTTATATTTTTACTAATAGCAGTGTGTAATGTGCAGAGAAATCTTATGTTCCTGGGGCCTTGTTAGTGCCTTTTCTTTATCGTTGATACTTTAACATTTTTGTTTTCTGTAAGTTTACTGTTTCTTTTGATTCTGCTACTCTAGTAAATTTATAATGAATTGTGAAAATCAAAAAAAAATAAGTAACAATGGATTTACTACTATCTACTAATAACTCATGATATCACCTATGTTAAACTATCAGATTAGTAATGATATAAGATTCTAGAGTTAGGAAGACAGTTACCTAAATTGTGCTTTCTATTAACATGCTGTTTTATTTCCACAAAGACTACATTGAGGATAATGTGATTCTCAACTAGAGAAGTACTACCCTTCCATGAAATTAGTACATTCTAATAGCCTAATTTGGGAATGGAACCTTCTGGGTTAGATGATGAATATTGGCCATATTGTGCATTTGTAAGTTAAACTAATAGGTCTCACTCTTGAATGCAGTATCGAAGTAACAAATCAATTTGATCTGATAATAACTCATTCCCTCATCTTTCCTTCCTTCCTGGCAACATGTCTTCGTTTTCTCAGTGCAGTCACTTACCTTATTGCTCACTTTTAATGAACCAAAACCCTCAGCACAGCAACTGTCCAAGTCTCCTGTCCTCTGGTCCAAGTTTAAATCACCTCACTTTTCTTCCCCCTCTTCCCAAATGGTCCTCCTTGTAAAAACTTGTATTACCTCAAAGCCAGATGTTAGGAGGACAGCTGTTTGATATGGGAGAGAGTTAAAATGGTGCAGTGTTCAGAATCTGGGATTAGACCTCGATTTCCTCTTATTAGCTAGATAACATTGGGGTCAGTCTTGAGCCTCAAGGAAGGATAAGGAAGTGTCCCAGGCAGATTGACCAGTTGACAGCTACTCACACCTCAGCGTTTAGCATAAAGTAATTTCCTTCAGCAGACTTCCAGTGACCTCCCAAAACCAGATTAGGTGCTCTTCCTATGTCCTGCCATGGCTTCCTCACCTTTTTTCAGTTCTAGCACAAATCAGACTTTATTGTAATTGTTCTCCGTCTCACACTCTGGACTGTAAGGTCCTTGAGAACATGCGTTTTGTCCAACGTTATATTCTTCATGCTTAGGGCAGTTCTAAAGACATAAGAGACACTTAAAATATTGTTGAATGAATGAATAAATAAATTAAAATCTCCTAAGTGAGAGATTGAGAAAGACAGGCTACTGGTGGGGGGAGGAAGGGATGTTTAGGAGAATAGGTTGAAAGTAAAAATAAAAGTATGTTTAAAATATGTCGGCTCAGAGATGTGAAGACTACAGGGAACATCATCTCTGTCTTTAAAATTTGGAAGACTGCGTATTCCTTGCCTTATATTTAATCAATTATCAAATGGTAGCCAAATGCTTCTTATAGGTTCTGAGGATACAAACGAAGAGAAACAAGGTTCCTGACCACACAGAGCTCAAAACATGGTAGAGGCAATACAGATGTTAACAAATAATAACAATAGGATGTGGTTAGTGCCACACGGTGCAGAGGATGTTCATCCAACCCGAGGTAAGTAGACTCTAGAGAGTGTTCTCAGACAGCATAATGCCTGAGTTAAATCTGAAAGGTGTGCACAAAGGGAAGTAAAGTAGTAAGCAGAGATGACCTCTGGTAAAAATGCTCAGTTTGTATCATGGGTCTCCAAGTCCAATGTAAACTGGCTGCAAAAGGAAGAGAAATGTACTGGCTCCCAGAACTGACTAGTTGAAGAGTCTGGTGGAGACTTCAAGAATGCTTAAGTCAGGAGGCTCAAATATTATCTTCATCTCTCTCTCTCTCTCTCTCCCTCTCCTGCCTCTGCTGTTCACTTAGCTGACATCCTCTTTCTCGAGATGAGACAACACCTGGTAGCTGCAGATCCCTCCTCCCGACTACCCTCTCACACATGCTACTAGAATGAGAAAGGTCTGCCTTCCTAAGAGCACCAGTAAAGCCCTAGAATCAAGTCACATTGGCCCGGCTCATAATATGCCCATTTCCTTACAAGTCAGTCTGACCACAGAGATAAACTGCTCTGCTGACATGTCTTGAGTCATTCGTCCACCTCTAGGATCTAGGGTGAGGTCAAACCCATCAATTCACATGGCTCAAAAATGAGAGGTTGTGTCAGTGACAAAACTGGGGGAGGAGATGCTGCTAGAACAAAGCAGGGATAGACATCAGACAGGCAAAAACCTTGTGTTCACCACATACGCACACACACACACACAGAGAAAAGCATACGCCAGTGGGCCTCACACAAAATCTCTTCTGTATGTGTCTGTCTCCTATAGCAAACTTAAATATTTTAGTAGTATTTCTATATACATATCCTCCACATTATACCACACATTCATGCACATAAATGCCAACATACATGGCAAATCACAAATTTTAAAACATGATGATGAAAAATGAACAACAACAAAGAGAAACTTGTATACAATTCCATACATGTCATCATACTTTTTGGTTGAATCTGCACTAGCCAAGGTGCTTTATACTTCGATTGTTCACTAGCTATAATATTGCTGGCTCCCTCCCGCACGGCCTACAACTATCTTTATCAGGTATGATGTGCAGGGCTCATACTCTACATGGCTATGAGCATCCATTTGCAGGGGTCGCTACTTTTTTTAAGCTGGAAAAGACCTTAAAGATCATATTATTTATCTTCTTATTCTGTAAGTAAGAAATTAAGTCCAGAAAGGTTCAATACCATGCAAAATTGATAGATTTGATGGTGAACCGGTTTCCTTAAGTGAAACACCAAATGGTACTTCTCAAATAGAAAAATAATTCCAAACCAGACCATCTCCCTCACCACTTTCTGCGCGTGAAAACCAGAGAAAAGTAACGAAAAACGAGGCACCCCCTTTTCTGCCAATATGAAAATTCTCCATTATGAAACACCTAAAATGCCATAGAACAAAAAAAAAAATAATTCATTTTGTTATTTTAAAGCAAGAGGAGACTTTATTTTCTAGTTTCATCATAAGTTAGAAAAGGCTGTGGTTATTTTAGGTGTTGCATTCAATAATCATTTATGGGGAAACTTGACCATGTTGGAAAACAAAGACCAGTACCTAATTTGTCCCTGCAAATTCTTGAAGAAATATAACAAGATTTTTTTATCTGATAGATTTCTATCTCTACTTTAAATATCAGATAAAATATTTTTCTGTTATTTAATGGGTGAATAATTAAAATGCAAAATTTGGTTTCTGTGTTTCAAATCCTAATCAGAACATTTCACGGGACTAACTCAAATAAGGCTCTACCCAGAACTATCGTTGCCCATGTGTCCTTAGCCATGCGAGAGAAGATGCAGCAGCGTGGTAATTTACATTCATTTACATTTATTCCAATATAAAGTGGGAAAATAATGGGGAAAAAAGTAAAAATAATTGCCATATCATGTAAATGGAAACAATAATAGAAAGAATATCAGCAAGAGAAATCAAAATAATACACCAAGTGTATATTTTTTGCTCTGTCAATTTATACAGGTGGAAGTTTTGCTATTTAACATGGGTATTATACTACCAATAATATTTTACTATTAAAAATTTAACGATCTATTTTTCTTTTCTCCTGAACATATTTTTGAGCTCAAGAAACTGTCAGTGAAAATATCAGATAGACATCCCCTCTAACCCTAAAATTAGAATGAAATCTTAGATCTGTTTTATGCCTTGTGAATGCCTCTAATTCTTAAATCTCTGGATTATAATCTATCCTACTAATATTTGTCCCTCTTTCTGGAAGTCTTTTTAATGTTCATAATTGACACAGATGATAGGTGTAATGTGATGTAGTAAATAATCTGATATTTTTAATTGGGGGGGTTACTTCATCCTTGTTCAGAAATGAACCATTACGCTTTGCATTGTGGTTTGAAGAGATTCTCATTCTTCAGTCATTTGTCCTTGACTTTAGTTTACATGCGATATCAAAAGAAAAAAAATCCCTGTAGGCATTCACAGTTATATTTTACTCCAATTACAGAATTCTTCAGCAGTATACTCTGAAACTGTAACTTTCTGAAATGGATGTTTTTGGGGTAGATTAAGGTGACAGTTATAATGCTGGGTAGGACTTTGAAGTGTTTAAAAATTCCTCCCCATGAGATAAGCCTGAAGCTGAATTTCAGCCAAGAGTCTGTAATTGCCTGAAAGTGTGATGTTTTCCATTTGTTTCTTCAACGTTTCTTCCATTTTACCCACAGAGGCAGTGTTTTCCTGTTCCAAGCCTCATCTTTTCCGTAATGTTTTCATACCCTAAAGAGATTTTAGACGGTCTGTCTCAGAGAAGGCTGATATGTTATGACTGGGGATCAGCTAGCCAATCAGTATCTAATTACCTGTTAGATGCCTTTATAGAGCTTTTAGAGAAATATGATTGCTACAGGTAAGCCATCTCTAGACAAGATGAACTCCCATGAACTATTAGGAAACAGTACAAGCCTAATGTGTTCTTAAAAGCCAAATTGGAAGAAGTGAAACAAAAGATAATAACTGTGTCGAGAAAGTCAGCTACAGTTTATAATAAGAATTTTGTAAACTGTTTTATTGAGGTATACTTTTCATATCATAAACACCACCCATTGCAAGTGTGTAATCTTTAGTAACTTTACTGAGTGGTACCACCATCACCAAAAATCAGTTTTAGAACATTTGCATCCCCTCAAGAAGATCCCTCAAGACCTTTCACAGTTGATCCCCTTTCCCACCCCCAGGCAGCCATGAACCTACTTTCTGTATCCAGAAACTTGCTTTTTTCTGGACGTGCTATATAAATGGAATCATACAGTATGTGGTCTCTTGTGTCTGGCTTCTGTCGCTTAGTAATGTTTTTGAGATTCAGCCATGATGCAGTATCTATCATTATTATCTTTTAAATTAATGAATAGTATTCCATTGTATGCAATGATTTTTAATGGCATTGATTTTATTTATTTATTTATTTATCTATCTATCTATTTATTTTTTGTGGTACGCGGGCCTCTCACTGTTGCGGCCTCTCCCATTGCGGAGCACAGGCTCCGGACGCGCAGACTCAGCGGCCATGGCTCACGGGCCCAGCCGCTCCACGGCATGTGGGATCTTCCCGGATGGGGGCACGAACCCGCGTCCCCTGCATCGGCAGGCGGACTCTCAACCACTGCGCCACCAGGGAAGCCCCAATGGCATTGATTTTAAAACTATGTTTTTCACAGTGTGTTAAAAACTGTTAAATGTTGGTGGATGAATTAACCCATTTCCCCAACAATCACTTAACGCAAGAGGGCCTATGACTAAAGAGGGCTTGAAAGCATTGGGATGCTGCACATTTCATTCATGCAATAATTCAACCTATATTTCCTGAGGTCCTATTATGTACCAGATACTGTGCTGCCCACAGTAGTAGGGAGTAAGGAAGATATCGTCTCTATGCTTATGCTCCCTAAGTATGGTCCTTTAGGGGAGATGGGCTTTAAACAAATGTATTTTGGTTAAAATTGAGGTAAGTGCTATTATATAAAAATAGAGGTCATTACAAGAATGAGTAATGGAGGCATACAGCCTAATCTGAGACTCAGAAAAGATTTCCCTGTGGGAGTTATATTTAAGCTGAGATTTGAAGGACAAAATATTTGGACAGGTTTACTAAAAATAAAAAAGAGGGTTTTTTTTTTTCCCTCAAAGAACAGACTTGGGAAAGATTGATGCGTTCAGGGAGCTGAAAGGATGCCAAGGTGGCAGAAGTGCAGCGATAGAAGTAATAAGGGGATGAGCAGGATGCAGGAAGGGGCTGGAGAAGTGGCAGAAGCCAGGCTCTGCAGGGCTTCAGAGCTACTGTAAGGATCTGGGATTTTACTGAAGTGTTTGAAGCAAGAGAGTGACATGATTGTACTTGTGTTTTCAAAAAAAATTACTCTGGATGTTGTATGGAGAATGGATGTTTGAACAACCACAATATTGGAACAAATTGGTGGAATGAGCTCATTATTAAGCCTTTTGCATGTCATTTGTTCCTTGATAATTAATTTATCCCCACCCTCTAGAACTGGGCCTGCCACCTAATGGAACTCTCCTAGGTATTTATCCAAAAGACCTGAAATCAGAATCTTGCAGATATCTGCATTCCAGTGTTCACTGCAGCACTATTCACATTAGCCAGTATTTGAAAATGACCTAAATATCTGTCAGTGAGTGAAGGCATAAAGAAAATGTGGCATATCCATATAGCGGAATATTATTCAGACTTCGTATAGAAGGAAATCCTGCCAAAGGTGAAATAAGCCAATTACAGAAGAACAGATATTGCATGATTCTACTTATAGGAGTGATCTAAAATAGTCAAACTCATAGAAGCAGAGAATAGAATGGTCGTTGCCAGAGATGGGGGGTGGGTGGAGGGGGAAATGGGGAGATGCTATTCAAAGGCTACAAAGTTTCAGTTATACAAGATGAATTTGTTCTATTCCTTGTACATCATCTTTCCTATCGTTAACAATACCGTATGTACACTGAAAAATTTGTTAGGAGGGTAGATCTCATGTTAAATTGTTCTCATAACAATAAAAAATATTCGTTGAACAAACAAATGAATGATATAGGCAACATTCCTGAAATTAGGAACGGTCACTTTTCTTATAAATTAGAAGGGATCCTTGATGGCTTCAATAATTCTCGATCATTTGCTTGCAAATATGTTTTATTGCGTCAGAGAGAAATGCGAGCTAGCATGCCAAAAATAATGAATAGCCCTGAGTTTGAGCAGAGAACGCCTCCCTCTTCCATCACGTGTCATGGCAAGAAAAACGGTGAGGATTCTGAGGTAGCTTATAGTAAATCTACCTCACACAGGATAATGCTATAACTTCTGTTCAGTTAGAAGTTAGAACCCATTCTAACCACAAAACAAAGCAAACCAACAAAACAAACCATTCATTATTTGAGGAAGAGTACAGAGAATCAACCAGATTTTCTTGTCAAAATTGTTCTGGACAAAGCTGGAGGGATAACCCATCCAAACTTCAGACAATACCACAAAGCTACAGTAATCAAAACACCATGGTAGTGGCACAAAAACAGACACATAGATCAATGGAACAGAATAGAGAGCCCAGACCTAAACCCATGCACCTATGGTCAATTAATCTACAACAAAGGAGGCAAGAATATACAATGGAGAAAAGATAGTCTCTTCAGCAAGTGGTATTGGGAAAGCTGGACAGCTACATGTAAATCAATGAAGTTAGAACACTCCCTCATACCATACACAAAAATAAACTCAAAATGGTTTAAAGACCTAAGTATAAGACATGACACCATAAAACTCTTAGAAGAGAACATAGGCAAAACATTCTCGGACATAAACTGTAGCAATATTTTCTCAGACCAGTTTCCCAAGGCAAAGAAATAAAAGCAAAAATAAACAAATGGGACCTAATCAAACTTAAAAACTTTTGCACAGCAAAGGAAACCATCAACAAAACCAAAAGACAACCTGTGGAATGGGAGAAAATATTTGTAAACGATGTTACTGACAAGGGGTTAATCTCCAAAACATACAAACAGCTCATACAACGCAATATCAAAAAAACAAACAACCCAATCAAAAAATGGGCAGAAGACCTAAACAGACAGTTTGGTGGAGGTCTTCTTAGACCTAAGAAGATATCCAGATGGCCAAGGGGCACATGAAAAGATGTTCAACATCGCTAATTATTAGGGAAATGCAAATCAAAACTACAGTGAGATATCACCTCATACCAGTCAAAATGGCCATCATCAAAAAGTCTATGAACAATAAATGCTGGAGAGGGTGCGGAGAAAAGGGAACCCTCCTGCACTGTTGGTGAGAATGTAAATTGGTACGGCCACTATGGAGAACAGTATGGGAGGTTCCTTAAAAAACTAAAAGTAGATCTACCATATGATCTAGCGATCTCACTCCTAGGCATATGTCTGGAAAAGTGAAAACTCCAATTTTAAAAGATACAAGCACCCCAGTGTTCATAGCAGCACTATTTACAAAAGCCAAGACATGGAAACAACCCAAGTGCCATCAACAGATGATTGGTTTAAGAAGACGTGGCATACATACACAATGGAATATTACTCAGCCATAGAAAAGAATGAAATATTGCCATTTGCAGCAACGTGGATGGACCTAGAGAATACCATGCTAAGTAATTCAGGCAGAGAAAGACAAATATTATATGTTATCACTGATATGCGGAATCTAAAAAATAATACAAAAACAGAAACAGACTCACAGACATAGAAAACAAATTTATGGTTACCAAAGGGAAAAAGGAGGCAGGGAGAAATAAATTAAGCGTATGGGATTAACAGATACAAACTACTATACATAAAATAGATAGGCAACAAGGATTTACTGTGCAGCACAGGGAACTATATTCAATACCTTATCATATCCTATAATGGAAAATAACCTGAAAAAATATATAAGGGAATCACTTTGCTGCACACGTGGAAGTACCAATATTATAAACCAACTATACTTCAATAAAAAATTTTAAAAAGAAATTAAAAAAAGCACACACTTCAATATATATATATGTAAATTTCATATGATATTGCTTATATGTGGAATCTAAAAAAAAGGGTACAAATGAACTTATCTACAAAAGAGATATAGAGTTACAGATGTAGAAAACATACTTATGGTTACCAGGGAATTGGGGGGACAGGGATAAATTGGAAGACTGGGATTGACATATACACACTACTATATATATTCAATAAAACAGATAACTAATTAGGACCTACTGTATAGCACAGGGAACTCTACTCAATACTCTGTAATGGCCTATATGGGAAAAGAATCTAAAAAAGAGTGGATATATATGTATGTGTATAACTGATTCACTTTGCTACACCTGAAACTAATACAACATTGTAAAACAACTAAACTCCAATAAAAATTAAAAAAAAAAAACAAAATTGTTCTGGGCTTCTGACTCTTGCTACTGGTGAAACTGTATGGAGGAATGTTATTACATCATGACTGCTCCACGCCTTCTGAGTGATGTCTTCCCTCATCAACCCTGAAATTGGTTCTTTCATCTCCAAACTCTGCAAAATGTAAAAACATTTCCCTGTGCTCTGGACTGTCTGCTTGCTGGAAACGGATTCTAAAACCCACTGCTGACATATTTACCAGGAACACTAGTTACACTGTCTTCTCAAAGCAGTGAACTAACATCTTAGGACAGCAAACCTGCGACAACCTTCATTATTCATGCCAGTTTCTTTTTTGTTTTAATTTTGTAAAAGTCTCTACTTTTGACACTTCCGTAAACTATTTTAGAATTTATTGTGTGAAAAATCTTGGCTACCTACTTGCTTCCATTCATCAAAAAGTTGGAATCAGTTCATCCCAGGCATGAAATGTCCCTTTGGATTTTAACTAATGGATTAATGATGTTAATAAACATTCGGGGCAAATCAAGGGAAAATGGTGGGCTGTTTATTAGACTCGCGTCTAAGAACCTGTTAAAAATAAATGGAATCATTTAATAATTGAATGTGCTTGTTTACATTTCAAAGCTGATTAACTTAAATTTAATCTTTGTTTCCTTTCATTAGATGTGGTGGAAGTTCTCTGTCATTGCTTTAATTAGATGCATTAATAAGGTTTTAAGACACCTATGCACAGAATTGTATGCAAATTCAGGAGGATGAACCCAGATCTGGCGAGGTATAAGTCCCATTTCTAATGTGCTAACAGAAAGCTGGTTACATTTTTTTTTAGTCCTTTTTATATTCTTTTTAATGCATGTATGTAAGTGTTTACTAGAATCAGTAAGAAATCTTAATCCCTTTTAGTTCTCATTTGGATCTCTAGAATGTACCAAAGCTCCCAAGAGAAACTTGAGATTTTATCTGCATTTCATATAATGAACCTAAACACTGCGGTGCTGAAAATAAAGATAAAAAATTAAGCAAGCATGGATTTGCTCCTGCAGGAGAGAAAGAAGGCTGCATACTTCTCACAAAATTTCTTTTTAAATAGACATTCATTTCTTATTTATCTCAAAGGAACATAAAAGAGAACTTGACATTCATTTTGGAATCAGCTGTCTCTTTAGAACTAGATGAATACTTAGAAGCTCTTGAATTGGAAACCATGGTTAGCCCATCTGAGATTCAGAGAGGTGGTAGATTCTTTGGCTTAAAATTTAAGATAGGTATGAAAACTTTGCACAGCTACATTTGCTGTCTGAATTACATTATATTTGACCAATCATTAATGCAAGAATTCATGTGTTTGCACGTGGAAATGATAGAAATAAGTGAAAAGCATTTCAGTATTCAATGTCTTAAGGCTTGTCTTGAGCCTTAAAGGAGCTTCTAACTTTCCTTTTTTTGGTGACAATTGTAGATGCACTGATGTAATTTTCTTCCATTTGAGAATGACTTTCTTCTTACACACCTGCATAACAGAACTTGAGCACATAAACTAAGATTTATAAATATGTAATTGGTAGCATACATCAGCATGAACTATAAGGTTCTTTCTTAAGAAGCATTATATAATAAATGACTCCTATTAAAATGCTCTAATTACTTTTAAGTATTTAACCAGCATTAACAGAGAGGTTCAAAACCCAGCCTACCTAGACTGCATATTAGCTTATAATGACTTAGGAGTAATCAGCTTTCCCAGATGGCTTCACAAGAAGAGAGGAAATAAAAATAAAACAGTTTTAGAACCGGTAACTAATTATACACAGTTTATTTGTAAACAGCTTCTCTCCTTTGAACAAAAGAAATAAGCTTAGCTGAACTGAAGTGAAGCTCTCACTGCCAAACACACAACAGCACCATTTTCTTAGAAGCAAAGTGCTATGGATATAGTGATGAGTAAGACACCATGCTGGGCACTGATCAAAAACAAACTGATATTTGCTCTAGCTAAGGGGCAGCTGGGATGCAGTTTGTATCTTTTTATTTTGAAGAACAGAGGCCTTTGTCTGAATGCCCAGTGTGATGCTGGATTGCAAACAACTGCATTCTTCCCCAGGTCCTTTCTAGTAGCTACAGCTTTTCAAGGAGGTCTTTGCTTCTGTCATTCTTCCCTGATTTGAAAGGTTCTCGGAATCCATAATAAATGCAGTTGGAGAAATCATCTGAAAATTTTGTGCCGCGTTTCATGGCTTCCTTGCCAATGATCTCCGTTTCAAAGTTATTTCTGGAGTAAAATCAGACCCGTGTTTGCTTTGAAACTAATTGTATATTCTGTGAGTTAGTTTTGTTTCTCATTATAATTATATTAATTGACATTTTGGAGTGGTCAGTGGTGGCTGTTGTCTGTCAGGTATGAGTTAGTACTTGACCCTGGCTTTTACTTATTCATCACAAAACCCCTATAGATATTATTATTCACATTTTAGAGATAAGAAGACTCAGACTTGCAGAGGTTAAGAATTTACCCAAGTTAAACAGCTAATAAGTAGGAAGGCAGGAATGGATCCCTGATTTCCCGACTCCTATGCACCCTTCTCTTAATCATTATACTACAGAAGAGAAAACATTTTCATGATCCTTACTTCTTATATGAAAAAAAAAATGGCTGCATACCAAACAGTTATAGCCATTCTCCCTTCAGCGTGTCTGGAATCTGCCCTATAGTCAACAATCATGTTTGTCTTCCTCCAAAATTTGGTTCATGGAATTGCTTGGAGTGATTATGGATTTGCTTATCCATATCTTGTTTCATAAGTGATGTCTTATTTACCCAAAATTCCTTCCAAAGGAAAACTTTTGAAATGCAGCCTTGGGAGAGGTCATCTTCCACATACAATTGATTCTGCTGGGCACTGAGACTAGCAAAGTACACTATGATGATCTAGAACAATAGAAGCCTTTCAGGCATATATGCCCGACTTTGAATCCCAGCTCTGCTACACAGAACAATGCGCTTAACTAAGATTCAGTTTACTCAGTCTGGAAAATTCTAAGTGGAAATTAGTGTGTATACATAATTGGGCATGGGATGTTTATTTTCTTTCACCAACCCCATTTCTCTCCTTTGTTCTTCCCCCATACCATTCTTTCCTTGTTATTTTCCTTTTCTCTCATCTCTCCATTCTCAACCTCATTTTATTTTCCTTCTCATCTTTTATTTGATATGGGGGAAGGCAGGAAAATTGGTTTCTGAATTCTCTGGAAGTAATTCTATTTTACTACTACCTATTTAACTACTTATGATGGTCTCACAGCATAACCCGCCATGGAATTTTCGTCTCCGTAGTTTTGAAAGATAATAGATACCTGAAAAATGGCCCCTAAATGGCATCTGTTGAAAACAGATTCCACGTTTCAGGATAAATATTGAATTTTGTCATTATTTTTTCTTAACAGAATTGCATGAGAGCAATTTTCACTTCATTTGTGACTTTTGTGGAATGATCATAATGAGAATTAGAATGTCCTATGGCCTCATTAATTTTCCCAAGGCATTCCTTAATGTCTTGCTGTACTAGTTGTATTCTTCTGAATTATCTAGCATGTGACTATCCTTTTTCCTGTTTTCTTTCTCAACTGATAACTGGTAGGGACGGATCCAAGTTTTGTGGAACACTTTAAGAAAAAGAATACAATATTACAAAAATAAAATGGTTAAAACATGAATATTTATTTAGAATGAGAAAAGGAATCACAATAGTTTATAAATTATAAAAATCTGACAGGTATCTCAAACATCATAAAATACAGAAAGACAACAAAATGTTTTAATTAACTTCTTGACATATATCTATAATAATTATTTTTAGAATTTTGGCTGCATACTTTTGATTGCCTCTTTATTTGACAATGATGTCTTCTGTAGTGAATATATTTGAGTCTTTCCTCTAGCATGACAGATTGTTTTCTATTATTGATAGTTTAGAAGATTTTGTTTCGACTCCATTACTTTATATTGCTAATGTCAAATACCTTTTAGGATATATGTTAAATTTTGGAAAAACTTCTAATAAGTTTTTTTTATATATATATATAAGCTGTTTTTAATGATTTTCCATAGACTAGCTTCTGGTTCCAGTCAATTGTTTTTATTTGGGACTGTTTGCCCTGTGTTATCAAATATCTTAAGAAAACTCTGAAATGCACACTTTAAGTGAAATATCCTGACTTTTAAATGTTTACATGGATAAAAAAAATGTGTCTGTTGGTTTACAGATAGGAAAATGAAGAGATCACATTTTTTTTTAACATCTTTATTGGAGTATAATTGCTTTACAATGGTGCGTTAGTTTCTGCTTTATAACAAAGTGAAGCAGCTATACACATAAATATATCCCCATATCTCCTCCCTCTTACATCTCCCTCCCATCCTCACTATCCCACCTCTCTGGGTGGTCACAAATCACTGAGCTGATCTCGCTGTGCTATGCGGCTGCTTCCCACTAGCTATCTATTTTACATTTGGTAGTGTATATAAGACGTCGCATTTTTATTTAATTTTTACCTTATATGATACTTATTTTTTATTTCATTTATTTTAACTATTATTCTTGGCATTTGGAGTTCTTTTGTTTTTTTTACCTTGACTCTAACAATTTTTTAAAAATTATATTACTTTGTACCCGTATATAATTTACAGTGCTCACATTGTCTCTTTATACATTTATAATACTCATATTTTAATGTCAAAAAGCAAATGTAGAGGGGATCTAGAGGGGTGAAATATTATTAAGTTGGAAGATGACCAATATAATCAGCCACAGGAAAGGACACAGGTGAAGAGCAGAGTGAAGCCTTACAAAGCATGGAGCAAGAGCTAGGGTCCTATTTGCCCGTGTCTGAGAACAGTACTAGAATTCCACACCCATTTATGAAAAATATTCATAGCAAACCAAAAGAAATGTCCTTAACATGATAAAGTGTATCTACCAAAAATTGAATAGCGAACAGCATACTGAATGGTAAAATATTGAAAGCTTCTCCCTGATATTAAGAAGGAGGTAAGGATATTTTCTATCACCTTTTCTGGTCAACATTGTATGATGGATTTTCAAGTGCGAGGCCCATTCAATTCCCTTTTCCTCATTCTTTTCCAGTTTCTCTTCTGTTTATTCTGAAGCTACTAAAGGGAAATATTGTCTATCTCAGTGTTCCATAAAAGCTTTCAATTGAAAAAAGACTTTCTCAACACAAAACACAAAATATTTCAAAACTACTGCTCTAACTGCCATTATTATAATGCATGCGTTTTCCACTGGGACTAATTTCTCCAGTTGTTTTTATTTCTTTTGCCTGAATCCTCTCCTCTTTTTCTATATCCCTGTTAAGTTTTAGTAATCAGATGCTCCATTAATGCTCCAAGTAATTACATAAACCAACACAATTCAAAAACTATATATTTTGAAATTTCCTTGAAAATAATAGTATTGTCTTAATATTATATGTAGTCCATCCACTGCAGGTTCCATCTCTCTTTGTCTTGGCTTTAATAAAGCTGAAGAATATATAAATGATAAGTGAAATGTCTTCATTCCCTGCATTCTCCAGTTATCTGCTGCTGCATAACAAATTACCCAAAAACGTAGTGGCTGAAAACAACAAACACTTATTAGCTCACTGTTTCTGTGGGTTAGGAATTCAGAAGCAGCTTAGCTGGGTGGTTCTCATGAGACTGCAGTCTGGGTATTGGCCTGGGCTACAGTCACTGAAGGACTTGACTAAACCCAAAGGGTCTGCGTAGAGGATCACTCACGTGGCTCTTGGCTGGAGGCCTCAGTTCCTTGAGGGTCTTTTCAATACAGGGCAGCTGGTTTCCCCAAAGCCACTGATGCAAGAAAGAGAGCAAAACTAGAAAGCCAGAGAAAACCACAGAGCCCCTTATGACCTAGTCTTAGAAGTGACATGACATCTTTGCTGCTGTTCCCTTTCGGTCACACAGCCCAACCCTGGTATGATTTAGAAGGAAACTACACAAAAGTCTGAATACAAGGTTGCCTATAGCACCTGACAAAGGGAATTCCCTTCATATTTCATCTTAAATGTTCATTTTGTCTTGGAAACAGTCAAAACTAAAACAGATGAACCCCAAAAGTTCGTTACAATTTATATCATAGTCAGTGAGAAATTTTCATAAATTTTTAACAGTGATTTTCCAGTTAGTAAAATAGGACAATATTACATTTAAATGTGTATCTAAGTGTATCTAGCCAATTTTTTAAATCCTTTTTTTAACATGGAAGGATTTGATATCAGATTCCAAGTAATTTATTTTTACTTTGACATTAAAAGAGAAATAGATGAAAGTTTTATATTCTTTCAGAGTAAGTAAAATCTGTAGTAGATGGTATGCAAAATTTTGTCACTTTGCAATCCAAGTGAAACAAACAAAACTCCAGACTTATTTTGAGTGAGTTAACTCAACCTAAGCCTATAGCCCGGCTACTGACTCGGGCATAATTAAGTGCTAATCACATGGGTGTGCTATTTTATGAGGCAGTAAACCAGTTCCTGAGTGGATAAACAAGGAGGTTGAAAGCCAAGGAGCTTAACCTATCAAGGAACTGTAATTTTCTTGTAGAAAAAGAGCAGACCTACCTGTTTTTGCTATTAGAATAACAGTGAGAATTCCCCAAAAGTGAAAGAATGGGTCATTTTCAAAATTGGCTAAGGAGAGGGAACATTGCTGAACGTAGAAAAGTGTTTCATATGCCCACAGTCTCTAGTTTGAGTACCTTCTGTAGAATTCAACAATAAATATATTTGTCTACTTGCCAAATATTTTCTACCTGTAAATCTTTTTTTTTTAGCATCTTTATTGGAGTATAATTGCTTTACAATGGTGTGTTACTTTGTGCTATATAGCAAATTGAATCAGCTATACATATACATATATCCCCATATCCCCTCCCTCTTGTGTCTCCCTCCCACCCTCCCCATCCCACCCCTCTATGTGGACACAAATCACCAAGCTGATCTCCCCGTGCTATGTGGCTGCTTCCCACTAGCTATCTATTTAACATTTGGTAGTGTATATATGTCCATGCCACTCTCTCACTTTATCCCAGCTTACCCTTCCCCCTCCCCACGTCCTCAAGTCCATTCTGTACGTCTGCGTCTTTATTCCTGTCCTGCCCCTAGGTTCTTCAGAACCTTTTTTTTTTGTTTTTAGATTCCATATATATGTGTTAGCATATGGTATTTGTTTTTCTCTTTCTGACTTACTTCACCCTGTATGACAGACTCTAGGTCCATCCACCTCACTACAAATAACTCAATTTCATTTCTTTTTATGGCTGAGTATAATTCCACTGTATATCTGTGCCACATCTTCTTTATCCATTCATCTGTCAGTGGACACTTAGGTTGCTTCCATGTCCTGCCTATTGTAAATAGAGCTTCAATGAACATTGTGGTACATGACTCTTTCTGAATTATGGTTTTCTCAGGATATATGCCCAGTAGTGGGATTGCAGGGTCGTTTGATAGTTCTATTTTTAGCCTCTTAAGGAACCTCCATAGTCCATTTTAAAGCAATTATACTCCAATAAAGATATTAAAAATAAATAAATAGATAGATAGATAGATAAATAAATATGGGGCAGGCAGTGGGGATACCCTGACCTCAAAGTGTTCTTATCTATAAAGGAGATAAAGGCAAGTGCTATGAGAATACAGACCCCAAATCCAATTTGTCACAGGTAGTCACATATGATCGCTGCATAGAAATGGGAGGTAGTGGTTGAGGAGAGAGCACAGCATGCAAAGGTCTAGAGATGACATTGAGCGAGCCATGGCAAGGGATGGCAACACTGAATGAGGATGGAATATTGATGGTGAGATGGGGAGTCATAAGGACTAACAGAAAATTAATATAAAGGGTTTAGCGTGGTGTCCAGCCTGTTATAAACTATTGGTAAATGATAGTTGCTGTCACTAATTTTAATACTGTTATTACAATATTTAACATTAAAACTACACTTGGAATTCCACATTCCCAGTTGAACTTGGCTCTGATTTCCAGAGTCTCTTTTTTTTTTTTACTATATCAGTGATTCACCAGAGATGTTTCTCCAGTGACAGAAGTCTATTGCTTGCCTGCTGTTCGCCAGGCCCTGTTCTGTTCGAAGCACTGGGAATTCAGCAAAGGAAAAAGCAGAGCCTACATTATAATGAAGAGAAATTGATTTTTTTTTAATGGAGAAATAGATAAATAAATGAAATTTCAGTCAGAAAAGTGCCACGGAGAGAATATAAGTAGAGGGATAAGGAGAATAGGGTATGACAAAGTGAGAGGGCACTGTGCGAGGGCACTGTGCGGAGACCATGGTTCTCCAGCTAAAGGAAATCAGAAAAAGGACTGTCTGGGAAGGTGGCGTATGAACTGAGACCTGAAGGATGACATGAAGTCAGCCAGACAGAAACCTAGAAGAAGAGCGTTTCAGGCAGAGGCCCTGGTTGGGATCTAGCCAGACTTGAGAAAAGAAGACCTGACCTGAAACGGAGGGGGAGATTGAAGGGAATTAGGAGTCAGAGAGATAGAGTATAGAGTTTAGAGGATATGAAGGGGTAAGTGGTAAGGTGATTGGGTTTTAGTTTGTGTATATTGGAGAGCTTTAACCAGAGGCATACTGTGATCTGATTTATACTTTAAAATAAAGTCTTTCAGCTGTGACACTATCTGCATTTGGGGCTAGATAGATAATTCTTTGTTGTGGAGCGGGGTTGGTATGTGGAATTATAGGATCTTTACAGCATCCCTGGCCTCTACCCACTGGCTATCAATAGCAGCCCCCAAGTTGTGAAAAATCAAAATTATCTCCAGAGATTGCTGAATGTCCCAAGACTGGTAAAATTTCTCCCAGTTGAGAACCACTGCCTTAACATTTTACTTTATATGTGGTCTCCATGTGGAGACTTGGCTGGGGAAGTGGGGCTGGGGAAGGATAGAGGTGTATGCAGAGACTACCAGGACACCATTGCAGCCATCCAGGGAGAAAAAGGGGCATGATGGTGGATCAGTAGAGATTGTGAGAGGGGGTGGGATGCGGGGTATATATATATGTAAAAAATATATATAATATATATGTAAAAAATATATATGTAAAATATATTATATATATTATATATGTAAAAGATATATATTATTTATATAAATATATTATGTATAGTATATATATGTGTGTGTGTGTGTATATATATATATTGGTTTTTTTTTTTTTTTTTTTTTTTTTTTGCTGCACCGTGCAGCATGCAGAACTTCCACGACCAGGGATCAAACCTGTGCCCCCTGCAGTGGAAGTGCAGAGTCTTAACCACTGGACCACTGGGGAAGTCCTGGGATATATTTTGGATATATTGTGGATAGTTAGAAAGTATTAGGAGGTCGAACCAACACAACTTGGGTGACAAGTCAGCCCTACATTTTGATTCATCCAAGAGAGACCCAGTTTGACCTATTTTCCTGGAGTAATTATTAATAGTTCCTCCTTTCAGTTCCAAAAGTGTCCTCATTCAGATAATAAATTACATGCTTATACTAGTAATAGTTGAGTGACAGGCCTGAGATGTCTGCTGTAATTTCCATGTTACCTTGTCCATTTAAAGGCCTTTCATTTTCACAGTCTTTTCTCACCTGATGAAACAAAGAGAATGTAACAAATAAATATTTATATAGAGCAAGGAATAGAGTAATTCAGAGGAGGCTAAAGGGGAATATTATACACACTAATCTAGTCATTTTCAATGTGTTAAATTTGCCATTAGTTTAAATTGCCATTCATTTCTGGGCTTTTTATAGATAGCATGAGGGTAAAAGAGAATGAGGTACATATAATAGCAATGTATGTATTTGTTCAATCCATTTAATGTATTGGAGAGGGTTTTTTTTTTTTTTTTTTTTGGTTCCACAAGTTATGTAAGATACACATAGAGTTAGAGATTTTAATAAAATGTGGATTTGTAAAACATCTTTTAAAAATCTTTCGATTAAAACCTGTGTAATCTTCTTAATCTTTCTGTCTGCGACTAATCATTGTTGGGGTCTCCATATGCTATTTTTAATCATGTCAGGGAGGTGTTAGTCCTTGTGTGCAATAAGAAGGACACCTTACCAGCAGTGCTTTTACAGTGATACATTTGGGGGGCCACAATAAGAAGGACACCTTACCAGCAGTGCTTTTACAGTGATACATTTGGGGGGCCACAAAAGAAGAGAAGAGAAAGGAAAGTCAAGAGAAAGAAAATGAATGTCTAGGCACACATCCACCTCCATTGGGGGAAACAGATGAATGAACAAACAAGGCAATACCCACTCCCAAGGGATCGTGTGTAGGAAATATGTCATGTCCAGGACAGAATGTTCCTGCCATGTTCAGAAACACTTCTGTTGATTTTTCCCCCATTGTTGTGTGTTGAAGTATTTTATGTGAGGAAAGGTCCCTAATTTAATCTATACTTTTTTAGCCCTATGAATTTGCTACTATTATTAGCTTCATTTTTCAAAGTACCTGAGATTCAAATTCTGAAGGAATTGGTGAAAAATAACATGACTCCTGAGAAAATGTCCATCCTGGCTCCTCTAGCTTCAAAGTCCTTCTTTCTTTCATTTACCTCCTTGCATTGTGATACTAGTGAGGCAAGGTCTGTTTTGTAGTTGGGAAACTGAAGTTCAGAGTAGATGAGATGATTTGCTTAAGGTCCCAAAGCAACTGGTGAAGCAAGGGCTTAATGGAAGTCATCTGATTCTTAGTCCGGTTTATACACAGTGTTTGGATGCTGAAAACGTTCAAATCCAATGAGTTATTCTAGCATTTTCAACAGACTAGCATAAATTTATCAATGATTCATTTTTCTCAAATAGTCTCAGTAAATTAAGAAAAATATTTTTATACAAACCAAAGGAAGAGGAATCATTTCAATGCTGCAGCAGAAATACTGAAGGAGTGCTCATATACAAATAATGTATGTTCTATAGCTTGAAGCACAAGTCGAAGACTTATAGAAAACTTAGCTAACTGTATGATGATTAAACATACAAACTTTGGAGTCTGAGCAGCCAGAAGTGAAATGCTGGACTGCCTTTTAGAGCTAACTCTATGGCTGTATCTCAGTTTGCTTATCTTCAAAGTAATTATAAAATAATATTTATATCAAAGGATTATATTGAGGACTAAATAAGATTTTAGACAGTAAGTACTCAACAGATATTAGCCTATGCTATTTACTACATGTTCCCACAAAAGGCTATTTGACTACCTGCTTTTTGGTGGCTTTTGATGACAAGAGGTGTTTTTTGGAGACATCTTGATGATGTATCTGGATCTTCCCTTTTAGGTGTAAGGGAAACAATTACTATAGACCCTTTTGAAATAATTTATACATAAATCTTCCTTTCTCCCTTTAGAATCATACATATTTTGGGATCTCAGGGAAACTTAAAAAAATAATCTATTGTTATTCTTTTATTTACAAGTAGCCTATGAAGATTAGAGTGTAAAGACTTGCCCGGAGTCACGTAGAGCGTGGCAGAGCTGGAACAAGAAACTGGCTCTTGCCCCCTTGTTCTATGTTCTCTCCCAACAATGCCATATTATTCCTGTATAATGTGTCCAGCTTATTTATTTCTCCAGTCTATTCATTTGGTTTCAACAAAATGCAATAGAGCAGAAACATCTCTTTTTATTGCTGTGGTAGATGGAGTTCAAAGGTAACTGAAATTTTAAAATTGTCAACTTTTTTGATTTTGGCTAGCCAGCCTTTCCCAGGTTGCCTTTAAATATGTCAGGAAGCGGGCTTCCTTGGTGGTGCAGTGGTTGAGAGTCTGCCTGCCGATGCAGGGGACACGGGTTCGTGCCCCGGTCTGGGATGATCCCACATGCTGTGGAGCGGCTGTGCCCGTGAGCCATGGCCGCTGAGCCTGTGCGTCCGGAGCCTGTGCTTGGCAATGGGAGAGGCCACAACAGTGAGAGGCCCACGTACCACAAAAAAAAAAAATATATATATATATATATATATATATATCTCAGGAAGCTAAATACATATATCGATAGTAGGTTTGCCTAGGGGAGATTTAGTTCGTTCTAATTGGCCAAGCACTTTCAATTTATTTCTACTAAACAGGCCTTTGATATGGAGAGATTTATTTTTCCTCTCTTTTCCATCTAGAAGATAAACACAGTCTGAGATCAGAAGGGGCTTCTTGTAAACCCAAGAAGGTTTCCAGATTGATGGGTTTTTATCTGTCCTATCTTGTACTGGGCTTTATCTCTGATCCATTAAGTGTGTTTCAAATATGTTTTATTTATTTTATTTTTACATCTTTCTTTGGATGACTGACCTGTGTCTCTGTTTGTTTTTTCACTAATTTGTGTGAACTGCATATTGTTTAAACCAAAGGATTAAGTGGGGAGTCTGTATTGCTTAGCAAAATTTGCCAGAAATGGGGTAGGCCAGCTTGCCTCTGTTCACGGAAAGCATAAGTGTTTTACAATTCATTCTGGGAAAACTTCTGAACCCATACCAAAGAACTACTTGCTGTCTTGGACTTTGGATACTACAAAGGACTTCCATTCAGTCATAACTGAAAACAGTGTTGGGTGAGAATATGCTCATTTGCAAATGAGTAGTTGGGTAATATTCTCTTGATAATCCCTTCTTGATCAGTTCTGTATGTGCCCCATTTTTTAATTTCTTTCTTTATTATTTTGTTCTATTCAGAAAGTCTAATTATAATTCAGTCCCACACTAACAGTGATCTTTTGAAGAATCCCTTTTCTCCCCAAGGGTCTTGACTAACTGGGTTTCCAGTGTCCTCTACACCAATTTCATGTTTAATGTTGCATTTCCATAGCTGCTCTTCACATCTCTCCATCTTCCCTTGAATGATGACCTCTCCCTCCCAAATACTTCAGTTCTAACTAATGTGAACTCTGGTGAAGACAAGCACAGCCACAAATACCCACCTCTATCTCTCCAGCTTCACTTCTACTCCATATTGGCATATACCTACTTCAGACCATGAGAGCCTGACTAAAGGTGTTATTCACCCATTCAACAAACCAAGCATTTGCTTTGTACATAGTATGATGAATGTAAAGATGAACAAAACATTGTCCATTTAAGGGAGGAGACACATAGCTTACTAAGGATGGAGATAATGCTAGAGGAATCTGGAAGTCCTCAGATATTTGTGACACACATCGTAAGTGTAGTTGATTTGCATGTATCAGCTACTTCTTTGAGAAATGTTATTTCTACTCAATTCTGAGTCCCTGCTGGGTGAAATATGGAGAGTTATCCCTGATGTGACCTCTGACCAAAATGCTAGCCCATATTCATTGCAAAATATTTCTACATTTATTCTGGGGAAATCATATCAATAGAAATGTTTGTAAATTTGCCAAGCATTTTGCAAATGATACTTATTACTCTTTGTATGAAATGAGCTCTGATCAATATAAAAGAGGAGAAATATTTAAAGAACTATTGAAGCAACTGTGAACACTGAGCCTTCCGATTGGTGAGACCTAAAGAATTATGTTAATGAGAATGTAATGTGCCCTCTTTTTCTCTATTTATTTTGTTTACTTTCTTAGCAAATATGAGTTTGTATGTTCCAGGGAAGGTAAAGTAAGGTAGGGTTTTTCAAAGTCTTCCTGGAGGCTGAGTAGGGCTCAAAGGTTGACTAATAAATGAGTAAATTTAACTAAGCTTTAGTTGCTTTTGTGAAACTGATAGTTGTTTTTACACATTAAGTTCTACAAGAGAATTTGCATTGTTATTTCTGAATGCAATTCCTTATTCTCTTTATTTAAGGTATTATTACGTCAACCAGTAAGAATGTATTTTCCCAAGCGACATCAACCACCATGCCGGGAAATAGAGTCCAAATGTCAAACTGTTAGGCATAAATTGAATTAAATCTATCTCACAATGACCAAAGTTATTTTTAAAGAGAGACAATGTTGCAACAACCCTTCAAATTTTCATTGGATGCTCTTTTTTGCCCTGGTATGTACTTTTAAAAATTACATTTACTATAATTCTTAGATCCAAAATCCCAATTATAGGATGTTTTAGCAGGTTTAGACTAATCAAAGACTAAGGTGAGATAGTTAGAGACATATTTTCAAAAAGGAGTCTTTATAACAAAATTTTTTTTCACACTTCATTTCCTCCAATTTAGTTCTTACCCGAAATAAGATGACCATGTTTTAGAAATATGAAGATTGGGAAATGAGGCAATAAGCTTCTTATAATTTTTTTTTTTTTTTTGGCTGTGCCATGCAGCATGTGAGATCTTAATTCCTGGACCAGGGATCAAACCTGCGCCCCCTACATTGGAAGCACAGAGTCTTAAGCACTGGACCACCAGGGAAGTCCCGGCTTCTTATAATTTCTTATAGTCATTCCCCTTCATATATATATGGCCCAGCCAAAGACTGCTACTTGTCAGGGGTCCAATGACCACAGAAAGATTTGCTATTTCACATCTTATAGCAAGAATATTTAGAGCAGAAGCAAGAAGAACTACAGTCCTGCAGCCTGTGTACAAAAAGCACATTCACAGAAAGATAGACAAGATGAAAAGGCAGAGGGCTATGTACCAGATGAAGGAACAAGATAAAATGCCAGAAAAACAACTAAGTGAAGTGGAGGTAGGCAACCTTACAGAAAGAGAACTCAGAATAATGATAGTGAAGATGATCGAGGACCTCAGAAAAAGAATGGAGGCAAAGATCAAGAAGATGCAAGAAATGTTTAACAAAGACCTAGAAGGATTAAAGAACAAACACCTAGAAGAATTAAAGAACAAACATACAGAGACGAACAATACAATAACTGAAATGAAAAATACACTAGAAGGAATCAATTGCAGAATAACTGAGGCAGAAGAACGGATAAGTGACCTGGAAGACAGATGGTGGAATTCACTGCCATGGAACAGAATAAAGAAAAAAGAATTAAGAGAAATGAAGACAGCTTAAGAGACCTCTGGGACAACATTAAACACAACAACATTCGCAATATGGGAGTCCCAGAAGGAGAAGAGAGAGAGAAAGAACCCAAGAAAATATTTTAAGAGATTATAGTTGAAAATTTCCCTAACATGGGAAAGGAAATAGCCACCCAAGTCCAGGAAGCACGGAGAGTCCCAGGCAGGATAAACCCAAGGAGAAACATGCCAAGACACATAGTAATCAAACTGACAAAAATTAAACACAAAGAAAAATTATTGAAAGCAACAAGGGAAAAACAACAAATAACATACTAGGGAATTCCCATAAGGTTAACAGCTGATTTCTCAGCAGAAATTCTACAAACCAGAAGGGAGTGGCATGATATACTTAAAGTGATGAAAGGGAAGAACCTACAACCAAGATTACTCTACCAGGCAAGGATCTCATTCAGATTCGACAGAGAAATCAAAAGCTTTACAGACAAGCGAAAGCTAAGAGAATTCAGCGCCACCAAACCAGCTCTACAACAGATGCTAAAGGAACTTCTCTAAGAGGGAAACACAAGAGAAGAAAAGGAACTACAAAAAAAACCCCATAACAGTTAAGAAGATGGTAATAGGAATATACATATCAATAATTACCTTAAACGTGAATGCATTACATGCTCCAACCAAAACACACAGTCTAGCTGAACAGACACAAAAACAAGTCCCTTATATATGCTGTCTACAAGAGACCCACTTCAGACCTAGGGACACATACAGACTGAAAGGCAGGGGATTGAAAAAGATATCCCATGCAAATGGAAATCAAAACAAAGCTGGAGTAGCAATACTCATATCAGATAAAATAGACTTTAAAATAAAGACTGTTACAAGAGACAAGGAAGGACACTACATAATGATCAAGGGATGAATCCAGGAAGATATAACAATTATACATATGTATGCACCCAACATAGGAGCACCTCAATACATAAGGCAACTGCTAACAGCTATAAAAGAGGAAATTGACAGTAACACAATAATAGTGGGGGAATTTAACACCTCACTTACACCAATGGACAGATCATCCAAACAGAAAATTAAGAAGGAAATACAAGCTTTAAATGACACATTAGATGAGATAGATTTAATTGATATTTATAGGACATTCCATCCAAAAACAGCAGATTACACTTTCTTCTCAAGTGCACACGGAACATTCTCCAAGATAGATCACATCTTGCCTCAGATCAAATCAAGCCTCAGTAAATTTAAGAAAATTGAAATCACATCAAGCATCTTTTCTGACCACAATGCTATGAGATTAGAAATCAGTTACAGGGAAAAACAACGTAAAAAACACAAACACATGGAGGCTAAACAATACATTACTAAATAGCCAAGAGATCACTGAAGAAATCAAAGAGGAAATCAAAAAATACCTAGAGTCAAATAACAGTGAAAATACAACAATCCAAAACCTGTGGGATGCAGCAAAAAGCAGTTCTAAGAGGGAAGTTTATAGCAATACAAGCCTACCTCAAGAAAGAAGAAAAATCTCAAATAAACAATCTAACCTTACACTGAAAGAAACTAGAGAAAGAAGAACAAACAAAACCAAGTGTTAGTAGAAGGAAAGAAATCATGAAGATCAGAGTAGAAATAAATGAAATAGAAATAAAGAAAACAATAGCAAAGATCAATAAAACTAAAAGCTGGTTCTTTGAGAAGATAAACAAAATTGATAAACCATTAGCCAGACTCATCAAGAGAAAGAGAGAAATGACTCAAATCAATAAAATTAGAAATGAAAAAGGAGAAGTTACAACAGACACCGCAGGAATAGAAAGCATCCTAAGAGACTCCTACAAGCAACTCTATGCCAATAAAATGGACAACCTGAAGAAATGGACAAATTCTTAGAAAGGTATAACCTTCCAAGACTGAACCAGGAAGAAAGAGAAAAAATGAACAGAACATTCACAAGTAATGAAATTGAAACTGTGATAAAAAATATTCCAACAAACTAAAGTCCAGGACCAGATGGCTTCACAGGTGAATTCTGTCAAACATTTAGAGAAGAGCTAACACCCATCCTTCTCAAACTCTCCCAAAAAATTGCAGGGGAAGGAACAAACCCAAACTCGTTCCATGAGGCCACCGTCACTCTGATACCAAAACTAGACGAAGATACTACAAAAAAAGAAAATTACAGACCAATATCACTGATGAATATAGATGCAAAAATCCTCAACCAAATACTAGCAAACAGAATCCACCAACAAATTAAAGGGATCATACACCATGATCAAGTGGGATTTATCTCAGGGATGGAAGGATTCTTCAAAATGCGCAAATCAATCAATGTGATACACCATATTAACAAATTGAAGAATAAAAACCATATGCTCATCTCATTAGATGCAGAAAAAGCTTCTGACAAAATTCAACACCCATTTATGATAAAAACTCTCCAGAGAAAGTGGGCATAGAGGGAATCTACCTCAACATAATAAAGGCCATTTACAAAAAACCCACAGTAAAGCATCGTTCTCAATAGTGAAAGACAAAACATTTCCTCTAAGATCAGGAAAGACAAGGATGTCCACTCTCACCCCTATTTTCAACATAGTTTTGGAAGTCCTAGCCACAGCAATCAGAGAAGAAAAAGTAATAAAAGGAGTACAAATTGGAAAAGAAGAAGTAAAACTGTCCCTGTTTGCAGATGATGTGATACTATACATAGAGAATCCTAAAGATGCCACCAGAAAACTACTAGAGCTAATCAATGAATTTCATAAAATTGCAGGATACAAAATTAAAGCACAGAAATCTCTTGCATTCCTATACACTAATCATGAAAAATCTGAAAGAGAATTTAAGGAAACACTCCCATTTACCACTGCAACAAAAAGAATAAAATACCTAGGAAAAAACCTACCTAGGGAGACAAAAGACCTGTATGAAGAAAACTATAAGACAATGATGAAAGAAATTAAAGATGATACCAACAGATGGAGAGATACACCATGTTCTTGGATTGGAAGAATCAATATTGTAAAAATGACTGTACTACCCAAAGCAATCTACAGATTCAATGCAATCCCTATCAAATTACCAATGGCATTTTTCACAGAACTAGAACAAAAAATCTTAAAATTTGTATGGAGACTCAAAAGACCCCGAATAACCATAGCAGTCTTGAGGGAAAAAAACGGAGCTGGAGGAATCAGACACCGAAGCTACAGTAATCAAGACAATATGGTATTGGCACAAAAACAGAAACATAGATCAATGGAACAGGATAGAAAGCCCAGAGATAAACCCATGTACCTATGGTCAACTAATCTATGACAAAGGAGGCAAGGATATACAATGGAGAAAAGACAGTCTCTTCAATAAATGGTGCTGGGAAAACTGGACAGCTACATGTAAAGAATGAAATTAGAACACTCCCTAACACCATACACAAAAATAAACTCAAAATGGATTAGAGACCTACATGTAAGACTGGACACTTTAAAGCTATTAGATAAAAACATAGGAAGAACACTGTCTGACATAAATCACAGCAAGATCTTTTTTGATCCACTTCCTAGAGTAATTGAAATAAAGACAAAAATAAACAAATGGGACCTAATTAAACTTCAAAGCTTTTGTCAAGCAAAGGAAACTACAAACAAAATGAGAAGACAACCCTCAGAATGGGAGAAGATATTTGCAAATGAATCAACGGACAAAGGATTAATCTCCAAATTATATAAACAGCTCATACAGCTCAATATTAAAAAAACAAACAACCCAATCCAAAACTGGGCAGAAGACCTAAATAGACATTTCTCCAAAGAAGACATACAGATGGCCAAGAAGCACATGCAAAGCTGCTCAACGTCACTAATTATTAGAAAAATGCAAATCAAAACTACAGTGAGGTATCACCTCACACCAGTTAGAATGGACATCATCAGAAAATCTTCAAACAACAAATGCTGGAGAGGGTGTGGAGAAAAGGGAACCCTCTTGCACTGTTGGTGAGAATGTAATTTGATACAGCCACTATGGAGAACAGTATGGAGGTTCCTTAAATATCTAAAAATAGAATTACCATATGACCTAGCAATCCCACTATTGGGCATATACCCAGAGAAAACCATAATTCAAAAAGACACATGTACCTCAGTGTTCACTGCAGCACTATTTACAATAGCCAGGTCATGGAAGCAACCTAAATGCCCATCGACAGATGAATGGATAAAGATGTGGTACATACATACAATGGAATATTACTCAGCCATAAAAAGGAACGAAATTGTGTTATTTGTAGAGACGTGGATGGATCTAGAGACTGTCACACAGAGTGAAATAAGTCAGAAAGAGAAAAACAAATATCATTTATTAACGCATACATGTGAAACTTAGAAAAATGGTACAGATGAACTGGTTTTCAGGGTAGAAATAGAGACACAGATGTAGAGAACAAATGAATGGACACCAAGCGGGGGGAAGTGGCGGGGGATGGTGGTGGTGGGATGAATTGGGAGATTGGGATTGATGTATATACACTAATATGTATAAAATGTATAACTAATAAGAACTTGCTGTATAAAAAAATAAATAAAATTCAGAAAACAAAGAATGTTTAGACAATTTATATCTTTCAACATCTTTTAGCACAGTAGGTTTTAAACATATATCATAGTTTAGTGGAACTGATGAGGAACAGAAAAATGAAGTGTCGATTAAATCTTCTAAGTAACTTTCTGAGTCCTTTTCATACTAAAAGAAAAATTAGCAAATGGTTTTTGAATTGCTTCTAATTCATCAAATTTGATGAGTACTTGTGATTAATTTTGTTGTACATTTTACTTACCATGAATAGGAATTTGAAAATTAGTTTGAGTTTTGCTTATAAAATGACTGCAAAAAGTGTTGTGGATGCTCTAGTAATCAGGATATTTATTGATGATTCTTAGTAGTAAATGATGCTAACCCAACTTGATCCAGCTTAGGTGTAAGGACTTATTGACTCATCTAATCAAAATGCAGGCTGGGCCTATATAGGTCTTAGAGACAATTAGGTCCACAGGCAAAATTTTCCTCCCAATTTCAGACTTCTTTTTTGAAAAGTAGTGCAGGAAATATTTGATATAATATGGTGGTAATGATTTTCCAGGTGAATACATATTTCAAAAAAGATTAAATTACACGCTTTAAAAATGTGCAGTTTAATGTACTGTGATTATATCTCAATACATTTGTAAAAAGAAAGGAAGGGAGGAAGGAAGGGAGGGAGGAAGGAAGGAAGGAAGGAGGGAGGGAGGGAGGAGGGAAGGAAGGAAGGAAGGAAGGGAGGAAGGAAGGAAGAGTAGGAAGAAAGGAAAGAAGGGAGTGAGGAAAGAAGGAAAAAAGAGAAAAATAGGGATGGTCCAAAACATTACTTCCCAATTTTGCCCCCCAAAGGGACTGAGACCTGCATCCTTTGGCTAAAATCCCAAGAGCTCTAACTGGTCCAGCTTTGATCAAGAACCTTTGCTAGCCCATCATTGTGACCAGCCAGGTGAAGTCTTTGAGAAGACAGCCACTCCAATTCCACCCTCACGGTTAGGAAAACATTTCCCCCTCCTCCTCCCTCACCCCCTAAAATGGGAAGTGCTGTTACAACCAGAAAAAATAATATTTGTGCCCCATGTTTGAATCTATGATTTTCATGGGCAAAATATGCAAGTAAATGTCAAGTCAGCAGCATTAAAGAGAAGTTTTACTTAGAGGAAGGTTAGCAAAAGTTATATCCTATACTTTTTTTTCTTTGATTTTTTTTTTGTTTTGCTTTTTTAAATATCTATGTAAAAAATAACAAGTGATTTACAGATCTCTTTCTCTAATCAGAACCTCAAGTGTATATATAAAGGTACTGTACAATATATAAACATTTACAACCAGTACATCCATATTTTGCTTAGCATTCCAAGGCCACACTGCGAAGTCAGTAATCCTATACTTTTTTAATATCAAATGATTAAAAACCTATGGTCAGGATTTTTTTAATTTAGGAAGGTTTTCCTGATAAAAAGCTGTCATCCATTTTCTCAGGGCAATGCAAGTTGTAGGAAGAGAAGGGGTCTGAGAGGAGGAAAAGCTAACACTGTGAAAACACATTCTTCTCAAGATTCAGATTTAAAGATTAGTTAATTGTTACTTCTTAAGGGTCTTAAGGGTCTTGATAACAAATGAATATTGCTATTTAACTAATAGAAAAGTTTCCCTGGGAAATTAAGAAATGCAAAATGGCAGCACACATGCATGTATAGTGTTTCCATCTTTTCCTGACTTGATAAATAATAGTAAAATATTATGAACACTGTGATTTTGGGGGTGGGTTGGGATAACCATTCAATTAGCGCAATACCTTTTGGCTTCTTTCCATTTTCTTTTTCTTGGGAGTGCTCTGAGTCATTAACTTCTAAAGTCAAAAGGAGAAAGAAAAGAAAAATAAAAGAGAACTAATTTTTTTTAATCTCTTGTGAGACAGACACTTTAAGAATTTCTGTGTCAATTACCTATATTTAATCAATATAGTAAATGCTAAATCTCTCAAACTTCAAAGCCCATGTTCTTCACCTTATAACTAGCTGTTTACCGTTTACAATTGGGCTGTGTAAGTAAAAGAAAGAGCAGCATTTAGGATCTTCATTTAGTTTTACAATTGAGTATGGGAAAACCAACTCTTCTTCTAGAGTCCTAGTCTTCTTTATAAATATTGGCATCTGTCCCTTTCCTCTCCCTTTTCTGTTTTTTTTGGTTTTTTTTACATCTCCAGATAGCCAGAAGCTTTAGTAGGCAAACATCATCGGACTTGTGTGAAGTGGAACTCTTCTAGATTCTCTTTCTCACTCAACTCTAAGATTCCTAATTGTAAAGAATTTTTTGAGCAAGGAAAAATCCACCTACTAAAATGTCAATGTTGTGAGGTGAAGAGAATTAATATTTAGTGAATTTCTACTCTCTACATTACTATCACTGAGCAATTTATCTATATGATCACATTTCCTACAACCTCTGAGATAGCTATTATTATCCCAATTTCATGTAAGAAACACAAGGCCTAGACAGTTTACATGCTCATGGATTCAAATTCAGGTTTATCACCAAAGCTCAGACTTGTTCCTTATAATAAACAGAGAATAATTGCATGTGTTCCATTCCATATATGAAGGATTGTATTGTCAGAGAGTTTGATGTGTAACCTACTTTAAAAAACTCAGTTTAACGAATATATAGCAAGGTCCTGATTTATGTCAGGCACTGGGCTAGGTCCTTGGATAAAAAGAGGCATAAGACATTCTTCACCCTTCAGGAGCTCATAATCTTTTGCATGGGGCAGGTTGAGACTAATTTGAATATATCAGATAATAACACACTCTTCATGTAAGAGAGGCACAAACAAGTGAACACCAGAGTGTCTAATCTTGAGAAACTCTATTTTTTATTGTAAAAATACATGTGTATATATCCACTTTCCATTTCTGTTTTGATTTTTAACCTCCTACTAAATAAAATGTTTCTGAATGACGAGGGCCCTAGTTTAGCAAATATCTTTGTACTATTCATTTCAAGAGTAAAGGGTTTTCTTATAAAATGTATAAAACATTTTGAAAACTTTTTTTTTTTTACTTCAAATCTTTCTCTTAAATGTTTTGTCACTTCAGAGAAACTTTTGCTTCTGAAGCACTAATGTTTCTTTAGTATTATATTAACTTACATATTTTTGTATAATTTTAAACAAAAGCTGTCTTAAATGAAAACACAAAAATATATGGATTTCAAACAAACAATTTTACCAGAAATGTCTACTCTATTAGACTTGTGACAAATCTGGTTAAGACCTTCTAAGAATTGTATAATTGGTTTCAGAAGGGAAACAATTTTTTATTAATATAAACTAGCAAAAATATTTTTATGATCTCTGTTTGCTCCAACATAAAAATCAGTTGTCTGCAAAGCTCAGCTGGCTTTAGAAGGTCCACATGTAATTTAGGAAGTTTCTTTGACACTCAGAATATCTCCTTGGCAGTTTCATTCCACAATTAGAGAATTACTTTTATGGCTTAAGATTTCTTAACTCTTATTAAAATGTGAATACAACAGAGAAAGTAATATCTTAAACTCTGCCAGTCCAGTATTTACTTAAGCTAAACATATGCCTATTCTTTGATACTCAATTGCTTTTGTAGATGTACAACCAACAGAAATATTTATATATGCTCACAGAACTAGGATGTTCCAATAGCACTACTTGTAAGAGCACCAGATGAAAACTTCTTAGTTATCAGTAGAATTGGTTTATTCCACAATGGAAAATATAACAATGAGCATGAACTGCAGCTATTACAATATTGGTGAATCTCACAAACATAATGTCGAGTGGGAGAAGCTAGACAAAAAAGAGAATATACTCTATGGTTTCATATGTATGAAGTTTAAAAAGAAGTCAAAGTAATCACGGATGTTAGAGGTCAGAAAAGTGGTTACTCTTTGTGGAGATGGATTAATTACTGGAAGTGGATAAGTGGGAGCTTCTAGAGGCTGGTAATGTCCTATTTCTTGATCTGAATTCTCATTATATATACGTGTTCAATTTGGGAAAAAAACATTGAGCCATACCTTTTTGATTTGTGTACTTCTAAATATCAATAAAAATACAAAAAGAAAAACAAAAATGCAAAGCTTTGCCAGTCATTATAATTTAATACCAATGAGTTGAGCCTTTATTTTGGTTTTTACTAAGGTGCGTGCCAGAATCAGAATGCCTGAATACAAGGTCAGAATGCAGTACAAGAGAAAAGTGATCCAGAAAGGGAAGGTTATGGGATGCTGTATGTATACAGGCATACGGTTGAAGAAAGAAAATGGGGCTAGTGACTCACCAAAAGGGTTCATTTAACTGTGACTTAGCTTTGAGCTCTTAGAGGATGGAAATTTATTTTAAAATAGGCACTCTCCTTAAAAACACTCCAATGTTCTATTTCCTGTTTGTGTGTCCCCCCATCTCTCTCTGTGTCTCTCTGTTGTTGATGGGTAATAACCAATAAAGCAATCTATAATAAGAATAGAAAAGAGTTTTATCTGAGCCAAACTGAGGACTATAGCCTGGGAGACACAGATTCAAGAAGTACAAAATAGGGGAAGCTTATAAAGGCAAACCCCACAAAATTACATAAACTGTTTGGCATGAATTAGGATTAGAGCTGGCAAGAAGTAAGGGTGCTTGTTAAGTAAGGATTGTTTGGAGTCTGAAATGGTTGCATAGTTACAGGGGGAGATCTTGGGACTGTAGCATTGCAGCTGTCAGCTAGCAGATATCGTTTTGAGAACAGCTGGTGGTGTCCTTGAGTCTGATACAGTTCAGAAGATTCAAGTTCTCATTAATACAGGAACATGTCTAAAACCACATCCACAATGACCACCCAGCTCCGTTTTGAATGCCTGCACCATGGTTACTCCATTTTGATTTTGATTTTCAATGGTTAAAGCAGTTGTACAATGCATGTTTAATAGGCCATGAACAGGCTGTTTTGGTTAGCCTAAATTCAAGTCAAATCATGTATAAGCCAGAATGACTTCTCCATACCTTAATATGTGAAAAATTCTCCCATCACTCTTTGCGTGTGTGTGTGCGTGTGCATATGTGTGTGTGTGTGTAGGAAAGAGAGAGAGAAAACAACTCTCTGACTAGGTGAAAAGTCCTTTGCCTCTAGTTCATTACATGGCAAGCCCATATTCTGTAGGCACTGCTTTAAAGTTGCCATTTGGCTGCTTCATGGTTCAGGTCTGTCTATCCAAGCACAACTCTTTCCAGTATGGCAATTAATGTCTTAGTTTTGAACAACTTTACAACCCCAGAGTACCCTTAAATAATCCTCATGTAACTAACCTCAAAGAAAAAAAGCTCAGGGGCTGTTCAAGCTTCATGCTTCAGTGCAGGCAGGGCATACCTAGGCTATAGAAACAATTGGGTCTAAAGGCAAAGCTTCTCTCCCTTTTTACACTATTTCTCTTGAAAATCAAGGCAGAAAATGTTTCGTACCATAATTGTGGTGATAATTCTGGTTTAGTTCTAATTCTTATTTTGTTAGTTGTATATTCCCCACTGTGTGTTTATATATGCAACACATATCCTAATTGTAGCTGATTCAACTCTTCTGTGGGCAGGGGACATTTGGTAGAAGCAAGATGCTATGCTTAGCCCACAGAATGATACATTTGGCTCTTTGATCTCTTACTAATCAAAGATTTCTGTTGCTTCCACCCAACAGATTATAGCTAAAGGGTAGCAGAAAGAGATCTAGCTGCTTGTTCATTTAATACAAATATTTTTCCATGTCACTAAATAGCCTTAGAACTATTTTTAATGAGTAAATTTTATTCCAACTCTCAGATTTGCCTTAGTTCATTTAATTGAACCTCTATTGTTGTATCCAATTTTAATATCTAAAATTATCTTCAGTTTTGCTTCTATAAAAATCTACACATGTGTGTTTCACACACATTTATGTTTATTTCTTTAGGACAGATTTTTAGAAGTAGAATTACTGAACCAAGAGCTGTGTGCATCTTAAGGCACTTGATATGTACGACTAAATTGATCAGGGACATTTTTATTATTCCTCAAGTTTTCCGAAGGGATTCATTTGGCTTTAAAAGAACATCAGCGGTCATAATTGAATTCTCAAGTGCTTTTTTATATTGAATAGAAAAAGTTAACAAAAACTTTTTTTTAAAGATATAGACTGTGTCATGGAAACATACTATAAAGTAAGAATCCTCAAAGATAAAATAGATAATAGTTCACCTAGGTGGATTCATAAATGATTGAATCACTGCAATCGATGTGTGCAGCTTAACAGCCATCAATACCTATCTGTAAGTAGTCCATAGTGGCATGCCACAGGAGACTGTGTTCAGTTCTGTCTCGTCCAAGGTTTTATTAATGGTTTGGCAAAGAATGTCAGCTTGTGTGGTTGCATATTGTTTGCATGTTTGGTTTACATTGTTTGGGGAGAGAAACCTAAACGTTTGGAAGATCAAATTCTAGAGAGACTCAGCAGACTAGAACAGTGGATAAAACTTAATATGAAAGTCAACGATGATAAATTTGCAAATTATGATGAATAGGAATATATTAGCATATGTGAAAATTAATAAGAATCATCATTTTACCAAAGCTGAGTAAGAGGTCATTATGAGATAGATAATAAAGGTTTTATGATTTGAGATTTTATTACTAGATGTATATTCTCTAGAATGCGGGAGGTGATAGAGCAAATCTATTCTATGCACCTCACACCAAGGACATTAGCAGTCTAGAATTTATTCAGAGATGAGCAACTGTCTTAGCATAAGTCCCTAGAAAACATGTTAATGTTTTATTGAGCGATGCAGTCTCTGGGCAACAAGAGTTATGGAAAATGAGAAGAGAGGCAGGGAAAGAGGGAAAGCTTACCAAGCCATCTAGAGCCTCACAAAAAAACCCAGCCAGTTGCTCAGTCATATGGGATGTCTTTAGAGAGATATATAGAACAATCAGTAGGGGAGAGAAAGATGAACTTACCTGTGACTCCTTCCCATCTCTTGTCTGTATTGGATTAAAAATTGTTCACAGATTCGCAGACATAGAGATCAGACTTGTGGTTGCTAAGGGAGCGGGGAGGTAGAGAGGTGGACTGGGAGATTGGGGTTGGATGCAAACCATTACATATAGAATGGATAAACAACAAGGTCCTACTGGATAGCACAGGGAACTATATTCAATATCCTGTGATAAACCATAATGGAAAAGAATATGAAAAAAAGAATGTGTATAACTGAGTCACTTTGCTGTACAGCAGAGACTGGCACAACATAGTAAATCTACTATACTTCAATTTAAAAAAAATTGTTCTACAAAACCATTAAGTGTCCTGCATTTCCAAACTGAATTTACCAAGCCCTCCGGGCAGCCACTAAGGAACCCAGAGACTCCATAGACCTGGTTGTTTGACCTTGGGCTCTGGAGCTGCTGGAACTCTTTTTGCAGTAGATGATACAATGAAATCCTGCTGAAGCCCAGACCCAGTGGAAAGAGGATAGAGTTGGAAATCTTAGGAGATAAGACAATGGTGACAGGGATGGGGGCTCTCCATGGCCCAGGGAACAGGCTTTTCAAAGTAAAAATGTGGAGGCACTGGATCCAACATAATCCACTACTTGATATAATTTACTACTTGAGCCACTCAGATGCATTTTCACCCTTTATTATATCCATATTCCATATAAGAGCTAGATGTTCTTACTTCTTCCTAAAATGAGAGGTCCAAGAACATTCTAGGAAGATAGTGGCTAGTGTCAACCTCTTAAAATCTAGAGACTGTCATACAGAGTGAAGTAAGTCAGAAAGAGAAAAACAAATACCGTGTATTAACGCATATATGTGGAACCTAGAAAATGATAGAGATGAACCGGTTTGCAGAGCAGAAATTGAGACACAGATGTGGAGAACAAATGTATGGACACCAAGGGGGGAACGCAGCAGGGGGTGGGGGTGGGGGTGGGATGAATTGGGAGATTGGGATTGACATGTATACACTGATGTGTATAAAATGGATGACTAATAAGAAAAAAAGTAAATTAAATTTAAAAAAAAGACTTAAAGATTAGCCCACCAAGCCCTAGCCCTTCACTGCTATAACTGTACCTGGGACCCTAATAATTATTGTCATCCTCCTTTATTATTCTTCCTGTAATTTCTCACCTTCAGCCAATATTTTGGCTGGTCTTGATTAATTGCCAGGTAGAGTGGCACAAACCTTCCATTTCAGGGGCCTTCAGTGACCCATTCACGGTTATCATTGGGCATGGAAGCAAGAGTTCCCCTAGTGAATATTCTGGGTTCCAGACACAATTTGTTCTGCTCCTGTTGTGTAGTAACAACCTGTTTCTTCATGCTAATCAGAATTTATGATCCCAACCAATACAGAATTTCCTGCCTTTTCTACCGATTCGTTGGTATGACGTGTAAAAAATGGCCAGGTGGTAGTCTCAACTCATGTATCAATACAGCCATTGCTGTGTCCTCTTGTGGAAGTATCCTTCCTGGCAACTGGACTCCTAACTACAGGAATGGGATGCACCAGTTGTACAAGTGGGTCTCTGAGAATGATGGTGACAGGCACTAATTGTCTCCTATTGCCACCACTTGGTTCCTAGACCCATATACTTTGTTTATTTGGGACATAGCACTACAAAAACATGGTTGGTTGCTAGTCATACGTGACATCTTGAGGCTAAGATAGACGGGGGCAGCTTTTTCCCCTCTCCCACCTGTTAGTGGTCAGATTGCCCCATAGGATGTTCATTCTTAGCACTGCTGAGGTTTATTACCAAGCCCCTCTAGGCATGCTGAGGGAGTCAGAGTCAGATAGGACCTGGGCCTTAGAACTAATGAAGATAATTAGGAGAATAAGTGTGTGCCATATGAGGAGCTTTGGGAAGTACTAAGGTTATCAAACTCAAAGGATGGAATACTTAATTACTTTCACTAACTTAATATGTCCAATCATAAACTGGACAACTATTGGCTGAAGAATCTTAGAGTAGAATTTCAATAGTGCCATGAAGCAAGTAAATAGACATTAACAGGACACTAAAGCTCTATTTATTAGGTAATTTTTCAACAGTTTCAAACAACCTAGGAAACCTAAACATACATAGAATATCTTTGGAATATATCAACAGCCAGTTAAATCCATTCCTGTTTAATGAGATTGGATATCTGATTTTTTTCTTTCTGGGACATGGAAGTAACCAGATTACATGTGGAAACCTGACTAGGGCCACAGGTTGAAAAGTGGTAAGTGAGTCTAGGCTACCTCACCATTAGGACCAGCAGTCTTGGGTCACTCATTATGGAAGTAACCAGTTCCTATAACCTTCACAATATGACTTAAAGGCACCATGATAAAATTAAATTTATGTTTGATTGACTCTGTTTCCATGTGATAATGAATACTACAATATATTAAAGTCTTTTTACCATATGTAGTTAAAATAAAATTATTTCATGGAAAATATTAATTCAACTTATTTATAGAGCAGTTATTTATAGAGCACTTACTTGGGATGCATCCCTATTGGCAGAACAGGAGACAGAAAGATGCCTCGGCTGTACCATAAGTATTTGTTTATTGATTATGGATCCACTTATGGCAAGGTCTACTCAATAGTAATATTGTTTTTTAAATAATGACTAACTTACAAAGCAAAAAAGACATTTTTCTGCCTGTATATGATGTTAAAAGTGCTCTAAAATTGTAAGACCTAATTCTAAAAGTTATCTACCACTGTTCTGTTTATCTAATTCTGTATAACTCATCACACAAGAACGTAGTGGCTTCAGAGAACAACAGTCATTTTATTATCTCTCATGGTTTCTGTGGCTCAGAGATTCTGGCGGGACTCTCAGCTGGGCAGTTCTTACTCAAAGTTTCTCAGGTGGTTACAGTCAGACAATGGCTGGAACTAGAATAGCAGAGGTGGAAGGGAGCAGAATATCTGGGAATTGTTTGGCATCTCTCTCTCTTCTTGTAAGTTCAGGCCTTTTCATGTGGTCCCTTTGCATGTGGTAGTTTGGGCTTCCTTACAGCGTGGAGGTCTGAGGATAGCTGGGTTGCCTCCATTGCAGTTGAAGACTTCTGTGATGACTTAGCCTTAGAAGTCACAGAGAGTGGCTTCTTCCATAATCTACTGGTCAAAATAGTCACAAAAACCCGCCCAGTTTCAAGAGCAGCAGGTTGATTCTACCTCCTGATGGGAGGAGTGTCAAAGTCACATTGTAAGAAGGGACTGTGAATATTGTTGCAGCCATCTTTGGAAAATGCAATCTACTACAACCATGTTTAAATTATGAAAACTAAAAATTACCTGCTGAATCATTGGGATAATAATATATCTATGAAAGTTGCTTTACATTGTTGCATTCTGTAGAAAAACACTAATACTCTTTAAAAATTAAAATAGTGCCTTTAAAAATGTGACAGTACTACCCAATTTAACCTAAATATTCATTGTGCTCATATAATTCCAGATGTTGGGGATTAAAAAGGCAAGGAATAATTAAGACCTGATACCCTTTTACTCCCTTTATGTTCCCAAGTAGAGAATCAGAGCTCCTTTTACAGAAAATGGAACTTAATCATCTATTTTGTTCATGACAAGTGAATCTGAAAAGCAGTAAAGAACTCTTGGCAACCTTTCACATTATGTAGTCAGAGTGATGACAAGTACCTCCAAAACGGGTGTCCTATGAAATAAATTGTTCATGAGCGAAGAATCTGCCCAACGCTGCCTCGGAAGGCTCTATGGGTTCCTCATAGCTGCTGGGTTACAAATGCACCGAAGCAATCTCAGAGACTCCTCTGGGGGTCCTTATATCTAAAAAAAGAAAAAAAGAAAAAGACTACAAAGAGTTACACAAACTGTAGGTTATTTGGGAATAAAAACACCAGTAAGCATCCTTGGGTCTAACCATCTCAATGGATTTAGTTAACAAATCAGATCAGTGTCTTGGTTTTAATATCTCATCTTTCATTGTAACGTGCCCAGCCCTTAAGACGTGTTTTCTTTCAGTTTCCCAAATTTGACTAGCATTTCAACTTTTTAGCTATTATGGATTTTTATGGATTCAAAAGTAATATGAAAAAAGAATTTTCACTTCATTACATTCCATTATTTTTGTATTCACACAATAACAGATTTTTAGTAATCGAAAGAGGGTTTCATTTTCTTTTTCATCTATGAATAAGGCTGTAGTCTCTAGTTTGAGATCTTGTCAGTTTCCCCTTAGGATCAAAACATATAAACAAACATATTGCTTCATTTAAGGGGAAAAAGATGTAAATAAAGCACACAAAGAATTGGATGACTTGATGGATTCATTCTAGGCTGCTTATTTCTATGAGGAAGATAAATGTTGACTATGTGCAAATATTTTTTGAAGGATATTTTTGAAAGCCTAGGCTGTTATTTGGGGCCATCTCTACCTGGTGAGAATCTTTAGAACACAGTTATTTTGAAAATTTTATCGTTTGCTCCATTTCAGTAAAGGGAATCTCAGCCTTGGTATGAACCAGTAAGTAAAAAATTAATTCCTAATGTAGATTCCGAAAGTAAGCCACTGGAAACCCCAAATGTCAAAGTGGGAGAATTATGACTTTGTAATGCAGCCATAGCATTAAGGAATGATTCCTAAGGCATTTTTCAACCTGCAACACCTTTTTTAAAAATTAGTAAGAAAAATGACCTCTCTTCTAATTCGTTTTCCCAACACTGATGTATTTGACTTAGCAGTGTCTGGATCTAAATTAAGATTAGTCTCTAAAGTACCTTTTGGCGAAGGAAAACTATAATGATTTTATTACTCTTTTACATGAACTAAGAAAGGGAATTTTATAAGCATGAAGAGGTTCTTAAATAGAGTGGGTAATGCAGGGAAAAAAAGAAAGAATGAAAAGAAAAGCTAAAATCAAGATCCTTTTCCATTGCATTGTTCAGCTTCCCACATCACTGAAAGAAGGAAGGCTGTTTGCTCACTTGGTTAATCTCATTTTTCCATTATCAATGCACAGGGTGTGTTTTCCACCAGTTTGAAGCTGAAGTTGTAAAATGGACTCTAGAGTAATGTGAGTGAGAACAAACAAAAGGGGCTATTCTCTCCTCCCTGCTTGTGTGTCACTCCCATTAATGTCAGCAGGGATTATGCACTCACATGTAGGAAAATGTCTGTTTACAACTGGAGTGGATGCATTACTCTCCCCGTTACCACCATTTCAATTCATTGAAAATGGAATGGATTCACACGGGGTGTGTTTGTGTTTGCTTCAGAAAGGCATTCTTTTAGAATAAGCCACTGATGTTGTAAACCTAATTATGTTCTTTTTTCTCCTGACATACTAAAGTAATACAGTTGGCTTTCACTATTCATTCTTGTTTTTCTGTGCCCTACCACCTAAACTTAAAAAAAAAAAAAAAAAACAGGCAAAGCAACTTTTCAACTTCTAGCTCATTTACATTATTTTTTTAAGGCAAACAATATAGTTGAGTGATGTTAAGTTCAACAGACTGTAAATGGAACCCAAAGTACCTTGTTAAGACAAGATGTGTTTGCTGTCCACTTAAGCACTTCTTGTTGCTGGTAGTTTTCCCCAAATGATCTGGGTGTAAATGATACAGCTCGTGGTACTTATGCCATGGAAATGGCTGTGACCTATATTTTCATGCTTCAAAGTAACCCTTATTCTGTTTAGGGTGCTGATATTCTCCCCTCACTCTTGCCTCATTCTTTCAAAATAAGTCCTCTTGGCATAAAACAAAGCAAGCTCTCTGCTGACATAGAAGCTGCAGATTTGTAAGCCTGCTGCAAAGATCTCTAACTTATCTTTGAGCCAGAAAGGTTGGTGTGAGTAACATAATGCCAAATCTGTTGGACCTCTTGCAGGCTTCAGTTTCTATCAGTGCCCCAGTCAATAAGGCTAAAATTATACAGTCAGGGGTTTATTTACTTTAAAGCTGTTGCAAAATATCAGGAGACTTTTCAAAGCATTAGCAACCAATTTAAGAGAAAATGAGTGGTAGAGGGGTCAGGGGGAAATATTTACTCTGGAAGGTCAATTGAATATTTGAAGAGAGTAACGGGTTTGGCTTCTAGGGTCATGTTAATGTACCTAGCTGTCTATTTGATCCTAAATAATTAAGCTGTAGAAGCAGGAGGTCGCAAAGTTGTTGTAGATTAGGTCCCCAGCAGGGACCATGCCTTGACATGGTTTGAACAAAAGAAGGGCTGTGTCTTGCATGTAAAGTATGGTTTGTTGCTAGGGCTGATCGATCCTGCTGTCCCCGATCCTTAGTTTGGGCAACTATACAAGAGATCAGAGCAATCATATTCTGTTCTGTAAAGCCATATGGGCAACGTTTGTCCTGTGATCCGTATTTTATGTTACTGCCACAAATGATACTGATTCTGTAGATGTGGCTGCTGCAGGGAGATGTACAAGCCGGTGGCTTTCGAAAGCTGAGTATTACCAATCTTTGAGTCACACACACATTTCAACGCGGTTGGCTTTCTTGAAATTGAAGTACAACCCTTAATTATTTTGGTTAATTGCAATTACTGCACTTGAATTATATCCATGATAAATGAGCACTGGCATCTACCAAATTAACTCTTTTTTTTGTAGAAGAATTTGTGTTTTTTAAAGTGATTGTGTTATCTGCAAGAACATTTATATTATAAAAATAAGGGGGTGGGAAGTGGAGAAGTGTTACACTTTTCCAGTGGTAATCTTACTATGATTATGGCAGGTATAATCCTCACAGATAGACGGCTGAGTTTTTCCTTTTACACATCACACTCTGTAAGTTGAGTGGTCACAAAGTTAATAATGATGAAAATAAGCAAAATGCTGTACTTTCTATTTTGATATTGATTTAATTAAGTTTTAAAATGTGGCAGAGCCAAAATCTTCTTTTCTTGCATTATCCAATTTGAAAGTCAACTGTTCAGCTGGGAGTTAAATAATTTTTCAGTCTCTATCCTTTGATTAAAGTAAACTGAAACTAAAGGTTTGTTTAGTTCACAGATTTGACTTTGAAAATTAAAATCATGTTTTCTGGGAGGGATTTTCCTTGCTGTTTCTATGCTCTGTACCTTACTGGTTCTTTCAGGAAAGTGCAGGAAGAAATTTAAGAGTGTTTTCAGATACAAATCGTTCATGAACTCACCATGAATCTTGAAGGAAAAGAAAGTACGTTTCTTTGCAAACTGATATTTCTGCTCAAATTTTATATATTATAGAGCTTCAAGTAAGAACTGGATTGACTCACCAGATTTTGAGTACTTACTGATTAGTAAAATCTAACCATGCGAAGTTCAAATTTGTGTTAATGGGTATAAATCGTGGTTAGATTGGGGTATTTGGTTTTATGTAAAATAGAAAACAAAAGCTCTACTGACCTCAATCGAATTCAGGTGAGCAGAAGGAATTATATGAGGTTGAATGGAACAATCTTAAAATGTTTCATTTTATACCTCCTAGCATTACGCTCAAAGGTGTTTCTGAGATGTTTGTATTTTAGGTATCATCCTCACCAAAAATATGTTAAGTTTTGTAATAGCAATTATTGTCATCACATAATGCAGAAACAGAGAATCATCAGCTAGCCTGACTCTGGTATAATCATAATATAAAATACATTTTACATTTAATAAAGGTAAATTATGTGTGGAAAAGTAAAGCAACCTATAATTAATAGGAACTTGGCTTGCAATAGCCAAAACACATCAAAGCTCTCTGTTCCTTATTGACTAATATATGTACTCTGGGCAATCCCCACCCCCGTCGGTTGAAATCTTTTAAGTTTAATAGTATAAGATGTCCATGGAAAGATTTTTTTAAAATAAAATATCTGCTTGTGGCTAAATTTTGTAGGCGCCCGATGATTATTCGAATAGGATTTTAACATACGAGAGAAGAGAGAAGTGTGTGTGTTTGTGTGTGCGTGTGTCGTAACTTCTCACTCTTTAATTGCAAGATGAAACGGGCACAGATGCCTTTTATTATCAGTGATTAAGAAAACACACTTCTTGAAGGAAAATTTTGTGTTTGTAAATGAAAATCAGCCCCTTGCACTCTGCATTTGGCACTCCTTATGCCAAATGGAGGGGGAAGAAAAAGATATATTTAAGATATTAAAAAGAACTATGTATTTATTACTCCTGAACATTCTCTCCTGTTAAATTATCAGGATAGATTGCTTGTTTAGCCTGAATTATTCCTGTTCGTTTTTAAAGCACTTTTGAATGGTTTTCATTAAGACAAGGTATTGAAAGCTTCAAAACTGGAAGAAAATTGTGTCCCTCTTATAGGAAGCCATAAGATTTAAAATAAAAAAAAAAAACCTTTGCCTGCTTTGAAATATGTTCTAACGGAGATTGGAGAACCAGTCCAGAAGTTATTACGGCCGTCTTTTTAAAAATGAAAATCAAGCTGAAACTGTTCCTTTTATTGTTACTCTGGTTGTAGTCGCTGCTGTTGTTTTGACAAAGTGGAAACTTCCTTTAACTTAGCACAGTGGAGACCTGGGTTTGCAGAGTGTCCTTGTCACCTTTCAAAATCAGGAATTTGATGAGTTATGCTGCAAGCGGGGGGGGGGGATTGGAGGAGTCTCTCAGCTGGTATATATTCCCTTTTTTAAGAAACTGTGTGACTAAAGGTTTGCATAGTTAAAGTTGCCCTGAAAGTGCTCACAGACCCTGGCTTCTTCCTTGCTTCCCTAACAGACTTTTGCTTCAGTTCTGCCCAAGTGATCCATCTATTACAATTATTCGTACTAGAACCCCAAAACACTTTCCCCTATTTTCACTCTTATCGATCTATTCTAGACAGACCTGCTCCATCTTCTACTGTTAATTTTTTATCTTGTGTAACGTCTTTCTTAAGCTTTGCTTTATTTTTAATATCACTTGAAGTCGACAGAACTAATACAATGTAATATGATGTGTAATACGAGGTGTATGTGAAATCATCTACGTAATCTCTAACAGAGTCATCACGTTTGGTCACAGAGCTATTTGATTTTTTTTTCCTCAATGCTGTTTTCTTCCAGATGATAATCTCTACACATATCTGAATAATGCCTTACTGCTTATTGAAGAACTTCAAAAAGCACTGAGAGAAAGCCTTCAATTTCTGTGAATCATCACAGGGCAAGAGATTATTGTAATCCCCATTTTATAGACGAACCATTTGAGGTTTAAGTAATTTGGTCATTGCCTGGGTGTAAGACACGAAGCCAGAGTAAAACTCCCAGTGTATGATTTTGATCTCCGATGAAATTCTTTGTCTCTGAGAAGCGAGTTTGTTTTTCAGTATTCTAACATGAAAGAACGAGGTTATTTGGTATGACTTCTATCTGTAAAAGGCGGAACTGACCTCATAATGTTAGATCATTTCCTAACCCAGTTTTAATTCACCTATAGCTGCTGATATAATTGAAAGCTTGTCTTCCAGTTTGCACTTGAGTTTTCTTATTAATCAAAAAACAGCTTAAGTTAGACTTTTGCAAGGACCAAATTTACCATTGCCAAAAATTCTATCAGTGGAAGAAGTGCTGACTATATAGCTTTTTTTTTCCTTGTTGTTTAGTTAAATGTTTGGATAATAATATCTGCATTACCATTCTCCCTAAATGGTAATATGTATAGTGTAGACTGCACTTAGGAGTTTTCTTAAGTGATGGCTTCAGGATTTCTAGACTAATAATGCAAGCACATCGTCCAGACCTCAGGATCTCTATGCTGAAATCTGACTCTACTATTCTAGTAATATTCATTTTTAAAAACTAATTTGTTTGCTATATTGCAGTAATAGCAGAATGTATAAGCCTGTGACATAAAAGGTGATTTTCATTACAAGAAAAAAAACATGTAATTGAAAGGATTGAACAGTTAGTTCAAGCTTTTAATTAAAAAAAAACAATAGTTTTGAAACTTTATAGGAAAATAGTCTGTCAGTTAGGATTTCTGTCAGTTACAAGTTCCAAATCATAAAATGGTTTTTTAAACAGAAGAAAAATTAATCAAAATAGTAAAATTAAGCCAGTTCTGGAAAATATAAAACACCTTCATTTTAATCCACCTTGAAAGTGAAGATTAAGATTAATAAACTAAATAAAAGCTTTCTCTTCTATGTGGGACTTAGGATATTACATAGTTGACCTAAAGATTCTCATTTATAACTCTACCTGCTTCCAATGTTCTGAATAATTTTCCTTTCAGTCTAAAACTTTCCATCATTAATCTCAGGCCAATAGCAACTTTTTGTAATTTAAAAAATATTTAAGGAAGAAATTAATAACACTATTTTGGTGATTCTTAAAGAGGAATTGCCATATCCTCTTACATTTAAAATGCTATCCAAATAGCTCAAAATACACCCTCACATGTCCAGCTTTCCCAAGGTCTTTAATTCAACAAAGAATTATTGCTCTTTGAAACTTTAAACATATAACAAATACATTTAGGTGCTAGAAATGTTTTTAATACATAAAGTATACAATATATCTAAGAATCTCTAATCTGTTGATTTTAGAAACATATACTTAAACACTGTACATTCCATAATTCCATAGTACCAGAACAGAGGATGTTACAAATCTAAAAGACAGTATTGCCTAAAGGTAACGTAATTGGAGAAAATCATAATTGTATTTTGCCAACTTGATTTTCTCTGATTAAAAAGGAAAACTTTAAAGTTGAAACAGTAAACATTAAAGGCAATTTTACATTGCTAGCTTTAAGTGAATAATATGTAAATCAGAGTTGGGAAAAAATCTTTAGTAATTCAGTCACATGTAATATTCTTTTAATATTATTGCAAGACAGCTAAATGAAAGACAGAAGGTAATAGATGCTAATGTATTTGAGATTCAAATAAATAGCTTAGTTGCTATATTCATATTCACATTTTATGCAGAACTACTTTGAAACAATGCATATGTCCTATTTAAATAAAGCTCAAGCAAGTACCTTGATCTCTACATAGAAGTAAAGCAGAGAGAATAATCAGTAATTAAAATGCAAGTTCCAAGGGGAAATAACTTTCAGAAGAAAGTCACAGAAACACCTGGTTCTAAAAATGTCAGGCAGTTTTCATAACCATGAGTGCCATTTCTTAGCAGGTGGAGGTACAGTTTTTCTCACAGCATGTGTCTGTCAATAGCTTCATTATAAAGCTGGTAATATAATGAAGAATTTAAAAAAACGATTCGAATAATCTCTCACTCATTCTGGTAGCCACCATTTTAATCACTGCAAATTATATCCTTCTTCACTGATACAACTTTCTCAGTTCTTCAGCTTTCTTCAAAAATTAGTGACTTTCGTAATATGTTTCTGGGAAGTCCTGAAGCTAGGAATCCCGCCCTCTGTACTAAGCACTGCGCTCAGTGCTTTATGTGCTGGTTCTCATATGTATGTCTTGCAATAAGCAAAGTCTTTGCAGTTTTCCTTGTGCCCTCTTTCTCTTCCCCATCTCACAGCTGATCCCTCAGCAAATGCTGTCTGTTCTACTTTCAAAATATATCCAGAATATGACTGTTTCTTACCGCCTCCACGGCTACCATACTGATTCAAGCCACCATAGTCTCTTACCTGGAATATCACAACAGTCTCTAAGGGGTCTCCCTGCCTGTATTTTCTCCACCACAGTCCCTTCTAAACACAGCAGCCAGAGTGATCTTGTCAAAACACAGGTCGGATTATATCGTTCATTTGCTCACTGCCCTCCGTTGGCTGTTCGTTTCACTCCTGAGCAAAAACCACAATTGTGACTCTGCCTTAGTAGATCCTACAAGACACTCCATTCCCCTGACCTTCTCCGATACACCAGGCTCTCTCTCAGCTCAGTCTCTGCCTCTGGTCTTCTCTTTTCCTTAAAGATCTTTCCTCAGGTGTCACCTTGTCAGTGATTCCTCAATTGGGTTCCCCACCTAAAAGGCAGTCATTTCCCCCATCTGGATTCTGCTTGTTGCTCTTAATGCTTTAGTTTCTTCTCCATAGCACTTAATACTATCTAACATACCATACATTTTGCTATACATTTTACCATATATTAACCATGGCTGAGCTCTGCCTCTCCCAATAGAATGTAAACTGCATAAAGCAGTGGACAACACTCAATAAATATTTGTTGAATGAATGAATAAACACCTGCATGAGGTAAGCGATATTATTATTATCTGTATTTTAGCAATAGATAGATTCGATGTTTAGAGTGGTCAAAAAATTTGTCTGAGGCCACAAAATCAGGTGCTCTTAACCACTACTCTGTTCAGCCTGTCAAACCGGAATGGTAATGCTTGAGTCTATTGCTTTTCCCAGTTTACCATGTAATCTCCTGCATGCCCTGTCCCTGTGAGACATGAGTCCAGACAAATATAAAAGCGTGAGATAGCGCTCTAGCTGTGCTGAATATAATGGCTCGCAGAGAGTGGGTGTGTAATGCATATTTGAGGACCTGAGCTAAAAGGAAGGATTAAGAATTATCATCTGGGTGTTGCAACCTCTGTGAAATTTAAGGGGTAGAGTATTTATCATTAAATGACTCCATTTCTTCCTAGCTGGGTGACTGGGGGAAGGTCCTTCATTTCTCTGTGCTTCACTTTCCCATTTATGAAGTAGGGATGGTGAGAATGAGTAGATGAGGTTATGGGTAGTACTTAACGCAGTGCCCAGCACATAGCAACACTCAATGAGTTACCTCTTGCTATTAGCATCATTATGGTTATTGCTGTTATTTTAGGTTAAATAAAATACAGGCTCCCTACTGTGGGCTGTGTATGATCTCACTTCTACACAATGCTCAACTTCATTTCTTCTCCTCCCTCCCCACGTACTTGGCTGCAGCCAAGGCTTTCTTGCTCTTTCTTGAACCACTCATTTCCAGCTCAAGGTCCCTCCACCGGCTGTTCCCCAAGATTAGAAAACACCATTGCTGCCTTTTCACTCTTGAAGTCTCAACAAAATGTCACCTAGCTGCTGAGCGTGCCTTCTTTGAACGACCCAAACTAAAGAAACTCATGTCTCCCACCAATCACTCTCTCCTGATTTTTCTTTCCATATTTGGTGTTACTTAATTTTCTTTTCTTCTTTTTTTATTGTCCATCTGACCAGCAGAATAGAAAATACAAGAGGAAAATGACCTTATTTCTCTTCTTTACTACATTTCCTTTGTACCTAGAGCAGTGCCTAGAACATATAGGTGTCCAGTAAACATTAGTGGAATAAATAAATGAGTGAGTAAATACATAAATAGCATGCCTGGTTCTGTTTAGGACATTCAGTTGTAGTAGAGCATGAAAACACATCTGACATAAAATAGTCTAGGAGGTAGAAATGAGGGCTCTAAGGGTAGGACTACCCTTGAACAAAGATGTACATTTTGTTTAACCTCAGGTACAAATATTGTATGAAGCTCTTGAGATACAGCCCTTGTATTTTCTCACAGCATTAAAGCATGGTACTTAGAAGTGGTACAATTGCACACCATTTTGAGGCTTGGTTCCCATCTGTCTTGAAGGGTATGATTTTGGTCTGTGGCCCACTTTCACAGGGCCCTTTTCCCTAATACGGCCAGCATATCATTTGACGCCCTAATTACTGAAGATAATCTTAATCCCAATGCTTTTGAAGTACCTACAGGTAATGTGAATCATTAGAAGCATATGTCATAAAAACTGAAGACATTTTTCAAACCGCTTAAATTATAATAATTAATTTAATATGCTTCATATGTTTAAACTATATTTAGTTTCAAGCCATATGCTTTCTTACATGAAATGGAGTTCCAGATTTTTCTATTGCTTTTAAAGCACAGTACCCAAACTGGAATTTGCCCAGCACATCAAGAGTTAACATGCCTACACTAGAGAAATGTCTAATATCTGTAATAAGTATTAAGAATTAAAAAAAAAAACAAACAAAACTTGTCTTAAAAAAAAAGACCCAGTTCTAGAGATACCACATCCCAAGTCGGTTCCTGCTACACTGGTGAATGCTTGCTGCATTCAGCAGCCCGAGCTTTTTGTTCAGAGTCCTGGGCAGCCAACTCTGCTAAGAATATTGATGTCAAAGCCTAAGATATGTTGCTGTCACAGGTTCTTAGCTCTATTCTTCAGACATCTTTTTTTTTTCTCCCAAAGAATCTGCTTTACAAAATAGCTTCCGATTTGTTTTGTTTTTTTGTCCTTAGATCTTTCTAGTTCTCCCCATCCTTTCGGAGATGAGTTAGTTGTTTTAAAGTTTATCATTGCCTTTGTTTTTTATTTTGCTCAGTTTACTTTTCCACTGTTACCATGCCAAGGCCATGTAACAGTTAAATCATGCCATTTGTGGCTTTCAAGATGAACCAGATAAAAGGCAAAGATTGCTGACAATTTTCACAGCGGCAAATGAAAGATTTTATGACATACGTGTAACTTGAAGTGGAAATATTCATCAACCGGTACTGACTTCTCTTCTTAGACTTGAAATGCTTTCTTTCTTTTAAGAAAGTACTTAATTTGTGGCTTATCTGGCAAATGCTAAGTAGATTCATTTTAATTTGCTCTCCCTACTGCTTTCAACAATTGTTGGGTAACTGGGCTGATGATGGGATGAAATGAAGAAAGACTCCTACTTTATGAAATGACAAATCATGATTACAGGTGTGATTAATTATTTAAATTCTACTATATCAGTTCTTTGACTTTCATGGACTTATATGTAGAGAAACAATGACATCATTTTAGAAAACAATTTTGATAGAGATGGAATTTGTTTTCATCCTGATTCAGGACTTCCAGGGATTCTCTAGTTTATTTACGAGAAAAAGCCCCTTTGTTTCAATTTGCATACTTGGGGCTACTTCACTGATGTAATAACCTGTTCCACTGTCTATTGTCAAACAGTTGTACATAAAATCACCCTGATATTAATCTAGGGAGACACTGGCAACCAGAACTTACCACCACCTACATAGCTATATTTTGAAAGGTTCTTATTCCAAATACATGTGAATACTTGTGTGTGTTTTTTTTGGGGGGGAGGGGTTGTTTTTTGTTTTTTTTATACAGACAAGTAGTTTTGCCACATGTGTAAATCCCAGGGAATCTAGCTGACAACATATGATATTCCCTATTCGATGTTTGTAAACTCAAATTAGCTGCAGAAAGAGTGATTTCCAGGCCAGTGTATAACTCTGCTAACCAGCTGCATGGACAGGGCTGGCTATCTACTTCTGGACTTGCTTTAGCTAATGTCCACTGGAACATGAGAAGAAACATAAATAATTTTTCTTTTTGTAAAGACTACTTCATTACAGGCCAGCTGTAACCGTAATGATCAACAGCTGTAAGTGCACAGCAGCCAAAAGCAGAGAATTAAAGCATAATGGAGATTCAGGAAATAGATGAATTGACAGGTGTTGGAAGGATGAATCATTGCTTAAAGTAATACATGATTTAAAGTAGAATATTCTGGTAAAATGTTTATAGGAAGAACATTCCTGGTAGTAAAAAAATACTAGTAACCAGTACTTCAGCATTAAGAACCAGTCCTTAATCTTTAATTATTTATTCACACTTTTAACTCTCATGCCCTATTTTTTACAAATGCTACGCCAACTAGGTTGGTGACAGACAGTGGGTGAGTGTAGATTTTTATCTTGGTCTATGTGCATTTGGGGGAAAATGTGTCCTACGCTTACCTTTGAATTATTGAGTACTTTTTGAAAAAAATGTTTCTGATCCACTTTATTTTCAAAGTTTTATTGTCTAATTACACATTTTTCTGCTCAGAATATTAATATTAGAGCTGTAGCTTTCAAATCTCTGATTTTTCTCAGATAAAATTCAAATTAATAGTTTTATGATATCCCTCAGGATATTTCAAATATTACTAAACACTTTTATGACACATTTAAAACTTTGTCGGACATTTCTACTGTACTATTTACTGAATTAAAGGAATTGGGTCCAGGATATCAAGTAATAAAAGTATTGTTTCCAAGAATTAATTTCAGCTCTACAAATGATCCTCTTTCTGATTTTGAAAACGTGATCTACCCACAGGTTCTCCAATTCATTAGCTCTTTTAAAAGATGATTGTCTCTATGAATTTTCAACATGCAATTTTGTGCACTCTTTAAATTGTTGCTAGTCAATAAATATTACTGGGGACTTATTTTATGTATAGTCTATTCAGGTTCATGCAATAAATTCTGCTCTGTAATTTTAAAGAGCCGTTTGTAAATAATTTTTTAGATGATCACTTTAGGCATAAAGTATTAACATTTGGGGATAGTTAAGAAGTAGGACGGAGGATGGTAGGGAAACAGTCTTTGCTAATCAACTCACTGTTCATTTTTATCTTTGGAACTGCCAGGTGATGATTTATATGTATATTTTCTTGTAAAACCACAATTCATTAACTTCTCTGAGACCTGTAGCTATGGAAATTTAAGTTACATTAGATCTGCAGCACCTGCTTGAACTTCAGTAGGTTCGTGGCTAGACTCTCGGTCTCTTTCTGCAAACCTTGCACCAGCAGAAATGCCAGCGCTGCCTTCTGGCACCCTAGTAATGCCATGCTCCCATTTTACAGCATATTGAGAACATGGTAAACACTTGAACCTCCAAAGCAGCAATGAGATCAGACTGCGTGACTACCCTCTTTATGGTGATGGTGCCAATGATAGCATTCTACAGAGCTACCCCCTCCAAAAAATAGCATTCTTCTCCTCCTAACTGAAACTATGTTCTTCTTTTACTGAAAACCTTTTTCTCTTCACTTATTTATTTATTTATTTATTTATTTATTTATTTATCTATCTTTACGGTACGCGGGCCTCTCACTGTTGTGGCCTCTCCCGTTGCGGAGCACAGGCTCCGGACGCGCAGGCTCAGCGGCCGTGGCTCACGGGCCCAGCCGCTCCGCAGCATGTGGGATCTTCCCGGACCGGGGCACGAACCCGCGTCCCCTGCATCGGCAGGCAGACCCTCCACCACTGCGCCACCAGGGAAGCCCTCTTCACTTACTTTTGCTATCCAAATTTTACAATAGAAGAAATGAAAGGAGGCACACTATACATAAATTAACATAAGTTAAAAGCATATCCTTTTACCTCCCCTAACTCTTGTCTCTATAACAATGAGGCTTATAGTGTCCTCCTTGTTCTTGCTGTTGAGAGAAGGTTTACAATTCATGCCACAAAGTATTCTGGGAAAGCCTCTGGCAAATGCATACAGTACATAAGCCCCGCCCTGGCCGAGCTTTTAATTTGCATGCCTGTGTCTCTGGGAACATTCCGGAGCCTTCTAAGACAGCATTCCAGTGTCTGCCTCGGTAAGAGCCCATATGGCAAATGCCTCTGAGATCACAGAACTTTTCTTATTTGAGGCCAAACATACCCCCCTTTACGTTTGGAGTTCTCAGTAGGAGCCTAACAAAGATTCTGGAAATTATGGGGAGAATAAAGGCAAAGTGGAGTCAAGATAATGAAGGAAGTATATCGGAAGACAAAAACCTGTATGTGCTAATTAAGCCAGCCTCACGTAATGCACATCTTGGAACAAGACATACTTCTTGCTCTTGGCTTCAGGAAATGAGAACGGAGAGGTCATATATCAGATGATGGAGTTGATTAGGTTAGCAGTTCAATTAAAATGTTTAAATGTACCCTCCGATACATACTGATTTTGCATTTATTTTACTCAGGGGGGAACCTACCATGAATGTCCTTTAAAATGAAAGAGCTAGAGATTTTCAAAGCATGTGATTTTTTGAATGTGGCACTTTTAAATGTCCTGAGTGTGCAAACAAAACTTTCATGTGTGTGCTTCCTCAGCTCAGCCCTAAATGTAAAAGGCAGTCATGCTTCTGGAAAAAATAAATCACAGCATCAGTTTAGTCTCTGAAATGCAAAATTACAACTTGGAAGTCACATTTAGGACCTTGTCCTAATGATGAAGGAACTTAAAAGGAATAATAAAAGGAAAGCTATTTCTAAGTGAGTCTTTTCCCCTGAAGACATCGGTGGTATCCATTCATTGCACAAGCATTCATCCAGTGTTTGCTCTGTGCTCTGCACTCCACGACGTGCTGGGGGGAAAGGGAAAATTACACCATAGTTCATCCCCTTAAACAGTCTAGTGGGGAGACAGACATATAGTAGATGACTGTGAAACCATGAAGGGAGAGCATGACAGAGGTGGCTACAGAGTTAAATTCCTATCCCCACCACCACCGCTAACCTGATGGGGTCAAGGGTCTTATGAAGAATAATCACTGACTGAGTCTTAAGGCTAGGAGTTAGCCAAATAAATTGGTCTGAGATTGGGATGGCAAAGAAGAGGGAGTGCGAGCACGGGTCAAAGAGGTGTAAGAAAGAACCTGGAGAGTTCTGCACAGCTAAGTTGTTAAAGGTCAGGAATGGAGTGATGAAGGTTGATGTTTAAGAGGTGAGCAGGCATGAACCAGGTGATGTAGGCTCTTGAATGCTTATTAAAGGGCTTGGATTTTTTTTTTTTTTTTCTTTTGCGGTACGCGGGCCTCTCACTGTTGTGGCCTCTCCCGTCGCGGAGCACAGGCTCCGGACGCGCAGGCGCAGCAGCTATGGCTCACGGGCCCAGCCACTCCGCGGCATGTGGGATCCTCCCGGACCGGGGCACGAACCCGTGTCCCCTTCATCGGCAGGCGGACTCTCAACCACTGCGCCACCAGGGAAGCCCTGGATTTTTTTTTTTTATTCTAAGTCTGGGTGTCCCAGAGTTCACGGTTTTTGTCATAGATCTGCATCTCCTGAAATATATTCTTTCCATTTATCCTTCTTTTTACATCAGTAAATTTATTTTAAAAAGAAACTTTAAGTATGTTGGTCTCAGAATCCCGATTTTAAAGGGGAGTCACTGGAAGTGTGTTGGGTGACAGCCATGAGGAGGTTTGGGGGTGCGATGGAGCTGCAGACATAAATATGCAGGGAAGTGAACAAGTTCTCCGTTAGTGATAGGGACTCAGGACACTGCTAACCACACAGCTGGCCCTGAGGTCTGGCAGAAAGAGGAGCCTCAACTGTACAAGCCACAGAGACAATATTTTCAGGGAAAACTAGGTTCCAGTTGAGGGCAAAGGAAAAAGAGTCCTCTGCCAACATTGGGAGGCTATAATAGAAGCTGGTAAATGAAACTTGTGTTCCAGAGGCAAGAAGCAAGGGAGGGTGGTCTACAGTCAGGAGTTCCAGGGGAGGACATTTATGACAAGAACAACAGGGGGGGACTAGAGACGATGACAGCCTTTGTGGGGAGTAGAAGGTATCAGTGAGAGCCTTGGAGAGTGAGTGAACTCGAATTGTCAAGTTTTTACCCAGTTGTGTCTATTGCAGAGCTGGTTGAGCCACTGGAGGTCCAGGATGGTATCAGAGTAGATTTGCGATAGTGGTTTGTTTTTTTAACTTTTTATTGGAGTATAGTTGATTTACAATGTTGTGTTAGTTTCAGGTGTACAGCGAAGTGAATCAGTTATACATATACACATATCCACTCTTTTTTAGATTCTTTTCCCATATAGGTCATTACAGAGTATTGAGAAGAGTTCCCTGTGCTCTACAGTAGGTCCTTATTAGTTATCTATTTTATATATAGTAGTGTGTATATGTCTACCCCAATCTCCCAATTTATCCCTCCCCCCACTTTCTCCCTGGTAACCATAAGTTTGTTTTTTACATCTGTAACTCTATTTCTGTTTTTTAAATAAGTTAATTTATATCCTTTTTTTTAGAGTCCACATATAAGCGATATCATATGATATTTGCGATAGTGGTTTTTGATTGCCCTTTATTGACCCTCTCCCAGAGTCCAAACTACAAGGGAACCGAATTCTGTTACAGTAAGTCCCCTACAGACGAATCTTCAAGTTGTGAACTTGCAAAGATGCGAACATGCTACTACCCAGACATCACTGGATCATTTTTTCAAGAGGGTAGATAGAATTGAATCCAGCAAGGAACCAGAACCAATGCCATCAGCGTCAGGCGTGAGTGAGATTGCAGCTTGCCCTCCGCCTCCTATTGCTGAGGATCCTTCAGCTCTACCATCTCCCACCTCCTCTCCCTCCTGCAGTCAGTAACTCTTCCTGCCTGTTCGCTCAGTGCCAGCCCCTGTATGCCAGCTGTTGTACTGCACTACTGTGCTTTTCAAGGTACTGTACTGTAAGATTAAAATTTTTTTCTTTATTTTTTGTGTTTGTTTTTTATGTATTATTCTTGTGAAAAGTATTATAAACCTATTACAGTACAGTACTATAGAGCCGATTGTGTTAGTTCGGTACCTAGACTAACTTTGTTGGACTTAGGAACAAATTGGACTTATGAAAGGGCTCTCAGAATGGAACTCGTTCGTATGTAGGGGACTTACTGTATTAGGATTGCAATGTTGACTTGGCTTCTTACTTGTGTGATCCCGTAGCTCAGTTTCCTTAGCAAAAAAATGGGTATAATCACACATACTTCATAGAGTTGAGGCACTTGTTAAATGAGGTGATGCATATAAAGTGCTAATCAGAGTAAGTTTCCCCAAATTTTAGCTAGTGTTATATGGAACTTGAATCACTTGGAATAGAATGCTTCATTCCATTTTCACTATTGCTTAATGAAGTTTTAGTGGAGTATCTTTATAGAGAAATACTTACGGCATATATTACTCTTGGGTCGTATACAGAATAGTTAAAACATTCCAGCATTCCAGAAACATTCCAGCATTCCAGGAACATTCTGTTTTTTTTGTTTTCTTTTTTCTATTCCAGGCACTTAAAATTGTCTTTGAAAAATCAAAATCAATGGGACAAGCTATCTTCATGACAAATAATTTAGTCTAAGACACAAGATACGGTATTTTATAGTGGATATGTACACCCATGCCTGCTTGGTGAGAGCTCTTTTTGGTATGTCAAATACCCTTTTGCTACCACTGCAATATGACTACCATTTCACCTCTGGGGAAATACTCATTTTTTCACTATTTGCACAGCTTCCTATACAAAGTCCCTCCCAAGACATGTTCTTGTATTACTTATATATATTAAAGGAATGCTTTCCATCACTCAGAAATACAGTAAAGCCCTCAATAGTTTTCCAGGAGCCAGCTCCTAAAGACTTCTTAATGGGAACAAACTATTGGAAAGGGAATGGATATTACAGACAGGGAGGATAAAAATTAGTGATGGCTGAATCCAAAGGGTAATATTAGGGGTGTTATGGGACCAAAAAATAGAAGGATGGATTCTCCAGGTTTCCTTGTCCTCATACCCTACATTTCCTTGCCTCTCCCAAATTTCTCTGCCATCCTTATTCCCATTATAAACTTATTTGGCCAAATGTGGAGGGGTGAATAAAATAGAAAGCATTTTCCCAGAAGCTCAGGAAGCAATACCATTGGCTCCCAGAAAGATTGCCAGGCTCTTAGCTACCTCCCAATGGATCAAGTCCAAGGAAAGATACAAGGAATTGATGGAACGGTGCAGTCAACTCATCCATGTTTCAGAGCCTGCCATGAAACAACCTGGATTTCCAGAAATTTTATCTATGCAGATTCTTACTATTCTCTGAATTGGCTCCTAAAAAATAGTAAGATTTATTGTCTTTGTTTCCATCCTTTTCTTTTCAAACTTCTGACATCAAATACTTAAAGCCTTCCCAGGATTTTCTGCCAGGAAGAAAACTGATCTGATCAATTAATTCACATTGAAATGACTGTGACTACATGAGTTTATTCTCCCTGGGGTATATTTAAGGTCTGTTTAAAACGAAAGAAAAAAATCATTAATAGTAAACCTTTAGAGAAATTGTATTGAAAGGGAAATTTCAGCCATCCTTAATTTTCATCTTCTCTGCCTATCCATAATATCTATTTACTTTCCAATAGTCTGTTCATGTGTGGCCCTTCACCTATCTGTAGATAATCCTAAAGGCAATATTAAGTTTATTTTTTTTCTTTTCGTTCGCTACTTGATTTATGTGAAAATTATACTTAAAAGCATTTTTTCCTCATAGTTACATCATGAGAGCAGTTATGCCAGATTGTAAGCAAAAATGTAACTATTCATTTCAGCCTGATTCATCTTCACCTCTTCTTTCTCTTAAATGCCTTTCCTGCAATTTCCTCCTTGAAGTCTAATCTCATCTTACCTTCCAAGGTAATGAAGGGAAAACAAAAAACAGAAAAAGGGAAAAAGAATTCTCACCTGAAGCTATTTGTGTCTGAACAATGAAACAGCAAAATATGTTTAATTTAATCTCAATATAAAAGTGAATATTTGTTCCACATATATATAATTTTACCTGGGAGAGGCTCTGTGTGTGCTGGTCCTTCATTAGCTCTCTGACCAAGTTTCCTATTTCCGTCCCCGACTTTTACTCAGCTACAACCACTCTGACCTCCTCGTTGCTCTCCAATTCAGAGCCTTTGTATTGGCTTTTCCTTTTGTTGGGAGCAGCACTGTCCACTAGAATCTCCTACAATGATGGGCCTGTCCTATGTCTGTGGTGTCCAGTATGCTATCCACATGAGCCTAGGAGCCACTGTATTTGTACAGTATGTGTTTAGAGCCATTTTTCCCTTAGCTACGTTACTCATTCTTTTCCTCTTTGGGATCTTTAATGTCACTTTACCTAACATTTTAGCACCCCCTTTCTCAGCATTTTCTATCCCCTTCTTTGATTTATTTTTTTCTTCTTAGCATTTATCACTATCTGCTATACTCTACATGTATTAGTTATCTCTTTAGTGCTTGTTTGCCTCACTACTATGTAAACACCACAAAAGCAGGGAATTCTTTTTCTTCTTTTGTATTGGTTTTTGTTTGTTTTCATTCACTGTTGCATTCCCAAGAACCTAGAACAGTGTCTGGCACAGAGCAGGTTGCCCCAAATATTTGCTAATTGAATGAATAAATGACTATAAATTAATACTTTATAAAACAGACACCATGACTTTTGTGTTGGTAGTGACACTTGCTGAGGGTATTGGGGGTAAATAATAGAATAATTCAATGCCTCTGAAATTCCCTGTGCTTCTGAGTTTTGCACTACCCAAGCTCAAGGAGGAACTGCTATAATTCCAGGCACTAGATGTTCCTGATGCTGTAATTACTGCACAGGCCTGTGTAATACTCCTGTGTAAATTTTGCTCGAGCTGGGAATCTGGGAATACTCTTTTTCTTTCTTTGTCCAACTATTTATTTGTCAATTAAAAAAACCTTTCAGGTTGGGTCAAAAAAAATTCCCATTACTAACAACAAAAAAAAATTCTTTAAATTTATTTTATTGAAGTAGAGTTGATTTACAACTTTGTGTTAATAATAAAAAAAGAAACATTTAAACACAAAGAAAATGACTCCATGATCACTTACTATTTTAAAAAATCAAACCTACTCCTTCAGCTGCAGCCACCTGGAAGTCTGTTATCTAACAGTATTATGTTCCCTTATGCTGGGCTACATAGGAAGATAGAAATCTAATTGACAAAAGCATACTTCCCTCACAAAAGTGCACAGAATTTTACTATATCCAATTAAAGCTCCGAATAACTTCCAAAAAACCTGAAATAATACATAAATAAAAATTTCAAAATAATTCCTTTGGTCTTAACCATCTTAGCCCTCAGATGGCGGCTTTAAGAGGAATGCAAGAACACCAGTAACACACTGTAAATTTCATCTGATGCTAGAAATTATCTTGCTAAGGAAATATTAGGGAACAGATCTTAAGTTTGATTTTATTTAACTGAGTATTGAACACAGTACCTTTATTTTTCTGGTTGGTTTTGGGAGAAGGTGCTTTAAAACGTACTGAAGTGCCCATGATTCTAACAGAATGGGAGGGCAGCTGTCTGTCTGCACTTTTAACCGCTCCCATCCCACCCTGCCCCCACCCAAGAAAAAATAAAGTCTGACACACATCCTCAAGCTATTTCCCCATGATTACCTGCAGTTTAAACACCACCTTCTGAAGCAGATGGTCAATTGCCAGTCTAATAGGAGGAATTGTTATCCTTCCTCTCATCCATTGGAACACGCTTTTGATACTCTCAGTGCCAGCAAATTGCTACAGGTTCAAATAGTGCCCTGTGTATCATCGAGAAACTGAATAATTGAGACTGTCAGATAGCCTCTCTTTTCCCATCCTTTTCCTTTGTACAGGAAAATTGTTCTACTTTTATATAATTAACGTTCAAGAACACAGCACAAGGGAATACCCTGATGGGATCTTACAACTCCATCAAAATGAAAATCATAACAGTATGTAAGATAAAGGATTAGCAATAAATGCAGAGTTCCCAGAGCAAAAAAAAAAAAAAAGTCTGTTTTCACAAATGGGCATACTCTAGCATGAACCCAAATCCTTTTTGTTAGCCAAAAAAAACAGAAAAGAAAAAGTTAACTTGGATTTTTAGTTGAAGCTGTCACAAAGGTGAACTGTCCACCACGGTTCTATCACAGCACCGCAATTTTGTGTTGAAACTTATCTTTGGGAAATTTGTACTTAATTAAAAGAGGGATATTCTTGTAGATACAATGTCATTTATTTCTCATATTGAAACTCAAGTTCCACAGACAGATGTAATGATGTGGAATGAGCATAGAAAGAAAAAAGTCCGTTCAAGTTCAGTTACACCATTGACTGGCCGTGTCATCTTTGGCAAGTTTGAATTTCGGTTCCTTCATCTTCCTACTTTATGTGGTTAATTTAGGGGTCAAATGTGAAGTAGATAATGTATCTGGGATGTTATGGATGCTAATAACTTATGGATATCATCATTATCATTATCATTATTAAATTGTGCAAGGGGTATAATTACAACTAAAACATATTTAAGAGAATGAATTCATAGAGAAATAAAGAAAAGGATCCACATCAGAGTGTCAACAGCAGTTGTATTTATGTGATAAGAAGGCTTTTTTCTAGTTTCCCATATATTTCTGAATCTTATTTAATAAATTTAATTTCACTGTTAATGAAAACATTTGTTTCCATTTTTATACTAAAAATTCCTTCTATGCTTATCAATATGTTCTACCAGGAAAAGATAATCCAAGTTATACATTGGTTTATATAAAATATGGAAGTGCTTTTTTAAACATTTTATATTTGAGAAATATCCAACTTAATCTGCCAATATAATTATCTCCTTAACACTTTTAAAATCTCTGTGAATCTGAAAGAAAACTAGTTTCAACTTATCAATTAACATTTTATTAAGAACTATTTGGGCTTCCCTGGTGGCCCAGTGGTTGAGAGTCCACCTGCCAATGCAGGGGACACGGGTTCGTGCCCCGGTCCGGGAAGATCCCACGTGCCGCAGAGCAGCTGGACCCATGAGCCATGGCCGCTGAGCCTGCGCGTCCGGAGCCTGTGCTCCGCAATGGGAGAGGCCACAACAGTGAGAGGCCCGCGGACTGCAAAAAAAAAAAAAAAAGAATTATTTGATGAAGAAGTGTTCTGAAATTTTTATAAATTTTCTTCTTTGAAATAGAAGTTCCTTTTCACCAAGACTGAACAAACTTCTATTCTGAAAACCACAATATCTGAATAGAAATTCTGGGCAAACCATTCTTCCTATTCTAGTTTCTGCCTCACATCATAGCAGTTTAAACTTTCCACTAAGAGCAACTTTTCATTGAAACTGTATAGATTCACACATCTGAAAATACTTCAGCCAGGGTTTAAGATCACCTCATCTTTGTAAGTTTAAGAACCAAGAGTAATCATTTTTTAGTAGAAAACTTTCCATAGTGTGTGTATATATATATTCTTGAATGCATACCGTCTCATAACATAATGGTCCCAGGCAAACTTTCTGCATTGACTTCTCTTGGCTCTTTTTTTTTTTTTTTTGCGGTACGCAGGCCTCTCACTGTTGTGGCCTCTCCCATTGCGGAACACAGGCTCCGGATGCGCAGGCTCAGCGGCCATGGCTCACAGGCCCAGCCACTCTGCGGCATGTGGGATCTTCCCGGACCGGGGCACGAACCTGTGTCCTCTGCATCGACAGGCAGACTCTCAACCACTGTGCCACCAGGGGGACCCTCTTTTGGCTCTTTCTTTGGTCATTTATCCTTACTCATTTATCCATCCCTTCTCTTTTACTTGGTTTATTTTTCTTTGTTTGTTTGTCCTTTGTATAAGATATTACACAGTGTCTTTGAGTTTGAAAGAAAAAAAATAGAAATGATGGAAGGTAAAAAGGCAGAAAAAGGGAAAAAAAGAAAAAGAAACTTAGGACAAAAAACTTTTCTTACTTCTTTCTGTTCGTGAGTATCTCAGCCTTCAATGGCTGGTTAGCAAAGAGTCAAGTGCACAGCACAAAGGTTCAGTGAAAATTTGCCAAGAGGTGAGGGACAGTGATACTCTCTTTTACCCAAACAGCAAAAAGACAGACAGGACTTCTTCAAATGTAAGTCTCAGCTCCACTACGAAGATGAGGTAGCTGTCTTCTTTGGACAGATGCCTCCCCCTGGAAGCATCGTTCCTCTCTCTGTGGCTTTCAGCACATGACGAAGGCTTGTTTGGCCTATTGTTCAACCTTTACATCATTCTGAGACGCCACGTAAGCATTCTTACCCCTTTCCCCCCAGAAGGTGGCAGGTGCTTATTAAGCACATAGAAGGGGGTGTATTTTTCCTTTGTCACTCTATTTATCTTTCCTTGAGGGAGAAATCTAAATGTCCCTTGTCACCTTGAGTCTTCCACGAAATGGAAAGAGCTTTGCAAATATCCTCCACAGAACCCTCTGATTTCATTCACAACCTGACACGAGAGCTCAGAGCAGTACTTTATCTGTCATTAATCCCACGGCAGCATGTAGCAGTCATTAAGGGGGTTACTTACAGCTTTCTCACCAATGAATACACAGAAAGGAGTAGAAAGGAAAGTTGGCAGAGTCCATGACAAATGATCCCTGTGACGGGGAACTGAGACCCGGCTACTCTGACTGTTGGGGAGCTATTTCCCCTGTGTCAACACACAGCCCACAGGGCAGAGGTAATTTTACCATTTTATGATCTACTGTACTTGGCATCTGTTCTGGCACTGGAGACTGTCTATTTTGGGGATCAGTTGTATATTCCCAGATTGCCATTTTCCTCTGCCTTGCGCTCTGTTAAATATTCTTCAGTATACTATCACTTCATTTGACTTCAGTTCTTTCCTCTGACAGTGGTGCAGGGCAGTCTGGACTCAGAGTCACTTCCTCTCTCAAACTCAATCTGTCTAAATGTCAAAAAGAAAAAAAAAAAAAGTAGAACTCTTTACGATCCCAGCAATCTGGCATTTCTGAGGAAATATTTGATAGGTGTTGCATTTCTGAAGCTTTATTTGCTGGAGGCAGGGGCGGGGAGGGGGGACACTTGGGGTTGAAAATACTGTTAATTTAAGAGTTCGCTTTTTAGGAAAAGTGATATTTTGTTCTTAAAAGCCCCAGTCACAAAAACAGAGGCTGTGTTGACGTAAAGGTTTTTTGTTTGTTTGTTTGTTTCGGACAGTCCTTCCAACCTTTACTCACAGATCTCAGCTATCTGGCGACAAATTTGGGCAAATGACTTGGAACACAATTTGTAACACTCACAAAGCTGAGAATTTTCTGTGATTTCTTTCCTCTCTCCCCAACTCCCCTCCTGGGTTCTCTCTTTATCCCCCTCCCCTTTTCCCTCTTTGTGTTTCCATGCTGAAAGATCGTCAAATCTACTGACATAAAAGGACAAATCACAGAAAAGACCTTACAGAAGGTTTTGCTTTTGGGGAAGAGTGTCGGCATTAAATATTTTCAAGCTGTTTTGGACCATCCTAATTAAAGGCTATCAGAAATAAAGTTAGAGATGACTTCGCTAGGTCAGCAGAATTCAGTGATCACATATTACTCTGCAGTGGAGTAGCTGGGATTAATGAAATGTTTTACCTAAAAGGGCTTCTATGGAGTAACTTTCAGGAATGATCCTGTGCTTAGAAGCGGCTATGGATCGACTGGATCGACGAATAATGCTGAATAACTCAAGCCACACAGAGACAGGATGTGCCTGTTGCACCACAGATTTCTTAACTTTTAGAAGTCAGGGTAGCTTTTCATTCCTTTCGTTTCAGTTAAAAAAAAAAAAAAAAAAGGAGAAGGAGCGGTCAGTATAGTCAGAAAGCAAGAAAAAGCAAGAATAGTGTGAAGGAGAGAAGAGGGCAAGGGAAATAATTTTGGTTGAGAGTCCACAGCATGAGTCAGGCTCCAAGCTAGGTATTTAATAGACAATAAATCATTTAACTGTCAGGCCCTCTCTGGGAGATGTTTCTTTCTCCATTTTCAAAATAGAGAAACTGAGGCTCAGCCAAAAATAGCCATTTGCCTAAGATTACAACATTAATGAATAGCGGAGCCAGGATTTTTTTTTCCTCTTTATTACTAAAGTCCATGCACTTCCCATAACTCTAAACGGAGATCTCAAGTCTGTGTTGACCAGGCTTTTTTTTTTTTTCTTCTTCTTTCTTTAGAGACTTGCCTGCTTTCTAAGACTTGAAGCAGATTGTTAACCTTCAAAATCACTGCCCACTCATCTGGCTAGAATGCATGCATGGCAAAAGGAAAATTTATTCTGGATTAGGAAAATCATCACTAATTTCATTTTCTCACTCCCGAGGACAAAGACATGTTGGTCAAAAAAAAGGAATAGTCTGATAAACATTTTCAATTCATTTTTAATTTGAAAAAATATTGTGAAATGTTTTTAAACTTTAAGCTATTTTGCATGGAAGGACTTTATCATTACTATGGTCGTGTATCTCTAGGCATTGAAGAAGAAAGAGGCTACATGAAAATATCGGCCAAAATTATGTATTAGGTTTCAGGAGATTACAACTCTAGCTTTGAAAATAAATAAAACTATTTTTTCTGTATTTTTAAAAATCTATTGCCATGAAAATACTCAGGATCACCTGAGTTCAATTTCTGACAAACATGACCCTGATTTTTTAAATGTCATTCAAATATGTTTTTAAATCAATAAAATTTCCAAGACAGAATTTCCTATTTTTCAAGTTTGGCAGCGTTTTGGTAAGGAATTCTGGGTCTCTTCCCACCCTTCCAATGTGGGGTTATTTTCCAGAAGAACAGCCAATAGTTCAGTTATCTTCTTGGAAGAAACAGAGTTGTCTGGTTCCCCTGCTGCCTTGTGAGTTATTTCTTAACTCGACAGGAATAAACCCATTCCCTTAGACTCACATGGCAGAGGCTGGATATTTGAGCCTGATTTTTGGCTGTTTCGTCAGAACTCTTCCTCTGTTGGCAAGCCTGTGTTCCGGATGGTTCCTCTTTTATCAGAGGCACTTTCCATCTACAGGTTCACGGTCCATATCTAAGCTTAGGAATGGTGGAGGGAGACAGTCATGGGGAGATCTGACCCTCATATTCCACACACTCTGTGACAGCAAAAATGTCTTTTTTTTTTTTTTTTTTTTTTGCGGTATGCGGGCCTCTCACCAATGCGGCCTCTCCCGCCGCGGAGCACAGGCTCCAGACGCGCAGGCCCAGCGGCCATGGCTCACGGGCCCAGCCGCTCCGCGGCATGTGGGATCTTCCCGGACCGGGGCACGAACCCGTATCCCCTGCATCGGCAGGCAGACTCTCAACCACTGCGCCACCAGGGAAGCCCCAAAAATGTCTTTTAAAAAGAGCTCCAGTGCAAGAGACATTTAGTCCAGTCTGGCTACAACATGAAGGATAAGCCTAGAGCAATTTACCCCATGTTACTCTTTCCTTTCACTCTGATTAAATGTGGTCTCTTTGAACACTCTTGAGTGGTAACTTCTAATACCACACCTAAACTTTTTTTTTTTTTAATTAAAAGAAAAATAATGCCTGAAGGTACAAAAAGCCGTACGGCTTCTGACAAAGTAATTTCAGAAGGCAAATGATAGCTACAGACCCCAATCACTATCATATAGTTAGACTGTACAAACAGAAAAAGGATGACTCTAGAATGTTGAGTTCTTCCTGACAACATGATGTGATAAGTTTTGGATAATCTTGGGAGGAGGCTTGGGTTACAGTCATGGAAACTCATTACATACACACACAGACACTCATACATAGATACCATATATGTGTGTGTATATTTGATGAATATAATGTGCTACTGTTAAGACAATTCTATTTAGGAAGAGAATAGTAAGTTTATTTAGGGAATATAGGTACTCTGCAGTTAAGTGGGGATTATGTTTGTTTTACTAAAGCCACTAGTAGGAACAATGAAGTTGCTTTATCAAACTATCATGAAACAAAGAAGCTGCCTTCTTCATCTCTATGTCACTCAGCCCAAAAGTAGTAAAAAATTCCCTGTCTCTGTGGCAAGGGGCAGGCACACCCCAACATTTCCATTTTAAACCTTCATTTTTTTCAGTGTGCATGTTGAAATGAGGAGACTGATAAATAGAAATTTATATTCCTGGTATAAGTCTGATTGATATCATTCCAGTGGTATTTTTGTTTTATTTCCACCGATCACTCAGATTTCTCTAGAAAAGCCACACTGCATTCACTAAATGGCCTCTAGCAAGGAGAATAAGAAAAGGACCATAGTTTTCTATCAGATTCATAGAAGAGGGTTCCTTTCAGGGAAGAAAGAACCTTGAAGTGTTTGCCAAGAATGTGAAATTCCTGGTTTATCTAGAGTTCAAGTGTCTTCTTGGTGATTCTTACGTAGGGAAAGAATTTGAAGTAAAGAGAAAGGGTTTTTTAAAAATATTATATATAGGGAAAGAATTTGAAGTAAAGAGAAAGATTTTTTAAAAAAATATTATATATTCCAAGGGAGCTAGACTGAGAAACTGAACAGCCTCAATGATCTATGGAAAACTTAGATGTACCTAAGAATTGTCACTGACCTCAGCTGTTTCTGAAACCTGGATTAAGCCATTTGTAGTGGAAATCTAATTGAGTTTCATTCACTTCATTTATTTGCCAGTATCTACTAGCTGCCACAAACTGTGCTGCGTGCTAGGGATACAGGAACGGAGTCCTGCTCTCACAAAGTTCATAAGCTAGTGGGAGAGAAAGCAATTAAACACAATGTGATTAGAAGAGATAAGTAGTATGAGAGAGATGCAACGAAAGCACTAAGTCTGGTGGGCTTTGCAGGGGATGATCAAAGAACACTTTCTGAATAGCATGGCACTACCATTGATTGCTCTAGGATGAGTGTAGAAGGGAGAGGGTGTTCCAAACCTGACCAGGAGGAAAAATCAGAAAACCTCAAGCCATTCATTAGCCATTTATTAGCTACTTGCTGGGGACAATGTGAGATCCTAAGCAGTAGAAAGGACTCAGATCTACTCCTTTACATATTCCAGTGTTTGGAATTTATCCTCAAAGGATTTTTATTGAAGGATTTTAAATAAGAGAGTGGCATGCTTAGATCCTTTTTCTTCCTTCTATGATTGGAGACGGGTTGCTAAGAGGCTTGGGGATAAGAGTTTGTACAATGGCACTAGTTTGTCATAACCGTTGTTCAAAGCAGATTCCAGAGTCTCCACCAAAGCGGTGGAGACCCGCACATGGTTTCTGTGTTGGGGTCTGATTATCAGAAAGAAAAGAAAAACCCAGTTCTGCTCAGGAATTATTCATGGGTGGCTGTGGAGGAATCACATGTGCTCTACACTATTGCAGCTTAGATAACTCTGCACCCTCATTGAATATTTATCTCTGATTTTTTTTTTTTGGCAACAAAGACCAGTTCCGTTTCCTTTGAGTCTGTATGACTCAGGAAAGATAGCTCATCTCTCATGACACTTAGGTAAAGCCAAAAGTTAAAATGATTTTTCAGGAAAAATATACTTTTCATGTAAGCTTCTTTTCTAGTTAAATTTATCATTTTGTTAACAGAGTGAGCATAATGACTCATCTTTATCTCTTTCTTTTCCTGTTTGGGGAAGTAAAGGTGAGACACATCTTACTTAAAAAGGCTTCAGGCAAGGACAGTGCCTTTTGGCAGGAAGCCTGATATTATTCCTTTAATAGGACACATTCACATTTCTTTCCTTATCACTACCGTTCTAAGCAAGCATGAGTTGCTAATATAAATTCATATTTAAACTTTTCTTCAAGTATACTTATTTTTTATAAATCTGCATGGTGGGCTGTGCTGGTTCTTAGAATGGAATCCTCCACATAATCATTTGCCGAAATAAACCAACGCTCTTTTAATTCACTAGAAAACTCGTTACCATTTTACATTTGTAAATTAAGCCCTGAGGTTGGAATACACTGCTGACCTTTCAGAGTGCCCCTCTATTAAGAATATCACTTCTTGGGCTTCCCTGGTGGCGCAGTGGTTGAGAATCCGCCTGCCAATGCAGGGGACACGGGGTCGAGCCCTGGTCCGGGAAGATCCCACATGCCGCAGAGCAACTAGGCCCATGAGCCACAACTACTGAGCCTGCGTGTCTGGAGCCTGTGCTCCCAACAAGAGAGGCCATGATAGTGACGGGCCCGCACCCCGCGATGAAGAGTGGCCCCCGCTTGCCGCAACTAGAGAAAGCCCTTGCACAGAAACGAAGACCCAACACAGCCAAATATAAAAAAATTAATTAAAAAAAAAAGAATATCACTTTTTATGTTTATTTTCTGCCCCAGAAAATATGTTCTCTTTGTTTTTTAAGAAAACTCCATAAGACTTCCCTGGTGGTGCAGCAGTTAAGAATCCGCCTGCCAATGCAGGGGACATGGGTTCGAGCCCTGGTCCAGGAAGATCCCACATGCCTCAGAGAAACTAAGCCCGTGCGCCACAACTACTGAGCCCACGCGCGGCAATAACTGAAGCTTGCGCACCTAGAGCTTGTTGTGCTCTGCAACAAGAGAAGCGTCTGCAATGAGAAGCCCGCGTGCTGCAACCAAGAGTACCCCCCCGCTCACCGCAGCTAGAGAGAGCCCACGTGCAGCAACAAAACCCAACATGGTCAAAAAAAAAAGAAAACCCCATAAAGACTTTGCTGATCAAGTCAGAACCCTCTAAAAGATATTTAAGAAAGTAATTGGGAAAATATGATTATGTTTAAAGGTAGAAAGTCCCCTTCTAAAAGTCAGATCCTGTTGTTGGTTTTTTTTCTTTGAGTCTCTCTCTTATGCATTTACACTACCCTCACCCTGTTCCAGGCTGCCTTTACTTCCCTATTGATTTCCTCTTACGTTTTTCAACTAGCTTATAATGTCATTGTCCAGCTAGTAAAAAATAGCTAGAATTTATAAGACTCCATGCTAGGAACTAGGCATGTATTATTTCATTTAATCCTCACATTAATCCTAAAAGATGGGTGTTACCTCCCCATTTCTTTATGAAGAAAATGAAGTTCAGAAGAGTTTAGCAATTTGCCCATGGTCATAAAAACAGACAGGCTCACCTGAATCCAAAGCTGATGTGCTCCCTGCTCCCACACTCAATCTTCCAAAGCATTATCACTTAAACCTTGACATTTCTGTGATCAAGAAGTCTTCATTAATTCATCATATTGAATCTAAACTCCTCTGTTTGATTTTGAAAAACCTTTCCCAATTTGCTTCAGTTGAACTCAATAAACAGTAATTGAGGACAGACTGTGTACCAGGCACCATTCAGGGTACCAAGGATGATGTGTTTACTCTTCACATGCAAAGTCATTGGCCATCACTCCCTCACCTCTTCACCCCTTCAGTCAAATCAGTACCCTTGTTCTTCACGGTAGCCATGTTCTTTCTCACTCTCACACATTTTTTTTTGCCTCGTTGAGCATTTTATTAACATGCCGTTTTAATACACAGGATAGGATTTCTCAAACTTTGCTCTTTAAGATATTAATAGGTGCTTTCAGAAAGAAAGAAAAAGTAAATTTGGATACATTTGGCAAATGCTGTCAAATATTAACTACCCATTGGTTACTAACAATGATAACTAGCCTACAGAATTCCCTGAAATACCTGGAAGTAAAGAATTCCTAAATTTGTTTAAGCCAGCCTTTTCCATACTTTTTTGCCCACAGAACACATTTTTCTTCCAAAATTCTTAAACTTCATTGCATTTAGAGAAGAAAATTCTTAGGATGCATTCTCTCATTCTTCTTAAAATTTAGTTTACTCTTTTGAGGAAATAATCCATATGATTCAAACATCAGAACAATACAAAAACATTACATTTAGATTTTTCTTTTCCATCCTGTTCGTATCAATCACGCTCATGATTAGCCACATTTTTAGATTCTTGTGTTTCTTTCTTCAAACACGAGAAAATTAAAACACATGTATATTTTATTTATCGTTTTTTTTTTAATAACACAATATATTACATTTTATTCTCTATATCCTGTAGTGAGGGTTTTTTTGTTGATTTTTTTTTTTTTTTTTTTGCGGTACACGGGCCTCTCACTGTTGTGGCCTCTCCCGTTGCGGAGCACAGGCTCCGGACGCGCAGGCTCAGCGGCCATGGCTCACGGGCCCAGCCGCTCCGCGGTATGTGGGATCTTCCCGGACCGGGGCACGACCCCGTGTCCCCTGCATCGGCAGGCAGACTCTCAACCACTGCACCACCAGGGAAGCCCATGAGTTTTCTTTTGTATTTTCAAAGTATAGTCTTCTTGCGAGGCCTGATTTAAATCTCACTTCTTCAAGGAGGCTTGCCCGATCCTTGCTGAAGTAGCTGATGCCCCATGGTTTAAACTCTCAGTATCTTATTGTTTCCTATCTGTTCTTTTGATCTCACCAGTGAGATGATAAGCTGTGTTGAACATGGGAATCAGAGGCACTGCTTTTTTCACTTCTTACATACCACCAAGCCCGCAGTAACTGCTGAGTTAATCATCCTGTCAACACATTGGCAGTCAAGAGAGACAGCCACAGAGACCTGTTGGAATCTGACTCATTGCCTAGAATTATGGGAACTTTCTCTCCACATTGCTGCGTACAGAGTCTTGTCCAGTATCATGAATCATAGATTATCACCAAATTAATTCTTCCCCGATATGAGAAAATAAAACATTGAAAATATTAAAAAGTATGGTAAATCATAAGAGTAGTCATCACGAAATATGGGCCATGTTCCTAGCTGTAACATTTCCAACCCTTGTATAAGCCAATAAACATTATCTGCACCGATAGAATGAAAATAATTACTTATAGCTACTGAAGTTGATACGTGTAAGGCCAAGAATTAAAGTTATTAAGATTTAGGTTACTTAAAACACAACAACAGCAGCTCTTGGAATCCTCATTATTACAGTGTTTTGAACAAGCAGCTTTTTCAGAGAAATCCACTGAGATGATGGCTGCTGAAATAAATAAAGCATATTGCGATAAGATTCAAGTTCAGCAAGCAATGAATGACTGCCCACCTTGGCAACGCCACATGCAAAACTTGAGGAGGTAAAGCTTGAACAAGACAGACTCCCTGTCTTCTAAGAGTGACAGTCCCAATGCCTCTAATTGACATTAGATATTTTGTGATGAGATGTAGAGAGGTAGAAATTGTTGTTGGCACTTGGACAGATGCCTGGGGGAGAGAAGTCTTCACATTTATTCCCATAGAACAGATCTCATGTAGAGGACTTGAGAAAGGTTTAGGAATATTTATGAAATAAATGTAAAATAATGAGATGCATAACCTGGATATAGATATGATTGTTTTCCTTTCCCTCTCTCCCTTTCAGTTGAAACTCTGAGTTTTCCTTTCCCTCTCTCCCTTTCAATTGAAACTCAGAGTTTCAGTATTGAAACTCTGGTGCTTTTAAAGTGAAAGGTATTCCTTGATGGATACCCCTGTTGGCAAAAAATCAAGTTTCCAGGTAGACCAGGGAGCATGGTTTTCAGATTTTCTGATAACGCTATCAACTGAAATCTCAGTTCTAAGTACAGAATCAATCATTCCAATATCCTGCCAGGGTTGCCTTTCATAGAATAAGAGAGATGGCAATCACGTAACTAAGCCTCAGGTTAGAGTTAGATCATATTCACCACTAGGAGTTTCTATGTAGGATATGGGAAGACTGGCAAGATAAGCCCTTCCTCTTTTGGCTGCAGGGTCTCTGATGTGCCCCTGAGGTTTCTCTGTGTTAAATGGCCAATACTTTCCATTGCCTTTAAAGACACACACGATGCCCATTCCTTGTTTCTTTGCACAGTACATTAAACACAGGAGGTTTTCTTCTGGTTCTAGATTGTCAAAAGAAATGAATTTAATTGACTCTAAAAAGGGCCAGAAATAAGCCTTTTTGTGACTGAGTTCTGCCATTTTTACCTGGAAAGAGGGATTATATCCTTTCCTGTGGCTGCAAAGTAGATGTTATGCTTGAGAAGAAGTTTTCGCCATTTCAAAACATGGCTTTTCTTTCCCAGTGACCCATCTGCACTCTCCTGTTAAGATTCTGAAATAAGGAAGTTAACAGGCTCAGAGATCCCACTGTTTCCTATTTCTATTTCCAGTAATAGCTCTCAGGGCTACTTTGTCACCAAGACCCACAGAATTGAATGTGATTGCAGCAAAAGGTACTATGAGTAGAAAATGAATTCCTTATGTTGAAAAGAGAAAAATGTGTGGGTGCTTTAGGAACGAGGCTGTAGACAACGGTAGAGTTTTCAACAACATATTACAAAGGGATGGCTAAACTGACAGTTGATTAGATGATTGACACAATTTTTGAAAGTAATAAAACTGAAGTTTCCAATTTCTTATGGCTTTCATGCATTTTCCTTTTAAACTGCTGGTTATAATGCTTACCCCCAATTTTTATGTGCAATCTATTTTGATGTGTTTTGTCAGCAAAAATCCATAAAGCAATATGAACTCACATAAAGCTGACTTAGCTTGTCGTTTACTTCCAGGAAATAAAAGTCCTTGGCTGGAATCTTGACCAATGATTCTTCCAAACAAAAGGCACCCCGATACCCATAGCTACTCAGTCAAAACTGAAATGGAGATGTCATTTGAGATTTGGATACTTAGTGACCTAATGAATTCAGAGAAAACTATTGGGGATTTGAACAATTATCTATCATACGGTACCCTATATTTTCGTCCATAACATATGTCTAGGCTGCCTTGTTTCACCCTTCTGCCATAACCAGTCTTTTTAAAATTTGAGGAACATATTCGGTGCAGTTGCATCGTACACAATGATTAGGTTAGAAATTCAGCTTGTAAAATCAATAATTACACAATAAAAATTACCAGTTAAAACCTCTTAAGTTACCCATGAGTTATAATAAAATGTGTATCATTTATATAAACAATCTCATACAATATGTGTACATATGTAATGTGTAAAGTACAGTATTTATTAGCAAATGCATTTTTTATAATTGTGGTAAAATACACGTAACAAAATCTACCATTTTAACCATTTTTAAATGTATAGGTCAGTGACATTAAGTGCGTTCACATATTTGTGCAACCATCACCACAACCCATCTCCAGAATTCTTTCCATCTTCCCAGACTGAAACTATGGACTCTTTAAACACTAACTCCCATCTCCCTAATGGCTGGTAACCACCATTCAACTTTCTGTCTCTGTGAATTCGATTATTCTAGGTGGCTCGTGTAAGTGGAATTGCACAATATTTGTCTTTCTGAGACTGGCGTATTTTACTTAGCATAATGTCTTTAAGATTCAACCATGTTATGGCAGATGTCAGAATCTCCTTCCTTCTTAAGGCTGAATAATATTCTGTTGTATGTGTATACCACATTTTGTTTATCCATTTATTTATGGATGGATTCTTGGTTTACTTCTGTCTTTTAGCTGTTGTGAATTATGCTGTTATAAATCTGTGTGTACAAATATGTGAGTCCCTGTTTTCAAATCTTTTGGGTATATACCCAGAACTGAAATTGCTGGATAATATAGTAATCCTGTTTTTAATTTGTTAAGATACCACCAGTTTGTTTTCCATAGCTGTATCATGTTACAGTCCCACCAGCACTGCACAAGAGTTTCAGTTTCTCCACATCTTCGTCAGCATTTGTTATTTTCTGGTTTTGTGTTGTTCAGTTTTTATAATAGCCATCCTAATGGCTGTGAAGTGGTATCTCATTGTGGTTTTGATTTGCATTTCCCTACGGATTAGTGATACTGACCATCTTTCTTATGGACTAATTGGCCGTTTGTATATCTTCTTTGGAGATACGTATCTTCAAGTCTTTTGCCCATTTTTTAATCAAGAGGGTTTTTGTTGTTGAACTGTAGGAAGATTGATGCATTTTTAATTACATTATATACATTTGAACAAGTTGAATGCATGATATGATTCCATTACAATGCATTCTGGGGAATTCTGATTCAGGGGAACTTGAGATATAATGACTTACCATTACACAGCCAATGCCTTGACAACATACTGGATGTTATCAATAGTAGAGGAAAAAGAATGAGTAAAGAAGATATTTAAGTAAAGAGAAGACAGGCAAAAACCACTGAATTGCTATTCAGGCAAACTTGCCGATCACTGTGTTAGTTCTGATGGGTAAGTTACAAATTTGGAAGTGAGTGACTCATTTTTCCATTCCTTATGATTGTGTTACAGAAAGTATTGCGTGCACTCACCTACTCACCGGCAGTGAGCACCCAAACACATCAGGTCGGCTGGGTGAGTGTTTCAAAGTTGTTGAGCAGGGCTGACTTCTCGGTCGCTGGGCTGTGCAGAAACAGCCTCAGACTGTCTTCACCGAGCAGGTCACTGTGACCTCCAGTGTTCTGGTTCCACCTCTGAAATCCCTCCTCTAACCCTGTTCTGCCAAACCCTCTTGACAGTAAATAGCCTCCAACAGGTTAGTCTGCCGCCGCCGCCGCCGCCACCGCCGCTACCGGTGCTGCTGTGGTTTCCTAGCTGTGTCTTCCTCACCCCTGTCTGGCCCCAACTTGTCGGTTCGCATGTTTCTTCTGCTCACTCTGCCCACGCGCTCCTCACTTCAGTATCCTCTACAGCAGTGCTTGCTAACCCCGCCGTCATCCATCCTGAGCACGTGTCGCAAATCATGGGAACCTGGTTGCAGCAAGCACTGTTGGGACCTGGGCTGTGTTCCAGAATCTGGTTGTCAGGGTTCCTTCTTACTGTTTAGGAAATAAGGATCGGGCATGATGCTGATGAAATTGTTTAGAAGGCTCAATGTAGTGCCTCTGGAGTAGGTCTAGGTCCTATCATCATTAGAAGGACGGTGGTGGGTGGGGGGACTTGCCTTTCAAGTCTGGGTGGATGCACAGTTGCAGGGATGCCCCGAGGACTTTCTACTTTAAATGCACGCAGGGCAAATCCCATTTTGAAAACTCCAAGAGGTTGCTTACTTTGCCAACACTATGAAGGTTCTTCACTGATGCACAGATTTTTTGTTTTTAACCACACGGAAGGAAGTCTTACAGGTTTTTTCATACTTCTCTCTATCATACACTTGAAACACTCTTCTTTATGCATTCCTTTCTTAATTCAACAGACAGTTCTTGAGCACTTAGCATGAACCAGGCACTGAGCTAGGGAAAAGGAAGCAAAGCATCTTGGTGGGTGAGGTTGCATGCTTAGGAGCCATACTACGTGCTTACGTGGCACTCCAGCTCTGCCACTCAGTAAAGGAACTCAGGGCAAGCGTCCCCACTCCATTAGTACTCATTTATCTCATTTGTAAAACTGCAAAAGTGATCGTATTCTTCATAGCAAGGATAGCAAGGATTATCGGATATTGACGTCTGTAAACTACTTAGCACAATGCCTAGCTTGGAGTAGGCATTCAATAAATGAAATGATACTTTCGCTGTTATTCTTGAATTGAGAGGTGGAATATCAGGTTTTGACCCTCAAGTAATGCATCAGCTAGTATCGAGACAAGCATGTAATCAATTATAAGATAATCTAAGTACTATAAGGAAGATAGTGAGATAGAAGCTCTAAGGGGGGGGGGTGCTAATTAATTCTGTCTGGAAGTTGGGGGTATGGAAGTTTTGTGCATGGCATCTCAAAGGAGATTTTACTTGGGCTGGAACTTAAACAGAAAAGATTTTGACAAATCTTTTAATGTTGTAAGATTTTTTTTTCTGTATTTAATGTGTTTCTCAAAATGCCCCTTCAGCCCTCAATATCCTTTCTCTCTTCCATTCCCAAGCCCACATTTTATCAGTCCTCTAAATCCTTCAAAGGCTCTGCTCAAATGTCAACTCTTTCTTGATTCCTTCCCTGATGAATGAATGAATGAAATATCACTTGAAAGTATACTTGTATGCTGGGGCCTGAAAAGAATTCTTCTTATAGAGAAATTGATTTTGTCAAGAGAATTGCTGTAATGCAATATAACCTGTATTAACATGAGTGCCATCAATCACTCTCTGAGATGAGTATGATAAACATTTCCATTTTTGATCCAATTAAAGCTAGTGGAGCTAGAAAAAACCATATGGACTCCTTTTCTTTTTTTAAGTGGGGTATAAATTTTCAAGGCATAACTACCCAACCGATTCAGAGACAATAATATGCCAGTAGAGTTTGGATACAATCTGCTGATATAACATAAAGGTCTTAGAACAATAAACGAAACCCATAGTATAAGGAACTGATGGCATCGGGATAATTAGATCCATCAGGACATTCAGTAACAACCAAATGAAAGAAAACCACAACCCAGCAAGCTAGAGGCATATTACTTGTCCCTTTCTGCTAAATATCTCCAACTAGATAATATTCAGTGATAATAAGAATAATCAGTAAAGTTTACTACGTAAATAACCAAGGCAAATTATACCTATAATAATGCCAGAAAAATAAAACCCAGTAGGCAGTACACAACATACACCCACGTTTTTAATCTCCCACAAAGTATTGCCCAAGTCCTAGTGCTGAGAATGTAAATATCAGCTGCAACAGACACAGGACCATCATTCAGACATGAAATGCTAAGCATGTACCATAAGGGTTCTAGCAGAAAGGCATGAGAAACTGCTGTATCTCATGCAGCGAAGAGGAATATGTGAGGGGAAGATAGAGAGTGGGTTGCTGGGGTTGAATTAGCCATAGGGTGCAGAACTGACATTTTTGCACAGAAAATGGATAATAAATGGATGAAGGGTTGAATTTTACAGAAAACACAAATTGGATATCTTATGTATAAATTCAGTCTATTGGCATGTTTTGTTTGTTTGGCCCATCCAATATTTAAATTAATTTTTAATGAGAAGATTTCACATGAACGTCCAGATTGCTCTTTTCATTTTAAAACTGGAAACTTGGATACTCCATGTGCAGATATTTGTAATGCTCTCACCCTCGCCTCCTTTAATTCTTAACTCAGAATTCTAACTTCACAGATCACCTTATTTGCAGTCATCTCCTAACTATTCCTTCAAAAATTGCACCCCACACACTCCCTATCACCCTCCTCTGTTTTGTTTTTCTCATAGCGCTTGTGACCCTTAATATGGTGCTTAATTTACTTATTTATGAAAGCTCTGGGTGTGCGTGGATTTTGTTGGGTTTGTTCATTGTCTATTTTTCTCTATTTTTCACAGTGTCTAAAATGTGAATATAGTATATACTCAATAAATATTTATTAAATAAGCCAAGCTGCTCTCATTGGACAGGTTCCACAGCCCCCAACTCAGCACCCCCCAATCCTCACACCTTAGCCCTCTCTCAACACATAGTTTAAAAATATCAGCTTCATTCTAATCATACAATACTCCTACAAGATTAAATGAACGTACAAAATAAGTTTTAAAATACAATACACAATACGCTGTGTCAAATGCTTTTACATACATCAACATCTATTTTACAAAAGAGAATTCTGAGGTTCTGGTAGGTATGGTCAATTGCCTGAAAAAGGAGCCCTGAGATTTCAACCATGATTTATCTCATCTCAAAGCTATGCTTTTAACCCCTAAGGGTCTTGGAATTTATTAAGACATAATATGAGTATTTTTATCTGTGGCAAAGAGAGATTGAAATGTCTTTTTAAAACCAAGGCTTTATTCATCCTAAATCTAAGAAAAGCAAAAATACCAGCTCTAAGGAAAAAAAAAGAAATGTTTCAGGAGATTACTCAAAGATCCCTCAGTAAAATCAGAAATAATGTTTGAGGTGAAGGGTGGAACAAAGACACCAGATTTGTTCTCTGGTGGGCAGTTCTCTGGGCAGTCAATGGAAACACCTGCAGATTCTCCTAGTAAGTTGTAAATCCTCCCACCAGCCCCAGTTCAAGACAGCGCAGAAGTTTAGAAAACTTCTGCTTGATATCACTCAAGTCTATGCAGAACGTGTATAATCCCAGAATCCTGATTTTAACGTCAAAAAAAAAAAAGAGATCTGGCGGAATTGGCGATTCTTATCTCCACCATGGAAAAAGACTGTATGGGTGATTTAACTGTCAATCATGATCTGATTGGTGCTCTCACCTGATAAACGAGAAAATGTCAGCTGTTGCATCCCTGTTTACTCTTCATGAGTTATGTGACTTTGGACATATCTCCTCATTTTTTATTTTCCTTTGACATAAGCTTGGCTGCGGGAAAATTGCAGTTTCCCTATGGGCCTCGGCCTCATCAGTTGTGAAAAAAGACAAGGGGACAATAACACTTCCTGCCATCTTTGACTATAAATCCACAGAGGACAGTGCCTTGCCCCGAAACCTATAACAATACTTTCTGCTTCTGTTCACACTTGCTTTCCAAAATCCAACCCCAGGTTAACATAGCTCTACTCACTCACAGGAAAATGTTGAGCCATAACTCCTTTCATTAAAGAATGGCCTTGGAGGGCTTCCCTGGTGGCGCAGTGGTTGGGGGTCTGCCTGCCGGTGCAGGGAACACGGGTTTGTGCCCCGGTCTGGGAGGATCCCGCATGCCGTGGAGCGGCTGGGCCCGTGAGCCCTGGCCGCTGAGCCTGCGTGTCCGGAGCCTGTGCTCCGCAACGGGAGAGGCCGCAACAGTGAGAGGCCCACGTACTGCAAAAAAAAAAAAAAAAAAAAAAAAGAATGGCCTTGGAGATTATGGATGAAAAACAAAAGAAACAAACAAAGTTATTTTGTTGTGTTGCTGCCATCATTAAAAAACTTGGCTCCAGTCCATGCAAATATAGTAAGTTGATATTCAGAGAAAATAGCCACCCCTCGGGGCCCCCCAGTTTTCTTCCTCTCCATTTCTGTCCTCATATGGCCGGAGGAAAGAACTGTTGCCTCCCTCTCACCTTCTTGCTTGACTGTTGGACTTTACAATCCCATCTCAATTGCCTGTTCTGCTCTTGTGTGAGGGTAATACTCATATTTCTGCATCCTCCCTTATATGCATGATGTTGGTATGAAACGAAATTAAAAAATCACCTTGCTGGTAACTCCTAAAGACGTGTTTTTGTTTTTTATTTGGTTGATTGATTGGTTAGTTGGGTGGGCCTACTTTTGTTGTTGTTGTTTGTGTGTGTGTGTGGGGGGGGTACGTAGGCCTCTCACTGTTGTGGCCTCTCCCGTTGTGGAGCACAGGCTCCAGATGTGCAGGCTCAGCGGCCATGGCTCACGGGCCCAGCCGCTCCGCGGCATGTGGGATCTTCCCAGACCGGGGCACAAACCCGTATCCCTTGCATTGGCAGGCGGACTCTCAACCACTGTGCCACCAGGGAAGCCCTGTTGTTTTTTCAATTCTTTTTTTATTATACTTTTTTCAGTGTTTCTTAAGTACCATGATGGGGTATATGTTTTTGGCTTAAAGTGTTTCACAAGTTTGATGAGATATAGAAAAATGTGAAGGGAGCCCCTTTGTTATTAAACAGTTCAGGTCCTGGCATGAAATGCCCCAGGCCTCAGCCCCAGGAAGGCTGGCATGACAGAACCTGTGGTCCCAGACAGCACAGCTCCAAAGGAAGTGCTCAGTGTGGCGTTTGTGCAAACAAGTGGCACCCCTTAGGTGGTGCTAAGATGCTAAGACACTTTAAGATGGAGTTTTAGAAAACTTCTGCTTGCTATCATTCAAGTCTATGCAGAAGCCGTATAATCCCAGAATCCTGATTTTAATGTCAAAAAAAAAAAAAAAGGAAGGGGAGGTGATTTACTATGATTTCTCAATCAAAATGAATAACTACTTGGTTGAATGGCATCAAAACCTGTCAAATTGAGGTCAAACGTAAAATGCCCTGATCTTAGGATATCGAACTCTGATCCAAACAATTCAGAGGCGACGTGAGAGAGAATCAAAAGTGAGCATCCACAGTGTTAATACAAAACATATTTAAAGATGTTCTTCACCCCTCGTGGTATGGAACATTCATTAGTTCATTAATTGAACACTTTTTTTTCAAAGAGATGAATTGATTTTGATATGTACCTTTTTCTCGCGATGAATAGAAAAAAAGACGCCTTTTCCAACAGAAGTATTTTTACATGCAGTCTAAGTAGGTATCCTCATGAAAACTTTCCTCAATTCTGGAATGTCTAGGCCCTCACTGTGTTTGAAGATTGCCACCGAGTGTGGAATTTGTTTTTTGCCCATCTCCCAGCTGCCCTGCATACTGAGATCATGAGGTACACTGCTCCTTGGAAAGGAAAAGTAAATATTGGGTTGCTCTAACTGAGGTCATAGTTTCTCCATGTCTAGACATCGCTAGTAACCGGTGCCCCTTCTGGACCTGCTGTGCTTTCCATGGATTTATAGATGTATGAATTGCTTTCTATTTGGTTGCATAAAATGTACTGCACTTCCCGACAAGTTTGAAAATTGTATTTCAGATCTTTCTGATAAGTCTCTTCTTGAGCTACTTTTTCCTCCACCTAAAGCAAACGCCTGTACGTAATGAATTGGTGGACAGTATGGTGGCCAGTTTCCATATTTTCAAACTCACCAGACAAATCATTTTTAATTTTTGTAAGCTAGCGAGCCTATATTTCTATTCCATTGGTACGGTATCTTTCCTCAACAACTCTGAGTTTAAATGAAAAAGAGAGAGTAGAAAAAGAAATTTCTACTAAAAGTAGTATGAAAAAACAATTGCTTGTTGTAGGAAAAAAAATGAATGGAAGTTATTTTTTTCATTGTACACTTTTTTTCTCCTTGTAGATGGACCATTTGCTTTGGTTCTTTAATTGCCTTACTGTGTCACAATGTATAAGAAGAGTGAAGTATGAAAAAAGACACAGTCATACACATATGTTTTTAAAGATAGCCCAAGGAAATAAGTCTTTATGAATAGGCCTGAACAATTTTACAAATGGTATAACTTTGGAATTCTATATAGTTACTTTCTTAAACTCACCAAATAATCACAAATGCAGATCTATATATGTACTTCTGCAAACAAAAAATAATTTATTACTTGTTATGCCAATGTCCAAATAAAATTTAGGTTCTGTGTGTGTGCCTGCTAGAAAAAAAAATGTGTTCTAAAAAATACCCTGTGAGCCTCTGTGAATATTTCAAGACACAAAGTATTTTTTTCAGCTTCTTTCTATTCTGTGCACAGGATATTCCATAATCTTTATGTCTCCAACCGATCCACATTATGTTATTTAGAGAAACACATTATAATGTATTCTTTGACATTTGATTCCTAGTGATGCTTCAGTTATTTGTGGTTTTAACTTGAAAATAAGATACTAGGAGACTACAAAACCATTACAAAATCTCCTCCTTATACTTGCTATCAAAAATTTGTAATTATATTGATTTGTCTAAAGCTAATTGTTCTCTACAGTAATCTCTTAGCAACGATCCCACTTTGTTGGTTTTGCTTTGGGGGAAGAGCAAATCTACCTTCATGCCAGCAGCAACAGCAGCAACAGCATAATAGTCTCGTCAAACTGTAGTATTATTTTATCAACCAGGCATTAATACAGAAGAGTATTACCCTTGCCTAAGTTTCAGGAAGGCAAAGCCGTAGTAATGAAGATACTTCCAGTTGGCTTTCTTCTCGATGTGTACAGGGATTTTTGCTTTCTTGAAGGAACAAGGGGGTGTACCGGTGATCCATACGTTGTTTCATTCACTTGCCCCATTTCTACTTGCGCTTCAGTTTGTCACCTTATAAAGCCTTCCCATTGTCCTCCCATTTCTGTTAAGCAACCTCAGTGTTTCCTATAACATTTTTTACTCTCTATTAGAGTACTGGTCATATTTTATTGTATCAAATTATTTCTATGTCTCTTTCCTTCTCTGAGTTTTCTAAAAGCAGAGACCTCCAGGGCCTTACCCAGCTCGTCAATAAGTGTGAATTAATTAACCAATTAATATGTATTAAGTGAATGTTTTTAAACTAGTTAGCATTTTGAAAGACAATCAGTTTCACTCCATAAGTTATATAAAGTAAATTACAGCTAGAGCAAAGGATCAAATGTTAATAATAATACTATAATGAAAATATCAATGTAAGAATCAGGAAAAAAATGTGTTTTTCTTAGCAGTTGAATTTGCCCCTAAGAAATGACCATTTTTTGTTGAGAGCTGCATGGGATAAGACCGTAAGAGCAAGACTGAGCAATAATAGTTATTTGCTGAGATTTAGGAAATCAAGTTCAGTTAAATTAAGAGCTTTTATTGTCCTAACTCAGAGTAAGTATGCAAAATTGGAGCAAGCACTGAATTGTTTCAGGAAATAGAAAGGATTTCAGATACTGAAAAAAAAAAAATAAATAAAAAGGAGAGAAGAAAGAAGAGATTTTTTGACATACACAAAGGGAACTGGGGGGAAGAACAGCAATATCTATAGAAATACCATGTGAAAACCGTATGTATTTTGAGGGGTGAAATGGAATCATGAATCCAGTTTCAAGATTGGTATAAGACAAGACCACACCACATCCGTGTTTACACTGGTCAATCTAAGAAACATGTTTATTGATTTTGTGGAAGCATAGAAATGCTTTAGGCTCTAAAGGAATAGGAAGAATAAAGAATAATATTAGCATATTCAATTGTAAAAAATTTAAAATTTTATATCGCAGAAAAATATATATAAAATTAAAACTCACCAAGAAAATATTTGTAAAACAGGGTTAATTCATCTGTAGGAGCTCATAAAAATCCATAAGAAAACATCAAGACACTAATATGGTAAAAAAAAAAAAGGTGAAAAGACAGCTGATAATTAGTAAACAAACATATTGGAAAATGCTCAAACTCACTGGTTATTAAAAGCATGTAGGGCTTCCCTGGTGGCACGGTAGTTGAGACTCCGCCTGCCGATGCAGGGGACACGGGGTCGTGTCCCGGCCCGGGAAGATCCCACATGCCGCGGAGCGGCTGGGCCTATGAGCCATGGACGCTGAGCCTGCGCGTCCGGAGCCTGTGCTCCGCAACGGGAGAGGCCACAACAGTGAGAGGCCCGCGTACCACACACACAAAAAAAAACATGTAAATTGAAAAAAATAACAAGCTACCTTTTTATATTATTAAATAAGTAAAAATTTTAAGTATCATTTTAACCTTGTATGAACATAGATGTTTGCAAAGTAATATGCACACATTCTTTGCTATTGGCAGTTTAAATTGAGCAACTTTTTCAGGAAAAGAAAATGTTACTTTATGTTTCAAAACCCATAAATATGTTCATATTCTTTAACCTAGTATTTCTGGAATTTATCCCAAGAAAACAATCGAAAAGGCAGAAAATGTCATATGGATAAAGTTGTTCATGACAGCAAATTAAAACTGTTGATTTTAAAGAGCAGTGATATTTTAAATGCTTTAAAAGTTTTACTTTACATTATTCTTGTGCTGTATATGAAGTTCTTTTTAAAAAAAACTTTAAAGCTTAAGTTTTTTTAAATAAAATTCATTTTCTTTTTATCAAAACATAATCAAGATCATTTTATTTTATTATGCAAATTTTGCTCAAAAATAGAGTGAATAAATACTATACCAATTAAAATATAACTTAGAAAAGAGTACTTTGGTTTCAGAATTGTCATGATGTTGAAAAATACATTAATTGCTCTTTCTTCCACTTAATTCATATATAGTATTGTTCTGCTTTTAAACAAAACAAGATTGGTTTTACAGTACAATGCTGAGACATTATTACAGATTTCTAATAATATTTAGGATGGACAAGGCTTGTTTTTTAAGAATCCCTTTTTTATGATCAAAGAGTAATACATAATCACTGCAGTATATTTGGAAAAAAAAACAGAAATGAAGAAAAAAATAAAATCTTCAGCCTCCTATCACCCCAAGATAACCATTGTAAATATTTTGGCCTCTACTCATTCTATATCTATGAAGAAAAATAGAATCATAACGTGCAAAAAAGTTTTGTAAACCTTCCTTTGCCTTTACATAACATGATGCATTTGTGCATTTTATTAAATATTCTACCACATCATAATTTTTAATCCCTGGGTTGTATCTAAACCTGCCTCTTTTTTTTTTTTTTACGGATATATATATATATTTTTAACATCTTTATTGGAGTATAATTGCTTTACAATAGTGTGTTAGGTTCTGCTTTATAACAAAGTGAATCAGCTATACACATATCCCCATATTGCCTCCCTCTTGCGTCTCCCTCCCACCCTCCCTATCCCACCCCTCTAGGTGGTCACAGAGCACCGAGCTGATCTCCCTATGCTATGTGACTGCTCCCCACTAGCTATCTATTTTACATTTGGTAGTGTATATATGTCCATGCCACTCTCTCACTTCATCCCAGCTTACCCTTCCCCCTCCCCACTTCCTCAAGTCCATTCTGTACATCTGCGTCTTTATTCTTGTCCTGCCCCTAGGTTCTTCAGAAACTTTTTTTTTTAGATTCCATATATATGTGTTAGCATACGGTATTTGTTTTTCTCTTTCTGACTTACTTCACTCTGTATGACAGTCTCTATAAACCTGCCTTATTTAATTAAATATCAAATGGTGAATTAGATCTGTTCTTCTAAAAGCAGAATGGAAAAAGAAAAAGTCATTCAAATGCCTCATAAAGAAAGATAAAATAATAGTACCAGAAAAACGTTTTAATAAAGAACACTTTTGTTCACTTGACCCCCTGTAAGTCTGCTTTACAGAGCAGATGTCAAATGTTTTTGCTTTATTGTGATTTTTACCATAGCTCAAAGTCAATATTCTGCTGTCAGATGTGAGCTTATATGTGAAGAATAGGAAAGGAACTTAACTAGGAAGTATGAAGCTCAGGGAATTGAATTTGCATCTAATTCACTAAGCATACATGTTTACATGACCTTTAGAAAAAGGAATTAAACCAGTTTTTCACTAGCTCTAGGCAATCCAAGTTAAAGAGGCGATTGAATCAAGAATCTGAAATACTCCTTACAAGACTGCCAGACTAACAGAAAATTACTTTAATTCAAATATATTTCACTATTAAATTCATAGTTGCATTAATGTGGTACTTTGAGCCTAGTAAGAAACTGAGTGTAACTTTTAGTTCTAGCTGAGTTGTTCCATGAACCACAGATTATTTTACAAAGCACCAAAACAATCCTACTTCTCCCCCCAAATTCAAAAGCAAGATTTTTAAAGTCCCATTTGGAAGCACCCAGATTTTCTTTTGGCACTATCTTAAATCAGTTCCAGAACTCTCAATAGAGATATTGTCTAGTATAAAATTGATATAAAATCAGGAAGCATAGGTTAGGGGCCGCTTTCATCATTAAATGTCTATATGGTATAAAGAAGTAACATAATCTTTGTAGAACTTACTTTTATCACCTGTAAAAAGAATATTGGGTTATGTAAACTTTGAGGTTCTGTTTAGCTATAATACTTTGGTGTTCTAGTCTGCATTCCCCACCCTTTCTGAAAAGGTAGCAAAGTGGTATGAGTATCTTGCAAGGGACCTGCTGCACTTTGCCGTTGCAAAGATGGGATAAAATAGCTAAATCTCACCTCGTTCTCAGACTTCCTCACTAATGCTGAGGAACATATGACTAAATATTTACTGAATGAAATGAACGTATGAGTAAACTGCTATAAATATGTATGTAGGGCAAAAAGAGGATTGGATTAGTATGCCAATACAGTATTATCTATTGCCAGGGTTGTATAAAGCACAGCTCTATACATATTTTTTAATTTTATGGAAGTATAGTTGATTTACAATGTGTTAATTTCTGCAGCATATTGACTCAGTTATACATATATTCTTTTTCATATTCTTTTCCATTATGGTTTATCACAGGATATTGAATATAGTTCCCTGTGCTATACAATAGGACCTTGTTGTTTTTCCATTCAATATATAATAGCTTGCATTTGCTAATGCCAAACTCCCAATCCAATCCTCCCCAGCCCCCCATTCCCCTTGACAACCACAAGTCTGTTCTCTATGTCAAGCACACCTATACTGAGCAGGCATACCGTTCTCTTTCCTTTACTATAGACCAGCTCTTATATACAAAAGATTCTGACCTTATAGGAAAGGCAGTAAGAAGAGGACAGATTAGGGTCCGAATAGATGAGACAGGAATAAATATTCCGGTAGTTAAAAGTTATTTTAGTATTTGTCTTTTTTTTAAAAAAAAATCTATCTTAATTTCGTCTAAACATTTTACTTAGGAGAGCTGAAGAGATGTGATCAGTGAACAGGAAAGGATCACCAATTTGGAGAGAGTTCAGAAAAGAAAAATTAAAAAAAACAAGCTCCATGGATTTCAGAAAAGAATGATTAAAAGAATTACATATGGCCTGACTGAGCAGAGACTGAGAATTTAACGATATTTTTGCTACATAGAATTAAGTTCATACACTTGAGTAAGAGGGATGGGCAGGGCGGCAAAGCTAATGAAATTAATGTGAGAGTCCTGGTATTTGAATCCATAGAACTGGATGAGATCACCTAGTAACTGATTGTAGGTAGATACAGATACAGATCTGTCACCATCAATTGTTGCCCTTGGAGTGTGTGTGTGTGTGTGTATGTATGTATATACATCTATATATGTATATATATATAATTTTTAAATGCAGATGTTTATGGATTAAAAAGTGAAAAATCATTATTTATTTCCTACAGTTCTTCCACATCTGACTCTTCTCATCACTTCACCCTGCCAAGTCCTTCATCCTTATAATTTTATAGAAATTTTAAAAGTTTATGCTTCAAATGTATCACTCTCTCCCCGTGCAGCTTTTTTTGTCACTTAATTAAGACCTTTCCCACCTTGAGATCATAAAAAATATTCTCTAATATATTTTTTCCGAACTTCCAGCTTTGTTTTGTCATTATTGTCCAATTGTCCCAACAAAGTTATTGTCCCTTTTTTCCCCACTAACTTAACCACTGTCTTTATCATTGTGTTGGAGAGCTGCTCTTTTTGTCACATGCAGCCATCTCCTACTAACAATAGCTCCACCTTCTTGGGGAGGTACTGTCAATCTTTGCTTCCACACCGTTCTCACGGAGTTGTCAATGATATAATTCCATCTGCTGAGGCAAGAGGGATGGTCAAATCACCAATCCAGGTCAGTCCAATTGTGTCTGTCAGGAATTTGAATTCTAGGAGCTGACACACTATGACAAAAGACAATAAATAGAGCCAATGACCTACATTTTGCCAAAGTCAGTGACCATCCTTAGCCTTTCCTAACTTGCTCTCTTGGCAGCACATCACATATTTGACCGCTCCTTCCTGAAATCCTTTTCCCTAGTCTTCCACATCACCGAATCTAGTCGGACTGCCACCTATCTCACTGGCAGCCCTTTCTCAGTCTCCTGTGCTCACTTCCCATCCTCCTTCATCTTCTACGTGTTACCTGGGACTCTGAACTTAGCCCTCATCCCTGATCTATTGCCTCTTTCTGAAATGATCTTACTTATATAATTGTTGAGGAATTTATTGTTTGCTTTCACTAAAATATAGTTTCTGGGAAGGCAGAATTTTGTCTGTTTTGTTCACTGCTCTATCTGCAGCACCTAATATAAGTACCTGACACATGGTAAGTGATCAATACATGTTTGCTGAATACCTGAAAAAGAATACAGCTCATTAAGAAGCTGTATTTTAAAGTATACATCTTTCAACATACATATTCCTTGTGTGTCTTCTGAGTATCAGGTACTATATTAGACACTGGCTATAAAATGACATAGAATATCTTCTCTATACTTAAAGACATTACAGTCTAGTCAGTGGTTGCCGTAGAAAAAGAGATGCCTTGTAATTGCAATCATTGTTGCTTTTGTTGTGGTCATCCGTTTACAATGCTTGGTGTCAGTTTATTTATCTCTTGTAAAAATAAAATACAGTGTGTGTGTGTAAAAAAAAAGAAAGAAAGAAAGAAAAAAAAATGAAAAAGATGCCTTGAGCATTATGGGAAAAACCTCAGAATCAGGTGGGAAAAAGATAGGTGAGAAACTTTTCAGTAAAATAGAGCCAAGATATCCTCTGAGATTAGTATAGAAAGGAAAATAAGTGAAGTCCTTTGTACCAAGATAAAAGGCAATATCTGAGAGAAAAGCTTTATCTGGAAACATAGCCATAGATGGAAGCATCTGATGCTAATTTCCATGACTATATTCTCACCATGTTGGCAGCCATTAGCTAGAATGCTCCAAATGCTCTAATGTGAGGGGAATAATCCATTTCTAAAAGCACCCAAATCACGTAACACTTCATTACTCAAAGATAACGTCTTCAGTCATACTAGGTAGTAAATCAGCAAAATTATAGCAATAGGCTTGCAATATATTCAAGAACTAGAGTACAATTTGTCTTGACTGAATTTTCATTATGGACTTCAACATTTAATATATGATAATATTCATATATAGAAGTTTGAACTCTTGGTCCTAATAAGTCATTTTAGGGGCAATGAGAAGAGAATACAAACTCTGAGGTACACCAGATACTGACAAAGGGCTTTACTAAGTCCTTCTACCATTCTGCTTTCAGTGCCTTTTTCATGTCCAGGCCAGTTACCCTTTTCATGCTTACCTTCTCTTTAATCCAAAAGTCTCCAGAGACTCAGCCAACATCTCCCTCCTTTTTAAAACAGTTCCCGTTATACGTCAAGTTGTGGGGAAATATCCCATTCACAATAGCAACAAGAGATCTACAATATCAAGAACTAAATATAACAAATATGGAGGGAAACCCAACCTGAAGGAAAAAAAACAGTTTAATAGAGAGTATGAAAAAATATCTGAATCTATGGGAAGGCAAACAGGCCATGTTTACATGAAAGGATTTATGGAAGTATGTCAATTCTTCCAAAATTAATTTATAGATTATTTGAACTTATTTGAAATTCTAATCTAACTGCCAATGATATTTTTTGGAACCTGAAATTTTAAGTTCATATGGAAGACTGGGCAAAAAGAATGAAGATAATTTTGGAAGAAAATAAAAAAAAAGAACAAGAGAGCATTTGCTCTCCAACAAACAAAATTTTGTAGTAATATAAATTATATACAACTGGTTTTGGAGTAGATGAATGGATCTAAATAATAAACTGGAGAATACAAAATATGACCCACATGTGTAGAAATTAGCATATGATTATGTACATTCAAGTTCATTGGTTGTAAGCAACAGCAATGTGAAGTGATTAATTCAGAGATTTTCTGAGTAGCCCATGGAATGGAGAGTGTTTTAAATAAGAAATTCGGGAATAAGGGAAGCTCTGGGATTTTCAGTATTAAAAAGAAAACACACAGCAACAACAACAACAAAATCTCATGGGTTATCTCTGCGTGGTGCCAGTATAGGTCTTTGGTGACCACAATAAGGTCAGTGAAGTGGTGAAAAAAACTCTAGGTTGGTGTTGGTTGAAGAAAAAAATGGAAGGGGAGAAAAAGAGAGATGATAAATGTATACAACCATTTGGAGGACTCCTGTTATGATGAGTTACAGAAAAAAATGGGTAGTAGCCAAAGGAGACAGTGGGTCAAGGAAAGTTTTTTGTTTTGTTTTTTAAGATGTGTAATGTTAAGACATGTTTGTATGTCAAATTGAATGAGCCAGTTCAGAAATACGCATTAATAATGCTGGAGAGACAGTGTTCCATTATAGGAACAAATTTCTTGGGGAGGCAAGGTGGAAGTCAAGGTTTTTTTTTTTTTTTTTTTTTTTTTTTATGCGTTACGCGGGCCTCTCACTGTTGTGGCCTCTCCCGTTGCGGAGGACAGGCTCCGGACGCGCAGGCTCAGCGGCCATGGCTCACGGGCCCAGCTGCTCCGCGGCACGTGGGATCCTCCCAGACCGGGGCACGAACCCGCGTCCCCTGCATCGGCAGGCGGACTCTCAACCACTGCGCCACCAGGGAAGCCCCCGAAGTCAAGGTTTTTAATAAGAGAGAGAACATTTATTTTAATAAGAAGAATGTAAAGTATATGGATTCTGATGCAAAACGATGGTAGAATCAATAGTGGGAAGATAAAGTGGTTCTATTTTCTTCTGTGAACTATGCAATCACCTGAGAGTGAATCAAGAATGGGAGAGTGGAGACTTAAAAAAAGAGAGAAGGATGAAATAGTCGCCCCACATTGAAAACATGAAAGCAAGTGAAGGGAGTTAAATGCAGTAAGATCTCCAGACAGTGCAGTAATGTGCAAAGTGAGAGCAATCAGTACAGATGCATGTTTGGGGTTTTTTCCCTTAGTGTTTAACTTCTCTGGTACAGTAATGAGAACAGGGATAGTTAGATTTAGCACATAAATAGCTAGGCTTGGATGTTTTCCAGACTAGATGAGAGGAGAGTGTTTAAAGGAAATCAAGGTTATTTGCAAAGAGACGTTGTATGCTGAATCACAGAATTTAGGCTGGGTAAAGTGGGGAATGAGGATGTGAGGAGAATGATGTAGTGAAAACACAGTACAGTCCATGGATTAGAAGTACCAACAAGGTATCAGACTTGCTCGAGGAAGACTAGAGAAAGTGAGATAGGAAGAGTAGTAAAGAAAGCCAAAGGGTAGGATATTTGACTTAGAGATTTTGGATTTGCTCCAATTTTCCATGTTGTTAGGAAAAGGGAAGGGCAACTTGAGTGGGTAGCTGAGATCGTTGGAATTAAAGGGTCACTAATTAAAGAGGTCAGAGAGATGGGTGGGTCAGAGACTGTGAACCTTCAAGTCACCAATTATAGCACTAGCGGCAGTAGTGCTGAGGGAATGAATGAGCTGGATGCTAATGAAACGAATCAATGAATGAGGATGACTTAGAAGGGGTCCGTGGTAACATACTTCAAAGAAGTTTTGAAGGAAGAAGAAAGAAGGAGAGTTTGGGAGCAGTAATATGAAGGAAGGAGGACACCCATGCACATGAAGCCTTGAGGACAAAAATCAAACTCTGCTTAAGAGAGAAATAGTGAAAAGAGCGTCTTCAAAGCACAACCACGTTTCAGTTAAAGCAACAGGATGAAGGGAATGTCCATAAAATAAATAGAAGATTAAAGTGCTTTATTGATGATGGACCATGACTTCCAGAAGGCCAAGTGGAAGAGTCCTGGCAGGGGAGAGAGGTGTTCTAAGTAATACACTACAGAGAAGTGTGAGGCTGAGTGCTCACACCATGACAAGGCACAGAGGATGAGCCGAATGGCATGGGCCTAAAGCACCAGGCAGTGAGCATCTCAGGGTGGTCTGCCACTCCGGAGATACAGAATTGAAGCAGAACGGAGCACGTAGAGACGTTTTCCTTACATTTTTCACTAGGAATTCAGCTTGGGATTTTTAGATTCATCTTTGAATGAATTCACTGTAGGCGGCACTTACTAATCTATATAAAATCATCTTTTTAAGATGAAAATATTCATGGTTATTTTCATAACCATGAAGTTTAAAAACTTCAAATAGTATGGAGGGTTGTAGGGTGAAATGTAAATGCCCCCTTTTATTCCAACTCACCATCGGATATATGCCCTTAAAGTAACTAGTGTTAACCATTTCTTACGTGTTTTTTCAGAAGTAGTAAATCCAGAACCACAGATACAATTATGCATATTATCCTATGCTTTCTTTTTCCCCTTTTGTTGAATAAGGTGGAATTTCTTTAATTCCTCTAACAGTATACATCTCCATACCTCATCCGTTTACAGGCTGCATAGTACTCTGTTATGAGATATACCCTATAAAAGGGTATATGTAATATTACTGTACTGGCCACTGTTATTCCTGAAGACTTAGAAGCATCAGGGCTAATTCTGATTAAGACCATCAATCAAGTATCTTAGCAAAGACCTGACCCAGAGCAAATAAATGAATGGAAATACTGCCTTTCAGCAAGCATCTCACCTGGATCAGTGACTTGCTAGATTTCCCTGCTACTGTTACATATTAAACAAGGAGTCAAAGCCATGATCAGGCTCAGTGGTACCACCATTCAGAAGGAAGCACTTGCACTGATGTTAATGAAACCATTTTTTTTCTGAATTACTAAGAATGGGAATGATGACTCATCTGTGAACTGCGATCATTTTATCTCCTGGTTTTTCTCCTAGTGCCCTAGGAAATGGTACACTATTATCCTCTCCCTATGAATAATTTCTATGTGTTTTATTTAGCTAAATTTATATACTTTATTTATGTACTCATTGCGGGGAAAAGCAATAATGAAAATAAAAACAGACACATCACAGTGAAAGGCTTAGCATCTGGCACTTTCTAGAACCAACGTTTCTACAAACTAGTTTTTGCAGAGATACTCCCCATTTTACAGAATAGATGTAGTCCTGGAAAATTGATTTAAACATGAAACTTTTTTTCCCACTGAATTTTATACAAAATGAAAAATAGTTTGCCTCATAAAATCCATAATCTGTTGATTTTTTAAAAATATTTTTAGAGCAATTTTAGGCTAAAACCAAATTGAGAGGATGGCACAGAAGTTTCCCCTAAGCCCCTGCTCCAACACATGCAAAATGTCCCCCGTTATCAACATTATCCATCACAGCGGTACATTTGCTGTAACTGATGAACATACATTGACATAATCACACAAGTTTAATCACCTCCCAAAGTTCCCACCTCCTAACTCCATCACATTGGGCTTAGGATTTCAACCAATAAATTGGGGGAGGTAAGGGAGCACAAACATTCTAACACGCAGCACCCCCTCCTGAAGGCTATATGGGTACTTTCTGTTACATTAGAAAAATAAACTCCTTTTTAAAAATTTGTATTGGAGTATAGTTGATTTACAATGTTGTGTTAGTTTCAGGTGTACAGCAAAGTGAATCTGTTATGTACATACATACATCCACTCTTTTTTAATATTCTTTTCCCATACAGGCCATTACAGAGTATTGATTAGTGTTCCCTGTGCTATACAGTAGGTCCTTGTTAGCTATCTATTTTATATATAGTAATGTGTATGTGTCGATCTCAGTCTCCCAATTTATCCCTCCCCCCCTTACCCCCTGGTAACCATAAGTTTGTTTTCTACATCTGTGACTCTATTTCCATTTTGTAAATAAGTTCATTTGTACCCTTTTTATAGGTTCCACGTATAAGCAATCTCATATGGTATTTGTCTTTCTCTGTCTAACTTACTTCATTCAGTATGACAGTCTTTAGGTCCATCCACGTTACTACAAATGACATTACTTTGTTTTTTTATGGTTGAGTAATATTCCTTTGTATATACGTACCACATCTTCTTTATCCATTCCTCCGCTGATGGATACGTAGGTTGCTTCCATGTCCTGGCTGCTATAAATAGTGCTGCAATGAACACTGAGATTCCTTTTTTAAAAAACTCATCATCATCGTGTTTATTATTTGTTTTCAGCCACTTTGAACAGGGCTTTCTGTCACTTGTAACTTAAGTATTCATACTGATGAAAGAAAAGGAACATGTGGGGAATTTTGATCTTCCTTAGCACAAACCCATAGTGCCCAATGGTAAAGAAGCAATGTGGAGAAGCAGATTGAAACCAGGCTCCCAGGCCCTGTTGGTGTTTAAGCTGTTTATTGTTAGTACAGTAAGAATTTGTCCAAAAGTTGGCAATTGGGAAGTGATGTAATTTGGTAGGGAGAGGCAAATGTGGCTACAGGGAGACGACGCTCTAAATAATCCATGTGACAGATGACAAAGGCTTAAACCAAGTGGTGGTAATGGAGATGGCGAGAATTAGATGGACATGAAATATTCTGTAGAAAGATTTATAGGCCATAAATCATAGGCTTCTCCAGCTCTAATATTTCCCATTTATTTGACCAAATGGCACAATTGCTAGTCTTCATTCGATATGCTTCCTTTATGTTCTAAAGATTTTTTTTTTCCATTTCAATTTTTATGAGTCTCTGGAGATAGCACTTGAATATCACGGATCATTCTATTTTCCCCTCCCATTAGCATCCCCTGCTCCTTCCTCACCCTTCCCTTCTCCAAAGGAATAAGATACATAAAATCATAATCAATGAAATTTGGACTCATGCTCCTAATAGCCAGCCAATATTATTCCTTAATTGTGTTTTTTTTTTTTTCTTTTTAATTCAGCAGTGTGTTTAAGGAGATAAGTTAATCCAGCTGCCAGGATGACATGAAGGGAGACATAAAAGTTATTGCTTTGGGGGCTGCTTCAGTCAACCCTCTTTCATTTTGCTTTACTGTCTCCCTATCTGTCAGAAAGGGGAAAAATATCTTTGCTGTTCGCTGATCTCTTGCACTGTCATACACAACTAACCAAGAAATAATATTTTTCTAGGTAATATACTTTCATGTTTGATTTGATGGAATTTCACGAGGTCTTGACATAGTTTTGAAGTTCTCTTTAAAGATCCAGTGACTTTTGCATTTACTGAACTCCGTCTTACAGAAATGCATTCTTTCAAACCTCCAAAAAAATCTGCAGTAGCATTTATTACTTTACTCCCCCTAAATCCAAATAAGCCAACAGTGTACAAGTCAGCAGCTTGGTAAATTGTAAAGTGTGGGAATATATAGATTTGCCTCACTTTACAGAAAGATGTGCTCCTGAAAAGTTAATCGGTTTTAAAATAAATCAATCCTATTTTTAAAACTCTGCGAAGTGGACTATTTAAGGGAACTCAGCAGCTAATCTTTTTTCTGTGTGAAGCTGTATCCTTTTGTAATGCAAATGTTCATGACTGAATTTATCTGCTTTATTATCTAAAAGCTTTGTATTTGGTTTTGGTTTTAATGAATGGCATGTTTATATGATTACTTTTTAATGACCAGTAATTATAATGACAGGAATCTCTTTCTCAGTCAGGTGCACAAACTTGGTACCAAGGTATAAATTCCCAAGAAGAGAACGTTTCATATATACTTCTGTTCTTTCTAAAAGAACATCTCTACACTGAATTATCAATGTGGTGAAAATATCAATAACATTAACATTGGCAATAAGCATAAACAGCTAATTAGGGTCTTATTTAAATGACTGTTGTCTAATATAACCACTTGCTTTTCAGTCTTGTGATTCTCTTCGTTAAGCTATTACTACCCCTAAACAAATGAACCATTTAAAAAAATTTGTGTGTTGTTCATTTTAAATTTCACGTGCTATCTATCTGAAAGCAGAAATCCAGACTCTAGACAACATATCCATGTATATACACCCATAATCAAGGTACCGTGTCATTATTTAGATAACAAATGTCTGGAATGGAAAGAAAACAGACATATGGGAGAAAAAAAAAGTCTTGTGCAGTTACATGTTACAGGAATCTGTTTGTCATATCAAAGGTTTTGAAGCATCCCATAGTGAGAGGTACCAAGAAAGGGCTTCTTGTGCCAGAGGAGAGCTTCTGCTCCACCAGGCATAAGAAGCCCCTTCCGAGCAAAGGATAAAGAGTGGTTATCATAGATCAGGGAAAAGAAAATGTGTGATCAAGGGAACATGATGTGAACCCATAATTTTGGAATCACTTAGATGAAGAATGTGTTGGATAGCATGGGTCTTAAAAGAAAATAAGTGAAGGGCTAGAGAAGCATTTACATGGGCATGTTGCTACCGTAATAAAAATTCTCAAAACTTCTACTGTAGTATGGGGGTGGGGTCCCTGAAAGGCTAAAACAAAACTTTAGAACATTAAAAGCATTGATTATTTGAGATAATTCTTCTGAATATTTTCCTTCAAGAGTGAAATTTCAGGTTCTTGGGCTAAAATTAGCATAATAAAGAGAAATTCAAGCGATGATAAAATCATTCCAATAATATGTATCTAATGAGTCAACTAACAATGAGTCTACTACTCAGCCCTCATAAAATCATCATGTTTTCCTAACACAAATTATATGGATTTTCTTTCTAGTGAGAAGACACTGAGGAAATCTCAAGTATCCTCATCCCGAATCCCCTCTGTCTTCTAATACATAATCAGTTTCTTGAGCTGCACTGCTGTTGCCCCAGGAAACATTTCTTTTCCTTCCACTGAGCCTTTCCAGACCCTCCAGCTCTTAGTTGGCTTCATCTCACTAAGTCTATGCAAGGCTTGTGGAAATTTAACATTTCGTAAGTTGGAATGTAAAACAAGAATGAAGATCTGTTTTCGAAAGTCATTTTAGACATATTTATAATGTCGTATTTCAGTTAATTTAATGGATGCCCTCCAATAGCACCAGATATCTATCTATAAAGTGCTTCTGTTAATTGTCTTGAGCAATTTTTTTTTTTACTCTACCCAAGTCGGTACTTTAAGTTTTCTCTTATTCTTTGACCATATTCTTTAAGAGCTTAAGTAGTCATTCAATATATATTTATTAGAAGATACTGTTAATATAGTCAATAGACACGGAAGTACAGGATTCATAGAACATAAATCTTGCTTCCAGGAGCAAGATAGTCTGGTAGGAAAAATAGGAAAGCAAAACAAGCAAAGAACAGGAACACAGACAATAAAATGGGATAAGTGTTATGATGGCCATAAGTGCAGGGTGCAGATGGTCTACAAAAGCAACTGTAATTTTCTGTGGAAATTACTTTTAGACTTGCTAAGACTATAATGTATAATGTTGAGTGGCAGTGATGTTCAGCGTTAATTAGACTTTTCATTTCCATTTGAGGGGGAAAAAAAAGTAAAACTGAAAAGAAAGAAGATGGGTGATTTAACAGGTGAACCTATTAGAAAAATGTCCCTTCATTATTCTTACCCCGGCCAGTCTCTTCAATACTCAATTGGGATGGTTTGCAGAGATTGTGGTGACACTCGATGACTTATAAGATGTAATAAGCGATATCCAGGGTTGCTTCTAAGGGATCATATTGAGACAAGAAAATAATAAACAATGAATGTGGATAGGGATAAAAGTCTTACTTTCATGTAATTAAGTTATAATGTGGAGCAAATAGAGACCAGATATTATACTTAGTACATTCATGTTCATACTTTTATATATTTATACTGTGCTTCTCTACAAATGCTTAAAATGACTTTTGAAGTTTCATTAGCAGGGGGAAGGATATTGCCTACATGATGAAAGTGATGTGGTTTTGGATTAGATATGCTTAAATAGATTCAATGTTTGAACATGATAGGGAAATTATCGATTATGAGATAAGAGTAGACATAGAGCTAATCACCTTATTTATGCAAATAGATTAATAAGAAAATATTGGTTTAGTTGGTTTGTACATACAACAAACAGAGGAAGATGATTTTCACATTTCTCATCTCAGTGACCTAAAACTCCAGAAAGTTAGATCCAACTAAATACAGAATATGTATAAAATATTCACCCTGGAAGTGGAAAAAAGTCTCTTATTTGTTGACTAGTAATATGAACTTCAGTGAGACTGAGAACTCTAATATAGGGAAAACTCTAGGAAAAAATGTTTTTAGTCATCTTAGGAAAATAGAATGCTTGTAAACCACATTTTTATTCTTCTTCACTCTTTTTTTCACTCCATCACCAGTCTTGATATGATGTAACACATTTTTTAAATTGCTTTTTTTCTTCAATCTTCATCTGTCCTATTTACATTATCTGGATATTTAATTATTTTTCACTAGTGTGAACCACCTTTTAAGACAGGAGAATGAGCTGGTGATACCAGCTTTATGTTTGGCTTGACTTGTTCTAGAATAATCCACTTACTTGATTTGTTAAAGCCATGATCCTTCCAGACTTAACTTTCAGATTTACTAGCCATGTAAAAGAGATGCTGTTCTCTCAGTGGGAAAGGATACCCTACAGAATGACTGCATCTCAGCACCCCTCCCCATGGAATGCTATAATGTTAACACACTTCCCTCAGAGGGAAAGCAATTCAAAGGTAAACAATCAGCTACCTCTCCCAGACAGCTGACACATTATGTACAAAGTACCCTCAGTCCTGGAGGCTATTTTGTCATCCTCAATCTTTAAAGTATATAGCATAAAGATTTAAAAGAGCCACCCGACAAGGGCATGGACATGCCTCAACCTTCACTTGGCTACATTTCAAAGAAACTGCACTGGCCATCTGAGCAGCTCTGCTTTATATCGTACAGAAAAGACAAATCTTCTGAACAAGGGGGAAAAAAAAAAATCTACCAGACTAGAAAACATTATGGCCAGCATGGTTGTGGAAGACACAGCATACCTGAGCAGTAATGAGCCTCATCCACGTAATGTGAAAATGAAGTGATGTTTCTGGTTTGTTTTGTTTATTTCTTTTTTGTTGTTTGGGGTTTTTCTTAGCCTGGTTTTTGCATCTGTAGGAGCTGAGTCTGGTTGTGGTCTCTTGGGGAGCATATGGTGATGTGCCATCAGGCAGTGTAATCCTTTGGATAGTTTGATAAAGATCTGTCCTTAATAGGCTATCTCATTTTCTTACATCGAAATACAGTTTTGTATTTTAAAATTATCCTTACTTATGACAGTTGCATTTTGAGTGTTTATATCAGTTTGTGCCAATTTACACAACTCCCAAGAAACCAGTTAATGGTCTAGAAGCTGGTTTCTTCAGAATTTTTCAAAACTTTTATTAGTGTGTCAGTAGCGTTTTTGGTGATCTTTATTATGTAATTATGAACAAATGCTCTATTATCAATTTGAATCCATTTGTCCACATGGGCATTTATGATCACGTCTATAGATTTTTACCTATGAAGAAACATTTTGGAGTAAATTGTTCTTGAATAGGGAGAATCACATTAAACGGCACAAGAGTCTGGCGTTAGTCCCTAGCTCTCCGACAAAGGGAGCCTTGACAACCTCAGCAAGTATGGCCAAGCGTGTTTTGGCCCACAAGGGTCCTCCTGTGTGTGTCCTACTAAGTTCCTGTTCCATGCTGTTTGGTTCTGTGTTACAATGGCTGCTTCTTGCTTTAAGGCCTTATGTGTAAGTTTTGGTTTTAGCACATGTGCTTGCTTTAAAAGAGTCTTTAAATATGAAATCTTCATCGACTGATGTCAATGGAAAGTTTAGCATTCTGCAAAGCACTTTGAAAGCCAGCCATTTGATGAGCACTTGCTTCCCTTTCTCTCTGTGTGATCAGAGATCCCCTCCTTCAGAGCTGTACAGTAATCTTCTGTGGTGTAGGCAATGGAGTAGATGCTTTGAACTCCTTTTGCCCAAAAGATTATTTCTTACTTAATGTCTACACTGAAAAGAGCAACCCTATAGGCCTAACACCCCACCGCAAGTCCACAAAACTAGCCGAAAGATGGCATTAAAAGAAATAATAACACAATTTCTTCATTGGCTGCAAAGAGGTACATTAAAAAAGATGTCAGTTTTGAAGGCTTAGACTTGGTTCAAATTGCAGCTCCTCACTTACTATCTGTGTTACCTTCAGCAATGCATGATTTAGATTTCTGGGCTCCTATTTAACAGGGATTGTGAAACATAATGCCAAAGCAGCTGGCACATTAAACAGTTTTGAAGTACATGGCATTTGTGGTAGTGACTTGAGAATTGGAAAATTGGCAATAAGTGAAACGTAAACTCTAACTACCCAAGAATGAAAGAGGAGATGGAAACGCTGCTTGGGTTTGCCGTGTAGCTAAGGTGCCTCTCGTGAAAGCACGTGTCCTAGACAAGTTTTGTCCCTCAGGGGCGTTGGTCCTCAAATGCCTAAGGCTGGGTTGGAAGTAGCCGTAATTCCTGACATGCATGATTCCCTTCTGTCATTGTGGTTCAGATAGCACTCCTTATCAGTTCTCCTGCCATCTGTGTTCAGATGGGGTCTAGTACTGTATGTCTAGGAAATAATTGGAGGAGTAGGTAGAATTTGTCTTTTGTCCACCCTGACTCAACCATTTCTTTGCTTTTGCCTGATTAATCCTCTTGTCATGCCTCTCCGCCCTTTCCTTATCTCCCTAATCTGTCCCCTTCAAATATTCTTTGGTTTTGTGAATCTTAATTTACGGACTTTAAAAAACTATTTTAGTTCAAAAGGAGAATTATCAACGATAGCTCATTGGTTCTTCACCCTATTCTCAACCCCTCTACTATTTCCTATGTCTGTCCTTTTGTCACAATTTTTATTCACTTTCAATTTGCATTCTTAAACTTTTGTTGAACAGGCTTATATGCCAGTTACTAAGGCATACAGACCCAAATCACACCAGTGCCCTGCCCTCAGAAAGCTCATGTTAAATGTAACAGCAAATGGTTAAAATCCATTCGTGGATATTGTAATGTATTTATTTATTCAGAAAACATATACTGAATGACTGCAAGGGGCCAGTCTCTCATTTTACCACTGGTAAGTGAAATGATTGCTTTCTATCTTGGATTTATAATATAGTGTTTCCATGATGGATTTATAATATACTGTGTGGGGGGGAAGATAGAAACTAATTATACAAATAATTATATGATTGCAAATTCGGATTAAGTGATATAAAGAAGTAACAAATGAACTACAGAGACTAACAAGAGACCAGAAATGCTAATTTTGCCTATCACGTGGCCTGGTAGGAATACATACAGGCAAATGGTCATGCATACATATATACGGGAATACAGACAGGCAAATGAAGTTGGGAACTTTCACCTTTTCACTGAAAGGAAGCACTTTACAGCTTCTTTGCAACATTGCCAGAAGCACTACTCCTATGCTTTGGGGCCATTATTAAGTAAAATAAGGGTTACCTGAACCCAGGCACTGTCTTTCATAGCTGATTCTGTTTTTTTATCCACTTTGATCACCTCTGCCTTAAAATGTAATAATTATATTCTATTAACATTTAATATAATTTTTGATATAGTTAGATATTGATCAACTGTTTTATTAATAGTTTTCTGTTTGTTCCTCTGTGCTTTGGTACCCTTCTTCCCTTCTCATGTCTCATTTGAGGTGATTTAAATATTTTTTAAAATTCCATTCTAATTCATCAATTGCAGTTTTTTTGTTTTGTTTTGTTTTTTGTTTTTGCGGTATGCGGGCCTCTCACTGTTGTGGCCTCTCCCGTTGCGGAGCATAGGCTCCGGACGCGCAGGCTCAGCGGCCATGGCTCACGGGCCCAGCCGCTCCGCAGCATGTGGGATCTTCCCGGACCGGGGCACAAACCCGTGTCCCCTGCATCGGCAGGCGGACTCTCAACCACTGTGCCACCAGGGAAGCCCTCAATTGCCTTTTTAAACATATGTTTCTTTGTATCTTTTTAATGACTGCTCCAGGGATTAAAATATACAACCTTAACTTTTCACAGTCTAACTGCAGTAAATATTGTATCACCCCAAATAAAATATAGGGAATTTGTTTATTCCCTCTACTTGAAACCTTTTATTCTAAGGTTGTCAAATGTAATCAATTTAATGTACTACAATCCCCAAAAGAAAATATAAATTTGGCTTTAAGTAATTCTATGAAATTTAACTGAACTTAGAATGAACTGTTTTTTTAATATTTACACAGATATTTGCCACCCTCAAGGCATTTTGTTCTTCTGTGAAGATCAAATGCTCCTTCTTGTTTCATTTTCCTGAGACTAAAGATCTTTTATCATCTCTTGTACTGTCGATCTGCTATTGACAACTTGTTTAATTTTCTGTTATCTGAAAATGTGTTTATTTTGCCTTAATTACTGATGGATATTTTTGGAAACTAAACATTTCTGAGTTGATAGATTTGTTTCTTTCTTTCAACTTTTAAAAAATGTTGGTCCACCGTCTTCTGACTTACATAGTTTCAAATGAGAAGTCTTCAACCATTTGAATCATTTTTCCTCCTATATATATGTTTTTTTTTTCCCTAGATTCTTCTAAGAATTTCTTTTTATCTTTAATTTTTATCAGGTTGAGTATAATGTGCTTATGTTGGCTTCCCTTTATTCATCCTGTTTGGGGTATGCTAAGTTTCTTGATGTTGTAAATGTATGTCTACCATCAAATTTCGGTCGTTTTGGGCCATTATATATTTAACTGTTTTTTTCTGCTCTTTACTTTCTCTTCTCTTTCTAGGACTCCAATTACACACATGTTGTAACTTTTGACATTGTTCCACTGGCCCTTTAGACTCTGTTTACCTTTTCAATATTCTTCTCCTTTTATTTCAAATTACATAACTTGTGAGGATCTCTTGTCAAGTTTACTGACTCTTCAGCACTTTAGTTATCTCATTAAGACCATCCTCTGAATTTTTAATATTAGCGTATATTTCATTTCTAGAGTTTCCACTGGGCTGATTTTTTCATAACTTCGATTTCTCTGCACAGAGTTTCTAATATTTCATTCATTACCAACATAGTTTTTGCATCCAACTGATGATAGTTCTACCAGCTGCTTTAAAGTCCTTGTCTGATAATTCCAACATATGATTCATCTTGCCTGTGGCCTCAGTCGATTGTCTCCTCCTTTCAGGACACCTTACATTTTCCTGGTTCTTTGTGAGGAGAATAATATTATATTGTTTCCCAGACATTGTGAATGTTCTGCTGTGGAGACTCAAAATTTGAATTTTGTTAGATTCCTCTGAAGAGGGTCGGCATTTTGTTTTAGCAGACAGTTGGCTTGCTTACGCCTAAACTTCAAAGTCTCACTCTCACCTCCAGTGAGGCAATTCCTATCTCGGTTACTCCTGTTGTCCTAATTTGAGGTGTTTGAAGTCTGCCTTGTACAGGTGTGAGTCAGGATATACAGTGGAATATTAGCCATAAAAAGCGAAATACTGCCATTTGCAGCAACATGGATAGACCTAGAAAATATTATGCTTAGCGAAATAAATCAGGCAGAGAAAGGAAAATACTGTATGTTATCACTTATATGCGGTAAATAATACAAATGAAAGTATATGCAAAACAGAAACAGACTCAAACAGTAATAGAAAACAAACTTGTGGTTACCAAAGGGGAGAGGGAAAGAGGGAGGAACAAATTAGGGGTATGAGATTAAGAGATACAAACTACTACATATAAAATAGATAAGCAACAAGATATACTGTATAGCACAGGGAATTATACCCATTATATTATAACAACTTATAATGGAGTGTAATCTGCAAAAATACTGAATCACTATGCTGTATGCCAGAAACTAATGCAATAATGTAAATTAACTATACTTCAATTAAAGAAAACATTTAAGGGGGAGGGATAAATGTGGAGTATCAGATTAACAGATACACACTACTATATATAAAATAGGTAAACAACAAGGATTTACTATATAGCATAGGGAACTATATCCAATATCTTGTAATAACCTATAATGAAAAAGTATCTCAAAAAATATGTATAACTGAATCACTTTGCTGTACACCTGGAACTAACACAATATAGTAAATCAACTGTACTTCAATAAGAAAAAAACGTATTCAGTAAATATCTCATTTGAGCTATTGTAATTCTCACTCTTAGACATTCCTCTTGTGTCTTTTCATAGCCTCCATATTTCTATTTCTATGTTTTCCTTTAAATACTGCAATATATGATTACAATAGCTGTTTAATGCTTTTGTCTACTAATTTTTTCTTTGCTATTATTTTTATCTGTTTCTCATGACTGATTTTTGTCACCTAGTTATGGGTCACATTTTCCTGCTTCTGGAATGGCTGATAATCTTTCATTGGATGCTGAGCACTGTGAATTTTTAATGTTACCTTTCTGGATTTTGTTGTCTTTCTTTAATGGCTGTTGGCTTTGTTCTGAGAGACAGTTAAGTACTCACATTTTGATTTGATCTTTTGAGGCTAATTTTAATTCCTAAGCTTTGTTTGTGTGGGTCTCAAATAGCCTTTACTCTTGGGATATTTTAGTCTCACTACAAGAACCAGCCCTTCTACAGTTTCCACTAAATTTTCCAGTTGACCATGAAGCAATTTCTGTTCTGACTGGTGGGGACTTAAATGCTTCTCAGTCCTGTGTGAGCTCTGAGAACAGTTCAACTCACAGAACACCAGTTATAATGTTGCACAGTCTTACGGATTTCTACCATACATACATGCATGTTTGTATTCCAGAGATTATAGAAATGTTTTTCATGATTCCCTCCTCCCCAGAACTATGCCACACAACTTGCCACTAGCTCAGACTTGATGACTTCTTCTCAGTTTTCAGACTTCTCAACTCAACAAGACCTCTACCTTCTACTTAGGACTCCAGCTTCCCGTTCCATAGCCCAGAATGTGTCCCCAGTCAGTACAACGTGGTCTTAAGTTTTACCTCATTTTTCCCTTTCTTTCAGGGATTAAGGTCCTGCATTGCTGGTGTTTCAAAGTCTGAAAAGAGTTATTTTATATATTTTGTCCAAGTTCCTGTTTTTTAAAACAGGAGGTTAAATATGGTCCCCATCCCTCCATTATCCCTTTAGAGTTTTTAACAAATATTTACTGCAGAAGATAAAAGGTGTAGCAAACATGATGGTATAAAGAGGAGAGATGGTGTTTGTTGAGATGCTACAAACCCCATATTTGGTCATTAGTATCGCATCTCATTCAAATTGCAAAGCAGAAAAGTAATTGCTTAAATACATTTATTGATTGACTTCCTGGTCTATTTTACTTAAAATATTATTAGCAAAGAGCACAAACTCCAAGAATCTTCAGGTTTGGCTAGGAGGTCAGTTTTATATCCATATGATGCTGGAAGAAGAAACTTCAAGATATCAGTCATCATACCTAACAAATAAGATAGATGGAGTTCCATACATATCCTTGATTACCTGATGACTGTGGGGTCAATAATTACTTAATTTTATTTTCTGCTTTAATAACTTATTGTAGCTCCAGATACTAGACTTAATTTAATGAAGAAAAAGATAGAATTTTTATCTAATATCCAAATACAAGACTCCAGCTCCATCATGCCCCTGTGCACACCAGAAAAACAAAACAAAACAAAACAAATTCTTCAGGCCTTTTTCAAGAGTCTTAACAAGTTTTGTAAGATAAATGTCAACAAATGTGAACAGTTTCAATCACACATACAATTATAAAGGTAATACCAGCTAACATACTATTGTGCCTTTATTTATTATAAAGGATCATATTATAAATTGATTGGATAACCCTATGCTCCCATCAAACATAAAATGCATGACTTTAGAGTGTAATTAAACTATTTTAAGCTGTATATTTTACATGAACTTTGGAATTATTACCAGATATTTTTATTTTTCAAAGTCAACTTAGATGTTAGCAAACCATGGCTCACAGGCCAAATACAGTCCATTCCCTCTCTTTTTAGGTAAAGTCTTATTGGAACATATTCACTCCCATTTATTTCTGTATCTTCGGATGCTTTCATGGTACAACAGCAGAGTCCAGTAGTTGTAGCAGAAGCTGTAAGGCCGACAGAACCTAAAATATTTACTAAACAGGAAAATATAAATGTATGTGGTGGTAGAAAGAAGAGATTAGAGAACAGGAAGGGAATGGTGGGAAATGAGTTGAAAGAGATGGAAGAGGAATATGAAGAGAATTGTGTCCACATGGTTACTGTACATATTACTCTTTGATCCTCTGCCTCACTTAAAGTTAGAAATTTAAAGATAATTTTTAGCATCTGGAAGAGAATCTAGAGAGCATTTAGACTTTCAGTAAACTCCCCTAAATCCTGACTTCTTTCTTCACTCATGTGAAATAGGTTTGTAATCATTTTTATACCAGATTAACATAAGGCCAAGATGAAATAAAGAGTTTATGTGAAAATGTTTTCTAAACTGTAGAGTTGACCACCAGCAGGCACTCAATATATGTTTGTTGTATGCACAAGAGTTGTCTAGACCCCCTGGTCTTACAGAAGAGGAAATCAAGGCAGGGGGATTAGACGGATTGAGCAAGATCTCCCTGGTTATTTTGTGATGTACGTAGAAATTGATCCAAGTCTTGTATTTCCTCTTTCAACACCATTTACACTGGAGCCCTAAATCTCCTTCTTCTGGATTCCTCTCCCCATTGCCTAACTTCAGGCTAAAAAAGGTTTACTCAACCCTATTCAACCTCCCATCCAGCTCATAAGTATATAGGTATCTTTGTAAATATTTGGCTTGAAACACTCATGGCTTGGGGTTTTGTTTTTAATTTTTCTTTTTTTATATCTTTCCATCAGATTTGGGTTTTTTGTTTTATCTAGTTTTTTTTTTCATTTCTTTTTATTCTAGGGAATGAAATGGAAAGGAAAAACATATCCTGTGGTACCCACATCTTATATAATAACATATCATAATTAAGATTGAAACTGACACATAGTTACAGTGGATCTTAGCTGAAATAGAAACATATATGTATGTATGCATACACTTCTATGTTGGGATACATATATGCACAGATGGAAAATAGATGCTTAAATACTACTTTACTTCCTTGAAGTGCCTATAGATTAGTACTGCCCAAACGTCAGTATCAGATCTAAATATGATTTGTCTTAATGTATAAAAGAAAGGCATAAGACCACTTTCTGTTAGACTATACAGTGTATCCCCAGGTATACTTTTAACCATTAGGAGCATACAGAAAAATCCTACTGAAATACAATACCACCCACACCAAGGGCACTTGAAATGTTCCTCCCAGCGAAAAAGATATTTTAGTCATTGTATCCTCAGTATTTGTAATGTCTATGATGTCTGGGGCTCGTGGTAGACACTCAGTTGTTTAGCAAATGAATATTTTCCTCCCTTGAATGATTCCTTCATTTCACTCTCTTACAGGAAAAAGAAATATTGTATTAGTGAACAAAGGACTTTAAAAATTACGTCTTTCAAGCAAACTCTTTAAGTTCAAAAGCATTTTAATTTGTTTTCTTCTTTCTGTACTTGATGCCAAAGGCATGATGCTGCCTGCCTTTGATTGCTTACAGGTAGAGGCAACTTGAATCTGTTTCATGGAGGATGCCAAGGGAGGTGAGAGGAAGCGTGAGATGGAGATATTTCAGAACCAGATTGTACTTGGACTTGTCACAAATCTCCTTTGGAGAAGCATGGCAGCTCCAATTATGGGAGCAACAGTAAAAGAGAGGAATGTCCTGACAGTTTGTGGGTGGGTGGACTCTGCCAGACCTGAAGAACCCACACTGTTCTTCACTTGAGCCCAATTGTGTCTGAATCACTTTTGTTCCCAGAGCTGCTGTCTTTCTCTTGGTAAAACGTAGTCACATATCCATACTTAGTAAACAGTAGAGGCTTGCTGGTCACTCAAAAATTATTTAGATTTCTATTATTGGCATTAGTTGATAAGCACTTACCTCTGTAAAATGGTCTGCAGTGAGGGATCTGCATGTATAGAGTACTGTTGAAAAGAAAACCTGTATGAAAGAGGAAGGGCTGGCATTTGGCAGGGTTATGCATGGTTTTATTTTTTTTTAAGTTTTTATCTTCTGAAATTTAGGGCAAGAATAAAAGGCACAGAGAAAAATGCAGCTTGTGGGTAAGGCTTGGGTACCTTTAAAAAGTAAACAGGGACAAATGGCAATACCACATCCATAAAATGGGATGTGTAAGCAAAAGAGTTATCTCTTCTAAGGAGAAGTAAGTTGATTTACTTCTCTCACTTTGGAAGTATTTACTACAAGAAAATTCATGTAACGACATTATTATTGAATGAATAATATATATTAAATGTTAATTTTTTAGAAGAATGACAAAAATTTGGATTTTGGAAAAATATCAGCTATCAGCCATAATCCAGCAACCAGATTTTATTTTTGCAAATCATTATAGAGTCCATGTCTACAAGTAACCATATTCTTGTCAGTAACAATTATTAAATACACATATACTATATAAGTTTTCCATAATTAATTCGGTATGAATTTAAATCTGAACTATTTTGATGAAGAAAACTCTCTATATGGCACTCTTTAGGGTATTGAAATGTCGGCTGTATATTTCAAAATTTCATTGACAATGAATACTCCCTACCTATCGGTACAGACATCAAAATGTCTTTACACAGTCATCATTTATTTTGACTTATCAAGTATCAGAGGGGAAAATAAATGAGTGTGTTTCTTAAGGCCATCTCATCGGTAGGTGTGGCTGGTATTCCCTGGCATGGATTTTCTAGTAGATGGCATGCCAAAGTCTTAAGGCTAAAAGTAATTATATCCAATGTAAGTTAGTTATTCATTGTCAGTTAAAAGTGTCTTTTCAAAGAAGGATTTGAATCTACATATATATAAACTATTTCAAGAACAGAAGTACAAGACGTACAAGTTAAATGACTTATTCAACTTTCAAACACAAAGTGAAAGTCAGAAAATATTGGGCGAGAGTAAGTGAAAAATACGTTGGAGTTACAAAGGCGTTTCTGGGTAAGGAATTTTACCTTGTTTACATTGAAAATAGGTTGGCAGCAGACTAGAAGTTATTGAGCACTGCCTTTTTCCTGTATTATGTTACCCTTTTCCTCTATTGTATTCATTATATCCTAAGGAAAAAAAAGTCATTGTATTGCAACTGTGTATTCAACTACACCTGTTATATAATAGTACTTAATTTAGCTAAGTGATAATGTTTCCTAATGTTGACTAAAACATTTCTTAAACTCTGGTAGTCAGACTGGAACATTCCCTGGTAGCACAATGATAATATGCTTTCAGTTAAATTATATGAAGTTGGGTAATATAGAAATATACTACTCTATATAATAAGACATAGAAACATAATTATTTTAAATGAGTGTTACTTTGATAGCACTAAATTTCTTGCTAAGGACATCACGACCTTCTCAAGGGTTTTGGTTTAATCCAACTCTTTGAACTTACATTTTTATTCATCTCCTCTCCAAGTATTTTGTTTTAAATACATTGGTAATATTCTTTAAATCATAACTGTAATATAGTTTCTCTCTGGATCTTTACAATTTGTGTAAGTTACATGTATTATGCCCTTAATATGACACAATTATCACTCTAATTAGAGGCAGATGTGACTGACAATTATGGATGTAGTTTCTCTTACTTTCCTATCTAGTTTTAACACATCCCCAAATAATATGCTCCCCCTCCAAAAAAAATGCCCCCCCAAAAAAACAAGCTGCAAACTTCTTTGTTAGGAAATTTCTACCTAAATGTTGTAACACTATAAGATTCTCAGTCCCAATAGGATTAAAAATAAAGAGATCAACTAGATTTGTGAATCTGAGTCTTCTCTTTAAAGCCACCAAAACCCCCCTCGCCCCACTTCTTTGTGTTCACAGGCAGTTAGCATGTTCCCACTTAGTCCTTGCTTAGCCAAGCCATACATACTCTTTTAATCTTTTTTTTCATGCAGTAAGTCAAACTCTTCCTTCTGATGTTGTCTGAACTCTTTCCAGTACATCCATATATTTTAAAATAGCATTCTAGTGTTGACGATATGTCCATTGTTTTCTATTTTAGAAAGCTTTTCATGGGACCAGAGCAACAAACTGAATTCTTTAGATAGAGTTTATTTCAGAGAGGATGTGTAAATAATAGCATAATTATTACAAATTATCACTTGCCCACGTGACAATGGAGGGATGTCCCAATTTCACTTTTCTACCTTTGTGGGTGATAGGGATAGAGGATTTTTAAAGTCACATTTATTTTGTAAATTCTTTTTCTCCAAATGTATGTGAGGATGGGTTCTATAATATTTAATAATATCTTCCAAATGTCCGTTGGGTAAGTTTGTTTTTCACCCAATTTTATAGATGAAGGTCTAGTTTATAAATTATACTTTCACATCTACTTATCTTTGCACCCTCTCATTTTATGCGGACTTGGCAATGGTATGGTTTTAAAGTGAAATCGACACACTGTACCTTGATCCATCAAGAGAATCTGAAATTCTTTATCTTGCTTTGTAGAGAATAGGGGATTTTTATTTTACTCTACTTTACATTTTATGAAATGGAACATACATATTTCTCTTCTTTCTGCCTCCTTCCTTCCCCAAAGACGTCCAAGCTTCTCCGATAATGCATATGTAACCCACCATCTCTAATACCATTTCAAATCGTGGACTAAAGAGCTGTTGGTCCAGTTTTCATGTCTGTGTTTGTTAATCATCCTCAGTAATTTGGTGCAAAGGGAGATGAGTGAGGATGGTAAGGAGATGGGAGTGGACTCTCTTATGTGAATATGATATTAGTGAGTGGGAAGCTGGGACTTTCCTCTTCCTAAAAGAACTAATTTCATGGGTATAAGAGACAGTGGTTCTATAAGCCCTCTACCTAAAGATATATGATTATTATCATCGTTACTACTCCATATTTCCCCAGAAAGAAGGCTGAACCAAAGAGCTGAAATCACTTGACAAAATCTCTGCTGTTGAAAACCATTGCCCAAACCTCTGCAAAAGGCACAAATGCGTTAGAGACCTCATCTTACTAGCTCACTATCATTCAAATGTGTTGCTAGTTTAATACTATCAGAATAAGATGAGGGCTGCATTGCTAATCAAAAAACTTACAACCTAAGTAGGTTAGTAGAAAAGATAAGTAGGCAAAGTAGGATTGAATGGTAAGAGAAGAGTAAAGGGTCTGAAACAATGTAATTGGAAACATTAAAAAGGGCCACATAGCTGGTGTGTGTTTCCTCGAGTGTGATGGTTTGGCCAGGGAGAAGTTACCTAATGACGGTTTCTATCAAACTTCTATATGCAGATTTTTTGGTATAGGAAAATAGGATATTCAATTTACTCTCTGAAATTTTCAGTTTTTATCAAAATGTTTTGGTTATGTAGACGTAGTCACAATCTTATTATTTTTCCGTAACTCTAAAATGTATTAAAAGACTCTAAAAACATTTTATTGAATGAAATCCCACTTCTTCAGTGAGCTGAGCCATTGAACAAAACTTACTTAGGATGTTGGGATAATTACTCAGAGATATTCTCTCACTAGTCCACCTAAAACTTTCATATAAATGCATACAAATTTAACTAGGAAATTCCTAGTTTCCTCTTTCAGGAAGCATTTCCTCTTTCAGGTGGAATTTTTTTTTTCCCATAAGCAGATTATTTGGGAAAAGAGCCCACATATTTTTCAGGGAGGAATATTCTTCATTTAATTCATTTCTTTCTCTTTCCTTCTTCTGTCCTCCCTTCCTTCTTTCCTTCTTTCTTTCCTTCCTTCCTTTTTTCCTTTCTCCCTTTCTCCCTTCCTCCCTCCTTCTTTCTTCCCTCTCTCCAGTTCTTTCTTCCTCCCTTTTTAAGGAAGAAAAGCATTATGTCCTACACCATTACAAACTTTGCAAGATACTGATATACAAGGTACCTAAACATGAAATGGATGCACGTGAAAGTCACAAGTGTGGTTTCGAATTGGAGGAGAGGAGTCCTGCTAGGATTGTCTCTTATCCTGTAATTTGTTGATTTTTTTTCCCCTTTATCAAAGCACTTTTCTTGGCGAATTACAATCCATTTTGCAAGCGTAACTGCACATTAAATATAGTAAAAAAAAAACCACACACACACAAAGTAAATCTAGTAAAGATATAAAGAGCAATGTAGGGGTCAGTTTTCAACCTAAGCAAGTAAATATAAGGAAATATGAAAACTCAGGTAGCAGAGTGTAACTTTTTAAATACTACATGGACTAAAGTAGAATCTATGACTTTGGCAAGGGTTAAAAGAATTAAATTGTTCTCAGAAGTGAGCATGGATCCAATGATCATGTCATTTCCTTATTCACGTTCTTTTTCCTGAAAAGAGACATTTTGGTGTCAACTTCTCTCTAAAAGCCAAAGCATTGCTATTGAACTGGAAATAAACTCCGATCGTGTGTCTGAATTAGGAAAAGATTTGGACCCTGTGGGTGAGAAAATGTTTGGTGGCTTTAATTTCCTGCTTGATCTCCGTTCTAGAGTTAGCTTCTCTCTCCAACTCTTGTCTTCTTCTTTTGGAGCCATGGCTGAAGGCAAGCATGGGTCCTCCTGAGCCATGGAACAGAGAAGTGTTTCCCTCAGCCTCCTTCCAGGTTCTCCGACCTCTCACAGGCCATACCCCTAAGAACTTTCACTGCCATTTCCACTCAACTTGAGAGGACTCTTTCCCAAGGGGAATTCCAACAACATCTTGGGGAAGCTGAGTGGAAGGACTATCAAAGAAACAGATTTCCGTTGCTCTTCTCAGCCATTCTTTATAATGGTCACCGGCCACCAGAGAGGCTAACATTCTCTGAGCATTTAGCGGGGCCAGGCACTTGGCACCACAGGGGTTCCACTTTGTGTCTTAGCAGAAGGTGGGAGTTGAGAAAACCTTTATCCTTAAACTTCCCATTGATGGGATTTGCTGTTTGCTCTCCCACACTCACAGGGGCAAATTGGACTCAATAATCTTTAATATTTAAAGGTATTAGATACTAATATAATAACACTGTCAAACGCAGTAAACGTCAACTTTATCTTTATTTATTTATTTATTTTGGCCACCCTGCACATCATGTGGGATGTGGGATCTTAGTTCTGCAACCAGAGATGGAACCCATGCCCCCTGCATTGGACGTGCAAGGTCTTAACTACTGGACCACCAGGGAAGTCCCTTCAAATTTATTTTTAGATGTCTTCTTTACACAGATTTGCAAGGAACCAGAGAATGTAAATCCCTTTTAAGAGAACACTCTCTCTACTGTACAAGGAATCAAGTCACATTAACATTCACTGTAACTGCTGCTACCTGATAATAGAAGAAAAGTGGTTTTAAAAGAATATTAGTAAAAAATACTTACGATTTCTTGCTCAGCTTAATTCTACATGCAGGATCTAACCTCTAAATCTATAATGGAAATGTTACTTTTATTTTGGTTTTCCTTTAGAGAAAAAAAATTTTAACACTGTTTGTTCTTTCAAAGATTCCCAAATGTAAAGCATATTGATTAAATATTAACCTTTACTGGGCCTTCCTGGTGGCGCAGTGGTTGAGAGTCCGCCTGCCGATGCAGGGGACGCGGGTTCGTGCCCCCGTCCGGGAAGATCCCACATGCCGCGGAGCGGCTGGGCCCGTGAGCCATGGCCGCTGAGCCTGCGCGTCTGGAGCCTGTGCTCCGCAACGGGAGAGGCCACAACAGTGAGAGGCCCGCGTACCGCCAAAAAAAAAAAAAAAAAGTTAACCTTTACCCATCATAAAATAGCACATATACAAAAAAAAATAATAATAAGATGAGGTTTTTCAGTTTTTAAGGATATGTTTATTCTTAACTACAGTAATTTCTCTTGTGGATCTTGATTCTTGGTCTTAGAAAAGTAGATTTCGTAGAATTATAGGCTGGCAAAAACATCCTTTAGTTCGTGTAGGCTTCTTAAAAAGATACCTGTCTAGTATATCCTTCACACTGGCAGAGGATGAGACTCCACACCCTTTCTTAGAAATACAATTCATAAGTCTCTAATCAGCAAGTTTTATTAAGAGGCTTACCTAAAAAACACACTCATAAAAAGACCAGTCTATTCTCATTTGGCTATTTTGAGGGGAAATAATAAGGTCATTTAGCTTTGTTCCTTGCAAGTATTTGAATATTATTAAACGTCAACTGCGGCCTTCTCCAGGTTACATGACCAACATTCTTTTTGCTCACTTTGCCGTTCACAATTGCTTAGAGAGTCCAGAAAGAACTGAAACATCCTTAGAGTATAATATTAAATTTGAAAAAAAATACGTTATGAAATGATTTGTTGTTAGAAATTAGACCGTTGCTGAGCTTATAGGATTTACTTATTCAGTAAACATGTCCAGAGTACTTAATATATATATGCCAGGCATTTCGCAAGGCTCTAGGCATAAAATGTCATAAGACAGTTGTACAGCAAAAAATTACACTAGAATCTGGTAAATACTATAACAGAAATTTATATAACATGCTATGAGAACATAGGGAGAGAGCTCAGTCCAGAAGAACTGGAAATATTTTCACACAGCAAGTGACATTTGAAATCAAGTGGTAGCTCTCCACAAGAACTGAGCCTCATAGGCAAAGGCAGAGATTTCTAAAGTATCATAGTTAAAAGAAGTAATTCAATAAGGGTGAAACATAGGCCATGCATGTAGAAGTTTTGGGAGTTGGGACCGAAAGTTTATAATGAAGCCTTGAGTTGAGGATTATATACGTTGCAAAGCATTTGGACTTATATCATGTTGGTTCAATAATGTATGTATTCATTCAAAAAAGTCTTTGAACACATATGTACTGAGGACATACTATGTGGTGGTAATATAGTAAACACTGGAGGCATAGAAGTGAATAAAATAAAACTCTGTGTTGTTTAAGTGTTTATATTTTATGGGTGAAGACAGTAACGAGTCAAGTAAACAATCGATATAATTTTAAAACAATAATATTAATGTATTTATAGTAATAATGTGTTTTTTAGATATTGTAAGTGTTGTAAAGAAAATTAAAATACTGTAAGGAGAAAGGAACTGATGTGAAATGGAAAGAGTGGATAGGGAAGTTTCTTAAGAAAGGTAACACCTAAAAGTTTATCAGTTTGAAGGGAAGTAGTGAGCCTTGTAAAGGTTCTGAATAAAAAGTATTGAGGGCAAAGGAAAGAACAAGTTTAGGGACTGCGAAATGAATTTCTTAGATGATGAGAGACCATAACTGAAATTGGAATAGGATGAGCCTTGGAGGATATGGCACTAACACACATTCAGAAACCCTGTCATTAACAAGAAGATGAATGAAAATATATTCTTCTTTATTAGGAAAAAAAGCTTTACATAACAGAATTTAAATCCTTTCCAATTGTTAACTCTTAATTCCTTTTTATACTCATTGCCTCTCACCTAGAATGAAGACTTTGGGATATGGGTAATTTTAGAAAAGACTAATTTAAATATTGAACATTTGCCTACATTTTCAGATCTTAAAGTTCATAAATATTCATGGCCAGTATGGGAGAATGTTCCCCATTTTGACTTGGGAAAACTAGGCTTTCATTGAAATTGTTAATGAGAACAATTGCAGAAGAAATCTTGATAAGGTAAATAATGGCAACTCAGAGTTCAATACATTCTGGGGTTTCCCATTCTTTTGTTTTCCCTATGAAAAAATGCCACTTCTCTCACTGTCATTCTAAGCATTTGTTATTAAGTCTCGATGCTAAAATACAGAGTATTATTGGGAGATGGGATTTTTAAGGGTTGTTTCTGACAACCCTTAAATGTTTCTGACAAGGAGCTTAAAGTTTGCCTCTGTGTTCTGAATTGGATTTAGCTTCAATTTAGCCCTTGCTCTTGTACCGTTGGAGACATGACAAAGACAAATAGATTGACTAAAGGGACATCAGAGGCCAAGATGAGTTACCAAAGGAAGCATCTTTAGTTTCCCAGGCTTACAGCAGATTTTCAAAGCAAAAGAGGGTTTCACTCGCTACGTTCTCAGAGCTTTCCTTTATAACAAGGACACTTGCTTTCTCTGTCCTGATTCTTTGTTGTTTTGAAATTCAGGTGCAGGGGACAATATTTACCATGTTAAATGTCCTCAGATTTGCACTGCATTTGATTCTATGACTAACCTTCTCTTCTGTCACCTGACATTTGCCAGTGAATTTCTGTTCATAACTAAAGCCTTAGACAAAGACTTGATAGATCTTCCCCACAAGAGCACCGTATTCTGAGTAAAACAAGCGATGGTTTCCCATATGTTTTATGAAGCGACACACAAGCTGTTTAATTACAGTGTGTCTTAAGAGAAGAGTTTGAAACTTCAGATTCAGGGAAAATGCCTTCCTTTTCTAGAGTAAAGCAACTCCCCAGAATTCCCATGGCCTCCCCCTATGCTCAACGCAGGGAAAGATGTATCCCTGCTTCCTTGTACTATCACAGGTAAATAAGGAAAAGGAATAGTAGCAGGTGTGTTGGAAACCAATGCAGGAGTGAGCAAGGAGGCGACGGCGGCATGTCGACTCTTGCGTGTCAGTGTTTCACGTCACTTTATGTTGAGTTCAGCCAAACTTCTTCTTCCTCTCTTCTCACTCCAAGGGCAAGCTATAAATCTCATCTCAGCACCTTAATTCTGGATAATGCTGCAAGCACTTTATCAATAAATGTAGACAAATCTATGTTTGTGTTTTATGAGTTGGTTGAGTTTACACTGTCGTAGGAGAGTTATAGCCACTGAGGGTTTAAAATATTCGCTTTGGAAATAGCAGAGTTTGAAGAACTCAAGTTCTCACTGACAAGGAGCAGAAGAGGACGAATGGGGGATGAGTCAAAGAGAGCCAGTTTGCTCTGCTCCAGACACTTCGCTAGTCTTTGTACTTCCCACGGTCCTTCAGCCTGAAAATGAGATAGATGCCTGCCTGTCGGGGGAATGAACTTGAGGTTTAAGATAGAAAGTGTGGCGTTATTTTTCTACTAAGAAAGTATTTTGAATTCGTCTTTAAAATTTTAATTAGATAAATAGAAAAACTAAGAGAGAGTTGGATTTAACCAGTCTGTGGGACAAAAGCATCCCATAAAGAACTGTTAACCTCCTTAGCAACAATAGAAAGGAGAGGAAAACTGTGAAAGCACTCTTTTTTTATATATATATAAATTTATTTATTTTATTTTATTTATTTTTGGCTGCGTTGGGTCTTCGTTGCCTCACGCAGGTTTCCTCTAGTTGCGGTGTGCAGGCCTCTCGTTGCGGTGGCTTCTCTTGTTGTGGAGTACGGGCTCTAGAGCGCATGCTCAGTAGTTGTGGCGCACGGGCTTAGTTGCTCCGCGGCACGTGGGATCTTCCCGGACCAGGGCTCTAATCCGTGTTCCCCGCATTGGCAGGCGGATTCTTAACCTCTGTGCCACCAGGGAAGCCCGAAAGTACTCTAATACCTTCTGCTTCCTTGTTCAATGCTGAGATCATTTAAGAGCTTGTGATAATGAATGTGATATTTAGCTCCCTCTTTCTTCAAAGTGCATGTATTTAAACCACACTGTATACCCATTCTTTCCACAAGTATGTACTGAGTATGTAATATACCATGTGCCTAGCACTATCCTAGGCATTGGAAACATAAAGGTAATCCATATAGACCTTTTCCCCACTGTTCCATAGCTTATAAGCAAATGGTTAATTATTTAAAATGATCAAATACTGTCCTCTTGGGTCTGGAAGGGAGAGATTCAGAAAAAAGGGGAAAAAAAATTCTAGTATAACGGTGCATTTGAAAAAGTATTAAATAGGGAATCATGACAAATAGACCTAGAAAATAATAAAAGTGATTAAAAACCATTGGCAAAACAAACAGATGCTCAAGGAAGACGTATAAACATAATATCTACATGACTTGAAGCAAATGGTATTTATGTGGTCATGTGCATGTAAACACTGATTATTAGTCTAATTAAAATATTGCCATGAGTATAATAAGAATGGGAAGAAAGAAGAGGGTTGGTATAAGTGATCTAAATTCCCATCTGTCAAAAAGAAGTAAAAAGCACCAAAATTTATATATCAAGAAATTATATTACTTAAAAATATGGAGATAAATTCCAGAAAATAACGTCTAAAGAGTTAAACGTTTTTTGTGTCTCAGAGACAGAACTAATAGAGAGAAGGCAGAGGGTAATACTTCTGTAATAAATCTGTGGTAACAAATTGATTTTTAAAAATATGTTCATGTATTGCTTTCGTTAAAATTAAAATAATATTAAAACTGTGAAATCTTCCTCTGACCTCTTTCATATCCTTTGTGAGTCCATAAGCTTATTAATGTTGAGCAGAGATGTAGAATACAATTGATGAACTCTTCACAGAATATTCCAAGTGGTATTATCCTCATACATCCCGTGTTACCTATCAATTCAGTTATTTATAATAAAACTAGGAGCAAGGCCATAGGTCTTCAAGGGCCTTCTTACCTGTCAAGTGGTTTTCAATTAGAAATTAGCATTTTGGAAGGAGAGGTAACAGGCAAAAGATCATAAATATCAGAGGTGATCTAACTATGTTTATGTCCTAATACTAGAGAGACTTTGAGAAGGAAGATGGGGCGGTAACTCCTCCTACATAAATTGCAAATCACATTGTACTTCCTAGGGAAACGGTTTTGGAATATAGGCAGCAGTTCCATTGCCCCTCACTATAACTTTGGTGATAATGTATGGTAATGAATGAATATTCAAAATTCTAGAAAAAATACATATACACATAAGCAAATTTGAAAGCTATCCTGCATTTTCCTATTTAACCAAACTCACAAAATTGCTTGCTACCTCAAAAGCTGTTAAAACAATGCAGAAGGAAACAAACAAACAAAAAATCCTGGATACAGAATAAAAGATATACCTCAATATAGATAGTCATCTGTATCATTTATTGAAGAAGAAACGTAAACAGCAGATGAACAGTTCAGTTTCAGAATTAAGGCTTGTTGCTCAGACTTGGAGATCCAACACATCTAAATTCAAATCCTGTTTCCACCTGGAGCAAATTACTTTAGTTCATTTAGCCTCAGTTTCCATATCTGCAAAATGGGGAATAAAAAGACAGTATTACAGTTTTGTGAGACTTACATAAAACAATGCCTATAAATCACATGGTGACCGAACACAGAAAACCATCTCTAAGTACAGGCAGACCTCAGAGATATCGCGGCTTCTGTTCCAGACCACCGTACTAAAGCAAATATCGCGATAAAGCAAGTCAAACAAATTTTTTGGTTTCCCAGTGCCTATAAAAGTTACGTTTCACTATACTGTAGTCTATTAAGTGTGAAATAACATAATGTCTAAAAAACAATGTACATACCCTAATTTAAAAGTATTTTATTGCTAAAAAATGCTAACCATCATCTGAACCTTCATTGAGTCATAATCTTTTTTGCTGGTGTAGGGTTTGAAATATTGTGAGGACTACCAAAATGTGACACAGAAACACAAAGTGAGCAAATGCTGTTGGAAAAATGGTGCTGATAGACTTATCCAATGTAGGATGGCCACAAACCTTCAATTTGTAAAAATCACAATATTTACAAAGCACGATACAGCAAAGAACACTAAAATGAGGTATGCCTGTATAGTTTTTTTCCTTAATTATTAATGCCAAATCACACTATTGCATGCATAGTGCAGTTTTTAGTAATAATGATAACTGCCAGTCAGTGACTATCCCATTTGTACTCAGTGTTTTACATGAAGATCACTAATCCCCAGGAAACCCTGTGGGATTATCACTCATTTGACACAGAGAGAACATAAGCAAGCCCACAGAGGGAAAAAGGAACTTGCTCTGGGTCACACACTTAATGTGTAGCAAAGATGGAATTTGAATCCAGAGATGTTTCACTCCAAAAACCCAGGCGTTTTGTTATTATTGTACATCACCAAGAATGCTGCATTTCTACCAGGAGGTCAGAATTATTAAATAAAAGTGCTACGTTCAAAACAGGTAGAAGTCCCACAGAAATGAGAACAAGCTCCTATGTTTAATATTAGTAGCATTAATACAACAATGCTTTCTTACAGGGGCAATTTTAAATCTGTGTCCATTCAAATTGATTAAAGCAGCACCTGTCTCCTTAAAAAGAAATATTAGGGCCAATACATTGAGCTGTGTATGGGAATTACTTATTTGAGCATTAAGATAAAATTTAAAGTCTACTAATATGAGTCTTTAACAATGTAATATATTACACAGGTGTGCAGGGCTTCTGACAGCAAAGTAATTTACATATATTATTTTAATATTCCTCATAATTTTTCTGCTGGGAAGATAAGTAGCAATTATTTCTCAGATTTTTCAGATAGTGAAACAAAAGCAAAGGGGAGGAAAATCTTTTATATGTATCTCTCAATAGATCTCAAATTTTATTTTTAACTTTGGGAGCATTTGCTGTATTTGAGGATGATTATAATAAAGTATGTCTCTATTTTAAGTGGGAAATAGTAATGACTAACCTTGAGGTATACTCTGAGTTATAACAAAAATTGAGAAGTAAATCAATTTGTGTGTTCTTCCTACAACTACAAAAAACATCCAGGGGTACTCTGGCAACTGTTTCAATCAAATTAACAACAACTCTATCAAATAAGTCATTTTGGGGTATCAACATTTAAATTGACTTGAAATGCAAGTGATAGAACCACCCTCTGGAAAGCAATTAGCCATCAGATTCCGCATCTACCTCATACTGTAATATGCAGTGCAAGAATATTTCCTTGGGATGTTTGTTTGTGATACCAGGATCACAGCCCTCAAGTAAAAACTCAAACTACAGGGGGCAAAATGTCAGCATGGAACTACCACTAGTTTTATTTGAAAACTCATCATATGGTTTTTATGAGTTTTCAAACAAACTAGAAAGATGAAACCAAAATGGAAGTAAGGAAATCTGATATCCCTCATGAGTCAGATTCTGTTTGCCTGATTGTGCCAAGTTGGGCTTTACTGCATCTGTGATGAGTAAATGGCAATTTAAGCGCACTAATTCGTTGCAGAATTCTCCTATCAGCAGTTTACTTAACAATAAGACTTAAATTAGTTGTCTCCGAATAGTGAATGATGTTACAATTTGATAGAGCAGTTGTCCTTTTGTTAATTTTGCTTTGGTGAGATACAGGAAGTTTTAATTTTATGGGAGAAAAGCTATAATAACTGATTGGTGCATTCCCTATGAAAGAAAATATAGGAAATAATAAAACTTTGCACAAAAGATGAATTTGGAAGTAGTCTCATTTTGTTCACCTGTCCTACAAATATTTGATGAGCACCTACCATGTGCCAGGCACTGTACTGGATAAAATGATAGGCAAAGACAGAGTCCCTGTGCTTATTACAGTTTTGAGGAGGAAGTAGACATGCATCAAATAGTTATACGTAAATGTAAAATTAGAAATGAGGTGAATGTCATGAAGATGTGTTATGAGAGTATATAACAGGGAATCTGACAATTTAGGGAAGTCAGAGAACACTTCCACTGGAGAAGTGATGACTGCATGTAATCTGAAGGGTGAGTAGGAATTGAGTGGACAGCAGGAGGGAAAAGCAATTTGAGCAAAGGAAAGACTATGTACAAGGGCCCTTTTGGGAGTTATCTCAGTATATATGGAGATTGAATGAAGTTCAGCGTGCCTGAAATAGAGGCAGAGTGGAAAGGTTATACTGTACAATTATATTACATATAATTCATGTCAAGAGCTGTAGTGGAAAATTCTGTTTCCAGCCACAATGGAGTAATGGGGACTAGATACACCCTCCTACCTTAAACAATGATAAAAAGAGATGAAAATATATGAAACAGTGATTTTTCAGACATTGCTTAACAGGCAGTGCAGCACAAGAATTACTACAGGAAGGGAAGCAAACTAGATGGGTGCTATGGGCCCCACCTACTGCCTAGAGAGAGTATCCAGGCTACAAGGCAGGGAGGGAAAAACAAAACAGAGCCTGCAGGATTCTGAGTTGAAGAGACCAAGCTGAGAAATTGGGGACAGCAGAGTAGAAAAGAAAAGAAAGATACACAGAAAGGGGAGAGCCACACAGAGAAATAATTTGAAAATCTATAGAAATCTGAAGAAAGCGCCTAACACCAAGAAAGAACCACCAGAAGAGACCAGGCTGAACCATACTGAAAGATCATACAGAGCCAGGAATACCACTCAAAATAGTATAAAAAATTGAAGCACTCATATGAAAATCTAAAGGAATATATTCAGAATCTCTGTGCTGTAAACTACAAAAAATGAGTAAAGAAATTTTTAAAAGATCTAAATAAGTGGAGAGATGTATCTGTTTTGTGGATTGGAAGGACTCAATATTATTAAGATACCAACTTGATTTATTCAACACTATCCCAATCAAAATCCCAGGAAAGTTTTTTCTAGAGATCAACAGGATGATTTTAAATTTTATATGCAAAAAAGGAACTAGAATAGCCAAAAAAAAATCCTGAATAGGAAGGAAAGTTGGAGAACTCATGCTCCTTGATATCAAGCCATTATAAGTCTACAGTATGACAATGTGATATGGTGAAAGGATAGGTACAAAGGTCAGTGGAACAAAATAGAAAGTTCAGAAATAAACCCACAAAAGTGTAGTCTAACTGAAATTTTACAAAGTTTCAAAAGTCATTATAATACAGAAAGAATAGTCTTTTCAACAAATAGTACTGGAATCATTGGGCATCCTTTTGTAGAAAAAGTAACTTCAACACCTGCCTCATATATTATATCAAAATTAACTCAAAATGTATCAAAAACCTAACTGTAAAATAAAACTATAAAACTTTTTAGATATAACTCCAAAAGTACGATCTATAAAAGGAAGCATGACCCATGGGTTAAAGAAGAAATCAAAAAGGAAATTAAAAAGTATTTTGGACTGAATGAAATGAAAATGAGAGCATGATATATAAAATTCACACACAAAAAAAAAATAAAATAAAAATAAAATAAAATAAAATTCACACGATGTCACACTTAAAGAGAAATGTACAGCACTAAACCTCTATAACAGAAAGAAAAAATGTTTCTAATCAATGACCTGATATTCTATATTAAGAAACCAGAAAAATAAGAGGAAATTAAACAGAAAAAGGAAAGAGAGACATAAAGGGAAATAATAAAAGGTTGGAAAGCAAAGAAATAAAAAACATAAAACCAACAGAAAAAAAAATCAGTGAAACCAAAAGCTATTCTTTGAGAAGATCAATCAGATTGATAAGGTTCTAGCCAGACTGATCAAAAATAAGAGAATACACCAATAACCAATATCAGAAATGAGAGGAGGGGACATTATTATAAATACTATAGACATAAAAAGGATAATAAGAATATAATGAATAATTTAGGTCAATACATTTGACAACTTCAATGAAATGAACAAATTGCTCAAAGACACAATTTATATACACTAAATAAATTGAATATATTGTCTAATTCCTTCCCCCCACCCCCCCAAAAAAAACTTCAGGCCCAAACGGCTTCCTAGATGGATTCTACCAACTATTTAAGGAATAAATAATGCCAATTCTGCATAAACTCTTGTAAACATTGAAAAGTATGGAATAGGGAATATTTTTCAATGTATTCTGGGAGGTCAGCATTATACTGTCAAAATTAATGATATTACAAGGAAAGAAACCTACAAACCAATATCCCTCATGAGCATAGATGTAAAAATTTCTAACATTTTAACAAATTGACTCTAGTAAGAATAATATATCAATGGGGTTTATTCCCCCCAAGAATACAAAGTTGGTTTAAGAAAAATTCAAATCATGCCATATTAACAGACTAAAAAGAAAAAAGAAGCATAATTATTTCAATGGATGCAGAAAAAAAAAATTGATAGAATTCAGTGTCCCTCTATAATTAACACTTTTAAGAAAGAAAATTGAGAATAAAAGGGAACTTCCTCAACCTGATAAAGGGTATCATCAAAAATCCTACAGCTAACATCACACTGAGTGATGAAAGATTAAATGCTTCCCCCTGAAGATCAAGAAGACCAGAGCGTCTCCAATCTTACCATCTCCGTTCAACATTGTATCAGAAGTTCTAGCCCGTGACATAAGACAAACAGAAAAGTAAAATTGTCTTTATCTCAGAAGACATGATTGTGTAGAAAATCCTAAGGAGTATAGCAAAAACAAACAAAACAACGGCTGTTAGAACTGGTGAGTTTAGCAACTTTGCATGATACAAGATCAATATCCAAAATCAATTGTCTTTCTATCCTTCTTACAGTGAAACAGTTGCTATAATAGCAATTAAATCACAGACTCTAACACCGAAATTCATCCCACCTGAAGCCGTGTTCTACATGCACTGTATTTTGTAGACCCATTAAATGTCTGAGTTAGAGTAGGTGATTTGATTTTTTTATTTTTACATCTCCCTGACTTATTATTTTGTAGTTGGAAGTTTGTAAATGAGGTGATTTTAATACTGCCCTTAGACCTGGGTCAGAGACTTCTGCCCTGAACCCCGTCTCCAGCTGTACCGCTTCCCACACTGGGGAGCAAAGAGGACATGCCCTCCCGGAGCCCTTGCTCCCACTTCTAGACCACACTCTGGGTACAACACCCTGCCCCAAATGGTCACTGAGTGCGCCTCTTCCCTGGGTCTGTCTTTGTAAGGGTGGGCTGTACCATAGTATGAATATTCCAAGGCCATTGGGTTGGCCCTGGGCTTCCCTTTGCTGTGGGCTGTTCAGATGTTGAACCTGTAGGCTCAAGTGTCTATGTGCATGGGCACAAGACCCTGTGGCGTGGAAGGAAGATAAGGGTGAGATACAGGTGGGTAGGATGAGAATGGGTGAGCCAGGGGCATAGGCCAGCTCTTCATATTGGGCCACAGGTCTCCAAGTCTTCCAAGAATCCTGCATTCAAACCTGGCCTTCTTGATGTTGAGAAGTATATTTGTCAAGGGATGTGGATAGAACATATTTTACTTTAACCATTTCTTAAAACTTTTAAATGTTTAGGTCCATGGCAAGTGGGCCACCATTTATACTCTTGTTCCAGGCTCTGCAAACATCCAAAGCAGGCCTGTCTTTAAACAGTAAAGCTTTAGTTGAGTCACTACTAGGTACTTAACACTCTAGTAGAAGTTCTTGATGATGTCTACTCTTCTGACATTTCCAAACTAACCATTTTGATTTCTCACCTACACCATAATCTCAGGTAAAGCAATTCATTGCCTCATAGTCAAACAGTTCATTCCTCTTCATCTCTTTCCATCAACAACTCCTGTTTTTTCTAATTCATCTTCTTTCATTGTGGTTTATGTTACTGTTGTTGATCTAGTAGACATTTATTTTTTCTCCATATGTAGTTTTCCATTTTGTTTCTGAACAGGTGCTGTTCTTTGCAGGAGAATTGTGAGGTATCTTTTCTCATTTCAATCCTGCCTCTAAACCATCAGTTCTTTCTAACTGAAACAAGAATATAGACTTTGTTATAAGAAATAAAAAATAATTCAGAATTTTAAAAGTACAGGCTGGGGGCTTCCCTGGTGGTGCAGTGGTTGAGAGTCCGCCTGCCGATGCAGGGGACGTGGGTTCGTGCCCTGGTCCGGGAAGATCCCACATGCCGCAGAGCGGCTGGGCCCGTGGGCCATGGCCGCTGGGCCTGCGCGTCCGGAGTCTGTGCTGCGCAAAGGGAGAGGCCGCAGCAGTGAGAGGCCCGTGTACCAAAAAGAAAAAAAAAAAAAAGGCTCAACCAGGAATAAAAATATTTGAACACATTGAATCATTCGTTCAAAATGTGTTCATTCATTGAATCATTCATTTCAAATGTCACTTCCTCCTTTGCTGTTCTCTATCTTCGAAGTGATACTTTTGCTTACCTTTGGCTTTCTCTGGCATTGACAGCTGAAGAAAACCATCCTAATTAAAACGTTTGGCTTTTGAGGTGAAATAGCCTCTATCTCATGTATTTCACTGAGCCTTTTTAATTGAAAAATGTAAATATTTTGAGATGATGTGCTCCATTTCTGTCTTTTTATTATTTGCTTTAATTTGTGTCTGTATGCACCATGGTTATGATAATAAATAATCCGGCTTTATAAGTTTGTATTAATGTCTCCATAAAGTTACAAAAAGCAGCTGCTACCTTCATCTCACTTTATCTTTTTAAATTCCTCTGTCGCTTAGCATTTGTTTAAATCAGTTTAACTTTCCGTACAAGTCATGCCTTGAATGTGATGCAGGGCTTCTTAGTGATTTAAAATTTGCCATTTAGGATCAATTACTTCTTCCTTTATTTTAACCTTGAAGCTAAAGTATATGTGTTAGAAAAAGAAAAAACCCATACATTTAAGAAATGTTAATAATCTGCAGATTTTCTCCCGCCAAGCTGCAGAAAGAACGAGGTGTGCCTTAGCTATCATTGTCATCATCATTAGCAGAACATTAGGTTTATTAAATTATTTGTAAAAGAAAATCATTTCTTAGAGCAAGAATCAGATAGGAATCAATAATGTGGAAAGGAGTGGAGAAAAAAGGATAAATAAATCAACCTGAAATCTGTAGACTCTATAGTTTGTAAAATATTCAGCCTCTAGACAGTTTTTTGGAAGTGGGGAGCCATCCAGTTTTAAGTATCTGAAAGCCAGAAGACTGTGTTTTTACCCATGAAAATCTGTACTGTTCCTCCTGGTTAGGGTATAGTTTTACTTAAACAGGCCAGCGTTTATTTTCAGGAGAGAAAGTGATAGATGGTGGCTTCCTGCTTCCATGTGTGCTCTTCTGTGCCCAGGTACAATCCAGTTGACTGGAAAAGGAGAATGTGACCAATCCTCCCATCCCACTATTCACCCACTGGCAGGGCTCAAGGCCTGGTGCCAAGGCTCTGGCAGGTTTGAGACTATTTCCTGGCAGCCATTGGCTTTGAGAGGCCATATGACTCTGCTTCTGTCCGCCTGGATTTTGTTCTGAATTTCTTAAGGGCTTACTTCTGAGCAGCATCTCCGCGGCAGCAGGAGCCCTGGGATTCAGTGAAGCCGTGTTAGCCAGGAACTTTGGGGCCCTGAACTGCCCCAGGCTGCTGCCAGCCGCTTGCTTCAGGGCTTCAAAGGAGGGCTGGGCTGGAGGACCCAGGATGCTTTGCAGCGGCTGCCACAGCCCCTCTTTAGAAGCACCATGGTAGCCAACAGAGAGGATTCTGTGTTACGTACAGTATGACCCTGGAGGTGCCAGCCAGCTGCTGTGACTCAGCTAAAAACAGGGAACTCGCTGTAAGAGAGAGGGAGTAAAGGGGAGAGATTACTGAGGGGGAGGGAAGAGAGGAAAAGCAGCGGGAGTTTATGATGCCCAGAGTGTGTCAAAGAGCTCAAAACACATTTCTGAAAGAGCTTTCTGGATGGGCCAAAGGAAGCCCATCTCTGTGAGTCTCAAATCTGCTTGGGCAACATAATGTTTAATGGCCTTGGTATCTAATGAAAACAGGCAGTGGAAGGATTAGGGCAAACCAAGAAAATAAATTCTCTGTCCTCTGACTCTCAGGTGCCCTGAGGAAATGTGTACTAATTGGCCCTTCTAGATTTCATTTGTGATCAAACACACTGATGAAAAGAAACAGAATCACTCTGAGTGCAAACTTTTTGTTTTTTGTTTTTTGCTTTTTTCCTATGATGCCCTTAGAACAGGGAGAGTTTACTGTCTGAACCGATAATCTCAGAAGCAACTCTGAATGCAAATTGTCGGGAACATAACACAATATGGAGGAAATTTACTTATGAAATATTCTATTATGCCACTCCCCTTGGCTCTGGACAGTTGTTTAAGGAGAAAACTGATGCTCAGCTAAAGGTAGGTGTTAGACAACAATCTCAGTTTTATTCTGTGAAACATTTGCTAGTGTACATTGCTCAGTTCAAAGACAGAAACTTACAGACGTATAGAATATAAGATGCAAAATGCACCTTGGCTGAGAAAACAAAGACAGGCTTGGGAAAAGTGCTAGAGAGGAGACATCACAGGAAGAAAGGAACAAGATTTGATTCAATCAGCATTTTAAAGCCAAGACCAAGGTACTCTGTCCTTAACATCCCATATGAAGAAGGCATCTCTGAGATGATGCAGTGATCAGTCTGGTTGGACAGAGAAGAAAATCAAGTTTGTGTCTTATCCATCAGACTGGAGGTTGTGAGTGAGAAAGAAGCTTAGGGTTAAGACACCAGAATGATCAAGTTTGTTCATGACAAGCAAGAAGGTGCGTACAGCACATCAGCTCAGGCCTGGGTGTGTCCAATCCTGGCAGAGTTTCTAAGGTGCAAAAACCTTGAGCAAGTGGTGACAGCCATCCTCTGGGAAAAAAACTTGGTCTCCAGAATTTTCCCAACGATTTTTTTTTTTCTGGTCGGTTCAGCTCTCATGAAACATGTCAAATTGATAGCAAAGGAAAAGAGGCTGGAACCAGGTCTAAGGTTTGGATTTGCTGTTTTATTTTTTGCTTTGCCTGTCCGTGCCAGCTGGTTAGGTAAGCAGATAGGTTTGATTCAAGAAGAGTAATTTTCCTCTTGGATCCAATTCACACACAAGCTTATGAAAACTGGATCCTCAAAAGAAACTTAATGGGATTTCTGACACATTATTTTTATTGTGGAGTATATGTTCTTGATAAGGGGCATATGCTAAGAAAAGGAGAAGAGAAACATATATTTTCTTTTTCACGTGGGGCTCTCTTTTGAAATTCTGTTTCCGTGTGAGAAGGAACTAGTATCTCCTCGGTAGGCCTTCTGATGAGTGCTTGAAAGCAAACTGAGGTTAAAAGAGGGCAAGTTAGAGGTAAGGACGGAAGCCTCATTTCTGCTTAATCCTAAAAGATTATAAATAGCTTCAACAGGAAAATGATATGAAAAGAAGGATATGATCAGAATATCAGAGAATGGTGTGAGGAAGGAACATAGGTTCAGTAGAATTAGGACTTCCTCTAATTCAAAGAGTAAAAGAAAACATCGGGTGACATCCTCCCAAATGCCCACCATCTTGCCATTGAAATAAGAAAGCCATGAGGGCTTCCCTGGTGGCGCAGTGGTTGGGAGTCCGCCTGCCGATGCAGGGGACATGGGTTCGTGCCCCGGTCCGGGAAGATCCCACATGCCGCGGAGCGGCTGGGCCCGTGAGCCGTGGCCGCTGAGCCTGCGCGTCCGGAGCCTGTGCTCCGCAACGGGAGAGGCCACAGCAGTGAGAGGCCCGTGTACTGTAAAAAAAAAAAAAAAAAAAAAAAAAAAAAAAAAAAAAGAAAGCCATGAGAAGCAACAAAAATGAGGATGAAAGTCTGGATCACCTGCCTGACAAACTGGACTGGTTGTAGCCCCAGGTGAGATGGGGAGAATCAATTGGCTGGATTTCAATACTTATTCGCATGGTTTATGTGACTCATTTATTCCAAGTCCCATTTGACCACACAGTAGTCCTTGCCTGATTCTGGGTATCTGGTGTGTGGTTTACTAAGCAACTGCCACTCCTAGTAATTTACTTGGAAATTTTAGGACCCTGGACTGGACTGAACGGCAGTCCTTCAAGAGAGTCATCTATAAGCTGTGACTGTGACCTTCTATGGAAAAAGCTCTTTGCAGATATAATTGCGAAGGATACTGAGATGCGCTCATCCTGGGTTAGTATGGGCACTAAATCCAACAACACATGTCCCCATGAGAGAAGAAAAGGGGGAGAACATGCACAGAGGGGAAGACCATGAAAAGACCGAGGCAGAGATTGGACTTACACAACTATAGGCCAAGGAACGCCAGCAGCTTCCAGAAACTAAGAGAGAGGCAGGAACAGACTCTCCTCAGAGCCTCCAGAAGAAACCAACCCTGCCGACACCTTGATTTCAGACTTCTGGAAATGGTGAGAGAATAGATTTGTTGTTTCAAGCCAGCCAGTTGGTGGCCATCTGTTACAGCAGCCCTAGGACATTAAGATGGACTCTCTTCAAAGCCGGCATTGCAGGACTGGATGTACTGAAGACGGGACGGGGCAAAAAAGCAAAATGGATTGATTTGAGCTGATTATAATACATGTCTGTATGAATTCCTCCAGAAATTATAAATGGCTTGGTAAATCATCTCAAGCCATGTGTGAACTGAGCCGTTATTATGTGCTGAGCACCAGGCTAGGAGGTCAGACAATAATCAGCTCTCCTGCCCTTAGGAAGCTGATAGTCTAGCTGTACACAGAAAGTTTCTGCAGATCACCAAAATCCCCCGGGGGATGGAAGCTCATGTTTGGGGGATACAAGCACGTTGGGAATTACCAGTTCTGATTTTCAACATTGATGAACCCGTTTCATCCTGAGTACCCCACAGTGTCTGGAGTATTCTGGGTGGGGGAATGTGTTAATTGGATAAATGAATAAATGGATGCAATTCTTTTTGCTCGAAGGTAAGGGCCCCGGGTAAGATATCAACAGCAGACGGTAAATAGTAGGTGGGATCCATCAAGGCCACAAAGTGCCGAGGGGCTTTTGGGATCAGCCCCAGAATCCCTCTTCATAGGTCTCTTGATTCCTCAACTGCTCTATCAACACTTTAAAACTCCCTGATTTCTTTGACCCTCACTCAGTTAATTGCGTTCTGAATGAACATCTGCTCCAGGGTGCCGTGCAATTTCCGATGCACAGTTTGGAAAGGACCCATGAGCACGATGGGGGAGGCGTCTCTGGAGGCTCCAAGTCTGAGAAGTCTGCTCTTTTCACAGCCGGCACTGCTGTTGGTTTTGCCTTCTGGCTTAACAGGAATTGGCTTTTACGTTTCTTAATTTAGACACTAGCAGTATGGAGACATATATGTATATACATATACATTTTTTTCCTGTCTGAGGAGAGCGATGTTTTCTGTTGCACAAATATGGACAACTACCAGCAGCCAGCAGGCTCACAGAGCAACACACAACCCACAGATGCGTCACTTCGTCTCGTGAGGCTGGGCCCTGGGCACTCAAGGTCTTTCCTGTGATTGGTTTAGACTGTTCCTTTGTTTGTTTGTTTGTTTGTTTTTAAATCTGATTAGGAACCAGGATGTTTAAATAATAATTATGCTCATTCCATAGCAGGGGAGCGAATCTCTTCTTTCTGGTGTTTCCACATGTTTGAGAAGGCATCATGTTATCAGAATCCCCAATCCATGTAGCAAGTAATGTAACAAATAGTATAGCGGATAATATAAATAGCTACACTGTGTGCCAGGTGTTATGCTAAGTGCTTCAAGAACACTTCATACCTACAACAAAATGATAAGGTCAGAGTTAGTAGCCATCTCATTTTAGCAGAGGAGAGACCAGAAGCAGAGAGGCCGTCACTTCCCAAATTCACCTAATGTCACAGTTCAGTTTCCCTGGAAGTAGAGCCAAAGTAGTCACTTATTTAGGGGAAGAGTGGAGCCTCAGCTGGCGTCCACCGTCACTCTGATCCCACACGGAGTTCTGAAGTACAAGGCACACCATAGAGTTGTTCCCACCTTGAGGCAAGAAGAGGTCTTCTGTACCAGGCCGACAGCCAGCCTCTGGCTCTCAGGAGGTCTTCGCATTTTCGCCAAAGGCAATTCTCTGAAGCGTGGGGTGGTTTGAACACGGCTGGCAGCCAATATTCATAGCAGATGCCGTGCGTGCAAAGGTTGGGTAAAGGGAATCTTGATGTGGCGATCACAGCGTCCACTACTAGTTAACAAGCGGAGGAACTTGGCTTTAAATCCCGTGTGACTCTAAAACCCAGGCTCTTAATGCTGTGCTAAATTGTAAACATAAAATTTCTGAACAGGGTTAAAAAGTGCCACATTTTTTATCAATCTCCAGCTTCCCAGGAATATGTAATCTCTTATACTGACTCCCAGAGAAGGTGTCAATAAAATCTCATACCTTTGCTTTCACAGTTGAAAATGACATGATCTCAGACCTCTTCTAGGTGCTGCAGGATACAGTACCCACTCCTGGCCCCAAGGCTACCCGCCTTCCCCCCAGCTCACTCATGGCTTGTGCCTCCCACTTCCCTGTGGTCCCCAGGTTCATGATGAAGAACAGAGCCTGGGCGACAGCTGCATTTGGACATGTGTATCCCTGCTCCTTGCAGCCAGCAATAAACAAGAAAGAGTAAGGAGAGAGAAACTTGTTAACACCATGCTGTATCTAAACAAGCAATCCCAGATGGCATCCTTTATGCCTTCTGCCTCTGATAAGAAAAGATTGAGCAAGGAAAATAAGCAGCAGCTGACAAGCCATACCCAGCATTAGGACCAACAGGAAGAACAGACCCCAACCCTGTGTCCTGTCCTCAGTCATGGCTCAGCACCCAACCCAGAGGCCTGCCCGCCTCCAAACACCTTCAGCTGTGTGACTCTTTCATGGGACCAATAGTCATGGAAGGTTATGGGCCTAAAGGTTTTTCTTCCTGGTTCAACACTTAGTTTGCTGATGAAGACTGAGGCATGGAAGCAGTAAGGTGATTCACTTAAGGGTATTTTGTTGTTAAAAAGACAGAGAAGAACTGAAATTCACAAGCTCCTGACTCCTGGGCACTATTTTTCCTGGAACCCAAGGTTGACTTTTCTTTAAATGTGTGTCACTCATATACATACATACATATATATGTATATGTATATGTATGTATGTATGTATAGACATATATATGTGTGTGTGTGTGTGTGTGTGTGTGTGTGTGTGTGTATGTATTCCTTGAACAACATTCCCTGCACTTCAGTTTTTCCATTGGCAAACTGAAGATAATAATTGTACTATGGAGGTTTGGGAAGCATTGAGACAGTCCCTATGCAGAGCTTAGCGAAATACCTAACACACGGTAAACCTTCAATGAAGTTAACACTTGCTAGCATTTGTCTATTGACTCAGGTAAAAATATTGAGTACCTTCTTTGTGCCAGGGACTGGGGTAACTCCATACAATATGGTATCCTTCCACAAAAAAAACTCAGTCCAGTTGTTTTAAAATGCTGTCTTGGAATTAAATGTAGCTTATGACACTTCACTATTTCAACACGGACATTGTTTATGTAAAGTGCAATAGGACATAAGTTTTAACAGGCTCCTTCCGAAACCCAAGTCAGCAATAGTGTTTATTAATGAGAGCATGAAGTTGAGATGAATTAATAGACATGTTATAAAACGATGTGGAAGGAATACCTCAGTGTTGCCACTAGACAACCCATTGTATCCTAACCAACCAAGCATCAAGGATAGGTTTTATTTTCACAACTCGATAAACGTGAAGTAGTCAGAGATGGTGCTGAAATGATGCAAAACTTTTAATGAAAACCCTAGAACCAAAGGTCAGACAATAGTGTGGCTTTTCACACAGAGGTGAAACCCAACTGGATTTGACATTCTCCCCTTCCTTACAATTCCAGAAGATGGCTGAATGTTCCATCTCAGCAAGAGACACTGAGATTAGACAAAGGAAGAATTTTCTGATAGTCAAATTCCAGAAAGCAAAGGTTAGGTAGTCATAGATGACACAAGTGCATCCTTTGAAAATGCAAAAATGCAGCAACTCTTTAAAAAGACGTTAGATAATGGAATGGAAATGAGTCAGAAATATGCAAATTAAATTCACTTGAAATATATATGTCTTTAAAAATTAAGTGATACATTGCTTTGTCAAATGCTTTTTGTGTGTGATTTACCACCCTCACAGCCCCGTATTTAAATTTGAGTTTAAGATGCTTTTCTTAACCGCGAATGTGTGTTCAGGAGTGACTGAGAAGGTCAGAGGGGAGATATTCTTAAAAATGTGAGAAGAAATGGCAGAGTTCTTAGTTCAGCATAAAAGGAAAAAGAAAAATGAGGGTAGTATAGCACAAGTAGAAGTAAACCAATACAATATCACAGGAATTTTAGTAAATTGGTCGGAGACAACTGAAGGACTTACATGCTGTAATGAGCCCAATGTGAGATGTTCCTTAAGAAGAGGGCTCGCCATCCAATACACTATTCTTAGTAATTAACATAGAACTTAGCACATTGTCCACTCATGAAATGCTTATTGAATAAATCTGTGTGCATCATTTTCCTGAAATCCTCATGCACGCCTTCATTGGAAGTTGTCATCACAGGTACTGGGAGATGACAGTGCATTTGGTTGAGACGCTGTTCACTTAAAAATACCTACATGTGATTGTTTCCAGGAAGAGCTACAATCAGGCCGAGAACAGCAGTGGATTAGGGAAACTAAGGTGCAGCAAAAGATGGATAGAACTCAGGCTAAGAATGAAAATGGGAAAAAAGAAGTTGAGGAAGTCAAAGTTAAAAGTTCCGCTTCCCAAACTGGAAAAAAAAAACAACAAAACAGTGGCCCAAAGCTGACAGAAAGTGGAGAACGAAAAACCCGGCACCTAGCCAGGGGCAGGTGTATGGACCCGAAAGCCCTCGTCAAATTGCATTCATTAAGTCTATGCCGGTTTTTGTATATCAGTTATACCTCAACAAAGCCATTTTAAAAAGTGATGGAGGCCATGAAGTGAATGAAAGCAAGGTGCCCAGCTGAGAAAGCAGGTACAGACTCATGGCTCCAGAAACAAAGCCACCTTGAATTCAGCGAAGCCCTGACTCAGACAGAAAGACGTGGATGATATTCCTGCTGCAGCAGGCATGGCTGATGACAAAAGGAGAGAACAGAAGAGCACCCAGAACCTCAAAGTCAGCTGAAAGATGGCAACTGCCTTTACTGGGCAGCTTCTGACCTGGGCTATGTTGAAAGCTATTGGGGAAACACAGTCAGCAGAGCTTAAAGGCTCCTTGAAAATTGATACATATTTCTCCAACTATCTGTAAATCCCCAGAACATTGATAATGCCCTGCCGCTCATCTGAAATGAAAGTGACTAATGCAGGGCTTCCCAGTGTCTCTCCTTCCTCCCATTGCTTTCCTTCTCTGCACCATGAATGTGGGAACAAATGAAATGTGTTCTCTTTTGCATAATTTCTCTCTGTTTGCTTAAGCAGTGATCACACATCTTTGATTTTTGTCACTGAACTTTCAAAGGTCTTAGCATACTCTGAGTTCACAATGTCAGTTACAAGAACCACTGACAAATGTATTTTCTCACCCTTCTCGAACCAGTTTGCCAACGTAATTCCTAAAAAAAAAGGCGGGGGGGAATGTACAACAGATACTCAGCAGATATTTCAAAGAGTGTAAGACAGGAAGAACCTCTCCAGATGGCCAAACCAATTGCTTGCCCCATCTAAGGGCTCGTGTGTAATTGCAATTCATAGGGGATTCATGTACAGTTTCCCCTAGAATTCCTCAAGAAAAATGGCTATTCAGTGTACCTTGTTCCACGTGCTGTTAGAAAGTTCTATGATACAAGGAAATTTGACTCTCTGGAGTTCATCATGCTTGATATTAGTTCTACCCTCTGTAGGAACAACATTTTTATAAACGTAAACCTTTAAAATATTTGGAGACGCTTACCCAATCAGACAAACACAAATCCCCAACCCTGAATCATTTCTTCTGTGTGTTATAATACCCAGGTTTGCATATGTCATGATTTTCATGTCTCTCAATATTCTGGTTACTCTCTTTGAGTATAATCAGTCTCTCAGCGTCCTTCCGAAAATGTGTCACCCAGAAATAAGCTCAATTTTCTAGGTATGACCTAACCTGTGCAGAGAGTTTTATGTACTTTCCTACCTGACACCGTCTTTGATGCAACTGTGATTGCATTAATTCTTCCGGCTGTGCATTACACACGTGACTCACTGAGTGTCCAATCAAGCTAAGTCTTGAGGTATTTTTTATATATGCTTCTGGGTAACTACAGTTGCTCTAGTCCATCAACTTGAACAAATGAATGAATGAATACAAGCAAAAACACAAAGATCTTGAAAATGATATGTCTTTCTTACTAATAGCAGCTTAGCTGTTAGAAGACATTCGAGCAGAAAGAGAATTGGGAAAGATTATTTTTATAGTTAAAGCTGATTTTTTAAAAACATAAGTCTAGGCTAATCTTTTTTTTAATTTTTATTTTATTATTTTATACAGAAGGTTCTTATTAGTTTCTATTTTATACATATTACTGTATACATGTCAATCCCAATCTCCCAGTTCATCCCACCACCACCACCCCCCGCCACTTTCCCCCCTTGGTGTCCATACGTTTGTTCTCTACATCTGTGTCTCTATTTCTGCCCTGCAAACAGGTTCATCTGTACCATTTTTCTAGGTTCCACATATATGGAACCAGATATGCGGAACCTAGTCTAGGCTAATCTTGAGTTTCAAGGTCATTAAAGAAATTTTCTGGTTCACATTTACATGTTGCATCTATAGTGGTTCTGACTTTTAATTTATACCTGACCTCATTTAGATAATTATTTTAGACAAATCACTATCTTCAGCTAGTAATGTATTGTTATCCAGGCCACAAAATGTCTTTACAAACTAGATTTCCCATTTGCTGAATGGTTTTAAGAGTTTTCAAGCACCACTGGGAATCTATAAGTCATTCGAAATTTGGTTGTTAGCGTTAAACACCATGTAAAGTTTAAACCAAATTAGTATAAAGCAAGTAGTTTAAAAATGATTTGGAATTTTCTGATAGGCTTTTGCTTAAAAACAGATTTGTTGCTTTGCTTCCAAAAATATCATTTTCTTGAAGTTTGAAGCCCATTTCTTGATAAATGATGATTAGGAAATCAGTACCTTACACTATTATTTTTTATCATATCACTTTTCCTATTTTTGCTCAAAAGAAGGTTGAGGAATCAAGATGGTGGTCTATTTTATTGTTTGTAGGTTAAGTGAAATGAATTCTCAAATAAAATTTGACTAAAAATACCAAGTCCAAGACTTAGCCCCATAATGAGTTAAGAGAGAGCTGTAAAGCCCTGAACATGTGGAGGACAGTTGATACTCGCCCCTGCCTGCCTGTCATGGGATGCATATTTGGAGCTAGAGGAGAAAAGAAAGGGACATATGGAGGAGAGAGCATGGGACAGATCCTCACAACCGAACATGATAAGCCTCTAGGTATTTTTATTAACTCCTTCACAGTAAGGGTTGGGTGCAAAACAATTTGCTTAACCGCGCTATCAGAAATTTGGAAACCCCAGATGTCTCTGTCATCCCTGGCCATAGAGCAGTGCAACTCACCTCCATGCCCTGAAGAGGAATAAATATGTACGTTTCAACTAGAAGCCATCAATCCCTTGGAGCTCTGTCTGTCAGTCATGTGCAGATGACCAAGGAGAAGGGTCCTCAGGTGAGCACCCCTACGATGGCCGCGAGAAACATTTTAGAACGACAGCATTGTAGAAGCACATGTTAATAAATACATTCGTGTACTTATATATGCATAAGCCAGTACACTCACATCTACACATGCAGATAATTTTACATCTCTAGGTTCAATTTGACAAAATAGGTCTATTGTGTGAGAACAAGCCATAGGAAATCTGCCTGACAGTTACGAGTATCAGGGAAGGCCTAGTGCTACATAATGAATCACTGTTGTTGAAAGACATAGCACAAAACAGCTATTATTTCTTAGATGAAGGTGAGGCTATTCTGGCTCTTTGGGTGATTGTAAATAAATCTTTTGCAATGTCCTGGAACCTGATCAGCCAACAAGAGAAAGAACAGTTGTGAAGCTTCTAAGCTGTTTGACCACAGCCTGAGCTGAGAAGGGAAAATATTCTCCTTGAAAATCTTCTTCCTTATACCTTCCGCATTTACAGGGCTTGAAACCAAAGTGCAACACCGCCCCTACTCCCTTTTTTCTCCTTATAAATGGAACAGAAGTGTTGTCCTCTTTACTGGGAAAAGTTCGCCAAAGGGTTCGAGTTTTTCTTTCATTTGATTGCCAGTAACAGCTTAAAGTGGTACCATTCGGCAGACGCAGTGTGATCCCAGGCTCAAACAGGAAAAGGTAGTGGGCCAAGTGGTACGAAGCCTTGGGGACATAAGAGAGCCACAAAACTGTTGAAACGGCCTTCTCTGATGAATGGGCAGGATACGTGGAGAAAGCGTGGAACCCAGCCACAGAAGCACATTCGTCTTGGGTGGAGTCTTTTGTAGTAAAAGACGAGGTAGACGCTGACTATCCCTGGCTCAAGATCTGAGTGGAAAGGTTGGAATGTCTGTTGTTCCCTGTAACTTGTGGATCAAAACATCTGGAAAAGAAGGGGAAGGAAAACAGGCAGGAACAAATGCCCAGGTTGGGATCTGCTATTAACTTAGAGCAACACTCATTGGGAAAGTAACTCTGTACTTGAAAAAGTTTGGATTCCCATGCCTGTGTCAACTCAAAAGTCCACTTCCCAACCCGGCGGATCACTGATCACTGCAAGGTTCAGGGCCCCATGGAAACATGCATGAGTTGCTAAGCCCCCTCTGGTATGTGTCATATTCTAGACCCGTTCTGTCCAGTATAGTAGCCACCAGACACGTGTAGCTCTTTGAATTTAAATTAATTAAAAGTAAATATATATTTTTTTAAGTTAGTTCCTTAGCCACACTGACAACACTCACGTGTTCAGTAGCTACGTGAGGCTGTGGTTGTCATATTGGACAACACAGAATATTTCCTCAGAGCAGAAAATTCTATCCGACTGCACTCTTCTGGAGTATTGACAGATTGGTGAATTTCTCTCAGATTTCCTTGGCGAGGTATGAGAGGAGCAACACCTGCGTGGAGCCACCTGAAATGGTGCTCTGCAGTTAATCTTGTGTGGAAAACCTGATGCTCCATGAGAAAAACATTCCCTTTAAAAAGTATACCATCTTCTATGCCCAGCTGAGAAAACAGGAATACCCGTGGCATGTTCTGAGAAGTCCCGTAGTAAAAACCTCACTTGTCATTGATTAACCCAAGTCCTTGCAAGATAACTTAAACATATGACCTCTATTTACAAGACATCTATTAACTTTTCACAGAACTTGGGTTCCGTGAAGCACATCTTGAAGACTTTTACCCTGAAAGGAGATCAAGCCAAGCCTCTACATTCACCTGCCCACCTAGGATCACCGCAGACAATTAGGACAGTCCGAAGTAGAGTAAATTGACCAGGGTCTGACCAGGTGGGATTTAGGCATTCTGATTTTAGCGAAATCAAATTGGCAGGTATAAATTAGAAAAGCTCAGTGGTGAACATGAAATCACGTACTTCTTAAATGTCATTCCATGGAGATACTGACCAGATACACACTGCCCTTTCTTAAACGGATTGCTGATTATCTACCTGAAATCGAGTCTATCACATAATCTGTCCTGGCTTTATCTCCCATTATCCTGTGACATGGAGTCCTCTTATTTCAGAAAATTTACTGAGCCAAGCTTGTCAAGTGGAATTCCTCATTGGATTTCTCTGTATACACGAGCTCCAAAATTTTTAATCTTCTCAGCTGACAGAGGCTTAAATTCTTAAGAAAAATAGAAACACAGTTTGTAAGCAAGCCATATATTCTCAGTTCACTGATTCAGCACCGGTGGCAGGGGCTGTGGTGGGGGGGGGGGCTTGCTGGTAGGGGGGGATCGTGAAGTTCCTGCCACTGAAATGCTTTGCTTTACTCCATGGAGCAGAACCGGGATTCCTTCAGATTCCCTCAAGTTTCTTTCCTCTTCTTTCCTCCTCTCCTCTTCTTTTCTCTCTTCTCTTCCCTTCTTTTCCTGGCTTCACTTTCTTTTCCTCTTCCATTGAGTTGGTCTGATGGCGTCATTGCACTCCAAAGGCTCTTATTATCCAGGACAGCCTCCTGCAAGAGTACATCAATGAAAATAAAGAGGTGCCTAGTATCTCTCCTCTAGAAAACATCAGCAGTTCCCCCCTTAGAATTTTAAACCCTCTTCTGTGTGCTGTGCCATCTGAACAGAGAATTATAAAGTGAATTAACTCCGTACGGATTTCCGGGTTTTTCTCTCTGATGTCTTCTCACCTGAGGGATTTGTTCTCGCTCGAGGACCTTCAGGTATAAAGAGTTTTAATGCTAAAAAGCACAAAAAGAAAGGAAAGAAAAAAAGCCTCTGTTGCTCATACTAATGCCACTGACATGAGGATTCCTGTTTAGAAGCATGTTCTTCAAGCCTCAGACTAAAAGGCTTATTCAAGATGACAGCAAGATTCAGGTTAATAATATATTTGAGCACTTTAACTTTAAAATGTAACGCGGATTATGTGGTCAAAAGTCAGTGATGTATAGTAAGAGAAAGCTAAGATAGAAGGTTTAGGTTCATTGGCTAAATTTAGTGTTTATACTTGCAGTACAGGTTGTGAGATTAAAAGGGTAATCATTTAACTTTTTATGAGGAATTTTTTTGATAACAATACAGAGCATTTGTACATTACCTATTGCTATAAATCAGCCACAACCCAAGAGAAGATGTTTGAAAATATCCAATTTCCCTCAGTGGAATGGAATCAATGTTTACAACTAAAATCCCAGCAAAAAAATATCATTTTGGACAATACTATAATAAGGTCATCTCCCATGTGTTTTAAAAAAAATATTAGACAAGTCTAAATATACACTGACAGTACAGTTCCTGCATCATCACATTAGTGCTTTATTCTGGGGCACTAATTCAATAGAGCCTCTCCCCCATGAGTTGCAGAATTTTTTACTTTGGCAACATAAATAGCGCTGCAATATAACTGGTTCACAAATCTGATTCATCTGTTGAAAACATGACCCGGATAGCTCTGCAATAAAAGCAAGCATAACAAAACTGTTTTGCTGAGAAAAAAACCCACAAGCCAGCAAATATAAAAGAAAGCTGAAGAAGTAAATATGGTGTTGGTGCTAATCCAAAATTATGAGAGTAAATGTCATCTAAGTGGATGTATTTTCTCCTTTTGAGGTTCTCATGCTTGACAGTGAGTCCAGGCGTCTTTTATCCACTTAGTAACTAGAAGCAGAATGAGTTTGCTGGATTCCTTAATGAACTAATTTCAAAATAGCCTTGAATTACACCAATAATTTCGCTTCTAGAGATTGCACCTGCCTTTGTTGTTTCAGGGACTCCGGGCATAGATTTTTACCATACAAACCCCTGGAGGAGTGTTCTTGTGAGAGCAGAATTTCTGTAATCTCAAAGCACCTAGATTCTAGGAAATATTCCCCCACTCTTGCCCTTGCTTCCCAAGAATCCTAACTTCAAATACCTTCATCTGAGCTTTATGTTCCAAGAAAGGGATGAAACTGAAAGAAAGCAGGAAATGAGAATTAGTTGTTATTTTTTCCTTTCTAAAGTTGAAAGTACAATTTATTGAAAAGAGGTTTTACTATTTCAACTACATATGTCTCTATTTCTATCAATACTTTTAGGATCACGCATTCATTTCAGCGATTCCTCCTGTAAAAGCTTTGTTTGGATCATAGAACACTCACTCACTCTTGCACGGTCATCAGTCTGGTTCTTTTTACCTGCTCCCCATTGCGAATGTTAGGAAAACACAAAAGCATAGACCTGCAGCAAATAATTAGTATAATATAAATGCATGTACCTGTAATAGTAGCCAAAAGGAATAAAAGTAAGAGAAAACACATATCTTCTAGGCTTTGCTAATTTCCTACGTGTGGGCCATTTTCACTGGACTCTTCAAGCAGTGTTTTTCTGTCAGTCCTAGATGAAGATGTAGGACATCTAATTACTAAAAGGTCCCTGCCTTTTTGCCCCCAGAGGACTATTTATTGTTCACCTTCTATGTCTTTTCGTTGTACTGTGTTTACACTTCTTCACATGCTATTAGGTTTGCTTGTCTTTCTCCAGATAGATGGCAAATTTAAAAGGCAGGGATCTTATTCATCTTTGTCTCTAGCTTCTAGAATAGTGCCTGGTACGTAGTAAACACTTATGTTAAATAAACATTAGGTTACATTTAATTTTTCCCAGTAGAGGTGTGTGTGTATGCACACGTGTGTGTACAGTGTACGTGTATGATAGCAACATTCAGATGAATGATAATTTATTCTGAGCACATGAATGCACACACACACATATTGATCATTTATATTCGTTTCGTACCCTCGCACACATGGCAAAGACAACGTGATGTTTCAACACCATGCAAGTATGAAAATCGAACTTTGATTTCCAGCTACCAGGAGAAGTTACGTCTTATTTCCTCTAAGAAGCAGCAGTACTCTGCTTCCATATAAATTCTCCTAAATCATGACACTTACCTTGTTCCTCGTCTGCTTAGAAATCTTCACTGAGTTCTCACTACCTACATATTAAAATCTAGATGCTTTCACATTCTTCTTGGCTTAACTTTTTCCACTTCATTCCCCATTATTTCTGTCATTCAGTAATCAATGCCCTGACCTTGTTTACTCACAACTCCAACTCAGCGCTTTTGATCCTGCAGGACCACCACACAGAATATTTTTTTCCATCTTTGCATATCCAAATGTTACCTCTCCTGCATGGCTCAGGTGAAATGTCATCACTACCTTCCGGAAAATTTCTTGATCCCCTGGTGAAAAGTTAATTTCTTACCTGTCAACATCTGTAGCATGTGCATCTCCTCTGAACTCTGAACTCTGATAGCATGTGTGTTTCTGGCTTATTGATCTTATTGAATATCCACAATAAAAGTGTCAAGGGAGTGCTTGTCTAATCAACTCACTCAGGGTTCTCTTGAGGAGAGAGACAGCAAATGTTGGGTGGATGTACTCTAAAAGGATGTTTTTAATTTACCGTTTAATATGACCAAAAGAACAACTGAGAAGAAAGTAAACTACATAACGAGGCTATGCACAAGGTTACCATCAACCCAATTTATACGTAATGTATGATCTTCATTTACTATCTATTAACTATCTATTGTATCTGTAGACATATACAAAATGTTTAGTGAATTATGAATAATATGCAGGCCCTGTGTGATTATAATTTAACCTGGATACTGGTAACATCTTTAGCCAGAAGTCACTGGGCTAGACTTACCTCTTCACTTCATCCATCACCCTGATTTTTTTATTGCCAACCTCAGATATCTACTTGTGCACCACAGAGGGATCTGCATTCTCCCAGACATTTCTTCGTTTCAGTGGCAATATTAGAATTTCCAAAATGCCCACTCTAACATTCTCCATCTCTTTCTCAATTTTTAAACCTGGAGGGTTTCCATTGTGCTAGCTACTCACAGTTTCCTTAAGCAGTTGCTACAGAAGTACAAGGTGAGGAAATGGTAGGTGTTCCACCTGAGTCTCTCAGCATTTTGGCCTCTCTGACACTCTCAGTCCTGGTCTTAGTGACGTTCCCCATCCTAGGTTAATATGTTGAAATAACCCAGCTCCTAGGCACCCAGGTTCCCACTATTGGCATGGGGGTCTATCTGTAAGAAAGGGAAGCTGCATTAGCTACCCGAGGAGTACACACATCTCAAGTCTAATTCAGGATCCACGTTTCCCGTGTGACGAATGCCCTTGGATACTGCACTGTTTCTTAGCCCAGGCTTCACAGTACAGCAGGGGTTGACCAGAAAGTGACAGTGGTTTGAAATGATCATAGATGAGCCACACTAGGGGAAAGCATGAGATAACCACACTGAAGACATTCGTGTGAAGCAGATGGAGCTGTTAATTCCACAATCTTGATTTCTATGCCAGAGGAGAGGAAAGCTGCCCGGGAAGAACTAGAGAGGGGTAACAATCAACTTTTGGTAGTTTTTTAAATGCCTGAGCTGAGGGAAGGCAGAAAAGGATGAGATAAAAGAACACACCTACTACATCCAAGCATTTATCCCCAAAACTGCAGGAAACTTTTTTCACCCCATAAGACTAACGAGGTGAACTTTTGTTAACAGTGTTGGTCTGTTTTCCAAAAGCAAAACTGGAGCTCAATAAACACTTGACACAAATTGCTTCTTCCTCCTTACGTCTTTATTATGCTTACTCAAGATGGTATTTAATGAGAGACCCTTGCCTAGTTTTCTCAATTCTGGGAGGACCGCCTTTGACTGACATCATCTATACCTTTACATATAGCAGTGGCTGTAAAAGATGTGGTCCACTTTGTGACCCCTCAGAATACACATTCACACACACACACACACACACACACACATACACACAAACACACAAATATTGGATTACCTTCTGTGACAGTTGGAAGGAAGCTGTTGGTGCCTCCACTGGGATTAGAAGGGTGAAAGAATATGTTCCTGGCAAAAAGCTAACAAAAATCTTTTTCATCTATGGTTGTGTCGTGTCTCCCACTACAAGTGTCCCCAAACATATCCTAGTCGTATGTCCAGTCTAGTGCACATTTTAACTGCTGTATATTAACTAGTCTCACTTTAAGGCTGACTTCACACATCATTCATCCAACTGTATTACAAGGAACTTGAAGGACAGTTCTGCCGTCTTCATATCCCCTCATCATTCACCCTATACAGAATAAGAACTCAATGAATAGTTTTTTATGTACAATTATAGCCATAGTCTAATTCTTCTTATTTGGGAGTTTCTTACACTGTACTGTTTTATTTTGAGCTGGTGCATGTGCTCTTGTGTGCCAGCAGTACAAAAGATACCATACTGACAGCGTGTTTCTTTAAACAGTTCTTTCATCCACCCTTTTTTGTGGTCACCTCATGGCAACTCATCATATTGAATGGTTATTTACAAACCTTGAGACTGCTTTCAACTTGGTCCAACCAGTAAAACTGTATTAGCATGAAACTAGTTTGCGTGTCAGTGGATTAGCTATATACCATATTCTAATTAGTGATCTTTTATCATTTATGTCTTGGAGGTGTCTCAGGAAGGAAGGAAGGAAGGGAGGAAGGAAGGAAGGAAAGGAGGGAGGGAGGAAAAGAGAGAAAAAAAGGAAGAAACTGAGAAGGAGAGAAAGAGAAGGAAAAAATAGGATCTAGTAGTCCCATTATATTTCATAACCAAATTGATTATATACAGAAAGGCATACCTGAAGAAATAAAGAGAAACTTAGAGATCCTCAATACTTGGTCAGTTAATTCTGCAGACTGACCAACCTCACCTCAAAGATGTTTACACGTTAGAGTGAGGAATTTGGTCATCGGTATTCAATCTACTGGGGCATGAACAGATTATTGCAAAAGATTTCTCTGAATTTTGATGTTGGTGTTAACTTGGAAATTAATAGTTAACAAAATTATGCCACTATTGCTACGAATTAACTTGTATCTTGTAGGATCTGAATAAGGTAGGTCCCTGGAAGGCAGCAGTCACTTTCATCCTTGAGTATTTGTAACTGTTTTTAGTATCCGGCATTGAAAGTGTTGTCTTTGGCATCCCCCAGCACCTCTTAGGATAACAACTCTACCAAATATTTTCAGGCACAACGCAGGTTGTAAAGAATGCTTGTAAGTCCTATCTCTCCTTTGTATGGCTCACATTCTAAATAGCCAGTACACAGAAGTTTCCTTAATCCCTTTCTAAGAACTTCATTTTCCTTTTTCTTAAGATTATTTGGCTTTGTATTCTGCTGTTTCTATTTCAGTGAAGAGAAACTTACCACAGTTTTCAGACTGGTTAGGGATGAAAGTTAAACATTCCTGTCTCTTAATGTTTCAGCAAACATGGGAGGGTCAGGAATTGAGTTAGTCATCAAGTATTGATCAGCCATCCACCATGTTAATAGTTCTTAGCACATGATCCAAATGATGTCCAAATTCTCCTCTTGACTTAAGGCTCAGGTCAAGCGCCACCTCTTCCGGGAAGTCTTCCTGACTTATGCGCTGCTTTCCGTGTTCTTCTTCACCATCATGAAATCCCATAGCACTTTTTGTTTCTGCCATATTTGTGGCCCTTTGATTTTCATCTGCCATATGTTGTTGCCTGATTCCTTTTTTATGTCTAAGATTTTCTCCTCTGTGAGAGTATAAAATCCCTGGGGGATATGTATAGATAATTTTTGACTATAAAACTATAGAAATGATTTGTCTCATAAAGAAACCTGAACTTAGTCATCCAAATGAGAGCCCTCCCCTTCCAAGCAGCCACTGTGCTACGAAATGCTTGTATTGCAAGGAAATTGCCACCACTCAAAAATACCCGGGGGCCTGCCCTAAGAATCCATGACCAAGCAGGTTCTTTGGAATATTCCCTAAGATGACAAGTCTTTGACTTTTGAAGGTGGATTTGGGTTTGGGAAATGGCCAGGAGTCATTTGGGGCCTGGGATTATGAATCGTCCAGTGATTAAGAAGGCGTCACAGTTTCTAGTGAGGAATAAAGTAAGACTCTAAAGCGTGGACACTGACATTTTGTGTGTTATTTATAAACCAGCTGTGATGGCAATGCCAGGGCTGTAGGGATACATGTTTTAAAGAACGACACTTCATTATTCTAAGTGTATTTCTTCCAAAGGTGAATCATTTGAAGGAGATGGTTCTAACTGTGAACAAAATTCCTGGTCATTTGGTTAAACAAAGAAATTGGTCCTATTGCTTCATACACATACATCCTAGTTCTTCTGTTTATGTTTCTAGCCCAGTGCTGAGTAGTAGGTTGTAAATAGAAACTACTACAGATTCTGAAGCCAGATTGCCTGAGCTTGAGGTATGCCTTTGCTGCTTCCCAAGTGAGTGACCTTGGACAGGTAAGCTAACCTCTCTGTGTCTCAGTTTCCTCAGCTGTAAAATGGTATGGTTCATTTGTACCAGTTTTTTAGATTCCACATATAAGCGATACCGTATATTTGTCTTTCTCTGTCTGACTGACTTCACTCAGTATGACAATCTCTAGGTCCCTCCATTTCACTGTAATGGCATTATGTCTTCCTTTTTTATGGCTGAGTAATATCCCACTGTATATACGTACCACATCTTCTTTATCCATTCCTCCACTGATGACATTTAGGTTGCCTCCATGTCCCGGCTAGAGGAAATAGTGCTGCAACTAACAAGAACCTCCTGTAGAGCATAGGGAACTCTACTCCGTACTCTGTAATGACCTATATGGGAATAGAACCTAAAAAAAGAGTGGATATATGTATATGTATAACTGATTTACTTTGATGTACAGCAGAAACTAACACAACATTGTAAATCAACTCTACTCCAATACAAATTAATTTAAAAATGAAATAATAAAGTAACATAAAATGGTGTGGGTTTCTGTGAAAAATTAAATGAGTTTACGTACGTGAAGTGCTTAGAAAGTAGCCTGGCACACTGGATTCACTACTATATTAGTTATTCAATTAGAATTGACTAATTAACTATTATTATTTTATTGTTCTTTTTAAATTATAATCATCATCATTTTAACTCAAAGTTGAAATCACATTTTTAAAAGTCACCTTCAACAAATGTGATCTTTTTCAACTTAAATACGGGAGGACATTCAAATAATGCTCTCTCCATGGGGTCGTTACTTAATACCTGTGCCACTGGGTCTGCCCTAATATTCTACAGCGTGGAGACCGTCAGCCTGAAGATATCATGAGTCAGAAAATCTTCACATTTCACTGGGTGTTATCTGGTCTCGGCATAAAGCAGCACACCATACAAAATAGGAGGTAGAAAGGAACTTGGAAAGAGGCAAAAGGAAATATCTGGGTTCTGGACCAAGGCACCATACATGTCAAATGGCTTTGAAATATCTGGCTGCCTTCCAACATTCTACCCTTTAAGACCACAGCTCTTAGTTACTCCGCTGTATAGAAGTGCAAGACACCTCTACTACCCATCTGTCCCTTGAGTTACCCCAAGAATCACAAAGGAATTAGAGGCCACATATCTCAGCTCTCCAGTGCAAGGGTAAATGTTCCTTTCCTCATGGATCATGAAACACCAAGGACAAGCAAACCCTCTTTGTCTTTTTCATGGCCTCAGATATCTGGCCATGTGGGCAGGAAGACCCTGTGACTCTCCAGTGATGGGGCAGCTGCCCCTGCTTCCCGCCACCTGGAAGTGGGTGGCCTTAAGCTGACGACCCATTAGTGTTGCAAACATGTATTGTGCTGAGTCCATCATCCTGTTTAACTTGGCATCACCTACAACCACTCCAACGTTTGTGAATGAGATGACTGCCAGATCAGTATGCTTCGGATTCAGTTACACTTCGCCTATTATCTGTAAGTGCTTTCATGATGCTTATACTGGTGATCAATCCTGCATTCAATCTTCTTTTTTTAATAGGACTAAGTTTTCTCTTTCTGTCGAGGAGATTGAAAGCCATGAGACTCTTTCCAAAAACTTTTCAGGATCTGCAGTGGCATTTTCAGTGGGAAATTGGCAAGGGCTTATGTGTGAATGAAGACAAAGAAAGCCAGTGAGCAGTCGAAGCTATGCAACTGAGCGTCTGCTTGTCCACATGTCAGGGAAGAAATGTGCAAATCTTCCTTCAACTCCTAACAGAGTATGTCTGCCTGAAACTCATGAGGTCTGATGCATTTTAGGAACTTAAACAGAGGAGGAAGAGAAGGAGAAAAAAAAAAAAAAAAAACACCTAGAGCACTAATGCAAGCTTGCCTGGAAATGTCATTCCTTTAACAACTGTGTGTAGTCACACCCTTCCTCTACTGCCTCCAACAGAAAATGGAAGATATGACATAGGTTGTGTCTACACGGAGCCAAGCATCTGGGTTAGATTCGATCTTGGTGTTTTGATCTCATATGGACATAGGGTTATTTTTGTAACACATCTGCAAAGCTGACATAATCTATGTTAGCTAGGATAGTACAATCACCAGACTGCGGAGAGTTTCACCAGATCATAAAATTTTCACCAGCCTTTCTTTCAGTGACTACTGTTTTATCATCATTTTTAAAAATAAAATTCAATTAATCACTTCCTTGTATAGGAAGCTGGTAATCGTTCTTGTTGAGATGGCTGTTTTACAAGCAAGATATATAATCATCTTTACCAGAAGAATCAGCTTCGGACAGTGTTTGAATGGCCAAATAGTAGATTCTGGAATGATTAGCCAAGTTTTCAGTTTTCAGCTCAGTTATTAGCCAAGTTTTCAGTTTCAGTTATCCAAGAACTTGGGAGTTCTTGACAAGCCTCAAAAAATACTAAGACATTAATAGAGGTAATGATGTAAAGCAGAAAGAATATGAACTTTAGATTAAGAAAAACTGGTATATGAATGCTAGCTCTGCTTTGTGATATCCTGAAAGTTATTTAATCTTCTAGACCATAGTTTTCCCATCTGCAAAATTGGGTTATCATAATATTACATAACAAGTTAGAGTCGTTGTATGACTATCAGATCAAATGGTAGGTGCTCAAAACCATAGTAGCCATTATTCTTTTATTTTTATTCTTATTAAAAGTGACAATATTGTAAGCAAAAAGAAAAATGTAACTATTCTTAAATTCCTTGATATGCTATTAGAGATGGGCTCAAAAGATGCGAAAGAGACATGGAACAAAGAGTACTAAGCTGGAGTGAATTTTCAGTCAGTCAGTGTTCCAGAACTTGTTGTGGTGACCTTGGGCAAGTCAGTTTCCTTGTTTGGGCTTCATATTATTTATCCTCAATGGTGAACAGGTTAGATCTGCTGTCTAAGATCCCTTTAAGCTCTGTTATCTGTGTTTCAAGAGTTTCAAAAAAACTAGAGCTAAAATGGGTACGTGAATACAATTCCTCCATTTTTGGATTTGACTGTGCTTAATCAGTATTAGTTACTGAAACAGGTAGAAGTAAGGGGCGATCGTGTTGAGACTTTGATATTAGTCACCATTACTACTATATTCAGTATTGCTCAGATACTCTAGGTTGTACTGGTGACTTTATTTTAAAATTCTTCACTGTGACTTCCTGTCTTCACACTGGCTTTTACAATCTGATTTTAACTCAGCAACTTCACTGATATCCTGGTTGGAAAAGTCAACACTTCCACTCTTCTCCACATCTTACTTGGCCCCTTGAAAAGATTGGGGGATCAGGTAGCAGCATCTAAAGTTTATGCTGATATGTGTGAGAGTTTCATGGAATTTCATTCTTTTTCTCCACTCATGTGTGTTTTCCTAATGTCTTGTCTTGTGTGTGTCCACAGAGGGCAGAAATGATTAGCTTTCATTATTTTTCAACAAGGGAGGACACATCCAGTGGGAATCTGTTCAGTTATTGAAGGCGGAGGATTTGCTTCGTCTGAGTGGCAGAACTTCATGTCGATTGTGTATATTTCCTATCAACTGCTTCCATGACTTCAGTTGCCAACTACTTGATTCTTGTATTTTGGTACCAGCATCACTATGCTGGGATTTCTCCTCCCTCCAGTGAATTAGGGGGTGTTTTTAAGTCTATGTTTAGAAATGTCCAAACATGTTTTCTCTATTATAATAATTCCCAGAAGAAAGGCAACATTTTTGGCTTTTTAACACTTTACTTGTTTTGATCCATCATGAAGAAACCGTATTTCTTCCTTACCTTCATCAGCTTTTAAACATACATAAAATACCAGATTGAGTAAAATAATGTGAAATATGCCACAGAAATCTGGCTAATATTAGAGTGATCATTTTCTTAAGGATGGGTCTTATGTATGTAAACACGACTAGAACTGAATTTTCTAGGTGCCAATCCAGCATAAGTCATTTACAGGGATTAAGTAGTGAATCCATGTTTGTAAAACCAAAGAATAAGTAACAATATAATATAAAAACATATAAAATTAAATTTAAAGGTGAGAGGAGGGCTTCCCTGGTGGCACAGTGGTTGAGAGTCCACCTGCCAATGCAGGGGACACAGGTCTGTGCCCCGGTCCGGGAAGATCCCACATGCCGCGGAGTGGCTGGGCCCGTGAGCCATGGCCGCTGAGCCTGCGCATCCAGAGCCTGTGCTCTGCAACGGGAGAGGCCACAACAGTGAGAGGCCCGTGTACCGCAAAAAAAAAAAAAAAAAAAAAAAAAAAAAATGTGAGAGGACTATCGCTAAAAGTATGAAAAATGATTCTTGAATATGTAAAGAATACCTGTCTACAATATGAAGTCCTAAACGAGACTCTTTAAAAAGTAATTATTGAAAAGAAAAAAGGAGTATAAAGGCCACAGATAGAATTTAGAAGAATTCTCTACCTTAGAAAAGAAGGCAGTCTATTACTCTAGAGGCAGGAAATAATGCAAAGTAGAGTCCTTCTCAAGAGACTAGAATTGAAGATGTTCGGCAACTTGAGGACTGACAAATTCCTAGAGTTAGCAAAATGTGTTTGTCCTATATTTCCCTTCCAAATGTTTAATATCAATTTTTTTGCAAGCATTGAAAGTTTCCAGATATGAGTATAACCATTTGACTTATGTCTACATTAGTCAGAAGAGTAGATCTAGAATACATGTTATCATTGCACTGTACATTTTAATTCAAATTCATCATCACTAGTTTTCTTTTTCTTCAAACATGGCTAAAGGATTTAAAGGCATCTAATATTTTTCTGTGCTTTATTATGAACTGTGTGTTCATATTCAACTTTCTAATATCATATTTTTATCCTATGCCTTTTATGTTGATTTTCTCTAGACTAACAACATCAACTATTTTTGTTAGAGTAGACTAAGCTCCTGAGACTATTAAACCCCCAAGAATCAGTAAGGTAACAAATAGGAGTTTACTTTTTTCTTACAAGCCCGGGCAGCAGCTTTAAGTCAACAGCATCTCTGCTCCCTGCACAGTCTTTGAGGGAAATTGACTAAAACGGACACTGCCATTTTTAACACATGGCTTCCATCATAGACTTCTCCATTATAGTCTTCAGGAGTCAGAAGGAGTATGGTAGCCCATATCACTTCTGCTCACATTCCATTGGGATGACCTCAATCATATGGCCACATCTGAATTCAAAGAAGGCTGGGAAATACAGTCCAGCTCTGTGCCCAGGAAGAAGGGTAAGGCTTACTTTGGTTCTCCGTCTACCAGTATTTACCCACCATATCATTCTCCTCCCCGTACTTCTCTTTTATAGCATGAATAGTTATTACTCTCCATCTTTCTTCACTTTTACATTATTTCTAGCTCAGATCCCATTTAATTTTGAGGGCTAAAACTGAGAAGAAATTCAACCCAAGAAATACTAAAAAGCCAACCTTGAGGTGGTTGTCTGGCTTAAAATGAATTTTTTGTTTGTCATCAATAAATGGGATCAAAATAACAAACATCTGAATCAAATTGTATAGTTTGTATCCACAAAACTTACGTGAGAAAAAGTGTAATATAGTTCTAATAATAATAAAGACTAAATCTTAATAGTTACTGATTGATCACTCAAGAGAGGTAACAAGTAGAGTTATTGAAACAACTTCCATTTATATTTAGGGAGAAATCTAGAGGTTATCCAATGTTCTTTTACATTTTATTTTGAAGCCTTTAAATATATTCAAATTCAGCAATAAAATGACATAATATGTCTTATATTTGATATATTTGTTAGGTGATTGTCACAACCTCTCATGTTATTTAAGGACCTTGGTGATGACACATCAAAAATGAAGTACAGAGTAAAGCATGTAGAAGCTGCACAGTATGTACTAAATGCGTAATAAACCTTAGACATTATTTTTTTATAATCAGGCAATTCTTTTTCCTATCCTATTACTTGTTTTCTTTATAAATGGGCCCCAGATACCTTAATTGAAATTAATATAGCAGGAGGGAAGCAGGCTTTAAAGCAAGAGGTAAGAACTTGCCTTTTCGGCGGAGGGGTGGGGGGAGGGGAGCATCTCTGAGATTTAGTTATCTCACTTTTGAAATGGAAGAGAATGCCTCTTCCCAATGCCTGGCATGGATCCTTTGAAATCAAATGAGGTTTTGCATGTGAAGGAACTGTGAAAACCCAAACCTAGTCGCTCTCTGACTTTTATAAATTTAGTTATTTGCAACTGGCCCCAGAGGTCCTTAGGATGAATGTGTTTCTGTTTAAACACAAATTTGAATCCACACGTTTCCTAAGTAAAAAAGATTCTGCTATTTTAAAACGCATATTTAGCCACTGCCAGGATGGTGTACCTAAATCGCATAGCTAGTAGATATTTTTGAAGATAGGATGTAATAGGAGTGAGGAGGAGGGGAGAAAGGGAACTAACCCAGGGTGTCCCTCTTGCATTCCAAATGCAATCACAGATATTAATATCCTTGCATGGGGATGATGAAGAGAGACCCCCAGGGGAACTGAAATCCTATGGTCCTGAGTAAGCGTTGTCCTCTGTGGTTAGAGAGTCGGGAAAGCACAGTGCTGGCATGAGTCAGTCAGTCAGAAAGGCTGAAGGAAAGGGGCAGAAGCCCTGGCCGAGGAAGGCATCAGTAGGCTTATTGGTCAGAAACACCCTCCAAACGCTGAAGGCGTCACTTAAAAATCATCACTTATTGCCTACTGCTCTTTACGGGGTAAATTATAAGCTATAGAGGTATCTGCGGATTTAGGGATTTGAGATCCCTCTGAAGAAATCTTTTGTAAATATAAAGGGCTCTAAGGTCATCCTGAAGCTTTAAATGGACCCATACTTCCTGTATTTAGAGCAAACTTTAAAAATAATGTGGAATAAGAAGCCATTAAAAGACAGATCTTCATGTCATTTATCACAAGTTAATTGATTTGGAGAAATATTTTCCTCCTCCATTCCAGCAGCTGCCTGTTTCTTTCTTAAACTACTTCACCTCCTATCACAGAGCATTGTCTATTGAGGTGCTCCTTAGCTATGCAGCTGGAATGATAGTTGGCTTCTTAAGAAGTGAGATTGGAAACTTGCTGATGAAATTGCAAAGACACCGAGAGGCTGATTTGGCATTGCCCAATTCACTCTTTATTAGTAGATATATTACAATCAGAGCTAGTCTAGTCGATAGAGAGGGTTTGTGTTACTGCAACATTTGCCATACACATGCTGAAGAGAACGCAATACGTAGTAGGTTAATTAAAATTTTACTAAATAAACTGATGGTCCTGTTTTATAATTCTGACTCTCAGGAACCTGTCTGGTTTCTACCCATTGGCACAATAATCAGGTTTACGTCACTAGCAATTTCTCATGAAAACTTGGATTTCCGATGAATCTATATAAATTTATGATGTAACTGTAGTACTTTTCCTCAAGCATAGATAAATGACTTTATTTTTGTAGATTCTACTTTGTTTCAAATTATTCACTTTCCTTAGAAGGACTTCAGGTTGCCAAAATTCAGGTCCCCATATTCTGCTCTTGAAAACTGTTTGCTCATGACCAGTGGACACAAAGTCAAAATAGAATACACATGGCCTCTTGCTTATGAGATGGCTACACGTCTCATTAAAGCATGATATTGAGACAATTGCTCAGCTGGCCCTCATGGGATGTGAAAGGAGCTAGTAAGAATGGAAACGGCTTACATGTCAATCCCAAACACCCTAACTATTCCTCCCCCCACCCTTCCACCCTGGTAACCATAAGTTTGTTCTCTAAGTCTGTGAGTCTGTTTCTGTTTTGTAAATAAGTTCACTTGTATCATTATTTTTTTAGATTCCACATATAAGCAATATCATTCGATATTTCTCTTTCTCTCTGACTTACTTCACTCAGTGTGAGAGTCTCTAGATCCATCCATGTTGCTGCAAATGGCGTTATTTCATTCTTTTTAACGGCTGGATAACATTCCATTGTATATATGTACCACATCTTCTTTATCCATTCTTCTGTTGATGGACATTTAGGTTGCTTCTACACACTGCTATATTTAAAATGGATAACCAACAAGGACCTACTGTATAACACGGGGAACTCTGCTCAATATTCTGTAACAACATAATTGGGAAAAGAATTCAAAAAAGAACAGATACATGTATACGTATAACTGAATCACTTTGTTGTAAACCTGAAACTAACACAACATTGTTAATCAACTATGTATGCTCCAATATAAAATAAAAAGTTTAAAAAATAAAATAAAAATAGGAAAAAAGAAAAGAACGGAAATGGCTTGGAAGATTGTACCAAGGACAGGAAGAGAAATGCATTGGTAGTGAAAGGAAGTTGCAAGGGTTTATGAGCGTTATGCTAGAGTTGTTTTTTTTCCAACCCAGTGAGCTCTTTGAGAAAGTCATGATGTGCTACGACAAAGCCCTACCTCTTCCTGTTACTTCATACCCGTCTCCTGTATTTAGCCTAAGCCATCTCTTGCCTGGTCATCTTGTGGTTCCTCTAGCACATTAAGCTGGAGTGCCTTTGATCTTGACATTCCCTTTCCTGAAAAAACTGACCTTGCTCTTGTGGCTTGCTGCTCACTTCATTCAGACCTGTAGTCTAGTGTCTCACTTTGAAAGGTCCTGCCTCTCCACTCCATCTAAAATAGCCCCCTCCCTCTCTCTACCACTCTCTTCTTTATTCTTCTTGAAACGATTTCTCTTTATCTGACTGAAATTACCTTTCATTTATATTGGTTTATTAGTTTATGGTTCGTCGCCTCCACTAGAATCTGAGCCCCACAAAGGCAGTTTGTCATATTCTCCACTCTACCTTCATGGTCCTGAGAAGTTCCTAGGATAGAAGAGATGCTCAGTGAACGTGTGTTGAACGAATCAATGAATGAATGATAGTTTGAAGCCATAAAGTTCAAATCCTAGTTTGCCTGAGATATGATGTTTCCTGATCCTCTAAATGAGGACAAGAACTTTTCTGCTTCCAAGATACTATGAGAATCAAGTAGAATTATGTATGTAGAAGGACTTATAAACCGTAAAGCACTACATAAAAGTTAGTGACTGTCACTGCTCAGGCACTGTGGTATGGTGCAAAATTAGCTGACCCTGAGTTCAAGGTCAGAATGTTAATGGGGGCTTTGCCATTTCATATGGCATGTGCCTTTGAACAAGTATGTAACCCTCTGTACCTCATTCTCCTTTTCTGCTGTGTGAGAATAAAGTGAGATAGTGTATATGCTTGCACTTGATCTGTAAAGTGATACAGGAATATATCACTTGTCTGTATAGAGCACAACCACTCCCCTCACTGCCTTTATCCCTGATCTCCCATGTTCATTTATATACATGAAAATGTATACAGATGAGAGGGAAAGGTAAGCAACTTATTCTGTTACCAGGCTGATGCTTTCCCAGAGGTGGAAAGAGAACTTGGTAAATGGATGAAGGTATAATCCATAAATAAATAAGTCAAAGTATCAGATAAATCTATATGCTACTGATGTCGCCATGATGCCAAAAGATAACCTATTCCTTGATGACACTTTGACTTTAAATTTGTTTTAGGTTAAATTCTAAGGTTAACCAATTCCCTGGAATTCTTCAGCTGCAAAGAGCCTGTGAAGATCCTTGACACTTTGGTTCAAGTTAAGCCATGCATGAATTGAACCTTCTTCAGATTATCTGGTCAATGCTCAAAGCACTGCATTAATCAGAGAAGGAGGCTTCAGTCTTGGGCTTGTTCTCAGAGGCTCTGTCACATTGTGTTGCCTTTGATGAAAAGCTTAAAAGGCAGAGAACAGGAAATCCACTCTGATTTCATTGTTTGCTTTGAACAGTTCTTTCTTCTTAGGAACAATGTTGGTTTGCTTAAAATGGCTAATAATCACTACTATTTATTGAACATTAATTCTGTCCCAGGCACTGCACAAAGTAGTTTCTATACATCTTTACATTTCACTCTCACACCAGTGCTCTGAAGGAGATTTTATTATCCCCATTCTACAGAAGAAGAAACTGAGACTGGGAGATGCAGAGAAGTAAAAACAGTTCTGCTGTGGTCACCTAGTGAGAGGAGCATAGCTAGGGGGAAACCACATCGATCTGGCTCCCAGGTTTATGCTCCTAACCACTAAACTAGAACCAATAGGAGCTGAGGCCTGGAAGGAGTTTGGGAAAGACCAAGGGAATCGTTTCACATTTCCTGGAAGAGTTTTTGAGACCTCTCAAATTGTAGACTACCAACTCCATCCATTGACATTGGAAAACCAACAATTCCATTTCTCATTTGGTGTCTTTGTATATCATTACTTATTTTGTTCTCTGAAATTTGATTACCTGATTTTGTACAATGAAAATATGTCACCTTGGAATAATTGATTCAGAGAGATCATTTTTTTTTAAAAGACTTTTGTTTGTTTCTTTTGTTTTGTTTTTGCGGTACGCGGGCCTCTCACTGCTGGGGCCTCTTCCGTTGCGGAGCACAGGCTCCGGACGCACAGGCTCAGTGGCCATGGCTCACGGGTCCAGCCGCTCCGCGGCATGTGGGATCCTCCCGGACTGGGGCGTGAACCCGTGTCCCCTGCATCGGCAGGCGGACTCCCAACCACTGCGCCACCAGGGAATCCCCGAGAGATCATTTTGAAGTATGGACATAGTGCCTGGCATTGGCTGGATTTCAGGCAATGTATGTCGTAGCCGGTTAACTAGAGTTATGTTTACTGACGTTACCATTGTGGTTGCAGGGTGGGCTTTGGAAGCAAGCTTGACCCGCCCCAAGCCCATGACCTATGACTTTAAGCAGTTGCAGAATCTCTCTGGTGCTCAGTGTCTTCATCATTTAAATGAGGGCGATGATAATTCCTCTATCACGGGCTTATTTTGAAAGTTAAGTAAGATAATGCATCTTTGATGTGAAGATTACTCGAAATCAAGTGTGATAAGCATATAATACAGAGGTAGCGCTCTTTTGATAAATGTCAACCGCAATAATTTTTTATAAAATAGAAATTTTTTTTTGCAGGATCAGGACTATCAGATGTATTTTCATGTACAGTATAAATAAGTATATACAAGTTGTTTATAACCTACATATTTCCAAAAAGGATTTGAGATTGCTAAATCGATATTTTCCCCAGTGGCTGGCCTCTAAGCAGATCACTGTCTTTGAATATTTGGGAAGAAAAATTAATCTCTGTAGCCTGAAATCAACCTACAGTTCCTTCCAGCATTTTTTCATTACTCTCAAAAACAAAATCTCTGCCCCAGATTAACAAATTGCCCTCAGTTTTTAAAACATATTAGCATTTTTCAACACCGCTTTCCTGTTCAAATTCTCTGCCCTCATCTATTTATTCTTCAAATTAAGTGGCCACGCCAAAATCTCCTCTCTTTTCTTTTCTTCTGAACTCAGCCAATACTAATGGACTGTCTACTCAATTGCAATTTATCATTTTTCACCTGATTTTGTTAGTTGGATTTTCATGTGATTTTATGTGTCTTCTCTGACCAGCTAGACAGTAAGCAGACTGTCCTATAACTTCTCTGTACCATTCACATTGTGGAATTTTAGTTTTATAAATATTTATTCATTATTAAATTTTCATATAAAATCGTCGACAAGCAGTAGGTAAGGAATGAATGAATTCTCCTTTCCATGGTAGCTTGTGCCCAAATCCAGGCACTTGGATTATATTTGCACTCCAGCATCCCAACTTTTGAAAAGTCAAATTTTAGTCGTACAGCTAGATTTTTTGTTGAGCAGTGCTATGTAAATAATTTTATCTTTGTTTGTTTAGTTAGTTCATTATTCATTTTTCAATATCAGTAATTGACTTAATTACAAAGCAGTCAGTTTTTTTGGCTATTACATAGACATAACGCTAACAAGATCAAATGCTGATGTGCCCCATTTAGTTGATACTGTATTTAATCTCATAGTTTACAAGAAGATGTATAATAGCTGTCGATAAGATAGTAATTTGGTAAGCGAAGCAAAAAGCGGATGCTTGCTCTGATCAACTAGCATACCACTTTGTCCCAGACAATGTTTTCAACAAAGAAATGAAACAAATTTTAGAATCTTGATAAACTGTTTTTACACACCCACAGCTGATTGATGAAAATCTTTAAACCAATAGCCATTTTATCAAGTTTTGAGTGTCTAAGAATTATTTCTAGTATGTTGAGGTTTTCAAAAGTGACCATTCAATTTTAATATTCTTGGTTGATTTGGGAAATGCTGAGAGCATGATTTACGTTTTGGTCATGATGTTTTCAGGTAAGTTAATAGAATAGATAATTCAAAAACAGATTCCACGTGTGCACATAAATCCGCCCTTATTCTCACTGCTAAAAAGAGAAATGTGGTATTTGCGGGATTTCCTGAGATCAAATATTTTGATGTGTTTCAGCCAGGCACTCAATGACATGAGAGGTATTGACAAACGCACAGTCAATCAACAGTGGCTGAGTCTAGACAAAACTTGAGGAAAGTGTGGGAGGAGCCAGCACATTTTGGTCATTACAAGAGTTGTTTACACAGCTCCAGCCTTCTACAAAAACACAAGAGCTTTTTCAAGGATCACTACTACGTGGATACAAAACCTTGAACAGCCACCCATGGAACCAATGTGGATATTGGAAGTTTTGGAAACCAATGTGGGTATTCCTGATGTGTTCCCACACTTCCGAAGATCCCTCTTTAAGAGCATTCATTGCAATTTGTGATATTGCTTATTGGATTGTTAGTCTTTTATGCCAGGCTGTGAGCTCTCTGAAGAAATAGTTGTGTTTATTTTGCTCTCTATTCTACCCCTTGCATCTCCAAGGCAGTTGGCACATGGCAAGTCCTTAGTAAATATTTATGGAAGAAAGGACGCAGACAGGGTGAGAAGAAAAGAGTGATGTGTGGGGTTAGCAGAGCCTGTTTTAGAAAAAAGTGGTGAAGTTTGGTTCCATGGTCGGCCTTCACTGCGCTTGTGTTTGTCCCATTTCAGACTTCTTTTTCCCACTTCTGAACCCTGCCCTCCCATCACCCATGGCACTCCAGTGAATGGATCCTGCTCTGTACTCACAAAATACGTTAATTTTATTGACTAAGGCTACTCAGTGTTGTACCATCACTGCAGCCTTTATTCTTAATCCTTAACGCCAAAGTGTCAATCATTAACAGTGGTGTAGAACAGAGGGGGTAGAGCAGAAGTTTCCCAGCACCAGATACAATCAGCTCTGCTTACTGTAAGACCAACTATCCCATGTAGGCAAAACTTCTACATTCATTCATTCAGTTTTGTGAGTCATTCGTTTAACCACTATTTATTTAACCAGTATTTACTGAGCATCTTTTTTATGCTAAGCTTAGTGCTGGTCATCGTCATCATAATGTGAAAAGAAAATAGCAAACTTATAAGGAAATGACCAAATTTCTCTTTGGGGGTCCTCTCTTGTTTTCTTGAACCAGCTTTCAAGACGTGAGAGTATGAGAGACCAATATTTATCCAGTCATTGACTGAAAAGGTAGAAGCAAATCGTAAGTTGCTTTTAATCTTCAAGGAAACAAGCATCACTTAAAGGAAGGAGAGCCAGTATGCCAGGCAACCTTTGGAAATCTGACTCTCCTTCACTGAGTCATCCAACAAACCTGTACTGAGCACTGTCCGTGGGGCACCCACTGTACGAGGCCCCGGGACATGCAGATGAAAGAGAGTTCCCTCCCTAAGAAGGTCACAGTCTAGCGACAGACAAGAACAGACAAATTAACACTTACAGTAAATACAGCGAGATAAGTACAGGGCAGGCGGCAGCAGAGGGTACTATGGCAACCCAAAGGAGGGGCACACAACTAAGCCTGAGGCAGCGGGTAAGGCTTCCCAGGAAAGATGACACTCGGAAAGAGGGAGCAAGCCAGGTGAGAGGGTGTGGAGGGGAAGGGCTTTTTCAACAAAGGAAGCAGCAAACGCAAAGACTCAGAGGTGAGAGAGAGCAAAACACTTGTGAGAATCTACACATCATTCAGTAAAGTAGGGACTTAGTCTGGTGGGAAGGAAAACAGCTGAAATGAGGTAGCCCAGCAGGGATGGATTATGAAGGACATATCTGGGGAGCCACCAAAGGTATTAGAAAGCTTATGATGTGATGGAAGTAGCCTTTTAGAAAATTTATTCCAATAAAATGGATTAGACAGAGGGAAATGGGAGGGGAGGGTCTAAAGAGGTGAGTATTTTTATTTATTCGTATGCTTTTATGTTTTATACTCAACGTTGCTCTTAAAAAATAGTTTAGAGTCTTAAAAAAGCATACAGCACAGTGACATAAATTATTAAGTAATGTTAGAAATGAGGCAAAGGGAAAATAAAGGTAGGGACATGAAATGAGATAGAACAAAAAAAAAAGTATACTATGCACTTATAATCAACATATAAGGGAGGCAAATTTAGCTCTCAGCTTCCTATGAGCCAGTGATTTATTATACCAATAAGATAAACATGTTGATCAGGATTATCCTGGTGCCATGATTTGAATGAATATCTGTTGAAGAGTCACATACAGGAAGTCAGGAACAATCTTACCCTTTGTTAAAACATAAGTTCCATGAGTATAGGGATTTTTTTTCATTGTTCTACCTTCAATGACTTGAAGAGTGATATATATCCAGGGAGGGATCAATAAATATTTCCTGAATACATGGATGAATGAATGGATGAGATTAAATCAGCAATTATGAATTAGAGTATTCTTTCTCCAAAAGTGAGATTAATAAAAGCTGGGTGAAAGTAGACCAGTATGGAATAGATCTATGGGATCCCTCAACCATTTAATCTATCAGAGAGATTAATGTTTCAACCACAATCATTCCCTGAAAAGAGAATAGTAAAACCAAACTTTCTGATTATTCTGTCAAACTTTGCCACCTTGAGAAGAAAAGGAAGGAATTTAGACAATTTTCAGTCTATCTTAATGAGCAGCATTTTCACGAGGATTCTGAGAGTCAACCAAGCAAGAGTTTTCATGAAGGTATTTCAAATAATGCTCTAAATTTAGGATTAGGATATCATACCAAAAAGTAACTTAATAAAAATGAATTATGGGCTATCTACTCAGTCCTCTAATAGTCTGGCATAATCTAAGAATAGCTTTTAGAAGAGCTTCATGAATTTCTTCTAAAAGACGTCATGAATTCCTCTAGAAATATTATTTCTCCTTGCCAAGCCATGCCAAGTATCAGGCAGTAGAGAAATTAGAATTAGACTCTCTGACAATTTTCTACTAGGCAGCCATTTGGTTTGTCCAGTTCAGGTTAAAGCTCTTAGCCAAACTGTGGATGAAGCTGATAACCTTTGAGACTACTGTAAAGCGTAACTAGGATAGTCATTGGATATAAGGAAATTCCTTTTCTATCCAGAAATAAGCGAAAGGGAAAGGAATAGCATCAGGTAAAACCAATACATCACTGAAAAAATACTCACATATGTGTTCTAACACAAAATTCTACATAATATGACATGGCTGGAGCTATAGTCTGAAAAATGTAAAAGGTGGTTTGACTCTCCACCTAGGTAAGGACTCTCCTAGGTCCTTAAAATATATTAGTAAAATACACACAACAATATAACTTTCATATATACCCTTGACACTGAGGTAACTGTATGGGGTGACTTGATCAATGAACTTATTGATAACAAAAAAAGTTAAAAGTTGTCAAATACTGATTAAAATGGTGGCTTTTATTTTAAAATAGTGACCCATGGCCTCTTGTTGGGACAAATGTTATCCAGCTGGGCCAGTTTTCTTTTAAGGCCAACCTAGGTCATGGTAATAAAGCTGCATCATATGCTTAAAAAAAGATATTCACCTTTTATTGACAAAGAAAATGGACGTGCATCCTGCTGATAAAAATAATGAGACTACAAGATTAGAATATTAGAAGGAACTCATGCAAGTACAAGATCCAGAGGTTTAGGTTTCATCAGCTTCGTGGAAAATTTGATTCTCCTGGAGGATCATTTCACTAAGAGAGAAAATATAGAATGAGAAGATTTTCAGGGTCAGTGATAAAATAAATTTTAGATATGTCAAGTTCTGGTGAGTCATGAAAATGAAAATGTCCAGTAACTAATTGGATATACAAATCTTGCCTTTAAAAGAGAAGTCTGAGTTGGAAATAGATAATTTAGGAGTGATCATTTAGATTTAAATCTGTGGCAATGACTTAGAGGGAAAGCTGAACCTAGTTATTAAATACAAAAGGTAATTTTGCTCTGTGAGAGAGTCACAAGTCTTCTTTTCAACTGCTTAGCTCTAAAGCGAGACCACAAACATTAGTAATTTATTAAGAGCAGTTTGAAGATCATTACGTAAGTAATCTCAGTTCCTGATACCATGTCAGGCAAAATTGGAGGTGACATTCTCAAACTCTGGTTTCATCATCTATAGTCATACAGTGGAACAAATCAAAGGAGGGTAAAGCATTTCTGAGAATGAGTAATGGGTGCAGTAAAATTTATAGTTAAAGGAAGTCTCAGTTCTGTGAAGATTGAGTTGTTAACAAGTTTAAACAATGGAATGATGTATCATGGCATGCTTCTTATATTCTGCATACGTTGGAAAGGCTGATAAACTCCTCAGAAGACTTTAATTTGGGAATTTTGAGAGTCAAAGTTGGCCTAGGACAAAACCATGGAGTTAGCAGAATGTGGTTTTAGACCCCCTTCCACTAGCCCTTGCAGCTTCACCTTTCCCCACCCCCTCTCCCGAGTCTCAAGGGTCTTACTGCTGGTCTAGGTGCCTTGAGTTTCCAAACAAAACGATCTGATAACCTAATTCATTTCAGTGGATTCATTCATGCATTTATTTATTCAACAAATATTTATTGAGTATCTATCTATTCTGTCTCTGTGTTAAGGAAGGAGAGCCAGTATGCCAGGCAACCTTTGGAAACTGTCCCATGTCTTAGAATATGGTGGTCAACAGATAGATGAAGAAATAAGTAGATATAGATGGATTGATTGATGATGAGAGAGAGAAGAGAGAGAGGGAGGGAGGGAGGAAGGATGGGAAGGAAGGAAGAAAGGAAGGAAGGAGGGAAGGAGGGAGGGAAGGAAGGAAGAAAGGAAGGAAGGAGGGAAGGGAATATGAGGCAGGATATGTGATATATTAACTAAGAATTTTAAAAAGCTGAGAGAAGAAAATGATACTATTTTAGATACAGTTTTCATAGATGGGGATATTTGTACCTATGAAACAAGTGGAATGACATAATGGAGCCAGTTATACAAAGAATGGAAGAAAAAAACTATTTAGACAAAGCGAATAGCAGGTGTGTGGCAGATTGTATTTTCCAAAGATGGCCAAGACAATATGTCCCATCCAATGTGCGCTACTTAGAGTGTGCCCCTGATGCTCTCCCTTAAACCTGAGCAGAACCCAGTGACGGACTCCTCCTCAATGGAATCTGGTGGAAGTGACGCTGAGTACTTTTGAGACTAGGTCATAAAATTGCTATGCAGTTTTCTCCCGTTCTCTTGGGATGCTTGCTTTTATTACTCAGTTTCCACACTGTGAGGAAGCCCAGGCCACAGAGAGAAAAAAAGCAGGTGTTCTAGCCAAGAGCTGCAAGTGAGGCCCCAGCCAATAGCCATCATCAGTCACCAGACATGGGCATAGAGGTGTTTCCAGGTGATACCAGAGTCACCCGCAGCCTTTGAGTCTTTCCAGCTGATGATCAGATGTCATGGAGCGTAAACATGTTGCTTCTGTGTCCTGTACAAATCTGTGATCTGCAGAGACTATGAGCGTAGTAAAATGCTTGTTTTTGGGGCCACCAACTTTAGAGGTGATTGTAATTCAGCAGTAGGTAACTGGGACTAAGTACTAAAGCCCATAGGTGAGGATGAGCACATGAGGGCTACCGTGACAGAGCAGAGTAGCTTTGGACTGGCGGTAGGGATACGACGGAGAGCCTGGTAGGACAGAGCACCTAGGGTCTTGCAAGCCATAGAAAGGAGTTTAAATCTTTTCTAAGTGTGATGGGGCCCCATTATCCTGTTCCTATTCATCTTTTGAACTCTTAGCTTCATCAGCAAAGTAAGGAATGAAAATAACACCTACTGCTTGACAAGGTTGTCGCAAGGTGATCTCTTGTGTGTGAAATCACTCAGAAAGGAAAAAGCATTCCAGGCTTTAAAAAGTTTGGATAAATATGTTATACAAAATTAGTTAAAGTTTTAGGCTGAGAAATTTAAATGCATCAAATTTTCTTTTCCATGTAACTTTCCATTAACCAATTACACCATGCCTGCCCATACGGGATTATTAGCCAACTTGAAATATATACATCCCATACCTGACTTCAAGCCGATGGTCAAATAAATGTGGTGATATATCTGGTAGATAAATGGAAGATAACACTTGCAAATCTTGCTAGGAAAAGGGGTGATGGTATTTATATAGAGAGAGGGAAAACAAGAACTAGTGAGCATTTTGAACTCTTTTCTTTGAAAGCCACCTCTTCTCTCAGAAACCCAAGGAATATGGATGCCAGTGAACTCTTCATTAGTAGCTGGGTTATTGACCCAAACTCCATGTAGAATTTCAGTGATCTAGGTTGGATTATCAGAGTTCCTTTTTATTTTGACTAGATTGACTAATGCAGACGAGGACCAAAGCCAACTCTACAGGACTCTTTCCCCAAAGCCAACACCCAGGGAAAAAAAAATGATAGCAGTGGTGTGGTGATGGATGGAGAAAGACATGCACCTGTAGTTGGATTCCTCCTGCAGAGAGAGAGAGAGAGAGAGAGAGAGAGAGAGAGAGAGAAAGAGCGCACTGGGCTTAGACCAGCTTGACAGCTTCAGAAAACAAACACAATCGAGAGAAAGAGCAATGGCTGGAGATTGTCTCATCGGTGAGTGGCTTAGGTTCCCTCACTGATCTTCCTAGGTTAAGGAATAGCAAAGCTGTTATGAGCAATAATAATTGTAGTAATAATAGCATTTATTTAATGCCTACTGCTTTGTATGGAACACAGTTAATATTCACAATAATTTACAGATATCCAAGTAATCACTGATAATATTATTATCACCATTTTTCAGGTAAAGAAAAATGAGGCTTAAAGTGGCTAAGTATTATACAAGTCAGTTCAGCTAGTAGGTATTGGAGCTGAGATTTGAACTCTGGTTTATTCTGACAACAATGCTGGTAGTCTTAACTTCTAAGATGTATTTTGTTCCTAATTTCCAAAGGGAAACCACGCTCAGTACCTTCCAACTTTAGGTACTGCAAAAGTCCTTCACCTTTGGCATTGTGCTTCAGTCTGTATGGTCACACCTCTTCCTTGGGCTTGGAGTAAAATGTCTGAAAGTTGACCACTCCCTGTTGGGGGTAGGGGGAGTAGAGAAGTTGGACAATGGGAAGGAAGCTTCACCAATGGCATTCAAAGACTGACACATCAAATTCATCAAACTTATCCACATGAAACTACTCCAGTTTCATCATCATCGGTATAGTTTATATATTCTTTAAAATTTTTAAAGCATAATCTACTTTTGGGAAAAATAAGTTATATATATATATATTATATTCTAAATTCAAGCCCAAAACAGTACAGGCAGTTGCCTATGTGAGATGATTTTATACCTCTACTTTAAAATATCCTCCCCTCTTTGGTCCCTAGTGCCTGAAATCCTATCATTAGATGCTCATTCCTTGGAGAGCATTGTCAGCCATTCAGATGATGGAAATTTTTATTTTTCTTCTAGAAGTCTGACTTTGAAGACACAGCCTTCATGAATCATCTAATTCATTATTTGTGATAATAATGGACATTCTGACTAGTGCATGTTCCAACACAGAACTGGGTGCAGAGATCAGATAAAAGGCAAGCAGACAGACCATCACAAAAGAGCTTTCAAATCCCATTTAATGATCAGTTTCTAAATATTTTACAGCTTCAGGTACTGCCAAATTGGGCAAAAAAGGAGACAGTCAGAAGACATTGTAATGGAGATTTCTGTCCTTTTCACTGTGCATATTCCCATGAGTGAGCTCTTTTTGACTTCAAATAGTATCAATGGATTACATTTTAGTAGGAGTTAATCACCATTCTTTTCTTCCTTCCTTTCTCCCTCCCTCCCTTCCTCCATCCCTCCTTTCCTTCCTTCCTTCCTTCCTTCCTTCTTATCTTTCTTTCTTTCTACTGTTGAGCAATTCCTCTGTGAAACACTCTTTTCTCTTGACATTTGTGACATGATTCTCTGCTGATGTTCCCCCTAATTCTCTGGCCACTCCTCTCACTTTCCTTTGTCAGCTCCTTCTTCTCTATCTGGTGCTCAATAGGCCTCAGCTTTCGCTGTTGTTTATCCTCACTCTCCACGTACATCTTAGGTACTTTTATCTGCTCCCATGTCTTTGAATACATCTGTAAAAGAGCAACGCCACATTCGTATTTCCAGCCTGCATTTCTCTTTGTAACTTCAGTCTGGTTATAAGTGACAGCCTACTTGAAATATCTACTTGCATATTTCAAATGTAACATGTTTAAAAACCAACTGTTTGATCTTCAACGTTTCTCTCCCCCAAAGGCCTTTCCTCTAGTGTTAACCTTCTCCATAAGTGACACCCCCATTCCCCAAAATACTCATGCTAGTGGTCTGCCCTGAAGCCTCCCTTTCCTACACCCAATTCCTTTTGTTTCTACACATGAAATATACTTATAATTCATCTGCTTAAATCCATCTCCACTGCCTGCCTCCTAGTCCCAAAAAATCATCTCTTCCCTAGATTACAGATTCCTATTAAATTTAGGAATGATTCCATAACAGTCTCCCTATAGCCAATTCTCTAATACAACCCTTTCCATTGAACTTCAAGTGATATCAAAAGTCTGTAGAAGGGGATGAAAAATCTATAAGGAACACCCTCTCTGGGAGAGGTCTTCTCAGTGTAGTTTCTTCACTCCTAAAAACAAGACAAAGGGAGGCAACTTTTTTCTTCCTCCTCTGGGCATTTTTGAGTCTGGATGTGACACACGGACCTGTGGGCAGCCATCTTGCAAAGGTGAAGGAAACATGCATGAGAGCAAAGCTGAAACACTGAATCTGGCAGAATCAAGAGATGGAAGGAACCTGGGTCCACGACAATAGCCTTGAGCCCTGATGAAACTCATACCCTGATACTCTCTGATGGAGCTCATTCTATCTCTAGAATTGTTTATGTGAGATGATAAATGTACTTATTATTAAAACCAGTTTGAGTGAGAGGTTTTGCTACCATAGCTGAAAGCATCCTAACTGATAGAAGATAGACCAAGAAATCAGTTTAAACCTATAGTAATTATAATCTAAATGAGAGACCACAGGAGAGAGGAAAGATGGATTATGTGTTTAAGAGATTTAATCAATAGGACAGATACAGAGGAAAGAACTAACATGGGGGGGAAACATGAACACAAAGTAAGAGGGAAAATGTAATAATTACAACAAAAGTGCAAACAAAAGACTATGCGAACTCAAAGGAAAAAGACTATGCGAACTCAAAGGAGAGTTCATTTCTCAGAAATAGGTCTTAGGAGATGCTTTATAACATAAAGATATATGAGACAGAACTTAACAGAAAATAGAATTTTGACAGGCACCAAGGTGAAGAGATAGCTGCAAGCATAAAAAAAAATTATAAAGGGAACATTCCAGGTGGGGAGATTAAAGAAGAAATGTAATAAATACATTTATAGGGAAAACAAGATTGTAAAGTACCCCGAAGTTTGAGTTTAGAAGTTCAATGCACTATCCATTGTGTGACAGAGCCCCAAAGTTTGAGTTTAATGTGGTAGATGATTATGTCTACTGAAGGTACATTATATTTGCTGCTAAAAATGTTTCCAATACCTTTCCAAGAAAGATTCTCTTATAAAGGTGCTACTTCTGGGTTGTATTCTGAATTCGATGGTCTGCTAAAGCAGAATTAATTAAGAATAAACTCATTTATTGCTAGTAATTTTAATAGATACTCATTATTTCCTTGGTAGATGAGATGTTTAATATTTTTAATGATTTCCAAGTTCAATATGACAATAAATACTATTAATTTTCCCTTACTACTGGTGTTAATTTTCTGAAAGATTGTGATGCAGGATGTTAAGATCTAATTTTTTTTAATAGGATTAATAGGGCCAAGATCATGAAAAGACATATGATGCCTTTTTGAATTTCTAATTAAAATTAAATAATAAAGGTAGAATATTAAAGAGATCAATGAAATGTTGCAATTACTAGGTTAATAGCAATGGATTTGAAGCACATTGAACTATATGAGATTATCAGTATTTGGTAATTTGACCTACAAATTGTATGTTTCAGTCAGTTTAACCTGATATTCTATTGACAAGTTCTTATTTATTAACAAGGATATTATAGTTTTAAAATACATTGGTGAATTTATTCTGATTTGTAGTGAATAATTTTCATTTTAAGAGACATAAGTGCTAGTGATTAAGGGCATGGACTCTGAAATTAGAGTGTCTGGATTAAACCCTGGCTCCAACCCCCACATATGCTAGTTTTGAACAAGTTACTTGACTTTTCTCTGCCTTAGTTGCCTATTCTATAAAATGGGTATAAAGATAGTACTTACTTCATAGGATTATTCATGAGGAATAATAATTACACCTAAAGTATACAGAGCAATGCCGGACACATGGGAAATCCTCAACAACTATTAAATAGTAGTCATAGTCGTTGTAGTAGTAATAGTATTCTGTATTTAATATTCAAAACTTTAAATTTAATGGATCAGAGTTATTGGTTCCTATCAACTGAGTCCTGTCCTATTTTCTTCCCAAGATAATAGGATAAAAACAACATCAGTCAGTTGTTTTTATTCTATTAAATATTACTAAATTGGAAGTTTCCCATCTCTTTCCTGAAAGGAGAGCTTTAAATGGCCTCATTCCACACATGGGTGACAGAATGCCAAAGGTCATACAGTCTGTCCTTCTTAAACAGTCTCAATTTTCAACCTCTTCCAACACCAGACAATGATTGCATAGTCAGGTTAACTTCATTTTATCTTCATTTGTTTCTCTCTATGAGCCATTGAAAAAGAAAATTCTATTTCCCTTCTGCTTTCTGGAATCTCTTCCCTTTCAATTCATCTTTTCAAATCTGACTTTTTCTAATGAGCCTGACCAAGGAGTCACTTGCAACTCACATATAATGGAACTGTACATTTCACAATTGCAGTAAGATTTTACAGAAATAAATTAGCATGTGCTAGTATTTTATATGAGGGAAACCATAGTTTGGATTTGGGAAAGGATTATATGTATTTTTATCAAGTATCTTTCTTATGATTTTAAGTAATAGAACCCTTAGAAACTCATAATAGTCATGTAATCTAGTGCACTCAATTAAGGCTTTAAGTAGGTGGACTTTGTTCTATTCAGGACTTCAAGTGATTAGATAAGTCCCATCCACATTATGCAGGGCAATCTGCTTTACTCAAAAGTCATCTATTTAAATGTAAATCTCACCTGAAACCACCCTCACAAAAAAATCCAGAATAATGTTTGAACAAATAGTTGGACACTGTGCCCAGTCAAGGTGACCCATAACATGCACCATCACCTTTACCCAGAAATATAAATTTATGTGTTTAAGGACAATGGACCAGCTGGTCAGTTCCTCTACAAAGGGGCTTTTACCATGGTTAGTTTATTCTTTTCAGGGTTTTTAACCTACCTTGTCAGATAAGAAAACTATGTTTACAGGTATAATCAACACAGATTCAACTCTTTGACTGAGGTTCACATTAAGCAAATTCACAGATTGTGTAAATATAGTTATGTCTGTGTACACAAAATTCCAATGTGTTCCTTGACAATGAAGAAAAACTATGAAGCCAAGACAAATGAGTGAGTCCACAAATATTTATTGAAGGCTGCCATGTTCCTGATACCATGTGGATGCTGAGGAATGTAATAATGAACACCACAAGCTTGAGTCCTGCCCAAAGGCAGCTTGCAATCTAACTGGGTGTATTGGAATGTGCCAGACTATGATATCTGTTCTTCGTGTGTTGTATTAGTTTTTTATTGATGTGTAACAACCTACCACACACCTAGTGACTTGAAAAAATGCCCATTTATTAGCTTACATTTTTGTGGATCAGAAATATGGCCTGCTGTAGCTGGGTTCTCCACTTAGAGTATCACACAGTTGCAATCAGGTGTCAGTCAAGTTGAGTTCTTTTTTGTAGATTCTGGCAAAAATCTGCTTCCAAGCTCATTCTTGTTGGCAGAATTTAATTCCTGGAGGTTGTAGGACTGAGGTTCTTGCCTTCTTGCTGGCTTTCAGACAGGGAGCATTATCAGCTCCTAGAGAACTCCCTCCAGAAGCAGTTGTACCTCAAAAGCATAGCATAGTCTCTGTCTATCTATCTATCTATCTAACTGTCTATCTTTCTGTCTATCAATCTATTTATCTCTACCTCAATCTCTATCATTTCTAGCTCTATCTCTACCTCTCTGTTGTTGCTGAGAGTTCTTTCTACAATAAAGCAGGATTTCTCAACTTCTGCACTATTGACATTTGGGGCAAGATAATTCTTTGTCATGAGGGGGCTGTCCTGGGCATTGGGACAGCAAAATCACCCTTGCTTCAGTTGTGACATCCAAAACTGTCTCCTACCACTGTCAAGTATCTCCTGGGGGGTGAATAGTTCCCATTGAGAAGCACTGTCTCAGGGCAGCCAAGGATCAGATGGCTGTGGAATAAAGAGAGTTATGTGAACTTAAAAAACTCCTTTCGGTCTATCCATGTTGCTGCAAGTGGCTTTATGTCATTCTTTTTTATGGCTGAGTAATATTCCATCATATATATATATATATATATATATATATATATATATATATATATATATATACCACATCTCCTTTATCCATTCATCTGTTGATGGACATTTACGTTGCTTCCATGTCCTGGCTATTGTAAATATTGCTGCAATGAACATTGGGGTGCATGTATCTTTGTGAATTATGGTTTTCTCAGGGTATATGCCCAGGAGTGGGATTGCTGGATCATATGGTAGCTCTGTTTTTAGTTTTTTAAGAAACCTCCATACTGTTCTCCATAATGGCTGTACTGTGTGAAGTGAGAAAGACAAATATCATATGATATCACTTATATGTGGAATCTAAAAAAAAGGGGGGCATACAAATAGACTTATCTACAAAACAGAATAGAGTTTCAGATGTAGAAAATAAACTTATGGTTACCAGGGGGTAAGGGGGGAGGGATAAATTGGAAGATTGGGATTGACATACACACACTATTATATATAAAATAGACAACTAATAAGCACCTACTGTAGAGCACAGGGAATGCTACTCAATACTCTATAATGGCCTATATGGGAAAAGAACCGAAAAAGGAGTGGATATATGTATATGTGTACTTTGCTGTACACCTGAAACTAACACAACATTGTAAATCAACTATACTCCAATAAAAATTTTTTTAAATCCTCTCAGCTGAGGCAGCTTTAAATTTTCTCACCTTATGCTATTCCTTGGTGAGGAAACTGTAATCCTCAAGTTCCCTTAACCAAGGTAGTTTTCTTCCCCAACAGCACTTAGTAATGCTTCTTGCCGTTTCTGATCACTGTGTCTATCTCCCAATCTATTCTATTGATTATATTTCTGCTTATTAAATTAAAACTCTGTCCTCCCTCTCTGGGATTACTTCATGCTCACCCTGATGGAAGGTTTAAATGTCTCTTACCTCTCTAATTGCATCCTAAGGGACTCCCACTTGGTTTACCTTGGTTTGCTTCTAATGAACACAAGCACCATCATCATGCTTGGATTTGGTTTAATTCAAAGGACATTTCAAATTCTTACAACATGAGGAGAGGGGAGATTTCTCATATTTTATATTTAATATCCATTTCTTTTCTATCTCTTTTTTCTTTTTTCTATAATTTAAATTATGTTTTTTAAATGTAGTTTTCTTTTTTCCCACTAGACAAAGGGCTCTCTGGAGGCAAGGACTTTGCCTATTTTACTCCACACTAAAAAACGTAGACCTACATAGTGCCTGCCTTGTAGTAGTACTGCTCAGTGAATATTTATTGAATTAAAGAAATATGTGTGTATGTGAGCACTCACATATACCTATGTATTGATACATACACATACATAAAGCATTCTGAAGAAACTTTAACATTTCTGTCATTACAGAATCTCCTCGCTTCACCTTCAAACAAAGTAAGATGTCTAAAAATATACACTTAGTATGTGTTGCTGTTGTTCCTGTTCTATGGGGAAAAAGGACATCTGATGGCAGCTTTGAGACAATAGCATGGGTGAGGGATATTGTACTGACTTCAATGTTTAAATTCATAGCAATGGAGTTATTTTGAAAACTGGGTTAAGTCAGGGAGGCAAGCCATGCCTATCATAGTAATTCTCTCCAGTACCCAGCAGGCATATGTCTTTTTTTTTTTTTTTTTTACTTTTCTAATGAAAATAAAATAAAATTTAGAAGTACATGCTTTATTTAACCAAGTGACACAAATAGCTTGAATAGCTTCCTCAATGCAGTTTCTTAAGTATAATCACTATTATAGTTGAATTGTTATGATACATTCAGGTATGGTGATTAAGAAGTACTATAAATGATACATTTTAAGCCATAGCATAAATCTGAAGAAGTGAAGTAAAAGCTCTCATAATTTCTTCACTCCCCTTTCAAAGGTCAAACAATTTTCCCCCCAAAAGGTAGAGCGTGTGGTGCCAGCTGTGATCTTAACATCATGTTACTTAACCTCTTATGCCTTGGGGAGCTCATCTATAAAATAATGATTAGATTATTTACTGAACAAGGTTGTCATGCCTTACACATAGAAAGTGATTAATAAGTCCTAACTTTTCTTCTCTGTTGGCAGTCACCTTTTTGTTAGAAATACCCCTTTTTATGTACCATAAAGAAAAAAGAAGAAGGGGTTACCACTTAAATTGTGAGACAATGCTATCCTTTTATGTCGTATAGGCTGTAAGACATACCCTAGTTCTTGAATGTTAAAATATAAAATAGAGTGTGTTTTATAATGAAAGATATATACATATATAAAGTTATTTAGAAAGGAATAATTCACACATTCACTCATTCATTCAGAAGACTTTTCCTGAACAGTATGGAGGTTCATTAAAAAACTAAAAATAGAACTACCATATGACCCAACAATCCCACTACTGGGCATATACCCTGAGAAAACCATAATTCAAAAAGAGTCATGTACCAAAATGTTCATTGCAGCTCTATTTACAATAGCCAGGACATGGAAGCAACCTAAGTATCATCGACAGATGAATGGATAAAGAAGATGTGGCACATACATACAATGGAATATTACTCAGCCATAAAAAGAAACGAAATTGAGCTATTTGTAGCAAGGTGGATGGACCTAGAGTCTGTCATACAGAGTGAAGTAAGTCAGAAAGAGAAAAACAAATATACAGTGACCAGTATTTGTTATATAACACATATATATGGAATCTAAAAATATTTTTTAAAATGGTTCTGATGAACCTAGGGGCAGGACAGGAATAAAGACGCAGACGTAGAGAATGGACTTTAGGACACGGGGAGGGGGAAGGGTAAGCTGGGACGAAGTGAGAGAGTGGCATGGACATATATACACTACCAAATGTAAAATAGCTAGTGGGAAGCAGCCACAAAGCACAGGGAGATCAACTTGGTGTTTTGTGACCACCTAGAGGGGTGGGATAGGGAGGGTGGGAGGGAGACGCAAGAGGCAGGAGATACAGGAATATATGTTTATGTATAGCTAATTCACTTTGTTATACAGCAAAAACTAACACACCATGGTAAAGCAATCATACTCCAATAAAGATGTTAAGAAAAAAAAAAAGACTTTTCCTGAGCACTAATTTCAAATGGTCAAGATAAAAGTTAGGTTTAGTTTCTTTTAGGTTGCACAGTTATTTACAGCATTTTAACAAAAGATTGAAATAAAAGCTAGCATTTTATTATGGTACTAGTATTAATTAACCATTTCTTTAAGAATTGACTTATTTTCACTTCCTGTGAAAAAATGTCTGAACCAGGCTTTGGCTTAGATATTCAGGACAGAAAGATCATAAGGAATTGACCATGTGCCGAAGGCATTCACAGTCCAGAAAGGAGACAGACAAGTAATTATAATACAATGGAATCAACTCACTGCCAGGAGAGCACAGGGGAGGGAGGAAATACCGTGCCTGCTCCAATATGCAGTGTCCGAAATGTAAGGTGATTTCCCCCATTTTCACAATAAGAAGGAAAAAAAGAAAGAAAATAACTAAACAACGTTTTTGACCAACTGGAATTAATAACATTTTAGGATGATGATGAACTAGTTAAGAACAATTTCCACTATTTAATTTGTTGACCAGATTATAAAATCTATTTAAAATAAGATATCAACTTAGCAATTCTGTTTTTATACCATTCACATATTCCATGAAGCATTTTTTTCAAACTCCTCCTAGCCTTTGACATCAATTTCTTTATCATCACTAGAGCTGCTCCTTGACCCATCAAACTGTTTTTTTGGGAGCTTGCCATCTTCATTGTGTCTAAATTATTAGAGGTATAGCATTTGTTTAATCTTGGTGTCATCATTGAAAATTTTATCCAAAGTTTCAAGTGCCTGTGTAAATAAACACTGGAATCACTTAAAAAATATTTATCCTTTACAAATAATATTTTTGGGATCTCCACATTATAACCACTTCCTATACTATATTTTAAGTGACTGTTAAATGACTTATTTTCAATAATATAATTTTTCAGGTATGATATCACACAGGAAAAAATAATTTTAAAATCTGTGTAAATGTATTTGCCAGCTTTTATTACCCAGTTTCATCAGGGGCGTCTCTAAGAACAAATAGCAGTGGGATTTCCCTGGCGGTCCAGTGGTTAAGGCTTAACTTTACAATGCAGGGGCTGTGGGTTCGATCCCTGGTCGGGGAGCTAAGATCCCACATGTCTCGGGACCAAAAAACCAAAACATAAAACAGAAACAATATTGTAACACATTCAATAAAGACTTAAAAAAAAATGGTCCACATCTTTAAAAAAAAAAATAGCAGTTATTTCTGCTTAATATGACTTTCCCCAAATAAATTGTTATTCAAAATAGAAATGCAAAGAATTTCCCATAATAGAAAATACTTTTAAAAGAATTAAGGTGCCCCTCCTTTTTTTGAAAGATGATTTTGAGAAGGAAACTCACTTTACATTAAGACGTATATGGTACTCCCGAGACCATCATGGGAAAGTTGTATCTTTGGAGGATATGTGACCGAGTCAGAACTTGAAGGATTGGTTGGGTATTCCTAAGAACAGAGTGAAGGAAAGAGAGGAAGAAATAAATGTATTCCATGCAGAAGGAGAATGCAGACTCAAACATAGTATCTTCAGGAAAAGATAGCTGTATTCAGCAAGAGCACAAAGTACAACGTAGGTGAGAAATGGGAAATAAAGCTAGAGAAGTGTGTAGGTCATGTAGAGCTAATGAATTTCACTTTTATCTCAGAGGCAATAGGGAGTCTTACGAGGTTTTTAAACAGACAAATGATAACTTTAGATGTTTTTAAGGTACATAACATAGCTAAATGCCAGTGACCTTACACTAAAGGATATTTGTAATGAAATAGGTATAATGAAAGCTAGGCCTCTGCAAAATGAATTTGCTATCCACACCCATCATTTTTGTTTCTGTACCCAGTTTCCCCTCTATAGTATACTCATTTTATTCTATACATCTTGCCCAGTATCCCCATACACTCTGCTTCTTCCTCCTCTATCAAAAACTTCTCTTGGAGAAAGATAGGAAACCTGTCATGGACATCTCATTTAACCCAACAGACGTCATGAATAAGTTCTATTATCACTATTTTACAGACAACAAAAGTGTGCCTTACAGAGTCTAGGTAAGTTTTAGAGCTAGAATTTCAGAAACAGGTCTCTGGGAACACACATACTTGCTCTTAAACATGGTATAATATACAGGTCTAAAACTGTGCTGAGTTTGATGTGCAATATCGGGGAATTTACAATCCAACCAGGGAGGAAAAACTAACAGGTGGGGGAACAAAGAGGGAAGAATTCAAGGGTGTATATAATTTAGTAGTACATTCAATTAGAGAATTAAAGAGATCTTTGGGAGACGTAAGAGTCATGAAAAAAGAACCTTCAACATAGAACTTAGATAGCCAATGAGCAGGGGTGATGGGAAACCTGACAGTGGGAAGTGCAAGAACAGACACATGGATCTAGAATGTTCAGGAACATAAAGAGTGACTAAAATAGGAAGAGGTTCCAGTTACAGGAAATGAGATTGTATATGGGTAAAGGGCTTATATATGAAAGACTCTGGTGTCAAACAGAGCTTACACCAGATGTGCTAGTCCTTATAAGTTATGATATGCTGTAGGTTTTGATATGATGAAAAGGAGAAATAGCAGAAGATTCCTCTGGCAGCCATATACAGGATGGATTAAGTTTGGGAAGGGACAGGATAGAACCAATAATAATCTAGGTGTGGAATAATGACAGCCTGGACTTTCTTTATCCATTATGTAAAACTCATTGCAACAGTCATGTCTCTGAAGCTTTTCAGAAAATAATACAAAAACATGGCCTTGCCTACTTGGAGATTACCAGTTTCATTGGACAGAGGCCATGGACCAGTGAGTCACTGGAGACATTTTAAACAATGTACTCAGACAGTCTCACTTTGTATTCAGCTGCAGTATACCTGGAAGGTATGGCAAGATTATCATCAAAAACTGTGCTGAATAATTCTGTGATGCATAAACCAGCCATTCAACCTATAGAACTACAGCCTATGACCCAACCAGCAAATGGAATTATATGTTGAGAAAAAAAAGTCTACATCTACTGTTGTACATTTATGTCAATAGGTTCCACTAATTGAAAAAAGGTTGAGTTTATCAAGATTTAGAGAAAGCAACAGTTTCTGTCGTCACTCTCAAATTACAGGGAAAATCCCTCAATTTGCTGTCACAGACAATGTCTTTAATGTAGGAAAATGGAAGAAAAAGTGTTAATGTTGTTAAGCACTTCAAATGTTTTTGGATTCACGTTCTTTTTATATTCGCTTTTTCAGAATGTTTCTGCCTGTGTGTTCTGTTTACTAATGTGGACGGTGTAATAAAGGCTTCCGGGATAGAGGTACTCTTCCTATTGGTATTCTACAGGGTAGACAGAATCTACTTTAGGAGCCTATATGGATAAGCAGCTGAATTTATTTAGATGCTCCTGGCATTTCAGAGAACTTAGTGCTTCTCTCTGCTTTATCCCTTTAGATCTTACAGGAGAGGCAGAACCTACGCTTGCCTAAAATAATTCACCAAGGAGTAAGAATAGTTCTAGGAGTGACACCCATGGTTTAGTGAGTGTTGTCTCCTGAATTATTGTCTCATCAGATATGGAATGTACATTCTGCTGTTAAGTTGGGGTCATTCTGGGAGAAAGGAGACAAAGCCACGTGACCTCTGAGGACAGCAACAGGGGGAGCTAGAGAGGAGATGGGGAACCTGAGAACTCTGGCCACAGTATTCGTTCAATGCAGACCAGCGCTGTCCAACAGAAACGTCATGGGAGCCAAGATGTGATTTTAAATTGCATGTCATTTAAAATTTTCTTGTACCCACATTAAAAAAGTAAAAATAAACAGGCAAAATTCGTTTTAATAATATATTTCATTTACTCTAATATGTTTGAACTATCATCATTACAACAAGTAATCAATTTAGACATTATTTATGTATATTCTGTGTTCTATTTTGTACAAAATCCGGTATCTATTTTACATGTTCAGCACATCTTAGTTTGGATTAGCCATGTTTTTTCTTTTTCTTTTTTTTTTGCGGTACGCGGGCCTCTCCCTGTTGTGACCTCTCCCGTTACGGAGCACAGGCTCCGGACACACAGGCTCAGTGGCCATGGCTCACGGGCCCAGCCGCTCTGCGGCATGTGGGATCCTCCCAGACCAGGGCACGAACCCGTGTCCCCTGCATCGGCAGGCGGACTCTCAACTACTGAGCCACCGGGGAAGCCCTGGACTAGCCATGTTTGAATTGTGTAATAACTACATGTGGTTAGTGGTTGCCCTGAGGTACCCTAACCTTTCACAAAATTTTTTAAGCCACGAAAGGTGTTCTCATTCTGAAATAAGCATGGAATGTCACTGAGATAAGCTCTTCGGAGTTGAAGAAGAACAAAGAGAAGGAGTTGAAAAAACCCCTCAATCTTACAATCATTCTAACCCAGTGTTGAAGTTTATTCTCACGAGGGAATTCTCTCCTTGTGTGAAATGCAGAGAGCTTACAAATGAGGACACAATAGTAAAGGTGAATACTGATTGATGGTGAAGGGTTTGCTGGCCTCCAACAAAATGAGCAGAACAAAGAAAATGTAGTGAGATTTCCATAAAGTAAAATTTATTTAAGTTAGAATGCATCTTTTTATTTTGATTGTCTGTTTTTCCTCTTTTGTGTGTCAAAAAGTCATCTCTTCTATCAAATATTAGTAATATTGTTGGTGGATGTGTTTTTAATGTCTCCCGTGACAAAATAAATTTTGGCAAATGTATATTGATTCTTTAAAAATGTCTGTTTGAAATATCATGAAAATAAGTCTAGAGACAACTGTTACAGGTGATAGAGACCTATTTGGGGAATCAGAAGTTCAAGTCCTATTTCTGCAAACACCTTCAATGAGTCTATTCCTATTTTGTTACAAACATTGCTTTGTCTTATATTTTAAATTCCACATATAAGTGAAAACATACAGTATTTGTCTTCCTCTGTCTGACTTATCTCCCTAAACATAATACCCTCCAGTTCCATCCATGTTGTGGCAAATGGCAGACTCACAGATACAGAGGACAAACTAGTGCTTCAGTGGGAAGAGGTTTTGGGGAGGAGCAAGATAGGGAAAAGCGGTTAAGAAGTAGAAACTACTGTGTATAAAATAAATAAGATACAAGAATGTAACGTACAGCACAGCGAATATAGCCAATATTTTATAATAACTTTGTGTGGAGTGTAATCAATAACAGTATTGATGTCATACACCTATGTCATACACCTGAAACTAATATAATATTGTAAGTCAACTATATTCAATCAATCAATCAATTAATTAAAACAGAAACAAAACACATTCAACGGCCTGAATCCACTCACTGAGTCTTTCTGATGCTCACATATTCATCTGTAAAATGAGAGATTTGGACCAGGTTGCCACTAAGGTAGATTATACCTATGAAAATTTTTGCTTTTATGACTCAGGTAAGATCTTTTTAGGAGGGCAGTGACAAGATACCAAAGGCAGACAAGGGCTCCTGACACAGAAATGTTGCATATTTTCACTAGAGGCAAATTCTGTGATCCCTTTTTCAGAAACTCCTCCTTCAATGCTTATGAAAGTAGATATGTTACATAAATAAATTATTATCAAAGGAAAGATTTGCTTCTAAAATATAACCTATATGTACATGGTGATGTAGATGTGTAATACCTTCTGAGTCATACCGACAGAGCTACCCCATCGCCTGACGTGACTAATACACCTTCCCCAATCATTATGTGAAGCTACATTCTGCTTTTGGCAGTTAAACTGAGTGATATTTGGCTTTATCATTTTAATATTTCTATAAAATACCTGTTTAACCTGTTCTAATCTGTTGGTGAGTAGGAGCTGAAGTAGTTTCCAATAAGTAAACTGAAATGCCTCTCTTGATTTACTACCTAAAGTTAAAAGGAAGAGGAACTGAGGATATAATAATATTTGAATATATTGTATAAAAAGAAAATTGAAAATTATCCACTGTATCATAGTATTGATATTTCACTCAAGTTAATGATGTTAAATATTAAGTCCCTGTAGAACTTTGCATAGCTTTAAGTCTGAATTCTGCCACCGGGAACTTACTGGCCTTTGGTAGTACTAGCAAGGATCAATCTTCCGTGCCAAAGCTTTCAAACTGACCTTTTGTTTTTAATTGTCTCGGAAATGTGCTGGTGCCCAATTTTGAAAAGCAGAACTAGCTTTATAAAGTGTGTGTGTGAGGTGGACTTACTTTTTGTTGCTTAAAGTTTACGTGTGGCTATTATTTATGACTCTAGTTCCTTTCCATTTATATTCTTCATGACAGTAAATAATGAATGAATGAATGAAGAAATAAATAATAAAAGTAAATTTTTAAAAAGCTTGTCGTCAGTCAGTGGTCATGCCCCAAAACAAAATTTAAGTGCTTCAAACATCTATGAAAAAATACAAATGGAAAATATAAAAATTAAAAGTGAAGGTTTTTGCAATAAAACTCTTTAAACCCTAACCTTCCTAGTCTGATGTTTACTTATTATAGAGCACACTTCCCAATATAGACCTTTAGCTACCAAAGAGATAAATTTAGCTTGATTTCTATTTACCTTATATATATTTAGGCCTTAAATGAGTCAGGTTCAACAATTTTTAAATAAAAGTTTCCATGATTTCAGAAAGTGAAAATTTTCCATATAATAGTTGAGAAGTGACATTTACTAAAAAACAGGCTGATCACATTATCATTTTCCTCTTCACATTGGAGAAATAAATAAGCTATTCTGGCCTTCCTTCTGAGTAAGAATTCAATTATTCGGAAATTACATGTATGCTTATTATCTGAGAAAAATAACTAACTTCTAATCATTTTAAATAAAGATGAAGAAAATACATAGACAAATCAGTTCACATAATATAATTTTTCTCTGCCACGTTAAGTTTTTGGTTGATAGATGTAATAGATTTTATCTATGCATACATGACTAAATACAATAGAAAATATATTATTTTCTGAAAATTTAATATTTAATGTTTCAGCAAAAGCAAGGAAGTAAACCAGATTTTTTCCCCTGAGTTACTTAAAGCAATTCCTCTTAATATATTTAGAATAGAGCTAAATGTATGTTTCTAATGTGCCTTTTTAAATCTGAACAGATGATTTCTTTCATCTGAACAGTTGAAGATAATGAAGTCATTTCTGCAATAATAAATCTCTTCTTTGCAAGTATTTGTCCACCAGTAATGAGCAAGTTAGGCTATCTTCGCGTTTGTTGAAAAATTCCACTTTCTCTTAAGCATATGAATTATGTTATTGAATCTGGACCTAATATTACTGAAGCAGTCACATTCAATCCTTTGTAGAAACAAGAATAAGAATAAAATATAATTGATCATTTCCTTGGTTCTGCACTTAAAACTGAGTTGTTTAATACATAGCGGGACACCAAACTGTTCATCCAATAAATACTTCTTGAAGAGCTTTTGTTCATGCATTTGTTCCTTTGTTTGTCCTGCAAAAAGTTTTTGAGTCCCTACTATGTATCAGTCATTGTGTTGGACACACAGAACACATTAATGAAGAAGACCTTAGATGGCCTCCATCTGCATGGAGCTTACAGTCTAACATGCGGAGTTCCACATCAAATAGGTGTGCACATGTGATGAATGTTATAAAAGATAAGAGGGCATGGAGAAGATTATGAAAGACAAAGGAAAATTGAAATGAGAGTTTATATAACAGCTCTTTCTGATCTGAGAGGCAAAGAGAAAAAATTCTCATGAGGAAGTGACACGTAAGCTAAGAAGTGGAGAATGGGTAAGAGTTAATGTTAGGTTGGAAGAAGAGAGGGAACAGACAGAGCATTTTAGACAAGAAGCCAATCATGGGTTGAAGGTCCTCAATCCTGAGAGATGTTGGACGTTTGAGGCGTAGGACGAGCAGATGGGAGAACAGTATAAGGTAAAGTCTCCAAGAGCTAGTCAGGAGGTTCATGGTGCAGGATCTTAGGGGCCGTGGTATGGGCTTTGTATTTTATCCCAAGTGCAATGGGAAGCCAGAGAAAGGTGTTAAACAGGAAAAACCAATCTCAGGATGGAGTGTGGAGAACAATTTGATGGAAGGCAAGAAAGAAACAGAGAGACTATCATAAGGTTATTGTAGTAGTCTAAGCAGTAACGTGGGCTAGGAGCATGGCTGTGGTGATTGAGAGATGGCCGTAGATTTTAGATAATTAGAATATCAACGAGGAGGACGTGGCTATTAGCTTAGCTATGTGGATAGAGATAGACTCGTAGATTTCTGCCTTGGGCAACTAGGAAGATGGTGGATTTTTGAGGAAACAAGACCAGGAGGACAAATTCAGGGAAAGTCAGATGAGCTTACTTTGAGCATGCTGCTTTTAAGGTGCCTGTGAGACACTCAATTGTCGATGACAAGTAAGCATTTGAAAACATGATCTGGGGTTCAGAAAAGAGGTCTGAGCTGGAGATATAAATTTCAGATTTGCTTTTATGGATGGTAATTGAAACCATGTGAGTATATGAGATTGCTTAAGGAGATTTTGTATAGAATGAGCAGGAAAGAAGTTACAGGACAGAGCTCTGAGAAACCCCACTACCTAAAAGTCAGACGGAGAGGAGCAAGAAGAAGAAACTGAGAAGCAGTAGTCTGAGTCATAGAAAACCAAGAGGGGAGCCCACAGAAAAGAGAGTTTGGAGGAAAAAATCGATCCAAAGTGTTGAATTCTGCTGAGAGGTCAATTCAGGTATGTGCTGTGTAGGAGAAATTGTGCTGAGGACTCTGGGGACTACAGAGATGACAAGACATGGACCTCACCCTCAAAGAGCTAACTAACCAGTGGGGGAAATGGGCATGTAATTAACTTTCAGCAGAGTAGAATACGGAAGTTCTTGCTAGGTTACGTGCAGACACTTGGAGAATAAGGAAAAATTAATGTTATTGTCTAAATGATTTGCAAATTTGGTTTTAAAAATTTTAGGCAAAATTCATATTTGAATGCTTTGTTGAGGTATTCACTTTAACAATGGCATTAAGAAAAATACTGTTCTACTTTATGTATGTGTTTGTGGCTGGTACAAAGCAACCATGTATGGCAAAGGAGAAAGAAATACTTTCCTGTTCAGGAATCTGAGAGTTTTTGACTCTGGCTCCGTAACTCAGCTACGTATTAGCTTATTCAAGGAAGAGGTTCAGGATCTGTTTCTTCTGGAGTTGGCTTTGCCCCATCCCGGCCACTTCATAGAGATCCAGGAATTTGGCCTTAAAGAAGATTGGACTTTAAGGCAAAGGAAGATATTGTTTCTTCTTCTTCAGGGTGACAAAATGGCCCATCTGTTAAAATGCTCAGCAGTAGCTGGGACAAATGTCATAGACACTTAGTAATTCAAAATTGGAGATAATTTGGACACACCATAATGCAATTATTACTTAAACTATCATTAATTGTTTAAAAGTTGTTCCCAAATATTTACACATTTTGTATGTATATTTCTCACTTTATCTTACAGTTCAAAATTTAAACTTCCAAAAGAAACAAATTCAAAAGTTCTTTTTAGTAAATTATTATATTTGCTATTTCCTTTAAATAATACCTCTCCCAGGAATTTAACATTCGTTTTCATTCATTTTCACCCTTATTTTACCAAAATTTCTGGCAGTTAAGCCTGTTTTTTTTGTTTATTTGCTTTTGCTGTTGTTATTGTTGTTTTAGGAATACCTTGGTTGTGTGAATGAGACATTGTTGTAATATTCTTATTAATACTTTTTAATATCATACTAGAAAATGCCTCGTGCTTAAAAGCAATGATTACATTTCATTAAAATGATTTAATTTAGAATATTCATTAATTAGCTAGAATTTCTCTTTATTTTTATGATACGTTGATAAAGCTTTATAGACCGTAATTAAAATTATCAACTTAATTTTAATACCGTGAGAGACTTTGTCTTGGACATTGATTTTATCTTACCATAGGGCATAGTAGGCAAAAGGCCTTTTGATAACCCTGCTGATATTAAGATGCTCTTCTAGCCCATAGCCTCCCTCTTAGCCTTCTTAGGTATGTCACTAAAGAGTTATCATTATAATCTGAAAATAGTTAAAGTCTGGAAAGAAACAAAAAAAATAGCGGTTGTCTTGGGCGTAGTGAATTATTTCACATAAACTGTATGAATCTCAAACAAATTGGACAAGCCTTTATATTTATAGATGTGTGTATTGAATCAAGTTGTAGTTCTGTATATTTTGATAAAAGTTCTTATCTTAGGTGACATTTAAGGCTCTTTTGACAGGAACAAACCAGGAATTTTAATTTATTTTCTTCCTAATATATTCTAAGAGAGTATCCTTTTTGTTTCTCTGGGAAATTTTTAATTGACATTTCAGAGCATCTGTCACGAGAGTTTATATTTATCAGTTTGCTTAGTGCTTTTAAATTTAATCCCTAGCAATTTTGTCATCAGAAAGTAGCCATATTCATAACAACCCACTTTGGGTTTAATTCACATGTCAGAGATTCAACACATGTGGTTTCCTTTGGGCTCTACTGGTTGTGACTCAATATATGAAGAGCTAAAGGAATACAGGTGCCAGACGTTAAGCTGCATTCTCTGAAAGGATGCTGGAAGGAGCCAGGGGAAGGGGGAAGCAGCACGAAATAGTGTGAATGGAGGATCCAATTTCTGTTTAAAAAGGAAAAGAGAGAGAGAAACGGTTGTGTTTAAACATGCAGGTGAATAGGGCAGTGAGCTTGGAGATGATTTTTTAAAACCTTCTCTATATTTTCTATTGTGCTTGAATTGTTTTTACTATAACATAATCAGTAAAAATATCTGTATTGTTTTCATTTTGGAGGAAAATGATGTAGACAGCTATTGAGAGGAGAATCTTTTAAGTATCAAATTTGAATATTTAATTATTAAGGACAATTCTGAGCAAGAAATAGCATTAATATTTTGTTCTTATGTTTTAACATTTAACAATGACCAATGCAAACCTGAGTTCTATTGCAATTCTGAGTCTTTAAATAAGACACTCAAATAGATCCTGCATATGGATTTTATAGATTTTAGTTTCCAGATTTCAGATTTGAGGGTACACACCTACCTCTACAAATTTGCAAGAAATTTCTGCAGTGTTCATTGGTGTGCACAAAACATCATTTCCAAAACTGAACTCTCTCTTTCCACACACAGACATTTTAGAATATTCTTAAAGTATCCCCCAGTTAATCTAATTCACCCCGATAACTCTGTAATTCTCCTCCTGTCTTTTTCCCATTTTTTACCTGTTGCTTCTCACTGTTGCCCTTGCTCATTCTTGGGAAAACTCTTGGATGGACTGGAAAGAATTTCAAGTTAGACAACTTGGACTTGAGTCACATCTCAGCCACTTACCAAGTGAATAACCTTGAGTATCAATTAACCTTTCATGTAATTGTCTCAACTTCCTCATCTGCAAAGCAGGGATAATAACACCTGCCTTAAGTGCCTCATTGTGTGGATGTGGGGATCAAATGATAGGAAGTATGTACACTATAAAGTAGTATACGAGGGAAAGGTAGTGCTGTGATTATTAATATTATTCTTAGTAGGTTCAGGAAGGCTAACAAAGATCATGTGTTATCTTTTGGCTGTCTTTATCTCAGACCATAAAAGAAAGCATTTAGAATTTCGAAAATTACAGTTTTAGGAGCATAAGTAGAAGGTCACAATTGTCTGGACTATAAAATAACAGGAAGGTTGGAGACAAATATGAAATATGTAAATATGAATGCATGTTTGTAGGTATGAGAAAATTGAGTTGCATGCTAACCGGGTCAGTGTATATTTCCCTTTGGGTGTGGAAATGCAGAGACAAATTTTCTTGAGTTTATCTCAAAAGTTCTGTGTTCCATAATTTCTTTCTTTCTCTATGTCTTAATTTGTAAAATGAACTTAATAATATCTAATAATAGGATTTTATGGGGATACTGCTTTATGGTATTAAAGAAGGACTTAGTCTCATGACAATTTCAATAGATTCAACCCAACAAATACCGATTAATTAGTGACTATGCACAAGACATTGTACTTGGCAGGTAGAGAAACCACCAAAACGTAGGACGTAATCCTTGGCCAAACATACATTCTGAAAAGTAGATAATATGTACAAATAAATATGATGTAAATTAACAAACCAAGTGCATAATGGGGGTAAAAACAAATTGCCATGGGATTCAAAGGAGGGAAGAGTCAAATTTGGTTGCATTAAAATCCAGAAGCGTTATAGGAAAGCAGAGGAGCGTGAGATAGTAGTTTGGCCCCCAGAGAGGACTGTCATAGTGGCATCTGACACAGACCTCAAAGGATTGTGATAAGGAGGAAGATTTAGATATGAGATGAATGAGAATCTTCGTCTTCAAAGAGCTTAAAATCTAAAAGAGGGGAAATTTGGGTCAACAGGCTAATTCAGGGCACTGAGGTAAATACTATGGTAGGAGCCAAGGAGAGGATCTATAGGAACAAGTAGGAGAAGCCCCTGATCCAATGCAAAGAGGATCAGGGAAGACAAGTGGAGGAGCGGCCTCCGACATGAAATGGGAAAGATAACGGGGTGCTTGCCGAGGAGAAAGCAGTGAAGCCCAGGGAGACAGACAAGGAGGCCGAGAACGCGTGGGATATTGGCGGGCCTGTGAGTGGTTTAGTACAGCTGCCTGGTAGGGTTATCCTAGTGGTGGTGAGAGAGGCGAGTTCTAGAGAGAGAATCTAGATCTTTCTGGGGCTGGATTGTGAAGGGCTGCTCAGCCTTTTGGAAAAATGACACCTACACATCACTAGCGGGAGTGTAAATATAGCCAAGTCTTTAAACAACATACTACAAATGCTTTAGAATTGTCATACCCTTTGATTTCATACTTACGACACCTCTGGGAAATTCCATTAAAGGAAATAATTTGAGATGTAGACATAGACTTATCCCCAAAGTTATTCACTGAAGTTTCACTTACAATACCAAATTTTATAAAAACCTAAATGCTTAACAACAGGGGGACGACAGTTCAGCCAGTCATGGTGCTTCAATATGAATGTGAGATACAGCATCGCTACACTATTATAGAGAGTTGAACCTCAGTATTTGTGGATTCCGTGTTTTTTTAATTTTTTTTTTTTTTTTTTTTTTTTTTTTTTTTTGCGGTACGCGGGCCTCTCACTGTTGTGGCCTCTCCCGTTGCGGAGCACAGGCTCCGGACCTGCAGGCTCAGCGGCCATGGCTCACGGGCCCAGCCGCTCCGCGGGATCTTCCCGGACCGGGGCACGAACCCGTGTCCCCTGCATCGACAGGCGGACTCTCAACCACTGCGCCACCAGGGAAGCCCCTAATTTTTATTTTATATTGGAGTATAGTTGATTAACAATGATGTGTTAGTTACAGGTGTACAGCAAAGTGATTGAGTTATACCCATACAAGTATCCATTCTTTTTCAGATTCTTTTCCCATTTAAGTTATTACAGAATATTGAGCCAAGTTCCCTGTGCTGTACAGTAGGTCCTTATTGGTCATCTATTTTAAATATAGTAGTGTACATGTCAATCCCATGGATTCCGTAATTTTAAATTGGCCAACTCACTAAACTTTATTTTTAAGCCCCCAAATCAATACTCATGCACTTTACAGTCATTCACCGACATGCAGAGAGCAGCAAAAAAGTTGCCAAAGACATACGTTCCCAGCTGAGGTTAACAAGGTCACTTTCTGCCTTATCCTTTCAGCCCTCACACAGTAAACAAGGGTCCTTTACACTTAAGGTCATTTAAACTTACTGCCACATTTTGTACATTTTTGTGCTTTATTTTTCTTGGCGATTTTGCTGTTTAAAATGACCCCCAAGAGTAAAAGTGCTGAGAGGTGCAGTCTCGCGATCCTTAGCCCAAGAAGGCTGTGGTGTGACTTACAGAGAAAATTCACGTGTTAGATAAGATTCGTTCAGGCGTGAGTTGCAGTGCTATTGGCTGTGAGTTCAATGTCAATGGCTCGACAACATATATTAAGTAGGCTCTCTTTAAACAGAAACACACTTAACACAAGGTTATGTATTGATCGGCTGAGGAAGGTGTTGTGACTAGAGCGTCCCAGGAATCTAACCCCGTATTTCCCCTAGGAGCAATGACTCAGGATTCGCTAATTCAGTATTATCAGCAACTCTAGGAACATAACTAGCTCAAATAATGACTGTATTTATACACATACATACATATATATGTGTGTACATGCAGGTACATGCATACCTATGTGTGTGTATATATGCAGACACACATTACCTAAATATTAACTAATTATATATCTTTCTGTATTATAGGAGAGTAATTTTCTAGTGATTTTTTTATAACATTCTGTATGCCCTATACCCCTAATTCAGAATGAAAGAAGATTGGAAACGCTTAACTAGAGGATCTGCTTTGTTTTAGCAACATTAATTTCTAGTGATAGAATAATGCAACTAAGTAGCAGCAAACTTAGATATTTAATTCTGCTTCAGTTGAATGGCATGGGGATAGCTAGAAGGCTCGTTCGATGTTGTGTTTAGAGGAAATCAAGGGCTGAAGTCAATATTCCCTTAACCTCCCCTGCAAAGAAGGCTGAGACACTGTCATATCATAAGCGCATTCTCCTTAATTCTCACCCTCCTCTGTAAATTACCTCAGCCTCTGCTGATGTCACGAAGCTGAGTTGATGAATATCTCAACTACAAAGCTGTCTGTATCTCTTGGACAAAGTCCACATGGGAAGGGTGATTTGCTGAAGGGATGATTTGGAATATTTTAAAGGTAACCGAGAGAAAAATCATTTTTGCCTCGGTGCATGCCTAGAGAAGGTCTCTGAGACATTTGGCTAGGAAATAAAATAATTTGACTGGGATAAAGCCAAGAAAACATATATACACACAGTTTACGATGGCTGCACATGAAACACAAGACATGCCCGCAGCGGCAGGATTAATCTAAGGATTCCATCAAGGTCCCACCAGGTGGGCAGAGGCAACAGAAGGAGATTCAGTGAGTTCTTCCAGCCATCTCCTTAGGAGTCTTCATTCTTGTTTACGCAGGAAACGCCATGATGGCAGTTGTATGGTTATGACTAGGATGGCCAGATTTGGATTAACCGTGGAGAATTTTGACAACGAAACCTCACTGTTTAAGAGCCTACAGTGGATCTGTGCACAATACAGCTCAAAAGAATCAACTAAATCGACTTCCTTTTTATTCTCCCCTGTTGTGGGTGTGTACCAGTTTGGAGGCCGACTTTGGGGCAGCCGGTTCCTGGGAGCAGATATCTGAGGGGGGATCCCCCTGTCATTTCTATTCCAAGTTTTAGCATAATTCCTCAAGCACAGACTCTCTAAGATACCTTGAGTTATTTACTAATATTTAAAGAGGTTGTTTGGCATGAAGCATGGAGTATAATTCTTAAAAGGAGCTGACAGCAGAATGCATTTGTTAACTAGAAAGACATGTCTAAACTTTGCCAAAAGAAATACTGTGCACATCAAGCACTGTTGATAGGGAGGGTTGTTTTTCCTACAGACGTGTTTGTGTATGTGTGTGATTTTTTTTTTCTCCTCAATTTCCACTTACCGCACCCCACCCCTGTGTCTTGGACCCTTTTTTGAACAAAATACTAAAGATAAAGGAAAGACAGGCTTGCAGTGGCCACGAAGACTCACCGCTCCCCCCATCTGCTCCTGGGGCAGTATCTTCTTTGGGTTTAGGATTTAATAGTAGACCACCCCTACTGTCCTCCCATCTAACTTGTTTATACTTTGTTCATTTTCTTCATTTTAATGAGGTGATGAATAAATGTGCTTTACAAGGAAAAAGGAACTCTCAGGGCTAAAGACTGGAGCGCTCTGTGCCTTCACACACTAGGTAAGGTACAAACAGGCAAAATGCAGCTCTATCGGTAATCACACATTTGGCCTGGGGGCAGACTCAGTTAAGTGAAGGTAGTTAATTTTTCCTCCTGGCTGCTTCATTCCTGGGCCTCTTCAGAAGGGGAGTTGAGTTCTGGTTACTGATTTCTTTCTTTCCCCAGACCACTGACTAACACATTTTGTTTCTCCTGCAAGCTTCATAATGACAAGATTTTCAGCATGCAGTGAAAATGTTGAAGTGTGCCAATAGCAAGTAAAGACAAATCAATATTCTGTATAATTGTTTGAAAATGCTCTGAGAGCTATCAGAACTATCGAAATGAAATACAGTTTAAAGTATAATGTCTAGGGATTCATGCTTGGGTGCCAAACCATAAAAGTAAAAGCAAGGAAATGATTACTATAAAAATCAGGATGGTGGTTACATTTGAAGGGAGGGAACAGCTACAGTTAGGATGAGGTACGTGGAGGGGCTTTTGAGTAGCTGGCGAAGTTCAGAATTTTGACCTGGGTGGTGGATATTAAGAAGGTGTTGACTTTATAATAATTCACGAAGTTCTGTAAAAAAGTTAAGTAAAATTCAGGATAGTTGGCGCCATTGGTAGAGAGAAGGGACCGGCCTGAGAGGTACTTCTGGGATGCTGGCATTGCACTGTTTCTTGATCAGAGTAATGGATATAAGAGTTTGTTCAGTTTGTAAAACTTCTTCCAGTTGACTACTTAGGTACAGTAGTTTATATGGAAATTATATTTCAATCAAAGTGTAAAAATTGAAAACTAGACTTCTCATAAGTCTTTAAAACAGTTATTAAGATTTCACCCCAACTCTCTTTCTACCTCCAATAAATCTCTTAGTGATTAACAAAATTTCTATGATTTTCCTGAACTTTTCAGTGAAAAAGCCAAATCAACTACCAGGAATACAAACTGTGCTCACGTCGGGGGGATAGGAGTGGAGGGAGGAATTTAGAAGGTGGATTTAGAGAAAAACAGTTTATCTAGGGAATGCCATAAGACTTCCCGAGGCTACGACTTTCTATATATACAAAACAACATTGCACAACGCAAGGCAGCAGGTCAAAATAAATATATAGTAGCTTCTCAAACTTTGACCTTGTATGTGTTAGGATAACCAAACAGCACTCAATGAGAGTGTTTTGATTTGTTTTTCAGTTTGCTGATAGAATTTTTCTTTCTCATGGGCTGTAAAGTCCTGTTAGGACTGAAGCCAACAGAGATATTTTGGTAGCTGAATTAATTTTTTTTCCCATCTATTGTGAATGCTCCTCACTGAAAGTCAAGTCAGAGTCCATTTGGGATGTAATCTAATCTTTTTTAATAGCTGATAAACGGAAATGAATAGCTTCTTGGATGCAACAGAGGTGGAGCAGGTTTGAACAGCTGGCATTCTCCTTTTTTTACATGTCCATGCAAAGATAAACAGCTCTTCTAAAATATGGTGTGGCTAGAGAATCAAGCAAGCAGATTAGTAATCACGTGCTGATTATTTTTCCCCCCAGCATTTTACACGATGTTTTTTTTTAAAAATAGGTTTGTAAAAACATAGGAACAGTTTTGAAAATCCTAGTTGAAAAAAGAAAAAAAAGACTGCATTAGAATGCTCTACTGAAGATGTAGTGGATGCAAAGACTGTAGGAATGATAACAATAAAGGGTGTGGGAAGACTTTCCCTGGCATCACGAAAATTAACGTGGGCAGATTGTCTTTAATCATCACCTAAACTGACAAAAAGAAAGGGCAAGGATTTCTGAGTGAGGAGAGGAAAGTGCTCTTTTTCTAAACCAGGATTACCATACAGTTCCCCAAGAAAAGCCGGGGTGAAGGTAAAGGAAATACAGTTTAGTGTAACATCCCTTAATTATTTACAGATGTTTATGAAACTCCTAGTTGTCTCATCTGTTCAGCAGGGGAAAAAACATAAATGGAAAAACAGGGATCGTATCCCTCTGTCTGCTATCAATTAAATCATCAAAACAAAATTATCATTCAAATTACAATGTATCATTTCACTTTTAGAATGTATGGGGGAAAACCATCTATGAAACAGAAATCTGTAAACCATCAAAGCAACAAAGCAACATTAAAGTTCAATAAGCAGTTTGTTCATGCATATTTTAATCTAGTTAAAAAATGGAAACCATGTTCACGTGGTCAAAATAACACTTGCGTCAAAGGAGTCTTTGAGGTTCAATCCAGTGAGACAGGCAAACGATTTTTGTGAAACCCCAAAATATTTTCAAGAGGAGAAAGGGTTCCCTAGAGATCTGAATACGGTGGCATTAGTGGAATTTTAATGTGGGAAAGTATCTAGCATTAAGGCAAGCTTGTTAGAGGGAGAAAATATCAAATGTTCAACTTCTAAATGTGTTCTTTTCAATGATTATGTAATTGAGAGCTGTTTTTTATTTTCTATTAATACTTACATTCTATTGTTTCCTAACATGCATATGCTAAGCTTGCTTTGTATTAAGTCCTGTGTTATTGTGTCTTGCCATGTTAAAGTAATTATCTGTCTCTACCAAAGAGATTTATTACCTTCATGAATCTGACCATACACACATCTTAAATAAATTAATGAACTGACAAACAAAGAGTGCCCCATCATTCTAAGTAGCTGACAACGTTTAAAAAGCAGTCACATTGCAGTGGCAAATGTTTTAAAGAGATGGGCACCTCTGGAAAAGTAAAGGAAATTATTTTCTGAATAGTCATTTCGGCAAGTATCCTAATTGGATCTAAAAGTTAATCAAAGATCAATGCTGCTACTCCATTTTTCTAGAATATGGTTTTGTTAGAGATCCTTGAGTTATTTTCTACCGAAAGACTATGTCACACTGGTGTTTCCCAGGAAGCAGTTTTCTGGATTGCCTTAGTTACTTTATCCAAAACATACTGACCAGTTTGATTTAGTAATTTGAGACCAGGTATGTGGAATTTATTGAAGATGAAAAAAGATTATTTATTTATGGACATGTGTAAAGAATTAGCAAAGAAAACAAACACTAGATATGTTTAAGCAGAAATCGTTTTCTCCAATAAAAACTAAAAAAAAAAAAAAGATTGTATTTCTTTAAAAAGACTGCATTGTCATATTTTTAATCTGAAATTTAAATGTTGGCTGATCCTTAGGACTGCCAAATTATCTCTCACTCCCCTAAAGAATAAAAAAGGGTCCATTTCTCCTTGTTTATCCATATTGTTCTTTTGAAGTTTTAAATATAATGGCAGGAGGAAAATAAAACGGAAAATTCATGACTGATAATTCAAGAATTATGTTGACCTGATTTTACCATAATTGAACTATAGGAGATAGGCACAGAATTTTCTCTGAGCCAGATTACTGCTATGCTCCTTTTCTTTCATGTAGCTAGCAAAGGGTATTATTTTCTTATTAAATTTTAAGTCGATAAAGTGGATACAACAAACATTTGATTCATCACAGGATCAGGGATGTCTCATTTCTGCATTTAAGATTCGTCATAGGAAGCAGGGAGGGTGCTTACTTCTGGGTCTCATGGATCATGAGTTTTGAAAAATTATTGAGACAAGTGGGCCCTGCTAGGTGCACAAGTAAGCAATTCCCAAACATTCATTTTTATGGTTTGACAATTGTTTTTCTCCTCGTGAACAAGGGTCTTAGGAAACATTTGGAAACTTGATTCCAAGAGAACTTCTAAAAAAAAAGTCACAAAAAACAGTAATTCCTCCACCACACAAATGTCTTCACTGTTGTGATTTTTTAAGGATGCTAAAAGTGTTTTTAACCTGCCAGATTATATTTGAGGGTTCTAAAATGTATTTTATAGAACTAGTTAACATATCAGACCCACATTTCAGAGACTAACTTTCCTAGTAAACAAAACACTCACGTTCCCCTAGTGAAGTATACTTCCTACATTTTCCTAAGCCGCTTGACACAATTTTTAGGGTTTTTTTTTTCCAGTAGATTATCAAGGCATTTTTGATTTGCTCATAGAGGATTGATGTTGGTTTTCTTTCCTTAAAATTCAAAATGAAATGCTTAACTTGAAAAAGAAAACAAAATTTCTGTAAATTTAAAAGTGTAATTTTCGTAAAGATATCAAAAATGTTCATTGCTAATAATAAAAATATTCATTCTAATTCATTGTTAATAATCTTTTTTATAAGCCCGGTACCCTAGATCTTAAAGTGTAAGCTTGTGATATTTTCTATGAATTAAAACATAAGTAACCATTGCTTGCAGTTAGGATACACTACAGTAGTTACTACCTGTTCTATATATCATTGTATTTTATCCTCATCGTCATATCATAATGAAAGTTTTCCAAGCACTTGTTGTGTGCAGTGCACTGTGCTAAGTGCATTGTGTGCATCGTTTCATTTCTTTGTTTAGCTCTCACTTCCAGGAAAGTCTCATAAAATCAGCACTTGATCAGGGATGTCTTAATGTGAAGTTGTCTCTTGGTGGGAAGATTTCACCTAACAATATTGGTCCACATATTTAATAGCGCTATTTGAATTAATGGAAAAAAACTCTTAACAATTTTGTTCCCTTGTTCTTTCCAGTGCCCAGTAGAAAAGGAGATATTGGTGGGAGGAGGGTGTGGGGAAGGAGGAGGGTAAAAATAATTGCATGGGGAGAAATAAGAGAGTGACCTCTATCTAGATTGGAGGGAATGGAATGATATTCAAATACGATACTTATTTTCATTATAAATTTCTCCTTACATGTACAAGAATGCAATTTATTGTGAATGCTATTTTCAGTGAGTGTTCAAGCATACACAAAACAGCATTCTGAGGCCTGTTTTAGAAATGCCATATATTTCCCTCCCAACTAAAAATTATTTCTTTAGAAAGGAGAAACCCCAATGTTAGCAATACTTTCTATAAACTGTGCATTTCAATTTTGATTCTATTGCGTAGCTTTAGGAGAAAGACAGCACCTGAAAAACATTCAAACTTCATTTTATCTTTCATGTCGTTTGATACTATTCCACACTTCCAGGAATTCATTTTTGTTTTTTATGTTCTTTCACAGATGAAATAATATTAAGTTCAGTTGAGCTTTTAATTTTAACCCTTCTGCCAAAAAATAGAGCTTTTGAATCCCCCCAACTCACCTTTTTAAAAACGCTGATTTCATATTTCTTAAGTAATTTAGCAGTGGCAATTTACGGATACAATTTTATTACTGACGATAGTTTTTCTGTTACTAAAATTTCGTGATATTAATCTCAGTACAAATAATTTTCTAAGAATCCCTTTTTTCCTTCCTCCCTGTTTCATTTTTATTGAGTATTTTGTCTCATAATGATACTCCATAAATATTCATGGGTAATAAAAGCTGTCCTGTAAACGCAAATATGCTTTAATGAAAATCTCCTCTACCAAAGTGAGGTGGGTGAACATTCATTATTTTGCATGTCCTGGAAGAGAATCATTTCCAGAAGTAAGTTGCCAGTGGTATGAGTTCACGCAAACACTGGCCTCTAACGCATTCCCCATTTCAGCACTTCACTAAGAATGTTTTCTAATAAGTCCAGCTTTGCTAGTCCCTTTCAATATATAACTTGATTTTAATGTCCTTTGGCTAGAATGCAGCACTGTTTTCAACTTTCAAAGAGTTCAGAGTAAATACAGAGTAAAGATAAAGTTGTGTGCTTCCAAAACAGTATGATCCTTTGTTAAAATTTCAAATGGGCCCAATCACGCTTATTTAAATCCTACAAGGCAGTAAGAATCTTAAAAAAAAAAAAGCCGTCTACAGAAAAAAGAAAAAAAAGACAAGCTGTTCCTTTAAGATAGAGAAGATCTTTTGGGGCAGTCCTCACCTATTCTAAAGAATGTAGGTGTGCGGAATTAAAGACTGTTTCACCTGGAAAATTAGAGGAACTAAATCCTTACATTGTAAGAGCAAATTATATAATGTATTTTTTCTATTGCAAAAAAATATGCAAGTCAGAAAGTAATGTAAACTATTCAATAGAAACTGGTTTATGATTGTAACACATTTATTAATTCTCCTAAGAGTATCACCTATTTTTTAAATCAACTGAACCAGCCCCAAAATGCATTAACATAAAGGGAACATTGAACATCACAGTAATTTTTTTTTCAGTTTGTTGTCTTTTTTTTTTAAACATCTTTATTGGAGTATAATTGCTTTGCAATGTTGTGTTACTTTCTGCTGTATAACAAAGTGAATCAGCTATATGCATACATACATCCCCATATCCCCTCCCTCTTGCATCTGCCTCCCACCCTCCCTGTCCCACCCCTCTAGGTGGTCACAAAGCACTGAACTGATCTCCCTGTGCTATGCAGCTGCTTTCCACTAGCTATCTGTTTTACACTTGGTAGTGTATATATGTCCATGCTGCTCTCTCACTTCGTCCCAGATTACCCTTCTCCCTCCCCGTATCCTCAAGTTCATTCTCTGCATCTGCATCTTTATTCCTGTCCTGCCCCTAGGTTCATCAGAACCATTTTTTTTTTTTAAGATATGTGTTAGCATAGGGTATTTGTTTTCCTCTTTCTGACTTACTTCATTCTGTATGACAGACTCTAGGTCCATCCATCTCACTACAAATAACTCAATTTCGTTTCTTTTTATGGCTGAGTAATATTCCATTGTATATATGTGCCACATCTTCTTTATCCATTCATCTGTCGATGGACACTTAGGTTGCTTCCATGTCCTGGCTATTGTAAATAGGGCTGCAATGAACATTGTGGTACATGACTCTTTTTGAATTATGGTTTTCTCAGGGTATATGCCCAGTAGTGGGATTGCTGGGTCATATGGTAGTTCTAATTTTAGTTTTTTAAGAAACCTCCATACTGTTCTCCATAGTGGCTGTATCAATTTACATTCCCACCAACAGTGCAAGAGGGTTCCCTTTCCTCCACACCCTCTTCAGCATTTATTGTTTGTAGATTTTTTTGACATCACAGTAATTTAATAAGGTTCATTTTTCCATAAACTAAGTTTTTTAACTTTATGGTTTCTCATAGAGAGAAACTTCTAAAATCAGCTGAATTTGCCTACATGCAAACAGTTTTGAGGATAAAACAGTTATTTAAAAACAAGGGAAATTCAGTCTGCTTGCAGAGAAGCAAGTGTAGCATATTTTTTTCCTTCTTCTAATCTTTCCACAGGTCATCAATCATGAATTTTCCCTGGTATGTTGCCAAAGCACGCAGTGAAATGCACAGCTGTGGGTCTACCAATAGGAGGGTTTCCCATACCTGCACATTTTAATAAGTCATCTAAACACAGCCAGAAGGAAACCCAAACTTTGTTTTTTTACCTCATCTTTGATTGTAGCTGACATCAGAGTGTTTTGGCTGAATGTATTGTTCACTTCAAATAAGACACCTGCATGTTTAAAATGAGAAGACATAATTTAAAATTTAATAACATTAATAAATTTATAAATTAACAAAGTCAATTATGTATTTTGGACATAGCTATAGTTTTTATTTTTCATCCTTTTTTTTAAACATCTCAGTCCCATTAAATCTGTGGCTTTACCTAGTACTTTCTGTGTGTTTTGATGTCTTCTTCTCTTCATTTGGCATTTATAATTATAAATCAGTTCATCAGAGCAATATGGCAGATAATGTGATAGGCTTTTCCGTATTTCCAGATCATAAAAAATTAGGATATTTTCTAAGGTTCATGAACAAAATGTGCTACAAAGAATGACAAGACTTAAAAGCAACCAGTTCCTAATTAATTTCTTGAATCATTCTCTGCCACTGTTTCTAAAAGTGGTCCAAGGCTTCAAAGCTTACACTACAGTTTTCCACTAAAAATGTGATGGCATATTCATATTTGCCTTCAAGAGGCTGATGCACTTTTAAAAGTGAAAAGCGGAAAATTTAAACATGTTCAGGTTAACTCAACAAACAATCACTGAGCACCTATAATATGCAAGCATTATCCTAGGCACAGTGGAGTACAAAGGTGGTCGATATATGGTTCTTCACCTTAAGGAGCTTATGATATATAAAAACAGGAAATAAACACATAGAAAGAAATATCCAGGAACATATGGGGAATATCGTAATGAAAAGTGAAGATGCTACAGATCTGAGAAGACTTCCTGAAGGAAGGGGCACTTCAGATGAGTCTTGTATTATTGGTGTATTAAAATCTGTGAGATGTTGTGGGATGGGTCTTGAGAGGTTGACAGGTGGGGGCTAGGTCTTTAGAGGAAGAAGCATGGCTTTTCTCCAGTGCCTAAGAAGAGCTTGAAGCAGCAGACATAGACTGTTTTCCAGCTCATTCTAGAGTCAACGTAAAGGGAGGATGACGTAAGAGGACAAATATGGAGGCAATGTACCCACTGCTGTATTTAAAATAGGTAACCAACAAGGACCTACTGTATAGCCCAGGGAACTCTGCTCAATATTCTGTAATAACCTGAATGGGAAAAGGATTTGAAAAAGAGTAGATACATGTATATGTATAACTGAATCACTTAGCTGTACACCTGAAACTAACACAACATTGTTAATCAACTATGCTCCAATATAAAGTAAAAGTTAAAAAAAAAAAAATGAGATGATTCCAAAGTGTGATCTGCAGACAGCAGCATGGGCATAAGCTGGGAGCGGAATCTCCTCCGGTTGCACACAAACCCTAATGGATCAGAATCTGTTTGATCACGATCTCCTGGTTATTCACGTGCTCATTGAAGTTTAAGAAGCACTGATCTAGACTAGACTGAGTGGGACAGGGCAATGGGTTCGAGTTTGAGAGTAACTGAGAAAAAGGAACCTAAGCCTGATGGGGTGAGAGGCGCACTGCTGGGGTCTTGCACGCCTTCCGCTGGAGGCTAACACACTAATGAGCCATAAGTATGAGCATAAATGATCTGTTCAAATGCTGGAGAAACGCACTCAAACACAGTACAAAGCAAATGCAGAGTAAAGAACAGGTGACAAAGAGGATATGGGAGAAGACATTTTTAAATTTTAGCAAAACAAAGTGTGAGATAAATGGGAAATTCAAAGGGAAATGTCCATTAGGAGTTTTTTTTTTTTTTTTTTTTTTTTTTTTTTTTTTTTTTTATGCGTTACGCGGGCCTCTCACTGTTGTGGCCTCTCCCGTTGCGGAGGACAGGCTCCGGACGCGCAGGCTCAGCGGCCATGGCTCACGGGCCCAGCCGCTCCGCGGCATGTGGGATCTTCCCAGACCGGGGCACGAACCCGTGTCCCCTGCATCGGCAGGCGGACTCTCAACCACTGCGCCACCAGGGAAGCCCCCCCATTAGGAGTTTTGATTTACATATCTGTAGATCTGAGGAAAGGTCAGGGTAGAGCTAAAGATATGGGAACACCATCAGTCTATATTTGGTGTTAAGATCATGATAGAGCAAGAGGATGCAGAATTCCTGAGGACAGCCCCAGTTGAGAGAAAGAAATTAAGAAAGAGAAGTCAGAGATTCCTGAGAACATCCAGGAGCCCAGGGAAAGGAGTATTTCAAGAGACTGTGTTCAACAAATTCCAATGCAGCAGGGTTCCAGGAAGATTTATGTCTACGGGATTTGGCAATGGTTTTAGTTCGAAAGCTGGAACATTCATTTCTTAAGGAGACTCAAATTCACAGACTCTGCTAGCTAGCTCATATTACTTTTATAAGTGAAATAGCAATCATTACTGAGTCAGAGTCAAAAATGCGGTCTATGTTGGTGGCTTTATCCAGTATTTAATTTTCTTCCTGACATTGAAAATTACATCAGGTTTCAGTGGGATTCCCTCAGATGACACCTGAAGATCCAGGTGCAATGTAGCACAGGTAGCCCTAAAAATCCCTTGGGGAGTGAGTCACACGCTAAAGGTTAATTTTCTGGCAGAGTAGCTGGCAGTGCAATATTAGTTGTAGGTAGTGGGATCCTGAGCTTGGGATTTGAAATCAGGCATCTCTGTGGTCAAAACCCATTTACGTCAATTACTAACTTTGCTCATCTGGAAAAGTGGACGAATAATGTTTGTGGAATCACTGAATTATTTAAGGGAGAGAAAGAGGAGAAAGAAATCCTGCAATTTGGCAGACTCAATCATCCTCTCTCCCCACCCCTTTAGAATCACATTGATTCTGTGACTATTACCAAAAAGTAAGTATAATTAAAAAGTTCCTTATCTCACCTTGAAATTATTTAGGAAATTATCAGAGGGCAACATAGTAGTTGTAATTGTATTTAGTATTAGTAATATCAGAAATACTACAAATATTAAGAATTTAGAGACCTGGATGGAAAGTTCAGTTTCCTGAGTAATTAAGTGAGCAATAGTCATTTATCTAACATATGTGAAGCACACTCATTGTAGATCAGTTCTTTGGTAGGAAAGACAATGTAAATTCCATGAGGGAAGAGATTTGGTTGTTTTAATTCATTGTTGTAACTTAGCATATAGTAAGAACACTCAAATATCTATATGTACCTGGGTCCTTAAGAATTTTAAATTTTTGTTGTACATCTGAATTATTGTAGACCTCAATTTTATCATCTATAAAATGGTATCTAGGGTCTTTTTCTGCTGTAAGACTCCATAATTTTACAGTCATGGACAGACTACAAGAGATAGACAACTGTATATATAAATCAGAGCGGGAACAATGAAACTGTCCATTTAGTTCATATAATTTTTTATTAGGTTGTTGAGACTGGGCTGCCATTAATAGTCCAGGTAAAGAACATTTGGCATATATTTTTGTACCTACTGTGTGCTAAGCACTGGGAATTGGTAAACAAAGTTGATACAGGCTTTGCCCTCACGGGATCTATAGTTCACCCTCTCTTCTGTATCCCTGTACCCAGTGGCATTAAATGTGAGATGGCTGGCCGGGAGATAAGCCTGCAGTTTATAATCATGGTAAAAAATGAATTAAACTAATGTATACTAGAGTTAGTCCCATTCCACTGAATGTTACCAAAAGACAGTGGTTTGCAGAAGATGAATTAGTACTAGAATAATTCCTTCCTGACAATTAACAGTTGTTTGAGATAAACAAAACAGATTATAGTCTACCATTGTAGCAATCAGCAAACCAGACCAAGTAGGGAGAAAGTATGCAGGCAAGCAGAGAAGGAAAAAGAGAAGTAAATAAAACCACACAGAGGTAGAATCACAAGGGCGGTGAAAGAGCAAGGGTGACATAAGTCACGTTGACAGCCTACTTGGACTGAGCCTGATCCAGAAGAATGTCTTTGCAAGCAATGGGTTTAAATCCCATGGGCTGTTGCTGAATGTTTAGTTGTATTTCCTGGTGTCTGGTGATAACCCCTTACCTACAGCCCAGGAAGATATTCATCACTATGTATGTAAGCCTTTCCATAATTTATCAGTCCCCCTTTATTTTGTGGACAGTATTTCACATATGTTTAGAAATACCATCTCATAGCTATTCCCACTGGTTGTTTTACTATTTATTTATTGTGTAACAATAATTTTGTTACACAGTGATGATTTTTAAAGTGTTTTTTAAAACTTTTGTTTAATTGTGAAATGTGATTCCATTTTCTTATTTCTATATGGTTTCCATTTTTAGAGTAATAATGATTGAGTAATTATCATTTAATTTGTCAAAATTTTCCCTTAGAAGATGTTAACAGTAATTCTTTAACCTGAGAAATTAATATTAGTAATATTACTCTTGTTTTTGATATACTAACGTGTTGTGTGCATTTGTAATTTATCTTTAATTAGTTGAAAATTTTCAACTAGTTTGTCTGAAAATACACTGTTTTGGCAGATGTTTATATACAAAAATAAAGTCACATTTCTCTGAAGCATTAGTACTTTTATAGCAAACCTAAAATGTTTTCACATGTATGGTTTAAAACGTGATGTAGTGAAAGTGCCTATTTGTATGCGTAGCTGCTAATTAATGTTGCCTTAGACTGAGAGTAATACATAAATGTGTACATATTGACATGTATTTAGTATAGGTAAACCTGTGTAAATAAATCTATCTAGCCATATGTTAAACAATCAATACATATCATCTCCTAAATACTAAAAAGAGAAGCCCAAGATGCCCTGTAACCTGTTACAAAGTATTTTAAGGACCTCAAAACATTGGTTCCTCCAGGATCATTAAACCTGAACGCCAGATAGTTTCCCATCTTTTACAGGACCACGTATCCATGTTGTCTTCATAGAACTACTAACCATTATAAAGTCTGCAAAGTTTAGAAAAACAAGTTTTCCTGTCTTGCAGAATTTTTTGAAAAGGGGACTTTACAATCACAAAAATGAGCATATTCGCTCATAAAATCCAACAACTTGATTTTGAATCAAGTTTTATTATTTGATTTGAAAAGAAACCTTTCTCCTGATTTTACAGCAACTTACTTAACTTTAGAAATAAAATAAAAGGAAACTATCTTTAGTGATCTTCACATCACTTAGAAGGAACAATGTGGAATTCAGATTTCATCTTGGATTGATTCCATATGATTTCTATATGAGAGAGCTCTCAATTGCCATGGCCTAAGAAAACCTCCATACACCGATTAATATTATTAAGACTTTTAATTACTAATGATCAGAGTGCTGAAAATAAAAATAGATTTTTATTGTCCTTGTTAATGTTACCATTTTATTTCAGAACACGAACAAGGAAGGGTTATCCTCATTGCTTAAGAAAGATGTTGTAATGTTAATAGGCAACAAAAAATAAGCAGAACGACTCAACTTCTTTCTTTCCAACTTTTCTATCAAGGAGCATGATCTTCAAACTGGAAAAGTTAGAACAAACATTGTTAAGAGGGAATTGAATTCCAACATAGATGAGCAGATAGTAGAAAGTACCTAGCACTTCAAATGAGTTCAAGTCTTCTTATGAATAACATCCCATGGTGCTGAAAGAACTTGCAGATGTGATGATGAAACCAGTGTCAGTAATATTTAAGAAATCACGGACGACAGAAGAGGTGCCAAAAGACTGGAGATGTGAAAATATCCCAGTTCTCTGAAAGGGGTAAAAGCAAATTGCATCAACTACATGTTGGCAAACTTGTCAGCCCCCAGTCAAATTCAAGATTATGTTATCAAATAGATGGCTTATAAGTAAGTAAGAAAAAAAATGCAGTAATACTAGAAGTCTTCATGGGTAACCTAAAAACAAATATTGCCCAACTCACCTCATTTCTGAATTTCATTACAAATCACTATTAACTAAAATGATTGTCAAAAACAACTTAAACCAAAGCAGGAGGGTATTTTAGGTGATAAAATTACTTACTAGTTCAGGAGAGATAAAAATGTATATATCAAGAGCTGTCTGAAAAGGACTTGTGGTTTTTAATTGCCAACACGCTGTGTTAGGCGGCTGGATGACAGCGATGCTAAAATGGTGACAACATGGTAGGGTCTGTTAATTTCAGGTGAAGGAAAACAGTATTACCGTTGCACCTACAACTAATCAGAGCTCATCGTGACACTTCTCATTTTCAGTTTTGGAGGCACCAACATTTTGAGGCTGTTGCCAAAGTGAAGCCTGTCCAAACAAGAGTGCAAAGGCTTATGAAGGGCACTTGAGAGTGGCAAACCACTGAGGGACTTCAAAAGATTGAAAGAGTCGTTTTCAATGATGTAAGTGGAAGGACACAGTCGTGAATAGCTTGTTTTGAGCAGATACAGAATCTGTAGGCAGGAACAATTGGTGGATGTTGCAGGAAACCAGGGAAGAGGTTTCTTTCAATGAGAAACACCAAAAAATGGATCTGTCTCTCTTATGAAGCAATCATTTTCCTGTCTCTTTCTGGGAGTGTTCAGGGAGAGACTGCATAGAACAAAGGAACTTCGACATTGTTTGGGCAATTGGTCAAGTTTTTAGATTCCTTTCAATTCTATGATTATTTGATTCTAAGTATTTCTCACGACCTCTTAGTATTCTTTGGATAACAAAAAAAAAAAAAAAAAAAAAAACACACAGTAAAAGAAGGAAACAGAGACAAAGTAGCTTGAACAGTCTTTAAATATTTAGAAAAAGTTGATTGAATATAGTAGTTTTTCACTACCATGAAGAAATGCATTCAGATGTCATCACACAAGATATCCCAGAAAAAGCTCTATTTTAGCTTTCTTCTTTAGCATAGGCACAACGTTTATGTCATCTTAACGATGAATATATATTTTGCCATTTTATCTGATTTGTTGTTATAAAAGAAACATGTTTAAGTTGTATACTTACACAAGCTCAGCATCATCTTCTCTTTACTGATTTAGTTAAATATAGATTGCAAGACTCTGAAGTGAGCAATTGGTTGATGATTCTCAGAGCCTTTTGTGCTAAAAATTTATGACTGAGAAAGTAAAGACTCCGAACCAAAGAAGACTGACTGTAGCCACAGCTCCTGACAGGATGGAAATAATTTGATAATGTGAAAAATACAACCATGTTTACTCTGTTTCCATGAGCTACTCAAATTCAGCCAATGTAGTAAGATATGTCTTCACAAGTGACAACCTATAAAAATTTTGGACTCCTAACGAAGGAAATTTGCATGTTGGTTGAAGATAAAATCTTTGAAATGTATATTCAAATCAATGAACCATGTGCAAAAAAAAAACTCTCTAAAACAGAGCACTCCCTTGAAAAATGCTAGTACCTCAGTGCATATTTTAGAGGGAATGGGAAGTTTTAAGATATGGAAAAAATTAATTTACCAGTTAGAAACATGTGAAGGTTCTCCTTCAAAATTAGAGAAAGCAGTTCTATTGTCTTACAGATCTTGCTCTCTACACCATAAATATTTAATATACTTAACTATGGACTGATAACATCAAGGAATATTTTTGAACATATGCAAAACATAAGCAACTTAGCTAACATGACTTTACATATTCATTATATAAATTTCAATGCTTGCTCAAGTTGTGGGAAAGTAATTTAATCATCATAATGAAGTGCTTATAGGAGAATTACACTATTGGCAAAAGTTACTATGTGTAGTTGAATTTTAAAAATAATGTCGTACAGCAAACTTCATATATAATACATCGCATTATAACAAGGATTCATATATGCCAAAAGGCAAATTAAGACCCACCCACCCATTCCAACCCCCAAGCCTATATGAACTATGTACAAAAAAAAAAAGAAAAAGAAAGAACTTGATGCACCTCTTTAGCCCTTGTTTTGAGTATTACTCCTAAATCCTGTATTCCAAACATTGTAAATGATTTCACGGTATTTCAAAAATGAAAAGAGTTACTGCATGTATAATTTTATGATTAAAATAATCAAACAGATATGAACAGAAAAAGAAAAATCTTAAGGTATAAAACCTTAGAAAACAGAGTAAGAATATAAGAACAAATTAGTTTTAGGAAAAACACAGCATTGCTCAGAAGAATGCCAAATGAGATAAAAGCATAAGATGAAATATTTATCTTTCAGAAAAGCATTAATTTTCCTTCCCAAATAACTCTCGATGAATTTGTTAAGCAACAAGACAAAAATACATGAAAGAAAAAGGGACCAAAATACAAAAAAATGCTCTGTGAGGGTATATTTTGTTACATAAAGGTATTTAAAGGGCATTGCAAGTATATTTTCCTTTAGCTTCTTAAAGATTGAAGAAGGGCATCTATATTAATGGAGTTTGCAGTTGGATGCCAACATTATATTAAATTGTCAACACTAAGAAATATGTTAAAATATGAGTCGTCCTAAAGAACTGGAAATGGCTACAGAAATAATGATATAAATTAAACAAATATAAAGCAAAATGTCTGTGGAAGATCACTGAAAATGTACTATTCTGTGGTGAATCTCAAAGATACTTAAGAATTGTCATAGATCATTGGTTCCCTTCCTTGGGTCGTGACCCAGATTAAGGTTGCTGAGGGTCTACAGAAGGGTCAGGAAGGATCCTCAGGGGGAAAATGTGTTCCCTGACCTCCTGGATAAACAGAGAATGTCACAGGAGAAGGAGGTGTATTTTGGTTTTCTCTCCGCCCCTCCCCAGAGTTCCCTCCACCCAAGGAAAAAGGAAATAGTAGGGAGGAAAAGTAGGATGCTGAGAAGTCTTTTTCTGGGCCACAACATCAGAGCTGGCAACCAGTATTTACAGATCAACATCACACAAATACCTTCCTTTCTAGAGCTGGCTGCCATCCACAATCCTCACTGTCTACCTGGGACTCAGGGAAGCCAATGACCCACAATGTTTTATTACAATAATCCTTGTTATGTATTAATTTCAATAGCGCAAATAGGTGGAACTCTTTTAGTAACTTTTAGAGTCTGGCCAATGAAACCATAGTGATGACCAGTTTATAGCTTCCTTAAGAGAAACTTGAGAAGCAGGGTAGTAGATGATAGAAATTGAAGGGAAATAGTTGGTTCACAAAGAAATATACTGAGGTCCAAAAAGGAAGCAGTGTTTTTTTTTTTTTTTTCCTTCTGGGATTCAAATGAGGAAATTCAGAGCAATTTTGATTTTTCTGACTGAGAGCCAAGAACAACTAAAATAATGAAGAAGCTCCAAGGATATGTTGGAGGAGAAAAAGGATGCGTCAGTTAAGCCGCAGAAAGAGAAGCCTGCAAACAAATGAGTGTGGCAGGCAGTTCAGGTGACTGGTGAGAATAACATTGTAACTAACACTAAAATTTTAGTTTGAACAAATGGAGAACTATTTCCAAAAGACGAGCATCTAAGCTTGGATATAGGCTTTTAAAATGATGGGTGGCACATTCATTTCTTCATGAGATGAATCTTAGAGAATAACTTAGTACTATACTTTCAGAAACGAACCGCATAATCAGTTGCTGTTTCTCTAATAGCTAAGACTTCTGTCCTGTTTACACTGAAGGGAGAGATAATTTCAACCTGATCATTTTCAGCTCTGAAATATCATTTCGGGTGCGCACTGCCAACCTGTAAACCATCTCGGGGGTTTGCACACTGTAATCAGGGCTGCACTGTCCAATGTTCTTTTCCTAGAACAATAAAGCCCTCCTTACCTTTTCAACTTACGTTTTCACTGCATTATAGAATTTAAGCAAGCTTTGAAGATGAAAGAGACTGTACACAATGCTTAAGTGTTACTATTATTATGATGATCATGATACGATCTACAAGATATACAAGGACATTTTGGGATGAATGTATTATGAGTCACAAAGTTGCAACTGAAGACAGCTGTTTGATTGCTACTTGAGAGAGTGGAGTTGAACAAGCCTGAATATGGATGATCTCATTTGGCTTTATAAAACTAAACAGAGCACAGGCAGTTAGCTGGATAATATATCTCCAAGGGAAAGAAGAGTTAGTGTAATTCATCTCTCTGCTGTAGCGTATATCATGCTCTTGCTTATAAACGCCAGATAGGATTTCTGTTTCCAAAAGGTCAGATTATGTTTAGCATGGTGACCTCCCTCTTCGGTCACAACACATAAGCTCGCATTTTATTGTTGTTTTTAAACTTTAGTTATGTTTTTCACTTTCTTCTTTTCTTTTATTTCTCTCCACTCGATTTTCATTCTTGTGTTACTGATTTTTTCCTTTACCATTTTCTCCTCCTATGGGAATAAAGAAAAAGTGACTTAGAACATTGTCTAGTATTTATGAGCTCCTGCTACAGGAAAGTATGGAGAAAAAATATGGTTTAGAAACCTACAACCCACTTCACGATTCAAGACACAAAGAAATGAAGAATGAAATAATTATTATATAAGATTAAATAACAAGAAATGTCGAGGCTATCATGTGGTCAATTACCATATGAGTCATATAGACCCAAAGGACTAGAGATTTAGGCATGGAATTTATCACAGTATATTAACCTGGACTAGAAAATGTTGTAACAAAGAAGTCGGAGTTTCCTAAAGTCATAGTGTTAGGAAGACAGGAGCAGGAATGGGATTTTAGACTGGAGGAATGCTATGAGACAAGTCATAGAGGTGGAAAGGAAGAGGTGCTTTCATGGAATGGTATGGTTGGAATAAAGAGTCCATGGAGAGTTTCTGGGAAAAAATATTGGGAAGGTTGCTGGAGAAAGATTTAGACAGTTGTTGAATCTAGATTAAGAGATGAAACTTCATTCTGAAAGTCTAGGACAGTAAATATCATGGTATCACATCTGATTTATTGCTTGATCTATAGATAGATTGATTTGTAGAGGATGATCTGAAATTTGTGTTAACAAAGATTATGAATTGGCTCTAGGAAGGATTTATTTTCAAGATTCAGCTGGAGAGAGTACTATGAATGTGGACTTAAATGTAATGGCCATATGATGCAGAATGCACACTCGGGTTAACCCATCTGTGGGTAAAGCAGTATGGAGTCACTGAAGATTTCAATAAGAAGAACAACTGGACTAAAGGCTTAAAAAATTTCTTTAAGAAATATGTAAATCTGGATTAGAGAAAGAAGACAATGGAGCAAACCAACAGGCATGAGATAGAGGCCTTAATGAGGGGAAATGGTGGTAAGGAAGGAAAAATGATAGAAATAAATGACATGATAAAGGAAAAAATCAATAAGGCCTAATGACTTGTTCATATGGGATATGGTTGATATTGAATCAAAGATGAATACACAGTTTTGAGCTTGGGGGACTGAGAGGTTTAGTCTCATAACTTAAAAAATGTACTTCTGGGGACTTCCCTGGTGGTCCAGTGGCTAAGACTCTGCGCTCCCAATGTAGGGGACCCGGGTTCAATCCCTGGTCAAGGAACTGGATCCCACATGCCACAACTAAGAGTTCGCATGCCGCAACAAATATCCCATGTGCCACAACTAAGACCCAGTGCGGCCAAATAAATATATTTTTTAAAAATGTACTTTTTCTTTGCATATGGCTCTCTGACTTTTGGAATCTGGATCACTGAGCAAACGGATTGTGTATTTTGAGTGAGTAGTACTCCAAATGCGAGGAATGTTTGGTTGGTAGGCTTGAAAAAAAGAAAAACATATCTAAGATAGAGGTGATTCATTATAATTATTGATAAAATTTGAGTCATGTTTTTTTTTTTTTTTAAAAAGAATACATGATTTTCAGTGGCTTATATTGCATAAGTGAAGGGTGGATGTATTATACTTTCTTGACGAAAATGCATTACAAGGGTTGAGTGTGTAAGTTCCCAAAAGGCAGAGATCATATATACTTTTGATAGCAAACATATAGAAGTGGAAGCTCTTTGGAGATCTCCAAATTAACATTTCCACTGAAAAGGAAAGTATTCATTTGATTTTTTTTTTTGCCCAGAAGTGGTCCAATGGACCATGTGGAAATGAGGTCTTTCATCTTCAGATCACAAAGCTCCTAAAAACGTAGCTTTTTAAATCATAGATTTTTCTTACTAGGCTGTGACACTTTGGGTAGTACATAAGATAAATTAGGCACCAAATTATAACATTTGGGAAGACTATCAATGGGGAAATTGGTCCAAAAACATTCACCAAGAAGAGCAGTGAAACTAATCCCTCTTCCTCAAAATTTATCATTGACTCTATCTTATATGCAGCAGTATCTCAAGAGAGAACATCCAAGGTACAAAAGGTCAAAATTACTAGTCATATACTATTGTTTCACAATAGAAATATTCATCAGAGACTTAGTCACACATTCCCATAATATGCTTAAGTGTATTTTATTTGTAAGAATTTGTTTTAGGCGCAGTTGTGAGGAAAGTTATTTGTGTTAATTCACATTTTGGTTTTAATTTGCTAATGTTTGAGAGCTGTCTCTCAAATCATGGATGTAGAGCTATGCCATGTGATATATAGCTTAAAGTCAAATCCTGAAAGAGATAACCTACTTCTCCAAATGCTTGACATATCTAAGAATGGCTTGAACTCATATGACATAAGCTAACCTAGAAATGGATGGGGAAAATATCATAGCGCAGGAACTAAATTTGGTTCCGTTTCTTTTTTTTTTTTTTAAATAAGTGGCTGTGTGAACTTGAGAAAGTTACTAAATTTCTCTGGGTTTTCATGTCCTTAGCTGTGAAGGGAAGAGATTAGACTCTATGCTCTCTCATGGAACTAAATTTTATGAGGTTTTATCATGTGGAATCTATGTAGGCCGCCAAGCAGGCTGAACAGAAACCCATGAACTTTGATTTTGAAAATTATCAACACAAGAAAGCCTGGAGCTACTGGCTGACTGCTTTTTACATGCTACTACATTCCTGCACTGACTAATACATAGGGAAAAAAATCTGAGAGGAATACTAAATGGCAACTTGATTATAGAGCCCCAGCAGCCCTAGAGGATCAAGGTTAGCTGCCTCAGTAGGTATGAAATTATAGAGCCCTGCCCAGCGTCTTCAAAATAGTCTTGAAAATAGTCTTGATTCCCATGGGCACTTTTATGCCGTGCTGGTAAAAGTTATTATCAGTGCTTTATTTCTGGAGACGATTTGGGCAATAGGTACCAGAATGTAAAATGTGTATACCCTGTGTGCTAGTGATTCCCCCGTCTAAGAATTTCACCTAGGAAGATAACAATACATGGGTGAAATGTTCATGACGGTGTGGTTTATAATGTGAAAAATTGGGAACAATCTAAAATTTAGGAGATGAAAATTCTAAATAACCATTAAAATAATGATGTAAATAGAATGGGATAATGTGGACATTTTATCAGGTACAAAAAGGAAATTAAGTGGCTTCCCTGGTGGCACAGTGGTTGGGAGTCCGCCTGCCGATGCAGGGGACGCGGGTTCGTGCCCCGGTCCGGGAAGATCCCACATGCCGCAGAGCGGCTGGGCCCGTGAGCCATGGCCGCTGAGCCTGCGCGTCCCGAGCCTGTGTTCCGCAGCGGGAGAGGCCACAACAGTGAGAGGCCCAAGTAACGCAAACAAAAAAAAAGAAATTAAGGACCTAGATGCCTGATATACCATTTATGAAAAATTTTGTATGTGTATACATACACACACACACACACACACACACACACACACACACACACACACACATATATAATGAATTGGTAGGATTTCAGAATTTTTAAATTGTTTTGGAACTTTCCTATAGCACTTGAATTTTTTAGAATCAACATGTACCAATATTTCAAAAACAGTAAAATGAATAAAGAATAATGTTGGCTCCTAATGAGCTGAAAAGGAATACAGAAGAACACCTGGGTAACAGCTATACCAGTGGTGAGCATTCTTTTTGGATCATGGGTAAGTTGTGAAATATTAAAGCTGGGAATGCCTTGTTTTCAGAAAACTCTTCAGTATCAGGAATTACAATGTCTGCAACTGTGCTTAAGTACTTGTTACATTATTGTAACTAAAGGATTTCCCTTCTTTTCTGGCTTAAAATCTCTGAACTTATATACCTATAGTGTATTATACTATATGATAACTTTGCTTGAGCTTTGAAGGGCAAGATTCTGTTGTGATTTTTTAAATTAGTATGTTTTGTCTTTCCTTGATAATCCTTGTGGGATACTTCTTTTGCCTGTCCAACATTTGAACCCACTCTTCACTATGTGACTCTTCGTAAGGAATAAAGAAAGACCTCTCCTTATAGAAGCTAATCATGTGAGACACTTCTTTTACGGTATCCCTGGAGAGAAGGCACAGCCTCCACCATCAGACACTCCTGCATCAGACTTTAAGGGGCTATAATGACAAGAAGAGGGAAGTAAGGAGGGATACTCCCTCTTTCTTGGTGGCAGAAACAGTGGTGGTGGCTGCATGGGCAAGATTCTGGGGGCAAAAGTGTCAGCTGTGCTAATGTCACATCTTGGGATCAGTAGTGGCAACAGAGATTTCTTTATCAGTCTAGTTCTGAAGACAATTTCATGTGTTGTTTCTGAAAGCTAAGCTCTGAATTGGTTTTCAAGCTCTCCCAATGATTGAGCAACTGAGAACACTTGTAATACATTTATTTACTTCCTGATCATCCAGTCAGCTTGCAACTGAGGACTCTGCCTGATACACTCATACTCTCTGCTTCCCATCATCAAATGTACACACATACCTGTATCTTTACCTTTCCTCTGATACCGGGGGGCATGGATGCCCTCTCCTATCCAAGGAAAAGGATGTGCTACAGATAGGCCATCTGTCACAATCTTAAGGACTTGTCTTCTCACCTTATGTCCTTTTTTATCAATCTCTCCCTTTGCACAGAATCTTTCCCTGTGAACATGCAGACATGTTGGTGGATCTGCCATCTTTAAAAAAGATGTCTTGCCCCCATACTTTCAAGTAACCAAGCCTCTGGCTCCTTAATTGCCAAACATCCTAAAAGGGTTATGTGCTCACATTGCTTCCAGTTCCTCACCTCTGACTCATTCCCAACTCTCTCCATTATGGTTTTGGCTCTCATCATTCCACTGCAACAGATTGTGACAAGGTCTCCAACAACTGAATGCCATACAGTCAAACTTACGTAACTCAACCTCTTAGCTTTCCCTATCTTATAAATGTTTCATTCCTCTTGGATTGTCTGCACCTTGCCCTTGTTTTTTATCCTTCACATGGGTGGTTTTTTTTCCCAATCTCCTTTTTCTGGCTGAGAAGAAATTTTTGTCCCTGGTTGATCTCTATAGTCTCAGTCCTAGGTGCTCATCTTTTCTATAATTTCTCCAGGAATGATGTGATCTATTTCAATGGCTTGAAATGTCACTTGTATACTGATGATGGTAATGATGATGATGAGATATATATCTATATCTATCTATCTAGATCTAGATTTAGATATAGATATATACATATTCTTTCCTTCCCGGATCTCTTTACTATGAGTTCTAGATGTCACATCTCCACTTAAAAGTTGCACTTGCCCCACTAAAACATGTTCCTTCCCTAGCCTTCTCCTTCCTAGTAAATGGCACCACCATCACCCAATTTCTTCAAGTAGATAAACTGGAAGGCATCCTTGCATCCTCCTTTCCTCTTATTTCTCACACTCAAGCCATCAGAAACACCTACTGATTCTGCATGTGGATTAACTCTCAAGTCTGCTCACTTCTCCGGCCTCTTTGGGCACTACCCTCATCTCTTACTTAAAGTACTAAGTACCCTGACAGCCCTATAACCACTCATGCTTCAACCCTTGGCTCCAATGGCTTTTCCCTATAAGATCATAAGCTCTATGACAGATGGGTTCTTGTTGGTCTTGAATTTCTTGCTCTTAGCCCAGTGCCTTATACATAGTAATATACAATTGATTAGACTCAATTGGCAGCAAGCTGAGCACTAACTTGTTCTAGAAAGCTGAGGAAAAATCAGCAGATGGTGATATGAATTGGATTTGGATGCTTTATAAATAGAATTAAAATCCCCATTATCACAGCTGCCAACTAAAGAACTTGAATGATAAAATGGAATATTCAAAGTAGGTGGACTGAGAGGTATATTCATGTTAATGACGTTGCAAGTTATCTCATTTGCGATGGAAATTGCTCTTAAAATAATTTAATACATCCAACTACTATTGATTAACTGATTAATAGGACAATCGCTGAGCATCTATTATATGCCAGTTACTGTTACCAATGCAGGAATCCAGCCTCAAACCAAACAGATGAAACTCCAGCACTTATAAGGCTTACAGCTTAGTTAGGGAGACAGACAAATCAGGTAAATAAGTACAATTCATAGTGTATCATATACTGATCAACATGGCGGATAAAGAATAAAGCAAGAAAAGAGGGTGTAACATGTGGAGAGGGATTTAACATTTTGAGTAGCCAGCGAAGGCCTTGCTGAGGAGCTGACTTTTAAGTAAACACTTGGATGAAGTGAGGGAGAGAGCCATGGGGAAAGCATTCCAAGCAGAGGGAACAGCAGGTGCAAAGACCCTGAGGAGGTAATGTGTTTTCATATTAAATGAATATCAAAGAGGCCAGTGCTGGAGTGGAGGGAACACAGGTGAGAGTTATAGGAAATTAATGGAGAGGCAAAGTGGGGAGTGGTGGTGGGATTCTTTCAGTGTTACAGTGAGGGCTTTGGCTTTAATGCAGAATGATATGGGAAGCTATTGGAATACGCTGAATAGAAGTGTGTTACATGATCTGGCTCAGGTTTTAACTGGATCATAAAATATGTTTCACTTTGATTAGCCTGCAAGGTTAGTTGAGTGATGCCAACATAAACCAGGTTCAAAATTATCCTAATTACAGAACTTGTACAAATATTCATTACAGTCCTGTACTTTACAGCATGTTAGTTATATGATTTTCTGATACTTTGGCCCAAGCAAAAAAATAAAGACCCATTAAAGACAATGAAATAATGCTCAAGGGCACTTACAGTATTTATATTTCTTTATTTTAGAAAAATAAATTCTAAAAAGAATAAGTCACTTGATAAACACAGTATTTCTATAACTGACTAATTTTTAGCGAGTGAAAAGATTATTTTTAGCCTAGTAATTATATATCATCATTAAGTATAAAATATGATATGAAATATCTTAATTGCTTTTTTAGGGAAACTCTGGGGCCAGACCGCTTACATTTAAATGCTAGCTCTGTCACCCATCAGCCGTGTAATCTTGGGCAAGCAATTTCTTTGTGTGCCTCAATTTCCTCATTTCTAAAATGTGAATAATAATAACTCCTTCAAAGAGTTGTTTTGACAGTAAAGGACTTAACGCAGTGCCTGACACAGAGTAAATGTTGTATAATAATAATTATTATCATTATCATTTATTATATTACGGTTGCTTATTTTAAAGTTGTTGCATTTAAGAGGGAACAATCAGATGAAAGAATCTTTAAAGAACCTTTCAGGTCTAACATTTTATGATTGTATTTGGACTAGAGTAAGATTACGTTGCATCTTGCCTCACACCACAGTTTTATTTTTTGTAAACAATATATCATGGGTAAATTGGAAAATATACATTAGAAGGTCAGAATAATTCCAATATTTTACTTGTTTAACAGATCTTTTAGATTTGGCATAATATCCGGAGTCTAGGTATCTTGTGCTTTTAGTGTTTCATATATTGTCACAGAATAACCATGTTTTAATATGTGCTGTGTTTATAGGTAAACATAAAATAGATACCATCAGAGGCACATTGCGTGGAGTTCAGTAAGTAATAATGAAATACAGTGTAAGGGGTGGGTATTTAATCCCTATTAAAAATGAAAACAGAAAGATCATCTGAGTCTGTCTCCCTAGATATCTTTAGGACAATAAACTTTTAGAGCTGAAAGCTTATAGACGTAATATATGTAGTAATCATCATTCACACACCAAGGCTGACGCTAAATGTAAACCTCTTGCACTGAACAGATTTTATTCTTTTCTATTATAGTTTATTACAATTTATTGAATATAGTTCCCTGTGCTATACAGTAGGACCTTGTTTATCTATTTTATGTATAGTAGCTTGTATCTGCTAATCCCAAACTCATAATTTGTCCCTCCCCCTGCCCTTTCCCCTTTGATAACCATAATTTTGTTTCCTACGCACCAGATTTTAACCTTGTCCCTCATCATTCTGTGGCCACCAGTGACTTTCTATGAAATCTCCATTTCCATATGTGGATTTGAATTCCTTGGTCATCTTCTTATGGATGCTTTCAAATATCGAAGGATTATCAACATGTTATGATAAACATTTTGCCTAGTTAGTCTCTTACTTCCTTCAGCATATTTTGAAGGGTATTGTACAAAAAACAGTCTTCTATTAATTCAATAATAGTAATTTGTGAAGTCAAGGACACATGTAATTTAAGGTTATTAAATACAACTGCTGATTTAAACAAACAAATATCTCAAAGCTTGAGAGAGCACAGGGTATCTCAAACATTCTGCTGTTGTTCACAGAAGTTATTGGAATTTGTTTTTGGAGATATCTGCTGCATTTCCAAATCGTTTCTAACATCGTCATGTCTTTGCCATTCGAGGGTGAGGGTGGATTTGATGTTGAATACTGTCAAAAATTACACAGAGCCAAGTCTGGCAAGTAAAATGGCTTATCGATCTGTGCGATACAATTTTAGGTAAAACATGAAAATTTATTTGTTTAACTCTCTTATAATTGGCTAGAAATGCAATTATAATGGATCTTCCCGGACCGGGGCATGAACCCATGTCCCCTGCATTGGCAGGCGGACTCTCAACCACTGCGCCACCAGTGAAGCCCCAATTATAATTTTTTAAGTTCCATAGTAGAACAGTTCTGTGATACTAATTCACATTGGTTTAAGCCATAAGTAAAAGGGAGAACTAAGGGGTTAAGGCTGACTCGGGGTGCAGTGTAATTCAGGGATCCCAGCGATGTTGCAGAACCCAAATCTGTCTCTCTGTGTCTAAAGTCTGTTTTCTCTGCATTCACTCAAACCTTCTGTGGTGACAAAGCTGCAAGAGCTCCACCCTCGCATCTTTGCAGGACCAAGTTGGAATGAAAGATCCAGATTTTCTCTCCAATTGTCCCCCAGGTGTCTGTGGCTCTGACTCTGTCAGGTTCCTGAATGTGAAGCTCTGATAAGCAAGGCCAGAGTCGGATGCTTGGTTTCTTGCAGTGAATCATCATTATGGATTGGAAACGGGGGCTTCTCTTTCTTCAGAGGGAAACTAGTGGACCTTGCTAGGGAAGAGAGAAAGGTTGTTGGTAACTGAAAAATAACAAATGCTCACCACAAGTGGAGACACACACACACACACACACACACACACACACACACACACACACACACACACTTCGTATTTGCAAGGTTAAGTGTCAAGTGAAAAATCATAGGTTTTAATTTGTTTCCCAGCTCGGCCACCAGAATTAAAATATAGTATAGTGGGGCATTAGACCCTTGACCCAGCTAGTTCTACACCTGACTACATGTGACTTTGGCTATGTCATTGCATATGCCTCAGTTTCCTTATCTATAAAATGGAAACAATGGGAAAACACTCTACCGCTTAGAGTGTTTATTCAGACTAAATGAATCAATAGATGTGAAATACTTAGAGCCTGGCACATAACAAGCCCTGCACAAGTGTTAGCCATTATTATCACTTAAACGTGTCCTTGAACATTGCAGTCATTCACTGCCTAGGCCTCTGTTTCCTTATTTGTAAAATTAGAGGGAGGATCTACACTGTAATGGAAAGTCAATGCTCCATAACTGTGCTTTCAGAAGCATACCCTCTAAATAGCCTTTCCTAAGGAAACTTTGAAGCGGGAGGCCTAAAGCCCAGCACAAAGGGGCTAAATTTTACCATGACCTCAGTAGAAATTACATAACTTTCCTCTAATTATATTCTGAATGAGAAACGAAACCCACTGTCAAAAATATGGCTAAGGAATATGTATCTGTTAGAATAGCTTGTCTGTAGTTGCGTCATAAAATATCTTCATAAAGCAAAATGATCCTCAGAGCTTCACTCTGCGCTATCAACAGAGTATCATACTGGACACATGACAAAACACTGAGCAAGATTTGAAGTTTGACTAATGACATCAAAAATCACAGTATAGGGCTTCCCAGGTGGCGCAGTGGTTGAGAGTCCGCCTGCCGATGCAGGGGACACGGGTTCGTGCCCCGGTCCGGGGAGATCCCACATGCCGCGGAGCAGCCGGGACTGTGAGCCATGGCCACTGAGCCTGCGCGTCCGGAGCCTGCGCTCCGCAACGGGAGAGGCCACAACAGTGAGAGGGCCCGCGTACCGCAAAAAAAAAAAAAACAACCAAAAAAAAAAAAAAATCACAGTATAGTATTCTGAGCAGTGCATGCAGTGTAGTAGCGCAGAGCATAGAGTTAACAACTGTAGCCAGTACTTGAACCATCTTTAATCTATACACATTGTTCAGATGTACCTCACAGAAGGGGTTGTTTCTAGATGGTTACTTTACGTTCATTTTTACTTTTGTGGTCTAAAGATAGAATTGCCTTTACTCACCTAACATGAGGTCAAGATATGAAGTAACATGTCTCTTTAAATAAAATAAGATTTGGTTTGAAGTACCTCAAATTTGCACTGGACTCTTAACTTATACAGCAGTTAGAAACTCATGGCATAATTGAAGTAGTAGTCGAATTCTTCCTACATCTTGATGTTTGAGAGACAGAATAGGAGATATGTTTGATGATGTTTCCTTGTTTAAAGGGCCTCAATATACATGTGAATATATGTATATGAACATATATGTATTGTGCTATGATATTCTGTGTGACTGGTTAAATAGTTTGACCTGAGTAGTTCAAGGATCTTGCCCAGGACTGCTTTTAAAATAGAAGTTAAAGAAGGTTGAGAACATATTAGGTCGTCCTGTCTAAAAACTCAGTTTAAGAATAATAGGAAAACAAGATAATTAATATCATTTAATAAAAAGCTACTCACATTGATCATGTAGCTGTCATCTGTAGTCATTGGCATGCCCCTTATCTAAAGATCTCAGCTATTTTTGCAAGAGGTGAATAATATAGTTAGAAGTGAATAATATAGTTAGAAGTTTCAAATATTACCAGTGTTCTCAACCTCTAAGTCCTGAATTTCTTGGGGCTCAAGGAATTCCCCTTATTCCCAGGAGTCTTACCTTGTTTATCTTACTGACTTAATTAGCTTTGAACTATGAGTGTCTGTGCTTCTCTTTCCAGACAGAGCTAGCTCCAGAGTCTAGGCTAGAGCAAACTGCACCAATTGTGCAGAGCTCTGCTCTGCTGGGGAAACCCAGCAGCTGGGGCTGCTGCCGCAGATTTGTGGATGCTGGCTGTGGAAGAAGGAGGAGGGCATGGGAATTAAAACAGTAGAGCACAATGATCAAAGACAATTATCACAGTTTGTAAAGCATTGTCTACCCCTGACTTTTGACCACCCCATGATAATGCAGTAGCCCCAGTGCCTAAGCACTGCAAATAAGTGACCTTGCCCCCCACATCTGAACTACCTTATTCCCAAAAGTTCATGCCTTCATGCATTCACCCAGCTAACCTTTATCAAGGTCTTTCTTTGTATCTTCGCAGTTGTAATGACTTATTTAATATAAGTCATAGTCAAAGGATCACTCTCTCTTTCTTTAGTGAAGACAAAAATCACATGGTGTCCTTATTCTAAATGCATTCTCAGGCCCCACCTCCATTCAATAGGTGAGGCCCATACATTTGTACTTTTTTTTAAAAAGCACCCAAGCTAGTTTAAGAAGTACTTAATTAGACCATAAAATCCATAAGATGGGGGGGCATGTCAGCTCACTTACCTCTGGGGCACCCAACACCTAACACAGTGTCTGGCACACGATATACTCAACATATATGTGTTTCACGTTATTGAACTATAGTTTATTGAATTATAAGGACTCTGTTAGACCCTAGGGTACAAAGATAATTCTATTAATCAGAGTCCAGGAAGATAAAACGAGGCACACTCAAAGAAAAATTTGAAAAGTATTTCATTAAGGATCATTTACAAAGTAACGGCAGAGTTTAGGGACACAAAAAGAGGTGGTGAAACATCCAGGGCCTAAAAACCACCAGAAGCAGCTGCTCCTGGACCTAAAATCACAAGGGGTCAGGGTGGGAGGGCTTATTACTGGAGCCCTATGAGAGTGTATCCATGGCAGATGGGCTGCTGGACAGGAGAAAGCCAACGGAATAAGTACCCTGACTGTCTCTCCTCCCATTCTGTGAGCTCGTGATGTCATTGGTCAAATCCCCCCAGAATCCAGATCGCAAGGGAGCCCAGGTGATGAAGTGGTTCTCCTCTCATGGCGCAGAGCAGAGAACATGTGGAGTGTTGCTTCCTTCCAGAAGCTGATAGTTTACTGTCCTCTGAGCAGTGTACAAGTTCTGATGAACAAAGTTTGGAGTCAAAGTAATAACTAATACTTCTCATTTGATCATTTGTCCATGTCTCCGTGGATGTCTGTACACCAGACCATTCAAATTGTCTAGATACACCAAGGATGAATCAATTGTGTGCACACCAAGATGGAATGTTAACTAAATGGAAGTTTTCATTTACCAGGTGGTCACACACCCATAGACACATGCACATGTACACACACACACACTTCCACAGGATTCATGTGACCCTGTGAAACGTGATCCCTGTGAGAACCTGGAGGTTTGGATCTATACCCTCAATTAAGTGTCACATGTGTTTGATAATTTAGTATATGGAAGAATGAATAGCTATCAGTAGATTGACATGCTAAAATGATTCAATATTTTTATGTTAAACAATAAAGAGAAAAAACACTGTGAATGTTTAAAGAGATTGTTTATCTCTACCTCACTTTTATAACTTTCCTAATGTATACTTCTGGCTCCTAAAACTACAAATAATCCCTTCCCATCTAAGAATTCTCAGCTTTCAGCCTCATTTTCTATACGCTTACATTTTAATGCCTAGGATTTAGTTAAAGATAATTTAATTCACTATTTTTAGAGCAACGTGGAATTATGAACCCAAACTTAACGATAATGAGGACAATATTTCAGAGCAGGACAAACATCTTCTCTGATACAGTGCCAAAAATATGCTGCTGAGATGAAGCCCACCCTGAAGCTTCAATTGGCACATAACGCATCAGCCCATATGTATTAAGGAAAGAAAGAACAGAAAGAAAGGAAGAAAAGGCCACATGGAGCATTTGAAACTTGCACTCCATAGTGTGTTTCTAAGTAAAATGTAAAGAGCTTGTTCCAACCTCCAAATTCAATTTAACAGATGTTACTCAGTACCTATGACTCAATGGTCTTCTGCCCTCAAGGATCTTACAGTTTAGCAGAGGAGGCGGTTAGGTCAACAAACACCATTATATAAGTCACTGTGTTGAACCCCCACCTAGAGAGAGAAGCGAGCCTATGGAAGCTTACCTCCTGCATTGATGATTCTGATTTGGAATTTGGGAAGACTTCATGCAAAAGGCAGAATCTGAGTTCGATCTTAGAAGAAGACGGGGTATTCAGCATGGAGAGCTGGCATGAAAGGGCTCTTCAAAGCCTTCTAAGTAGAAGGTGGTGGTAAGGATAAAACAAGACACTTGAAATGCAGGTGGATCTGGGGAAGGGCGCAATCTGGGTTAGGAACGTGTGGAAGAACGGAGTGAAGAATGAGGCCAGAAAGGTGTTGGGGACTAGGTTATGGGAGGCCTTGAATGCCCTCCGCCCTTTTTGGTGTAATTCTTTTGGCAGTTGGGAGTCGCGGGAGTTTTGTCATGAGGAATAAAAAATGCAGAAGGGTGATGACCTGATCTCGTAGCTCTGTATGATAATGAACAGAGGGCGAGAAAGGGAGGAGGAAAAGCTCCATGGGATGTCTTGGGGGAGATGATGACTTTTTAATTTGGGAAGGGTCCATGAGGATGGAAAGAAAGGGAGGTACAAAAGTCTTTAGAGGGCTTCCCTGGTGGCGCAGTGGTTGAGCGTCTACCTGCCAATGCAGGGGACGCAGGTTCGTGCCCCGGTCCGGGAAGATCCCACATGCCGCGGAGCGGCTGGGCCCGTGAGCCATGGCCGCTGAGTCTGTGCGTCTGGAGCCTGTGCCCCGCAATGGGAGAGGCCACAACAGTGAGAGGCCCGCGTACCGCAAAAAAAAAAAAAAAAAAAAAAAAAAGTCTTTAGAAAGGGAACAATGGGAAGACTGGGCAACTGACTGGACGCGGGCCCTGTGGGGAGAGTATTGCTAAAGATGTCAAGTGTCTAAGGTTTCTGGTCTGGATGACTTATGCCTTTACAGGAGATAGGGTTTGTATCTTTCCTTCCTCCTTCCATGTTGTCTGTCTTTACAGGCTCCTCTTCCTAAATTATGATATTCAATATGTATCACACCATTCAGATTCACAAGTTTGAATTTCCAGTGGAATATTTCAGTCTGAAATTAAGGCAGAATTGGGTGTTGGGCTTGTTTATATTTTTGTTGCGGTATGCGGGCCTCTAACTGTTGTGGCCTCTCCCATTGCAGAGCACAGGCTCCAGATGGGCCCGGACCGGGACACGAACCAATATCCCCTGCATGGGCAGGCGGACTCTCAGCCACTTGCGCCACCAGAGAAGCCCTGGGCTTGTTTATATACAACTGAGGGTTCATTGCACAAAATTGGAAGAGTGGTTGGGATGAGAAAGTATCATGGCAGAAGATCCCAGAGCAGAAGTTAGAAATATGGAGAAAATTGGAAAACACCTACTTTTCAGGGTCAGATGGTGCATCTGGGTTAATTCAGATGTAAACGCTCTCGCTGATGTGAGACAAGGGAAGTGAGTCCAGCTATCTCTCGCAATGGCTTGGATACACAGTGCTGAGCTAGCCTATATAAATCTACTTTCACTCCAATGGATAGTATATAGTTGGACATTCATAAAACCTAATGAAAAAGCAAGAATTGTTATTATTATTCTCAGGCACCCAGGCAGGGATTCTGTGTGTATGTTCATGTGTATGCATGCGTGCTGTGTGTGTGTGTGTGTGTGTGTGTGTCTACACCTCAGAAGTTTGTTTCCTCTTTTAATTAAATAAAGCCCATGTTTGTTGGCTTTTAGGGTGGGCTGCAAGGCCCATCTGTTTAACTAAGCAGTTAGTTGCCTGATATTGCAGGGGGAGGATTGGCAAGTGTTAAGTGTGAATTTGAAAACAAGATACAGGCTATTTAAAGCTGAATTTATCTTTAATAAATTCACCCAAAGGTGTTCGGGAATAGGTAGTTTGCAAAATGATCATCATTTTGCAGAAGAGTGTTTTTTCTGAAAGGTTGAATGGTGTGTGATTGCAAGAAGAAAGGGACTCAGGGAAGTTCATCTTTGATACACACTCTGTTGCTTGTCTGACTCTGAAGTAGGGCAGCCTGCTTCAATAATTTCTTTTGATATGCTGGAAGGCCAAATGGTCTTCCATTTCCTGTGATATAGTACGGTCTTGAGAGCAGATAATACATAAATATTTTCTTGTTAGTATGTGTTGAAGCAGTTGGCATTTAGGACAGGGGCTGTCAATCTTTGAGGTTTCTGAAAAGAATTGCAATTTATGATGCGTTAGAGTAAACAGTTGGATTACATTTCTGAAACACGTGTTCCATCAGGTAAAATCATTGTGATTACAGGCACTGGAGCTGTAAGTAAGTTATGTGCTAAAAGGTTGAAATGTAAAACACGTATGCTTGTGCTTAACTACTAATCCGTCCTTGTATCTCTGCTGAATAAACTACAAGAAAAGGGGGGGAAAAGAATGTTTACAATAATAAAACAGAAAAAATTATATTACATAATTTTGAGAAATAAATAAGCATTAATACAGCGCAAGGAATTGTTTCATCAGTGGTCCAGCCATCAGAGAAAATTCCAGAATTCAGAGAATTAAGGAAGATTATAAAGAAGTTATTTCAGTTGGAAGTTATTCCTTTTATTTGCTTTTTAAATTTTCTCTTAATTTTTTCTTTATTTTCTGATGTATCCTACAAAAAGGCAGGTTGTCATTTTAACATCCAGGCTCCATTGTTCAGAAATGCATTGCAAATAAAAGCGAAAGAATAGAATGGTTTTAAGAGCTTTGCATATGTTTGACAGCAGAAGATAATAAATGTAAATAAATCTTTAATATTTCCCCTAATTCAGTTTGTGCCATGCAAATGTCAGGACTATAAAAACAAATCAACAAACATTTGAAGGAAAACAATATACATAGCTTATTTTATATATTAAAAACAACTGTCAAACAATTATGACCTCATGTATTAGCTGGTTGTTTTGAAATATTCCTACTAGAATTAAAAAATGCTAATGCCATGAGGGCCTTTGAGCTTAAACATATTGTGTCAATCAAGAGCATATGTAATATATCTAAACCATGAGGTAAAATTTTTCTTCATAAATTATTTCATAAATAAATACATAATTTGCTTGAAAAAGTTTACAAAAAATATCTGTGCTTCTATTAAGTTCTCCACAGATCTTTTGTGGTTAATGTAAATGGATTGATACAGACAGCATTTTGATCTGCTGTATATTCCGACTCAAAATACTAAAAGGAACATGAAGAGATTCTTCATTTCTCAGGCAAACTTCAGCAAAATTGAGTCCGTGAAACTTCATTCATTACATTTTTAACTGACCATGAATTTGTTGGCTTAGTACCTGAAGTGTAACTTTATCTTTTCAATTACAGGACATAATTCACCCTCAGACCTTTGGCTTTAATTTTTTTATACAATATATAATTTGGTGTACACTTGATGGTGAAATTTTTTATTATTACAGGTGGAAAAACACCAGCCATCTCAAGGGTTTTGTGCTCGCAAAAGCGTGTAATTTTGTTTTTTTGAACCAAGTTAATCAATGATTGCTTCATGTGAGTAAATTTAAACTCTTGACGATTGCCATAGACTTGAGGGTGACAGAGAGGAAAAGATCACTTCCCTTTTTAAAATATCATTTAAATCTTGGCGAGCAGATGGAGATTAGGGGACGAATCCTTGTGATAGATTGTACTATTTAACTTTGCTGCTAAGATGCTATAGCCTCAGTTTTTATCAGTTACATACCAGCTTCAGCAGTTTTAGGTGGTATTAACCCTTTAAATACACAAATGGTTTTACTATTCAGATACAGATTTCAAAATTTATTTGATCTAGTATTTTTAGTTAGTCATGGCTAAAGAATGTTTCACTCAGATCCTTTTTTTTTCCTGAATGAAAATGCTTCTCACTGTGCCGTGCATATTTCCATAAAAGTTGGTAAGCTAATTTATGGCTTAAAAAAGAAAATAAAGTTCTATATTTAATATATGAGTACTTTTTACAGTGGAAATTGGTGGTGGACAGTATTAAATGACTCTGGTGTGGAAATACGCAGGTGGTCATTAGTGGCTGACCATGAGTTTACTGAAGATTTTGATATTAATTTTCTCTGCAAGCAGGACTATATGTAAATCTAACTCTCTTCCCAAATCCACTTAAATTGATGATAACATATGAACAACTGCATGCATATGAGGTTCGTTGTCTTCTCACTCCTCTAGGGAATATATTGTTTGCCTCATTGTAAAACTATTTTGACTACTCTTTTACCTAATTTCTCTACTGCAAAAGTACTATTTTCTTTCTGCTACTCCTAAAGAGTGTATGGGACAGGATACTAAAATTCTGGAACAAAAGTGGTACAAAAGGAATCACATGTCTGCCTGACTAGATGTATTAAGCAGGAATGAAGACCTTACAGAAAAAGCAGTAAAGGTCTAAAGAACATATACTTTTTTTTTTAATGATTGGCTTTTTCACTTCTGACAATAGTATGTTTCAAAAATATACTCATCTTTTCTCTGAAAAGATGCAAGAATCATTTAGTGAAAATATTTTAGAGGAAATTACTTCATCTTCAACTCACAGATTCATGATTCGTACCTCTCTAAAACTCTAATTTTAATCATTTTATAGTTTGGAGAAGGATGTTTTTCCTTTTAGCACAAAATGAGTTTAAACTGACTTTCACTAGAGAAAAAACATGCCACTTAAAGTCACCCCACTGAAGAAAATGAAGTCCAAATGCCCAAGAAATGTTTACTTAGTTTTTAACACCTACCATACTTCAAATACTGTCTTGGTCCTCTTTTATGTATTGTTGATCTTCAGAAGTTAAAGAAAAAAAAAACCTCTCTCAATTCAGTAACTTCATGTCGAGAGAATTTTATTTAACAATGAGAGTATCTGAAGATGTGAATTGGTAAAAAGAATGTCATGCTTAAGTCAGAATTTCTTATCTGCTACTAAAACCCCAAAGAGCAGCAGGTATTAATCTTGCCGCATTTGAATAATGTTCCCATTTTATCTATTTTGTAGTACCCCCTTTAAGCACCCATTGAGCTTGCTAGCTTCTCTCCAGCTCAGAAAACCATAGCAACCTCAGTCCTCACTTCTCCAACTCAGGATAGAGTTCAAGTTGTTCCCCTCCAGCCCACTTGCCATCAAACGCAAGGGAAACCCTGACCACCGACTAGGTGTCCAAAGACTTTCACGTCCTAGAAGAAGGGGGAAGGGACACACACACACACACACACACACACACACACACACACACACACACACCTGCGTCGTTTAATTGGGAGCGAGAAGAGAAAGTAGCAACTGAAAAGGTAAACACTTTTAGAGTTCTTTTGATTGTTCAGGAGAGCATCTCCGAGTGTTTGGGGACCGTCGGTTGGGCCGCCGCGCACTGGCCCCCACCTTCCCCCCCAACCCCGCGCCACTCCCCAAGGTAGGTCCCTGTCTTTATCACATTATTTCTAAAGCTTGCGGATTTTTCCTCCCTGTCCAGCTCGCGCGTTCCCACATGGGGGGTGGGGGAGGAGGAGAGGGGAGAGGCGGGGCGGGAAGGTAGCCTGGTCCCTGCACCGCGCAGCTCTCATTCGCCTCGCTCCGACTCGGGCGAAGTTCTCGCGCAGCCGGCTGGCCGCGGCCGGGGCCGGTCCGGGCGGGCGGCGGCGGCGGGTGCTCGGAGCCGGGCGGGGCGGCGGCGGCGGCGGCGGCGCGGGGACGCGCGCTGTCTCTTTAAGGGAGCTCGGTCTGGGGTGGCGCTTTCCTCCGCGAAGGCTCCTTTGATATTAATAGTGTTGGTGTCTTGAAACTGACGTAATGCGCGGAGACTGAGGTCCTGACAAGCGATAACATTTCTGATAAAGACCCGATCTCACTGCAATCTTAAGCGTCCTCTTTTTTGGTGCTGCTCCTTTCTCCAGACCCCGCGTCCTCTCGATCGCTCTCTCGCCTTCCTAATTTTTTTTTTTTAAACAAAAAACAACACCCCCCCCTCCCCTCTCCCACCCGGCACCCGGCACATCCTTGCTCTATTTCCTTTCTCTTTCTCTCGCTCTTTCTCTCTTTTTTTATAAGGGGGGGGGAGGGAAGGGAAAGGGGGGGAGGCAGGAAAGACCTTTTTCTCCCCCCCCCCCCCCAATAATCCAAGATCAACTCTGCAAACAACAGAAGACGGTTCATGGCTCTGGCCGCCGCGCCACCATCTTTCGGGCTGCCGAGGGTGTTCTTGACGATTAATCAACAGGTAAGGAGGGGAGGCCCGGGCGGGCCGCGGGGCCGGGGGCCGCGGGGGGTTCGGGGGGCGCGGGAGCCCCTCTGCCAGGCCCGGGGAGCCGCGACGCGAGTGCTGCGCCCGCTCGTGTGTGCGCAAAATGTGGGCGATCGCAAGCGGGGAGCCCTGGGAATTAAAAGTGACTTTCTTTGAAAAAAAAAAAAAAAAAAAAAGCAGAGGGAGAGTGTGCAGAAAGCCAAGCGCAGGCTTCTCGGGTTTCACATGCATTCTCTTTCTTCCTTTTTTGCGCGTGTGATTTCTTTCTTTCTTTCTTCCTTTCTGCTCTCTTTTGCCCCCTTCCTCCCTTACTTTTGGTGGGTCGAAGGCATCTGAGTCTTAGAAACGAACGACTTCAAACTGCAGTAGCCCTTGGAGTCAGGAGGGTCAAGTTCAGCCGCCGGGGAGGAGGAAAAACAAATCCCCATTTGCCAAAAAAAGAAGTTTCAGTCCGGTGCCCCCTCCCCCTCGCAGCCTCACTCCCCCTCGCTGTCTCTTTCTGGCTGATTTTAATTCTCTCCTACCGGGCGCAGCGGAGGAGCTGGGGGTGGTAGGACCCGAGGGGCCGCCGCCGCCGCCGCCAGTTTTCTGGGGCTCCTGACAAGCGGGGAGCAGACTAGGCACCAGCATGCAGAGTAGTAAGTTGGGCGAACTCGGGAGGGTTGGGAGGGTCACAGAGAGGGGCCTTCGTGTGGTCCCCAAAGTGGGAAAACAGTACAGGACTGGCGTTGGCTTTGAAGAGTTTGTAAAGCCAGGCTTCAAACTTTTTTCCCTTAAAGGCCCAGCTGGGCTGTAGATGGAGGGTGTCGCATCCCCCGATGCACCCGCCTCTGCGCGGCTCAGGGCAGCTTGACCGAGGGGTCTGTGCCCTGCCCGTGCCATGTGGCAGGCCTTGCAGCCAGGGCGCTTCCGTAGGGGCTGAGGAGGGGGCAGACTTCCTCTGCGGTGAGGATGATGCGCCCTGTGTCGCGGGTCAGCGGACACTGGCCGGTGATTAAATGCCTGACAGCGGTGGGACATCCAGGCGGACGGGCGCTTCGCCTTCTGTCTAGTTCCTGTTTGGGTTCTAGAGAAACGCATCTTTGAAAGGCCAAGGCAAACACCGCTGTCCCTTCAAATAACTCCAGGATTATAGGACCCCATGAATAATTTGAGGGTGAGGCGGAGGTGGGAGCCCTTTGAAGTGCAAAGCTGTTTTTGTGGCTGGGAAAGCTTTTTTGTCAGTACCTGTGTGAGATGGTGGTGTTTCCCCTTTTCCCCAGGGAAGTCAGTAACTGTTTTATGGCCCTAAGACTCTAAAGCAATTTAAGTTAGCGGGGGAGAGGGACTGGTGGGTTTCTGAGGGAATCTTGGACGTCTTAAATTTTAGGTCTTGCTTTACTTCCTCATATCGTTTTAGGCCTCAGAATTGATACTATGAAAGTGAGTAAGAGCGATGGATCTTAATGATGAATCAAAATTATGGTAGCATATTCATCCTTATCCTATTTTGGAAAATCACAGCTAGAGTTTTAAGTGAGGTAAGTGAAGTGAGAAGCTTAGCGGAGAAGTTAAATCCAGCTAGGCCGATTCATTGAACTTTCATAGATTCATTGAACTTTTGTAAACGCACCAGGTGAACAGGAAAGGGTCTGAGAGCACAGCAAGTACAAAGGGAAAATACAGATAGGGCCTGAGACAAAATTACCAAGAAATGCTTACTCTAGGCCTGGTTGTTGGCTTAAAAATTTGATTGTTCAAAGCAAAAATAAAATAGGAAGCTTCCAGCCACCTCTTTCGAGTTCTCCTGCTCTTAAGTTAAAACCTATGGATCTTGCTGGCATTGTGTTACTTTTCCTGCCGGTTTTAGGAAAAGTTGATCATTTAGAAAAGTCTGCCAGAGCTAAAAATGCAAGGGGCAGCAAAGGAAAGTCATGCGGGCGGCCAGTTCTTGATGTGGACAAAATGAGAATGAAAGTTTCTGAGCTCACTGTTGTAAAGTTTCTTACATGCTACTCATTTGCTTAGGCCACTTTCTCAGATATTCCACCAGTTAATGTATAAAAGCAGACTAGCTCTAAAACGGTGTGGGCTTTTTCTCTTTCCCCAAGTATGCCAGGGTTGTGAATAAATACAGGGTTTGTATGGGAAGATGAATCGTTTCCTGTAAGTTGTGATGCTGACAGGACAGTCTGGAAACGATACCAACATTTTGAGGATTTTTTTTTTTTTTTTTACCTTTAAGTGAAAGTTTATTAATGACGTGCTTAATCTTAACAAGTCAAACATCTCGTTCTTAGAGCTTCTCTGTCCTCAGATTTCATAACTTTCTTTTTAAGCTAGACCCTTGGATGGAAACATCTCTAGATTCAGTTAAATATACAGGGCCACCAACGTGCTAAAGTTTGACAATTATTTCTGGATATTAGTAATGTGAAAATAAAACTCCTAAGAGGGAAACAGAGTTTTAGTGCCAACATTATGACTTGATTTCTCTAAATGAGAGGCATTCCCTAGCTTCATTAATACTGTTGGCAAAGTATTATTTACAATCGGCGAGTTGACGTTTATGGCTTCCTGATATATGTTATATGTTAGGATATGTGTGTGTAGAATACTTTTCCACTCATAGTAACAAAGTCGGACCCTCTCCAAATAAATGGTGGAACACAGCAAGTTCCTCACAAAAAAGTTAGTCACTCTTGAATTTTAGATGCTGCAAGGGTCTTTGCTGCTTTTTAGATTTTGTCCTTTGTCTCTTAAAGGTAACATTAAAAGGAGAAAAGTGTCATAAGTAGCTGGGAAGTCTGACTTGGTTTTAGAGCTCAGCATTTTAAAGAGTAGGATTTTACAGGATTTTATAAAATCTTCTACATACTTGCTTAAAAATAGGTTAGAATCCGTATGTGTGCTAGTCATAAGTGAGTTACACATGGCCCTACCATATTTTCAGTATTATTTTTACTTTTCTTTTAAGTCACATACCACTCCTGAGTTTCCTCTGATTTCCACAGGGTAGGTCTCACTAACACACACAAGGAAATCTTCATTCATAAGGAAAAGCTTCAAAGCAGGGAAATGAATTCATCTGTGGAAAAGCTGCTTTTTAAGATTCTAGTATTTCAGTGATGTTTCTATTATTATTGTTGTTATTATTTTTGATGTGTGTGTGTGTGTGTGTCTGTGTCTTGTGGGGAGGGAGGGAGAGAGAGAGACAGAGAGCGAGAGAGCGAGCGCGCGAGAGAGAAGAAATACAGACTATGGTTTGCAATTAACGACCTGCACATTTGTACTAAATACAGAGGGTGATAAGTTTTAATAAACTCTTGTCTTACCTTCTTTGTTGAAGTAAATAAACATTACTGAAAGTTTTCAAAGGGCTTGCAGCAAATTGTTTTTGAGCTAGAACTTTATTTTGAATTTGAAATGAGCACAGATATTGCACAGGCCTTTAAATTTTTTTTATAATACATGTATGTAAAATTTTTTTTCCTTCAATACCCCTTTTGATAGCAAACAATAATGTAACAACACTATACTATTGTGTATAAAACAAAACAGACTTTAAGAAAGTTAGGGGCAGGTGTTTATAATTGATTTAAAGGGAAAATTATTATTTTTGTAGAAAGTGATGCATTTAAAGTAAAATGACTGGTGCACATTAAAACATATTCTTATTAAGATATTCTGTGGTGTGTAAAATGCAGCCATTCATTCAACAGGCTGACAACTTTCCACTTGGTATTTGCCTTTGCTTAATTTAGTTTCCGCAGGACAGCTAGTGTGGTAGTCTGCATCTGTTTTTGGCAGGCATAGAAAACTATAAACTCAGACAGTTTTGTCTCAAATACTGCAGCTCACAAGTTACAATCAATTTGATAAAAACAGGCAAGTTTTATGGACTTGCTTTCTGTTGTTCATCCTTGGTCAAGCTTTCAGGTAACAGAGGGTTCTTTCTCTTCCCCTCTTTTGCTGGTTATAAGTACTAATAGCCTTGATAACTAATTATGAGTCTTGTTTACTCATTTAGCTTCCTTAATTATTGCTGATTGAAATTTGGGGAAATTAATGACAGCATGTCTAGACTTGGTTTTACTTTGATTGTCTATCTATGTGATAACATAGATAGACATATTCTATATTCATCTTTTGATACCACCATACAGAAAGAAGTGAATTCTTTGTTACTATTCTAGTTATGATTTATGGAATTGTAGGGTCCCTCTTAGATAAAATACGAAGCAACTCTTACAGCTTTTGTCAAGTAGAAATTTAGTCTGATTCTCTCAAGGCACTTGTAATCATCATGGATAGAGAATACTAACGCACTTTGAAGTTCTTTATGTTGAAACAATTGAGAACAGTTTTTTATAATTATCAAAATTATTTACCTCCTAAAAGCTTTAATCAGTAGATTAAAGTAAATATGTTAAAATACCAAGTGGTATTTTATACACTGTTCAGTAGCAAACACTTTTGCGGAGGGAGGGAATAACCACTTTTAAAAATTTATCCTCAGGTGTAAGTGGGTCTTAAGCCGGTTGTTTATTTGTATAGGATATTCTATTAATTATATATGGCCTATCACTCAGTGGTTCTCAGATCCCTGGGAACCAAATTCGTTGGCCTTTGATTTGGTTCTCTGATGGGTATAATAATGTAGAACTTGGTTTAGGTTAGAAAGAGAGCTTTGGGTTTACGGAAACCCCTTTGCTGCATTTGCAGAAGGATCTATGGATGAAAATGATCTAAATTGTTAAGAGTGAGTTAGATGAAGAAGCCTGGCTGGTCACTGCAGCTGTAGTAGCTGTTATGGTAGCAATGTCTACTTTTTGTCGTTGAACTTTTTTCTTTTCCGAACAGCACAAATCCAGGCAGCAAAATGAAGATGAAATTATCTATGTACTTCACATTTGAAGCATCAGTGGAAATCATTTTCTGATTCAAAGTTATGATCGGAATACAAATAAACATCAAAACACCCCAAAGAAAGACATGAGGGATATGCTTTTTATTCCTAAATATGTTTCATTAAAAATAAGAAAGAAAACTTTTAATTTTTAAAATGTTTCTAGCTCTTTAAAAACCTGCAGTAAATACTTTACAAGTGGCTAGACACCTTCCCTGGTGGTTTAGTTTATACAAGCAGGAAACTTTCTCTCTTACTCTTTCTCTCTCTCTTTCTTGTTTTCTTTAAACCAACTGACGTAATGCCAAACTTTTCTTTAAAAGAACAGACAGAAGTAATTGGTAGCTTTTAACTTTTAATAATGTTCTGGATTGGTTTTAGTGGCCAAAATGCCATTTAAAAAAAAAAAAAAAAAAGTTCAAGTAAGAACGGGCTTGTGGCCTGAGGAAGAAAGGCTCTGTTGATGCAGTTATTTTTATTCTGTTTTTCAATCTGTTATTAAAAATCTTTCCTGCTGAGCCCTGCTGGATTTCTCCAATTGCTCTCTGTGATGGCTGGTGCATTTCAGGTTACCGTAACTTAAACAGTTTTTGGGTTTTGGGGAGAGTGGGTATTTGTGTTGGGTTATTTCTTTCTTATTTGGGGAAAAAAAACCATTTGTTTTTGTTTCATTTGACATGAATTAATTAAGATTATCAATGGCGACAGGTCAATGAATACGTTTATATAAAGAACGCTACACCTGTTAGCAAGAGTCTGAAATGTGGAAGTTTAATTGTGACATTCATCATTTTTATGTGCAGAGGAAGGAAAATAGATGAAACTCTACAAAAATATATTTTTAGATCGAAAGCGTTAATTTTAAGGGTCATTTTGTTTCTATGGGCCGCCCTTTTTGCTCACAAATTTAGATGATAGTTTTTAACCCTATTATCACACAGTGTTTTTAGTTTCATTTTTTTTTTTTTTTTAATAGTCATTTTCTCTCTTCCTGGTCTTGTATAGGCAAACAGAACTTTCTCCGGTTAAGAGATAACTTGGTGATGTTGGTTGACATCAGGGCAACTTCAGAAGCTGGCAAGTAGGAAAATCTTTTCAGAGAGCAGAAAGATTTGTGCCAGTTTTTCCGTCCTTGGAGAAAGACGTTCCACCCAGAAATGGGGCCCTGTGCCCCATTTGGTGGGCCAGAACTGACTATCGACATTTCTGGTAGGAATTGTTCGGAAGGTTTAAATCTTATGGTTACTTGTCTTGGTTTAAATCTTACAGTTACTTGTCTTGGACTTTGCGTTTAACACCAAATTTGTTCTGAGGGTTTTTGTTTTTGTTCTGTTTTCCTTTTACACAGACTGTGTTTTAGAAATAATATATACTGAAAATTAGGTATCATACAGATACCTTAAAATGTCTTTTAAGGCATTAGTAATTATCATGAAAAGCTTTCCGTATATTCAGGGAAGTAGAAGAGTTCCCTGCGTGGAAATTTGATGGTTTTGATTTACCTTACGTTTTTCTCATTTTTTCTTGTGAGAACTACAGATTTCAGTTCAAATCAGAGGCATTTTTTCTCTGCTAACCACTCCTTTACATAAGGATGTGTCAGGAAAAACTGTAGGAACTTAAGCTATAACTTGTTTGCATCAGCATAGAGAGAGTATCTTAGACTGAGTCTTGATTTATTTTTTACAAAGTTTTCAAACAGGAATTTCAGGTGATGGGTCTCTCCGTCACTATGTTTTTATTGAATGAATATTGGTTTATTACTGCAAAACTGAGGGAACAGTAATAAAGTTTGGTGAGAAGAGAAAAAAAAGGAAGAGAGAGGTGTTCAGAGCCGCAGTCCTTTAATATCAGTAGTTTGTTTACTGTTCAGTGGTGGGGCGGGGTTGGAGAGGCTTTGTGGAAGATGATACCAAAAAAAAAAAAAAAAAAAAAAAACCATCAACTGCGCATAGGATCCCCTCCCCTTAAGGTTTACTTAAACAATATGTTTCGGTTTTGCCTCAAGCCATTCCGCACCACTTCTGCTCCAAGAATCCACCACTATCTTGGTTCCTGAGCAATTAAGGATGACCCTTTCTGTTATATAATGAACTGCAGTATTGTTTGAACAAAGGTAATGTATTTTGATTTGTGTGATATTCTGGTAACTAGTAGTAGGATGTCTGTAGTATGAGAGGAAATCTAGCATTGTGAATGCTTGCAAATGGTTGATGTATCCACGGTATGTTTAAATTACTGCTGATATGTGTGCAGCGCTATTGCAGGTATGTGTTATGTATGTAGTATTTGTAGATGGACAATACGTAGATACACCTTGATGGTGGAATCCACTTTGCTAAACAATTAATTCTACGCTTTAAAACATAAATCTTTTAAGGAGCTACATGACCTACTTTATAAAGTCTCAAAGTTTGAAATGCGTTTGGAGTTTAAACATAATGAAGCCATCATGATCATAATACTTATACCTACGCTGAATTTACTAAGAAATTTAAGAAATGACAAAAAAACTGTACATCAAAATGCCGCCTTGCGGTGTATTCTGAGAAATGCTTCTGCAGATAATTTTTTTTAAATCCCAAATTTCTGTTGAGAGGAGCAGTTAAGTGACAGTGCTGTCTGTTTCTGAATATATCTTTTTAATGGATAACACTTTATAGTTTACGATTCTATCATCTTAAAACGTTATGTAGAAATAATATGGAACATGTAAAGACTTTGTACTATGATCCAATGCGTTTATCCCTAGGGTGATGGATTCTGTGCGTCACCCAAATGGGATGCTATTTGCCAGGCTTGTAATACTGGTTTGAGGGTTGCTGTATGTCCTATTTCATCAAGCAACACAATACAACAACTTTGGTATCTAGGTAATTGACGGTCAAAATACGTTCTGGAAAATGTTCTAAATACTTATAATTAAGTCAGAAGTTAACTTATATATTCAGTTTATTTAACATGAATAAACAAGTGGCTCACTGTCAGCTATTTAAGCCTTCTATTATAGACAGTGTTAGAGGGAAATATACAAGTGCCCATAGTTTATTTTCTGATTCTTTTTTCCTTTATTTAATGGGAGCACGTTTCTCTTTTTTGCATTTATAATTTCTTTATCTGTTAATTATTTGTATCCATGATAGTGAGTAGTATGGTATGATAAAGAATAATAAACATATTCATATTACCTAATGTATATGTCCCAAGCTTTAAAAACATTAATATTACATTATTAAATTATTAGAGTAACGAAGAATGAACCCAGTAGAGGATGATAGATATACCAGAACTGCCATTTAGACATTAAATGTATTTTAGCTGTAGAAAAAGGAGAGGAAAAAAGATTTTTGCCTCAAAATTTTTTTTCACTTGTAGAATTTGGACAGAATTTATGAAACTTACAAATCAAACATTTTTTACTATAACATGTGTTTCTTGCGTAGATTCTACAATATGACTTTCAGTGAATCCTTGTGAATCAGTATTTCTGTTTCGCCTTATAGACGCATGTATTATATCTGAGATCAGATACAGCTATAAATAGTGTAAATCTATACGGCAGACGTTAGTTTGTGGAATCTAATTTCTCTATTACATGATACACTTCATGTGTAAAGGGATCAAGCATTACTAATCTATTTTAGCTTTATTGTTTTCTCTGAGCTATGCACAAGTGTAGCATATGAATTAGTGGCTTCATATGAACTATGTACATGTACATGCCCATGTCTGTATTTTCACTCATATAGAATGTTTTCGCATTACAGGCACCGAGTGGAATTTTAACATAGTACATATTTTTTTTGAAATGACTTTAGTCTTTGTAATATCCATTTTAATTACTTAATGCATCCCAACACCTATCTGAGGATTAATTTAATTAGAATTTTGGTTCTGAAATGAGAGTGAGAGTGGCAAAACAAATTAAAACCAACTTCTACTTGTGACTTCTTTGTGATGTCAGTATTCACACATCTTTAGCTCTGAAAGATGTAGAAAGAAATACATCAGCCTGTTTTTTCTTTCAATACTATTAAGTAGCTCTGAACATATAAAAGTTCTTAAAAGAGATTTTGGCATTTGTTTCTGCTTTACTTTTTGATACCATTAAATATTTTTGAGAAGAGAATCTAGCTCGTTTTAATTTTTTAAAATACCATTCAACTGATGGAAGTTAAGACTGGTCATATATATATATATATATATATATATATATATATGACTTTTAATCAAGGCCCATGTTATTAAATTTTCTCAATACGTATTAGTCTGATTGTTAAATAATTAATAGCTCTTCACCAGTTATTTATAGATACATCTTTGAGATTGTTTAAAATCATGTATTTTTCTGTATTTGGCTGCTAAATTTTTATGTTAATAAATTGATTAAATTATAAATTGAAAAAACACAAACGATTATGTTTAATACTGTCTTTAACTTATTTTTGGAAGTATTTTTTTAAAGATTATTGCAAATTTTACTCCTCAGGTTTGCCAACTTAGGTACCTTTTAGAAGCTAACTTTAGGTACAAGTGGCCAGTGTAAGCAGTAACACATTTAAGTAATGAGTAATATGAAACCTCATTTTTCCTGTAATTTACAAGCAGATAGTAAGGAGATGTTTCTCTTTTGTATTTAGAATGAATTTGCATTACATTCATTGGATGCAAGATGTGGTAAATTACTTTAAGAAGCCCGCTGTCATCTAAACCTCAATTACAATAAACTCTTTATTTTGCTCTCTGTCCCATCACTGTTTATTCTACTTTTAAATGTCTCCTTCTTAAGACAATTTATGTTGTTGAAAGAGTGTCCTCATTATTTACATTTTACTTTTCCTTTGTACTTTGATAAGCTTTAAATAAGAAAGCTGTCACTCAAGATTTCAGGCTAGTAGTAAAAATCATAAAGTACACATTTTATGTGTAAATGTTTGTGTATGATCTTGCATGTTCACTTTGTCAAAACATTCAACTCTTTAGCATTCCCCATATTTGTGTATACTCTGTACACACCTGTCTTGTACTTTTTACTCCCAGGATAGTTCAGTGTATCATTGTTAACATTTAATTATGTGTATACATGCTTGCCTCACTCCCTGAATAATTCCATTGGCAGTGATAAAAATTAAAAAGTGAGACCAGTGATGATTAGAAATGGAAAATAGGGGGGTAGATATTAGCATAAGCAGATTTCCCTCCTTTTTGTTTTTCCCATTTTCGGTTCCTAGTTAAAAAGATTTATGTATGTATATCTGAACAGAAGAGGGATTTGGATACTGCACAATCCATTATAACATAAGGAACTGTTGCTGTGTATGGCTTTACTTACTTATATATTTTTGACATGGAAAACTCTGACCTCTTTGCCTGTGGTACTTGGGAATTTTAGATAAACCCCACTGGGGTCCCACTCATCAGTTCTGGCTTTGCGTGACAAAAAGCATCCTCTAGCTTCTGGTGTGCTACTGTGCTGTTTCCCTTCAGGAGTGGAAGCCCTGTAAGTTAATTTGGCATTTGAAAGCACAACTAGAATTTCTCCTTTTTGAAAATCCTCTGGATGGTTTTCAGAGGAGTAAGCAGAGATCATGGGCAGCGTGATGGTGTTCATCTCAGGATGCTAAAGAAAATTATGCTGAGAGCAAGCATGCGTCCTCTGGATTATTCTGCCATGCTTTATTACCTTTTTTTTTTTCCTCTTTGGGATCTAATATTTCAGGTTTTGGAGGAGTGAGGATTTCTCCTTTCAGTGGAAAAATGTGCCAGCTCTAGGATTTTTCCTTCCATTTCTTTATAATATTTATATTTTTAGGGAGAGAGGCACGAGAAGAAGAACTTCTATACTGTAAAATAATAATTTGATTTTATTGTTTGCTCTTGAGCAGCCCTTTGCCATTCCATTTCTATGAGGAAATGCATCCAATGAAATTAAATAAAGTTGTGGTATAATTTTGCAACAATTCTAAGCACCAACTGTGACATATTTCTGGCAAAAAAATTAAGGCAATTTTAGATACTCAGTGCTTCCACCAAACTCTGTATTCCAAGTTTATAAATATGAATTTGATCGTTTGATCATGGATGATGCTTGAAATGAACGTATCTTGATTCAGGGAAGAGAGTACTTAAATTATGCTCACCATCAATGTGCTTTAGATTTGCAAGAAATAGAATGCCAAGCATCATGCTTTCAGCCCTTGGAGATCTTTAGGAAAGAGTTTTACTTGTTTATGGTAGCTTATATTCAATAACATCAAGCACAGACTGTTTATCATATTTGTGCCTTGAGCTGTAGTGAAGTTCAGTAAATGATTGTATTTCCATCAAGGTTTGGGGAGTAACGAACACTTAGTAGCCATCTGCTATGGATGGTTCTGAGGTTTGGAATTTGTAACTGATTTTTAGGAGCTACGGCGTAAGTATAAAATAGGTGGAAATACCCAGTGATCTCCTTTTATAAAAGTTAGTTCTGTCTTTAATGTCTAGGAAAATATAGCAGTGAATATTTGCTTTTTGTATGTTTTGTCTCCAAGCAGAGGAAACTGACAGTTTTATGTTTTAAGTGCCGAAAGTTGTTCTTGGCTATGCACCCCCTAAGTTAATCACTGAGATGTTAACTTGATTTTCTGTCTTTAAAAAGTTTTCAAATTTTAAAGCACAGTACGCTTCCATTATTTCCAAATTGACATCCTGTGTTCTGGATTGGTTTTTAGAGAAATGTTCTCCAAATTCTCTCGAATTGCTTTAAGTCCATTGATTTTGAAATACTGAGTTTTGCTTTTTTAAGCTTTTCAGAAAGGAGAGGAAATACTTCATCTTTTGAGACTTTTCTTATTGTAGAACCCTTTTTATCTCCCATAAAATGCAAATTAATTTTGCATTCATTTTTTATTCTTGTGTGTGTGTTATCTTTTCAGAAACTCATTTTGAGGCATCAGAAATTGATTAGTGATTTGAGCTTCCCTTCCATACCTACCTGTGATATAAGATATTTTGGTCATTTCTAAGGAGTCACTACGGAGAAATCCTTTCTAATGTCGTTTGCAGTTTTATTTTTACTTTAAATAAGAGTGGTATTCGAAAAGCATATATTTATTTCTTGAGGTTAGTTGCAAAAATGATGAACAGTATAAAATAACATGACATTTAGTTGTTTCTCATTTGCGTCTGAGGCAATTTGTATCTAAAAATTTGATTGAAGGAAAAAGAAAAAAAATTTCAACCAGCTTTGAAATCAGTGTAAGATAGTCCTACGGAATTTTCCAAAATTAGTAAGAAAATGTGAAATATTTTCAATGCGCAGGGTTAAAATTAAACTGCATGTATAGTGGATACTTCAACCTGACACATTTTACTCTAAAACTGTTTTAGTATAAAGAAAAATTCCTCTGGTTTTGCCTGTATTTTATTTTTTTGCAAACTGCTTTGCTTAAAATGATTGGCATCCTTAAATTACAGTTTTGTGTAAAACAAATAAGGCTGCTACTCTAAAGAAGCAGCGGCTCTGCACATTCATCTTAAAGACTATTTTGAAATATTTTCATTTGGAACAAGTGCATCAAGCCCTAAATAAATAGGTACCAAATTGCAAACTAGTATCCCAAACACATCACCCAGCTATTCACTGAAAGTGGGACTGGCTCTGAGAAAGCACATTATTTCCATTCGCAGTGTAGTGTTTTTAACAGCATTTTGGTGTCTCCACTGGTAGAAACGTGGACATTTCAACCAACCACCTCCTTGTTTGGTTCCCGTGATGTCAGGTGAACATTTTGCCAGAACTTTTGGTCTGGTGTAATCAAACCGTGTTGTGGAATTAGGCTAATATGATGATTTCAGATCATGTTTAATGTGTTATTTTGAAAAGATATTTTTTAAAAATTCACCTATTTGTAATATAATGGAACAGCCTGGGCAGTGTTTTTAGATCTGATTCCAAGCCTCTAGCCACAGATCAAGAAGGACAAAATTCCACCGATATTTCTTCTTTTCCTAATGTAGGAGAAAATGGGGCTTATTTGCATAAACACTTTTGTAGAAATAGTTGGTCAACTTTATTTCGACCAAAGATGATTGTGTAAAATTGGAGCAAACTTACTGAGCCTGACAATATTGTGCATTTTAGTTCCTTAGGTAACATGGATAAAACCATGTACAAAAGGAAACTAAGAAAAGAATAAATTTCATCTCCTGTTGGAGGTTAGATGTAGAGTGAACTGCTTAGTCTCTGAATTTTCTTAGCTCTGTGCCCCATTTCCTTGGCTGGTGGGTACATTTCATCATGTGCGTGAGTGTACAATGTTCTGCTTCCTGCATACATGTGCACATGTGGATCTATTCTTAAGAGTCTTTGCACACTTTTTTGTTGAGGTAAAGCAGACCGTGGCCAAGGAAACACTTCTTTCCTCAATGGCTGAACTTGCCCTGAATGGTCAGTTTTGTATCTGCTGCTCAAGTTTAAATTTTGTTTCTTTGTTTTTCTTTAATTCAGGTATTGTTCAGAGTGACCATAGGATCCTGTTTTATTTTGAGTGATAGAAGGGGCATGACCTCTATCCACTTGAGCAGACTCATCTTATTTTACAAAGGAGAAAAGTGACAACTGAATTTCCCATGATCACACAGCTAGTTAAATAAAGGACTGAACTAGAATTCGTCTCTGGTCACCATGCTCATTTATATCTATAACACTAAATAATTTTGACATTTGTTGAGGAAATCTGCCTGATATTTGCTATTCATTCATCTTTATTTTTCCTTTTGTAGATGGATGGGAGAACAGAATTAGAATATCACTTAGTATGCATTGGGGAATTGATGATCATATAATAAGTCAGTTGGTATATTCCATATTATTTCTCTATCAATATCTTATGAAGATATGGGAATCAAATATTTAGTCTAGAAGTTACCCTGGAAGGTTAAAACGTTACTGCAGAAAATCTAGGCTTAATGTCTCTTTCACACACCTGAGCAATAGATGCCTCTTTGGGTTCATATACATAAAATCCAGTTGGTCTGAAGAATTGGTTATAAAATGATCATTAATAAGAATTTTACTTGGTATTATTATTCTCCTTTTAACTTAAAATGCCTCCAACATTTATCTATTTTTGAGACCAGTTTAAAAAAAAGCAATCCGTTTGAATTAAGGATTTTTTTTACCTTCCAAGAAACTGAGAAACTGGACTTTTCTTTACTCGTAACACCCATAAGCCCCTTGGCAGGTTGAAAACTACAGACAATATCTGTGAGATAGGCCTGAAATGTGCAATAAGTTATTAAAATGTGGTTGAGAAACCATTTGTGGCATTTTACATAGACTCCTCAGCATTTATAAAAACAAATTAACAAAAGAATAATGAAGGAACCTCATTTATTTTAAATGCTTTTCTTATCCTGTCTTTTGAATGATAAATTTCAACCTACATGTAGTGAAAATGAACTGTTTTAAAATATAAATTTAATCTATATTTTTTAGCATTTCTTTAACATTCCGTTTTTATCTATGACGCCGCTGTACAATATGGATGCAATTGACATTTCTTTATTGGTTGTAGTTAAGCTAATTTTAATCATTTAATCTATTGCAAGCTAATTTTAATCATTTAATCTATTGCGTTGGAAAAACGGGGAAAAAAATCTGTCTTTTTAGACATCTGAGGTATTTCATGTAAATTTCTTGTTTCTTTTTAGCTTTCAGTCCTAATAGCTATATTATATAATTTAAAATGTTAATGCAGCTCCCCTATCAGTGAAATTTGTGATTTATACCCCCGCCATGCCACCATTTCCATTTCTGTTTTAAAGAATTGTGGTGAATGCCATGCAGAAGGGTATTGGACCCAAGACATCCCCAAACTCAAGACAGCTTCAGAAGTGGCTTTGGAAAGCAGGAGGAGGTGTGTCCACCGCTGAAATGGGCTGGTTTGGTCCAGGGTCTGTATTTGAACCCTCATGTTCAGTTGCAAGGTGAAGATACCTGTTGGTTTGGCTTTTGTTTGTCTGGGTTTTCCTCTGTTTCTTAGACAGAGGGCAGACTTTTTTTTTTTTTTTTTCCTTTAAATATGGTTGTTTTGTTTCTTCAATGTTTCTTTCAGGTGAAAACACTTTATAAATGGCTGGATAGTTATTCCTGTAAAAGGATATAGTTTGCTTATGGAAGATTATCATATTCAGTTAGTTAGAGAGGAATGGAATGATCTTTAACATTAAAAAGCAGTTCTTCCAAAATGGATTAAGGAACCGTTTTGGCTATTAGGCTGATCATCCTACAGAGCAAACATCTCTTTCTTGGTGTAGTGAGCATACGATACAGAGCAAGGCGAAAACTTCCATTATTATTATATAAATATCTTGGATTTTCCCCCTTCTCTTCCTCTGGCTATTATTTCTTTATATAGGTTTTTCTTTTTACTTTTTTTTTTTTTTGCCCCGGCTGTAAATGACAGTTTAGCATCCAATGTATACCTAATCGAACCATAGGAAACACTATCAGTGCCTGTCTCGCCCTAGTCTGTCTTTTTATTTATTTATTTTATCTATTTATTTTTGGCTGCGTTGGGTCTCCGTTGCTGCACAGGGCTTTCTCTAGTTGCAGCGAGTGGGGGCTACTCTTTGTTGCGGTGTGCGGGCTTCTCATTGCGGTGGCTTATCTTGTGGAGCACAGGCTCTAGGCGCATGGGCTTCAGTAGTTTAGCACGCGGGCTCAGTAGTTGTGGCACGTGGGCTCAGTTGTTGTGGCTCGTGGGCTCTAGAGCACAGGCTCAGTAGTTGTGGCACACGGGCTTAGTTGCTCCACGGCATGTGGGATCTTCCCGGACCAGGGCTTCAACCCGTGTGCCCTGCATTGGCAGGTGGATTCTTAACCACTGCACCACCAGGGAAGCCCTCGCCCTAGTCTTTCTTAATGATTTTCTTAATGTTATTTTGGAATTTATTTTTTCTACTTGATTCTTTCCCTTATATTCCAGCTATCTATTTTTCTCCTTTGACTTTAGGAGAGTGGAACTTTATCCTGTATTCTTGGCATTGCAGATCAAAATAAATTTAAAGTGGTTCTTACTCTGAGCTTTGTTTATCAGAAAGTACTTTTTTGTTGGCTTTTAAGACAGATCAAATCCAGATAAGGTTTCAATGAGTTTTTTGTATTTCATTTTTTCTTTCCACTTATTAAGGGATTTGCTTTCCTTTATTTAATTTTACATTTAATTTTATTTTATTCCCCCTGAATCAAAACTATTCTCCCTGAATATATTCACTTACTTTTGGTAAATGCCTTCTCAAACAACTCTAAACCATTTTATACTTGTTCTCACAGCACGTATTTGTGAACAAAAACTATCCTGGATGTTTTATAGAAGGTAGTTAAATGGCATTTATCTTCTTCTCTTTTGGATTATAATCCAATTGCAGTTCTTGGAATCTAGGAAAAGTTCAGTTGCAATTGTATAGCTAATGTATGGTTACTGAAGCTGAGAGATAGGTTATGGTTCAAGCACTGCACTGATTTTAGGTGACAGTCGGGAAATAATGAAGATAGTTCCCTTGACAGTTTAGAAAAATACAAGGTAAAATGAAACAAAAGGCTACTTTTTATTTATTTCCAGATGGGTTCCATCTTGTACTTGGCAGCACAAAGTCAAAATGCTGCTCTTTGAGGTTTATTAATTAGAATGTTTCTAAGCCAGATATGGAATCCCATCTCCTTTTTCAGATAAAAGGTAAACATACTCATATATAGAAATCACTTTAGAGGGGGGAAATATTGAAAGCCTGAATCTGGGGCTCTTTTCATGTACATCTCCATGACTCCTCCATTTGTGGACACTGCTATATTGAGGACACCAGTGGCCTCATGGCAGCCAAGCCCAATGGTCTTTCCATCCGACTGTACCACTTAAATGAATTGGATGCTGCCAACCACTCTCTTGAGTATCTCTCTTGGCTTGGCCTCCGAGGCACTGAATCCCTGCTACACTCGTTCTGGTCTGTGCTTGACTTTCCTCTTAATCGCTGCAATTTTCCTTGAGGATTATATGCTTTCACCTTTTGATCTGAATGAAATCATTCCAGTGCTTTATCTCTAGACCCAAGTTGACTCTGAGTTTGGGTTTATCAACTGCTTATCATCATTAGCTTGGCATGCGTGACCCTAAACTCTGCTCCCAGTTTACCAGTTCCATCTTTACAATACCATGTGTTCTATCCTTAAAGTAGTATTGAGTTCCAGAACATGGCCAAACCTACCTTCCTTCATGTTCTCCCCTCTCTGAAATGCCTTTCTTTCAACCAGGCTTAACTATAGGAATTCTACCTATTCCTCAGATGTTGACTTTTGTATTTCTTCTTCCTGAAGCCTTTCCATTTCCACTCATTTAGATTTAAACATCCTTGCCCTGCGCTTTCACTTATTTATGGCTTTAGTATAGCCCATACCAGAATCCACTTGGCATTGCAAGTGTGAGGAGAGTAAAAGCGTACCCAATTTCTGTTCTTTTTACAATGCCTTGGATACAGTGGGTTCTCAAACATGTTGTATTACATTGGCACTTAGGAGAAGTACACTTTGGCCAGAAGAGCATAAGACTTTTAGGGGTTGAGAAAACTGTGAAATTGGATTGTCAGGTTTCAGAGAGGAAAAGGATTACCTGATGTTGCATACTTGATAGACATTTTTTGAAGTCTGCCCTAATGTATTGTTCCTAAAGTGTCATACTGCTGGTTACAACTTATGTTGTATTTTGCACTGTGGTTGCAAATCCTGTCTTTTACTGATTAATGTCCTTGAACCAAGTGTGACGAGGTCAGTGAAACCGAGGCAAAGGGAGGCCCAAATACGTTTGCGAACCGTAAAAAAATGAAGACCCACACCACCGTGTTGCACTTTATTGATATTACAGTCGAGGTACCACAAAGTAATCAAAGATGCAAATTGATAAATGATGTACCCTTAAAATATGAGGGATAACAATATTAGCCTCTACGGTCATGAGTCGGGAATGTATAGTTTTAACTTCCATTTGTTGAATATTTGTCAGCCAGATGTCGTGTTCTGATATTTGTGGTTTATGTATTGGCTTCATGGTGAACGTTACCTGTAAGTGGTTGATACTTGGATGCTAAGTGGGCAAGGATGATTTAGACCTTCAGAAGATCTAACGAGGATATTGATGAGTAGGGCTTGTCAGGAGCTGAGCAGAGCCATAAGTAATGCTGCTTTGGGAAGTCCAGGTTTATGGCAGTGAGAGGATATTGAAGCCCTCTTTTCTCTTTTTATTTATTTATTTATTTATTTATTTATTTATTTATTTATTTATGGCTGCATTGGGTCTTTGTTGCTGTTTGCGGTCTCTCTAGTTGCAGAGAGCGGGGGCCACTCCTCATTGTGGTACGCAGGCTTCTCATCACAGTGGCCTCTCTTGTTGCGGAGCATGGGCTCCAGTTGCGTGGGCTCTAGTAGTTGTGGCCCACGGGCCCAGTTGCTCCGCGGCATGTGGGATCTTCCCGGACCAGGGATCGAACCCGTGTCCCCTGCATTGGCAGGCGGATTCCCAACCACTGCGCCACCAGGGAAGCCCCTCTTTGCTCTTTTTAATATACATGTCTCCTTGAGAGACGGCCAATAAAGTGATAATGAAATAATAGCTGCTGAGACGTTTCTCATGGTGAAATAAGAGTGTCTGAGACTTCTTTGAATACTTGATTTTTACTAATCACTTTAATTTCATCTTAAAAGCCAAGGAACACGTTTCAAAGCTTTTTTTTTTTTTATAAGACCATACCCTTGGCCTTCTGTCTGTAGTTTTTTAAACTAAAAAACTTGCTTTTATATGAGAATTGGGAAGTCCCTTTGATTTCATGTGTGAATCTGTTAAGCACTTAAATATTCTTTTAAACAGCTTTGGGAAAGTATTAAGACTTCCTATTATTGTGTATTCCCAAATCTGCATGGACCTGGAGCCATGAAGGTGAAATCAAGGAGAGGATCTATTTGATGAATTTCTTTACTTCTAGAACAGCTCATTACTTGTAGGACTGGTATTTGTCTATTTCTTCCTTAATAACAAAAACATTCCAAAGCTTCCTAGAAACCGTAGCTAATTGCATCTTTCAAACATAGTTTTCAGGATGTCACCTTGTGTCTATCAGCAACTTTAAAAATCTTTTTGAAGGAGATAGCTGGAGATTTAAAAGTAATATCTGTCTGAGATTTACAAACTATTTAGGTGACAGGAGAAAGCGTTTCCTCAAAGAGTACATTCTAGTTGATGAGTAGGGGCTTTTAAATCTTCTGTACTTTTCCACAACTGAAGGGGTGCATACTTTTGGTTGAAAGTGAGTAGGCGAAATTTAGTCCTGCTGTTCTAGTAGTCTTGGTGGTTTAGAAATCTCTTTATTGCAGTTTTATAATCCCTGACATGACTGTCCAGCTCTCGTGTCTGCTAAATACAGAAATAGAGGAAGGAAATGTATGTTTTGGCTCCATTAAAATGGAGCTTATCAGACTGTATGTAGGAGGAGTGGACTTTGTTGAAGATGCCTCTGTTTGCCAGCTGGCTAGCATGTGCACTGGGCGAGTTTCCTGTCTGCTAAAGCTGTGTGCTGCCCTTTAATGATGGGAGGGAGCACAGTATTAAATGGGTCGTAGTGTTTTCACTTGTGAAGATCAGGGTGCAGAGGGAATGCAGACTTTGCCCAGAGGCTGGCCACAGTTTGCATAGAAACGAGTGACTCGAAGCAACAACTGATTTGGCGGGTGCGTGGCGAGCACTGATCACTAAAAAAGAAATGAGAGCCACCACCGGCCACAGGTGAGCTAGCTTTTGCAGGGGAAAGGCTGCATCCCAAGAGGTTAGTTTTCCATTAGGGGCCACCTGCAAACGATGATAATGGTTCACAGTTGTCGAGCACTGCTGGAGTGGCTAGTCTCCACCTGAGACAGGAACTGCTGTCATCCCCATTTCTCAGGGAAGTTTAATCAGTTGCTTAGGCTACAACAGGGAGCAGTCACAGCATCAGGATTTGAACCCAGGCAGTCTAGCTGGAGCGCTCAGGCTTGGTCAGTTCTACTTTCTCATCTGCGGTGAGCACGGATTTGAGATGCTGTATGTTCCGGGGGTTTCAAACACTAGGTGACTGTCATATCAGCAGTGTTCCATTCGGCTTTCTACTTAAGCCCTAATCTACCTTTGTTTATTGTCTGAGAGATAAAACCATTGCCTTTCTATATAAGACATTTTAAGTCTGGTTTTCGTCATAATTCATGTTCAACTTGCATTCTTTCTATAGCGATAGCTGTAATCTCCCGTTAAAAAAATCTATATTAGTCTAAGTGACTGCCTCTTCTTGGCTCCATTACAGCAAAAAGGCTGTGATCAGCAAACTCTTGTAGGGGGAAGTTGTTTGATTGACGTGGGGCTGTGGTGCTGTCCTGGAAATCCTCTGGGCTTTGTGTTTCTTAAATTATTTGCACTCCTGGGTAACTGCCCCTGCACCAGATGGGGTCTTGACAGCGTGGCTTTCTGGCTCGGCTTCTGTTTGTTACAAACACATAAAAAGCAAAGGTTGGATTGGGTGAGACATACAAATAAACAAAACCTTTCGTCATCTAAATATCAAACGATTTGTCTCTGTTGGATTAATAAAAAAAGTAATTTATATTTTATGAATGAGCTTTAAAGCCCCAGTGTGTTTTAGTGGTTAGTACGGTCCCAGAATTAGAAGCCAAGAGTAAAACTGTCTTATTTTGAAGGAGAACTAAAAAAATCAGAACCGCAGACCAGTAACAAGAATAGGATTCCATTTTCTTGCAAGGGCTTCTCAAGAAGCTCGAGTCAGAGTGAATCGCTGGTGTCTGGGAAGGAGGCTGCTTACTGTCAGGGGCCCTGCCTTTGAAGCTGCAGCGACCGACCCGAGCTTTGGGTGTGTCGGTGGCGCTCGCTGTCCCCTGCGCCCCGGGGCCGCTGCAGCCACGCGTGCTCTCCACCGGGCTGCGGGCGTGTAGTCGCAGGAAGTCCTACGGAAGCAGCCGCGCTCGCCGTCCGGCTTTCTCGCCCGCTTCCCGGTGCGCGGAGCTCCCCGCCGCGCCGCTTCCCGATCGCCCTCCCTGCGCCCTGACTGCACGGGGACCCGCGTCCTGCCCGCCTGCCTCCCGCCGCCCGCCCGGCCTTGCTCGCGTTCCTCCTCGTGCATCTCCCGCTTCCTTGCCCTTCTCCGCACTTCCCAACTTGGTTTCCTCTCTCCACGAACTCTTTCTCCTATCTGGGTTTCTCCTTTGCTTCCTCTTCTTCTGCTGCCCTTCTTGGATGTGACGCTCACATTTCACTTGCTTCTGCCTGCCGATCCCCAGATGGGTTTTTCACACCCTCACTCCGCTTTAGATCTTCGGATTCACCAGTGATCAGTGTACCTGTGCAATTGACATGGAGAGACAGTCGCCAGTGGAGATAACTGAAGTTCTCGTTTTTTCAAGAGTTGAAAAAAAAAAAAAACAAAAACGATTATGAGCCTTTCAATCAGTTACATACTTTCTCATACAGAGTTTTCAAGGAGCTGCTTAAACCTCTGTTTAAGCATACTCATTTTGAAGTATGTGTACTTACACAGACCTTCTCGAGTAGATGGAGGGATTGGATCTCCTGTATTCTCAGTCAGAAAGCTATGAATAAAATGAACACAAGAAAGTCATATGCACCAAATCACAATTCAGGTTATAATTTAGTAGTCTTCATAAGCACATGGAGCCTTTTTGGAGTGCCAGAGGCTTCTGTTTTATTTTTGGTGTTCTGGGAATTGAGGCCTTTATATTTTTCTTGAATTACAAATTTGGAGACAGTTGCTCTACATGGATCCCTATCAAGTTTTATCCCTCTCTACATTATCAAGTTTATTTTTAAATTAATTCTTTTTCGGGCCATGCTTTTTATATCCTTTCTGTTTCCTTTTCTGGAAGCCCCTATTATTATGGCCATATCATGAAACCTCAGTACTTTTAGTAAACTTGCTCTTAAATTCCCTACTGCAAGAGATATTCAGTAAGGATTGAACTTTATTGATTCATATAATTTATATCCATTTGCTTTATTTTTGCCTTGATGGTTCCAGTATGCCTGACATGAAGAAAATAGTTGATATATAGCTGGATCTGAGGGGTCCATTTTAACTTGTAGATGATAGGATTTCTATATTGATGCCTTGGTTAATTTTAAAATTTTTTTTAGAAAAGGAAACTTAGATCCTCCTTTTTAACTTGTAACAAATTAACTTCTAGTATTGAGTTCCATAGGGAGAGTATGTAAGTTGATATCGTAAATTGATTTCATAAGACAGTATGGAACTCAAGATGTTTGAAAAAATGTTGACCCTTAAATATGTGAAGTGATTTTAATACAACACATCTTTTAAAAGTCATACGTCACAAAGAAAATGATAATCTTATGATAAAAATGTCAACACATACTAAACCCAATTATTAGTAGGCCCTGTTCTGTCCTCAAAATTCTTAACTGAATAATAACCCTCTTAAAACAAAGTACTGAAATCACAGCACAAGGAGGACTGGTTCTCATACACAAATAATAAAGACTGAGTCTACCATACATTTTTCTTATTGTTGGAACCACTATTCCTGGAGTTTAAGAGGTATTTATTACTTTAGCGGTCATAAACATGCATCACAGTATGTTTCAACCTTTTTGGTTTTGGTGTTTTGGTTTTTTTTTTTTTTTTTTGTCTTTTTCTATTATCTGAGGACTTTGTCCTCTTTCCAAGCTTATTTGTTCACCAGCTATGTAGAAAACAAAATAAAGACGTTTCAGCCATCTCAGGGCCATCTGATTGTCTGGAATAGGTTTATGTCCAGCTGTGTTCGGAAGATCCATAGGTGGTAGCTGTGTTTTCTTATCAGTGGAGTGGCTTTGTTGGAATAAAATCAGATTTAGAGTAAGTCTCTAACATCTCTAGTTTACAGCCTCCCCATCTATAGGCTGTGAGTAATATTACTTGGGCTCAGGTTGTGTGGCGAGGGGAAGAGTCAATTTAAATAATACACGTGGGGCTTCCCTGGTGGCGCAGTGGTTGAGAGTCTGCCTGCCGATGCAGGGGACACGGGTTCGTGCCCCGGTCCGGGAAGATCCCCCATGTCGCGGAGCGGCTGGGCCCGTGAGCCATGGCCGCTGAGCCTGCGCGTCCGGAGCCTGTGCTCCGCAGCGGGAGAGGCCCCAACGGTGAGAGGCCCGCGTACCGCAAAAAAAAAAAAAAAAAATAATAATAATACATGTAGAATGGTTTCGGTGAATGCCGAAGGGCTGTGTGAATATTTATTATTATAATAATTATAATCCTTCTGTTTCTAATCTTTATAATTTTCATATATCATTAACTATGGGAGTACTCATTAGACTGTTCAAAAATGGTATTTCTAAGGCCTTATGTTAACTTTTAACTTAGGGAATTATAATCAGGACAGATACTGAGCGGAATTCTAGCTGTCAGGTATTATAGGGAAGTGTGGCATCAACTTATTCCAACAGACTACAGGCACTGTTCCCTTGGAAAAATATATGACTCAATTCATCAGTTCTTCTGTTTGGATTTCTGTTGTATAAACTTTGGTGTTTGAGGCCACTCTGAATTGTAAAAGTTCTTGAAAGAAATGTTTTGGGTTATTTTTTCACATTGTCCATCTGTGCCTTATTCTTTGGGTCATTAATGACCTATGCCATCATTTTTATTTTAAATTGCATTTGTACTGATACTTAAGTTTCATACATGACTTTTTTTTAATAACATCTTTATTGGAGTATAATTGCTTTACAATGGTGTGTTAGTTTCTGCTTTATAACAAAGTGAATCAGTTGTACATATACATATGTTCCCATATCTCTTCCCTCTTGCATCTCCCTCCCTCCCACCCTCCCTATCCCACCCCTCTAGGTGGTCACAGAGCACCGAGCTGATCTCCCTATGCTATGCAGCTGCTTCCCACTAGCTGTCTATTTTACATTTGGTAGTGTATATATGTCCATGCCACTCCCTCACTTCGTCCCAGCTTACCCTTCCCCCTCCCCATATCCTCAAGTCCATTCTATACGTCTGCATCTTTATTCCTGTCCTGCCCTTAGGTTCTTCAGAAACTTTTTTTTTTTTTAGATTCCATATATATGTGTTAGCATACGGTATTTGTTTTTCTCTTTCTGACTTACTTCACTCTGTATGACAGACTCTAGGTCCATCCACCTCACTACAAATAACTCAATTTCATTTCTTTTTATGGCTGAGTAATATTCCATTGTATATATGTGCCACATCTTCTTTATCCATTCATCTGTTGATAGACACTTAGGTTGCTTCCATGTCCTGGCTATTGTAAATAGGGCTGCAATGAACATTGTGGTACATGACTCTTTTTGAATTATGGTTTTCTCAGGGTATATGCCCAGTAGTGGGATTGCTGGGTCATATGGTAATTCTATTTTTAGTTTTTAAGGAACCTCCATACTCTGCTCCATAGTGTATCAATTTACATTCCCACCACCAGTGCAACAGGGTTCCCACAGCCTCTGCAGCCTTTATTGTTTGTAGATATTTTGATGATGGCCATTCTGACCGGTGTGAGGTGATACCTCATCGTAGTTTTGATTTGCATTTCTCTAATTAGTGATGTTGAGCATCCTTCCCATGTGTTAATACATGACTTATTGAAAGCCAGAGATTTTGTCTCATACCTTACTTTTTGTATTCTTACAGAATTCCCCTTCAGAATTAATCACTGTCTTATTTGTAAGTAGGTTGTGGTAACTTTTTCAGAATGCATCAGACCCTTTCCTGAGGAGTAGTTTCTCACAGATAATATTTTGTGATTCTCTCTGGACATTTTAGAATTTATCATTTTTTTTCCATATATGGGATATGTGCTACATGATCATATACACTTTGTGAATAAAAATGATGTTTTACTGCTGAGGTCATCCAGTTTTTCCGCAGGAGAATAATAAATAGTCACATGATTTCATAGCCACTGTAGGTTGTATTCCATGGTACAGTGATTCTGAGGCATCATTTGCAACCAAATGTCCTAAGTTTTCAAGCTGTGTGTGTGTGTGTGTGTGTGTGTGTTTTTCCAAGAAGCAGACATGCTTTTAACATCAGCGGTAAAGATATTTATTTACAAAATATGTCTATCAAAAATAACAAAATGATTAAAATTAATAAAGGTTTTTTTTCTTTTAAGGTTAGAAGCCCAAAGCATTTTCTTAACAGTGACACATAAGATGCCACTTATATTTTCTAGGGGAAATTACAATGAACCATTAGAATTGTTTTTATTTGATAGAAAAGAGATCTCTACTAAGAGCACTAATCCTAAATTTTTCTTGACAAGTGCTGCTGTCAAAAATTATATTTGGAATCAAAAATTCATAAGTTCTGACTAGGGGCTTGTATTGATGAGGTGACTTGAATTTCTCTTTTTGCTATGCAAGTTTTCAGATAATGGAGGAAGTTTTAGAAATCATTCAGGAATTTCCCAAATGGGACTCTCAGAGGGTCTGAATGATACTGAGTCTCTGCAGACTTCTTTATCATTTTGACACAGTTCCCTGTTTATTTTGTGTTCTGCGCTACATGACTCAGTAGTTTCATATCTATATTTGTGTTTGTTTTATATTGTATTTTGATTATTATGCACATATATAGTGTTTGTTAATGTGTCTATTTAAAAATACTCGTATTCCTTAGGCTTTGGAAATAAAGGAAACTGAAAATGGGACTTTTTCCTCTCCACGTCAGTTTTTCTCCTATACAGATCTTCAGTAACTGGAAGCCATTCTGTATTCTGGTAATCTGATAACCCATTTTGAAATGCTTTTGTTGATCTCATCGTAATTCCATGTGATTCTAATGAAAGGCATGTGAAGGTAAAGATTGAAAGAATGAACCGTAGTTGGTCCCTGTTAGAGACCCTGCTGCCGCTTTTGGGCCATCTTTAACCTGGCACCCACTTGTGTTTTTACTAAAACGGAGTTTTCCAAAATTTAAATGATGTCACATTTGAAAGCGATGCCAAGCAACAGTGTGGCAGTTTCTAAATTTTGTGAAGCTAAAATCCCTGGTTACAAGAAAGCATACATGTCACAGATGAGTAGTTAGTAATGACTTCAGTTTAACAGGAAAAGAGCAATTCCCATATGCTGATTCTAGTCTCAAACAAAGAATGTTATAGAAAGATTGCACAGTATTTAACAAGCTGTGAGTTAATGTGACAGTGTCAGTGGATCTAGTTCCAGAAGGATAATCACGTTACCATATTTCTTCAAAAATATTTAAGTTCTACAGCGAAATTGCTGCAAATGAATCCAGACTGTTCCCCACTGCACCCCATCCCCCAATTTAGGCAGTAATGCTGTTTAGTTAAACAGATTGCTCAGGACTGCCTTATCCTAAGTACCTGGATACGTGACTCTCATTGTCAGACTCTGAACCTCAGAGGCTTGCCTCCCATGTAAGGGAGACTGAGTATAGATGAGAGCGTTACCCTTTGAACCTTAAGTATCCAAGACTTGGTTTTCAGTACATCAGTTTATCTCTTCCTGAGAGCTACAACCCATTTGGAAATAGACTATATTCCTCCACATTGATGGACATCTTAGAAGTCAGGACAGTGAAGTAAAGTTGTATTGCTTTCAGACCCTTTGGAACACGTACTGCGGACAGTCTTTGATTTGATTTGTTATCAACACTTCATTTCCAAGGCCTTTTCCAGAGACTTGGTCTCTTGTATTTTCATATTGGCACTGTGATTTCTGTAGAGCTGTGAGCTCTAGCAAATGGGTGGGTTTAATTTTGAGTTGTAGGCTTGACTGTGTCCCTTTAGAGCTTAGAACTCACTCATTGTTTTGCTGTTGCAAAGATTCTTAAAGGCAGGGATAGAGAGGAGCTGGGGAATGGGGTAGAGGGTCTTATTTCCTTCAGTGATTTAGAAAAAAGTGCATATTTTCTGTCAAGGGAAAAGGTAACCTTTTTCAAAATCAGAGAACATTGTTTTATCATCTTAGTCACGAAACTGTTTCTCTTTTTCCAATTACCATATATCATTGGATATTAGGAGAGGGAGGTACGTAAAATTAACAATCTATCATGAAGAATTTTAACAAAATGCCTTTTATAAAGGATGTTTTTTTCTTTGAAAACAATTATAAACTTGATAATTAAGTGAGATGCAAATATGATTATATTTAAATAATGTTTTCCAATCTTCTTATTGCTTAAGACATTCCCTGGTAATAGACTGTAATTAAGGTGTTCTGACTCTATAAATATACATTCTGCTACTACTGGGTATTAACTGCTTTAAGAAGTTAAGGGCTTCTAATTTGTTAAAAGAGACAATGCTTATACTGATTACCTCACGAAGTGACATAGGCGACAGACATTCTGCTGACACTCTTTGATTTACCCTGTACTTCTAGTACACAAACTGTTTAAGAGAGATGCTGACTTAAAGCAGAAAATTCAGTGACTTTTGAAAAAAGCGAAAACAAGAGAAATATAGTCAAAATGTTTGGTTGACTGCTTTTTAAAAAAGTCATATAATGACTGTGAATTTACCTGTTCAAGAAGTACATCTTGCCTCCCAATAGATACTGGCATCTTGATGTCAGTTTTCATTCAGAGTATGTATAGCGCCTACCCTGTGTGCTGTCCATGCTAGGAGCCTGGAGTCTAGCAGGGAAGAGTAGAATGAAGACCAACAGTTATATCACATTGCCTTTTACAGTCTCTTGTCTTATGCATTTAATTTGTATCTGCTTCTCTTTTCATTTCCTTTAAAAACTAACTTTGTAGAATAGACACGTTACACATGTTTTACAGGGATAAAGACAATACAGGTAAACTCAAAGAGGTTAAAACCTGGCTAGAACCACTCTTGATTGTGGTTTATATGCTTCTGTAATCCTTTGAGTGTGTGTGTGTAACTGTGTGTGTTTAAGCGTGTGCAGTTCTCTATTTATCCTATTCAACCTCGAAAAAGAAGCAGTTTTGCCAGGGGTTGTTTTTGGAAGTACAAGGAGATCTCTGCCCACAACTTTTTGCAAGCTCTATTACTTCAAACCTGTAACCTGAAATTTTCTGGCTAAAAATGCAGTGTGGCTTGTGCCTAAGGGTACCTTCTTGGCCTTAATACAGATTGTCAGGTCACCTTGTTTCATGCCCTGTGCTCACTCTTCAGATTTTCTGCTACAGTCTTAGAGGAATTGTTTTGAGTGGGCACAAAGAAGGCTGATCTCTGCCTAAAAGTGACCTGATTCTGGAGTGTTCCTACTTTAAAAACAAATTCCATCTGGATGTAGAAGAATGGGACACTTGAGTGGTGACCAGGAAGTAGTGCTGTGAAACAAAATTTTGGATGGATCTCTAGTACTTAAATCTGAGGTCTGCCAACTCTTCCTCTGTGTAGATCTGGCTTGAAATCTTTATTTCAAGGTGTGTTGTGTTGGGGTCTTCCTGGCCATTATTTTAACTACTGAATTCCATGGATCAGAATGTACTAGTTGGATCGTTACGGAGTTTCTGACCACGTTCTGAGTGAGTTCCCAGTGGGACTCTGAAGATCTGGAGATCATTTTGGAAGGCTTGTTCTTAAGTTACTTTGGAAAACTTCATAAAAGGCCGCAAGTCTAAGAACTGAAGAGTTAGAATGGAGTCAGGAGAAACAGGGCTAAAATAAAACACTAAATATGGGCAGGCAGTTCAGAAACAAACGGGTGTCAAGTGGCTAGGTTAGTTAGCTGATTAACTATTTTTGTCTTTTCAGTAAGCTTCAGAAGCTTATTCACTAAATTTCAGTAACTTCAGTAAGTCCACTCAACAAATATTTACTAAGTAGCACCTACTCATTTATGGGTACTGTAGTTGGTCATGAGACTATCAATATGAATGACCAAAGGAAAACACCGTCCAGGCAAGGATTTAAAGTTGGAAGCAGATACATAAATAACTCCCAATTTGAACTATAGAAAGATATAGTGACACATAAATGCTTAAATAATCTATATCATTAATGTCTTGCAAAGGTATGTCAGTAACCCCATCCTCTTATCTGAACTGGTAAGAAATCTCTGATGTTTTTTTAAAAATTCACCCTTCTTTTATGATCAGAGTTGAAGCATAGTTGATTGTCTTTGAAATACATAACATTCTTCATTTTTCACTTTTCTTCAATGAACACTTCACACAAGGTCTAGTTCAGTTTTCCTAATCTCTTCTACTTGGAAACTTCAAGTGGGTTCCTGTTTTCTACAAGTGCTCCAGCCTCATCAGCTAGGATGCAAGATTCTGTCTTACTAACTTTGCAACCACATATTTTAGTAGTTCAGACTCTTCCCTTGGCATGTTTGTATTGGAGAGTAACCCTTTGTTTCTCTTACATCCTATTTTCTGCAGTGCTGTTTTCTCTTCCCCAGAGCTGTGCATTTCTTATACCTTCCTCAGGATCGTCTTCACTCTCATCTCCCTTAAATGTTTCCACTGCTCTTGACCACATTACATTCTTTTATTACGAGTGAAATGAATAGTGGAAATAATAATAATACTCATAAAAATAATAGCAGACATTTAGGACCTAACTGTTTGCCTCCAAAGGGATTTATTGTTTGCACTGCTGATTTTGGTGCATAACCCTGTCTCACCCTGTATTGTTACTGAGATGCTTACTGTGAACTTACTTTCTTTGACAGAGGGAGCTCGTCTCTTAGAAAGCAATAATTTTCTCTTAAAACTTCTTCTCTTTTTGGTAATCAGCAACATTGTTTAAAATATACTATGTGCTCAATAAATTTAGACTGTATGAGTGAATTAATTGATTAGAAATTTTAGTATGAAATGCCTTGGCCCATAAGCAGAATGTATATATGATATTCAACATTGCTGTGGTACCTTATTTTCCAGACTGATGAACCAGAATCGTTTTTTAAACTATTAATATTCTGCATTCATGGCAGAGTAAACAGGAACTTTATTGAGAATTAAATGTGAATTAAATGAGAATTAAATATCAAGCTTTTGGGAAGAGATCAGTTTTCAATAGATTATACATATGCACATAACCATTAATATATTAACATATAAATGAACATAAATTCATTCAGAATATAATAGTCCTATTTCCAGGATTATACTTAATTGCTTATGATACGAAACTATAGGAGTAGTGGCACTATCTTATCATATGGTAAAAAAATTGCATTGAAGTCAGAGACAGTATTTTTCATATTAAATTATTTTTATCTCAGTAATGCTTTTTCCATAACATAATTATAGAGGAGATTTATCCATATCCCAGTAGTAAATACTTTGAATGAAGAGTTTATCTAAAGTTTTGTGAACATGGATGATAAATGAATTGTGTACTCTTTTCAGAAAAATAGGAATTTCCCACAGGATTTATGCTTTAATCCTTTATTTCACAGAATTGAAACTTTTAAGCAAACACCACTGAAATGGCTCTAACCCCTCGGAACCTCCTTCAGTCCCATTAAGAAGTCACATTCTCTCTTGAGGGAGAACCGCCTTTTCCGCTTGGTCTTTCTCCTGCCTGACTCCCTTAGTTCTCTGCTCTCGGCTGGCCAGCTTCTGCTCTTTCAGTTTGCACTCATTTTTCCCCCCAGGACCCTCTCTTGTTATACCAGATCTGGATCAGGCCACCTCTCTGTCCTGGTTTTCTTTTCTCTGGCTAGACTGGAAGCTCACGGAGGGCAGCCTCCCTGCTTGCCTCCTTCCCAGCTTCTTCTTAGCACCTAACTCGATGCCCGCAAAAACACAGGTTGAATGAACAAATGTCATGTTAATGTATTCTTGAGTATAAGTATCAGTAATCATAGCATATGGTCATTTTTGTCATAGTTGCACAAAAAAATAAGATTTAGTGCTAAACGGGTACTGAGGCCTGCAGATACACATGACCTGGGTTGCTGGGAAAAACATTCTAGTAGTCGCTTGTTTGGGTAATCATTTGCAATTTTTTCATGAGAGTGAGGTGAAGGATGCACAAGGGGTTAAATTATGAGACGTTATTCTAAGTATAAGTTACTGAACCAGACTAAAGCGGTTCTCTTTCAAGCAATATTCTGGGTCATCAAAAAATATTCTTGAGTAGTGCTATCTTGTAACTTGTTAGCACTGTCCAAAGTATTTCCTGTATTCTTTCCGCCATTCATACTCTGAACTGTGGTCCTTACCTGCCGGAGTCCACCTCCTCTTTTAGCTCATTTGGACCATATTGATGATACTTTGTGAAGGAGAATTCCATGTTTGTTTTCATAAACCAGGGCAGGATATTTGGGGACCTACAGCCTGTTTTTTTTTTCCCTCCAGAATATGGTATACACTTAGTAGGCTACAATTTTCTTAGAGATTTCTGTCATGTCTCACTTGTAATGTGATTTGTTCTATTTTAACCTTAAAACAGGGCATTCATAATATTATAATAAGGTTAAAAGGACTGTATGTCAATCTCATGATATGTTAACTTTTTCATGAAGTCATTTTGATAACAGCATTTTATTTTCTGAATAGAACCCTGATTTGTAGCCTAAATAACCAAGGCATCATTTGCAGGTATGAGATAATAATAATATGACCAGATCCCAGTATTGTTTGTTCAGGTGAACTCTGCAGTAACCTTGATTTTGAATAACTCGGTAAAACTGTCATTGTGAAATGTCAGGTCACAAAAAGTTCAAAAGAATCATGGAAGCAGTTAATTTTAAATAATACAACATAGTGACACTGTTTTCTAGGCATTGTGCTGCTCCTTTCTCAAACAGCTTTTCCCATCCATACCTCAGCTTGTTTCCTGGAGTCAACAGGTAAATATATAGAGCATTAATGCTTTGACGTACAGGAAGCGTACAAAGCGGGGCCAGCCAACCAGTTCTTGTTCTGCTTCAACCAAAGGTTCTTAAGCTCATTTAGATGACTATATTCTCGGACTTTATGGTTCTCTTTGAGAAACCCCCTGAAATAGTCTTAAATTATCATATCACACACAAGCCTGGAGCGATTTCCGTAGGATAAAATGTGATTGTATTATATGTCTGCTTGTACCTACAAAACAAATACTAAACGTCCCGGGAAATACATTTAAGAAATGCTGCGTTCGAGTTTCTCTGTTAACGTTTGTATGCTGCTTGTTCATTCCTTTTTGGAAGCCACGTGATAATAGAAGCCAAAGTCTTAAGAAAATATTAACCAGGTGGAAAGTTTAAAACTGATAGAATTTTACCTATTAACTTATCTTTTTTGTACAAGGTGAGAAACACCTATCATTGTTCGATGTGTGAGATGGAATACCTTATTACGTAGACTGAGAGCAGCTACCTTAGATCAAGGTAGAATCTGCTACACTTCATTTAAACAGGGCATTTATTCAGCCTTATAAAAATACTCAGGATTTCAATGTGTGGATTCTCTGAAAAAGCCACAGTGTTGTTTGATTGGCTGTTTTTCATTTATTCCAATCCAGTCTTCTCAGGTAAGCAGGTTACTTTAACCCCTTTTCAATTCCAGTTTTCCTGTTTGTTAAAATAGGGCGAATAGATTCCTCGCAGGTTTCAGTGAGGACTAAATGAGAAAATTATGTGAGCCAAGAAGCAAATGGCTGGTACATAATAGATACTCAACAAATATGTGTTCTCTTCCACCTTTCCTTAGCCTGTCTCTGTGGTCTTATGTGTGTCGTGTGTCCTAATGATACACTTAACAACTACAGATGTGTGTCTCTGCTTTGCACCTTTCTGACACCCCTCCACTACGACCAGAGTCCAAGACCAAGATCGCTCTCCTGTTTCCTTCGATATTATCTTTTCCTTTCTTGGGGTGTCTGTTGCTTTTTGCTCCTGTTTTTATTTACCTCTGACCTCTTTTTAAACCTTTCACCCGTTCAAATCTCTTTTGCCCAGAACTCTTTAGGTTCTTCTCCCTTCATTTCTCTTTTGTTCTTTCTTCTACTACCTTGTTGCCTACTTGGCACATCTGGGCTCTTTGTGCCCTGCAACTTGGCTTGAATGGTCAATGACGACATTCCACTCCATTGGTTGGCTTGATTTGCCCATAAAAAATATCAGCTGACAGGATTCCTCTCAATATATTATGTACTCCGTGGTCCCTGCAGAGCAATTGCTATTTCACTGAAAAACCACACACACACACTTTAACTTTTTATCTGAAAAATGCATAAATCATAAATCTGTACTTCAGTGAGTTATTACAAAATAAATACACTTGTGTAACTGTCTCTCATGTCAACAGAGACATCGCTAGTGCCCTCCAAGCCCAGTTGTTGTGCCCCCTCCTCCTTTCCTTCCCACAGGGGTTAATCACTCTCCTGACTGCTCACACTTTAGACTGGTTTTGCTTGTTTTGAGGCTTTGCGTGCGTTAAAGCATAGCATTCGTAATGCATTAGAAGTATGCATTCTTTTATGTCTGACTTCTCAGTCAGCATCCCGTTTGTGAAATTCATCCATGTTGTAGTATGTAATTTGCTTATTTTTATTGCAGCATAATATTCTATTGTATGACCACACATTCCATTGTATGTTGCAACTTTTAAACCTGTTCTGTTGATGAACGCTTGAGTTGTTTCCAGTTTTGACAGTTCAAATAATGATGTTGTGAGCATTCTTGTGAATGTGTGTGTGTGTGTGTGTGCACGTGCGTGCAGTTGTGTGCATGCACACATTTTTAAATCGAACTTCTGGCTTTATGTCAGACCAGATGCTTTAAGTTGCTAGGAGTCTGATCCAGACGTTGTAGACTTTTCTGTATTCTTTTATGTTCCAGTCTGTTCCTTTAAAAGACAGATATTTATTTATTTTTATATATTATGCTATTAGTACAGAATATTTTGAATTTTGGAATGTTAGAGGTTACATGGTGAAAAATTTGTAAATAAAATTTATATATATAAATGCATGTACTTATAGTAAATATTAATATATATTGTAAATACATTAAATACCATATGATATTCATATATAGAATAGAAATAATCATGCAGATATATGAACTTGTAAAATTCATTTTACTGACTATAGTAACATTATTATAGAATTATTACTATATAAAGTGTGCTTAATTTTTAATGAACCTTCCTTTATGTACTTCAGTTCACAAATGTTTTCAGTATGTAAATTTATATAGACATATATAGGACCCAAATCAAACCAACATAGTTGTGTGATTCACAGTTTCAAAAAACAAATTTAATAATTCTTATTTCTCACAACTTATGCATTTATTGCTCTATGACTGTGGATCCAGAACTATGATATTTGATTTTTGTTCAGCTTAAATAATGTCAAAATTAATACTTTGAGTCTCTGTATGTCTTGATTTGATTTGCTATTAATTACGTTGATGAGACAACTGTAGCAATATTCTAGTTTTGATTTTTGCAAGACTATCTAATGTCCAGAGGTTCAGGCCTTCCTCGAAAAGATAAACACTAAGCAAAGATTTCTAAGTGTGCTAACATCCATCTGTCCAATAAGAACTTTTGTGAGTGTCTACTCGGTAGTAGGCTTGTCTCAGTGGGGAGGACCATGTTAGTATCATTGAACTTTTAAAAAACTTGTATGTCCCTAGCCCCATTATGCTACTATGTTTCCCTCTAATAATCATTATCATAGTGTGTCACTGTTAAGGAGGAAGTGTGTTGTAGCCTCTGAGAATCGTTGATAACATATAAATATTTAAATATGTAAATTCATTTTTTATCAATTTTTATTAAGTAGTCACATACATGAATGGATATATATTACTACTTTGAATTGACATTAATAATATTAATAATGGTATTTTCTGGTCTGGAGGACTTCACAGTCTAGGGAGGTAGCCTAAAGCATAAACTCATAATTACATTGTGCGTGGCAAGCACTTAAAAAGGAGGTGTGCATACATCGCCACAGATGATAGTAGAAAAGACTCAACTTTTGCTCAGGGGAATTGTAAAGACTTTGTAGAAGTGAATCCATTTAGGGACTTGAATAATTTCATAACCATAGTGATGTGCCAGGTGTTAGGAGGAAAATTCAAATATTAGGATAACCCAGTAGTCCATGAGAATATTGGGAAGATTGTATATTTGCTTGACACAAATATAGAGCCAAGCAAGTACATCAAGTACATTTGATGGTAATCTTTGTAAAATGGTGTCTGGTAGGTTTTATTCTCTTGTAAGTTTCTTAAAGTGCTATCACTTTTATATCTATGAATGCATTGCTTAACTGTAGTTCATAAAAACATTAGGGAGTTTGTGAGAAATGCAGTGGTAAACCAATCTTGGCCCTAGACTCCTTCAGACCTAACTCTTCCATGTGCTAGGTCTGTGACCTCGGCAAGTTGATCTAACTTTTCTAAATCTTAGTTGCTTCATCTGTAAAAAGTGGATAATAATATTATCTTACTTAAAGAGTTGTTGTTAAAAATGAAAATCAAATGAGATAATACATTCTTGGCATAGTGTCTGGCTCACGGTAACAATAACATAGGAAATTTTTGATATTCACTAAAAATTTAGGTTATGATATACATTACCATTCACGATTGTGAACCTAGAAAATCTAGTTCTGAATTTTGACTTCTTTCAAAATTCAGTAAGATTTTGAAGGAATTATTTGTAAAACACCTGAATCTGGAATTATATAAATATATATTTTTTTCCTTTACTCTGTTGTGACAGGTGTCCACAACAAGATTGACGGAGAAAAGAAATTACTAATTGGGGTGCAGGTGGTGAAAGTCTTTTCCAAAGGTGTGTGTGGGTATGTCTGTGTGCGTGTGTTTCGATAGATTCTTAAGTTTGTATTGAACTTAAATGTGAAGATTGAGTAGATTAGCTATACAAAATATTTAATGAGTGAGCTAATTTCTGCCCTCACTGATTCTAGAGCCCCTCTTATATGCATCATACCGCCGTTCTTTCTTGCTTGGTGAATGGTAAAGGAGGTGCTGTGGCGTCCACGAGTAACCTGAATATGTGGTCATCCTCTCAGACTTGGCCCTTACCGTGACCTCACCACTATGTCTGACTCTGCATTTAAAATTAACTTCAAATAAATTCCCTGTTTCACATTTACTTTGGCATCTACCCAGCCTATTTCTATTTTTAAATTTATTTTTAATCTTTTGTTTTCATCTTTGGGGGTAGGCGGAAAGCAATAGCAATAAAACAAAATCCAAGAGCCCATGAAGCAAGAGCTGAGAAGGGTGAGGTAGGGAGGCCGCCCTCTCTCTATATATATCGTTGTTCTTCTGCATCACCCAGAAACACGAACTAGACTCTATTAAGCTATACTAGAAAGGATGAAGTCACAGACTCAGTACAGATGAATCTGGAAGCAGAGGCTGAGTTTGGGGGAATGGGATTTATTAATAACCAGAGAGGAGCGTGTAGGCTTGACGTATTCTCTCCAGTATCTCTTTTTTTTTTTTTTTTTGCGGGACGCGGGCCTCTCACTGTTGTGGCCTCCCCTGTTGTGGAGCACAGGCTCCGGTCGCGCAGGCTCAGCGGCCATGGCTCGCGGGCCTAGCCGCTCCGCGGCATGTGGGATCCTCCCGGACCGGGGCACGAACCCGCGTCCCCTGCATCGGCAGGCGGACTCTCAACCACTGTGCCACCAGGGAAGCCCCTCCAGTATCTTCAAGCAGTTGAGAACTACTGGTGCTGTAAGTTCCCTCCGTGCAGTCCTGGTTCAGTCTCTGACTGCTTTCCACACACCATAGTTCCTTAAACTCCCTGCCATATTTCTGTTCCTAAGTTTAATCAGATACATTTAAAGTTATTATAAAAGACTGAGACAAATTTATTATATAAGGTGGTAGTGCTTTAAATTGATTAACTATAGTGGACAGCATTAGAAAGAATAACTGAAAAAATAGGACTTTTTAATGCAATGATATCTGTGTAAACTGTTTAGCTCAGAGATAACACTGGGCTTATATCCATACATGCTTATGCATATATGATTTGGACATTGGAGATCATAGTGTGCATTGATGTTTATCTCCTGCCTTTTTTTCCCCTGATGTTCTAGCATGACTCACCCCCTGCCATTACACATTCTTTTAAAATACTGAATCTAAATCTTTCATGATAATAGATCCTGATCTTTTAGAGTTGATAACCATGCTGGAAAAAAACCAAAACAAAACCCTTCAAAATTGTCAACTTCATATCAAAGCATCCTAGTTTTCTTGCTAAATTAATGATAGAATACTTATTTTGTTTAAAAACATTACCTATGCTTTTATTTAATATTTTAAAATATTACATATGCATAAGGCAAGAAGAGCAGCATCTCCAACTGTGCTCAGCAGAACATTAGTTTTGTTGGTAAGTGGTAGAATGTGACTTAAAGCCAAATGAGATTGGGAAATTCCAATCCAAATTGAACAGACTCCCTACTGTATAACTCCCAGGACTTTTCAGAGCTGTAATCGCTAATGTACATTGTGGATCTATGAAGAAGGGGTATAAAGTATTAGACCGTTTCCATTAAACTTATTTTGACCAAGGAACCTCCTTACATTTCTCTTTTTGAGGCTAATATCATGGAAAGAACGTAGAGAAAATTCTTGAATTTCTTGTCATCTGTGCTTAACTAGTTACCATAGTAAAATTCCAGATAGAGCCTAGCTAAATTTGGGGTGAGCATAGGCAGGGTCCAGAAATAATGGTTTATTCAAAAAAGTTCCTACAGCTGAAGATTTCCAAGCCTGTTACCTACCCAAATTACGAAGGAATTCTGTGTGTACTTTATTTTTCCTTCATACGTAAAACTTTTCTCATCCTCGGAGTCAGGAAAAAGTGGTTTAACCTATTCCACTATCAGAAGTTGCTTTCCAGTTTAAAAATATTTCCCATTTAAAACAGGACCAGTTTCGTTTGAAAAATTTCAGTGTACTTAACAAAAGAGAAAAATGATTCCAACCTGTGTGTGTATAATTTGTCTTTTTGCTTTTATCAGAAGGGAAAATGAGGCTAAGTTGCTTACATTAGGCATTTAGCAATAACTAGGGGGGTGTCTAAACCAAATTTCATGTCATTAGTGTGTATTCATTACACAGTGAGAAAGATATCTTTGTACTGTTTGTTAACTTAAATGAACTTTTAAAAATACATACTACACACGGAGATCCGCTCGGTGCTTTGTGACCACCTAGAGGGGTGGGATAGGGAGGGTGGGAGGAGATATGGGAACATATGTATATATATATAACTGATTCACTTTATTATAAAGCAGAAACTAACACACCATTGTAAAGCAATTATACTCCAATAAAGATGTTAAAAAAAAAGAATCTAAAAAAAAAAAACTAAACTACACTAAATAAAGATCCCTGGCCTCTTGGAACTTATATATAGAGCAACACTCTGAACTTACTCTTAATTTCCTTTCATTGCCTGTATGCATTTGCTGATTCCTCGTGATATTTGTGCCTTACCTGGCAGGTACTCATTGGACTATTGGTCTCCGATGGATGAGACCTTTTAAGCTGCTTCCTTTGGTACCTTAGGGATGAGCAAGTGGTACCTTAGTGGTTTTCAAGTTACTTACCAGAGTTGCAAGCAAAAACTGTTGAATATGGTGGCACAAATGTATGTTCCCCATCACTTTGGCTATTTTATATACATATATATATATATATATATACACACACACACACACACACACACACACACACACATATACATGTATACATTATGTTATATATTATATATGACATTTGTTAAATATTATGATAGATATTATATTTAACACATAGATACACGTGTGTTTAAAAAATGTATGTGTGTGTATATAAAACCAGTATAAGCTCTCAATATCCTTCATGGCGATTGTTTTAATCTTGTGTCTAGTTTGGCACTCTTAAAAAAATGAGCAAAAACTTTGCCTAATACACTTAAACAGTGCTTTGAAGACAGTGAACATTCTTTTTGAATTGTCATGGAATGCATCTGTTAGATTCACCATATTGTACATGTATGTTAATTTACCAAATGGATTGGCAGTGATTGACACAGATTTCTTATGGGAGGACACAGACAGCTGTAAGCCAGTTACATAGCTGGATTGAGGTAATAATTGAGATTTTCTTTACAATTGAATAACAGATTGGAAAACAGACAAAGCACCATCGATATATTAAAATTAAATTACCTTTAATATACAAAGATTTTTTGGGGCAAATGCTGGGAAGAAAGTCAAAGGCATTCCTATGGAGCACAGCACTCATTATTTTTGTTATCAGTAGAAATCTAATTTACATACAAATAAAATGTCAATTCCCATCATAACCATCAAGATAAAGAATTGCATGTATACTTTTCCATGAGCTATTCCTTTTGAATTTAAGTGCTGTGTTTGGCTCTTTGCCCGTGGACCAGTTGAAATATTCTCAGTTTAACAAAGAAGAAAGGATAAAGTTGAACCTGGCCCCTGCACACTTGCAAAGTCAGATTGGCCTGTTTGAATCAACCGTTGTCATTGTAGATTATTTTAATTATTTTTTTTTCTTGGAGAGGAATACAAAAGGAAAAATGACTTATGTATGGGCAGTGAATGGTAACATTTCTTAATTTGCTTAGTGAAATTGTAATCTTATTCAAATCAGAGTCTTTAATACATTTGCCTCTCACCTGTTACGAAGGGAAAAATAATGCCCTTTCTCTTTGATTTTCCATGATGTACACTTGCTCTATTTTAGTTATCCCATTTAGTGAAGTAGGCAGATGCTTCATTTTTTCAGATACATCCTACAGTTTCATTTAGACTTCTAGTATAAAGTCCTTAAAGGCAACCCCCCAAAATTTTTTTGGTAATTTTTTTATAAGAGTAAGTACTTAATGAAATTCTTTCTCTAAGATGTATATGGATACATGGATACTCATTTTGGCAAGTATGACATTATTACTTATTTACCAGACTATCTCCTTTTACCTAGACTAGTACATTTGAAATGAGATATTTAAAATACAGAGAGCATAGCATGATGAAATAAAAGCCTAATAAAATGTGTTTGGGCCAGGATCAAAATTCTTTGAAATCGGATATCTAAATAGTGTGCATTTTATCTCAGAAAGGCTTGGGTTAGTTCTAGTGTCCAGATGACTGTTAATGGGCTTTGTGCTCTGAAGCATATGTTAATAGAAGTGATCATTATGGATTAATTTGATGTGAATTAATAAGAGATTTATTTGATGGGAGTTGTTTGAAGGTGATGACATTTAAATCTCAACAGGATTTAAGATGTCCAGAAATACCTTTAAAGATTCAGGAATAATCAATTCAGAGAGAGCAAATTAAATAGACATGGATAGCAAAGAACAGGATCTGACACTGGATTTATGAAGTTTGAAGCAGTTTACAGAAAAAGCGATCTACCATTGAAGTATTGCCCTGGAATCTGAAGAAACAGAAAACATTTAAACTCCTTCAACAATTCTTGGGTTTGTGAATTGGATAAACAGTGTTCTCTTGCATTTTATAGTTCACTTAAGCAATCTGATTTTGATCTGTATATATGGAGTAGACAGGATTCAAGTTTTTTTTTTTTCCCTAAACCAATGAGCAAACACATATGTTCTTTAAAAACTGAACTTTATATGTTGTTCATATGGAAGCTATCTAGTTTGCCATGAGCCCAAGATTCGACCTTCCTTTTATTTTGCTATCACTTGCTTAATTCTTTAAATTCTTTGTGGGGGACTTTTGATCAAAAGAAACAATTTGCTTTTCTTTTTTCTTTCTTTTTAATTTTTTAAATAAAAGCTACATGAAATGTGTAATTAATAACTCAGTACTCTTGGGCTGTTGATACAGACAAGCCTGGAAGAAACATATATTAAGGAGAAGACTATGATATCTTTTCTTTTTGTGTAAAGCTTTGATTTTAAACCCTTGAAAGATTTATTATCTGGAAAAACAATAAGAAAATGTCATCTGGTATTATATATTATGATGATAAGAGCTGCTACTTATAATAAAAATCATACTCAGCAGAATTAGAGATTGAGATCAGATTACACAGTCTTGCTTCCCTATCTTTTTAGTCTTGTTCAGGTTTTATGTATATATATAAAGATGTGTGTGTTTATATATACGTGTGTGTGTGTGTGTGTGTGTATATCGATATACACACACACACACATATATATGTATATGTACATACATAGAGAAAGTATCAGTTGAAAGTGCACCTAGTTGAAATTATTGCTTGGAAAAGTACTCAAAAGTTTCAGCTTTTTTTAGAAAGAGAAGTTCCTTATAATTTTTTCTTTACTTTTGAAAAATATCCTTCCTCTCTTAAAATGATGACAAATAATAAAATGAAGTCCTCTTGCTGGATGTGTTCAGACATAGCTGTTGTTGGATATACATGTGTTGAATGGATGAATGCAAGTTGGAGAAAATGGAAAACAGTGAATGGTAGGAGTCAGTGGTATTTATGCTACCCTTAGTTGTTGATGGCTTAATATTTTGTAATGTTTCAAGAAAATTGGGTAAAGCTTTTCTAAGGTAAAACTAAAGTGCTTAAGCTATTAACCAGAACCATCATGGAGTCTTAGAGGCAGAGTGCAGGTTAGAAATAATTTATTGTAATTCCCTCATTATACGGATAAGAGAGGCTCTGAGAAGGGATAAGGGCTTGCCCTTGATTACATCAGCTGGTGATCTGAATCAGGTTCAGAAACTGGATGTGTGATTTGTGCACCCTTCTACCTTCTTAGGTTTTGATTCTTTACTGTGTTTCCGGTCAAGATGCCACAAAGAACATAAGAGTTTATATCTCTTACCTTCAAGGAGTTTCTCATCTAATGGAAGTAAATTCTTAACTTCATTTGCATTGGACGGTTGTGTGATCTCAGCTCTCTTTAAATTACTATGATAGTTGATTCCTTTGGTGGAATAATTCATTTGATTATCTATGGCAAGGTTATTTGAGCAAGGTATTTCATAAATGTATGTGTGTATATATTTTTCTACATACATATTTATATACATACTTATTTATATATTCATATAGATGAAATAAAACTAAATAATAGTTTAAAATATCTGGGTAATAATAGAAAACTTAGATTCCTTTTGCTGTGAAGGTGCCATTTTGGGAACATAAGTCACAGTCGTTTATAGAAAAATTTTTTAATAGTATATTTAAGCATTTTAATCAATGAGATGAAGTACTTACCAGAATTATATTTTAAGCTCTAATGCTGATTGTTTCCACTGCATAAACCTGTCTTAGTGATACTGTAACACAGAAATAGTGCAGTACGCTATTGCTTTTTTCTAATAAATTCTTCTACCAAAAATGCAAAGAAAACTTATAGATTTAAGTTTTAGTTTAGGAGGAGATAAGAATGGAAATTGAGATTTTTGCAAATGGAATGTCTTATATCTCAGTAATAAAAATTAATACAGTTAGAGCATTTTTAGGAAGCTACATACGTTTTGAACCTGCTTAACAATCTTGGCACGTAATATGCATTCATGTGTTTGTACAGGTGGAAAATGATGTAAATGTGGGAATGCTCACTGTTACCCTCTGGTCCCCTAGCCAGCCCCCAGGTCGGTTTTTATCTCATAATTAAATAGAGGACTGAAGTTGGCACTTTTGAGCCTTGTAGTACTCTTTTAGGTTCTTCAGCTCCTCCTTGCCCAATTCACTTTTCGTTCATTTTTTGCCCCGTTGTCTAAATGGTTGTCTATAGTGGACCTTCTGTAACTGGCATTTTGAACTTTTGTGGTACTCAGTGTGAGGGATATTGCTGTACAATAGAATGAAGAAGTTTAAAACAGAGTTGGCAAAACTCATGAGTAAGGTTCATTGATGTGATTATATATATTTATATATATATATACACACACACATACACACACACGTGTATATATGTAGTACATCTGTTCAATTATATTATGACCATTAATGCAGTATCTGCCTCAATAATTTCATTCAGATTAAAAAAAAGAGATGATATAAGGATGGTTGAATGCTGGTTCAGTCATAGCTTTACAATCTTATTTATCAAGAGTGAAAATATGACTTAAAAATAGCTAAAAAGATAATACATGTTATAATATGTAATGTTTCTGTAACTCTTGGTAAGGCAAGAGTTAGATCTGATGCAAAATTCTCGATGGCATTGAAATAGCTCTTTTCTCAGCCTCATGGTATGTACACTGGTACTGTGAGTCTGGAGGAGACTAGTTATGGGTACCACTCCGTGTCTTTAGCTGTGACCGTGCAGTTAGGTAAGTGCACTTTGTATCTTTTCCAGAAGCAGGCCCCCTCCATGATTACTAATTAAGATGTTTTATCCCCACCCCAGAGTAGGTAAGTATTGTGTACCTCCAGGTTCAGGGGGAGTTCGAGGTTAACTAATTTTGTCAGCAGCACAGTCTGCTGTGAAAATGACTTCTATAATCTTTTATATCATGTTTCTCCTTCTCCTGTTGCTTTATTAAAACCCAGGGGAGGGAGAAAATCTTGCCCAAGATTTACTCATGCTTTTATCAGGTATCTTTCAAGCAGCTTGCGGTGCTGGCATGTTCATGTGTTTTAGGTGTGATCCATTAAAATATGTTTACATCATTTAGGAAGGAAAATATGTTTTGTTTTGTTTTGCAGATGTACAGATCAGCTCTCAAAATGTCTTCTGTGTCTTCTGAGCGTCTTCTAAGACAATTGCATTAACCCTCCTGCTAGTTGACTAATAGAATTAATAATTGTAAAAAAAGCACTCTAAAGCCACATGCCTTATGAAGTCAATGCTGGGTATGATTTTACAAGTATGTGATCTATTTTTTCAAGTGAAATTGTTAACTGGAAAAGTTTTTGGCACACAGTACAATGTCATGCAATCTGTTATTTGTCTTAGAGATAATAACTTGAGGGTGGGTCTGGTCTTACGGTATCTAACTTATGAGTTGCTAGGGGAGTTTCTTCCACTTAGAAGTATTGCGAATGTGCTTATATTTACATAATATGTCATTCTGAAAAATTATAGCGATGTAATTCCAGTAAAAAATTATTTTTTCTCTAACTACTTCAAAGTGTAGTCAACTAAATTAACCATGATTTTTTTAAAAGCAGCTAAAAAGAACATGCCCCTTCCCCCCAGAACAAAAAAAAAATAAAACCCAAATGACCTCTCTGATACTTCTTTGAAGTTTTAGCAGTTTAACATTCTTTGCAATGTATATTATTAAGGGCCCTATTCAGTGAGTCATATGGGTTGTAAAGGTCTGTTCTTGGGTGAAAGAATGAACTGAAATTTGAAAGGATGATCATTTAATCAAATTATATTTTCTCTCAGTCACCATAGATGTTGGTTAGTAGTTTTTAAACTATGACCCATTACTGTTCTTCATGATGATAATAAATCAGCAAGATCCAACTTTTTTGTTCTGGAAAATACATTAATTTTTTTCAATTATTGACATATTTATATCTGTTCATTTCTAAGTATTTTATCTTAGTTCCCTTGCTGTGTAAGATGTCGCTGTTTTTCTCATCTCCTTGACCTTAATATATGGGCATAAACCATTTTCTTTTCATTTGAATGGAAGGATAATCTTAATGAATTGGATTATTTCATCCTTTTTTCTTCATGAATCCTGCCTTTCATATAGATTTTTAGCTTTTCTGTGTAGCCTTATTTATTTCATCTTGGTGCATCACTGTTAGATTTTATTTATGTGATGGAGGAAATGTTAAAATCCAGTGGAAAAACAAACAAACAGGAAATTCTGGAGGGAAATGCATGAAATGCGGTACCAAATCATCACATTTTTGTATGCAGGAATGACTGATACTCTATAAACTAGTATTTCCTTTTCTATAGTCCAAGTTAAAACAGTACATTTTTGACTCAAACTCTTATATTTTAGACTGTAACTTATTTCTTTTAAGCTTCCCTTTTATTCTTTCCCTTTTAGTTTTCCCTTTGTAGACCACCAGTAAAATTGCCCTCCAGTCTTCCATGTGTTGGTACAAGTTCCCAAGTTCTGGCTGTTCTGACAGAGGAATGGAGGTCTAAAATGTCAACAGCAACAGATAAGACATCAAAATGCAAACATTAGAAGATAAATTAGTTAGCCAGTGTTCCATTTTTTTCTAACGATGCTTACCTGACTTAGTTAATTTTAGGAGCTAATGGTAATGACACCAAGGTGAAGACCATACTGCCTCCCTTGCCCCCACGCCAGGCAGGTTTACACGCCTCGTGACTATCACCTTCACTGGAAACTCCAAATGGTTTTTCTTTTGGTTGTTGTTCTTGTTCCAAGTGGGAGATTCTATGGATATTTTGATGACTAACATTCTTGGTGTATAAGAAGAGCAGTATACTCTCTTAAGTACAGTTATGCTATTTTTGACATTATTCAAGAAAGTGAATTATTACCTTGTAACTGATTCCTTATCCTGTATCTAGCACATTATCTTGGTTCAGTGATTCATATTACACAAATTTTGCTTGACCAGCTTTTCAGAAGCGAAAGTTTACCCATATATCCAAAGCCAGTGTGGTTCCTCAGCACTTGTGGGAAATTATAGATGAGAATGACTAAAACATGCTATTAATTTAGATTTTCTAAGGACATTTTGGATAATCATGGTGTAACTAACTCTGTTAAATTCGCCCTTGTGGTAGCGTCAGCTAGTAAATAAGGTGGATTTTTCCAAGAGACAGTTGGGGTGACGACGTACATAGCCCTGGCAGTTTTTCGACTGGAGGATTAAGGAGCACAGGCCATGAAAGTCAGTTCTCCACAAGCCTTTGTTACTGCATTCTTTTATTGACACTGTACAATTTGTTTCTTATCTCCTTATACCCTTAGAGTTCTGATTCATTAGACTCCCCACAGTGTTCTTATGTGGACCCTACCTTGAAAGGCACAGTTGAGCTAGCATGTGAAGGTGAACCATAGGAAACTGCTAACAGTTTGCCGTGTTGAGCTACGAAATGGCAATGTCACGTGGTTCAATTGAATACTTTACTTTAGTCAATTTCCAGTGCACTCCTGATGTTGGGATTGGTACTGTTTCCACCACGCTGTGCCTAGAAACCCTGGCCTTAGGTGGGTTCTCATCATGCCAGATGAGAGTCCTAGTAAAACCCAACCTGGCCACTATGATGTGTACCAGGTCCCCCTTCTTTCAGGCAAGTCCCCCAAAGGGGGCTTAAAGTAATTTATAGGTACGGCAGAGATAAAACATTTGTTATTCTCCATTTCTGAAAGTAAAGGGGCAGTTTTCACTTTGTTTATAACATGCTCCTTCTGTCTTTTGACTACGAGGATATTTTGGTTGAAACTATATTGATACCTTGGTTGCACACTGTGTAACAATATCGAGTTTCACTTTATAGTTGTTTGTATACACATATACGTATCACAAATAAACATGTAATATACATTCTATAAACATAAACAGGTGTATATATTCTATAAACATAACGTGTACATATTACACATAGTATATAACACAGATAAATATAGAGGCATTTATCTATCAACTCTTAAGAAAGAAGCTGAGCAAAAAATATAATTGGCAGCCAAGGTTAAGTAATAGGAATGATAGAGCTAGTAATAATAATACCTTGGTATTCATAAAACCATTTAAAAATAACAAATGAGCCACCCTTTGTGACAAAAATAATTCTAAATGTAAATCGTTGGCATCAGTCTCAATTTTTTGCTCTTTTTAAAAAAAATAGCATATTTTTTTTTCCTAGAGAACATTTTTTATTATGTGCCTTAAAAAAAGCCTTGAATAGAGTAAGTAAAATGTTCTAGATTAGACTACATGCCTGCAAATTTCAACTAACCCTGTATCTTCCTTTTCCTTGTTATTTTTACAGATATGGTCCGGAAAAAGAACCCCCCTCTGAGAAACATTGCTAGTGAAGGCGAGGGCCAGACCCTGGAGCCTGTCGGTACAGAAAGCAAGGGATCTGGAAAGAACAAAGAATTTTCTGTAGATCAGATGTCAGAAAATACGGATCAGAGTGATGCTGCAGAACTAAATAATAAGGAGGAACATAGCTTGCATGTCCAAGATCCGTCTTCTAGCGGTAAGAAGGACTTAAAAAGCGCAATCCTGAGTGAGAAGGCTGGCTTCAATTATGAAAGCCCCAGTAAGGGAGGAAACCTTCCCTCCTATCCACATGATGAGGTGACAGAGAGAAATATGTTGGCTTTCTCATCTCCAGCTGCTGGGGGAGTCTGTGAGCCCTTGAAGTCTCCTCAAAGAGCAGAGGCAGATGACCCTCAAGATATGGCCTGCATCCCATCAGGGGACTCCTTGGAGACAAAGGAAGATCAGAAGATGTCACCGAAGGCTACGGAGGAAACAGGGCAAGCGCAGAGTGGTCAAGCCAATTGTCAAGGCTCAAGCCCAGTTTCAGTGGCCTCAAAAAACCCACAAGTGCCTTCAGATGGGGGTGTGAGACTGAATAAATCGAAAACCGACTTACTGGTAAATGACAACCCAGACCCGGCACCTCTGTCTCCAGAGCTTCAGGACTTTAAATGCAATATCTGTGGATATGGTTACTATGGCAACGACCCCACAGATCTGATTAAGCACTTCCGAAAGTATCACTTAGGGCTGCATAACCGCACCAGGCAGGATGCTGAGCTGGACAGCAAAATCTTGGCCCTTCATAACATGGTGCAGTTCAGCCATTCCAAAGACTTCCAGAAAGTCAACCGTTCCGTGCTTTCTGGTGTGCTGCAGGATATCAATTCCTCAAGGCCTGTTTTACTAAATGGGACCTATGATGTACAGGTTTGTGCTTCGTATTGTGATCTCTTTGTACAGAAAAAGTTGTTAGTAACGAAATGTGAATTTTTACATGTTTGTTAAAATCAAGCTCCCAGTACCAAAGGGGTAGCCTGCTCAATGGAGCAGAAGAGACAGACGCACTCTGTAGCTGTTTCATCCAAATGTGTATTCAGAGTTATCTTTAGCCTCTCATCATGGAAAATAATCCCAACATTTCTATTAGGCTGGGAAAAGTTTTTTCATGGAATTAGCTTGGCTTCATATTTCTGGACATATTTCATGGTAATTTGATGTTTTCAGAGTCTTCCAAAAATGGCACTAATCTTTATGGTTCTACATGATAGTAATTCATGCTTTGTTCTGGTTTTAGATTATAAATCTTTTGCTATAGCCTTTACTTCAGGGAGGGTCTTTCCTGTGTTTTGGATGAGGATTTAATTTTACACTCTGCCAAACTGGACCAGAGTTGGGTCACACTGATGGTTGCAGAGATGTACTACTGAAAAGGCAACATAATTGCAAATGAAACTTTGGAAATAAAATTTTACATTGATTTAAAAAGAAGTCAATGTGAGTGTAAGTACTAGGGACACCAGAATGACCTTGGTGTGGACCAATAAAGCATTCCTTCCTGCGTTTAAAGAAAATCATAATTTATGAAAGCATTTAGTAGTAATTTAGATTTCCACTTTTATTAAAACTGGCATACCTTTTTGATCTACCCCTTCTGTGTTAGCTTAAGGCATATGTGAGATTAAAAAAAAAAAAAAAACCCTACCATTTCAAATAGGATGAAACGCAGAATGGACTCTTAAGTAATGTATTCATTTCATTTTAGCAATTTTAGTATAGTTGAAATGGACAATCAGCTTGAGAAAGTGTATTAGTTTCTGTTACAGTCTGTAGATTTTTATTGTATTATTAGGCCAGGGATTTCAAAACATATTAGGTTTAATATTAACCTTCTTTAGGAATGATTAGAAGAAGTACCTGAGAACTAATGAAATCTCATCACACTTATTTGACCTCCTGAATCCCTGAAAATATCAATCATTTTTATCAACTCAGTAGCTACAGCACATTTGTTCTAGACCTCTCTTTTGACCTAGTGCCAATTAAGAAAGACAGGCGAAGGGGTTATAAATAACAAGTAGTGAATATATTTTGCAATACTTGTAAGAAGGATCAGAAGAGAAATTTCCAAGTCCTTTAAAAACGTCAGAATGGCAGTCTTTTCACTTTAAGGGAGATAAAGAAGAACTCTTAAAAAGCCAGTTTCATCTTTGTAAAGCTCTCAAAATTCCATCTTACTTTGTGAATTTCCACAAATAGAATGATTTCTGTGGCGCAGCAAATTAAGCCAACATAGTTATTATGCATGAAAGCTACATGCTTTGAACTGCTGTCTTATTAAAGATCATTTCACTGGCTTGTGTCAGGTACACTGTGCTGTCAAACTATGATTGGAAAGCAAATACGTGTTTTAGATAAAAGGGTTAGAAGTGAATAATGTCAGTATGTGAAATGGTGTTTTATAATTAGCGAGGAATATGATGTTAATACCTGGATTTCCGGCCGGGGTTTCAGTTTGTTCACTCTGGGGACAACTTCTGAGGGAAGCTGATCTGGGCTGTCAGGAAGGCTCTAAAACGAAGATTACTAAGGGCCTGTAGTTCGGAAGAATTCAGATTTTTAAACACACTTCCATTTCCCCCAAACAGTTATTTGTTAGGTTCCTAGTTATTTATAGTAAAGTTTATGTTTGGGTAGAACGAGCTGGACACTTTTCCTGGGCAGTGATTTTAGAAATAAAACAGATGTGGGAGCTATCTGAGTTTGAACTAATAGAACTAGAAATAAAACAGCTGATCCTAGACTCTGCTGTCTCCTAAATCCTCGCAGCAGTGCCCAGTAAAGAAGACAGAAATGGTAGGAAATCGCACGGAGGGAGATAATCTTGTTAAAATCAATTTTTTTTTCCAAAGAGAAATAATATGGCTAAAAATAGAAAACAGGGATCTATGGAAAAAGTGACTGATTCTTTCGAAGAAACAATTGGAGAGAGAAAAGAAGCCTAAAGAGAGTTAACTTTCTTCGGTTTGGGAAAAGCACACTAAATGTACTTTAGGCCAAATGTTAATCTTGAATACTTTACACACACACCAGATGTTGATGCAGAAACATGTCTGAAGATAAATAACTTATTAATATTTTTATGCAGAAATAAATATCAGGCAGCTTTGCTATATGCGTAAATTGAATAAAAGCGCATATGAAATCCCCCTTTTTCACCCGCATATGTTTGTGTTGCTGAAATGCCGTTTGAGAGGTTCTTTCCTGCATGTGAGCTGTGTGGAGACTAAAAGCTGTGGGAAGTAAAATGCTGACTTCAGAATTTCTTTAATGCAGTTTTGTCAGAAATTGATAGCAAGTTAATGGCTTGTGTGTATTCTGATAAAGATGTTGGTAAATACGAGGATTAAAGACAAATAATCATTCCATTCCAGGAATTATTGATATCAATCTGTAATTTAAGCTAGTTGAAGTAATAGATGAGCGATTCATTAATCTTTTTCAATTAAACTTTTTTTTTTTTTTTAACATTCAGGACAGTTGGTGGTTAATGATAGATTTATGACATTTTAGGCCAAGAAAAAAGGAACAGAAGCCAGAAGTAGAGGACTTAAGAACTCTGTGGCTTTGATCTATATTTTGGTTTGGCATGGATGGTTTTAAATAATTCAAACTGACTTGAGTGCAAACATGAGATATACGGTTGGGGAAAAAGAAATAATTTAAACAAATTTTAAGATTTCTAGTTCCAAGTTCAGATTATGTGACCTATATTGAAGTTAATAATTGAAGTTTTGACATGCTTTTACTGATGGTATCCACTTCTGTGTAAGTTTTATTACACATCATGAAGTCAAAGAATTACAAATTTGTAAAAATAGTGTCAAACAACGTTTCTTTGTACTTCATAATCGACAAAGCCCTGGCCAGATAATGGAGGTCATTTTAAAGGGCCATCATAAAATCTGGACAGTCATTTCTGAGTCTGTTGAATTCAGATCCCTCACACACCATGAGGTAGCATACCCAGCCCTGGAATCAGAAGAGATACAGACCTTTACCAAGAAAAAATAAGGAAAAATGTAATGGCTAGCTTAGGACTCATTGACTTGGCCCGGATGTTAGTTTCTCAATTTTTAAATTTCCCCTGCGTGTTTTATCAATTATTGTGCTTAAAGTTTTAAAAAGAATGGCTGTGGCATGGTGGCTAAGCCCTTCATGCAATTTTTACTACCTGTATTCAGCCCTTGAGGCTCACGTATAGACTGATAATAGGACAAGAGATTGAGTTCTTCAGAAATTAATTACAGCCTCTTTCTTTCTAATCTGCTTTATTATGCTTATATTTAAACCATCGCTGAATGGAGGCCTGCATTGTTAAACACGGACTTTGCTGTTTCATTAGGGCTTAATGTGTGGTGCATTAGGGTGTTTGCATCATCTTTATGGGGGAGCTCTTAGCCCTCAGATCAAGTTATAAAAGTCGAAGTCTTGTCAAGTTGTGCTTCCCACGGGAAAGTGTTTAAGCTAGCCCAAGTTTATAAATGCTCACAATGTATATGGTGCCTTTTCATATTAGGAAACCTTTCCTGTTATTCTGCATTATTCAGGCCTCTAAGAAGGGAGCTACAGGATGCCAGCTATTAAATTCATTTTGGCCCTGAATGAAATTTTAAGGTTAGCAGAAGAATCTCAGTGATTGTCTTGTGTTTGAGTTAGGAGCACTGCGTTTCTGTTTTATAAATATTTTTTATCAGAGTTGCACAATATGTCATGTTAGAAGCAGGAAGAACAGATTTTTTGAGCTAGGAAGTCATCTTTTGTGTTTGTATTTTCAATATATTTAAGTCCATGAGCTTTATAGATTCTTTACATGTGCCCGTACATTCATTTGAACAGGGGGTTACAGTTTGGTCTGGGAAAAGAGAAAAATCCAGAGAACATTCATCTCATTTTGGTCTATTTTGGATTTTCTTGAATTTTAACCTCCAAATATTTATTTTTTGCCTTGCCGTTTCCTTTGATCCTGGAGCAGGAGGGAAGCTGTAGATCTTAGCAGGTTATGTTGCTTTGTTCTTCTGAGTTGAGGACAATTGCTCTTTAGAAACGCTGGTGAATGAGACTTGAATCACTTCAGACTCTCTCTAGAGTATGGAATGTTTGGCATATGAACCCGTACTTATTTTCAGGACCGTGTCTCTTTAACAAGTAATAAAGTGTGCAAAATAAAACATATGCTCACCCTAAGGCCATAAAAGCAAAGCAATGTTCTGGCATTTACCAGGTTATTTTCATCATGAAGATAGCTGAGCTTTATAATGTAGCCACCGGGATGGAATAGTTTGACCATCTTCATTAATCCTTTTACCTGCCTGATGGTTAAATCTCCATTTGGCTTTGTTACAAGAGGGTCAGTATGATAAATGTCAGTCCCTCTTTGATTTTCAGTCTATTTGCCATCGTTTAGAGAACATGTATCACTTTCTTGAATATCCGTATTTCTCTCTAAGCAGAATGTTTAGAAGAAGGAATCATGGTTATCAGTGCATTCAATCGAATTTAGCATTATTCAACTCAATAAAAATTTTATCTCCAAATGGCATGTTCTGCTAACCATATCAAGTCCGCAGATTATTCAGTGCTTTTTGTTTCTTGGGTCATTGTAATTATAGCATATGTACAGCTGTTGGAAACACGGATACATAAGTAGTATGCTAACGCCAGGAAAGTGGGAAAAAAGAGCAGTTCTCTTTCATTTTCTGATTTCCTTCCTGGAGTCTGTGTCTGAAAATCGTTAGACCATAGACCTCTTGAATTCTTCATCATATGATTCTAAAGTTTAAAGTCAATGTTATGCATGTTTAGAATATCAGAGAAGACCGTGTTTAATTTTAATTGGAAATCAAATATAAAATTTATTTTTCTGTATTACTTTAAATATGATCTATCCTTCTTTTATTTTTTTAGCTTCCATAATCAAAATTACACATATGTCCTGTTTTTTCCCCCAATTTTGGATTCAGTCCTAATAAGAGCTAGCATTTATTAAGGGTTTCTTATGTGTATATGTAGATCTAAGCTCTTTAAGTGTATTAATTAACTCATCTTCATAAAAACCTTTGAAGTTGACACTACTATTATGTCCGTTTTAAAAAATGAGGAAACAGACATAGAGAGATGAAAGTAACTTGCCCAAGCTCACAGAGTTGAAGTGGGGTAAATGGGGCGTAAACCAGGGTCGACAGGCTACAGAATGTTGTCTTCACAACCACTATAATATATGGCCTTCCCAGTTGTACGACTGAGTTTACTGCAACTAGAAAAGCAATGGAAGACAGACCAGCCACATGTAAGGGAGGTGATATAAGACTGGTACACCAGGGCTGTTTGATGCATACTCTGTGAATTGCATTGAATTTGGGGACATCAGTGATTTCTTTGAGATGATCTCTTATCCAAACCCTGGAGTGTAATGCTGCCTTATTTGAGCTTACTAGCTTATAATTGAAATCATTGAAAAGAGAATTAATTTTGCTGATTTGTTTTCTTAATTACTGTGATTCATTTTCACTGGTACTTTGGCTGCAGAAACTAGTTCTGATAGAGTGCATAAGGGCCAAATTTTGATTTTATCAATTAAGGATGAAATGTTTTATCCCCACATTAAGGGACACGTCATCCATGTATTTGATTTACTTCATAGCCCCCTTGTTTGAAGGACTTCGTTTTAGGATTTTATGATTCAGTAGATGGTCTGAGCATTGTATTCCCCTCTTTTGATTACTAGGCACAATTTAGGTTGGTTTTTCTATGAAGATTCAGTGTTAAGGAGATGCACCCAGCTTCCATTTATGTTCTCCAAGGCTGGGTAATTAAGGTTTTACTCTTTGCCTTTGAGTAAGTAATGGAATGGGTGTGGAGGCAGAGGAACTCAGAATACTTTTAGACTGTCTAACTTGAGTGTACTCATTCCCCAGCCATGCTCAGAGCTGTGTGAGGTCCCCAGATGCTGAAAGTGAAGAAACTGGGGACTACCATGAGGGGCTTGAGAATTCAAAGGGAGTCTAATTGTCCAGCCATTCTCCTTTAATATTTAGATGACCTGTTGATGTAAGATAAAGAACACCTGCATTCTTTCATGAGTCCAGTAACATATTGGGAATCTTAATAATAAACAGTGGTTTGTTCTGAGACCTGTTTTGCCAGCTGATGGGCAGGTAGCTCCACCTCGATATTCCAACTGGCATCTCAAAGTCGACGTGTGTAGAAGTAAAGTTGTTAGTTCCTTCCCTAAAACAACTTTGTGTTCCTCTCCTTTTTTCTAGACTCCCATTTTCAAGTCAGTCAGGCCGGAAATGTCAGTTCTCCTGGATGTCTTTCTGATTTGTATCTCTCTCCAAACAATGGAGTGATTTGTCCTGTCTTTCCTTCTTTATTCTTTCCCCGGCACCACCCTTTTTTGTGTTTTTAATTTATTTTATTTTATTATTTATTTTTGGCTGCGCTGGGTCTTTGTTGCTGCGTGTGGGCTTTCTCTAGTTGTGGCGAGCTCGTTGCGGCGCGCGGGCTTCTCATTGCGGTGGCTTCTCTTGTTGTGGAGCATGGGCTTCAGTAGTTGTGGCACATGGGTTCAGTTGTTGTGGCTCGTGGGCTCTAGAGCACAGGCTCAGTAGTTGTGGTGCACGGGCTTAGTTGCTCCACGGCACGTGGGATCTTCCCGGACCAGGGCTCGAATCCATGTCGCCTGCATTGGCAGGTGGATTCTTAACCACTGCGCCACCAGAGAGGTCCCGCCCCACCCCCGCCCCGCCACTGGCACCACCCTTAATATTTACTTAGTAAATTCTTAGTGGCTTCTTTACTTATTTACTTTCTCTTTCTGTTCCCTTCTGTTCTTTCTCTTCTCATCTGCTCTCCCTTCCTTCCTCCCCCTTTTTGCCTTCCTTTGGTTTCTGTTTCTTTCTGTTCTTTTTCCTCCCTGCTTCCTCTTTATCCTTCCTTTCCTCCATCTCTTACCCATCCTCCTTCCCTCCCTTCCTTCCTTTCTTTAATTTTTAAAAATTTCACTTAGAGATGTCTTCCTGTGTTCTGTAGGAAGTATAGGTCTACTTTCTATAAAAAAAGTAGATCGTTTTAATTATACTTGTATAAGTCAATGTAGACTCTCCATTAAGACATCACCTTTCCAAATTCTCTCTCACCCCCAAACTTCCTCCACATTTCCTGAAAGCAACTTGCACTGTCTCATCCTCATTTATGCTTTACTCATTTTGTTTCCTGCACCTGAAAAACCTTTCTGAGATCACTGCCTTTGAGGCTCATCCCAAATGCCAACTCATCTGTCCACAGCTCAGTTGTCACCTCCTTCCGGAAGTCTTTGTGGAACAGTCAGTGTAGGTTAGGTGCTTTTCCTCTGTGTGGTCATGGAACTTGGTACAGCTTTCAGCAGAAGCACATATTCCACTGTTGTCATCTATTTACCTGGGAACTTTATGCACTAAAATGCAGACATGTTGGGGGTTTGGGACTTTGTCATTTCCTTGTGTCTCCCAGTGCTTGGCACATAGTAAGCATGCCACAAATCACCCTTCCCTGGAGGAAGGATGTTCCACAGTGATTCAACTCTGTTTTCTCATTAAGACCCTCTTTAGAACAAACATGCAATTATTATTTATCTCCATTATGAGCCAGCGGCAATGGCAGATCAGCTGGAGGAGAGGAACGTTGTGGATAACGTACTCAGTCTTATCATCCACTTGCACTGCATTTTCAGTTTTCTTTTACATATTTTCCCCTAAAAGATTACCTTCTAAATTAGTGAGACTGACTTTAAGGTTTACCTGTTTTCTATCTGTCCAAATACCAAACAACCATAGAAAATTAGATTGATATTATGCTGAGTAAAATAAGAAAACCAGTTTGGGATAGACTGTTTATTATTGTAATACAAAACATTTATTATAAAAATGTAGATAATTAAGGATAAGCAGTATTTTACCCTTATATTTGCACCTCTACCAATTTAGGTTTTGCCCTCACCCCCCCAAAAATTAGCGGGCTCTTATAAATCCAATGACAAAGATGTATATGGGATTTATACCAGCAACACAAAGAATAGGCTATGATAGCATGTGACTGAGCTGACTGCCGTTTAATTAGATTTGTTATTGAAATTTTTAAATACTTAATTTCCATCAAAGATACATCGCTGAGGCACACTCTATATTCTGCAGTGTGTTTTAAAGAACTGTGCAACGCGGAAACATTCCCTATGTAGATTAGCACATAGATTCTGAATTTAGTTATTTTCAGCCAAGATTGGCCCTGACAGATTTCTTCACGTTATTTGTGTGACTTCAGTATTTGAACAGTGATTTTTAACAACTTAGTTTTTTACAGTCGTGGTTTTACTTTTTTTGACGATCAGCCCGTAACCTCAAGTCCTTTTAAATTAGTACCCTGCTAATTGTCTCTGTTGCTATCAATTACAGTCCTTGAATATGAACCACATCTGAGGAAGAGTTTGTGTTTAGTTCAAACAACTCTTTTTGTTCCATTGAAAATAAATACATTTGCTAAAGTGTCATTTTAAGAGTTCTGAGGCTTTAAAAGATCTTTCCCTTTGACACATTCTTTTAGATACTATTCTTACTAGGTTTTGTTCCATATTATTAGGAGGAAAGAGCTAAATTGAGGTTAAAGACCTTGAAAAAAAGCCAACCTTTTGTATTTTTAACTTCTATAGTGAAACATTTTTGTGAAAAGCCATATGTAGATAAATTATAAATGAAACGCATGGAACAAACTACATGGAAGGAAGAGTTTTTAGAACTGAGGTTAAAATAGAATAAAAAGACATTACAGTGCTCAGTCAGTGAAAAACAACTTAAAATTTGTTCTTTTTCATGCCTTAACAGGTATCTTGGGTGTTTCTGTATAGCTCTAATTCACAAGCGAATGACCCCATAGTCGTTTGTTTTTGGGTTGAAAGATGCAGTTTGTCTTGTTTTTTGAAGAAGCCCATATGTCAGGTTGAGTCAATGATAATAGGGCCGTGAATTAGTATAGCTCCTGTAGCCCAAGTAAGTGGGAGATTTCACATCTGCAATAACTAGTTCATTCATTCAACCAAAGTGTATTGAGCTCCTGTTTACTTCCAAAGATGAATGTAATACCATTCCTTCAGCCCAAGAAGGGATGTAAATGGAAGCATTAGCTTAGTAACAACAGAATTGAACTTTTACATTTATAGCTAAGAATACTAAGGGTGACAAGTATTTGAGTTTGACTTTACCACTTCCCCTTCTGTTTAGTCTTTTCATTTCATTGGTGGGAGAAATTCAGAGATAGTTCATTTTATTAAATAATAGTCCCATTCATGTGAATAATACTGTAGAGTGTGCTCTGATATGGTATTCACCAGCTACATGGGGCTATTTAAATTCCAATTCATTAAAACTAAATTTATGAAAAATTCATAAAAACGACAAATTAAATTTAAAAAAATCAGTTCTTCAGTTGCACTAGCTCTGTTTCAAGTGTTCAGTAGCACTTAGCTAGTGGCTGCTGTATTGGACAGGGTAGACTACAGAACATTTCCATCAATTCAAGAGTTCTGTTGGACAGCAGTGATTTAGACTTTTGCAAATCACTTTTTGGATGCATTCTCTTACGTTATCCTCACGATAATCCTATAAAATGGCAAAGTGTACAATATTATTTATAGCCACAAAGATGATGAAACTGAGGTGCCAGAAGGTTAAATAGTGTGTCTTTCTACAGGATTTAACTTGAGAACTTCACTTGGGACCAAACAAATGCAAGTAAAGATACATACAAATAAATAAAGGATTTTACCTACAAATTTTTTTTTTTTTTTTCCTGCGGTACGCGCGCCTCTCACTGTTGTGGCCCCTCCCCTTGTGGAGTACAGGCTCCGGACGCGCAGGCTCAGCGGCCATGGCTTACGGGCCTAGCTGCTCCGCGGCATGTGGGATCCTCCCGGACCAGGGCACAAACCCGTGTCCCCTGCATCGGCAGGCGGACTCCCAGCCACTGCACCACCAGGGAAGCCCACTTACAAATTTTGATCTTAAAGTATAAGTAATTTAAAAGCAGAGCTGTGGTCTAGGTTTTCACTGTTGTATCCTGATGTCTGTCACAGAGATTGGCACAAGCTAAATAACCAGTAGCTACTAAGTAGATGAATGAATAGGTGTAATTTTTAGTCCAAACGGAATTTGCAGTTTAATGGGAATTTTTAAATGTGGATATCTGTATCAAAGGCACTACTGGATTATGGGTTTTCATTAAAGTTCTGGTTAGCAAAAGAAGAAGGACTGAAGTTTATACTCTTTGTTCTGCTTGTGATCTCTTTTTAGTATAGCCATTGCTAGGGAATAAGTTTTTCTATTCCTTGCTGGGGTCAACCATTTGGAAAGTTTGAAATAATTCTCTGAATGTGTAGGTGCTGTTTCCTGGCAATAAGATTAAATAAACTGTTGCTGCAAAACATTGATTTTGCATTAACTGTTCTTGCTGTGTATTTGGGTTTAACCTAGAAAAGAATTGTTTTAAGTCAGCATTCATGGGTCATGAACATGAAATGGGTATGGTTCAGTCTTAGGTATGGTGTCCTAAAATAATAAATTATATTTTATTTCAGAATTCAGTTAAATGATATATTGTACAACAGTCATATTTCACCATGACTTAAGGTACATCTCTCATAGACATAGCATAGAAATGGCCACAGATGTAACCTTAAAACCTTATTTTGGAAAGAGAAAAGGAATAGAACGCTGAGTAATTATGTTTTCCAAAGTTGGCTTTTATAATATGTAAGATGTGTAATTCTAATATTATATTAGCTTTTAATAATATGTAATACTAATATGATTAACTGCTGTTTACCAGGAAGGCAAATAGATAATCTGTACAAGTGTCAGTATTTTTGTTCTTGCCGTTAAGTTAGATCCTTGTGTTATTTGGTTGCTTGGTTGGTTTTTGAAAGGGCGGGGGGGAGTCTGAAGGCACTTTTCAGCGTAAAGTATATAACCATTAAAAGCATCCTAAACAATGGAGTTGGCTAAACACACAACCTTTAGACACATAGACACTGCCAACTTTAAAGATTTAATTCAGTTTTCATAGTAGCTTAGTTAATCCCAGACCAAAATGATTTATTGGCGGTTTTTGGTATGAAATGTTCTCTTCACCTGATACTAGTCTTTCTTAGCATGGATTTTCTGACTCTTAAAGTTGATGTCAAATACTGGAAGGGATGCTGTGATGCTTTAAATTCCCTTCAAAATCATAAGTTTAGGGCTTTTCTTAAGACTGTATGTGCTCTTTGCTCGGCCCTCTCAGTGTGGACATGGAACGTGAGGCCTGAAGATTACAAAATCAAAGAAATAGTGATGATGTGTCGTGGTTTCTCAGGAATCCCTGTTCTACAAGCAGAAGTTAAAAACATTTTCTATTAAGGAAACTCAGCAGCTCTGAAGCAATGTGGTAGCTCAGAGAAGCAAATTTCCATTTCTGGAGTTTGTACACTAGCTTTCTTTGCTCACATTAGAGAAGGTTGGGATAGTTCTGAATTTGCTCCTTTTGATTCAAGTTCAAGTTCCTGAACCAAGTACCTGAGTAGGTGGCATCCCATTGAAAGGTTCATTTTGTTTTTGAAAACAAGGTTCTTCTCACCTCTAGCGAATTGGGAAATGGATGAATTTTGCAATATTATGCATTACATTTCAGTGCAAATTTTATTTGCTTTGGTCACTAAAGTGTTAGGTTAGAATGGTGTTAGACTTACCTTGTGTAGTCTGGCTTTGACATCCTTTACACCAATGATTAATTGTCAGGTTCCTGCCTAGGAGGGTGCCCCCATTCTTGCCCTTCTGCTTTAGATAGTGCTCTGCTGTCAACAGACTGAAATCTGGGTGCTTGCCATGGTGAATATATACACTGTTTAAAGTGGGACATTGTCACCCTTCGATTAACGGCTGTGGGAGAACTTCATAATTTATTAATCTTAATGTACAGTAAATGAGCTGTTGATGTGTTCATGCACATTTCCTCCAACTGTAATATTGGAAGTAAGTTTAAAGGTGGCCCCCAGTGAGGAAGCTGTTGGCCAGAGAGGTTAAGTAATTTGATCCAGGTCACACCTCTCTTTACGTGACAGAACGGACTTCAATCTTAGTCCTGTATAGTAGAGAACAACTGTGTCTCTCAGTGCGCTAAAGGAATATTATTTGCATATTAAGTAGAATCTTTTAAATGATCTTGAGATGCTCGAGACTTTTCTCATGGAGTGATTTGGATGTGAGCAGTGATCACACATGTCATTTTTGAGCAGCTGTGGAAGAAGAACACGATTATGCCACGTGCTTAATCTATTACATCTGGTTGCTGGAAAAATTCAAAAATTCCCTGATTGTTGAAAGAGGAAATTTCTCCCCCTTTGGAGCATTTCTGTCAAAAACTCTTCTAAACAGTGAATTTTGGCTCCTGGATGGTGGCACTTAAGGTTGTGCTGCCTGATGTGGTTCTTCACCCAGAGAAGAGGTTTAGACAAAATGCCCTTTGAAGGCCTTGATTGCCCCAACACTATACACAGTTTTATAATTTTGCATAGAAAACAGAGCTCTGGTGATTTTTATGGTGAAATTATTTTTATTTTGGCCCTTGACTGTCCCCATGACCCCGCTCATGGGAGGGGCTGAGTCTTTTCTATGAGACAGAGCCTTAATCAAATAAAGCCCTAGAAGGTTTTCTTTATTTCATTTGTCCTAGATGGGGAAACATTTTAAACTCCTTACATCGACCCTCCTTCACCAAGATCTCAAGCCCACCGATGATTTCATTTTACTTTCAGTCTAATTGTGCATTCTCGGGCTTTAACCATAAGCCATTTTGTGTGGTCATTTAGCACCTTTATTTTACCCAAAAGATAGACTTCATCTTTGCAGCCCTATTGCTGTAGGAACTGAACAGAGGATTTCCCTGGAGGACACCTGCGTTGAGTAATCTCTGAGCAACTGCCCCTGGTTTTGATGGCAACCCTTAGCTTTGTGAGAAGAAATCCCACGTGATTTGGCTGCTTCCGCGGGCATGGGATTTGAAGGAGACAGTAGTAAAACCTCTTTAATTGGAAGTCTTCTTCGTAGTTTTTTTTTTTTTTAAGTATATATTATTAAATCCTTTGCATTAGTTATAGTACTTTTATAACTTACCTTCATCAGATACTTTGGCCAAAAATTTTGCATAATGAGCCTCTCATAGAGTTGCTATTGTGTAATGAAGAGTGAATTTCTTTGCCTCTGATTATTCAAGTGATTTCATAATAAGCAGAAGTACTATTGTATTTTTGGATGTGGGATACTTGGCATGTCACCTCCTCCCTCCCACAAAAAGCACTGAATTAATGATACCTTTAAAGTAACATCCATTTCTTCCATGCCAGGTTACTTCAGGTGGAACATTCATTGGCATTGGACGGAAAACACCAGACTGCCAAGGAAACACCAAGTACTTCCGCTGTAAATTCTGCAATTTCACTTATATGGGCAACTCATCAACGGAACTAGAACAACATTTTCTTCAGACTCACCCGAACAAAATAAAAGCTTCTCTCCCCTCCTCTGAGGGTGCAAAACCTTCGGAGAAGAACTCTAATAAATCCATCCCTGCACTTCGGTCCAGTGATTCCGGAGACTTGGGAAAGTGGCAGGACAAGATGACAGTCAAGGCAGGAGATGACACGCCTGTTGGTTACTCAGTGCCCATCAAACCCCTTGATTCAAGACAAAATGGTACAGAGGCCACCAGTTACTACTGGTGTAAATTTTGTAGTTTCAGCTGCGAGTCATCAAGCTCACTTAAGCTGCTAGAACATTATGGCAAGCAGCATGGAGGAGCACAGTCAGGTGGCCTTAACCCAGAATTGAATGACAAGCTGTCCAGGGGCTCTGTCATTAATCAGAATGATCTAGCCAAAAGTGCAGAAGGGGAGCCAATGACCAAGGCAGACAAGGGCTCTAGTGGGGCGAAGAAGAAGGACTTCTCCAGCAAGGGAGCGGAGGATAATATGGTCACGAGCTACAATTGTCAGTTCTGCGACTTCAGATATTCCAAAAGCCATGGCCCCGACGTTATTGTCGTGGGGCCACTTCTCCGTCATTATCAACAGCTCCATAACATTCATAAGTGTACCATTAAACACTGTCCCTTCTGTCCTAGAGGCCTTTGCAGCCCAGAAAAGCACCTTGGAGAAATTACTTATCCATTTGCTTGTAGGAAAAGTAATTGCTCCCACTGTGCGCTCTTGCTTTTGCACTTGTCTCCGGGGGCGGCCGGAAGCTCAAGAGTCAAACACCAGTGCCACCAATGTTCCTTCTCCACCCCCGACGTGGACGTGCTCCTCTTTCATTACGAGAGTGTGCATGAGTCCCAAGCATCGGATGTCAAACAAGAAGGCAATCACCTGCAAGGATCGGAGGGGCAGCCGGCTGTCAAGGAAAGCAAAGAACACTCATGTACCAAATGTGATTTCATTACCCAGGTGGAAGAAGAGATTTCCCGACACTACAGGTAAGCCGTACGGGGGGAAAAATAGTGAGAAAATGATAGAAAGTATCCAGAGGGCTGACCCAAGGCTTTTGGGGAATGATTGTGGTGACCTTGGGCAGTTATAGAACAAGATCATGTTCTATAAGATCACAGACTGCAGATTCTATATTAGTAGATGTGATAACCACAGATTTTAATTTGGTCACTTGTTTCAAACTGTTTACTCTTATGATTCATACCTGTTTTATACCATCTACTGAATATATTTTAAAATTCTCAATGATGCTGATAATGTTGATGGTTTTACCGCAATTCATTTATTTGTCCTTGCTAAGTATGACCCCATATCCCATGATTTTTGATGGAGCAGCTTCCAAATGAAAGATGCCACTATAATATGTACTATTCTCTATTCCACCTGGGAAACAATCCACTTGAGAACATGTTGCTCGTTTTTCTTTTAAAATGAAATCGGACATTCTTCTGGTTTTAAAAAATTAAGCAACATCATTGTTTTGCGTACAGACAGTAATGTGAAGCAGAGAACTCTGTAATATGTGTGACTTTGGGTTTCTGTACACTCTGAGTGAGTAAAGCTGCTTACGTTGTTTCAGATTCGTAAATAGATGTAAGGTGTGTTACTGTTTTCCTTCTACTTCCATCTTATTCTTGTTATAAACACTAACTTTCCCAATTAATCTTTCATACTTTCTAGAGATGAGTTTAGAATACATATCTTTTTTTTTTTTTTTTTTTTGCGGTACGCGGACCTCTCACTGTTGTGGCCTCTCCTGTTGTGGAGCAGAGGCTCCGGACGCGCAGGCTCAGCGGCCATGGCTCACGGGCCCAGCCGCTCCGCGGCATGTGGGATCTTCCCGGACAGGGGCACGAACCCGTGTCCCCTGCATTGGCAGGCGGACTCTCAACCACTACGCCACCAGGGAAGCCCTAAAATACATACCTTTATTTCATCTATGTATTCATTTCTTAACTAATTAACTCCAAAAATACACATAGTGCCAGGCATTGATTATAAAATAGGAGAAAAGAACATAAACATAGTGCCCTTATGGAACTTATGATTTAGCAGAATCCTGGTAGCATTCAGATATTACTTCCAGAGTATTGGGTACTCTTGTTATCATGCCTCTAAGCATCAAAGTCAAGAGCTTTATTTACTATTTTTAAGGGCTTTTCCATTTGCAGACTCAATATCCTAGTTTAAAAATCTGGTTATTTAAATTTTCACATCCCAAGATTTTAAATAGTTCCTCCCATTATTTTAAAAAGTTGTGTGTTAGTACCAGTGTGTGTCTGTTTTCTCAATCACCAGTAACGAAGCAGTTTATGTCCAACAATAGGCTAACAATGTTACACGTTAATTTGAAGGGCATCCTAATGTTCACAGTGGATCTAAACGTTCAGAAAACACTTCCTTGAGATGTACACTGTTTAATTTATAAGGTCAGCCCTGGGAAAGACACAGTCCTGCGATCAGATATGTGTTCACACTTGCAGTGAGTGTTTCTGGCTCTTTTGATGTTAGCTGCATGCTTATTTATTACTGGGGCAAGCAGACATTAGCTTCCTTCCGAGCCTTGTTAGTATGTATACTGTGCGTGTACATTTCTTAAGCGATGTAGAAATTAGATAACCCATTCTTTTTTTGAAGGAGGAGGCTTTTTTTAATCATGAAGAAATTAGCCAATACACACACACACACACACACACACACTGATGCATGTAGATACCAGATCCCTTGGATGAGTGGCTTTTTTTGAGGAAGCTGAGGCTATTGTTTGAAAACTTGGCTGGAAAAATAGAGATTCCATATGTTTTGGTTAAACAAACAAACAAAATCTAAGAAATAAATATGAATAAAAATATTACTGAATAATCTCAGAGTTTAATTAATATTCAGTAATGAAAGTAAGCTCCAGAAGGAAGAGACTAGTTCTATTTTGTTCATTGCTGTATCTGCACGATTTAGCGTAGTAGTGCCAGGATGGGTAATAGGTGCTCAGTGAATACATTTAAATAAATGAGATCCCTGTGAGGTTTTGACTTCACAGTAGTCATGAATAAGTCGAAATCTCCATGGTGAGTTTTAATTTAATCTTTGACTATTGTACGGTCTTGGAACCCTTCTGAGGACACACAAAATGGAAGTACATTTTGAACTTAAGTCAACCTTCTTAGTATTTTATTAGATTAAAAATAATTAGCAGCACTTGTCTCTAGGTCATTATAATCCTCTCGCACTTATTCTTAAAACCTGATGTAGTTTGTGTGATCCTAGGTCCTTTAAGTTGCTCTGCTTGAGTTCTTTTAGAAATATTTGAAATTTGGAGACTTACTGTTTCAGGAGCCACAGCTTGGTAAGAAGTATAAAGAAACTCTACTGAAAGTTGAACAGTGGAGGCTCCAGGGATGTGAAAACAGATAGTCACATGAATGTTGAAAACTTAATCTGCTATCAAAGCACTTCCCCCAAATGCTACATTTTGAAGGTAGTGTAGGAGGAGAGAAATTTACCACATCACAATACTATCTTTCTAGTTAAATTTATATTTATTCATATTATTCATGTTGGGAAACTTTTACCACAATTCTGTTATTACTGGGGATTATATTCTAGGCTTTTGAATACTTTATGTACAAGACTTATAGTGTACTAAAAAAGATAGCACAAACGGAGAGCTGTACAATGTGTGAAATCATGTAGCTATAAAATAACTACAGCTAAGAAGCAAGAGAGTTGATTTAAAGCTATCAGAGAAAAACCTCAGTGTGGATTTCATTCCATGGGCATTTCCCTAAAGAACCAGTTTAACCTGAGTTGAACTGCCAACATGACCCACTTAGTAAGTGAGACTTGGCCAGTTCTGCTTTCTTTATGTTTCATATTTACTTATGATACCCCGTAGTTCACGTCATGACAGAATTCTTATATTCCACTCATGTTTGTTTCTCACACTCCATTTCTTTTATTATATATTACTTAATTAACCAGTGTACCCATTCTCTAATTGACTACCATTCTCCTAATCAACATTTTCAGTGTTATAACTTTGTGTTTCTGGAGTTGTGGCAGGAATACCTCCTTACAAAGCAACTATGCCAGATAAAACATAATTTCTTAGTGACTTGTTAGACTTCCATGAATTAAGTGAAAGTTCTGAAGCTTTTCTCTTCACCCCTTCACCAAAAGTGAGCTAAACCCAGACTGGTGAGAGCAAGCAGGGAATGCAAGTTTTCATGGATGAAAAATGCTGACATTGATACTGCAGTTATATTGAGACTAAGCCCAGAGTCACTGGCAGAGAGAGGGCGTTGAATCCATGAGTTTCACTCTAAGCTGACACCTTGAAGTTGGCTAATGTGATTCAACATTACTGCCTTCCTCTGACTCCTGTCAGAAGTAAACACAGATTTATCTCCAGGAAAATACTCCAGTTTTCACCTCCATGTTACGTATGGCTTAAGATAAACCTTATATGAGCTTCCACATTACAACAGTTTACCATATGAGTGTGGATGTAAATCACTACATGTGAAATCAGTAGGAAAAGCAAATAATAGCTTTAGATACCCAGGAACTTCAGATCAGCAGTTTTCATTTAGAAAATAATAATTAATAAATGTTTAAAGAAATGAAAATTACACTTATAAATTGATCAAGCTACATGAGACTGTAAATAACCAGGAATATTCAAAAAAGAAACAATAGCATTTTTAAATGGACAATCTAATTATTGAAATTTAAAACATATGGACAAGGTAAGTAATATATTAGCAAATGAGTTAATCAGAAGTTAAATCTGAAGATATTAGCCAGAATACTTAAGAGAGGGGAAGGGGATGGAAAATATCAAAAGTGGATATTAAGATATGAAAATACAAGAAGCTGTTCTGACATGCATCTAATTAGAGTCCCAGAAGAAAAGAATATTGAATGGAAGATAAGCAATCAATATTTGAGAAGATAATGGCAGATGAGTTCTTAAAACTGATGAAAGACATAAACACACAGGTACAAAATAGGATAGCTTATACTGAGCAGAATATGTAGATCTTCCTTGACTTATAATGGGCTTATGTCCCAATAAACCCAGTATAAGTTGAAAATAACGTAGATCAAAAATGCATTTAATACAACTAACCTACTGAAATCATAGCTTAGCCTAGCCTAACTTAAATGTGCTCAGAACACTTGTACCCTATAGTTGAGAAAAATCTTTTAACACAAAGCTTATTTTATAATAAAGTGTTGACTATCTTATGTAATTTATTGAATACTGTACTGAAAGTGAAAACCAGAATGGTTGTCTGGGTACAGAATGGTTGTAAATGTATTGGTTTTTTTCCCCTCCTGATCATGTGGCTGACTGGGAGCTGGGGTTCCCTGCTTCGACCCAGCATCATGAGAGAGTATCGTACCACGTATCCTGCATATTATTAGCCCAGTAAAAGATCCAAATTCAAAATTCAAAGTACGGTTTCTACTGACTGCATATGGTTTTTGCACCGTCCTAAGGTTGAAAGATTGTAAGTCGAACCATCATAAGTTGGGGCCATCTGTACACAAATAAATTCAGTCATAGACATCTTGTAGTAAAAATTGAAATGCTAAGGCAGAGAGGTTCCTTAGAGCAGCTAAAGAGAAACAACAGCTCAACTATTCAGAAAAGACTATTAGGTTAACAGTAGACTTTTTATCAGCCACAATGGAAACCAGAAGATGGAGAAATACTATTCAGTTTTGAAGAAAAAAAAAAAAAAGTCAACCTAGTATTGCCTGCCTGTCAAAACTACCTTCCAAAAATAAGAGCAAAGACATTTTCACATAAACAAAGACCAGGGAACTGTGAGTAAGTCTCAACAGCCATAGCATGCCTAATTTATGCAGTTAAAAAGGGATTGACTGAGTTATTGGGCAACCCTATTATGTGAGTTTGCAGGGAGATTGATCAGAATTAAGGTGTTCTAAAGTGCTTGAATTGTCTGGAGTTAGTGAGTTAGGACTTTGTTATGCATATTTTGATAACTTTAGGGATAACTAATGAAAGAGTAGGAAATGAGTACATAACTTCCAAAGCTATAGAGGAGAAAAATGGACAACAAAATAAAGAACACCCATAAAATTCAATCTTAATTTAATGTATCCTTTTTTAGAGGATACGTGGGGAAAAGTATACAAATAGAATTTTTAAAGGAAGATGGTAAAAAGAAAAGTCCAGATATCAAAAATCTTAATGAATCTGTGCGGGTTAAACTTTTCACTTAAAAGATATTATCAGACATATTAAAAAAAATTTAACTATAAGCTGTTTATAGGTTACACACTCAAAGCATAAGGCTATGGAGTGTTTGAAAGAGCAAAATAGACTAAGTTATAGGTGTAAATATAAACGAAAGAACAATTGAGGTAGCTTTATTAATCTCATACAATTTAGACCCTAAGACAAAAAGCATATGCAGGAAAAGTCATTACTAATGATAAGAGGTTCAGTTCATCAGGGATATATAATAATTACAAATATATAAAATATAAATATATATGTAAAGCACAAATTGATCAAGAACTACAGGGAAAATATGACAAACTGTAATCACAGTAGTACATTTTAGGAAACCTCCCTTATTAAAGGTTGAACAGAAAAAATTTTTTCAAAATATAAAATATTTGAGCAACAAATTAAGAAACTTATTTATTTATTTATTTATCTTGGCAATGCTGTGTGGCTTGCAGGATCTCAGTTCCCTGACCAGGGATTGAACCTGGTCCACGGCAGTGAAAGCCCAGAATCCTAACCTCTAGGTCACCAGGGAACTCCCTGTTTTTTTTTTTTAACTTGATTTGATTAAAATACATAAATTCTACACCCAACGATTAGAGAATGCACATGCTTTTCAAGCAGATATAAAATGCTTATAAAATTTGATACATACTAAGCCAATAAGAAATAAGATTTCAGAAAAACAGTATCGGGCTTCCCTGGTGGCGCAGTGGTTGAGAGTCCGCCTGCCAATGCAGGGGACGCGGGTTCATGCCCCTGTCCGGGAAGATCCCACATGCCACAGAGCGGCTGGGCCCATGAGGCATGGCCGCTGAGCCTGCGCGTCGGGAGCCTGTGCTCCGCAACGGGAGAGGCCGCAACAGTGAGAGAGGCCCGCGTACCGCAAAAAAAAAAAAAAACAGTATCATATAGAACATACCCTTATACTCAGTGTAATTAAATCAGACGTCCATAGCAGAAAGTTAAGGATAGATGAAATCACACAAGGCAAATATTAACCAAAGAAAACAATGAGGTCATTTTATTTATTCCAGGAAACATAGGTGTTAAGACAAAAAATATATAATGGATTAAAAAATGGATAAAAATTGCCAGTACATATGATTTTATAAAGTGAATTTAGCAAATTCTGGCAATATCAGATGCTCGTATTCCCAAAGACCATGTAATTTCACTCCTCAGAAGAAAACTTCTTGTGTGGGAACACTAGGAAACGTGTGCAAAAATGTTCAAAGTAGTATTTTTTTAAAGAGCAAAACAACCGAAACAAAAAGCAAAGCAAATAAGAAAAAAACCTCAACTATACATAAGAGGTTAGTTAAGTAACTTATAGGTTTGTCATACAGTGGAATATTATACAATAGTGAATTTGAATAAATGACAGTTGAATACAACATGGATGTCTTATAAATATAATTTTGACCGAATAAAAACAGATCAAAGACAACTATTTGTAGCTTCATACCATTTCATAGAAGTTCATAAAAGAAGTTCGTAAAAACTAGCAAAACAAAACTATACATATATTCATATATATTTATATATGTATACACCATGTATATTTGTTACATTCATATACATATATTGAACTGTACCATAAACATTATTTTCCCTCTATAAATATATCATTCTTTCTTTCTCTGTTTATATATATATATATGTGTGTGTGTACATACTCTTTGTCACTCTGTATCTCTCCATATAAAGATAAAGAATATATATACATATGTCAATCATATTTTATGATCCTATGATTATGTTCATTTTCATTTTTTGCGAAACCTAGATATGAATGTGTATATATGTGCATGTACACGTGTGCGATTAATATTACACGATAAAATTTTAAAAATGAGGCATCAATTCTCATCAATACACATATCCAATAAATATTTGAATAAATAGTCAACTTCCCTTATTATTAAAAAACTACTTGAAAATCAGTGATATAGTCATCATCTACCTAATTGACTAGAATGTGGAAAAATGTACATATTTTTTGGTAGTGTATGTGATGACAAGCATCTGTCTGTTTAGGGATTTATGAATGCGTTAAGATTTTTTTAAACAGTGTTTGAATATTTTAGACATAAAATATATATCTTTATGGTTATTTCCTTTATATCTAAAGGAAATAACATTGGATGCAGTAGCTGATTAAATTAATGTAGCTACTGCACAATTTCTACCTTAAAAGAGCTCTGGGAAGGAACATGAGCTGTGTGCTCTGCTAGTTCTGAAGAATAGATTTTATGATAAGCACTTAATTATCAGCACATCTGAAAAAGCTAAGTACACAGTGCATTAGTACAGAGTTTCTAAAAGGGTGAGTACCAAGATGGTTACATCTAGATTTGTGTATTTTATGTGTCATGTTCTTTTAAACAATACCTAATAAATCAGTTGCCTGTAAAACCTTGAAATGGACATCATGGTTCAAGTTGAAAATTCCCATTGTGAGACAGAAAGTTACCCAAGGTATTATAGTCCATCAAGAGAATAACCCACAATTGCACTACCTTTATTTGGATACATTATTTATTAGAAATTTCAGATTTAGTGGTCCTGAAGACTTTATATAGGAACACTTATCGAGTCATGGAATAAGATCAATTTTAGCCATGATTTACATTTCATATTATATAATTTATTTCTCTTTTCTTGTTTACTTTCTATTTCATGGGAAGATTTATTTTTCTGTTTTGAATGTTTGGTAGGGATATCTTCTTTTGGAAAGTGAATCATAAATTGAGATTTTTCAGCTAAGACATTAGTTGTGTTTTCTTCTACCACGTGAAGGTGGAATCACCCCACACCCTTCTAAAAGAACCCAGTTATTCCAAATAAGTAAATACTCATCAGATTATTTCAGTATAAAAATACAAGATGAGTGGATTGAATGGAATCTTATTCATTCAGAATTTCAATTTTCCTTAGATTATATTTTGTAGACTACTCCTTTGCACTTGACTAAGGCTGAATATTAAATTTTCAGCTTTTAGAAGTTGATTATCGGTTACCCACCTATACATCTGTAATTCCTTTTCTGTTTTTGTCCCTCAAGTACTCTCTTCAGATGCTTTTCATTCCAACATTCAACAGTGGCAGTGACCTCAAGTGCCACACCTGTAGACTCTTATGACACAAAAAATGACTAATTAGTTGTCACATATACTGAGCTATATTTAAATTAAATCACTTCATTTACTCTTCCTTTGTGACAATTTACCTGTAGGTATTTTTTTCCATAATTACCAAAAAATACCTTTGAAGTCTTAATTGATTAGTATTTATAATTTATTCATTTACTTTGATGTCCATTTAGTCATTGAAGAAGAAAAACTATGGTTAAAACTATTGAAAGTGAAATACAGTTATTCGGTGAAGGAGAGCTTTTTAAGTTATGGCATAAATCTCTGGAAGTTAACATTAAAAGGAAAAAAACAAAGCATTGTTTAGAGCTGACTCCACAAATACCGTGAGCTGTTTGTTATGAAAATCGAAATACAGAAATATTATCAGAGTAGAGCAAAAGACTAGCACCTTTTAACTGATTTTTTTCTAGAATCTAGAAAACCTCAGTTCTTTATGAATTATGAAAATAATTTTTAATCTCTGCTAATGAATAAAATGCTACTGCTAGGATAAAAGGTATTGAAATATGCATGGATCTGAAATAAATGCTTTTTTATAGCACGTGAAAATTCTGTCAAGTAGAATAAGGAATAAAACATCTTTTCTCAAAGAAATTTTAAGTCACTTGAATTAAGTACAATTTGGTTTTTTTATGCAGCTTGATGTAGTTTTTTCTGGAGGCAAAAGATGATTATCTCTTTTATCAAAGTTGATTGTGTTCATTGTCTAAAGCTTTGCACTGGAAAAATTGAGATTTTATGTAAGTGTGTCCCAAACATTGTATGGGACATACTTACACTAAAATATTATTTGTTTATTATCTGAAATTCACATTTAACTGGGCATCCTGTATTTTATCTGGCACCGAAAATGGTAGGGAGATCTACAGACTGACATCTTTTTTCCTCAGGTAGCATGAAGAGAATGTTTGCTATCCAGTTGGCAGCAGAGTATAGAATTTAAATTAATGCAAATATATTTGCAGTGTCTTTTAAATTAGTTGAGCTTCATGTAGCTAGAAGTTCTAGGAGTTTTTAAATAATGAAGAGTTTATTCAGAGAACCATTCAAAATATACCATCTGCAAAATATCTATGTACTTCTTAATATTTCTCTGCTGCTTTATGACTTTACCTATTAAGTCTAGCATTACCAGAGCTGTGGTGGTTCATTCCTTTGGTTATTAAGTAGATATTTACTGACTGTCTGGATGTTCTGGGTGGAGCTGGAAGGGATATATAGAGATGTGTGGGCTTTGATCTTGATTTTAAGGCAATTACAATATAACTGTAAAGTAAGACATACATGATTATTTGGTAAATGAGAGCTTTTTAAATGATGAAATAAATCTTTTTATGCCATCACTTATATCAAAGGCCATTCATTTTAATAAAACGCAATGTGAAAAAAATCCTTTGGATGACAGAGTTTCAGAGTAGCTCAGAGGATGGTAGGTTTACCCTTGGGTTTGAGTCATTTGGGAAGTCTTTATGGATGAGAAGGTAGTTAAGATGGGTCTTGAAAAATGAAGAGAAAACTCCCTGAACCTTTTGAGGTTTTCATATTAATGTTGATAAAATGAAATGTATTCAGTAGGTTAGAGCAGAGTCCAAACTAATGTAGTTTCTCAATGACTAAACTTTTATTCTTCAGTAGTGTTTCTTATACTAGGCATTAAAATAATCTTTTTATTTTGGGGGGACATGGCATTAAGTTGAAGGGCTTTTCAGTTATTGTTGAGAGTGACACAAGTCAGAAATATACCCAAATCTTTCAGGAAGTAATTCCTGAACAAGCTAGTAGTATTGCATCAACTACCAAACAGCATACATGCAAGAATAACTAGGGACACGAGCTAGAATACTGCATCATGCACTCCGTATTATTTTATGAATTGACTTGTCTGTGCTTCACATTCTTATGGTATGAAGTAGGGATGGAAATAGGTACTATGTGTGATTGTTGTAGAATAATATATATAAATGGCCTAGAACTAAAGAATACTAAAAGATGATCCCCAAACAGTGGAATAAAGAAGATGAATGACCATTTGCGGATTATGCTCGACAATGTCATGTTTATAGTTTTAGTTGATGAAGCTGTTAGGGTTGACTTTCAGAGGTGGGAGTATGTGCTTTAAGAGGGGAAGATGATGTTGCTCATCGTAAAGAATTCATTTGGGAATGTTCTGTCAAGTACTGAGTATATATATTGAGAGTTCATTCCAATCTAACACTCATCGGTATATTTCTGACCATGGCTTCGTGACTTTTGCTATTTAAGGTGTGGTCTGGGAACCAACAGCGTCAGCATCATCTGGGATTTTGTAAGAAATAGAGACTATTGGGTACCACCCCAGATTTCCAGAATCAGAAAATGAGTTTTAACAAGATTCCCAGATGATTCTTCTGCATGTTAGGGTTTAAGAAGCACCGCTCTAGATGTTAGCATAGGTGATTGAAAAGTTCATGTTGCTCCCAGCTTTTGAAAGTACAGTGATGTTGTCTTTTTAATATATTTCCTATCATTTATTTGATGACTGTTATATGGAGAAAGAAGTCCTTCAGTTCTCCAGAGTATTATGCAGCAAATTGCCTTTTCTGCTTCACCTCAGGGTGTTCAGTGGCCTGAAAGATGGAGCAGTTTAGCAGTTTACTGCTTAATTGTCAAGCTTTACTCTCTTTTCATGAATAGGAGTCACACTCAGAATCTTATGATTCTGAATAACAAAGATAGTAAGGGCATTACCTGTGTTTTATTAGAGTCACAGGTGGTAGAGGATGTCTTGAGTGTGTTCATTCAGTTGTTTTGAACCAGGATATATCTACTAATGCAGTTTGTGACTGGTCCCTGCATGGGTGTCCCCTGAAGACCTTACTAAAAATTCAGATTCTCAGGTTATGTCCAGGATATTCAGATCTTCAGTAGGGCAACTGAGAGGCCTTGGAATCTGTATTGCTAAGAAACTCCTTCAGTTGCAGCACTGCTTGCAGCCCGTTTTGCAAACCATTGCTGTAGTCAGTCTCACTTCTGTCAGTTAGAAGACCTTTCCCTTCCCCTCATGTTTTCAATTTTTAGCCCTCATTTTTCATTGTCAGTATTGTCAGTAATTTTATTTATTTTTGTATAAAGTTAAAAATTCAGGCAACCGAGGATAGAAAAATAGAACATCAGTCTGGAAGGTAGAAGCCCTGTATTCTTGACTTGATGTAGACTAAATGGACAAGGCACTTTCTTCATTTTACTTATCTATAAAATGGGCTTTATACCTCAGTGGAATGTGAGATCACATATGTGTGAGTGCTTTGAAGTCTTCAAAAGAAAACGTGTGTGCGTTGAGCTTGTTATTGCCAGCTCGTTTTAATATCCTTCCTGTTAGTATGTGTTTTTCTTTTCAATGTAAAACCCGGTTCTCACTGAAAACTTATCTCTGCAGTTTCTGTCTCCTTTCTGCTTTACACCCAGCCTCACCGTCCTCCGCATTTGGACAGTCCTCCAGCACCTGTATCACGGAAGGTTTTGCCTTGATCATTCAGAATAAGAGCTCCTCTGTGGGCAGATCTGAACAGCTCTTGCCGAGACCTGTAAGGAGGCAGAGAGTTGTCCGTTGGGACAGGAACTTGAAACTAGAAAACCTAGAAGCTCCCAGACACCTTGTGTCAAGAGTGATACATTGCGATGAATTCATTGCCTAGACAGGACACACCCAGAACTCCTTGTATATTTAGGAGGACATGTCAGTCACATACCAGTTAAAGGTTGGATGTATTCGTCTTTTTATGGTGAAGGAATAGGTTGTCTCAAGGACATTTCTAGATTGCAGAGTAAGTAGATATTGAAGGCACATAATCTTAGTTACTGAGATATATTACTAGATATATTATGGTTCTAAACCACCCTCCTGAATACATTTACAAAGCATCCCTACCTCTGAAGACTTCAGGAAAACACAGGTAATGCCCTTTCTGTCTTCGTTATTCAGAATTTTAAGATTATGGGTCTGACTACTATTATTGAAAAAAGAGTAAGGCTTGACAATTAACTGCTAAACTGCTCCACCTTTCAGGCCATTGAATACCACTAGGTGAAGCAGAAAAGGCAAAAAATATATTCTACCTGGTAATGTCTTAAAACAAAGGATCTGCTAGGAAATAAACATGGTTTAAGAAAGATGCCTGTCATGGTTAAGGTACCTGGGGGAGTGGAAAAGAATGATACCAAAATGCCAGTTGGTAAGTTTTAGCGCCTTTGAATAGAGTGAAGAATGCAGATTCACACAGAAGGGGGGCTTTATCTAATTTTAGGATTTATATTGGTTAACTCATACTAGATGCACTATTATTTTCATTTTGCAGGTGAGGAAATTGAGGCAGGTTCAGTAAATTATCCAAAGTCACATATATAGTAAAATACAGAGCCAAGCTTGAAACTTAGGCATTCTGGTTCTAGAGTCTTACTTTTAAGTGAACTAAATTGCTTCTCCAATAAAACTATGAGTCTTCTGTTTTAAAATAATTTTGTCATGTGGTACTCTAGAGTCTTGCACTTCTTCTCTTTTTTTTTGCGGTACGCGGGCCTCCCACTGCTGTGGCCTCTCCCGTCGCGGAGCAGAGGCTCCGGACGCGCAGGCTCAGCGGCCGTGGCTCACGGGCCCAGCCGCTCCGCGACATGTGGGATCTTCCCGGACCGGGGCACGAACCCGTGTCCCCTGCATCGGCAGGCGGACTCTCAACCACTGCGCCACCAGGGAAGCCCGTGCAGTAGCTTTAAGTAACAGGTCTCAAAACGTATTTTGTTATTTTAAGTTGTAACTCCTAACACATTATATCGTGGAGTAGCAAGTGTTTCATGTGGTTATTTAATTAGAAAGCCATACAAGGTTTTTACAGTTAAAGAATGTATGCCTTATTCCCAGTTATTTGTGTACCTTTCCAGTATGCCCTTTAGGATACAGTGCCTCTGTTCTTCTTTGTTAATCAAACATTTTTCTTAATTTAACAGTTACCGTTCTGTCTTTAACAGCAGGAGATGCTATGAAATCCAACAGTAAGGTCTCCTTGTTTTATGCCTTATAAAAAGAAAACACACACATAAACATACATTCACACATACTCTTTTAATGAATATATCTGTACAGCGCCTGTCATGCTGCTTGGTACCCAATAGACATTCAATTTGTTCAATGTTCATAAGTCCTTACAGATAGAAAAAATTTGTCTTAAAAAACTTGAGCTTCTGGTATATTTTATTTACTAGATTATGTAGCTCAGTCAACCACATTTCATTGATTAAATGGATTTAAATTTTATGATAGAAAAGAACATTGTAATCAGTTCGGTAGAATTGATTTTAATATATGTAAAAGCTGTATAGAGCACTTCAGCACTAGCAATGTATATATATTTATAGTGAAAAATATCCCAGTTTAGTTTAAATAAGTGGAAAGAGAAAAGTCCATTGATGAAATCAGGTGTAAAAATTTATGAATATCTATTAAATAATATAGAATTGATGATTATCCGGTCACAGTAAAATGAACAGAGCAGGTCCTTCAATAATAAAGCAAATCAACCAGTTTTAAATGTGACTCGTCTGGAGTGTGTGCGCATAAGTGTGTCTGTGTGTGCAGACACCTGTTATTGCTAATATAACAAACGGGAATATTGCCTTCCTTACCTAGAACGGAAGATGCCAGTTTCTGGGTATTGAGAATATTGTATTGCATTCTACCTATTACATTACAGGAGATAAAATTCAGGTGCTTGAAGACTATTTTTTTAAAGCCCTTCTGAATGCTAGATTTCGAGTAATGGTTTTCTTCTTCTGCAGGAGAGCACACAGCTGCTACAAATGCCGTCAATGCAGTTTTACAGCTGCCGAGACTCAGTCACTACTGGAGCACTTCAACACTGTTCACTGCCAGGAACAGGACAGCACTACAGCCAACGGCGAAGAGGACGGGCATGCCGTATCCACCATCAAGGAGGAGCCCAAGATTGACCTCAAGGTCTACAGTCTGCTCAATCCAGACTCTAAAATGGGAGAGACGGTTGCTGAGAGTGTGGTGAAGAGGGAGAAACTAGAAGAGAAGGATGGGCTGAAAGAAAAAGCTTGGGCTGAGAGTTCAAGCGATGACCTTCGCAACGTGACTTGGAGAGGGGCGGACATCCTACGGGGCAGTCCATCCTATACTCAAGCAAGCCTGGGGCTTCTGACCCCTGTGTCCGGCCCCCAAGAGCAGACAAAGACTTTAAGGGATAGCCCCAACGTAGAGGCTGCCCACCTGGCGCGCCCTATTTATGGCTTGGCTGTGGAGACCAAGGGCTTCCTGCAGGGGGTGCCTGCAGGCGGAGAGAAAGCTGGCGCCCTCACCCAGCAGTATCCTGCATCTGGAGAAAACAAGTCCAAGGATGAATCCCAGTCCCTGTTACGGGTAGGAAGGTTTAATTTTTTAAAATAATTCCTATATCTTGAAGGGAAAATGGGGAGAACGTACATTCTCTAGAGTTAGTATCATGACTTACCAAGTGTAACTAAATGATGTGTATCTGTCTGGGGATGTATACTTAATAAGGCCAAAGTGGTAGAAAGCAGCTCACGTGTGTTTGTGTGTACTCTACACATACTTGATCGAGTGGGTAGAAGTCACTTGTTTGTCACTACTCTCAGCTCTGATTGAATGTTTGTTAATCATTCCTGGTGATTATGCAAAACGATGAGGCCGCTTTTGGAGAAGGGAGGCTCGGAATCCCAGAAGGATGCACGTTTGTTACATTAAAATAATGAAATGACTTTTAAATTTTAAGGTGGTGTGACACAGTCTATGGTTAATGAGGAAATTCGTAGAGATTTAAATCACTAAGAATGCAAAGCCCTCAGTGAGACGTTAATACAGAAATGTAGTGTTTTTAAAACTCACAGCGTAATTATGTACAAATGACAGTGGTTGTTGTTTCGTTGCCAAGAGGAGGGAAAAAATGAGATAGACTTAAGTGTGAATGGTGTGAAGAGCATCTGAAGAAAAGAACCATGAATTTTACATTATCGGGCTCCTGTAGGGAGAAAGACACAGTCCTGCGTGAAAAAGAAACTAAACAAAAGCTCTGTAAGATAAGATCCTTGCTCACTCTCTTCATGCTGTGTAGACTGTGAATAGTTAAGAAATATTTTAGATTGTGAAAATTCAGGAGCTCCCAGTTGAGTGATGCTTTGCTTTTTGCCTAAGGCACTACCACTTCAACATCTCACCTTGACTTTGAGAAGTTTTGAGCTTTCCGGTTGATTTCAAAGCTTTGTTCCTTCATGGAAGGTAGGATCAGAATCCTGCTAACCTTTACAAAAGAGCTGGTTAGGAAATACAGTTCAGTTCAGCCAGCCCAGTGCTTTGACCTGGAGGTTAGAGACCACCGAGTTCTCTCTGGATGTATTCTGGGGAGAAAAAATTACTCTTGCCAATGTCGGCTTGGCTACTCTGCTCTCATTTCGTGTAGATTCTCTGAGGCTTATCTGTGCTTCTCTGGCTTTCTCTAGTGGAGTTGAGAAACGCCCCTTGGAGGAGCACAGTTAGTTATAAAAGTTGTTACCTTTCCCATCCGCAGTCATGCCCTGGAGCTAAGAGAAGGGCTTGAATGCAGAAGAGGAGATGCCTCCTTGTACACTGGGAAACAAAGAAATCCTTCCTGCCCGGAAGGAGCAAGTTTATCATAAGTAACTTTGGAAAGAAGAGAAATAGTTCCTGTGCTTTCAAGTGAGTGTTCAATTTAGGGAGCTTCTTTCATATACTATGCATTTTTATCATTGTAAATGCTCATCATTTTCTAGCATATGAGGACTCTTCTGGTCTCAAGTGGCTCTTATGGTTTCTGGTTATAAGGCAGGAATGACGTGTCCTAGGATTTTTAAATTTCATGTTGCATCTTGAGAGCGTGGTGGAATTGATTTCCTTACATCTGTATCACTAGAACTCCCCACTCTTTTTTTTTTTTCCATTTAAAACTGTTTCATCCATGACATCTTCATCTGATACCAAATTGTTGTGACTCTTCTAGACTGTTTCTGGAATGTTACCTTTCTGCCACTGTTTGTAAACACTAAGAATTTGGAACGAGCGGTAATTTACGAAGCAGTGCAATCTAAAACCTGAGCAGGGCAGTTCTATTCTTTAAGCAGCCTGAGGACCATAATACTTTTCTAAAAAAATTGTTTTTCTCAATTCCCCCACTTCCTTAATTCCCTGACTTCAACTTTCTGTTGCATCATTTCAACTGTCTTTTCAGTTCCTCCACATCAGCTGCTGAAGTAGGAAATCTTCAGCAAGAGGCTACTTAACTGTGTTCTACACTGAATATCAGATTCCTAACTGTAGGATTTGTGATACTTAAAGGCCATTGTCTACTAAATTTTGAGAGCTGACAAAAAAGTCTCTCTCTCTCTCTATATGTATATATATATATGTATAGATAAATATATATATATATGTATCTATCTATCTATATATATATATATGACGTATTTTAAAGTGGCCTGGGTCTTTCTTCTGTGATTTTTAGTAAAATTTGATCTTTAAAATTATATTTTCATTGCATTTGAGTAGTGCTTTTGGAAATCACCCATTTATTGGACATTTGCGATAAGGAGGTATAGCTGATTTGATTTATTGTGAAATATTGGGTCGGCCAAAATGTTCATTTGGTTAGTGAATACGCTGTTCAGTAAAGTTCTTGGTGAAATGAAAAAATGTGGCTTTTATTTTTACTTAAAATCTAACGAACTTTTTGGCCGACCCAATATTTAGTATATTAACTGAATTTAAAAGTTTTAATTTACGCATGTCTTGCTGATCAGCTTTTTAAGATACTTGAGAGAATTAAGAGCCCATTCTGATTGTGAATTTGACAAGAATTCTATTTTGGTGAATTCTGATTGTGAATTTGACAAGAAATCTACTTTGGTGGTAGAAATTGGTATTGCTAAGTTATCATGGCAAACATATACTTCTCATTCCTTCCTCTGCCATCAGTCAAGGGAAACCCAAAAGAATATAGCCATCATATTTACTAAGGCAAAACCAAAGTACTTTAATTTTGTAATTTTAGAGGTCTAGTTAGTAACAAAGGTGTCCTGTAAAAATTTATAAGTACACAAGTGAAATATGCACATACAATTTCCATGTTTTAAATGAAAAAACAGGGGTCTGTGTAAGTATATATCTACAGAATGTAATATTCATGTTTGAGTTTAAATAGTAGAATGGAACTTGAAATTAACTTGCTGTTTGGTATGTTTGTTTTGAAATAGCAATTTAAGAAATGGAAAATAGGTTTTAAAAGCGATTTTTTAATTAGAGCATCCAATAAAGCATTAATAGGACAAATGTAATACATTTATACATGTAGTGTTCTAATACTAAAAGTAAAAACTGACTATCATCTTTGACTGCTGGGCAGAGTGATATTCAAGAATTAAGTGTGGAAAATGTGTCCAACAGAAAATGTTAATTTAAAATAGTTTAACACTATGTTGCTAAATAATGGAAACATTTTAAAGAGTATGCTGAATGGAGTTAGGGTCATGTCACAAAGCACATCATTAAAATATCACTTTCAGAATATTAGTCTTTCTGTTACACGTTTCTAACTGGTTGTAGTTATGAAATTCTGCTGCACTCAAAGTGAGGAAGGAAATATAAGAATCACAGAGAAGAGCTCAAGTTTCAAAATATTCATTAGTTTTCTTCACTTCTTTCTTTTCTTTTTCTTTTTTTTTTTTCCTTAGGTCAGTGTTTGGCTTTTAGTTTTACATTCAGTGGCAGCTCATTTATGTGTATTTTCATTTGGTGAATGCCTTTAGACTTCCCTTGTTACTAGTATGGAATTGATCTTGTTATAAAAAATTCTAAATTGTGTATGTGACCTGTGTTGATCATTGTGCTTTGAGTATGGCAGGGAGCACATTAACATAAGCTTCATCTTGTAAATTGCTTTATGAAAATCAGGGATTTGTGTGCACTAACAGTATTTCTATAAAATCATGTTTTTTCTTTTTATGAGTAGAAAGAAATATTAGCCCCTTTAGATGCTTTGCTAGAAATAGTCCAAGTTTATATGTAAAGTTTAATTATTCCTCTTTTAAAACTTCTAGAATAGATCTTATAAAACATGAATAAGCTCCTGAAAATGTTTTGAAAACGCAGCATTTAAATTTGGCTCCAGGAAGAGGTTAACGTCTTTAATACTGTCTTGCTAAAAGTAAAAGTTAATTGGTTTTTTATATTCAAATAGATGTTTCCTTCTCATTTTAACTAACAGTGTAGTATAGTCAGAACTCAGTGTAGTCGGGTGCTCTTTTCTGATCAGCTTCTTGTATAATTTTTATTTTTACAAAGGTAATTTATTTTTTAATTATTTGGGTAGCTTCTTATGCAGATGAAACTGTGTTCGTTTATTATTTCCTGTTGAGGAATTCTAGGTTTCATTCTTGTAATTAACGTTTAGATTGGATTTTATAACACAGAAAGCTATGTCTTTTACTGATAACCATATTAAAAGGAAGCAAACACCTGTTATTAAATTTCACAAAGATTTGCCAATATCACATGCATTTTTTTCGTTTTTCAGTGAAACTCAGAAGTATAATTGTTTAGTTGGCAAATCTATACTTATGTAATAAGCTTCTGCATGTCATGTCAGGACAGAACGTCACAGTCAGATAACTTGTAGGCTCTAATTCTTCCACCAGTTCAGATGCCCTAGTTATCAGTCCACTTTCCACATGCACCTAGGGGAAAAAGAAATCTGTTTGTGATTGATTTCAGTGTAAATTTATTTACGGATTTGTCCGTTTTAACACGTACATTTTGCACTGCTTGGTTTTGGCAGAGATGTTTGGCCATGGGCTGTGGAGTTGAGTTTCAGGTTCTTGGAGTTGAGATCCGAGTTGAGCCATTGGCTCAGAGAAAGGGCCTCCCAGGATCCCGTTCATTTGTCTGCTAGAGGGGATCATGATGCCAGCCATCCTCCCAGGAGTGCTGCGCAGCTTAGTTAATTAATGTTTGTCGGGCCATTTGAGATCGTCAGATGCAGGGTTCTAGATAAGTGCAAAGTAGTATGATTATTTGTTCGTTTTGTAAATGTGATACCAAGACAGTACAAAGCAGATGTTATTTCCCCCTTTCTTCAGCGGCGTTAAATTTATAGTTTAAAGATTGTTGATACCGGACAGTCTATTGAGATGCAAAAATGTTCTTTTGGGGACAGTCCACTGGCAGTCAAAGAGACGTTTAAACAAGCGACAGTGTTGAATGCCTTTACAACCATTGACAGAAGACCGCAGGAACTTTTTTTTAACTAAAGATGATCTCAGGTGAAAAGTCTGATATTTATTGTTTTGCTTCATGTTTAATGAAAATAAAAGCACCTGTCATCTAGGTACTGTTTGTCTAAACATAGTGTTTACATACATAACCATTTTCCTGACCCCATTTGAATTTTTTATATTTGCATATATTGAATACCAAAGAGAAAAGTCTATACCAGGAAAAATAGGAAGCATACACCTCCTAATCCATAGCTATGAAATAGTAGTTTTTAGGCCTTGTTTGTAAAGTTTCTCTTTAGGTAGCCGCTGATATTTATTTTGCCTAAGAACAAAATGTTAAAAACCATTTACTGTATCCAGAGATTAACAATCCTTGTATATCTCTGTGCTTCTGCCCTAGATAGATGCATTTCTATCGTCACCTATTAGAAAAGGGTATGGTTTAAATTCAAATATATAATAAATTCATTTTAAAAATAACAATTATTCAACCTCTTAGTTATGTTTAATAGTGAACATGACCATTTTAATTTTTATTAAATAAAATCTAGGTAGCTTTTTTTTTCCTTTATTGGTTATTTATCTTTTATATTGGTATACCATATTTGACAATAGATCACTACTAAAATCAATTTGATACATACATGTTTGACTAATGGGATTTTCTGTTATTCTGATTTCTTTCTTTTAAGTCAACTCCCCTGGCTAAAGTATTTTTTTAAAGCACATTTTTTTTTTTCTTTTTTTGTAGCCTAGGCTTTTTGTGAAGTCTGGCATAGTTCTGCTGGCCCAGGTTTCTAAGGCAGGGGAAGCAGATGTATCTTTTAGTGAATTGGGCTGTAAGTTTGTAGTCCCTGTGAAATGGTATCCTTCAGCACGGTATCTGTTAATTATTTCCTGTATAACTATCTTTTGCTTGGCTTCCTTTTTTCACGGACGGCATGAGTCAGAAGATAACAGGGCCCAAGAAGGACCCTATTGTTGAGTGTTCTTAGATGTTGGAAGTGAAGAGTATACAGAAGTGGCCCAAGTTTCAGGAGCACAGATGCAGAATGATTCAAAAGTGTGTCAGCCATGAGCTGCACAGCCTCGATGTGAATCTAATATTTTTCTGGCAAAGTCCAGTCTGATGGGTGGATTTAACAGAAGTGTTCATTACCTAAAATCCAGGAAAAATTTTTACCTTGGATTTCTGTGTTTGGTATTTGCTCCCACCAAAAAAGTGAATATTGTTTCCATTGTCATATTCTTTTACTCTCCCTTCCCTTTGACTCTGTTAGTGAACTTTCATTAAGTGTTTATAGACAAGGACATTGATTACTAAGATGGTCTACCAGTAACTCAAGGAGGCTTGGCAAGTAGGATACTGCCGCCTGTGGTTGTGCTGCTAGTTCAAGGAGATGCGGATAGTTTCAGTGAGGCTCCAGGAACCCTATTTCCTTCATTTTGGTGAAGTAACATTCTCATTTAGATGTTTATAATTAACTATAATTTACAAGTAAAACAGAATCGGGGTTATGACGTCATTTTGGAAAAAACCCACAATACTTTATCTTACGGCAAATTTTTTATGTTGTTATCAGTGATTAGGGGTAAGGCAAAGGAATCTTACTTTCGTTTTGTTTTTGTAAGTACAGGACATTTGTGATGTGATCAATTGAGTGGTATCATCTCTCATGTTAGAATGATCAAATAGCTCTCGCACCTGTAAAAACATGTTAACTTGCCTTTTAAAAAAAATTTCTCAATTTCTAAGATTTAATTTGGGCATATTAATTATGAAAGCGATGAGCCATTTCATGCCCTGGAAATTTACCTATCTGTAACATCATGATTAATCAGAAAAAACTAAGGATATACAGAGATATTTCTAAAAGGCAGAATACACTGTATAATATTTAAATGAGAAAATCCGACTGATAATAAATTGGTGTCCCATCTCCAAGTCACTGTCATCAAAGTGGGGTCATTTTTAAGATACAGAATAAATTTACTCATAAATAATGCTTAGAGAATAATATCCTAGAAATACGTAATTAAGGAGAGCTGTTCAACTAAATTGACTTATTTAATGATGAATGCAGATAATCAAGGAAAAAGCAAATGATAATCTTTAAGAGCTATTTCTTATGTATATGAAATATGACAAATATCCAATATCCAGATAATGGTATGATATGCTTCCCTTATATTATGTGTGCAGCACAGTTTGTTTTCTAGAGGGATTTATTTCCAAGTACGACCTATGTTCTTATGCAGAGTTGAGTCATGTTTCTTAAGGGAAAGCAGTCAACTCAGATAGACTTACCTTTTTTAGGGGAGAAACTCTCTTTCCTTGTTTTCCTTTTGCCTCCATGGATGATATTTTTACTACCCTTCACAATTTCTCAACCCAGTTTTTGCCTTCATTGGATGTGTGTTGGATGTGGTGGGGTAATAGTGTGGGCTTTGAGGGAATATAAGAGAGAACTTGATTTTCTCTTTAAAATATGGAATTTAATGATCTTTAGTTTTATTTGTTTGCTGAAATATTTACATTGATTCCGTTAGAAAGTATTTTTCTTTCATAGGATTTTCAGAATGTCAGATAGAATAGTCTTTATTATTTCTTAATAACATGTTAAAAGACAGGGGAAAGAATACTTTCTCAATTAACATTGAGTTTGGTGATTGCTATAGGCTAAAAATACAGAATCTCAAGCCATTATTTTTATTCATTTATTTATTTTTGGCTGTGTTGGGTCTCCGTTGCTGCGCATCGGGTTTTCTCTAGCTGCAGCGAGCGGGGCTACTCTTTGTTGCGGTGCGTGGGCTTCTCATTTGCGGTGGCTTCTTTTGTTGCAGAGCACGGGCTCTAGGTGCATGGCTTCAGTAGTTGTGGCACGCGGGCTCTAGAGTGCAAGCTCATTACTTGTGGTGCACGGGCTTAGTTGCACCGTGACATGTGGGATCTTCCCGGGCTAGGGCTTGAACCCGTGTCCCCTGCATTGGCAGGTGGATTCTTAACCACTGTTGCCACCAGGGAAGCCCTCTCAGGCCATTCTTACCCGTTAATGACACTTATGAAAACATGCCCTGATGTCATTTATATGCACAAGTTAGGTCAGATTTATATATGGGAATCTAAACATTTACAAATATTACATTTGAGAGAGCTATTTGCTTTACTTAAAAATAATCATTTGCTTTTAAAAAAAAACCCCAGAACCTCAGCATGGGACTTTAAAATTTCTTCCCTGATACTTTGAAAAAATGAAAATGTTTTTATTTACTTATAACTTTTTAGAAGCTTATCTGTTTTGCAAAGCATGCTACAGTTGAAGCAGTGTTGGTCATATTTTAGAAGATACACATGTTTGGCTAATCTAATTCTTCTTATCTCAGGAATTTTCAACCTAAACTTTTCTTGATAATTCAGGAAAATCCATTACTTCGCCTGAATCATATAACTGATTCAAAGAAATTTGGAGGTTTTTAAAATGTAGACTGTCGCGATGGGCAGTCTATGGTCTACAAATGAACTATCCACTTAATATGCCTCTCAAAACTTTATGCTATGATAATATATCTCATGTAGGATTTTTTAAAAAATCAAATCAAAATTTAGAGCTTACCTCAAATTCACATATGATTTAAATATTTTTCAAGAGTCCAAAATATACCTGAATTATTCTTTAGTAGTGTGCCCAGCCCTTTGAGGTTACAGCTGGGTTTAGAGGTGGGTGTGTTCCACCTTTAATGGAGTGTCTCTGGTTGTGATTCAGGCTTGACAGGATTGTATTTTCCAGTAAAATTATATTTTAAGTTTCTTTTTACTCTTCCCTTGTGATATAGTGGAAAGAGTACTGGATTGGAGGAAAAGAGGCTTTGTGTTCTAGACTCACTTTGTGACTAACTGGCCGTGTGACCACCCTGGATGAGTCACTCAGTCCTTATGTCCTGTTTCCTTCTTTGGAAAATTATGGAGATAGAAGCATACAATTGCTCAGATCTCTTTAAAGTTGCCAACTCTGGGGCCAAGCAAATTTTCTATAAAACCTTAAACATTTAGGTCTGTGAATTGATACCCGAGGCAACTTTAAGACAAATATCTTCTATTGTGGACTTAGCGATGCTAGTGTCCAAAGAGATATCATGTATTTGATGTCCAAGTTCCTAAGTTAGATTTCCCTCTAATGGCTAAGAACCCATAAATTATAAACAACTGTCACAATACAGTCTAAAATCAACAGGGGCTTATCTTATACAAGAAAGCTCATTCTTTGAAAATACCTTTGTTTCAGAGAATCGTGCTATTAAGGGGCCACTTACGAATGCCGATAAAGGGAAGTCTACACAATGAGAAATAAAATAATTCTGGTGAGAATATGACATGTTTAAAGTCTATTTCTTCAGTTTCTTGGCATTGAGCAATGTTGCCTGTTTTTTTCACAGTCAGATGTTCAAATCAGAATTTTGGATGCAGAAACTAATTTTAGTAGGTGGGGTGCAAATTTCTTATGAGTCCATGAATAGACTCTAATCCCAGCTGTTTCATTACAATTATAAAAATAAAATTGGCTGTGAATCATTCAAACTCTATTAATGGATGTGAATAATTCAGTTTCGCCCCACTGAATCTTAAACTATAAACCTATCTTAGATTCTTTGTGCTCCTTCAGAGTTGATATCTCATTATTCATATGTGAATTATTAGAAGTATTGGTGGTCATGATGAAATGAGCATATTTCCACTGAGTTCTTGTGGGGTTTCAGGAGAGGAGGTGGCCTCTAGGGTGGCGTTGGTGATGAAAACAAGAAAGAAATTAGGAAGAGTCTATGAAAAGAGAAAAGGATATAGAATTAGTGTTTGTTGGCGTTTTCTTACCCGTGGAAGAGTCTATGAAAAGAGAAAAGGATATCGAATTAGTATTTGTTGGCATTTTCTTTCCCATTAAAATATATATGTTCATTACATACATTTTAGAAAATATACATAAGCAAAAAAGAAGAAAATGACTACTCAACACTTTAATCTATCCCTTTCTGGAGACACACACACACGAAGACATGCACATACAAACATAGACTTATGTGTTTATTATTAAATAGCCTTCAATTTCACTTTATAATAAATTGTAAACATTTTCTCATATTAGTGTTTATTCTGCTATATCACATTTATTGACTTCATAATATTTCATTATGTATTGTACTAGTTGTACCAGAAAAGATGATTATTGATTCCTGTTGTCAGACATTGAAGTTACTTCCAATTTTTGCTGTGGTAAATAGTGCTGCATTGAATATCCTTGTAGCTAAATAATTCTGTCTTGCTTGCAATTTTAAATTGTTAGAACTGGCTTCCCTATAATCAGGTTCCTCCATGGGGTGACACAGTAGTGGAGTTTATTGTCAAGTATTGGTCACTTTACCAGGCTATGTGTATGTATACTCTTGGGAAATGGTAAAACATTTTATTGGTGAGAATTGCCTCACAGTGGTAGCTAAGAAATAGAACCCCCAACATTTTCTTTAAACATTATTATGGGGGAAAACTTAGTATGAAGGTTTGAATAAGGTACATTTCTGAAGCACCAACATAGATTCAGTGAAGTATCTATTTCACTTTTATAATCGAAACATTCCTTAGTCACCTTGACATTCAAAGAGTATTTAAATAGTGTAATGTACTGAAATGAGTCTTACAAGGTAAATATATATATAATATATATGTATATATATATATTTAATATTTATGTATATGTGTATTTAATATGTAAAGGGATTTCACTGTCTCCAAAAAGATTCTTAAAGTTAATATGTTTTGGTGATCACATAAAGTTGGCTCCAGCAGCTATTTAATGAAGTACTTGGTACACACACAAACTCTGTATTAAACTATTTGAATTTATTTTAATTTTCTCAAGGTCATTTACATAGTTTAAGGTAAGGTAAGAATGAAACTCAGGTGTTAAAGGGAAGTGTAGAAAACCATTCTAAATCCCATTTTCATTTTCTTTTTCAAGCATCTCACTGCTATATGCAAAGTCCTTTCAAAGACTAGAAACTATTTGTATTTATAGTTCGTGAAATTTTAACAATATACCCATTTGTTTGGGGGATTTGAATGCATAATTGGTTGTATCTAAATTTAAATACATTAATACTTATCTGGGTTCAGGATTTATTTTCAAAGAACCAACATGTGTTAAACCAAACTAACCTAGACTCAGACTTGAAAGAAATAGAAATCCAAAGCAAAAGATAACTTTGTAGAATCATTCCCTGATGTACTGGTCTGTAACTTTTCTTGCCCTATAAATAATAATTTAGCACCTACTTTGTTTCAGGAACCATGAAAGATCCTATAAAGAGTATGGATATAAGTAAATCAGGGTTCTTGCCCTCAAGTAATATACAATCATGTATAAGTGATAAGCTAAGTATACAGACAATGATAATAAAAGTGAGACTTCCATAAAAGGGACAAGGAGAGGAGAGCAGTGGTCTTTGGGTGTTTAAAGAAGAACAGATCACATTCAGTTGAGTGATTGCAAACAGTTGTCATACGTAGAGTTTTCTGAGATGATTTTTGAAAAAAAGACTAAGCTTTCAGCAAGTGAATATGACTGCATGGAAGGCAAGCTCTGTAGAGAGGACAGTGTGAGTTTAGCTGAGGGCATTTTTAAGATATAGATGATGGAAAAGCTTGAGCAAAAGGTATGTGCAGTATAGTTTGCGTAGCTAAGACGTGACATATAGGTTAGGAGAATTTCCTTAAATGCTTATTTGAAATTTTTTATTTCAGAAGGAAATAGGGAACCATCACAGGATTTAGATCAAAGATATCTTGATCAAACCTTTAACAAGGTTAATATCTATCCCATTTTACATAGGATGGCTTGGAAGAGGGTGGATAGGTGGGCAGAATTGGGATAAAGGAGATTAATTAGTAGGTTAATCCCTTATCCTATGACTGATAACAAAGGCTACACTAGGATAGTGAAAATGAGAGATTATTTTTACAGATATGCTAGATGTAGAATATTCAAGAGTTAGCCAAGTTGACATGTGTGGGTGACCAAGAGGAGGGAGGTTATGATGAATGAGGCTTTAAGTTTGGATGACTGGACAAGGAGACCAATAATAGCTAACATTTGATAATCACCAGCTATGGGCCAGGCTCTCCTTTCTATTTGTAATAACTCATTTAATCTTCCAAGTAACCCCATGCCATGGAGGATATCTTTAATTCCATTTTACAGAGGAAATAGAGCCTCAGAAATATTAAGTCACTTGCCCAAAGTCACCCAGCTAGTAAGTGACTGGGTCATGCTAGACCATGTCCATATAGGCTGACTTCAAAGTCCACACTTTTCTAAATTGCTTTTTGATGAATGGTAGTGCCATTAGCAGAACTCTAGCGTGAGCTTTTTTGTGAGTGTTAAATAAGGTAGTCTTAACACCTACAAAGTTTGCAGGACATTCAGATGAAAATATCTAATGGATAGCAAGAAATGGCATTTCTCATAGGGAACAGAGGAGTTGGAATGACTTCTAAATGAACCGACTTTTCTTTAATAGTTGAGTTTATATTGAAAACCTAGTTTGTACGGAATATTCTAGGAGTGATATCAACATGGACAAGCTATGGTCACCGATTCTTTAAACCATTTGTAAACCAGTCTGGCAGGTAATGTTCAGAAACATGATTATGGTATAAGGAAAGGGGTGCCAAGTGCCATGGAGTGGAACAAATAAGCTGTAGTATTTAATTTAATTTAATATTTTAGCATTTTTTTATTGAAGTATAGTTGATTTACAATGTTGTGTTAGTTTCAGGTATACAGCAAGTGATTTTTATATATATATATATATATATATATATATATATATTCTTTTTCAGATTCTTTTCCCTTATAGGTTTCTATAAAACATTGAATAAAGTTCCCTGTGCTATACAGTAGGTCCTTGTTGGTTATCTATTTTATATATTACATATATATATATACATATATATAATATATATATAGTAGTGTGCATATGTTAATCCCAAATTTAATTTTTTTAAGAGGAGGAAATTATCTATTCTTAATTGAGCCATCAAGAAGGGCCTCCTGGAAGAGGTTGCTTATTGGTTGGTTCACAAAGGATTGGGGTTTGCATAGGTGGTGCTAGATGGGGCAGGGGATTCTTGGGGTGTAAGAACGAAATAAACCAACAAAAAAGAACTTTGGTGTTTGGAGAACTTGAGGAACAATCAAAGTACAAAAGTCTAAAGATAATCCAAGTCAAAGGTGAGCTATGTAGCTGCACCTTTAAAAAATAGCATAGTAGATGAGTCCTGCCCTAGAGTGACAGTTACTGTTTTGACATTTATGAGATTAAATTTAAGATCCTCTGTGTATGGAAAAATCTTTCGTTAATTGATAGGATTCAGAAATTTGCAGAAACATGCATACCTCAAGATCTTATTATTTGCACCATAAACCCAAAGGAAAGAATAAGCTTTAGAGCAGAGTTGGGTTATTTAAATCAAAGTCTGAAGGAAGAATTTAATAAAATCTTTAATTAGTGTAAATAAGCATCAGAAAGTTACTTTTAATATATATATACTTTATATATGCACATATATATGTAAGTTACTCTTTTATTCAAATATAAATTAAAAATAATTCTGCATAGCACCATAGCATACATAGTTTCAAAAGAAATATAAATGAAAAAAAATTCTTGAAAACCTGTTTAAAGTGTATGCCATACATACTATACTCATTTGATTGTTTCATTATATATAAGAACTATTGTATTTTGGTTTTATATATTGTTGTTCTGATTTATTCACTAATCATTTCTCTTAGCTTTGATTCCTTGGCTCATTTTCATGTCCTACTTAATGTCTTATTTAGTCATTGAGAAGAAAGAGAAATCCTTGCCTGTGATACCTCACCTGTTGTTTAATGGCTAAAAGTGTTACATATCTTAATACTGTATTACTTTAAGTCATTTTAAAAGCATTGCTTTCCCTTTTGTTTAAAATTCCTACAGTCCCTGGGATATTGGTAGGGGGTTAATGGAAGTCTTGATTAAAATCTCCCAAGCTTCAAGGCTTTCAGTTCTTTAAACAATTTGGATCTGAGAGATAGGCTTATGTCTTTTTACTAGTCTATTTACTGATTTAATGTGAAGAAAAAATCATAAGTTTATTCTTTAGTTTTTTGGTAAGAAGTATAAATTAAAATGCATTAAAAAAAAATCAACCACAGCCCATTGTGTGATGATCACAGAATTTACGGCAGTTCTTTCAAAAACTCTCTGTAGACACAGCATCATCATTTAAAAGTAGACGAGCTGTTGGGGCTTCCCTGGTGGCGCAGTGGTTGAGAGTCCGCCTGCCGATGCAGGGGACACGGGTTCGTGCCCCGGTCCGGGAAGATCCCACGTGCCGCGGAGCGGCTAGGCCCGTGAGCCATGGCCGCTGAGCCTGCGCGTCCGGAGCCTGTGCTCCGCAGCGGGAGAGGCCACAACTGTGAGAGGCCTGCGTACCGCAAAAAGAAAAAAAATAAAAAGTAAACAAGCTGTCTTTGGTGTACTGATTTTCCGTTATTAAAGATAAGCCTTTTTAAGTTTTATATCTAGAGTGTTTCTAAGAGATTCTTTCTGCACTTGCAGGACCATGAACTCTAATCATGACTTAATCAATCTCACTTGCTTCATAATAGCTAACCAAACCATAGGTGGATAAAGGCTCTGAAATAGGTAAAAGTCATAATGCACTTGAAGTTTACACTTAGACCCACAAGCTTAGATTCATTAATTATCCATCTTTGTGACCAGCCCAAACCGCTCCTACCTTTCTATGACTAAACAGTGACTGCACAATATTCAGGTTCAGTCAGATGTCTTAACTGTTCTATATTTAGCGAATCAGTTGAGTTTTAAACATGGCTTTGAGTTGGGATTCACGTGGAATTGAGTTGGCACCTCTGTAGTTTCCAGTCCTTATGGTTTTAATGTATGAATTTCATTGCAGTGTTGAGATTTTTGTGATATTCTCTGGACCTGAAATTGAGATGCACTGAAGTACGTGTGTGTGTGTGCACGCATCTGAGGTTTTTCCACCGAAAGCAAGGGGTATTTGGACAAGTTTGGAGCACAATAGAGCAAAGATATTTCAGAAACAGCAAATATCGGATCTTATAATTTATCCCTTTGTGAGTTTTTCTCCCTCAATAGATTGTGAGCTCCTGAGAGAGAAGGGCTGTGCCATTTTTATGTTTCTATTTCTTATCGGCCCCGCCATACTGCTCATCTCTTAGGAAGTCTAGAATCAGTGCATACTTAATTGAATGGAATTCTGTGAATATATATCCACTTTTTTAAAAATTGGAAAACTACCTTTTAATTTCTGTGTGAGCCTACAATACTGCTTGTATAATTTTTACCATTAATTAAGTTTATAATTGCAAACAATATTTGAATACTCTTTTTAGGACTAAAGGATTAGGTAAGTTATTACTTACATGCAATTTTTTCCAGTAGCCTTTAAAGTATAATACTATTTGGTAAGTTGGGTAAAAACGTCATAAAATTATACCAGTTTTGGTTTCACATTAAAAAAAAATTGAGCTTTACTGGACCATTTATAAATTTGAAAATTTTTCTGAGTTATCTGGTGAAACAGTGATTTCTCAGGGTTGACAGAGTTTTTGATACAGGAATCTAGAGAAGCAATCTGCCAATGTGTTTCTAGGCTTAAAAAGAGTTCCAGTAAAAGCTGTTTATTTTTAATTCACTTATCCAAAATTTATTTTCTTTGTGTAAATTCTTTTTAAAATAATAAGTGTAAATCCCATTTTGGTTGAAATAATCAATCTTCTGCACAGCTAATGGTTTATAGAGCATGATGTGCAACACTGCCGAATCTAAAATGTGGGAAGAAAGTTTCACTATTCTGTACGGTTCCCTCTAAGGAAGGGAAATGTTTTAGAACATTGGGCACCGGGCTCAAAATAAGAGGGAATGGGCAGTGGGACCATTTATTCCAATAATTTTATGATCAAGTCAGGGAATCAAAGGCTTACAAGACTAGAAAATGTGATGTGAAGAAGAGAAAGATATTCATAGATAATATTTTTCCTTGAGCTTGCAGCATCCCATTTGCTAGAGACAAACCCGGAAAGGAGAGTTCAAAAGCTTTTGTGAACTCAGGAATGAATACATGTGTTGTTTTTACTACAAACCCCAAAACCATCATCTTAATCTCCTTGCCTGGAAGAAATGAATAGAAGAATGGGTTCTGTCTGTGGAATTGAAATCTACAAAGTCAGGGAGCTTTGTTCTTTAAATGGAGTTCTTGTTTGTTTTCTTGACCCTTTAGGAAAGTAGTAGGGGGAGAGGAGGGAAAAGGGGTATAGCTGTAAAATGCAAAAGAAAACTGGTGAATTACCCTGTTCTTTTTGGCCCTGATGTTGAATTGTACCTACACTATGGTATCCCTCTGGTACCAGATTCATTGCCTTTCAGGGTTGGAATCCATGCAGAGAGGAAGGATTCGTGAAGAAATAATCAAAATCATAGTCTTTTACTGTTGTCTTGTTCTATACAGTAGGTTATTTTTGTGTGGGTGGTTTACAGAGATGTAGCTCCTTCAATCATCTAAATGTGATGTAGTAAAAGTCATTTTCAGGAAGTGAAACTCTACTTTGTTACTTTTTTTCACTCAAAGGCTAATGTCATTAGCTCTAAAACATTTGTTCATCTTTTTTATCGAGTATTTGAACTATGCCTATGGAAGACATATGGATTTAAATAGTACTTGGCTTACCATCTGCTGATAAGGGAAAGTGAGATTCTAAATCAGAGTGGCAGGAAAGTCTATTTCAGTAGAAGCTATTTTGATCTGAAATATTGTAGGCAATTTTACAGAGTATTTTAATTGGGATTATATTGACATGTGTTAGTAAAAGGAGTATATTTGCTGGTATGGTTCAACTTATATAATCATTAAATTTATATATCAGTTTAGAGATGTGGGGCAGTGCAAAATTTTGATCCCATTAATTGTAGATTTTTTTTTTTCTAAAATAGTCATTTGTGGGAAAACCTATCTGATTCATTCATTTTAGAGCAATGGTACATTTTATATCTCATGCCAGAAATCAAAACATAAAACATCAACTTTTCAGATAAATTAATTAGAAATTGAAAACCACAATTTATTCTTTTAATACAGTGCTCATTTGTTGAATATTTTTATTGTAAACTGCATTTTGAAAATCCTTTTTAACCTTGGAGAGATTAGAAGAAGAAAAAGAGAATATCTGTTTTTATGATGATAAAATGCTGAAAAGTCTATAATTGTGCCATATGTATGTTTCAGGTTAAAATTTCAAGAATGTGAAGTCATCTAGGCATTAAGAATTCTATGAAATATAGTATAATTTGAATCGTATACAAGTATGTGCATATATATGTATATGTGTATTTATATATTATACATGAGTATATAATTTTGATTAAGCCTTACCCCGGGTTTATTTTTGTTAATAAGTAAATAAGTTAATAAGTTAATAAGTAAAAAGTTTTCAAGTTAATCTGTCATTCTTTTATAAAACATGTGTCTGGCACATCACTTATGATTGTGGTGATGCAGGGGTCAGTATACGCATAGTTTCTGCCTCCTGGGAGGAAGTACAGTAAAGGGTGCTTCACCATGTCCAGAATTATGCCAAGAACCTTCATAGGCATCATCTCACTTAATTCTTTGAACAACACTGTGATACTGAACATTTGCAACCCCATTTAAATGAAGGTACAAAGATATAGAGAAGTTGAGTAAGGTGCCCCAAAATAACATGCAGCTAGTTGAATTAAGTTTGAAGGTTATGTGGCAGAAGCCTGTTGTGTGTTGGGCTCTGTGCTCAGTGCTAAGTACAAGAAGAATAAGACAAGTCTTTGCCCTTGAACAAAATCTACAAGATGACAGAAATAGAACAGGGTGATTTATGCAAAGCAGAAAATACAGCAGCAGAGAAGGCGGTGCTGAGTGCAGGTAGCTATCTTGGCCTGGGAGGTCCTCAAAGACATACTGGAGAAGATGATGCCTACGCTGAATTGTGGTTTGATGAATAAAGATGGAACAAGAGGCCAAGGAATCACAGCATGTGTCCGGTGCTGCAGTCATGAACTCGTATCCAAGCAGTTTATCTAGAGCAGTTCTGTGCAGTCCAGTAGGAACTCACCATATGTGGTTATGGAGTACCTGAAATGCCACTAGTCTGAACTGAAATATGCACATCATGTTCCTGAGACTGGGTGTGAAAAAAATCAATATTGAAGCTATCACATTACACAATTATACACACACACACACACACACACACACACACATATATATATATATTTTTTTTTTTCTGTACACGGGCCTCTCACTGTTGTGGCCTCTCCCGTTGCGGAGCACAGGCTCCGGACACGCAGGCTCAGCGGCCATGGCTCACGGTCCCAGCCGCTCCGTGGCATGTGGGATCTTCCCGGACCGGGGCACGAACCCACGTCCCCTGCACCGGCAGGCGGACTCTCAACCACTGAGCCACCAGGGAAGCCCCACAATTTTATATTAATTACATTTTGAAATGATAATATTTTAAATATATTAACTCTGGTAGCTATATTTAACAGATTTGCTTTGATTCAGGGAATTTGACTCACTGATTGAACAAATCAGAGATGGTTTGGTGTCTTGGAAACCTTAGAATTTCTGCATATTGTTGCTTCTGTTGATATTGTTTTGTTGGTGCATTTGAGTTATTCAGTTGACAGATTTTGGATGCGTTGGCCTTATTAAAGAAGCTTCTGGGCACCTCATCAGTTTATTTCCACAGGAAAATAGAAGTGAGGTCCTTAAATCGTATACATAGTCCATCATTTCTTAGAACTCGTTTCTTTTTAATTTGGAAACTTTGCGTTCAGTTTCTTGCAGGTAGGTCTGTGGTTTTTAAGATATTTAAGACTATTCTTTTTTTAGTCTGAAATAATTGCTGTTTTGAACTTAAGTATTTTCTAAACATTTTTTTGCAAAAGTATATTATTTTCAAGACATGGAACTTCAGAAATTTGTTATACTTTGTTTGGTGCCGACTTTTTTCTCCCCTATTGTGAAATTTACTACATTCGTTTTCTTTACTAAGGAGCTCATGAGGGTCTAATTGAGAACAAGATCTTACAATGTGATTGGCAAAACACAGGTTAGCACTGCAGAATCTCCCAAGAAGCTCTCCATCCTTAGATTATGTGATGCAACTTGGTACTGAATGAACCCCATTCAGTTGACATTACTGGGTTCCACAACCAGGCCTCAGACCCAGAAGGTTTTTCTCAAAAGCAGTTATTATTTATTTTTGTAACAGTCCACTCTTAGAAAGACCACAGTTAGGTTTAGCAGAACAATATTGTCATTGATTTATTACAGACCACCCCAGAACTACTGATGGGTTAGTCATGTCCTTCTTTTTTTAATAGATCTTTATTGGAGTATAATTGCTTCACAATACTGTGTTAGTTTCTGTTCTACAACAAAGTGAATCAGCCATAGGCATACATATATCCCCATCTCCCCTCCCTCTTGAGCCTCCCTCCCACCCTCCCTATCCCACCCCTCTAGGTCATCGCAAAGCACGGAGCTGATCTCCCTGTGCTATGCTGCTGCTTCCCACCAGCCAACTATTTTACATTCGGTAGTGTATACATGTGGATGCTACTCTCACTTCGCCCCAGCTTCCCCCTCCCACCCCGTGTCCTCAAGTCCGTTCTCTATGTCTGCGTCTTTATTCCTGCCTTGCAACTAGGTTCATCAGTACCATTTTCTTTTTTTTTAGGTTCCATATATATGTGTTAGCATATGGTATTTGTTATTCTCTTTCTGACTCACTTCACTCTGTATGAAAGACTCTAGGCCCATCCACCTCACTACAAATAACTCAATTTCATTTCTTTTTATGGCTGACTAATATTCCATTGTATATATACAATGCCACATCTTCTTTACCCATTCATCTGTCAATGTTCATTTAGGTTGGTTCCATGTCCTGGCTATTGTAAATAGTGCTGCAATGAACATTGTGGTACATGACTCTTTTTGAATTATGGTTTTCTCAGGGTATATGCCCAGTAGTGGGATTGCTGGGTCATATGGTAGTTCTATTTTTAGTTTTTTAAGGAACCTCCATACTGTTTTCCATAGTGGTTGTATCAATTTACATTCCCACCAACAGTGCAGGAGGGTCCCTTTTCACCACACCCTTTCCAGCATTTATTGTTTCTAGATTTTTTGATAATGGCCTTTCTGACCGGCATGAGGTAATACCTCATTGTAGTTTTGATTTGCATTTCTCTAATAATTAGTGATGTTGAGCATCTTTTCATGTGCCTCTTGGCCATCTGTATGTCTTCCTTGGTAAAATGTCTATTTAGGTCTTCCACCCATTTTTTAATTGGATAGTTTGTTTTTTTGATATTGTGTTCCATGAGCTGTTTGTATATTTAGGAGATTAATCCTTTGCCCATTGTTTCATTTGCAAACATTTTCTCCCATTCTGAGGGTTGTCTTTTCATCTTGTTTATGGTTTCCTTTGCTGTGCAAAAGCCTTTAAGTTTAATTAAGTCCCATTTGTTTGTTTTTGTTTTTATTTCCATTACTCTAGGAGATGGGTCAAAAAAGATCTTGCTGTGATTTATGTCAAAGAGTGTTTCTCCTATGTTTTCCTCAAAGAGTTTTATAGTGTCTGTTCTTACATTTAGGTCTTTAATCCATTTGGAGGTTATTTTGGTGTATGATTTTAGGTAGTGTTCTAATTTCATTCTTTGACATGTAGTTGTCCAGTTTTCCCAGTACCACTTATTGAAGAGGCTGTCTTTTCTCCATTGTATGTTCTTGCCTCCTTTGTCATAAATTAGGTAACCGTATGTGCATGGGTTTATCTCTGGGCATTCTATCCTGTACCATTATCTATACTTCTGTTTTTGTGCCAGTACCATACTGTCTTGATTACTGTAGCTTTGTGGTATAGTTTGAAGTTGGGGAGCCTGATTCCTCCAGTTCTGTTTTTCTTTCTCAAGATTGCTTTGTCTATTTGGGGTCTTTTGTGTTTCTATACGGATTGTAGAATTTTTTGTTTTAATTCTGTGAAGAATGCCATTGGTAGTTTGATAAGGATTGTATTGAATCTGTAGATTGCTTTGGGTAGTATAGTCATTTTCACAATATTGATTCTTTCAATCCAGGAACATGGTATATTTCTCCATCTGTTTATATCATCTTTGATTTCTTTCATCAGTGTTTTATAGTTTTCTGAATACAAGTCTTTCACCTCCTTAGGCAGGTTTATTCCTAGGTATTTTATTCTTTTCATTGCAATGGTAAACGGGATTGTTTCCTTAATTTCTCTTTCTGATTTTTTGTTGTTGGTGTATAGGCATGCCAGAGATTTCTGTCCATTAATTTTGTATCCTGCAACCTTACCAAATTCATTGATTAGTTCTAGTAGTTTTCTGGTGGCATCTTTAGGATTTTCTTATTTATAGTATCATGTCATCCGCAAGCAGTGACAGTTTTACTTCTGCTTTTCCCATTTGTATTCCTCTTATTTCTTTTTCTTCTCTGATTGCTGTGGCTAGGACTTCCAAAACTAGGATAAGAGTGGTGAGAGTGGACATCCTTGTCTTGTTCCTGATCTTAGTGAAATTGAAACCGTAATTAAAAATCTTCCAACAAACAAAAGTCCAGGACCAGATGGCTTCACAGGCACATTCTATCAAACATTTAGAGAAGAGCTAACACCGATCCTTCTCAAACTCTTCCACAAAATTGCAGAGGGAGAAACACTCTCAAATTCATTCTATGAAGCCACCATCACCCTGATACCAAAACCAGAAAAAGATATCACAAAAAAATTTTAGACCAATATCACTGATGAACATAGATGCAAAAAGCCTGAAGAAAATACTAGCAAACAGAATCCAACAACACATTAAAAGGATCATACACCATGATTGAGTGGGATTTATCCCAGGGATGCAAGGATTCTTCAATATATGCAAATCAATCAATGTGATACACCACATTAACAAATTAAGGAATAAAAACCATATGATCATCTCAATAGATGCAGAAAAAGCTTTTGACAAAATTCAACACCTATTTATGATAAAAACTCTCCAGAAAATGGGCATAGAGGCAACCTACCTCAACATAATAAAGGCCATATATGACAAACCCACAGCAAGCGTCATTCTCAATGGTGAAAAACTGAAAGCACTTCCACTAAGATCAGGAACAAGACAAGGATGTCCACTCTCACCACTATTCTCAACATAATTTTGGAAGTCCTAGCCATGGCAATCAGAGAAGAAAAAGAAACAAAAGGAATCAAGGGGTCAATCTGAGAAGACGATATAACAATTATAAATGTTTATGCACCCAGTATAGGAGCACCTTAATGCATAAGGCAAATGCTAACAACCATGAAAGGAGAAATCAACAGTAACACAGTCATAGTCAGGGACTTTAACACCCCACTTACACCAATGGACAGGTCATCCAACAGAAAATAAATAAGGAAACACAAGCTTTGAATGACACAATAGACCAGATAGATTTGATTGATGTTTATTGTCATGTCCTTTTTATATATCAGAGAAGAGCACCCTCCTGTCTCCTTAAGTGAGAAAAAACCAGTTGCCATGTCAGTATTTTAATGTTGGTGATGGCAGATGGCCCAATCGCAGTAAATGCTTTTCCTCTTCTCCCCCTTTTTCTTTCCCATCCCCATTCTTCCTTGCACTCCCTTCCCTTTAGCTATTACATTGAGTAATTCTATAACTACCCAGAAGCTCCCTTTGCAAAGGAATGATTTGAAACTCAGTGTTTGAGAGGAATTAAAGGCTAGCCCCTTAGAACTAGACGATCATTGCTCCCAATGTTCTCCTCTCTGCCCCATCATGAACACTGAAAGAGGAGTTATTTAACGGTACCCCACAGCCATCCTGAGAGAGTTGCAGGAAGTACAGGGAATCATATCCACGTTGTGGATTCTATAGTGAGAACAGAAATGGAACCAAGGATCACATGAGAAGGTCACCTTGGTAGTGAGGGGTAACCGGCACAACACTTTCCTCTTCTGCCCATATTATGTAGGTGTGACTTGGTAGGTGGTGCCTTTCTTAGCCAGGCTACTTGCCACAGGGATTTAGATGATTTTATGTTATCAAGCCAGTTAGAGCTTAAGTCACTGTACCAGTGTGCCAAATTCTCTTTCTTATATTTGCCTTGAGTATGTTTCTGAATATATAGGAAGACTTTGTCTTGGATGGAGAGTTATAAATTTTTTTTAAAATACTCTTTACTGAGCAACTTCCATCACTGTTAGAGTGTTGTCAAAGATATCTTGTTCACAGATTCTTCCAGGCTAGACTTCTAGAAGTGGAATTTCTGCATCAAAGGATATGCACCTGAACATGTGGGCAGGTAATGCTGGATTACTCTCCTGTTTCTGAGATCAGCAAATGATTTGAAAAATAATTGTGTCTGTTCCGAATTTTGCTAGATCAGAATGGTATTGAAGGTAGGAATGAAGAGTCAATGTGTGGAAAAAGTGTAGCTAGGAATTCTCGTACTGACATCTTTTGTCATGTTAGTCCCTGGATGACATTTATTGGAACCATCCATTTTCATCACATGGTGAATCTTTTTATCCCTCTATCTCTCTGTCTTTGGAAGGAGTTTATCTTGGATTTGACTGATACACATGACTTGACAGTGTCAACCAGCCTTACCTTTCGATGGTGCCAGCTGCTACAGTTTTAAGAAATATTCAGGAAAAAAATGTAAATTTTTTCAGATGAGTAAGATGTGCAGGGTGATTTCAGGTAAAAAGTGGAAACATAAATGCAGCAAACATACATAAGGTACTGAAGTGATTAATATATTTATCTCAGATATCAAAGCAATGGAATTGTCTTAGTTTCTCAATTTTTCCCTCCATTTTCCATCTTCTTTCTTTTCTTTCGTAGAACAGTTTGATGAATTTATAGGTACCAATCCATTTTTGGCTACTCATCTTTTGGAAAAATTTTGATTTCTAACTAAACCTAGGCAAACCAAAAGTGTATGACTAGCCCAGATTTTATTATCACTTCCGTAGCTGTCTTAGATTTTTACAGATAGTCAAAGGATCACATTGCAGTGACTTTGTGAAGAGTCATCATCCCTATTTGGAAGAATGAGTGGCAAAAGTGATGACATTCTGTTTCTTCTCACTGTTTTCTGATTTCTGGAGCACTGCCATTCTCCACATTTCCCCTGGCCTTAAGAATGCCAGCTGGCTGTTTGAAAAAGAAGAAGAAAAAAAGAAATGCAAAAACAACAACAAAAAACCTGGAATCATGGCTTAGGGAACCTGGATGCAGCCCCTCCCTTAGTGCCCTATAGCCTGTAGCTCATTGGCCAGGCTCTTTCTGCTCTTCTGATACTCCGCACACCTGGATCCTTGCCATTTTCACCTGGATCCTTGCCATTTTCTATTCTACCAACTGGCCTTGTGCAGTAGATCACCTGCTCTCCTCTTTACTCCAGGCTTGGAGGAGTGGAAGTGCAGCTTCTTTCCACAATTCTGACCTCCCTGCTTTGGGGAAGTCTTGTTGAAGACTTCATTTAATGAAGCCAGCCTGTCTGAAGATTGCTTACATGCAGCTCTTCTGATCATCTGCTAAGATTTAAACAAAGGGGCTATATGACATGTAGACAGACAGACACATACACACATATATATGCACACACAAACTTGTGCCAATGAGTGTATGGCTAGATACGCATGCACACAATTCAGTATGTCCATTTGCATATCATTTGACCACACACCTGCCAACATATGTGTTATAGTGGAGGTATACCTTATGAGAAAATGAAATTGCAAGATTAGGTAGACAGTGTTGTTCATACGTGAACTTAGAAATACCTTCCCTTGAAAGTTTCAAGGAAATGTTTTTGTGTCCTTTAACTTGGTGTGATTAAAAAAAAATGTTGCCCTTTGGAGAAATCAGAATTGTGGAGCATATGGTGCTTTTCATTTCTTGGTGCTGTTATTTTTACTACACCAAATATGTATTTCAGATGGGCATTGTGAATTACCTCAATTGTCAATGCAGTCCATAAACCCATGATTCAGTTACCTTGCTTTTGCTCATAGGATCATTTTCTCAGCTAGTGCACCTTGGAAAGACAACTTCTGCAGTTTCCACCAAATTACAGAAGCTGAGACAATCGGGTGGAATTTTTTCTTTTCGTTTTGATTTACTTTGCAATACTTTGCTTTGTAGTACTTTGGCGAATTCACTAACATGTGAAAGCACAGGCTCATGAAATGGAAAATAAAATCAAAACAGGAAACTCCAGTATGCATTGTAATAAAGAAAACAAAAATGCATTGTCATTTTTTCCAATGCAATTAAAGAAAAAGAGACCGCTGATATTACATTTATCTAATTAGCGTCTCTGCAATGCGAACGCTTCATCTTCATCCACTTCTTTTGACATGTGTGTATGCTGTCAGACTTTCCCAGCAGAATACACAGTTGGGATTTTGAAAATAGCCTTTGAATCTTGTTGTAGCCCAGCCTGCTAAAAGATGGTGCTGGAGGAACCACTCGTGAGCACCTTCCAAACTTAAAAAGAAAAACACCTGTGCTGTCAGCACTGCTTCCAGTCCAACGAGCAGTTCGCATTGTTATGCGTCATTTAACTACTTTCTCTCTGTCAGCAGGAGTCTTTGTTTCACACCTGAGGGTTGTCAGGTCAGAAGTCAGAATAAAAGCCCAAAGTCTCTAACTTGAATTTCAACAGCGAAGGAAGATGAGGACTTTTTAAATACCGAGCCAATTTAGCGGTCCGATGTGTACCCAGGGGCATCTTATACCCGTGTGGCGATTGCGTGTTAAACATCATTTTTCCGTAAGAATCTTCTTTTCACTCAGCTGTCTTCTAGAAACCCAGAAGTTTATTAGAAACCTCTATTTCTATGTTAAAGAGCATGAAGAAGTGTTTGACTGTCTTTGGTATGACCCTTTTCTCAACGTTCAAGGGTATGTGCCATTATTTAGAAACCTATGAAAGTTACATCCAGTGGCGTTAATGTTCAAAAGATAACCGTGGGTGTAGACAGTGGGCAGAGAAATAGCCTTCCTCAAAAGGACAGAACTGTCTGATCAGTTCATGTACTGTGGCCCCTTGCTGTAGCGAAACGCGTTCCTCTCATCCAAGCCTGCTGCACAAATGGACAGAAATCTTCGGGTCCCAACATCATGAGGGGGTTGGTTGAATTCAGCATTTTGGCACCAAAAACTGGAAAGAGATAATTGATGGCCCATACGGTATGTGTAATGGGTACTATCAGCTGTTTAAACATACACCAGTTATTTTCAAGCTTTTCAAACCCATCTGTCACCATATTGTCCAGTCACATGAAATAAATTGTCATTTCTCTCTGTATAAACGGATATAGTCCTAATTGATTTCTGCTTTAAACTTTTGTGTAAATAGACCTGTGTCACCAGGCTCTATTGTTTATTTGTTTCTGTGGTTGTTTCCCCTACCAGTAATTTATTGCACAATTTTTGCATATTTGAAAAAGGAAAAAAAAACAGGTAGAGCAGATGGCCACATCATTAAAAAGAAAGTGTTAAAGACACTTGATGTGGGATTAAAAACACCTTGTGAAAACGACAGCATAGCTTCTTTTCCAATGTGTAGAGTTAAGAAAAGCACAGTACGTCTTTATTGTAAATCCGAGTAATATATCTCATGGTGTCTCACTTAATCACTGATATTTTTCTCTCTTCTTCACAATGTAAAGTGTGATTTGACATAAAGTCCTGGGCCTTTTGGCAATGGTGGCAGGCTCAGTTCGTAACTGGCGGTGATAGGAAAAAGGTGTGAGCACTTCTCTCTGCAAGATCTGAAGACTGTGTAGGATGCTTCCAGTTCTCTAGAGAATTCTGTGGGGCATTAGGAGGTGTGTAAACGAAGAGGAAAGTGCACATTTTTTTTTTTTTCCAGTGGTAGTAAAAGCAGGAGATTTCTTGGTAACTGATTCACTGGTTCCTGAATATGTTTTACCTCCGGCAATGTTAAGTAGACCCAAGATTGCATTGGTTCCCGTAGGAGATATATACTCCAGAAATACCCATTATCATTGCATGAGTTATCATAACACCTAATACCTCAGCTGGAGTTTAAGCATTATGACAGTTAGGGGACTAAAGTGAGTGCAGTAAAGACTTAGGAGGGCCTGTGTACACAAGTTAAAACTCACGCGGTTGGATCCCATAGAAGATTTAAATTATTACAGTAAACGCGTATGGTTATTTGGAAGCCTTAGCTTTTCCAAGTAAATTAACAAAGAAGTATACCATTCTCCTTACATTTCTATGAGTTTATTTCTTTCTCTTTCACATTTGCATAAGAGGAAATGAAACAGTACAAAGTTTTAATTCCACCCCGCCCCCTTCCAGCTAAACCACCGGTTTAGTGATTATCAGAGGAGACTTTTATATATGTTTTGAGCTCAGTTCCCTGGCTGCAAGTCACTCAACCTTGACGTAAATCTGAAATAAGTACTTTGTAAGGGGTTAGCCTTTTGTGCTGGGTGTGTGAGAAATCCTGCCAGACCAGGTTGGTTACAGAAAACAGTGTCAAGTTGCCTTTCCTGAGGGGTGAATAAGAAGTGCAGACAACAGAAAAGTAGGGGGAAAAAATCTTCCAAAGCACACCCTTACCTCCCTACTTACGAAAGGCTTATTGTCTACCTTTGAGGGACTCCCAGTCCGGTTTCATGATAAGTATGCCTTGGGGGGGTTATTTTTGCTTTTTTTTTTTCTTTTTCAGAAACTATCCAGTCATTGCTAGTGGGTATGGTATGTCAGTACAGTAGGCAAGAGTTCCATTCGCAGAACCCACATTTTGTGTGGTGCTTGTTGAGGCTGGTTGCCTTTCATTGAATCCATTTGATCGTGCTGTTTGCCTTAGGTGATCAGCAACCTTTAATGTAAATCTCAGCCAGTCTAATAAAACTAATGGAAGGAGAGAAAATGCACACGCACACACACAGGAACTGTAGGCATGCCTTCACCGTTTATGTCTGTGTTGTCCTAGAGCATAGATAAATTATATATCTCCTCCCCACCTTTGAAACAGTTACTCTTTTTCTCTTTTAATTTTTTTTAAAGCAGGTACTTTGTTGTTTAGAAAGAGAAGTATATTTTCTTATCAGTGCACTGACTTGTACTTGGAAACTTTAAAAAAAAATTCAAAATTTCGTTTAGTCCTGAATACAGTCTATTTCCAGTTAGTCTGAAAGTTGTTTTAAATAAATCATGTTCCTAAAATCCAACCAAAAACATATTTTTCCCCTTATATAAACTTCAGTTCAGCATGCGAGTGAAGCATTTTTTTGGCAGTAACACTGACCAACTGATTTGAGTTTCAGTTCTTTTTGGAGAAAGAGAAGAGGGAATAATTCTTTGATAAGCCCAATTACAGAATTCTAATAAGTGCAAACACTAAAAAGTATTTTTTTAATAAGAAACTTTTAAAAAGTAGTGATCAAAAATATCCCCCCCAAAAAAAATTCCCACGACAAAAGTAAACAGCCGTGTTCTTTATCCATCAGAGCAGTCAGAATAAAGGGGATGTTGAGAGCTTGAAAATACAGGGAATGGTCTCTCTGTTTCACATAAATACTTTTAAAGGGTCCTGCTGAGTTAGGATTTTCACTTTTAATATCATTGAGTTACTTTAAAAAATCATAATGTTTAAGAGCATGGATTTTACCTACCTGCAAACCAATACCTTCTCATAATTACCTTCTTTGACCCCTTTATTATTGTATCAACTTTTTTTTTTGTCCACACTGCTAGAGTCTTGATGTATTGTCATAGCTGGTTACTCAGGGAGCACTTACACAAGCACCAGGAAAATTTAAATCCTTTATTGTAATTAAGTTTTGAAAAATATTTTTGTATTTGTTGATCAAGATCTGCACGTGATTAAGGCACTTGGCTTCCCTTCCCTTGGTAAGCTCAGTTTAGGTTGGTAACCACCAGGTCTTTGTTTTTACTAGCAATTGAAGACCTTTTTAGATGGCGTATATATTTTTCAATACTTCAGGACATGCTTGGGAGTACTGTTAATGGTGATCAGAACAATTTAGGTACTTTTCCTTGTGTTTTTTGCTTTCTTCCTTTAGTAGCTGTGCCGTGATTTGAGCCAGTAACTTAAAGATGTGTATTGGGTGTGGGTGGATCTTGAGACATTATTCATGCTATTTTTCTCACCTTTAGCAAGTTTCATTTAATCCATTCTATTCGAAAGGTCACCAGGGGTAAAATTCTCTTTTCATTACTTAATTTGTGTTTTTGGTTTTTTATATGCCCTCAAAATTGCACCTCATTTTGCTACTGGAGTTCTGCAATAATTGAGGAAAAAATAAAAACAAGATGAAGAAAATTGAGAGCAAAATATCACCTTTCCTCTGATACAGCTAATATAGAAGAATGTGGCTTGTCCTGTATTCAGACAGGCTTCCTAAAGTTGAACCACCTGGCCTTGTACAAGTAGCAAGTGCCGTGTGTGTGTGTGTGTGTGTGTGTGTTTCTGTGCGTGCCAGACACCACAGATTCAATATACAAATAGCCAAGATGAGCCCTTGCCTTCTTGGGGTTTTTAGTCTATTAGGGAAGATAAGCCATCACTCAGATGACCAGAATATACGTTAATATTTGGTAAGTGTCAAAAGCAAGGAATAAGCATTTCAAAAACAGGTCTAACATTCACGCTTATCTCACTTTGCCCCATTTGGAATTCTGTTTATAAAATGTTCGGAAACATTCAGATAGAAAAAGGTTGTGTTAGTACAAAGTAATCATAGCATGATAAGTGTTAATGTTACTCTGGTCTTTGTGAAAATAAAGCTGTGCCTTTTGTACCTTGAGTTTTAGTAGATTGTTAGAGGTAATAAGGGAAGAGAATGTTAATGTCAAAATGGTAAGGAGGGTTAGATCCCTTCTATTTTAAAAATTTTTACTGGAGTGTAGTTGATTTACAATGTTGTGTTAGTTTCAGGTGTACAGCAAAGTGAATCAGTTATATATGATTGACTTTACCTCCTTCTTTCTTTACCTCCTAAAGCAAGCTTTCTGCATTGGGGCTGAGGTATTTTCCGTGTTACCAACTCAGCAGGGACTTTTTGTCTGCTAAGCTGATAGTTCTGAATGCTTCTGCAGTCAAAAGGGGAGTGAAAATAGTTATTTGTTTCCTCACCACGCTGTCTGCCAGGTAGCATTGTGAAAACATAAATATGCATATCACTTCAGGGCGTTTGTCCAGTCTAGTTTCTAGAAGGCCCCTAAGTTCTGCCTAGAGTTGATAACAGTAAACTTTATAACCTAACAGGCAGTTTACACCAGCGTACAAATCATTTTACCTACTCAGGGTTGTCAGCATTTCTTTTAACTCTTCTCATAGTGTATGTAATTTTACTTTTGGGACATCCCTAAAACGGATTCAGCTGCAATTCCCTGGAATGTTCAAAATAGTTTGAGGCACAAAGTAACCTAGATATTTAAACGGCCCCTTTACACCTTAGCGACGTGGTTGTTAGGATTTTATGAAAAGTCTTTGTTTCTTTTCTCTGCCAACTGCTGGCTTTAGTCAGCAAAGATTCCTCTGCTTCATTAATGTTGTAAGGACTCTAAATAAGATTTTCCTCCATGGATTGCTTTTGGGACAGTCCAGATATTGATCGCTGATTTTAGTGCTTGTATTTTCCTGACCCATTTTACAGTTTGCTGAAGTAGCTTTGTTACATCTTGAATGCCCACAGTAATCCTTTTTCTATCTTTGGGAAATGACTTATATAAGTATAAACTATTACTAAAAGAATTGTATAAAGAGACTTACAAGGCTGCTTGTCCATCACTGGCTGTTACTAAAATTAACAATTTGATGAATCAGTTTCATACTAAGGATACACACACAGAAGAAAAGCGCATTTAAAACACAACTGTAAGATTTTTCCAGGAATTTGAAGTTTTTTAAGTGTGTGGAAATTGATGTCAAATTTTATTTTATTTGTGAACACAGCATTGCCCTAAAAATAATGTCCTCATGTGGCCTCAGATAGGTTGATGCTGTATTTATTCACACATTCAATAAATACGTATCAGTGCCTACTAAGAGCAGGGCCTTAGGCTGGGGACTGGCTAGTCGGGAGTAAACCAGATGGAAATATCCCTGCTCTTTTGGTAGTTACTCTGTTTTTGGATATATGAACATTCAAGGCTAATAAACATAAAATACTTGTGGTGCGTGAGGCTTAGGAATAAATCAAAATGAACTCACACCTACTGAATTCTTATTATAGCCCTAAAAATTGACGCTTTATGAATTTAGTGTTATCCAAAGAATAATTCAATATGAAAGTGAATATCTAGATTTATAATGTTAAAGCCTGGTTTTACAATAGAGGGCCAGTGAATAACATGCTCTCACTTTTGTGTCAATACTCCAAGTGCTGCTTGGTAACGCGTTGATATGTGGACACCAACCATGGATGATAATAAATAGGGTATTTTTATTCATATTAATAAACTGGATAAAATAAATGGCGCAAACATCTTCATAGGAAAATAAATGGCTCAAGCATCTTCATAGGATTTCACAATGGGTTTTGTCATTCATAAATATTAATGTATTTTGCAGCGCTGAAGCATTAACACGAAGGAGTAAAAGCAGGCTTTATCTTGAGATTTTATAGTGTTTAGTAGATTTTAAAACATGGGTATATTTTAAATAAAGCTCCAACTCCTGAAGACCACAGGTATTCTGGCAGGAACATTATCCTTACAAATTAAATCTTTAGATAGAGTGTCTTTGTAAAAACAGTTGTTTCTAAACTCACCTCCCTGTCCTTTTTCTAAGAAAAGAAAATACCATATTAGCATTCCAAAGATTCTTTATCGTTTCTAGTGCCAGCAGTTATTTTTAAATTAGCATGGTGCTTTCATATATCTAGCAGGTTTGATTCTAGATAATTTGATAACCCTAAAAGCACATGCAATCTGTCATAAAAGTATGTTACAGAAATATCTTTTTATGGATTTGAAAAATCTTAATTGTACAGAACCCCACTGACTAGATAGATGGTGAGAAGAAAAGCAGTGATTAAGTACAGGCCAGTAACAGAGGAATATAAATCCATAAAGTGAATCTTTTGTATCATGAGTGTTTTCTTGTACTTTATTGCTAAAATGCTTTGAAGCGGTGAGAAATACTGAGGTACAAGTCTCCTTATGCCAGACTTTAACTTTGGATTCCGCGTAAGTCTGGTGCCAGGGTGCCTGGGTGGCACAGTCTCTGCTCTTGGGTCTGGATTTCTCTCAATCTGGGAGAGCTAGAATAGCTGGGTTTAAACATTGAGCTGCCGTTGTTTCCCCTCCTCTCTTGTTTTCTGATTTCCATTTATAATAATCTAAAAATTCAAGAGCTTTCATTAGAAGCCAGTAGGAGGTTTTATTTTTTCAGCCTTTCCCCGTGTTAACAATAAATAACTTCTGTCTTTATCAATACTGTAATTTAACTTACTCAAATATTGTTTACCATCATGTGCCCATTTATCCCTGGTCGTAGGCTATAGTTTATAGACTGTCCCAGAAATTTTAAGCATATAACACTTAATCTTTAAGTTGTGTCAGTAAGAAGGGCAAAACCATTCCTTTCTATCTGTTTTGTGAATTGAATTTAGGATTGCCCTTGTGGTTAGGAATCTGGTTACTTGAGTACCAGTGTAAGATTTTCTTGGTCATCCCCACTTAATTATACCATAATTACTAATGCTACATTAGGGTTTAGAAGTAGTGCTTTTGTATGTCTTAGTGTCACTGACAAACATTCTTAGAAATATATTTTTCTTCCCAACTCTGAGATGAAAAGCAGACAATAGCCATGATGCTTGAAATGTGCTGTGATGTTGGGATCGGGGATAGTAGTAGCATTTCTGTTTAATGGTCATGTTTGCGCATCTTCCTGGATCTGGTGTACACTTTTACATTTTGGAGGGGACAGAGGACAGTGTGGTTCTCATCCTCCTGTGAATCTGAGACACATGAGAATGGGAAATAGGGTCTTAAGTAACCAATAAACTTCAGTGCTGAACCTGTCCTTTGCATGGGCTGACATTAATTACTGGGGTCAGAGGTGCCAAGGCTGTGATTATAAGCAGCTTGGAAATGTGGCATGTTGCTGTACTTAGCATCATAAAAATTTTTAAATGCCGTTAGACATGATTGAATTTCTAGAGATCCTGGACAGAAGATTTCGCAAATTAATTAGGTTACCAGATTTGCTAAACGGATGTTTGTGTGTAAAGTAGCAAAAATATTAGGAATGTATAACAATCGGACGTGCTTCCTGGCTTAAGAAGCATGCATCTGTTTTGGAAGGAAGGACGTAGGCCCATGGATTGGCACAGGAATGCCGGTGGCCATCCCTTTTGACAGCTACGGTATCAGTGCACCTAGAAGTGTCAAAAGGACACAGAATAAAGGACATTGATTTTCAGCGGAAGGACATTAATTTTCAAGACCTGTACAATTGACTCTGGGATTTGGAGCAAGAGTCAGTCCTACTAACTGGCTATGGAGGCATTGTAAGCGTAATAGTAGCCTGTACAAATAGGCTACTTATGTGTCAGTAAAAAAAAGTTGGGGATTCAGAATATCAAGGTTTTTCAAAGCAACCATTCAGAAAAAAGTATACCCCACAGTCAGTTTTTCCATTATACAAATATTTTGTCAACTTTCAGTTTTTAAAAAGACCTCATTATTCAAAAGACAAATTCAAAACTTTTGGGGGGAAGCAATAGTAGCCAACATGAACCTCGATATCTTCAGGTTGCCAATATACTGGGTGTTCTCTCTTTGAATGGTTAATCTTTTTATCCCCCCTAATGTTGGTAAACATTTATTTTAAAAATACTGAATCGTTAATCTTTTACTACCTCTATGTGAGTTCAGCATAAAGAGTGGTTGGAATATATTGAGATCACACTTATTCTCTAAAGTTCTGTGAGAGGTTTAAGCATCGTCTTAGCAGAAGGTGTTGTGTGCTGGCTGCTGGTTCGCATATGTAGAAATAGACTGGTATAAGCTCCACCTACCTGCCCATATGCTGATGCTGTGTGTCGTTATCCCGGCCCCATCAGCCTTCTGCTTCACATGGTCTTGTCTGAAGAGAATGTATCAGCTGACGGGGAGAGGGAAGGGGTAGAAATACTTGCCAAACAAATCTGATTTTTAAAATCCGTGGAAGAGGTCACTAGCGCTTGATAACATATTGGAAACGTTATGAATAACTGTGAGTTTTCCTTTCTCGTTTTTGATAATGACAAAAGAACTCTTGGTGTTCAAGTGAGAAACACCAATGTCGAAATAATCTGTTTCATTTACTCTATATGCTCCTACATTTGGAACATGTAACCTGGTAATGAAAACTCTAATTGCAATTCTACGTGGTACTTTCCTGAAAGTTTTAACGGCAAGGTTAGCAGAGAGGCTGGGGGAACAAAAACTGTGTCATTTTAGCTGAATTGTTAGTTTGGAATCATCCATTTGGAAGAGCTTTAGCTGTGAAAACTCAGTGCCTGTTGTACTGTGTTCGCTTTTGACAGTTAATAGCTCTAGGGTTTGGGTGTTTAGGGAATGAGACTCCTGAGGATATTTTGGGAAGAGATAAGAAGGTATCTGTAACCGTGAAGTGGAAGAATAGCTCAGTGTTTGAGGTGGAACCATTTATTTTCACCCCTTTGCCCTGTTTCATTACACTCATTATCCAGCTGGTCTCCGTCTCCCTGGTCTTTCCTTTGTCCCTCTCCTCACCTACCCCGGGCCTCCTGTTCTCCCTTGTCACATTGTCACACCTCTCAAAGGGCCTTCTCTGAACCTGTGCCATCTGGAGCAGGCACCCCTTATCTCAGAGCTCCGTTGACTTGCCTCTTTTTCTAATCTCTTTGGAAGACTTATCTCTTCTTTTGGCCTCCGCTCTTAATTTATTTCTGCTTCTATTATTACATTGATAACTCGCACATTTAACCAGACGCTGAGGGGTGTGCTATCGAACTGATGTGAATCTTTCATTCGAGACAGTGTTGCCGCCCCCATTTGCCATAACGTGTAGCTGCTTTTGCACGTTGCAGTAATCGTAGATGTATCTCAGTTTAACATTTAAAAATGAAGTGCAGCTCAGGTTTGTCAGCTGAAATCAATCGTTTTATTTGGCATGTTGTTTTCTCATGTTTTGGGAGTAGGATTGATTCCGAGAGAGGAGTGGTCATTGAACTCAGGGCCATAGAAATGCCCTCTTACAGGTGCCTTGGATTCGGAGTGGGGCTCTGGATGGGGCTGGGAGGTCTGACTGTCCTGTCATTTTACAAAGCTTTCTTTTAAGACAGGTGGGGCTTCACCCTTAAGTCTACTCTGAGGGATTGAGAGGAAGAAAAATCCTCTCCTATTATTCATTAATGCTGAGGAATGCTGAGCCAGTTTTACAGATTTTCCTTCGTTTGTTTACTTTGCATTAAGTTTAAGAATGCTTTTGAGGAACTAGTTTAGTGAATGAGAAATAGCATATAAACACTCGCATGGAAGTGTTTGTTAATATTCCATACTGTGGAACGTTCCACAATATAAGCATTATTTCTTTAAAGTTAAAAATGCTTTCCTAAAAGTGCTGTTATACAAAGAAATTTTGAGGATTTTAGGAAAAAATAAGTGCTTAATAAAGTCTATACATTTAGAAATTGAGTTTAGCAAATATTTAGTTATCAGAGTTTGGTAATAAGTTTTTTAAAGGAGTAATTGTATAGGGGAGATCATGAACCCCAAATAGTCCCCATTTATAATCAGATCAGAAATTTAGATACTGTCTTCCAAAGGCCAGCTCTTGTCTGTTAGAGGATTCAGTAATTCTAATATGAATTTACTTACTCCTATGCTGTGAAAATGAGGAAAAGCAGTCCAAGTTTCTGAATATCAGTAATACCTATTGTCATAGTATTTTAACCTAGAAAAATAAATGAATTGAAAATCAATCCACGTAATATATGTAGTGATATTTATACTCTCCTAAATAGTTTGTTTATTTACTTATTTTTATTGCTATATACTTATAAAGGTTACCTCCACATTAAAGAGGAAAGTAGAATATTGCAAAATAACATATATTATCACAAACTATAAATAGCAATAATGGTTTCCTATTCTAGAAAGGTTTTTAACAGCATGTTAGCCTAAACTTCATCTTGGTGTATTAGTATGTTAAGTAAGAAAGGAAGAAATATGAACTACTCTTTGAAGAATTGACATATACCTATATTTAGAGTGAGTTAAACATTAGGAATAAGGACAAGGCTTTATTCATTCATTCCTTATTTATTTTAACAAACAGTTTTTTTTTTTTTTTTTTTTTTTTTTTCAGTATGTGGGCCTCTCACTGTTGTGGCCTCTCCCATTGCGGAGCACAGGCTCCGGACGCGCAGGCTCAGTGGCCATGGCTCACGGGCCCATCCGCTCCGCGGCATGTGGGATCTTCCCGGACTGGGGCATGAACCCGTGTCCCCTGCATCGGCAGGCGGACTCTCAACAACTGCGCCACCAGGGAAGCCCAACAAACAGTTTTTATAGCATTTCCTGTAAATAAGCCAGACACTGATCTGCACATTACAAGTTGTTATATACAAATATACAAAGTCTCTGATCCTTATAAAGGTTACATCACAGTAATCTTTGTAAAGACTATTATTTTTTGAAAGAGTATGTACTCAACTATAATAATGCAATAGAAAATATATAATTTGATATTACTTTAAAGTAATTTTTATATAAAGTTACAATTGTCCCATTACTGTTAGGACACATGCTTTGAGTTCCTTTTGCAGTAGATGCAATACGTTTGTAAAGATCCTTCTGTCCTCTAGGACACCTCATTTCCCTTTTAGATAGTGATGCCTTTTTATGCTTCAGCATTCTGGCACCAGGGTGGAGGGGCTGTAGTCTGTGACCATTGTACTAGGTCAGATTTAATTAGTCATTTCTTGGATGGACCTTCCCCTCTGGATATGGTCAGGATTAAAGTTTGAAGGTGAGAGTGCTTTGAAGAAAAAAAAAAAGTGCTGACAAATAGTATGTCTTCAGTCATTTGTGTAAAAGGGAGAATGTAAGCTTTATAAGAAGTAATGGGGACACTTTTTATAACAACCACATTATTACAGAAATTAAAAGAAGAGTGTTAATGGTACAGCTCAATGACAGTGCAGTTTGTGGGTTAGTTTTAGTTAACTGTCTAAAAATTACTGTGCTGCAGTTTTGAATTAAAAATACTAATTTATTTCTATACCCTAAGAAAGGGATGTATTACTATAAGCCACTGTCATCTACTGTGCAGTATACTGAGAAATTTCTGTTGAAAAATTATCCTTAAATTTCTTAGTTTAAATATGCATTTTATTTTACACTCATGATAGCTGATCTTTGCATGAAAGGTAGCAGGATTATTATTTTCTTCTGATATGAGCAAATAAAGTGATAGCAGCAGACAGCAGATCAGAGCGTATCTGATGTGTCTCTTTTTTCTAAAGAGAGATGAAGTAACTCTCCCAAGAAATTCCAGCATTTTCAGATTATAAAGCACATTATGTAACATCATACACTAGCATGGATGTCAGACAGATTCTTTAATTTTTTTGGAAAGGCCTTGTAGCACACTTAATCTGCAGATCCTTTCCGGGAGGGTGGGGGAGAAGCATATCCTGTTAGATTTGGTGACATAAAGGTCAAAAGATAAACTGTAAGTGATACCTATGTTTATTTTTTTGACAGTGTTAAATTAGCAACCCCTCAGACCTCTCCTGGAGAAGTACAACCTGAGTAATTGAACATGTCACTAGGGAGTATGCTTGGTTAAGCTGATTCCTATTATGTTGACTTGTCAGGGGCCGATAATTAAAGCTGAGGAGCTATGCTCATTAGTGTCTGCAAGATGATTCAAAGAGTAAGAGGGAGAAGTCCTTGAGGCACACCTGCAAAAGGCAGGCGTTGCGTGGAGGTGAGAGCAGACGGACTGGCTTGCTTTTCTGCTGCGTTAGCAGTCCAGCTCTAAACGGGATGCACTAAATTAAGTGTTGCAAATGTATTCTCCTCGACTTCGATTTTAGAATGCATTTTACTTCTGCCTTTGACCATAATTTTGTTCCATGCAATCATATTCTGCTCAATTATGTTTTTATGCTATATACGATGTTTTAGAAAATAGATACAAGTCTATTCAAAAGCACTTTGAAAAAAATTTTATACGAGTAATCATTTCATTCATTTTACTGGAAGCATCGTAATAGTCAAAATCTGCTTTGCGGGCTTCCCTGGTGGCGCAGTGGTTGAGAGTCCGCCTGCCGATGCAGGGGACACGGGTTCGTGCCCCGGTCCGGGAGGATCCCACATGCCGCGGAGCGGCTGGGCCCGTGAGCCATGGCCGCTGAGCCTGCGCGTCCGGAGCCTGTTCTCCGCAACGGGAGAGGCCACAACAGTGAGAGGCCCGCGTAACGCATAAAAAAAAAAAAAAAAAAAAAAAAAAAAAATATCTGCTTTGCTTCTTTGAACTCTCAGTACCCTGCACGTAAAGCACGTGAGCTGTCCAGCTTTGACGACAAAGGCTTTAGCAGCATACATTTGTCACATTTACTTTGCAAAAATGGAAATTTTTAATGTATATTTAGCGTGAACCAAAGCACATGTACGTGAGCTTTGACTCTGGAGAAACCTAGAAGAAAAAACTACAGAGTATGTGTGGAATTTAAATTTATCACAACTTGAGCAAAGCTGTGGGCTTTTCTGGAACAACCCATACTTTTTAGCACTGGAATGGTATGGGAACTTGAATCATAAAACCATGAAACTCTTTTGTTCGTCTCCTTTTGAAATTTGCCTTAGATAGGCTCAGATTTTGCAAACCCATCATGGAATCATGAAATACCCTAATATTTTTGGAAAAGTAGGACAAATAATTTGTTGAACATATTTTTTTCCTGTAATCTGGTTTTGGAAAAAAAGTGTGTTGAGTGGTGAACTAGCCTTTTTTTTTTTTTTCCAGAAATAAAATTGTTTTAATTTTAAGAAATTTATAATAGGGTAATTCACATTAGTCAAATTTAAATAAAGAAACCAGTTGGTGTTTTAAAAAATATTTGATATAATGTAACATCCATTCTTTTTTTGTTTTTACATTTTATTTTATTTTTTAACATCTTTATTGGAGTATAATTGCTTTCCAATGGTTGTTAGTTTCTGCTGTATAAAAAAGTGAATCAGCTGTACATAAACATATATCCCCATATCTCCTCCCTCTTGCGTCTCCCTCCCACCCTCCCTATCCCACCCCTCTAGGTGGTCACAGAGCACCGAGCTGATCTCCCTGTGCTATGTGGCTGCTTCCCACTAGCTATCTATTTTACATTTGGTAGTGTATATATGTCCATGCCACTCTCTCACTTCGTCCCAGCTAACCCTTCCCCCTCCCCATCCTCAAGTCCATTCTGTACCTCTGAGTCTTTATTCCTGTCCTGCCCCTAGGTTCTTCAGAAACATTTTTTTTTTTTAGATTCCATATATATATGTATTTGTTTTTCTCTTTCTGACTTACTTCACTCTGTATGACAGTCTCTAGGTCCATCCACTTCACTACAAATAACTCAATTTTGTTTCTTTTTATGGCTGAGTAATGTTCCATTGTATATATGTGCCACATCTTCTTTATCCATTCATCCGTCGATGGACGCTTAGGTTGCTTCCATGTCCTGGTTATTGTAAATAGTACTGCAATGAACATTTTGGTACATGACTCTTTTTGAATTATGGTTTCCTTGGGGTATATGCCCAGTAGTGGGATTGCTGGGTCGTATGGTAGTTCTATTTTTGGTTTTTGAAGGAACCTCCGTACTGTTCTCCACAGTGGCTGTATCAATTTACATTCCCACAGCAGTGCAAGCATCAAAAAATCTACAAATAATAAATGCTGGAGAGGGTGTGGAGAAAAGTGAACTGGCCTTTTTGTTTCCAGTGTTGCCTGTATGAAATCCATCCTTCACACTTCAGCTGGAGGGATGTATGTATCTTTTACAAGATTTCAGAGCTAAGGCTGGAGTCTTTAGCTTAGCACAGGGGTCCCCCCACGTTATGTGTCCTCAGGATTTAGCCTTGAGGAGGCTCTTTGTGAACCCGAAGTTTGTAGAGCTTGTATCACTGAAAACCATGTTAGAATGAAATGTCTATGTTTCTCTCTCCCCCAGTTGAAGGGCAGGGACTGATTCTTGTTAATGTTTTTATGCATTAACAGTGGTTGAAGCTCAGTTCAAGTTGGTTAAACTTAACTTAGTCAAGGTGCAGAAGAGACCTTCAGGGATAGTTATAGATTTCCAAGAATACCAAGGGCTGTAGAAGTCAAGTAGAACAACCTCCTGCCCAATGCCAGGAATTCCTTACCTGATGTTCTTTAACAGATCCTTCGCAGGCATGGAAGAAATTTTCTTGTGTTAAGGAGATTACTACTTTGCAAAGCAGCTGTTTCTAGATTGGGCAACTCCAGTTGATAACAATAGCACATAGCAGTTAAAAGAGCTATACTGTACATGAATTTTCATTTAAGTGACTGAGGCACAAATTATTATCACCTCCCTTTTGGAGATAAAGATGCTGAACTTTAGAGAGGTTGAGTGACTTGCCAAAGTCCCACAGCTAATTAGTGGACCCCCTGGCATGGGGTCCATGTGTGCCTGACTCAAGAGGTGGAATGCTTGGCTGCTAAACCCATACCACAGCTGCCCCTCTCTGTGTCATTGTTACAAAGCTATTTTTGATTACATTCCTTTCCAAAAGCCCACTGTTAGAGATTTTTAAAACTCCACAAATCATGTGTTACCACTAGAAATCGTTCTTGATTTTTTTTTTTTTTTAAAGAAGGAGAGACTTTAGCAACATTTGTTATCCATCCAGGCTTCCGAAGTCAACATTGCCCATCAGATTGCGGCTTCCTTGAGTTTCTCCAGTAAAGCTGTAACTTACATTTAATACTTCATGTATCTTAAGTCTTACTCTGAAGGGCTGCTTTTAACAAGGTAGTATAGTGGAAAGTCTACTTGACCAAGATGCCTAAATCTGTCTTAACTAGATGGAAGAACTTGTGTGAGCCACCCAATGGACATATAGTCCTTTAGCTGTCAAAAGGGGCATGGGGGAATCCCTTTTCTACCAATCTTCCGGGTTTGATATTAGAATAAAACCGCCTATATATGAGAACACTTTTTATCAGTGTATGTATTGAAACTTTTTGCTCTTCCTTAGAAGTGCTTATGGTATTGATGCCCTCACCTTATACAGTATGATATTTCCCTATGACCTGTCATATTGGAAACATATTGGAATATGTTGACTCTTGTGGCAATGGTATAATGCTGAATATATACTCATTTTCATGAAGAAGATTGACAGTGCTTAAATTTAAAAGGCTCTGTCCTAAGCCTTGAGCATTTTTTCTTAAAGCTTCCTAATAGTTGGGAGTTGGGGGAGGATGGAGAGGTGTTTAATTAGACATTTTCATTTTTAAATACATTTCTTGATTAAAACTAGAAACAGCTCAGCTTCCACCTTAACTCATAAATTTTAAAGATTTCTCTTTGCGATAGAGTGAGATAAACCAATTATATATTCTGCCCAGTATGTCTCTCATCTGTTCCTTTAAAAAATGTTAAAGCGCCATTGAATCAATTTTTACGGTACTATTAATCAGTGTAATCAGTATTAATACACTACTTTACCAGCTCAGTGCCACTTGTCAGTAATATGACAGGGCAAATTTTACATCTTCTTCACAAAGGCTTTCATCTGTTAGGGGGAAAAAAAGGAGATCAGGATTTTAATTGTTAGCAATCAGAAGTCTATGTGATTAAGACTGGCATTCTGAACAAGACACACCAGAGATTTTGCTGGGAATATTTTTTCATCCCTTACTAATTCTTTTATGAATTTGAATATAGCTTTATTTACCGATACCTTGAAACTTTAATTATAGCCCCACTGGAAAGTAATATGCCTGTTAGAAAGATAAAAGAATTTGTTAGAGTTCAGGGTTTTTAAATGTGGTTTCTACCTGCCTCCTTCCCCCTTACATCTTGGTTTGTAGGTTTCTGAAATATACGTTCCTCTTCCTCAGTCCTCCAAAATGAATCTTACCGATTTGGTTTATAATAGTCCCACTTTAAGACTTGATTTCTTTAGGTTTCAGCTTGTTATGAGTATGTGTTTTCTGTGAAAATAGAAGTGATCCTTTGAGGAGCCAAATGTTAATTTATTTCTAGCATTTATACCCCAGCACAGTTTAGTTTATTAGGTAATTAATTAGCTGTTTGAAGCAGAGAACAGGATCCAAAAGAAAAATCCAGTTAAATGCATGAGGCAAGGAAAGTGATGGAGAGATGGCTAACATAAAGGTTACCACTTTTCAGGGGTTAAGGCTTTACTGGGATGACAGTAGATCCAGATCTCTTTACAGGGAACCTGATGGGAGAAAGCAGGGTAAGAAGAGGGGGCCAAGAAAGTTCTGATTTTCCTGAAGCTGATTATGATGATTGCTTCCCATCTGGACCACTTAACAGTGTGTTATGCTTTTAATGACCAGAGGACCAGGCCACTTGCTTAAGGTCCCAGAGCTAGTGACAAGAATTCACACCCAAGACACTCTGCAGCACAGCCCATGAGCTTAAACCCCACGCTTCACTGGCCCAGTGAAAGCTAGAGAGACTCATTGGAGGATTTCAGTTTAGCACAGAGAATAAAATGAAAGGGAGAAGGGGGAAAGAGAGAATGCAGTCATCTTTTGTACTCTTCCTTCCTTGACTAAAAAAAAAATAATGATACTTAGAAAGTCATTTTAACAAAGTATGGGTAATAAAAATATCTTTTGAGTGCTGTTTGATATGGCATTTTCATGATTTTATCAGACATGAATTATACGATTTGATATATTTCTTAATGTAATTAAAAAGTAAAATTAAGTAAACTTCCCGTAATTTGGATGCTAGATTAGAACCCTAATTTCTAGGAAATTACAAAGTCAGTGATAAACTTCAAATGTAGTTGACAACTGTACTGACAGTTTTATTATGTAAGCATTTGAACTGGGCCTTTGTGGGGAGAGTTAACATGGGATTCGAATTTTTTTCTCAGAATTATCTAATAACTGCCTCTTGTCTGTATTTGTGGGCATCTGCCCTTCTTTTCACCCCCCTAGATCTAGATCTAGAACGAATGAACCTCTGCTCTGTGTTTAAAAGTTAGCCAATTTCAGGGCTTCCCTGGTGGCGCAGTGGTTGGGAGTCCGCCTGCCGATGCAGGGGACGTGGGTTCGTGCCCCGGTCCGGGAAGATCCCACATGCCGCGGAGCGGCTGGGCCCGTGAGCCATGGCCGCTGAGCCTGTGCTCCGCGACGGGAGAGGCCACAACAGTGAGAGGCCCGTGTAAAGCAAAAAAAAAAAAAAAAAAAAGTTAGCCAATTTCAAGCAAAGTAGAAGTTGTTAATTCATTCACAGTCATGGATAGTTATGCAGATAACTGCTTTGCCCAAGTTTATGATGTCTGTTTGTATTAAATAACTATAATTGTAGATAATTGAAAAAATTTAAAGTAATTTATGGAAATATTAACTAGCTAAACATTAAAAACTCTGTGTGTGTTAGCTATATTTTTACATGCCAAGATCATTACATTTATATTTCTTTCCTCCTTTATCCAATAGGCATACAGTGTTTTCTTTTCTTGAAGCACTAAGGATAAAACATGGCAAATTCAGAGTGACTTATAAAACAAATACTATTACGTAAGAGCTGTTGTATTTCTGAAATCAAAACAAATAGTATCCCAAGCGTAACTTACATACATTGGAAAACTGATTTTGATTGTTAGAGGAAAGTCACCGATTGGTACAGGGTTTTTACGTTTTTTTGTTTGTTTGGGTTGCATTTTTTGTAGGTAGCAGTGATTTTTGTTCAAAACATATTGCATATGACTTTTAAATATACGTGTATTTATGCATGTGTTTATGCATAGATATGTATTTAATTACATGAAATGATTTAGTTATATATTATATATATTTCAATTCATGACATTTTATTTCTTTTGAAAGTTGCTTTCTGCCTACTCTTGGCATTTTCTAAATAGGTTCTGGCATGTAGATAATGTCAGGTCAAGTTTACAACTTGGACAATTTGAAAAGACTGTTTTGTTTTTCCTTAAGGGAGGGATGATAATAAATTAAAGGCATTATCGTGCTATTGTTGTATATGTATATTTTCAGGTTAGAAAATGTCTTATGTTGTTTTCAGGTTTTATTGTATTCTGTGATATCTGGGGATGAAAGAATCAAAATTGGTGAAGTGAGTTGTAATATGTGTGTTTCACTCATATAACTTTATATTCATTTTCACTTCTTTGAGGCTATTCTTGAAATGAAACAGTGAAACCCTTTGTCCTAAAACTAATTTTGAATAATGGATTTATAATATATAATTAAAATATACTTTGAGATTGACTGCTGAAAGATCATTGGTTGTTTGGATTATTTTCATAAATCCTAACTGAATCATCTACAATATGCATAATGAAATGGCTACCCTGTGTTAAGATAATCATTTTTAGTAAATATAGAATATTGTATAGATCTGTTCAGTTGTTTTTATTTTGGCTTTAGTTTCAAATAGTTTCAAGAGTAAAATAACTGATAGCACTGAATGTTTTGTGGTATTTTAATGACTATCTGTTCTTTAAGATTATTAGATAGTGTCTGCCAGCAATGTCCAAGGCCCTTAGGCATAGTAAAGAAGATATGAATTATCTAGATGAGAATTAAAGACACATTTACGAAAACACAGTGTTAACTATTGAATCACTTTGAATTCTTGGACCATCCAGTCAAAGTACTGCTGAATAGAGGATAGAAAAGTATAATTTGTGTGTTTTAATCACACAGGTTACCATATTGACATCAGTAGAAGGAGCTTTAATATTGGATCCACAGAGAGCAGCATCTTAGGTTTCTTAATTTCAGCGTACTTGCTCATCAAGATGCTGTTTCTTGTGTTGGACCGCATGCGATAGGAGTAGTTTCTGACAGAGTGAAAAAGTGACAAAGTGAAAGCATTGTAAGGAAATACCTTCTCAAATCATGCATAAGCGTCCACTTCAGAAATTACATATAAGCAAGTGATGAGATTGATAAAGAGGATTTTGTTTGCAGAATTCTCAAAGAAACGATTGTTAAAAGAAAATTTTCTCACTTATGTTAAGGGACAGTACATACGCATTCAGATATCACGTACTGCTTATCTGTATTTTAAAATGAGTGTATTTAACCATAGGAACTTTAAACAATATATGAAAAGATGGAAACAAAGAAGTTATTTCTTTTTCTCCTCCTTCCTCTCCACTCTCTTCCCCTTCTCCTCCTCCAATTAGGTTCACTTACTTGTAAGTTCTGAAGTCTTTTTGTGGTTCACAAAAAGCAAAAACCAAGAATCCCACAGAAAGTACACTTTCCTGGAGAATGAAGTGATTAAATGTAAAAAATGAGACATTTGAATTAATACAGATGTTAAAGCATTAGTGGACTTCAGTGCCTCTGTCAGACAAAAATGGTTGTGCTTAAGTTCATGTTGGTATAAATAACTGGACGTTACTATAAATATTGTCCATGAAGTGGATTTTCTGAGGTTGCTGGATGCCTATTAATTTTATTGAGTAAAATAGTACAGTACAAATTTTAGTTACTTTTTTCAGGTATAATTAGAAGATATTCTTCCCACACTGAGATGTTAGCTATAGCACTAGCTGGCATCTCAGCTGATGCTGGGGAGACACAGGAATTAGAATTCAGTGCCTTCCTGATACCCCTACATGTGTGCAATCCAGCATCACATAGGTCATGATTACAGAGTTCCTGAGGGCCAGGTGGGAAAATATTTTATATATTAATTCATCAAATCTTCACAGCAATCCCAGGAGTTAGATACTATTACTCCCATTTTACAGATGAAGAAAATGAGGTCTGAAGAAGGCAAGGGGCTACTTGGTGGTGGACTGGAATTTGAATTTGAGATTTGGTACTAGATCTTTTCCCTTAAGCACCAGTCTCTTCTGCTTCCTTCCCATTGTTACAGCCACTAAAGCAATGCTTCAGGGATTAAGAATTACTCCTCTTTTGGCCTGAAGTTTCCTTTAAATCCTCTGATATCTTATTAGGATTCTATTTCACATTTAAGGTACATTTTTTGTTCATTTTGCCTTGATGAATTGTAAGTAACGATTTGAAAAAAACCCGTCTACTGTTGAGGCTATTTGCATTTTCATGTTTTATTGTTGAGGGCGCTGTCAGTACTGTGTTGAACAGACAGGAGCGTCTAGAACATTTTATTAGAGCAGTTTCAGGGAAATCATTCCTCAAGTTATTTTTGTCAGAGAAAAACCTGAGGATTTTATAAGATGAGTAAATGATCTACACACAGATGAGAGGGCCATTTTAAAATCCAAAATAAATTAATTTAGACTGTTAGTTGTCTTGAAGTATCATTTCATTTTTGCTTCATTTTAATTTGATCTCATCGTGCGTGGCAAGAGAAAAGACTTTGGGCTTTAAACAAGTTACTAAAGTGAGTCTTAATGAAGAAAAAAAGAGCATCACCATTTTTCAATTTGATAAAGAGGCAGCCTCAATTTTTAAAATCTTTATTTTGGTAAAATCTTTTTCAGTTCTCACTTGCATAAACTACAATCAAAGATCTAGTATTTAACACAAAATCAACACTCGGTTCTTTCAGAAGGAAAATCATAGATGGCTAAAAAATGTTAAAAGGAATTTTAAGGGGTCTTTGAAAAGCTAATGACTTGGCAATTTTTAAGTTATTCCTAATCTTCAATGAAACAAAATTTACAAAAACTTGATATTAGATATGGATATACGTATCCCAACAACAGAAGCAACAGAACTCACATAAATTCAAACTTAATTTAATCCTTATCACCTCAGCGTGGTACCCGAAGATCTTCCAAGCTGTATCTTTTCTATAAAACCATGCCTACCTCCTTAGGAGGGTGATGATGAGCAGTGTAACTTGCTCATTTTCCCCACATGCTTCAAGTGCTGTTGAAAACATCCTGAGTCTTTTATTTTTATCCCTCTCCCTCCGTTGGGCCTCCACATCCTTAGGAAGCCAACCTGCTTCAAAACTGCTATATAGGGACTTCCCTGGTGGCGCAGTGGTTAAGAATCCGCCTGCCAATGCAGGAGACAAGGTTTCGATCCCTGATCTGGGAAGATCCCACATGCCGCGGAGCAACTAAGCCCGTGTGCCACAACTACTGAGCCTGCGTGCCACAGCTACTGAAGCCCGCATGCCTAGAGCCCGTGCTCCCCAACAAGAGAAGCCACTGCAATGGAAGCCCGCGCACCGCAACAGAGTAACCCCCGCTCACCAAAACTAGAGAAGGCCGCCCGCAGCAACAAAGACCTAATGCAGCCAAAAATAAATAAATAAATAAAATTATATTTTTTAAAAAATGTAGCTAGAAAAAGGAAAACCTGCTATATAATGACTTCATGAAATTGTTTATGTCAAGCTTTTGGAGAGTATGGATTCTCTGCTTTTTGCAAGTAATAAATAAAAGGCATAGGTTTTGTTCCTGGGTTTTGTTCAGTAAATTGAAAAGAGAAAGCTAGAGCTGGTGCTTCTTGTGGAACTATGATCATTTTGGAGTAGGTCACATTGTGAGACTGAAAATTGTTTAATTATAGCGTTTGACAGTTCTCTTGTAATAATAATAGTATTTATATAGCCTGTTTCATCTTCAAAGCATTTCACAGGCACTAATTAGTTCTCACAACATGCCTGTGAGGTGGGTAAGTATCATCATCCCCATTTGACAGATGTGAAAATCGATGCAAGCAAGTTAAGAGTCTTGCCATTGGCCATAGTGGGAAGTCAGAATCTAAAACCAGGATGCAAATGCAGGAGTGGCTGGTGCCTAAATCCCCTTCCTTAGCCCTAAATTAGGCCTCCTCTCTCTTCCCCACCATCTTCTCATCTTTTCTTTTTTTTTTTTTAAGTCCTGAAGGGACTCTGTGTGGTGTTTTCCTTTTCAGTTTTCCTCTTAGAGAGTAGTTTTTTTAACACTGCCCCAGAAATAAATAAATCATCTTAGTATAACAGCTTTAAAGACCTAATATGTCTAATCAGGATATAAATATTTCAGAAAGTCAGGAAATGAATTAGGTTTGGGTGCAAGAAAGGATTCCAAATTACATTTTGTCTAATAAATATTGCATCCGTAAACAGTAAAAGTAATGATAGGATTAGTTAACAGTATCAAATAAAACATGCATTTAAAATGAACCTGACCGGACATTTTTGTGTCATCCTGACTGATGTGTACACAGTCCATTCTTTGAAAAATCAGGGCATTCATTTGAATTGTAAATTGCCAACATTGTAAATTGCAGTAGTCTTGTTGTGCTGAGATGTGACAAATTACAAATGGAATATTGGCTGGGCTTCCATATCGTGCATTTCTCCTCCACTAGCTGCTACTGTCACCATTAATCTCTTTTGCAGAAGCTGCATGGAGAATTGTTCTGCACATGGAAAGAACATTAAGTTGCAGTGTTGGCTCTTGCAGGGCTCTGTGTGGCTTCTCTGACCTCTAACTTTTCATATTGGTGTAATTCAGTACAGTGCTACTCATGTTGGGCCCTGCTGTGTGTGGATAGAAGAGGTTCTGGCACAGTTTATGCCTCACAGCTCACTTAATAAATATTGTGTTACAGTCCAGAATTTTAGCTATAATGTGTCAAATATATCTTAAAATGGAATATGGTCCTTAAAAAAATCTGTATCAGAATCATAAAATGTATCAAGGATGAGTGGATTCTTAGTCTATCTCTCAGTTTACAAATGAGGAACCTGAAATTGAATGCTGCTTAATAAAGATTGGTTTTGGGGTATGAGGCAACCTATGTATCTGTCAGAGCTAAACAGTGTAGTGTTTTCAAGTGGAATGCTTGACCTCTGTACCCATTTAATTTTTCTAGTTGTTGAGTTTTCATCTTAAAACACAAATAAATTATGCACGTAACTTTGGAGGTGGGTCTACATATAGAGGTTACATTTTAGCTGGGCAGTGTGAAATGGTTCTACTGCCTTGGCATAACCTATGAAAATTGGGTACACTAGAATAAAGATTATTATAACTTTTTGTTTTTAATGGTGCCTAGTGAAAGCATTAATGTGTATTGAGTGAAGGTGAAGTTGAAAATTTTGCACTATGATGATAAAGAAAGATGGATATCAAGAAAGTACAGTAGAAACCCTCTTAACCCATCTCCATTTAACTAGCGCTCCCTGAATCCTTTTGTAAAATGCGTCACCTGATGTCCGCAGCATGCTGAGGGCCTCCAGATAGTAGACTGTATTCAGTAATGTAATCTGTAGACACTTCTGGAGCTACTAGTTGACTTGTGTGTCTACCAGGAGTCTGTGGGGATTGTTCCAAACCCGTTATGGCATTTAAACTTATTATTATATTCACATAAATATATTAAAAAGTATATAAAGTTATGACATCTGAAATGAAAATTCTTCCATGACTGCAAAAATGAATACTTTAGAAAGATTTAATAAAGTGTATCACTTGAAGTATCAAATTAAGTGTGGATGAGATCATTATAAAAGATTAGGGGGCTTCCCTGGTGGTGCCGTGGTTGAGAGTCCGCCTGCCGATGCAGGGGACGCGGGTTCGTGCCCCGGTCCGGGAAGATCCCACATGCCGCGGAGCGGCTGGGCCCGTGAGCCATGGCCGCTGAGCCTGCGTGTCCGGAGCCTGTGCTCTGCAACGAGAGAGGCCACAACAGTGAGAGGCCCGCGTAGCGCAAACAAACAAACAAACAAAAGATTAGGGAAAAGATCATAAGCATTCAGAAATCTTAGAGGATCCATTTGTGCATGGGTTTGTGTAAGAAAGACAACTTGGTATCTAATGCAAAGATTGGCAAAAAATTTATTTTATGTGTTTTAACATACGACAAATGGTTTAATTGAATATGATAACTAATATAATACTACATATGGCAGTTTTTAATGATTCCCCACTTCAACTGACTTTTTCAGTTGTACTGTTCAGTCAGCTGGTGAGGTGACTTCCACAGTGATGAAGATCAAGACATGTTACTCACTGGTCTTCTTTACTTCATGTGTGTAAAATCACCAGTCATCAGTTGGTTGTTTCGAGTGGACTTAGCTTTATATTAGTACTGATTTTTAATCATCCCTTGATATTTACTACATTTTCTTACAAATTATATACATTCTCACTAGTATAATATTCTGCTTTGACTATAACATTTGTGTATTTTAGAATATTAGTATTGATTAGAGTGTCCATTATGCCATTTTGCTATTTTGTGCAAAAACTTAAAGATGTTAGTCTTTCTTCCCTGATGGAGTTTGTAATCCAAGAGACAGATGATGAATTCTGGATTCTGAGAGATGAAGGGAGACTGGCAGTCTGAAAAACAGAACAAACATACTGCAGTCAAGAGGTGGTGTGTGGAATTTGAAGGTTTCTCTTGCCAAACGGTACCCAATTCTCATTCAAGCGAAAAATAATTTGCACAAGCTTTGAAGAGTAAGAGAAATGTGATTCTTAGGAGCAGGTTTTCAGATGCTAGACAATGGATCGTTGAGATGGGATGAATTATCCAGGAAAATGAGAAACTGGAAGAGGTTGGGATTAGACATAAGGATTTGGAAGTGGTGGCAAAAATTGGATAATCGAAGCTAAAAAATCCAGAGATATTTTTGGAGCTCTAGATTGGAAATTAGAGTGAGCTTGACCCTGATCCCCTAACCTTTCATTGTAACCCTTGTTGATACCTTTCCAGTGAACCTGTTGTGCTGTGTTATGGACAGCTCTTTGCTGATGCATCTCCCTCAATGGAGTGAGGAAGGATTCTTTGATTCCTTTTCCTTCTATTTCTAGTATCTGAGACAGTATAGGCCATCAGCAAATTTCAGCTAAATGCAGCAAGAAATCAAAAACTAGAGAATTGTTGTTACATACTTACTTTAGGTTGACTCAGTGCGATGTGATATTTATAGGCATCTAGAATTTTGTGTATGTGCATTTGTTTTTTCTTCCCTTGTGGTTTCCTTTGATGCAGATCTTCATGGTAAGTGAATGCTTTACTTTTTTGATTTTGTGTTGGCAAGATTGGTTGAAAAAACAAAAGCTTCAATTTAGAAAAACTGAGTCAGAACTATAGGTCTGTGTCTTACTAGCTCAGTGGCCATAAACAGGTTACTTTGGATTAATCATCTGTAAAATAGGAGTTATTATTCCTGCCTTTCAGTATTTTTAATACTTACGGATAGAAATGCTTAAATTAGAATATTACAAGGCATACGTTATCTGGCACATAGTATGTTCTCTGTAAATGTTTTCTGATTCTAAGTATTGCTTGCAGAAAAATGAATGCATCTCAGAAGAAATATTTGGAAGTTCACTGTTTCGTTTTCTAAAATTGTGGAGAATTTGACACTTGCTTCCACTCTTAAACATTACTTCCTCATGGTCATTTAGGTAATTGCATTATCTTCCTTATGATTTCATATATATATGTATATATTGAATATATATATCCATACACACATACTTATACGTATATATGGCAAAGAAAGGCCTGAAATACTGAGAAGTACAAAATGGGAATACTAATGCAATTCATGAACATTTCCCAAATTTGAGTCTATAAAATGTGTCATTTGCACATCTTGTTCATAGAACAAACAAAATAATACTTAACTGTGTAATAATATAGAGTATTAAATCCCCCTGGGAAAAGAGTTGGTTTTTAAATACTTTGCAAATAAACTTTCGAGTTAGTGATTTACACAGTTAATTATAAACAACAAGGCTTGTAATTAAGTGTTGCCATTTTGGGTGGAATTGGTTTCACCCATCACTAATCCATCTATCCTTGTCTTTGGCCTTTGAGAGATTAGGGGAAAATGCACAGGATGAAAAGTTTAACTTGTCAAGTATAAATTCAGATGCAAAGTCAGGAATATCAAACACTGCAAGTGATAATTATCGCCACCTGGAAATAATTTGTACCAGTGAGTTAGTAAAGAATTCTCCCTTTCTGCTAATGGGGAATTTTTAACCTCCTGATCACTGAAGCACTCCCTGCAGTTTACAGTGATGTATCCTGTGGTTCATTCCCAGTAGTCAACATAGCACCAAGCAATTAGTAGAACACTGGAGGATAAGTGTTAGCTTTGTGAAATGTGAGTAAGATTAAACCAGGAGCAAATTAGAAGCAAGGATGATCGGCTGTCCGGTTTTTAAGTTACTTGAAGTCCATCCAGCTCAGTTACCTGTCACTTCAGTTTCAACAAAGCCTGGACCTTTTGTTTAAACGGCGAATAAATAAAAATTTTAAGTGATTGGGTTTTCTGGATTATATCTTAATATCTTACAGACATATTTTCACCTATGTTAAAAAAATCTTTTTGAAGTCATAAGATGTGCCTGTTTCATAGAGACTTAATTTGGAGTCCCAAAGCATGGCGATCAGAGAATAATTTTTTATAATAAATAAATATGGGTTTTAAATACCCATAAGTAGTTGACCTACTTAGACTTACTTAAGAGTTTAGGAGGCAAAAGTTGTTTTTATTCCCTGATGGCTTTTTATATATGATTGAGTTTCTTAGCTTTATTGAGATTTTGTGATTGTTAATGGGATTTCTGTATAGCCCTCTGTAGGCAAGAGTTGATTTTGAAATTTTTGACTGCTTGTGTTTAACAAGATTTGATTCCCATTCTCAAACATTTACATGTATAATTCTGAGAACACATTTTATTTAGCACAATATAGTAAACAAAATGAATCATAACTATGAACATTTCCAAAGGCATTTCTTGGATAAGTTCTTATAAAAAGAAAAACTAAGCTACATGTAAAAGACTTATGGAGTGGAAGAACTTAGGTGTTTGAAGTTAGCTCCTGAGTTGATTTAAAATTATATCTGGCCCTTTCTCTTTAAGAAAAGATTTTTTTTTAAGGAGTCATCTAATAGAAAATTTAAAACAACCTTCATTTGTCTAATGAGAAGGAGGAGATGGGGGAAAATCAAATATGTGTGAGCTCCCTCTGTAGCTCTATAATAACATTTTATTAATGATACATGATGTGGTATGGAAACTTTTTTGCTAACGTGTCAAAACAAATTGACTTTTCTCCAAAGGCAATTTTTAATTTTATTTTAATAGATTTTAAAGGAAAGCCCTTCACAATGTAAAATTCAGATCTTTGAATTCATGTTAATATATTTAAAATGATGAAAACATTAAAGTACATCTATTTCTCACCAATGAGATGGAAAAAAACTTCAGCTATGTTTAGGAAGCACTCACTTAACTTCTAAACATTACAATAAAAGGCAGGGTTTAATCATGTTAAGAATCAATTTGGATTATATTGGTGACCAGATTGGCAAACTAGCCATTTGAATTCGTACTGGCTTTCATATTAATTAAAATAAGGAAATAAAATACGAACACACACAAAAATGTATTGGTGAAAATGAGGAGTAGTTTGAAATTATGTAAATGATATTTTACAATCCTGTGAAATACTATTTTATGGTACCCTAGGTTAATTTTTTAAATATGCCTTAAAAGTTTAGGGTTCAGTGAACTGCATTATTATAAATATTAGCCTTTCCTTGTATCCTGTCCCTGCATGCATTTGAGTGATTTCAGAAACAGATACCTTAGTACTTTACCTTAGTTACCTCAGTAATTTCATATTTTGAGTAAGAATCACCTAATCTTACTCTTTTAGAATTTAATTTTAAGAAATTCTGTTATGATGGGAAATGGTAGAATTCTTGACTGTATGTATCTATTTGTGTAATAGTGGGCAATGTAATCATCACCCAAATTGAAATGTGAAATTTCGGGGTTTGAAATATTACTCAGATTATAATACTCTGCATTTTTTTTGATAACAATTAAGATTTACAGTGAGCTGAAGCACTAATTTTATCTGATATCTAAAGCAAGTGAATCAAAAGTCTTGACTCTGACTTGACTTTTTACTCTAGATATTACTTTTTTTATCTTTTTTTTTTTTCACCTTTTAAAACCTAAGACATTTTTGGGGCGGCAGCAGGGGAAGTTCCTAGTGAATTTTTAACTTTATAAAGAGTATTTCTGTTTTACCTAAATAATTATTAGAACTGGTAATTGAAAAAGAAAGGAATGTATAATGTAGTTTATTTCTCCATGTTTCTCCCTTCAGATTCAATCCATGTCAGTTAGTATCATATGTCTTTAACACTTTCTGAAATCATTGTTGTTGATTTACTTAAGAAAACCTTGAGAGCTTCCCTGGTCACGCAGTGCTTGAGAGTTCGCCTGCCGATGCAGGGGACACGGGTTTGTGCCCCGGGCCAGGAAGATCCCACATGCCGTGGAGCGGCTAGGCCCATGAGCCATGGCTGCTGAGCCTGCGCGTCCGGAGCCTGTGCTCCACAACGGGAGACGCCACAACAGTGAGAGGCCCGTGTACTGCAAAAAAAAAAAAAAAAAGTTGATCTATAGAAAAGAAAAAAGGCAAGAAAGAGATTGAGTTTTGGGGCATTGTCTTTTTTCCCTTTACATGTGTGGAAAATGTTTTTATCTTCAGAAGTCTTTTGCCATATGTTGTGAACTTAATGTTTATGTCCTGCCTAAATTCATATGTTGATGTTCTAACCTCCCACCTCCCCAAACATGTGACCATATCTAGGGGCTTTTGGGAAGTAATTAAGGTTAGATGTGGTCATGAGGGTGGGGCCCTGGTCTAAAGGGATTAGTGCTCTTATAGGAAGAGACACCAGAGAGCTTGCTTTTGCTCTATGTGGGTGTGTACAAAGGAGAGGTCATGTTAGCACAGAGCAAGAGGGCAGCTGTCTACAAGCGAGGGAGAGAGCCTTCACCAGAAACTGAACTCTGCCGAATCTTTGATTTTTGATTTTCCAACCTCCGGAACTGTGAGAAAATAAATTTCTGTTGTTTAAACCACCCAGTTTATGGTATATTTTATGGCAGCCTGAGCTAAGATACCATGTTCAGAGGGAATTTAAAATGAAAAATTTAAATTGACAAAATAATGTAACTACTTTTGCTAGCTAGGAAAAAAATACATGCATAGTTTGTAGGAAACCCTTATGCTTTTTATTCTAATTATGTAAGCATTATATCCTCGTGACAACTGAACACTTAAAATATTTTATTTTAACTTATTCACTGTCTTTTGGAAACTGTTTTCAAAAAAGACAAGTTAGATATAGGAAACGGGGCCCTTAAAATTGGTCTTGTTCAGTGTCAAAGCTTTCATATAGGTACTCCATGTGTGACATTATAGATGGATTTTAATCATTGGCAACATTTCAAATATTGGGGCTCATTTTCCACTGACGTGTTCACAATGGGGTGGGAAGGTACAGGGAAGGTGTAATCTTAGAGTATACTGGACAACCTAGCAGATAACCTCACAGATTAAGGCTGTGAATCTTTCATCTCTGAACCATTAACAAGCTGCTAAAAGTTTTATCGAGCTAGAATTTACCCTCAACTCCCAGCGTTCACCACTGTTGCTGCAATATAAAAATTTGGATCATCCAGTATAATTAGAGTGCAGAAAACTTACAACTCCTCACCTTTTTTCTTTATCTTTACTCACATCTCACATCCAATCCATCACTAATGTGTCTTCTCATCCACTCCTTTGCTTTAGACCTTGTTCTCTTTTCTCAACTTTCACAACTGGTGAGCTTCTCTTCTTGCCTTTGGGTTCGCTCTCTGTAATTCATCCTCCACTCTGCCAACAAGAGTCCACCTCCTCTAAAATATCCAGCATAGTACTAAAAGTGGAGTTGACGCTTGCTGATATATGTCACAATCTTTAGAAAATATCTGAAAACAAAGTCAGGTAAAATAAATGTTGATATATTCTTTGTGATAGAATATTATGATGGCATTAAAAGTCAGATTTTCAGAGAATAATTAATGACAGAAAATGGTCAGATTATGAAATTTATTCAAAAAAGAAGCCTTCAAAAACTAAAACATGAGGAATTTTTTTCTTCTTTACCATTGATATTTCCAGATTAGGAGGAAAATATAGGAACCAGGAAAGCAATCTCAGCTTTTCCTTATGTTATTCTTTCGTTACGCCAGCGCCCATAGGTTTGAATGCTCATTTAAGTATTTATGCTGATTTATTGGGTTGGCCAAAAAGTTCGGGTTTTTCCACGTCTTACGGCAAAGCTTGAACGAACTTTTTGGCCAACCCAATAATTTTTCAAAGATCTTCTATACACAAAACACCTTTATATCACCCTGCCAGTTGCTGTTAGATGTCTGTTTTTGTGTGCTTTGTATGCTGTGCATACTGAGGACCTGTGCTTTCCACAAGCTGGTTTACCAGATGCTGAAAACTAGTGTTATCAAGTAACTACCTGGCATTGATCTCTGATTTTCTATTGTCCTGGTCAACATCATGGGTACTGTTTGCACAAAATAAATACACCAAAGACTTTCTGTAATGTAATACAGATTTCATGCTGTGGGAACACCTTGTGGATGGTTCCACTTCCTCATGAATGTGGTATAAAATTGGTGTGAAATCTTTCTGCAGGATAAGCTTTCTATTCTTATTCAGGAGAGTTAGTTGTAGATGTTTACTGCATGAAGGTGTCCTATAAAGGCACTTATTTTCTTCCAAATAAGTTAAATGCTTAAGACATCTCTTCCTCATCAATTTCCAGACCATGTCTTTAAATTACTATTAAAAATATGGGGACAGTTTTAATGCAAATATATATATGTGTAGTTTTCAATGTACATGTTGTATATGCAATTGTTATTTTAAAGTTTTACTCAGAGCAGGTTATTTAAAGCCACAGTAAAACTTTGCATAGGTGTTTGAAAGTGTACTCTTAGATTTCACGTATTTGCTCACCGACCCCTCTCATGTACACCATTTCTGTGCTTTCCCTGCTAGAAAGTTCAGTTATCTTTTATCTCATTCTTGCCTTAAAGCCAGTTAGCCAACATGTCTTCTTTCTGCCAGTGTTCATATCCATTTCCTTTTATTCCCTGTGTCACTGCCCCAACCTGGTTCTTAATCATCTTCCTAGCATGGCTTCCTGAGTGATACAGCCCACTGCCTCCAGTGATGTTGTTCTTAATTCCACTTCTTTGCATTTGATTGTTAACTGTCACCATTCTGTATGTTGATTTGTACTCATGATATTTAACTGCTCTGTTATGTGATTCCATTCTACTTTCACTCAAATCCTATTTTGAAATAGCTTCTACAAGAATTATAAATAAATAACGCATTACGTCACCTTTATATACTACATGTTGTATCATCTCCACATTTGAATAGTATTAGATATAAAGCTCTAGCTGACTTTTATAAGAGTTAAAGTGATTAGTGGTTGAAGACCTACCTATTAGCTAGACCACTGTTTATCCACTGGCTTAGTTTTGGTGGGGTTTTTTTTTTGTTTGTTTTTTGGCTGCATTGGGTCTTTGTTGCTGTGCGCGGGCTTTCTCTAGTTGCTGTGAGCGGGGGCTACTCTTTGTTGCGGTGCGCGGGCTTCTCATTGTGGTGGCTTCTCTTGCTGCGGAGCACGGGCTCTAGGTGAGCGGGCTTCAGTAGTTGCGGCTTGCAGGCTCTGGAGCACAGGCTTAGCAGTTGTGGTGCACGGGCTTAGTTGCTCCGCGACATGTGGGATCTTCCCGGACCAGGGCTCGAACCCGTGTCCCCTGCCTCGGCAGGCAGATTCTTAACCACTGCACCACCAGGGAAGCCCCACTGGGTTAGTTTTGAATTTTGTTTTTTATTTATCATTTATCCCCCTAGGATTTTAGCACCATTCTGAGGACAGAAGCTGGATTAATAATTGTCATTGAAGTTGAAAGTATCATGTGAATGTATCATCCAAATATTAAAGTGAGATCAAGAGTGTTTGAACCTTTATTATCATTTAAAAATGAAAGTCAGTTTTGCTTTTGTGTTGTTATGGAGTCAGACTTTCTTGGTTGTAACCCTGACACCCTTCCTCCCCGGCTACGGAAGGGCTTTACTCTCTGAGTATTGTGAGGATTGAGAGAACGTGTATAAAACTCACTTTAATGCAGGGTCTGGTGAGGCTAAGTGTTCAAGGCATGTTAGTTATTATTGTAATCAATTCCCTATTATAAAGAGATATGCATTAGGCGTATAGTTACTTAACAAAAGATTAGTGTAACAACTTTTGTCACTTGAATTTCCCAGTTTACAAGTTATCGCGCTTAGTAAAGAGTTAGTTTTGAGTTTTACTTTCTTGTAAAAGGACATAGTTGTCTTTTATGTTGTCTATTTGGGTTATTTATTTACTATTTTCCCCAATGATTGCTTCTTAATGCTAAAAGCAGAGAGAGGATGAGTAAGAAGATCAGGCATATTTCAAACTATGGTTTTGCGGGTCAACCGACGAGTAATTATTTACATTTTGATTTTTCCAGCTTTACCTATCCATTGAAATTCAAGATGCCTGGAAACAAAATTGTCCTTATTTCCTGGTAAAGGAATAGGAAGGCTCTAACTTTGGATGCCTTAGTCAGATTCTGACTCTCTGAGAATGGATAACAGTGACCATTTGATTTTTATATAGAGGGAACAGTTTATCTCAACTCTCTTAGGTCAAAGAAGGTAATGTCAGCTGAAATAGAATACCAGAATGGCTTTTTTTAATTAATGCTCAATTATCTTGAACATTTGTGGAGGTAAATATCTCATCTATTAACTACATTTTTTTTTAAGTTGACTTTTCTCCTCAGGACCATTTTCAAATGAAGGTATAATTGGCTAGTGAACGGGACCTTTACCTCATATAGTTTCAGTTTTATTATAAATTGCCCATTAGTGTATTAAAAACGAAGTGAAGGAGTACAATTATAACTTCTTTTATTCTCTTTGTTCCAAGCCTGCCACTGAATTTTTCTTTCTTTCTTTCTTCCTCTTTTTTTTTTTTTTATATAGGAACTCAGCATGAAAGATGTGGGGAAATTGAATGCATTAAGTGGTTAGACTGTCAGAAAAAGTATGATCCTTAAACATTCATTTTTCTGATTTCAATGGTGAACAAAGCTTCACACATTTGGGGTTAAATTATTTCACCTTCTGCATGAAGTATAATTTTGTCTATCTGAAAAATAGATGGTGATATATACTTACCTAAATGATGTCATTCTCATGCAGAGCACACATTTCCTTAGGAGACTAGAGATTAGAGAATAAAGATTTAAGTGACTGCTAAAAATTAAAAAGGAGGCTGAAGTCAGAATGAAAAAAATATGGCTGAGGGTTGAAATCTGTTTACATCGCTTATATAATCAACACCTTCTCATCAAACTCTTGAATCCACAAGTAATGAAAATTCAAATTTATTATGAAACTTGATATCCCCTGGAATACTTGGATACAAAATGCACAGTCTTCTTATGTTCCCAAAGGGTGCTGGACCCTTGAGAGAAATACATAATATACACACTTTAGAGTGTAGGTAGGTAGCTGAAAAAAATTTGTAACAGGAAGACTCACATCAATATCTCTCTGCTATGAATTAAACCATTCAGATTCTCTTTACTAAAAATTCCTTGGTAGAAGACCAAATTTGAATTATTGTTCAAAATTGGGCTACTGGGCAGTGTTTCAAGGGTCAGTTTTGCAATTAATCCTTATGTGACTGGCTAATTTATTGCTAGTAGAAACAAATAGTCTGGTTCTTTGCCACATAATTTAAGGCAGGGCAAGCTGGGGATTCCTTTTCTAATGTACTAGAACTAATGTTTTGTCTTTAGCACATAGTTTATTGCCTTCTCTTAAGTGAGGCGTGCATTTGTGATTTTTAATTGTGATTTCATTATTTTTAAATTTCTAGTACTTAGCCCGGACTGTCTCCTCTCTCTGCACTCTCTCCAAACTAATTCTATTAACCCCCTTTTAACTTTTTTGTCTTTGTCCAAATTATAGAAGTAGTGTATTGCTGGAAAACAGAACAAAGAGAAAAGAGATTTAGGCCGTTGAAAGATAATAACACTGGTGCTTTATTACTGCATTACCTACTAGTTCAGACATCTTCAGGTTATAGAAAAATAGACCCAAATAGAGTCCATTATAGCATTAACAGTATAAACTAAATGACCTAGAGATTTCTTGAGTATTATACATATTTCCATTTTAGCCTGATTTAACCTGGTATTGTCAAGTCTTTGCAGTTGGTTTCCTACCCTACATGATTTCTCACTGTTTACTCTGTCAGTCTCACCATAACTATTTTAGATAAAAGACTTGCTTAATAGACAATTGTCATTGTTGTCATTTTTTAAGTTTTATCTGTTAGTCATACCAAACAAATGAAGTCCTATTTTGATTTACACTCCTATAAACTCCTCTAAATTTCAGTACATCTACACTCTCTATCTCTCCTCGCCAAAAGAATTTTCTGTGATGTTGGAAATTTTCTAGAATCTATGCTGTCCAAATACGATAACCACTAGTCACATATGTCTATCACACTGAATGGAATCTTTAATTATATTTCATTTTAATTATTTTAAATTTAAACAGCCACATATGGCTAGTGGCTACCATACTGGAGATCACAGCTCTAGAAAATTAATCTCTGTTACCGCTGTTTCTATTATGTGTCCATGCTATTCAATTCATCAAATACTTGGATCTCAAATTAAAACAATATGGTAGGTTTATAAGACCTAATCTCAAGTAGTCTCAGACTAATACACATTTCACAATCTTTTAATCATCTTTTAGAAACAAAGCACTGATGATCTATGTAACACCTGTGATATTTGTATCATGTAGTTAAATGTAATTAAAATATTGAAAGTTCTTCCTTCCCGTTATACCGTTTGATCTTTCTTTTCCTGCCTTCTCTGAGATTTTGCTGCATCAGTTATATATCCCTTGATTGTATCTTTGTTTTCTCCCTTCTCACCCACTTACCAGCATAAAACCTCTTCTAATAATACCTTAATAAGACCCTATTATTCAAAGGAGAGTATAAACTCCATGAGGGCAGGAACTGTGTTGGGTGTGTTATGGCCCCAGGGCTTTAGCACAGTGCCTGGGTTATTGCAGGAGTTCAGTTCATTTTGTGAATGAACAAACAAACGTTATCCCCTCCCAGTACTCTCTAACCCAGTATGGTATAAAGACATGGCTTTGAAGTTAACTTCAAACTTAACTTTTCTGAAAATCATTCTTCATACCTAAAAACAAAGAAAATAATTTCTGTTCTTAAATTTGAACTATAAAGAAATAAACTGAAGAAAAATGGACTAATGTATTGTAATAAACTGAAATAGGCTAAAAAACAAATTGTAAAACATGGCAAATAGTAGTTGTCCCATATTTGTTGAATAAATGAGTGACTTTCACTGATGTTACGGTTGGTATCAATTTATGAAACGCAGATGAAGTAAGTTACAATTTACGAGGGTTTACTCTCACAATTTCTCTTACGTAGTTATGAAAATAATAAATTATTATTGGGTTTTAAAAATTATTGCTATATTTATCTAATTGAATCATTTTAATCTTGAGCAACATATGACTGGTATTTGGCTTAAAAGGTCAAAGTCCATAGCATGTGTGTTTGGCATCAGAGTTTCGAATATAACTGTGAAGACAACATAAAAGGAATAATTATTGCTGTTACATCATTTTTCTTCCTTCAGAAGCTTTGATTCTCCCCACTCTCCCGTGTTACTGAGGTGTTAACAAAAATGAAAGCTATAGTTTTCAGGAATCTCTCACATAATCAGGCTGAATGGTAATTACTGTTATACCCATAAACCCATAAATTGTGTTTCGGTTGCTATTTTCCATCCCACAGCCACCATTTCTTAGAAGGAAACGTCTTCTCCACAGTTTTAAATGGACTGCGCTTATGAGGGTAATCGTCACACCAGGATGGGGAACACGGTATGAGCCTCTTGGAATATAGACTCTGCTTTCCCGGTTTCTTAGTAATGCAGGCAAATCCTTACTGTACCTGTGTTTAGAAGTCAGTTAAAATTGTACTTGAATTCAGTTGTAGGGCACTAAGTTAATAGTGTTTTCTCTCATAGGCTTTCTATGTTTTATGGGGAAATTTTGAACTGTATACAGCCCCATGTGTGCATAGGAAGAAGGACAGGTCTGATTTCATTGAATCCAGAGTGCACCAAAATACCCAACCAGAAGATTGTCCTTAACACTCAATTTCTGGTAAAACGGAAAGATTTAATGCTTGGATAAAATGCATCAGATGCTTTCAAAGAAGTTTGAATACATTTTTATCTTTAATAGATGTGCTTCTATATATTGGCAAAAAACAACCTTTAAAGGGCAGAGTTGTTTGAACTTAAGACTCCTTCACGAGAAGCCATACTGAGATCTGTATAAAAGTTAGAGAAATTCTAAATTTTAGAAAGAGATTATAACCACTATAGTAGGGTTACTTAAAGCTATAGTCAACTTTGATCACTGGTCTGAGCCAGTACAATTTTGTTGACGACATTAAGATAGTTATTGGGTGCTAGTTAATTTAATTGCATTTGTACACCATTTTTTAATGTAACCAACATTTTAATGCCATCTTTATATTATTTGAGAACTTTCTATACATTGTTTATTTAGTACAGATTTGTATTTGAGAAGAAGAGTTGATACTAATACAAATGACATGTGCCTCTTCTAATTTTATTCTTAGAAATGTGAAGAAACTGAAACCAAAACAAATGTTAGGATTATGTGAACTTTGTGATATGAAACAAGTCAGTAGTCTGTCAGCAGTGCCAGCTATTGCTGAAGAAGAGACAATAAAATGCCCATTTAAAGCCAAATCCTTGCTTAATGTATATCCTTAGCATCTATATGGGCAGGTAAAATAAATGTTACCCACTTATCTGATTATTTTAATAACCTAATCATAGTCATGATTCAGTAAATCCAATTTTTATAGCTTTTTAAGGAGCTAGAATAAAAGGAATTTTCTCGACCTACAGTTTTTTTGGTTATGAAAATATTGTTTTATAAAGGGTCTTGATAAATGCATTCTTTTTTTTAAAAAATGGAGGACAGACCATTCTTAAAATAATTTTAGAAAGAGAATGGAAGATTCTTTTATGTATCTTGAGTTTAGCGATAACCTTCTTAACCATCTAGTGCCATTCATTACAGTTCACAACTGATTTGAGTACCATTCCTGGTGGTTCATTGGTGAGCTGGAAATGAAGCCTCCCCATTTACCAGCCAAACCTTAACTGGAGACTCACCCATGTACAAGCAGATAACATTATTATGATACTGTTTCAGGTAGTGATTTTTTTTTCAGGTCAGCTTTGCCGTGTGTTAAAGCCCTAGTCGCTAGAGAGACATCCTAATATTCAGAATGGGATTTTGTAGATAGATCAGTGGTCTTTCAAACTGGAGTTTGCATTAGAGTTTGGCACAACTTTCCAAGTGGTTTGCAAAGACAGTTTTAAGGGACCTGGTGTCTAGATAGTATGTATGCTTTTATAATCACTTTAGAAAAGAAAGGCATAGCCATCACATATCCAAAAATCTTAGCCTGATACCTCTCTCTAGGCTATGACAACCCCCTGGACACCAAACAATGGGGTAAGTCAAGCACTGGTCTTCTTGGATGCTTCTTTAGACTTAGCAGAGCACCTTAAACCTTCCTGCTTTTCCCTGTCTTTTACATTTTTAATATATTTCTGCTGTGTAAAGCTTAAGTATTTTGGACTATGTTGGATGTTCTGTGTACAATCTCTTTTCTCCCTGAATATAGGATCTGATCTCTGAAAAGTAAAACAAGAAGGGTGTCAGAGAAGTTTTGGGTGACTAAGATAGGACCAAGATGCCTGAGAAACAGTAGCTTGGCTACCTGTTGACCAAAATGACAGTACAAATTTCTAAATAAACATAGAAATAACATAATTGTAAGGAACCAGAGATCTTTTAGAATCAAGGGCATGCTAAAGAAAGCTCACAGCATAGAAACTTATTCTGGTGAACAGAATCTGTGATATCTGGGTTTATTACATGGAAGGTGAAAAATAACCTTTTACTAACCTTTGCTCAGAACAGACTAAATGCTCTAAGACCAGTTTATCATTTTAGCCGAGATAAGAAATAGATCTAATTTTGCTTTAATATAATATATAGTGGCAAAGGATTCACAGGCTCCTTTTTGTTCTATACTGTTTTATGAGTAAGTCTATCAACTTGCCAAAATTTAACACATTTTATTATCTTTTCACGCTCTTTATTTGCTGGTATTATTAAACCAACTCAAGTAACATTTCCTTCCCTCAACTCTTACACAACTCATTGCAGACTCTCAAGTTTTATCTTTTATTATAGTTGGTCCTATTATGGAACAATCAGCCACTTCATTTTGGAAACTACTTTCTTTTTTTTATTATTTCCCCTTGGTAGACAAAGAACATGTTCCATAACTTGCTTACAGAGTTAGACTTTTCTGTCACTGTTGCTTATATGAAGTCTCAATCACCTATGTTAACTATAATGTTTAACCAAATTAAGTAATTTCTGTTTCACAGAGAGTGCTAAGAGGTAGATATAAGGTATGGCTATTATTCACAATCATTGTAGCAGATTCGCAGAGCTCATAAATGCCATCACACAATCTCCTGCAGTCACATTCATTGATTTTCCACTTTTGTTAAGTGCAAAAAATGAATACCTATATTAAAATGACTCAGATATAGTGATGCTAAAATTTTGACAGATTGGTGATTAGTTTAGTAATACCCTATCTTACTTAGATATTCACCAGTTATCTAAAGATTCCTCATTAACTCAATTACGTTTAGCCTGACAAACTACAGAATGTAATTATTATTGATATAAAAACCTTTGGTTGAACACAGCTTTACATTTTTCACAATCCTAGACATAATGTTGGGAAAATGTTAACATTTAAATTTAAGACAGCAATGAAGCTAGAGTCTTTAAAAATAAATGCAATATTTTAAATCTGTAAAAAAAGAAAATTAGGAGTTCAGATTAACTGGTCTCTTCATGAGGACACAAAACTAAATTTTATAGAAAATGAAATGTAAGCTTGAATTATACTTACCATCAATAAGATTAGGGAAAGTTACGTAGTATTTTCAAACCAAAATGATCACAATAGCCATGGTAATCTAAGACTATACCTCAATTATATAAACCTGGATTTATATTCTTATATAAAAATACTCTGAGCTAGCAGATTCTATGTGGATTACACTTTTTTCTTAAAATACTAGCTCATTTAAATTTTAGAAGTTCAATTTCTTTATTTTCTTAGAATCTGAGAACATTAGAATGATTGTCATTATACATCTCTCAAAAGCAATCATAACACAACTCATTTAACTTAGACGTTATCATGTCATTGTTAATACACTGTGGATATAGGAAATTATTTATTGTATAAATTTATACAAATTGATAAAGTCCTTTTTCAGAGAAACACAGAGAGTTTTCAGCTTCAATTCTTCAACCTCAGGCAAGGGTCAAGAGTAAATAAACACAAAACTCACTGGCAGAGATCTGAAATTTTTGTTCTATTTTCTATGGTATGAAATGTGTTCTTGCACAAACAAATTAACATAAGAGACTGACAAAACAGAATTTCTGTTGTCTCACATCCAACAGAGAATAGAACCCCAGTACTTAGAGATCACCAAATGGTCAGTTTCTCCAAAGGGGAATAACTTATTTGCTATGTGCACATCAGAACCAGAATCAAATAACTTGGCCAAGAACCAGAAACAAAACCAGAAAAAGAAACAAAGAACTATTGAAGGTAAAGTTTTATTGTTGTTTGGGATTCACTCCTGGGACCAAAAAAAGAGTGCCTTTGCTTAACTACTTCCAGAAGGTGAGCGCACTCAGGTATCTCAGTGGAATCTCCAAAACTTTCAAATAATAATTTTAGAAAAGTTTAAAATGGTGTACTTGTACAAATATAGGATAAACACATGTTAAAGATTTTTTTAACTCAATAAAAGAGCCAGTAAGGGCTTCCCTGGTGGCGCAGTGGTTGAGAGTCCGCCTGCCGATGCAGGGGACACGGCCGCTGGGCCTGAACCTCCGGAGCCTGTGCTCTGCGATGGGAGAGGCCACAACAGTGAGAGGCCCGTGTACCGCAAAAAAAAAAAAAAAAAAAAGAGCCAGTAAGATGGCAAAGCTGCTTTGAAGGAAAATTAGAGGGATGTGAGTTATATAGTCCCTCAGGAATGACATTCTGACTTAGGGACAAGACAGTTAATAGCGTTCAACAGGACAATGGAACCTTAACCTTTGGGGTTATCTTTTCTTTTGGACAGAAAATTAACATGTAATTTCACAGAATCTGAGCCTTTAATGAACAGTAAATAGCAAAGTCAAACACAGGTACATTCCCCTAGATAATTCAATAATCCTTGCATGAGCGTTTAAATAATCCCCCTGTATGTAATTGAAAGAACATGATGCCTACTCCTTTTTTTGCCTTATTCCCAAGTTTTGGATAATTTTTCATAATAGGGCTAATGGAGAAAAATTTTTAGATGCCAGCTTAAAAATGTGCATGTTAAAATTAGGTTTTCAGTTTTCTTAAGGCTTCCATAAACAATAAATTTGTCTACTGAATAGGCTGTCCTTACCATCTACACAACATAAGTGGCTTGACGGAGAATCAAGAATTTATATAGCCAGTTATGGGAACGAGAGTTGGAAGATACATGATCTGAGATGAGCCAGGATAACACCCAGTCCTGTGTTCTTTCTTCCTCGCTTTTCCTGCTCCTTAGTCTATTTCTTCTGGTCTCCTAGTGCACAAAGTGTATGTCTGTGCATGTATACAGAGCATTCCTGGAATTTAAACTTAAGGATAATCGTCTTGAAACTGCTGACAGGATAAAAACCCCGTATAATTAACACTGCCAATCACAATCAGGACATATATTAATGCTGCTTTTTTAAAGTGTTTCCACCTTTTCTGTTGATGAATTAGCAAAACAATCATGATTACATTGACAGTAAAGAGGTATGTATATGCATCACTGTCTAGAATCTAGATCAACCCTTTGCTGAGTTGAATAGTTTACATGGAATCAAGTGGGAACTAGAAATGCCAAAGTATAGTTAGGAATTTTATAAGAGGTATTTCTTGAAAAGCGCATTCTAGCTTTTTGTGTTTAATAATTAGTATTTTTGAGTTTTGGAAAAACCTTATATTCACTATAATTGACCCTTCTTTTCTTTTGAAGTGTCTTAGAACCTTACTCCTTAATCTATGTGTTTAATAAATATATAATTCAAGTAACATCCTTCACTTTTTTGTTTTGTTTTGTTTTTAATTCTTTTTACATTATCATAATTGTCTGCACAATGTTAGGCAAAGCTTTTTAAATTTAAAGTTATAATATAGAAAACATTTTTACATGTACTGGATTTCATGGCCAGATAATTTAGTGTTTTTTGTTGGCTTCACATCTAGTGTGTATTTAAATACATTGGAAAGAGCAAAGTGCACATACTTTTAAATTGCAGCTCTTAAGGTTTTTATTTAAACCAATGATCATTTATCGAAATGGACTTAGAGTCACTAAATAAATTATGTTGAAAGAGAGTCTTTTTATTAGATTTTAGTTTATTCCAAGCCCTTAACCGGAACATAATTTCTAAAGGCAACATATTTCAAATTTACATTGTGGATTTCAAAGCTAATTAAAAATTTAAGTTCAAAGGATCACTCTAATGAGCATTTATGAGAGTAAATCCTCCCTGGGAATATTGTTAAGAAGTTACATTCATCTGAAGGATGTGTTTCTACATGGTTTGTACAGTGTGTGCCTTTATGACTGAAATTTGGCTTATTTTTCATGACACATTTGGTTTTTTGGGTTTTCTCCTGTCAAGTTCACTGCCCATGAAAATGCTACTTTTAAGTTGACAGTAACAACAACAACAAAAAAAAATAGCAAGGAGAGAAAGTTGAAATATATTGCTGTAAAAATAATACATCAAAGAAATCTTAATGGATTTTTCATCATATGATTTCAGTGGACACGAGTACGTATGTACATTGAAATGGTTCCTGCCTTTTAGGAAAATGCTGCATAGTGGCACATAACATACATGACCTTGGCAATCACAAAAGGTCAATAGTATTCATGACTGACATCTTTACACATTATATCTGTGTATGAACAGTTATTTGTGTCTGTTGATGTTATGAGAAAATAAGTTTGTGTTTCTATCCGATTATTTACTTGGAAGTTGGCAGAAAGTACTACAGGGAAAATATCACTATCACTCTTGTAATCTATTCATTTTTTTTCAGATGGCCATACTGTTTCTTTAACTTAATGACAAGTATATCCCCGTCCCTAATCATTTTCTCCATTTAGATTAGCATCCACAGGGTGGATCTCGGTTTTGTGGGACCTTAATTAAAGCTTACAAAATTTAGAGGACCTCCTTTTTAAGAAAAATCATTCATAATAATGACTACACAATTAGGCTAAAAATGAATATTTGTTTAGAATGAGAAAAGAAATCACAGCACATTACAGAATTTTAAAAGTTGACAAGTCCCATAACTATCATGAAAATCTAGAAAAATAACATAATATTTGTGTTAATTATCTTCCTGACCACCTCTCTGATCCCTTTCTCTCACATTTTTGTCTATATGATCTTTGAACACTTCATCACATGACAGGAATTTTGTAACATTTTCAAGAGAGAGAATAATTTTTGCTTTAGCCTGGATAATCAAAATTCGTTATGTGTGAATGATATTATAGGAGATTTCCTTTAGCTTCTACTGGATTCAGTCTTATGCTCTCTTGGAGTCATACTAAATAGTCAAATAATAATCATAATTAACACAAATATGGGTCCAAAACAATGCTAGAAGTAACTGCTAAGTAGTTCAACAACCAATGAGGCCAAAGAGGTCATGATTTTGAAAAAGACAGTCTGGAGTCAACTGACCCCGGTTTGAAACTAATGAAAGATTGTCAAGTCTTTGAGTTCCCCTTCTCTCCAAAGTGGTCTGGAAACCAGAATTTGGAGCATCAAACTTTAATATAGTTCGGATACCAGACATGTTCAAGGTTGTTTTCTTTCATGCAGAAAGATATAATATTTAGTATATCATTACATTAATTCAAACCACTTATCTGAGTTTTTTTCTCTATATACTGAGTCCTGGAAGCTTCTTCTCACACCTATTGTTATTGTTTTAATGCTGTCCTTGCTAATTAGGTCTTCAGAACCCGTGTGACATCCTTTGGCATCTTTACTCTGCCTCATTTTAATAGCAACTATTGTATCATAATTATGTGAGAAAAAGATCCTCAAGTTGAGAGCCTTGATCTTCTTTCCTCTTACGGGCAGAAAAGAGCAAGCATCTACCAGGGAAGGTGTGTGTTTATGCAAAGCCTTCCGGGGGCTTTTTAAAAGTGAAGTGCATGGTTTGAATAAGAAAGTAATTAGAATACCTATCTAAATGATAATGAGAATCATTGAGTACAGACTGGCACTATGAAGCTTATAGGAAGAAATAGATTTCATATTTTAAAACAATTTGTTAGAAGTATCAAAGCAGAAATATTTCCTGTTTTTGGCAAGGTGATTGTTCTAGATTTAGATGAACAATCGTAGATTTTGGTTTAAAAGCGCAAAAGTCTCCGATTATCTTCTTGCATTAGGAATGTACATATCAAAGACTATGGAAAATGATTTTATTTTACCACTTCTTTTCTCCTGCAAAGATAAGAATGAAATAGAATTTCTTCCCCACACTTTGCTTTTTTAATTGTAGGAGTCTATTAATTTTTCAGGCATTCTATAAAATATTTATAAAGTTGCTTCAATCCGTGATGTAATGTTATATAGTCAAAAGAACACTGGACTGGGTTTAAGAATATCAGTGTTTTAGTCTGAGTCTCAAATGACCTTGTTCATACTCTTTCCCCTTGATGAGCCTCAGTGTTCTGCACTTGAAAATGGGACTAATTATATATACCTTGCTTACTTCTGAGTTTGTTGTGAGGATCCAATGTTAAAATGTGTATGAAAAGGACAAGCAAATTGCAATTACTAATGTCATCCCTGCAATGACTGTTGTTACTGAGATATTAGCAAGACACCAATGATTACACTTTTAAATCCAGTTCTACATGATTTATCACTGATCATGTTCTTTGTTTTTGTTGTTGTTTGTTTTTTGGGGGATTTTTTTTGGCTGCGTGGAGTGGCATGCGGGGATCTTAGTTCCTAGACCAGGGATGGAACCCGAGCCCCCTGCCACGGAAGCGCAGAGTCCTAACCACTGGACTGCCGGGGAAGTCCCCCAATCATGTTCTTTGCTATTGGAGTAAAGTTAAGTTCTCAACAGCAGCATTACTGACATTTTAGGCCAGATCATTCTGGGTTTTTTGTTTGTTTTTTAAAATTTATTTATTTTTGGTTGCATTGGGTCTTTGTTGCTGCGCGTGGGCTTTCTCTAGTTGCGGCGAGCAGGGGCTACTCTTCGTTGCGGTGCACGGGCTTCGCGTTGCGGTGGCTTCTCTTGTTGCAGAGCACAGGCTCTAGGCACGCAGGCTTCACTAGTTGTGGCATATGGGCTTAGTAGTTGTGGCTCGCGGGCTCTAGAGCGCAGGCTCAGTAGCTGTGGTGCACGGTCTTAGTTGCTCCACCACATGTGGGATCTTCCCAGACCAGGGCTCAAACCCGTGTCCCCTGCATTGGCGGGTGGGTTCTTAACCACTGCGCCACCAGGGAAGCCCCAGATCATTCTCTTTTGTGAGATGGAGGCATTGTAGGATGTTTAACAGCACCCCTGGCGTCTACCCACTAGAGGCCAGTAGCACCCTCCCTCCCCAGTTGTGACACTCAAAAATGGCTCTGGACGTTGCCAAATGTCCTTTTATGGCAAAATCACCCCAGATTGAGAGCCACTGGATTACTGTAAAGTAATAGGTCTTAGGTCAGTTGGTTATTGAACGGACAACCCCCCAAAACAAAAAAACAATGGATTAAAGCAAGCAACTGTTTAAAACATGAATACCTTAAGCATGTGATTGCAACTGAAACAAACAGAACATGTGCTGAAGTAGAATTTTTTCTCTGAGTCAGCTCTACTGATTGTAGTCTTACCTCCTGTTTTCCTAAACCAATCCTTTAATGTGTCTTTTCCAGCTTGGGATATCCAATTTTCAACAGTTGAATGAAAACAGAAAGGCAGTTAGGAAATAATTTCAGGGTAGAAGTTGTAGGAGAGGAAAAACAATTTTCCCTCTACCCTTCTAGGTTCTTGGCTAAGACCCCCCTGTAATAAAAGACAGACTAACAAGGGAAAAACAAACAGAAGTTTAATAACATGTAGACCTCTTGTATACATGGGAGATACCCAGGAAAACTGAGTAACTCCCCAGATTGGCCCAAACCACCACTTTAAATACCATCTCCAGCTAAAGACAGAAGAAGATGTTTGGGGAGTGGATTGGGTCTGGGAGGGGGGAGGGGGAAGGGGGAGCCAGTTTTGAGAGAAACCAGGAAAAGCACAGTAAACAAGGCTAAGGTTGTTTTGCAGATCCAAGTCCTTGCCTTCTCCATTGGTAAGAGTTTCCAGAGACTTAGTGCTATTCTTCTCTTCCTATAGGCAGACACACCTATAAATAGAGATTTCTCTTATAAATGTAAATGTCTTTTACAAAAGGGTAACTTCTACTCAGTTTTCAGAGCTTCTGCTCTGTTTACTGTTTTTTATTTATTTTTTTGTTTGTTTACTGTTTTTAAAAAAATAACCAGTGCAAAGTAATCAGTATACTAAAGAGGCATGTTTTGGGGTGGTATATTTTGCTCCCCTTTAGCCTCCAGATTTTATAACGTTTCTTTATTTTTTTATACATATCATCTGTATCCAAACCAATGTTAATTTTGTGGCAGCTTGTCTTTTTCAAGTCTTTTCAAAGATTCTAACTTACTTTTCATAAAAATATCAAATATCAGTTTCTTAATGTTCTTAGGAGTACTGTCTAGAGGTCTATGTGAAATATAAAATTTACAGTTAAGTATAAAAATATATTTAAGATCCAATACTAGATATTTTAGATTCATTTGTTCACCTGAACAAAAAAAGCTCAAATAATTTCAATACCTATAGCAAAATTCATTCATTCTGTAATCAAGGTATTTAAAAAATGCCTACTGCCATACATTTCTTCAAAATTAGTCTTAACATTGTTAACACATTTATAATAAATGGGTGTGTGTGTGTGTTTCCCCTTTCCCTCACTATGTATACCATTTGGTAATGACTTAGTGAATGTCAGCATAGATTCAGAGACCAGTGGTATGTCTGGTCATTTTTAATGATGTGCTCTAGTATGCTTGGGTTAAAGAATGCTTGTCAAGGTTACTTGTCCTACACAATATCATTGGGAAGACTTTGGAAAGTTTTCAGGGAATCAGAGAAAACTGAGTTAAAGAAGACCATGGTCTTAGAACCCAAATTGATTTTTTCTCCGTTGAGTAATGAGTGCTGACTGACAGGAAAGCTTTAATGTCTATCAGCTAATGCTGGCCTTCCATTTTACATGGTTAACTAGAGACAGCATGGGCGTAGGTATGTATATTCTCTTTCATTACTTTATAAAGATATTTAAGGCATAATCAAAGGTGAAACAGCTGCTTTGTACCCACAATTACTATGCAACGACATCTCCTCATATGAATGTTCATGTGGAAGAATAAACCTCTCTTGGTACACATGACTTTTGACATTAATTTATTTATTAACCCAAACTAGTCCTTCATTCAAGGAAGAAGATAAAACAACATTTAGAACATCTTATAATTACAAAACATGTGATTCTATACATTATGAATATGAAACAAAGCTTATTAAAAGACTCATTATATCTTGATTTAGGCCAGTTACATTAAAAAAGGAGGTTGATCTGTGTTTACTAATGCTGCACGCCAAACTAGTTACATTTAAAGTCATAGGAAAAAGGTATTTGGCATTTAATTCAATTTATTCTTCATGGCAAAAGACACAGATTTGAGTAATCTGCAGATTATTAAATTCTTTCCACATAAAATGGTAAGCTAATTCTAGCCTTTAAACTAAACTTGTTAATGTCACTGCATTAAGTTTCTGGATCTATTTGGATAATGACTCTCAAAGAGGAGTTTAGTCTTTTTTTTTTTGGCTGCATTGGGTCTTTGTTGCGGTGCACGGGCTTCTCATTGTGGTGGCTTCTCTTGTTGTGGAGCATGGGCTCTAGGTGCGAGGGCTTCAGTAGTTGCAGCATGCAGGCTCAGTAGTTGCAGCACGGAGGCCCTAGAGCGCAGGCTCCGTAGTTGTGGCGCACGGGCTTAGTTGCTCCGTGGCATGTGGGATCTTCCCGGACCAGGGATCGAACCCGTGTCTCCTGCATTGGCAGGCAGATTCTTAACCACTGCGCCACCAGGGAAGTCTGAACGAGGAGTTTGGTCTTTAAGAATGTCAGGTCTCCTTGATTTCTACAAGATGTCTGTCACAGGGGTGACAACAACAAGATCTTTGTGTCATTTAGGCAACATAGAATAGTAAAGAGTTTGGACAGTGAAGATATGTCTTTGTATTCTAGCTTGACTCTCTCCAAATTACTCTATGGCCCTGGAAAAGTTACTTCATTTTTCTTGAGTCCCCAACAAATTTCCCTCATATACCAGCTTCATTATGTCCAATATGAACTTGTATGCCGTCTCTGGTGATTTCTTCTAGCCTTTGGCTCTACTATTCTTTGTCATACAAGAATAACATTTAAAAAAAACAACATCAAAATATATCCTCTTTTTCTTACATTGGAATTGACACATTACAGTGTCTATTATCTTGTGATGATAGACATCATGCATTTGAACATGAGAATATTAATGGAACCATAGCCATTTCCTATCCTTGCCTGAGAAGTAATTTTTCCTATTCAACTGTTTTTTGTTGCTGTTTATTTGAAGGGCTAAAGTGGAATGTGTTTAGAATTATGGTGTGTAAAGTTCACTGCAGAATTAAACTATAATGTATACAAATGAGAAATAGCATCAGTATGGTGAACTCAAATCATATAAAGTAATGATAATCATAATAATTCCAGGAAGTTTTAAAACTATTAATTATATAGATGAAATTATTAAAAATCATAATAGCTTGGACCATGGGAATAGACCATGGGATAAGAAAGAAGGGAAAGGGAGATTCATTCTAAACATATGCTTTATCTAATAAAAACAAATTTTAAAGACTAATTACACCTACTGCTGTATTTTCAGTGAAGATCCTTGAAGTGGTCAAGATATTTTCACTCTAATTTTGTGTTTGATTTTTACATCAAAATAGTACTTTTGTTTTTGATTTATCTTTAATACATTCACCTCCTTTTCTTGTTTTGAGGTTCTTCAGATGTTGATCTGTCCATTCAGTTTAATTTTTGATGGTACTTATTTTCAACCGATTTCTAGTATAAGTAGGAGGTAAGTGGCAGTTGTGAACTAATTGAGCTCTCACGGTTCTACAGTGAAAGTATTAAGGCTTGAGCCTTGCATTTTTGCAGACACTCTGGGGCTTAGATAACTTAGCAAAAGACCAAGCCAGCTCTCCAGGCCAGCGGGAAGGAGCTGAAGGCTGGCCCTGTATGGGTCAGACTGTGGAAGGGGGTTATCAGACTGCAGAGTGGCATGTGACAGAGCCATTGAACGAGAATAAATTAGAAAAATCACACGGGAAAATGGACTTTAGGTTTTAGAGTTCTAAACTCTGATAACAAAGCCCCAAAGGCAGAAATGATACCTCTGAAACGGAGGGAGAGTGAATTTTGGGAAGAGCGAGGGAGGGTCGGCCCCTGTGTTAGCAGGATTGACTTGTTTCAAAAAGAGGATCACCATGGGTGTGAGGGAAAAATTTGGGGTGATAAAAAGTGTTCTAAAACCAGACTGTGGTGATAAGGTTGCATAACTACAGAAGTGTTCTAAAACTCAGGTGTGGAAGAAAGACAATAGGCCTATGGAGGACATGTTTGTTGAAAAATATTTCATAGGGAATTTGTGTAAAAGGGTATGGATACAAGTGTTTTCATTTCCTGTGTCTGGATCCACAATTAGATTATGGACACCTTAGAAATAGGAGTCAGGCCTTATTCATTTTTTTGTGTGTGGCATTCCCATTCCTCATAACAGCATTTGGGGCAGAGTAGTTAGATACTTTGAGAGATGAAATAATAATTAAAATTCTCATATATATTGGGATGTGTTTAATGCAATAGTAGACCAGCCTTATTAGGACATATATGTAAGATAAATCATGTATTGTATACATAGGTATACAATAACCTTACTTTTGTATGCATGTATTTATGGAATTTAACATAGGCACACAAAATTCAAGGGAGCTAAATTTTGACCAAAATCTAAGGCTATGGTAATTAATGACAAATCAAATTATTTATTTATTATATATATGTACACACACACACACATATATATATGTATATATACACACACATAAGTTTTTGGTGGAGGCAGAGATAGAAAATATAGTATTCTCCAACCAAAAATATGATGGTGATTCATTGAACTTTTTCACCCATGAAAATAGCTTCTTTAGCTCAGGAAAAAAAAAAAAAGAAGTGATGCATTTATCTTTCACATCCATATTGGAGGCATGGTCAGTATAGTTATTTCTGGGAACGGTCTTCTGAGAACAATGAGTTTCTTCCCTTCGTGATAGGCTCCATTTTAAATTATTTTAATTTATATAAAATTCATGAAGAAACAGGGCCAAACTCTGAATTTATAGTCTGCAGATTTCCATTTTTAAAAACAAAGTAGTTCCTGAGGAATGCAGATTTCTTTTAAAAAGGCAACTAAAACCTCAAAAATTCTCTCCTTTTTGTCTTCTTATGCTTAAAAAAGTACATGAACATACTGTTTTTAAATTTAGGCTTAAAAAAAATGTCCTCATGCTGAGTTCTTGTTTGCCAAGTTTCAGCTTGGAGAGAATTTTTATAGCTGTTATAAACCCCTGAAAATAGAAAATTTTAAGTGGAAATCCTTACACACCCTTAGTAAGGGCTACAAATCTTGCCACCTTTTGAGAATGAAGGTAACTTTTCATTGTTTAAAGAAGGTAGCAGGGACTTATCATAGTTTTTCTAAGGACATAACTTTTGTTTAGCTGTACATTTGATATGTCAAATTTTGCATGTGATAAAACATTTTTAAATTTTAAAATGCATTTGTCTTCAACCAAGTGTAGTTTATGTGTAGAAGCCTTTGTCTTATCCATCTTGTGAATGTCACATATAATTTAACTTGTTAATTAAATATATCTTGTGAGTTAACTGCTAAATGTGGTTTAGATTCACTGTGGGAGTTGGATTTGTTGTGGTCAAATTGATCATGGCTGAATATCTTTGAAAGTATAAAAGATCCCCTATGAAAGTCTCTGTCCTCTCATTTTTATCATGTAAACCAAAAGGTCCCTTGTCCTTGGGGAAACCCAGAGTACGTCAGACCTTTTTTGTGTCCCAAACCTGTCGTGGGGATTTTAGGCCATTGGAACCCAAAGTCTCACTTCCAGAGTGATAGCATGTGGTACTTTACCGCAAACAGGGGTCAATTTTAGACTGGCAAACAGAAGGGAAAGAGTAACTAATTGAAACTTTGGGCACAAAGAACTTGCAGTGCTGGGAAGCAGATACCCAGGAGGGAGAGTTGGTCATTTTTGCATGAACCTAAACAAAATTGAAGACATACTGCCAAACAAAGACCAGTCAAATACATGCATACTATTTTGGTTATCTCCCGAAAAGAAAGATTTCCAAGTAGCAATAAATATTTATTTTGAGCAAAACCTGATAGAGCAGAATGTTAGTCATGTAGAAAATTTATAGACCTCTGATAAGTTTTGTTGTAGCAGATAACTCAGATTGAAAAAGACAAAAGTCCTTGTTTTTCCTGGTACATGTCTGTGGCTTTTTTCCTCCACTGGAAAGACAATAATTTCAGATTTGGCAGGAGGTATGCTTTTGACATGCATAGCCTTTGGCACAAGTGCCCCTAAAAGAAGACCAAACAGGGGCTTCCCTGGTGGTGCAGTGGTTGAGAGTCCGCCTGCCGATGCAGGGGACACGGGTTCGTGCCCCGGTCCGGGAAGATCCCACATGCCACGGAGCAGCTGGGCCCGTGAGCCATGGCCGCTGAGCCTGCGCGTCCAGAGCCTGTGCTCCGCAACGGGAGAGGCCACAACAGTGAGAGGCCCGCGTACCGCCAAAAAAAAAAAAAAAAAAAAAAAAAAAGTAAAACAGACTACTCTAATATTTAGTCCTTGAAACAGGTACATGAATTAGTGATGCACTATTGCTTGACTACATCCTTAAAATCCTTTACATTTATTTCTTCAATTGAATGAAGCTTTCTAACATCTGTATCTGGAACTAATTCTGATAACCTTGACATTCAAAATGGAAATAAAGGATAGATAGCTCTCCTCAAAATGCTTCAATGTGGCAGGAGGAATTATCTAATATTGATAAATAAAGCAATGTGACATCTGTGTTAAATTCCAGATCGACTTGTTGAACTGTGTAAGAGGTGAACGAAGGACTTATTTTCAAGATGTGAAATGCATTGGGAAAAGCCAAGGTCAAAGCCAAAACAGGACTCCCTGCAAAAGATTTTCAATCTTAATGAAAATCTCTTTCAAAAAGAAATTGACAGTTGAGGAGCGGTGTCACCGTCAGAAGTTTAACATTCTTTTTAGAGCCTAAGAGACAAAGTCCCAGAGAACCAAGCTGTATTAATAGCTACTTTAAAATTTATGGCCTGGGAAGAACAGATTAATAGCTTTTGGAATAACGCCTGAGTTATAGAGGGATGACCTGGGCTCTGGCGTGAGTGATCAATGAGTTCAGTGTCTGCAACTGCAGGATTTTAAGAACTCTTAAAGGTTCCTCGTTGGCCATTGAAAAATGCATCATAGACGATAAATTTGTTACAAGCCAAGTTTTGTATATGTGTTTATGTGGCTGTATAGGTCCAGTGTTTCTTTAAAGAGGAGAAGCAAGGGGTAATGGCACATGGAGGGTGGTTTCCAGATCTGTATGAGGGGATGTGACTGAACTGGGCTTTGAAAGATGGGGAAGACTAAGATAAGTGAGATGTATAGTGTGGATACTGGAGAAAGATGCAATCTAGGAGATTGGATCTAGGAGATCTTTCACCTTAAGGAAACAGAGTTGAAGGCACAGAGGTAGAAACCTTGCATATCAAGCTAAATGAATTGAACTTTACTTGTGGGAAAAGCCATTGATGTTTGCAGTTGAGAGGAGTGTTTCATGCAGGTGAACCCTGCCACAGTATCAGGGGAAGGGAGGAGGACCCTGGAAACCCATTTGAATAGCAGGTATTACTGATATGAAGCAAAAGCAAGGCAGTAGAATGGGGGCCATGGCGTTGGAGAGAAAGGCAAGGATGCTTCATAGATGAGAGAATTCCCAGGACCCCAAGAGGCACTAGATATTGAGGAAGAGAGTGCTAGGAAGAAAAGATCCCTCAAGTTTAGTTCCACTCACTAGGGTACAAACAGCTTCCTTCTCTGTTTTCTGTAATTCACTTCCTTTGGAAATGGATCAACTTCCCAAGTGAAAATTCTATTTTGGTTACTTTCTTTCTTCTCTATAAAAAGACAAGAACTTTAGCCTTGCAGGAACAATGTACTGCATTGTAGATGACAGAAAATTGACAATACTAACAAAAAATAGAATTGGGATTATTAGGTTTAATATTTGGCCTAAACAGATATGTTTCACCTGCTCTGTGCCACCAACATTGTAAGGTACTGTGGTATTTATCAAGCCCTTCCTCACACTATACAGCAAATTCACTGATGACAGAGATCTGTCTCTGAATTCTTAACCTTAACCTCATGCCTGGAACCTAACAGACGCTCCATAAATGATAATCAAAAATAAGTGGAACCATATTATGATTTCCAGCATTGATTGGTTTGTCATAAGCCTTCTCGTTGGAACGGGCCTTGTTCTGTTAGGAGCTGTTCTACTTTTTTTTTTTTTTTTTTTTTTCGGTACGTGGGCCTCTCAGTGGTGTGACCTCTCCCATTGCGGAGCACAGGCTCCGGATGTGCAGGCTCAGCGGCCGTGGCTCACGGGTCCAGCCGCTCCGCGGCATGTGGGATCTTCCCGGACCGGGGCACGAACCCGCGTCCCCTGCATCGGCAGGCGGACTCTCAACCCCTGCGCCACCAGGGAAGCCCTCTACCTCTTTAAAGAGATGATGAGAATTTGGCTTTGGGGAAAACATCATGTAGATTCATTCAGCATTACTTTTCTTGGATGTTATCATACTCAGAAACATTTATCACTACTCCTTAGCACACTAAGATTTTAACTCAGCATAAGGAGTCAATGAGAGGAATTTTAAGACATAAAGGAGAATAGTTAATGGGACAGTGTTTTTGTTTAGTTCAAGGGAAAGAAAGGCAGGCCCCAAATGCTGCACAAATGCTAAAATTCTAGAAAGGTCTAGGTTCAGAACCCATAGCAGAGTTATAAGAAAAGGTTTTCTAGCTTCTCTTTCTTATGCCATTCAACAAGATTGAAAAGGAAATGCAGCCAAATTTAATGGTCGTTACCTGATGAAAAACAGACATCCTTTGGGTTATCCTCATGCGGTACTGAGCAGGACTTAATGCAATTAGAAGACTCCACTGAGGCCAAGATGGTTGAGGAATCACAGAAAAACTATTGCATATGAAATATGGTCTCACCATGTTAGGTAAGCCATGCATTTTCAAAACAGTATTATAGGAAAAGTATTAGCGCAATTGACTATGTCACGAAGAGCACATTAGATTCATCAGCTGAGTATAGCATTAAGTCAGTATTTTTCAGGCGGTTTGGAGAACTTTGCTTTTAATTAGCTCCTCAAAGAATGGAAGAATCCTGTAAGCTCTCTGAATATTCTACCCCTTCAATCTTTATTATGACATTGTTTTTCTCAAAAGAAAGTTCGTGCCATCTACGTTGATTCCTTTATATTTGTAATATGTGATACTTTTTGTTTTTAAAATGACAGATTCCTTGTACATCTTTATAGCAAACTTGGATTTAGTCCTTGTGTTGAACCGTGCAGTAATTTTTGTATTAACTGAAATATGGGACCTATCTATGTAATTTAAATAAATATGGTAAGGTGGTCATTACTCTTCAAGGGAAGCTAACGTTTTGCTTTTTTATTTCAAGAAGGCAAGTTATTAGAATTTTTTTCCAAGGAAGAGAATACAAAAATTATTGTGATCAGAACTTGCTTTTGAGAAGCTAGACCAGCTCTTCCCTGTACACCAACAGTGGAATGGCAAGACACTTTAGTAACTTAAGCAGTCATTGGGATTCACAGCCTATGCAGAGGCTTCACCCTCGGGCCAGACCTATCGTAGTTGTAAGAAAATGATTTATGTGTTGTAATAAATGTTACTTCTCAATCTGTTTGCTTGTTCCATGGTTGAGGTCCCAAAAGAAAAGGTCTATCTCAAATTAGGACTGGCATGTATTATCTGTCAACTTTATATAGTACTGTAAAAGTCATTCAGCTGACAGTAATATTAGCAGAATGTTTTATAGGTTTTGTACTGTGTGAAGCTTTGTATGGGTGAGGAGAGGCGTTGGGTCTGTGGGGCTCTGCGGTCCGGGATAAAGTTGCATGTAGATGAGTCGTTTCAATGCTTCTCTGTAAATGAACATCTGGCTCACATATTGATTCCATGTGTGAAAATGAGATCAGCCCATATAATGACCAGAATCAATCAGACTTCAGCTGAGGAGTAACATACACTGGCCTTGATTTGTTAGACAACCCGACTTGGCAGCACCTTGCATAATTTGGCACCAATTGACAAAGATTAGGCTGTTTGGGGGCCTGGGTGGTTATTAATTTGAAACCCCCCTTAAATATTTTGCAGAGTAAAATCAGCTGTAACTTATTTGTCCCAACCTCCTCCTTTTCATACTAGCTCTAATTGTTTTAGACAAACAAGTGAGCTTGCGGCCTGTTCACTTTACACAGGAAGACATGAATTCTTTGATCCATACAATATTCTTTAGCTCAACCTTGGAGCTATTTACTGAAGAGATTTATTTGCAGACAGACGGTAGAACAGTTCTTTGTGAGTAGAAATGAGTACAGCTTCCATGGGTTTTCGGCCTCACGTTTCTGCTACTTACTGTAAGAGAGAAAACTAAGCCATCTTTATTTTTAATCTGAACCATTCTTTTCTTCATATTTATAAAAACTGAATTAGACTCTCAACCTTCCCATCTTCTCCTCACATTTTACAATTATTAGAGCAGAGATCGAACCCAGAGAATGAGTGGATACGATTTCATGTTTGCACTTCGCACAATCACGAAGAAAAAGAAATTGTAAGATTTAAAACAGGACAGATGTTGATTGTAAACCTTTCACAGATAGATCTCACTCTTCTTTCTGGGTAAAAAGGAAACTACCTGTGCTGTATTAACAGTAGATATTTGAAGAAAAGAAATAGCTATAATGGTCCAAATGTAATTTTAAAAATTGATCGTTGCTGCTAGTTTTAAAGATACAGACTCATTTACTTTGAATTTAGGTCATCTTATTTAGGTAAGTATCTAAACCAATATTTAATTTTTCCTCCAATTAAATAAGAGTTATTTGAGCAAAGCCTCTCTAAATGCTTTATATATAATGGGCCAGACAATGTAATAGTAACAGTAACAAGACAGCTCCATAAATATGTCTTTTTATAACGCTGTTAAGATATGAGCTCCATTAAGACTATTTGATTTCCACCTAGAGAAGTTTGATTCGTGAAATCAGTTCTAGGGATAATTCTCAATTCTTAATTATCTCTGACAATTTATTACTAAACTATATTCTCTTTTGTTATCTCAGAACCACATTTGCTGGGCCTCTTGTTAACCAGTATATGAAAAGTCATCTCCCTCCTTTAATTTTTTTTCCATACAAATTTGTAAATTATAATTTAAAATGTGTTTCTTCAGAGAAAAGTCAGGATCTTCTGATTTTACCTCGTGGTCACTTAGGTTATCAACATCATATATGGCATTCTTGCCTTTCCATTTTCTTTTGAATAATTTACCAATAACATTTTAGAAAGCTGTGAGGGGCATCATGTAAATCTTTGTAGTTGATCAATGAGATAAACCGCTCTCACTGAAAAACAAAAACTGTTTTGACTCCTAAAAAATAATCACATGTTAATCAAACATTTTATTTTCTAAAATACATTTTTAAGTTATGGATTAATGTTTATAGATTTTCAGATTTTCATTATAATTTTGAAATATGCTCCTTTCCACCTAGGTAAAACTTTCCGAATAAAGAAATATAACTTGGAGAGGAAAGCATTTTCAGACACTTAAACACACTTTTTTTTTTTTTTTTTCCAATCAGGAAGCTTTTAAGTCTAAACAAGCATTCAGTCGGTAAGTCCTAGTTTTTCAAAAATCTTTCAAATTGCCTCCGTAAGGGCTTAAGATTTAACTTTGGTAAACGAAAGTGCCTAAGTTTTTGACAAATGCTTTACAAAATCACTTTTTAAGAATGATGTCTAAAGACTTTGGAACCAAATGCATACCTCTGGTCAGTAGTTAGATTATTTATTTGTTAAAAGTAGAAGGATTAAGAGAAAGTTTTAAGAAAGAATGCTTGTATGTGTAGGTAGAAATGGGCAGGTCAAAAGGCTTTATAATTTCAGACCATTAAATAACACAATCACACATAACTCTTATTATAGAAGATACCCTATGAAGACATCACATGCAACTGACATTTTAGAAAAAGGAGAAATGTGTGGTTGTCTCACACATTAAAACAATTTCAGCACACATGCATTTTCCTGTCTCTTACGACTAGCCGCAGGTAAGAATTCTTGCATACTAAAAATATTACCACCATGATTTCAAAGTGAGGCCAAGTCCTGTTAGGGGAATGTGTGATAATTTACCGTCCTGTCTACACTGTTAAGTGAAACCGTGTTAACAGCAGCCGTGCTTAAACATGGTTTTCGTTATGTTTCAGACATGGTGTGGACAGCTTTATATTTCAAGACACTTCTTTCTTGTCTTTTTGGTACATTGGTTCATTTGGCATAATTCTTTCACTGAAATCATCCATAAATACTAATTGATAATGACAATAACCTTCAGAGCATTCTACCAGATATCCTGAGAGGACTGTCTTTTATTTCACTTCTATTTACAGAGGCTTGTTGAACGTGGTGAGACCTATTTTTTGCCAGAATAATAGATGACATGGCTCTCAACTTGGATCTGATGGCATGTATCTTGTGCCTTGCAAAAATGTCAACCAAAGACCACCACACGATTGCTGTATCTTTGAAGAATACACTATCCTATGGTCATTTGACAGTGAAAGATTTTCTTACGTCTGAATAAGTTCTCATTTTTACTTTATTTGAATTTTGTTTTATTTGAGGTGTAACTTGAATATATATGAACTAGCCATGAATGAATTCTTGAGGTAGGTGTTCATGCATTTCAAAAGCAACAATCTTTGGGGGATTTCAGAAATAAATATGCCTAACAGATAATAATTTCATGGAAAATGACTCAGCGCTATCAGTATCACTCATAACCACATGGCCTGACCTATGCTAAGAAAATTATTTCCCTTAACAAGATTACTGAAGCTGCCTATTCTACCACTTTTTTTTTTTTTTTTTTAAACAAACGTATTTAAAGGTGGGGAAAGAACCAGCTCTCCAGTTGAGTGCTTTGGGTTTTTTGCATGAGAGCAGTGAATGACATGAATTAAAAGTTGTTTAAGTTCTAATGATGGAGGGGGTCTTGAATATGCTGAAGTCATCTGAACTTTGTTTTTTAGGCAGTACGAGTCATAGCTCCTAGCCTTGTTCTACCCGTGTATCATTCAGTAGTTTAAGAAAAAAAAGAATTGTGGACAATGGTTGTTTTTATGGTGGTCCCCCAAAATTCCAGTTTCTCAACCCATTATGCCTGATTCTCATTTCTTTTGTCCTAGGATATCTTGGGCCGCAACTCTTCTTCCCACAGAACAGGCTAAAAACAGACTGTGTATATATATATATATATATATATATGTATATATATGTGTGTGTGTGTATATATATATATACATTTCTTTTTTTGATAGTCTAGGTAAGACCTAATAACTTTCTGAAGTAGGAGCATTGTGGTGGAATTGACCACAGGATTTCATGACCAATTGGCAATGAGAAGGGTTTGAGGGATGATAAAAAGGATGCAAGGAGGTCATCCTGCCTGAGATAGGAAACATGGGACTATAAGCAAGTTGTGACTTTACAAAGGCTCTTGGAAAAATATGTAAGTTGTCGCCTATAATAATAAGTGTGCATAATTTTCATCCACTGTCATGATAATACCAAATAAAGGAAAACATGGTTTTCATTGCAGTAACAAGTTGGTGGTACAAATTATATTACCATGCTAAGAAAGGAATGTTTGTTCTTTTCTGTCAACCCAGAAATAACTCCAGAATCAATCAAGGTGACAAAATTCATATTGTTTGTAGGTTTGCATCCTTGCTAATAAATGAATACATTTTGCCTCTTTCGAAGTTATTTTTAACCTCTTCATTTTGTCAACGTGAATTATAATTTTTCTAGAGCTGAGGCAACTTCAAGAAGCCTGACCCAGCCATCTGATTTTTAAATAAAACTGAATTTTGTCATATATTTTAGTTTGGAGACTATTAGGCTCTAAGATATCATATATATATACATATATATATATGTATGTATTTTTTTTACCCTATATTTTGCTCTATTTCAGGGTATTTAAATTTATTCCTTTGTGTTTATCAATTATTCCTAGTAATTTCAAAAGGGGCTTTTTCTTAAAATGTAGAAAATAAGAGAGCTTTATCCAAATCTATGATTAGATTTGAACTATTTCTTTTCACTGTTGTGTCTTTATTTATTTATTTATTTGATGATAGCTTTTTTGACAGCTAGCACTAAACTGTGGTTGAATTCTCTAGTAATTCACCTGCATTTGTGTAGTATCTTAAGTGTCAATCTTAGAATATTTTACACACAAAGAGAAATGCCATCCAGTAGGGTTTTAGCATTATGTTACAAATCAAGGAAGCTAGATTATTTCTGGTATTTACATTGAAGACTTAATGAAAATAAATTATCTAAAAACAATCTTCGCTATTAATAATGATGAATATGCATCATACTGATGAAATATTAAATAAATAAGACACCATTTTAAAAATGTGTACATGTACATATATGTGTATTTATAAATATTCTAAGCATGATTAATTGACTTACTGTTTTTAACAGTTTCATTATATAATGATTCATACACCACATTTTGTTGAACACCTTCTGTGGGCCAGACACAGTGTATTGTTTCTAGATATTTTATTTCAGCTCTGGATTTTGGTGTGAGCCTGGATACCATATAAGCTGGGGTATCAGAGAGCCTTTGGGTGCTTTGACACCTCCAGCCTTGTAAATGTCCACATTTCTGTTCTGTGGCTTCTCTGTTCCTGTCCCTTGTGTTTTGCCTGGATCCTGCATCAAAGAGATAAGGGGGAGGGAGTCAATGATTGGTAGTAATAAACCTTTCATTATTCTAGTTTTTGAAGTTAAGGCTGATTAGTGCCCAGGCCTCCAAGATGTTCTCATCAGCTTTCAGCTGCTGGATTCTATCGTCTGTGGACTTTCTCCAGTTTTGATCACTGTGCTTTAGAAGACTAAAACCATAAGTCAGAGGAATGGTTGCGACTTAAATGATCTTACCCTGATCTTCTGACTGTACTTTGCTCTACCAAGGAAAAATGGTTTCAAATCTGCAGCATATCCTAAGGGGGTGACTTTATTCTTCTAGTTGATGCCATTCTTAACTCAGTTGTAATCCACATAGGAGAATTTATTTCCCATATAGTTTAAAGTATGTGTTGGCTCTGTAATGCCAGGAAGGTAGACTTGAAAACTTTGCTTGATAGTAAATCACTGAAAATTTTAGGGAAGGACAAGATTTTTGCATTCTAGGATTCTGCTGTCAGTGAGGAAGGTGTCCAGATATGAGGAGACCAGTTAGAAATCAATTGAGGACCTGAACTAAGGCAATGGAGTAAATTTAGAGAAGGGTGGTGTTTCAGAGAAGTTTAAGAGATCAAGTTACCTAACGTTGCTAAGGATTAGATACATCCTAAGAGAAAAAGGGAAAATGACTTCCTATTTTCCCTGACGGTGTGAAAAGTTGTACCATTTACAAAGATAGAGAACTGAGACGTATGGGTTCTTTTGTGTGTGTGGATGGGTGGGAGTCACATTGGTGTTAATGATACTGTCCGTTTGTCTTTGAAATCCACATGTTTGGGTCCACTCCTTAAAACTGTAAGCAGGTGAGAATGTAGCTCCAGTAGCTATTTTTGTTTTGACTGTACAGACCTGGAAATCAGGGGTATTTAAGTATTAGCTGAAGTCATAGGCATAAATGAGATTTCTCAGGGTTCAGAGCTCCTACTGGAGTTTGTGGATACCTAGGTTACAGCAATAATACTATATTATCTTTTTTATTTGCATGTTAATCTCCCCACTAGCTGGTAAACACCTTGAGGCCAGAATCATCTTTCTTCCTTTCAAAGTCTCTAACCCCCTAATATAGGGCCTGGAACACAGGCAGTATTCAATTATGTGTTTAGTAAATGAATAAATAAACAAATATGTGAGTAAACCCAGGAAGCACAAAGTGAGAAGGGACTCTGGTTTGGAATTGCAGTGCTAATTCTGAAGAGTAGTCTCACAACATTGATGACAACTAGAAGAGACTGGTGGGTATTGTTGCAGCCGAGTTAAGAATTCAGAGTTCCTGGTCATAAAGCTTCTTTAACTCCTGCACCCCTGACTCCACGAGAGAGAGCAATGGAAGAAATTACCCCATAACTAGTTCTGTACACACATTAGGAGGATGTTTGGTTTCATATGCTTGAAATTTGGGTTTCTCTCTCACCGTCAAGAACACATGCCGTGACTGGACTATATTGGCATTAAAACCCAGTTTATCGTGTGTTTATATTCAATTTACCTGAATGCTGACGACCTCTTCTATGTTTTTCCACACATCAAATGATCAACTGGCAGGAATGTTTTTTAAAAATACTGTTTCTACATCTGAAGAAATTATTTGAAGGTACACACGTTTAGCATGAAGATTCTTGCAGAATTCAGTGAGGTTGTATTAATAATAGCACGCCGAGCATCTAGTTAGTTGCTGTTGCAATAGTGGAAGTTGATCACTGAGACAAATCTGATTAGACAAAATCCTGCCCTGACTGTTCTGCAATGACAGAAGGATGGCAGTGGACTTGTTTAAGTAACTTAAGAAAGAAATCCAGCATTTTCTCAAAGCCCTTCATGTCATACCAGTGTCACAAACAACTTCACATGATATACTAGCTTCCTATGTTCTGCCCAGTTGTGTGCAGATATCTTTATACTGTCTAATCAGTTATGCTGCTTAGGCACAGAAAACAAACTCAATAATTTATCTTAATCTGTGTTCATTAAAATTTTTTTAACCTACAAGAACACTGAAGCAGTATTTCTTCTGCCCCCAGGAAATGGCATGGAAACACTTCAGACAGACCGACTCCATTACTAAAGAAAACTGTGTGTTTCAAGAGACACCCCTAACTTATGGTTTTGATTAAGGATTCTTCTTACATTCTCATTACTTTTAACTTTTTTTTTGTTTTTGTTTAGAAGTAAAGCCTGATCTATAAAAGATCTCAATTTGAAAATCTTAGATTTTTAAAAACTAGAAAACTTTGCCTACAACAGCTAAAGTGAATGTCCTCTGGAGGGTAGAAGGCACAGAAGCAAAAAAAAAAAAAAAAAAGGAAGGAAGAAGAAACCTGGTATTAAAACACAATAAAGCTATTGGCTGGCCCTGGTCAGTCTTATTTTTGTGTATCATTATGAAAACAACCAAAAATTGTTTTGCTTTCCAAAGAAGCAGGGCATATTGATTCATCGATATACATACATATCATTAACATAGCACCTTCCACTTGCTGAAAATTTTTGCTCAATAATCTTCAAACACGTTATAAAGAAGCAAGAAGAATTTTATTGGTAAATAAATTGTAGCAAATTTGAGTCAATTGCCCTTTGCTATCTATCAACATAATTTCAGAGTTTAGGAAATAACCAAGAAGTGTATCATCTCTGAACTTACATAATCCTTGTGTCAAAGTAGCTCTTCATCCATTCCTTAATTTATTCTTCTATTAAATAAAAGTGGGAATAATAATATCACGGGTTCTGCTTGAGACATAAGAATATTATTAAATGCCAAAAATATTATGTAGTTTCTGAGAACTTTTATCTTTTTTGGATATAAAGGTACTTCATTTTTCAAAAAACTTTAATATAGTAATGGGTAGGCTAAAAGGATGAGTAAACATTTCTAGTTTATGAAATTTATTCTGAGGTCTACCATACTTGCCAGGTGGTAACTACTTGTGATAGAAACAGTTTGCTTTATTACAACTTCAGTAAACAACCAGGACTGCCTCATTTCTGTATGGGGTTATATGTATTTTCTTTTAGTGACAAGAAGTGTATTGTGATGAATCATAGTTCCATCAACCCTGGCATTTCCTCAAAGAACTACATGGCATGAAGTTCCCTTTGTGTTTTCAAGCAAGGTTTGATTTTCTTTACTTTGTGTAACATGAACCTTTTGTTTCAAATACATTAAACTCCACACTACAGGATTCAAATATATATTCATTCCTTCTAGTACATGTTTTTCTGGCTTACCAAGTCCTACATAAGTGAATTCTCCAAATTCTGAAATTATTCTCCAAGCTTAAAAGTGAAAAAAAAAAACACAACACTTTTGGGGTGAAGTATTACTAAGGTATTTGGTAAACTACCTAGTTGAAGTCAGTGAATTCAACTGCAATTTCTTTTGTGGCTCATTGATTCTTAGTCTCATAAGGTAGCAAGCAGTGCTCATTGCTCTTCTTACTTTGCACCTGTTTTCTATGATTTTTTGCTTTTGTTTGTCTTTTAATTCAACACATGTCTAGTATTTCTGCCTTGCTAGTGATGTTAGATGACCTTCCCTACCCGTCACCTCTGCTTTCTCTTTTGATGTGTCCAATCTGCTGAGGACTTCAAAACCGTAAGGAGAAAAGAGAATCTGATGAAGGACACCACCCAGTCAATTTTATTCTTAATACAGCCATGATCTTCACGTTTCCTTCCATCTGTTTTGACTGGGAAGCTTTTATTATCTTTTGGACATTTATCTTATTTGGAGAGAAGAATTTATTTTCGTCCTTGATTTTGAACTTCAAGATTATTCCTACGGAGAATAGGGCTAGAGAACCAATATAACTTTTAATCTTGGGATCGATTGTCTTCTCAAACAGTAAGACTTCACTTTCAAAAGAGCAAAGAAACCTCAGGTGAAGCACATTCACTTACTAATTTTCATAATAATCTGCCAACCATTGTCTGTAGTTCTTAAACACTGGTTTCAAGTATCTTAGTATAACATAGACTGGGGTGGAAGCATGCCTAGGGTCATGAATTCTTAATTCCACTGTTAGATACTTAACAAAACTCATTTGTTACTAGTCTGACACTGTTCTAGGAAGGCACTGGGGATACAGTGAATAAAAAAATCCTAACTTTTATGGAGCTCTTTTATATGCGGAGACATCACCAATAATATAAGGTCTCCTTCTTTGAATGCTTTTTTTCCTGCTCAGATTAAGATCATAAAGCTAACTGAAAAAGACCAAACAATAGTAAATGCTATTCTTGGTGAAGTCTTTTCTCCTCTCTTATCTGTACTCTAGGAACATTTGTATCTCTCTTAATGCCCTTGGCAAACTCTTATATTTATTGTAAATAAAATTTTATAAATCTTCCACTTCCTAGATTCTAAACTCCTTGTAGGCAAGGTCCATCTCTTAAATATCCCCGTATTTCCTATAGGGTTTTTATATGGAATAAGCTCAGATATTGATTGAGTTCATCCAGGCTCGTAGTTCCTTGACACCATCGAGAATCTCTTCTTTTTTTTTTTTTTTGGTGCCTATGACATCTATAAACATTCAATAAACGTTGATTTAATATGTATTCAGGTAATATTTTAATATCACAAGAATGCACCTTGTTGGCTTATGCCCCCCATCAAAGCCTAAGCTTACAGTAGATGCCTTTCACAAAGGCTTATTCATGTAACATAATTTTAAACCCTGATATTTTTGTGTCATTTATGTTGTCAAGAATTGAGCAAGCAGGTGGTTTGTCTTTGAACCTGAGCAACATGAAATGGGAGAATTATTGCTCAGACCACATGATTATTCCCCAAACAGAACTGGTAGAATTATCCCTTACCCTTTAACCACTTTTTCTATCTTGCTTTTGTATAATTTCCTCTGATTTTCAGAGGACTAAGAACTTGAGGACCCTCGAGCCTACGATCTCTAGACTTGATGTAAGCTGCAAATAGCATAACTGAGGGAAGGAGGGAATGAACGTTTTCTGTGGCACAAACAAACACTGAATTATATTAGTACTGTGTTCATTTAGAGAAATATTCCATGAGCAACGTGAAGATTATATTTGATGCCTATATTTTTTACCTTCATTTTCTAATGTTCTATCATCGGGTTTTTTTTTCTCCTTGCTTTGGACCCGTGAAAACACTACTTGAGATAAAAGGTATTTTTGAGATTGATATTTGGTGATTTAGCATCAGAATTTTAAGCAGCAGATGGGGTGGGAGGTGTGTAATAAGTGTAAAAATACATTTTTATACACACATAAAATATTTTAAAAAGTGTGATCTAAAATTGAGAAAAAAATGTAGGAAACTCTATGGAGAGCAGTATGGAGGGTCCTTAAAAAACTAAAAATAGAATTACCATATGACCCAGCAATCCCACTATTGGGCATATACCCAGAGAAAACCATAATTCAAAAAGACACATGCACCCTCATGTTCCTGGCTGCACTATTTATAATAGCCAAGACATGGAAGCAACCTAAATGCCCATCGACAGACAAATGGATAAAGAAGATGTGGTACATATATACAATGGAATATTAGCCATAAAAAGGAACGAAATTGGGTCATTTGTAGAGACGTGGATGGACCTAGAGACTGTCATACAGAGTGAAATAAGTCAGAAAGAGAAAAACAAATATTGTATATTAATGCATATATGTGGAATCTAGAAAAATGGTGCAGATTAACCGGTTTGCAGGGCAGAAATAGAGACACAGATGTAGAGAACAAATGTATGGACACGAAGCGGGGAAAGCAGGGTGGGGGTGGGGGTGGGATGAATTGGGAGATTGGGATTGACATGTACACACTAATATGTATAGAATAGATAACTAATAAGAACCTGCTGTATAAAAAATAAAATAAAATTTAAAAGTTGGAAGCTGCTGTTATAATAAATATTTATTGAAACTTCGTATATGTGGTGCTGGTCAGGTTGAAAATTCATACTTCAGTGGGTTTGTTGTTCTTGACCAGCACCACATATGAAGTTGGCATCATCCTTTCTTACAATATTGAGAAATTCACCCTACCTCATGCTTTTTATAAGACTTGACTAGAAAAATTGCTGACAGCAAAGTTTAATTTACTAGATTTTCTTCTCCTCTGGTTATTTTGTAGTAAGTGATGACCGTTATATTTCAGGCTGAAAAAGCCAAGTACTTGCATACTTTTTATGCAGACAAACTTATTATAGGATATTAATCACATTTAAAGTCTTTATCATCAGGCTTCCCTGGTGGCGCAGTGGTTGAGAGTCCGCCTGCCGATGCAGGGGACGCGGGTTCGTGCCCGGGTCCAGGAAGATCCCACATGCCGCGGAGCGGCTAGGCCCGTGAGCCATGGCCGCTGAGCCTGCGCGTCTGGAGCCTGTGCTCCGCAACGGGAGAGGCCACAACAGTGAGAGGCCCACGTACCGCAAAAAAAAAACAAGTCTTTATCGTCTTTCAGCCTAAAATGATTTATATTTCTGTCTTTTAATATTAATGTTGATATCAGTGTAGCAAAATAGTTACCCCTTTGGAAAGGAAAGAAATCCAGACATAGGCTGTGCTTTTTATATTTAACAATTGCTTGTTATATTTAAAGACTTTATTACTTATTGTCATAATACAAGAACTGGAAAATACTCTTATTTCCAAGGTGATCCATTGCTTGGAAAGAGCTTGGACTTTAGAGATTAAAGAAGTAGATTAAAACTGTGATCTGCTAATTGGTACCTGACTCTTGCTGAGAGTTCCTTAGACTTTCTAAGTTGCAATTTTATTTTCCACCTCGTGGAAAATTTGTGCATAATTATTGTAAGGTTTTTCAGATGCAGGTTTTGTCATGTTGTAGTTGCTCAAGAGATATAGCTATTAATTTATTATATGAGCCATGGGAGACAGTGGGAGGAGTTGATAAGGTGGCGGTGGTGGAAGAAGACTCTATGATGTTGCATCATTGACTTTACTATAAAGTGACCATTGGAAATAATCATCCAAGAAAGTAACTAAGGGGCTCCAAATACTCCCTTTTTGAAAATACCCCAAAATTCGAGAAACACCATGCTCAATTCAACTTAGAATTTGGACTCTCTATAGAGTTTTGTTTGAACAGCATGTAGCTCAGTATAATCCATTACTTGGAGTTAACATGGTCCTCTGGTTTTCCTGTAGCCCTTTCATAGATTTTTATTTCATGTTGCACAGGTGATGGCGAAACATGTTTAGTAGCTGGGAAAGTAAACCAATACTATTTTGCGTAAGCAGTCACCCTCTCTGTAAAGAAATTGTTTCCATTCTTCAAATGGAAAACATTCCAATTTCAGATTCTTTAGGAATAGGAAAAAGTTTCAATAAAATTCCATTGAATAAGTGGTTAATTAGACCTATGTTATTTTTTATCCTCCAATTTCCACCATAATTTAGCTTTTGTTTTTATGACATAATATCTCTTAGACTATAGTACAGGTTTCATCACAGAAGTACATAACAGCATGTTTCCTTGGGAGCAATTGAACAACAGAATAAAACAGTACTTACTGTTTTTTGAAAGTTGTGTCAGATTGTCATGGTAATACAGAGTTGCATTATGTTGTCATAGCAACCAGAATTATAAAATGGATTTAAAGAGGATGAAGAGATACCCTTCGGTGTGGTGACTCGTTTAACTTTAAAGATTTCATTCCTTCTCTACTTCTGTTTATTTCATTTTGCTTATTTTTTGTCAAATGTGGAAGGGGAAGCATGGCTAGAGGGAATAACGGGAACCCACCCATACTTCTTCCCAAATGAAGAGTTGCAGCGTAAAGGTTTAAGTCATCACATTCTCTTTGAGCCAGGTAGAATTCAGGAACACGGAATCAGATAAACTGCTGTGTCAAGCCATCCCAACCCTGAGCAGGCAGAAGTCTCACTCCAATTGGAGTTGAAAAGGGATTTCTTTTTTTTTTTATGATTATTCATCGCTTTTCTCTCAAGTAAAAACATCCCAATCTTCCTCTGAACAAAAAGCAATATTGAGCATTGGGAGCTGATTCGTCAGCTGTATCAGGCTTTGGGGAAGACTGTTTCTTCTCTGTTATTAGAATAGTTTCGGTCATTAGACTTCTTCAGGAGGTTAAACTTTGACCCTTGAGGTGAAAAACTAATTTCAATGCTAAACCATTTCCATTATTACACAGTGGGGACCAAAAAAAAAAAAAAGAGCTTTACAAGGCAGTTGAGATATTTGTTGCTTGAATACAAGCAAAGACAGATTCCACAAATAGTAGCGACTGGAAAAAATTAAATGTGTTAAATGTAAAACTTTGCTAAAAATCAGCCGTTGTAAGTATGTCTTCTTTTAACTCACCCCTTACCCTCTTGGCATAAGCAATTTGCTCTCATTCTCTTTGTTGCTGCATTGCCTCCTCTCAACTTGCTGTTTAACAAACTCTGCAAGTTGCAGCAAGTTTTAGGCATTAATAGTGGCCAGGTAGCATAATACTATTTTTAATGGATGTCTGTTTTCTATTCTTTAACGTGCTTTCTTTGGAAAGAGGCCCACGAAACAAAGTATTAAGAAAACACACTGTTGCCCTGGAATGTGTGTATTAGCGGCAGATTATTTCCTATTAGCAGATTAGCTGCAAGACTATTGGCTCAGAAAGGTCTTTGAGAGTATTTTGTTTTGTAACTGATTCAAGCCATGGGAGAGAATTGCCACCATGATTGGAAAGAAGAATTAGCTACTGTTGCCATGGACACTGGAGTTCACAGTCCCATTGTTAAATCTAGTGCTTGAGAATGAGATGCCCCAGCATGAGTTCAAGCTTTGTTAATGAAATGATCGAATATATTTTTTCGGCACTGTGACAGAATCTTGTGAAAGATACGTGAAATACATTTTGGCTACAGAAATATTTAGTTTCCTTTACAAATCAGTGTTTTCCACTAAAATAAAATAATTCTGTGCTATAGCACTCCATGTCAACTAATACCTGCATCTTAATCTTTAATTACCTTTGTAGTACATAACCATTTAGAGCATGTCTTTGAAAATTAGATTTTGTTTAAATATATAAAAATGACATTAATATTCAAATGTTTGAGTAATTAGAAGATCCGTACCAGTATGCTTTCTAACAGTATAAATAGATGCTAGTATTATATGTGAGGTCTGTCTTTTAAAAATGTCATTGTAGAATCATGAAATTCAAAGCTGCCCAGTATGTTTTAAAGGTGGGCTGTAGACCATGTGACATACAGTAGATTTTAATTTTTAAAACTGGAAAGAATTTATGAAAGTTAAAGACTAGTGGCTTATTATGATGATGTGGGGGAAACCTGTGAAGTTCAAAGAGAAAGTGACAAAATGTTATCAGTCCCAGACTTCTGCTAATGGTCCAGTCGACAGATACTTAGTGTAGGCGAGAAGCCAACCATCATATGCTATACTTCAAAGAGAGCTTGTGGTCTTAATCAGACTTTCTCTTTTTATATCTTACCGGTCCTATCCATCAAAACCACTTTTGTTCCATTTTCTTCCCTTCACAATACTGTTTTGTTCATTTACTTTTCAGAGAGATATAGGTTCAAATCATGTTTCTGCCACTTACTCATCATGTGACTTTGGACCAATTAATTGTCTAAGACTCAGTTTCCTCACCTATAAAATAGAATGACGAGAGCACCCACCCCATAGTTTCATGGATTGAATTAAATAAAAATGATAAACTTAGTGATGCATGGTGCATGGCATTCAGTAAATACAACTATTTCCCAAAAAATTCAGTGGCTCCTGTTTCTCACGAAATGCTTAGATATTCTAGCAATGAAACTAGGCCTATTGCTGCTAAGTTATCTGCCTTTCCAACTAACTCATGGAAAATGTATCTAGCTGTTGTCCCGATGACCCCTAAATATATTTCATGAACATTCTCACCTCTGAGTCTTTGCTTGAGCAAGGTCCCTTTTCAAGAGCGCCCTTGCCCTTTCTTTTCTACCTAAAGTCAATATTTTCTTTAAGATCCACAGTCTCTGAAGTATTTCCCACTAATCCAGTCTCCTTCCCCTCAATTTTTTGATTCTCGGTTTTTTTGAAATTTTTAAATATGTATATATTAGAAGCCAAGGGAGAGCTGGTTTGAAGTTAAAAGACTCTTAACCCTTTATAATCATCAGGCCCTCCTTGAGGTATTTCATTTATTAAAGAAACTTTACACACAAAAAAGTATATCCCACGGATATTAACTTTCTACAAATTTCATTTATTCTAAAAATTTAACTATTTTGTGTTTGGCTTTATTCTTCGCTGCTAAACCTGTAATAGGTTGGGTTAACTTGTCCTCTCGTTATTGATCATTAGACAGTGACTCTAATGGCTGCCAGATTCTCGTCAGCTGGGAAGGCAGCATTGTCAACTGTTCCATGATTCCTTTCTGTTGGCACTGTGAGGGGAGAGACTACAGCCAAGACAAAGCTAAAGGACAAAAGCAAACCAATAGTACTTCAAAATGAGTTCAGTAACAATATAATGTGTTATGGGACTGTTCATACTCTCCTTCCAGTGGCATATCTTAGAATCTAAATTGCATGCAAATAACTCCTTTATTTGGAGATAAAATCTGGCAAATTCAGCTACCTGTGACATTATGAAAAAGACACAAAGGTCTCATCAAAGAAGATAGTGAGTAACAAAGCTGCACCGGAAGTTCAGATGCTACTTCGTTTATCTTCCAGTTAGCGCTTACGAAGAAAAGCGTTACCAAACAAAAAATGGCATCCTGAATAATATGTTGAAGAATTTTTCTGAAAAATTAAAGTTGAGAATATATGTTCCAGTATTTTGTTATTTCTTTATGCCATGTTTAGATAATGGTGGAACTAGATTATGAGTACAAAGGATCCCACCAGGTTTGTACTCAAAGAGCTGTAGTCTATCCTCGATTTAATCTGGATAGAGGAGAAATTGCTTTCCAGTTTACAAAATAATAAACCAACACCCAAAATGCTGGAAGAATATTTTTTTATCCTTGATAGCAACTTCAAGGAAAGATTTGTTAGAAGATAATCACAGTTTCAAATTCCATGAGATTAATTCTGTGGTCCAGGACAATGGAATTATGTGGGCAGATCAACCTGTGACCGTTCGCAACAGCAGTAAAAGACAAACACAAGTTTTAAAAGCAGAAAGGTAGTCCATTGACTCAAGAAGGATACAAAATAAAAGACTGAAATATATTGATTGCTGTACTAAATGTGCAGCTTCTAGGAGAAATGTGAATTTATACTCTGGAATTCCAAATTGTTACAATCCTATTCATTAACTCTATTAGGAAAAGAGTAATTTTACCTGCATAAACATGCATTACATGCACGTGAATGTATATAGTAGGTTTTATATGGATTTTAGGGTGTGGCATGTAATTGAAAGATTTTGAATAAATGCAATGGTATAATTAACTAAACCTCTTTAACCTCATAATAAAGATATTTTAAATTATCCTCACCTTAAGGAAAAATTGTGAGGCAAAGAGTTATTTTACAGACTTACTACTTGCTTATTATAATTTCTGGATTTTATGAGAATTGAGACATTTAAGAATTCCCTATAAAACTTGGTGTTGCCCCAGTAAAATGCCCTTATTTTAGTAAGATAAAAATTTGTTTGACAGAACCTCCGTATGTGCCTTGCACTGATATCTATATAAAAATACAAGTGTAAAAACAAAAGGGAATGAAGTGTAGAGATAGCCATCAGCCAAATTCCACAGACATTATTTCATCCTTTTTTCTTCTACACTTACATTTAGGTAAAAAAAGGAAATTAGAGGATCAGTAACTTTTCCCTAGCAGAGGATGGAGGGGCACAAAACAATACAATGCATCTTTACATATATAGCATAGGAAATGGCTTTTTTAAAAAATTAAGTTTAAGATGGATCAAGAAACATTAGTTTCTTATAAGGAATTAATATGAGAAAATAAGAAATATGCTGCTAGAGATATAAAAGAATGGTAAAATATCATACACTTGTTCTTTGAATTTTTTTTTTTTTTTTTTTTGCGGTACGCGGGCCTCTCACTGCTGTGGCCTGTCCCGTTGTGGAGCGCAGACTCCGGACCCGCAGGCTTAGCAGCCATGGCTCACGGGCCCAGCTGCTCCGCGGCATGTGGGATCCTTCCGGACCAGGGCATGAACCTGTGTCCCCTGCATTGGCAGGCGGACTCTCAACCACTGCGCCACCAGGGAAGCCCTCTTTGAATGTTTTTAAAAAACAATGTGAATGTTTCAGAAAGTTGTAACTTTAAAGAAGCTCTTTCAAAAAACCTAATTCATACTAACAGGGATTCTAACAAAAGTATATTTCTGATAACATTTAGTGTCCTCTTCAAAATGTCATAGACAAATTCTTCCTGCTTAAAGCCACACTTCGCTGTGAAATCAGAACATAACGTGTCCTCAGAGCGTCATAATTCATGATCTTTTGATACAAGTCAATGAAAACAAAATGTACACTCTTTAAGCAATGTTTAAAAATCTAACTCTCTATTAGTAAACCAAGAAATACGTGATTGTTGAACCAAATTGTGTCAGACAATGGTAGGCTGTAGACTTTTTTAATTAGGAAAGATTGAATGCTACAGGAATAATTCTGCATCTTTTCTAAAAAGCAGAATAGGGAAAAGGTTTAACTTGTTTTTCCTTAAAGGCTTGTTGCTTTTTAAGACTAGGATTCAACCAGAGTTTTAGTTTTGGTTTTGTACGATGGGAGAAACTGGGCAATGTGGCCACATAAAAATGAAATAGGAAAGTACATCCAAACGTGCTGTAATGAGAAGTGCTAGCATTTTAATAGCATCCCGCATATCTCAAATGAAAATGTATACACCATGTAATTCACTTGAGACTAGATATGTATCCAAGTTTAGACTGAATGGGAGCAGGATATGGAGAATACAAAGGCCAAACTAAGTTACATAGATTGTTTTTCTGTAGGCGAAGGGTGTTATTATGATGGGGTGAAAGTGAAAATCATCAGAGTTGTACTTTTAGAGGACAGAAATGTTGTCACGATTAAAAGAAAGTAGAAGTAGGACTTCCCTGGTGGCGCAGTGGTTAAGAATCTGCCCGCCAATGCAGGGAACATGGGTTCGAGCCCTGGTCCGGGAAGATCCCACATGCCGTGGAGAAACTAAGCCCATGTGCCACAACTACTGAAGCCTGCTTGCCTAGAGCCCATGCTCTGCAACAAGAGAAGCCACTGCAATGAGAAGCCCGCGCACCGGAACGAAGAGTAGCCTTCACTCACCGCAACTAGAGAAAGCCCGTGCGCAGCAACAAAGACCCAACGCAGCCATAAATAAATAAGTAAATAAATTTATTTTAAAAAAAAAAAGTAGAAGTAGTTGTGACCTACCAAAAAGAGTATGTAGTTATTCTTATGAGAACATTTTTCAAGTATTGAAACATACATACCCTAACCTCAATTATAATAAGCCTCAATGACTTATGAGCTGATTATTTTAATTCTGAATTATCCAGTCTCTATCATTAAATAGCTTGCTTTCTACCTTTGGGTATGAATTCTCCAAAGGCATCTTGAATGAGAAGGAAAATTTTAGTCTCTGAAAGATTCAAGAGAGGCTCTTTTAAAAAATGGCAGTTACTTATAACTGCCATTATAAGCCAATGAAGTGGTAAAAATGACATACACAATAAAGGAGACTATTCCTAATGCCTCATTTCAGTTCCTGGTAATATTAGTAGCAAAGGATATACTTTAGCCCTTTCAGGACACACGAAGGTATGGCTTACTATGTTCCCAGCAGCAATTCCCACATAAACTTCATAGTCTATGACATGATACCCTTCCTTAACTGTGACTGCTTTACTTATACTAAAACTAAACCTAATTGATGGGTCACCATGACCCTTCCCCAACACATACACAATGACAATAAAAAAAGAAAAATAACAATTTTTTAAATTGAGAAAAACATGCTTTTTAATCCTCTGTATGAATGGCCCTGAGTGAGTTACTTTAGCTTTGTGCCTTGTTCCTAGCACTGGAAGCGGGAAAGAGGCTAGCTATTGGTTACATTTGACTTTTAGATATGGCTTTAGATTCTCTGCTCACATGTCTGCTATTACTATTCATATATATATATATACACACACACACATATATCTTTTTTCATTTGTTTCAATTTTACTTCTTCATTTAAATATTGAACCATGGCAGCTGTTACAACTTTTATTAGTTTTTATGAGAAAAAAATGTCATTAATTGATAATCACTTGGCCAGTCACAGTTAAGGAAGGGTATCATGTCATAGACTATGAAGTTTATGTGGGAATTGCTGCTGGGAACATAGTAAGCCATACCTTCGTGTGTCCTGAAAGGGCTAAAGTATATCCTTTGCTACTAATATTACCAGGAACTGAAATGAGGCATTAGGAATAGTCTCCTTTATTGTGTATGTCATTTTTACCACTTCATATTTTTTGAGCAGATTTATGATGGTGAATCAGGTTTTCTCAATGTATGAGTAATTAGGAAGTTGTGGAAACTGAGAACAGTAGCACACATTTTCATTAATACTGAAACTGAGATGTGCAATTTGCAAATTTCACTTTACACAGACAGGTTTATTCTTTATTGGATTTATCCTAAAGAATTAATTTTCAGACTCATTTTTTTTTTTTTTTTTTTTTTCCGGCACGCAGGCCCCTCACCGCTGTGGCCCCTCCCGTCACGGAGCACAGGCTCCGGACGCGCAGGCCCAGCGGCCATGGCTGACGGGCCCAGCCGCTCCGCGGCTTGCGGTATCTTCCCGGACCGGGGCACGAACCCGCGTCCCCCGCATCGGCAGGCGGACTCTCAACCACTGCGCCTCCAGGGAAGCCCCTCAGACTCATTTTTTAGCAAGTCATTCATGTCAAATCCATGGCTGTACTTGGGTTATAAAGATTTCTCCATATGTGGTAGGGCAATATTTCTCAATCTTTTTAGTCCACGCCCTTTTTTGATGAATATGGAAACCTCCACCTGCTCCATCAGTTGACTGTCCATCCATGTCCCAATCGAGAACCGCTATTTCTGATGTTTAATAAATATCAGAAAACACAATTCAGTATGAACTTTGAAAAAAATAATCCATCTTTCTTGACTTCAGGTTTAACAATAACATCTTCCAATCTGTTACCTTTGTTTAATGCAAGATAGAGAGAGTGTGTTTCCTTTATAGTGCACATTTACCAATGACTGAGAAAGTGGTATGGATAGTAGTCATTAGTGAATTTTTTTAAAAGAGCAAATAATTAAAATAGTAGCTTATTCTTACATAGTGATTACTCTCTACTGTGCTCCATCCTAAGCTCTGTACATATTTTAGTTTATTTGTTCCTAAGAACCCTATTGAGGCAAACACCATGAGGCAAACATTATTATGCCCATTTTATCAACGAAAAAAACAGGAACAGAGAGGTTTGTTTCAGGTTTCTTTTCAGGCTCTCTATTTCTTTCATTGCTATTACCTTTTCTTCAGTCTTTCTTGCACAAAAACTCAGATTGTGCTTGACTCTTCACTCTCTTTTTCCTTCTTTTCTCATCCCTCATCTGTCATCCTTCTTGCTTATTCAACAATGCTAGGCTTTGCAACAAGTAATTCAAACTTAGTGCCTTCTGGAATTACATGATTTGTCTGCTTTTTGACTTTCTGCTTTTTCCCAGAAGGGAAACTCCTTAAAGGCATGGCATTTGCCTCGCTCTCTGCTGTATTTCTAGCACCTTCAATGTGCCTAGCACACAGGGGGTACCCAGTAAACACTTGGTTGCATGAATGGATTGCAAAGATTACCCTCTAAGGTGGATATAAACATCTCACAGTGTGATGGAGAAGACAGTGAGGTCTAGTCTTCTTTCAGTTATGTCACAGTGAATTCTCTTTCATTCCCATGGCTCACCATAGGCCTCTTTCGTTCTCTTTTAATGGTAGTGCCTGTGGTCTGTTACCTGGTCTTCCTGGTCTCTTTCTTCTCTCCTGTCCACCAGCAGTTTCTGCCAGGATTATCTTCCCAAATCATATCATGTTCTAGGTCAACCCCTTCTGATGATTCGTGCTGTAACCTGGGTTGTCATTGAGCTATTTCTTATGTCTGTGCCTTTTTCCCTCATCTCCACACTGAACCCTGGCAGGGATTATGGCAGAGTTCTTTACCATTCCCCTCCAGAGTGGCTGTATATAATATTGGCTATATCAGTTGACTATATATAGTAAATACATTTCTGAATATAGAAATGTATTTCTGGACTTCCCTGGTGGCGCAGTGGTTGAGAATCCGCCTGCCGATGCAGGAGACATGGGTTCGTGCCCCGGTCCGGAAAGATCCCACATGCCACGGAGCGGCTGGGCCCGTGAGCCATGGCCGCTGAGCCTGCGCGTTCGGAGCCTGTGCTCCGCAATGGGAGAGGCCACAACAGTGAGAGGCCCGTGTACCGCAAAAAAAAAAAAAAAAGAAAAAGAAAAGAAATGTATTTCTATATATAGTAAATACATTTCTGTATATAGAAATGTATTTCTATATACATTGTATTCCTATATCCATTCAGGAAGCATGGGATACATTAAAAAACTAAAGAAGCGGATTGCTTTCCTGTTGCTGTGTAACAAATTACAAACTGAGCAGCTTTTGCAAAAGATATTGCAAATTTATTCCCTCACCTATTTCTGTAGGTCAGGAGACTGGATTAGGGTCTCACTGGGCTGAAACTGAGGTGTCGTCTAGGGCTGTAGCTTTCACCTGGGCTCAGAGACCTCCTCTGAGCTCACTGGCTGTTGGCAGAATTCATTTCTTTGCAGCTCTAGGACTGAGGTACCATTTTCCTTTTAGCTGTTGGCTGGAGACCACTCTCAGCTCCTATTGGCAGTTTCTTGCCCTCTTGGGCCCCATAAATGTTTGCTCTCTTCTAGGCAAGGTGGGCTACACCTCTCTTTTTCTTCTGAGACCAGAGAAATCTCTTTGTTTTTATAGGACTCATGTGATTTGGTTAGGCGCACCTGGGTAATCTCCCCATCATAAGGTCAACTGATTTGGGACTTTACTTACATCTGCAAAATCCCTTCACAGCAACACCAAGATCAGGGTGACTGAGTGGCCGGAGAAGGTGTGCGTCAGCCAGGGCCGGGAGTCTTGGAGACTCATTTTAGGATTCTGCTTATTCCAAGGAGTTCCAGATTCCATAGTCTCAAAAGGCAATGTAGATCTAGAGGTGATGCCTCAGGACAACTTGTTCTTCAAGATTGGTGGTACATTCTTCATTCAACTGGTATTTTCTGGAATTTCTCTTAGAACGCATCAAACAGTACTCTAGGATAGTTTTTGAAGGCTCTATCAGTGAGATAAAATTGGGAAACTAATACAGTGTCTTTCCTCAAATACCAAATTTTGAAGATGGCATTGTAGAAACTTATTCCCAGGAGAAGTAGTACTCCTGTGATGTTATTTTAGTTGAAGCTGAATAGCTGAAGTATTCTCAAGAAGAATACTTTTATGATATGTTACAAAGCAAATAACATGGAAGCAACACTCTAAAGAACTGAAAGGAAACAGGACGAGGATTTAGGAAACCTGACTTCTAGTCTCTGATTGCTTCCTGTGGCAATATTTGAGATGTCTTTAATATCTTGATACTATAGATATTTCTTCTGTTGTAGGACATTGTATTGACTTGCTTCTCCCAGGTTAGTGTTACAAGGCTAAAAGTTGCAAATTTATATGAAATATTGACTATTCTCACTTTTATTGAATCTTTCAATATTGAATATTAGATAGTTAAAATGGATATAGTATGAATATAGACATATTGTGATACTGTGTTTGCCTATGTTTTCTCTGCCAGAATCTTATTTTAGGCTTAAGCTCAAAAAATACATGGCATTAATAATCGTGTTAAAGATGGAAGGAATGCTTAGATTTTCTAACTGGGAAGTAGCCTGCCTTGTTTTGAGATACACTGATGCTGGTTTATCTTAATGAAAAAAGATGCTTTCACTATATAAAAGATTTGACTTTTGATGACCTCATCCCATTCTATAGCAAGAATAAAATTATTATATTTTTCTCCAGAATTATAGTATTACAGTGATTAAAGAGGGGAAAACATACTTTACAAAGCAACTATGAGTCAAACACACACTTTTCCATGACAGAACATTTGAAACCGGGAAATAGCCTCCCTTGTTCTCAGCTGTTTTTTGTCTGGAGGAAATCCAGTTCTTGTCACCTATATGCCTTTCAAACCATCGTTCATTTTAGAGGCTACTGTGAGCCAATTATAGTGCTATTTCTTTGCTAGGTTAAACTGCATGAATGAAATTTGCAACTCGGTGTGCATTTGTATCTATAGCTGGCTTACAATTTTAGAAAAGAGGTAGGTAGTGCCTTTTCTTTTTTATTTACTTATTTATTTATCTATTTATTTATTTATTTTAACATCTTTATTGGAGTATAATTGCTTTACAATGGTGTGTTAGTTTCTGCTTTATAACAAAGTGAATCAGTTATACCTATACATATGTCCCCATATCTCTTCCCTCTTGCGTCTCCCTCCCTCCCACCCTCCCTATCCCGCCCCTCTAGGTGGTCACAAAGCACGGAGCTGATCTCCCTCTGCTATGCAGCTGCTTCCCACTAGCTATCTATTTTACGTTTAGAGGTGTATATATGTCCATGCCACTCTCTCACTTTATCCCAGCTTATCCTTACCCCTCCCCGTATCCTCAAGTCCATTCTCTAGTAGGTCTACGTCTTTATTCCTGTCTTGCCCCTAGGCTCTTCATGACCATTTTTTTCTTTTTTTTTAGATTCCATATATATATGTGTTAGCATACAGTATTTGTTTTTCTCTTTCTGACTTACTTCACTCTGTATAACAGGCTCTAGGTCCATCCACCTCACTACAAATAACTCAGTTTCGTTTCTTTTTATGGCTGAGTAATATTCCATTGTATATATGTGCCACATCTTCTTTATCCATTCATCTGTTGATGGACATTTAGGTTGCTTCCATGTCCTGGCTATTGTAAATAGAGCTGCAGTGAACATTTTGGTACATGACTCTTTTTGAATTATGGTTTTCTCAGGGTATATGCCCAGTAGTGGCATTGCTGGGTCGTATGATAGTTCTATTTTTAGTTTTTTAAGGAACCTCCATACTGTTCTGCATGGTGGCTGTATCAATTTACATTCCCATCAACAGTACAAGAGGGTTCTCTTTTCTCCACACCCTCTCCAGCATTTATTGTTTGTAGATTTTTTGATGATGGTCATTCTAACTGGTGTGAGGTGATACCTCATTTTACTTTTGAGTTGCATTCCTTTAATGATTAGTGATGTTGAGCATTCTTTCATGTGTCTGTTGGCAATCTGTATATCTTCTTTGGAGAAATGTCTGTTTAGGTCTTCTGTCCATTGTTGGAGTGGGTTGTTTGTTTTTTTGAAATTGAGCTGCATGAGTTGCTTGTATGTTTTGGAGATTAATCCTTTGTCAGTTGCTTCATTTGCAAATATTTTCTCCCATTCTGAGGGTTGTCTTTTCATCTTGCTAATGGTTTCCTTTGTTGTGCAAAAGCTTTTAAGTTTCAATAGGTCCCATTTGTTTATTTTTGTTTTTATTTCCATTTCTCTAGGAGGTGGGTCAAAAGATCTTGCTGTGATTTATGTGATAGAGTGTTCTGCCTATGTTTTCCTCTAAGAGTTTGATAGTGTCTGGCCTTACATTTAGGTCTTTAATCCATTTTGAGCTTATTTTTGTGTATGGTGCTAGGGAGTGTTCTAATTTCATTCTTTTACATGTAACTGTCCTGTTGTCCCAGCACCACTTATTGAAGAGGCTGTCTTTTCTCCACTGTATATTCTTGCCTCCATTATCAAAGATAAGGTGACCATATGTGTGTGGGTTTATCTCTGGGTTTTCTATCCTGTTCCATTGATCTATATTTCTTTTTTTGTGCCAGTATCATACTGTCTTGATTACTGTAGCTTTGTAGTATAGTCTGAAGTCAGGGAGCCTGATTCCTCCAGCTCCATTTTTCTTTCTCAAGATTGCTTTGGCTAGTCGGGCTCTTTTGTGTTTCCATACAAATTGTGAAATTTTTGTTCTAGTTCTGTGAAAAATGCCAGTGGTAGTTTGATAGGGATTGCCTTGGATTTGTAGATTTTTTGGGGTAGTAGGGTCATTTTCACAATGTTGATTCATCCACTCCAAGAACATGGTATATTTCTCCATCTGTTTGTATCATCTTTAATTTCTTTCATCAGTGTCTTATAATTCTCTGCATACTGGTCTTCTGTCTCCTTAGGTAGGTTTATTCCTAGATACTTTATTCTTTTTGTTGCAGTGGTAAATGGGAGTGTTTTCTTAATTTCACTTTCAGATTTTTCATCATTAGTGTATAGGAATGCAAGATATTTCTGTGCATTAATTTTGTATTCTGCTACTTTACTAAATTCATTGATTAGCTCTAGTAGTTTTCTGGTAGCATCTTTAGGATTCTGTGTGTATAGTATCATGTCATCTGCAAACAGTGACAGCTTTACTTCTTCTTTTCCAATTTGGATTTGTTTTATTTCTTTTTCTTCTCTGATTAATGTGGCTAAAACTTCCAAAACTATGTTGAATAATAGTGGTGAGAGTGGGCAACCTTGTCTTGTTCCTGATGTTAGTGGAAATGGTTTCACTTTTTCACCATTAAGGACCATGTTGGCTGTGGGTTTGTCATATATGGCCTTTATTATTATGTTGAGGAAAGTTCCCTCTATGCCTACTTTCTGGAGGGTTTTTATCATAAATGTGTGTTGACTTTTGTCAAAAGCTTTCTCTGCATCTATTGAGATGATCATATGGTTTTTCTAGTTCAGTTTGTTAATATGGTGTATCCCATTGATTGATTTGCATATATTGAAGAATACTTGCATTCCTGGGATAAATCCCACTTGATCATGGTGTGTGATCCTTTTACTGTGCTGTTGGATTCTGTTTGCTAGTATTTTGTTGAGGATTTTTGCATCTATGTTCATCAGTGATACTGGCCTGTAGTTTTCTTTCTTTGTGACATCTTTGTCTGGTTTTGGTATCAGGGTGATGGTGGCCTTGTAGATGAGTTTGGGAGTGTTCCTTCCTCTGCTATATTTTGGAAGAGTTTGAGAAGGATAGGTGTTAGCTCTTCTCTAAATGTTTGATAGAATTCGCCTGTGAAGCCATCTATTCCTGGGCTTTTGTTTGCTGGAAGATTTTTAATCACAGTTTCAATTTCAGTGCTTGTGATTGGTCTTGTAGTGCCTTTTCATATATACCTGCAGTATATCTACAAAGGTTTGGGAATTAGACAGACCAGAATTTGAATATTGACTCTGCTGCTCACTAGCTGTGTGAGCTTAGGCAAGTTTCTTCACCTCTCTGTGCTTATATTTCATCCGTAAAATGGGGATAGTTATTTCTTTATCATGGGATACTTAGGATGAAATAAAAATGCATGAGTACCTAACACGATGTCTAGGACATTCTAATCACCAATACTTACTATTTTCCACCTACCTCCTTTCTTTCATAAGTCATGGTTACATGTCTGTTTTGATTGTAAGCTCTTTATTCATTAGCAAACAGTAACTGTTTATTCTGTGTTACTATCTGTATTGGGTTGCGTAAGACATGGCCTCTGCCCACAAAGAGGGCATGACCAACTTCTACAGAAGAACAACGTATATGCATTTAAAATTCAAAACAGTTAAATAATACTCATGAAAATGTCAAATTGAAGCTGTTTACGCAGAAGATAGTAAGTTATATTACAAGTTATATTGATCACATGGAAATAATTACATTAGTCTTCTTTCTGGGTTTTGCCATGGCTTTCCATTCATTTCGGTTGCAGTTAAGGTGGGGTTCTTTTATCTGAAATGCCCACAGGATATGGAGGCTGGCTATTGAAGTTATATTCTTATTTCCTTTGCTCCTAGAACTGTGTTGATGGTCAATGGAAGCTGTTTTCATTCTCTCTCTAGATTTGATGTTTGATGAGAGGAGCCAGAAAGAATTCAAAGGAGTTACCTTGCCTTAGGGACTTCCTTTTATTAAATTAAATTGATACTAAAAGACCCATGTTTATTCAGTTTTGACTTGAAAGTTGGGAGGTGGGTGTGCTCTCCTAGTAATGCGATGTTTGCAAGAGAAGATATAGCTATTATTCATGATTTAACGCATTGTTTCTTGCCTTAAATATTTTAGATGTTCTTAGTAATTGAAGCAAGGACAACTGCTTGGTAAAGTGCAAAATTAATTCTTTATTTATTACTGTAAGATTTTGCAAAGTCAGAATTGACCTGCAGATTCAATTATGATTCAGTGGAATCAGTTTTCATATATAGGCTAGGTTTCATCTTACGCATAACCCAAATGCGGCAAGCTAGGACTAAAAATGTCCAAACATTTATATGTTACCCTATTTGAAATCATGTGATTTTTTTAGTTTTGTTTTTTTTCCGGTACGTGGGCCTCTCACTGTTGTGGCCTCTCCCGTTGGGGAGCACAGGCTCCGGACACGCAGGCTCAGCGGCCATGGCTCACGGGCCCAGCCGCTCCACAGCATGTGGGATCTTCCCGGACCGGGGCACGAACCCGTGTCCCCTACATCGGCAAGCGGACCCTCAACCACTGCGCCACCAGGGAAGCCCAAATCTTGTGTTTTTTTAATCCCCATTGGATGGTTAGTTTTCGTTTACAGTTGATATCAAACAGCAAAGGTAACGACCTGATTTGGGAACGGCCCCGTGAATTTTATCAGTTTGGGGTCCTGACTGAGCCTCTTATTTATGCTCAATCTTTACCCCAAGGATTCTTTACCTCCTCTGTCCTTCCCTTAGAATTTTATGAGACATGAAAAACACTATCCTATCCTGCCCTGTACTATTTGTATCATTATACTTTCTTCCTAATCATACTGAAATTTCCCAAGGACCGTCTTTCATCTGTGACTTCGTCATAGTGCCTTTTGTAGCATCTCATCTAAGTGGTACTTAGTAGAATTTTTCTTAATCAGAGCCTTAAGGGAAAAGTTTGATATTTGAGCTGAACCAAAACATTTTAGGAAAAACTCAGAGGGAGAAAAAAATATCACTTTGTCAGCAGATATGCATATTCGGGTTTCCACTGTGTTCCTGAAAGGAGTTCTAAACATAGTCAATTTCTGTTCCACAAATAGTGATTCTCTTTATTTGTGATGAGCCGACAGGAGGTTCCTTAAACAGTGAAAGTAGTTGCTCAGATTTTGGCATGAATCGAGCTCTCATAATAGTTTTTATGCCCTAGTTTTTGGAATGATCCGGTACAGTTAGAAGAGGCGCTTTAATGCTTAAGTTATGAAACAATATCGTTTCACTTCCAGCATGTTTTCCCACCCTTGTGATTGTTAAGGGCAAATAAGTAAAATAATTACTCAGTATTGGAATTTTTGTGGGAGAATGGTGAGATTGGTTAAGATCAAAGGACTGTTTGGGGGTAAAATGAGGGACTGGTAAACAGCACTACAGCTCCATTTGCTACACCATAAAAGTTTTGAGACAAATTGAAATTTAAACTCCATGTGTTGGATGAACAGTACTTGGCTAGGGCACACTTTGCTTCTTAATTTGTTTCATTAATTCTCAGCAGCAACCGGCCTTTTGAAGAGCTATTTGTAAACCTGACCTTTCTGATCTAAAAATGGGCAAACAAGTCAAACCTGTATATATCTTATTTACCAAATAGTTGCCTTTTTCTGAATCTGTTCTATCTTTTGATACTTGGGGAAAAGGGATGATACTTAGAAAAATATCAACAGCAAACAAGAAAAAGCAAATATCAACACATTGCAAACGATAAACCTAACCTAATATTTCTCTTTATGATGGTAAAAAGGAGCATAGCATTTGATAGTTATTTTAATCTAAAATGCTTAAAAATATTTTGTAGTAAACCATTTTTCTAACCAATGTTAATAATTCTGTCTACTTATCTTAATGGCTGAAATGTACATAAATTTCGTGTTCTTATTGAATCAAATCATTAGCATGAAAAAATTACACAACAGCAAGTCCTGTTAAGTAATTATGCTAAATTGGCACTTCAGAGGAGGTTCATCACATACAAGTATTATCATCTATAGAAAGGAATCTTTTCAAAGAAGGCTTCTATTTTAAAACTTATTAATGAAAGGAATTTTAAATATATATATATGTATGTGGAGATTGTTTCTGAGTATAATATATGCATCCTTTACATGCATTCATCTTACAGTGAGAGGTTATGCATTAAGATAGATTGCTTCCCAATTTGATGGAATGTTCCAGATAGATTTCTGATCTTTGAAAGAATTAAGTAGAATAAAGGAAAAAAATGAATCAAAAGGAAAGAAATAAAATCAATCTCTCCACAGATAAAAACTCAACATACCTAGAAGACATCAGGTTTCCCATGCTTTATAAACGTTGATCCTTCATATTGAAATTAGCCACTCTCGGAATATAATCTATGAACTCACATTTCCCCCTCTAAACTCTATAAAAGAATATAGATACTCAGCCAATTTCATGTTGAGCTCTTATGTTTAAACATCCTAATAATAATAGCTGCCACTTATTGAGTGCTTCCTTTATGCTGAGTGCTCTGCTAAGTGTTTTGTATAGTATTTCATTTAATCTTCCTTTTAAAAGCTATAGATTAGGCGGAGCAGCTCAGAGGGAAAAGTGAATTTCCTAAGATCACATGCTTCTAAATGGAATCAGGATTTGTGTTCCTGGTGGTCTGACTTTCATGTTCATCTTCAGTCTGAGCAAAAGAAAATCCCTGAACACGTTTAAACTGCATCATCTATATAAAGCAAATTGAAGCAAATGCTATGAAATTTGAGTAGATAGATATGAATAAAACTATATCCCTATGACCCTGCTCTCTTCCACCTCTCTCAGCTGTTTTTAGCCTCTGCTTCTTTGGGGAATGAATACCATCACTGGCTCTGAGCACTGCAAAGTTATCTAGTCCTGTCTGCCCACAACACTATTTTGAGGACTCTCTGATGCTGTGATCAGTTGCTTTGGGGGACTCTTCTAAGAAGTATATTTAGAGTTTATGTCATGTTTGCATTGCTAATTTTTCTGGCTTCAATTATTTATTAAATGCAAAATCTGTGACAAGTTTACTGCTTGTTAATACAAAAGCTTCTCTTTGCTACTCATTTATTCCTTTAATATATATATTGATATCCTGGCTGTCAGTGGTTTGTGATGCCATTAAATATAGAGAAGTGCATATAAAAGGGGTATATTAGGGATAAGATTTTAGAAAAGATCAAATTCTTCAAGAAATTTACAGACGTCTTAGGTTTTGTGCGTGTTTTTTATTTAATACTGATTATCTGCATTCTTAGGATTAGATCATAAATAAACATTTCACAGGGAAAGGAGAATTTTTTTCTTGATTTAATTTTTTTCACCATATAGACCACTTTATGTTTTTTGTGTCAAACAGATCCAGGCCAGATGCTTTTTCCCCTAGAGAGCTTTTCCAACTCAAAGGAATCTTTAACTCACTTAACATTTTCTCACCGGAATTAGTGATATCTGTCCCATTGTGCCTCTTACACCAGACCACAAATTATGTAAAATCAACATTTAATTCACCCATAATCTTGGTAAGTGCTCAATTAGTGTTTGTTGTATCGATGGGTATTTATTATTTTAAGTAATGTCTCTTAATTGTGTAAAGTATCCTTAATTTTTAAAAACTGTCTTCTTACATAACTTGAAAAGATAAACTCAAGTCAGAAAATTGTGCCTGATTTATTATTTTATCTCCCAAACACTAGGGCCTTGCACATAGTATATGTTCAAAAACTGTTTATTGAAAGTTAGCTGAATTACATTTTTAGAGTAGAATTTCTTAACACACCTTCTGTGCTCATGTAGAAAATCTCACTGCTCCACCTGCAAATACATAGAAAGCAAACAATGTGAAAGGACTAGTAATATTTGTAGTGTTTAAGATTCAAGTTATAATGTGTTCAAAACATTTTTTGGAAAATGGATATATGGCACTGAAACTGAGCCAGTGAAATTCAAAAAATGAAGAAATACAGATGACCAATTAAGCATATTAAACCAGTTTTATTCTCATTATTGGTAAAAGGAATATACATTTGAATAAAGATCAAGTTCTGTTTTTCGACTATGTTGCGTAAGTTTGGGCTAATGAGTACTTTGATGATGTAAATTGGTACAGTAAGTCACCCATATATGAACGAGTTCCGTTCCAAGAGCATGTTTGTAAGTCCAATTTGTTTGTAAGTCCAACAAAGTTAGCCTAGGTTCTCAATTAACACAATTGGCTCTATAGTACTATACTGTAATAGGTTTATAATACTTTTCACACAAATAATACATAAAAAACAAACACAAAAAATAAAGAAAACCTTTTTAATCTTACAGTACAGTACCTTGAAAAGCACAGTAGTGCAGTACAACAGCTGGCATACAGGGGCTGGCACTGAGTGAACAGGCAAGAAGAGTTACTGACTGCAGGAGGGAGAGGAGGTGGGAGATGGTAGAGCTGAAGGATCCTCAGCAATAGGAGACGGAGGGCAAGCTGCAGTTTCTCACACCTGGCTCTGATGGAACGCACGTTCACACCTTTGAGAGTTTGCAACTTGAAGGTCCCTATGTAGGGGCCTTACTGTATATCTTTTTGGATGTATTTTTGACAATACATAGCAGAATTTTAATCAGCATAGGTTGCTAGAAATTCTGCAGGTCCATTTCTTCTAGTAATTTAGTCAAAAGAAATATGAAACGTGAATGCTCATCACATATCGTTTGTATTAGAGAAAGAAAAGGGAAAAGAGAGGAGGAAGGAAAGAAGGGAGAGAGGAAGATTGGGAGCAATTGAAACATGTGATAGCCTGGACTTTGCTAAATATACCATTGATACCATAGCATGGATACCTACACACACATGAAAAAGGGCAATGTAGACTGCCTTGTGTTTATTGACCTGAAATGATGTTAAATGAGAAAAAAAGTGTAGGTTGAAGAAACAGTCTTTATAGTAAAATCTTACTGCCTTTTGAATATTTGCTCTGTGATATAGGATCTAGAGATACAGGGATGGAAACAAGAGACCATGTTCTAATGGAACTTATTACTATGTATCTCTGAGCCTAAGGAGCTGACGGTGGATATTTTATGCTCAAAAGATACAACTTGGTTCCAAAATTGTGGGTCTAAGCTGGAGAAGCATCAATGTATCTACAACACTGAAACATATTGGAGTTCAGTGGTTAGAAATCCATCTCTGTGACAGAGCTTCCAGATCAGTCTTTAGTTAGAATTTCTAATCAGCTGGGAAGAAGTCATGGGCTGGTAGTTGAGAGATGTCTAACAACTTCCCCTAGAAGATGATAATACAGGAGCAATTCTAGGCACTTGGGGGCCTCTGCAAGATGTAAAAGCAACCCAACTAGTCCAGAGCTAATGGTGAATAAGCCATTGGAAAAGCACAGTAGGATATTGGTACCTGTATCTCTATTTTATGCTGAGAAGGTACATTCCTTAGTGCTCTTGTCACTTTCCTTCTATAACATATTTGTTCATTATAAATGCATTAATCTTTCTTTTTTTATTTAAAATAATAACTTTATTTATTATTTTTTTTACATCTTTATTGAAGTATAATTGCTTTACAATGGTGTGTTAGTTTCTGCTTTATCACAAAGTGAATCAGCTATACATATACATATGCTCCCATGTGTCTTCCCTCTTGCGTCTCCCTCCCTCCCACCCTCCCTATCCCACCCCTCTAGGTGGTCACAAAGCACCGAGCAGATCTCCCTGCGCTATAAATGCATTAATCTTTCAAGTTTTATGCTTTCTTCCACATCAATATTATTTTTTCTAAATCCATATCCGGAAATGATAAATAGTGTCCTGATATTTCTGTGACACATTTCTCTCAATCTATTCAAGTGTTATTTCACTTTTTTAACCTAGGGAAAGATACAGATGCTGAAGAAACTATTCTAACTAACTTCAACATATTACTGTGTTTCTTTAACAGAGTCTATAAAATTTAAGGTTACTTTGTGATGTGATGTTTTTGATAACGGCTATAATTATTCTATTTTTGAAAAATGCAGGCATATGAAGGAATTATTTTATTTACAATATATTTATTAGCTAGAGAAAAAGTAAGCATGTGGTAAGCAGTCTTTGAGTCTTATTTCGGGGGTATTTTCAGAAATAGAAGGTAATATTTTTTATTCCCTGTTAAGACTTTTGATAGAAATCAAGGGCATCGTATCAGCTGCAGCTCCCAGTATTGTATGGTCCTTTGTTTTGCTTGATCGTGTTGGTCCTTTTGAAACTCAAACATTTATGAAAATTCCTAATTTTTTGCAAATATTGAGGACCTAGATTTGCGAAGTCTATATAAAACCAAGAACTGCTGCTTGCTGGTTAGGCAAAAACGAAATTTCCCCCTCACTCTTCCTTGCATTTTTAATTAGAATTACTTTTTTGTTACAATACGATTTTCTTCAAAAATAGATGCTCTGAAGCAAAAGAGGAACCACAGGCTATATGTTCAATAGAAGGTTGATTAATTGGCCAAACTTCAGTAGTGGGAGCCTGCCATGCTTCCTAGGGAAATAATTCCTTCTATGAAAGTTTATTGTGCTAATTACTAGTCCCAACTTGAGTTCAATATTGCCATCAATTGTTTTAGAGCTGCTTTTGAATCAGCTGCAACAGTTTATGCATATTTCCTTGTGCCCAAACAAAAATGTATTTTCTGAAGATCCCTTTGAGGTAAAGTGTATATTATCATTAAAAATCTACAACATTGTGTCTTTTTTTTTTTTCTTTCTTTCTTTTTTTAAACTCTCCCTGCTTCAAGTTTATTGGGCTACAAGCTAGGGCATACCATAGATTGTAAATGTGGAAAAGGTGGTATACGTGAAAGTCCTTCCACATAGGAGTAGGATAGGTGACTACATTGAATGGTAATTGACAGTGTGAAGCATTCTGTGGAGTATTTTTATTGTGCTTATTTATAACGTACAGTCCTGGTATTAAATGATAACTATTGAGATAGCACTGCTAAAGTGTATGACTGGGGCAAAATGTAAACTGGGAATAACAGAATCTTGAAATAATATTTGCTTTTTTTAAAAAAAGTACTCTATTAATAGTCACTCTAATACCATGTCATTTATTAAGACTGAACTGCTTTCTTTTCAAATTTCCTGGACCTTATTAGGCTTTTGTTTTGTGTGCAGTACTTTACAAGGGCTTATGCAGTTATGATAGTTTCCAAGAGGAATTTCAGATTGGTACCAACTAACTGTAAAAATAAAGCGATCCAGGTTTCATAAGGAAGGAAAAGGAGAAGGAAATAGGAAATGCGTGCATGCGTACATGTGTGTGTTTTCTTTATAATGAACAGAAACCATAAAAAACTTGTAAAATTACTTGCCATCATCCCTAGAAGTTATTCAAATTCATGCTTGCTTTATAAATAGTACATGACTAAATTTGTGTTTTATGACAAGAAAAGTTCATAAAGTCATGCTTTTGTTATGTGCTCTTTTAAATACCATTTATGCATTTTTTATGAACCTGATTTTTCACTTAATCCTCTACTTTATGCACTTAGAGTTTAAAAAGTTCTGCAGTAAAAAGTTATTGTCTTTAGTTTTCCATATTTTGGTTCAGAAAGAAAGCAAGTTCATTCTACACTTAATTTTAATTTCCTTTTGAATCTGGAGAGCCATTTCTTTTTTTCTTTTTTCTTAGTGACCAGAGAGGCCAGCAACATTATGATCTGCTATTTTTATCTCTAGTCTTTTAAGTAGAGTACTAAATCCATATGCATGGCTTTTAAAATACTCCCTTTCCCATAGTTTTTTCTTTTTTTTTTTACTTCTTTAAATTTTCTTTGTTTGAAATTGAAAATTTGCCTTGACTTTCCATATACAAATTATAGAAATACTTTGTATCCCTTCATATTTTAATAAGTGAAATTTAGATGCTGCTTAGTTGGCAATACCATTGTACCTTATGTTACTCACTTCTGCTTACTAATGAACCACTTCTAAATAGATACTTCTCACTGTTCTAAGAGGACAGTAAAGAACGATTCTCTCTTCTCACTGATAATGGAACAAGAGAAAGATTTAAAGTACAGTGTAAGAAAGAGAAATGCACAAGCCAGTTTTAGAATAGTATCAATTGCTAGAAGGAGCTTTGCAGAGGGCTGTGAATTCTCCACCTCTAGGAATCCCTCCCCTCATCCTTTCCTCCCATCTATCCATCCCAGACTATGTTGTCCTGACTCAGTGGATTTATTTATCGTCCTAAACAAAGTCAAAAAACAGACCTTTTGAGGTCCTTGCTATCATTATGATTATACAACGATGGAAATAAGCTGTATGTTTTGTGAATTACTTTTGAGAAGTTTCAGTAATTTAAAATTTTTCAACTGATTTTTTCTTTTCTTTCTTTTTTTTTGGGGGGGGTTAATATTTATTTCACCATGGCTACCAGAATTGTTCTAAGTTATTTTAGTAAGATCTTGTAATAGTAAACTCTTGTCAATCCATAGTGAACAATTTTCAGTAAATATCACAGGAAATTCTGTTACTTACCGGACTCCACATGGCCAAATCATGAAAATAATTCAAAATGATTTATTTAAAAGCTAGCAGTGTAATGACTATCAATTCTCTGAATTATGGACGAGTGTCACAAAAGGGAATATCCCCTGCACACTATGGTTACACAATTTATAGAACAGAATATTTCATCTAAACCTGGCATCTTCCTTTATTGTTGGATTTGCCACTCATAACTCGGGATTTTTAAATTCCCATAGCAGAAAGTTTTGCTTCCTTGTCTGTCTCAGAAAGGCATATTTCTAATGCTGAAAATCAAAACAACTCCTTAGAGCACAAAATCAGAACATAGAGCTTATTTCAGACCACTTCTCTAAATACTAATGTAACTTACATGAATCACCCATAACATATACTGCCCCGTTGTGCTGGGAAATGCCACACTTTTTAGAGCCATTGCTGTACAGCAAGGATAATAGGAACCAAAGTCGTAAAACAGTAATTAATATACTTCAGAAGCGAGCTGTTTTGTTGAGTAAATACTAATTAAGGATGATAGATGGCAGTGATTGAAATGGGCATAAAACCATTTGGTCAACACAAGTGAAAGGTCAGGTATCATCTTGGATGCTTTAATTAAGGAGGCTTTGCTTTTTTCCCCCCTCTTTTAAATATCTGAAGAAACATGGAAGGAAAGATCCACAGTAACTAAAAGCAAAAGGATGTGTAGTGCATATCCTAGGGGTCTGAGGGTAGGATAGATATGTGTTAAAACTTCTGATTGATCTGACTCCCAATGAAATTGTATTGTTCTCTGCAAACAAATAACACTAGTGTTTTCTGACCCTGGCACAAGTGAGTCATGTCTTTATGGGACTTCTGCATCAATCACAAGAGCACAGCCTTATGTTATGGAGACTACTGCTGCCCACATTTAAAGCAAAGATTCTATGCCCAGAAATAAACTCTGAAAAGTTAGAAACTGGCTCAAGATCAGCTCCATCTAATGGAATGCTTACTATCTATGAAATCATCTATAATATAAAATGAAAGGAACCTTGCCAGGATGCAGACTAATAAAACCTAATGCATTTTCACATATTTGGCATGGAGAATATGAGTCGTAGATATGTTAGTTATTAACTTTAATTGGGCAGCTGCCTATTACCCATTTGGTTACATTTGTTTACCTTTTGTCTTTCTTAAATGATATATACTGCTATCGTTATGTTTAATAGAAAGATTCTTCCCTTTCAGTGGTTAATGTTAAAATATCTTAAATGACGGGCCTTTGGTAAAATTATATTCACCAGACAAAACAAAGGCACTGTTTTTTTTTTTAACCAATCTAATGCCTGACTATAATAACACACAATAACACACTATAATAACACACTTGTTATTCTGTCCATATTATACACATAGCATTCATAGATAAGCCTATAGTTAGACAACAATCTTTTGTGGAATTGTATGCCGACATGTATAATTATATTCTTGATATGTAAAAGCATGCATTAAAATGTTTAAATAAGTGCAACATAAGAATGAGTAAACAAAATTCCGTATTTTTCAATTTGAGTTGTGATCAGATCTTGCGTAGAATTATTTTAATTGTTGTGTGGTATTGTTTCTCATTTCAATGTCTTAGTCCAATACTGGAAAGGACATTGTGTTTAAAGCAAGTGTGATGTAAGATTGCTGATCCATAGAACATTCCAGTCTCTGAGTAGAAGCCCTAATAATACTGCTAAAAACAGAACAAGGAGAAAAGTTCTTGAAGTTGATATTCCTCATCACTTGAGAAGCAAAGAGTAAAAAGAGACGTCATCCCTTAAAACCCTGTCCTTGTCACCCAATTATAAAGAGAGTCAAGCTGTCAACGACCAAAGCACATACAAGGCTGGACAGGGAAATACTCAGTCTGGTTTCAGTAATAACCTTTCATGAAATGAATGGAGAGGTTTATATTTCCAAAAGTTTTCAAAGGAATTGGACTAGGGCTGTAGCCAGGAGGTAGCACTGATGTGGTGTAGTGGTTTTTTTTTTTTTTTTTTTAAATCCTGAGTACATTGATATATAATCCATAGATAGTCTTTGGAAGAGAAGTGATATCATTCTGACTATATTCATTTGGCCTTTATGGGCAAAGGCATAGCTAGAAAAAATTTTTTCCTCAAATAGCCAATTTACTGAAGACAACACCAGGCACTGTCTTCTTACCACCAGTTAATGACATTCTCGTTAATTTGTAGCTTGCACAATATCTGTTCTTGCTCTTGCTGCCAAGCATATTGCAGATCAAGGAGCCTGTTACGCAACTGAATAGGAATCTTGGGCCACTTCACACTGTTTCATCTTGTCAGTTGGGAGTTTTATTTGGTTGTGCGTGCGTGTGTGCACGTGTATGTGTCTATGTTCACTAAAGTCTAATGACTTTTAAGCAAACAAGTGAGGGACTCTGTATATCCTGTTTTCAAAATGTATCATGAGTTCTTCAACTTCTAATTACTCCCTGTGTGCATGTATGCTTTCGGGGGGAAACATCAATGTATGTGCACTTTACTTCTGCTTTTCAAAATGATGGGCTAGCAAGGTAGCCTCTCTGTTCTACTCTTCTGTTTTTTTGTGCTGTTGAGAAGTATGAAGCTTTTTACAACGTCATTTCCATTTAGCTTCAGCAAGGGTTTTTTATTGTTCAGTGGAGTCTTTCTAATCTGAAAATTCTCCATAACTCAGACACTGTAACCACACAGTTCATACGTGGCTCATGTAAGGCTGGAAACACTGCCTAATTTTTCCACCCTGCCCTTTGAAATCCATTTTGTTGCTACTGCCACTTTATTCTGGGAATCTACATTCATGCAGATGTACTATTTGCTTGTTCCTATGTGCAAGGGAAATTATTTTTATTCCTAGAGCATTTCTCCCTCCTAAAATCCTGGATTAGATTAAGCAAATATCCCATTTATGTAAATAAATGTTTAATTAAGCAGAGTCGGTAACAATGTCAGAAACAATAAAACGGATGATTTGTCAGAAATAAACTGCAGGGCATCTGATCCTTTGAAGATAATGGAAAGTTGACTATTTAAAAACATGAACTGAAAAAATATATAGATAGATCTTGATGAGTTCCAGTTACCTAAATTACTGTGGCATGAGTATTTTGGAAAGTAAAACTCGAAAACAAAAACAGAGGTCTAGGGTGTCACTTCTCATCAGTAAAGTACGGCAAGTAGTAGTAGAATCTTCATGGGCAATTTCTATAGGTGAGAAAATTCTAGAGTGTCAGCCATGGAGGCGGATGTCTGGGTTATTCATGGTACAGCAGGACCACAGTTGGATACCATTTCTGTTGCACCCAAGGTTACAAAGGTTTTCCTGCAGTCAGAGGAAGAAGAAGTTCAGTTATGATCAGCCTGGAGAACAATGATGACACTTCTCGCTTAGGTAGCAGAGAAGGTTTAGGTGTGCTCCAAGCACGGGGTTATTTACACGAGGTAAGTGCAGTGATAAGGAATTTTATGTGTAAGGCTGGTGTCTTATCCTGTTGAACTTTGGTCTCATTTCCTGGAGTGACTTTATAAGGTGCTAGCGATCCATCCCTTTTCATATCTGTTAACATCATTTTCAACGCTGTACATCTAACTTATCCCTCCTCGTTTTTTTTTTTTTCATGTCTCTTACTCTCTGTTTCGGCTCTCGGATACACATATATCAATTCAGATCATAAAAAAAGAGTTTAGAGAGTTTTATTTGTATATAAAGAGCAAATTAGGAATATTGATTTTTTTCTTTTCTTAACTAAAGGCCAGATTCCTTTTTGTCAATAGGTTCCACCATTCACATCTCTGTACTACTGATTTCCTAGCAAGGCAGCGTTTCTGGACCAGTTTTTGTGACACAGCAGGTTATACCGTCACTGTTGTGCTTGTCACTTTGCCTTCCACATGCCAGAGCTGCTTTCTTTTATTTTTAAAGATGGGGGGGGGGGAAGAAAAAGGGCACTACCACTCTATATGAGGGAATCAGGTAACGTCATATGTGATTTTTTTGTGTTGTAGCTTCTCCAAATTTTCAGTAAATTCGCTGTGGTCATTTGCTTTATGTAAATGATTTTGGGGAGAAATGAGAACCTAATATGGGAATATGATTCAAAATTTCAGAAAGTTCAAACCTGGCTTCAAATACAGGTCTATGGTGAGATCTTACTAACCATTACAGTATACGATTACAATGAGAAAATTATTTTTATTCAATTCTGAGGGGAGGTCTATTAAAGTGGTACATAATTTCAGAGCAGTTCTCTAGAGATGAACTTTTTTATGGTAAAATGAAGCAATGTAACATAATGCAAATCATACTACCATTACAAAAAGGAAATTAAAGTGGGAAGAATCTGTCCAAATATTGTGAAAGATGAGGAATCAACCTTTATTACTTTCTTTTTAGAAGTTGCAAAGATGTTCCACTGCAGAAATGCCTCTGGGCATTTGTGAAATGGGAGGGAAAGAAAAAGAGCAGTCCTACTAAAATGCCTGTTCCTTCGGCCCTCTGCCCCTCCTCCTAGCTTTTATCCTGCTCTTTCTTTACCCTGACCGTTCTATCTGAGCAACACTAGATCCCCAGCCAGTATCTGTCCAAAAGGGTTTTGTGATTTCAGATGTTTCCTAGAGCATAAGCTCTTCGGCATACTAATTGTTTCTTATGTTGAAACTAGATTGTGTTTCATTAGAAACCCTTCATCACTTTGTTGAAGAGTTTGCATTAAGGTTTCGGAAAAATTCTCAAACTCTCAAACATTTAGGGAAAGGAAAAAAAGCGCTCGCTTATAACACATTTGTCGACAGTTTCCTTTTGCGAATATATTATGATGGAGTTTATGATATTACAGAGTGATGTTTCCCTTTCCCCTTTCAATCAAACTACTGACACCATTTTCTTAAAAAATAAAATTAAATCAGCACTATCTGGTGTTTGTTTGCTTTGTCTGTGGAGTCACACAGGTACTAGTAAATTCATTTTTTAAAAGTTTAAAAAGTCAAGCAGAAGCTTGACTAGCTACTATTTTCTCTTTGTCCCCTTTTAATTACTGAAGCCAGATTATAATTTATAAATTAAAACTAAAATATTGAGGAGATAATGTATAGAGAGTTTATGGGTTTAACAGTTTGTGAGTTCTGGATTGAATCTGAATGTATAAGCAGAGTTTGTGCTATGTGATTGTAACTACCTACTTCATTAGAGGTAGCCTTAATGGTCTAAAGTCACAAGCTCTGAATCTCCACCCTTGAGTGAAGTAAATGGCTCAATGATTTTTTTTCGGTTTTAAAATACATATTTAGGGCTTCCCTGGTGGCGCAGTGGTTGAGTGTCCGCCTGCCGATGCAGGGGACCACAGGTTCGTGCCCCGGTCCGGGAGGATCCCACATGCCGCGGAGCGGCTGGGCCCGTGAGCCATGGCTGCTGAGCCTGCGCGTCCGGAGCCTGTGCTCCACAGCAGGAGAGGCCACAACAGTGAGAGGCCCACATACTGCAAAAAATATATATATATATTTAATTTTTAAATTCACTATAATAGGTATCAGAGATTCCAATTTTGTCGATTGTTGCTTTTTTATAATAAGACTGTAGTATATGTGAGCCCTTATAATCTCAAATAAAATGAGCCCGCCCTCATCTTTAAGTAGATTTAGTAAATGAGAGCCCAAAGCTTCTGTGTCATTCCCACTTCTTATGTGTGCAGTAACAGATCATACCTTTGCCCAGAAATTAGATCCGTTCTAGAATAATATTACAACAACTCAATTCATTCTCACAGTTTAGGGTTAAGAATATTACTGAGGATAGTTTATGTATCTTTTCTATTTTATATATACATATATATTACATATATTATATATAAAATGTAAATATTTAAAATATATATAAATATTAAAAAATTATATATAATATATAAAGTATATATTTTATATAGTGAATGGATATATATAAGAGAATATGCAAAGACATTTATTTTTTGTATAAATTTCATATTTGAGAATTTCAGGGACTTAGTGCTTCAGAATTCTAACTAGCTGGACTGCTACTTTTGATGGTTTCTGTTGGCCAAGGCAGAGAAAGCCAAATGTATTATAAAAATTTATATTGAAAAATCTTAATAATGTGTTTAAGCATGCATTTTTGATGCCTGGAACTGTGTTGAATTGGTTTCCAAAAGCATTTAGAATTTTTCTTAAGCCCTGGAGAAATGCCTTTTGAAATATTACCCTGATTTACCAACAAAACATAGCAATTATAATAGGACACATTGTAAAGATTTTTAATTTTCCATTTGTGATCTTATATTCTTTGGTGGTTAGGTCTTTAAAACCCCAACTCTAAAGTGAAATTGAAAAGTTCTTAAGAAAAGAAATCTGTTGTTACAGAGTCTAGGGTGGGAGAGAATAATTACACATAGCTTTTTGATAAACAGTCTAAATTGTGCTTCAAAGGACAGATGTGGCTTTAATAATCTGAAACATTTGCATTTTGAGATTAAACTTTGCTTGATTGCATTGTACTTGATATGTATACTTAAATCTATATGTTAAACGTTATACTTTGATATAGCACATCTTGTTTGACTTTGTTCCTATGATCTGACAAGCTTCATTATATAATAAACTAGTTTAAATAAATCTTAAAGACATAAAAGTGTTCCTGACAGTAAGAAAAAATTTAAAGCACACAAATGATATATCGGTTAGATGTTCCAGAGAGAGTCAAAGTTTTTTCATTCAAATCTTTGAACATGTGTTTTGAATAAAGCTGTAAGGCATTTTCCAGTAACCAGTGTTGTATTACAAAAATGAGTAAAGTAAAACAAAAGGAAAACATGTTTCAACATTTTATTCAGTATTGTCACATATTGTTGCACATTTCCTGCTGGAAGTCAATGTGACATTTGTAATGCTAATTTTTCAAACCTAACCTTTTATATTATATAAAATATTACTGAGAATACTGCGCTCTTGCCAGACAAGCACAAATAATGAACTACTCCATCAGAGTTCAGATGGGTTCCTAATAGTTTGTGTGCAATTATGTTGCAGCTCTGATGTAAATCCTTCATTATAATTTTTGAATTTTTCTCCTGAATTCCATCTAGGGATAATCAGTGATATGCAGGTTACAGAATTTTTGACCCAATATCGTAGCCTTTTACACAGGGTTGAAACCGGGAAATAATATCACTATAGTTAAATTGATTGCCAGAGTGGACAAAGCATATGGATTAGGAAATTCCATGCTCTGGTACTAGGCCTTTTACTGTTTTTTTAATTGAAAATTAATGACTTAATTGACTCGAAGTACAAAAATATATCAGGACATCTATTTGCTTAGTTTGCTTCCCATAATAAACAGCTGTCAGGTGCTAAATACACAGCAGTAAGGAGGCAAAGTATTGAGCACGTGCAAATAATTTCAATATTTAAAATGCCAAATTGGGGAGAGAAGTACTTAAAATCAAGCTGTGAACTAATTTCCAGAAAGATGGATACAATTTATTTGACCATTATATTTTGTTATATTATATTATATATTTTAGTAAGATATTAGCTTTGGAACAAAATCTGCAACGTGTACTTTGTAAGCAATCATTAACAGTACATTTCTATGAAGGGAAGCTACTTCTTCTGAAATAAGGAAAACTGAAGTTTAATATTCAAGCTGGGAAATGTTCCCTTTTTACAATGTTAATTTATAAAGCTGTTTTAAAATTTAAGGTTGACTTAAAATTAAATTGTTTTGAATAATTGATAGCCTGAAATCAATGAAACACTTTAGCCTGTTCCTTTAGCAAAGCTGGGAGTTCCTATAATGAGGGTTTCCAGGTTGGCCAGCCTGGGGATGGGTATTTGGATTCATACACTGAGTGTGGTCAGCAGCTGGCCAGACTCCCTCGCACCACTCCGTGGGGTCCCCAGATCTGACCTCTAAGGTTAGGAGTATTTACGTGAATTCTGTCATTGTTGTGTCTAGGAACTTAGAATTTATGAGGAGTGTGGTCAAACACATTACTTTTCTCTTCACTCTTCCTCCGAAGATAAAATAATTAAGTTTCTTAGAACAGAATGAACATGTCTTTTCATCAGTGTTCGAGTTCATTGTACTAAATTTCATTTTTATATCCAGCCATTGTTTTTAGCTTATGTTCAGTCCACCTGAGGGAAATAGCGGTTGTCAGGTAGGTTTCTATCTAAGCTTTGTGGCACGTGGCTTCCACGATTCATGCCCTGCTTGAATAGACTTGTGAGTAGTTCTAAGGGAACATATCTCAGCAGCCAAGCCAAAGTCAACGTCATGAACTCTTTGGTTCGGATGGTGTTTCAGCTTGCACAAAGTTTGGTTATAGAAGTGATTTTATTTCAGCTCACAGCAAGATAAAGAAGAGAGACCAGGTGTTACTGACCTTATTTTATGGATGAAAAAGTTGAGGTTCAAAGTGGGTGAACATTTGGGGGTAGCAAATGAAGGCTCCTACATTTAGTCAAATGTGGGTGCAATTGTGTGTTTAGTGCATGACTTTGGGGTGGTCTGGTTTCTGTCTGGTTCATCACGCTGTATCCCCCCGTGCCTACTTTTATGCAGAATGATATTTCATTGGTGCCCAAGAAGGGCATCAGATGAATGAACAAAGACTAGAAGCAGGAGAGCCTGACTCTGTCATCTTCCGCTGCAGGTGTCGACCTCTAGGCTCCAAAAGTGTGTGTTGTTTTTCGAGGAAGTGCATGCCTGCCTCTGAGAGACTTCTGCAGATGATGAAAAGGAAATAACTCTTCCCTTTGTAAAATTTTGCCTGTGAACCTAGGATTTAATAACAGTTAACATTTTCTGTGAACTCACTGTGTGCCAGATACTCTTGTAAGCATCTTACACGTAGTAATTCACTTCAGCTGAACAGCTCTATGAGGTAGACACCATTGTCATCTCCATCCTGTAAAGGAGATGACTGCTGTACAGGGGAGGTCAAGTAACTTGCCCAAGGTCACAAAACAGCAGCAGTGACTCCAAGCCCCAGCTGTGACCACTGCATTATACTGCCCCTTGCTACCTTATACATTCCCAGTCTATTGGTTTAAGTCATCGTATGAAGGAGCAGTGACTGGGCACAATGATTTTTCTACTCAGGTGGCTGCTCGATTGTCTGCAGAGATCTTTTGTCCTCTGTGGGTACTGGAGTTGCTTGGAAACTGTCTTGTTCCTTGGCGGCCATTTGTGATGAGCCACGGCATTGCTGAAACTTTGAGAATGAGATATTTCTTCAGGGTACCCTCATTATGAATTTTATTTACTTCTGGCTGTCAGCTTTGCTCTTTGGGGAAGAGAAAGATACACATCAAATTTAGGATTGCCGTTATCCCTTGGAAAGGAGAAAGAAGGAAAGTATTGGAAACAGGTAAACAGGAGACTTCTCCATTGATAGTGGGTTCGCTTTGTTTGCTTGTATGCATATTGTTTGTTTGCTTCAAGGTTAGAATCTTTAGATTATGCCTTCATTACATTATTTTTATATTTGTTCAAACTCATTCCTAATTTTAAAAGAAATTAAGGAACGTAAACCTGGACTTATAGACAATCAATAAACATCTTGAACCTGGCACTGATGAGTTCAAGAATAACGTTTGTATGAGCAGCTTTTACTTATAGCCTGGATCAATAATATTCTTTTTTTTTTACCCATCTAACTGAGGTTTATAGAAATCAGTTACTCAATATGGACTTAGAAGGAAAATTTCATAATATTTTTTACCTCAAAAGGCCCTTAGAGACCAACTAGATTGAAAAAATCTGAGGCATGGGAATATTAATTGACTTGAGAGATACCACAAAGATAGTTGGTCAGGTGTTCATTGGTTCAAGAAACTTTTATGGAATGCCTACCATGAGGAAGGAACCTTAGGTGTTGCTGGGGACACATAGATGAATAAGACAGTGTCCGTGAGGGATTCATGGTCTTTAGAGGAAAGGCATCTGAGTAAACAAATAATTATAATGCAAACTATTAATTGCCTTAACAAAAGATGGAATTGATGGTCTATCTATCTATCTCTACCAGTCACCTATATATCTACCTATGTATGTATGTAAGTATTTATCTGTCTCATCTGTTTATCGTTAATATGTATAAAGCATTTAGCACAGTACCTGGAACATAAAGAGTTCTTTTTTTTTTTTTTTTTTTTTTTTTTTGCCGTACGCGGGCCTCTCACTGCTGTGGCCTCTCCCATTGCGGAGCACAGGCTCCGGATGCGCAGGCCCAGCGGCCATGGCTCACGGGCCCAGCCGCTCCGCAGCATGTGGGATCTTCCCGGACCGGGACACGAACCCGTGTCCCCTGCATCGGCAGGCGGACTCTCAACCACTGTGCCACCAGGGAAGCCCAAGAGTTCTTAATAAACAGTATTTGTGTGATCTGTTACTACCTCTAATTGCCAGATTTTTCATTTTATTTTATAGCATTTAGAGAGAATTTTGCCAGGATTGCTTGTTCAGCCCTCATGTTTGTGAGACTATGAGACCTTCCTTAAAGTTCTCTGGCAAAACTATAAACCGCTCTCCTATTGAAGGGCCTTGTAAATATTCCTGTAGCTACGCTTATTTGGCCATAATTTAATTTTTTGTTACCTAATTTGGTTTCAACTACAAAATAAACTCATTTATATCAGGCACCGTCTCTTACTCATATGTGTATGCTCAGGACTTAGAATATAATAGGTGATCAATGAATACCTCTTCAATGCTTGAATGAATGCATCTTACAAAGGATTTCAGCCAAGTGCATGGGGAGTGGGAGAAGTGGTAGAGAGGTTAAGTGGTCCAAACTGCTTCTTAGACCTTTCTTTGAATAAAAGCACTTCTGAGGCTTGTAGAATGGGAATATCATGGTGTTGGTTGTAAGGTTTGTCTTGCTTACAAAGGCTTAACTCTTAAAAACAACTCGTTTCTAGATCGCATGACTGGCTCCTTTTATGATTCCTCCACCACGTAATGTCCCTACAGTCTAGTAGCAAAATGCTGCTCTACAATAATGTTCTTGCCCTAGTAAATATAATTTCTGGTGCATGTATTATATGAATGTAATATCAATATAAAGAGAAAAATATCTATAATGTAGAAGTTTATAAACCATAGGGTTGTACAGAAAAAAATAACCTGATTTTTGGTTTTAACTCCAGAGAAACTTGAAGTTAAGATTCAAATAGCAATTTTAATCAGATAGGATGAGCTTCTCACTGAACTTCCAACAAGATAATTATGCTTTGTATCTGCTATGATGTGTGTGTGTGTGTGTGTGTGTGTCTGTCTGTCTGTGTGGTTTTACATACTGTATAAACTAAGATATTAATATTTAGAAAAGGAATTTTTTTAAAATCTGCAGTCTGATCATAAATTTGAGCAGGTGTTTATATTTAGGGATTTGCAGTTCACTCACTTATCAATTATTTATTGAACTCCTACTATGTGTAGGTCACTGTTTGAGGCACTGAAGATATATATTAGGCACTGATGTAAACAAAAGAGAGAGAGGTCCCTTCTTGCTCAGTACCTTTCTGATACTTTAAAAAATCCAATTATTAATGGGTAGCTAATGTCTGACAAGAGCTCACTAGTGTGTTATTGAATTACATATTACATATGTATTTCATACATAATTACATATGTAACAGTTTTAAAAATATCTCTATACGATTGGCCACATTTTTGCACAATTTTTACTTACTCTGCTGTTATACAGAAAAGGCATGGATATCCATTTATTATAACTCAATATGCTAACAAAATCCTAGCTTCAGAGACACGTGGATAACTTCAGTGGTCTGAATTTGATTCTGCTCTACATAAGGGAAATAATCGAAGTAGTGTATAGGGATTTCATAGTGTAACTCCATTAAAATCAATGAGAACTCTGCACACCTAAACACCTGTTCACAATTCAAAAATTCAGGCAGGCAGGAAGTTCTACTTAAAAAGATCACTAAATCAGCAGTCCAGTAGTCTTTGGGGGTTATAGTTTTATCATCTCACTTGCTTTCTCATTTAACTTTGTCATTATACAAACCCATTATTAGGGGTAAGAAAATTACACAGTTCTTTCAGCCCAGTGTGATTCTGGGGGTGTCGTTCCTGTTTGAAGTAAGGCTCAAAAGCTAGATAAATGGGGAGCTGTCTTAGAAATATCAGCAATTGGAACTTTGGGAGATATAGTGAATGCCAGCTCTCCTCAAATATGAATTGGTTAAAAAGAAAAGGTAAATTTTAAAACTTCCAAGACTTGTAAACAAAATTCGTTTTTAAGCTATGAATCTTTAATGAGTAAGCACTTATTTTGCCAATGGCATTACAATGAATTGAAATCCGTTTGGAAAACCAATAGCAACAAATTAATTAATTACTTTCATTCACAGTGACTTTCAGGTTTCTTCAATTTTAGGTTTTCATGGGCTATATCTAACTCTTAGAGTGTCTTAAGTTCTTTTCCATTTTCAGAATCAGATATGCTGGTATTTTACCTTACATTGCTCCAAAGTTTTATTTTCTACCATGAAGAAAAAATGTCAAACGAGGTAAAATGTAAACAAGGCAAGAAATGGGTATTTAAGAATTTTTTTTAGGATCTTAGCCTATTAACTAGTTGTCTGTTTACTGTAAATTACAAGTTAATTTTATCTACTTTGGTTAACACCAATACTTGGCTTCATTTTTGAACAGTTAGCTTAAATTAATAATATGCATTGGAAAAGCACAAACATGCATTAACATGCAATTAACAATTCCATTTTTTAAAAAAAACTGGCCTTAGCAATTAATTTAATAGCTTTATCTTTTATTATGTTTTAAAAATAGAATTTAAACATAGTTTTGAAGGGCTTTATTTTCTTTTTAATGGCAAATAGTTTTCAACTCCCCGTAAATGATTTTAATTTAAAATAGAATTATAGATGTCTACCATAATCAAGCGATTCTCTACTCTTTCAAAAAAAACTTCTCTAAGTGCTATATTCTGTGTTCTTATATGCTTCCCTGGTGCTGGATATCATACCAGGTGCTGCCTTAATCATTGCTCATTAAATAAGTCATTCCTCATGTTCTAAGTCTCATCTGATTGATTTTCTACAAGTGTATTGTTAAAATTTGAATTGAAGTTTGGCAACATTATTTACTAGAATCATAGCCTATGAGAATGAAGGAAGTCATTATAATGTATCCAACCCTGTCTGTTTGCAGATGAGACCCACAGAAGTGCAGTGAATGACCAACAGCAACTGGATACTGGGTTTAGATTTTGCCCATTTGGTTCAGCTGGTCACTCAAATTGTTATTAGTGATATGATTAGATAGATTTATATATATTAAGAAGACTATACTATGGTGTGTCTTTTAAATTAACTGTTCATTTACGAGAGATCCAGGTTCAAATATGCCATACACATTTACAAAACAAAGTTTTCTGAGCAACTCGATAGAGCTTCTATTTTTGGAACCCTGTAAACAATCTAAGAGCACAGCCTCCTGTGAGCCATTCTGTGAGCTACCAGATCATATCCCTAGGGAGCCCCCTCTTTGACTGCCCCCCTTTTATTTCCTCACATCCAGTCATTGAACACCAGGGTTGAAAAGAACTTAAAAGTCATGTGACTTCATGCAGTGCCAAAATTTCTCTTGGATTTAACCCCTCCTTTTGGTTGTCTCATTGTGACGGCTTAGTCATCAGAGCCTCGTGGACTTCCTAAAGGTACTGTCATTTTTACTACTCCAATTCATAGTCCATACTTCCCACAAATGTATATGCATAACACACAAACAGGATTATATTATATTACCCAGCTCAAAACCCCTTAATTGTTCAAAACCCCTTAATTGTCCTCCTTGCTTTAAGTAATCACCACCAACTCTTACTGTACTATTCCATACCCTTCTCCCCCTGGGTAGCAACCCACTGCCCTTCTAGCTTTGACAGTCACTAAACTCCTGTTGGGCAATCTAGAACACTGGTCACCACTCCCATCCTTATAAATGTTGAATCTGAGCCAAACTCAATGGCGTTTTTGTTTTTGCTTTTTTTTAACCTTTAAAGTAAAGCTACCAATATTCTAATCAATCTAAATTAACCTAAATTGTTTACCTTTTAAAGTAATGCTACCATGCTTTTTCTAATCAGTCTAAATGAACCACTTCCTCTTGTTTGCATCAATACCGTTTTGGGTGCACACTGTACTTTCTCTCTTCGTGGCTTTTTTAGGACAACAGTGTTTTAGCATTACTGTTCTCTCCCTAGCTTTTGAATGTGTGTTTTCTCCCCCACTAGAATGAAAGCAAGAATTTTTGTCTAATTTTGTCTCTTGCTCTGTCCCCAGATCACAGGATAGCTTGTAGACTCTCAGTAAACACTTCTTAGATGAGCAAATAAGTTCGCTCATTACTAGATGCTAGATTGCACTGATTTGAATAGAACTTCTTGAAAAAATATATTTCCATGTACTTTATTAAGATTTTCCTAAGTCATTCTCTTAGCAAATTTCTTAACAAATTTAGATGCAAATGATCTAAAATGGTGAGAATTTCATTATATCTAAGAAAGAAGTGTGCCCATGCATGTTTCTTTGAATTTTCTTGGGGAATAAAATAGAGGAGCCATATATTTTCTTATTATTTCTTTGTGATTTGCTTAAAGATATACTAAGAAATATTCCAGACAATCTTCCCAAATTTACTGAGAAATATTCCAGACAATCTTCCAGTGTATAAATCTTAAGATGACCATTGCCAGAGTGAGTAGTTTGGACAAGATCTTAAATTCCCTTCATTTCTAAAATATTTTGAATTTATTTCTTAATCCCCAACTATTATTAATTTGAATACTGTAAAATACAGGGTATAAAACACATCTTTAAAGTTAACAATATCTTATAGGTTAATTAAATATTCAGCATACAATTCAAGTTCCAGATCAGAGTAAGAATTTAGGAATAAAAAGCAATGTCAAATCTGAATCATCAAGAAATAAAGGGCTAAAAATTCCAAAATACCAGAGGGACACCCTGAGAAGTTAAAGTATATAATTCAAGGTCAGCTAAAATAAAATAGGATGTATGCAGACATTCATCATAGGTTGTCTAATTTTTAATCTAGAAAAATTTGCAATTACTTATAAAAATACATTGTCCATGTATTATAAATGTGGAAGAAAGTATTTTCCTCTTTCAAAAAGAAGCCATGTGGCATAGAAAAAAACAACTCCAGCTTTGGAGGAAAAAGAAAAGACCCAGATTTGAAGCTTATTAGATGTATTATCTAGTCTCTCAGATCTGTTTCAAAGTCTGGAAAATGAGTTTAGTTTCACCTGTTTAAGTTTGTTAATAAATGCTTTAGTGTTCAGCCAGGATTCCCCAAACTGTCTTAATTGTGTGAGCCCAGTGGAGCCCTAAGAATTTTATCAGACCTTCTCCCTTCACAACTTCACTTATACTTAATTATAGAGGTTGAGCATCTATGCAAGGTTTGAAAAAATGGTTTCACTGGTATAAAAAAGCTTGAAAACCCCAGAAATAATGTATATAAGCCAGAAATTAGCATGTGCTCATAAATTATAGCTTCCATTATTTGGTAATACATGCTAAATCTATTAAACTTAAAACCGTGGACCTCCTATTAGTAAATCATAACATCTCAGGTCACTGGACAAAATGTCTCACAGAGGAGCACATCTCATGTGGAATTAAGCCCTAATTCAGGCATTGCTACAACCTGAGGTTTTATAGTCGCTTAAATTTCTTTTGCCTTTGTTGCAATTGTTGCTATTAAATTAGGTTAGCGTAAAACGGGGCAGTGAGAACAACTATAAAGACTATTATGTGCTTTAAAGTGCAAGAAAAGTAATGTGAAAATACCAACAGACCTTTGGCATCATTCAAAGCTGGGAATGAATTCTCAAGACCTTTAAAAACACAAAAGAACTTGGAGCAAATGATGGTGTTTAATTTGATCAAGATACTATAAATGTTCTTTAAAAAAAAAATTCATACACTATCTTGAAGCCAAAAGCTTAGAGACCTCACTTACAACTCTACTAACTAATCTAATAATGGATTATTATGAAAAGTTTGGGAAATGGGAATACGTTTGTAAAGTATACAAAGTTTAAGGTGAAATGTTTGTGTTACAAAAGATTTACATTTCATGCATATAACAATTTTCAGAAAGAAGGATCTTCTAATGTTCTTATATTCTGTTATGTAGAATTCTTTTCTTTGAAAATATTCTATATTTCAAGATAATTCTGTGAATTTCATGAAAATGACACAATAAAATTGAACTCAGCAAGCTTCCACCTCACAGAGTTAATTAATGAGGAGTGTTACAAGATTTACAGATAATCCAATCCGTCAAAGCGCAGTTATAATAATATCACTGTTGACTACATCAGATTGAGATTAATCAAGCATCAGTGTCTTGGGCTCTGGGAAAAATATTAAGTAATAGAGTGTTCTATCACTGCAGTAGTGTGAATGCTGATGAAAGAACTGGTGGTTAGAATCCTCTTGTGGAATTAAATATGTCAAAACAGCTTATACACAGTGGAGCTTACTTTGCATAAAAGCCAAAAAACTTGAAAAACTCAAAAGACAAACAATCATAGCATGGAAGTACAGTAGTACAAGTGGAATAATTTAAAACATTACTAGAAAACTATTTAAATGTTTTTAGGTCAGCCAATTTGAATGGCTGTATCCAGGGTGATATACAAAATATTGAATAGACAGCATGACAGTCACCGATCAGTCCAACAGACACGCGGTGTGGTACATCGCCATCCAGAGTAAGTGCAAAATTGTAGAGGGTGGGGAAGGTTAAGAGAAAGTAAGTAGACCCCAATATCCAAAGATTCCAGGGGACCATCCTAGAACTCCTGATCTGGGATGAAGCCCAGGCATTTATTTACTTGTGAATAGTAACCAAGGTGATACTAATAAATAGGAGTTTGGGAATGACCAGATTAGACACCCTATTTCAGCTTAACTCAGTTTGAAGGACCAAGTAAATAAATTCCCTTGCAAGTAAAGATTTCTCTTATTCACAGTCTTCAAGTGAATTAACTTGGGTCGGGCCAAATGTATACACCACAATAAAAATGATCTCAGTGCAAACAGCAGTTCATAGGTATTATGTAGTCAAATTCATCCGAATCAGTTCCCTGTTTATAGTTTGGGTACTCTAGAAATTGGCAGTCTTTTATAGTTGACACTGCAATAGGTACGTGGCTCCGTGCAGGTGTTTTGAAAACCAGGCTCATTTTAATGTCTCTAGTAGTTACCGTTGATAGAGTTGATGTGGCTTTCCCAGGATGCCAAGCCCACAATGGGTTTCACATTTTGAACTGACTTTCAACTTTATCTAAGACACGTGATGAATTGTCTGAAGGCAGGTGTGGGACAGGTTCACTGAGATATCCACATGTGCACGCACACTCATACACACACACACACACACACACACACACACACACACACTGACATACCTATTAGCAAAATTGAGAAACGGATCGGAAATCATGGGGGGAATCTTTATGTGGTTGATTTTGTTTTTGTATTTTGCCAGTTAACACTGAACCGATGTGACTACATACAACCTGAGGTTTAGGAATTGGGGGTGAAGGACATATGAAATTCTATGATGGCTAATACTCTTTTCCAAATACCCACTGAGCTTTTCTGGTTTTGTTTGTTTTGTTTCCCGTTAGCCTAGGTTTGTTAAGAATCTATTTCCGTACTGATATATCTAGAGCATTATTAATGGTGATGCAACATTTTATATGTCAGGCTCTTGAAATGATTTAGGTAGAAGAGACATTAGTTTCCTCAGTTTCAACTAAAATGATAAATTCTTACTTTACGTCTGTGCTCAAGGAAATGCCACTAATATCGTCTCATTTATTTAAATACTTGTCAGGTGACTGCCTAATTTTACGGGCTTCTGAGCCTTCTCCAAGCATGCCAAGGCCAAGGTCTTTGGAAGTTTCTTTGTACTTAAGTCTATGGCATCAAACACAGCTCTCCCACCCTCCCGCCCCGTACAAAAAAAAGCAGTTTGAATGTTATCACATCAAAGGAAAAATGCCATTGTCTGTGAACTGTCTTAGGTCTGTCAGAATAAATCAATTATGGGACAGAATTCATTTGAGGTACCGTTTCTTCCAAACAAGAGGACCCTCTCCCCCCATTTCCTCTCAGAAATGTAAATATATAATATATAATATATATATTTTGTGTGTTTGGTGAAAAGATACCAGTAAAGTGATAACATCTGGCTGGAGCAAAACACTGCCAGCTAAGGAATGGTTTCCTCTCTGCGGGTCTGACCAGAGTCTGATGTTGTACAGATGTGCACCCAGGCCTGACTGTAAAAGTTATAAACATTGTCATAACATTGTTCGACTTCTCTAGTATTTCCTGTCTTCTGCTTAGCACTTTATTACTAAGTCTGGCTCACAGCCAAGTGAAATGCAGGGAGTTAAGGCCTCTGGCTTGAAATTTAAAACAAGTCCAGAATTCACTGGGTTTAATTTGATATGCGAACTCTGATAACTCACACTTGTTAAAATAAAGCCGCTTACCATTCAAGTTAGATTTACACAGCTTTGAGAGAACACGGGAGAAGAGGGGGGGAAACACATTTTTCAAAACTTTAATATTGGCTTTTAGCTCTTGGTTTTAGAGGTGAGGGTGGGGGAGGGAGGAGGGTGCTGAGCGGGGAACAGCTGATTCAGAAGCTGGACAGCTTACAGCAAACTTGTGTTCATTTCCTGTATTAGATGCAGTTCCCTGGGCACAGAATGGGCCTTTCTTTCAACACTTCTGAGCACGTTCTTTCTCTTGGCTCGTTTTCAGATTAGGAAGGCCACATGAGGCTCGTTGCCTATACATCATAACAAAATGGTGAGGTGAAAACAAACGAACGCTACACCACCCGGCTGTTTTCCTGCAAAGGGTATCTTATGCCAGGGTGGAACAGAACATCATTGAAGCACCAGCATGAAGACATGTTAACCCAATTTTTCCTGTAATGTATACATGATTGATTGGCAATTTTGGGACCACAGGCTGTGGTTAGGATTACATCAATCAGGAAGCAGTAACTCTGGAGGGACTTCCCTTAAACGATCGAGTGTTTATTGGTGAAAGTGGTTGCATTTTTTGCAGTCTGTTTCTTTCATGTGTTCATCAGTTCCATTCTTGTTTGACATGTGGTATCCATGCATGAGATAGGTCACTTTTTCTCCTTTTATCCCCATTAGTCACTTAAAATTAAAGATGACACACTTAGCACAACGTCTGGTACACAGAATGCACAAATTTAGAAAAGAATGAATTTTGAATGAATGAGAAATGAATAGGGAAACAAGAATACGTTTAACTGTATTTGGATTCTTTGCTCTTCAGAAGTGGTTCGGATCACTCTGTGAATTAACAGCGTGCCAAAGGTTTAAGTGGAGAGCATCACTGACCTGAAATAGAACACTGCATATATAAATATATCAATTAACATCAATATGCAGTTTTTAACTTCCTTCCATAATTATATTACATCATGTAGTTCTAGTAAATAAAATTAAAAGTAAATATGGGAAAAAGAATAGGCTAGAGGAGGAATTTGCTGGACGCTGGTAGTCCTTGATGTTCAAACACACCACACTTTGGGGGGCAGTAGGAAAAATTTCATCCGTAATGTGCCATCTGAGTTCTGATTGCCGTCTTTGTTGTTTTGCGGGTTTCCATCATGATCTTGAACGCATATAACTTGCTATGTTCCCAAAAGGATATGTTATGGATCTCTGAAATTTTTGTAAGGCGTGAATACCAAAAAACTGTCCCAAGGCTCTGCGGTTAATTTGTTTTTATTGAAGGGGAGGCAAGAATGAGGCACATGTGAGCACGACCACTTTTCCCTGCTCTGTTTTTTCACGTGTAATGGGTGTTCAGGGATGCATGGGTGACACATGAGTTACAGTTCATAACTCTGGAGCAGAAAAAAGTTCCTGACACAGATCTTCCAGGCTGTCAGATTCTAAACTTATAAAACGGAAAGGTAGGAAAGAGCAACATCTGTACTGTGACTTCAAGTTCAAGGTTAAAAGTTATTTTTAAGAGAGTCAGAGCATTAGCTAGTGATTTTGTGGACGCGGTCCTCACAAAATCATTGGCGCTTAATTGTATTATCTAATTTTTGGAAATGGAATGTAAGGCATTTGAAAGTTAAATAGCGTGAAGAATGAAAAGCATGTTCAAAGCATTTAAGATGGTCGGCTAGGCCTGTGCCATTCACAGCAAGCTACTGCGGACATAGAAGGATTCTGAATACCGATCATCTAATCACATCAGGTTTGGAATTCAGTTTCTGGCTCTACATCACGATCAGAACAGATTGTTTCCCAGGCTGCATAGGTGGGTGCAAGAAATGGATTTCAGAAATAACTCACTAAATTTATAATCAGATTTTTGTAAGAAAACGTTGGACTCCCGCGTCTCAGAATTCTCCATTACACACAGACTAGTGGCTCTGAACTAGATGTGCTTGTGGATATGGTTCATCGCATTCCCATAGACTCTTTTTTTCACACAAGAAATCGCCTCACTTTTTTCATTGTGTGTGTGTATGTCTGTGTCTGTGTGTGTGTGTGTTTTTTTTTAAATCACATATTGGCATCTCCGCGTGAAGACAACATGCATTTTAAAGTGTTACGTGTGAAGTTCAAAGTATTTCCTGTTATTTGGGATTGCTGCTTTGACCATTATTTTTCTCCCAACAGTCTGATGGGAACCCGGCGTTAATTATGTATGCCTTTATTGGAATGATCAAGGGAAACAGCTAGCTGGTGTTTACCAACTTCGAATATTAAGTAGGCAGATAAGAGAAGCTCACCTTAAAATCATGCCCTTCATCTACGGTAGCTTGTTACAAAAGGAGTATCTAGCAAAGACCAGAAATCATGAAATCTTGGTGTCAGGCCAACAGACCTCGAGTTGGCTGCTGGATTAAGAAAGCAGCATTCTGCTGTCAGAATCAACATTACTCAGATAGCTGCAGAAGCTCTGAAGCCTTTGGATTTGTTTGCAATGAGAGATTTGTTGTGGATTTTTAACAAGGCTCCTGTGTGTGTGCCATACTTAGTAAATATTGTCCTTCAGGGTATTTTGCAGTCACGCTGAATGGACTGTTAGTTTCCCCAAACTGCAAAGTGAAGAAAATCCATTTCCCTGATTTTGTTGCCACTGAGATTGCATCATAAGTTTTTCAGTATAAAAGCAAAATTAAATCTAGCAAAAATCTTTAGAGCGCTGGAAAAGCGATCAGGAAAAAAGAAAGATACCTGTGATTATATAAACAAATGGGCCTAGAAAGGATCTATAGAAGTATTTCATAGTTAAACTGTTCAAACTAAAGTCACTGAAGCATTTTGATTTCTTTAGAATGGGGGAAATGAATAATATCGCTAAGTATTTTGACTAATGTAATCAGTTATCTTTTCCAATATTATAATATTGATATGTTGAACATACTTTTTTGAAGCTTACCACAATTTATTTTATAAAAAATAATCAGAAATAATCATGGTAGAATGTATGTGATGAGGCTTCCCAAAACAAAAACAACTCAGCCTGTCACCAAATGTTTTCTTTCATATATAAATTTGCGGTTTTCCTCCAGCAGTTGAGTCAATATTGGCAATGATGTTGTACTCAAGGATTACTTGATATTTTTAAAATTGATATTTAAAACTCACTTTCAAAGGGTAATCAAGTTCTTATTTCAGGAGATATCACAGTTATATCAAGGGCAAACTAACATTGGAGGTCCAAAACTTTCGTTATAATTGTTTAACGGTGAACAGGTCCAAAAAAATGAAGTTATCTAGCAGAACTAGTGTGCTTATGTACTTTATGTTCTTGTAGAAAATGATCAACATTCCTATAGAAAACACTTAAACTGTAGGACCTAAACTCTCAAAATTGTGATAAGTTGGGATGAAGAGAAGTATTTAGAGACACCTATTTATTTGAGCGTGGATTTTAGGAAACTTTCTCTGGCCTACATTTTCTACCAAAGGCCTTGCGCATGGAAGAATAACCGGAAAGAGGGTACTTTTCCATATGTTGTCCATTTGGCTGTCAGCGCTTGTTCTGACAAAAAAGGAACAGGGTCTTGAGTGACTGCTAGTCTGCCTTAAAGTATGGTAATGAGGCTAATTCGGAGAGATGAGAGCTGAACTAGATTTGTGAAGGCAATTATCCATCTAGCTTTTGTGCCACGCTTTATCTTTATCAGATCCCTTTTCTCTAATTTTGTCATTTCTCAAACATCACAAGAATAATGAAGGTGTCTAAAGCAATATGAGCAACGTGGTTGGTAGAAAAGGATAAAATGTACTAATGAAATTCTGTGAACCTCCTTTTTATTTGGACTCTTCCAAAATAAAGATTTGGAGCATGGCTAAGATGGTCCTTACTAGTATCATTGTTCTTTAGTTTACATAAATGAAAATTAATTGCCCTTTATTATCATGAGTCTATATCTCTTCTTTGGTAAGTGAACAGTGTTTTGCTTGGTTCTTTTATGTTAGTCATCATGGCAAGTTAGTAATTTAGTGTACTTGAAAGGAAAAGACATCAGAGGCTTGCAAAGCAAGCATAAAATGTATTCTCTTTTATGTGATTTAGAAAGTTGAGACATTTTAGTTTCTATTTTCAAAGGTTTAATACATTGTAACTTTAACAACAATTATGAAAGTAAACTAATGTACTCAGATCTCTACACAGCGATTTCATAGTAGATGACATTGAACATACATTTCGTTTGTTCTAAGTATTTAATCACAAAAGTTAACAGTTAAAATACCTGTTTAAAAAGCAAACTGCTGAATTATTTTGAATAGTGCTATTGACATTTCTTCTGAGGTATATAAAACATGGCATTCTAAGAACAACACATTATTTCTAAAGTGTAAGTGTAATTTTAGCCCCCTGTTCCCCCCATAAAAAAAGAAAGCTGGAATTATTAAAGATTACACTAAATGTTTAAAAGTTTACAAACTCATAGAAAAAGAGATCAGACTTATGTTTACCAGAGGCGAATGGTGGAGAGAGAGAATTGGAGGAAGGTGGTCAAAAGGTGCAAACTTCTAGTTACAGGATAAATAAGTACTAGGGATGTAATGTACAACATGATGGCCATAGTTAACACTGCTGTATGGTATATAGGAAAGTTGTTTAGAGAGTTAATAAGAATTTTCATCACAAGGAGAATGTTTTTTTCTTTTCTTCTTTTTATTGAATCTATGAAATGATGGATGCTAGCTGAACCTTTTGTGGTAAGCATTTCACAGTATATGTAAACCGAACCACCATGCTGTATGCCTTAAACGTACACAGTGATACATGTCAATTATTTCTCAATAAATTTGGGGAGGGGAGTTGGCTTGAGAAAAAAAAGCGTTGGCTCAATCCAGTAAAACCCCAAACTGGGTTTGACTGGTAATTGTTTATGCCCACGTTACATCTGGGCATACTTTTAATTACTTTTAGCATATTTTATGATAATTTTCATTACTTCTGTCTTTCATACAGAAGTTCGTTAGCCTATGAGCTTCTTATGGACATAATGGAGGAATTCAGGGGGGGTTGTTTTGTTTTGTAGAATTAATGGGAAAAATCTAATACAGCAAGAACAACATATAGGCAGATAATCTAAATTGCTAAATAATTTCCTACATATGAAATTCCATTACCTTCAAGTAATTCAACAGCAAATCAGGGAAACTCCACTTTATCTCATATTTCGATGATGACAAGGCTAAGATACTAGGGGGCAGGCATGGAGCAAAGGTGTAGTAAGCATACATTTGGTAAAGAACTTGTAGCAGAACTTGGACCTGGACTTGGACCAGGTCATAGTGCAACTGAAGTTGAAGGACTTAGAAGTGACTCAAACTTGAATATGACCAAGAATCACTATGGGACCTTGTTAAAAATACAGATTCCAGATTCATAGACCTTATAACTAGTGATTCTGATTCAGTGGGTCTCGAATGGGGCAAAAGACGCCACGTTTTTTAACAAGTATACCTGGGTGATTTTGATGCCAGTGCTATGGTGGACCACACTTTGGGAAACACTGTTCTAGATCAAGAGATTTACCATCCTGAATATCAGGGTTAGTGATGGCTAAGTGATGAAAGCAGGGAGGGAAACTGAAGTTGAAGCACAGGAAGACATCGGAGGAAAGCAGAAAGGAGGCCTGAATCGGCAACCTCGGAAACCACACTCTACTGGGTCAAACTATATAAAAGGGCAACTGCATAAGGTTTGATCTATAATTCTGCTTTGTCAGAATGAGATCTTGTAATCCCCATAACTGGTTCATGGTCATCATCTATAAACTAGTTCTAACAGGAATAAAGACACAGACCTACTAGAGAATGGTCTTGAGGACACGGGGAGGGGGAAGGGTAAGCTGTGACAAAGCGAGAGAGAGGCATGGACATATATACACTACCAAACGTAAGGTAGACAGCTAGTGGGAAGCAGCCGCATAGCACAGGGAGACCAGCTCGGTGCTTTGTGACCACCTAGAGGGGTGGGATAGGGAGGGTGGGAGGGAGGGAGACGCAAGAGGGAAGAGATATGGGGACATATGTATATGTATAACTGATTCTCTTAGTTATAAAGCAGAAACTAACACACCATTGTAAAGCAATTATACTCCAATAAAGATGTAAAATAAATAAATAAAAATAAACTAGTTCTAGTATTTGAGGATTCTAGAATAGCCGTGGATAGAGAGAGAATGCAGAGTAGGACTGAAATTGCAAGCATGCTTACATGATGGACTGAACAATACAAGGGGTTAGAAACCACGCCAGGAGCAAAGAACCAAGAATTTTAGAGGAGGAAAAACAAGGAAACTAAATTGATGCAAGATTCTTGCTCCTAACTGAAGCAGCCTTCTGCCTCAGGCCCAGGTCACTTTCCTGGTTGTTTTTGAAACAGGAACCAAACTCAATACAACTAGATGGGGTCCTGCAGGTGGAAGCAGGTAATTGGAAGCAGCTGTTGCAGGTGAAAAGTGTGAGATCAGGGGAAGCAGCGTTTTTTGTTTTTTTTTTTTTTTCCTTTATTCTTTTTTTCTTTTTCTTTTGGTTTGCTAGGAAACGAAGTCAGAAAAGAAAGTCTTTTCTTATAGGGGAAACAATGAGTAATAAACATGTAATAGTAATGTATGCATGGCACATTGCTTTTTATGTAAATGGTGTTTCTAAAATAGCTTGGAAATACTTACCTGAGTGTTTTAAACATTCCCGCTCTACACATCCTTACATTTTTTTTTTTATGAACTCTATAAAGAAATACTTGACAAAGGTGAAGCAAAGGGCAACTCACATACCCACACCCAGCATTACAGCATCCACATGTGTGCTAGCCCAATGGTCATTTTACAGCACTTTCATCCAAATTCAGAATTTTAAAGTAGACAGTGTTTGAAAGGAAAAACTTTTTGCGACAAAGAATAGTATTTACTTAACGGGAAAACCATCCTGATAAATATACGCATCCTATATCTATCCACCCTGTTACAAATGAATCCACGAGTGAAACTGTGGTAAATGACCTGCTGCATTTTATATCAAAAGCCTTATGCACTGATATTTATAGGTAAATTTCTTAAATCTGTAGTGGCAGTGTAGCAATAACGGATTATTTTAGTGATTTTTCTGTGGTAACTCCATCTCTCTTTACACAATCTTAGCCTTTTGAAACAGCCGTGTTTTGAAAGAAAGACTGTCTTTAAGTTAAATCAGTGACCTCCTTTTCTTAAGTTTAGAAATTGAATCAATTTATTCTTCTCAATTCTTTACTGAACAAAGTTTTGCTTAGTGCAGTTAAAAGTCCTAGTTTCCTGCCTCCTAGAATTCACAATCTAATACATAAAAAAACACTTGATTTTTTCATCGGCTCTTTGTTTCCTTAAGGAAGGAGGGATTGTGGTGTAATTTAATTCCAACATCTCTGGACCACCTTTAAGAGGTATATGATTTCAGATGCATGATTAGAGTGGAGAAGGATTCAACAGGACTCACTGAAGGGAAGTTTGGGGGATGGTGGAGAAAAGGGATAAGTAGAAAGAGAAAATAAAATGTTTATTTAGCTGATGAGGTCAGCTTTGACAGCATAGGAGCAATAAAGCAAGTTACCTGGAGCTTCCTTAGAAGAAGTGCTGGAAGCCACATTTTAGCGGTGAAAGCTTCTTGAAGTCTGAACTCTTGGGCTGGGCTTTGAAGGTTACAACAGGTTTCAGAGGTTGAGAGGAGGGGAGTGTACGAGATCTGAGTGAGGGAACCTGGAGTAAGCTAGTTTACCTGGAGGGTTCAGGGAAGGGTGGGGGAAGTAATTGAGTAATCTAGGTTGTGAAGAGCATTAAGAATGTGGAACAAAGGATTTGGGAAATTATCCACTGAGTTGTGAAACGATGAAAATTATGAACAAGGAAGTGATAGAATTAAGATTGTCTTCAGATAATTAATCTCGAAATGGTACTCTTGGTGGATTGGAAAGCAGTGGAGCCACACAAATAATGAGAAACAGGAGGAACCAGTTGTGGATAAAAAAGATTTTCTTTAAACAGTTATTGGGTTTTGAGATGATAAAAAAGCATGATTTAATTGAATAATTGAGCACTGATGATTTGCATTTTTTAAAATGACCCCCCAAAAGTGTGCCCTCTGTCCTTTATTAACTCACAGTTTAGTGGAAGAAGTAGCCATGTTCACAGACAGCACTGAAGAAGTATAGTTTGAAGATGGTAGAACTACCAACAAAGTGAAATGAGAGGGTACAGGAGAGACAGAGCAATCTTCTTGGAAGAGGAAGCAGAAGAAGTGTTCTGAGCTAGACCTAAAAAGATGGATAGGAAGAACTTAAGTTGGATTCATTCTTCATTTGCTCATGCATTCAACAGAACTTTTGTTGAGCACCTGCTCTATTGCAAGTACTATGTTGGACACTGAACAGAGTGGTAAGAAAGCACAGTCTCCATCAGAGAAAATAACGTCTGGCGAGTACAGAGTCTGAGTGAATGGCATGTGATCCCAAGTGGATGGAGCTAAGGGGTGAGGATGGAGGGAGTTTGTACAAGATAAGATGTTAAGATCAGCTAGACCAAATGGGGATGGAAGGCGGGTATTCAGCTATGTTGTTCACCGAATGATGGAGAATTTTAAACGTTTGGGGCGGGGGGAGATCTGTATTTTAGATCTCTATTGTAGACATATATTTTAGAAAGGTAACAAAATATCCAAGTTAAAATATTTACTTACAGATAGATTAGGCATGGCCATACACTTTAGATGGTCATCCAAATGGTTGGATCTGTTAGTCACAGGAGGTACAAGCGTGCTAAGTTTGAGTATGAGGAAAGAACCAAAGTCTGAAACTGGAGTTATAATAATTATCATTAATTGAGTACTTACCATTATCTAAGCACTGAATTAACGCCTTTACTCTGTGAAACAACCTGTCAGTTAGGTGCCATTATTATACCCTTTTTACAGATGAAGCGATGGATCAAAGTGAGTTTAAGCAACTCGCCCAAGGTCACACAGCTAACTAGGGTCAGAGACAGGATGTGTCTCGAGGCTGGCAGGCTCCAGTACCTCCAGATTACAAAGACAGCTCAGACAGAAAAGGCCTAGGATAATTAATATCAAAGGACTTGAAAGTTATCATGGCAAAATTAAATGCTTATGGTAGCTAAGCAGGTTGTATAAATGCCAAGGCTCAGCGGTCCTGTGGGGGAATGCAAGTACAGTTTCTAAAAGAGGCAGTCACAGCCACCTCCACTATGCCTTGTCATGAGAGAAAATGAACCTAGCAACATTGGACTTTACAAGTGCCAATAAAACCTAGGGGAAAAATGGATTTATGTGAGATCACCCAATTTTTAAATATTGATAGCTAATTGAAGTTTTCCTGTTATACTACCTTGTGTGATCTACCTGCCTCCACAAAACAAACAAACAAAAAACACAACCTACTGCCCAGATTGAGTCATCTGTTCACCAGAAAGAGAACTCTGATTTACAACAAAACCCTTTGAAATTTTTACATACATTACATATGTATTCGTGAAGCCCCCTATTTCTTCTCATGGACAGAGTTAAAGAGTTTTCAAATATAGAACTCACTACCGTTGTCCAATTTTAGGTGAAAATTCATACTAACTTTTCTCCCACATTTCTGCAAGCAAAAACAGAAAATCAGATGTATGTTTTTCCTTCAGAAAATCAATGGGTGAAAATGTTTGTTGCTGCCCACACTGCGTCATCTACTCAGAGAATTTGACTATTTATATAATACCAGTGAATCTAAATCTGACATTTGAAGTCGGTCCTCCAAGTTTCCGAATATCCACATGCCTTGCATCATGTAGACTCAGTAATGAACTTTGCTCCAGTTGTTTTTACTCAATTTTACCCAGAAAAGTTAAAATATTAGTGATCCTACAGGTCCATCCTTAGGCTTTGTGAACCATGGTAAGAAACTTGTGCATTTATGAAGAGGTGTAATAATAATAAAAAGCTATGAAGCTGTGTTAGTGCTTCAAAGGGAATAACATCAAAAACTTGTGGAGAAAAGCCACAGGCTACCATCAACCTCAAAACACATACACACTTGGTTGGGAGAACTATTTTGGTAGAATGAAGCCTGGTTCACCAAAACCAGGCTCACCAAAGAAGAGGGATAAATGAGGCCATTTTTCATTATTTTCCCAGTGGATTTTAAAATAGTTACCTCATAAAATAAATAGCTTAAGTTTCCACATTACTTTTGCCGTTAATCTGTGCCTCTGATGCAAATAAATGAGTGGAGATTTTTATACTCCTGAAGGTTTATACAGAGGCAAATACATTAAAAAACAAGCATCCAAGGTAAGTGTAATTTCTTACTCAAAACAGCAGCTTACAGGATGCTCTGGTTGATAGAGGGAAGATGCTTTATTCAAACGAATCTATAAGTAGATTTATTTTTAGATGCATCGTTCAAGTAGATGCTATACTACCCGATCGCATCTTCACAGTGATATGTTTCTCTAACTTGGACTTGGTTGGTCTAAGTGGAAGACTTTAAAACTCAACTGGGCTGCCCAAGCAGAGAAATATACACTTGGAATGTGGGTTCCTATGGAAAGGTTGGACCCAAACTGCTTTTGATATGAACACCAGAAAGACAAGGAAGGTGTTAAAGACCAACTCTAAGCTTTCATAAAAATTAAAAACCCATCCGCTAAAATTAGAAATCGTTTACTGTCTTTGTTGAGGCAGCTGAATGAACCTAGCTATCTAGTTAATAAAGAGAAAGAGTCCACCTTGGCCAAGCTCTAATTACAGCCTCAGAACCTTTCAGTAAGTTTACAGCTTAAAACATCTGAGTGATTCTGCCTTTTGAAAGCCATGTGAAGTTAGAAAGGCGGCCTAATTAAAACAAATCTTGGATAAACCACTTCACGGAGATAGAAGTTTGATGGTTGGATATATCAAAAATTGTTACCAGATGTTGTGCTGAGGCCTTAACAGTTTAAAGATCATGAGGGTTTTTTTGTTGTTTTTTTTAACAAAGCAAAAATGTTCTAATTGAAGTTGTCAGCAGGAGTGAGGCTAATATGCCTGTATTTGATTAAATAATAGTTTATTTAACATTCAGTGTGGCCCAAAATTGGCCAAGACAAAAGTCAGAAAACATTTTAGCCAGAAGACATAAAAAGAAAAACACAGCAAACTGACAGCGCTATGTAGGTACCTCTCGGGCACTGTGGTTTGATAACGTCAGTTTTGAGACTCTTCTTGCCCATTATCCTCATATACCATACCAAGTGTGTTCTGCGGCAGTGCCTCAGAATCGATTCTTTAAGGTACTTTGTATTTTCTCAAAAAGAAAAAAAAGCTAGGGGACCAATACAAACTTATTATAAGACTTATGGCTAAAACCCTGGAAAGCAAACATCATGTCTTTTTCCATTATAAACATGTAAACATCTATATTTTTAGGAGTTACGTGTGTTATGTAGACTGCTGTTCTGACTCTCACTGGGCTGTGGGGATTTTCTCTGTATAAAATAAGAGTGTAAGACTCACGTGGTCTGCAACAACTTGCAGGCACCTTTTCCTGATTACATGATAGGAGCACGTAACTACTTCCTTCCTCTTTGGTGGACAGCTGTGCACGGCTCTCAGATGAAACCAGGCTTGTCCTCCTTTAGAAGAATATGGAGTCCTGCCTCATCCACACAGCCCTTCCTCTTGACTTTTGAGCCTCTTTCTCCCCTTTTACCTTCTTCTTCCCAGGTACGCACCTTGCCTTGCGCCAATGAACAGTGAGGCAATACCTTGATATTTCCAGAATCAACATTTTAGACTTCTGCTTGACATAAAAATGTAAGAACTTGTCTGCAAAGAATACTGGGGAATGGATGCATCTTTTTAAAAGATGAGTTTTCCACATAGCGGTCAATGCCTGAGCTCTCACTTGCTCTCCATAATACACAGAGGTCTGGATTTTCAAAGTAAATTGCAGCTTACTCTGTGGCAATTATGAGAAGACAACTACACTAGAGGGTCATTAATCATTTAAACATTCAAATAAAACTCAGTGTTTCCTTTTAGATCTAAAGTGCAGCCCATAACACAATCGAAACAACATTAATGGGAGAAGGGAACGAAAAGACAGAAAACAGCTGTTGCTCCCTGGGCCAGGGTGCCGTGGGCTCTAATCAGAGGGTGAGACATTGTATACAGTCAGGGAGAGGACTCTGGTTGGTTCCCTTCATTTCCTACCGTCTTGAGCTCTCTCAGTTCAAAGGAAGTTAGGGTGGATGTTCTTACATGTCATAACACTGCATTTCTGGACATTCAGCAGAAGAGACCAACGGCTGGAAGGTTTAGTTTTCCAGCTGTTGCCGAGGAGTGTTTAAAAGTTGCTTGTTAGCTGCAAAGTGCTAATAATAACGTAAACAGGGTACAAAATGTCTCCCGTGGCTAATGAGCAAAAGCTCTGCTCTTTAAATATAACATTTTCGTTATGAAAATACATTTCAGTTTTACCAGCAGTTTACTTTAAAAACAAACTTGGTGAAGACCTGAAGGGCATGACATAGTTAACTAAATGTGTCCTAGATGATAGCACGGAAAATAACTCACAGGCCAGTTGAAAAACTAATGACTCCGTCATGTCTCTGGACTATTTGCCATTTTAACAAGTTCAGTTTCTGTCTGTTTGATACTCTTTAAAATGTCTTGACTTTGTGGTGTGATTTTTACTTTCACGTCCATTTCCCGTGTCCTGATTGTTCTTATCTTGTTAGTGTCCCTGAAAATGGCAGCGGCAATTATGAGAAGACAACTACATTTTGAGTTCATAATTATGAGATGATACCTTCTTTTTTTTTTTACTTTAAAAAAAAAAAAAGTGAAAATTGTGAAAGAGAATAACAATTTGTTCCAGTCCGAAAAGAGTCCCAGGTAGAAGCAGGATAGAATATGGGTCTCCAGACTCCCGGGTTCCTGTGCTAGTCAGTATGCTGTGCTAGGGAATGGAAATCACAGCATTTACCATCCTGAAAGGCTCACTTCTTGCTCCCCCATGCCCCGTGGGTGATGAGTTCCGTTCCTAGTTTATAGAAGCGATGACTGAAGCCAGTAAGGAACTCGTCATCTGCACTCCAGCTCAGGCACTTTGTTGACTGTCTGAGCTTAGCAAAAGGAACACATCTAATGCTATCTCCATAGGCAGTTAAGACCATTTGAATCCCTCCCCTCAACCAACAAAAGACGAACCTGGAAAGAGTGATGTGTATTTTACTGGGTACTCAGCAAATATCTGTTAAGAGAGCAAAATCAACATTAGTTCATCCTATTGCTGCATATACTATGACTATGTCTTATGTTAGGTCAGATCGGTCGCCAGTCGTATGTCTGGATCATGTTTTCAGTACTGCCGTAAGGTGATCTTGAAGTGTTTCTTTTATTGAGAAATAAAGTTTTCCTTAGAATCACCAGTGTATAATGCCTGGAACTTAGTAGTCTGAAAAATGACAAATGAACAAAACAAAGAAACAAGGAAGGAAGAGGATCAGAGAGGGAGAGAGAGGGAGAGGAAGCCAGGAATGGGGGAGAGAGAGGAAATGAGTCTCAGACCTAATGAGGTTACTCCTGATCATCTAGGAAAAGAATGAACTATTCGTGGATTACTAGAGCTGGAAGGGACCTTGGAGATCGTTTGTTATTTGCACTCTCTGCCCTCCCTTTTATATAAATATATAAAGAGGGAAGGAGGGAACTAATTCGTTGAACACCTTTTATGCGACTGGCCCAATGCAAGATGTTCTACATGCATTTTATTCATGACCCTTTGGAATGGTTGGCCACTTGCTTTTTTCTTTTTCTGAGTCAGAAACTAGTCAGAAGCTATCTAATAGCTTTATTAGATAGAGCACTTATTGGGTCTTTGCTTATATGGCTTCCCTGATAGCCGGTGAGCAGCTTGAGACCATGGGTCATGTGCTATGTGTCCACAGAATCAGCATGGCGCTGGGCACAGGGCACATTCATACTCAGTGAATGGTATTAAATATTAATTAATGTGTAAATGAATTACAGATACATATCACCCGATTATCGCATTTAGTGTGTGTCACGGCCTTGGTGCTTATGCATTTCTGTGCATGGAAGACTTCTTGGTGCTAGATTTACATGCTTTTAGCAGTAAGTGAGCCTTGCATTGTTTCTACTTTTTAGACTTTTGAGTTTCTTCTGGATGATATTGATTTGCTTTCATTTAGATAGAGAAAAAAAATATGCCACATTTTGATATTTTAGCCTTAATACCCTTATGTAACACATAAAATTCACTTGCTAGATTATAAGATGCTTTCAGTTCATAGAGGAAAATAGAACTCATAGCTTTTATACCTTAGAAAGAATATGGAAAAGTAGTCTCAAGGTCTCCTTAACTCTGAATTATAACCCAGACAAACTAGAGACATGCCCAGTGATGCAGAATTCAAACCGAAGAGTATACCAACTCCTTATGGATGTGAATAGACCAGAAGTTGAAACTGATAGCAGCTAATCTCATATTTACAGTGTAAATATGAGAGAGTACCAGAAGAGGTATATATTTTTCCCAGTCCATTTAGATAACCTCATATCAAAGAAGGTAAGCCTTTCTTCTTGTTCATGTAGTTATTCAGCCTTTCTAGAAGATAAGGATGAGACTTGGTCAATTATTTATTTTTTTTGACATACGTGCCAATGGGAACAGTTATTGACCCATTAAATACTTTTTGATATTTGACACAGGATAGTAAATACGTGCATTCAAAAAACAATCTGATGCTACCTTTGTCATCATTGTGACACCTGAAAAGCTCTTTTGGTCTTTCAAGTACAGATAAACCTTCAGGAGAGTTCTCAGGTGAGCTGTCCACAAGGGCTTTTATTGTGAACCTTCCACACATATCCTGTATATTCATTGTGAACTAAGGAAATGGCATGGATTGAATCTCAGATCATTGATCATGGCGTCCGTCATGGGGCTATCCTTGCTTTTTGTGCCAACAACGTTTTGCCAAGTTCTTTTAAGCAGACTCTTTGGTGGTACAGTGATCGTTATGCTATTTTCTCATAGTGTGGCTTTTGTAGAAAAAAAAGAAAATGGCATGGATCGATTTTGTCACAACAGTTACATGAGAAGTGTAGATAATGATGAACTCTTTCAAGGATTATTCACACCAAAGAAAATACTAGATGGCATGGATGCACTACTCAGATGTGATCGGTATTGACTCTACTTAAGTATAGAGGCTCTACTTACTAAAAGAATTCCCTTCTGGATAAATAACATGCAGATGATCGGGTATGCGCGTGCGCGCGCGCACGTGTGTATTTATAGAAGAAACATGTTGTTTTACTTTTTTAATCTTTTAGCTCATTTTTAATGCCTTACTTCTGGTAACAGTCCTTAATTTTCTTTTGAGAATCCACACTTCCCTCACTTTTATTTCATCTAGTTCCGATGAAGCTGATTTTGCCCCAGATTCAGGGCTTAAGTGTGTGCTAAGATCCATGTTACTTAGACAGGAAGCTTATTAGAAATGCCTAATCTCAGGTCCCATTTCAGGCATACTAAATAAAAACCTGCATTTTGATAAGATCACCAGGTGATTCGTAACTCACATTAGAGAAACTGCTCTAGACCTAATAAACCAATCCAAGCATTCATCCTATATCCCAGCTGGCTGTAGTGGGACAGGGACATGACCTGAGTTTGGCCAACAAGGCCCCTATTTGAGGAGACTGGGTTGAGCCATCAGGAAAGTGGACTCAGTGCTTCCCCCTCGCTTGTTCAGTTGAGAATACGGCTCTCAACGTGCAACAGTGATGTTGCCATCCAGGGACAAGATCTACGTGAGTAAGACTGTAGTCAACATACCATGAGAGCATATGAATCCTAGTTAAGCTGTGCCTAAAGTCAGGGTTTTTCCCAGTTTTCAGTTGCGTGAGTCAGGTTTATCTTCATATTGATCTGGTTTGGGTTGTGTTTTCTGCCACAAGCAACTGAAAGAAACTAAAAGATACAGTGATTAATAACGATTAAGAGCTTATTGAAGTCCACCACCTACCTGCATGGTCTCCTTAGCTGAGAGAGATAGAAAGAGAGTGTTTGAGTGTGTTTCACATTTTACATTAGTTGTAGCACTTAGAAGCAAAGGAATCGTAAGTCTTGGGATTGAGATGTGTCTCCTTTCCTGCATCATTCTCTTAATTGCTGCACGTATATTTACCTTACCTCCCCTCAAAATTATAAACACTTCAAAGGCACTGAACTTTTCTTACATGAGGTGATAATTTGAAGTAATAAGACGTTTATAAATAAACATACCAGAACTTATACCAAGTGAGTGTAGGCTTTCAAAACCACCACCTGAGGAAGCGGCCAATTTATTCAGGTTTTGCTGACTTTGGAGAGAACATTGTTGTAAGTCTTTAGAATAATGATCAACACCAGTTTCTGAGCCGTGAGATCACATCAGCGAGTTGCTAGTTACATCTGATTTGTACTAAAGTGACACAACCGGCACTGCTGTTCCATCTGGTCAGGACACTTCAATCCTGACTGACTAGCATCAGCCCTGTGTCCCCAGAGCTGAGGGGCCTTGACACCCCTAGTGTCCCAGCTGTTCCCTAAGCACTCCCTGGGAACCACTGCCATCTAGTAATGAAGGGGCAGAACCTGTCCTCATGGAGGGTCCCCCCGAATTCTGCTCCTGCGCTGCAGCCAGTGGGGTTCTGATTCTGATAGAGAACCGGTATAATGAATGTCGACTATATACCTCTGAGCAACTTAGAAAGTAGAATTATGAGTTTAGATTCAGAGGCCTTGTCATCCTTGTATAATAGAAAGTGCCTAGCAATTGTATTCACAAATAAGGGATGAATAATCTATAACGAGCTAGTAAATAAGAGCATGTTTCTCAAGCTCCTCAGGGTGTTGCAGTGACTTGACGGCTTTGATTTCGTGGGAAGCAGAGAGTTTTCATTTCTTCTCCTAAAAGAGGAGAGCAGGCAGAGTTTATAGAGAAGCAAATTCCTAACGGAGAAAACCCCTCCTTTATTGATTAAATATCAGGCATTTTGGATGGTGAGTTTTCCTTTCCTGTCTGTGACTTCTGCAAGCCAAGAAGATTTCAACAGGCAATAAAAATTCAAAGAAAGAAAAGGGTGGAACAGGCTGTGCGTTGGTTGTTAAGGAAAATCTAAATCAACTGAGAAGGAAGGTAAAGGAAACCAATGTTTATGGCTGGGACGAAAATGAATTTTATTTGGAGTTCTAATAGAAAATTATACCATTATCACCAAGTTAAAAATTATATATTTCTCTAGTAACAGAAGCATGTCCAATCGTTTAAACTACAAGCTGAAAAATATATTTTCAAAATAATGATTTTTGTGATCAAGTGATGAAGGCATTTTTTTTATGAAACATAATGTTATGTTACGATAACCTGGTGTAAATTATTTTCTTAGACTATTAAAGCAAAACCTCTCTACTAATAGTCAGGAATTACATTACAATAGCATACTGCATAGTAAAATAAAGCAAAAGAATGGATCAGCTTCCAGAAACCCCTCTATTGTAAGTGAATATTGCTTTCAGAATTTGTTTTGAAGTATGAATTGAAGAACTATACAGAGAAGACAAAACTTTTAATAATTGTATTATACCTTAGACTTTCAATATTACATTCCCGTCACAGATTTGTCTAAATATTTTTCTTAACTCAGAATGAACCATTTAGAATCACCCATGTAGAATATATATGTGTGTGTGTATACATACACACACAGGTAAGCGTGAATGCATATATCCTGGGTTAATTACTGTGATATGTATGGACATTAATTATGCATGCTCAATTATCAACAACAATAGCAGGCTTAGCGTGATATAATAATCATTTTTAAATAATCCTAAATCTACTCAAGTTGGAAAGATTCTGACAGCAGGAGCCTTGAACAACTGCCCTGAGCAAAATAGACACTGCTTTCTTCTAAAGCTGGAAAGGAGAAAGGTAACAATTATCCCTGAGACACTGGAAACAGAGTTGTCTGATTTTCTTTTTTTTTTTCCTCTCAAATGCCTCCACCTCTTGTGAAAAGAACAGTGTGCTTGGGATGCAGTAGGCAATGGTGGACCTTTCAGAAGCAGTACTCAGATAAACAGATAATTAATGTATTAAAGGTGTAATTGAAATTAAGAATAGCTTTCATATGTGCTTTTAGTACTGTGCAACAATTTATTATTTGTCTGAGGTGCTTTCTTGAATTTTAAGTCAAGATGCCATTTGGAGCCAAGGTAGAAAATAACACTTAAACGTAACTACCTCTGAAGGTTAAACTTGATACAGAATTAAGTAGGGGTAGAAACGGAGATTATTAAACATCTGTTTTGCCCCTCCATATTTCTTCCATAAATCCGGTGTTCCTTTTTATCATTAAGAAAATTCTGAGTCAGATCAGTATTCCAGTTAAATCAAACTATTTAGTTGCTACGTTAAATGTATCTGTCCAGAGGTATCTTTAGCACAGATTAAAATTCCCAATGTGCCTGCAAATTATTTGCCCTGTAAGAAATCTAGAAAAAAAATTTCCCTGAAAATGTCTAACTTAATCCTGATTTATGTTTAGTTTTAAAAAGTAAAAACCTGCAGAGAGCCTTCTTAACAACTTTAAACATATTACAATTTGCAATGAGTATATAATGGCATACACCCAGTGGTGGGAGTTTGAAGATCTGAACGTTCAAAGGAATTGTTTCTCTATTTTAGTAATCATACCTCCTTATATTGATGAATTCAGTTCACTGTGATACTTTCAAATTCTTTCTACATTATTTCTTTAACTGGCCACAGGTGTTTGTTTGTATTACTTTAGTGTTCTTCTCTAAGTTTCAAAATGACACGCTCATACAGGAACTCACATTATTTTTCCATTTTTGATCCCTCCCTTCCCCCACCATCACCAAAGAATACTCGTGCCTTAGTATAAATCAGTCTATTTTCATGCTTTAAAAAAAAAAAAAAAAAAAAAAAGTCAAGTTCGAGAAAGAATAGCACAGCTGTTCAAGATGTCATATCTTATAAAACAAATCTATTAGGAAGGTCGAATCCTGGAAAGGGTCAAGTTAATGATATAAGTGGAATAATTTGGTCATTTTCTGAAATTTGTAAACCTACAAACATAAAAGCCCTGCATTAGATTGACTAATTAGCTAAACCTCTGCTAATGGTGATTTTCTTCTTTAAAAGTTAGGACTTTTATGTTTAAGGCACACTTTTCTTTACCTTTTTTTTTTTTCTTTTTGGTAAATGTGAATTGCTTTGAATTTTAGTCTGGTACCAATCAGTCCACTGTGTTTATTTTTGAATTATTGCCTTCATTTGGGATGAATTTAAAGGCAGATGGTTATTTCCATTTTTATTTTGCCAAAGAAATATACACATGAGCAACAAAAAATATATATATAGAATTCTAAGTACATATGTGTGTATGTATCTATTTGTATATATAACAACAATTAATAAAATAATTAAATCTTGGAAAATAGGTAGAAAAAGAGGGATGACCTAGGTCAGATCTAGCCAGCCACTTAACTTTTTGGAGCATGTAATATCTACAGATTCCTTTAATCATACATAAATTATTAATTCTTCATGAAATCTATCTTCTGGTTTCTTAAGTTTCATTGATTCATTAATTCTGCCATTACACTTTTTTTTTTTTTAATGTTGAGCCTTCTTTTAATTTATTTATTTTTATTTTTGGCTGTGTTGGGTCTTCGTTTCTATGCAAGGGCTTTCTCTAGTTGTGGCAAGCGGGGGCCACTCTTCATCGCGGTGCGCGGGCCTCTCACTGTCGTGGCCTCTCTTGTTGCGGAGCACAGGCTCCAGACGCGCAGGCTCAGTAGTTGTGGCTCACGGGCCTAGTTGCTCCACGGCATGTGGGATCTTCCCAGACCAGGGCTCGAACCCGTGTCCCCTGCATTAGCAGGCAGATTCTCAACTACTGTGCCACCAGGGCAGCCCGCCATTACACTTTTTCATCAGTGATATTTTATCTTCTAGCCTGTTATAACCCTTTAACTTGGGAAAGAAGTATAACTTTCTGATTTTTAAAAGCAGGTATTTTAAAATATAAGGCCATCGGTCCCTGAATTTTTTAAGTCATTAAACTGGAAGACCTTGAAACCACTTTTTTTTTAAAGGAAATATGTGCATGTATTCACACAGATACATATTTTCAGTATATGTTTGTATGCACGTGAATATATTTTATATATGTGTACATTTTATTTATATGTGTTTATATATGTGAATATATTCTGTATGTATTATATATATATATATATATATATATATATAAATAGAGGATGTCAAATTCCAAATGGTTGTTTATGGACATAAATTTATCCAAAATTATTTCTTGTCCAAAGATTTCTAAGTCTTGATCTATATAAATCTAAGTGAATCAACTTTGTGTGATCCATGAATTAAATGTACATTGTCATATCTTATGATAACATATATAATCTATGTGATCACACCATATGAAAAGAATACTACACTCATCTAGAATGAGTAATATGCATAAGGGAACTTGACCTACAGTGCATTTCTTTATGTTCTAGAAGATTCCAACAGCCACTGATTCCTTCCCCAAATTTCCACTTAGCTTTTAGGATGAGAAATATGTATCTTTGACAGACTCATGAAACTCGCGTAAGTGACTAAGTCACCACCAAACCGCTTTATGTAATGAATCCTTAAAGGTCTTTTGGAACACAGTGAAAACAGAAAGGAGAGAGAGAAGTCAAGAGAGAGAAGAGAGCTATTTCTGTTTTTTAAATGCATAATTAATGTTATGAACTTTCTTTAAGACAGTCACCTAGATGTGAGAGTTTTAGGATCACTATTCATACTTATTTTCATATTGTAAAATAAAATAATATGAGGTCCTTTGTGTATGTTTTGCTCATATTCATAAATATGTAGCTACAGATATTGAACTTTTTATGCGTGTATATATACACATCCAAAGCTTATTCAGTTATTCAGTATCTTCTAAAATCTGATATCTATTGATACTTAGTATCTTCTGAAATTGAGAGAGAAGGAATTTAATGCTCACTGAGTGTCTGATACATGTTAAGTATGGCATCCGTTATTCTCTCATACATAATTATATTTGTTAATTGTGTATGTGAATTGAGAGAACTCTAACATAGTAATAAAAATAAATCACAGAGTACTGATATCTTATTTTCCACCTAATAAAATCAATAGTTATTAGGCTGACATACAAGACACTCTCCTAGCCTAGGAACTCTTACTGCCTTTTAAAATTTTTTTCACAGTCTTTTGTTCAAGTAATTATATTTATTCTCAACTCTCCAGGAAACTCATGGAATTTTTTCAATCTAACAACATCATTGGTATTTTAGTTTCACTTATAAAATATTATATTGCTTTAATGAAAATAAAAGTAACTAGTGACACTTCACCATGTGTTCGTACTGACAGTGGATTCATATGTGTATGTGTGTATATATACACATATATACATGTATGTGTATATCTGTATGTATATGTACATGCATACACACACCAACATATACCACTTCTACTAGTTCTGAAAATTGCTCAGAAGCTCAAGCAAACAAAGCTCATTCCTTTTCTCTCCTGTCATATAATACATCGTTTAAATATGGTGCAAAATTTATTAATTTTCTTTTATGTTTCACAAAACTGAAACTGTTTTCAATTTGAGTCCTATTTTCTGTGATAATGGCTGCCATTTATAGTTCATGAATACAGCTACATTTAAAGTGGTAACACTTTGATCACAGCATGTATGTATATGTACACATACACACATATTTTAACAGACTGTTTATTAAAATTAGCAGCATCCTCTCTTCTGATAGAGGTCAATTCAATTAAACTGTCATTAATTAACTGCCTACTGTGTGCAATGCACTGATAATATAAAAGAGTAAAGGAAAAAAAAAAAAAGGCCCTTCCTTCAAAAGTCCCCAGTCCCTTGGGAGTGACTTGCATATGTATCAATAAATAATTGGAATCCAGCGCTCTCTCTCCTGTACCTAAGTGCTGAGAAAGCAGAGCTGTTTGTTGATTTAAGACAATTCAATATATGAATTGAATTCTAAGGCAGAATTGGCATTCTAATGTTCCAAAAGCTAAGCTTAAACACTGACAACAGAGTACATTTTATGAAGAAGAGTAGTTTTGATATATTTGGGGCTAAACTTGTAAGTGTGGATTAGCACAGGAAAACAACTAATCCATTTTGGGGATCTCTTTTGTTTTTTCTTTTGTGTGTTTTAAATTTCAGCTTCTCAATGAATCTTTTTTTCAAATATTTTTAAGAGCTTAGTAATTGATGGCATTTTCTTTGCCATTATTATTCATGTCACTAGGGAGAAATGTTATTTTTTGTAGGCAAATCACTGTAAAAAATAATAATTTGGGGTCATTTCTTGCTTTAATTTATTTGCATCTTCTGCAGAGATCGTGGACAGTTTAACAGTGTTCACGCAGGGAAAAAATAATGCCAACAGAAAAAGAATATAAACATGAGGGAGGGGAAAATAAAGTTTTAAAAACGTTCGTTGCATTGTTGTAATTTCAGAGCCCCTCTCATGACATAAAATCTCGCTCACCAAGAGGTTTGTGTCTCAGGAGGTACAGCCAGGCCTCAGTACTGGTTTCCTTATATTCTGCTCCATGTACAAGATGTCAGAGTATGAAATGATTTTAACTGTTCCTTTTGATAGGAATGACTGAGGGGTCATCTCCAGAGAGAGTAGTTCTTTCTTTGGTACGTGATACAGTGTGATTAACAAACCCCAGATAGCACAGAGAAGCAGGTCCGAGTAAGGTTTTTAAGTGCAGTTCCCTACCCAAGACGATGTATTGCCTGCCGCTGATATGGCAGTACTGGAGGGGGAATATCTGCATCTGTATAAAAGCAAAGACAATCCTTGCTTTCTTCTTGAGCAGCTGCAGCCAGTCCCACTAATGGACGTGCAAAAGCAGAAACGAGCAGCACAAGGTATGTGTTCGTTTTTACAGATGGTACTGCAGACAAGTTGGTAATGGAAAAGGAAGTCGTGTACGTGAGCTATTTGACCATGGGGGTGGAGGGCAGGGAGCTACAGAAGGACAGCCCGATTACAGTACTTTCCTGTGTAATTGACCGTGTGAGTTATTGAAGCAGTTTTCCCATGAAAGATTTCAGTTATTACAAAATTACATCATTATTGTTAAGGAAATGCATAATTCCAAGTTGTCTTTTTAAAATAATGTCATTAAAACTTTAAAAATCAGCTTAGATTTCCCTGTCTGCCCAGACCCTCAATAATGAAATTATCTGCTAGATCTGGGTTTTACCTATAACAGTCACAGAATCCTTATTTAAAGACACATCTTTCATTTGAACAGTGACAGAATGTACTAGGTACTTATTATAACTCTTGGAAAGGTGTATTTAAGTACCTCATTTTATGGGTCCTGAGAAAATACAAAGTTGAATAAAAAATGAGATAACATTTTCAAAGAATTATTTATAGAATCAAAAATTAAATGAAGTTTAGGTTTGTTTCCCTTAGGTCCCACCCCATGTATTTAAAAGTCACAGAGAATGAAATAGTACAAGAAGTATTCCCAATATAGTCTTATAAAGTATTTAGTTATTTAGTACAAATTGCATATTTGGTATCAGGGTCTCTCGTTGACACAGTTGCAGATTTTTAACATGGTTCTTAACTGTTTCAAACTTCAGTATATTTAACTGTATTTCCATAAGTTCTGTTGTTGTTGTTAGGAGGAAATAAGCAGCAATTACCATCTTTCTACTGAGCAAACTATACGCTATGTTCTAATATCTGATCTCAACTCAATAGCCTGTAAAACATGTTTGTAGAGTTAATCATATTTTAGTCTTGCTGGTATGTAATGAAATGGAAACTATATCGCACATGAAAAGTATAAGTCAACTCCATAGGTCACTGAAGAACATGTACTTTTTTTTTTTTTTTTTTTTTTTTTTTTTTGCGTTACGCGGGCCTCTCACTGTTGTGGCCTCTCCCGTTGCGGAGCACAGGCTCCGGACGCGCAGGCTCAGCGGCCATGGCTCACGGGCCTAGCCGCTCCGCGGCATGTGGGATCCTCCCGGACCGGGGCACGAACCCGTGTCCCCTGCATCGGCAGGCGGACTCTCAACCACTGCGCCACCAGGGAAGCCCTGAACATGTACTTTTATATCTAATAATGGGGGAAATGTTTAAGGGAAAAGAATTGTAAACATTTTTATATTATTCAAATCTGAGGAATTTGGTAAAATGACCTCATTTTTCAGAATTGGCAGCACTTTATCTTGAATAATGAGGATACCACACATTACAAAAGGTTTCTGCCAAGGAACATACAAATATATAAAGTAAATCTAGTCAATTGTTACCTGAACATGTGTGTTTACAGAACTTGTCAAAACCCTAGCACCATTTTTCCTTCCCCATCTCTAGTTATGGTGAATGCAAAAGAGATCCTGGCTCACGGCTGCCTTTTCATGCTAGCATTTTTAGGAACTAAGTCAATGCACTAATTTCTGCTTTTAAACAGAGGCTCTTTTCACATATATATTTGATTCTTATTTTTTGAGACAGCAGGATCAAAACTCAGGCACTGCACCCATCCCCCTTCCCCACCACTACCCCTCCATCAGGCAAGCGCTGTGCTCTTCCTCTGGCTTCGGCTGTATCTACCAACTTCAAAAGTGATCGTTGCCATATCTGATCAAGGATGAGTCATTCCTTTCTGGTACCTCAAAACTTGGATAATTTGATCAGCTGTTATAGGGTGGTTTGAAGAGATAAGGGTTCTTCAAAGCCAAACTATGGTGAAATATTTTTGGTAAAAATTCCCCAATCACTTCTTTAGTAATATGGCCTGAAACATGGTTAAGAACTGTAGCTCTGAAGTGAGGGAGACCTGGGTTTGTATCTTAGCCTGACTATTTAGCAATTGAAAAATATTTGAAAACCTCGGTTTTCTCATCTGTAAAGTGGATAGAATAACAGTAATAATAATAATAATAGTAATAATAATTCCTCTCTCTTAGGATTGTTTTGAAGATGTCAGATAATGAAACTAAGCCTTTAGTATATTATCCTACACAAAATAAATACTTGATAAATATTAGATGCATGATGGTGATTATTTTTAATAAGTACAAAAAGTAGGGACAAAAAGTAGTCAAACAAGAGAATTCTACCAGATAATTGATTCAAAAGTGGTTTTTAGAAAAAGTCTCGTGCTTTTGCCTAGACTTAGAGACAAGGATGTATTTTTTGACACTAGGTAAGTCAAAGAACCATTCTCAGTCTTTTACCTCACCAGTAAAGTGAGAGAATAATAATCCCTGGTAATTCATTTTGAATCTAAACTGAGGTAACATATGTCAGGAGTTCTTAACCTTGGGATCCATGGGCACTCAGACCCATGTGAAATCTTTGGATACATTTTGTGAAGGACATTCTTTTGAACAGCATGAAGTTTATTTGTAAAATACTTTACATATTTTTTTTAAATTACCTGGGGAGAGTGTCATAAATTTTATCAGAAGAGTTTATAACTTCGAAGAATGTTAAGAACCATTGATATAGACGTAAATGCCTTGAGGGATGGTAACACTTAATGGACCAGCTATTACCTGTTAGCTGATACAAAAAGAATTACTGATTGTTAATTTTCTGTTTCTTTCAAAATGACCATATCACCATCACTATCATAAAACCAATCCTACTTAGGTAATACATAAAATACCTATATTTGTTTCTTAAATTAAACGCTTAGAAACTGAACCTTTTGAACTTTAGGCTTTTTCTAGAAAAGTCCCTATCACCAAGAGTTTTCTATGATGTGAAGAATTCCCATAATAACTGTTTGCTAAATAGACTGTTTAAATAAAATTTGCAATTAATTTATTAAAACAGAACCAATTCTTGTGTTCTCATGCTGCGGTTTACTTAAGAGGTGCTAAAGTTGTTTGTGCCTCCAAAAAGCTTTTTTTTTTTCCTTTTCAGTGTCAGATTTTGGCACTAGCATAGAAGAAGGTCCTTGTAGAAACTCTCTCAGACCATTGTTGTTACTAAAGGAAAGGTGAAAATGGATCTGTGGTGGCAGAAATAGAAGCAGTGAGAGACGTGAGCAGTTCTTTTGACAATAATGACTTTCACGTGAAATGGAAAAAGACAGTGTAGACATAAATCTTCAACCATATTTTCAGCTGTCCAAATACATATTGCTATAAAGGCAGAACACTGTTATAGAAACAGCATGGGTTTAGAACTCCAAAGATCTGGATTTTTCTAGTCCTGGTCTGTTACGTAATTCGTGTGTGACATCAGATGTTTATTCATTTACTAAATATGGGGTAAGTCAAAGTATGGAGATGGGGGTCCTTCAGACCTATGTAATGGGTTATATGTGTGATAAATTTCTAAAATCTGAAGATTTGAAGAATCCATATGAACAATTTAAAAGCGTGAGATTTACCTTGGGAACTCTTATTTTCTGCAGTCGCACTCCACGAGTCACCAATTGCATCTCAGAAGAAATGGAGCTGATGTGTTTTAGCATGTCCTGATTTACTGGGCAACTCCCATGTGGTGACGAGTCAGTGGAAAGGTCCTAGGCACATTCGTACCTGGGTACAATGTATGATTACTAGAGTATGAATTGCCTCATGTCCTGGAACAGAAGTTGTTCCATTGCTCCTAGCCAAGGATGTCAGTTTAGTTTACACTGGTCTCCATTAGCTTTGCTGGTGTGTTGAGGAAGTGAATTTAATAAGCCAGGTAAACAGGTTTTGTTTCCAAACTCTGAGATAGGTAATTACAAGATGGATGCTTGGCTGAACCTTGTAGAGTCTCTTCAGTTTTCTGGCAAGAAATCTGAGGGCACGGAGGGCTGTTTTCAAGCAGGCATAGTCTTGCTGTTTCAACTGATTCTTCACGATTTTATTTGAAACAAAAGGCAGCCAAGGCATTAATATCTATTGCTTTTTGTTGGCAGAGCTCTTTCCCTGCTCTTGCTAAAATATTGGCCAGCCCATGCTTCTGATAAAATTCTGGCTATTAATTTAAAGGTGTTCATTGCAAGCCACCATCTGTTTTAAGTGGTTTTAGGTACCACATTCCTTATATTCTGTAGGGTCTATTGGTGTGTAGTCGATAGTCAATTAATTCCTTAATGGGTGGAATTGAGGGAGAGTGGCCTTCTATGTCTCTTAGTGGTGAATAATAGTGATAATGACTAAAATAATATTTATCATTTATTCAACAATTATTGAACGTCTATTATATATGACAGTCATGAACACATTATTTAGTTTATATCAACTCTGTTGGTGGTTAATAGGGCAAAGTTATTGATAGGACATTATTACTGATGGGACAATAAGCAAGGATCTTGCTTCTGAAATGACTAGACTATTACCTATTTTTATTAAGGAACACAGAGAGTAAGCCCTCTGATTATTAGAGAACTTTCAGCCTTTACATGAGATTTATTCGTGGGAGATGCTTTGGTTTCTCAGGAATGTTTCCATATAATTTACATGAATTAAACTGTCAATGCTTATGAACGATCTCAGTTTGTATCACGTTAACTCAACACGTAGTTAGTTTTTAGCAGATGGTACTGGAAACTGAGAGATTACAGATCATGTCTGCCATATACATCACTGTAACCCCAGCTTCCAGCACAGTGTCAGGCACATGGTGGACATTTAATAATTATTCCCAGAACTGAACTGAATTAAATTTACCACTGAAATTTTATTACTGCAAAGTTGTACCAGAAGGTTCTATCATAGCCATCTGTGCATTTCCCTAGAATGAAGTTTTCAAAGGATTCTTGATATAATCGAATAAACATAGAAATTATTTAAAGAGTTAAAAATACTTGAGGTACCTCCAGACTAACAGCATGTATATCAAATTTCAGATTGATTTGATTTAAAATGGCTAAGATATAAAACCATAAAAAATGTGAGTAAATGCTCTGCCTATCAAGGCTTGTTATGTAATTACATGGTTTCAGTATGGTTCTTATTCGTAGAAAACTATTATAAAGCATCATTTCTGCACAAATAACTCCACTAGTGGGGATTTTTAATATCTTGAAGATGAATATCCATGTCTCTACATGTTAAGCCACTTGAATTAATAATTCAATCAAATTTACTTTTTATTAATCAAATGAATAAGTTCTGTGTTAATAATGACATTTGAAAACCTTAAAATGTTTCTTTTTGGCTGATCTTCAAATAATAAAATAAAATAAGCAATAAAAACAGATGAACCAGTTTGAAACTTTTTTTCCCATTCTTACTCATTTCTAAAGACACATCTGCGTTTACCAACATATGTGTCAGGGCTCAACTCAGAGGGATCTGGAACTGACTGAGAATTTAAGCAGCATAGAAGCAAAACTTCAATCAGAAGCTTTGAGAAAAATTTAATGATAGTGATGCCATACAGTGGTTAGCTGTGAACCTAAAGACTAAAGGTTTTTTTAGTTAGTCATTACACTTCTTGGTGTACTCTACAGCAGGCAAAGGAAAACATTACGTTGGATTTAAAGTGTACTTATTAAAAGATGGGTGTGTCATTTTCTGTTTCAAATCCTGGCATGGATGATTGTCCAAATTCATCACCTAAACTGCTGTTGTGAAAATCAGTATGGTGGTTATAACACATTTGAAACATGGAAAGGAAACAAGTGATCCAAAATTCTCGGTAATTGAAAAGCCCTCGCGAGGCCAGTCACTGGGCTGGCCTCGGAATTCCTTGCAATTAACTGTTCCTACCACTGCCCATCCTTTTTCACACAGGAAGTTACCAGCCAACAGAAATAACATGAAGGCCACACAAATGCAACCTAAAAGTTAGTGGGCAAACTATTTAAACTTGAAGTTAAAAGCAATCAGTTCCTTGTTGATTCCAGAATTCCTTCTGTAGAAGTTTGCAGTTGAGATGACTTTCGGGTAGATTTGGGTTCTCGGCCGAGCTTCCTTCACTCTTGCCCTCTGTTGACACCACATAGAAGCAGAAGGTGCACTTAGAGAAGGCCCGGGGCAGAGGATGCTATGACTGTGTGTGGCTTTGGATGTGTAAAGGACAGCTTTCCTTCAGCCTGAAAGGAGCACCTATCAAGTATGCCACCGGTGTTACCCACTGACTACTTATTCCTATCATTTCCTCTCCCAGAAGTGTGCTTATCCATATCACTCAATTCTCCTCTCTCCTGCACAAAGTCATGGAGGTACAAATTCTTATCATCTCTTAAAAACAGCCTGTAGGAAAAGGAGAAACAATTTATTATTTAAAACATACACACGCGCACATAGAACCATCAGCAATGCATGACTCTTGTGATGCATATACAGGAGAGTTGCAGCTCTGTTCTACCTGACCTTGTATCCTCAGGACATAGCAAGTATCTGGCTTCAGCTATTTCTCAAAAATAAGTGTGGGATGTAGGACTGGAAAATTAACTCTCTTGATTTTATTGTCTACAACCTCATTAGCCCTCTCTGACCAACTGAAGATAGATTTGTCAATCCAAAGGGGAGACATTTCAAAGGAATATTTTTTAAAAACTTTTTTTTTTCAAAAACGAGTGATGACTAGTGATAAAAAAAATAGCAAGAGAGATTATTTTCAACTTCATGAATGTTTAGCTGCTCAAGACAGAGAGCACTGTCCTAGGTGCTTATTACTTAGACTGTTTGATGACTGTTAAGAGACACGATTTCTGTCTTTAACATAGTACAAAGGAGAATGACAAAATATTTTAAAACTCTGTTATACCTGATAAACTGTGAATGAAATAAGATCTTTAGTGCCTTTCTTTCTCTTTAACAAGTTCATTGTTAAAAAGTGGGGCAGGGGAAACTCCTATTCTGCTTCCTTCGCCAGCAGACTGCCTCTCAGCACTTGATTGGGCTAAGGATGTTGGTGACTTCGGAATAAATGCCATACTCCATCCAGCCAGGTTCTCACTGTGGGTCAGGGCTCTCATCTGCGGTGTGATTTAGAGAGATGTGGCACGGTCTACAACTCTGTGCTCACACAACTAAGGATATTGCCCACTTCTCCCACCTTCTCTGTTGCTTCCAGTAATTCCAAGTGCATCAAACATAAGGTTCTACAGTGCTCACCAAAGTGATACATTTGTTTAGATTGGAGGTAACTTACTATGTGAAATATTTCTCACCTACCTCCCACTCTCCTCCCGCACACAAGCAGGCCCCTGTTGAATTCTAGGTGTGAACACCTAGACATTTCACTCTGACTCAACTTTCCATTCTCATATTTGATAAGATTGGCACAAATAAAATACATGTGATTATACCCAACTATATGCTTTAAGCATATCTAAAATGTGCAATAAGTAGATTCAGGAGATATAAACGAAACCACAAAATATTTTTCTCTTACAAAAGAAATACAATTGAATCCCCTTGATGGATAGCTAACTTGAGCGCCTGCTACATACCTGGCATTGTTTTATTACGTCCATTTGTCCACATTAATACTCACAGCAGCTCGCACTTTAAAGATGAGGAAACTTAAGCATTGCCAGGTTAAGTAACTTGCCCAAAATTGCAGCCAGCAACTCAAGACAGAGACATGTTTTGAGTACAAGTTGTCTGACTCCTAAATCTGATTATTAACCCCCCCCCCATGCCATACTGACTCCGAGTAAGTGAATCCAGAGGACTCCTGATGTATTTAAATAAGATATGGTTTACCTAAAATATACCAGCCTTTATTGGAGCCTAAGTGCTGCTTAAAGCAAGATACGCCTGTGGAAACCAGTCCTGTAATTTCAGGATTTTCCCTCGAACTAATGAAGGGCATTTTCTCTGCAAGAGAATTAAGCACAAGTTGTGCAAGGATTGAAGCGTTCTCTGAAACCAGGATTACACCCACTTTGGCATGCTGTGTCAAGCAGCCAGGGCACAAGGAAAGAAAAGCAGGCTGCAGTGAATGGTTGTACATTCAGATTTGAGCCTCAGCCATATATGTGGGTCAGTTTCCAAATGGACATTTACATTGCCTTTACACGGATCAAACTGGTGTTTATTTGCAAAACGTGTTATTTCGATCTCGGAAAAAAAGACAGCATGGCCCCAGGGAGTTTTCACAATTATAACCGAACTAGGCTCCCCGACTTACCTCGGATAAAGGGGGCCCCAGAGTGTTTGATAAACACAACCTCTAATAGATCGTTGATTTGGGGGAAACGGCAGTCTGTACTTTTGCAGTAGGTCCCAATTTGGACTTTGAGGGCTAACACCCAACTTTTGTGCTGCTCTTATTGAGACTGAGAAATTTATGATACATTCCTGCCCTGATTTGGGGTGGGGGGAGTAAAGAAAAAAGGGGAGCCAGAGATTATCTTTGTGAAAAACCCTAGCTTATATTACATCACTTAAAGTAGCCCAACCTGCTACACTAATGAAATTGTGTTCTTGGTTGAAAAGGACAATTGTTAGCCTGACTTTGTGTTCACTAAAAACATTCCCCCAATCTTGTTAAATTATTGCTCTCATTTCAGATTTTTATGGCTGTGCAGCTTACCAGTCCTCATCTCTTTACGTTTCATTCATTTTCTTTGTATTGGTGATTAATGGAGGATGTTGAATGTTAGAGTGAGCAGGCATCAGCAGTTGCAAGATCATAATTAGTTTAGCTGACGAGGGCCTCTGATAGCACTTGCATCTGGATGGAAAAATTACCCTATAGGGAACTGGCTGCTCACCAGGTCTTTTTAGTGATACATTGTGAAACACCCGATGAATCAAATGCCCTTTCAATGCCAAGAAAGTGTTCCAGTCTTGAAGCCAAAATTATGTCTGCAGAAAGCTTTCCATTTGAAATGTATCAGAGTACAATTATAACCATTGTATTTTCTTGGCAGGGATACCACTCGTCTACAGTATGGACTCAAGTTAAATAAATTGCCTAAATTTTATGAATCCCTGAAATTTTGACTTATGGTGTTTGTAATTTTAAATTTACAACAGAATTGGGCTCCAGCAAGACTTTTTCCACTCCTTATCTAACACGCATATTTTATCATTAAAGGCTTTACTTCCTAGAGAAAGGAGAGCAGAGTTGCAATTCAGGCTCTTTTTTTTTTTTTTTTTTCAGCAAGAGAGTTCCATTTCCTGCCTGTTAGTATTTGCGCCCACAAACACAGCCTGACTTTTGTTTCAATGAGAAGTTTAATGGAATCATTACTTGATAGCAAGAATGGAACAAACAGTACTAATGATCTACTTTCAAATATTCTTGGATTATTTTTGAATCTGGTGACTAGAGAATTCAGCCCACTAAAATCAATTTGTGTTCAGAAATGCTTGTGATTTCCAAGTCTGAGTCAAATAAAATAAATAAATAGCCATTGATGGGACTATGTTGTCTGGCTTAAGTAGGCCCCTCGTAAGGATTCTCATTAGTAATACTGTACTTCTAGTTGGCAGAAGTTTCTACTATTCCTCTCAGCTTTGGGAGAGAGAGGGTGTGTTCTCTTTCAGATTTTACAATTGCAAACCAAAAATTAGAACTGAGTGTCTTACAGTCTCTTAATACTTATGTTACATGAATGACATCCAAAAAGACACACATCAGGTTTAATTGTAAGTGGTTTACATGCTGCATTTATTCCAAGCTTGACTATATTTTAAAGCTCAGGTAGACTGTGCTCCTCCCTTTCCAGAGTATATTAAACATATTGCCAGGCTCTGTCTTTTGACTTTTGTTTTGACACTTTTAAAAGGTATATTTTAGGGTTCAGCATTTAGGAACCATCATGAAAGGCACAAAACCCGAAGTTCAAAAAGTTAAAGCTGTTTCTGTGAAAGGCCTTTGGTGTTGCACACACCTCATCCATCACTGTACGGTTAATTATAATGAAAATCAGTGGTGCCTATTAAACACAATTGAACCTGACCTCATTATGGGCAGTGTGGTTTTATACTGTCATTGTTGCTAGTCTAAAGACAAAACTCCTGGGTTGATTTGGTCTAACTCCGCTGATCATGTGACTCACCTCTGACCTTGTGTCTTTTTTTTTTTCCCATTTCAGAGGCGTAGAGGCTCGGGTGTTTTTTGTGCCAATTGCTTGACCACAAAGACCTCTCTCTGGCGAAAGAATGCAAATGGCGGATATGTATGCAACGCGTGTGGCCTCTACCAGAAGCTTCACTCGGTAAGAACTTGTTAGACTGTTTCAGGAAAAGCTTTATAAAGCACCCTGGTCTGTGGCATTATAAGTTCCATTCCCTGGCTTGCAGTGCCTGCCCCTGCAGAGTTTAATGCAGTCGCTTTGAGTGCACATGTGATTTATGGTGGACCGGCCTTAGATGTTATGGGGAGATACATTTGAGATCATCAGTAATGCATTATGCTTCTTTTGATATAAAAGAGGAAAATGATTGATTTCTGGGAACGTCACATAACAGATAGTTGAACAAGTGGTTATCAGAATTCAGTGAAATTAATTTAGGTAGAAAGGAGAAACTTCAAAAATTCAGAAGTACATACAAATTTTAAAATAAAAAGGGGTTCTCTCCCATGTTCATTATAAAATCTAGGGCAGGGGAAAAATGCTTATTTTCCAGTTTACAATTGGAATTTGCAAGTGTCATTTGGGCTGCTTTGGGGGCTGGAAGTTGGACCCGTTCAGAAGAGTGGTTCTAAACTGGGACCCAGGATGCCAGCGCTCTACAGTGCTTCCAGTGGTACCTGAGGGCTTGCAGAGCACACAGCAGAGCAAGATGCAAAAGTGCTTTATGTTTTAAGATCTCCAGCTGACTAATTTCTAGGGCTCTCTGAGGTACCTCAGTTATTTCTAACCAAATTTTAGGTGAAATCCTCTAATAAAATTTAAACTCACAAATCTCCCATCTTTATATGTATTTGACTTCTTGAGGATATTTTTTTAGTTTAGATAGTTTATCTGCTGACCAGAGCTGCCTTTAAAAATAGGAATGCCCCATGTAGTAAGCAGAAATCTATTTCCCTCTGCCGTTTTCATTTTGTTTGGCATTTTACCACAGCTCTTAGCACCGGCCAATGAATAGATCACAGCTACGGAGAATATAATTTTAGACAAAAGGTCCTCCTAAGTGGACCGTTGGAAGCACTCTTTTAAAAAATGCATGCTGCCAACAATGCTAATTGGTAGTAAACTGTAAAAACCTTAGTTATTAGCATGGAGCTAATAGAAGGATTCCCCACCCCGTGACACACACACACACACACACACACACACCACCATCACCTTACTTTTTCTTAAACTTCACCACTTAAGCACAACAATAAGCTTCCATTCAATGGGTACTGACATTAATAATTTTAATTGAACTCAGGCCAGTCAAAGGCCAAAAATTAATTAAACTGCTGCTCTTCCAGGTTATGGTAATTTAACAACTGCAATATAAACTAAACTTTTTTTTACAATTACTTTAATATTCATCTCTCCAGAGATGAGATGTTTTCAATTCTGAGGTTTTTTAAAATCACAGATTTAAACACATAAAGGTTATACCCACATTTCATGTCAAAGACTGCCACAAAAATTGTGAAAGTTTAAAAAAGTTATTAATGCATATTTCAGATTTCTTTAGAGGACAGAGATTAACTACTGCATATTTTTATAATATGAATGTGAGCTCTTTATAAACCTGAAATTCTGAACAAAGTAAATAAACAGGGAATATCCAAGGGGATGTGGCATTTTCATTCTGAAATGAATAATCTGATTGTCAGTAACAAGTGTGTTATCCTTTTTCCTTCAAAATATCTCTGTGACAATAAAAACATTGCAAAACGTTTTGTATTTTGTTTAACATATAAAAAGTACGCTCTTGCATTGAGGTGCCTCCTTTCTAGGTATAATTCACGAGTTACGTATTGTTTATATTCATATTTTATGTAGAGATTACTTCTTGATTTCAGTAATCTTTTAGAAAAATCAGATTTTAGCCCATTTAAAGATTCTCCTAAATTTTTCATCTGTAAATATGCATTGATTTATTAAACATATTCTCTTGATTTTATAAATCAAAATTAGAGCTCTTACTGCAAGTAAAGTTTTTATTATAGTCTTATCTATGGATTTGAGTCATGTAATATAAACACCTGTTGACCATGTACATAAATACGAACCATATAATACTTAAGCTGAGTGAAAGTCAGCATTCTATTTAAGTACAGAGTAGACTGACAGATAGGATATTTGTACCGAGCCTACAAATAAATTTAGATTGTCAACAGAAAGCAAATGCTTCACCTGTTAACAAGTAAAATCTTTCATAGTGAGTACTTATATAATTAAAGGGAAAAAAAAGCGAGAGATTTTTTAAAAAACCTCTCACTGATAATGGCTTTGATTACCTGATATCTTTCCTTACAATTCTGTCAGTTTGTCTTTGATTATTTATGTTCTGATGTTTAATAGTCTATATTTAGTCAGCTGGGGCTGGCATAACAAAATACCATAGACTGGGTGGCTTAAACAGCAGACATTTATTTTCACACAGTTCTGGAGGCCGGAAGTCTGATATTAGGGTGCCATCCTGGCTGGGTTCTGGTGAGAGCTCTCTTCCTGGCTTGTGGAAGGCTGCCTTCTCACTGTGTCCTCATTTAACCATATTTACCTCCTAAAGGCCTTATCTTCAGATACAGTCACATTGGGGTTAGAGCTTCAACCTATGAATTGTAGGAGGGGTGGGGAGAGGGGGACACAATTCAGACTGCAGCCATGTATCACTTTTCCACAGTTGTCATCAAAACCTATCTCCCATGTTACTATGTTGACATCTTGGTGCATGACTCCAAAAGTTGAGAATATTTCAGAAAAATCACATTTCTTCAAGTAACTTTAAACACTGATTTATCACGAAATAATGCAATTCCAAAATCTGTTGAGTTTGGAAAAGCTGTTTCCAAGTAGATTAAAGTTTTTCAGTCCTCCCTGTAAAGATGGGCATGATTTAATTAGGGTAAAAGAATGTGCTTTGGTTACTTCCTCTGATCCTGCTTAGGGCAAAAGGAGGAGATTTAGTAAATCTATAACGTAAAGCCTATCTTTGCTTTGAACTTAAGCATGGTTTATATTTGTGAGGAATTGTTAATGCATTTTAATGTGTTTTTTAATGTTTTCCTTTTATGTATTGTGTGTGTGTTCCCCGCAGACTCCCAGGCCTTTAAACATCATTAAACAAAACAACGGTGAGCAGATTATTAGGAGAAGAACAAGAAAGCGCCTTAACCCAGAGGCACTTCAGGCCGAGCAGCTCAACAAACAGCAGAGGGCCGGCAGTGAAGAGCAAGCCAATGGCAGCCCCTTAGAGAGGCGCTCAGACGATCACTTAACTGAAGGTCACCAGCGAGAAATTCCGCTCCCCAGCCTGAGTAAATACGAAGCCCAGGGTTCATTGACTAAAAGCCATTCTGCTCAGCAGCCAGTCTTGGTCAGCCAAACTCTGGATATTCACAAAAGGATGCAACCTTTGCACATTCAGATAAAAAGTCCTCAGGAAAGTACTGGAGACCCAGGAAATAGTTCATCCGTATCTGAAGGGAAAGGAAGTTCTGAGAGAGGCAGTCCCATAGAAAAGTACATGAGACCCGCGAAGCACCCAAATTATTCACCACCAGGCAGCCCTATCGAAAAGTACCAGTACCCCCTTTTTGGACTTCCCTTTGTACATAATGACTTCCAGAGTGAAGCTGATTGGCTGCGGTTCTGGAGTAAATATAAGCTCTCCGTTCCTGGGAATCCGCACTACTTGAGTCACGTGCCTGGCCTACCAAATCCTTGCCAAAACTATGTGCCTTACCCCACCTTCAATCTGCCTCCTCACTTTTCAGCTGTTGGATCAGACAATGACATTCCTCTAGATTTGGCGATCAAGCATTCCAGACCTGGGCCAACTGCAAACGGTGCCTCCAAGGAGAAAACGAAGGCGCCATCAAATGTAAAAAACGAAGGTCCCTTGAATGGAGTAAAAACAGAGAAAGTTGATAGAAGTACTCAAGATGAACTTTCAACAAAATGTGTGCACTGTGGCATTGTCTTTCTGGATGAAGTGATGTATGCTTTGCATATGAGTTGCCATGGTGACAGTGGACCTTTCCAGTGCAGCATATGCCAGCATCTTTGCACGGACAAATATGACTTCACAACTCATATCCAGAGGGGCCTGCATAGGAACAATGCACAAGTGGAAAAAAATGGAAAACCTAAAGAGTAAAACCTTAGCACTTAGCACAATTAAATAGAAATAGGTTTTCTTGATGGGAATTCAATAGCTTGTAATGTCTTATGAAGACCTATTTAAAAAAAAAATACTTCATAGAGCCTGCCTTATCCAACATGAAATTCCCTTCTCTTATTATTCTTTCTTTTGATGAGTAGGTTACCAAGATTAAAAAGTGAGACAAATGGTCAGTGAGAAAAAAATGGAAGATGGTATATAGTCCTGTTTAGAACCTAGTGGGTCAGAACCATCTTGGTGAATGTGTACTATGGAAACCATCCATAAGAAGTATCACCGGACTATAATTATTACGTTTGTAAAGAAAGAGATCAAAGCTGTCTAGAATTTGGAAGGGTTTACATATTATGATTCTAAAGCAGTATTGGGCTGGCCATTGGCCCATTTGTTCAAAACCCGTAAATTGTTGCCTCAATTTCGAAATGTCTTGAAATCCTAGGCAGATGAGGAGAAATCTAATCTCCAGGGCAGTGAAAGGAAAATGGCACCCTCCTGGATGAGAATCCTCTCATTGATCATGTTTCGAATTTAGACCTAGAAATGCGAGCTGTGGTTAGGCTTGGGGAGAGAGCAGCGGGAAAAGTGACAATGATTTTGGCCAGCCCTGCCTGTACATACACATGCACACCCTCTCTGATATTTTTGTCCTTTAGATGTTCAAATACTCCTTTCAAAAATAGTCCTCGTGTTTGCAATTTAGGTTCATTTTGTCCAAATATATATGCATTTTTAAAAGCAATGTCCTCAGTGCTTACGTAGTAATTTTATTTTAGCCAGATCTTTTCTTTCTTGTTTGTGATGAACCAGTTTGGGTTTGTTTTTTAAGCTTCCTCTTGGTCACTAATCTCACTTGGCACGTTCTAACTAAAGGGATCCCCTCAGTTCAAAAGACTAGATGGATACAAAAGTTCAGACCATGGGCTTCATTGGTTTAGAACACATGGTATTTCTCCACAAGGTAACCTGCTGTATTTATTTATTTTCTTTTGGTTTAAGATTAATTTCCAAACTTTGTGGTCAGGCAGCGTCTAAAGTCACGTTACCACAGACTAACAGTTGGTATATGTACCAATCAATCCCTTCATTAGATTTATACAGGTTTAGTTAAGTAGCATTAAATAGGATTCTTAGAAGTTTGCTCTTCATAGTACTTTTAATACATAAGGCTTTGTAAAACTATCCATGAAGGGAAAGCCTCAGCATAACTGCTCAGGGAAATAGGGCTAAATAACTGAACATTAAATAATTGGTTAAAGGTGCTGTTAGTCGAGCCTCAATGCTTGCTACACAGATGTATGTACAAGGACTGACTTTAATAATTTGCATTATATTGTCCCAACCAGTAGTTTATTTTTTGCCACGGAGATGTAGAAGATATTACAAGCTACTGGATGCACTGTCAGATTAACTTATTTCATTAAAGAAGTTGGGAGAACAAATAGGAAAAAAAAAACCTTATTTTTCTAGTAAATATTAATGTATTACATTTCAAATAATGGTGCCTGACATATTGAATAATTATTTTCTACAGTGTACGTATGCAACAAAGATATTCCATCATGCATTAGAGTCAGTTCTGGCTCTGCCTAGCTGTTTACATTTGCAAATGTAGCAAACAAGGTAATGAAGCAACTATTTCTATTGCGGTAGATATCTTTTGTGTGTGTGTGTGTGTGTGTGTGTGTGTGTGTGTGTGTGTGTGTGTGTGCATTAAAGTTGTAAACGGTAACATGAAACAAATGAAAGTTCTTGATATAATGGTATGGCAAACAAGAAGGAAATAAAAATATTTTTATGCCTACTTAGGAAAAAAAGGGTAGCACTATTCATTCCAAGTACTTTTTTTTTTTTAATTTTTAAGCTCTTAACTCACATTGTTATGCTTAAAGTGATAAACATATATCCTCTTTTTATTGCTTTGTCTATGTTTCAGATGACACATTTCAGAAATTATTTTGATAAGTGCTGCTGGAATCTGCAGCACTGATGTTTTTATTGCATTCTGTAGTCGCGTTTGCACTCCATTTTTACATTAATTCGCAGTTGCTTTGTATCGTTTTGTTTTGTTTGGGTTTTGTTTCTTTTTCACAGTGCCAGGTCTTCGTTTCTTTAAATGGATGCCAGGTAGAGTTCAACCAGTTTGTGACTGTTGTAGTGAATGAAGTTAAAAATGTCTGTCTGATGTTGTGTTGTCATCGCCATTCTTGCATTTTCATTTTCATGTTTAAAAAAAAGAAAAGAGAGAGAGAGAGAGAGAGAGAGAAAGAAATCAGGACTAAGCCTTCTGCTTCAGTTTCATTTTTAAAGGGTCCTATTCCGATCTTACCTGTCAAGTAGCTCTAATATAATTCACATGAACTGAGATAGAGAGGTGGAATGAGGGGCTTGGACATTCAAATTATGTGATGTCATTTATCTTTCTTAGGAATTTTGATAAATGCATCTCAAAATGTACAGGCAGATTGGAGAGGTGACAATTAAAGATCTAAACGAGGAGATTTCCCAAACAACAAACGTATATTTAATTTTTTTAGTGAAAGGACTAGAAACAAAGTGCACTGTGGCAATCTGCAAGTAACATGATATGTGGACTGCTCAAATCAGAAAATACCCGAAGTTTGGTCAACTTGGGTAGTAGTACAGGTATGACTTTTTGGGCAAAACTACTCCTTAAGCAGTTTCTCCAGTGTGTTTCTCAGACACAAATAGGTTGTTCTTTTTTGGTATATATGTCTTTTTTTTTAACCTGTTTTTGTTTTTATTTTTCTCAGACAGACAAGTAGTAACGGTTAGCAATGGAAATACATATCACTGTTCTTGGAATATTTATGGTCAGTCTACTTTTGGTAGAATATTCTTAGATAGCATTGACACAATAGATCTTATTCCGTATTCCTTTATTATTGATTATTTTTTCCCATGTTTTGATGGGGAAGAGGTTGGGCTATTAAAAAAGATGAAAATTTATCACAACACTAAAATACCTCTTATTTTTTTGACTTATGAAAGCCTTCGTTCCAGCTCTCAAAATACATTACAAAACTGATCGGTTAGTGTCTTTATTTTTATTTGGGTTTAAGATTTCGGAATCATTTTGTCTTAAATTATGATTTTAAATGAGCTGTTTAGGTACTTAACATTTTTTTTTTTTTTGAGGACTTTCAAAATGACTTAGGAATTTTCCCTCTCGGAAAAGTCTTTCCCTATGATAAAAACTATACGCCAGCTAAAATTGTATGTCATTTAAAAACTGTGAGTCTTTTAAAAGTACACGTCCATATTCGGAGTTGGGCTTTGGATCAAACTTTAGGCCAAAAGCAGCTCATGCGTTCTCATTTTCCTTTTTCTCACTCCTTCTCTCTTCACCTCTCACCCATATATTCATATTGTTGTTTGGGATAGAAAAATCATAAAGCGCCAGCCCACCTCAGAAGATTGTGGACTGACAGACACTACTCAGTACTCTTAAGTATATGAGAAAAGGATGGAGCTCTCACAGTTAACACGTTAACTCTGTAGTTCAAAAGGAAAAGAGTGTGCCCATTCTTTCTATATGACATACTGAGATGTTCTTTTAAAAAATCAACTTTTAAGATAGTGATGTTTTCTTCTAAACTGTTCTCTTTTAGTAAAGGTAGTTTTTAGAAAGCAAGCATGGGGATTTTTTCTAAGGTAACATTAATGAGAAGAAGAAAAAAGTGATGATCTTAACAGCTCTTTGTTGAAGCCTGTGGTAGCACATTACGTTTATGATTGCACATAATCTATGATGATCCAATGCAAATACAGCTCCAAAAATATTAAATGTATATGTTTTTTAAAATGCCTGAGGATATATGTTTTTCTTAATTAATTGAAGAGTATCAGTACTGCTACCAAAATAATGATTAGCCTCCTCCTGTGTGGCAACGAAACATCACCAGGTGACCTGTCTTAAGACCTCTGAATTGCCTGCCTGTTTAGTAAGTGAACATGAACACAATTCTAGAGAGAGAAGATCTGACAACCCGCGGTGGAAGCATGCAGAAGCTGGTGGTCAGCTTCTGTGCCATATGCCAGCTTTTTGCCTAAAGTTTACTTTGAGCTCACAGCTTCCTGTGTTTGGGTTGAGAGCCACGACAAAAAAAAATGCACGGCATCTTTGGTGAGTGAGTAGGTGAAAGCTTGCTGACTGTCCTAGATCACAGGAGAAAATGGAGGAATTGAAATCCAACCTGAATATGAGACTAAAGATGCTAACCAAAGGTAGGTACTACTAAATGGAATTCTATTAGCAGGCAACTGTAAATGAGAAGAGGATAGAAAGACATGCACCGGGACTTGGAAGGGCTGTGTTATTTTCCCAAAGAAAGACTTGGCCAAGGGCAGAAGGCATGGCTTCTTTGCAGTGCACTTCCTTTTGGTTTTCAGTTAGCGTTTCATAGACAGTGGACCCACGTGTTCCTGCTAGCGGTCGATGGTTTAGAAAGCATCAACAGTTATCTGCAGTAATTAGGACCTATGGAAGATGCTAGGTTGAAGTGTGTCAAGTCAGGGGTGAAGAAAATGTGAAATTCAACATTGGTCCGCACATGGAAACTGGATAATGTATGCTCACATGTTGTTCTCTTGAAAAGTAGAGCTAGAAGCTTCACTCCGTCCTACACCAGAGAAAAGCAGGAGTAACTTTACAAGGAAATAACGTTTAGCCTTTCTTCATCAGAGAAAATGGTCCCTCAAGACCCATGAGTCCCAAAACTGTATACTGATTTCTACCCCTGGTTTTTTTTTTAATTGTATGACCTGCAACAAATCACTTTTTTCTTTTTGTGCCTCAGGTTCCTCACCTGTAAAATGGAAAAAAAATATATTAATAATAATAATATTAATAATAATAATAATAATGGTAATGTAGTACTTGTTTGTAAAGCACTTTGAGATCCTTGGTTGAAAGGCACCATGGGAGTGCCAAGTATTATTATATGGCCAAGGGGCTTATTTAAACTCTCAGTTCCCAAGGGCCAGGAAAGGTTGGGGTCATTTTTATTAAATATGAGCTGTAAATATCATAATTAGGCAGCCTATAGCGTTGACTATGAAGAGGCAAAACTATTACAAGGCTGATAAAACCATAGTTTCTTAATGGCTACCAAGAGGGCAAGTATCACAATAAGAAATGCCAAATTCCTTTGGGTGACAACATGAATAATTTGGGGGGGTGGGATGGGATGGGAAACATCTCAAAATGCCGATGTAAAATTCACCTACAGCAATATTCACCAGCAGAAAGTGTCTTTCATATGGAATGATTTCATGTTGCTAAGAAAAAATTCAATTTGTAGTCCTGATTTGAATACTAGAATGTTGGCTATAATAGTTCTGTTCTTACAACACATGGAATTTTTTTTGTTTTATTTAATTTTGTTTTCATAGTGCATGTTCATTTCTACTCACAAACATGTTCTTGGTGTATTTCTTATGCAAACAATCTTCAGGCAGCAAAGATGTCTGTTACATCTAAACTTGAATAATAAAGTTTTACCACCAGTTATACATAATGGTGTTGGTATGTTTTATATGGATTCACTTTCATCCATGTAGCAGTAGGAAGTTCAGACCATTGTAACATACAGACAGGTTCTGATGAATTGAGACGGTGAAATCAAATCACCGTTTTCAAAACAGTATGACTAAGATTGAAAAAGCCTGGATTCTCTCAACTTGTTTTATTTTGCTTTGCTTTTTTTTTTTCCTTTAACCAATCAATCTCTTATTGATAGATTTTGTGTAAAAAAAATTATACAACTTTTCTTTAGGAAGATTAACAATAAAAATTGTGTTTATTTCAAAAACATTTATTGAGTATCACGTATTGAGTGTCGAGTATTGGGAAATGATTGTTACAATATGTAAAAAATCCCGCTTTTGAAGTCTAAGTTTGAATTCAATTTAGTATACCCACATGAATATGATGTGAAGATCTTGATAAATCATCTCAAGAAGTTTATGTTAATATATTACACGCCTTGTGTGTTGCCTTAAGATGAAATTAATCAGAGAGGTTTCCGGAAGGTTGATTTTGAAAGAGGGAAGAGGCAGAAGAAAACTAGGTAGGCAAAGAAGACTCACCCAAATGTTTATGACCAGAAGGAAAAACACAAAAAGCACAGGACGTAAAGTATATAAATAACTCCTTGCTTCAGAAGATTTATTTTGAAAATTTTGAATTAATTAGTGTTTACCCTCGTAGCCCAATCTTCACTTCTCATTTTTGTGAACCCAAATTAACAAATCCTTTATTTTTTCTAGTTCTTTCTCTTTTCCCCTGCTTTGAAAACAGCAGAGTAAAGGCTTGGAGGGGCTGATCATAATGGTAATAAGCTTGTTTCACAGCTGGAGACAATATTCTCTAGATAAGAGTGTAATAAGAATGCTTAATGCGATTCGTTTTCCTTATATAGAGTTTGATTCTTCTCTCAGGGAAAACTTTTCAGGTAAAGTTAAATACACTTTGTTCTCACCCAGGACTGTCAGAATCCCATTCAAGGAGAGCTATGTGCCCATCAGCTCTTTACCATAGTTTGAGGGGAGGGAAGAAGAGTGAATCACCTTTTGGTATCCCATCTCCGGGCCGGGGTCACAAACTCAGTGCACAAAAGGAGCAGGCAAGTGGCCTGTGTGGGTGAAGCCAGCTGGGGAAGACTTTGGGAACTCTATAAAGGTAGCCTTTCCTCAGCTCGAAGAATATTGCCAAGCTGACTTGTGTTCCCAGATTTGCAGTTTTCAAGAAAATCTGGACAAAGGAATTTTCTATGAAATCTAATTTTGAATGTCAGTGAGTGACTTTTTTTTTTTTTAATACTGCAAGCCAAACAAAACACTTCTTCAGAATACATTCCACCTCTAGACAGGCAGAGTGTGAGCCCTGGAGCATGAACAATAGTGAACTCTGATAACTGGCAGGGAGGAAATTGGGCAAAAGGCTGAGGTTAGCTGTGGCTCCTCTGGGTTTTGTCTCAGGTCCCACTGCATCACCAGCTCTGCCAGGAAACCCGAAAGCACTGTAGCAGCACCTGCCTGACTCTTTCGCAGCCAAATTTGCTTAAGACGAAAAACATTTGCACAGAAGAGAAAAAAGCCCTGTTGTTTTTAGCATACTGCTAATTACTTTGTACTTTTGTTCTCCATCTTGGTAACCCCAAGTACGAGTTTTCTTTCTTTCTTTTTTTTTTTTAAACACAATGGTAGGAACAAAGAAATCTCAAAAACTCTTCAAAGTTGCTAAAATTAATGTCCAGTAATGTCCAAGATGTCCTTATTTTCCTCTCCAGGTCATATTTTAGAGTAAAAATAACAGGGCTAGAACAGTAAAGAATAACAGTAGATAGGAAGGGAGGGGCTTTTTCATGTTACGTAGAGTTGATTGTTTTCATGTTATGTAGAATTTCTTTAAATAAAAATAGGTAATTTGTATATGAAATCTCATTGTTAGGTTTATAATGCTGTTATCCAATATATTCAGGATGTCAGTTCTGAAAGCCATTTTTCATAAATGTTGTAGTACAGTTGACCTTTGAACAACATGGATTTGAACTGCATGGGTCCACTTATATGTGGATTTTTTTAAATAGTAAATAACCATAGTACTACATGATCCATGGTTGGTTGAATCTGCAGAGGAAGAACCTCAGATATGAAGGGATCGTGAATGTGTTGGGCCAACTATAAATTATGGGTGGATTTTCAACTGCACAGAGGGTCAGCGCCGTAAAACCCCAGTTGTTCAAGGGTCAGTTGTATTTATATAAAATATTTTACGTGAGGTAACAACCCATTCACCCAACTTCCTACTCAATAATGAACAAATATTAACTTTTTTCTTCAGGTAAGCAATAGAGAACAGGAGAGCAAGGATTATTAGAAGGTGTAATCGAAATTCTTTAAATTATTTCCATAAATGGAAGGTACATTTCCAAGTTAAAATTGCATGAGCACTAAACTGTAAGCAATTTCCCAGGAATATTTTTGAACTCAAAATCCACCAACACATAGCACGCATTTTCCCAGAACTTGTACTATCTCTTACATGAAAGCAATTTACACATCAGTCAGTTTTTATTTTGGTGTTTTTTTGTGTGTGTTTTTTTTGGCCACACCACATGGCCTGCAGGATCTTAGTTCCCTGACCAGGGATGGAACCCACGCTCCCTGCAGTGGAAGCTCGGAGTCTTAACCACTGGACCTCCAGGGAAGTCCCCATCAGTCAGTTTTTAGAGTTGGTGTAATATGCAAGCAATGGTATTTTCTTCAGAGCTTCGATTTCCTTAGATATTTTCTTCCTATATAGCATACATTACCTAATGAATCGATGTATCCTGAAAAGCATACAGTGAGTTTACAAAGCTCAATTTGATATCCTGGTGGTTTGTTTTCTATAATTTTATCTTTTATAATTGCCTTGATGATTTTTTTTTTCTCTAATGAAATGATCACTGTCATTGTTTTGCTGGTTGTTGGTGATGACATGCAGTACAAACCCAGGCTTCATGCATTCATTCGACAAATATTAATGGAGCTTTCCCTATGTACCAGCGATTATTCCAGACATTTGGACTATTTCAAAAAAAAAAAAAAAAAAAATGACAGACCAAAACTCCTGTTTCTGCAGGAGGGAAAGAGACAGAAAACATACATATACAATAAACAAATTATAATATAAATAAAAATTTTATGTTAAAGGTAATAAATGCTCTAGAGAAAAAAGTAAAGCAGAATTATGGGGAGATGAGTGGATAGTTGTCATATTCAATAAGCTACACAACAGTTCAGCCCTCATTTGAGCCAAGACTCAAAGGAAGGACTGGTAGAATGAACAGCTGGTGCAGCGGCCCTCAGGTGAGAGAGTATACCTGGTGAGTCTGAGGAAGAGCAAGGAGGCCATTGTGGTCCAGGCAGAGTAAGCTACGGGGAGAGTATTTAGAAATGCACTCAGAGACAAAAACACTGAGGTGGGAGGAAACCGGATCATTTAGGACACTGTAAGCCACCTCGAGGATAGTGGCTTTCCTTCTGTATGAAGCGGGGACGTATTTTCATGTTTTGAGCAGAGGAGTGTTACTTGATTTGTGTTTTTATGGGACTCTCCTGTGCTTGGCATAAATCATGGGAGGTATTTATGGAATAACTCATAAAAGGAGAGAAACCAGGAGACAGGTTGGAAGCTAGTTCAGTAATTCTGCAAGAGATGTGAGGAGAAGAAGAGCAGTTAAAATTCCAGAGATCAGGGCTTCCCTGGTGGCGCAGTGGTTGAGAGTCTGCCTGCCGATGCAGGGGACGCGGGTTCGTGCCCCGGTCTGGGAAGATCCCACATGCCGCAGAGCGGCTGGGCCTGTGAGCCATGGCCGCTGAGCCTGCGCGTCCGGAGCCTGTGCTCCGCAACGGGAGAAGCCACAACAGTGAGAGGCCCGAGTACCGTTAAAAAAAAAAAAAAAAAAAAAAATTCCAGAGATCATTTGAGAAAGTAGAACCAACTAGATTGCCTGGATGTAGCATGTGAGAGAGAGAAGAGTCAAGAAATAGGCTAAGATTGTTGGTCTGAGCCACTGGAAGAACAGATTTGATTGATCAAGTTGGGAGAGTGGAAGGAAAGAAGTTAAACTTAGAACAAACTAAAGTCTAAGATCCAGATAGAAAGGTCCAACAGACTATTAGGTCTATGAGTCTAGAGTTTGGAGTTGGAGAGGCATTAACATATAGACGCTATTTAAAATCATGAGACTCACTGAGATAATCTAGGGAGTAAACAATTAGAGAAGAAAATATACCCAATACTCGAAATCAGGGAAAGGAGACACAGAAACTGAGGGAGGAGCCCCTGAGGTAAAAGGAAAATCAAGGGACCTTGGAAACCAAGGAAAACAAAAATGTATCATGGAGGGAGTGACTGACCTTGGAAGATACTGCTGATAGCTCAAGTAGGATAAATACGGAGGATTGGCCATTAGCTTTAGCAACGTGAAGGCCACCAGCAGGCTGGGCTATATAATGTGCGGGGCCCAGAGCAAATCGTTCAAAAGTTAAGAATTTCAGAATGGTGACATCAGAGCATTAAACGAAGCTCAGGGCCCTGGGCAGCTGCACTGGTTACATGCCCATGAAGCTGGCCCTGGTCGATGGTGACATTGACTAGAGCAGTTTATTTGGAGAGGCGGGCGTGACAGCCTGATAGAATAAATGTAAGAGAATAGGAAGAGGTTTGGAGAACTGAGTGTAGAAACAATTTGGGGAGCTTTGCTGTAGAGAGGATCAGACAGAAAAAGGTGATAACTGGCAGATGTTGAAATCAGTAGAAAGTTTTTTGTTCTGTTTTAAGATGGGCAAATTAAGAGCACGTTCCTTTGCTTTAAGTGGAGGCTTATTCATCTTCAGCAGAGACAGGAAAAAATAGTTCTTTAATAGGTGAGTAGGTGAAAGGAGATAGAATCTTATGCCCAAGTGGAGAGGATGGCTTTAGAAAAGAAAATAATTCACCTTCATAGTCACAGTTGGCAAAGCAGACTATGTAGAACCAGATGTCGGTACATGTGTGGATGTGATCGTGGAGTCCCCGAAAGCTCGATTTTCTTGGAAATGTTTTTTTTGTGGCACTGATGTTCTTCTTATGACTCTAGTTGGAACTCCAAAGCACTCCATTCAGAAACAAGGCAATTTATGCATTAAATAAGCAAAGATAGTTTCCTTACATCCCAGTGGTGTTTTTGGATATTTGGGTAAAGTCAGAAAACTGTCACTTTACTGAAGATGGTATTTGAATCTCACTTCAAAAACTGTTTCTATAGGGCTTCCCTGGTGGCGCAGTGGTTGAGAGTCCGCCTGCCAATGCAGGGGACGCGGGTTCGTGCCCCGGTCCGGGAGGATCCCACGTGCCGCGAAGCGGCTGGGCCCGTGAGCCATGGCCGCTGAGCCTGCGCGTCCGGAGCCTGTGCTCCACAACGGGAGAGGCCCGCGTACCGCAAAAAAAAAAAAAAAAAAAACTGTTCCTATAAAAATTTCCCCCAACATATTGATTTTGTTTAGTTAGTTCAAAATTATTATTTCTCATTTTCTTAATTCTACTTTTAAAAAGACAGCATGCACTTAGTTATGCTAATAAGGATCACCACAGGAAGTATAGCATTCTTAGTTTCTCTTAACCATCTTATAAATTCCTGAAGATACTCCCAATAAAATGCAGGTTTTTACTAAGTTTTCCTTGTGACTGTGACTGATTTTTTTGAGTGAGTTAATTCGTGTTTGTTGAGTACTGATTCTGGACCCAGAACTGTGTAAGACCAGTAAAAGACATAAAAGAGGTTTAAAATTGGTGCATACTTCTGAGTTTTTCCACAAATGTACAGGCATACGTCAGAGATACTGCGGATTTGGTTCCAGACCACCTCAATAAAATGAATATTGCATAAATAGAGTCAGATGCGTTTTTTGTTCCCCGGTGCATGTAAAAGTTATGTGTATACTATTCTGTAGTCTAAGTGTGTAATAAATTATGTCTAAAAAAACAGTTACATACCTTAATTAATGCTTTATTGCTAAAAAATGCTAGCCATCATGTGAACTTCCAGCGAATCATAATCTTTTTGCAATACAACATCAAAGATCACTGATCACAGATCACCTTAACAAATATAATCATAATGAAAAAGTTTAAAATACTGCAAGAATTACCAGATTGTGACACAGAGACACGAAGTGACCAAATGCTGTTGGGAAAGTGGTGCCAATAGAGTTGCTCGCAGCAGGGCTGCCACAAAACTTCAGTTTGCAAAAGACACAATATCTGCCAAGCACAATAAAGCAAAGGGCAATAAAACGAGGTATGCCTGTACAGCGATTAAGTTTTAAGGTTGCTTCATTATAAATCTTTTCTCATTTGGGAGTATTTTCTTAACTTTAGTTGTTGCATTTCATTTCATTGTTGATTTTAGTACCCTTGACAAAAAGTCTTCCCATTATCTTAATAAAATTTTATTGAAATTTTGGGAGAAACTCATCTATTATTATTCCTCTATGACTTTTAAAAATGAGATAATATATTCGGTGGAAAGGCTTTGGTATTTGATAAGAGTACAACTTTTATGTAACTTCTTTTTTTAACTTTTTTCTTTTTTTTTTTTTTTTTTTTTGGCGGTACGCGGACCTCTCACTGTTGTGGCCTCTTTCGTTGCGGAGCACAGGCTCCGGATGCGCAGGCTCAGCGGCCATGGCTCACGGGCCCAGTCGCTCCGCGGCACGAACCCGCGTCCCCCACATCGGCAGGCAGACTCTCAACCACTGCGCCACCAGGGAAGCCCCTATTAACTTCTTAGTTAACGGTGTAACTTCTAAGAAAGTGCTTCAGGATTGATATCTTACCTTAGATATCTAATAGGGTAAAAATCAAAACTTGAAAAGTGAAATCAAGTGATGACCCACAGATGTTTTAAACAATGAAATTGGTTTCGTTTTTCCTACAATGTATAGCTCTTTAACTTGTAATCCCGCAATCAGGCAGTGCAATTTTATCGATGAGTTTTCCTTGCCAAACAGCAGCTGTCTGTGCTCTGTAATCCAGCAATCACACTTCCTGCGTGCAAACTTTAAGCTAAAGCAAGCCGCTCCATAGGCAATGGTAAGTCTGTACCATCATCGGAGAGCATGATTACAGTAGGTTGCCTGATCTCCTTACATGACTGACCAATGATGGCAATTTCAATATTCTCAAATGCAGTGGAAAATCTTTTTTTCTGAATGGATGCCAGCTGGCCCTGATTTCCCAGAGAGTCTTACATTTAAAGACCACAGTTGAGCTTTCCTTGATATGTTTGGTTGAAGCTGTCCACAGCAAAAGCATGGGGAAGCCTTTCTCACTTGATGCTTTTGTGTCCTTGGTCCTCTATGCTCCTGTCAAATACTATCACCTTACTAGCATCTTAACATCCAAAAGGAAATGAATTGTCATTTGCTTTTGAACACACTGGATTCTTAGTGATGCATAGTTTTCTTTGCCATTGTAAACCTTATGTCATGAAACTAGTGTGGTATAATACAAACACAACCTCCAGGAGCATCTTCTTTGATGGAAATCAGTGGCCTTAACAATTTAGACTTTGAGTAGACATATTTTCATTTCAATTCATTAATTTCAAAATAAATGCATCATTTTAACAAGGCCCACTCCTGAATGTCTCTTTGCCAGACTATACTCACATGCACTCAAGTATTGAACCTGCTAAAACTTCCTCTTTTTAACCTTCCTGCCCCCAACCACTTTAACCTCAAAAACAAACTCTAAAATGTTTTTAAATTAACAAGGACTGTTCCTTTCAAGACAAACACCAATATGCAGTTCTGTTGCTAGTTAAATTCAGTTATAGACTGGTCTTTTATGTAGAAATAGATTTTCAATATTTCTTAAAGGTATAAACACTAGAGTAAAGAGTACTGCCTATTGACACACACCATTGTCCATGATGATTTTTGACAATTGATCATTTTAAGATGGACCAAGGCAATATAAATCAACATTTTATAAGCATTAAGACATTGAGTCATGTTTTAAGTTTCTTTGGTCGAAAGGAAGACACGAAAGATAACGAAAACAACAAAAAGCTATAACCTTAAAAGTTGTTTTAACTTGCTGACTTCTAATTTGGGCACAATTTTCATGGAATTCTTGGAAAATTTTTATAAACAGTTCCCATGATATCAAAAACTTGAGGTACTAATAATGAATGCTTAGGATCCAATCAGCCATCAGAGAGATTCTTATTTTCCTTTTTTAAACTGTGTTTTTTTTCCCCTAAAGGCACATTTGTTTATTGACTATGTTTATTAATAGAAATAAATACATGGTGATACTTTGCATTTTGGCAAGTCAGTTTACATATAATCAGCCATTTACCACTTACCGAACATGAAAGGTTACAAAAGCAGACAACCAGGGCAATCTACTCTGTCTTACTATAAGCGTAAAGAGCAAGGGCTGGCTGGTTCTCCAGGGCTTCTATATAGATTTTTTCATACAAAGAATTGAGCTCTGCAGCTTCTAGACACCTGTTAATTTTCTATTTCCCAGATCAACTTGACTTTATCCACAAACATTTCTAGAAATTCTATTGGTTATGGGCACCATCTTTACAGATGGGATCCTCATGTATGGAGTTCCATCATGATGGGTTTGATGCTAAATAAAATAACGAGATCATTATTTAATTTTCAGATTGTCAAAACATAACTTCAAATGTAACAAAAACATCATTCTCACAGGCAGAGTGAACACAAGCAAAAGTTTTAATTAACTCATTAAAGAGGGAACCAGCAACATGATAAAGCTGGTTCAAAAAAGGATATGAAAGACCGAGAAAAAAAGGAATGATGAAATAAGATTGCTAAATTAGATGCATATGTCTCATGTTCTATTTGACAATAATGATCATAACCTTTTGGGTTATCTTCATTACTGGGAAAGAATCATTGGCATCTCTTCTGGACAAAAATATAATTATGACTGATCATCATTTTTCTATAAGGTAACTTTATAAGGATGTAGAATAGTAATGATATTTTTATAGTAGTAATCATTCTTGGAGAGTCGAATGATAATAAACCTTAAGATAATAAACCTTTTATTTAGATCAGGCTTAGTATGGCCTTGAAAGTTCAAACAGTTATTTTTGCCCCATTTCCAAAGTTGGTTATTTTTCTGAACAAAATACAGAAAGATCTAAAAAAAATTCAAACATTTTTATCTTTCCACAATACATACTTTCTAAAAATAAAAGTTACTTCTCCCTGTGAGCGATGAATTACAGTTGTATCAAACAACATAAATGGGGTCTTTTCCACAATTATAATCGAAATTAAATTCACCACAATTTAAGTCTGAGATTACTCAAGGTTTCTGTGATCAGTTATAAAAAAATCCCATACAGAAAAAATATTCTAAAGATAAAATCTAGGGTATTCTATTTATGGGGAATGTAAATAGGTTTTATGTTTTGAGGTGAGTGATGTCTCATTGAAATGTCACAGAAGACTGAAATTCAGGAGAACTTACCTGCTCTCACTGTATATTTTGTAAATCACTGTAGCTTCCTCCTTTTCCAAAGCACAAGGAATGTACCCAAAATTCTCCTTTGGACAGAGAATATTTTCAATATTTCTCTTAGGATATCACAACAAAATAATTCTCATGCCCACTACTATTTATTCCTATCTCTGCTACTCTAACCATTATTTTTTAAGTAAGGGACTGATGCTACATATGTTAATTACAGACAATTTCTCTTCCAACTACTCGCCTTTGGTCTATTTTAGAAAACTTTTTTATATCTACCAGAAGAGGGCAGGGAAGAGAAGAGGAGGTAAAACTGTATTAGGATACCTTTGCCGCTTAATCAGAAAAGACAGAGTTCATTTCTTCTTTGTTCTTAGTTTTTAGCATTGTATCTAGTAATAGTGAGCATTCAATAAGCATTTTTTTTAGATAAAATGGAATCACTTGTTAATGGCTCTAAAAATGTCTCCTAGGGGAAGAGGTTTTAACAGAAAAGAAAGTAAAATTTGGGAAATATTTGAGGATTAAAAGTCTTTGGAATTGCTTTCCTCTTTTCAGTTTAATACCTAATGAAACTATTTTAAATATAATAGTCACTGAATAAATACTTATTGATTAAATCATGAAGGGTCAAGGATTGGGTGTATTTAAGCAAGGATTTAGAATGCAGGGGAACAGTATCACCAAACTGTACACGTGAGAAACTGCCAAACCCAAGTTTGTTCTCGACTTTTTCTCTAATTGAAGAGTATTTGATGTGCAGTATTATATGTTACAGGTGTACAATATAGCGATTCACAAGTTTAAAGGGTACACTCCTTTTATCCTCCACACAACTGCCAAGTAAACTCCATAAAATGCAAAGCTGACCTTGGTATTCACCTACTTAAAACCTTCGTGCTTCCTGCTTATTTTACAGAATAAAACGCAAGTGTATTTGCATTGTAAAGCCTTCAGTGCCTGACTCCCCCCATCAATCTTGACAGTTCCGCACATACTACTCCCTAGGAGAACTACACTGCTTCTCATTTCACAAACACAGCGAGGACTCTTGGAGTCTACATCCTGACTTATGATGTTGCCTCTGATAGGAGTGCCCTTCCCACATTTACTTGCCTGACTTCCTCATTACTGGAGTGTCAAGACTCAGATCAGGAATGATCTCTAGCACGACTTCTCTGAAGAGTACTGAAAATTCTCCTCCTCTGAACTTCCTGGCACACGCCTTTCTCCTCACTCACATCATACAGCTGGTCATCCCTACCCGAGAGCCACATTTGAAATGTGGCCAGTATAACTGAGCAACTGATTATTTTATTTTATTTTATTAAAATTAAATTACCACATGTGGCTGATTGCTGTTGTACAGGGCAGTGTAGCCCTAGACTCTTCGCAAAAGGGATTTCATGCTATACTGTTCTACTGTAGGCAAAATATGCTTTCTTAATATCCTTTTTTGACCTTTGTTTCTATGCAAAAAGCTCAGTAATTAATTATAAGCACTTCATATTTATGTGTATTAATGTTTAAGCATCAAAAAGGGTCATATTTTTAAAAAGACATCATTTTTACTAATTTTTTGAATAATTTGCTTTAGCAAATATATTAAAGTCATTTTATATTATAATAATAAGCCCTTTGCCTCTGTAGTCAGCTGAAATATGCTTTATTCCATGGGCCTTTTTAACCACTGTGAACAATTGATTACACTTCATTTGATCTGGGGTTTACGGTATCAGAGTATACATGTCTTTCTGGACATTATTGGTGGTTTTATAAAACAAGGAGAAAGCAAAAGCTGTGAATAATTTTCAAACTTCAACTTTAATTTCAATATTTTAAAATTTAACTGACAAGGTAATTATCCCAGAAATTGTCCTAACTAAATGATTTGTGAAACTATGATTGTTCCATTAAAATGACAGAGTACTCAATCAGAAGACAAAAATGGTTCGCTGAGGTTTGGCCCTATTAAACAGGTTCTTTATATTATTATCCACTTCTCCTTTGGAATATAGACAGCTGTGTGTTTCTGGGCTCATGAGAAAAAGTGTCACAACCAGAAGATGGCTAATGTTAATGCAGAGCAGTGAAGCAGGGGATGAAGAATACAGAGTCTGTGGGGAGATTGCCTGATTGGAACCCCACAAGGCTACATCACGGGGTGGTGTGATAGAAACCACTTCAGTTGTCCTTTCTCTACCTGAGTTTCTTCATTTGTAAATGGGGATGATACTTTGACCAGTCATGCTGACCTGCATTGTGCTACAGTAAAAACCCTCACGTCTGAATTTTATAAAACAATAGGTGATACTTCTTGCTAACACTTCCCGCTCATCTCAGATCAGCTGGGGGCTCTGTTCGTCATCACGCTTACTCAAAGACCCCGGTAGAAACAGCAGTCACTATGTGGAACATTGCCGTCATATAGCAGAGGGGAAAGAGCGCAGGAAGGGTGTCTGCAGCAAGTGCGCTCACCTAGAAGTGACCCATATCACTTCCCCTCATAAATCACTGGCCAGATGCAGCTCCAAAGCCAATAGTGCAATTCTACCATGTGCACAAGAGGGAGACTGAAATATTCAGTGACAAGGCTCTAAATGATTACCACAATAATTATACGTATCTCATGTACTAAAGAGTTATTTCACACAGATTACTTAGAGCAGGGACCTGAAATAAGTTATTTTTGTAAACTAACAGAAGAGTAAATTCATGAAGTGTGAAATTAGACAATTTCAATTTCATGTCAAACTAAATGATTTTAGGACTCCAAGTCTGCTAAAACCAACTAATCTGAGGGGGAAAAGTTGATAAGTCATCCAGAAGGTTAATACTATACTTCCATCGAGTATGATTTATTTTAAAAGGATACGTTGATTATAACTCCTTCATGTAAAAGAATGGTCATTTATTCATTCATTTGTACATTCAACAAATATATGCATTGTGTTAAGTGGTGGAGACACAATGGTGGACAAAACAGAAATGGTGTCTGCCTTCAGGGGAGATTTGATGTTAAGTATATCACATGTAAACAGTTACTTAGGATCGTGATAAATGCTATAGAGAATTTCTATATAGTCAATAGGATCAATGATAAGTATCTGGGAATTTTACAACCCTTTAAATTATACTATATAAAAATGCCTTCATCATACGTACATTTAGATATTGAACATCAACAAATCTTATGGTCTGGGGAATTCCTGGCGGCCCAGTGGTTAGGACTCTGCCTTTTCACTGCCGAGGGCACAGGTTCAATCCCTGGTCAGGGAACTAAGATCCCATAAGCCCCAGTGCAGCCAAAGAAAAAATAAATTAAAAAAAATATCTTATGGTCTAGACCTGTACTAGGCACCAGAAATAAAGACATTATTAAGGCATGATCCCTTCCTTCTTCAAGGAGTTCATTGTCTCCCTCAGAAACTGCCACTTAAATAAATAATCTTGATATGACACAATAAATACCATGATTGAGATAAACCAAGGGAGTACCTAGGACAGGGAACTATCCCCTACTGGGAGAGTGAACATGAGAAATGGCTTCTGGGAGGAGCATACACCTGGAATTAGGTTTGATATATCATCAGCAGCTAACTAGACAAAATGATGAAAACCATTCCAGGTGAAGCATGTACAGAGACATGAACTAGGAGATAAAAATTGTATATATGGGGCTTCCCTGGTGGCGCAGTGGTTGAGAGTCCGCCTGCCGATGCAGGGCACACGGGTTCGTGCCCCGGTCCGGGAGGATCCCACGTGCCGCAGAGCGGCTGGGCCCGTGAGCCATGGCCGCTGAGCCTGCGCGTCCGGAGCCTGTGCTCCGCAACGGGAGAGGCCGCAGCAGTGAGAGGCCCGCGTACCTCAAAAAAAAAAAAAAAAAAAAAAAAAAATTGTATATATGAGGAATTACAAGCAGTTCATGGAAAGAGGAAGTGGTATGCAGTCAGCCTGGAGATCCTGCTAGGTCTGGAGATAATCAAGGATAATCTAATGCCATGCTGAGTTTGGGTTTTACACCAAAAGCAGTAAAGAGAAATTAAAGGAGTTTAATATAAAAGAGTGTTACTAAATCAGATTTGTATTTTATAAAGAAGCCTCTATTAGTAGGATGATTTGATGGAGGTTGAGGTGGGGGAAGACAGACCAGTTAAGAGTCTTTTGCAGCCATGACTCAGTGGGATTTACTTCAAGAATGAAAAGGTGATTCAACATACAAATATAAATTAATGTGACTTATTACATCAATACAATAAAGGGCAAACACCATATAATCATCTCATGGATGTACAAAAATCATTTGACAGTACTCAACACCTCTTCATGATAAAAACATTCAACATACTAGGAAGGGGAGGGAACTTCATCAACCTAATAAAAGGTATCTAAAGACCTACAGCTAGCATCATACTTAATGGTGAAAGATGATTTAATGCTTTCCTCCGAACATCAGAAACAAGACAAGGATGTCCACTCCTGCTACCTCTATTCAACATTGTACTGGAGGTTTCAGCCAGGTCAGTCAGGCAAGAAATAAAGTAAGGAACATCCAGATGGAAAAAAAGAAATAAAACTATCTCTATTACCATATGACATGATCTTATATATAGAATATTCTACTGAATCTACTAAAAAAGTTAGAACTAATAAGCTCAGCAAAATTATGACACAGATATACAAAATCAATTGTATTTCTATAGAGTAACAATTAGCTACCTCCAAAAAATTAAGAAATAAATTTATTTTACAACAGCATGAAAAACAAATAAAATACTTAGGAATAAATTAAACAAACGAGGAGCAAAACTTATGCTAAGAAAACTACAAATCAAATTTCTGAAACAAATGAAAGATCTAAATCAATTGAAAGATAGCCCATATTCTTGAATAGAAAGACTTAACTATTGTTAAGATGGCAATACTCCCCAATTGGTAAGATGGCAATACTCCCCAACTTGTTCTACAGATTTAATGTAATTCCTGTCAAAATCCAAGTTGACTTTTGTGCAGAAATTGACAAGCTGATTCTAAAGTGTATATGGAAATTCAAAGGACACAGAATAGCCAAAACAATCATGAAAAAGAACAAAGAATTTAAACTTTCCAATCGCAAAACTCACTACAAAACTGCAGAAATCAAGACAGTGAGGTATGGCCATCAGGATAGACATATGGATCAATACAATAGAATTGAGAGTAAAGAAATAAACCCTCACATTTATGGTTAATTGATTTTCAACAAAAGTGCCAATACAATTAAATGGGGGAAATAACAGTCATTTCAACAAATAGTTTGGGGATAATTGCAGGCAAAATAATAAAGCTTAACTGTGACCTCACATTATATACAAAAATTATCAATAACTCAAAGTCTATCAAAGACATAAATGTAAAAGCAAAAACTATAAAATTCTCAGAAGAACACTTAAGTGTAAATCTTTATGATCTTGGATTAGGCAATGGTCTTAGATAGGCTACCAAAAGCACAAGCAACCAAAAAAAAAAAGATGAAATGAACAGAGTTATCAATGAGTTGTGAGACAACTTCAAGAAGCCTAATATATGTAAAATTGGAGATGAAAATGAGACATGAAAAAATATTAATTAAATAATATGTGAAATATTTTCAAATTTGATGAAAACTATAAACCTACAAATTCAAGAAGCTCAATCAATTCTAAACACACACAAAAATGAAGAAAACCACACAGACACGTAATAAAATTACTTAAAAACATTAATTAAAAAACCGTTAAAAATAGCCATAGATAAAAGACAAACTTTGTACAATTGCAAAGATAAGAATGACGGCAGATTTCTCGGAAACAATACAAGCAGAAGACAGTGGAGCAACAACTTTAAAACAATGAAAGAAAAATTGTCACCTAGAATTTTACCCTTGGTGAAGATATCTTTCAAAAACAAAAGTGAAATGAAGACTTTTTTGGACACAAAATAGATAAAAAGAATTATTAGCAGACTGCTCTACAAGAAATGTTACAAGAAATCCAGCAGATGGAAGGATATGATAACAGATGGAAATCTGGATCTACATAAAAGCCATGAACAAAATTGAGAATAGTAAACGTGCAAGAGAAAGCACATCGGTAGTTGCTGTGGTTGGGGTAGGTCTCAGTGAGGAAATGGAAAGAGATATTACCATGAAATTTGAGGAAATTTGGAGGATGTTGGATGTGCTCATTATCTTTATTATGGAGGATGGTTTCATGAGAGTATGACTTGCCAAAACTCAACAAATGATACTCTTTTACTATGTGCAGTTTATTGTATGTCAATGATGGCTCAGTAAGTCAGTTAAGTAAACAGAAAAAAATTTGAGTTGCCAATTCAAGTAGATCAGATTTAGATTTAGAGCAGTACAACAGTTAGCTTGTTAGATATAAGGGTCTGTGACTTCAGGGAAAGGACTAGATTTACAGAATTGTTTGTGTTCTTATAGCCTTTGAATTGAATGAGAGCATCATGTTTAGAAGCCTGAGTTGTGGATTCAGTCAGCTTGACCTTGAACACTGGCTTTACTGCTTACTATGCATGTGACTTAAAATTCTTCTAAAATATTCCCCATGCCTCATCTGTAAATAGACAGAATAATAATATGGATATTACAGATTCATTACTTGAAGTCCTCAATAAATGCTATAGAAAAAACAGCAACAAAAAAGTCTTGGGAGTGGATTAGAGTTTACCTAGGAAAGAACATATTAGAGCAGTATTTCATAGCCTTTTTCATTATTAATGTCATAAGGAGATTTTTTTGAAGACTTTTTTCTAAGCTCAGCCACCTCATGAAATTTTAATACCACAGTTACACTATGTATCTGTTTTTCTACTGTGGCCTTTGGAGTGTCACAAGCCATTGTAATAACTACAATATTTTTCCTCCCCAAGAATCAATTTTCACTCCCTTGGGGAAAATATTCTCAGTCCCCACTCCAAGTTGAGAATGAACGGATTATTAGAAGATAGAAATGGGCTCATTACACTTAAAATAAAGGGTGGAGGGGAAATAGCTTAGGGGTATGACTGAATTCATCAGACTTTTTCTAAATAGGCCAAAAACTTCAGAATAACTAAAATAACTCAGAACTGTAAAATAAATGGTACCATCATTTGCCTATATATACATATATAGCTATAGATAGATCCCACTGATCAATTGTAAGTGTCTTTTTAGGTGTTACATGTGAAACAATCAAGACAGTGCCTGAAGACAGTCTCAAAATTGATAAGGTGAAACCACGTAGACCACAAGAAACCCTTCTCCTAGCAGAGCATTCGTTCACCTTCTCTCAATTTCAGTCCCTTCCCAACACAACACTATACCATAATTCATTTTATCAATGAATAGTTATGGTTGTTTATGTGTGAAAATCAAGACATTTCAGTTTTTCACTTCTATAAATAATAATGCAATGAACATCTGTATTTATAAAATTTCACTACATCGATTTCAATGTTAGCCAAGCCTTCAACAAAATCTCAGTTTAAATTACCACATGAAAATAGTAACTATTCTATTTAAAAGAATTAATTGGTACATGGGCAGTCTATGTGATAGCTCACACATTCCAGCAAGTATAATAGACTGATATAATGGGTGATGGTGGTCAAAAAGTACAGACTCCCAGTTATAAGACAAATAAGTCTGGGGATGTAACGTACAGCATGGTGACTATAGTTAACAACAATGGATTGTGTATTTGAAAGTTGCTAAGTGAGTAGGTCTTAAAAGTTCTCATCACAAGAAAAAAAATTTGTAACTAGATGTGGTGATGGATCTTAACTAAACTTACTCTGGTACTCATTTTGCAATATGTGCATATGTCAAGCCTTTATGTTGTACACCTAAAGCTAATACAGTGTTATATGTCAATTATAGCTCAATTTAAAACAAAGAAAAAATACAGGCTTTGCTTTTTTCTTTTTAATTTGTTAAATTACCATCCTTACTTTTTTAGCACAGTAGAAAAAAATGATTATTATGTTTGAACACCAGGAAATTGGTCAAAAATTTCTCATATTAAATTCTGTGATAAATGTGCATTCTGGTGTCAGGGTTTGGTGGTAGTGAAGTGTAAATGATATAAGGATATGAGAATATTTCTTCATGTGTAAAAAGGCTCCGTAAAGCTCTTTCTACAGGAAGACAGACATTGAAATATCTTACTTTGATACAAGGACATTTTACTAGAAAAAGCTTGAATTCTTAGCAAATTACAGATGCAGAAATCTCACAATATGTGCCCACCTCTGAGTAGCTGGGCAGGAGAATATCTCTGTTGCTTAAGGGAGACCAGGAGAAGATCTAGAGGACTATCAAATCACTTACTCCTCCTCCCTAATGGGTTTTAACCAATTGCAAAAAGACACAATAAGCCAAATGTTGGTTAAGCAACAGTTTTATCAACCAAAGTACGAAGTTCACTGTTCATCCTATGTGGGAGGATAATGGCTTAGGCTTAAAAGGAAATGAGCCTATTAGCCTCTCTTTGAATTAAAAAATCACCTGCACAGGTAAGAGACTTACTTGAATTACCTGCCCAGGCAGAGAAGGAGATGTTAGAACAGAGATGGTGGAAATCTGGATAATTGGTGAAAACAGCCATTCCTGTTTTGTCTAGCAGAGTGGTTCTCAAAAGTGTGGTCCTGGGACCACAGTATCAACATCATTCATGAACCTGTTAGAAATGCAAGCCCTTGGACCCTAACCCCAAACTACTGAATCAGAAATTCTGGGAATGGGGCCCACAATATGTTTTATCAAGTCTTCCAAAAGATTCTGGTGCTCATCAAAGTTTGAGAGACACTGGTCTACAGATGGAGAATGGAAATGCAAGACTCATGTGGTCCCTGGGCAGAAAGCCAGTCCTGCCTCCTGTGTCTGAGGAAAAGTCACCCACACCTGGGACTTGACCAGTGGCTCTCACCAATCAGGTGAATTCTCTCTGCTTGATGGAAGAGAAGAAGTGGAAAAAAGCTCACTTCTCCAAAGGCCAAAGTGGGAAGCTGAGAAGAGAAAAATTATTCGAACTGGGAAGAAGTTGACTGTTTATCTGAACCTAAGGTAAACACAAGCACCTGTCCGTCAATGAAATGTGAATGACTTAAAAGGCTCCACTGCTGTGTGAATTTGCCTTTCCTTTCTGGCCACTTTGACCAGGATTCTGAAAGATGCATGATCTATTTTTGGTTGATAACACAATACTACTTTTAAAGCATAACAGAGCAGGGCTATCTCTTGTAATTTCTTCTGAGCTTGCTCAAATATCTAAAAAATGTTTGAATGTTGCAAAGTCTTCAAAGTTTAATATAAAGGTACTTCTTATGCCAGTGAGTGTCAATTAAAAAAGAAGAAAAAAAGTGTATTCATTCTACGTACTTAGAAACCAGGAGACAGGAAAAGACAATAGCCTGGATAAACAAACATATACATAAATTTTTAAAAACGAGCATTTTAAACCAATATTTGCACATCACTCCTCCATCAAATATTCAGCTACCAGTTTCTTAATAGAATGAATGAGGGTTCATCCTATGGTAGAAGATAAGTTACTAAAGAACAGGTGAGAAAAGAAATGGAAGTCAAGTAATAAACTATGAGCTTAAAATTGAATAATTCCAAAGGTTGTTTTTTTTTAAACAAGATGTTTTGTTCCATTAGATAATAGGAATACTAGTGTGTACGTGTGTGTGTGTGTGTGTGTGTCTGTGAAGAGAGAGCATATACTCAAATAAGTTTGAAAAATACTAATTTAAGCAAAGCGAAACAGCTTCCTTTTTTGCACAACTCCTCAGAGGCTTTAGATGTACTGATGTGTATAAAGTTTCCCAGGTGTGATATATAGCATTTCTCAAACTTGTTTCACTATGGAATCCTTATTTATCTACACACCTACCATCTCTGATCAGAACCAACTTAGGAAATGGTGACCCATCTTTGCTAAGTCTTAGCAGATGTTTACATCTCTGCAGACCAGTTTATATGAATATGGAAACTTTACCATTTCCCCGATCATTTGAATTCCCAGTTGACTAATATAGTTACTCACTAAATAATTGAGAATTAAGAATAAATTTTACATGGCTTATCCATCTGTTATCACATCTGGAGTTTTCAGCCTTATATCCTCTCTTTTTTGCTTTTTGGGTTTAGAGTATATGAAATTGATTTTACACTCCAGTCCAACAAATATTTATTGACTCCTTGAAACAGGTTCAAATGGGGGTAAATACAGGTAGATGAAATACAATAATAAAACATGTTTCTTAGGAGTTACAGCATGGGTGAACCATATCTAGATGCAGAACCAGTGCTGCGAAGAACTTCACAATCAAAATCATATAGAAAGAAATTTTTATTTGAAATATTACCATCTACTCTTAAAGTAGGATAATATTTTTTTTAAAATATGAAGTGTTTTTTTCTCCTCTACTTCTCCTTCTCACTTCACCCCTTCAAGCAGATAGTGAACTCATTACCTTAGAGAAAGAAAGCAACATGTCAGAAAGTATTCAATAGAAAAAAGTGGTATCTTCAGGGCTTTTGGTTTCTAAACATGTCAGTCCACTAAGGAGATTTTGCTTTGTGCCTTCGAAGCAAGCAAAGGAATGAATTTTGCTGCTCTGGAAGGAAGAGAGATGGGGCAGAGATACTAAGAGGCAAAACATCAGAAGAACCTGTAGGGAGGAATCCTGTACTTGGGAGACTGGTGAAGTCCGGGGGAGTGCTAAGACCTCAGAAAGGTGTGGTGTGTCTGGGCAAAGAGCTGTTTGGACAGCTTCTCAGATATTCTCATGCTCTAGCAGGCCCGGAAGGCAGCACCATTATTTCATGGCCATCAAGCCATATCTTCAAGGATTGATGATCTGCAGATCCTAGGAGCTTGAGCCTTCTGCCAATCAAATGCCTTGACACCATGAAAATGCCCCAAACTTAGAAGGCTAAGGAAAGCAGAAACCCCAAAATAACTAAGTTCCTACAATGCCAACAAGACGGGAGTTTATATTAATTGTCACTAGTTTAATTACCTAAGGGAATAGAGGTGCAGTACCAGTGTCTCTATGTGGTGGCCATTCTTGAAGTCAAGGTGGTCCAGGGAGGCTCATTTAGGTTGCAGCTTAGTGCTGGAGAAAGTGAGAGAGATCAGAGCCCCAGACAAAGGGGCTGAGATCTGATCAGGACTATATGATGGCAGCTACCTTTAATCCTGTCTAAGAATCCAATTCGCTATCAAGGGTAAGCGTGTGGATTTAAAAAGCGTGCCAAGGAGGGGCCACGTAGAACAGTTACCTATACCCTTCCCACCTGAGTTGTACTGAAGGTGTTTGTTTAACTCACATTTCTTAAAGCTTATAGGTACTGAGCTAGGCACAAGAATACAATGCAAGACATGCTTTATAGGAAAGACAGACAAATAAATTAGCAGATACAGTCTTTTGTGATGTATGCAGGAACAGTGAGAAGCCCTAGGTTTTGAGGCTACATCTCTAACAGCATGAGAATATCCCGGATAGAAATGGTCAGAGCCTTGACCTGATTCTTATAGGAGAAGTAAGAGTTCCTGAGGAGGGCACCAGAGCTTCAAGCAGAGGATGAAACATTTGCAGAACAGAGATAGCTTAGAACACTGCACAACACTAGGGAGTTTGCTATTCCCACGGTGTGAAGTCTTCATTTAAGCACTTACCAGAGAGGGCTTCCCTGGTGGCGCAGTGGTTGAGAGTCCGCCTGCCAATGCAGGGGACACGGGTTCGTGCCTCGGTCCGGGAAGATCCCACGTGCCGCGGAGTGGCTGGGCCCGTGAGCCATGGCCGCTGAGCCTGCGCGTCCGGAAATCATAAACAGCTTTAACACCTTCGTGAGTTAAGGATGTCTCCTCAGGTGAAAGTCTGACTCGGAAGAATTTTAAGGAGAAAACTGATGATCGGATTAACTTTCCAGAAAAATAACTCCAGAGGCAAGGTAGAAGAACATTTAGTAGGTAGAGAAGTGTGGCGGCAGTAAAGTGGTAGACACTCGCATGGTTTAAGGAAGTGATGATGCTTTCTTAAATGAGGGGAGTGCCCTGAGGGTGGAGTGAACATGGGAAATCAGAGAGAGAGTTTTGAGGTTGAATTGTCCCAGCTGAGGTGAACAGGGGAATTCAGTAGAGAAAGGTATATTCAAATTATCTTTTACGTTTCTGGCACTAACTGGAGAACAGAAAGTGAGAGCAAGAGAGAGAAGGAGGAGGAGAGAATGTGGGCGCCACCATGTGACATGTGACCTGCCTTGGTCAGTCTGGGTCCCAGAGTAAAGACCAGGTGAAGCAGTGCTTCCTCTGGGCTGTGAAAGACGTGATACATACACCCCGTGGGATTTGGAGGTTGAGTAATATCACTGTCTATCCTCAGCAGATCCTGTTGAAGTTTTCAGTAACATTTATTTTATTTATCTATTTTTGGCTGTGTTGGGTCTTTGTTGCTGCGCGTGGACTTTCTCTAGTTGTGACGAACAGAGGCTACTCCTCATTGCGGTGCGCGGGCCTCTCATTGCGGTGGATTCTCTCATTGTGGAGCACGGGCTCCAGGCACGCGGGCTTCAGTAGTTGCAGCACGTGGGCTCAGTAGTTGCAGCTCACGGGCTCTAGAGCGCAGGCTCAGTAGTTGTGGCACACGGGCTCAGTTGCTCCGCGGCCTGTGGGATCCTCCCGGACCAGGGATCAAACCCGTGTCTCCTGCATTAGCAGGCAGATTCTCAACCACTGCGCCACCAGGGAAGCCCCTCAGTAACATTTAATTTTTAAAAATATTTCCCTTTTTAATCTTTAAAAATATTTAAATAATATAGGCATTTATAAAATAAAAAGATTAATAAAAACTTCCCTTTACCGTGTTTCTCTCCAGAGATGACCACTGATAACACTCTTTTTTTTTTTTTTTTTTTTTTTTTTTTTTTGCTTAAAAGAGGAGGCAAAGAGGGGGAGATGAGACCAAGGGGAGGTAGTCAGGCAGGTCTGGAGGAGAGGAGCAGATGTTTTTTTGGCCTCGTGTCATGAGGGATCTTATATAGTTCCCAGAAAAAGGATCGAAACCCTGTCCCCTGCAGTGGAAGCACTGAGCCCTAACCACTGATAACACTCCTTCACACATTTTTGTTCAATGTATTTACATATAAGTAACAAACATGTAACTGTAAACACATAGATTTTAATCATACTATGATACATATCTGTCATCTGTCTATCTCTGCCTTTTCCTTTTCTATTCCTGTTCTAATTAATAATACACCTTGGAGAGAGTCATATATTAAAACATACACTTCTTCCTTATTCACTTACATCTTTGCACAGTATTCTGTTATGAGAATTTATCATAATCTAACTACTAATCTATTGATAGTTATTTAGTTTGATTCCAGTTTTCTGCTTAGTAAACAATATATAATGAACATTTTCCATGCCTTTATCCACACCTGCAAATGTATTTCTCTAGATTAGGAGTCTAGAAGTAGAATTATTGGGTCAAGGAGTAAGCACATTTTAAATGTTCATAAATACTGCCAAATTGCCCTCCACAAAGTCCATTCCAATTTATATTCTCATCAGTAGCGTGTAAGAGGCAGATCTTTATCTTACTTTAACATTTCCTCTCTATTCCTCTTGCCCAACAGCTCAGATTTTTGCTTTACAATTATGCATCATGGGTTTGGGTGGGATGTGTGTGTGTGTGTGTGTGTGTGTGTGTGTGTGTGTGTGTGTGAGTATGGTGGTTGAATGGGGCAGGGTGGGAAGATTTTAAACAATCCTCATTTTCTTGCCTTTCATTATTTATAAGGAATTGTTTCTCATCATCTTTCTTAAAAACTACTATATTATCCACAGTGCTCCGTCACAACATCTTTTGCTATGGTGGGATCATTATGTCCTTAGTTCAATACATACTCCTATTTTGTATCTCTTCAAAAGCATTATGGAGATTTTCACATGGAGTGTGTGGCTGACGTACTGTTGAACAGCATATATTCCTCTTCCACGTCAGAAGGTCAAATCTTTGAGGCATACATTCACAGAGTGTCAGTCCAGCTGAACCTATTTTGATGTCTAATAGATGGGAGACAGATTCAGCTCAGTCGTTGGGAATCTCTACCGATATGCAGAAAGCCTGTGATAAAGTTTCTCTCTGGTTCCAAGCATGAGGGTTGAATTGGAATTTTACTAAACTGACTTTCAATTGCCAAATGCTCTTCTAAGCTTACTAGCCATAGACTTCCAGGCTTCGAAACTGGCTTGTCTCCTTCCTCAAAAGAGTCCCTCACAACCAGTGTTTTCCCAACCATCTTACTCCTCCTGGCTGCATGGCTTAAGGACCATCTCTCAAGATTCCATCTAATGAAGAGCCACAATGGGTTAACCTGAGTTCAAATTCTGTGCGGTTCCCTTTATCACGTGTAACTGAGATTTAACTTGGGCTAAAATACAGACATCTTGCTCTTTAAATTCTATTTACTTTGTCATAGTTTTATACTGGAATGAAAAATCAAGAGCAGTCATACCATCTCAGTGTACAAAACGGAGCCCAGGTGTGGCTAACAGCTCCTCTGCTGTGCCATGCTTGTCCTTTCTTACGTTTTGCTTTGCTGTGCCTTGTGGATTTTTTCAGAGCCTGACGCTACAGATGGTTTGGAGATTATGTCTAACCACCAACTGATCTATCCAGGCTGTTCCTACTTTTTAAATGGTTAACTGAGACCAGTATAAGCATCTCATTTATCAGTCTTTTCTTGGTGAAGGGTAATTTTTCCTCTATTTTCAAAAGAGTCTCTATTCATTTGGTTGTCAAGTAGTCCTCCCTGACTATGGGCAAACAGGTTATTTATTGCCAAGCTAACTTTCTCTTTGCACAGGAAATCACTGGGAAGGTAGGTTGGAAGCTGAGTCCCTCATCTTCGGGATCATTAGCGGCAGTGTACTGTTTTGTGGCTGTCAGCCTCAGACTCCTAGCATGGTGGACGGGTCATCCTTCGGGGAGAACATAATGATCCCAGAATGTAGGCTGATAGGGTCTTGAACTGTGCTTTTATTATGTTCAATTTATCAGTCTCTTTGGAAAAAATTGACCGTGGGACTCCTTTAAAACATTTGAAATCTTTGGATAAAAGCTCAGAGACAGGCTATTCCTACTTCCATTAATTTCATCATCAATGATGTCAATTTGTCACTATTAATAATGTTTCCACAACCACTCTCCCCAGGCTTTTCTGAACTTAAAAGCTTCTAGATAAACTCCTCCGTCTCTCCTCTTCCCCCCCTTCTTTTTTTTTCTGATCGTTGTTTTCCTCATTCTGCTGACTATACTCAAATTTACTTCACTTTTTCCCGGCCATCAAAAGTTTTTTTAACTTCTTGCGAGACATCACAGTATAGTTTACAATACTCAGTTTAAGTTGAAATTTTTGAAAGCTGACAACATGAATTATGACTGTCTGTTTTTAACTTTTTACATTTTACCCATGTGGTTAAGTTTAGCTTTTTGGATTTTCTCACAAAAGCGATATGTATGCTTGTTTTTCAATTTATTGAGAAATTCTTTTTATGGTATCCCAAGTCTCTCCAGTCCTGCTTGTATGATCTCTCCTGTACGTTATTAAAGCAAAACAAAACATAAGCGCTTTTTTGTATTTTTATACCTGAATAAAAATATGATTTATTAAAACTTTTTGAGTCTTAAAGATGGCTAAATGTGAATTACTAGGTGATACTGGTTAATTGTATTTTGCCATCAACATGCCTGGGTTGGAATACGGCATCTGCTTTGTAACTTTGGGCAAATTACTTCACCTCTCTGGACTTTGGTTTCCTTATGCATACGTAGTACTATTAATACTAATTTCCTAGAGTTCCTTAAGGGCCCGACGTTATCTATAATAATACTAGATAATAGCATCATAATAATGATATATAAAATATAATCATAATGGTGCTGCTACTGTAAAAATATGCTCTCCAGGGGCTTCCCTGGTGGCGCAGTGGTTGAGAGTCTGCCTGCCGATGCAGGGCACACGGGTTCATGCCCCGGTCCGGGAAGATCCCACATGCCGCGGAGTGGCTGGGCCCGTGAGCCATGGCCGCTGAGCCTGCGCGTCCGGAGCCTGTGCTCCGCAGCGGGAGAGGCCACAACAGTGAGAGGCCCACAAACCGCAAAAAAAAAAAAAAAAAAAAAAAAATGCTCTCCAGAAGTATAGTTCTAAGTTCCTTTGGCTAGATCTCCTTCTAGGATGCAAACAGGAGTAGGCTTGCAGATCACAAAAAGCCAGGAAGCCATACTGTCTTTGCAAGCAGCCTCATTAGGACAAAGTACAGGTGAGAGCTGTGTAGGTATTTTAGGAGGAGGAAATAAGAATATTAAGGAGTTAGATGAGGAGAGGAGAGGAGACTGGATATCTGGGAGTCTGCGAAGGACAAGAGAGAAACTGAAGCAGATGTGTACCTAGAATTAAGAATTCAGGAAAAGAAAAAAGGTAAAAGGAACTCAATTTCTAAGCAGAGAGACCGGGACGCAGGAAAAGGTTTTCTGCATCCAGTAAAGAGATGGACTCCGATGTGGGCTGGAAGCCTCTGGGTTGTTCTTGCCCACGCAAGACTTTCTTGGAGCAGGAATCCAAACTTTATTCCGTCCAAAAAAAATTTTTTTTGATTCCAAAGGGCAGTTAGAGTTCGATATTTTACCAAAGAATTTATGGAAAAGACCAAAGGCTTTACATTGCCTAGTATACAGCATTCCATTCCAAAATTCTCCTTCTCAGTCTGTTTTTCTCCCAAAGCCACACTTAAGCTTTGGCTTCTCCTGACCCTTCTCTTTATACCCACAGCCTCTAAGAGTCTCCCACCTCCAATGGCATTTCTTTCCTCCCTCCCTTTTCCTTACACAGAATAATTTCATTTCATTGGTTCTGCCAATCTCCCAGCCTCACGCCCATCACTTAATACTGGAAGCAACCAGCCAAGAAAAGATTCTCCAGGATCTAAGACGTGCATGTCTTATTGAGTAGAAGGAGACATAGCAAATGGTTTCCTTTGATGACAATTTTTTTTTTCCTGTCAAAATTACATTACTCTGTGCTAGCTTTTTGCTTTTACTAGGTGACTTTTGCATACCACCCCCGTTAGAGGGGATGACAATTGCCAAGCTTCATACTTGGGTCCCAGGCCTACAGACCAGTAGCAGCAAGTGACAAAAGTGGAGCAGTTTAGCATGGCTTGTTTAACACCCAGGTTAAATAATATATTCTGACCACGGCCCCAGATTTTATCTGGAATATCAACAGTTACCTCTCTCAACATGCCCATTCATTTAGCCATGAAACTGTAGGTGAATTAATATAAATTAATATAAATCTGTTACTAGTATTGGATATATAAGAAGCATTTGCTTTTTTTTAATGCATCTTCATTCTTTGTATATATATATATATATATATATATATATACATTTATTTATTTATTTTTGGCTGCATTGGGTCTTAGTTGCTGGGCTCGGGCTTCCTCCAGCTGCAGCGAGCGGGGGCTACTCTTCAATGCGGTGCGCGGGCTTCTCACTGTGGTGGGCTCTAGGCGAGCGGGCTTCAGTAGTTGTGGCCCATGGGCTTAGTTGCTCTGCATGTTGGATCTTCCTGGACCAGGGCTCGAACCCATGTCCCTGAGAGCAGGTCATAAAGACACAGTACCTTCTGCCTTGCATTCTCTTAGATCACTTTCTTTCTGGGAAAGCCACCCGCCATGTTGTGAGGACATCCAAGCATCCCTATGGAGAGGTCTATGCGGCGAGGAAATAAAACCTCCTGATAACAGCCAGCACTGCTACCAGGCAGTGAGTAAGCCAACCTGGAAATGGATCCTCCAGTCCCAGTTAAGCCTTCAAATGACTGCAGTGCTTATAGACATCTGACTGCAATTTTCTGAGAGAACTGGAGACAGAGTACCCAGCTAAATGACTTCTGGATTTCTGACCCACAAAATCTTTGTGAGCTAATACATGTTGATTGTGTTAAGGTGTTAAGTTTTAAGATAATTTTTTACGCAGCAATAGCCAATTGATACACTTTCTATCCAAAGGACACCCATTATATGACCTACCATTACTTCACTAGCTTCAACCCACTCTCGCTACGTCAAGCTTTTCTTGAAACCAGCAGTGCTTCTGTCTCAGGGTCATTGCCCTTGAGCTCCCTGCCCATTTCGGGTCTTTGTTTGACCCTCCTTGACTATCCCTTGACTCCTTTTTTTGTTTGGTTTTCTTCCACAGCATTGATCAACACTTGACATGTGGTAGGTATATTTTACTTTGTTGTTTTTTTCTCTCTCTGCATAATAATGTAAGCTCTGTTAGAGCAGAGATTCTGTTGTTGTTGTTTGCTGCAATCGCTTTAACACTTAGAGCAGAGTCTGGCAAATACTGAGTGGTCAATAAATACTTATTAAGTGATTTAATGTTAGAGTGTTCTGAGTTTTTGTTTGTTTGCATATTTTCCCCACTTGACTCACCACTCCTTAAAGTCAGGCACTATATCTTATTCATCTTTATATTTCTGTCATCTATTTGGTGACGTATAGAATAACAGATTCATTTTCTAAAGTAAAAAAAAGGATCTGAGTTATTTTTGGAGTTTATACCACAGAGAATATTTTAAGAAGTGAAATATAAGTTTAAAAATGTATGGATTGAAAAATAATACGAATAAGTCAGTGATCTTGTGAAATTAGCAACGATTACATAAAAACAATTAAATTGCACAAAAATTGAATTTAAAAGCAGCATGACCAAGTTATTATGAAGTTTTAAAACAATTGCATTTGAACTCAATAATACATTATAAGTAAAAATTAATTTCACTGTATTTTTACCCCTTTTGAGATTTTTTTTCCTTTGCTTAAGCAGGCTGTATCTACCAGTTTGAATGAAACCCCTTTTATAAATTGACAAACTAGAACTCACTGAAAAATATGAATTTTTGGATAAACATTTTTAACTTGGGGAAAATTTGCAATTATATAATCATTTTCTCCATAATTATATTTTTGTATTTAATTGGTTTCAACTTGAAGACAAGTTGAATTATATATGTTCGATATTTCTTGTATGATTTTCTAGCCATTGTTAATTATAAATATCACAAGTGGAAAATCAATCATTGTGGAATTGGATCTCCTAAACCATGTGTCGCCTTCTAAAGACAAACTTTAAAAGATAAGAAGTGTATTGTTTCATATAGAGAAGCTATATCAGGGTTGAACACATCCTGGTAAAAGAGAGTTCAGATGACTTATCCAAAGTCAAATATGTAGTTAGAGACAGAAACACAGCCACAACTCAGCGGTCTAGACTCATTATCAATTGTTTTGCTTACTATCGGTATTCTGTTTTCTAAAGTGTTAGGGGATGTTGTATAACAAGTGTATCTCTCCTCTGGGAGTTCAGGATGCCATTATGTGAAACAAACTCATTACTAAGAAAGTCATAGGAAGAGGGAGAGAGAGAGATGGGAGGAGGGAAATTAGGCATGTACATAATTGAGCTAAACTCTGCAACATTAAAATGCAAAACTTAGAATTTGCTGTCATTAATATTCAAAGACCATTTGGGGCTAGAAGCAGAGGATGGAAGTGGTTCAGTAGGGGAGGTTATCCCTTCTGGCTCAAGAGATGTGGGATGCCCATGAGATTAGGAGGAAGGTGGGGGGAAGCGTATAGCCCTAGCTAAAATTTTGTATTATTATATCAGAAAAAAACCAGATACATTCCTTGTGAGAATTCACAGAGGATTATACAGGAGGTAGTGGAAATCAATATGCTATTGTTAAGGAAGCATAATAGTTTGGTATTTACTAAATTTACTCACTTGGGTTTTTGGAGTCAGACAATTCTAATGCTTCTACCATTGAGTATGATGTCAGCTGTGGGTTTGTCATTTATAGCCTTTATTATGTTGAGATATGCTCCTTTTATACCCAATTTTGTTGAGTTTTTATCATAAAAGATGCTGGATTTGGTCAAATGATTTTTCGGCATCTATTAAAACACTTATGATTTTTGTCTTTCATTCTATTGATGTGGTGGATTGCATTTATTGGTTTGCATATGTTGAACTATCCTTGCAATTCAGAGATAAATCCCGTTTGATCATGGGCTAGAGCCAGTGGTGTGCACATACTCAGCTGTGGGCCACCTGCAGTCACACACATAGTGGCGGGGGCCAGGGCCAGCAGCAAGGGCCAGGGCCTCCTGTGGGTGCGCTAGCAGCTGTGGAAGCCCTGGCTGTTGGTGTGCTCTCCTGTGGTCATAGGGTCTCACCATGGGCATGGCGTGCAGGCTGGTGAATGATTCAGGGTGGTGGGGTACAGTTGCACAGCTGAAGGATGCAGGTGAGTGGTGCAGGCTGGTGACAGGAGACAGGGCAGAAGCTGAGCCCGCAAGAACTGTGGGAGCCTTGGCTGTCAGAGCGCACTCTCACGGGATCCATGTCAAAAGCTGGCCAAGGGCATGTCAGTGCACAACTGGAGGGCACAGTGGTGAGGGTCAGCCACAGGGGTCAAGGCTGCTTTCTTGCCCTTTTGCAGCTGCAGAAGCTGGGGATGGCTGCATGGTATTAATCCTCCCAGGCTGGCGGTGGAGGTGAGGGAGGGAGCTGGGAGAGACTCAGGCTGGCATCTGAGAACATGAAGACCTGTGGGGCAAAAAGGAGTGAAATCTGCAGAGTGGCCTTGGCAGCTGTACTGACCATTAGTTTCTTCAGTGGTGAAGCTACTGGGGTTCTTGGCAGAGCAGGTAACTGGGAACCTCAGTCACTCCCTCTGTGTAGCTGATAGGCATCTCAGCTTTGCTGGTCTCTGGGTGGGTGGGGTGAAACCAAACAGGGCATTTGTGTAGTGCCTGAAAGGCTTCGGAAGCTGGATGTTGACCCACTCTCCCTTTCCTAGGGAGAGAAACGCTTTCTAGCTGGGAAGTTCCCACTTGGTGCTGAGCAGTCCCAAGGGATTGTGCAGGCAAAATGAAGCTGTTCTTCCTTCCTTTTCTGTATGGTTATTCTCAGGTTTTTATTCTGCTGTCTTGCTGAAGTTTCTTAAGTGGATTCCTGAGCTCTCCTAGAGCTGCTTCTGTTCATGGATAGCTGTCTAATTGTTGATCTCTGCTAGTGGCCTGGAGTCTGGAGTCTTTTATACTGCCACCTTGGTGACATCTTCCTGAGTTCAAATTTATTAAATCAATTTGCTCGTTGTCTTGTAAATGGGGAAAACACCCAAACTAAAATGTTCTTTATTGTGCTAAGTTCACTATTCATACATTTATTTTAGAATCATAATTGGAAAAGTCTTTAGATAATCATCTAGTTATGGATCTAACTCATATTACTAGACAAGAATCACCTCAGTTTGAAATATAGGTAAATATGTGTCTTAAAGCCTAGGACTTGATTTTAAAGCCAACTTGCGTGCATGGCTGAGCAACTCATATATGTAGTGGAATTGATGCCTGTATGATCACCCTTGACCATGGGGGCATGAGAGCTGTTGGGTGAATGCTTTTCCCCTTCCATTCCCTAAAGGAACAGTGCTGAGATGAATTTTATAAGGCTCTAGTTAGGGTACAATGGGATTAAGCATCAGCGACCCACTTGGTAACGCAGAGTTGAATTGGTTATCAAGAAAGCACACTTTTTCGGGCATAAATTTTGTGTCTGATAGGCTTTGTATTGTGACGTTTTTGTCTGTTGAATTATTTTGGTAACTACTCTTGGATGTGTTTAATGTAAAGCATTTTGTTTCCTAATTTATAAAGCTATTTCTTAAGAAAAGATGTTTAAAGCATGGATCCAAGTATCTCAATATAAGATATTAAAAAAAATAATGGATATTCCAAATTCCAGTATATGGAGGGAAATTTAATAATTCTATGTGTAAATATGTATTATATGATAAAATCTTTTCTGTAAATAAACAAATGCAACTAACCTTATTTTCAGTAATCATCTGTCCCTTAGAGCTGACATAAACTTTTGCATTTTATTTGATCAATACTACCACATTACAATTCTTGCCCTCTTTTCCTTCAAAAATTTTAATACTTTTTATGCCTTTCAGAAGATGAATAGGTTTCATTAACACTGTTCTTTTTGTGAAATAATAGTCTTAAAATTATCCTTAAAGCCATATTTTAAAAGGCTTGTTTACAAGAAATATAGTTTCAGGGGCTTTCCTGATGGGGCAGTGGTTAAGAATCCGCCAGCCAATGCAGGGGACACAGGTTCGAGCCCTGGTCCAGGAAGATCCCACATACCGTGGAGCAACTAAGCCCGTGCGCCACAGCTACTGAGCCTGCACTCTAGAGCCCGCGAACCACAGCTACTGAGCCCGTGTGCCACAACTACTGAAGCCCGTGTGCCTAGAGCCCATGCTCCACAGGAGAAGCCACCACAATGAGAAGGCCATGCACCACAGCAAAGAGTAGCCTCCATTCTCAGCAACTAGAGAAAAACCGCGTGCAACAGCAAAGACTCAATGCAGCCAAAAATTAAATCAATGAATAAATAAGTTAATTTTTTTTAAAACAAGCTCCTGGAGGCCATTAAAAAATATATATATAGTTTCATCTTTGATTTTAAAGTTGAATTTTAAAAAGCAATTCACTATACTTGTTCAGAAGTTCATTCACTTAATCATCCTACACTCCACTTTGATCACAAATCTAAAAGTGACAAGGAAGCAAGTTGGGTTTTGCTCAATTTAAGAAAGTACAATCCTGGGATGAATAGTTTCAGCCCCAAATCTCACATTCTCTACAGCTATAAGAAGTATTGGTTATTGTGATGGCTTTGAGCTGGGTAGTCAGATAAAATACAGTACACATACTTAAATTTGAATTTCCAAAAAAATGAATAATATTTTTAGTATAACTATGTCCCAGATACTGCATGGGACATTCAGATTTAACTAGGCACTACGAAGTTTTATTTGTTAAAGGTTTCGATCCTACCTTTGTATGATTTTTAAAAAATGGTTATTTTTATTGAGTACACTTGTGTAATGTGCCAGCATAGATTTAATGAATCATGAAATAGGAAGTCTTCCACCTTAGACAGGTAAAAAAACGCTTGATAGCCACAGCATTTGTAGTAGGTATTGTGACTTCAACTATACTTAGCTTCAATAGTGTAGTTCTAAGCCAACTAATTAATATCAAAAACTAAACTTTTTACAATTTACAAATAAGACTTTTTTTCTCGAATTTGATGGGTTGGCAACCATTTGGTACTTCCCTACTGACCACAGTAGGGTGTTGGGGGTGAGAGAGGTGTGGGATTCTTTAAGGTAGTTACATCTGTTAGAACTCAGATGTGAATTTGCCTTGTAATCAATTTCTTCGAAGTAGGTGTTTTCATCATCATTATGAAGGTTACAAATCAAGGATTAAATTAACCCCTGCTGCAATGCCACACACTGTGTTGGTTCTCCTTACCATTCATTTCATTTAATTGGAAGAGGAATTTTAGCATGTGGCTAGATCTGTTACTGACTTTCAGTGTAGTAAAGAAGTCTTCTGGGAAGTCTCTATTTTAGTCATTTTGTTTTATTTTTTTGATAGAAAACCATTCTGCCTCTAAATAGTGGAATTTAGCACTCTTTTTGGAACTGAAACTAATGAAGTCTCCACTTCTTTACTTGTAATTCAGATCTCTGGGAGTAAGGAAAGTATTTGCAAATATTTAGCACCTACACCTCAATCTTTCATCTTCAAAAATCTTATTTTTATTTAAGAGTAGAGTGTATGACTAAGAACAACAGTTTACAGTGTTCCTTGATTAAACAAAAACATTCATGGAATTCGAGTGGTTCCATCTGAAATAGACAGTTTAGACTGATGCAGTGTGGAAAGGATGTGGAATCACAGAAGAATTAATGTGAAGTATATGATTTGGCACCAGGAAGGCCTTATGAATACCATCAATTTGAGATTTTTTTTAAGTATCTAAATGTGTTTACACAGCTGGATGTTCAGTTTCGGCTTGATCTCTTTTCTTCATGTTTCCAGGTTATTTACAAATGTGTTTCCCTCTGCTTTTTTCCTTTATGCATTTTATTTTCCAAGTTTGAATTTTAAAAGCTCAGATAGCAACATAATATTGTGAAATACTTTCTGGGAGTTTTGTTTGTTGCTGTATTATCAGTATTAGGAGAAAAAGAGGCATCTGGAACATAAACATTTTTTTAATATAATCTTACGGCTTTTTCTAATTAAGGAAAATAAGAATTCATTAAAAAATGCATTTCCATATGGAATTTTTGTATCTTGGATTAGTGTTGACAATATCCAAATTTTAACAATATTCTGAAATAGCAACTCTCTTTAAATTTATATTTTCCTCTTTGTATATCCTTGATTATTGCCAGAATTCTTTAAACTTAATTTAAAGTCAGTGCAATGTAAGGGATGGAAAATGTGATGTGAATTTTAAAGATCTCTGTCCTTGTCCCAGGCCCAATTGCTGGCTGTTTGATTTAGAGAAGTTATTTAACCTCTCCATGCCCCAGATTTATCTCTTGTGAAATGGAGTGTTATTTTTCAACTGCCTTCTTCATTTAGTATCAGGAGGCCTAATGAGATAATGTGCCAGAATCATTATCCTGAATCATCTTTTTTGGGAGAACATAAGCTCACAGGCACAAAGGCCAATCCATGTGAGCTGGACAGAGGCGTTCCTCCTCCCTCACTTACATGTAGATTGAGAACCTGCTGAAACTATTCTTGGCCACAAAATCCACCAAGGCATGCATATACACGGAACAGGGAAGGGCAAAGCTCTGGGCAATCCAAGAAGGGAAGGTGGTGTAGTCTAGGGGCAGAAAAATTATTAGAAATCCACAAAGACCTACATTAAAATATATTACCAGCTATAGTAATTTATGTTTTGTTCACTGATGAATTTGTTAGCGCATGTCTAGCACATAGCAGGGGCTCGATAAATATTTCTGGGGGAGGGGGTGTGAATGAATTACTATGAGTTTATTTTTCCAGATGTGCTAGAATTCTTCCTCTAATTGACCTTTAACGGCCTTTTTTTTTCTCTTTGTGCTTGAGAAGAATCTTAGCTTGCAATAGTGTTCAAATGCAGTATTTGCTTTACAACAGAGTTTTTTGGTGTAATTGTCCTCCTATTAATACATGGTGCTCGTCTTTTCCAATATATTTCATATATACCTATAGGCTTGAGATGTTTTCTACATACTGTTGCTCTACCCATTCCTTAGAAGATTTTTCCAGTCATATAGAGCAAGTAATTCTGCTTTAATAAACAAATCTGTTAGCAGCAGGCAAATAGAATACCTTGCAGCTGGAGCTGGATCTTTCCCTTTGGCTGAGAATAAATCCGCTTGAAAAGGTGACTGTGGACAGAGCTGGAGGGAACATCTCTCTTTTGGCCCCCGAGGGAGCATGTATTCCCTGGCACAAAGGGGAAAGTCAAATTTTCTCATTCTTCCAAACGGAGATGAGTGCATTTTTCCCCTATACTAGTGCTTCGCAATCTGTTTTGGCTTGAGGCCCACCACGGGCCCCGCTTCCTGTAAAATGTACTTTTACTAGAATTCCCATGGCAGCTGCTGCTTTTTTTCTTTTTTTAATCCTCTCTCTGTCTAAAGAAAACCTTAGTTAATAAATGTGTAAACTTTCCTTTTGCTTAAACCCATGTGTCTGGCTGATGATCACATCATCTTTTCCAGATGATAGCAATTTCAGTGACTTCACAGCCTCCCATGCATCCATGCACCCCCCTGGGGTCCATTTCCACGCACTATCGTGAAACGTAACTCCACTTTTCTATGCCAATTTTGCAAGTTCCTTTTTCCTTGCGATTTGTGTATGGCATGTCTGGCAGCCAATAAAGGACAACATAACAAATTATGGGTCAAAGACTTCTGCTTCTGGCATTAGGGAGGACCAGCTAGTCTGGGGATGCTCTCTCATTATCGAACACCTAAAAAAAGAAATGCTGGATTAAATATTAAATCTTATTAAAAGCCTGGCTGAACAAGCAGTAAAATAAAGGAAATAATCAGTGCCCAGAAATGTTTAAGTCCAGATGTGTACGCAAGTGCTAGGTTTGGCATTTGCCTGGGAGCAGCTCAGATCACTGGTCTAGATTGAGCTGTAATAGGCACACGTTAGCAGAGGACAGCAGATAAAGTTGAGGACCCAGGTCAGAGCGCCAGAGAGCAAGGCGAACCTCGAATAAAATTCAGACACCAAAGGATGATCTATTTTTTTTTTTTTTTTGCGACACGCGGGCCTCTCACTGCTGTGGTCTCTCCCGTTGCAGAGCGCAGGCTCCGGACGCGCAGGCTCAGTGGCCATGGCTCACTGGCCCAGCCGCTCCGCGGCATGTGGGATCTTCCCGGACCGGGGCACGAACCCGTGTCAGTTGCATCGGCAGGCGGACTCTCAACCACTGCGCCACCAGGGGAGCTGGATGACCTATTTTTAAGGACAAAATCTCTTGTCTAGAAGGCCCAGGCATACTTGTCTGTGCCAATGTTGACTATTGGTGGGAGCAGGGAAAAAGAGATCTTTGAAGATTCCCAACCACAATGTGGCATTCCCAAAGATTTGCAGCTGAAATCTACCCTGCTTTTGTGACCACCCCCCACTCCCTGAACCAACCCCCTCCCACCAGAAAAGCTGAAAATTTAGCTTGATGTAGTCCTATGTTGATACTGCACGTTTAACAGCAAGAACATGCCGGGTGTTGACAATCAGAGCTGTTGACCATAACATAGTATACCAATTCCGTACTGCCAGGCACTATGGAAGGAATGGAAGGTCCTGGGAGGGGCCGGGGCTGTAGGTAGAGTGGCACTCAGGGGTCTCAAGGCAGCCGCTGTTTACCAGTTGGCATTGCTATATTTGGTTGTTGAATGATTGATGTAGGGATATCAGCCTTAGCCTTGCTAGGTCACTCAACTGTTTGGAGTCTTGGTCTCCTTCTCTCTTCTGGCCTGCTTACCTTACACGGTTATAAAATAATGTCTGTGAAAACACTTTGCACAAAACAACAAGTAGCAGTACAATGAAGGTCCGGTTTTTACAGTTTCCCTTCAGTGCACCAGGTAATGTTTTATGGTCTGAAATAATTTAGTTAGTTCCTCAATGTGCTCAAAGTGGAGGTTTCGTATGATTTTCTCATCTGAATTTCTGTTGGGTGAATAGTGCTTGCCGTTAAAGAAAACGTGGTGAAAGACGGTCAGTAAAGTACGCTTTGGGGAGAAATTTCACAAAAGCCTAACTCTCTTCGTGGAACAAACCTGTCACAAGTACTTGGAAATGGGGATGAATGGTGGAGGTATTAATCAGGAAGGTGACAATTCTGATGGTGGGGTCTGCGGGGAGGGCCTTGCTGAAGAGGTTCCAATACCTTAGGAGCTGCTGTGAAGACCAAAGGAAAAGCTGCTAAAAAGGGTGGTGAGTGGCGTGGGTGAGCAGAAGTTGGCTTCTCTCCTCTACAAAGGAAGAAAAGAGATCAAAGGGAAAGGTTAAAGCCCATTAAAGGAAGAGATATCAAGGGAAGGTCAAACATTAAACCAAGGAACAAAAGACCCCAAACTTCCCTGCTGCATGTGGACTGAACACCACCTCTAGTATTAAGCTGGTCAAAGCAAACTTCTTTTTTAAACCGATAACTATTTTTTTCCTTTTGTTGCCGGGAAGTAGAGTCTGGGTCATAAATGGGGTCATCCAGGGTGAAGAAGCAAGCAGTCAGTGACTACCTGGCTCAATCAAAAGAAGGCTGCCCTGGTGCAAAATACAAGGTAACTCGTGACATCATCGTCCAGGGAACCAGCACTCATTGCTAGTGCAGGCTTGAGTGTTCAAAAATTTCTAAAGAGCGGTATCCTGAAAAAGCAATGGAATTGGAAGTGCGCAGTGAAGGAAGGGAATTGTGCCAGAGAACTGTCTTGAAAAATGCTTTTGAGTAACAAAGACTAAGTTTCTATTTAGATTTTCTGTTATAGCTTAAAAAAAAGAAAAGAGGGAAATCATTCTACATATATTTTTACTCACACTTGACATAAGGCTGAGAAACTCAATTGTCCTTATTAAAGGATACTTAAGAGGCTGGTAGAAATTATGAGAGAGCTTAAGCTCTGCTAATCCCCCTCCTTTTCACCCCCTCACCCCTGTGCCACCACTGCTCAGAGAACCAGAAAAGGAACGAGGGACACCTTTGTGTCCCTGCCTGAATTAGCATTATTTATCTCCGCCAGTCTATTTTTATACACTGGGCTTCTTTTTTTTTATTTTCAGAGTCCCTTTTCTTGGAACTTCTATATCCTCACCTCCATTCCCCAAATTCTGAAAACCTATGACCATGACGGCTCCCCTACCAAAATAATTTTTAAAAGATTATGGTGAGAGATAAACCAAGAGAGTATTAGAAGATTAACTGGCCTTTCCTCTCAGTTTCTATGTACAGGGAACACTCTTTCAGGGGCCTTAACACTTGCATTTGAGTTTTAGCTCTGCTGTTTATAAGCCGTGTAATCCTGGAGCCCATCATATGACCACATAGGGTCTTAATTCTTTTCAGCTATTAAATAAGGGTTTGAGGCTTTAATAGTTGACCCAATTGCCCCCATTTCTCCTAAATATCCTGTGAGCAAATTTTCATGAGGATGAGAGGTTTATTTCGTTTTGTTTTGTTTTACCCTTCAAACTCTAGGACAGCAAAATAACATATATTTAGCATAGCTTCCTCTAAACTTATCTCGGGTGGGTCAGCTGAGTTTCCCAGTGGTATTCCAGCCTATTCTATTCCTCAAAAATTTTAATTAAATGTTAGGTTAGATCACACTACCTCAACTGCCCGAGCCATCTGTACAACTTCGGAATTTTTCTTCACATTTTTAATTACTTGCTCCATGTCGTCTTTCCTGCTATATTATAAACTTGTTGAGGGTAGAAAGCAAGTATATGTTTGTGGTTCATCGTTATATTCCCAGCACTTAGCGCTTGGTGCATAGTAGTTACTCAATATACATTAGATAAATAAATACCTGAATGAATGATCTTATAAATGAAAGGGATAAACATCTAAAATCCAGTAAGAGTTAATAGTCTTAATCTAAAATTCAAAACAATTGCCTCCTTTTGTTATTTAAAGCCCATTAGAAATAATTCATCTAGAAGGACTGGGACTCTGGCTGTTTGGTGAAAATCTTAAAGGGATGAGGGATTGTTTACCTCAGTAGTTTTGACTTTCAGCCTATTTACTAATCTCGGTGGATCTCCAGTGTCACTTAAAGTTCAGAACCCCATCTCCATCTGATTATCCCTCTGCTACCTAAAGGCCAACGTGGTGGCATCCTTAGCATCTTACTGCCCCAGGTACCATTTTACAGACAGTCCCAGTCCAGTCACTAACAACTACACTTATTTAAATTTAATTTGCCTTCATGACCTACTTATGTCAACTGAGGTCATTAACTCTCCTGTGTGACACGGCTTGGGTGGGTAGTGCGATATTCTTCTGACATATGAGCTATCCGAGGAAGTCTGTTAGCTAAATTTCCAAGCTCTATTAAAGTTTTCAAGTTACTATATTGTCATCAAGGAATTATTGATCCTTCACTCTACTAGTATATATAATCATGAACTGTTATCTGTCTCGGGGAGGTTCTTTTGTTCATTCATTCACAGTTTTTAAGCACCTGTTATGTGCCAGGCGCTACAGGAACAGTAGGAATTATTACGAAGTTTCTGCCCTCAAAGAGTCCCTGTTCAAATGTCTAGTGGGAAGTGTGGTTGCCAGGTCAACTGACCGTTACAATACAGTTGCTGAGTATTATGCTAAAGGTTGATCTAGAGCACTCTGGGGCACATGAGAGGAATACATGACAAAACTGGGGGAGGGGACACTAAAGGCTTCTCAAAGGAAGTAGAATCTGAGAAGCAAGTAAGATTTTGTCTCTTGCTTTCAATTCATGCTCTAAGACACTGCCAAACAGCTCACTGAGGTATTTTCTTTAAGTAGATAATTCTTTTCCTAAAAGAAATTCTCGTATTAGTTATCAAAACCATGTTTTAAGAGGCTACTCATTAGTAACTGAATAATAAAGAAGTAGAGAAGGAGGGATTTAAGTTGAATGTAACGGAGAAACTGTGTGTATGAGTGTATGTGTGTGTGTGTGTGTGTGTGTGTGTGTGTATTAAGTGTATCAAAAAAGTGACAGCCAGGGCTTCCCTGGTGGTGCAGTGGTTGAGAGTCCGCCTGCCGATGCAGGGGACACGGGTTCATGCCCCGGTCCGGGAAGATTCCACATGCCGCGGAGCGGCTGGGCCTGTGAGTCATGGCCGCTGAGCCTGTGCGTCCGGAGCCTGTGCTCCACAGCAGGAGAGGCCACAGCAGTGAGAGGCCCACGTACAGCAAAAAAAAAAAAAAAAAAAGTTTTAAAGGTCAGTCTGGGCCCATTTCTTCAAAGACTTGACCATCAGACTTAGGAGTCTGGATTTTACATGGAGGCATTTGGACTTATGTTTTGAATGAGGTATTACACTCCCCATCCCATCCAGCTGCAACTCAAGGCCTTCATATGCATATGTGGTCCTTCATGATTTTTCCAGTTTTATCTTACTAAACTACTTATAGTGTCGCCAACACATCACTTGGTTTCACAATCACAAAACTTTGCATATGCACATCCATTAATGGATTTTTATTCAAAGTCTTATCTTTCAATACCCGTGTGAATACTTCACTGCGCCTGCCCTTCCTTGTCATCTGCCATAAAACTAGCCATTTGTGTATTCTTTATTCTCTATACAATATAATATATGATTCGATTCATTTTTTTGCATATATATTGCCCCTAATTGACTATAAGATATAGGAGGCCAAGCATCCTCCTTTCTTTCTCCTCCTTCTGTTTTGACACCTCAGGTCTAACTCAGTGCCAGAATTACAGTAAATTCACCTTAATGCAGTATTTCACCTGCATTAATCTGAAGTGCTATGTGACTATGGAAAATTTATGAAACCTCACTGAATGTCATTTTCCTGATTTTTAAAATGGAGATAGAAATTACTTTATCCAATTATCTTGGCTATTAAATGTGATTGAACATGTACACAGCTTAGGACAGTACCTTGTACATAAGATACATTTAAAACTGTTTTTCTGTTCATTTTTTTTAGGATGTTAACTGAATGTTATCTCCTAGATATTTGGTACAATCTTGGAGTAATGCTGCAATTCAAAAAAACCCTAATTCTATAGCCAAAAATAACTTAAATCTTTTACATATATTTCTGAGAGAAACTCAAAGGAGACCAGTTATAATCCACCACATGTTGTAACAACGCCTTTCCTTTCCTTCCTGATATTTTCAAAGCTCATAGATACTGCATAGATGCTCTCTCCTCAAACCACTCAAGTGGGAGAAAAATTCAAAAGGGTATTAGACCATCTTTAGCACCTGTGTCAATTTGTGTCTGCATGTTTATGCATCCACATGTATTTGTACCTTCCCCAGTGTTTGATCTTTATCTAATTATATCAGAAGGTGCTAGAAGAGGTAAAATCATTGTTAAAAGAAGTGATGGGGTAGAGTTTGACTAGGCATACAGGCAAGTGGAAGATATTACAAGAGTCCAGAAACAGAATGGACAATGTTAAGGTAAAGAACAAAGAATGATCAGATATGTAAGGGACAACTTGTAAAGTGGCTGGGTGCTTTGGAAAATTAGATAAATTAATTCAACACTGCTATTTAAACTGAATTGTCTCCAATGCCACTCAGAGGGAATGTGGTAATGAATACTCATAATAGAGAGTGAAGACAATGAGATTAGACCTAACAGATTTTCCTAGTTAGTCAATGTGTTGTATTCAGGACAGATACAGAAGCCCATGGTATCCTGGTTGCTCAAATTCTGTGACCTCGACAACAGTCAGATCTCTAGGTCCAAACTTTAAAAATTAATCACAAACACATTACGCCAGGACGTGAATGGGATGCACCCACAATTTATAAGTGATTCAGCAAACATCAAAGCAACATAAGGTTTGCATCTTGTCCAATTATTTTTCTTTAAAGTCTCGACACGTTTTACTCACGTACTTAGAGTTGCCAAAGAGAATACAGGCTGTAGCAAATTTTTTTTTTTTTTTTTGCGGTACGCGGGCCTCTCACTGTTGTGGCCTTTCCCACTGCGGAGCACAGGCTCCGGACGCGCAGGCTCAGTGGCCATGGCTCACGGGCCCAGCCGCTCCGCGGCATGTGGGACCTTCCCAGACCGGGGCACGAACCTGCATCCCCTGCATCGGCAGGCGGACTCTCAACCACTGCGCCACCAGGGAAGCCCTGTAGCAAATATTTTTAAAATAAGTATGTATCAAATGTTTCAGGGTGTATGCTTACACTAAAGGTTTGTCTGTTGTTTATCTGAAATTAAAATTTAGCTGGGAATCCTGTATTTTTATTTGCTAAATCAGGCAACCTTACGTATACTATGTGCATATTTCACAGACAAGGATAAGAGTTTATAGTATTTAATAAAGCAATTCACATGCCCAGTCAGTTTTTTATTTTTAATTTAAAATGAATTTTAAATAACTTCTTTTAAAATATTCCATCCCCCACCTCATACATGTACCTACTGATTGAGGGGATAAAAGTCCTCGATGAATTTTAAGGTGTTTTAGTGAAAATGTGTAATTCTCTTTGCTAATGCCTTTCTTTGTTTGATGGATGTGATTACTCTGTAAAATAACTTCATTTATATAACATTTTAACAAAAACAACAACAATGAAAATCTGACATAAAATTCTAGTTTTAAATAATCTCTTTTCCTGAAATCTATTGCCTATAACTCAAAGCAGGTTTCTTCAGAGTTGGATCACATGCAAAAATATAGACAAGTATTCTGTGTCTGAAGGGAGTTTTAAAAAAGCATGCTTTGTCTTAAGGATAGTTTTGATGTATTATTCAAATATTTGACTTAGATAAATAAAAGATATGAAGATGGAATTCTTCAGATTAATACATTTCTTAGGAAAACATTCCCAACTGGAACTTTAGATTTGAGTAGGGAGTAATTCAATGTCCTCCTGTAATTTCTTATTGTTGGAGGGCTAAACAATTTCGCCAGGAAACAGCTCAGAGTAAATGCAATTTCTCTCCATGTCCTACACTGAGGCTCACCAAATTAGTTTCAAAAATGACAGTGCAACATTTTGAAAACAGGGCATGAGGAGAATTTCAGCCATCTATCCTTGGTTGAGATGAAATCTTTACAACTAGGTAGATGCTATTGCTTTGCTATGGTTATTAATTTATTATACTTTAGGAATGTGAAATAATTATAAGGATTATAAAAATAGAGCCTGCTGATTTTCGGGGGGGATAAATTCCCTGTATGTAGAAGGAATTACATTATTTTTTTAAATTGATGGCAAGCTTGTATAATTAATGGGGAAATTTGTTATCTGTATGACAGAAGGACAAAAATAACATTTAATTTCTCTATCTCTAGTGGAGGTTTCAACATTTTCATTAAAAATATATATACAAGGGCCGAGACTATTCTTTGAAAAACCTTTTTCAGAAGCTCGCAGCAGTGTTTCTATAATTGAAAAAATAAAGTTAATACATAAAAAGGTATTTTTATGATTGTCTTTTCACTGTTATAAGAACATTCTTATGACTTGGAGAGATAGCGATGGCAAGATGTACAACTAGATAGTAGCTATGAATTAAGTTAAGCTGGCATATGGTAGGCACTTGAGAAATGTTGATACAATGAATGAATGAATGATTATGCTGATGTTTCTAATATATATAAAAATACAGAAAAAAATTTATTAATTTAGAAACTCTCCTTTTAAAAAGAATTCAATAATTTAATAAACTACTTGGAATAGAGGGATGAGACTAACAGGGGAAGTGTTTGAAAAAAAAGATAATAGCTGCAGGACTTTTGTTATCCTGAATGGGGTACACACGTTGAGGGTAAAAATTAAATTGCTCAGGGTGACTGAGGAATTTTTTTTTTTTAGAAATTGGACAAAGGAAAGAGGAAGAATGACAAAATGGCAGTAGAGGGGACTAGAAATATTTAACTGTGAACTTTTTATTATTACTATTGTATGGAACAAGTTTCCCTATGAAATTTTCTGCAAAATATTTGCATCTCTGTTTAATGTGTTGTGGAGTTGGATCTATCCTGGGAATTGGTCAAAGTGCTAAATATAATTACAAGGTAGGAATTGGGTAAGAAGTGATACCCAGTGGCCGTGGAGGACCTACACATCTGGATAGGAGGCAAATCTCTTTATTCATTTCTTTGCTCAGAATTAATCAATGGCTGTCCATAATCCACAGCAGTGATTTTTCAAATTAGGTGGAAAGGAGGGGATGCTATATCAATCATCTGAGACATTTTTCAGAACACATATGGTAACGATGTGTATTTAGAAAAGTGTTCCCATGTGATTCTCCTATTTTCTCCCCAGAGCCTTTGACTGACAGACAGGATAAAATTCAAATTAGCATAGTATAGAAGGTTGTTAAGATGTGGTCCACACTTTTCTGTTCAACATTACCTGGCCATTCCTGCTTCAAGTTTTATAGTCCAGAAATAGGAAACAACCTACACATTTGGTGTCCAGCCCTATCCTTTTTTTTTGCATTTGCAAACGCTGTTCTCTCCTCTTGGAATATCCCTTTCTCTACTACCTCTCCTGGTCAATGCCTATGCATCCTGCAAATATCAGATCCCTGTTCCTGTAATACTTTGTACCTTACTAGTTATACATGCTATTTGCATATCTATTTGTCTAAGCTTTGAGACTTTCAGGGCTGAGACCATGTCTTTCTATTACTGTACTCTCAAGAGACATTATAAGGTCAAATACACAATAGATTCTTAATAAATATTAGTTAATATTGAATGAAAAAAGCAAAGGATAGAGCTTGGGGTTGATGGGATGGTGGCAAAGGCAGATACACTGTGTCTCTGCTGCCTATTTGATTTCCAAAAATGCATCAGAGATAAACCCCATAAGCATATCTGTGAACTCCAACCACTTACCTTTTTAAACATTTCGTAGATCCATATGAGAGAAATGATCTGATACAATATTTTTGTTTGTTTGTTTTCATAACTCAGGACCTAATAGATTGACTTATACTTTTTCTCTTTTTAAAAGGAGAGCAAAGCTGCTATTAAAATTGACAACCATTTAAAAATCTCGAGTGATATAGACGTTAAGCCACCTCAGAGAAGACTTTTCTTGAAGACATTGAGAATCCATAATTCTTTTTGCCGTAAAAGAGATTGATATGTGAATGTAGGGGGAAATTCACAAATTGTAGGGGGAAATTCACAAATTGATATGTGAATGTAGGGGGAAATAGGGTTGAGAGAAAAAAAAATTAATTGGAATATTATACTTGCATCGTGTTGGAAATGATTCAGTAGGAGAGAAAAGAAAATGATATGAGGAGGAGATGGGAGAAGCCTGGGAATGGAAAAGTAATGTGTAAGTATAGGGCTTGGCTTTTAGGGAGGACAGGACTGAGCTACCAGGATTGATGGTCCATGTTTAACCCCAAAGCCTAATTGACTGTGGGGAAATGCTACTTCAGGCATATCCTGAGCTTGAAATTAAGACTCTGCCTATTCCAGTCACACTGACCTTGTAGACAGGACTTGGGTAAATTGAAAGACAGGTCTTGGGTAAGCTGTCCGGCTATTAGCAGTTCAGGCCTATAAACTGGTGGGGCAAGAGGCTCTGCTGCCAACAGCCTGAAAACTAGACACAGGGAAACTACTGTCACAGAGTGTCATGGTGCTTTCCTCAACCCCAATGGTTGTTTTCCCAGTAGATAGAAATTTGACTGGACTTGGTTTTGGTTATGAATTATGCTCAGCTGACATGAAATCTCTCAGTAGAGGACAGAGAATTTACCAAATTGCTTCAGTGATATATTTCGGTGTAGTGTGCCTGGATGTTGCCAGCAGTAGGCAAGAAAATTTGGGCTACAGAAGCTCCTGTTTTCAACAGTGATGCCATGTGTAGTCGCATTAATGACTGTAGCAACATATGGGACCCTCTGGTGGGTAGATTACATTTTTTGTTTTTTTTCTCTACTTACTGACGGTAACCGGGACTTAGTAAGCACTCCCAGGGAACTGTTGAATGCATCACAGAAAACAATAGGAAGAACCAAAATTTATCTAGTATGGTATCTTAGCTCTTTTAATGCACTATTATGTAAAATGAGACTTCAATTTATACCCAAGTTGATGAAACAGGGCATATAGGTTACAGTCATAAATATGTCACACTCTTCCTCATGAAGTTCACCATCTACACACATATAACAACAGATTGTAAAGTTAAAATCTCACCTATTTATTCTATTGATAGAATATATAGCATATTCTTTTTTCATCTGAATACCTTATGAGTATAGTGAAACTGATGAAAAATATATAATACTCTCTACTGTTCAAGCCCAAACAAGTGAAAAGTTATCATAAGTTTATCAAGAAGAAATAGTTGAAAACCATTTAAACAATTACATTTTTGCTTCCTACTCTGTTGATTTATAATCTCAGTAGACATGGTGCCTTGAATTGTCTGGGGACTGAGTGATGGTTATATGTAAATTTGAATTATAAGTTTATAAACTTGTACTCTTTTTTTTTTTTTTGCAGTACGCGGGCCTCTCACTGTTGTGGCCTCTCCCGTTGCGGAGCACAGGCTCCAGACGCGCAGGCTCAGTGGCCATGGCTCACGGACCCAGCCGCATGTGGGATCTTCCCAGACTGGGGCACGAACCTGCGTCCCCTGCATCGGCAGGCGGACTCTCAACCACTGCGCCACCAGGGAAGCCCAACTTATACTCTTTATGTACGTTATCTATAACATCTTCAGAATGGGAAAATAACAAGTATATTTGTAGTGTAATTCTCATGTCCAAGTTTAGCTCTCCAATGTGTTGAAGAGACTACAAAACTATCTATGAGATTATATGGAGCTAATATGTTGCAAAAATGGTATTTTTCTTGTTATATCATCAGCTGGAGGAAAGATTATTGGATGTGGAGTCTGAGAATTGAGCTCTGGTCCTGGTCCAGTTTATAAGTACTTGTGCAAACTTTGGCAGATCGCTTCTCCTAGATTTCAATTTCCTGTACATAAAATGAAGGTGTTGAAGCTGAGAATCTCTAAGGTTCTTTCCAACTCTGATGGTCTGGGGATATGCTGTATCCATTCTCTCCTGTTGCATGCATTACTTCTAACTGACTAACGTCTAGTGAGGGTCAGAGTTTTGCTAGACAATAGCCAAGACTTAAGTTAGGTTCCAACTTAGGTTGGAAGCAACCTAAGTGTCCAATGACACATGAATGGATAAAGAAGATGTGGCACATATGTACAATGGAATATTATTCAGCCATAAAAAGAAACGAAATTGAGTTATTTGTAGTGAGGTGGATGGACCTAGAGTCTGTTATACAGAGTGAAGTAAGTAAGAAAGAGAAAAACAAATACCGTATGCTAACACATATATATAGAATCTAAAAAAAAAAAAAGGTTCTGAAGAACCTAGGGGCAGGACAGGAATAAAGATGCAGATGTAGAGAATGGACTTGAGGACACGGGGAGGGGGAAGGATAAGCTGGGACAAAGTGAGAGTGGCATGGACATATATACACTACCAAATGTAAAATAGATAGCCAGTGGGAAGCAGCTGCATAGCACAGGAAGATCAGCTCAGTGCTTTGTGTCCACTTAGAGGGGTGGGATAGGGAGAGTGGGAGGGAGACACAAGAGGGAGGAGATATGGGGATATATGTATACACATAGCTGATTCACTTTGTTATACAGCAGAAACTAACACACCATTGTAAAGCAATTATACTCCAATAAAGATGTTAAAAAATAAATAGAAAACAAAACAAAACAAAGATCGTTTTGATATATTACATTTCCTAGGAAGAACAATAGGCTTCCATTAAATAAACAAATCATTAAGTGGAGACCAGTTCACTGAACAGAAGCAAAATCTATTTGCTGAACACTGTGAGATATTAACAAGTTATAGATAAACCAACTGGTCCAGCAAATATTTTTATGTGTATCCAAGATTTCAATCATTTGCTTTATGTATTGCGACATTGGCAAACTCCAGGGTTATAGAAATCAATTCAGGAATTAATGGACAAAGACATTCTATTGATAGAAGACAAAACAGTATATGGTTGAGTTCTCTAGGCTGCTTTCCAGATATCTACTTGCGTAGGAAGAATCTGATAGACAAAGATAAGAAATAAATTTGTCCTATGACATATTTAGAAATGACTCTTTTTTTATCATCCCATCCAAGCTCTTCTTCTCAGCCAAGTTAACTTCTTTAATTTAGAATGGATCTTAGATATTTTTAAGTAGTCAGTTTATGAAACCATTAGGCAGTTTGATGTATTTTCATTATCTGTTCATAAAAAGAATAATAAAACCTCTATTTGATATTTCTTGCATCTTATATTACCTTTGAAGGAACTTAATCACTTCTTCAAAAAATACTATTAACTTTATTCAAGAAGCTCATGGACATTTAGGAACAAAACAAAAATAATCTTGGACCTTAGTCAAATTATACAAGGAAGTTAAACTTGGGGATAAATGTCTTTATTGTGATTGTTTATTTTTGTTCTTTTTTAAAACAGTGAATTTTGCCTTTCATTATAAAGGAATGTGTACTATTGTGGTTTCATATATAATGTTAGTCATCCATATATGTGTTGTATATATCCACGCTGAATGTTATTTGATGTACAGAATCAGAGCTGGTTGGAACTTTTAGATGAAAAGCTTAAGGCCACCTAACTTGAACTAGTGATTACTTCAACAAATAGCTATCTGCTTTCATTTAGGAAATGTGCATTTGAGAATATGCATTTCAGTAAATTTAAAAAACAATTCGTTAATGCCTACTCCTTACAAAGACAAATACAAACTTTAGTGTGAAATTGTGAATTTGGCTCTCACACAAACAATTCATGTAGTACAAGGGATGACCTGTACTTTACAAAGATGGTTCAAATTATATTATATCCCCAATCTCATGCTTTATAGAAAATCTAGGCTTCTGCTTAATTAAGAAAGTTGAGGATGAATTAATCTACAACTTTAGCTATATCCATGTCTTCAAAAATGGTAGTGTGTTAATCTCTCTACTTTTTAAAATCATTTCTTTATTTTTCCTATCATTCAGCTCAGATTTTTATATGTTGTTGTTTCTATAACTCTTTCCATTATAAAAAATACTTGTTTTTCTTTCTCACACCTCCTGGTAAAACTCTTCAGATTGTCAGTGCAGGTACCACTGAGAACATCTGAGCATTACTGGAGATGGTCACCCTGGAGAGCACATATTTTCTATTATTAATTTGGAATCGTATTCAAATGGGTTTTGAACACTGCTTGACCATTCCCTACATTTTTCTGGTGACATATCTAATCTGTTCTTTTCTATGGCCAGTTTGTACATTTTCCATCCTCCTTAAACATCCTAAGCACCGCCTCTTCCTTGTCACTCTCAGCGGATAACACAACCTCCTACAGAAAATCCTTCCATTCACCACTGCCAAACTAGAGATTTGCCCACATTTGCTTTGATCATTTCCTCCTCCTCTCCAAGAAAACTAAGAGCTTTTACTTCTTTTTAACGATAATCCCTTCTCCTGGGTGGAAGCTTTCGATCGAATTCCTTCCTGCCTTTTCAGGAACCGCACATTTCACTCCTACTTTCTCATTTGCATGTGTTCACCCTCCCTTTCCCTTCAAGGGAATCCTTCTCACTTTTAAACATGCTTCAGTATCTTCAGTTTTAACAAATCAACCACACAGGACTTCATACCTACTTTCGCATTATACCTGTCTACCCCTTTTCAGCCAATCTTTTCAAAGTAATTACTTTTACTTGTGTTCATGGTTTTCTCAGTTTTAATTCTCACTCCTGCTGACTGTGATTTTGGGTCCTACTCCAATTATTTCACCTGAACAGCTTTTGCTAAACTCATCAATGAATTCCATAACAATGGTAATAGTAGTAATATAGTAAGAGAAGAAATACTACTAGTAGTAACAGGATGCATCACAAAGTGATGACAGGGAAGTCTTGGGCAGTGACGAGATGAACATTTGAAGGGTTGTCTCGCTGATGTCCCAGTAGCGGGTGTTAGGGCGGTGGCTAGGACTAGTTTTAGCTGAGGATAAAAAAATGGCAGTGTGGGGTGGTGGTGATGGCTGTGGGGAGAGTTAATTATTTAATTACTTTGGTGTAAAATATTGAGGCATGAAATGAGATGTGGAGTATCCAAAGCAACTTTCCCGAAGTAATATATTCATATTTATAAACATTTATAAATATGAATATATTACCTTATATTCATATTAGTAATAATATACGAGTCATATTTTACTAGGTTTCTATCCTGCTCTCATTATTTTTCCTATCTATACAAAGACTGACAAACTTTATAGGAATATAGTACAATAAAAATATACCTGCTTAATATAAACATAACAATGAACCATTAAGAAATATGGCTTTATGTCAAAATATGGTTAAACATAATATAATTAAAATATGGCTTTATGACATAATATGATTTAAAATGATTGTATTACTTTATCTATTGGAAAATTGTTGTTCAAACAACTCTGACCTGTTTACAGCAGTTATTTGTTGAAAAATTGCCCATAGAAACCTGGTACCATTTCTTTTCTCTCTGCCTATTGTGTGAAAAACTACCAAAATGAGTGTTCATACAAGAAAGGAATTGGGAGCTAGAAATGGAGAGAAGGAGTGGGAGACTCTGAGTAGTGAGCATATGTCTTATCAAAAGAGTTCATGAACATAGTAATTATGAAATACTCTTTTAAGACTCTAAGGGAAATTAAAAATACCAAAAATATACTTTACTCAGTTTTCTAAATGTATTTCTAGTTTATTCGTTTACTCAAACAATGGTTCCAACCCTTCTCTTATGCATAATTTCATCATAATTTGGGGATAAATATTGCTTTGAATGTTTGTTTAGTCTGTTTCGGGTGTGAGGTTTATGCTGGGGATGAGGGAAGGGGAAGGGGCAAGGAGAACGTGTGTGAACCAACATGGCCCACTACGTATTATAGTACATGTAAAACTTCAGTACAAAATTGCAGGAAAGAGTTACAAATGATGGAGAAAATATTATCTTTTATACTCACTAAAAATCTTTTAAAAGACAAACAGACTGAAAGGATAAAAATGGAGAAAATTATATCTTCAGTCATACAGGGAGGTGGCTCTAAATCCAAAATAAAAACTGTGTAATACTATACTATTACATTTGAGTATTAGTGAAGCAAGGTACTGAGCGTTGGAACATTCTTTCTCGAAACCAGAGCAGAAAAATATTTTCCTAAAATTGTCTGCAAAAAAATCTACATAAGGGTCTATTCATTAGAAAATGAAATCTGAGAATGTGGGTGGCCCATAAGATAAGTGAAAACTATTCCTGTAGAGCCTAGCTGGAACCCATAGACTGGGAAAATGATGGGGCTGGAGGAGCAAGTATGTGACGTGGACCCATGATGCGACTTCTGTTGTCTCTGATGAGTCAGGGCAATTAATATTGGAAAACCCACAACTATCAATGACTTAATTTTTTGCTTGTGTAAAGTTTGTTACAGGTTGGACAACTCTTTTTCACTTTTATCTTTGCCATCTGGAATGGGTCCTTTGAGGAGGTGACATATGTTACTTCTGCTCACAACACAGTCATTGTAAAGAGCTACATGTCTTCCATTTATCAGCAAGGAGACTGGGGATGTGGGGAGGATGTAGAAATTTGGTGAGCACTAGTTTTCCCTGCCACGATGACAGTCTTTAAGCAGAAGGACAGTAGAGAAGGGAGAGAGTAGCAATTATCACATTTCAACAAAAAGTGCTTGTAACTTAAGTGGTTCTAATTGAAATGCACTAACCTCTTCGGCAGGCAAAAAGAATCAGAAGGGAGACATAAGAGAAAAAGAAAGAGTAGTTTGGGTGAGAAAATGTTCAAAAGGAAAAATTCTGAAATTCTGGATCAGAGCTACAATGTACACCTGTTCGTACTTTCTTGCTTCACCCCACATTGTGCTCATTCAAACATACACAACAATTCAAAGGGGAAAGCACCAGAATTATGCTTGGATACCACATATGTCGGTTTTGTCTTTTGGACCTCAGCCACACTTTGTCTTTCTATACTTTTTCCTGTATTTCTGAGGGCTGGAAACCTATAATCTCTACTTCACAGGCTCCCTTGTTGGTGGATTCTAGTGAGGATCGTCCAATAAGAGGTACTGACAGGAGACGAAAAGGCAAGAGGGAAGGAGAAGCCACTTTTTGTTCTGGTGAGTGGTATTTTGCAGGTGACTGGGGCCTCCTGCAATAAAGGTGTTTGCAAGCATATTGTGGTGGGCAAATGCAGTGGCTGCATTGGCCTCAGCAGTGGGACCTCTAATCACAGCAGTGACAGAACTGTCACTCCAGTAACCTCGGTGGCAGCACACTTATGGGCTCTGGGTAACACTATTTTCTTCCATTTGCTTCTCCAGCCCTAGAAAATGGAGTGGTTTCCTCTAGTTAGGGACATCTGTGTGGCACTGGAATCACCCATTTGCTTTTCCTGCCCTCTCAATACATTTGTATTGGAATCCACTCTGTTTGAAATACCTACAGTAGTCCTCACTGGATTCTACCCAAGGTGCTGCAAAGCAACACAAATTCAATGGAAGTAAAAAGCAGAAAAGTCACATAAAGAATAAACATACATTGTAAAAAGATTTACTCAAGGACACAGAAGAAACATTCTGACAAACTTATTCCAAGTTCTTAATTAAATGGTAGATGATGTGATTTACCTTAAATTAACTGCTCAAGAAAGAGATACAAGGGTTCAAAGATGAAGGCAGCACAAGAATACAACAAAAGAAAAGAAATAAATGGCAAAATTTATGAAAGAATTGGAAGAGAAACAAAATGCTGCAGGAAGAAAATCATATTCAGTGCAGTAAAACAAGTTGAACAGTGAGAGAAATCACACAAAACAAAACTCCAAAGAAGAAAAGTATAGAAATAATAAAAGAGAGATTTAGATATGGAATATAAGTTGGAAACTGTAATTAGTATAGAAGACAGCAGAACAAATAGAACGGATAACAATGAAAATTTTCCTTAAGGAAATATTCCTGCAATGAAGGAATACTTGAATCTTCAGATCAAAAGGAAACGAGGAAATATTGTGGTAGAGTTATTCCACATCAGTAATGAAGAAAAATTATATTGCATTCAAGCAGGGGGGAAAAAAAAAAAAACAGGTCAATAGGAAAAATTTAGACTTACCAAAAGTGCATAGAAGGACTCAGTGCCAGAAGGTAACAGAGCAACATATTCAAATTTTTCAGGGGAGAAAAAAAATTTTATTTACAAATTTTTTGTTGTTGCACCTCAGGCATAAAGGGTAAGAAGCAAATGGTGTCAAGTGTGGAAGGATTAGAAAGCACCATGCATCCTTCTTGAAAAAAACAACTTGACAACAAAATCCTTCAACCAAGAGATGAAACAAACAAAGAATCTAGGAAAGGAGAAGCCATAGAAACTGAACTAGTGGAGATTATTGAATCTATTTAAGTAGATTAATATCATTATAATATAGCTAATAAAACCTAGGAAATTTTTAGGAGGAAAAATAAGAGGAAGTATAGAGAGACTAATTTCTTTATTTTTACGATAGTCAATAGACATTGTATGAATTTAAACAGCAGGAGAAGAAAAATAATTTTCCCTTTACCCTTCTAGACTCCTGGTTGAGACCTCTCCTGTAATAAAAGACATAAATGGGAGAAAAATAAACAGATGTTTAATAACATGTACACTTCATGTTTACACGGGAGATACCCAGGAAAACCGAGTAACTCCCTGAAATGGCCCAAGTCATCACCTTAAACACCATTTCCAATTAGTGACAAAAGAAAGATGTTTGTGTGTGTGTGCGTGTGTGTGTGTGCATGTGTGTGTGTGTGTGTGTCTGTGTGTAGTGGGGGGAGGGTGCGTGAGTGAAGCCAGTTATGGGAGGTTACCAGGAAAAACACAGTAAACAGGGGTATGGCTATTATGCAGATCTAAATTACTTCCTTTTCCACTGATAAGTGTTTCTAGAGATTTAGTCATACTTCTCTTCCTGGTACAGAATGGGGAGACATCCATGCAAATAGAGATTTCCCTTATAAATGTAAATAGCTCTTACAAAAGGGTAACATATCAATACTTGGTTTTCAGAATTTCTCCTCTGTCTACTGTTTTTAAAAAAAGAATCAGTTCAAAATAATGCTTATGCCAAAGAGACATATTTTGGGCTGACAAATTCTGTTCCCCCTTTAGAACATGTGGTTTAAAAATTAATAACATATCTCATAGTTTTATTTATAACATTATCTTTTCTATCTAGAAGACTATGTTTTAAAGAAAGTAATAGGTCTTATAAAGGAGACATATTTGTAAGCAAATAGGGTAGAGGGGCCCCAGAGAAAGAGAACCAGGCATGGCTTTCTTGACATAAGAGAAACCATTTTCGGCCTAAGCCATTTTGTGAGCTAAGCCTGAGCACAATCCTTATCCTTAAACTGATTTCAGTAACTAATGAACTTAAAGTGTTAGGGAACCATTGATTGAAACTGCCCACCTTGGCCAGGCACAATGATAACCACTTGCATGAGTTGTCTCACAACAGGAGGTCCTGACTGATAAGGAACATGGTGCTGCCGAAAACTAACTGGGAGAATTCAGGAGAGGCCAAAAGGAGGGAGGAGACGCCAGCACATAATATTGTCCTACCAACCTCCCAGAATCATTTGTGTGTGTGTTTTTTTTTTTTTTTTTTGGCTGCACCTTGCCTTGCGGGATCTTATTTCCCCAACCAGGGATCGAACCCGTGCCCCCTGGAGTGGAAGTGTGGAGTCCTAACCACTGGACAGCCAGGGAAGTCCCCCAACCTCCCAGAATCCTTTGCGCTGAAATCTATCTTGGCTGAGAGTTGCATTTGCCACCAGGAAGGACCCTGAGTCAGACCAAATATGGGCCAAACGAGATGAGTGGCCAGAGACAACCCAGAAACTAACCCCGTTACCATAAAACCTGAGACTGTGAGTCATGTGGCAAAGCAGCTCTCCTGGGTTCACTTATCCCACTGCTCTCTGCCCAAGCACCCCTTCCCAATAAAGTCTTTTGCTCTGTCAGTACGTGTGTCTCCTCAGACAACTCATTCCCAAGTGTTAGACAAGAGCCCACTCTTGGGCCCTGGAAGGGGTCCCCCTACCTGCAACAAAGGGAACAAAAGGACAAACTTACCAGGCAAGAGAAGTAACAATACCAAGAGTAACAAATCAGTTGTAAAGACTGCCCGTTCTATTTCAATGGTAAAGATTAGCCTAAAGCACTGTCTCAAGCTGTTTTGCAGAATTTAACTCCCCCCTCTGGCACTCAACCACCAGAGCAACTGGAATTTAAGGGATGATAACATTGACCTTTTCTGACCCTCATGACTTCAATCAACTGATGCTTGGGCTCTGTCTACTGCCCAAGCCCTTCATGAATATGCATGTACCCTTAGCTTAAAACATCCCCAATCTTGCTGTTTGGGGAGACAGTGCTTTAGGAAAAATCCATGGTGTTCTCCTTACTTGCTACCAGTAATAAATCTTCTCTTCTGCTCTTTGCCTTGGTTGTGTCTTTTGGCTCAACACCCACCAAGAGGAGAAACCCAGTTTTGGGGTAACATATTTACCTAAACCCAAGTAATAAGAATTTTTGAACCCTTCAGAAGCAAAGGGATTTTTCTAAAATATAAAAAAGAATGGAGGAAATTTCAAGGCCTCCACGTAAGCAACTTTATTTTAATTATAAATCAAACCCGAAGGGGAAAAGTGTCAAAAGAAAACAAAACAAGGCATCCACACACATTGCTTGTTTGTAAGGTCTTTTTACCCTGCTATGGATAAAAATCGTAAGATTAAGCCGGAGAACGGGGCACATAAAAGTAACTGCGACAGCATATTGAGAACACCAAATGAGCTCTAACAAAAATTCCAGTGATAGAAATGCATTTCACGTTCCAGGGTTCCTGCTGGGATGACATTCTTTGCATTTTGTTAATTTGGGCTATGTTATACGATGTTCCACTAATGAGTGGAATAAATGTATCTACATAGTTAAAACCAAACCAGGAATTTAAAAATATTTAATTATTTAGAGTAGTACATGAAAGACTGGGCAACATTTCCATTAAAACCCACAATGTTGACTGGTTTAATACCAGACTCTACATATTTCTTTTAGGATAAATCTAGAAAATCAGAGCAAATGCATATTTTACATGCTTAGTTTATATTTATACACACACATACACACACAAGCACACACACAAAGAAGAAAGTTCAATGCTTTAGCTCCTTTTGTTAACCTTTGCTCACAACTACCAGAATGAAAATTAAAGACTTTGGGAAGCATTTAGTCTATAACTTGACCTAATTTTCTTTATCATTTATGAATAGAAAAAATTTTAAGTGAGTCTTCTTGTAGGCCAGCCAATTCATCAACACTTTTAGAAGCATAAAAATCTACTATACTAATAATCCCAAGGCTGAAAGGCTCTTACATGGAAAAGAAAAAAGTAATGGATCCAAAGGAATTATTACAGGAGTTTGCCTTGTCAAAAATCCATTCATTGAATTGCGTGAAATGAAACATAATGACTTCTTTACAGGTCTAATAGCCAAAAAGTAGTATGTTCATTGAAATATGCCGTTACTTGTTACACTAATGCTTAAATACTTCACATATTTTTTAACATTTTCACTTCATTTCTTTTAAATGTTGATGAAGAGGTTACTCTGAGAGAAAAGAATGAAAAATATGAATACATTTTATTAAAATAAAAATCAATGTAAGTCACAAGGAATAAGAGGAATCTAGATTTTATTTATTAATTGAATTCAGAGTATATAGTTTTTCTTGGAGAGAAATGATACTTTCTCAAATATTTTCCTTTTAAACTGTTTTCCCTATAGATAACTGTTTGTGTGTGAATAATGTGTGTAAGTGGAAATATGTATTTTTTTAAAGTATTTTGTTGGATTTGTTACAATATTGCTTCTGTTTTATGTTTTGGTTTTTTGGCTACAAGGCATATGGGATCTTAGCTACTCGACCAGGGATCAAACCCACACCCCCTGCATTGAAAGGCAGTCTTAACCACTGGACCACCAGGGAAGTCCCGGGAATATGTATTTTTTAATATAGACCTAGGCATTTTTAACCATATTCCCACCAGTATAGTACCATTAAGTTTTAGGGAAAAGACCTCCTGTTGGATTGATAAACTTTTTTTTTTTTTTTGCTAATTCCATTCAGGCAAATTTGTATTTGTATCTCTATCCAGGTATAAAGTCTGACATATTGGAATGGTTCACTTTCCTATAGTTGAATAATTGAATGTAAAACAATGTTTCCCAAACCTTGCCAAGATATTTATATGTAGCCCAAGAAAAAGGAAAGTTATTTGAATATTTCAATTCAAGGGTGTATAAACATGTTTATTTTTTATTTAACTTAAACACAGTCCTAATACTATTTAGAAAATACATGGAAAATGAAAACCACAAAGAATCTGAAAATCTCTGGAAGTATTACTTTAAATTCCAAGATATTAAAAATAAATCAGGGTAATCAATCAAAATACATGACTTTAAGTTAACCTCCATGTATTTTTTATTACTCCATTATAAGACTACAGTTATCCCTTGCTATCTGCAGGGGATTGGTTACAGGACCTCTGAGGATACCAAATCCACAGACGCTCAAGTCCCTTATAATAAAGTGGCTTGGTTATCTGTATATAACCTAGCACAACCATATCCTTTAAATCATCTCCAGATGACTTATAATACCTCATACAAAGTAAATGCTGGGTAAATAATTGCTGGTGTGAGGCAAATTCAAGTTTTGCTTTTTGGAACTTTCTGGATTTTAAAAAGAATATTTTTGATCTGTGGTTGGTTGAATCCATGGATGCAGAACACATACAGAAGGCCAACTGTCTATCTGTCAGGGTAGGCTAGACCAGGGATTGGCAAATTAGGGCCCCACAGACCTAACTTGACTCACCAACACTATGTTTTTATAAATAAAGTTTTATTGGAACATAGTCACACCTATTCCTGTATCTTCTTCCCCCTACAACTGCTTTTTCAATAGCAAAGTTGAACAGTTGCAATGGAGATATTATGGCCTGCAAAGCCTAGAATATTTATTATCTGGCCCTTTACAGAAAAACTTTGCCACTTCCTGGTGTAGGCTGTAGGAATAAATAAACAATTCCCAAGTTGCTAGGTCTGAGGATAAGAACATTTATTTCTCACTCACTTTACATGACTAACGGGGGTGGGCATGCGTGCTAAGGCAGGGTCCCAGGTTGACAAAAGTTGCATCCCGATACATGCTTCTAAGAGCAGGGGAATTGCACTGGGGCTCTTAAAATTTCCATCTGGAAGTGACACAGCAATTCTACTTGTACTTCTTTAGCCAAAGCAAGTCAGAGGACTGTGTTTATCCTCCAAGGGAACGGATAAGGGAATGTCACGTATCCGGAAGGAAAACTTGAATGTTTGTGAATAGTCCTAATAAATACCACATAGGGATTATCTGTACAATCCAAAGGGTAGTTATCAGGATGGTTAAGAGGTGACAATAATTGGACTGAAAAACTAACCATGAAACAGAAGTTTAAAACAAAATTAAAATGTGTGTAGCAGTTGTAAAAGAAACTCTGTTATTCACCTTGCAAGCAAAGGATTTAAATGCATCCATGACATATATTTATAAGAAGATAATATTACATATTAATTATTAACACACATCTGTAATGATTTTACAATCTATACTGTAAATTATAAAGAGGTGATTAAAGATGCTGCATAAAATATTTGAACCATTGGTGGATATTGCTATTTCATAACTGCTTAAAACTCTAATGAAGGCTGTAATAGTTTTCTAGATCTATGTAGTATGCCATAAACTAGACAAAAGTTAGATAGTCAAGTTATTAATTCTGCTTACAAGCAACATTTTAATGCCCTGCAAATTTTCAGTGTCATTAATGCAGTAAATATAGCAGTCTATTATATTTTATAACACAAGAAAAATAATCAATTTAGTTAATTTTTATACATAATTTTAAGGCACAAAAGAAAAGCTGATTGCCATTTAAAATCCTATGTTGTACTTCCATTCAACAATAAATTATTAAAATGAACATTGACAATAGGGCTATTTATGTTCATTTTTTTCATTCATTCAAAAGTAACCATTATGTTGAAAGAATATATCGCTATAGAGTGTAACTTCATAGAAACTTCTTAGAAAATAACTTCCTCCACCCCCATTACAACTGTCTGATCAAACCCACTCTGTTAGGCTTATTCCTTCTCACATCTTGAAATTTTGAGGCAGATCTCTACTTTTCTAGTAATTTTCACATAATAAAAATCCTCTTGGCATTTTCAGTGTCCCCCCACAAAAGTCTCATTTTGTAACTATTGTTTTCATTCCAGAGTAAAATTAGAATTCTGAACTTAATAGGGAATTATTGTTTCCTCAGCTAGGATCTGTTTCAGGCTGGAAACTGCAGGGGGAAGGGGAGTTTTGCTACATCATCTTTTTCTCTTTCCTCTTCCACCCTCTCACCACTAGGCTCTCTCTGTCTCTTACAGGATTAGAGATCGGGCAAGTGTAGGAAGTTGCTGTGAGACAGGAAAAATCCTCCTGGAATTATTCTCTCATGAAACACTTTCATTTCTGCAGACTCACTAGGAATGTTATTTCACCCTAATCTCTTGTGATATGGATTATTCATCTCCTCTGGTTGGGCATCTTACCCTGTGCATGAAGGATCTACCTCTTATGTTAAGGTCAGGTAATCATTTCAGAAAGTCCTCTTGCAAAGAATGTAAAATGATTCCAGCCGGCGAGAAATAGCCATTCATCCTCACTGTCAACCCAGCCCAGGCTGATAGCCATAGCCCCTTACAATTCAATTTCTCTGGTGTGTTTCAAACAACAGTCTTCTGTGCTGCAAACTGCAAGGACCACGTATTAATCATTCCAGTGGTGTTCTTGGAGCTCTTCCCACAGGTTAAAGATGAAAGAGAACTCTTTCCTGTATCTGATTCTTTTCCAGTATCCCTTTGGGGTTTTTCATATGGCTACTGGGCAAGTGTCCCAAATTGGTGTTTGGCCACTACCTTTGCGAGTCCTGCTTTGGTGGTCTAGTAAGTCACTAGAAAGATGGGTTCACTTGCAACCTGTTCTTTTGTTCTAGGCATTAAGAAGCCTCAACTAAAACGGAGACAGAAAGAGTGTGTCTACACAGTGCACATGTGTACGTACCTATTATATGCCAGATATTATATTGGACAGAGGGATGCACTGCACAATATCTCTCGCCCCCCATATAAATGATGGAGAACAGGGTGATGATCAGAAAAACAGGATAAAATAGTTTTTAAATTGCAAGAAATGTTATAGAAAAAATGACATGGAAAAATGAGAGTCTGTAATGGTGGATCTGGATTAAGGTGTCAGAAATGTTTCCTTGAGGAAGTCACAAACATGCTTATTTAAAGATGAACATGAGTCAACCTAGAACTAATGAGGATGAGGGTTGTTAGAAGGTACAGAATATTAGTCTCGCATTAACAGAAGTTTCTCTGAACTATCTTCTCCTTGTTGGGGGCGTGCACATAGTCCAAAAGTAACTTCCTTGTTGGGTGCCCCTCTTTTCCTCAAAAGAGCCTTTTACAAAAAAAAATTGGATTTTTAATGGACATTATCCAGCCTTATCATGTGGCTTTCATCTTAATGCTCATCACTTTGTGGTGACAGGGGGCTATTGTGTCTCCAGTATCATACACTCCAGCGGGCATCATTCAAGGCTGGAAGAATGATAAGGTCAAAGGGAGAAAGGGGCACATCGACTGAGTCTCTTCCTTTGCCTTGTCTCCTTCCTAGAAGTTCCTCCCTGCTTAAACCATCCTCTCCCACTGATCCACCTTGTTGATCAGTACTTGGCTTTTCCTAGCTAAAAGAAAGACTGTGAGATTTAGCTGTTTTCCAGGAGGGACGCAAGGAATATTATTGACATACACAGAACCAGTAAGGTAGAGTAGAATAGATGTTAGAATGGCAATAAATAATGTCTGTCACTGTATCGAATCATCCATTCTAGCTTGTCAAAAACAGGTTCTAGTTCTTTTCACAACTGTCTTTAAGATTTCTCTATCAATTTCCTTTCTACTCTGTGTACTTTCCTTAAAAGAAAAAGGAAATCTAATTTAGTTTTCCTGGGGCTATTTTCTCCAACATAAAATCAACATAATAAAAATTTGTATTTACATACCTGATTATTTATTGTCTCTAGTGTATTCAGACAGATAAAAAAAATTAAGGTACATAAGGTAGAGAAGAGAGGACATGAGGAAGTGGATTATTACAAATAATTATATTAATTATTGAAGTCTGTCTCTATGCCCCATCAGTCTATTAACTGTCCTATCTATCATCTATCTATCTATCATCTACCTAATATCTATGCCATGTGTTCAATCTACATAATTTTATAGTATAATACTGCTTGGTGCGATTGAATACTCCAAGAGATTCTGAGAGATGATTCACACGGGTTTAACTCCACCAGTTACATCTGGTCAGTCCGAAAACAAAACAAAACAAAACACAAAACTATATACCACGGTTTTATGTAAGATATGACATGGTATGTATTATTTAATATTGTCCCATTTTGTTAAAATTAGAGACCTATCTAATTTTAATTGTGTGGAGTAGAAATGAAAAGTAAAAATATATTTCAGCAAACATATATTGATTGCCTTCTCTGAATTTTTCCACAAAAAGCCCCATCAGTTGAAAATTTGAGTATTAAAAATGGTAGGTATTTTCATGGACATCAGAATTCAAATTTATTTTTAACTGAAATGTTTTTGTTCCATTTTCTTTGAAAAATGTTGAACACATTACCACAACTAATGACATGTTTACTTGGCTAATGCTATACCTGTGAATATCCCTGGGGGCAAAATGCTGTTTCTTTAGTATTTATGACATAAACAAAGCTCAGTATAAATGAAAGCATCAATAGAACCGTTTTTCTAAGCTAAATTTTTGACTCCAAAAGTCATAATTAGTCAAGTCCGTTCCTCTGATTTACTTTAACCAAATAATACTCTTCAATTTGAATATATTTTCCTGGCATGTGGACCAATGTAGATAAATTAGGCAGTTGGTTGTATTAAAATCCACAGATTATAGTCTGCCAAAACTCAAACAGTGCCATATCATCACTAATTAGCTGTTTGCAACACAGAGTTGAGTAAAGGAAGATATCAAATGTGAAGCTGTGTTATTTTAAGTTGAGTTGAAATGCAAATGAATTCTTATTCATCCAATCAAGAACTATTTACTAGGTGCCTACTACAAGACCAGAATTGTGCTAGGAATGATGGCAGATTTTTAAAAAGTGATAAATGGACCCTATTATGAAGAAAATTATAATGTAGCTGGAGAACCAGTAGTAAAATATCTGAAATGTTTGAAATTGAAATACCTACATGTAATACTAATACTAGCGTAACAAAGAAAAACAAACCTGACTCCATATTGAATCTATTCCTTTAGCTCTAAACTTTGTGCTCTGTTGCCTGTGCTTAGTTATGCTGGCTCTGCACTTTTGCAAAAGAATGCTGCCTACAGCCTAAAATATATAGGATAGCTCATTCTCAAGGCTCTGACCTTTAAAGTTACAGCACTTTTCCATTCATATGGAGCTAAAAAGTTGCAGAACAGAAAATAACATTTGTCTTGTTGGAAGTTTACAGGAACGTTATAACCAGACCTATGTGGACAGCTGCAAAAACAAAAGATTCCAGCACCAAGAAGTTGGCAACCATTAGCCACATTCCCTCTCCTTTTAGTATAAAAGAAGCCTGAATTCTAACTCAGCTAAGATGATTCTTTGGGACACTAGTCCACCATCTTCTCTGTCTGCGGGCTTTCTGAGTAAAGTCGCTATTCCTTGCCCCAACACCTCATCTCTTGATTTATTGACCTGTCATGTGACGAGCAGTATGAGCTTAGACTCTGTAACACCAGTAATGCCAGTAATACTAGAACAATCACTAGTACTATTTCTACCACTATTAGTACAGTACAGTACTAGTAGCAAGAGTAGTAATACTAAGACCCTGTATTTGCTGAGTCTTTACTATATTCCAGGAACTGCACTAAACATTTCACCTGGATAATCTTCTTCATTTCTCACAACAAAGCTGTGGATTATTATTATTAATCCTATCGTGCAGATTGGTAAAATAAACCTTAGCAGGGTTAAAATTAATTTGCCCAAAATTACATACTTAAGGATAAGTGTAGGTAGAATTTGAACTCAACTACTCTGACTGCATGTGAAATCATGTGGTATGCCATTTCTGATCTGTACTGTAATAGGGATAATTTTATTCAGAATGACTTGAATTTGCAGAAATAAAACTTTACTCAACTTGCTTGTGTGCTCACAATCCATTTCTACTTTTGTCAACAAAAATAGAAAAAAAATCTTAGCCACTTTGAGGAAGCACAGTACCATCCATTTCAGAATTTGGTCTCTCCCAAAATAACTTAGTTAACTTTGAGTAAATACTCAGCTTTTCACCTCTTTTGCCGTTCTTTTCTCCCCAAGATAAAGGTATTTTTTAATTTCCTCTTTGATTTCTTCAGTGGTCACTTCGTTATTAAGTAGTGTATTGTTTAGCCTCCATGTGTTTGTATTTTTTACAGATCTTTTCCTGAAATTGATATCTAGTCTCATAGCATGGTGGTCGGAAAAGATACTTGATACAATTTCAATTTCCTTAAATTTACCAAGGCTTGATTTGTGACCCAAGATATGATCTATCCTGGAGAATGATCCATGAGCACTGGAGAAGAATGTGTATTCTGCTGTTTTTGGATGGAATTTCCTATAAATACCAATTAAGTCCATCTTGTTTGATGTATCATTTAAAGCTTGTGTTTCCTTATTTATTTTCATTTTGGATGATCTGTCCATTGGTGAAAGTGGGGTGTTAAAGTCCCCTACTATGAATGTGTTACTGTCGATTTCCCCTTTTATGGCTGTTAGTATTTGCCTTATGTATTGAGGTGCTCCTATGTTGGGTGCATAAATATTTACAATTGTTATATCTTCTTGGATCGATCCCTTGATCATTATGTAGTGTCCTTCTTTGTCTCTTCTAATAGTCTTTATTTTAAATTTTTTTTTTTTTTTTTTTTTTTTTTTTTTTTTTTTGCGGCTCCGGACGCGCAGGCTCAGCGGCCATGGCTCACGGGCCCAGCCGCTCCGCGGCACGTGGGATCCTCCCGGACCAGGGCACGAACCCGCGTCCCCTGCATCAGCAGGCGGACTCTCAACCACTGCGCCACCAGGGAAGCCCTAGTCTTTATTTTAAAGTCTATTTTGTCTGATATGAGAATTGCTACTCCAGCTTTTTTTAGGTTTCCATTTGCATGAAATATCTTTTTCCATCCTCTTACTTTCAGTCTGTATGTGTCTCTAGGTTTGAAGTGGGTCTCTTGTAGACAGCAAATATATGGGTCTTGTTTTTGTATCCATTCAGCCAATCTGTGTCTTTTGGTGGGAGCATTTAGTCCATTTACATTTAAGGTAATTATCGATATGTATGTTCCTAGTCCCATTTTCTTAATTGCTTTGGGTTCGTTATTGTAGATCTTTTCCTTCTCTTGTGTTCCTTGCCTAGAGAAGTTCCTTTAGCAGTTGTTGTAAACCTGCTTTGGTGGTGCTGAACTCTCTCAGCTTTTGCTTGTCTGTAAAGGCTTTAATTTCTTCATCAAATCTGAAGGAGATCCTTGCTGGGTAGAGTAATCTTGGTTGCAAGTTTTTCTCCTTCATCACTTTAAATATGTCCTGCCAGTCCCTTCTGGCTCACAGAGTTTCTGCTGAAAGATCAACTGTTAACCTTATGGGGATTCCCTTGTGTGTTATTTGTTATTTTTCCCTTGCTGCTGTTAATATGTTTTCTTTGTATTTAATTTTTGAAAGTTTGATTAATATGTGTCTTGCATATTTCTCCTTGGATTTATCCTGTATGGGACTCTCTCTGCTTCCTGGACTTGATGAACTATTTCCTTTCCCATATTAGGGAAGTTTTCAACTATAATCTCGTCAAATACTTTCTCAGTCCCTTTCTTTTTCTCTTCTTCTTCTGGAACCCCTACAATTCAAATGTTGGTGCGTTTAATGTTGTCCCAGAGGTCTCTGAGACTGTCCTCAGTTCTTTTCATTCTTTTTTCTTTATTCTGCTCTGCAGTAGTTATTTCCACTATTTTATCTTCCAGGTCACTTATCCGTTCTTCTGCCTCAGTTATTCTGCTATTGATCCCATCTAGAGTATTTTTAATTTCATTTATTGTGTTCTTCATCGTTGTTTGTTTCATCTTTAGTTCTTCTAGGTCCTTGTTAAATGTTTCTTGCATTTTGTCTATTCTATTTCCAAGATTTTGGATCATCTTTACTATCATTATTCTGAATTCTTTTTCAGGTAGATTGCCTATTTCCTCTTCATTTGTTAGGTCTGGTGGGCTTTTGTCTTGCTGCTTCATCTGCTGTGTGTTTGTCTGTCTTCTCATTTTGCTTATCTTACTGTGTTTGGGGTCTCCTTTTTGCAGGCTGCAGGTTTGTAGTTCCCGTTTTTGGTGTCTGTCCCCAGTGGCTAAGGTTGGTTCAGTGGGTTGTGTAGGCTTCCTGGTGGAGGGGACTAGTGCCTGTGTTCTGGTGGATGAGGCTGGATCTTGTCTTTCTGGTGGGCAGGTCCACGTCTGGTGGTGTGTTTTGGGGTGTCTGTGGCCTTTTTATGATTTTAGGCAGCCTCTCTGCTAATGGGTGGGGTTGTGTTCCTGTCTTGCTAGTTGTTTGGCATAGGGTGTCCAGCACTGTAGCTTGCTGGTCATTGAGTGGAGCTGGGTGCTGGTGTTGAGATGGAGATCTGTGGGAGATTTTTGCCGTTTGATATTATGTGGAGCTGGGAGGTCTCTTGTGCACCAGTGTCCTAAAGTTGGCTCTCCCACCTCAAAGGCACAGCACTGAGTCCTGACTGCAGCACCAAGAGCCTTTCATCCACACGGCTCAGAATGAAAGGGAGAAAAAGTAGAATGAAAGAATTAGTAGAAGTAGAAAGAAAGAAAGAAAGAAAGAAAGAAGGGAGGGAGGAAGGAAGGAAGGAAGGAGGGAAGGAAGGAAAGAAAGAAAGAAAGAAGATAAAGTAAAATAAAATAAAGTAAGATAAAATATAATAAAGTTATTAAAATAAAAAAATAAATATTAAGAAAAAAATTAAAAAAAAAAAAAACGGACGGATAGAACCCTAGGACAAATGGTGGAAGCAAAGCTATACAGACAAAATCTCACACAGAAGCATACACATACACACTCACAAAAAGAGGAAAAGGGGAAAAAATCATAAATTTTGCTTTCAAAGTCCACCTCCTCAATTTGGGTTGATTCGTTGTCTATTCATGTATTCCACAGATGTACGGTACATCAAGTTGATTGTGGAGCTTTAATCCCCTGCTTCTGAGGCTGCTGGGAGAGATTTCCCTTTCTCTTCTTTGTTCTCACAGCTCACAGGAGCTCAGCTTTGGATTTGGCCCCGCCTCTGCGTGTAGGTCGCCGGAGGGCGTCTGTTCTTCGCTCAGACAGGACAGGGTTAAAGGAGCCGCTGATGCGGGGGCTCCAGCTCACTCAGGCCCTGGGGGAGGGAGGGGCACGGAGGGCGGGGCGAGCCTGCGGCGGCGGCGGAGGCCAGCGTGACGTTGCACCAGCCTGAGGCGCGCCGTGCGTTCTCCCCGGGGGAGTTGTCCTTGGATCCCGGGACCCTGGCAGTGGCGGGCTGCACAGGCTCCCAGGGAGGTGTGGATAGTGACCTGTGCTCACACACAGGCTTCTTGGTGGCGGCAGCAGCAGCCTTAGCGTCTCATGCCCGTCTCTGGGGTCTGCGCTTTTAGCCACGGCTCGCGCCCGTCTCTGGAGCTCCTTTAAGCAGCGCTCTTAATCCCCTCTCCTCGCGCGGCAGGAAACAAAGAGGGAAGAAAAAGTCTCTTGCCTGTTCGGCAGGTCCAGACTTTTCGCCGGACTCCCTCCTGGCTAGCCGCGGCGCACTAACCCCCTGCAGGCTGTGTTCACGCTGCCAACCCCAGTCCTCTCCCGGCGCTCCAACCGAAACCCAAGCCTCAGCTCGCAGCCCCGCCCGCCCCGGCGGGTGAGCAGACAAGCCTCTCAGGCTGGTGAGTGCCGGTCGGCCCTGATACTCTGTGCGGGAATCTCTCTGCTTTGCCCTCTGTACCCCTGTTGCTGCGCTCTCCTCCGCGGCACCGAAGCTTTCCCCCTGTGCCACCCGCAGTCTGCGCCCGCGAAGGGGCTTCCAGTGTGTGGAAATCTTTCCTCCTTCACAGCTCTCTCCCACTGGTGCAGGTCCCGTCCCTATCCTTTTGTCTCTGTTTATTCTTTTTTCTTTTGCCCTACCCAGGTACGTGGGGCGTTTCTTGCCTTTTGGGAGGTCTGAGGTCTTCTGCCAGCGTTCAGTGGGTGTTCTGTAGGAGCAGTTCCACGTGTAGATGTATTTCTGGTGTATCTGTGGGGAGGAAGGTGATCTCCGCGTCTTACTCTTCCCGGAAGCCTCTGGTAAAACATTTAAGTAAATTAAATAAACTAAATCTGCAGCCTCAAGGTTTTAAAGAACATTTATTGAAAACATGGGAAAAGATAAAACTATTTCATTAAAAATATTACAGTGGAGGGCTTCCCTGGTGGCGCAGTGGTTGAGAGTCCGCCTGCCGATGCAGGGGACATGGGTTCGTGCCCTGGTCCGGGAGGATCCTACATGCCGCGGAGCGGCTGGGCCCGTGAGCCATGGCCGCTGAGCCTGCGCGTCCGGAGCCTGTGCTCCGCTACGGGAGAGGCCACAACAGTGAGAGGCCTGCGTACCGAAAAAAAAAAAGAAAAGAAAACTTGCGGTGGAAAAGTTATTGACATTAACAATAATTTTATTTCCTCAACTCTTTCTTAGTGTTCAAAAAGTGCCTTAAGTAAAAGATTAAAGGTATCAGTAATGGTCTTGATGACTCTTTACAGCATCTTTATAGGCTTCTACAAAATTGAAACAGTTAATGACATTATTATTAGAGTCCAGGTAACAAATCATTTTGCAAATTAGATGTCCAGTTATTGGCTTTAAACAAAGTAAAAGGAGGAGTTAATTCATTTATTATCTGATAATTAAGCTTAATTTTTATGATAGTTCACTATAGGATTTTTGGCATAAAACTTAGAAAGAGATTGTTTTTAAAAAGGGTGCAATGGCCATACAAAATTCCTTCTCCCGTCTACTTGCTGTACTGCGTAGAAGGTTTCTCAGCAAATGAACTATATCATGAAAAATAGGGTAGGAGTAGAATTATTCCTGTTACATTGTAGTGGTAAATAATATTACTTCATACATATGTAATTTAATTGGAAAAATCCAGCCCCATTCATCTCATTAAGTCATACATTTTCATTGAAATGTATTTTTGGTTATTATTTATCAAAATTTATAATATTTCAGAGTGTTTTGCCATGATATATTAGTAATAATCTCTCTATCACACACACATACACACAAACGTATGTACGGCAGATATTCAAAGTTTCAAAACGCAGAATTGTTATTTAGTGAACATTCTTCAACCACCCTTGTCTCATCTCAACTCTACCCCCATCGTATGTAATGACTTCTTATTTTCTTAATAATATTTTAGAGGGTATTTTTTTTTTTTGCTTAAGAAATCAAATCTGCATATAAATTCTTTTACTCTCTGTTTAACACATTATTCTGTTCCTTGCTGTTTACTTGACATACCTTAGGATATGCTCTATATTAGTCTATAGAGACATAGAGAGTCACCACTGATTTTTAAGCTGCATAGTATCCCACTATATGGTTATACCCTGATTTAACTGGACTCTTAAAATAACACTTTTTCTATTTTTTTAACTTAGAGCTTCATGATCTTATGAAGTCAAAATAAAATGGAGAATTTCAATTTATATGCATATTTTTGTTACAATGGCATATGATACGTTGTTTAATAAAATACTTTCAAGCATAGTATTGCATTATCTCAGATTAGATTATATAGTGAAATTAAAATGAAAATAGATGATAAAATGGAGTTATTGGATAGATTTAAGTGACTAAATGCTTTTGGTCCTTTAACTCTTTCCATCACTCCCTCCCCTGCAAAAACTCCTCATGGGCTCTACTAGGAAATAATATTCATTGATTCCTTGGAGTTAGGTGACCATGGGCACCATATATCCTTCCCAAATTAAAACTTTTTTGTCCAGTCTATAGCTTTTCACATTGACTAAAAATAAAGTGGCAAACATATGGTTCTATGTTTTCTGTGTCTTCTATACTTTCATGAATCTTTTAAAGATACAGCTTTGTGGTTATAGTTTAAACAGAGGAAAGAGTTTTGTTTAATTGTAGCCTTTTGTGGGAAGGATTGGTTGAGAGCTGGAATCTTCTGCCAAACACTTCTGGTTTCTTAATCATAAAGGTGTCTCAGGGTGGAAGTCAAATTTTGAATGCTGTTTTTTGGCAGGGTTTGACTACGTACGTTTGTGGGCAACTTAGGTGAACAGATGGTCTGAAATAAACCAAGGAAGTTTACAAAGGGAATTTAATGAAGATAATATGGCAGAGGGGATGAGAGAGCTTGGGCATGAAGGACAGAGATGTAAAGTAAAAACTGGGACAAATTTGTGGAAAGTCTGCAAAGCACTGAAACCATTGTAGAGTCCCAGGGTTATGTAGAACACAATGGCTCAAGTAGGAACAGGTTTTGTGGCTTAGGCTCCTGCCTGGGATGAGATTACATTTTTCCATATAATTAGGCACCTAATTGTGCTCCTACACTTAGTGGACACACTTACAGCACCAAGTAATTGTGATTTATTTCAGAGCTCTTCATGTGGACCTACCACCTCTTACATATCAACAGACCATATTTGATTGTTGAAACTATTTGTGATGTTTTCTGACTTGCTCTGACTAGATTTTGAGTAATTTAAAAGGCACTTAATATTGCTCATTCAAAAGAGAATCTAAATATCAAAATTTAGGTCTCACCAATAAGCTCACAAAGGTGTTAAAAATGATCAGTATTTTCTACCAACGCTGAAAATGAGAGCATTGGTCAAAGGACGCGATAACGCAATACTTTTAATGATCTAACTATTCATTAGGAAAAAGATTTAAAACATCCCTATCCATTGTAATCAATAATTTCATTTTTAGGAATATTTTCTAAGGAAACAATTAAGAATATGTATAAGCAAGTATGTACAAAACTGCGTTGTTCAGAAGAGTAAAAACATAAACAAAATATTAATGTTTAACATAATATGGAACACTATAGAGACATTAAAATGATATTATAAAAATGTGTAATTGACATGGGAAAATTTACTCTTAAATATTGTTGATAGGAAAATCAGGTTTATGATTCTAACTTTGCAAGAACTAACTAAATAAGCATCAATATCCATCTAATTCTATGACAGGAAAAATGTGGAGGAACAAATGCAAAAATATTAACAGTGATTTTTCCTTTCAAAGTGGAACACATTTGCTTTTTTCCCTGCAATGAATATGTATTGCTTTTGTTATAAAATTCAAATTATTATAATAAGAGGTTTATTTGAGTGACAAAAAAATATCTATATCAGCTAATTTATGCCTTACTGAGAAGACATAAAAATATGGGATTTCATGAGTAATTCAAGGATCAGAATTTGGGAATATAAAAATAAATATTTATTTGTTAAGTGAGGTAGCAAAATTTTAAAAAGAATAAAAGAAAGCTCTAAAATTGTACTGGTTCATCTGCTGGAGAAATGAAAACATATTATCAAGAGACAGAGGCTTGCTTATGTAATGAAGTCCTGTACAGAATAGTGAGGACACACAAAAATAAGGGAAGACCGTTTTCCTCAAAGAGCTAACAGTCTGCAGGGCTAGATTAACCAGCTCACAGTGGTTTAAATGTCTGCAGGTATGCTATGCATCAGAGAAGATGAGAATTTCCATCAGACTGAGTGATCAGATAGGCATTGCTAGTGGAGGTGAGAGTTAATATTTATAATCACTTCCCTGATTATAAAAGTTATATGCTAATTTAAGAAAAATTTTAAAAGAGAAATAAATATAACAGAGATAATAATCCCATACCACCACGTTGGTTTCTTCCTCCTTCTCTTTCTTTCTCAAAAGATATAGCTAAAAATGGGAATTCCCTGGTGGTCCAGAGGTTAGGACTCAGTGCTTTCACTGCTAAGGCCCTGGGCTCAATCCCTGGTCAGGGAACTACGATCCTGCAAGCCGTGAGGCCAAAATACCCAAAAAAAGGTATAGCTAAATAAATATATAAGAATATGTATAAATGGCATTATAAGGTCAAACTACATAAATATCAGTTTACTTGACTGTCATCTGCAATGCCAATATATTTTCTTTATTTTTTATTGACTTTCACGATATTGCACAGCATTCACTTACTCTTCCATCCACTCAAAAGTATTTATTGAGCTCCTAGATTGTGGCAGACCCTATTCTACAATTCTAGGGTCATCAGTCTATAAAACAAAGATCATTGACCTAAAAGAGCTTACATTTTAGTGGGAGGAGCGAGGGAGACAGAAGGAAATACCCTTGCATTGCTGAAATAAATCTAACTTGGTCATAATGCATTATTTTTACTGAAAATTTGCTAAATCATGTTTAATAATTCACTAGAGGGGGCGAATAGTAGATTTGAGATAGCAGAAGAAAGTGTCAGTGAATTGGATTCAGGTCAATAGAAATTGTACAATTGTACAGTCTAATCTGAGAGTTTTTGCCTTTTATTGAAAAACTTGAAATTTTATTTTCAAAAATAATATAGCTAAGTATTACCTTTGATCCAATCTTTTGATATAGTACTAGGTACTGGGATTATAGTATTAACTAGATCAAATCTTGGCCTTTTTGTGATTACAGTCAAGTGGGCAAATACAGACCAGTAAGAAAATATTTTCAATACATGGTCTATGAAGTGCTATGATAGGGTAGGTTAGGGTATGTTATGAGAATACATAGCAAAGACACCTAAGCTAGGCTCAGTAGGTAAAGGATGGGTCCTCAAAGGCAGTGAAGTGTAAACCAAGATTTAAAGAATGATTATGTACTAGTCAAGTGAAAGGGGATGCGTTAGGAGAAGAGTTGCTGTCAGAAAGTGCAGAAAATACAAGTACTCAGAGACATGGTATAGTAAGATAAATTTAAATATTTTGATGGTTAAAGCTTAGAGCTTAAGGAGAATAATGGTGAGAGATGAAGGTGGAGAGGTAAATGGATTGAGGGAATTTTCTAAATCTTTCAAAACAGATTAAAGATGTTTTATATCCCATGGGAAATGGGAAGCCAGCATGCTTTTTTGCTTTCTTTTCTCTTCTTTGAAAAGCAGGGAAGTGACATGACTAGGTTTAATTTTAGAAATATCAGTCTGGTTGGTGATGGACAACACAGGGTCAGAGAGCCCATATAGGAAACTGTTGCAGTAATTCAGGAGAGAGGTGATAATGGTGGCCTGAATTAGGAGAATGGCAGTGAGGATGAAGAGAAGTGGGCAGATTTGAGGGGCAGATTTAAGGATCACTTAAAAGATAGACAAAATTTAGAGATAGTTTAGATGTGAGAAGAGAGGAACACAGAATATATCATTTAAGACAGTGCACTCTCCATTACTTGGAGATACTGAAACGTCAGGGAATGTGAGGGATTAAAAAAAAAAAAGAAGAATGAATGTCATTGTGCCAAATAAAAAAATACTGAATCAAGGCCTGTAGTTTTCATTATTTTTAAGTTTCAAATGTTTTCTAATTTCCATAGCATTTACTTTTTTATCCACTGGGTTATTTAAAAGTAAAAAATTAAAAATTTTAAAGTTTAAAATTTCTAAACTTATCAGGATTTTCTGCTATTTAACAAAAAATTTGTTAAGTCCCTGATAGTTGTGGGTTTTCCAATGTTAATTGCCTTGACTAGTCAGAGGCAATAGAAATAGCATCATGAGTCTTTTTAATTTCTAAATTCATAGGGTTTTCTGCTATGTCCTAGTTTAGAACATACTCTATGTAATTTTCAATACTTTGATGTTGTTGATAATTGTTTTTTGACCTGATACATGCTCAACTTTTAGCAATGTTCCTGAAGTACACATTGCTAGTTATGCTGTTCAAATTTTCTATATACTTAATTGCCTCTTTGTCTGATTTTCCTACCAGTTATTTAGAGAGGTATATGAAAATCATCCACATAATGGTACATTTGTCTCTATGTATCTATCAATTGTGATTGATATATGTTAAGGCTATACTAGTATTGCATGCAAATCTAAAATTGAGGTAACTTCCAGGTTGATTGATTCCTGTTCATCATTATGAAGTGACTTTTAATTCTACCAGTATTTCTCCATAAGATCTATCTTCCCTGACACTATTCCAGCTCCTTTTTATTAGGATTTTCATGGTATTTCTTTTTCTATCCTTTAACTTTTAATCTTTCTGCATTCTTCTGTTTTATATCTTCCTTTTGCATAATCCAGTTTGGCAATCTGTGACTCATCTAGAATATGTAGTACACTTATATTTAATATAATTCATTATATATGTAGTACACTTATATTTAATATAATCCATTATATATTAAGTAAATTTACTGTTTAATTTACTTAATCTGCTTGGGATTTCTTGGAGCTTTTTGAATATTTGTAGTGAAGTCTTTAATTAGTTTTTTAAAATTTTCAACTATTTTCTCCTTAAATAATGCCTTTATTTGATCCTCATTCTCTTCTTCTGGATTCTGATTAAACTTATGTTTGACTTTCTCACAGTAGTCTCTCTTTTACCCTCCCTCTTTATTTTCCAAATTTTTGTCTCAAAATATTTTATTCTAATTTATCCTTCAATTCAGTAATTCTCTCCCTAACTGTATCTAGTTTCCCTTTACAACTTGTCTAGTTAGTTAGTTATTCCAATAACTAGAAAATGTATTTTGTTTTCAAATCTTTGATGCCATTTCTTATAGCTTATAGTTTTATAGTCACTGTCTTAGTTCTTTAAATGTAGATGTATAATTATTGTATAATCTGGGCTGAATATTTCCCAAATCTGACTTCTGTGCAGATTTGTTGCTCTTGTTTGTTATTTTTTTCTGGTTAATGCTCATAAAGTTTACTTTCCCTGTGTGAATCATCATCACTGTCTGTGCGTTGCACAATGTATTTGATAAAAATCTTTTCAGAAATAAAATGAAGTCTATAATGGAAATACTTTTCTCCAGAGAAGATTGACATTTGTTTCTGCTAGAAGACCATGGTCACAGCCTCCAGTACTACTTTAATACGTTTTCAAGGTTTAAAATATCCCTGAAGAACATGGAAGATTAAAATCTGAGTATAAATCCATGTGGGATACACTATTTCTGATTCATCCTCACCTTAAGAGTATAGTCTATTCAGCTTTCCACCTTATACATGCCAGGCTTTGATTTCTGTCCCCCCTTTTTTTGTGAAGCTGACAAAACAAATATGGTAATTTTCCTGAAGCTACAAATCCTCTTGAGACAAAAGCAGATTCCAAACCAGCTTTCTGCCCTTAGTCCTCAATTTTCCTTCTATTTGGGCCTTGGGCCTAGTAATTCTTTACTGTATGGCTGCTTTATAAAAATATTGTTAAGACTATATATATATATATATATATATACACACACACACACACACACACACACACACACACACACACACACACACACACATAGTCTAGCTATTAAAACACCAAATATCAGGAACACACTTATAGATAATGACAAGGAATAAAGAACAGAAACTTTCTGTGTTTCTGGAAATTTCTTTGACCATGAGCCTGTGTCAAGGCTGCTATTCAGCTGATTTGTATGAGTTATTTACAGACAGGATCTATTCTGTAGTTTGGCAACATTCTGATTAAGCATTATCCATATTGAATGGATTGTTAAATATGCTTAATATTACCCATTTCCTCTGCTGTTAAAAAAGAAAAAAAACTATAGCTCCCATACTATAAAGTTATTAGTGCAAAGATGTTAGGTAAGAAAGGAAGAAAAACATTAAAATCTTGGTTATGTCAATTTTCCTTCTGTGCCTAAGGACATATCAAAGAGAGGTTAACTGCACTGTAACCACCGACAATGCAATAATTGCTATGCTTAAGTCTGTCTCTCAGAAAGCACTGTGGGGATTTTCATATAGCCTCTGGTATTTTACAGATTTTTATACAAAGTAGAAGTTAGTCTTATTTTTTTAAATTGCATTTTAATTAGTATCTGTATTGGTCAAGATTTTTTTAAATCTTTTTAAAAAATTTATTTAATTAATTATTTTTATCTGTATTGGGTCTTCATTGCTGTGCGCGGGCTTTCTCTGGTTGCAGCATGCGGGCGCTACTCTTCATTGCGGTGTGTGGGCTTCTCGTTGTTGTGGCTTGTCTTATTGTGGAGCAAGGGCTCTAGGTGCACGGGCTTCAGTAGTTGTGGCATGCGGGCTCAGTAGTTGTGGCGCATGGGCTTAGCTGCTCCATGGCATGTGGGATCTTCCCGGACCAGGGCTTGAACCCATGTCTCCTGCAATGGCAGGCAGATTCTTAACCACTGCACCACCAGAGAAGCCCAGCAGTTAGTCTTTTACAAAGGAAGGTTTGGACTTTTTTAATGGCAACTTATTTTGACATACAAATTTTAAGTTTTTCATGATTTTGTTGCATTATTTATTCATTAACAGCAAATAATAAATCAAACCCTGCAGGGAAACTCCTCTACCAATCCTTGGAAAATAATTTCCAACCTTATATGTCTACATAAGTATCTGAAGTTTACTTACTGTGTGACATGGTGACTAGTGCCTTGAAAGAGAACACAAATACACAAAGTTAAAAAAGGGAAACCTGAGAAAAGTATAAATGTATGATTAGGTGTATTAAAAATTCCCACCTAAAAGAGAGATGTAGAATGAGAATAAAGTAAAGCTGTTGACCTGAAAGAAAGATAACATTTTACTTGAATTTTTACCTTGCTGCACTTGTGGGAATTTCTTTGCAATGGAGATTTGTGGGATGTTGTACGTCAGAAAAAAGCTGTTTTAATTCAGTAAATGGTGGTTGTAATATTACCTGCACATGTTTAGAATTAAATTTCAGAATAACTCCAATAGTAATTGCAACTGCATACAAATGTGATTCTTTTTGGGGGAAAAATAACAGTAGGAAAAAATACAAGGACAGCAATGGAAATATACATAATTTAATTGAAAACAAAATATCATGGGTGGGGTATAGAATCTTTTTCAATAATTACATTTGTCGTGTTACATAACAAACATACATATGCTTCATAACATACTCTTTACTTTTTTTTTCTTTTTTGGCCTCACTGTACAGCATGTGAGATCTTAGTTCCCCAACCAGGGATTGAACCCATGCCCCCTACATTGGAAGTGTAGAGTCTTAACCACTGGACTGCCGGGGAAGTCCACTCCATAACATACTCCTAACAATAATAATTTATCTACTTGGTGATTGGTCTAATGTTTTCAGTATATAAGCTACGTAAATTATAGGAATGAATCGTTTAAAAAATTACTTTAGTTTTATCATTTGCCTAAGTCAAGACTTAGTTACTCTGGAGAGTTATATGATTTGAAAGTCTCTGAAAAACTCTGAATGGACACTAATTTAATTTGTTTTCTCAGATAGCTAGAAAATAATTTCGTTGATAATTTCTCTAAGTAAAAGTGTTATCTACATCAATATTATTTTTCCCTTTTGTAAATAAGTTAACTAAAATGTAAGTATATTAAGTTAATTATTTAGGGTTTCATAGAAAATTGCTGACAAAGCTTGCCTCAGAACATCTAAAGTTAAAGACTTCCTAGAGGGGAAAAAAGCAAATGAGCGCGGTCATGCACATTACCTAACAAATGGATATGTGCGCACACACACACACACACACACACACACACATCTCCCCATCAAAGGTCTATTCTGGGCACTTGAGGTACAATTTGGGAACTATAGTGGTTCGTTAGGTAGAAAATAACTTATTCAAAGCAGAAAACAGAAGTGCAAGTATTGTGAGTAGGTCTTCTATCAGAATGTCAAGGAAGAAGGAATTTTCCTTTATCTTTCTAGGTTCCTTTGTCTCACTTAAGAGTTATGTTGACATGAGACAGATTAACAGGAAAAAATCAAACAAAATTTTAATTACATGTACACATGGGAGAGAACCAGGAAAACTGAGTAACTTAACAAAATGGCCAAAGCCCTCAACTTAAATACCATCTTCAACTAAAGACAAAAAAGGATGTTGGGGATAGGGGTTTGGGACTTCAAAGGGGAGGAAGGCAATTCACATGGAGACGGACAAGCAAATGATTGGTAAATAAATGTTTGCTTAGCCATGCAGAGAAAATGGGACACAGAGTGGACTCTGATCTCTAGACTCTTCTAAGTTTCCCCCATCACATCTGCCCCATAATTTTTGTAGATATCACCGGTGCTAGCTCTATTCTGGGAACAGGTCCATTATTCAAATTTTTAGGCAAATGGAGAGGTGGTAAAAAGAAAAACTTTCTGAGTCTGCTATTTTTAAAAAATAATAAGCCTAGGGCTTCCCTGGTGGTGCAGTGGTTGAGAGTCTGCCTGCCGATGCAGGGGACACGGGTTCATGCCCCGGTCCGGGAAGATCCCACATGCCACTGAGCGGCTGGGCCCTAGAGCCATGGCTGCTGAGCCTGCGCGTCCGGAGCCTGTGCTCTGCAACGGGAGAGGCCACAACAGTGAGAGGCCTGCGTACCGCAAAAAAAGATCAGCCTAAGTTAATCCTCATGCCAAAGAGACACATTTTGGGTTGGCAAATTTTGCTCCCCTATAAGAACATCTAAATTTTTAAGTCCTCTTCCAAACCTTAGTCTCAAATGATTGGCTTTTAAGACTCTAAAGCAAATGTTAACATTTTCATGTCTTTTGATTATTTTAAATTACTAGATGAACAAATTTGCCATCTAAAAATATATTATCTACCTCCAACTCCTATGTTTCCAGAAGGTTCTTCTTGCTCAGCTTTCCAGTGTCTATTATGGAGTTGTGAGGATTGCATTGTTAGTCACGCATGGGAATTTGGATCCCAGAGCAATTCACTTCCATCAAACTGATCTCAGAAAAATCTTTGTATATCTATTATTTTTCTTTTACACATTCTCTAAGATAGGAACATTAATAAATATTTATTAAAGTAGTATGCCTATGATAATGTAAAAAACTAACCCATTGTCTTAATAGTGAACATTTTAGGCTAGCATAAAAGTAATCCCCCAGATAGCTCCAAGACATAAAAACAGAGCTGAACTGAACTGCTCACTCTAATATAAGTGGAAAACCTTGACTCCTTTCAAATCCTTTCCCAGGGGAAGTCTGGGGAAAATGATGGCTATTAAAAACAAAATCAATGGTAGTACTTGTTTTCAGATCCCAACTGTTTGAAGACAAACCCTTCTCCAAACTGAATCCATTACCACTTTAATTTCAGACAAAATTTTTTTTTTTTTTTAGGGTAAGTGAATGAAGAGCAGGGACAATCTCACTGACACATATTTGGAGACTTCCTGAGAGATTAAATATACATGACATAGACTACTGAAAGTCTAAAGAAAAATCCAGAAGGAATGTTTGGTATAAACATAAATAGCAATCAAAGACAAGCTTTTACCTTAAAAAAAAAACCAAAACACTGGAGATGGGATGAATCATGTCTCAACTTAATGTAATTTTTTTGCCAGGCTGTGACAGTCACAGGGTGGTTTTATACCCTTGTTGCTTTTGGTGGAAAGAATAACTTGAGATTGAGTTAAATCTGAAAAGCCTTTCCTACAGTGCATAAATCATGGGCATCCTGAAAGTCCATATGTAACACCATTAAACAGCCTCTGTAGCTATAAAATCTGAGTATTTTCCTTAGGGCATAAAAGTGGAATTCCACTTTAGCAGTTACAGTGGTCAGAAAAAAATCACCTGCTTCCTAGACTCTCTGAACCTTGATGAATCCTTATTGATATAATTCTAGTGCAAAGCTTTCCTCTAAAGTTTACTTTTATTTGTATATTTTTCGATGGATCCTGCATCCAGAAAACATAGAAGTGTTTTTTGTGTTGAGCACATGTAGAGCAGAAAGGTGAACTCCAGGGGCAAAATTCACAAAGAATAAAGTAGGAATAGCGCTCCTTAGAGCATAACATGATAATCTCTGTGAATACTGTGTCCAGGTTCCGTGAATGTTTTATACATTTTTTTCAGGCTGCCTCTTCCCCTGGCTTCAGGGAAGGAAGCTCTGGTAGAAGCGCAGGAAGAAGCCCCGGCAGTGTGCTGAAACCACTCGATACTGGCTGCAAGAACAGATTGTGAAATCCTCATTAATTTTTCAAGTGGGTTGTTAATTCTTGGTACTTTGAAATCAATGACATTGGAAGTATTTACAATATGGAAATTGGCAAATACTACAAATTGGGGATTTATTTTGCAGAGGGAGAGCCTGATTATCAGCACACCACTGAACAGAGGATTTCTCCCCCCTCTCTGTCTCTCTGTGCTTCAGGTACTGCCTCTAGCAGAGATGATTCTCATCTGTGGCTTCAGCTGTGGGTGGAGAACTTTCCAGTGAGGTCTGCTTCCCACCAGGTATACTGAATTATTTCCTTCCAGCAGGAGGCTCCAGCTCCCTTGTTCCCTCCATTCTTAGAAGTGGTAGAAGCTTCCTGCTGTTGATAACATCTGGGTGACTTCACAATCCCCTGCTTAGTTTTTCAGCTCTTCAATTACCAATATAGTCTATCCCCTGTATTAATGTCTCTCTTCTTTAACTATCTGGAATGGCTTCTGTTTTCTGACTGAGCTATTACCATTTCACGTACCTTTTCCTTTTCAATCCCCACGTTCGCTCAGACAGAGGGACAGTATACTTTATTGAGTTTTTTTTTTTTCTTGCTACATTATGGATGCTTAAGCTCTAGGGAAAATTCTCCTAACATTTGTATTGCTTCAGATTCATATGAGAGGGGCATTTTTAAAGCTGAGTTAGCTGATCATAGCCTATCTAGGTCAGTGAATCTTGAATTTTGCAATACAGATTTTGTGACCTTCATTTATTCATGTAATAAGATTTTGTAGTTTGAACCATGTACCAAGTACTGCATCAGTTCTATAGCAGAAAGAGGAATAAGACAAGGTCCCGTCCATCGCTTCCAATTTTCTCTTTTATTAGGTTTGATAATTTCCTAATATCATTGTATTTGATGAAGTATATTGTAATTGTAATTTTGTCTATTACTCCATCATTAGAGAATGAGCCACATGAGAGAAGCAACCTTATCTTTCTTATTCACTGTGGTATTCACATATCCCAAAATACAGTTAAGTACCCAATGTGGGATTAAATTAACTCCTTTTCGTTCATTAAGTTTTAGCATAAATGTCACCTCCTTTATAAGGAGTTCATGTTGTCTCCAGCTGAAGAGAAATTAGAGAATAGTAAATTTTTTTCCAGTGTTCTCTGGTATTGCACTTACTATTTTGTTTTAAAATTATTTGTTTAAAGCTCTCACACTCTAATTGACTGAACATTCTTGGAGAACACGTGGAGGATACAAATAGATTTCACCATATCAATAGATGAATGAATGAATGTCTGGTCTGGTTATACAGGCAGGAACAGTTATGGTTCCTGATAAAGAATACAGTTAGTAAAAACTAACCAAGAGCAGTACATACAGTAGTGTACTCACCTGTCTAAGTACAGATTGACAGGGAAGTTGTGACAGTACCGATTCTTGTTTAAATTAGAGGGCCCGGAGCAAAGTACATTGGCAAAATACCTAATCTTCATAGATGGGTCTAATTTCAATTCTCTGCCCTTTTGAATTTTACCCTTCCCATGATGGTTAACCAGGCTGTTTCAGAAGTGCCTTCAGAGATGAATGTGTTTAATCATCTAGCCATTCATTTGGCAAATATTAAGTAGCTTCTACCAAGTGCCTTCTCAATACTTGGCATAAGCAGACAAATAAAACCCAGCTTACACCTTCAAAGAGCTCAGAGTCTGTTATAATCGTTAGCACTTAGCCAAAGACATTTCTGCACTATTTGGTGACATGCCAAAGAGTCTTTTCTTGGCTTAGGGAAAAAAAAAATTCTTATAGAAGTTCATGATCAGTACATCTCCTAAACAGAATTGTGATGCGCTACTCTTGTGGGACCACGAAAGCTGCTTTGTCGGTTTATGCATAATTTAACTCTGAAGATGATATTTATTGTGAGAAGTAAGCATTGGCTCTCTCGGAGCCATCTTGTTCTTAGGGAAAAGCCCCGTTCCGCAATTGAAAGGAAAGCATACATGTCCAACTTCACACTCACGGTATTGTAGCATGCTTACATGTATTTTTTTAGGAGCAGTATAGATTTGAGGTTAAAAAAAAAAAAAAGGCATGGCCTGCTTACAAATTCTGTTTTCTGTACAATTAGTCAGACTAAAGTTTTCACTGTGCTTGTTTGGCAAAACAAATTAAACAGAAAGTAAGGTTTTTTAAAAAAAATTGGTATGGCACCGAATACTCAAGGTGGAAAAGTAGATTATTATGCATATTATGTAAAACTTTACCAAAAAGCTGTAAGCTAGGAATGACTTAGGTGGAGTAGATGACAAACTTTCTACTTTTCCTGCTTTTGAGCAGAAAGGTCAATGCTATTTTCCAGAAGACTTAGCACACAAGCCAAATACGGGAGCACTAAACTAGCTCCCTGAATCAGCTAGCTAACGTCATAAAACAAACAATCACAACTCTTCGGTGGCATACAACAATAAACAAAACATTTATTTAGCTAAAGCATGTCACATAATCAGGCCCTACCTCAGAGCTGGGGAGATTATAAGTTTATTTGACAAAAATCTGGGACACAGAAATGGGTGAAATGGGGACGGGAAGGCTGCGTTAATGCAGTCAGTCTACTGCACTCCTCCGTGTAACTTGCCATTGGAAGAATCTGCTGAAAGGTCCTGTAGTAAAACTATTTTGATGAAAATAAAGTTAGTGGTACGAACCACTAAAGATGATGGCCGTTTTACTATTGAATAGAAATTTATCATATTTTTAGTTTATGTTTAATTAAAAGCCTATTATGGGTGAGCTATGGTACTAAGGAGTTGGGATATAGTGATGACTAAGACATTCTTATGCCTAATGTAAGCTTATTGGGAAATTTCAACATTGGCACATTCACGCACACCTGTGAACTCAATGCGGTCCTGAAGAGTGGATGCTGAGCTCAGAAACCTTGTCAAGGAAGCTTCTAAAAATTTTTTTTTTGTTTAATAACATCAATGATTTTTGGTAAGCCAGAGCTGGAATCCAAACCTATCTTGGACTTGGCATTTATGAATACTGTGGTAAATATCGCAGCGTCCTAAGGCTTTATGGGATCATCCTTGTGGCTTCACTCTCTGGTGAATAATCAATAGCTTCTGACTCTAGGTGATGTAAATTATTATGATAATGTCTGGACTTCATTTTAATACATTTTGAAAGGTTGGATGACATAAAATTCTTCAATATTCCCCAAAGGAGTCATTTCAATCACAACATGTACCACTGGTCCAGGCAGAGGCTGCATTTAATAGTTTACCAGTACTGCTAGAGAGTGGATTTACTTACTCTCACTGAACTTTTTGACAGAATCCCATCTTTATCACCAGAAATATGTTGGACTGCAGTAAACAATAAAGCATAAACAGGCCCTCAGCTAAACTTTTCAGGGATGCATGGACAACTTTGGGCTAATCCCACCCTAAATCAATATTGCATGGTTCTGTAAGAACTCAAAATAACCAAGAAGGAATATAAATACCACACTGATTTACATCGTCTTCCTTTTTCCCCACTCGTGGCATTCACGACAGTGGCAATGTTCCAGAACATCTCTTGCTGCTTTGATAACTCCTAAGTTAAGGAAGACAGAGCATTATGGGGCTGCTTTGGAGAATAATATTTTATATTCCTTTGGAGAAAAATGCACAGACTCTTTAAAAAGCCAGTTTTAGCATGTGTTAATGGCTGCACATCTGGGAATGTCAGTACCAGCTTTAGTAGGATTTCTTTCTATTCCTGTTCTGCCACAGGGAAATGTGAGATCTGAAATATTATTTCGTTAGCCTGCATGCTTTTTTAGATCTGTGTTCTGAATAAGCATTTGCTTAGTCTGGAAGAATAAGCATGCCTTTTCCGCGGGGGGAAAAGTCATTAGGAATTTAGTATGCTGGAAACAAGCAGTGAGGTATTCTTTCACAGGACTATTTGGTAATCCTAGAAATGGGAAATTCTTCTAGGTACACATGGACTTGGCACTTTCACTAATGGGAATTTACATACCAGAGACAGAATGACTTTCACACTATGTAGAGGCAACAATTTTATCCCCTTGGCCGCCCAATTGCCTTTCATATTTCAAACCAACTTTCAATTATGAGAGTTAATGAAAGAGAAAGATAATGAATATAGGAAGAACACATAGAGGGTTTAAATGTTCTCATCTGTCAAAAACCTTACAATAGACATTGGTTTAAATATATTTACCTATCCAGTGTTTGCAGTTTATTAATCGATAAATACTTTTTTCCCTGCACACTGAACCCATGGCTATTTCAAATAGGAGTGAATGTTTACCAACTTTTCTTGATTTTTTTTTTACTGTGAATGAGACACACGAGTAAGTGTTTTATATATATTCACTCATCTCGTTCTCGTAACAACCATATGAAATAGGTACTATATTCATCCCGTTTGACAGTGAGGAAATCGGGCGTAGATAAGTAACTTGTGTAGCGTTCCATGGCTAGCATAATAGGGGAAGTATTCAAGGCTGGATATTTTGGATTAGAATGCACTTAACCACATTGAGCCATGCCTTTAACTACTACACAATACTTCCTCTTTAGAACAGTGTTTTCCAGTGGGCCATGGTTGCCAGAATCACCAGAGATTCTGAAAAGGAAAAATTCTACTTCTCTGAGGCACCACAGACCTATAAACTTTGAGTCTTTAGATGTACACCCTGAGCATTAGGTCCACATCTTTGAGAGGACCCTCTGGGCCTCCTTTATTCATACTCCTCTCTGGAAGGCGAGGATTCCTTAGTGTCAAGGGTGCATGCTCACCCAGAGCCGGTGCCCACCCTTTCAGACCACATTCTGGGTACTCATACTTTCTAAATTCCCTGGACAAATAGTTCTGAGTAGGCTTCCAGGATCTGCATGGGTCTCTGCCCAGGGCTCTCCTCTTTTTTTTTCTTAATATCCTTATTAGAGTAAAATTGCTTTACAATGGTGTGTTAGTTTCTGCTTTATAAAAAAGTGAATCAGCTATACATATACATATATCCCCATGTCTCCTCCCTCTTGCATCTCCCTCCCACCCTCCCTATCCCACCCCTCTAGGTGGTCACAAAGCACCAAGCTGATCTCCCTGTGCTATGCGGTTGCTTCCCACTAGCTATCTATTTTACGTTTGGTAGTGTATATATGTCCATGCCTCTCTCTCACTTTGTCCCAGCTTACCCTTCCCCCTCCCCATGTCCTCAAGTCCATTCTCTACATCTGCATCTTTATTCCTGTCCTGCCCCTAGGTTCTTCATAACCATTTTTTTTTTTTAGATTCCATATATATGCATTAGCATACGGTATTTGTTTTTCTCTTTCTGACTTACCTCACTCTGTATGACAGACTCTAGGTCTATCCACATCACTACAAATAACTCAATTTCATTTCTTTTTATGGCTGAGTAATATTCCATTGTATATATGTGCCACATCTTCTTTACCCATTCATCTGTTGATGGACACTTAGGTTGCTTCCATGTCCTGGCTATTGTAAATAGAGCTGCAATGAACAGGGCTCTCCTCTTGATGGCATCCTGTGTCATCATGGTGCACATCCCCAGGTACAGGGTGAATAAAGGGTTGCTGTTTGTAGGGAGTGTGGACAGAGCGTGGATGTGCAGTGCAGACTGTTTATACATGCCTTAGTCAGCTTGGGCTGCCATAACCAAATACCATAGATTGGTTGGCTTAAACAACAGAAATTAATTTTCTCAAAGCTCTGGAGGCTGGAAGTCTAAGATCAAAGCTCTGACCAATTTGATTTTTGGTGAGAACTCTCTTTCTGGGTTGTAGATGGCCAGCTTCTCCCTATGTCCTCATATGGCCTTTCCTCAATGTGTGTGTGTGCACAGATGCAAGTGGGAGGGATGGAGAGAGAGAGAGAGCGCTCTCTGATAGGTCTTCTTATAGAGACACTAATCCTATGGCATCAGGGCCCTACCCTATGACCTCATTTAGCTTTAATTACTTCCTTACTTTCAAATATCGCCACACTGAGGGTTTAGGGCTTCCACATATGAATTTAAGAGGGGATGCAAATATTTAGTCCTTAACAACACGTGTGTTTGTGAGGCCTTTCACAGTTAGGGATGGAGTCTGGGTGGTAAGAAAAGGGGGAAAGATTGGGGGAAGGTGTAGGAGTTGAATCTATCAGCACCTTCATGTTTTGGTGTGAAACTTCACAGAATCCAATAAGTCTAAATTTGAGTCAATTCTGTGAGTTGGTAACATGTTAGTAAAACTAAACACCTTTTAATTTATCAGCTTGTTAGCTTTATTTATAAGTTAAAAAAATCAGGTCTAAGGTGTGTGGGCCTCCTTACAAGCACTAGAGATAGACCTGCTCCTTCCTCTACTCCTGTCATGGAGAACACATGGGATAACTTCCTGTCTGTCTTCACTCCATGTCATCTGAGGGATTAGGAGAGTTGGTCAACAGAGTTTTGTGCAGTCATGGGAATTTGAATAGTTGTTAACATACTATAGAAGGAATTCTTTGCTAGGGCCCTTCCATTCCCTACTTTCCCTTATCTTTAATTTTTAATTACATTTCTCTCTTTGCTTTCTTCCACCTCTGAGAACCTCAGAAGCGTTATTGTATGTTTCCTGGGATGCTTGGTGTCAGTTTGGTTATCATTCAATCACATATAGCTATGTGAACCTCTTTTCTGATATACTGGATGGCCTTGCTGAATTTTTTAAAGTCTGTCAGTTATTGGGAGTGAAATAATTGACAGCTCTGTATGGCTATGTGGATGTACATGTTTTGTACTATTTATTTAATAATAATATTAACTTACTCCCTTTTAAGTAGGAGATAATTTGGATAACCAGACTGTTAAGAAGATTGGTTACATAGAATGATGCTTTGAACTCAGGAATTGACTTCTGAAATCATAGCAAGTTTTTATTGAGCCTGTATTACTACACACTAGGCATTCTGTTTAACACTTCACATATATCATTTGATTAATCTTTTTAAAGCCCTATGAGGTAAGTACAATTATTACCCCATAATAAAGTAAGAAACTAGGGCATAGAAAGTTGAAGCAATCTTACCAAGAACGTACAACTAGTGACAGGCTGAGCAATTATTTACTTAATATTCTTCTTTATATACACTCATTTTTATGTACATATGTGTATTTTGAAGGCAAATTTTTTATTACTAACTTTAACTGGAAAAGCAACATATTGTTATAAATAAAAGGCAGTCATAGAACAAAGACAGTGAAAACAAATCATGTTAATAAGTTTTAGGTAGACATGCGTACCTGTAAGAACTCTAGACCTGAGATCTGCTCTGTCTTTGTTAACAGGGAGATAAGTAAGTGTTACAGAGATGTTAAACACGCAGAGGTTTTAGTGCTTACTGATACTTTCCCCTTGAGTTAATTAGGAACTAAAAGAACTGAATGAGAAAGAACTCTCTCAGCAAGGAAGTCAGTGACATTTAATGCCATGTTTAGCTACTTCCTGTCCTGTAGCCACTTTGGTGTCATAACATCCTAACCAGCTTTTGCCTGATTTGGCACTATTCCTACTTCATGGCACTAAACCCTGCTGACATGTAAGCATTAATACCGTCAACACTGCTTGCTCTCACTGAACCGTTTTTCTTTAGAAAAATATTCGTTAGAAAATTTCTTAGTTTTTATTTCTGTTAATTACAGGCCCTCCCCTCAGAATTCAGGCAAAGTTCCTTGTGTCTTAGGTCTTGGGGCAAAGTGAGCCAAGATCCTGGTGACTGTGATGATAAGATTAATAATGACTGACTCCTGTGGTTGAGCATCTACTGTATGCCAAGGAAGTGTGAAAGTATTTATAAATATTCTTGTTTATCATCACATTAACCTCAAGGGATCAATATCATTCCCGTTTTACTGTGAGAGCAAAACTGCATCTCAGAGCAGGAAGTAAGCTGTGCGTCTCAGAGCATGAAGTAAGCTGTTTAAGGTTACATGTCCCTTCTGGTCCATAGTCTTGTGTTTGAACCACACGTGAATTCTAGAATGAACTCAAGCTAAGAATTTATATCCCACGTAAGAGGCTGAGAATGACTTTTCACAGATAAAAATTCTTTCACAGGTATTTTAAGAGTCTCACAGTTCCTAGGTATAGATTTAGATTTCTTTAAAAGTTTCATTTTGTTTTCTCCCAAACTTCCTGTTGGTAAATGACTTAGCTATTTTCTACCTCGGTTCTTGACACCGTTTTTCCTTCTTGTCACTCCTATTTCAAAAATGTATTCAAATCGAGAGGCTCATCTTCTTCATTATCCAAATTTACTGCCAGCTGATTTAAAAAAAGTGTCCTATTTCGTGTGGAACTGAGTCCTTTTGCATAATGAAATCCTCCAGAAAAAGCAGAGTTGGTTTTAATCTGCAGTTTGCCACATACAAAAGACTTGTTATTGTTTATTTTTACTTTTCAGCCTATCCTCCAGTTTCTTGTTCCTGTGACTGTTAGAAGACTTGAATAAATGCTCAGTTAGACCTGATGTTTAGTAGTTGCCAGATCTGAGGCAACATTTTATTAAACTTCCTGCAGAGCGTCACTGGAATGCATCTGCTTCTTCCCACTGTCAGACTCTAGCCTCCTTTACTTTACTATCTTCCCGTAATAATATTTTTTCCTCCCCTTTGTGGTATTTCCCTGGCAATGTAGTATCCCTCTTGCCAAAGTGTGGAAACAGCATGTACCATTCACCTTTCCTCTTTGGTGGGATAAACCACTTTTATTTTTTGGTAATCAATTCCATGGCTGAAAATTAGCATGTTTTTTCCTTTCCTTTGAAGCCTTCGGAATTCCAGTCCCTCTCCACCCCCTCAAGTTTTACAGGAAGCTTTTGATCTTGAGGAGTTCTAAACGTATCTTCCAAATTTCTTGGAGATTTTTGGGAACACCTCGAATAGAAAGCTCTTGTGTATAGAGCATCAAGCACACGACTCTGAAACACACCTTTTCAAACAAAAGAGGGAAATGGCAACTGCCCTCCTCCCAGGCAGGTAAATGGCTCATTATACACCAAGTTGTGATAAAGGCAAAACAAAAAGTCACAATGCTGTTGATATGTGAGCCCAGTTGGGACAGCTTTTTGACTAGCAGGGACTTTGTACACTTTCAATGGCATTTCAACCCTTGCCTGTTCTTTAAACAACATCATCTTTCTAGCCGGAATATAAATGCGTGATGAAAATTTCCACATATTTTACACAGTCAGCCTCTTGGTATAGTATTTCCCAATAACAGAAAGTTGGTTGGCAATTAGGAAGTTATCTGAGTTGTTCAAGTAGCTCTCCTGGTTTAGATAAACCCGTGTTCAGCAACTTGTTTTCGATTTGTAAAAACAAGCCAGATAAGACTCTTTTGCCGGGGTTATCTCAGCTCTTTCAGAGGATTCCAGACTAATTGTGCACCCATGCAGTCTGTTGCCAAGCCTTATTTAACAACAGTTTTCTGCCTTGCAAATGAGGCATGAAAATTTAGGCAAATGTGGCCAGAAACCTCCAGATTAAAACAGGAAAAAACAAGACAACTGGTTTGTTGAGCTAGGTAAGATATGAGAGTGAAGCCTCAAGGGGTCCTATTTCAGAAGACTGATGAAGAAGCTTCTCAAAGGTAATGAGAAAAAAATTCAATAGCTTCTTTGAGAGATGAAGGAGGAGTTTTATTTTCTTGCTTCCTTAAACGAGCGATTTTGCCTAGTCTTGATAAGTAGTACACCTTTGGAATAATCCTACCAGAACAAAATGGTAGTACATCCTACATTCTTATGCACTTTACCCATATTCTTCCTGGAACACTTATCTGTACCACCCACTTTGGCATTTGATTACCCATTCTGGTGATTTATTCTCACATTTCCTATTATTCTTGTCTTTCCAAAGACAATGAACATGTACTGAGCAAGTCTTTTATAGTTTATGGTCGATATTCTTGCATACTTTATCTCATTCAGCACTTAGGACAAATTTGTGAAAAATGTTTTATTATCTCCATTGTTTTAGTCTTGGAAAGAAAACACAGCGATTTAAGTCATTTAGGTGGAGGAGCCTGGACAAGAAGCCCCATTTATCTGACTCAGAATCTCTCCCAGGGTCCTCATCCCTAATGATACTGTAAATTCTTTGGAAGAACAGATGAATCCCAATTGGGTTGAATTTATTATACTTGGAAGGTTATCTCACTAAATCAATCCTCTCAGGCCTGAGAGAGGTAATGCAAATGACTAGGTCACCAATATTCATAATAAATTCTTTATATACATTATCTCATTTGATCTTCAAAATAATCCCCTGAGTAGGAACTATTATTACTAACATTTACAGATGAAAAGATGGAGGTTTAGTGAAGTTTAGACCAGCCATGTCCACACAGCTAATATGTGACCAAATAGAAATTCAAACTCATGTCCATCTGATACTTGTTTCCAAAGTTTTATCCATTCTACTTATATGTCGATTAATGAATCATTGAGCTTTTAACACCCAGTCAAATGGGCCCCTTGATACTATAGACCTTCTGCTATAGACTGAATGTTTATGTCCATCCACCCCCCTACCCTACCTCCCACCCTACAAATAAATATGTTGAAATCCTAACCCCCAAGGTGATGGTATTAGGAGGTGGGGCCTTTGGGAGGTGGTTAGGGCAAGAGGGTGGAACCCTCGTGAATGGGATTAACGCCCTTATGAAAGAAGCCCTAGAGACCCCAGGCCCCTTGCACCATGCAAAGTTATAGCTAGAAGGCCCTCACCACTCACCAAATGTGCTAGTGCTTTGACCTTGGACTTCCCTGCCTCCAGATTTGTGAGATATAAATTACTGTGGTTTATAAGCCTATGGTATTTTGTTGTAGCAGCTCAAAAGGATAAGATTCCTTCTTGCCGAAAACACCTCCTTCATGTTCTGTGATTCCCTATGACCATAGTTACCCTCATACATCTCTCATTGCTGTTTTAAAAATAATGTTTATCATAACACATCTCATGCATACCAAAAGCCACAGGGAATCACATCACAAATATTCAAGGTAAAGGCAACATTTTGGTTTCCTATTTGCTTGGCTTTTTTTTAAGTAATAAAATATTGCAAACACTAGTTAAAACTCTCTCTCTTACTCCTCTCCTATTTCATTCCCCTCTCTTACCTGAGGCAATAGTTATCTTGAAGTTGCTGTTTCAGTTCAACACTGTTCTCATTCACCTGCACATACTTTAATACATGGGTATTAATAATTATATATATACGCTATTAATTTATTTGCTTATAAACTTTAATAAATTGTGTCATTGGGAATGCTTTATTATGAAACTTTCCAAAATTATATTTTTTGTGATTTATCCATGATGACAAACAGCAATAATTCATCATTTATAGTGCTGAACTGTATTTCATTATATAGTACTACAATTTATCCATGTTTTTATTAATAGTAATTTTTCAAGTTTTTGCAAAGTTTTGCAATTACTGTTACTGCTGTTGAATAGGAAAGTTATTGAGTTTTTAAAAACATGTTGTCCTTATATCCACAAACCCTTCTTAAGTCTAATAGATCTAAAACTTTCTCTCTAGATTCTCCATGAGGATAATTATGTTGTCTGCACATAATAATAGCTTTTTGGGTTTTTTTTTTTTTTTTTTTGGCGGTACGTGGGCCTCTCACTGTTGTGGCCTCTCCCGTTGCGGAGCACAGGCTCCAGACGCGCAGGCTCAGCGGCCGTGGCTCACGGGCCCAGCCGCTCCACGGCATGTGGGATCTTCCCGGACTGGGGCACAAACCCGTGTCCCCTGCATCGGCAGGTGGACTCTCAACCACTGCGCCACCAGGGAAGCCCTGTATTTTCTTTTATTTTTTTTAACTATCATGCCTTATTTCTTTTTCTTGCTTTGTTCTTTAGCTAGGACCTTCAGGACAATGGTAAATAACAGTAGCAATAGGGCCGTCCTTAAATTATACTTTGAAGGGTAAACTTCGAAAGTTTTATCATTTGACGTAAGCTTTTGATAGAATACTTAGGTTAGAGAATGTTGTTTCATTTTTTGTTCACTATTTTTTTTTAAAATTCACAATTGAGTATTGAATTTTATCAAATGCAGTTTCAAAATCTCCTGAGCTTTGTTTACTCTTTAATTTCCATTAGCCATTCCTTTTGGAGGCCTAGAAATGTAGGGTGCCCAAAAGCCCGTGGCATATCTTCCCTCTCCATCTCTATCAGGAATTCATAACTCACTCCGTGTGCTTGAGTGGGGAATTGGAAGAATCACAGATCTCAGACTCTATCTCAAGAGACTGAATCAATTGTTCCAGGTGGGGTCTTGGCTTTGCTACTTTTACAGGCTCCTTTGGTGTTTTCACCTGGAGTTGAGAAGTACTATCATAAAGGTACTTTAAAAATGATTGTGGTGGGAGAGAGGTGGAGAGATCAAGGGAGAAGGATGTTTTACCAGAAGAGTGTATATTTTTCTTTAAAAAATATGTTATTCACTATTATAAACTTGCTCTCTCTCTCTCTCTCTCTCTCTTTTTCTCTCTCTCTCTCCAGTAGCAAATTCTTTTTATGATTATATCTTACAGGATGTAGGATGAGACCTTCAAATGAACAAACTGTGGCTGGCTAGGGGCTTTTCGATAGCTATAACATGGAAACTTCACTGTCTTGATTTTATTGTATACATTTGCTACAGAAAAAATATTGCCTTTTATCTTCTGAGAGAGTTTGAATATTATCCCCTTCCTTCCCTCAGACAAGTGAAAGTTATTTTTCCAAGAGCCAGGCTCCAAGACAAAAGGATCATCAGGGTCTATTGAGACAAAAGAAGCAAAGAGGGTTTGGGGGGAGTATAAGATAAAAAAAGGAAAAAAAGCTTGCTAAACTGGTCACTTAGCTCTGTGGACCACAATAAGGGGGAAGGAAAAAAGCTTTTCCCTCCTCCAAGAAGTTTAAAGGGCACTTTGCTACTCCAAGTACTGGCATCAGCAACACCTGGGAGCTTGGTTGAAATGCAGATTCTCAGACCCTTAACTCAGAACTACTGGGTCAGCATTTGCAGTTTAACAAGATTCCTGGTGAGTAGTTAAATCAGTAGTTAAATGAAACATTAGTTCTCAACCTTGGATACACAATGTAATCACTGGGGGGAATTTTAAAAATGAAATGCTGGGTCTTCTCCAGAGATTTTGATTCAGTTGGACTGAGGTGGGGTGTACTAGAATTACTGGGGGAAGAATTAGCTTCAGTTGATGGAGAGGAAAGCGGGAGTTGGTGCATTCCTAGCGACCTGACATGGAGTAGTAATATCCAAGAAGTTAGTGGAGAAATTGAGGGGGACTCCTGGGGTTTTCAAGAATTGGGGAAACTGATAATATTGCTGATAATCCTTCCTGCTGTTTCACTCCTGAGATTCCTGATTAAAGGTACCTCTTTTTGCGCAAAAGATACACATTTATCTGGAACCAATCTTCCACGGATACTGAGGGACAGCTGTATAAACTATACCCCTAAGAGTGTTTTGAATCCATTTATTATAGTATCCTTATTATTTCATTGCCCTAAGTGATCCTAGAATGCTTTTTTAAAAACTGTTCTCAGAAAGAGTTATACTTTGTCCCAAATCTGAAGTTTTGTAGAAATAAAATCTCACTTCTGTGTATTTGATTGTTTTGCTCATTGTATTTTGTTAATTCATGCAATTTCACTAGCTATTTAGTCAAGAATTTCAACTTCATGAGTACTTTAAAACACATCAGTTGGGCTTCCCTGGTGGCGTAGTGGTTGAGAGTCTGCCTGCCGACGCAGGGGACGCGGGTTTGTGCCCCGGTCCGGGAAGATCCCACGTGCCGCGGAGTGGCTGGGCCCGTGAGCCGTGGCCGCTGAGCCTGCGCATCCGGAGCCTGTGTTCTGCAACGGGAGGGGCCACAACGGTGAGAGGCCCGCGTACCGCAAAAAAAAAAAAAAAACAACACATCAGTTGTGTATGGGAAATGTCAGTATTTAGAAGTCTGTGAAAGAAAGAAATATCTAGACTGTGGTTTTAAGTAGCATCTAAATAGTTTCAATTATGTTATGTAGGCTTTTTTGTGTCATATTAAGGACCTAAATCTTATATAATTACAGTTTAATTATTTTCAAATTATTTGAAAAAATTGAATTCTCTGGTTTTAGTTATTCACTTTTCAGTCATGTGTTTCATAATGGTAAAATTTATTATGTTTAGCTCCTGGCTCATTGGGTCATTAAAATGCAAACCTTTGCCACTATTGTCTCTTCCATATTATTCCTTTGAAGCCCAACATACATTGAAAATATCATTTCTTTAATTTTATTAAACAGTTTCAGTTCTTTTATAGTTCTCTTTCCAAGTTGACAAATAGAATTACCTTTTATTCAGTAGAATATCACAATATAATTTTACTTGTATGTCAGTATAAGAGGAATAATCTTTCTCACTCATTTTTTGGATTATTTTGTAAATCTCTTCACAGTCAAATATAAGATTTGTACCCAATTATGGTATCTGCAGACTTAAATCTACTCATTGTTTTGTTGAACCTCATTTCAAATGGCACTTGAGCCCACTACCCGGAATTATTCTTTGTTTTTTATGCATTTGATAATAATGCGATGCTTCTTCTTTTATAGGCACTTTCCACTTAGAATGACATTCTAAGCCTCTTGACCCTGTTTTATAATCATTTAAACCATTACTGAACTCTTTTTCGTTCATCTTTCCTCTTGATCTTTTCCGACAAATTTGATCTACTTCTACAACCACAGGTGCCATTCATCCTGACTCACGCTTACTCAAAATTACGTAATCAGTTAGTGATATCTCCTTGGTACAAATTATACCAAGGAGATATCACTAACTGATTACGTAATTTTGCTTCTGTTTTTTACTCTCAGGATAGAAGAATTGACATTGTCCTCTTTCATGAAATTTCTAGCTTTGGGCGTTAGGTGCTGTGACTCATAGTTTTCCTATGCTCCAATTCTGAATATATGGCTCCATTCAAGAATATATTGACCAACTGAATACTTTTACAGGAAGAAAAAAAATTAAAAGAAATATACGCACTTTTACTGTGTTGAAAAAACACTGAAGAAGCCTTCATTTTTTAAGTATAAGGTGATTTTGGAGAGCTAGGATAGACATTTTGACATTTTTCCAAGTAGTTCTAGGTTGGTGTATAAATCTGTAAATAGTATCTGCCTACCCTGAAAAAGGTATTGAAAATTCCCAATGTGTCGTCATGAATATCTTTTCTAGTTAGTCCACAGATAAAAACCTCACTAATAAATCTTCCATATGGTTTTCCTCCTCCCTTTAACAAGGTAAGGCTAATATCCTCTGGCTGATATGTTTCCATATAGTCTAAAAATCTAATGCCCAGGTATTTCAATAGGGTGTTCCAAAAACTCTCTCCTACCCTCAAATTACAAGGTCCTTAAGAATCAATTTTTGGAGTTCCTATAAATCAGAGTAAACTCATGTTTCTGAGGATATACTGGGTGATGAGAAGGGACAGAGAGGCAATCTTGGAAAGTGAAGGGATGGAAAGAGTAGTATCACATGAAGTTACCAATCGTATTTCTCTTATTCTTTCTCTACCTGCTTTAAAGATCCTTTAGTTCTACATTTCCCTGAAATAGCTCTAAGGATCCTAATGGGGAATCTTGTGTGCTTGATGGATGGCCATTTTGGATGCCTTCTAGCTTCTGCTCTTTCCTCCTTCCCAGCTCTGGATGGTTATGATGATGACTTCTAATACTGACAATGTCCAGAACTAATTCCTGTAATGCTTGAACGCACCAGCCCAGCTTCTGGGGCTCCACAAACGCAACACCTGCACATTTAGGATCGGCTCAATGCTACTACTGAAATTGGTCCCCTCTGAATCTGTGCTGAGCATCCCAGAGATCCAAGTCATCTCCTGAGGGAGGTATTCCTGATCCCTTTATGTAGGAATGGCTGTTCTTTTGTTTCCTACGTTACAGTTATTAAGTATTTTTCTTGTTCATTGCCCAATGCCAGACATAGTGCAATATTTGAATGAATGAAGGAAGATCACCTAGGCATTTTTTTAAATATATCTATTATTAGGCCTCATCCCCAGAGATTATGAATCATTGTCTGTAGTTGAATCTAGGAGACTGATTTTCATAAAGTGCTCTCATGTGATTCTGCAGGTGATCTGTCTAGGGACCATGGGTTAAAACACTGCTATAGGAGCAATAAATATGGGACTTGGCAAAATTCTACACATGAATTGGGTTTTTCCTTTGGGGAAAAAAAAAAATAACTTAAAGGAATGCCAGAAGGTAAATGATACTTGGATTTACTTAGCAGTTTATTTACATGTATCTATACCTAATTACATCATTTATTATACAGATGCCATGCCAATTTTGAATCAAGTGCTATTTTCATTAAGAATGAATAACCCAACGATGAGTGATCAGAGGCAGAGTCCTAGCCCTGGCTCTTTTCTCTCTTATCCATCATTTTTGAGTTTTTTTTTTTTTTCCTTGGTAGTAATATTGTATCGTTTTGTGGCTACAGGGGCTGCTGCTGCTGCTTCCTTAAAATCATTTTGCCCAAGTTAATGCTACCCTTGCTAATATACTTCTTCATTTATCTCATTGGACATCAATTGCTCACATTTTGCACTTAAACTTTTGTTAAATTGTATTTTAGTGCCGAATGTGACGGAAATCTGTCTAGTTAGGAAGATATTTATATGCTACATTTAGCAGATGTGATTGTTTTTTTCTGAGCTAGGTTTCCCTGTAGGTTACACTAACCTGAGCTTCCTCTTCGTGATATTTGTTGTATGTTTCTGTAGGGGCCCCTTGTGTCTTAAAGTAACCCTGCCTTCCTAGTCTTCTGCGGTGGTGTTTCTCAAACTATAATGTGCAAATGAATTACCCAATTCAGAAGGGGTGGGGTGGGCCACAGGATTCAGCATTTAATCACAAGTTCTCAAATGCTGCTGGTCTACAGACCAAACTTTGAGTAGCCAGGCTCCAAGGAAACCAAGAGTTGGTTTTATAGCCATATAGCCATTGGTTTCACCGATCATAATCCTTTTCCAAAAAGGGGCTTCTTCTTGAATTCATAAAAATGTTGTGAGTAATTTCTCTGAAAAAAAAATCCTTTTGGCTTTCTTATCATCTTGGCCACGTATCGTAACATACATAATCACACTAACAAGTTTTGACTATGAGCTGTACTTTTTTCAGTTCAACTGCATTATCTCTCAAGAGTTTACTCAAATCTTAGCCTCTTCTCAATATCTTCTGCCACAAGATTTAGATCTTCATTGTTTCTCATTTTAATTACTATAAAATATCCGAAAGGGTTTTCTTTCCTCGCTCTTTGCTTCCTTGTAATGCATATTCTATTTATCTCCTCTTGCCTCCTCTTTATTCTCCATCCTCCCACATGAAACACCTCCTGATGTGCTTAACACAGGGGCAGATGGAGCCTAAGCCAGGAAGGAGGTAGAGTGTGATGGTGAGTTTCCATTCCACCTAACCTACAGGCTGAACTGCTGCATCTCACCCTCTGATTGAGTGCAAAACAAAAGTGGGGCACAGTCCACCTCTCATGCCCTGGATCCATCATGCCTGTGTAATTAGACAGCATTGCACAAGGCCAGTGAGACAAGGCACATCCCTATGAACTGCAGAGGATTAAGCCCACAGACGCTCAGTATGCTTCAGTGACTCCAACAATGAAAAGCTTTTCCTTTCCCCAGCAGCATCATAGGCTGTGCTTGAGGTAAATGGGCAAGTGGGGAAAAGGGGTAAGTTAATAGGAGCAGCATTTTCAAAGGATCATTGAGGTTGCTATTTTTGTGACTTAGAGCCTTAAGCAGTATGTATGAGATCCCACCCCACTGGTAAGAAGAGATGACCAGGTATGCTCTGTAGACACAGGAAAGCATCCCAAGGAATCTCCAGAAATATTTGGGAGGAGCTCCCCAGAACGAGTGGGCTCCTGCCAATCAAGCTGGTGGGTCCCAAAATGTGGAGATTTATGAAGTGGTATTAAATCAATGTGACCCAATTTTATACACAAAATCTTTTGAACTTTTGGCCTTACAAGCTGTCTATACATCCTCAGGACCTGTCCACGTCTGGTAGATCTGGGATGCTATTATATACTTGCTGAATAAATTTAAATAGCTAAATAATTTTTTTATGTATTATATTCCACAGGTTCCCTGGATTAGCTACCTGACAAGTTGATTGACCACCAGGAATGATGACTTTTCTTAAAAATATTTTTGTGAATATTATGTTTATTTCATTTATACGAAAATATTTAGTAATCTTTATTCTAAATAAAAAGAAAAGAAAATTGAAATCTTCATAGAAATGGCTTATATCTATTCTTTTTCAGACTATGTTCTGGAGAGCCCTGGAGTTCCCCTCAAATGTGGGAAACACTATGGGGATAGGGAAACCAAGGAGAGTAAGCAGACCTCTGTATTCCCCATCCCATTTCAAACAGATTAGATCTCCTTTTTTCTGCTTTATATATTGGATTTCTGAGTAGGACTTCATTTGGAGAGGGAGATTGTCTGCAAATGATTAAGTAAATAAATAAATAAAATAAAAATGGAAATTCGATGATTGACAGGATTCTGTAGTGTGTTAGTTGTGTTAGTTTTCCTGGGGCTGTTTTACAAAGTATGTTCCCTCCTTTTGTTTGCTACCAGCATGGCATTACAGCCTCTTCCACTGGGCGACTCCCTTGTGTTGACAGAGCTCCAGCAGCTTTCACAGGAAGCTGAACCTCTGTAAAGTGTGTATGTGAGGAAGCTGTGTGCTCTCAGATCTCAGTGTAGCCACTGAATTAATATGGTTACTTCTGAAGAGAGGTGACTCCATGAAATATTAACCAGACCTGGCTTCAGGAATAAAGGCTTAATTCCTGCTGTGTCATCAGCACTTTTGAGCATAAAATTTTCGAGAGCTGGAAAGTTTCCTTCCTTACTTCATCTCTTTTAGTGTCAGTATTATTCTCCCAGGCTTTTTTTTTTTAGCTTGGTTAAGTGACTTTGTGATAAAAATTAGTGAACTACACAGAGGTCAAGTTCATCAGGGGATTTATTTTATTTTTTTAAGAGATCACATCACCCTCTGTGATCTCAATTTCAAATAGGGAAAATTTTGTAATTTCAACTAATTTCATTTGAGGTTATTTTCTGCTAATTTGGTAAAATAATTCTTGAACTTATTTATATTTTTCATCTGAACTACATTTACAGATAACCACTTCCTGAGCATAATTCAGTAGTTTATTCAGTTTACTTAATTTCAGTTTGTCTTAATTTCATTGTTTCAAAACTTTAGAAGAGTCCCTTCTTCTTATAGTTCCAAAATGGTGGCTGTAAATTTATATTTATCTTACTAATCTCCATTATGATTTTTTATTTATTTATTTATTTTTTTGTGATACGCGGGCCTCTCACTGTTGTGGCCTCTCCCGTTGCGGAGCACAGGCTCCGGACGCTCAGGCTCAGCGGCCATGGCTCACGGGCCCAGCCGCTCCGCGGCACGTGGGATCCTCCCGTACCGGGGCATGAACCCGTGTCCCCTGAATCGGCAGGCGGACTCTCAACCACTGCGCCACCAGGGAAGCCCCATTATGATTTTTTAAATCCTTTTTTTTATTGTGGTATAAAAAACAAAAGCTTTTAGCTTTTCACTGTTGAGTATGATAGCTGAAGGCTTGCCATATAGGTCTTTATTATGCTGAGGTACATTCCCTGTATACCTTCTTTGTTGAGTCTTTATCATAAATGGATGTTGAATTCTGTCATTCGCTTTTTCTGTACCTATTCAGATGGTTATATGATTTTTTTCCCTTTATTTCATTAATGAGATGTATGACAGTGACTGATTGGCAGATGTACCATTCTTGAACTCCTGGAATAAGTCCCACTTGATTGTGGTGTATAATCCTTTTAATGTATTTTTGAATTTGATTTGCTAATATTTTGTTGAAGATTTTTGCATTTATGTTCATCCGAGATATTGGCCTGGAATTTTCTTTTCTTGTGGCATCCTTGTCTGGTTTTGGTATCAGGGTAATGCTAGCCTCATTAAGTAAAAGGAAAAGTTTGGAAGAGTTCCCTCCTCTTCTATTTTTTGGAAGAGTTTGAGAAGGGATTGGTATTAATTCTTCTTTGAATATTTGGTAGGACTTACCAGTGAAACCATCTGGTCCTGGACATTTGTTTGTTGGGAGGTTTTTGATTACTGATTCATCCTCCTTACTAGTAATCTGTTCAGATTTTCTGTTTTGTCATGATTTAGTTTTGGTAGGTTGTATATCGCTAGTGGTGATAAAATCCATCAGCTTTTGTTTATCTGGGAAAGTCTTTATCTCTCCTTTATTTCTGAAAGACAGTTATGCTGGATATAGTATTCTTGGTTGGCAGTTTTTTCACTCAACACTTAGGATATATCATCTCACTGAATACAATTTTCAGTTTAGTTACTGTATTCTTCAACTCCAAAATTTGATTGGTTCTTGTTTATATTTCCTATCTCTTTGCCAAATTGCTGTTTTCTTTTGTTCTATTTTCATTTTTGAATTTGCTCTATTTTCATTTTTTTCATGTATCATTTTCCTTAGCTTGACCATCTTTATGTGTTTTTTTGGATTCTTTGCCTGGTAATTCATATACCTTATTTCTTTCGTGTTTTTTTCTGGAGATTTTTCTTTTTTTCATTTGATTGGACCATTTCCTCCTGTTCGCGTTCTTTGTATCAATAATTTTGTGTTGGTACCCGTGCATGTGAAAAAACAGTCACCTCTCCCAGCCTTTATGGACTGGCTCCACACAGGGAAAGACCTTCACCCATCAGCCTGAATAGAGATTCTAGGGGCCTTTCAGACTTTTTCTGTGGATGTGTCTCTAACTACAAATCTACACAAACAAGTGCTTTGTGTAGATTCCTGATTAAAGGGATGTACTGTTTGTTTGGGTTTTTTTGGTTTGTTTTTTTTAAAGGAGCTTGTAATCTCTTGCACCCTCTGGCATCTGTCTGCTATACCACAGGTCCTTTGAAGCAGTGACTGGACACCCAACTCTTTTTTGTTCTCAACAGCCTGTAGGCATTTAGATTATGTCAGGTCACATCAGGTCCCCAAGTTGGAGTAGACAGAACCAGACCCTCAAGCAGCTCCTGGAAACCTGGAACATTGAAGGCATGCTCCACTCTTCTCTTTCCCCCTGAGGATGCAGACGCTGAGCTATGTCAGCCTGTGTCTGCTGTACTGTGTGTCCTCTGGAGCAGCAGAATGCTACCCAGCATTTTTGTTTGTTGTTGTTCTCAGTGGCCCCCAGGCATCTAGCTTGTGCTGGGTCCTGTCAGTGCTCTAAGTAAGAAGCAACCCTCACTACTCAAGGTCAGAATGTTGGATGTACACCCTTCAGTCTTCTGTTTGCCTCTCTGTGAAGAAGCCAGAAGCTGGGAGTTTTATTCTGATTATGTGAGAGAGCTCATGATGAGAAGACTCCAACAATTTTCCTACTGGGTTTGAAGCAGCTGGTTTTATGCTCACCTGGGGTGCAGGGGTCCCTGAGCTCTTTTCTAGATTTCTCATAAAGAGAATTATTCCACATGTTTTTGTTGAATAACTGTCTGTGGGAGAAAGGAGGGTCTTGAGCTTCTTATTCTGCCATATTGCTCATGTCACAATCTTTTTATTTCATCTCTTTAGAGGATTTGTGTTTATAAAAATCAACTTATCTTGAATATCATTTAAGGGCTTGGTGCTGTGGAATGAATACAATAACCTATGAGTCCTTGTCTTCTTTCTTGAAAATTTACTATCTAGCTGCAGAAACTAGTAATAGATGTTTTAGATAGTAATATAGTAAGAATTAAATAACAAAAAAGGGAAAAAAACAAAGTAACTTCACAGATACTGCTCTCACTGTGTTCAGAGCCTTTTGTCCTGTGCAGGCTCAGTTTCGCCTATTTCTTCAGGTCACTCTAAATAGGGGAGGAATCTTCTTGATATAATCAGTGGATACGATTGGAAACGTCAGCACTGATATCAGTCTAGTTGCTAGTCCTCCCAGGAAGACAAATACTCCCCTTCTGCTAATCAAACCATGATTGCTCAGTCCATGTAGCTGCTCTTGGTTAGTACAGTAAACTGGAAATCTTGCTACTATATGTCCAGCAATAGATTGAAAGCCTTGGATATTAATGTTAGCCCAAATGAAACCAGATTTCAGCATATACAGCTATCCTTTTGTGAATAAAACTCTTCTGGGTTGGTGAGCACTTTTCTAGTCCTGGTTATTTGCTCTTCTCTAAGCAGACCACAGCATTGAGTTTCCAGCCTATTGTGTGTTGGGCCCCCTAGGTCATGGCAATTTCAAAGCAATAGTTAATTAACTACTGGCTAAATTATAGTCAACAATTAATGATGAATTTCAAAAGACTTGGAGATTTCAGGTTAGAAAACACTGACCACAATTCATGATTTAAAAATTCTGTCTTCAGATGGAATCATCTCGTTTTATCCAGATCTTGTAAAAATAAAAACTAAAAACAAACTTTTCTTAATTCTAACTCTGTCTTTTAGGCTGAAAAGTGATAGGCCTTCTCACCTCATTTCTTATTTTTCTCTTATCCAGTTTCTTTTCTGCGTTTTCTGGTCTGCTTTTATCTCCACCATTTCAATCAAATGGATAATTTTTAAGTTCTCCCACAACCAGTCCAAAGTCATGCATGTTCTTAGAGACTTCTCTGGCACTTTAGATAAATTTTATAATTTTTCTACTTTAATTCTAGTGTTAGAATTACAAGGTGTTATCTAGAGAGATTAATTTACAAATGTGGAAACATTATTTTCAGCAGCTCAACGAGCCTCATATCTGATATTACTTTTCTCAGGAAATTTCTCCCTCTGTTGCCCTCCCCAGTACCCATTACCTGAAGCTGCTGGATTATTTTCTTCATCAAGCCCTGCATTTGCCTCTGATTGTTTTCTTTCTCTGGAATGTCCTTCTTTCTCTTAACTTCAAGGATCAATTCCTCTGAGAAATATCTGACCCTCTTTCTATTGTTTTTCCTCTTTGCTCCCCAAATGTGTTCTTTTGTCCATCTCTCTGACAAGATGACAATGTTAGAACTAACAAATCATCACTGCCACTGCTCCTCCAAGTGCATTATTCCATCATTACTACCTGTAAGCCTGCCTTGAAGTTTATCCTGATTTCTCTTTTGTTTAGATTATGACACATATAACTTCCTCATTCCTTGGACCCCAGTTTTATGTAGCTGGCTTTTGGATTTTCCTCTTGCTTTCTTAGTTTCATTTAATTGCTGTGAGAACGTCCACAGTCACCCCACGGTGGAGACTGCACAGTGATTTGCTTAAAAGCCCCAGCACTAGAAACCATCATTGTGAGTTCAGGTACTGGCTCCTCCATTTATTAACTCTGTAACCTGGGGCAATTTACATAAAACTTCGGAGCCTCAGTATCATCACCTGTCCCTTGGCTTTTTTCAGTAAAAAGAGAAAGATTAAAAGAGAAAATTTTTGAAAACTATTTAGCACAATGCCACGTATTTAGTAAACGCTCTATAATGGTTAACTTATCTTTTATTATTAAGTCAAGGTGAAATAGTAAAGTCAAACTTGTGTTTTCCTTTATCTATTTTAATATGAACTTACTTCCTCCTAATCTATAGATAATAATTTACTTCTTTACTACATAATTTGTATTTGCTGGTGTGTCCATGTACAGGTGATGTGGCTTTCTTTTCCCAAACAGGGAGAGCCCTTAGAGAGACGGTTCTGGTAACAAGTAACGGGTCGAAAGAATAGTTTAACTCTGTCCAAACTCATCTTGTAATACTTAGTAGAGATTCTCCATCTTTTAATTGTTTTATAGCTTATAATATTGACAGCAAAGCAACTGAAAGGAAAGCTTATTTTTCAAATATTTTAACGTGGGTTCACGTGCTAGAGACATTTTGTTCATTTTTCTTTTTTTTAGTAGTCAGTGTTGAAATTGTGTAATAGTTCCTTAATTGTTTTTCATGTTAAAATCTTTATGTCTTTTTATGATGTAGAATTTCAAGGACGTCTAGTCCATTTATATTGGAGCAGATTTACAATCGTTGTCTAGTGTATTTGCCGTATCCATGGATGTTCCCTTGGATAAAATCTGGGCCAAAGTGGAGTGGCTTTTATTTATGCATTGAATCTTTTAAAGTTTTCAACTATCTCAAGAGCAGAGCAAACCTACTTTGTACTTGGCTGATGGGTACAGAAGATTATTATCCTCCTCTGTAGCTGTCAGACAACACTGTATCTTCAGTCATCTCACAGCCAGCCAATACTTTCCTCAAATTTATTTGGAATAAATTATAATCCTGATGGATTTTCTTAATTTATCCAGAACTCAAAATGAGTATTTAAATTAAACCAGATTATCAGAGAACTACATATGTAGGCTATATTTCATTGACCCTTTGTAGAATTATTTTTACTTAGACTATTGATCTATGTTAAAAAACTTGATAAGAAATGGTATAAAACTTTTTATTATATTTACTGTAAAGATAATTTTGAAGATTTTACTGCATTCAAATGTTGTCAGGTCCATAGGCAAAATTTCTTTCAGATACCAATATTTGAATAGCTGTGCTCTTCTTGAACATGTTAAAGAGGTCAATTGTCAGGTCTTAGAAAATAGGTATGTAAACTCAGTAATTCAAATGTAAGTAAGATGTCTCACATCTTGATCATTCTAGATGTTCAATATTTTTAATGGTACTACAGAAAATCAAACTTATATCTTTTAATTTCTTCCTATTAAAAGGGCAGGTGGCTATATATTATAGCTATAAAGCTTTGATTATAAGAGTTTAATCTGGTAGAGATTGATACTGATACTGTAGTATAATGCCAGTGTGGACATAGCCAAGAGATTTATGGCCCATTGTTATGCTAGTGTGTTCATTATTTGACCCATAGAATAATTTTATCTGTGCTAATTTACTTTATTTGACTATAGTAGATATTAATGTCATTCCTTACCTAAGTCTACTGTTTGTTTTTTCCTTTACTTAACCAAATTTATTGATTGAGTCCTTACTATATACGGAACATATTTTTAGTCATTCTGAAGAACAACAAAAGAAAAGCAAAACCTACCACCCTTTCTTCAAGAATCATTTGGATTACTGAGAGACGATTAAAAACACATTTGGAAAACTAATTGGAAAATTTTCTTAGATTACATGAGATTAATATAGAATAAACAATATATTTAAGTGCCGTGGGAATATGGGATGAATGCAGTCATGTAGCTTTATGAAGTGGCTTTTCCTCAAAGTTCAAAAAGAAAGTAAAATATTAAAAAAGAGCAATGTACATCTCAGAGAAGTAGGAAATAAATTTTGTTATTCTCACTGACAAATAGAGGAAGACCAGAGTATTAATGCTTCTGTGATACTTTGGAATTGAGGAGAACTTAATTGGCTAGAATGTTTGGCAAAATTTGGAAAAGTGAACAAATGTTTCACTTTGAAAACTGACTTCTATTCTTCTGAGATCCTATAAAGATTGAATCATCTTTCTCAAGCTTACTCATCAGTTCTCTTTCACTGCTTTTTATGGACATTACATTGTCAAATGTAGGGGAGGGGACTTATTTTTGTTATTTTAATATGGTTTGTTCAGTATTTTGATGTGTATATTTACATTATGTGCTAGAATAGTGTTTACAAACAGCCCTGAAATGGATGGATTCACATTCAACCACAATCACTTGGTGTGCAACTTTACTTTAAAAAACCCAGAATTATGAAATATGTTTTAATTAGGATGACAGATTATTTTGGTAAGGTAAGAAGTCAAGGAGAGCTTAGTGCCTTCATATTATGTTTTTTTTCTCAAAATGCAAAAATCCGGAAAGAATATGAACTTGTATCTTTGTTCAACTTAAGGCAGTTTTCTCTCCTACTATCTAAAGAGGGTCATTGATTCTAATATGTAACTTTCTCATTGCACTTTTTTAAACTGGAAAACTATATTGCCCTGGGAATGGTGGCAACCGTAAAACATATGCTCCTCTTTATATGTTAAAATGCTACAAAGATGAGAGAAAAATTAACGTGTTCTATTAGGGGAAGGCCAGGTGGATATAGACTCTTAAAGATTTCAGTTTGAATAGGAAAATTCTATTTTTCTTGAGTTCAACTGCATGAGAAAAAAATTCATTTTGTTTAAATAGTATTAGAAATTTAGAAGGAAAATATGCTGAAATACAGTGAGTCTTCTTGGGGAAGTGGGTGGTGATGGATGTGTGTTACTCTGCTCTCTTAATTTTTCATAATGATCTTATTATTAATTTTATAATCAGGAAAAAATGTAGAACTGCAAACAATTAAGAATGAGGTAGTTCATGATATTGCCTATAATAAAATAAAGCATCGCATATTTTAAAATTAAGATAACTGGGGAACCATATGGATCTTGGAAGCCTTTAATGAACATTTGAAAGCCCTAACACAGAATTTGGAAACCAAATAAGGCAAGTATTAATTTGGGCTTCAGGAGTGAGTACTTTTACTCTTTCACGATTGTAGGCAGATTTCAGGATAGATGTTCATGCAGAGCCAGACTATAAATGGATTGTAGTCACTCCCCTGAGTAGTTTCATTTTCTGATAAATTTAGAAAAATCCTGAATCTCTTCCTGAGTGAACATCAGTAAAGCTGGGAATCTTTCCAAGAGAGCATAAAGGGATTTATCCAGAGTCTGAATTTCTGTTGCACTAGGAATGTCAGATAAGTACTTGGAGTAAGAACATCACTATCAGTGGGTTTGCTGGTCTCTATAGTAAATTCTGCATTTATAAGCATTTGTGAGAACTTTATGACCTCGGATCAGAGAACAGGACTGGAAACATCTCCTGGATATATAGAAAATGACATTAAAATAACTGGCTTTGCTAATCCTTCTAAAATGGGGAGGCCCTAAATATCACAGTCTTCAAAGACAGGAAAGGAAGAATAATTGTCAGACAAAATAAGAAGTATCTAATTGAACATGAGTGGTCAAGACTCAAAAGAAATAAGGACAGTATAGCTTGTGTTATCTACATAGTAAGAAATATATAAAAATAGTAAGACATTAAATAGGAAGGAAGGAAGGAAAAGAAAAGAACAAAAACTGAAAATCAACATTAAAGCTTAAAGCATACAGTTTGGTTCAAAGACACGTACCTATGTTTGTATTGCCTTATTCTCTATTATGGATCCTACTGTTGTACCATATGAATGCATTTTTTTAAAAAAACCTAGAAGAATTTTTACTATAAGAGTCTGGCCATAATAATGAAACTTAATTCTAGACTTGGTAGATACAGAAAACAATGTTCCCCCGTGTTAAAGACTTAGTTTAGTAAAGACTTGGTTTAGCTAAACCAAATAATAATGATTACAATGGCCACCACAACAAAAAAACCTGAATTTCCTGTGACTGGAACTTAAGAGATCTTTGCAAACAGTTTTTGAAAATGTATGCTGGTGCTTCAGCCGTGATGTCCATCTGCTTTACATTGTACAACTTCTACTGTGGGAATACAAAGAATTCCTGTTCTTAACCTACTGTATAACTGAGGATGTAGTTGAGAGAAAGAAACTATAATAAATATCATATATATTTAGGCTCTAATTGGGATTAATAGTAAAAACAACTACATTTCTGTAGTATTTCCTATGTGCCTGGCACTGCCATAAGGTTTTAAGATTAAATAATTAACTATTTAATCTTTACAACAACTATAGTCAATACTGTTACTTTCCCTATCTTATAAATGAGGAAACGGAAGTTTTCTAAGATCAGACAACATGGAAGTCACGGTGGATCTAGGATCTGAATCCAAACCATCTGAGCCCAGTCAGCACACTTTTATACTTGGTGCTTTGTTTTCCAGTTTCAATAGCTATTTTATTTTATTTTATTATTTTTTGTATTTTATTTTATTTTTATTTTATTTTATTTTCCCTCAAATGAACCAGCCTATTTTCCTCCTTAGGCTGTCTATTCTTATTAAATTATTAAATTAATTACCTTTCCTATCTTCCTCCCTCACCTAACTCAACCTGCTCATTCAGATGTTAAGTGAGCTTTCTTCAGAGAAGCATTCCTAGTACCCTGGACTTCACCTTCACATTGCTTATCACGGTTGTAAGGAAATAATCTTGACTTTGGTTGTGTAATTTCTGTATCACTGCCTGTAACGTTAGCTCCCCAGGGGAGAACAGATGACGGTTTTATTTGCCTTCCTGTTCTAGTTCAATGCTTTGACCAAAGTGGGTGCTCAGTAGATAGTTGGTGAATGAATGAACAATATTAAACAAGACTAAATTTCTGTGCTTAAATGAAAGCATAAAGCCCAGGAAATATATATTTTTAAAGAAAACAAAGCATATGTTTTGATTCAATTTCAACGAAATAGAGGCTGACATATTTTTAAGAGTCATTAAGTATTTTTACGTGCCATTTTTGTTTCACTGTGGTAAACTTGAAAGCTTACAAATACCTCCTGTCTTCATTCTCCTACGATTAAAAAATTTTTAAAAATTCAAAACGTGAACCAATTTTATTAGTAAGCTTTACATTTAGTCTGAATCAAACTGGTTGGAAACTTAGTAATTTTCATTCATTGGTTAAATTCTCTGTGAATATTTCCTTTCATAATGAAACTATTTCAACTTAATGACGTGTTAGTTACTGGAACAAAAATTATAGCCTCAAACGAATTAATGGTCCCACCGAATCGTGCCTGCTTTAACCACAGTCCTGTTTGTGGTAGCAACCTAGGGAGCTTTTAAATAGGCCAGAAGTAAAGATACATTTGAAAGTCGAAGCAAAGCAAAACAATTAAAAAAAAAAAAAAGATTTTCATTTCACAAGACCCTACAGCTAATTATTTGTATAAAACCAAAAAAGTCTTGGCAAATTTATTAGCATTAAAACCTATTTGATCTCAAAACCATAGGATTTCAGATGAAAAGTATCTGCATTGAGACTTTATGGTAAGTGTACTGATCTTTAAGAAAAACTCCCTGCTCCATAGCTCTGCCCTGCTTTCTGTGAGAGTTGGGTTGTATTAATCTTTTTTCTGATGAAGGAAGTAATACCTGATTAATATTGATATGCTAGGGAAAATAGAGAACATATTTTGTTTCCTTGTATCAATGAAAAATGAGAAGCTCTGTCTGCTTCCGTGTGAAAAAAAAATCTGAGTTTTACATAGGAAATTCTGAAATCAGTGTTTGCTGAAAAGCATTTACAGTAAAAAAAAGAAAAAAAAAGATGCTTTGCTTAGTTCTAAAAATTGAGTTAGAAGATATAGGGAATCTAAGCAGGTTTATAAATATTCTTTTCATAAATTTGAATTTATTTATTAGAGAATGAAATAATTGTTTACAGTTTGCTAAACACATGTGAGACTATATAAACAAAGACAGAGCCTTGCAAATAGAAATAACTTGTGAGAGTATCATTTTAAATGTTTGATTTTTGTTCCAATGATAATAAAATGAATATTGTAGTTTTGTTTTACAAGCCTTTCTAAATAGAGCTAATATTATGAGTAGTAGATTAGGTTAGAAAATGTTATGTTATTATAAATGATCCAAATACTTTTCAGTATTAAGTTGAGTGTTTTCTTAACAACAGATTTATTGTATTTACAGCTTTAAAAGCAATTATGATTCGGCCTCTATTCTAGAGTTCTATGATTCTTACAACCTTTATGGCCTGTCTTTTTTAGAAGTAAAGGAACATTGCTGTTGTTGTTCGTGAACAAGGACTAGACTTTGATAATGTTCTGAGGACAAATTCTAACCCATTTCATGTGAAAACAGTCATTGAACAAATGCTTTAGGTTATGAATATTTATAAGAAGCACTTTCCCTTCTTTATGCAATTTTAGCTCTCTTTTAGTTAATAAGAAAAATTCTTTAAGCCTATTGATAAATTATATGTGTGCTCATATCCCGGAAGTGCGTAGACTGTTAACAAAGGGGGACCTAAGTATATCAGCCCGAAGGTTCATGGCATAGAAGTTTTCATCATTGCTAATGACTAAATTATCAGATAGATAACCAACACTTTTAGATGATCAGCTCATACTGTTATTTAATTTTATCATGTTGACTTGGATTAAAATTCTTTTAAATCCCCATTCTTTTATCTCCATTTTATTACTCAATTTTATTTTGAATTGAAGGAGAAATCAGGACACCTCTTTTATTCCAGTTGTCCATTTGTCTTTTCTATTCTAGGACACTAATTATAGAGTTAGTTCTTTTTTTTTTTTAACTGAAGTATAGTTGATTTACAATCTTGTGCCAATCTCTGCTGTACGACAAAGTGACTCAGTTATGCACATATATACATTCCTTTTTTATATTCTTTTCCACTATGGTTTATCACAGGATATTGAATATAGTTCCCTGTGCTATACAGTAGGACCTTGTTGTTTATCTGTAGTGGTAGTTCTTAAGTCTGCTTTTCGGTGCTCTTTATAGAAACTAGTCCCATTGTAATTTATCTTTATTTTTTTTCTTTCTACATTTTTTAGTGTATCTGGGGATCTTTTAACATTTTTATTAAAAAAATAGTTATGGAATTATGGACTGTTTTTATATCTAAGTGTATAAAGTTCATCAGTGATATTTTTAGAATGATCATATATATGTCTCAGTTTGTTTGGAAACAGTCCCCACCTAATTATTAATAATGCTCGCTTTCACTCTTACAAATGTCCTAGCTTGAACAGTACATATAATCACCCTAATGTTACCATCTTAAACAAAATGTCCAGAATTTTTCCAATGGTTTCACATGGTAAACTTGCCAAAGGATATTTTAATTTCCCTGGCAATTTTTATTTACAACAGTAGCAGATGCTTCAATTTTACCTTACATAATGTATTTTAAAAAGAAAAATATTTTCCAGTGATGGTAGTTCCATATCTTTGATCTTCACTCTTTGAAATGCTCTTTGGGTGTTTAATTAGTTTTCACAAATTAAGTGGTTTTGAACTGTTCCGATCCTTATGCCCTCAAGCCATGTGAGGGAGTTGAGGGGTTGGATTTCAGAAAAGGAGGATGTAGGGTTACTGAAGACTAAGATTTTTGAAACCAACATTTCTCTACCTATGATATTTGATCACCTAGAGATACTTACCCTTCACAAAATTTTCCTGATTCTGTAGACTCAGTGCCTTAAAGAGCTATTGTTTTACCTATTATTTGAGGAGAGTAGAAACATTAATGAAAACAGACAATTTATTAAAATGAAATATTTTTCTTTGGAGGAGGCCAAATAAATTTAAAATGTGTCCTACATCAGTCACACCACATACTATACATTCACCCAGATTTTTTATTACAAAGACTACCCAGTTACAGATTTCTCCATAAAGAGTTAAGGAATGAGTACTGGGAAACTACTTGGAGTAGGTTAATAAATTATTATTATGAAAGCCCTAAACGAGAATTAAGAGAACAAAGAAAATGAATGTTAGAATAGAAAAATAAGCTCCGGACTTGCCCAGAAGAAATGCCTCCCACAGGGTTAATATGGTAGAGCAATACAGCTCCAAGAGATGCGTGGTTTATTTTTAATTTTCCTTTATGTAACCAGAATTTAATGGGTACTTTGATAAAATGCAAAAGAAATAAAATTAGAAATAATATACATTTTGAAACTGGAAAAACAGCATAATCACAAATAAAAAAGCAAAATTACAAGAAAAAATGAATAAAAATATTATAGTGATGTGGATTCTACACCCAAATTCTGAGAGAGGAAGTGAAAGAATACAAAGATCACCAGAGCCAGGTTGGGAATATGAGTGCCAAGGTCCTTTGGCTATCTCTGAAGGTGTAAACCACATGAAGTCCTTTAATAAATTCTATTGTAACAAAATCTCATAAGAATATATACTTTCTATCCTTTAGACATTGCAGGCTGGCAAAGCGCTCTTTGCCAAAGCGCTCGAAGAAGCGCGCTTGGCAAAGGTAAAGCTTTAGTGTGTAAAAATTAAAAACAAAACAGAACAAAACTTAGGTCCTTCTTTCAAAGCATTTTCCATCCCCTTGATGTCCCTCTGCCAAGAAAAAGTTCTACCCTTGGGAGATTTCACCCTATGTATTAAAGCTTTGGCTAGGATTACTGTCAAAGGGATTGAGTGGGTGTTCACTTGGAACTGAAATTATAATTGTGTGTTAGATGTCGGAGGTCAGCTTTCTGTCTACCGAAAATGTTCTAAGATTCTAAATACCAAGAAACATGTAGCAGACAAATGTAAAAAAATTTAAGTGGATGGGTGTAGAAAAGGCTTGGAGAATTCAAAGAATACCATTCCTTGTTTCCACTGGCACTGTAGGACTTCATAGGAAGTTGTAAGTACTCAACAGGAAGGTAAAAAATATTGGGATCTAACATTCAGTTCAGACCAAGGTTGTTCTTTCCTATTTTTTGAGTGTACCTATCCATAAATCATTTTCTTCTCTACATTCCAAATTAACAAATTCTCTTCTCACATTCCAAGTAGAAAAAATTTCTCACATACATACCAAACTAATTCTTTTTCAGTTTTCTTCTCTCTTATACAGTAAAATCTGAGAAGAGTTTCAATCTTCTGATTTCAATACAATTTGACCTTAAAAACATAATTGTTCAAGTAATGGAAATAGGTTTTCAAGAAGAATACTTATCTATCCCGGGATGAGAAAATGTCTATGATTAACCCGTGTCGTATAGAGTCTCTCTCTCTCTCTCTCTCTATATATATATATATATATATCAGGTAAAGATGGTGCTATTTTAGTTGAAGAGTAATTGATGGGCCAGAATTCTTAATACTCAACTACTTTTTTGCTCCAGAGGCAGCCTAGGAACATCTTGGCAGAATATTAAACCTTAGCAGAGCAAGTTTTTAAAAAAAAATATTGCTAGACTAATCATACTATATACTTCAACTTAAAGATACTATTAGTATGGTCCTTTAAAAACAAAACAGAACAATTACAAAGTCTTTTTGTGTGACTATAAAGATACTAATAATACCAGGATGTGTCTCTCTATGTTTTCAGTGATGAACAGATTTTATACCCTGGTTTTAGCTTGTCTGTGGCTACCCAGATGGAGACTACATCTCCTAGTCTCCCAAGGGGCTATGTGTAATTATGTGAATAAGTTTTCTTACACAATTGAGTTTTCTGTAATTTGTAACCCAATGTCCTAAATGATACAGAAGTCAAAAAGAAGTGAAAAAGTAGAACTACAAAATAATATTTTAAAAAAATCACTCTAACAGCAAAAAGAATATCAACAAATGTCAAAAGATCACCTGAGAATTGTTACATCGATCAGCAGACTGTTGAGATTAGGAAGGTATGCATGTATTGGTCAGTGACAACTGATCATATGGAATAAAGGAAGAATAAAAATATTTGAAATTTTGAGCTTGTGAGATCAAATGAATGGCGGTGTCAAAGAAAGAGTAAAGTTTGAGTTCCAGCAGTTTGCTAAGTAAGGTACCCATAAATTCCAATCTGGAAAAAAGTGTATATACTTAGGTTTTATGAGATAAATTAAGCGATGTCTCAGTAGGCATGTTGGAACTAACTCTTATTGACCTAAAACATTTTGACTGCCAGTTATTTCTCCAGCAAAAATGGGTTTATTTGGGATTGGCAGAGAATTGCAATTCAGGGTCTGCAACCATGGCAAACCACCTGCAAGTCCCCACTCCCAAGGGAACGAGAGCCCCTTTTGTAGAGAGAATAAGGAAGCTGAGAGGGCTATAGCGAACAATGAGTCCATAGGTTTTTATTGGCTGAGTCCTTGCCAGGCAAGAAGAGTCTTTCTTCTTCCTGTTGGGCTCTGCTATCCTCACAGGGCATGAGAGCTCCCCTTCTGGCATCTTAACTCTACTTAACTGAGGTTTTTGCTTATTAATTTTTTACGCCCTACTAGGTAAAATAATGGCTATTTCTTATAGTTAATATAATTAAGATTTTCTAAAAACTGGTTACACTTGTAAATTGGTACATATCCTATAAAGATGGAATTTTATTGAGGCATGTACCTGTCTCCAAGGGAATATCCATTTATAATTGCTTTACATTGTTGTGTTAGCTGCTGCTGCATAACAAAGTGAATCATCTGTACATATACACACATTCCCGTATCCCCTCCCTCTTGCGGCTCCCTCCCACCCTCCCTATCCCACCCCTCTAGGTGGTCACAAAGCACCGAGCTGATCTCCCTGTCCTATGCGGCTGCTTCCCACTAGCTATCTATTTTACATTTGGTAGTGTATATATGTCAATGTCACTCTCTCACTTCCTCCCAGCTTACCCTTACCCCTCCCCGCGTCCTCAAGTCCATTCTCTACGTCTGAGTCTTTATTCCTGTCCTGCCCCTAAGTTCTTCAGAACCATTTTTTTTTAAGATTCCATACATATTTTATTTTATTTATTTACTTATTTATTTTTTGGTTGTGTTGGGTCTTCATTGCTGCGTGCAGGTTTTCTCTAGGTACGATGAGCAGGGGGTACTCTTCGTTGTGGTGCATAGGCTTCTCATTGTAGTGGCTTCTCTTGTTGTGGAGCATGGGCTCTAGGTGTGCAGGTTCCAGTAGTTGTGGCACATGGATTCAGTAGTGTGGCACGTGGGCTCAGTAGTTGTGGTGCACGGGCTTAGTTATTCCTTGGCATGTGGGATCTTCCCACATCAGGGATCAAACCCCTGTCCCCTGCATTTGCAGGAGGATTCTTAGCCACTGCCCCATCAGGCTCTTTTATCATTTGCTCTTAGATATAGAAACATTCCCACTGAAAGCTACCCAGAAGCTGAGAGGAGTTAGCTTTCTGTCTCTTGCTTATCTTTTTTTTTTTTGCATCCAAATATCAAAATTTATACTTGTTTGTGTAGTATTTTCAGATTTTATTCATGATATTATGATAAATCAACCTTTTTTATTTGTTCACTTATTTTGGCAAATTCTTGCTACTGTAAAGCATAATTCCCTCTATATATCATCTCTTCCTTAAGGAACTAAGATCAGCTGGGGTAATTTGTTGACCAGCTTAAGATTTTACCTTTTATCAGTGAAACTTTAAAAAAATAATTGGGACATATTCATCATAATTGATTCCAAAAATTTTTGAAACTTGTTCTTAATATTTGGTGCTGGAGGGAACTAGTAATTCTCAATGTGATTCTCTAAAACCTGTTGTCTTTCATTCCTTACATCCCCTGGCTATAACCACAATATGTTTGCTCAGTTACTTAGGGACAGAAATATAAACATTATAAATACAATTTGAGTAAGAACTGTCTGTGCACGAGAATACAGAGGAAAGGACCTAGGGCTTGGCTGAGTAAATTTTGAATTAGTCAGCAATGTGATGCCATTGTAGAAATAAGCCCACCTGATTTAGTGTAGAGAAAAGAATGCAACGGACCAAAGGCTGTAATCTTTTTATTTTATTTTTCTATACTTAAAGAGATGTGCAAATGGAAAATTACAAGATACTTGAAAGAATGAAAATGATTATATGGTTCGGGGGCTTAGGGAAGCACAAAGGGTGTTTTGATTTTTATCTTTATCTGTACATATATTAAATTGAGGAGGTTTGCTCAACAGTTATTCTCTATAATTCTAGACCACAAAAATATAATAAATTTCAGTAAAAATAAAGGAAGGAAGATTAGAATTAGGCACAAGGAAGAAATTTTTTAATGTGAAGGTGATGAAATTCGGTATCAAGGGATATTGCAGATGTTGAGATTACATTTGTTAGGTGCTCAATAAATCTTTCCCTTCTCTCCCATCCCTTCCCTCTCTGAGGTCTTCAGGAAACTAAGTATTTGTTCTGGGTGTCAGACATTTACTAGTATGAAGGATTGAACCAGGTGATCTTTTGCAATTCTGTCCTCTTCTCCACTTCTGTCTCTTTAAAAGTGGTCAGCTTTTTGGGTGAAAGCGAACCAGCGGGAATGATGAGAGTCCTTGAAGGAAGAGGTCTGAGAAAGTTTATTAGCTTTTCTCTTGGACATTGTTTAGACCTCCAGTAGTACTCTTGAAAACAATTTGAATCATGGGGACCACACCACACTAGGATAAATTAGATAGGAATGGTAAGTCAACTTAGCAGCTAGACAACCTCCGGGTTAAGTACACTGCAGGTTAAGTACACGGTTCTGTCTTGTTGAAGCAAAAAGCTTGTCTGTAGTGAATCTCACTTCTGAGTCATTTCAGAGAAACAGAATCCTTAGAGAAAGCTTCCCTTACATTTATTTGTTTTACCTACTTTTAGGTGTATACAGTAATCTTTAAAAATATCCTAAATGTCATTTCTTCTACAAATTCTGAGTAAGATTGAGGGTCTATTCAAAGCAGGAATCTCCCTGACACCCTTCCCAGTCATCCAAAGGCAGACCTGGAGTATCTTATTTGCAGACACGGTTATAATATTAGTATGCCGTTTCTTGTCCACTGACTAAGTAAAATGCTTTCTAAATGGGTATTTGTGACCATCAAAAAGACCTTAGGGGACTTCCCTGGTGCTCCACTGGTTAAGAGTCTGCTCCCAACGCAGGGGGCATGGGTTTGATCCCTGGTTGCAGAAGTTCCGTGTGCCGCGGGGCACGGCCAAAAAAAAAAGACTTTAGGGCTTTTGACAATTTTGAGAGACAAACTGAATACAAAGGAGGCAATAATAAAGTTCAAAGATTTGGGGTTAAATCATGCAATGTTTTTCCCTTTTTAGTGAAAGATCTGCTGGCCTCAAGTGAACTAATTTTGACAATGTGAGTTCATTAATCTTTTGAGAATTTAGGTTTTTCTCTACTAGAAGGCAAAAAGAGAGAAAGACATAAACAGTAAATTTGGGAAATCAAAAGTACTGATTTGTGTTTCCTTCTAACAAGTACATCTTGAAAGAAGATATTGGAACACATAAATGAAATAAAAACATGCAGACAGAATTATAGAGCACTACAATCTTTAATTGCAGTCTTTTCAGGGGCGTGTTTCTCACATCAAGAGATGTATACAGCCCTGGTAATGTCTGGGCACAAGGCAAAATAAGATTTGTGAGGTTGTCAGGGAAGATAAAATTTCCCAGGTTGTGGTTTCCATGTGGCTCTGTGACCCTGTTGTGCATCGCATTGAAAAGGAAATGTAAATATCATGTTTAAAGTTTTCAGGTGATTTCAGAATTTGAGGTTATTGATTCTCAGTTTATTTTCTTCTTGGCTACTGTGCATTGTGCTGAATAGCCTAAGACTCTTGTTCCAATGTGGTTTCTGAAGTTTTGGTTCTCTGATTCACTTAGTTTCTTTTACAACTCATGCCCCCAACACTTTCCTTTCTTTTCTTGATCCTTGCCAGGCTTGGAGCATGAAACAAATTATGATATGTAAAAGATTTGACACTTGGATTTCTTTGTGGGTTTAGATTACCATACTGTAATGAACATGTAAAATGAAAGTTTCCTTGATAGGGCTTGAATCACCACCACCATTCCTGGAGTCCCCTGGAACCTAAAGGGTAAATCTTAAAATTTCCCTTTTATGAGCTAGCCTTTTATTGTTCTATCTTTATGCATGACCATTGGGACACTAAATTAGAGAGCAGTTTCTATCTGGTGGTGACATGCCCTGAGATGTTACCCTCATAGACATGTTCTCTCTGGGTCAGTTTGCATCTTAATAGCTAACATTGCTTTTTCACAAACAGAGAATGTATATACCACTTAAAAAAAAAAAATAAGGCTCAAGATTAAATGACTTTTCTCTGGCCCCCTTCCCTTCCCTTTCCTTTCCTTCCCTTCCCTTCCCTTCCCTTCCCTTCCCTTCCCTTCCTTCCTTCCTTCCTTCCTTCTATCTTTCCTTCCTTCCTTCCATCCTTGTGATGTCTATTCTGAGATGCTAGTATGAGGAATTCACTGCTCATTCCCCTTTCACTCCAGAATTGATCAGTTCTTTTATGCCTCCACTCTGCTTTGCTCAGACTATTATCATAGTATACGTGCTATTTCTGGGCCCACTGGCCCTCTGAGCTATTCTGTGTCTCTCTCTTGCTCTGCTCTGTCTTGCGGAGACCTTAACTGATGTGGGGTGAATTTTTCAGGTTCCCATGTCAGCTAGATCCCGGTTGGATTTGCTCAATTTGCCAATGGAACACACTGGCTGAAAATCCAAAAGGGAGGATTGAGAAAGTCAAGATATTTCCCCCTCCTTCTCTGCCTCAGACCGCTTCCCCTGCAGGGGCTCTGTTTCCTCCATGGCTCCAGCTCTGTCTCTTGGCTGGTCAGCCATGGTTCTTTTCTGTAAGGTGATTCTGGCCCCTTTGTTTTTGTGGTGATGGAGTGACTTCCTGCTGTTGTTAATCTCTCATTTACCTACTTGTTCCTTGTTTGTCTCTCACTTCTCCTATCACCCATCTAAGAATTCCCTGCATTAAATTCCTTCTGTTGTACTTAATGTGATTTTTAGTCTCCTGGGTAGACACTGACTGATACAGTATTGTTGTGCTTGTTTGTATGTTCACATTCTACCAGACTCTTAACTTCGTTGGAGAATGGACTCTTTTTAGCTTGGTATCTCTCATATCTAACGCAACAGCTCCTGACACATAATGGGTAGTAACTATTTGTTGATACATTTTAATACATTTATTAGTTGCTTGGCTGAATACAACCTATATACTTTCAAAAAGCAATGACTTGCTTATGTTATGTTTCAGAATTGTATTACATTTATCATTATAATCTAGATCTTGAGCAATTTTTATAATTACAAATTTATTAAGGGGCATAAATAAATAAAAATTGATGTTTAGCAGAGAAGAGGAAGCAAAAATGAAAAAAAGAAAAGATAAGCTTTTGAGAAATAGGAAAGCATGAGAAGCCAACAGTTATTTGGGTGGGTTTAAAGAGGTAGCTAGAGCTTATGGAATCCTTAAGAAAAGTGAACATCAAAAACAATAGAGAAAAAAGAGATTTTTTCTTTTCTATAGTTCTTTGTAACTCCCCAGGAATTCTTACGATATACTTAGCAAAAAGATCCACTTGATTGATATTGCATTTTGAATGATTCGTCTGCTGAAGACCTTCCTCAAGCAAAATAAAGAAATGATACATATTGAAATATTTTAATACTTCATCCACATTGCTCTTAAATTTGGCCTAAGAAAGGTACAAGAACATATAAGGAAGTTTTGTGGCTAGGGACCCTAAAAGTGAGCCAGAAGATTAGTGAATAAAGATCTGTTTCTTGAAGACAAAAAAAATATTGAAAAGAAAGGGAACATTTAGACAGGCATGGGAAGAGATGCACACAAAGGACCGAGGTAAGAGTAAAATGTCTCCTCATGAGTTTTTCTATTTGTGCAGAGGAAATCTATTTAATAAAAAGTTCAGCATCATCTTTCTGTTATTTCATGTCTTTTCCACTTAAAAGTGATGACACCACTTTTCATGTAATCAGTATGTAGGAATACTAAACTGATATTTTTATGCTTCATTAATTAGTTCATGAAATGCATGGAAGTGAATCAGGCAGAAGCAAGCAAAAAGTGCTAGAGCTCAGATCCGCCATTTTGGAAGAGAGATTTCTGAGACATATGCCTTAGCTTTCTTCTAATTTTTTTATTTTGTTTTGACAAAGAACACAAAAGAGGAAATTAAACTGATTTACTTTTAAACTGATTTAAAACTGATCTGAGGTTTGTACCAAAAGAAGTTTTAATGATATTCTTCCATTTCTTCTCACTTGTATTTTTCTAATTTCCAGGGTGATAAGCTAAGTCTTGATCTTCTTAAATACACTGATTGTTAAGTGGTCAGTTGTGTTCAGGGTTTATGACAGTCTTGGGAAGACCATTTCCCCTGTTTTCTATACCAATAAAAAATCTGAGATTCAGTGAGGTTAATTAACCTGTCCAAAATCTCACATTTAATAAATGAAAGAACTAGAATTCCAATCCAAGTACCATGGACTTGGATCCTTATTTTATGCCTATGTATTTTTCCCACTTTTGTTCCTATGCTTTCTCTATTGGTTAGAGTTCTATCAGTTATGAGTATCTAAAACATTGCATTAAATCTGGCTTAAAAACTAAAGGAAACAAATATTGGTGAGGATTAACATAACATGAACTCTCATTGATTGCTAGGAAATGCAAAATGGTACAACCACTTTGGAAGACACTTGGCAGTTTTTTACTAAGTTAAACATAAGCTTATTATATAATCCTGCAATTCAACTGAGCTGAAAATTATTCCACACAAAATCCTGCACATGAATGTTTATGGTGGCCTTATTATAACTGCCCAAACTTGGAGGCAACCAAGATGTTCGTCAACATATGTGAGTGGACAAACAAACTGTGATAAGTCCAAAAAATGGAATATGATTCAGTGATAGAAAGAAATGGCTATTAAACCATGAAAAGGTATAGAAAATCTTGAATGTATATTTCTAAGTGAAAGAAGCCAGTTGGAAAAGACTAAATATTGTGTGAGCTAACTATATGACACCCTGGAAAAGGTAAAACGATGGAGACAGTAAAAATATCAATGGTTGGGCTTCCCTGGTGGCACAGTTGTTGAGAGTCTGCCTGCCAATGCAGGGTACACAGGTTCATGCCCTGGTCCAGGAGGATCCCAAGATTACTCTACCCAGCAAGGATCTCATTCACAGTCGATGGAGAAATCAAAAGCTTTACAGACAAGCAAAAGCTAAGAGAATTCAGCACCACCACACCAGCTCTACAACAAATGCTAAAGGAACTTCTCTAAGTGGGAAACACAAGAGAAGAAAAGGACCTACAAAAACAAACCCAAAACAATTAAGAAAATGGTAATAGGAACATACATGTTGATAATTACCTTAAACTTGAACAGATTAAATGCTTCAACCAAAAGATACAGGCTTGCAGAATGGATACAAAAATAAGACCCATATATATGTTGTCTACAAGAGACCCACTTCAGACCTAGGGACACACACAGACTGAAAGTGAAGGAATGGAAAAAGATATTCCATGCAAATGGAAATGAAAAGAAAGCTGGAGTAGCAATACTCATATCAGATAAAATAGACTTTAAAATAAAGAATGTTACAAGAGACAATGAAGGACACTACATAATGATCAAGGCATCAATCCAAGAAGAAGATATAGCAATTATAAATATATATGCACCCAACATAGGAGCACCTCAACACATAAGGCAACTGCTAACAGCTATGAAAGAGGAAATCGACAGACGAATGGATAAAGAAGATGTGGTACATATATACGATGGAATATTACTCAGCCATAAAAAGGAACGAAATTGTGTCATTTGTTGAGACGTGGATGCATCTAGAGACTGTCATACAGAGTGAAGTAAGTCAGAAAGAGAAAAACAAATATCGTATATTAACGCATATATGTGAAACCTAGAAAAATGGTACAGATGAACCGGTTTGCAGGGCAGAAATTGAGACACAAAAGTAGAGAACAAATGTATGGGCACCAAGGGGGAAAGTGGCCTGCGGATGGGGGTGGTGGTGTGATGAATTGGGCGATTGGGATTGACATGTATACACTGATGTGTATAAAATTGATGACTAATAAGAACCTGCTGTATAAAAAAATAAATAAAATTCGAAAATTCAAAAAAAATAATGTATAAATTTAGATGTTGTAAAGATAATTAGAGAAGATGTTGATTTGCACGGCATAAAACCAATTGCTAAGCACACACCACAAATTCACCATGATTGGGTGAATCTATTTGACGTACAGTGTATGTTTTTCTAAATGTGTCCCCAAATGTAAATACGTCCCCAGATGGAATTTAAAGATCAGTGCCAATTCATGTTGGCAAAAATACACCATAAACCAGATTGCAAACATGTACCCTAATATTTATGACTGATCTATTCCATTATGATGTTCGTTAGAACAATTTATAGCCAAATAAATTTTGAGGGGAATAAAAATATATCTTTGCTAATAAATTATGCCTGTAAATTATTGCCCTTGGTTAGTCTTTTCTAATGGAGGCAGAAGACAAATTTTGTCTATAATTCCAAAAGAATGACTCTCTTGAACTTTCTAAATCATCACTTACTTAACAATTCTGAATTTAGAATGGTAAATAATTATTGTATAGAATTTTGATCTGGTAAGACACTGATGTTCTGAGCCTTATAGTTGGAATATTATGGCAGACCAGGGGAACACTAATGTATATTCCTTTTACTGATCATGAATTGGAAAAGGATAGGAACAGTTGGAGAACAGCCCATCTCCAGCCACCATCTGCTTGTTGTAACATAGTGTATGTTGTCATTTTTTCCTCTTTATTACTGTTATTAACACACTATAAAAAATACATTTAAATAACATTAAGTTTGCAACACAAACCAGCAAAATGGAGTCATTCAGTCTTTAACTTGTTCTGTGGAAATTGCTTTATTACTCCTCTTAGACATTATTTGGAGTCATGCAGTATCCTGCTGTTCAGTTATAGTAAAAACAGGTGCCCAGGAGAGGTAATTATCAATCTTACATTTGGTGCTTTCTTTTCTTTTGATTCAAAGCCTTTTGTTCATTTACTGTGTACTCCAATTGGTACCAGATTAATGTATGCAAGGATGTCTTAGACTAGAACTGATCAAAGTTAAGAGAGCTTATGCTTTAATAGAAGAAATGACAATGACACACAATATGATAAAATTAAATTTAAAAACAAAATAATATTAATGTAATAAACATTTATTAAATCTATTAGAAAGGCACATTGTGGTCACATTATTTTACATTGTATCTGATATTTCACCCCCTATTATTCACATTACATATCCTGTCCAATTAATATAATCAAATTAATGAATATAAATTTTTATAATGCATTCACGTTCTTTTAAGATATTTGAATTTTTTCAAAATAAAAATAGCTTTATGAAATGATACCTATGTTTAATATAAAAAATGAGAGTGAAAACCATTAATGTTCTCTACCATGACATGAGATAATTGTAATGTGAGGGATCCATATGACCATCTGTGTGTGTGTGTGTGTGTGTGTACATTTTTACATAAAAGGAATTATACTGAGATACGCTCCTCTGAGAATACTCCTTAAGGTGTGTGGTGCTGCGAGTGTGTGTTTTGTGTGTGTGTGTACCATACATACATATAAGACCAAAATTTTGCAGAGTCTTGTGTGAGGGGTGTTTTGAGTTCCCACACTCCTGGCAAACCAGCAGAGATGAGGAGACTGATAACAGACAAGTGCATCAGCCAAGGTCCAGTCAGAAAAATAGAAAACACTTTAAGTGTTTCAAATGGAGGGAATTTAATGTAGGGAATTGGTTACACAGTGTTGAAAGGGCTGAGGATGTCAAATGGGAAGTGAGGTAATCCAGAGATAAATAATGACAGGAAATAGCTACTCTAGCTAGGGAACAAGAAAGGAGACGGTGCACTAAGGCCCGGGCTGTCAGCCAGTCTGAGATTGTGGACAAGGGTCACTGAGGCAAAGGCTTGGTTTCTGGGAAATTGCTACAACTTCAGGAGCTGCTGCTAAAAGCAGCAAGACAGAAAAGAATATAGAGGAGAGACAGAGAGAAAGAAGAAACACGCCTTCTTCATTCTTCTTGCTTATGAACCTGTCAGTCCCTCTTATTAGGACAGGCAAAAAGGCAGCAAGCCAGTTGGGCAAGGGAACCTGAAAAATGCAGTTTACAAAACCCTAGTCCCAGCATTAGAGAGTAGAGAGGGAAAAGATGGGTGTAGGGCTGAGAGCAAGTCTAAGTAACCAATCGCCACAAGTGAAAAAACCTGGGAATATTTGGGAGAAGAACCCTGGCAGTTGACTAGACTCTTAGAAAATTTAATAGGTAGGGACTCAAGTCACTAAAGGGAGATTAAACGACCTTGCTTTTGCATTCACAGGCAGATGAGATCTGAACATCTGGCTGTGTGTGTGTGTGTGTGTGTGTGTGTGTGTGTGTGTGTGTGAGAGAGAGAGAGAGAGAGAGAGAGAGAGAGACAGAGACAGAGACAGAGACATAAGTGCTTGACTCAATAATGTCCCAAAGTGTTAGTTATCATTGTTATTTGAAAGCCTTTGTTAGCTGTTTGAAGTTTTCATAGTTATTTTTATAAGTAAAAACGAATCACATTCTTTTTCCATCTCCCATTCTTTCTTTCCATAAAAAGTCATCTAATATTACTTTTTGGATTATATGTTGGATCCAATAATATGTTGGATTATTCCTTTGCTTAACAGCAATCAGTTTTTCTTAGGCAAAACCAAAAGGGTAAGAGTTAATTCTTCAAGATATCCACCTAGTTATGTGGACTTCGAAGTGCTGATTGGTGATACTAGTCACAAATACTTATAGGGGATGTGTGATGCCATGTGTAGGACCCCAAGACACAAAGGACACAGAAAGTGCTACTAGCAGTGACAGGGCTTACAATCTATATGGCAGGGGTGGGGGGTTGTCTTAGATGTAAAGTGCAATGAATAACCACAAACAGAAGCAAAATGTTAAGCTTTACTATTTTTTCTTTTGTTTGTTTTCCTTTTCTCTTTCATACTCTTAATCTCCATAATTAAGGCAACATAATTACTGTTTTGCTTATTTGGGTACATTCACTAAAAATGACGACAAACCAAAGCCAAAAAAAATGACAACAAAACATGTGGGAACATGATGCTCTGTGCCCTTTCCTTCTGTTTTCATACTCTTTTCTACTGTGTGTAAGGGGAGGGTTTGTTGTATTGTTAAAGAGAGGAGGCAATGGAAAGGGAGAAGTTGAAGCAGATTACAGGGCAGTATAAGGAGAAGCCAAGCTAGCTTCACATCTGGAACAGAGCCGTGGGGAGTACGTTGTTTGAAGCCTTAGTGTGGGCCTGGCAATTGGTGGGCTTAGCTGCAGACAGGCCCACAGAGCATTGGGGTCATAGTCAGAGCCCCAGCCGGGTCCAGAGTGGGAACGCAGAGAAAAATGGCAGGAGCCATGTGTGTGAAATCTGTGATACAGTTTCCTGTGGGAGCTTCAAAGCATTGTGTCCTTGAACTTCTTCCAATGTCTTAGAGATTTGAACAAAAATATTCTTTTTTTAACTGCTTTTTTTTTTTTCTCTCTCTCTCTCTCTTTCTAGGATTCATTCATGAGTCTGTGAGGCTGGTCCAGAGAAGTGAATGGTGAGGACCACTGGCTTCCATCCTAAACAATATCCAGACTTACTTTCTCCCCTTAGATAGTATCCCAATGGCATGCTAGGTGTATGCATAAGGAGTGCATGGGAATAGGAATTCCCTGTCTCCCAAGAGATTCCCAGGACTCATATTCAACTAGATTTCAAGTGATCTCCTTCTTTAGCCCCACAGACGTGGCAAGACAGTTCATACACTTGGAGTGAATATACAGTTTATGCTCAAATTGGAAACTACAATATTTGTATTAATTATTTTACTAGTGAACTTGAAGACCCAGATTAAATCCACAGTGACAGACCACTGTATACCCTTCACCCTGGAAGCAATTAAGAAGTCTGGCAATGATGTGGTGATGCATGTGGAGCCATGTGAAGTTTTAACTGGCTGGTGAGAGTATAAATTGTAACAGCCACATTGCAGAACCATCGGCAGTATCCAGGGAGCCAATACCTTCACTCCTTAGTGTTCTTAGGGGAACTCTTCTGCACGTGCTCAAGGAAACCTGTGCAAGAAAGGCCATGAGGGCACCGTTTGAATCAAGTACAAAGAATGCTTAAAAGGCTAATCACAATATTTAAGATAATTACCGTGGCGATAGGGAGGTGGAATTGAGATCAGAAAGGGGCATGCAGGTAAGGGTATTCGGCTGTTTGGCTGAGGAATTCAATTGTTTTGGTGAAGGGCTCAGCCATAACTGGTAAGGTTTTATTTCTTTATCTGGGAGCTGGTTACATGGATTTGATGTTATATTTGCTATCAGCTGTGATATTTTCCAGGTATATATCAGGTTGGACTAGATGAAATTGTTTTTCATCTACAAAAACGTCAATTTGGGGCTTCCCTGGTGGCGCAGTGGTTGAGAGTCCGCCTGCCGATGCAGGGGACACGGGTTCGTGCCCCGGTCCGGGAAGATCCCACATGCCGCGGAGCGGCTAGGCCCGTGAGCCATGGCCGCTGAGCCTGTGCGTCCGGAGCCTGTGCTCCGCAACGGGAGAGGCCACAACAGTGAGAGGCCCGCGTATCGCAAAAAAAAAAAACAAAAAAAACCAACAAACAAAAAAAGTCAATTTGGTGTGGTTCACCCTACTATTTCATTATGCATTTTAAATTATTTAGAATTTTTAAAATATTACATTATCAAAAATAAGAAAAAACACACCTAGAAATAATTTTTACAAGAGTTTTTTGAATCCTATTGCAGAATGTCTTAATTTTGTCATTCCAGTGGTGATCAGTCAATTATGCCTCTGTTATGTTTAAATAATTGGGGGTTTGCTTCTTTAAATATTGATAGCAACTCCCATCCTAAAATCCAAAAAACCTGAAGAGATCAAAAAGGCAGCACTAATGACTATCTTTCTAGATATAGTTCGCCAGTGTAAACACACAGTTTTCTCTACGTTGGTAAGATGTCATGACCTGCAGCGGCTCTAGGAGGTGCCTGTCCACAGTAACCTGTCTCTGTCAATGTCTTATTATACAATGTTTATATCCCATAGGAATTAAGAATGGCTCAGACTACTGCAAAAGGAGCATAACAGAGGCCACACGTAAGTTAGGTTCTTGGGCCAGCCACTACTCATGTTATTTTGACAAATTGTATAAAGGGTATACTACAATGAAATTGTAAGAAGAATGTGAATTGTGTCCATTTTAATGATATCAAATGAGTTATAATTTTAATGACAAAATATTCAAGTCTTGGTTATTCTTACTGCAAGATAGTTTTAAATATCATAGTTAAAATATTTAATTTTCTCTCTCACTCTACTGTTTATTCACTCAATGGAAAACCTTAGATCCTTGCATGGGTGGCTCCCTCTCTCTGAATCAACTGATGCTTAACAGACAAGTCACTAGACTTGATAAACTCTTATTTGCCATTAAGTCCTCAACCTTGAAATCAATGCCCAGCACAGACACAATACGTATTTTTGAGTGAGTCAACTTATTGCAAGGTTATTCTTTATTTAATATTTTATTTATTTACTATCTCATCTCTGATAAAATCTTCCTTTTGAAACTTTTTCTGAGGGCTCATGCTGAAATGATTTCTTCGTCTTTTGAAAATGTCTTGTTTCTGCTACTACAGGATACGTTTCTTCAGGGCAGTCTCTTTTGGGTACCTTACTGAAGCTAATATAAGGCATTTGATCTGGTAACATTCGAATTGTGTTTGTAGCTTTATTGTATTCTGTGCCTCCTTTTGGTTTTTGTATGTTTCATGTTTTTCTGCCTGACTTCTTTCTGAGAGCAACTGTGACAGGTAGTTTGCATATAAATTTATGGGTACGAGAAAAGGGGATTTGGATAGGCAGATCTACTTTAGAGCCAAATCCTTTTAAAAGTCTAAAATTTGTTGCATATAATGTGATAAATTCTCCATCAAACCTCCATCAAGGCATGATTGCAATTTTGTAATTTCCATTACACTGAAAGATATTACCTAAATTGATGAAATGTTAGATCTGTAATTATAAGAATTGACCATGAATTGCCATTTTAATTATGCCTCATTCATTAATTCATATGCTCAGGTATATTCCAGGTGTTTGGGGGAACAACTAACACTCATAGTGCAACAATCAGGTAAAGATCATATCGTTAATTTGTTGACTAGAAAATTTGAACTATAGGATCATTTTATAGTACTAATACTTTAGAGGAAAACTAATGAAAATAGATGCTCCTACGTAGAGATTACTATATTACTATTTTCCCAGCACTGTGCGAGGTGTTTTGCGTACATTGTTCTATTTATTGTTACATTGTCCAACAAACCTCAGAGGGAGATACACTGCATCATTTTTACAGATTTGGAAACTTGCCCAAAGTCACACAAATGGTCAGTTGTGGAAGAGGGACTTGAATCCAAGTTTGCCTGACTCCAAAGTCCATGCTAACTCACTACACATTTCAGCTCTTATTATGTTACGGAATCTCCATTAGGCATGTTCACTCTTGCCCTTCCTCTAATGCTTTATGTTTTTGGCTCTCATGATTCTATTCTAGCTTGTCTTTTTTCTCTGACTATTCCTTCTCTGGTATCTTTTGTGGGTTCTTCGCCCTCTTTTGGCTCATAAAAGTTCATTTCCCCCCATATTTCCATTCTTTTTTTTTTTTTTTTAATTTTTACTTTTTGGCTGTGCCGCACAGCATATGGGATTTTAGTTCAACCATCACTATTCAGGGGAACTCCACTAACTTCTATGAATCCTTTAAAATTCATCTCAGGAGTCACTTCTCCTAGGAAGTATTTCCAGACACTACAATGCAGGCTTGGGGTTATTTATACAGAAACTTATTTATTCATATACCTGGCTCCCTCAAAACATTGTGGACTCTTTGAAGACAAGGAACATGTCTTAAGCATCTTTGTATTCCCAGGGCTTAAAACATTGCTGGCACATAGTATGTGTTTAACAGATGTTGAACCACTCCTCAATCTCTCCAAGTAAGTTTGTTTTCAAATTTGCTATTTCTTCTTGTCCACTTAGGGGAAAAAGTAACATTGGAATATAGGCAAAATGTGGTAAAGTAAATAGAGTCATTGTGTTTCTCTTCATAATACATTAATTTCATGCTTGCTTTCTTCTGCCACCTGGCATGTGTCTAATCTTCCTCTAATATTGAATGAAATATGCTCAGGGAAATCAAAATGCTTCTAAGAGAAACTTTAAAAATATTACAAAAGAACTGAACTTCAAAGTAACCAAATGGTGCAACATGTATTATATCAAAAAGACTATTAGTTATTATTTTAAAAAATATGTTCAGCCTCTATTTTCAGTAATGACAGGTCTTTTGTCAGTTTTCTTTATGTCATGTACGGTTGCATTTTCATCATACTATGAAACAGCAATTAAAATATTATTCTAAATTTTCATATGAGGAAACTGAGGTTTAGTGAAGTTCGGTCAATTTAACCTAATAGGAGGCAGGGTCAAAATTTCAATAGAAGTCCTACTTAAAGCCTGTGATGGTAACTGCTGTCTGATTCTGCCAGGAGTTTGCTTTATTATCAAGCTATACTCACAAGAATTAAATAAAAACCACAAAGAAATAAACGACACTATGATGTTTTCCTTTAATTCTTTCCTTTAGTTCTATTCCTAGGAAAGATAGTATTGGCTTTACCCAATCATGGATTCTATTTGGAAGTTTTATTTGTCAATAAAGTCCTCCTAGTCTTAGATATAGGCCTATAGAGATAAAAATGACTGAGAAATTGTTTTGGGAGACAAGGGGATCTCTTGTGGGAAAGATGATTCTTCTCAAGGGGAACACAGGAAGAGAGACCATAAAACAGAACATTTTCATCTGCGCCAGGTTCAGCTCAGCAGCACAATAGCAAGTAAGCTGGCCAGAGGGTCTTCTCTGCTACAAAACGCAGAAATTCTGGTTCGAATCTCTGTACTTAGAATGTAAGAAAGCTTAAACAAGAAGTTCAGCTACCAGATGGGGACTCTTCTAATTAGTTAAGTCTGCTCTAATTTTTGGTCACCAGTTGGCAGATGCAACAGATGTCAGGGGAGTAAACAGAATATGTTGGCAGTTGAATCTGCAACCAGTATATCACGAATAGATTCAATTTAGAAATATTTTCCCCTTTGGTTAAACTCTGTAACTTAATTTTGTCAAATGTCAGGAAGTTAGAGATATATTATAAAGCATTTCTTTTTAGACATTTCACATTTCTGCCTATAAATTGATGGCAATGAAATATACATTTTCAGGCATGTTGCCTCAGAATTTTTAGAGTGTAACAGTAATGCCTGTATAAGAGTCATATTTTATTATAAAAATGGACTAATGTAGTATTTTGTGATTAGAAAACCCAATACAAGGTAAGAATTGATTTCGGGAAAACACATCTTGAGATGAGCAGGGACGTTAAGAAATGTAAGAGATTTGGTTACTCTAATCTGAATCTCTAGTCTCTGTGCATTGTTTTTTGTTTTTTTTTAAATACATTTATTTATTTATTTTTGGCTGCGTTGGGTCTTCGTTGCTGTGTGCGGGCTTCTCATTGTGGTCGCTTCTCTTGTTGTGGAGCACGGGCTCTAGGCACGCGGGCTTCAGTAGTTGTGGCTCGTAAGCTCTAGACCGCAGGCTCAGTATTTGTGATGCACGGACTTAGCTGCTCCGTGGCATGTGGGATCTTCCTGGACCAGGGCTTGAACCTGTGTCCCCTGCATTGGCAGGTGGATTCTTAACCACTGAGCCACGAGGGAAGTCCTTCTGTGCATTGTTGGTGGTTCATATCTTAAAAGCATTTGATCACTGAAGGCAAAATTCCATAACTATATAACTCACAGGAAGAAGGACAGTGTCACTTTGACTTTTTTGGACGTAACTGTTTTCCTTTGAAATAATACGTTCGTGATGAAGTTTTAATTTTTCCATTCCCAGGAGTGATCAAGTTTTCTTAAATTAACTTCCTCACTCAACTGTTATCAGGAGTGGGGAGGATGATTGTTAAGTTATACTGTATTTGCTATTGACAGTTGTATCCTTGATTTTATCTACATGGACTTAATAAATCTTTGGGATTGCTTAGCATATGCTAGTCACTGTGATTTTCTTGGGTCTGTTGAGCTAAACAAGACACAGTCCTAATGACTGCCCATATAGATAAGAAGCCTACCTGCTACCATGTATTATGACAATGACTTCATTGGATGTAGGCCAAGTGTGTCCTGGGCATTCACAGGAAGGAACAGAGAGGAGAGTAAGTAATTCTGCCTGATTTGGTGGGGTGAGTATTATAGAAATATTTCTAAAGGTAGTGATATTTAACAATTTTTTTTTTTTTTTAGAAACTGAGACTAACCAATAAAGTTTGTGGGAAAGAGGATTACAAAAATAGAGTTGTATATTTGGTAAAATGTAGTTGGACGGGACACAACATAGTGAATAGGATCTTGATAAGATAAAGAGCTGTTCGTGTTGGTAGGGAACAAGCAGGTGAGTGTGAGGTGGAGAAGAGGTGATCGAGAAGATATTTTGTAGGTTTTTGACTTAAAAAACTAAGTACGGGGCTTTCCTGGTGGCGCAGTGGTTGAGAGTCCGCCTGCCGATGCAGGGGACACGGGTTCGTGCCCTGGTCCGGGAAGATCCCACATGCCGCGGAGCGGCTGGGCCCGTGAGCCATGGCCTCTGAGCCTGCGCGTCCGGAGCCTGTGCTCCGCAACGGGAGAAGCCACAACAGTGAGAGGCCCGCGTACCGCAAAAAAAAAAAAAACAAAAAAAACTAAGTACGTTGAGCTGCAGTTGATGGAGATAGGAAATGCAGCAGAACCAGACGGTTTTAGGGAATGGTTGAAGAGGTCTGTATTATTAGTACTAATACTGTGTTGATCATGCTAATAATGCTGGTGATGATAATATACATTTATTTGGTATTGACTTTGTGCCAGATTCTGTGCCATGTGTTTGGTACATACAAACACATTTAGTCCTCATCACAATCTAATGAGATAGATGCAATTATTATAAGGAATCAGGGGTACTTTAGGTAATGTAGTGGAGTTGCGATTCAAGCCCAGGTAAGTTAAGTCCATATTCTTCAAGAGTTCACACAATTTGGACCCAGCTTCCATTGTATCCTGGTTGGTTGGGATGTCTAAAAAGCAGCTGGTAATACATTTCTGGACCTTAAGAATAAGGTCTGAGTTAGAGTCATAAATTTAGTTGTCATCTGCCTTCAGGTTGTAGCTAAAACTATAAATGTAGGGTTTTGTTTGTTTGTTTTTTTATAAATTTATTATTTTATTTTTGGCTGTGTTGGGTCTTTGTTGCTGCGCGCGGGCTTTCTCTAGTTGCTTTGAGCAGGGAGCTACTCTCTGTTGTGGTGAGAGCTTCTCATTGCCGTGGCTTCTCTCGTTGTGGAGTGCAGGCTCTAGGCACGCGGGCTTCAAATAGTTGTGGCTCGTGGGCTCCAGACCGCAGGTTCAGTAGTTGTGGCACACGGGCTTAGTTGCTCCGCAGCATGTGGGATCTTCCCGGACCAGGGCTCTAATCCGTGTTCCCCGCATTGGCAGGCGGATTCTTAACCACTGCACCACCAGGGAAGTCCCTGTTTGTTTGTTTGTTTTTGTTTTGTTTTGCACCTAGGCAGGGCAGTGGTTCCCAGTATGGAAGATATTCAGCAGTCACCTTGAAATTATGCTAAATGCTGTTGTCTGCGTTCCCCTGGGAGAAGGGGTTCATAGTGTTTGCAATATCCTAAAGAGTTCACATGATTTCACCACCCAATCAACATTTTAAGAAGCTTTGTATAGCTGGAAAAGAGATCAATATTTATAATAATCCCTCGAAATTTTTGTCCTGAAGAAACCTCTGGGACTGCCAATGCTTTATTGGATTTTCAAAGAAAGTGATAATAGGGGAACTAATCAGGATAAAAGGTGTTTGAAGGACTAACTCTAGCATGTAGAATCCTGGAATAGAATACCTTAAGGTATGTCATTCTTGCATATCTGTAGCTTTCATCTTGGTTTGCAAAGGTGATATGACTTCACTAGGGAGGTAGTCATCTCCTCCTTGGTCTTGGTCTGTTTCTTTCTCAAACTGGTCCTTTTCTTCAGATGTGATCAGGAAATCTGTCAAATCTGGTCCTTGGTATAGGACCTTGGTATCAGTTGATCTTAGAACTGATAATTTTATGTATTTATCTTCTAGGCCCCATACTCTTACCTCTGGGAAATGGCCTTGTGTTTTGTGGGCCAGTGTGGATGATCATAGGGGTAAGAGGCAGAGAGGAGAATAAATAAATAAGCTGGTTAGTCTCTTAAGTTATCTCTCTCTCAGTTTTAATTTTGTTGCTCCATTTTATCTCTTGAATGAATTCAAGTTATTTGGTGGAATTTGGCACAGAAATGTTTCCCTTTCTCCCTTGTTTGTCATGTCCTCACAGAAATTGATAATTTGGTGATGTGCTACATTTTTACTTATTCTTTCTCTCTTATGTATAAAGATTTTAGGAATCAATTTTTACAACTTTAGGAATTTCCCAGATAAAGGAACTGTGCAATGTATCTAGTTATCCTAGTTAGCAAAAAGGCAAAGAAAAAAGATTATTATTTTTGATGCCTTGAAAATGCCCTGCAGATAAGCTCTGTATGTTTGATTGAGTGAATCAGGGTAAGAATTACCAGTGCTTGAGAACAGAAGGAAGGAATGCCAAATTTCATCCCTTGGTAAATGTGTAAATTTAAGTACTAACATAACATTAACAAGAGCATGAGATAGATTTTGCCATCAAAAATGCCATTTCCTGTAAAGTATTAATGGCAAAATTATAGTCCTTCCAGTCAAAACTCAGTCCTGCCTTGCCTAATGCTAGATGAAGTGACACAGAGTGTAGAAACTTGTGGAGGGAAAATTCTGAAGTCACATTAGCATGTTCTAACATACTGCTTGCTGTGGACCAAGCACACATGTCCAAGCAATGGCTCTTCCTAGACATGTCTGTTGTGGTCATACCTAACAAAAGAAGTATCTGATAGTACAAGGCACGTCTTCAAGATGTTTTGCTCTCCTTTCTTCTCTGAGTTTACAAGGTCAAGTTAACTCATTTTTCCTCCACAGAAGATGAAATGACCTCGACTTCTCTTTAAATCATGGTTTTGGCATCTATCACAAGACATCTTGGAAACTGAAGTGTTTCTTCCTTGGCTGAATATTTAAAAGACAGTTATTGACTACTTTCATTTGGATAAGGTAAATCTATAAATTCTTCAACCTTGGCAAAAATTTACTCAAAAGAGATATGGAGAATTCTTTGTGAGTTGTTTGCTTTCCTATAAAAAGAGCTATTTTATCTTGAATTAAATATTACTGGAATTTTTAAATAATTCAATTTATATAATTTGTGAATAATAGCTTGAAAAACTTTAGCTTACTTTATATTGAACCATTCCTGAATTTTTGGCAATTCGGGACAGCATTTAGGCAGTATTGTTAGGGTTAAGTGTGTGGGTTCCTGAGCTAAGCTAAGAGTTTGATTTTCACCTCCACCAATTGATAGCTGTGTGACTTGGGGTAAGTCACTTAAAACTCTTTTGTGCCTTAGTTTTCTCAACAGTTAACTGGGGAAAATAATAGCAGCTACCTCATAAGATTGTTATGAATTTTGAGTTAATACAGGCACATCTCTTAGAAATGTGCCTGGCACAACTTAATAGCCAATATTTGTTGACTCTCAACTATTTCTTTTTGCTCTAGTTTATGATGGACTAAAACGCGCTAAAGACATTTGGTAAACAAGCTTCAGATACTTTTAGCTAAATCTTATTTTTATTTTAATTACACATATATTGCAGCCTCATTGTAAATAATTCATAGAAAGTAGAAATGAAAAGATAAATATATGTCCACCATCTCCATTCCCACTGATCACAGTTAAACCACTGTCAACAGCCCAATGTGTGTTTTTCTGTATTGTTTGCTAGTCATGCACACACAATTACACTACACAGACCCTTTAAAAATATTAGATCATTGCCTTCTTATTATTCTCCAAATTGCTTTACAAAAATAACTATACGTAGCATATCCTTTTGGGTTCATGCATATGTATCTGCCTTGTTCGTTCAATTGCAACAAACTAGTCCCTAGAAGGTATGTGTCATAAAATCTATCTCAAGCATGTCATTTAGTTTGTCTCTAAATATTTGCTATTTCAAATAATGCAGCCAATAGCATTCTTATACATCCATCAAAGTTCAATAACTGGCCCCAGAGGTCACATTAAGGGTGCAGATTCATCTGGTTTGGGCTCCAAGTTGTTTTAAACATTTAAAAAAATTGAGTCAACATTTATAAATTAAGAGAATTTAGATGAAAATCCAGATTTTTGGATTCTTCTCTTAAAAAATCTAAAGATCAATAACCTCTGGGTCTACTTCTTGAGTTGCAATAAGTAGTTTGACAGAGTAGAGGCTGCTGCAATTATAAAATCTTATCTATTCCTCCTGCCTTCTCTATTGCCTTGCACTTGGCTGGCTTTCCTCATTTACAGTACCTGCCTGATCCTCATGGGCCCTTAAGTCTGTGATCCATCCCTGAGATGTATCATTAAAAATTTAGGTTGTATTACCAAAGCAGCCTAAGTTGTAAATTTCTGGGTCAAAGGGTAGAGTCATGCTAAATTTTTGATAAGTACTGTAAATTATTTTTCAAGTTTTATTAAATACCCAGAGTACTTTTACCTCTAGGCTCTCAGCTAGACCTAGCATTTATGCAACATAAATCAAATAGGAAAAAAAAGAAAAAACTTCTAAGTTTTTTGAATAACAGAAACTTAATGCAAGGATTTATAGAGAAATATTTGGTGGTTGTATCCGCCTGAGTCCTGGCAAGAAACAGAACGCATATTTAGCTGGCATCTTGAGGAAAATTGGTTGAGGGACTATTTACAGAAGTGTGGGTGGGATTAAGAGAACCAATAATGGATGTGGAGTTCCACAAAGAAGCTCTTAGTAACCTCAACCTGATGGGACAGGGAGAGGACGTGATTTTTTAGGAGCCCCTGGGAATTAGAGTGACTTACAGGAGCTGTCAATAAACACAGCCACTGCAAAAACTTTGCTGCTGAGATAAAGTGGGAATGGGGATCAAAATTTTCTGGCCACTGTCTCCTTCCATCTTTCAGTCATCTGCTGGTGCCTGCTCTTAGTTAAATGCCTCCAAAGCCATGTAGACTGGCTGAAGCAGTTCTTAGGGATCAGAGAAGGAAATATGGAGATTACACAGGGAAGGAATATGCAAAAATAGAACCACCAGCACAGGGCTGTCTGGTCTCAATTGTCCTAGAACACTTTCTGTATTATCTTTTTCATGATCATTACATTAAAAAATAATATTATGTCACCCAGCCATAAAAATCTGTTATAAACATTTATTGCATAGATGAGTTTAAATGACTAAAGTACTTGTGAGGAAACCCACACAAAATAGTAATAGGATGCATAGAAAGTTTTTTATCAATTTAAACAATATTTATATTTTTTAAAGTCCATGTAGAATTACTTCAATATTTTTAGCTTTATCATCAATAAGATAAAAATTTAATGAAAGCTGTCATAGGCTGAACACAAAGAAAAACCAGAAATGCATTTTCCAAAGGGGAAAAATCATGTACCTAAGCAATTATATATTTGGGAAGTTAGTGATGAGAGTTTCAGATAAAGGACTTTGGAAATTTGGAAAAAAGAGAAATCTCAGTATTAACTCCCTTGACGAGACTCCACTTAAGAGGTGTTTCCCAGTGCCCTGCATTCCCTCTGTAAGGAAAACTGACTGAAATCTACAGCAAGCTAACCATGCTGCCCCTAATACCCTTGCCCTTCTGATCTGTATTAAATTCAGACTGTATTAAATTCAGATTAAGAGTTGGTTGGAAATCTGATGATGCTGTTAAGTAAACCAAACCTGATTAAGCCAGTTTCACTAATATGATGACTCAAAGCATTCAATATTAAGTGAACTAATGAATATGAATTTTACATGAAATTTATTTTGACAAGGAAATCTAAGTGGAATGTGTTTTTAAAGAAATAATTGATATATGAGTTGCTAAGAAAATGTTGCTGTTGAATTAGATGTAGAAATTTTTGAAAGTTGAAAAAGTTCGTAAAACATAAGACTGATAGAAATTTTCAAGGGTAAACATTTTCACTGCATTTAGAGTGCTTCGCACATTTTAAACGTCTCGCTGCATCTTGGTGGAATAAAAAATAGGCATCATGTATCATGAATTATGGATGTGTCTTACACAAAGAATAGAAGGCAGAACTCTGATCAATGGATCACTCATCAAAGAAAAGACTCTGGCCCTCATCAAAAGTTTGTAACTGAAGCATTTGTCTAAGTTTCAAAGTCCATTAACAATATGTGTGTAACATGTAAAAAGTATTTGTGGCTCTCATGTTTTTTTGGATGAATTAACTAACTGGAAGTCCTGAATGAGTTGGAAGAGGGCTTCCTCTAAGTTCAGCTAGGAAGGTAAGGGACACTTCCTGAAGAAAGGATATTTTTTTTAAAGGATACTTTTCACCTGGGTCCTTGCTAGATATCCCATTACTAGTCTTATTTACGTAAGGAAGCAAACTCTTCCTCAGTGAGTAAATCAATTACATTGAGCAAACATTTACTGAATTTCCATTGCCTTCAGGGTAAAAGAGAAGTTACCGATCATGGCATAAAAGCATATTCATGATCCGGTTCTTCCCAGCTCTTCAGCTTCATCCCTCATTGCTCCTCACCTGAATTATCTTTATGGATTAACAAGACAATATGCTTGTGAATTTTAAACCCTTACTATGTGTCAATGTTGTATGCTTTTGTATGGTCTCTTCCAGAGGCCTAAAATGCCTAGCTTGTCATCAGGAATGTATTGAATGCGGATTATTCAGTGAAAACTCTGTTCATCTTTTAAAAAAAGATCAAATTCTTTCCTCTGCCATTTCTATACCAAATTCTTATTTTAAATGAGGAGAAAGATTTATAAAGACAACTATCAATATTTATTAGAATTGTGTTTGTAATAACTGTAGATAGGATACTCAAAACCAGAAAAAATCACACCACTAGAGGATGGTTTAGTGTATTAGAGCAAATAATTTAAAATGATGCTTCTAGAGAAGTCATGTTTACAAAAAGATTTAAAGTTTACTAAAAGTATTTCAAGGTCATTACATTGTGCTGTCAGAAAACACAGCATAAGGTATAGTGCTAACTCAATGATGTAAAGAAAAGTAGGTAGAAAATAATGTAAAAAAGTCTAAAATTTTATTGTGTGTAACTCTAGGTGGTGGTATTAGATTACAGGTGTTATTTTAGTCTGTACTTTCCAATTTTTTAACACTTAAAATGTGTTACTTTGACAATAAATAAAACATTTAAACAAATCTCAATACTTAAGTCAATGGTCATCACTTTTCTAATGAATTTCTCCTGAACCCTTCATCCTTACCATTCATTACCCTCTCTCCTCTGAATTATTATTATTTTTAACTCATAGAAGCAAGTCTATTGAGGTTATTTCTTTACTTTTGTGTCTCCACAGCCAGAGAGAAAACTCTTGAAAGGGACCGTTTCAGAATTTTCTCTCTATTATTAACACATATTATAGTATAATCTGAATACATGGTTAGATTTCAACCAATGTAATATAACATGATTTTCTTCAACAAAATTAGCAATATTCTCCAACTGCCTGGCAGAAAGAAAGAGGGTAATTCCCCTTATGTGATTTCTTACCATTAAGCCCAATTCCTGTAAGACTTTATGTTCTTCTCCTAGTTTGAGACAGGGCTAAATTATTTTTAATATCATCAGGCTATTAATGTTATATATCAAGACAATGTTTTCCTAGAGCTTCTTCAGAATTTTCTCCAGAGTTTCTTCAAATACTTCTCATTATGTGTTTTTAGAAAAAGCCTAAGGGAATTGGCATATTGTTTCTTTTTTTAAAAAAACTGTTAACAATAAGTATCAGAGTTTTATTTTTTCACATTAGTGAGCATGAATCTTTAATTATGACTTTCCCCCCATTTTCTAGTAAAGAATAATTTATCTTTTTTTTTCCTCAGAGGATATATGACATTGTGTTTAGCCCATTGATGGTCTCTGATTGAGATTAAAAAAAATTTTTTTCTTAAACGTTCCACCAACTTCATGAAAAAAGAGACTAAAATCTTTTTAGTTTTTAGACTGACTGGTTTGCCTCATTCCCAGTTTCTCAACTTAAATATGTAAGTAAATAAATAAATTGAGTGCTTTTCTATCTGGCTGTCTGCTAGATGAGAGAAAAATCAAAGATAATAAGAAAAGTTTGCCCTAGCAAGAGATACTTGAACCCAAGGCTGTGTACCAACTTATGGTTAGAACTATGAAGCGATGGTTGAAACTTTGGGAGCCATGAAGAAGAGGTGAATAACATTGCCTGAGTGGCCCAGGTATGAGAAGTGGCTCTTTGGGTAGGCCAAAGTGAGCAAAATCACACAGGCATTAATGGCCAAGACATGTTTGTGTATCACTCTTACTACACTATTAGTGGAAATTCAGTGTCACATCCTGTGTTTTAGGTGTAGGTAGTTCATGAATACTCCTGCATTATTACCAGCAGAAGGAAGTTCAGATGGGCTGAGCAGGTTTGTGAGACCAGCTGTCTGTGAAACACTCAGTGGGGAAGACAGACACTGTGTAAGTTGTAGGATGCGTGTAAAACACTCCTGGTTATTTGGATTTATATGTAATAGAGTTGGAGACATAGGGAAAGCACGTATGGGACAATATAGTCTAGGGGAAGGGAAGGGAGCTAATTATATCTTTGGATGCAAGAAAGGCTATTCTTAGGAAATGATGTTTGAGCTGATAAATGAGGAAGTTGAAATTATTGGATTATGGGTTGGATGTGAGAAGTAAGAAGGTGGAGTTTAAGATTTTTCTCCGAGTATTGGTTTGGGCACCTATCAATGGAGATGCTATGCTTATTCTTGGAAAACTGATTTTGAGATGTATGGGAGGCATCTCAAGTAGATATGTGGACCATATATTTGGGTATATGGGTCTGCAAATCAGACAAGGCCAGTCTGGACTAGAGGTGAGATTTACTGAAGCCATGGACATATGTAAGATCACTTAGAGAGGTGTGGAAAGAGATAAGCATGGAGTCTTGGGGATAGTGCTGGTAAATTTCAACGTTTAAAAAATGGGTAGCAGATGACAAGCCACAAATCTGGGCAAGACAGCTAAAGAAGTAGGTGGGAAGGCAGGAATGTGTGGTGTGTTGACACTGAATAAAAAGTGTGTGTGTGTGTGTGTGTGTGTGTGTGTGTGTGTGTGTGTGTGTGTGTGTAAGGAGGAAGTGGTTAACAGGTGAAGTGTCATTGCTAGGTCAAGCAAAATAAAAACCGAGAAGGAGTCTGTTAGATTTAGCGATTTGGGTGGAGATCATTGGATATCTTAGCAAGAACAGTTTCGGTGGAACAGAAGCCTGCTTTGAGTGAGTTAATGTGAAAAGAGAAGTGAAGAAATGGCAATGTTTTGTGCATTGTGGCTTTTGACAAGATGAGAAAGACAGGGTTGAAGCTAGAGGAGTGTGTGCTAGGGAGAATTTGTTCTTTTCTTTCTTTCTTTCTTTCTCTCTTCCTTTTTACAGTTTGACCCCTTAGATTGAGTTTATATGCTGAAGAGGAGGAACCAGTAGAAAGGGGCAGTATAGCTACAGGAAAGGATAAGGATAATTAAATATGGGAGAATTACAGTAGGGAGACCGAATGTGATTTATTACACAGGATTTCTTTGTAAGAATGAGAGACAGCTTTTCCATTTAAGAATGTTGTCCAAAAATAAAGCCTAGAAGGGAAAGTGACAAAGGAAAATTTATACATTGAGTGTTGTGAAGCCAACAGAGTGTGTCTTTCACAGAAAATATGGGGCCTTCAGTGGAGACATCTGCTGAGAGAGAAGAACATACCAGGTAGGATAGAGGTTTGTGAAGATGGCAAATGGTTTGTAGTAATTGCCACAAAATGTTGTATTAGGAAACCTACCAGAATAGCATTTTCAAAGTGTCTTTAATTTAGAGTTGATTAAACCTGGTTTTTGTTCCTCACCCGTGAGGCTCTTCAGTAAAGAGTAGATTCACTGAAAGAATAAAAAGAATGTTTTCTTTGTATGTGCCACCCCTTGTCTTATTTCTAGCAGGAAGTTTATGAAAAGTCTTCTGATTTCGGTGTGCCTATCACCTTGCTCCTGGTCCCGTGGTGGTTAGTTCTCCGGGATACAGCAGTTGCCACCGAGAAGATGATTACCACTGTCACCGATGAGGGCTGTTTCTCAGGGGAGAGAGAGCTTGCGATGCCAGACAAGCAACCTCTTTGCGATAAACATCCTTTTTCGTGAAATTACCTTGGCAGTAAGGAAAGAAATGAGAATGGGAAAGCAGAACTTAAAATAACTAAAATTAAGGGAGTCGCGAAACTGGAAGAGACCTTGGGAGATGTATATTAGGACTTCTTCTGGGCGAGGATGATACCTTATTTGATCTTTATGTCCTCTATGCCGGACACATAGTAATAATAAACAACGTTTATTGAGTGTTACAGTATCGTGCCACAGACTTCTCAATGGTTTATATAGGTTATAACACATTAAATTCTCCTCTCATGGTGAGGTAGCTGCTATTATTGTCCTCGTTTTAGACATAAGAAAACTGAAGGCACAGAGAGGTTAAGTAGCTTGCCCAAGGTCACATGGTGAGAGTGAGAGCTAGCATTAAGCCCCAGGCAGTGGACTCTAAAGTTTGTCCTTTTACAGAAACTCGGTATGTGCTGAATTGAGGGATGCCTACCCTCTTGCCTCGTCACTGGCTTAATCCGTTATCCCAGTTTTACAGCTGAGGTCCAAAGTCCTGTTCAAGATTGACCAAGGTCATACCATAAGTGTCAGAGCTGGTATTTAACTTCAACTGTTTTGACTCCTTGTCCTGTGCTTTTTCCCCTTGGCTATAATTGAGTTACCTCTTGTCTAATTTCAGGCCTGGTGATTCCCTTTTGCCTTGAGTTTTGTTCGCACCCCAGCCTGTGTACCGCCTGCTCAGTAATGATCTAATACTTACTGTGTGGGCTTCACAGTTTATTTGATTTGGAGCAACCTAAACGGCCTGCTGGCAAGGACTAAATATAAGATTGTGAATCCAGGGACAAGGATGCATATTTCTGGCCAGAGGGGATCTTGCAAGCTACGGTAAAATGCTGCAAAGTATTGGCAACAGTTGCTCTAACGAAAATGATTTCTCTGATTCTAAATGTTTGTGGTATATAATGTAAATTCATGTAAGAGGAAGGAATACCCAATTAAAGCAATGAAGTTTAATATTTCTAATGCATTGCACCAGTTTAGAAAAGAGGAGTTTTTCAGTTTGCAAAGCAAATTAATTTTGGAGGGGTCTTGCCTTGACAGTCACACGTAAGAGCCATTATTTTGCACAATGCGTACACCTTGCAGTCTTCAGAATAGGCTACTTTTGTTGTTACCTCCCTTGTTTCCTCACAACATCCTAAGTTGTGACTGGGCAATACATTTTGCTCCGCTGATTTGACTGAGGGAGAAACCACAGCACGGTGTGGTCAAAATGACTCATTCAGTCTCGTAAAAGTGGCCTGTGTGAGAGCCAGGGTTAGGGTTTGGATCTTCCATCTTGAATGCCATGCTTTGTGTTAAACCACATGGTGTTCCAGTATGCATCTGGCCCATTTAAACCACATGGATAATTCATTTTTCAACACCCTGGTTATATGTCATCTTAGCTGTCATTTCCATTAGCTGCTTACACACCTGCATGTAGCTCACACCAGCCTTAGTTTCCGCCTGTTCTGACATCAGGAGCAGTGCTTGTTAGGCAATAGAAAATGACTAAAATGCACCACCACCACCACCAACCCTTCTTTGTCCTGCCCTGATGTATTTTACTTTTGGTTTCTGTTCATAGGTAGTTCAGTATCACTTCACTTCTATCATGCCTGTCTAGGGGACTCACTCACTACTCCATTTTATTGCTTGCAAACTCTGTGTCTTTCCCTATAGGAGAATAATGTTTTTGCTTTTATGTTTGATGGAATTTTGGAAATAGCAGGAAACTTTTTACAACTCTCTTGGTACAGTAACACAAAGGGAGCCTGGGGTGAAAGCCAGGGTACAAACCCCCCATGACAGATTGTGTATTTTCAACTCAGGTTCACCACCAACGCATTATTAGGCAGAAGAGAAATAAGGAATTGCATTCCCTGAGCCTCCCTTCCCCATATGGTTCCAGTTTAGAGTCTGCCAATGAGAGGCATTCACGTGAGATCTGGAAGACAGAAGAGAAGGAAAAATTGAATAGAGAAGAGAGCGACCCTGGGTTCGTACATTTGTGCATCCAACAAATATTTATTAAGATCCTACGTGTGGCAGGCGTCGCTCTACGTTCTGGAAATACAGCACCTTTTCTCACAGAACTCATATTCTATGAGTGAGTGAAGAGACCAACAAAACAAACAAAAACTCCCCAAAACAAAACAAATGAACTAACAAGAAAATATAAATATATATTTCAGACCATAATCAGTATTATGAAAACAGAACAAAAACAACGATAGATGGGAGATTTTAGAGAGGGGCGTAGGCAAAGATGAATTTTTGTTTAGGAATATTCTAAAGTTCTAAAGGATGAACCAAATGAATTTTTGCTTAAGAATATTCTCAAGTTCTAAAGGATGAACCATAGTTGATTTCCTGAGGGACATTTTACCTTTCGAAACTTTTCTGGAATTTCTTCGTAATTGTTTAAGTTTCAGTTGGGTTGGATATTGTGCACTCATGCAGTTATCAGTGATTTCTTTAAATATCCTGTAACACTAGCTGCTGTGATCAGAATACCGTCTCGATCTGTGGTTTGAGATGCCGTTTGGCCCCTGAAAAATCTGTCACACTCTCCATTTTCACGAAACCTCCTGGATCAGGAAAAATCTGGAATTTCACGGGAGTCACTGTAACTTACCAATGGTAACTGAGATTGTGCTCCACAGATTCCTATAAATTTTATACTGATTTACTAGTATGCTGTCCCCAGGTCATCCTGGTCCTGTACTTTACAGGATTCTATGGGAATGTGGCATAATAAGTGTACATCTGAATAGATCTGGAAAACACTCTGGATAGACTCAGATAAGGGAGCTTTAACCCAAGTTTCTCTGTCTTTCTCCTTAGGGAGTGATGAACAAACAGGAAGACTTACTTCTACAGATAGAATTGAGTATCTCTCCTTTGGAGATCGACTTTGATTTACGAGGAAGTGCACAGAGGGTGTCTTAGGGGCATCAAGCTGTAATTGCTCTCCTTCAGAGTGGACTGTTGTGGCCTCATCCTTCAAATAAAGGGGAGCTGCATAACACCGTGTGTTTATTTGACTTATGATTTATTTCTTTTGAAAGGATTATGTCCTTTGTTAAAACATTCTTTTCACCGGGGATGGGAGATTTAAGGAATAAAGAGGCTTTGGTCTTGGGAGGCTACTTTTTCTGTAATTTTGCTTACCTCTGGGATCCTATTATTTAAAAAAAAATTTTCTTACGTTTTATATGCATTTGTCTACTTTGAGACATAATCCTTCTTTCATGTTCACTACCCATCTCTGTACCTTCCTTACCTTTCACATCTAATCAGGTTTAGGTGCATAACTGTGCTGGGAAAAGATTCCTTTTCTTTCCAGTTCAGCTTCGAGAAATAGGAGCAAAGAGGATTGAATTTTGGTGTAGACTTTTTACTTGATTACTTTGGTAACCTGGAGCCAGACACTTATCTCAGATATGGGGATCTGAGTCTCACTGCCTTATTTGTGGAAAGATGGGATTTTATTAAAAAAGCAGTTGTTAAACATTATAGTCTCCGGACCCCTTTATATTCCCAAAGCACTTAAGGTCCTCTAGAGCTTCTTTGGTGGGGGGGATGTTAATCCAGTGTCTGTGCTGTGAGAGCCAATTATTAACTACTCAAGAATTCTACAACCTTATAGTTAAATCATTGGTAGTTTGAAATCAACCATGGAGGGAATATTTACATCAGGGAAATCGGCAAATTCTACCAATTGGCAAATGCTATCAGTTGAGTGACCTGATTTATCAGCACATTGCTGACTTACCAGGGAAGAAACTAAAATCGAGAAATTAAAACATATCTATTTATTAAGTAATTGAAAATGAAAATAGGTCCAATATATGTTAATCTAAATCTTTTCATGAAATGTAGTTACATTTTTCAGAAAAAAAAATTGAGAGTGGCTTTTTCAGATATCTTTGATGTTACAGGTCATGCAGCATTTGTAAAAGTTCACTGTCCCCTCTGAGAGAATGAACTTAAGAAATGCAAATTCTATCTTAGTATTATTATGAAAATAGTTTTAACCTCCTTGAGACCCTGAAGAGGTATCCAGGTACCTCATGGTCTTCAGATCATACTTTGAAAACCAGTGTCAGAGAATCTCTAGGGTCATTTCTAACCTCAGAAAAAAAAATCAATACTTCTAAATCCTCTTTCATACATGGTTTTGGATAGTATGACTTAGGTTGGGATGCAGCCCCTTGGCAGTTGAGGAGTGGGTTTTGAATCGTGGAGCTCACGTTAAAAAAGAGCAAGGGCTCTCTCCCATTGCTCACGGTTGTGCCTGAACACCAATCGCCTTTCTCCCCTTCTTGATTCTCCTCCTTCTTTCCTAACCATGTTTGAATCTCCCAGGCTTCCCCAACAGGCAAAGTGAGCCGGAACCGAGGAAGTCTGGGCATCAACAGCGTGTGCCCCCGCAGCAGAGCTTCCAGCTCATGGGAAAGGAGCAGCCAGTTCGAGCAGCTTCATAATAGTGATGGCACAACTTGAGGGGCGGACCACGCGGGACAGCTCCAGCCCTGAGAACAGAAAGGTGTGCTGAGTATGTGGTAGTGTGAGAGACAGCTGATCTCTCCAGGCACATCAGGGTCACAGCCGTCTTTGTTGCCTTTGAGAAGAAAGAACTATGAACAACGGCCTAGAGCGGGGTTGGCAAACTTTTTCTCTAAAGGGCTGTATGATACATTATTATTTGTTTTTTTGCTTTGCAAGCCATACAGTCTTGTTGCAACTACACAATTCTGTTGTAGTGCAAAAACAGCCATAAACAATACCTAATTGAATGGGGATGGTTTTGTTCCAATAAAACGTTATTTGGAAACCTTGGCCTAGGCAAAAAACAAATCGGCTTTGTCTCCTGCTAAAATTTCCTCTCTCACTTTGACATGTCCTGTCTGATAGACTCTCCAAAATGTCTGTGCAACTTATACCTATGTACTGAATCACAAATGCTAGAGTCTGGAAGATATCTGACTAGCTGGGATAAATCTAATGAAGTAGTCGATTGAAATCATAACAGTTATAGCACTTGCTATGTGCCAGATACTGGTCTAAGTGCCTAACATGATTTAATCCTCACAGCAACCCTATAATTAAGCACAATTATTATTATTCTCATTTTATTTCCCAGGAAATGGATGCATGAAAAGATTAAGCAATTTGCCTGAGTTTATTCAGCTAGTAAATGATAGAACAAGGATTTAGACCCGGGCAATGTATCCTGTGCTATCCTGCCCCTTGATATATGCAGGTATTATGTTATGCACATATACACACATTTGGAGGTCAGTTAGATCTGAGGACTAATTATGTTGGTGATCAGTATCAGTTTAAATTTAAAAGTGGGCATAAGGCCTTCTCAAGAGCTAGCTAATAAATCGACATAGGATGTTCAAAAATTTTCTCAAAGTCGGACACTCTAGTCACACAAAAAGGCACACTAGGGAGAACAGTATTCTGATGGCAGCATTACTAGTATTACTAACGGAAGAAAAAATGAATCTATTGAAGGACAGCAAATGGCACATTCTCAGAAATGGATAAAACTCAACAAAGAAAGGAATAATAAATGGAAAAAGAGAGGTAAAGTGAATGCACAGAGTGTACTTAAACAAATATTTAGAATATTAAGTGAATCATTCTTCAAATAATAATTGAATGCGGTATTTCCAACGTAGCCTTTCAGGAGAAGCTGTGTATGCTTCCTTAAATAACTACAAAGCCGTGTTTGAACAAGTTAAATTGTCTGGAATTAACTTTCGAGGTCAAATTAACAGGAAAAACAAAGCAAAAGGAAGAGTAGAACACAAGGAAAATAAGGAAGGAAGCCATTTCCCTAGATTCCTCCTTTTGATGAGCCCTCCTGGACATTTTTTTTTTTTTCTTTTTAACCATTTGCTCCTCTGAAGCAGTGTTCTCTAAAGTGCAGTTGCTCAAGACAATCCATTGTGGGGCAGAAAGAATATGCTAGAAGCTTTATTTCTGTTTTTTCTCTTTCTTGTAGAATAAGTCATGCAATCCAGGGCTAGATTGGCAGTTTCACGATGATTAAACACTTGGGTTCATTCTGTCTTCTTGTTCTGCCACTCCAAGGTGTTTTCTCATTTGCACAAAGACAGTTCAATGCCGGGCCACCTTCCTACCACCAAAGAAAAAGGATCTGAGGAAGAGGAGGGAAGTCCCGTGTTTCGCTTAAGCTCCCTTCCCGTCTGCCAGAATTTATTCCCACGCCCATACCCAGCTGCAAGAGGAACTGAGAAATGTCAACATTAGCTCCAAGTGCACGTACCCAGCTCAAGTCTGGTGACCCTTGCACTAAAGAAGAGGAGAATATAATTGGCGACAACTTAGCTGATATCTGATAATATTTAAAGGGGGTTTTAAAGTAACAGATTGTTATTCATTTTTCTTTTACAAAAGATGAGAGTGACAGACTTCATAAGCTTGCTGTGATGACTAACAGCTTTAGTTAACACTAGGAGCTCCACTAACAGTGGAAACAATATTTCTCTTTAAGGTGATGATGAGAAAGGATTTTAAAAAATACATAGGCTATGGAAAGAGTATTTTGGAAAAAGATACTTGGAATTGCATGAGTTTTTTTGCTAAATAGCATTCAAGTGAGTCTCCTATAAACAAAACTTTGATACGTCACAATTAACATCTTGCAAATAGTATTTTAAAAAATCTTCCAGGGCTTCCCTGGTGGCGCAGTGGTTGAGAGTCCGCCTGCCGATGCGGGGGACATGGGTTCGTGCCCCGGTCCGGGAGGATCCCACATGTCGCGGAGCGGCTGGGCCCGTGGGCCACGGCCGCTGAGCCTGCGCGTCTGGAGCCTGTGCTCCGCAGCAGGAGAGGCCACAACAGTGAGGGGCCCGCGTGCCGCAGGAAAAAAAAAAAAAAATCTTCCAAAGTTGTTTCAATACATTTTAAATCAATTAATTAAAAGTAGAAAAATGTAACCTATTTGCCTTAATTTGGATGAACTAATTTTTCATGACTATGTGAGAAGATGGAATATGACCAGCCCTCTTAAAAGCTGAAACTTTGGTTATCTGTAGGTGGGAATGAAAAGTGGCCAACAATATACTTCTCCCATTGGTATGTACAAGCTCTTGTAAGATTTCCTTTTACGCTACAACAGACCTTAAATTAGATATCAAAAACTATTAGTTATTACATTTATTAGGGGACTAATTTTTACAGTTAATATTGTAGCATTATTTAGAGCATTAATAATTCGTATCATTAATAAATGAAGCAAAAGAAAACTCTTTACAAATCTTATTCGCCTAATATGTCCTTCATTTTTCTTTGATATACGTATTTTTGTGAATACTTTATAATATAGCTAACTTAGTGGTATGATTTTTTATGTCTATACAGCATAAACAAACCAACACACATAGGAATGATGCATGTAAATTAATTTTGGCAATGTAGTGGGCAATCAGAAAGGTTTGGAGAGCAGTGGTTTCCAAAAGGCTGTTTTTGCTCCATTGGAATGTAGCTTTTATTTATGTAGAGATAAGAGAAATATGTTGTATCAGATTGACACTGATGAACTCTCCTGCTGTGTGTGCAGAAGAGCCCAAGATATCCTTTCTAGTCTCTGCATTAGAAACAAGGATTTAGATGCTTTGTGAGGGGTTATTTGACTGTGTCATGAGCATCCTGAAGAACTAGTGGCACTAGTTTGTTCGACGTGTGTTCTTAGACTCTAGCAAATTATTATGCATTCATGCCCAGTGCTACATGCTAAGTGGGAACACCTTCACTCTATTTTGCCCACATCCCCATTTATCTTCTTGTCCGTTAGCCTAACTCTTGAAACTAAAATTCAGAGTTCCTGATAGCTGGGTTAGTGAGGTCATGTGAAGAGTTATGCTTAATTTTAGTCCTACAAGAACAAAAAAGTATATTTTGCTAATGCCATAAATATAGGTGTCAGGAATCTTCAGCCCTAGGAATCAGGAAAATTGGGCAACGAAGGATCTCTGTGTGTTTGGAGCCCAGAGAAATGTGTGTGCGTGTTTATTTTTGTCAGGCATTAATTCAATGGTACTTTACTCTGTCTATAAAGTTACTACTTTCTTGGCCACGGGATGGATTACTTGTCAAACTCTTATACTTTGCTTTTTGCACCACTTGGAGACATAATTTCTACATTAAATTTTAGTTTAAGCTCTCATGGCTTATTTTTGTCCCATGACAGTTCTTTATTTTTCAGCCTTAGTTGAGTGTAAATGAAAGTCACATGCAATGGAACTTGGAACTTGTCTCATCTAGGTTCACCATTTTCTTCCACCTTGTAGGGAACATTGGTACTTAGCTTCAGCTTGCTTAAAACCCAGGCAAAGCTCAAACAGTTTGAGATTTTACTTATAAATACCCAGTAATTTAATCTCATTAAACATTTCAATTCTGTATTATTTTTATCCATTATTCCTGACCCATTCCTCTAGTATTTCATTCTTCATAACAGGATTTAATCATGTTTTCCAGTCTACAGTCTTTCAGGGTGAACCATATTCAGTTGGCAGCCAATTGTCCATTGGTTTGATAGTTTCCACCTGTGATGTCACAGTACTTTGGCTCTCATCCTCAAATTGCCCTTGGCTCTATCTGGAGAGCCTCAAAGGAATTTTCAAGTTTTTCAGCCATATCACCATGTGTCTCAACCTTGCTTTGACTCCCACTTGTCCATATCTATTATCACTGCCAGCCACGAAAAGCCCAAGGTTTCCAAACCTTACACAGAACAGTGCTGGGCACCACGCCAAGAAGGGGAAGGGTGCATCTCCCTCCCCTTTGTGTCTTAAATTATCTTCAGATGCCAGAAGCAGTTCTTTGTCCTGTCATCAAGTCCCCTCAGAAGTTCTATTATCTTCTTCTCATTTCTCCATAGTAGATTTATGCCTAATCCAAAGGACTGGTGGGATAAAAATATTATTCTATCCTTCTCAATTCTTCTGCAATTAACTCTTCCTTCTCTCACACACTTGCTCCCACCCCACCCTTCTGCCTTCTCACTTACAAAAACAAAAATAGCTTCCACGCATGGTAATGAAGATACCTTTCCTTTGGATCTGGGTGAAGTTGTGTGGGGGGATGGGTTTGACATCAAGGGTTAGGGGTGGGCTCTTGACCACACTAGCAGAAATTAGTTAAATATGCTCCCTCCTAATTATTAAAGAGAGCTTTAAAGGGAGCTCATTTGCCATCTTGGTAGCCTCTCTGCATATGCTTCCGTTTGTTAATATTTTTTTCTCAAAATGGGACACTTATAATTGAACTAATGTTCCAGATGTGACCTGATTACGTCAGTGCACAATACTATAGTTAATGCCATTCTTCAAAATCAAATCTAATCAAAGTCGTTTCCTGATTACAGACCTCATCTGATTCCCCTTCTTGGTCTTTGCCAATCACACTCAATTTATACTGATGCCCTTGCCTCCACTCGTACCAATTTCCTTCCATACAACTGATACACAAACCTCTCAGATTTCATCATCTCCCAGTCTTTTCTGTGAATGTTCTTCCCCACCTAAAAAAATGTTCATTATCATTCAAACATTTTTTTCTCTTGTCAGGCTTAGATGGCCCCCCTTCTTTAGTCCTATCTCCATCATAGCAGTTATCACCTTTTATTGTAATTAATTATCTCTTAAGTCTATATCTCCCAACTGTAAGCATTTTCCAAATATTGAGGGCAGAAAATATTATTCTCCTCTGTTCAACCAGCTTTGATTCTCTGCCCCACACATGCAGATGTTCAAAAATTTTTTCACCCTGTTAATGAATTATTGTGGCATTAAATTACATTAACTATTTAATTGCAACAATTGCTTAATATTTGTTACACTATGAAATACGAGATGACTTGCTAGGCTTATTTTTTAAAAATTGAATTACTCAGCTTTTTGACTAAATTAATTAATGAATGCCCACGTTGATGTTGTTCCCGAATCAACCCTGGCAGAAATGGCTGATGCAGACTTCCCTGGTGGCTCAGTGGTTAAGAATCTGCCTGCCAACGCAGGGGACACGGGTTCAAGCCCTGGTCCGGGAAGATCCCACATGCCGCGGAGCAACTAAGCCCGTGTGCCACAACTACTGAGCCTGCATGCCACAACTACTGAAGTCCCTGTGCCTAGAGCCCATGCTCCGCAACAAAGAGAAGCCGCCGTAATGAGAAGCCCATGCACGGCAACCAAGAGTAGCCCCTGCTTGCCACAACTAGAGAAAGCCCACGCGCAGCAACAAAGACCTGACGCAGCCAAAAATAAATAAATAATTTTTTTTAAAAAAAGTAAAAAGTAGGGAAATACAAAGCATCAGCCATTTCTTTTTTTTTAAATAAATTTATTTATTTTAAAATTTTAAACTCACAGAAAAGCTGCAAAAATAACACAGAGAGTTACTGTATACCCTTCACCCAGTTTCCCCTGATGTTAACATCTTATATAATGGTTGTCCATTTGGCAAAACTAGGAAATTAACATGGATACAATATCATTGACTAAATTACAGACTTCACTGAGATTTCACCAGATTTTCTGCTCAAGTCCCTTTTCTGTCCAAGGATACTGCATTACATTTAGTACTCTTTTTTTTTTTTTTTTTTTTAATGCTCCTTTTAAAAATGAGCACCCATGATTGGACTTGAGAGTGCTAATATGGGCAATTTTGTCCAGAGGATAGAGGCTCCATTACCTCTTTCATGACCAGGATGCTGTACTCTAAAGACATCTAATCACCCCAATCTCCTGACGGAGACCAAAGTGAGCAGACAGGGGAGATAATTGGATGCCCTACTTGAAGGTTGCACTTTCAGCAGTTACAGAGCATGTGGGAATAAATAGAGGGTAGGGAATGGAGCTGCTGATCAGAAAGTTTTGTGAGGCTTCTGGGATTTGGTCCAGGTTTGATGGCTCACAAGTGAAGAGAGTGAAGGTAGAAATTTTCCAGTCTCTCCTGATTTGAGAAAATGTTAGAGACACTTATTCATCTATTAAAATATTTATTAAGCAGTTAATATTCTTAGACATTATTCTTGGTGATGGATATTATTTAGAATCTATAAAAATGGTTTAATCTTTCTCAAATTAATTCCTTCTTGCAATGTAAATAAGGAAAGAAATTTTAATTTTCAAAATTGTATTGAAGGGGAGCAGAATTAGCCCCTAAAATATGTCCCTTTGGCATAAGGATTATTTTAGGCTGATTATTTTAAAGAAAGAGCAGACATTGGAAAGGTTCTGAAAACCAAGAAGTTACCCTCTTATAAGAGACATTTCCATTTATAAGGGAAATTTCCATTTGTAAGGGTGTCTCCTCTCTGTACCAGGAAGAGGAGAGGATGACTAAATCTCTAGAAACTCTTATCAATGGAGAAGGCAACAGACTTAAATCTGCATAACAAACTTATAATTGTTTACTGTGCTTTGCCTGATAGCTTCCCACAATTGGCTTCCCTCCTGGTATCCTCTGCCCCAACATTTTCTTTTGTCTTTTGCTGGAGATGGTATTTAAAGTGGTGACTTGGGGCATTTTGGGGAGCTACTGAGTTTTCTTGGGTATCTTCCATGTATACAGGAGCTATACATGATATTAAACTTCTGTTTGTTTTTCTCCTGTTAATCTGTCTTTTATTACAAAAAGGTCTCAGCCAAGAACCTAGAAGGGTGGAAGATGCCAACTAAAGAATGTCACTTGCCATCTGGTTCTACAAGGACTGAGTCATTTGCCCTGTACTTGCTGACCTTCAACACACCCTGAAAGGAACTCAGGGTGGAGATCAAGAATGATGCGCTCTGTGCTGTGGGAAAACTGGCACAACAGGCCTTCAGATAGCTGTTTTCAGGAGAACATTTTACGAACCACGATTCTTGCATCTTCTCATACTTAGAAAAACACTAAAACCATTAACTAAGACGTCTATTCCTCATGACTAGCAGCAAACTTTTACCAAGACGTGTGCTTTATCACATGTACCCCTTCTCCAAAATCATATACATACTGACCTCTCCCCCTACTTCTTTAGAGCAGTTCCTCAGAGCTAACTGAAATGCTGTCTCCTGGACTCTAGTCCTCAGCAAGTCCCCAGATAAAACGGAAATTCACAGGTCTCACGTTGTGCATTTTTACTTCAGATGGTTTTTCCTTTCCCATAGAATCATTAACTAATTGCAAATTCTTTAGGTACAATGACTATACCTTCTTACTGTTTGCATCATTTAATTAATATTTTTTGGTTTGTTTAATTTCACGTTTTGTAACAGAAGTAAGAGCATAAAAATTAAATATCTTTTTAAAAAATCTTGACTGTGTGTCAGGAACTGTGTTGAATCCATTGATATTATCAAATAAACGCTCATTAAATCCTCCAAAGTAGGGATTTGTTTTTCACTCAGAGAGGCTGGGTGAACTTCCTCCTCGTGACCTCAAGAGACTTGGGGTTAGAGTTTGGATTTAACACTATCCGCTCTGAAAACTGTATTTCAAGACCGCATTGCCTCATTCTGTGAAATTGAAACCAAGCAGGACCCTGTGGGACTCCTAGGCACAGAAGTCTTTTGGTCTCCCTCCAGCCTCCATGGCTTTTCCTGAGTTCCAAAGGGCAGATTTGAACAGTTGCTAATCTGTGAAGGGAAAGGATGCGTAGAAAAGGGAGGGGCAGCCAAGAAACAATAGTACAGCCTTGGGGCAGGGTCCTGATTCCCCTTCAAGGGATACACATAACCATGTCTTTAAGCCCTTTATAGAATTAAAATCCAGAAAATGCAAGATGTCAGCATTCTTCCTACGGGAGAAGAACACCTGAGGTCGGACAAAAGGAACCAGAGAAGCTCATCAAGAAGATTACCTGAGATAAGATGAAAGGAATGCAGGCCCTGCACACACCTTGATCTTATCAGCATCCCCACCCTTGAACCATTGCCATAAAACTCCTCACCAAACTCCCCAGGGTTGGGGCACATAGTTTTCGAGGGCAGGAGCCTGCTGTGTCCCCTTTTGCCTGACAACGCAATAAAGCTATTCTTTTCTACTTCACCCAAAGCTCTGTCTCTGAGATTCGATTTGGCACCGGTGTACAGAGGCTGAGATTTTGGCATGAAGATCAGAATTTGGGAAGACTTTGCAAAGCACACAGTTCACATGAGAGTACAGAGCTAAAACTTACTATTCAGACATAAGTTTGAATCTGCTCATTTATAAGGGAAGCATGGAGAATAAAATGCAGTTTTGTTTATGTGGCTGAGAGTGAGACATTATTGAAGGATTAAGGGAATCTGAGGAGAGGGTTATAAAATAAAAGTTCAGAAAAGAGTGGATTTTCTAAAGCAAAAGTAAGTTGATCAGAAGCAAAGTCAGTAAATCTTATGGCTTTTCTGTGAGGGTAAGTAATGAAAAACAAAACACAACGAAAAAACAAAGCCAAGAAACAGAACAGGCCTGGGGAGAGGCCCTCAGTGTGGTGTAGCCCTGCTTCATTGCTGGGTCTTACCTCTGCCCCCTTCTTTCAGGGGGACTTGTCTATTCTGCTTCAGACTCAGTAGCACCTCGTGGAGGTCATAGGTGGACATGGGCAGGCAATCAGAGGAGCAAAGGCTGAAGCTGCTGCTTTATTATCCAGGTGCCTGAGCTGAAGATTTTATTTTTGCATTCTCTAATAACACTACACAGGAAATGACATGTAACCTGATGAGGTTGTGCCATTGCTCAGCACCCCATGAGGTTTCCAGAGGCACATTTTCAGCATGTTCTCTCAGAACAGGGTCATAGTAGGGTTAATCCGTAGATCAATGTCACCCTTGCTTTTGATGAAGGACAGAGTATCACACCTCCTGTTTTTCTCAAGGTAGTCTAAATTCCCTCTTGCTTCTCCTCTGTGCCTTTATTATGTGGACAACAGCTACTCTGAAAGAAGTTCAGGGAATAATTATGATTAACAGCCAATGTGTATTACCATCATTTTGGGGTGGGATGAGTGACTTTAGATCTTGAAGGATTCTTCAAGATCAAATTAGAATTTGGTCTTCAGAAAAGGTTGATACTCCAGGTTGAGAGTGGAATACTTATAGTGGAAGGGCTTTACATGCCACCTGGTTGAACTGCCCTTCCTTCTGTACACAAAAAGTTTACTGCTTTTCCTAAGGCACAAAGTTAGCTATGGGTACAGCTGTGACTCAAACCCAGATCTCCTCATTTCCAAATGAGGAGTTAGTGTTCTTTCTAACATGACACTAAAAAAGAAGAGGAAAAAAAAAGTCAAGAAATCCGTTTACAATAACTTACACACACACACACACACACACACACACACACACATATATATTTATTTTGTTTGGAACTAAAGTAAATAGTTTCTTAAATTTTTAAAAGAAGTTTTACAGGCCTATGTTGGTTAAACATCAAAATTTTCCACTCTTCTTGAAAGCCTTTTAGAGGTTTGGCTGGTGGAAATGATTGGCAATTTTAAGATCAAGGAGAAATTTCTATAAGTAAGTCATATTTCTGTGACCTAGTCAAGCATTCTGCTGAGAAATCTATTATATCATGGTTATTATTTTCCTTCAATGACTATGGAAATCAACTCCATAAGGTAAAGTAAAAGAAAAAGAAGCTAGAGCCTCATAGGATAAAAAGGTTCCAGGGTAGAAATTTGTTTCAGCTTCCTACTTCAGAAGCCCTGTAGTAACGTGACAAATGGTGGCCCAGTAGGTAGCAGACCAGCACCAATAGTGCATTAAGTGCAAGACTGTTATGAGGGAGAAATAGGACAGAGCAGAGTCTCATCTTGTTATTCATTCTGTGTGCCCCAGGCGTGCAACCCTTTCAGAAATAGACCTGCCACTATGATTCTGTTACAAGCTGTGGTAGTTTTCCTTATTAGTGAGCAAAGCAATGGGAAGGGACCGTGTTCTCACTTGCTGTTTAACTTATGATAGCTTGTTCTTATATAAGGTCTATGGATGTAGGTAAACTTAAAAACTGTGCTATCTACAGCTGAATTCTTTTATTCCTAGTCCTGTTTAGGAGGAGAGCAAAGTTTTCTGAAATTCTTTTAGTGGAATAAAACAAGGCATAGACACATTTAGACTGGTAAGATTAGTTTTCTAAGTACTTTGGCTCTGTAGAATGAGGACACAGGGCTAGGTTATCTTGCAGATATTTTGCAGTACACAAGCCATAAGATTTACAATGTATGTATACTGCTATTTCCTCTCTTCTTGGTGATGAAATAGATAGATCTTGAAAATTTATGAGTGTAAGGAGGAACTACATATACACACATTTTCTTTCTCTGTCTCTGTCTCTCTTTCAGACACACACGCACGCACACGCTTGCCCAAGTTGACACAGCCATTAACAGAGGTGAGACTAAGATATTTGACTCCAAAATCTGACTTCTATTATACTGAAGGATCAATGAGAAGGTCTGAAAACTAAGTAGGAACAATAAGAGCCCAAGTCACATCACCTTTATTCTCAAGTCTGCATTTTATTGCTCTTTCTTGGCAAGTACTAACTACATTCTCTGTCTCTGTCTCTGTCTTTCTCTCTCTCTTTCATTTACGTCTTTCCAAAGGCATTTTAGAGGTTTTCTTAATCCATCTCTCTGATTCCAAAAGAGGATAAACACACAAGATGAATCCCATCTGTATTTCCTATCTTCTACCTTTGTTCTCTTAAAAGTAGATTTTGGAGAAGTAACACGATAAAGTGGAAAGGACATTGAGTTTAGTTTATTAGTTTCTTGGTTTGTAATTTGAGAATGATAAGACATCTCCTGGATTACTATTAGTTATGTAGCCCACTTGAAACTTTAGTACCACAAGACTGGTATATACTTCATGAAAAAGGGTAATCTTCCCACAGTGCCGATGAAATGTAGAACGGAGAAGACTTGGGGAAAGAGGTGATGTGATTGCCTAGCCTATAGACTGTCAGTTTTCCTTTCCAGTAGATATTGACCTTAGCAGAGAGGATATTCTTTGAAGGGAGATAAGACCCTGTGGAGGGTCTTGCTATGAGCCATCTGGGCTCTCCTGTCAGCTAGTGCAGCTGTGATTGATGGGCTCCATGCCATGCCAAGGCACACCCAAGTGGCATCTCCATCTCTACTTTCACCCATCATCCAATATCTCTCTGTTAATAACAACTTCTGGCTACTACCAAGTACCAGCTGACATTAAAAAGCTTCAGGGAAATCATAAAGCTTAAGCAGTAGTGTTATTGGAGATTCAGATGCCACCAGATATATTCATTCCTTTGTTTCATATCACACTGATCGAACCATTTCTTCATTCATCCAACATTTATTATTACGGTGAACCAGGAGTAATGGAATAAATATACCAAATAACAATAATAACAATGACAACTGACATTCTTTGGGCGTTTCCCATGCCAGGCTTTTTATATTTCGTGTTTTATATGTGTTGATCATTTCGTCCTCACAACAAACCTATGGAGTAGATACTTTTATCATCCCCTTTTAAAAGTAAAGAACTAAGTGGGGTTTGAGGATTAAAAAAAAATCAACTCTGCTTCCCCCAAAAGTTCATACTTTAGCAGGGATGATAAACTAAATAATCCAAAAATGAACTATATAGCAGCACAACTTCTTCCACAGGAGCGATTGATTCTGTCTAGAGCCATTAAAGCAAGGTATCCAACTTGAGTCCATTCATGAAGGATGACAAAAAAATAAGTCACCTGGTAGACAAAGAAGAGAGGAGCACCCAGACTGAAGTCCCAGCTCCAATAATCATGGGTGTTTAAGAGGCTTGTGGCAGAAACAGGAAAATGCAAGTAGTTCAGAATGGTTAAATTGTAATGAGATATTCAAACTAGAGAAATCAAAAGTATGCCGATCATTGAAGGCTTTGAGTTGTAGAAGTTTAGATTTTTATTCTCTAGGCAAAGGATAAGAGCTTTTGGAGTTTTATAACCAGAGAACTGACAAGATGCAATTTAAAATGGATTAGAAGGAAAAAGGATGAGAATAGGGGAATCTCTTATTAGGACTTTGTATTAATCTTTGTAAGAGATAATTAGGAACACATTGGTAGTTATTGAATTAAGAATAGAGAGGAGGGGGCAAATTTAACTGACATTTAAGAGTTAAAGTCTCTTGAATTTGGTTAGTGGGAAGAAAGATTGAAACCGAATTGCAGAAAGAAGCATAGTCAAGGGACTAAGAGGAAAAAGTCTTGGTCGTGTTTGATTTTTTATCCTAATTGCTGAGGCTCAGCTGTTGTCCCCGTGTCTCTGTGGCTTGGTCATATCAATTCACTTTTTTGTTCTTAGCTAGTTTAAATTGGGTTTTTGGCATCTGCAGCAAAAAGATTTTTGACTAATATACCCAGGAACCACAAACATTTAAGTTTTAGGAAGTAGAAGAGACAATCCAATACAAGACCTGACCTCATGGATGTGGATTATTGAAGCTGAATATTCAGCTGAAGAGATCATTCCATTTTCAAGCCGTGAAAACATTATGCTCTTATGCATCTCTTGACATCATATGAGACTAGAGGTGCTGACGCTTATCAAAGCTTGTTCCTTTGCATAGAAGAGATGTGAAGGAAGAGAGGTTCCAGAAGAGTTTCTCTTCAATTCACTACTGTAAATTGAGGTGCTATGATTGATGCCATAATGAGCTAGATTAAAATGTGGGCAAATTTTGTGAAATATTGAACGAGTTGAAGTCATTTAGTATGGAGAAAGTAAGGTGAAAGCACAAAATTGCTGTCTTGAATTATTTGAAATGTTCTGAAATGGAGCTCCATGACAAATGTTTCTTTCTCTCCACTGAGGCCAGAGCGAGAGGAAATGGATTCAGGTTGAAGCCGGATCTATTTAAGTGAATTATATTAGAGAGCTTCCTGACCTTGAAGGCTATTTGGCATAGGAATGGATTGCTAAGCCAGGTCAAGGAATCTCTTTCTCCAGAGAGAGAATCAGAAGGATGAAGGGGATTTGGGAAGTCATTTAGACAGATGAAAATTGATCTTCTGTTTTAAAGACCAAGCCCCCCGAGGAAGAAATGCCGTGCCTTCATACCAGTACCTAAAAACCTTCACTCTGCTGTCAAACTTGCCTTTGCAGCTTTAAACCATTTTCTCTTCCCATTTGAGGTACAGAATAGTTAGTCAGGATCTCTAAAACATTTGGTTACTCTAAAGGTCAATATTAAGTCACCATTCACATCCTCTTTGCAGGCTAAATAATCCCTTTTCTCATAAACATTTCTTCCTAATCCCTTAATTGTCTTCATGGTTCTCCTGTGAAAAGTCTCCAAGATTTCATATCTGTCTGTAGTTTGGAGCCCCAAAATGGACACAATAATCTAGTAAGAATTTTAAATGCTGACTATAGTAGACCAGTTGTTTCTGAGTTGTTACCTTTACTCCTGTTCATGTCACTCAGTGTAATGTCTTTTTTTCATTTTTTTAAAGCAGTGATACCTTGCGCCCTGCACACTTACATTGAGCTTGCTTTCAACTAATTTTTTCCTCAGTGTCTAATGTAATTCCTGGCATCTAGTAAAATATCCAATAATGGTATGTTGAATTACTGAATACATTTCAGATAGCTAGTTGTGGGTTATTGGGAGGATCCAAATAGATAGTTTATGATATAGTTCTTCATCACCTGAATGCATGCTTCTCTTTCACTGAAAAATTTGTATGCCTGTAATTTGAATATATTCCTTCAGTGTTCTACCTTGTAATTCACAATATTTTTGAAATCATTTGTCTTTTCGGTATGTACAATGAAGAGCCACGTTTTCTAGTTTGTTTATTGTTGGTTATTAAAAATTACTGATAATAACAGCAAAAAAATAAAGTTTTATACAACAATATAAAATAAAAGTAAATATCTCCTTTTTCCCAGGGCCAATCATTGCCCAGAAGTAACTACAGTCAAGAGTTTTCTATTCTCTCCTCTGTTGAACAAATGGTATCATACTGCATATAATATTTATTATCTTTTTTTTCACTTTTACCCCACTGTGTATGGTACCTTAAAATATATGCAGAATCTAACCACTTCTAATCCTTTTGTGCCATCATACTATCCCAAGCCACCATCCTCTCTTGTGAATTATTGCAATTGCCTTCTAATTTGTCTCCTTGGTTCCGCTTTTGCATCCTGACCCTAGTTTATTCTCCTTAGAGCAGACAAAATGATCTTTTAACGTAAGATTGATCTTGTCACCCTTTTGGTTTTAGCCCATGTCACCCAGCATTAAAGACAAATTCTTAGAGTAAGTAGCCCACAAGGCTCTCTGGGGCTAGGATCTCTGCTACTCCTATGGTGTTATCTTACAATCATTATTATTTATGCCCCACATTTACTCAATCAGCCCAGCCTCCTTTCTATCCTGAAATGTGCCAAGCATAATTCCCTCAAATCCACTCTCTACCCTTTCATCTTCCCAGAATGCTCTTCCTTCTTATGTCCACAGAGCTTAGTCTATCACTGCTTTCACATCCCCGCTCTGATACACCTTATCAAAGAGGACTTGATTAATAGCACCCAAAGCCTGTGTAGATGTTAACCCAGCTCACCCATACTTTGGATCTTCCTTTTCATTCTGGCATGGGGTGGGGATGTGTTTTGTTTAACCCAAACCCCAGCGCTTAGAAAAATACCGGGGGGGCTTCCCTGATGACGCAGCTGTTGCGAATCTGCCTGCCAATGCAGGGGACACGGGTTCGAGCCCTGGTCTGGGAAAATCCCACATGCCGTGGAGCAACTAGGCCCGTGAGCCACAACTACTGAGCCTGCGCGTCTGGAGCCTGTGCTCTGCAACAAGAGAGGCCGCGACAGTGAGAGGCCCACACACCACGATGAAGAGTGGCCCCCGCTCACCGCAACTAGAGAAAGCCCTCGCACAGAAACTAAGACCGAACACAGCCAAAAATAAATAAATTAATTTAAAAAACCTGGAATATAGTAGGTGCTCAATAATTATTTGTTGATTTAATAAATGATCTTCATAACACTGTAGTATGGTAATCATTCTATATCTGTAAGTATAAGCTCTACCTTATTTGGTTTTTAGTTATATGGATGTATCACATGGATTTAGCTACATGGATACATACAGATTATTACAGTATTAAGCCATTTCTATTTTTAATTTTCCTATTAAAATATGCTGTAATAAAATTTTTAATCTATTTTTCCCACTATATATTATATGATAATATATATCCCACTATTCTATTGCAATAGTATGACATATTGTATCTTTAGGATAAATATTAAAATCAGATATTCAGGATCAAGGTATAATTCAATTTTAACTTAAAATTTAATTTTTTGGTATATTGCCAAATTTCCTCATAAAGAGACTGTGGCAATCTAGAAATATGAGTGTATGAGAGCATGAGTAGAAGGTATGAGAATGAATAGCCCAGAGAAGGAAACATTTGTCACGCTTAATTTGTCAAAGGACTTGATATTGGAAGTTGGGACTGAACTGAGAAATCGGAGGAAAATATGTGTGTGTGCGTGTGCGTGTGTGTGTGTGTGTGTGAAGATGTTGATCCTTTCCACGTGCATGAATGTGCCTACAATGTGACCGTTCTCTTGCTGGTGAAAAATATGTGTAGAATCTTGTTTGGTGTGTGATTATGATCAGTACTTGTCAAATGTTGCTCCTTTAACCTTATTTACATGGATGCCGATGAGACCAGGCAAAAAGGTCATGCTGAGAAAGACTGAGCCTCTCAGTCATTCAGAAAGTAGGTTATTACCCTGGTTGCATAAAATCTCGCAATGTATATTCTGTACATCCCTTCCAATTCAGGAGACTGAACTGTTTTACTCATTCTGAGAAAGAACACCCCAATAAGTAACACAGCAAACAGTAAATGATTTGCCTAAACCTACACAGGAAGCCACCGGTATACAAGAAAAGAATCAAAAGTTCCTGATTCCCTTTACTCTGCTGATGCCACTAATTTGTCAAAACACTTCAAGGGCTTTCTTTCAAAGTAAATGGAAAACTTTTCATGAAAGTCTGTGTTTCTGAATTTCGCCAAGGGAAGAATATTTTAAAAAGTGTTGCTAGAAAACAAATATTGCAGTTGTATGTTGCCAAAGCTACTCTTTGGAAACACTGGCTTCCTTTTCTCTCTCTTTCTATCTCTTCTATTTGCTGCCTTCTTTTGGGGAGGGCAGAGAAGGAGCCATTCAAATAGAGGACAGACCCTGTGGGTCTGTCTCTGACGGTGCTGTATCTGCCCACCTGTCCCAGTGCCAGGATATAGGTGGCCCTTAAAACATGGTCATTTAATAAATAAGTGAAAGAAAAAAGATGCATTTAAAAGTAATGTTAGGAGGAGAGGAGAATGGAGAGTGACTGCTTAATGGGTACAAGGTTTTCAGATTCTTTGGGCTGATGCAAAAGTTCTGGAACTAGATGCTGGTGATGTTTGCACTGTGAATTATACTTAACGTCCCTGAATTGAATACCCTAAAATGGTTACAGTGGTAACTGTTATGTGTATTTTATCACGATAAAAAATGTTAACATTTTTTAAAATTAAAAGATGCCTTGCTTCTTACCTCTTAGCTGAGAAATGTTATCTGCTAATAGGCATCCTTTCTGAGTATCAGCTATTACTTCAGGTGAATTTGCAAATGAAGACACTTTGAAATAAATCAAAATACACATCTCGGGCTTCCCTGGTGACGCAGTGGTTGAGAGTACGCCTGCCGATGCAGGGGACACGGGTTCATGCCCTGGTCCGGGAAGATCCCACATGCCACAGAGCGGCTGGGCCCGTGAGCCGTGGCCGCTGAGCCTGCGCGTCCGGAGCCTGTGCTCCGCAGCGGGAGAGGCCACAACGGTGAGAGGCCCGCGTACAGCAAAAAAAAAAAAAAAAAAAAAATACACATCTCATTCTCACTCATAAAGCTTTATGAATACAGTTAGCCCTTTATATCTGCAGGTTCTGCATTCACGGATTCAACCAATTGTGGATCAAAACTATTTTTTAAAAATTCCAGGGCTTCCCTGGTGGCGCAGTGGTTGAGAGTCTGCCTGCCGATGCGGGGTACACGGGTTCGTGCCCCGGTCCGGGAAGGTCCCACATGCCGCGGAGCAGCTGGGCCCGTGAGCTGTGGCTGCTGAGCTTGCGCGCCCGGAGCCTGTGCTCCGCAACAGGAGAGGCCACAACAGTGAGAGGCCCACGTACCACAAAAAAAAAAAAAAAAAAAAATTCCAGAAAGTTCTAAAAACCAAAACTTGAATTTGCCATATGCTGGCAACCCTTTAAATTGTATTTACAACTATTTACATGGCATTTACATTGCATTACTTATTATAAGTAATCTAGAGATGATTTAAAGTATACAGGAGGATGTGCATGGGTTATATGCAAATACTACACCATTTTATATAAGGGCTTTGAGCATCCCCAGCTTTTGGTATCTGTGGGGGTCCTGGAACTAATCCCCTGCAGATTCTGAGGGACCACTGTACTTTGTCATTGATTAGTTTAGCTTGCTCTAGAACTTCATCTAAATGGACTCATTCAACATATACTCTATTGTGTAAGGCTTCTCTTACTCTGCATATTTTTGAGATTCAGTTTATACAGTCATATTTGTTCAAGACTAAAGTGGAACTAACAAAAGTAAGGCTTGAATGAGGTCCTCCAGTGCTTACAAAAATGGTCTTACTTAAATCTGTTGCCTCTGAAAAACACCAGAAATAAAATCTAGACCTCATCGTGGGATACATAAAAATTTTCAAGTGACCGAGCACTCAGAGGACACGTATTTGGGAATATTACATGAATCATCCTGACACTGGAAAGTACAAAACACATTCATGTTTTGCTCTGTGCCTTGTGAAATTGCATACAGGAGTTTGTTCTGGAGTCGAAGACGTAGTGTTCTTTCTGAAATCAGCAAGACCTCCGGCTCAGCTCAAGTCAGTGAAGGATAGAGCAAAACCAGATACAGGCAGATCTGCATCACTTGGCACATGTAAAAACCATGCATCTGCTTCCAATGATGGGTACCAAATCATCTGTCTGGATATTTTATCTTTTCTTCCCTAAAGTGTGAAGCATCGTATACTTTAAAAGCAACAGGATACATTTAGCGAAATCCTGCAATCCCCTGTTTTCTAGATGATATTGCCATCACAGGGAGATCTGACAAAACTGAATTCTACTGCTGAGCAGCTATATTTCAAGCTTCAATTCAAGTGCTTCAAGTTTACTTTAAATGACCTGATGCAAACATATGATTTAGATCTTTAAGTAAGAACTACAGAAGCTCTGCCAGCCTCCATTATTTAGTCTTGAAAGTTCCATTATTTCCAGACATCCCAAAGGCAGATGCTGCCAAGAAATGGGAGGAACAGAAGGCCCTATCAAGAGGTGTCCTGCCAGGGAGATGACAAGACAGATATAATTTCAACACCATCCTAATTTGCTTTGCTGACCAGAAGGGGAAGATTCCAGCTTTCTCCAGCAACAAGATCTTCCACAACTGAGAACTCTACTTTAAATCCTGCCAGCTGAATCCTCTTCCCACTCTCCACGAATGCCTATATTTTCCAGGTGCAAAACACTAGTTAACTTCTGAAAATGCTTTGCATGGGTTGAGGGGGAAGTGAGCAAGTATGTAGAACAGCAACAAGCAGAATCTTTGAGAATAAAACCTATTTGTTTTTTACCTTTATGGAATTTACTTAAAATTTATTTTTAAAATTAAACTAATGCAATAGAGAATTTGAAAAGAGTTCTAAAGTAATCTAGAGCTCCAAGTTGACTCTCAAAGTGATTTCTTAAAGAATGTGAGACATCTCTGTTCCTGAATGTAATTAAAACTAGATTCAATTTTCATTTGTCTGAATGTAGGATGATATAGTTGATGGTAGGATATGGAAGTAGATGATATTAATATTTATTAAATTTAGTACATAATATTTATAAATCCATTGAAATGAAATAAATTATTTAATTTTCTACTCAGTAATAAATTACAAAAATATTCTGGAATAATAGTAATTAAAGTCTCAAATTGTTAGAATTGTATGCCAATTTTTTTTTTTTTTTCCTGCGGTACGCGGGCCTCTCACAGTTGTGGCCTCTCCCGTTGCGGAGCACAGGCTCTGGACGCACAGGCTCAGCGACCATGGCTCACGGGTCCAGCCGCTCTGCGGCATGTAGGATCTTCCCGGACCCGGGCACGAACCCGTGTCCCCTGCATCGGCAGGCAGACGCTCAACCACTTGCGCCACCAGGGAAGCCCTGTATGCCAATTTTTAAACAGTATTTTTTTAATTTTAACTTTTCAGTGTAGATTTCAAACAATAACTGTGGGTTGACCTATTGACTTCTGTTAAATTTAGAGGAAGGGTTAAATTTTGATAAAATCAAGATTGGAATTCTATCTTTTAATTTTAAAATAACCATTTGTTTTGCATTTTGTTCTTTCATTGGAACATTTCCCTTTTTTTCTTGTGGATTTTATTAATAGTACCCCAGACACTAAACTAAACTTTGTGCATTTAATCTTTTCTGCCTCCATTTATTCACTTACTCAATAAGTATTTATCAAATACCTTTCATGTGTCAGGTTTTGGGGACAGAACAGCTACTGGACTCTTGGAGATATCATTCAAGCAGGAAGTTTGTTATTATTAGACGATACACAGGGACTGGCTATACCTTAGTTAGGCAATATTTGAAGATGCTGCAAGATTCTGTGTACTTACTCAAAAAAGCCAACAATTATTTACTCCTCAACTGAATCAAAGAGAGGACAGATTATGAGCCCCTTCTGAGAAAATGAGAATTATAGACACAGCACTTAGTAGGGCTTTTTTCCAAGGGCTCGTAATTTGGCAGAATGTTGATCAAATAGTATACCTTAACACAGACTTAATAATTTTTTTGCATTTAAGTCATTTTTATATGTGCATGTAAATATATATAACTTTCTTTTAATAGTAACTGTCAAGTGTATTATTTTCATACCTTTTCCTCCAGCTCGCCTATCGATAGGCGATAGGCTTATCTCTTTGTAAATACCATGAAACTGGATTTTATAATTCAATCTGAAAGTATTTTTCATAAATTTATTATATGACATCTGATGTATCAGAATATATATAATATAAAATTATATATTTATGCTATATATTATTATTTCTATTTTTCAATATATACCTATATTTATTGGAGTTAAATTTATCAATCTTTTTCATAGCTTTTTGTTTTGAAATAATTTTAGACTTACAAGAGTTGCAAAACTAGTACTCAGATTTTTCCGTATACTTTCACCCAGCTTCTCCAAATAAATCTTATGTAACCATAGTTTAATTATTCAAGCCAGAAAATTAACATTAATACAATATTATTAACTAATTACTTGTCTCATTCAAATTTAATCAGTTGTCCCACTAATATCCTTTTTTTTGTCCAGAGTCCAATCCAGTATTCCACATTACATTTAAGTGTGATAGCTTTATCATCCTCCAATAAAGGACAGTTCTTCAGCATCATTAATGACCTTAACTCTTTGAAGAGTTCTGGCCAATTATTTTGTAAAATGTCTCTCTGATGGGTTTTTCTGTTGCTTTCTTATGATTAGACTGAGGTTGTCCATTTGTGGCAAGAATATCACAAAAGTAATGTTTTGCCTTTTTCAGTACACTATATCATGATGTACATGATATATGTATGTCTCATTACTGATAATTTTTAACTTTAATTTGTATATGACGATGTCTCTCAGGTTTATCCACACTAAATTACTATTTTCCCCTCTATAATTATTAAGTATCTTGTAGGAAGATATTTTGAGATAATGAAGATATGTAGTTTCATTATTTTCACTTGCTAATTTCCAACCTCCGTCAATGATTTTTGTCTGCAACAATTATTACTGTATTATTTGTCAAATGCTGCTTTTTATTTCCATTTTTCTTTTTAAACTTATAAGTTGGGCTTCTACTGTAGAAAAATTTGTCCCTTCTTCATTTATTTATTTTTTCAAGTATTTATGCTTGTATGGATTCATGGTTATTTATTTTATTTCTGGATTATAATGCCTTAGTATCATTATTTATTGTGTTGCTCTAATTGCCTAAAATTTAGCCTTTGGGGGACTACTTCAAGTTTGCTCATATATCCTTTCAACAAATTCCCATCACATTTTGAGTTCTTCCTTACTTTGTGGTACCACAAGTTTATCTTATATTTTCTCTGCCCCATTGCTGGAATCAGACAATTTTCCATGTAGTCTGGGTTCCTTTCACTGTTGAATGGCATTTAGAAATCAAGATCTGGATGCTAGATGTGCTCATTGCTATCGGGGTGCCTTTGCTTCTAAAGCCTCTTAAGAGTATGTATTTAGTACATACATACTAAATATATGTATGTACACACATGGGCTTGAGTGTAGGCACACCATTGTACCAGTCTCTATCTGTACATATATAAAAAAACATGAGTTCATACTGATACCTCTGATATCTTTTCTTATTTGTAATTTCTTTTTCCAACATTGATGATTGAGAAAACTGGCTTTCATTGTCCACAATATATTTAATTATTTGCTCAATCCTGGTAGAATACACTGTGTCTTTGGGACTCAGTGTGTGATTTTCTCACTTCTCCTGCCTTCCCCCAGCTTTAGTTGTGGGCTCAGTGTGTATTCCTTTCCTTTCCCCTGGAAATAGGACTTTTTTTTCCTGTTCCTTTTCCTTAGCTGCAATGGGTATTCACCTGTGCCCTAAGAGTGTGAGTGCTTGATACTCTTTCCCTACAAATTAAGGTTTTTGCTCTATAGGAGAGAGAGCAGAGAAGAGGCTAGGGGAAATTTCATGCTTCTCCTTCATGGTGGCTGTTCCACAGCCCCATGTATGCACTACTATAGATTCTTTCTTAGGGCTCTTTCTTAAGAGTATGCAGACACTCCCAGTTGATGATCCCTCAAGTGCTTCAACCAGTCCTACCAGCATCCTCTCATCTTTCAGCAACTCATTGGTTTTTCTTGTTGAATTCTTGTCTGGTTGCTTCTTGTCCAGGTAAATGAGTGCTTGCATGTCCTCTCTCTTTGAGGGTGCTCCTTTGTCCTTAGATTGATCCGGATGATTGGCTGATGTGTGACTTCAGTGTCCAACAGATTCTAAGAGTTTTGAATTTGAAGTTAAGTCAGTTCTTTTCAATTTTGAGGGTGGGAATGATGCTCCTCTCAGCTCTCATGTCCCTTAATGAAAGCCAGATGTGATTCAGGAAGTGTGGTTTTTATGTAGTTTTATTTGTTCTTTCTTATTCTATATTGTTTTAAAGAGTGCTTTTAAAATGAATTGTAAATAATTATCTTTCACATTTAAGTCTTTAATTCACCAAGAATGGGTTTTTATATATGGTTTGAGTTAAGAATTTAACTTAATTTTTCATATGTTATTGAAAATTTGTTTTCCATTCTCCACTGATCTGCAAGGCCACTTCTACATATATGTTTAAGTCTGGCTCTGTTTCTGGGCTTTTATAATGTTTCATTGCTTAATTTTTTATTTCTGAACTAATGTCAGATTATCTTAATTACTATAGCTCAAACTGAACCTTAACTCTTGGTTGACAAATGCCACTCCTTTATTATTCTTCTGCAGATGTATCTTGATTATTTGGGGCAACTTATAAATTTCCAAATAAACTAAACAAAAATTTCCAAATAATTAAATTTCCAAATAATTTAAATCAGATCGTCAAGTTTCTTAAGAATAATCTGTTGGCACTTTGATTGGAACTTAGATTGTAACTATTGTTAAATACTGAAATAATTGATATTTTTATAAATTTATTCTACTTATAGTGTAATAGGATAAATCTCTTCATATGTGGAGATCTACTTTAATGTTGTTGGAGATAATTCCAGAGATAATTAACTTTTTTACACAGTTTATTAAATTCATTTTACTAATATTTTGTTTATATTTTTTGCAATGATATTCATGGAGGAGTTTAGTCTGGAATTTTTCTTTCTCATAATATCTCTATCCAGTTTTGATACCAAGGTTATATTGACTTCATAAAATGATTAGAAACCCTCATTTCCTATTTTTTGGAGTATTTGAATAATATTTAAATGACCAATTACATGAATATTTGGTATAACTCACATGTATATGCACATGGGCTTGGAGTTGACTTTCAGGAGAAATTCCTATTAATGATTCAACTAATTATTAACTTCTAAGTGACTATTTCATTTTTAGTAAGTTTTTAAAAGATAAGCTATGTTAGTAGCTGTTCATTTATGTTTCAAACTTATTAGGATTAGATTTTCTAAATAATCTCATTTTTTCTTACCTTTGCTCTTTCTGTAGTTTTGTCCTTTTATATACTAGTATATTTTTCTGCTTTAATATATTTGGTCAGAGGATTTTTCTACTCTATCAATATTTTCAGACACTTTTTACTTAATTAATATGAAATGTTTATTATTAAATATTTACTAATCATATTTTCAACTTTCCAGAGGATTAATGTAATATTTTTCTAATGTATTAAATTGAATTATACTTAGCTTGTTAATTTTGAGACCTGATTATTTTCTACTATCAGCATTGAAGGTATAATTTTTCTTCTGATTTCCTTTCGGGTGGCTCGTTTTTGGGATTTCATTTTTAGATAGTTCACATGTGGTTAATTAATATTCTGCACCAGCCTCTCAGTTTCCAGCAAACTGTGGCAAAAATTTTAATTAGTATTATATGTAGATCTAGAGAATAATTACCTAATAATATTAAATATTCAAATTCACAAATGTGACATGTCTTTTAATTTATTAAATTCTTCTTTAATTCTGTTGCAAAGATTTGTAGATTTTATTGTACAGGTCTTGCACATATTTTGTTAAATATATCCCAAAGTTTTTAATGCTGTTTTAAAAAGAAATTTTAAATTCAATTTTTCAGTTCTTCATTGTTAGTAGGTAAAATACAATTAATTTTTGTATATTATTCTTTTGTATTATGGCCTCACTAAATTTTCCCATTTGTTTTAGTAACCATTGTGCTGAATTTTTTAGAATTTTAATATACATGGTAATGTCTGCTAATATCTACAGTTTCCTTCTTTCCAATATATATGACTCTTTTATTTTATTTTTCTTTATTATTATTTTTTTTTGCGGTACGTGGGCCTCTCACTGCTGTGACCTTTCCCATTGCGGAGCACAGGCTCCGGACGTGCAGCCTCAGCGGCCATGGCTCACAGACCCAGCCGCTCCATGGCATGTGGGATCTTCCCGGACCGGGGCATGAACCCGTGTCCCCTGCATCGGCAGGCGGACTCTCAACCACTGCGCCACCAGGGAAGCCCTATTTTTCTTATTTTATTGCTATGTCTTGGATTTCCATTACAAGGTTGTCTAGAAGTGGAAAAAGCAAATACCCTTGCCTTACTTCCAGTCTGAATGAAAGCATTTTATCTTTCACCACTTAAATTTGATGTTAAAATAAAAGTAAATTTTTGATAGATATTCTTTATTTGGATGAGGAGTTCCCGCCTGTTCCTAGTTTGCTTATGTTTTAAATCATGATAGATTTTTAGTTTGGTTAAGTGCCTTTATTGCCACCATTTAAATGGTCATTTATTTTTGATTTTTGAATGTTAAAATAAACTTCCAATTCTAGAATAAATTCTACTTAGTCAATACATCTTTTTACTTTTTAATATATATTGTTTGAATCAAATTTAATCAATTTGAATTAAATTGACTCTCAACCACTGCGCCACCAGGGAAGCCCTGGATGTCTCTTTTAATTTTTGTTTTTCCCTTTGTTTTTTGTGTTTTGTTTTATTTCTTTATTTATTTTTTGCCTTTTACTCAATGGGCTTCAGTTTGGAAATTTTCCATTGCTTTGTCTTCACATTTATTGGTCCTTTCTTCTACAATGTGCGATCTGCTGCCAAACTCATCAAGTGAAATTTTTATTTCAGATTCTTTTTCCTTTCTACTTGTTCCATTTGGTTCTTTAAAAAATATTCTGTTCCATTCTCATTATGTTCATGTTTCTCTTTATTTTCTTGAACATAGTTAAAGGAAGAGTTGCTTAATTCTTGTCTGATAATTCCATCATCTCTGTCATTTTTTATCTCTTTCTATTTATTGAATTTTCTTATGGTGATAGGTCACATTTTCCTGCTTCTTCATGTTTAGTAATTTTTTATTGCATAAGCGATGCTTTGAAGTTTATGCCATTGTTGCTGGATTTTATTGTTTTCCTTTAAAGAGTTTTGGAATTTGTTCTGGCAGTTAGTTAAATTACACGTGGATTAACTTAATCCTTTTGAGTTTTGTTTATGTTTTGTTAAAGCAGATCTAGGATAGTCTTGATCTAGGATAGTCTTAATCTAGACTAGTTTTGCTCTCCTGTTAAGATTTATAGTGTTTATTGAAAGTTTTGACTAGTCAAATAAGATTTTTAATCCTCACAGGCTGGAAATGGAATGTTTACCAATAATCTGTGATCACTGGAAATTTTAAATTGCATTCTTAGCATGCACAGCTTAGATTTTAGCATACATTCACAGGAATGCCAAATTCTGGGGCTAATTCTTTGTCCATCTCCTCCATCTCTGATTTTCTGCCACACAAATTTCAGTCCTCTCAGCCATGTCAAATTCCAATCCTCAATTCCAATCTCCTCAATTCAGTGAGCCTACATGTTAGTTCCTCCTGGACAAAACTAGGGCAATTGTAAATCTTATCTCATATGGTTCCTTCTTCTAAAGAATCTGAGGCTTGTTCTACATGTTGTTCAATATTTGAAAACTGCTATTTTAAGAATCTTTTTAATAAATTCATATTTGGTTGATTTTTTAAAAAGATTTTTAGATGTGGATCATCTTCAAAGTTTTTATTGAATTTGTTACAATATTGCTTCTGTTTTATGTTTTGGTTTTTTGGCCACGAGGCATGTGGGATCTGAGCTCCCTGACCAGGGATTGAACCTGTACCCCCTGCATTGGAAGGCAAAGTCTTAACCACTGGCACAAGGGATGTCCCTATATTTGGTTGATCTTAATGTCTATTTTCTTTTGCTATAAGATAGGGATGCTACCAGCCTGTGATCAATTTATCTCCCTTCTAAGGTCCCTGCCTAACAAGGAGCCTCAAGTTCTATTTCTTCATAGTGCCACTTACCCCATGATTATTACTCTTCTTGTAGTGCTTATTTAGTCTTTGGCCCTCAGAGAACTCTTTCTTTTGAGTGTGTTTACTGCTAACCATTTTGAACTCTGTTTTGTTTTTTTTTTAGGGCATGTGTGTGGGTGGCCCTTGGAGATTTTCTTTGCTTCCTGAAAGCACAAGGTTACAATAAAAAGAGTGTTTTATGCAGGATCTAGTTGTCTGCAGCAAGAGGGCCTTTCACATTATTTTTTTCACTGTATTGCTGGATGTAAAATTCTTCTGAATTTCCATTTTTAACTATTAAGTTGATTTATTATTTTTAACATTATGTTTGGATTTATATTTGTGCATTTTTAAACGATGCTCTTACCTTATTTCATGTTTTTCTCCTCATTTCCTGTCTCTTCTTGCATTAATATTGTATTTCTCTTTCATTTCCTCTAAAAATTTGGGTGTTTTGTTTGTTAATTTTATACATCAACTTGGCTGGACTACAGCACGCACATATTTTGTCAAACACTATTCTGGGTGTGTCTGTGATGGTGTTTCTGAATGAGATTAACATTTAAATTGGTAGATTACCTTCCATAATGTGGGTGGGTCTCATGTAATCAGTTGAAGGCCTTAATAGAACAAAGACTGACCTTTCCCAAGCAAGACAAAATTCAGCCAGCAGAATGCCTTTGAACTGCGACTATATCTCTTCCTTGAGTCTTCAGCCTGCCAGCTTACCCTGCAGATTTTTGATTCACCAGGCCTCCAAATTTGCTTGAGCCAATTCCTTAAAATCTCTCTCTCTATATTTATATAATTCATCACTATCTCTACTCTCTTCCCAGCTTCCTAACCATAATTGACCATTAATGCCCAATACTTTCTCTTCTGTTTTACATACTATTGTTTTTCTGTATTTTAGTTTGCCTTATTAATAAATCAAAATTATTTATTATTTTTGTATTGTAATTCTTTTATTTCTCAACATGCATACAGCTTTTTTAGTATTCATTACTTCTTTAATTCCATTTATTTCTCATGGTTTGACTACCTTTTTCCTCAAGTAAATCTTTCAGTATTTTTCAGTAAGTGTTTGTGAATAAAAATGTCATATTTGCTGGGATATGTCTTTTATTTACTCTCAATTTTTTTTTTTTAAGATGTTGGGGGTAGGAGTTTTAGTAATTTATTTATTTATTTTTGCTGTGTTTGGTCTTCGTTTCTGTGTGAGGGCTTTCTCTAGTTGTGGCAAGTGGGAGCTACTCTTCATCGTGGTGCACAGGTCTCTCACTATTGCGGCCTCTCTTGTTGTGGAGCACAGGCTCCAGACGTGCAGGCTCAGTAGTTGTGGCTCATGGGCCTAGTTACTCCGTGGCATGTGGGATCTTCCCAGACCAGGGCTCAAACCCGTGTCCCCTGCACTGGCAGGCAGATTCTCAACCACTGCGCCACCAGGGAAGCCCGACTCTCAATTTTAAATTATGATTTAAATGGGTATAGAATTTTTAGTTCAAAATTATTTTATCTTAACAGACTGAAGAAATTGTTGCTGTGGAAAATTCTGTTTTTAGTCTATAGCAGCATTTTCTCATTGCTTCTAAGGTTTTTTTCTTTTATTTTAGTTTAATGTAGTTTCATCCTGCTGTGTCTAATTGTATGATTGTTTTCATTTAACACCTTTGACTCTTGTTTTTCTTGATGCTGATGATCTAAGACTTTTATAATATCTGGACAGTCTTCAGCCATTCTCTTTTACTTAAGTGTCTTACTCTATTTTTCCTTATTCTATGTTGGCTCTTCTCATTTGTATGTTGGCTCTTCTCATTTTATTCTGTGTATATTTTAACTTCTTTTTCACACATGCTGTGTCTTATTTCTCCCTGTTGCATATGTGTAATTTCTTCATTTTTATCTTCCAATTTGCTTAATCTATTTTAGCTGGGTCAAATTTGCTATTTAATGTAGCCATTTTTTTTTGCATTTTAATATCTATTTTTTTACATTTCAACTCCTATTCTGTATGTTTTTTTCAAATTTGCATATAGTTTTTTTTTTCTTTAGCAATTTAAATAAATGTGTTTTCCCTTTCATCTTATTCTATAATTTCAAAGCCTTGAAGTTGTAGTTCTGCTGCTTTTTATGCCCACTTTCACTATTGGTAGATATATCTTTATGTATTTTGCAATTTTTGACTGTGAACTCATCTTGAATGGGATTGTGTGTACAAAGAGAGAGGGAAAGTGAAAAGACAGAGAGGACAGAGACAGAGACAGAGAGGGGAGAAAAAATATATCCTGTGTTCTGGGTTTGCAAATTTCTTCCAGTTTTGTTTGTTTGTTTTGTACCTCTGCCAGGAGCCTCAGGCTATCACTGGCCAGGTACAAAGGTCCTTGTTAAATTTTAAGCATGTGTTCCCATACAATGAGAAGATTGTAACTAAAACTCAGAGCCATGTGGGTTAACGAATGTGCTTTTTAATTTCCTGGAAATATATATATTTTTCTATTGAGAGCATAAGCAAAAAAAGACTTTCTTTTTATTTCCTTTGCAGTTGATAGAATTTTTTTTCCTTCCAGTCTATCTTCCAGGGTCTTGGCTTTGACTGTATGTGTGCATATATGTGTACATATCTCAAACTTTCAATTCCAATTTCTCAATGTATATGACCCCAGGACCTCATCACTTGTATTCAAGTGAACATTAAAGCACTAAAGTTACTAGCATTGACAATTTCCCAGGGCAACTTAATGCTTACCACTCTGGTTTTCTGTTATCTTCTCCTTTGATCACCTCACTCACATGTGAGCTTGGATATTTTATAAGATGCTATTAAATATGCACTTAAAATAATATTCGCTATATTTTATTTAACAATTCTAGATATTTGTAGTGGGAGGAATTTTTGAGGTATCTGGACTATCATATTTACATTTCAAACAAGTGAGTTTGACTCAGCTAATTGATTGTATGGTTATCATTGACCAGAAATATCTGTGTAGAACTGTGCTTCCTAGTGAGACCAAGTGATATGAAAGGTGATACACCTTTCATATCAAATCTAAGAATTGTTCTTAGATTTGGTTCTTTTTCAAGCACCTAGAACCCAGGTATTTATCTGTATTTTTATCTTCTCTTCTAGAAGAGCTTTGGATTTTGTCAAGTGTTTTTATTGCCTCAATTAATATCAACAGATGACTTTTCTTTTTAGCTCAATAATATGAAGGTTTACATGGATGGTTTTAGATTGTTGAACCAGCCTTGCATATTTGGAATAAATCTCAATTAGTTGTGATGTATAATATCTTTATACATTGTTGGATTTGATCTGCTAGTATTTTGTTGAGGATTTCTGAATTTACATTTGTGAGAGATGCTGATTTGTATTTTTCATTTCTTGTAATGTCTTTATCTTTTTAAAAAATTGTATTAAAGTAATGATGGCTTCTTAGAATATCTTAGGAAGTGTTCACTCTTTTTATTTTCCGTTTCTATGTGGGAAATTGGTATTCCCTTCAGTTTTGGGTAGAATTCACAAGTAAAACTGTCTGGGTCTGGAATATTCTTTTCTGAATAGTTATAAAGCATTGATTCACTTTCTCTAATAGACATAGGGCTATTCAGGTAATCTATCTCTCCTTGTATAAGTTTTGGTAGTTTATGTCTTTTAAAAAATTGATCCATTTCACCTACTTATCATATTTCTGGGCACAGTGTTCACAGTATTCTTTTAGCTTTTGAATGTTTGAGATATTGGTATAATGACCTCTCTTTCATTTCTGACATTAGTAATTTATGTATTCCCTCTTGTTTTTTGTTGTTCGTGGTGGTGGTTAATCTTCCTGAAGGTTTTTTCAGTTATTGATTTTTCAAAGAATCAGCTTTTGCTTCAGTTGTGCTTTTCTTCTATTGATTTTCTTTTCTCAATTTCATTAATTTCTCTTCTAATATTTGTTATTTTTTCCTTTTCTTTATTTAGGCTTAAGTTGCTCTTTTCCCTCTAGTTTCCTAAGGTGGAAGTTTAGGTTATTAATTTTACATCTTTCATCTAATATATAAATGTATTACTACACTATAAATTTCCCTCTGAGCACTCCTTATACTGCATTCTACAATTTTTGGTAAATTGTGTTGTCATTTTCCTTTGGTTCAAAATATTTAAAAATTTCTATTGCGTCTCCTTCTTTGACACATGGGTTATTTATAATGGTGTTCAATTTCTAAATGTTTTGGAATTTTCCAACTATCTGTTGTTATTAATTTGTAGTTTGTTATCATCTGAGACATTCTTTGTATGATTTCTATACTTTTAAGTTTGTTAAGCTTTGTTTTTTAATAGCATAGAATGTGGCCTATCTTGCTGAATGTTCCATGGAAGCTTGAAAAAAATGTATATTCTGCTATTATTGTTACATGGAATATTCTATACATATCAACTAGATCAAGTTGATTGATAGTGCTGCTCAGGTCTTATATATTGCTACTAGTTTTCTGTTTGCTTGACCTATCAATAGTGACAGAGGGGTTTTGAAGCCTCTAACGATACTAGTGGATTTTTCTATTTTTCTCAGTTCTATCAGCTTTGGCCTCACACATTTTGATGTTTTGCAGTTAGGTGTATGCATATTTAGAAGTTTTAATGTCTTTTTGGAGAACGGATCCCTTTATAATTTTTTACTGCCTTTCTTTAGCCCTGATGATTTTTCTTGCTTTGAAGTCTGATTTGTCTGTAATTAATATAAGTACTTCATTCTGATTTGGTTACTGTAAGCATGCTATGTCTTTCTACATCTTTTAATTTAACTTTTTATGTCTTTATTTTTAAACTACGTTTCTGATAGACAACCTGTAATTGGATTTCTTTAAAAAAATCCATTCTGGGACTTCCCTGGTGGTGCAGTGGTAGAGAATCTGCCTGCCAATCCAGGGGACACATGTTCGAGCCCTGGTCTGGGAAGATCTCACATGCCGCAGAGCAACTAAGCCTGTGAGCCACAACTACTGAAGCCTGTGCACCTAGAGCCCATGCTCTGCAACAAGATAAGCCACCGCAATTAGAAGAATGTGCACCATAATGAAGAGTAGCCCCCACTCGGTGCAATTAGAGAAAGCCTGCACACAGCAACGAAGACCCAACACAGCCAAAAATAAATAACTAAACTAAACTAAACTAAATAAATTTATTTAAAAAATCCATTCTGATCATCTCATTTTTAATTGTATTTTAACTGGTATATTAGTTATATATTCAGATGTAAAATGACTATTGATGCAGTTGATATAATATCTATCATGTTTATAACTGTTTTTTATATGTTGTGTTTTTTCACCTCATGTCCATTTTTTGCCTTCTCTGGTTTGAACTGAGCATTTTATATGGTTCCATTTAGTCTCATCTCATGGGACATCAATTATATTTCTTCTAAAAAATTTTAAGCAGTTGTTCTAGAGTTTGCAATATGCATTTTAAACTTATCTAAATTCATTTTCAAATTATACTATGACATGACTTCACATGTAGAATGGATACCTCACAACAAAGTATGTGCAATTTCTCCCTTCTGTTCTCTGTGACATTCTGTCATTCATTTCACTTATATTTGCTGTAATCATCTGATTCATCATTACTATTAAGTTTTAAACACACAGTTATATTTGGTATAATTAATAACAAGATAAATAAAATAAAATATTTTATTTATTCTTATTATTTTATTTTATTTTACTTATTCTTTCCCTGATGCTTTTCTTTTCTTTACATAGATCAAAGTTTCTGACATATAATTATCCTTCTGCTTGAAGAACTTTTTTAAACATTGTATTTGCAGAGAATGTTTGCTAGAGATGAATTCCTTCAGTTTATCTAAGAAGGCTTTATATCTCCGTTATTGAAAGATACTTTTGTTGAATATAGAATTCTAGGTTAGTAGATTTTTCTTTCAATACTTCAAATATTTCACTACACTAACTCCTATTTTCCATGTTTTCTGATGAAAAGTCTACTATAATTCTTTCCTTGGTCATGTTGATTCTACTGATAAGCCAGTGAAGGCATTTTTCATTTCTGTTAAATTGTTTTTCATACCCAATGTTTTCTTTTGATTTTTTTTACAGTTCTTATTTCTCTGCTCATCTGTTCTTTCATAGTATTTACCTTTCCCATTAGAATCTTTAGCATATTAATCATAATTATTTTAAATTCTCTGATAATTCCAACAAGTCTGTCATAACTGAGCCTGGTTCTGATGATTGCTTTGTCTCTTCAGACTGGTTTTCCTTGCCTTTTGGTATGCCTTACCATTTTTTTGTTGAAAGTCAGACACATTGCTTCAGATACTAGAAACTGAGGCAAAGAGGCTTCATTGTGAGGATTTATGTTAATCTAGCTAGGGAGTTTTGCTTTGCTTAGTGTTTCAACTATACTGTTATAGCTGCAGTTGGCTTCAAATTCCTCTAAGAGTTCTTGTTTTGTGTCTTTTCTTGTATTAGGCTTTCTTTTGTAATTCTCCTTTAGAGAGTTCCTGTCTTGCAGCTCTGTCACTGTATCATCCTGAAGCCCTGTTGACATGAGGGTCAAGTGTGAAGGAGAGGAAGAATTCTATAACCTTCTGAATAAATTTATGTTTTTTTCATAGGCTTGTTTCAGGGTTGTGATCACCACAAATGTTTCTCTTTTAGTATAGATTTCTGCCTCTTTGCTCCCTACTCCTTTTCCTGACAACAGAGTTTCTAATCTATTTCCTTGAAGCCCTGAACGCTCTTGACTATACCCACCCATCCTCCACTCCACTCTCCCACCCCAGATGACTGGGGTTTTAGAGGAATGCCTTCCGCAGCAGGGACACAGTCCTGTCATCTTTTCCTTAGGAGCAGAGACCTATGTTATGGAGAAGACATTGGGTGTATTTTAAAATGATTACTCTTCCCTTTCCCCTTCCAGAGACTTGAGGGCACCTTTCTCAGATCTTCACCATGTGAACCTGCTGGGACTCCTGTAGGGAAAACCTGCAAGTGTGTGGGGGCCCCAGTAAGACTGCAGGCCCAGGAATGTCTCACTCTCATTCTAGGCTACACTCAGCTTCATGCAATTCCTTAGAGTTACCTCTTAAGTATTCTTACATGTTTGTGGCTCCAGCAACTTTTTTGCAGGTAAACAGATCTTGGTTTCTGTATCTCTCTGGATGTGAGTATCTTTGCAGGTTTCAGTATTCCCTGCATCTTCAGTTTTCTAATGAATCCAAGAAGAGTTATTAATTTTTAGTTTGTTGAGGTTTTTCCTCTTATAAGGACAAGATTGACAGCTTCCAAGCTCTTTACATATCATAGCTGAAACTGAAAGTCTGTAAGTGACATTTTGATTTTGTTAGTTTTTGTGTGTATATGTTATTTGTTTATTTTGTAGTTAGACTTTTTCCACTGCCAGAAACCTACAATGATGGAAAATTCTCTATCTTATAAGAATAGAGTCATTGTCAGTCTAACTATATTCCAGTCAGATAAATCACATTTTCACTTTTCCATAGAAAGCAATAGTCTGCTCTAACAAAAAATTATCTTCAGACTTTGAGCCATGCAAAGTCACAGATGCTATTAAGAAGGCCAACCCATGCAGTGAAAATTTCAGCTTCCCTCAAAGACCAATTAAAAAACCACTACCTTGTCATGAGCCAAAAATTGTAGAGCCATCTGGGATATAGAACAACTAATTTACTAAACATTTTGTATAAAATGCATATATTTCATATTATGAGGTTGTGGATTGATTCATCTTCAGTCTGAGTGATTATAATACTTTTTAGACTTTGCCAATAGTGATTTGTGGTTTAAAAGAGGAGGTGTGTTTATAATTTGTGCTCTGAGGAGAAGACCAGAAAAGCCCTTTTACAAGATGTGCACGCATTTTTCTATGACAGCATGCCTCAGAAAGCATTTGTACAATGATCTTCATACAAAGGTTTTTTAGGTTCAAATAAGACAGTTTGTTAAGGAAAAAAAAACCCACTAAGACAACAAAGTAGACAGCAGGAGATTCTGTGTACATCAGTAGAATGCAGATTTTTCGATTGGTTAATGTTAATAATTTGCCAGTATAAGGACTTTGATGGAATGGAATGCCACAGCTTTTGTTCTGGTGTAATCTCCTGTGAACTCTGATTTACTGAAGTATGCCACTCTCTGAAGTCTTCCTGAGAGACTTATGGTTTCCCATCCTTCTTTCTGGTCTGATGCTGTATTTCATATGAAAACAAAAGACATCTTCTCCAATATTCATCAGTTTCATATTGAGTCATTTTATTTTCCTTGTCATGGTGAGGGGTATTGACCAAATTGAACTATGATCCAAAAGTCGAAGTAAATCACAGAAATGTGTTCAAAGATGGATAAGCCACTTTTTCAAGTAAATCCCACAAAGAAGCAAAACTTAAAAAAAATGAAATCATTCAGGCATACACCTATGATCAAATTTTAATGAAACCAGACCTACACAATTTTCTTAAACTCCAGTAAGAACAAAACTGGAATATTTTATTTTAACAATGAAAGAACAACCCCCAAACCTGGAAAACTTGGTGACGCTTGAGATATAGCAGGCTAAACAAAAGACTTTCTTGCTTTCTTTTTCTTCATTTCTCCCACATATTTCTTCATTTGGCTGTGATATAACTTGCCCATCAATGCTTTCATTTTCTGTGTAATGAAACACAGATTTAAAATTTAAGGAAGAATTCATATATATTTTAAGAAAGGAATTGATATCTTCTTTGCCAAATTATGTTAATTTAAAAGCTATATTTTCTTTGTTTGAAGTACAATAAGCCAACTTAATTTTTGTTAAAGGGTCTGTGTCTTGTCTTAATAATATTACAGACTCTAGTACAATAGAGGTATTGGCTGTGCAGGGTAATTTGAACTTTCCTGTATCAATTGGGTTAACCACCCTTTAAATTAGAGGAATCATATTAGTGCCCTTCCTGTCTTTAGATGCGGCCTAGTGAAACAGCTTTACAAAGAGCATGACTTTTTCCCCCTTGCATTTTTAGACTCTATTCCAACCTATAAAATTAAAAAAATACTTAATTTTTTAAATTTAAAATTCAGAGGTATTTATTAATTTCCCCCTCAATTGGTAATAGACTATTGTTTGGGTGATATACTAGAAAAGTTGTTTCAATCTTATCATAGTTTAATGGATGTTGTGGCTTCTTCCCAGTGTTAGTTGGGGGTTTGTTTGGCTGGTTAAATATAAATGCCCAAATAAGAGATTAAACAAGGTAGAAGTTTATTTCTATCTCATGTAAAAGATGTCCAAAGTAGAGCAGTCCATGGCTGGTGTGGCCATTCATTGGTATCAGGAACTGGTTTCTTCTTGATGTTTTTACAACAGAGTTAGCATTTAGCCACATTGCTCAAGAGGCTGCTTGAACTCTTCCCATTACATCAAAATTCCAGGCATCAGGAAAAGCAAAAGTCACCAGGAAAGTTTACTCTGTCTCTTTAAAGTGACCTTCTAGAAATCCCACATAGTACTGATACTTGCACTTACATCATATTGTCTAGAAGCCAGTAAAAGAGCTACACACAGATACCAAGGAAGACGGGGAATATAGTTTTTTATCTAGGTGGCAATTTGTCCAGCTAAACTGGACAGTTTTTAAAATTGAAGTAGAGAACTAAGTCTCAGCAAAGGTGATGGCTTTTCAATGTATGAACTCGGTTAGGCTGAACTACAGTCCCGAGTGGTTCAGTCAAACACTGACGCAGGTGCTGCTGTGAAGGAATTGTGCACAGATGATTACAGTCCCTAATCAGGGACTTTATGCCAAAGAAAAGGAATGTTATTCTGGGTGGGACTGACCTATTCAGGGAAGCCTTTAAAAGAGGACTTGAGCCCTATCTGAGTTTAAAGACTGTGAATGGCCTTTGCTCATGGGGTTCTAGAGAGTCATGATCTCCTTTTTCCAACTTTTCCTGTAGACTTTCAGCTGGCTAAGCAAGTCCTCACAATAACAAAAGCCAATTCCTTGTAATACATCAAGCTCTCTTTCCCTACCTCTCTCTTTCTCTCTGCACACAGACACACAGACACACACACACACACACACACACTCACACCTCCTTCTGGTTGAACCCTGATATACAGAGCAACATTTTGCAATGTCCATTCTAATAGTTCAGTAACTCCCTCAGTTTTCTGCCAATATCTACTTTACCTAGAGCTGTCCATGTGCTCTGAGACTATTATTCTAGCTTCAGCAACTGGGGAATACAGTATGTCTTCCTCGGGCCAGTTATTGGTTCCAGAACAACCGTAGACCTAATTTTAGTCACTGTGGTATAAATGAGATTTAATTCATGTTTCTCAAAAAGATAATTCCCAGCAACTCTGAGATAAATTTTGGGAAATAACTTTCTCTCTTGTCTTCAATGCCAACATGGGAGAATGGAGCTCCAAGAAATTGTTGGTGTTGGAAATAAAGGAGAAGGCAGTCTATGGATGAACCTGACACACAGAAAATAAGAGTGAAGAGCCAGACAATTTTATTTTTTAAAGCTACAGAATATAATCAGCCTTGACACTTTATACCCTCAGCATTAAGTGAGCCAATAGATTTTGCTATTTGTTTAAACAGTTTAAGCTGGGTTTTTCTTGCTTGCAATAAAGCATATCCTAACTGATATAACTAGCAAACAATTCATTTTATGAATGATTAAAAGTAAATAGATATCTAATTTTGGCATTGCTTAAAGTAATATCTGAGAATTTCTACAGTGTGTCAGACAGTGGCAGACTGCTGTTTTATTTGGCATGCAGACAGATTTCAATTTAGAGTTAAGTGCCAAAACATAATCATTTGTTGATAATTTTGAATATTGTATATGAGAAACCGGTTAATTAGAAAATCACATAGAGCCCTTATGTTTTGCTATAAAGATCAATGTGAATTTTACCTATTCCTCTGGCTTTTTTCTGTGCCTACCAAGAGAAATTATGCAAGGAAGACGATAGCAGTGGTATGTGTTATGAGTTAAATTGTGTCCCTCTCAAAATTATGTTGAAGTCCTAACTCTTGGTACCTGTGAATGTGATCTTTTTTGGACACTGGGTCTTTAAAGATGTCATCAAGTTAAGATGAGGTCATTAGGGTGAGCTCTAGTCCAATATAACTGGTGTCCTTCCAAGAAGAGGACAGTGCCATGTGAAGAGAGAGACTCACAGGGAGACTGCCATGTAATGACAAGACCAGAGACTGGAGCCATTCAACTGCAAGCCAAGGAATACCGAGGATTACCGTGACCAGCAGAAGCTAGAAGAGGCAAAAAAGGATTCTACTTAAAGGCTCAGAGAGAGCGAGAGCCTGCTGTCACTTTGATTGCAGACTTCTAGACTCGGGAACTGTGAGAGAATAAATTTCTTTTGTTTTCAGCTACCCAGACTGGTAATTTGTTACAGAGGCCTTATGAAAGGAATATGATATGAACATTTAAAAAACTATGGAGAAAGAGAGGAAAAGAGAAAAAAAAATACTGAGGAGAAGGGAAATTGAATCAAGGATATTGCAGTTAATTGTAGTATAGGGGATATTTATTAGATATCTTTCGAGAATAAAACATGGGATGGGAGAACAGAGAGGAGGCTGTCGATATGTGCTTACATGTTATAAGTGTTACCTGATTTAAGTCCCCAAATATCTTGAACATTATCACATAGATGTTCAGTGGTAGATCCGAACTTTTTCAGTTCTATCTTAAAAGTCTAAGCTTTTCCTCTAGACCAGGTGTCAGCAAACTATGGTCTGACACAAGGGTGAACTCTGGCCTGCTTCTTGTTTTTGAAAATAAAGTTTTAGTGGAACACAGCCATGTCCATGACTACTTTTGCACTTCAATTGCAGGGTTCAATTGTCACCACAGAGACCTATGGCCTACAATGCTGAGAATCATTACCGTCTGGCCATTTACAAAAAGTTTTCTAAACCCTGCTCTAGACTTGTACAAGAAAATCTGCGTGTGAGCTTTGACTTCCTGCCTCCCTAATGATCAAATCTTGGGTAAGTCATTTAATGTCTGAGGCTGGTTTTCTACCTAAAAATTGTGAGTCTATAGAAAAAAAAAAATGATCATAGAGTTTTTCTGAGAATCATTTGATATAGTGAATGTTAATGTACTTTTTAAACTCCATAGAAATATACAAACCTATGCAGTTAACACTTAAAGGCAATAAAACCCACATTGTTGAACTAATTTATCACTTTAATATTGGAAAAAACACTATCATGTGGCTTCAGATTTCTGTCAATTTATGTCATTGGGTTTGTCTCATTAACAAAAATTATAGGCAGATTTACTTCTCAAGCTGCCTTCCTTGTAGGGGTCCCTCTGAGCAGGGTGGTCCTTCTCTCCTGGGGATCTGTTTGTTCTGTGATCAAAACAGTAACATTTTTTTTCTTCAAAAAGCAGAATTTAATCTTTGTGGTGAGCCACCATGAGAACATTCCTCAGATTCCAGAAGAGAGAGTTTTTCAAATTTAAAGACTTTGCAATCCCCTGATTAAGTCCAACAACTCTAATCCATTTCCTTAAAATTTATCTTTAGGTGGGAGTTCTAAAAACATAAGGGCTGCTTCATTTCATTCAGTGTCTCCTGTTCAGATTCTAAATTTTTATTCTTTCCATCTATTTTAACGGGACATCCCCTTAGGGTCCACATTAAAGGCTGCTGGATCATAAAAAATGTGCACTCATTTTATTAGAACTCCCTTGATTGTTTGCTGTAGGCACATGGGCTAAAGTTTTAGGCTCAAAGCCATCTTTCTGAACCCATACCAACGCCTAGACTAAAACCCATCCCCTTGTAGTCACCTTTCCTCATTGTGTCCCCAAATGACATCTATTCAAGCCCAGGGTTGGGGCAGCTACATGATTTGTTTGAATGAGACAAGTTGTCAACGTGTAATATGGCATGAGAGAAATCAGTTAACTGGAAACACTTGTAAAACCTTTCTGTTTGAATGTAGAAATCATGTTAAGGCCATTTAGTTCTGTCAGTTTTTGTGCTTTTTCAAAATTCAGATTCACCGACAGTGAAGACTCTCCAAATGCTGACTTTCTTCTTTACTTTGCCCAGTTACATAATAAAATACAATAACAGATGGTGGAAACTATCTTTTAGGTAGGATTGTGCTTGGGAAACAGTGGTATGCTAGAAGTGGCTGTACTGACTCATGAGAGCTAATTGTTAAATTATCAGAAATTTTGTGAGCTGGTTATTAAAAATAGCCATTAATAAAAATGAAATTATGTGTGTACAGTTATACTATAATAAAAACAAAAGTCATAAAGACTCAAAATTTATCACTTCCTAATTATTTTACTACACTGTACTGCTTCTGTACAGTGTTTCTTTGTATCATATCTCTATTTTGGAAATCTGGATGGCACAATGGTAAGTATATGGTGTATTTCTTCCCACCTCCACCATTCATGAATATCACATGGATTGCTTGAAATCAGCCGTAGTGAGAGTATTTACACCATGGAAATTGGCAGAGGCTACAAACTGGAGCCTTTTTGTTGTTGCTGTTCCTTAAAGAACAGGAATTTAAGCTTTTACCAGTGCACTGCTGTGAAGAGTCCCGTAACATTTTCTTGCTGCACACAAGTTCTCTGTGTTCACTCATCGTATAGATAAAACTTTTTCTAAGTAGTTGCTTTGTTAGAAAGCAGCTTCTCTATCCATATGTGGAATGGCTTCTGTGTAGATTCAGTAAGGAAACTTATCCTCACCATAGAATGTTAGCTTCATGAAAGTAGGAACTTTATCCTGTTAACCACTGAATTCTCAGTGTTTATTGAATGCTTGGCTACATTGTAGTGTATTGAATAATAATATTATCAATATCAATAAACACTTATAAAGCTTTTACTACGTACCAGAAGCTGTTCTACATATACTAAGTCCATTAATCTTTACAGCAATTCTGTGGTGTGGGTAGTATTATGATTTCAATTTACAGATGAGGAAACTGAGGTGCCCAGAAGCTAATTTTCCCATGATTACACATGAACAACTCTGCAGTTATCAGAAAGAAATATGTTTCTCTAACATTGTAATGAAAAATAGCTTTCTTGTTAAAAAAAAAAAAAACTGTATCACAGTCTCACAATTTTGTACCCCTAAATAAATATCCTAATTCTTTTCAGTTCAGGCTTTACCCAAGGTACTTAAAACTTTAAAGTTTTTTTTTCTCTAAGACGGCCAATTTAAAAACTTATTTTTACTGTATAGAAATACTATTAATTTATATATTTTGATGCTTTTTAGAAGTCTTTTAAAATTCTATTTCTTGTGATCTGAGACCTTTCATTCTTCTTATGCCTGATCTTTATTTCAGTCTAATGACGAGTGGCATTTTTCACCTCTGAGTATGATTTGTGAACCAACTAGTTCACAATTGGTTCTGAGGCTGAAAATCTTGGTAGGCATCATCTTTGGATTAAATGTTTCTGTGATCAACAATTCTAAGCCAATGACAAAACAGTCATGGAGTTGTAAACAGAGGGCTATACGTATGCCTACGGATTACAAACTGGAGATGTTTTTTAAAAAAGAAAAATATTCTAAATTAGAAAGTGCTCTTGGCTACTTTGTGGTTGTTAGATTATTTGGAGATTCATTAGGAGGAATGCTGCCTGTAATGCAGCATTGAGAAAACTTGACATTGAGAAAATTACCCAATCCCTTCCAAGTAGGTAAACCTACACACTTTCTGCACGAATATTGAAGCTACCGCTCAGTGAGCTGATGACAGTGACCTATCACGCTTCTCACAAAGGCTGAAAACTAAGCGAAAGACTTGATAAGTTAAAACCTTAATGCCATGAACTAGATTCAGTGAAAATTTCTTTAAAAGTTTTCAGCAAATGAGCATTTTGTAGATACTGTCTCATTTGACAGCTACATCCCCATGAAATGAGATTTTTATAATATGAGTTGGGTAGATATGACAGTTTAAGTAGGAGATGGAACTAAAACTTCTGATTTTTTTTCTCTCCAAAGACAAGAAATACAGTCAAGTGGGGCAAGGTAGAGCTAAAAAATGGGATTTCTGCATAAAGTTACTGGTTACCAATATTTCTGCTTCCAAATGATCATATGGAAAAATCTCTGGTTGTGATTTAGGGAGTGAAAGAAAATGACGAGGCTACAAGGTAGCGAGCTTTCCACTTATACTTACATGTGTGAGAAAACCAGGAGTAGCAATTGTGCCATGCTTACATTTAAAAAGTCTTAACACTATTTTCAACAACAACAACAATGAATGACAACAAAGCCACTAGGGACCAAGCAGTCAACTCTGTGCTTTTCTCACTTGAATATGTCGGTGCCCTCAGGAGTTACCCATCATTCTGGTTTTCTTCCTCAACCAATACATTGCCAGAGTAACTGAGCCTGTCTGAACCAAGTTTTCCTGAAAAGATGAATTTCTTTCAGAGCTAAACAAGAAAAAGAAAGTGATTTTGTGTTTATATTTATGCCTAAAAAAAATTATATCTAATTTTTCATTCCCTTCAGATGGTATGCTTTTCTTAAATTAATTACTGTAGTTGGTGCATACTGAAAGCCTTTACTCTAGTGCATATTTGTTCATTAGTATCTATGTGTCTTTCACTGAAAGATATTGATGGAGTGTCATCACTTGCTGAAGTTTAGAATTTCTCTGAAAATATCAGCACACAAAACTTATAATTCCCCTTTTCATATATCACTCTTAAATGCCTCTCTTGGCTACTTTTATGCACCAGGACTGGGACAAATCGTGCCCTTGTGGTGGAGAACAGATATAGTGAGAGCCTTCATCCCACCTGACGTGCCCTGGCAGGCCCAGCCGTGGACACACCTCATCAGGTCTCACATGCTGGCCACATTTTCTGCAGGCTGGTTTTATGTGGTCGCCTCACAGATTCAGAGAAAAGGCCTCCACTGTACTCTCACTTCTATGCCAGTATCAAAACAGCATGCTCTAGTGAGTTGCTTGATAAAAAGTTGCAATCAAATTGGGGTTCTTGGTGATTTTCTGTCCCAGAGGAAGAGGGACACAATGAAGTTTATCAGAGTTGGTTTATAGTTCAAGTTAGAGAGTATAAATGAGCAATTGGGGCTACGTTCTCAATAGAAATTCAGAAACAGAAAGATTAGTAACTGAAGAGAAGTTACCTGAAACACAAAAGAATAGAAGCAAGTTGTGTGAGACCAAAGTAAAGAGCATAAGATGCCATATAAAATTGTAAGGTCAGGATAAGACGATTCTGTGTCAGTGACAGGTGGCACTGGCTATGGAGACCACTGTGTTTCAAACTCAAGTGCAGAATATTTGGGGTCAAGAGAGTTTCTTAGAGAGAGAGATAACTCAAGTTGTCTAATTGCTGAAGTCTGGTTAACAGATGCAAATTTACAGGTAAATTCGTATGAATTCCATCCAGTTACTTCTAGTACTGTTAGAATATTCGATTGTAGATTCAGATGTATAATTCTGCATTAAATATGATATTATTTTTGACATCTAAGCAAAGGGAAGATTGGGAATTTTAAATATCGTTCACCTTTTATTAGACGTGGAAAAATATTAGAATGATCACTGGTATTGATAGAGGATGCCCACTTTCTAGTAGGCAGGTTAAGTATCCCAGACCATACTTCTAGGCAGCATTACATTTCTAGATTTCTCCTATTCTGGCCAATCGCCTGTGAGTCTGTCTCAGTCTCCATTAATTTTTTTCTCCTGCAACACTATGAAGGTCCTCTGAGGAATATCACCAATTCTAAATGCATTGTTTCTATTTCTTTGTTGCAAGTAATAGCTAAGAATAGATTAATATCTTTAACAATACAAGCAATTTATTCTAGCAGTGTTAGATAAATTACAAAAAAGAAGGAAATGCTGAAAAATTAGACCCTTGGAAGACACAAAATCTAGAGAAGTCCTCCTAACTCAGAAGGATTACCTGGGCAAACTTTTTAAGGCTCTGTCTTCACCCTAACCTATTTCCAACTATCTTATGTCCCTGAAAGCTTTTTAACCCCAAGAATCAACTTTAAGAGAAAGAGAGAGAGAGAGAGAGAGAGCAAGTTTGATTATCCTATTTGGATAACATGCTATGGGTTGAGGTTCACGTGGTTATCTATCTACTGAGATAATGATGGAATAACAGAAGAATCCCTCCAAAGAACTGCAGATCATTAAAGGAGGATTGGGAACATTACCTGACAAAGTAAAATTCTGTATGTAATTCCTTGTAAATATACTCTTTGTGTTTAAACGAGGTTAATCAAATGTGTTAAACTAAAAAGGGTCAGAGATAGTAGAAAGGAATTTAGTGATTATTTAGCACTCTTGATTCTTTCTCAAAATATATGTATTAAATGCCTGATTATCAAGGAAATTCATAGAAAATTAACTAATAGATTGTATGGGGTCCTAGTTAAGTGACAGGACAGGTAAGTTTACAAATGAAGTACCATGCTCACTTCTAACCGCCATAAATTTAGAAACTTGTAATTAAATAATAGCAGTATAAAGCAGGGTTTAAATGCAATGACTTTGTAATCACAGGTGTAAATCTTGGCTCTGCTATTACTTGTCGGACACCGGGAGAATCTATCTCTCTGTACTTCCATTTCTTCATCTGTAAAATAGTGATCAGTAACATCTTCTTTGCACTGATCTTTTCAGTATAAAATTGGATAATAATACTTGTAAAGTTCTTGTACTGAATAAATAGTAGGTATTATATTGTAATTAGTATTCTTAAGAGTGTGGACCAAAATAATGAGAAAACCAATTTATTACTATTCTAGGGCTACGGTAACGAAGTACCACAAACTAGGTGGATTAAACAACAGAAATTTATTATCTCACAGTTCTGTAGGCTGAAAGTCCAAAATCAAGGTGTTAGTGGGGTTGATTCCTTCTGAGGGCTGTGAGGGAAGGATCTCTTTCAGGCTTCTCTTCTTGGTGTGTACGTGGCCGTCTTCTCCCTTTGTCTCTTCACATAATCTTCCCTCTACATGTATTTCTTTGTCCAAATATCCCTTTTTAATAAAGATACCAGTCATAATGGAATAGAGCCTTCAATTTTACTGGATTACAGTTGTAAAGACAAGCTCTCCAAGTAAGGTCACTTTCTGAGATACTGAGCATTAGGGCTTTAACATATGAATTTTGGGCGGGGGGACATAATTCAACCCATGACAACAAGGTTGCATTTGGAGTGGTTGAAACTCCATTGGCTATTTAGTCTTGAAGAAGAAATACTGGAACATAGGGAGGAAGAAGTTTGATAAATGTGTTCAAATGAGCACAGCATTTAAGGAGGTTAATACAATGTTTAACATACTGTAAACATTTAATAATTGTTACCATTCCCTCTGTATCTGTCTCTCTGTCAGTCTCTAACATTTATTGAGTATGTACTATGTATGAGCTACTTGTCTAGGTAATGGTGACATATTGTTGACCAGAGAAACCATGGATGCTGGATTAGACTTGCCTGTGTGGCCCCATGATTAAAACTCCAACTAATGTGTGCTAATTATAGAGCCAAAGGAGAACTAAGGTAACTCAGTAAGCTTTAGAATCATTTCCTAAATGCTAAATCTCACTAATTAATGATTCATTTTAAAAGGGGCCCGGTCAAGGGTAGCAAGAAAGCTTAAGCAAACACAATCTTTGTTTTAAAGCAAAGTGCTCTAATCTCTTCTTATTTACATGGGAAGACTTTCTGTAACTCCAGGAATTCTTGAAATGATAGAAGACAATCAACTCAGCCAGTATTTTCTCTGGTCTTCCAACTTTGAATTTTAAGATAGGACTGCTGAACGAATGGGAAATGTTCTGACAAAACCTCAGTCTAGTTGTTAATAAGACAGGAAAATGTTGCATAATAAGGCCAGGACTCTGGAAATAGCAAGTTCCTTCTAAGTAAGGAATTTGCTACTGTGACTTTTCAGTAAAGGAAGATGTTAAACTTCTTTTTCTCTAAGCCAGTATTAAGGAATATTGTACAACATAATATGCATGTCAAAATGAAAACAATTCAAAGACTGGTAAAATCCAAATTTTAGAAGAGTTCAAGTACACAGGCAATAGTATGTATGAAGCTTAGGTCTTTTAGGAAAAGTAAGTGAATGCAAATCAGTATCAAAACCCCGCTTTTTGCGGTACGCGTCACCGCTGCGGCCCCTCCCCGCTGCGGAGCACAGGCTCCGGACGCGCAGGCCCAGCGGCCATGGCCCACGGGCCCAGCCTCTCCGCGGCACGTGGGATCCTCCCAGACCGGGCACGAACCCGCGTCCCCTGCATCAGCAGGCGGACTCCCAACCACTGCGCCACCAGGGAAGCCCTGATTTTAGAGTTTTTAATACTTAAGTTATAGGGTAAGACTATAAAAGGAAACTGTCATGTTTTGAGGTTGTTTTGATCAAATTATGCTGATACAGAAGCTGATGAAGAGTTTAGATTAGAATTTTAATAAATGATCAGACAACACAAGTATACAAATTAAAATGTCTATGGTAGACTTCCACTGGTGTCTCCTAAAGGCCATGCCTTACAGTTTCTAAGACTCTGTGTAGTTCTTTCACATATTGGTTTTGGGCTTGGCCATGTGGCTTGCTTTGGTTAATGGGACACATGCAAGTATGATACAGCAGAGTGCTTGATAAAGCAATTTAATGTTGGGCTTGTTTCTTGGACCATATGCTATGCTGTAAAGAAGCTTGGGCTGGTCTATCATATGATGAGAGGACTCTGTGAAATGAGGTGATGGAGGATAAAGGCCATCTTGGATGTTCTAGCCATAACTGAGCTCCCAGTTGAATGTAGTCTTATGAATGACTTTAATTACAAAAGAACCATCCCAGTCAACTCACAGAGTCATGAGAAATAATTAATTATCATTGTTTGAAGCCAATAACTTCTGAGATGATTTGTTATTCAACAGACAACAGAAACACTACCATTTAGGTTATTTATTTATAATGTCTGTATTCAGCTATTTTTTTAATAGCTTCAGAAGAAAAATCCATTTAATGAAGCAATGGTTCAATTAAATATCCACCGTTGAGTTACAGTGCCTTCCAAAATCCAAACGGGTAGTTTTTTCTTTTTTTTTTGTTTTGCGGTACGCAGGCCTACTCACTGTTGTGGCCTCTCACTGTTGTGGCGCACAGGCTCCGGACGCGCCAGCTCAGTGTCCATGGCTCACGGACCCAGCCACTCCGCGGCATGTGGGATCTTCCCGGACCCGGGCACGAACCCACGTCCCCTGCATCGGCAGGCGGACTCCCAACCACTGTGCCACTAGGGAAGCCCCAAATGGGTAGTTTTTATGCAAGTTATATGAGCACAGTCTAATAAATAGCTCCCGAAGAAGAAAGGATTTTACGAAGAACTATAACATTTAAAGGCTTCTAAGAGAGCTTTCAGTAGTTTGCAGCAATTTCTTAAGTGATGTATTTAGTCATATATTTTATTTTATTTATTTATTTTTTTTGTGGTACGCAGGCCTCTCACTGTTGTGGCCTCTCCTGTTGCAGAGCACAGGCTCCGGACGCGCAGGCTCAGCAGCCATGGCTCACAGGCCCAGCCGCTCCGCGGCATGTGGGATCTTCCCGGACTGGGGAGCGAACCCGTGTCCCCTGCATCGGCAGGCGGACTCTTAACCACTGTGCCACCAGGGAAGCCCTAGTCATATATTTTAAAATTATGTAGCAGCTAATTATATTTGTGCTTATTCTCTATCATGGACCAAGTCACTCGTGATTTTCTTTCTTTCTTTCTTTTCTTGGTGATATAGATAGGAATTTCTTTGGGAAAAAATAAAACTAGAGAATTTTTTTTCACCAAACTGAAATTGAGGCTGATTATTTGTTGACAGCTTCTTCTCTGTTTAAAAGATTTTGCCTCGGGCTTCCCTGGTGGCGCAGTGGTTAAGAATCCGCCTGCCAATGCAGGGGACACGGGTTCGAGCCCTGGCCCGGGAAGATCCCACATGCCGCGGAGCAACTAAGCCCGTGCGCCACAACTACTGAGCCTGAGCTCTAGAGCCCGCGAGCCACAACTACTGAGTCCACGTGCCACAACTACTGAAGCCTGTGCGCCTAGAGCCTGTGCTCCGCGACAAGAGAAGCCACGGCAATGAGAAGCCCGCGCACTGCAACGAAGAGTAGCCCCCGCTCACCGCAACTAGAGAAAGTCCGTGCACAGCAACGAAGACCCAACACAGCCAAAAATAAATAAATAAAATAAATTAAAAAAAAAAAAAAAAAAGATTTTGCCTCAAGATTCCTTAAAATTGTAATTCCTTCCTTTGTTTATATGAACTACTGTTGAATTGAAAAAAAGATATTAAACTTAATAGAAGTCCTTCTCCATTACATTATTCATTGTAAAAATCAATATATATTGTATATTTATATTGATCTAAAAAAAGAAGCACATATCTGTGTATCTCATAAAATGTAAATAAATAGATGTAACATATAAAGGCAGTATAATTATAGTTTCAACAAACAAAATCAGAAAATTTCTTTGGGTTTCAGTTGTTTGTAAATTAAGCAAATAGTTGCACCTCTTCAAAAAAGAAGGTAGATAAGAAATTGTTATAATAAAATTTAAATTTTCTATGCCTACCTTTTACAAGAATTTCAGTAAGGTATATTGTAACTTTCAATTGTATAATGCTTAACAATTTATACAGTTCTTTCCCAGATGCTTTCATTGACTGGTTGCTAAATGCCAAGCACTATGAAGATTCTAAGGTATCCAAATTAAACCAACAGATATATTGACATGGTTCTCAGAGTGTGGTGGTCAATATCATTGTAATGCGGAAAGGGCCACAATGGGAGAACTGACTGTGAGAAGATTTCACAATGTGGGCACTTGTTCCAAACCTGGGGTAACAAAAGTCTACCTGGGGAGATAAGTATTTAAAAATCTAGAGATGGGAAAATATAGTACATGAAAAAAAATAAAAGGGAGGGAAAAGAATTCAAACCCATTAGTATACAGCTTAGAACAGGGAAGTGTCAAGGGGTGAGAGTAGAGAGATTAGTTACCATGTAGATGAAAATTGCCTTTTTAAACCAAACAATCTCAGGAAATTTAGATTGTATACTAAGGAAATAGAGAAGGAGGACATAGGGAGCCACTGAAAAGTCTTAGAAGGAGGAAGGAATGATCAGATTGCATTTAGAAATATTACCCTGGCTTCCCAGAGAATACAGACAGGGGTAAGGCTGCTTGCAAGGAGCCCAGTTAGGATGCTACTGGGGGGATGCGGACAATAGAGGATCGAGGATGTAACTCAATATAACTATGATACTAGAGAGTAAATAAGGTGCAGAGAGGTAGAATCGATAACACTTGGTGATGTAGTAAGTTACTGGGTTACGGAAGGGGAGATGTTGAGATCATCTCCCAAGGTTTATGGCTTGAGCAATAGGATACTGTTTCCTGTTGTACATACTCTTTCCTGGGAAATAAGAATATAAGAGAAAAAATGAGTATTGGGCTAATATTAATAAATTACTGTGGAAGGAGATTGATTTGTAGGTAAGTCTTGCACAGATAAGAAGATTTATAGTAAAATATTGTATGAAAAATGAGGGGAGAGAGAAATGGCGGAGAGAGAGAGAGAGAAGGAGGAGAATAGCTCTTTTAAAAAATTGGCTCTAAAGGTGAAGAAGGAAATGAAAGATGGAAGAGGAAGTGTGACTAAAAGAGAGATTAAGGTTAAAGTACCCTGAGCAGAAGAGAGAAACAAACTGAAGACAAAGGAAGGAAATAATTGGGAAGTGAAGTGTCTCAGGATACAACAGGGAACGGATTAGAGAGCCTGTTGTCTCACTGAGGTGTCTCTTTGCTGTCTCTCTCTCTATAACACGCACACAATAATAATCACCATGATGTTATTAATCTGTGGATAGTATAATGAAGACGCACGGTTGCATAACGTACAAAATGTCACTTACCTCATATATCTGAGAGCTAAAACTCAATTCCTACTCTCCTGAGAGCTGAATCTAGAGTTTATTCCCCTAGAGGCAGCGGGGACCAGGACTGTTTAATTAGTAGCTAGCATACATTATTAAACTCTAGCTGACAAATTAGTCAATCCATTAAAATAATTAGTCACAAGTAATCCTGCAGCTCCATAGTCAAAACTGTGTTTTCTTTTGAATCTAAATTTGTAGTAAGATAATTTTTGTATAATCTAGACTGGACTGAGGTAGCCCGGCTTGTCTGAAGTAAAGAAGCATTAGTGACATGTGTAATAATGGAACTTGCATCTCTTGATTCCAGCTGTGTACACTTCCAACTGCCTCTGTCATTTTTTAACTTTGGTCTATAATGACCCATTCATTAGCTGGTGTTCAAAAAATAAACACTTTGCCTTGTAGTTTTAAGGTGGAGTTCATTTATTTGAACAACTATGTGAATGAATGGCAGGAAAAAATATAACAAGAGAGAGATAGAGACAATTATTTGACCTTATTTTTTCTGTATAGAATTAACCCAGTAACTGCTGTTATTTCAAGGCTTATATTATCAAGCACAGCAGTTTTATTCTTGTATTTAACGTAGACTATTAGATGCTTGGCATTTTTTCTCATTTTGGATTCAAGTTACATAGGACGTGCATTATTCATGGGGAGAAAATGTGGTAGCATGCACACGTGCATAAATGTCATATGTAGGGTATTTTAAAATTAGAAATAGTATTTCACCTTATGCTTCAGGAAACATCCTCCTAAATCATACAATGACTAGAGCATTTGATCGATATTTAGCAGTCTACGGTAGGATGCGTGCTGTTGACAAGCTGTCTTTAGGAACCAGGGATTTGTGAAGATAAAGTTATACTGGGTTTGTTCTATAAAAAGAAAGTCACTGTAAATGTACTTGCATTGTAACCTAACAGCGTAGATCTTGCACTTGTTGGAACAGTTTTAAATTTGATTGTCCCAACTCCTAACACATGATATATGAAACCATATATCCTGAATTTTTGTTGGGTAAATAAAATCCCCATGCTGTGACTATACGTGTTGTTACCAACTTGTCTTCTTCAAACCTCTCCTGTATTCATTCTGATCCCGATTCTTCCCCACCCTTGAATTAGACAGCCCTACATCGATCACTACTGTCTATATAATGTCATATTCAATGACCGTTTCTCAGTCCTCATGAGAATGGACCCACCAGATGCATTTTATAGTTTATCACTTTCTCCTTCTTCAAACCCTTTCTTCAAATCGCCTCCAAGGCTCCATTTTCTGGGCTCCTCTGTACCTTACTAGGTTCTCTTTCTCAGCTGTATGATCTCTAGTCATTGGATTCCTCAGGCTCTGTAAGGGGACTTTATTCTCTGTCTATATTCATTTTGTAGGTGACCTTGTTGACAACTAACGCCTTTCACTATCTAAAGCTAATGGCTCCACATTTTCGATCTCTGGCATGGACTACTCACCTGCCATTTGAACTTGTATATTCTCCCCCCGCCACTTGAATATCTAATAAGCATCACAAATTACCAGGTTCAAAACCAAAGTCTGAAGTCTCTTCTCCTAATCTGTCCAATCACAGACTCTGGCAATCTGTTTTTTGGTTATGTCAAAACCCTCAGTCACCTTAGATTCCTTTCTTTCTGCCACACGTCACATCCAATCTGTCATCATATCGTGTCATTTTTGTCGTCGGCTATATCCACTATCAATGCACTTCTCACCTTCCACCACCGATTCGCTCATCTAAGACCCACATTTCTTGACAGGATCCTTGTAGTTGCTTTCTAACTCTTTCGCCTGTATCCACCTTGGCTGCCCTACAGACTCCTTGCGACATAGCTTCCAGGGTGATTCTTTCAAAGTTCATCATTCCACATCTGTCCTCCACTCAAAATTTGCCAATGGCTTTCCGTTTCACTGCAGTGAAAAATTTAGAGATTTGGCTGTGATCCTCATGGCCCTACAAGATCTGACCATTCTCCCCCGATCACTGCTCCCATGACCTAACCTCCTATCGGTTCCCTGCTCTTCCACCACTTCTTTCAAGCCCACCCAGCTCCATTCCAACCACACCAATGTCCTATGAGCTTTACAAATGCACCAAGCCTTCTCTCCAGGCCTTGGGCACTTGCTACTTCTTCCTGGGCTATTCTTTGCCTTATAAAACCTGGGCCACTCCCTGTCTTCTTCCAGGTACCTGTCACTTTATCTGAGAGACCTTCACTTATCTCTCGGTGATAAATGGTACCCACGTTACCATACATCTATCTTTTTTTTTTTTTTTTTTTTTTTTTTTTTTTTTGCGGTACGCGGGCCTCTCACTGTTGTGGCCTCTCCCGTTGCGGAGCACAGGCTCCGGACATGCAGGCTCAGTGGCCGTGGCTCACGGGCCTAGCCACTCCGCGGCACGTGGGATCCTCCCGGGCCAGGGCACGAACCCATGTCCCCTGCATAGGCAGGCGGACTCTCAACCACTGCGCCACCAGGGAAGCCCCATCTATCTTTTTGTACTTACCACTATTTGACGGAATATTTGCTGGTTTATTTGTTTATTGCCTATTGCTCTTAGACAATTACATATCTAAAATTTAGAATTGCCTAATTTTATTTAGACAGGTAGAATAGTTATCTCCATGGAAGTGGGGACTTCATATGCTCAATACCCAACGATGGTGCCTGGTACATGGTGAGTTCTCAATAAATATTTGATGAATGGATAATTATATATGTACTCTTGCTTCCTGAATTGAACACATATTTTGCATAGATTTACAATCAGCCAGAACAAAACTCTCCAACACCTACTTACTATCGCTTCCTTTGTAAATCAGCTTCTTAGCTATCTGGCCTTGATTTCTGCATAGATGATGCACAGCTGGAGAAGACAGGGCTAGTAGGTACTGTCAATGCAGACCCTGATTCATAGAAATCTTAGTGTTGAACTATGAACACAAACTGACTTAACCCCTTGGTACCCAGGTTCTGAGTCATGATAACTGCACATATCACAGTAAAGGCACTGATCTGGCAAATTAGGAATTATAACAGTGACTTGAGTTCTGTTAATTATAGTACTTTCTTTCCAGGAGTGAAATCTGTTTAATATAACAAAAATATAATCACTTAGAAACGTCTTCTCCCAGATTTCTACTTTTTATCCTACATGTTGAAGAATTCAGCAGTTTAAAAAAAAAAAACATTGCTGGCAGGCAGTCCTACAGAGTGACAGGGCCCAGGGTCTGGTCTGCCCTGGGTAACTTTCAATCACAGATATTCCAGGTACTAGTCCTGTGAATTTGACTGAGTTCTAACTTTTCTCCAGTTTAGTTTCCTTGGCTATAACATGGAAAGAAGAGTAGCATTCATTCCTTAGGGCTGCCCTGAGGATTAAATGAGGCGATTCATGAAAAGCTCTTAGGAAAGTTCCAGAGAAAGTTCTTGCAGCTTCTCTTTCTATTATTATTGTTAGCATGACATTTACTGGTTTCAGTGTCCCTGAGCTAAATGTCCTACCTCTAGTGGGCTTAGTTTTCCAGGAGATTGCAGGGAGAGTTACAAATGCAGTCTATTGTTCTGAGAACAGTTATGGGGAAACTGAGATTATTGCCTGTGTTTGAGAATTAATGTTTGTCAAGTTCTTTTTGAATTCTAACGGGAAGTCAGGTTAAATTTTTGTGCAACGTTGGCTCAAAATTGTGCAAGAATATTTTTTCCTTCACGAGAACAAAATAATTTTTAAAATGATTAAAATTAAAAAATCAATTTAAAATGTTTTAAAAACTGGGACTCATATGTCTTTATATTATAACTTATTTTCCACCTGCAAACTAATGCTACAGAGTTTGCATCATGTGTTAATATTTCTGTAGGAAGGTGTTAATGTTTCCTAAGTAGCATATGGGCTCTTAGATCTGATACATGAGAATGACTTGTGCAGCAATCTTCTGAAAGATGTTAAAGGATTTGTTACAAGAGAAACAGAATTTCTAGAACACAAAAATCAAAATACCAGCTTGAACATCATAATGACACTTTGTAGGTACATATCACCTTCTCAAAATGCTTCACACCTATTTTCTCATTTAAATAACATTTCTGTACATCAGTAAAGGGCATGTATCAGACTTCTCTTCAATACTTCCTAATATATTATTAGGAAGCTAACTACTGTGTTTCAGTTTGTAACACTGAGTTCCTTTTGACTGAGTTTACTTATTCAATATTTTAATATTTGTATTATTTTACTGAAAGTGAGAAGATTGCCAACTGTAGCATTATCTTCAAATATAGGAAATAGCAAATATTGAAAACACCCTGGTTAATTCAGGTCCTGCCATATATACTAAAGATAAGGAGCTATTAGCACCAAAAATATTCAGAATATTCTATTGTTCTATTTGAAAAAATAATTTACCTTGACTATAGGTGAGAGTATTGCATTTGGCAATCTAACTGCAGTGTACATCACTTGAACCCTGGGTGTTGTCACACAGTACAGATTTTCCAGCGCTCTATTCAGTCTTCCATGGTCTACTTCTGGACCAGTTCAAAGGAACATCCTTTCTGAAATTGATGGGAGAACTTCTCAATTTTCTCTGTTCCTAACAATAAGAAACCCCCATATTCTCTCTCTCTCTCTCTCTCTCTCTCTCTCTCTCTCGCAGTCCAAGCTCAGCTGCCAACAAATATATCTCAGTCTCTTCCTGGTCTGGCATCATAGTTCCACAGTTAGAATCTCAAAACTTATATCCTTAGATGTGAATCCAAAATAATTCCTTCTTGTTCCCTTAGCCCTTAGGGGGAAAACAGTACTCTCTAAATGTGTTTTTTGGGGTTATCTCTGATTACTACACTTGGAAAAAAATGGATGAGCGTTTTTTCAGTTGTGATGGGGAGAGAGGAAAGAGTTAAACTATGAAATTATTTACAGTAGTAAAGGTAAATATTTTAATGAAAAAATACTCCCTATTTTAACACCAATCCCCTTTTAGAAATAAGTCAAAAATTAGAAGGATAATTTCTTTCCCCCAAGTTACCATTTGAAGCATAGAGCGATGTTTTTCACCACAAGATGTTGGATATGTGCTGACAATTGAGTTTTCAGTGATGCAGGAATAGAGGGATTGCCCTATGTGGACAGCTGATGAATTGGCAACTAAAACTGAAAAAAAAAAGCAAGAATTAGAACTGAAAAATTAAAACTCTATGGTGAATTGATGTGCAAATTTGAGGTAAGAGCTAACTTTTAGAGAAGGTTGACTAGAATGGCAAGTGACTGGTTATGTATATGGAGGAGGTTCAGCTCAAGTTACCTGCATTTCATGGATTCCCAGGGTTGATTTCGTGTCATAGCAGGTTTGGCAACTGTTTCCTTTCTTTATCCAAACTCCATGTGTTTACCTCCTAAGGCTATGCATTAAGTCACAGTCAAGTTTATGAGACAAAAGATAAGAATCTCCAAACTAGCTCCCTGGTTGATGCTTTGAAAAGCAGACAGTTTGATTCAGTTCAAAGAACAATTTTTGTACTCTGTAGCAACCAGTGTACTAGACAATGATACAAAGATAAAGACATGACTTCTGCCACTGAAGACATTGATCTATGGGTGAGACAGAACAGTCAATTGGGGAATTGTCCCTAACAGATTTGCAAAAAAAATATTACAGGAAAGAGTAGTGTGTTTCAAATCCAGGCTGGGTTATTCTCTAAGAACGGTGCCCTCTGGGGTTGTGTAATGCAGAGGGCTTTGGCGATAATCAATTTTCAACAATTGCTTTAATATAAGTTTCTAAATATTTGAGGCAAAATTATTTCTACCATCTCCCTTTTTAGTTATAAAGACTTATTCTGGTAGGAATGGGGATGAGGATAATGGTCCTAGTGAAAATGGACTGACTTGTAGTTATTGCAATTTCAGTTAAAATTTGTAGACATTAAAAATACAGCTGTGAAAATCCTGTAGCAATAGTCAATTAATCGCATTAAACAAAGATGGATGGAAGAATATGCTTTCCTTGGGAGTAAAAGTGTAATTGAAAAAGAATTATATTTGATAGAATTTTGTCTTAGATTGTTGTTTATGTTTTGCTCTTTGCAAGTCAAATGGAAGGGTCTCCCATATGAATTGGCTTAAACATGTGTTTAGTAAATACTAACTTCAAAATAATTGGTCACTAGATTGGGTTCATCTGATGCTGGGTGAATACAGTCATGTATATATAGACTGGGAGTACTGCTTATTTCTCTCATTTAATAATCATATATTAATACAAAGTAGCTTGCTTCATTACTTATTTTATTTTATTGAAAAATTCCCAAGGAGTCGCACTATGTATACCTTTCTCTCTTTAATTTTTGATTTGTTCATATATTTTTTCTGGTTATTTTACCTTCTGTCAAATCTCAGGCTCAGAAGTTAATGTCTAAACATTTTAAGAATATAATAAGATAAGATTGCTGTGATGTCAAATTTAAATTATGATAAACTAAATAACAGTAAGGCATTGGAAAATCGACAATTGTGAGTTTATATTTAGGAGGTAAAATACTTTAGATAAGAGGAAAAGAATTTCACATAGGAGAAAAATAAAGGGACCAATGTAGGTATACCGGTTAGCGATTGGGTTGGCTACAAAGAACAGAAAACTCTACTATGAACCTTTAAAACATAGTAGTTTACTTTTTATCACATTATAAGCAGTCTGAAGGTATGCTGTTGTGATAAATATGGGAACTTTAGTTACTGAAATATAATGAAAATAATTCAAATTTAAATGATTTCCCCTGATTCACTAATTAGGAATACAATTGCTATATAACATTTATTATTATTTACATAACCAAGGCTTCATTACCTTTTTTTTTTTTTTTTTTTTTTTTTGCGGTACGCGGGCCTCTCACCGTTGTGGCCTCTCCCGTTGCGGAGCACAGGCTCCGGACGCGCAGGCTCAGCGGCCATGGCTCACGGGCCCAGCCGCTCCGCGGCATGTGGGATCTTCCCGGACCGGGGCACGAACCCGGGTCCCCTGCATCGGCAGGCGGACTCCCAACCGCTGCGCCACCAGGGAAGCCCTTCATGACCTTTTTAAATTCAAGTGTTTTTCTTGACACCTCCTGCTTCTTCCCTGAATTATCCATAGTCTCTGGATCTCACTCTACCAAGTGGCTCAGTCCTACTTCTGGAAGATCTGCTCAGTTTTCCAGTTCTAAGCATTCGTTATTATTGCGTAGTATACCAGTTGGTGATCTTGTGGAAAATGCTTGTACACTTATAGAATGAGTCTGTAGTTAGTCTAGGTCCTGGCTTGGTCACAGTGACCTCTGGTTTCAAGTTTCAGTCTATGCGGTTCAAATTTACATGCTCATCAGTTTTTAAAAAGTCTGAAAGGAAATTAATCAAGAGAAAGTTGAGAAAACCAGCAATAATATGACGGTGTTAGTAAGAATGGAGAACAGACAAAATCAAAGGCTTTTATTGTTGGTAGAATCAACAAGAAGACTTGGCATTTTCTTGGGAATGTTGGGTAAAAAATGAAAGATGACTTCTGTCTTGAGGAATTGGGTCGGTGAAGCTATTGTTTACAGAGGTAAGAAAAACTAGAAGAAGAGCAGATATGGAGCAGGAGAGAATGGGTTTACTTTGAAACATACTGAGTTTTAATTGCTTCCGAACAATCTAAACATACAGAGGGATTGATATCTGGATATATGGTTCTGAAGGTTAGGTGAGAAACACTAGACTAAAATTCAGGCTTTGTCATAAATGTGTATACATTATTTATTCCATAGATATAGTTTTTAAAACGTTAGAAATTCACCTTACTGGAATTAAATGCCTTTAATGTACTGATCTCTTGTCATTGAAAGGATTCAAGCAGAAGTTGAATGTTTTTTGGTCACCGTTACAGTAAATGGACTCATTGGGCAACTTCAAATTCTCTAATTTTCTTTCCACATTCTTTCTTAATTATGTAAAAATTGGGAAATTTCAAACGCTGGTAGATATAAACGTTTTTCACCACAAAAGTCAGTACTTATGTAATCCAGTAAAGGTCTTGTTCAAAGACCACGAAGAGAGCACTTATGCTACCGCCAGAGACAAGCCTCAGATCATATGCAATGTTTAACTGCTTAGAGAGATGACAGATGAGAAAAATACTGTCCGTGAAGTAGCAGAGTAGGAGGTGCAAAATGAAAAGTTCAGGGGAGGTGAGAGTCAGACAGATTTTTGTTCAAATCCTGGTCATGCAACTTATCTGCTACTTAATGCCAGACTACTTATGTAATCTTTAAATGTTCTCATGTTAGATCAGGGAAGTGAAATCTACTACTTGTGATGATGAAATATAATATCCATAATGTACTTAGCATGGTGACTTTCATATATGTGGAGCCTAGTAATATAAAGTGGTTACTACTATCAGCAGTTTGCAGGTTATGATTTAGATTAAACAAATTTTAAAAATTTGTACAAAATCTGCATTTTGAATAAACTCTGTAAGTGCAGGAAGTAAATTAAAAAATATATCTATATGTTTAGTTGAAAGTAAAATATGAACATGTGGAAACAATAAAAATTTTTACTAAAATTTTAGGGTTACTTGACACTGAAGCATTTAAAGAAAACCTGCATTCATTCGTTTATTTTTTTCCTTGCTATGATTTGCATAAAGTGATGAGAAATTCAATTTTGGACACCATTTGGAGTAAAAATAACTGGATTGGGTTTATGGTCAAACACAGAATGTTTAATTATCTATATTCCCTGAACTGGAACTAATATTAAGATACAGTGCTCACTTTTAAGCTAGTTAAGGAAGGACGGAAGCCATGCACAATGTCATATTTCCTGTTATTAAGGGTGCCCTGATAGCAAATCATTGAAAGTCAGGAAAGACAGAGAAAATCAGTGTCCTTTACTGCATCTTCCCTTAGTGGAAAGATGGAGGGTAAAGTTCTGAGAAGAGGAGGACATGCCTGGTGATCATAGCTCAGGCTCCCAGACCAAAGTCTCCTGACGTCAACCCCTTCTTCCCTTTCACAAACCTGTACTCCTTCTATAAACTGCCAGGCAGTCTACACCACAGCAAAATTCTGTCATAAACCCACACGACAGAGAGCCTGTATGGGTTCTTAAGCTTGAGAAAGCATGCTGGGAAAAGCTGTGTTGGATAAAACTATATTGCCTTCTTTTGGATCTAGACTAATTATTCAATGAGTCCATTATGATGAGTGCGTTATGTCCGTCCAAACTGATCCATGCAGCTTGCTGGGGCTGTAGTTACAAGGCTATGGCTTGGCTCGTCATGATTAGATCTGTTCTGTTTACTTTGAATTTTCCCAGGTCTGAAGCTTGTTCTAGTTATAAGTGTTCAGTTGTAAGTGATATACCTCTGCACCTGAAATCCATTTAAATTCTCAGCTGCCCATGGGGTTACAACTCAGTCTCTGCATTGTTTTGAAATGACCAGCTCCAGGACGCCAGGCCATCGAGATAGCTGGTGAGTAGTAGCTGATTATCTCACAAATGTTCCAGCCAGACACTTCCCAGCTTCAGGGCAGGAAATGGTATTTAAAAATGGAGATCTTACTTCCAGATACAGATACCCTAGCAGATACAGCAACTTAGATATTCAAGAAAGAGCATGATCTAAAAAATATTTTTATGGGAACCATGCACACAAACAATGAAGAATTCCAGCCAGCAAACACTCATTTTCAAGTTTTTCAAATACATGATAAAACCTATGAAAAACTGCCAACTATTTTTCAGTTGCATCTGGGGTGGAGGGTAGGGAGTTAGCCTACTTCTACTTTATTTCTCTATCCCATATAAATGTGGATATTCTCCAAGATTGTATATCAATTTCTTGTTTCTCTCTAACAAGAGTACCTTAAATTACATGGATCCTAGAACAATAACATGGACAGTGCTTGGACAGCATTGCTTTAGATAATAGGAAGACATTTCACTCCAGGGAGAGACATTTTCATATGTCTAGCCACATTAAAAAAGTAAATAAAGAAAATCAGGTGAAGTTAATTTAATGATATATTTAATTTAACCCAATAATATTCAATGTATTATCATGTCGACATGTAATTACTTTGGAAATTTTCAATACTTCACTTTTTTGGTACCAAGTCTTCAAACCCTGATGTGTATTTCACACTTTAAATACTTAAATTAGGATGCTAAACTTTTGGCATTTAAAGTGAAATGAAGTCCTGCTTCCTAATCATTATGTTTAACAAGCAACAACACAAAATCTGCATTGCTTCAGCTTTGACATTTCAATTAACTGAAGAGAAGTATCAAGAATTTAATTTCCAGTCACACTAGCCACATTTCAAATGCGCTGGAGCCACAGATGGCTGGTGGCTACTGTATTGGAAAGCTCATATTTATAAGATAAAACTGAAACTCTATTCTATGAGTCATGGAAAATGGCTCCTGCTGCCACCTCTTCCAACACACCTTCCAGCCATAGCAAATGTTTTTCCATTGCCCATATGTACCGTGGTGTACTCATGCCTCCATGTCTGAATATCCTTGTCTCATATTTTTACAACAACTCTATTCACTCTCAAATATTTGGCTCTTATATTAAGTCTCTCATGACAACCCTTTTTATTCTGCTGCTGTCCCAGCCCAAATACGAACACAATTCTTCCTCTCTTCTCCCACGGAAATGCGCTGTTGCTGAGTACCTGCAATGGGTATGTATGAGCCTCTTTCACACGTGTTTTCTCATATTAACCTGTCACTACAGGGAAAATTGAAACTCAGAGAAGTATTTTGTCCACAGTCATTTGTCTAGAAACTAGGGAAGGAAACAGAAGTCCTTAGCCAGGAATTACCACCATGTTCTGAACACCAAACATACAAATCCATCTACATTTGTATACGCCTTCTCTTTTATCTTCTGTGACACTGGAGGAAATAAATCTCCAATATAAATGGTGGCTTGTATTATTACCTTGTAAAATAGAACTATTATGTTACTTTCATAAGTGCTTTAGATAATATAACTTTTCGTATTATCAAGGACTGTGCTTGTTACTATAGCTTGGTATCATCTAAGACATAGAAGAAATATTTAGCAGTTGTCTAATCCACAATTTTCTCCTAACAACCTTCTCCACCTTCTATTTTGTTTTTGTTTTTAGCTCCAGAGCATTTTGTTCTAACATAATGCTAAAGATATAAAAGCTAAAGGCATAAAAGAGTAAGAAGAAAGAAAAGACTAAAAAGAAGCAAGATCCAAGATCATTAAGCATACCACTAGCAGAACAAGGACAAAAACGTGGACTTTTTAGTTCTTGGTTTGGTGCTCTTTTCATTTTGTTGCAGCTTTTTCTCCCAAAGCCTTTACTTCATGAAGAAGTAAACTGTTTCCCTTAAACTTCAATGAGTAGAAAGACATATTTATGGAATTTCATCAAAAAAGCTAAGACAAAGCCCAAGAGTTATAAAAATCAAGTATTTGGCGCTAGGTACTGATGTTTTCAAACTGTAGGTAATTTAAATTTCTGCAACCATCAGGATACAATTACGTATTCAGCAGGGGTTAAAGAGGTAATTTTCTTTTATTACTATATTCCTTTGGCATCCAAGGTGTTCTTGTAATTATTTTCAAGAGTTAAAACTTAAATCTTATTTCTTTCTAATGCCTATAAAGTATTTCTCTTCATGTCTCTCTGTAATTTGTGTAAGAAAAGCAAGTGAAAATGATTAACTTGGTGAGTAAAGTACTTTCAGGATGTCCACTTGTTAAAACATTTCCCAACTATCAGTACTTAAAATTAAGCTTTTAAGTGAATGAATTAGAAAGCGTTCATGTATCGAAATAAATAGCAAGATCTTCTAACCAAACATTTTTTCTTTTATTGCAAAAGCGTATAAAATCTCTTTATATTTTTTAAACAGGTTTTAAAAATATTTTATTGGAGTATAGTTGATTTACAATGTTGTGTTAGTTTCAGGTATACAGCAAAGTGAATCAATTATACGTAAACATATACTCTTCTTTAGATAGTTTTCCCATATAGACCATTAAAGAGAATTGAGCAGAGTTCCCTGTGCTCTACAATAGGTCTTCATTAGTTATCCGTTTTATACATAATAGTGTGTATATGTCAATCCTGATCTTCCAATTTACCCCTCCCCCCACTTACCCCCTGATAACCATAAGTTTTTTTTCTACATCTGTAACTCTATTTCTGCTTTGTAGATAAGTACCCTTTTTTAGATTCCACATATAAGTGATATTATATGATATTTGTCTTTCTCTGTCTGACTTACTTCACTAAGTATGACAATCTCTAGGTCTATCCATGTGGCTGCAAATGGCCTTATTTCATTCTTCTTTCTGGCTGAGTAATATTCCATTGTAGATATGTACCACATCTTCTTTATCCATTCCTCTGTCAATGGACATTTAGGTTGTTTTCATGTCCTGGCTATTGTAAATAGTGCTGCAATGAACATTAGGGTGCATGTGTCTTTTCAAATTATGTTTTTCTCCAGCATTTTTTTCTTATCAGAGTGGAGTGTATATTCTGGTTAAAGTCAATGAATAAAAGAAGAATGGAGACCATGTCAGATTGTCCATAAAAACATTTTCAGAATTTTCTACATCGTAAAGAGTATGGTCCTGCATATGGACTTATAATAACCAAAAGGGCTTTAAAATACATCTAAGAGATTATCTTGATTATTAATCTGTAAACCATATATACTATTTTATATTATTTAGGATATGGGGGTCAGACAGATTGACTGAATATGACATGGCTAAAACAGGGGAGATGTTGGCTACCTATGTTACCCAGGTATCATGGAGGATTCTTCCTGTCCTTTGTGACCAGATAAACCTGGCTTAAACTCTCAGTTTCTCAATTTATTAAATGTATGTCCTCCTGTGATTCTTACAAAGTTATAACCGTTAGATCACCTTCTTTTATGCTTCTCCTCTTGGGTACAGAACACTGCCACTTAAAAGAAAGTGGCACTTAAATATGGCCATTAAAAGAAACGTAACCACAACAGGCAGGACATTGTTTTTGTTACTTCACTGGGACTACGTGGCGGTTTATTTGCAGCAGGTAGAAATGAAATGGGAGCTACTGTTTTTCTGTTTGGCTTCATCCCTGTTTTCTCTTTTTGAAGACAATATATATCCCACCTGCAGCATAAAACCACCTGGAAAGGGGCCAGAATTAGCTCCAGCGGCTCTTTTCATGGAACCTGCCTTATTAAAGCTTTAACATCTTTCCTAGCCAGCAACCACCCCCATTCACCCACTAACCCACCTGCCCTAGAATTCTGATGGAAAATGTGTCTTCCTCCTGTGCAAATCCTGTGATCAGCCCTTGTTATAGCCCTCCTTAGCCCTGATTCTCACTTTTGTTTACAGAAAGACGGCTCTCAGTGTCATTAAGAAAAATCAATCTCTCTCTCTCCAATTCTATTCAACACACACACACACACACACAATTACCTTCTCTGACTTCTACATTACAGTGGATATTCAAAAGCTATGAGGCTATGAGAAATGGATATTATACTACACCACACCACTGTACAACTCAACGCGACATGACACAATACAATACAATTTAACGTAAATAAGCAGCAAAGCCAACTCTCTCTGACTTTTAACATTCCTGACTGTTAACTGCCCAGAATAAGGAAAGGTTCATTATTTAATTCCACATTTATTTAGAGTCATCTAGATGTCCTGTCTTGCACTGCCCTGTGTTGGATGCAAGAAAGTGCAATGAGTTTGACTCACCCTCTCACCTTGAAGGAGTTCATGGTTTGATAAAAATTACAGATAATATCTTTCTATTAATTTACCATTAACAAACCAGTAGACACAATTGTTATCTTTGTTACCTTTACACACCCTGTGGAGGAAACACCCTTATCCCCAATTTGCTTATGATCACAGCTCAGGGAGTTACTTTTATAACAAGGTGCACATTCTCCCCAGTAACCCCTGGCTTCCCGCTCCTCTCATACCTGTCAGTGCCAAAGGCCTCGGACTGCTTGGGACCAGTGGGAAGTTTACCAGCCTCACGCTTGATTTCTCCCTTCCTGCACACAGTAGAAGTTCCCAGAAAAATCTCACTCAAAGGGCACTGAAGCCTGGATCTCAACTAGTGAGTGTCTTGTCCTGCTTTTGTCATTTCACATGCCTGTTGTGTCTCCGGACTATGGGAAGGTCATTTTGTTTCACCTCCAACAAAAGGTGGGTTACAAAAGAGAGGCTGAAAATTTGAATCAACTTATAAAGGACTCTAAAAAGGATCTTAAAATCAGAAACAAAAACAAACAGACAAACAAGACCCTCTGTGCTAATAGAGGTTGAACCCATGAAATGAAGAGAGGCTTAGGTTTGTTAGCAGTCCTGAACCGTTCCTGCATCGTCAGGGAACTCATACACACCAAACGCATATTGTTGGTGGAAAACAGTTGGGATGAGAAGTGAGAACAAATGGACAAGAAAGGACTTTCGGATTCTGGTTCTGCCTGTGAGGAGCTTAGAAACTGCCACTCCATCCTGATAAGCCCAAGGTTGAAGAGGTTGAAGAATCAGGAACTCTTCTTGGATCTGGAAGGGAGAGAGTACATAGGGCAGACCACTGCCCCCAGTATTGGAGAAACAGGCAAATACAGGAAGTCACGGCTTCTCTGAGTCCGTTAAACGCACCCAGCTCTAGTGAGGCTCAGAATATTCACACCGGCTCTTCTCTATTTCCTCAGGGTGTTAACGATCACTCACCCTTCAGATCTTAGCTCACTCCCCAACCTAATCCGAATCCACTCTTTTTATTCATTCTCATGGCACACTGAACGAATGAATGCATGGGAACATACTTCATTGCATTGCACCTCTCCTTTCTCCGTACGCCCCACAGTAGCCCCCTTTTAACAAACTCATAGTTAATGTATAGCAGTCATTTTTAGGCCTTGGACCTTGAATCTGTTTTCACCGTATGGCCTGTTTCTATTTACAAAGCGGTTTCATAAGTAGTATGCCATTTGATTCCTATGAAGTAGGCATTAGTTTCATTGCTGTTTTACAGGAAGGAAAAGCTTCAGAAATAGTCACGTCCATTACCTGGTAAATAGAATTCTCTGTTCTGATAAAAATGCTGGTGTCTGCTCCTAACATGAGGGATCTTTTGCAGCAGTGATGAGAGGTGTTATGGGACCCAGAGACGAAGTAGAGGAATACAAATCAAACAACCTAAGGGTATGTTACCAGGCTAGTGTAGGCTTTCGAAGCAGCTACTGATATGTTTCAATATTGGCTTTTCCATCCTTTAAATTAGTTCATCAGTAAAAATGTAGCTGCAATGAAATCAAATACCAAAGACATTTTAAAAATGGAGATGAAAGCAATCTAGGGCCTGGATAACCTGAATTGTTTATTCAATTCCACGCTCTCCTTGAGTAGGTAAAGGTAGTTTGAGTTTCAAAATGAATTTTCTTCTTAGCTATATGTGAAAAGATGCCAACCATCAGACCCAAGGAACATTTGAGGCAGATATCAGAAAACCCTCCCTTTAAGCACTAAACACATAGTGACAATCACGAAAAAGACAACTCTTCTCCCACCTCCCTTGGAACCGTCCCCTCACCACAAACACTCAAACAGGCCATTAAATAGGAGAGAAAATGCGTTCCAAATATTCTACTCCAATTTTGATTTCTCGATGTGATTATAGCAATGAGGAAATCACTCAGAACAGCTGTGTGGAAGTTTCAGATGTTTATCAGCTTGGCGTTTCTGGAAAAAAAAATACATCTCTGAAACCTAATCATTCTGTGTAACATGAGATTACACAGACCCCTAAGAAACAGTGGGGCCTTTAGGATTGTGATATCCATTAAAATTGGAATGTTATCTCCAAGTAGATTCAGCAAAGCAGGAAATAAAGGAAAGCTCATTATGATTTTCTCATATACATAATTTTCTCATTATCACTTGTATATAAATTAAGTGTTAACATAAATAGTAAATAGATATTTTAATATGTAGGCTTTTATTTTTGTCTATTCTTTTTGAAGTAGGTAACTAATCTTGCTGGAAATGTTCAAGTAGAAAAATATGTTCAGTAATAACTACATAGTCTTGGGGAGTTTCAATAATGTTTGACCATAAACTTAGATAACCCTCTTTGGTTTCAGAAGAGAAATAAGTTTCAAACAAGATGGAAACTACAGATTGAAAAAAAGAAAGCCAGTTTTGCTCAGCCGTCAAAGTACAAAATACATCAGTGGACCCCGTGTCACAATGCAGTCAACCACTTGATGTTCAGTCCAAATAGGTAGGCCAGACTCTCTTCTGGTGTAGAGCAAAAATTCTAAGTCTTCAAATGGATATTTTGTTATAAGCTAATGTAACCTGAAAACTAGGTTTATTCTAGCTTCTCTTGATGTCTTCAAAAGACATGTGTGGCAATTTCTACAGGAGATATTATCAAAAAGCTTATTATATTCATATAGATACATGGAAAACACCTTTGATATTTGCTACCATCTTTATTTTTTTTAAGGTAACATTCTTTTGAAAATAAATTTATTTATTTTTATTTATTTTTGGCTGCATTGGGTCTTCGCTGCTGCGCGCTGGCTTTCTCTAGTTGCGGCGAGCGGGGGCTGCTCTTCGTTGCGGTGCACGTGCTTCTCGCTGCGGTGGCTTCTCTTGTTGCGGAGCACGGGCTCTAGGTGTGCGGGCTTCAGTGGCTGTGGCACGCAGGCTCAGTAGTTGTCGCTCGTGGGCTCTAGAGCGCAGCCTCAGTAGTTGTGGCACACGGGCTTAGTTGCTCTGTGACACGTGGGATCTTCCCAGACCAGGGATAAAACCCGTGTCCCCTGCATTGGCAGGCAGATTCTTAACCACTGTGCCACCAGGGAAGTCCCACTACCATATTTAGATGAGTTGCAGGTTTAAAGAATTCTGGTTGAGCTTATGACTACTTCAGCAGATAGAACATGGTTGAAGTGACACCATGTGGTTTATGAGACGGAATCAAAAAGGTAATGCTGCTTCTCCCTTATTCATTGAAATACTTGCAAAGGATAACCTCAGTTGCCACGTAAAGAATTCCAGCTACCCCGATGCCACCATGCTGTGAGGACCCCAATCACGTGGAGAAGCCGCACATAATGGTAGGTGCTCCTGGCAGCATAAATCTGCCAGCCCAGGGGTCATACATGCGAGTGAACAAATCTTTATATGACTCCACCTCCCAGCCTGCAAGTCATCCTCAACCTCTAAGTTTTTCCAGGGAGGTCCCAGATACTGTGGACCAGAGACAGTCCGTTTCTGAGGTTTCCTATCTAAATTCTTGTCCTACAGACTCTGTGTGAATAATGAAATGATTGATTTGAGCCACTCAGCTTTGGGTTAATTTTGTGATGCAGAAATAGGAATTGGAAAAATGGGAGACTGGAATTTTTTTCCAGTGACCACAGCCTTCAGAATATAACCCAAATAGACTTCCCAACTCTTTGGCAGGCTTCCTCTTGGATGATGTTAGCAGAGAGGCCCAGCTGAGTTTGCAGAAGCAGAGGTGCTAATCCTGCCTTCCCCACAGAGGCACCAACAATGTACAAGTGAAATGGAGACTAGAGGAAACAATTCACATGATTGAAGGAATATTTTAAATAATATTGCCTCAATGACCTGGAGGTATCAGGCAAAGTTTTTATATAGTTTGAATTATCTTGATATTAGTTTAAATTCTACTTCATTTTGCATATATCATCTGATCATGGTACGAATACTACAGAAATATCTGAATTTGCAAAGACCACATGGAAAAGTCCTCATTTGTGAATAACTAATACTAGTCAGCTCTTACATGAGCTTTGACATAGGGATTAGTAAAATGTGTGAAAGCATCTGGCCCCCAAAGAATAACTCTACAATAACTATTCTACAATAATCATCAATCTGCTTTCCGAACTCTGTGACCAATGCCCAGATTAGGCCAATTCACCAGCATGCAAGTGGAAGTGATAATCATTTACTTTGTATCATTGGAAGGAATAGTGCTTTCTCCTCTCTTATCGTAATGATGTAAAGAGAGAAGGAAAAATCCCCCGTGTTCATATTCAGTTTCCTCCTTTACCCACTCAGTTCTGGAAACCAGCACCTCACTGGTTCCTCAAATACTATCAATACATGTCAAAGTCATTAAAGAACTGAGGCAACATTTAGGCTAAAAGAGGGTAAATATTCAGGAGTGAATTGATTCATAAACTCACTTGCAATTCTCTTCTCTCCAAGAGAGGACAGAATAATCACTGTGGCCAAAAGAAACTTATTTAAGAGTGGACATATATTATTTTAAAAATAGCTAAGTCCTTTTCCTTTTATTTGGAAGAAATTGTTTAGTGAGAATATGCTGGGAAGGATATACATTGAGTGTCTCCTTCCCCCTAAGTATAAAATTTGATCTCCCAATAAAATAAAACTCCAACCATAAATCTTTGGTAAGGCAGGGTAACATTTGATTTTATTCTTGATCTTAGTAATGTCTGCTTCTATAATGATAAAATTTGTGTTAAGTCACACATACACGCACAAACACAGCCAAAACAGGGGGTGGAGAATTAGTAAACTTTGTTCATTTTAGGCTGTGTAGACAGCTAAATTTGACAACTCAGAGACACACACTAAACCTATATTCATTGTAGCAAAGTGGTGGGTAAGCAAATTTTCAACTTCACTTTGGACAACTAGGTCCCTTTAGCTCTACTAGGTGAGTGCATGTACCAGGAGAACCCAGGACATTAGTGACTTCTGAATGTAGTGGAACAGAAAATGGCCAGTCTACAGGGGTAATTAGTCATCAAGCAAAGATTTTATTGCTGTGACACTACAGGCATGGAGGGAGTCCATCATCAGGTTAAAACTGAGATCAGGCCTCTATTTTAGGTCAGTACAATGTAGACTTCTATACAGGCAACCTGTATAAACTTGTACTTCTAATGGATTCATTGAATGCTACAGGTATTTTTTGAAATAGACCTTTTTTTTCAATTCAGTAAAGAAAAGGAGTAGTTATATAACTCACTCATTCCTCAGTGGAATCTCTATAGGTAGGTTTTATAAACAACTTATTTTTCAGCCTGTGTCTAGCATGTGTATGTGTGTGTGTGTGTGTGTGTGTGTGTGTGTGTGTGTGTGTGTGTGTGAAAGCATGCATAAACTCACACACAGATATAAAACAAACCAACTTTTGTAATTTTCTTTTTGTATAGATTTAAGAAATTTACCTGATCTGGAATAAGGAATTCTTATTGTTCATGAATACAATCATTCTATAATAAGCCCATGAGTTTTATAAGCGTCATTATTGACCTCCATCCATTTGTGTTTTGGGGAAGTGGTATCAGTCATAAATATTTTTTCCAGTGTGGGCTTAGCTCAGTTGGTTTCAAAGATAACTTGGCAACCACACTTTCCTTCCCACACTGTTCATTCAATATACAGACCCAATCTGCCTTCCTTTCTTTCACTCAACCTATGTGTATGTGTGTGTATGTGTGTGTGTGTGTGTGTGTGTGTTGGGACAAGAAGACTTTTTCTCAATTTCCCCTCCTTTACATAGCCTTTTTAATAATTCATCTAATTAAGAACAATATGTATATGACACTGTTCCTTGCTTATATGAATCTACTTTAAAAATAAGTTCACGGAAAAATTTTAAAAGTTTCTTTTTTTACTGCAAATAATAGCAGATGTTAACAAATATAAGCTTTGATTATTAGCAAAATGGTTGAATAATCTGTGGTATATTTGTTTGATGAAATATTGTATAACACGGAATGAACAAACTTTTCCTCCCTGCAATGGCATTAATGGATCTCACAAACCTAACATTGGGCGAAAGAAGTCAGAATCCCAAAGAATATATTCTGTACAATTCCACTTATATGCAATTAAAAATCTACTCTATGATGTTTGAAGGCAAGTTATGTTTACTCTTAGGGGTCTTAGGGGAGTAACATAGAGGGGGCTTCAGACTGGCTTTTAGGGTGCTGATAATATCCTTGTTCTTGATCCGGGTGCTAGTCACCTGAGTGTGTTTACTTTACAAAAATTCACCAAGCTGTACATTTATTATTTGTGCATTTGTAAATAATATCTTAATAGTTTAATAAGAAGTTCAGAAAATAAACCCAAACCAAAAAACTTAAAATAGGGAATTCCCTGGCGGTCCAGTGGTTAGGACTTTGCCCTTTCACTGCAGGGGGCACTGGTTCTATCCCCGGTCGGGTATGGTGCCCCCGTATACCATGCAGCACAGCCAAGAAACAAAACAAAACGAAACAAAAATTACAAAAAGCTTAAAACAAGAAAACCGTTTAAGCCTATTTCTGCATCAGGCAGGCAGACTCTCAACCACTGCGCCACCAGGGAAGCCCATGTTCCATTTTTGACATGAATTTTTTTTTAAGTTTCTTTTCACAAGGCCTGCAGAATGTTTCCCTACATCAGTGGTTTCCATCTGATGTTTGCCATTCAGGTAGGTAAATGGTGCCTTCAGAGCTCCCTGGGCCAGAACTACAAAACATTTTCCTGGGGTTAATCAATTTATCTGAGATTGGCCACTCTTGGCAGTAATTAAAGCAGATGAAGTTAGTGTGCAGTCACTTTTTCCTCCTCCTTTTTCTCCCTTTCTTGTTCATATTTCCTTCCCTCTTTCCTTCCCTTTGTCATTTTTCCCAACTTGTTTTTCAGTACCTTTCTTGATCCCTGGGTTAAGTCCTTATAAAATATCAGGATTTACAAACCTTCTTTCTTTATGGAAACCTACTTTGCTAATGGTGGACACATGTTCTTACATTTGTCCAAAACCATAAAATGTACAGCCCCAAGAGTGAACCCTAATGGAAACTATGGACTTTGGATAATAATGATGGGTCCATGTAGGTTCTCAGTTGTAACAAACGTACCTCTCTTGTGGAAGATGTGACTAACGGGGGAGACTATGCATGCAGGGAGAGCAGGGAGTATATAGGGAATCTTCGTATCTTCTGCTCGATTCTGCTGTGAACTTAAAACTGCTCTAAGAAATAAAGTCTATTTAATACAAAAAAACCCCCTACTTTGCTAAAAGGAAAATTTCTAACAACTTTCCATGTGAATTAATGTATTTATACTCACAGTCCCTTTTTAAGAGAGACAAAAATCAAAGAAATACATGATGACTAAATGAAAGAAGGATGATCAAGGTGTTCTGAGACCAACATAGGTAAATCATTTGGGGGAAAAGATTTGTAACTAACCCCCGCCATCTCCCCACAACTACCCTCTTGCCCCTATACACACGTACAACATATTAGAGGTCAATAGTGCAGAGAAGGTATGTTGTTTATCTTTGATCCCCAGCATTGATCACCTTAACTGGTACACAGTAGGAACTAAAAAAATGTTTAACAAAGGATGAACGAATAAACAGATGGTATAGCCTGTTTCACCTATGTAAGTACAAAATGGCTCAATCTCTCTTATTTTTCCAGTCACTGTTCCAATAACTGTGTTTCTGAGCATTACATGCTCAATTAGAAACATATTTAGTATTTACATTAGTGGACCTTTTTTTCTAGCCCTCAGCTTTTTTTTCTCTAAATAGCAGAAGACATAATCCAAAGAGGGTTATTCCAGTTTGCAAACAAATAATGAGAAAAGACTAGACTATAATTAACCTGGGTGATGCCTCCTTTCGTGAGCATTAGACAAAGCGTTCCTTCCTCAAGCGAAAATGAAATTTGCTGGAAGTGAGTTTATTATGGCACAATCTGAACAGCCTTGTCCAGGAGAGCTTTTTAGAGCCATAGAGGCTGTGCACACATATATGCCCTCTCAAGTAAAGCAACCTGTCACATTCAAAGTAGGGTGAAAGTGAGTGAGCGGGTGGAATTGATGTCCACAAGCTGAGACTGGACGAAAGAAGCAACCTTAGGAGAGCAAGGGCCAGGAACAGCTGCTCCAGTGAGTGGAAGGCTGTGCTCCTCCAAATGTGTGTGCGTGACCATGTGGATTCATACGTATTATGCTGGGGTTGCCTCTCTCCTGCGGCTCCGGCATCTAGCCAGGACGCCTACATCTTACTCCATCATTGAAGAGATAAAAGGTGTCTCGGGCTTCCCTGGTGGTGCAGTGGTTTAGAGTCCGCCTGCCGATGCAGGGGACACGGGTTCGTGCCCCGGTCCTGGAAGATCCCACATGCCGCGGAGCGGCTGGACCCGTGAGCCATGGCCGCTGAGCCTGCACGTCCGGAGCCTGTGCTCCGCAACGGGAGAGGCCACAACAGTGAGAGGCCCGCGTACCACAAAAAAAAAAAAAAAAAAGAAACACAATCTTTTGAATGCCCTGTAAGAGGAGTCATGGCTCTTAAATCCTGCTTCTCCTATTAACTGTCCTGCAGATCCAATGGACTCACTCCTGCTGGGGAATGTTGCTCTATATTAGGCACGGTGGAAGAATGTTACTGCATACTTCCATGCTCAGTCTCCAGTCAATCTCATGGTATCTAAGTATATAGGAGCTTTCAACAATATGCATAAACTCTGCCAAACCAAATCGACTATCTCCCACCAAATACACCCCTTTTCTTGAGCCTGGGTTACCAGCACAACCTCCTATTCCCTCAAGGTAATTTTATTTCAAGGAGCGTATTGACTTTTCCTAACTTTGGTGACAGTCACTAATAAGATTGAGCATTGGTTCTTTTGCTTCCCAAATCCCCTCAGTTCTCTATGCAAATGGATCCACTTCCATGCTAGATTCCATTTGGAAAACCAGATATCTCAGAGTAGTTGTTTTGTTAAAGTCAGAAAATATTCTTAGCCTCACCCCCACTAATCTTTGCCAGTAAGTGCTTCCTTGACTTATATTTAAGTAACTAAGAGACCTGGTGCTAGTGTTTCATTCTGGAAAATGATCTACTTAAAGGTGCATAATATCTCCTTTAGCTCTAACTACACAGAGGAAAAAAATAGTTTGTTTTTCAAAGAAAATATAAAAAGAAATTCTGTCTTTGCTTTTAAAGGCATTTTATTAAAAAAAAAGATTGTGCAAATGAGAGTTTGGAATAAAGAAGCTATAATGAGAAAGTTTTTACAGAGTTATAGCTTGTTAGTTTCTATCAAATCAGAAGACATTTATTTCACTCAGACCAGCTGAACTGGTTAATATTAATAAAATAGTTGCATTAGAAAGAGTAGATACATTTTTACTGATAGCCATCATTTGGAATGAAGTTGATTTTAGTCCACAGTTTATATTATTTTTTTCCTCACAATTTAGTTTAACATGCTCTGAATGACTTGCTATGAATAAATAATAAAACCATGATTTCTGCTGGCAATCACATTTTTAAAGTGCAAAATGTAGGAAATTAATTGACCACCTCTCTCCTCTTTTATCCCTACACTTGTATAATCTGGTTTTATTTTTAGAAACCAAATATCAGATTAGTTGAACATATTTTGATAGGTTTAAATGTCTTCCGTGCAAAGGAAATGTCTGAGGCTTTCTAATTTGAGTGAATTTTAAAGACAAGCTGGCTGGCATTAGGCAATCTGATAAATTCTTTTCCTGTGGAGAGCTGTAAGAAGGTCAGAGAGACAAAGCACTTACAAAACTCTTTCCCTGGAGAGAGAAGGGGAGGAGGGGGACAGCAAGAGAGCTGAGAGCCAGCTTGTTCAAGATGTTTCCATCCACTGGGTGTCACTGCTGATATGAGACTGAACAAACTGAAAGATATTCCTGTGGTAGCAAGAATTTCCGAGAGACAGGATGTGAAAACCCCAGAGGTTTAGATGCTATCACTTTGACCTGCTGCACAACTGAAAATACCTTGCATTTATTGTGTCAGAGTGGTGAGCATTCTGAAAAGGGTCATGGTACTATATATAAAAAAAAAATGAAATATTAGAATTCCTCCTTGTGGCGGAGTAAGCCTTGTTAATAGTTACATTCTTGCATGGATTAAATATGCTCTTATGATATGTGTCTGTTTTTCTCAGTTTAGCAAAAATGTGTTTAAGAGAACAGAGCTCCACTGAGGACTTTGGCATTGGAACATGCCTGTAGTTTATTCCTTGGGTTTTCCAGCTTGCAGGTAGTGAACTTAACAAGCCTCTGGGTTGCCCAGACAGACAAGAATTATGTTAACACTGGAGTTTTCTTCTTCTCATTTTGTTCAACAGAGTTGGCATCTATTCATGACTTAGGCTTCCTCTGGAGGTTTTTTTTTTTCCTTTTTTCTGTTTTTTTTTTTTTAACCCATTAATCTTTTGCTAGAAATAGTTTTAAAAAGTAGATAGAAATTGAAACAATTTTCTCATTATGTGATGTTCTATGTCTTGCTTGTGATATAAGACTAAAGTACTGACATAAAATAATGAGGTACAAATTTGGTGACAGGAATGGAAGGAGCATCCATTAGAAGATGCAAGGGGGAGAGGAGTCTCTTTCAAATAAAGAAAGAAATATGGAAATAAATCAGTAGAAGGAGGTGCAGGAAGAGGATAAGGGATAAAAGCAAAGGAAGTAAGAAGATAAGAAGAAAAAGAAGAGGGGGAGGACGGGGAGAAAGAAGAAGAAGAAGAAGGAGAAGGGAGGAGGAGGGGAGGAAGAAGACAGAGGAGAGAAGCAGAGAGAGGGGAAAAAGGAGGGAGGAAAGGCAAGAGGAAAAAGAGGAAATATTTTCCCACCCTCTTATTTAATGATTTTGAAGTGGGTAATTTTTGGTGCTATGTGTGCTTAAGTTGGTGACAGGTTGGGGGACAGCAAAGGGCACCACCTGTGACTTAAGGTAATTCAGAAACCCAAGAGTTGAATTGGTTATTAATCAGAGTAACCAGAGATGCAAGTTCAGGGCTGGCAGAGAGGAGACTAGCTTGAGAAAGAAATGAGGGATTCCATTACCATTTTCAAGGCACAAAATATTTGAAAGACTAACAGTTGAACTTTGAATTGAGGGTACTGCAAAATGCTCCTACACTTATTTTATCCTTGCTAGCTTCTTGCATTCATATGAACAGAACTGCCATAGCCGACTGTGATGGTTGTTATTCCACAGAAATGCCTTCAGGTAAAAAGTGGATCCTATTTAGGGTTCCCTAGTAAGCTTCCTGGCATTTTGAAATAAGTTGATAAGGGTGGAGGTGACAGGTTTGTGTAGGATATGAGCTTCAGAAGATAGGTATTTACCTGGCTGGTTTGTTCACTGCTACGTTCTTAGCACTCAGCATGTAGGAGATATTTAGTCAATTTCTATTCAATTGTTCAATTGACAAGTCTCCCAGAAGACTGAGTTTGGCACCTGTGACTCCCAAACATTTAGTTACATCTTGCCTTCCCCAGCATATGCCCTTGTCTCAGAAGTGGATATCCTTGTATATACTTCAGATGTCTCATTAGTACTGAGACTCTTGTATCCTATTGGATACTTCCTGGATCATTCAGCAGAGGGAGGCTTGAAAGTCTGTCTATTAATTAAGTCTCAGCAATGCTGGAACAACTGAAAGGGGAAAGAGCATGGTGTCAAGTCACCAGAAACGGTGCTACAAGTATCTTGTTAAAGGGTTATCTTGATGACTAGGTGACGCCGTAGACACAATGCTTCCTTTGTTCAAAGTTAACACTCTTATTTTTAGAACACTACTTAATATGTTGGTTATGCCTGCGGAATATTTTTTCTTTCCAGAAAAATTAACCCATTCTTGTGCTTAAAAATTAGAACAAGCTTGGTATGGCCAACAAAAACAGTGAAGTCCAATTGCTTTTTCAATTAATTAATTAATTTAAAAAATTTATTTATTTTAGACTGCGTTGGGTGTTCGTTGCTGTGCTTGACTTTCTCTAGTTGTGGTGAGTGGAGGCTACGCTTCGTTGCGGTGCACGGGCTTCTCATTGCGGTGGCTTCTCTTCTTGTGGAGCACGGGCTCTAGAGCGCAGGCCCAGTAGTTGTGGTGCACAGGCTTAGCTGCTCCGTGGCATGTGGGATCTTCCCAGACCACGGCTAGGACCCGTGTCCCCTGCATTGGCAGGCGGATTCTTGACTACTGCGCCACCAGGGAAGTCCCCCAGTTGCTTTTTAATGTAATTTTGGTTTGGTTAAATGTAGTTACACACAGGTTGCAGCAAATAGACTGCTTTAATTCTACTCATTTAAGTTATGGTATTTAAAACCTTTTCCCCTCCGTCCCCAAGTGGGCAACTCTTGTACAATTATTGGTATTGGAAACAGATATGACAGAATGCCACCACCTCCTTTGCTCTTTGTTTTCCACAATGTGAGGCTATGATTACCTTAACTGTAATATTTCTTAACTGGAAATATTCTTGAGAGAAAAAATGTTTTCTCCTGCATGTTCTCAACCATAAATAATGTTGCAAACTTAATTGATATTAAAATTTGCTCTGGTTGAAATCAGTAATACTGATTTCAATTTTCGTTTAGGCCTCTTTTCTATAAAGTATGTGTGCGCATGTGTGGAGGTGTGTATGTGTGAGTGTGTGTGTGTTTACAGGCATTATATAATATATGCACATGTTCATTTATATATATGTGTATATATGTATATATATATATTTACTTTATTTAGCTGAGTTGCATCAGAGGAATGGCAAGAAAACTAGTCATAAATATAAAAGAGCAGTAAACAGCAATGAGCAAAGCATTATTACCCAATGCCAGGGAAGTCAGAGTAGGACAGTTAGCTAAAATCTTTTGATACTACTGATTGGATTTTGAGATAATCTCCTGGGGGAAGAAACAGAGACTTCCTCACTAAAGACATATACGAACTAGATTACTGAAAACATCAGTGGCTGTATTACTGAAATGGTTCTCTATGGATGTGGGTCTGTATTAAAAGTCTCCTTAGTTTTTTAGGGTTACCTCGGGCTTTGTATTATTTTTATGTTCAGTTTTGTTCTTCTCCACTTTTTTCCTATAATTGCTTGAAAATAGTACCGAGGCTAGTCTTTCATTTTCGTGCTTGCTGTGCAATGTTCTTTAAGTGCATACATATCATTATTATGATGATTCAATGCGTGTGATTAAATCAACACGATTCAAAGTTAATGAGAAAAAACTTCTAAGACCTTATTTAATAATTTACACCTCGATTAGCTATTCTTGTTATGTTTTCACATAATTCGTGAAGCAAAATGTGTGTGTGTGTGTGTGTATGTGTGCCCGTATGTGTTTTCACTGGCAAATAAGTATACGGTTGAAAAATGAATCTGTAAGCAACTCAGGGAAAATGAAGGAAACAAACAGTAGGGTAATAGTAAAGGAAAAGGAGATTGGGATTAACATATACACATTACATATATAAAACAGATAACTAATAAGGACCTGCCGTATAGCAGAGGGAACTCTACTCAATATTCCGTCATGGCCTATACGAGAAAAAAATCTACATATATGTATAACTGATGAACTTTGCTGTACACCTGAAACTAACACAACATTGTCAATCAACTATACTCCAATACAAATTTAAAAAAAGAAAAAATTATCTTTTGGTACAGCAACACCATTATTCTGAATACTGAGCTGTTTTGCACACAGGGGGCTGACAGTTTCTATACATGGATCAGTATTTTCTATGAAGCACTATTTGGAACTGGTGAAAATGTGTCCCCATATAGATAGGAAGAATAAAGAGTTACCCTAATGTCCCTTAATGAAACTTCCTCTGTGAGAGATTGAGCCTACACTGCTGGGGTAAAAGCAATACGTTTCAGGCTGGAATGTGTACGCACGAGAGGCTTTATTGATATCTCATGGCAATTTAATGCAGCATAACTTGCAATCTCTAGTGCAGTGCCGCCCCAAAACATAATTTTCATTGACTTCCTAGCATTTAAACTTCCTAACAATTTAAATCTTTTTAAGCAGGTCAGCATAAGAGAAAGTCTTATTGCCTACAAGTAGTTTCATGGTGGGCATAAACTTTAATTGCCTCTCTGCCGGTGAATATTTAGTAGTATTGCATGTTATGTGCAAAGAAAATTATAACCAACAGTAACACGAATAGTTACCTGTTAAAAAGAGTTATAGTTGTTCTGTTCTTTTTGGTTTGACTATATTAGATTATTAAATGCTCTGGTCTCTCAAATTTATTAGGTAGAGACCTTAAAGAAAACAAGTCTTAAAGATAAGATTACTAGCTAAGATATTACAAGCTCTATTTTTTCCCTCATTTGGACTTTCCCAGTCCATAAAAAAGATCATAAACCATGACATGAGTTTAAATTTTTTATTTTTCCTCCCTCAGTCAGAAGACAATGTTAATGTCATAGTGTACTATGTATTTCTCCTATTTCATTTCACTGAACAAAGTGTTTCCTTTTGGATTTTAAAGAATACAGTTTTTCTTATCTTTCATGAATAGTTAACCATGTCTCTAAACAGTAAACAAAATATTGCCAAAGAACTGGGTTTAAGATAAAGTTCATCTTATTTCCACCGAGACAATGAACAACATAAGGTCTCCTGAATCTATTCATTTCACGTTCTCTCCTGTTATTCCCAGGTAAACAGATTCATTCTCTCAATTTGTCTAAATCGTCTCAGCAGACAGGAGATAATGGAATCCTTTAACCCAGTGGTATCACCCCTCTCCCTGGGAACACTGGGAAATATTGGAGAATGATTTTATCACATGCCTGGGGATTTCCACTGCCATTTCTTGGGTATTGGCCAGGGGGCGCTAAATGACCTGCCACACAAGGTACAGTTCTATACAATGAAGGCTATTCTCATCCAAGGTACCAAAAGTGCTTTGTAGAGAACCAGTTAGCTTTATCCTTAATAAGAGAGATACCTCTGGTCTTCTCTGATTTCCACCTAGGTCATGTTAAGTGTTCCTATTCAGTGTTTCCATAGTAGCTTTCATATATATTTATCACACTATTCCACATTTAAAAAAACTGTCACTCTGTGACTATCTCCCACGGATAACTTTTAGCCCTTGCAGCATTTGGCTGTTCTTTGTTAATTTTCAAGGTGGGAACTCAGTGCAAAGATTTTTAATGGAATAAACTAGTGGGGCATCCAGGAAGCTTTTTAGACAGTATGATTTTAAAAGGACAAGAAATGTAAAATGTATTAAAAAGTGAAATAGGATTTAACATTTAAAAATTTTTATTATTCAGATAAAAAGAGGAGTAATGTTATTTTTCTTGTGTTGAATCATGAAACATCATATTTTGATGAAAATATGGTGTCTTTAGAACTTAAGGAAGAAGTTTCCTCCAAGATATTAGGATCATGATATATTGGTAGTTAACTAATCAATCTCATTTCACGGGCTTCCCCGGTGGCACAGTGGTTGAGAGTCCGCCTGCCGATGCAGGGGACACGGGATCGTGCCCCGGTCCGGGAAGATCCCACATGCCACAGAGCGGCTGGGCCTGTGAGCCATGGCCGCTGAGCTTGCGCGTCCGGAGCCTGTGCTCCGCAACGGGAGAGGCCACAACAGTGGGAGGCCGGCGTACCGCAAAAAAAAAAAAAAAAAAAAAAAAAACCTCATTTCACAAGTGACAATCCAAAATCAGAGTCTTTAACTGATGTGTTTAAGGTCACATGACTTCTTGTTCACATAGATACTTTATGATGGGGTTAGCACTAACATGTGGAAGTATTAAAACCCACAGGGACAGGGGCTGGGCTCCCCAACACCTAACATGGGGAGCCTGCCATTTGTGAGAACTCTACAGCATCAGTTGAATGAGTGATGCTTCTCGTCCACGGCTCATTCAATTACACCATATGGCCTCTCTGGGATGAAGGTGATGGATGATTTGAAGATAAAACAGATACCCATTGGTCCGGAAAAGATAGTTTTCTTTGAGCCAGGATAAATGTCTTCTGTTAACTAAATTCTTAGAAGGCGGTAAATCAAGCAGCTCCTTAATAGCAAATTTCACATGCTGCAGTCAATTATATTATCAGTTGGACTCTGTTACATGATGACCAAAATAATCAAACTACATAAGAAAATTACTACATGAAACTTGTTTCTTGGAATTCACCTGCACATGGTGGATGGATCAATTTATGTGAACGGGATGAGCCATACTAATAATATTTTAGCAGCAATCTGGTTCCCTGCTGTGATTTATATTCTAATGTATAAAACAAGACTACATATTAACTATATATTATCTTCTTTTAGCTGCATATTTCCTCCCTAACAACAATGTAAAGTTGACAAAAGCAGTGGCTGATTATCTTTAATAGCAAATGATAAAGAGGAGTAGCTTCTCTTTATCCATGATTTATCAATGTATGAAGAGCAGCATTATGAATAAAAATATAAATGTGCTTACATCTTATTAAGCATATTAACTTCCTCAATCATACTGTTTAGAGTTGTCTTTCAATCATTCTCATTTATATTCTAAGCTTCATTATCTGCTGTGCTGTTCTTATTTTTTCCCCTCTCTTACGGCTCACAGCTCAATGGAGAGTAATTTGATGAGTGATATTGTGTACATAAAACTGCACCAATTCTCTGGTTTGAAATTCAGATTTCTCCAAATATTGGTTGATCAAATTGCATAGGTAGAAAGGGAAAGACTTTCGTGGGTATTTCTAGCACATTTGAGGAGCAAATCTACATTCATATGGCTTGATAGAAATAATAACAAATAGAAGTGATAGAAATAATAACAAATAGAAATGATAGAAATAGAAATATTTGAAATAATATTCTATTATATATTCTATATAATATTCTAATATTCTATTATTTCAAATATTCTATTTGAAATAATAACAAATAGAAATAATAACAAATAGAAGTGATAGAAATAATAACAAATAGCAAGATATGTCTAATATGCACTCATGTATATTTTGTCACTGTGATTGATACCATGACAAAGTGAGAGAGCGGCATGGACATATATATACTACCAAACGTAAGGTAGATAGCTAGTGGGAAGCAGCTGCATAGCACAGGGAGATCAGCTCGGTGCTTTGTGACCACCTAGAGAGGTGGGATAGGGAGAGAGGGAAGGAGACGCAAGAGGGAGGAGATATGGGGATATATGTATATGTATAGCTGATTCACTTTGTTATACAGCAGCAACTAACACACCATTGTAAAGCAATAAAAAAATATATTAATAGGAAAATAAAAAAAATTAATGCATGTCAAAAGAAAAGATTGTTTGAAATGAACATTAGTATTTCTGTTATCTTTTGATGTAAAGAGGGCCACCTCAAAACTTAGCAGCTTAAAACAATAATTTATTATTCTCTTCAGAGTTCTGTGGACAGATCAGGTTCAGCTGGACTCTTCTCACTAAGAGTCTGTCATGAGATTGCTGTAAAATGGTGGCTGAGATGAGTTATTTGAGGGCTCAGCTGAGCCAGACATCTAAGACAGATGCTATATCCACATGGCTGGTGCCTCAGATGGGCTGGCTCGAGCCCCTGGAAGGTTCCTGGGTAGCATACTCTCTCTACATGACCTCTCCACGTGGCTAGTTTGGCTTCCTCAAAAAATCGCAGTCTCAAGAGAATTGAACTATATATATGGTGACGGATTCTCCCCAGAATGTCTCAAGAAACTGAGGTAGAAGCTTGTGACTTAGCTTCAGAAACCAAGCAATTCTATTGTTTACACAGGGTCAGACCAAATTCACTACGGGAGGCATAAATTGCAGGGAATGTGGTTCATTGGGGAAACTTCTTGTAAGAGACTTGCTATCTTAATTTGTTTAGGTCATCTGCTTTTGCTGTCTTAGTCACTTTCAGGACCCTCCATGAAGTGTATTGGGTTATTACAGGTCAGTAATACTGTTTAAGTGGAAAATAAATAAAATTGTAAATTTCTTATTAACAAATTATTTTTCAGTTTTACATATTTCACGTGAATTCTTATTCTGATATTTCTTTAATTTTTATCTTTTCTGAGGCACCATGTCCAGATGATCTTTTCTCTCCTTGACCACTCTCAATGCATAAATGTGCCAGTTATTGATTTCCAGCGGCAATACATTGACAAGTCACGTAATAAACAGTTTAAAAATTCTGGGGCCTCCCTGTGGCGCAGTGGTTAAGAATCTGCCTGCCAATGCAGGGGACACGGGTTTGAGCCCTGGCCCGGGAAGATCCCACATGCTGCAGAGCAACTAGGCCTGTGCACCACAAGTCCTGAGCCTGCGCTCTAGAGCCGGCAAGCCACAACTACTGAAGCCCGTGCACCTAGAGCCTGTGCTCTGCAACAAGAGAAGTCACCACAATGAGAAGCCTGCACCCCGCAACGAAGAGTGGCCCCCGCTCGCTGCAACTAGAGGGGGCCCACGTGCAAGCAGTGAAGACCCAATGCAGCCAAAATTTAAATAAATGAATAAAAAAAAAATTCTGTCAAGGCATGAAAAGAAAATTTTACAACCTGCAGATATGAAAAGAAAGACATATGTGGGCTTTAAAACTGCTTGATCCCCACTTATTGCTTTATTGAACATTTATTAGACAGCTATAATATGCTGGAAAATCTGAATGCCAAGCTACATACAACATGGTTTCTGCCATGAAATAAATGCTTTTGTAAGGTGTTCTTCTACATCAGTGGTTCTCAGTCTTAATGTGCAGCAGAATCACTGGAAGGCTTATTAAAACACAGACCGCTGAGTCCTACCCCAAGCGTTTCTGATTCATTCAATCTGGGAGGGGATTGGAGGATCTGCATGTGAAACATACTACCAGGGGATGCTGTCACTGCTGGTCGGGGGACCACACTTTGAGAACCACTCTGCTAGACAATAATCTCATGATGCCTGCTTCTCACTTGATTCAGGGCTAGGTCAAGGTCAGGCAAATTGTGCCAGTTAGAAATAAACAACCAAACAGCCCTCCGTTCACCTCCAAAACGATGCCTGTGGACTGAGAACAATTCCTCGGTTCAGTTTTTCCTTGAGTAAACCCAGACTGACCCCAAGGGTTTTACACTCTTACTGAATCAGAGTCGGGAATGACTGAAAAAGTCAATTGGTCAAATTCAATTTTCAGTATTGGAAAACCCATCAACTGTTTCCTCATAATTGATTTACACAGACAAGGCCTTAGAGACAACCTAATTTCCAGAAAGGCAGTAATATAATGGAAAGACCATGGAATTTCAAATTAGAAACTAGGATGAGAGTTTTGATTTTACCACTTACTGGCTATGGCACCTTGGGAGTATTTCCTTTCTTCCTGGGAATATTTGTTTCCCTTTCCAATAAAATAAAAAAACATAATAAAATTCACATTATAAAAGTTCTATGAAAATAAGCTGAGGTGGCATATAGGAAAGCTCCCTACAAGTTAGTATACAGGTCTACCAGATATTCGAGGTCATTATTGCCTAGTAATTGAGTTAACGCTGTCTTGTTTTGCTGCTAATTGGAATCCAAAGACCTTTTGGTCTTTACTTTCCATAGTTATTCAGGCAAACTCAGATGATTCATTGATTCATCCTTGAACATACCTTTTATCTCTCCTGTTCTTTTCTTTTCTATGGTTGCATCAATGTTGTCAACTTTATTATTTCCATTTTGGTTAAATGCAGTTTTCTGCCTGCAGGCCAATATCTCTCTAAAACCCACCCCCCCGAGATCCCACATACATACCCAAATAAGTATTTATTTATACTATAAATGCTCCTCTCAGGAAGAAAAAGAAGAATGATAATAATCAAGTCATTATTTACTAAATACTATGTTCCAATCATTGTGATCAAAAACTATCTGTGCATTATCTTTTTTTAACATTTACAACAACTCTTTTAGGTAGACTCTATTATTTTCTTGATTTGATCATTGAGGAAGCTGAAATCTAAACAGATTTCCAAGATCAAGCACAAGTAAGGACTGAAACTAGAATGCAAATGCAGGTCTGTCTTAGTCCAGAGGCCTTACTTTTAACTACCCCATAGTTGACCCTAAGCCCTTCATGTAAACCTCATCTGTACAGCTGGTGTTCAGAGCCTGAATAGTAGGATAAGAAAACAATCTAGGCTTTGCAAGGATCCTCCCAATTACAGTTTTCACCTCCTCTACTCAGTCTGAGCTTCTTTCCTTATTGTTCCTTTAGCTATCATTAATTCACACATTCTTGAATGCTTTTATTCATTTAACAAACATATCTTGGAGCCAATAATGATGATGATGATGTTGATGATAACAATAATAATTCATCTTTATTGAGTACTTGTGATGTGCCAGAATTGTCTTGAGTTCTTTGTCTTTACTAATTTTGTATAGCAACATTTAGAAGTAAGTACTATTATCCCCATTTTGTACATGATTAGATTGAGGAACAGGGGTGTCTAGTAATTTATCCTAAGTCACATGCTAGTAGGTTGAGAAGCTGGTGTTCAGGACAGATTCTCCGACAGCAGTCCATGATCTTAATGCCTATATTATTTGGACCCACGGTGCCCCATAAGACCTACTACCTTTTCCTCTCATATATCTCCTCCATTTAAAAATACCATGCTCTTTTTTCTCTACCTATCAAAATCCAAAAATATTTTAAGGATTAAGCTAAAATTACCCTTTACAAGTTTCTTAGGCTGGACCACGTCACCCAGCCTTTACACCATTCATTTTATCTGTGTATCTCCATAAGCATATTTTTAAAATTTCTCTCAAGTTAATAACCAAACAAGTTTCAGTCACAGGGGATATTTTCTACTCCATTTCTATGAAGCTTTTTATAGATTCTTCCCCCTAGAGTGAATACCTTCATCTCTGATTTTATAGCAGTTGTTGTCACAACATACATTTGATTGTTCTGTTATAGTTTTATTACAAAAATTTCTGATGTGAATTGACAGAATACCAATCAGTATTGAGCTCCTTAGGTGGCACTGGTTGGAGTTGTTTAGTCTTCTTTATGAAATACTCAGAAGATCACTAGCTTATCTGCTAGTGATGTAGGTGCAAGAAAAAAAAATGTACAAGAAAGTAAATTCCTGGAGAGGGTAGATATTAAAAGACACATGCAATAAGTCTGAAAATCCTATTAGGAACAGGATTATACTGCAGATGCTTCACATTTATAATATCCCTCATATCCTAGAAATGAGAAGGAGAATTGATGGGTTTCAGTGCCATTACCAGTGAAATACTGTCTCCCACATTAAATGCAGGTTTCCCTGATCCTCTACATGGTGTACTAGAACTGCTGCTGGCTTTTCAGTTCTTTTTCATTTTGTTTTTTTGAAAGTCATATTGAGAAAGAAAAGTCTGAAATCGACAACGCTAGTATTCACACCAAGTACACGGACAGATGGATATCCCAATCCATATTACTTACCATTTTAAGAAAACTAATATTGGTTAAAGTGAGATATCTGTAGAGCAGATGTCCATCTTTCCCCAACAGCTCTGAACACCAGCTGTTCAGATGAGGTTTTCATGAAGTGTAAAGTCTGAGTACTGCTGTTCTGTGTCCTGTATATTCTTTTTATTTTTTCACAGCAGTAAAAAAAAAAGAAAAAAAATGGGCTTCAGGAAGAAAGTGAGGCAACTTATTGGAAAGGTATTGCACTTGTTTCATGCTTTTTCTCCATTCATATGTGTGTGCAAAGTCTCTAAGACAGGACTTAGCAGCAAAAAATTGAAGGGATACCAAACATTTCCTTTTCATGTAGGAAATATGCAGAACCACTTTCCTTGCTTGATGATAATTCAGTTTTATAGGATTAGCAAATATTTTTCTCTCCAAACTTTAATATCAAGAGGACTTTTCAATTTAGAAATAAATATCCTGCCTCTACCAAGGGCTTTCCCGTGATTAACCTTTCTAACTAGCTGGGGAGGTTGCTTACTATGAGTGTGTTTGCATGTGAACTTCACGCTGGTTTTATTGACATAAGAGGTCAGTGTAACAAGGTCCTAGCATCAAGGGAGGAGAGCAGAGAAGCTATACTAATTGTGGCCATGAAGAGCATGTAAGTTTTTTCATTAAAAGTCAATACTTATGCAGATTTTTAATTCACCATCTGGTCCTCTTTGCATTGATATTTGAAATGCAGGAAACTGATTTAGTTACCAGATTTCTTCATCAATTTGTCATATATTTATAGACTACCTTTTTACCATTTTTAGGTAATGTAAATGAAAGCAGGGTAACATATTTTCTATGTTTTATTTTGTGTCTTTCTTTGGATATTTTGAATCCAAATTGCAAAATATTGCAAAAATATAGTTTTACTTTACTATTTAGGAAGAATTAACTTGACTATCTTATTAAAAATATACACTAATCATAGGAACTGGAGAATCATTTGGAAATGTATGCTTAATATTTAACTAAGTTTATCTACAAAACTCTTGTTTATGTGTGTTGGGGGTATGATGGGGGGGTTTGTTCTCAATTCTCAGATAGTTCTATGGAAATTACAAAGAGTTTAGCAGGTATAGGTTAGAGCTACAATTGACTTCTAGTAGCATATATAATCAGAAATTCTTACTTCATAGCTGATTTTGTTATTTACTCTATCACTGCTTGGTTCAACATGTGTGGCTCATATATGAGGGTGACACTATTAACTAACATTCTTTGATCCATCTTTACTCTTTTGCCTGTTTTTAAAATAACGACAGTACAACAACATGAGTCTAAATGAATAAGACTGAGAGATTTGGGACACTTAAAAATAATCATTCACTCAATTAATGAAAATATATTGGGAACTTAATATATGCTAGACACTGTTCTAGATGCTGGGAATTCCTCCGTAGGATATAATAAGAGCAGCTGATATATAATGAGAGTTTAAGTCCTTTACATGCATTGTCTTGTATAATAATCGCAAAAAACTCATGAGACAACCCCCCTCCTCCCATTTTACAGATAAGAAAACTAATTCTGAGAGGAGTTAAATAACTACCTAGGTTTTCAGAGGCAGGATGCAGCATTCTGGGATTTAAAACCATATTTTTCTGGCCTGACTTCACTGTCCATTTGTTCCGATGCTGACACTCAGAAAATGTTAATGGAATTGGCATTTAATGTTCTGCCTTTTTGTAAAATTCAGTCAAATGCTGTATTTGTAAATTCCATCCCTATAGCAATTGTCCTTTGTCCCACTTATCCCCTCTCATCGTCCATGATCATACTTTTCTCTTTGTGTCTGTGTTCTTGTGTTCACATAATTTATTTCAGTTGGATCGCTCACTGCTCTTCCCTTCACTCCTTAGGTAAATCTTATGCTCAGTGCCCCTTTTTAAGTTCAGTGAAAACTCAGTTATTCCTCCTCCAAATCTTCTGTGTCTTCAAATCTTACTGAGCTTCCTTTCCTCTGAACTTCTCTAGTACTGTCTGTTGTTCTACCAAATTGAGTGCTAAATTAGGTATTATGTTGTCATGCATTATTTGTGCATTCTCAATTATATTTTGACATTTAAAAATAAATAACTGTATCTTCTTTAGCATTTCCACCAAACATTCAGACAGACAGACAGTAAATCAGGATGTTAATGCATGGCAGAGAACAAATTAACCAGAGATTGAGTGGATTAGTATATCAAAAAACATTAATCTATTCTAACAGGTCTGCTGAGTAATGTGAAAAAACCTGCTTTTTTTCTTCTGTCAGTGAAATAGGGAATGAAAATATTAATTTGTGGAAAATGCCACTTTGCAGAACAAGAAATGACTGACAACAGATAAGGAAGTGAATAAGAAATCCATGTCAGGGAAGGGCATCTCTGCAATCTCAGCTAATCCAATCACCACCCACGGGCAGGAAAACTACCCAGAAGTTATCACTCTTCAGCATAAATTGGAAATATTTTATTGATAAGATTAAGAACTTTCACAATGTCATCAGAGGCCTGGTTCCTTTAAATGCTATCAAGTTTAAATAATTTCAAAATGTGAAAATCGCAATACATAATGAAGGTATTTTGCAAGATTAAGCTTGTTGCTTCAGGGACTATGGCAAATGTTTTGGGTGGTTATCGTAAAGTCTAAAAAAAGGAAAGTTGGTAAGAATCTGTCAGTATGCCTCCCTCCCAGCTTTGATGACACTCTGCCCTGATCATAGACACAAGTATGCTTGCCTATAATGGAAGATGACTCATTAGGTTTCCATGGCATTATGAAAATATTATGTAATCCACACTTTATTGGGTATAAAGTGATTAAACAGAAAGTCTCCCAGCTACTGTTGCCTTGGGAAGTTTTAATGATGCTATGCAGTAAGAGTTATGGTTGTTGCCCAAATGGAGAATCTATGCCTCCTTCAGTCTCCAAGCGGGAACAGACTACCCAGAGAGAGCCTTTAGAACCCCTTTCACACTTAGGTGAAGAGAGCACATCATTGAGGGAGAAAATGGCATTTTTCCCCACAGACAGACCAGGAGAGAAATGATAGACACAAAATGCTCTATTCAGAACAATGCAACAATGAGTTACATAGGTAGTTGAGGGGTTGACAAATAAAGGTTTGGTTTTCAAAATTCCTACAGTAGGGGTTTATGTTAACAAAGACCAAGTCTTGATACGATGGACCCTGAAGCAAGAAGTGAAGTTCTCAGACCAGAGGGGAAAAATAAGGAACACAAAAGCAAAGTCAGATTTTACCATTACAGGGAATCTTCTGTGAGCCATACTGGTTCACACTTACCACTAGCTCATTATAGCTAATTAGACAAATTGTTATGTGCCAGACACATGCTACATAGATACTGAAAAATCAGGGGAATGCAAACAGATGTGATTCCTTACTCTCATGGGGTTTATGGATTAATAGAGAAGACAGTAAAATAAGAATCACCCAAACAAAGTATAACCACAGAGTATTTTAAGCGCTATGAAGAAAAAGTACAAGGGAGAGAGAATGATTAGAGTTTTAACAAAGTGACTAAATAAAGCCTGGGAGATGGAAGAGTAGGGAATTTTACTAAAAAACTACCATTTAGGCTGAGATCTGAAGGATGAGTGGGCATTAAGAAGAAGGCAGTGAAGGATGGAGAGAGTTGGACAGCCTACCAGCTGCCAAACCTCGGTGTTGCTTGGATCAGGAAGCTAGTCAGCATGGCTGGAACTGAGAAATAAAGGGGAAAGGGAAGTGTGGAGGCAGATCCTCCAGGCCTTTATGGGTCTTGTTTAGTATTTTGGTCTTGATTCTAATGCGAAGTTACTAAACTCTTAAGATTAAGAGGATAACATTATGTACAATTTTAAAAAGTGTCTGTCCATAATATAAACAATAGATTACATGGTACTGAATGAGTTAGAAAGGAGCCAAACCAAAGGAGAACAGCCCTTCCTGACTCTGCTGTCAGCTGCAGGTGAAAGGAAACTGTACTGTGTTTTTCAAGGCATGTAAAGATGAGGTCCTGTGGTCTACCAGGTAAAAGGAAGAGAAGGGAGCTACGAATCTGATGGAAGGTGGACAGAGTCATACCAAAGAGAAGTTTGGAGAGTTCTCCCTGGTAGTGGGGAGAGGATGAGAGTTTGCCAGTCCTGAGATTGGCATGGGTCCTGGCAAAGAACCTGCTGAGAGATGACTGGATCTCTGCTGTAAGAGCTCATGAGTGTCAGTCTGTGTTGGTTATTCCTGATCAGTGAGGCACTAGCCTTGGGAACACCAGGTTATCATGGGAGGTGGTGCCACTGCCTTTCTCAAAACACCCTGTGAGAATAAGCAAGGAGCATGGAGTAGACCAGCATGGTCAAAGTAGATTGCTCTCCTATACCTTCGTACCATACAAATTGGAAGAAAGAATCTTCAAAACTTGCGGGCTGAATTTCTCCTCGTTAGGTAGGTAGATGTAGGTAGGGAGAATTATGAGTTGGCATTTTAGGCCACTGTTTGTTATACAGCAAAAAACAACTGGAACGTCTAAAATTGCCTCTTCCCTACTCATTTGTTAGAACCATCATCTTCCACAACTAATGGCAAATAGTGACTTTTCCACTTTCTCCCTCCTCCTCCCTTCTCGACTTTCTCTAAATCTCCACTTGACTTGATGAATAATATGTTGTAAGAAATTGCCTTGCTTTTTTTTTTTTGCGGTACGCGGGCCTCTCACTGTTGTGGCCTCTCCCGTTGCAGAGCACAGGCTCCGGATGCGCAGGCTCAGCAGCCATGGCTCATGGGCCCGGCCGCTCTGCGGCATGTGGGATCTTCCCGGACTGGGGCACGAACCCGTGTCCCCTGCATCGGCAGGCAGACTCTCAACCACTGAGCCACCAGGGAAGCTCGTTGTTGCATTTTTAAAATCAATTTATTTATTACTTTGTACCTGTCATGCTGTCGTATAAATGTCATGTTTCTAAACAGCATATCATATTTGTTTAGAGACTAGTAAAATATTATAACGTGTTAGTTGTATATAGGTGGGTGTTTTATATATGTATGTTTTACTTATGTTTTAGGAAATTAATTACAGGTTTAGTGTTCACATGCAATGTATTATAATTTTCCCACTTTAAATAATGGGAAACAAGTTCCTGTTTGGAATTTCTTACCCAGAATATTGGATTTTCCATAAATGAATTACTGATAGTATGTGGGAGGTGCCTGTATTCAGGTTTTCCAATTTCCATCGTGGAGGAATCAAGAGAGAAAGGACTGCTCTGTTGGGTTACCACAGAATAATGTGTGCGAGTGGGTGGAAGATACTGAGTTTGTTTTGGATATGACAGTTGTCTGGTGTTTTCACACATAGGTAAAGAAGCCAAGTAGACAATTTCTTAGTAAGAAAAAAAAATTAAAACCTTTAGAAACCACTGGAAGTCCTTTACAGTGAATCAGTTGTGTTCAGGTCAACTGATAAAATCATGAGAGGGAACTACACACGTATAGTGGCCCAGGAGGTCCAGCTCCCAGCTCACAGATGAACTCACTTATTTTACACAGATACTACCTAATATTCACTCCTTTGAAGCCAGAAGTTGAGGACAGGTTGCTGCTGGTCATAGCAGTGGTTTACAGAATCTTCCAGTTTTAACTCATATAATAGAAACTCCTCCGGATAAGAGTTATATTTCATATGGGCAGAACAATTGACTCCGGCTCCTAAAGAGATTAAATGTCCCTATGTATAGGAGAGAAATATAGCCGTACATTTCTGTGAAAATTCCATATATGTACAAGTGAGATGCAAAGAACATATGTTCAGCCAAAAATATGTTCACGTAAAGCAGACCAGTCCTCCTGTGAATAATCACATGCCAAGACATTTGAGGAAATGCAAATACAGCGCTCAGAAGCGTTCTTGGCACTTTGTAAGTGCTCAATAAATGTTAACTGCTGTAATAATATTATTTTTATTCTTTTCCTTCTGTTTCTACTCCTCTTCCTCCTTTTCTGCACTTTCTTCCTCCTCATATCCATTGCTTCTCTGATAACGCCATTACAGCTCTGCTACTGATTCACAGGCATTGACATTCAAAACCAGGGCCATGATTCATTCTCTTCCTTGCCTTTTTACTTTTCTTTTCCAATTAATATCCTTTTAAGGTCAATTTCACTCGCACATCCTTTAGCTGTCTCCACCATTTCATGCTCACTGCCACTCACATGTTTAATATCCCTATGACTTCTTTTTTTAAAAAAATATCTTTACTGGAGTATAATTGCTTTACAATGGTGTGTTAGTTGCTGCTGTATAACAAAGTGAATCAGCTATATGCATACGTATATCCCCATATCCCCTCCCTCTTGCGTCTCCCTTCCACCCTCCTTATCCCACCCCTCTAGGTGGTCACAAAGCACCGAGCTGATCTCCCTAAGCTATGCAGCTGCTTCCCACTAGCTATCTATTTTGCATTTGGTAGTGTATATATGTCCATGCCTTTCATCTAGAAAGCGCTAGCCCCAAACCTAGGGTGGATTACCCAAAAGGCAGTCAAGCATGGCCTTAGAGCACCACAAAACAGGCATATCATAAAGTTCAGTTTTGATGAAAGTTTCCAGGATTTTTCTATCAGAAAACCTAGAAAAATATATTGAAATTTGCTACACATGTTTCATTCTTAATAGTTAAGCACTGATTTTTCTTTTTGATCCACAGTCGGGGGAGGTAATACCATAAAATGTTCAAGCTTTAGGGCTCCTAAGATCTTTTAATCTTACCCAGCTCCTGACTTATCTCTTTGATTCTAGCTGTTTCTTTCTCATGTGTATTCTTTTCAGGATAGTGAATGCCTCTGTAATGAAATTTCACTGTTCAAAATTAACAGCGATTTATAGTGATTAAAAATACCCAGCAGGGCTTCCCTGGTGGCGCAGTGGTTGAGAGTCCGCCTGCCGATGCAGGGGACACGGGTTTGTGCCCCGGTCCGGGAAGATCCCACATGCCACGGAGCGGCTGGGCCCATGAGCCATGGCTGCTGAGCCTGCGCGTCCGGAGCCTGTGCTCTGCGACGGGAGAGGCCACAACAGTGAGAGGCCCGCGTACCGCAAAAAAAACAAAAAACAAAAACAAAAAAAAAACCCAGCAACCATAGGGAAGTGTATCAGAGAGAATTCCGTAATGTTGTAAGGGTCTGAGTATAAAGAATAGGCTTCGATAGGGACACATATAGCAAGGTGAAGCAAGAGAAGACAGTCGTCTCGTGATGCCTCATTACCCCCTAGAGAGATTCTTTGAGGACAGGATCCTTCTGGATACAAGAGTTTGTGTTGCAGGTGGGCATAACTGTCTCTCAGCTAGACTACCTCTTTGTTGTGCATGGGGAGAATCCCTTTGGGAGAGGCAAGAGTCAAAGTTCAATATGAGTATTCATGCCAGTTCTTCAGAGTTGTCTGGAAAATGCCAGTTGCTTGGGGAAGGGACTTAACTCAGACCCACAGGAAGCTGAGCTTGGGTTGCAGTCCCTGCCACCAAAGCAGGGGAGTGGTTGGTCTCTGTCAGTCCTTTGCAAGGCAGTCTGAGCCTCAAGATTTATTCACTGGACAATCTTGCTTGTCTTTCTCCACAACCTCTTAAGTACCACCAAGTTGGGTTTTTTAAAAAAAAATTTGGCCATGCTGCATGGCATGTGAGATCTTAGTTCCCTGAGCAGCAATCGAACCTGTGCCCAGTGCACTGGAAAAGCGGAGTCTTAACCACTGGACAGCCAGGGGAGTCCCAAGTACTGCCAAATTTTGACCTAAAGCTACCTTTCTGATACTACCTCCTGCAATCCCCCTTCATGCATTCTGTGCTTTCCTTTTTTCTTTGAATATTTCCTGTTCTATCTTTCCTTGAAGGACTTGCTCATATTGGAACATCTAACCACTAGCCCTGAACTTGCACTTATCTCCTCCATCAACTTCACATTTCTACTACATAACTTTCAGAAACTGTATTAAAAGTTGCCCCCTTCATAGAGTCTCTCTTTCCACTCACCTAACATATTCTGGATTTTGACAAGGAAGTGCAACATTTAAAAAGCTAAGTATACTATTTACAAATTAAAATATTTCTTGAGTAACTGTGTATTTTCATTATATTCATCAAAACTAAGTAATACAATATTGCCTTTGTCCGAAAATTCTATTTAATTAATTAAAAAATGCAAGGGACCCAAACTGACTCAGAAATGTCAGGATATTTTGTAGGAATTAAAGTTTTATGAACCATATGAAGAGGGCAAGCCAAGATATCACTGTCAAACTTCTGGTAAAAGTGACTACAGACTTCTAAGCCACAATTTCCATGAAGCTTTGTCAGTCAGGCAATGAAATGTGAGCTTCCTTTAAAAAGTCTATAAAATTGCATTATTCACAAGTTTAGGAATATAGCATATGTTAAATACAAATGATTTTTGATGCAAACTGCAAAACTCAAGCGGGACCTAAGAAGACTCTGTAGAAGAAAGACCATACCCGAGACAGACATTTATTAAACTCTGAGAAAGTATCAAACAAGAATTTAGGTAAAAACTCATGTGACACTTAATTGCACCCAAGTAGCTGGCACAGAGTGTATTTCAGAATGGTGTGAAATTGCTTCTTGGCTAGGAAAATGCATTAAATAAGTAAACAGAGTTTGCAAAATAATAATCTATATTTTGGAGAGCACTAATAAATAAACGTATCATGCAACAGAATGTACAACTTGTGATTTGTTTTGTTGAATCATTACCATTGGAAAACGTTTCCGAAGTACTTATAATGTGTGAAGAACTCTCCACAACACAAAGACAGATGTGGCCTCAACCCAGTGGTTCTGCAACCTAAATAAAACTGGTAATAAAGCAGACATAAAAACACCAGAAGATAGATGACCTACACGGAGGTGATGCAGTTTGCATATGGTTTCATTTTTTGGGTTTCTACTTTAGGACCTCACCCATTGCTCTAGGATTTTAAAAGGATGCCATGTGTGAGATCACAGAATTGGTCCCGTTTTCTGCTTCATAAAGAGCCTAGTATGAGGCTAATGTTAAATCAGTATGTTACAACTCAGTGCATTCAAAGGTTCTAGTTAATAAGAAAAAGAAAATATTTTTCTACATATTTTCCCTTATTCTAGTTTTATTTGTTCATACATGGCCAAAATATCATGTTTGCTAGGAATCTGTTATGTGATATCAACAGTTTAGTAGAGGACTGTTTTTGATGATGGCCCTTAGAATATCTTTTTAAAGAGTTTTTTTGGTCACTATCTTCAAGCATTTTGCTTTGTAAGTACACAACAGTTTTTTTTTTTCCTGCCAAAAAACAAGATAACAAGAGACATAAAATTGCTGAGAAACAGGTAGTCTTAGGAAAAACAGATCAAGCATTATTTCCTGGAGGAGCAGAGGCTCTGAGGAATATGTATCTCCTATACTAGAGGGTCTCAGGTATGTTAATTAAGTGTGTGATATAGGGAGGTCTTATTGTACTACAGAACTGCACCTGCAGCCTTGAAATTTTAGAAGAGCAATGGCTCCTTGGAGGTGTCTCTTTATCAAGAAGGATAGACTACCAAAAGACAAGAAAAATATAAGATGGACAACTCAGGTCCAAGGAGGTATTTGGTGACCATCTCTTTCATTATTCATTCAGAAATCTGAATTGAGTGCTTTCTAAAGCACCTATCAAACTAAGAAAATGATGATCACTTTGTACAATTAAGAATTATAAAACTCTTAAACTTTATTGTCTTTTAAATTGTACTTATATTATAAATAGCTCTTTCTGAATCCCAGTCACAGAGAAGACTGAGAGATAGGAAGTAAGTAGGCTGACATTTCTGACATGCTATTAGATGTTGAAGTTTCAAAGGATAAGAGTAATATCTATGCATCAACTAGGATAATGCTTGCTTATACTAGGTGCTCAATATTGCCAGGTGAATGAATGAATACACTGTGATAATTGATAGGGAGAAATGCTGGTGTCATAGAAGAACATAGATGATTCCTTGGGAAGAGGGAATCTGCTAATGTATCAACTAGTCAGCTGAGCAAAGCCATTGTAAGCATTTTTGAAGAAGTTGAGAATATTTTAGGTCTTAAGATACAAATTTTCCAGGATGACCAATGTTTATGCTTTGAAGGATGGAGAGAGAAGTGTTGGGGAGAGAGGGGGTTGAAAAGGTGGGCTGGACCCAGATCTAAAAGAGTTATAAGTCATACAATTTTAATTAAGGGGGTGATGAGATCAGTGTTGCATCTCATAAGAAGTCTGTTTGCTACCACTCTGGATGCCACTGTTATTTGAAAGCTCATTTAAAGAAATAATAGCCCCTAACTTCCCAAACTGGGGAGCGAAATAGACATTCAGATTCATGAAGCACAAAGTACATCAAATAGAATAAATCTAAGTAAGTCTATGCTGAGACACATTATAATCTATTTGACAAATTCAAAAACAAAGAATAAATTTTGAAAACAGTAGAGAAAAAATCTCATCACATACAAGGGAGTCCCCATAAGACTATCAGCAGATTTCTCAGCAGAAACCTTGTGGGCCAGAAGGGAGTAGGATGATATATTCAAAGTGCTGAATTAAAAAAAAAAAATCCAAACAAGAATACTATACATATCAAAATGGTTCTCCAAAAATGAAGGAGAGATAAAGATTTTCCCAGACAAACAAAAGCTTAGGGAGTTCATCACTACTAATCTGTTTTACAAGAAATGCTAAAGGGAGTTTTTCACATTGCAACAAAAGGATACTAAACAGCAATACAAAAGTACATGAAAGTATAAAACCCTGGTAATGGTAAATATAAAAACAAATATAAAATACTATAATTCTATAATGGTGGTGTATAAATCATTTTTAATTTTATAATAAAGTTAAAAAACAAAAATATTAATAATGACTATAGCTACAAAAATTTGTTAATGGATTCACAATATAAAAAGTTACAAATTGTGACATCAGTAACGTAGAGTGTGTTGGGCAGGAGAAGTAAAAGAATAGAGCTGTTGTATGCAAATGAAGTTAAATCATTATTTACTTAAAATAGACTGCTATAACTATAAGATGTTTTATGTCAGCCTCAAGGTACATAAAAATGTACCTTATGGTACAAAACATGCATACAAATATGCACCAAAAAAGAAGAGAAAGAAATCAAAGAATATGATTACAGGAAATCAAGTAACACAAACGAAGATAGCAAGAGAAGGAAAAGAGAAAAAAAAACTGCAAAACGGACAAAACCCAAAATAGCAAGAGTAAGTTTTTCCCTATGAACAATTACTTTTAAAGTAATTGGATTAAGTGGATTACACTCCTCAATCAAAAGGCATAGCATGGCTGATGGATAATAAAACAAGACCCAACAACATGCTGCCTACAATGGGACTTATTTTAGAATTAAGGACACACATAGTCTGAAAGTTAAGGGATGGGAAAAGATACTTAATGTAAACAGTAACCAAAAGAGAAGAGAGGTGGCTATATTTATATCAGACAAAATAGGCTTTAAGTCAAAAGCTGTCAAAAGGGACAAAGAAGAACATTTTATAATAATAAAAGGATCAATTCATCAGGAATATATGACAATTATATGTGCACCCAACATCAGAGCCCCAAAATATACACAGCAAAAATTATAGGAACTCAAGGGAGAAATTCATAGCAATACAATAATTGTAGGAGATTTCAGTACCCAATTTTCAATAATGGATAGAACATCTGGGCAGAAAATCAGTAGGGAAAAAGGGGACTTGAACAAAACTATAGCTCAAATGAACTTAACAGACATATTCAGAATATTCCACCCAATAGCAGCAGAATACACATTTTCTTTTTTCAAATATACATGAAACATTGTCCAGGATAGATCCCATGTTAGGTCACAAAACGAATCTTAACAGATTTAAAGAGACTGAAATCATACCAAGTATTTTTTCCAACCACAATGGTATGAAATTAGAAATCAATAAGAGAAGGTAAATGAGAAAATATGCAAATATATGAATATTAAACAATACATTCCTGAACAACCTATGGGTTAAAGAATAAATCAAATGAGAAATCAGAAAAATACCTTAAGACAAATGAAAATGAAAAAACCACATGCCAAAACTTATGGGATGCAGCAAAAGCAATATTGAAAGGGAAGTTTATAGCAATAAACAGCCACATTGAAAAAGAAAGATCTCAAAAGAACAACTTAAATGTAAAGCTCAAGGAACTATGAGAAGAACAAACAAAGCCCAAAGTTAGCAGAAGCAAGGAAATAATATGTATTAGAGTAGAAATAAATGAAATAGGGACTATGAATACAGTAGAAAAGATAAATGAAACCTAGAGTGGTTTCTGAAAAGGAGAAAGAAATTGACAAATCTTTAGCTAGACTAACCAAGAACAAAAGAAAACCCTCAAATTAATAAAATCAGAAATGAGAGAATAGACATTACAATTGATGCCACAGAAATAAGAAGAATTATAGGTAGCTACTATGAAGTTTTCACCAACAAACTGGATAATCTAGAGGAAAAGTATAAATTGCTAGATACATACAAACTACCAAGTCTGAATCATGAAGAAAAATAAAGTCTGAACAGAAGAGTAATGAGTAAGGAGATTTAATCAGTAATAAAAGCCTTCCAACAACTAAAAACCCTGGACCAGATGGCTTCACTAGTAAATTCTACCAAGATTTAAAGAAGAATTAATGCCAATTCTTCTCAAACTCCTCCAAAAAACTGAAGAAGAGGGAATACTTCCAAACTCATTTTGTTAGGCCAGAACTACCCTGATATCAAAGCCAGACAAAACCACCACCACACAAAAGAAAAAAATTACAAGCCAATATTCCTGATGAACATAGATACAAAAATCCTCAACAAAATACTACCAAACCAAAAGAACAGCACATTAAAAGTATCATACATTGTGATCAAGTGATGTTTATCTTTGAGATGCAAGAGTGTTTCAACATACACAAAGCAATAAATGTGACACACTACAGTAACAGAAAGAAGGATAAAAATCACAGGGTTATCTCAATAGTTGCAGAAAAATAATTTGACAAAATTCAACACTTTTCCACAAAAAAATGCTAAGCATAGATTCTATGAACCTCAATATAATAAAGGTCATATATGACAAGTCCACAGCTAACATCATACTCAATTGTAATAAATTGCAAGACTTGTACACTGAAAACTGAAAAACATTGATGAAAATAATTAAAGGAGACACAAACAAGTGGAAAGACATCCCATGTTTATGGATTAGAAAACTTAATATTGTTAAAATGTCCATACAACCCAAAGCAATCTACAGATTCAAAGGGATCCACATCAAAATCTCAGCGACACTTTTTGCAAAAATATTCTAAAATTCAATATGGAACCATAGAAGACTTTCAATTCGGTCGAAGCAATACTGAAAGCAAAACAAAGCTTGAAGCATCACACATCCTGATTTTAAAATACATTACAAAGCTATACTAATTAGAATAGTATAGTACTGGCATGAAGGCCGACATATAGACCAATGAAACAGACTAGAGAGCCCATAAATAAAGCCATGCATATAAAGTCAACTGATCTTTGACAAGTGAACCAAGAACTCACAATGGGAAAGGATGCTCTTTTCAACAAATGGTGATGAGAAAACTAAGTATCTACATGTAAAAGAAAAAAATGTTATCAAAATGTTACCTTATACCATGTACAAAAATTATCTCAAAAAAATTAGAGACTAAACATAACACCTGAACCTAAAACTCTTAGAAGAAACCAGGGCAAAAGGCTTTTTACTTAGATCTTAGCAGTGATTTTTGGATATTATACCGAAAGCACAGGCAACAAAAGCAAAAATAGACAAGTGGGACTACATTGAACTAAAAAGCTTCTGCATAGCAAAGGAAACAACCAACAGAATGAAAATCAACCTACTGAATGGGAGAAAGTATTTGCAAATCATACATCTGATAAGGAGTTAATTTTAAAAATATATAAGGAACTCTTACAACCCAATAGCAAAAAAGAAATAACTCTATTAAAAATGGACAATGGACTTGAACAGATGTTTCACCAAGGAAGACAAACAAATGGCTAACAGGTATATGAAAAAACATCATTAATTGTCAGGGAAGTGTAAAACTACAATGAGATACCATTCATACCTGTTGGGATGGCTATTACCCCAAAAAACAAAGGATAAGTGTTGGTGAACATGTGGAGAAATTTGAACCCTGTATGTTGTTGGTGGGAATGTTAAATACTGTAGCATCTGTGGAAAATAAGGCTTCCTCAAAAAATGAAAAATAGAACTACCATAAAATCTAGCAATCCTACTTCTGTATATATATCCAAAAGAATTGAAATCAGGATCTTAAAGAGATAGCTACACTCCCAAGTTAATTGAAGCATTATTTACAATTGCTAAGATATGGAAATGACCCAACTGAACATTGACAGATAAATGGATAAAGAAAATGTGGTATATACATACAATGGAATATTATTCAGCCTTAAAAAAGACGGGAATCTGCAATTTGCACAACAGAAGGACAAATACTGTAAGATTCCACTCATATGAAGCATCTAAAATAGTCCAATTCATAGAAATAGAGGAAACAATAGTGGCTGCTGGGGGCTGAGGGGAAGGGGAAGGGGAAGTGAGGCGTCATTTAATGGATATAAAGTTTCACTTACGCTAGATGAACAAGTTCTAGAAATCTGCTGTACAACATAGTGCCTTATAGTCAACGATATAGCGTTGTGAGCTTCAACATTTGTTCAGAAGTTAGAATTCATGTTAAGTGTTCTTCCAACAACAACAAAAAGATCAAGCAAAAACAATGGGGCACAAGGAAAGTTTGAGAGCAGCTGGATATGTCTATTACCTTGATTGAGGTGATGGTATCATGGATGTTTGCATATGTTCAAATTCATCAATTTATACATTTTAATTATGTGCTATTCTTTATGTATTAATTATACCTTAATAAATGTTTTTTAAAAAGAGCAGGGGCTCAGGTTTCACTAAGGGGCCATAGATTGTTGATCCCTCCTATAAATCTTGACATAGGAGTTTTGTATGTTTTTTCATTGTCAAATTCCCACATCTAGAACAGGGTTTGGTACACACAGGCACTTAATAGATACTTGTTGAATGATATAGGAAGTGAAAACACACTACAACCAGTAAACACTACAACAACTATAACATATTACAACCAGAGAAATCCAGTAATGGTTAATTTATAAGAACACCTGTATTCATTCATGGATGTGAGAATTTTGTATGGGGAAGATTTCAAGATTTAATTTTCAATAGTTTTTGATTTTAAAAATCACTTTTTATAAGTCAAAAGACAATAAAGATTAAGAGATTTTATAATTCTTAATTGTATAATGTAATCATCATCATGGAAAAATTGTTAATTTTATTGATTCTTGGAAAAGTTTGGATATGTTGCCTCCTCCCACTAGGAGGTGCAAATTGTACGTTTGAGCCAAGCATGGATTGTCTCTTCCTTGGTGTTAAGTAAGTTTTCCCATCAAGTTTTTCAAGTTTGTGGATGTCCAGTAAATTATCTCCCTTGACCAATCTTTTTTTCCTACAAATAAAAGCTGATGAGAAAGTTTGACTCCAAAATAATTTCCTATTAAATTTTTTTCTGCCCAACCCAAACAAAAATTAAACTGTTTTAAAACTTTAGACTTAAACATGTATTTAAATGTAAGTGTAGTAAATTATGTTAATGAATTACATTATTTCACTAACTGGTCATACTAAGAAACACACTACCACCCGAAAATACAGTACTTCTGACCCCCTTCTTCCCTTACCTAAAGGGAGAGAGAAAACTTTCCCTCAAAGCAAAGCACATCTGATAGAGACATGAAGCAAACATTTTCACTTGCCTGAAAGTTTTTAAGTATATTTCAATACTAGTATAAATGAATTATAACAAAGTTTATATTTATAACCATCTGAGATTTTGACTTCTTAGCTGCAGGTCACATGTACTGGAAAAAAAAAAGAGTCTTAGATTATTCTATTGTTTATAGTGAAATAGTTTAATGGTATTGCTGTATAATACATATACACTGTTACAATAACTGTATTATTAAAACCCTATCCAATCAAGGTCATAGCATGGAATCCTGGCTTCACCAGTTGGCCCATGAACGTGGTTTAGAATAATTAAATTACTCCATTCAAATAATAATACTAATGAAATAGATATGTACATAGTGCTTGTCCCAGAGCCTGCTGTGATCAGTTTCCAGGGAAAAGAAAGATCTAATCAAGTATGTGTATTTTTCAAAGTATATATGTTAATTTGAAAGCTGAGTAAGTTGCAGAAGTGTTTCAGGATCAATGACTAAAAAGAGAGGACAAAAAGCTTGGTCCTTGGCAAAATAGAGTTGGGAATCATTAATCATTTTAAAGTAAATGTTTCTCTACCTGAATCTCTGCCAAAAGCCTTGACAGAATGCAGACTTCCAGAAGATCCAAACCTGCTGATGACAACAATGTTTGTTATACGGTATGCAATATTATAAAAGATCCTTTCAATGTTTGAGCTTTTGAAAAGATGCCTGTGTCTAGGATTTCTGATAAAACTTACAATTGCTTTGAGTGATATTCAGTTTTAATATATAAGGCTTCATGCCATTACATGCACCAGTTCCATCCTTCATGCTGCATTGGAAGGCTCAGTTAAACCAACTGGGGCCAGTTCTAGAAGCCTTCTTGCCAATGATGACATGGCTTCCTGTCCAGAACCTCTAGGGTATTCTTGTGTAGTCTGACTTACAGAGAAGCCAAAAATTATTGGAGACTCAGATATTTTTGAACCACACCTTGCTTTTTTAATCAGCAGAACTCGATAGAAGTGCTGTGAACTACTTCGTGTTCATATTGCCTCATTCATAATGAGTCTGTCACATAAAATTATCCGCCCACACTTTACCAGGAAGAATCTTTGCCTGCTCCTTCATCCATCAGAAGAAAGCACTCCAAATATAAATTTCTTGGCTGCTTTACAGGTCACTACCTATTTTGATCAAGAAAGTGGATGACAAAGCCTTTCAAGTAATGAAGGTTTCCATAAGACCATTTTAACTTGAAATGTTATGATTAAGCTTTTGATATGCAGTCTTATGGAGATCAAAATTTAGATAATAGAATTTTTAAAAAACAGAGATAAATAGAAAGAAATGTGTACATTACATAATTACAGAACTTACGAAGTACAACATTCCTGCTGGGGAATCAATTTCCTATGCTCCTGTCCAGAACACAAAACAAAACAAACAAAGAAATATTGAACATTTATTGTCCTTTATATATCTGTGTCTTACTTTTATAGATAGACAGCCAGAAAAAAAGCCTGACTTGATAATATTCTGAAAAAAGTACAGCTCTTTAGATCCAGACATATACCTGTGATACTTCCTGGAGATACTCTTTAACTTGAGATGTTATATAAACTACAAAAAGATTTGTAAAAAAAGGACTGCGCTCAAATTATAGTAAGGGAGTTATACATAATTTACTTTAAATTAATTAGGGTAGAATTATATAATGAAATTAAACTTGTGAATGATATAGAGTGAAATTGTAATGTTTCATCATTATGAAATTGGTAAAATCTTTAGTTATGAAACAAAGAATTTCTGGCAGGACTGGTTTCAATGTCTCCAATTTACCTTCTTTAATTACTAGCAGTGTTTTAATAGTCTTCTCTTTATTCCATCCCATTCTTGTACCACTACAGCTTAGGTTGAATTGTCATTTCTTTGAATAAGACACTTTATTATTGTTCGAGAGACACACTTTGTTTTCTATCCACAATTGCAAAAATCTCTCTTCAAGTACAGTGTTGATTTTTTAAATTCAGTTTTCAGTTGTACTTTGAGTCCCTGAAAAGCACACTGCAAAGTTCTTGCCAGTACATATTTATTACAGAATAATAGTATCACTATTTCTGAGACCCTGGGGTAGGTTCATGAATTTACTTTCTGGTCAGGTTTGTTTTCACAAAGCGTCCTGTTCCACTTTGAATCAGACTTAGACTCAAATTCAATTTAAGCAATTTGTTTAGAAAATGTTGCATGTCTTGTTCTCTTTCCAGGGTTATAGCAGGTAGGGTTATTCAAACCAGTCCTCCCATTGAAACCAACAACAGATGCTGGATAAAATATTTTATGACTACCTTTCAAAAACCATCAAAAAGCTGATGAGATAGTAAGGAATTACCAAGCCAAAGTCCAAGGAAAATCTGGAGTGCAAGATGTAAAGGAGTACTGAAATTGTTTTTGCCCGAGATGCAATTATTAATCAAGGCTAATTTGTACTTTAGTTTTGATGGCTTAAACATGAGGGGAATAGAAGTTAAAGCCCAAAATCTGTCAACCACACAAATCTGATAAGAGATTTTTCCTACATTAAGCTAGGGCTTCGGAGGACTACAGTATTAGAGTAATAGTAAATCAGAAATGAATCTCCCTTCCATCCCCTGAACATTGGGGAAAGTTGCCTTAGAAATGTGTAGAACAGAGTGTGGGGGAAGCCCTAAGAAATGATCATTATAACCAACTTGAAAAAAAGATTTGTAGCTCAAATTAACATCATCTGGTAGTTATAAAATAACCTACAAACTGTGAATACATTTCAAAGCGATCACAGAGTAGTAGTGCCCCTAGGTGTCTTCAAGAAACCAATGCAAATCTGTAGAAAAGTATCCTTTTTTTAAAATTTTCAAAATATCCACATCTGTAAATTTTCAAGACCATGAGCAGCACACAGTTGAAAATACCAAGCATATAAGGATTCATAGCCTTACATGTCAGAATCAGCAAAAACAATAGATGACAGAAACATAGCCACAAAGATTAGAGATATTGTAATTTTCAGAGACAGAGTATAAAATATACTTACTGTGCTTAAAAAATAAAAAGATAAGCCTGAAAATATATACATGTAGAAAAGTGAAAAAATGGTCAAAAGATTTCTTTTTTTAAAAAACAGAGAACTTCTATTCAACAGGCATATGAAAAGATGCTCAATATCACTAACTACTAGAGAAATGCAAATCAAAACTACAATGAGGTATCACCTCACACCAGTCAGAATGTCCATCATTAAAAAGTCTACAAATAATAAATACTGGAGAGGATATGGAGAAAAAGGAACTCTCCTACACTGTTGGTGGGAATGTAAATTGGTACAACCACTATGGAGAACAGTATGGAGATTTCTTAAAAAACTAAAAATAGAGCTACCATATGACCCTGCAATCCCACTCCTGGGTGTATATCTGGAGAAAACCCTAATTCGAAAAGATACATGCACCCCAATGTTCATAGCAGCACTATTTACAATAGCCAAGACATGGAAGCAACCTAAATGTCCATTGAAAGATGAATTGTTAAAGAAGATGTGGTATAAATATATAATGGAATATTACTCAGCCATAAAAAAGAATGAAAGAATGCTATTTGCAGCAACATGGATGGACTTAGAGATTACCATATTATGTGAAGTAAGTCAGACAGAGAAAGACAAATATATCACTTATATGTGGAATCTAAAAAAAAAGATACAAGTGAACTTATTTACAAAACAGAAATAGATTTGCAGACATAGAAAACAAACTTATGGTTACCAAAGGGGATAGCAGGGACAGGCGGAGAGATAAATTAGGAGTTTGGGATTAACATATATGCACTACTATACATAAAATAGATAAACAACAAGGACCTGCTGCATAGCACAGGGAACTACACTCAATATCTTCTAATAAGCTATAATGGAAAAGAATCTGAAAAAGAATACGTGTGTGTGTGTGTGTGTGTGTGTGTGTGTGTGTGTGTGTGTATATATACACACACACATATGTATAACTGAATCACTTTGCTGTACACTTGAAACTAACACAAAATTGTAAATTAACTGTAATTCAATAAATAAGAAAAAAAGGAAATCTAAAAAAAAAGAGAACTTCTTGAAATAAAAAATGCAATAAATGAAAGTATAACCTCAATGGATAATTTTAAAAGAGGACTAAGTTGAAGAGAGAAGAGGAACTGAAAGATTAGTTAGAAAAAATTATCTTTAAGTTAACACAGAAAAATTTAAAGATGGATAATATGTAGAACAGGTTAGAAAACAAAGGAAGATTAAGTGGTATGATTAATTGGTTTTCCAGTAGAAGGTGGAGAGAATGGAGAAGAGGTAATACATAAAAATATAATGAATAAAACTTTATTGAACTATCTGAACTGAGAAAGAAACAGCTTTAAGATTCCCAATGGATCTCAAAGAGGACTTGAAATAATAATTATTTCAACCTCAGTCACATTACAGTGAAATTTCAGCATATCAGAGACAGAGTGAACAATCTTAAAACTCACCCGGAGCAAAAAATACAGATTACCTTCAAAGAGTGGTGTGTGGATTAATATTTGACTTCTTAAAAGACATATAGAAGTCAGAGACATATTATAAAAGAAATGAAATAACTGATAATCCATTGAAACTATCCTTCAATAACGTTGGCAAAGTAGAGATTTTTTTAAAGACAGACAAAAACTGAGAAAGTGCAATGCCTGAGACATTGTAGATGCTTAGTAAATATTTCTTGGTAAGTCAGCTTCTTTGAAGCATTCATTCAATAGCTCCTCTTTTCCTAATATTCTTAGAGGCAGGATCTCTTGCAAATCTAGGTCAGTTTGTATATTATTAAGATACATAAACCAAACATTTCATGGCCCAAATACCTGTGAGTTTGAAGAGTAGCAAGTTACTACTTGAAGTGTTTATGGTCCAGAAAACAATCATATGGTTATCTTCATCTCAGATCCTAATGGCTTTGGACAACATTATACTAGTCTCTGGAATACAGGAAGCATAGTTTCACTTGCTTCCTATGTCAGAGTAGCAATATTTAAGCATTGTTGATTACCACTTGCTAGTGTTACCAAACACCAATGCCACACTGTCCACACCAACTCCTTTCATTATAATCAGATATTTGGGGAATCGTTCACACAAAATAACTAAAAGAATAAATAATAAACTTGATTTTTTGAATTTACAATAATTGTCTATACGTTATATTCAGGAGCAAATATTTGGTGTGTACTATAATTTATGTGGACACATTCTCAAATATTACTATGATTTGGCTATATATTCAATTCAGACACTAGCTTTATGCATGTGTTTGTACGTGTGTGTGTTGTGTGTGTGTGTGTGTGTCTATAATATAAGGTACTCCAGAACAGAGGGGAGGAAGACATTTTGAAGCAAGTGATTTCTGTATGCTTCCTGAATTAGGTGGTTTTACAATATGTGTGCACAACTCCACTCAGTACTCTGTAATGACCAATATGGGAAAAGAATCTAAAAGAGAGTGACTATGTGTATAACTGATTCACTCTGCTGTACAGCAGAAAGTAACACAACATTGTAAGTCAAATGTACTCCAATAAAATTTTTTTTAAAAAGAAAGAATTGACTTTTATATTGTGCATCATACAAAGCAGCTTCATATTTGACTCATTTCATCTTTACCAACATTCTTTATGACAGTCATGGAGCTTATTGAAAATTCCATTTTTAGATAAGTAAATAAGTAGCTATTCAGAGAGATTATGTGACTTGCACAAGGTCATATCACCACAAAATGAGGTGCTCAGAGTGACATGGCTGGACAGAGACTGGTACCACAGACATTTGGGAAAGAACAATTGGAGTCAGGAGATTGCATTCAACGTGTGGGACCTTCTACTTGCCAAGCCTTGTAGTCACTGGAGATATGGAAATAGACAAAGGCAGATACTTTCATTACGATGTTCTTATTCTTATAGGGCCCTCAAGGCCAGGCAGCAGTGGAGAGATCACAGCGAAGCTCAGACAGCCATTAGAAAAGGGAATGAAAATAAAAAGTCCCTATATACCTACAGAATGGGTAAGATACAAACACTGACAATACCAAATGCTAATGAGGATATAAAGCAACCGGAAGTCTTACTCATTGCTGGTGGCACGATCACGTTGGAAGAATGTTCAGAAGTTTCCTACAAAGCTAAACGTAGTTTTACCACACAATCCAGCAACATGCTCCTAGGTATTTACCCAAGAGAGTTGAAAACTTATGTTCATAAAAAACTTGTACACAAATGTTTATAGGAGCTCTATTCATAAGTGCCCAAACTTGGAAGCAACCCAATGACCTCCAATAGATGAATGGATAAGCAAACTGTGGTACATCCATACCATGCAATATTTATTCACTGATAAAAAGAAATGAGCTATCAAGTCACAAAAAGACATAGAAGAACCTTAACTGGAAATTGCTAAGTCAAAGGAGCCAATCTGCAAAGCCTGCATACTTTATGATTCCAATTATGTGACATTCTGGGAAAGGCAAAACTATACAGTAAAAAGATCAGTGGTCATCAATGATGGACGGAATGAATAAGTGGATTTTATGGGGATTTTAGGGCAGTGACATTATTCTGTATGCCAGGGGTCCCCAAACCCTGGGCCACAGACCACTACTGGTCCATGGCCTGTTAGGAACCGGGCCGCACAGCAGGAGGTGAGTGGCAAGCGAGAGAAGCTTCATCTGTATTTACAGCCACTCCCCAGTGCTCCCATTACCGCCTGAGCTCCCCCTCCTGTCAGCATTATGGTGACTTGCATTATTACTTCATTATATATTACAATGTAATTATAAAAGAAATAAAGTGCACAATACATGTAATGCACTTGAATCATCCCCAAACCATCCCCCCGGCTCCCAGTCCGTGGAGAAACTGTCTTCCATGAAACTGGTCCCTGGTGCCAAAAAGGCTGGGAACAGCTGCTGTATGCTACTCTAATGTGGATGCATGACATTATGAATTTGACAAGATCCACAGAACTGTATAACACAGAGTGAACCCTAATGTAAACTATGGACTTTAGTTAATACTGTTCATCAATGATATTGGTTCACGTGTGATAACAAATATACGACAATAAAGCAAACCGTCAATAATAAAGGAAACTGTGAACGGGTTGGAGAAGATGAGGTATACGGGAACTTTCCGTACTTTGTTCATTTTTCTGTAAACCTAAAATGGCTCTAAGAAATAAAGCTTATTCAATAATAATTTTGCAAAAGATTATGGGCAAGTGCAAGGGGCAAACAGGAGAGAGTGGTAGGGGTCAGAAATGAGGGTGGGTGTTCCATACTTAGGGATAGTAGGGATATTACAGAGAACCTCTTTTGTCACACCAGAGTTTTTAATGGAGTCCCCATAAGTAAGAGCATCTGTTCTGGACACAAAGAACACCAGTGTATCTCTGGTATTAAGGCAGGCAGATGAGAACTGGATTTTTATCCTCTGACTTCAAATCCTGGACCCCTTCCTCTACTGCAAGTTACTGATATAATTACCACGAATTATAAGGTAAATATAGAAAAGGAGGAGAGCTCTGGAGAAAACAGTAAAAGTTATTCTGAAGGAGAACTTATAAAGCAGATATGTGTTCAGAATGGACTTTGCTTTATTCAGCTGGCCCATTACTCTTTTTTCTTTAAAAACAATATTCAGCAAACAAATTCACATTTCAGGCAGTCAGATGCATTGCTCCCTGAGGATTTAATGATTAAGGGGAAACACTAAGGGAATGGAAGTTACTCTGGAATGTAATTTTCCGAGGTGTTAACTAGATCAGTGTTTTTAGTAAACTCCAGTAGATGGAGCAAGAGAGTAGGCAGCAACCCGTCTTTCAGGGTGCATTTTGAAATGAAGCAGCCGTATTTTCAACAGCTCTGAGTCTGTGTGATTCCTGGCAAGACATTTAGCAGAGGAGGAGAGCAGACAGTTTTATAGTCTCTGTCACTCTTCTTGGCAGAGCCAGAAGACCCTCTGGTCTATTGGACTTGAGGATTCCTTTCCTCGAGAAATGTCTGATGGCAGCCAAGTGATTGCATGTTCCAAGACGCTTGAAAAGGACTCTTCTGCGTCACTCAGATGGTCTTGTGTGCTAGAGGGCCTTTCCAGCTCTGTGACTGCTGGCAGGCAGCTAGACTAAAATCTGTAGAGCTCTTCTGCTTTTGCCACAGGAAGCTACTAGAGCATTTTGATTTTTTAAAAGGCTACAAAAACAAACAAAAATTATGACTCACATCGAGTGAAACAATATTTTTATTCGTAAGTGCAACATTTACTAGCAGCACATCTTAGTTTCTCTTTTTACAATTAACCACCTTCTAGAATGAGACAGAACAACATAATAGAGAATAGTCTAATTAGAATTTAAGAAAATTTCCAAGTGAATATATTATAAATTGAGTCTGGTTACCTATAGAGTGAAAGAATTACAATGCACCGGAAAGCTGTCCCTTCGCTCACCCCACCAAATTATAAAGGAAAAGTCAGCGGCCTCAGTGAATTTTCTGATTACCTACCACTTTCTCTGGGAGCCAAGAACCATGGAACTGTAAATTATATATATGTGTGTGTGTGTGTGTGTGTGTGTGTGTGTGTATAGTCAGTTTTCTACATATGATAGTATCTGATTTTATAGAGTTTCAAGGATAATTTTACCTTCTCATTGAGTAAGTTATCCACTTGTTTCACTATCTGCCAAATCATACTTTTTTTTAAGGCAGCTTCTTGTTCTACCTTTCCTCTTACTGTAGCTTCCTTCTTATAAGGTCACTTTTTTTTTTTTTTTTTTTGCGGTACATGGGCCTCTCACTGTTGTGGCATCTCCGGTTGCAGGGCACAGGCTCCGGACGCACAGGCTCAGCGGCCATGGCTCATGGGCCCAGCCGCTCCGCGGCATGTGGGATCTTCCCGGACCGGGACATGAACCCGTGTCCCCTGCATCGGCAGGCGGACTCTCAACCACTGCGCCACCAGGGAAGCCCCTAAGGTCAACTTTTGATTAATCACATATGGATTATTTTTGGTTCCTTTCTGTAACCTGTAAATAAAGTTATTGCCCCAAAGTCACTCAGTCAGGAAACAGTATGAGGAAAATAAGCATATGAATGGATATATAAAATAAGCATATGAATGGATTATTTTTGGTTCCTTTCTGTAACCTGTAAATAAAGTTATTGCCCCAAAGTCACTCAGTCAGGAAACAGTATGAGGAAAATAAGCATATGAATGGATATATTACGAGGTATTTAGTGCCTATTACATACTTGGTATGGAGGAATATAAAGATGAAAAGAATAAGGTCTCTTTCCTCTGGAGGCTCGTGATCAATTATAGGACAAACCCATGTGAATGAATTACACTCATATAAACATTGCTATAATCAAGGTGTGAATAGGACGTCATGGGAGGTCAGAGGAGAAAACACTTATCTGTGCTTGAGGATATCAAGAAAGGTGTTTCACTGGAGGTGATAGTGGGGCTGAGTTTTAAAGGATTAGCAGAAATTCATCAATTGGACCAGGGAGTAAATGATGTTAATGACCATGAAAGCGATATGGACAAAGGTTAAATAATATCTGATTTGTGAAAGGGAAGTAATTTATAATGGCTAGATGTGGCAGGAAGAGGGAAGTTAGATATAAAAACATAGAGGGGATAAAACCTGAAAGCTTTAACAGAATGCCTGAGGATCTGGGCTTAATTCAGCATTGTCCAATAGCACTTTCTGAAATGATGGAAATGTTCTATAATCTGTACTGTCCAACATGGCAGAGATTAGCCACAAGAGGCTATCGAGCATTTGAAATGTAGCTAACGAGAGTGAGGCAATTCATTTTTTGTTTTGCTTAATTTAAATAGAGATTTAAATAGTCACATGTGTAGTAGTGACTATTGGACAGCACTGTTTGAATGATGGCAACTACTGAAAAATCATCATTAGTGGAATTTAATGATTTGACTTAAAATTAATGCAAAAATAACACGGATTTTCGTATGCCATTGGAATATATGGTGCTTTTAAAATTAAATATCTTTAAATATCACCACATATTAACTTGTAGTTATGTTCACTTGTGTAAGCAAAGCAATTGCAACTGTCCACTAAGACAAGAATGCTTTTCTAGGCAAGTGAGCATGAGAAGATGTAAATAATCAAATACATTTAACCTAAGTCTGCAGTCCATACATAAGGAAGTCATGCACCCATATTTGGAGTGGGAAAAAAATATTATTAGAGAGAAGTGATTCCCACCAATTAAGGAATTTCTGCAGAAGAGAAACTTTTTCCAATAGTATACAGATCTACCCAAATCACTCTGAAATCACTGACTTATTGAATTCATAGTATTTGTGTCTGAGTGATGAAAGAGACAAAGCTTGATGAAAATACGGCCTCTGAAATCCTAGAGCAGTAAGCCTGTGGCAACACTCAAGGCTGGCTGGCTCTTCGATTTCTTCAGTGGATTTCATCGGAATTGAGACTTTCTTTCTTCTCTGTGACTTGGCTGGCTGCCTATTTCACTGGCAGGTATGCCTAGCAGCACATCTCTTTTGGAAAGACAGGAAATGCTTAAAGTCAGTATAACAGCCAGGATCACAAAAGAAGGCACTTAGAAAGGGCCTCTGATCAGTTTGGAAATTTGTCTTAAAATGAAACATTGGCAAATTCATTTTGAATTCTTTACCCTTCCTTTTCTACTAGTTTTCTACTGCTATATAATAAGTTATTACAGACTTCGCTTACTTGGTCTTTAAACAATACCCCTTTATTATCTCAGTCTCTGTAGGTTGGAAGTTGAGTCACAATGTAGCTGAATTCTCATTTAGGGTTTCACAAGGTCAAAATCAGATATTGGAGAAGCTGCATTCTTTCTCATCTGGAGCTTAGAGTCTTTATCTATGCTCACTTAGATCATGGGTAGAATTCAGTTCCTTGTGGTTATGGGACTGAGACTGTCACCTTCCAGAGAGGCCTGCAATTTCCTGCCATGTGACCCTTTTCATAACATGGTGGTTGGCTTCTTCAAGGTCAACAGAAGAGGAGGGTGTCTGTTGCTGTTTTGAGTAGCTGACTTCTGAGCTAATCTGTTTAACTCAGGCCCACCTAGGATAATCTCCCTTTTGCTTAACTCAAAGTCAACAGATTCAGGATTAAGACTCAAGGGGAAGGGGTTATACAGGCATGTGCCCCAGGGGATGGGAATCTAGGGATTCCATGTACCACACATGGTCAGGGCACTCTGCTCAAATCTGTATTCTAATACTTTATTTTCCCTCATATAATGACATATGCCTATATATCTGTCTTTTCCATTAAAGACAGGGATAATATCATAGTAACCTCATCTTTCACAGTAGACTCTACAATAGGATTTTATAAAAGGAAGGCTCTCTCTCTCTTTTTATATAATCAGTATAGTGCCTTTTATATAGTAACTTCTCAATAAAAGGTAATTCTTTTTATCCTGTTTTTGTTATGTCAAATCCTTAAAAAATATACATGTATTTTTATGTGTGTGTGTATATATATATATATACACACACACACACACACACACACATATATATACATAAATCTCCCTGTGCAATCAAAGAGAGAGTAAAGATTAATTTGTTGTGAAAATAAGACAAAAATACATTTTGAAGTCAATTGGGAGTTCTTGATGTATAAAAGAAACAGTGTTTTGTGATGAGTCTGATGGATTGAGATAGAACTAAGAAATGAACCACTGACATAAAGACCAAGGAGATTTAAATTTGTATAAAGATGAATCACCTCAAAGGATAAGCATTTTATAGCTAGATTTGGACTCTTGCAAAATAGTAACTTCCACAGTTTCCATCTGAGTCTTTTGTTTTTCCTCTTTGCCAATTAGTAGAACATAACTTGCTTTATGAAAAGAAATAGAAAATGTTTAATAATCATTCAGTCATTATTTTAGGTCTCCAATACGTCTCAGAGTAGAGAAGTGTGTTATTGGAAATATGTGGAAGATGCTAAATTAGAGGATAAATTGTGTGTGTGTATTTGTTAACAAATTTCTTAAGTGATGTAAAATATTCACTTATGAGGAGGATAGTCTTCCTTAGCCTAAAGCACCTGCAATGGCCTCCTCTGCTGTAGCTACCTTACAAAACACTGCTGCTTCTCCTCATGACCTACCTGCACTACCTGTCTTAGTTTCTAGACCTATAACTAGACTCAAGACCCAGCAGTTCTCAAAAGATGAGGAACAAAGTGTGACCTGCCAGGAAGTGCACTGCACCACGTACCAAAAAAACTGCATAACTGCATTATTTTCAATTTATATAGATAGAAATCTGTGAAATATGTGTGGGAACGGATATTAAGGGTGTAATGGGGGAAGAAACATAACATTGAATCAGGCTAAATTTATTCATACGGGCTGTATTAGTCAAGGTTCTCCAGGGAAACAGAAACTATAGAACGGAACTATCTATCATCTCTCTCTCTCTCTCTCTCTATCTATCTATCAACTGTCTATCTATCCTGGGCCTTAAGTAGATACTGAATACTTAATCATGAGCCACAAAATCATCTTGTGGACTGAGCTTTCCATTGTGAACTGGGTGTTGTTTGACCCATAAAACCATAAATTTGGGCATGTATAGTAACCATGACATGAAGGTGGCTATAAGAGATCACGCTTGAGTATGCCTTAAAAGTATAAGTAAGTTGCATGAAGAAGTAGCCCAAATACCCAAGGCCAATACTCCTGCTACATTGCCTTCTATCTTTTAGCTTGCACTTAGGACCTCATGGAGAATTCCCTGTGACGAATTGACTGAGGAAGGGAAAACTCAAGCCTGGTTGATAGATGGCTCTGCATGATATGCAGGCACCACCTGAAAGTGGTCAGTTCTATCACTACACCCCTTTCTGGGATATTCCTGAAGGACAGTGGTGAAGGGAAACTCTCCTAGTGGGCTGTGCTTAGAGCAATGTACGCAGTTGTTTATTTTGCCTGGAAGACTAAATGGCCAAAGTTATGAGTCTAGGCCTATTTGTGGACTCTGACCAATTATTTGGCTACATGGTCAGGGACTGGGAAGAAATATAATTAGAAAATTCATAACAAGGAAGACTGGGAAAGAGATTTATAGATAGCTCTTTCTGAATGAGCAAAGATTGTAAAGACATTGGTGTCCCTTGTTAATGCTCATCAAAGGGTGAACTCAACAGAGGAAGATTTTAATAATACAGTGGATAGGAAGATCCATTCTGTGGATACCTGTCAGTCCCTTTCCCCAACCACTCTTGTCACGTCCAATGGACCATCATAGATGGAGGTTATTCTCAATAACATGGACTGCTACTCACTAAGGCTGACCTGACTATAGTCACTGATGAGTTCCCAGTCTGCCAGCAACAGAGACCAATACTGTGTCTGCAACATGGTAGCATTTCTTGGGATGATCAGCCAGCTAGCTGACGGCAGGTTGATAACATTGGACCACTTCCACTATGAAAAGGGCAGAATTTTGTTCTTATTAGAGCAGACACTTACTCTGGATACGGATTTGCTTTCCCTGCACACAATGCTTCTGTCAAAAATACCACTGCTGAACTTATAAAATACATTATTCTCTATCACCATACTCTAAATAGCATTGCTCTGATCAAAGAACTTACTTCACAGCAAAAGAAGTGGAGCAATGGGCCTATGCTCACGGAATTCCCTGGTTTTATCATGTTCCCAACCAACCTAAGGCAGCTTTCTTGATAGAATTGTGAAATGACATTTTAAAGACTCTGTTGCAATGTCAGCTATGTGGCCATGTTTTCAGAGTTGGGGCAGTACTCTGCAGGAGGCTGCATATGCTCTGAATCAGCATCCAGTATATGTTGCTATTTCTCCCACTGGTCCGGGAATGAAAACACAGAAATGGGAGTGGCTCCACTCTCTATTACTCTTAGTGTTCCACCAGCAAAATTTTCACTTCTAGTCCTCACAACCTTAGGCTATGATGGTCTGGAGGACTTAGTTCCACTGGGAAGAATGCTTCCACCAGGAGACACAATTATTATTGTGGACTAAAAGTTAAGACTGTCACCCAGCCTCTTTACATCTTTGAATCAACAGGCAGAGAAGGGAGTTACAGTACTGCCTGAGATGATATTAATTGCCAAGGGAAAGTTGCTACTGAAAAATGGAAGTATGGAAGATTTTGTCTGGAACACTGGAGATCCCTTAGGATATATTTTAGTTCTACCATGTCCTATGATTAAAGTCAATGCGAAACTAAAATAACCCAATTCAGGCAGGAGTGCTAATGGTCCAGAACCTTCATGAATCAAGGTTTGGGTCACTTTGCTATGCAAAGAATCATAATCAGCTTGGGTGGTTGCTGAGTGAAGAGGGAATACAAAATGGGCAGTGGAAGAAGGTAGTCATAAATGCCTACAGCGACTGTGTTACTAGTTGCAGAAACAAGGACTGTAATAATTATGCGTATTTCTTGATTATTTTGTTATAAATATGTTTGCATATATATTAACCAAGTAATTTTGCTTTCTTCCCTCTCTTATCTCCTTATTATCTAACATAAGATATATTAATAATAGTTAATTGTATATCACGGTTTTTAAGTTACAGGATATCAAAAGAGAATAGTGAATATCAGGGAAGATCTTTGAATCCTCTTCTGAAGTATTAATGTATTTTCAATGGTATGGAGGATAGCTGTATCATGTTAGATGGAAACATGACTTTGTTATTGTCTTCATTTGGATAGTAAGTATGGTTTAATAAAATGTATATGGGTGCCAAGTTGACAAGGCGGGGGCGTGATGATTTTTTGGACCATCATCTTGTCTAGTCTTCAGTACCCAGTAATTCAATCAAGTGCTACCTTACGTGTTGCTATGAAGGTATTTTTAAGATGTGCTTAAAGTCAGTTGACTTTAAATAAAAGAGATTATCCCCGATAATCTTGGTTGGCCAGTGCAATAGGTTGAAAGGTCTTAAAAACAGGGCCTTAAAACCTGAAACTTTCCTGAAAGAAGATGGAATTCTGTCTGTGGAAAAGAGCTTCAATCCATGCTGGAAAGTTCCAGCCTGACGCTTCTGATGGTCTGCCCTGTAGATATTAGACTTGCCTAGCTAGCCCGTATGATCGTGTAAGCCACTTTACTGCAGTAAATCTCTTAATATATATCTCTTACTACTTCCATGCTCTGAACCCAGACTGGTACAACAGGCATTGAAGCATGTGAATGGAGAGTGGGAAGAAGAAAGGTTAGGATATAAAATAATCATATTTTACTTATTAGGTGATGTTCAAGATAGCTGATAGGCACAGAAGTGTTTTATGGGCTGAAAAGTTACTATTAGCTTGACACAAGACTGGTAAAGAGGCTAAGAATAAGAAGGCAAGAATTTTTTTATACAGAAAAGACTAAGAAGAGATTAAATAAAAGTGGTAAATTGGGGGCTTCCCTGGTGGCGCAGTGGGTGAGAGTCCGCCTGCCTGCCGGTGCAGGAGACACGGGTTCGTGCCCCGGTCTGGGAAGATCCCACATGCTGTGGAGCGGCTGGGCCCGTGAGCCATGGCCGCTGAGCCTGCGCGTCCGGAGCCTGTGCCGTGCAACAGGAGAGGCCACAACAGTGAGAGGCCCGCGTACCGCAAAAAAAAAAAAAAAAAAAAAGTGGTAAATTGATAACAAAACAAATATAATTTTCTCAGTAAGCCTCTTTTGCCTTCCATGCAAATACACTTTCTCTCATTTCCTCTTCATGAAGATGACTCTGAGGCCAATTTAAGAATGATCCTGAACTGTTTGTGTTTCCATCAGGACTAAACCCCACGATGTATAATTCCTAGGAGGTCTAAAGTACTTACGTGGGATGCATAATGTTTCCTGAAAAGGTGTTGTTGTAGATTTAGCTCTGAGGTTTTTGGAGTTTTTGTCTATCAGCAGGTAGAAATAATTTCTTTCTCTTTTTGAGCTCACCTTGTGAAAGGTAGCAACTTTGTATTTTTGTCCCAAAGAAAAATTCTCCCTCTTTTTATTACTACTCCCTATTAATTAGATTATTAACTACAATGCTATATGTTTTTTTTTAGCCCATGTTTCATTAACGGAATCAAGGTTATGTCAAGATTTTTCCTCACTTTTTCCCCTTTACTTAGTACATTCTGTCTTACAATTAACATTAGTTCCTCCCATATACTAGCAATTGGTAGCTCTCAGTTTTAATTTTTGAAGTCATTGTGAGATTGCTGTTCCACTGAAAAGGCTTCTCATTGGTCATTTTGGTCCAGTTGAAGGAGACTTTCTTAGGAGTTACCCTATACTTCCCTTCTGAGGACAAGAAGAATTCATTTGGCTTCAACTAACATGACTACTTGCTTTTATTGAATTTTCCTAGTCCTCTCTTTTCTAAGCTCTGCTTCTGGCACTATTTCACTTTGACCACTTCTTTCCATTCCTATTTCTAAACTTACCCTACCCAGCTTAAGTGTCACTTCTTTCAGGAGATTTATTTTTAAATAATTATTTATTATTTTTTTTCATCTTTATTGGAGTATAATTGCTTTACAATGTTATGCTAGTTTCTGCTCTACAACAAAGTGAATCAGCTATGCGTATACATATATCCCCATATCCCCTCCCTCTTGAGCCTCCCTCCCACCCTCCCTATCCCACACCTCTACATCACCACAAAGCAGCGAGCTGATTTCCCTATGCTATGCGGCAGCTTCCCATTTGTCACTTCAACAAGAAGTGCTTTCTTTTCCCTATGAATCCCTAGAGCAGTGGTGGCAAGTATGTTTCTGTTACAAACATCACTAATAGTCATGGCATTCTCCCATGCTGAGCTGTGGCCTCAGAATCCTTACGAACATAGCACCCTATGTAGTTAACACTGGAAATGAAGACTAACTGTGATCCCATCATACTTCTCAGACCTGAACTTAAAAGGAAGCTCTTTGAAGGTAGGGCACAAATCATCTTTATATTTCTCACAACATACAACACAACACTTTGAATGTATTAAATATCTAATTTAATACAGCTATCTCCCATTTATTAATAAGAACCTGTTCCTCAAAATCAGACAGTCTGAATGAAAATACTAACCAGAAGTTTATTCCCATTATTTACATGGGAAAAAATATAGCAAGTTACTCATCAGCCCCGCACTCCCAATTTCTTAAAAAACAGTACAATTTTTATACATGTCTATTTACTATTTAAAAAATTTCTTCCAGGTCACCAAATGTAATTGATATGCTTATTTAAAAAAACAAAACAAAACATTGGAGTAACATGGCCTTTCTTAGTGCCAGCAACATCTAAGATGAATATCCCCTTTGTTGAGATTTGTCCTTCTTCTCAAAATATCTATGTGATTTTGACATTTTATCAATTCTGTTTAGAAAATTACTTTTTCCCATGTAATTTGTTTAAAGATGTCATATTGAGTTTTAGAGATATAAATGAAATTTTTCTATATAAATATTATGTTTGAGGAACTTCAAGAAGTGTTTAATGTCCACAATGCAAAATGTGCATAGGTGAATGGAGACAGATATGACCTAGAAGTTAGTTGGAGCCAGATTCTGAATAGTATATCAAATACTCTAGGAGTTTGGACTTTACCTCTTGGTGGTGAGGACCAGATGATGTAGGTGAGGACCAAATCATGTAGGCGATGTTGGGAAAGAGCTTTAATAAGGCCTCACTTTAGAAAGACAGCTGGCAACATTGCTGATTATGGATCATAGTGGGAAGATATTATAGACAAATGTTTTTAATGCTCTAAGCCCCATGTACTATGGTAAAAGCCAGTGACATCAACATATTTTTATGAATTAGAGAATATCAATAACTGATAATTCCAGTTATAAGAAATTTCCAAAAATTTGTTTCCACGTAATGAAACCTCACTGCAAGAATGGGGCTACACAGTCACTGTGGAGGAGAATATTAATATTTTATGATGCTGAAGTCTTATGATTATGCCTTAGTGTCTCATGAAAATCTTTCAGGTTCTGCTCAGATAAGGATCCTTGGAGCTAGGCATCTGAAGCAAATTGGAGACACACCTCAGGCTCTTCTTTCTATCCTATTTCCCCAGGCATCCCTTCTTTTTCCTTCTACTGAAAGCCTCATTCAAATTCCTCAGTGGAACTGACCTCATGCCACTGTTATTTAGTCATGCCTGGATATTCCCTTAACCCAGCACTGGTCAAGGATAGGTCAGGCTGGTACCCCTGCCAGACTTTACACGCAGTGTCCCAAGACTCTGGTTGAAGAGGCTCAGAGAGCCAGCCTTGTGCATGCCTTTTCTTGAATCTCTAAGAGATATAAATTTGAGCAGTTCTTTATAAGAAGACTTTTGACACCCAGGGAGTTTCATTTAACTCTGATGCCTCATGCTTCCAAGTATGAGGTTAAAATGAATAGGGCTGTACCAGAGCAAACGCTACTCTGAATGTGTATTGATATGAAAAGAAATGTAAGAGAAAGTTAGCCAACCTAGAGAAAATAAAGTAGCAAATAAACATAATTGTGGGCAGTGGAATTTATCCACAACACATAGTTAAACGCTCAAGAAGTTCTCTTCTCCTTGCTTGAAAATTTATTCCCATGTCTAATGGACACAAAGAAAAATATTAACACCTCAAAGGCATTCGGGATGTTTTACATCCACATGGCTCTTTTGAATATAAAAACTTCATACGAAGGTATAATATGGCAAAAATGTATTTATCAACTTGATCAGTTTTAATTAATTTTTAAATGTGATTTTGTTTAGAGGAAAATATTGTTAATAAGTAACTCTTAATCAGGCGTTGTTGTCTTGAAATTCCTCAGGTATTAAAGTTGAGAGTAAAGGTTTCTATGCAGAAGTCCACAAATTTGTTCCAAAAATTACTGAAAGAATTAGTCATTGAAAGAGGAAAAGTTTTGCTGAAGATTTTTCTTTTAATCTCTAAGAGTGTACTTTATTTGGAGAAACTAAAGCCTCAGGTTTTCCTATTTTAGAAAAAAAGATAAAATATTGAGAAAATAAGTAAATTGGGAAAAATAGAATTAAATATTTGATGTCTGTTGAATGATCTTTTTTATGTAGAGTTTTTTAATTTAATTTAATTTAATTTATTTATTTTGGGCTGCACTGGGTCTTCATTGCTGCACTTGAGTTTTTTCTAGTTGCGGCAAGCGGGGGCTACTCTTCCTTGCGGTGCACAGGCTTCTCATTGTGGTGGCTTCTCTTGTCGTGAAGCATGGGCTCTAGGCGCACGGGCTTCAGTAGTTGTGGCACACAGGCTCTAGAGCGCAGGCTCAGTAGTTGTGGCACACGGGCTTAGTTGCTCCGCAGCATGTGGATCTTACCAGACCAGGGCTTGAACCCGTGTCCCCTGCATTGGCAGGCGGATTCTTCACCACTACACCACTGTTGAATGATCTTAAATTGATTACTAACATTCTCTACCTCATTACGATATAAATGAAGAACTGCATAGCTTTCTACGGATTATACTGTTTCCATTCATATTGAAGTTATTTTATTTTGGTTTATTTGCAATGATGCTGAAATTTGTAGAAAATTGTTAGTCTTACATAACTTGGCTTTGTGAAAAATGATGTCAGCTTATCCATTCAAAGAAAATTCAGATTTGGAGACTATATTTGGTTTTATTGAAAGGAAACATGCAAACCTTTCAATTCTAATTCATGTTTATATTTTTTTCTTTCTTTTCTTTAAATTTTGCAGTGGTAGGTGAATAAGTCTTCAGTTTGGTGACTTTCAAAATGGCAATAAATAAGTTCTAAACCCTATAGTATGGATCTTTTATACTTTAAATGAGAGCATAAATTGATATAATTGTAATTAAATACATCTTTATCTAATCACAAATGTAAATGCATGTCCTCTGTCTCAGCAATTCAATTTCTAGGAATCTATCTTACAGATATATTTTCACATGCACAGAATAATGTATGTATAAGGATAGCCTTTGCAGTACTGAAAAATGTACATCAATGGGGATTGTTCAAATAAATTATTGTAAATCCATGCTATGGAATATTATGCAAATATAAAAAAGAATAAAGAAGTTTTATATGCAGTGAAATTGAAAGATCTCCCATTTATATCAAGTGAAAAAATTCAAGATAAAAAAAGGCTCCATATGCTTTTATATATATATATATATATATATATATATATTTTTTTTTTTTTTTTTTTTTTTTTTTTTTTTTTTTGGTATGCGGGCCTCTCACTGCTGTGGCCTCTCCCGTTGCAGAGCACAGGCTCCAGACGCGCAGGCTCATCGGCCATGGCTCACAGGCCCAGCCACTCCGCGGCATGTGGGATCTTCCCGGACCGGGGCACAAACCCGTGTCCCCTGCATCGGCAGGCAGACTCTCAACCACTGCGCCACCAGGGAAGCCCGTTATATGCTAATATTTACATTAAAAAATCTACATATAAATACTTATTTGTATATAGAATATCTATAGAAGGATATCCAAGAAGCTAATAATAGCAGTTGCCTTTGGGGACAAAAGCTGGGCAGAAGTGAAAAAGAAAATTAATTTTAATCATATATACGTTAATATCATTTGAACTCTGTTCCCTGTGCATTTATTACAACTTTAGAAAAATTCTAAAAAAGAAAAGCTATGGTATTTATTCTTTCTTTCTTGTTAATTTAAAATAATATATATATAGATTTAACATCTTTATTGGAGTATAATTGCTCTACAATGGTGTGTTAGTTTCCACTTTATAACAAAGTGAATCAGCCATACATATACATATATCCCCATGTCTCCTCCTTCTTGCATCTTCCTCCCACCCTCCCTATCCCACCCCTCTAGGTGGTCACAAAGCACCAAGCTGATCTCCCTGTGCTATGCAGCTGCTTCCCACTAGCTATCTATTTTACATTTGGTAGTGTATATATATCCATGCCACTCTCTCACTTTGTCACAGCTTACCCTTCCCCTTCCCTGGGTCCTCAAGTCCATTCTCTATGTCTGCATCTTTATTCCTGTCCTGCCCCTAGGTTCTTCAGAACTTTTTTTTCTTTTTAGATTCCATATATATGTGTTAGCATATGGTATTTGTTTTTCTCTTTCTGACTTACTTCACTCTGTATGACACACTCTAGGTCCATCCACCTCCCTACAAATAACTCAGTTTTGTTTCTTTTTATGGCTGAATAATATTCCATCGTATATATGTGTCACATTTTCTTTATCCATTCATCAGTCAATGGACACTTAGGTTGCTTCCATGTTCTGGTTATAAAATAATCTTTTAAATATATTTGTTTGTGGTCTTGGGGAAGATACTAAAGTAAAAGTTTAATATTATTAACAATATAGAGCAATATTTATAAGGATTTTTTTCCTCCATTATATAGTCCTAAGTCAGGCTGCTTTTTCTTATTTAAGTAGAAATGTCAGGGTCAGCGCATTTATTTTAGTGACCTTGAGAACAAATGGACCACCTTGTGACTATTTCAGTCATGGTGACTGGGCTTTACTGTGAAGCCATTTAAATGTATAGGGAAAATGTCCTGATCTTTGTGATGTTTGCATATGGGGAAGCATAGCATAGTTTCACAACTGGTGAGTAGCCATCTGATTTCCTTACATATACTTCTGTAACCTTGAAACTTTATTTCAAAATATATGATGAATATTAACAGAAAAACTCTATCTCTCCAGCTATAGCATAGTAGTTCTTCAAATTACTCTATTTTGAACGAGCTGTTGTCAGATAAATGAGGTTTTACTGAATATAGCTATTACAAATATATTTCAAAATATTCAGGGAAGACTATATTTTTATAAGACTTGGCAACTGAAACATATGTTGGCAGAATATTTAAAACATATTTCTAGAGCATTGAAAATTCTCCCCATGCAATTATGATCCTTTAGCTATTGGCATTGTTTCCTGAACAGTCATTTTATTTAGTTTACATTTCGTATCAGAGTGTATTTGGTTCAAGACAACAATGTTTCAAACATTTGGAAAATAAAAATATAAATCCCCTTTTCATTTTCTAATGCGTCTCCCCCCCACCATTTTTTCATAGAATCTTGACAATTCTACGCTTGGCATATAATCAAGTGATATGATTTTCTTTTTCATTGCCCTGCTTTTCACATAGTCAGAGGGAAGGCTGAGTGATTTTTCAGGGTACCTATATCTAAGTCTTAATGAGTCTAAGAATTTGTAAAGTTAATGGAATAAAGGATTCCCTATCTGTGACTGAGAAAGAATCATATTTTAATTAGCACCAGTGTATAAGAGTAAGTCTCTTGAGTGTATTTAGTATCTTATTACAGACAATCTTGAGTTAATGGATTATGCTGCATAGTTAATGTTTCTGATTCAATTTTTTGTAACCTCATTTTAAATACATTCATAAGATTTCACATAGTTAAAGAAGACATACATAATTTGACTATCCCTTAATATTTGTTACTCTCCCAGGCAGTAAGTTGCAATATTTCCTTTGTAATATCAGATTCTCCTTCAACAGCTTCAACAGCTCCAGAATGTCACAAGCCTTTATGTTCACATTAAGGGATACCTTTATGCATCACTATTATATGAAAGGTTGTGTTTTCTCTCATAGAAGCTATCACATTCCCTTAAATTCTCCCTATGAAAAGGAAGAAAAAAAAGAAATTAAAAGAGTTGGTTTTCTGTTCTAGCTATATATATATTGAAGAAGAGATGGTCCACGTAATTTGCTGCCATCCTGATCAACAGTCTCAGGGACGGGCATACTGCTCTGCAGAGATCTGTCATCTTTGATGCTAGAAGTGGCAGCAGCCTGTAAGTTTTCAGTGATCCATTATCTCAGTAACAACAACAACAGCAACAAGAATAAATTAAAATTCCATCTGCTAGATACCTTGATGCTTATTTATAAAAGACTAGATATTTTGCAGTCACAATTCAGATGTGTACTTATTTAAGTTGATTTTTTTTTTTTTTTTTTTTTTTTTTTTGCGGTACGCGGGCCCCTCACTGCTGTGGCCTCTCCCATTGCGGAGCACAGGCTCCGGACGCGCAGGCTCAGCGGCCATGGCTCACGGGCCCAGCCGCTCCGCGGCATGTAGGATCTTCCCGGACTGGGGCACGAACCCATCCGTGTCCCCTGCATCAGCAGGCGGACCCTCAACCACTGCGCCACCAGGGAAGCCCTATTTAAGTTGGTTTTGTCTTTATATTTTAGTAAGTGAACTTAACGAGGTTGTGGAACTCCCATTTTCACTATGTAACCTGCTTAATCTAGAAAATTCTAGAAAACGAAGTCACTTCTGGTTTGCCAACAATCTCCCGCCTGAGGGAGTCTGACATAAATGCCATTGTCTGGACTTCCCTCTGCTATGGTATTTCTTGTTCTGTCTGATTCTGGGGCTCTGTAGACTGACATCCACAGCTACTTTCCCTAGTCCCTGTGGTCTCTGGTCATGTGGTCTCTCCACCTGTCCCAACTCCTGGCCAAAGTTCATTCAGTCTAAAGAAGATCCTGTGAGTGTGCTTCTACCTCTCCTCACCCCTTGGGAGTTGTGTGATCTCATTTGCCCTCCCTACTACTCTTAGCCCCACTGGACTTTGTAAGGTGTGTCCTTAGGTTCATCCATGGAAACATCTCTTTGACCAGTTTTTAATCTCTCTCCAGGTGTGTCTTGATTTCAGGCACTTCTCCAAGTAAAGAATTTCAAAAAGCTTGAAATTTCCTTAGATGTTTCCTGTGATGTAAGGTATAAATTTTCTCTACTGGGATTTTGCCAATCCTTTCTGGGTATTTATATCCTATTTTCTTTTCTCTCCACTTCAACAGGTCAAGACTCAAAAGAGGGGATCTGGCGCTCTTTTCAGGAATCCAGAGAGCATCGAAACCTTAAATTATTACCTTCAAATATTCTCCAAACTCCTTCTTTTTCCAGAGGTCTGTGTGTGTTTAGCTATTCCCTGTGTAGCAGGGAAGCTGCTCTTTGGATACCATCCTCAGTTCTCCTTCACTCTGTGCTTGTTTCATAGACTTTATTTAGTCTTCTAGGCTCTGCCTCCTGTTCTTCCAAGACAAGCCTATTTTGTAATTCAAAACCACAAACTGAAAACTGTCCCCATAATAAATGCCTGGGGTCTAACATGTAAATAACTCTTTGGCTTTTAGACAGTTGTGTTTATGAATTTCAAAATCCATTTAGCTTCTCAGTTGAGTTCTTTGTTCTAAGTGATACTTGGATGCCCTACTCAGGACCCCAAGGATAATATTCCTACCATTTTAACAGTGCAGAGAAGGATAAGAGTAATAGGAATGGGGGGAAAAAAGAGACTTGACTGTCAAACTGCCATTCACGCATCACATTTCAACAGTACATTCGTGAAGAACACAGAAATCTTCATTACTACATCTTACAGACAAAGGAATAGAGTCTAAGACATTATTTTTCTCTAGGATCACACATCTGGCAAAAAGAAACTAGAACCTAGAACAAACTAGAACTCCTCTGAGTTCTTGTAATACGTCATGGTAATCCTCTGATATACTTTACTCTGTTATCTATTTTATTTTTGTTTTAGCTGCCCTAGGCTCCCCAAGAATAGACTTTTATAAATTATTTACATGAACATTCTATATTTGGTGTGGCAGAGGAAAGGCACAAAATGATGTAGTAATGAAATGGCAGCATCCAGAATTTCAGATTTATGCACAACATACCTAATATAACTTTCCATGTTTTCTCTTTTAAAACAAGATAACTCCTCTCTCTTAGTAAGCCACCTGAAATCCACATTGACAATACAGTTTATTAGATTTATATATGTGTATAGTACATTTAAAGAACAGAAGTCTAACAAACTAACAACTCATCTTAACTTCAGCATTTCATTGTTATACTGCAGTCCTGCAGGTTGTATATACATATGCTCAATAGGGAGAGAGGCAGGTGCTACACACATTGTAATATAGATTCTTGTAGGAACTGGATTTTATCCTACGTGCAATGAGAAGCTACCGGAAATTATAAGCTAGAGGATGAGTGGTCTGATGACCATTTCTTAAAAGACAAATCGAACTGCTGAGGAGAGACCAAGTTGAGAAATTGCTGTGGTGAAGCAGGAACGTAAAGATGAGCAGAAGCAGAAAAGAGGCTGCTAGAGCTGCCCATGCAAGAGATCCCTCCGTCTGAAGGAGGGCAGTGCAGAAGGAGACAGAGGTAGCCAAGTTAGGATCTGTGTTGGAGATAGAGTAGATGGGACTTTCTGTACTCCTTACCTGGGTTCAGACTACAGAGGGATAAGAGAGGTCAGAAACTCACTATAATTATCTCTTGTGGCTAAACACATTTAATTCAGCTTCTCTGCTAATCTAATATGAAACCTGCCCCCCCAAAAAAATAGAGAGCTCAATGTACAACAAATAGAAAATGCTTTAATACCACATACTCTAATAGTCTTAATTATTCATTATCATTTCAAAAGGCACAATGTTTAGAAAAATCATTCAACTAAATGTTGGCACACCAAAATAGACAGTTAATTTATGATTATCATTAATATTAGTATTGTTTTAAGGCCATTGGAATGGGACTTTCCGTTTTTTCCTAGTCCAAGAAGGGTTTATTTTTGTTGATCTTCTTGGCCTGGTGTAAAACCTATCTTTTGAGATTGGCATTCCCCAGTGACTAAGTGGTAAATTATGCTGTCTGGAAAGTTATTGTGAGTTCCACTGTGGTTTTGGTTCAGTAGGTTTTTATGTATTTTTACAAATTTTGTACATACACCCAGAGGCTTTTTGGCACTGGCTACATTTTGACATTCAAGAAAATAAATATGAGCCCTTTAACAGTCTCCAATTCTAGATTCAGCGTTTTAAATATATTGAAATATGTATATGAGGAATTTTCTGAGACATGGAACAGAGACTCATTTGGCAAACATTTTTACTAATATTACAAAAAAGACCTTTCTTTGCAGCTCATTTGATTATATATTTTTTAGGTCATGAGGGGTATATTTTGAATTTGAGCTCTGGAACTTAAAGGAAGTATACTTCATATTCTGGAGATATGTTTTGCATTTTCAGAGACTGGATAAGACCAATACTAATTGATATAACCTATTCCTGGGAAAACTCTCAAGCTTATAGTCAACTTGAATTATAGTCAACAGTGTAGTGAAATGCAAAAAGGTTTATGTGGAAATGAAGAAAATTCACTTTTAAAATAAAGCATAACTATTTCAGGAACATAAACGGATGTATTTGCTAATCTTCTTCCCCTCCCATTCATCAAACTAAAATAATCCACTGGCAAAGTAAAGCCAAATGGCATATTCTACTGAAAGTTCAGTTTATAGTGACATAAAACCCTATAATTCTCATATGCATAATTAACCTTCCAAATTGCCTGTTAATCACACAAGTAAATTTATAGCAACCAAAGGAATCTTATGGTTATTAAAGGTAAAAAATTACTAAATATTCAGACTTATACATATTGGAAATTACCCCTGACCTTGAAACTGTGTGCCTCATTCAGGAAGTTATGATACACACTGACACATAGGTAATGGCGGTACTTTAATAAAGGGGAATTACTTTGTACATAATGACACTGAGACTATGTTATGACAGAGGTATACAAAAGTTTCAGAGGCAGCAGTAGTAGTTTGAGGCATAGGATTCTTGGTTCTGTTGTTATTTTCTGCCTCATAGTACCCTCATTTTGCCCACTGTTTTTTCATCTGCCAAGGGATGTCAGCAACTCTTGTCTCCTACCACCTTGAAATGTTGTCAAGGATCTCATATTTTGCTTGGTAATCCCTTGAGATCTTTGGATGAAAAGAACCATAAAAATCTAAAATGTTTTTCTAGGTGGGTGCTTCCAAAATTGGTCCTTTTCAGGGAGCCACCCACTTGGATATTGGATACCCTCCCTGTGTAATGTGGAAAAAGCGGTTGGTGAAAATGTACTCTTCTAGCATCACCAAAAAAACAGACGTCTTTATTGTTTAGAAGCTGAAACACACCCATTGGGGAGTACTTCATCATCATTTTTTTTTTTAAGTGAATGAAAACATCACAAGTTGAATTGATGAAATGCAGGATAAGTGCAAACAGACTACATCCTTCCTCTTTCAGTCACAAGGAGTGGTGGTCCGCCAATTCTCCCCCTTTGCACCCTCCCTGTCTAGTAAAGAGCCCTAGTTGGCTCATAAACCATGCCCCTATCTGAGCTACAACTAATTATGCCACTGTTGAGTCACCAACAGAAAATCCCACAGGCTGGTTGCTTTCCTCTTTGTGGTATAGGGCAGTGATCTGAAAGAGAATTTTTTCCCTGTCATTTTTTCTCTTTTCATCTGCATCATTTCCACCCCGCCTCTTTTCTTACTCATTTTCATTTCCTCCAATTTCTAATTATCATCCCTACTTTACCCATCCTTTTCTAATCTCAAGGGCTATTTTAAAAGTATGCTTGTTCACCAGATGCGACTCTCCAAGGGCTCATTTGGAAAAAATAACAATCTTTTCTGTCCCTCCAGCTGCTAAAAGTCATCTTGAGTCATGTTTTTGACTCAATTGACAGAAACGCTTAATAGAAACGGTTGGCCTTTCCCAGAGTTTCTTCTTACTTGCCATTCCATCTTGTTGATTTTAACTGACTGATAGGATGCAGCATTTGACCAGAGTAGCTTACCTGGTCATCATCCTTTGTATTTTTCCTGTCTCTGTTAAACCTGGCTAAACCAGTCAGATGGAGTGGGTTATAAGCAAAATAAGTGACTGTCAGTAAGCATTCCAGCTCTAGAGTATCTTGTTTGAAACATTCTGGCAAAGTTATTCCCCAAATTGAACCGGATCCTATATGCTAAAGAAGAAATTAGGTAACCTACTTTCTAAACAATATTATTTCTAAATAATAATAATTATTATTATTATTTAAGATGCTTCCTTAATAGTGTCATGGTAACAACTCAATGTGAATTACTTCAGAACCATGAAGAGAAACTTGTTTCAAATAGACACAATATTTGTTTTTTTACTTTATGAATCCAAGCAGAGCCCAAAGGAACTACTGCTGATCTTCACTATTTATCTTGTCAAAGTAAAAGTTTTTAAAAGTTGAAGAGTGTGAATCTCATACAAATATAGAATAAACATAGCAAAGGTTTACTTAACTTATTAATGAGGTTTATCACTCAGGGTTCAACCAGGTAAGCAGAAGAAGTAAGATATATGGATATACCACTCCTCCTGAACACATTTATTGATTTTTTTGTTTTATTCCAAGGCACTGTTTTACAAATTATGAGGACTGCTTAAGCAAATCTGATATCCCAAAGGTCAGAAAGTCAGGAAGGGAACATCACAAGCAGGCTGGCACCCACAGCACGAGCCAAAGGTTTTTGTGACGGGCAGTTAGGAAAGAATGGTTAAAAGCAGGTTGGAACCCAATAGAGCTCAGGGTGTGTCCTCAGGGAAAGCTTAGACCCTTTTTAAGGCCTTCCTACAGAATACTTAACTTGTGGAACCACCCAAAGTAATCTCCCTAAATTAAAGTAAAACTGATCAGGAACTTTACATCTGCCAAATCTCTTCATAGAAGCACCTAGGATAGGATTTGATTGGATAACTGGAAGAATACAGATTCATGCTAGAAAATGGTTGCTGCTTCTTTTTTGTCCTCCAGCTCTCAGGAAGAATATCTCTGTAGCCCACCATATCTGGAAACATACTAGAAAGGCAATTCTGGAGAATGTAGTTTATCCTAGGCAAGTTGACACACCACAAAAGCCATATCTGAATATTTATAGACTCTATTCTAAGGTCTGAGTGTGTTCTCCCCAAATTCATACATTGCACCTTAACTCCCAAAGTTGATGGTATTAGAAGGTGAGATCTTTTGGGGAGTGATTGGATCATGAGGGCAGAGCTCTCATAAATGAGACTGGTGTCCCATAAAAGAGGCTCCAGAGATATTCGTAGCTCCTTCTGCTGAGCAAGGACATGGTAAGATACAAACTGGTTAATGTTCAATAAGGCAACAGAACTATAACCTTTGGGGCAATTGGTTCCATCAGACAGAAGACAATTTACATCTCTACCAGACAAAAATCCACAAGTCAAGATGTAACTTCACAGACTTTGAGATTTAATTAATAATAAACAGCAAGTCAAACATAGGCCTAGATGATTAAATGATTTTTGTGTGGGTCTACTAGGCAATGTTTCAGTATAACATCCTTTTGGTTTAGTTCCAAGTATAGTTTTTATCTTTCATAAAAATTTATTAAATATTTCATCTACTTTCATTACTAAATAATAACCTTTTCTTGAAGGTTTAGATTTCCTGAAATATTATATTCTATCTGCTTAAGCAGAAGTGAGTGTTCTTTTTGCAATTTAATGGTGATATCTTTTGGTCTTCTCAGATCTAGACACATATAACTACTAACCCTTCCTGAGCTATAACTGTCTATCACAGGAGTTTCTCTGTGTACAAAAATGGGAAATGTGTTCTAGGTACATGAGTCACTTGAATCTATAGGTCCCAAGCAATTAGAAAGGAAGAAAGAAAAAAAGGGGAAAGAAGATCTTTATTTTACTTAAAGGCCCTGAATAAGGGTGACAGAAATATTAGGAAGGGAGAATAAAAGGAGGAAAGAGGAGAAGCATTATTTAGTTGTGAAAATTTTTTTCTATGAGGAAATAAGACATAGACCCCAATTTAAAAATAATCAATTGACAATATATGAACAATAAGAGGAAAGAAGATGGTATGTCTATTGAAAATTCCATGCTATTAAAGCTATATATTACTATTTTGAATCCAACTGATTAACCTTTTTCTTTCCTAAACTGAGGACCATATCCTATAAACGAATTATTAAGTAAATGTTCCTAAGTATACATTTCAAATGCACGTTGAAGTTAACAATTTGGAGGAAAAACCAAAAAAGTCATCTATGCAAGTATTTTTCATTTGACTTAAAAAGATTACTTTGTAATAGAGTCACTACATTCTTTACTGAGATCTTTAATACAATTGTTTAAGAGTTTTTACCTCATATCAATGAAGACATCACTAACGTTATAAATAGAAAATTCATATTTTAAACTACAAATACTTGTGCTCTGAACACATTCATATTTATATGTATTCAACCTATTGTTTCACTTTGGATGTATTAGGAAGTTATTGCAGGAAATACATAATAAACGTCTAACACATTTCTCTCTCTTCACTGACTCCTTTCCCAGTTATCAACTAATCAGCTGTCAACATCATTATTCTAAAATTTAAGGATCTTTGTTTTACCTTCTGGCTTAAAATGTTTCCATGATGCACAGTGCCTACCTACTGGATGAATGCCACTTACCTAAGCATGGTAGTCAAGGTCCTTCATGATCCAGACCTTATTATCTCTCTAATTTCAATTTCGGCCATTCACAGTCAGCTTCTATGTGCACTATAGAAGGAAAAGGAAAAGGAAAAAGACTTGTTATTTCCCAAATCCTCACATAAGCCTTGCTGTATCATATTTTCACGTATAATTACCCCTGCAAGAAATACCCTTCACCCACTGTCATTCTCTAAAGCTTCTATTCATCCTTAAAAACAGCTTAGATTCTCTTCCTCTGAGTAAGCTTTCACTATCCTTTCCTCTTCCACTCAGGCAGCTAAGTAAAACTCTTCTGGGTTCTAATGACACTCTCTGGGGATAACTGCTACAGCCCTCAGCTTATCAGTGATTCAGAAGGCTTTTGTGCAAGTTTGTTTCACCCTGAGTGCTGATGCTTTTCTTTCTTTCTCTTGCTCCCAGAATCTAACTCAGGGTTTAATTAGGTAATAGTTGCCTATTCAAAATAAACATTTGTTGAATACTTAATATATTCAGGTCCTCTGATCTGGTGCTGGTTTTGGGAAATTAAAGGAGGTAAGTAGAGAAGCCATTCATCTGAGGTCATGGACATTCTATTACCTTTATTTACTAGTGGGTCTCAGATTTTACCCTGGTTTGAATCTCTTTGTTAAAACACAGATTGCTTGGCCTCCTCCCAGAGTTTCAGATTCTGTAGGTCTAGCCTGGAGCCACAGAATTTGCATTTCTAACCAGCATCCAGTTGCTGTTTCTGCTGCTCAAGGACCACAATTTAAGAACTATTGCTCTATATCCACACAAAGACCAAGATGCTAAAAGAAAATATGTATATTTAATAAAAGCTTATCTAACTGGTCTTGTTTTATTTATAAAGACAACCTTAGTACAGAATATGATTTATTCTGTTTCTTTCTAAATCAGGAGACATAAAAAGATATTTTATTTTACATTATTTATATATATTTTATTTTATTCAATAATGAAGATCAATATTCTGAGTTTTCCATCATAATCATATATTTCCCTCCCCTTCCCCCTCCCCCTTCCATTACTTTCCCATATGTTTAACAGATGCATTTTTTAAAAAAATGTTGACAGTGTTAGTTTTCTTTCAAAATAGTGGAACTTAACTCTTTGGCAGGGAGGGAGAGATTATCATAACCCTGCATTTTCCCATGAAAGCAATGAACCCATTCTCCAGAAAACTGTATATACAGAACCGAGAGTACAGAAATAAAACATAGAGCTATGGCCAATTGCTTTTTGACAAGGATGCCAATTCCACTCAATGGGAAAGAATAATCTCTTCCACAAATGGTGCTGGGACAATTGGATTTCTATGTGCAAAAGAATTTCATTGAACACCTACTTTATTTCATATACAAAAATTGACTAAAAATGGATCAACAATATAAGTGCTAAAAACTGTAAAATCTTAGAAGAAAACCTAGGGATAAATCTTCATGACCTTGGGATTGGCAATGGATTCTTCAATATGACACCAAAAGCACAGCAGCAACCACAAAAAAATAAGTTGAACTTTATCAAAATTTAAACATTTTGTGTATGTAGGACATTATCAAGGAGTTGAAAAGATAGCCTAAAGAATGAGAGAAAATATTTGCAAATCCTAGATCTGATAAACATTTAAAATTCAATATATTTAAAGGACTCTTAAAACTCAACAAAAAGACAAACGATGGGCAAAGGACTTGCATAGACATTTCTCCAAAGACATACAAATGGCCTATAAGAACATGAAAAGACATTCAACATCGTTAGTCACTAGAGAAAGGCAAATCAGAACCACAATAAGATATCATTTCACATGTACTAAGATGGATATAAGAAAATAAAATTTAAAAATGAAAATAATGAGTGTTAATGAGGATGTGGAGAAACTGGAATTTTGGTACATTATTGGTGGAAATGTAAAATGATGGAAAGGTAAAATGGGAAAACAGGTTGTTCCTCAAAAAACTAAATATAGAGCTGCCATATGACCTAGCCATTCCACTCCTAGGTTTATACTTCCCCCAGTTGAAAACAGGGATCCAAAAAAATGTTCAATGAAGCATTATTCACAATAGACAAAAAGTAAAAACAAACAAACAAAAAATGTGTCCATCAACAGATAAATGGATAAACAAATTGTGATATATACATACAACAAAATATTATTAAGCCCTAAAAAGGTATGAAATCCTGATGCACGCTACGACATGGACAAACCTTGAAAACATTGTTATAAATGAAATAATTGGATATAAAAGGACAAATACTGTATAATTCCAGTTAATGATATATCTAGAATAGGGAAATTCATAGAGACAGAAAGGAGGTTAAAGGTTACCAAGGGTTTCCTCTGGGCAGGAAGGGGAGGTGAAGGAATAGTCAGCAGTTCAGCCCAGGAAAATGGCCAGGAAGAAGCTGCAGAGGTTCCTGAGTGACCAGGGTGACAAAGAGCGTAGCCTGACCACAGAAATCCTGGATGTTTGGTCCCTTAGTTTTAATACCAGATTGAGGTGGTCTGGTATATGCTTTGTATGCAGCATTTTCTATTCTATCCTTGGAACTGGATTGCTATGGCTTCCTGGTGGCATGAAACTTTTGGCAGTGTTTTAGAGCCTGGGAACTAATCCTGCATGAGTCAGTATGAGTTTTTTAATGGGCTCTGTGAAGCAACTGATGAAAATATTTGAAACAAGATTGCCTGCAACAATTATTATTCTTTTTTGTTTGTTTCATATTTACACTGTGTGCTTATTTTTGGTGACATAAGAAGGGAATGAATATGTTGCAGTTCTTGTGAAGAGCCTAATATAGTCTATCATGCATCTTATATGCAAAAGATGCAGTCATGAAAGGCTATTTTTCTCTCCTAAGTTGAAAATCAGAAACTCTTTGAAAACAGTGTTTGAAAGTGTATGCTGTGGTTTTGGTGAAGTATGATTTTCTTGATACAATAATCATTCCAAAAAAATGCAATAATTTAAGACCATTTGTATTCTGCTACAAACTACATGGTTGAATAAACTTAAATGCTTGTAAATTTAAAAAATTTTTTTATACAGCAGGATCTTTTTAGTCATCAACTTTATACACAACAGCGCATACATGTCAATCCCATTCGCCCAATTCACCACACACCTCCCCCGCCATTTTCCCCTCTTGGTGTCCATACGTTTGTTCTCTACATCTGTGTCTCAATTTCTGCCCTGCAAACCGGTTCATCTGTACCATTCTTCTAGGTTCCACATATATGTGTTAATTTACGACATTTGTTTTTCTCTCTCTGACTTACTTCACTCTGTATGACAGTCTCTAGATCCAACCACGTCTCAACAAATGACACAATTTCGTTCCTTTTTATGGCTGAGTAATATTCCATTGTATATATGTGCCACATCTTCTTTATCCATTCGTCTGTCGATGGGCATTTAGGTTGCTTCCATGACCTGGCTATTGTAAATAGTGCTGCAATGAACATTGGGGTGCATGTGTCTTTTTGAATTATGGTTTTCTCTGGGTATATGCCCAGTAGTGGGATTGCTGGATCATATGGTACTTCTATGTTTAGTTTTTTAAGGAACCTCTATACTGTTCTCCATAGTGGCTGTATCAATCTACATTCCCACCAACAGTTCAAGAGGGTTTCCTTTTCTCCACACCCTCTCCAGCATTTGTTATTTGTAGATTTTCTGATGATGCCCATTCTAACAGGTGTGAGATGATACCTCATTATAGTTCTGGTTTGCATTTCTCTAATAATTAGTGATGTTGAGCAGCTTTTCATATGCTTATTGGCCATCTGTATGTCTTCTTTGGAGAAGTGTCTATTTAGGTCTACTGCCCATTTGGGGATTCGTTTTTTTTTTTTTTTTTTTTGTGGTACACGGGCCTCTCACTGTTGTGGTCTCTCCCGTTGCGGAGCACAGGCTCCAGATGTGCAGGCTCAGCGGCCATGGCTCACGGGCCCAGCTGCTCTACGGCATGTGGGATTTTCCTGGACCAGGGCACGAACCCATGTCCCCTGCATCAGCAGATGGACTCTCAACCACTGCGCCACCAGGGAAGCCCTGTTTTTTTTAATAATGAGCTGCATGAGCTGTTTATATATTTTGGAGATTAATCCTTTGTCCGTTGATTCATTTGCCAATACTTTTTCCCATTCTAAGGGTTGTCTTTTCGTTTTGTTTATGGTTTCCTTTGCTGTGCAAAAGCTTTGAAGTTTCATTAGGTCCTATTTGTTTATTTTTGTTTTTATTTCCATTACTCTAGGAGGTGGATCAAAAAAGATCTTGCTGTGATTTATGTCAAAGAGTGTTCTTCCTATGTTTTCCTCTAAGAGTTTTATAGTGTCCAGTCTTACATTTAGGTCTCTAATCCATTTTGAGTTTATTTTTGTGTATGGTGTTAGGGAGTTTTCTAATTTCATTCTTTTACATGTAGCTGTTCAGTTTTCCCAGCATCACTTATTGAAGAGACTGTCTTTTCCCCATTGTATATCCTTGCCTCTTTTGTCATAGATTAGTTGACCATGGGTGTGTGGGTTTATCTCTGGGTTTTCTATCTTGTTCCATTGATCTGTTTCTGTTCTTGTGCCAGTACCATATTGTCTTGATTACTGTAGCTTTGTAGTATAGTCTGAAGTCAAAGAGTCTGATTCCTCCAGCTCCGTTTTTTTCCCTCAAGACTGCTTTGGCTATTCGGGGTCTTTTATGTCTCCATACAAATTTTAAGATTTTTTCTTCTAGTTCCGTACAAAATGCCATTGGTAATTTGATAGGGATTGCATTGAATCCATAGATTGCTTTGGGTAGTATTGTCATTTTCACAATATTGATTCTTCCAGTCCAAGAACATGGTATATCTCTCCATCTGTTGGTATCATCTTTAATTTCTTTCATCAGTGTCTTATAGTTTTCTGCATACAGGTCTTTTGTCTCCCCAGGTAGGTTTATTCCTAGGTATTTTATTCTTTTTGTTGCAATGGTAAATGGGAGTGTTTCCTTAATTTCTCTCTCAGATTTTTCATCATTAGTGTATAGGAATGCAAGAGATTTCTGTGCACTAATTTTGTATCCTGAAACTTTACCAAATTCATTGATTAGCTCTAGTAGTTTTCTGGTGGCATCTTTAGGATTCTCCATGTATAGTATCATGTCATCTGCAAACAGTGACAGTTTTACTTCTTCTTTTCCAATTTGTATTCCTTTTACTTCTTATTCTCTGATTGCTGTGGCTAGCACTTCCAAAACTATGTTGAATAATAATGGTGAGAGTGGACATCCTTGTCTTGTTCCTGATCTTAGAGGAAATGCTTTCAGTTTTTCACCATTGAGAAGGATGGTTGCTGTGGATTTGTCATATATGGCCTTTATGATGTTGAGGTAGGTTTCCTCTATGCCCACTTTTTGGAGAGTTTTTATCATAAATGGGTGTTGAATTTTGTCAAAAGCTCTTTCTGTATCTATTGAGATGATCATATGGTTTTTATTCTTCAGTTTGTTAATATGGTGTATCACATTGATTGATTTGTGTATATTGAGGAATCCTTGCATCCCTGGGATAAATCCCACTTGATCATGGTGTATGATCCTTTTAACGTGCTGTTGGATTCTGTTTACTAGTATTTGGTTGAGGATTTTTGCATCTATATTCATCAGTGATATTGGTCTGTAATTTTCTTTTTTTGTAGTATCTTTGTTTGGTTTAGGTATCAGGTGATGGTGGCCTCATAGAATGAGTTTGGGAGTGTTCCTGCATGTGCAATTTTTTGGAAGAGTTTGAGAAGGATGGGTGTTAGCGCTCTCTAAATGTTTCATAGAATTCACCCGTGAAGCCATCTGGTCCTGGACTTTTGTTTGTTGGAAGATTTTTAATCACAGTTTCAGTTTCATTACTTGTGATTGGTCTGTTCATATTTTCTATTTCTTTCTGGTTCAGTCTTGGAAGGTTATACCTCTCTAAGAATTTTTCCATTTCTTCCAAGTTGTCCATTTTATTGCCCTAGAGTTGCTTGTAGTAGTCTCTTAGGATGCTTTGTATTTCTGCAGTGTCTGTTGTAACTTCTCCTTTTTCATTTCTAATTTTATTGACTTGAGTCCTCTCCCTCTTTTTCTTGATGAATCTGGCTAATGGTTTATCAATTTTGTTTACCTTCTCAGAGAACCACTTTGAGATCTCTGGAGAGCGATCTCTGGGAGAGCTTTTGTCGTTTGATATTATGTGGAGCTGGGAGGTCTCTGGTGGACCAATGTCCTGAACTCGGCTCTCCCACCTCAGAGGCATAGGCCTGACAGCTGGCTGGAGCACCAAGATCCTGTCAGCCACACAGCTCAGAAGAAAAGGTGGGAAAAAAAGAAACAAAGAAAGAGAGAAAGATAGAAAGAAAGAAAGAAAGAAAATAAAGTTATTAAATAAAAAATAAATAATTATTAAAAAATATTAAAGAGTAATTAAAAAAAAAGAAAAGAATGAAGAGAGCAACCAAACCAAAAAACAAATCCAGCAATGATAACAAGCACTAAAAACTATACTAAAAAAAAAAACCCAAAAACAAAAACAAAAAAAAAATGGACAGACAGAACCTTAGGATAAATGGTGAAAGCAAAGCTATACAGACAAAATCACACAAAGAAGCATACACATACACACTCACAAAAAGAGAAAAAGGAAAAAATTATATATATCGTTGCTCCCAAAGTCCACCACCACAATTTTGGATGATTCTTTGTCTATTCAGGTATTCCACAGATGCAGGGTACATCAAGTTGATTGTGGAGATTTAATCCACTGCTCCTGAGGCTGCTGGGAGAGATTCCCCTTTCTCTTTGTTCACACAGCTCCTGGGGTTCAGCTTTGGATTTGGCCCTGACTCTGTGTGTAGGTCACCTGAGGGTGTCTGTTCTTTGCTCAGATAGGATGGGGTTAAAGGAGAAGCTGATTCGGGGGCTCTGGTTCACTCAGGCCGGGTGGAGGTAGGGGTATGGATGCGGGGCAAGCCTGCAGCGGCAGAGGCCGATGTGACGTTGCAGCAGCCTGAGGTGCGCCGTATGTTGTCCCAGGGAAGTTGTCCCTAGATCACGGGATTCTGGCAGTGGCGAGCTGCACAGCCTCCCTGGAGGGGGGGTATGGATAGTGACCTGTGCTCACACACAGGCTTCTTGGTGGCGGCAGCAGCAGCCTTAGCATCTCATGCCCGTCTCTGGTGTCCGTGCTGATAGCCGTGGCTCACGCCTGTCTCTGGAGCTCGTTTAGGCAGTGCTCTGAATCCCCTCTCCTCACGCACCCCAAAACAATGGTCTCTTGCCTCTTAGGCAGTTCCATACATTTACCCAGACTCCCTCCCGTCTAGCTGTGGCGCACTAGCCCCTTCAGCCTGTGTTCACGCCGCCAGTCCTCTCCCTGCGATCCGACCGTAGCCCAAGCCTCAGCTCCCAGCCCCCACCCGCCCTGGCAGGTGAGCAGACAAGCCTCTCGGGCTGGTGAGTTCTGGTCGGCACCGATCCTCTGTGCGGAAATCTCTCTGCTTTGTCCTTTGTCCTCTGCACCCCTGTTGCTGCGCTATCCTCTGGTCTGAAGCTTCCCCTCCTCCACCCCCCGTCTCCGCCCACGAAGGGGCTTCCTAGTGTGTAGAAACCTTTCCTTCTTCACAGCTCCCTCCCAGTGGTGCAGGTCCCATCCCTATTTTTTTGGTTCTGTTCTTTCTTTTTTCTTTTGCCCTACCCAGGTATGTGGGGAGTTTCTTGCCTTTTGGGAAGTCTGAGGTCTTCTGCTAGCGTTCAGTAGGTGTTCTGTAGGAGCTGTTCCACATGTACATGCATTTCTGTTGTATTTGTGGGCAGGAAGGTGATCTCCACGTCTTACTCTTGTGCCATCTTGAAGGTCTCTCCTCTGTTAAGTTTTAATAACCGTATTTTCATACACACCAAAAGAAAAATATGCTTTTTAAAATATAAGTACTCTGTTGTTTTTTTTTAAAGAAGATGTTGGGGGTAGGAGTTTATCAATTAATTTTTATTTTATTTTTGCTGTGTTGCGTCTTCGTTTCTGTGTGAGGGCTTCCTCTAGTTGTGGCAAGCGGGGGCCACTCTTCATCACGGTGTGCGGGCCTCTCACTATGGCGGCCTCTCTTGTTGTGGAGCACAGGCTCCAGACACGCAGGCTCAGTAGTTGTGGCTCACGGGCCTAGCTGCTCCGCGGCATGTGGGATCCTCCCAGACCAGGGCTCGAACCCGTGTCTCCTGCATTAGCAGGCAGATTCTCAACCACTGCGCCACCAGGGAAGCCCATCTGTTAAGTTTTAATAACCCTAGTATAAGATTTAAAATATTTTATGCACAACTCAGAAACTTTTTATACTGTGAGCCAATGATGTAAGAAGAGCAGCTCTGGCCTTTTATTAGCAGTTATGATTTGTAGCAATCTTTATTGCCAATTTTCATAACTCTCCTTCCTCTTTTTTTCTTCTTTTCTTTTCTTTCGTTTTCCCTCCTACAATCAAATCTTGAACTAGAGAGTTTGGCTCCTGGGATCAATCTCCACCAGACAACATGACGCAAAACTTCCATCTTGTCCCACACTTAAGCTTTCCTGTCCGGAATTCAATCATATATAACACACATGGCTATTTCAAATTCAATAGAATTTGAAAAAAAAGTTTGCTTCTGAGGAGACACTTGCTGTATACTAATAGGTATTATTTGAGGCTAGAAATATTGGAATTTAGAAGAACCCCTTGATAACTTCTCTTTTTCATATGTAACCAGGTTATTGAGGAATCTGAATGGTAGGTGTAGGATATAAACAAGGTATTAATCGGTTTTTCATCAACCATTGTCTTCAATTCCATTTTAGATTTTCCTTCTTGAGTCCTGAGTCCATCTGAGTAGATATGACAGCTTTATGTGTCAATTAGTCTGAGTCAAATAAACTCATTCTCACTTCAACTGAAAGACTTTATTTCCCCATTTTTCCTGCCTCTGAGATTGAGCTGACCTACAGTGTGGATGGTATAATCTGTTCTTTCATTCTTGCTATCCTCTTTACTTGTATTCCTGGCTCCTACTGGGGTAAAGAAGGCATGGAGGAAAGAGGAGTAATCATTTGGAGCCTGAGGTGCTGTTACAAGTATTTAAAAGCTGAATTTCTTTTGGATGGAACTTGTGGGCTTATGAAAATGTCTATTGGCATCCTTATATTGAACAGTTTATGATATGGAAGTATACTCCGTCTAACCACAGAAACCCTTCTTTAGCTCTCTCCACTTCACCTTCACCCACAGGTATACACTCTAATGTCTCACTGCTGAATCTCCTCACTGTGGAGGATGCCTTCTTTGACAAGTTCCTCTAAAGAAACTTTGGGTGAAGCTAATTTCCTGACTTTCCACTGGTACATGGGAATGTACCGCGCTAGAAATTGGTTGTGTATCAAACCCATTTCCTTTCCTTTCTGCAAACAAAGCTATTCTGCATTTCCCAGATTTCTTTGAATCTGATATGGATATGGTTGAGTTCTAGCCAATGAAATGTGAGTGTAAGTGCCATTTCCAGGCCTGGCGCACTAAAACTTCCTATCTACAGTCCTCCATGTTCTTTTCACATCTGCCTAGATGAGCACAGAGACCTTGGAAGGAGCCTTTGAAAATAATGGAACCACAAAATAAAATAAATCTGGATCCAATTAATGAAAAGCTCCTTTGTAATTTTCATAAGCAAGAAATAAATTCTATCATACTGGAAGTATAATACACTTTGGAGCTTGTCATAGCAGCTAGCAGTACTTTAACTAATTCACACATGCCTTCTAGCTAGGCTTCTCTGTTTTAGCAGATAAAAATAAAAGGCATCAACTTAAATTTCAATTTCAGATAAACAAGAAATCATATTTAAAATAAGTATGTCCCATGCAATTTTTAGGACATGTTTACACTCGACATTATTTGTTGTCTAACTGAAATTCAAAATTAACTGGGTACCCTGTATTTTATGTCAACCCTAATTCTTACTCCACTAAAAATGGACTTATATGGCACTCCCAATGCTTATCTCTTGTCATCTCATTTTATGTGGTTATTCCATCTGGAATCTAATTTTCAGAAATGTGTAGAAGAGAACCAGCTTTCAGCCTCTACATTCACATATGCCTTGAAACTCCAAGGGGATACCTGGCAGTCTCACCAAAAACTCTTCTACCGAAGTCCACCTTGACACAAGTTTCTCCAGCTCAGCAACCATCCATCTGGGGGATGTTACGTGAGCCTTGCTTTCAGTAGGCTCCCCAATTTCTATGCATGATTTTCTTGGAGCCCAATTAGCTTTGTCTGGGAGAGAAAGTACCACCATGTTTCTTAATAGTAACTGAACACTAAGAATTCTTTCCTCTGACAAATTTGAGCCATTTCTTAATTTGGCTTAGAAGGAGTAATGGGGGTAAGGAAGCAGAAGGTCTGGTCAAATATTAGTAAATCCTGTGACTATGTGTCTCAAAGCTCCTCTTCAGAATGTGGAGAAGCTTATTAGCTAATGTTCTTTTTTATCTTCAGCAGGAATTCTGAGACAATGGAAAAGATTCCATTCTATTACGATCCACTGAAGTTCCATTCAATTACATATCTTTAGATGATCCCCCAAATTGGGAAAATGCAGTCATTTATTTGCATACACTTAATTTCACTTCCAAAAGACAGCATTAGACAATCAAATGTAAAATAATATTTCTTTTGGCTAACATAATTTTATGTCCTTGAGTTCACATCTTCAATAAATTAAGGTTATCAATTGGCTCAGAGTTTACCAAACTCTTTGGAAACCCACATACTATGTGGTCTGTGCTTTTGTTAAGTGCTTTGTATTATTCTTTCTTGTGTCATTATAATACGATATTTGGCAAAATATAACACTAAATATTAGGCTAGAGTTTTGTTTCTTCATTTGTTTTAAATAATTTGACATATATTTCCCCCAAAGTTTGATTTCTAAGAAGGGTATTATATTTCTTCAGTAAGTGCAGTACAAATTAGTGCACTGAAAGAGTATTTAATAAAATAATTTTTTCAGGGTTAAAAGGAAATAATGCCTCTGAAAAATGACAGCAACACAAATTTTCAAATCAGTTTGAAGAAAATGAAGTATTATTTAAAAATAATATATGAGAGAGAAGAAACTGAAACTCCAGCAAAACTGATTACAAGGTGGACAAACGACAAGCTTAGGTCAGAGACAAACATATATAATACTACTTTTAAGTTTTCAGCATCAGTTCCATCCATGAGTAGAAAAATGAAAGTAGAAAAGGAAAGGGATGCAAATCACATAATCATTTTATGTTATTTATATCATACAATGTTCTGTTTTCTCAATCTAATTTTCTGTAATTAGTATCAGAAAAATTTGGTTTAATAATACAATACCGTTTATTATAGGATAGATGCTAAAAACAAAAACAAAATGTATGGTGATCTAATATCTATTTAGCAAAAAGGAAGGAAGCCATTCAAAGGAAATCAAATTTGATATTTTACATGTTTCACTCATTATGAAGAAAATATTGAAAACATCTGCAAAAAATGGTAAATAAAACAGAATGTATGGAGCTTTATTCTTAACCCTACATAAGTAATATTAGTTTAGAACAGGGCTGGCAAACTTTTTCTGTAAAGGTCCAGATGGTAAATATTTTAGGATTTGTGAGCCTTAAGGTCTTTAAAGCAACTGGTCAACCCTGCTGTTGTAGTGAGAAAGCAAAGAACACATAGATGAATAAGTATGGGTGTGTTTCAATAAAACTATATATAACTCCAGACTGTTGGTTAGGTTTGTTCCAAGGGCCAGAGTTTGTCCACCTCTGTTCTAGAATAAGTACATAATGTATTATTGCCACTCTCAAGCACAAAGACTGTCTTCTGACCCTGATTAACTTCTCGGTTTGCAAATAATTGCGAGTTCTTGTTCATGCCAGTGTTAATGTCACAGCAAGCCTTGCCCTCTCTTTGAAAGTTATGATTGGTATATTGAAAGGCCTATTAATTTCTTCAGAGCTAGAGATTTTAAAGAGAATGGACTCTAAATCAGATCTAATCATTTGCCAAGCTCCTTGTGGTTTTAAACTGATGAAAATGTTGAGACAACAAAGTCTACTATTCAAAAGCAAAATGATTCTTTCTAGAAGGATTATGCTTTTCTTAATTCATTTGGTTTTATTTTTAATTTGATTCAGGGAGAATTCAAGTACAGGACCTAGGTAATTTTGCTTTCAACAGTTGAGCTTTCTTGTCAAATATTTATAATTTATTTACATGCAATAAAAGGCATTTTAATTAATTATCATACTTTTGGCTGGAGCTTTCTCTGCCTAGCAGATCACTTCCTTGAAATGACTTTCCTGATGCACTGTTTCATTCATGGGATGAATAGTATTATGACTTGAATAGTATTATGACTTGAAAAATAGTATTATGGGATGAAAAGTATTATGATGGCCAGGCACATCTGTCTCCACCTCTGAATCCCAAATGTATGTAATTCATTTTTCACTAATTCATAAAAATTCAACAGCTATTTGTGGAGACCTAGTGTGTACAGCATGTACTTGATGTTAAGCATTGGATGAATTTTGGCTACATATATAGACAGGGTTGAGTTGCTATTTGTGAAATCAATTAAAAAAAAAAGCATAAACCCTCCAACTGAATAAAAACACAAAATAAATTGTATGCTTATGCGTAAGGAAATATTTCTAGCATCAATATCTTAAACCACCCAGGGTGAGATAATGACAAATCCTATGGGAACTGAATGCCCTTTTGAAGATTTCTAGTGAACTTTGTTCAAGTAGAAAACTTTGGACTAGTTTCCAAAGTTATTTAAAGATTTAGATGTCTCAGTTTCAATTTTCTCTTTCTCTGGTCCCCCTAGAGACAAATCCTTGCTGCATTTTATTCTGTCTCTGAGCCACTTTTGGTTTGGTTTCTTTTTTTTTTTTTTAACAGCTTTATTGGAGTATAATTGCTTTACAATGGAGGGTTTTCATCATAAATGGGTGTTGAATTTTGTCAAAAGCATTCTCTGAATCTAATGAGATGATCATATGGTTTTTCTCCTTCAATTTGTTAATATGGTGTATCACATTGATTGATTTGCATATATTGAAGAATCCTAGCGTTCCTGGGATAAACCCCCATTGATCATGGTGTATGATCCTTTTAATGTGCTGTTGGATTCTGTTTGCTAGTATTTTGTTCAGGATTTTTGCATCTATGTTCATCAGTGATATTGGCCTGTAGTTTACTTTCTTTGTGACATATTTGTCTGGTTTTGGTATCAGGGTGATGGTGGCCTCGTAGAGTGAGTTTGGGAGCGTTCCTCCCTCTGCTATATTTTGGAAGAGTTTGAGAAGGTTAGGTGTTAGCTCTTCTCTAAATATTTGATAGAATTAACCTGTGAAGCCATCTGGTCCTGGGCTTTTGTTTGTCAGAAGATTTTTAATCACAGTTTCAGTTTCATTACTTGTGATTGGTCTGTTCATATTTTCTATTTCTTGCTTGTTCAGTCTTGGAAGGTTGTGCATTTCTAAGAATTTGTCCATTTCTTCTAGGTTGTCATTTTTATTGGCATAGAGTTGCTTGTAGTAATCTCTCATGATCCTTTGTATTTCTGCAGTGTCAGTTGTTACTTCTCCTTTTTCAATTCTAATTCTAATGATTTGAGTCTTCTTCCTTTTTTTCTTGATGAGTCTGGCCGATGGTATATCACTTTTATCTTCTCAAAGAACCAGATTTTAGTTTTATTGATCTTTGCTATGGTTTCCTTCATTTCTTTTTCATTTATTTCTGATGTGATTTTTATGACTTCTTTCCTTCTGCTAACTTTGGGGGTTTTTTTGTTCTTCTTTCTCTAATTGCTTTAGTTGTTAGGTTGGGTTGTTTATTTGAGATGTTTCTTGTTGATTAAGGTAGGACTGTATTGCTATAAACTTCCCTCTTAGAACTGCTTTTGCTGAAGCCCATAGGCTGTGGGTCGTCGTGTTTTCACTGTCATTTGTTTCTAGGTATTTTTTGATTTCCTCTTTGATTTCTTCAGTGATCTCTTGGTTATTAAGTATTGTATTGTTTAGCTTCCATGTGTTTGTGTTTTTACATATTTTTTCTTGTAATTGGTATCTAGTCTCATAGCGTTGTGGTTGGAAAAGATACTTGATATGATTTCAATTTTCTTAAATTTACCATGGCTAGATTTGTGACCCAAGATATGATGTATCCTGGAGAATGATCCATGAGCACTTGAGAAGAATGTGTATTTTGTTGTTTTTGGATGGAATGTCCTATAAATATCAATTAAGTCCATCTTGTTTAATGTATCATTTAAAGCTTGTGTTTTCTTATTTTCATTTTCACTGATCTGTCCATTGGTGAAAGTGGGGTGTTGAAATCCCCTACTATGATTGTGTCACTGTCGATTTCCCCTTTTATGGCTGTTAGTATTTGCCTTATGTATTGAGGTGCTCCTATGTTGGGGGCATAAATATTTACAATTTTTATATCTTCTTCTTGGATCGATCCCTTGATCATTATGTAGTGTCCTTCTTTGTCTCTTGCAATAGTCTTTATTTTAAAGTCTATTTTGTCTGATATGAGAATTGCTACTCCAGCTTTGATTTCCATTTGCATGGAATATCTTGTTCCATCTCCTCACTTTCAGTCTGTATGTGTCTCTAGGTCTGAAGTGGGTCTCTTGTAGACAGCATATATATAGGTCTTATTTTTGTATCCATTCAGCAAGCCTGTTTCTTTTGGTTGGAGCATTTAATCCATTCACGTTTAAGGTAATTATTGATAAGTATGTTCATATTGCCATTTCATTAATTGTTTTGGGTTTGTTTTTGTAGCTCTTTTCCTTCTCTTGTGTTTCCTGCCTAGAGAAGTTCCTTTAGCATTTGTTGTAAAGCTGGTTTGGTGGTGCTGAATTTTCTTAGCTTTTGCTTGTCTGTAAAGGTTTTAATTTCTCCATCAAATCTGAATGACATCTTTGCTGAGTAGAGTAATCTTGGTTGTAGGTTTTTCTTCTTCATCACTTTAAATATGTCCTGCCACTCCCTTATGGTTTGCAGAGTTTCTGCTGAAAAATCACCTGTTAATCTTATGGGGATTCCCTTGTGTGTTATTTGTTGTTTTTCCCTTGCTGCTTTTAATATGCTTTCTTTGTATTTAATTTTTGACAGTTTGATTAATATGTGTCTTGGAGTGTTTCTCCTTGGATTTATCCTGTATGGGACTCTCTGTGCTTCCTGGACTTGATTAACTATTTCCATTCCCATATTAGGGAAATTTTCAACTATAATCTCTTCAAATATTTTCTCAGTCCCTTTCTTTTTCTCTTCTTCTTCTGGGACCCCTGTAATTAGAATGTTGGTGCGTTTAATGTTGTTCCAGAGGTCTCTGAGACTCTCCTCAATTCTTTTCATTCTTTTTTCTTTGTTCTGTTCTTCAGTAGTTATTTCCACTATTTTATCATCCAGGTCACTTATCCGTCCTTCTGCCTGTTATTCTGTTACTGATCCCTTCTAGAGAATTTTTAATTTCATTTATTGTGTTGTTCATCACTGTTTGTTTTCTCTAGTTCTTCTAGGTCCTTGTGAAATGTGTCTTGTATTTACTACATTCTATTTGCAAGACTTTGGATCATCTTTACTATCATTATTCTGAATTCTTTTTCAGGTAGACTGCCTATTTCCTCTTCATTTGTTAGGTCTGGTGGGTTTTTGCCTTGCTCCTTCATCTGCTGTGTGTTTTTCCGTCTTTTCATTTTGCTTAACTTGCTGTGTTTGGGGTCTGTTTTTTGCAGGCTGCAGGTTCATAGTTCCTGTTGTTTTTGATGTCTGTCCCACTGGCTAAGGTTTGTTCAGTGGGTTGTGTAGGCTTCCTGGTGGAGGGGACTAGTGCTTGTGTTCTGGTGGATAAGGCTGGACCTTGTCTCTCTGGTGGGAAGGTCCATGTCTGGTGGTGTGTTTTGGGGTGTCTGTGGCCTTTTTATGATTTTAGGCAGCCTCTCTGCCGATGGATGGGGTTGTGTTCCTGTCCTGCTAGTTGTTTGGCATAGGGTGTCCAGCACTGTAGCTTGGTGGTCATTGAGTGAAGCTGTGTCTTGGTGTTGAGATGGAGATCTCTGGCAGTTTTTCGCCATTTGATATTACATGGAGCTGGGAGGCCTCTTGTGGACCAATGTCCTGAAATTGGCTCTCTCACCTCAGAGGCACAACCCTTATGCCTGGCTGGAGCGGCAAGAGACTTTCATCCACATGGCTCACAATAAATGGGTGAAAAAATAGAAAGAAAGAAAGAAAGACGGAAGATAAAATAAAATAAAGTAGAATAAAAGAAGTTATTAAAATAAAAAATAATTATTAAGGAAAAAATATTTAAAAGTAATTAAAAAAAGAAAAAAAAAGGACAGACACAACCCGAGGACAAATGGTATAAAAGCAAAGCTATAAGACAAAATCACACACAGAAGCATACACATACACACTCACAAAAAGAGAAAAAGGGGAAAAAAAAAAATATATCTTTGCTCCCAAAGTCCACCTCCTCAATTTGGGATGATTCGTTGTCTATTCAGGTATTCCACAGATGCAGGGTACATCAAGTTGATTGTGGAGCTTTAATACGCTGCTTCTGAGGCTGCTGGGAGAGATTTCCCTTTCTCTTTGTTTTCACAGCTCCCGGGGCTCAGCTTTGGATTTGGCCCTGCCTCTGCGTGTAGGTTGCTGGAGGGCGTCTATTCTTCGCTCAGACAGGACGGGGTTGAAGGAGCCGCTGATTCCTGGGCTTTGGCTCACTCAGGCCGCGGGGAGGGAGGGGTATGGATTGCGGGGTGCAGGGCGAGCCTGCGGCGGCAGAGGCCGGCGTGATGTTGCACCCGCCTGAGGCTCGCCGTGCGTTTTCCCGGGGAAGTTGTCCCTGGATCCCGGTACCCTGGCAGTGGCAGGCTGCATAGGCTCCCTGGAAGGGAGGTGTGGAGAGTGACCTGTGTTCACACACAGGCTTCATGGTGGCGGCAGCAGCAGCCTTAGCGTCTCATGCCCGTCTCCAGGGTCCGCGCTTTTAGCCGCGGCTCGCGCCTGTCTCTGGCGCTCCTTTAGGCGGCACTCTTAATCTCCTCTCCTCGCGCACCACGAAACAAAGAGGCAAGAAAACGTCTCTTGCCTCTTCGGCAGGTCCAGACTTTTTCCCGGACTCCCTCCCGGCTAGCCGTGGCGCACTGACCCCCTGCAGGCTGTGTTCACGCCGCCAACCCCAGTCCTCTCCCTGCGCTCCAACCGAAGCCCGAGCCTCAGCTCCTAGCCCCCGCCCACCCCGGCGGGTGAGCAGACAAGCCTCTTGGGCTGCTGAGTGCCGGTCGGCACCCATCCTCTGTGCGGGAATCTCTCCTCTTTGCCCTCCACACCCCTGTTGCTGCGCTCTCCTCCGCAGCTCTGGAGCTCCCCCGCTCCGCCAACCGCAGTCTCCGCCCGCAAAGGGGCTTCCTAGTGTGTGGAAACCTTTCCTCCTTCACAGCTCCCTCCCAGTGCTGCAGGTCCCGTCCCTATTCTTTTGTCTCCCTTTTTTCTTTTGCCCTACCCAGGTACGTGGGGAGTTTCTTACCTTTTGGGAGGTCTGAGGTCTTCTGCCAGCGTTCAGTGGGTGTTCTGTAGGAACTGTTCCACATGTCGATGTATTTCTGATGTATCTGTGGGGAGGAAGGTGATATCTGTGGCTTACTCTTCCGCCATCTTGAAGCTCCTCCTGGTTTGGTTTCTTAAGTGTAACAAGAAGAATTTGGGGGCTAAAATTACGTGCTCATAAGTACTGTCATGTATAGACTTATCAGATGCTCACCAAACTTCTGTCTTCCTATCTCCTATTAAAGTGCAACTTACTCTCATTATTCACGGTAGTTATATTTTATAAAGTTGCTGTGAACACCAAATTAGTGAACCTTGAATCACATTGCTCTTAGGGGAGATTCAGGGTTAGATTTCTAGGAGTTGCTGTCACATTGTTTGTCAATCAATCAGTACAGAGCCTCATTTTATGTGTGTTTTTTTTGATACTCTATGCATGTCTACAAATGAGCATGAAACTGCTTTGAATATTGTTTTGGGGGTTACAAAAACATTTTAGTGAATAGGTGAATTTGTTAAGATGGAATCTGTAATTAGACTGACTGTACTTTTGTCCTATTTTCTTCCTTTATGTTTTCTACTTAGTTTTTTTTTCAAGTTATAACAAGATGGAAAGGAAATAAATCCTTTTTAGTATTTGATTTATATGTTTTCTCCACTTAATTTGGCAGGATGTATAACTATTATTCTTATACTGATATATTAATATTTATTGATACTTATTATGAGGGCTTACTTTCCCACTTGGTAAGGAATAGAAAGAAAAGCTGACCAGTAGATATAGCAGGCAATCATATACAATTTGTCTTAAGGTGCAACTCTCATAAGGTGATATTAAGAAATGGAATAAAATGTATTATTGAATTGCCTTACAATATATTTAGCTTCTGCTTAAATGATGCAAATCTGTACAAACTTAACTCCAGTAATAATAATTTCTGACTATTTTAAGTAATGTATTTTCAAAGTCCAAATTCTATGCTACATAAAAAATAATTATGTCCACACGTGGTTAAGTCTTCTTCACATGCTAGAAAAAGTTATGATTATAAAATTTGAGTTTATTAAAAGTATATGGTACCATATTTTTATTTTTCCTAAGGAAACCTTAGAATATATCCACAGTTATTCTGTTCAGATCAGAACCAAACAAAATAACATAATGCTTGGCACATAGTAGGTGCTCAACAAATGTTGGCCAAATAAATGAGCAAATGACTCAGTTTATAAATATTACTACCTAAAGAATTAGGAAAGATTTATCCTCCAAAATTCATCACTCTAGGGATTTAGAACCCTTTAAAAAAACTTTTTTTAATACCTTTATTTTTTCCTATAATGCTGATTTCAACATACTTTGACAACTAATCTCATGGAATAACAAATAATCATATTTCACTATAAATCACTATGAGTTAAAAAAACACAAAACACTGTTTTGGCTTTTCTATGCAATTCCAATATCATTACCAGCTTACTGACATCTAACTAGCTAACCATTCAGTTTATGTCTCTATACTTTCTCATTAACTTTACATTCTTCTTCTAGTCCAAGAAAAAATGAAATCAATACAAATAAGTGATAAATCAATAAAAGAACATTACTAGAAAATCCGTAAATATTTGGAAATTAAAAAATAGATTTCTACAATAATGTATGGGTCAAAGAATGAATTAAAATGAAAATGAGAAAATATTTTGACCTGAGTGACAACAAAACATTATATATTAAAACTCTGGAGTGCAATGAAAACTATGATTCGAAAATATGTATAGCCTTGTGTCAGAAAAGGTGAATAGATAAAGATTAATGAGTTAAGCATTGCTTTAAATACCTTGGAAAAATTTCGGCAAATGACACCTAAAGAAAATATAAGGAAATAAATGACAAATATAAACCCCAAAATTATTAAGATGGAAAACAAACAGACATTATACAGCCCTAACAAAATTAAAAGCTGATTCTTTGAAAAGACAAAAACATTGATAAGCACCTGAATAAACTGAAGAATAATAAAAAACAAAGGAGACATAACAATCAATAAGAGGAATGGAAAAGGAAACATCACTAAAAATCTTACAGTCATTTAAAAAGTATCATTTATAATAACTTCAAAAATATTAAAAGAGCAAAACAAGAATAAATTTCACTAAAATGTGCAAGATCTTTACAAAGATACACATAAACTATAATGAACAGAAAATGTAAAAAAAAAACCACCCTTAATATTAAATAAAACTGTTCATGGATTGAAAGATTAAATACTGTGAAAGGTCAGTTCTCCTCAAATTGATTGGTAGATTCCATGCAATCTCAACCAAAATCTCAACATCTTTTTCCAGAACTTGAAAAGCTTATTCTAAAATTTATATAGAATTAAGATTCAAGACTAGCAGGACAGTCTGAAGTAGAAGAAAAAAAGGAAGAACTTGCTCTATTAAATATTAAGACTTTTTTTTTTTTTTTTACAAAACTAGTGTAGTTATGACAGTTGTTGCTGGAAGGATAGACACATAGAGAAATGAAGCAGAATTAGAGTTCATTAACAGACAAACATAGACAATATATAACAAAGGTAAATTTTCAGAGCAGTTGGAACATAATAGGTATTTAATGAACCATGTTCGATTAGTCAGATATGCAAGTGAAAAAAAGGTAAAGTAAATTTAACCCCTACCTCACACTCTATACTGAGTGGACTGAAACTCTACATGTGAAAGGGAAATCAATAAGTCCACTATAAAATAATATAGAAAAGTGCCTCCCTTTTTGAGGAGTTAAGGAAACATTTCTTTAAAAGAACACAAAAGATAACTAACCATAAAGGAAAATATTCATAAGCTAGAGTACTTTGAAATTAAGAAATTCTGTTTATTCAAAGACACAACTGAGATAGTGAAAAGACAAGCCACAGTGTAGGAGAAGATATTTACAATACATATAATAAAAAGTGCCTATTTTCTGAAAATATAAACTTTACATAGTTAAGAAAAAATAGAAATTTTAAAAGAAAAATGGCTGTAAGAAATAAAGTCACTTCAAAGGAGAGTTTATAAAAATGCCGAAGAAACATTTAAAATGTTGCTAAATCTCATTGATACCCAATTAACAATAATTACAAAAATGTAAGTTAATCAAGAAGAAGATATGATTACATCACTACCAGAATAGTTAAAAACAGCATTACTAATAATGCCATGTGTTGACAAACATGTGGATCACCATAACTCCACACACTGTTGATATGTTTCAGCTACTTTTGAAAACTATATGATATCATGTACTAAATAGAACAGATACTCTATGATCCTTGAAAATCAACAAGAAAGAGGTTCACTTGCTCAAGGAAATGACGTTCCCAATAAGTAGATGAAACTGTGATATGTTTTTTACTGGGTTATCTGTAAAAGGAATTCTCATTACCAGACAAGAGTGGGGACTGAAAGGAGAAATTTTCTAGTTCCATTTAATAATGGAAGACAGTTCTAAGCAATGAACTGCTGGTGTGAAAGATTCATGCATAGCGTAGAACTATCACTAAGGCATGAAATATCAATTTGTCAGAAAATTCCTGCTGACTTTCAACAAAGGTTGCAAAGCCTTCCGCAACATGTGACTCAACTGGTGAAAAAATAAAACCGTTAGCTTAGACAAATAGGAAATGCTAACAAAACTTTCTCTGCCATAACACAAAATTATACTGAAAATGCCCAAGCTGATTGGGTCATATATCATTTATGCCTTAATAAGTCTAAAGTAGTACCAGAAATAAGTCTAATAAAAATTGTGTCCTAAGAAGGCAGTTTGTCAAATTTTAATTTTTTTTCTCTTTAAGTATTTCATAAAAGAATTCTGCACATTACAAACACTGGCATCTTAGATTTGATGATGTTCCATGTGATGTTGCCTCCCTATGATAATTCTCATATATATTCATAAGACAAAAAATATACATACAGAAAAATATTAAAAGTATTTTTAAGAATTTCATGTTAATTATAAGATCCTTCTGCGTTTCTGTACTTAAAAGTTTTAATCCTGGGCACGCATCAAAAAGTCTAAAATCTGACCGATGCTAAGGGACATGGAAGGAGGCTTGCTTGTAAAGGGATCTCTGATGACTTAAATGTCTAGAGCCACTGTTCCCAGCAAATTGGTTCAAAAATCATCAGTGTATCAAGGTTTAGAGACCCAACCTCAAAATTTCTGATTCTACCTCTCAGATATAATTTGGAAATTTGCTTTTAAAGAACTACACAGGTGATTCTGATGCAAAATTAGGTTGGGGAACTACTACTGCATAGCACATTAAATGATTTTCCATAACATGAGTAGTACTCATGTCAAATTAAGAGGTGATTACACACAATAGCCACAATTTTTTGAACATCTCCTGGACAGTACTAGCCACTAGACTCATTTAATTTACAGAAATAATGAAGTAGATATTAAAACTGTTTTTATAGATATGTACTCTTACTCTAGAGTTATCTTTATGCTTATGCCAACAAATTTGTCAGCAATTAGAGATCATATTTTAATTATGAACTTTATGTTGTACTTAAAAGTCAATAGCCCACACACTCTATTTCTTCCTTCTTGTTTTCTGTATTTGGGCTAAGTCTGACTTTGCAAAACAAAAACAAAGACAAGAGCTATTATCGATTCCCTGTGAATTTTGTCTTGTACATCAAGCTTATTAAATAATGGGAAACATCATTCAGGCTACTCAGATGACTTTGAATATAGGGAAGGACATTTCATTCCTTCAATGTAGCATGCAACATTATAGCAAAAAAGAAAAAAAAGAGTAAAAGCAAATTTCAAAAATCACTCTGATAATTTTTTCTCTATCCCAAGTTTTTTTAAAACCAATTTTTAAATTATTCCATGCTTTCTATAGTAATGACGCAAAGGAAATGTGGATATTAAGCATAGTTTTTAAGCCACAAAAATAATTAAAGAATTTAATATAGAATATACTCTAATGCTTGTTTTGAGCAGACTTTGAATAGAGTAGAAGATATCTTCTTATGTTTTCATTGAGATAAACTTTAAGAGCAGTGTTCTCAGACAAGATAAATACAGAGACAAACAAATAAAGGTGAACAATATTTAATAACTTCGCTGGAAATTATGTCACTTCATAATATGAGAAATTTACGTGACCAAGAAATCATTGTGGTCCAAAAAGCTTTTCTTATCCTTTTATTTAGTAATATGAAAATGCATTACGATCCCAGGTGTTCTATGCATTCTTACTTCATTTGGTCAGTGAGGAACGGATATAACAAGTTCTCACATAAAGAAACATGAAATCTTATTCTTTTGCCTGCTAACAAATATGTGATAATTTAATTTGTTATTATTTAGTCTAGGATGAGATGGACAGAAGTGTTTTCTTTTTATTGCCTATAAAGAATCGTTTTGGGGCTTCCTTCGTGGCGCAGTGGTTAGGAATCCGCCTGCCAATGCAGGGGACACGGGTTTGATCCCTGGTCCTGGAAGATCCCACATTGCCGCGGAGCAGCTAAGCCCGTGCGCCACAACTGCTGAGCCTGCGGTCTAGAGCCCGCGAACCACAACTGCTGAAGGCCTTGCGCCTAGAGCCCATGCTCTGCAACAGGAGAAGCCACCGCAATGAGAAGCCCGCGCACCACAATGAAGAGTAGCCCCTGCTCGTCGCAACTAGAGAAATCCCGCGCACAGCAACGAAGACCCAATGCAGCCAAAAATAAATAAATAAAATAAATAAATTTATTAAAAAAATAATAGTTTTGATTATACAATTAATAAAGTCAATGAAATTTCAAAATTTTCAAAATAAACTAGTTTTCAAAGTAAGTTGATCTTAGCTTGTGAGTAAAAGCTACTGACTATAAATTAATTTCATGTATTCACTTCAAAAGAACCAGCAGGACTTCTAATTGGAAACAGTTGCTGGGGGTGGGGGGAGAGGATTGATACACAAATGTGTAAGGCATGAGGCCTTGCTGTGAGTTGTCACCTGGGTGAACCAATGTGCCAGTTACTTCATTGCTTCTTACTGATGCTCTGCTTTACTCTGATGGATTTCTCCCTCGGGAACAGTATGTTCTTTAACAATAATTAAACCATGGAAGAGGTATGATTTTGAAATGAAAACTGTCTTTATTCCCAACTTCCTATCCTATAGTATATCTGATTTCAAAATTTCCAACAAAACCCCAAATTTCTAACGTCACACTTGTACTTTAGTGTTTCTTTCTTCTTTGTCTTCTTTCTTTCTTCCTTTCTTCCTTCCTTCCTTCCTTTTTTCCTTTCTTTTCTCTCTTTTGTTATACATTATTCTTGGGTATGGTCAAAAACCATGTTTCACTTCATTTAGTATGCAGAAAAAAATCAATTCTCTCCTTTTCTTTCAGAAAATAGTATATGCTGAATGAGTAGGGTGAGGAAAATTTCATCTTTGCACCTCAAGGGCTCTTTTCCTAAGCAAGGTGTTATTCATACTGATATAAATTGAGTCAATTCTTTGTCTATGAAATCTGTTGTAGTTTGTTCTTTATTCAAACAATATATTTCCTTCATCACAAGAAAATAATGGTCAAGATTGGAACTAACATGGGACCAGAAAAAACACAGTTCAAATATGCTCCCAAACTTGCCCTTGGGCAAGTGAGTTTCATGCATCTGCGTCTGTGCCTTTGATAAATGCAGAGGAGCCACAGGGAAAGGTAAATAAGTCAGATATCTTTGCTTCTGGAAAAGTTCTTCTTTGTTCATGTAATGTGGGTTTCACACTATTCTCTCAGGGATATATAAGTTTGTGTGCAGTCCCTTTCCTTACTAAGCATTCATTAAGCTGATTACCAAATGCATGCATTTTAGTGTTTACAGTCTGAGATTTTTATTGTTTTTCCAACTCTGGATTGCTATTTTTATGAAGCCACAAAAGCACCTCTCAAAGGAGAGTTAATGGACTAGTTTTGCCTGTTTTCTAGTTCAGAAGAGTATTCCCCATAGGGAAAAATCATAGTTTCATTAACCATTGCTGGAGCACTTTCCTGCTTTAAAATGTTGCCTTGGGACTTTTAGTGGGTGTCTGTGAAGAAAAGTGACAGAGGATTTGATGCCATTAAGTCTAACCTTCACTTCTTGGGTATAGCTGCTGCTCATTACAGAATGTCATTGTACACTAGGTTGAGGAATTTTCTCTCCTCCCTGAGGGCTCTCATGTAGGGGTAATAACGGGTCTTGATTTTTTACCTCCTTTATGAAACTAGCAAACTGATATCTGGAAGGAGACTTTAACAATCTAATGAATGACATGTTATAATTATGCTGAAACCACTGGTCCCATGTTAACTTTTCATCAGTCACTATGTTACTGTAGAACTCACTAAAGTTGAAATGCAGATAATAGGGAATAGACTGATTGTGAGTCTCTATTAGTCAAAAATTATATCAGCAGCTGGAAGAATGAATTTTTAATTTTTTAGAAACATTGCTGTGATAGTATTATGACTTTTAAACTTCCCTTTAAATCTTGTAGGATATCTCTGACAATTTTACTATTTTATAATCTTATGGCTTTGTAAAATTTTCCATTTGTCACTTTGACTCCATTACTCCATTAGAGAAGAATGTGTTGACGGAATAGGTACACTGGTAAGTCATTTGTGAGTAAATTGTAACATTACCCAATTTGTAATATTCAGACCAAATATTGTAGATCCTCATTCCTTACACTGGATATTTGAAATGTGGGCTAAGTTATAATGAATGTGACTGTATCAGATATAGATTAATAAGCATAAGATATATCATAACTAACTTATTATGAAAAGTATCTTCATATTGGTGATCTGTTTCTTCTCTATTTTTAAAAATTTATCAGTCTGGCTAGAAGTTTATCAATTTTATTAATTATTTTAAAAAGGATCAATTTTTGTTTGTGTTGATTTTCTTTACTGATTTACTGTTTTCAGTTGAACTGATTCCTGTTCTTTATTATCCTCTTGTTTTTGCTTACTTTGAGTTTATTTTATATTTCTTTTCCTAGTTTCTTTAGGTAGAAACTTAGATTGCTGATTTGAGAACTTTTCTTCTTTTATAATATAAACATGTAATACTGTACTGTAATTTTCTTACTGAGCTGCATACCACAAATTTTGATTTTTTATACTTTCCTTTTACTTCAGTTCAAAATGTTTTCTAATTTCCTATGAGTCTTCCTCATTGACCCATGAATTATTAAAAAGTATGTTTAATTCTTTTATTTAAAATATTGTTTAGTTCCAATTATCTTCCTACTATTGGTTTATTTTTACTTTGTGGTCAGAGAACATATTTTGTATTTTTCATTTTCCTTACATTTATTAAGACTTGTTTTATGCCTTGAGATATGGTCTATTTTGCTATATGTTGCATGTGCACTTGAGAAAAATGTGTATTTTTCTGTTATTTTTTGGAGTATTTATAAATGTTATTTGATCCAATTAGCTGATGATGCTGTTTTATTCAGTTCTTCTATATATATTTTTGATGATTCCTGTCTACTTGTTCTGTTGATTACTGAGTCCAAATATAATTGTAAATTTTCCCATATCTCTTTTCAGTTTTACAAGTTTTGCTTCATGTATTTCAACCTGTTTTTAAGTGCATACATTTTTAGATTGCTGTGTATTCTTTGTGAAATGGTCATTTTATTATTATGTAATGTTTCCCTTTACCTGTGGTCATTTTCCTTGCTCTAAAGTTTACTTTATCTAATATTAATGGAGATATTTCAGCTTTCTTTTAATTAGTGCTTGCATGAGACATCAATTTCCATCCTTTTACTTTTAACTTACTTACATCATGATATTTATAGTGGGTTTTTTTGCAGGCAGCATACAATTGAGTTTTTTTAAAAAATCAATCAGACTATATCTTTTAATTGGTATATTTATATCATTTACATTTACTGTATGTTTTGATGTTTTTCATTTGCTACCAACATTTTAGTATTTGTTTTTTGGTTTGCTACACTTCCTTTTATTTTTGTTCTATTTCTCTTTTCCAGTCTTTTTCTATGTGATTAAATTTTTTCAGCTTTCCACTTTAGTTTATATTTTGAGTTTCCTTGCCTTGCTCTGAACTTCCTATTACTGTAGTCCGAGGACAGAGAAAGGAAAAAGCAACAGGAATTTGCCTCATGTTCTTTGAATCATAGTTTCTCTGATCAGAGAGAAGAGTCCTCCCCCCTTAAAATTTTAGGTAACTACCCATCATCTCTGCCACGACTTTGCTATCACTGCTGGCATGCTATTGCCAAGGTGTTGGGGTGGTAGGGAAGGGAGAGAAAAATAAGCAGATTTCCTTCACTCTCTATAACTCTTAGATAAACCCTTTCCTGTTACTTGGACCAGAAATAAAGAGCTTCTCCTGGAGTTTCTTTTATCTGTATCCAGTACACATGTCTGGGTTCTTAGCTACCCTTAGAGAAAGAAAAGAAAATAAACTCACTTCCATTTCAAGGGAACTTAAAGTTCTCATCTCCATCTCCCTTCCTGCTGCTACCATTTACTTTTTGGAGTTCTCAAATAGCTGTTCTATGCATTCGATCCAGGATTTATATTTGCATTCACTGAGAAAAACAGGGTGGGGTATATGTATTTCATTTTCTCCAAACCAGAATCCTTGAAAATGGTACATAACACATAAAAAATGTCACATTGTCTTAAGGAAAAAGAAAATAGAATTTGATGAGCATTATTATACATCGACAAACCATACATTAATTTCCTGAAATTGAAAGTTATCTAGGAAAAAAATTTTTGAAGAGGGGCAGATTAATGTAATTGCTAAGATCCCGGTGTTTTGGAACAGACTAGTTGATACTCATTGATTCTCTGTGCAACCACTCTATGCCTTAGTTTCTATATGTATAAAATTGTATACTTGAAATACCTACATCTTAGAATAAGAAGTACATTAAAAATTAAAAGGACACAGAACAGTACTTAGCATATAGTAAACACTATATAAGTGATAGCAATTTTCAGTGTGTGATCGTGCAGTGCATGTTAGAATCCTGAAACTAAGTGGAGAATATACTAAAATAGAGAGAAAACAAATCTAAAATCTAAACTGTGGGTGTGACAGTATAGTCAGCAATTCCTTACAATTTTGAGTATTAGAAGAGTAAATTGCTAAACGTAAGAAACAAAAAGAAAGAATATTATGTGAGAATCTGTTTAATATAATTTGGGGACAAATTATGATAAAATATGTAATTCAAATCTATATTTTATGTTTGTGAAATTTTTGATGAAGTGATGCATCTTCCTATTGCTTACATTTTCTTAAATGGTACAATCTGCACCTGTTCGAAACAGTTTCTTCCACACAAAAGGATTACCATGAATTGCAATCACAATAAACACTGTTATATATGGTCATTATATCTGTGGCTATGGTTGGAATACTTTCTTCTTTCTTTACTTTCTTACATTAAAAATATGTATATTTATTGAGAATGTATGCAAAATCCTATGCGAGGCTTTGACTGAGCAATTGAATTCTGCTAAAAAATTTTACTCAAAATTCATCACAGTGAGGTGGGCTCTGTCCTCTCTATCAAAAACTTTCATGCTCTGACTTTATGTTAAACAGGAACACCTTTCCTGTTTAACTGTTTTCGTCTTTGCATTTATCTCTATATAACCCATCTAACATGTCATGTATTTTACTTATTTTATTTTATTGTCTGTTTCCTTCCCTAGGATATAAACTCCATGAAAAAAGGAATTACTGTTTTATTTAGTGCTTTACCACCAGCATCTTGATAATAAACGCTTAGCACATATTAGAAGCTCAAAGAATTTGGGGAATAAATGTTTTAATGGACAGTTATGATTTTTACTTCTTAATATATACAGTGATTATGAAATATCAAGTATATATATCTGAATTTAATAATAACCCACATTGGTGCATTCAGAATGTAAAGAATAATGCTTATGGGGAGGCAGTATGGTGCAGTAGTAAGAGCAGGTCTGAGTTCACATCCTGGCTCCAATACTCATTTGTTATATAACCTTGAGAAAATTATTTCCTCTCTCTCAGTTTCCTAATCTGCAAAAACAGTAATGTGAAAAACAATCCTTGTTTTAAGTATTAATTAAGTGAATGCATTCAAAGATTTTTAACAGTGACTAGTACAAAAGAGACTCTTAACAATAGTTAGCAATTAATATGATTAGTTACTCAAAACTCTCTGTATAGTATATAGAACAGGAATTCTTTTACTACTTATTATTATTTAGCACTCTTTTATTTCAGATAATTGATGACTGACCAAACTGGAACTTGCAACTAAATTCTTATAAATTTAAAGCCATGTAATTTCTTTTATATTGCATCATTTTCAAATATTTACTGATTTTCACTGCAGGGCATATTAATGTGCTCCATACTGTGGAGGGTATAAAAAAATCCTGATACACTGATGTTCATCATGGCATGTTTATAATGAGAAACCACCAGCAACAACCACCCAAGTGTCTGATAAAAGAGATTACTGCTGAATAAAAGTGGTGAGAGTGGATAGCCTTGTCTTTTTCCTGATCTTAGAGGAAATGCTTTCAACCTTTCACCATTGAGTATGATGTTAACTGTGGGTTTCTCATATGTGGACTTTATTATGTTGAGGTAGGTTCCCTCTATATCCACTTTCTGGAGAGTTTTTTACCATAAACGGGTGTTGAATTTTGTTAAAAGCTTCTTCTGCATCTATTGAGATGATCATTTGGTTTTTCCCTTTTTTTGAATTTTATTTATTTTTTTATACAGCAGGTTCTTATTAGTTATCCATTTTATACATATTAGTGTATATATGTCAATCCCAATCTTTTATTCTTCAATTTGTTAATGTGTTGTATCACACTGATTGATTTGCAGATATTGAAAAATTCTTGCATCCTTGGGATAAATCCCACTTGATCATGGTGTATGAGCCTTTTAATGTATTGTTGGATTCAGTTTGCTAGTATTTTGTTGAGGATTTTTGCGTCTATGTTCATCAGTTATATTGGCCTATAATTTTCTTTTTTTGTAGTATCTTTGGTTTTGGTGACCTCATAGAATGAGTTTGGGAGTGTTCCTTCCTCTGCAATTTTTGGGAATAGTTTCAGAAGGTTAGGTGCTAACTATTCTCTAAATGTTTGATAGAATTTGCCTGTGAAGCCATCCAAGGAAGACATACAGATGGCCAAGAAGCACATGAAAAGATACTCAACATTGCTAATTATTAGAGAAATGCAAATCAAAACTACAGTGAGCTATCACCTCACACTGGTCAAAATGGCCATCATCAAAAAGTCTATAAACAATAAATGCTGGAGAGGGTGTGGAGAAAAGGCAACCTGCCTACACTGTTGGTAGAAATGGTACAACCACTATGGAGAACAGTATGAAGGTTCCTTAAAAAACTAAAAATAGAACTACTGTATGATCCAGCAATCCCACTCCTGGGCATATATCTGGAGAAAACCATAGTTTGAAAAGAGTCATGTACCACAATGTTCATTGCAGCACTGTTTACAATAGCCAAGATATGGAAGCAACCTAAGTGTCCATCAGCAGATGAACGGATAAAGAAGATGTGGTACATACATACAATGGAATATTACTCTGACATAAAAAGAACAAAATAATGGCATTTGCAGCAACAAGGATGGAACTAGAGATTATTATACTAAGTGAAGTAAGTCAGACAAAGACAAATATAATATATCACTTATATGTAGAATCTAAAAAGATGGTACAAATAAACTTATTTACAAAACAGAAACAGACTCACAGATATAGAAAACAAACTTATGGTTACCAAAGGGGAAAGGTGGGGGGAGGAGGGATAAATTAGGAGCTTGGGATTAACATATACACACTACTATATATAAAATAGATAATCAACAAGGACCTTCCGTATGGCACAGGGACCTCTACTCAATATTCTGTAATAACCTATATGGGAAAATAACCTGAAAAAGAATGGATATATGTATAACTGAATCACTTTGCTGTGCACCTGAAACTAACACAACATCATAAATCAGCTATATCCCAATATAAAATAAACATTAAATTATAAAAAGATTATTACTTACAATATGAGCACTAATAGAACGAGGCAATGCATTTTCATGAACATTAGATGCATATAAAATATCAGTAGTTGAACATGGGGATCTGTATATAAAGGATATTTCTAGGAAATAGGTTTGGAGCACTGAGCTGTGTGGTAGATACAGTAATGCACTATCCAGGTCTCCCTTTGAGGAAGGATTCTTTTCTTTTGGCTTAACAGAATGGAGTCAGATGACAGCTCCTGCAGGGTTTCCCCTACTGCAGAAAGCTGCCTTGCCCCTGGTCACATCCTTAGGGAGACCCACCGCGAGTGATAGAGGTGGAGGTATAAAAGGCCAGCCATTTTGACCCATTGCACAACACACCTGATGGGTCATTTTCAATCCTGAGCTTTTTTTGTGGAGTTGCCATTGAAGCTTGACTTGTCTCTGTCCAGGTCTTTTTTCTTCTCCCTTCTTCCTCAGGTATTGATCTCAAGGATCCTTCTTAGTAAACACTCTGCATTCGCTGTTTACAGTCTCATTCTCAGAGTCTGATTTTCAGAGAATACATCCTGTGGCAGGACATATGAAAGGGGACTTTGCTGGCAGCTCAGCCTTTTACTCTTAGTCAGAAAACTGCAAAACTTTTCCCTAGATAAATCGAACCAACTTGTAGTATTCTTGGAAGTTGAATAGTGCTCTCTGTATAGCTTCCCCATCCTGGAATTTGAGGGCCCAGTATTTTGAAGCCCAGAAGCCCCCTATATTTTAACCTAAAAATAAAATATTTTAGGTTGACATGCTGATAAGCCAGTATCTTTACAGAGACCCTGGTCAGTCTTCTATTCTTAGGAAACAACCACCAGAAAATAAACTTTAAATAATTCATGTGTGGCACTTAGGAAAAAAATCAAATTTACTAAGACATGCTAGATTATCACAGTATTAGCAAAAATTTAGATAAGCTAATGCCTAGCTACTAGAGTAGTTATCCCAGGCAAAACTATATATTCAGTTTCTAGCATTTAGTGTTGTCAAAAATCATAGCAAAAACAGTGTATGAAGAGAGAGAGGCTATTTGAAGGAAAACCTTCAATTTTCTCTTCACCAAGATACCAGCCAGTATGGATCACTACTTTAGATTACATGATCTGTGACCTTACACTGTGATATTTCTCCAAACAGGAGGCTGACATTGACCCTGTGTATTTCCTATATCTGCAGATGAAATTCAACTATCTATAAGACTCCTTTTTATTAGAAGCACTTGAGACTTTGCTATTCTCGCAAAGTTTATAAATTTGTAAGAGTGGAAAACTTGAGAATTTTCTTTTTCTTTCTTTTCCTTTTCTAGAAGCTTACTAAACTTCTAATTTTTTGTTTTTCTATCAGTCTCATTTTCCTCAAACTGTAGTGCTCTCTCTGTTTTGAGAGCTGATTAATGATAGTTTCTCGTGGCCGGTGTTCTTAGTGCACAACGCTGTTTGCACTGTCTCTTGCTCTGGAATTTCTTAGGTCAGTGAAATCTGCCACCTAAGGAAGGATTCCCCTTCACATTATTTTCCCCATCAAAACACTCGTTCTTAGCAGAATCTTCACCTGAAGCTATATTTATTTCTTCTTAAACCTAGTGAAGATGAAAACTGTCAAAACCCTTGTATCTCATCATATACTTCTTATGAACATTTTATCTGGAGTAGTTTTAGATATACAGAAAAGTTGTAAAGATAGTGCAGAGAGTTGCTTTACACTCTTCATACAGTTTATGCTGTTGTTATCATTTTACATTATTGTGGTACAATTCTCAAAACTAAGAAATTCACATTGGTACATTACTATGAACTAAACTCTAGACTTTATTTGAATTTCACTACTTTTTCATCAATGTCCTCCTTTTCTTCCAGAATCACATCCAGGTACCACATTAAATATAACTGTCTTGTTTCCCCATTTTCCTTTGTGACAATTTCTTAGCCCTTCCTTGTCTGTGATGTAGACGGTTTTGAGGAGTCTGGTCAGGTATTTTGTTGACTATCCCTTAATTTGTGGTTGTTTGATGTTTTTCTCATAATTAAACTGGTGATCAGTCAGTCAAGGTGGTCCTTGTCAGGTTTCTCCACTGTAAGATTACTCTTTCTCCTTCTCTCCTTTAGGAAACGAAGTCTCTAGGCACAGCCCACACTTAAGAGATGGGAATTACGTTCTACCTCCTGGAGAGGGAGATGACTACATATATATGATTTGGAATTCATCTATAAGGAAGATATTACTCCCTCTTCCCCTATTTATTTCTTTACTCAATCATGTATTTATATTATTATGAATGAATATATATTTATATTTCATTTTATGTTATATTATTTATTCTGTTAAATTGTTCCAGCTTTGACGGATGGGAGCTCTTTCAGGTTAGCTACTACAGGTGTATATCTCTTTGAAATATCTCCGTATTTTTTTTTTTGAGTCTTTCTTACGTTTTGATACCACAAAATTCTCCTGGCTCATCTTGTGTTATCCCTGCTACATTTTTCCTCCCCAAACCAGCCATTTTTTTCCTAAGAAGCCCTAGTACTTTTTATTAGAGCATGGTATTTAGAAACCAAGATCTGGGTAATGGGTGTGTTTGTTGCCACTGAATGTCATTGCTCCAAGTCCTTTCAGCACACAGCTAGGTAATATATGCTTGTATACTAACCCACAAATCTATAACTGTTTCTGTATCTCTTCACCTGTATATATATATATATATATATAAAATGTTAAAAATGCATATTATGTCTCTCATTCCAATTCAATACCACAGGGTTCGTTCTAGTCTTCTTTCCTTCCCTCTCTGACAGTAAGAAACCTACTTTGCAGTCACTATAATTCATTTACCTATTTATTCAATCTCTGTATATATGTAAAGCAGCTTTAGAATTGTTATCTGCATCTCTGTGAAATATGGTGTTGGTGTACACTTCTGTTGTCTATAGTTTTACAGTTTCCAGTGAAAATATTGTTTTCCAAAATTATTTACCCAAGCGTCTTTTTAAAAAATTCTCACTCCCCTTAGGACAGCTATGTTTATATTCATAATATAATTAAATTCATTTACCACTGTCTACATTCCATCCTGGAAGCTATTCATTCATTGATGGACATTTAGTTTTTTTCCCATAGTTAGCTGTTGCAAACAGTGCTGCAATGAACATGAGAGTGCAGATATTTCTTTGATATCCTCAATTCTTTTGGATATATACCAGAAAGTGGGGTTGCTGGGTCACAGTTCCTTTTTAAATTTTTTGAGGAACTACCATATTGTTTTCCATAGCAGCTGCATGATTTTGCACTTCCACCAATAGTATGCAAGGGTTTAAATTTCTCCACAACCTCGTGATTCTGAGCATATTTTCATATACTTGTTGGCCACTTGTACATCTTATTTGGAGAAATAATGCATGCTGTGGAGGTGGATTCATAATTCAACCCATTTCTCAAAACTTAAAGAAAGACAACCTATGGAACAGGAGAAAATATTTGCAAACCACATATCTGATAAGGGGTTAATCTGCAAAATATATAACAAACTCCTATAACTCAACAGCAAAAATATAGTAACCAAATTAAAACGTAGGCTAGGGAGGGGCTGCGCTTAGCATATTCAGTTTTCCTTTCCAGACTTGCTTATCAAATAAGTCATTGATCCTTTGGTGAGAAGTTAGAGAGGGGATGGAAAGAGGTCAATATTTTAGGGCAGGTCTTTCCAAATGAAAACCACGGGGAGTAAATATTTCCCCTAAAAGTTCCATTTATTTGCTTTCAACTTTCAGAATAAACCTACAGACCAAATGTTGAATCCTTAAAATATGGTTAGAGAAGAGAATGTAAATGTTACCTATCATGGCATTTTTAAAAGTAAAGGTTCACCTAAAAATATGACAAACGGGATAAGTAAAATATGTCAAAGGAGCGGTACACTATAATTTTCATAACTGAACACAGTGATCAACTAAACGAAAGATTGGGCAGAGTTGATGAAGAAGCACTGGAATTTAAAATATCAACTTTGGGAAGGGACAAGACATTGTGTGAGACATTGATAAATCCTTTTCTTTAAAGAGAATCAAGTAGAGTTCCCTGTGCTATACAGTAGGTCCTCTGTAATGGCCTATATGGGGAAAGAATCTGAAAAAGAGTGGATACATGTGTATGTATAAATGATTCACTTTCCTGTACACCTGAAACTAACACAACATTGTAAATCAACTATACTCCAATAAAAAGTTTTAAAATAATAAAAAAATTTAAAAATCTTAAAATGACAAAGGAAGAAATAAAAATCTATGTTGGTTATTAGAATTAAGGAGTTAACTACCAAAAGAAACTCAAAACAGAGATAGTTGAAAGTAGTTGCTACAGGGAAAGAAGACTTGGGTTTGTGAGGCATAGGATGTATTATAAATCTTCTGTAAAATTTTATTTCTACCATGTGCATTTATTACTTGTCTAAAAATTGGAAGTGGAAAAAGCAATTGGTTGAAATTTTATGTGATGTGCAATTCCAATATTACAAAAATTTCCTATCTCTAACTTTATGACCATACACTGACAAAAATTTTTTTATTAAAAATGTCATAAAATAATGGGTAGAATGGAATTCAAACATTTGATAATAAATCGTAAATTACTGACATCTTAAAAAAATAACATTTATTAAGTGCCAGTAGTTTTTGCTTACTCTGAATCTTGAGTTTTTCTTCAGAAAATTTATTTTATATTTTCAGATTTTTATTTTAACCATGTTCTTAGTTGTTATATCTGAGTTATATATTGAAAAAATGTTTAAATCTGATATTCTATGTGGCTATTTCCTTTTCTATAAATTAAAATAAAGCTTTTTCTAAAGTGTTTTAGAGAAGTTTAAGGAACACATATATTCAGCTTTGGCCTTAATATTATGGATGAGGACTTCAGATTAGAGTTTTATTGGAAAAAGTCTCAGTCTTCCTGGAAGTCCTCTTCACTTTGCTATTTCAGTGATTCAGAAGAACAAAAAGTACTTTAGTTACTTCTTATTTTATTAGCGTAATTGTTAAAGTAGACTGACTGCCTGAAGCTAATTTCTCTTTTGAGAAACAGTACACTTGACAAAGTGATAATGTTTTCAGTAGAAAGCAAAACTAGTATTATTTACTGTTTTAGAAGGTATGACTGTTCCCTCTAGCATTTCTGAACCTCCTAAGAGAATCCTCATAATACCATTCCAGCATCAGCTATTGCAAGCTGGGTATTGAAACATAACTACTGATTCTGTTTTTGTTGTTGCTGTTTTGTTTGTTTCACAGCATAAAATTTGACTAAGCAGGTAGCTGCTTAAAACCTAAAGTCACTGACTATTAAATACTTGAGTATGAGAATCAAGTTGTTAAGAGAGCTTAGTTAGGCTCCCCAAAATTAGTACTCAGGATGCAATTATTTAATTTAGAATAATGACTGTCTGATCTGATCTAACCACACCCAAAGATAAGGATTTCCTAATGCCATGGAAAGTAAGAAGAGATTCAGTCCTAATTCATCACAGGTTCATTTGCTGAGGGTCCTAAAGCCATCATTACCTATGAATTTAGGTCCCCCAAATATAGTTTTATTTGTAATAGTAAAAATGGAATTTGCCAGAATGACATTTTCTGGAAAATTTTTATGATGTAATTCCAGTTGGTTATCCTGACGTTGCATAGGTTTTATATATTGTCTGCATAACATGTTCTTCATTATGCATATTTTACAAGACTATTCATTTTGGCTCAGTGGTGAATTTTTAGGGGATATATCTGACCCCAAAAATCCAATTAAAGTTTCAAGATATTCCATATTAGATTAGAGCTGTAAATGGAAACGATGATTTCAACAGTGCAAGATCTCATATTAAAGGGAAGACACCAATAGAAAAACACTAATTGTCAGAAGTAAATCCAATTATTTTTCTAAACACTGATTCCCCTTAAATCTCTAACCAAGAGAAATCACATCAGGGGAAATTTCTCTTGACATTGGTTATTTAAAAATATGCTCAACCAGACTGCCCTGGTGGCGCAGTGGTTGGGAGTCCGCCTGCCGATGCAGGGGACACGGGTTCGTGCCCCGGTCCGGGAAGATCTCACATGTCGCAGAGCAGCTAGGCCCGTGAGCCATGGCCGCTGAGCCTGCGCGTCCGAAGCCTGTGCTCCGCAACGGGAGAGGCCACAACAGTGAGAGGCCCGCGTACCGAAAAAAAAAAAAAGCTCAACCATCTTTAACTCAAAAAATTGGAAGCGAGAATACAGCTATATAAAACTATAAATATATTAGCGGTGAACTTACACACTGACCTGTCTAAAGTTTAGAACAGTATTACCTTAACTAATGAGTATATCAAAGTGTATCAGATTGGTTTTCAGCTGCAAAATTGATTTTTTATGCTATATTAGCATGCTCCCAAATTTTATTAAGTCAATGTGATTTCTGTGATTTTGTTTAAAATAAGAGAGCACCAGAGTATAGATTTTCTTTTTCTAGTTGCACGTGACATGCTCAAAATAAAATTAGTTCAACTGATTCTATTACATTTACTGTCTGGGCGCTAGTTTTTGAAGAGGTAATGTATAGACTCTAAAGGAATATTTTTTAAGTTAAATTTTATACTCTCTTACATTGAATGCACTGAATCATCCTTTTCCTCCATCCCTACCACTGGCTTCTATACTTTCCTAATGAAAATTGCAAATGATTACCATCTACCCTGTCTACAAATTAACAATATTTTACTCCAATTCCACCTTCAGGGTTTCTATGACCTTTATTTGACTCCCACCATTACAGGTGGGTAAGGACATCGATTATTTTTGGGCACTCAAAATTTTCCGAAAATTCTGTTTATATTTGAGAGTTTCTCAGAATACACTTTGGGCCTTCAAACAAACAAAGAAAAAAATAGAAAACTAAACTCTCTATTTCCTAGCTTCCTTTTCCCCTGGGGAGCAGAAATGCGATCATGTGATTTGGGTTCTCTCACTCAGATACAAACGGAGATACTGGTTCACAACAAAATTATACTGTAGTAAAGGGCAAGCATGGAGCCTTTAAGTTACTGGCATTGGGGAGTGGCAGAGGCAGTGAGCTCTTTAGTGCTGGCAACCATCTTCTGAGTGTGACAGAGTTATTGTGATACTAGGTTCTCCCCAGCACCTCCACCAAAATTCTTTCTAGAAGCCCAGCGAAGAGTAGTAGTACATAGTCCGAGATTCTGCAGTCTACCTAATGCTGTAGGATAAATCTCTCCCTTCCTGCTTATTAGCTAGGTGGAGTCCGTTATGTAACCTGAAGGTTGGAGAGAAGCAAGAAGGTCAACTATAAGCACATTGGTTCTTTTTCAATGTATATTCCTAATTTCACTTAATCTACCTCCCCAAATCTTGGTGCTCTCCAAACTTGTTCAGCTTTATAAGAAATTGCCAAATCTCTTCTTAAGTGGCTGAACTCTTTTGCATTCTCACCAGCAATGATTGAGAATGAGCTCCTGTTGATTTACAGCCTCACTGGCTATCGGTATTGTCAGTTTTATTTTATTTTTAGCTACCTGCAAGTATATAGTGGTATTACATTGTTGTTTTAATTTCCCTAGTGACAAATGAGGTTGAGTATTTTTTTGTTTATTTGCCATCTGTATGTGTATTTTCTTTAGTGAGATGTGTGCTTAGATCTTTTAAGCTTTTTAAAATTGGGCTTTTTTTTTTTTAACATCTTTATTGGAGTATAATTGCTTTACAATGGTGTGTTAGTTTCTGCTTTATAACAAAGTGAATCAGCTATACATATATATATATATCCCCATATCTCCTCCCTCTTGTGTCTCCCCTCCCACTCTCCCTATCCCACCCCTCTAGGTGGTCACAAAGAACCGAGCTGATCTCCCTGTGCTATGCAGCTGCTTCCCACTAGCTATCTATTTTACATCTGGTAGTATATATATGTCCATGCCGCTCTCTCACTTCGTCCCAGCTTACCCTTCCCCTTCCCTGGGTCCTCAAGTCCATTCTCTACATCTGCACCTTTATTCCTGTTCTGCCCCTAGGTTCTTCAGAACCATTTCTTTTTTTAGATTCCATATAGATGTGTTAGCATACGGTATTTGTTTTTCTCTTCCTGACTTACTTCACTCTGTATGACAGACTCTAGGTCCATCTGCCTCAGTACAAATAACTCAATTTCGTTTCTTTTTATGGCTGAGTAATATTCCATTGTATATATGTGCAAAATCTTCTTTATCCATTCATCTGTCGATGGACACTTAGGTTGCTTCCATGTCCTGGCTATTGTAAATAGGGCTGCAATGAACATTGTGGTACACGACTTTTTGAATTATGTTTTTCTCAGGGTATATGCCCAGTAGTGGGATTGCTGGGTCATATGGTAGTTCTATGTTTAGTTTTTTAAGGAACCTCCAAACTGTTCTCCATAGAGGCTGTATCAATTTACATTCCCACCTACAGTGCTGTTTTCTTAATGTTGAGTTTTAAGTGTTGTTTTTGTATTTTTATCTTATTTCCTCTCAGCTTTATTGAGGTATAATTGCCAAAAAAATTGTATATATTTAAGATGTATGAGATGATGTGATATACATATACATTGTGAAATGTTTACCACAATCAAGCTAATTTACATATCCATCGCATCACATAATTATTGTTTATTGTATATTTTGGATGCAAATTTTTATCACAATTATGTCTTGCAATTTTTTTCTCCCAGGCTGACTTGTCTTTTCATTCTCTTAACACTGTTTTTACAGAGAAGAAGTTTTTAATTTTTAATAAAAGTCCAAATAATCAACTTTTTCTGTCATTGGTTATGTTTTTGGTGTTGTACCTAAAAATTGATCACCAAACCCAAGGTCACATAGATCTTCCTTTATGTTTTCTTCTAGAAATTTTACAGTTTTATGTTTGACATTTAGGTCTATATTCCATTTTGAGTCAATTTTTATGTAGGGAATAAGGTGGTAAGGTTGGTGTCTAGGTTCTTTCCCTTTGTTTTGCATATGGATATCCAATTGACTTTAGACCACTTTTTTACAACTATAGCAAGTGGAGTCCTTCCCGTTCTGAATCTCATCTGCTTACTTCTCTCTACTAGCCATCTTCCTCTCTCAACCACCTCCCATCTGTATTTCACTTATTCATTCATTTCCTCACACATTCATTTGTATAAAAGGAAAATACAAAGGACCTATCATGTTTGGACATTTTGCTGGATTATACTGCTCTACTTGTTCTTTTCAGATATTTCATTCACATTTATCTCTCCCAGGCATTACTCGTACTGTCTCCTCTCATCTCTTCCTCAGTCTTCACTTTTACTTCAGTTCATAGCTCAGATATTGCTATCTCTTTGGAGTCTTCCATATTACCTTCCCTGCCTCAGCAAAATTAATTATTTTCCCTATTGGCACTGTAATCCAGTAACCGTTTGTTCAAGTCACCACTATATTAGAATATCAATCTTTTCACATTTTATTATTTAGCTTTATATTTGACTATCTCCCCTTACTTTCAATACATACTAGATTGAGGAGTCTTTGTGGGCAGTGGTTATGGCTTACACATCTCCTTTCCATAACATCTAACATAGTGTTTGGTCCATGTTAATCAATCATATACCACTTGGTAAACCATTACATTTAAAAAATAAATACAAACAACTTGATTAAAAATGAGTGGAGGATCTGAATAGACAAAAAGACATACAGATGGAGATTCTTCAAAAAATTAAAAATAGAGCTACCATATGATCCAGCAATTCCATTCCTGAGTATTTATCTGAGGAAAATGAAAATACTAATTATAAAAGATATAATTCCCCTTATGTTCATTGAATCATTATTTATAATAGCCAAGATATGAAGCAACTTAAGTGCCCATCAGTAGATGAATGGATAAAGAAGATGTGGTATAAAAGAATGGACTCTTCCCAGTTGCAACAACATGGATGGACCTAGAGGGTATTATGCTAAGTGGAATAAGTCAGAGAAACACAAATACTGTATGATTTCACTTATATGTGGAAAATAAAAGACAAAACAAGTGAACTAACATAACAAAACAGAAACAGTTATATATACAGAGAACAAATGGGTGGTTGCCATAGCGGAGGGAGCTGGGGACAGGAAAGAAATAGGTGAAGGAGATTAAGAGGTACAAACTTCCAGTTGTGAAATAAATGTCTCCCATATGAAATGTACAGTATGGAGAAAGTAGTCAATAACTCTGTAATATCTTAGTATGGTGACATATTTTAACTAGACTTATGGTGATCATTTCGAAATGTATAGAAATAGCGAATTACTATGTTGTGTTAACAGGAACTAACATAGTGTTGTAGGTCAATACTTCAAAAACAAACAAACAAACAAACTCATAGAAAAAGAGATAAGATTTGTGGTTACCAGAGGTGGGGGTGGGAGAAGGGGGAATTGGATGAAGGCAGTCAAAATGTACAAACTTCTAGTCATAAGATAAATAAGTACTAGGGATATAACGTACAACATGATAAATATGATTAATACTGTCGTATGTTATATGTTAAAGTTGTTAAGAGAGCAAATTCTAAGCGTTCTCATCACAAGGAAAACCTTTTTTCTATTTTTTAAAAATGTGTACGTATACGAGGTGATGGATGTCTACTAAACTTATTGTGACAATCACTTCATGATGTATATAAGTCAAATCATAATGCCAGACACCTTAAATTTATACAGTGCTATATGTCAATTATATCTCAATAAAACTGGAGGAAAAAGGGAATAAAATATAATAATTTAAGATATTTTTACTGATAACTTCATTTCATAAATAACATTTTTTTGTTATTCTTCAATTCATGTTAAACACAGCCCACATACCATCAAGAGAATTAATTCTGCAATTTTCCAGTACAGGTTTGTTACTGATTTTTTTTCATGGCATAAATTCAAGGGATGATTAAAAATCAGAAAACATAATCTTTATAATCGGGAAGCTAGATAAAAGAACCATGTCAATGGGTATGCTTGTGCGCATGTGTCTACACGTGCGCGCGCGCACACACACACACACACACACTCCTCATAATTCACTTTCTCATCCCATTTAATGTCCCAAGGAGAATTAGAAACTTGATTCTATTCTTTGCATTCTGTACATTCTCTGCTGGCGACATCTAGCTTGCCACTGAGCTTCAAGTCAGACCACATCTTCAAATTCCTGGTACAATCTGGATGACTTACATACTCCTATGAATGTAGGAGGCTTTGAACGTTTTGAAGGTTAATGGCATACATCTTCATTTAAGAAGGAAATCTATTCATTTAATAAAGTAATGCCATTTGCAGCAACATGGATGGACCTAGATATTATCATACTAAGTGAAGGAAGCCAGACAAAGACAAATATCATATGATATTACTTATATGTGGAATCTAAAAAATAAATAAATAAAATGATACAAATGAACTTATTTACAAGAAAGAAATAGATTCACAGAAATAGAAAACAAATTTACGGTTACCAAAGGGGAAGGGGAGGAATAAATTAGGAGTTTGGGATTAAAATATACACACTATTATATTGAAAATAGATAACCATCAAGGGCCTGCAGGGAACTGTATATATATACAGGGAACTATACTCAATATCATATAATAACCTATGATGGAAGAGAATGTTAAAAAAGAATATATATATATTTACATACATATGTATAACTGGATTACTTTGCTGTACACCTGAAACTAACACAACATTGTAAATCAACTATATTTCAATAAATTTTTTTTAAAAAGAAAGAAATCTATTTGCTTAGGTATTGCATAAAGTCCTAAAAATTATTCAGAAAAATACTGACAACATTTAGGGGATTAGGAAGAATGGGGTGGGGCAAAGATAAGTCCTTGAAACATGTAAGATAGGATCTCAGTAGGGACATGGATGGAGAAGGGCATTCTGAGGAACAGAAGGTGAAGTTCTCACTTGAGAGAAGTGTGATTTGGTACTCAGGTTAACTGAGGGAAGATGGGTAGTCAGTGGTGACATGTCTCTAAATCAGTGTCTTCTGAATAGGTGACCCATGGGATCTTAATTTTACTAGTTTCTCTGACGAAGCATGTTCTAAAATAAAATAATTTGGAAACACCTCATCAGCACACACTCATAGTGAAAGACAATACCTGTCAGTACATTCAAGATTCTCAGAAGTTTCCTATACCGAGGCAACTTGTATTATTTGTTTTTCTCAGAATTTTCCAAACTTTTTTTTTTTCCCCCATGGCATACTCCTAGTCCATGTAACGAGCCTTGGAAAATGTTCTTGTATTTCCTTACTTCTTTTTTTTTCATTCTCGTCATTTGTCTTTTCCATTTTCCAGCAGAGCTTGGACTGAATGTCTCTTGCTTTTCTGTTAACAGAGTCCCAAAAGGCCCACAGAATTTATCTTATTTTTTTTTCCCCTTCTTTCCTGGAGAGTAGTGCTACATCATGAATTGTGTAACACTTAATCATAATAGTGCCAAAGGCTGTACTAAACATGTGCAAAGAAACAGTCCCATGTTATTCTTAGGAATTTGCCAAATCAGGGTGAATTTCATGTACTTTATTTTGGCTGGAGATTCCTGATATATTTAAAAGCCTCAATATTGTTTTCCAACATTAAACTTCCAATAATTATTTCTTATTATAACAAGAATATGAACTCATACAAAAATTCAGGCGATTTACCATTCTATATTTTAGTGCTTAGACTTTGAATGAAATGGTATGATTATTGTTACTTAAATTACGTGTTTTTGCTCCATGGAGAAACCTCTGCTTTATTTTCATTGAGTTGTCTCTCTTAGATGTAACCTCAGATTTTTTCAGCAATCCTAGTTTCATTGTTTCAACCAGACTTAAAAAGATAATTTGAAGGGAATGATACCAACACTGAGTTTTAGCATTTTGGAATTAGGCTTCATTTTTAATTTTAGTTTTTTTCTCCTAAAAGTGCTTAGATCTTGTCATACAGGCTAATGGTTGTCCCCAATATCTGTTTCCATTTTCTTCCATTATCAGAATTTTAGCTACAAATACAGCTATATAAAAATGGAGACTTTATTTCATAGTCTTTCTTCCATCTAGATGTGGTTATGTGGTTAAATTCAGGCCAAGAAGGATGTCAGTAGAAGCTCCATATATTAGCTGCCAGAAGTCTTCTTTTGCTCTCATCTTTATCCATCTCTCTAAACTAATGCCTGGAGCTTGGAATAATTTTGAACTATGAGGAGTGCCATCCGGGAGATGTGGAAGTTGCCTGGATCACTGACAGAATCTCTAAGGAGCATGACATAGTACTGGACCAGCTTCTCAGACTGTGACATGCAATAGAGAGAAAAATACACTTCTATCTTGCTTAGGTCACTCATTTATTTATAAATTCACTAGCAGCCAAACCCGATAATACACATATGGATGGGGATTATTTAGGAAAGTGGAGAAGAGGAAAGCCTCATTGGGCTTATAGCTCTACTACAGGAGAAAACATTTCTTAGAATAGTGCATGCTGTACCACGCCATTGTTTTTCCTATTAATGAGTTATGATCACTGTTTAAATATCAATAATTTTTAATGAATATATAAATAAGATTCAAACAAGTGTCATGGAAAAACCATAGGGTAGAATGTTTAAAACCATAGGCAACAAGATTCAAAAACTAGTTTTGCTGCTTACTTAAGTGTTATCATAGCTCCTTCTCAGAGCTTCAGGTTCCTTAGTGTATAATGCAGCTAAAAGAAGACTCTGAAGATTAAATAGATGATGTATTTTAAGTGTATAATAAAGTGCTTGCACATGGTAGGTCCCTAATACTTGTTAGTTCTCATTTTTCTCTTTCTACTGCATAACAAATTTTGTACCAAATACTGGAAGTTAGAGTAAGATAACAGTGATGATGATGATGATGATGATGATGATGATGATGATGATGATGATAGCAACAATACAAAAGTATAATTTCTACCTTTAAGAAATCCATAACCTGTTTAGGGGAAGAAAGACAAAAATTTGTCTTCACCTTTTATGAAAAATCACCCAACACTTATTAAGGTGAGTGAGGTCTTTCATCATTCCAAAGATTTTTTCTCTCTTTAGACCTCCCTACAAATGACCACCATGGTGAATTAACAGAGAGGTATTTACAGAGTAGTCCTAAATGTGGACACATGCATTTCCTTTAATCCTAGGTCAGACCAAGTTGTTTTTTCTAAACAATTCTTTACTGAAGAATAACCTAATAGAGATATACAATAAGTTGCAACTTTAGTTGTAACATTCAATGTGACTTCTTTCTGGAGCTCATTGCCCAGAACTTACAGGCAGTTCTCAAATAGGCCTCCAAATCACCTGTGGCACGATTGCAAAACTAGATGCTTGTCCTACCAAATTCAAAACTCCTGGGGTAAGAAATTTCTGTTATATTAAGGTGTAAGGATGGGCATCTCAATATTAAAAAAACAAACAACCCAATCCAAAAATGGGCAGAAGACCTAAATAGACATTTCCCCAAAGAAGACATACAGATGGCCAAGAAACACATGAAAAGCTACTCAACATCACTTATTATTAGAGAAATGCAAACCAAAACTACAATGAGGTATCACCTCACACCAGTTAGAATGGGCATTATCAGAAAATCTACAAACAGCAAATGCTGGAGAGCGTGTGGAGAAAAGGGAACCCTCTTGCACTGTTGGTGGGAATGTAAATTGATACAGCCACTATGGAGAACAGTATGGAGGTTCCTTAAAAAACTAAAAATAGGATTACCATATGATCCAGCAATCCCACTACTGGGCATGTACCCAGAGAAAACCATAATTCAAAAAGACACATGCACCCCAATGTTCATTGCAGCACTATTTACAATAGCCAGGTCATGGAAGCAACCTAAATGCCCATCGACAGATGAATGGATAAAGAAGATTTTGCACATATATACAATGGAATATTACTCAGCCATGAAAAAGAATGAAATTGGGTCATTTGTAGAGATGTGGATGGGTCTAGAGACTGTCATACAGAGTGAAGTAAGTCAGAAAAAGAAAAATAAATATCGTATATTAACACATATATGTGGAACCTAGAAAAAATGGTACAGATAAACTGGTCTGTAGGGTAGAAATAGAGACACAGATGTAGAGAACAAACGTATGGACACCAAGGGGGGAAAGTGGCAGGGGTGGTGGTGGTGGTGGTGGTGGTGGGATGAATTGGGAGATTGGGATTGACATATATACACTAATATGTATAAAATAGATAACTAATAACCTGCTGTATAAAAAAATAAAATTCAAAAATTCAAAAAATAAATAAAAGCATTGCTTACTTGAAAAAAAAAAGTGTAAGGATATTTTGATATTTAGCCAAGTTTGGGAAGCGGTGTGTAGTTTGGTATCTAGGTGTTGGCCTCCCTCAGTGAGGCACACAAAGACGCTCTCTCCCTACACTGTAGGAGTGCTCTCACTTAGGATCCTTTTTGTGAAATACCCTGCCAGTCTCCTTTCTTACTCCAGAATCACTCCCTTTTTAAGATGTTTAACCCTGTAATTTCCCCTCCTTCAAGGGAAGGCCATTTTCTGTAGCAAGTATATAACCTATCAATTTAATCACAAAATGTTAGTATATATGTATATGTATATGTGTATGTGTATATTATATAGGTAGGAAAGAACAACTTCCTTATATGGTATGGTACAATGGCTCTTATGCTTTGTCATGCTTCAGAATCACCTGGAGGATTTGTTAACTCTTGTTTGCTCTGCCTCACCCCAGAGTTTCTAATTTTGAGGCTCGGGATGGGGCCTTAAAATTTTATATTTCTAACAAGTACCTAGATGATGCTGATACTTTGTGTCTAAGTGCTACAATTTAAGAACCACTGAAAAATAAACCCAATAAACACAACATCACATGTGATAAATGAGTATAGTTTGTGCAAAAGTGGGGGTGATTATAGTTGCTCTATTGATCAAAGGATATATCCCAGATAAGGGAAACTTGCAAAGAACTTTATGATTGGCTCTGAGGAGAAGCAAGAGATGGAGATGAAAATTTCAAGTAGAGGGAACAGTGTGAGTGGAAGCTGCATGTATTTCAGACATGTATCAAAGGAGTCTGGATGAAGGGTAAAGTTTGCAAAAGGAAGAAATGGGAGACATTGTAAACTAGACTGATACAAGATTTAGCTGTAATGATGAAGAGTACTAAGTAAATACAAGCACAAAGGACAGAAAAACTGACAGACTTTGAAGTCAGATTAACAAAAATCTCAGTTATAATTGCCTGATCTTGGGCAAATTCCTCAACTTTTGTGGATCTCAATATATTCTTCAGTAAAATGGATCTACTTCTTATGGCCATTGGGAAGATTTAATGATAAAATAAATTTTTAGCACTTGACACAATGTCTAGCCCATAGTACTCAATAAGTTTCAACTTTGTTGCTATTTTTTACTATCCTGATTATATAGTTTTTCACCTCTGATCTTCGCTTGGGGGGGTCAAGGACCAGTTATGAACCACAGAGTCTGGTATTTGAGATTTCATATTATTGTGATCTACTAGCCAGGCAGTATTTTACCATAAATTAGTGCTTATTTTCCTTTTAAAAATGCATAATTCACAAGCTTGTTTTGCATTGTCTAGGTTTCATGATTCTAACATTTTAAAATATCTCTTTTAAGGTGAGAATATTTAATAGTTTAATACTTAACAGTTTAGTGCAAAAGAAGACTTCTTTATATAGATAATTTATTATATTAATTTGGTTAATATATACCTCGAAAAAAGATATATTTTAGTTTTGGAAGTTACTTAGCAAAAGAAGAAAGACCATTTCTTTCATTATCTTTGAAGTACTGAATGTATTCAGAGGAATCATTAAGTATCTCAAGAAGAGCTTTCCTTTAAAGTGAAAATTCTCTGTATTGTGATTTGAATGAAATGAGCTTGGCTAATTTTATATATTTATTGAACAAATTAAATTATTGAGAAAAATAAAAGTGATCTTCCAATTCTCTTTATTTTGTGTAATGCAGGTTCATTTTGTAAAATGAACCTTTGATATGTGGAAAAAAATGTTTTCCTTTAATAAACTATCAGCTTATTTTTTAAGTGGTTGAAGAGCTATATTTTAGACAACGTAGAGGAACAGATAATGTAAAGACTAGAAAACCCCTAGCATTTCTGGACATAAACAATGGGTGCTAGAGCCAGCTAATACTGGTTTAGAGAGTTGATTATAAAATCTTCAGATTAAAAAAAAATTTTTGAGAGCCAATTGTGAAAACAGCTATTATATTAAAGATTTTAAATTACATTAACTTAAGTGTGTTATATTAGAAACAAAGATAATAAATACTCAAAACTCATTAATTCTTATATTTTTTACTATTATCTATACTTTTGAAGTTATGTCTATTGTACAACGGTCATACTATATAATGATGTGTACTGTGCTTTTCCCAACTCAGCATTCAGTGATATCATGTTGGCACCTTGGAATTGGCGATGCTGAGAGTAACAAACCTTTTATAGCACAGAAGTTCTCAACTGTTACAAATCAGGGCTGATACCTCTTCTTCCACCGACCTGGTTGTTAAACATTTACCAGTTAACATTACTGAATACAACATGATATAACATGTTATGTTATAAAAAGTGTAATATATAAATATGATGTTAAATAAAAATGTTAAAAATCCAAGAGCCTAAATAAAAAAGAAGCTAAAGGCAGAGCAGGGAACTCATAAATTGATGTGTCAGCCACTGAGTCTTTTTGCTAATCTCTCTTTGGCTTGATTTTTATGTCCTGGCAAGATAGAAAAACAAGGAATTGGGCACACACAATGTAAGATGGTATGAGACCATTGCAAACAAGAACAACACAAAAACAAAATAAACAAACAAAAAACAGGACAATCAAAGGACGAACACCTAAGTGAAAAGGAAAAAAAAATTACTCTCTTATATAATGAGACTAGGAAGAAGTTTGTTTGTCATGGCCTAGAATCTGGGTGAAACATTTTTTTTTTTATTTCTTTTGAGAATATGCAGGCACTGGTCTTCCCTCTCTTGGGTTTTGGGATTCTAATTCACACTACATGTGCCTTCTGGCATAAAGTAAATCTCAAAAAATGCTGAACATTGATTCATAAAGATTATACTTCTGGAGACAATTGAGGTAAATTAAAAATCAGTAACAAATCTGACTTTAAAAAAATATACTGTGAATTAAAAACATTTATAAATAATCCATGTCCAAACCAGAAGTTGTGTTATAAATTTTAAAACATTTAGACCTGTTGGTAAATAAAATATTTTACATCAACTGTATATAGATATCTCTGCAGAGAAAGCCTAGAATCAATAATCTCCCCGGCCAGCAACAAGCATTCTAGACCCACTCTTGATTTCTGACCAGCACTCTCTGATGAAAAGATCCAGAGTTCGTTAGAGATATGGATGAGTTGATGACTGAAATAGAGAAGATATGAGAACAGAATGGTGTGGAACATCTTTGTAGGCAAGATGGGAAGTACTCAAAAAAAAAAAAAAAAAAGAGAAGGAAATTACTGAAAAAAGTGTACATGTCAAAAAGACATATGAGCATGGTTAAAGGGGCTTCCACTGACCAACTTGAGTATTGAAATCAATAAGGATGGATAGGGGTTATAACTCACTGGATGAAATGGGAATCCTTGGGACAATACTGATATAGATAGATAATAGATAGATAGATAGATGATTGATAGATAGATAGATAGATAGATAGATAGATGATAGATGATACTTGCTGGAACAAGACATTCCATGCCAACTAACAGATATAGAAGAAAAGATGAAACTCAAAAAAATCTCCATTTGTCACTCTTCATAATGATGACTGATTCATTCAAGAATTTCAATGAATGCTAAAATTAATTATTAATTAGAAAGGAGAAAGGAGAAACTTCACAATGGAAAAATCTCATGTACTCCACGTTCACCAAGAGGTCAAAGTTAACATTAATGGGACAAACGAATATTATGCTCCTTTCATTTTGAATCAGTTCTGGTAATATGTACTGGATCATGTCCTGTTTTCTTTTCTCTTTCAATTACTCCAATTATGTATCAGTTTCATTCTCATAGGCCGGTCCTCTAATTTTCTTCTTTTCTATTTTCCTCCTTTCTTTTTCTCTTTTCTATTTTGCTCTTTCTGGAAGATTTCCTAAACACTACTATCCAAATACATTAGTTTTTCATTTTCACTATAACAATTTTTATTTTACAGAGCTCTTTTTTGTTTTATTTTCTGCACATTGTTTTATAATAACATTTTGTTGTTTCATGCATGCAATATCTTCTCATATTTCTGAGGTACGTAATAATAGGGTTTTTGGAAAGTTGTCTTCATTTTGCATTGTATATGTTTTCTCCAAATTTCTTTTGTTTATTTGTTTTGGTTTCTGTCTTTCATACCAAATGCTTGATATTTGCAATCCTCTACTGTCTATTTATAATTAAGATGATATGTAAAGAAGCTGATTGGAAACTATGTGCCCAGAAGGACTTTGGGCTTACCTGAAAGATAATTTGGGTCATTTGTGGGGGGTATCTTTTTCCCAATCTCCTTCCTTTAACTTGTCAGATTATCCACAAAAGACTGTATCAATCTTCCGCTTGGAAGTACAGCTGCCAAAGTTTCAGGAGATAAAGGAGGGAAGGAAGTTAGAAGGCTCAATATTTAGTAGTAAAATTTACTTCAATCCTTTTGTTTTTAGTTTAATACTCCAACTCCTAAAACCTAGAGAACTTTTTTTTATTATCTCTAGACACTGAATTTTGGGTCTTACATCATGGTGGAAGACTGACAGTCAATAGCTATGAAGAGTTGGTGTCTAATTACCTTATAAATAGACATTTAAACAATCCACCTATTTTTTGGTCACCCCCTTCATGATTGCTTCTCGATGGACTTGATGCCATGGACTTCTGAGCCTTTAGGGTCCTCTTCAACAAAAATTGGGTAATTTCTTGGTTTTACCACTAGATAGGGAATCAGCTTCCTTTGATCTTATTACTGAGTTAATACCCATCTACCTACTTTTTAGCTTTCAAAATTTTGTTTTGCTTTCTCCTTTCCTCTATCCTTTGCCATTGTTGGTTCATGCTTTTAAAAATCAATTTGTTAAACAAATGGGACCTAATCAAACGTACAAGCTTCTGTAAGGCAAAGGAAACCATAAACAAAATGAAAAAACAATCTACAGACTGGGAGGAGATATTTGCAAATGATGCCACTGACAAGGGCTGAATATCCAAAATATGCAAACAGCTCATACAACTCAACAACAACAAAAAACAACCCAATTGAAAAATGGGCAGAAGACACAGGCACATGAAAAGATGCTCACCATGGTTAATTCTTAGAGAATGCAAATCGAAACTACAATGAGATACTACCTCACACCGGTCAGAATGGCCATCATTAAAAAGTCTACAAATAACAAATGCTGGAGAAAGTGTGGAGAAAAGGGAATCCTCTGACACTGTTGGTGGGAATGTAAGCTGGTGCAACCACTATGGAAAACAGTATGGAGGTTCCTCAAAAAATTAAAAATAGAATTGCCATATGATCCAGCAATCCCACTCCTGGGCATATACCCAGACAAAACTATAATTCAAAAAGACACATGTACCCTTATGTTCATAGCAGCACTATTCACAATAGCCAAGACATGGAAACCACCTAAATGTCCACTGATAGAGGAATGGTTAAAGAAGATGTGGTACATATGTACAATGGAATATTACATAGCCATAAAAAGAATGAAATAATGCCATTTGCAGCAACAGGGATGGCCTTAAAGGTTATCATACAAAGTAAAGTAAGTCAGAGAGAAAAAGACAAATACCATGTGATATCACTTATATGTGGAATCTAAAATATGACACAAATGAACCTATCTATGAAACAGAAACAGACTCACAGACATAGAGAACAGACTTGTGGTTGCCAAAGGGGAGAGGGGTGGGGGAGAGATCAATGGGAGTTTGGGGTTAGCAGATGCAAACTATTTTATATAGAATGGATAAAAAAAGGTCCTACTGTATAGCACAGGGAACTATATTCAATATCCTGTGATAACCATAATGGAAAAGAATATAAAAAAGGATGTATATATGTATGTATGTGTGTGTGTGTGTGTGTGTGTGTGTGTGTGTGTGTGTATATATATAAGTGAATCACTTTGGTGTACAGCAGAAATTAACACAGCATTGTAAATCAACTATACTTCAATAAACTAAATAAATAAATAAAAATCAATTTGTTGCCACTTTAGTTAGCAGTTTTAGAATACTAGGGCTTAATGCATATTTTCAAACTGAAAACATAAAGTGGATATTGAAAGGCAAATTGGAAAAAATTTAAAGTCCCTAGAATCTGTGATACTAAAGAAACTTGGAGGGAGGTTTCTGCAAGATGCTTTCTTTACACATCTTTAATTTAGTTTTTCCTTAAATTGGCAAGATTTAAGGAATGGGAAAGCCTGAGGAAAGCTGCCTTGCTTTACTGTGAGCAAAGTGCCGTATCTGGAGAAGGAAGCAATTAGCTAATCTCTGACAAGGTGCAGAAACCTACATAGAAACCAAAAACAAACTGTGCTAATAACTGCTCTGAGCATTTTAGATACATTATCTCAATTAATTCTTATAACATACCTGTGAGATAATCATGTTTATTTTCATTCTATTGATGAGAAAATTGTGGTGGAAGAGGTGAATTAATTGACCTGGTATTACCTAACTGGATTAAAAAAATTCAAAGATATCAGGAAATACCTAAAAAAATAATTATTTTAAGTTAGTGAAGTTTTCATTTTAAGTGTTTGTTTTGCTCTCACATTACATACTTATGAAAAATCCTTTAGGGAATGCAATATGTTGATCATTTAGAAATACTATATATTTTATAAATAAACATATATATATGTAACATTGAGTTTTTATTTTTAACATTTAAACTTGTAATGTGCTTTTAAAATGTATGATAGGGACCTCCCTGGTGGCCCAGTGGTAAAGAATCCGCATTCCAATGCAGATTCGATCCCTAGTCAGGGAACTAAGACCCCACATGCCGCAGGGCAACTAAGCCAGTGCACCACAACTACTGAGCCTGAGTGCCTCAACTAGAGAGCCCGTGTGCTGCAAACTACAAGAGCCCACATGCTCTGGAGCCCTTGTGCCACAACTAGAGAAGAGAAAACCTGCACGCCACAACTAGAGAGAAGCCCGCATGCCACAGCAAAAGATCCCACATGCCACAACGAAGATCCCATGTGCCTCAACTAAGACCTGACATAGCCAAAAATAAATAAATAAAATATAATAAATGGATAAAATAAATAATTTTAAATGTACAATAGCTAATTTGGATGTAGAATCATGTTTCACGGCAGTTTAAATGGTAGCAAAATCTTAAAAGCAAAATCATAATTATAATCTTAGTTCTAAAGTTATTAGAATTTTAGTTCTAAAATTATTTTGTAAGAAAACCTCTACTGAATTTTTTTTCCAAGTCAGTTCAGTCATTGTATTTTCAGCTTCCACTAATTATTTCAGTTTAATGTTCACCCTTAGTATAAAAATCCAACTTCTGTTTTTGGAGGAAATAATCTAGAGGGTGTGACCACCAGTTGACCTTCTAGCTGTACCTAGACAATTGGAGGCTCCTCATCCCCTCCGCCATCTTTGGAATGTGTGTTCTGCCCATGGTTCCCACAGTGGGATCCATTTTCAAGGACACAGCCTTGAGGGAGCAATGCATTGTTGAGACCGTCTGGATGGTGAGTGTGACTGAACCCAGTAAAGGCCTCTACATAAACTTATGATGCTGGCCGGTAGTGTAGAGACCTATTCGTCTTGCAGCCACACAAGACAAGGCTTGTAAGTTCCCTTGCTTATTAAAACTGCCACCTACCAATCTGGAGGAATCTGCCTCTTTCTTAAGTTTCTCCTTGACCTCCAAGTACTGAGGCCAGTTTCAGATTTCATGCTGGAAGCTTCCGAGTTTGCAAACCAACATTTGTGTGTTTGTATAGTTTTTTTCATGGTGAAGAAACTGAATGAAAAACTTGATATTCCCTGAGTACGGAGGTGTGAAATGATTTCTTTATTACCCCAAAAAGATTTCTAGAGCGTATGAAAACCTTTGTAACCTTTAAGCTGTCTGAATTTGCTATTGTGCTGAGATAGGTTCTTTTAACATATTTCCTGTATAACTAGTTTAAGTTTTGGCTCTGAATTCAGTAGTTTAAGTGTGTCTTCTGATTACTCTTTGTTCGATTTAAGTCTTTATAAACTAGTCTGTGGCTAAGAGAAAATTTCAAGCACAGTCTCTGTGAGAAGTTCTTATCATCTTGTAGAGTTGAAATGTCATTTCAATACACTACAGAGAACCTCATGATCACTTTGTTATAGTCATTGTTTCTCTTATGACTGTAGTGGATTTTACACTGGAGTTTGCATTTCAAGTTATTGTGACCTGGAGACCCAGTAGAGCATATATACTTTTTAACTGTTATTTATAAAATGAAAACAAATTACTTTTTACATACTAGGTTTTAAAATGTATTTTACAGACCATATAGTAATTAGCAATTCACAAAGTGTATTTATTACAAATATTTAAAACACAGAGAAAGAGGGATGGAGAGAGAGGGAGAGAGAGAAAACTTTTCATTAAATGATTAATCTGGTCTCTTCAGTATCTTAGGAAAACCTAAGATTTTCCTTGCTGCCTGAGCTCCAGCTCATCTCATTCTTATTTCCTGCAAACATGAGTATTGATTATGTTGTAAGCTGGGATTCAACATTAGCTGTTTTGATTATCACAGTTTAATTTTGGCAGCAAAAATATAACTGATTCAAGCTAAAAATTGCTTTGCATTATAGATCCGTGTCTACTTCACCATGAAGGACTGAAGTTGTCCTTAACCTTGAATTCACTCTCGGTCATTCGATGACCATGAAACATTTACAGACGAGGGAGTGCATGGTACGATATGAATAATCCAGTGACGGTCGTGATGACCAACAGCACAGTTTCTCAACTTCAGTACTATTGATATTTTAGACTGAGAACTTTTATTGTGGGGGGGGAGCTATGCATTGTAAGATGTTTAGCAACATCTAAGTCTTCTACCCAATAGCCAGTACCATTTCCCTTCTCCCAAGATGTGACAATCCAAAATATCTCCAGACATTGCCAAATGTTCTCTGGATGGCAAAATTGTCCCCAGTTGAGAACAACTGGTCTTATCTTTGGCTACCATGTAGCGTATTCCAGGCACAACACTATGGGTTTGTTTGTTCTTTCTTTCTTTGCTTCCTTCTTTCTTTTGTTTTCTTTTGAGAAAGGTAATATATTTTTCTGGTTTAAGAAACACGTGGTTATAATTGTTTTTCCTTGTGGTATACTCACATAGAGAAAATGTTGACATTGGCTGGAGAAAAATAATGTAGCCCCCTGTAATTCAATTTTTACATGACAGTTAGGATGTTATTTTTAAAATAACATTTTTTATTGGATACTATTAGTTCAAAAGATGTCTTTTAGTAATTGTAATTTAAAAGAATGTAACATGGCCTTCAAGAGTAATTCAGCTTCTGCTTCTTTACTCAAATTCTTCTCATATCACTCCCCCACTTGTTCAACTGAAAAGGGTCACTTTGAGCTTCTCTAATGCACTAACCTCTTTGACCTATCAGTGCACTTGCATAAGACTTTCCCTCCAACAAGACTGAATCTTCCTCAATCCCTGTATCTTCCCTTCAGCCAATAATTACCATTGGCTAATTCCTATTCACCTTGAAGACCTCAGCTTACATATCATTACTCAGAAATTTTAACCTAAATTTGGCCTCATCTTATTATATTTTTGGATAAAGCCCTGTTTTTCCAGTTTACATTTGAAACAATATACATGCTATTAATATATTTAAACTTTATATATCTGTCTCCCCCGCTAGACATTATATGAGTAGGGACTATGTTTGGAGAACTTGTGAATATTCACTGTTCAGCATTATGTAAAATCTGTTAGAGAAACATTTGGAGACTGATCATTGATGCTTAGAGTCTCTTCTCTCCTCAATTTTAAACCTTATAGAATTTATGATTCCTACACTTCTAGTTCAAGAGATCTGGGAAAATACTTTTTCATGTCTGAGTCATTGGGCATAAAAATAAAATTGAAATATTTGTATAAGTCAGAGGCTACATGTGAGATAAATTCTCAGTAAAAGGTCCAAGATTATGTTGGCTATAGATAAAATATTAAGTGAGAATTTGATGTGAAATAGTGTCTATTTCCAGGGGTGGGATGGAGGGGTTTTCTTTATTTTTCAACACAGAATAAGCTGTCAAAGATAATGTCCATCTTTCTTCTGTCCTAAGTGTCCATCACTGTGGGTAGAGAGACATAAAGCCTAATCATGGTTCTTGATTTGTTCCTAAATTTCCCTGGATGAAACTGTTAGCTACAGAGGAAAATGAAGGAACAATAGTATCTTATATTCAAACCCAAGATGCTGACACTTGCATATAAAGTACATGTTTATTGGATGAATAGGAGGAAGGAAGGAAGATAGGAATGAAGGAAGGAAAAAAGGAAGGGATAAAGGAAAGAAAGTAGGAAAGAAGGAGGGAAGGAAAGAGAAATAATAATGACTAAATACATGTTATTCTCTTGAACAGAAGCACTCTGACAAACCTCAATGAATATTTGGTAGCTCAGGCACACAGCCTGCTCTTCTTCTAGAAAGAATGTAAGACTTGGCACAAATGCATGATGTACAGAAGAAATCTGAAAAGAAAAACTTATTTACTTTTTTTTTTTTTTTACAGATTAAAAACAAGAACTGTTACTCATTTAAATTTCTACAATTTCATTAAAATTTTTAAGAAAGTTTGTATGGAGAAAAATATCACAAAACGACACACATCATCCTCAGTGTGAATTATCATTGAGTTGTTAACCTCATAGTCTTTGTTTTGACTTGGAGTTAGAGGCTGAAAGGGATGGAGATTCTCATTAGTCTTTCAACTCACTGCTTATACATTTCTTAGTTTAGCTTTAACTTCTCTTACTTCTGTGCCTCTCTCTTGCTTTTCTGAGGTATCATTGACATCTAGATGCTTAATTTTAGCTCCAGTCTCCCCACCCACCAGTCCTCCCCCCAAGTGTGAGGATTTGTAATATTGCCTCAATTTTCCTTCCCAAAGGAACATTTTATCTGTTTATTTTTTCATCTAAATTCTCTGCTATTTCTGTGAGTTATGTTAATTAGAGGCTTGGAAAAGTTGTTTTGTTTGTTTCTTATTAGAAGAGTGGAAAGGGTGGATATTTCTTTGTAGCATCTATAACACTTTAGGAGGGATTAGAATGCAAAGAGCACATTATCCCAACTTTGCTTACAAGAATGCTTTTAGAATGCACTGCATGCAGAGAAAGCATTTATCTTCCAAAATTATTTATCATAGAAATCAATCAGATCACCAGTGCTCTGTTATCACGGGCCATCTGCTGGAGATAGACATAGCTTTGTCACACATAACCCTGATTTATATAAGCATTCCTTTTAGGGAATTTTAACTGTGATCATCTCTCAACAGGGGATTCTTAGGTCATCAGTAGGTTAGTTGTTGTCTAGAGAAAATGAGAGAGAGGAAGAACAGTCAAATAAAATTAGCACCTAAAATGTAGCCTTTTTCCTGAACTAAATTGACTCAATTTATCTACAGATGGGATCTAACCAGTTAAATTCTCGTGTTTAAGCTCTCATGAGTCACCAAAGTACTACAGATTAGAATTCACAGAGCCTGAAATTTCCTGCTCATTGTTTAACCTGGTGAGTCATACTGTTTCTTTATTATTCTATACACGAGAACCATGGTACACAGTGATGCTGTTTTAATGTATACTCCGTGTCTGCAGGTAGGCATTAAAAGTTGGTGTAATCAGATTGAAATTAACATAGAAATCTGGCAAGCTAGAGTTTGTGTTAAGGTGACAATACCCCTTCCTCTTTTTAAAAATTACCATTACTGATAAAACTTAGTTTACTCAACCAATTTTAAGAAAGTGCTAAGGGCTTTACTGAAACAAAAACTCCAGTATAGAATGAGATATATTTGTCTCTGGAGTAGTGTGGTAGAAAGAAACCAGTATTGTCAGGAGACCTGATTTGATGCTTATATTGCTAACTTGTGTTGTGTGATCTTAAAGAAGTCATTTAATCATTTGGTTTTAAATTTCCTCATCTATAAAACAAGACTGGCAATACCTACACTATCTATCTGATAAACTTATTGTAATACTAGTTTATGTTATAAATACTTTATAAAGTATTAAGTTGAAATACAATTAAATGTGAGCACTTTTGTTTCTGTAGCTATGATCTAAACTTTCCCTCGATTTATGAAAAGTTCTGGATGTACTGAGCTGAAAGTCAGATACAGTAATGATATTCATTGTTACTGTTTATCATCAGAAACATTGAGGAATATTGAATTATATGCTAGTAAGAGAACATAAAAATATATAAAATAGGTAACTAATAAGGACCTACTGTATAGCATGGGGAACTATACTTAATACTCTGTAATGGCCTATATGGGGAAAAGAACCTTAAAAAGAGTGGATATATGTATATGTATAAATGATTCACTTTGCTGTACACAGGAGACTAACACAACATTGTAAATCAACTATACTCCAGTAAAAATTAAAAAAAAAAAGAGTACATAATAGATGTTATGTTTTAATGAAGGATAGTATTTGTCCCACAAATAAACTCAAAGTAACATTTTGAATTCATGGTTTTGAATATATTTTCTAATATATATCTGGCACATTAAAATATTTTTGCAACATGGTTTTAAGCCAAGAAAATCAAAAGTCTTGTTTGTTTTCATACCACTTGGCAATGTTCAGAAGACTGTTACACTCCATTGTGGAGAATTTGAAAATGACTTTATGCTATGAAATTTTGAAGATGTTATTATTGGCATATGGGATGAATTTTGGTGGTTGAACAATCAGTTGAAATTTCAAATGTAGTCAAAGCGATTCCCTTTATGACTGAAATGCATGACCGTAAATGCCTTTCTTTTAAATTTCTGCATAATTTTTCTACAATTTGGTAAATATAGGAAGATGGGAAAAATCTAATTATAATTTGCAGTCATCAGATTAGGCCCCAAATATCTTTACAGTAACATTTCTAGAATGTGCCAATATCTATTTGAGTTGCAGCTCTTGAAAGGTGCCAAAGTTTTTATCATCTATTTTTTTGTTAAATGACATTTGTCTGGCAATTGAAATATATGGACAAGGATGTCCTGTCAACTTTTTTTGCTTCTGAATGGAAAACGTTTTTATGTGACCAAATAATTATTTTCCTTTTATTTTTAATTGTGGATTATCACCATTTTATCTTTGATATTGTTTTCTCTTTTTTGTTCCTGAATAGAATAGCTTGTGGTTTGTCTATTTAATTTGTATTTCCAAAAATCTACCCTTGGATTTACTATTGTTTCTGCTGTTCATTTGCCAACCAGTTTATTAACATGTATTTAGATGTTTATTAATTACCTTGTGTTTTTTAAAATAACTTCATTTTGTGTATGTGTTTTTTTAAGGAATATATTTAAATGTGCTTTCAATCACTGTTTTATTTTTTATATTATTATTAATTTATTTGAAAAACAATTTTTTTATTTATTATATTTTTGGCTGCACTGGGTATTCATTGCTCTTGCCAGTGTTTCTCTAGTTGCAGCGAGCAGGAGATACTCTTCGTTGTGGTGCACAGGCTTCTCATTGCAGTAGCTTCTCTTGTTGCAGAGAATGGGCTCTAGGCATGCAGGCTTCAGTAGTTGTGGCACACGGGCTCAGTAGTTGTGGCTCACGGGCTCTAAAGCACAGGCCTAGTAGTTGTGGCACACGGGCTTAGCTGCTGCACAGCATGTGGGATCTTCCCGGACCAGGGCTTGAACCCATGTCCCCTGCACTGGTAGGCTGATTCTTAACCACTGAGCCACCAGGGAAGCCCTCAATCACTGTTTTAATTTTTATTTTGATACAAATTTATTTAATGTAGTGTGTAAACTATGTTGGTAGTTGGACTTATTTTTCTTACTGTAAATAGTGCATATATTTTCCCTCAGATTCTTATCTGCTTTACATTTCCAGGTAATAATGTTATTTTATTAATTTCTATATTATTTGTATTTTCCTGGAAGACACAACATTGTGTCTTTCATTAATAAAACATGAACAATTTTAATGAATACTTGTTTGTCCATGTGCATGATTTATACTCATTTTCTTTTGTAAAGAACTTTTATAACTTTCATTTGTAAATTATATCTTTATTTATACATTTAATTTTGTATTTCTTTTTTGGTCCAGATTTTAATTTTTGATACAGCAGGCTCTTACTAATCATCAGTTTTATACACATCAGTGTATACATGTCAATCCCAAACGCCCAATTCATCCCACCCCCACCCCCACCCCACTGCGGCTTTCCCCGCTTGGTGTCCATAAGTTTGTTCTCTACATCTGTGTCTCCATTTCTGCCCTGCAAACCGGTTCGTCTGTACCATTTTTCTAGGTTCCACATATATGCGTTAATATACGATATTTGTTTTAATCATGGATTCTGGGAGGGCTCACGCCAAGGAGTACTTCCCAGAACTTCTGCTGCCAGTGTCCTTGTTCTCACAGTGAGCCACAGCCACCCCCCGCCTCTGCAGGAGACCCTCCAACACTAGCAGGTAGGTCTGATTCAGTCTCCTGTGGGGTCACTGCTCCTTCCCCTGGGTCCCAATGCACACACTACTTTGTGTGTGCCCTCCAAGAGTGGAGTCTCTGTTTACTCCAGTCTTGTTGAAGTCCTGCAATCAAATCCCGCTAGCCTTCAAAGTCTGATACTCTAGGAATTCCTCCTCCCGTTGTCGGACCCCCAGGTTCGGAAGAATGATGTGGTGCTCAGAACCTTCACTCCAGTTGGTGGACTTCTGTTGTATAAGTGTTCCCCAGTTTGTGAGTCACTCACCCATCAGTTATAGGATTTGATCTTATTGTGATTGCACCCGTCCTACTGTCTCATTGTGGCTTCTCCTTTGCCTTTGGATGTGAGGTATCTTTTTTAGTGAGTTCCAGTGTCTTCCTGTTGATGATTGTTCAGCAGTTAATTGCGATTCTGGTGTTCTCGCAAGAGGGAGTGAGAGCATGTCCTTCTACTCCGCCATTTTGAACCAATCCTACTTTTTTATCTTTAAGGGTCACATTATTTTAGGTAATTTCCTTAAAGCAGGATAAAGCTGAATCTTATTTTCTGAGTTAAAGCTGTAATTTTCATCTTTAGTAGACCCATTTAACATGTATTTACATAAGGTTATATTTAGTTTTCCCTCTCTCATTTAATTGAGTTTTTTCCTTCAAGACAATTTCTTTGTTATTTCATCTGTTTTAGTTTTCCTGTAGAATTGAGAAGCCATACAGACTGGGTTAGATCTACAATACTTATTGTCACATTTCTACATAATACATTTATATCTGTATTTCTCAGGCTAACAACTAAAATAATTAAGTGAAATTTTATTTTTTATCCCTTTGGGAAAATTATTATGATCTATTTTTTCTCCCGATTATCCCTCTCTCAAATAAAAACCAAACCAAACAAAACAAAACTGCTCAGGGATTTTTGCCTTAATGTATTCATATTAAATTAAATTTATTTTAATTTACTATCATAATTCCAATAATAAAAATGAATTCCCCAGCAGCAATAAGCATACCTAGCAGATCATTTCTTAGTAAAAGTATTGAATCTATGAGTTTTTAAAGAAAGGCTTCTTTGGGGTCTTGGACAAGAAAAGTATAAGATGAAATTTTTTTGTGTGTAAGAATGGAAAAAAACAAGTGCTCAAATACTGGTGGAGAGAAAATAAAAAGACATAAGAACCAGTATAATGGGCCTCACTGGCCAAACTACTGACAGTTTGAGCATCAAAAAGTATAATAACACTTTTATATAACAAAGTGAATATAAAATAATCTATAATTTAATAATAGTACTAAAAATAGTGTTAAGGGCAGGCAGAAGAGAAAGCTCTTTATACAAAATACAAACTTAATAAATTAAGAAGGAATGGTAGAAATAATAAATAACTGCAGCTCTCATTGAAATAACTGACTCAGATAAGGCTCATCAATGGATACTAAAACTGAGTGAAAGACTGAGTAACAAATTATTTCCATAGCCTCAAAGTGTTACTCCACAGATCACATTATTAAAAGTATCTTTACAATGAAGAAAACTACAGACTCACCAAATGATTACATTTAGTGTCACTAATATTGTGTCAAACTGACATCAAGTTTGTAATGAAAAGCACTGAGAAGGCACAGTGTCACATATGTAACAATGTTGCCAGCAATGAGGAAGGAACACCTGAGCAAATACAAGTTAAGGAACATTTAGCAAAACTACTAGCCTAGATTTTTTAAAAGTCACTGTTGTGAAGAAAATAAATAAAAAGATGGGTGCTGAGTACTGTTATAGTTTAAAGAGGCAAGACAACCAAATTCATTTTGTAAATCTTGATTGGGCCTTGTATACAGAAACAGAAAAGCACTTATAAGATAATTAGGAAACTGTGTGATATTTGAACATGAAATTTATACTACATAACTGAATTGTACAATACTCAGTTTCTTGAGAGGATAATGCACTTATGTATTTTGGTTATGTAGAAAATGCCCTCTCCATATATACATATATATATGGAGAGAGAGAGCGAGAGAGAGCGCAATTTTGTCTTTATAGCAGTTTTCCTTGTAATTGCCAGAGCTTGGAAGCAACCAAAATATCCTTTAGTAGGTGAAGGGTTAAATAAACTTCCATACATACAGACAATGGAATATTATTCAGCACTAAAAAGAAATGATCAAGCCATGAAAAGATACAGAGGAAACTTAATATTACTAAGTGAAAGAAACCTAACTGAAAAGGCTACATGCTGTATGATTCTAACTATATGACATTCTGGAAAAGGCAAAATGATAGAGACGATAAAAGGATTTGTCAGGAGTTGGGGGAAGGTGGGGTGAATAGGCAGAACACGGAGGATTTTTAGGGCAGAGAAAAAATTCTGTATGATGCTATAATAATGGACACATGTCATTGTAAATACATTTGTTAAAATCCATAGAATATACAATACCAAAAGTGAACCCTAATGTAAATTATGAATTTAGGCGACACTGATGTGTCAGTGTAGGTCATCAATTACAACAAAAGTATAACTCTGGTGCAGGGTGGTCATGGTGGCAAAGGTGGTGCATGTTGGGGGCAGGGAGTATATGGAAACCAAGTACTTTGTGTTCAGTTTTTCTGTGAACCTAAAACTGCTCTAAAAAAATAAAGTGTCTTAAAAAAATTAAAATCTAAAACTACCTATTTTTTCATAACATCGTTGGGAATTAAAAATAATTTTTAAACTTTGCTAATCTCACTGGTTACTAAAAAGTCTCATTTCACTTTACATATTTTAAAATTATTATTTATGTTGACTAAGAGGTTTGCCATTTGTATTACTTCACTTGTTAATTGCCAATTTGTTTTCTTTGTCCTTTTATAGTCTAATGACCTATAAAGAATCTTTATATAGTAATGATAGATTCCCTCTGGTACACTCAATATTTGTCCTGTTTGTTATCTTTTAACTTTGTTCATGTTTAGCTTTTGCCACAAAAGTTATAATATAGCCAAGGCTGTCTCTTTGTTTTGTTTTGTCTTTTGTTTCACATCCAGATTACATTTATCCCTTTTAAGCACTTTTGTGGTTTGAATTGATTTGGAATTTTGTGTATGTTTCTATCATACGATCTTATGTTTTTCATGCTGTTTTTCCAAATAGTTACACCATTTATTGAATAAAGGTTTTCCATTAACTTAAAATGTCTTGTCAAATTTTATATAAAGTGTCCTTTTCTAGATTCTCAAAAAAAAAAAAGTATTAAATACTTCTCGGACCTAAATTTCCTTACCAATGGAATTTCAGTTAAGTGGTGTCTGATTTTTGTTTTTGTTTTTCTCTACCAAAATATTTGCATAATTCTTCAACATTAAAAATTTCAATAGAAAATAGATATTGACTATTTTAAATTAATACTTTCCACAAGTCTGTAATAATTTAAATATCACCTCTGTCATCATAATGAGCATAAACATGTATTAATAAACACTTTTAATTTACCAAAAACTTGACTAAGCTATTTATAAACATGATCTCATTCAATCCTCAGTACAACCTGATGTTTACATATGAGAAAAGTGAAGCTTTGACTATTTTAATAACTTACCTAAAGCCATACCAGTAATAATGATGAAACAGGATTCAACACAACTGTCTCTAGCTCAAAATTCTACTTCTTAACCATTATATAATATTAAGTCCTTTTGATCTGCAGATTCAGGTCCTTTTCAGTCAGTGGTTTTATTTTCATTATGTCTTTAAACATTTTGTTTGATTTGTTTTATTCCCTTTTTCAGAGGCATCCATTATTTACATATTGAATTTCTTTGTCCTTGCCTCTCTCTTTAACTTTCACATCCTTGTTTTGTTTCCCTTCATATTTCTGGAATTTTTTTTTTTCTTTTTCTTATCTGTGTTTTTCTTGATGCTATGAATTTGGTTTTTCAGGCTTGAGTATTCAGGAATTTGATTTGAACTACCTACATACTATTAATTTATAACATGAACAACTGATTTTTAAATAACAGAATATACCTCAGATAATACAATATGGCTAAAGCATATATTAATGCATAGGAAATGATATTCACAGATGAGTTATATATTTAATAGTTGCACAATTAAAAAAACTAATATATCTAAACAAGTAAAGGACAGAATTCAATAGCAGAGAAATGACTGTGTAGTTTTTAAATAATTGTGAGATTAATTAAAAATTACACATCCATAATCTTGAAAATCAGAAATCCAAAATTGAGATGGCATGGCATTTGGATCTGATCTTAAATACAAGTCCTGATAGTGTGACTTTGAACAAGTATCTTAGCCTTTCTGAACGTATTTCATATCTACAAAATGGGAAAATTAATATCTTCTCCATAATAATGTTTTAAAATAAAATAATGTTTAAAGGAAATTTTAAGTTGTGAAATATGCAAAACATATACCATCCTATATTAAAACTATTATTATTTTGATATAAAATTATCATCTTTAGTTGTCAGCACCTAGAAGAACTATAATTCTTTGTCTAGCTATTTCAATTTGTCATTGTTGAAAGAAACCAAGAATGTGCTATGTCATATCTCTATAGAAGGGGCTATAACCAGTATCTTTCCTTTGAATTGTTTACACCCAATAATAGATGCCTCTCTCAAATCATAGGGTCATTAACAAAATACCATTTCAGATATGCAAATGCTCAAGGTCATGTTTCTGAATAGATACTGTACTGCCTTAAAGATAAGTAAGAAGAAATGTGAATGCAGTAGCTGGGATTTCAGCCAGTGACGGCTGCCATTTCAGCAGCAGGGGGTGTACTCTGAGCTTGGCTTAGTGGCAGTTAGCAGTAGCAACTCATGAATGTAGACAGATTTATGCAGGGTGACCTTCATGACTCAGTGTGCATGGTAGCTTTTTGATTTCCACAGGAGTTACTAACAGGACATTCCACTGAGAACCACAGTGAGTGTTCTAGCTCCCTGGCATTTTTAGAGCATAACTTTGTGCATCAGAAAACCCCAGCCTAGCACAGTGTTGCTTTCTAAAGAGACACACTGCTGGATGAATTTTGCAAAGGATAAAGTTTATCTGCATACTCGTCATTTAGCTAGCCACAACTTCAGGGGCTTCCCCCCACCCACCCCAGTATTTTGCTACTTTACTGCCACAAAGCACATCCAAAACTGTGTTTCTATGATATAAATGATTAAATCAATGTTAGGCTCAAAGTGGATATGGTCTGTGATAGCTCTTTGTAGGGAGCTTTAGAATGACACGATCTCAGAATCAAAGGGCACTGGGGTGCTGCAGTAATGGCAAAGCATATCAAAACACCTTCATTTTCTTTATGGAAAAACATTACTATTTACGTAGATTAATGAAATGCAATAAGCGTATTACAACTAGACTTCAACAAGGCATTTCTTAATCCCAATATTAATTTCATTTTGGAAAATTTGGAATAATTCCAGGACTTCCCTGGTGGCGCAGTGGTTAAGGATCCACCTGCCAATACAGGGGACATGGGTTCAAGTCCTGGTCCGGGAAGATTCCACATGCCGCGGAGCAACTAAGCCCGTGTGTCACAACTACTGAGCCTGCACTCTAGAGCCCACGAGCCACACTACTGAATCCTCAGTCTAGAGCCCATGCTCCACAACAAGAGAAGCCACCGCAATGAAGAGTAGCCCCGCTCGCCACAACTACAGAAAGCCTGCGTTCAACAGTGAAGACCCAACGCAGCCAAAGATAAGAAATAAATTTTAAAATAAATTAATCTAAGAGTCTCACTATTTAAAAAAAAAAAAAGTTGGAATAATTCCAGTGTTCAGAAATCAAGCTAAGAATTGAATTGATTTCAGTTGAAAAGCAGGCATCCAAAGATGTGCACCAGGATCCAACCTGTTCTTATCTTACTCCTTTTGATTTATTGGATGATATTATAAAAATATTCTCAGCAAATTTACAGAAGGGGGAAATGTTCAATTATAATCAAGTTCCAAAATGACCTCTGTATGCTAAAAGAGTGATCTAAAGCTAATATGATAATATTTAGCTGCAAGAAATAGTGAAATCGGGAGTAGTTAGCTTGGAAAAGAAGAATAATTTAGAAGTAGAGGAAGAGTAATTAAAAAATATTCAATGGTCTGATCAGCAGAAGAGATACCAGAGATAGAAGAGATAGAAGTGAAATCAAAGATATAGTACATAGAGAGACTAATTTGGACTGTAAATAAAGAACATTCAAATAGAACTTTTCAAAGATGTTTATTCAGGATATGCAGAGTGCACCTTGATTGATGATGTCTCAGCAGACGTTGGAGGACAGTTGGATTCTCTATGTGTGGGGGACATGGAATGTGTTTGCCTAGATTGATCTTTTATATTTACGAATTATTTTAAACAGCTTCTAAAATCTTTAAAAAGGTGTTTTTTTCTTTGATCTAAACTCTTTGCACCTGGCTGGACATTCTGATTGCTCTTAACATGTGATAGAGTATACTTTTGCAGGTTTTCAACATAAATCACTTTATTCTTCTGATGTGTTAATCCATATTTGTCATAATTTTAGATGCAATTTCTCTTCTGATACTTCTATGTCTTAAGCTTTTAGAGAAACTGAGTTAATTTGTTTTTACAACTTCAAAATAATATGTTTGACCATATTTTTAATGATTTACACAGAAAACTGTGTATATTTCAAAATACTTTCTACATACTTATGACAATTGAATGCATTATATTTTCTTATATAATGGATTTGAGATAGCCATGTAGTAGCAGAGTTCTAAAACAGACCTCAGGATTTACTGCTTCCTGGTGAACATACCCTGAATAAACTCCATGGTTTTTGCATAGGATGAATTTCACTCCTGAGATTAGGATATGTTACTGGTCAAAATAGATTTTGCAGATATAATTAAGGTCCTAAATCAGTTGACCTTGTGACAGAGAGATTATTTCAGTGGGCCTGAGCTAATCACATAAGTCCTTTCAAAGCGGAGTTTTCTCCAGGCAGGTATCAGAAGTAGTGGTTAGTGATTGCCTCCAGGTGTTCTGGAAGGAAGCACACATTTATGTTGTGAATTACCTCTGATGGTCACATGATAAAGAACTTTGGGCAGCATCTAGGAGCTGAGCACTGACCCCAGCCAGCAGCTAGAAGGATAAATGGAGACTTCGGTCCTAGAGTTGTAGGAAAGGAAATCTGGCAACAACCAGTGAACTTGGAAGAGAATCCCGAGCCAACCCCAGCCAACATCTTGATTTCAGCCCATGAGACGCTGAATAGAGAATCCAGCCACACCATGTCCAGACGTATGACCTACAGAACATCTGAGGTAATCCACTTGTGTTGACTTAAGCCACCCCATTTGTGGTATTTTGTTACACAACAATAGAAAACATAAAACTCAGGAAATTTGTCATTTGAAGTTCACCAGAATGGTGAGTCAAAAGCTTTCCAAAGTTTCTTCTGAAGGAAATCTCAAGGAATGTTCAAGTTTCAGATTCAGTAGAGATCATCTATCCTAATCCAGTTAAGGAAGCCGACAGTCAGATAGATTAAATACCATTTTCCTAAATAATTCATAAACATAATCAGGAATGGAACCAAGATCCCATAACTTCAAGTCAATGCTCTTTTCCACAGTGCACAGCTAATATATTTATTCATAATTAGAAAAGGAAAACATGACGCTAGTGGGAATTGTGGATTTTTAACAGTTAATATATCCCTAAAATACTTTGCAGCTATCCTTCCTTTCTTCTTTCTTTCTTTCTCTCCTTCCTTCCTTTCTTCTTCTCTCATTTTTATTATCCAGGATCCAATCAAAGTTCACACAGTATATTTGACAGTGATATCTCTGTATTACCTTTTAATTCAGAACAGACCCTCTACTTTTTTCCCTATTACACTGACTTTTTGAAGACAGCAGGCCAGTTTTCTTATAGTGTTATCTCATATTCTGGGTGTGACTGTTTATTCCTATTTTTAAATTTTTTTCTGAATTTCCTGTAAATATAAGGAAGTTAGGCCTATAGGTGTTATTAAACCCAGATAAAACATTTGGTAAGAATACTTTACATGGATATTTTGAACTCCATAGAGCATCACATCAAGAAACACATGCTCTAAGAACATCCCCTGATTAAAGATGCTAAGTTTGAGCTCTTGATTATAATGGTAAATGCCATTCCATCCCATTGTAAAGGTACATCCTTTTTTTTTTTTTTTTTTTGGAATTAATGAGTCATCTGTAGGGTGATGCTCTGGAACCATGTGACTATCCTATTAATCAACAACATTTTATCCAAAGCTTTTAACATCCATTGCTGAGCCTTGCTGAATCAACTGTTATATAGTACTTGAATTACCTTTCTGTTGCTACCATAATGAATTACCACAAATTTAGTACCTTAAAATAACACAAACTTATTATCTTAACAGTTCTGAAGGTCAGAAGTCAGACACAGGTCTCACTGGGCTACAGTCTAAGCATTAGCTGGGCCACATTCCTTTCTGGAGGCTCTGGGGAGAATATGTCTTCTTGACTTTTTGCAACTTCTAGAGGCTACTCTTATTCCATGGCTCATAGTCTTCTTGCTTCATCTTCAAAACTAGTGACAAAAATTGAGTCCTTTTCACATCACACTTCTCTGACACTCTTTTCATAGTCACACCTCCCAGTGACCACAGGTGGTAAAGTTTTTCTGCTTTTAAGGACTCATGTGATTAGATTGTGCCCATACAGATAATTCAAGAAACTCTCCCCATCTCTGGGTTCTTAATTATATTTGTAAAGTCTCTCTTGCCTTGTAAAGTAACATATTCAAAGACTCCAGGTATTAGAATCTAGACATATTTGGGGAGCAACTATTTTTCCCTCCACAGGAATTATAAAATGTTGATTTAAAAAATTCTACTATTGCTTCTACATATGATATCTGACATTCTTATGTAAAGAAACCCTGCCCTCTCCTCTTCTTTCTGTGGATTCAGAGATTATTTTACATTTCAATGTGATATAATCAATTCTTTATTTTCTTTTTTGTTGCTCAAATTGACTCACATTGGGGAGGTTGGTTTAAGGATATTAGATGTTATAAAATTATTGTAATTTTCTTAGATGTAATATCACATCGTGGTTATGTATGCTGAATTATTTAGGGTAATGTCATCATAACTGAAACTTCCTAAAAACAAGGAAATCATATAATATTATACTATTTATTATAAATGGAAGGTATAAAGATCTCACTTTATTATTCTTTCAAAATTTTATGTATACTTGAAAATTTTTAAACAAATGTAGAAATTAATATATCAGAGATACATTGGTGTAATGTCAAAACCACTCATCATAATATAAAGAAACCTAATCTGTTTTTCACATTTGAATTCCAATTAACACAAATCTTGAAGAGATTTTAAGAAAGTAAAATAAAGTCCACCGTCTGGCTTCCCATACTGAAGGAAAGGAGAAAGTCTAGCTTTGCAATCAAGAGTACTTCTGCTTTTATCTGATTTCCAAACAGATATCAGAATACTCAAAAGCGTTTGAATAGAGTTCAGTGTTAGAAATCAAACTTTTGCATGTTGTATTAAAAACACAATTCTGAAAGAAAAAATAAGAGAACAGGGACACATGAGAACTGTAATACAATATGGTACTACAGAGCCTACCAAAAGGTCAACATAATGGAGAACGTTCTTGTATGAAAGTAATGACCAGGATGAAGCTTGCAAAGGAAGCACTATGTTTACAGCAGAATTCTGATGCCTGTCATATGAGCATCTCTGAGCCTCCAAGGTTAGGCAAGAATACCTCTTGTTTGTATACTGCATTATCATTTCTAAAGTAATGCCAACAATTTGATGTTCACAATCTTCAAAAATAGACAAGAACACTTATTTATGCCTTTAACAAATACTTATTGAGACCTTGTACTACATCACAGGTACTGTGCTAATTAAAGTTTCCATGCATGCATTGAACACTTACTATATTCTGGCTACTAACACTTTGTGTGCATTAACTCACAAAACACTGATCATTACCACATGAGGTAGACTGTCCCCATTTTACATATGAGGAAACTATAATGACAGAGCAACAGAGTCATGGCATTCAAACTTTTAAATTATGACCCCAGAACTCAAACTGTCAGGTACTAGTGCCAAAATTTCTTAATCAGGAGTCCATAGAACATTATAATTGAGTTTCAAGTTTCCTGGGGAAAAGAGTCTATAGTTTATATCAGTTTCTCAAAAGATAAAAAATGCATGATCATCTTAGTAGATGAAGGAAAATCATTTGAAAGCATCCATTTATGATGAAAAACTACAAAGTGGATACAGAAGAAACATACTTTAACATTGCAAAGGCCATTTATGACAAGCCCACAGCTAACATCAGACTCAACTGTGAAAAGCTGAAAGCTTTTCTTCTAAGTCAGTAACAAGGCAGGATGCCCACTCTCACCACATTTATTCAACACAGTACTGGAAGTTCTACCCACAGCAATCAGATGAGAAAAATAAATAAACAAATAAATAAAATGTATCCAAATTGGATAGGAAGAAGTAATTGTTACTATTTGCAGATGACATGATACTATATATAGAAAACCCCAAAGACTCCACCTAAAAAAACTAGAAGTAATAAATGAATTCAGTGAAGTTGCAGGACACAAAATTAATACACAGAAATCTGTTTCATTTCTATACACTAATAATGAACTATCAGGACAAATCAAGAAAACAAACCCATTTATAATTGCATCAAAAAGAATAACATACCTAGGGATAAATTTAACCAAGTAGGTAAAAGACCTGTATTCAGAAAACTATAAAGCATTGATGAAAATATTCAAGATGACACAAATAAATGGAAAGATACACCATGCTCATGGATCAGAAGAACTAATATTGTTAAAATGTCCATACTACACAAAGCAATTTCCAGATTCAGTGCAATCCCTATTAAAATACCCATGGCATTTTTCACAGAAAATGAAAACACTAATTCAAAAAGATATATGCACCACAATGTTCATAGCAGCATTATTTAAAATAGCCAGATATGGACGCAACCTAAGTGTCCATTGACAGATGAATGAATAAACAAGATGTGGTATACATATACAATGGAACATTACTCAGCCATAAAAAGAAGGAATCTTGCCAGTTGTGTCAACTTGGATAGACGTAGAGAGCATTATGCTAAGTGAAATAAGTCAGAGAAAGACAAATACTGTATGTTTTCACTTATATGTGAAATCTAAAAAACAAAACAAATGAGCAAGTATAACAAAACTGAAACAGACTCACAGATACAGAGAACAACCTAGTGCTTGCCCAGGGGGAGAAGATTGGGGAGAGGGGCGAAAATGATATAGGGTACAAACCAGCAGTTATAAAAAAATTAAGTCATGGGATGTAATGCACAGCACAGGAAATATAGTCAACAATATTGTAACTTTGTATTGTGTGTAACCTATAAAATATAGAATCAATATGTTGTACATCTGAGACTAATACAATATTGTAAGTCAACTATACTTCAATTTTAAAAAAAGAATATCAGTGATGTGAGTAAATTAAAAAAAAAAATTACTCTTGCTATTTCCCCCATTTCCTTGTCCTTTGCCCCGCTTCCCTCATAGCTATCATTTAGTCCTTTAGGAATTAAATTTTAGATGTAGGAATTGCTGGCTTTGTACTTTCTTAATCACTTGTTTGATCGAGAAGTATAGAAAAGGAGCTGAGGCTGCCCGTAGCTGTTGTCATCAAGCAGTTTCTAAGTTTGTTGGATATTTTGACCTGTGGGGATTCTCTCATTTTTCACATTCCTTTGACTGGTAGGAAGATATCCAGGGTTTTCCTTGTATGAGAAAATCAGCTTAAACAAAATAATGTGACTTGCCTACGAAGTCTTCCGCCTGCCATTTTATTCTAGCAGAATTAGTCTCACAAGATGTTTTTCTCATTCCTCCTATGATGTGTTTACTCCCCAGCCTCTCCCGAAGTAGGAGCTCCTGGTAGACCCCTTCAGAACTCCTTTTCTCATTTTTTGCACTATACATTCTTCCCAACTGTGGATATGTCTATGATAATCAGAGCCTCTCAGCTTGATTCAAATGTTTTTAGAACTGACTGATATTTTTCAGAGTTTACTGTCTGAGGTTATGATATGTATGATAAGCATACAGGCAGTCTTTTACTTCTAATTATTTTCATTCATTTCAGTAGGTTTTAGGCAGGGAAGCTATGAAAACGTATTTACTCTGCCATCTTTCGTGAAAGTCTCTGCATTAAATTTTTATTTTTATAAAGCATTAGAGAAATGTGCTTGAACTGAGTAAGTTGGATATGCCAGCAAAGTGCTCTTGATCTTGGCTAGATGCCAGAATGTGAGCACATTCATGTATTCTCTAGCTGAAGGGAATGGTACTATGTATCTGCATCAGTAAATTCTACACTGCCACCTGCTTGCAGGACAATCATTTCTACCCTCTCTTGCTGAATGAAGTGGCTTAAAAAAAGGTTTTTCTTAGATCACATTTGTAATTTTAAAACTCTGTTCTTCATAGTTGAAGGGAAGTTCTTAGCATTTTAAGTGCATGCTCTAAATGTATAGGCTCCCAGCAATCACAGGTGCGAATCCAGATGGGGTTAACTCATAAAGCAGACAAACTATCTTACACGCAGCTTATTTTGTGGGATTCTTAGGAATCTGAGTCAAGTCTTTACTTTGTTGACCTTTAAGATCCAAGATCAATTTTCCTAATAAAAGGCAGACCTTTGCACAATTTCTGAAAAGTCACTGAAAACCTTTACCAGCGGAGACACCAGATTCTATGCCCCAGTCACCCTCAAAGGAATAAAGTTTTTTAGTTGACATAAAAACACCAAGAGCAACATTTACTTTCTTCCCCAGTGGCAGCAACCTTTAGAAATGGTGAAGCCATTATTGTTGCATACCCTTTTGAGCATTCAGATGTTTTAAGCACTGCATGTATCACCACGCTCAGGAAAGTTAAGGAAGTATGATATGTCTAAATGAATAACAGTAATAATAATCAGCTAACATTCTTTAATACTTACATTGTACCATCCATTGTGCTTTAAATTGGATTATATTACACCTTAAAATAACTGAAGATTAGATATAATTGTTGTCCCCTTATTACAGAACGTGTAACTTAGATTAAAAAAATAAATACCTTGCTCAGGTTTACTCAGCTGGTGAGTCATTCAGAATTCAAATTCTTAAATTCTAATTCCAGAAATGTACAATAACTACTATTCTGTACCATTTCTTCAATGCATTTGCATTTTTTAAAAGTTCAAGTACATAGTTTGAAGCGAAGTGCCTACTTTGGGCATAATATGCCAGTGTTACATTAATTTTATGAAGTGTACATTTTACTAATTTCATGTACTAAGTGTACATCTTAGTACCTCCTGTGCCTTTCATTTTCCTTAAAAAAAGAAAAATTAAACAGTAAAATGTTTATATTTTCACAAGTTCTACTGTAAAAAGATTACAATGTTGCAAAAATTGAACCATAGGCAGGCATGAGAATATCATGCAATACGTACCTACTTAGTTTATATACTTGAGTTGTAATTAGGATGGTTTTAGAATTATGCTGTATAAAACTTAGAAGTGCTTGATGCAAAGATAACTAATATAATTTAATAAAGATCTGTCTCTACTCTGAGTTATCTACCTAGCTGATGAACAGGAAATAAAATGTATGTGACTTGCATATTTGGGGGAGTCTCTTTTGCAATAAAGTAGGAAACTTTAATAATTCAACCAGTTGAACCATTCTAAATGGATTAATCTATAGATGTCCCTGAATATACTTATATGCTACGTTTCTACTTTTTAATATTAAATAAATTTTTAAAGTTAAGAAAATCATGGCACAGTTCAGTCATGCTCCCTTTCTGTTTTTATGATTATGTAACATAGGTTCTTTAACACAGGATCTTGCTTGGCTGCTCATAGTTATATAATGACCTGCAGGCAGTTCACGCAATGGGGCTTCCCCTCAGGCAATGGGATTTGTAATTTTTCAACAGATGTTTCTTCTCCTTCATCCTCTAAAAGGACAATTTTGAGTTTCATATGTTTTCTCAGAGGCTTTCCCGTAGGATTAAGACCCAGCTGTTGATAGCCATAACCTGATAGTAATCATGCCAAGCTCTGTCTACTCTCACGACATTTGCACATCATTATTGCCTCTGCCTAGAATGCTCTTTCCCAAATTTGTCCTATATTTGGCTTCTTCTCATTCAGGTTTTAGTTCATATTTTCTTTCCTCAGAAAGTCTATTTCATATCATATCCTCTTACACAGGTTCCTCCTCCTGCAACTATTTCCTCAATTATTTGTTTATTTACATGTGTGTTCTGTCTTTTCCACTTCAACATAAGTCCTTAAACGAGAAAGGTTTTGCTGTCTTATTTACTGTAGTATGCCCATTGCCTAGAACATAAATATATTCTAGGAAAATTGCTCAATAATTATTTATTGATTCATGGGCAGCACCAGCAGGATTAATTGGAAACCACAACGTCATCAGATAACCCAAACACCAAACTAACACTGCAAAGGCTCTGAAAATTAAACAACTATTGGAACCATAGCCCTCAACAGTTGGCCAGGACATGTGTACTAAATCTAAACCAGTATGAGCCTGCTAAAATAAATGATTTAACTAGGACCCAAAGTCTTTTCACATAATAGGCAAAATGTTAAAGATACAATTTAAAAAATCACCCATCACAACAAGAAGCAGGAACATCTCAACTTAATGAGAAAATACAATCAACAACCAGATTAATCAGATGTTGGAATTATCTGACAAGAGTTTAAAAGGAGTCATTATAAAAATGCTTCAGTAACAAATGACAAATTCTCTGGAAATAAATGAAAAATTAAAAGTCTCAACAAAGAAAGATAAGTTATAAAAATGGTAATTATAAAACTAAAAACATAGTAGAAATAAGAAAAAAACTTGCTGGGTGGTCTCATTATTAGAGTGGGGATGACAGAGTATAGATTAGATGACTTTGAGGACAGATCAATAGAATTTACCCAATCTGAACAAAGGAGAGTAAATATATTAGAGAGAGAGAAAAAAAGAATAGAGTCTCAGGTGAAATACAAAAGATCCAACAGTCATATCATAGAAGCACTACAAGGAGAGGTGAAAGAGTAGAGCTACAAGAGTATTCAAAAAATAATGGCTAAAACTTTCCAAATTTGATGAAACATAAATCTACAGATACAAGAAGTTGAGCAAATCACGTAGATAAAACCAAAGAAATCCATGCCAAGACACACTATAATTAAACTTTTGCATACTAAACAAACAGAAAATATTGCAAGCATCCAGAGAGAAATGTTACTGAATACCCAAGTCTAAAGAATCATAGTTTGCCAATTATCTTTTCAAGTAAAAATAGTGTTCCATTGAAAAAAAAAAAAGAAAAAAAAACTGTTCAACTATGAACTTCAACCACCACAGAAGTACTTTTCCTTGAGGCAACCATCATATCTTTGTATGCATCAGAACTATTTTGTGAGTACTTTCCACTTCTCTCGTAGAATGAAAAAAAAATTTAGCACAGGATTGCTACTTTTTTTCCCTTGTGAGTGTGTGGTGATGAAGATGCAATGAGTATTGGTATAGGTTCATGCTATTTTCTCAGTCTGAGCCAAGACATGATCAGTTTTACTCACCACTGCTTTTGTATCACCAATGTAACTGTTAACAGTGAAAAGGGCAAATAATTTCTTATTATAAAGACTTCATGAACTGCTTGAAGTTTCTGAGGGATCCCTAAAAGCCCCTATACTTTTAGAGTAATTCATGTAGTTTTAAGAATCAATTATGTAGGCATGTATAGCAGCAGAGCTGAATACAGAGTTTAAATATAGATTAAAATGTATACTTTCAATCAATTTTCTAAAAGGTGCCAAAGTGATTAGAGAAATTCTTTTCAACAAATGTGGTTGAACAAATAGATATTTGTATTTTAAAAAACACCTTTCTTTATCTTTCCCAATTCACAAAATAGAATTTTAAAGGATTATAAACCTAAAAGTAAGGATAACACATAGAAGGTTCCAGTGGGCAAAGCTTTCTTAATTAAGATACAAAAGAAAAAAACAAAAAAAGTGATAAACTGCATTTTGTCAAAATTTAAATTTTCTGCACTTCATACACCACCATTAGGAAAATAAACAGACAAACTACAGAGAAGGAGAAAATGTTCCTCACACATAAATATGACCCAAAACTTTACTCAGAATATATGAAGGAATTTTACAAGTCAATAAGAAGACAAATAATGAATTTTTAAAATGGGCAGTGAAAGATGCTTAATACCATTAGTAATATGGGAAGTATAAATTAAAATCCCAATGGGATGTCCCTCATGGTGTGAACCCATAAGAATGGCTAACATTAAACAAGATAGCAATAATAAGTGTTTGCAAGAATGAAAACAACTAGAACTGTCATGTATTGTTGGTAAGATTGCAAAATAGTAGAGCCACTTTGGAAGGGATTTTGGAATTTAAATATTTACTTACCTTTGAACCAGGGATTTCATTCTTAGGAATTTACTTGGAGGAATAAAACATATCCAGCAAAATGTTTTACATGATTATCCAAACTATTCTTATTCATGTTTGTCAAAAGTCTAATAATAAACCAAGTATCCATCAACAGATAATGGAAATAATGGTTGTGTATCCACTGAAGTTGAATACTAATCAGCAACAAAAAAGAACATCTCATCAACACATGCAGTAACATGGATGAATCTCAAAAACATACTGAATGAAAGAAATCCGATACTTATGTGAAATTCTAGAGCAGGTAAGCTGGTTAATGTGACAAAGCAGATTAGAGTTTATGTTAATCCAAGAGTGGGAATGGGGAATGGATGAATTTTATTATATATAAATTTTACCTCATCTAAATTGATTAAATCTTAAAATGCATTTATTGCAAAAAATTATTAGAATGACTTTAATTACTTAACACATAACCCAACCATGCTAACACATTAAGTGGTTTCATTCTGACAGGTAATCTTCCAGTTTATTTTCATTTGAGCATATAGTTTTTACACAGTTGTAATCATAAATTAGGTTCAAGTTAGCACTTGGCTTATTGTTTCTTTACATTTTCCATGCTGCTACACAGTTTTCATAATTATCTGTTTTTCTCATTCCATAACAATCCATTATATCACATTTTAAATTGGAATTTTTTGAACACGTATGTTTTTAATTATGTAATCTGTTAAAAATAACTGCATGCCCCAACTGAAAGCAAACCACATTCCCATGAAGTGTAGAATGTATAAATTACGGTATACTTAGCAAATGGAATACTCAGTACAATTAAAAAGAGTATGTATGCCTGTTACACTGCAGTATAGAGGTAAAAACCATTAAAAAAACAATATAGTGAAAAACACCCGTTATTTTTTGTAAATTTTGTTTTAATTTTTTATAATTTCCTTAGACCTAATTTCCTAAGTGCTGTAATTGTGTTTATAATTCCCTACACAATTTTTTGTCTTGTTTGCTTGCTTTTCTTTTAAACTAGAAGAAAAGTGGTATTTAGGCCACACTGATGCCTAAATACCACTTTTTATATATCCTTGCCAACAAATATTATTGAATTGTTTTCCCCTAACCTAAAGGCTATAGAGTCTATTTTTTCTAGCAAGTGCACTCCAGTTGGAGTGGGAAAATCTCTGTTTATTATCATATAGCTTTTTCCAGTCATGGGGAGGTTCCTAACAAGCAATACTTCAGTGGTATTGGGAACAACGTTGAATTCACCCATATTCCAATATATTTTTAAAATCTGATAAAAGTGACTTCTAGGTAAACGCTCATTTTTACTGGTGGGAGAGAGGCTAAGTGCCTTTTTTCAGTTTTCCCTTTTTGAGGAGAAAGTGTGATTGACTGACTTTGATAGAGTTCTTGGGATTTATGCTGATTGCATTGTGCTTTGAGCATCAAACAAGCATATTGTTCATGAAAAGAATGATTTTTGCCCACACAGCCAAATGCTTGTGGATTCTACTGAATCCTTTGTTCCAATTTTGAGTAAGTCACTCAAACTTTGACATTAAGGCTAGTAAAAGGGAAAGCAATTTAGATATCATTTTGTGTTACTCCTATGCAATAAAAGCCCGTGTTGAAATAAAGGTTTCCTCATTCTCTAACTGCATAGTTATGTACACTTCCTATTTCTACTACTATGCTATGGACTTGAAAACCTACAATTCATGAATGATAGTTGGAAAAACTTTGGGCATGATGATAAAACCATGATAAAACCATTTAAAATAGCACTCTATCTGGGGATTATAGGCAGGGATTTATGGTTTTTCAGTCGAGCACAATTGCTATTCTAAATGGTCTACTCTGATGAGATTTACTATTTATTATGGAAACCACTTCCCTATATTTATCACTGACTCTGCCATGGCATGTAAAGAAGAAATATAGTAAAACCAATACATAGAATAAGTTATCACATTTTAATTAGTCTTTATCTATTTCCTGAGGGAAATGATAAAAATTTATTGATGGAGATTCAGAGTAATTAAACGTTATAAAGTAAACATCAGAAATTACTTGGAAATGATTATCATGCATCAGTAAACCACAAAAGAGGTGACAGAAATCTGTATGCCTTACATCCAAATATACGCTAAGTATATATTTTAAGGAATTTGAAAAGAGGTTCACTTTCTTTTTCTTCTTCCCTTTCTTCTTCCTCTTTTCCTTTTTCTTCTTTAATGATTAAGGGCTAAGGAAATAATCTCAATGCTACTTATCATTAATAATAAAATGGACATATATATGCATGGACCAGAAAGTGAACTGGCTTTGCTTTATTCCTTCAATATCAGGTATAGTTTGGTTCTCTGAAATGTGATTTAAAAAAAAAAAAGAAATGTGATTTAAAAAAAAAAAAGAAAACAAGACTCCTCACTGCTCTCAGGCATTTGGATACACTGTTCTCTCTTCCTGAGACACTCTTTCCCCAGGTTTTCCCCAGATAAACTTAAATTTCAAGTTGTAGGTCTCAATTTAGGGGTCACTCCCTGAACCCCTAGACTGGTTCTATGCTTTCATAATATCCTGTGTTGATTAGCTGCATCTTTCTTCTCAGATCCACTTCCTATCCTTCCCTTGTTCTACTGTGTATTTCAAGAGTTCACTTTTGAGACATATATTTTCTTATTCCTTTTTCAAACATCTCCCAGTTGGGTTCCTCCAATGGAGGTGCTAATGGAAGCTTGGAGGAGGAAACAGGATATCTCTCCTCCTCTCTCTGCTCTGGGAAACGTTTCTTCAGGTGAGCAGGTCTCCTACAAGGTCACAGTTCTCACCAACTAGCCCCATCCATGGAGGTTTTTTTATTCACCTTCCTCCATTGGTCTCTGCAACTCTAGCATGATAGGAGCTTCCTGTTGTGGCTCATCTTTGGCTGACTCACAGTCTTGCCTTCTCATCTTTAATATCATTGTGCTCAATTCCCTGTATTAAAGTCCCTCTCTTGAATTGGTGTTCCTAGGACTGGTTTTCCTGGCAGAAATCTGACTGATACGTATATTGTGTTTTCCATATCTATAATACCAATCTCACTTTTACGTAATTATTTAATCTGTTCTCCAAGCTAGACTAAATTGCAAAAAAAAAAAAAAGAATTGTTTTGGCCTCTTCCTTTTTATATTTCCAGTCCCTAGCAAGGATGTTGGCTTATAGAAGTCAGATAGTATTTGCTGAAGGAAGAAAGAAACAAAAAGTGGAAGGAAGAAGGGAGAAAGGAAAGAAGAAAAGAGGAAGAAAATTCTATTTTCAGATTTATATTTCATATTAATAAAAGTGGATTTGAATTGATGTAATTAAGGACAAAATACCTTCCCCTTAAACAATCACATAATTGAGATCAGGATTATGCATGGAAGTGACAAAGGAAAAGAGTAATCTTTCCTGAGTTCGATAAGCCTAAGGTTGTGATTAAAGAGGCAAAGTGGAAAATATAAATGTATATTTGTATTAATCAAGTGATAAAATATACATATATATTTTCTTGGAATGTGTGAAAAATAATTATCCTGATTTCAAAATATGTATCTTTATTTTAAAAAGAAATTTTGTATTTGGCAATTCTTTTTTTAACTGTCCAAGAGAGCAACTCTACTGCAGAGGCTGGAAAACTTTCAGCTACATCTAAATTTCCCAGAATCCCTTGTCATAGGCTTCCAATGTCTTGTGCAAAATCTGAATTAGGAACTGAGTTCAATGGGAAGAGAGATGCAGCTCTAGCACATCTTGCAGGTGCAGATTGACTGCAAGTCAATGTAGCTGGTGTGACTTCTGATCATCAGGCCATGGTTAATTTGGTGTAACCTGGAATTATCACCAGAATCAGTAACTTTCTGACTGTGGCAAAGATAACAGTTTCCTACATGAGTCTCTTCTTGGATAAGATCTGAAAGTTAAACCTGGAACCTGCTGCTCCATCCTTACCAACAATTTTTACACACTAGATTCCCTAAACTAAATCCATTTGTACTTAAAATAGCTAGAGTATTTCCTGTTACCCAGAACTCTAAACCCTGTTCAGAGAAGATCAATTTGCATTACTATCTCTATATCATGGTATACAACTCGACACCAAACAAACAACCCGATTAAAAAATGGGCAGAAAAACTGAGTAGACATTTTCCCAGAGAACACGCAGATGGCCAACAGATACATGAAAAGGTGCTGAACATTGCTAATCATCAGGGAAATGCAAATCAAAACCACAGTGAAGTATCACCTCACACCTGTTAGAATGGCTATCATCAAAAAGAAAACAAGTAACAAGTGTTAGCAAGGATGTGGAGAAACAGTTGGTGGGAATGTAAATTGGTGCAGCCGCTGTGGAAAACAGTATGGTGGTTTCTCAAAAAATTAAAAATAGAACTATCATACGACCCAGCAATTCCACTCCTGAGGATATAACCAAAAAAAAAAAACAAAAACACTAATTTGAAAAGATACATTCACTCCGTTCATAGCAGGCTTATATTGGGTTGGCTAAAACGTGCCGTCGGTTTCTAAGTAAAAAGAAAAGACACATTTTTCATTTTCACCAAGAACTTTATTGAACAATGTCTTCACCCTTTTGTTCCACTACCTTCTGCCATTTTTCAGGCAACTTCATAATTCCATCTTCCCAAAACTTTTTATCTTTTTGAGCAAAGAACTGTTCCAGGTGCCTTTTACAGTCTTCAGGGAATTGAAATTTTTTTCCATTAAAAGAATTTTGTAAAGACCGAAATCAATGGAAATCCAAAGGTGCAATGTCTGGTGAATATGGCAGAAGAATCAGAACTTCCCAGCCAAGATATAACAGTTTTGGTCTGGTCATCAAAGAAACATGCGGTCTTGCGCTATCCTGATGGAAGATTATGCGTCTTCTGTTGACTAATTCTGGGCACTTTCCATCGAGTGCTGCTTTCAGTTGGTCTGATTGGAGCAGCACTTGTTGGAATTAATCATTTGGTTTTCGAGAAGGAGCTCATAATAGAGGACTCCCTTCCAATCCCACCATATACACAGCATCACCTTCTTTGGATGAGACTGTACTTTGGCATGGTTGGTGGTGGTTCATTTCACTGGCCCCACGATCTCTTCCATTCCACATTATTTTTTTTTTTTTTTTTTTTTTTTAAATTTTGCGGTACGCGGGCCTCTCACTGTTGTGGCCTCTCCCGCCGCGGAGCACAGGCTCCGGACGCGCAGGCCCAGCCGCTCTGCGGCATGTGGGATCCTCCCGGACCGGGGCACAAACCCGTGTCCCCTGCATCGGCAGGCGGACTCTCAACCACTGCGCCACCAGGGAAGCCCCATTCCACATTATTGTACAGTATACACTTTTCATTGCCCGTCACAATTTGTTTTAAAAATGGAACGTTTTCATTACGTTTCAGTAGAGAATCACATGCAGAAATATGGTCAAGAAGGTTTTTTTCTCTTAACTTATGTGGAACCCAAACATCAAAGCGATTAACATAACCAAGCTGGTGCAAATGATTTTCAACTCTTGATTTGGATATTTTGAGTATGTCAGCTATCTCCCGCGTGGTATAACGTTGATTGTTCTCAATTAATGTCTTGATTTGTTCGCTGACAACTTCAACTGGTCTACCAGATCATGGAGCATCATCCAGCGAGAAATCTCTAACACAAAACTTCGCAAACCACTTTTGACACGTTCGATCAATCACAGCAACTTCTCCATACACTGCACAAATCTTTTTTTTTTGCATTTCAGTTGCGTTTTTACCTTTCTTGAAATAATAAGGCATAATATGCTGAAAATGTTGCTTTTTTTCTTCCATCTACAATATTAAAATGTCTACACAAAAATTCACCAATTTTGATAAGGTTTTTTTTAAAATGCATGCTGATATGACAGCTGTCACAATACAATCTAACAAAATTGTTTCAAATGAAGTTAAAGACAACTAAGTGTTACTAGAGCCATCTTACGGAAAAACTAACGAACTTTTTGGCCAACCCAGTACATAATTGCCAAGATATGGAAGCAACCTAAGTGTCCATTAACAGATGAATGGATAAAAAAGATGTGGTATAAATACACACACACACACACACACAGACACACACACAATGGAATACTAGTCAGCCATAAAAAAGAATGAAATTTTGCCATTTGCAGCAACATGAATGGACTTGGAAAGCATTACGCTAAATGAAATGTCAGACAGAGAAAGACAAATACTGTATGATATCACTTATATGTGGAACCTAAAAAATACAACAAACTAGTGACTATAACGAAAAAGAAGCAGACCACAGATATAGAGTAACTAGTGCTTACCAGTGAGGAGAGAGGAGAGGGGCAATATAGGGATAGGGATTAAGAGGTACAAACTATTAGGTATAAAATAAGCTACAAGGATATATTGTATAACACAGGGAACATGGCCAATATTTTATATAACTATAAACAGAGTATAAGCTTTAAAAATTATGAATCACTATATAGTACACCTGTAACTTATATAATATTGTAGAGAAGCTATACTTCAATTAAAAACATCTTGTGCAAATTTAATAGAAAGACAATGAAGATTTGTTTGGAAGGAAATCTAAACACAGGGACCACGTTTTGTTTGTTTTTAATAAAATCTAGAGATACTGGTGGAGAAGACATTCAATCTTCAGATTCGAGATGTAGACACTCACTGGGCTATACATTAAGGAAACAGTGGTGAGAAGCAGATATAGTCCTTTTCTTGTCATATATCTGTTTATAAAGATATATACATATATACACATTCAAACTTAGAGAATCTTCAATTCTTAGAATCATAGAGAATAACACAATTAAGTGTAAAACTGCAATCAATAATGTATGAGGGAAATTTAATTTGATATAAGGATGTTTAATGGAATGGTTTGACTACTTGAGGGTCAAAAAATAGTATCTTCAGGAAAAGATTATTAAGCTAATATGTAAGCATAATTTGGACTTAACTAGAAAACATGAAGGGAGAAGGGAGAGGGAATTCCAGGCAGAGGTACCATGTGTAAAAGTGCCACATCAACAAGAACATGATGTGCTCCAGGAGGTGAAGTTAACCCATTGCTAGAGCACAAGAAATGGGGACCTGAATGAAGGTGAGACTAGAGAGACGAGGCCACGTAAAGTCCAGTTGGTGCAGGGTCATGGTGGTCTTGCTAATAATTTATGCCCTATTCTAAGAGCAATGGAGAAGAGAATAATCAAGAAAGGCATTTCATTGTTTCTGTATTATATATTATAAAGGAAAACAGAGTAGTAATTTTAAGAGTTGCTTCACATGGCAAATAATTATTGGAAAGAAGTTAGGGGGAGTCTTTTTATTTTAAGCACACTTGGGGCTTACTTTTTTTTTTTTTTTTTTTTGCAGTACGCGGGCCTCTCACTGTTGTGGCTTCTCCTGTTGCGGAGCACAGGCTATGGACGCACAGGTTCAGCGGCCATGGCTCACGGGCCCAGCCGCTCCGCGGCATGTGGGATCTTCCCGGACCAGGTCACAAACTCGTGCCCCTGCATCGGCAGGCGGACTCTCAACCACTGCGCCACCAGGGAAGCCCAAAATATATATTTTGATATACATAGTATATTAAGAATAAAAGTAATGTAAAAACTTGTGTACTGAAAACCCAGGTTACAAGCATAGACATATTTTAAATTAAATTTCTGAACAGTGTCAATTCTGGAAGCACAAGATAACTATTTCTCATTGCTCACGTACATCAACAGAAATAGTACCTGCTTGGTAAAGTTATGCCAGGGGAATTATTTTTGTTTTATTGGTCAGCTTACATTGATATAATATTGATATAAGCAAGTACCTTTGAATTTATCACTTTTGTTTACAATAACTTTGATCAGTTGGGTTGATAATTGAGAACCAAAGATCCAGAGCTTTTCAGGTGTTACTTTGCATAAAACATGAGGTGATAGATTGTATTTTGTGGTGGACATATAATCTGGTTATTTGTGACTTTTATATATTTTTAATTGATTTACCAATGGCAATCTAATTAGAGTTACTTTGATTTTGCAGAGTTGCTATCGTTTTACATTATCTTTGTTCTTCTGTGTTTTACTTTAAAAATTTTAACACTTCAGAAAAGCTATAATAAATGGTACAATAAACGACATATACTCTTCACCTATATTCATCAGTTTTTAACAGTTTTCCTCTCATTTGCATTCTCACTGTGTGTGTGTGTGTGTGTGTGTGTGTGTGTGTGTGTGTGTGTGTAGGTATAGGTGCATGTCTGAGTCTGTATATGAGTATGTGTATGAATTTGAAAGTTTCATACATTAGGATTTTTCACTCTTAAATACTGTGGCATATATTGACTAAAAAGAAAACATAACTGCAATACATTCTTTATATTAAAGAAATTTAACACTGATGCAATATTTTCTCTAATATGGAGTCCAAATTAAAAATTCCACATTTGGAGCTTCCCTGGTGGCACAGTAGATAAGAATCAGTCTGCCAATGCAGGGGACATGGGTTTGAGCCCTGATCTGGGAAGATCCCACATGCTACGGAGCAACTAAGCCTGTGCGCCACAACTACTGAGCCTGCACGCCACAACTACTGAAGCCCATGCGCCTAGAGTCTTGATCTGCAACAAGAGAAGCCACTGCAATGAGAAGCCCACACACTGCAATGAAGAGTAGCCCCTGCTCGTCACAAGTAGAGAAAGCCTATGCACAGCAATGAAGACCCAGTGCAGCCAAAAAAATAAAAATAAAATAAATAAAATAAAAATAAATAAAATTAAATTAAAAGAAATTAAATTAAAAAATTTTAATTAAAAACTAAAAATAAAATAATGCATTCGTCTCAATATTATCCTTTATATCTGCATTATTTTACTATGTCTTTAATGATCCAGAATCTAATATGTCATATCTTACTTCAGTTGTCATGTTTCATTGGTCTCTTTGATCTAGATTTTCCCAGGCTTTTCTTATTCTATTTATATTTCTAAAATTGACATTTTTACAGAGTCCAAGACAGATTTTTGGCCAAACTTTCTTCAAGTTGGTTTTTTCTGATTGTTTCCTCATGATTGGAATTGAGTTAAACATTTTGGCATGAATGCTACATAAATGATGTGCTGTCTTGGTCCATCATGTCAGGGACCTGTGCTGTAATTTGGCCCTTTTTTTTGTGAGGTTAAATTTTGTCCTTTAGTTAAGGAGGTATCCATCTATGTCCTGACCTTCTAATTTTGTTCTAACAGGGTAGCCATTTCTTCAAATTTAATCTTGATTCTTGGTCAGTTACTCAAGTCCCAGCATCCACCTCATTGCTCTCCCTTCTAATCTCAAATTTTGAGGTTCCAGTATATTCTAAACCACAGTCTTCCCCTATTATAGTCCCCCAAATTTGTTCAGTAAAGATAAAGATACTCAGTCAACTCGAATAGCCAAAACCATCTTGAGAGAAAAAGAATAGAGCTGGAAGAATCACACTTCCTGACTTCAGATTATAGTACACAAAGCTACAGCCATCAAAATAGCATGGTACCAGCGCAAAATCAGACATATAGATCATTAGAACAGAATAGAGAGCCCAAAAATAAGCCCACACACTTATGGTCAGTTAATCTATGACAAAGGAGGCAAAAATATACAACGGAGAAAAGATGTAAGTTATGCTGGGAAAACTGGACAGCTACTTGTAAAAGAATAAAATTAGAACATTCTCTAACACCATATACAAAAATAAACTCAAAATGGATTAAAGACCTAAATGTAAGACTGGATACTAAAGGAAAACACAGGCAGAACACTCTTTGACATAAATCTCAACAATTTTTTTTGGCTCAGTCACCTAAAGCAAAGGAAACAGAAGCAAAAAGAAACAAATGGGACATAAGTAAAATTAAAACCTGTTGCACAACAAAGGAAACCATTGACAACACAAAAATACAACCTACTGAATGCGAGAAGATATTTGCAAATGATATGACTGATATGGGTTAATATCCAACATACATAAACAGCTCAATAACTCAACATCAAAAAAACAAACAACCTGATTAAAAAATGGGCAGAAGAACTGAATTGACATTTTTCCAAAGAAGAAATGCAGATCGCCAACAGGCACATGAAAAGATGCTCAACATTGTTAATCATCAGGAAAAGACAAATCAAAATCACCATTAGATATCACTTCACACCTGTCAGGATGGCAATCATCAAAAAGAACAAAAATAACAAATGTTGGCAAGCATGTGGAGAAAAGGGAACGCTTGCACAATCTTGGTGGAAATGTATATTGGTGAAGCCACTGTGGAAAACATAATGGAAGTTTCTGAAAAACCTAAAAATGTAATTACCATGTGACCCAGCAATCCCACTCCTGGGTATATATCTGAAAAAAACAGAAACACTAATTCAAAAAGATACACTCACCCCAATGTTCACAGCAGCATTTTTATAATTGCCAAGGTATAGAAGCAACCTAAGTACCCATGAACAGATGAATGGATAAAGAAGATGTGTTATACACACACACACACACACACACACACACACGTACACACAATGGAATACTACTCAGCCATAAAAATAATGAAATTTTGCTATTTGCAGTAACATGGATGGACTTGGAGGGCATTATGCTAAGTGAAATAAGTCAAGCAAAGAAAGACAAATACTGTATGATATCACCTTTATGTGGAATCTAAAAAATATAACAAACTAGTGAATACAGCAGAAAAGAAGCAGGCTCACAGATATAAAGAACAAACTAATGGTTACTAGTGGGGAGAGGGAAGTGGGGAGGGGCAATATAGGAGTAGGGGATTAAAAAAAAGGTTATTAAGGGATTATATGAAATAATCTGGGTGAAACTTTTGAAAATTTTAAAGCACTATAAGAATTTAAAGAAGCTTTCATTCAATTAAAAAATATTAAAATATAGTTAATTAATTCACAAGTATATGCTGAAGAATCTGAGCAATACAGGCTTTGCTGATAAGATTTTCCTTCTAAACTAAAATATATTGAGTGAAAAAAGGACCATTAATAATATCAGCAGAGCAGACCCTAATACAAATATCTGTACCTGTTACATAATTGAATTCATTTTAGCCAAGACAACAGAGCTTTCTTACAAGTGATTAAAAATCTTATAGAACCATTGGGTAGCCTGGAGAAGCAGAGTCTATGTTGAGCTTTCAGGGTAAGTACTCAAAGCTCCAAAGCATGGGAGGAAGCAATGGTAGCTCCTGCTTCTTTGCGACCAGGAAGCTGCCATCACTTCAGTCAGATCAGTGGTGCATTGCTCCCGTAACAATCCACACCAGCCATGTGGATGCCTTGTACTCTACCTCTGGACATCCACAGAGGTACTAAGTGCTGAACTCTCGGACTTCATTAATCCTGCTAAAAAATTTAAAAGCCCATGTGACTTTGCTCGCCAACAGAAACAAAAAGCAGAAACCAAAAAAGGAGCATAAACGGCAGACACATTCTGCTTACACCATTAGAAATTCTGAAATAAAATTTACCCTCCAGTGTTTTCCTGTCAAATCACTCTGAAGCTACTCTTGGGAACACTGCCAACATTGCACATTTGCTTGGCTTCTTCTTCTCCATCCTCCTTTCCCAACCACAAGTGTTACCGAAAGTGGGGTCTGGCTGCTCGCTGTTCAAAATTCAATAAATAGGCAAGGTTGGTGGAAAGGAAAGTTTGCTTTATTTTGAAGCCTGGCAGCCTGGGGGGTAGGGCAGACTCCTGTCCAAAGGCCGACTCCCCCGCACTGACAATCAAGAACTTTTATAGATGGAGGGAGGGGTCTACATGCAGAAAGAGCACAGTCAGCTCTGACAGTCATCTTGAAATTAGTCATGCAGTGGTCTGATCAGTGTCAGCTTGATTGTTTTAAGCACAGTTAGTCTTTAGTTTCAGGGTCGGTTTGTTTCCATTTCTTAGACGCCAGTTCTCAGAATTGTGGCTGCTTAATGTCATGGCTACAGTCTGGTCATAATGTAATTAACTTCTTCTTCAGTGTCTATAAGACAGCTCAAAGGATATGGCTCAGAATATTATCTATAGCCTTTGAGGAGGAACTAAAGGTCCTTAACTTTGCTTAATGACTAAACTACTATTATATGGTCTCATTTGACTGTTTTCCTTTGTTTTTCCATTTTCTCACTTCAATTAAACTTATTGTTTGGCTAAAGGCAGGATGAGAACATGAAGGGGGGGAGGACCATAAAGTCCTGCTTTTTTTCAATCTCCCCTTTTCTTTGATATTCCTCAATCTTGAGGAGGGGCATGTACAGAACAAAAAATGGAATAAAGTTTTGGATAGAGAGCTTAATCATAAACTTGGCAGAGGAAATCGTTTTTAGTTCTATTTTTTTCCAATTTTCCCCAACTCTTTAGGGAATGGGGCGATGACTACTGTGGCTACTTCCTGCTCAAGTGGGGCACAGTCCTGCCTAATTTGGGGAATGGACACACAGTTGGAAATAATCTCAAGTTCCAAGCTTAGGATCAATATTTTGTATTATGAAAACAGTACCTCTCTCTTTGATTACTTTGTCATAGTACCTGGACAAATATTTGAAAATTAATAGACATATTACAGTGAGGATAATAATCAAAATGCATCTTTGTATTTTTCTCTGAGCGTATTTTTTACCCTTAATGGTTTTACAATGTATGTTTAATAGGCTACAGCCTGTTTTGTTTAGCCTAAAGTTCAAATTAAATCATGCATAAGTCAGAATAACTTCCCCATACCTCAATGTGTGAAAATTTCTTCCATCATTTTCCCCTTTGAATTGCAGATATTTCCACAAAAGCACTGATAATCAATATATTTTTCCAACGTTTCCAGATTGAGTCAGTTGCCTACTCTGGGTCCGTTCATGTCCCTTGGTGCTAGGCTTACTTTTTTGTTTATATATTTGCCTAGTCATCCACATTGGGGAAAACTAATCAAACTTAACAAACAAGCACATAGGTATTGCTGATGGGGAAACACTTTATAGGCTATATATTTTATCAATTATACTCAACTGTCACTCAAACATTGTACATGTGCTTCAAGCAGTAGACTTAAAGCCAGCAGTGATACACATCATGAGTAGTTATACCCTGTGACAACTTCATTAGATATTTTTTTTCCATCCTAAACACTGGCATCAAAAATATGGTTGAAAGCAAAACAATAACTTTCCATTAGAATTCTTAAAATTTTTTACTCAGTTTAGCAGTATTATCTGAAAGTTATCAAAAACATGTCTTTCTTTAATAGCTTTTAGAACATTTATATTAATGGCATTTACCCATACAGTATAACCTGAGTGTTTATCATTATTATTTGACAATGTTTTCCATGTAATTTAAAAAAATTTTTTTTTTTTTTGGCGGTACGCAAGCCTCTCACTGTTGTGGCCTCTCCCATTGCGGAGCACAGGCTCCAGACGCGCAGGCTCAGCGGCCATGGCTCACGAGCCCAGCCGCTCCGTGGCATGTGGGATCTTCCCGGACCAGGGAACGAACCCGTGTCCCCTGCATCGGCAGGCAGACTCTCAACCACTGCGCCACCAGGGAAGCCCTCCATGTAATTTAATATATCATATAATCCTAGTTATTTTAATATTTCTTCTGAGATGCCTCAGGGACCTTCTGAAATACTCAAAGTTAGCTAGAGGAGAAACTTTGTTATCAAAAGCAGTTCAATATTCCAGGAAAACTTTGTTCTCTTAACAGAGAGAGAAAACCAAATTCCAGTCTTGTACCAGCTTATTATTAATGACAAAATTCATTTATCTAATTAAATTCAATCTAATTTTAATCCTGTCAATGTACAAAATTCTTTTCTCAACGTTCCTTTTCCACAAACCTTTTATCACTTTCTGGACCCATATTAATTTTTCCCTTATTGTCCCCATACATAAGCAACCAGCTCTAGGACAAAATTATTCTCCTTTTTACCTCAAAAAAAAATATCTCCAGTCTTTATACCTTCTCTCGCCAGCAACATATATCCTACTTGCTTTGCACACTGAAATGTTTTCCTTATCATTTTTGTAGCTTTAATTACGTACTACAATTTTTAACCTTTAAAAGACCTTAACAAAACCAAGAAACAAGTAATTGAACTGTTATACCAGCATTTTCTGATTGGCAAACTTAAGAACATATTCTATAACCTCTAAAAACACACATTTTTCTCAGAGCACAATTTCTCTTTAATGTGGTACAAAACGTGTGTTTAATGAACCCAAACATTTTGAAGTTCTGCTAATTAACCCAAGTCTGAAGGCTCAGGAAAATGGGCTGTGTTTGTATTTCAAGGACATGATAAGAGTTAACTTCAAGCTTTCTTCTAGGCATATTTTTGTTCTTTCAGGGTCAGAATTCTGAAAACTGTTTTATCAAGCTAGCTTTCTCTAACTGCATATTCAAAAAGAACCAGTTTGGGAATTTCAAAAGAGTTTCATCTTGACCAATTTTCTCTGGAGTCTAAAGAATACTATTGTGATACATTGTTAAAAAATCATCTTTCTTTTTCCTTAGTCATAATTTCACAGCTAAAATTTTTCTAATGAACTGAACCTGAATCTCCCATTTTACAAAAGACAACAAAGATATCAATCATACAGATGGAGTACATATTCACACATCAGAAGACAGAACTGTCACAAATCCTCTAAGAAGATGACTGATACAGAGCCGCAAACAAATGCTTCCCCAACTCAAATTACCCTCAACATCAGACACATGTCAGAACCAATTGGAAATGGTGCTTTGTGCTCACAAACAGTCCTCAACGGTAGACACACATCTGACCCAACTGGCAAAATGCTCATGTGTGCTTCCATTCCACCAAGGAAAAGCGTAAGTTGGCAGCTAGTGCTGGGCAGGGGAGAAACAGGGAGGATCTCCAAAACAAATGATTTCAGCAGCTGCTAGGAATATCCCCCCAAATCCCCATCTCCGGAACAGCTAGCCACGAGCAGCTGGCTCATCACAACCATCCCGGTGAGTTGTCATGGCCAGTGGCTCTATTCAGGAAAACCCCAGGGAGCCAGATGTCATGAGAGCACAGCCTCACACTGGGTGCCAAAAAACTGTTACCAAAAGTGGGGGTCCAGCTGCTCACCACTGAAAACCCAATAAAGAGGCAAGTTTGGTGGAAAGGAAAGTTTGCTTTATTTTGGAGACTAGTAACCTGGGAGTAGGGCAGACTCCTGTCCAAAGGACAACTCCCCACACTGCCAATCAGTGGGCAAGAGCTTTTATAAATGGAGGGAGGGGGATTAACTAAAAGTCCTTGACTTTGCTTAATGAGTAAACTATTATTATTTGGTCTCATAAGACTCTTTTCCTTTGTTTCTGCATTTTCTCACTTCTCTGATTAAACTTATTGTTTGGCTAAAGTTTTTCCACAAACAAAAGGCAGGCTGAGGACATGGCAGGGGGTGGGGTAGGGGTGGGACTACAGGGTCTTGCTCCATTTCACCAGCAGCTTTCTCCTGGGAGCATTTCTATAATTAGATACTTGCCACCTCAGGAAAAACTTGTCTAAAAAATGACCTTGACAAAGAGACTTCCACAAGCCTCTAGACCAAATTTACCCACTTACATGTAATGATGCCCCTATGCTCAGCTGTTATTATTATTTCCCTGTGCTCCTGCTATTATTATGCTGAATTATTTATGTTCCTATCTAAAGCCAAACACCTAATTTATTTTCTAAATCCTATTTTCCTTGCCTACTAAAGACATCACTTCAGCATTTCCTTCTGTCTTCCCCCTTCTCTCTCCTCTCTCATTATTAAACCATTCCTATCATACAAATATGATGTTATTTTTCCTAATTAAATAAAGAAAACACTCCAGTTGACTCCACTGCACTTTCCAGCCACCACTGGAGCTCATTTTTCTGTTTTCCTTTATAGGAAATCTCCTCAAGAATATCACTTCCTCACCTCCTAATCTCTCATCTCTAAACATTGAAGTGCCCCTGAGCCCAAACCTTAGATCTTTTTTATTCTACCTACATCCCCTCTTTAGCTTAAATTACCATCTATATGCTGAGGACTCCCAAATGCGACTCTGCTGCTTAAACTCCTTTCCTGGCCACCTACAGTGATGTTTCCACGTGGACGTCTACTAAAAATCTGAAGCTAATGTGTCCAAATATGAGCTCCTCGTCTTGTCCCATTCCTCCTCCCCAAAGTGCTCCTCCTACAGACTTCCCCATCTTTGTAAACCCATGTCTTTCTATTTATTTAACCAAAAGCCTTGGAATAATTTTTATATCCAGTCTGTCACTGGATGATTTTCAGCAGAAAAGTAACAAATTTTGTTAGATTCACCTTCAAATTATATCCAGAATTTGACCACTGCTCACCTTTCTCATTATCTCTCATTCAAACCACCACCTCTTGTCTGGGTTAATGAGAAAGCCTTCCTGCTGTTCTAACTCATTACACTTTAATACCCTAGAACTAATTCTCAGTAAGCAGCCTGATCGATCCTTTTACAATAAACTGAAATCATATAATTTCCTTGCTCAGAACCCACCAGTGGGTTTCCATTTTATTTAGAATAGTAGCTGAAACCTTGACAGTATGGTTACAAATTCTGCCCTTGTGGTTTGGTACTTCATCTTCTTCAAGTCATTGGCTCTAATATCATCTTTTCAAAGAGACCTTCCCTGACTACTCTATTTAAGATTGTAAGGTCACCCCTTCCCCACCAAAAACTGATATAACCAGGAAAATTCCAGCTTTTTCTACCTCCTTCCTTTATAACTGTTACCTTCTGACGTCCCATGTTTCACTTATATTTGTAATGTAAGCTCCACAGAGTTAGGGAGTTTGGTCTATTTGATTCATGGCTATATCCCCAGTATCAGTAACTGTCAGTCACATTCTCATACTCAACAAATATTTGTATTACAAATGTATTGTTGAATAATATCTTCAGACCACTTCCTCCTTCCCTCCTGACCAAAAATAATTATCTCAAAAGGATATCATTCTTTACACTGCCCTCTGATCTACATACTTATAATCCCTTGCCAAACTTATTTTTCCACATCTATTTTTCTTCTTCTGATTTTACTTCATTCTCTATCCAGTCGTAACTCTATAATCTGACAATCTAGTCTAAACCCTCCTAAGATCCAAAATCAGATGGACTTTAATCAAAAGGGTAAGCCTAACCAAATCACTGAAGTCTGTTAAAAGAGTCTTCAGGTATTTCTTGAAAGAAGAGACTCAAGCAGGAAAGATTCTATCATTCCATGACAGGATGGAAGAGATCAAAATATTGGAATAATTAAATATGTTCTGATTTTATATCATTTCATATCAATCTACACTCTTTGGGGCTTGCCAGTATATTCCAGAATATTTGCAAAGGTGCTTAATATAAAGCCTTTAGAAATGCATATGGCCTGCTCCCCCTCTTTCCTTCCTGGGAACCAAACGTATTCAGATAGTATAGTCAGCTTCATTCATTCCATATAACCAGTAAAATGATCCAGGATTCTTGAAGCCTCTCTCTTATCTCTAATATTATGTGAATAAAAACATTATGTCATTTCCAGGACAGATGGAAAGCTATCTGTATCAAAGCTTTCAGAAATTAGTCACTGTTGATATGGAGGTATACTAATTAGTTTTCATGAGACCAGCATCAACAGGAGGAATTGAACTGTGAAAGGAGATGGGACAAATTAGTTGGTTCAATAACAAGATAGAGCAAAATGTGAAGAATAAAGTAAATTCAAAGTGGACAAGTCCTTCAAATTATATACTTTCATTTTTCAAGCTATCATTTCATCTTATATTTTGCTTATTTCACATTTTAATTGCTCTTTGAGATAGCTAGTAAAATTTATATAAATCAATGAAACCATGATTATGTTCTTTTTTCTTTTAATTTTCTCACACAGAAGGCAATTCACACTAAGTCAAAGTAGTAATTAGGGATTAGCTTTGGAGTAGAATTAGCCAGAAATAAAATAAAGAGTATTGAGGCAAGAACTAGGGAATGTTTAAATGATTTATAATCAAATATATTTATATAAATATAAATGTACATAACAGATGCAATGCTATGGGTTTAATACATGATATTATTTTTTTCCTGAGCTCAAACAGAGACCACATTTCCCCAGTCCCTTTCCACCTAGATGAATCAGGTAAAAATTTCTAGTCAAAAGTATTTTTAATCAATACAATGTGGTTAGTAGTGATGTATATTACTTCTAGTTCTGTCTCTAAAACCTCTACACAATTCTCTATGCTTCTTTTTTTCTGCCTATGGGCTGGCCAGATGCAAAAGTTCCAGCTTAGGAGTCTGATTACTTAATGGATGGTGGTAGGAAAAGATGAATGAGCACAGACTCTTGAAATTACATTTCAAAGGAGAGCTATCCAATCAGAAACATCACACTGGACTTTGCATTGGTTAAGAAAAATTTCTGTTTGTATATACTATATGTACATTATGTGCATGTGTGTATATGCATATGTAGAGGCCTGTGTATGCATGTATATATACACTCACACATATATACACACTTTTTTATGGCAAGTCCCTGAGATTTTGAGGAGGCATTCATTTTGGTGACAAATAAAAAAATTGTTACTTTGAAGTAGTATAGTCTCTCTATCAGAATTCTTGCAATAGTTGCAAGAATAGTTGCAATCCATTTAACAGTAGAAAACAATATTGTCGAAATTAGTTTTTTAAATTTGTATTTTATTTGTATTTAATCGTTATTGTAGAAAACAACAGTAAAAAAATTGGCAAAATTATTGCCTGCAATAATTTGGGAAGCAGATTATAGGGACACTGATCTGTTAGCTCTTGGTAAGCAAGAAACAGAATAGTGTATGTTGACTATTACTGGCTACATTTAGCAAGTGAATAAAGGCAAGAGTTGAGCTTGAGAAAGGATTAGCCAGTTTACAAGCAGATATAAAAGGACACAGAGAGAGGACAGACATTTTGAACTTCATAGGGTTTAAGAAATCAACATCTTCCAGACCCTAAATATTAAGAAATATGGTTTTAAAAGACTTTGTGAAACAAAAGTGAGGTAAACCAACTGGCTACATAAAACAATAAAGTGACTCAGCCAAGAGATCAAAAAGATCAAGGGTCTTCCCAATGATTATTCCAGAGAGTTTCAGGGTAGCTGTTATTAATTTCAAAGAAAGGGAATGAGAGTAGGAAGAAAAAGGGATCTGGACTGGGAGTCTGGAAAGGTCTAAGAAAGAACTTTGGGTGTTATTATCAGCACATGGCAGACACAAAAAGCAAACAGATCATAGGCCAACTAAGTCTGAATCAACCATTTTTCAAAACAAAAAAATGTATACCCAGTTTTATAAAGCTATTAATTCTTCAAATTTAAAAATCCCTTGGGCCTGCAACTTTCCATGAGTAGTGGCGGGCTTTGAAAATTCCATGGCTATGAGGTGAAAATGCCCACCAACTCACACATATCATATATGACTAATGAAAATAATGGACAAGTGGGAACCTACGGTAGGGCAGGACCAGGAGCCATTGGGAATGATGGACTGAGGTGTTCCTTCCAACGAACAGAATCAAAGTATTATTAAAGGACATCCTTGGTCTCAGGATAGGAGGATTCTTGATGGTTTCCCAATGGGATTTCATAACTACTGTGGGTTAATAACTGTAACGTATCTTCCAATCTTATTTTGCCAAAATCAAGTGTTCTTATAGTAGATCTGTTCCCATTCCATCCTTGTGTGCTGAGTCTATGTGGGGAGGGTATTTTTATATATTTTTTTGACACAGTAACTAGAAATGTTTGAGAAGCCAGTTGCTACATTAGCCTGAGTCCCTGATTAGTCAACATGGTCAACATGCAGTGTGAACAAGAAAACATTCTTATGCTTCTAAGCCTCTGAGAACTTGTGGTTGCACTACTGTAGCACTGCCTAGCCTAGCCTAGTATAACTCTGCAACAACCTTTCCTTGAGCCTCTTCAAGCTGCCACTCCATCTCCTTTGTTTTTCTCTTTCAAATTGACTGAAAAGTAGTACAGACTTTTTCTTCACTCTTATTCACTTCTCATTTTGTTATTCTCTGATATTCACTAAGTTCTGTTGCCAGGTACTAGAGACACTGTTCTCTAAGGAATGGACCTTCAGGTTTTAACTGCTTATCTAGACAATGGAGAAGCTTTAAAACTTTGCCTTGAGCAAATTTTGGGGTCCGCTTTTCTGTAATCCTTACTCCTATCTCAGAGTCTAAGTAGGGTAGCTTTTCCTCCAGCAATCTGAATTTTGAAAACACAAGCTAAATCCTACTAAGTGACATCCAAAGAATATGAATCCTCCCCAGGTCAGGAGCCCAGAGCCCTAAAACCACAGCCTTCTGTGAAAGAGTCAACCTTGACTTGCTATCATTCTACTCCCATATAAACACAGCTGGAAGAAGCTGTGTTTAAGAAAGACAGTCCAATGGAAAGGTGTTCATCAATTCCACATAAGCAAAGCTGTATGCTAATCTCAGTTCCGATTAGTAAAATGTTTCATAACTAGATGATATTAGCTTAGCTCCCACAGAATTTTCATTATTAGAATCTACACAGGAAACAGCCATGTTAAAAATCTTCTTGAATTTATAGAACACAAATAAAAAAAGATAAACTAAGAGAAAACATTATGGAAAGTATTCAGCAGAACAGTATATGGAAAAGGAAATACATATAGAAGAGAATGCTAAATGATTATCTCCAGTCAGTGACAGTATGGGGAATTTTAATTGTTTTAATTTATACTCTTATTTTCAAAAAATTATTTTAAAATTGGTTTAGGAAGGAGTGTATTTGAACACTTAGTCCTCAAGTGTTAATTTGATTTTTACTGTAAATTTGTTTTGAGCCATTAGTGTGGGGATTATCGAAAGTAAATTAAATGAAACATGCTTTGTAGGATCGATTTCTGTTTCAAGCTTTAAATGTCATTTAGCATAGGACAAATTTAAATCAAAACCGGTAGGAGTAAAAAATAAAAATCAGAATGATGAATGAGAGAAATAGACAGGAAAATGGTAAAATCTTCGTTGCAAGGAATCAGAAAAGAGAATATGACATATAATCAAAGGTGAAGAATGATCCGAGAGATCTAAACTTACTGCCGATTCAATGTTCACTGTTTAGTTCTAAAAGTGGAAAAGAAATTTGAAGATTGGTATATTGGCTGTGCATGTTTATTCTTTAAGATTTTTATTCAAAGTTAATAAATCTAATAAGCTTGTTTAATAGATTTTTTAAATCAAGGACTATAAAACAAAAATTTAAATAAAATTGAAGTGCAGGGTTCAAAAATGCAAGTTAAAGAAATTCAGACTATGATTTTCAGACAGTTCCATATGACTATATCATATACTGCAATATTGGAGAAAAAAAAGAACAAAACAATTACTTTTAAAAACTTTTTCTCACTGAAGTTAGGTGAGGTGATTTTGGATTTGAAAGTCGATTTGAAGAGCAATAGTAATGTTTTACTATAGGTTTTGGTGTAGAAGCTGAAGGACATAATAGTATATGCTATGCCTAGAGCAGAAAAGAATGAGAGTTATTTCTGGTTCCTCCTTTTAGGTTTAGAGCAGATTTACAAACCACAGTTTCTACACTCAAATCTGCAAGGATATAACTATTTATTTCTCTGTTCATATTATTCACTCAGCTGTTGAGCACCAATTTCTGTCCCACAGCAAAACCAAATTAATTAAATCAAATTAAAAATAGCTTGGTTATTTCCAGGTTAACTCATTCTCTGGTGTAAACAACATTTTTACGCTTCTTTCCGCAGTTTTTCCTTCTCCCTTGCCCTCAGTGAAATCTGTGTTTAGCAGAAGCTTATATAACATCATGGCAACTGGGCAATGCCATCTGGTTCCACATGTTCTTCTTTGGTAATTTTAAGGCGAGTGCTGTGGGGACACTTTCTACCTAAGTTTACCCATGTTCCCACTGCATCCACCAATGTTGTAACTTATTATTTACACTGCTCAGCAAGGGTAATTCATGGTGCTTGTCCCTGGGGGCTTGGCCATTTCTGCCTGCATCTCTCTCACCTGACTATGACTCTGCCCTGACATACAGCAGTGACACAAAACCCCTGAGGTGTGATTCAACTCCCACCCTATCTCTAGCTCTGGCAACCCAAGGTCCTCAGCTAAATGGTGCATCCCTTCCCCCTCGTCTACACGCTCAGAGGCACTTGATAGACAGCACTCTCAACTCTCTTCTGAATGCTCCGCTAGGGCCTGTGGGGATGCTCGGATATCCGAGCATATACAGAACCCAGGGGAAAGGAAATATCAGAACAAAGTGTGGGGTGAATGCTAAACCAGACTCCTCATGACCTATCTTACCAACATTTCTCCTCCATTTCGACCATATCAACATGGCCCACTGAGAGTCTTCATACTTCAGGATTCCAGGCAAAGTGGGACCTAATTCCTTTTCCTTGAATATCTTTGAAACATCATGTCAGTTTCTCTATTCCAGGACCTCATGCTAAAAATTAAGTACTGAATGAAAGCTAAGGATTAGACTATCTCAAGGCAATACTGGTTTAATTCCTTTTTCCCTTCTCATATTCTCTCTATCCATTCAACATTTTGAGTCATATATATATATATATATATATATATATATATATATATTATATATATATATATATATATTAGTTTTTCTTTTAGAAGCTGGGAAACTGATTCTATGCCCTATCTTGTGTTCTTTTCTGCTTGCTAATAACCTTATTGCCCAGAAATTCAGATTCTATCTCTGTCTGGAGTCAAGCCAAGCCAAGTCAAGCCCTTTTTAAAACTCAAAGCAAATTTTTCTTTTTCTCAAGTGTCTAGCTGTTGCAAATCAAAAGCTCTTTGCCTTCGGTCTATTGTGTCTGATGTGAGTTGAAAATCCATTCAACAACTCACAGATACCTTTGTTCTAGTCTGTAACTAACTTCTTCCTGAAGCATAAATAGCTGTGATTAAATAGATTGGGAATGTAAGACTAAGCAGGAGCAACTATGACCATGGAGATCAAAAATTATTGGTTAGTATTTCAAAAATTTTACCCAGACACAGATATGCTGACTATTAAAATAACCAAAGGCAAAAACCATAAAACAAACTGATTTTGTTGAGTCACGTTTATATTATAGATCCAAATGTGAAAGGCAAAACAATAAACCTTCTGAAGAAAATAGAGAAAAATATTCTCAATATCCTCACAACCCTAAATCAGGAAAAACGTTTTAAGCAGCTCGCAAAAAAAAAATTAACCATAGGGGGAAATGCTGATCCATTAGACTAAACTAAATTATAAAATTTCTGTTAATCAAAACATACCAATAACAGAGTGAAAAGACAAGCTCTAAAGCAAAAGATGAATTTACAGCTCATGTATATGACATAGAACTTATATCCAAAGTGGAAAAAGATACCTATGGATTAATAAGAAAAAGAAAGATTTCCAATATAATGATGGACAAAATATTTGAATAGGCACTTCACAAAAGAAGACATCCAAAGAGTTAATAAACATATAAAAAGATACTCAGCCTCATTACTATCAGGGGAATGCTGATTAAAAGCAATAAGATACCATGTGACAATCACCACTGACTCATGTCCTAATTAAAAGAATGACAATACCAAGTATTGGTAAACACATGGAATGCCAGGAACTCTCATACACTACTGGAGAGAATGCAAGTTGTCACAACTTTGAAAAACAGGTTGGCTTATGACCTATGACATAAGGTTGATCATACGACCTATGACACAATAATTCCAGTCTTAGGTGTAAGCCCAACAAAAGGTTTACGCATGTATAAACCTTGTGTCTTGTACCAGAATGTGCGTACCTGAAATATCCTTAATAGCCCAAATTGGAAGAAAACCCAAACATTAGGAGTAGAATAGATTTTTAAAAATGTAATGGCCCATTCATAAAATGTAATCATATGCAAGAATGGCAAAAAAATTAATTGCAGCTACGAAGAGCAACATTTATAGATTTCACAAATATAATGAAAGAAGAAACCAGACACAAAATAAAACAAGCCTTACAAAGATGACATAGATAAGATATAAAAATACCTATATAAGACAACAAGGATGCCGTCACACCCAAAAAAGACTGAGAAGGTGGCTCTCTGAAAGCCAAGAAGGGAGGCCTCAGAAAACTCTCCGTAGTCTTGAATTTCTGGCCTCCAGAATTGAAAGAAAATAAATTTATGTTACTAAAGCCACCCAGTCTACGGAACATTCCTTTGGCTGCCAAAGCAAATTAATACAAATTATACGTTTTATATAGATAAGGGAGACACTGTTAAAAATCAGACAGAACTAATCCACAGTTTAAGAATTCAAGATAGTTGCTGCTTCTGGAGAAAAGAGAGAGTAGTGACTTAGCACAGGCACAAGGCAAGTTTATGGGCAGCACAGACATTCCACTTGCAATAATTCATTTAGCTACATGTATATTTGTATGTTTTTCTGTATATATACTATATATTAGTAGAAATTTGTACCTTATCTATATCCGTCTATCTATATGTATCTATCTCACGGAAATGGCAATATAATAAAACGTTTAAGAGCACTTGTTCTGTAGTTTGGGTCTATTCCAGGATTTAATACAGATTTATCTTGGAAAAACAAACCAGATCAGTAAGCTCATAACATTTTGAAAACAGAAGTAGAAATGTGTACTGGCTCTTCTAGATATTCACATATAATTAAAAGATATATTACACAGTCATCAGAGCACATAAGTGTTTTAATCCATGATATATAATTGCCCAGATAAAATTCTACTGTTTAAAATACTTTAATTACAGGCAAGAATTACTAATTAATAGGTAATGGGTGTGTGATAAAATAAATAGCACTGAAAAGTTAATCCATTATTAACACTTAATTTATATCCCAACCTTGCAGCATACATTGAAATAAACATCAGGTAGGTTTTCTTAAGCAAGTTTAGAGCTCAAAGTATTAAAACATTTTTAAAAAACCCAACATGGATATTAACATAATCAGATGGCAAGTGATGTTCTAGTGATAAATACAATGTAAAATATTGAAGAAAAAATTGTTTGATATAGTTAAAAACAAAAACTCCAGACTGCAACTTGAATAATAGCTTTTAATAGGCATGAATGAGAAATGATAACATCCTTAATATTTAAAGAGTTTATACAAAAAAACAGTATAGAGTACAGTTTCAGAGCTCTGATTTAAAGTGAGCAAGTTTGAATTGCAGCTTTACTACATGTTTGCCATTTAACCATGGAAAAGTTACTTGACCTCTTAAATATTAATAGCTCATGTGTAATGTACATATAATAGTATCAACTTAGATTTGTGAGAAAGATCAAATAAAGTAATGCCGTGCTTGGCATATTTTAAGCATTCGTCTATTATTGATACTATCACAATTTCTATTATTATATTACAAATCTATAAATTTTCATCCTATAAGTAAAGACATAAATATAATATTCCATTTTTCTTTTCCAAGTAGGTGAGGCTTGGAAAAAAAAAAATTTGCGTTGTTGATATGAATACAAATTGCTACAAGTTTCTCATACATAGTTTAGTCAAGAACCTGAACGTTAAATGTCCTTTCTTCCAGAGATATGCATTTTTAAAACTAATCTGCTTCCTTCTTATATAACCTTTTATTTGGCTTGACTGTGCTGTTTCACTCAATGTCTATCATTTCCTTCATTGGTTTAAAATATTCATTCTGCTTCTCTTTCTCTTTTCAAGTTTGGTTTTAGTTTGCTAATTCAAATTCTGTATTTAAAATTTTATCATTATTGCTGTTAATACAGGTAATAGTTTTCCCTTTTTTGCCCTCTATTTATTGGGGTATTTGTTTTCCCAGATTTTTTTGACCTACTAATCTTCCAATATCCCCAAAGCAGTCAGAAAGTGTGTTTTAAAAATGGCTGGATCGGGCTTCCCTGGTGGCGCAGTGGTTGAGAATCTGCCTGCTAATGCAGGGGACACGGGTTCAAGCCCTGGTCTGGGAGGATCCCACACGCCGCGGAGCAACTGGGCCCGTGAGCCACAACTGCTGAGCCTGCGCGTCTGGAGCCTGTGCTCCGCAACAAGAGGCTGCGACGGTGAGAGGCCCGCGCACCGCGATGAAGAGTGGCCCCCGCTTGCCGCAACTTGAGGAAGCCCTCGCACAGAAACGAAGACCCAACACAGCAAAACTAAATAAATTAATTAATAAACTCCTACCCCTAACATCTTAAAAAAAAAAAATTGTCTGGATCATTGTCACTCTCATTCTTAAAACTTATTCAACTCCTAGAGTAATGAAAATAAAAATAAACAAATGGGACCTAATTAAACTTAAAAACTTCTGCACAGCAAAGGAAACCATAAACAAAACGAAAAGACAACCCACAGAATGGGAGAATTTGCAAACGAAGCAACCGACAAGGGATTAATCTCCAAAATATACAAACAGCTCATGCAGCTCTATATAAATAAAAAGAAAAAAATCAAAAATTGGGCAGAAGATCTAAGTAGGCATTTCTCAAAGAAGACATGCAGATAACCAAAACCAACATGAAAAGATGCTTAACATCACTAATTATCAGGGAATTGCAAATCAAAACTGCAGGGAGGTATCACTGGTCAGAATGGCCATCATCAAAATGTCTACAAACAATAAATGCTGGAGAGGCTGTGGAGAAAAGGGAACCCTCCTACACTGTTGCTGGGAATGTAAATTGGTACAACTACTATGGAGAACAGCATGGAGGTTCCTTAAAAAACTAAAAATAGAATGACTATATGATCCAGCAATCCCACTCCTGGGTATATAACTGGAGAAAACCATAATTCAAAAAGATACATGCACCACAATGTTCATTGCAGCACTATCTACATTAATCAAAACACGGAAGCAACCTAAATGTTCACCAATAGGGGAATGGGTAAAGAAGATGTGGTGCATATATACAGTGGAATATTACTCTGCAGTAAAAAAAGAACAAAATAATGCCATTTATAGGAACATGGATGGAACTAGAGATTATCATACTAATTGAAGTAAGTCAGACAGAGAAAGACAAATATCATATATCACTCACATGTGGAACCTAATTAAGAAACATGATACAAATGAACTTATTTACAAAACAGAAACAGACTTACAGATACTGAATGAAAGAAACTTATAGTTACCAAAGGGGAAACGTGGGGTGGGGGGAGGGATAAATCAGGAGCTTGGGATTAATGTACACACACTACTATATACAAGACAGATAACTGACAAGGACCTCCTGTATAGCACAGGGAACTCTACTCAATATTCTTTGATAACCTATATGAGAAAAGCATCTGAAAAAGAATGACTGTATGTATATATATATAAGTGAATCACTTTGCTGTACATCTGAAAGTAACACAAGGTTGTAACTCAACTATACTCCAAAATAAACTCACAATGTTCCCCTTTCACTTATAATAACATGCAAAATTATGAACATAGCCTTCATAATTTACCTCTTGCACTCTTCATCTCATGCCCTATTTCTCCTACCTCATTTTACTCCAACCATACTTTCTTTGAATTCTCAAAACATGCAGAGCCTTTGCTAATTCAATTACGTTTGAAAATGTTTATCCTTCTGAAACATCCACTATTCCTTCATATTTTATATGTCAGTTTAAACATCACTTCTGGGAAGTCTTCCACAACTCACACAAAATAAAAGAGTTCCTCATTCATTTGTATCTCTGTTTATTCACCTTATATTCCCTATATGTTTCTTTACTGTCATTTATCATACTTTGTCATTATTCATTTATTTTTAAAGTTTACAGTATTTGTCTAATCAACTAGGTTCCATAAGGTGAATTCTAGGAAGTCAGGGGCTTACCACTATATATGCCTCAAAAGACTGGGCAAACAATCAGCACGCAATAAATATTTCTTATACAAATGAATTAACTTCATGGAAAGGTAACATAAAGTTATGGAAAAGTATCCATACTAATAGGGATTTGAGTTTTATCTTGAAAATGTATAAATATGCATAGCTCTCCCATAGGAGTTTGAGTCTTCTTGAAGTCCAAAATATTCTACTTTAGTAGGCAAAAGGCATCAAGGCAATCAGACAGTCATCAGTCTTGTGTGCCTTCTGCTTGAAGAAAATCTCAGTAAGAATGATTTATCCTAGGGGTTCTGGTGTCTGATTAGACATCATAACATTCAAAATAACTCTTTATGGAAGTTTCTATTTTAAGTTAGGATATTGTAGGAGGGACTCATTATATTGGTTTTTAAGGACTGATTTTTGTTAACAAGCTATGGCCCTCCAGTTCCATTGTGCATATGCTCTTATGCTAGGGAGTATTTAGAATGATTAACTATATGGGGATATAAAAAACATTTTTGAATGTCATGGCCAAAATAAAAAAAAAATTATCATGGTAAAAAATACACAGTTGTAAAAATATTTTACTTTTTATCTATAGAGTTAAATAATCATGCAGATCTTCTGTATAATCAGTAACTTCTAGAAAACACTATGGTGGCACTTAACCTTTCACAAACACTGTCTCTCAGCAAACCTCCATCCTTCCACTTATAAGGAGAATTTTCTAATATGTAAATCTATTACAATGACCATTTTTTGATAGGTGGTTCATATACAACAAAAGCATGAAGATTATCTTCCAAATATTTTTCCAACTACATTAACACTGCTTCCTTAGTATCAACAGTTTCCTGTGCTACTGCAATACTTTTATACATTCTTTGACTATTTTTGGCATTCTTTTACAAATTGTGCTCTATGATTGCTTGCCCTTGAAATGTATGGCTGACTCAACAATTCAATAGTGTAAAATTCTGTAATATGTTGCATTTACTCTGTCTTCCTTGGAAATTTGAGATCCACAACAGCATATTAAAATCTCTGAGAAGCCTCTGTTGGGCCTCCAAATCCATTGTATTTGTTTTGGTTTACTCCAGAAATAACTAACCAAGAAGAAAAAGGTAAATATAAGGGAAAGTTGCAGGGATGGAGTAGATCTCTGTGGACTCCTCCAGTTGGCACAACTAGGTCAGCGGTCTTGGCAGCACACATGGACCAAAACATTTCCCAGGTCAGAGGAGCCAGAAGAGCAAATGCACTACTGTTATATCCCTAACCTTATCAGTACCTAGAGACAATTTGTGCCGTCCTATAAGGCAGTGATACTGCTTCTCAGCAAGCCACCGCTCAATGCTCTAGTGGCTTGGTCCTACACCTTGAAAGTCTTGCTGTGTCAGTACAAGGGGCAGCTCCACTTATGTACTTCCTCAAAATAGGGCCAGCAGTTTTCCATTTACATTCCCTTAGGGCCTTTTATTACACACTGCCCACTAAAGCTCTAAAGTAAAGCAATCTGTTTAATTTTGCTTAACCCAGTGTTCCCAAACACATCTGACTAGAGAACACTTTTTTTCCAACTTCCACCTGGTGTCTGGTACAAATATCACGTAGAGGATGCGGACCTACCAATGCTCTCCCTACATTTGTTTGCCTACATGACTTCTACTAAGAATAACTTCTACTAAGAATTAAAAGAGCTGAGACACCATTTCTGTGATCTCTGTGGGCTAAAACCACAAAGTTGCAGCTGGATACTTTTTTATGGAGCATATTTTAATGAGAACACTCTACAGCATAATACAGATACTAATATAAAGCTAAATATATAGGGCAGAGTGTGGCTTCTGATGTTTCCTATTTTTCTTCACTAAGGAACTTGTTAACAACCTTTAACCAGCTGGCCTACGGAGAGAGTTCCAATACAATTCCAGGACTTCCTGAGTGTTTTATTTAGTTTGTGTTGGGATATTTCTTTCTTTCTACTTATCAATTTTTGATGAATATGTTTAGCATTTTACTTGCATTTGTTCAGTTATTTCTGAAAGTACTAAGACCACCTGCTCCCACACTGGCTGATTTTCTCTTCCCTAATTATTTCATGAACTGATTTCAGTAAGTTGGTATGTATTCTCCTAGAACTTTGTCTATACTTAGGTAATCACATCTCTATCTATACCTATGTGTACTTTATATTTACTTTAAATAAATTATATAATATATATGATCTGAATATTTCTTACTTAGCAGCTTATTGCTGAAACTCATTATATATAATTGGGCATGGTTTGCATGCAATAGTATTGTGAAGTATCATATAGTGATACTTATGGCTGGTGGGAATATAGAGGGAAAGTATACTTAATACATTGCAGAAGAAAATGGGAATTGATACTGCTTTTTTTGAAGAGAGATCTGTTGATATCTATTAAAATGATAAAAGCATAAATGCTTTGACACATAAGAATGAAATCAATACAGTGTTTTATATATATATATATATAATGTCTTATACAATACCATTTATGGTGCTACAGAAACTATAAATAGAATAAATACATATCAGTGATTGTGTTTAAAAAATGATGGTGCAATATTCTTTTAACTCGATGTTTACCTTTCCCTCTAATCTATCCTTAAGCTTACCAAAAAAGAAAAAAGAAACAAAACCTTTCTGACTTAAGATGGTGCTAAAACCATAATTTCTCTCCAACTTTCCCTTAAAATTGGTAAAAAGGCATCATGTCAAGAGGTAGTTGAATAGTTGAATATATAAATTTAGAACTCAGAAATAAGTCCAGCGCTGAATATTCAAAGTTAGGAGGACATTGCTAGGGTCCTGGCAACATTTTGTTTTTGAGTTCTGGTTACCTAGATGTGTTTATTTTGAATTTTTTAAGAAACTGCACAGTTATGGTTTGTGTACTTTTCTCTATGTATGTTAATCTCAATAAAATTTGGAATTAATAAAAGATATGCCTACTTGTAAAATTTAACTTTCCACAGTACACTAGATTTAAAAAAAATGAATAGAATGTACATTATCCCTCCCTTATTCTTTGTCTTTTTATTATAACCATGCTGCTAATTGTCAACCGTTTGGGCAGGAGAATGGGGAAATTTAGATCTAGATCAGGGTTTCTCAACCTCAGCACTATTGACATTGTTTTGCTCAATAATTCTTTGTTGTGGGGAGCTTTCCTGCGCATTGTAGGATATTGTAACAGCATTCCTGTCCTCCACCCACAAGATGCCAGGAGCATCCTCCCAGCTGTAGTAATCAAAAATATATCCAGACATTGTCAAGTATCCTGGAGAGGAAAATTGCCTCTGATTGAGAATAACTGTTCTAGATAAACTAGATATGACAAAGAAGAAAGCTTGGGCAGAATCTGGAGAAATGAAACTAGATCCCTACCCAGGTTAAAACTCATACAGCAAACATGATGAAAACTAGTCAATGAAAGGAATTAGATCAAATTTCAGGAAGCTTGAACAAAATTCTGGAATTAGAATTTGTACCACAGGTTTGTAATACCAAGACTGGATACCAGTGTTCTCAGACACGAAACCAATGTTTGAAATTCAAGAGAAGACTAAGTTGCCATGCACTTGTTACTTTGAAAAAAGAAAGAACCGTAAACCCATCATTATTATCACTGTATATATTCCTGGTATCTAGCAATGTATACCATTTAATATCAACTATAAAAAGTGATCTTTGTGTTTCTGTTTATTTTGTACTGGTTTGGTTTGGTTTTTTTGGCCGCACTGCGGGGCACGTGGGATCTTAGTTCCCCAACCAGGGAGGATGGAAACTGTGCCCCCTGCAGTGGAAGTGCAGAGTCTTGACCCCTGGACCGCCAGGGAATTGCCATGATCTTTGTTTTTCTAGCTTCATCTATATTTGGTCAGTTTCAGTTTTCTTTGACATTAAGACCTATACCCATGATTTTTAAGAACCAAGTTTCATGCACAAAATAAAGTTATCCTCTATAATTAGGTAAGTTCTTAGGTGAACAGTTCTGGGCCAGCTTGTACTAATATTTTATACCAGCTACTATAGTGAATGGAGTAGCACCCAATTACTTATTATTTCCTGTAGCATCTTTAAGGAAAACTGTCATCCATCAGCTACTCTACAATGTTTTGATCTAAATGGTTATGTTAACCCAGATGACCCTGGAAAGTAAGGAAATGAGTGCATCAGTAAGGGTGTAACTGCTGGCAATATGTTAAGATTTTTATAGCTTATATAGTTAAAATTTCCCACATTATTATGAACTGTTGTACTTTAAAGGATAAAGTATTTTCATCAGAGACAGCTCTTGTTGTGTGAAATGCCTTCAGGGGACAAACTCTACATAATGCAAAACCCTATGAATGGAGTATTCACTATAATAGAAGAGCAGCAGACTGCCTCTTGGATTTACAGAATAACTGCAGGGCAATACACCCCCAGATGCAGACAGGATTAAATTTATCATGATCTTTCAGGGGTGAGAGACATGTTTAGAACATCTTATATGTACTCTGGCTTGAATTAATATATGCTTCTAATTAGTCTACCTTTCAGAAAACCCGAGAGAGAGTCAAATCCCTAAGATGTTTAGGCACAAAGAATGTTTAAGCAAACACACTTTCAAAACAATACTACTTTTATCTTATGGATATTAAAAAGCTTACAGAATTATTTTTCAAGCTGTACCAGGAATCATCTTATTACTTAAAACATGTTTTGGGAAAGCAAATAATGCTTAGGCTTAACATATATTCTCCTTTCTCTTTTTTCTTTTGCCTACCCCCCCCACCATATTAATTTTACAACTATAACTACAATCTGTTTTGCCCAGGTATTAATATTCTTGAGTTTTCTGTGTTGCTATATAAAGAGTGGAAAATCTTACACAGGAAAATCCCAGCTGATAAAACATTTCACTCAGCCCTGAGTAAAGTTACTACCCCGCATTAAGGGAATCTCTCTATTCCAACTCTTGGACTTATCATGTATACACACGTAGGGTTGTAGGAATTCTCAGGGTTTCTGAGCAATCTGGCTTGTTGTGTGATTAGATGATCTTCCATGTGTGAAATGTTGTATATGATCAGAGCATGGGGGAAATATTCTGAACCCCAGTCGGTGCCAAGAGAAGTTCCAGGTTTTGAATACATTTTTCCTGTGTAAACAGACTGTCCAAGGAAAATTCAATCCCAACGCTGTGGTTCGTAATCCCCATGGCTACAAGTGAATACAGGGCATTTTAGGGTTATGTCTATTTGTGGGCGGGGGCAGTCTATGTTTTTTAAATGCTTTACAAGATTTACTAGTCTTTTATGATCACATATACTTTGCTGTGATCATAAAAGACTGTGGTTATGAGAACAGCTGATAGACCAGAGTTGGCTCTCAGGTCTTTAGGTGTCTGAAACGCTTTACTAAATTGAATTTATTTCATGAGTAATTATGTGCAGCTGACTCTTCTCCCCACCTGGATTAACTAACTATGTGTGTGACAATAGGAGGCCTGGCTGGGATTTGGAATCAGTAGTAGTTTTAGGCTAGGAGCCCTGATAAGGAGTAGGGTTGGTTTAGAAAGAATGGAGAGGAGAGATACTGACAGAAGGTTTTGTAACTCGTGTCCTTATATTTATAGGGAGCTGACCTTTGCTGACATTTGATGATGTTAATATTATCAAAGATTATGGTATCATAAAGATCTGTTTTCTAATACTGGGTCTTTCCTTACTAGCATTTTTACCTTTGCCAATTAATCTCCTAGTGCTCAAAGTTCTTATTTATAATGGGAAATAGTAATTCTTGACATAGTTATTTTAATGGTGAATATAAGCACTAAGTACCTATAAAACAACTAAGTGGCTAGCAAGGAATTCTAGTCGAATGTTGAGGTCATTCTCCTCTATGTATGACACAGAGGACAATGGATCCATAGAAATAGATTCAATGTGTTAGGCTGTGACATTCTGAGGACAGGCTCTATATCTAAATGCACTTTGCACAACAGCATTCAACAAAGTGCTTAGTATATAGTGAATATCATGTGCGTTGAATAAATCGAATGATTGATGATGTAGGTCCATTTCTAAGGAGAAAGGAAAACCTGGCAGGTTATTGTTATACCCAGTTGTGTGCTGTGGAATGAAATCACTGGTTCTACAATTTTCTCATCATCATAAATGCAAATTATTAGATCACTGACCCCAGTCTTAATTTTACACATAGGAATTATATTCTTGCCATGCTTTTAACTTGAAACGTATCAGTATCTCATTTAAGATAATTTGAGAAATAAAAAACTCATTATAAATAGGTAGCAGATAATTTATTGCCACAATATTACTCTAATATTGAAGAATCATTGCCAGTTATAGTTTAGTACTTATAAAAACATCTTTTAAGCACTAAAAAGTTCTATTAATAGATGCTGATAATGCTTTACACACTTAGGAAAAAGATTCTATTCTCCCTCCAAAAAGGAAATACTATATTCAACTGAGTTACAAATGAAAAATGTACTTTTAAATGTGACATTATAATGGGTAATTCATAAAATTTGTTTCTACTTATTTGGATGTTCTTCTCATATGCACACCTGTTGTTTAAAAATTGGGATTCACTGTTGTTTTTATTTTATTGGCTTCAAAAGTCTTTGATCTATTAGCAAAGTACTATAACAATGGCATATTGCTAATAAAGGAATTATATTTCCTAGAGAAGTAACCATTTTAGCTACTTTTTTTTTCCAGTTTTACTGTGATATAATTAACATACAGCACTGCATAAGTTTAAGATGTATGGAATAATGATTTGACTTACATACATCATGAAATGTTTACCACAATAAGTTCAATGAACATCCATCATCTCATATAGATAGAAAAATTTTTTGAAAGTTTGTAATTAATATTTTTAAATTTATAAACACTAAATATGGTTTTCTACATTTGAGATTTCAATATAATTTAAAGTTTAGGTCCTCTAAATATGCTAAAAATTTCTCCTACTTAGACGTTTAGAGTAACACAGTAAAAGTCTAATACTAGTTTATTTCTAAAGAAGATGTTTAGCTCTATAGTTAATCTGCCAAATTTATGTGAACTATCTAGGCCAATGTGAAAAATATACATATTTTATATGTATAATATATATTAAATATATACTTATATATATTTATCTGAATTTAGCAATTTATTTGAACTAGCTAGGCCAATGTGGAAAATATACATAATATATATTTTATATATTTATATATGATATATATTATAGATATATTAAATATATATTTAATTTATTTTAAAAATGGCTACATCTCTCTTTGGAGGTCCATTATTCCAGACATTAAAACACCTCCTGGTTTACTTGGGATCTGTTCAAGCTTGGAGGGGTATGTGTGGGCTTCTGATCCTAAGTTAAATAAACTAATACATAAATAAACAAACAAGAATGGAACACAATATTTTTTTAACATCTTTATTGGGATATAATTGCTTTACAATGGTGTGTTAGTTTCTGCTTTATAATAAAGTGAATCAGCTAAACCTATACATATATCCCCATATCCCCTGCCTCTTGCGTCTCCCTCCCACCCTCCCTATCCCACCCCTCTAGGTGGCCACAAAGAACCGAGCTGATCTCCCTGTGCTATGTGGCTGCTTCCCACTAGCTATCACTTTTACATTCATTTGGTAGTGTCCATGCCACTCTCTCACTTCGTCTCAGCTTACCCTCCCCCTTCCCTGGGTCCTCAAGTCCATTCTCTATGTCTGCGTCTTTATTCCTGTCCTGCCCCTAGGTTCTTCAGAACCTTTTTTTTTTTTAGATTCCATATATATGTGTTAGCATATGGCATTTGTTTTCCTCTTTCTGACTTACTTTGCTGTGTGTGACAGACTCTAGGTCCATCCACCTCACTACAAATAACTCAACTTCGTTTCTTTTCATGGCTGAGTAATATTCCATTGTATATATATCTGCCACATCTTCTTTATCCATTCATCTGTCGATGGACACTTAGGTTGCTTCCATGTCCTGGCTACTGTGAATAGAGCTGCAATGAACATTGTGGCACATGAATCTTTTTGAATTATGGTTTTCTCAGGGTATATGCCCAGTAGTAGAATTGTTGGGTCATATGGTAGCTCTATTTTCAGTTTTATAAGGAACCTCCATACTCTTCTCCATGGGCGCTGTATCAATTTACATTCCCACCAACAGTGCAAGAGGCTTCCCTTTTCTCCACACCCTCTCCAGCATTTACTGTTTGTAGATTTTTTGATGGCCATTCTGACTGGTGTGAGGTGATATCTCATTGTAGTTTTGATTTGCATTTCTCTAATGATTAATGATGTTGAGCATTCTTTCATGTGTTTGTCGGTAATCTGTATATCTTCTTTGGAGAAATGTCTATTTAGGTCTTCTGCCCATTTTTGGATTGGGTTGTTTGTTTTTTGATATTGAGCTGCATGAGCTGCTTGTAGATTTTGGAGAATTAGCTTTGCCAGTTTCTCCATTTGCAAATATCTTCTTCATTCTGAGGTTTGTCTTTTTTATGGTTTCATTTGCTGTGCAAAAGCTTTGAAGTTTCATTAGGTCCCATTTGTTTATTTTTGTGTTTATTTCCATTTCTCTAGGAGGTGGGTCAAAAAGGATCTTGCTGTGATGTATGTCATAGAGTGTTCTGCCTATGTTTTCCTCTAAGAGTTTTATACTGTCTGGCCTTACATTTAAGTCTTTAATGCATTTTGAGTTTATTTTTGTGTATGGTGTTAGGGAGTGTTCTGATTTCATTCTTTTACATGTAGCTGTCCAGTTTTCCCAGCACCACTTATTGAAGAGGCTGTCTTTTCTCCATTGTATATTCTTGCCTCCTTTATCAAAAATAAGGTGACCATATGTGCGTGGGTTTATCTCTGGGCTTTCTATCCTGTTCCATTGATCTATATTTCTGTTTTTGTGCCAGTACCATACTGTCTTGATTACTGTAGCTTTGTAGTATAGTCTGAAGTCAGGGAGCCTGATTCCTCCAGCTCCATTTTTCTTTCTCAAGATTGCTTTGGCTATTCGGGGTCTTTTGTGTTTCCATACAAATTGTGAAACATTTTGTTCTAGTTCTGTGAAAAATGCCAGTGGTAGTTTGATAGGGATTGCATTGAATCTGTAGATTGGTTTGGGTAGTAGAGTCATTTTCACAATGTTGATTCTTCCAATGCAAGAACATGGTATATCTCTCTATCTGTATCATCTTTAATTTCTTTCATCAGTGTCTTATAGTTTTCTGCATACAGGCCTTTTGTCTCCTTAGGTAGGTTTATTCCTAGGTATTTTATTCTTTTTGTTGCAGTGGTAAATGGGAGTGTTTCCTCAATTTCTCTTTCCGATTTTTCGTCATTAGTGTATAGGAATGCAAGAGATTTCTCTGCATTAATTTTGTATCCAGGTACTTTACCAAATTCACTGATTAGCTCTAGTAGTTTTCTGGTAACATCTTTAGAATTCTCTATGTATAGTATCATGTCATCTGCTTTACTTCTTTTCTGATTTGGATTCCCTTTATTTCTTTTGCTTCTCTGATTGCTGTGGCTAAAACTTCCAAAACAATGTTGAATAACTGTGGTGACAGTGGGCAACCTTGTCTTATTCCTGATCTTAGTGGAAATGCTTTCAGTTTTTCACCATTGAGGATGATGTTGGCTGTGGGTTTGTCATATATGGCCTTTATTATGTTGAGGTAAGTTCCCTCTATGCCTACTTTCTGGAGGGTTTTTATCATAAATGGGTGTTGAATTTTGTCGAAAGCTTTCTCTGCATCTATTGAGATGATCATATGGTTTTTCTCCTTCAATTTGTTACTATGGTGTATCACTCACATTGATTGATTTACGTATATTGAAGAATCCTGGCATTCCTGGGATAAACCCCACTTGATCATGGTGTATGATCCTTTTAATGTGCTGTTGGATTCTGTTGGCTAGTATTTTGTTTGTGATTTTTGCATCTATACTCATCAGTGATATTGGCCTGTAGTTTTCTTACTTTGTGACATCATTGTCTGGTTTTGGTATCAGGGTGAGGGTGGCCTTATAGAATGAGTTTGGGAGTGTTCCTCCCTCTGCTATATTTTAGAAGAGCTTGAGAAAGATAGGTGTTAGTTCTTCTCTAAATGTTTGATAGAATTTGCTTGTGAAGCCATCTGGTCCTGGGCTTTGTTTTTTGGAAGATTTTTAATCACAGTTTCAATTTCAGTGTTTGTGATTGGTCTGTTTATATTTTCTATTTCTTCCTGGTTCAGTCTCAGAAGGTTGTGCTTTTCTAAGAATTTGCCCATTTCTTCCAGGTTGTCCATTGTATTGTCATATAGTTGTTTGTAGTAATATCTCATGATTCTTTTATTTTTGCAGTGTCAGTTGTTACTTCTCCTTTTTCATTTCTAATTCCATTGATTTGAGTCTTCTCTCTTTTTTTCTTGATGAGTCTGGCTAATGGTATATCATTTTTGTTTATCTTCTCAAAGAACCAGCTTTTAGTTTTATTGATCTTTGCTATTGTTTCCTTCATTTCTTTTTCATTTATTTGTGATGTGATCTTTATGGTTTCTTTCCTTCTGCTAACTTTGGTTTTTTTTTTTTTATTCTTCCTCTAGTTGCTTTAGGTGTAAGGTTAGGTTGTTTATTTGAGATGTTTCTTGTTGCTTAAGGTAGGATTGTATTGCTATAAATTTCCCTCTTAGAACTGCTTTTGCTGCATCCCATAGGTTTTGGGTCATCGTGTTTTCATTGTCATTTGTTTTTAAGCATTTTTTGATTTCCTCTTTGATTGGAACCTAATATTTATCATGCAGAATACTACTATTACACATATGAGGTAGACAAGGAAAAGAACTCCTCTTTCTTAAAAGTAGATTCCTAAAGATTAGGATGACAAGGTCTTTTTAGAAATCGTCAGATAGAGGTAAAGAACCTGGGAGAACACAGTTTTAACAAATGAAGACAAGGAAAGATACCCAAGGCAAAGCACTTCATTTTTTAATACTCTCAGTACTTTGGATATTTGTTATCCGTGGATATAACAACAATGTGGCTCACAACCATGGAGAAAACATCACACCTGCTGCAGAGCTCTAAACTCAATTAATTGATTGGTATCAATTACATGGTATCTGTGAAAGCAGTTTCCAAATAGGAAAATCCCATATCAGTGTGATTCTCTTGTATCAGGTTACACAGACTCAATTTTGCTTCACTTACTTCCAGAGATTTCCTAGAGACTGGGATATACTTTGGGTTCTCTCCTTTGCAAAGACTTCTCCCAATACCCTTCAAATAATCTTTCATTCTACTTTCCAGAGAAAACTGAAGCGATCATTTTCTACTTACGATTACAAAACTATAAAGCTACTAGAATCTAACCTATCACTACACTTTTTACTTTTATACATACATTAATTTTTTGCGCCTATATAATTTCCCCACCATGCTTTAGACATATCTCCTCCAGATCCCTGCCAGGTATCAATGCTCTCTGAGTGGAATCCTTTTCACTAGTATGTAAATATGCTCATTTTTTCAAACTCCCCAAATCCTCCTTGACTCCATATTCTTTTCTTGCTTTTCAAACTTTATACTCCATTTCCCCTTAACAGCCAAACTTTTCAAAAACTCTTCTCAATTTTTTTCTAATTTCATTTTCTTCTCAATGTATTGAAGGTTGACTCTTCTTCCACCACTGCTGAAGTAGGTCTCCCTAAAGTTAGCAATCCTCTCTATGATGCTAAATCTAAAGAACAGTTCTCAAAATGGGTCTGACTTAATTCTCAGTGGTATTCAGTATTCCATTCTTCCATGGGCTTCCATTATACTGCACTTTACTGGTAGTTTTATTTCTATTTACCTGGCAATTCTTTGTCAATCACTCAATCTTGGCAGTTCATTTTCCTCAACTGGTAATTAAATATGTATTTTACCATGATAATTTTTAATAAGTTTATGTAGGGGAAGAAAAAGCATTAACTCTAAATTCAGTTCTATCTTAATTCTAACCCAGATCCATCACTTACGAACCATGGGTCCATGAGCAAGCTACTTATCTTTTTGAGTCATAAATTAATTAACTATATCATGGAGAGTCATTCATCACCAGGTATTTATTGAGTCAGAAGCTGCACTCTAAGATCTAGGGTAAAATAGGCAACAAAATCAATATTGACCCTTCATTCCTGTGAAGCTTACAGTCCAACAGAGGAAATAGATATAAGTCAAGTTAACAAAGAAATTTTTAAAATAATAATCTAGTTAATATGTCATTGTTTGAATTAGACATATGTAAAATACCCTGTAAAATAATAAATACAAGGTTATTGTTATTATTAAGCTTTTAACTTCCACACTAAAATCTATTCTACTGCACAGAGTGGATGTTTTATTGCAACCATCTTGAAAGTGTGTATAGTCACAAGGAATCACAAGGACTTGACACCCTAATTTTGATGGCTTAACTCAGTGGAAGCCATCAGCACCTCTGAGATTTTAAATATATATTCACACAGATGTGAAAGCAAATTCATACATGTACACTAACACACACAAACACAGAATAATATTACTGAAAACATTCAGAACTCCTTTTTGTCACGTCAAATTACTTAGCTTGTTCTAGCCCATATTTTCAATCAACGCACTTTTCCTGTGTTTATTTTCTGTATTCAATTTAAGAGAGTCTAGTAAAGCCATAATAAACTTTGTGAACTTTGTAACATAAACTCCTTTATGAACTCTCTAACAATCCGAAATGTGTATGTTCTTTTCAAACATAATATCAAATCACATGTCTTGGTGTATGCTCTGAAACCACAATTCCATGCACAATATTTGGATTAAATCTCTTGGTGGTATCTGGCTACTTCCGATTCTAACCATGGAGGGTCTCTTGGTGATAGGGCTTTTATGTTGGAACCACAAAGAGAAACAAATCTAACCACTCTTATAGTTAAACACAGTATTACATAATAGACACTAGAGAAGAGCAATAAACATTTGAATTCTAAGACTAGAATAATATATTTTTGGCAAATGGCAGAGCTTTATGAACCCAAACATTCTCAGTACTGCAACCTTATTTTAGCGTAGTATAATATACTTGTACTGCTGGCAAAACAAGAGTTCCCGAATCATTCTGATCAGCTAACTATAAATTCTGACAATGGAATAACTACCAATCCCCTTCTTCCTTTGTGCTATGCTGACATATGTAAGTATTCGAACAGTCATTTGTTATGTGAGCTAGATCTATGGTTTCAGGCTTCCAAAAACACTGCAGTGACATCTCTTAATGTGCTCATTTGAATGATGTTTTCCTTTGCACATCATTTATTTAGCCTTCAGTGTTTTCAGGTGGTTCCCGTAAAAAGATGCTAATAAAGTCAAGATTTTCCAACAAAATATTCTATCAAATGTAACAAACCAACTCTATCTGCTATTAAGCTTTTAAAAAACTCAAAACAGTTACAATATATTATTAGTGTTAGACCACGGTTACATGTGGCCTAAGTACATCAGTGTTCATATATTATGAATGTATCACGTTCAACCTTTTTCTCATAATAGTTTGCAATGTGTTTTTCTAACTTGTACTCTTTCTAATTTTGGAGCATGGAAACCTCTCGTAATTTGGGGAAATACCCCGCTTCATTCCAAACATATAATTCTAATAGGGGTATAAAATCTTATTCTGAGAGCCCCTGATTGTTAGCATTTCTAGGCACTTATATTAACTCATTTATCTCACAACGATTGTATTGGATAGGCACTATTGTTATCTACATTTTACTGCTGGGAATAATAAGGCCTAGAAAAATTAAGTAACTTTCCAAAGTCATATGGTTAATAAGTATTACAGGTGGGATTTGAACAAAATAATCAGTTTTCTGAGTTCAGTCTTTTACACACTTCAAGCCAAGCTAGTTGCTTAGTCTGCTTGGGCTGCTGTAACAAATTACTACAGACTGGGTGGCTTAGACCACAAACTTTTTCTTCCAGTTCTGTAGCCTGTAAAGTCCAAAATCAAGATGAAAGCAAATTTAGTTTTTGGTGAGAGTTCTTCAGGTGGCCGTCTTCTCCTTGTCTCTTCACATGATGGAGAGCAGAGAGAGAAGCAAGCTCTCTCCTGTCTCTTCATATTGTAATATAAGGTCACTAATCCTATCTTGCAGTCTCCACCCTCATGACCTAATTATCTCCCATAGTCCCAGTCTCCAAATACCATCACAATGTTTCAACATATAAATTTGAGGGGATACAAATGAAGTCCATAACACTAGTCAAAGGTCTCCCTTTAATTTTCCACATTAGAGCTCAACTTGGGAAGCTCTGAGTCTAGGAACTGTCAGGAAGTTATATCTCCCACCTGGTGGAGAAAGGCAGTCTGAAAAAATGAAGCCAATGAGGAAAAAGAAATAGTGTTGAGAGAGTGAGTACTGAGAGCATTGACAATTTGTTCTGATTGATCCCAAGACAACCTCCACTCCAGCATTTTCTGTGGTTTGACTGGTCAGTAAATTTCCCTTCTCCCTAGGCAATCAAACAGGTTTTTCCAATACAACTTTTCTAAAACAATGTTTTCATGGTGGCAGGTAGGCTTGTTGGTCCACTAAAAATGATACAAGGGTATCTGGAGGTGAGGTTAGAGAGGCAACAGGAATAGGGGATAGATGTTGCAAGGCTTCCTATACCATCGTATATTCATTAATAATGTACCGTGTACATTGCACAGTAGGGAGAAGATCAGGATTTTAAGAGTAAATGACTAGGAGGAGGGGTCAGGACTATCAAATTCTATGCAGTTATTATAAAAAATAAAGGCTGAAAAATATCAGAGAACTTTATTATTAATGGTGAATTTGTGGGAGCTGATGCAGTGCAGTGGTAAGATATCAGATTGCAAAATCAGAAAAAACGATAGATAAGGATCTAGAAATAGTGATGAAAGTCATCTTTTTAAAGAAATATAGGTTTAAAGAAATGGAGATAAAATTGTAGGTAGAGGAGGACAGAGAATTGGGGGAGGATTATCAAACATAATTTTATAGAAATAGAAAATAATTTCTTACATGTTTCAAAATACATTTCATTACATCATATTTACATTTCTTGTATGTGTGCAATGCATATGGCTGTAATTTAACTCTGAGAAATGTAAAAATATTTCTCTTTTCAGAATATTCATCTCAGGATGAGTTAAAATCAGGAGCAATTTTCTGTGAACATGACTTTTTCACCTTAACAAATTATAAGGGAAATATACTTTCTTGGGTACAATCCAATATGATTAAGATAATGAAATGTAATATCTGTGAGAACATCTATTTTCCTTTACCTATTACTTTGTGTTTCCTGAAACTCTGGCACTCCTCAAAAGTGTTTGCTATCAGCTAGATACAGAAAACTTTTTAAAAAATTAATAACAATCCATTAGTGACACACTCCTTTGTCTTAGTTATATGTTTTATTACATCACATTCTCTTAGGTGATCAATTTTTTCTAAATGATGTTAGAATAATTCATACTAACTCTTCCCTAAAGTTCCTATGTTGAATGTGACATTTTAAAGCTCACTACTGTTATTTTTAAAGCAGGTGCATAAAAATTGTTACTTTCCCCTGTGTGATGAAGACAGATGGCTGAACCAAATAGCTGTTTTCTCCTTCTCTCAAAGAAAAAGAATTCTCAGTGTTTTAGATGGGCACATGACTGCCCAAAGTAACTCTTTTATTTCCCAAACGTATTTGTTCCAAGTGATTGATATGTGACTAATTTTGAGCCAATGGCCTGAATAGAAATAGCCTTATGGACGTTTCTCAGGACTTTCCTTAAATGACATGTGCCTCATGCCTTTTTTCCTTTCTCTTCATTCTTTCCTCTGCTCTACTGCTAAAATAGGGTATTGTTATTATAGTTTTAGCCATTATCATATGCCATGAGGACAGAGTCCATACCTTAGGAATGGGAAGTAATCATCTAGAAGGAGCTGGCTCCCTGAGGACTTTGGGAAGCAGTGCTAACATGCCACCCCTGAACTTTTTACCTCTAAATTCTTTCATGAGCTAGAAATAAAATTAAGCCACTGCTGGTGGTCTCTGTAATTTATGACTGAATCTTAAGTGATACATCATGATTCTATTTATGAAATTTTACAACTAAGTGCAGAATAATATGCCTTTTAAGTAAAATAATTTATAATTACTAACACATTTCTACCATCAATTTCATAGTTATATTTTAACACTTCCTTAAAAAGATTTTTTTTAAGTATTATATACACTGAGGAAAATATGCAGTCATTAAGGGAATATATACGTGTAACCTTCACCCAAATAAAGAAATAGAATATAAACAACATACCAGAAGACTTCCTCATATGAACCTTAGGCCTTAACCATTTGAAGATAAATACTATATTGACTTCCAACAATGGTGACTGGTTCTGCCTGCTTTTGAACTGCATATATTTGGAATCATTCTATATATAGTCTTCTTTTGTTTGTTGGGGGAGGGTCTAACCTCCTTCTCTCAACATTATACTTATGAGATTCATGTGATTTCACATAGCAGTTGTTTGTTCATTCTTACTCTTATATAGCTTTTGGTTGTGTGAAAAAAATTGATAGTTAATATGGAGGTGTGCCACCTAGATCTCCCTTCAAGAAAGGGCTTGTTGTCTGGCTGCTGGGAGTATGGTCAGCATACAGCCTCTAGCTCTCAGCATATTCAGAGTCTGCTTTAGTTGCAGAGAGCCACTTTTTACAGAGTTCACATTTTTCTCCAAGGAAACTCGCATCTGCTGATAGAGAGGGTCAGCGATATAAAGACATGGCCATTTGGTCCCTATAGTGGACAATCCAATGTCCTCCAAATCCCCCCCTCCCCAGGGTCAGCGGGGGTTATGTCAGACCTGTATCATAGTTCAATTCTTCTTCTTCCCAATCATGCTTCTTTCCACTACCTTTAACAAATATTGACCCCTAATAAACATCTTGTCTCAGTATCTGTTTCCAAATAGCCCAGCCAGTGACAGCTGGAACCAAGAAAGCAAGGGATAAGATAGGATTTCAGTGCTGGATCACTACTGTCTGTCTGGAAATGAAAACTCTCTTACTGGTGATAAGTGGGGCACAATCTCAGGTACAAGGTCATAATCTAATTAATGAAATGTTCACCAGTAGTGAACTGAGAGGGTATCACCAGTAGAAGAGAAAGTGTCAGGTATTGCCGATATATCAAGAAAAGAGTAACACTAAGAAAAATGGACCCAATAGCTATTGCTAATTGTCATCACTACTCTAGAAGAGTGGTTCTCCACTAGGGACAAGTTTGCTCCTGCCTTCCACCCACTGCCACCTGTTTATGGTGATCATGAAGTAAGCCCTGTCAGACCCATCATTTCATAAGGTTGAGGGGCCCAGAAGTAAGTCATTGTGAAATGGAAGTGATAGTTTATCTGAGTTCAAGCACAAGCAGGACCAGAGGGCCCAAACAAGCTGCATGAGCAGACAACAAAGACTCCCATGACACATATCAAGGCTGCTCCGGTGCCCCTCCCTCCACTTACACATAGCCATATGGGGAGTCTCTTGCAACTAGCTAAAAAAAAGGGAGAAAAATGAACATTTGGCTGACAGATGATTGGCTTGACATTGGATAGTAACTGCAGTACAGCCTCATTTAGGTGTGGCCATAAAAAGATTAGTGAGAAATAATCCTCTCATTTGGCAGAATTTCAGGTCATGTATCTTGCCATCAAATTTGTGTGAAATAAGAAATGTCCCAAGGTTAGAGTATATATAGACTCATGGGCAGTGATAAATGAAATTGAGGGCTACTCAGGAACATGAAATAAAATAAAAAAATAAAAATAAAATAAAATAAAATAAAGAATTAGGAAGTATGGGTTAAAGGCATATATACGGACATAAGAGAATGGTAATAAAGAGTGTAGAATTTGTAGAGCATATAAATGCCTATCAGAATGCACAAAGTCCTAAACAACTATGTAAACAACAACAACAACAAAAGCCAGCTGACCAGCCAGCATTGCCATTGACAACCCCAGCACTGGAACAAGGGGTACACAACAGAAGTAGCCATGATGGCAGAGATGGAGGCTATGCATGGGTTCCATGACGAGTGCTCCCACTTTCCAAGGCTGATCTAGTTATCACTGCTACCAAATATCCAACCTTCCAGGAACAGAGAACACCACTGAGTTAAAAATATGTTACTATTCCTTGAGGGGACAAACTGGCTAGTTGGTTGCAAGTTGACTACTTGGATCTTTCCATCTTGGAAGAGTCAACGGTTCATTGTCATAGAAATAGACATGGATTTTGAGTATAAATTTTCCTTGTCTGCCTGCACGTCCTCAACCAGCACTACTATTCAAGGGCTTTTGAAGCAGTTGATTCACATACAAGGGATTCCACATAATATTTCTTCAGATGAAGAGACACTTGTTTATAGCAAACTGGACACAGAGTTGGGTCCTATGACAGTCCAACTGATCAATTTTTCTCATTATAATTAGTGTGCTTTGAGTACTAGTTAAGAAATTCTGTGTATTCCAAAGTCATGAAGATATTCTCCTAGGTATTTACTAAAAGCTTTATTGTTTTACATTTCATACTTAGATATACAACAGACCTGGAATTGATATTCTGTGAATGGTATAAAGTAGGGGTAATTTTTTTTCTTTTTTCCATATGGAAATTCAATTGACCCACCATCATTATTGAAAATTTTATTCCTTCCTCTCTATACCACTTTGTTACTTTTAAGTTAAGAATCTGAACATGTGTTGGAATTCTAATTTTCTCCATTGTTTGATAATACAATCCTGTGCCAAAACACACTGTCTTAATTCTCACAGTTTTATTAAGTTTAGATAACAGGTAGTATAAGTTTTCCAGCCTCTTTAAGTTCATCTTGACTTTTCTGGGTCCTTTTCATTTCCCTAAAAGTTATACATTGAGTTTCCTAATTTCTAGACAGAAAGAAAAACATAACAGGATTTTTATTCTGATTTTATTTAATATATAGATCAATTTGAGGAGAATTAACATGTTTTACAACACCCAGTCTTCATCAACATTTATTAGGTCCTCTTAATTTCTTAATTCTTTAATGAATTAAAATCTATCTACAATAAAAATTTCCATGTTATCTCCTAAGTTTTTCTCATTCAGTTGAAATCTGCACTTTACCACTTAAGAATTGCCTGAAACTTTTCTAATATGTTCACCAATGTTTGTACCTATACACAGAAGAACATTTTTTTTTTCTTATTTTGCTTAACTACAGGTATTTGTTACTGTTTTTTTTTTTTTTTTTTTTTGCAGTACGCGGGCCTCTCACTGTTGGGGCCTCTCCCGTTGCGTAGCACAGGCTCTGGACGCACAGGTTCAGCGGCCATGGCTCACAGGCCCAGCCGCTCCGTGGCATGTGGGATCTTCCCGGACTGGGGCACGAACCCGTGTCCCCTGCATCGGCAGGCAGACTCTCAACCACTGCACCACCAAGGAAGCCCAGATACTGTTTTTTAACTACTCCATTATGAAGAATTTCTTCCTTTCGCTTCCAGTCATAATCCTCTTCTGGTTTTCTTTTTACTGCTAGGATGCTCTTAATTTTCTTTTCTGGTTCTTTGCCATCCTTTAAAAGTCATTATAATATAGGATTCTATCTTAAATTCTGTTCTTTTCTCATTGTACATATGCTGCTGGGTCATTCAACCTATTCAGTTTGTTTGAATTATTAATAAGGTGCAGATTGCTCCCAGTTTTAAAAATATCCTGTTCAAGTCTCTTCCTAGGCATTAGACCATATATCAAACTAACTTCCTAAATAGATGTCTCAAGGGCTATCAAGATCAATATATCCAAAAAGAAACCTTTAATCTTCTCAAGCTAAGCCTTCTCATGTGTTTCTCATTTCTCTTAATGACACCTCAGCTATCTCATTTACAGAAATATTAACATAATCATGGCCAGTTTCTCCTTTTCCTCAAACTCAAAAATCCAATGAATCACCTGATAATTTCCCTCATATATATTCAATATATGTAATGGATTTGAGCAACACTACAAACAGGGTTTCCTGTCTGCAGACTTGATCATGTTGATATTGAAGACTGTGCTGACTGGGAGCGTTTACCTCACGCCAGGATCTAAACACTTAGAATTCTACTTCAGAATGCTATGTATTAAAATAATTTAGAATGCATTTTTAAGTTCAAAAGCAGGAATGATAAATTATCAAATATCAGAAATAAAAAGTTAACTCAAATGTAATGTTGAAAGGTCACTGAAGCTGAATGGATAATAAAATTAGGAAAGTTAATATAAGGGTAAGAATTTGGAGATTCAAGATCCTTGGAGCAATAGAAATTGAGACCTTAGGTTTATATGAGGCAAGAAATTGCAACTGAGTTTCAGTAATACAGATAACAGCCCAAAGTAATGTCCCACTTATGAAATAGGAATTTTAAAATACAGCCCTGTATACTACAAAGAAGCCTGATATTTATTGAGATCTAGAGTAGAACAAGAGTCTCCTGGGACTATTTTGCAATATCAAATTTGGATCATTCATGGACATAGGAATAAAATACATACTATCTAAGACATTGACATGAAAACAGATACCAAACCACTAGTGAACTCCATTAGTCTCCCATTAAAAATAAACACAAAAAGGCTCTGCTGAATAATATTTACAACATAGAATGCTCAGGATTTCTTCAAATATCCCAGCCCACACTCTCAATAACACACACTCCAGATAAGCTCACAGTTAAAAAATAAAAATAAAAAACATAGTATGACAAAATAGAAAATTCTTGAGTTGAAAGTCAGAATATTTAAGAATAATTTATATCCAGATCTAGAAATAATAATCTAAATGTTTAAGAAAGTTATATTTAAAATATTTTAAAATGATGGCAGAAAATAATTAGATAAGAACAGAATTAAATGCACAGCAAATGGCCTATTACATCAAGAAAACAAATAGAAACTCTAAGAATAAAAAGTATTATTATTACAACAAATGTACTAAATGGATGGGTTAAAGAGTAGACTAGATAAAGGAAGAGATTTTCTTAATGACAAAATGTAACCAAGGAAGTTACCTAGGAAATAATACAAAGAAGTAAAGAGATAAAAAATTTAAAGAAAGATAATTTGGGGGTTACAGAAGCAAACGAGAAAATATGGCAGAAAGATAGTATTCCAAGTGATGATGGCTGAATATTTTTCAGAATTGAAGAAATGTTTTCAATTTGAAATATGTGTTTAAATTTTGAAAGATCACATGTGAACCCGAACAAGATACATTTAAGAAATCCATATCTGGACACATTACAGTTATACTGCAAAAATCTTAAAAAAAAAAAAAACCTTAAAAGCACCAGAAAAAATAAACTGTCTACCTATACGGTAAAGGCAAATAGATATACAGCCAACTTCTCATGAGCAACAACATACCACAGAAGACAATGGGATGGTTTCTTAACAGTGCTCATAGATAGTAACTAACAATCCAGACAAGTTTTATGCAGAGATAATATGTCAGTGCTTCAAGAGTCAGGGTGAAATAATATTACCAATTCAGCAAAGTAAAACAAAAAATTATTATGCAAAGAAAAGAATGAGAAATTTAATCAAGATTAAATGTGAATAGACTGAATGACCAGCAGAATAAATTGATAAAGTAACAAATTTAATCAAGAGCAAAGAAATGCAAATATTGGGAAATCAAAATATGCACATACAGGAATTCTAAAAGAATACTTATTCTAGGGCTTTAACATCAAGGTAAAAATAAAATAAACCGAGAAAGAGGGAGGAGAGGAGCTCAAAGCCAACATACTACGATGCCATTCTGGATTCTGAAAGAGGGTAAATATATCACCATCCCTCGGTATCTGGTATCCCTGGGGGAATTGGTTTCAGGACTCCTATAGGTACCAAAGTCTGTGGATTCTCAAGTCTTTTATATCAAATACGGTAGTACAATTGGTCCTCCACATCTGTGGGTTCCATACTCAGTGGTTTCTCATCCATGGATACAAAGGACTGACTGTACTGATTAACTTTGAACTTTATTAAATATGCATATTATAAATATAAGGGAACCAAAAAAAAGCAATTGAATGTAACATTTCCAAAGCAGTAAGAAAAAGAAAGGGACTAAAGACTGCTTCATCAATCTAATAAAAGGCAAGAAATTTGAAAAAAATGCAAATAAAATTCATAGTATATTGAAAATATAAAAGATGATAGAAATTATACAAATTATATCAATACAATAAAAATTAATTTAGAAATAATATATTAAGAAGAAAAAAGATAATTTCATATATACATGGAGATACCATTTATCTGAAGATTTTAACTCCAAAATAATACTAAATATTATTAATGGTACATACATGTGAAATAAATGCCTAAAAACATAGGTGAAAATAATATACACATACATCCCCAAAACTGTTTCCTCTGGAGGGGAAAGAATGGCTAGGAATGTGATCGGGAAAGAGAACAAATGACCCTGAATTTAATCTCTAGTGGTTTATTAAAAGGCATTGTGAAGAGAGGAAAAGTTTCTTAAAAACTCCAAAGCACATACATTTAACATTATGTGTTAAAAAGATCACAACTTTAAAACAAATAGAAATAAACTCTTTTTAAAAAAGGAATGGACTTAATCTGCTTAAAATGTTTAAATGGTTTTCTTTGCCTCCACAGATTTCAAATCTTTCATTTAGGTTAAAATTGTCTTTATGAACTACTTTCCGCTTATTTCTCCAGTTAATCTTTGCTAATCTTTGCCAACTCCCTTCCTTCCTTCCTTGCCAACTCCCTTCCAACATTCTCTAGGTTTCAGTTTGAATGACTCTTCCTCTTAAAAACCTTCCTTGACGATTCAGGCCATTTTCAGGTTACCTAAACCTGCCACATTTTATAGTTTTATGTCTTGTTATGGTTCTAATTGATTGCTTCTTCTACCAGATCTAAAACTCTCTTAGGGAAGAGCTTGCAACTATCATATTCACATTTATTCCAAGTACCTCACATGGTGAATGACATATAAATACATGCTCAACTTTTTTGTTATTAAATGAACAGATGACTAAATAAATCACATAAGCAAAATCAATTAGTTATCTCCAAAGATTCTTTCAGAATTAAAATTCATAATTTTTTTTTTTTCCTGTACTAGGGCCTCTCGCTGTTGTGGCCTCTCCCGTTGTGGAGCACAGGCTCCGGACGCGCAGGCTCAGCGGCCATGGCTCACGGGCCCAGCCGCTCCGCGGCATGTGGGATCTTCCCGGACCGTCCCCTGCATCGGCAGACGGACTCTCAACCACTGCACCACCAGGGAAGCCCAAAATTCATAATTTTTAAAATCCATGTACTGAATTCTGAATAATCAATGAATATATACAAGTCTTAAATATTACTGAAGATTTATTTTAATTTTGAAGTCAATAATTAGATACAGGAGATTCATATGTTTAGAAATTTAGTCTAGAAACTGGAAGAGACAATTCCTTTATCTCTTTACATTAAATTTCAATTAAAATATATAATGTTCTTCTTTCTTTTCTGTTTTTCCTCCTGTCTACAAATTAGAAAATTAAGAGGTGTCACATTGCTGAGTCATGAAATTGTCCATGGCTTGCAAAGAGAAAAACTTTTTTTTCTCTTAATGTGTCTCCTTTGTTCCTATCACACATTTTGGCATGCTGAGTCTTATATCCCATGATAAAATAAGGTGATTCAGCTACATGAATAGTAGTAACTATGACCAAATTCCCCATAAAGTTCATACAAAATGACTGTATATATGACTGTATATATTCATATCTCATACTTTGGGAGGCTAAAATACCTTGTAAAACACAGTCTAACCACAAATTCATATCCAATAACACAGAGATAAATTAATACTAATAATGTATTTGATCAGCAATTATTAACCATTTTGTATGAGTCAATGGGTTTTCTCAAACATTTTATTCCCTAGACTTCTTCAGGCATTTCTGGAACAGGATTCATAACATTTTAAAAGCAATTATACTCTATCAGAAAGTGGTTTCTGTTTTGAAGCAGAAGGCAGAAGCCAGAAATCCAGAGTTTAATTTATGTCAGTGAAGAGAAGTAGCCTCATATGAGTTTCATGAAGTAGTGAGTGGCAGGGAAGGATTGGATGTACTGGCTGCAGTTAACCCAGAGCTGTGGTGTGAGAAGTAATTCTGAGGTTTCAGTCAAGGGATTCTTCAATGTCCTTGTGCTCTCTAAACTGGTGAGGAAGTTGAAAGAGTTCAGAAAGTAGTGGGGAAACTTTTATTCCATTTCCATATCAAGTTTTTTTATGGTAGCTGTTTCAAACATTTTGCTGTCTTAAAATTGTCTGACACTCTTTGTCTTGGAACATGACCTCAAAGATGTTTTACTACTAAGTGTAAGTTCATCTCACTTGAACTAATTCCATTTTTCCTTCCCTCTCTTTACAAGTTTCCTCAGGCTCATGATTTATTCCTGACTCCTCTATTTCTTTCATGCCTCGTATCAAAACTTTCAGTAAATCCTGGGAGCTTTAAAATGAAAATATATCCAGAATCTTACCACTTCTGACCATCTCCATGGCTACCATCTGGGTCCAAGCCACAATCTTCTCTCACTTGGCATTATTATAATAGTCTCCTAACTGGTCTCCCTGCCTCTATCCTTGACCTCTTACAATCTCTTCTGCATACAAGAGATAAAATAATCCTTCTCATGTAACTTATGTTCAAAGCTCTCCAACAGTTACTCATTTCACTTAGGATGAAAGCCGAAAATCTTTTTTTTTTTTTTTTTTTTTTCTCGGTACGCGGGCCTCTCACTGTTGTGGCCTCTCCCGCTGCGGAGCACAGGCTCCGGACGCACAGGCTCAGCGGCCATGGCTCACGGGTCCAGCCGCTCCGCGGCATGTGGGATCTTCCCGGACCGGGGCACGAACCTGTGTCCCCTGCATCGGCAGGCGGACTCTCAACCACTGCGCCACCAGGGAAGCCCAGCCGAAAATCTTAAAATGGCCAATCTTATCCTTCAAGGACTAGACCCTCATTAACCACCCTGACCTCATCCTCCACTGCACAGTCCCAGTCCCTTGTTCATCCTAGGCTGTCTCACTGCCTGCCCTGCTTTTGCTGTAACACATTAGCTAGGATGCCACCTTAGGGCCTGGGCACTGGTCATTTCCTTTGCCTGGAATTCTCTTCCCTCAGATTTTTATGTAGTAACCCTTGTCTTCATTCAGGTCTTTGTTCAAATTTCTTGTTACTAAACCTTTTAAAAATTTAAAGTTGGGCTATCATTCCCTATATTTACCATATTTATCACTTCTTCCTCTTTCCCTTTCTCTCTTTCTGCTGCTTTTCTTCCTTCCTCCCTCCCTCCCTTCTTTCCTTCCATTCTTCCTTCCTCCCTTCCTCCCTTCCTCCCTTCCTTCCTTCCTTCCTTCCTTCCTTCCTTCCTTCCTTCCTTCCTCCCTTCCTCCCTCCCTCCCTCTCTCCCTCTCTCCCTCCCTTCTTATCCATTGGATTGAGTGATTACTTTGAATGATTAATAGTTGCTTTTACAACTAGAATATAAGCCCCAGGGGCAAGGAGCTTTGGCTGTTGTGATCATCGCTCTTCTCCAAGAGTCTAGTTATAGCTATGCAGACATTAAATTAATTGTGATTAAAGGAAATAATTATATTTTTCTTTTTTACAGTATTGGGTAGTGAAATAATACTTTTCCAAAGCTAAATTGTTTGCTTGTGCCCTAGATCCTTTACAATATATGCCCTATAAGTATTATTTTACCCTTTCCTTCAGTCTTTACCTTTGCTTAGCTCATAAATGCATTCAGATTTTTTGCTAATCCAGATAAGGCTTACAGCTCCAAACCTGCCATATTTTCTGGCACAGTAATTTACATTCAGCAATTTTATCATGGTTCTCTCCTTTCACATTTCCTTTTGGTAATTTGTATCTGCTTCTGACATGTCCTGAAATTGCTTAAATGACTCTCATTATTGGTCTACTTTTATCATCAATTCATTGTTTCACTTTCAGTCCCCAGGTTGTTTGATCTCTGAATAATATTTTGAGCCTGGGACCATTCTGTCCTTTGGAAAACTTCTCTTTTGATTAATGAAGTGGTTGAATTATTTATGGCCAGATTTAGTCTTACTTTTGGCTTTCAAAGTAGGAAGAATTCTCAGGGCATTTTCCCTAACTCTGAAATATTCCTGGAGCTTTTAAGAGAAAAGAAACTAAGGTTAACAATGTTAGTTTAAAGCAAATACCAAAGTTGTTTTCTTAATATAATTGTCCAGTTAATACAGATTTATTGAAAATATACTATGAACACGGAAAGAAATAATTACTTAGTGCAAGGAAAGGAAAGTAGACTTTCTCTTGCTAAATTAGTATTTGATTTACTGTAGTCATTTCTTATAACATCGCAGAGAATGCAGAAGTGGAAATGACAATTTGTAATACATGACATACATGTGGAAATAACAGGAACTAGGTTCCCAAAGATAAAGCTATAAAAAATTTGTTGCAGTGAAGCTACAAGGTTCATGATAGGTTAAAAAAGTGAGTGATCACAAAAAATGTTTATAGGAAATTTACAGTTTATAAAGAGTTTTGACTTCTATTATTTGACCTCTAAATAAGCGGTATACTGATTTTATCACCATTCTGAGGAAGTTTAACTTCAGAAGGTTTACGGGACTTAAAAAGAATTATTCAGCATGTGGATTATTCCTTTTAGTCCAGAGCTCCAGCTTTTTCTATAGTACTGTTGTATGTGTTTATGGACAATAGTATTCCCCTAGTCTCCAGTTTCTATGTGGCAAGATTTACACGGGTTCCTTGGCTCTCAAAGTGCAGTCCAAGAACCACTGAAGATTTCCGAGACCCTTTCACAGGATCCATTAGACCAAAACTCTTTTCACAATATTAAGTTATTTGCCTTTTTTTCACTCTTGTTCTCTTATGAATATACAATAGAGATTTCCAGAGATTATCTGTCATGTGATATTGAAACAGATTGAAAGCAGAAGCAGATATAACATTCTAGATGTCTTCTATTACATATCAAAGATCTGCAGAAATATAAAACAATGCCACCACTCCTAACACTATTTTTTGTTTTGTAAAAGATAGATGTTTTTCATAAAAACATGTTCTTTATTTTAACAATGGGCTTGTTATTATTTTATATAATTTATATAATTGATTAATTTTTATTTTAATTAATAATTATTTAAAATATTTCTCAGTCTTAAATTTCCAATATAGTGTCAATGGATTTAACCGACTTAGATGAAATCTCTTTGGGATACCGAGTAATTTTAAGAGTCTAAAGGAGTCCCGAGGTGAAATATTTGAGAGCTACTGCACTACAGCAATCATTCTAGAAATGGTTCCCACCCCTTATTCACAGTTCCCCATGCAAGAAGAGTGGGTTATTGGACCAGTATGTTACCTCCATTATACCATCTTTTGACTGCCATTTGTCACTGCTTGTGCCTGATTAAGAAACTGGTTGAATTTAAGAAAAGGATGGAGGGAGGTTTTCTATTACCCTTTCATGAAGTACGTGTAATTAGGAGACCAGAAGGATCTGAATTTATTTCTTTCTGGTCTTTGAATATTAGAAGAATCACTCTTCTCAGGGCACAAGTTTTCTTATCTGTAAAATGAAAATGTTGGAGTGAATTAAAGTCTTTCTAGCTGTACATTCTTCCATGTTTAATTTTAAACAAACCCATTTATATGATGATTATATTATACCAAAACATGATACTTTCTGTCCTCCTTTATCTTAGGTTCTATTTCTCATGGGTATACTTAGAAACACACCCCTGCCCCTAGCAATTATACCTCTAGATATAAACTCTGAAATGCCAAGAAGTTTCAGTCAGAAAGATAGTTTGTCAACTATTAATGTAATTTAATAGTAGTGCTTTTAAAATAATCTGGTGATTATTTGCAGAAAATGATCTGCTTAATGAAGGAGAAAATCATTGTGATGTTCTTTACCTTTGATCAACATTTGAGATTTGAAGAAAATCACGAGTGAATGAAGTTGGCATAAAAATCACTTACATAATTCATCTTTATATACTGTGCAAAAACTTGTTGAAAGTTATGGAAAGATAATCTTAGAATATTAAACATATTCCCATGGGTCCCTCAGGCTCTGAAAAATATTTATCCTGAAGAATTTCAAAGGAAAATTCCAAAACTGTCATGTGGATGGGAATATTTGTAAATCAACTTAGACAAAGGTAAAAATACACCAAAAAATTAACCTGAGTATTAATTTCCAGATATATTCTGTGAACGATTTTCTGTATACGATTAGGGTAAGCTGTTCTGGAATTAATCTCATGTAAATATTTTTAAACTAGGGAAATGTTATATTAACTATTTATTGAATAGAAACATATATCAGTGTTCAAAATACTTGGCCAACATTTGTGATTTCAAAGGTTAAGATGATTATGTTTTTTCCAAGTTGAATTTTATTGAACACTATGTAAATACTGGGTAATATATAGATAAATGCAAATCTAAAATCTTTAAAAATAGTACTTTGAAAATTTCTTTAAGAAATCAAAATTAGCGGGTAACTTCTGACTGTTTTTAAAACATATATAAATACTATTAATTTTTGGTAAAATGAAAAGACTTATGAATAACATGCTAAGAGACTGTAAGTGAAAAAGTAAATAATTTTTCACAGAGGATCCAGAAAGGTTGATAGAAAAAGTTGTATTTAAGACAGGCTTTTTAGAATATGAGTTCTCCCATTACAGACTAAAATAAAGGGATTCAATAAAGACTAAACAGCTTTCAACAAAGGCATGACAAATTAAAATCCCTTTAATTTGTCAAATTAGACTTAAATATGTCCAAATATAAGTAGCATTAAGAAAAGATAAGTAGACTACCATGGTGCTTGGTCATGTCTCCTCAGTTTGTGTATTTTAGTGCATCTTGACCTATTTTCAACTGACCGAGGGCTCTCTCTGGTGGCTGAAGACTGCTCTGAAAGTAAAATACTGGAGAATAAATGCCTACTGGGAGCTTAGTGATTGAAGATAATTATCGTATTAATACTCCAACTCCCCCACCTTTGGCTGGATAACTCTAAGGCACATATTCTACACTGATTCCTTGAGTTCCACAGCATGGCAAGGTTCTAGGTGCCCACTTGTGATAATGGACTTGAGAATACATTCTTTATTGGCTGCCTTCTCTTCCCCGTTTCACTTTCCTTCTTCCATGTTGGTCTTGCTTAGGATTATATCAAAATAAACTAAACACACTCAACTGACTGTCATAGTGTTACTGGTGGAATATAAACTAAGACACATGGATTTAATTGATAAATAATACATTCTAAGAACCACTGTATCTTCTCATATTCCGTGGAATGATTCTGTACCAGTATCTTGCTTTCTCCTCTTTTAAGCTCACCAAGCAGGGTACATGACAAATAATAGAAGCATGTAATTTAATGAAATGCAGAAGTAGAACATTTTAGTACATCTTACACATTATAGTCTAAGAAATTTGATCTTCGCCTCAATAACTCTTAGTTTAAAAAGGCCATTGAGGGCTTCCCTGGTGGCGCAATGGTTGAGAGTCCGCCTGCCGATGCAGGGTACATGGGTTCGTGCCCCGGTCCGGGAAGATCCCACATGCCGCGGAGCGGCTGGGCCCGTGAGCCATGGCCGCTGAGCCTGCGCTCCACAGAGGCCACAACAGTGAGAGGCCCGCGTACCGTAAAAAAAAAAGGCCATTGAGCAGGTTGCTTGAGAGCAAAGAATTGGGAGTCAGACCAATTTGAAGGTTTGTGCCTTATTTCTCCATTTTCTAACCATGTGAACTTTGGCAATTACTGACATCACTAAGTCTGTTTTTATAATAGGAAAAAATAAGAAAATTATTAAAGTAAAATGAAATATTCAAATCCTCAACTGAGTTTCTACTACAGAGAAGAATACTCAATTATCATTTGATATTGTTGTTCTTTTGTTGATTTTATTGTTAGGCTAGGTGTTGAGGTATTCAAATAGGCAGCAAAATTTAAAATTGAAATTAGTAAACTTTACTCTGTATGTGCCAAACTGTGTGTTAAGGTATGTTCAAATATTTTCTCATTTATGATTCAACTTCATAAAAATTTTATTAGGATATTCTATTTTGCCAACGGGGAAATTAGGGTAACCAACTTTCCTTCCTTGTTTGCCTGGGACTGAAGGGTTTCCTGTTACATGGGATTTTCAGTGCTAAAACAGGTAAAATCTCAAGCAAACCAGGATGATTTGGTCACTCAAGAACAGAGCATCAGTGAGAATAATTAACTTGTTCAATATCATAGATCTTGCAGTGGAATTTTTGGGCTTGAACTTTACTTGTCTGGCTTAAGAAAACTGCATGCTTCATTGTCTCTTTACAATAGCCTCATCCACACTGTCTCTACTCTAACAAAAATTTCCATGTTACATTGGCATAACCATCAGGAAGGAGCTCAAGATATCTTACAGCTGTATTCTCAATACGGAAGATCTATTTTCTGTACCACTTGCATGTTATGCCATCACATACAGAATAACGTAGATGCTTTCTCCAAAGAAGACATAGATGGCCAAGAAGCACATGAAAAGATGTTCAACATCGCTTATTAGAGAAATGCAAATCAAAACTACATTGAGATAAAACCTCACACCCGTCAGAATGGCTGTCATCAAAAAAATCTACAAACAATAAATGCTGGAGAGGGTGTGGAGAAAAGGGAACCCTCTTGCACTGTTGGTGGGAATGTAAATTGATACAGCGACTACGGAGAACAGTATGGAGGTCCCTTAAAAAAACTAAAAACAGAGCTACCATATGACCCTGCAATCCCACTTATGGGCATATATCTAGAGAAAAACATGGTTTGAAAGGATACATGCACCCCAGTGTTCACTGCAGCACTGTTTACAATAGCCAAGACATGGAAGCAACCTAAGTGTCCATCGACAGAGGAATGGATAAAGAAGATGTGGTACATATATACAAGGGGATATTACTCAGCCATTAAAAAGAATGAAATAATGCTATTTGCAGCAACAGGGATGGACCTAGAGATTGTCATACTGAGTGAAGTATGACACTTCACTAAGACAGAGAAAGAGAAATATACATCACTTATATGCAGAATCTAAAAAGAAATGATACAAATGAACTTATTTACAAAACAGAATCAGACTCACAGACCTAGAGAAGGAACTTATGGTTACCAGGGGGAAAGGGATTGTTAGGAAGTTTGGGATTGACATGTACACACTGCTATATTTAAAATCGATAAACAACAAGGACATGCTATATAGCACAGGGAACTCTTGCTCAATATTATATAACAATCTAAATAGGAAAATGTATAACTACACTTTGCTGTACACCTGAAACTATCACACTGTTAATCAATTATCGCCAATATAAAATAAAAAGTTTAAAAAATTATGTAGACGCTACCTTTATCAGTAAGGTCATTTAAGACAACATGATGTTTATTGCTTGCTCCACTTTATTTTTTTAATTTTTTATGTGTTTGTATGTTAAGTAGTACACAGTTTTTTTTTAACATCTTTATTAAGATATAATTCTTTACATTGTTGTGTTAGTTGCTGCTGTATAACAAAGTGAATTAGCTATACATATACATATATCCCCACATCCCCTCCCTCTTGCGTCTCCCTCCCACCCTCCCTATCCCACCCCTCTAGGTGGTCACAAAGCACCGAGCTAATCTCCCTGTGCTATGCGGCTGCTTCCCACTATCTATTTTACATTTGGTAGTGTATATATGTCAATGCCACTCTCTCACTTAGTCTCAGCTTACTCTTCCCCCTCCCTGTGTCCGCAAGTCCATTCTCTACATCTGTATCTTTATTACTGTCCTGCCCGTAGGTTCATTAGAACGCTTTTTTTTTTTTCAGATTCCATATATATATGTGTTAGCATATGGTATTTGTTTTTCTCTTTCTGACTTACTTCATGCTGTATGATAGACTCTAGGTCCATCCACCTCACTACAAGTAACTCAATTTCACTTCTTTTTATGGCTGAGGAATATTTCACTGTATATATGTGCCACATCTTTATCTATTCATCTGTTGATGGACACTTAGGTTGTTTCCATGTCCTGGCTATTGTAAAGAGTGCTGCAATGAACATTGTGGTGCATGTCTCTTTTTGAATTATGGTTTTCTCAGGGTATATGCCCAGTAGTAGGATTGCTGGGTCATATGGTAGTTCTATTTTTAGTTTTCTAAGGAAACTCCATACTGTTCTCCATAGTGGCTGTATCAATTTATATTCCCGCCAACAGTGGAAGAGGGTTCCCTTTTCTCCACAGCCTCTCCAGCATTTATCATTTGTAGATTTTTTGATGACGGCCATTCTGAGCAGTGTGAGGTGATACCTCATTGTAGTTTTGATTTCCATTTCTCTAATGATTAGTGATGTTGAGCATTCTTTCATGTGTTTGTTGGCACTCTGTATACCTTCTTTGGAGAAATGTCTATTTCGGTTTTCTGCCCATTTTTGGACTGGGTTGTTTACTTTTTTGATATTGAGCTGCATGAGCTGCTTGCGTATTTTGGAGATTAATCCTTTGTCAGCTGCTTTGTTTGCAAATATTTTCTCCCATTCTGAGGGTGCCTTTTCATCTTTTTTATGGTTTCATTTGCTGTGCAAAAGCTTTTAAGCTTCATTAGGTCCCATTTGTTTATTTTTGTTTTTATTTCTATTTCTCTAGGAGGTGGGTAAAAAAGGATCTTGCTGTGATTTATGTCATAGAGTGTTCTGCCTATTTTTTCCTCTAAGAGTTTTAAAGTGTCTGGCCTTATATTTAGGTCTTTAATCCATTTTGAGTTTATTTTTGTGTATAGTGTTAGGAAGTGTTCTAATTTCATTCTTTTACATGTAGCTGTCCATTTTTCCCAGCACCATTTACTGAAAAGGCTGTCTTTTCTCCATTGTATATACTTGCCTCCTTTGTCAAAGATAAGGTGATCATATGTATGTGGGTTTATCTATGGGCTTTCTATCCTGTTCCATTGATCTATATTTCTGTTTTTGTGCCAGTACCATACTGTCTTGATTACTGCAGCTTTGTAATATAGTCTGAAGTCAGGGAACCTGATTCCTCCAGCTCCGTTTTTCTTTCTCAAGATTGCTTTGGCTATTCGGGGCCTTTTGTGTTTCCATACAAATTGTGAAATGTTTTGTTCTAGTTCTGTGAAAAATGCCAGTGGTAGTTTGATAGGGATTGCATTGAATCTGTAGATTGGTTTGGGTAGTAGAGTCATTTTCACAATGTTGATTCTTCCAATGCAAGAACATGGTATATCTCTCCATCTGTTTGTACTGTCTTTAATTTCTTTCATCAGTGTCTTATAGTTTTCTGCATACAGGTCTTTTGTCTCCTTAGGTAGGTTTATTCCTAGGTATTTTATTCTTTTTGTTGCAGTGGTAAATGGGAGTGTTTCCTTAATTTCTCTTTCAGATTTTTCATCGTTATGGTATAGGAATGCAAGAGATTTCTGTGCATTAATTTCGTATCCAGCTACTTAATCAAATTCATTGATTAGCTCTAGTAGTTTTCTGGTAGCATCTTTAGGATTCTCTACGTACAGTACTATGTCATCTGCAAACAGTGACAGTTTTACTTCTTTTCCGATTTGGATTCCTTTTCTTTTTCTTCTCTAATTGCCGTGCCTAAAACTCCCAAAACTATGTTGAATAATTGTGGTGAAAGTGGGCAACTTTGTCTTGTTCCTGATCTTAGAGGAAATCGTTTCAGTTTTTCACCATTGAGAACAATGTGCTTGCTCCACTTTAAAAGTCCTTAACTTGTCTGCAACAGTTTATTTCTACTTAAATTGAAACTATTTTTCCTCTTTTTCTTACCAAACACAGAAACAAACAAGAAAGTCTTGTTCATTATTAACTTACTGAAACAGCAGTTCTCATTCTAATATCAATCGTTTTAACTGGAATTGCTTCTAATATTTCTTCTCATAACATGTAGGTATATACAAATACGTGGTCATGTAGTTTTGTTTTCCAGCACGGTGATATCTGAGCATTTATAAGGTTCATATAATTTAATTATAAATTACTTCTTTTGTTCTCCATTATATTATATATGGTAGACATTGTTTAAAAATCATGTATGTTGCCAGGCTATATTATCTTTTAGTTTAATTTTAGAACAGTAGAGTTAGAATTATGGTATATCTGGTTTTTTTAGTGGAGCCATCAAGTTAGCTAGAGTTAAAAACACTGACATAGACATTTTATGTGGTTGCCTTCAACAAAGGAAAGCAATTATTTACAAATAATAATAATGATAGTTCCTAAGAAGCATAAGAACTTGATATAATCACCTTTCTTTCTCCAGTAATAACTGGGTTTAAGTTTTAGGAATTCCATTTAGATATGTAAATATATTCTTGACTACCTAAAACTTTTTATTTCACAGGGAGATTTTCAAATTTTGAGAAACAGCAAAACATAGTCTCTGTGCCATAGAAAAATACTTTTGGAGCCAATTGGGAAGGAAAGTATGAAAGGAAGTGTGGATAAGATACAACTATAAAGCTTTACAGAATCTTGTTAAAAGAGAAGGAGAAGGCACACAAACAAAGACCATGATCCTGGGAAATGAATTTCTGAAGAATAGTAGAAATAATGAGGTGTATATGTGTGCAAGATAACACAGTAGAAGAGATTAAGAAACAGAAAAAGACTAAAGTTGGAATTCCCATTTTAAAGAAACTGAGTTGTGATTGAGTGGTCATTGAAATAGCTTTGTTTGGTGATAGAGAAGGTTGTAATTTGGAATCTAAGGAAGACCATGGCCCAATGAAACACTTGTGAAATAATTATTTATTTTTATTCCTCCAGCAGAGAAAAACTGACCCTCCCACTACGATTTAGCTATGTTTTAGGAAATAGGAATATGAACTCACTGAGAAATTTTTCAAGGTCTTTTCTAGCATGAACTGTAAATATTATCTAATGAATACTTATTTTGTGCTAGACATGCTGGCCAGGAGTTTTACATGTGATGATCTTTATTCTCTTCAATGACCTCATGCGAAGTATTATTTTACCTACTTTAAACATGACAAAATTAAGCACAAACCAGTAATTTGACCAATATCAGATTATGTGTGGTGGAAGCAGAGTTCACATATTGACATAAATGTTCTTTCTTTGAGTATTCCTTTATAAGTTCTACACACCTGTGCTTAATGTAGGCCATGTCTAAAAAAGTACTGCTAGATTTTACTGATGTTAAGCAAAATTCAGCTTGCCTTTTATAAATAAGGTCCCATGATTATGAAACTTAACTAAAAGTATCTCCAAAAAATCTCAACTCAGTGTTTCTCCACTCTCCCTTCCTTTTTCTCTTATTTTTGTGTCATTTGCATTAAAACAGACTCTTCGTTTTGATCTAATATCAACAATGAACAATCATGTACCAAATTTGCTTATAATTGATGATTGCTCTGTGTCCATGTCCATTTTATTATTTAACCAATTAGTATATTAAGCAAATATTCAAAGACTGCATCATACCTTACAGTTTTTTCTGGAATGATATGCTATTTGAATCTCTCTTTTAAATTATTTGAAATTTTTATTATTTAAAATTTGACTTAGCTATTAACTTATTATGCATTATCATAATACTATCCTTGAACTATTAGGTTGATGCTTTACTTGGCTAATCATTGTCACAGATTTTTCCTTTACTAGTACACCTGCCTCTCTGCTCTAAGAGGGAACATACTATATTACAAATCGAGTTATGCTCCTTCATTGCTTCAAAACTTTAAATGTTTCTTTAATTGCTTATGGATGATGTTAAAATTCCTCCCTAAGTCATATAATGCTAATACTTGCTGATCCATGTCCAGCTCATCACCATAGATTCTCCCTAACGCATCTTGTGTAATAAATGCTTAACTATCTTTCCTAACTTTGCCACAGTTTTTTCAACTATTCCTGTTCTACCTAATTTATTCCTTTCACTCTTGCACATGCACAAATGCTTCCAGACCCAGTTCAAATATTACTACTCTGTGAAATCTTCTTCAGTTTTTCCTGGTTAAATTGGTCGATGTCCTTTTCGGTATTTTCTCAGTCATTTTTTTTTTTTTTTTTTTTTGCGGTACGCGGGCCTCTCATTGTTGTGGCCTCTCCCGTTGCGGAGCACAGGCTCTGGACGCGCAGGCTCAGCGGCCATGGCTCACGAGCCCAGCCGCTCCGCGGCATGTGGGATCTTCCTAGACTGGGGCACGAACCCGTGTCCCCTGCATCGGCAGGCGGACTCTCAACCACGGCGCCACCAGGGAAGCCCTCAGTCATTTTATACTCATGTCTTTGTTACACTGGTTCACATGCTTCTTGTTTGCACATATGCCTTACCTTTTAGTGTGTGAGTGCCTCCATTAATTACTTCATACTGTGACTTCATTGTCTAAGCATTTCCTTAAATAAAGCCAGGACTTTATTACATGGGCTGATAATACTTTTATTTTGGATGTGGTGTCTTATACAATAGACATCCATATTTCATTAAACATAGAAAGATTAATATTGAAATCAGTATTATCCTTTGGCAAAATTAAATCTTCAAATTCTAGAAATACCTATGTCTCCTTAACAGGTTACCATTAAAACTCTGTTTATGGGAGAATCAAAGCATTTGAACTCTATGGGATGAAGTAGCCAACACACACTAGAGAGGTGAAGATATAATAGGATAAAAGACCAAGTTTAGACTATTTATACCTTTAGCTCAGCAACTTGAATCCTCTCCAAATTTTTCAAATATATGGTTCCTTGAGGTGGTTATTTTAAAAGGATATTAACAGTAGTACACTGTTTGTATTATAGCCCTCAGAGTTGACAGGTATGAAGGGGAGTGATATTCACATGTTAGAGATTCAAGAAACTAATAACTTAGTTGTGGAAAGACTATAAAATCTCTTCAGGTATTTTATAAAATGCATTGTGTTTGTGGAATAGTATACAAATCCCTTGGTTTCTTTGTTATCTGGTATAGTGTTAGAGATAGCTTTTGTTGAATTTTGGAGGTGGTAGTACAAAGGGAGCCAGAAAACATTTGTCATCCAAAGTGGAAACTAGTTGCATAATAAATATGAAACGGAGAGGCAAGACGGTGATGGAGTGAGTAATCAGGAGTAAAGGAGTAACAAGCAAATGCAAACTATGATTCTGCAACCTAAAGGGAACAAACGACCTAGATAAAAACACATACCAGATTCAACGCAATCCCTATCAAACTACCACTGGCATTTTTCACAGAACTAGAACAAAAAGTTTCACAATTTGTATGGAAACACAAAAGACCCCAAATAGCCAAAGCAATCTTAAGGATGAAAAACGGAGCTGGAGGAATCAGGCTCCCTGACTTCAGACTATACTACAAAGCTACAGTACTCAAGACAGTATGGTACTGGCACAAAAACAGAAATATAGATCAATGGAACAGGATAGAAAGCCCAGAGATAAACCCTCACACATATGGTCACCTTATCTTTGATAGAGGAGGCAGGAATGTACAGTGGAGAAAGGACAGCCTCTTCAATGAGTGGTGCTGGGAAAACTGGACAGGTACATGTAAAAGTATGAGATTAGAACACTCCCTAACACCATACACAAAAATAAGCTCAAAATGGATTAAAGACCTAAATGTAAGGCCAGAAACTATCAAACTCTTAGAGGAAAACATAGACAGAACATTCTATGACATAAATCACAGCAAGATCCTTTTTGACCCACCTCCTAGAGAAATGGAAATAAAAGCAAAAATAAACAAATGGGACCTAATGAAACTTAAAAGTTTTTGCACAGCAAAGGAAACCATAAACAAGACCAAAAGACAACCCTCAAAATGGGAGAAAATATTTGCAAATGAAGCAAGTGACAAAGGATTAATCTCCAAAATTTACAAGCAGCTCATGCAGCTCATTAACAAAAAAACAAACAACCCTATCCAAAAATGGGCAGAAGACCTAAATAGACATTTCTCCAAAGAAGATATACACTTTGCCAACAAACACATGAAAGAATGCTCAACATCATAAATCATTAGAGAAATGCAAATCAAAACTACAATGAGATATCATCTCACACCGGTCAGAATGGCCATCATCAAAAAAATCTAGAAATGATAAATGCTGGAGAGGGTGTGGACAAAAGGGAACACTGTTGCACTGCTGGTGGGAATGTAAATTGGTACAGCCGCTATGCAGAACAGTATGGAGGGTCCTTAAAAAACTACAAATAGAACTACCATATGACCCAGCAATCCCACTACTGGGCATATACCCTGAGAAAACCATAATTCAAAAAGAGTCATGTACCAAAATGTTCACTGCAGCTCTGTTTATAATAGCCAGGACATGGAAGCAACCTAAGTGTCTGTCATCAGATGAATGGATAAAGAAGATGTGGGGGCTTCCCTGGTGGTGCAGTGGTTGAGAGTTGATGCAGGGGACACGGGTTCGTGCCCCAGTCCGGGAAGATCCTACATGCTGCAGAGCAGCTGGGCCCATGAGCCATGGCCTCTGAGCCTACACGTCCGGAGCCTGTGCTCCGCAACCAGAGAGGCCACAGCAGTGAGAGGCCCGCATACCACAAAAAAAAAAAAAAAAAAAAAGATGTGGCACATATATACAATGGAATATTACTCAGCCATAAAAAGAAACGAAATTGAGTTATTTGTAGTGAGGTGGATAGACCTAGAGTCTGTCATACAGAGTGAAGTAAGTCAGAAAGAGAAAGACAAATACCGTATGCTAACACATATATATGGAATCTAAGAAAAAAAAAACTGTCATGAAGAACCTAGGGGTAAGACGGGAATAAAGACACAGACCTACTAGAGAATGGACTTGAGGATATGGGGAGGGGGAAGCGTAAGCTGTGACAAAGCGAGAGAGAAGCATGGACATATATACACTACCAAACGTAAGGTAGATAGCTAGTGGGAAGCAGCCGCATAGCACAGGGAGATCAGCTCAGTGCTTTGTGACTGCCTGGAGGGGTGGGATAGGGAGGGTGGGAGGGAGGTAGACGCAAGAGGGAAGCAGATATGGGAACATATGTATATGTATAACTGATTCACTTAGTTATAAAGCAGAAACTAACACACCATTGTAAAGCAATTATACTCCAATAAAGATGTAAAAAAGAAAAACTGTAAATTTAGGGAAATTGTTATCAGAACCCTCCATCTTGGTGCTATTATTTTACCCTTTGCCATAACCCTGTAGTTCTCTAGCTTCTGAAAAATTGTCTCTGGTGTCTCACTAACCACAAGAGTTATGTGCTCCTCTTGTCTGTGCCCCATTCATATAAGAATTTACTTACTTTTAGGTAACAGTGGAGGAGAGTAAGTCAAGTTATGGCTGTGATCCATTATCAATACTTGGAAAACATCCTCACTTTGCTTGGCATCAGAAACCTATTGTGGAACTTTGCCACCACTCTACACGGATGTCCTATTCAGCCTATATGTGATCAGTATTTGCCACTGCTGTACAGCGGAAAACATTACCCTGCAGAATTTTGACATTCCATACTGCGTTACTGGCCTCTCCTACTCCCTACCTTCAACACAGACACATAACTTCATACCATACATAAACCTAATAACTTTGCTCTGAATTATTCAAGAAAGAAGAAAACTGGCAAGAAGGATGGAGATTAGAAAGGGAGAAAAGCAAGAAATAAATCAAGAGGGAACATACAAATGAAAGAATAAAACTGCTCCAGTATTCCTATGCTTACTGCTTTTACGGTGTATGAATTTCCTTCTTTCTTAAGGCTGAATAACATCCCTCTATACGTATATACCATAATATTTTATCCACCCATCTACTGATGAACATTTGGATTGATTCTACTTACATTCATCCTGTGTGCTATTTTGTCCTCTATATATTAATTAAATTCATAATAAACTGCATGCTATAATGTTACAAGTTTTGCTTTAGAGAAAATTCTGAACAAAATTAAGAAAATAATATAATATATTTACATTTATTCACATATTTTTCATTTTTGATGTTTTTCCCTTTTCTGTAGATCTGTGTTTCCTCCTGATGTCTATTTCCTTTACTCAGAATGACTTTAATGTCTTTTGAAGTTCAAGTTTGCTGATAACAGATTCTTTCATTTTTATTGATCTTAAAATTTTTGTTTTCATTTTTAAGGTACATTTTCAGTTATTTAGAATTTGGGATTGAAAGGGTTTTTTGTTGCTGTTTGCTTTTTAATTTCAGAGCTTTATGATGTTATTCCATTGTATCTGGCCTCAATTGTTTTTAATGAGAAGTTAGTTACATGTGTATTATTGTTGATATATATATATATAATATATGATTTTCTCTGGCAGCGTTCTTGATTTTCTATTTATCTTTGGTTATCAGCAGTATAACTGTCCCTATTTGTTTTCTTTCTATTCTTGGATCTGAAATTTTATAATTTTTATCAAATACAGGAATTTTTTTTTAATTACTTACTAAAACATTGTGCCCCATTCTAGTTCTTCTCTCCTTCTGGGACTGTTAGACTGCTTTGTATTGTCTCACAAATCACTAGTGTTTAATACTATTATTTTTTCTCTGTTCTTCAGGTTGGGAAATCTGGTTGGTTAGTAGTAGTTGAATCTCTTTTAAGTACGTTCAGCTTTCTGGCTGTTATCAATGGATTACTTGAAATTTCAGTGGGTTTCATGAAATATCCCTTACAAAGGCAAAGTTAGGAGACAAACAAGGATTTGAATGAAGTTTACATGCAGATTTCAGAGTCTGTGGTTCTTTTTTTTCTTCCTATTCTCACTCTTCAATCTAAACAGACTGAAATTTCTGTTTAAATTCTTTCCTTGAATGGACTCGAGACTGCCTTCATTGAAAGGACATATAAACTTATATCTCTCTTATTATTTTCTTCTTTCAAGGGTCAAATACTGCTTAGTTTCAGTTCTCTTTTGTTTACTCTTCAATGACAGTTGTATTTGTATATTTGATCCAGGGTTCATAATTTTTATCTTCAAGAGGGTTTGTTGAATAGAAGTTACTTTGCCATTATTGGAGCAAGACTTTGTTTTATTATTTTTAAACTTTAAATACATAGTATATATATTCATTTGTATGTATATTTCCCAGTAACATTAAAAATTCTAGCAATGTAATTCATCATACTAACTCTCCAAACAGGAAATATGATTATATCTCAAAAGAAGAAGAAAAATAATCTGAAAATGTTATCTATTTGTGATAAGAAAAGGAGACTTAGGAATAGCAAGGAAGCTCCTCAACGTGATAAACTAGCTATGAAAAATTTACATTAAATATCATACTTTAAAAAGAAAGTTTAGCTATATTCTCTTTAATTTTGGGGGAAAAGCAATAAAAGATGGCATTTTCACTGCTACTATACAACATGATCGTGGATGTTATGGTCAAAATACAACAAAAAAGAGGCCAAAGATTGGAAGGGAAGTAATAAAATTCTCTTTAATTAGAGCCGATGTAATTAATAATATATAATACCAAACAAAATCAATGTATAATTCATTTAAGTTAGTTAAAATAATAGTGGATTTAGGCAATTTTTCTGAAAATATGAACTTATAAAACATAATGAATTTTTTGTACCATCAATGTACATCTAGAAATAAAATATAAAATAAAGTAAGTACTATTTATCCAGGTGGCAAAATATCAACTTTTCCCATGGAAATAATTTAAAAGAAGACGTGACAAAACAGGTAATGAAGAACTGTTATAGATGGGGCAACAGAATTTTAATGTAATTTCAGAGCAATCTAATCCAAATTCATCCAAGATATTTTGTGAAATTAAATAAACATGGTCTAAGCTTTTTGTGGAAATGGATGTCTGCTAATAACTAAGTTTAGTTCTAAGAAACAGAGGTAAAGGAGAAGAATTACCCCATCAGAAACTAATATATAACAGTTTTTTTAAAAAGCACTAAAATAGATTTGCAGGAAATGAAAAGCACAATGTAGAGGTTAATAACATTTTATTATAAATAATAAATGTGGCACAATAATTCAATGAGAAAATTGTTCAATATATGGTGCAGTTAATATTGGCTTACTCCCTATATTCCTGTGTAAACATTAACAAATATAAGCTATATTTCTGAAACAGGAAAGAAGGGGTCAGGGCACAATGTTTAAAAGAATGACATAGCCCAAGGATACGACATAAACTATCAGATCCAAATAGGTCCAAGACGGTGAACAAGTTGACTTCCACTAGACCTTGAGCCTATGCTCATTGTAACACATCAGCAAGCTAAATGACACACCTATAGGCCACGTGACAATTCCAAGGCCAACCATAAAGGTCAAAAAGTAGGCGGTGGCCTAATTTCTGGAAATCTCCACCCCTCCCCCAAAATTGCTGGAATATTCTGCCCACTCATTAGCCTATGAAATTACCCAACCCTATAAAAACTGACAACCCCATACCCTGGGGCCACTCTCACCTTCTGAGATGACCCACACTCTCTCTGTGGAGTATGTTTCTCTCTAAATAAATCCACTTCTTACCTATCACTTTGTCTCTCACTGAATTCATGAGACATCAAGAACCTGAGCTTCATTAAGTCCTGAGACCAGGTGTGTGATCTCAGTTAAAAGACTGTGGGTTCATGTCCCAGTCTGGGTTTTGGCTCGCTTCAAGTCCCAATCTGAGTTACTCAGTTTCACTTCTACTTTGCATTGATGGGGTTCAGGACACATCATACCAAAATATGGCATCTTGGAATATTAAATACTATAAGCTGGAAGAGGTTGAGAAAACAGTAGATGTGGGAAGGTCACTCTGACCTTCCCCCAACCCTTCTCCCCTGAAACAGATCATAAGACACTCATGTGAGAGGTGCCTCCCTATTCTTGGAGGAAAGGAGTGTCCTTATCTCTAAAGACAAAGGAACACCTAGAAGAATCTAAACAAATAGGTCTTGCTAACTTCCCCCCCAGTTTACTACACTTAGCTTATACTCTTAAGCCTATTATATTCCTCCATGACTGTTCACTCTATCAAACCAAGCATAAAGGTACTAGGTCTACCTGTTTCTTTAGGTCTTTGCTTCCTTACGACATCTCCTGTGTCATGTAAAACTTCTATTAAATAAAATTTGTCTGTTTTCCTCCTATTAATCTGTCTTTGTCAGTTTAGTTTTCAGACCCAGTGAGGGACCCGAAGAGGGTTTATGAAACATTTTCCTCCCTTATAGCATCATATAATGTAATTGAATAAATTATATTGTGTCAAAATTAAGTAGGTAAAATTATCAGACTAATAGAAGAATGTGCAGCAGGAGAAATATCTGCTATCTAGAATTTGTAAAAGGAAACCTAATGAAGACTTTAAAAGCATGTAATAGTGAAATATGAATTTGATTATCTCAAAATTAAGAATTTCTATTGAATAATGACACAAAATATCAGTTAAGTGACAACTGATAAACTTTGGGAAAAACAACCTGCTGTAACTAAAACCATTGAGTAATACTGTGTTTTATCAACTTTAAAGTGCCTTTGATTCTTGAAAATATTATTAGTTTATGTTTATGTTGCTAAGAAAGAAAAAAATGCTACTAAATAAGTTATGGTACAACAGTTTACTGAGAATTCTAAATTTACAAATATTGAAATCACTCATTTAAATGTCTTTGGATATAAAAGTTATGTCTATGTGAACAATGGCCAACTTCATACATGTTAGATATGTCTTGATTTCAGAAACGTTTTAATGTGTGAATATGGTGCATCTTATTTTCGACTATGATAATATCTAGAATAAATAAGAATGCCTGTAAATCAACAAGAAATACATTGATATCTAATTGGAGAATAGGAAAAGGATTTGGATAAGCAGTTCACAGAAAGGAAAGCCTAATTGGCTATCTTAATACAAAGAGCTATATCAACGTTAGTACCAGATAATTGCAAATTTAAAAACTAGATACTTTTTAAAGCCATCAGATAGGCAACAATTAGAAAGTCATATAATACAATAACATGCTAGCATACATTTAACCTAAATATTCATATATACTGTAATCTATATTCTAGTCCTTGGTATATATATGAATTCACATAAGCCCTGACGTTTGAGTGAGAACATTCTTTACAATACATACTAACAAAGAACTGAAAGCAACCCGTGTGTACATCATTAGAGGAATGGGCAAATAAAATGTGGTAGTGACACACTGTGGAATATTCTTCAGATAACAGAAAGAAAGAACTAGTTGGTGTACAGCAACATAGATAGAATTTAATAAAACGTGTGTAAAATGAGAGTGAATCAGTTTATAGCAAGTATATTTATCTAAATCAAAATGTACATATTAAAGAAAATACATATTTTGCAAAGATACAGGCATATGCAAGACCATATTTCAAAGATATTAGTGGGGTACAGATGAAATGACAAATAAAAATAAAAGTAAATAAATAAAAGCCAAAGAATCCTCCAGCTCTATGGACAGAGGATGGAAGTATCTCATAAAATCAGAGGCACGATTAGCTTGGTTTGTACCTTAACCATTCATAACTTCATAGCCATATTCCTCCTCACAATTCTTAAGTCTCCTATTACCTCTGCAACTACTTTTTTTCTTGAAGAAAACTGTGCAGACACAGGTGGGATAAGATTCACTGATTTGGACACATTAATATTTGTTATATGTGCATCTTGACTAACCAACATTTTCTAACTGCTTAAATTTTCACTTTGCTTCATTCTGTATAAGTATTACCATTAGAAAAATATACATATATGTGATCTGCTCTCTCACAGTCAATTAAACAATTAAAGCCTGCTTGTCATTATCAGTATTCTCAGATTTGACACTCTTTTATAGGAAATGGTATGGTTCATTCCCTAAATGGGCTAACAAGGAATATGGGATTATAGGCATGAAATTTCTTTGCGCTTTTAGGATGTAAAGTGTTTCACTAAACTAAGATATTATATTTAGTTTTAGATAGTTCGATCAATATAATTAAAGTGTCAAGAGAATTAACAAATAAAAGTTGAACAAATAATTCTGATGAAATTTAATTAGGAAAACTTGCTTCAAATTCTTTTATTTTTGTCAAGGAGAAAGTGTCTACCAGGTCAGACAAGGGGAAAAGATTACACTAAATTTATAGTAATATTATATCTGTTTGTTTGATAAATGCACAGCGTACAGAATTTGCGAGTTAGATGAGTATAGACAGTAAAATTTTAAATCTTCCTAAACATTTGTCCAAGTTCCCAAGTTTTCTTTCTCTGAGGTAATTACTACTACTAGAGTTTTATTTTCTTTTTAAAGATGTTTGATGAATATACCCACATGTTTGTGTACATATGTATTTGAGTATAGATAGGTATAACTTTTAAAACATATGACGGATTACTTGACATTTTACTCATCAAAAATAAGTGTCTGTTAAATGAAAAGTTTTAAGTGACTGTAGAAACACTTTTCCAACTATAGGAAACATTATGAGACCACTAGGTGTTAGTTACCTGGTTTAGTATCTTGCATCAGTCAGTCATTACATACTGATTACCCCAAACCACTTCTTGTTTTCAGATCATCCAAATGAAAGTTTATTAACAGACCTGTTAAACTTTCACACTAAGGGTATAAACCCTACTATTACTTGAAAAGTTTATACCCTGACTGCAACAAAAATCCCTGAAACTTTAACTAGCAATGTATTTAGGGACCAAGTTCCTTTTAAGCCTTAAGAAGCACAGATCTAACCCTCATGGATTGCAAAGAGGTTTCATGAATAGAAAAGTCTCTTGTTGTTGAGACTTAATAGAAAGCTTAAATATTTCTAACCTATGACTAGAAATTTCTTTCCAAATTAATCTATATATACTTTCTACATTGCAAAAGGATAAACAGTAGAAATTTGTTCCTTGTAATAATATTTGACTATAAAATTGATATCTGAAACTAATAATATGTTGTCTCTCTTTAAACATATGTGTGTGTGTATATATATATATATATATATATATGGTTGTTGCATATATGATGAAAATAGACTTTTGGTGTGATGACATTATCGGAGTTTACAGAAGACAAAATGCATCAAAGCAATAATAATTATCATTCTGAAGTTATAACAACTTTTTACTGAATGAACAAGGTATTTCTAAAAGGTTTTAAATAACTATCTCATTTGACATTAGTAATATACCACTTCTGTACCAAGATGGGCATTCTTTTTTAGTTGTTTACAGTGATATCAAAAATATTTAATTATCTCCTGTGCTCTTAGGACATTTAAATTGAAAAAAACTGAAATCTGGGAAATTGACCGTAAACTTACATTCCAAGAGAATAAGATCCCTAAAAAGACATAAGCTGTGAAGATTCTAGTAGCTAAAACAATGACATGTACGTTTTCCAATTAGTTTTAATAGGCAAGAATCTGTCTTTCCCTAGAAAAATTAAATATAATCATTATGAAAAATGTGTTTCACCTAGATGTCATTTGATTATATTGTGGAGAACATTTCTTTTGACATTTAAGCTTCTGGTGAAATAAAAACTGTGGAGCAGTAAGTAATTCCCACCCAGCCCTTGCTAGCTTACTGCGTCATCTGCTAAATGTGTGCAACCAGAGAAGAGACACAAGTGTGGAGCAGTTCATGAATTCTCAATCATATGCAAGCTTCCACAGAAGTCCTTGAAGCAGTCATATAGAATCTGTCGTATGCTGATAACTGCATTCAGAAAACTCACTCATCATAAGAAAGGATGATGAATAGTTATGCTGAGTCAGTGGTTACAAGGTGGCAATAAACTTGAAGAAAATTGAGGTCATTTGTTAGACTGTATAGTAACAAGCTCTGCCTTGAGAGTCACAAAAATTTCATTGATAAAGTAGAATTGAATTGAAAAAAGCAGTTATAGAATACTGTCCCTGGGGCTGCATTCTGCCAAATGGTATACAGGAAGCAAGAGATGAAAAAGGGCAAACCCAACACTTTATTGCTAAGAGATAGGTATTGTGTCAACAATAGGATCTCAAATTTCAGAATGAACCAAATAGCCACAATAACACAAATTTTACCTTCTTTTCTGGAGTTTAGTCAGAAACAAAAAACGTGATTTTTGAATCTCAAAATTGTTTTATTGACACTTTGATGTTTTAAATAACATTATTGTGATTAAATTCAACAGCTGTGTATTGTATTGAACAACCACTAGAGATTATGAAGTAAATGATATGACTTTTGCTTTCAAGAAAGGAATATGCTTACTAACTCCCAGTCCTTTCTCTTGGGACATGATCCAACATACTGTTGATATTTAAATCCATATTCCTCTTTCTCATTTGAGTATAAAATATTCTAGTTCAGGAATCCATTGGTATTCATCCTTATTACATTCTAAGTTCCTAAGACAGTACCTTATAAAATAGGCACACTTTGGAGGTGTTATGGTTCCGCATAATACAAATTCATCACTTCACTGTGCTCCAACCAACCATAGACTTCTGTTTCTTATAAAGGGAATATTGCCCACACGTGGCTCCTCTTCCTCTGATCTTGTTTTCTATTTTCTTTCTTCCTTCCCAGGCCTTTCCCTACCTTATACTTTCTTCTTCTTCTTCTTCTTTCTTTTTTCACAGTGGAGTAACTTCCTCTGATAATTAGATGGCTTCAAATATTCCATAGCTACTTCTATGTAAGTGATTTATGACACAAATTTTTAACTCTCAGTGTGTTTCTTTGTTTAATTTTGAAAGTTTTTGATTACTGATGAACATCTTTGCTTGGACATCAAAATTATATGAATTACTCAATATATTATTAACTGAATTTGTAATTTTCTTCTCTTGCTTGTATCCACACAAAGAAGCTTTTTACCACCTATGTGTTTATTTTTGTTATTGGCATCATTATTCAGTAAGTTTGAAATATAACGAGTTCATGAACTATAAAGTTTACTGAAGACATAATGTTATCCAATACTATATTTCGCTGTATTTCACAAATTCTTAATCTCTTCACCGTACCGTGTAGTGGTTTTATTTAAAGGTACAGGCTTTGCGGTTAGACAGACATGGATTCCCATCCAAGTATCTCCTTGTACTAGTTATGTGACCGGATTTAAGTCTCAGTTTTCTCATCTATAATATAGATATTAAAATAACGTCTTTACCTTGTTATAATGATTAAGTGAGATAATAGAGAAAGAGAATTGTTAACAATTGGTAAGTAGTAAACGTCCATAAATTATGGTTAATATTATTCATTAGCATTGTTACCCATGTCTACCAACTCATCAATTCTTTATTCTGAATATTTTAATTAGAAAAACTTTTAAAATACAGCAATTGGGATAAATTTCACAGTGAAAACCCACACGCCTGATACCTAATTTCTGCATTAACATTTTACTATAGTTGCTTATGGCATATTTATCTATCCATCCTTCAATCCATTTATCATTTGTTTTAAGGTAAATTGCAAATGTAAGTACATTATCTGTTTTTTTATATTCCAGCATGCGTACCTAGAGTTTATGCTTCTTTTTGGTGTTATATATACACACACACACACACACCCGATACAGAAGTCTTAAGACTAAAAACAAAAACTGTGTAATCCAAACTTCTATCAAGATACTGAACATTAGCATCATCACAAAAAGGGCCCTCAAGCTTCTTCCCAGTCAATCGCCATTCTCATCGTTCAGAGATAACCATTGTTCTCATTTATTTCCCACTATAATAGTTTTGCCTTTAGGATTATTAACTAGGTACTCTGTGTAAGACACCTTTCACTCAGCAAAATATTGTTGAGATTTATCCGTATTCTTGTTTGTATCTGTGATTCACTCTATGAACAATGACATTTTGCTTATCCATTTGTATCTGTGATTCACTCTGTGAACAATGGCATTTTGTTTATCCATTCTCTTACTGATGGACACTGAGGATGTTTACAGTTTCGGACTATTATAAATGAGGCTCTATGAAAATTATTATAAAATCTTGGGGACATATATTTTCATTTTTCCTGCTTATATACTTAGTAAAGGAACTGCTAGATTATAGGGTAGATAAATGTTTAAGAATATAAAAAACTACTAGATTTTTTCCCCAAGTGTTTGTACAATTAACATTCCTATAAACTACATATGAGATTTCAGTTGCCCTGTAAGCTGTTCACATTTGGTTTTATCTGTCGTTCAGTTAGTTTCCAGTGGCTGAGGTTGCTCTGAAGTCTCTCTTCTGGTTTTGCAGTTCACAAAAATCTTCAGTTTTATTTTAGTTTCCCCAACTAAAACTGACTTGGCTTGCCCTCAGACTAACAGTCATAAAAATGGTTACTCACGCAGTGTCATTCCCTTTTTCCAATTTTAGACTCCCCTTTAGAATCTGTCTGCTTTTGATCATGTACCAATTGCTTTAAGCTTCATTTGTTTCCATAGAATGTATAATTATCTGTGAGAGGTTTGTGCCCCTTAGGAACTAACTCAGCCATATGGGGAACTGTATGTATCGAGTCTTAAAAGCCTATTTTGATACTATCCTAGTTGCTCTCCTGTATTTTATTTTTCAAAAATTTCCCACCCATCATTAACATCAATCCCAGATGAAACATAGTAATGCACAAAGCCATTCCTCTATTAAAAAATGTCTTTAATGGCCCCTCTGCTCCTGGAAAAAGAGTCCCAAATCCTACAGTCTTAGCTTGGTGTTCAGGGTTTTCCATTATCTGAATACACGTCTGTTTTCAATTTAGTTTCTCACAATATAAATAGCACATGAGAGAAAAGTTCTACAGAAAAGTTATTTTTTCAAAATGTGCAACACTTTTATCACTGAGATGTTACATAAAATTTTGACCCTTAAATTTAATCTCCCAGATTGTTTGGGCTTGAACTCCAGCGTTATCATTTACAAGCACACCTTGTTTTATTGAGCTTTGCTTTATTGTGCCTCACAGATATTGCTTTTTTACAAATTGAAAGTTTGTGGCAACTTTGCATGGAGGAAGCCTATCAGCACCATTTTTTCAACAGCATTTAGTCACTTTGTGTCTCTTTGTCACATTTTGGGAATTCTCATAATATTTCAAACTCTTTCATTATTATTATATTTGTTATGATGATCTGTGATCAGTGAGCTTTGATGTTGCTATTGGGATTGTTTAGGGGCTCCTCGAACCATGCCAATATAAGACGGTGAACTTAATTGATAAAGTTGTTCGTGTTCTTACCGCTCCACCATTTACAGTCTCCCTCTACTTGGGCCTCTCGATTTCCTGAGACACTGTATGCCCTTTCACAATATTAAAATTAGGAAAATTAATAATCCTACAATGGTCTCTAAAAGTGAAAGTAAGAGTCCCATGTCTCTCACTTTCACTCAAAAGCTGCAGATGATCAAGCTTAGTGAGGAAGGCATGCAAAAGATTAGATAGGCCAAAAGCTGGGTCTTTTGTGCCAGTTAACTAAGTTGTTAATGCAAAGGAAAAGTTCCTGAAGAAAATTAAATGCGCTACACAGTGAACACACAATTAATAAGAATATAAAACAGATTTGTGGCTGTTATGGAGGAAGTTTTAGTCATCTGGATAAAAGATCAAGCCAGCCACAACATTCCCTTAAACCAAAGCCTGCTTCAGAGCAAGACCCTAATTCTCTTCAATTCTTGAAGGCTGAGAGAGTTGAGGAAGCTGCAAAGAAAGGTTTGAAGGTAGCAAATGTTGGTTCATGAGGTCTAAGGAAAGAAGACATCCTTATAACCTAGAAGTGAAAGGTGAAGCAGCAAGTGCTGATGTAGAAGCTGCAGCAGGTTTTCCATCTGTTGTTTACCTTCTACTGAAGATAATTAATGAAGGTGACTACACTAAACAACAAATTTACTGTGTAAATGAAACAGCCTTACATTGGAAAAGATGACTTTTATAGCTAGAGAGGATAAGTCAGTGTCTGACTTCAAAAGTTCAAAGGACAGGGGCTTGTTAGGGGCTAACACTGCTGGTGACTTTAAGCTGAAGTCAATGCTCATTTACCATTCCAAAAAATTGAGGGCCTTTAAGAACTGTGCTAAATCTACTCTGCCTGTACTCTAAAAATGGAACAACAAAGCCTGGAAGACAGTACATCTGCTTGCAACATAGTTTACTGAATATTTTAAGTCCACTGTTGAGAACTACTACTGAGAAAAAAAAAAGATTTCTTTCAAAATATTGACTGCTCATTGACAATACACCTGGTCACCCAAGACCTCTGATGGAGAAGTACAACGAGATGAATATTGTTTACATGCCCACTAACACAACATCCATTCTTCAGCCCATGGATCGAGGAGTCATTTTGATTTTCAAGTCTTATTTTTTTAGGAAATACATTTTGTAAGGTTATAGCTGCTATAGACACTGATTCTTCTGGTGAATTTGGGCAAAATAAATGGAAAACCTTTTGGAAAGAATTCACCATTCTAAATGCCATTAAGAAACTTTGTAATTCATGGGAAGATGACAAAATAACAAAATTCACAGGAATTTGGAAGAAGCTGATTCCAACCCTCATGGATGACTTTGAGGGGTTCAAAACTTGAGTGAAGGGAGTACCTGAAGATGTGGTGGAAATAGCAAGAGAACTAGAATTAGAAGTGGAGCATAAAGGTGGGACTGAATTGCTATAATCTAATGATAAAACTTGAATGGATCCGGAGTTGTTTCTTATGGATGAGCAAAGTAAGTGATGAAATCTTTCTTGAGATGAAATCTACTTCTGGCGAAGATGCTATGAATATTGTTGAAATGACAACAGAGGATTTAGAATATGACATAAACTTAGTTGACAAAGCAGTGGCAAGTTTTGGGAAGATTGACGCCAATTTTGAGAGTTGTACTGTGGGTAAAATGCTATCAAAAAGCATTTCATGATACAGAGAAATCGTTTGTGAAAGAGTCAACCAATGCAGCAAACTTCATTGTTTTCATATTTTAAGAAATTTCCACAGCCACCTCAACTGTCAGCAGCCACTACCCTCATCAGTCAGCAGCCATCAATACCGAGGCAAGACCCTTCGCCAGCAAAACGATTACCACTTGCTGAAGGTTCAGATGATGGTTAGCATTTTTTAGCAATAAAATATTTTCAATCAAAGTATGTACTTTTTTTTGAGACATAATGCTGTTGTACACTTAATAGATTATAGCATAGTATAACATAATTTCATGTGCACTGGGAAACCAAAAAAATTGTGACTTGCTTTATTGTAATATTGACATTATTGTGGTGGTCTGGAACCAGATCCACGATATCTCCAAGGTAAGCTTGTATTAGCTATGTACTCTTTGGCAGAAAGAAAATACCTACATCAAAATGAGTAGGAAAGACTTAGTCACACTCTTGCCAAAAAACCTCACCCTTGGCACAGGGCCATATAATCCAGAGGGAACGCCCCAATCCCAGCTTTTCCCTAGGGAATCCATAAGCACTTATACAATGCTGTATGTCAATTATATCTCACTAAAACTGGAAAAAAAAAATATGAGTTTCCAGAATATGCTCCTGAGGAAGTTATCTATGAATCTCAGAAACTTATGTGATTAATAATCTCTTTGAAAATAAGTGGGAAGTTGAATTTGTACATAAAAATTCACTTAGTAAATAAATTCCTTAAATTTTAGAATACAACTAAACCAGAACAATATAACTAAAGCATTATTTCAGCAAAGGGAGGCTAGAGATATCAGCAACTTCTCTGTGTGCCCATACTATCGAAATCTGTGATAAAGGTAGTTTGTACAAATATAAAGGAGATATTGCCTAATATATCCAGTGCATAGATCCACATCACTCTACAGAGACACTTGAAAGGATCCTCTCTTAAGAAATTTCTCTGAATTAAGAAAAAATTAAGTTACAAGGGAGGATGGCTTTTCTTATGTTAACTATTTTCTGGCTGCCCATTATGGAGCTCAGTTGGAGACATTCATGAATTCATTACCATGCTATTCTTCAAGACAAGATACCTACATTAAATTCCCTATAATTGAGTAAGAATAACTGATCTAACTTCCTTTATTTATCACAATTTCCAAAAGGTCATGGTACTGTAAAGGGGCTTTGGCATTGGTAAAAACAATGTAGTACATTTATTTACATTTTATGCATAAAGAAGGCTTTTTCACATAAATTTTTAGCTACATTTTATTAATGCATTCTATCAAAGAAATAGTTTAAAACAAATGATATCCATTGCTTTTCTGTTTGAACTGTCAAGGAGGAAGGAATTTTCCTCTACGCTTTTTGGTCCTTCTGGCTGATCTAAGAATTAATTTGACATGAGACAGATTAGCAGGAGAAAATCAAACAAAAGTTTCATAATATGTATATATGGGAGAGACCTAGGAAAACTGAATAACTCACCAAAATGGCCTAAGCGCTCACCTTAAATACCATCTTCAGCTAAAGATGAGAGGATATTGGGGGTAGTGGTTTGGGACTTCAAAGGGGATGCAAACAATTGACATGGAGATGGAAAAGCAAATGTTTGGTAAACAAATGGTTGCTGAGCCACACAGAGACATGAGGGACACCAAGTGGACTCTGGTCTCTAGGTCTCATCACACCTAGCCCATACTTTTAAATATATCTCTTTAATATAGCTCTGTTCCAGGAAGAGGTCCTTTATCTAAATTCTTCAGGCAGCTAAGACAGAGGTCAAAAGAAAGACTTCTGAGTCTTCTGTTTCTTAAAAATAATCAGCCTACATGAATCCTTATGCCAAAGAGACACATTTTAGAATGGCAAATTTTGTCTCCCTACATATACAAATAATGTATAAAGTACTTAAAAGCATGTAGCCAATGTGCTAAGAAAAAAGACCTAAATAATAAAAGTAATTAATATGAAGCCTTAAAATATACTCTGTACCCCCAATAATAATAATATTTTAAAAGTCTTTAACCTTTTTAAAGGAATTAAAATAAAAGTTGTTATTTAAAAAAAGATATCATTTTCTACAGGCAAGATAGGCATATTCAGTAACTTTGGCTCTGCATTAATTGAACACTTTCTGTTTGGTTTAATGTTTCATAATAGAAAGTGATTAATTCTTGATGCATTCATGTAAATTTATGTTTTTCATCCACTGGTTATTACTGGGCATTAATATAGTGACATTTTCTATGGGCTTAAAAACAGAACTGAGAAAAATGCATTAAAAAATTTGGTCTTTCTGTATGGTGCATAGTGTCAGTGACTTACTGAATTACTGCCACTCATTTATTCCCATTTATTGATCATCTGTGCTTGTCAGATTATAATTAGAAATATGTAAAAATACAATAAAAAAAAAAAAAGACATGGGGCTTCCCTGGTGGCGCAGTGGTTGAGAGTCCACCTGCCGATGCAGGGGACACGGGTTCGTGCCCCGGTCTGGGAGGATCCCACATGCCGCAGAGCAGCTGGGCCCATGAGCCATGGCCTCTGAGCCTGCGCGTCTGGAGCCTGTGCTCTGCAGCGGGAGAGGCCACAACAGTGAGAGGCCCGCGTACCGCAAAAAAAAAAAAAAAAGACATGACCAACTGTTGTAGACTCACATCCAAGAAGTTTTCTCATGTTTCAACATGTTATTATGCAAACTGTTGATAGTTTGAAGGAAAATCTTTGTTTCTCAATGCCTCAGACTTATTTATTTTGAGCTTAAAGTTTTAAAAACTCTATTATCTAGTATTACCAGATTTTTTTGGTCTATGCATTTATTAATTTACTCAAATAACAATGTATTGTGCACCATCAACCATGCATTAAGAATAATTATGCACAAAAATATTTTTTTAGTTTGAAGGAATTAAAAAAGCACAACAAAGATTCTTCCATTATAGGAATATATAGTCTAGTGAAAAATACCATCATTTTATAGATTCTGTTTCATTGCTGGGCACACATAAAGATAGGTAAAATTGTCTTTTCACAAGCAATATCAAATCAACAGAAAAATCGTATGTGTTGGGTTGTGGACTAAGTGCTATGAATACAAAAATAATAACAATGATATCAGTAGAAACACTGATGACAATAAAAAATTGCTGGTAATTATTAAACGCTGATACTCTGCTAGATGATAAGTTAATCATTTAATACACATTTATTTTAAATCTTTGTCTTTTAATTTGCTGTTGGATTCAGTTTGTTATTACATTGTTGAGAAGTTCTACATCTATATTCATAAGAATTATGATCTGTTGCTTTTGTGTGTATGTTATCCTTGTCTGGCTTTGGTACAGTATCAGAGTAACAGTGGCCTCAGAGAATGAGTTAAGATGTGTTCCCTCCTCTCCTACTTTTATTGGAAGAGTTTGAGAAGGATTGCTGCTAAAATTCTTTAAATGTTTGGTATAAGTCACCAATGAGCCTACTGGTCTTGGACTTTTCTTTGCCAGGAGATTTTTGGTGACTGATTCAATGTTTTTACTTGTCATAAGTCTGTTCAGATTTCCTATTTCTTCCTGAGTTTTGGTAATTACTGTGTTCTTAAGGAATTTGTCATCCCATCTAACTTCCCTAGTTTGTTGGTGTATAATGTTTTATAGAATTCTCTTATATTACTTTTTACCTCTCTAGATCAGTATTGAGCTAGGAAAAGTATGTTTGAAAAGAAGAATTGAGTCATCTAAGACAGATCATTCATCAGTCTTGATATAGATGAATGAATCAGATCTTACATGGAAATCTGGAAGCAATGCACAAGCAGGTGCTGGAGTAAGACAGAGATACAGGGATAGGTGCAAAGTCCACAGAAAGTTGTTGGCTTTTCTGGATTTACCTCTGTAAATTTGCAGTGAAACAGTTGATGGTGGGCTTCAGTTTGCTGTTGGTTGGCCTGGCTGGCAGTTAGGAAGGAGATATAAACACCAAACTTAGGAAGAGTAAGACTAAAATGACACCACTTTGTCTGTCTCTCACCACTTTTAACCAATGGCAACCTTCAGAATTTAATGGATCTTATTTCACTTTCACCTTGCAAATATTGTGCAACTTTACCTTTGGCTAATTCTAACTTGGAATCATACAAGAAAGGAAATTCTGGAAACCAGGTTGATAATACTGTTACCAACCCAATATGCTAGTTCCAAACTAAAGTTTTAACAGGAGAAAATACTGTTGCACCAATTTTTCTTATAAGTTTTAGCTGTCACACCAAAATGAAAAGCCTTTCAGTGATGATCTGGACAAAAAGCAGATATTAGTGAAAGTAGAACTGAAAGACAGATTCCTTAAACATACTCTCTAGTAGCTGTGCCTTCCTGGACATTGATTATACAAGAAAAATAAAGCCATATATGGTTACGGTGGTGTAATTTGGTTGTCCAACATATGCAGCAAAAGATAATGCTAACGGATAGACAATTTGGTACTGGAAATGAAGTACAAAAAAGGGTGGCAACTTCACCAGAGATTTAGGCCCTAGCTTCAAGATCATGGTGCCCGAAAAAAAGAATATGAGAGGTTATTGCTTTCTGGAAGTCAGTCTGAGTATCAGAGTGACAGCTCGTGGAAGAAGATCTAGATAGAACAAGGTATCATTAGAAAAATAGAAATAAAAATCAGAAATATAAATCAGGGTAGAAGAGATGCACTTTTATCGTAAGCAATATTAAGACTCATAAACCCAATGGTTGACCCCATCTTTCAAGGTCTTTGATGGTGACTAATACTGAAGATTTTGTTAGTATTAGAATAAGTGATGTAAGACATTGGCAATTGCCTGCATAGAGATAATATCAAAAGAAGAATAGGAATATGAAATGTACGTATCTAATTCATGAAGGAGCTTGTATACTTCATCAGTCTCAAAGATGCAAACTGGAATGTTGATTTAAGAAAGTGTGAGGTGGATGGACCTAGAGACTGTTATACAGACTGAAGTAAGTCAGAAAGAGAAAAACAAATACCATATTCTAACACATATATATGGAATCTAAAAAACAATGGTTCTGAAGAACCTACGGGCAGGACAGGAATAAAGACACAGACGTAGAGAATGGACTTGAGGACATGGGGAGGGGGAAGGGTAAGCTGGGACGAAGTGACAGCGTGGCATGGACATATATACACTACCAAATGTAAAATAGATAGCTAGTGGGAAGCAGCCGCATAGCACAGGGAGATCCGCTCGGTGCCTTGTGACCACCTAGAGGGGTGGGATAGGGAGGGTGGGAGGGAGACGCAAGAGGGAGAAGATACAGGGATGTATGTATATGTATAGCAGATTCACTTTGTTATACAACAGAAACTAAAACACCACTGTAAAGCAATTATACTCCAATAAATATTAAAAAAAAAAAAAAAGGAAGTGTGAATGTCAAAGTTTACTGATGGATTGGAATCTGCAGTCCTAAACATGTCTCCAGAGGTAATGGCCCTAAATTGAGGATTAGAGATCAGAATAATCAGGCTAGCTCTGTTGTTTCAATGTAAAATAATTGTCTTTGAATTAAAGAATTTCTGTCAACTGAAGAAGTCATGTTTCTCTCTACGAATCAGAGGGAGGGTTGATGAACAGAAACAAGATGAAAGGTAATGCTAATATACAGGAATGATATTTAACTCAATTCTTAAGTGATAAAAAGAACTATATTTTAATGAATGGAATGGAAATGTATATATTAAGCTTTCTGTACCTATTCAAATAATTATCAAGTGATCTATTATTTTAATTTTTATGATATCTTCCAGTCCTTAACTATTTATTACTCTAGTAGCACCTTCTCACAACTCAAATATAACTGATAATAGTAGGAAGGCAGGATGATATGGCAGTATATGCCTAGATATGGATTTGATCCTTACCTCTACCATACATTGGTTATATGATCTTGGGGGAATTTATTAACCTTTTTGAGTCTCAGTTTCCTATACTATAAAATTAAACAGTAACATATAGGCAAGTTTTCATGTGGATTTCATGAACAAATGTATGTAACACAATAGGCTATTTAAAAAAAATATTAGTTATAGAAAGCTTAATTCTACACTTTTTTGTTTATTTTGGAAATGTCAATATTTTATAAAACTTCCTGGTGAAGGAATCTGGGGACTGGAGGGATGCCAAGCAGGAATATATCTCTGCTATAACTAGTTTTACTTTGATCTGTTTTTAATCTTGAGATTTCATGTAAGATTTTGCGTAGAATAGGGATTAGTGATAGAAGTGTAATATACATTTGGATTTGATCTTTCCAGTTAACAGTATTCAGTCCCCTTGTTTCCTTTTTAGTTCCTATAACTGTTTGAAGAGATGTTTTTAATCTCTGTATTATAGAAAAATAAAATGAAGCTTTGAGTTTCCAGAGTTATAACTAACACCTGGATCTTCCAACCCTAAGACTGGGCTTTTGATCCTTTAAATATCACAATAGCCTTGTAAGATAGAAAAGGCAGCACCGGAATCTAACGGGAAACCTCAGACCGGAGGATGTGGTGCAAATTAATAGGGTTCACCATTTGAACACAGAACTTTCACTACTGGACCAATACTCTCTCCTTTTCAGCATTCTGGGAGCCAAAGTAATTAATATCATACTATGTTATAATGTATATGGTAAGTTTATTAAATGATTTCCTATCTTAGACACTTTGCTTTTAATATTATGATCTGAGCATCAACATTTTAGATGATAGAGGGATTTAATTTATCATGCTTTGACTTGAAAATAAATACATTTCCCCTTAAGTACTATTCAATTTCATTTTACCCGGCTTTTAAAATTTGAGAAGTAATTTATAAAATATTTTCAAATTTGTTTTTCTATTTGCTAAATTTTGAGTGCTGGTCTTTTAATCAGTTATATTTTTGATAGAAAAAAATGCCTCAAACATAGTCAAAGCCCTCTAATAATTTCATATTATTGAGAGTCTTTAAATAGTTGACTTATGTACATATTAAAGAAAACAATTTTATAGTTAGAAAATAAAATCATTCTCTATATATCAAGTCCATGTATTTATATTTGTACGTGTGGCTGTTTCTGCGTGTGCACATAGAATAAGATTATTCTTTGTGTTGTTATTCAAGATTAGATTACTATTTTTATATTATTTTCAGACTCAACACCAGTTTATTTTTCCCATAGTCAAACACAAACTGAAGAATAAGTTTATCTAAAACCTCCCACACCAACTAGGGTATACATGAAATTAATTACCTTGAAAGAATGTGCATTTTCACACTTCTCTGCACAGATTATAAACATTTGTATTTTTTTCTGCATATAACTTTGTTATACATCTAACTTTACCATCTTAGTTTTTCCATCCTTGAGTTGCTGTGCCTTGTTTTCTAAATTCTTGTGGTATTTGAAGCTTTGCCCCTTAACATGCCTAGAATAACTCTCACACCTATAAGAAATTTTCATTAGTTTTGAATGTGTGTTCTAAAGGAACACAAATTCTTAGACTCTAATGTATAAAATATTAACTAAGTATTTTGTAAGAAAATGTGTTTGATGAATAATGGGAATAATAACATTAAACTTGTTTATTTAAGTATTAGAGTCTTACTATTTTTCATGGGGCATCTCAACCTAATAATGTTTCATGGACAGAGTTTGAGAAATTCTGATATACTCTATGAAATGTTTTTCTGTTATATGTACTTGGAAGGATGTGCTCAATTAAAAGGGAAAGTGGAATGAACAATGTAAGTTTTGAAATTGTATTTATAGTCCTCCATCATACTGTGAGAAAAATAGCTTTTCTTCACTAGAAATAGTTATTTGGCCAGGATCCTTGTAAAGAATGATCCAGAAAAGTAGGACACTATCTTTCCCTTGTTCATGCATACTAATCCAAAGCAATAATAATGCATCTCAGTTCTTAGATAAAGATTTAACTGAGAGCAAGAAAACAAAAGGATATTTAAATAGTATCTGTTATAGATCTCTGGGCAGATCCTTCTCCCCTCCAGTTGCCTTCATTTCCCTGGTATTCTTTCACTTTACACATCTGACTTCTCATAATGTTTTTCACATCAGCTAGAACACAAAACTATATTCTTCTTGAAAAGACATTATACCTGTCACTCAAACCACAGCAGAATTCCTTCCAGGACTTTGTACTTTTATAACTGCTTTTATCCATGGATCTCATAAAACCTGGCAAACATGATCTCATTAATTCTTTAGACTATTCCTGTGAAGTTGGTGGGTGGCCAGTATTATTATCCCAGTGTTATAAGGCATTGTATCCAGTTTACATAAAGCATTACTCTCTGTGTTAGGCAGCTTTTATAAGTAGGCAATGTGACCAATGACATAGGAAATAAATGCAGACCTAAGAAAAGAACCTGTGCTAACAAGAAGGGCCCACCACATCATCTCTTTAGATGTTGCTTCTCTTCTGTGTTGTAACAGACTCTATTGTTCAGTTCTGACACATCATCTTTACCATTATTTTTTTTAATTGCTACAGTCCTTATGAGGATTATGTTATTCTTCAGTTATTTTTTCTCTATGTCCTAGAGATGAATAATCTGCATAAAATAAAGTGTAGCTTACAAGGTGTATCTTAAACCCTATTATAAACCTACTAAATAACAGTTTCATTTATATAAAGTATACATCAGGAATCACTGAGTTTATTAACCCTATTAATTTGGCACACTTTGTCATTAAGAAAGAATAACCTTTAATTTCAGGATAATGATTACTTACTTCTAGGTTTAGGAAGGGTAATACAATACAGGAGGGGGTATACAGATGGCCTTAGTAATTTTATAATATTTATTCCTTAAATTAGGTGTGAGTATAAGATATGTTTTATATTATTATTTGTTTTTTAAAAATGTATCTAATATTACATAATAAGTAGAAAGGAAGGAAAAATGTGTTCATGATGTTACCAAGCAATGAGATAGATCTTGTAAAAAAAGAATTTGGTGATGGGGTGCTTGAATAGTTGAATAATTTTTAGATGTATTACGTTGAATCATCTGTTACATAGAGGAGGTACTGAATAGCATGTGGAGATCTGAAGCCCAGAGACACAACTGAAATGGAGTTCTTGATTTGGAAGTCATATCAATTTTCACTGAGGCTAAAGGAATAGGTAAGATCTCCTTGAGAGTTCAGCTTGTAGATGAGGGAGAAGAAGATAATCCTTAAGATTTTATGGTGAGATAAAGCAACTTCAATGAGAGAAGGCAAAGGAAGGAGAGTGAAGTAAAGAAAATTATATAAAGGGCTTTCAGCTCAGAGTGCAACCATGTGCCCCAGGTTTTGTCCCTGTCCCTCTTCTAGGGGTATAATCATTCTCTTGTGGCTTTGAAGTATCCTAGAATGTTGCTGATAGACATTCTTCAGCCATTTTTAAATTGGTTTGGTTGTGAAGGACAGAGAGACTAGAGATAGGGTGATAGCTGGAGGGGATATGGATGTGTTTCTTTCTTTTTATTTTTGAAACAGATTGGAGAAACACGAACATGTGCAAATGGCCAATCAAGAAAAATAGGTAAGAAGAAATTGATGACATAAGACTGCAGTAGCTAGTCTGCTACTTTGCTATGGAGCAACAGATAGCAGAACCAAATAGAAATCTGTTAGAAGTAAAAAGAGCAAAATCATGTAGAAGAGGTTGATTTCCATAATTAATAATACAGTAATAATTATTGTTCATAATTTTATACTTAACATATGCCAGGCACTATTCTAACCGCATTAAATATGTTGTCATTTTCATCTCGTAATTCTACGAGATAGTACTATTATTATCCTCCCAATTAACATATAAGAAATTGAGACACAAAAAGGATGAAGAACTTAGATGAGATTTCAACTTAGAACATCTGCTTTCACATTCTGGACTCAATTACTATGCCATGCTGTCATTCTAGGGCCAGGTCATTGAGACAGAATAAAGAGATCAAGAAGGTTAAGATATGTCCATCAACTGATGAATGGATAAAGAATACGTGGTATGAATATGCAAGGTAATACTATTCAGCCATAAAAAAAACAGAGGTTTGCCATGTTCAGCAACATAGATGGACCTGGAGGACATTATGCTAAGTGAAATAAGTCAGAAAAGGACAAATATGGTATGATACACTTACATGTGGAATCTAAAAAATACAACAAACTAATGAACATGACAAAAAAGAAGCAGACTTACAGATATAGAGAAGAAACTAGTGGTTACTAGTGGTGGGGGCAGAGGGGCAATATAAGGGTGGGAAAGTGGGAGGTACAAAGTATTGTGTGTAAGATAGGCTCAAGGATGTATTGTACAACGTGGGGAATATAGTCAATATTTCATAATAACCATAAATGGAAAGTAACCTTTAAAAATTATATAACAATTTTTTTAAAATAGGGAAACTATACAAAGTATATTATTTCTAACTTGTTTTTTAAAAAAAGAGAGAGAGAAGAAGAAGATAGGTAAGGAATCATAGGTTCATTGAGAGTTGAAACTTGGAGCCCAAAGTAACAACGAGATCAGGCTCATCATGAAATGGTGAGGATGATGAGTGGCAAAAGTATGTTGATTAATCCAGTAAAGCCACACATGATATTCTGGGTTACTCCTTTTGGAAATATTTTCTAAAAATGCTAACATACAGGGCAAGATGTTCTTCCAATGATATTATAGGAAAATTGGTTCACTGAGATAAACAGCCACCTACACACATTAATTCTAATAACCTCACAAGTAATCCAATGAAGCAATCACCTAGATTTTTCTCTTATAACTCTTTCTAGTATACTTCTGAAATGCACCATGTTTAAACAATTTTCATAAAAGATGTCCTAAAGTTAGGTAGTAAAGAGTTGAGATGTCTTTTCACTTGTTTATAATATTCACTATTAAGTTTTAACAGATGGATAGAGGACATTTTCAAATTAGAATAAAAGATGAAAAATAGGTGTTTTTGCTAATTATGACACTAAATGCCTTTTCTGACCTGAATATAGAGAACAAATGAGAACTGTAGGTACAGACTGAGGGTGATAAATGACCCAGCAGATGCATTGGAGCAATAAACATATGTGTCTCTGACAGGAATTTTCAGTTCAAACTGAAGCGATAAAACCAAACTGATCTTTGATTTCAAGAACCAAGAATCATCCTCCTTCCTGTGTCTTTATGAAGATAAAAGCATATAACACCTCATTGAAAAGGAAACTTATAATCTGTGTCATTCCGTGCACATTATCTGCATATGGAAGCAATGTTGAGATTAAGGTAGTTTTCTGTTCTTTTATTTTCTAAATAGAACTTTTTTAAAAGACAAATCAATTTGTAACAACAGTGAAGCATAAATTATTTCTAAAAGTTACCAAAAGATGATGCTTTAAAAATGTTTAAAAAGCATACTTACAGTAGAGCTCTCTTTTCTTTTTAAATAAATTTTCTTTACAAGTTCTTCATTTTAGTTGAAATCTCATACTGTACTTTCTACTCAGGTATTATACATCTATGTCCTTTTCAAGGTTTTCTTTCTAGATTTGTGTTCCCTTATTAACTAATATAGACTATAAATTAGTTTTAAAATATATTTAAAATGAAATTTTAATATAATTAATTCATACATAATTCACATACAAAATTTTGAAAGCATATAAAAAATAAATTGATTTCTCATAATCACTGTGTTCAGAGATAAGCATTGTTAATACTTTTGTATATAGCTTTTAAATATTTTTCTATAAAAATGTATTGTTTTAAAGGAGTAATTATACTGTATGTACTTTAAAAACACTATTTGAAATCATTTCAAGCCCCCACAAAAGTGCTAAGAATAAAAACGTTACAGAGAATATTTGGATGCCCTGTACCCAAATTTAACTACTGTTAACACTTTGTGTCATTTACTTTATGTACATATTATTTTAACTCTACCTTTTGTCATTCAATCTGTTCTGAATACTTTAAATATCAGTAAGTAGTCTTCTATAGCTTAAGGGATGAAATATTTAATTGCATTTTTATAATATGGCAAAACCCTGATGTAAATGCTTTCCATGTATCATCTTATAAAATCTAAAAATAATTCCATTTACACCTATCTATGCATATTTTATGCTTGATTTTCTTTCATGTGTGTTTTACAGATGAAGAAACTGAGGGTGAAAGAACAGCTAAGTAACATGTCTAAGAACATCCAGCTTGTTCCCCTGTGGATCCCCAGGTCTTTTCACAATGCCTGATTTTTTGTAAGCACTCAGTACACCTTCTATATCAGAATGCTCATAAAATGTATGTAAGATATTGAATGAGAAATCATTTGGCAAATTATAAGAGGCTATGAAAATTTAAAGTCTTAGAAAAAAATTAAGAACCAGTTTTGGTTAATTGCCAGAAGAATTCTTAATGTCATTATTTCAGCATTTAAAAAAATTTTTAAATCCTACTTTGACTTGTTTTAGGTTCTGATATCAGACAGCTTCATTATTTACTTCTTTATTTGTTTATGTGTTTATTTTGTTAATTTATTTTATTTTTTGATAATGCCATCCAATTCCCATACTCAATTCTGCATTAGGTGCAACCACTGCAATTTGTTTTAGATTTTATGTATTTTCATCATTTGATCACATCATAATCAGATCACCTCTATTTCTCCTATCCAATACTCTATGGTGTTTTGATTGGTATTTCAACAGTCAAAAGTGCCTTTCTACCTGCAAGTTTACTTCTTTAAACATTTTTCTGAAATCATCATATCCTTAAAATATTGTCTTTTCTAACTAAATTACAGGCTCAAAAAACTACCCCTTTCAGGCTCCAGTTGTTAATCTGTACAAAGGTATTTGCATTAATTTAATTTATTTCAACATGTTAGTTTTTCTAAAATCTATTCATTGTAATTGCCATTTGTCAAGTTTATGTCCAAATATATCCTTTTTGAAAGTTGCCTGTGTTTGTAAAAGCCTTTTTTATACAAGTTAGCATTCCAGATGAATGAATGAAATGTTCATGATATACTCATTTACTATAATTTAAATCAATTATTTATTTAAATTATTTAAATCTAATATTTTACTGGTAAAAAAGGTATTCTTTCCAATAGAAGAAATATTTGTTGAGTTCTCATGATGTGCTAGGCACTGTCTTTGGTTTTAGGACTGTAATATTAACCACATAAAGGTCATGTTTTCATGAAGCAACATCCTAACTTCTGGAGCTGGATGATAAACAAATAAACCTGTAATATTTATTTTGGTAATAAGTACTACGAATAAAAGTTAAGGTACATTTCCATTAGCTATGTTAAGAACTGGATATGTAGAAATAAAATAAATGAGTTTTCCATTCAAAAATTTTCAACTTTGCAAGTTATTAGATTTGTAATGTATATGGCTCACTTTATAACTGATCCATCTCTCAAAACATGGATTCTTAGACATTATATTTATATTACATTGATAAATAACAAGGAGACAAAACAATAAACATGGATTTTTCATGTGACCTTGGAAACCATAGGGGCTTCTGTCCACCAATTCAAATAGCTAATCATGCTGTATTTGGTTACTTAATTGTGTGAAATAATATTCTACTTATATATTCAATTTACCAATGGTGTAAATACTTGTTCAGATTCAAATAATGGTTGAACCATTTTTTTACATTCACCAGTGCCCTAGAAATGACAAAAGGGTAACTTTCCCTTTCCTTTTCCATCAGGGTTGTGCCTAACTATAGATGTAAGGATTTCATATCTAAACTGAAGAGAACTTCAGTAATATAAGATATATCAAATGAGTAGTTTTGTTTGTTTGTTTTTTATCACATGCAATGCAGATAAAACATTGAGTACTAGCTATAGAACCCCCTTGGACAACTGCTGATGAAACTGTTTTGACAAGACACTTTTCCTCTATATTACTGAAAGCTTCATTTTTTTTTTGAAATGTACAATGTTTCCTACAAGGGTTTGCTGCTTGTCAAAATATTTGTTTTCAATTATGTAGACACAAATGATGTGTTCTCTGATTTGATAAAAACTAATGATCTTATCAGAAAAGGTAAGCATTTTGACATTTTAGTTTTTGTGTTTTTATTAAACTTTTTATTAAAGGCACGTTGCTACTTATAAACTGTACACTTGGCAAACAGGACATCTAGCATCTTGTTCAGCAGTAAAAGCAAATTATTATTTTATTTCAATTGATTTTGCAGCTATAAAAGAAAAAAAATCACAAGTCGATAATAAATTAAACATAAAAGCAGAGACCCAAAGTCTAGTAATGACAAGAGATGGTACTTTTCAGTGTTATATTTGGAATGAATAAAAATTACAGTCAGCCAGGCATGTTAGTTTGAACTTGAGACAAATTAAATGTTTTGTTTTTTTCCCAAGTAAACAAATCATTATAACCCTTGGTTTGCAAAATTATGGTAGGTATTTTATGTTTTACAATATCGTAGTTACTGACTAAAATCCAATAAAATTTTATTTGTAGAGGACCTTGAGGCTGCTTGCATTTTTTCAATAAACCTTAATAAAAAGAAATTTCTGTTATTTATGTTTATACACATAAAGATTTTAAGAGTGATGCTCAGTCATCTGGTGAAGTAAAAAATAGTCTCATAACCAAGGTGAACTAGGGTGAATGCCTCCATGAATGAGGTTCGAATTTGCCATCTTAAAGGTTATTATTCACTCAAAAGAATCATTTGCTCAATTAGATGTCTCCACCCAAAGATCCACAGTGTGCTGGAAAGAGAAACAGACTTATGTTCAAATGGCTCAGTTTAAATCTGTCTCTGCCATTGTTGTGTCTCAGCCAAGTCACTGAATAGAGTTTTCTTATTAATAAAACATAATTCTGTGAAAATTTAATAAATTGTGAGAAGACATTCTGAAAAACGTAAATCTATATAAAATCGTAAATGTTGTTTAAAGTATGTACTGATTATTTAGCTATTTTAAGTTATTAATAACTATATGTTAGAAATAAAATCATAGGCTTTATACTGACTTGGATTTTCTAAAGAATACATTTATACTTTCTGAGTCTGGAAAATAACGACAGTAACCAGAATCTCTACCCTTACATCTTCAGAGAGAAAGAGAGATAAGAGAGACACAGAGAGAGAGAGACAGAGTGATCAGCCCAGGAAAAAAAATACACGTGATCAGGCTTCCCTGGTGGCGCAGTGGTTGAGAGTCCGCCTGCCGATGCAGGGGACACAGGTTCGTGCCCTGGTCCGGGAGGATCCCACGTGCCGCGGAGTGGCAGGGCGCGTGCGCCATGGCTGCTGAGCCTGCGCGTCCGGAGCCTGTGCTCCGCAACGGGAGAGGCCACAACAGTGAGAGGCCTGTGTACCGCAAAAAAAAAAAAAAAAAAAAAATATATATATATATATATATATACACATACATGACCTACTTTTTAAAAGAAGCCAGAGGCAGAGTTTACTACAAACACTAAACTCCACCAGAGCTCTTACCCAGATCCCAGTATGTCAGGGGAGAGGGGGGCTTAAGAGAATATGAGAAAAGAGGAGAGGAAGGAGGAGGACATAGATGAAACAGGCAAGATCACTACTAGGAAGACCAAGCTCAACATTTACTATTTTAAAGACCATAGGTCTAGGAATTTTTAATTCACAACTCACTACAAGGTAGGGGCTTGAAGGTGTGGTGGATAAAGGTGAGAGCCTCGGAGAAGCGTTGCCACTGGAGAAATCAGACACATAGCGAAGTGGTAGTACCCCATGTTTAAGTGGCAGTGAGAGAGAAGAAGAAAGTAAGGGGGAAAATTGTTAAATTCTTACAGGAATGAAAGAAACAAGATACCCTTTACCACTCACCAATCAATAAAATTATTATACTTCATTATACTGACAGAAGATGGTATACTTGAACTAAAACCAGTGTAAAGAAACTTCTAGAAACAGAAAAAACATCAATTCAAATCATACAAATATACTGTAAAAAAATTCAAATCAAAACATTTCAGCTGATGAAATCTTCCCACCAGTAAAACAACAACAACAAAAAATCAACCAAGTGTTAAAATAAAATTGAGTGTCACACAACACTCAAACCTGAATTTAAAATCCTCAAATGAGTGTTTGGAGGTATTATGAAAAGAGGATCAAGAATTCAAAATCTTAATGGAAAGGGACCAAAAATATCAGGAAGAATTGCAATTAGATTCAATCAAACAGAGGAAAATAATAACTGGAGGAGACTAATAACTGACAGCTCCTCTAATTTTCATCCTCTTTTCCAACTTAGGACCAACTAGAGAAAGCCAAATACATATTGCTAACCAAGCACATAGGATGCCTCGCTTCTAGTTAATCCTCTACAGCTTCCCTATGCCAACGGCCTTCCATCAGAGCACACCTGAAGCCTTCTCTTTTTTCCACCATAAGTTTTCCCACTCCTCTGCCTAATTTTGAGTCTCTGACAAAATGTGACAATGGCTGATCCCTCTATAGCAAGGTCTGAATAAATGGCCCTTGCCTGTTCAGAAACAAACAAATAAATAAACAAATAAAAATGGAGAAAAGAAGACAGTAATCAAGGGACTTCCCTTGTGCTGCAGTGGTTAAGACTCCACACTCCCAATGCAGGGGGCCCGGGTTCAATCCCTGATCTGGGAACTAGATCCCACATGCATGCCGCAACTAAGAGTTCACATGCCACAACTAAGAAGCCTACTGGCTGCAACTAAGGAGCCCACATGCTGCAACTAAGACTCGACACAACCAAATAAAAAAAAGAAAAAAGAAGAAGACAGTAATCAAGACAGTGTGATACTGGTGAAAGAACAGAAAAATAGGTTAATGGAACACAATAGCAAGCCCATAAATAGACCGACACAAATATAGTAAATTGAACTTTCACAAAGAAGCAGAAGCAATAAAATGGAGTAAAGATTGTCTTTGCAACAAACGGTGCTGAAATAACTGGACATTCACATGCAAAAATATGAATCTTGATACAGACCTCCTCACACCATTCATAAAAATTAACACAAAATGAATAACAGATCTAAATGTAAAACACAAAACCATAAAATTCCTAGAAAATGCTGGATAAAATCTAGAGGACCTTGGGTATGGTCATGACTTTTTAGATACAACACCAAAGGCATGACACATGAAGTAAAGAATTGATTAGATAGAATTCATTAAAATTAAACATTTTGCTATGTGAAAGACAATGTCAAGAGAATGAGAAGACAAGCCACTGACTGGGAGATAATATTTGCAAAAGACACCTCTGATAAAAGACTGTTATCCAAAATATACAAAAAACTCTTAAAATTCAACAATAACAAACAAGCCAATTTAAAAATGGGCCAAAGACTTTAACAGAAACCTCACCAAAGAAACACAAATGGCAAATAAGCATATGAAGAGATACTTCACATTATATGTCATCAGAGAAATGCAAATTAAAAAAAAGAGATACCCCTACACACCTATTAGAATGGCCCCTACACACCTATTAGAATGGCCAAAATCAGGAACCCTGACATCAAATGCTGGCAAGGATGTGCAGCAGGAGGAACTCTCGTTCATTGCTGATGGGACTGCAAAATGGTACAGCCACTTGGAAAGACAGTTTGGTGGTTTCTTACAAAATGCAACGTACTCTTACCATATGACTCAACAATCAAGCTCCTCGGTATTTACCCAGAGGAGTTGAAAACATGACCACACAGAAACCTGCACATGGGTGTTTTAGCAGATTTATTTGTAATTTCCAAAACTTAGAAGCAACCAAGATTTCCTTCAGTAGGTGAATGAATAAATATACTCTGGTACACCTAGACACCAGAATGCTATTCTACACTTTAACCATTTATCTGTCAATGAACATTTAGGTTGTTTCTGTATCTTGGCCATTGTGAATAATGCTGACATAAACACAGTACTGCAGATATCACTTCAAGATCCCAGTTTTATTTTCTTTGAATATATGCCCGTAAGTGGGAGTCCTGGATTATAACCTACTCCTACCAACGTACTCATTGACCTTTTATCCTACAATGTTTAAACTCCTATAATCTCATCCAGTTATTACTTTTAGATATTGTATTCTTTTTATTTTCTAGAAATTCTTGTAGGTCCCATTTTGTATTTCCATTTCTTTGTGTATTATGTTCATGTTTTTATTTAAATAGAGGCATATTATTATAAGAGCTTTTTTAATATCTCTAGCTGTTATTCTATTATTTCTGGGTTTCCTTCTATTGACTGATTTTTCTCCCAGGTATTCATTACGTTCGCTTGCTTCTTCAAGTTGGATATTTTGAATGTCATGTTTTTGTGTGTCTGGATTTTGTTATCTTCCTTGAAAGTGAATGACAGTTAGTTCTGGCAGGCAGTTAAGTGACTTTGGTTCAGCTTTATCCTTTGGAGGCTGGCTTTTAAGCCATGTGATGATATGTGCAGAGAGAGTAGCCTTATTATAAGGGTAGTTTAGCCAAAACACTAGGGTCTTGTCTTTCTGGGATCTCTATTAAATGTCCTGAGTGATCACTGAGGAAAATCCACTCTGATTAATTGATATTCAAACAGTTCTCAGCCTTACAGTTAGTTGCTCTGGGAATCATTTAGCTCCCAATACTCTGATCACTCCTGATCAGACTTCTGGAGTTTCATCCCATGCATATTCTTCTTTGTATTCAGCAAAGATTTAAGGGGACTCCCTAGAGTTGTTTCATTGCATACTCTCTCCTCACTAATATCCCACCACACAATTTCCATCTGCTTCAGCCTATTTGATTCATTAAAACTGCTATGCCCTGTTTGGTTTTCCCCTCCCTGCTTACACATCACAGAAATTGAATCCAGAGAGAAAGCTAGAGAAATTGCATGACTAATCTTATTTGTTTCCCTTTACTTAGGGATCACAATCCTGTGATGTCTCTTGTTCAATGTTTGAAAACTGTAGTCTCATATGTCTGCCTTGTTTCTAGTTTTTCATGACTAGAGGGAAATTACTCCCTGATACCTCGCCATGTCCAGAAGCAAAATTCTATCATCTATCTATTTATCTATCTGATATTTATTAATTTTAAACACAACTATTTACCTTACATGCTCATCAGTGTTCATTAAACCTTCTTTTCCCACTTCTGTTATGTAAATTGAAAAAATATAGATTTTTATGTAATCCTGGGACTTTTATCTTATCTGAGCTTATTTTCTTTATTTGCTACTTAATTTAAAATGTTTGCTTTCAAAAACTTTTTCACCTCTGTTTTTGTGATTTTTTTAAAAACAGTTTCTCTCTGTTATGGTTTCCCTCTCATTTCCAGATTTAGCAATCTACATGAAGACTTTTCGTTAATAAGTTATTCATGGTATAATTTGTTTGTAAGACTTCTAATAATAAAACTTTTTGTAAGAGAGAATTGAAGATATAATTGAGTCCGTGGTTCACATTAACAATCACCATGTTAGTGTGGTCAAGCTTGAAAGACTTTGATATTTAACATTATTTTGATAAGAAAGTCATTTTTCTGGCATGATGCAGATTAAGTAAAAATTACTATCTACCTATAATTTGCCTACCAATGCATGATAGTTAAATTGTATTAAGAAAAGATAAAATAAAGTAAGAAGGATTTTCTTTCCCTTCCATAAAACATTTGATTACTTGGTTTGATTGATAAAGTGAGAATAAATTGCTTTCTCTTGTACTCTTCAGAAATTGGCAATCATTGGATGATTAGCTGATAACTTTACATTTGGAATATGCTGATTAGCTTGTTTTACCTTAATAACCCTATGATAGTAACCACCTTATCTTGCCCTTTAACTTTAAAATTAATGAGGTAATCATTTATTGTAGTCTTTTCCGCTGCTCTGCCCAGTTACTTTAGTGCTGAATGGTACTTTGCATTTTTGCTGGTTCATTAGTCCCATATCACGCTCTTCCTCAACTTCCATATTCAACTACAAGATAATTAAATGCTGTCTTTTAGCATCTTATAACCTGGACACATAAATTCTCTGTTCTCAGTGGTTCAAATTAATGGATAAATGACAACTTACTGGAAATTGTAGTGAGACATTACTATTTATACAATGTTAATGCACATTAAATCCTAATAATCAATAATATATAGCCATTACTCCATATAACTGAATGATATGGGGTATTAAGTGAATATTAAACTTTTAAATTATCATTCATGTCATATATATATAGAGAGAGAAAGAGAGATGGCATATATATGTATAAGATATACATATATATTACAATTAAGATAAATGCTTTAGAAACTAAAACTTTGTTAATTTTCTGTTCTTTTCAAAACCCTGTGGTTACACACACACACATAGTGTGTGAGTATATATGTGTGTACACACACACAAACGCACGTATATATCTCACGTACTATGTAGGACACATGGCAAGAGGAAACTTACTTATTGATGTTGGAAGAATGGGTCAGTATAAGTGTTGCTGAAGAAATGAAATATGAATTATGATTTGAATTATGAATAGATGTTAACCAAGGAGAAAATATTTAAGCAAGCAAAGTAAAAAAAGAAGGGTATTTGTGGAGATCTGGAGTAGCGATTATACAATATGATGTTGAAGACAGAGGCTAGGGGTATTTTATAAATATAGAACAACAAAAATAAAGGGAATATAAAATTTTCATGTATTTATTTAACCATTCATTTAACATCTGAAGGGTGCTTATTATGCTCTGTATTTTGAAGTTAAAAAATAAATAAGGCATGACCCATTATTTCAAAGAAATCATGAGCCTAATGGAAGAAAAGACACAAATACTAAAATGCAATGAGTTAATAATGCAGTGAGGTGTCACATGATACACGGCATTATTCTCCAAACTATCTATTTGTACCCCTAGGGATATACAAAGATTCTTCAGATATGTTATTTCTGTATTTACTCTTTCTTACTAACATTAAACCATACAAAATTGCAAATATTTAAGCACCTTCAATCTAAAAAAATGGCAGTTATTTATGGTTCCGTCTGATATAACTGATAACCTATTATACCTATGGTTGGTATATCATGCAATTCTGCTTTCCAATTTATTTTATTAAATCACTTCTTTCCCCCTTTTCAAAGAAAGGTATATCTCTGACTCATCTAGAATCCTATCATGGCACTTGCCCCAGGTGGGGAAAAAAAAAATGAGATAATCAAAAGTTTAATTAGAAGTCATTTTAAACCAAAATTCATGATAAGGCTTAATATTTTTTTTCATATGGGCAAATAATAGTGTTAGAAACAAGATAGTTTAGCCCAAGATAAGATATTCTGCATCCATATATGCCTGTTACTGGTTTGTTGAAACTTTCATCATTACATATCCTTCACCTCTAGTAAAAATGTTTGTCAGTGTATTCTGCCTGAAATTAACATCACCATTCCAGGTCTCTTTTGGGTGTACCTTTTTCTAACCTTTCACTTTAAATCTATTTATGTAGAGTTTCCTTTTTTTTTTCCCCCCATTCTGCCTATCTCTGTCTTTTGATTAGTCTGTTTAGTGCATTTATTTTAATGTATTTACTGCTAAAGAAGGATGTATAGTTTCTGTTTTTCTGTGTGTCATGTCTTTTTGATCCTCTAATCCTCCCTTACTGACTTTGTGTTAAGTAAATATTTACTTGTACAACACTTTAATTATATTATTATTTAGTTTACTATATTCTTTGAAATGGAGACAACCCCTGGAAATGGAACTTCCCTAGGGAATTTTCAAACAAGTCAGATAGTGACAATTCTCTGGGGATGGTGCTTTTGGACAACTCCAAATCCACCTGTCTCACCCTCCCAAGGGCTACTAGGTTCCTGATTTTCTTAACTTCCGTAGCTTGAGACTGTTGGCTGTCAAGGCTACTATGGACCTGGGGTGGGGGAAGATACGATCAGGACAAGGTAAAATAACACAAGATTAGCTGTTCTTACAGAGATTCTGCTGTTTCCTTGAATAATCCTTGGAGTCTGTCATGCTTTTTGTTAATTTTCAGATTACAGAAGAAGTTGAATTTGACAGTATGTACAAGTGTTCTCATTGTTTTTATGGAGGGGCAGATTTTCAGAAATGCTTACTCCATAACCTCAGAAGTTGCTTCTCTGAATACTTTATAATTCAATTTAATTTGTGCTTACATTGAAAATGGTAAACATCTCTAACAAATAAACATCTCTACCAATGTAGCTGATTGTACATTAGACTGACTTTCTTGCTCACATCATGCTATAAACCATCCTGCAAGAGAAAATTCTGCTTTATTCATAAACAAGCTAAGGTTGCCAATAAGCTGCGTTCTGATTTGCACAGAGCATTGAAATTTGCCATAAAATGATAAATATCTTTATATCTAGGGAACTAAAGTTGCATCTCTTCAACATGTTATATGAAGAAATGGAATTATCTAAGTCTCACATTGTGTTCAGTAATGCTGTGATTGTTATAGGAATGCATGCTAATCAGTAATTTGAATATAAATGTCTTACATTTTTTATCCTGACAAAAAATATGTCTAATTTAGCCTGTAGGTTTTTCAACAAAAAATGGGCTTTTTAAATTATTTATATAGTCAGTATTTATAATTGATGATCATTAATTCAAAGTATTGATATTGAATTTTGGTATCCTTTGAAGAAACTGAGCACATGAATGATTAATAACTGGGCAAAAAATTCTGCAAAAAAATTCTGCAAAATCAGGTAAGTTCCAATTCTTTTCTTTAATAATTGATTGAAGGAAGATCTAATCAACCTAATTATTTTTCCTGTCACAATCTTTCAGAGTTCAAAGAATTAAATGACAATGCCACATCACAGCCCTTTATATGCTCTGTTATTTTTGAAAATAAGTTTCCTTAGCCCTTCCAGCTATAAAATGAAAAACAGTATACAGTTGGTGAGCTTATCTCCTAGAAACAATAAATAATCATGAGTACATAAATTAATTGGAGAAAAAACTCATTGCTTTATGTTTAATAAATATCAAGTTGTAATAATACTAATATTATTTTGATCATTTTAATTAATAGCCATCATAACTCAATATATAATAACATTTTGACACTCAAATCTTTGTTGTAATAAAAATTTTGAAACCAATTAAAAATTAATTTTATTTTCATTGCAAAGAAGTATGATAGGGAACCAATAAAGAACATTAATTATGACATTTATTCTGCATGGAATTATAAATAAAAGCTCAAATATTAAAGCAATGTATAAACAAAGGTAACCTTATTTAGATTTCACAGGGAAAAAGGTAATGCAATATTGTTGTGAGATTTAGATTTCACTGAATATATTTATATATTTTATTGAATATATTGAAAATTAATTTTTTAAACATTAATTTCTCAGATATGCTAGAAAACAGATTCTTTGAATGTATTTCAATTTTATTTTCAATTTTCAATAAGAATTTTTAGATGTTCATCGAAATATATGTCAAATGGTATAAAGTTTATTGAAATACTTGAAATTCTTAGGGTACTGAACATAAAGGATTTGAAGACCAATAATTTAGGATACAAGCAAGTCATAACTAATTTTGCTTAAAAATTAATTTTTAAGAGTGAGCCAAAAAACCCATGTGAAGGATATTTTATAAACCATTAGCAGTTGAAAATCTATAAATATAGTAAAATATTCAAGTAAAAAAGTATATGAGGGCTTCCCTGGTGGCACAGTGGTTAAGAATCTGCCTGCCAACGCAGGGGACACAGGTTCAAGCCCTGGTCTGGGAGGATCTCACATGCCACGGAGCAACTAGGCCCATGTGCCACAACTGCTGAGCCTGTGCTCTAGAGCCCGTGAGCCACAGCTGCTGGGCCTGTGCGCCACAACTACTGAAGCCCGCACACTTAGAGCATGTGCTCCGCAGCAGGAGAGGTCACTGTAATGAGAGGCCTACGCACCACAACTCAGAGTAGCCCCCACTCGCTGCAACTAGAGAAAGCCCTTGTGCAGCAACGAAGACCCAACACAGCCAAAAATTAATTAAGTTTAAAAAAAAAGTACATGAAAAGAAATATCTCCATCCTACCTAAGATCCTAGTACTGTTAGTGCTTTCTTCAGCATTCTAATAAAAATGTGTGTGTGTGTGTGTGTGTGTGTGTGTGTGTGTGTGTGAGTATTCCTGCCTCTAATTCTTTAGTTCCATAATATTTTATTGTAATATTCCAAACTATTTAGATTTTTCTCAGTATTTGACTAAGAAAACTGGATTTATAGTTAACCTTCAAGGATGAGGAGTAGTTTTTCAGGGCTTGGTGGTAAAAGGCACTAAAGATAGAACCATCATGGGCACGACACTTTGTTCCTTGTACCTCCCATGGGACCACAGCACCATGGAAATTTAAAACTCCTGCAAATCTGAAATCTAAAACCCTCATTTTATGAAGAATTGATTCTCAGGAAGATTAAGCTACCCACCTCAGGTCATACAACAAGTGGACATCAAAATTGAGATTACATCCCAGATTCTTGTCTAAAGTTGAGAGCTTTGAGAAGCTGTAGCAAAATTCCATTCTTTTTTTTTTTTTTGCGGTACGTGGGCCTCTCACTGCTGTGGCCTCTCCCGTTGTGGAGCACAGGCTCCGGACGCACAGGCTCAGTGGCCATGGCTCACGGGCCCAGCCGCTCCGCAGCATGTGGGATATTCCCGGACCAGGGCACGAACCCATGTCCCCTGCATCAGCAGGCGGACTTCCAACCACTGCACCACCAGGGAAGCCCCCCATTCCTTTTGTTAAATGTTACATAAACCAACATGGAATTACCAATAAATCTAAAATGTGGATAAATAATATACTTTCACATTTTAACAAAATACTAACATTTATTCATTGTTTTGCCTCATTAATCTCTTTGCGGCCTTTCAGTTACTCATTTAGTCAGGACTGCTCCAAGACTGAGTCAGTCCTGAAGAGTAAAGTATAACACCAGTATTTAATCCCAGACCCTCTATACTTTGAACTGCATAGATAGTATCTACTTCAGGAAAAATGCAGCCTACAAGAACTCTTCCACCTGCTTTTCAGAAGATGCGCATTTATACATTGAAAAGGGAGGTTGAGGTTAAATCAATTGTATGTTATTGTGATTGTTTAAGTAACAAAAAATTGGTGTGTGAGTCACAGTGTTCACCTGTGGCTAGTCTGTCTCCGGAGTGCCTGGGGGACAGCTAGAAATGCCACAAAACAAACAGTTCCTCTAGATAAACAAGTTCAAGGGAAATAAGTGCAAACAGAGGACTGACTCTAACACAACAGAGGATGAGGACTTCTGCATGCGTGGGTGGAGGAAAGTAGGTAAAGGTCATAGTCACAGGCAATAGGCAATGGACAGTAAGTTATTTAAGATTCCTAATTACAGGGCTGCTTCAGACACAACAGATTCATCTAATGAGCATGGGACAGGACTGATCAAGGATGGAGAAAACCTGCTGTCTACCTGTAACTCTAGTGAGTCTTTACTCATACAATTAAGAACATCATGGGAGGACACGGCATGTGTCTGAGAAGGAGGAAGCCAGAGGAGAGTCAGAGGGATTTAGTAGGTTGTCCTCATTATCATTGTGTCACTCTGGAGAATATATCTTTGAAAAAGTCAACTGACTTTGTACAAGTCTCAGTACCAAAATTTGTAATCCTTCTTATTTTAAAATATCCTAGCACGATAATTACATTTTATAATGAAAAGAAAATTGTGTACAAGATTTAAGAAAATTTGACTTGAAGTAATATCATTTCTCCACACATAAGACACATCTCCTCTTCCTATTGGTACAGAAAATTGTCATTGTATCTAAATCAGATGAGAGAATATTTATTCCTAGGTGACATATGTTTTATAAAGCATTTATATGTTATTTATTGGTAACTTTCATAGAAAGAGGTAATAAACTGCTTTATAACTGTTATGGGTGTTAGCTACATATTTGATTAATATTTTTTGTCTTCCATTTTATAAAATGCAATAGACTCCACCTGTGACCAGGACTAATAGACAAGATTAATTTTATGCTTCTAAGAAGAATTTTATGCCTATGAAACCCAAGATCCCCTGATACCTTGAAAAAAAATGTATATAAACATATAAGATCTGATGAAAGAAAAATGAGTAATAAGGGTAGAAGTTTCTATAAATTCAGATACGCATTTGAATATAGTATCATGAGGGAAATGAATGGTAGGTCAAATGATTTTCATTAAAGTGACACATCTATGACCAAGGGGGTAATAATAAGGGGGGGGGGGTAAATTACAAATTCTTGTACCACTCTCTTTTGACTACAACATCCTCCTCTTTATCAACCATCATCACCATTACTGCCACACCCTTTCTCTAGGGGAAGGAAACTTCCCAGGATATATTAGAAAACCACATTACACAATGTGATATTTAGGTCTCTCTCCTCTGCATCATCTATCTTGTCTTCTGTATAAATTCTAGGTCAAGACAGAATTGTTAAAGGCGTTTTTTAACCTTGAATCAAAGGAATCAAAGATGAAGTTGCTGCACATTTTGAGGGCAATTTGCGCCTAAAGTATGCATTTCTTTTAGGTTTTTCTAAAAGGAAGAAATTATAGTAAAATTGAAAATTGCAATTTTCCAGCTAAGCTAAATTTCAAATCCATCATTTTTTTAAAAAAATTACATTCTTAAGTTTTAAAAGCAAACATTTTGCAACTCTAATTCTGAGTGGGCAAAATATGCAACAAAAGTTACTTATGAACACTGTCATAAAATTACTTTTTCAAAAGCAATATAGCAAAGACAACTTTTATAAATATTTAACCTTGGCCGTGTAAAAAAATTAATAGAGAAACCTCAATTAGAGTTGGGGGACCAGATGGGGGAGCTCTTACTCCCTGTAATGACAGCAGAGCCCAACAGGAAAAAGAAAGACTCCTTTCCTGGCAAGGACTCAGCCAATAAAAAGCCACGGACTCTTTGTTTACTACTGCCCTCCCAACTTCCTTTTTCTCTCTCTATAAAATAGTACTCTCCTTTCTTTGTGCGGGGACTTGCACAAGGCTTACCATGTTTGAAGACCCTGGACTGCAATTTCCTGCTGATCCTGAATAAACGCATTTTTTGCTGGAGAACTATCTGGCAGTCTATTTGTTTTAGGTCAACATTTTGGTAACCCAGACAGGGGTCAGAGAAGACGCCCAATGGCTTTGGGACCGGTGAGTAAACAGGTGTGGTACTCACACCCAAGCCCATTGTCACTCACTGCTTTTCTTGCCAACCCTGGAGTTTGAAAGTATATCTTTCTCCTCGATCTGAGCTCATACCCTCTTTGCATTTTAAGCTTTCCAGGCTTTATTCAGAATCTATTTTAAGATTTTTATCTTTTTGGTATGTAAGAACTCTTATGGCACTTTGGTCTGATTTTGAGATCAGACAGTTTCAACCAAAGCTGGCTGAGAAGCCATTCACCCATTTCTTCAATGGAAGGAAACTATTTTTTGGAAACTAGCTGGAAAAGCCTTTGGCCTGGTTCCTCTAGGACCAAGCTGTTTTCTTAGAAGTGGCTGGTATTAGCTAGCAATCAGTTTGAACTCAGCTGTTTAAGCTGTAAGATGTTTGAAAAATATTCTTTTACTATAGAGAAAAATCTGAGAGTGGGATTTCAGTTACCTATTTTGAGGGCATTTTCCTCCCATCCCCTGACACACACATACAGGGATTCTGGCCGATTTTAAGTTTAATAACTGAGATTCTTCCTCATGTGCCTTTCTAACTAAATGGACTGATGGGACCAAAGGCAATTTAGAATATCAATGGCCATTATGGGAAACTTGAAATCTCAAACAATTTTCTTAAAATCAAATTGGACTGTAATAGCTCAAAAATTTCCAGAACTGAGTGGAATGCTTATTTCGATTGGTATTTTGAGGCTTCCCAATGTTATCAGGAGTCTAAAATTGCCTCTCTGCCAAGTGGGATTTTAAGATTAATTAAGGCAGACAAACAATTAAAGAAAGACAAAATGGCTACTGAAGCCTCAGGCTCTTCCTTGGCTTCTTTGTTTCAAGCTCCATCTCCAGTGCCATTTTGTTTCTCCCCCTCAGTTCTTCATGGCCAGACGCTGCCTCTGGCACCATTTCCCTCTTTTCCTTTTACACTGCCTATGCCTCCTTTATGACCTCAATTCCCTCAATTCTTTCACCAAATGTCCCCTATTTTCTGAAACTCTCCCCTTCCCCTTTTCCTCTGAACTTATCAAAACCTGTCCCTTTAAAATTAAGCCTTCTGAGGATCTGGAAACCCTTAATTTCCTATATTCCTTGGACTAAAGCTGAACCGTGAGCCATGTGCAAAGATGTTCCCTAAGTAATCGAAGATCCTCACAGACTTGCTGAGGAATTTAATATAGTCATTCAACTGTATCAACCCAGTTTCTCTGACTTTATCAGCTAGCTCTTATACTCGTTGGTGAAGGCCAGTCCCAGTATTGAATGAAAACGGCTGACTGGGAAAATCCTGGAATGTCTCTAGAACCAACCAGGAGATCAACCTGATGATTTATTATTATATGATCAGGCTTGAGCAATTATTGGGTGACTTCATCCAGCAATTCTTTGGGCTTTTCCAAAGGGTGTTAACGGGAACAAAATTCAGTCTTGCACACAAAAATCTGATGAATCTGTTCATGACGATTATAATTGACTTTAAATTATTTCTAAAGAAAATACAGATCTTCCTTCAGATGTTGATTCGACCGGGGTAGCTTTTAACTCTGTTTATTAATGGGCTGAACTGAGACTTTTCCTGTCTAGTAAAAAGAAGCAGGATGGAATGGGAAGCTGTGTCCACTCCAGTTTTAGTTCATCTGGCAAATCACATGTCTCCCACTCTAGTTAAACCAGCTAAAGGGAAGATCACCAAAATTCTTAATCTTCAACTCTAGCAAATGAAGGCTCCTAAATGAAAGCAAAACCCTCCTAGTTTTTGCTATTATTGCAAAAAAGAGACAGGACATTGGAAGAGACTGTGACACATTTAAGTGCTTCAGGCACCTAACCAGGTGTGAAATAGAATTCATATTTTATGGCAAGACAAGAAAAATTTAAACATAAAAATTCTTCTCTGCTCTTTGTCCTCCTCTCTTCCCCCACGGCATTGTGTGTCTGCATTATGCATATACCGAACCTCTCCCATCAGCAGGAATACCTGCTTAACCATAAAGGGCAACATTCTCCCAGCAACAACAAGACAACTTCTTAAAAGATAACATTCCTTCTTGATCTTGTAAAGGGTCCCATGACCCACCACAATAGCCCTTAGATCTGGATTATGTAAACTGTCATTTGATGTACAGCCCTGTCTCAAAAAACTTACATAAACTGTGTCTTGACTTCTGACAGGCAGAACAATTTTCAGAGCTGTCTAAGATGCTCTTCCTGGGTTATAATCCTCAAATTTGGCTCAAACAAAATTTTCTAACTCTTTCTTAGATTGACTGATTAATTTTCATCAACACAGGCTTTCCAGCATCCTCCCAATTCTCAGTGACAGGGTTCTGAGGAGCTACAGGGCCTCTTCCCAATTCTCCCTCTAAGTCGGCTTGGAGAAACATTTCTCCAGATTGGGGATGAATCTCTCCCAGTACTAACTGACACTAACATGACACTCTTGGTACTCAATCACTCTACTATAAAACAGCTCCCCAGCTCAAAGTAATCCAGCAGTTCAAATAGTGGGGATCTCTAACGAGCCTTAAAGAGGTTCCTGTCTTTGAATCTATTCCCTTTTATTTAGGCCCTTTGAGAAATGCACACCCTTTTCTCCATAGTTCCTCCGCCCCATCCATTTACTAGGCCAAGACTTCTTAGAGAAGTATCATGCTGGAATTGTTTTTTTCCGAAAATAAGGAAATATTTATAGAATTTGACAGTAGTCATCAAAGTAACCAACTAGGTAAATTCAATGACCCTTTAACATCTTTGTCATCTCTGATGATAATAGAGCTGACTCTGGAAACGCTGATCCTTTGTCCCTATTGAATCAGCTACTATCCTCCTTAGGGGTGAAATCTACAACTGATATTGGCAAAATTCACAGTGAACCTTCCATCAAGATTCAAATAAATCTCTCAAAGGCTTTCCCTAGAATTAATCAATGCACTATAAGTAACAAAGCCCTTCAAGGCAATAGAGCCCATAGATTACAAGTCTCAAGGCCTTATTATCTCTTATATTAGCCCTTGTAACACTCTCATTTACCAATGAGACAACATAAGGGCCAAGGGTGGAGGTTTGTCCCTGGCTTCTGAGCAATAAGCAACATTGCTATTCCTCACACCCTACATTCCTAGCCCTCTTACGTTACTAACATCCATTCCCACTGGAAGTAAATTCTTTACTGTAATTGATGTATACACTGCATTCTTTAGTATTCCAATTGATGAAGCTAGCCAATACCCTTTGGTCTTCATTTGGGAAGAAATAATTCACCTTGACAGTAATACCTCAGAGTTTTACTGAGAGTCCTTGTTATTTCTCACAAATCCTGGAGGCTGATCTGGGTGATATAAATTGCACCCAGGGATATATCCACACTCCTGCTTTTGTGGTAATATGTGGATAATTTGCTTCTTTGCTCTCCTTCTCAAGCCTCTTCACAGGATGTCAGCATCCATTTGCTGAAGCTTTTAGCCTTAAAGGGGCATAAACTGGCCAAAGAAAAATTGTAGTTTGCCCAAACCCAGGTTTGATATTTAGGGCATCTGATATCAGAACAAGGTCTACACCCAGATCCAGGCAGGCTTCACGGTGTCCTAAGTTTCCCCAAACCCCAAAATAAGTACCGACCTTGAGGTTTTCTTGGGCTAGTTGCCAAAATTGGATTCCAAATTTCTTTCTTTCAGCCAAATCTCTTTATTTTTTGCTAAACAGTAACAACCAAACCCAATTTTATCAGAAAAACCAGACAACATAGCTTTTAAAGTCTTAGAGTTTGATGAGCTCATCTGCTTTCGGGTATCCCAAATATCAGATTACCTTTTTCCATTTTGTACCAGCATCCCTTGAAGAAATAGCAGGCTGGGTACCAGGCCACTGCAATAAAGTGAATACCACAAAGTAAGTCACACAAATTTGTTGGTTTCCCAGTACTATAGAAATTATGTTTACACTATACTGTAGTCTATTAAGTATGCGATAGCATTATCTCTAAAAAACAATGCACATACCTTAATTTTAAAATACTTTATTGCTAAAAAGTGCCCAAACAATTACAATAGTAACATCAAAGATCACTGATTATAGATCACCATAACAAATGTAATAATAATAAAAATTTTAAATATTGAGAGAATTACCAAAATGTTACACAGAGACAAATAGTGAGCAAATGCTATTGGAAAAATGGCACCAATAGACTTGCTTGACACAGGGTTGCCCCAAACCTTCAATTTGAAAAAAAAAAACAAAAAACATAGTATCTGTGAAGTGGAATAGAGCAAAGTGGAATAAAATGAGGTATGCTTTTATATGAAAAGGAAGGGAATGCCCTTGGAATACTCACCCTAAAACATGAGGACCACCATTGACCCATAAGGTAATTACAGTTGGCAGCTGGACTCTGTGATGTGTGTATAACCCCTTTGCTTTAGAGCCATTACAGTCACTGCCATTTTGGTTAAGACCACCGAAAAAATCATTGTGGGATCACCTTTAACCATTGTTGCACATCATGCAGTAGAAGCTCTCCCCAATTCTCATCACACTCAATGCTTCTCAGTCAGCCACCTCACCTCCTATAAAGTCCTTTTAACTACTCCTCACGTAACTCTTTTATTTTGTAATAACCTTAACCTTGCTGCTTTTTCCCCTCCATCACCGATGAATTTCCTCATGACTGCTTAACACAGATGGACCACCTCCTGACTCCTCGTGATGATCTTCAGGAGATTATTTGGGTAATGCTGACTTCTCATGGTTCACTGATGGTTTCTTATTCAAAAGTTGATATTATAAATATTGTGCTGAGCATTCCATTGCAACTCCGGATGCTGTTTAGGTAGCATCTTTACCTGTGGATACTTCATCCCAATAGGCTGAATTTTACACTCTTGCACAAGCTTGTACTTTATCCAAAGACCAAACTGCCAATATATATAGTGATAATATATGTGCTTTTGGAGTAGCTCATGATTTTGGAATATCAGGGACACAAACGGCTTCCTTACTTCCAGTGGAATTAAAATTTAAAATGGTCCCTGTGATCAGAAATTATTAGATACAGTACTTTTACCTGACACTTGAGCTGTTCTTAAAATTCTGGGACGCTCTAAACTTGTCTCTGGAAGCTAAGGGAAACTACCTTGCTCATATTTCCATGAGGAATGCTGTCACTAAAGAGACCAACAGAGGCCAAACCTCTGTCATTGTCTAAAGGGATGTTTCCTAAAATGATCATTTAAAAAAAACTGACTAGAGAAATCCAACAGTTGACCTCAGAAGAGGAAAAACATGATTGGAAATTCAGCAATTGTTGGTTTGATAAAAAGAGAAAGGTCTGGTTTGGACCAAATAACAACCCAGTTCTACGAGAGACTCTAAAATTTCCTCTCCTCACTACTGTACATGTATTAAACTATTGGTCAACTGACCAAATGAATCAGTATTGGTGGGGGACCATTAATAAGGTCACAGAAATTGCCTACCTACTCATCCCACTTGCTTGAAATACAACCCAGAAAAGCCTGTTTGAACTGTTCTCAGACATTTTAAACTGCCTAATGGACAATTCAAGGTCTGTCAAATGGATTTTGTACAAATTCCTATGTGTCATGGATATCAATATATTTTAGTGATCGTCTGTATGTTTTCATACTGGTCTGAAACCTTCCCTTTCAAACAGGTTACTGCTTCTTCTGTGGCTAAAGTCTTTTTTTTTTTGGAAAAGATTATTTCTACATGGGGAACTCCTCTCAAACTTCATAGTGATTGAGGACCCATTTTACTGGCCGGGTAGTTAGACAAGTCTGTATCATTTGGCCGGTTTTACAACACTTTCACTGCACTAACCACCCTAAGATGCAAATGGAAAAATTTGTAGAGGCCCTCCAAATACCTTGTCCAAAAGCACTGCCATTGTTCCTTCTAAATCTCAGATCCACCCTTTTTGGAACTCATAAAATCTCACCCTTTGAGGTAGTCACAGGATACCCAATGCACTTGACTCCTAGAATTGAAACTTCCCAGAATTGAAGCAGGTGACATCTGATGAGACAGCTTTCCCAAGGTATCCAACAGGTCTACTGGAAGTTTGTCATCAAAATTTTGATGATGACATAACCTTTCAAATGATCTCCAATGTCTATGATCTTGATAACATAAGAACTTTAGCTCCTGAGAGTTATGCCTCCTATCCTTCCATGTTACTTGAATGTGACCTCAGTAGGCTTCCAGTCTGGGCACTTTCCCTTTAACATGAGACACTACACCTAGGAAATGTCCTCACTGGCTTTGAGGGACAAAGAGCCACTAACACTAGAAAACCTGACTCTTGATCAGTGATGCTTTCAGAGAAAGTTCTTGATCAAAAGGGGGAAATATAAAATAAAAATAAAGGGAAATTTCAATTAAATAGAGTTAGGAGACCAGAAGGGGGGGCTCTCACACCCTGTGATGATAGCAGAGCCCAACAGGAAAAAGAAAGATTCCTTTCCTCCAAGGACTCAGCCAATGAAAAGCCATGGACTCTTGGTTTACTATAGCCCTCCCAATTTCCTTTTCCTTTCTATTAAAGCATCCTCCGGCTTCCCTGGTGGCACAGCGGTTAAGAATCCACCTGCCAGTACAGGGGACACAGGTTCGAGCCCTGGCCCGGGAAGATCCCACATGCCACAGAGCAAATAAGCCCGTTTGCCACAACTACTGAAGCCCACGTGCCTAGAGCTTGTGCTCCTCAACAATGAGAAGCCACCGCAATGAGAAGCCTGGCACTACAATGAAGAGTAGCCCTTGCTCACCGCAACTAGAGAAAGCCCGCACACGGCAATGAAGACCCAATGCAGCCAAAAATAAATAATAAAATAAAACAAATAAATTTATTTTTAAAAAAAGCATCCTCCTTCCCTTGTCATGTAGGGACTTGCATGTGGCTCACCATGGTTGCAAACCTCGAATTGCAATTCTCTGCTGATCCCAAATAAACCCATTTTCACTGGAGAAGTATCAGGCAGTCTATTTGTTTTAGGTCAAGAGCCACATAACAGGAAAACGTTTTATAGTAAAGTAGTTTATCCATACCAATTTTCTGATGATTATTCAGATGCACTTGATTGAAAATTTTTTCTTACACTTTCTTTAAATTTTTGTCAAAGTTGGACAACAGATTTAGTAGCAAATGACCGAAATAATGACAGGAAAGATTGCTTCAAAGGTAAAACCAGCCCCTGGAGGAAAAATGCTTTTCAGACAGCATAAAGATTCTTTCTCCAACCTGTGGCTCTGGCTTTTGCTTCAAAATGCCATGACATTGTCCCTTATGTGTTATGTATTCACTACCATGTGTGTGTCCTGCAAAGACGAGAGACTCCCTTATGGTGTGTGTAATTCCTCCAGCCATCTGCTTTTTCAGTATTGATTCTGATGTGTCTCCATATCAGAAACAAATGCACTGGTTAAAAATCTTCCCTCCAATGAGCCAAATTAGAAAGGAACATTTTGAGGAACTGTTCCACAGAGGATATGTTTTTGCATGAAGAAAATGCCATCCAGAGTTGAATGTCAGGGGTGGTGTGGCAATGAGAGAAAGTGTCAAACTCATTTTCCAAGGTAACTATTCTTCAAAAGTAGGCTAAAGGAAATGACACCTTTAGCCTATAAAATGTAAGGCTAAACAAAATTATGTTTTCTATTGTAACAGGCTACTATTAAATGGCTTAATTAAAGAAACATGTATGAAGATGCTTTTTAAGCAGACTTTCTATTTGTTTATAAAAAATTGATTATATGGATGAGCTTTGAAATCTGACTGATTGAAATTTGTGTTCTGACCCAACCACCTACTAGCTTTATGGCTTGATCAATGAATAACTTTTTACTGAAGTTACTTTTGAAACTTTTCATATAAAAAAATTGGGGGTGGGGTGTGTACTAACATAGAATTTTTGTTAAAAATAACTCTGCATCTTAGCTCTCTGTCTTGCCTTATTTTTAGATGTTCTTGCAAGAACATGATGTAAGAGGTGAGGGAAACATAAAGAGGAATTGTTCTTCCTGAAATGGGATGTAAGAAATTAATAGCAGGTGCCCTGGCATATGAACAAACAACCCCTGGAGGCCCAGTATGAAGCAGCTTTTTTACAAAAAGACGAACTTGCCTGTTACTGAATTCCTCCAAGGGAGTTAACACATTTTCACTCCACAGGTATTCTCTTGTTCATGTTGCTGTTATTTTCTTATCTATTTTTAATTTATTTTTCTATGATAAAGTTTAGAGGATTGAGCATCCCTTTGCTCAGCAGTAGCTCCTGTAGTGAAGTGAAAAGCCTTCTGCAGCCCTAAATACCACATGCTCTCTTACCAGGACGTTGTTTATTACCAGACGAAAGTTTGTAGATTATCTTCCTAGCACAACCCAGAGGACCACTACTTATCCTTATCCCATCCCATTCTTATTCTGTGATCATACAAAGTGCATCCTTTTACACAGAAATCTTGAAGGGTATATTAACATCTGCCAGGCTTTTTGCTAGTAGTCAGCTTCATAACTCTATTTGTATCTTAAAAGCATATTTACCAGATGTTATTTATAAACACAGCCATCGTTAAACTTCATGAGAAATGATTACGTGGGATAAATAACATGTTGAAATACATTATTACCATTCCTGTGGAAGGCTTGGGATCCATTTGAGGTTTCTCAGTGGAGAAATTTAATTATATTTCCTCCAGTGCTTTTTTAAAAACTTTATTTATTTTTGGCTGTGTTGGGTCTTCATGCTGCCCGTGGGCTTTCTCTAGTTGCGGTGAGCGGAGGCTACCCTTCGTTGTGGCACGCGGGCTTCTCACTGCGGTGGCTTCTCTTGTTGCGGAGCACGGGCTCTAGGCGCGTGGGCTTTGGTAGTTGTGGCATGCGGGCTTCAGTAGTTGTGGCTTGCAGGCTCTAGAGCACAGGCTCAGTAGTTGTGGCACACGGGCTTAGTTGCTCCGCAGCCTGTGGGATCTTCGGGGACCAGAGCTCGAAACTGTGTCCCCTGCATTGGCAGGCGGATTCTTAGCCACTGCGCCACCAGGGAAGTCCCTCCTCCAGTGCTTTAACTGCTGCTGCTAGTAGTGTTGCCAGCATTCCGGAGGAAAAATAGACATAATGCTGCAAATATTATCATTAATGTTTTAATATCGGTAAAGGTTATGATGTATCTTTACATGCCATTACTTGAAATGCTGCTAATATCTTGGCTTAGAGAGTCTCTCTAGAGATAAATAAGAGCAAAATGTGATACAACAGTTTTCATAATTTAAGTACAAGTACAATAGCCAGTACAAGTACAAGTACAATAGCCAATCCCAAGAGATGCAATATTAGAATTCTGACAAGAGCTCAAATCTTATTATTAATCTTATTTGTCTAATCAAGCCCAATTAGTTATTCAACCCTTTGCTTTTAGGAACTCAGGTGCTTTCATAAAAATTTTAAAGAGAGAGTTTGGTTTACTTATCCTATTTCGTAGACTGGAATTCTTTTATTTTAGATACCAGTTTTTCTTCATTTTCAATATTTTCTCAGTATGAACAAATTATATAAGAATGAGTATAAAATTTTCAGGAATTAAAGAGAATTAAATTGGGGTACTGTTTTTAACACATTATTTTGATAAAACATGACCAGTGACTCATTCTAAATTAAATGTCCACAAGGCAGTAGGGACTTCAGAATGGAGAGTTTAATAAGAGAGAATTAATAATGTTGTCACTGTCTTTAGATGGCTGGTTTTACAATTTGCCTCCATGTTTGACATTTTTACCTGTACTACAAAATATGTTAAATACGATTCTATTATTCTTTTATTATTCTATGGAAAATGTGGTTCTAAAGCAATTCTTGCCTGTGAACTTTTTTCCAGTCTATA